>NC_141874.1:362496806-367496806 GCF_056163025.1 Triticum urartu | reverse complement strand
AGATCCGTTCTCCGGCCTTCCTAGTGAAGATGTTGCTACCCATCTTAATAGCTTCGTTGATTTGTGTGACATGCAAAAGAAGAAAGATGTCGATAATGATATTGTTAAATTGAAGCTATTTCCTTTTTCTCTTAGAGATCGTGCTAAAGCTTGGTTTTCACCTTTGCCTAAAAATAGTATTGATTCATGGAACAAGTGCAAAGATGCTTTTATCTCTAAGTATTTTCCTCCCGCTAAGATCATCTCTCTTAAAAACGATATTATGAATTTTAAGCAACTTGATCATGAACATGTTGCATAAGCTTGGGAGAGAATGAAATTAATGATACGTAATTGCCCTACTCATGGTTTAAATTTGTGGATGACTATACAAATTTTTTATGCCGGATTGAATTTTTCTTCTAGAAATCTTTTAGATTCGGCCGCAGGAGGGACTTTTATGGAAATCACTTTAGGAGAAGCTACTAAACTCCTAGATAATATTATGGTTAATTATTCTCAATGGCGTACTAAAAGATCTACTAATAAAAAGGTGCATGCGATAGAAGAAATTAGTGTTTTGAGTGGAAAGATGGATGAACTTATGAAAATATTTCTAATAAGAGTGTTTCTTCTGATCCTAATGATGTGCTCTTGTCTACTTTGATTGAGAATAATAACGGATCTATGGATGTGAATTTTGTAGGCCTTATCCTAGTAATCCCTCTAATAATTATGGTTATTCCTACAAAAATTCTTATGGAAATTATAATAATATGACCTCTGATTTTGAGTCTAATATTAAATAATTTATTTCTTCGCAAAAGAATTTTAATGCTATGATTGAAGAAAAATTGCTTAAGATTGATGATTTGGCTAGGAACGTTGACAGAATTGCTCTTGATGTTGATTCTTTGAAAGTTAGAGGTATTCCACGTAAGCATGATATCAATGAGCCTCTCAAAGCCATGAGAATTTCCACTCATGAGTGCAAGGAAAGAACCGCTAGGACGCGTGCTATGAAAGATGCCTTTATTAAAGCGTGTTCTTCTAGTTCCTATGAAAATAATGATGAAGATCTAAAAGTTATTGATGTGTCCCCTATTAAACTTTGTTTTGCAATATGAATCTTGATAATGATGGGACTGAATATGATCCACCTTTACCTAGAAGGCATTCCAAGAATTCTGAATCTTTTAATCTTGATGCTAAATTTGATAAAAGTGGGATTGAAGAAATTAAAACTCTAGATGTTGCTAAACCTAATATTATGGATTTCAAGGAATTTAACTATGAAAATTGCTCTTTGATTGATTGTATTTCCTTGTTGCAATCCGTGCTAAATTCTCCTCACGCTTATAGTCAAAATAAAGCGTTTACTAAACATATCGTTGATGCCTTTATGCAATCTTTTGAAGAAAAACTTGAATTGGAAGTTTCTATCCCTAGGAAACTTTATGATGAGTGGGAAACAACTATTAAAATTAAAATTAAATATTATGAGTTTTATGCTTTGTGTGATTTTTTGCTAGTGTCTCTACTATTCCCTAAACTTTGTGTGATTTGCTAGATTTCCGTAATTTTGATGATTGCTCTCTAAACTTGCATCTTGCGGATTCCACTATTAAGAAACCTATGGGAAGAATTAATGATGTTCTTATTGTTGCAAATAGGAATTATGTGCCCATAGATTTTAACGTTCTTGATATAGATTGCAATCCTTCTTGCCCTATTATTCTTGGTAGACCTTTCCTTAGAACGGTTGGTGCAATTATTGATATGAAGGAAGGGAATATTAGATTCCAATTTCCATTAAAAAAGGTCATGGAGCACTTCCCTAGAAAGAAAATAAAATTACCATATGAATCTATCATGAGAGCCACTTATGGATTGCCTACCAAAGATGGCAATACCTAGATCTATTCTTGCTTGTTATGCCTAGCTAGGGGCGTTAAACGTTAGCGCTTGTTGGGAGGCAACCCAATTTTATTTTTATTACTTGCTTTTTGATCCTGTTTAGTAATAAATAAATGATTTAGCCTCTGTTTTTGTTTTGTTTTTTGTGTTTAATTAGTGTTTGTGCCAAGTAGAACCGTTGGGAGGACTTGGGGAAAGTCTTGTTGAACTTGCTGTAAAAAAACTGAAACTTTAGCGCTCACGAGAACTGCTGTAATTTTTATTTGGAGAGTGCTGTTTAGTTAATTATTTTTGAAGATGATTAATAGATAAATTTATAACGTCCAGAAATTTATTTTAGAATTTTTGGTGTTCACATCTTGCGCTAGCTACAGATTACTACAGACTGTTCTGTTTTTGACAGATTCTGTTTTTCGTGTGTTGTTTGCTTATTTTGATGAATCTATGGCTAGTAAAATAGTTTATGAACCATATAGAAGTTGGAATAAAGTAGGTATTACAACCATATAAATAAAGAATGAGTTCATTACAGTACCTTGAAGTGGTCTTTTGTTTTCTTTCGCTAACGGAGCTCACGAGATTTTCTACTTTAAGTTTTGTGTTGTGAAGTTTTCAAGTTTTGGGTAAAGATTTGATGGATTATGGAACTAGGAGTGGAAAGAGCCTAAGCTTGGGGATTCCCATGGCACCCCCAAGATAATCTAAGGACACCTAAAAGCCAAAGCTTGGGGATGCCCCGGAAGGCATCCCCTCTTTCGTCTACTTCTATCGGTAACTTTACTAGGAGCTATATTTTTATTCACCATATGATATTTGTTTTGCTTGCAGCGTCTTTTATGATTTGTGTCTTTTCTTGTTACTATACCACAATCATCCTTGCTGTACACACATTTTGAGAGAGCCATACATAATTTGGAATTTTATATAATACTCTATGTGCTTCACTTATATCTTTTGAGTTATATAATTTTGCTCTAGTGCTTCACTTATATCTTTTAGAGCACAGTGGTGGATTTGTTTATAGAAACTATTGATCTCTCATGCTTCACTTAGATTATTTTGAGAGTCTTAATAGCATGGTGATTTGGTTAATAATAATATGCTTGGTATTCCATATTTGTAAAACTTTCTTTTGAGTGCGTTGAATACTAAGAAAAAAATTGATGCTTGATAATTGTTTTGAGATATGAGGATGGTGATATTAGAGTCATGCTAGTTGAGTAGTTGTGAATTTGAGAAATTCTTGTGTTAAAGTTTGTGATTCCCGTAGCATGCACGTATGGTGAACCGTTCTGTGATGAATTCAGAGCATGATTTATTTATTGATTGTCTTCCTTATGAGTGGCGGTCGGGGACGAGCGATGGTCTTTTCCTACCAATCTATCCGCCTAGGAGCATGCGCATAATACTTTGCTTTGATAACTTCTAGATTTTTGCAATAAGTATATGAGTTCTTTATGACTAATGTTGAGTCCATGGATTATACGCACTTTCTTTCCTTCCACCATTGCTAGCCTCTCTAATACCGCGCACTTTTCGCCGGTATCATACACCCACCAAATACGTTCCTCAAAACAGCCACCATACCTACCTAGCATGGCATTTCCATAGCCATTCTGAGATATATTGCCATGCAACTTTCCACCGTTCTGTTCATTATGACACGCTCCATCATTGTCATATTGCTAGCATGATCATGTAGTTGACATCGTATTTGTGGCAAAGCCACCGTTCATAATTATTTAATACATGTCACTCCTGATTCATTGCATATCCCGGTACACCGCCGGAGGCATTCATATAGAGTCATATTTTCTTCTAAGTATTGAGTTGTAATTGTTGAGTTGTAAGAAAAATAGAAAGTGTGATGATCATCATTTTTAGAGCATTGTCCCAAGTGAGGAAAGGATGATGTAGACTATGATTCCCCCACAAGTCGGGATGAGACTCCGAACGAAAAAAAGAGGCCATAAAAAAAGAGAAGGCCCAAAAAAATGAGAGAAAAAGAGAGAAGGGACAATGTTACTATCCTTTTACCACACTTGTGCTTCAAAGTAGCACCATGATCTTCATGATAGAGAGTCTCTCATTCAGTCACTTTCATATACTAGTGGGAATTTTTCATTATAGAACTTGGCTTGTATATTCCAATGATGGGCTTCCTCAAAATGCCCTAGGTCTTCGTGAACAAGCGAGTTGGATGCACACCCACTTAGTTTCTTTTGTTGAGATTTCATATACTTATAGCTCTAGTGCATCCATTGCATGGCAATCCCTACTCACTCACATTGATATCTATTGATGGGCATCTCCATAGCTCGTTGATATGCCTAGTTGATGTGAGACTATCTTCCCCTCCTTTTGTCTTCTCCACAACCACCATTCTATTCCACATATAGTGCTATATCCATGGCTCACGCTCATGTATTGCGTGAAGATCGAAAAAGTTTTGAAAATTTCAAAAGTATGAAACAATTTCTTGGCTTGTCATCGGGGTTGTGCATGATTTAAATACTTTGTGTGGTGAAGATAGAGCATAGCCAGACTATATGATTTTGTAGGGATAGCTTTCTTTGGCCATGTTATTTTGAGAAGACATAATTGCTTTGTTAGTATGCTTGAAGTATTATTATTTTTATGTCAACATGAACTTTTGTCTTGAATCTTTTGAATCTATTCATACCACAATTAAGAGGATTTACATTAAAATTATGCCAAGTAGCACTCCGCATCAAAAATTCAGTTTTTATCATTTACCTACTCGAGGACGAGCATGAATTAAGCTTGGGGATGCTTGATAGGTCTCCAACGTATCTATAATTTTTGATTGCTCCATGCTATATTATCTACTATTTTGGACATTATTGGGCTTTATTATCCACTTTTATATTATTTTTGGGACTAACCTATTAACCGGAGGCCCAGCCCAGAATAGCTGTTTTTGCATGTTTTAGGGTTTTGAACAAAAGGAATATCAAACGGAGTCCAAACGGAATGAAACCTTCGGGAACGTGATTTTCTCACCGAATACAACTTAGGAGACTTGGACCCTATGTCAAGCCAGTTAACAGGAGGCCACGAGGTAGGGGCGCACGCCTGCCCCCCTAGGCGCGCCCTCCACCCTCGTGGGCCCCCTGTTGCTCCACCGACGTACTTCTTCCTCCTATATATACCTACATACCCCAAACGATCAGATACGGAGCCAAAAACCTAATTCCAACGCCGCAACTTTCTGTATCCATGAGATCCCATCTTGGGGCCTGTTCCGGAGCTCCGCCGGAGGGGGCATCGATCACGGAGGGCTTCTACATCATCATCCAAGCCCCTCCGATGAAGTGTGAGTAGTTTACTTCAGACCTACGGGTCCATAGTTAGTAGCTTGATGGCTTCTTCTCTCTTTTTGGATCTCAATACAATGTTCTCCCCCTCTCTCGTGGA
The DNA here is from genome assembly GCF_056163025.1 of Triticum urartu. Classification (NCBI taxonomy): domain Eukaryota; kingdom Viridiplantae; phylum Streptophyta; class Magnoliopsida; order Poales; family Poaceae; genus Triticum; species Triticum urartu. The sequence continues at coordinate 367,491,472 of NC_141874.1, read as the reverse complement.
GATCTATTCGATGTAATCTTCTTTTTGCGGTGTGTTTGTTTAGACCAATGAATTGTGGGTTATGATCCAGTCTATATATGAATAATATTTGAATCTTCTCTGAATTCTTTTATGTATGATTGGTTATCTTTGCAAGTCTCTTCGAATTATCAGTTTGGTTTGGCCTACTAGATTGGTTTTTTCTTGCCATGGGAGAAGTGCTTAGCTTTGGGTTCGATCTTGCGGTGTCCTTTCCCAGTGACAGAAGGGGCAGCAAGGCACGTATTGTATTGTTGCCATCGAGGACAACAAGATGGGGTTTTTATCATATTGCATGAAACTATCCCTCTACATCAAGTCATCTTGCTTAAGGCATTACTCTGTTTTTAACTTAATAATCTAGATGCATGCTGGATAGCGGTCGATGAGTGGAGTAATAGTAGTAGATGCAGGCAGGAGTCGGTCTACTTGTCTCGGATGTGATGCCTATATACATGATCATACCTAGATATTCTCATAACTATGCTCAATTCTGTCAATTGCTCAACACTAATTTGTTCACCCACCGTAGTATGAGAAGCCACTAGTGAAACCTATGGCCCCCGGGTCTCTTTCTCATCATATCAATCTCCATCAATTTATTATTGCTTTGCTTTTTTACTTTTCCTTTTACTCTTTACTTTGCATTTCTATACCAAAAATACCAAAAATATTATTTATCATCTCTATCAGATCTCACTTTCGTAAGTGACCGTGAAGGGATTGACAACCCCTAAGCGCGTTGGTTGCATTGAGCTATTGTTTTTGTGTAGGTACGAGGGACTCGCGCGTAGCCTCCTACTGGGTTGATACCTTGGTTCTCAAAAACTGAGGGAAATACTTATGCTACTTTGCTGCATCATCCTCTCCTCTTCGGGGAAATCCAACGCAGTGCTCAAGAGGTAGCAACCACCACCACACTGGAGTAGGGTATTACACCATAACAGTGGCCCGAACTAGTATAAATCTTGTGTCTTTCTGTGTTGAGAGTTCGTCGAGTTAGTCCGCGAGATCTTAGTGAGTTAGGGCGTAGATCGGTGGGAGGAAAAGACTTCGCGCGCACCAAAGTGTTCGAATCTTAAGGGTTTTGCCGGAACCCCACATCCGACACTTGCAAAGATATCAAATCATGCATATATGAACTTAGAGAAGATTCAAATAAAATTCATAGACAATATAATCATAAATCCACAATTCATCGGATCTCGGCAAACACACCGCGAAAAAGTACTACATCGAATAGATCTCCAAGAACATCGAGGAGAACATGGTATTGAGAATCAAAGAGAGCGAAAAAGCCATCTAGCTACTAGCTATGGACCCGTAGGTCTGAGGTAAACTACTCACACTTCATCGGCAGGCAATGGGCCCTCCGTGATCGAATCCCCCTCCGGCAGGACACCGGAAAAGGCCCCTTGATGGGATCTCATGGGTACAGTAGGTTGCGGTGGCGGAAAAGTGTTTTCGTGGCTTCTCCTGATTGTTTTGATGTATAAGAGTATATATAGGCGAAAGAACTTGGTCGGTGGAGTCACGAGCACTACAAAAAAAAGACACATCCGTGACATTTTGGGCCGAACGAATTTTTTTCCTGTCATACATATGACACTTCTATGACGATAATTGTGACAAAACCCGGTATCATTATAGATGTGGTGGGCTCCTACTTCTATGACAAAAAATCATGACAGAAAATGGGCTTTTCGGCCTGGGCGGGTCGGAGACGCAGCTACATGACATTCTTTGGGCCGTCCATGACGGAAAAACTGTGGTAGAAGCGAGGGGGAGGAAAATTTTGGCGCGTTCCCGTTTACGGTGGGAGGTCAGGGGCCGAGCGATGCGTGCTTGTCTCGTACACGTATGCGCATGTGTGCGAGGCGTTGGCTCTAACTGAACCCGAGCGAGGCGTTGGGCTCTAACTGAACCCGAGCGATTGCACTGCAGGCTACGCGTTACTGAACCCGAGCGAACGATTGATGGCTGTTAACTGAACCCGATCGAGCGATTCCTTCGCTACTGCTGCTAACTGAAGCCGATCGATGCTGCCTCTGGATGAACAGTGAGCGTTGCGGGGGGGGGGGGGGGGTTGGATGAACAGTTCCCGGTGGGGGTGGATGAACAGGACCCCGTGGTGTTGCCTCTGGATGAACATGACCCCGATCGATCGAGCTGGTTGGGGCTGGATGAACAGGACCCCATGGAGGGCTAGATGAACAGGACCACCCCGTGGAGGGCAGGATGAACAGTAGACGGTGGAGGGCAGGATGAACAGTAGCCCATGGAGGGGTGGTTGAACAGGAGCCCGTGGAGAGGGCTGGTTGAACAGTAGCCGGTGGAGTAGGGCGCGGTGGAGGCTGGATGAACAGGAGCCCGTGGATGAACAGTCGCAGGTGGAGGCTGGAGGAGGTCGACGGTGGATGAACAGTAGCTCATGGAGGCTGGAGGGGGTCAATGGTGGAGATGAACAGTATCCCGTGGAGTCCTATTTTGCGGTACGCCACACCCCTCCCGATGAACAGGACCCCCGTTTCGACCGTAGCGCTCCAACACAAGTCCGTTTCCCCCGTTTTGCGGTACGTCACACCCCTCCCGATGAACAGGACCCCCGTTTCGACCGTAGGAGGTCCGTTTCCTCCGTTTTGCGGTACGCCGGACCCCTCCCGATCAAAGGATCCCGTTTCGAATGTGGCCGGTCGAACACAAGGCCGTTTCCTCCGTTCTGCGGTATGCCAGGCCTCGTTTCCATCGCCTGTTCCGTCCAAGCCCTCCCGATGAACACGACGCCTTCCGTTGCCTCCCCATGAATACGATGCATTACGTTGCCTCCCCATGAACACAACGACGCTGTTTCTCCGTTCCGACCCAGCCATGTACACGAGCCCTGGCCGTACGTATGCGCGAGTAGGCGTTCGAGACCCCGCCCGTATGTACACATACGTGGCCGTATTTTCATTCTTGCACCTTGGGCGCTGGACGTACGTGTACATGCTATGTGCGCGCCTCTACTACGACACGTGCACGCCTCTACATCCACCAGTATATATGTACGTACACGTTCGCGGCTAGAATGACAACGCTACGTATGCTTCGACCAGGTGGGTCCCGACTGTCAGGCACTTCCTTACATGCGAAGATGTAGCTGATGGGTCCCAGCAGTCAGGGGCAAATGTTTTTTTCACGAAATACGGTGGCCCGTCTGGTGGGTCCCCGCTGTCAGGTGAAGGAATAATTATTTTGCATGTAATAAGGAGGCACTTCCTTGCTGCGGCCATGGACCCAGCTGTCAGCCTCTCCACGTATAGTCCACGCCCTATGGAAGCCGTTCCTTGACCACGTTGACCACGCCGCGCCGAGAGCACCAGGGCGGTGGACGACGGTGAGGCCTAGGAAGGGTACGACGCAGAGCCGGGGAATATGCGGCAGTGGATGCCCACTTTTAGAGGAGTACGAGGGTTCACTGGTTCACTGCAGTGTGAGGCTGCCGTCGCCGCAGAATAACAAGGGGTGTGGGTGAGTAGAGGGATGGCCTAGCCAGCGGTGGGAGTAGTAAGGGGCGGTGAGGCCTCCGCCGCATCACAGCCGGCCATGGGAGGCAGGAGCACGAGGCACGACTGGCGCTAGTTTGGGCGGCTGGAGCAAGAAGACCAGAGGTTGAAGAAGCACTACGGCCGTTGGATGGACATCGTACGGTCACTAGAGCTAGAATCGTGCATATTGACTAAGTTAACAAAGCCCTCCATCCCCGTCAACTTAGTAGGCCCACAAGTCAGCCTCCCACCAAGGTGGGTCCTAGCTAGCAGGGGGTATTCATTTTTTGTGCGTAATAAGGAGGCACTTCCGGTGGGTCCGAGCTGACAGCAGGGGGAACGTTTTTTTCGTGAAATATGGTGGCCCGTCGGGTGGGTCCCAGCAGTCAGGGGCAAACATTTTTTTGCGATATACTGGTGGGCGACCGGTGGGTCCCTGCTGTCAGGTGGAGGAATAATTATTTTCCGTGTAATAAGGAGGCACTTCCTTGCGGCTGCCGTGGACCCAGCTGTCAGCCTCTCCACGTACAGTATTCTTCTGATGGAATTCGGTTGTTGACCACATTGACCACGCCGCACCGACAGCACCACAGTGGTGGTCGACGGCGCGGCCTAGGAAGGGGACGACACGGAGCCGGGGAAGATGCGGCAGTGGATGCCCACGTGGAGAGGAGTACGAGGGTTCACTGGTTCGGCTGTGCTGCCATCGCTGCAGAATAACAGGGGGTGTCGGTGAGTGGAGTGGAGGGATGGCCTGGCCAGCGGTGGGAGTAGTATGGGGGAGGTGAGGCCTCCGCGGCAGCACAGCCGGCCACGGGAGGCAGGAGCAGGCGGCACGACCGGCGCTGCTTTGGGCGGCTGGAGCAAGAAGACCAAAGGTTGAAGAAGCACTACGGCCGTTGGATGGACATCGTATGGTCAGTCGAGCTAGAATCGTGCATATTGACTAAGTTGACAAAACCCTTCGTCCCCGTCAACTTAGTAGGCCCACTATACTCGGTCCTAGCTAGCAGGGGGAGTATTCAATTTTTTGTGCGTAATAAGGAGGCACTTCCTTGCGTGCAAAGATATAGCTGGTGGGTCCGAGCTGTCAGCGACGGTAACGTTTTTTTCGCGAAATACAGAGGCCGTTTCGGTGGGTCCCAGATGTCAGGCGGAGGAAATCATTATTTTGCGCGTAATAAGGAGGCATTTCCTTGCGTGCGGCCGCGGACCCAGCTGTCAGCCTCTCCACGTACAGTCCACTTCAGATGCATGTCGGTCGTTGACCACGCTGACCACGCCACGCCGAGAGCACCAGGGCGGTGGACGATGGCGAGGCCTAGGAAGGGAACAACACGGAGGTAGGGAAGACTTTGCCGTTGTTTTTGTTTCCCACGCGGAGGGGAGTACGACTGTACGAGGGTTTACTAGTTCGTCTACCTTCGCCGGAGAATAGCAGCAGGTGTGGGTGAGTACAGGGATGGCTAGGCCAACGATGGGAGTACGGTGGGGCGGTGAGGCCTGCGCGACAGCACAGCCGGCCGTGGGGAGGAGGGAGAGCAGGCAGTCCCGCCTGCGCTTGTTTGAGCTGCTGGAGCAGGAAGAGCAGAGATTGAAGAAGCACGACGGCCGTTGGATGGGCATCCAACAGTATACATGCCATCTGTGGAAAGCCTCAAATCTGTGGAAAACAGCATAGAACCCATCTGCCATTATTTCAAGTAATTTACAGCCCATTTGCTAATTCTTACGGGTTTTTTTGGAGCCCATATTCTTTATGTTAGCATTACAGCCCATATTGTGGCCACGGTTAAAAAATTATATGAAATTTTGCATATGTCGGTGCGGTCTGAACTGTTTTTAATCCCGAAATTTCGAGTCACATTCAGACTGATTTTAAAAATAAATGTATATCAATATAAAATCCAATAAATTGTCCACGCATAAAAATCAATGCAATTTAAAATTTCGAAATGAAAAAAAAGATATTTGAAAATAATTGCCGGTTTGATGTGTTTAAAAAATGTACAACCCATTTCTCATTACTGATAGGCCATTTTCTCGGCCAGCCGAATGAAGCTCTCCTCGTCTTGAAAGATCTGCAGCCCAACATGCCTCATAAAGCGACTTACTTGAAAAATCAAAAAAGAACTGGGCTAGCCATTTTCAGAAAGAAAAAAAACTACTGGGCTGGTCTGTGGTAAACATAAAAGAACAGGTTGTCTAGACAGGCCAGAGTGTCCCGCACAGCCCAGTTGACACCCTGCTTCCGTCTCAAAAACAAATTAGATAAATGCCACTCCAATTATGGCGATCCATAAAAATGCCACTGCAATTTCCAAACTTTGAAAAATGCCACTACAATTTTTTGCAAACTTTGAAACACGCCACTGCAGTTTGCAAACTTTGAAAAACGTCACTCCGGACTTCGAAAAATGCCACTAGAAATGGCATGAAATGGCATTTTTCAAAGTTTGGAAATTGCAGTGGCATTTCTCGGATACACCAGATTTGGATTTGCATTTATCAAATTAACCCAAAACAAAAATAACTGGGCGAGCTGCTGGGTCCCTGGTGTCAGCCGCTCGTTGTGCAATTCTCTCATTTATTGACTACGTTGACAATGGCATGGGACCCAGATGTCAGAAATCCACTAGAAGGAGCCATTTTTTATTGGCTTGAAATAAGGAGGCACTTGCTTGCGTACTGCCATGACCTTGGCGAGTCCCTGCTGTCATCCTCTCCATGTACAATCATCTCCTGATTGTGTACGCGTCAACTTGCTAGACCCACAAGTCAGCTTCTAAACCGTGGAGGACAAATACAACCCATTTAAAAAAATAATAGCCCATTCCATACGTTCAAACGGAAAGTTCAACATTCAGAGCAAAGTAACAGGTCTGATCCACATATAGAGTACTGAACTTCCACGTTGACAACCATCATAGCCAAGTTAACTATCTACTCCCACTAACACTCTATTAGCGTACAAGTACTAACTTACTCTTAGCTAACTAGACGATGCCAGCCGCCATCTGCTGTCCATGCTAAACACCGGCACCGGCGTCCTCCGCCTCGCCTCGGACTTGCCAGAGGTGCGATAGGGCGCGTTGCTCGCGCGCGTTGGCCCTTTCCATGCCGGCGTGGTCCACCGAAGCTTCGGCTTCCAAGCTGGAAACCCACTTGACGAGCTGGTAGTAAAAATCGGCCTCGCGAACGCGTGCGTACCGGACAGCCTCCCGGGCTATTTTCCGGGTGCCGGCCTCCACGTAGTCAGCCCAGTTGCGGGCGCTCTGCTCGCGACTCAGAGCATAGGTGCGCTGCTGCTCCATGTCCCGCTGGCGGCACAAATTGGCGATACACTGCTCCTCCGCCAGGCGGTCGCGCTCCAACAACTCCTGCTCCTCCACCATGTAGTCGCGCTCCAACAACTCCTCGATCTCCGCATTGCCATCTAAAGACAGATAGAATGCCTCCTCCCTCCGTCTGCCTTCCTGTGAAAACCCAAACACTAGTTCCGGCGGTGACCGCCTCCGGCGTCGCCTACCGCGGACGGGCGGGGGCATGGCGGACGTGGCGAGCGACGTCGGGCCGGTGGGGCCTTATGAGGATATGGCGAGTTGGGTCACGGTGGCACCTGAGAAGGCTGGGAAACAGTACTTATAGGCGGAAGGTAGCGCGACGGTCATCGGAATTCAATGCATAATGGCTTAGCGTGCCAGCTTGCCGTGGAAAACTAGACAAACTGAAATTATGACTGTGCCGTCCCGTCCCATTTGGGTCGCACGCCGGCATGTCGATTAAAGAAGTGCACTCGAATCATCTCCCTCCTTGTCAATAATGATTCCACGGATTTAAAGCTTATCTTTTTTCGCATCAGCTAGCTGCCTTAATTACGACCGGCTGCATGCAGGCACTCAGAATTGCTCGCAGGAAGTACGTGAAGCAGCACGCAACGAGTCGCAGCCAAGGGCACGCATGCAGCCACTTAAATCGCTGGAATTAATTAGGCTTAAACTTTTGCATGCCGTTAATTATTGCCATGCCTTGGCCTTGCTGCTTTGCTCACGGGACTAATAAATCCCGGACGGAGGGAGTACCTTGGTTGGTGAGAGGTTTGAATTAAGCCCTACAAACCGGAAAGGAGGTACTAGTACGTGCGTGATCCGCTATTTATTCGTGTAGGATCGAGTAGGCCATTTCGTGAATTGAGCCCTGCAAACCGGAAAGGAGGTAGTACGTGCATGATCCACTATTTATCCATGTAGGATCGATAGTGTAGCTTGTCAGTTTCTTCAGAGGTAGGCATTTTTATCCATGTAGGATCGATAGTGTAGCTTGTCAGTTTCTTCATAGGTAGGTATTTTTAGTCAAAAAACTGCCACTTCGCATCTTGTGTCGCAAATAAAACTGCCAGGAGCGCATTTGTAGGCTAGCTAGTGATCGATCAATAACTTCTAAACACTGAGCGAACAAAAATAAGTAACTGTTAATGCATCTCAATGATTCACATATCATATACAAATATGTAGCTCCAAAAGCAAAGATCAGCCACTTCGGATCTTGCATCGCAACTAAAACGAACTAGTACGATTCCCATACATAAGATCAACATGTTAATGCATCTCAATGATTCACAGATCATATACAAATATGTAGCTCCAAAAGCAAAGATCTAGAAAAAAACATATGTTCTTCCTACTAACATGGATGCTTCTCTTGGCCAACATTCAGTACAGACTGAAAGACAAATTTGTTTGTGAAGTCTACAATTCCTCTTGCAGAAGTAAGTGGTTTCACCAATAGCTGGAACCATGAGAATGAACCACACATGATGGAGGAACATCCACTGCAATATGATTTGGTCTTCTCTCGATCACACGACGAGACTATTTCCGGAATACAAACTTTAACTTAGGCAAAATGATGCCCATTGTATAATCAGACCAAAGGAATGAAGCACCTAGTGTTGGCCAATAAATAGTACAGTACTACTTTTCTGCAGTCCATGAAGTGACTATCCAATCTTTCTGTGTCTATTTTCAAATGGCACTGCATGCAGTGACTATACTATTCTCTTGTGCAGTTCAACCAAAATTGCAGGCACTTTGTTTGTTTGCCAAATAGCAACGGGCAGACATCTTTGTCTGCACAAATATCAAGCAGCTAGTAAACATATACCACACCTTGTATTTTCGGCTTAAACATGTCTCTTCCGCTTAGCATCTGTCATGTTCTGCACTGGACAATCTGATACAGTTATGTTTTGCCCTGGACAATTTTATACTGAATTGATTTGCTGATTCAGAGCAGAAATATAGTGCCTATTCTTCATTAGACCAAGGATATCCATGTTCGCAGTGATGGAAGAGGTGAAATCGATACAACCGAAATTGAGCATCCAATCATTGAATCCTGTCCTGCACCTCCAATGTAGGTCCACCCTGCCAATAAATTCACATGCAAACCACTAGTATTACTAGCTAATGACAGTACAAAAAGAGTAGCAAGATAGTAACAAACCATGTACCTTTGTAATGAACAGCTCATAGTGCCACCAATTGGATATAAAGGTTTGGAAAAAACATGCTCCTAATGTTGAACCAGTTGGACTTTTTGTGCAGTTCCACTAAAATCGATCATCCCTATTTGCATAGATATTGAAAGTGTGATTACTCTAAAAGTGGCACTAGTTGAAGCATAGACTCACAAATATAAGCATTCCAATTTCTTAATGGGAAAAGGTAGCAAGACTGTTTCTAACCACCTGTTCGAAGGAATAAATAAAGCAACAACGGCTGATGTCAGGAACGCATACATAGTTTTTTTCTGGAAAAGTGAGCCATTCCTGACCTTTCCTCTTCTTTTAAGCAAATTTTGTGCAGTTCTACTAAAATAAAATGCCATCGCCTCCTTAACAATTCAGTGACTCTATACAAAAGGAAATGACTTAACATTACATCATGATGTCAGGTATGTAGTCAACAGGCATTTGAGACAAACATACAGACCTCCTCAAGAGAACAGCCGGAGGAGGTGCCCACTCTTGACCTTTCCTCTTGTCTTCATAATTGTCTGTGAAGTTTAACCAAAATAAAATGACAACAGCGCCTTGGCATTTTGGTGACACTGTACAAAAAATTTAACTTATCTCATGAAAGTGAGGTATGTAATCTATAAGCATTAACAGTGCAAAAATATGAAGGTAGTAACAAGTTTCATCGTTGGTATACTGGCTGTGCAACAGCATTAGAATGCCTTAGCTGAAAAATCTTTAATACATCCACAATCAATAGCTAACCCTGAAATAATCCAGTGACATTAAATGGCATTGCTTAAATTTATGGGTGGCATTAGACTGAGAGCGGCATTAGTTAAATGTGGCATCACTTTAGCAGTAGCATTGCTTGACTTGACTGCTGGCATTATACTAACAACAAAAAAGTGGCAATAAGAGCATGGGAGGCCCATTCGGACAGTCGGCGCACCAGTACGATGTACCTCCATGGACGCAGAGTGGTGAGGGAGGTATGGTTTCCCAGAGCAACAAATATCCAAGCAGCATATGTGGATTACGTCCCATTTTTGTTCTCTTTAGCCACCTTTTTCCTATGCGACGACAACAAACCGACCGACCTGGTCATTCTCTATTGCGTTGTCATGCCTTTCTACCCTTCTTTAACCAAGAGACACGATACTCGTTCCTTAGCTACTGATTTTCCCCTTTTCAACCTAGATGCGGGTTCGATGCCTACTCTCTTGGACAATACAATCTCCCTTCCTTTCCTTATTCAACCCATACATGGATTAGTCTGCATGAAGTAGGGTTTCCTTTAATAGTGCAAATTATGGTTTACATCTACGCGGCCAGCAGAGCAGAGGATAGCAAATTGGGAAGATGGTGGAGTGGAAAAAGATCCACATGCAACGACGTGGCAGATGGGGCAATAGAACAAGGTTATGGTTTGAAAAGAGGTAGCATACCTGAGGGTCGGCGGGAAGTGGCTTCGCTCGTGGTCGTCTTCCTCCGCACACACTACGGCAACAAGCTTGGGGACGGAGGCCATCCCGCGTGGGCGCTAGGTCTGAGAGGACGGCCTTGTCGTCAGTGCATGACCTCGCTCGCCGATGACGAGTGCGTCAACGCTGCACGTCCTTTTCTTCCCCGGCGGATCTGTGACCACCGGTGAGGAGGGAGAGAGGGGCCGTCTTTTTTAGATCTGGAGAGAGGGTGGTAGTGTGAGAAGCAAGTGGGAAGCCCTTAGCAAGAAAGCGCTCAAGCTCCAGCCTATATATCTTTTTTATACTACTAGTACTGGAGGTGGAGTAGTGGTAGAGTAGTTTATATTTTCTCTGCGTACAGTACCAGTTAGTCGTGCTTCAAAACTGATCGGCACGCCATTAAAAAAATAAAGGTCGATAACTAATGTGGCACCTCGGGCCAACGCGGCCAGATCGCATTTTGCACAAGAAATTACACACCATGTTTCGTTGACATGTGGTCCCGTTCCAACATATCAGTGAGACAACGGCGAGTAGTAGGAGTATTTCCGAATGGACGTGTAGGCTGGGGCGCCTCTTCATGAACCGTGGCAACTCGCAATCGTCCACCAACTCTTCGCCTTTCCCTCTTGATTTGGAACTGCTGTCGCACGCTCTTCCTCTCCCTCCTCCATTTTCCTTCAGCGCTTCACCCTTTCTTCTGCCATTGTTCGATCGTCTTCTCCATGGAGGGAACAGGCCTGAAACGACCCCGTTATTCTTGCCCTGTTCTAAAAGATGACGTGGTGGAGGAACTAATTGATCGGTGCGATGTCATCACCTCGGCTAGCATGGCAGGTTCGTTCAAGCCCATTCTCGACTCAACTAATAACATCATTAAAAAGAACCCAAGAGTCAAGGAGCGGTTTGATCTCCCCTACTTCTTCGCCGTGACCCTGATGACTGGCGCCGGCACGATGGAGGCCTCGCCCTGTGCCAGTTGATGCCGCTTGATAATGATACGTATGATGTTAAGATGCCATCGCTTGAGGGCAAGGCTTGGGCAGGCGCAAATGGAGATTGGGTTGTTTACATTGGGTCCAACTGCGAGTGGGAACTTGTGAATGTGTACACTCGTGACCGGGTTCCACTTCCAAAAATCTCAGCAGACTTCCCAGAGGTTGAGCACACCGGTATTGTACGCACGTTCAAATACGATCATGGCGACTGTCTTCTACAAAAGATAGCAATTTGTCGAGTTCCCAACTGCTCTTGGAATTACAACAACTATCAAGTTGTTGCTATCTTCGACAAGCTTGTTGCCGTCCTTCGTGGTTCGACTCGATGGATATTGCTCAAAAATAAGTTTCTGTACATGGATGAGTACTGTGATGCAATTCAATACGAGGGCCTTGTGTTTGCTGCCATCACTCGTGGCACTGTTTTTGCATGGGATCCTCGTAGTTTCGGTACGTTTGTCTTCCACTGTAATTATACTTATTTTATCCACATGCATGCGGGTTAGCAAGCTTCCCTTTACTAATTAACCTTCTTCTTGTGTTTCCAAGGTCCTATGAACATCCCACCACCTATACTTGAAAATTTTTATAACCAAGGGGGAGATGACGATGGTGATGATCACGAGCATGAGGACGAGCAGAACCCATATACTCAGTGGCGCCTGGCAACTAATTCCGATGGATCACCTCTTCTTGTGTGTATACAGCCCACTGATGATGTTACTACTAAGGAAGCAGGTGTAGTCTCCCATGGTCACACCCTCCGGACCTATTCCAACACCCGTTGCATGGTATTCGGGATGGATACTAGTGTGCTAGCGCCAACTCCTTCTCCCTGGTACAGAATTGATAGTCTTGGAGAAAACTCGCTCTTCCTTGGACAAAACTATCCGATGATGGTGAAAGGCGATCCAACTGTTGTTGACACAACGTTAACAGTACCATTTATGAGAAGTAACTGTGTCTATACCTCAGACATTTGGGTGGTTCCCTACACTGGTACTGATATAGTAGGCCGCTTCAACCTGGATGATCAGTCCTGCGTTGGTTTCCAGGTCGACAATCAATGGCCCGTCCCAGAGAATCACTTGTGGTTCAAATCAAGCGTTTCCAACACCGAGGAATGGTTGAGTTGAAGTTCATTTCATTGCTTGTTATTTGTTGTGTGGTGAAAACTTTAGTATTTATAATGTATCCTCGTTGTCGATGTGGGTTGATGACCTGTTGTATGTAATAAAATGATATGCCTATGATAAACTTACTAAATTTATGAATGGCTTTCGAGTCGCTTCTCTGAGTGAGTGGTGCGACGAGGCAAAAAAAAATTCCGAATACATAATTGTACGTGCATTGCAACAGGTTATCGGATGAGGCCAATCAACAATAGTAGTACACTATTTGTACTAGCTTCACATGCTTCGCGTGTCGAGCGGGTGTTTTTACTGTAGCCATATGTTAATGTGTTCATTGTACGTAACCAGCACCTCGAATCCTCGACACTAGTACTATATAGTAGGAGTAAGTAGTAGGAGTAGTAGGGTGGCATGGGCCAGAACAAGCATTCACGTCCAGGAGTACGGCACACGCCACCACCACGACATCCATCTGACACCATATTATTTCTTGGAGTCCGTGCTAGAGCAATCTCTTCAACCTCGTCGTTTCTATAACTTCAGCCATCGCGCGGCGGGCGAGGTGGGGGTTTGCCGATAGTCGGTTTCCTTAACTGCGGTCCCACTTGTAAGGCCAACTCCAATGCACGACCCCAAACGCACCTCCATTTTGCATGAACTCCAATGATAATTTTGACTAGAAAAGCAAGACCAAAGAAAACAAGAACCACAAGAATACATTTTACTAGTCCTGTAAGTTGGATTAGTGCCTTCTCGATGCATTGATTGTTTATCTGCGGAGGCTCGATCTTGCGTCTGTGCTAGCTAAAAGTGATAGAACATCTACTAAATTGCGCTCTATCAATATATGGATGTACTCTTCTTCCCAATACAAAAACTTGCATCCATTCTACTCCCTCCGTTGCACAATACATGCCTTCTATTTGTCAAAATATATATGTATCTAGACATGTTTTAGTATATAGGTACATCCATTTTTGGACAAATGGAAGTCAAGTATTTTGGAATGGAGGGAGTACACAATAAAAATTTTAAGTTAGCACAACTAGTCTAATCCGAGAGCAGAACCGAAGATTTGGTTGGGTTCTTCCTCCTTTTGCCGACACGTGGGACATCCAGCATCCAGGTCGTGTCATGAAAGAAAATAGAGTGGTAGTTGAAGCCACGAGATGTGCATCTTGGGTTAAACTGTAAATAGAATCTTACTACTCTTGAGTAACTCCAAAAGTGGCCACCGAAGATATTTATTGGATTTGTTTTTCATCACCAGCACGTCGAGGTGAAAGATGTGCAGGTTCAGTGGGTCCTCTTGCGTTTTCACTTACATGTGGGGCCGCATGTGAGCAAACAGACGATGGGCTCCGTGCGTCCGCTGGCTGGCTGAGAAGAGAGACAGAGGAGGGCTGAGCACGGACTGCAGGAAATTTGTTCTACGTACCTCGATATAGGCTCGATATAGTGGGGTGGCATGGGCCATAACTAGCATTCACGTCTAGCAATACGGCACACGCCACCCACACGAGTCCCATCCGACACCAATTTTCTTAGAGTCCATGCTACAACCATCTCTTCTCCCTCCTGTTTTCCCAGCCATCGTGCGGTGGGCGGGGTGGGGGTTTGCCTATAGTCGGTTTAATCAACTGCGGTCCCACTTGTAAGTGAAAATGCAACACCGCACGCATTCCCTCTTGAGCGGCGTGCCGGACCAACCATGTGGGGGTGTGATGCAAACACGGCAGGCTTTTCCTTTTGAACTCGTAACTTGTAAAATATGGTTCTGCTCCATGGCGCGACCGATAGATAGAAAATAACGATTTTCCCTAGAGTAATGAGAAGTTTGGTTCTAGCGCCGTTCATGCATGGAGTACGTACGAAAATTATGAAGTTGATGCGAAAGGTAAGATAATTACTGTAGTATGATATACTACTACATGGATTTGACGGAAAGATAAAAATACATACGGATCCATCAATGTTCAACGACATCCTCACGCCCTAGTGTGCCGGGTCACCAACCGACGTGTGAGGAGCAGCGGCGTTGGCGGCGAGCTCAACGTGCTTCTGAGCAGTGTCGTCCAAGGTTGCCCTGCGCTCCAAGAAGGCCAGCGTCCTATCGTCCTCCTCTTGCATGTAGTAGTCCTTGTAGACGAATTGTGCGTAGACGTGGGTGATTATGTCGATGGTCTCTTGCTGCGGCGAGCGTGACCTCGAGGTGGACATTCTCCGGCCCGATGGCGGGCAGTCGCAGGGCCACCAGTGCGTCGAATAGGTTGTTACCATAGTGGCCGTTGAGGGTGGCGGGCATCGCAGAGCCTGGGCTCGTCGGCTGGAGGCTTACGTCAAAGTCATCCGCAAGCTTCTTGACGACGGTGAACTTGTCGAGGAAACCGACGAGGACCTCGTCGAACAAGGAGACGAAGCTGTCGTCCAAGCGGCCCCTCGCCCTGGCGGCCTCAAGCAATACTACCTGGAGACGTTCCTCGGTGTCGGGCTGCAGGCTGGCGTCGTGGATCATCTGGCACAACCGGCTGATGCTCGCGCTCATCGCCTCCATGGGTCTAGCGTAGCTTCTAGTCAACTGATCTTGCGATTCGAGTGATCACTCAGCCCTTGGTTAGTGTGCATAGGTGCGTAGGATTTTGTACTACTCCTCGGCCCTCTATTGCACCTGCCTTTGGCTGTATGATAGGTGGGCCAGCCACCCCCTGGGGCCACGTGTCATTCACCCAAAGGCAGTTGCCGTAAGTCAATGAAGTTGCATCCCCCTCCGTGCCGGTGCAGTATAGTCATCTCACCGGACCTCTAGTTGGGGCCAAATGAGAGAAGTTTGATGTTTACTGGTTTATTGGTCCCCTTTGCATTTTGCACCAAGTTTTGACCTTTGATTTAACTAATAAAATGTTAATGCATGTAAACAAAAATGTTGTGTAAGTCGCCTTACGAAAACCAAATAATCCCAAAAAACTTAGGCACGGTGCATTAGCTCCCTCCTTGTTTCTTATTTCGTGACATATCAACCAATGAGAGATGTGGGTCGTGCATGCTTTCAATGACTTGAGACTACCAAACATGACATGTAGTGTTTAGTTCATTGCATGTAATCCTATTAGTACTCTAGTTAGGAGTAGGAAAATAACGTTAAGTTCTCTCGCCGATAGGAATAAAACACCATGTATTTATTTATAGAGGGGGAAGTACATTTTTGGTGACATGCATTACTAAATATTGCTAGTCGAATACTAAAATCCAGATGGACGTGGTAGTACTCCTAAATCCAGACGGTGGTGCTACTAGTACTAGTAGTAGTACTACCAATGTAGTAGTAGGAGTACTAGCACTATACAACCCGTTGGTCAAATTATTACATGCTGCTCCTCATACTGAAGTGACAAGACCCTGCACCGGAGATGACACCTGAGTATAGGCGCCGTGTTCAGCATACCATAGTCAGCCTCACCGTCTGCAGTCACTATCATCATGGCTGTAGAGCTAGCCTGCTTACAACTAGCCCTGTTCGACATTATTTCCCGTGCGTAGATGCCCGTGAATTGCACGGAACACCAAGATTGGGGGTGGACGGCTCCGGCAGCGGCCATCACGCCAGATTTTTCCACGGCCTTCTACTCCTAGATGTGGCGGGGAGGAGATGAGGCTGATTGTGAGAGACAAGGAGTTGCTTGTAAATAGGGAACAAGTGCGGGCATCTTTTTGCAAAAATGTAGAAGCTTGGTTTATATGCGTCAGATCTAGATCTGACAGCTATTGGTGAAAGATGGGAGGCACAACATCATCACCAACTCAGGACCTGTTTGATTCGCAGGATTTTGAAAATGCAGGAATAGGACACGACAATATTACAAGTTTCAAACTGATAATACAAATGTTAGGAGTAATTCTGCACCTACGAAGAGGGAATTACTAGGAAGTTTATGTAAGAACTTTCGTTACTTTAGGTGGATGCAGCATTATCGTACAAACTAAAACCCACCGCCCTGATAAGTCACTAATGGGCAAATAAGTTTTCGAGTCTCTGGCCACTTGATGTTTCAAAAACAAATTCAGCTTCTGCGGAGACTTTGTCATTTAGGCTTAGACGCTTGTGGTGATCAGCACGCCATTCATTGTTGCTCCGGAGAACGCCAAACCTCATTACCTTGAGCACACTTGCCTCCAGAACAAAGAACCTGGCCAATTTAATCTCAGATGTGCTGCCTCGGTAGTCGATCAAATTAATTTCTGTAAGATGGAGATCAAGGCATTCGATGAGATTGTTATAGTGCAGCACATTTTTCAATTTCGGGTCTTTTTTATCTGCAAAAGAAGAGAACATATTAGAGCAGCTAGCTGCATAAGATTGCCGTGTCATCAAGAGGTACCAATATCATTCGCTCATACGATAGGGTTGGCTGGCTAGTGATATTTTTTCACTCTCTCTCTCTCTCTCTGTTTCCTCTCATTTAACTACGAGCACGTGAAGAGCTTGGGCATTTGTTGCCTTCCACTATGTGGCCGATGCATATTTCGCAAAAGTATGCCACATAACACGCATCGATGTCAAATCAAAAGATTTTGGCACCGCTCTCGCGATGTGAGAGAGTTGGCACCGCTGTGCACACAGACCCACATGTACAAACAAATCAATCAAACCAACTACACCGAAATCGAGCAGGGTGTCGTCGGGGAGGCTGTTGATGAAGTCCAGGCTCGTCGGATGCAGTTTTGGCTCGAGCCGCCTCCACTTGTTGGCTGCCTCGCCGTCCATCTCAACCGGCGGCGACGCTTGTGTACACGTGTGCTGGTGTGTGTTGTGTGCTGGGTGTGCGCGAGTGCGTCCTTCTGTGCATGCCGCCGCGTAGTGGTGAATTGTGCGTGAGTGCGTCCTTCGCGCGCAAGAAGTTTGTCCTCAATGCGCCCTCAATTTACTAGCGTGCGGGGTGCTACCCTGAGTGGTTTCAACTTTGTTTACTTCACTGCGTGTCAGATGGGCCTCTAGTTTACTTATTTTCACCCACTGCCACATGGGCCAGCACACAAAGATACAGAAAACGAGCTGACAAGGCAGCATGTGGATTGGTTGACCGGTCAACTAAACAATATACGGAGCTATACGCTGACACAGTGAGCGTATAATCCGTCGGTATAGAGAGTTCGAGTGAGAGGGGAGGCTCGTGAGAGATAGCAGAGAGAGAGAGGGAGAGAGAGAGAGAAAGAGCTACTCCCTCCGTTCGATAATTGAGTTCCAACATTTTTTAAGTCAAACTTTTGAAACTTTGACCAAGATTATAAAGAAATTACTTATATCTACAATACCAAAGATAAATGATAGTATGAAGTAAGTACATGTTGTGATGAATCTAATGATCGTTCCAGGTTTAAATGTTTTTCTCCACATATACCTGGTCAAACGTTTCTGAGGTTTGACTTTTCAAAATATCCATATGCTTATGGACATGACAGAGTCCCTAACAAGAGAGAGAGAGAGAGAGTGAAAAAAGTGTGTGTGCGTGTGTGAAAGAGACATGGACAACACACGATAAAAGTAGAGAAAAAGCGTGTGTGTCTTATGCAAACATATCACACATGCATCTTCAACAACGGAGGCAAGGTAAGGAGATTGTAGGA
The DNA here is from genome assembly GCF_056163025.1 of Triticum urartu. Lineage (NCBI taxonomy): Eukaryota > Viridiplantae > Streptophyta > Magnoliopsida > Poales > Poaceae > Triticum > Triticum urartu. The sequence goes on along the minus strand of NC_141874.1, from coordinate 367,473,190 downwards.
TCTAGAAGTAGATGTACCTAGAGGGGGGTGATTAGACACTTAATGCTAAAGTTGCAATTTTTAAGCTTTTTCGGTTTAAGTGGGGTTTAGGCATAATTTCAACATACACAATACATATCAAGCAAGCATGCAAAGAGTATATGAGCAGCGGAATGTAAAGCATGCAACTTGCAAGAATGTAAGGGGAAGGGTTTGGAGAATTCAAACGCAATTGGAGACACGGATGTTTTTCCCGTGGTTCGGATAGGTGGTGCTATCCTACATCCACGTTGATGGAGACTTCAACCCACGAAGGGTAACGGTTGCGCGAGTCCACGGAGGGCTCAACCCACGAAGGGTAACGGTTGCGCGAGTCCACGGAGGGCCCCACCCACGAAGGGTCCACGAAGAAGCAACCACCCACAAAGGGTCCACGAAGTAGCAACCTTGTCTATCCCACCATGGCCATCGCCCACGAAGGACTTGCCTCACTAGCGGTAGATCTTCACGAAGTAGGCGATCTCCTTGCCCTTACAAACTCCTTGGTTCAACTCCACAATCTTGTCGGAGGCTCCCAAGTAACACCTAGCCAATCTAGGAGACACCACTCTCCAAGAAGTAACAAATGGTGTGTAGGTAATGAACTCCTTGCTCTTGTGCTTCAAATGAAAGTCTCCCCAACACTCAACTCTCTCTCATAGGATTTGGATTTTGTGGAAAGAATATTTGAGTGGAAAGCAACTTGGGGAAGGCTAGAGAACAAGATTCATATGGTAGGAATGAAATATCTTGGTCTCAACACATGAGTAGGTGGTTCTTTCTCAGAACATATGAGTTGGAATTGTGTATGTGTTCTGATGGCTCTCTCCACGAATGAAGAGGAGGTGGAGGGGTATATATAGCCTCCACACAAAATCCACCTGTTACACACAGTTTTCCAATCTCGGTGGGACCGAATCAACAAACTCGGTCGGACCGAAAAGGTAAACCTAGTGACCGTTAGAGATTTTCGGTGGGACTGACATGCAACTCGGTAGGACCGATATGGTTAGGGTTTGGGCATAACGTAATCTCGGTGAGACCGATTACACAAACTCGGTGAGACCGAATTTGGTAATTAGCTAACCAGAGAGTTGGTCAGGCAAACTCGGTGGGACCGATTTGCTCTTTCGGTGAGACCGAAAAGTTACAAAAAGGAAACACTGAATTTACATTGCAATCTCGGTGGGACCGATTTGCTCTTTCGGTGAGACCGAAAAGTTATGAAAGGGAAACAGAGAGTTTGCAATCCCATCTCGGTGAGACCGAGATCCCTATCGGTAGAACCGAATTGCTAGGGTTTGGCAGTGGCTTATGACAAGTGAAACTCGGTGGCGCCGGATAGAAAGAATCGATAGGACCGAGTTTGGCTTAGGGTTTAGGTCATATGTGGATATGGGAAAGTAGTTGAGGGTTTTGGAGCATATCACTAAGCACATGAAGCAAGAGGCTCATTAAGCAACACCTCATCCCTCCTTGATAGTATTGGCTTTTCCTATGGACTCAATGTGATCTTGGATCACTAAAATGTAAAATGAAGAGTCTTGAGCTTGAAGCTTTAGCCAATCCTTTGTCCTTAGCATCTTGAAGGAGTTCCCACAATCTTTAGTCCATGCCACTCCATTGTTGAACTTATCTGAAACATGCTAGATAGAAATGTTAGTCCAACAAGAGATATGTTGTCATCAATTATCAGAACCACCTAGGGAGCACTTGTGCTTTCAATCTCCCCCTTTTTGGTAATTGATGGCAACATACATCAAAGCTTTAGATAAAGATATAAAGAACAGCAAGTAAAGCTTTGGAAGGACATGCAACAAGCATAGGCTCCCCCTACATGTATGCACTCATGTAAATATGAAATATAGAGGCATGTGAGAGCATAACCATGACAGAGTAGGCAATGTGTTACATGTATCTTGGCCATATGCATCAGAGCAAAAGATTATCAAGGAAAATACCTTCATGCTCATGAGTCCTTCTTGCAAACAGTATGTACATAAGAAAGAACTCCTCATACTCATGATTTTGATGCATATACTTACCTTGTGGTCTTGAGTTGGCTTAGGATGGAATGAACCTGCACAAACAAAGTTAGATAACACAGGTACATCCACTAGCCAGAGCAAACAAAAGAGACCACAGGAATACCAAGACTGGGATGACATGTAGAGAGTGAGTACAAGGTAACACATTGGATTTAACATGTCCCCAAGAGTAAAGATATGCAATGAATTTGACTGATTTCTTTTCCTTAGGTGTCTTGCTCCCCCTGAATCTTACATGGGATATTGGGAGAAGATAGGAAACAGAAAATCAGAGCTGAAAAATACATATGAACATGTCTTTCCCCCTAAAAAGACATGTGACATCTCTCCTCTTGAATATCAAGCATCTGGGATCCTTGAGTATTTTCTCTCCCCCTGGAAATCTCTTTCTCCCCCTTAATACTTTCTCTTGTAGGTTTGGTCCTTGAGACTTTTTCTCTCCCTTGATGTGATCTCTCTCTCCTACAAGCTTTGATGTGATCTCTCTCTCCCCCTTTGACATCAATTTCCAAGAAGGGCTTTCTGGAATCTGTCGTATAGGTTTGGTCCTTGAGACTCAGCACAAAGCAATGGATAAAACTGTGATGCTTGTAGAGGACAAGATTCATTGAGTAGAGCTGGATCAGAGAAAAAAAAGAACAAGTGACAAACTGTTTTTCCTGTTGCGAAGTCGGTGGCACCGAGTGGTATGTTTCGGTGGCACCGAAAAGATTCGGTTGGACCGAAAATTACAAGTTGGTGAAACCGAGTTCACACAGAGAAAACACTTGTCACCTCAGCTCACTAGACATGTAGGATCTCACAAAGATTTGCAATGAATTACCTGAAGGATTTGCAAGGAATTGAATGCAGAAAATGCAGAACAAAAACAAAGAGAAAAGAGAAGAGATTGAAAGATCTAGATGAAGTTTTTTTTTGTTTTTGAAAAAGAGAAAGAAACTAAACATGCATGAGAGAAATGCAATAACACAGAGAAGAACACAAGAGAACTCCATCTAGAGTTGGGCGGTGACATAGTCACCTATGTTAGAGTATATTGACTTAGGAGTCAAGTGAGAACACTTGATCATAGGTCATACTCATCGTTTAAGCTCAAAATGGGGTTACCATTTTTCGTTTAAGCATCTTGATGTATTCACATCTTGTTGAGTTGCTTTGACTCATGTCTTGGAGTAAAGCTTCTCTAAGATGGAATAACATACCTTGGGTGGTGGTGTGGTTCTTGCTCATGTAGTTGAACTTGTGTGGGTGCTCCAGGTTGATGTAGCTCATCAAGAGTTGGGAGCACCACTTGGAGTTTGAGTTCGTCTACCTACATGGGTTAGTTCTTTGCAAGGAAGAGCACTTGTGTATCCAAAAATGACAATCATGAAGCTCAACATAAAATTTGTCAAAAGATATGTTTGAATGGGTTTGTGCTTCCTTGTCTTCAACCACCATTGTGTATTGTCTTGGTGATGTAGAGATTGCTCAAGATGTGAGTGAGTCGCAATCTCATGGAATTAGATTCAACCAAGCACCTACATGGGTTAGACAACATGCAAGGTGCAAATATATCCAAGACATAAGATAGTTATCATAAGAGATATATCATGGATTAGTCATAAGCTCATGTCTTGCATGTGTCCAATGGAGTTTCTACTCCAAGTTCGAAGCATCAATGATGTTCAATTCTCCTCTCAACCTACAAAACACTTTCTCATCAAGTGGTTTAGTAAATATATCCGCTAATTGCTTATCGGTGTGAACGTGCTTAAGGTTAATGTCACCCTTAGCAACATGATCTCGAATGAAATGATGACGAACTTCAATATGCTTAGTTCGAGAATGTTGCACAGGATTATGACCAATTTTGATAGCACTTTCATTGTCACAAAGCAGTGGAACATGTTTCACATAAATCCCATAATCTTTAAGAGTTTGGGTCATCCAAAGTAATTGAGCACAACATGAACCAGCGGCAATGTATTCCGCTTCGGCGGCGGATAAGGATACCGAGTTTTGTTTCTTGGAAGACCAAGACACAAGAGATCTACCAAGGAATTGACAAGTACCCGAAGTGGACTTTCTATCAATCTTGTCTCCGGCATAATCCGAGTCGGAATAGCCAACAAGATCAAAACAAGACCTCTTAGGATACCAAATGCCAAAATTTGGTGTATGGATTAAATATCTCACTATCCTTTTCACAGCCTTAAGATGACATTCTTTAGGAGCAGCTTGATATCGTGCACACATGCACACACTTAGCATAATATCGGGACATGAAGCACATAGGTATAACAATGAACCAATAATAGAGCGATAAACCTTTTGATCAACCGGTTCACCATCTTTGGTCAAATCATTACGTCCACTAGTAGGCATGGCTGTAGACATACCTTTGCATTCTTGCATATTGAACTTCTTGAATAAGTCCTTGGTGTACTTCGTTTGAGAGACAAATGTACCTTCCTTAGTTTGCTTGATTTGCAAATCGAGAAAGAATTTGAGTTCACTCATCATAGACATCTCAAACTTCTCTGACATTAGCTTTCCAAACTTTTCACTAAAGAGAGGGTTAGTTGAACCAAATATGATATCATCGACATAAATTTGGCATACAAATAGTTCTCCATTAACCCTTTTAGTAAAAAGAGTAGAATCAATTTTACCAATTTCAAAACCACTTGTAGTAAGGAACTTGGTCAAGCATTTATACCATGCTCTAGGAGCTTGTTTAAGACCATAAAGAGCTTTGTGAAGTTTGTAAACATGATTTGGTTTCTTAGGATTGATAAAGCCGGGAGGTTGTTTGACATAAACTTCCTCCTCTATTTCACCATTTAGAAAAGCACTTTTAATGTCCATTTGGTAAAAGGTGATATTATGGTGATTAGCATAGGAAAGTAAGATGCGAATGGACTCAAGTCTAGCAACGGGAGCATATGTCGCACCATAGTCCATACCTTCGACTTGTGTGTACCCTTGGGCGACGAGACGTGCTTTGTTGCGAACCACTTGTCCATCTTCATCTTGCTTGTTGCGAAACACCCATTTGGTACCAATGATGTTGTGGTTGTTGTCGGGCTTCTCAACCAATGTCCAAACTTGGTTTCTCTCAAAATTGTGTAGCTCTTCATGCATAGCGTTTATCCAATCCGGATCTTCCAATGCTTCTTCAACCTTCATAGGTTCAATGCTAGAGATGAATGAATAGTTTTCACAAAAGTTAGCTAAACGAGTTTTTGAGCGAGTGATTCTCCCGGTTTGTATATCATTGAGGATTTGCTCGACGGGATGATCTTTGGCAATCTTGCTCGAACTCGTGAGAGCTTTTGCTTGGGTCTTCGTTGAACATCTTCTTCATCTTGTTCTTCTTCTTGGCCTTCTTCATTGTTGACGTCGTCGTTCTCTTGTCGTGGTGGAGAAGGAGGTTGTTGATGTTCGTCTTGATGTATTTCCTCGTTTTCTTCATCTTGGTGTGTCCCACTTGTGGATGCTTCCGTGTCGATTCTTGGTTCACCTTGTCGTGAAGTAGAAGCTTCCACTTGGACGGATGAAGTACTCTCCTTCACCTCCGTTGGACGAATTTTGCCAATGGACAAGTCTTGAATTGCTTCTGAAGGGTCTTTATCTCCTACATCAATTGGCAATTGCTCTACTTGCGAGCCATTAGATTCATCAAACTTCACATCTACCGTCTCTTCAACCTTTCGGGTGAAATTTTTGTAGACACGGTAAGTGTGAGAGTTTGAGCCATAACCAAGTAGAAAACCTACATGAGATTTAGGAGCAAACTTTGAACGACGATGCTTATCAAGAATGTAGCACTTTGAGCCGAATACTTGAAAGTATCCAACTTGGGGTTTCTTACCGGTGAGAAGCTCGTATGCCTTCTTAGCGAGTAGCTTGTGAAGATATAAGCGATTTGTTGCGTGACAAGCTGTCTCAACCGCTTCTGCCCAAAAGTGCTTCAGCGTCTTGTATTCATCAAGCATCGTTCTTGCCATTTCGATGAGCGTCCGGTTCTTCCTTTCAACAACTCCATTTTGTTGAGGTGTGTACGTAGCCGAGAACTCGTGTGAAATCCCTTCGTCAAGAAAGGTGTCCACATTTGCGTTCTTGAACTCCGTTCCGTTATCACTCCGAACCTTCTTGATCTTCACGTCAAAATGATTTTGGGCCTTCCTAGCGAAGTTTCTGAAGATCTTCTGGACATGCGACTTGTCATTAAGAAAGAACACCCACGTAAATCTTGAAAAATCATCAACTATAACTAGACCAAAAGAATTTCCACCGAGACTCTTGTAGGCGTTGGGACCAAAAAGATCCATGTGAAGTAGCTCGAGTGGCCTCCTTGTGGTCATGATGTTCTTCACGGGATGTCTTCCTCCAACCTGTTTACCTGCTTAACAAGCACTGCAAAGTCTATCCTTATCAAATATGACATCGTTAACTCCAAGGAAATGATTTCCTTTAATAAGCTTGTCAAGGTTTCTCATGCCAACGTGACCTAGTCGTCTATGCCACAACTAACCTTTTGAGGATTTAGCAACAAAGCAAGTTTTAGGTTGTGCCTTTTTAGAGAAATCGACAATATAAAGATCACCTCTACACATACCCGTAAAGACCATTTTATGATTGTCTCGACGAAATACTTGGCAATCTACCTCAGTAAATAGGACATTCAAACCGAAATCAGCAAGTCTAGATACTGAAAGTAAGTTGTAGCCGAGAGATTCAACGAGCATGACATTTTGAATGGAACTATCATGTGAGATGGCCACCTTACCAAGGCCAACCACTTTATCCTTTGAATTATCACCAAAGGTGACATATTTTTGAGGGCCATCATTTTCAGCAAGCTCACGAAATATCTCTTCATCTCCGGTCATATGATCAGTACATCCACTATCAAGAACCCATTCCTTTTCTCCTAATTCATATCCCCGAAGATTTTCCATAAGACCAAAATGTCTCATTGCATCATCAAGATCGAAGTCACTATCATCATCATCATCATAGTATCCATGTTCATCATGATCTTGTGACTCATCATTTCCTAGAGAGGGTAATTCATTAGATAAATGATCATCAAAGTGGTCACTTTTATGAATTCTTATAGCTTCGAATATGATATCACTAATGATTCCAACATCTCCTTTAGCATGCTTAAGATTGGTAAGTTCAAATAGACAATTACCAAAACTAGGATCACTAGAGTTCATCTTACTCAAGGCAATAGATTTATGGAGAATTTCATCCAAAGTTTTCAAGGAATGATCGGAAAATCGTTCCTCAAGAAATTTCCATATAGTATAGGCACAATTAAGAGTAGGCAAACTAGCAATCAAATTTTTGGGCAATCCTCTAATGATGAGCTCAATAGTTCTAAGATTGCGAATCATGTCAATATCTTCATCTAGGGTAGGATGCAAAGGATCAATATGAGGTGCACAAGGACTAGCAATATACTTGTTCAAATGATATTGATTGAAAATTACAAGCATCTCATTTTTCCACTCATGAAAATACTCTCCATCAAGAATAGGCACTCTATGTCTAAGACTCCCTAAGGTAGACACATCCATCTTCCTCCAATGGTGATTAAACCAAGGCAATGGAGACCAAAGCTCTGATACCACTTGTAGGATCTAGAAGTAGATGTGTCTAGAGGGGGGTGATTAGACACTTAATGCTAAAGTTGCAATTTTTAAGCTATTTTGGTTTAAGTGGGGTTTAGGCATAATTTCAACATACACAATACATATCAAGCAAGCATGCAAAGAGTATATGAGCAGCGGAATGTAAAGCATGCAACTTGCAAGAATGTAAGGGGAAGGGTTTGGAGAATTCAAACGCAATTTGGAGACACGGATGTTTTTCCCGTGGTTCGGATAGGTGGTGCTATCCTACATCCACGTTGATGGAGACTTCAACCCACGAAGGGTAACGGTTGCGCGAGTCCACAGAGGGCTCCACCCACGAAGGGTAACGGTTGCGCGAGTCCACGGAGGGCCCCACCCACGAAGGGTCCACGAAGAAGCAACCACCCACAAAGGGTCCACGAAGTAGCAACCTTGTCTATCCCACCATGGCCATCGCCCACGAAGGACTTGCCTCACTAGCGGTAGATCTTCACGAAGTAGGCGATCTCCTTGCCCTTACAAACTCCTTGGTTCAACTCCACAATCTTGTCGGAGGCTCCCAAGTAACACCTAGCCAATCTAGGAGACACCACTCTCCAAGAAGAAACAAATAGTGTGTAGGTAATGAACTCCTTGCTCTTGTGCTTCAAATGATAGTCTCCCCAACACTCAACTCTCTCTCATAGGATTTGGATTTTGTGGAAAGAATATTTGAGTGGAAAGCAACTTGGGGAAGGCTGGAGATCAAGATTCATATGGTAGGAATGAAATATCTTGGTCTCAACACATGAGTAGGTGGTTCTTTCTCAGAACATATGAGTTGGAATTGTGTATGTGTTCTGATGGCTCTCTCCACGAATGAAGAGGAGGTGGAGGGGTATATATAGCCTCCACACAAAATCCAACCGTTACACACAGTTTTCCAATCTCGGTGGGACTGAATCAACAAACTCGGTCGGACCGAAAAGGTAAACCTAGTGACCGTTAGAGATTTTCGGTGGGACTGACATGCAACTCGGTAGGACCGATATGGTTAGGGTTTGGGCATAACGTAATCTCGGTGAGACCGATTACACAAACTCGGTGAGACAGAATTTGGTAATTAGCTAACCAGAGAGTTGGTCAGGCAAACTCGGTGGGACCAATTTTCTCTTTCGGTGAGACCGAAAAGTTACAAAAAGGAAACACTGAATTTACATTGCAATCTCGGTGGGACCGATTCGCTCTTTCGGTGAGACCGAAAAGTTACGAAAGGGAAACAGAGAGTTTGCAATCCCATCTCGGTGAGACCGAGATCCCTATCGGTAGAACCGAATTGCTAGGGTTTGGCAGTGGCTTATGACAAGTGAAACTCGGTGGCGCCGGATAGAAAGAATCGATAGGACCGAGTTTGGCTTAGGGTTTAGGTCATATGTGGATATGGGAAAGTAGTTGAGGGTTTTGGAGCATATCACTAAGCACATGAAGCAAGAGGCTCATTAAGCAACACCTCATCCCTCCTTGATAGTATTGGCTTTTCCTATGGACTCAATGTGATCTTGGATCACTAAAATGTAAAATGAAGAGTCTTGAGCTTGAAGCTTTAGCCAATCCTTTGTCCTTAGCATCTTGAAGGAGTTCCCACAACCTTTAGTCCATGCCACTCCATTATTGAACTTATCTGAAACATGCTAGATAGAAATGTTAGTCCAACAAGAGATATGTTGTCATCAATTATCAAAACCACCTAGGGAGCACTTGTTCTTTCAGAGATAGTGTGTGGTTGTTTGGAACCGAGAGAGCAAGACCCCTAGCACGTGGCCAAGAGGCGTCTGACAAACAAGGGAGAGAGGTCGAGAGAGACGTACGGAGAAAATGTAGACATGGGGAGGAGAGAGTGTATGTTTGTCATAGAGAGATCCCCTGGAGATCGTGATGGGACTACATGGGTGGGAGATCGATTCACAAGGTGTGTGCGCGATAGAAGATGCCCCGAGAGATATCGAGATAGACGTATGGATGGAAGGAGACAATACATGTGTTCCTGATGGCTAGTAAGAGATAATCCTACTTAGGAGGGGGGAGTTCTTGCGCCTATGATGGATTGAGGGATTATGGTACTTAGGGGGGTGCGTGTCACATGGAGAGAGAACAAGGGCGGAGAGTGTTGGATGGGTCTATATGTATAGCGTGAGCGAGACATGTGTATGTGTGAACCAGGGAGATATAAGGCCAGTTTGGCTTGCGTCCTGAGCATCTTTTGCCTTCCTGGGGTTGTGGCCGGATTTCATGCACGCTTGTTTGGTTGCTACCCTGTGAAAAAGAAAGCCCGCCTGGCCTGGGTTCCCTTGCACTTTAATTAGCCTGGCTGAACTCCAGACACTTCAAGTAGCCTGGCCCAGGCGACCGATTTCGAACGCCTGGTCGTGCCTGGTCGTGTGGCCACGAGGCTAACAGACACATGGATGGATATTAGCATTAAATAATTGATGCATGGATTGATTGATGGGACGTTGATGCTTTGCCTGGCCCAGGCATGAACCAAACGCTTCAGCACCACACAAGCCTAGCCAGGCAAAAATATTTTACATCTCACGTCCACACCAGGCAGTACCGTCCATCAAGGCATGAGGGTCAGGTCACGAACCAAACTGACCAATAAAGTTTGAGAAAGATTGAGGAGCCCCGATAAGGTTGAGTGGTGCGTCAGATAGCTGAGAGGGGGGAAAAGATATTCCATCTGCTCGATAATGCAGTGCATGTAAATTTTTTAGAAGTCAAACTTTGGAAACTTTGATCAGGTTTACGCAAATGTTATTTATATCTACAATACCAAAGATACATCATACAAAACAACATCTCCGTGAATCTAATGGTACAACTTTGTGATGTTTGACTTTTCAATAAATCTATATGCTATGGACCGAGGAGAGTGCCTCAGTCGAGACAGATCAAGTGCGTGTGAAGGAGAATGAGTAAGTGTGCAAAAAGAGTATGTGTGTGAAAGAGAAAGTGACAACAAATGATAAATTAGAGAGAGTGTGTGTTTTTTCATTTCTTATGCGAACATATCACGCATGCATCTCCGAGATGGAAAAGCGAGGCAAGGAGATACACGAAGATAGCTAGTGTGTGATTGTTTGCAACGGAGAGAGACACCCCTGTAGCACATGTCCAACAGAGGTGTGGCCAACAAGGAACAAAGGTCGAGAGGGACACATGGATGGCATGGACGCATGGGGAGGGAGAGAGGGTGTGTTTGTGATAGAGAGATCCCGTCGAGATCGTGAGGGGACTATATGGGTGGGAGATCGAGGGAGTGCGTGCGCGATAGAAAGATGCCCCGAGAGAAATCGAGATAGATCATGCACATGTTTGTGATGGAGACTAAGATTAGCTAGTCATATACATATAGGGGGACTGCATGTGCCTACAATTGAGTGAGAGACCATCATACTTGGCAAGCTGGGCATGAGATTGTGTGTGCGCGCATGGGAGATGGAGAGAGAACGAGGGGGAGAGATAGAGTTTTAGATGGGCCTATCGAGTGCGAGTGAGATATGCATGTGTATGTGTGACCCAGGTTGATGGAGAGTTTGAGACAAGGGGGAAGAGCTCCGAGACGACATAGTGGTGCGTGAGAGAGTTACATGCAAAGAGCCAAGGAATCTGTGTGCGTACGATGAGTGCACCCAAGATATCTAGCTTGGACTAGCTAGAGTATCATACATAGTGTGCGAGAGAGACCTATAGATGGTGTATATATGCATGCGAACTAGAAAGACCCCCCCCCACACACACACACAAAGAGAGAGAGAGAGACAGAGAGAGAGAGAGAGATGGAGAGAAAGGGAGAGGGATGAACAAGGTTTTTGTGTCGGATGCGTGCGACAGAATTGAAGATTGTCGGCGAGAGAGAGAGAGAGAACAGGAGTCTGGGAGAGGGGGAGGTCACGTTTTATGCATCAAAGACTGATATTAACCATGTTTCGATATAAACTTGCATTCAAATATTTAAATTGGAGAACATGTTGTCTGCAATCCACACATGAACAGATATATGCGTATATCAAACAAGTTCATTAATTTGACTTTCAACATGTTCATGGAGTACTACAATACTGTACGACATGCTACTCGATTGAGGTGTTCAATTTTGGATTTAGTTCACTATTTTGACCTACTGAACGAGCTATTTCATTGAATCGAAATATTTCATTTTGGGTTTGATTCGCGTTTTTGAGTGGGTCAACTATTTGTCATATAGTAAATCGCTAGCAACGAGCATGTAAAAACACATAACTCCCGAGCATCATCTCTCCATCTAAAAAAGAAGTGGCAAGCTAATATTTCAAAATTTGATCCAAATCGACTTGGTAAGGTAGACGTGGATGCTCGTTCTCCCAAAATTTGAATGAACCGTTAAACATCCTCTCTGCTCGGTGGAATTCGCCCGAGCAAATAAATGGGAGACGCGAAATTACCGTCCTATGTGGGACACGCATCAATTGGCCCGTTGTACATCGAGGGTAGGTTCGTAACTTCATCCAAGCGCGCCTTCTCCTCGGCCGAAATGACATGTGCCGAATAATTCATAAACCATGGTCGGCAAAACACGCTCTCCTCGTCCTAAATAGCTCGCGCCCACTATTTCAAAACACGCTCTCCTCTCTCGAAATCGCTCGCGCCCACTATAGTTCAAAACACGCCCTCCTCGCCCGAAATCGCTCCCGCCCAGAGAAGCAAAGTTACTCTACTATCCCCGACCCTCAGTACACAAACCCAAGCCGAGAAGCCTATAGGCAAGGATAGAACTGTAACTCCCCCTCACATTTTAGACAAATGCGTCCGTAAGACAAGGTTCCACTCCCCTTCCAATTTCCCCCGCCTACCCCCATTCATACCTCGTGGGCGCCAAATCACCTTCTCCCCGGGAAGCTCCCTTCTCCCGAGCTGCGAAACCTCAACCCCACCTCCATGGCGCCCCCCACCGCACCAATTTCACAGCCGCCCTCCTCCCTAATGCCGGAGACGCTGTCCATTTGCCGTCATGCACTGGGCCGTGTGCCTCTTACTCCGTGCTGCTAGTGCTGCCTCGACGACGGCCGCGTGAACTGTACCGGAGCCGATTCACCCCCGCCGTTGTTCATGGCGCCGGAGCGGCTCCAACTTCGGATCCGTCCAGAGTCCTGGCGCTGCTTCGGCATAGCCATCGGCCGTCGCGACATCGCTCTTTCCCTGCCGCCGGTCGCCAACGCAACCGCGCCGGCCTCACCGACTCGGCAGCTGGACCTGCCTACTTCACCATGCCGCCAGATAGGGTTTACCCTCATCTCAAATCACTTTATTTAGGCGTCAGTTATCTAAATTTTTATTCTGGGCCAATCAATTTGCAATGGGAAGCAGCACCCCTCGAGGCGGCGGAGCTCCTAGGCTGTCGGTTGGCTGGTGTCTAACGTAAGGGTGCGGGGCCGCAAGTTCGCCGCGGAAGCAGCGCTTAGATGGCTATCTTTTAGAGTTGTGTGGGTTGAAGGTACTACCGCCGCCGGATCTGGATGACGGGGAGTCTTTGTGGATTGGCCCGGGGGCGGTGCAACCACGGCAGTGCGGTGGGGCGGGAGCGGGGTTTTGGCCAGGGCCACGGACGGCGGAGGCAGGCTGCTCTGCTGTTGGTCACTGGCTCTTCAGGGAAGATTCTGAATAGTGTCAGCCGGGAGGCACAAGACGGCCAGCCATCCGGCGTAGATCGGACAGTACCAAAATAAAATAAAATCGTGTGACCCCAATTTAGTCTTCAGTCAACAGACATGTGACCACTCTCGTACCTTGCTGTTGATCTCTTTGTGTATTTCTTCAGATCAAAGAGATATGTCGTTCTTAACATTATGCGTTACCTGCATGTTCAGACACACCGTCTTCCGACTCACCGCAGCTGCTCCAACAAGGGAAGCATACACCAGAAGGGAGCTATAGTCCCCACTCAACAGTTCCCTACATCGAATGCGCGTGCCCGACATGCACAGCCACAACAACCGCAGGGCCATCGACAAGTCAGCACATGATGCTCACTCCTATGGATGGCAGCCAGATAGGTTGTACCCTCATCTTACTTGTGTGCAACATTTATGGCTTTGTTATTCATCTAAGCATGGAAAATATATCATCACATTTCACTGTATATTCATGCTGATCTCTTACGGGTCTTGTTCAGGAGTTAACGTTGTTCCATAGTTCAGCTAAGATAGTTGTTCTTTAGGTAACACTGTTCCATAGTTATCATCCATCAACCAATGCTATCCCATAGGCTGGTGATTATAGTATTATACCACTTCTAGTATTTCCTATGTTGTTCTTTAATACTTTTGTGTGCCATCTAGTTAATCTCGAGTACAAACGATACATATTCTGTAGCTTCCATCTGTGTTCTCCCTTTAGTTTATGAGACCTGTTGCTGCTCGTTAACCCCAATCCTACTATTTATGTCGTCTCCTACAGGCACTCATTACATAAATCTAACTACTAGTTGTCTTCCATGCATGTCAGATATCATTTCACACACTAATATATCCACAAGAACCTCACGGAGCAATGTAAAGGCCAATAAACTTGATGTCAATGATACCCAATATGATGGAACATGTAAAGGCAATTCTTCAGAAGACTTGCAGAAAGATGATGAATCCTCTTCACCCCACAAGGTCCTTGCTCTAACTTGGCCTGTGATATGGGTACAACATGCATATAATGTCCTGGAGCATGTGCTTAGCATGCTGATCATGCATGTAAATATGTCATTCCTTCCTGTTATTCAGTACCTATTCCATTCATGATAACATGTTTTCAAGTTCAAGTACTGTCATTCTACTCTATCGCAATGCCATTTGCTTAATTTGGACATCATGCTTCTGAATATCTTATGCATTGTTATTCATCAGTATGTACTTCATCTGTCTACCATACCATGTTTTTTACATTGAAGTGTTGTTCTAGTGCTCCGTTGCAATGCCATCTTATTTTCCCAATCATACACGTGTATGTTGCCTTAGTTATTTCTGTACGTATTTCGCTAGCATACAGTTTTACATTCAACTAGTGTTTTTTTGTTGTGTTGTCCTGTCGTATCCCTAGCTCTTAAACCATACTCCCTCCGTCCGAATTACATGCTGCCGAAATGGATAAAAAAGGATGTATCTACAACTGAAATACACCTAGACCCATCCATTTTTTTCCGGATTGAGGGAATACATGTCAATATGTCATGCCTTTCTATTCTTCAGTACCTATTCCATCTCTCTGCTGTCGCATGTTTTATAATTAAAGCACCATTCTTCTATACAAGGCATACAAGGGGAAGACGACTATGTTAGAAACTGAAGGGTTACAAACAAGGCCTTTGCAAAAGATCCAAACGCCAGTACATAGTAAACCAACTCCAGTTTTTATAGATACTGCTCGAGCACAGAGAAACCCAACTCCTACTGATAATAAGCAGATTCCAGTGGCCAAAGAACTAGTCCGCTCCAGTCTAGCAAAAATATGTCAACTCAATTCTAAGAAGCGTGTTTGTATCCTTGCATCATGAAATTTTATAGCATGCTAATCATATTTTCTACATTACCCATCTCTCTTTTAGAAAATAAGCTTAACAGATAGAAGATTTTCTGCAATGGTATCATTTATGAGCAAAGATTCTTGCAGGAATTCTCTGTGCTCCAATGTAGATTTAAGTACCTGTTGTATATCACTATATTTTTACATCAATATGTATTTTGTTAATCGGCGTGAATCCAACCTTTATCTGATCTAAATTTAGTTGTAGCAAAATATATGATTAAAGGCCACAATGTTGATTTTTGCAAGGAAAACTGTCTGGTAGTTTTGCATCCTGAGCTGCATGAGTGTACTATCTCATATCAGTGGGTTTGAATACTTTGGTTCTGCAGTGGGTTTTTCAGTGTTTTTTTACTGTGTTGTCCTGTCGTATCCCTAGCTCTTAAATCATACTCCCTCTGTCCGGATTAAATGTCGCAGAAATGGATAAAACTGGATGTATCTAGAACTGAAATACGCCTAGACCCATCCATTTATTTCCGGATGGAGTGAATACATGTCAATATGTCATGCCTTTCTATTCTTCAGTACCTATTCCATCTCTGCTGTAGCATGTTTTATAACTGAATCACCATTCTTCTATATAAGGCATGCAAGGGGAAGACGACTATGTTAGAATCTGAAGGGTTACAAACCAGGTCTTTGCAAAAGATCCAAACGCCAGGAGATAATAAACCAACTCCATTTTTCATAGATACTGCTCCAGCATAGAGAAACCAAACTCCCACTGATAATAAGCAGATTCCAGTGGCCAAAGAACTAGTCCGCTCCAGTCCAGCAAAAGAATGTCAACTCCATTCTAAGAAGCGTGTGCGTATCCTCGCATCATGAAATTTTATAGCATTCTGATCATATTTTCTACATGTTTCTTACCCGTCTCTCTTTTAGAAAATAAGGTTAAACGATACAAGACTTCCTCCATTGGGATCGTATTCGAGGAAAATATCTTGCGGGAATTCTCTATGCTCCAGTGCTGATGTAAGTACCTATTGTATATCACTATATTTTTACATCTGCATGTATTTTGTTAATCGGTGTGAATATAACCTTTATCTGATCTAAAATTAGTTGTAGCAAAATGTTAAAGGCACCAATGTTGATTTTTGTAAGGAAAACTGCCTGGTAGTTTTGCGTACTAAGCTGCATGAATGTGCTATCTCATAGCATGCACATTACTGAATTGTAGTGCTTCTCTGGTTGCCCATGCATTCATTGTGTCAATGTTGCTTTCGTATTACCTTACCTGGCTGATGATAGTTGTGCCATATTGTGTTAATTTGGTGTAGGCTAGTTGCCCAAACGTTCATTGTGTCAATGTTGCTTTCCTATTATCTGACTTGGCCAATGATAGCAATGCTAGTGTGTTAATTTTGTGCAGGCTGCTGAAGATAAGAAGACAAACTCTGAAAACAGCAAGGCAACCCCATTGTTTCTTTCCAGTAAATCTAGGCCAGGTAATATGGAAATAACTCATGATTAATCTGTTTGGTTCCCGTACTAATTTATGTTATGATGCAGTGGTCAAGACACTCTCCACTATCAATAATACAAGCCTGCCAAAATCGCCACCTGAATCTGTTCAGTATCCTCTGTCTCGAATGCAACGGAATAAATGTATGTTTGTGAACCAATTAATGGCTGAAGCAATGATGGAAATGGTGGATGAATCAGAGTTGCAGAGTCGTGCGACACAACAACTGATCAATGTTTTCAGAGACAGTGTGGCAAAGCAGCAATAACTTGCCCACATGCTTATGGGCGTCATCTGTGCTGAGGTTGCATATTGTGACGTTGTAGATGGTTAGGTTCTGCTCATTTATTTGCACTGGCATCAATCTTTGATTGCCTAGTGGATGTAATTTCCTGTAATATATTCTAGATGTGCAACGTTATTCCCTGTAAGTCGTACCTTTGCTCGTCGTAATGGGATCAAATTATCTAATTTGGCCTAAAGACATGAACAAACTTTAGTGGGCCCATTAAGTTAATGGGCCGTTACTAGGCCGAAAGTTAATGGTCGGCCCTCTTACCTCCCGGGTCGTTAACAGGCCGACATCGAAGCGGGCAACAGGTGGCCCCAATTTATTTCACGAGCCGTTAATAGGCCATTACTAAGTTTGGGCTACATATGGCCCAACTATACTGTAGGCCTTTAGCAGGCCGAAAGAGACAACGGGCTTGTATTGGACCATGAAGAGCATGGGCCTCTCACTACTAGGAAAAGGCCTACTAATGGAGCACTAGTTTTGCCTACTAATGGCGCACTACTGGTGCGCCATTAGTATCACGCCACTCGTATTTCTTACTAATGGCGCACCACTGGTGCGCCATTAGTATCTGGTATACTAATGGCGCACCACGCAGTGCGCCATTAGTATAGAACACCATGTGCCATTAGTATGCCTCCCAGGGGGCCATATTTAACCATGTGCTTTGGCATACTAATGGCGCATTGTTGTGTGATGCGCCATTAGTATACTTTGGCATACTAATGGCGCACTGTTGTGTGATGCGCCATTAGTATACTTTGGCATACTAATGGCGCACTGTTGTGTGATGCGCCAGTAGTATACTTTGGCATACTAATGGCGCACTCTGTAGTGATGCGCCATTAGTATGAATATTAGGTTTTATTCTTTTTTACTTTTCTAATTTTTGCACAGGTTACAAAATATATTATTTGACAGAATATAGAGAACAGCACACAGCAACAACAGATTCATCGAATACAATAGAAGATTAGTCTCTGAATACAATTCATCATATTAGTCTCTGAATTCAAAATACCGAACAAAGATAAAACATTACAAGTCTCGAGACCGCGAGTATCGAGTTTGTCTTCACATTACAAGTCGATATCGATCATCTAAACTACCATCACATATAAGAGAGTTGCGGTCATCACGATGAGCATCATCGCGATGAAACTGGTCTTCATCCGGTTCCTCCAACGCTCCCTCCTCTCTCCCGCTAGATAGCGGGCGTATCTAGATTCCGCCTCCGCCCTAGTGGTGTACCCTTTGTAACTGTTACCGCTGAAACGATGAACCTGTCTCCGACACTCCTCCCAGTCGTCATAGACTCCGGGAACCTTACCCTTGTACACGACATACGACGGCATCTCTATGCACAAGCCAAACAATAGACAATACATACATAAGCAATATATAAGTATGCAACAAAAGGATCGGAAGAGAAAAGCAAGACATGACATTAATAGCACGATTCATGGTCCTACTAATAAATAGCATCGATTACATCTAAGTTGAACGACTGTCCAAACCAAAGAGACATACAAGTTCATTAAAGTTTAATTACAACATGAGCCAATCAATGTTTCAAAACTACACATAGCATCACTACTGTCGACTCGACTCATGGGACCGGAGCGTGGATGAAGCCGCCGTTTGTCGTGATGGTCATGAAATCGCGGGCGTTGTCAGCCTGCATTTGTAGCGTTCCGTCTATCTCCCTGTTGGACGGTTGATATCTGAGGTAGAACTGCCCCGAGGTATGAAGGACATCTTGATGGATGATGTCCGCAAACTCCGACTGGATGCGAAAGAATTCTTGTCTGATGTCCACGTCCTGGATTGCAGACAAGCTCGCGGCCCAATCTTTGAGATTATCTGGTAGCAGAAGGTGATGATGGTCCCTTACGATCGCCCGCATGTGATGGAGGGCGTAGTAGGCATCCTTTTGACTGCCAGGCGGCGGCTTGACGCAGCAGAACTTAGTATTGTGGGCAAACACGTGCTTGCCGTACCTACGAACTGGCCTGGTGAAGGTGCCTCCAGATTTGGCATAGCCGGGGAGAACATCATCAAGAACTTTCTTGATATTTGTGTCATCCATCTTGGAGTCACGGTTCGGGTCGAAATACGTGGCCATGGAATATTTCGGGCTTAAGAGGATGAGTGTGCAATGTGTGTCACTGCACAGAACACAGAATGTTAGAAAAAAAGAACGATCGAAATCTAAGAAATCATATGTTATGGAGCGGTCAAGGGATGACTTACTCGGGAAAGTAAGCCACGAGGAAGTTATCCTTATCTGGGTTTGCCAGAATGACGCCTTCGAGGTGTGAACTCGCGACTTGGCGGTCCCCAGCGCTGTCCAAGACCTTGGCACGCATGTAGAAGGGGTCGACTATCACGATGTCCAGGGTCTTGTCTCTAATGATCCGCATCTCCATACTCAGCGAAAACAGCCGAACGAAGGTGTAGTGCAGCGGATGAAGGTTAAACATAGCAAAGATGTCATCAAACTGCAGGACGATCGTACCCCCAATGGCGCCATCCACAAAGCCCTTGCCCTCTGGCACCTTGGCCACGAAAACCGGGTATGCCACATCATTCTCTCTGAGACGCCGCTTCTCCAAAGAAAGAACACTGTCATGTAGACTCCGCATAGCACCGGTTGCAGCATTGAGCATATTTGTCAGTAGCATCGCCCTACCCGCCACATGCACCCTCCTCGAGATATCCTTAGGTGAAGGTGGCCCGTCCTGAGCACGGATCGTACTCGGTGCCGGCTGGCTCGCACCCTTGTTACTCTTTCTTTTCTGTCCCTTCTTCTTCTTCTGTTGTAATGGGACCGAGTTCTGCTCACAGACCGCCTTCTTGAGTGTGTTGGGGCTGATAATATTTGGCACCTCGGCTATCTGAGGCTCGGTGAAGTCGGCAGCTGGAGGCGTCTCCTGAGAACTGAACACCAGATGACGCCTGTTGCAACTAGGTTTCTCCGCCGTACCAGCTAGATCGCGGTCGTCTTGGTTGGGTTCTTGAGAAAGAGGCCCACAGAATTCGTCATCGTACCCATGTTCGGCAAAGTACTTATCGACGTTGTTAAATGTACGGCCGTCGTCATTGTCGTCGTCCAGATCCTGTGCCATATGCATGTTCAGATCTTGTGCCATAGGGATGTCCGGCATGTCCGGTAGCGTTGCGGCGGTCTTGCCATGGCTTGGCTCCGGCACGACTGGCGGTGTTGTCTTTGGGGTGGTGTCCCCCGCCCCCAAACGAATCTGGCTCTTCGGCCAAAGCAGGGGCCAGCTTAGGCAGGTGCTGAGGGTCATCAGATCATCTTCGTCGGCCCTGCCGGGTTGAATTGGAGGTAACAACTCGTCGCAGCCTGGTAGCACCCGAACTAGTTGAACCCCATACACGGTGGGTGGCATCGGTTTACCGTGGGACACGGGGTTGCCCGGTTGAACGATTTTGCCCTTGGCGACATCAAACAACTCGTCGTTCATGAAGTGCAGGAGAGTGCACGGAACATTGGCGGCGCCCTGCGAAAACATGTAGGTCATCAGGGATGCCCAGTCAAAGGCAAGGAGATGAAGTCCTCGGCCGAGAGGCTTAATTAGTTACCGCGATGATGGCGTCGAGCTCGGCTAATGTCGAGGCACCGCCAACGGTGGGCGTGCAACTGACGGAGGGGCCGCTTGCTGGCGAGGTGCCGGCCAGCGTACACCCGGGTGCATTAAGCTCCAATGCCGGCGTCGGAGACACCAATACCGCCGCCGCCGGAGACACCAATGGCGCCGCCGCCATAGACACCAATACCGCCGCCGCCGGAGACACCAATGGCGCCGCCTGCGCATTGTGCGAGTTGCTGGCCAAGTAGCTGGGAATCGGGGGCGGCCCCTATTGGCCACCCGCAATCCACGTCGTTATCCCATGAATCAAGGTAGGCATAATGCCGGTGAGCGTCGATCCCAGTTGTTGTTGAACTTGCTC
The DNA here is from genome assembly GCF_056163025.1 of Triticum urartu. NCBI lineage: Eukaryota > Viridiplantae > Streptophyta > Magnoliopsida > Poales > Poaceae > Triticum > Triticum urartu. The sequence goes on along the minus strand of NC_141874.1, from coordinate 367,452,163 downwards.
TTGGACCATCTCCGGAATTCGCGCCACTTGCGCCTTGAGTGCTTCAACCTTGCGCGACTGGCTTTCCGAGCTGGTCTTTTTCTCCTTTCGCCCACCAGCGGTATAGTATGACGACCATTTTGTGGACAAGCCTTTGCCGGCCACACGACCAGCTGACGTCGGCTTACTGAGCTTATCCTTGTTTTTCATTATGTTCAACGCCCTATTCAAAGGGGTGTCAAAAGGGGAGCTCTGAGACGCCCCCGCGGTACTGCTTTCTTTGTCCTGCGGAAGGAACGTGAACCATTTAGAAATATTGGGGATTAATTAGAATGCAACCATATGGAGCTAATTACGCGGGGGTGTATTCCTTACCAGAACAAGCTCAAGCGCCTTGGTCTTCGGATCCGTGGTAAGCTCCTTTGTTACCGGGTCCTCCTTGTACCGGGCCCTGAGAAAGTTCCTGGTCTGCTTGTCACGGTATTTCTCGAAGCGGGGCGGTAGGCCTTGCTCAGCACGCTCCATGTCCTCCTTGTCCCATATAGGCTCCGCCACTCTGTAACTGCCGGGACCGAGTTGGTGGACCCCTAAGTTCAACTGCCACATTTCTTTCCCCCACTGACTTGATTCGTAGGTTGCGGGGCTCTTGCACTTGATCTTGAACTCCTTGTAGTCATCTTCTCTAATCAAAGGATATTTCGCCTTGATCTTCTCATAACTATCACCTTTTTCAATCATTGCCTTCACCGTTCTTTTCCAAGTAGACAGGGCCGTGCTCATCCTCGTGAGGGCGGCACCGTTCACTTTATACCCCGAGAGGCGTGTGTTTGCAAACTTAGCGGGGAACTTGTATCGTTCGTGCAGCTTCGTGAAGAGGAGGCTGCACAAATTCCCTCGGTCCTTATGCCTTAGGTTCTCGGTGTTGATCGAGGCGGTGCTCCGGAGAATGCACCTGAGCTGAACCGAGTACCCCTTGACTACGTGTTTGGGCGCCATCGGATGCCCGTCGGAGTTCACTTCAGTAAATTCCTCCCTGACGGTGCCGAGCACGTTCGGGCGCCGCTCCTTCTGTTGCCTCTTCGGTTGGCTGCCATCTGTGCGTGCGCCGCCATCATCAGTGGTGGCATCTGCGGCGCCATCATCAGTGGTGTCATCCCCGACGCCACTAGGGGTTGTGTAGTCAGGATCGGTGTCTTCCGCGGCATCCTCATAGTGGTGAGGTTCTTCCTCCAACTCCTGGGACAGCTCCTAGAATTGCTTGCCGCCCGAACCGCCGGCCTCATCGTTGTGGGCCATGTTTCGCTCTAAATAGGAAAAAAGTTTGGTTAAAAAGTTGGTTATTGTCAAGGAACAAGATCATGGTCTCATCATTTAGGGTTTGTCGACACCGAGGCATCCTAAAAGCTAAGCTTTTATCATTTAGGGTTTGTCGACGCCGAGGCACCCTAAAAGCCTAAGCGTACATCATTTAGGTTCTCATCGACACCGAGGCACCCTATAGAAGCCAAGTTAAGTTTTCATCATTCAGGGTTTATCGATGCCGAGGCACCCTAGGTTAGGCCTAATCACTTGGCACTAATCACTTGGCTCTATTGCCACCTATGTTGGGTTTATCATCTAGGGTTTATCGATGCTAAGGAGAATTCTAAGTTGGGCCTAATCACTTGGCTCTATTGCCACCTATGGTTTAATGCAGCAAGAATGGCGGGGCAGTTGATCCTATTTAACTAAGTACTAAGATACCCCGGCCCATGCATTAGTCGCAAGTACCCCGTATGTCCTATTTTTAGCAAAGTCATGCTAAAATTCACGGAAAATTTCAGCATGACCTTTGCTGAAAATAGGACATATGGAGTACCCGAATTTGCCAGACCAGAAGTTAATCGACATTCCGGCAAACTCAAGGGCCTCTCGGGGTACCTGCAAATTCATCACGACACATTGATCGAAGATAAAACCCAGCAAACTAGCACCACAATGTGGCTCTACTTTCATATGGATGAAAAGGCCACAGACCATATGGTCCTCTGCTTGCATATGGACAAAAATCAGCTCAACTTATGTGAGCTTCCATTCCAGATCTAATAGGTCACCCAACAAAAATTATAAGTCCTCACACCATATATACTTTATCACATTATAAGTCCTCACACCATCAACTATGAAAAAATCGAAGAGTATAAGTCTGGTTACATTCACCCAAGTCCAAACGTAAAATTCTGTCCAACATAGTACAACCCACTTTGATAATTTCATAGGATTTAATATACCGAACGAAACCTGACAAGTGATATGTGTTTTAAGTATCTACAGAACTAACTAGCAGCAGCTGTGCAATGACAAAATTCTGGAGTTATGCTATGCAATCTAGAATGTAGTCTAAGGGGAACTCACTAGCAGCAGCTCATCTAGAACACATGTGAGTACTTCAATGGAAATAGCAACATCAAGAAGAAAAGAAGGAGCATTGTCCCACAGTAGCAACAGCAGGTGTTCAATTAGTCAAGCAGCAGGAACACACAAGCAAAGCATGTGTTCAATTAGTGAAGCAGTTGGTGTGACTATACAAATTACTCTACTGATACATGATACATGTGTCATGTGCATTGATCACTATAGCCTTGTTCTCTGACCAAACATCTTCATCTCACTACATGGACAGCGCAGTGTACTATTATGTCCACTCACAGACCAAAAAATTGCAACCAATAACAAACAAATTCCTAACAGTTCCATGGAGCTACTGGATTAAGTGAGAGCTATATGCGGGTTTTTTTAAACAAGTGAGAACTCCTACATGCTTGCCAGGCCATGAAAAAATGAGTGCTGTTTCCAGAATTATTTCTTAGAGTGAATACAGTATGTTCTCCAAAACTCAGCAAACAATATGCAGATCGTTCTTAGTGTCTCTTGCTTTTCTGATAGCCAAATAGCCACTAATAATATGCCATTGGGATCATCATCACTTCAAATCATTTGTCTGGAAACAAAGGAATGTATAAACTGAATTTGCAGAATAATAAAGACAAATATGAGTTGCTAGCTGTTATGAGGCACCAGATATGTCTTTCCTTGCTGCAGTTGCGGTTCTGTGTCATTGATGTCCTAGGGGTTTTCTCAAATTTTACTAGCTCAAGTGTGATGCTATTTCCTGTTACCTATTTGTGCCACAATTACTTTGTAACATAATTACCCTTTCATAAACTAAGCAATTAACATGAGCACATAGTTACATACTAGTATGTTTCACACAAAAGCAAACAAATCTCTTGGAATGTGTCACGAAATTGAGTTTTAACCAACTGCCATATATAATTTTGCTATTAAGCACAGATCATTTTTGTTCAGGTTTCTTTTCCAGAAGAAGTATAAATCTGCTCCTAAACAAACAAGGCCGGCCCTGTGGCGAGTTGGATAATGGCTTGCTACACTGACAGAGAGGAAGAAGAAATCGAAGGGGGGGAGGGGAACCGGTGCAGCTCACCAAGAGGAAGATGATGGCGAGCTCGTGCGGGGCCAGGGTTGACGAGGTGAAGTGGATCGACGGTGAGGCCGCGGTGGCCGGAGGTGGAAGAAGACCTCGATCCGCACGATGCAGAGTCGTCAAGCTCGAACGGCTGGCCGTAGATGACGTAGAAGAACACTGCAGAGCTCCTGGACTCCTTGGTGGGGTGCAGGGACGACGGTGGTCGCGGGGACGATGTGGTGACGGGGACGACCTAGTCAGGTGAAGCTGTTGGGGAACGTAGCATAAATTCAAAATTTTCCTACATGTCACCAAGATCAATCTATGGAGTCATCTAGCAACGAGGGAGGAGTCGATCTACATACCCTTGTAGATCGCGCACGGAAGCGTTCAAGAGAACAGGATTGATGGAGTCATACTCGTCGTGATCCAAATCACCGATGATCCTAGCGCCGAACGGACGGCACCTCCGCGTTCAACACACGTACGGAGCAGCGACGTCTCCTCCTTCTTGATCCAGCAAGGGGGAAGGAGAGGTTGATGGAGATCCAGCAGCACGACGGCATGGTGGAAGTAGCGGGATTCCAACAGGGCTTCGCCAAGCGCTGCGGGAGGAGGGAGATGTGTCACAGGAGGGAGAGGGAGGCGCCAGGGCTTAGGTCTGGTTGCCCTCCCTTCCCCCCACTATATATAGGGCCAAGGGAGAGGGGGGAGGCGCAGCCTTGGCCCTTCCTCCAAGGAAGGGTGCGGCCAGGGAGGAGTTCCTCCTCCCCGAGGCACCTCGGAGGTGCCTTCCCCCTTTAGGACTCTTCCTCTCCCTTGATTCTTGGCGCATGGGCCTCTTGGGGCTGGTGCCCTTGGCCCATATAGGCCAAGGCGCACCCCCTACAGCCCATGTGGCCCCCGGGGCAGGTGGCCCCACCCGGTGGACCCCCGGGACCCTTCCGGTGGTCCCGGTACAATACCGGTGACCCCGAAACTTGTCCCGATGGCCGAAATAGCAATTCCTATATATAATTATTTACCTTCGGACCATTCCGGAACTCCTCATGACGTCCGAGATCTCATCCGGGACTCCGAACAACTTTCGGGTTACCGCATACTAATATCTCTATAACCCTAGCGTCACCGAACCTTAAGTGTGTAGACCCTACGGGTTCGGGAGACATGCAGACATGACCGAGACGACTCTCCGGTCAATAACCAATAGCAGGATCTGGATACCCATGTTGGCTCCCACATATTCCACGATGATCTCATCGGATGAACCACGATGTCAAGGACTTAATCAATCCCGTATACAATTCCCTTTGTCTAGCGGTACGATACTTGCCCGAGATTCGATCATCGGTATCCCGATACCTTGTTCAATCTCGTTACCGGCAAGTCTCTTTTACTCATTTCGTAACACATCATCCCGTGATCAACTCCTTGATCACATTGTGCACATTATGATGATGTCCTACCGAGTGGGCCTAGAGATACCTCTCCGTCACACGGAGTGACAAATCCCAGTCTCGATTCGTGCCAACCCAACAGACACTTTCGGAGATACCTGTAATGTACCTTTATAGCCACCCAGTTACGTTGTGACGTTTGGCACACCCAAAGCACTCCTACGGTATCCGGGAGTTGCACAATCTCATGGTCTAAGGAAATGATACTTGACATTAGAAAAGATTTAGCATACGAACTACATGATCTTGTGCTAGGCTTAGGATTGGGTCTTGTCCATCACATCATTCTCCTAATGATGTGATCCCGTTATCAATGACATCCAATGTCCATGGTCAGGAAACCGTAACCATCTATTGATCAACGAGCTAGTCAACTAGAGGCTTACTAGGGACATGGTGTTGTCTATGTATCCACACATGTATCTGAGTTTCCCATCAATACAATTCTAGCATGGATAATAAACGATTATCATGAACAAGGAAATATAATAATAACCAATTTATTATTGCCTCTAGGGCATATTTCCAACAGTCTCCCACTTGCACTAGAGTCAATAATCTAGTTCACATCGTCATGTGATTAACACTCACAGGTCACATCGCCATGTGACCAACATCCAAAGAGTTTACTAGTGTCACTAAACTAGTTCACATCATCATGTGATTAAGACTCAATGAGTTCTGGGTTTGATCATGTTTTGCTTGTGAGAGAGGTTTTAGTCAACGGGTCTGAATCTTTCAGATCCGTATGTACTTCGCAAATTTCTATGTCATCTTGTAGATGCAACTACTACGCTACATTTGGAGCTATTCCAAACAGCTGTTCTACTATACGAATCCAGTTTACTATTCAGAATAATCTGGATTAGTGTCAAAGTTTGCATCGGCGTAACCCTTTACGACGAACTCTTTTACCACCTCCATAATCGAGAAAATTCCTTAGTCCACTAGTTACTAAGGATAACTTTGACCGTTGTCCTATGATCCATTCTTAGATCACTCTTGTACCCCTTGACTGACTCATGGCAAGGCACATCTCAGGTGCGGTACACAGCATAGCATACTGTAGAGCCTATGTCTTAAGCATAGGGGACGACCTTTGTCCTTTCTCTCTATTCTGCCGTGGTCGAGCTTTAAGTCTTAACTTCATACCTTACAACTCAGGCAAGAACTCCTTCTTTGACTGATCCATCTTGAACACCTTCAAGATCATGTCAAGGTATGTGCTCATTTGAAAGTACCATTAAGCGTTTTGATCTATCCTTATAGATCTTGATGCTCAATGTTCAAGTAGCTTAATCCAGGCTTTCCATTGAAAAATACTGTCCAAATAACCCTATATGCTTTCCAGAAATTCTACGTCATTTCTGATCAACAATATGTCAACATATATTTATCAGAAATTCTATAGTGCTCCCACTCACTTCTTTGGAAATACAAGTTTCTCATAAACTTTGTATACACCCAAAACTTTGATCATCTTATCAAAGCATACATTCCAACTATGAGATGCTTACTCCAGTCCTTAGAAGGATTGCTGGAGCTTTGCATACTTATTAGCATCTTTCAGGATTGACAAAACCTTCCGGGTGTATCACATACAACCTTTCCTCAAGAAAAACATCGAGGAAACAATGTTTTAACATCCTATCTGCAAGATTTCATAAATAATCCAGTAATCGCTAATATAATTCTAATAGACTCTTAGCATCGCTACGAGTGAGAAAGTCTCATCGTAGTCAACTCCTTGAACTTGTCGGAAAACATCTTAACGACAAGTCGAGCTTTCTTAATGGTGATACTTACCATCATTGTCTGTCTTCCTTTTAAAATCCATCTGCACTCAACAGCCTTACGACCATCGAGTTGTTCTGCCAATGTCTACACTTTGTTTCCATACACGGATCCTCTCTCGGATTTTATGGCCTCGAGCCATTTATCGGAATCCGGGCCCACCATCGCTTCTCCATAGCTCGTAGGTTCATTGTTGTCTAGCAACATGACTTTCAAGACAGGATCACGTACCACTCTAAAGTAGTACGCATCCTTGTCATCCCACGAGGTTTGGTAGTGACTTGATCTGAAGTTTCATGATCACTATCATAAGCTTCCACTTCAATTGGTGTAGGTGCCACAGGAACAACTCTTTGTGCCCTGCTATACACTAGTTGAAGTGACGGTTCAATAACCTCATCAAGTCTTCACCATCCTCCCACTCAATTCTTTCGAGAGAAAATTTTCCTCGAGAAAGGACCCGATTCTAGAAACAATCCTTTATTGCTTTCGAATCTGAGACAGGAGGTATACCCAACTGTTTTGGGTGTCCTATGAAGATGCATTTATCCGCTTTGGGTTCGAGCTTATCAGCCTGAAACTTTTTCACATAAGCGTCGCAGCCCCAAACTTTTAAGAAATGACAGCTTAGGTTTCTCTAAACCATAGTTCATACAGTGTCATCTCATCGGAATTACGTGGTGCCCTATTTAAAGTGAATGTGGTTGTCTCTAATGCCTAACCCATAAACCATCCTGGTAATTCGATAAGAGACATCATGGTATGCATCATATCCAATAGGGTGCAGTTATGATGTTCGGACACACCATCACACTATGGTGTTCCAGGCTGTATTAGTTGTGAAACAATTTCCACAATGTCTTAATTCTGTGCCAAACTCGTAATTCAGTTATTCATCTCTATGATCATATCATAGATCTTTTATCCTCTTGTCACGATGATCTTTCAACTTCACACTGAAATTACTTGAACCTTTCAATAATTCAGACTCGTGATTCATCAAGTAAATATACTCAACATCTACTCAAATCATCTGTGAAGTAAGAACATAACGATATCCACTACATGCCTCAGCACTCATTGGACTGCACACATCAAAATGTATTACTTCCAACAAGTTGCTTTCCAGTTCCATTTTACTGAAAAACGAGGCTTTCAGTCATCTTGCCCATGTGGTATGATTTGCATGTCTCAAGTGATTCAAAATCAAGTGAGTCCAAACGGTCCATTTGCATGGAGTTTCTTCATGCATATACACCAATAGACATGGTTCGCATGTCTCAAACTTTTCGAAAACGAGTGAGCCAAAAGATCCATCAACATGGAGCTTCTTCATGCATTTTATACCGATATGACTTACGTGGCAGTGCCACAAGTAGGTGGTACTATCATTACTATCTTATATCTTTTGGCATGAACATGTGTATCACTACGATCGAGATTCAATGAACCATTCGTTTTAGGTGCAAGACCATTGAAGGTATTATTCAAATAAACAGAGTAACCGTTATTCTCCTTAAATGAATAACCGTATTGCGATAGACATAATCCAATCATGTCTATGCTCAACGCAAACACCAATCTCGATGGTAGAGGGAGCGTGCGACGCTTGATCATATCAACATTGGAAATACTTCCAACACATATTGTCAGCTCACCTTTAGCCAGTCTCCGTTTATTCCGTAGCTTTTATTTCGAGTTACTAACACTTAGCAACCGAACCAGTATCTAATACCCTGGTGCTACTAGGAGTACTAGTAAAGTACACATTAACACAATGTATATCCAATATACTTCTATTGTCCTTGCCAGCCTTCTCATCTACCAAGTATCTAGGGTAATTCTGCTCCAGTGACTATTCCCCTTATTACAGAAGCACTTAGTCTCGGGTTTGGGTTCAACCTTGGGTTTCTTCACTAGAGCAGTAGCTGATTTGTTGTTCCATGAAGTATCCCTTTCTTGCCCTTGCCCTAGTGGGTTTACTAACCATCAACGATTGATGCTCCCTTTTGATTTCTACTTTTCACGGTGTCAAACATCGCGAATATCTCAAGGATCATCATATATGTCCCTGATATATTATAGTTCATCACGAAGCTCTAGCATCTTGGTGGTAATGACTTCGGAGAAACATCACTATCTTATCTTGAAGATCAACTCCCACTTGATTCAAATGATTCTTGTACTTAGACAATCTGAGCACAAGCTCAACAATTGAGCTTTTCTCCCTTAGTATGTAGGCTAAGAAAATCGTGGGAGGTCTTATACCTCTTGACGTGGGCACGAGTCTGAAATCCCAATTTCAGCCCTCAAAACATCTCATATGTTTCGCGACGTTTCAAAACGTCTTCGGTGCCTCAACTCTAAACCGTTTAACTGAACTATCACGTAGTTATCAAAATGTGTATGTCAGATGTTCGCAACACCCACAGACGACGTTCGAGGTTCAGCACACTGAGCGGTGCATTAAGGACATAAGCCTTCTATGAAGCAATGAGGACAATCCTCAGTTTACGGACCTAGTCCGCATAATAGCTACTATCAACTTTCAACTAAATTTTCTCTAGGAACATATCTAAACAGTAGAACTGAAGCGCGAGATATAATTTGCGAAGCCCCTTTTTTGACTATGTTCAGGATAATTAAGTTCATCTTATGAACTTCCACTCAGATAGACATCCCTCCAGTCATCTAAGTGATTACATGATCCGAGTCAACTAGGCCGTGTCCGATCATCACGTGAAACGGACTAGTCATCATCGGTGAACATCTTCATGTTGATCGTATCTACCATACGACTCATGCTCGACCTTTCGGTCTTCTATGTTCCGAGGCCATGTCTATGCACATGCTAGGCTCGTCAAGTTAACCCTAAGTGTTTTGCATGTGTAAAACTGTCTTACACCCGTTGTATGTGAACGTAAGGATCTATCACACCCGATCATCACGTGGTGCTTCGAAACGACGAACTTTAGCAACGGTGCACAGTTAGGGGAGAACACATTCTTGAAATTGTAATGAGGGATCATCTTATTTACTACCGTCGTTCTAAGCAAATAAGATGTATAAACATGATAAACATCACATGCAATCAAATAATAGTGACATGATATGGCCAATATCATATAGCTCCTTTGATCTCCATCTTGGGGCTCCATGATCATCTTGTCACCGGCATGACACCATGATCTCCATCATCATGATCTCCATCATCGTGTCTTCATGAAGTTGTCTCGCCAACTATTACTTCTACTACTATGGCTAACGGTTAGCAATAAAGTAAAGTAATTACATGACGTTTATGTTGACACGCAGGTCATAAATTAAGACAACTCCTATGGCTCTTGCCGGTTGTCATACTCATCGACATGCAAGTCGTGATTCCTATTACAAGAACATGATCAATCTCATACATCACATATATCATTCATCACATCCTTTTGGCCATATCACATCACAAAGCATACCCTGCAAAAACAAGTTAGACGTCCTCTAATTGTTATTTGCATGTTTTACGTGGCTGCTATGGGTTTCTAGCAAGAACGTTTCTTACCTACGCAAAGACCACAACATGATATGCCAATTGCTATTTGCCCTTCATAAGGACCCTTTTCATCGAATCCGATCCAACTAAAGTGGGAGAGACAGACACCCGCTAGCCACCTTATGCAACTAGTGCATGTCAGTCGGTGGAACCGGTCTCACGTAAGCGTACGTGTAAGGTTGGTCCGGGCCGCTTCATCCCACAATGCCGCCGAATCAAGATTGGACTAGTAACGGTAAGCATATTGAACAAAATCAACGCCCACAACTACTTTGTGTTCTACTCATGCATAGTAACTACGCATAGACCTAGCTCATGATGCCACTGTTGGGGAACGTAGCATAAATTCAAAATTTTCCTACATGTCACCAAGATCAATATATGGAGTCATCTAGCAACGAGGGAGGAGTGGATCTACATACCCTTGTAGATCGCGCGTGGAAGCATTCAAGAGAACGGGGTTGATGGAGTCGTACTCGTCGTGATCCAAATCACCGATGATCCTAGCGCCGAACGGACGGCACCTCCGCGTTCAACACACGTACGGAGCAGCGACGTCTCCTCCTTCTTGATCCAGCAAGGGGGAAGGAGAGGTTGATGGAGATCCAGCAGCACGACTACATGGTGGAAGTAGCGGGATTCCAACAGGGCTTCGCCAAGCGCTGCGGGAGGAGGGAGATGTGTCACGGGAGGGAGAGGGAGGCGCCAGGGCTTAGGTCTGGTTGCCCTCCCTTCCCCCCACTATATATAGGGCCAAGGGAGAGGGGGGAGGCACAGCCTTGGCCCTTCCTCCAAGGAAGGGTGCGGCCAGGGAGGAGTCCCTCCTCCCCAAGGCACCTCGGAGGTGCCTTCCCCCTTTAGGACTCTTCCTCTCCCTTGATTCTTGGCGCATGGGCCTCTTGGGGCTGGTGCCCTTGGCCCATATAGGCCAAGGCGCACCCCCTACAGCCCATGTGGCCCCCCGGGGCAGGTGGCCCCACCCGGTGGACCCCCGGGACCCTTCCGGTGGTCCTGGTACAATACCGGTGACCCCGAAACTTGTCCCGATGGCCGAAATAGCACTTCCTATATATAATTATTTACCTTCGGACCATTTCGGAACTCCTCGTGACGTCCGGGATCTCATCCGGGACTCCAAACAACTTTCGGGTTACCGCATACTAATATCTTTATAACCCTAGCGTCACCGAACCTTAAGTGTGTAGACCCTACGGGTTCGGGAGACATGCAGACATGACCGAGACGACTCTCCGGTCAATAACCAACAGCGGGATCTGGATACCCATGTTGGCTCCCACATATTCCACGATGATCTCATCGGATGAACCACGATGTCAAGGACTTAATCAATCCCGTATACAATTCCCTTTGTCTAGCAGTACGATACTTGCCCGAGATTCGATCGTCGGTATCCCGATACCTTGTTCAATCTCGTTACCGGCAAGTCTCTTTTACTCGTTTTGTAACACATCATCCCGTGATCAACTCCTTCATCACATTGTGCACATTATGATGATGTCCTACCGAGTGGGCCCAGAGATACCTCTCCGTCACACGGAGTGACAAATCCCAGTCTCGATTCGTGCCAACCCAACAGACACTTTCGGAGATACCTGTAATGTACCTTTATAGCCACCCAGTTACATTGTGACGTTTGGCACACCCAAAGCACTCATACGGTATCCGGGAGTTGCACAATCTCATGGTCTAAGGAAATGATACTTGACATTAGAAAAGCTTTAGCATACGAACTACATGATCTTGTGCTAGGCTTAGGATTGGGTCTTGTCCATCACATCATTCTCCTAATGATGTGATCCCGTTATCAATGACATCCAATAGCCATGGTCAGGAAACCGTAACCATCTATTGATCAACGAGCTAGTCAACTAGAGGCTTACTAGGGACATGGTGTTGTCTATGTATCCACACATGTATCTGAGTTTCCCATCAATAAAATTCTAGCATGGATAATAAACGATTATCATGAACAAGGAAATATAATAATAACCAATTTATTATTGCCTCTAGGGCATATTTCCAACAGAAGCAGCGCGAGGGGAGGGGAAGTGGGGAGGTGCTAGGGTGTGGAGCGGGCGCGGGGGTCGTCGGAACGGGCGTGGGGGAGCCGAAGCGGGTGTGGAGTGGGCGTGGGGGTCGTCGGAGCGGGCCGGGGGTCATCGGAGCAGGTGTGGCGGGGGAGGGAAGGGGGATCTGGCGAGGGAGAGGGAAGGGGGGATCAGGCGAAGGGGTATCCAGCTAGAGGGGGGAATGTTAGTAATGGCGCACCCTCCTCTGGTGCACCATTAGTAGTTTTTTTTCTGATAGCAATGGCGCACCCTCCTCTGGTGCTGAAAGTGCAACTATCCCTAGGTGGTTTTGGTAATTCATAACAACATATAGCTCATTGAGCTAATACTATTCCAAGATGATTATTTCAGGAAAGCTCAATGATTGGCATGGCATGGATGTGAAAGTGGAACCCTCAAAATGCTAAGGACAAAGGATTGGCTCAAGCTCGAAAGCTCAAGACTCTTCATTTTATATTTTAGTGATCCAAGATCACATTGAGTCTTTAGGAAAAGCCAATACTATCAAGGAGGGATGAGGTGTTGCTTAATGAGCCTCTTGCTTCATGTGCTTAGTGATATGCTCCAAAACCCTCAAATACTTTCCCATATCCACATATGACCTAAACCCTAAGCCAAACTCGGTCCTACCGATTCTTCCTATCCGGCGCCACCGAGTTTCACTTGTCATTAGCCACTGCCAAACCCTAGCAATTCGGTCCTACCGATAGGGATCTCGGTCTCACCGAGATGGGGTTGCAAACTCTCTGTTTCCCTTTCATAACTTTTCGGTCCCACCGAAAGAGCAAATCGGTCCCACCGAGATTGCAATGTAAACTCAGTGTTTCCCCTTTGTAACTTTTCGGTCTCACCGAGTTCCACTTGGTCTCACCGAAAGAGCAAATCGGTCCCACCGAGTTTGCCTGACCAACTCTCTGGTTAGCTAATTACCAAATTCGGTCTCACCGAGTTAGTGTAATCGGTCTCACCGAGATTACGTTACGCCCAAACCCTAACCACATCGGTCCTACCGAGTTGCATGTCAGTCCCACCGAAAATCACTAACGGTCACTAGGTTTACATTTTCGGTCCGACCGAGCTTATTGATTCGGTCCCACCGAGATTGGAAAACTGTGTAACGGTTGGATTTTGTGTGGAGGCTATATATACCCCTCCACCTTCTTCTCATTCGATGAGAGAGCCATCATAACACACACACCATTCCAACTCATATGTTCTGAGAGAGAACCACCTACTCATGTGTTGAGACCAAGACATTCCATTCCTACCATATGAATCTTGATCTCTAGCCTTCCCAAGTTGCTTTCCACTCAAACCCTCTTTCCACCAAATCCAAATCCTATGAGAGAGAGTTGAGTGTTGGGGAGACTATCATTTGAAGCACAAGAGCAAGGAGTTCATTACCTACACACCATTTGTTACTTCTTGGAGAGTGGTGTCTCCTAGATTGGCTAGGTGTCACTTGGGAGCCTCCGACAAGATTGTGGAGTCGAACCAAGGAGTTTGTAAGGGCAAGGAGATCACCTACTTCGTGAAGATCTACCGCTAGTGAGGCAAGTCCTGTGTGGGCGATGGCCATGGTGGGATAGGCAAGGCTGCTTCTTCGTGGACCCTTTGTGGGTGGTTGCTTCTTCGTGGACCCTTCGTGGGTGGAGCCCTGTGTGGACTCGCGCAACCGTTACCCTTCGTGGGTTGAAGTCTCCATCAACGTGGATGTAGGATAGCACCACCTATCCGAACCACGGGAAAAACATCCGTGTCTCCAATAGCGTTTGAATTCTCCAAACCCTTCCCTTTACATTCTTGCAAGTTGCATGCTTTACTTTCCGCTACCTATATACTCTTTGCATGCTTGCTTGAATTATGTGATGATTGCTTGACTTGTCCTAAATTAGCTAAAATCTGCCAAGAACTAAAATTGGGAAAAGGTTAAGTTTTTATTTGGTCAAGTAGTCTAATCACCCCCCCTCTAGACATACTTTCGATCCTACAAGTGGTATCGGAGCTTTGGTCTCCATTTGCTTGATTTCCATAGCTTTTGGTGGTCATAGCCTTGGTTTCACAACCTAGGAGAGTATGGCGTCTAGCGAGGGAAATTATCACCGTAGAGGTCCTTACTTTGATGGTACTAATTTTGCTAGTTGGAAGCATAAAATGAAAATGCATATTCTTGGACATAACCCTGCCGTTTGGGCTATTGTGTGTGTTGTTTTGCAAGGTGACTTCTTTGATGGGAGAGAATCGGACCATGAAGCTACCGCGGATGAGTTGAAGATGTTGCAATACAATGCTCAAGCTTGTGATATTCTCATCAACGGATTGTGCCCCGAAGAATTCAACAAAATCAGCCGTCTTGAGAATGCAAAGGAAATTTGGGACACTTTGATTGATATGCACGAAGGTACCGACTCCGTCAAGGAATCCAAGTTGGATGTGCTTCAAAGCCAACTTGACAAGTTCAAGATGAAGGATGGTGAAGGTGTCGCCGAAATGTACTCTAGGCTTGCTCTCATCACAAATGAGATTGCCGGCTTAGGAAGTGAAGAGATGACCGATAAATTCATCATCAAGAAGATTCTAAGAGCCTTGGATGGAAAATATGATACCGTGTGCACATTGATCCAAATGATGCCCAATTACAAAGATCTCAAGCCAACGGAGGTGATTGGAAGAATTGTTGCTCATGAGATGTCACTTCAGGATAAAGAGGAACTTCACAACAAATCAAGTGGTGCCTATAAAGCCTCATGTGAAGCCCCTACATCATCAAGTGAGAAACAAGACTTCAATGAAGAATTGAGCTTAATAGTGAAGAACTTCAACAAGTTCTACAAGAGTAGAAGCAAAGATAGAAGCTCCAAGTCAAGGTCCTACAATGACAAAAGATCTTCTAGTCGAGAGCGAAACTGCTACAATTGTGGAAGACCCGGACACTATTCCAATGAGTGTACGGCTCCCTACAAGAGAAGAGAAGATTCTCCAAAAAGAAGAAGCAAAGAATCACCATCAAGAGAGAGAAGGAGTAGAGATGATCGTTATGGACGAAGATACTCACGGAGAAGCAAGGATTCGGAAAGGAAGGAAAAATCATCAAGGAGCTACACAAGACGAAGACATCAAGCTCATGTTGGTGAATGGGTATCCGGCTCCGACTCCGACAGCCACTCCGAGAGAAGTTATCACTCTGACTCCAAAGATACTCAAGATGAAGGTGTTGCCGGTCTAGCACTTGTGTCAACCAACTCCTACGACATATTT
Source organism: Triticum urartu (assembly GCF_056163025.1). Taxonomy (NCBI): domain Eukaryota; kingdom Viridiplantae; phylum Streptophyta; class Magnoliopsida; order Poales; family Poaceae; genus Triticum; species Triticum urartu. Next base: position 367,436,575 of record NC_141874.1, on the reverse strand, counting down.
GACTCACCAAATGAGGGAATTGGAAGATGCTTCATGGCCAAAGGTCCTAAGGTAACACACCCCGAGTATGTTGATTTCAATAGTGATGAAGATGACTTGTTAGGTGATGATTTGCTTGTTGACAACTCTAGTGATGAATACTATGATGAAATGTCAATTAAACATGCTAATCAAGATAAAACGAATGACAATGATAAGGAGAAGATTGATGCTCTAACTAAAGAACTAAAAACTCTTAAGTTAGCTCATGACACTATCTTCGAAGATCATCGAGAACTTTTAAGAGCTCATGAGAAATTACGCTTTGAAAAGCTCAATCTTGAGCAAGAGCATGAGTTCTTAAAAGCAATCAATGATGATCTCCGCAAGAAAAGTTCTTCTTACATTGCCAAGCGTTTACTCTTATCTACGTACATGCCTCAAGTCAAGTCTAGTAACAAGAAAGATTCTTCCTCTAGCAGTAACAATGATCATGTTAAATCCAATATTGTTGCTTCTACTAGTTCTCTTGATTCCACTAATGATTCTCTTAGCCAAGTTACACTTGAGCAAGAAAATAGATTATTGAAGGGAATTATAGAGAAAGGAGTGTACAAAAGCCTTGCTGGGAGTAAGCAATTCGAGGAAATTGTGCGCAAGCAAGGAATGCACCGGAAGAATCAAGGTGTTGGTTTTGAACGAAAGTTCAATGTCAATGGAGTTGAGTGGGAAGAAGATCAATACCCCAAGACAAAGTTTGTCCCTCAACAAGAGAAGTATACTTATTTCAAGGGGACACAAGCTCAAGATGATCTTCCACCACAAGACTACGAGCAAAAAGGCAAGGACAAGCTTCAAGAGGAAATTGATGCATTTCAAGAAGCTCCTAAGACCTTAGTCAAGTGGATTCCCAAGACTACTTCAAGTTCCACTTCATCAAATACGACTACAACTCCAAGGATTCCCATCAAGATGATGTGGATCCAAAAGAAGAAGAACTAGAGAGTTCTTGAGGGTGACTCCGCCAACATACTTCACTCTTATCATTTTGGCAAGAACAAGTGCAATCAACTTCCACATCTTGCACTAGTTCAAGGAGTCACAAACCCTCTTGTTGGTAAAACAAGGGACAAGGTATTGAAAGTGCAATTCACTCAAATGGATAGCTCCAAGAGATCTACATCAACATTGAGCATCCACATCTTCAATATCTACATGAAGTCATCATCGACAAAACCCAAGGTTAGTTCATCCCTCTTAGGGGGGATATCACATCTAGGGGGAGCTTTACTCTAAGACTTGAGCTAAAGCAACTCTAAAGATGTGAACAAAACAATGCTTTATGTAAAAGTGGTAACCCCACTTGAGCTTAAACGATGAGTATGACCTATGATCAAGTGCTCTCACTTGACACCTAAGTCAATATACTCATATATAGATGACCTAGTCATCGCAAATTGCTTGATAGATGCTAGAATTGGTTGTGCTTGCCTTGTCACATATTTCATTTGCCATCTTATTGTGTGAGCATGTTGGTTGCATATTTTACTCATTCGAGGACATCCACTTGGTTTTTTGATTGTTTGGCTTTATCTTCTTTTGCCAAGTGGATGGACAAGAATGCCTAAGAACCTCCTCTAGCTATCTATGCTTTTCTTGTCTCAAACTCTATTCATGCTGCATCACAAAATTTGATCAAGTCAGATTCAAACCACTCTGTGTGAGGAGCGCTCGGAGTCCCCGATTCGTCATAGACTTAAACTTCCAAAACCTCTTTATGATCCTCGGTCTGACCGATACTCCACTTTCGGTCCTACCGAGATCATCAAGTTGATCTAGGTTTTCGATCTCGGTGCAACCGATTTGAACCTTTCGGTCACACCGAGTTTCAGTAACTGCACACAGTTATGAATCTCGGTGCCACCGAGTTGTTCCACTCGGTCACACCGACAGGGTCGGGCTATATATAGTCACGGGCAAAATTTGGAAATTTCTCCGAACCCCTTCGCCCGCGCGATAGCCTGCTTTGCCCTTGTGGTCTCCGGATCATCTTCTCGCCGCCAGCAGCCTCCAGTCGCTGGTCTCCGTCACCGACAACGGGAATTCTGCCCCGCCGTTGCCGCCGTAGCAAGTCACCGCCGAAGTAGGGTATGGACTTGATCACAGTGCTATTCCCCGTCCAATTCCTAGCACATTGTGTTCTTCATGATTCTTGCCACGATTGAAACACTCCTATCCAGTCAAAACGCCCGTAGATTAGGTTTGATTCGAAAATTTTAGGGTTAGGTTTCCGCCAAAACCATCTCGGACCCACCGAGTTGAAAAACTCGGTCCCACCGATTTGGCTCTTGCCATTGCACAAGTGAGACTCGGTCTGACCGAGAATTACTTATCGGTGTGACCGATTTTTGAACTCAGTGAAACCCTAGCAGTCTCGGTGCCACCGAACTGTGACTCGGTCCTACCAAGTTCACTAGTTTAGGTTCCAAAACTGCTTCGTTATCACCGAGTTTGAAAATCGGTAGATCCGAGATGATTTCAGTGGGAAACTAAAACTAAGTTTTTGGATCATTCTTTTGCAAAAATACTCTGCATTATGTGATGCTCATCTTTTCTATCTCATCTATAATCTATTCACAGGGTCAGCAGTTAGTTTGCAGCATGTCTGATCAAAGTGATAGCCAAAATATGTCAGAGCAGCAAGTGGTGATGAGTGAGGGCACTAGTCCCTCCAGTTCATCTGATGAAGGCAGCAGGAGCACTCCTAGCAATTTGCCAAAGGCTGCCATGAGACAAAGGAAGAAGAGGACTTCAGATTCCGAAGATGAGGACTATGTGGCAGAGGAAGAGGCCACTTCCAAGAGAATTGAGCCAGCTCAAGGCACTAAGCCAGGTCTGAAAAGAAAATGGCCAGCAGGCAGGCAGCCCATGTCAAAGGCAAGAGCCTCAACTGAGAAGCCCACTCCCCAAGAGCCAGTTGCAGCTGAGGGCAAGAAAAGAAAGGAGAGGGTGAAGAAGACTATGTCTAGAGTGCTTGGAAAATCTTCCATCATGGAAGAAGAAGAGGAAGAAGAGGTAGCTGCACCAGCACCCAAGGCACCCAAGCTGATGGGTGATGCCATAAGGTCAGGGGCTATTGCATCTAAGCCCAAAGCTGCCTCCAAGCCAAAACCTAAGAGAAATACAAGGAGCATTCCTGCAGCTGAGAAGAACAAGGCCCCAGTGCCTGAGACTGTTGCTGAGGATGAGGAGGAGAATGTCCTGAGAAAGCTAAAGCCCAAGATCCCAGACCACAACGATGCTCATCCTGTGGCTGAGGATATGAAGCTAAGGAGAGATTCAGGGCTGAGGAAATGGAGAGAAGCAGACCCGTATGCTTCAAGGAGAAGGACTGCCGTGGACTACAGGTTTCACACCAAGGAGCAGCAGGATTTCTATGAGACTGTTTTGCTAGATAAGAAGCCAATTGTCTGTGACATGAGATGGGTTGACTGGACCTACATGAGGGAGAAGGAGGAGCACTACCCAGGAGTATTTGACAGCTTTGATGCTTTGGAGTAGCTGACTTTGTTGGGCAGAAGCTCACAAAGTGGAACGAGGAACTGATCATGCAATTCTACTCAACGGCACACTTTTATCCAGATGGGAGGATCACATGGATGTCTGAGGGTACAAGGTACCAATCTACAGTGGCTGAGTGGGCACAGATCATTAATGCCCTAGAGGAGCAAGATGATGACTTGGATATCTATGCCAAGAAGAAGATGGACCATAACTCCATGTCCAATATGTACAAGGAAATTCCCAATGAAGCTCTTGACACCTTCAAGTTCGGCTCAGTACATTACCTTCTGTCAGGGCTCCCGACGATCAATTGGATACTAAGGCACACCTTAGTGCCCAAGTCTGGAGATCACAAGATGATCAGAGGCCATGCTATCAACTTGCTACATGTGTTTGATGTGCCACAGAAGTTTAAGGTGTGAGCCTCATAGTGGAAACTATCAAGAGGACTGCAGCAGATCAGAAGAGGAGCTGCGGATATGCCCCTCAGATTCAGGAGCTCATCAACTCCAAGATGGGCACGGGCATATATCTATTGGACGAGGAACACCTGCCCATCCATCCAGATTTCGAGGACAATCAAGTTGTCATGACTGAGAACGAGCCATCATCTGCCCAAGCATTTGCAAAGAAGGAGAAGGCGAGGAAGGAGAAAGCTGCCAAGATGCCTACCCAAGAGGAGGCATCTGAGTACTTCTTGAAGACCAAACAAGAGCAGCTTGGTTACTTGATTGCATCCACGCTGAGGATTGAGCAAAGTCTGGCCACCCTCACTCAGAATCAGCAGAGCCTAGAGAGAATCATGGAACAGAAGTTCTATGACCTGGATGTCAAGGTAACGGAAGTTCAGTCTGCAGTGGAGCAGCTCCAGGAGGACATGCAGGAGAGGAGAGGCAGGACTACCACTCATACCTTTGCCAGAGTGCCACGAGGCCCGAGGTCATCTGCCGTGCCAGTTGCTGACACAAGAGCCACCACCTCAGCACCAGGTCCAGCATCCACCTCAGCACCAGCTCCAGCATCTACTTCAGCTCCAACTCGAGCGACTACTTCAGCATCTACAGAAGCCTTCGTCCTTGGAGTAATCCGGACTCCACCACCACCTGAAGATCAAGCCTGAGCGTCGATCTAGTGCTATGCATTTTCTAGGAACTTTTTGGTAACCTGTTGCCAAAGGGGGAGAAGATGCATAGATCATAGGCTTCAAGAGAGAGAGTGTTTCTTTTCTCTCTTGCTTTATTTGGTGGTTTTTCGAACTTGTTTGCTTTTGAGTGCCTTTGATACTACGTCATTATTTGTGAGACATTGATGATCATGTGTTTGATCATAAGCTACACTTAATGTTTGCTTAATATTATCATCTTATCTATCTTGTGTGATCATTCACTTTTCTTGGTGATGAGTGCATGTATTTCATTCTTATCATTTTAAGCGCTCCACCAAGATGTATGTGACATGGAAGAGTAACCCATGACTCTAACTCTTTGTGCATTTGCAGTCCAAAGCAAATTTTAAATATGCACAAATTTAGGGGGAGCTCTTACTTATCACATACTTGTCAAAGCGACGATATATTTCATGCTTATTATCATTTGTCGAAGCTTTGATCTATATGTTGTCATCAATTACCAAAAAGGGGGAGATCGAAAGTGCAACTATCCCTAGGTGGTTTTGGTAATTCATAACAACATATAGCTCATTGAGCTAATACTATTCCAAGATGATTATTTCAGGAAAGCTCAATGATTGGCATGGCATGGATGTGAAAGTGGAACCCTCAAAATGCTAAGGACAAAGGATTGGCTCAAGCTCGAAAGCTCAAGACTCTTCATTTTATATTTTAGTGATCCAAGATCACATTGAGTCTTTAGGAAAAGCCAATACTATCAAGGAGGGATGAGGTGTTGCTTAATGAGCCTCTTGCTTCATGTGCTTAGTGATATGCTCCAAAACCCTCAACTACTTTCCCATATCCACATATGACCTAAACCCTAAGCCAAACTCGGTCCTACCGGTTCTTCCTATCCGGCGCCATCGAGTTTCACTTGTCATTAGCCACTGCCAAACCCTAGCAATTCGGTCCTACCGATAGGGATCTCGGTCTCACCGAGATGGGGTTGCAAACTCTCTGTTTCCCTTTCATAATTTTTCGGTCCCACCGAAAGAGTGAATCGGTCCCACTGAGATTGCAATGTAAACTCAGTGTTTCCCCTTTGTAACTTTTCAGTCTCACCGAGTTCCACTCGGTCTCACCAAAAGAGCAAATCGGTCCCACCGAGTTTGCCTGACCAACTCTCTGGTTAGCTAATTACCAAATTCGGTCTCACCGAGTTTGTGTAATCGGTCTCACCGAGATTACGTTATGCCCAAACCCTAACCACATCGGTCCTACCGAGTTGCATGTCAGTCCCACCGAAAATCACTAACGGTCACTAGGTTTACATTTTTGGTCCGACCGAGCTTATTGATTCGGTCCCACCGAGATTGGAAAACTGTGTAACGGTTGGATTTTGTGTGGAGGCTATATATACCCCTCCACCTTCTTCTCATTCGATGAGAGAGCCATCAGAACACACACACCATTCCAACTCATATGTTCTGAGAGAGAACCACCTACTCATGTGTTGAGACCAAGACATTCCATTCCTACCATATGAATCTTGATCTCTAGCCTTCCCAAGTTGCTTTCCACTCAAACCCTCTTTCCACCAAATCCAAATCCTATGAGAGAGAGTTGAGTGTTGGGGAGACTATCATTTGAAGCACAAGAGCAAGGAGTTCATTACCTACACACCATTTGTTACTTCTTGGAGAGTGGTGTCTCCTAGATTGGCTAGGTGTCACTTGGGAGCCTCCGACAAGATTGTGGAGTTGAACCAAGGAGTTTGTAAGGGCAAGGAGATCGCCTACTTCATGAAGATCTACCGCTAGTGAGGCAAGTCATGTGTGGGCGATGGCCATGGTGGGATAGGCAAGGTTGCTTCTTCGTGGACCCTTTGTGGGTGGTTGCTTCTTCGTGGACCCTTCGTGGGTGGAGCCCTGTGTGGACTCGCGCAACCGTTACCCTTGGGTGGAGCCCTGTGTGGACTCGCGCAACCGTTACCCTTCGTGGGTTGAAGTCTCCATCAACGTGGATGTAGGATAGCACCACCTATCCGAACCATGGGAAAAACATCCGTGTCTCCAATAGCGTTTGAATTCTCCAAACCCTTCCCTTTACATTCTTGCAAGTTGCATGCTTTACTTTCCGCTGCCTATATACTCTTTGCATGCTTGCTTGAATTATGTGATGATTGCTTGACTTGTCCTAAATTAGCTAAAATCTGCCAAGAACTAAAATTGGGAAAAAGGTTAAGTTTTTATTTGGTCAAGTAGTCTAATCACCCCCCCTCTAGACATACTTTCGATCCTACAAGTGGTATCAGAGCTTTGGTCTCCATTTTCTTGATCTCCATAGCTTTTGGTGGTCATAGCCTTGGTTTCACAACCTAGGAGAGTATGGCGTCTAGCGAGGGAAATTATCACCGTAGAGGTCCTTACTTTGATGGTACTAATTTTGCTAGTTGGAAGCATAAAATGAAAATGCATATTCTTGGACATAACCCTGCCGTTTGGGCTATTGTGTGTGTTGGTTTGCAAGGTGACTTCTTTGATGGGAGAGAATCGAACCGTGAAGCTACCGCGGATGAGTTGAAGATGTTGCAATACAATGCTCAAGCTTGTGATATTCTCTTCAACGGATTGTGCCCCGAAGAATTCAACAAAATCAGCCGTCTTGAGAATGCAAAGGAAATTTGGGACACTTTGATTGATATGCACGAAGGTACCGACTCCGTCAAGGAATCCAAGTTGGATGTGCTTCAAAGCCAACTTGACAAGTTCAAGATGAAGGATGGTGAAGGTGTCGCCGAAATGTACTCTAGGCTTGCTCTCATCACAAATGAGATTGCCGGCTTAGGAAGTGAAGAGATGACCGATAAATTCATCATCAAGAAGATTCTAAGAGCCTTGGATGGAAAATATGATACCGTGTGCACATTGATCCAAATGATGCCCAATTACAAAGATCTCAAGCCAACGGAGGTGATTGGAAGAATTGTTGCTCATGAGATGTCACTTAAGGATAAAGAGGAACTTCACAACAAATCAAGTGGTGCCTATAAAGCCTCATGTGAAGCCCCTACATCATCAAGTGAGAAACAAGACTTCAATGAAGAATTGAGCTTAATGGTGAAGAACTTCAACAAGTTCTACAAGAGTAGAAGCAAAGATAGAAGCTCCAAGTCAAGGTCCTACAATGACAAAAGATCTTCTAGTCGAGAGCGAAACTGCTACAATTGTGGAAGACCCGGACACTATTCCAATGAGTGTACGGCTCCCTACAAGAGAAGAGAAGATTCTCCAAAAAGAAGAAGCAAAGAATCACCATCAAGAGAGAGAAGGAGTAGAGATGATCGTTATGAACGAAGATACTCACGGAGAAGCAAGGATTCGGAAAGGAAGGAAAAATCATCAAGGAGCTACACAAGACGAAGACATCAAGCTCATGTTGGTGAATGGATATCCGGCTCCGACTCCGATAGCCACTCCGAGAGAAGTTATCACTCTGACTCCGAAGATACTCAAGATGAAGGTGTTGCCGGTCTAGCACTTGTGTCAACCAACTCCTACGACATATTTGACTCACCAAATGAGGGAATTGGAAGATGCTTCATGGCCAAAGGTCCTATGGTAACACACCCCGAGTATATTGATTTCAATAGTGATGAAGATGACTTGTTAGGTGATGATTTGCTTGTTGACAACTCTAGTGATGAATACTATGATGAAATGTCAATTAAACATGCTAATCAAGATAAAACGAATGACAATGATAAGGAGAAGATTGATGCTCTAACTAAAGAACTAAAAACTCTTAAGTTAGCTCATGACACTATCTTCGAAGATCATCGAGAACTTTTAAGAGCTCATGAGAAATTACGCTTTGAAAAGCTCAATCTTGAGCAAGAGCATGAGTTCTTAAAAGCAATCAATGATGATCTCCGCAAGAAAAGTTCTTCTTACATTGCCAAGCGTTTACTCTTATCTACGTACATGCCTCAAGTCAAGTCTAGTAACAAGAAAGATTCTTCCTCTAGTAGTAACAATGATCATGTTAAATCCAATATTGTTGCTTCTACTAGTTCTCTTGATTCCACTAATGATTCTCTTAGCCAAGTTACACTTGAGCAAGAAAATAGATTATTGAAGGGAATTATAGAGAAAGGAGTGTAAAAAAGCCTTGCCGGGAGTAAGCAATTCGAGGAAATTGTGCGCAAGCAAGGAATGCACCGGAAGAATCAAGGTGTTGGTTTTGAACGAAAGTTCAATGCCAATGGAGTTGAGTGGGAAGAAGATCAATACCCCAAGACAAAGTTTGTCCCTCAACAAGAGAAGTATACTTCTTTCAAGGGGACACAAGCTCAAGATGATCTTCCACCACAAGACTACGAGAAAAAAGGCAAGGACAAGCTTCAAGAGGAAATTGATGCATTTGAAGAAGCTCCTAAGACCTTAGTCAAGTGGATTCCCAAGACTACTTCAAGTTCCACTTCATCAAATACGACTACAACTCCAAGGATTCCCATCAAGATGATGTGGATCCAAAAGAAGAAGAACTAGAGAGTTCTTGAGGGTGACTCTGCCAACATACTTCACTCTTATCATTTTGGCAAGAACAAGTGCAATCAACTTCCACATCTTGCACTAGTTCAAGGATTCACAAACCCTCTTGTTGGTAAAACAAGGGACAAGGTATTGAAAGTGCAATTCACTCAAATGGATAGCTCCAAGAGATCTACATCAACATTGAGCATCCACATCTTCAATATCTACATGAAGTCATCATCGACAAAACCCAAGGTTAGTTCATCCCTCTTAGGGGGGATATCACATCTAGGGGGAGCTTTACTCTAAGACTTGAGCTAAAGCAACTCTAAAGATGTGAACAAAACAATGCTTTATGTAAAAGTGGTACCCCCACTTGAGCTTAAACGATGAGTATGACCTATGATCAAGTGCTCTCACTTGACTCCTAAGTCAATATACTCATATATAGATGACCTAGTCATCGCAAATTGCTTGATAGATGCTAGAATTGGTTGTGCTTGCCTTGTCACATATTTCATTTGCCATCTTATTGTGTGAGCATGCTGGTTGCATATTTTACTCATTCGAGGACATCCACTTGTTTTTTTGATTGTTTGGCTTTATCTTCTTTTGCCAAGTGGATGGACAAGAATGCCTAAGAACCTCCTCTAGCTATCTATGCTTTTCTTGTCTCAAACTCTATTCATGCTGCATCACAAAATTTGATCAAGTCAGATTCAAACCACTCTGTGTGAGGAGCGCTCGGAGTCCCCGATTCGTCATAGACTTAAACTTCCAAAACCTCTTTATGATCCTCGGTCTGACCGATACTCCACTTTCGGTCCTACCGAGATCATCAAGTTGCTCTAGGTTTTCGATCTCGGTGCAACCGATTTGCACCTTTCGGTCACACCGAGTTTCAGTAACTGCACACAGTTATGAATATCGGTGCCACCGAGTTGTTCCACTCGGTCACAGCGACAGGGTCGGGCTATATATAGTCACGGGCAAAATTTGGAAATTTCTCCGAACCCCTTCGCCCGCGCGATAGACTGCTTTGCCCTTGTGGTCTCCGGATCATCTTCTCGCCGCCAGCAGCCTCCAGTCGCTGGTCTCCGTCGCCGACAACGGGAATTCTGCCCCGCCGTTGCCGCCGTAGCAAGTCTCCGCCGAACTAAGGTATGGACTTGATCACAGTGCTATTCCCCGTCCAATTCCTAGCACATTGTGTTCTTCATGATTCTTGCCACGATTGAAACACTCCTATCCAGTCAAAACGCCCGTAGATTAGGTTTGATTCGAAAATTTTAGGGTTAGGTTTCCGCCAAAACCATCTCGGACCCACCGAGTTGAAAAACTCGGTCCCACCGATTTGGCTCTTGCCATTGCACAAGTGAGACTCGGTCTGACCGAGAATTACTTATCGGTGTGACCAATTTTTGAACTCAGTGAAACCCTAGCAGTCTCAGTGCCACCGAACTGTGACTCGGTCCTACCAAGTTCACTGGTTTAGGTTCCAAAACTGCTTCGGTATCACCGAGTTTGAAAATCGGTAGATCCGAGATGATTTCATTGGGAAACTAAAACTAAGTTTTTGGATCATTCTTTTGCAAAAATACTCTGCATTTTGTGATGCTCATCTTTTCTATCTCATCTATAATCTATTCACAGGGTCAGCAGTTAGTTTGCAGCATGTCTGATCAAAGTGATAGCCAAAATATGTCAAAGCAGCAAGTGGTGATGAGTGAGGGCACTAGTCCCTCCAGTTCATCTGATGAAGGCAGCAGGAGCACTCCTAGCAATTTGCCAAAGGCTGCCATGAGACAAAGGAAGAAGAGGACTTCAGATTCCGAAGATGAGGACTATGTGGCAGAGGAAGAGGCCACTTCCAAGAGAATTGAGCCAGCTCAAGGCACTAAGCCAGGTCTGAAAAGCAAAAGGCAAGCAGGCAGGCAGCCCATGTCAAAGGCAAGAGCCTCAACTGAGAAGCCCACTCCCCAAGAGCCAGTTGCAGCTGAGGGCAAGAAAATAAAGGAGAGGGTGAAGAAGACTATGGCTAGAGTGCTTGGAAAATCTTCCATCATGGAAGAAGAAGAGGAAGAAGAGGTAGCTGCACCAGCACCCAAGGCACCCAAGCTGATGGGTGATGCCATAAGGTCAGGGGCTATTGCATCTAAGCCCAAAGCTGCCTCCAAGCCAAAACCTAAGAGAAATACAAGGAGCATTCCTGCAGCTAAGAAGAACAAGGCCCCAGTGCCTGAGACTGTTGCTGAGGATGAGGAGGAGAATGTCCTGAGAAAGCTAAAGCCCAAGATCCCAGACCACAACGATGCTCATCCTGTGGCTGAGGATATGAAGCTAAGGAGAGATTCAGGGCTGAGGAAATGGAGAGAAGCAGACCCGTATGCTTCAAGGAGAAGGACTGCCGTGGACTACAGGTTTCACACCAAGGAGCAGCAGGATTTCTATGAGACTGTTTTGCTAGATAAGAAGCCAATTGTCTGTGACATGAGATGGGTTGACTGGACCTACATGAGGGAGAAGGAGGAGCACTACCCAGGAGTATTTGACAGCTTTAATGCTTTGGAGTAGCTGACTTTGTTGGGCAGAAGCTCACAAAGTGGAACGAGGAACTGATCATGCAATTCTACTCCACGGCACACTTTTATCCAGATGGGAGGATCACATGGATGTCTGAGGGTACAAGGTACTAATCTATAGTGGCTGAGTGGGCACAGATCATTAATGCCCTAGAGGAGCAAGATGATGACTTGGATATCTATGCCAAGAAGAAGATGGACCATAACTCCATGTCCAATATGTACAAGGAAATTCCCAATGAAGCTCTTGACACCTTCAAGTTCGGCTCAGTACATTACCTTCTGTCAGGGCTCCCGACGATCAATTGGATACTAAGGCACACCTTACTGCCCAAGTCTGGAGATCACAAGATGATCAGAGGCCATGCTATCAACTTGCTACATGTGTTTGATGTGCCACAGAAGTTTAAGGTGTGAGCCTCATAGTGGAAACTATCAAGAGGACTGCAGCAGATCAGAAGAGGAGCTGCGGATATGCCCCTCAGATTCAGGAGCTCATCAACTCCAAGATGGGCACGGGCATATATCTATTGGACGAGGAACACCTGCCCATCCATCCAGATTTCGAGGACAATCAAGTTGTCATGACTGAGAACGAGCCATCATCTGCCCAAGCATTTGCAAAGAAGGAGAAGGCGAGGAAGGAGAAAGCTGCCAAGATGCCTACCCAAGAGGAGGCATCTGAGTACTTCTTGAAGACCAAACAAGAGCAGCTTGGTTACTTGATTGCATCCACGCTGAGGATTGAGCAAAGTCTGGCCACCCTCACTCAGAATCAGCAGAGCCTAGAGAGAATCATGGAACAGAAGTTCTATGACCTGGATGTCAAGGTAACGGAAGTTCAGTCTGCAGTGGAGCAGCTCCAGGAGGACATGCAGGAGAGGAGAGGCAGGACTACCACTCATACCTTTGCCAGAGTGCCACGAGGCCCGAGGTCATCTGCCGTGCCAGTTGCTGACACAAGAGCCACCACCTCAGCACCAGGTCCAGCATCCACCTCAGCACCAGCTCCAGCATCTACTTCAGCTCCAACTCGAGCGACTACTTCAGCATCTACAGAAGCCTTCGTCCTTGGAGTAATCCGGACTCCACCACCACCTGAAGATCAAGCCTGAGCGTCGATCTAGTGCTATGCATTTTCTAGGAACTTTTTGGTAACTTGTTGCCAAAGGGGGAGAAGATGTATAGATCATAGGCTTCGAGAGAGAGAGTGTTGCTTTTCTCTCTTGCTTTATTTGGTGGTTTTTCAAACTTGTTTGCTTTTGAGTGCCTGAGATACTACGTCATTATTTGTGAGACATTGATGATCATGTGTTTGATCATAAGCTACACTTAATGTTTGCTTAATATTATCATCTTATCTATCTTGTGTGATCATTCACTTTTCTTGGTGATGAGTGCATGTATTTCATTCTTATCATTTTAAGCGCTCCACCAAGATGTATGTGACATGGAAGAGTAACCCATGACTCTAACTCTTTGTGCATTTGCAGTCCAAAGCAAATTTTAAATATGCACAAATTTAGGGGGAGCTCTTACTTATCACATACTTCTCAAAGCGATGATATATTTCATGCTTATTATCATTTGTCGAAGCTTTGATCTATATGTTGTCATCAATTACCAAAAAGGGGGAGATTGAAAGTGCAACTATCCCTACGTGGTTTTGGTAATTCATAACAACATATAGCTCATTGAGCTTATACTATTCCAAGATGATTATTTCAGGAAAGCTCAATGATTGGCATGGCATGGATGTGAAAGTGGAACCCTCAAAATGCTAAGGACAAAGGATTGGCTCAAGCTCGAAAGCTCAAGACTCTTCATTTTATATTTTAGTGATCCAAGATCACATTGAGTCTTTAGGAAAAGCCAATACTATCAAGGAGGGATGAGGTGTTGCTTAATGAGCCTCTTGCTTCATGTGCTTAGTGATATGCTCCAAAACCCTCAACTACTTTCCCATATCCACATATGACCTAAACCCTAAGCCAAACTCGGTCCTACCGGTTCTTCCTATCCGGCGCCACCGAGTTTCACTTGTCATTAGCCACTGCCAAACCCTAGCAATTCGGTCCTATCGATAGGGATCTTGGTCTCACCGAGATGGGGTTGCAAACTCTCTGTTTCCCTTTCGTAATTTTTCGGTCCCACCGAAAGAGCGAATCGGTCCCACCGAGATTGCAATGTAAACTCAGTGTTTCCCCTTTGTAACTTTTCAGTCTCACCGAGTTCCACTCGGTCTCACCGAAAGAGCAAATCGGTCCCACCGAGTTTGCCTGACCAACTCTCTGGTTAGCTAATTACCAAATTCGGTCTCACCGAGTTTGTGTAATCGGTCTCACCGAGAATATGCCCAAACCCTAACCACATCGGTCCTACCGAGTTGCATGTCAGTCCCACCGAAAATCACTAACGGTCACTAGGTTTACATTTTTGGTCCGACCGAGCTTATTGATTCGGTCCCACCGAGATTGGAAAACTGTGTAACGGTTGGATTTTGTGTGGAGGCTATATATACCCCTCCACCTTCTTCTCATTCGATGAGAGAGCCATCAGAACACACACACCATTCCAACTCATATGTTCTGAGAGAGAACCACCTACTCATGTGTTGAGACCAAGACATTCCATTCCTACCATATGAATCTTGATCTCTAGCCTTCCCAAGTTGCTTTCCACTCAAACCCTCTTTCCACCAAATCCAAATCCTATGAGAGAGAGTTGAGTGTTGGGGAGACTATCATTTGAAGCACAAGAGCAAGGAGTTCATTACCTACACACCATTTGTTACTTCTTGGAGAGTGGTGTCTCCTAGATTGGCTAGGTGTCACTTGGGAGCCTCCGACAAGATTGTGGAGTTGAACCAAGGAGTTTGTAAGGGCAAGGAGATCGCCTACTTCATGAAGATCTACCGCTAGTGAGGCAAGTCATGTGTGGGCGATGGCCATGGTGGGATAGGCAAGGTTGCTTCTTCGTGGACCCTTTGTGGGTGGTTGCTTCTTCGTGGACCCTTCGTGGGTGGAGCCCTGTGTGGACTCGCGCAACCGTTACCCTTGGGTGGAGCCCTGTGTGGACTCGCGCAACCATTACCCTTCGTGGGTTGAAGTCTCCATCAACGTGGATGTAGGATAGCACCACCTATCCGAACCACGGGAAAAACATCCGTGTCTCCAATAGCGTTTGAATTCTCCAAACCCTTCCCTTTACATTCTTGCAAGTTGCATGCTTTACTTTCCGATGCCTATATACTCTTTGCATGCTTGCTTGAATTATGTGATGATTGCTTGACTTGTCCTAAATTAGCTAAAATCTGCCAAGAACTAAAATTGGGAAAAGGTTAAGTTTTTATTTGGTCAAGTAGTCTAATCACCCCCCCCCCTCTAGACATACTTTCGATCCTACAGGTGCGCCATTAGTAACTTTTTTTTCTGATAGCAATGGCGCGCCCTCCTCTGGTGCGCCATTAGTAACTTCTTTGTTTCATTATTTCTTGTTGCATCTAATAATTTGTTTTTTTATCAAATTTGTTTTTTTCATGAGGACTAGAACAGAAGATATCATCAAATATCATCAATTTTTTTAAATATCATCAAATTTGTTATTTGAAAATATCATCAAATTTGTTATTTGAAAATATCATCAAATTTGTTATTTAAAAATATCATCAAAAAGTGGGGGAGGGTGCGAGGTGTCGGCGGCGGCGGTGGAGCGGGCCGGGGGAGCGTGCGGAGGATCGGCGGCGGCGGTGGAGCAGGGGAGGGTGCGGTGGGTCGTCGGCGGCGGTGGAGCGGGGGAGGGTGCGAGGGGTCGTTGGCGGCGGTGGAGCGGGGGGAGGGTGCGGGGGGTGCTCGTTGGCGAGGGGAATCTGGCGAGGGGGATAGCTATCGAGAGGGAGGGGGATCGAGATCGAGTGTCCTCATGAATATTCAATATTTTTTCATATTGAATATGAAAAAATATCATCAAATTTGAAAAAATATTCATGAATTCAAAAAGTGCCCATGAAATTTAAAAATATTCATCATATCAAAAAGTGCCCGAGAAATGAAGACTACGATTTAAATACAATCGATCTTAGCTAGCTATCTATTCACAATCTTCTTGCCCTACTTTTTCGCAAATGGAGTTCTTCTGTGGAACAGACGTCCCTTAGGTAGGGTGGTCCTGCTTCTTCTTGTGGTGTATGCTGCTACTTCATCGTCGTCGTCATATTCGATCTTCGAGTCGCCGTACTTGTCGAAGTCTTGCTCATTGGCTACTCCATCCATTCCGATGATCTTCCTTTTGCCTCTCCTCATGACAACACCACAGGGCTTTGACGGGTCGGTAATGAAGAAGCATTGGTCCACTTGGGAAGCCAGTACCCATGGCTCATTTTTCGCGGTGACGTTTGCGCCCGCGCTCTTGGATTTGCCTTCGGGTATAACCATGGTGGTGAAATACTGGTCTTATTTTAGGACGCTCTTGGCCCATCTGACACGGAACAACGGGACCTTCTCTCCAGTGTAGCTCAGCTCCCAGATCTCCTCGATCCTTCCATAGTATCTGTCCTTGTCGTTACCGGTGTAGGATTCCATCGTTACCCCGGAGTTCTGATAACCATCGCTCTTCATGTCCTTGTCCTCGGTGTAGAATGTGTAGCCGTTGATATCGTATGCCTCATAGGTCATCAGGTTGTGCTCGGCGCCCTGTGACAAGGCGAATATGAGTTGTTCTTCCGCGGAAGAATCCTCATGTAAAGGGTATGACAGAAGCTTCTGCTTGAACCAACGCGTGAAACATGACTTGTGCTCTTTGATTATATCTCCGTCCGTCCTCTGTTGGCCTTGGTCATTGTACGTCTTCTCAATAAAGGTTTTGTGATCTACCACCCAAGGATCGACCACGTATATGTGTTGTAGCGCGACTAGGTTTGCTCTTTCAAAGTCGGCGAGTCGACCCTCGAAGTCGACATGCATTTCGCGGCGACCCTCACGGTGACCCCATCCAGCAAGCCTGCCGAGGTGCCTGTTGACGGGCAGACCAACGGGGTTCTCGATGCCTAGATAATTCGTGCAGTAGGAGATGCACTCTTCAGTCAGAAAGCCCCTGGCTATGCTTCCCTCCAGACGTGACATGTTGCGAACGTATCCTTGATGACACCATTCATCCTTTTGAACGGCATCGTGCTGTGCAGGAACGTTGGCCCGGGTTGGATGATATCCTCCACGATATGGACCAGCAGATGCACCATAATGTCGAAGAATGCGGGCGGGAAGTACATCTCAAGCTCGTATAGTATCACCATGATCTCTTCCTGTAGCCTTCTGAGTTGCCTCACGCCAACCGACTTCTGAGAGGTGACGTCGAAAAAGTTGCATAGGCCAAATAGCGTTTCACGGACGTGCGCATCCATGATCCCACGGATTGCAACTAGAAGTATCTGCATCATCAGCACGTGACAGTCGTGAGACTTCATCCCGCTGAACTTCTGCTTCGCTGGGTCTAGGTATCTTCTTATCTTCCCCGCGTAACCGTAAGGAAGTTTTACGCCTACGAGGCAGGTGAAAAACTGCTCGATCTCCTCCTAACTTAGAGTGAAGCACGCAGGAGGGTAGTCATTTCCCGTCTTCTTGGCCTTTTTGCCTTTGCGACGACTTTCTGTGTCCTGCTTCGCCTCATCATCATCATCATCATCATCATCATCATCATTAGCGTGAAGCTCCTACCTGATGCCCATTGATTTCAAGTCTGCCCTTGCTTTCGGCCCATCTTTGGTCCTCTCTGGCATGTTGAGCACGGTACCAAGCAGACTCTCGCACACGTTCTTCGTGATATGCATGGCATCAAGGCTGTGAGGCACACGGTGGATCTTCTAGTACGGCAAGTCCCAGAAAATAGACCTCATTTTACATAACTTCAGCAGCGGCTTTGGCGCCTTTCGCTCCTTTCCCGGCTTTGGTGCCTTTTGCTTCTTTCCCGGCAGTGGGCAATCTTTCCAATTTTTCAACAGCCCGTATATTTCCTCGCCGCTCCTCGTACGCGAGCGTCTTCGGGGTTTGGTTTCACCATCGAACAGATCCTTGCGTTTCCTCCACGGGTCATCGTCACGAAGCCACCTTCGATGTCCCATGAACACGGTTTTCGAAGACCTGGGATCTCTATCTAGCTGGCGATACGTTGTGTCATCCATGCACTTGACGCATCCAGAAAATCCATGGACCACCTGCCCCGCGACATATCCGTAACCGAGATAGTCGTGCACCGTCATGAGCAGCGCGGCTATCATAGGGAAATATTCTTTCTCTGCGGCGTCATACGTATTGGCTGGCGTTTTCCACAGCGTGTCTAGCTCCTCTTTCAACAGCCCCAGATACAGATTGATGTCGTCCCCTGGTTGTTTTGGCCCTTCAATTAGCATACTCATGTGAATGTACTTCGTCTTCATGCACAACCAGGGGGGAAGGTTGTACATCCACACAAACACAGGCCAGGTGCTATGTGTGCTTCTCTGGCTGCCAAACGGATTGACTCCGTCGGTGCTCGCGCCCAGCACGATGTTCCTTGGATCCTTCCCAAATTCTGGGTGTTCGAAGTTCAACGCTTGCCATTGGCTCCCATCCTTAGGGTGACTCAGCATCTTGTCTTTTTTATTTATCTCTAGGTCATTTGCGTCATCTTCTCGCTTCTTCTCCTCCCTATCCGCGTGCCAATGTAGGAGCTTTGCTACCTTAGGGTCCGCGAAATACCGCTGCAGACGAGGAGTGATCGGAAAGTACCACACCACTTTTCGAGGAGCTTTCTTCCTCTTCTTGTATCGAGTGACGCCGCACACCGGACATATGGTAGACTCCGCGTGCTCGTCCCGATAAATGATGCAATTCTTCATGCACACATGGTATTTCACGTGCGGTAAATCCAGAGGACACATGACTTTCTTCGCCTCCTTAAAACTGGTCGGGCACTTGTTCCCCTTGGGAAGACGTTCGTGCCAGAATGACATGTTCTCGTCGAAGCATGTGTCGGTCATTTTGTGTTTTACCTTCATCTCCAGAGCCATGAGCGTTACTTTCAGGCGGGTATCCTCGGGTCTGCATCCTTCATACAATGGAGTAACCACATCTATCTCCAGTTGATCCAGCTTGGCTTTCTCTCGGGCGGCAGCTCTTGCGTTATCCGTCTGCTTGAGAAGCAACTCTTAAATATGAGGGTCCTGCACCCAGCCCATCGATGGTCCATCATCGTCTGCTCCACCGGCATCTTCATCTTCATGATCATGCCCTTCGTCTGCTCCGGCATCTTCCTCATCATCATGTCCGGCATCTTCTACATGATGATTGTGTACAGCATCACCATCGTGATCATGTCCTAGAGATTCTTCGTCTTCTCGCCCGCCCAAGCCGCGGTGGTTGTCTTGCTGCCCTTCCTCATTTCTTGCCCGGCCCACATGGACGACTTCATAGTCATCTTCATCACCTTGCCACCGATAGCCATCCATGAAACAACGCAAGATCAGGTGGTCCTGCACCTGCCCGGAATCCGGGTCTGCAATAAGGCTGTTCAGCTTGCATGTTCGACACGGACATCTTATCTCCGTCTCGTTCTTTTGAAGCATCTCGGCCTTCGCGGAGCTCAAAAACCTATTCACGATGCCTTCGGTCATCGTGCGGACCATGGTCGCCTGCGGGGTAGAGCAAAACGATATTTTAGAAGCAAGAAAAAATTTGGCATGACTTTCCCTAAAAATAGGACCAAAAAGAATGCATAGTGCCAAAATTCTTGCCGAAACGGAAATGAATCAACATTCCGGCAAAATATTGGCAACTATCGCATTTCAAATACCGGTACCTTCAAACACAAACATATACGCAACACCACAAACATACAGATCTAGCTAGGCCACAAAAAGTGCATGTGCACGTTGTTGGAGCGAGCTAGGGAGAAAAAAAGTAGATCTACAACATGAAGATAGCTTTCCCCTTACTTACCTATCAAAAAAAGGTAATTTCACCACTTAATTTTGATGAATCTATGGTGCAAATGAGGTGAGGAGGAGGAGGCAGCCGACAAGCTTGGAGAAGGAGGTGGAGGGAATGAAGTGGGGAAAGTGAGTGTGTAGGTGTGGCTGTCCAAACTATCTAGCTGGTCCCAGGTTACTAATGGCGTACCACACAGCCATGCGCCATTAGTAACCCAACATACTAATGGCGCACCTCCTGGCCATGCGCCATTAGTAGTTTTGCAAAAAAAGTAATATATATATACTAATGGCGCACCGTTGCAAAGTGCGCCATTACTAGTTTAAACTAGTAATGGTGCACTTTGCAACGGTGCGCCATTAGTAGTTTTGCAAAAAAACAGAATAAAACAAATACAGTAGTGGCGCACTCCATGGCTGGTGCGCCATTACTAGTTAGAACTACTAATGGAGCACTTTGCCAGGATGCTCCATTAGTATGTTTGGAAAAATGAAAAAAAATTGTTACTTGTGGCGCACCTTGTGCCTAGTGCGCCATTAGTGTCTTCCACACTAATGGCGCATCACCACATGGTGCGCCATTAGTATATAGTAGTGGCGCACCTCTTCTCTGGTGCGCCATTAGTGTCAATTTCATCTATAGCCCTTTTCCTAGTAATGTCTAAGAGGCCGAAAGTCAGGTCGTATTGTAAACGGCCCAACTGTGTTGTGGGCCTTTAGCAAGCCGAAAGAGAAACCGGGCTGGTATTGGACCATGAAGGGCATGGGCCGTTAAGAGGCCAAAACTAAGGTCCGACTACAAATGGCCCAACTCATTTATGGTCCGTTAACAGGCCGAAAGGCACACAGGGCCGGGAATTGGCCCAACACTTAAATGGGTCGCTGAAAGGCCAAAACTCAGGTCTGACTACAATTGGCCCAACTAAATTATGGGCCGTCAACAGGCTGAAAGTGACACCGGGCCAGAAATTGGCCCAACACTGAAATGGGCCGCTAAAAGGCCAAAACTCAGGTCCGACTACAAATGGCCCATCAGATTTATGGGCCGTCAACAGGCTGAAAGACACACCGGGCCGGAAATTAGCCCAGCATTTAAATGGGTCGCTGAAAGGCCGAAATATGTACATCCTAAAAATTGGCCCATCCATTAAATGGGCCGTTAACAGGCCGAAATCTCATCGGGCCGATATTGAGCCCAAATATATAGCACGCTATTAACGGGCTCGAACTGACGATGGGCTGCAATGGTGTCAAATCTTTAATGGCCCGAATTGGCACATCTCGTATGCGCCGTGGGCTTAAATGGACCTGACACAAGTAGGCCTTATATGGGTCGGCCTGCTAATTTTTACTGGGCCAGCCTTTTTCACCGGAATGGGCCACTGTTGGGCCGTGCCACGTGTCGACCTATCATAGGCGCCTCCTATCCAATGAGTGGATGACATCTGTCCCAACGATGAGCCGACACGTGTTTCCTCTAGCCAATGATGATTTTACACGTGGAAAATCCCCATTGGTCGGGGCTGTTAACGGGTTATCGGATCCAAAACCCGACCCGATAGCTTAACGGCGTTCCGTTACGGTGGATGCCACGTGTCGGTCACCCTTGACAAAAGCACTTCTGTGACGCGTGATTTATCGTCATGGAAGTGGACACTTCCATGATGATAATTTTGGTAATGTCATGGAACACTTCTACGACAGCACAGGTATGACTATCTTGATTCTGTCATAAATTTGTCATGGATGTACATGCATGACAAAAAACGCGACCTACTGTGACAAACACGTATTATCATGGAAGTGTATTTTTTTGTAGTGGAGGGGCCCACAACGGTGGGCCACCGCCCTATCCCCCTGGGCGTGCCCTCCGTCCTTGTGGACGCCTCGTGGCTTCTCTGACTCGCACTCCAACTCCTCTGGATGTCTTCTGGTCCAAGAAAAATCATCGCGAAAGTTTTATTCCATTTGGACTCCATTTGGTATTCTTTTTCTGCGAAACTCTGAAACAAGGAAAAAACGGAAACCGGCACTGGGCTCTAGGTTAATAGGTTAGTCCCAAAAATCATATAAAATAGCATATTAATGCATATGAAACATCCAAAACAGATAACATAATAGCATGGAACAATCAAAAATTATAGATACGTTGGAGACGTATCAAGCATCCCCAAGCTTAATTCCTGCTCATCCTTGAGTAGGTAAATGATAAAAACATAATTTCTGATGTGGAATGCTACGTAACATATTTATCCATGTAATTTCTTTATTGTGGCATGAATGTTCATATCCATATGATTCAAAACGAAATTTTAATATTGACATAAAAACAATAATACTTCAAGCATACTAACAAGGCAATTATGTCTTCTCAAAATAGCATGTCCAAAGAAAGCTTATGCCTACAAAATCATATAGTCTGGCTATGCTCCATCTTCATCACACAAAATATTTAAATCATGCACAACCCCGATGACAAACCAAGCAATTGTTTCATAGTTTTGATGTTCTCAAACTTTTTCAACTTTCATGCAATACATGAGCGTGAGCCAGGGATATAGCATTATAGGTGGAATAGAAGGTGGTTGTGGAGAAAAAGAGAGAGGGGAATAGTCTCACATCAACTAGGCGTATTAACGGGCTATGGAGATGCCCATCAATAGATACCAATGTGAGTGAGTAGGGATTGCCATGAAACGGATGCACTAGAGCTATAAGTTTATGAAAGCTCAAAAAGAAAACTAAGTGGGTGTGCATCCAACTTGCTTGCTCATGAAGACCTAGGGAAATTTGAGGAAGCCCATCATTGGAATGTACAAGCCAAGTTCTATAATGAAAAATTCCCACTAGTATATGAAAGTGACAAAATAGGAGACTCTCTATCATGAAGATCATGGTGCTACTTTGAAGCACAAGTGTGGAAAAGGATAATAACATTGCCCCTTCTCTCTTTTTCTCTCATTTTTTGGCCTTCTCTTTTTTTATTTGGCCTTTCTCTCTTTTTTTCATTTCCTCACATGGGACAGTGCTCTAATAATGAATATCATCACACTTTTATTTACTTACAACTCAAGAATTACAAATGGATACTAGAACAAAATATGACTCTATATGAATGCCTCCGATGGTGTACTGGGATGTGCAATGAATCAAGAGTGACATGTATGAAAGAATTATGAATTGTGGCTTTGCCACAAATACGATGTGAACTACATGATCATGCGAAGTAATATGACAATGATGATGTGTGTCATAATAAACGAAATGGTGGAAAGTTGCATGGCAATATATCTCAGAATGGCTATGAAAATGCCATAATAGGTAGGTATGGTGGCTGTTTTGAGGAAGGTATATGGTGGGTTTATGGTTCCGACAAAAGTTGTGCGGGACAAGAGAGGCTAGCAATGGTGGAAGAGTGAGAGTGCGTATAATCCATGGACTCAACATTAGTCATAAAGAACTCACATATTTTTGCAAAAATCTATTAGTCATCGAAACAAAGTACTACATGCATGCTCCTAGGGGGATAGTTTGGTAGGAAAAGACCATCACTCGTCCCCGACCGCCACTCATAAGGAAGACAATCAAAAAATATCCCATGCTCCAACTTCGTTACATAACGGTTCACCATACGTGCATGCTACGGGATTCACAAACATAACACAATTATTTATCAAATTCACAACTACTCACTAGCATCACTCTAATATCACCATCTTCATATCTCAAAACAATCATAAGGAATCAAACTTCTCAAAGTATTCAATGCACTTTATATGAAAGTTTTTATTATCTCCCTCTTGGATGCCTATCATATTAGGACTAAATTTATAACCAAAGAAAATTACCATGTTGTTTAGAGACTCTCAAAATAATATAAGTGAAGCACGAGAGTTCATCAATTTCTATAAAATAAAGCCACCGCCGTTCTCTAAAAGATATAAGTGAAGCACTAGAGCAAAATTGCCTAGCTCAAAAGATATAAGTGAAGCACATAGAGTATTATAATAAATCATGATTCATGCGTGTCTCTACTCTTATAAAAAAACGAGTTGGTGATGATGATGTGCCTACCATCCTACAATATAGACCGTCCAATCTATATCTAACGGATAGAAAGTTAACGATGGCAATTTTGCAAAAATATACCCGCACCCCTCTCCACATTTACAGATAAGGCCTTCCCTCGTTCATCTTTGTCTCTCACAAGATAAACAACTCATATAAGTGCATCTTGATATTCCATGCAACACATGGCCCTCTTGCTAGTCTCTCCCAAAAGGTGTATACAGCAAGGATGATTGTGGCAAACTAAAAAGCAAAGACTCAAATAATGCAAGATGCTCCAAGCAAAACACATATCATCTCATGAATAAAAATATAGCCTCAAGTAAAGTTACCGATAGACGAAGACGAAAGAGGGGATGCATTCCGGGGCATCCCCAAGCTTAGGCTCTTAGTTGTCCTTGAATATTACCTTGGGGTGCCTTGGGCATCCCCAAGCTTAGGCTCCTGCCACTCCTTATTCCATAGTCCATCAAATTCTTACCCAAAACTTGAAAACTTCACAACACAAAACTCAATAGAAAATCTCATAAGCTCCGTTAGTATAAGAAAATAAATCACAACTTTTGGTACTATTGTGAACTCATTATTTATTTATATTGGTGTAATATCTACTATATTCCAACTTTTCCATGGTCTTTTCCATGGTTCTTACCCCCCGATACTAGCCATAGATTTATCAAAATAAGCAAACAACACATAGAAAAACAGAATTTGTCAAAAACAGAAGGGTCTGAAGTAATCTAGAGATTTCAAATACTTGTGTAACGCCATTTTTTTGAAAAATTAGGACGTCCTAAGAAATTTGTTTATGAATATTCTTCAGAAAGAATCAATATTTTATCGCGCTTCCGCTAAAAATGAAAATTAATCTCCTGGGTGCAAAAAATTCTGTTTTTCAACAAGATCAAATCAACTATCACCGTAATCTATCCCAAAGGCCTTACTTGGCACAAACACTAATTAAAACACAAAACCACATCTAACCAGAGGCTAGATCAATTATTTAATGCAAAACGGGACCTAAAAAGCAAGAAAAAAATTGGCTAGCCTCCCAACAAACGCTTTTCTTTAAAGCCTTTTAGCTAGGTGATGATAATTTCAATGATGCTCACATAAAAGAGAAGAATTGAAGCACAAAGAAAGCATCATGAAAAACGTGACAAACACATACAAGTAAAACATACTTCCTATGCATAGGCATTTTATAAGCAAACAAATTATCAAGGCAAGCAAGATCTAGCATATGCAAGGAAGAAGAAAGAAACAATAACAATCTCAACATAATGAGAGGTAATTTTGTAACATGAAAATTTCTACAACCATAGTTTCCTCTCTCATAATAATTACATGTAGGATCATAAGGAAATTCAACAATATAGCTATCACATAACATATTCTCAACACGATCCACATGCATGCAAAGTTGACACTCTTCCAAAATAGTGGGATTATCATAAAATAAAGTCATGAGCTCTCCAAACCCACTTTTATCAAATAATTCATAAGATTGATCAATCTCTGTCGAATTCGGGGTTCCGGCAAACCCTTGAGGTTCGAACTCTGGGGTGCGCACGAAGATCTCTCTCTCTTCCTAGCTTGCTCTCGCAACGATCTCAAGGTCTAGCTCGCCGACCCAAGGAACAAGAGACACGAGGGTTTATACTGGTTCGGGCCACCGTTGTGGTGTAATACCCTACTCCAGTGTGGTGTGGTGGATTGCCTCATGGGCTTGTTGAGGAGAGGTGTTCTTGAGCTCGATGAGCTGGTGTGTCTGAGGATGGTCCGAATGATCCGTCCCTTGCTATGGTGGTGGCTAGCCCTATTTATAGAGGCCCTGGTCCTCTTCCCAAATTTTAGGCGGGAAGGGATCCCACAACGACCAATTTTGTAGGGAGATAACTAGTACAAGTTATCCTGACAAAAGGTGGTCTTCACCTGCCAAAGGTTCTGGTGGTGATGCAGCTGTGGGCTCCACGGTGACCTCCGTCCTGCCGTCCTGCTGGTCTTGGTCTTGTTGCACCAATATGGAAACCTTTACCTGATGCCTCGAGACTCCTCGCCTGCGCCTGCCCCTTTAGCACCAAAGAGCAAACTGGCACTTTGCGTCGGCTGGCGCCCGCTTGGCTTCG
Organism: Triticum urartu; assembly: GCF_056163025.1. Taxonomy (NCBI): domain Eukaryota; kingdom Viridiplantae; phylum Streptophyta; class Magnoliopsida; order Poales; family Poaceae; genus Triticum; species Triticum urartu. Next base: position 367,410,647 of record NC_141874.1, on the reverse strand, counting down.
GTCATCATGGCTCACGCCACGTGAACCTTGCGAGGTGTCCCCTGCCTTGATATTTCCGCTCCTCGGGAGCCAGCCTAGTGAGGCTGCCCCTGAGGAGGTCCTGTGTCGTCTGCCTCGCGAGGCTTGGCCCCTCGCGAGGGTCTTGAGTGGTTGCTGATGAAGATGGGTCGTATCGGGCCGCCTGTAGAGCCACGCCGTAAAGTTCATCCTGCGAAGGTGAACAAAGGTGTGAAGAAGCGTTCTCGTGTCGAAGCTGAAGATGTTGTATCTGAAGAAGATGATATCGAATTTGATTCTGAAGATGAATTTGCAGTGGTACGTCATTTGTACTTTATGTGACTAACTAGTTGTACTTGCAATGATTTAATTGTGTCTGGGATTTTATGCTGGCCAGGCGAGGCTGGTCATTGTTTGCATCAATCGAGGGTGGTACTGATGTTGTTTCAATAGTTGAACTTGTGCAATCTTTTCTTTTTTCTACTTGCCTTCATATGCTTGTTTTGTTTCTATATTCATTTATTTAAGGTGTGGCTTCTTTATTTTCATTTACAGCCTGTTAGCGTTATGAGTCCGGTCAAGTCGGTGGGATGCAATGCCGGAAAAGTTGCCTTGGATGAAGGTGACCAATGGAAATTGAACTTGATTGTGCGATGTTCGTTGGGAGAGGTTGAAGCTTGTGCTAAATTGCTTGAGAGTCGACATGTGGCTAGGGTTCGTGCAGCTGGTTTGGGTTCTATCTTCAATTGGAGGGTCAAGTCTAACATTTCCCGCCCTTTGATGGGAGTTTTGTACCTGAGGATAGATCCTGATACGATGACTCTTGACATGGCTGAGGCTAATAAGAAGCTTCGCATCACTAGCGATGGTGTACAACAATTATTTGGGTTCCCTCGTGGTGGTCGTTCTCTGCCAAGGCCGTCAGAGGATGGATATGACGACGCTCTGATGAAGTTAAGATCGGAGCTTGACATTAGCAGGAACATAGATACCAAGACAAAGGATTTGAGGAATAAGCTCAAGGTGCTCGTAAAGGATCCTAGCAAAGATGACCTTGCTCTGAAAGTGTTCTTCATTATTGTGTTTATGAAGGTTGTGTTGCCTGGTGCTGCCCCGCGTGTTTCCAGAGAGGCAGCAATGTTTGAGGGTCTCGTCTTTGAGGACATGGCTAATATGGATTATTGTCAGCTGATGGTTGATGAGCTTAGAAGGGCTGTTGTCAGGTACCAAGATGGTGTTACGATGGGGAAGGCAATCACAGGCCGTGCTATAGGGCCTGTACTAATGTACCTTGACCGCCTTATCCGTGGCAAGACTGCGGAGCCTGACATGCGAGTCCCCCGCATATGTTTCATGGATCCTGTCAAGCTTTCTGATCTGGTTGATGCAGATTTGATAAAAAAAGGCAATGCAGATCCAAAGACTTTGGTTTTTGGGAAGCTTCCGGTGAGTTTTATTTCTTTCGTGTCTTGCAGACCTTTTTTTATTTAGGTATAGCTATTTCTGCAGGAGTGAACATGTGTCCCGTAGAGTTACCTGTTTAGATTTTGTCATTTCTTAAGCTTTGTGAGGTTTTGGTATGATTTTTAGTACTGTTGTTTCATGTGTGGTTGAACTGAATATCTTTGCTAAACTGTCTTGTCGGTAAATACTAATAAATTGGCACTGAAAGTTAAAGATTGATAGTGCTATTGATTTAAATCTGTTAATATCATGTTTTATTTTTTTCCCTGTGTGTTGCATTGATTAATTAACTATTTTCCCCCTTGTTTGTAGTGGAAAACTCAAGAGGAGGTTGTTTTTTCCGACAGTATAAACGGCCAGTCCTGGAGATGTCGTCGTCTCAGGTTCCCAAGTCTTCATCTCCGCACTATGAGTTGAGAGGTGGTCGTGGTGTTGAGGGTGCTGGTTATGTTCCCCCTGGCCCTAGTAATGCTAGTACTTCACAGAGGCAGGGTTTTGGTATTGATGTTGTTGTTTCTGCGTTGGAGCGCGCTGAGCATATTTTTACAAATGTGTGTTCTGAGCTGCAAAAGGTCCCAACGACAGTTGAGCGTCTGAGTTGTATCAATGGTATCCTTCCTGAAGGTCATCAATTTAACGCTGAGGAAGTAGTGGACTATATTGAGATGGAGAGAATTTTAATTGGTGATATGCGTGACGATGCTGCTGATCTAGTTCAGAGCTCGATTCGTTTGTTGAACAACATGAAGCGTTTCAAAAGTATGCAAGACTCTCGCTGCAAGCCATATGAAGAAAGTGCAAAAGTTGTTATCAGGCAGATTGAGTAGGATGAGGCTGTTTCCACCGACAGCAGGGCTGGTGATGGTACTGAGGCTAATGTTCATGATCATGAAACAAATGATGTTGGCTTGGAGCGCGCTGTTGATGATGTGAGTGAGTCCTCGGTGTTTGCAATTTTTACTATTTTGTTCTGCTGTCAGTATTGTAGTTGAACTTTCTCATCTTCATCTGTTTATTAATTTTTCTTCCATGCATATTGAGTAGGATGTGGCTGCTGCCACAGACAGCAGGGTTGATGATGGTACTGAGGTTAATGTTTCTGATCACCATACGAACGATGTTGGCTTGGAGCAGCCTGTTGTTGATGTGAGTCAGTCCTCTGTGTTTGTATATTTTTACTATGTTGTTCTGCTGTCAGTATTGTAGTTCAACTTCCTGATCTTCATCTGTTTATTAATTTTTTGTTTTGATGTAGGAGACCAGTCATAATGTTGACGCTGCTGTTGACCGTGGAGTTAATGATCCATCTACTGATAAGTGCAAGGTTATTTTTTGTTTTCAATGTGTTTATTCATATTTCTTGAATTTTCATGCGCACCAATGTGGTTTAAGTCCTTGTGTTTATTGTTGCTAATAATAGCATTGTTTTTTTGTTTCATTACATATGAAATCAGGATCCTGTTGTTGGCGACGAGCCTTGTTCGCCTGTTGGTGATGTTGCTTTTAACGTTAGCAACAGCAAGATCGATGATGTTTCTGTGAATGCTTCTAAGGTTTTTTTTTCTGTGCACCTCTCGCTAGCTTATTTTTGATTATTAGTTTTGCTCATATTATTCACTTTTTCTGAATTTTTATTTCTTCAGATGACTGATGTTGAGCGTGAGGCTGTTGTTAGTGGTGGAGATGATGCTCATGGTGTTCCATTGAGTAGTGGGCACGATGTTGGTGCCAAAGTTGTTGATGAGGATGTTGGTGCTGCTAGCATACTTGATGGCAAACTGTTTGGTGTTGGTATTGCTGGGAATGAAAATCTTTCTGATTTTGAAGATTTGCGGCCGAAAAATTTCCCGCCTGGAGGGCTTGATTATGGTGATGCATTGCAAGATGCTTCTAGCGTGGAGGAGGTGCCATCCGAGGATGATGATTTACTTCTGTCGATTTCTTCTGGCCCCTTGACGCAGGAGGCGCTTGTCGTCCCAGGATTTTCTTTCCACAGACCTTGAAAGCACAGCGATATTGGTGTCCTCTCAGGATGTGCTTGTGCCATCATCAAACCCTGAAATTTGAGGCATATTGGTCTCATCGCGGGAACTATCGTCGTTGTCAAACACTGATAGTGCAGGTAAGGACTTGTAAATGAGGCGTACTTCTCAATTTTTTCATTTTGGACATGTTCACTTGCAGTGCTTGAACTTATTATTTTTCTTCTTTTTCTGCAAGCAGAAAGTGAAAATGTTGTTAAGGTTGATATGTTTTTCTTCGCTGTTACGAGGTTGCGCACCAACCGTGCAAAACAGTTAGTTTGGGATTTTGCCCGTATCATTTTCGTATCCTTTTCTTTCTCTCATATGACTATTGTTGTTATTGCAGTAGTTTTAATTCGTGTAATATTTTTTGTTTTCTTAGTGACAAGCCGATGTTTCAAAATAAAGAGTGTGATGCCAGTGTTGGTTCTATTGCTAAAGCATTTGTCCCCACTGGCATGCTCAACTCAGACAGTGCTGACGTTGTTTTACATTCTCTACGTCAGAAGTACCAAGACACTGACAAGTTGATAGTTCCCAGATGGGTGACAGTGAGTATTTTGCTTCTATAGATAGGATGATAACTTGTTTTGCCAATTTTCTAACTGTTGTTGTTCTTTTTGTACAACAGACCAAGATCCATGATGGAAATATTGATTCCAATGTGCTAAATTGGTTTACGAGATCGTGCGCTGATGGTTTTGTCAAAGTAGGTGAACTTGTACTTTTTGTACTCATGAACTAGAACTGTCATGTTTTCTTGCAAGTTTGGGAGGTGGTGGAAAGAACTTGAGCAGCTTGCTTTTAGCCCTGCACATATGAATGATGTGTGCTGCTTTTGTTGAAGCTGAACTTATTGTCGCAAGGAAATTGAACTGATACGTTTGTTGCAATTTTAACTAGAGTAGCATATATTATTTGTAGTGTTTTGCTTACTCAATTAAAACTTATGGTTATCTTATTTTTGTTTGTACTTCAGAATTTCACTTTTCTTCTATTATTTTATTGTTTGGAGGCCGGATTTTTTGTTTGATTATGATTTGTTAAATTCATTTTTCCTCTATGATTTTTTTGTCAGCTTCTCTTCCCTACTTTTGATCCGCCGTCCATTGCGGCTACCATGAAGCCTAGTGAAGAAACTGGGCATTGGTGCTTGATTGTTCTGAATTTGAGGTTCCATCGTTTTGAGTGTCTTGATTCACTACGTGATGAAACCTGGAGTGATGCAGTTAGATTCTTAAGGAATATGACAGATAACATAAAGAAGCTTTGGAGGGAGTCTAGCATAGACAGGGCAAAACCGTTCTCGCCGGCGCATATTGATGGTTTCTCTTGCGAGTTTGTGCGGGTGCCGCAGCAGAAAAACATGTGAGTATCCGTTTTTAATGAGTTTTTGTTTGGTGTTTTTGTTGCTGGGAGGGTGGTCTTACTGTGTTTTCGGATTTGTGATGTACCCATTTGTTTTTTTCTTTTGTTAACAGGCATGATTGTGGATTCTTTATGCTATAAAGCTGCAAGACCTATCATTGTCGGGAGGACGGTGAGAATTGAAATGTTAGATTACAGCCACGAAGACATTCTTGACATTAGGAAGACTTTTCTGTACACCTGCGCAACTAGCGATGTGTTTGATGTTGACTTCCGTGGTTTGTTTGGCATCGAACCCTGTACGTAATGCATGAACTTTTGTAATTTTTTGCAGCTTGTACTTCTTTGATTGGTACTGTCATCAATTATGTATTTGAACTTTACCCTTGATGCGGTCTTTTCTTTTTTTATTTTTGTAGGTGAGTGGCTGGATCTTAATGAGCATGACTACAGGATCTTTGGCAGCCAGTTCTCGGAGCTCGAGCGCGTATCTATTGATCTTAGTCAGTGGCGCTCTCAAGAAACGACAAGGTCTGGTGTTCTTAAGGGGCGGTTGGGAGCTCTGAAAGGTTCTACGGCTGCTTGTGCAGAGAGCCCCTCTACACCCAAGAATCCCATTGTGGAATTGATAGACAGCGATGATGATGCGTTTGACAAGATTGCTGGCATGGGAAGAGTCACCAGGAGCACTGCTACTGCCAAGGGTTTATCCCCACTTGCTGGGAATAGTGGCCTGTAGAGATGGTGGTGCTAGGAAGGATCCTGCTTTGGATTCTGGCAATGTTACAAGCACAAAGCGTGCACCCAAAGCTCCTATAAAGTTTTGCTCCCCTGTGCAGCAGCTTCACCCTCATAGATTCCCTCACCTGGACAAGGCTCGCAAGTTGTATAATCTGTTGCTTAGCGATGAAGCATGTGAGAAGTATGCCGAGTGAGTATCTCTCATTACGTTTCCTCTTCTTTTCCTCTTTTGTTTGTAAATTCTAGATAGATATGACCCGAACTGTTACTTTTTATACAACTTGAACTGCTATGAATGCCTTATCTTGCTTCCCCTTCCTTTTGTTCTTTTCCGTGCTGTAGCAATACATTCTCAATGATACCTCAGCCTGATGATAGCGTAACCAGCTTCACTGGGAAACGCATCTGGGAATTTTTGCACCTGGGCAAATGATGAAGGGTCATGTAATGGACTTCCTTATTGATGATTGGAAGAAAGATCCCGATAGAAATGTCAATTTTGCGTCTAGGAAAAGGGTATTGCTGAGTCCATATTTCATCATGGTAACCAAACAGATTGTTTGTTTCTCTTAAACAAGAACGCCTATTTTGTTTTACGAGTTTTGATAATACCTTGCTTTGTTTATCCTTTTCCACTGTCTATTTCTTTTTTTGGCTTTTTTTGCAGGTTGTGCTTGACTGTACGTTTTACGGTGATGAAAATAAAGAGTTAATTGTGAATAGTGCAGCGAGAGATTTCAAGAGCTATGTTAAAGATAATGATGACTTGCTCAGTGCCGACCTTGTGAGATCTACTAGCTGATTTTTGGTTTTATTTCTTTGTTGTCACGCTGGATTTTATTTTGAATATTTAACATCTCTTTTTTGGTCATCTGTTTTTAGATCATGATGCCTCTATTCAAGCCTATGGTTTTACCAAAGGATAAGAAAGTGAACCACTTTTCCTTATATGTCATGAATCGGTACCGAAGTAGCGTCGACATCCTTGACTCTTTACCTTATCCGAAGAACCATCGTCCTTCAAAGAACACCTATCATAAAGACTGCGAGAAGATTGTGAGTGACATTTATTATCTGTACTGGATTAATTTTTCTACATCTTTGTTTCTGATTTTTCTTAGACCTGAAAATGTGTGGTTCCTTTTCTTTTCTTACAGATCTCCAGGATGGTCCAAGTAATGAAGGATGTGTATGGTGATGCTTAGTACAATGCGAGCAAGCAGCCAAAATGGGAGCTTTTTGCAAAGAAACCAACGTTTGTGAAGGTTCCACTTCAAGGGGCGAATGAATGTGGCCATTATACTTTGAAGTATGCAGGATCCTATGATGGTGAAAAGATCGTTGGGAACATTCGAGATAATGATGTGGGTTCTAGTTGAGCTTTTCACTTTTCCGTGTTTGGCTGATTGTGTATTCTTCTTTTTAATGTGTCATGATTTTTGATAATTTGTTTCATTGTTTTGCGGCCTCGTATTGTTGATTGGAAGTCTGAGGATCTGTATAGAGTTGTGTTCAACCGGAATAACCAGCTTCTGGTGACGGAGCTTCCCAAGGAGTTTCAGCCTTTGGCTCCTGGTGCATAGAAGAAATGGTCATCATTCGCGTAGTGAAGTGGATAGTTGTGTGATATATCTCTTGAAAGCATTGTAGGCTTTGATTGTAGTGTTTGGATGTCTTTGATTTTTGATAGTTGTGTGATATATCACTTGTGTATATTTCATTGGGAATTCATTCTGGTTAAGTTCTATTTTTTCTACTAAAGTCTTGTAAACTAGTTGAACTGAAAACACGTTTTCCCAAGTTCATTACGAGTTGTTGCTGGAAAAGTGAGATTTATCATTTATTTTCATCTGTCCCGACCTAGGTTGGACCTTTATATTTTCTGTAGCCTCTTTTCTTGTACTTATAGTATAGTTATGTTAGTACTGAATGCGTAAGGCTTTTAAAATTTGGTGTCACGATGGCACTTGTGGATCTAGCGTGAGTGGAGTGACGCTTCCTTGTTATGTAGAACTGATTTCATATAATGTATTAGAACTGAAGTTTTTTTTGTGATTGAAATTATTTACGACCAAGTAGCTACGTCATCTCTAGCCAGATTTTATTCAAGTATAAGAAATTTAGCAAGATTTGAGAGCCAAATTTTTGTTTGAACTTCTTGAATTGTAGTAGTTGAACTTCATAGTAAAATTTAAATACTGGTTTAAATTAGCTACATTTAAATATGTCTCCGGGGGGACCTATTTTCTAGGCTGTGGTTCTTCTCAAGGCAATGTTTTGTATGATCATACTACTTGCCTTACAGACTAAGTTGTACTGACATTTCAGTTGTACTATTAGTGTTATGCTTGAGTGTGTCAATGTTTTATGGAATGTGAACTGAAGCTTCCCGTTCCTTTTTATATTTTGTAGAATGAATGTACCATTTGTTCAAGTGTACCAGAACTCTCAGTCCTAGCATGCTAGTGGCTTGGAAATATGTACTGATTGTTCTTTGCTTTTCCTGTTGCCGTACTTAGTAAATTTCTAACTACTATTAGCACGATGTTGTTAGTAGTCCTCAACTAAAACTTATTCTTTGTAGTGTTCTTCTGAAACTAAAAACTAATTTCTTAATGTGATAGTACTACCGTAAATGTCTAAGCTGTACTAAGCGTCCAATTCTACTATTTTGCTGTTGTCCTTAGTTAGTCTGCCACTGTTTTTGTTTTTTTGGGTGAAAATATCCATGTATGATTTTTGTTTCTGCATGACTAGTTTCAACTTCAACCTACTTCAACTTCAAATGATGGATGAACAAAAATAGGAAGCTAGCAAACTTGTTGACTGGCATAAGCAAACGATGTACATGATAGAAATAGGCAAACTTGTTCAAACCCTGACACACATAACATAAGGTAGCTGGTTCAACATAACGAAAGCAAACTACAAATCTGAAACAACAATATTAAGGACAGGCAGAAGTGCGAGCAACACGAATGCAGACTTTCATGCATTCTCATCCCGCGAAGTTGAAGTGGTAGTAGGGGTCAGCTTCCTTCTCTTCTGAAATATCCCAACCTGTCACGATGTTGTCGATTGTCTTCCATGACTTGTACGTAGCGTACACATCTATTCCTGTGTACGTGATGAGGTTGTGTGGCAGCGGGCTGGTCCCCCACTTTTTGTGTTCTCCCTTGTCCATCTTCTTATTCATGCCTTTGTAAGATTCGTGGATGACACCGCCTGCAACATCGGCCAAGGAGTCAAAGTATTTGTTGGTGTGTGGATCTTTCCACTTGCGCTGCATGTCGATGAATTTGTTGGGGTTGATCTCCAAACCAGACTTGTTCAGCATTCGCTTGTCACCTCCAATGCTGAAACCGACAAATGTGTACAATTTCTCCTCCTGTAGGAACTGTTTGAGGCGCTTGGGCCTGCAAGGGGGGAGACACACATTGAAGGTTAGTGTTCTTTTTTGAAGATTTAATTCTTCTGTTTTTTGGTTTTGAAAGTGATAATCCATGAGGTAGATGCTTATATAGTATAAGTCATGGATGAATGTAGTCCAGAAACTAGTACATAAAGTCCTGAAATTAAATTCAACTACACCATGTTATTTTTCTTTTTTGCTGTCTTTAGTGCTTCACCAAATGCTTTACCAAATTCAAGAATCATTTTAACAGATTCAATGATATATGTGCTGCTTCATTCAAGTTTAGTTTTCTTTTTGGTTGAATAAAAGACCTATACCAGTGCTTGATACATCTTTGTGCATCAATTCTATATCAAGTTTAGAAATTAATTTGAGAAACATGTGCATCAAGATATGGACCTATACGACTTAACCAAACATCTTTTAATACATCAATTCTATAAACTATACTAGTGCATCAAGATCAGAATCTATGCTAGAACATCAAGTTCAGAAATTAATTTGGTGCATCAAGTTCAGAATTCTATAAACATTTTTTTCAGATGCTAATCTGGTGAAACAATCCACTTCACAGTTTAAGAATTGCATGTAAGTTGAGAAACATGTACTCGTGCATACACTTCACAAAGTATAGTAGTTCATCTAGTTGGGAAACTAGTTTGATGAAGTTTTTAGTGAGTAGTACTAGTACAGCAGATGAATGAACAGTAGTATGGGTTACCATTTTGTGGCTACTGCGATGTGGTAAACCAAGCAGAGTTCCTCAACGCACAACTGCAGGACTGCCGCCATCTATGGAGGTTCCTCATCGCTGGTGAACTCCACATCAACTCCGATGAATCTCAGATACAAGCCGCCGCCCTTCATCCTGAGCCTGCTCATTACCTCGTTGGCCTTGTCTGGTTCACTGGTGTAGACGATCTCCAGCGTCTCTTTACCGTGCTGCTATTGGATATACTCTTGATGATCTTAAGGGCATTAGTCCCACTCTATGTCAACATAAAATAAATTTGGAAGCAGATGCCAAACCAGTTCGTGATCCTCAACGACGTCTGAATCCTAAAATGAAAGAAGTGGTAAGAAAAGAAATACTAAAGCTTCTGGAGGCAGGTATAATTTATCCCGTTGCTGATAGTCAGTGGGTAATACATGTTGATTGTGTCCCTAAGAAGGGAGGTTTTACTGTTGTTCATAATGATAAAGATGAATTGATTCCACAAAGAATTATTACAGGTTAAAGGATGGTAATTGATTTCCACAAATTAAATAAGGCTACTAAGAAAGATCATTACCCCTTACCTTTAATCGATCAAATGCTAGAAAGATTATGCAAACATACACATTACTGCTTTCTAGATGGTTATTCTGGTTTCTCTCAAATACCTGTGTCGGCTAAAGATCAATCAAAGACTACTTTTACATGCCCTTTTGGTACTTTTTCTTATAGACGTATGCCTTTTGGTTTATGTAATGCACCTGCTACTTTTCAAAGATGCATGATGGCTATATTCTCTGACTTTTGTGAAAAGATTTGTGAGGTTTTCATGGACGACTTTTCCGTCTATGGATCTTCTTTTGATCATGGCTTGAGCAATCTTGATCGAGTTTTGCAGAGATGTGAAGAAACTAATCTTGTCTTGAATTGGGAAAAGTGCCACTTTATGGTTAATGAAGGTATTGTTTTGGGGCATAAAGTTTCTGAAAGAGGTATTGAAGTTGATAAAGCCAAGGTTGATGCTATTGAAAAGATGCGATGTCCCAAGGACATCAAAGGTATAAGACGTTTCCTTGGTCATGCCGGATTTTATAGGAGGTTCATCAAGGACTTCTCAAAAATTTCTCGGCCTCTAGCTAATTTATTACAAAAAGATATACCATTTGTCTTTGATGATGATTGAGTAGAAGCATTTGAAATACTTAAGAAAGCATTAGTCTCTGCACCTATTGTTCAGCCACCTGATTGGAATTTACCCTTTGAAATTATGTGTGATGCTAGTGATTATGCTGTAGGTGCTGTTCAAGGGCAAAGAGTTGATAAGAAATTAAATGTTATCCATTATGCTAGTAAGACTCTAGACAATGCTCAAAGAAATTATGCTACTACCGAAAAAGAACTTTTAGCAGTTGTATTTGCTTGTGATAAGTTCAGACCTTATATTGTTGATTCTAAAGTAACTATCCACACTGATCATGCTGCTATTAAATATCTTATGGAAAAGAAATATGCTAAACCTAGACTTATTAGATGGTTTCTCTTGCTACAAGAATTTGATTTGCATATTGTTGATAGAAAAGGAGCTGAAAACCCCGTTGCAGACAACTTATCTAGGTTGGAGAATGTTCTTGATGATCCACTACCTATTGATGATAGTTTTGCTAATGAACAATTAAATGTCATAAATACTTCTTGTAGTACCCCTTGGTATGCTGATTATGCTAATTACATAGTTGCTAAATTTATACCACCTAGCTTCACATACCAACAAAAGAAAAAATTCTTATATGATTTGAGACATGATGACCCACATCTTTATAAGGAAGGAGTAGATGGTGTTATTAGATGTTGTGTACCTGAGCATGAACAGTAATAGATCCTACGCAAGTGTCACTCCAAAACTTATGGAGGACACCACGCGGGAGATAGAACTGCACATAAGGTATTGCAATCCGGTTTTTATTGGCCTACTCTCTTCAAGGATGCCCGTAAGTTTGTCCTATCTTGTGATGAATGTCAAAGGTAATATTAGTAGACGTCAAGAAATGCCTATGAACTATTCACTTGTTATTGAACCGTTTGATGTTTGGGGCTTTGATTATATGGGACCTTTTCCTGCCTCTAATGGATATACACATATTTTGGTTGTTGTTGATTACGTTACTAAGTGGGTAGAAGCTATTCCAACTAGTAGTGCTGATCATAACACTTCTATTAAAATTCTTAAAGAAGTTATTTTTCCAAGGTTTGGAGTCCCTAGATATTTAATAACTGATGGTGGTTCACATTTTATTCATGGCGCTTTCCGTAAAATGCTTGTTAAATATGATGTCAATCATAGAATTACATCTCCGTATCACCCACAGTCTAGTGGTCAAGTAGAATTGAGTAACAGAGAACTCAAATTAATTTTGCAAAAGACTGTCAATAGGTCTAGAAAGAATTGGTCCAAGAAACTTGATGATGCATTATGGGCCTATAGAACTGCATATAAAAATCCTATGGGTATGTCTCCGTATAAAATGGTATATGGAAAAGCATGTCATTTACCTCTCGAACTAGAACATAAGGCATATTGGGCTATTAAAGAGCTCAACTATGATTTCAAACTTGCCGGTGAAAAGAGGTTATTTGATATTAGCTCACTTGATGAATGGAGAACCCAAGCTTATGAAAATGCCAAGTTGTTTAAAGAAAAGGTTAAAAGATGGCATGACAAAAGGATTCAAAAGCGTGAGTTTAATGTAGCTGATTATGTATTGCTATACAACTCGCATTTAAGATTTTTTACAGGGAAACTTCTCTCTAAATGGGAAGGCCCCTATGTTATCGAGGAGGTCTATCGTTCTGGTGCCATAAAAATCAACAATTTCGAAGGCACAAATCCGAAGGTGGTAAGCGGTCAAAGAATCAAACATTATATCTCAGGTAATCCCATAAATGTTGAAACCAATATTATTGAAACCGTAACCCCGGAGGAATACATAAGGGACACTTTCCAGAACGTTTCAGACTCTGAAAAGGAATAGGTATATGGTACGGTAAGTAAACCGACTCCAAAATTTTCTTAAGGCAATATTTCTCCGTTTTGGAATATTTAGAATAATAGAAAATTAAGTAGCAGTCCGGGAAGGACACGAGGGCCTCACGAGGGTGGAGGGCGGCCCCCCTACCTCGTGAGCACCTCGTGTGCCTTCCGGACTCCGTTTTCTTGCACGATACGTATTTTGGTCAGTAAAAATTCATTATATAATCTCCTGGGGGTTTTGACTCCTGTATCACGCAAAAATCCCTTGTCTTTGTTTTGAGCTGTCCTACTGCAGACAGAGCAACATGTCGTCCCAGGATTTGGAAGGAGAAAGCTATGTGGCTGATTACCTTGCAGATCCTAAGGTCTATCGGGATGTGGAGCATTGTGGTTGGACTACGGAAGAAGAAGAAGACTATGAACCGAAGAGAAAGGAGGAGACGAGCTCAAATGAAGATGAAGTCCCACTACCTCAACCTGGGGACATGCATGTGGAGTTCGAAAAGTCAAGCCTCTCGGATAGGGTAAAGAAACCTAAGATCGAGTTTATCCCTTTTCGCCTCTTGTAGGAGAACAAGCAGGAACTATGCAAAAAGGTACTGAGCTTGGAGCAGGAGATCAAGGACCTAAGGGGCCAAAATTCTATCCTCAAACGTAAATTAAGGAAGAAGCCTACGTCATCAACAAAATCACCACCGTCTCCTCCAACAAATAAGAATTGAGTATCTGGGTATGGGCACTCCACTTGGCGACTACCAAGCTTGGGGGAGTGCCCCGGTATCGTATCACCATCACTCCTATCTTTACTGTTTCCTTAGTTCGATCTTATTAGTAGTATTTTGATCTAGTAGAATAAAGTTTGTGGCATGATCTAGTTGTATTTTTTGCTTTATTATCCTTCTATGTAATCGAGTCCGTGAGCTATATAATAAAGATTAGTGTTGAGTCAAGGGCTTGATTGTTTTGCCATGATCCTAAGTGAATAAAAGAAAAGATAAAGAAATAAAAAGAAACAAAGAGATCATATGGATCTCATGGAGAGTAATGAGCTCACATAGAAAAAGTATGATGAATAAAAGTTGTTGAGAGTTGACAAGCATAGTTTTGGTCATCATTGCAATTAATAGGAAGTAATAAAGAAAGAGAGGTCTTGACATATAGATATACTATCTTGGACATCTTTTATGATTGTGAGCACTCATTAAAATATGACATGCTAAAGAGTTGACATTGGACAAGGAAGACAACATAATGGGTGATGTTTTCTTACATCTAAGATAAATTATATTGTCTTGGATCTTCCAACATGTTGAGCTTGTCTTTCCCCCTCATGCTAGCCAAATTCATTGCACCAAGTAGAGATACTACTTGTGCTTCCAAATACCCTTAAACCAGTTTTGCCATGAGAGTCCACCATATCTACCTATGGATTGAATAAGATCCTTCAAGTAAGTTGTCATCGGTGCAAAGCAATAAAAATTGCTCTCTAAATATGTATGATTGATCGGTGTGGGAGAAATAAGCTTTATACAATCTTGTGATGTGGAAGTAATAAAAGCGACGGACTGCACAATAAAGGTTCATATCACAAGGGGCAATATAAAGTGACGTTCTTTCGCATTAAGATTTTGTGCATCCAACCATAAAAGCGCATGGCAACCTATGCTTCCCTCTGTGAAGTGCCTATCTTTTATCATTATCTTCTACCTTATGCAAGAGTCATGGTGATTTTCACCCTTCCTTTTTACACTTTATTCTTTGGCAAGCACAGTATGTTGGAAAGATCCTGGTATATATGGATAATTGGATGTGAGTTTTCATGAACTATTATTGTTGACATTACCCTTGAGGTAAAACGTTGGGAGGCAAGACTATAAGCCCCTATCTTTCTCTGTGTCCGATTAAAACTCCATACCCATAAGTATTGCGCGAGTGTCAGTAATTGTGAAAGATTATATGATAGTTGAGTATGTGGACTTGCTGAAAAGCTCTTATACATTGACTCTTTCCTATGTTATGATAAATTGCAATTGCTTCAATGACCGAGATTGTAGTTTGTTAGTTTTCAATGAAGTTTACGATTCATACCTGATATTGTGATTGAATTATTACTCTCGCATTAGAGATCATATGACAAAAATTATATAAGTTGATATTATAAGAATGATCATGATGTCCTCATGTTCGTATTTTATTTTTATCGACACCTTCATCTCTAAACATGTGGACATATTTTTCGATATCGGCTTTTCGCTTGAGGACAAGCGAGGTCTAAGCTTGGGGGAGTTGATACGTCCATTTTGCATCATGCTTTTATATCAATATTTATTGCATTATGGGATGTTATTTACCATTATGTCACAATACTTATGGCTATTCTGCCTTATTTTACATGGTTTACATAAGGAGGGAGAATGCCGACGGCTAGAATTCTAGGATGGAATAGGAGAAAATATTAGAGACCTATTCTGCACAACTCCAAAAGTCCTGAAACTCCACGGAACACCTTATAATAAATAATGAAAAATCCTCGCCAAAGATGAAGACCAGGGGGCCCACACCCTTCTCACGAGGGTGGGGGCGCCCCCCTAGGGCGCGCCCCCTGCCTCGTGGGCCCCCTGGTGGCTCTTCAATGACCATCTTCTCCTATATGAAGTCTTTCGTCGAGAAAAAAATAAGAAGCAACCTTTCGGGACGAAACTCCGCCGCCACGAGGCGGAACCTTGGCGGATCCAATCTAGAGCTCCGGTAGAGCTATTCTGCCAGGGAAACTTCCATCCTGGAGGGGGAAATCATCGCCATCATCATCACCAACGCTCCTCTCATCAGGAGAGGGCAATCTCCATCAACATCTTCATCAGCACCATCTCATCTCAAAACCCTAGTTCATCTCTTGTATCCGATTCTTGTCTTCAAGTCCGGGATTGGTGCTAGTAGGTTGCTAGTAGTGTTAATTACTCCTTGTAGTTGATGCTAGTATGTTTAATTGGTGGAAGATCATATGTTCAGATCCTCTATGCATATTAATACCCCTCTGATTATGAACATGTTTATGCTTTGTGAGTAATTACGTTTGTTCCTGAGGACAAGGGAGAAGTCTTGCTATTAGTAGTCATGTGAATTTGGTATTCGTTCGATATTTTGATGAGATGTATGTTGTCTAGCCTCTAGTGGTGTTATGTGAATGTCGACTACATAACACTTCACCATTATTTGGGCCTAGAGGAAGGCATTGGGAAGTAATAAGTAGATGATGGGTTGCTAGAGTGACAGAAGCTTAAACCCTAGTTTATGTGTTGCTTCGTAAGGGGCTGATTTGGATCCATATGTTTCATGCTATGGTTAGGTTGTAGTTGCGGATGCTTCCAATAGAGGTTAATCATAAGTGGGATGCTTGTTCAAGTAAGAACATCACCCATAGCATGAAACATATGGATCCAAATAAGCCCCTTACGAAGCAACGCATAAGCTAGGGTTTAATCTTCTGTCACTCTTGGAACCCATCATCTACTTATTACTTCCCAATGCCTTCCCCTAGGCCCAAACAATGGTGAAGTGTCATGTAGTCAACGTTCACATAACACCACTAGAGGAAAGGCAACATACATCTCATCAAAATATCGAATGAATACCAAATTCACATAACACCACTAGAGGAAAGACAACATACATCTCATCAAACCGCAACTACTCACAAATCCACTACTAGGAAAAGGGCTACTAATGGCGCACCAGTTTTGCCTACTAATGGCGCACTACTGGTGCGCCATTAGTATCACGCCACTAGTATTTCTTACTAATGGCGCACCACGCAGTGCACCATTAGTATAGAACATCATGCGGCATTAGTATGCCTCTCAGGGGGCCATATTTAACCATGTGCTTTGGCATACTAATGGCGCACTGTTGGGTGATGCGCCATTAGTACACTTTGGCATACTAATGGCGCACTCTGTAGTGATGCGCCATTAGTATGAATATTAGGGTTTTTTTACTTTTCTAATTTTTGCATAGATTACAAAATATATTATTTGACAGAATATAGACAGCAGCACGCAGCAACAACAGATTCATCGAATACAATAGAAGATTAGTCTCTGGATACAATTCATCATATTAGTCTCCGAATTCAAAAGACCGAACAAAGATAAAACATTACAAGTCTCAAGACCGCGAGTATCAAGTTTGTCTTCACATTACAAGTCGATATCGATCATCTAAACTACCATCACATAGAAGAGAGCTGCGGTCATCATGATGAGCATCATCGCGATGAAACTGGTCTTCATCCGGTTCCTCCAACGCTCCCTCCTCTCTCCCGCTAGATAGCGGGCATATCTAGATTCCGCCTCCGCCCTAGTGGTGTACCCTTTGTAACTGTTACCGCTGAAACGGTGAACCTATTTCCGACACTCCTCCCAGTCGTCGTAGACTCCGGGAACCTTACCCTTGTACATGACATACGACGGCATCTCTATGCACAAGCCAAACAACAGACAATACATACGTAAGCAATATATTAGTATGCAACAAAAGGATCAGAAGAGAAAAGCAAGACATTAATAGCACGATTCATGGTCCTACTAATAAATAGCATCGATTACATCTAAGTTGAACGACTGTCCAAACCAAAGAGACATACAATTCATTATAGTTTAATTACAACATGAGCCAATCAATGTTTCAGAACTACACATCACTACTTTCGACTCGACTCATGGGACAGGAGCGTGGATGAAGCCGCCGTCTGTCGTGATGGTCATGAAATCGCGGGCGTTGTCAGCCTGCATTTGTAGCGTTCCGTCTATCTCACTGTTGGACGGTTGATATCTGAGGAAGAACTGCCCCGAGGTATGAAGGACATCTTGATGGATGATGTCCGCAAACTCCGACTGGATGCGAAAGAATTCTTGTCTGATGTCCGCGTCCTGGATTTTCGACAAGCTCGCGGCCCAATCTTTGAGATTATCTGGTAGCAGAAGGTGATGAAGGTCCCTTACGATCGCCCGCATGTGATGGAGGGCGTAGTAGGCATCCTTCTGACCGCCAGGCGGCTGCTTGACGCAGCAGAACATCGTATTGTGGGCGAACACGTGCTTGTCGTACTTACGAGCTTCCCTGGTGAAGGTGCCTTGTGTAGTCTATCTTGGAGTCACGGTTCGGGTCGAAATACGTGGCCATGGAATATTTCGGGCTTAAGAGGATGAGTGTGCAATGTGTGTCTGCACAGAACATGGAATGTTAGAAAAAAAAGAACGATCGAAATCTAAGAAATCATATGTTACGGGGCGGTTAAGGGATGACTTACTCGGGAAAGTAAGCCACAAGGAAGTTATCCTTATCTGGGTTTGCTAGAATGACGCCTTCGAGGTGTGAACTCGCGACTTGGCGGTCCCCAGCGCTGCTCAAGAGCTTGGCACGCATGTAGAAGGGGTCGAATATCACAATGTCCGGGGTCTTGTCTCTAATGATCCGCATCTCCATACTCAGCGAAAACAGCCGAACGAAGGTGTAGTGCAGCGGATGAAGGTTAAACATAGCAAAGATGTCATCAAACCGCAGGACGATCGTACCCCCGATGTCTCCATCCAAAAAGCCCTTGCCCTCTGGCACCTTGGCCATGAAAACCGGGTATGCCACATCATTCTCTCTGAGACGTTGCTTCTCCAAAGAAAGAACATTGTCATGCAGACTCTGCATAGCACCGGTTGCAGCATTGAGCATATTTGTCGGTAGCATCGCCCTACCCGCCACATGCACCCTCCTCGAGATATCCTTAGGTGAAGGTGGCCCGTCCTGAGCACGGATCGTACTCGGTGCCGGCTGGCTCACACCGGCGCCCTTTTTAGTCTTCCGTTTCCTGCTCTTCTTCTTGATCTGCTGTAATGGGACCGAGTTCTGCTCACAGACCGCCTTCTTGAGCGTGTTGGGGCTGATAATATTTGGCACCTCAGCTATCTGAGGCTCGGTGAAGGCGGCAGATGGAGGCGTCTCCTGAGAACTGAACGCCAGACGACGCCTGTTGCAACTGGGTTTCTCCGCCGTACCAGCTTGATCGCGGCCGTCTTGGTTGGGTTCTTGAAAAGGAGGCCCGTAGAAATCGTCACCGTACCCATGTTCGGCAAAGTACTTATCGACGTTGGTAAATGTACCATCATCGTTGTCGTCGTCGTCCGGATCCTGTGCCATATGCATGTCCGGATCCTGTGCCATAGGGATGTCCAGCATGTCCGGTAGCGTTGCGGCGTTCTTGCCATGGCTTGGCGCCGGCACGACTGGCGGTCTTGTCTGTGGGTTGGTGTCCCCCGCCCCCAAACGAATCTGGCTCTTCGGCCAAAGCAGGGGCCAGCTTACGCAGGCGCTGAGGGTCATCTCACCTTCTTCGTCGGCCCCAGTGGGTCGAATCGGAGGTAACAGCTCGTCGCAACCTGGCAGCACCCGAACCACTTCAACCCTATACATTGTGGGTGGCATCAGATTACCGTGGAACACGGGGTTGCCCGGTTGAACGATTCTTCCCTTGGCGACATCGACCAACTCGCCGCCCACGAAGTGCAGGAGAGTGCAAGGAACGTCGGTGGCGCCCTGCGAAAACATGTAGGGCGTCAGGGATGCCCAGTCAAAGGCAAGGAGATGAAGTCATCGGCCGAGAGGCTTAGTTACCGTGATGCCGTCGAGCTCGGCTTATGTGGAGGCACCGCCAACAGCGGGCGTGCAACTGACGGAGGGGCTGCTTGCTGGCGAGGTGCCGGCCGGCGTACACCCGGGTGCATTAAGCTCCAATGCCCGTGTCGGCACCGGAGACACGAATACCGCCTTCGCCGGAGACACCAATGGCGCCGCCGGAGACACCAATGGCACCGCCTGCGCGCTGTGCGAGTTGCTGGCCGTGAAGCTGGGAACCGAGGGAGGCCCCTGTTGGCCACCCGCAATCCACGTCGTCATCCCATGAATCAACGTAGGCACCATGGCGTTGAGCTTCGTTCCCAGTTGTTGTTCCACTTGCTCTTGGACAAGCTCTGGAATCCGCGCCACTTGTGCCTTGAGTGCTTCAACCTCGCGTGACTGGCTTTCCGAGCTGGTCTTTTTCTCCTTTTGCCCACCAGTGGTATAGTATGATGACCATTTTGTGGAGAAGCCTTTGCTGGCCACACGACCAGCTGACGTCGGCTTACTAAGCTTATCCTTGTTTTTCATTACGTTCAACGCCCTATTCAAAGGGGTGTCGAAAGGGGAGCTCTAAGATGACCCCGCGCTACTGCTTTCTTTGTCCTGCGGAAGGAACGTGAACCATTTAGAAATATTGTGGATTAATTAGAATGCAGCCATATGGAGCTAATTACGCGGGGGTGTATTCCTTACCAGAACAAGCTCAAGCGCCTTGGTCTTCGGATCCGTGGTAAGCTCCTTTGTTACCGGGTCCTCCTTGTACCTGGCCCAGAGAAAGTTCCTAGTCTGCTTGTCACGGTATTTCTCAAAGCGGGGCGGTAGGCCTTGCTCGGCACGCTCCGCATCCTCCTTGTCCCATAGAGGCTCCGCCACTTTGTAACCGCCGGGACCGAGTTGGTGGACCCCTAAGTTCAACTGCCGCATTTCTTTCCCCCACTGACTTGATTCGGAGGTTGCGGGGCTCTCGCACTTGATCTTGAACTCCTTGTAGTCATCTTCGCTCATCAAAGGATATTTCGCCTTGATCTTCTCATAACTATCACCTTTTTCAATCATTACCTTCACCGTGCTTTTCCAAGTAGACAGGGCCGTGCTCATCCTCGTGAGGGCGGCACCATTCACTTTATTCCCTGAGAGGCGTGTGTTTGCAAACTCAGCGGGGAACTTGTATCGTTCATGCAGCTTCGTGAAGAGGAGGTTGCGCAAATTCCCTCGGTCCTTTTGCCTTAGGTTCTCGGTGTTGATCGAGACGGTGCTCCGGAGAATGCACCCGAGCTGAACCGAGTTCCCCTTGACTACGTGTTTGGGCGCCGTCGGATTCCCGTCGGAGTTCACTTCCGTAAATTCCTCCCTGACGGTGCCGAGCATGTTCGGGCGCCGGTCCTTCCGTTGCCTCTTCGGTTGGCTGCCATCTGTGCGTGCGCCGCCATCATCAGCGGTGGCATCCGCGGCGCCATCATCAGTGGTGTCATCCCCGACGCCACTAGGGGTTGTGTAGTCAGGATTGGTGTCTTCCGCGACGTCCTCATAGCGGTGAGGTTCTTCCTCCAACTCCTAGGACAGCTCCCAGAACTGCTTGCCGCTCGAACCGCCGGCCTCATCGTTGTGGGCCATGTTTCGCTCTAAATAGGAAAAAAGTTTGGTCAAAAAGTTGGTTATTGTCAAGGAACAAGATCATGGTCTCATCATTTAGGGTTTGTCGACACCGAGGCATCCTAAAAGCTAAGCTTTTATCATTTAGGGTTTGTCGACGCCGAGACACCCTAAAAGCCTAAGCGTACATCATTTAGGTTCTCATCGACATCGAGGCACCCTATAGAAGCCAAGTTAAGTTTTCATCATTTAGGGTTTATCGATGCCGAGGCACCCTAGGTTGGGCCTAATCACTTGGCACTAATCACTTGGCTCTATTGCCACCTATGTTGGGTTTATCATCTAGGGTTTATCGATGCTAAGGAGAATTCTAAGTTGGGCCTAATCACTTGGCTCTATTGCCACCTTTGGTTTAATGCAGCAAGAATGGCGGGGCAGTTGATCCTACTTAACTAAGTACTAAGATACCCCGGCCCATGCATTAGTCGCAAGTACCCCATATGTCCTATTTTTAGTAAAGTCATGCTAAAATTCACGGAAAATTTCGGCATGACCTTTGCTGAAAATAGGACATATGGAGTACCCGAATTTGCCGGAACAGAAGTTCATCGACATTCCGGCAAACTCAAGGGCCTCTCGGGGTACCTGCAAATTCATCACGACACAATGGTCGGAGACAAAACCCAGCAAACTAGCAAGATGATCATCATCTTTGCAAGTCATTACTTGTCAAATACAGAAGAAGGAACAATTTATTTGTGACATAGTTGGCCCATACAGAAGAAGCAACACCTGCACTAGCCTAAAAACAAGTGAAGTTTCACCCATATAAGAACAACTTTATAAAATCAGAGAAGTTGCTATGTTTTTTCTACTGCTAGGAAAAACATCACTCATTGGAAATGAAAATCTCAGTACCAGCATTTTGAACTTTGAAATGAAATACAATAGTAGTATTAGTAGTATATGGAGTAGTATCTTGTCTAGTAGTAGTATTAGTTGTATATGGAGTAGCAAGTTTTGCCTCAGAGACCGCAAAAGCTATGTTTTTTCTCAATTCAGATAGCTAAGTGGAAAACCACGTCAAGTTCTGTTTTAATACTCTATTTATCAATGCATGCAATTGGTTTCATCTGAACTACATCATAGAACCACCAATAAAGGACACTGAAAAAATACATAGATAAGCCTACGGTTCATATCCTTGAGTAGCATGATTAGAGATGAGTACATCTCCTAAAGGTGTCCTAAGCACCTGCTGTTACTCTTGGAAGCAATGCAAACATGTAAAAGTTATTACTGTTGACAATACTACTCAAATATCCAACTATCAGGACACAAGGCATGATAATCCATCTAATCTAATGAAATCTGAACTCAACCTGATCATGGTTCATGCCCTCAGACACATCAGCACCTCAAGAATGCCATGACAAAAATGAAAAGGACCAAGACAATGTTCAGTTAACAGAAAGGGGGGAGGGGAACCGGTGCATCTCACCGAGAGGAAGACGATGGCGAGCTCGTGCGGGGCCAGGGTTGACGAGGTGACGCGGATCGACGGTGAGGCGTCGGTGTCATAGAGGCGCCGGAGACCTTGCCCTGCGAGACAAAGAAGGGGCCGTCAGCCCTGGCGCAGGCGGGGGGCAAGGGGAGGAGGAGGGGGAAGGGGAGGAGGAAGGTCGGGGGCGTACGGTGTTGCGTCGCTGCTCGACGCCGACGGCGAGGAGGAAGGCGAAGACGTTGAGGGTCGGGGCGGCGGGGGTGGGGGCGCGGGGGCGGCAGGGGTGGAGTCCGGCGGGGGTGGGGGCGCGGGGGCGGCGGGGGTGGAGTCCGGCGGGCGCGGGGGTGCGGGGGCGGCGGGGGTGGCAAGGGTGGGGCGCGGGGGCGACGGGGGTGGAGTCCGGCGGGGGTCGGGGCGGCGGCATCATGGGTCGGGGCGGCGGCGTCGTGGGTCTGGCGGGGGAGAGAGGGACGAATGGGATCTGGCGAGGGAGAGGGAGGACTTAGCTATAGGGGGGAAGCTTACTAATGGCGCACCACCCGTCGGCGCGCCATTAGAAATCGTTTTTTTAGATAGCAATGGCGCACCCACCGCCGGTGCGCCATTAGAAATCTTTTGTTTAGATTGAAATGGCGCACCACTAGGCCGGTGCGCCATTAGTATATTTTTTATTATTATTTTTTAATAAATGAATATGAATATGAAACAGTAATCCATGCATTTAAATAATTATTGTGTATTTGTATTCTGATAAATATTTGTTAGTTATTATGCCTGATTTATAGAATGATTATTGAAACTAGTTTAGTGGGTAAACCAAGTTAAGATTTATTTGTGGTGATGTTATAAATAACTTTTGTTATGAATGTTAGTAATTGTTTAAAGGTTTGTTCTTGCATACATAATTTGACCAGAGCAGGGGAGGGTGCGGGGGGTGCTCTTCGGCGGCAGTGGAGCGGGGGAGGGTGCGGGGGGTGCTCGTCCGCGGCGGTGGAGCGGGCCGGGGAGGGTGCGGTGGGTCGGCGGCGGCGGTGGAGCTAGCGGGGGAGGGTGCGGGTGGAATCAAGATGGAGGGTTCGGGGGGTGCTCGTCGGCGGCGGTGGAGCGGGGGAGTGGGCGGTGGGTCGGCGGCGGTGGTGGAGCTAGCGGGGGAGGGTGCGGGTGGAATTGAGATCGAGATGGAGGGGGATTTTGATCGAGTGTCCTCCTGGATTGAAAAAGTGCCCATGAAATTTAAAAATATTCATGATATCAAAAAGTGCCCATGAAATACAATCGAGAAATGAAGACTACGATTTAAATACAATCGATCTTAGCTAGCTATCTGTTCACAATCTTCTTGCCCTTCTTTTTCGCAGATGGAGTTCTTCTGTGGAACGGACGTCCTTTAGGTAGGGTGGTCCTGCTTCTTCTTGTGGTGTATGCTGCTACTTCATCGTCGTCGTCATGTTCGATCTTCAGGTCGCCGTACTTGTCAAAGTCTTGCTCATTGGCTACTCCATCCATTCCGATGATCTTCCTTTTGCCTCTCCTCACGACAACACGACTTGGCTTTGACAGGTCGGTAATGAAGAAGCATTGGTCCACTCCGGAAGCCAGTACCCATGGCTCATTTTTCGCGGTGACGTTTGTGCCCGCGGTCTTGGATTTGGCTTCGGGTATAACCATGCTGGTGAAATACCGGTCTTATTTTAGGATGCTCTTGGCCCATCTGACACAGAACATCGGGACCTTCTCTCCAGCGTAGCTCTGCTCCCAGATCTCCTCGATCCTTCCGTAGTATATGTACTTGTCGTTACCGGTGTTGGATTCCATCGTTACCCCGGAGTTCTGATAACCATCGCTCTTCATGTCCTTGTCCTCGGTGTAGAATGTGTAGCCGTTGACATCGTAACCCTCATAGGTCATTAGGTTGTGCTCGGCGCCCTGTGACAAGGCGAATATGAGTTGTTCTTCCGCGGAAGAATCCTCATGTAAAGGGTACGGCAGAAGCTTCTGCTTGAACCAACGCGTGAAACATGAGTTGTGCTCTTTGATTATATCTCCATCCGTCCTCTGTTGGCCTCGGTCATTGTACGTCTTCTCAATAAAGGTTTTGTGCTCTACCACCCAAGGATCGACCACGTCTATGTGTTGCAGCGCGACTAGGTTTGCTCTTTCAAAGTCAGCGAGTCGACCCTCGAAGTCGACATGCATTTCGCGGCGACCCTCACGGTGACCCCATCCAGCGAGCCTGCAGAGGTGCCTGTTGACGGGCAGACCAACGGGGTTCTCGATGCCTAGATAATTCGTGCAGTAGGAGATGCACTCTTCGGTCAGAAAGCCCCTGGCTATACTTCCCTCTGGACGTGACATGTTGCGAACGTATCCTTTGATGACACCATTCATCCTTTCGAACGGCATCATGCTGTGCAGGAACGTCGGCCCGAGTTGGATGATATCCTCCATGATATGGACCAGCAGATGCACCATAACGTCGAAGAATGCGTGCGGGAAGTACATCTCAAGCTCGCATAGTATCACTACGATCTCTTCCTGTAGCCTTCTGAGTTGCCTCACGCCAACCGACTTCCGAGAGATGACGTCGAAAAAGTTGCATAGGCCAAATAGCGTTTAACAGACATGAGCTTCCATGATCCCACGGATTGCAACTGGAAGTATCTGCATCATCAGCACATGACAATCGTGAGACTTCATCCCGCTGAACTTCTGCTTCGCTGGGTCTAGATATCTGCTTATCTTCCCCGCGTAACCGTAAGGAAGTTTTACTCCTACGAGGCAGGTGAAAAACTGCTCGATCTCCTCCTGACTTAGAGTGAAGCACGCGGGAGGGTAGTCATTTCCTGTCTTCTTGGCCTTTTTGCCTTTGCGATGACTTTCTGTGTCCTACTTCGCCTCATCATCATCATCATCATTAGCGTGAAGCTCCTGCCTGATGCCCATTGATTTCAACTCTACCCTTGCTTTCGGCTCATCTTTGGTCCTCTCTGGCATGTTGAGCAGGGTACCAAGCAGACTCTCGCACACGTTCTTCGTGATATGCATGGCATCAAGGCTGTGAGGCACACGGTGGATCTTCCAGTATGGCAAGTCCCAGAAAACAGACCTCGTTTTCCATACCTTCAGCAGCGGCTTTGGCGCCTTTCGCTCCTTTCCCGGCTCTGGCGCCTTTTGCTTCTTTCCCGGCAGTGGGCAATCTTTCCAATTTTTCAACAGCCCGTCTATTTCCTTGCCGCTCCTCGTACGCGGGCGTCTTCGGGGTTCGGTTTCACCATCGAACAGATCCTTGTGTTTCCCCCACGGGTCATCGTCGCGAAGCCACCTTCGATGCCCCATGAACAGGGTTTTCAAAGACCCGGGATCTCTATCTAGCTGGCGATACGTTGTGTCATTCATGCACCTGACGCATCCAGAAAATCCGTGGACCACCTGCCCCGCGAGATATCCGTAACAGAGATAGTCGTGCACCGTCGTGAGTAGTGCGGCTCTCATAGGGAAATATTCTTTCTCTGCGGCGTCCCACGTATTGGCTGGCGTTTTCCACAGTGTGTCTAACTCCTCTTTCAGCAGCCCCAGATACAGATTGATGTCGTTCCCTGGTTGTTTCGGCCCTTCAATTAGCATACTCATGTGAATGTACTTCCTCTTCATGCACAACCAGGGGGGAAGGTTGTACATCCACACAAACACAGGCCAGGTGCTATGTGTGCTTGTCTAGCTGCCAAACGGATTGACTCCATCGGTGCTCGTGCCCAGCACGATGTTCCTTGGATCCTTCCCAAATTCTGGGTGTTCGAAGTTCAACGCTTGCCACTGGCTCCCATCCTTAGGGTGACTCAGCATCTTGTCTTTTTTATTTATCTCTGGATCATTTGCGTCATCTTCTTGCTTCTTCTCCTCCCTATCCGCGTGCCAACGCAGGAGATTTTCTACCTTAGGATCCACGAAATACCGCTGCAGACGAGGAGTGATCGGAAAGTACCACACCACTTTTCGAGGAGCTTTCTTCCTCTTCTTGTATCGAGTGACGCCGCACACCGGACATATGGTAGACTCCACGTGCTCGCCCCGATAAATGATGCAATTGTTCATGCACACATGGTATTTCACGTGCGGTAAATCCAGAGGACACACGACTTTCTTTGCCTCCTCGAAACTGGTCGGGCACTTATTCCCCTTGGGAAGACGTTCGTGCCAGAATGACATGTTCTCGTCGAAGCATGCGTCGGTCATTTTGTGTTTTACCTTCATCTCCAAAGCCATGAGCGTTATTTTCAGGCGGATATCCTTGGGTCTGCATCCTTCATACAATGGAGTAACCGCGTCTATCTCCAGTTGATCCAGCTTGGCTTTCTCTCGGGCGGCAGCTCTTGCGTTATCCGTCTACTTGAGAAGCAGCTCTTGAATATGAGGGTCCTACACCCAGCCCATCGATGGTCCATCGTCGTCTGCTCCGCCGGCATCTTCATCTTTATGATCATGCCCTTCGTCTGCTCCGGCATCTTCCTCATCATCATGTCCGGCATCTTCTACATGATGACTGTGTACAGCATCACCGTCGTGATCTTGTCCTGGAGATTCTTCGTCTTCTCGCTCGCCCGAGCCACGGTGGTTGTCTTGCTGCCCTTCCTCATTTCTTGCCCGTCCCCCATGGACGACTTCATAGTCATCTCCATCACCTTGCCACCGATAGCCATCATGAAACCACACAAGAGCAGGTGGTCCCGCACCTGCCCGGAATCCGGGTCCGCAATAAGGCTCTTCAGCTTGCATCTTCGACACAGACATCTTATCTCCGTCTCGTTCTTTTGAAGCATCTCGGCCTTCGCGGAGCTGAAAAACCTATTCATGATGCCTTCGGTCATCGTGCGGACCATGGTCGCCTGCGGGGTAGAGCAAAACGATATTTTAGAACCAAGAAAAAATTTGGCATGACTTTCCCTAAAAATAGGACCAAAAAGAATGCATAGTGCCAAAATTCTCGCCGAAACGAAAATGAATCAACATTCCGGCAAAATATTGGCAACTATCGCATTTCAAATACTGGTACCTGCAAACACAAACATATATGCAACACCACAAACATATGCAACACCACAAACATACATAGATCTAGCTAGGCCACAAAAGGTGCATGTGGACGTTGTTGGAGCGAGCTAGGGAGAAAAAAAGTAGATCTACAACATGAAGATAGCTTTCCCCTTACTTACCTATCAAAAAAGGTAATTTCACCACTTAATTTTGATGAATCTATTGTGCAAATGAGGTGAGGACGAGGAGGCAGCCGACAAGCTTGGAGAAGGAGGTGGAGGGAATGAAGTGGGGAAAGTGAGTGTGTAGGTGCGGCTGTCCAAAATATCTAGCCGGTCCCAGGTTACTAATGGTGCACCATACAGCCATGCGCCATTAGTAACCCAACATACTAATGGCGCACCTGCTGGTCGTGCGCCATTAGCAGTTTTGCAAAAAAAGTAATATATATATATATATATATATACTAATGGCCCACCATGGAAGAGTGCGCCATTACTAGTTTAAACTAGTAATGGCGCACTTTGCAACGGTGCGCCATTAGTAGTTTTGCAAAAAACAGAATAAAAAAATACAGTAGTGGCGCACTCCATGGCTGGTGCGCCATTACTAGTTAGAACTACTAATGGCGCACTTTGCCCGGATGCGCCATTAGTATGTTTGGAAAAATGAAAAAAAATTGTTACTTGTGGCGCACCTTGTGCCTGGTGAGCCATTAGTGTCTTCCACACTAATGGCGCATCGCCACATGGTGCGCCATTAGTATATAGTAGTGGCGCACCACTTCTCTGGTGCGCCATTAGTGTCAATTTCATCTATAGCCCTTTTCCTAGTAGTGATCATATTCATGTTCATAATCAGAGGGGTATTAATATGCATAAAGGATCTGAACATATAATCTTCCACCGAATAAACCAACTAGTATCAACTACAAGGAGTAATCAACACTACTAGCAACCCACAGGTACCAATATGAGGTTTTGAGACAAAGATCACATACAAGATATGAACTAGGGTTTGAGAGGAGATGGTGCCGGTGAAAATGTTGATGGAGATTGACCCCCTCCCTATGAGAGGATCGATGGTAATGACAATGGTTACGATTTCCCCCTCCCGGAGGGATGTTTCCCCGGCAGAACAGCTCCACCGGAGCCCTAGATTGGTTCTGCCAAGGTTCCGCCTCGAGACGACGGCGCTTCTCCCGAAAGCTTCCTTCTGATTTTTCCAGGGCAAAAGACACCTTATACCAGAAGATGGGCATCAGGGGGCTTCCAGGTGGCCCACGAGGCAGGGGGCGCGCCTAGGGGGTAGGGGGCGCCCTCCACCCTCGTGGACAGTGGGTGGCCCCCCTCTGGTGCTTCCTTCGCCCAATATTATATATATATATATTCCAAAACTGACTTTCGTGGAGTTTCAGGACCTTTCGAGTTGTGCAGAATAGGTCTCTAATATTTGCTCCTTTTCCAGCGCAGAATTCTAGCTGCCGGTATTGTCCCTCTTCATGTAAACCTTGTAAAATAAGAGAGAAAAGGCATAAGTATTGTGACATATTGTGTAATAACAGCCCATAATGCAATAATATCGATATAAAAGCATGACGCAAAATGGACATATCATCCGTCCATTCTGCGACGAAGTCGGCGAGGGCGGCTCCCTTAATGACCGTGGTTGTGCTGAACTGCAGCTGAAACGCTCGCAGCTCGATGTTCCACTCAGTGACTCTTCTCGCAGTGTTGGGGCTCCGGAGCACCCTCTCCAGTGGGTAGGCTGAGACAACCTTAACTGGGTGGCCTTGGAAGTAATGATGCAGCTTGCGTGAGGCCACCAAGAGCGCAAGCAAAAACTTCTGTGGAATGGGGTATCATTCTCTTGCATCCCGTAACACCGTTGAGGGAGTCCTGGGTTAGGGGGTCTCCGGATAGCCGGACTATATCATTTGTCCGGACTATTAGACTATGAAGATACAAGATTGAAGACTTCGTCTCATGTCCGGATGGGACTCTACTTGGCGTGGAAGGGAAGCTAGGCAGTACGGATATGGATATCTCCTCCTTTGTAACCGACCTTGTGTAACCCTAGCCCCCTCCGGTGTCTATATAAACCGGAGGGTTTTAGTCCGTAGGACACAATAACATACAATCATACCATAGGCTAGCTTCTAGGGTTTAGCCTCTCCGATCTCGTGGTAGATCAACTCTCGTACTACCCATATCATCAATATTAATCGAGCAGGACGTAGGGTTTTACCTCCATCAAGAGGGCCTGAACCTGGGTAAAACATCGTGTCCCCTGCCTCCTATTACCATCCTCCTTAGACGCACAGTTCGGGACCCCCTACCTGAGATCCGCCAGTTTTGACACCGACATTGGTTCTTTCATTGAGAGTTCCTCTGTGTCATCGCCGTTAGGCTTGATGGCTCCTTCTACCATCGATAGCGATGCAGTCCAGGGTGAGACTTTTCTCCCTGGACAGATCTTTGTGTTCGGCGGCTTCGCACTATGGGCCAACTCGCTTGGCCAACTGGAGCAGATCAAAAGCTACGCCCCTGGCCATCAGGTCACATTTGGAAACTTAAATTACACGGCCGATATCCGCAGAGACTTGATCTTCAACGGATTCGAGCCCCTGCCTTGTGCGCCACGCGGTCACGATGAGTACGATTTAGCTCTACCTTCGGACCGCATTCAGGAGATCGCACCGGCAGCCGCTCCGAGCCTCAATTCAGAGCTAGTTGCGCCATCCATAGATGGGTGGATAGACCCTGTCACGGGGGCCATATCCTCAACGGCGATCGAGCCGGATATCGACCTTACCCTTCATGAGAGCCATGTTGTCAAACTGCCGGATCCTTCTCCGGCCACGGACTCCGAACCGCCTGCGCCCGTTCCTAGTGAATCTGATTGGGCGCCGATCATGGAGTTCACCTCCGTGGATATTTTTCAGCACTCGCCCTTTGGCGACATACAGAACTCATTAAGGTCTCTCTCCTTGTCAGGAGGATCCTGGCCGAACTATGTCCAGCAGGATTGGGATGCGGATGACGAAGAAATTCGCTGCCCACCCACCACCCACTTAGTAGCCACTGTCGACGACTTAATCGACATGCTCGACTTCGACTCCGAAGACATCGACGGTATGGACGACGATGCGGGAGACGAAGAGGAACCACTGCCCACAGGGCACTGGACAGCCACCTCATCATACGATATATACATGGTGGACACACCCAAAGAAGGCAATGGCGACGAGACAGCGGAGGATGACCCCTCAAGGAAGCAACCTAAGCGCCGGCGTCAGCAGCGCCGCTCTAAGTCCCGCCAAAGAAAAAACGGTGATTCCGGCACAGGAGATAACAACACCCCGGACAGTGCCGAAGACAACCGCCTCCAGCAAGATCCAGCACAGGAGGATGGAGAAGCCACCCCTCATGAGAGAGCGGAAGATAGAGAGGAAGAGGATAGTAATTACATACCTCCCTCCGAAGACGAGGCAAGCCTCGACGATGACGAATTCGTCGTGCCAGAGGATCCCGTCGAACAAGAGCGCTTCAAGCGCCGGCTTATAGCCACAACAAATAGCCTTAAGAAAAAGCAGCAACAGCTTCAAGCTGATCAAGATCTGCTAGCTGACAGATGGACTGAAGTCCTGGCGGCCGAGGAATTTAAACTCGAACGCCCCTCCAAGAGTTACCCAAAATGCAGGTTGCTACCCCGACTGGAGGAAGAAACATATGATGTGGCCGTGACAGAGAGGCATTCCAGCCAAAAGCTCAGCCTGCACCCCGATGCCATTCAAATAAAAAGGCATGGGGAAATACGCCAGACCTGCGAGACGTATTGGAGGACAAAGCAAAACATGCAAGATCGATCTATGGATCACGAGGGCGCACCACTATGCGAGACGATAAACGTCACGCCGGATACAGTAAAAGTAAATCCGGTCGGGCCGAACACAATGGGCAAGACTCATTGGAGCTCCGTCGCGATATAGCCCAGTACAGAGGCGTCGCACACCCCTTATGGTTCACTGACGAAGTAATGGATCATCAAATCCCAGAGGGTTTCAAACCCGTAAATATAGAATCAAACGACGGCACGACAGATCCTGTGGTATGGATCGAGGATTTCCTCCCGCACATCCACATGGCCCGCGGTGATGACCAACACGTAATCAAATACCTCCCACTCAAACTTAAAGGACCAGCTCGGCACTGGATCAACAGCTTACCAGCAGAGTCCATTGGCTGTTGGGAAGATCTGGAAGCCACATTCCTCGACAACTTTCAGGGCACCTATGTGCGACCACCAGACGCCGATGACCTGAGCCATATAATTCAACTGCCAGAGGAATCGGCCAGGCAATTATGGACACGGTTCCTAACAAAGAAAAATCAAATCGTCGACTGTCCGGATGCAGAGGCCCTACCAGCTTTTAAACACAACATCCGCGACGAGTGGCTAGCCCGGCACCTTGGTCAGGAAAAGCCGAAATCTATGGCAGCCCTCATGACACTCATGACCCGCTTTTGTGCGGGAGAAGACAGCTGGCTGGCTCACAGTAATAACATATCAAAGAACCATGGTACTTCGGATACCAAGGACGGCAATGGCAGGTCACATCGCAACAAACATAAGCGCCGCATTAACAGCGACAATACCGGGGATACGGCAGTCAATGCTGGATTCAAAGGCTCTAAACCCGGTCAGCGGAAAAAGCCATTTAAAAGAAGCACTCCGGGGTCGTCCAGTTTGGATCGTATACTCGATCGCTCGTGTCAAATACACGGCACCCCCGACAAGCCAGCCAACCACACCAATAGGGATTGTTGGGTGTTCAAGCAAGCCGGCAAGTTAATTGCCGAAAACAAAGATAAGGGGCCACATAGCGATGACGAGGAGGAGCCCCGGCAGCCGAATACCGGAGGACAGAAGAGGTTCCCCCCACAAGTGCGTACGGTGAACATGATATACGCAACCCACATCCCCAAGAGGGAGCGGAAGCGTGCGCTCAGGGACGTATATGCGTTGGAGTCAGTCGCCCCAAAGTTCAACCCATGGTCCTCCTGTCCGATCACCTTCGATCGCAGGGACCACCCCACTAGTATCCGTCATGGCAGATTCGCCACACTGGTCTTAGACCCAATTATTGACGGATTTCACCTCACTCGAGTCCTTATGGATGGCGGCAGCAGCCTGAACCTGCTTTACCACGACACAGTGTGCAAAATGGGTATATACCCCTCAAGGATCAAACCCAAAAAAACGACCTTTAAAGGCGTCATACCAGGTGTAGAGGCCCATTGCACAGGCTCAGTCACACTAGAAGTGGTCTTCGGTTCCCCGGATAACTTCCAAAGCGAAGAGTTAATCTTCGATATAGTCCCGTTCCGCAGTGGTTACCATGCACTGCTCGGGCGAACCGCATTTGCGAGATTCAATGCGGTACCACATTATGCATACCTCAAGCTCAAGATGTCAGGACCTCAGGGGTTCATTACAGTTAATGGAAACACAGAGCGCTCTCTCCGAACGGAGGAGCACACTCCGGCCCTCGCAGCGGAAGCGCAAAGCAGCCTCTTAAGGCAATCCACTAGTTCGGCATTCAAGGACCCGAACACCTTCAAGCGCGCCCGGAGTAATCGGCAACTGGACCGCCTGGCATGTCCCGAGCTCGCATAACAATGCGGCCCCCACCCCGGCCCCAGCCAAACGGTGAAATTCGTGCCATGCGTACATAATTACGCATTAAAAATACCATGGGCACAAGTGGGGAGGGGGGCACAACTACGGCACACCCCAAGACGCGGCTTAAACCGCACTAGGGGCTTCCCGCTTTGTTATTTTTCTTTCAGGACATTAATCTCTGGAAACCCTGTCCGGCAGCATGATTGCCGAACACATGATGCAGCAACCAAGGAGGCAGAAAGCTACATCACAAAACGGAACTCCCAGGTGGATTACGATAACGAGTGAAATACTTGCCTTAACATTATTCCTCAGCTTGCCCTTGGAGGGGATATAGTCCTACTTTTTGCTTATTGCACTACATGTATCATTTCGCTTTAACGCACCTTTTTGAATAAACAATACATAGCATTAAAACTATTATTGCATTCTTCCTTTTTTTACATATATGTGTTCATTAATGACACCTTGCAACCGTACACTTTGGTACGGCTAATACACCAGGGGCTTAAGTACCCCACAATATGGTGTGAGAAGTCCGAACACTTTCACAAGTGCGGCACTCCGAACTTATAGCATTATATGCATCAGCTCTGAATCATGTCTTTGGTCAATAGTTGGGTTTGCCCGGCTCCCATGTTTTGGTACCTTACGTTCCACTATATCGGCTAAGGTAGCACTGGGAGAACTACTGCGATTGTGCCCCGGTTCAGCTGGGCTAAGAACCTCAGTAGAGAAAGCTAAAACTGACTGTCATGATAAGGCGAGAGACTGGTCTGTTCGAGAGGTTTTCGAGTCCCTAAAGACTTATGCCGCTTAGAGCGAGGAGTCGGCCCTGTCCGGCTTAATGCGTGTATCGTGCCCCGAATTCGGCCTTCCGAATACCAGGGGCTTCGCCGAAATTTAAAATTATAGAATTCTATGGCTAAGTGAGAGTGATAAAGCATTATTAGTCCGATTTCCTTGTTCGTTGTGCCGAGCACCTCCCTCGAAGGACCCAAAAATGGGAACAAGAGTGCTCAGATTTATCCCGAACACCCCAGCACTCGTGGCATAGGGGCAGAAGCTGACGACTAGCCATCTCTCAGATTTGATAAACGGCCGAACATAAGGTAATATTTTAAATTCAAACAAGTGTTGCATAGCGCATATGAAACAGGTTTTCAGCATACAGGATCACACGAGCAAATTCATTCAAATATTACATCTTTCGTACACTCGTCCGCTATGAGACGGGCACCCTTCAGGACACCCTCATAGTACATCTCGGGGTGGCGATGCTCCTTTCCCGCCGGCGGCCCTTCCTTGATCAGCTTCACGGCGTCTAGCTTGGCCCATTGCACCTTCACATGGGCGAAAGCCCGGCGTGCACCTTCAATGCAGACGGACCACTTGACGACTTCCAGCCGTGGGCAGGCATCCACAAGCCGCCTCACCAGGACGAAGTAGCTGTTCGGAAGGGCTTCGCCAGGCCACAGCCAGACTATAAAGCCCTTCATGGCTTGTTCGGCCGCCTTGTGTAGCTCGACCAGCTGCTTCAGCTGGTCGCTCATAGGCACCGGGTGTTCACTCCTAGTATATTGGGCCCAGAACAACTTCTCCGTTGAGCTTCCCTCCTCGGCCTGGTAAAAAGTTGCGGCATCTGACACGCTGCGGGGCAAATTTGTGAATGCTCCTGGAGAGCTCCGGATTCGGTTAAGTAACAGGTAATTTACTTTCACATGCTTGCTTTGCATACAGAATGCCTTACCCGCCGCTATCTTCTTCATTGCATCAATCTCCTGGAGGGCCTTCTGGGCTTTAGCCTTGGCATTTTTCGCACTTTCGAGGGCCACGGCAAGCTCGGACTCTCACGTCTACAAGTCACACTCCAACGCCTCATGCTTCGACATGAGAGCTTGGAGCTCTTGCTGCACCTCGCCCACCCATGCCTCTTGCCTTTCCCGCTCGGTGCGCTCCTTGGACGCTTTGTATTCGGCCTCGGATAGCGCTTGCTTCAGGGTCGCCACCTCGGTCGTGGCCCCTAGCAAATATACGATGATCCTATCATTTTGCAATCGCGTCTTCTTTTATATATACATATCTATAGACAGGGTATTACTTACCCTTGTTCTCCTAAAGCTGCCTCTTGGCAAGGCCGAGCTCTTTCTTGGACCCCTTGAGTTCCTGCTTCAGTGTGGCGACCTCCATA
This sequence comes from Triticum urartu, assembly GCF_056163025.1. Taxonomy (NCBI): domain Eukaryota; kingdom Viridiplantae; phylum Streptophyta; class Magnoliopsida; order Poales; family Poaceae; genus Triticum; species Triticum urartu. Next base: position 367,375,222 of record NC_141874.1, on the reverse strand, counting down.
GTCAGTGCGGCTGAGGCCAACAGCAAAGCCTGCATATGCATATAGACATACCTATGTTAGACTCATGCTGTATTATTTGATCCTCTATTCGGCTTTTCTTCTTGAACACCGAACAGGGCAGCAGGGGCTACTGTCTATGTGGTAATATTTTTCCTATATTTCAAACACTTACCTCAAAGCCTGTTAGAAGGCTGGCACGGGCTTCAGTCAACCCGCTCTTGGCGGACTGAACCTTCTGGACCACCGCACTCATAATAGTGCGGTGCTCTTCATCGATGGAAGTGCTGCGAAGCGCTCCCAACAGATTGTCTGGTGCCTCTGGTTGGTCAGAGGTCACCGGCACAGGCGTCTTGCCCCTTTTGGAAGGAGGCCGCCAGCCGGAGTCCCGAACCATTGGAGGTTCCGGCGCGGTGTTCGGCGAGGGCCGAACTCAGAGCCCTCGGGAGCCTTGCTCCCTCTGCTCCCAGAGTCCAGAAGGTCGCCTTGAGGCGCCTCCGGGACTGTCTCCCCTCGACCCGGTGCATCTTGAGACAATACCTCGGCGTTGTCCGTAGGGAAAGGGGAGGTGGCGGTCGGAAGTGGATCGCTATCCATATCCGACGAGCCCAGGGAGCCGTCCGACGATACGTCGAGACGGGCTCATGGCGGTCTGCATAATCATAATTCGGCGTTAGCAGAAGCATTTCTACAAAGGAATGCTATGAGTTACTCTGGTATCCGAATACTTACGACTTCGCCGGGGGCTTGGCCCTGAGCAGCCACTCGTCTTTGCCTTCGGCGGCGGTGGTGGAGTAATCCGGAAGGAGAGTCCTTCCCTTCTTGGACCCTTCCCCCCCCCCCCCCCCAGTTGGGGCGGCCTTCCTTTTCTTGTCTCCCCCGACTGGAGGGGGAGCATCTTCATCTTCCTCCTCGTCTTCGGGGGAGGAGTGCGTCGCGGAGTTATCGGACGATAAGTCCGATGACGCCTGGCGTCGGGAACTCTTTCGGGTTCCCTTGGCCTTCTTGGTCTTCTCCGGCAACTTATAAGGGGTCGGAGTCAGCATCTCCGTAAGGAGAGCTTCCGCAGTGTCTTCGGGCAGAGGGGCCGGACAATTAATTTGCCCCGACGTCTCCACCTAGTCCTGTCAAAGGCATGGAGATTAGACCCCGCACATGATTAAGCAAGGGGAAATAAAATATCCTACCGGATGTATAGAACTCATCGAATGCGCTCGGCGCTTCGCGCTTAGCCCGCGGTCCTCGGTGAGAGAGGGAGGGACCTCTGCTCCCTTGAACAGCACCTTCCAGACGTCCTTGTGCGTTGTTTCGAAGAGCTCGCTCAGAGTCTAGTGCTGGGCCGGGTCGAACTCCCACAAGTTCAAGTCCCGTTGTTGGCACGGGAGGATCCGGCGGACAAGCATGACCTGGACTATGTTGACAAGCTTGAGCTTCTTGCTTGCCATGTTCAGGATACATTTCTGGAGTCCATCCAGCTCCACCGATGAACCCCACGACAAGCCCTTCTCTTTCCAGGAAGTGAGCCGTGTGGGGAATCTGGATCAAAACTTGGGGGCAGCCACCCATTTTGTGTTGCGAGGCTCGGTGATGTAGAACCATGCTGATTTCCACCCCTTTATGGTCTCTACAGAGGAGCCTTCAAGCCATATAACATTGGGCATCTTGCCCACCATGGCTCCACCGCATTCTGCTTGTTGGCCTCCCACCAACTTCGGCTTGATATTGAAGGTCTTTAACCACAGGCCGAAGTGGGGCCAGATGCGGAGGAAAGCCTCACACACGACGATGAACGCCGAAATGTTGAGGACGAAGTTCAGGGCCAGATCATGGAAGTCCAGCCCGTAGTAGAACATGAGACCACAGACGAATGGATGGAGGGGAAACCCCAGTCCGCGGAGGAAGTGGTGGAGGAAAACTACCCTCTCATGAGGTTCCGGGGTAGGGACGATTTGCCCCGCAGCAGGCAGCCGATGCGCGATGTTCGCGGCTAGGTATCCGGCTCCGCGCAGCTTTTTGATGTGTCCCTCCATAACGGAGGAAGCCATCCACTTGCCTCTCGCTCCGGACATGTTTGGAGAAGGTTGAGGAGAAAGATGTGGACTTCGGCGTTGGAGCTCGAGTGCGCAAGAGTGGATGAGCAAGGAGGAAGAAGGCGTGGGTAGAAAAAGGTTAAACCTTGTCCCTTTATAAGGGCGGCCGAAACTATACGTCCCCACTAGCCTGGTAAAACTCGCTTATCCCCCAAGCGCCGTAATCGATGGCGCGGTTGGGTTACCCACGCCCGTATTGATGAGAATCCCGTAATAAGGGGGACACGATCTCTGCTTTGACAAGACGTGTCAAAAAACTGCCTCGCGTTATGTGCGGGGCCAGTTAAAGGAAACGGTTTGAATAATCACTGGGCCATGGCATAATGTCGTATTGCCAAAACAAGTCAACAAATTAGATTTGTGGAAATATTATTCTCTCTACGGTGGTATGTGGAACTTATTTTGCAGGGTCGGACACTATCCTTGTATTTAAATTCTTCTGTGGTGTATTCGGAGGAGGAACCCGCCTTGCATTGCCGAAGACAATACTACGCGTCGGACTCATCGTCATTGAAGCCTGGTTCAGGGGCTACTGAGGGAGTCCTGGGTTAGGGGGTCTCCGGATAGCCGGACTATATCCTTTGTCTGGACTGTTAGACTATGAAGATACAAGATTGAAGACTTCGTCTCGTGTCTGGATGGGACTCTACTTGGCGTGGAAGGCAAGCTAGGAAGTACGGATATGGATATCTCCTCCTTTGTAACCGACCTTGTGTAACCCTATCCCCCTCCGGTGTCTATATAAACCGGAGGGTTTTAGTCTGTAGGCCACAATAACATACAATCATACCATAGGCTAGCTTCTAGGGTTTAGCCTCTCCGATCTCGTGCTAGATCAACTCTTGTACTACCCATATCATCAATATTAATTGAGCAGGATGTAGGGTTTTACCTCCATCAAGAGGGCCCGAACCTGGGTAAAACATCGTGTCCCCTACCTCCTGTTACCATCCGCCTTAGACGCACAGTTCGGGACCCCCTACCGGAGATTTGCCGGTTTTGACACCGACGACCGTGCTGACGAAGTATACCGGGTGCTCAATATGGGCGGGAGCATCGATAGAGCCTGTGGCCTCCGGAGGTTGTGGCGCCTCATGAGGTGGGGGGACCTTAGGAGCTTGGTCACCCATTGGGGCCTCCCCAGGCCCAGAAATGCCGTCTTGTGGGACCTGATCATCCGCAGGCATCGTCATGGCTTTAGCGACGCCATCTCGGCGCCGCACCGTCCCAGCTGAAGGTGCGATATTACAGGGCGTGCTCTTGGCTTGGCGCTCCTCCCGGACAACCACCAACACCGCGCTGGCTGAGTGGGGCATGACGACCAGGTAGAGCACCAGGGGCTTGAGGGGACGAGGCACTACCATCACCGGAGGGCTGGTCAAGTATCTCTTGAGGTCTTGAAACGCCAAGTCGGCCTCTCGGGTCCACTCGAATGGGCCCTTCTTCTTCATCAACTTGAAGAACGGCAGGGCATGCTCCCCCAACTTGGAGATGAAGCACCCCAGCGAGGTCACACAGCCCGCGAGCTTCTACATTTCCTTGAGAGTTTGAGGCAGGCTCATGTCTTTTATCGCCTTGACCTTCTCCGGGTTGGCCTCGATCCCCCTGTGCGACACGAGGAAGCCCAGTAGCTTGCCGAAGGGGAGACCAAACACGCACTTCTCCGGGTTGAGCCACAGGTCCACCTGGCGCAGGCTGGTGAAAGTCTCCTCCAGGTCATGAATGAGTGTTCTTGCCTCCCGAGATATTACTACGATGTCGTCGACGTAGGCTTCAGCATTTCTCCCTAGCTGCTGGCCCAGGGCGATGTGCATCAGCCGCTGGAAGGCCGCCCCAGCGTTGCGTAGTCCGAACGGCATGTAGGTGTAGTAGTATACCCCACACGGGGTCAAGAATGTCGTCTTCTCCACGTCCTCCACCGCCATCTTGATCTGGTGGTAACCCGAGAATGCGTCCAGGAAACACAGCAGGTCGCACTTGGCAGTGGAGTCGACGATCTAGTCGATGCGCGGGAGCGGGAACGGGTCTTGGGGGCAGGCTTTTATTGAGGTTGGTGAAGTTGACACACATGCGCTCCTTCCCCCTTTCTTGGGCACGACGACGGGGTTCGCCAGCCATTCCGGGTACCAGACCTCGCGAATGACGCCTACCGCTTGTAGTTTGCGAGTTTCCTGGACAATGAAGGATTGCTTCTCCGTCGACTGTCGTCGCGCCTTCTGCTTCACAGGGCGCACATTGGGGCATACCCTTAAGTGATGTTTGATTACCCCCCCCCCCTTGGGACCCCTACCAATTGCTTGTTCTCCTAGGCGAATACCTCCTTGTTCGCCCGCAGGAGCTTCACCAATGCCACCTCTTGATCAGGGTCAAAGTTGGCGCCTATGGTGAATGTGGCTCTCGAGGATCCGTCCCCCTTGATCGGCACTTGCTTTGTTTCGGCCCGATCCTGAGTGAAAAACTGGTTCTTTTTCGCCGGCGCGGCTCCCTTAGCCCCTGGAGTGGCTTCGTCGGCCGGGCGTGCCGCCGCGGCGGCCCTGAAGGCAAGCTTGAGGGCCGTCAGAGCCTCCTTGGTGTCTCCAGCCACGGTGAGGACGCCACTACTGTCCGTCATCTCCATGAGGTTGTAGGCCGGATGGGTCGCTGCTATGAACTGAGCCAGGGCAGGGTACCCGAGGATGGCATTGTATGGGAGGCTAATGTGGGCGACGTCGAAGTCGATCAGCTCGGTGCGGTAGTTGTCCCAGGTACCAAAGGTGAACGGGAGGCGTATTTGCCCCAGTGGGCTGGTGGATCCGCTACTGACTCCGAGGAAAGGCTAGGTGGGGCGGAGACGGCCGTACGGCACGTGAAGCAAGCCGAAAGCTTCGCCGTTGAGGAGGGTCTTGGTCATGGCGACGTTGCAGATGGTGGGTGTGCAGAGCATTGGGAGCGCCCCCGAGCCAGTGGTGGTAGCGGGGTGGTCTCCTGAGTCGAAGGTGAGGTCGGCCTTGGGTGCCGCCCATCCTAGAGGGGCTCCCGGCTGCACAGAGGTGGCATTGATCTGGCAGAAGAACTGCTTGACATGGCAGTCCGAGGGCGGTGCCTGTGAGCCGCCGAGGAGGGCCGCGACAGCGACCGGCGCCGGCGCTGCGAAGCGCGCGACGAGAAGGCCACGCAGCTCCTCCCAAGAAGCCACAGAGGATCCTGGTAGGTGGAGCAACCAGGCGCGCGGCACGCCAGCGAGGATCATGGGGAACTAGTTGGCCATGACCTTGTCGTCGCCTCCAGCCTCCAGAACGGCCTCCTCGTATGCCAGCAGGAAGGCCAATGGATCCGCCGCACCGTCATAGCGGGGTGGAATCTCCGGCATGAACTTGTGCAGACACTGTACCCACCGTAAGGCGGGGGTGAGGGCCATAAGCCCAATGGTGCCATCGCGGGTGTCCGTCGGTCCAGTCGGAGGAGCGACGCCGGCCATGGGGGGCCGAACGGGGAGGTGAAGCTGGTGGAGGAGCGAAGCTTCGGCGCACCCCTACCTGGCGCGCCAAATGTCGGATTCAAGGTTCCAGCAAACCCTTGAGGTTCAAACTCCAAGGTGCGCACAAAGATCTCTCTCTTCCTAGCTTGCTCTCGCAAGGATATCAAGGCCTAGCTCGCCGAACCCAAGGAACAAGCGACACGAGGGTTTATACTGGTTCGGGCCACCGTTGTGGTGTAATACCCAACTCCAGTGTGGTGTGGTGGATTGCCTCGTGGGCTAAGGATGAATCAGTATAGTGGATGAACAGCCTCCTGAGGAGAGGTGTTCTTGAGCTCGATGAGCTGGTGTGTCTGAGGATGGTCCGAATGATCTGTCCCTTGCCATGGTGGTGGCTAGCCCTATTTATAGAGGCCCTGGTCCTCTTCCCAAATGTTAGGCAGGATGGGATCCCACAATGGCCAATTTTGAAGGGAGACAACTAGTACAAGTTATCCCAACAAAAGGTGGTCTTCGCCTGCCAAAGGTTCTGGTGGTGATGCAGCTGTGGGCTCCGCGGTGACCTCCGTCCTGCCGTCCTCCTAGTATTGGTCTTGTTGCACTGATATGCAAACCTTTTCCTAATGCCCCGGGACTCATTGCTTGTGCCTGCTCCTTGAGCACCAAAGAGGAAACTGGCACTCTGCGCCCGCTGGCGCCGTTCTGGCTTCGGTCATCATGGCTCACGTCATGCGAACTTCGTGAGGTGTCCCCCACCTTGATATCACCGCTCCTCGAGAGCCAGCCTAGTGAGGCTTCCCCTGAGGAGGTCATGTATCACCCGCCTCGCGAGGCTTGGCCCTCGTAAGGGTCTTGAGTGGTTGCTGATGAAGATGGGCCGTACCGGGCCGCCGATAGAGCCACGACGTGGGCCGCAGGCAGGCAGGTCTGGGTACCCCCATTCCCAGGACGCTGACAATCTCCAAAGTAGTGGGATCATTATTACCTAAAGTTGACACTCTTCCAAACCCACTTTCAATATTGTAGCAAACATATTCATCATGAGGCTTAAATAAATATTCAAAATCGTAAGAAGCATTATCACCCCAATCATGATCATTGCAATAAGTAGTGGACATAGCAAAATTAGTGTCCCCAAGCTTAGGGTTTTGCATAGTATTAGCACAATTAACATTAATAAAATTTATAATAAAATCATTGCAATCATGCTTTTCACTCAAGGAGTTATCGAGAATCACTTCATAAATTTGTTCTTTTAGCACTTCATCACAATTTTCAGATTCACAAATTTCAAGCAAAACTTCATAAAGATAATCTAGCGCACTCAACTCACAAGCAATTGGTTCATCATAATTGGATATCTTAAAAAGATTGGCAAGTGGATGAGGATCCATAAACTTTTAGAATGCAAAGATGCAAGCAAAAGGAAGGCACATGGTAACACAAGCAAAGATAGCAAATGAAAAGACGAACGGAAGATGGGCGAAGAAAAGGCAAATCTTTTCGAAAATCGCTTGAGAAGTGGGGGAGAAGAAAATGAGAGGCAAATGGCGAATAATATAAAGCAAGAGATGATAGTTTATGATGGGTACTTCATATGTCTTGACTTGGCGTAGATCTCCCCGGCAACGGCGCCAGAAATTCTTCCTGCTACTTCTTGAGCTTGCGTTGATTTTTCCGTTGAAGAGGAAAGGATGATGCAACAAAGTAGAGTAAGTATTGCCCTCAGTTTTGAGAACCAAGGTATCAATCCAGTAGGAGACAATGAACAAGTCACCGAATACCTGCACAAACAATCAAACAACTTACAACCAACGCGATAAAGGGGTTGTCAATCCCTTCACGGTTACTTGCAAAAGTGAGATCTGATAGAGATAGATGAATGGTAAAGTATATTTTTTTGTATTTTTGGTTTATAGATCGGAAAGTAAAATATTGCAAAGGAAGTAAATCAGAAACTAAAATTGTAGATCAGAAACTTATATGATGAAAATATAAGATTATATATGGAAAATAGACCCGAGGCCATAGGTTTCACTAGAGGCTTCTCTCAAGATAGAAAATTATACAGTGGGTGAACAAATTACTGCTGAGCAATTGATATAAAAGCGCAAAGTTATGACGATATCTAAGACAATGATCATGAATATAGGCATCACGTCCGTGTCAAGTAGACTGAAATGATTCTGCATCTACTACTATTACTCCACACATCGACCGCTATCCAACATGCATCTAGAGTATTAAGTCCACAAAGAACAGAGTAATGCATTAAGTAAGATGACATGATGTAGAGGAATTAACTCAAGCAATATGACGAAAACCCCATCTTTTTATCCTCGATGGCAACAATACAATACGTGCCTTGCTGCCCCTACTGTCACTGGGAAAGGACACCGCAAGATTGAACCCAAAGCTAAGCACTTATCCCATTGCAAGAACAACCAATCTAGTTGGCCAAACCAAATTGATAGTTCGAAGAGACTTGCAAAGATTTCAAATCATGCATATAATAATTCAGAGAAGATTCAAATAATATTCATAGATAAGCTGATCATAAATCCACAATTCATCGGATCTCGGCAAACACATCGCAAGAAAATATTACATCGAATAGATCTCCAAGAACATCAAGGAGAACATGGTATTGAGAATCAAAGAGAGAGAAGAAGCCATCTAGCTACTAGCTATGGACCCATAGGTCTGAGGTAAACTACTCACGCTTCATCGGAAGGGCAATGGTGTTGATGTAGAAGCCCTCCGTGATCGAATCCCCCTTCGGCAGGACGCCAGAAAATGCCCCTAGATGGGATCTCATGGGTACAGAAGATTGCGGCGGTGGAAAAGTGTTTTCGTGCCTTCCCCTGATGGTTTTGGGGTATAAGAGTATATATAGGCGAAAGAATTAGGTCAGTGGAGTCACGAGGGGCTCACAAGGGTGGGGGCGCACCCTCCGTCCTTGTGGCCGCCTCGTGGCTTCTCTGACTTGCACTCCAAGTCCTCTGGATGTCTTCTGGTCCAAGAAAAATCATCGCAAACGTTTTATTCCATTTGGACTATTTGGTATTCCTTTTCTGCGAATCTCGAAACAAGGAAAAAACAGAAATTGGCATTGGGCTCTAGGTTAATATGTTAGTCCAAAAATCATATAAAATAGCATATTAATGCATATAAAACATCCAAAACAGATAATATAACAATATGGAACAATCAAAAATTATAGATACGTTGGAGACGTATCATGAGCCAGCCAATTGTTCTCTCCCGCGCATAAGCAGCTCATCAGAGAGGTAAGGGCTGCCATGGTTCTTAGCTTGTCCTACCCGAGCTGTCATACAAACCATTCATCCCGGATACTATGCCGGAAGGCGACGATCGCCTATGCATCAGGACAAACAACTATTTGGTTCTTTTTAGTTAAGAACCGATTCCAAAATTTCCTGCCCGACTCGCTAGGCTGTTGAATGATGTGGCTGAGGTCATCGGTGTCTGGAGATAAGACGTAGGTGCCTTGGAAGTTTACTCGAAATGCATCCTCGAGCTGCTCCTAGCTCCCGATTGATTTCTTGGGTAAGCTGTTGAGCCAATGCCTTGTCGATCACTTGAGCTTAACCGGAAGGTACTTAATGGTGTGAGGTCATCTCTACGAGCGGTATGAATGTGGAGGAGGAAATCTTCGATCCACACAGCCGGGTCAGTCATTCCATCGTACGCCTTGATGTTGACATGTTTAAACCCTTTGAGGAGCTGATGCTCCATGACCTCATTTGTAAAGCATATCGGGTGTGGGGGCACTTGAAAAGGAGCCGCCTCATCCCAGACAATGGTTGGCATTTGAGCATATGCTTGCTCCTGGGCCCTCCCATACTTGTCCAACCAGGCCTGGTAGTCGACCTATGTAGCACGCGCGTGTCCTCATGATTCGTAAATGGATCGAGCTAGAACTGGGTTTGCGTTTAACTGCGTTCACAAATCGTACGAATCAGGGTAATGGAACGGTTCGTTGCATTCACGACGAGGTACCATTAGAGGATTTCTGTTTCCCCATGTCGGCCTGTCTCACTCTCTCCCCCTAGGAGGGAGATTAGGTTGATCATCTTGGTCATGCCTAAGTAGCACGTTCTCAGCTACTTCGTTGTTGAAGTCAAGAAGAAAATGTCGATGTTGGTAGGATTTGGCTTGCCCCTTACGTCGTGCCTCAAGATCTTGCTCAACCGCGAGGATCTCTATGCAGTTGTCATTAAGTGTATTTTGATCAGTGAGAAGTTGCCGCTACTTTTTCTTTATGCTCCTAGTGATTGCAGCGAGGCGCCGCCGGAATCCCTCTTGCTCGTACGGTCCTCGGGGACAATGAAGTCTTTGGGTCCAAGGCTCACATCCTCCTCGAATTCAGGAAGGTAATCACTTTTCTCCTCAGCCTTGGGATCCTTGGGGTCCCTGTTGCCAAATGCCCCTTTGGGGCCGTCGATCTGAGCGGGCATGGCGTTATTGCCATTTCCCTGGTCGTCGACGTTGTCAGGGGTGGGGCCATCAGTCGTGGCTCCCATGTTGTTGGTCTGAGTGTTGCCCCTGTCAGTGCCTTTTCGTCACATATGAGGGTGTCGATGTCTGGGGGGATCTTTCGGTGCATACATCATATAAACGTCATAGGTAGACGTCGTGGACCAATTGTCGGCGTGTGGTGTGACCCCTGGCAATGCCGCCACGAATGCATCATTGGCATCTTCATCCATATCAGTTGCCTCGTCGGAGGCGTATGATACGTCCATTTTGCATCATGCTTTTATATCGATATTTATTGCATTATGGGCTATTATTACACATTACGTTGCAATACTTATGCCTATACTCTCTTATTTTATAAAGTTTACATAAAGAGGGAGAATGCCGGCAGCTGGGATTCTAGGCTGGAAAAGGAGCAAATATTAGAGACCTATTCTGCACAGCTCCAAATGTCCTGAAACTTCACGGAAGTCATTTTCAGAATATATAGAAAATACTGAGCGCAAGAAGTTCACCAGGGGGGCCACACCCTGCCCACGAGGGTGGGGGTGCGCCCCCTACCTCGTGGGCCCCCTGGTGGCCCTCCGATGGCCATCTTCTGCTATATGGAGTCTTTCGATGAGGAAAAAATCATAAGCCATCTTTCTGGACAAGACTCCGCCGCCATGAGGCGGAACATTGGTGGAACCAATCTAGGGCTCTGGCGGAGCTGTTCTGCCGGGGAAACTTCCCTCCAGGAGGGGGAAATCATCGCCATCGTAATCACCAACGCTCGTCTCATCGGGAGAGGGCAATCTCCATCAACATCTTCACCAGCACCATCTCCTCTCAAAACCCTAGTTCATCTCTTGTATCCAATTCTTGTCTCCAAGTCTGGGATTGGTACATGTGGGTTGCTAGTAGTGTTAATTACTCCTTGTAGTTGATGCTAGTTGGTTTATTTGGTGGAAGATAATATGTTCAGATCCTATATGCACATTAATACCCCTCTGATTATGAACATGAATATGCTTTGTGAGTAGTTACGTTTGTTCCTGAGGACATGGGAGAAGTCTTGCTATTAGTAGTCATGTGAATTTGGTATTCGTTCGATACTTTGATGAGATGTATGTTGTCTCTCCTCTAGTGGTGTTTTGTGAACGTCGACTACATGACACTTCACCATTATTTGGGCCTAGAGGAAGGCATTGGGAAGTAATAAGTAGATGATGGGTTGCTAGAGTGACAGAAGCTTAAACCCTAGTTTATGTGTTGCTTCGTAAGGGGCTGATTTGGATACATATGTTTCATGCTATGGTTAGGTTTACCTTAATACTTTTGTTGTAGTTGCGGATGCTTGCAATAGAGGCTAATCATAAGTGGGATGCTTGTCCAAGAAAGGACAGTACCTAAGCACTGGTCCACCCACATACCAAATTATCAAAGTACTGAATGCGAATCATATGAACGTGATGAAAACTAGCTTGACGATATTCCCATGTGTCCTCAGTGCTTTTCTCTATATAAGAGTTTGTCCAGGCTTGTCCTTTGCTACAAAAAGGATTGGGCCACCTTGTTGTACTTTATTACTCTTGTTACTTGTTACTCGTTACAAATTATCCTATCACAAAACTATCTGTTACCTATTATTTCAGTGCTTGCAGATAATACCTTGCTGAAAACCGCTTGTCATTTCCTTCTGCTCCTCGTTAGGTTTGATACTCTTACTTATCAAAAGGACTACGATAGATTGATGACCCACAAGTATAGGGATCTATCGTAGTCCTTTCGATAAGTAAGAGTGTCGAACCCAATGAGGAGCAGAAGGAAATGATAAGCGGTTTCCGGCAAGGTATTCTCTGCAAGTACTAAAATAAGTGGTAACAGATAGTTTTGTGATAGTATAATGTGTAATGAGCAACAAGTAACAAAAGTAAATAAGGTGCACCAAGGTGGCCCAATCCTTTTTGTAGCAAAGGACAAGCCTGGACAAACTCTTATATAGAGAAAAGCGCTCCCAAGGACACATGGGAATATCATCACGCTAGTTTTCATCACGCTCATATGATTCGCGTTCGGTACTTTGATAATTTGGTATGTGGGTGGACCGGTGCTTGGGTGCTGCCCTTACTTGGACAAGCATCCCACTTATGATTAACCTCTATTGCAAGCATCCGCAACTACAATAAAAGTATTAAGGTAAACCTAACCATAGCATGAAACATATGGATCCAAATCAGCCCCTTACGAAGCAACACATAAACTAGGGTTTAAGCTTCTGTCACTCTAGCAACCCATCATCTACATATTGCTTCCCAATGCCTTCCTCTAGGCGCAAACAATGGTGAAGTGTCATGTAGTCGACGTTCACATAAAACCACTAGAGGAGAGACAACATACATCTCATCAAAATATCGAACGAATACCAAATTCACATGACTACTAATAGCAAGACTTCTCCCATGTCCTCAGGAACAAAGGTAACTACTCACAAAGCATAAACATGTTGATAATCAGATGGGTATTAATATGCATATAGGATCTGAACATATGATATTCCACCAATTAAACCAACTAGCATCAACTACAAGGAGTAATTAACACTACTAGCAACCTACTAGCACCAATCCTGGACTTGGAGACAAGAATTGGATACAAGAGATGAACTAGGGTTTTGAGAGGAGATGGTGCTGATGAAGATGTTGATGGAGATTGCCCTCTCCTGATGAGAGGAGCGTTGGTGATGACAATGGCTATGATTTCCCCCTCCCAGAGGGAAGTTTCCCCGGCATAACAGCTTTGCCGGAGCCCTAGATTGGTTCCGCCAAGGTTCCACCTCGTGGCGGCGGAGTTTCGTCCGAGAAGATGGCTTCTGATTTTTTTTTCCCATCAAAAGACTTCATACAACAGAAGATGGCCACCAGAGGGCCACCAGGGGGCCCACGAGGTAGGCGGGCGCACCCAGGGGGTAGGGCACGCGCCCCACCCTCGTGGGCAGGGTGTGGCCCCCCTGGTGAACTTCTTCTGCTGAGTATTTTTTATATATTCTGAAAACGTCTTCTGTGAAGTTTCAGGACTTTTGGAGCTGTGTAGAATAGGTCTCTAATATTTGCTCCTTTTCTAGCCCAGAATCCCAGCTGCCGGCATTCTCCCTCTGTATGTAAACCTTGTAAAATAAGAGAGAATAGGTATAAGTATTGTGACATAATGTGTAATAACATCACATAATGCAATAAATATCGATATAAAAGCATGATGCAAAATGGACGTCTCAACGCCCCCAAGCTTAGACCTCGCTTGTCCTCAAGCGAAAGCCGAAATCGAAAAATATGACCACATGTTTAGAGATAGAGGTGTCGATAAAAGTAAAATACGGACATGAGGGCATCATGATCATTCTTAGAACAACAACTTATATAATTTTTATCATATGATCTCTTATGCTAGAGTAATAATTCAATCACAATTTCAAGTATGAATCGTAAACTTTGTTGAAAACTAACAAACTATAATCTCAGTCATTGGAGCAATTGCAATTTATCATAACATAGGAAATAGTCAATGTATAAGAGCTTTTCAGCAAGTCCACATACTCAACTATCATATAATCTTTCACAATTGCTGACACTCACGCAATACTTATGGGTATGGAGTTTTAATCGGACACAGAGAAAGATAGGGGCTTATAGTTTTACCTCCCAACATTTTACCTCAAGGGTAAAGTCAACAATAATAGTTCATGAAAACTCACATCCAATTAGCCATATATACCAGAATCTTTCCAACATACCGTACTTGCCAAAGGATAAAATGTAAAAAGGAAGGGTGAAGACCACCATGACTCTTATGCAAGGTAGGAGAAAAAAGTAAAAGATATGCCCTTTGCAGAGGGAAGCAGAGGTTGTCATGCGCTTTTATGGTTGCATGCACAAAATCTTAATGCGAAAGAATGCACTTTATATTGCCACTTGTGATATGGACCTTTATTATGCAGTCTGTCGCTTTTATTTCTTCCATATCACACGATCGTATAAAGCTTATTTTCTCCCACACTAATAAGTCATACATATTTACAGAGCAATTTTTATTGCTTGCACCGATGACAACTTAATTGGAGGATCTTACTCAATCCATAGGTAGGTATGGTGGACTCTTATGGCAAAACAGGTTTAAGGGTATTTGGAAGCACAAGTAGTATCTCTACTTGGTGCAATGAATTTCGCTAGCATGAGGGGGGAAGGCAAGCTCAACCATGTTGGATGATCCATGACAATATAATTTATCTCAGATGTAAGAAAACATAACCCATTACGTTGTCTTCCTTCTCCAACGTCAACTCTTTAGCATGTCATATTTTAATGAGTGCTCACAATCATAAAATATGTCCAAGATAGTATATTTATATGTGAAGACCTCTCTTTCTTTATTACTTCCTATTAATTGCAACGATGACCAAAACTATGTTTGTCAACTCTCAACAACTTTTATTCATCATACTCTTTCTATGTGAGCTCATTACTATCCATAAGATCCATATGATCTCTTTGTTTCCTTTTTACTCTTTCTCTTTTCTTTTATTCACTTAGGATCATGGGAAAATAATCATGCCCTTGACTCAACACTAATCTTTATTATATATAGCTCACGGACTCGATTACATAGAAGGATCGTAAAGCAAAACTCACAACTAGATCATACTAAAAGCTTTTATTCTACTAGATCAAGATATTACCAAAAGGATCGAACTAAGAAAAACAGTAAATATAAAAGTGATGGTGATACGATACCGGGCCACTCCCCAAGCTTGGTAGTTGCCAAGGGGAGTGCCCATACCCATGTGATTATGTCTCCTTCGTTGATGAAGAAGGTAGTGGTTTTGTTGATGGCATAGGCTTCTTCCTTAATTTGCATTTTAGGACAGAATTTTGGTCCCTTAGGTTATCGATCTCCTGCTCCAGGCTCAGTATCTTTTTGCATAGTTCCTGCTTGTTTTCCTGCAAGAGGCAAAAAGGGGTAAACTCGATCTTAGGTTTCTTTACTCTATCCGGGAGGCTTGACCTTTTGAACTCCACATGCATGTCCCCAGGTTGAGGTAATGGGACTTCATCTTCATGTGAGCTCGTCTCCTCCTTTCCCTTAGGTTCATAGTCCACTTCTTCTTCCGTAGTCCAACCACAATGCTCCACATCCCCATAGACTTTAGGGTCTACAAGGTAATCAGCCACATAGCTCTCTTCTTCTGAATCCTGGGACGACATGTTGCTCAAATTTGCGGCAGGATTGCTCGAAACAAAGACAGGAGATATTTACGTGATACGGGAGTCAAAACCCCGGGGAGATTATATAATGAATTTTTACCAACCAAAATACGTGTTGTGTACGAAAACGGAGTCCGGAGAACACACGAGGTGCCCAGGAGGTAGGGGGGTGCGCCCAGGGGGGTAGGGCGCGCCCTCCACCCTCGTGGAGGCCTCGTGTCCTTCCCGAACTGCTTCTTATTTTTCCATTTTTCTAAATATTCCAAAACGGAGAAATATTGCCTTAAAAACTATTTTGGAGTCGGTTTACTTACCGTACCACATACCTATTCCTTTTCGGAGTCTGAAATGTTCCAAAAAGTGTGCCTTATGTATTCCTCCGGGGTTACGGTTTCAATAACATTGGTTTCAACATTTATGGGATTACCTGAAATATAATGTTTGATTCTTTGACCGTTCACCACCTTCGGATTTGTGCCTTCGAAGTTGTTGATTTTTATAGCACCGAAATAATAAACCTCCTCGATAACGTAAGGACCTTCCCATTTAGAGAGAAGTTTTCCTGCAAAAAATCTTAAACGAGAGTTGTATAGCAATACATAATCATCTACATTAAACTCACGCTTTAGTATCCTTTTATCATGCCATCTTTTAACTTTTTTCTTTAAACAACTTGGCATTTTCGTAGGCTTGGGTTCTCCATTCATCGAGTGAGCTAATATCAAATAACCTCTTCTCACCGGCAAGCTTAAAATCATAATTGAGTTCTTTAATATCCCAATAAGCCTTATGTTCTAGTTTGAGAGGTAAGTGACATGCTTTTCCATAGACCATTTTATACGGAGACATACCCATAGGATTTTTATACACAGTTCTATAGGCCCATAATGCATCATAAAGTTTCTTCGACCAATTCGTTCTAGATCTATTAACAGTCTTTTGCAACATTAATTTGAGCTCTCTATTACTCAATTCTACTTGACCAGTAGACTAAGGGTGATAAGGAGATGCAATTCTATGATTAACATCCTATTTAGCAAGCATTTTACGGAAAGCGCCATGAATAAAATGTGAACCACCATTAGTCATTAAATGTCTAGGGACTCCAAATCTTGGAAAAATAACTTCTTTAAGCATTTTAATAGAAGTGTTATGATCAGCACTACTAGTTGGAATAGCTTCTACCCACTTAGTAATGTAATCAACAACAACTAAAATATGTGTATATCCATTAGAGGAAGGAAAGGGTCCCATATAGTCGAAGCCCCAAACATCAAATGGTTCAATAACGAGTGAATAGTTCATAGGCATTTCTTGACGTCTAGTAATATTACCAATTCCTTGACATTCATCACAAGATAAAACAAACTTACGGGCATCCTTGAAGAGAGTAGGCCAATAAAAACCAGATTGCAATACCTTATGTGCAGTTCTATCTCTAGCATGGTGTCCTCCATAAGCTTCGGAGTGACACTTGTGTAGGATCTGTTCTTGTTCATGCTCAGGTACACAACGTCTAATAATACCATCTACTTCTTCTTTATAAAGATGTGGGTCGTCCCAAAAGTAATGCCTCAAATCAAAGAAGAACTTTTTCTTTTGCTGGTATGTGAAACTAGGTGGAATAAACTTAGCAACAATCTAATTAGCATAATCAGCATACCATGGTGCAGTATGAGAAGCATTTATGACATTTAATTGCTCATCAGGAAATCTATCAGCAATAGGTAGTGGGTCATCAAGCACATTTACTAACCTAGACAAGTTGTCTGCAACGGGGTTCTCAGCTCCCTTTCTATCAACAATATGTAAGTCAAATTCTTGTAGCAAGAGAACCCATCTAATAAGTCTAGGTTTAGCATCTTTCTTTTCCATAAGATATTTAATAGCAGCATGATAAGTGTGAATAGTTACTTTAGAATCAACAATATAAGGTCTAAACTTATCACAAGCAAATACAACTGCTAAGAATTCTTTTTCAGTAGTAGCATAATTTCTTTGAGCATTGTCTAAGGTTTTACTAGCATATTGAATAACATTTAATTTCTTATAAACTCTTTGCCCTAGAACAGCACCTACAGAATCACACATAATTTCAAAGGGTAAATTCCAATCAGGTGACAGAACAATAGGTGCAGATATCAATGCTTTCTTAAGTACTTCAAATGCTTCTACACAATCATCATCAAAGACAAATGGTATATCTTTTTGTAACAAATTAGTCAGAGGCCGAGAAATTTTTGAGAAGTCCTTAATGAACCTCATATAAAAACTGGCATGACCAAGGAAACTTCTTATACCTTTGATGTCCTTGGGACATGACATCTTTTCAATAGCATCAACCTTGGATTTATCAACTTCAATACCTCTTTCAGAAATTTGTGCCCCAAGACAATGCATTCATTAACCATAAAGTGGCACTTTTCCTAATTCAAGACAAGATTAGTTTCTTCACATCTCTGCAAAACTCGATCAAGGTTGCTTAAGCAATCATCAAAAGAAGATCCATAGACGGAGAAATCGTCCATGAAAACCTCACAAATCTTTTAACATAAGTCAGAGAATATAGCCATCATGCATCTTTGAAAGGTAGCAAGTGCATTAAATAAACCAAAAGGCATACGTCTATAAGCAAAAGTACCAAAAGGGCAAGTAAAACTAGTCTTTGATTGATCCTTAGCTAACACATGTATTTGAGAGAAACCAGAATAACCATCTAGAAAGCAAAAATGTGTATGTTTAGATAATCTTTCTAGCATTTGATCGATAAAAGGTAAGGGGTAATGATCCTTTTTAGTGGCCTTATTTAATTTGCGGAAATCAATTACCATCCTATAACCTGTAATAATTCTTTGAGGAAACAATTCATCTTTATCATTAGGAACGACAGTAATACCTCCCTTCTTAGGGACACAATGGACAGGACTTACCCACTGACTATCAGCAACGGGATAAATTATACCTGCCTCAAGGAGCTTTAGTATTTCATTTCTTACCATTTCTTTCATTTTAGGGTTCAGCCGTCGTTGATGATCGCAAACTGGTTTAGCATCTTCTTCCAACTTAATTTTATGTTGACATAGAGTGGGACTAATGCCCTTAAGATCATCAAGAATATACCCAATAGCAGCACGGTGCTTCTTCAGAGTTTTCAATAATCTCTCTTCCTCATGCTCTGAAAGGTTAGCACTAATAATAACAGGATATATCTTTTTCTCATCAAGATAAGCATATTGAAGAGTATCAGGTAATGGTTTAAGCTCAAACACGGGATCACCCTTGGGTGGAGGAGGATCCCCTAGGATTTCAATAGGCAAATTGTGTTTCAGAATAGGTTCCTGTTTAAAGAATACTTCATCTATTTCCCTTCTTTCATTCATAAACATATCATTTTCATGGTCTAGCAAATATTGTTCTAAAGGATCACTAGGAGGTACGACAATAGAAGCAAGACCAATAATTTCATCCTTACTAGGTAATTCTTCTTCACGGTGTTGTCTACTAAATTTAGAGAAATTAAATTCATGAGTCATATCATAGAAACCGATAGTAACAACATCGCTTTTGCAATCTATGGTAGCATTAATAGTGTTTAAGAAGGGTCTACCAAAAATAATGGGACAAAAGCTATCTTGTGGGGAACCAAGAACAAGAAAATAAGCAGGATATTTACTTTTCCCACACAAGACTTCAATATCTCTAACAATTCCCGTTGGTGAAATAGTATCTCTATTGGCAAGTTTAATTGTGACATCAATATCTTCTATCTCAGCAGGTGCACTATCATGCATAATTTCTTTGTATAAGGCATAAGGTATTGCACTAGCAATAGCACCCATATCACATAAGCCATGATAACAATGATCTCCTATTTTAACAGTAATAACAGGCATGCCTACCATAGGTCTGTTTTTATCTTTAGCACAAGGTTTAGCTATTCTAGCGGTCTCATCAAGGAAATGAATAACATGCCCATCAATATTATCAGACAAGAGATCTTTAACGATAACAATATCAGGTTCAACTTTAATTTTCTCATGAGGTGTATAAGTTTTAATATTGCTTTTACGAACTACAGTTGAAGCTTTAGCATGATCCTTTATCCTAACAGGAAAAGGTTGTTTCTCAACATAAGAAGTAGGAACAATAGGATCATTATAAGTGACAATCTTTTCTTCAACTTTAATAGGTGCAGCTACTTTTACTTCTATGGGAGGATGATATTTAAACCACTTCTCCTTGGGGAGATCAACATATGTAGCAAAAGATTCATATAAAGAAGCTACTATCTCAGAGTCAAGTCCATATTTAGTGCTGAATTTACGGAAAACATCGGTATCCATAAAAGATTTAACACAATCAAACCTAGGTGTCATACCTGACTCCTTACCTTTGTCGAGGTCCCAATCTTCAGAGTTGCGTTTAATTCTTTCCAATAAATCCCATTTGAATTCAATAGTCTTCATCATAAAAGAGCCAACACAAGAAGTATCAAGCATGGTGCGATTGCTATTAGAAAGCCGAGCATAAAAATTTTGAATAATCATTTCTCTTGAGAGTTCATGATTGGGGCATGAATATAACATTGATTTAAGCCTCCCCCAAGCTTGAGCGATGCTTTCTCCTTCACGAGGCCAAAAATTATATTTATAATTTTGATCACGATGAACAAGATGCATAGGATAAAACTTCTGATGAAATTCCAATTTCAATCGTTTGTAATTCCAAGACCCCATATCATCACATAGCCTATACCATGTCGATGCATCTCCCTTCAAAGATAAAGGGAAGACCTTCTTATTAACAACATCTCCTGGTACACCTGCAAACTTAAATAATCCACAAACTTCTTCCACATATATTAGATGCTCATTAGGATGTTTTGTTCCATCTCCTAAAAAAGGATTAGCTAACAGTTTTTCTATCATACCAGAAGGAATTTCAATGCAGACATTTTCATTTTCATTTTCATTTTAGTAGGTTGAGTAGGTTTAGGAGCAACTCTTTGCTCTACTAGTCGGGGTGAAGATACCCCAAAGAAGCCCCTCAGAGGATTACTTTCCATAGTAACAAGTGACAGTAAGTTTCAGCACACTATATAAATTTTTCCTTACCAAATTCCACCTACCAGAGGCGCTTCACTCCCAGGCAACGGCGCGAGAAAAGAGTCTTGATGACGCACAAGTATAGGAGATCTATCATAGTCCTTTCGATAAGTAAGAGTGTAGAACCCAATGAGGAGCAGAAGGAAATGATAAGCGGTTTCCGGCAAGGTATTCTCTGCAAGTACTGAAATAAGTGGTAACCGATAGTTTTGTGATAGTATAATTTGTAACGAGCAACAAGTAACAAAAGTAAATAAGGTGCACCAAGGTGGCCCAATCCTTTTTGTAGCAAAGGACAAGCCTGGACAAACTCTTATATAGAGAAAAGCGCTCCCGAGGACACATGGGAATATCATCAAGCTAGTTTTCATCACACTCATATGATTCGCGATCGGTACTTTGATAATTTGGTATGTGGGTGGACCGGTGCTTGGTTGCTGCCCTTACATGGACAAGCATCCCACTTATGATTAACCTCTATTGCAAGCATCCTCAACTACAAAAAAAAGTATTAAGGTAAACCTAACCATAGCATGAAACATATGGATCCAAATCAGCCCCTTATGAAGCAATGCATAAACTAGGGTTTAAGCTTCTGTCACTCTAGCAACCCATCATCTACATATTGCTTCCCGATGCCTTCCTCTAGGCCCAAACAATGGTGAAGTGTCATCTAGTCGACGTTCACATAACACCACTAGAGGAGAGACAACATACATATCATCAAAATATCGAACGAATACCAAATTCACATGCCTACTAATAGCAAGACTTCTCCCATGTCCTCAGGAACAAACGTAACTACTCACAAAGCATAAACATGTTCATAATCAGAGGGGTATTAATATGCATATAGGATCTGAACATATGATCTTCCACCAATTAAACCAACTAGCATCAACTACAATGAGTAATTAACACTACTAGCAACCTACTAGCACCAATCCCGGACTTGGAGACAAGAATTGGATACAAGAGATGAACTAGGGTTTTGAGAGGAGATGGTGCTGATGAAGATGTTGATGGAGATTGCCCTCTCCTGATGAGAGTAGCATTGGTGATGACGATGGCGATGATTTCCCCCTCCCGGAGGGAAGTTTCCTCGGCAAAACAGCTCTACCGGAGCCCTAGATTGGTTCCGCCAAGGTTCTGCCTCGTGGCGGCGGAGTTTCGTCCAAGAAGATGGCTTCTGATTTATTTTTTTCTCATCGAAAAACTTCATATAGCAGAAGATGGCCACCGGGGGCCCACGAGCTAGGCGGTCGCGCCCAGGGGGGTAGGGCGCACCCCCCACCCTCGTGGGCTGGGTGTGGCCCCCTGGTGAACTTCTTCCACTGAGTATTTTTTATATATTCTGAAAACGTCTTCCGTGAAGTTTCAGGACTTTTGGAGCTGTGCAGAATAGGTCTCTAATATTTGCTCTTTTCTAGCCTATAATACCAGCTGTCGGCATTCTCACTCTTTATGTAAACCTTGTAAAATAAGAGAGAATAGATCATAGATGCAAAATGGATGTATCATAGATCCCCTATAGTTGTGGGTCATCAAGACTCTTTTCTGACGCAGTTGCCGGGGAGTGAAGCTCCTTTGGTAGGTGGAATTTGGTAAGGAAAAATTTATATAGTGTGCTGAAATTTACTGTCACTTGTTACTATGGAAAGTAATCCTCTGAGGGGTTTGTTCAGGGTATCTTCACCCCGACCAGTAGAGCAAAGAGTTGCTCCTCAACCTACTGAAAATGAAGATGTCTGCTTTGAAATTCCTTCAGGTATGATAGAAAAATTGCTAGCTAATCCTTTTGCAGGAGATGGAACAAAGCATCCTGATGAGCACCTAATCTATGTGGATGAAGTTTGTGGATTATTTAATCTTGCAGGTGTGCCCAGAGATGTTATTAAGAAGAAGGTCTTACCTTAACTTTGAAGGAAGATGCATTGACATGGTACAGGCTATGTGATGATATGGGGTCATGGAACTACAAATGATTGAAATTGGAATTTCATCAGAAGTTTTATCCTATGCATCTTGTTCATTGTGATCGCAATTATATATATAATTTCTGGCCTCGCGAAGGAGAAAGCATCGCTCAAGCTTGGGGGAGGATTAAATCAATGTTATATTCATGCCCCAATCATGAGCTCGCAAGAGAAATGATTATTCAATAATTTTATGCTCGACTTTTTGATAACAATCACATCATGCTAGATACTTCTTTTGCTGGCTCTTTTATGATGAAGACTATTGAATTCAAATGGGATTTATTGGAAAGAATTAAACGCAACTCCGAATATTGGGGGCTCGACAAAGGTAAGGAGTCAGGTATGACACCTAAGTTTGATTGTGTTAAATCTTTTATGGATACCGATGTTTTCCGTGCATTTAGCACTAAATATGGACTTGACTCTGAGATAGTAGCTTCTTTCTGTGAATCTGTTGCTACTCATGTTGATCTCCCTAGGGAGAAGTGGTTTAAATATCATCCTCCCATAGAAGTAAAAGTAGCTCCACCTATTAAAGTTGAATAAAAGACTATCACTTATAATGATCCTATTGTTCCTACTTCTTATGTTGAGAAACCACCTTTCCCTATTAGGATAAAGGATCATGCTAAAGCTTCAACTGTGGTTCGTAAAAGCAATATTAGAACTTATACACCTCCTGAGCAAATTAAAGTTGAACCTAATATTTCTATTGTTAAAGATCTCTCGTCTGATAATATTGATGGGCATGTTATTCATTTCCGTGATGAGACTGCTAGAATTGCTAAACCTTGTGCTAAAGATAATCCTAGATCTTTGGTAGGCATGTCTGTTATTTCTGTTAAAATAGGAGATCATTGTTATCATGGCTTATGTGATATGGGTGCTAGTGCTAGTGCTATACCTCGTGAATTACACAAAGAAATTATGCATGGTATTGCACCTGCTGAGATAGAAGATATTGATGTGACAATTAAACTTGCCAATAGAGATACTATTTCACCAATTGGAATTATTAGAGATGTTGAAGTCTTGTGTTGGAAAACTAAATATCCTGCTGATTTTCTTGTTCTTGGTTCCCCACAAGATAGCTTTTGTCCCATTTTATTTGGTAGACCCTTCTTGAACACTGTTAATGCTAAGATATATTGCAAAAAGGATGTTGTTACTATTGGTTTAGGTGATATGTCTCATGAATTTAATTTCTCTAAATTTCGTAGACAACACCGTGAAGAGGAATTGCCTAGTAAGGATGAAATTATTGGTCTTGCTTCTATTGCCGTACCTCCTAGTGATCCTTTAGAACAATATTTGCTAGACCATGAAAATGATATGTTTATGAATAAAAGAAGGGAAATAGATCAAGTATTCTTTAAATAGGAACCCATCCTCAAAACACAATCTGCCTGTTGAAATCCTAGGAGATCCTCCTCCACCCAAGGGTGATCCCGTGTTTGATCTTGAACCGTTACATGATACTCTTAAATATGCTTATCTTGATGAGAAAACGATATATCATGTTATTATTAGTGCTAACCTTTCAGAGCATGAAGAAGAGAGATTACTAAAAACTCTAAAGAAGCACCGTGCTGCTATTGGATATACTCTTGATGATCTTAAGGGCATTAGTCCCACTCTGTGTCAACACAAAATAAATTTGGAGGAAGATGCCAAACCAGTTCGTGATCATCAACGACGGCTGAATCCTAAGATGAAGGAAGTGGTAAGAAAGGAAATACTAAAGCTTCTTGAGGCAGGTATAATTTATCCCGTTACTGATAGTCAATGGGTAAGTCCTGTCCACTGTGTCCCTAAGAAGGAAGGTATTACTGTCGTTCCTAATGATAAAGATGAATTGATTCCGCAAAGAATTATTACAGTTTATAGGATGGTAATTGATTTCCGCAAATTATATAAAGCTACTAAAAAAGATCATTACCCCTTACCTTTTCTCAATCAAATGCTAGAAAGATTATCCAAACATACTCATTTTTGCTTTCTAGATGGTTATTCTGGTTTCTCAAATACGTGTGTCAGCCAATGATCAATCAAAGACTACTTTCACTTGCCCTTTTGGTACTTTTGCTTATAGACATATGCCTTTTGGTTTATGTAATGCACCTGCTACCTTTCAAAGATGCATGATGGCTATATTCTCTGACTTTTGTGAAAAGATTGGTGTGGTTTTCATGGACGATTTCTCCATTTATGGATCCTCTTTTGATGATTGCTTAAGCAACCTTGATCGAGTTCTACAGAGATGTGAAGAAACTAACCTTGTCTTGAATTTGGAGAAGTTCCACTTTATGGTTAATGAAGGTATTATCTTGGGGCATAAAGTTTCTGAAAGAGGTATTGAAGTTGATAAAGCCAAGGTTGATGCTATTGAAAAGATGCCATGTCCCAAGGACATCAAAGGTATAAGAAGTTTCCTTGGTCATGCCGGTTTTTATAGGAGGTTCATTAAGGACTTCTCAAAAATTTGTCGGCCTCTGACTAATTTATGACAAAAGGATATACCATTTGTCTTCGATGATGATTGTGTAGAAGCATTTGAAATACTTAAGAAAGCAATGATCTCTGCACCTATTGTTCAACCACCTGATTGGAATTTACCCTTTGAAATTATGTGTGATGCTAGTGATTATGCTGTAGGGGCTGTTCTAGGGCAAATAGTTGATAAGAAATTAAATGTTATTCAATATGCTAGTAAAACTCTAGACAATGCTCAGAGAAATTATGCTACTACTGAAAAAGAATTCTTAGCAGTTGTATTTGCTTGTGATAAGTTCTGGCCTTATATTGTTGATTCTAAAGTAACTATTCACACTGATCATGCTGCTATCAAATATCTTATGGAAAAGAAAGATGCTAAACCTAGACTTATTAAATGGGTTCTCCTGGTACAAGAATTTGATTTGCATATTATTGATAGAAAGGGAGCTGAGAACCCCGTTGCAGACAACTTTTCTAGGTTAGAAAATGTTCTTGATGACCCACTACCTATTGATGATAGCTTTCCTGATGAACAATTAAATGTCATAAATTCTTCTCACACTGCTCCATGGTATGCTAATTATGCTAATTACATTGTTGCTAAATTTATACCACCTAGTTTCACATACCAGCAAAATAAAAAGTTCTTCTATGATTTGAGACATTACTTTTGGGATGCCCCACATCTTTATAAAGGAGTAGATGGTGTTATTAGACGTTGTGTACCTGAGCATGAACAGGAACAGATCCTACGCAAGTGTCACTCCGAAGCTTATGGAGGACACCACGCTGGAGACAGAACTACACATAAGGTATTGCAATCCGGTTTTTATTGGCCTACTCTCTTCAAGGATGCCCGTAAGTTTGTCTTGTCTTGTGATGAATGTCAAAGAATTGGTAATATTAGTAGACATCAAGAAATGCCTATGAATTATTCACTTGTTATTGAACCATTTAATGTTTGGGGCTTTGATTATATGGGACCTTTTCCTGCCTCCAATGGATATACACATATTTTAGTTGTTGTTGATTACGTTACTAAGTGGGTAGAAGCTATTCCAACTAGTAGTGCTGAACATAACACCTCTATTAAGATGCTTAAATAAGTTGTTTTTCCAAGGTTTGGAGTCCCTAGATATTTAATGACTGGTGGTGGTTCACATTTTATTCATGGTGCTTTCCGAAAAATGCTTGCTAAATATGATGTTAATCATAGAATTGCAACTCCTTATCACCCACAGTCTAGCGGTCAAGTAGAATTGAGTAATAGAGACCTCAAAATAATTTTGCAAAAGACTGTTAATAGATCTAGAAAGAATTGGTCCAAGAAACTTGATGATGCATTATGGGCCTATAGAACTGCATATAAAAATCCTATGGGTATGTCTCCGTATAAAATGGTTTATGGAAAAGCATGTCACTTACCTCTAGAACTAGAACATAAGGCTTATTGGGCTATTAAAGAGCTCAATTATGATTTCAAGCTTGCCGGTGAGAAGAGGTTATTTGACATTAGCTCTCTTGATGAATGGAGAACCCAAGCCTATGAGAATGCCAAATTATTTAAAGAAAAAGTTAAAAGATGGCATGACAAAAGAATACAAAAGCGTGAGTTTAATGTAGGTGATTATGTATTTCTATACAACTCTTGTTTAAGATTTTTTGCAGGAAAACTTCTCTCTAAATGGGAAGGTCCTTACGTTATCGAGGAGGTCTATTGTTCTGGTGCCATAAAAATCAACAATTTCGAAGGCACAAATCCGAAGGTGGTGAACGGTCAAAGAATTAAACAATATATCTCAGGTAATCCTATAAATGTTGAAACCAATGTTATTAAAACCATAACCCCGGAGGAATACATAAGGGACACTTTCCAGAACTTTTCAGACTTCGAAAAGGAATAGGTATGTGGTACGGTAAGTAAACCGACTCCAAAACAGTTCTAATGGCAATTTTCTTCCGTTTTGGAATATTTAGAAAAAATAGAAAAATAAGAAGCAGTCCGGGAAGGACATGAGTGCTCCACGAGGGCGGAGGGCGCGCCCCCTACCTCGTGGGCACCTCGTGTGCTCTCCGGACTCCATTTTCGTACACGACACATATTTTGGTCGGTAAAAATTCATTATATAATCTCCCGGAGGTTTTGACTCCCGTATCACACAAAATCTCCTGTCTTTTTTCGAGCTGTTTTTCTAACAGATCCAGGTCGTCATGTCGTCTTCAAGTGCCCCCAAGGACCAGTTCTTCGAGAAGGTCATCAACCCCTACCTCACGGAGGTGCTGCAAGACCCTCAAACCATTGATATGCGTGAGGGGTTGTTGCACATCCGCGATGTTGAGGGAGCAAGGAAGACCGGAAGCACGGAGGCAAGGCTCGAGGCATTGGAGCAAGAAGTTTTCAAGTGTCAGGAGATGGTGGAGCGTGGACTCGATTCCAATCAAATTATGATCACGGAGTTCACCAACAACCACAAGCTGGACGTCAAGGACATTGGGGAGGCCATCTTCAAGCTTCATGAGAAAATCGAGCACCTCCAAGCCCAGATTTATGACCTGCAAAATCAAAACCGTGAGTATGAATATAGATTCAAGAGGATGAGTTTGGCTGCAGATTTGAGGTTTTAGGAGACTCGGTCATCCTTCTATGATGGTGAGCCTATGCCTTGGAAGAAAGACGACAAGCCTACGCCATCAGCAAAACCATCAACTTCTTCACCAACAAAGGAGACATAACCACATGGGTATGGGCACTCCCCTTGGAAACTGCCAAGCTTGGGGCAGTGCCCCAGTATCGTATCACCATCACTTTTATCTTTACCCTTTTTCTTAGTTCGATCCTTTTGGTAATATCCTGATCTAGTAGTATAAAGCTTTTAGTATGATCTAGTTGTGAGTTTTGCTTCATGATCCTTCTATGTAATCGAGTCCGTGAGCTATATATAAAAAAGATTAGTGTTGAGTCAAGGGCTTGATTATTTTTCCATGATCTTGAGTGAATAAAAGAAAAGAGAAAGAATAAAAAGGAGATAAAAGAGATCATATGGATCTTATGGAGAGTAATGAGCTCACATAGAAAAAGTATGATGAATAAAAGTTGTTGAGAGTTGACAAACATAGTTTTGGTCATGGTTGCAATTAATAGGAAGTAATAAAGAAAGAGAGGTCTTCACATATAAATATACAATCTTGGACATATTTTATGATTGTGAGCACTCATTAAAATATGACATGCTAAAGAGTTGACGTTGGACAAGGAAGACAACATAATGGGTTATGTTTTCTTGCATATGAGATAAATTATATTGTCTTGGGTCATCCAACATGATTGAGCTTGCCTTTCCCCCTCATGCTAGCCAAATTCATTGCACCAAGTAGAGATACTACTTGTGCTTCCAAACATCCCTAAACCCAGTTTTGCCATGAGAGTCCACCATACCTACCTATGGATTGAGTAAGATCCTCCATGTAAGTTGTCATCGGTACAAGCAATAAAAATTGCTCTCTAAATATGTATGACTTATTAGTGTGTGAGAAAATAAGCTTTATACGATTGTGTGATATGGAAGAAATAAAAGCGACGGACTGCATAATAAAGGTCCATATCACAAGTGGCAATATAAAGTGACGTTCTTTCGCATTAAGATTTTGTGCATCCAACCATAAAAGCGCAGGAAAACCTCTGCTTCCCTCTGTGAAGGGCCTATCTTTTACCTTTATCTCCTACCTTACATAAGAGTCATGGTGATCTTCACCCTTCCTTTTTACATTTTATCTTTTGGCAAGCACAACATGTTGGAAAGATCCTAGTATATATGGCTAATTGGATGTGAGTTTTCATGAACTATTGTTGTTGACATTACCCTTGAGGTAAACATTGGGAGGCAAAATTATAAGCCCCTATCTTTCTCTGTGTCTGATTAAACTCCATACCCATAAGTATTGCGTGAGTGTTAGCAATTGTGAAAGACTATATGATAGTTGAGTATGTGGACTTGCTGAAAAGCTCTTATATATTGACTCTTTCCTATGTTATGATAAATTGCAATTGCTCCAATGACTGAGATTATAGTTTGTTAGTTTTCAATGAAGTTTATGATTCAAGCTTGAAATTGTGATTGAATTGTTACTCTAGCATAAGAGATCATATGACAAGAATTATATAAGTTGATGTTCTAAGAATGATCATGATGCCCTCATGTCCGTATTTTATTTTTTATCGACACCTCTATCTCTAAAGATGTGGACATATTTTTCGATTTCAGCTTTCGCTTGAGGACAAGCGAGGTCTAAGCTTGGGGGAGTTGATACGTCCATTTTGCATCATGCTTTTATATCAATATTTATTGCATTATGGGCTATTATTACACATTATGTCGCCATACTTATGCCTATTCTCTCTTATTTTATAAGGTTGACATAAAGAGGGAGAATGTCGGCAGCTGGGATTCTGGGCTAGGAAAGGAGCAAATATTAGAGACCTATTCTGCACAGCTCCAAAAGTCCTGAAACTTCATGGAAGTCATTTTCAGAATATATAAAAAATACCGAGCGCAAGAAGTTCACCAGGGGGGCCACACCCTGCCCACGAGGGTGGTGGCGCGCCCTACCCCCCTGGGCGCGCCCCCTACCTCGTGGGCCCCCTGGTGGCCCTCCGATGGCCATCTTCTGCTATATGGAGTCTTTCGATGAGGAAAAAATCATAAGCCATCTTTTCGGACGAGACTCCGCCGCCACGAGGCAGAACCAATCTAGGGCTCTGGCAGAGCTGTTCTTCCGGGGAAACTTCCCTCTGGGAGGGGGAAATCATCGCCATCGTCATCACCAACGCTCCTCTCATCGGGAGAGGGCAATCTCCATCAACATCTTCACCAGCACCATCTCGTCTCAAAACCCTAGTTCATCTCTTGTATCCAATTCTTGTCTCCAAGTCTATGATTGTTACATGTGGGTTGCTAGTAGTGTTAATTACTCCTTGTAGTTGATGCTAGTTGGTTTATTTGGTGGAAGATCATATGTTTAGATCCTATATGCACATTAATACCCCTCTGATTATGAACATGAATATGCTTTGTGAGTAGTTATGTTTGTTCCTGAGGACATGGGAGAAGTCTTTCTATTAGTAGTCATGTGAATTTGGTATTCATTCGATATTTTGATGAGATGTATGTTGTCTCTCCTCTAGTGGTGTTATGTGAACGTCGACTACATGACACTTCACCATTATTTGGGCCTAGAGGAAGGCATTGGGAAGTAATAAGTAGATGATGGGTTGCTAGAGTGACAGAAGTTTAAACCCTAGTTTATGCGTTGCTTCGTAAGGTGCTGATTTGGAGCCATATGTTTCATGCTATGGTTAGGTTTACCTTAATACGTTGTAGTTGTGGATGCTTGCAATAGAGGTTAATCATAAGTGGGATGCTTGTCCAAGAAAGGACGGTACCCAAGCACCGGTCCACCCACATACCAAATTATCAAAGTACTGAACGCGAATCATATGAATGTGATGAAAACTAGCTTGATGATATTCCCATGTGTCCTCGGGAGCACTTTTCTCTATATAAGAGTTTGTCCAGGCTTGTCCTTTGCTACAAAAAGGATTGGGCCACCTTGCTGCACTTTATTTACTCTTGTTACTTGTTACTCGTTACAAATTATCCTATCACAAAACTATCTGTTACCTATTATTTCAGTGCTTGCAGAGAATACCTTGTTGAAAACCGCTTGTCATTTCCTTCTACTCCTCGTTGGGTTCGACACTCTTACTTATCGAAAGGACTACGATAGATCCCCTATACTTGTAGGTCATCAGCGTAGTTCAGGACGTCAGTTAAGTCCTCAATTGTAGCGACTAGGTGAGTGGTGGGTGGGATGTAAAATTCCCTAGTATCGGCTTTATATTCGATCGTATCATAGACCGAGGGTGAGTTCACTAGATTCTAAATCCGGTCTAGCATCTCGTTTATCTGCGGGAGATCTCTCGGACCCATGGCCTGTCTGTAAGCCAGGACGAAATGAAATATGCTCCGTTGGTTGCTTGATGCTGCCTCATAGTCCTGGCTGGCGAGGGTTGACTCTTGGTCGGCCAGCGAAGAGATTGGATTCAAATCTAATGTCAGTACCAAGTTCGGACTTGACTCGAGGTCAAGATCTGATGAGACAGCACTCGGATCAATGGGTAACAAGAGATGGAGGAGACATTAGTTTAACCAAGTTCGGGCCCTTTCGAGGAGGTAAAACCCTATGTCCTGTTTTGATTGTATTAATGATGATGTATCGAGTACATGCTTGATCTACCCCGAGATCGTATGTTGAGTTCTAACCCTAAGGTAGGTAAATTGTGATTATCTCTCTACGGACTAAAACCCCTTAGCTTATATAGGTACTGGGTATCTGGGGTTACACATGGTCAGTTGCCAACTAGGGATAAACATGCCAACAGGCGAAGTAGTCCTTGAAGTACATGCCAAGTCTTTGGGCAAGTCCATCTTGGTCATGTCTAAGGTCGAGGCTTCTATAGTCCTCCCTTGTGACGTCGATGGGACATAAGCTCGACCCATGGACTATGGGCCAACTAGGTTGGTACCCCCTTGTCCACGACACCAGCATGAAACCCTTGGAAAAAGGCTCCTCGTGAATGTGCGGCCTGAAGCATGCCTGGCCGGTAGAACTTTCCCCCTTCAAGGCCAGGGATTGTGCTAGCCGCTCGACACGTTGGCGAGCGTCTTACTCGTCATGAGGGACCCACGGCCCTAGCCGCTCACTTAACACAGGGCGCGCAGTCGGCCCTGCGAATGCCGGCTTGCCCCAACGTGCAGGTGGGGGCTGCCGTGCCGGCTAGTGGCGTGCTTTGCCAGCCGACTCGTTCACTCGGCTGTTGACAGTCGGCGGGTCGCGGATACCTTTGCTCCGGTTGCCCCGCAGCTGGCTTCTTGTTGCCATTCAACGAAGATGCTTGTTGTGTTGGCTGAGGACCCTCAGCCGCCCGCCGGTCGGCCAGCTCCAGAAGAGGGGTCCCAGAGCGAGAAGCGGACGGCTGTTCAGGAAATACCGATTGTGCCTACTGCTGGTTCGTGGCAGCCAAAAGATCGAGGACACGCTGCTGCAGCAGCAGCAGCTCCTCGCCCTCATGTGTTCCAGCTTGGCTGCGGATGTCTCTTCCGCCCTCATGTTCTTAACGGCGGAGTTGTAGGTGGGTCGGGCTGCACCCAACATCTGGCTAATAGTCATGCCCTAGCGTTGCACCTCCTCTAGCCGGCTGGGCCCCTCGCCAGTCAGGGTGAAGCCATGGGTAGAGTTGTACTCACGTAGTATGGACTCCAGCCGGCACTACGTGGTAGCAAGCCAAATGGCCTCATCGAGCAGGCGCTTTCCCTTCTCCTCAAGCTCGGTCGTGACAATGTTGGTGTCCATGCCGATTGCAATGGGCGCGTGCAGGCTCAACAACATTGTGCGGAGCAGGTTTTCCTGGCAGGCATGAGCAGCCGTCGCCGCAGTAGTGCTGAAGCAGGTAGTCAACACCTCAATGTGGGTGGAGAGGTCAAGAACTTCATGGGAGATGCCATAGCTATCCAAGATAGGTGGGTCAGTGAAGGTGAGCACCTCGCGAGGGTACTCGTCGGAGACGATCGCGGCATAGACGCAGTGGTCAGCGAAAGGGGTGATGGAGCCGCCCATAGGTAAGTCGGCGTCTGTTAAACGTGTCGCACTATTGTTGACGCAGTCAAGTGCACCAAACGTAATGACCAGGCCATGCGCAACATGCTCGCCGGAGGGAATGTAGGGTCTTGTCCGGAACATTATTTTGGCCAATGCCGCGTCAGACCCCATGGTGGGCGCCAACTGTCATGGTATTCTCATGGCAGATGCCATGGGATGGCTTATCTCGTGTGGTTAGGGGCCGATCAGCGCCCACGGCGTCCTGATGCGCGATTAGGCATGTGCACGGATGTACACAGAGACATAGCTAGGTTCAGTGCCCTCCGATGGAGGTAACAACCCTAGTCCTGCAAGGATCACTATGATCTACACGGGGTGTACATGGTTGCTCCAAGAGCTGTATTGGTGGAGGAAGAAGAGAGCTCCATCTCTGCTCTCTGCCTCGAGTGTGTGGGAGTGTGGAAAGAATGAGCCGCCCCCCTTATGGGACTGCTGGGATGTCTTATACTTGGGTCTCCCAGGTTACAAAATGGTTAAGAAAGAGGGGTGGGCCCCTGGTGCCAGCGTCTCTGGCCTCTAGTGGGGCCCATCGGCTGCGGGGTCCTGTTGGTCGTAGGGCCCGCCGGCTGCACGATATTGTTGCTCGTAGGTCACGGCATGACAGAGTGGTTGACAGTATGCCTTTACAGTGCCGGGCCGCGCTGACGTAGGCAACCCCGGTCAGCGGTACGGGTGACACTGTAGCCATGCTCTCCATGACGTGGCGGGTGTCTTGTTGTACGCTTGGATTTGATGTGCGCTGAGCCCACTAGCTGCCGGCTGCGGCCAGCCAGCCCAAGCCGACATCAAGCGGGGGGGAGCCAGCTAGAGGGCCAATCAATTTGAGGGACCTGAGCCATCCCGATACTTTGAAATGTTAACTTCTTTCCTTGAGCCTACCCGGGGGTCATCCCGTGACAACTTGAGCAATTGTATTCCATAGATTATGTGAATACAAAAAGGACGTAGGGTTTTAAGCTAGCATGACGGCCTGAACCTGTATAAAATCCGTTGTGTCCATGTTTCCTTGTGTTCCCTTGATAGTGGACTGACTAGGCGTTTAGCCCCTGGCCGAACTCACAAATACAGGGTATCCTTGATCCCCGGTGTCTGGAGAACACATTCTGACACAAGCCATGGCCGGAGAGGCGGTCGCCACATTGGAGGCCATTGCCCCAGTTGGAGGAGCTTGGACCCGGTGGGTTTCTTTCATCCCCGAAGTTTTCTTCGGCGCGGGCGGTGGCGCGTGGGTGGTTTCTCGTGGCGACAAGCCGGCGCCGGTGGCCGGTCGGGTGTGGGAAGGGATCCATTCTGTCTAGAGAGACGGTCATCGATGGTGGCAATGGGGCGTGGTGGCTGTGGCAGCGGGAGACAAGACAGCGCAGTGATGGTAGAAAGAGACTTCCACTTTCACTCAGCCGCAACGGGAGTGAGCATATTTAGGGTGATTGGAAGTGATTTTGGACTGTGGATGATGATTTTACTCCTTTATAGATTTTAGTACTTCGGCTAGGTGCGCCGTAAGGGAAGAAAACTGAAATTATCATCCCTTACGCTCAGATAGGGGATCGGTTAGAAATGCCCTAATGGATTTTGTTTGATGTATGGACCATAATTTCTTAAGTCTTTAAAACATGAAGAACGAACATTCTGCAAGCTATGTTTTTTCAGCGTGTGCAGTTTAGCAAAATGTCCAGCATCAATTATTATTTTTAGTCGGTAGTTTATGTATGGAGTGAGATGAATATTAGGGGTCGACAGACACAAAGGCTTAGAATGGTCGCCGATGTTAGATAAATATGAGACTGCTTGTGAATAGACAAACCGGTTGTCAACCAATTAGCTGGCTCACTACAAGATATAGGGCACCAGAGCCTTAATGCTAGCCGGGAACTCCTCGAACTTGGATTCTTACCATCTTTGGGTGGCGAAGCTTCGCCGATGAGGTAGCCTGCCATGCCAGAGGCCATTGCGAGCGCATAAACCGTTTGCGAGATCATCGCGAACCCGAAGAATCCGGTGATCTCGAAGAGGTAGTGCGGGCAGGTGATGAACTCGAAGAGCCCGCCTTTGGGGATCTTGTACCCTGTATCGTTGTCACCTCCCTTCCTAAGTTGCAAGATGAGATAGTGGTGGTAGAAGTTGCCGGCGATGCCAACGGCCAAGAGGAGGACGCCTGGGTAGAGGAGGTCCGTTGTATGGTCAGGGAGTTCGACGGCGAGGTGTCGCGCGTAGATCATGGTGATGGCGCTGAGCAGGTAGCTGGAGGAGATGGTGAGCGCCGTGTTGAGTAGCATGTTTCTACTGTACCCGTGGATGAAGAGTACCTTGTAAAAGAGCAAATTAAGTAGTGGTTTGAACTAAAACCAGGAAACTTATTTTGAAATGGAGGAAGTACTAGATTGTAATGGAACAATATTCATGCCTCTATTGGAACACGATTTGTTTTCAATAAACCTATAAAAAATTGGAGATCATCAAATTATTGTGAAGTTTAGTCCTCAGGTTTTTCTTTTAGGTTTCAACTACCATTGAACCTTGTTGAAAACACAGAGATTTCTCTTCCTGGATTTCTCTTCCCATTTTTCAGTCAAATGAGAGAAAATATTCAACTCCAATTCAAATAAAGTTTGATGAAATAAGTTTGCATTTTGTTTAATTTGACTCAAATTCATGTGTCACCACAATCGATTAACCGAAATGCACTAAAATTCCTGATTTTCTTGTCAATTTCATCCAAGATGTGAACCCCACTTCTATAACATGTCTCGGTCAGGGGAAAAACATGGTTGAAGTACATGATTTCCGATACTTTTTGTGGCACCTAAAGACCAGTTCTTCGTTAGTACTCTCTTTGTTCAGAACTATTTTTTGGAGAAATGGATATATCTAGATGTATTTAAATTCTATATACATCTATTTTTGTCTAGTTCTCCGACGAGTATTTCGGGACGAAGAGAGTATTTTTTTCCCAAGTAAATCTTGAACAAGACCTTTACCTTGAGGACACGCTTCAGGAAGTGGACGGCTAGCGCGGCGGCGAGGAGCTCCGCGCGCAGCCCTTCCACGGCACCCGGCACGACGAAGGACGCCGCGGCAGCGCGTAGGCCACCAGCATCCCGTCATGGTCCGACAGCTGCGCGCCACCGGTGCCTCCCTTCTTTTGCTGCTGTCCAGACATGACGGGCCAGAACTTGGAGTAGGTCGTTAGTCGTCCCGCCTAGCTTCTAGCACCCCAGTGCTGGCCACCATGGGCAGGCACCTGCGCTCGCCCAACCTCCCGCCCGCCCTGGCAATCGGCCGGCGCCGCCCGCCAGGCTGGTGGACACCTCACCACCGGAGAGGGCACGGCCAGTTCAAATATCGGCGGAGGTTCGGTAGCCCGCGCGTTCTGCTGGTTGTGATGGCGTCACAATGGGGACAGGGAATGACACCTAAAGTGTGATCGAGTTGGTACAAGGGGCCCCGTCAGCGGGCAGGTGCATGGAGACCAGTGTGGAAGACAAGCGGGCTCTGGCTGAAAGCGGTGTGGGCCCAGAGTCCAGCCGTGGCTCGGCTTCTCCCCGTGCTAGCCAAGTGGAGGTGGGGCCTCCCGCCTCGGTGACGCTGCCGCGGTGGCATGGTTCCCACGCACAGCAGGAGGAGGCCAGTGATCATGCCGCCTCGGATCTGGCACGATCGTCCCTAGCGTTCCGCGTCTGGAAAATTCAGTTGTCCACATCCGCGGGGGCCCGCCACATGCAATCTCTTGTATCACCACAGGACGACACGGATTGGGCATTGGACATGCAGCAAATGGAAACTGAGCATGCAGAGCCAGCAGATCCTGTGCACGAAAACCAGCCCGGATTGGGGGAGGGACCGGATCCCATGCAGCTCTCGCCTCCCTCGTCCAATTGCCAGTGTAGCTCGGAGGCAGCCACCACCGCGCATTGTATGGGACAAGTGCATGAGTTGGACACTTTCCTGGTCAGCCTCTCTGAGGAGGTTCGGTCCCTAACACACAATGGGGAGGGGGCCCACTCACAGCAGGAGTCCCAAATGGCTGCATGCGCACGCTTTGATGCATTCTGCACTCAAGTCCAGAGGGCGCTTTCTCCCATCCTACAAAATCCAGCAACTCGTGCCCCCCCCCCGACGAAGCATCCGCGGCAGCGGAGGCAAGTGGATCTGTCTACACCCAGGCGAAGCGTGCGCTTGGCAAGAAGAAGGGCCCATGGCTTGGCGGCAAGCAAGCAACAGCAAGTGATCATCCACAATCTCTGATTAGCCCACGAAGGAGATACAATTGGCGATGAGGCCCTGCAAGCATACATCCGCCTATTCGAGCAGCCGCTGAATGATACCCACATCGCTGCCATACTAGCGCTCTTTGGTTGGGAGCCGTCGGCCCTCCCGATGCAGGACGAGGTAGAAGGAGCGAGGGTTTAACACCCTTTCCTATGGTTGTTTTTGCGGGCTGTTTCTATGACCGAACAGCCGATAAAAATGTTGTTGTGGAATGTCCATGGGCTCAACTTGCTGGTGAGGCGGCACGCTATCTTCCAAGTGGTGGCCTCGGTTGACCCTAGCATCGTGTGCTTCCAAGAAACTAAGTTGGAGGTTGTAACACTTGAGGTTGTCAAACAATGCCTCGGTAATAAATTTGAGAGTTTTTACTACCTCCCAGCGATTGGGACATGCGGCGGCATTTTGTTAGCTTGGGACCCGCTTGCGGTTACATTGTCCAACCCCCACCTTTCGGAAAACACGTTGTCCGCCCTTGTGCAGCCCTTGGGAGCACTAGTGTGGTGGCTAATGGGTGTGTATGGACCATCCTCGGAGGATGTGGCCAAAGTAGAATTCATGAGGGAATTGGTGGAGGTCCAAGAGCTTTTGGCTGTCCCGTGGTTGTTGGTTGGCGACTTCAATCTTCTAGTCAACCCGGAGGATAAGAACAACGACTCTGTCAACCGCCACATGATCAGCCGTTTTCGGTCCAAGCTTAATAAGCTGGAGCTCAAGGAGATATACTTGAATGGGAGACGCTATACGTGGTCCAACGAGAGGTCCAGGGCGACATTGGAAAGGATTGATCATGTGTTCGGGACGAATTGTTGGGAGGATTTATACCCTTCTAGCTTCCTAATGGCGGTGAGCTCAGCAGCCTCGGACCACTTCCCACTTTTGGTGGACATGCACGCTGACTTCCAATATGGGAAACGCTTCAAGTTCGAAGCCTTCTGGCCCAAGGACCCGGGTTTCATGGAAACGGCGCAGGAGGCGTGGCACTCCACATCATCGGAGGGCAACCCCTACATGGTGTTGAACAATAAATTGCGGGCCACCGCAAAGCACCTCCAAAGGTGGAATGACAAGTGGATTGGCAATATACTTATGCAGATTGCCATTGGCCTAGAGTTGATATTGGTTAAGCTAAACAACAACTTGGAGAGTTGGAAGATAAAAATTACCTAATTTAGTTCGTTTCAAAGGGATATCCTTGTGTTGTGTGTTAGTTGAAGAAAGATGATATCTTCATCGATTGGTCCTGTGATCAGTTGTTGGACCTATTGTCTTATCAAAACTTGATTTGAGTATGGGCTATCACCAAATCAAATTAGTACCAATGATGTTCATAATGTTGTCTCACTCGTGGTTGATTCCTCGAGCCTACACCATTATATCTTTTGGTCTGAACAATGCTATCACCTGGTTCACATAGTTGTGGAATTTCATCATTGGGAAGCCTCGATGGATTGTTGTTGAGCCCATCAGCAGCATTTTGTCTCCCCCATGATTCATGTTGAACATCAACCTAGTGTTGAAAACTTTGTAAGCAATGCATTCGTGTTTCGTTCATGAAGCTTATGCTTGGATGGAAGAAGTGACTTCCTTGAATTCATGTGCATTTGGTGCAAGCTGCCGCCGTGAGTTCGAGAAACATTGTTTTGTTTCCTTTGGAATCATCCCAAGTTAGATATGCAAGTGCGAAGGTATTATATGGTTTGGTAGATTAATTACCTCCACTCCATATGTATTCCCTAGCACACCAAGCCACTGATTGATTTGCTCAAGGAGAAGAAGTTCCTTCTTAAGAATCATGACTTATGCTAGGACTTCATTACCCTCGATGATGGTTCCCAACCTGAACTCGGTAGTGTTATATCATGAGACTACTACGTGGTCATGCTTGTCTGGGACAGCGTGTTCACATGTGTGTAGAAGAACTAGCTCATGTTTTGGAGCTTGCTATCGTAGTTCATTTCCCGAGAATGTCGCAATGTTATCTCGTCGATTTGTGTTGCAACTCTTCTTTTCAAACATGTTGAGTCTGAAGTATCCTGTTACTAACCAGATCTGAATCCCGGGCAGATATGATGGTTGGGACGTCCCCAAGAATTATAATATTGGTCTCTTTGTAACCTGCTAAAGTGGATGTCGTGGCCAACACACCCAGTCGGAAGATCTATTATTGTAGTATCCTGATTGATAAAGTAGGTCACCTCCCCATAAGCATTCCATAGGATTTACTTCCGAAGTTATTCCTTATGGATTCTTGTGTTCCCGAAATCCGACCTTTTACTTGATGTTCTAGATACCAAAAAATATCAATAAATGGGCTACGCTAGCGCACCAAGGAGAACATTAGAAGTGGAGTGCTAAATGTCTCTCGGTCGATCCTCCAGATTTTGATCCCTTGGCCTCGCTAAGGTGAATTCTGAGAAAGTGTTACCTTTCTTTGCATCTGCATCCTCCACCATTATTCATCATGGTAGTATGTTGTGTTGCCAGGATCCTTGACACGAATATTGGTAAAACTTGTTGAATATGGGAATGCTCAAGGTCTTAAGAGCATGCACAATCACTAGGATTTATCGTCGGCATTAATTGGGATCCACTCTTAGTTTCCTTGGTTATGCTATAACCTTTCCAATAGTGGAATCTCTCTCTACTGTTGGGTTCTCCCCAGTTACTAGAATCATTCCCAGCATTTGCATTTTGTTCTCAGCTTGCATCGCCATTGTGTCATCCTACTATGGACTAGCCTTCTCAGTAATTACTGATCAGGATCATCTTCAAAGTGGTCGTACAACGGGTTCCATCCATTTCCGATGATAAGCAAAAATCATCCCTTGTGTTGTCTTCAACAAGGTAGTCAACATCATCCATTCTAGTCCGGGTATGCCATCCCTTCATACTGTGCCAACCGATTGTTGTGATTTGCCTTAGGCTGGTATAAAGAGTTCCAATGATCTCCATATCACAAGTAATTCTTTTCGCCACTTAAGGGAATAATTCTACGAGTCACCTTCCCTAAGGCGCCCCGTCATGGAATCATGGTAATTTTTCCTTGCTACTTTGAAACCCTCGTCAAATTGTTTCTTCCGTCCCTCCTGATGCATGTTTTGCCTCTCAGCTCCAGAGATGTTTCTATGTCCCATTCTGTGAGTTGATCTTGTGATCATTAAGATGATCCTAAGTTGCTCGAACCTCACGAAGATTGATTCTTTTAAAATTCTTCCTTTCTACTCGTTGTCATGTTGGATGTAGTTCTCAAAGCAAGACGTCGCGGTCAAGGTGATGCAGTGAATCAACACCCTCGAGAAAGACATCTGGATCGTGAAGATTGTGTTAGCTTGTGTCCCTCTGTCTTCTTACCTGACGACTTGAATCTCCGGACGAGATTCTTGTTTAGTGGGGGTGAGTTGTCACAGCCCTAGAATACCTGAGTGAAATAGTTGCAACTGCACTCATGCATCATGTCTAAAATTTCTGAAAGTTGAATTAAGGTTTGTTGAAACCCTCAGAATTCAGTTAAAAAATAACCAACTTTAAAATCTTCTCAAATGAGTCCAAGAAAATGTTCCTGTTATTCTATAAAAATACTGGCAGGAGGTAAAATTCAAACCAATATTTTTAGGAGCCCAGAAACATTTATTTTGGCCATTCGAATTAATCCAATAATTATTTTCTTTGGATTTATATTTAATATATACTAAATGTAACTCCAATAATTCTAGAAGTTTGTGAGTGGCTTTGTGTATATTTTAGCAAGCCATAATAACCTACAGAATTTATTAAAATGATTTAGTAGCTAAACTAAATCAGAATAGAGGAAATGAAATAGAAAAAGAAATACAGGAAAAGAGAGAGAGAGAGAGAGAGAGAGAGTTAGTACCTGGCCTCACCTATGCAGCCCACCTGGTTGGCCCAGCCAACTGGCCCAGTCCACCACCGCAGCCCCCTCTGTCGCCTTCCTCCTCGCGCCAGTAGGCACGGGCGTGTGCCCGCGGTGCTCTAGCATGCGAGCGGCCACCAACGGCCACCTCCTGCTTCTGCCGACGCCCTGGACGACTCCAGACGACGCCACGCACCCCCCTGGAATCCTCTCGACCTCTTCCCGTGCTTCTCCCCTCCTCTGTCTTTCTCACGCGCAGCCGCCCGAACATGTCATCGCGCCGCTCACCGTTCCCGCGGCTACCGTCCACCCCATGCCTCACCGACGCGCCTAGAAGCTCCGCCACCTCGTCCTCGACCCCCTTGCTGAGCTACACAATGCCGGACGCCTCGAAGCGCCGCCCCCGACGCCATATTCTTCCTTGGGTCGCTGAGATTGCCTCCGCCGCCCCGCTCGCTTCGGACCTCCTCCGAGCTCGCTGTAGCCTCTACTAGAACCGCTGTGAGCTCATGGACCAAACCCCTCTCTCCCCGCGCTCTTTTGCTCTCTCTAGACCGTGCTACCA
The DNA here is from genome assembly GCF_056163025.1 of Triticum urartu. Lineage (NCBI taxonomy): Eukaryota > Viridiplantae > Streptophyta > Magnoliopsida > Poales > Poaceae > Triticum > Triticum urartu. The sequence continues at coordinate 367,333,937 of NC_141874.1, read as the reverse complement.
CCAGAGCCGAGCGCTCCTCGCCGCCGTTCATGTCGCTACCGTGGCCACGGCCGTGCAAGCTTGCACCCGAGCTCACCACTGCACTCAGTACATCCCCACAAGTCGAACACGGCCACCCGCTGCTCCTCACGTCGCCTGTAACGCCATTTCGAGCAACGGCCGAACTCCGACGGCCGCAAAAGAGCTCGCCGCCGTCAGCTCCGGCCACCCTAGTTGTTGCCGCTTGTTGCTTTGGATGCGCCACACTCCCAGGAGCCCGTAGGAGCAAACCGCGCATCGAATGGTGCCCCGTAGCGAGTGCATGGTGCACCTCCGCCGTCGGCCGTGGTCATCGCCGGTGAAACTCCGGTGGCTGACGCGGCACGATTAGTTGGGTGCTAATCGTCTTTAGTTAGTGACCTGTGCCGCTGATGGATGGGCCCGTGCCCTAATTAACCTCAGGTTTTATTTCCTGCTTAGTTTAGATTAACCTAGCGGGACCCACGCGTCAGAGTTGACCCTGCGGATGTGGTCGTTGACCTGGCCCACTGGTCAGCGAGCTAAACAACCCGGTGGTGCCGACGTGTGGCCCCCACACGTCAGGTTTGACCTGGACCGTGCCCCGTTGACCTGCTGACGCAATGCTGAAGTCATGCTGACGCAGTAAATAGTTTCTGTATTTAAGATAATTCAGAAATTCCAGAAAATTGGCTAAACTTCTAAAAATCATAGAAAATCAACTGTAACTCCAAATGAAAAGATTAATATATGAAAAATGATCAGAAAAATCCAATCTATCAATCTATACCATTTTCATGCATGTTTAAACAACTTAACCTTGTTGTTTAGATCAAAACATGATTATGCACTTTATAAGTTCTTAGTTTGAATTTGAATTTGAACCTTTGGTTCAAATCAACTCAAACCCTTATGTTCTTAGCTGCATTAGCTCAAATCATAGCATATTGACATGTCATGATCATGCATCATATTGTGCATTGCATTGATTGTGTTCTTTCTGTGTTTGCCGGTGATTGTTTCCCCTCAGTAGACGTATGTTCCGACGATGAGTTCAATGACACCGATGAAGAGCTATATCATCTTCAGAAGTGCCAGGCAAGCAAAACCCCCTTGTTCATTCTGATACAATCCTACTCTCTCGCTCCTGGTCTCTTTTACTTTATTAGTACAATAACGATTCAACTGTTACATGCTGCAGTAGTTGAACCCCTTTTCCTCTACATGACCTGTCATTGCCACAGTAAATAGATGAAACCCACTAGCATGAGTAGGAGTTGTTTGAGCCCTGATGTGCCTACTCATTCATGCTTATTTGTCATGCCTGTTACTGCTTAGAGTTGAGTCATGTCTGATTCATCGGGGATGGATTGGAATGGTGATGAACATGTCCTACTGCGTGTGAGCTAAGTGTGTGAACACGATTTGGTAAAGGTATCGATGAGAGGCCATGTAGGAGTACATGGTGGGTTGTTTCATTGCAACCGTCCTTAAGCACCGAGATCTGTATGTGTGATTTAAGAACCAGCTACTACCATGCATTGGGCCCGAAACCAATATACCCTCTCGGCTTCTTAACCACCCTAGTCCTCTGTCCAGGAGTTGCAACTAGTTTCTGGTGTTTATAGGATATGTGTTGGTGGCCGTGCGTAGCGCTGACCCTAAGGGTGGGCTATGATGCGGTAGATACACCGTGGCCGGGTATGTCGGGCGCCCGTTTTGGTGTCTCGGAACCCTGAACACATCGTTCGGGGCCGTAAGTGGAAACCTCGGCCGGACTCCCTGCGGATGGAACCTGGATAGGCGATAAACCTGGACTAGAGACTTGAGTGTTTAGGTAGGCCGTGGCCGACACCCTCGTTGGGCTTCCGCTTGAAGGTTGCCGAGTACATCTCGTGTAAACGACAGTAAGTTGTGAGAGTGTGTATGAAGAAGTACACCCCTGTAGGGTTAACATCATCTATTTGACTAGTCGCGTCCGCGGTAAAGGACTACTTGGTTGCCTGTAAAGTTCATAGACAAGTGAAAGTGGATACTCTAAAATGCGCAAGATAAGCGTGAGTGCTAGGGATGGCGTTCTAATAGGGAGACGGGAGCGGATCCATAGTGGTGTATTGTTATGGTGAATATGTGGACTCGTGTGCGCCACCTCAAAAGAGTTTAGGATAGCCACCGAGTCAAAACTGGCTTGCTGCAGTTAAACCCCACCATCCCTTTGTTGATAATAATGCATATGTAGTTAGTTCTGATGTAAGTCTTGCTGAGTACATTTGTACTCACGTTTGCTTAATTTATGTTTTGCAGAGAGACTTCAGCCTCGCTAGTAGTTCCGTGTGGACTTCGACGTTTAGCTTGTTACCTCAACTATGATCTTGTGCCCTCGGCAGGGTCTTGTAGATAGTCAGGCCTCTCAGCCCTTTTTCATTTGTACTTGTCTGTACTCAGACAAGTTAAGCTTCTGCATGTGCTTGTTGCTTGTATGCTCTGTATGTTGGGTCATGAGACCCATGTTTGTAATATCTAGCTCTTTGAAGCCTAATGAATAAATAGTTGAGTTGTAGAGTTTTGCTGTGATGTCATGTTGTATTTACACGTATCGGGCATATTGTGTGTATGATTGAAATGCTTGGTATGTGTGGGCTCCGACAACCTAGTTGTTTATCCTTGGTAGCCTCTCTTATGGGGAAATATAGTCTGGTGCTTCCACTGAGCCTTGGTAGTCCGCTACAGCCCGGTTTACCGGAGTCCTGCTAGCCCAGTTACTACTGCTCCGGAACACTTAGACTGGCCGGCATGTGATCCACTTCGTTCCTGTGTATGTCCCTTCGGGGAAATGTCACGCGGTGACTTCCGGAGTCCTGCTAGCCTGCTACAGCCCGAGTTCCCGGAGTCCTGTTAGCCCAGGTGCTACAGCCCGGATTCACACCCTGATGACCGACACGTTTGATGCTGGTTCATGTATGCCTGTCCCCGTAAGCTTGCGCCACTTTGGGTTCACGACTAGTCATGTCGGCGTGATTTCTCTGTCATATGGATGCTAGCGACACTATCATATACGTGAGCCAAAAGGCGCAAATGGTCCCGGGCCATGGTAAGGCGACACCCGTGAGAATACCGTGCGTGAGGCTGCAAAGTGATATGAGGTGTTACAGGCTAGATCGACGTGACTTAGAATCGGGGTCCTGACACTCACTTGGCTCCTAGACTCGGGACATCAGCCCCGATATGGCCTACGAGGCTCTGGTGGATTACCTGGAGGTATGGCAGCGACTGCAAGGGGTCCAGCTTCAGGAGCACGTCCCCGACGCCATTTCTTGGGCCTGGGAACCAAACGGACAGTTCTCGATCCGATTTGCTTATGTTGCATGGTTCGTTGGTAGGGAGGTGGCACCGACGACGGACTTTTCCTAGTGATCTCGGGCTCCTATGAAGTGACGCTTCTTCACCTGGTTGGCTATGAGAAATAGGTGCTGGACTTTGGACAGACTGGCCAGTCGCAGCCTCCCGTACCAGGATGGCTGCCCGTTCTGTGACCAGGAAGTTGAAACTATTGATCACATCTTTCTGATGTGCGTGTTCGCTAGAACGGTTTGGAGACTCTGTGCTCGGCCTTAGGGAAGCCGCGGTGGTCCCCAACGGCCCAAGACACCATAAAGGATTGGTGTGTAGCGAGAACGTCAGGCGTTCGTAAGCCGATGGAGTTACGGGCGCTTCATACCCTAGGGCTTTGGGAGTTGTGGAAGCACATGAATGCAATTGTTTTCGACGACGCTTCTCCATCACTACAGCTGGTAGTCGAGCGCATCGTCACGGAAGGCAAGGCTTGTCAGCAGGCGAGCTTATTGAAGGGCGAAGTGGATAGCATGCTCGAACTTCTGGTAGGGTGGGTAGGTAGTGAGTAATCCCAATCACCGCGTTTGTAGGCGGAGCGGTGGATTGTAAATTTAGTGTTGTTGTTACTGTAGCGTTTAACACTCTGTAACATCAATGGCGGTTGAGGCTCCCCCTCTCTTCTATAAAAGATGATACGCACACTCATGCGTATTCGAGAAGAATTTGGAGTAGGCCATGTGCTGGCCGCGGAGCTCGGAGAGGCCCACGGACGCCAGTGACGCGAACGACACCACCGACATCGCCGTCACGGTGGCCGACGCCCGCGGCGGGTACAGCAGCGACGGCCACATCTCTCTCTCGATTGTCCACTTGGCCTTGGTGTAGGAGCTAGCACTGGATCGACCCTTTTATTTAAAAAATGATTTTCGGTGTGTTCAGATTTTCTTTTCGGTGTGTTGAGATGGGAGCATGTTGAGGGGAGCAGGCGCGCCTCTCGTTTCCATCTAACTCTCGCACACCATCGGATGGCCCGGGCCCGGAGGCCCACATATGCTCTTGACTCATCAATTCGCAACCACCGCTTCGACCTCCATGTCGTCAGCGTGGCGGCGCTCGGTGAGGCGCCGCGCGCCCGTGAGCGACCGGGAGGTGGGCCGGCGGGAGCTGGGTCGTAGGGTGGAGGAGCTGGAGGAGGCGGTCGAGGGGCTTCGTGGGGAGAAGAATGCGGCGGAGACAGACGAAGCGGCGCTGTGCGCTGAGCTGAACGCGGAGCGCGGTGCGGCGGAGTCCGCGGCGCGCGAGACCATGTTGATGATCGAGCGGCTGCAGCGGGAGAAGGCGGCCGCTCTCCTGGAAGCGCGTCAGTTCCGCCGACTGGCCGAGGGACGCGTCGAGCGCGACCGGCAGCTCCACAACGAGCTCGCGTCGCTATCAGCCCTCGCCGGTGGTTACCTCGCCCTCCTTCACGCCCACGGCATCCGCCCCGCCGACGAGAACTGTTACCACGAGGAGGAGCGTCCCGGGGAACACATCGAACCGGAGGTCTACAGGGAGAGTAGCGGCGCCGGCGGCGAGAGTGGCATGAATGTCATGGTGATCAAGAAGTCGGTCCCGCCGCCTCCTGCGGAGGAGTTGGAGTACACGAAAGACATGGGGTGCGCGGCCGCGACGAAGGCTGTGGCTGTGGAGTACACGGAAGAGGAGCGCGTGGATGGTGCTCTGGAGCTGTACGCGAGGGTGGAGGCGCTGGAGGCGGACAGGGCGGCCACGCGGAGGGGGGTGGCGGCGCTGCGAGCCGAGCCAGCGCGAGTGGTGCTAGCAAGGGAGATGGCACGGCGCCTGTGCCGTGAATCCGCGGCCATCACGATGGTGCAGAAGCCGCGTTTCTCCGTGGTCGCCATTTGCAAGGTACTTACTTACTAGCAGCGTGCATGTATCTGTTCCACGACTCAGTCTTTCTCTGACGCTATTAATATATCTCCAGTTCACAAAGTTTATTTTGTAGTAACTTGAAATTCATTTAATTTGTACAGTGTTTCTTCTCCATGATCCTAAAGAGCAAGAGATGTTTTACGGCCAGGTCCGCACAAGTGGCGCTTATGTCTTTGAGTGGCAGTTTTCTCGCCATGGAACCTGGGCGAACGTTCCCTGAATCTCTCTCTCTTTTTTCTGGCAGAAAGTTCCCTGTATCACTCAGGCTGACGTTTGGCCTGTCGTCGGCGCTCGGCATGCTTCTGCTTCTGGAGAGATTCACCGCTGCACTGCACCGCCGCCGGCGATCACTGTTGGACTCATAGCAGCTGTCGATAGGTGGCTTGAATCTTTGCATAGCTTTGTCTAGTTTTTTTCCTTCAGAACATCAGGTGTCCACTGACCAGACCACACGCTCTTTTCATGACGTAACGAACTCTCCTTGCATGTTGGTTGTGAAGCTTTCCATCACGGAAGGATGTACTAACAAGAATGAGACGTCTGAAACAAGCGTGGGCTCAGCACGTCTTTTTTCACATCGCGGAAATGACCAAAGTAGTAAGCCGCGTTTATGTATAGGACGGCCGTACGTGTGTGCATATGCATGCTGCCTGCAAAATTAATTCGCACCGTTTGTTTTGGGTGGGTCAAAGGTACGCGTGTGCGTGTGCTGTGTCTCATGCATCCTCCATCATAACTCACGCGATAGGCTCCCATGACGCCACGTCTCGTGGGCAACCACCTGAGCATAAACCAACGGCCTGAGTACCAAGGAGATGCGCTTTAAATAATAGGGACTCCGGCTCTATTCATAAAATGAAATCACAATAGTTTACACATCAGCTCATTGAGAGAAACATTTTTAAAATGATTTTAAAAATAAAAATAATAGCAGGTCTCGCATAACTATGTTTGAAAAGACATCAAAGGAGACAAGAGAGATGGGTTGTGTGGCTCAAAAGCATACCGGTGGAAGTGGTCATGGTTGACATTCCTGAGTTGTTTGCTACAACACCAGTGTGTGACCCACTGTCTGAGCCAGCCTGAGAGCTCCGATGAGATCCATTATCCTCTACAAAAGTGTTATCACCCTTTTCAGCGTTCATAGACACCTGATTGTCAGCGGGTGGGATTGTAGGGTTAGAATCATCAACTGGTATGCCTGGGGTTCAACTTTAACTTGGATCCTGAAAAGCTTCCCATCAATCCCAAAAAATGTGTCCTCGGATATCTTGGTGTAATATTGGCAAGCTATCCTGACCCTAATAGTTTCATAGAAAAAAAATTAGAAATTGTGTTGTCAATCCATATCTAGGAGCACCCCAAAGGTGGAAATAATCTGGTCCAGGATGTGTCAGTCGCATCATTTGGGATTGAGCTTTCTCAATTTCAGCCAAATTTTGTGCGACTTGGCCTCAACATCAATATTACTTTTTCAGACCTCTACTTTGACAGTAACATTATCCTTTTGCAACCCAAACAGGGGGTATCAAGAAACTTCTTCAACTACTATTTCAGGAGGGAATTTGACTAGAAAAGTCCATCTATCTAAGGCATTGATTGGCCTGGTCATGTAAATATCTGCAATTTCCTTAGACAGTTCCTCCTTGGAGATGTCACCAGACTGAATAAAGACAATGACAACATTCTTAACTGACCCCAGATGTTGAAAATTGACATCTGGAGTATCGAGGTGGTAAAAACCAAGGCCTGGAGTAGCACTGCCTACAAACCTAGCTGAAATGTGTGGTTTCTTCCCAACAGGGCATTCATCCTCTTTATGAGTGACTGTCTTGCAGATAACTTTATGGCTTCACACACTTATTCATGTGGTGCCCGGGTCTCCACAACTGAAGCACACCACATATGCATATGGCATTGTTGCTTGTGAGCTGTGTTGGGATTTCCTCGTAGAGGAGAGGATGAAGCAGTATAGTAGAGATAAGTATTTCTCTCAGTTAAGAGCCAAAGTTATCAATCCATTAGAAGAACCACACAGAACCTCGTTAGCGGCATCTGCACACATAATTTTTTTTTGCAAACAAGGGGGTTGTCATTCCCTCGGCAGTTATTTGCAAGGATCAAATCTTGTAATGGTAGGCAAATAGATAAATTGCAAAATAAAATAAAGTGCAGCAAGGTATTTTTGTGTTTTTATATATAATAAAAGTAGATCCGGGGGCCATAGTTTTCACTAGAGGCTTCTCTCTAGAGCACATAACATACGGTGAGTAAACAAATTACTGTTGGGCAATTGGTATAAAAGCACATAGTTATGATGATATTCAAGGCAATGATCATATATATAGGCATCATGTCCGAGACAAGTAGACCGACTCCTACCTGCATCTACTACTACTCTTGCACTCATTGACCGCTATCCAGCATTCATCTAGAGTACTAAGTATAAAATAGAGTAACGCCTTAAGCAAAACGACATGATGTAGACAAAGTAAACCCAAGGAATATGAATAAATCCCATCTTTTTATCCTTAATGGCAACAATACAAATACGTTTCATGTCTCTTTCTGTCACTAGGATTGAGCACCGCAAGATTAAACCCATCACAAGGCACCTCTTCCATTGCAAGATAAATCAATCGAGTTGGCCAAACCAAACAGATAGATCAGAGAGAAATATAATGCTATAATAATCATGCATAAAAGAATTAATTAATATTTATGAATAATTTGATCATAAACCCACAATTCATCGGGTCCCAACAAACACACCCCAAAAGAATATTACGTCGGATAAAACTCTAAGAACATCGAGAAGAACATTGTATAGAAGAACAAGGAGAGGGAATAAGCCATTTAGATACTAGCTATGGACCCATTGGTTTGTGGTGAACTAGTCACGCATCATCGAAAGACGGCAAGGATGATGTAGAATCCCTCTATGATCAATTCCCCCCCCCCCCCGGCAGTGTCGGAAAAGGCCTCCATATGGGATCGCGAAAGAACAGAAACTTGCTGCTACTTCTTGAGCTTGCATTATTTTTTTCTTTGAAGAGAAAAAGGGTGATGCAGCAAAGTAGAGATAAGTATTTCCCTCGGTTAAGAACCAATGTATCAATCCAGTAGGAGAAACATGCAAGTCCCCAATATATGCACCTACACAAACAATCAAACACTTGCACCCAACGCGAAAAAGGGGTTGTCAATCCCTTCATGGTCACTTGCAAAGGTGAGACCTGATAGAGATAGATATAAAAGATTACTAAAATGTAAAAGTAAATAAATTGTAGCAAGGTATTTTTGGTATATATATCTGAAAATATATAAAGGAAAATAGACCCGGGGGCCATAGGTTTCACTAGAGGATTCTCTCTTGAAGGAAAATAATACGGTGGGTAAAAAAATTACTGTCAAGCAATTGATAGAAAAACGCAAAGTTATGACGATATCCAAGGCAATGATTATGAATATAGGCATCACGTCCATGTCAAGTAGACCGACTCCTGCTTGCATCTACTACTATTACTCTACACATCGACCGCTATCCAACATGCATCTAGAGTATTTAGTTCATAAAGAACGGAGTATCGCCTTAAGTAAGATGACATGATGGTGAGGGATAAACTCAAGCAATATGATGAAAACCCCATCTTTTTACCCTTGATGGCAACAATGCAATACATGTCTCTCTACCCCTAGTTTTTCACTGGGTGAAATCACGCAAGATTGAACCCAAAACTAAGCACCTCTCCCATTGCAAGAAAAAAACAATCTAGTTGGCCAAAACAAACTGATAATTCGAAGATAAATACAAAGACATCAAATCATGCATATAAGAATTCAGAGAAGATTCAAATAATATTCATAGATAAGCTGATCATAAATCCACAATTCATCGATCTCGATAAACACACCGCAAAAGAAGATTACATCGGATAGATCTCCAAGAACATCGAGGAGAACATGGTATTGAAAATCAAAGAGAGAGAAGAAGCCATCTAGCTACTAGCTATGAACCCGTAGTTCTGTGGTAAACTACTCACACTTCATCGAAAGGGCAATAGGGTTGATGTAGATGCCCTCCGTGACCGAATCCCCCTCCGCAGGATGCCAGAAAAGGCCCCAAGATGGGATCTCACGGGAACAGAAGGTTACGGCAGCGGAAAAGTATTTTGGTGGACGCCTCTGGTAGTTTGGAATATTTAGGAATTTATAGGCCGAAGAATAGGGTTGGAGGAGCTCCGAGGGACCCACAAGGCAGGGGGCACGCCCTGCACCCTTGCCGTTGCCTCAGGACTCTTCCGACTTGGTTTCCAAGTCCTACGTGTATCCTCCGGTCCAAGAAAAATCATCGTAATTTTTTTTCTATTTGGACTCCGTTTGATATTTCTTTTCCGCAAAACTCAAAAAAAAGGAAAAAACATAAACTAGCACTGGGCTCTAGGTTAATAAATTAGTCCCAAAAATAATATAAAATAGCATATTAATGGATATAAAACATCCAAAACAGATAATATAATAGCATGGAACAATAAAAAATTATAGATACATTGGAGATGTATCAAGCATCCCCAAGCTTAATTCCTACTCGTCCTCAAGTTGGTAAATGATAAAAAAATAATTTTTGATGTGGAATGCTACCTAACATATTTATCCATGTAATTTTCTTAATTGTGGCATGGATCTTCAGATCCATAAGATGCAAAACAAAAGTTTAATATTGACATAAAAACAATAATCCTTCAAGCATACTAATAAAGCAATCATGTCTTCTCAAAAAAAACATGGCTAAAGAAAGTTATCCCTACAAAATCATATAGTCTAGCTATGCTCCATCTTCATCACACAAAGTATTAAATCATGCAACCCCGATGACAAGCCAAGCAATTGTTTCATACTTTTGATGTTCTCAAACTTTTTCAACTTTCACGCAATACATGAGCATGAGCCATGGATATAGCACTATAGGTGGAATAGAATAAGGTGGTTGTGGAGAAGACAAAAAGAAGGAGATAGTCTCATATCAACTGGGCATATCAACGGGCTATGGAGATGCCCATCAATAGATATCAATGTGAGTGAGTAGGGATTATCATGCAACGGATGCACTAGAGCTATAAGTTTATGAAAGCTCAAAAAGAAACACTACTGTAGGATGCTGCTAACGCGACCCTACGATCAGAGACCCTTCGACGAAACTGTGTGCGATGCAATAATTGCAAATAGTGGTGTAAAAAACCCGTCAAAAAAGGTGCAAAATGTTTGCAATGATGGATGCATCAAACACGGTTCGGATTTTAGTTGCGTGTGCGATATACATCATACAATTCACTCGGATGAACTGTTTGTGATTAGGCAACACAAAAGAAATGGTCAGCCAGATCAAGGTGTGTGCGATATACGGCATGCGGTTCACTCGGCCTTGTCGTAAGCGTGTGACCTCCGTGGCAACCGTTCTCTCCCCACTAGCCTCTTTGTGTACCGTGGAAACCGTCCACCGCCTCTTCGCCTTTCCCTCTAGATTTAGATCTACTGTCGCACACTCTTCCTCCCTCCATTTGCCTTAACCATTCCTTCTGCCATTGTTCAATCGTCTTCTCCATGGATGGAATAGGCCGGAAACGACCCCGTTATTCTTGCCCCAATCTGAAAGATGACGTGGTGAAGGAACTCATTGATTGGTGCGACGTCATCACCTCGGCTAGCATGCCAGGTTCATTCAAGTCCATTCTCGACTCAACAAATAACATCATTGCAAAGAACCCAAGTGTTCAGGAGTGGTTTGATCTCCCCTATCTTCTTTGCCATGACGCTGGTCGCCGGGTTGGGGACGATGGAAGCGTCGCCTTGTGCAAGTTGATGCCGCTTGATAATGACACGTGTGATGTTAAGATGCCATCGCTTGAGGGTAAGGCTTGGGTAGGCGCAAATGGAGATTGGGTTGTTTATATTGGGTATAACTGCGAGTGGGAACTTGTGAATGTGCACACTCGTCACCGGGTTCCACTTCCAAAAATCACAGACTGCCCTGAGGTTGAGCACACAAAGGATCTACGTACGTTCAAATACGATCAGGGTGACTGTCGTCTACGGAAGATAGCAATTTGTCGAGTACCCAACCGCTCTTGGGATTACAAGAACTATGAAGTTGTTGCTATCTTCGACAAGCTTGTTGCCGTCCTTACTTCCATGCCTCGATGGATATTGATCAAAAATCAATTTTTGTACAGGGATGAGTACTGTGATGCAATTCAATACGAGGGTATTGTGTTTGCTGCCACCACTCGTGGCATTGTTTTTGCATGGAATCCTTATGGTTTCGATACGTTTATCTTCCACGGTAATTATAATTGTTTCATCCACATGCATGCGGGTTAGCTAGTTTCCCTTTAATAATTAACCTTCTTGTTTCCAAGGTCCTATGAACATTCGACCACCTATACTTGAAATTTTTTATAACCAAGGGGGAGATGATGATGGTGATGATCACGAGCATGAGGATGGATCACCTCTTCTTGTATGTATACAGGGCACTGCTGATGTTACTAATGAAGCAGGTGTTGTCTCCCATGGTCGCACTCTCGAGACCTATTCCAATATCCATTGCAGGGTATTCGGGATGGATACTAGTGTGCTAGCGCCAACACCTTCTCCCTTGTTCAGTATTGATAGTCTTGGAGAAACTCACTCTTCCTTGGACAAAACTATCCAATGATGGTGAAAGGCGATCCAGCTGTTGTTGACACAATGTTACTACCATTTATGAGAAGCAACTGTATCTATACCTCGGACATTGTTATGGTTCCCTACCCTGGCTATCACAATATGCGCCCTGACATAGGCCGCTTCAGCCTGGATGATCAGTCATGTGTTGGTCTCGAGATTGACAATAGTCATCCCTTCCCAGAGAATCAGTTATGGTTCAAAGCAAGCGTTTCCAACGCCGATGATTGGTTGAGCTGAAGTTCATTTCATCACTTTTTTAATTGTTGTGTGAGAAAACTTTAGTATTTACTAGAATGTTTTGTTGGAAATAATCTATAATCCAACATGTATGCTCGTTGTCGTTGTATGTTGATGACTTGTTGTATGTAATTGTAACGCCCCGGATGCAGCTTTCCATATTTGTAACTCCGACGCTTGCCTTTTTCCGGAGATGTGTTGTGAGATTCCCTTCGTGGTTGGGTTTTGTCTTCGTTTTGCTTTTGTTCATGTCATGCATTTCATATCATGTCCTCATGTGCATCTCATTTGCATACGTATTCGTCTCATGCATCCGAGCTTTTTCTCCGTTGTCCGTTTTGCAATCCGACACTCCTACTTGCACCGGCGCACCCCCTTTTGTCTCTTTTCTTGAGAGGGTGTTAAACATTCCTGGAATGGACCGAGATTTTCCAAGCGGCCTTGGTACACCACCAGTAGACCGCCTGTCAAATTTCGTGCCATTTGGAGTCCGTTTGATGCTCCAACGGTTAATCGGGGAAGCGTAAAGGCCTCGTGTGTGTTGCAGCCCAACACCCCTCCAAAACGGCCCAATAACCCATCCAAACCTCTTCCATGTCCTCCGCCGTCGGATCACGATCGCGTGGTCGAAAACTACACCTCATCTGGACATTCCAAACTCTCTCTACCTATATAAAGGTCTTCCCTGTCCAAAATCGCAGTCCAAACCCTAGCGTCTTCCTCCTCGCGCCGCCGGACATGTCCAACTACGTCGGACATGCCCGCCGGACACGTCCGTCCAGAAAATCCCATCGCGCCACCTCAGCAGCGCCGCCCCCGTGCCCAATCCCGCATCGCCACGTCGCCCTCAGCTCCGCTCCATCGCGCCTCCTCTCTATCCCCGCCGCTGCAGCCCGCTGGGGCCGAGGCCGGCCCGCCCCGGGCCGCGACCGGGCCCGTCCGTGCCCAAGCTTCTCGCCTGCGCGCCACCCGCGTTAGCCTCAGCACCGCCGCCACGTATGCTCGCCACCTCCTCACCGCGCCGCCGCCCATCGCCGCTCTGCCCAGCGCCCGCGCTACCAAGATCCGCCGCCCGCTAGAGGTCCACGCGCCTCCGCCGCCCGCCCGTGGGTCATCGGACCCCGCCACCGCACTCCTCCGGATGTCGCGCCATCTCCATGGCCAGATCTCCGCCTCCATCGCCGGGATCCGCTTCCCCCACGCCGGATCCGCCCGTCCCCATTTCGCCGGCCTCCCTGCTCCGCCTCCGTTGTCGGCGCCGCCGCGGCCGTCCTCGAGCTCCGACCAGGACGGCCTCGTCCACCCGTGGCCTGGAGGACCTCAGCCCTCGAACCAAACAGCTTTAGCCGTGGTGCACCACTTCGTCCCCGTACGACTCCGTCCCGAATTCGTACGAGGGGTATATTTCCTCTAAGTCTGTAACATTTTCATGCCATGTTCCTCATGCCATAACGCCATGACCGTAGCTCTATTTCATGTGCATGATATATCAAAATGTTCTTTGAGAGATGCTCTTCATTTCATTCCATTGTGGTATGCTTGTTTGAGTCCATCTTGACGCCCAAATAATTGATGCAAGAGTGTTATAAATTGTTAGGTGATGTTTCTTATCAGAGTATGAGGATTTGTCTTTTTTGCCACATTTGTTGTGTGCTGCATATGGGCATGAGCTCTACATATGTTTTGGTCTATGCCATGCCATCTTTACAGGGGTACTTGTCATGTATTTTTGTGATCAATGTGGTGACTATCACAAGCATGCAAAGTAGCCTTCGTGGTATTGCTGATTTCAGGGGCTTAGGATTTTGCTAAGTCATTTCCCTGCTGTTATTTTTATGCCATGTAAACTAGATGATAAAGTGAGATCCATGCTTGTTTTGAGTTGCTTCAGTAAGGATGTTTTGGACATATGGTTATGCTCTATCCATCCATGCCCCTGTTTGCAATTATGGAGTGCTCTAGCATGTCTTAAGCTTGATCTACTTTTGCTATAAAATGTTCCTGGCAGATTGTTTACATGTTAATCAATTTTGCCATGGTTGTTGTAGTTGATCCAAGCATGCTATGTTTTTGCTCTTTCCATGGTTAGCTTCATGAACATGTCTTGTTGCTGATGCTATGCTTGTTTTTTCATTCAAGGCTTTGTGATGAGTGATTTGAGCTCGCAAAGATGCCTTCATAATTCTGTTTATGCCATGCTCTGTTTTCTGCTAAGTCTGAAACTGCTAATAAAACTTGCTATGTTTACATGGGTGCCATCATATTTTCTATGCCTTTTTGGCTCATGGTCAGTAAGGGACTTTTGTTCTATGCATTTAGTAGTTTCATTCCTTGCCTTTGTTTGCTATGATATGTTCCTGTAGCATGTTGTTTGCTTGCTCTAAACATTGCTTCCTGATGTTATTCCTGGCATGTCAGTCTGTGAAGCTGATATCTTTTGCACTTTTCCCATGCTTGTTTAAATCTGCTCTTGTGTGATTTAGCCATAGCTCAATGTTCACGATTTGTCAAGCATCTTGAGTAGATCACTGCCATATGCTTTGTTGCTATATTTGAGTGCAGTAGTTTAGTTTCTTGTTGCATTCTAGACGGCATCGTGTTGTTAATTACAGAATTGTGCCATTATTGTTTTGCTTGCCATTTGCAAGCCGTGCATCCGATTCCGGTGATCTTTATATTGTTTTCGACCGAAATCATCTCATCTTTCCAGCGGCACACTTGGTTTGCCAAGTTGATGCCTTGATCAATCTTTTCCTTCCGGAGCACGCATATGCATTGCATATCATGTCATGCATATCATGCCATGTTTTGCATCATGTTGCTTGTGCATTGCATCGTGATTGATTGTTGGTCCTTTTTCTTGTGTTCTTGCTTTGGGTAGAGCCGGGAGACGAGTACGTGATCGAGGAACCTATTGAGTACGCTTACGACGATCAAGCTTTCGTCAACTATGAGAACTTTGCAGGCAAGATGATCATACCCTCGAAATCACTTCTATCTTTGCTTGCTAGTTGATCCCTCTATTTCTATGCCGCGATACCTACCACTTGCTATATCAAGCCTCCCATTTTGCCATGTCAAGCCTCTAACCCACCTTTCCTAGCAAACCGTTGTTTGGCTATGTTACCGCTTTTGCTTAGCCCTCTCTTATAGCGTTTCTAGTTGCAGGTGAAGTTGCAGTTTGTTCCATGTTGGAACATGGATATGTTGGGATATCACAATATCTCTTATTTAATTTAATGCATCTATATACTTGGTAAAGGGTGGAAGGCTCAGCCTTATGCCTGGTGTTTTGTTCCACTCTTGCCGCCCTAGTTTCCGTCATACTGGTGTTATGTTCCTTGATTTTGCGTCCCCTACGCGGTTGGGTGTTATGGGAACCCCTTGACAGTTCACTTTGAATAAAACTCCTCCAGCAAGGCCCAACCTTGGTTTTACATTTGCCTAACAACCTATCATCTTCCCTTGGGTTCTGCAGACCCGAGGGTCATCTTATTTTAACCCCCCGGGCCAGTGCTTCTAAGTGTAGGTCCGAACCAAAGCCACTTGTGGCGCCACCTCGGGAAAACTTGAGGGTTGGTTTTAGCTGTATAGTGTTCATCCGGTGTTGCCCTGAGAACGAGATATGTGCAGCTCCTATCGGGATGTCGGCGCATCGGGCGGTCTTGCTGGTCTTGTTTTACCATTGTTGAAATGTCTTGTAACCGGGAGTCCGAGTCTGATCGGGTCTTCCTGAGAGAAGGAATATCCTTGGTTGACCGTGAGAGCTTGTGATGGGCTAAGTTGGGACACCCCTGCAGGGTTTGAACATTCGAAAGTCATGCCCGCGGTTGGGCAGATGGGAATTTGTTAATGTCCGGTTATAGAGAACTTGACACTTAACTTAATTAAAATGAATCAACCGCGTGTGTAGCCTTGATGGTCTCTTTTCGGCGGAGTCCAGGAAGAGAACACGGTCTCGTGTTATGCTTGAACGTAAGTAGTTTCAGGATCACTTCTTGATCACTATTAGCTTCTCGACCGTGCTTTGCTTCTCTTCTCGCTCTCTTTTGCGTAAGTTAGTGCTTGCTGCAGCTCCACCTCACTACCTTTCTCTACCTTTAACCTTAAATAGTCTTGATCGTCAGGGTGTGAGATTGCTGAGTCCCCGTGACTCATAGATACTTCCAAACAGATGCAGGTGCCGATGATGTCAGCGCAGGTGACGCAACCCATCTTAAGTGGGAGCTCGATGAAGATCTTGATCGTTGTTTTGTTTCGTTTCCGGTTGATCAGTAGTGGAGCCCAGTTGGGGCAATCAGGGATCTAGCATTTGGGGTTGTCTTCTTTTATTTTGGTTCCGTAGTCAGACCTTGCTTGTATTCTGGATCATGTATGTTTAACTTGTATTTGTGTGAAGTGGCGATTGTAAGCCAACTCTTTATCCCTTTCTTATTCAGTGCATGGGATTGTGTGAAGATGACCCCTCTTGCGACAAACCTACCATGCGGCTATGCCTCTAAGTCGTGCCCCGACATGTGGGAGATATAGCCGCATTGTGGGTGTTACAAGTTGGTATCAGAGCCTTCCCCGACTTAGGAGCCCCCTTCTTGATCGAATCGTTGACGTTGTGGAGTCTAGAACAAAACGTTTTGACTCTTAGGATTATATATATCGGAGAGTAGGATTCTTTTTACTCCTCAGTCCCTTCGTTAGTCTGATGAGGCCTCCGGATGTAGAGTTTTGACTCTTGTCTCCTCAAATTTCACAATTTTTTTAGGATCACGCGGGTATCTTGGAATCGTTCTGATGGTTTTGTGACGAGAACATTGTTCTTGGTGCCTCCTGACATTTAGGGGTTGTGGCAGTGTCCCGTGGAGTTGAGCTCCGAGGTGTTGTCGTCACAACTTTAGCGTTGCAGTTCTGGAATACCTGAGTTCGGCGACATCGAAAATCTCTTTTATGCAGTTATTGGTGAGATAACCTCGACGCCACCCAGTACTGGGGCGGGAGTTCAGGAGTATTGCCATAACTCGTATAACGGATGCTTTTTGAAGGTTGAGGTACATGATTTCTGAAGGTTTGTTGGTTATGTGTTGAAGGATGGATACAACTGGATGTAGGAATTGTTAGTTTTGGGTGAGATATTATGCTTCCCCTGTATGCCCAACACCTGATTGCATAACCAGAAAGTTTCGAGAGTTTGTAAGTGGGAATTCAACTATCACGTAGGATATCTTTCCAACAGACACATGATAATATATGGGATCTATCATATGTTTGTTTCCGGCTTATTTTGCAAGCCAATACTTTGTTATGTTTTGAGTTGTGGTATTCGAGTTGCTTCAATGTCAAGTGTTGATTCCATACCTTGCCTAAGCGGTATTCTCATATTTCTATGTGAATACTAATCCTTCATGATAATCGAGAATGTCATGTCAATCCTTTTCAACCAGCGTGTTTCTCTTCAAGTTAATTCGATCCCTTCAACATTTGCAAGATCAATGCTCAGTTATTCACAACGGTGTTTGTTTCATCCGTCCTAAGTTGTCTTTGTTTTCCCGCCCTCGCACCTTTTTTCTTCAAGGACTCGGATTTCTTAATCAAGTATCATGTTATTGATGGGAAGTCTCTCCATTCTTTTCCGTCAATGTTCTTATCCGGTGATTCTCAGGAAGTTTCTAACAGACCTTCAAGTTCATCATTCTTCGTTCTCTTTCTTCTCCGATGGATTCAATTCAAGCTTTGTCGATCATATCCTTTCCTCGTTTCAAATGTTTTCTCATGCCAGTGCATCTCTTAATTATTCAATTCTCGCTATTCTTTTGTTCTGGAGTGCTGAAGATATCTCATAAGATTTTCGTTTCCATTCCTAATCCGTTCAAGATATCAGCCATTTAATTCAACTGGTGCAATCTCTCTTCAAAACCATTTCAACGATGTTTCTTTCGATTGGGCCCTAACCCACATGTCTTTTTCCAGGATCTTTCCTAACTCTTCTAATCTTTCCTGGAGCTATCCTCAAATTCTTTCAAAGTTGACGTAAGAATGAATTATCATCAGTCATATGTCTTTCTCCAAGATCTTTCAAATTCTTTTCGTTGTTGATTCAACCTTTATCTTCTTCCTTATTCCGGAGGTTCATCAAAGTTCTTGATTTCATTTGTTCTTCTTTCTTTCCCGGAGTTCCAAGCTCTCATCATGACGAAGATCCATCTAAATAATTGCAAGGCTTCAATCTTATTCTTTTCATCCTTCGTTTCGTTTGATCATTCTTTTAGTACCAGAGTTCTCACGAAGGCTCAACATGATGGTTCATCAAGGATTTAATTCCTTCTCGAAGTGTTCATCGAGATTCTTTTCAGAGGAGTTCAAGCATTCTTCATCTTGCATTCTAAAGTGTGATTCTTTTACATTATCTTTTGAGGTGGTGTTATGCCATTCTTGACAATTTTCTTTCATGTTTCATGATTCACAAGTTGTTAAGAATGAGATATTGTAAACCCATCAGTTTCTCTTCGTTGAGGAGATGCTTTGCAACCCGTCAACCTCTTCATTGGAGTTATCTTGGGTTATATTTCACCTAAAGCCTTCCCTAAGGAATGTTGCTTATTGTGGTGTCTATCAATGATCCAAGTTTTCTCCTATCCTCTCGGCGAAAGGAGTTGTCATCTCCTTGTTGACCTCAATCCAGTCTATTGTTTCCGTTAGTGGCATAATTTCACCTCATAATTTTGAGACGTTTTCCATAAGCCCACAACAAGCCTGTTCTTTTCGTATTGTTTTCCCAACAACTCCGCCCAATTCTCTATGGAAGGATGCTTTCAAATTCATTCGATGTAGAAGATGTTGTTTTCTTCTTCGTTACTTTTCATTCCATTCTTTCTTTCTTCTGGAGGCATTGTGTTGTTGCTCTCTTCACTCATCATCTTGAATTGTGAGGATCGTGTTCTTTTCATGCTTATCCATTTAACCGGAGTGTTGTGCCCTCTGCTCAAGTTCTTTTCTCCTTGTCAAGTATTGCATCTCTTTTCAACCGGAGTGTTGTCCGAATTTCTTCTTCCTTGCTCCTCTTTTCTAACGGAGTGTTTTCAACTTCGTCCATCTCCGTTGTATTCTTTTCTCAAAATGGTTTAACCTCTAAAGGTTCTTTGGTTTCACTCGTTTGCCAAAGAAGCAACTTAATATTACCTCTTCTCTTCCTCTTGCCTTTCCCCTCCGGTGCCATCCTAGATCTCGGGACGAGATCCTCTCGTAGTGGTGGAGTGTTGTAACGCCCCGGATGCAACTTTCCATATTTGTAACTACGACGCTTGCCTTTTTCCGGAGATATGTTGTGAGATTCCCTTCGTGGTTGGGTTTTGTCTTTGTTTTGCTTTTGTTCATGTCATGCATTTCATATCATGTCATCATGTGCATCTCATTTGCATACGTGTTCATCTCATGCATCCAAGATTTTTCTCTGTTGTCTGTTTTGCAATCCGACACTCCTACTTGCACTGGTGCACCCCCTTTTGTCTCTTTTCGTGGGCGGGTGTTAAACATTCTTGGAATGGATCGAGATTTGCCAAGCGGCCTTGGTACACCACCGGTAGACCGCCTGTCAAATTTCATGCCATTTGGAGTCCGTTTGATGCTCCAACGGTTAATCGGGGAACCGTAAAGGCCTCGTGTGTGTTGCAGCCCAACACCCCTCCAAAACTGCCCAATAACCCATCCAAACCTCTTCCATGTCCTCCACCGTCGGATCACGATCGCGTGGTCGAAAACTACACCTCATTTGGACACTCCAAACTCCCTCTACCTATATAAAGGTCTTCCCCGTCCAAAATCACAGTCCAAACCCTAGCGTCTTCCTCGTCGCGCCGCCGGACATGTCCAACTGCGTTGGACCTGTCCGCCTGACACGTCCGTCCTGACAATCCCATCACGCCACCTCAGCAGCGCCGCCCCCGCGCCCAATCCCGCATCGCCACGTCGCCCTTAGCTCTGCTCCACCGCGCCTCCTCTCTCTCCCCGACGCCGCGGCCTGCCGGGGCCTGAGGCCGGCCCGCCCCGGGCCGCGACCGGGCCCGTCCACGCCCGAGCTTCTCGCCCGCGCGCCGCCGCATTAGCCGCAGCGCCGCCTCCGTGTATGCTCGCCACCTCCTCACCGCGCTGCCGACCATCGCCGCTCCGCCCAGCGCCCGCGCCACCAAGATCCGTCGCCTGCCGGAGGTCCACGCTCCTCTGTCTCTCGCCCGTGGGTCGTCGGACCCCGCCACCGCACTCCTCCGGATGCCGCGCCCTCTTCATGGCCGGATCTCCGCCTCCATCGCCGGGATCCGCTTCCCCCACGCCGGATCCGCCCATCCCCACTTCGCCGGCCTCCCTGGTTTGCCTTCGTTGTCGGCGCCGCCGCGGCCGTCCTCGAGCTCCGACCAGGACGGCCTTGTCCACCCGTGGCCAGGACGATCTCAGCCCTCGAACCAAACGGCTTCAGTCGTGCTGCACCACTTCGTCCCCGTATGACTCCGTCCCGAATTCGTCCGAGGGGTATATTTCCTCTAAGTCTGTAACATTTTCGTGCCATGTTCCTCATGCCATAATGCCATGACCGAAGCTTCGTTTCATGTGCATGATATATAAAAATGTTCTTTGAGAGATTCTCTTCATTTCATTCCATTGTGTCATGCTTGTTTGACTCCATCTTGATGCCCAAATCATTGATGCAAGCGTGTTATAAATTGTTAGGTGTTGTTTCTTATCAGAGTATGAGGATTTGTCTTTTTTGCCACATTTGTTGTTTGCTGCATATGGGCATGAGCTCTACATATGTTTTGGTATATGCCATGCCATCTTTACAGTGGTGCTTGCCATGTATTTTTCTGATCAATGTGGTGAGTAGCACAAGCATGCAAAGTAGCCTTCGTGATATTGCTGATTTCAGGGATTTGGATTTTGCTAAGTCATTTCCCTGCTGTTATTTTTATGCCATGTAAACTAGATGCTACAGTGAGATCCATGCTTGTTTTGAGTTGCTTCAGTAAGGATGTTTTGGACATATGGTTATGCTCTATCCATCATGCCCATGTTTGCAATTATGGAGTGCTCTAGCATGTCTTAATCTTGCTCTACTTTTGCTATACAATGTTCCTGGCAGATTGTTTACATGTTAATCAATTTTGCCATGGTTGTTTTGCATGTCATTATTGTTTTGCATGCCATTTGCAAGCCGTGCATCCGATACCGGTGATCTTTATATCGTTTTCGACCAAAATCATCTCATCTTTCCAGCGGCACACTTGGTTTGCCAAGTTGATGCCTTGATCAATATTTTCCTTCCGGAGCACGCATATGCATTGCATATCATGTCTTACATATCATGCCATGTTTTGCATCACGTTGCTTGTGCATTGCATCGTGATTGATTGTTGGTCCTTTTGCTTGTGTTCTTGCTTTGGGTAGAGCCGGGAGACGAGTACGTGATCGAGGAACCTATTGAGTACGCTTACGAGGATCAAGCTTTCGCTAACTCTGAGAACTTTGCAGG
Organism: Triticum urartu; assembly: GCF_056163025.1. Lineage (NCBI taxonomy): Eukaryota > Viridiplantae > Streptophyta > Magnoliopsida > Poales > Poaceae > Triticum > Triticum urartu. The sequence goes on along the minus strand of NC_141874.1, from coordinate 367,312,201 downwards.
CAAGATGATCATACCCTTGAAATCACTTCTATCTTTGCTTGCTAGTTGAACGCTCTATTGCTATGCCGTGATACTTACCACTTGCTATATCAAGCCTCCCATTTTTCCATGTCAAGCCTCTAACCCACCTTTCCTAGCAAACCGTTGTTTGGCTATGTTATCGCTTTTGCTCAGCCCCTCTTATACCGTTGCTAGTTGTAGGTCAAGTTGAAGTTTGTTCCATGTTGGAACATGGATATGTTGGGATATCACAATATCTCTTATTTAATTTAATGCATCTATATACTTGGTAAAGAGTGGAAGGCTCGGCCTTATGCCTGGTGTTTTGTTCCACTCTTGCCGCCCTAGTTTCCGTCATACCGGTGTTATGTTCCTTGATTTTGCGTCCCTTACGCAGTTGGGTGTTATGGGAACCCCTTGATAGTTCGCTTTGAATAAAACTCCTCCAGCAAGGCCCAACCCTGGTTTTACATTTTCCTAACAACCTATCACCTTCCCTTGGGTTCTGTAGACCCGAGGGTCATCTTATTTTAACCCCCTCGGGCCAGTGCTTCTCTAAGTGTTGGTCCGAACCAAAGCCACTTCCGGCGCCACCTCGGGGAAACTTGAGGGTTGGTTTTAGCTGTACATAGTGTTCATCCAGTGTTGCCCTGAGAACGAGATATGTGCAGCTCCTATCGGGATGTCGGCGGATCGAGCGGTCTTGCTGGTCTTGTTTTAGCATTGTCGAAATGTCTTGTAACCGGGATTCCGAGTCTGATTGGGTCGTCCTGGGAGAAGGAATATCCTTCGTTGACCATGCGAGTTTGTGATGGGCTAAGTTGGGACACCCCTGCAGGGTTTGAACTTTCGAAAGCCGTGCCGCGATTATGGGCAGATGGGACTTTATGAATGTTCGGTTGTATAGAACTTGACACTTAACTTAATTAAAATGAATCAACCGCGTGTGTAGCCGTGATGTTCTCTTTTTGGCGGAGTCTGGGAAGAGAACACAGTCTCGTGTTATGCTTGAATGTAAGTAGTTTCAGGATCACTTCTTGATCACTATTAGCTTCTCGACTGTGCTTTGCTTCTATTCTCGCTCTCTTTTGCGTAAGTTAGCCACCATATGTGCTAGTGCTTGCTGCAGCTCCACCTCACTACCTTTCCCTACCTTTAAGCTTAAATAGTCTTGATCGTGAGGGTGTGAGATTACTGAGTCCCCGTGCCTCACAGATACTTCCAAACAAATGCAGGTGCCGATGATGTCAGCACAGGTGACGCAACCCAGCTCAAGTGGGAGCTCGATGAAGACCTTGATTGTTGTTTTGTTTCGTTTCCGGTTGATCAGTAGTGGAGCCCAGTTGGGACGATGGGGGATCTAGCATTTGGGGTTGTCTTCTTTTATTTTGGTTCCGTAGTCGAACCTTGATTGTATTCTGGATGATGTATGTTTAACTTGTATTTGTGTGAAGTGGCGATTGTAAGCCAACTCTTTATCCCTTTCTTATTCAGTACATGGGATTGTGTGAAGATTACCCCTCTTGCGACAAACCTACCATGCGGCTATGCCTCTAAGTCGTGCCCCGACACATGGGAGATATAGCCGCATTGTGGGTGTTACAGTAATGAATGGTACATTTGCATATGCGTCCTGTCAACTCACGCCTGCTCGCACGGCACATGGGTCACGTGGCAGCACGTATATTTTTTTCTATTTGGATGATTAATGCTGCCGCTTTATTGCTTAACCGAAGCATTGCACGTATCCATTGTTGGTCTAACGCTCACGGTTCGAATAAATAATCCGTTTGGGATATTGGTTCCCAATTATTAATGATCTCCCGTTTGTAATTAGATAAAGATTATATCAAAACTGGTCTCAAATTTGACAAAAAGAGTACAATGCCACTTTGTATTGGTGTCCATATGAATAGTGCTAGTGATTTTAGTTGCAAAAATTAGATAGTGCTAGTGATTTTTAGCTGCATATTTTGACAAATCGCAGTGTTACAAGGTTGACAAATGTCAATATTACTAGATCAACAAATGTCAATCTTTCTAGTTTGACAAATGGCAACATACCCAATGTGATAGGTGCAAATCTTACCCAATTGTTTCTATATGGTTGCACATGGGTCATCCAAAACAACCGTTTGCGTTGAAGGGATGCACAAATCCTGCACTGCGAATTTTCCCTTGACTTAACGGGGAAGACCATAGCTCTCACTTTGCATACGAGTGTTCTATCTAAAACGTTTGCGATCAAGAGCTGCACAAATCCCGCTCAACACAGTTTCCCTTGGCTTCTGGTGGAAGATGTCGGTTTGCATACGGGTGTTCTAACTAAAACGTTTGTGATGAGTGTATTATATTTAAAAACCATTGACGTTATTTTCAAAAGAAAATCATTTGATAAATCTGTACATTAAGAGAGAAAAACACACATTTGTTCAAACCATATCTTTCATTCAGTTACACTGCGAATTTATATTCATATGATCGAGAACTCGAGACAGTATTAAACCCCCCAAAAAACTGTTTCCGGCGGCGGCGGATGCGGCGTGCCGCGCCGTCGTTGTCGTTGTCGTCCTCCGGGACGCCGTTGTTGAAGTCTTCAAGGCAACACAGAATGTTCTTAACTTGTAAATAAAACATCATGTTGTTGCGTGATCGACGGGCGGGGCACGGGAGGACTGCAACTGGCGCCGCTAAGAGGTACACTACAAAAAAAGACACATCCGTGACATTTTGGGCCGAACGAATTTTTTTCTGTCATACTTATGACACTTCTATGATGATAACTGTGACAAAACCCGGTATCATCATAGATGTGGTGGGGTCCTACTTCTATGACAAAACATCATGACAGAAAATGGGCTTTTCGTCCTAGGCGGGCCGGAGACACAGCTGCATGACATTCTTTGGGCCGTCCATGACAGAAAAAACCGTGGTAGAGGCGAGGGCGAGGAAAATATCGGGGAGTTCCTGGTTATGGTGGGTGGTCGGGGGTTGAGCGATGCGCATTTCTCTCGTACATACGCGCGTGTGTGCGAGGCGATGGGCTCTAACTGAACCCGAGTGAGGCATTGGGCTCTAATTGCACCCGAGCGATTGCACTGCAGGCTACGCATTACTGAACCCAGCGATCAATCGATCCCTTGCTGTTAACTGAAGCCGAGTGATTCCTTCGCTACTGCTGCTAACTGAAGCTGATCGAACATTGCTGCCTCCTTCCCTTGATGAACAGTGAGTGTTGTTGGGGGGTTTGGATGAATAGTTCCCGGTGGGGGGTTGGATGAACAGGACCCCGTGGTAGTAGAGGTCGTTGCCGCTCGATGAACAGCCCGATCGATCGAGCCGGTGGATGGACAGGACCCCGTCGAGGGCTGGATGAACAGGACCCCGTGGAGGGCTGGATGAACAGTAGCCGGTTGAGGGCTGGATAAACAGTAGCCCGTGGAGGGGTGGTTGAACAGGACCCCGTGGAGAGGGCTGGTCGACCAGTAGTCGGTGGAGGAGCGCGCAATGGAGGCTCGATGAACAGGAGCCCGTGGATGAACAGTCGCAGGTGGAGGCTGGAGGAGGTCGATGATGGATGAACAGTAGCCCGTGGAGGCTGGAGGAGGTCAACGGTGGAGATGAACAATATCCCGTGGAGTCCCGTTTTGCGGTACGGCACACCCGTCTCGATGAACATGACCCCTGTTTCGACCGTAGCGCTCCAACACAAGTCCGTTTCCTCTGTTTTGTGGTACGCCACACCCCTCCCGATAAACAGGACCCCGTTTCCATCATAGGAGGTCTGTTTCCTCCGTTTTGTGGTACGCCAGACCCCTCCTGATGAACATGATCCCGTTTCGACCGTGGCCGGTCGAACACAAGGCCGTTTCCTCCGTTCTGCGGTACGCCAGGCCTCATTTCCATCGGCTGTTCTGTCCAAGCCGGTTGGATCCCGATGAACAGCAAGTGTTCCGTTGCCTCCCGGTGAACACGACGCATTCCGTTGCCTCCCCATGAACACGACGACAACGCAGTTTCTCCGTTCCAACCCAGCCATGTACACGAGCCTTGGTCGTACGTATGCGCGAGTAGGCATTCGAGACCCCGCCCGTATGTACGTACATGGCCGTATTTACTATCTTGCACCCTGGCCGCCTGAGTAGTACATGCTATGTGCGCGCCTCTACTACGATACACGCGTGCCTCTACTACAACATGTGCCCTTCCTTACACGTCCATGGTACATCACTGCAGCCTGCAGACAGACCGATCGTATGTACGTACATGTTCGCGACTAGAATGACAATGCTACGTACGCTTCGACCAGGTGGGTCCCGACTGTCAGGAACTTCCTTGCATGCGAAGACATAGCTGGTGGGTCCCAGCAGTCAGGGGGAAACGTTTTTTCGCGAAATACGATGGCCCGTCTGGTGGGTCCCTAATGTCAGGTGGAGGAATCATTATTTTCCACGTAATAAGGAGGCACTTCCTTGCTGCGGTCGTGGACCCAGCTGTCATTCGTTGACCACATTGACCACGCTGCGCCGAGAGCACCAAGGCATTGGATGACGACGAGGCCTAGGAAGGGGACGGCGCGGAGCCGGGGAAGATGCAACATTTGATGCCCACGCGGAGGGGAGTACGTGCGTTGACTGGTTCGGCTGCGGTGTGAGGCTGCCGTCGCCAGAGAATAACAGGAGGTGTGGGTGAGTATAGAGGGATGGCATGGCCAGCGGTGGTAGCACAGCCGGACATGAGAGGAAGGAGCAGGCGGCACGGCCGATGCTTGTTTGGGCGGCTGGAGCAAGAAGACCAGAGGTTGAAGAAGCACTACGGCCGTTGGATGGACATCGTACGGTCACTAGAGCTAGAATCGTTCATATTGACTAAGTTGACAAAGCCCTCCGTCCCCGTCATCTTAGTAGGCCCACAAGTCAGCCTCCCACTATGGTGGGTCCCAGCTAGCAGGGGGTATTCATTTTTTGTGCGTAATAACAAGGCACTTCCTTGTGTGCGAAGATATAGCTGGTGGGTCCGACTTGTCAGCGGGGGAACGTTTTTTTCACGAAATACAGAGGCCCTTCTGGTGGGTCCCAACTGTCAGGTGGAGGAATCATTATTTTGCACGTAATAAGGAGGCATTTCCTTGTGTGCGGCCGTGGACCCAGCCGTTAGCCTCTCCACGTACAGTCCACTTCCAATGCATGTCGTTTGTTGACCATGTTGACCATGCCGCGCCGAGAGCACCAGGGCGGTGGACGACGGCGAGGCCTAGGAAGGGAACAACACGTAGCCAGGGAAAACTCGGCAGTTGTTTCCCATGCGGAGGGGAGTGCGAGGGTTTACTGGTTCATCTGCCGTCGCCGGAGAATAACAACAGGTGTGGGTGAGTAGAGGGATGGCTAGGCCAGCGATGGGCGAACGATGGGGCGGTGAGGCCTGCGCGACAGCATAGCCGACCGCGGGAGGAGGGAGCAGGAAGTCCCGTCGGTGCTGGTTTGAGCGGCAGGAGCAGGAAGAGCAGAGATTGAAGAAGCATGACGGCCGTTGGATGGACATCCAACAGTCACTACTCTCGTGTGTTGACTAAGTTGACACGGCGTTGCGTGTGCGTCAACCTTATTTTTTAGGAAAGCATACGCGTCAACCTATAGTAGGTACACAAGTCAACCTCAAATCTGTGGAAATCATCATACAACCCATCTGCCATTATTTCTAATAATTTACAGCCCATTTTCCAATTCTTAAGAAATTTTTTGGAGCCCATCTTCTTTTTGTTAGCATTACACCCCATATTGTGGACACGGTTAAAAATTATAAGAAATTTTGCATATTTCGGTGTGGTCAACTATTTTTAATCCTGAAATATCGAGTTACATTCAAACTATTTTGAAAAATAATTTATATAAATATAAAATCCAAATAATTGTCCACGCATAAAAATCAATGGAATTGAAAATCTTGTAATTAAAAGAAATTGAAACTAATTCCCGGTTTGATGTGTTTTAAAAATGTACAGCCCATTTCTAGGAAAACCGAACGAAACTCTCTTCGTCTTGAAAGATTTGCGGCCCAGCAGGGCTGACAAAGCAAGTAGGCATCGTTTGGGTATTTCTTTAAAAAAATAGAAGTGGGCTAGCCATTTTTAGCAAGAAAAAAACACAACTGGGCTCATGATGGGGTAAACATAAATAAAACACTGGGTAGACGGGCCACAGCCCCCGCACAGCCACGTTGTTACCCTGATCCGTCACTAAAACTAGTACAAATAACAACTGCTTGTTCCTCAAAACAAGAAGTAAATAACAACTGCGTGACCCGCTGGGTCCCTAGTGTCAGCCGCTCGTTGTGTAATTCTCTCGTTTATTGACTATGTTCACACTAGCGTGAGCCCCAGATGTCCAACCATTAGGAGGAACCTTTTTTGGGGCTTATAATAACGAGGCACTTGCTTGCGTACTGCCATGACGCTGGTGGGTCCCTACTATCATCGTCTCCATGTACAGTCATATCCTTGTTCCTCTCGGTTGTTGATGGCGTTGACAATGCAAGAGGGCGGCGCACCGCGCATGGTGAGCGAACCAAGGCCGAGGACGACTGTGAGGCCTCGGACGGAACGAACAGGAGCCGTGGAAGATGCGCCAGTCCAGTCGTAGGTAGAGGGGAGTACGAGGGTTGATTGGTTCGGGTGCGGGTGCGTGTTGGGGCTGACGTCGCCGGAGAATAATAGGACGTGTGGGGGAATAGAGGGAGGGACTGGCCAACATTGGAGGGTACGGTAGGGCGGCGGAGGCGCAGCCAGCCATGGGAGGCGGGAGCAGGCAGACCCGACGGGGTGGTTTGGTTTGGGCGGCTGGAGGAAGAAGACCAGAGATAGAAGATACACGAAAGATGTTGGATGTCAATCCAACGGCTGGTAGGCAGAATAGTTTGTTGACTAGCTAGTAAGTCGACACCACCTAGGTAGGCTATTTCCTCATGGGTCCCAAATGTCAGAATCCAAATCTGTCACGGTCATGCAGCCTTTCCTATGAAAATTTACAGCCCATTTGGTGTGCTAGTTAAAAATAAGTTTGTGGGTGCTGGTGGGGGCTAATCACTTGGCTTTTGTAATGCACAGTGAGCTCAAGAAGCCAGCTAGAGTGATGTTATTTCCTTTGGTTGGGATTTGTTACAATATTTCACTCTAAATTAAACGAATGGCACGCCATTTGCCTTGTTTCAAAGAAAATATGACAGTCACAACCGAGTTGAAAAGGGCAAGAACATCTAACTCGAGCTTACAAACTATACAAAAGCACGAGGGTTAATTGTTCATCAGGTTTAGACAAAACCCAGGTTGAAAAGGGAAACAACATCTAACTCCAGCACTGTTTTTGGTAGTCACGGTCAAATGGATCGGTCAGGTCCATAGAATGAACATCCTGGGTCGTAAAATTTATTGGGTTATGACCATAATATGTTGTAAATAGAAGCCCGACACGTTCAAAAGCTGTTTTTGCCCACCTGAAACTCCATTTTCCTCGAGGGCGTTGCGTCGCGCTCATGGATTTGAGCAGAGTAACGAATGACGAGCCTAGTTGTAGTGCGAGTGAAGAAGAAGGGGAGCTGGGGTTTTTCTGTAGCAGTGAGGAAGAAGGGGAGCTGGGGTTTTCTGTAGGAGTGAGGTGAGGAATTTGGGGGTACGAGTGGAGCGAGCTGACGTGAGGTGGGTGGGAGTGAGGACGAAGAAGAGCACCCAAGATTTTTTGGGGGGCGGTGTGCTGGGTGTGGGTAGCGCCTCTCATTAAGTAAATATATGGGATTTTGAATTGATTTTCTTATTTACTAGGGTGGATGGGCTGTTTTGTCTTGGGCCCAGAGAAACAATTATTACTAGTATAATGGAGACACTCTACAGCTACCAGAAAAACAATTACTACTAGTACAGTGGATACACTACCGCTTCTGGCTCCTCCTAGGTCATCGAAACGTCTCCCTCTACTGAATGTCGTTTTACTTTTGTTCATGGACATGCGGGCCATGCCGCGCGCGGGCCCAAATGCCATCCACCAAATTAAAAGGTCGTATGCAGGCGGAGAGTCACCCCGGTCGTAGCGCGGCAGTAACAAGCTGTCGTATCACAAAACCCCACCTCCCCGCAGTCTAAGTTTGATGGACGAAGCAACCATCATTTCACTCTTCGCTGAATCCCCTTCTCCCTCATCGTCTTTAAGAAAGCCAACACTCGCATCTGCCACTGTTCTTCTCTCCCAACGAAGGGAAGTAAGCGGATCCGTGATATTGGTATATTTTCATTCACAGAGAAAAAAGAACTTTTGCAAAGCAGTAACCCATCCTCACTCTCTTTTTTGTTTCATTGTCATTGCGATTGTGTTTTCCTTTTAGTGGTCTCCTAGTATTCGTCACTTTCATGATGGACCAAGGAGAACCAGGCAAAGATCTTCTGATATTGGAGCAGACGCGGGAGGCTGGTCCCCACGAGACAGAGAGCTCCAAGAAGATGGAGGAAGCCACTGAGCCAACCCCTGATACGCTCACGGCCACTACTGAGATGGTCAATGCCCCGTTTGAGGCTACAGCCCCGTGGCACTGCAGGAGCAGTTTTCCCCCTTTGAGGATGTGCCCCCCCCCCCCCCCCCCCGCCGAGCTGCCTAAGGTGATTTTCTTCTTTGCCGATCTCGATGTGGTTTTTCATCTAAGTATGTGGTGATGAATAATGCAAAATTTTATTAGCTTCGATGCCATGCTATACATAGTGGTTTTAAAAAATTATGTTTATTATACTAGAAAGTAATTCAGAATTTGTTTCTGTTTCAATTAGATCCCTGATGCAGACAAGGATTGTGTGGTTGTATATGTCACTCGCTATGAGGCGGATGACCTGAATATACGCACTGGGAAAACAGAGTTCTTAGGCTGTAGGATCCTGGAAGCCATTTGCGCTTATACCGATGTCGAGTTGTATTCCAACCTCACTGTTGTCAGACGTGTTGTCCAGGGTGTACCGAAGCACAAGAAGTTCAAAGCTACTCCTTTGTTTGTGAGGCACACTATTCTTGTCAAGCTTATGCAGGAAGATGACATGGCATGCCTCCACAAACAAGTTTATGAGTGGCAAGGCCACAAGGTTATCTTCATGAAAGCTCACAGGATTGAGCTGCTGCCGGATGTCCTCGATGATGTTCATGGCAAGGTCCGTCTTGTGTCCAGCCCAAATTAGATCGAGGCATGAAATAGTTGCCCCAGCTAGTGTTTAATACTAGTTTGGATTGTTTCTACTTATCCAAACCTTGCCTATTATCGAGCCCTATGGGGCTACTACTCTATTTGAATCCATCTATGGGAACTGTTGCTACTTTTGTGTGCCCGTGAATCATGTGAGAACCATCATTATTGTTGCCGAAACAGATTCGTCCTCACTAGTTTTTTCATGAATATGGCAGGGTAAGACATAACTTGTCACGGTTTATCATACAAGCAGTGTGTGTTTGATGAAATAGAGTAGATTCAACACTAGGCTATCAACCAGCTAACAATCAATAATCTGCTGTCTGACATATAAGCAACTATGTATCATGTTACAGTGGTTCATGCAGTTAACTGAGGCCACAATGTAAATTCCAAACGTTCACATGCTAGTCCAGCGTTCATGTGGAACACTCACATTAAACTCGGCTTCATAAAAACTTGAAAAGCATAAGTTAAGCAATTTTATACATCTCAATGATTCATAGAACATAACAAACATATACTAGTTCACAGCAAAAGACAAAGTTGTGAGAAGGTTTACAAATCAGGAAAAAGCAAGCAAGGCTTCTCTAAGCAAAGGGTCTCCTGGCAGGCTTAAATTTCCTGGAGCTCACTCTGGTTTTTCTTGTTGCCACCATCCAGGGTTAGGTTCTCTCATTCTAGAATAACCAATTATAATTGCATTCTCAGCTGGAATGCTGAACTGAACCATGTAGTGTACTAACTAGCTGAAATTCTTGTGCATTCCACTAAATTTAAGCACCGCTATTTGCAGAGATAAGCAGACCACAATGCCTCTTGTCCACGCACCTGTCCCAAAAACCACCATGCAGGCATGCCAACTAGTTCTCGGTCCATGGATCAACTCATAGAAAGTGCATTCCAGACTAGGAATGCAGTTGTTTTCGCTCGTCCCTGCACTACAATCAAGAAGTAAAGTGTACGAGTCAGCTTCTTTTAGATTGCGTTGGTCATTCTACCTAGTTACTACCAATGTAGGAATACCTGGAACACTGGTGGTTAGAGGACGACAGATAGGAGTAGCCATCTCATTTTGTGCAGTTGTACTAAAACTGAGGTGTGTACTTTTGATTGCGCAGATAGAAACAATATGGAGACAGACATCTCTATTTGCGCAAATACGAAATACGGTTATTTAAATAGTGACAGATATTTGCAGTGGCGTATGATTAACAACAGCATCTATTGTGTTATAATTGGCATTAGACTGACAGTATGAAAGTGCCCTTAAGTAAGTAGCATCACATCACATCAACACTGCCACTAGATTAACATGCAAAACAATAGCATTAGTATTACTATCATGAGAGTAGCACATGGTCAGTAAATGTGCAATCAAATTTGTGCAGTTCCACTGGGATGAAGCAATGTTAGCGGTGTGAGATTTAAGTGTAACTGCAAAAACACAATTCATGGGAAATAAAGCAAACAGAAGCACTTCATAAAATGGTGGTGGCATTGTTTCAATTTATCGACGGCACTAGACCATTACTTATAGTGACATTAGGTGGCATTGCTTAATGCTTCATGTGATTTTACATTAATGGTAGCGATATGGGCATAGGGACAACATGGGCATAAAGTGGTGAGGCCGATGTGGTTGCCGAGAGCGGCAAACACTCAGGCATCATGTCTGCATTTGTCCCATTTTTTATCTCCTCGGTGACATTTTCCTATGTGAGCACACAAAATCTAGACCTGCTCATTCTCATTTGCATTGTCCCCCAACACCCCTCACTTTCTTTCTTTTTTCAACCAAGAGACATGTCCATTTCCCCCACCCTTCGCCATCCACCATGCTTTCTTCGCCTTTTCAACCAATAGACCGGTTGGGTAGCCAGTATCTACTACTTTCCCCCATTTCCTCTTAGAACCAAGTCCTAGATTCATGCTACAGCTTTCCCACTTTCTTCCCTGTTTGAACCAACTCTTAGATTCGATTGTATGAACTACCTTTACCTCTAATAATAGTAAAAGTCTAGGTGGCTTTGGAACAACCGACGGAAGTAGAAAAAGATCCACACACAGCCACCTGGGAGCTGGGGCAGTAGAGCAAGGCAGGTTTCAAAGGAATATATACCTGAGGGTCGTCGGGATGTGGCAAAGTTAGTGTTGGGAGGCCGCATCATGGCCACAATATCGCAGGGAGGAAGAAGGGGTCGGAGGCCCTCCCTAGCCGGCACTCTCTCGGAGAGAACGACACGGCCGCCGATCAGGACGCGCGGGCAGCCGTTGGTCTCCTCCCTCTCCGCCGACGACAGCGTGAACGATGCACCTACACCCGTGCCCCGGTCGAGGTGGTCCGGCCGGATTTGTGACCACCCGTGAGCAAAGAGAGTATGGCCACATATGTCTTGCTTAGATCTGGAGAGCATGAGAGAGTGAAAGAGAGGAACGCTAGTAAAGCAAGCACTAAGGCTCCTGCTTATATATATAGTGGAGTGATTTTGGTGTACCAGCTTCAAAAAAATGCGCTCCTACGTGTACCCGCGAGTGGGTGTGAGAGAACTAGTGCGTGCGTGCACCACTTCTCTTCGTGAGAGTACAATATACTATGCCCAAAGAACGTTCACCACAAGAGTAATAGTATAAGTGTGTGACGTGTGAGCTAAAATAAAAGGTGCGCGATGTCTTTTGCTTTCTAGAAGTTCTGAGGGTAGGGTGTGAAGAGCACATATGTGTGTAACGTCTACCTGCTGATAGACGGTGGGTGCGAGAGGACTCGGGAGAGTCGTGACTCATGAGGGTGCGTGTGTGCGTGAGAGAGAGGGGGCACATATCAATGCAATGCATGTGTCCGTAAAATCATTATCCGATAAACGTTCGCCACAAGCCGTTTCCTGATGAACGCCGTAAGCACCGTTAGATCGGCATCCGACAGTGTCAGTTTTGCCATGTCATTTAACAAATCAGCCACTCCTCCTACACACAAAACTTCCACGTGAGTGTTAGCAACTGTCGTATGCTCCTCCCTCCATTCCAAAATGCAGTGCATATAGCTTTATTGAAAATTCGAACCTCGCTAACTTTTACCAAGTTTTCGTGTACCAAAATGCACATATAGAATACCTAATATATATATATCATTTCATTCATCTTCGAGAGGTAACTATAAAGATGTGGGAGGAGTCTACAAAGAAAGATATTCGTATCACCTGTAGCAATTTCAACCATCCTTTGGTGTGGAGGAATGTCATAGGAACTCTATATGATATGATTTTTGTAGGATTTTTTCCTTTAGAGCCAATTGGTTCATAGGAATAGATTCATATACTCCACATTTCAAAGGAAATAAACATGATATCATTTTTATAGCTTTAGAGCCACTTGGTTCATAAGAATGGATTCCTATACTCCCATAATTTCAAAGGAAAATAAACATTAGCGTATATTCAATAGAAAAGTTCCTATGATGTGAACCAAATGACATCTCTTTTCTAATCCCTCCTCATAGGAATTGAGATACATGTCATCTCTAGATTCAATAGAAAAGTTCCTATGATGCAAACCAAATTACATCTCTTTTCCAATCCCTACTCATGGGAATTGAGATACATGTCATCTCTTTCCCTACAACTTCCATGTATACATCTTCTATTCCTAAATAGCTAGTACAACCCACTAGTAGTTTTTTTCCTAGACATGCAACTATGGCAAAAGAACACGTCATGGATGCAAGTCATAAATCACATTGTTTTTTATACTCTATGCATGCAAGCACCACATCATTAATTTGTGCATGTTACTCATAAGTTATTTCTTGCATTACATTATGCATTGACAATGTATGTGCTGGTCACGTGCAGACATATGTAGTTCACATTCACATTTTTGTTAGAAATGCCATTCTTTAAACTGCAATTCATTTTTTCTCTTTGTACTCCCTTCGTCTAGGTGTGTAAGTCATCTTTCGAAAACCAAATAATCCCAAAACACTTCGGCATGGTACATTAACTCCCTCCTCATTTCTTGTTTTGTGACATATCAACCAATAAGAGATGTGGGCCGTGCATGCTTTCCCAAAACATAAGCACTTCTCCTTTGTTCTAGAATCTTCCGTATCATAATTGCCCAAACTTTTTTTCTAAATGAATTGCCATTATTTGTTTTTTACTTTATGCTTTACAATGCACAATCCCATGAATCTTCACCTTTTCATAAAACTAATTGATTTTGAATGAGATTAACTATAAGAACTAAACGAACATCTACATCATGCTTATATGACTCAAAGCTTTACATGCTATAGTTTATATTTATTCATTGGTTTCCAAATCTCATGCGTTCAATGCATGTGTACCTTACTAGTTTTGAGTAGAGTAGCAAATTTCATGCGGCCGCAGGTATATCAAAATGCAGGGCCCATGCATCATTGCCTTTTAGTCGAATCTACGTCCACAATTTTTTGTACGCATATCTCCACTGGTCCCCGAACCCAAAATGCTGCCTCGTTCCCGTAAAACCAAGCGGCCCACACATATTAAGGTGTCGAATCGAACTCAATCCCTCTCCCGTTTACTACGACATGGCCCCCCACGCTGTAGTACTCCTACAAACCCTACCGCCGTACGCATCATCAGTTTTCTTCGAGGGGACGAGGGAGAAGCGGATTTGTAGTGGGGGCGCTTTAAAAAATTGGATTTGTAGTGGAGGCGCCTACCCTAGGGTGCCCTAGGTAGCTGCCACACGCATCATTGGTTTTCTCTTTTCTTTATGCTCTTGCGCCCTAGAGTGAAATGATGGTTGCTTCATCCGTCCAGCTTAATGCGGGAAAGGTGGGGCTTTGTGATTTGACCCCTCATCGCTCATTTACTAGTACTGCGGCGCTACGACCGGGGTGCCTCCAAGTCCAACCGCTGTTCCGAAATGTAATTTGGCGCATCGCACGTGGAACAAGATGGTGGATGAGCCACATGTCGGCCAAAGGGGTCCTGTTAAGTGTGTCACCATTTCGTGTGCAGACTGACCCTGCTTGAGTTGCTACGCCAACACGATAGGAGTAGCCTACCACTTGGTTTTGCTCCTTGGTGAATCTCAACTATATTGATATAAAAAGATACGTACTGTACTACCCTCTCCATCTCAGTTTATAGGGCGCACATGTAGTATTAAAAATGAGGTGATTTTACCGAGCGATGGGCGGGGGAGCATGGCCTGTCATGCGGTCCCACGTGTCATGATGTACCAAGGCGATGCGCGTGTCCCTCTTGAGGCAGAACAATGGCAGAAGCAATACTACGTGGTTTTCTTGAAGGAGATGATGGCGAAGCAAAGTGTGAAATAATGGTTGCTTCGTCCGTCTGGGAAGGTGGAACATTGTGATTTCACGTCTCATTGCTCATTACTACTACTGGGTGGTACGACTGGGGTGCGTCCCCCCTGCTGTTCTGCACTGTTATTTGGTGCATGGTACGTCGACCTGGTTGCTATATGTCCCACATGTCGGCAAGAGGAAGTACAGAATTCATGAAAGCGAGCGTCGACGGAGGAGTACAAGACACGGCCTGGTTTTGCTACTTTGCGCGATCCATCCATACAAACCTGGACTAAAAAAAGGCGAGGGCGGGTCTTTTCCCGCGCGGCAGGTAGGGGAGTTTGGCATAGTCTATTCAAGGCAATGAGGCAGGAAGGGAAACAAGCAAATAAAGGTTGAGCGACTTAGTTTTGTGAAAAATCTGATTTAACGGAGTACGTACCCACTATGGAGGTAGTATACTACTTACTACTCCCTCCTTTCCGGTTTATAGGGCTCGTCTAAAAAAATCGTTTTTCCATTTTATAAGTCTCAATTCTACTAGTAGTAGTAGTAGTAGTAGTAGTAGTAGTACCATCACTTGTTAGATTTCGAGGTGCGTTAAATCACCTGATGCAAGCATTGTCAAGAGAAAACTCACCAATGCATGCAGAAGTTCATGGAAATTTAGTGGTCATGCATGCATTCGTTCTAATTAATGCCTCAGTAAACATAACTTCTTGAGAAAAAACGAGCGTACATTACTTGTGCAAACTACGGAATTAATTCCACCACTCACCGTCTACCTTGGTTGGAGATATTTTGAAATTGAACCATAAACTGGAAAGGAGCGAGTAGTAACATAGCCTAGGGTAGCTTGCTGCACCACAGACTCCAAGGAAATTGCTGTAGTAGTACTACTCCTATATTCTACTCCAAGGAAATTGAGCCATAAACTGGAAAGGAGGGAGTACTACTAAAATACATATATTCCAAACAATATGATAATCTCTCTAACCAAGGTAGGGATGAGGAGTAAACGGAGGGAGTAGTAAAATTTTCTCCACGTCCTGCGAGCCACCGCGCGCATGGGAGAGGATGAAGGAAATATGCCCTAGAGGCAATAATAAAGTTGTTATTCATATTTCCTTATATCATGATAAATGTTTATTATTCATGCTAGAATTGTATTAACCGGAAACTTAATACATGTGTGAATACATAGACCAACAGAGTTTCACTAGTATGCCTCTACTTGACTAGCTCGTTAATCAAAGATGGTTAAGTTTCCTAGCCATGGACAAAGAGTTGTCATTTGATGAACGGGATCACATCTTTAGAGAATGATGTGATTGACTTGACCCATCCGTTTGCTTAGCACAATGATCATTTAGTTTGTTGCTATTGCCTTCTTCATAACTTATACATGTAACTATGACTATGAGATTATGCAACTCCTGAATACCGAAGGAACACTTAGTGTGCTATCAAACATCACAACGTAACTAGGTTACTATAAAGATGCTCTACAGGTGTCTCCGATGGTGTTTGTTGAGTTGGCATAGATCAAGATTAGGATTTGTCACTCCGATTGTCGGAGAGGTATCTCTGGGCCCTCTCGTTAATGCACATCACTATAAGCCATGAAAGCAATGTGACTAATGAGTTAGTTACAGGATGTTGCATTACGGAATGAGTAAAGAGACTTGCCGGTAACGAGATTGAACTAGGTATTGAGAAACCGACGATCGAATCTTGGGCAAGTAACATACCGATGACAAAGGGAACAATGTATGTTGTTATGCGGTTTGACCGATAAAGATATTCATAGAATATGTAGGAACCAATATGAGCATCCAGGTTCTGCTATTGGTTATTAACCGGAGACGAGTCTCGGTCAGGTCTACATAGTTCTCGAACCCGTAGGGTCCGCACGCTTAACGTTCGGTGACAATCGGTATTATGAGTTTATGTGTTTTGATGTACCGAAGGTAGTTCGGAGTCCTGGATGTGATCACGGACATGACGAGGATTCTCGAAATGGTCGAGACATAAAGATTGATATATTGGACAGCTATGTTCAGACACCGGAAGTGTTCGGGGAGGTTTCGGATAAAACCGGAGTGCCAGAGGGTTACCGGACCCCCCGGGAAGTTATTGGGTCCTTAGTGGGATTTAGGGGAGAGAGAGGGCAGCATCTAGGAGGTGCGCCCCCAAGGGAGTCCGAATTGGACTAGGGGAGGGGGTGCGGCCCCTCTTTCCCTCTCCCTCCCCCTCTCCTTCCTTCCCCCTCCTAGTAGGACTAGGAAAGGAGGAATCCTACTCCTACTAGGAGGAGGATTCCTCCCCCTTAGCGCGCCCTCTAAGGGGCACGCTACCTCTACATCTACATCTAACTTCGGGATTAGTATTAGAACTGAATAATTGTTATTTGGTGCCAGTGTTAAGAATGAACATTATATCTGGATCTTGTTTCATGCGAGATGGTTATTCATTTAAATCAGAGAATAATGGTTGTTCTATTTATATGAGTAATATCTTTTATGGTCATGCACCCTTGATGAGTGGTCTATTTTTATTGAATCTCGATAGTAGTGATACACATATTCATAGTATTGAAGCCAAAAGATATAAGTTTAATAATGACAGTGCAACTTATTTGTGGCACTGCCGTTTAGGTCATATTGGTATAAAGCACATGAAGAAACTCGATGCTGATGGGCTTTTGGCATCACTTGATTATGAATCACTTGATGCTTGCGAACCAAGCCTCATGGGCAAGATGACTAAGACTCCGTTCTCCGGAACAATGGAGCGAGCAACAGACTTGTTGGAAATAATACATACTGATGTATGCGGTCCGATGAGTGTTGATGCTCGCGGCTGGTATCATTATTTTCTTACCTTCAAAGATGATTTGAGCAGATATGCATATATCTACTTGATGAAACATAAGTCTGAAACATTTGAAAAGTTCAAAGAATTTCAGAGTGAAGTGGAAAATCATCATAACAAGAAAATTAAGTTACTACGAGCTGATCGTGCAGGTGAATATTTGAGTTATGAGTTTGGTCTTCATTTGAAACAACGCATAATAGTTTCACAACTCACGCCACCTGGAACACCACAACGTAATGGTGTGTCTGAACGTTGTAACCGCACTTTATTCGATATGGTGCGATCTATGATGTCTCTTACTGATTTACGGCTATCGTTTTGGGGTTATGCTTTAGAGACGATTGCATTCACGTTAAATAGGGTACCATCAAAATCCGTTGAGACGATACCTTATGAACTGTGGTTTGGCAAGAAACCTAAGTTGTCATTTCTTAAAGTTTGGGGTTGCGATGCTTATGTGAAAAATCTTCAACCTGATAAGCTTGAACCCAAATCGGAGAAATGTGTCTTCATAGGATACCCAAAGGAGACTGTTGGGTACACCTTCTATCACAGATCCGAAGGCAAGATATTCTTTGCTAAGAATGGATCCTTTCTAGAGAAGGATTTTCTCTCGAAAGAAGTGAGTGGGAGGAAAGTAGAACTTGATGAGGTAACTGTACATGCTCCCTTATTGGAAAGGAGTTCATCACAGAAATCAGTTCTAGTGATTCCTACACCAGTAAGTGAGGAAACTAATGATGATGATCATGAAACTTCTGATCAAGTTACTACCGAACCTCATAGGTCAACCAGAGTAAGATCCGCACCAGAGTGGTATGGTAATCCTATTCTGGAAGTCATGTTACTTGACCATGATGAACCTACGAACTATGAGGAAGCAATGATGAGCCCATATTCCGCAAAATGGCTTGAGGCCCTGAGATCTAAAATGGGATCCATGTATGAGAACAAAGTGTGGACTTTGGTTGACTTGCTCGATGATCGGCAAGCCATAGAGAATAAAGGGATCTTCAAGAAGAAGACTAACATTAACGGTAATGTTACTATCTACAAAGTTCGACTTGTTGCAAAAGGTTTTCGAGAAGTTCAAGGAGTTGACTATGATGCTTAAGTCCGTCCGAATCATGTTAGCAATTGCCACATTTTATGATTATGAAATTTGGCAAATGGATGTTAAAACTGCATTCCTTAATGGATATCTTAAAGAAGAGTTGTATATGATGCAACCAGAAGGTCTTGTCGATCCAAAAGGTGCTAACAAAGTGTGCAAGCTCCAATGGACTAGTGCAAGCATCTCGGAGTTGGAATATACCCTTTGATAGTGTGATCAAAGCATATGGTTTTATATAGACTTTTGGAGAAGCCTGTATTTACAAGAAAGTGAGTGGGAGCTCTATAGCATTTCTGATATTATATGTAGATGACATATTGTTGATCGGAAATGATACTGAATTTCTGAATAGCATAAAAGGATACTTGAATAAGAATTTTTTAATGAAAGACCTCGGTGAAGCTGCTTATATATTGGGCATCAAGATCTATAGAGATAGATCAAGACGCTTAATTGGACTTTCACAAAGCACATACCTTGATAAAGTTTTGAAGAAGTTCAAAATGGATCAAGCAAAGAAAGGGTTCTTGCCTGTGTTACAAGGTGTGAAGTTGAGTCAGACTCAATGCCCGACCACTGCAGAAGATAGAGAGAAAGTGAAAGTCATTCCCTATGCTTTAGCCATAGGTTCTATCATGTATGCAATGTTTTGTACGAGACCTGATGTGTGCCTTGCTATTAGTTTAGTAGGGAGGTACCAAAGTAATCCAGGAGTGGATCACTGGATAGCAGTCAAGAACATCCTGAAGTACCTAAAAAGGATTAAGGATATGTTTCTTGTTTATGGAGGTGACAAAGAGCTCGTCGTAAACGGTTACGTTGATGCAAGCTTTGACACTGATCCGGATGACTCTAAGTCACAAACCGGATACATATTTTATTAAATGGTGGAGCTGTCGGGTGGTGCAGTTCCAATCAGAGCGTCGTGGCGGGATCTACATGTGAAGTGGAGTACATAGCTGCTTCAGAAGCAACAAATGAAGGAGTCTGGATGAAGTAGTTCATATCCGATCTAGGTGTCATACCTAGTGCATCGGGTCCAATGAAAATCTTTTGTGACAATACAGGTGCAATTGCCTTGGCAAAGGAATCCATATTTAACAAGAGAACCAAGCACATCAAGAGACGCTTCAATTCCATTCACGATCAAGTCAAGGAGGGAGACATAGAGATTTGCAAGATACATACAGATCTGAATGTTGCAGACCCGTTGACTAATCCTCTCTCACGAGCGAAACATGATCAACACCAAGACTCCATGGGTGTCAGAATCATTACAATCTAATCTAGATTATTGACTCTAGTGCAAGTGGGAGACTGAAGGAAATATGCCCTATAGGCAATAATAAAGTTGTTATTTATATTTCCTTATATCACGATAAATGTTTATTATTCATGCTAGAATTGTATTAACCGGAAACTTAGTACATGTGTGAATACATAGACCAACAGAGTGTCACTAGTATGCCTCTACTTGACTAGCTCGTTAATCAAAGATGGTTAAGTTTCCTAGCCATGGACAAAGAGTTGTCATTTGATGAACAGGATCACATCATTAGAGAATGATGTGATGGACTTGACCCATCCGTTAGCTTAGCACGATGATCGTTTAGTTTGTTGCTATTGCTTTCTTCATAACTTATACATGTTCCTATGATTATGAGATTATGCAACTCCTGAATACCAGAGGAACACTTAGTGTGCTCTCAAACGTCACAACGTAACTAGGTGACTATAAAGATGCTCTACAGGTGTCTCCGATGGTGTTTGTTGAGTTGGCATAGATCGAGATTAGGATTTGTCACTCCAATTGTCGGAGAGGTATCTCTGGCCCTCTCGGGAATGCACATCACTATAAGCCTTGCAAGCAATGTGACTAATTAGTTAGTTACGAGATGTTGCATTACGGAACGAGTAAAGAGACTTGCCGGTAACAAGATTGAACTAGGTATTGAGATACCGACGACCGAATCTCGGGCAAGTAACATACCGATGACAAAGGGAACAATGTATGTTGTTATGCGGTTTGACCGATAAAGATCTTCTAGAATATGTAGGAACCAATATGAGCATCCAGGTTCTGCTATTGGTTATTGACCGGAGACGAGTCTCGGTCAGGTCTACAGAGTTCTCGAACCCGTTGGGTCCGCACGCTTAACGTTCGGTGACGATCGGTATTATGAGTTTATGTGTTTTGATGTACCAAAGGTAGTTCGTAGTCCCTGATGTGATCACAGACATGCCAAGGAGTCTCGAAATGATCGAGAAATAAAGGTTGATATATTGGACGGCTATGTTCGGACACCGGAAGTGTTCCGGGAGGTTTCGGATAAAAACGGAGTGTTGGAGGGTTACCCGACCCCCCGGGAAGTTATTGGGCCCTTAGTGGGCCTTAGGGGAGAGAGAGGGCAGCAGCCAGGAGGTGGCCCCCCAAGGGAGTCCGAATTGGACTAGGGGAGGGGGCGCGTGTTGGAAATATGCCCTAGAGGCAATAATAAATTGGTTATTATTATATTTCCTTGTTCATGATAATCGTTTATTATCCATGCTATAATTGTATTGATAGGAAACTCAGATACATGTGTGGATACATAGACAACACCATGTCCCTAGTAAGCCTCTAGTTGACTAGCTCGTTGATCAATAGATGGTTACAGTTTCCTAACCATGGACATTGGATGTCGTTGATAACGGGATCACATCATTAGGAGAATGATGTGATGGACAAGACCTAATCCTAAGCCTAGCACAAAGATCGTATAGTTCGTATGCTAAAGCTTTTCTAATGTCAAGTATCATTTCCTTAGACCATGAGATTGTGCAACTCCCGGATACCGTAGGAGTGCTTTGGGTGTATCAAACGTCACAACGTAACTGGGTGACTATAAAGGTGCATTACAGGTATCTCCGAAAGTGTCTGTTGGGTTGGCACGAATCGAGACTGGGATTTGTCACTCCGTGTAAGCGGAGAGGTATCTCTGGGCCCACTCGGTAGGACATCATCATATGCGCAATGTGACCAAGGAGTTGATCACGGGATGATGTGTTATGGAACGAGTAAAGAGACTTGCCGGTAACGAGATTGAACAAGGTATCGGTATACCGATGATCGAATCTCGGGCAAGTAACATACCGATAGACAAAGGAAATTGTATACGGGATTGATTAAGTCCTTGACATCGTGGTTCATCCGGATGAGATCATCGTGGAACATGTGGGAGCCATCATGGGTATCCAGATCCCGCTGTTGGTTATTGACCGGAGAGTCATCTCGGTCATGTCTGCATGTCTCCCGAACCCGTAGGGTCTACACACTTAAGGTTCGGTGACGCTAGGGTTGTAGAGATATTAGTATGCGGTAACCCGAAAGTTGTTCGGAGTCCCGGATGAGATCCCGGACGTCACGAGGAGTTCCGGAATGGTCCGGAGGTAAAGAATTATATATAGGAAGTCCTGTTTCGGCCATCGGGACAAGTTTCGGGGTCATCGGTATTGTACCGGGACCACCGGAAGGGTCCCGGGGGTCCACCGGGTGGGGCCACCTGCCCCGGGGGGCCACATGGGCTGTAGGGGGTGTGCCTTGGCCTATATGGGCCAAGGGCACCAGCCCCAAGAGGCCCATGCGCCAAGAGAGAGGAAAAAGGGGAGAGTCCTAAAGGGGGAAGGCACCTCCGAGGTGCCTTGGGGAGGATGGACTCCTCCCCACCCTTGGCCGCACCCTTCCTTGGAGGAAGGGGCAAGGGCTGCGCCTCCCCCTCTCCCTTGGCCCTATATATAGTGGGGAAAAAGGAGGAGCAAACCAATCTAAGGCCTGGCGCCTCCCTCTCCCTCCCGTGACACATCTCCCTCCTCCCGCAGCGCTTAGCGAAGCCCTGTTGGAATCCCGCTACTTCCACCACGCCGTCGTGCTGCTGGATCTCCATCAACCTCTCCCTCCTCCTTGCTGGATCAAGGCATGGGAGACGCCACCGGGCTGTACGTGTGTTGAACGCGGAGGTGCCGTGCGTTCGGCACTTGATCATCGGTGATTTGAATCACGACGAGTACGACTCCATCAACCCCGTTCACTTGAACGCTTCCGCTTAGCGATCTACAAAGGTATGTAGATGCACTCCCCTTCCCCTCGTTGCTAGTCTCTCCATAGATAGATCTTGGTGACACGTAGGAAAATTTTGAATTTCTGCTACGTTCCCCAACAGCGCGACCCCTCTTTCCCTCTCCTTCCTTCCCCCACCTAGTAGGACTATGAAAGGAGGAATCCTACTCCTACTAGGAGGAGGATTCCTCCCCCCTTGGCGCGCCCTCTAGGGCCGGCCGGCCTCCTCCTCCCCTCCATTATATACGGGGGAGGGGGCACCCCATAGTCACACAAGTTGATTGTTTTAGCCGTGTGCGGTGCCCCCCTCCATAGATTTCCACCTCGGTCATATCGTTGTAGAGCTTAGGCGAAGCCTTGCATCAGTAACTTCATCATCACTGTCATCACGCCGTTGTGCTGACGAAACTCTCCCTCGAACTTAGCTGGATCTAGAGTTCGTGGTACGTCACCGAGCTGAACATGTGCAGATCACAAAGGTGCGGTGCTAGGATCGGTCGGATCATGAAGACGTACGACTACATCAACCGCGTTGTCATAACGCTTCCGCTTACGGTCTACGAGGGTACGTGGAAAACACTCTTCCCCTCTCGTTGCTATGTATCACCTAGATGGATCTTGTGTGTGCGTTGGATTTTTTTTGAAATTACTGCATTCCCCAACAGAGGGAGCGGGCATAAGGCACAGTACTACTACCTCCGTCCTGGTTTAGGCCTCCTTTGGTTTGTAGGAATCTCATAGGATTTCTATAGGATAGGATTTGCATAGGAAAATTTCCTTTGAAGACCTTTGGTTTGTAGGAATGGATTTCCTATTCCTATGTAGGATAGGAATCAACCCTTCACATTTTGGAGGAAAAAATATTAGCTAAGACTCAATGGAAAAATTCCTATCAGATGCATCAAATGACATCTCTTTCTCTATAGGAATTGAGATACATGTCATCACACTTCCTATGATTTTTCTATTCCTATAACATTTCTATCATGTGAACCAAAGGAGGCCTTATAGGTCACCTTTGTAGTTCGTGCCAAATTTTGACCAAATATTTAGCTAACAAAATGTTAATGCATCTGAACAAAAATTATATCGTTTGATTCGTATTTCAACATAGTTTTCAATGATATAATTTTTGGTAACATGCACGAACGTTTTGTTAGTTCAATCTATAGTCAAAATTTGACACAATATACAATGGGGACCAATAAACCAGGACGGAGGTAGTTTCTAGTATGCAAGCTTCACCTCTTCCTGCGAGCTACCGCGCCTGTGGGCGGGGGAGACATCATAGTAAGCAAGCTTCTCCTCGTTCTGCGAGTTGACGGGACACATCAAAAGTAATACGTACAGAGAATCTCGAGTGTATAGAACCTTGCCTCTAAGGTAGGCCCCACATGACGCGTCAAGTCGCAATTTGTTTGTTCACCCGTGGTAGACGATCCTCCATCAAGTGGACAACCAGTACACGTGTCAAATTACTATGTGGGCTGCCTTTTCGTACAGAAATGAGCTCCACCTTGTACCCGCGCGGGTGTGGTTGGGAAAGAGACATGAGTACATGCGTCGTGCGTGCACCTCTTCTCTTTGTGCACGTCCCCCACCCGCATATTACGCCATCCAACCGTAGCCACACAAATTCTGACAGCAACTCAACCAACCAGACGAAATTCATGCAAACACGACGATATTTCTCATAAACAATGATGGAATTCATATAAAATACCGGATTTTCATACAAACATAACGGATTTCATTACATTCAAATCAACTAAGTGGTGCTAGTTCTAGACAGCATAGGTATATAATACTTGGCCTTAATGGTCTCCCCGCCAATCCATTTGTGTTCCTCATGTTCGGAAGCACGATCACCGGACAGCCGGGAGCCCCAGAGGTATATGCTTCAGCGCAAAGGACGGCTCACTTCCCCGCTGCCCAACTGATATGGTTGGCTGATGCCCAAGATGATGGTGGAAGGGGGCTTCTCCGCTTCCGTGGAGCCCATGCGGGGTCGACGAAGGTCCTCACAACAAAAGGATCCGGCAAGACACCTGCTGTGTACGCCGGCGTCGCCTCCGCGATGGCCTTCATGGGACCCAAGCGGCGGCGGCCTCCCGTGTTCTACTTCTCCTCAATGATGGCGGTGGACGCGAAGACGCTGGCCACCGACTCGTTGCTCTCCATGCACCCAGCTTCTATCTCTACTTGCATGGCGCGGCCGCCGGCATGGGAGTCTCGGCCCGAGAAACGGGAGACACGGTCGCAGACATGGGAGGCGCGGTACGAGGCGAAGGCGTGGACGGTAGTGACGATGCCCGTGCGCCGCTCCTCATCGAGCTGGTCTGGAGCAGCAAGTTGCTGAACCATGCGCCGGCTTGGGGTGGCAACTGGTTCCGTCGGGCGAGGGGAGGGAGGTGGATCAGCGAGCTGCATAGCTCGTATCCAGCGGGCTCGGCGGACCACCCAGCCGACATGGATGTGGGATAACTACTCTTCGTAAGCCATTGTAAGAGTGGACAAAATGGTGAAGGAGGAGCTAGAGGAGCGGCGGAGGGGTGCGATTCTTGGCCGGCGTTTGGCCTCATTTAAGTAGGAGATTAAATAGACGGCGGACGGGAGGAGCTCGGTGATACGTCCATTTTGCATCATGCTTTTATATCGATATTTATTGCATTATGGGTTGTTATTACACATTATGTCACAATACTTATGCCTATTCTCTCTTATTTTACAAGGTTTACATGAAGAGGGAGAATGCCGGTAGCTGGGATTCTGGGCTGAAAAGGAGCAAATATTAGAGATCTATTCTACACAGCTCCAAAATTCCTGAAACTTCATGGAAGCTATTTCCAGAATATACAAAAAATACTGAGCGCAAGAAGTTCCAGAGGGGGGCCACACCCTGGCCACGAGGGTGGGGGTGCGCCCCTTGCCTCGTGGGCCCCTGGTGTCCCTCCGATGCCCATCTTCTTCTATATGGAGTCTTTCGTTGAGGAAAAAATCATAAGCAAGCTTTCGGGACGAGACTCCGCCGCCACGAGGTGGAACCTTGGTGGAACCAATCTAGGGCTCTCACGGAGCTGTTCTGCCGGGGAAACTTCCCTCCGGGAGGGGGAAATCATCACCATCATCATCAAGAACGATCCTCTCATCGGGAGGGGGTCAATATCCATCAACATCTTCACCAGCACCATCTCATCTCAAACCCTAGTTCATCTCTTGTATCCAATCTTTGTATCCAAACCTCAGATTGGTACCTGTGGGTTGCTAGTAGTGTTGATTACTCCTTGTAGTTGATGCTAGTTGGTTTACTTGGTGGAAGATCATATGTTCAGATCCATTATGCATATTAATACCCCTCTGATTATGAACATGAATATGCTTTGTGAGTAGTTATGTTTGTTCCTGAGGACATGGGAGAAGTCTTGCTATTAGTAGTCATGTGAATTTTGTATTCGTTCGATATTTTGATGAGATGTATGTTGTCATCCCTCTAGTGGTGTCATGTGAACGTCGACTACGTGACACTTCACCATTGTTTGGGCCTAGGGGGAGGCATTGGGAAGTAATAAGTAGATGATGGGTTGCTAGAGTGACAGAAGATTAAACCCTAGTTTATGTGTTGCTTCGTAAGGGGCTGATTTGCATCCATATGTTTCATGCTATGGTTAGGTTTACCTTAATAATTTTGTTGTAGTTGCGGATGCTTGCAATAGGAGTTAATCATAAGTGGGATGCTTGTCGAAGTAAGGACAGACCCAAACACCGGTCCACCCACATATCAAATTAGCAAAGTACCGAACGCGAATCATATGATCGTGATGGAAACTAGCTTGATAATTCCCATGTGTCCTCGGGAGCGCTTTCCTTCATATAAGAGTTTGTCCAGGCTTGTCCTTTAATACAAAAAGTATTGGGCCATCTTGCTGCACCTTATTTACTTTTATTACTTGCTACTTGTTACAAATTACCTTATCACAAAACTATCTGTTACTGATAATTCCAGCGCTTGCAGAGAATACCTTACTAAAAACTGCTTATCATTTCCTTCTGCTCCTCGTTCGGGACGACACTCTTACTTATCGAAAAGGCTACGATAGATCTCCTACACTTGTGGGTCATCAATACTCTCTTCTGGAGCCGTTGCCGGGGAGTGAGGCGCCTTTGTTAGGTGGAATTTGGTAAGGAAAAATTTATAGTGTGCTGAAATTTACTGTCACTTGTTACTATGGAACATAATCCTTTGAGGGGTTTGTTCGGGGTAACTTCACCTCGTCCGGAACCACAATTAGTTACCCCTCAACCTACTGAACCTACTGAAAATGTTTACTTTGACATTCCTTTGGGTGTGATAGAGAAACTGCTAGCTAATCCTTTTGCAGGAGATGGAACATTGCATCCCGATTTGCACTTAATCTATGTGGATGAAGTTTGTGGATTATTCAAGCTTGCAGGTATGCCCGATGATGTTATCAAGAAGAAGGGCTTCCCTTTATATTTGAAGGGAGATGCATTGACATGGTATAGGCTATGTGATGATATGGGATCATGGGACTATAAACGATTGAAATTGGAATTCCATCAGAGGTTTTATCCTATGCATCTTGTTCATCGTGATCGTAATTATATATATAATTTTTGTCCCCGCGAAGGAGAAAGCATCGCTCAAGCTTGGGGGAGGCTTAAGTCAATGTTATATTCATGCCCCAATCATGATCTCTCAAGAGAAATGATTATTCAAAAATTTTATGCTCGGCTTTCTAACAACAATCGCTCCATGCTCGATACTTCTTGTACTAGTTCCTTTATGATGAAGACTATTGAATTCAAATGGAATTTATTGGATATAATTAAACGCAACTCTGAATATTGGGATCTCGACGAAGGTAAGGAGTCAGGTATGACACCTAAGTTTGATTGTGTTAAATCTTTTATGGATACCAATGTTTTCCGTAAATTTAGCACTAAATATGGCCTTACTCTGAGATAGTAGCTTCTTTCTGTGAATCTTTTGCTACTCATGTTGATCTCCCTAAGGATAAGTGGTTTAAATATAATCCTCCCATTGAAACAAAAGTAGTTGCACCTATTAAAGTTGAAGAAAAGATTATCACTTATAATGATCCTGTTGTACCTACTGCTTATGTTGAGAAACCACCTTTCTCTGTTAGAATAAAGGATCATGCTAAAGTTTCAACTATACTCAACAAAAGTAATATTAAGACACCTAAACCCCCTGAGCAAATTAAAGTTGAACCTACAATTGCTATGGTTAAAGATCTCTTGGCCGATAATATTGATGGGCATGTTATTTACTTCTGTGATGAAGCTGCTAGAATTGCTAAACCTGGTGCTAAAGATAAACATAGACCTGTTGTAGGCATGCCTGTTATTTCTGTTAAAATAGGAGATCATTGTTATCATGGCTTGTGTGATATGGGTGCTAGTGCTAGTGCAATACCTATTTCCTTATACAAAGAAATTATGCATGATATTGCACCAGTTGAGATAGAAGGTATTGATGTTACCATTAAGCTTGCCAATAGAGATACTATTTCACCAGTTGGGATTGTTAGAGATGTTGAAGTCTTGTGTGGGAAGGTTAAATATCCTTCTGATTTTCTTGTTCTTGGTTCCCCACAAGATAGCTTTTGTCCCATTATATTCGGTAGACCCTTCTTGAATACTGTCAATGCTAAGATAGACTACAATAAGGATATTATTTCTGTTGGTTTTGGGGATATGTCTCATGAGTTTAATTTTGCTAAATTTCGTAGACAAACCCATGATAAAGAATTGCCTAGTAAAGATGAAATTATTGGTCTTTCTTCTATTGTCGTGCCTCCTACTGATCCCTTAGAACAATATTTGCTAGACCATGAAAATGATATGTTCATGAATGAAAGAAGGGAAATAGATGAAGTATTCTTTAAACAGGGACCTATTCTGAAACACAACTTGCCTGTTGAAATCCAAGGGGATCCTCCTCCACGCAAGGGTGATCCCGTGTCTGAGCTCAAACCATTACCTGATACTCTTAAATATGCTTATCTTGATGAAAAGAAGATATATCCTGTTATTATTAGTGCTAACCTTTTAGAGAAGGAGGAAGAGAAATTATTGAAAACTCTGAAGAAGAACCGTGCTGCTATTGGATATACTCTTGATGATCTTAAGGGCATTAGTCCCACTCTATGCCAACACAAAATAAATTTGGAGGAATACGCCAAACCAGTTATTGATTACCAACGACGGCTGAATCCTAAGATGAAATAAGTGGTAAGAAAGGAAATATTAAAGCTCCTTGAGGCAGGTATAATTTATCCCGTTGCTGATAGTCACTGGGTAAGTCCTATCCATTGTGTCCCTAAGAAGGGAGGTATTACTGTTGTTCCTAATGATAAAGATGAATTGATTCCGCAAAGAATTATTACAGGTTATAGGATGGTAATTGATTTCCGCAAGTTAAATAAGGCTACTAAAAAGATCATTACCCTTTTCATTTTATTGATCAAATGCTAGAAAGATTATCCAAACATACACATTTTTTCTTTCTAGATGGTTACTCTGGCTTCTCTCAAATACCTGTGTCGGCTGATGATCAATCAAAGACCACTTTTACTTGCCCTTTCGGTACTTTTTCTTATAGACGTATGCCTTTTGGTTTATGTAATGCACCTGCTACCTTTCAAAGATGCATGATGGCTATATTCTCTGACTTTCGTGAAAAGATATGCGAGGTATTCATGGATGATTTCTCCGTTTATGGATCCTCTTTTGATGATTGCTTGAGCAACCTTGATCAAGTTTTGCAGAGATGTGAAGAAACTAATCTTGTTCTGAATTGGGAGAAATGCCACTTTATGGTTAATGAAGGTATTGTCTTGGGGCATAAAATTTCTGAAAGAGGTATTGAAGTGGATAAAGCTAAAGTTGATGCTATTGAAAAGATGCCATGTCCCAAGGACAGTAAAGGTATAATAAGCTTCCTCAGTCATGCCGGTTTTCATAGGAAGTTCATTGAGGACTTCTCAAAAATTTCTCAGCCTCTAACTAATCTATTACAAAAAGATATTCCTTTTGTCTTTGATGATGATTATGTAGAAGCATTTGAAATACTTAAGAAGGCATTGATTTCGGCACCTATTGTTCAGCCACATGATTGGAATTTACCCTTTGAAATTATGTGTGCTGCTAGTGATTATGTTGTGGGTGCTGTTCTAGGGCAAAGAGTTGATAAGAAATAAATGTTATTCAATATTCTAGTAAAACTCTAGACAATGCTCAAAGAAATTATGCTACCACTGAAAAAGAATTTTTAGCAGTTGTTTTTGCTTCTGATAAGTTCAGACCTTATATTGTTGATTCTAAAGTAACTATTCACACTGATCATGCTGCCATTAAATACATTATGGAAAAGAAAGATGCTAAACCTAGACTTATTAGATGGGTTCTCTTGCTACAAGAATTTGATTTTCATATTATTGATAGAAAGGGAGCTGAGAACCCCGTTGCAGACAACTTGTCTAGGTTAGAAAATGTTTGTAACATCCCAAAATTCTAAATTTTGGAATGTTATATTAAATAAATGATTATGACTGTTTATTTGATTGTTGTGTGATTGATTGTGTGAAAATAATTGGGAATTGAAAACTTTTTGAAAGTTGAATGAGAGGGAATAAAAGGACTTTCCCGAAACTTTCATCTTGCATTTTGATCACCATGGATTCAAATTTATTTCATCACAAAACCCTATAGTGAAGATGATATGACTTCTTCCATTTGAAGAAATGAAAAGGGGTTCAAAAATGATTTGAATTTCCATTTGAAATATTTTAAATTTAGAAACTTTAAGCAACTCAATGAGTTCACGAGGGAAGATAAAATGACTTCTTCATATTTTTAGAAAGAGAGTTGGAAGTTTCAAAGAAATAAATTGGAAGTCACTTTGAAGTTATTTGAAACTCACTTTCCATTTGAAGTTGTTTGAAATTCCAAATTCAAATCCAATTGGGAGTTATTTGAGTTTCTATTCAAAATATTTTTCTCAAAAATAAATAAATAAATGGAAATAAGGGTAAAATGATTCCCTTCAATAGAAAATTAGGAGAAACTAAATTTGAAACTATTTTGCTTTTTAATAAAATGATTTTTATTGATTTTAAATGCAATAATAGCACTGTTTGACTTTTATGATTTTTTATGGAATTTAGTTGAACTTGAAAAATAGTTCATCTTATTCGGGGTAGTTTTCTGAACATTTTGGTATATGATATGCCTATGTATATTTTTTTATTTAATTTACTTCTAGTGGAATTTTCTTTCTGTTTAAAAAAACGCACGCGCGCGTGAGCCCACCGGCCCAGCCACGGGCCGACGAGGCCAATGCCCAGTCGCAACGCTAGGGCAGCCAGCCCACGCAAGCGTCAGGAGGCCAGCATCCCAGGCCGCCCGAGCGCCCGTCGCTCGCCCGCCCTCGCTTCTCTCCCGCTCGCTCACCCGCACCCACTGACTGATGGGGCCCAGCCTCGCCTCACCTCCAACCTCCTGCTCGCCCCGCACGGGATCAGGACACCGCGCGCACACGCTCGAACCTGTCGGCCGAAGAAATAGGGATAGAGCTTATCCGCTGCACCCCGAGCCCTCTGCTCGCGCCTATAAAACCCCCAGGACCCCCTCTCTCCGTTCTGCCAGTTCGTTCGCCCTTGTAGCGACCAGACCTCAAACGGTCTGATCTCTGTGCTCCGGTGTCATCCCTGGATCAGTAATGCTGACACCACACAGTACTTGAAGGATTTATAACAGAGTAGCAATCACACACTTGTTACATCGAGTGTCTCAAAAGAGAACTATTACAATAAATATGGCTTAAGGCCATCTAATGACGATAACAGCGGAAGGCTTGGAAGATAAGTGAGTCCATCAACTCCAATGGCATCACTGAGTATAGAACCACGACCTAAAAGGCTCCTTACTCGTCGTCTGAAAATTCTGCAACATGAACGTTGTAGCCCGAAACGGGTCAACACATGGAATATGCTGGCAATGTAACACATAGTGAGCAATGGAAGAATAAGACTATACTACATGCATATTTGGCTGGTGGAAAGCTCCATGGTTACAGTTTTGCGTAAAGCCAATTTTTCCCTACTGCAAAGGAATAAAATTTTATTTAACTATCATGGTAGTTGTTAAACATTGAGAGTGTAGACACCCTCTCATTCCCAATTAAGCATCATCATTAAAAACCCAACAAAATTAATTAGAGTAACATGATGATTTTCACATGATAATCCAAGTACTAGATACTCAAGATGTCCATAACCGGGGACACGGCTAACCATGATTAGTTTATACACTCTGCAGAGGTTTGCGCACTTTTCCCCACAAGACTCGATCTCCTCCGTTGGGATTCTCGCACTACATGGTGTTTGAGAAACGGATGACCGAGACATAGTCTTTCAGAAGCGCTAGCATCTTACGAACGGGTAGACCATTACACCTACTTTCCCCTACATCTGCTAGTCTACCACTGTAAGAGTTTGCAAAACTTAGTCAACTATGCTAGAGCCCATAGTATCTTGTGGCTGCACACAGAAGTTTCTAGTATGAATAATCTCATGATCCCTTTGAGCCTAGGTGGCGGTCCAAAAGAAAAACAGGCAATCGCTGGAATACCCAGGTGCCTCAATCCACCCAGATGTGTATTTAAGTTGCCATCTTAGATAAACCATTAATTTAACAATCTCACATCTTTCATGGATACACTCAGCCAATCCACGTCTACTAGCATAGCATGGCATAAAAGCAAACGTAGAAGTAACTCCCAAAGGTTTGATAATAAAACAGGTAATAGGTACTACCTCATCTACTTCCCAAACCCACAATTTAATTAGATCCTCATCATGCAATATGTGAGGATTGATCTAGTGCAATAAAAACTGGGTAATAGGAAGTATGATCAAAGTGTTACTTGCCTTGCTGATGATCCACAAAACCTACCGATTCGAAGTAACAAGCGGCGCACTCCGGGTACTCTATCGCAAACAAACAAGCACACAAAAAGTACTCATCTAATCCACAGGTAAAGCTCAAATAAGAGATCTAACCATAAAGTTCAACTTAAGAACTCCGGTTGGCAAAAAGAACCAAATCGAACGAAGCAACGAAAGACAAACAACAAAAGAAACAGACTTCGTTTACTATTCTGGATCTAGGGCAATTTTTACAGTGGAAAAAACTTGTTTGAGTTGGTTAAACGGAAAGAGGGTTTCGAGACAAAACTCCAGGCGCTTGAATCGCCTGATTCCAATAAACGAACGAAAAGTTATACTAGAATGAATATCGGATCAGAAATCGTGATCAGAAAAAATCACGGAATAAATCCAAGAAAAAGAAAAACGACGAACAGATTATCGAACGAACGTTCGTTATCTGGATCTAAACGATTAATGCGTTTGTTTAAACGAACGAACAAGCGAACGCTCGCTAATTAACCTAAACCGAAAACCGATCTACTAAAAAAACGGAAACAAAAAAAACGAAAATAAACCGGACGGTTTTTCGAGGAAAACCGGCGGCGCCGGCGGAGTCGACCTCGTCGGCGGCGGCGGGCGGGCGGCGGCGCAGGCGGCTTAGGGTTTGGGCACGGGTGGCGGCTTGGGCTGATTCGGCCCGGGTGGTGCGCTATATAAAGGCCTCCGGCCGGCTGAGTCCTGGCCGGACACGGCCCAAGGTCGGTTTGAACTTTTTTTTAAATTATTACACGCAGAAAAACAAACAAAAGGAATACTAAGCGGACTCCAAAAATTCCGAAATAAATTTTCCCCGGCTTCTAAAATCAAGCCGCACAGGATGAACATTTATTTGGGGCCTAAATGCAATTTTGAAAAACACGCATTTTTCCTAAATTCAAATAAAATAGCAATTAAATCCAAAATAAAATCTTATTTGATTTTATTATTAAATCCTCAATATTTCTTTATTTTGGAAAAGTCATTTTATTCCCTCTCTCATATTTTTATAATAGAAATAATTAGAGATAAAATAAATAAAAGTCAAATGATCCTATTTTCAAAATTTGAGAAAACTCAAATATGAAAATAACGAAATCCCCAACTCTCTCCGAGGGTCCTTGAGTTCCGTACAATTTTCTAGGATCAACCAAAATGCAATAAAATATGCTATGCAAAAATGATCTATTGTATAACATTCCAAATTGAAAATTTTGGGATGTTAGAGCCCTCAAACCACCCGCAGCCGCCGCAGTTGCCGCTTGGATCTCGCCGGCCGGAGCTCCGTTCGCCGGAGGAGCTCGATGACCGTAAGCCACCCCGAGGCCTCAAACTCCATCAAACTACTCCCCATGTTCTTCCGCACCTAGTTGACATCTTATTTTGCCCCTGGGTTCACCGGAGACGCCGTCCCGGCGACCTGTATCCTTGCTGGAGCACAGAGACGCCCGCCCCGCGCAGCACGACCTCGACCACCCCGCTGCCCGCCGACCCCACCACCGGATCACCCGTGCCGCACTGGACCCTGCCGCCTCCTTCCCCGTCGCCAAGGAGTGCCGGAGTCGCCGCCCCATCACCGACCAACGCCAGCGCCGCCGCCCCTATACGTCACCGTCGCCTCTGTAAGACGACCGCTCACTTCCCCATTCTTTTTTTATCTCGTATTAGATCGGTTAACTGCGGTTTCGAAACCCGATCGGTTTAGTTAAACCGATCTTGGTTTTTTTATTTTTTTAGCCGCAGTAGCTGTTTTAGTTACTTAGTGGCCGTCCGCTGTTTAGCCAAAGCCGCGAACACTACCAGCCAGCCAGGATCCGCCACTTGGCTAGGGGCCTATTTGCAGTTATTTCTTTTTCTGTTTAGTCCCTGAGTTTTACAGATTAGTCCCTGAACTTCGGATAGCCGTATCTTTTTAACCGTAAGTCCAAATTCGATGAAACCAGCGGCAAATTCTTCGTCATGATTAGATCTATCCAGTAGCATCATGTTTGTAAACTTTTCCCAAATTCAAATTTGAACTTTATTCAGATTTGAATTCAAACTTCAAATGGCCATATCTCCTAAACCGTAGCTCCGATTCGCGTGATTCTTTTGCACCATGTCACCGTAGCCAAACCCTACCACTTGGACCATTGTCACATATTTTCACACACCTAGGATCTGTCCATGATAGTTTTATTACTATGCCAAGTATGCACGATAGATCACATCACGGTTTTGCACCTTATGTCACTTATTGTTGGCACCTAGCATTATTTGCATGCAAGTTATGTGTTTTGGGTTTCCATTTGGTTTTCCGAGTCTTTTGTGTTGCATGTTATTGCTCTCTGGAATAATTACTTATGTATGTTATTTTACTTTGACAATAGACTGTCTGGAGTGCGAAGCCGAGTACTATCGATCTCTAGAATTCAACTATCAGTATCAAGGCAAGTTCACATTTGACCATTCTTCCAATTACCTATATTTATATTATGCACTTAGTCCTTTTGTGGTAGGATTGCATGGTAGGATTTTTTGTTGCCAGATGGCTATGCCATTACCCAGTAGTTCATTTGAGCTAGGTCTGATCTATACATCCTTGTCACCATCGTGTAAGTTTATTTTTGCCTTGCTAAATATAGACGTGGTTTGGGAAGCGAACATGGTGAGACATGAGTGACAAAGTAGTAATCAGGACCAACACTTGTAAATGAACTACTTGGGTGGTATTTGGTTTGAATGGTGGCGAAGTACAGTGGGAGCATGCATGGTTAATCCATGGTGGTGCACCACTAGTGGTCAGCCGCCCAGGCTCAAAGAGATCAATCGTATTCTCATGTCTAGAAGCTTACGTGTGCAGCCACAAGCCAATATGGGCTCTAGCTTAGTTGAGTAGTTAGTGTGTCCCCTTCCGGGATGGGCTAGTAGATGTAGAATGAGTAGGTGTACCGGCCTATCCATGGTTTAAGGGGGAATACTTTCGAAAGACTATGTCTCGATCCTCGTGTTCTGAAACGCTAGGCAGTGCAAGAACTTCAAGGGAGGCGATCGAGTCTTGTGGGGAAAAGTGCACAAACCTCTGCAGAGTGTTAAAACCTAATCGATTAGCCGTTTCCCCGGTTACGGACAATTTGAGCATCTAGTAGTGGAAATGCTGGGAGATCTCATCACTCTTAATTAAACAGTTGGGTTTTAAATAAAACTTTGGGAATGGATTGAGTTGGGTTTGCCAACTCATCCTATGCTATACAATAGTGGTAGAATAATATCTTTTATTCTAGGGAAAAACTAGCTTTATGCAAAAACTAAACTTAGAGCTTTCCAGCAGCCAAATTGCATGTACAAATAGGTTCATTATTCTTATGATGTGACTTGCCAGTACATTCAATGTACTGACCTACAGGGCTGCAACGTCTTATGTTGCAGGAATTTTCTACGACGAGAAAGAGTTACGTTGTAGGGTTACGGTCTACACTCAACTTGCCGTTGGCATTGATGGACTCCACACCCTTATGTTTGTTTCCGCTGAGACTTATGAGGTATATATCAGTTTTACGTTATTTATACATGTGATTGCACTTTGAGATATACATTGATGTACTGTGTGTGCCAGCATACCAATCCAGGGATGGCACGGATACACAGAGGCTTGACCGTTTGAGGTCTGGTCGCTACAGAGATGGTATCAGAGCACATGTTGACTGTAGGATGTGACCCTAAAAACTGGAAAACCCTTAGGAAAGGAATTCTCTAAAAGTTTATTTAAAAAAAGATCCTTTACCTCTCTTCTTTTCTGAGTGTTATCAAATCTTTCCTTTTATCTTGAATAGTTGGACAATACCCTTTTTCCTTTGACCACACAGAGGATCAACTGATGAGACCACTCCGAGAAGGATAAGATATCAGACTTCACCATACACTAGAAGAGTTTAAGCTACAATAGTCGAAGCCTCCGAAGAATTGAAGAATTTGAAGACACCGAAGAATTCCAAGATTTATATGACCTTTAGAAGACCAAACCCCTGTTGTATACTCACGTTAGATGCGATGTTTGTGAGCTATCATTGTTTGATGTTTCTCCTGACAGTCACAAATAAAACTTACTTTCAAAACTATATTGTGTGTATTGTGCGTATCTCTCTATCCCTCTTATCTCATCCCAAAACCCTTGGACCCAATAGATGATGAATGAAGATGGACTTGCATTCTCTAAACCGATCACTCAGTTGGAGGCAGAGCTATGGATTCAAAACATGGAGAATCACTTCAGGAGCAATTTGGTTGCAAGGAAGTATGAGGTTCAATACGCTCTTCAGTACTTTACAAAAAGTGCTGCAACCTGGTGGAAAATGCATCAGGCCATACAAGGATGTAACGGAGCAAAAACTTGGGAGGAATTCAAGATGACTCTACTGAGGTCTCGTCTTATTCAGAAGCCCTATGGCAATAAAATGAAGAAAACTTGTGCATGCAAGATTTGTGGTGAGATAGGACATACCCATGAAGAACACAAGGATGGATGCCCTCATTGTGAAGGAAATCACCAAGCTGAAGAGTGTCCAACCATGAAGGTTACTTGTTTCTTGTGTGAAGGAACTACGCACTACCCTGCCCAGTGTCATATTTATCCCAAGGTACAAGAAATTACCAAGAAGCAGAAGGAAGCAGTGAAAGAAGCCCTCGGGGAAAGTTTAAGAAAACCGGTGATGAAAGAAGATGTTGACGACCCTGATGGAGAAAGCCTAAACATATTTTACTCCAATGCTTGCTATTCATGTGGAGAAGAAGGACATCTTTCATAGTATTGCACGAAGGAAAGCCAAGAGTATCTGGGAAACTTCCCGACGGAAGAACTGGAGTTTGATCGACAAGAGATAGAGGAATTGATCGGAGCGAAGAAGTCGAGGAAGAGAAAGAGCATGTATCCCCAGAACAACCCAATTTCTGGAGAAAAGGACCTGAGTCAAATCACTTGTTACAGGTGCAAGGATTTAGGTCATTACACTAGCAAATGCCCAGCAAGAAAGCCAAGAACCCAAGGAGCCAAGATAACCACCAGGAAGCCCCTGGATTTGTCTGAAGTCATTTGTTTACGCTGCAAAGGAGTAGGACATTTTGCCAGAGAATGTTCAGACCCGAGGAAAGCTTGATCTTGATATTGGGATAAAGCATGTAATAAATGTGGAATACACTTTTATTTTTGGGCAATTGAGTTGAGTTATGAAATGGAAATTGTAATAGTTCGTAAAGCAATAAAAGTTGAGGTGTTTGGAATCTCATATGAAATGTTATGAGTTGTTTGTTGATTGTGAGTGCCTCTCTCACTATGTCACCCAGACGTAAGCCTTGAACCCATGGACAAAGCTGACCCAAACCTTTTCCAGAAAATAACCACATTTCACCCAAGGAAATACATGCATTATCCTGAGTACCCCTTCTATCTTATAGTTGCAGATGACAACCCTTTATGAGTCTTTTCTCAAGGGCCCGGAAACGATCATGACCCTGACTAGTGATCAGGATTACCCAAAAATCCTGAAGGAGATGATGAAGCATATTCCTCTTGAAGGAGATGCAGTCTACAAGGGTTATCCTTTCATGGAGAATGGAGTTGAACTTTGGTACGTGGAGGTACACCTCCACCGCGTGAAGGGAGTTTGCCCAAATACTATGGGGCAATACTTTTTCATTTCTTGAGTACCACGAGCAACATTCTTTGACTCTATTCGTGAAGCTGCCATGGAAGCCATACGTCAGATTGGAGAAATACTAGAAGCAAGACTCCGTCACACTTAGGAATACTTGAGGGAGGTGCATGCAGAGATGATGGAGATGAAGCTCATGGCCACCACGATGAAGCAAAACATCGATGATTTGAAGGATCACATCGCACAATTCTAGTGGGACCGAAGCATCTTCAAGTAGGGCAAAGGAATAAAGATGGAAGTAATGCTTGACCATGCCAAACTATGTGGGTGGCAGCTTTTGTAATTGAGTACTTTTGAAATTTGGGTTTTGAGTAGTGGTTAAGGATATAATAAAGGATTTGATATGAACAGAATATGAATTATGGATGAACCAGTACATTTTATTTTAATGGTAATACCCTGTGTGAACACTAGACTGATGGAAAAGGAAAAATGTATTCCATAGAGTGGAGTTTGGACAAAATATGTTGGAGTTTTGTTTTGGTTCTGATGGTTACCCCAAGAGTACGCGGGAATGAAGTACTATTGGATTTAAAGGAGATGTAATGTTTAGAATATGGAACAATATTAACTCCAAGGATGAGTTAAAGATATACAAGTGTTGAAGTGGGCCATAACCCACAGGACCCAGGATTTGATAAGGAAACAAGCACAATCTTGTTCAAGAAAATAATTCTTAAAGAAGCTATGATTTCATCAGCATACGTTTCCTAGGAGGTTACGTAAACCCAGGAGTTGTGAATAAACGATAGAGCTTTTCTTGGGCTTGCAGAATCAAGGTATTTACCTAAACCCAGTTCGTGGAGAAGAGAAGTTCTGCAATGCTTGTGAGGATGCCCAAGTGTTAGAATACGTGATTCACTATCTACGTATGTGGTAATGATTCAAGTACGGGATGGATTGGCCCCCATACCGGAGACTTCTATCATGAACTATCATATGTTGATGGAAAATCGGAGAGCCTTAAAACCCTAGAAGAGTGTCGACACGATAAACCAAAAGCCTGAGAATGACAGGACAATGGAAACCCTGTACAGGCACATGTTGCCAATCATAGGTTATGCGGTGAGGTTCAACCCAGACCCATTTCCTGCAGGAGGAACCAGAAATTGTTGACCACCATGAGATTTCGATAGTTGTTTAGCATTGCCGACAGCCTGGTAGCTAAGAAGTCCCAGACTCAGAAGGACCTTATTTGATGCAAGGACTCCAGATTTTGAGGAAAAGGTCATTCCCTTACCAGAAGAGCACTAGTGAAAGAGTTATCCCAGAGAGTATGAGAAGACCGACACCGTCAACCCAAAGGATGGGGTACATGAATTTTGTCAGAACCATAGCCTTGCTTCTAAGAGTGGTAACACCCCATACCTTGTGTTGATGAATGGATTTTCAAGGAGACCCCCCAAACCTAACCTTCTTTCTAGCCTCTCTGAATCTTGAGGACGAGATTCATTTTAAGGGTGGTAGTTTGTAACATCCCAAAATTCTAAATTTTGGAATGTTATATTAAATAAATGATTATGATTGTTTGTTTGATTGTTGTGTGAATGATTGTGTGAAAATGATTGGAAATTGAAAACTTTTTGAAAGTTGAATGAGAGGGAATAAAAGGACTTTCCCGAAACTTTCATCTTGCATTTTGATCACCATGGATTCAAATGTATTTCATCAAAAAACCCTAGAGTGAAGATGATATGACTTCTTCCATTTGAAGAAATGAAAAGGGGTTCAAAAATGATTTGAATTTCCATTTGAAAGATTACAAATTTAGAAACTTTAAGCAACTCAATGAGTTCATGAGGGAAGATAAAATGACTTCTTCATATTTGAAGAAAGAGAGTTGGAAGTTTCAAAGAAATAAATTGGAAGTCACTTTGAAGTTATTTGAAACTCACTTTCCATTTGAAGTTGTTTGAAATTCCAAATTCAAATCCAATTGGGAGTTATTTGATTTTCTATTCAAAATATTTTTCTCCAAAAAAATAAATAAATGGAAATAAGGGTAAAATGATTCCCTTCAATAGAAAATTAGGAGAAACTAAATTTGAAACTATTTTGCTATTTAAAAAAATGATTTTTATTGATTTTAAATGCAATAATAGCACTGTTTGACTTTTATGATTTTTTATGGAATTTAGTTGAACTTGAAAAATAGTTCATCTTATTCGGGGTAGTTTTCTGAACATTTTGGTATATGATATGCCTATGTATATTTTTTTATTTAATTTACTTCTGTTGGAGTTTTCTTTCTGTTTAAAAAAACGCACGCGCGCGCGAGCCCACCGGCCCAGCCACGGGCCGACGAGGCCAAGGCCCAGCCGCAGCGCTAGGGCAGCAAGCCACGCAAGCATCAGGAGGCCAGCGTCCCAGGCCGCCCGAGCGCCCGTCGCTTGCCCGCCCTTGCTTCTCTCCCGCTCGCTCACCCGCACCGACTGACCAATGGGGCCCAGCCTCGTCTCATCCCCAACCTCCCGCTCACCCAGCACAGGATCAGGACACCGTGCGCGCACGCCCGAACCCGCCGGCCGAAGCTCTAGGGATAGAGCTTATCCGCTGCACCCCGAGCCCTCTGCTTGCTCCTATAAAACCCCCAGGACCCCCTCTCTCCGTTCTGCCAGTTCGTTCACCCTCAAACCATCCGCAGTCGCCACAGTTGCCGCTTGGATCTCGCCGGCCGGAGCTCCGTTCACCGGAGGAGCTCGACGACTGTAAGCCACCCCGAGGCCTCAAACTCCGTCAAACTACTCCCCATGTTCTTCTGCACCTAGTTGACATCTTATTTTGCCCCTAGGTTCGCCGGAGACGCCGTCCCGACGACCTGCATCATTGCCAGAGCACAGAGACGCCCGCCCCGCGCAGCACGACCCCGACCACCCCGCTGCCCGCCGACCCCACCAGTGGATCACCCGTGCCGCGCCGGACCCCGCCGCCTCCTTCCCCGTCGCCGAGGAGCGCCGGAGTCGCCGCCCCATCACCGGCCAACGCCAGCGCCGTCGCCCCTGTACGTCGTCGTCGCCTCTGTAAGACGACTGCTCGCTTCCCTGTTCTATTTTTATCTCGTATTAGATCGGTTAACCGCAGTTTAGTAAACCGATCGGTTTAGTTAAACCGATCTTGGTTTTTTTAGTTTTTTTAGCCGCAGTAGCTGTTTTAGTTATTTAGTGGCCGTTCGCCGTTTAGCCAAAGCCGCGAACACTACCAGCCAGCCAGGATCCGCCACGTGGCCAGGGCCTATTTGCAGTTATTTCTTTTTCTGTTTAGTCCCTGAGTTTTATAGATTAGTCCCTGAACTTCGGATAGTCGTATCTTTTTAACCGTAACTCCAAATTCGATGAAACCAGCGGCAAATTCTTCGTCATGATTAGGTCTATCCAGTAGCATCATGTTTGTAAACTTTTTCCAAATTAAAATTTGAACTTTATTCAGATTTTAATTCAAACTTCAAATGGCCATATCTCCTAAACCGTAGCTCCGATTGGTGTGATTCTTTTTGCACCATGTCACCGTAGCCAAACCCTACCACTTGGACCATTGTCACATATTTTCACACACCTAGGATCTGTCCATGATAGTTTTATTACTATGCCAAGTATGCACGATAGATCACATCACGGTTTTGCACCTTATGTCACTTATTTTTGGCACCTGGCACTATTTGCATGCAAGTTATGTCTGTTGGGTTTCCATTTGGTTTTCTGAGTCTTTTGTGTTGCATGTTATTGCTCTCTGGAATGATTGCTTATATATGTTATTTTACTTTGACGATAGACTGTCTGGAGTGCGAAGCCGAGTACTATCGATCTCTAGAATTCAACTATCAGTATCAAGGCAAGTTCACATTTGACCATTCTTCCAATTACCTATGTTTATATTATGCACTTAGTCCTTTTGTGGTAGGATTGCATGGTAGGATTTTTTGTTGCCAGATGGCTATGCCGTTACCTAGTAGTTCATTTGAGGTAGGTCTGATCTATACATCCTTGTCACCAC
Organism: Triticum urartu; assembly: GCF_056163025.1. NCBI lineage: Eukaryota > Viridiplantae > Streptophyta > Magnoliopsida > Poales > Poaceae > Triticum > Triticum urartu. The sequence continues at coordinate 367,269,915 of NC_141874.1, read as the reverse complement.
CGTGTAAGTTTATTTTTGCCTTGCTAAATATAGACATGGTTAGGGAAGCGAACATGGTGAGACATGAGTGACAAAGTAGTAATCAGGACCAACACTTGTAAACGAACTACTTGGGCGGTATTTGGTTTGAATGGTGGCGAAGTACGGTGGGAGCATGCATGGTTAATCCATGGTGGTGCACCACTGGTGGTCGGCCGCCTAGGCTCAAAGAGATCAATCGTATTCTCATGTCTAGAAGCTTACATGTGCAGCCACAAGCCAATATGGGCTCTGGCTTAGTTGAGTAGTTAGTGTGACCCCTTCTGGGATGGGCTAGCAGATGTAGAATGAGTAGGTGTACCGGCCTATCTATGGGTTAAGGGGGAATATTTTCGAAAGACTATGTCTCAGTCATCCTGTTCTCAAACGCCAGGTAGTGCGAGAACTTCAAGGGAGGCGATCGAGTCTTGTGGGGAAAAGTGCACAAACCTCTGCAGAGTGTTAAAACCTAATCGATTAGCCGTGTCCCCGGTTACGGACAATTTGAGCATCTACTAGTGGAAATGCTGGGAGATCTCATCACTCTTAATTAAACAGTTGGGTTTTAAATAAAACTTTGGGAATGGATTGAGTTGGGTTTGCCAACTCATCCTATGCTTACAATAGTGTTAGAATAATATCTTTTATTCTAGGGAAAAACTAGCTTTATGCAAAAACTAAACTTAGAGCTTTCCACCAGCCAAATTGCATGTACAAATAGGTTCATTATTCTTATGATGTGACTTGCCAGTACATTCAATGTACTGACCTACAGGGCTGCAACGTCTTATGTTGTAGGAATTTTCTACGACGAGTAAGAGTTACGTTGTAGGGTTACGGTCTACACTCAACTTGCCGTTGGCGTTGATGGACTCCACACCCTTATGTTTGTTTCCGCTGAGACTTATGAGGTATATATCAGTTTTACGTTATTTATACATGTGATTGCACTTTGAGATATACATTGATGTACTGTGTGTGCCAGCATACCGATCCAGGGATGGCACGGATACACAGAGGCTTGACCGGTTGAGGTCGGGTCGCTACAATGTTCTTGATGACCCACTACCTATTGATGATAGCTTTCCTGATGAACAATTAAATGTCATAAATGCTTCTCGAACTGCTCCATGGTATGCTGATTATGCTAATTATATTGTTTCTAAATTTATACCACCTAGTTTCACATACCAGCAAAAGAAAAAGTTCTTCTATGATTTGAGACATTACTTTTGGGATGACCCACATCTTTATAAAGAAGGAGTAGATGGTATTATTAGACGTTGTGTAGCTGAGCATGAACAGGAACAGATCTTACGCAGGTGTCACTCCGAAGCCTATGGAGGACACCATGTTGGAGATAGAACTGCACACAATGTATTGCAATCCGGTTTTTATTGGCCTACTCTCTTCAAGGATGCCCGTAAGTTTGTCTTGTCTTGTGGTGAATGTCAAAGAATTGGTAATATTAGTAGACGTCAAGAAATGCCTATGAATTATTCACTTGTTATTGAACCATTTGATGTTTGGGGCTTTGATTATATGGGACCCTTTCCTTCCTCTAATGGGTATACACATATTTTAGTTCCTGTTGATTACGTTACCAAGTGGGTAGAAGCTATTCCAACTGGTAGTGCTGATCATAATAGCTCTATTAAGATGCTTAAAGAAGTTATTTTCCCGAGGTTTGGAGTCCCTAGATACTTAATGACTGATGGTGGTTCACAATTTATTCATGGTAACTTTCGTAAAATGCTTACTAAGTATGATGTTAATCATAGAATTGCATCTCCTTATCACCCACAATCTAGTGGTCAAGTAGAATTGAGTAACAGAGAGCTCAAATTAATCTTGCAAAAGACTATTAATAGATGTAGAAAGAATTGGTCCAAGAAACTTGATGATGCATTATGGGCCTATAGAACTGCATATAAAAACCCTATGGGCATGTCTCCGTATAAAATGGTTTATGGTAAAGCATGTCACTTACCTCTTGAGCTAGAACATAAGGCATGTTGGGCCATTAAAGAGATCAATTATGATTTCAAACTTGCCGGTGGGAAGAGGTAAGTTGACATTAGCTCACTTGATGAATGGAGAACCCAGGCCTATGAGAATGCCAAGCTGTTTAAAGAAAAAGTTAAAGATGGCATGATAAAATGATACAAAATCATGAGTTCAATGTAGGTGATTATGTCTTTCTATACAACTCTCGTTTAAGATTTTTTTTGCAGGAAAACTTCTCTCCAAATGGGAAGGTCCTTACGTTATCGAGGAGGTCTATCGTTCCGGTGCCATGAAAATCAACAACTTCGAAGGCACAAATCCGAGGGTGGTGAACGGTCAAAGAATCAAACATTATATATCAGGTAATCCCATAAATGTTGAAACTAATATTATTGAAACCGTAACCCCGGAGGAATACATAAGGGACACTTTCTGGAACGTTTTAGACTCCGAAAAGGAATAGGTACATGGTACGGTAAGTAAACCGACTCCAAAACAGTTCTAATGGCAATATTTCTTCGTTTTGGAATATTTAAGAAAATAGGAAAATAAGAAGCAGTCCGGGAAGGACACGAGGCTTCCACGAGGGTGGGAGGCGCGCCCCCCTACCTCATGGGCACCTCGTGTGCTCTCTGGACTCCGTTTTCTTACATGATACTTCTTTTGGTCGGTAAACATTCATTATATAATCTCTCGAAGGTTTTGACCACCGTACCATGCAAATATCTCTTGTCTTTGTTTCGAGCTGTTTTTCTGACAGATGTAGGTCGTCATGTCGTCTTCAAGTGCCCCCAAGGACAAGTTCTTCGAGAAGGTCATCAACCCCTACCTCGCGGAGGTGCTGCAACACCCTCAAACCATTGAGATGCGTGAGGGGTTGTTGCACATCCGCGGTGCTGAGGGACCAAGGAGGACCGGAAGCACGAAGGCAAGGCTCGAGGCATTGGAGCAACAAGTTTTCAAGTGTCAGGAGATGGTGGAGCATGCACTCGACTCCAATCACATTATGATCACGGAGTTCACCAACAACCACAAGCTGGACGTTAAGGACATTGGGGAGGCCATCTTCGAGCTTCATGAGAAAATCGAGCACCTCCAAGCCCAGATCTATGACCTGCAAAACCAAAACTGTGAGATGAATATAGATTCAAGAGGATGAGTTTGGCTGCAGATTTGAGGATTCGGGAGACTCGATCATCCTTCTATGATGGTGAGCCTATGCCTTGGAAGAGGGACGACAAGCCTACATCATCAACAACTCCACCTTCTCCACCAACAAAGAAGAACTGAGTATCTGGAATGGGCACTCCCCTTGGCGACTGTCAAGCTTGGGGGAGTCCCCCGGTATCGTATCACCATCACTTTTATATTTACCGTTTTTCTTAGTTCGATCCTTTTGATAATATCTTGATCTAGTAGAATAAAGTTTTAGTATGATCTAGTTGTTAGTTTTGCTTTATGATCCCTCTATGTAATCGAGTCTGTGAGCTATATAATAAAGATTAGTGTTGAGTCAAGGGCTTGATTATTTTGCTATGATCTTGAGGGGATAAAATAAAAAGAGAAATAATAAAAAGAAATAAAGAGATCATATGGATCTTATGGAGAGTAATGAGCTCACATATAAAGAGTATGATGAATAAAAGTTGTTGAGAGTTGACAAACATAGTTTTGGTCATCGTTGCAATTAATAAGAAGTAATAAAGAAAGAGAGGTTCACATATAAATATACTATCTTGGACATCTTTTATGATTGTGAGCACTCATTAAAGTATGACATGCTAAGAGTTGACGTTGGACAAGGAAGACAACGTAATGGGTTATGTTTTCTTTCATCTGAGATAAATTATATTATCATGGATCATCCAACATGTTGAGCTTGCCTTTCCCTCTCTTGCTAGCCATTTTCTTTGCACCAAGTAGAAATACTACTTTTGCTTCCAAATATCCCTAAACCCAATTTTGCCATCAGAGTCCACCATATCTACCTATGGATTGAGTAAGATCCTTCAAGTAAGTTGTCATCGGTGCAAGCAATAAAAATTGCTCTCTAAATATGTATGACTTATTAGTGCGGAGAAACTAAGCTTTATACGATCTTGTGATATGGAAGAAATAAAAGCGACAGACTGCATAATAAAGGTCCATATCACAAGTGGCAATATAAAGTGACGTTTTTTTGCATTAAGATTTTGTGCATCCAACCATAAAAGCGCATGACAACCTCTGCTTCCCTCTGCGAAGGGCCTATCTTTTACTTTTATCTTCTACCTCACATAAGAGTCATGGTGATCTTCACCTTTCCTTTTGACATTTTATCCTTTGGCAAGAATAATGTGTTGGAAAGATCTTGATATATATAGCTAATTGGGTGTGAGTCCACACGAACTATTATTGTTGACATTACCCTTGAGGTAAAACGTTGGGAGGCAAAACTATAAGCCCCTATCTTTCTCTGTGTCCGATTAAAACTTCATACCCATAAATATTGCGTGAGTGTTAGCAATTGTGAAAGACTAAAAGATGGTTGAGTATGTGGACTTGCTGAAAAGCTCTTATATTGACTCTTTCCTATGTTATGATAAATTGCAATTGCCTCAATGACTGAGATTAGAGTTTGGTGGTTCTCAAGCTAGTTTATGATTCATACTTGAAATTGTGATTGAATTGTTACTTTAGCATAAGAGATAATATGACAATATATATATACATGTTGTTGTTCTATGAATAATCATGATGCCCTCATGTCCGTATTTTATTTTTATCGACACCTATATCTCTAAACATGTGGACATATTTTTCGATTTCGGCTTTCGCTTGAGGACAAGCGAGGTCTAAGCTTGGGGGAGTTGATACGTCCATTTTACATCATGCTTTTATATCGATATTTATTGCATTATGGGCTGTTATTACACATTATGTCACAATACTTATGCCTATTCTCTCTTATTTTACAAGGTTTACATGAAGAGGGAGAATGCCGGGAGCTGGGATTCTGGGCTGGAAAAGGAGCAAATATTAGAGATCTATTCCGCACAGCTCCAAAAGTCCTGAAACTTCATGGAAGCTATTTCCAGAATATATAAAAAAACTGAGCGCAAGAAGTTCCAGAGGGGGTGTAACGACCCAAATCTGATAAGATTCGATGTCTCTGTGCTCACTGTGCTAGTCCCTGGATCGACCCGCTAGCACACACAATACATATGAATATCAAATAACAAGTGCATCATTTACTACAACGTATGATTCAGAATTCATAAAGTATTACAAACTGAGTAGCACATAGCTAACTTTATTCAACAATAACAGCGGAAAGGTAGCATAATAAATGACGAGTCCATCAATGCCCACTGGAGAACATGTTGGGTGAAGGCTCGCGACCCTACTGTATCTCACTGATCATCTGAAAATCCTGCAACATAATAAGTTGCAGCCACAAAGGGTCAGTACATTGAATGTATTGGCAAATCACACAATATGATATAGCAAACCTACCTCCACAAAGCAATGTATGACAAACAAAACACACAAGTTAGTTTGGAGAAGAATGTCTTCACCTACCTCCACTACCTGAACTCACAACCGTCTCTAATATTTACTCGCCCAAGATAACCCAAAGATTCTAAATAAACATGACAAGAACTTCAGAAGTATGTCTCAAGTGCGCTCTGTCAGTGGCGCATTCTCTAGGAACAATAGAGCGCTCTGCCAAGGACGCATTCACCTGATTTAAATTCCGAAAACTAAACCTCACCTCAAGTGCGCTCTGTCAATGGCGCATTCTCTAGGGACAATAGAGCGCTCTGCCAGTGACGCATTCACCTGGTTAATAATCCCGAGCCTACGGCTATAAACACTCACCACTTTCATGGATCACTCGACACATGCCCACGTCTACCATAAAGTTGATCACACCATCACATAACACAATCAACACCAAAACATGGCAGCACTAAATATAATGATCAACCAAACATATATATCATAGCATAAGAACCATACATGCATAGCAGAATATAGGGTGAGCATAACCAAAAGTGTAAACTTGCCTTGAAAGGTGCTGAAGTACTCTAGCGATTAATTCCGATCCGCTTCACACTCCAGACAATCTATACGATTAATGGAGGCAACGATAAATAAACTATGCTCACATAACACTAAAATAAAGTAAACAGCAACGAATTCAAATGAAGACTTAAATAATAGAACATATTAGTAGGTATATATTATCTACATGCTGGTAGGATCACAATGCAAAAAGAATCAACTAATTTGGATCAACAGTTTGAAAGATATGGCCTCCGGAAGTTTGAATTCAAATTTAAACAAATTCAAATTTGAACTTTTCAAAAATGTGAAACTTTTGTTCTTCAATATTCTCCTGGTCACTACGAGTACACAGGAAAAAGAATCTATGAATTTGGAGTTACGGCTCTCAAGATAAACCTAAATGAAAATTTGATATGAAATCTGCAAAGAACAATTATGCCATAAAAGCGTTCTGGGAAGAACTGCCGTCGCTGCTGTGGCGTTGCCACGTGGCGCATGCTGATTGACTGGAGGGTGTTCACTGCGATGGCTAAACAACGCATACCTATTCGAGAGGGAAAAAACAGGACATGATTTAATCTGGACCATTAGAGAGAGATCGGGCGGCTAAGGGTAGCTCACCGGAGAGGAACAGAGGCTGGGGCGGCCGGACTTGGACAAAACAGCGGCGCGACAGCTCGGGCGGCGATGGTGGCGCCTGCTCCGGTGGTCTCGAGACTCCGGAGGGTAGCGTATGGGGCGCGGAGCTCGGCTGCGGTCTCGAAGAAGTCCTCAGAGGCGTCGGTGGCGAACGGGGTTGACGGCAGAGGGTGGCTGGAGCTCGGGCGGTGGCTGTGATCTTCGGATCGAGGTCCTTGCGCTCGGTTCGGTACTCCCCTGTGCGAGATAGTGGGTCAAGGCGATAGAGGAGATCATGGCGAAATTAACAGGGGCAAGAGGAGGTGCTGGGACCCACTGTAGGCGACGGAAACGATGACGGCGCAGGTCAGCAGCGGTGGAACTCCGGCGAGATCGCGAAATCAACCTAGGGCACGGGAGACCGCGATTTTGGCGAAAAATCGGACAAGCCGGACGTGGGGAGTATATATATGGAGTTAGGACGGGGCGAGGGGCAGCAGATCGATCGATCCGACTGAGGTCGGGTGCGGCAGCTACAGGTGTTCCTGACAAACACGGCTTCGGGAGGGAGATGACAGGCGGGCCACGGTAGTCAGCGGAACAGGGAAGAAAAGAGAAAAAAAGTAAGGCTGCGGGGTGGGCTCTGCTGCGCCGAGATGGCCGGCTTGCTGTCGCTATGCTGCTGCTGCCTCAGCGCACTGGGCGAGGAATAGAAATGGGCTGCGACTGTCCAAGCCCATACGAACAGTAATATCTGCCTGAGTAATTATACTGAACGGAAGGTCTATTTGGCTAAAAATAAAATAGAAGATCACTTCCTAAAAATACCAGAACACAGAGTAAAAACATTACTACTAATATGGAAAAATGGGGTAAAGATGAGGTCGGGACAAAGTTAGGGGGGAAAATGGAATTGGCCCTACTACTAATATCGACTATTGTGAACATTTTTAAAACACATATGCACTTTTGAAAAATTATATTTTATGCAATGCAAGCACATAAAGAACAACATAATAACCACTATAAAACAATTTTGAGTTTCTATAAAGACAAAAATAATTTAGGTAGACACCAGAATATATTCTTAGCATTTTCCGAATATAATTAATAGGGGAGAAGTCATATTATCTCCACTCCAAATATTTTTGCCTTGAGTTGGAAAACACTTTGAATAAACAAAAATAATAATAATTCAAATATGCATAGAAATCATGATGACAAAGAATGATCCTATTAGCATTCCAAATCTGAAAATTTGGGATGTTATAGGGGGGCCACACCCTGGCCACGAGGGTGGGGGCGCGCCCCCTGCCTCGTGCCCCCCCTGGTGGCCCTCCGATGCCCATCTTCTGCTATATGGAGTCTTTCGTTGAGGAAAAAAATCATAAGCAAGCTTTCGCGACGAGACTCCGCCGCCATGAGCGGAACCTTGGCGGAACCAATCTAGGGCTCTGGCGGAGCTTTTCTGTCGGGGAAACTTCCCTCAGGGAGGGGGAAATCATCACCATCGTCATCACCAACGATCCTCTCATCGGGAGGGGTTCAATCTCCATCAACATCTTCACCAGCACCATCTCATCTCAAACCCTAGTTCATCTATTGTATCCAATCTTTGTATCCAAACCTCAAATTGGTACCTGAGGGTTGCTAGTAGTGTTGATTACTCCTTGTAGTTGATGCTAGTTGGTTTACTTGGTGGAAGATCATATGTTCAAATCCATTATGCATATTAATACCCCTCTGATTATGAACATGAATATGCTTTGTGAGTAGTTACATTTGTTCTTGAGGACATGGGAGAAGTTTTGCTATTATTAGTCATGTGAATTTGGTATTCGTTCGATATTTTGATGAAATGTATGTTGTCATCCCTCTAGTGGTGTCATGTGAACATCGACTACATGACACTTCGCCATTGTTTGGGCCTACGGGGAGGCATTGTGAAGTAATAAGTAGATGGTGGGTTGCTAGAGTGACAGAAGCTTAAACCCTAGTTTATGCATTGCTTCGTAAGGGGCTGATTTGCATCCATATGTTTCATGCTATGGTTAGGTTTACCTTAATACTTTTGCTGTAGTTGCAGATGCTTGCAATAGGAGTTAATCATAATTGGGATGCTTGTCCAAGTAAGGACAGTGCCCTAGCACCGGTCCACCCACATATCAAATAATCAAAGTACCGAACGCGAATCATATGATCGTGATGAAAACTAGCTTGACGATAATTCCCATGTGTCCTCAGGAGCGCTTTCCTTCATATAAGAGTTTGTCCAGGCTTGTCCTTTGCTAAAAAAAGGATTGGGCCATCTTGCTGCACCTTATTTACTTTTATTACTTGCTACTCGTTACAAATTACCTTATCACAAAACTATCTGTCACCGATAATTTCAGTGCTTGCAGAGAATACCTTACTGAAAACTGCTTATCATTTCCTTCTGCTCCTTGTTGGGTTCGACACTCTTACTTATCGAAAAGGCTACGATTTATCCCCTACACTTGTGGGTCATCACTCGGCCGGCATTGCATTTAATGCTGGCCCGGTCATGAACGGATGTGTGTCAGGAGTGGGTTTCTCGGCTTCCACACGGGTTTATGGAGGTGTTTGAATGCGGCAAGGAGGCATGTTCAGCCGGGCATGTATCGAGTGGCACCCTCGAATCTGACGTACGACACCGCACCGTTCTTCCACTGACGTGTGGGATCTTTGGGTACATGGCATGCATGTCAGTGACCCAACGCAAGCAGTGCACGACAACGGAACTTTTGGTGGGCCAAGGCGGTCACAAGCGGGCATTTCATAAACCGATGATTGTTCATTGAGTGTGACGTCATCTATTTCATCTAGATAAGCCTACTATATAATGTAAGAGAATTTTAAAATTTTCATATATACGTTGATAGCCCGTTCGATACGCTGTGATTCATAAAGACCACTGCAAACATCAATGTTCTGCTTATCACATATAAGATTGATTAAACCTTACAAAAAAAAATATAAGGTTGATTAATACCCTTAACAATCCATGTCCTTAACAAAGGGTGCATGCACGTATAGGTTGAGCGTGTGTCTTGCGGCGTGTGTGGTGTGCATGCAAGCGTGCGAGTGTTGCGTGCATGCATGTGGTCTGTTTCAGTGTTGCATGCACTTGTGCGTACGTGCGTGTGTTCGTGAGTGCATGTGTACGTGTCAGTGTTGCATGCCTTCATGCGTGCGTGTGTTCGTTATGTGTACCTATCAGTGTTGCATGCCTGCATGTGTGCGTGTGTTCATGCGAGTGTTGCATGCCTGCATGTGTACGTGTGGGGTAAGGATACATGTCGGTCGACTGACTTTTTCATCTCTGGTCAGTAGATTTTCCAGCCGTTGGATACGAAATCAAGGGCCTGCAGTTTATCTTCAACATCCACCCTGTGAGCTGCCAGGCACCGCCGCCCGCGGCCGGCCCGCGCGGCCACGCCGCCCCGCCCTCCCCGAAACCACTCCCCACCGCCAGTCCGCCGCCGCCCCGGCCATCCTTCTAGCCCCCCCCCCCCCCCCCGCGCTGAGCTTTTTCTCCGGCGATCCCCATGCCACCGCCCAATCACCGCGCCCCCACCGCCGGCGACTGCCAACCAGAGGTCTCACAATTTCGAATCCCCACCGACCACTAATTTATTACCATTTCCGTCCTTCATATACGTGCTGACAGGTGGGCCCTATGGTAATGTGCGCTGCTGAATGTGGACCGTTTGACTGGTTAATTGATCGTGTCATCAACAAATTACGGAGCTGTATGTTGAGCCAGTGACCGTAGGATCACCCTAAAATGTGTTTTATCAACACAATATAGACTCAAACTACCATTTCATTCTTTCATATACGCGTTGACAGGTGGGCCCCACGGTTACGCGCCCCGATGGTGCAACACTAGTTGCGCCAAGTGGAACGTTTGATTGGTGAATTGATTGTGTCATCAACAAAATACGGAGTTGTACAGGTGAGTCAGTGACCATATAATCACGGCATGTATTTTTTTAACATGGTACAGACGCAAGCGCTCATATGTACGCGCAAGCACTCACCGCTATAAGCGCACACACAGAGACCCTACCCCTATGAGCACCTTCGAGAGAGTGAGCCAGCATATGATCTTGAGATTTTACGAAGTCACCATAGGTGCCTCGTAGTCGAGTGGAACGTCTCCTCCCACTGAACGCACATCGCCGGAAAAATACTGAAATTAACCCATGATAAATGCGAGCACCAGGACTTTAACCCTAGTGGGCTCGAGAAACCATTGTCCTCCTAGCCATCCAACCACAGGTTGGTTAGCACCCCAAAATGTATATGCCGACCGTGATGAGCTTATTCTGAAGTCTAGTGACCATATCATGCTTTCGCTTCAAATACAATGATCGTAAGTGTCATCAACAAAATACGGAGCACGCATCAAATACAATGTCCATCAGTGTCATCAACAAAATATGGAGACGTATCGTGAGCTAGATACCGTATAATCACCACGAGAATATATACGGTGACCGTAATGAGCATATTCTGAAGTCCACCGACCGTATAGTGCTTTCGCTTGAAATACACTGACCGTCATGCGTGAATGTGTCATGGGCATGCATACTTTCAGAGGGCCAAGAGATAGTTTGTGTGCGTACGTGAAAGTGGTGTAGAAAGAGGGGGTGTCCGGTGGAGACAAGGAGAGATATTCCCTTCGTTTCTCTTTCCCGTGACTAATATTTTAGGAGAAACTATAAACATTCACAATGCAGAACAAATATTTTTGGATGCACCATGCAATTAACTTTCATGCATAACATTGTACTATTGTATATGCTTATTTTCTTAGTGGCCGATTGCGTGTGTGGTGTGGTGGGCACATAATTTCTTGTTGGGGTGGGCACATCATTTCTAGTTGTGGTGGGTAACTGAGGGAGTCCTGGATTAGGGGGTGTCCGGATAGCCAGACTATAACCTTTGGCCGGACTCTCGGACTATGAAGATATAAGATTGAAGACTTCGTCCCGTGTCCGAATGGGACTTTCCTTGGCGTGGAAGGCAAGCTTGGCAATATGGATATGTAGATATCCTCCCATTGTAAACGACTCTGTGTAACCCTAGCCCTCTCTGGTGTCTATATAATCTGGAGGGTTTTAGTCCATAGGACGAACAACAATCATACCATAGGCTAGCTTCTAGGGTTTAGCCTCTTTGATCTCGTGGTAGACCTACTCTTGTACTACCCATATCATCAATATTGATCAAGCAGGAGTAGGGTTTTACCTCCATCGAGAGGGCCCGAACCTGGGTGAAAACATTGTGCCCCTTGTCTCCTGTTACCATCCGCCTAGACGCACAGTTCGGGACCCCCTACCCGAGATCCGCTGATTTTGACACCGACATTGGTGCTTTCATTGAGAGTTCCTCAGTATCGTCACCTTTAGGCCCGATGGCTCCTCCGATCATCAACAACGATGCGGTCCAGGGTGAGACCTTTCTCCCCGGACAGATCTTCGTGTTCGGCGGCTTTGCACTGCGGGCTAATTCGCTTGGCCATCTGGAGCAGATTGAAAGCTACGCCCCTGGCCATCAGGTCAGATTTGGAAGTTTGAACTACACGGCCGACATCCACGGAGACTTGATCTTCGACGGATTCGAGCCATAGCCGGGCGCGCCGCACTGTCACGATGGGCATGACCTAGCTCTGCCGCCAAACAGTACCCTAGAGGCCGCGCCCGCATCATCTCCGACCCTTAGCTCGGAGCCAACTGCGCCGATCGAGGACGGGTGGCTAGACACCGCTTCGGGGCTGCAGTCTCAACGGCGATCGAGCCAAACACCAGCCTCATCCTCTGCGAAGCCCGTGACTCCAAGGTGCCGGACTCTTTTCCGGACTCCGAACCTTCTGCGCCCCTGCCAATCGAATACGATTGGGCGCCGATCATGGAATTCACCGCCGCGGATATCTTTCAGCACTCACCCTTAGGTCTCTGTCTTTGTCAGGAGAGCCCTGGCCGGACTATGGCCAACAGGATTGGGATGCGGACGACAAAGAAATTCGACGCCCACCCACCACCCACTTCGTAGCCACTGTCGATGATATAACCGACATGCTCGACTTCGACTCCAAAGACATCGACGGTATGGACGACGATGTAGGAGACGAACATGAACCAGCGCCTATAGGGCACTGGAAAGCCACCTCGTCATATGACATATATATGGTGGATACACCCAAAGAAGGCAATGGCGACGGAACAACGGGGGATGACCCCTCCAAGAAGCAACCCAAGCGCCAACGTCAGTGCCGCCGCTCTAAGTCCCGCCAAAGCAAAAATGGTGATGCCGGCACGGGAGATAATAACACCCCGAACAGTGCCGAAGACAATTCCCTCCAACAAGATTCAGCGCAGGAGGATGGAGAAGCCAGCCCCCCTGAGAGAGCGGCAGACAGAGAAGAAGAGGATGATAATTACATGCCTCCCTCCGAAGACGAGGCAAGCCTCGGCGACGACGAATTTGTCGTGCCTGAGGATCCCGTCGAACAAGAGCACTTTAAGCGCAGGCTTATGGCCACAGCGAGTAGCCTTAAGAAAAAACAACAACAGCTTAGAGCTGATCAAGACTTGCTAGCCGACAAATGGAAGGAAGTCCTTGCGGCCGAGGAATACGAACTCGAACGCCCCTCCAAGAGCTACCCAAAGCGCAGGTTGCTGCCCCGTTTAGAGGAGGAAGCACTTAAGCCTACATCACCAGCGCATGATGCGGCTGACCGGCCACCTCACGGCCGCGACAGAGAGTCCTCCCGGCCCTCCACTCAAGCCGCACCCCAGCGTCGCTTAAAAAATACCAAGGCATGGGGAAATGCGCTGGACCTGCGAGATATGTTGGAAGACAGGGCAAGCCAAACAAGATCGATCTACGGATCGCGCGGGCGCCCCACGACACGAGACGATAACCGTCATGCCGGATACAGTAAATCTGGCCGGGCCGAACACAGCAGACAAAGCTCATTTGAGCTACGTCGTGATATAGCCCAGTATAGAGGCGCCGCACACCCACTATGCTTCACAGATGAAGTAATGGATCATCAAATCCCAGAGGGTTTCAAACCCGTAAACATTGAATCATACGATGGCACAACAGATCCTGCAGTATGGATCGAGGACTATCTCCTTCATATCCACATGGACTGTGGCGATGATCTACATGCCATCAAATACCTCCCATTCAAGCTTAAAGGACCAGCTCGACATTGGTTTAACAGCTTGCCAGCAGAATCAATTGGTTGTTGGGAGGAGCTGGAAGCCGCATTCCTCGACAATTTCCAGGGCACTTATGTGCGACCACCAGACGCCGATGACCTGAGCCACATAATTCAGCAGCCAGAAGAATCTGCCAGACAATTCTGGACACGGTTCCTAACCAAGAAAAATCAAATCATCGACTGTCCGGACGTAGAGGCCCTAGCAGCCTTCAAGCATAACATCCGTGACGAGTGGCTTGCCCGGCACCTTGGACAGGAAAAGCCGAAATCTATGGCAGCCCTCACGACACTCATGACCCGCTTTTGCGTGGGAGAAGACAGTTGGCTGGCTCGTAGCAATAACATGACTAAGAGCCCTGGTAATTTGGATACCAAGGACAACAATGGCAGGTCGCGTCACAACAAGCACAAGCGACACATTAACAGCGACAACGCTGAAGATATGGCAGTTAATGCCGGATTCAGAGGCTCTAAGCCCGGTCAGCGGAAAAAGCCATTTAAGAGGAACACTCTGGGCCCGTCCAGTTTGGACCGTATACTCGATCGCTCGTCCAGATACATGGCACCCTCGAAAAACCAGCCAATCGCACCAACAGGGATTGTTGGGTGTTCAAGCAGGCCGGCAAGTTAAATGCTGAAAACAGAGACAAGGGGCTGCACAGCGACGAGGACGAAGAGCCCCGGCCGCCGAACAATAGTGGACAGAAGGGCTTCCCCCCACAAGTGCGGACGGTGAACATGGTATATGCAACCCACATACCCAAAAGGGAGCGGAAGCGTGCACTCAGGGACGTATACGCGTTGGAGCCAGTCGCCCCAAAGTTCATCCCATGGTCCTCCTGCCCGATTACTTTTGATCGAAGGGACCACCCCACTAGCACCCGCCATGGCGGATTCGCCGCATTGGTTCTAGACCCAATCATTGACGGATTTTACCTCACTAGAGTCCTTATGGACGGCGGCAGCAGCCTGAACCTGCTTTATTAGGATATAGTGCAAAAAATGGGCATAGATCCCTCAAGGATTAAACCCACAAAAACAACCTTTAAAGGCGTCATACCAGGTGTAGAGGCCAACTGTACAGGCTCAGTTACACTTGAAGTGGTCTTCGGATCCCCGGATAATTTCCGAAGCGAGGAGTTAATCTTCGACATAGTCCCATTCCGCAGTGGCTATCACGCACTGCTCGGACGAACCGCATTTACAAAGTTCAATGCGGTGCTGCACTACGCATATCTCAAGCTCAAGATGCCAGGCCCTCGAGGAGTCATTACGGTCAATGGAAACACCGAACGCTCTCTCAGAACGGAGGAGCATACGGCGGCCCTCGCAGCGGAAGTACAAAGCAGCCTCTCAAGGCAATTCTCCAGTCCGGCTATTAAACGTCTGGACACCGTCAAGCGCGCCCGGGGTAACCTACAACAAGACCGCCTGGCACGTTCCGAGCAAGCGTAGCAATACGGCCCCAACCCCAGCCCTCGCGAAACTGCAAAATCAGTACTACGCGTACACAACTACGCTCTGAAAATACCATGGGCACAGGGGGAGGGGCATGACCACAGCACGCCCAAAAGTGCGGCTCAACCGCACTAGGGGCTCCCGATTTTGTCATTATTTCCTACTTTTAGGACTCCACTCTTCGGAAGGCCTGTCCGGCAGTACAACCGCCGAACACACGATGCAACAACCAAGGAGGCAGAAAGCTACGTCGAATTCCCAGGTGGTCTCTAGAATGAGCAAAATACCTGTCTTACATACCGTCTCGCAGCTCGCCCCTGGAGGGGGACATGTCAAATAGTCCCATCTCTTGCTTATCGCACTATTTGTATCGTTCTGCTTTCACAACAGCCTTTTAAAATAAACAATGCTTAGCTTCAGCTTATTATTGCATTCTCTATTCATTTCTTTTTCAATACATATGTTCAGTTATGACATTTAGCACCCGTACACTTTGGTACGGTCCATACGCCAGGGGCTCAAGCACCCCATAATACGGCGTGAGATGTCCGAACACTTTCACAAAGTGCAGCCCTCCGAACTTATAGAATTATATGCATCAGCTCTGAATCATGTCTTTGGTCAATAGTTGGGTTTGCCCGGCTCCCATGTTTTGGTACCTTACGTTCCGCTATATCGGCTAAGGTAGCGCTGGGAGAACTCCTGCGATTGTGCCCCGGTTGAGCCGGGCTAAGCACCTCAGTAGAGAAAGCTAAAACTGACTGTCATGATAGGGTGAGAGTTGGTCGCTGTTCGGGAGGTTTCGAGTCCCTAAAGACTTATGTCGCTTAGAGCGAGGAGTCGGCTTTTTCCGGTCTAGGCATGTATAGCGCCCCGAACTCGGTCTTCCGAACACTAGGGGCTTCGCCGAAATTTAAAATTATAGAATTCTCTGGCTAAGTGAGAGTGATAACGCATTATAGTCTGATTGCCTTGTTTGTTGTGCTGAGCACCTCCCTCGAAGGACCCAAGAATGGGAAAAGGAGTGCTCAGGTTTATCCCGAACACCCCAGCACTCGTGGCATGGGGGCAGAAGCCGACGACTCGCCATCTCTCAGACTCGATAAACGGCCGCATAGAAGTTAATATTTTAAATTAAAACAAGCGTTGCATAGCGCATATGAACAAGTTTTCAGCGCACAGGATAAAACGAACAAGTTCACTCAAATATTACATCTTTGGAACATTCGTCCGCCACAAGGCGGGCGCCCTTCAGGACGCCCTCATAATACATCTTGGGGTGGCGATGCTCCTTGCCCTGCGGTGGCCCGTCCTTCACAAGCTTCTCCGCATCCATCTTGCCCCAGTGCACTTTAGCACGGGCAAGCGCCCTATGGGCACCTTCGATGCAGACGGAGCGCTTGACGACTTCAAGCCACGGACAGGCATCCACCAGCCGCCTCACCAGCCCGAAGTAGCTCCCAGGTAGGGCCTCTCCAGGCCACAGCCAAACTATAAAGCCCTTCATGGCCTGTTCGGCCACCATATGGAGCTCGACCAGTTGCTTCAGCTGGTCGCTCAAGGGCACCGAATGTCCGGCCTCAGCATACTGAGACCAGAACACCTTCTCCATTGAGCTGCCCTCCTCGGCCCGGTAGAAGGCGGCGGCATCTGACACGCTATGGGGCAAATCTGTGAATGCTCCTGGAGAGCTCCGGATTCGGGTAAGTAACAAGTAATTCATTTTCACGTGCTTGCTTTGCATAAAGAATGCCTTACCCGCCGCTATCTTCTTCATCGCCTCAACTTCCTAGAGGGCTTTCTGGGCTTCGGCCTTGGCAGACTTGGTGCTTTCAAGGGCCGCCGCGAGCTCGGACTCTCGCGTCTTTGAGTCAAGCTCCAAACTCTCATGTTTTTTCATGAGAGCCTGGAGCTCTTGCTGCACCTCGCCAACCCGCGCCTCATGTTTCTCCCGCTCGGTGCGCGCCGTGGCCGCCTTCTTTTCGGCCTCGGAAAGCGCTTGCTTAAGGGTCGCCTCCTCAGTCGTGGCCCCTAGGACACCAATAGCGATCCTGTCATTTTTTGCAACTGCATCTTTTTAAATATACTCCACAAGGTATTACTTACCTTCTTTTTCCTCGAGCTCCTTTTTAGCAAGGCCGAGCTCTTGCTTGGATCGCTCGAGGCTCTGCTTCAGCGCATCCACCTCTGTAGTCAGTGCGGTAGAGGCCAGTAGCGAAGCCTGCATACGCATATTGACTTAATTACGTTAGACTCCTGCGAATGTTGTTAGATCCTCTATTCGGCTTTTCTTTTCGAACGCCAAACAGAGCATCAGGGGCTATTGTCTATGCGGTAATATTTTCACATATTTTTCACATACCTCAAAGCCTGTTAGCAGGCTGGCAAAGGCTTCAGTTAGCCTGCTTTTGGCGGACTGAACCTTCTGGATCACCGCACTCATAATAGTGCGGTGCTCCTCGTCGATGGAGGCGCCGTTAAGCACCTCCAGCAAATTATCCGGTGCCTCCGGTTGGACGGAGGTCACCGGCGTCGTAGGCTTGCCCTGCTTACTAGAGGGCCTCCTGCCGGACTCCGGAACCATTGAAGGTTCCGGTGCGGTGTCTGGCCCAGGGCCGGACTTGGAGCCCTTGGGGTTTTTTTCCCCTTTGCGCCTGGAGTCCGGGAGGTCGCGTTGCGGTGCCTCCAGGACCACCTCCTCCTGGTTTGGAACCTTTTGGGACAACACCTCGGCGTCGTCCGTAGGGGCGGGGAGGTAGCGGTCGGAAGTGAAAAACTATTCACATCCGACGAATCCAGGGAGCCGCTCGACGACACGTCGAGCCGGGCTTTGGGCGGACTGCATAATTATATTTGGCGTCAGGAGAAGTTGTGCAATAAAGGAACACCATGAGTCACTCAGGTATACGAATACTTATGATTTTGCTAGGTGCTTGGCCCTGAGCGGCCACTCCTCTTCGCCGTCGTCGGCGTTGGTGGAGTAGTCCGTAGGGAGGGTCGTCCCTTTCTTGGACCCTCCGGCCTCCCCAGTTGGGGCGGCCTTCCTTTTCTTTTCTCCCCCTGCTGGGGAAGAGACTTCTCTTTCCTCCTCCTCGTCTTCGTGGGAGGAGTGCGCCTCGGAGTCATCGGACGACGAGTCCGACTCCACCGGGCGCCGGGAACTCTTCTGGGTTCCCGTGGCCTTCTTCTCCGGCACCACGTAAGGTGCCGGAACCAGCAGCTCCGCCAAGCGGGCGTCCGTTGGGTCTTCGGGCAAAGGAGCCGGACAATTGATCTATTCAGTCGTCCTCTTCTAGTCCTTTCAAAGGCATGGGGGCTTAGATCCCGCATAGAGTCAAACTATGAAAGACAAATATCCTGTAAGAGGTAAAAATAGCTTACTGCATTGGCTTGACGCTGCGTGCTGAATCCGTGATCCTCGATAGAGGATGCGGGAGCCTCGACGCCCTTGAATAGCACCTTCCAGGCATCTTTGTACGTTGTGTCGAAGAGCCTGCTCAGAGTTTGGTGTTGGGCCGGGTTGAACTCCCACAAGCTAAAATCCCGTTGTTGGCACGGGAGGATCCTGCGGATGAGCATGACCTGGACTACGTTAACAAGTTTGAGCTTCTTGCTCACCAGGTTTTGGACGCATGTTTGGAGTCTGGTCAGCTCTCCTTTTTTACCCCACGACAGGCCCTTCTCTTTCCAGGAGGTGAGCCGCGTAGGGATTCCGGATCGGAACTCGGGGGCTGCGACCCATTCAGGGTCACGCGGCTCGGTGATGTAAAACCACCCCGATTGCCACCCCTTTATGGTCTCCATGAAGGAGCCCTCGAGCCATAGGACGTTGGGCATCTTGCCCACCATGGAGCCTCCGCACTCCATCTGGCGTCTGCCCACTACCTTTGGCTTGACATTGAAGGTCTTCAGCCATAGGCCGAAGTGGGGCTGGATGCAGAGGAAGGCACGACGATGAATGCCGAGATGTTGAGGATGAAGTTCGGGGCCAGACCGTGGAAGTCCAGGCCGTATTAGAACATGAGTCCCCGGACAAATGGGTGGAGAGGGAAGCCTAGTCCGCGGAGGAAATGGGTGAGGAACACCACCCTTTCATGGGGCCTGGGGGTGGGGATGAGCTGCCCCTCGTCTGGGAGCCGGTGCACAATGTCGTCAGACAAGTATCCGGCTTTCCTCAGCTTCTTGATGTGTCCCTCCGTAACGGAGGATACCATCCACTTGCCTCCCGCTCCGGACATGGCTGGAGAAGGTTGAGGTGGGGAATGCGGACTTGGGCGCTGGAGCTTGAGTGCGCGAAAATGGATGAGCAAAGGAGGAAGAAGGCGTGCATGTTAAGGCGGATCCTTATCCCCTTATATGGGCGGACGAAACTATGCGTCCCCACCAGCCTGGTAAAACTCGCTTATCTCCCAAGCACCGTAATCAATGGCGCGGCAGGGTTACCCATGCCCGTATTGATGAGAATCCCGGGATAAGGGGACACGATGTCTGCTTCGACAAGACGTGCCAAGGAAACCGCCTCACAAAACGCGCTGAGGTGGGACAATAAAAACGGTTCAAATAAAGGCTTGGCTGTGGCGTGATGACACGCTACGGAATACGTCAGCAAATTAGATTTCTGTAAATATTATTCTCTCTACAACAGTATGTGGAACTTATTTTGCAGAGCCGGACACTATCCTTGTGTTCAAAATCATCTATGAAGTATTCGGAGGAGGAACCCACCTTGCAATGCCGAAGACAATCTGCGCGCCGGACTCATCGTCATTGAAGCCTGGTTCAGGGGCTACTGAGGGAGTCATGTATTAGGGGGTGTCCGGATAGCCGGACTATAACCTTTGGCCGGACTCTCGGACTATGAAGATACAAGATTGAAGACTTCGTCCCGTGTCCGGATGGGACTTTCCTTGGCGTGGAAGGCAAGCTTGGCAATACGGATATGTAGATCTCCTCCCATTGTAACCGACTCTGTTTAACCCTAGCCCTCTCCAGTGTCTATATAAACCGGAGGGTTTTAGTCCATAGGACGAACAACAATCATACCATAGGCTAGCTTCTAGGGTTTAGCCTCTTTGATCTCGTGGTAGACCTACTCTTGTACTACCCATATCATCAATATTAATCAAGTAGGAGTAGGGTTTTACCTCCATCGAGAGGGCTCGAACCTGGGTAAAAACATTGTGTCCCTTGTCTCCTGTTACCATCCGCCTAGACGCATAGCTCGGGACCCCCTACCCGAGATCCGCCGGTTTTGACACCGACAGTAATCATGAAGACTCATGGGTCGGTTCCATCCTGCGCCACATAGGTTGGACGGCGCATTATACGAAGACCCATGTGGAGGACTCGGCGTACAACACGAAGCTACCAGAGTCGTGGAGGACTCTATCCCCAGTGGTGATAAGCCGACTACATATGATTTGTAACCCTAGGCCCCGAGTATGTTATAGAAGCCTGGGGGCTAGTTCGTCGATAGGATACACACACACACAATGCCTGGTATTCACGTGTACTTTGTACACACCCCTATCACTAATATACAGTACCAGGAGTAGGCTTTTTCCTCAATTGCAAGGGTCCGAACTTGGGTAAAAGTTTGCGTCCTATTACCATCCAGCCTAACAGTCAGGGATATCCTACCGAATGATCTGATGGAATCATATCTGCCAACTACTAAGAGAGAGGTGTGTCTATGGGGGGGGGCAATGTGTGCGAGAGAGGCCTAAAGATAATGTGCATGCGGGAGACATGTAGGCACATATATGTGCGTATAGAGGGCTAGTAGAGACCGTGCATGTGTATATATGCATGTGAGAGAAATAGTGTTTTCCAACTGAGATTAGTGAAAAGAGGGGTACATAGTAGTCAGAGAGAGAGAGTGATGCAGAGAGAGTGTGTGCGTGAGACACCCCGGGAGAGATTGTGAGCTTGTGTGAAAGAGAAATGCCAGTGTATATAAAGTGTGTGCACTTATGCATTAGATAGAGAGAGATATAGCACGTTTGTGAGAACGGGCCGAGGCACAGTGCATCTACGTGTAAAAGGCGGTTCTACGCATTAAATTAAAATATAAATTGCATTATTATTTTTGGATGAGATCATGAATTTTGCAATTTTCATATGAACAGAAATCGGTCTATCAGACACCCATACTCTATTGTATTCTAACATGTGCATGTGTTTATTTCATATTATCGATCCATAGAGTGAGAGCGGTTTTAAATACAGGCAATGCATTGCTTTTGCAATTCATATATAAACATTAATTAGTGCACTCCATGTTGTTAGTGTGAAGCACTTTATACATTTGTCACTTACATGGATACATTCCAAATTGCTACCTACGAAATGGAATACATGTTCAATTCAACATAAAGGGGGTTTCGAAGATTCGAATTCATAGGAAGTGCATTCATATATTTGAACCCGAGATAATGGCATTTGTAAATCAGATCTAAAAGGGGGCATCAATCTTTGTTGTGCGTCTGAACATGCTATATATTCATACGCATGTCTAACTATTTTTTTGCAACCAAGGAGATTATATCTGGAACCATGCATGAACTGAGGTAAGTTGCATATTTTTTAATATATACTCGTGTACAATGTATATTCAAATGTACCCCCTCCATTCCAAAATAATCGTAGTTTTAGGATTTTCAAGAGTAAAGATTTGTGAAGTTTGACAAATCCTGAAAGTTCAATTCCAGATAATCGAAAACGTTAATGCTTCCGCTCCCAAATATTGAACGAAGCGCCAAATAAGCCTCTGGTCACCCGAAACCCGTCAGACTAATGTTTGGTGGTAGGAAATTACTGTCCTGACTCTGGCACGTGTAGCCTATCGGCCCGATGTCCAAAGGTCTAAACCGGGGTAGGTTTGTAACTTCACCAATACGCCAGTCTCAACCGCCTCCGAGAAGTATTCATACGCCGTGGGTGCCCAAACACCCATGTGCTCGGCCGAAATCTATCCCGCCCACCATTTGGGACACCTAAGATTACTGTCCTACCCCCAACCCGCAATATGTCCGAAATTTTAGATGGGGGCAAAGTTTGTAACTTTCCCCAAATTTCAAACAAGCGCGTCCCAAACCGAAACATTGTTCACCCTTAGTTCCCCCTCCCTCTGTTTCCCCATTCATACTCTGTGTGCGCCAAAACGCCCTCTCCACCAGCCGTGAAACCCCAGCCTCCTCTGTCCTCCACTAAATCACGCCCAATCCACCACCGCCCTCCTGCATCACGCCGGAGCAGGTACCCCAACATTGTCTTCCAACGCAACCGCAACCGCAACGCCCTCAAGGATTTAGCAGCTGAAGCCGAGGCAGAGCTGCCTCCACAACGCCAACGCCGACGTGCGCCGTACCAGAACCACTTCGACCACGCCGTCCCGCGCCTCACCGCTGCCACTCCACTGTCGCAACCGTCCACCGCACCGGAGCTGTTCCCGCTATGCCGTCATTCGCCGCCTTGGATCTGGTTCCCCGCCACTAACAGACGGCCACCGCACCACACTCAACGACTTGGCCATGGGTTCGTCCAAGGTTCCACCGTCCTCCACAACTTCTCGTTTCCAGCGAACCACAAGAAGATCGTTGGAAAAACAGAAGGAGGACACAACACTACCAGCAGAAAGAGGTACTCCTCTTCCCTTATTCGTGCAAATCTTACGTCTCTGCTCACACCATATTCATCCCACGAAAGAAACTAGTTGAGCGCTTGGTACTGCATCTTCTTCGTGATACTAAATGCACAAGGTTTCTTCCCATTTACTATTTCACCTTTGCTAGAGGTCAGTAGCCCGCCTGGACTTCAATTCAGGGTCAGTCAAATCGCAATTAAAAGAAGCAGCACCCGCTTAGGCGCGCGGAGCACCTAGTTCGCCTGTTCACCGGGGAAGCGGCACATCGGTGTCTATAATAGGGGTGTGGGGGCTGGAGCTGCTTGCGCCCGATCTGGAGGTCGGCGGGGCTTGAAGGGATGGCCGGGGCCGGTGCCAAGCACAGTGGTGCGGTGAGGTCGAGGGGAGGGTGGAGGCAGGGGACTGGGCCGATGGTCGCTGACGTTTCGAGGAAGATCGTAACATTGACTGGTAGATGAAGGAGATCTGCCCGTTCTTTGTACATCAGACGATGCAGAAAAAATGGACTGACCTATTTGTTTTCAGACGACTGTTATTTTCATAGGACCACACCTTGTGGTGTGCTGGGAGCATCTGCATTTCCCAGCCATCCCTGGACTCATATTTCAAAATCCTAGAATCTAGTAATTTTGTGTGCCATGCATGTTGTACAGCTATCATATGTCTCCCGTCATTTATTTCTCACCGACCTGCTATCTGCTACCTTTACACTGTACTACTTGTGCACACACTTCACCCATACTCACACTATTGTTTTTTTATGCATGGGTATTTCAGACTCTGACGCAGTGTTGATGAATACAAAAAATAAAAGACAAAAGTCGCTCCAGTGTAATTCAAAGATAAGCACTAAGCGTCTCAGTGCTCTAAAGGGTGCAGTGCCAGCAGATGGAGACAGTAAACGTATCTCTGCAGTTGATGATCTCAATTGCCACACACAACCATCCCAGGTGCTTGCTTTAACTTCACACTGTCAAATGTGGTTGCATGTTGCATATGGTGTCTAGCTTGTATTGCTTCCAATTTGGTTAAATTATATCAGCTTACTTTACACATTATACCTTTGATAATGACATTCCTTCCTGTTTTTGATACATACTACATATGTCTATTAACCATGTTCGTACATCAAACTAATGCTCTTTTGTATCCCTCATAAATCACTTATGACGAGACAGTCACCCCAGTGGGTTACTGTGAGACGCGCTACTCGTTTAAAGAGTGCAGTGCCATCCTCCCGACATGATTCTCAACAAACACCAAGGCTAAATGAAGATAGTCAACGTAGCTCTCTAGTTGATGACCGCAATTCCCCCACACCACCATCGCAGGTGCTTGCTCTTACTTGGCAGTGTGATATGTGGTTGCATGTTGCATATGGTGTCTACCTTGTAATGCTTCTAATTAGGGTAAATTGCATCTGCTTAGTTAACACATTATACCTATGAATATGACATGTGTTCCTGTTTTTGGTACATATTACGTATTTCTATTGACCATGTTCTTAATCAAACTATTTTCTTGTGTATCCCTCATCAAACACTTCTGACGAGACACCTTCAAGTTGACAGTGTAATATTAGTTGCATCTTGCATATCATTTCAAACATGTATTGCCTCTAATTTGTTGAAGTGCCACTTATAGTGAGACACATCTAACTTGGTAGAGTGATTTTGGTTGGATCTTTAATATGTTGTCTAGATTGCATTGCTTCCAATTTGTTGAAATGCCTTTTGCTTAGCATTTTTCGTACATATTCTTATTGTTGCTCTTATTGTTACAAATAGGAATTATGTGCCCGTAGATTTTATCGTTCTTGATATAGATTGCAATCCTTCATGTCCTATTATTCTTGGTAGACCTTTCCTTAGAACGATTGGTGCAATTATTGATATGAAGGAAGGAAATATAAGATTCAAATTTCTGTTAAGGAAAGGCATGGAACACTTTCCTAGAAATAAAATTAAATTACCTTATGAATCTATTATGAGAGCCACTTATGGATTTCCTACCAAAGATGGCAATACCTAGATCCATCCTTGCTTTTTATGCCTAGCTAGGGGCGTTAAACGATAGCGCTTGTTGGGAGGCAACCCAATTTTATTTTTATTCCTTCCTTTTTGCTCCTGTTTAGTAATAAATAATTTATCTAGCGTATTTTTTGGTTGTGTTTTTTGTGTTTAATTAGTGTTTGTGCTAAGTAGAACCATTGGGAAGACTTGGGGAAAGTCTTGTTAATCTTGCTGTAAAAAAACAGAAACTTTAGCGCTCACGAGAACTGCTTCCATTTTTATTTGGAAAGTGCTATTTAGTTAATTATTTTTTAAGATGATTAATAGATAAATTCCTCACGTCCATAAATTTATTTTAGAATTTTTGGGGTTCCACATCTTGCGCTAGCTACAGATTACTACAGACTGTTCTGTTTTTGACAGATTCTGTTTTTCGTCTGTTGTTCGCTTATTTTGATGAATCTATGGCTAGTAAAATAGTTTATAAACCATAGAGAAGATGGAATACAGTAGGTTTAACACCAATATAAATAAATAATGAGTTCATTACAGTACCTTGAAGTGGTGTTTTGTTTTCTTACGCTAACGGAGCTCACGAGATTTTCTACTTTAAGTTTTGTGTTGTAAAGTTTTCAAGTTTTGGGTAAAGATTTGATGGATTATGGAACAAGGAGTGGCAAGAGCCTAAGCTTGGGGATGCCCATGGCACCCCCAAGATAATCTAAGGACACCTAAAAGCCAAAGCTTGGGGATGCCCCGGAAGGCATCCCCTATTTCGTCTACTTCTATCGGATACTTTACTTGGTGCTATATTTTTATTCACCACATGATATGTGTTTTGCTTGGAGCGTCTTGTATGATTTGAGTCTTTATTTTTTAGTTTACCACAATCATCTTTGCTGCACACACCTTTTGAAGAGAGACACACATGATTCAAAAATTATTAGAATACTCTATGTGCTTCACTTATATCTATTGAGTTATATAGTTTTCCTCTAGTACTTCACTTATATCTTTTAGAGCACGGTGGTGGATTTTTTTATAGAAACTATTGATCTCTCATGCTTCACTTAGATTATTCTGAGAGTTTTAAATAGCATGGTAATTTGCTTAAATAATCCTAATATGCTAGGTATACAAGATTAATAATAAAATTCTCCTATGAGTGTGTTGAATACTAAGAGAAGTTTGATGCTTGATAATTGTTTTGAGATATGGAGATGGTGATATTAGAGTCATGCTAGTTGAGTAGTTGTGAATTTTAGAAAGACTTGTGTTAAAGTTTGTGATTCCCGTAGCATGCACGTATGGTGAACCGTTATGTGATGAAGTCGGAGCATGATTTATTTATTGATTGTCTTCCTTATGAGTGGCGGTCGGGGACGAGCGATGATCTTTTCCTACCAATCTATCCCCCTAGGAGCATGCACGTAATACTTTGCTTTGATAACTTGTAGATTTTTGCAATAAGTATATGAGTTCTTTATGACTAATGTTGAGTCCATGGATCATACGCACTCTCACCCTTCCACCATTGCTAGCCTCTCTAATACCGCGCACCTTTCGCCGGTATCATACACCCACCATATACCTTCCTCAAAATAGCAACCATACCTACCTATCATGGCATTTCCATAGTCATTCCGAGATATATTGCCATGCAACTTTCCACCGTTCCGTTTATTATGACACGCTCCATCATTGTCATATTGCTTTGCATGATCATGTAGTTGACATTGTATTTGTGGCAAAGCCACCATTCATAATTCTTTCATACATGTCACTCATGAGTCATTGCATATCCTGGTACACCGCCGGAGGCATTCATGTAGAGTCATATCTTGTTCTAAGTAACGAGTTGTAATTCTTGAGTTGTAAGAAAATAAAAGTGCGATGATCATCATTATTAGAGCATTGTCCCAAGTGAGGAAAGGATGATGGAGACTATGATTCCCCCACAAGTCGGGATGAGACTCCGGATGAAAAAAAGAGGCCATAAAAAGAAGAGAGAAAAGGCCCAAATAAAAAAATATGAGAGAAAAAGAGAGAAGGGACAATGCTACTATCCTTTTACCACACTTGTGCTTCAAAGTAGCACCATGATCTTCATAGTAGAGAGTCTCCTTTGTTATCACCTTCATATAATAGTGGGAATTTTTCATTATAGAACTTGGCTTGTATATTCCAATGATGGGCTTCCTTAAAATGCCCTAGGTCTTCTTGAGCAAGCAAGTTGGATGCACACCCACTTAGTTTCTTTTTGAGCTTTCATATACTTATAGCTCTAGTGCATCTGTTGCATGGTAATCCCTACTCACTCACATTGATATCTATTAATGGGCATCTCCATAGCCTGTTGATATGCCTAATTGATGTGAGACTATCTTCTCCCTTTTTGTCTTCTCCACAACCACCATTCTATTCCACCTAAAGTGCTATGTCCATGGCTCACGCTCATGTATTGCGTGAAGATTGAAAAAGTTTTGAGAATGTCTAAAGTATGAAACAATTGCTTGGCTTGTCATCGGGGTTGTGCATGATTTAAATACTCTGTGTGGTGAAGATAGAGCATAGCCAGACTATATGATTTTGTAGGGATAACTTTCTTTGGCCATGTTATTTTGAGAAGACATAATTACTTAGTTAGCATGCTTGAAGTATTATTATTTCCATGTCAATATTGAACTTTTGTCTTGAATCTTTCGGATCTGAATATTCATACCACAATTAAGAAGAATTACATTGAAAATATGCCAAGTAGCATTCCACATCAAAAATTCTGTTTTTATCATTTACCTACTCGAGGAGGAGCAGGAATTAAGCTTGGGGATGCTTGATACGTCTCCAACGTATCTATAATTTTGATTGCTCCATGCTATATTATGTACTGTTTTGGACATTATTGGGCTTTATTATACACTTTTATATTATTTTGAGACTAACCTACTAACCGGAGGCCCAGCCCAGAATTGCTGTTTTTTGCCTATTTAGGGTTTCGAAGAAAAGGAATATCAAACAGAGTCCAAACGGAATGAAACCTTCGGGAATGTGATTTTTGGAACGAACAAGACCCAGGAGACTTGGACCCTACGTCAAGCAACCAAAAGGGAGGCCATGAGGTAGGGGGCGCGCCTACCCCCCCCCCCCCCCCCCCCCCGCCGCCGCCACCCAAGCGCGCCCTCCACCCTCGTGGGCCTCCTGTTGCTCCAATGATGTACTTCTTCCTCCTATATATACCTACATACCCCCAAACGATCAGATACGGAGCCAAAACCCTAACTCCACTGCCGTAACTTTCTGTATCCACGAGAACCCATCTTGGGGCCTGTTCCGGAGGGGGCATCGATCACGGAGGGCTTCTACATCAACACCATAGCCTCTCCGATGAAGTGTGAGTAGTTTACCTCACACCTACGGGTCCATAGTTATTAGCTAGATGGCTTCTTCTCTCTTTTTGGATCTCAATACAAAGTTCTCCCCCTCTCTTGTGGAGATCTATTCGATGTAATCTTCTTTTGCGGTGTGTTTGTTGAGACCGACGAATTGTGGGTTTATGATCAAGTTTATCTATGAACAATATTCGAATCTTCTCTAAATTCTTTTATGTATGATTGGTTATCTTTGCAAGTCTCTTCGAATTATCAGTTTGGTTTGGCCTACTAGATTGATCTTTCTTGCAATGGGAGAAGTGCTCAGCTTTGGGTTCAATCTTGTGGTGTCCTTTCCCAGTGACAGTAGGGGCAGCAAGGCACATATTGTATTGTTGCCATCGAGGATAACAAGATGGGGTTTTTATCATATTGCATGAATTTATCCCTCTACATCATGTCATATTGCTTAAGGCGTTACTCTGTTCTTATGAACTTAATACTCTAGATGCATGCTGGGTAGCGGTCGATGTGTGGAGTAACAGTAGTAGATGCAGGCAGGAGTCGGTCTACTTGTCTTGGACGTGATGCCTATATACATGATCATACCTAGATATTCTCATAACTATGCTCAATTCTGTCAATTGCTCAACAGTAATTTGTTCACCCACCGTAAAATACTTATGCTCTTGAGAGAAGCCACTAGTGAAACCTATGGCCCCCGGGTCTATCTTCATCATATTAACCTTCCAATACTTAGTTATTTTCATTGCTTTTATTTTACTTTGCATCTTTATCATAAAAATACCAAAACTGTTATCTATCATATCTATCAGATCTCACTCTCGTAAGTGACCGTGTAGGGATTGACAACCCCTTATCACGTTGGTTGCAAGGATGTATTTGTTTTGTGTAGGTGCGAGGGACTCGCGCGTAGCCTCCTACTGGATTGATACCTTGGTTCTCAAAAACTGAGGGAAATACTTACGCTACTTTGCTTCACCACCCTTTCCTCTTCAAGGGAAAACCAACGCAAGTGCTCAAGAGATAGCAGTGTCTAGCTTTTATTGCTCCTAATTAGTGTAAACTGCATCTGCTTAGCTTACACATGATACGTGTGAATATGACACGCTTTCCTGTTTTTGGTTCATACTATATCTGTCTATCACACCATGTTCTTACATGAAACTACTCTTCTTGTGTATCCCACGTCAGTCACATATGATGGGACACCTTTCAGTTGGCATTGTGATATTGTTTTGTGTCTTGAATATGATTTCTAGCATGTAGTGCTTCTAGTTTGATGAGCTCCACCTATGAGTTTTAACTTGGCAGAGTGATATTGATTGCACCTTTCGTATGGTGTCTAGCTTCCAGTGCTTCTAATTTGTTGAAGTGCCTTCTACTTAGTTACCACATCATAGGTGTGAATATGTCAAGACGTCTAGTTTTTCGTACATATTCCATCCTCGTATCATGAATTTTCCTTTCATTAGCGTAGTGTTCGTCATCATGCATGAATGAGTTCTGAAGAGCGGAATTTTATTCCTTTTTCTTGTCGGTTTGACCTCGCAATGCAAAATCAATAAAGCGGAAGGAAATTGGTAAGGCATTGGATGATGGTGGTCCTTCCGAGAAAATGAAATGGAGGGTCTCTATAGATTCTACTCCGCCATCCTCCCAACAAGATTTACAAGACAACGCAAGGTTAGACAGTCAACGTAGCTGTGTAGATGATGATCACATCTCCCCTACTCCACCAACACACGTGCTTGCTCTAACTTGGCACTATTATATGTGGTTGCATGTTGCGTATGATGTCTAGCTTGTATAGCTTCTAACTTTGTTGAATTGCATCTACTTACTTTACACATAATGCCTGTGAATATGACACGTGTTCCTATTTCTAGAACATACTATATCTGATCACACCATGTTCTTACATCAGACTACTGTTCTTGCACATCCCGCATCAGTCACTTATGATAAGGCAGCTTTAAGTCACCACTGTGATATTGGTTGTGTCTTGCATATGATTTCTAGCATGTACTGCTTCTAATTTTTTGAAACGCCAGACAGTTTGAACTTCGCAGAGTGATATTAGTTGCACCTTTCATATGGTGTGTAGCTTGTAGTGCTTCTAATTTGTTGAAATGCCTTCTGCTTAGTTACCACATCATAGGTGTGAATATGTCATGCTGTCCTCTTTTTCGTACATATTCCATCCTCGTATCATGTGTTTGCCTTTCATCCGAGTAGTGTTCATTAGTATCATGCATGAATGAGTTCTGAAGAGCGAATTTTATTACTTTTTCTTATCGGTTTGACTTCACAATGCAAAATCAATACACCTGAAGGAAATTAGTCCGGCAGTGGATGATGGTGGTCCTTCATAGCAACTCAAACAAAGGGTCTCTACGGATTACACTCCACCATCCTACCAACAAGATTCGCAACAACACAAGGCTGGACAGTCAATGTAGCTGTGTAGATGATGAGCACATCTCCCATACTCCACCATCATAGGTGCTTGCTCAAACTTGGCACTATTATATGTGGTTGCATGTTGCGTATGATGTCTAGCTTGTATTGCTTCTAACTTTGTTGAATTGCATCTGCTTACGTTACACATAATGCCTGTGAATATGACACATGTTCCTGTTTCTAGAACATACGTGTAGATGATGAGCACATCTCCCCTACTCCACCATCACAGGTGCTTGCTCTAACTTGGAACAGTTATATGTGGTTGCGTGTTCCATATGATGTCTAGTTTGTATTTCTTGTGATTTTGTTGAATTGCATCTGCGTAGCTTACAACTTATACCTGCAACGATCACTTACCCATAAGACACATTTAACATGGGAGTGTGATGTAGGTCGCATCTTGCATTGTCTTCTAGCTTCTACTGCTTCTAATTTCTTGAAATGGCACTTACGACAAGACACTTTTTACCTGATAGAGTGATATTGGTTGCATGTTCATATGGTGCCTAGCTTTCATTTATTCTAATTTTGTTGAAATGCCTTCTGCTTACAGTTTTTCATACATATTCCATCCTCCTATCGTACATCTGAATATGCAATGCAGTATTTTTTGTATATATTCCATCCTCCTATCCCGTGCTTGCCTTACATGAAAGTAGTGCTCGTCTGTATCATGCATCAACCAGTTATGCAGAGCTAATTTTATTCATCTTCTTTTGGTTTTGACTTCATAAGGCAATATCAGAAAATAGGAAGGAAAAGAGTAAGTTAGGGGATGCTGGTGGTTCCTCCGGACCGACGCAAACAGAGACACTCTAGATTTGCCACTGCTACTGCTAATGAAGTTGAAGTCCCAAGTCTACATGATGAGTTCATCTCCTGTACTCCACCATCGCAGGTGCTTGCTCTAAGTTGACAGTGTGATAATTGGTTTCATGTTGCATATGTTGTCTAGCCTGTATCTCTTCTATTTTGATTAAATTGCACCTGCTGAGTTTATACATTATGCATGTGCATATGACACGCATGTGTCTAGAATACACTGCATCTATCAATCATACCATGTTCTTACATCAAAGTACTGTTGTTGTGTATCCCGCATCAGTCACTCATGATTGGATGCTTTTAACATGGCAGTTTGATAGTGGTTGCATCTTGCATTGGTTTCTACTTTGTACTGCTTCTAATTTTTTGAAATGCCACTTATGACAAGACACTTTTAACTAGGCAGAGTGATAGTGGTTGCATCTTTCATATGGTGTCTAGCTTGCATTACTTCCATTTTCTTGAAAATCCTTCTGCTTAGTTTACATATTGTAGCTGTGAATATGTCACGCCATCCTATTTTTCTTACATATTCCATCCTCACATGGTTGTCTTACATCAAAGTATTACTTGTCTGTACCATGCATCAATGAGTTCTAAAGAGTGATTTTATTCATTTGTGTTGTGGGTATGCCTTGACATGGCAAAGTCAAAAAAGAGCAAGGAAAAGAATATAGTAGGGAATGGTGTTACTCGTCTGGTGAAACGGAAAAGGATCCGCCCTCGAGATTCTGCTGGTACTTATAGTGTAGTAGAAGGTCCAAGTCCACCGGCTAAATCTACGAACACAGTATCACCTGCTCCACCAGCTACAGCATCTGCTTCAACTGTACCAGCATCTCAATTAGTTACTCGTCCGTTTGCTCCGGAACTGGCCAGTTCCCAAGCTGCATTCACACCTAACACTACTTCCGAAGCACTGCTGACACAACAGGACTTGGCAAGATCAAATGAACCTCATGAGCATCAACACCAAGACGGTACCTGACCGAGTCAAGTTGTAGTTGCATGCTCCTTTATATGTACTCTCATAGTTTGATGTGCACTAACACTTTCCATATTCGTTGTTCAACTAGCACCATGGCGCAAGCGGAAACAGACATCAGGGATAATGCTTGACAGATTAACAAAATCTAAAGGAGGAAGAATGGAGATCCATGTTGAGGTAGGTTTAAAAAGGCCATGTGATGCTACAGAGTCAGCCAAGTTAGTATCAGAGGCAGCCATTGCCATTAGGTGTCATGCATGTATGCTCCCAACGTGGATCTAGTACAGGAATGAGAAAGACAATACCCGATTTAACACCTTCCTTGACCATTTATCCGTAAGTAATGTTATTCATCGCAATTTGTAATATTGTTTTGCTCTATGCCATACTTTCTAGCTTCCTCCTAATAAGACTCACATTCTTTTTTCAATAGATGAGGTTCAAGTTGGATCCGAAAGATGATGCAACTAAACAAGCATGCACTCATGTTTTTCAGTCTGCTCTGCGACAGTATCGGTACCACCTTAGAAAATCTCACTTTGAAGGCAAGGCTAACAGTGAAATCGCCCAAACATCTCTAGTGGAATATATTACAGATGAAGACTGGACAACCCTTGTTAAACACTGGTCTGATCCAAAGTATCAGGTGGGGTATATGTATTTGATCAGACCACATATTGAACTTGTATTTATGTATGTGCCTTATAAGTGTATATTCTTCTAGGCTAACTGTTTGAAGAACTAGACCAACCGCTCTAAAGTGAAATTCCAATAGACAACATGATCTCGTAGCTATATTGCGCACTGCGAGGCTCTTGTAAATAGCTGCTACTTCCTTCTTTTTTCTGTGTCATATTATCGTATCTATATTGACTTGTTCCAAATACAGAGGAAACCCCGTGCAGACCAAAAAGAACCTGAACCGACTGCAGTGCAAATATTCAAGGATTTCCACACCAGCAAGATGAAGGGCATGAGCACACCAGTTCAGGCCGCTGTTGTAAGTCCTTACTCCTCCTGCCTTTGAACTGATTGGTACTGCGATGTGTTCATTTAACTGCTTGGTTTGCAACCAGTGTCAGTTACGCTGTTCACTTTTATACACAGTTGTCTTAACGTATCATTTCACCTTGCATGGTTTAAAAGAGAGGAAGGATATTCTTCTGGTCTTGATCTGTAATCTAGTTGTGATGTTCATGTGCGCACACAATGATACAATAGCCTGTTTGTTTTATATCTGTTTTCCCATGATATGAATGATTTCGTACTATGTTCGTCCTACTTTAAACCATGTCTCTTTATCCTTAGATGTTAATGAATGTGAGGAAATAGACAATATAGTAGGCATGCTACATGGACATATGTTCCGAAAGTGATTTTATTATGTAGTTGGCACTACAATACATGCTGATGTATTACAGTAGTTCACCAAAATAAGTTATGTATAAACGTTAAACCTACTTTGTGTGTTTTTGTCTCATTAGTAACTTATCTGGTACACTAATCTACAAGTTCAAACTTTCAGCAAGCTATGGAACAAATGATTGAACATCCACAACCACCTGAAGGTGACGAGGCTACCACAGGCACAATGTCACCTCTTGCTGCAGTGCGTCAGTATCTCTCCACTAACAGTGCAAAAAGCACCTTTCTGTGTAATTCTGGGTTGGTTGTCAAGGTAACCTCGTCCAGATCGCCTACTGAACAAAATCTTCCGGCTAGACAGAATGATATATCTATGCTCCAGACACAAGTCCAATACCGAATGGACGCTGTGTCGGAAACAAAAATAGTGGTTGAAAAATGTCGTGAAGATATGAATGGTTTTGAAACCGGACTATCAGACATTTGCTTCATTTTTCAAGAGAAATGGCGGAAAAAGGGGAAGATCGTGCTGCTCCATCAGATTATACAGCCTGAAACATAAGCACTCATGTCAAATGATCTGTGCTTCTATACATCTGATGGTGCTTTCATCTGCAAGGACTGCAAACTTTATGCCGACAGGCCTTTTGTTGTATGGTTGGAATTTATTTTGTTGCGATACAACATTTACGATGCTGCCAAAGGCTGCAGTAATTACGACGCCATTTTTGTATAGTGCAGGTTTATCTTACTAATGTACTCGGTCGAAAGCTTCATAGGAGCCCAACATGCCAACATTCGTCGGGCCCATTCCAATTGGACTAAAACTAATTCTGAGCCGAAATTTGCATGTAGCCCACTAAAAATATCTGGGCCTAAATCAGCATAAGCTTTCATATTTTTCTGGTAGGCCTGTGCCCATAGTGGGTCGTTAACAGGCCTAAACATAATTTGGGCCCTCAGTAATAATAGGCCGTTTACATGTGTAAATATCTCGAGCCCATAAAAACATGGGCCTTTAATAGGCCGAAAGTAAGATTGGGCCTTGATTGTGCCAAATAACCCACTGGTCTTAGCAGGCCGAAATGGTGGCCCATTTACAATGCGGATCGTCCACAGGCCGAAATTCAAACGGGTCGTAAAGGCCCCAACCTACTACATGGGCCTTTAATAGGCCGGAAGTTCGGTCGGGCCTGATTAGTGTCATTTTTATATGGGCCATTAGTAGGCCCGATGTGGCGTTGGGCCACATAGGGCCCATGGATTTCATCCAACGTTAACAGGCCGAAAGTCACAACAGGCTGAAAGTGGCCCAAATCTGTAGTGCGCCTCTAACAGGCCGAATGTCAGACATGGCCGAATATGACCCATATCCTTCATGGTTGTTTATGGGACGAAAGTTTCAATGGCCTATAAATGGGCCCAAATGAAACAGGACCTTTAACAGGCCGGAAACACACTGGGCCGTAATTCGAACCAAATTCTTAGCGGACTGTTAACGGGCCAGAAGTGACCATGGTCCACGATGATGACAAGTTTAGGACGGGCCGTTGACGGGCCGATTTGACACTAGCCGTACATGCCTTAACTGAGAAAGTTGGGCCTTTAGCTGGGCCGACCCATTATGGTCCACAAAATCTTGTGGGCCTTTAGCTGGGCCGGCCCATTATGGCCCGCTAAATCTTGTGGGCCTTTAGTTGGGCCAGCCCATTAGGGCCCACTAAATCTTTTGGGCCTTTAGTTGGGCCGGCCCATTTAATCTTTATGGGCCACTTTTGGGCCGGTCCACGTGTCAACGTATCATAGGCGCATCTCGCCCATTGGATGAGTGACACCTGTATCAACGCGGAGCTGACACGTGGTTCCATCAGCCAATGAGAATTTTACACGTGGAAAATCAGCATTGGTCATGGCTGTTAGCGGGTTATCGGATCCAAAACCGGACCCGATAGCTTAACGGTGTTCCGTTACGGTGGATGCCACGTGTCGGTCACCCTTGACGAAAGCACTTCTATGACGCGCGATTTATCGTCATGGAAGTGGACACTTCCATGATGATAATTTTGGTAATGTCATGGAACACTTCTACGACAGCACAGGTATGACTATCTTGATTCTGTCATAAAATTGTCATGGATGTACATGCATGACAGAAAACGTGACCTACTGTGACAAACACGTATCATCACAGAAGTGTCTTTTTTGTAGTGGTAGCGGTCGATGGCGGTGTCTCTTGCCGCTGAGGGGGCGCGCACATGGGCACGGGCGCGGCGGGTGCAGCCAAACACACGGGGACCGACGCCACAGTGGGTGGAGGAACGCGCATGGGCACGGGCGCTGGCGCTGGCATGTACACGAGCTCGCACGGGTCCGCGGAGACCTCGCTGAAGCCCGCGGCTTCCAGCTCTGCGATAGTGCTCAGCGACCAGCCATCAATGCTACGGGGATGGTCGCTGGCGCGGGTGCGGGGATGGGAGCTGGGACAGGAGCGGGGGCAGCAACCGCCGCGGCTAGCTCGTTCTGGGTCATGTCCATGAGGCCCCATTACTCCTTATATTCTGTCTCCTCTAGCTCGGAGTCGACTTCACCAAACTTGAAGACTAGTGGCAGATGATCAATCTATGCCATGGCATTGGTGGAGGTCCGCGGGAGGGAGGGGAAGGAGAGGCGAACAATAAGGCCACCTGTATTAAACAGCGACTCGGGCGCCATTAATGGAGAGGAAGGCAGGCGGACATGGAAGTCAAAGGGCTCGCTTCCCAGTGAGCCTGCGCAGCGTACAACTAGCATGCTTCCCGGTGAGCCTGCGCCTTGGAGGACAGCTTGCACGCCTCTCGTCAGCATGTGCACCGGACTCCGCTCGCATGCCTCCCGTTCAATAAAGCAACTGTCCGCACGACACCTCCTATAGCCATTAAAACCAAGACATGTGGCGTCACATGAATGGTTAACAGAATGCACACAATTTGAATTATACAAATGTTTGAGATATTAAAGTGGCAGCTATTTTTTCAAAATGCCTTTGTTGGCTGTTATTCGAGTGCGCCTTCTCTCAAAATTTACATGAAAAATACCACATCATGTCGGGTGCCATTCCATGATAGCATGCCAAGTTTCATGAATTTCAGATGAGTTTTGGATTTACTAGAATTTAAAAACAAAGTATCTCAACGTTTTGCCGGCAATCAACAATGCCCTGGTGTTTGAAATTCCTTCCCATTTCTTGCATGGGACCTAAGCATGCACCCAAGGACACATATGTGATTTTTCAACCAATTTATATGCACTGGAGCATGTGCATGTAGTTCAAATTTGAATTATGCACATAAAATGCCTAGAAAACCCTGTTAATGTATAAAAATGTCCAAACAAACCTCGAAAAATTCCAAAATTTAACACAACACTCCTATTGTTCTATATTGACACTGGAAAACTTTTGAAAGCAACAAGAGGCAACAGATATCGTTTCGTCCCCAAAGGTGGCACGTTCCCAACCAAAACTATCAGGCTTGTTGTGAGAACCTCTGGTTTGTGAGAAGCTTATACGCAAACCTGCCCCAAATGGGATAAAATTTTCAGCACGACATGTTGATGCCGCTCCATGATAGCATGCCAAGTTTCATGAATTTAAAATGAGTTTCGGATTTACTAGAATTTTAAAAAAAAGTATATCAACGTTTTGCCGGCAATCAACAGTGCCCTTGTGTTTGAAATTCATTTCCATTTCTTGGATGGGACCTAAGCATGCACCCAAGGACACATATTAGATTTTTCAACTAATTTATATGCAGTGTAGCATTTGATGTAGTTTGAATTTGAATTATGCACATAAAATGCCTAGAACACCCAGTTAATGTATAAAAATGTCCAAACAAACCCCGAAAATTCCAAAAATTAACACAACACTCCTGTTGTTCTATGTTGACACTAGAGAAAAAAACTGAAATCAAGAAGAGGCAACAGATATCGTTTTGTCACCAAAGGTGAAACGTTCCCTACTGAAACTATCAGGCTTGTTGTGAGAAG
This sequence comes from Triticum urartu, assembly GCF_056163025.1. Taxonomy (NCBI): domain Eukaryota; kingdom Viridiplantae; phylum Streptophyta; class Magnoliopsida; order Poales; family Poaceae; genus Triticum; species Triticum urartu. Next base: position 367,231,787 of record NC_141874.1, on the reverse strand, counting down.
CTCTGGTTTGCGAGAAGCTTATACCCAAACCCGCCCCAAATGGGACACAATTTTTACCACGACATGTTGATGCCGCTCCATGATAGCATGCCAAGTTTCATGAATTTTATACGAGTTTTGGATTTACTTGAATTTAAAAACCAGGTATCTCAATGTTTTGCTGCCGAGTGACGGTGGCAGGATGTTTGACATTCATTCCCATTTCTTGCATGGGACCTAAGCATGCAACCAAGGACACAAATTTGAATTTTCAACCAATTTATATGCATTAGAGCATGTGCCTATAGTTCAAATATGAATTATGCACATAAATGCATAGAAAACTCAGTTAATGTATAAAAAGGTCCAAACAAGCCCCAGAAAATTTCTAAAATTAACACAACACTCATGTTGTTCTATGTTGACACTAGAAAAAATTTGAAATCAATAAGAGGAAACAAATATCGTTTCGTCCAGAAAGGTGAAGCATTCCTTACCGTAACCATGAGGCTTGTTGTGAGAAGCTCTGGTTTGTGAGAAACTTATATACCCCAACCCGCCTCAAATGGGACAATACTTTTACCACTGCATGTTGATGCCGTTCCATGCTAGCATGTCAAGTGTCATAAATTTCAGATGTGTTTTCGATTTACTAGAATCTAAAACCATGTATCTCAATGTGAGCGGCCGAGCGACGGTGGCAAGGTGTTTGACATTCATTCTCATTTCTTGCATGGGACTTAAGCATGTAACCAAGGACATAGATTCCAATTTGAACCAATTTATATGGACTGGAGCATGTGCATGTACTTCAAATTTGAATTATGCACATGAATGCATAGAAAACTCAGTTAATGTATAAAAATGTCCAAGAAAACCCCGAAAAATCCCAAAAATTGACACAACACTTGTGTTGTTCTATGTTGACACGAGAAAAAAATTGAAAGTAAGAAGAGGCAACAAATATCGCTTCTTCCCCCAAGGTGGCACCACTACTGGGGAAAACCTTATACATAGAATCTTAGCAGCAGCACGGTACAGGAAGAGGCGCTACTACTAATTATCAGTAGTGTGGGAACAAAACAAGCGCTACTACTACTGATTTATCAGTAGCGCGGCTCGGTGGAACAACGCTGCTACTAAAATTCACCGACCGTTCCCGCCACCCTAGGTTTAGCAGTAGCGCGCTCCAGGTAACCGCTCTATTGATAAAGTAATAGTAGTAGCATGTTTTTTTTGTGTGAAGCTATTGCTAATTTTGAAACTGGCCACATGGCGGGCCTCGCTTAGCAATAGCGCGTGCCCTAGAAGCCAATGGAGACCGTTGAGCGGCGAATATCATTATTTAGAATGTGATGCAAGGAACATCATGCTCGGGGCGTGTACCGATGGCATGAATCCGTTTGGCAACCATAACACCAACCATAGCACATGGCCCATGTTTGTATGGATGTACAACCTCCCCCTAGTTGTGCATGAAGTCGAAGTACATTCACATGAGCATGCTGATTCAAGTGCTGAAACAACGGGGAAATAATATTAATCTGTATCTGGGGCTACTTCAAGAGGAGTTAGACACATTATGGAAAACACCGGCCAAGACATGGCACGCCAGCAAAGGCGAGTGTTTCTATATGAGAGCCACGCTGATCACGGCGGTGCATGACTATCTCGGTTACGGATATGTCGCAGGCTAGGTGTGCCATGGATATTGCAGATGCACGTGGTGCATGGATGATACGACGTCTCAGTAGCTAACGTCAAGGAAAGATGGCAGGTCTGGGAAAATCGTGTTCATGGGGCATCGAAGATGGCTCAAGAAGGACGACCCATGGAGAAACCATGGAGATCTATTCAATGGTGAGGTTGAGAATCGAGGACCTCCATGTAAGCGGAGCGGTGCCGAAATCGACGAGTTGTTGAAAAACTGGGACAGTGCCCCGCGCTGGGAAAGATGATGAAAAAGGCACCGGAGCCGCTGCTGCAGGTATGGAAGACGAGGTCTATTTTTTGGGACTTGGAGTACTGGCACAAACTCGACACACCTCATTGCCTTGATCAAATGCATATATGTTAGAATGTCCTTGACAGATTGCTCGCGACACTGATGAACATGCCGGATAAGACCAAGGATGGGCCAAAGGCAAGAAAAGACTTGCAAGATTTGAAAATCAGGGAAGATCTGCACATGCCGCCCCGTAAAAAGTCAGAGGAGACAAAGGCGGAGACAGAGGCGCGGGAGAAGAAGGGCAGAAAAGTAAAGGAAGAGGATTATTGTCCCCCTTCTTGCTTCACCTTAAGTCCAGCCGAGATCAATCAATTCTTTAAGTGCCTTACCGGAGTCAAAGTTAGTTCCGCTTACTGTGGCAAGATAAGCAAATATCTAGACATGAACAAGAAAAGGTTTAGCGGGATGAAGTCCCATGACTGTCATGTGATGATGACACAGATACTACCTGTTTCCCTTAGAGGGAAAATGGACAAGCACGTCTGTGACATGCTTATTGGTCTCTGCAACTTTTTCAACTTCATCTCTCAACAGTTAATTAGTGTGAAGCAGCTATGTAGTCTACAGGAAGAGATCGTTGTGATACTGAATGAGCTTGAGATGTACTTCCCACCCGTGTTCTTTGATGGCATGGTGCATCTGTGTGTCCATATTGTGGATGACATAATAGACCTGGGCCATCATTCATGCACAATATGATGCCATTTGAGAGGATGAATGGGATAATCAAAGGATTCGTTCGTAACATGTCCCATCCGGATGGAAGCATTGTCCAGGGCTATCTACCAGAAGAGTGCATCTCTTTATGCGAGAATTTTCTATATGGTGCAGATCAGCCACCTGGTGTTGGTGTTGGTTTGCCCGTTAACAAGCACGATGGGAGGCTCGAAGGAGAAGGTCACTCCAATGGTCGCAGGCAACTGCACGTGGCATACTCAGATCGACGCAATGACTTTGACAGAGCAAACTTGGTAGTGCTACAACACCTAGATGAGTAGATCCTTTCGTGGCACTGCACAAAGAAATTATCGCAAAGAAGTATCATGACCGGGGGGGGGTATGCAGGACGAACGCCGAAGTTACTAGAGAGCACAACTCCACTCTCTTGCATTGGTTCAAAGAGCATATTATTGCTAATCCCCCAGAAGAGGGCTCTAAGGATGGATTGCTCATATACGCCTTAGCACATGGCCCCTCGCCCCAACCTCGTCACCTATCAGGCATACGCTATCAACGGATACACGTTCTACAAGAAGGCCAAATATATGGACAGTGATGATCAGAACTCAGGGGTGACGATGGAATGCATGACCAGCAGCGACAATGATGCAACTAAGAGATTTTACGGAAGGGTTGAGGAGATCTGGGAGCTTGACTACTCTGGACTACACAACGCGATGATGTTCCATGTCAGATGGGCTAAGAATGTCGAAAGAGAAAACCGGTATTTCACTACCATGACTATACCCTTCACCAAGAGCGCTACCGGGAACGCTGTCGCAAAGAACGAGCCATGGGTACACGCTAAGCACGTGACATAATGTTTCTTCATAACCAACCCGTGCAAACATAGCCGTGTTGTCGTGAGGAGAGGCAAAAGGAACATCATTGGAATGGATGGAGTCGCCAACGAGGAAGACTACGACCAGTATGGCAACCCAATGAGGGAAGATGACGATGAAGTATACGTCAAAAGAAGAATCAATACTACATTACCTAAGAAAGATCGTACTCCATGGAAAAGGAAAAGTCACAATGAGGGGCTCAATTATTCTGCAACGAACAAGAAGGGAAAGAATCTTACTCAAAAACGAAAACGTCAACGCTGAGGAACCGTTATCGGTCAAATGATGTAATATATATGTTCCTATTTTTTGTACACACTTAACCATTATGCATGGGTCAAATGATGTAATATATATGTTCCAATTTTGAATACATACTTAACCGTAAAATGATGCAATATATATTTCCTTAGTTATATACATTGTATCACCTTCCCTTTGTTCACTGCTCTTGGAAAAAGGAAAAGAAAAGAAAAGAAAAGAAAAGACAGAGAAAATAAAGGAAAAGAAAATAGAATAAACAAACAGAAAAACGACTATCGGTACTGGTTATAGCAGTAGCGCTTTTCTGAAAAAGAGCTATAGCTAGTCAAGGTAGTAGTAGCGCTTTCTGGATAAAAACGCTATAGCTACCTGTAATAGCATTAGCGCTTTCTGGCTAAAAGCACTATACCTAACTTAGCTATAGCGCGTTTGTCCGGAACGCGCTACTGCTACCTCGACTTAACCCCCAAAATCCTCACTCTCTGCTTCTTAATGCCTCTGCTTTTCACATCAAATACCAACTCTCTCTTCCCCCTGTGTCGTCGCATCCGGAGTCTTGCCCTCGCCGCGCCCCTGCGCTCGCCCCCGACCCCGGCACTCACCCCCGACCCTGGCGCTCGCCCCCGTCACCCCCGCCCCTAGCGACCCTCGCTGCCGTGGCGTCTCCCCCGACCCCACCTCGCCTCGGTGCCGCACCATCTCTCTCTGCCCTCTGTAAGCCATCTCCCCTCCCATCTTCTCTGCTATTTAGTGCTAGTTAGTATGAATAGTGTGAACCCTAGGCTATTTTTTAGTGTAAGAAAATACAGAATTGATTATATAGGTTTCTTGCATTTTTAGTCAAAGTAATTATTGTTATTTAAATTTTATAATGCTAGTTAGTCAATTAGAATTAGTATGAAACCTAGGACAGATTAGTTAAAGCAACTATTGCTATTTCAAAAAACAGAATTTGAAGTGGACAGATTAGTTAAAGCAACTATTGCTATTTTAAAAAACAGAATTTGAAGTGGACAGATTAGTTAAAGCAACTGTTGCTATTTAAATTTTTTAGTTAAAGAAATTGTCGCTATTTTTTAGTTTCAAATTTAGGTAGGCTGAATTTAGTTTCAAATATTGTGAAGAAAAATGACTTCTTGCATTTTTCTTCAAGTTCTATATTTTTCTTCCTTTTATATACAAATTTGAAGTGGACATGTGATATGTGGACATGTGATTTGGACATGTCATATTTGGAATTTGGACATGTGATGTTTTGGACATGTCATGTTTGGAAAATGATGATTATGTGCAGGGTAAATGATCCGAGTGGCCTATGTTTCGCCGGAATGTTGATTCATTTCCATTCCAGCGAATTTCAGGTGCTCGATATGTCCACATTTTTGCAAAGGTCATGCCAATTTTTTCGTGAATTTTGGCATGACTTGTGCTAGAAAGTAGGCATATTGAGTGCCGGGAGTTGCTTGGAAACATCATTCCAGCAAACATAGATCTTTTTTATGTCATTTCTCATTTTTTATAGTTTTAGAATTAAACAAGGAGAGTTAATCATAGGAAACATGTCGAGCAACGAAGAAACCGGGGCCTTCTGACCAAGATGCAGACGAGATGGATTATGACGATGAACAACAGTACCTTGAATTTTTGTCTGCTAAGCATAGTCAAGGTTTGCAGGTCGGCCTCGATGATGGTACTGACACCGACATCAACACCGATGGCGTCGGCACCGATGGCGGCGCCGAGACCGGCGGGGAAGGTACCGGCGGGGATGGGGAAGGTACCGACGCTGATGCTGCTACCGAAAAGAAGAAGCAGAAGAAGCAGAGGATATGAAAACCTAACAAACTCAACATTGGACGACTGGTGATCACAAAGATGGCACCTGGCAAGTTTGAGCCAGTAGACCCGGAAGAACCTCGCAAGTGCTATGGGAACCAAGTAGGATGCATCCTATGGGAATGCGCGAGCATCAACGACAATGATTTAAGGAGTAAAGAACATTTGAGGCAGTTGCTCCTGACGAAGTTGCATAAGTGATTCAATTTCCCCGACCGGGATGATAGTATAAAACCACCGTGGGATGATCCGAAGCTACAAGGGTTGGGTGCTGCTATGGCCGAAGAATCTTCTTCGTCTGGAGCCGGCCGAGAGCACACCAATAACCACACATCAACATGTATGTATGGAGACCACCACCCCACCTACGCAATTACCAGCTCCTGTAGTGCCGGGTGAGAGCGGCGGACGACATGATGAAGGGGGTCCAATAGTGGCTGATGTAATCGGCTCCATAGAACAAATAATGGATTATGAGATGGAGGAGACGGAGAACTCAATGAGTTTCCTCAATACAGGCGCCTATGACAGTGACTTAGATATGATGAGTCAGCCATATGACGAATTGGGCTATCAGCATGCCGATGAGGATGTGGATGATCTGCCCGCGCAGGAACGTCCTAGTAGGGATTGCAAGAAGTCTCCCTTCATGAAATCCTCACATGACACGCCTGAAGATGTCGCCTCAACACAGGATCATCTAGCCGGGGGTCATACAGTGCTTAGCCCGGCAACACTGGGTAGGGGTTAAGGAAGGTACTAGAAGGTGTGCCCGAGAAAAAGGAGAGGAAGAGACCGGGGAAGATAGGCTCAGCTGCCTACAAACAAGCCAGAGCACATAGCAGCCAGACGGTGGATTTTGAAGAGCGTGTACCGGTCAAAAGGTGCGGCCATGTTCCATGTCACGGGCGAGCCGATGCTACCACCGAAACCGCTTGAGGCACTATCAGGGGATCTCAAGAGACTGCACGACCATGTGCTGTCGACCGAGAAAAGCCTACTACCCTCGAAGGATGCAAGATATCCGACATACGTGGCTCATGTGGCTGAGGCGAAGTGCTACAATGGCACACGGCCCACGGAGGTCTTCTTCTTGCAGTTTGACCATATCTTCGAGATGTTTCTGACAAGGCGGCTCGATTTTACAATCATCCGCCTTTTTGCACTACATATGTGCTCCATCATGAAGAGAGAAGAAGTCTCGCAAATCTGTGTGGCGGATCCGTACTACATACACGAGTCCTTCTTGAGCCTCGGCGACTTTGAGTGTGAAACTTCTAGGGAGTACCTCCAAAACTTCATGGTACAGAATAAGGACCAGGAAGTTGTCCTCCTACCTTATCATCCAAAGTAAGTTAGTTTCGGACAACCCTTTCATCGATTTCTATCATTCCTTTTCGCTCATATGGAGAATAATTCGAGGTGTTTTTCCCCACAACAACGGGTGCGCCGTCCTTATCGTTCTTTACCCGCGAGTCTCCCACGCAGTTGATACGTCTCCAACGTATCTATAATTTTTGATTGTTCCATGCTATTATATTATCTATTTTGGATGTTTAATGGGCTTTAATATGCACTTTTGTATTATTTTTGGGACTAACCTATTAACCGGAGGCCCAGTGCCAGTTTCTGTTTTTTTGCCTATTTTAGTGTTTCGCAGAAAAGGAATATCAAACGGAGTCCAGACAGAACAAAACCTTCGCGAGGATCTTTCTTGGAACAAATGCAATCTAGGAGACTTGGAGTGGAAGTCAGAGACGCAACGAGGCAGCCACGAGGTAGGAGGGCGCGCCCCCCACCCTCGTGTTCCCCTCGTAGCTCCACCAATGTACTTCTTTCGCCTATATATACTCTTATACCCTAAAAACATCCAGAAGAGCCACGGAACCACCTTTCCACCACCACAACCTTCTCTACCCATGAGATCCCATCTGGGGACCTTTTCCGGCAATCTGCCAGAGGGGGAATCAATCACGGAGGGCTTCTACATCAACACCATAGCCTCTCTGATGATGTGTGAGTAGTTTACCGCACACCTTTGGGTCCATAGTTATTAGCTAGATGGCTTATTCTCTCTCTTTGATATTCAATACGAAGTTCTCCTTGATGTTCTTGGAGATCTATTTGATGTAATATTCTTTTGCGGTGTGTTTGCCGAGATCCAATGAATTGTGTATTTATGATCAAGAACGGTTCTTGCTAAGCCCGTAGCAGCCACGTAAAACTTGCAACAACAAAGTAGAGGACGTCTAACTTGTTTTTGCAGGGCATGTTGTGATATGATATGGTCAAGACGTGATTATATAAATTGTTGTATGAGATGATCTTGTTTTGTAACAAAGTTATCGACAACTGGCAGGACCCATATGGTTGTTGCTTTATTGTATGAAATGCAATCGCCAATTAATTGTTTCACTTTATCACTAAGCGGTAGCGATAGTCATGGAAGCAATAGTTGGCGAGACGACAACGATGGTGCGATGGAGATGAAGGTGTCAAGCTGGTGACGATGGTGATCATGACGGTGCTTTGAAGATGGAGATCAAAGGCACAAGATGATGATGGCCATATCATATCACTTATATTGATTTCATGTGATGTTTATCTTTTATGCATCTTATTTTGCTTAGTACAGCGGTAGCATTATAAGATGACCTCTCACTAAATTTCAAGGTATAAGTGTTCTCCCTGAGTATGCACAGTTGCTACAGTTCGTCGTGCCAAGACACCATGCGATGATAGGGTGTGATAAGCTCTATGTTCACATACAATGGGTGCAAGCCAGTTTTGCACAAGCAGAATACTCAGGTTAAACTTGACGAGCCTAGCATATGCAGATATGGCCTCAGAACACTGAGGCCGAAAGGTCGAGCGTGAATCGTATAGTAGATATGACCAACATAGTGATGTTCACCATTAAAAACTTCTCCATCTCACGCGATGATCGGACATGGTTTAGTTGATAGGGATCACGTGATCATTTAGATGACTAGAGGGATGTCTATCTAAGTGGGAGTTCTTAAGTAATATGATTAATTGAACTTTAATTTGCATGTCTATGTTGTTGTAGATAAATGGCCTGTGCTACTATTCCTTTGAATTCTAATGCGTTCCTTGAGAAAGCTAAGTTGGAAGATGATAGTAGAAACTACACGGATTGTGTCCGTAACTTGAGGATTATCCTCATTTCTACACAGAAGAATTATGTCCTGGAAGCACCGCTAGTTGCAAAGTCTGCTCCAGGAGCAACACCGGATGTTATGAACGTCTGGCAGAGCAAAGCTAATGACTACTCGATAGTTCAGTGTGCCATGCTTTACGTCTTAGAATCGGGACTTCAACGACGTTCTGAACGTCATGGAGCATATGAGATGTTCTAGGAGTTGAAGTTAATATTTCAAGCAAATGCTCGAATTGAGAGATATGAAGTCTCCAATAAGTTCTATAGCTGCAAGATGGAGGGGAATAGTTCTCTCAGGGAACATATACTCAGAATGTCTGGGTACCACAACCACTTGACTCAACTGGGAGTTAATCTTCCTGATGATAGTTTCATTGACAGAGTTCTTCAATCACTACCACCAAGCTACAAAAGCTTCATGATGAACTATAATATGCAAGGGATGGATAAGACAATTCCTGAGCTCTTCGCAATGCTAAAAGCTGCGGAGGTAGAAATCAAGAAGGAGCATCAAGTGTTGATGGTCTACAAGACCACATGTTTCAAGAAGAAGGGCAAAGGGAAGAAGGGGAACTTCAAGAAGAACGGTAAACAAGTTGCTGCTCAAGTGAAGAAGCCCAAGCGTGGACCTATGCCCGAGACTGAGTGCTTCTACTGCAAAGGGACCGGTCACTCAAAGTGGAACTACCCCAAGTATTTGGCGGATAAGAAGGATGTCAAAGTGAAAGGTATATTTGATATACATGTTGTTGATGTGTACCTTACTAATGCTCGCATAGCACTTGGGTATTTGATACTGCTTCTGTTGCTCATATTTGCAACTCGAAACAGGGGCTACGGATTAAGCGAAGATTGGCTAAGGACGAGGTGATGATGCGCGTGGGAAAAGGTTCCAAAGTCGATGTGATCGCGGTCGGCATGCTACCTCTACATCTACCTTCGGGATTAGTATTAGACCTGAATAATTGTTATTTCATGCCAGCGTTAAGCATGAACATTATATCTAGATGTTGTTTGATGCGAGACAGTTATTCATTTAAATCAGAGAATAATGGTTGTTCTATTTATACGAGTAATATCTTTTATGGTCATGCACCCTTGATGAGTGGTCTATTTTTATTGAATCTCGATAGTAGTGATACACATATTCATAGTATTGAAGCCAAAAGATATAAATTTAATAATGATAGTGCAACTTATTTGTGGCACTGCCGTTTAGGTCATATTGGTGTAAAGCGCATGAAGAAACTCCATGATGATGGGCTTTCGGAATCACTTGATTATGAATCACTTGATGCTTGTGAACCATCCCTCATGGGTAAGATGACTAAGACTCCGTTCTCCGGGACAATGGAACAAGCAACAGACTTATTAGAAATAATACATACTGATGTATGCGGTCTGATGAGTGTTGATGCTCATGGCTGGTATCGTTATTTTTTGACCTTCACAGATGATTTGAGTAGATATGGATATATCTACTTGATGAAACATAAGTCTGAAACATTTGAAAAGTTCAAAGAATTTCAGAGTGAAGTAGAAAATCATCGTAACAAGAAAATTAAGTTTCTACGATCGGATCATGGAGGTGAATATTTGAGTTATGAGTTTGGTCTTCATTTGAAACAATGCGGAATAGTTTCGCAACTCACGCCACCTGGAACACCACAGCGTAATGGTTTGCCCGAACATCGTAACCGCACTTTATTAGATATGGTACAATCTATGATTTCTCTTACTGATTTACCGCTATCATTTTGGAGTTATGCTTTAGAGACGGCTGCATTCACGTTAAATAGGGCACCATCGAAATCCGTTGAGACGACACCATATGAACTGTGGTTTGGCAAGAAACCCAATTTGTCGTTTCTTAAAGTTTGGGGCTGCAATGCTTATGTGAAAAAGCTTCATCCTGATAAGCTCGAAATCAAATCAGAGAAATGTGTCTTCATAGGATACACAAAGGCGACTATTGGATACACCTTCTATCACAGATCCGAAAGGCAAGATATTCTTTGCTAAGAATGGATCCTTTCTAGAGAAGGAGGTTCTCTCAAAAGGAGTGAGTGGGAGAAAAGTAGAACTTGATGAGGTAGTTGTATCTGCTCCCTTATTGGAAAGTAGTTCATCATAGAAATCAGTTCGAGTGATTCCTACACCAATCAGTGAGGAAGCTAATGATGATGATCATGAAACTTCTGATCAAGTTACTACCGAACCTCGTAGATCAACCAGAGTAAGATCCGCACCAGAGTGGTACGGTAATCCTGTTCTGGAGCTCATGTTATTTGACCATGAAGAACCTACGAACTATGATGAAGCGATGATGAGCCCAGATTCTGCAAAATGACTTGAGGCCATGAAATCTGAGATGGGATCCATGAATGAGAACAAAGTGTGGACTTTGGTTGACTTGCCCGATGATCGGCAAGCCATAGAGAATAAATGGATCTTCAAGAAGAAGACTGATGTTGATGGTAATGCTACTGTCTATAATGCTCGACTTGTTGCGAAAGGTTTTCGACAAGTTCAAGGAGTTGACTACGATGAGACCTTCTCACCCATAGCGATGCTTAAGTCCATCTGAATTACGTTAGCAATTACCGCATTTTATGATTCTGAAATTTGGCAAATGGATGTCAAAACTGCAATCCTTATTGGATATCTTAAAGAAGAATTGTATATGATGCAATCGGAAGGTTTTGTCGATCCAAAAGGTGCAAACATAGTGTGCAAGCTCGAGCGATCCATTTATGGACTGGTGCAAGCATCTCAAAGTTGGAATATACGCTTTGAGAGTGTGATCAAAGGATATGGTTTTATACAGACTTTTGGAGAAGCCTGTATTTACAAGAAAGTGAGTGGGAGCTCCGTAGCATTTCTGATATTATATGTGGATGACATATTGTTGATCGGAAATGATACTGAATTTCTGAATAGCATAAAAGGGTACTTGAATAAGAATTTTTCAATGAAAGACCTCGGTGAAGCTTCTTATATATTGGGCATCAAGATCTATATAGATAGATCAAGATGCTTAATTGGACTTTCACAAAGCACATACCTTGATAAAGTTTTGAAGAAGTTCAAAATGGATCAAGCAAAGACAGGGTTCTTGCCTATGTTACAAGGTGTGAAGTTGAGTCAGACTCAATGCCCGACCACTACAGAAGATATAGAGAAAATGAAAGTCATTCCCTATGCCTCAGCCATAGGCTGTATCATGTATGCAATGTTGTGTACCAGACCTGATGTCTGCCTTGCTATTAGTTTAACAGGGAGGTACCAAAGTAATCCAGGAGTGGATCACTAGACAACGGTCAAGAACATCCTGAAATACCTAAAAAGGAATAAGGATATGTTTCTCATTTATGGAGGTGACAAAGAGCTCGTCGTAAACGGTTACGTTGATGCAAGCTTTGACACTGATTTGGATGACTCTAAGTCACAAACCGGATACATATTTTTATTGAATGGTGGAGCTGTCAGTTGGTGCAGTTCTAAGCAGAGTGTCGTGGTGGGATCTACGTGTGAAGCGGAATACATAGCTGCTTTAGAAGTAGCAAATGAAGGAGTCTAGATGAAGGAGTTGATATCCGATCTAGGTGTAATACCTAGTGCATCGGGTCCAATAACTGGTGCGCATCGGTCCTAAACAAATGGTTTTTAACCCCTTTTTGTGACAGCATTTGGAACCGTCACCAAGTGAGTTTGTGCGATATGGTGTCCTTCCCACACGACCCAGAAATCGTCGGGGATAGGCCCTCCTAGGACCCAGGCTGGGGCCGTGTGCGATCGGGCGAGGCATTGAAACCCAATCATTTCCGTAGGTATGTACATCCCACACGGTAATCCGAGAAAATCATTTCCGTAGGTATGTACATCCCGCACGGTGAATCCCGGAAAATCATTTCGGTTCATATGTATATCACACACAGTCAATCCAAGGAATATGTTTCCGTTCCTATGTACATCGCACACAGTCAATCCACGTTCTGATGTACATCGCACACGGTTTTATGTATACACTCGTGTGTGAAAGGTGTAACTATCACACACGGCCTGCCTTGGTTAAATGTTTGCTTTCATTAACTACACCACACATGATTTGATGTAGAAAACTGTGTGGCATTGGGCTATCCATCACAAGCGCTTTTACTGCCAGAACCGTTTGCAAAGTTCCATGACAGTCTATTCTCTTTTTATTTTTGCCTATAATTTATTATTATAATTGGAAATTTTGAAATACGAAATGTGCAATTCAAATTCTCAGCACAATGGTTCAACAACGAATCCATAAATAAAGTTGCCAGTACAATATGTTCAGTAATTACAGGATTAGGCAACAATTAACTATGATGAACCATAGTATTGAAAGGCGGTAAAGGTGAAGAGACAAGTGTAAATCATTTTGACTGTCGACAGTGTTGAAGAAGCGGAATGCCCATAATGTGCCTTCCTGCATGCCATAGGCACGAACCACTTTTGGCCAACCCCTTGTGATGATCGCCCGCCCATCCTTCACTGCCTTCAGGAAGACTTCTAGAGCATTATCATGGTAGAATGAATTATATACTTTAACCTTAGCTGCCTCTACTCCGGTGATGTAGTTTGCAAGGTAATCATCAGTAAATAGCTTCGGAAACCACTGAAAAGAGAAAAATATCAGATACTGAGGTCTAATAGAGTAACTTATTGTGGGCAGGGGGAAAAGGCAACACATTACTTACCATCCTAAAATTCACTGTAATCTTCCACAAAGTGTAAATAAAGAGCTTAATTCCAATCACCCGTTTCTTTCGCCTAACAATCTTTCTTAGTTTCCTCACTTGACGCTTGTTCATGAATATCTCATTGCCCCATAAGCAAAAGGGATCGAAGTGTGGATCAGTACCGCTCATATATGTACCTACAAGCAACCAGTAAATGTTAGAAGCTAAACTGAGATTGCATAAATGATGTAAAATACAACTACCTATGTTCCTAAGTACAAGTTTTTTTTTGAGATTTCAATATGAACTACATACAGATGTATATAGAATTATAGATATAGTTCAGATTACAATCTAGATTCACTCATTTTGCTCCTTATGTGGTCTATATTGGAATCTCTAAAAATACTTTTATTTAGGAATAGATCACTACAAGAAATCTGTTAATACGTGACGGTACTAATCTATCATGGATCAGTGAAAAACTGTCATGGGTGCCCATGCATGACGGATTTGAAATCTGTCATGTATATCGCGTCATAATTTGACATCGTACTGTCCTTGACGATTTTTGACCGTCATGGATCTGCCTCAAGCGTGCTTAACTGACATGCTTGTAACGGCGTTAATATGTTTGCCACGTCATCATTTGACATGGATCTGACATGGCAGCCCATGTAGAAATCAGCCCAATTAAAATTTTGGCCCACCATTTCCGATTAGATCCAAGAGTGACGGCCCATATAGCAATCAACCAAATTAAACTTTGGCCCATTAAACTATGGTCGGTCTAAGGCCCACTAATCCACCACAAGTGATACACCCACCTCTAATCTCATTTCTTTCTCTTTGTCCATGGAAATTTTAAACCAATATGATTGTCAAAAAATTGACCATTTCATTAAATTAAACAGAGCTTACATAAACAAATCGGAAAATACACATCTACGGGAGCAGAAAATCCCTAAAAACTTAAAATTACAAACATCTCGCACAAAGCTACTCTCAGCTCCTCAGGCGCCGGTGGCGCTCGCCATATGTCAACTTTGGTTAATTCCGGTGTCTTTGTGGCCACCGATTCGGCCGTACCCGCCAAAAGTCATCAGAGGGAGACACCATTTTTGCAACAATCTTGCCTCGAACAATGCTCCTGAAAGGCACTCTGTCTCCATCGATGAAGACTCCATAGAGCTTGTATTACCTGCGTGTTGATGAGCCCTAAGAACGTCCCAAAAAATCAGAAATGAATGGATGGAAAAATCAAAAGAAACAGGGGGAGGTTGACCTGGTGGGACTGCAGCTCACAACCTGCCAAGGATCTGGCCGGTCCGATGCGGGGAACTCCACCAGGCGCGTCATCAGGTGGAGGCTAGAGCGGGACCTTGAGCACGCCCATAGTCATCGCGCCCAGCCCATCCAGTTTTTGCACGCCCACGAGGGACCTTGTAGCTCCGTTCAGCAAGATGGGCACCATTCGCAGGAACGGCACCGGCGCCATGAGCACTGAGTCCGCCTTCATGGGCGTCCTCGCCTGCGAGACGAGGCTGACGTCGCGGAGGCAGATGGGCGTTGAGGGGTGTGGAGGGGAAGATGGTCGTGGATAAAGAGGTTGCAACGGCTGCTAAGAGGCGGTTGCCAGATGCATATAGGAAGATGGCCATGGATGGCGAGGTCGCGGTGGCTGCCAACATTTTTCTTCACAGTGGCAGCGGCCATGGATGGGGAGGCCGACTGAGATGAGATCCACTTCCTCCTCGGTGGAAGAGAAGTGGGCGTCTCGTGGATCGATGGAAGGAAACACAAGGACGAGGGGGAGGTTTCTTGCCGTTGGATTCGGGAGGATCAGACGGTGGCTACCTGCGATCCGTGGGAGGGTTGGAACAACCAATCAGAATGCACGATTTGCCTCATTCCAGATACACCCCTTGTGGACCTTTAGTGGGCTTTTGTGTGATTCAGCCCAGCCGAGTGAAGCCGGCCTTGGATTCATTATAATATTTTTTGTATTTTTTATTTACAAATTAAGGTACCCTTCTAAAGTACTTCATCCGTCCCATAATATAAGAGCATTTTTTAAACTAGTGTAGTGTAAAAAACGCTCTTATATTATGGGATGGAGGAAGTAACTTGCAAAGACACTTATCCGATAAGTACCACAGTACAATATTTACATGTAATATAATGCTTATATAAGATTCTGCAGTTGTTTAATGTTTTATATGATTTAATATTTCTATACTTTTAATGGATTTGCACGACCCTATTAAAAATAATTCCATTCTGAACTACATGTATCTGAAATAAGGTTAAAAATTTCAAAAATAAATATATGTAAAGATGTATATTTTTATTTTAGCTTATGTCCTATAGATAGATGAAAATATAGAATATTTGTTAGGGATAATTCGAACTTGTATTTCCACGTTATTGAAAAAAAAGATCATAATATATAAAATTGGTTAGAAATATATGAAAACTGGTATGGGGCCCTATCCATACCTCATGTGTTCGTGTTAAATTTTTAGGTAACTTCAAAAAATTGTGGACTATAGATTGCTCTATAAGGCATGCACATTTTCGGAAGCTTAGAAACTGAGCTATATTTTTGCCGAAATGGCATGCAAGTGTAGTTGCACACGGGGAGGACAACAAACTAAAAAAATCATGTGGGCTTACTTTTCATTTAGATCTGGAATATTCTTTTTGGCGTGCCTAAATAAATGTATAATAGGCCAATATTTTTATGTTCCGATTAACAATTTGAATTTACATAGACACATTTTACGCAAAAAGTATGTTTTATATTCTTCAAATAACTAATAGACGGGCGCTTACACAAATATATTTTTTCAAACTAATTTTTCCATTAACACAAATTTAATTATACGAACATATAGACTCATTAACATAAAATGTGATTTTTAAACCAATTTTGACAACTTCTTCACTCACATGTAGTTCAAAAATTAATTATATTCATTTAATGCCTAGAAATGCACCAAATGAGTTAAATATAGCAAATGGACCTCAAGAAATTCCAAACATTAAAATGGATTATGTGATGGTGTATGTCGAGTGTAGAAAATATGTCAAGAACAACGGATGAAGTAGTGGTCGCTTCACCTTCAGACCTAACCTGTTGCCTCTTGAAACCTAGTTTCTTGGCACCCTCATATTCGGGGTTGTTTCTTGGCACCCTCATATTTAGAATTCCTTTAATTTAAATTGCATAAGGCCTAAACATAGACTTGCTAACACAAAAATGATTTTCCATACAAATTTTGTAAACATTTTCATGCACCTACATTTCAAAGATGAATTATATTCATTAAATGTCTACAAATGCAAGCAAAGACTAAAATATAGCAAACCGACCCAAAAAATGCCAAATGTTAACATAAATAATGTAATGATGTATGTTGAGTGTATAGAAAATTCAATGCCAACCGGATGAAGCATGATCGCTTCGCCTTCAAACCTGGCCCGTTGCCTCTCGAAACCTAGATTCTTTCTCGGAGATGGTGCGGTTTCTAAGCATCATATGTCACAATTTCTGCAAAACCTTCTCAATTTTTTATGACAAGCTTTGGCTGTCATGTGAGGGTACTATGCCAAATTTCTGATTTTTAAGACTACGTTTACATAGACTTGCTAGCAAAAATATGATTTTCAAACCAATTTTCTGAACACTTTTTATGGGTTAAAGCAATTTTTCTCGCGTTCCTTTTCTATCGGTTTCCTTTTTATTTTCCAAGTTCATGTCTACATTTGTTGTTGATTTTATTTTTCCCCATTTGAAAAAATAAATATAATAAATTTACCAGTACCATAATAATACTTTAAGAAAGTATTAGTGCATTTCAAAAAATGGTCAACATATTTTTGGGAAATGTCTCATACGTATTAAAAAATTATCGATGTGTTTTTGAAAAATGTTCGTCATGCATTAATAAAAATGACAACGTGTATTTTTATAAAATATCCAATGTGTTCTTAGGAAATGTTAGACGTGTACACAATTTTTATATGAGAAAAAGTAAATTTAAAAATAAGCACAAAGTTGGAAAATAAAAAGGGAAAAAATAGAAAATGCACCAGGAAAATCGCGCAAGTCTTTTTTTATTAAAATATGTACACAACATAGTTGGGTGGCTCAGTTATGCGCACTGTCCGAGACGTACGTGCATTGTTTATATATATGTATCTAGCTCAGTGTTGCCTATGTTTCATTTGTAGCCTGATGGTTTGATGCTCGCCAGGTTATTCATTAGGTCTCAGGTTCGACTCTCCATTGTGCCAATTAATTTTTCTATTATTTTTCTTAGTTGTAATGACATGTGGGACCAACACTTTACACCCATTACTATTTGCTGACGTGGCACACAGTATCCACGAGCGCATTATTCTCGTATTACTTCCAGGGGCTCTACAAGAGCAACTGACACTGACATTTGGGCCATACAATGGGTACCCGCGTGCACTCTGGCTGATTAGTTTGAACAACATGTGGGTCAAACAAGGGGAGCAGTCCGTGATGGTCCGAATATACACTATATAAAGGAAAAAATAGGTCCAACTAGTCGATCTGTGATATTTTTTCTGACGGCATGTTGATGTCCGTCATGAAGTGGTCAATGTTTTTCGGGCTCTGTAACATCCCAAAATTTTAAATTTTGGAATGTTATAATAAATAGATAGAATTTATTGATTGTTTGATTGATTGTGTGAAATTGAGTGAAATTCGAAACTTTTGAAATTTAAATGAGAGGGAATAAAAGAACTTTCCCAAACTTTCATATTTGCTTTCTGATCTCCATGAATTCAAATTCTTTTCAAATACAAAACCCTTGAGCGAAGATGATATGACTTCTTCCATTTAAAAATTAAATGAAAGGGTATTTGAAAATAATTGAATTTCATTTGGAAATATTTTCAATTTAGAAATTTCACGCAACTCAAGGACCTTCGGAGAGAGTTGGGGATTTCGTTATTTTCATATTTGAGAGTTTTCTCGAATTTGAAAAGAGGATCATTTGATTTATTTATTTCATCTTCAATTATTTTTCCGATATCAAAATATAAGAGAAGGAATAATATGACTTTCCCAAAATTGAGGAAAAATGAAGATTTAATAAATAGATCAAGTTTTGGTTTTGCCGGAGTTTTATTTGCATTTTATTTGGATAGGGAAAAATGCGCGTTTTTGAAAATTGCATTTTAGGCCCGGAGAAAAGTTCATTTTGTTCGACTCATTTTTAGGAGTCGGGGAAAATTTACTTTAGTGATTTTGGAGCCCGTTTAGATTTTATTTTCTGAGTTTTTCTGCGCGCGAAATGTGTTAAAAAAAATCCTCAGCGCCTTGGGCCAAAGGCCCAAGCCGCCGCCGGCCAAGGCCAGGAGGCCATCGCGCGAGCGCCCAGGCTCCAGGGAGCCGCCGCCGTTGTCTTTTGGAAGTCCTAGTAGGACTTTTGTCCTACTCCCGTTTATTCCGTTTCTTTTTCTAGATCTTTCCTACTCCTATTCCAATTCCTTGATCCCTCCTCCAAGTAAACCCCCCCTCCCCAATATAAATACCCAAGCACCCCCCCTCTAAATCATCAAACCCAAAGCCTAGAGCTCCACCACACCCCGCGCCGTGCCACCCCTCACCCGCGCGCCGCCCTAAGCCGCCGCCCGCGCCCTTCATCACCGCCGCCGCCGCCGGAGCCCCTCGCCGTAGACCTCGCCGGAGGTAGCCCCGTGCCGCATCTCTTCTTTTCATCGGATCATTTTCTTCTAATCGTTCTGATTCTTTTCTTCTCTTCCGATTCGTTTTCTTTCCGGTTCTTTTCTAAACCGTTCCTGTTTTCTAGATCGGTTTTTCGTTTCAGTTTTCTTTTCCGATTTAGTTGCCTTTGGACCGTTCGCCGGACCGTTCGTCCTAACGAACATGATCACCGGATTCTTCTAGGTTAATGAACGACCGTTCGTATAACCGTTCTTCTTTTTCTTCTCGTCGGATTTATTCCGCGATCGCGATCTCAGATCCGATCTTCTTTCTAGTCTTTCTTCTCGCTCGTTTATCGAAATCAGGTGATTCAAGCGCCTGGAGTTTCGTTTCGAAACCGCCGTTCCGTCTAATCAACTCAAACAAGTTTTTTCCCCGGTAAAATTTGACCTAGTTTCAACTTGCTAGAACCGAGTTGTTTTCTTCCGCCGTTTGTTTTCCGTCGTTTGTTCGGTTCGTTCTTTCTTTGCAACCGGAGTTCTTAAGTTGAACCTTCTGGTTCGTTCTCTTGTTCGAGTTTTACCTGTGCATTAGATGAGTACTTATTGTGTGGTTACTATTGTTTTCTTACGATAGATTGACCGGAGTGTGACGAGTAGATCTATCAAGAGTTTTAAGTGCGAATCATCTTCATCTACATTGCAGGCAAGTTCACACTTTGATCATACCTTTTCTACAACCCATGTTTTATTGCATTAGATCAATCCTCTCACATTGCATGATTAGGATCTAATTAAATTGTGGGATGGGAGGTAGATGAGGTAGTACCTATTACCTGTATTATTATGAAACCTTTGGGAGTTACTTCTACGTTTGCTTATTATTATGCCATGCTATGCTAGTAGACGTGGATTGGGTGAGTGATATCCATGACAGATGTGAGTTGATAATTTTAATGGTTTATCTAAGGTGGCAACTTAAACACACATCTGGGTGGATTGAGGCACCTGATGTCTATCAGGACTTGCCTGTTTTTTTCGGACCGCCACCCAGGCTCAAAGGGATCATAAGATATTTCATGCTAGAAACTTCCGTGTGCAGCCACATGCTACTATGGGCTCTGGCATAGTTGACTAAGTTGTGCGAACTCTTACGGGGTGGACTAGCAGATGTAGGGGATGTAGGTGTACCGGTCTACCCCACATGTAAGGTGCTAGTGCTTCTGAAAGACTATGTCTCGGTCATCCGTTTCTCAAACACCATGTAGTGCGAGAAAACAAACGGAGGCGATCGAGTCATGTGGGGAAAAGTGCGCAAACCTCTGCAGAGTGTACAAACTAATCATGATTAGCCGTGTCCCAGGTTATGGACAACTTGAGTATCTAGTACTTGTATATCATTGTGAATCTCGACATGTTGCTTCTAATTAATGTTGTTGGGTTTTAATTATTTTTAATTGGGATTGAGAATGCTGTCAACCATTCTCAATGTTTCACAACCACCATGATAGTTAAATAAATTTATTCCTTTGCAGTAGGGAAAAATTGGCTTTACGCAAAAACCTTGTAACCATAGAGCTTTTCCACCAGCCAAATATGCATATAGTGATAGCCATTATTCATCATTCTCTATGGTGTGAATTTGCCAGTACATTCAATGTACTGACCCGTTTCGGGCTGCAACGTCTTATGTTGCAGGTTTCTTACGACGAGTAAGTGATACGTTAGGGTTACGATCTACACTCAACTTTGCCGTTGGTGTTGATGGGAATCCACAGCCTTGTTGCTTCCGCTATATGGATTGAGGTAATAGTATTTACGTTACTTTATACATGTGATTTACCTCTATTATAAATCCTTCGAGTACTGTGTGTGTCAGCATACTGATCCAGGGATGACACATAAGCACAGAGACTTGATCCATTCGGGTCGGGTCGCTACAGGCTCATTCGTATCTTGCTGGTCGGTGACGGTTACCATGACGGATCAGAAAAACCGTCATCGACTGTGATGGAATTCTGGAATGTCACCGGAAATCCGTCATAGATTAACAGATTTCTTGTAGTGGATTGTGTATAAGGCATGGTATGCAACTAACCTCGAGGCAAACAATAGCATCGCCCATTGTAGCCCTGTGTAAGTACATGGAAAGC
This sequence comes from Triticum urartu, assembly GCF_056163025.1. NCBI lineage: Eukaryota > Viridiplantae > Streptophyta > Magnoliopsida > Poales > Poaceae > Triticum > Triticum urartu. The sequence goes on along the minus strand of NC_141874.1, from coordinate 367,210,383 downwards.
CAATGTTAACTACAACAGGGTTAACATCCACCAAAAATAGCAAATGTTAATAAAACGGTAGCATTTGTAGTGATATCTTCATTTCGAAAGAGTAGCACGGTAGTAAAGGGGCGAATTAAAAAATCGATACAACTGTTAATTGCAACAGGCTTAACAACATCCTAATTCATGTTTTGTAAGTTTTAGCCTTTGAAATACAACTCTTTAAAAATGGATACAACTGTTATTTGCAACAGGCTTAATGGCCATTGAAACCGGTACTGATAAAAATGCAATTGGTAGAGTTAAACATCACAGGGCAGGTGCTTCCAGAGCAGATAATGGCCCAGTTGTCTATAAAAAGGTAGGGAAAATAGCTCAAATGTGTTAGGCATGTTTACTACAACATGCTTAATACATCGACAGTACAAAACATAGCCATTCATTGCAACTGGTATTGGTAAGATTGAACTGGTGGGTACATACTTGGTAAGTCCTGAGAGGTAGTTGTTGGGGCACTTCATCATGGCCAGAGCCCGCCCAAAGTCAGCGGCTGCGGAGGCGAGCTGTTCCTCCGGGTCAAAGTGTGGATCAGTGCCACTGACATGTGTACCTACAAGCAACCAGTAAATGGTAGAAGTTAAACTGCAATTGCACAAATGATGTGAAATACTGTAAGACATGGGATGCAACTAACCTTGACGGCAAACAACAGCATCGACCGTTACGACCCTGCGTAAGTACATGGACAAGCATGTTAAGTAAAACAGGGTTAGCATCCACCAAAAATAGCAAATGGGGCAGCATCTCTAGTATATCTTCATTGTGGAGAGTAGCATGGTAGTAAATGGACAGATTAAAAAAATGGATACAACTATTAATTGCAATAGGCTTAATAGCATCCTAAGTCATGTTTTGTAAGTTTGTAGCCATTGAAATACAACTGTTTAAAAATGGATTCAACTGTTAATTGCAACAGGCTTAATAGACATTGAAACCGGTACTGATAAAAATGCAATTGGCATAGTTAAACATCACAAGGCAGGTGCTGCCAGAGTAGAGAATGGCCCAGATGTCTATAAAAAGGTAGGGAAAGTAGCAAAAACATTTTAGGCATGTTTACTAGAACATGCTTAATACATCGACCGTACAGAGCATAGCCATTAATTGCAACTGATATTGGTAAGATTGAACTGGTGAGTACATACTTGGTAAGTCCTGAGAGGTAGTTGCTGGGACACTTCATCTTGGCCAGAGCTCGCCCAAAGTCAGCGATGGCGGAGGCGAGCTGTTCCTCCGGGTCGAAGCATGGATCAGTGCCACTGATATGTGTACCTACAGGCAACCAGTAAATGGTAGAAGTTAAACTGCAATTGCACAAATTATGTGAAATACTGTAAGACATGGGATGCAGCTCACCTCAAACATTGTCATGGTTAATACATCAACCGTACAAATCATACCCGTTGCAAGTGGTATTGGTAAGATTTAGCTGGTCAGATCTTACCTATTAAGTCCTGGGGGGTAGTCGCTGGGGGACTTCATCTGAGCCAGAGCCTGCACCATGTCGACGGCAGCGGCAGAGGCGAGGTGTTCCTCCGGGTCAACACCCACAACGGCCATCGCGCCATGGACCGCCATCAGCTCCTGGCGGGGGGGGGGGGGGATTTGGAGGCATGAGGGTGTTTTGCAGGCGCCATTTAAGCGATCAGGCCGGGGACGTGATAGAGATAGGTGGGTTACCTAACTGGATCCAAGTAGAACGTAGATGTGGTTGAAGCTATGGTTGCGGCGGCAGCAGTTTGAGATGCCGGTAGGGGAGGGGCGAGGGAGGGGGGATAATGAGGGGAAGGGGATGTGGCTGGAGGAATAAATTCTGAAATCACGCGCCTAATGAAAATTTCGGTGCGAAACTTGAAACTTGGGCGGGGGAAACACACAACGCAGACGAAGCGCATAAAATACTCATGTGCGAGAAAAAAGAAAGTTGGCAGATCCCGTCTCCAAACAAATGTACACATGTACTTGATTTTTTCGATCAATGGTACGCCTGGTTTATTAGGAAATATCGCACAGGTAACTGACTTATGGGTCATTAACGCAAAAAACGCAGACGGGTACGGCATAGAAACCGTGTGTTTTGTGATCTTCTAATGATTAACGCAAAAAAACGCACACGGGCACACATGCTAATCAACGCTCAAAGACCTCAAAGGATGTTCGTACCGACATTGTACGTTAATACTACAAATTTAAAGTACTATTCGTAATTTGCTCTAATACTACAAACTTAAACTACTTCTCGCATGCTGCCATCATGGCATGCTGGCCAGACGCCAACGTTCTCCTTCCCGGCCTTGTAGGCGGTAGCCCACCGTGCTTCGATATCTGCCAAGCTCACCTCACCACGGCGTGCGGCCTCTTTTTTCTTGCGGCAGAGGGACTCTCTTTTCTTGAGTGCTTTTTGCCTTTTCCACTCCTTCTGTGTGGCTTTGGCCGCCTCTAGATCCACCACCCATTCGGCCATGGCAACCTCAAAGTCCGCCCATGTAACTATCTGGCCGGCGGCGGCGATGAACTCGCCGCGGCGAGATGCCATCGCTTCCTTGCCATGTGTGCAGTCGCGGGCGGCGAGGAACGTGGCGCAGTGGGATGCCATTGCTTCCTTATCAGTTACTGTGCACCGCGGTGCCATTGGACGACGCCTGGAGAGAGCTCTGGGACGGAGGGGCGGGGCAGCCGTATAGTGCGGTGGTATTCAAGAGGTCAATGAAAAACGAGGACAGAAATTTGGCTTCCCTTAGAATTCTTCTCATTCATTATCGCACGCGGTTCATCTCCGTCGCTTCCGGAAACAGTGTGCGCTGAGCCTATTGTGTGTTGCGTTATGATTGGCCGGAATCACAGCCACACGGATCACGCGTGTGCACCGTTGGATGCGCCGCGATTGAATGGCAATCCATGTCCCTCACATCACACCCGTGCACCTGTAGCTGGATTGGATTTATATGCGCTAAATGCCTAGAAAATGCACATAATCCCCTAAATATGGTAAATGAGCCTGGAAAACGCCAAATTTGAACACGGTGATTCGCAGGTTGTATGTTCGTCGTAGAAAAAAACTTCAGGGCATAGAACGAAAACAATTTGGATTCCCTTTCAATCTTGAGGATTTCCCTCTTGAAAGCATGGAACTTCCTCGATGATTGTTCGATTTATGAAGGGTGTGCATGAGGACATAAGCGAAACCTTGTCAAAATTTTACCAGGGCACGGTGAGGTCATACCATGGCACCATGCCAGGCGTCATGTTTTTTAAGTATTTATTTCATTTTTTCTATAGTTGAAAACCCAACAAACAAACATTTGTGGTTGACTATTGCCACACATTTCATCGAAAAATCTGCCCATTCCTTGTAATAGGCATGAGAATTTACTAAATGCCATGATCATGGTTTTCTAGGCAGTTCTTGTGGACCCTTTCATGCGTCGATTGTTTGAACTTGAATTATGCGCATTAATGCCTAGGAAATGCACATAATCCCCTAAATATGGTAAATGAACCCGGAAAAGTGCCAAATTTGAACACGGTGATTTGCCGGTTGTATGTTCGTCGTATAAAAAAACTCATGGACAAAGGAAAAAGGAAATTTGGACCCCCCCCTTCAATCTTGGTGATTTCCCCCTTGAAACCATGTAACTTCCTCGGTGATGGTTCGATTTATGGAAGGCGCGCATCACGACATAAGGAAAACATTCTCCAATTTTTACCAGGGCATGGTGAGGCCATACCATGGCACCACGCCAGGCGTCATGTTTTCCATCCATGTGTTTCAATTTTTGTATACTTGTTAACCGAGTAAATGAAGCGTTTATAGTTGACTATTGCCACACATTTCCTTGAAATATCTGTCCATTCCTTGTAAAAGGCATGAGAATTTACTAAATAACATGAGCATGGTTTTCCAGACTGTTCTTGTGCACCTTTTCATGCACCGATTGTTCGAATTTAAATTATGTCCATTAATGCCTAGAAAATGCACATAATCCCCTAAATATGGTAAATGAGCCCGGGAAAATGTCAAATTTGAACATGTTGCATTTGAGGCGGTATGTTGATCGTTGAAAAAAACTGAATGACAAACTAGGACAGAAATTTGGATTCCCCTTCAATCTTGGGGATTTTCCCTCTCGAAAGCATGGAACTTCCTCGGTGATGGTTCGATTTATGAAGGGCGTGCATGACGACATAAGCCAAACCTTCTCAAATTTTTACCAGGGCATGGTGAGGTCATACCATGCCACCGTGCCAGGCGTCATGTTTTTAGGCATTTATTTCATTCTTTCTATAGTTGAAAACCCAATAAACAAACATTTATGGTTGACTATTGCCACACATTTCAACGAAATATCTATCCATTATTCCTTGTAAAAGGCATGAGAATTTACTAAATGGCATAGTATGGTTTTCTAGGCTGTTCTTGTGGACCCTTTCATGCACCAATTGTTTGAACGTGAATTATGGGCATTAATTCCTAGGAAATGCACATAATCCCATAAATATGGAAAATGAACCCAGAAAAGTGCCAAATTTGAACATAGTGATTTGCAGGTTATATGTTCATCATAGAAAAAAAACTTGCGGACAAAGGACAAAGGAAATTTGGACCCCCCATTCAATCTTGTTGATTTCCCCCTTGAAACCATGAAACTTCCTCAGTGATGGTTGGATTTATGAAAGGCGTGCATCACGACATAAGGAAAACATTCTTCAATTTTTACTAGGGCTTGGTGAGGCCATACCATGGCACCACGCCAGACGTCATGTTTTCCATCCATGTGTTTAATTTTTTGTATAGTTGTTAACCGAGTAAACGACGCATTTATGGTTGACTATTGCCACACATTTCCCTGAAATATCTGTCCATTCCTTGTAAAAGGCATGAGAATGTACTAAATAACATGAGCATGGTTTTCTAGACCATTCTTGTGTACCTTTTCGTGCACCGATTGTTCGAATTTGAATTATGTCCATTAATGCCTAGAAAATGCACATAATCCCCTAAATATGGTAAATGATCCCGAGAAAATGTCAAATTTGAACACGTTGCATTTGAGGCGGTATGTTGACCGTTGGAAAAAATCTGAATGAAAAACTAGGACGGAAATTTGGATTCCCCTTCAATCTTGGGGATTTTGCCTCTCGAAAGCATGGAACTTCCTCGGTGATGGTTCGATTTATGAAGGGCGTGCATGACGACATAAGCGAAACCTTCTCAAATTTTTACCAGGGCATGGTGAGGTCATACCATGCCACCATGCCAGGCTTCATGTTTTTAAGCATTTATTTCATTTTTTCCATAGTTGAAAACCCAACAAACAAACATTTGTGGTAGACTATTGCCACACATTTCAACAAAATATCTATCCATTGTTCCTTGTAAAAGGCATGAGAATTTACTAAATGGCACGAGCATGGTTTTCCAGGACGTTCTTGTGGACCCTTTCATGCACCGATTTTTTGAACTTGAATTATGTGTATTAATGCCTAGGAAATGCACATAATCCCCTAAATATGGCAAATGAACCCGGAAAAGTATCAAATTTGAACACAGTGATTTGCAGGTTGTATGTTCATCATAGAAAAAAACTCGTGGACAAAGGACAAAGGAAATTTGGATCCCCTTCAATCTTGGTGATTTCTGCCTCGAAACCATGAAACTTCCTCGGTGATGGTTCGTTTCATGAAAGACGTGCATGGCGACATTTTTACCAGGGCACGGTGAGGTCATACCATGGCACCACACCAGGCGTCATGTGTTTTCCAAGCATGTATTTCATTTTTGTATAGTTGTTAACCCAGTAAATGACATGTTTATGGTTGATTATTGCCACACATTTCCTTGAAATATCTGCCCATTCCTTGTAAAAGGCATGAGCATAGTAAATAGCACGAGCATGGTTTTCCAAACCGTTCTTGTGCACCCTTTCATGCACTGATTGTTTGAATTTGAATTACATGCATTAATGCCTACAAAATGCACATAATCCCCTAAATATTGTAAATGAACCCAGAAAAGTGTGAAATTTGAACACGGTGATTAGCAGGGTTTATGTTTGTCATAGAAAAAAACTCATGGATGGACCTGAAGCATGTCATAAACTTTGTTGATAATCTGACAAAGATAGCACAGCATATGAATGCTGGATTTTGGATGGGATTAATTAGACCTATGGTGCACATACTGAACAAGACCAATTTTGTGCACAAAATGCTGGTAAAAAGTCTTATTTTAATGTTGATGCTCATGAACTATATATATCTTCAACGATATGTTACAATTGTTTTTATTCTACATGTCAACAGAAATTGCCCCCTGTAGCAGTTCCTGGATCGACTTCCCAGCATGGTCGAATTACACTTGTGCCTGCTAATAATGCCAAAGTGATTGCAAGGTACTGCATTTCCTGCAGAAATGGAACCATTCAAATTAACAAGTTCTCGCTTCTCGTGGAAATGCATCCATATTGAAAAATTGGAGACACTATTCTACTCATGATCTACCAAGGCACAGGAGGGCTCTTCCTTTTCATTGACGAGATGACGAGTCGCCGTGATCAAGCTGCTTCCAGTGGATAGTTGTGGTTGTTGTCCCTCAACCTCTTAAAATGTGCTAGTTGTTACTATATATGTTAAGTATGTAGATACAGACCATATGGTTGTTGGCCCTTAGCCTCTTGAAATGTGATAGTTGTTACTATGTTAAGTATGTAGATATGGACCATATGGTTGTCCAAACCGTGTTACAAAGATCCTCCTTTTGTCGAATAGTGTAACCACTATATCTATGTTACTCAAATGCTGTTACCCAAGTTCATAAATTTTCATGGAAAGAATTAGTATCGTACACAGTTCATTGAGTTTAAGCATGTGCCAATGACCAGAAGGCATTTGCAGATTAACTATCCATATTGCAAATTCACACATATGTTAACATAAGGAAACGTATGTGTAACATACTAATCATCGCACATGAGTACTCGCAGACGCATCGTGTGCGATACTCCGCCACCGCAAGCAACTAGTTTGCATTTTCAAAGTTTTTTGTACACACAGAATCGCACACGAAGTAACTGCATTGACTGTCTGTGTTGTAATTTCACATCGCAAACAGTTCATCCGAGTCGATTGTTTGCCACGTATCACACACATCTTGTTTACACGACTCGCTTGTGTTCTTTTGGCTCATCTCAAACAGTTCATCCATGTGAACTATATGCCGCATATCACACACATCTTGTTAAGTTGAACCATTTCTGTTGTGTTCCCTAATCAAAAACAGTTCGTCTGAGTTAACTGTATGCCATATATCGCAGACACATTGATATGGCTGCCTGTTTCTATTGTTCTACCTCATCGCAAACAATTCGAACGGATTAACCGTGTGTCCTGCATTGCACACACATTGTTATGGCTGCCCATTTCTATTGTTCTGCCTCATCGCAAATAGTTTGAATGGATTAATCGTGTGTCCTGCATTGCACACGCAAATAAAATCTAAACTGTGTTTGATGCATCCTCCATCACAAACGTTTTGCACCTTTTTTGATGGTTTTTTAACACCACCATTTGCGATTATTGCATCGCACACAGTTTTGGCAAAGGGTCTCCGATCATAGTGTCGCGTTAGCAGTATCCTGCAGTAGTGGGGATCATCAAAGGATTCATTCGTAACATGTCCCATACGGATGGAAGCATCGTCCAGGGCTATCGGACACAAGAGTGCATCTCTTTCTGCGAGAATTTTCTATATGGCGCAAACCAGCCGCCTGATGTTGGTGTTGGTTTGCCCACTAACAAGCATGATGGGAGGCTCAAAGGAGAAGGTCACTCTGTAGGATCGAAAGTATGTCTAGAGGGGGGGTGATTAGACTACTTGACCAAATAAAAATCTAGCCTTTTCCCAATTTTAGTTCTTGGCAGATTTTAGCTATCTTAGCACAAGTCAAGAAATCTCCACACAATTCAAGAAAGCATGCAAAAGAGTATATGAGCAGCGGAAAGTAAAGCATGCAACTTGCAAGAATGTAAAGGGAAGGGTTTGGAGGATTCAAACACAATTGGAGACACGGATGTTTTTGTCGTGGTTCCGATAGGTGGTGCTATCGTACATCCACGTTGATGGAGACTTTAGCCCACGGAGGGTAACGGTTGCGCGAGTACACGGAGGGCTCCAGCCACGAAGGGTCCACGAAGAAGCAACCTTGTCTATTCCATCACGGCCGTCGTCCACGAAGGACTTGCCTCACTAGCGGTAGATCTTCACGAAGTAGGCGATCTCCTTGCCCTTACAAACTCCTTGGTTCAACTCCACAATCTTGTCGGAAGCTCCCAAGTGACACCTAGCCAATCTAGGAGACACCACTCTCCAAGAAGTAACAAATGGTGTGTTGATGATGAACTCCTTGCTCTTGTGCTTCAAATGATAGTCTCCCCAACACTCAACTCTCTCTCACAGGATTTGGATTTTGTGGAAAGAAGATTTGAGTGGAAAGCAACTTGGGGAAGGCTAGAGATCAAGATTCATATGGTTGGAATGGAATATCTTGACCTCAACAAGTGTAGGTGGTTCTCTCTCAGAAAATGTGTATTGGAAGTGTAGGTATGTTCTGATGGCTCTCTCCACGAATGAAGAGTGGGTGGAGGGGTATATATAGCATCCACACAAAATCTAACTGTCACACACAATTTGCCAAATTCGGTGGGACCGAATGGTTAAACTCAGTCGGACCAATTCAGCAAACCTAGTGACCGTTAGGATTTTCGGTGGGACTGAGATGCAACTCGGTAGGACCGATATGGTTAGGGTTAGGGCATAACGTAATCTCGGTGTGACCGATTACACAAACTCGGTGGGACCGATTTTAGTAATAAGCTAACCAGAGAGTTGGTCAGGTAAACTCGATGGGACCAATTGCTCATCTCAGTGAGACCAAAATGTTACAAAAGGGAAACCAAGAGTTTACATTGCAATCTCGGTGGGACCGATCGCTCATCTCGGTAAGACCGAAACATTACGAAGGGAAACAGAGAGATTACAATCCCATCTCGGTGAGACCGAGATCCCTATCGGTGAGACCGATTTGCCTAGGGTTTGTGGCAGTGGCTATGACATTTGAAACTCGGTGGCGCCAGATAGAAAGAATTGGTGGGGCCGAGTTTGACTTTTGGTTTAGGTCATATGTGGATGTGGGAAGGTAGTTGAGGATTTTGGAGCATATCACTAAGCATTTTGAGCAAGCAAGCCATTAAGCAACACCTCATCCCTCCTTGATAGTATTGGCTTTTCCTATAGACTCAATGTGATCTTGGATCACAAAAATATAAAATGTAGAGTCTTGAGCTTCAAGCTTGAGCAAAACTTTTTGTCCTTAGATTTTTGAGGGATCCACTTTCCTCATCCATGCCATGCCATTCATTGAGCTTTTCCTGAAATATTAATCTTGGAATAATGTTAGCGCAATGAGCTATATGTTGTTAGGAATTACCAAAACCACCCAGGGATAGTTGCACTTTCAATCTCCCCCTTTTTGGTAATTGATGACAACATATAGATCAAAGCTTCGACAAATGATAATAAGAGTGAAAGATATTGTCGCTTTGAGAAGTATGTGAAAAGCAAGAGCTCCCCCTAAATTTGTGCATATCTTAAGATTTGCTTTGGACTGCAAGTGCACAATGAGTTAGGTTCATGGGTTACTCTTCCATGTCACATACATCTTGGTGGAGCGCTCAAAATAATAAGGATTGAATACATGCACTCATCACCAAGCAAAGTTAATGATCATATAAGGATAAGTAAGATAATATCATCTAACAAGCATAAGTGTAGCTTATGATCAACCACATGATCATCAATGTCTCACAGATAATAGCATAGTATCTCAAGCAATCAAAAGACAAACAAAGTTCAACCACCAAAGCAAGAGAGAATAAAAAGCAACGGTCTCTCTCGAAGCCTATGATCTATACATGTTTCTCCCCCTTTCGAACAAGTTACCAAAAAGTTCATAGAAAATGCATAGCACTAAAATGTCTCGCAAGCTTGGTCTTTAGGTGGTGGCGTAGAGATGGCTCCTTGGACGAAGACTTCAGTTGATGTGGATGGAGCTGAAGGAGTTGGTGCTGGAGCAGGTTGCGCTGAAGCTGTAGCTGGTGCATATGACGTGGCTCTGGTGTCTGGAACAGGCACTGCAGCAGACCTCTGAGCTCTAGGCACTCTGGCAAATGCATCAGTGGTTGTCTTGCCCTTCCTCTCCTGCATATCATCTTGAAGTTGCTCCACAACAGACTGAATCTCAGTTACCTTCACATCCAAGTCATAGAATTTTTGCTCTACGATTCTTTCCAAGCTCTCCTGGTTTTGAGTCAGGGTGGCCAGTCCCTTCTCAATCCTCAGAGTGGATGCAATCAGGTAGCCAAGCTGATCTTGCTTGCTCTTCAGGAGATACTGAGATGCTTCTTTAGTAGTTGGCATCCTTGCAGCCTTTTCAGCTTTTGCCTTCTCCTTCTTGGCTTGTGCTTGTACTGAGGATGGTTCATCTTCATCCATAACCACTTGGTTGTCCTCAAAGTCAGGATAGAGAACAAAGTGTTCCTTATCCAACAGATATTTTCCTGTGCCCATTTTTGAGTTAATCAACTCCTGAATTTGTGGGGCATATCCACAACTTCTCTTTTGGTCTGCTATTGTCCTCTTGATAGTCTCAACCATGAGGATCATGGCCTTGAATTTCTGTGGAACATCAAATATGTGAAGCAAGTTAATTGCATGGCCTCTGATCATCTTGTGATCACCTGACTTTGGCAAGAGAGTGTGCCTGAGGATCCAGTTGATGGTTGGCAAGCCTGACAGAAGGTAATGTACAGATCCAAACTTATGTGTCTCAAGAGCAGCATCTGGGATCTCCTTGTACATGTGTGCCATTGTGTTGTGATCCTTCTTCCTGTTGGCATAGACATCCAAGTCATCTTCACTCTCTTTTGGGGCATTGATCAACTTCGCCCATTCAGCAACCATGGACTGGTACCTCATACCTTCAGACATCCAGACAATCCTTCCATCTGGGTAGAAATGAGCTGTGAAGTAGAACTGCATGATGAGCTCATCATTCCATTTTGTGAGCTTCTGAGCCACAAACTCATCGACTCCACAAGCCTTGAAACTATCATGTACACCTGGATAGTGATCCTCATTCTCCTTGATGTAGTCCCAGTCGACCCATCTCATGTCACACACTATGGGCTTCTTGTCAAGCAACACTGTCTCATAGAAGTCCTGTTGTTCCTTTGTGTGGAACCTGTAATCAACAGCAGTCCTTCTCCTGGTGGCATATGGATCTAACTCTCTCCATAGCCTCAACCCTGAGTCTCTCCCGATCTTCATGTTCTCAGCCACAGGATGAGCATCATTATGGTCTGGAATCTTGGGTTTGAGCTTCCTCAGGACTTGTCCTTCATCATCTTCATTAGCAGCAACTTCAGGCACTGGGGCCTTGTTCTTCTCAGTAGCTGGTATACTCCTGATATTCCTCTTAGGTGCACTCTTGGGCTTGGAGGCTGCTTTGGGTGCTTCTTTGGGCTTTGATGTTGCAGCCCCTGACTTTATAGCATCACCCATCAGCTTTTGTGCCTTGGGTGCTGGTGCAGCAACCTCTTCTTCTTCTTCCATCATGGAAGCCTTTCCAATCACTCTGGCCATGGTCTTCTTGACCCTTTCCTTCCTTTTCTTTCCTTCTGCAGCAGGCTCTTTGGGTTTGGATTCCAAAGATGCTTGAGTGGTGGCTCTGGCTTTTGACATGGGTTGTCTTCCTGCTGGCCTTTTGATCTTCATCCCTGGCTTAACTGCAGCTGAGTTGTACTCCTTCTTGAGCACTTTCTTCTTTGATGTGGCATCATCCTTAGTGGCCACATAGTCTTCATCCTTAGACTCTGAAGTTTTCTTCTTCCTTGTTCTGGTGGCAGCTTTGGGCAAGTTGCTGGGAGTACTCCTGCTACCATCATCTAAACTGCTAGAGGGACTAGTTCCCTCACTCAGGTGAACCTACTCCTCTGACCTGTTCTGGCTGTCACTCTGATCAGACATATTGCAAACACTGACAGCAGACCCTGTGAATAGATATAGATGAGATAGAGTGGATGAGCATCACAAAATGCAGAGGTTTTTGCAAAAGAATGAGTCAAAAACTTAGTTTTAGTTTTCCATAGAAAGCATTTCGGATCAACCGATTTGTAAACTTGGTGATACCGAAGCAACTGTTGGAACCTAAACTAGTGAACTCGGTCAGACCGAGTCACAATTCGGTGGCACCGAGACTGCTAGGGTTTCACAAAGTCCTGAACTCGGTCACACCGATTTTCAATTCTCGGTCAGACCGAGAATCTCATGTGCAATGGCCTGAGCCGAATCGGTGGTACCGAGTTCCACAACTCGGATGGTCCGAGATGGTTTCGGCGGAAACCTAGCCCTAAATTTTCAATTCAACTCTAATCTACGGAGTGTTTTGAATGGATAAGATCATTTCAATCGTGGCAAGATTCATGGCAAACACAATGTGCTAGCAATCGGATTGAGGATAGCACAGTGATCAAGTTCATACCCTAGTTCGCCGATGAACTTGCTACGGCAGCAACGGCGGGAATGATTTCCGTTGACGGTGGCAGAGACCAGCGGTAGGAGGCAACTGACGACGAGGAGGACGATCCGGAGACCCTGGAGGCAGAGCGGGCTAAGCGCGGGCGAAAAGACTTCGGAGAAATTTCCAAAAGTTTTGCCCGTGGATATATATAGCTCGACCCTGTCGGTGTGACCGAGTGGAACAACTCGGTGGCACCGAGATTCATAACTGCAAGCAGTTACTGAAACTCGGTGTGACCGAAAGGTTCAAATCGGTTGCACCGAGATTGAAAACCTAGATCGACTTAGTGATCTCGGTATGACCGAAATGGATGAATCGGTCAGACCGAAACGCACAAAGAAGTTTTGGAAGTTTAAGTCTATGACGAATCGGGGACTCCGAGTGCTCCTCACATAGAGTGGTTCGAATATGACTTGATCAAATTTTGTGATGTAGCATGAATAGAGTTTGAGACGAGAAAAGCATAGATAGCTAGAGAGGGTTCTTAGGCATTCTTGTCCATCCACTTGTCAAAAGAAAAGAAAACCAGTCAATCAAAACAACAAGTGGATGTCCTCGAATGTGTAAAATATGCAATCAACATGCTCACACAATAAAATGGCAATTGAAATATGTGGCGAAGCATGCACAACCAATTCTAGCATCTATCAAACAATTTGCGATGACTAGGTCATCTATATATGAGTATATTGACTTAGGAGTCAAATGAGAACATTTGATCATAGGTCATACTCATCGTTTAAGCACAAGTGGGGTTACCACTTTTACATAAAGCATTGTTGTGTTCACACCATTAGAGTTGCTTTAGCTCAATTCTTAGAGTATAGCTCCCCCTAGATGTGAGATCCCCCCTAAGAGGGATGAACTAACCTTGGGTTTTGTCGATGATGACTTCATGTAGATGTTGAAGATGTGGATGCTCAATGTTGATGTAGATGATTTGAAGCTATCCATTGGAGTGAGTTGCACTTTCAATACCTACACGGGTTAGTCCCACAAGGAACAAACAAGGATATCCATAGACATAAAGTGATGCACACACAAGATGATGTCTATGAAAGATTTTAGGTTACCTTGTCCCTTGTCTTACCAAAAAGAGGGTTTGTGACTCCTTGAACTAGTGCAAGATGTGGAAGTTGATTGCACTTGTTCTTGCCAAGATGATAAGAGTGAAGTATGTTGGCGGAGTCACCCTCAAGAACTCTCTAGTTCTTCTTCTTCGGGATCCACACCATCTTGATGGGAATCCTCGGTGTTGTAGTTGTACTTGATGAAGTGGAACTTGAAGTAGTCTTGGGAACCCACTTGACCAAGGCCTTAGGAGCTTCTTCAAATGCATCAATTTCCTCTTGAAGCTTGTCCTTGCCTTTTTGCTTGTGGTCTTGTGGTGGAAGATCATCTTGAGCTTGTTTCCCTTTGAAAGAAGTAGGATCATACTTCTCTTGTTGAGGAACAAACTTCGTCTTGGGGTATTGATCTTCTTCCCACTCAACTCCATTGGCATTGAACTTTCGTTCAAAACCAGCACCTTGATTCTTCCGGTGCCTTCCTTGCTTACGTACAATTTCCTCGAATTACTTACTTCCGGCAAGGCTCTTGTAAACACCTTTCTCTATAATTCCCTTCAATAAGCTATTTTCTTGCTCAAGTGTAACTTGGCTAAGAGAATCATTAGTGGAATCAAGAGAACTACTAGAAGCAACAATATGGATTTAGCATGATTATTGTTACTACTAGAGGAAGAATCTTTCTTGTTCTTGTTACTATACTTGACTTGAGGCATGTATGTGGATAAGAGTAAACGCTTGGCAATGTAATAAGAACTTTTCTTACGAACATCATCGTTGATTGATTTTAAGAACTCATGCTCTTGCTCAAGGTTGAGCTTTTCAAAGCGTAATTTCTCATGAGTCCTTAAAAGTTCTTGATGATCTCCTAAGATAGTTTCATGAGCTAACTTAAGAGTGTTTAGTTCTTTAGTTAGAGACTCAATCTTATCCTTATCATTGTCATTCATTTTATCTTGATTAGCATGATTAATTGATGTTTCATCACAGTATTCATCACTAGAGTTGTCAACAAGTAAATCATCATCACCTAACAAGTCATCTTCATCACTATTTAAATCAACATATTCGGGGTGTGATACCTTTGGGCCTTTAGCCATGAAGCATGTTCCAACTCCTTCATTTGGTGAGTCAAATATGTTGTAGGAGTTGGTTGGCACAAGTGCTAGACCGGCAACACCTTCATCTTGAGTATATTTGGAGTCGGAGTGATAGCTTCTCCCGGACTGATTGTCGGAGTCGGAGCCGGATACCCATTCACCAACATGAGCTTGATGTCTTCGTTTTGTGTAGCTCCTTGATGACTTGTCCTTTCTTTCCGAATCCTTGCTTCTCCATGAGGGTCTTCGTTCATAACGATCATCCCTACTCCTTCTTTCTCTAGATGGTGATTCTTCTCTTCTACTTCTTCTCTTGGGAGAATCTTCTCTTCTCTTGTAGGGGGGCGTACACTCATTGGAATAGTGTCCGGGCCTTCCACAATTGTAGCAGTTTCGCTCTCGACTAGAAGATCTTTTGTCATTGTAGGACCTTGACTTGGAGCTTCTCTCTTTGCTTCTACTCTTGTATAACTTGTTGAAGTTCTTCACCATTAAGCTCAATTCTTCATTGAAGGTTTGTTTCTCACTCGATGATGTGGGGGCATCACATGAGGCTTTGTAAGCACCACTTGATTTGTTGTGAAGTTCCTCTTTATCCTTGAGTGACATCTCTTGAGCAACAATTCTTCCGATGACTTCCGTTGGCTTGAGATCTTTGTAATTTGGCATCATTTGGATCAATGTGCACATGGTATCATATTTTCCATCCAAGGCTCTTAGGATCTTCTTGATGATGAATCTATCGGTCATATCTTCACTCCCTAAGCCGGCAATCTCATTTGTGATAAGAGCAAGCCTAGAGTACATTTCAGCAACACCTTCACCATCCTTCATTTTGAACTTGTCAAGTTGACTTTGAAGCACATCCAATTTGGATTCCTTGACAGAGTCCGTACCTTCGTGCATATCAATCAAAGTATCCCAAATTTCCTTTGCATTCTCAAGACGGCTGATTTTGTTGAATTCTTCGGGGCACAATCCATTGAAGAGGATATCACAAGCTTGAGCATTGTATTGCAGCATTTTCAACTCTTCCACGGTGGCTTCACGGTTCGGTTCTTTCCCGTCAAAGAATTCACCTTGCAAGCCAATACACACAATAGCCCAAACGGCGGGGTTATGTCCAAGAATAAGCATTTTTAATCTTATGCTTCCAACTAGCAAAATTAGTGCCATCAAAGTAAGGACCTCTACGATGATAATATCCCTCGCTAGATGCCATACTCTCCTAGGTTGTGAAACCAAGGCTATGACCGCCAAAAGCTATGGAAATCAAAGCAAATGGAGACTAAAGCTCTGATACCACTTGTAGGATCGAAAGTATGTCTAGAGGAGGGTGATTAGACTACTTGACCAAATAAAAATCTAGCCTTTTCCCAATTTTAGTTCTTGGCAGATTTTAGCTATCTTATCACAAGTCAAGCAATCTCCACACAATTCAAGCAAGCATGCAAAAGAGTACATGAGCAGCGGAAAGTAAAGCATGCAACTTGCAAGAATGTAAAGGGAAGGGTTTGGAGGATTCAAACGCAATTGGAGACACGGATGTTTTTGTCATGGTTCCGATAGGTGGTGCTATCGTACATCCACGTTGATGGAGACTTCAACCCACGGAGGGTAATGGTTGCGCGAGTCCACAGAGGGCTCCACCCACGAAGGGTCCACAAAGAAGCAACCTTGTCTATTCCATCACGGCCGTCGCCCATGAAGGACTTGCCTCACTAGCGGTAGATCTTCACGAAGTAGGCGATCTCCTAGCCCTTACAAACTCCTTGGTTCAACTCCACAATCTAGTCGGAGGCTCCCAAGTGACACCTAGCCAATCTAGGAGACACCACTCTCCAAGAAGTAACAAATGGTGTGTTGATGATGAACTCCTTGCTCTTGTGCTTCAAATGATAGTCTCCCCAACACTCAACTCTCTCTCACAGGATTTGGATTTGGTGGAAAGAAGATTTGAGTGGAAAGCAACTTGGGGAAGGCTAGAGATCAAGATTCATATGGTTGGCATGGAATAACTTGACCTCAACACAAGTGTAGGTGGTTCTCTCTCAGAAAATGTGTATTGGAAGTGTAGGTATGTTCTGATGGCTCTCTCCATGAATGAAGAGTGGGTGGAGGGGTATATATAGCATCCACACAAAATCTAACCGTTACACACAATTTTCCAAACTCGGTAGGACCAAATGGTTAAACTCGGTCGAATTGATTCAGCAAACCTAGTGACCGTTAGGATTTTCGGTGGGACTGAGATGCAACTCGGTAGGACCGATATGGTTAGGGTTAGGGCATAACGTAATCTCGGTGTGACCGATTACACAAACTCGGTGGGACCGATTTTGGGAATAAGCTAACCAGAGAGTTGGTTAGGTAAACTCGGTGGGACCGATTCGCTCATCTCGGTGAGACTGAAATGTTACAAAAGGGAAACAGAGAGTTTATGTTGCAATCTCGGTGGGACCGATCGCTCACATCGGTAAGACCGAAACATTACGAAGGGAAACCGAGAGATTACAATCCCATCTCGGTGAGACCGAGATCCCTATCGGTGAGACCGATTTGCCTAGTGTTTGTGGCAGTGGCTATGACATTTGAAACTCGGTGGCGCTGGATAGAAAGAATCGGTGGGGCCGAGTTTGACTTTTGGTTTAGATCATATGTGGATGTGGGAAGGTAGTTGAGGATTTTGGAGCATATCACTAAGCATTTTGAGCAAGCAAGCCATTAAGCAACACCTCATCCCTCCTTGATAGTATTGGCTTTTCCTATAGACTCAATGTGATCTTGGATCACTAAAATATAAAATGTAGAGTCTTGAGCTTCAAGCTTGAGCCAAATTTTTTGTCCTTATAATTTTGAGGGATCCACTTTCCTCATCCATGCCATGCCATTCATTGAGCTTTTCCTGAAATATTAATCTTGGAATAATGTTAGCGCAATGAGCTATATGTTGTTAGGAATTACCAAAACCACCCAGGGATAGTTGCACTTTCACACTCCAACGGTCGCAGGGAACTACACGTGGCATACTCAGATCGATGCAATGACTTTGACGGAGCAAAATGGGTAGTGCTACAACATCTAGACGAGGTAGATCCTTTCGTGGCAATTCACATAGAGAATAATGGAATGAAACAGCTATACTATATGCATATTTGGCTGGTGGAAAGCTCTATGGTTACAGTTTTGCGTAAAGCCAATTTTTCCCTACTGCAAAGGAATAAATTTTTATTTAACTATTATGGTGGTTGTTGAACATTGAGAATGGTTGACAGCATCCTCAATCCCAATTAAGTAACATCATTAAACAAACCCATCAAATTAAATTTTATAGTAACATGTTGAGATTCACATGATAATCCAGGTACTAGATACTCAAGATGTCCATAACCGGGGACACGGCTAACCATGATTAGTTTATACACTCTGCAGAGGTTTGCGCACTTTTCCCCACAAGACTCGATCTCCTCCGTTGGGATTCTCGCACTACATGGTGTTTGAGAAACGGATGACCCAGACATAGTCTTTCAGAAGCGCTAGCACCTTACGATGGGTAGACCGTACTACCTACATCCCCTACATCTGCTAGTCTACCACTGTAAGAGTTCGCATGACTTAGTCAACTATGCTAGAGCCCATAATAGCTTGTGGCTGCACACAGAAGTTTCTAGCATGAATAATCTCATGATCCCTTTGAGCCTGGGTGGCGTTCCAAAAGAAAACAGGCAAATCCTGGAATACCCAGGTGCCTCAATCCACCCAGATGTGTGTTTAGGTTGCCACCTTAAGTAAACCATTAATTAACAAAGCTCACATCTGTCATGGATACACTCACCCAATCCACGTCTACTAGCATAGCATAGCAATAATAAGCAAACGTAGAAGTAACTCCCAAAGGTTTGATAATAACAGGTAATAGGTACTACCTCATCTACTTCCCAAAACGACAAGTTAACTAGATCCTAATCATGCAATGTGTGAGGATTGATCAAATGCAATAAAACTGGGTAGTGGGAAAACATGATCAAAGTGTTACTTGCCTTGCTGATGATCCGGGAAACCTAGTGATTCGAAGTAACAAGCGGCGCACTCCGGGTACTCTATCGCAAACAAAAAAGCACACAATAAGTAATCATCTAATGCATAGGTAAAGCTCAAATAAGATATCTAACCAGAAAGTTCAACTTAAGAATTCCGGTTGGCAAAAAGAACCAAATTGAACAAAGCAACGAAAGACAAACGGCAAAAGAAACAGACTTCGTTTACTATTCTGGATCTAGGGAAATTTTTACAGTGGCAAAAACTTGTTTGAGTTGGTTAAACGGAAAGAGGGTTTCGAGACGAAACTCTAGGCGCTTGAATCGCCTTATTCCGATAAACGAGCGAGAAATTATACTAGAACGAAAATCGGATCAGAAATCGTGATTAGAAAAATCGCGGATTAAATCTGAGAAAAAGAAAAACGACGAACGGTTTAACGAATGAACGTTTGTTAACTGGATCTAAACGACAAACACGTTCGTTAAAATGAACGAACGAGCGAACGCTCGCTAAATAGAATAAACCGAAAAAAACCGTTCTAAAAAATAAACCGCGGCTTTTAAAAAAAACGGGCGGTTTTCTAAAGAAAACCGCCGGCGACGGCGGCTACCTCGGCGGTGGGTCCGGCGGGCGGCGGGGCGGCTCCGGCTAGGCAGCGCGGGGCGGCGAGGTGGCGGCGCGGGGCGGCGGCGAGGCGGCGGGGCGATGCGGGGCGGCGGGGCAACGCGGGGCGGCGGTGAGGCAGCGGGGCGACGCGGGACGGTGCGCGGCAGCGGCGGCCTAGGGTTAGGGTTAGGGCGCGGCGCCTTATAAGGGCTGCCCCGGGCGGAGTCCCACTCGGGTACGGCCCGGAGTCGGTTTGCGTTTTTTAAAATAAATAATAAAACGCAGGAAAACAAATAAAAGAAATACTAAACGGACTCCAAAAATCCCGAAATATATTTTCCCCGGCTTCTAAAATCAAGCCGCACAGGATGAACATTTATTTGAGGCCTAAATGCAATTTTGAAAAACACGCATTTTTCCTAAATTCAAATAAAATAGCAAATAAAACCAAATAAAATCTTATTTGATTTTTTATTAAATCCTCAATATTTCTTTATTTTGGGAAAGTCATTTTATTCCCTCTCTCATATTTTTGCAAATGGAAATTATTGAAGATAAAATAAATAAAATCAAATGATCCTATTTTCAAAATTTGAGACAACTCAAATATGAAAATAACGAAATCCCCAACTCTCTTCGAGGGTCCTTGAGTTGCAAAAAATTTCTAGGATCAACCAAAATGCAATAAATATGATATGCAATGATGATCTAGTGTATAACATTCCAAATTGAAAATTTGGGATGTTACAAACCTACCCCCCTTAAGATGAATCTCGCCCTCGAGATTCGGGTTGGCTAGAAAATAGGTGAGGGTGGTCCTTCAGCAAATCTTCCTCTCATTCCCAGGTGGCTTCATCCTCCGTGCGGTGGCTCCACTGAACCTTGCAAAACTTGATAACCTTGCTGCGGGTGACTCGACTGGCATACTCTAGAATCTTAACTGGTTTCTCCTCATAAGTCAAATCATTGTCCAACTGAATTGCTTCCAGTGGTACCGTATCTCTCAGTGGTATGTCAGCCATCTCCGCGTGGCACTTCTTCAACTGGGATACATGAAACATGTCGTGAACTCCTGACAGTCCTTCGGGTAATTCCAAATTGTAGCCTACTTCTCCCATACGTTCCAACACTTTGTATGGGCCTACAAAACGTGGCGCTAGTTTTCCCTTAACTCCAAACCGCTTAACTCCTCGAAGTGGTGATACTCGAAGATAAACTCGGTCTCCGACTTTGTAAACTGCCTCCTTGCGTTTAGAATCTGCATAACTCTTCTTCCTGGATTGAGCTACCTTTAGCCTGTCGCGAATTAATTTCACTTTCTGTTCAGATTCCTTTATCAGATCCGGTCCAAAAAAACTGGCGATCTCCAACTTCATCCCAGGACAATGGGGTCCTTCACCTCCTTCCCTACAGGGCTTCGAAAGGGGCCATCTTCAAACTGGATTGATAGCTGTTGTTGTAAGAGAACTCTGCATATGGCAAATTCTCATCCCAACTAGATCCGTAATCTAGCGCACAAGCTCTTAGCATATCCTCCAAGATCTGGTTGACTCTCTCAGTCTTTCCATCTGTTTGCGGGTGGAAAGCTGTGCTAAACTCTAGTCTGGTTCCCAAAGTCTCATGCAACTGATTCTAGAACATTGAAGTAAACTGGGTTCCTCTATCCGATACAATGCTCCTTGGAACTCCATGCAGACATACGATCATGGTCATGTATATCTTTGCCAACTTCGCACTGGCATAGGTAGTCTTCACTGGAATGAAATGAGCTACCTTTGTTAAACGATCGACCACAACCCATATCGAGTCATAGCCTGAATGTGTTCTGGGCAATACTATAGTAAAATCCATGCCTAGCTTATCCCACTTCCATTCGGGTATCGGCAATGGTTGTAGCAATCCTGCTGGCTTCTAATGCTCTGCCTTCACTTTCTGACATACATCACAAACTGCTACGTACTCCGCAATATCCTTCTTCATTCCGGTCCACCAGAAAATATCCTTCAAATCCAAATACATCTTGGTATATCCTGGGTGAATCGAGTATGGTGAGTCATGGGCCTCTTGCAGAATTAGCTTCCTGATCTCCGAATCATTTGGTACATAGACACGGTCTTCAAACCATAAGGTATCGTGCTCATCCTCACGAAATCCCTTAGCTTTTCCGTTGCTAATTTTCTCCTTAATAGAAGCAATTTCCTTGTCAGTCCTTTGGGCTTCTCTGATCTTATCCATCAAAGTAGACTGAATCTCCAATGCTGCTACATAGCCTCTCGGGACTATTTCTAAACATAACTCTCGAAGATTTTTGGCTAACTCCTTTGGTAATTCTCCCGTCATTAGGGTGTTGAAATGGCTCTTACGGCTTAATGCGTTAGCTACTACGTTACCCTTTCCGGGGTGATAATGCAATTTCATATTGTAATCCTTGATGAGCTCCAACCATCTCCTTTGTCTGAGATTCAACTCCTTCTGTGTGAAAATATACTTCAGACTCTTATGATCCATGTACACTTCGCAATGGTTTCCAATCAGTAAATGTCTCCAAGTCTTCAGTGCATGCACTACGGCTGCTAACTCCAAGTCATCTGTAGCATAATTCAACTCATGAGGCTTAAGCTATCGTGAGGCATATGAAACAACTCTCCCTTCCTGCATAAGCACTGCTCCAAGTCCTCGACGTGAAGCATCGCAATACACCTCATAATCCTTGGTCTGGTCTGGCAAAATCAACACTAGTGAAGTAACCAAACGTTTCTTCAACTCCTGAAAACTAGCCTCACATTCCTCCGTTGATATGAACTTGGTATCCTTCTTCAACAACTCCGTCATAGGCTTCGCAATCTTTGAGAAATTCTCAATAAACCTCCGGTAGTATCCTGCGAGTCCAAGAAAACTCCGGATCTCTCCCACGGTGGTTGGTGCTTCCCACTTGGTCACGGTATCAAGTTTAGTGGGATCTACTGCTATACCTTCTCCGGATATAACGTGTCCGAGAAATCCAACTTCCTTCAACCAAAACTCACATTTGCTAAACTTCGCATATAGTTGATGTTCCCCGAGCTTTCCAAGAACCAAACGCAAATGTTCCTTATGCTCCTCTTCATTCTTTGAGTAAACTAGGATATCATCAATGAACACTACGACGAACTTATCCAAGAACTCCATAAACACTTTGTTCATCATGTTCATAAAATATGCAGGTGCGTTAGTCAGACCAAATGACATAACGGTATACTCGTACAACCCATACCTGGTGGTAAAAGCTGTCTTGGGTATATCCTGTTCCCGAATCTTCAACTGGTGGTATCCTGATCGCAGATCGATCTTGGAAAATACCTTAGCTCCTTGCAATCGATCAAACAGATCATTGATCATCGGTAGTGGGTACTTGTTCTTGATGGTTACTTCATTCAATCCTCGATAATCTACAACCATCCTTAACGATCCATCCTTCTTCTCCACTAGAAGTACTGGCGATCCCCAAGGTGAAGAACTTGGGCGAATATAACCTTTATCCAGTAACTCCTTAATTTGCTTCTTAATTTCCACCAAATCCTTTGTAGGCATCCTATATGGTCTCTTTGATATTGGCCCTGTGCCTGGCAATAGCTTAATCAAAAACTCAATATCTCTATCCGGTGGCATGCCTAGCAACTCTTCTGGAAATACTTCGGGGAAATCCTTCACTACTGGTACTTCCTCCTGCACAACTCCTGTTAAGCAATTTACTTGAGTCCTCTTTGGCACATGTCGGGATACATACTTGATCCTTCTCCCTTCTGGGGTGATAAGCAAAATTGACTTACTAGCACATTCAATATTCCCTTCATACTTTGATAACCAATGCATGCCTAATATCACATCCAATCCTTGAGATTCCAATACTATTAGGTCTGAGGGAAAAACATAGTTACCAATCCTTAATGGTAACCGATCACACCATAGACTAGCCATATATTCTGCTCCAGGCGAGGTTACTAACATGGTTGACCTAAGGGCTTGGGTTGGCAGTTTATACTTATCCACAAATCCCCTTGATATGTATGAATGCAATGCACCAGTATCGAAAAGAACGAGTGCAGTAAATGACTTAACCAAAAACTTACCGATTACTGCATCCGGCCACTCTTCAACCTCCTCCACATTAACGTGGTTCACCTGTCCCCTATTGAAAGGGTTCGGCTTCTTCCCCGAGCTTCCATTGCCATTTCCATTCTGTGATTCAGGACATTCATTGGCATAATGTCCGGTCTTCTGGCACTTAAAGCAAGTGACTTGGCTCAGGTCTTTCTTGGCTGGGGTTGATGGGTTGGTGCGGTTCTGGCCGTTGCTTCCTCCATTCCCATTACCATTCCTGGGGCCATTGTGATTGTGCGAGCTTCCTCCTCCATGGGTATGCTGAAAATGTCCTCCCGGTCTAGGGGTAAATCGTGGCTTCTGTTGAGCTCCTGAATTGTACTTTCCTTGTGCATACTTCCTCTTGCGATTTTCAATTTGCTGCTGCTTCCCTTCAATCATAAGAGTACGATCTACCAACTCCTGGTAGTTGTTGAAGGTTGCTACCATCAACTGCATGCTCAACTCATCATTCAGTCCTTCCAGAAACTTCTCCTGCTTAGCGGCATCCGTAGCAACGTCATCCGGGGCATAACGTGCTAGCTTACTAAAGTCCTCCACATACTGGCCAACTGTCCGTCCTCCTTGGCGCAAGTTGCGAAACTCTCGCTTCTTCATGGCCATAGCTCCTGCTGAAACATGGGCAGTTCGAAAAGCCTGCTGAAACTGGTCCCATGTGACAGTATTGACAGGGAAAGTGGCTGTGAAATTCTACCACCATGATGCTGCGGGTCCTTCAAGCTGATGTGCGGCAAACTTCACCTTCTCCGCATCCGTGCATCTTGCTGTGGTCAAGTCTCTAGCTATCTTGCGGAGCCAATCATCTTCTACTATCGGCCCGGTGCTACTGGAAAACACCGGCGGATTCAGCCTAAGAAAACGGGCTAAGTGATCAATAGGTGGTGGTGGTGGTGGGTTGTTGTTGTTGTTCCCCTGATTCTGATTCTGGACTAGCAACTGCATCAATGTGTTCTGCTGCTGGATCAACTGGGTGAGCTCCGATGGAAAGGTAAATCCGGGGTCACGTCTCGGAGGCATCTGAGGGTTTAGAAAAGATGAGATTTAATAATAGAGGGGGTCTAAAGAGAGAACACTACCCATATGCACATGAGGCAAAAGCAAACAATTCACTTCATTGAATCAAACAAGGGCATACAATCGATCTAACTATCGCAAAAGTGCTCGGACTACTATATTTACATGGTGGACTACTACTACTGATGAAGTGGTCTACTAGAAATATTCTTTGGTTGCAGACTCCATGATATCTGCTCCAGCTTCATCAACATAGTCATCATCGCTATCATCTGGATCCGAGTCGGTGTCATCGATGATGATGTAGTCTTCCGGGCAAATCTCCTTGGGTTTTTTGTCTTCTTTTACTGGCGTAGGGCCTCCCATAAATATTCCAATCTTCTTGATCAGATCGTCATTCTTCCCCACTAATACTTCAATTTCTTCTTCATAATCTTCACGTGTAGCCTTGAGGTCTTCCTCCAGTTCCTTGATTCTTGTCCTTGCCTTCTTCAGGTCTATCATGTCGGCGCACATCTAGTTCTCCTGACGTCGAATGTGCTGGTTTAACTCCTGGATAAAAGCTGCAATTGATCTATCCTTTCTGGTGCTGATCATCTCCCAGTGCTCATCTCGGCGCCCACAAATCTGGTAGATAGTATCCTTGAGATCATTGCGGTAGACTTCTCCAATGCATCCCATGGCGATGTGAGCTGCCATGCTCTTTCCTAGACTCCAAGTTAGTGCATCAAAGGAAAACTCTATGGGCTCGGTGACTGGCATGAACGTCCTTCCTGGAACTTGAACTTGAATCATCCAGCGCTCTTCTTCAGGTAAAGTGGCGTTGTAGGTTCCAGTGAAGCTTGGTACTCCTATGTTCAGGTATCTAGTGACTTCCTTCAAGTGACGTCCAGAGGGTGTATCTTCATCCGGTTGCGTGAACTTGTTCCTTGCATCCACCATCCTAAAGAGTAGAAAAGATGAGAGGTCAGAAGAGAAGAGTGAGTAGTGATATAGGTCTTTAGCTTAGTGGTCGTGTCCTACAGTCAGCGTGTGCTCTGATACCATCTTGTAGCAACCAGACCTCAAACGGTCCAATCTCTGTGCTCCGGTGTCATCCCTGGATCAGTAATGCTGACACCACACAGTACTTGAAGGATTTATAGCAGAGTAGCAATCACACACTTATTACACCGAGGGTCTCAAAAGAGAACTTATTACAATAAATATGGCTTAAGGCCATCTAATAACGATAACAACGGAAGGCTTGGAAGATAAGTGAATCCATCAACTCCAACGGCATCACTAAGTATAGAAACCACGACCTAAAACTCCTTAATCATCATCTGAAAAGTCTGCAACATTAATGTTGCAGCCCGAAAACGGGTCAGCACATGGAATATGCTGGCAAAGTAACACATAGAGAATAATGGAATGAAACAGCTATACTATATGCATATTTGGCTGGTGGAAAGCTCTATGGTTACAGTTTTGCGTAAAGCCAATTTTTCCCTACTGCAAAGGTATAAATTTTTATTTAACTATTATGGTGGTTGTTGAACATTGAGAATGGTTGACAGCATCCTCAATCCCAATTAAGTAACATCATTAAACAAACCCATCAAATTAAATTTTATAGTAACATGTTGAGATTCACATGATAATCCAGGTACTAGATACTCAAGATGTCCATAACCGGGGACACGGCTAACCATGATTAGTTTATACACTCTGCAGAGGTTTGCGCACTTTTCCCCACAAGACTCGATCTCCTCCGTTGGGATTCTCGCACTACATGGTGTTTGAGAAACGGATGACCGAGACATAGTCTTTCAGAAGCGCTAGCACCTTACGATGGGTAGACCGTACCACCTACATCCCTTACATCTGCTAGTCTACCACTGTAAGAGTTCGCACGACTTAGTCAACTATGTTAGAGCCCATAATAGCTTGTGGCTGCACACGGAAGTTTCTAGCATGAATAATCTCATGATCCCTTTGAGCCTGGGTGGTGGTCCAAAAGAAAACAGGCAAATCCTGGAATACCCAGGTGCCTCAATCCACCCAGATGTGTGTTTAGGTTGCCACCTTAAGTAAACCATTAATTAACAAAGCTCACATCTGTCATGGATACACTCACCCAATCCACGTCTACTAGCATAACATAGCAATAATAAGCAAACGTAGAAGTAACTCCCAAAGGTTTGATAATAACAGGTAATAGGTACTACCTCATCTACTTCCCAAAACCACAAGTTAATTAGATCCTAATCATGCAATGTGTGAGGATTGATCTAATGCAATAAAACTGGGTAGTGGGAAAACATGATCAAAGTGTTACTTGCCTTGCTGATGATCCGGGAAACCTAGTGATTCGAAGTAACAAGCGGCGCACTCCGGGTACTCTATCGCAAACAAAAAAGCACACAATAAGTACTCATCTAATGCATATGTAAATCTCAAATAAGAGATCTAACCAGAAAGTTCAACTTAAGAACTCCGGTTGGCAAAAAGAACCAAATTGAACGAAGCAACGAAAGACAAACGGCAAAAGAAACAGACTTCGTTTACTATTCTGGATCTAGGGAAATTTTTACAGTGGCAAAAACTTGTTTGAGTTGGTTAAACGGAAAGAGGGTTTCAAGAGGAAACTCTAGGCGCTTGAATCGCCTTATTCCGATAAACGAGCGAGAAGTTATACTAGAACGAAAATCGGATCAGAAATCGTGATAAAAAAAATCGCGGATTAAATCTGAGAAAAAGAAAAACGACGAACGGTTTAACTAATGAACGTTCGTTAACTGGATCTAAACGACGAACACGTTCGTTAAAATGAACGAACGAGCGAACGCTCGCTAAATAGAATAAACCGAAAAAAACCGTTCTAAAAAATAAACCGCGGCTTTAAAAAAAACGGGCGGTTTTCTAAAGAAAACCGCCGGCGACGGCGGCTACCTCGGCGGTGGGTCCGGCGGGCGGCGGGGCGGCGCGGGGCGGCGAGGTGGCGGCGCGGGGCGGCGGCGAGGCGGCGTGGCGATGCGGGGCGGCGGGGCAACGCGGGGCGGCGGTGAGGCGGCGGGGCGGCGCGCGGCAGCGGCGGCCTAGGGTTAGGGCGCGGCACCTTATAAGGGCTGCCCCGGGCGGAGTCCCGCTCGGATATGGCCTGGAGTCGGTTTGCGTTTTTTTAAATAAATAATAACACGCAGGAAAACAAATAAAAGAAATACTAAACGAACTCCAAAAATCCCGAAATATATTTTCCCCGGCTTCTAAAATCAAGCCGCATAGGATGAACATTTATTTGGGGCCTAAATGCAATTTTGAAAAACGCACATTTTTCCTAAATTCAAATAAAATAGCAAATAAAACCAAATAAAATATTATTTGATTTTTTATTAAATCCTCAATATTTCTTTATTTTGGGAAAGTCATTTTATTCCCTCTCTCATATTTTTGCAAATGGAGATTATTGAAGATAAAATAAATAAAATCAAATGATCCTATTTTCAAAATTTGAGACAACTCAAATATGAAAATAACGAAATCCCCAACTCTCTCTGAGGGTCCTTGAGTTGCAAAAAATTTCTAGGATCAACCAAAATGCAATAAATATGATATCCAATGATGATCTAGTGTATAACATTCCAAATTGAAAATTCGGGATGTTACAAACCTACCCCCTTAAGATGAATGTCAATTTGGAATGTTACAAACCTACCCCCCTTAAGATGAATCTCGCCCTCGAGATTCGGGTTGGCTAAATAGGTGAGGGTGGTCCTTCAGCAAATCTTCCTCTCATTCCCAGGTGGCTTCATCCTCCGTGCGGTGGCTCCACTGAACCTTGCAAAACTTGATAACCTTGCTGCGGGTGACTCGACTGGCATACTCTAGAATCTTAACTGGTTTCTCCTCATAAGTCAAATCATTGTCCAACTGAATTGCTTCAAGTGGTACCGTATCTCTCAGTGGTATGTCAGCCATCTCCGCGTGGCACTTCTTCAACTGGGATACATGAAACATGTCGTGAACTCCTGACAGTCCTTCGGGTAATTCCAACTTGTAGCCTACTTCTCCCATACGTTCCAACACTTTGTATGGGCCTACAAAACGTGGCGCTAGTTTTCCCTTAACTCCAAACCGCTTAACTCCTCGAAGTGGTGATACTCGAAGATAAACTCGGTCTCCGACTTTGTAAACTGCCTCCTTGCGTTTAGAATCTGCATAACTCTTCTTCCTGGATTGAGCTACCTTTAGCCTGTCGCGAATTAATTTCACTTTCTGTTCAGATTCCTTTATCAGATCCGGTCCAAAAAACTGGCGATCTCCAACTTCATCCCAGGACAATGGGGTCCTGCACCTCCTTCCCTACAGGGCTTCGAAAGGGGCCATCTTCAAACTGGATTGATAGCTGTTGTTGTAAGAGAACTCTGCATATGGCAAATTCTCATCCCAACTAGATCCGTAATCTAGCGCACAAGCTCTTATCATATCCTCCAAGATCTGGTTGACTCTCTCAGTCTTTCCATCTGTTTGCGGGTGGAAAGCTATGCTAAACTCTAGTCTGGTTCCCAAAGTCTCATGCAACTGATTCTAGAACATTGAAGTAAACTGGGTTCCTCTATCCGATACAATGCTCCTTGGAACTCCATGCAGACATACGATCATGGTCATGTATATCTTTGCCAACTTCGCACTGGCATAGGTAGTCTTCACTGGAATGAAATGAGCTACCTTTGTTAAACGATCGACCACAACCCATATCGAGTCATAGCCTGAATGTGTTCTGGGCAATACTATAGTAAAATCCATGCCTAGCTTATCCCACTTCCATTCGGGTATCGGCAATGGTTGTAGCAATCCTGCTGGCTTCTAATGCTCTGCCTTCACTCTCTGACATACATCACAAACTGCTACGTACTCCGCAATATCCTTCTTCATTCCGGTCCACCAGAAAATATCCTTCAAATCCAAATACATCTTGGTATATCCTGGGTGAATCGAGTATGGTGAGTCATGGGCCTCTTGCAGAATTAGCTTCCTGATCTCCGAATCATTTGGTACATAGACACGGTCTTCAAACCATAAGGTATCGTGCTCATCCTCACGAAATCCCTTAGCTTTTCCGTTGCTAATTTTCTCCTTAATAGAAGCAATTTCCTTGTCAGTCCTTTGGGCTTCTCTGATCTTATCCATCAAAGTAGACTGAATCTCCAATGCGGCTACATAGCCTCTCGAGACTATTTCTAAACATAACTCTCGAAGATTTTTGGCTAACTCCCTTGGTAATTCTCCCATCATTAGGGTGTTGAAATGGCTCTTACGGCTTAATGCGTCAGCTACTACGTTAGCCTTTATGGGGTGATAATGCAATTTCATATTGTAATCCTTGATGAGCTCCAACCATCTCCTTTGTCTGAGATTCAACTCCTTCTGTGTGAAAATATACTTCAGACTCTTATGATCCATGTACACTTCACAATGGTTTCCAATCAGAAAATGTCTCCAAGTCTTCAGTGCATGCACTACGGTTGCTAACTCCAAGTCATCTATAGCATAATTCAACTCATGAGGCTTAAGCTATCGTGAGGCATATGAAACAACTCTCCCTTCCTGCATAAGCACTGCTCCAAGTCCTCGACGTGAAGCATCGCAATACACCTCATAATCCTTGGTCTGGTCTGGCAAAGTCAACACTAGTGAAGTAACCAAATGTTTCTTCAACTCCTGAAAACTAGCCTCACATTCCTTCGTTGATATGAACTTGGTATCCTTCTACAACAACTCCGTCATAGGTTTCGCAATCTTTGAGAAATTCTCAATAAACCTCCGGTAGTATCCTGCGAGTCCAAGAAAACTCCGGATCTCTCCCATGGTGGTTGGTGCTTCCCACTTGGTCACGGTATCAAGTTTAGTGGGATCTACTGCTATACCTTCTCCGGATATAACATGTCCGAGAAATCCAACTTCCTTCAACCAAAACTCACATTTGCTAAACTTCGCATATAGTTGATGTTCCCTGAGCTTTCCAAGAACCAAACGCAAATGTTCCTTATGCTCCTCTTCATTCTTTGAGTAAACTAGGATATCATCAATGAACACTACGACGAACTTATCCAAGAACTCCATAAACACTTTGTTCATCATGTTCATAAAATATGCAGGTGCGTTAGTCAGACCAAATGACATAACGGTATACTCGTACAACCCATACCTGGTGGTAAAAGCTGTCTTGGGTATATCCTGTTCCCGAATCTTCAACTGGTGGTATCCTGATCGCAGATCGATCTTGGAAAATACCTTAGCTCCTTGCAATCGATCAAACAGATCATTGATCATCGGTAGTGGGTACTTGTTCTTGATGGTTACTTCATTCAATCCTCGATAATCTACAACCATCCTTAACGATCCATCCTTCTTCTCCACTAGAAGTACTGGCGATCCCCAAGGTGAAGAACTTGGGCGAATATAACCTTTATCCAGTAACTCCTTAATTTGCTTCTTAATTTCCACCAAATCCTTTGTAGGCATCCTATATGGTCTCTTTGATATTGGCCCTGTGTCTGGCAATAGCTTAATCAAAAACTCAATATCTCTATCCGGTGGCATGCCTGGCAACTCTTCTGGAAATACTTCGGGGAAATCCTTCACTACTGGTACTTCCTCCTGCACAACTCCTGTTAAGCAATTTACTTGAGTCCTCTTTGGCACATGTCGGGATACATACTTGATCCTTCTCCCTTCTGGGGTGATAAGCAAAATTGACTTACTAGCACATTCAATATTCCCTTCATACTTTGATAACCAATCCATGCCTAATATCACATCCAATCCTTGAGATTCCAATACTATTAGGTCTGAGGGAAAAACATAGTTACCAATCCTTAATGGTAACCGATCACACCATAGACTAGCCATATATTCTGCTCCAGGCGAGGTTACTAACATGGGTGACCTAAGGGCTTGGGTTGGTAGTTTATACTTATCCACAAATCCCCTTGATATGTATGAATGCAATGCACCAGTATCGAAAAGAACGAGTGCAGTAAATGACTTAACCAAAAACTTACCGATTACTGCATCCGGCCGCTCTTCAACCTCCTCCACATTAACGTGGTTCACCTGTCCCCTATTGAAAGGGTTCGGCTTCTTCCCCGAGCTTCCATTGCCATTTCCATTCTGTGATTCAGGACATTCATTGGCATAATGTCCGGTCTTCTGGCACTTAAAGCAAGTGACTTGGCTCAGGTCTTTCTTGGCTGGTGTTGATGGGTTGGTGCGGTTCTGGCCGTTGCTTCCTCCATTCCCATTACCATTCCTGGGGCCATTGTGATTGTGCGAGCTTCCTCCTCCATGGGTATGCTAAAAATGTCCTCCCGGTCTAGGGGTAAATCGTGGCTTCTGTTGAGCTCCTGAATTGTACTTTCCTTGTGCATAGTTCCTCTTGCGATTTTCAATTTGCTGCTGCTTCCCTTCAATCATAAGAGTACGATCTACGAACTCCTGGTAGTTGCTGAAGGTTGCTACCATCAACTGCATGCTCAACTCATCATTCAGTCCTTCCAGAAACTTCTCCTGCTTAGCGGCATCCGTAGCAACGTCATCCGGGGCATAACATGCTAGCTTACTAAAGTCCTCCACATATTGGCCAACTGTCCGTCCTCCTTGGCGCAAGTTGCGAAACTCTCGCTTCTTCATGGCCATAGCTCCTGCCGAAACATGGGCAGTTCGAAAAGCCTGCTGAAACTGGTCCCATGTGACAGTATTGATAGGGAAAGTGGCTGTGAAATTCTCCCACCATGATGCCGCGGGTCCTTGAAGCTGATGTGCGGCAAACTTCACCTTCTCCGCATCCGTGCATCTTGCTGTGGTCAACTCTCTAGCTGTCTTGCGGGGCCAATCATCTGCTACTATCGGCTCGGTGCTACTGGAAAACACCGGCGGATTCAGCCTAAGAAAACGGGCTAAGTGATCAACAGGTGGTGGTGGTGGTGGGTTGTTGTTGTTGTTCCCCTGATTCTGATTCTGGACTAGCAACTGCATCAATGTGTTCTGCTGCTGGATCAACTGGGTGAGCTCCGATGGAAAGGTAAATCCGGGGTCACGTCTCGGAGGCATCTGAGGGTTTAGAAAAGATGAGATTTAATAATAGATGGGGTCTAAAGAGAAAACACTACCCATATGCACATGAGGCAAAAGCAAACAATTCACTTCATTCAATCAAACAAGGGCATACAATCGATCTAACTATCGCAAAAGTGCTCGGACTACTATATTTACATGGTGGACTACTACTACTGATGAGGTGGTCTACTAGAAATATTCTTCAGTTGCAGACTCCATGATATCTGCTCCAGCTTCATCAACATAGTCATCATCGCTATCATCTGGATCCGAGTCGGTGTCATCGATGATGATGTAGTCTTCCGGGCGAATCTCCTTGGGTTTTTCGTCTTCTTTTACTGGCATAGGGCCTCCCATAAATATTCCAATCTTCTTGATCAGATCGTCATTCTTCCCCACTAATACTTCAATTTCTTCTTCATAATCTTCACGTGTAGCCTTGAGTTCTTCCTCCAGTTCCTTGATTCTTGTCCTTGCCTTCTTCAGGTCTATCATGTCGGCGCACATCTAGTTCTCCTGACGTCGAATGTGCTGGTTTAACTCCTGGATAAAAGCTGCAATTGATCTATCCTTTCTGGTGCTGATCATCTCCCAGTGCTCATCTCGGCGCCCACAAATCTGGTAGATAGTATCCTTGAGATCATTGCGGTAGACTTCTCCAATGCATCCCATGGCGATGTGAGCTGCCATGCTCTTTCCTAGACTCCAAGTTAGTGCATCAAAGGAAAACTCTATGGGCTCGGTGACTGGCATGAACATCCTTCCTGGAACTTGAACTTGAATCATCCAGCGCTCTTCTTCAGGTAAAGTGGCGTTGTAGGTTCCGGTGAAGCTTGGTACTCCTATGTTCAGGTATCTAGTGACTTCCTTCAAGTGACGTCCAAAGGGTGTATCTTCATCCGGTTGCGTGAACTTGTTCCTTGCATCCGCCATCCTAAAGAGTAGAAAAGATGGGAGGTCAGAAGAGAAGAGTGAGTAGTGATGTAGGTCTTTAGCTTAGTGGTCGTGTCCTACAGTCAGCGTGTGCTCTGATACCATCTTGTAGCGACCAGACCTCAAACGGTCCAATCTCTATGCTCCGGTGTCATCCCTGGATCAGTAATGCTGACACCACACAGTACTTGAAGGATTTATAGCAGAGTAGCAATCACACAATTATTACATCGAGGGTCTCAAAAGAGAACTTATTACAATAAATATGGCTTAAGGCCATCTAATAACGATAACAGCGGAAGGCTTGGAAGATAAGTGAATCCATCAACTCCAACGGCATCACTAAGTATAGAAACCACGACCTAAAACTCCTTAATCGTCGTCTGAAAAGTCTGCAACATTAACGTTGCAGCCCGAAAACGGGTCAGCACATGGAATATGCTGGCAAAGTAACACATAGAGAATAATGGAATGAAACAGCTATACTATATGCATATTTGGCTGGTGGAAAGCTCTATGGTTACAGTTTTGCGTAAAGCCAATTTTTCCCTACTGCAAAGGAATAAATTTTTATTTAACTATTATGGTGGTTGTTGAACATTGAGAATGGTTGACAGCATCCTCAATCCCAATTAAGTAACATCATTAAACAAACCCATCAAATTAAATTTTATAGTAACATGTTGAGATTCACATGATAATCCAGGTACTAGATACTCAAGATGTCCACAACCGGGGACACGGCTAACCATGATTAGTTTATACACTCTGCAGAGGTTTGTGCACTTTTCCCCACAAGACTCGATCTCCTCCGTTGGGATTCTCGCACTACATGGTGTTTGAGAAACGGATGACCGAGACATAGTCTTTCAGAAGCGCTAGCACCTTATGATGGGTAGACCATACCACCTACATCCCCTACATCTACTAGTCTACCACTGTAAGAGTTCGCATGACTTAGTCATCTATGCTAGAGCCCATAATAGCTTGTGGCTGCACACGGAAGTTTCTAGCATGAATAATCTCATGATCCCTTTGAGCCTGGGTGGTGGTCCAAAAGAAAACAGGCAAATCCTGGAATACCCAGGTGCCTCAATCCACCCAGATGTGTGTTTAGGTTGCCACCTTAAGTAAACCATTAATTAACAAAGCTCACATCTGTCATGGATACACTCACCCAATCCACGTCTACTAGCATAGCATAGCAATAATAAGCAAATGTAGAAGTAACTCCCAAAGGTTTGATAATAACAGGTAATAGGTACTACCTCATCTACTTCCCAAACCCACAATTTAATTAGATCCTAATCATGCAATGTGTGAGGATTGATCTAATGCAATAAAACTGGGTAGTGGGAAAACATGATCAAAGTGTTACTTGCCTTGCTGATGATCCGAGAAACCTAGTGATTCGAAGTAACAAGCGGCGCACTCCGGGTACTCCATCGCAAACAAACAAGCACACAAAAAGTACTCATCTAATCCATAGGTAAAGCTCAAATAAGAGATCTGACCATAAGTTCAACTTAAGAACTCCGGTTGGCAAAAAGAACCAAATCGAACGAAGCAACGAAAGACAAACATCAAAAGAAACAGACTTCGTTTACTATTCTGGATCTAGGGAAATTTTTACAGTGGAAAAAACTTGTTTGAGTTGGCTAAACGGAAAGAGGGTTTCGAGACGAAACTCCAGGCGCTTGAATCACCCGATTCCGATAAACGAGCGAGAAGTTATACTAGAATGAAAATCGGATCAGAAATCACGATCAGAAAAATCATGGATTAAATGCAAGAAAAAGAAAAACGACGAACAGTTTAACGAACGAACGTTCGTTAACTGGATCTAAATGACGAACACGATTGTTAAAACGAACGAACGAGCGAACGCTCGCTAAACAGAATAAACCGAAAAAAAAACGTTCTAAAAAATAAACCGCGGCTTTTTAAAAAAATGGGCGGTTTTCTAAAGAAAACTGCCGGCGACGGCGGCTACCTCGGCGGCGGGTCCGGCGGGCAGCGGGGCGGCTCCGACGAGGCAGCGCGGTGTGGCGGGGCGGCGAGGTGGCGGCGCGGGGCGGCAGCGAGGCGGCGGGGCAACGCGGGTTTGCGGCGAGGCGGCGGGGCGACGCGGGGCGGCGCGCGACAGCGGCGGCCTAGGGTTAGGGTTAGGGCGCGGCGCCTTATAAGGGCTGCCCCGTGCGGAGTCCCACTCTGGTACAGCCCGGAGTCGGTTCATGTTTTAAAAAAAATAATAACGCGCAGAAAAACAAATAAAAGAAATACTAAACGGACTCCAAAAATCCCGAAATAAATTTTCCCCGGCTTCTAAAATCAAGTTGCACAGGATGAACATTTGTTTGGGGCCTAAATGCAATTTTGAAAAACGCGCATTTTTCCTAAATTCAAATAAAATAGCAAATAAAACCAAATAAAATCTTATTTGATTTTTTTATTAAATCCTTAATATTTCTTTATTTTGGGAAAGTCATTTTATTCCCTCTCTCATATTTTTGCAAATGGAAACTATTGAAGATAAAATAAATAAAATCAAATGATCCTATTTTCAAAATTTGAGATAACTCAAATATGAAAATAACGAAATCCCCAACTCTCTCCGAGGGTCCTTGAGTTACGAAAAAATTGTAGGATCAACCAAAATGCAATAAATATGATATGCAATGATGATCTAGTGTATAACATTCCAAATTGAAAATTTGGGATGTTACAAGGGGTGACGATGGAATGCATGACCGGCAGCGACAACGACACAACTAAGAGATTTTACGGAAGGGTCGAGGAGATCCGGGAGCTTGACTACTCTGAACTACACAACGCGACGATGTTTCGTGTCAGATGGGCTAAGAATGTCGAAAGAGAAAACTAGTATTTCACTACCATGACTATACCCTTCGCCAAGGGCGCTACCGTGAACGCTATCGCAAAAAACGAGCCACGGGTACATGCTAAGCACGTGACACAATGTTTCTTCATAACCGACCCGTGCAATCCCAGCTGTCTTGTCGTGAGGAGAGGCAAAATGAACATCATTGGAATGGATGGAGTCGCCAACGAGGAAGACTACGACCAATACGGCAACCCAATAAGGGAAGATGACGATGAAGTATACGTGAAAAGAAGGAGCAATACTACATTACCTAAGAATGATCATACTCCATGGAAAAGGAAAAGTCACAATGAGGGGCTCAAATATTCTTCAACGAACAAGAAGGGAAAGGAGCTCACTCAAAAATGAAAACGTCAACACTGAGGAACCGTTATCGGTCAAATGATGTAATACATATGTTCCTATTTTCTGTACACACTTGACCGTTATGCATGGGTCAAATGATGTAATATATTTGTTCCTATTTTGTATACATGCTGAACCGTAAAATGATGCAATATATATCGCCTTAGTTATATACATTGTATCACCTTCCCTTCGTTCACTGCTATCGAAAAAAAGGAAAAGAAAAGAAAAGGGAGAGAAAATAAAGGAAAATAAAATAGAAGAAAAAACAGGAAAACTGCTATAGGTATTGTTATTGGTTATAGTAGTAGCGCTTTTTTGAAAAAGAGCTATAGCTAGTCAAGGTAGTAGTAGCGCTTTCTGGATAAAATGCTATAGCTACCTGTAATAGCAGTAGCACTTTCTCGCTAAAAGTGCTATAGCTAACTTAGCTATAGTGTGTTTGTCCGGAACGCGTTACTGCTACCTCGACTTAACCCCCAAAATCCTCACTCTCTGCTTCTTCCTGCCTCTGCTTTTCCCCCCAAATCCCCACTATCTCTTCCCCCGTGTCATTGCAGCCGAAGGCCTGCCCTCGCCGCGCCCCTGCGCTCGCCCCGACCCCGGCGCTCACCCCCGTCTCCCCCGCCCCCGGCGACCCTCAGTGCCGTGCCGTCTTCCCCAATCCTGCCTCGCCTCGTTGACGCGCCATCTCTCTCTGCCCTTTGTAGGCCCTCTCCCCTCCCCTCTTCTATGCTATTTTTTAGTGTAAGAAAAAACAGAATTGATTATATAGGTTTCTTGCATTTTTTATTCAAAGTAATTGTTGTTATTTAAATTTTATAGTGCTAGTTAGTTAATTAGAATTAGTATGAAACCTAGGATGGATTAGAGCAACTATTGCAATTTAAAAAAGCAGAATTTGAAGTGGACAGATTTGTTAAAGCAACTATTGCTATTTTAAAAAACAAAATCTGAAGTGGACAGATTAGTTAAAGCAACTGTTGCTATTTAAATTTTTTAGTTAAAGCAATTGTCGCTATTATTTAGTTTCAAATTTAGGTAGGCTGAATTTACTTTCAAATATTGTGAAGAAAAATGACTTCTTACATTTTTCTTCAAGTTCTATTTTTTTCTTCTTTTATATACAAATTTGAAGTGGACATGTGATATGTGGACATGTGATTTTGACATGTCATATTTGGAATTTGGACATGTCATTTGGACATGTGATGTTTTGGACAAGTCATATTTGGAAAATGATGATTATGTGCAGGGTAAGTGATCCGAGTGGCCTATGTTTCGCCGGAATGCTGATTCATTTCCATTGCGGTGAATTTCAGGAGCTCGATATGTCCACATTTTAGCAAAGGTCATGCCAAAATTTTCCATGAATTTTGGCATGACTTGTGCTAGAAGGTAGGCATATCAAGTGCCGGGAGTTGCTAGGAAACATCATTCTGGCAAACATAGATCTTTTTATGTCATTTTTCATTTTTTATTGTTTTAGAATTAAACGAGGATACTTAATCATAGGAAACATGTCGAACAACAAAGAAACCAGGGCCTTCTGACCAGGATGGAGATGAGATGTATTATGATGGTGAACAACAGTACCTTGACTTTTTGTCTACTAAGCACAGTCAAGGTTTGCAGGTCGGCCTCGATGATGGTACTGCTACCGACATCGACACCGACGGCGCCGGCCCCGATGGCGGCACCGAGACCGGCGGGGAAGGTACCGACGCCAATGCCGCTACCGAAAAGAAGAAGCAGAGTATACAAAAACCTAACAAATTCGGCATTGGACGACTGGTGATCACAAAGATGGCACCTAGCAAGTTTGAGCCTGTAGAGCTAGAAGAACCTCGCAAGTGTTATGGGAACCAATTAGGATGCATCCTACGGGAATGCGCGAGCATCAACGACAATGACTTAAGGAGTAAAGAACACTTGAGGAAGTTGCTCATGATGAAGTTGCACAAGAGATTCAAGTTCCCCGACCGGGATGATAGCATAGAACAACCGTGGGATGATCCGAAGCTACAAGGGTTGGGTGCTGCTATGGCCGAAGAAACTTCTTCATCTGGAGCCGGCCGAGAGCACACCAATAACCACACACCAACAAGCATGTATGGAGACCACCACCCCGCCTACGCAATTACCAGCACATGTAGTGCTGGGTGAGAGCGGCGGACGACGTGATGAAGGGAGTCCAATAGTGGCTGATGTAATCGGCTCCATAGAACAAAGAACGGATGATGATATGTAGGAGACAGAGGACCCAATGAGTTTCCTCAATACAGGCGCCTATGACAGTGACTTAGATATGATGAGTCAGCCATATGACAAACAGGCTATCAGCATGCTGATGAGGGTGTGGATGATCTGCCCGGGCAGGAACGTCCTAGTAGGGATTGCAAGAAGTCTCTCTTCATGAAATCCTCACGGGACACACCTAAAGATGCCGCCTCAACACAGGCTCAACTAGCCGGGGGTCATACAGTGCTTAGCCCGGCAATACCGGGGCAGGGGTTAAGGAAGGGTCTGGAAGGTGTGCCCAGGAAAAAGGAGAGGAAGAGACTAGGGAAGATAGGCTCAGCTACCTACAAACAAGCCAGAGCACATCACAGCCAGACAGTGGATTTTGAAGAGCATGTACCCGTCAAAGGTGCGGCCATGTTCCATGTCATGGGCGAAACCGTTGGAGGCACTATCAGGGGATCTCAGGAGACTGCACGACCATGTGTTGTTAACTGAGAAAAGCCTACTAGCCTCGAAGGATCCAAGATATCCGACATACGTGGCTCATGTGGCTGAGGGGAAGTGCTACATCGACACATGGCCCACGGAGGTGTTCTTCCTGCAGTTTGACCATATCTTCGAGATGTTTCTGACAAGGTTGATGGATTTTACAATCATCCGCCTTTTTGCGCTACATATGAGCTCCGTCATGAAGAGAGAAGAAGTCTCGCAAATCTGTGTGGCGGATCCGTACTACATGCACGAGTACTTCTTGAGTCTCGGTGACTTTGAGCGTGAAATTGCTAGGGAGTACCTCCAAAACTTCATGGTACAGAATAAAGACCAGGAAGTTGTCCTCCTGCCTTATCATCCGAAGTAAGTCAGTTCTGGACAACCCTTTCGTATATTTCAATCATTCCTTCTTGCTCATATGGAGAATAATTCGAGGTGTTTTTTCCCCACAACAACGGGCACACCGTCCTTATCGTTCTTTACCCGCAAGTCTCCCACGCCGTTGATACGTCTCCAATGTATCTATAATTTTTGATTGTTCCATGCTATTATATTATCTATTTTGGATGTTTAATGGGCTTTAATATGCACTTTTACATTACTTTTGGGACTAACCTATTAACCGGAGGACAAGTGCGAGTTTCTATTTTTTGCCTATTTTAGTGTTTCGCAGAAAGGAATGTCAAACGGAATCCAAACGGAACGAAACCTTTGCGAGGATCTTTCTTGGAAAAAACGCAATCCAAGGGACTTGGAGTGGAAGTCAGAGACGCAACAAGGCGGCCACGAGGTAGGAGGGCGCGCCTAGGGGGGTAGGTGCACCCCCACCCTCATGGGCCCCTCATAGCTCCACCGACATACTTGTTTTGCCTATATATACTCTTGTACCCTAAAAACATCCAGGAGAGCCACGAAACCACTTTTCCACCGCCGCAACCTTCTGTACCCATGAGATCCCATCTGGGGACCTTTTCCGGCGATCTGCCGGAGGGGGCATTGATCATGGAGGGCTTCTACATCAACACCATAGCCTCTCCGATGATGTGTGAGTAGTTTACCATAGACCTTCGGGTCCATAGTTATTAGCTAGATGGCTTCTTCTCTCTCTTTGATCTTCAATACAAAGTTCTCCTTGATGTTTTTGGAGATCTATTCGATGTAATATTCTTTTGCGGTGTGTTTGTCGAGTTCTGATGAATTGTAGATTTATGACTAAGTTTATCTATGAACAATATTTGGTTCTTCTCTGAATTCTTATATCCATGATTTGATATCTTTGCAAGTCTCCTCGAATTATCAGTTTAGTTTGGCCTACTAGATTGATCTTTCTTGCAATGGGAGAAGTGCTAAGCTTTGGGGTTCAATCTTGCGATGTCGTTTCCCAGCGACAATAGGGGCAGCAAGGCACGTATTTTATTGTTGCCATTGAGGATAAAAAGATGGGGTTTATATCATATT
This sequence comes from Triticum urartu, assembly GCF_056163025.1. NCBI lineage: Eukaryota > Viridiplantae > Streptophyta > Magnoliopsida > Poales > Poaceae > Triticum > Triticum urartu. The sequence goes on along the minus strand of NC_141874.1, from coordinate 367,169,261 downwards.
GCTTGAGTTTATCCCTCTACACCATGTCATCTTGCCTAAAGCATTACTCTGTTCTTATGAACTTAATACTCTAGACGCATGCTGGATAGCGGTCGATGTGCGAAGTAATAGTAGTAGATGCAGAATCGTTCCGGTCTACTTAACACGAACGTGATGCCTATATTTCATAATCATCCGTAGATATTCTCATAACTTTGCGCTTTTCTATCAATTGCTCGGCAGTAATTTGTTCACCCACCGTAATACATGCTATCATGAGAGAGGCCACTAGTGAAACCTATGGCCCCCGGGTCTATTTTATATCATATAAGTTTGTCGGGTGGTAGGTGCGACATATGCCAACGGGTGGCTTATCATTGTGGGAGCCAATAAGACGTCGCCGGTGCCTGGAAACGGGATGAGGCGAAGACATGCACGCCGGCGAATCTGACCCAGCTTCGGGGCTCTCCATGGAGATAACACCCCTACTGCTGCTCTGCGGGGTCTCTGCATGATCACAAGATGAATAAGTAGCTACACGACGCTCCTTGAGCTGTTTGGCGACAGGAGGAAGAAGGGCAAGGCTTGCTCTCTTCTCCTCCCTACGTGGTGTCTAAAACTAGCAGGGATCGATCTCCCTTTGCATGGATTCCCCGGGGGGTTTATATAGGCCTACCCCCGGGGGTACAATGGTAATCCGTCTTGGCGCGGGGCCCAGCCGTCTATGTCTACGCTCTCCGGCTTCTGCGCTGGCTGCTGGGGCCCGCCGGCTTGTGGGTCCCGCTGGCTGCCGGCTCCTTGGTCGACAAGCAGGCCCCACTGTCCAGGGCCTTGTCGGCGGCTGGTTACTGTTGCTTAATCTTGGTGACGAGGGCTTCACCGAGGTGGGCATGGCTACAGTGCCGCCGCCCGGCGGGCGATCGCTGTAGCCTCACCGCGTCTTGTCTCCTTAATGGGGCGTCTTCTTCGTGGGAGGTGGCAAGCCGGCTGTGGGGAGCCGGCTCTATCTTGGGTCGACTGGGGGAGGCATGGCCGCCTTTGGGTGTCTCTCTGCCCGAAGGGGCCCACCGCCCGTGGGCCACGCCGGCGGTCCGCTGTGGTTGACATCAGGGTCATCGTGGCAACAGTGCCGCGCTGGACGGGTCATGGCCACCCGTACGGCGCACTGTGCCAGGCGTGCTCCGGGATTCGGGGGTGGCAGGCTTCACTGTAGCCACGCCCTGTCACATCGCCATTACGTGGATGCAGACTTCGAGGGTACGATCTTGACCGCTTTATGGGAGCCGGCTTCTTGGAGTCGGCCCTCTCGCGGCCGGCTTCTCGGAGCTGGCCCTCCCACGGCGTTTCTTCATGAGGGCTGAAGTCGGGCCGCCTTCCGATAGCCGGCCTGGAGACAGCCGGCAAGGAGAAGGCGGCCCTGTGTCTTGGATTCTTGAGGGCCGAATCGGCTCGTAATTTTTTTCAGAAGGGCCAGGGGGAGCCGGCTAGGCTACCCATGGTTATTTACTCCGACAGTAGTCCCCGAAGCTGATCGAGCTTCGAGGCGGACAAAGGGACGAGAAGCTAGGTCAGCTTCCTATCCCGAGGGGCCGGCTTTTGCGTGTGCGCGTCGTCTTCGGAAAGCTCCGTTTCTTGTAGGCGGGAACGTGGGTCGCCCTGCGAGCTGACCCCGCGCCATTCCGCGGGCCACGTGGCAAGGAAGTCCTGCCAACGCACGCGCGCGACGGGACGCCGCCGCAGGCCCGGGCCCGCCACTTGCGGGCCTCAGTCCGAGCGCGGATCTTCTGCGGCCCACATGGACCGCTCGCCTCCCCGTGGCGGTTTTATTCTGCCATCAAGGCACAATAATCGCGGGACGTGGGGGAGTGGGCGCAGTTGATCCCCACGTTCCCCCACGCTGCGCCTCCTCGGCTCTGCCGCACGGTCTATAAGTAGAGGAGGAGGGGGAGCGGCAGAGGCTCGCGCGCTCTCCCTCACTCTGCCCCTTCTCGCCCTCCTTCTTCTTCTCTTCGCCGCAGCAACTCTTTGCAGTGTCGCTCCGCCATCGCTTCGTCTTGCTCCCTGCCGCATTGCTCCCATGGCGTTGTCAAGCTCGTGGGATGGCTCCAACGTCCATGAGGACCATGTCGAGTTCCTCCGCCGGACGCGGCGTCTGCCCGGCGAGAACCTAGTGCGGGTTCGTCAAGCGCCGGCGAGGGAAATTTCGCCGGCACCGGAGGAGGGCGAGCAGGTGATCTTCCGCTCGCACTGCCTGCGCGGCTTCGGCCTCCCGGCGAGCGGATTCCTTCGAGCCTTCCTCGAATTCTACCACCTCCAGCCGCAACACCTCACGCCCAACGCGGTAATGCTGCTGTCGGCCTTCGTCACCCTGTGCGAGGGTTTTCTTGGAGTTCTCCCCACGCTCGAGCTCTGGGGGGAGTTCTTCCAAAGCAAGCTCGGCACCGTCGTCGGGGCGTGCCCGCCCCCTGCGGAGCCTTCATTGCCATGAGGCGGGCGAGCGAGAACAATCCGTTCCCGTCCATTCCACTGATCCAGTCGGTGAAGCTTTGGCAGAAGTCTTATTTTTATGTGAAGAACATCGCCCAGCAAGGTGACTACGTCAACCTGCCGGCTTACGTAGCCGGCCCGCCGGCTGGGAGGCAACCTTCATGGAGCTACCGGGCCAGGTCGCTGTCTCAGGCCGGGAATGCAGCCGTCTCCCGGCTTCGGGTGATGATCCAGTCGGAGGGCCTGACCGGGGCCGACTTGGTGGCCGCCTTCGTGGACCGTCGGGTTCTTCTGCTCCAAGGCCGGCCTCACATGATCTGCCAGATGAGCGGCCGCTTCGACCCGTGCCGGCTGAGCACCAGGGAGATGCCTCACGCAGAGGTGTCTTACATGTTGAATTACATCTCCAACTGCAAGCTCGCCGAGGATTGGCGATACGGCAAGGAGCCGTATTCCCGCGCCAACCCTCCGCCTTCCGTAAGTTCTTTCTTCTTTTCTTCCTTTTTGTAGCCGGCCTCATGATAACCGACTCTTGATTAATTGGTTTGCTTTTAGCAGAACCCTCTTCTTCCGCCGACAGCCGGGGCCACGGGGGTAGAGCGCCAGCTCCTCCCCGACCGCACGGTGGACGACGCCGACGATCCGGACCTGGGAGCAGCCGCCATGGAAGACGCCATCGTGGGGGAAGGCGACGAGGCCGGAGGCGCGGGACTCGGGGCCAGCTTCGAAGACTGGCCGGACGACGACGAGGTCAAAGTCGCCCCGCACCGCCAGCCGGCGCCTGATCATCAAGGCGCGGGCTCGTCCGCCGTGCCGGCTGCCCGTGGCGGCGCGCAGAAGCGCCGGGCTGCATCGACCTTCTTCGGCAGCCGGCCGAAGAAATCCAAGGCTTCCACGGCGGCGACCAAGCGGGATGAGGCGGCCGCGATGGCGGCCCGCTTCCGCAGGCGGTCTCTGCGTAAGTCGTTGAATGTCTTGCGTATATATATATTTTTTTTTCTTTTTCGAAGCTCTTCTAAACCTTTCTTTTCTTGCCGGATAGGGCGCCGCTTTCTCTCGAGCGAGGTCCTGGCGGCTCCATAGTCGGGCCGACTGGAGGGTCCTCAAGCTCCCGCCGCGTGGACCCCCGCGCCGACCTTAGGGAGGCCATGGAGGGTAACGCGCGGGAGGTGTGGGAGGAGCGGGAGGCGGCGGAGCGAAGGACTGCCCAGGCGACAAAGGAGCAGGCCGACGCGGCGGCCAAGGCCCGGGCGATAGCGGCAGCCGCGGAGACGGAGGCGGAGGCCTCGCACAACCGGCCTCTGCTGCTCGTTGTTTCCCTCCGCGCCGTGGCCCCCAACATTCCCGTGCCCCCATTGGAGGAGGTCGACCAAGGCCCGCCGGTGATGGAGGGGCGGGAGGACCACGTGATCTTCGTGGAGGAGGCGTCGCAGACGGCGCCGACTGGAGCGGGTCAAAGCGGCCAATCAGCTGCGGCACCAGAGCAGCCGTCCAGGGGCGAGCCAGAAGCAGGGGCCGGCCTCGAGGTGCAGTCGGCATTGCGCCGGCGTGCAGGGGGTGGCGCCTCCGCGCCGGAACCGCACCGAGCAGCGGGCGCCAGCTAGGCGGCGGAGGCCCTGGAGGCGGCCAGCGCCAGCACGTCTGAGTGGACTCCCAGCGGGGGGACGGGCGAGCTGAACGCGGCGGCCCAGGAGGTCCGGAACTGGCTTCAAGTTCAGGCCGCCTCGCTGCAGCGATACACTCAAGAGTTTCTCTCGACGCGGGTCGTCATCCGGGTGAGTCTTCTGGCCTTTGTTATTTTGTTCTTTTGGTTTCTTCCTGGGGGCGCATCAGCGCACCCACTGGGTGTAGTCCCCGAGTTCTGAGCCGGCTGCTGCGCAGGCGGCTTGGAAATTACTAGGTTCTGACAACTTAACTTATCCTTGCTTCCTGTATAATCTTTCAGGAGTATCACAACCTCCGTGCAGCCACCTTAAACTCCCAGGCTCAGGAGCTGGGCAGGAGAACCGAGGACCTGACCAGCAGCCGGAGTGCGTATTTGTTTCGTTCATCTCCTGTGGGGGCGTGTCAGTGCACCCACTGGGTGTAGTCCCCGAGATTCGGGCCGACTGCTGAGCAGCCGGGTCGGATCTTCCTTGACGACTTCACCTTATTAATTTCCTTTGTCTTCATGCTTGCAGGAGCCAATGCCGACTTGAGGGAGCAGCTCAGCGGGGCCCAGGCCGCCCTTCGCGCCAAGGAAGCCGAGTATAGCGCCTTGGTCCTGGAGCATGACCGCCTGGTCAAGAAGTCGGCCGACCAGGAGGAGAGCCATAAGGCGGCCCTGAAGAAGGCGCAGGATAATGAGGACGCCCTGAAGGCCGAGTTCGAGACCGAAGCGGCGGGCTGGGCTGAAGCGAAGCAGGCACTGAGCGAGGGCTTCAGCCGTATCAAGGATCTGATCGACGGTAAGCCACCTTCTTCACTCCCTGCTTGCCCTTTGATCCCTGATTTGTGTTCTGACTTCTGCTGCTTTTTGTTCTCTGTGCAGACTACTTTCCCAGCTACTCCGTCTTCGCCACCCAATCCATCGAGGCCCATCGCGAGGCACGCCGGCAGGCGGGGGCTGAAATCGTGTCAGACGCAAGCCGGACGCTCGAGGAGCAGCTCTTGGCGGTCCAAGCCCGGCTGCAGCCGGCTCACCGTATGCTCCGCCACCTCTAGCGCGCCGGGGCGCAGGTGTTGGCCGCCCTCTGGCCAAGCGAGACGATTCCCCGCACCCCGAATCGGACTGCCGACTGGCTAGAGGTGGCTGTTGGCCACTTCGAGGCCTGGAAGGCGTCGGCAGCCCGGCTTGGAGCTGGGCGGGCGCTGGAGTTCATCCGAGCCTGGTATCCGGGGCTGAACCTGGACCAGCTGCGCACCTGGCGGCTGGAGGCCGACGAAGAGTTGGAGGAGGTGCGACCGGCTATCGCTCAGCGCGCTTTGACGATCGCCGAGTGTACTGACATCAGCGTCTTCACTCCTGAGATCAATGATGACGGCGTTGCCCAACCGAAGGAGTGGTTCGGGCTGGACCCGGCAGCGGGTGAAGACTCGGCAGAGGAGATCGCCTCCAGCGATGAAGGTGAAGACGATGAAGGAGAGGAAGGCGAAGACATTGAGCCGACTGGTGAAGCGGGCAGCCAACCTCAGCCTGATCGTGCCTCCGGCAACAAAGCGCGTGCTAGCGCGCCCTCTACGGGAGGCGGTGATCATGCCGAGGTTCGCCAGCCGGCCACTCCTCCAGCCGGCACTGCCGTCTCCACCAACCTGCCCGACTCGCCATTCGCTCCCTTGGCCTAGTCTGCCGTCCTTGTTTTTTCCTGCTTGTTTCCTTTTGAACAACTTTATTAAACTTGCGTAGTTCCACCCACTGGGGGTGTATTCGAACTATGTTGAATGCTGGCCTTTTGATGGTCTTTTATGTAAATATTATTGTGTGTTTGGTTTCCATTCATGTATGCTTTTTATCCTTAGGCTGTTTCCTTTGCCGCCTTCCCCTTCTAGGAAGGCAAGTACCCGAGCTTTCTTAGATTGGAGAGAGGTGAATGGAAGCCGGCCGGCCGGCTACTCTGGTAGCCGGTCGGCGGTGGGAGAAAAACCGGCTTTTGTTATATTAGTCCGTTAGTCCCTAGCCGTTTTTCGTGTGGGCACCCGTTCCTGCCTTTAACTCTTGCCAGCCGGACAGCCGGTTCTTCGAACTGCGACTTTTGGCAAGAGAAGGCTTGGGAGCCGGCACACTACTTGTCTGACTGCGGGTAGGACTTCTAATATAACTCCAGGCGGCCAGTCCCCGGGCCGACTAGTCGAACCCGGTCCAGACGGAAAAAGTGAATGCAATGACAAGGCCATAAGCATGATACTTTTCATTCATAGATAAAAGATGGCAGTCCCCGAGCTCTCCTCGGGGGGCCTATTGTCTCGTACTTAGTACAAAAGTTAGCGTGATACATACTGCATTTCAACTGTAAAACCTTCGGAGGAGGTTGGCGTTCCATGGTCGTTCCGACTCCTTGCCGGAGTCGTCTCTCTTTCGTGCCTTCGGCTTCTGCGCGTCGATCAGGTAGTAGGAGTCGTTGCCTAAGGCTCTGCTGATGACGAAGGGGCCCTCCCAAGGGGCCGAGAGCTTGTGCTGGCCGGCTGTTCGCTGGATCAGCCGGAGCACAAGATCGCCCTCTTGGAAGGATCTTGGCTTGACCTTCCGGCTGTGGTAGCGGCGCAGGCCCTGCTGATAGATGGCGGACCGGCTAAGGGCTAACAGCCGGCCTTCTTCCAGCAGGTCGACGCCGTCTTCTCGTGCTTCCTTGGCCTCGGCTTCCGTGTAGATGGTCACCTGAGGCGAGTCGAACTCAATGTCAGTTGGGATGACCGCCTCGGCACCATATACGAGGAAGAAAGGAGTGAAGCCGGTTGACTTGTTTGGTGTAGTGCGCAGACTCCATAGGACAGCCGGGAGCTCATCGAGCCAACAGCCGGCTGAACGCTCCAGTGGTACGATCAGTCGGGGCTTGATGCCGGAAAGGATGAGGCCGTTGGCTCGGTTGACCTGGCCGTTTGACTGCGGGTGGGCAACGGACGCTAGGTCCAACCGGATTCCTTGCGTCGCGCAGAAACGTGCCAAGCTCCCTTGGCGAAATTCGTACCATTGTCGGTGATGATGTTGTGTGGTACGCCGTACCGAGTTGTTATATCTGCGATAAATGTCATGGCAGTCGGCCCATTCAGCTTCTTCATCGGCTTTGCCTCAATCCATTTGGTGAATTTGTCCACGGCGACAAGTAGATGTGTCATGCTGCCGCGCGCCGTTTTGAATGGGCCCACCATGTCCAGTCCCCAAACGGCGAAGGGCCAAGTGAGGGGAATGGTCTTGAGTGCTAAAGCCGGCATGTGTTGCTTGGAGCTGAAGAGTTGGCACCCTTTGCAATGTTTAACTAACTCCTTGGCGTCATCCAAAGCAGTCGGCCAAAAGAAACCATGGCGGAAGGCTTTGGCGACGAGTGATCTTGAGGCCGCATGGTGGCCGCATTCTCCTTGGTGGTTGTCTCTGAGGATTGCAATGCCCTTCTCTTGCTCGACGCATCGCTGGAGGACCCCAGTGACACTGCGCTTGACGAGTTCTCTATTGACGATTGTGTATGCTCCGTCTCGGTGTTGGACTTGTCTTGCCTCTACTTCGTCAGCCGACAGATCTTGGTTTATTAGGAAGTTGAGGATGGATTGAGCCCATGATGGAGCTGCGACCTCTTCTATTGCCAAAACGGCTACTGCGACCAGGGCGGGCGGGCTGGGCGGTGAAATGCTTGAGTCGGCCGCCACCTGCTGTGTTGGTGTAGTCTCCGGGCTGACTACCGCAGTCCCCAAGTCGGGTATGGCAGTCCCCAGGTCGGGCGTAACTACGGAAGTCCCCGAGCCGCCTGCTGATGCCCCCTGGCTGACTATCGGAGTCCCCGGGTCGCCTGCTTGGTTCTTCGAGCCGGACTCGGCCGCGTCGGGGTCAGGCGGCACGAAGATGGAATCGGACTCTGGAGACGGCTTGATAGACGGCTTGAGGAGGCGTTATAGAAAGACACCGGTTGGTATTGCTTGCCGAGTGGAGCCTATTCGAGCCAGAGCATCAGCTGGCTCATTGTCGGCTCGTGGTACGTGGAGGAACTCACATCCTTCAAAATACCCACTGATCTGCTGAACGAGGAAGCGGTAGCTTGCCATATTTGCGTCCTTGGCATCCCAGTCACCGGATGATTGCTGGACCACCAAGTCCGAGTCGCCATAACATAGGATCCGGCGAATGCCGAGTTCTTTGGCAAGCCGGAGCCCGTGTATGAGCACCTCGTACTCGGCCACGTTGTTGGAGGCAGTAAAGTGAATTTGCAGCATGTATCTGAGCTTGTCCCCTTTGGGAGAGGTGAGGATGACGCCGGCTCCCAAGCCGGTGCGCATGTTGGACCCATCGAAATGCATGCGCCAATGAGTGGAGTCGGGAGCCGGCGGTAGGTACTGGGTCTCGGCCCAGTCGACGAGGAAGTCGGCCAATGCTTGGGACTTGATGGCGGTGCGAGGCTGGTAGAAGATCGTGTAGGGGGCCAGCTCGATGGCCCATTTCGCCACCCGGCCGGATGCATCCCGGCTGCCTATGATCTCGGCCAGCGGGGCGGTGCATACAACCGTGATGGGATGCTCTTGGAAGTAGGGCTTCAGCTTCTTGGCAGCGAAGTACATGCCGTAGCACATCTTCTGGTAGTGCGGGTAGTTCTGCTTCGAGGTAGATAGCACCTCGCTCAAATAGTACACCGGCCTCTGGACCGGCTGGGCTCGGGCTTCTTCTGGGCGCTGGACTACGATGACGGTGCTGACCACCCGGCTGGTTGCGGCGATGTAGAGGAGCATGGGCTCTTTCTCAGTCGGCGCCGCCAGGACAGGCGGCGTGGCCAGCATCTTCTTCAGCTCGTGAAAAGCTTGGTCGGCTTGGTCATTCCACTCGAAGTGGTTGGTCTTCTTCATGAGGCGGTAGAGGGGAAGAGCTTTCTCTCCGAGCCGGCTGATGAAGCGGTTCAGGGAGGCCAAGCATCCGGTAAACTTCTGGACGTCTCGAAGTTTGGTGGGAATCGCCATTCTCTCAATGGCCTTGATCTTTACTGGGTTGCATTCGATGCCGCGTTCGGAGACCAGGAAGCCTAGGAGCTGGCCGGCTGGCACTCCGAACACGCATTTCTCGGGGTTAAGCTTGATTTGGAACCGGCGTAGGTTCTCAAATGTTTCCTTGAGGTCTTCCAGCAAGGTACCGCGCTTCTCCGTCTTCACCACAATGTCGTCTACGTAGACGTGGTCATTTCTGCCGAGTTGCTTGAGGAGGCACTTCTGCATGCAACGCTGAAAAGTGGCACCGGCATTTCTCAAGCCGAATGTCATAGTCAGGTAGCAGAAGGCTCCGAATGGCGTGATGAAGGCGATCTTCAGGCGGTCTGCCGGATCTAACTTTATCTGGTGATACCCTGAGTAAGCATCCAAGAAACTCAACAGCTCGCATCCGGCCGTGGAGTCTATCACTTGGTCAATCCTTGGCAGGGCAAAGGGATCTTTGGGGCAGGCCTTGTTGAGGCTCGTGTAGTCTATACACATGCGCCACTTGTTGTTCTTCTTTTAGCACGAGGACCGGGTTAGCGAGCCACTCTGGAAAGAAAACTTCCATAATAAAGTCGGCTGCCAGAAGCCGGGCTATCTCCTCTCCCACAATCCCGCGTTTCTCCTCCGACAGTCAGTGGAGGGGTTGTTTGACCGGCTTTGCGTCTTCTCGGACATGTAGTTTGTGCTCGGCGAATTCCTTCAGAACACCCGGCATGTCCTTGGGGGACCATGCAAAGATGTCCCGATTCTCACGGAGGAAATCAGCGAGCTCGCCTTCCTATTTGCTGTTTAGGTTTGCCCCGATGACGGCAAACCTCTCTGGGTGCTCGGGGTCAAGAGGTATCTTCTTCGTCTCCTTGGCCGGCTGGAAAGATCCTTGAGCATCATGCTCCTTGGGATCGGGGGACAAGGCCGACTGCTTGCTGGCCATGGCCACGACTCGGTCCATCATCTTCTTTTCTTCGGCAATCACAAGGGACTCGGCCAGCCGGCTACTGGCTGATACGCACTCAGAGGACTTCTTGTAATCGCCGGCTACGGTGATGATGCCTTTGGTGCTCGGTATCTTCATCTTGAGGTATGCATAGTGGGGAACTGCCATGAACCTGGCCAAGGCAGGTCGGCCAAGCAATGCATGGTAGGGGCTCTCCAGGTCCACCACTTCAAACCAGATCGCCTCCCGGCAGACATGCTCCTTGTCCCCAAAAAGTACATCAATCTTGATCTTGCCAATGGGGGCGCAGGACAAGCCGGGTACGATGCCATGGAACACAGTCCGAGTAGGCATGAGTTGCTTCGTCTTGACATTCAGCTTCTCCATGGTGTCACGGTACAGGATGTTGATGCTGCTCCCGACGTCTATCAGCACGCGGGAGAAACCGGCAGCGCGTCTATCTGTTGCAAGGGTGGCATCCAAAACCAACGAATAAGAGCCAAGAGACGGCATCACCTCTGGGTGGTCGGTCCGGCTCCAGCTGATAGGTTTTTCTGACCAGTGCATGTGCTCGGCGGGGTTGGCAGCAACCATGCTGACTTCTTGGTGCTCTCAGCGTTTGCTGCGCTGGTCTTTGGGCTGGCTCGTAAAGATGACATAGGCGGCATGCTCGTCGGGGAACTCATCGTGCACGGCTCCGACTGTGGGCCGAGCGGCCGGCGGCTGCGGAGCCGGAGGCGGCGGACCGGCAGGTGGAGGCGGTGCGAGCCCTTCGCCTTTGGAGATTCGGGTGAGCCAGTGGCACTTCTGGGTCATGTGGTTGGACGGCTTCGCGCCGCTGTGGAACTTGCATGGGGCGTCGAGAGTCTGTTCGTAGGAGAAGGCCGGCTGCCAAGCCGGCTTGCCGCCCCTCTGCTTCTTGGGTGCGGGCCGCGCTTCGGGCTGCTCGTCTTTGACTGTTGCCACCTGCCGACTGGTGGAGGGCGGCACGGGGCCCTTGCGCTTGTGGTCATTCTGGTGTGGGCGTCGGCTGGAGTCCCCAGCCGGCGTCTTGGGCGCCGGGTTGAGTACCTTTCTCGACGCGTCTACCCGGAGTTCGGTCTTCATCGAGGAGTCAGCGGTGGCGTACTTGTCCGCTATGACCAGAAGCTCGTCGAGGGTAGTCGGCTTGTCGCAGAGGAGCTTGTGCTTGAGGAGGGTGCCTTCTCGGCACCCGGCAGTGAAGTATTGTATGGCTTGCACCTCGTGCACCCGTTCGCAAGAGTTGCGGAGCTTGGCCCAACATGTGAGGTAGTCGCGAGTGGACTCGGCGGGGCCTTGTACGCACAAGGAGAGCTATCTGGGCTTGGGAGCCCGCTTGTAGGTGCTGGTGAAGTTGCGGACGAAGGCTTCTGTGAAGTCTAGCCAGCTGTTGATGCCGTATGGCTTGAGGCTGTTGAGCCAGGTCCGGGCCGTGCCCTGCAACATGAGGGGCACGTACTTCACGGCAACGCGCCTATTGCCGTTGGCTATGCTAACCGCCGTGGAGTAGTCGATCAACCAATCTTCCGGCTTCACGGAGCCGTTGTACTTAGGCGTGTCTCTTGGGAGCGAGAACCCTTTGGGGAAGGGCTCGTCGCGGATGCCGGGGCCGAAGCAAGGCGGGCCGACATCGTCTTGTTCTTCTAGCGCCGGGGATCGCGCCAGGCGGTCGATCCGATGGCGGGCGTCGTTCTCGCCGACTCCTTCGCGGCGACCTAGCCGGCCGCTGAGAGTCGGATGCGCAATAGGTGGTTGGGTGGGATATCTCTCTCCACGGGGCCGGGGCGGAGGCGGGTTGCCCCGCCACTCCACGGCCCGGGGGTGGCCTTCTGCGTCTCGCTCGATGGAGATTCAGGTTCGGCTTCGGCTGGCAGCCGGCTCTTTCTCGCGCCGCGCGCGGGTTTTGCCCGTAGTCGGCGTCCGGGACGTCGTGCCGTGATCTCGGCGCGGGGGAGGGCCTTCCGCGCGGGCGTCGGCTTCATGCCGACGCGCGGCCGCATCGATCAGATGCTGGATGCGTCAGGTCATGTGGGGGAGTTCTTCGGCCCCCAGCCCATCCAGCTCGTCTACGGCCGCCTGGGCGGCACGCAGGTTCTCGAGCAGAGTGGCGTAGACTGGGCGGTCGACTCCTAGCGTATCGGTGACGACAGCGCCGCGCTGTCTGACAACGCCGGCCCGGCTGGGCTCGCCTGGGGGCGGCGTGCCAAAGGCGGCGTGGTCGGCCTCGCGTCGGTGGGCCTCAGCGAGGCGTCTCATGGAAACCAACTTCCGACCCTCCGCGAGGAGGGCAAGGCGGCGAGCTTCCAGTGCTTCAGCATCGGCATCGGCCGGGAGGGGGATGGACAAGTCGTGGACCGCCACGTGCGGGGTGTCATGGGCGCTTTCATCGGAAGCGCCGCCGTGGCCGATGACCATCACCTCGGTGGTGACTGCGTCGTAGCCATCGGCCCGGGGAAGCGAGTCGTTGTAGATCGCGATGTCGGGGGGGAATGTGTCGAGTGAGGCCGTGTCGGAGTCGACAGGCATCGGATCGGTGGAGCCAACCGACTCCAAGTCCACGGCAGGCTCGCCGAAGACGTGGAGCTGGCCGAGGAGGTTGACGAGGTGGTCGGTGCCCGCGTGGGAGGCGTGCTCGTCGGAGATGAGGGTCTTGTCAAGGAGATCGGCGAGGCTGCTCGCCGCACAGATGTTGGTGACGCCTTGTAGCATGTCGTGGCAAGCGCCATCGGGCGTGCCGGGCTGGCTACGCTCGCGGGGGAGGAAGAGGGTTCCCGTCCAGAACAGGTCTCCAGACGATGGTGCACCTGGCCCCACGGTCGGCGCCAAATGTTGGGTGGTAGGTGCGACATATGCCAACGGGTGGCTTATTATTGTGGGAGCCAATAAGACGTCGCCGGTGCCTGGAAACGGGATGAGGCGAAGACATGCACGCCGGCGAATCTTACCCAGCTTCGGGGCTCTCCGTGGAGATAACACCCCTACTGCTGCTCTGCGGGGTCTCCGCATGATCACTAGATGAATAAGTAGCTACACGATGCTCCTTGAGCTGTTTGGCGAGAGGAGGAAGAAGGGCAAGGCTTGCTCTCTTCTCCTCCCTACGTGGTGTCTAAAACTAGCAGGGATCGATCTCCCTTTGCATGGATGCCCCGGGGGGTTTATATAGGCCTACCCCCCGGGGTACAATGGTAATCCGGCTGGGCGCGGGGCCCAGCCGTCTGTGTCTACGCTCTCCGGCTTCTGCGCCGGCTGCTGGGGCCCGCCGGCTTGTGAGTCCCGCCGGCTGCCGGCTCCTTGGTCGACAGGCAGGCCCCACTGTCCAGGGCCTTGTCGGCGGCTGGTTACTGTTGCTTAATCTTGGTGACGAGGGCTACGCCGAGGTGGGCATGGCTACAGTGCTGCCGCCCGGCGGGCGATCGCTGTAGCCTCACCGCGTCTTGTCTCCTTAATGGGGCGTCTTCTTCGAGGGAGGTGGCAAGCCGGCTGTGGGGAGCTGGCTCTATCTTGGGCCGACTGGGGGAGGCCTGGCCGCCTTCGGGTGTCTCTCTGCCCGAAGGGGCCCACCGCCCGTGGGCCGCGCCGGCGGTCCGTCGTGGTTGACATCAAGGTCATCGTGGCAACAGTGCCACGCCAGACGGGTCATGGCCACCCGTACGCGCACTGTGCCAGGCGTGCTCTGGGATTCGGGGGTGGCAGGCTTCACTGTAGCCACGCCCCGTCACATCGCCGTTATGTGGATGCAGACTTCGAGGGTACGATCTTGACCCCTTTATGGGAGCCGGCTTCTTGGAGTCGGCCCTCTCGCGGCCGGCTTCTCGGAGCCGGCCCTCCCGCGGCGTTTCTTCATGAGGGCTGAAGTCGGGCCGCCTTCCGATAGCCGGCCTGGAGACAGCCGGCAAGGGGAAGGCGGCCCTGTGTCTTGGATTCTTGAGGGCCGAATCGGCTCGTAATTTTTTTCAGAACGGCCAGGGGGAGCCGGCTAGGCTACCCATGGTTATTTACTCCGACAAAGTTTCCGATCTACAATTCTAGTTTACTATTTATTTTATTTTGCAATCTTTACTTTTCAATCTATACAACAAAAATACCAAAAATATTTCCCTTATTATCTTTATTAGATCTCACTTTCGTAAGTGACCGTGAAGGGATTGATAACCCCTTTATTGCATTGGTTGCGAGGTTCTTGATTGTTTGTGCAGGTACTAGGTGACTTGCCTGTATTCTCCTACTGGATTAATACCTTGGTGCTCAAAAAAGGAGGGAACTACTTACGCTACTTTGCTGCATCACCCTTTCCTCTTCATGGGAAAAACAATGCATGCTCAAGAGGTAGTGATACGTCCATTTTGCATCATGCTTTTATATTGATATTTATTGCATTATGGTCTGTGATTACACATTATGTCACAATACTTATGCCTATTATGTATTATTTTACAAGGTTTACATAAAGAGGGAGAATGCCGGCAGCTGGGGTTCTGGGCTGGAAAAGGAGCAAATATTAGGGACCTATTATGCACAGCTCCAAAAGTCCTCAAACTTCACGGAAGACGTTTTCAGAATATATAAAAAATACTCAGCGGAAGAAATTCACCAGGGGGGCCACACCCTGCCCACGATGGTGGGGGCGCGCCCTACCCCCCTGGGCGCGCCCCCCTACCTCGTGGGCCCCCGGTGGCCCTTCGGTGGCCATCTTCTGCTATATGAAGTCTTTCGATGGAAAAAAAATAACAAGCCATCTTCTCGGATGAAACTCCGCCGCCATGAGGTGGAACCTTGGCGGAACCAATCTAGGGCTCTGGCGGAGCTGTTCTGCCGGGGAAACTTCCCTCCCGGAGGGGGAAATCATCGCCATCATCATCACCAACGCTCTTCTCATCGGGAGAGGGCAATCTCCATCAACATCTTCATCAGCACCATCTCCTCTCAAAACCCTACTTCATCTCTTGTATCCAATTCTTGTCTCCAAGTCCGGGATTGGTGCTAGTAGGTTGCTAGTAGTGTTAATTACTCCTTGTAGTTGATGCTAGTTGGTTTATTTGGTGGAAGATCATATGCTCAGATCATATATGCATATTAATACCCCTCTGATTATGAACATGTTTATGCTTTGTGAGTAGTTACGTTTGTTCCTGAGGACATGGGAGAAGTCTTGCTATTAGTAGTCATGTGAATTTGGTATTCGTTCGATATTTTGATGAGATGTATGTTGTCTCTTCTCTAGTGGTGTTATGTGAACGTCGACTACATGACACTTCACCATTATTTGGGGCTAGAGGAAGGCACTGGGAAGTAATAATTAGATGATGGGTTGCTAGAGTGACAGAAGCTTAAACCCTAGTTTATGTGTTGCTTCGTAAGGGGCTGATTTGGATCCATATGTTTCATGCTATGGTTAGGTTTACCTTAATACTTTTGTTGTAGTTGAGGATGCTTGCAATAGAGGTTAATCATAAGTGGGATGCTTTTCCATGTAATGACATTACCCAAGCACCGGTCCACCCACATACCAAATTATCAAAGTACCGAACGCGAATCATATGAGCGTGATGAAAACTAGCTTGATGATATTCCCATGTGTCCTCGGGAGCGCTTTTCTCTATATAAGAGTTTGTCCAGGCTTGTCCTTTGCTACAAAAAGGATTGGGCCACCTTTCTGCACTTTATCTACTTTTGTTACATGTTGCTCGTTACAAATTATCCTATCACAAAACTATCTGTTACCACTTATTTCAGTACTTGCAGAGAATACCTTGCTGGAAACCGCTTATCATTTCCTTCTGCTCCTTGTTGGGTTCGACACTCTTACTTATCGAAAGGACTATGATAGATCCCCTATACTTGTGGGTCATCAAGACTCTTTTCTGGTGCCGTTGCCGGGGAGTGTAGAGCCTTTGGTAGGTGGAATTTGGTAAGGAAAAATTTATATAGTGTGCTGAAATTTATTGTCACTTGTTACTATGGAAAGTAATTCTCTGAGGGGCTTGTTCAGGGTATCTTCACCACATCTAGTAGAGCAAAGAGTTGCTCCTCAACCTACTGAACCTATTGAAAATGAAACTCCTTTTGAATTTCCTTCGGGTATGATGGAAAAACTGCTAGCTAACCCTTTTACAGGAGATGGAACAAAGCATCCTAATGAGCACTTAATATATGTGGATGAAGTTTGTGGATTATTTAAGCTTGCAGGTATACCCGATGATGTTGATAAGAAGAAGGTCTTCCCTTTATCTTTGAAGGGAGACGCATTGATATGGTATAGGCTATGTGATGATATGAGATCATGGGACTATAAAAGATTGAAGTTGGAATTTCATCAAAAGTATTACCCTATGCATCTTGTTCATCGTGATCGCAATTATATATATAATTTCTGGCCTCACGAAGGAGAAAACATCGCTCAAGCTTGGGGGAGGCTTAAATCAATGTTATATTGATGCCCCAATCATGAGCTCTCGAGAGAAATAGTCATGCAAAGTTTTTATGCTCAGCTTTCTCATAATAATCAAACCATGCTCGATACTTCTTGTGCTGGCTCTTTTATGATGAAGACTATTGAATTCAGATGGAATTTATTGGATAGAATTAAATGCAAGTCTGAAGATTGGGACCTCGACGAAGGTAAGGAGTCAGGTATGACACCTAAGTTTGATTGTGTTAAATCTTTTATGGACACCGATATTTTCCGTAAGTTTAGCACTAAATATGGACTTGACTCTGACATAGTAGCTTCTTTCTGTGAATCCTTTGCTACTTATGTTGATCTCCCTAAGGAGAAGTGGTTTAAATATCATCCACCCATAGAAGTAAAAGTAGATGCACCTATTAAAGTTGAAGAAAAGACTGTCACTTATAACGATCCTATTGTTCCTACTTCTTATGTTGAGAAACCACCTTTCCCTGTTAGAATAAAGGATCATGCTAAAGCTTCAACTGTTGTTTGTAAAAGCAATATTAGAACTTATACACCTCCTGAGCAAGTTAAAGTAGAACCTAATATTGCTATTGTTAAAGATCTCTTGTCTGATAATATTGATGGGCATGTTATTCAGTTCGAAGGTGAAACTGCTAGAATTGGTAAACCTTGTGATAAAGATAAACATAGACCTGTGGTAGGCATGCCTGTTATTTCTGTTAAAATAGGAGATAATTGTTATCATGGCTTATGTGATATGGGTGCTAGTGCTAGTGTTATACCGCATACTTTATACGAAGAAATTAAGAATGAAATTGCACCTGCTGAGTTAGAAGGTATTGATGTCACAATTAAACTTGTCAATAAGGATACTATTTCACCAATTGGAATTGTTAGAGATGTTGAAGTCTTGTGTGGGAAAACTAAATATCCTACTGATTTTCTTGTTCTTACTTCTCTGCAAAATAGCTTTTGTCCCATTATATTTGGCAGACCCTTCTTAAATACTGTTAATGCTACCATAGATTGCACAAAGAATGTTGTTACTGTTGGCTTTGATGATATGGTTCATGAGTTTAATTTCTCTAAATTTAGTAAACAACATCGTGAGGAAGAATTACCTAGTAAGGATGAAATTATTGGTCTTGCTTCTATTGTCGTACCTTCTAGTGATCCTTTAGAACACTATTTGCTAGACCATGAGAATGATATGTTCATGAATGAAAGAAGGGAAATAGATGAAGTATTCTTTAAACAGGAACCTATTCTGCATCACAATTTGCCTGTTGAAATTTTAGGGGATCCTCCTCCACCCAAGGGTGATCCCCTGTTTGAGCTTAAACCGTTGCCTGATAATCTTAAATATGCTTATCTTGATGAAAAGAAGATATATCCTGTTATTATTAGTGCTAACCTTTCAGAGCATGAAGAAGAAAGGTTATTGAAAACTCTGAAGAAGCATCGTGCTGCTATTGGATATACTCTTGATGATATTAAGGGCATTAGTCCCACTCTATGTCAACATAAAATAAATTTGGAGGCAGATACCAAACCAGCTCGTGATCCTCAACGACGTCTGAATCCTAAAATGAAAGAAGTGGTAAGAAAAGAAATACTAAAGCTTCTGGAGGCAAGTATAATCTATCCCGTTGCTGATAGTAAGTGGGTAAGTCCTGTCCATTGTGTCCCTAAGAAGGGAGGTATTACTGTTGTTCCTAATGTTAAAGATGAATTGATTCCACAAAGAATTATCACATGTTATAGGATGGTAATTGATTTCCGCAAATTAAATAAAACTACTAAGAAAGATCATTACCCCTTCCCTTTTATTGATCAAATGCTAGAAAGATTATGCAAACATACACACTATTGCTTTCTAGATGGTTATTCTGGTTTCTCTCAAATACATGTGTCGGCTAGAGATCAATCAAAGACTACTTTTACATGCCCTTTTGGTACTTTTGCTTATAGACGTATGCCTTTTGGTTTATGTAATGCACCTGCTACCTTTCAAAGATGCATGATGGCTATATTCTCTGACTTTTGTGAAAAGATTTGTGAGGTTTTCATGGACGACTTTTCCGTCTATGGTTCCTCTTTTGATGATTGCTTGAGCAATCTTGATCGAGTTTTGCAGAGATGTGAAGAAACTAATCTTGTCTTGAATTGGAAAAAGTGCCACTTTATGGTTAATGAAGGTATTGTCTTGGGGCACAAAGTTTCTGAAAAAGGTATTGAAGTTGATAAAGCCAAGGTTGATGCTATTGAAAAGATGCCATGTCCCAAGGACATCAAAGGTATAAGAAGTTTCCTTGGTCACGCTGGATTTTATAGGAGGTTCATTAAGGACTTCTCAAAAATTTCCTGGCCTCTGACTAATTTATTACAAAAAGATATACCATTTGTCTTTGATGATGATTATGTAGAACCATTTGAAGTTCTTAAGAAAGCATTAGTCTCTGCACCTGTTGTTCAGCCACCTGATTGGAATTTACCCTTTGAAATTATGTGTGATGCTAGTGATTATGCTGTAGGTGTTGTTCTAGGGCAAAGATTTGATAAGAAATTAAATGTTATTCATTATGCTAGTAAGACTCTAGACAATGCTCAAAGAAATTATGCTACTACTGAAAAAGAGCTTTTAGCAGTTGTATTTGCTTGTGATAAGTTTGGACCTTATATTGTTGATTCTAAAGTAACTATTCAAACTAATCATGCTGCTATTAAATACCTTATGGAAAAGAAAGATGCTAAACCTAGACTTATTTGATGGGTTCTCTTGCTACAAGAATTTGATTTGCATATTGTTGATAGAAAGGGAGCTGAGAACCCCGTTGCAGACAACTTGTCTAGGTTAGAAAATATTCTTGATGACCCACTACCTATTAATGATAGCTTTCCTGATGAACAATTAAATGTTATAAGTACTTCTCGTAGTACTCCATGATATGTTGATTATGCTAATTATATTGTTGCTAAGTTTATACCACCTAGCTTCACATACCAGCAAAAGAAAAAGTTCTTCTATGATTTGAGGCATTACTTTTGGGATGACCCACATCTTTATAAAGAAGGAGTAGATGGTGTTATTAGACGTTGTGTACCTGAGCATGAACAGGAACAGATCCTACGCAAGTGTCACTCCGAAGCTTATGGAGGACACCATGCTGGAGATAGAACTGCACATAAGGTATTGCAATCTGGTTTTTATTGGCCTACTCTCTTCAAGGATGCCCATAAGTTGGTCTTATCTTGTGATGAATGTCAAAGAATTGGTAATATTAGTAGACGTCAAGAAATGCCTATGAATTATTCACTTGTTATTGAACCATTTGATGTTTGGGGCTTTGACTATATGGGACCCTTTCCTTCCTCTAATGGATATACACATATTTTAGTTGTTGTTGATTACGTTACTAAGTGGGTAGAAGCTATTCCAACTAGTAGTGCTAATCATAAAACTTCTATTAAAATGCTTAAAGAAGTTATTTTTCCAAGATTTGGAGTCCCTAGATATTTAATGACTGGTGGTGGTTCACATTTTATTCATAGTGCTTTCCGTAAAATGCTTGCTAAATATGATGTTAATCATAGAATCGCATCTCCTTATCACCCACAGTCTAGTGGTCAAGTAGTATTGAGTAATAGAGAGCTCAAATTAATTTTGCAAAAGACTGTTAATAGATCTAGAAAGAATTGGTCCAAGAAACTTGATGATGCATTATGGGCCTATAGAACTGCATATAAAAATCCTATGGGTATGTCTCCGTATAAA
Source organism: Triticum urartu (assembly GCF_056163025.1). NCBI lineage: Eukaryota > Viridiplantae > Streptophyta > Magnoliopsida > Poales > Poaceae > Triticum > Triticum urartu. The sequence goes on along the minus strand of NC_141874.1, from coordinate 367,149,008 downwards.
ATGGTTTATGGAAAATTATGTCACTTACCTCTCGAACTAGAACACAAGGCATATTGGGCTATTAAAGAGCTCAATTATGATTTTAAACTTGCCGGTGAGAAGAGGTTATTTGATATTAGCTTACTCGATGAATGGAGAACCCAAGCCTACGAAACTGCCAAGTTGTTTAAGGAAAAAGTTAAGAGATGGCATGATAAAAGGATACAAAAGTGTGAGTTTAATGTAGGTGATTATGTATTGCTATACAACTCTCGTTTAAGATTTTTTGCAGGAAAACTTCTCTCTAAATGGGAAGGTCCTTACGTTATCGAGGAGGTCTATCGTTCCGGTGCCATAAAAATTAACAACTTCGAAGGCACAAATCCGAAGGTGGTGAACGGTCAAAGAATCAAACATTATATCTCAGGTAATCCCATAAATGTTGAAACCAATGTTATTGAAACCGTAACCCCGGAGGAATACATAAGGGACACTTTCCGGAATGTTTGAGACTCCAAAAAGGAATAGGTATGTGGTACTGTAAGTAAACCGACCCCAAAACAGTTTTTAAGGCAATATTTCTCCGTTTTGGAATATTTAGAAAAATAGAAAAATAAGAAGCAGTCCGGGAAGGATACGAGGGGTCCACGAGGGTGGAGGGCGCACCCTACCCCCCTGGGCGCGCCCCCCTACCTCGTGGGCACCTCGTGCACTTTCCGGACTCCGTTTTCTTACACGACATGTATTTTGGTCGGTAAAAATTCATTATATAATCTCCCGGGGGTTTTGACTCCCGTATCACGCAAAAAATCCCTTGTTTTTGTTTTGAGCTGTTTTTCTGACAGTTCCAGGTTGTCATGTCATCTTCAAGCGCCCCCAAGGACCAGTTCTTCGAGAAGGTCATCAACCCCTACCTCGCAGAAGTGCTGCAACACCTTCAAACCATTGAGATGCGTGAGGGGTTGTTGCACATCCGCGATGTTGAGGGACCAAGGAAGACCAGAAGCACGCAGGCAAGGCTCGAAGCATTGGAGCAAGAAGTTTTCAAGTGTCAGGAGATGGTGGAGCGTGGATTCGATTCCAATCACATTATGATCACAGAGTTCACCAACAACCACAAGCTGGACGTCAAGGACATTGGGGAGGCCATCTTCAAGCTTCATGAGAAAAATGAGCACCTCCAAGCACAGATCTATGACCTGCAAAATCAAAACTGTGAGTATGAATATAGATTCAAGAGGATGAGTTTGGGTGCAGATTTGAGGTTTCAGGAGACTCGGTCATCCTTCTATGATGGTGAGCCTATGCCCTGGAAGAAGGACGACAAGCCTATGCCATCAACAAAATCACCACCATCTCCACCAACGAAGAAGAATTGAGTATCTGGTATGGGCACTCCCCTTGGCAACTTGCAACGCCCTCGATGCGGCTATATCTCCCACGTGTCGAAGCACGACTTAGAGGCATAACCGCATTGAAAGCAATGTCGCAAGTGAGGTAATCTTCGCAAACAACCCATGTAATACAATAAGGGAAAAGAGATACATAGTTGGCTTACACTCGCCACTTCACACAATTACATGAATAAAGCATTACATCAACCAGTTACAATCAAGGTCCGACTACAGAGCCAAAATAAAAGAAGACTACCCCAAATGCTACACAGATCCCCGATCGACCCCAACTGGGCTCCATAACTGATCAACTAGAACGAAACAACACAAAGGACAAGATCTTCATCGAGCTCCTCCTGAGCTTGGTTGCGTCATCTGCGCAGACTCATCGGCACCTGCAAGCTGGTTTTGGAAGTATCTGTGAGTCACGGGGACTCAGCAATCTCACACCCTCGCGATCAAGACTATTTAAGCTTATGGGTAAGGTAAAGGTATGAGGTGGAGCTGCAGCAAGCGACTAGCAGATATGGTGGCTAACATACGCAAATGAGAGCGAGAAGAGAAGGCAAAGCACGATCGAGAAACTATGATCAAGAAGTGATCCTAGAACAACCTACGTCAAGCATAACTCCAACACCGTGCTCACTTCCCGGACTCCGCCGAGAAGAGAACATCATGGTTACACACGCGGTTGATGCATTTTAATTAAGGTCAACTTCAAGTTTTCTACAACCGAACATTAACAAATTCCCATCTGCCCATAACCGCGGGCACGGCTTTCGAAAGTTCAAATCCCTATAGGGGTGTCCCAACTTAGCCCATAACAAGCTCTCACGGTCAACGAAGGATATTCCTTCTAGCGGGAAGACCCGATCAGACTCGGAATCCCGGTTACAAGACATCCTCGACAATGGTACAACAAGTCCACCAACACCGCCCGAATGTGCCGACAAATCCCGGTAGGAGCTGCCCATATCTCGTTCTCACGGCACACTCAGATGAGACTAGCTACGAGTAAAACCAACCCTCAAGTTTCCCCGAGGTGGCCCCGCAGGCAGCTCGGTTCGGACCAACACTTAGAAAAGCACTGGCCCGGGGGGGGTTAAAATAAAGATGACCCTTGAGTCTGCAGAACCCAAGGGAAGGTGGTAGGTTGTTAGTGCAAATGGTAAAACCAAGGTTGGGCATTGCTGGAGGAGTTTTATTCAAGGCGAACTATCAAGGGGTTCCCATTATAACCCAACCGCGTAAGGAACGCAAAATCCGGGAACATAACACCGATATGATGGAAACTAGGGCGACAAGAGTGGAACAAAACACCAGGCATAAGGCCGAGCCTTCCACCCTTTACCAAGCATATAGATGCATTAGTTAAATAAGAGGTATTGTGATATCCCAAACAAATAAACATGTTCCAACAAGGAACAACATAGGCATGTTCCAACAAGGAACAAACTTCATCTTCACCTGCAACTAACAACGCTATAAGAGGGGCTGAGCAAAGCGGTAACATAGCCAAACAACGGTTTGCTAGGACAAGGTGGATTAGAGGCTTGGTTCAACAATGTGGGAGGCATGATAAGCAAGTGGTAGGTATCGTGGCATAGGCATAGCAAAAGAGCGAGCATCTAGCAAGCAAATATAGAAGTGATTTCGAGGCTATGGTCATCTTGCCTGAAATCCCGCAAGGAAGAAGAACGAGTCCATGAAGAAGACAAACGGATGTAGTCGAATCAATCCTCACAAACGCGGCATTAGTCGACGAAGCAAAACCGGAAAGAAGCAAACAACATAGTAAACAACCATCACATAAACATGGCATGATGCACAATCAAGTATGATGCATGTCCGGTTTAATGAAGCATGGCATGGCAAAGTGCACATACAAAACTACAAGTTAAATGGAGCTGAATATGCAACGAGTTGCATATTGACGGAACACCACATCAATTATTTAGTTCACTCCCGGTTAGGTACTCAACAATATTAAATGTTGTTAAGCATGTCAAGAGGTGAAGCATAACAAAGCTATATCATATAAACAATTTAAATGGGGCCGGATATAACAAATAATGAATCCGGTAAATCCCCATATGCCTTAGTAATTTATTGCAACAACAATTTAAACATTTTAATTGTTGTTATCATGATGCAGATGACATGAACTAGTTTATGCAATTTTTTATTAAAAGTTGGCAAGAGCATTAAGAAGCATTTGTCACTATCGTGGAAAGGAAAGGGGTGCCACGGCAATGATAACGAAACGGTGCCACGACAACGTTTCGGTTCCGGTAACTCGATTGAGATACCGATGCAAAGGAGAAGTGTGCGGATGCATGCAAAAGATGGTGGGGCGCTGCCGGATACTGGATGTCCCATGAATCGACGAAGGTGTCAAACGAGGGAACAACTAACGTTCACGGGCGGATTACAACAAACAACATGCATTCGTTCCACGGATCATCGTCTCGGTGGTTATACCTTTTGGAGCGTGCTTTATCGGAGCGGTTCGGGTCGAGCGATGTAGTTGTTCACGATAGTCGTGGGAAGTAGTGGTACTCGGCGATGGAAGCAGAAGTATGGTTCATTGTGGGAAGTAGTCGTTCTCGTGGCGACGGTAGTCGTTCACGTTCTTTGTCTCACAAGTTTCCATAGATGTTCAGGGGCACAGCGAGAAACTCGGCATTTCGGTGCGATGTAGGGGTACATGTCGAAGGTCGTCGTGGTACTTGGTGTAACATAGGTCTTCGGGGTCGTCAGGCACACGTTCACATTGTGGTTGTACACGTCGACGGTCTTATCAGAACCTCGTCAATGTTCGAGATCCACCTTGGCGATCCGAAGGGGTACTTGGCGTCATGGTACTTGGGTCTTCGGACTTGCCGGTCTCGGTTCTTGCGACGGTAGTGGTACAAGGTCGTCGTGGGACTTGATGGTCTTGACAAAACGAAGGGGTACTCGGCAAAACCATGTTCTTCGGAGGTCGACGGTAGTGGTACACGTATCAACATGGTGTGGTTGCACTTGACGAGTCCGGTCTTGGCGTGCAAACGAACACGGCACGATGTACATGTGTAGTGGTGGCTGAGGGAGTCCTGGATTAGGGGGTGTTCGGGTAGCCGGACTATACCTTCAGCCGGACTCCAGGACTATGAAGATACAAGATTGAAGACTTCGTCCCGTGTCTGGATGGGACTTTCCTTGGCGTGGAAGGCAAGCTTGGCGATGCGGATATTCAAGATCTTCTACCATTGTAACCGACTCTGTGTAACCCTAACCCTATCCAGTGTCTATATAAACCGGAGGGTTCTAGTCCGTAGGACAACTTCATCATACAACAATCATACCATAGGCTAGCTTCTAGGGTTTAGCCTCCTTGATCTTGTGGTAGATCTACTCTTGTACTACCCATACCATCAATATTAATCAAGCAGGAGTAGATTTTTACCTCCATCGAGAGGTCCCGAACCTGGGTAAAAACATCATGTCCCTTGTCTCCTGTTACCATCCGCCTAGACGCACAGTTCGGGACCCCCTACCCGAGATCAGCCGGTTTTGACACCGACATTGGTGCTTTCATTGAGAGTTTTCTCTGTGTCGTCACTTTTAGGCCCGATGGCTCCTTCGATCATCAACGACGATGCGGTCCAGGGTGAGACTTTTCTCCCCGGACAGATCTTCGTCTTCGGCGGCTTCGCACTACGGGCCAATTCGCTTGGCCACCTGGAGCAGATTGAAAGCTACGCCCCTGGCCATCAGGTCAGGTTTGGAAGCTTAAACTACACGGCAGACATCCGCGGGGATTTGATCTTCGACGGATTCGAGCCACAGCCAAGCGCGCCGCACTATTTTGAGAGGCATGATCTTGCTCTGCCGCCGAACAGTGCCCTGGAGGCCGCACGCGCACCGGTTCCTACCCTTAATCTGGAGCCTATTGCGCCAATTGAGGATGAGCGGTTGGACGTCACCTCAGGGGCTACGATCTCAAAGGCGATCGAGCCGAACGTCAGCCCGCGTTCTGCGTGACCCGTGACTCCGAGGATCCGGATTCCTCTCCGGACTCCGAACCCCCCGCGCCCCTACCGATCGAATCCGATTGGGCGCCGATAATGGAGTTCACCACAGTGGACATCTTTCAGCACTCGCCCTTCGGCGACATCCTAAACTCACTAAAGTCTCTCTCTTTATCAGGAGAGGCATGGCCGGACTACGGTCAGCAAGGATGGGATGCGGACGACGAAGAAATTTGAAGCCCACCCACCACCCACTTTGTAGCCACTGTCGACGATTTAACCGACATGCTTGACTTCGACTCCGAAGACATCGACCGTATGGACGACGATGCAGGAGACGAACAGGAACCAGCACCTGTAGGGCGCTGGAAGGCCACCTCGTCATATGATATATACATGGTGGATACTCCAAAAGATGGAGATGGCGATGGAACAGCGGAGGATGACACCTCCAAGAAACAGCCAAAGCGCCGGCGTCAGCGGTGCCGCTCTAAATCCCGCCAAAGCAAAAACGGTGATTCCGGCACGGGAGATAATACTACCCCGAATAGCACCGAAGAACACCCCCTACAGCAAGATTCGGCACAGGAAGATGGAGAAGCCAGCCCTCATGAGAGAGCGGCAGACCGAGAGGTTGAGGATGATAACTATAAGCTTCCCTCTGAAGACGAGGCAAGCCTCGACGACGACGAATTCATCGTACCATCGGACCCCGCCGAACAAGAGCGTTTCAAATGCAGGCTTTTAGCCACGGCAAGCAGCCTCAAGAAAAAGCAGCAACTGCTTAGAGCTGATCAGGATTTGCTAGCTGACAGATGGACGGAAGTCCTTGCAGCCGAAGAGTATGAACTCGAACGCCCCTCCAAGAGTTACCCAAAGCACAGGCCGCTACCCCGATCAGAGGAGGAAGCACCTACATCACCAGCGCACGACATGGCCGACCGGCCACCTCGCGGCCGCGACAGAGAGGCCTCTTGGCCCTCCACCCAAGCCATGTCCCGGCGCCGTTCAACCAAGGCACGGGAAAATGCGCCAGACCTGCGAGACGTACTGGAGGACAAGGCAAGACAAACAAGATCGATCTACGAATCGCGCAGGCGCCCCACGGCACGTGACGGTGATCTTCATTCCGGATAGAACAAATCCGGCCGGGCCGAACACAACAGACATAGCTCCTTCGAGCTGCGTCGTGATATAGCCCACTATAGAGGCGCCGCACACCCATTATGCTTCACAGACGAAGTAATGGATCATAAAATCCCAGAGGGTTTCAAACCCGTAAACATCGAATCATATGATGGAACAACAGATCCTACGGTATGGATTGAGGATTATCTCCTCCATATCCACATGGCCCGCAGCGATGATCTACACGCCATCAAATACCTCCCTCTCTAACTTAAGGGACCAGCCCGGCATTGGATTAACAGCTTGCCAGTAGACTCAATCGGTTCTTGGGAGGACCTGGAAGCCGCATTCCTCGACAACTTCTAGGGCACTTATGTGCGACCATCGGATGCCGATGACTTAAGCCACATAATTCAGCAGCCAGAGGAATCGGCCAGGCAATTCTGGACACGGTTCCTAACAAAGAAAAACCAGATAGTCGACTGTCCGGACGCAGAGGCCCTAGTAGCCTTCAAGCATAATATCCGCGACGAGTGGCTTGCCCGGCACCTGGGACAGGAAAAGCCGAAGTCCATGGCAGCCCTCACGACACTCATGACCCGCTTTTGCGTGGGAGAAGACAGCTGGCTAGCTCGCAGTAACAACTTAGCAAAGAACCCTGGTAATTCGGATACCAAGGACAAAAGTGGCAGTACACGTCGGAATAAGCAAAAGCGCCGCGTTAGCAGCGACAGCAACGAAGAAACGGCAGTTAATGCCGGATTCAGAGGCTATAAATCCGGTCAGCGGAAAAAGCCATTCAAAAAGAATACTCAGGGCCCGTCCAGCTTGGACCGAATACTCGACCGCTTGTGCCAGATACATGGCACCCCCGAAAGGCCAGCCAATCACACCAACAGGTATTGTTGGGTGTTCAAGCAGGCAGGCAAGCTAAGAGCCAAAAATAAAGACAAGGGGCTGCATAGCGATGACGAGGAGGAGCCCAGGCCGCCGAACAACAGTGGACGGTGAACATGATATACGCAACCCACATTCCCAAGAGGGAGCGAAAGCGTGCGCTACGGGACGTATACGCGATGGAGCCAGTCGCCCCAAAGTTCAACCCATGGTCCTCCTGCCCGATCACTTTTGATCGAAGGGACCACCCCACTAGCATCCGTCACGGCAGCTTCGCCGCATTGGTTCTCGACCCAATTATCGACGGATTTCATCTCACAAGAGTCCTCATGGACGGCGGAAGTAGCCTGAACCTGCTTTACCAGGATACAGTGCGGAAAATTGGCATAGATCCCTCGAGGATTAAGCCCACAAAAACGACCTTTAAAGGCGTTATACCAGGTGTAGAGGCCAACTGTACAGGCTCAGTAACACTTGAAGTGGTCTTCGGGTCCCCGGACAATTTCCGAAGCGAAGAGTTAATCTTCGATATATTCCCGTTTCGCAGTGGCTATCACGCCCTGCTCGGGCGAACCGCATTTGCAAAGTTCAATGCGGTACCACACTACGCATATCTCAAGCTCAAGATGCCAGGCCCTCGAGGAGTAATCACGGTCAACGGAAACACCGAACGCTCCCTCCGTACGGAGGAGCACACGGCGGCCCTCGCAGCGGAAGTACAAAGCAGCCTTCTTAGGCAATTCTCGGCCGTTAAAAAGCCAAACACTGCCAAGCGCGCCCAGAGTAACCTACAACAAGACCGCCTGGCACATTCTGAGCAGGCGTAGCAATGCGGCCCCAACCCCAGCCCTCGCGACATAGCGAAACCAGTGCCTCGCGTACATAACTACGCTCTTGAAATACCACGGGCGCAGGGGAAGGGGCACAATAACGGCAAACCCAAAATACGGCTCAAAGACGTACTAGGGGCTGCCAAATTCTTTTTTTTAATTTTCTCTTACTTTCAGGAATCCATACTTCAGACGACCTATTCGGCAATTCAACTGCCGCACAAACAATGCAAGATCCAGGGAAGCAGACAAGCCATGCCGCATTATGGAACTCCCAGGTGGTCTCTGTTACGAGCAGTATACCTATTTTGGCATACAATTCCGCGGCCTGCTCTTGGCCAGGACATGTTAAATAGCCCAGTATCTTTTGCTTATCGCACTACTTGTATCGTTCTGCTTTGATAGCAGCCTTTCTATTAACAATGCATAGCTTTTTGTCTATTTTTTGCATTATCCTCCTTTCATATATATGTTTATTAAATGACATGTTGCACCCGTACACCATGGTACGGCAAACACGCCAGGGGCTTCAGTACCCCTCAATATGGTGTGAGAAGCACGTACACTTTTGCAAGTGCGGCACCCCGAACTTATAGCACTATATGCATCGGCTCCGAATCATGATTTGGGTCAATAGTTGGGTTTGCCCGGCTCCTATGTTTTGGTGCCTTACGTTCCGCTATATCGGCTAAGGTAGCACTAGGAGAACCATTGCGATTGTGCCCCAGTTGAGCTGGGTTAAGCACCTCAGTGGAGAAAGCTAAAACTGACTGTCATGATGAGGCGAGAGACCGGTCGCTGTTCGAGAGGTTTTTCGAGTCCCTAAAGACTTATGCCGCTTCGAGCGAGGAGCCGGCTTTGTCCGGCCAAGGCGTGGATAGCGCCCCAAACTCGGTCTTCCAAACTAGGGGCTTCGCCAAAATTTAAAATTATAGAGTTCTATGGCTAAGTGAGAGTGTTCAAGCATTATAGTCCGATTGCCTGGTTCGTTGTGCTGAGCGCCTCCCTCGAAGGACCCAACTATGGGAAAAAGAGCGCTCAGGTTTATCCCAAACATCCCAGCACTAGTGGCATGGGGGCAGAAGCCGACGACTGGCCATCTCTCATTTTTTTGATAAACGGCCACACAGAAAGTAATATTTTAAATTCAACAAGCATTGCTTAGTGCATATGAACAAGTTTTCAGCGCACAGGATAAACACGAGCGAGTTCATTCAAAAATTACATCCTTGGTACACTCATCCACCACAAGGTGGGCACCCGCAAGAACATCCTTATAGTAGTTCTCGGGCTTGCGATGCTCCTTCCCCGACGGTAGCCCGTCCCTCACAAGCTTCTCACCGTCCAGCTTACCCCAGTGCACCTTTGCACGGGCAAGGGCCCTACGGGCACCTTCGATGCAGATGGAGCGCTTGATGACCTCGAGCCTTGGACAGGCCTCCACTAGCCGCCGCACCAGCCCGAAGTAGCTCCCAGGAAGGGCCTCTCTGGGCCACAGCCGAACTATGAAGCCCTTCATGGCCTGTTCGGCCACCTTGTGGAGCTCGACCAGCTGCTTCAGCTGGTTGCTCAAGGGCACAGGGTGTCCGGCCTCAGCATACTGAGACCAGAACACCTTCTCTGTCGAGCTGCCCTCTTCAGCTCGGTAGAATGCGGCGGCGTCGGATACGCTGCGGGGAAGATCTGCGAATGCCCCTGGAGAGCTCCGGATTCGGGTAAGTAACAAGTAGTTCACTTTTATATTTCTGCTTTGCATAAAGAATGCCTTACCCGCTGCTATCTTTTTCATCTCCTCCAACTATTGGAGGGCCTTTTGGGCTTCGGCCTTGGCAGACTTGGCAGTCTCAAGGGCCGCCGCAAGCTCGGACGCTTGCGTCTTTGACTCAAGCTCCAAACTCTCATGTTTTTTCATGAGAGCCTGAAGCTCTTGCTGCACCTCGCCGACCTGGGCCTCAAGTTTCTCTCGCTCGGTGCGCTCCGCGGCTGCTTTCTTTTCGGCCTCGGACAATGCCTGCTTGAGGGTCGCCACCTCAGTCGTGGCCCCTACAATAAGCAGTACAATCCTGTAATTTTTTGCAATCACGTCTTTTTATAGCCACTTTTTCTGTAAGGTATTTTCTTACCTTCTTTCTCCTCGAGCTGCCGCTTGGCAAGGCCGAGCTCTTGCTTGGTCCGCTTGAGGCCCTGTTTCAGGGCACCCACCTCCGCAGTCAGTGTGGCGGTGGCTAGCAGCGATGCCTGCATACGCATATTGATTCTTTGTTGTTAGACTCCTGCGAAATTTAGTAGATCCTCTATTCGGCTTTTCTTTCCGAACGCCAAACAGAGCATCAGGGGCTACTGTCTATGCGGTTATATTCTTACATATTTTTTACTTACCTCGAAGCCTGTTAGAAGGCTAGTGCAAGCTTCACTCAGTCCGCTCTTGGCAGACTGAACCTTCTGGATCACCGTACTCATAATAGTACGGTGTTCCTCGTCGATGGAGGCGCTGTCAAGCACCTCCAGCAGATTGTCCGGCACCTCCGGTTGGACGGAGGTCGCCGGCTCAGAAGGCTTGCTCCTCTTGGAAGGAGTTCGCCTACCGCAGTTCGGAACAGTTGAAGATTCCAGCGCGGTGTCCGGCACAAAGCCGGACTTGGAGCCCTGGGGGGTCTTGTCCCCTTTACTCCTGGGGTCCGGGAGGTCGCCTTGCGGCTCCTCCAGGACCACCTCCTCCTGCCCAGAGCTTGTTGCGACGCCACTTCGGCGTCATCCGCAGTGCGGGGGGAGACAGCGGGCGGAACTAAGTTCATGTCCGATGAATCCAGGGAGCCGCTCGACGACTCGTTGAGTTCGGCCCGGGGCGGGCTGCATAATTATGTTCGACATTAGGGAAAGCTGTGCGACAAAGGAACGTCATGAGTTACTCTGATATCCGAATACTTACGATTTCGCCGGACGCTTGGCCCTATCTGGCCACTCCTCTTCGTCCTCTTCGGCGTCGGGGGAGTAGTTCGGCGGAGGGGTCTTCCTCTTCCTGGACCCTTCGGCCTCCCCCGTTGGGGCGACCTTCCTTTTCTTTCCTCCCCCCACTGGAGGGGGAGAGTGTTCTTCTTCCTCCTCCTCGTTCTCACGGGAGGAGAGCGTCTCGGACTCGTCGGATGACGAGTCCGACACCACCACATTACGGGTACTCTTTCGAGTCCTCGTGGCCTTCTTCTTCGTGGCCTTCTTCTCCGGCACCACATAAGGTGCCGGAACCAGCAGCTTCACTAGGAGAGCAGGGGCTGGGTCTTCGGGCAAGGGAGCCGGACAGTTAATCGATCCGGACTGCGGCTGCCAAGCCTGTCAAAGGTGAGGGAGTTTAGATCCCACATAGAGTCAAACTATGAAGAAACTTAACATCCTGTAAAAGCTGAAAATAGCTTACCTCGCTAGCGTGACGCTGCGAGTTGTATCCGCGGTCCTCGGAAGCGGATGTGGGAGCCTTGGCGCCTTTGGTTAGCACCTTCCAGACGTCTTCATACGTCGTGTCGAAGAGCCGGTTAAGGGTTTGGTGCTGTGCCGGGTCGAACTCCCACAGATTAAAGCCCCGTTGTTGACACGGGAGGATCCGGTGGACGAGCATAACCTGGACTACATTGACAAGCTTGATCGGCTTGCTCACTAGGGACTGGATGCATGTCTGCAATCCGGTCACCTCTTTTTCGTCGCCCCACGACAGGCCCGTCTCTTTCCAGGACATAAGCCGTGTGGGGGGTCCGGATCGGAACTCGGGGGCTGCGATCCATTTCGGATCGCGCGGCTCGGTGATGTAAAACCACCATGATTGTCACCCCTTCAGGGTCTCCACGAAGGAGCCCTCGAGCCATAGGACGTTGGCCATCTTGCCCGCCATGGCGCCTCCGCACTCCGCCTGGCTGCCGCGCACCACCTTGGGCTTGACGTTGAAGGTCTTGAGCCAGAGGCCGAAATGGGGGCGGATGCGGAGGAAAGCCTTGCACACGACGATAAACGCCGAGATGTTGAGGACGAAGTTCAGGGCCAGATCGTGGAAATCCAGGCCATAGTAGAACATGAGCCCCGGACAAATGGGTGGAGTGGGAAACCCAGTCCGCGGAGGAAGTGGGGAAGGAATACTACCCTCTCATGGGGCCATGGGGTGGGGAGAAGCTGCCCTTCCTCGGGAAGCCGGTGCGCGATGTCCTTGGACAAGTATCCAGCCTTCCTTAGCTTTTTGACATGGCCCTCCGTGACGGAGGAGACCATCCACTTGCCTCCCGCTCCGGACATTGCTGGAGGAGGTCGAGGTAGGAAGTGCGGACTTGGGCGCTGGAGCTCGAGTGCGTAGGAGATGGATAGGCAAAGAAGGAAGAAGGCGTAGGTAAAAAGGTGGATCCTTATCCCCTTATATGGGTGGATGCGGTTGTGCGTCACCACCAGCCTAGTAAAACTCGCTTGCCTCCCAAGCGCCATGATAAATGGCGCAATTGGGTTACCCACGTCCGTATTGATGAGAATCTCGTAAAAGGGGGGACACGATCTCTGCTTTGACAAGACGTGCCAAGGAAACCGCCTCGCTAAACGTGCTGAGGTGGAAAAGTAAAAATGATTCGAGTAAAGGACTTGGCCGTAGTGTGATGTCACGCTGCGGAATGCGTCAGCAGATTAGATTTGTGTTGATATTATTCTCTCTATGGCAATATGTGGAAACTTATTTTGCAGAGCCGGACACTATCCTTGGTGTTTAAAATCTTCTTGAAGGACTTGGAGGAGGAACCCGCCTTGCAATGCCGAAGACAATCTGTGCGCCGGACTCGTCGTCATTGAAGCCTGGTTCAGGGGCTACTGAGGGAGTCCTGGATTAGGGGGTGTTCGGGTAGCCGGACTATACCTTCAGCCGGACTCCAGGACTATGAAGATACAAGATTGAAGACTTCGTCCCGTGTCCGGATGGGACTTTCCTTGGCGTGGAAGGCAAGCTTGGCAATGCGGATATTCAAGATCTCCTACCATTGTAACCGACTCTGTGTAACCCTAACCCTATCCGGTGTCTATATAAACCGGAGGGTTCTAGTCCGCAGGACAACTTCATCATACAACAATCATACCATAGGCTAGCTTCTAGGGTTTAGCCTCCTTGATCTCGTGGTAGATCTACTCTTGTACTACCCATATCATCAATATTAATCAAGCAGGAGTAGGGTTTTACCTCCATCGAGAGGGCCCGAACCTGGGTAAAAACATCGTGTCCCTTGTCTCCTGTTACCATCCGCCTAGACGCACAGTTCGGCACCCCCTACCCGAGATCCGCCAGTTTTGACACTGACAGTGGCCCTGGCATCTCGCAATAGTAGTACAGGAAGGCAAGGACGCGGCCTTTGGTGAGGTTGTAGAGGCCTTGGGCGTGAACTCTGGCGACGTGAGGAGGGGACGGCGAGTCCCCAGATGGAGGAGGACGGGGCCAACTGGATTTGGACGGAGTAGAACGGAGGCGGCGGGGCGAGCTCGACGGAGGCGAAGCAACAAACGCAGGGGGTCGTGCGTGCAGAGCAGAGGCGGGTAGCAGGAGCGGCAGGAGGATGGCCGACGCTGGTCGTGGTCGCCGGCAGCGACCGGACACAACGGCGGGGCTTGGTGGAGCTCGGCGGCCTGGTTCCACGACGCAGACAAGGATGGCGATGGGCAGCCGTGAGGGACCTCCTGTCCAAGGCGCAGCAGTGGGAGCTCTGGCCTGGGTAGTTGCGTACGAGGCCAAGGCCCGAGAGGGAGCGGCCGGTGGAGGCCGGAGCCAGAAGTCGAGGCGGCGGCTTCCATGGACGAGGCAGGAGGAGGCGCGAGCGGGAGGAGGAGCAAGGCCCCATGTCGAGGCAGGCGAACGGGAAGGGGAAGGAGGGTGCTCGCGAGGGAGAGGCTGCGATGGGGATCGAGCTCCTCCTTTGGCGGCGCTAGGAGGAAAGAAGGGAGAGATCGAGGGGAGAGGAGATGGATCGGGAGAGAGAAGGACCGAGAGGGAGATCGAGAGAAGGAGGGGTCGAGCGAGGCCGCAGCGCGAGGGAGAGGGTCCAGATGCGCCTAGGGTTAGGAGGGATACGGGCCTTGGGCCAAAAGGTCAAGTGGTTGGCCTTGTTGGGCTGGGCTAAAGGAAGACTAGGAAGAGAGAAGGAGAGTGCCAGCCTAGAAAGCTAAATTGGGCTCCCAATAAAAAAATAAAAAAAATAAAGAGAACTCTGGAGAACAGAAAGAGAGAATTAGAAAAAGAATTAGACCAACAGGGATATTTTCCTTGGACCAAGAAAATATGAAGGATTTAATAAAAATGGTTGGAAGAGGTTTGGGCAAACTAGGTCCGCACTCATTTGAATTTAATTCAAATGGGTTCTAATAGAAAGTGGGTGCTAGGACAGTCCAGAAATGATTGAGAATCTCGGTGGAGCTCCGGAAAAAATAGAGAAAGGATATATAGCAAAGTTAGAGGCCAAGAGTTGTGATAATAAAGGCATTGGGATTTTGCAAGTGTGTTAAGGTGAATTCCAAAATAGTGGAATATTTATAATAGCTCCCTAAATATTAGGAGGATATGTTATAAAGAGAAGTCACTCTTCCCTCAATTTAAATGGATCAAAGATCCACACAATTTATTTCGTTGAGATGCAAATGATTTATGAGATGATGGCATGATGACATGATGCAATGCAAAAATAAAAGGGCAAGCACAATTGAAACACACGGCGAAACCCGGAATATATGGAAGTCTTCTCGAGCATCGGTCTTGGGGCGTCACAACACTCCACCACTACGAGAGGATCTCGTCCCGAGATCTAGGATGGCACCAGATAGAAAACAGAAGAGGAAGAGGTAAAACAAAGTTGCTTCTTTGACTAATGAGTGAAACCACGAACCTTGAAAGGTTAAGCCATTTCGAGAAAAGAATGCAACGGAGATGAACGAAGTTGAAAGCACTCCGTTAAGAAAGAGGAAAAGAAAGAACCAACTCGGGTAGCACTTCAGTTGACAAGAGATGAAAGACTTGATAAAATGAAAGAGCTTGAGCAAAAGGACACAACACACCGGTTAAATGGATAAACCAAGAAAAGAACATGATCCTAACAAAACGAAAAGATGGGTTGAAGAGAGCAACATCACAAAGCCTCCGGAACAAAAGTAAGAATGGAATGGGGTGAACGAAGGGAACAAGATCTCGAGGGAGCACACTTACAACAAATGCTAGAACGGAGTTGTTGGAAAACCAACAACAAAAATAATAAGCTTGATATGGTCTTATGGAATACATCTCAAATTATGAGGTGACAACCTGCCACTCACGGGAAAAAGAATTGGATAGATGAGAACAAGGAGACAAGAAACTTATTTCGCCGAGAGGATAAATGAAGAACTTGGATCATTTATAAGCACCATAGATAGCAACAATCCTTAGGGAAGGCTTTAGGTGAAACATGACACAAAGATAACTCCAACGAAAAGGTAGATGGATTTAAAATATCTCATACTTAACAACATGTGAATCATGAAACATGAACTCAAATTATGAAGAATGACATAATACCACCTGAAATGGTACGGTAGAAAGAATTGCACTTCGGATGCAAAATGAAGAATGCTTGAGCTCCTTAGAAAAGAATCTCGATGAAAACGTCAAGAATGAATTAAATCCTTGATGAACCATCATGTAGAACCTTCATGGCCAACTTTGGTAACAAAAAGGATAACGAAAAGAAAGCGAAGCTGAAAACACAAGGTGAAACCTTGTATCGATTTAAATGAATCTCCGAGGTGATGTAATTGCAAGAGCTAGGAACTCCGGGAAAAGAAAAGATAAAGCATCTCGAACCCAGAATGTGATATGATGCACCTCCGGAATAAGGAATTGAATATACTCGATGAAACAAGAATAAGAATTACATTATGCTTATCCTTCACCAAATAAATTGATGACCAACAACGGATTTGACAAACTACTTATTCTCGTAGAAAGGATTAAGATAGATATAGCGTCAACTTAGGAAGGTCTTCAACAAACCACCGGTAGGATTGGAACAACGAATGAATTGATATGATAACAAGGTAAGAAGAATCTTGAACGAACCACCGTAAGAATTAAAATAAATGAAGTAAGGGATGAATCACCGGGTAAGAATTGTGAAATGAACGAAGATAAGACAAAGAAAACACCGGGAAGAATTTAGCAAATGAACGAAGATGCTTGAGAGAATTTAGATACATGAGAACGAAGAGATCACGAGCTGATAAGAGAATACTTGAATGATGCATCGGTAAGATTTGGAGAACCACGGCTGAAAGCTGAGAATGAATAAATCTTAGATCATGGGCTCCGGATGATCAAACTGAGAAGACTCTTGAATTTGCTCTGGATAGGTGAAAAGAATTCCCACAATCAAACAATTATGAGAGGATGGCCTCGAACTAGAACCACGAGTCTCTGAGAGAATGGATAAGATATGGAGGTAAAGCTCTTCTTCGGTCTTCAAATGTTGAGAGTGACGACGAGAAACACCACCGTGAATTGTTTAGACACTCCGAAAGAATCAAAAGCGAAGAGGTTGAGCCGACAATGAAAAGAAAATTGAGAGATCTTGGAGAAACACATCTGACTGATGAAAATCATTCTTACGTCAAACTTTAGAAAAGAATTTGAGAAGCTCCGGAAAAATAATAAGAGTCAGGTAAGATCCTGGGAAAAAAACCTGTGGGTTAGGGCCCACTCAAGAGAAAACACCGTTAGAATGATTAAAAGAGAGATTTCACCGGTTGAATTAAAAGGCTTGAATGAGAGAACCTCCACGAGAGATCTTGAACGAATGCAGAGTGGAAACACGAATCTTCGAGATATCTTGAGCACTCCGGAACAATTGAATAGCAAGAAATGACTGAATATGAGGTGCACCGACATAAGAAGGTATTAGAAAGGAGGAAAAAGGATATGATCAACAACAAAACTCGAATCTAATTCACCGGAGAAGAAAAGAATGAAGAATGACGATCTTGAAGCTCCATTAGAATCTTCATGAGAATCACCGGATAAGAACATTGACGGAAAGGACGAAGAAACTTTACATCCATAAGATGGATACTTGATTAAGAAATTTTAATCCTTCAAGAAAAACAAGGGTGGGAGGGTGGGAAAAAACACCGTTGAGAATGAAACGAACACCGTTGAGAAAGCTTGAGTTGATCTTGCGGATGTTGA
The DNA here is from genome assembly GCF_056163025.1 of Triticum urartu. Taxonomy (NCBI): domain Eukaryota; kingdom Viridiplantae; phylum Streptophyta; class Magnoliopsida; order Poales; family Poaceae; genus Triticum; species Triticum urartu. The sequence continues at coordinate 367,131,556 of NC_141874.1, read as the reverse complement.
AATGATCGGATCCACTTGAAGAGAGAAACACCGGTTGAACAAGATTGACATGACAATCTCGATTATCATGAAGGATTGGTATTCACATCGGAGTATGAGAACACCATTTGGGGAAGGTATGGAATCAACACTTGACATTGAAGCAACTCGAATACCACAACTCAAAACAAAACAAAGGATTGGCTTGCAGAATAAGCCGGAACAAACATATGATAGAGATTTCGTCCGAAGTTTTCGTGGTGGGGCCTACACGGGCTCGATCGTACAGCACCATCTTGTACAAGGCAGTGCACATGACATACGAAGCGTCCCCGAGTCGGCATAGCCAAGGACTCTTTAAGACACAACGAGACCACTGTAAAATCAACCGTGAATAGGCGGACCACTAGACGTCGAACCCCAATTTCATATCATACATCTGTCGAAAAGATATCCTAAGAGCTACTTGAATTCCCACTTATAAACTCCCTAAATTTTCCGGTTATGCAATCAGGTGTTGGGGATACAGGGGAAGCATAATATCTCACCCAAAACTAGCAAATCCTACATCCAGCTGTATCCATCCTTCAACACAAAACCAAGAAACCTTCGGAAATCATTTACCTCAACCTTCGAAAAGCATCCGTTATACAAGCTATGGCAATACTCCCGAACTCCCACCCCAGTACTAGGTGGCGTCGAGGTTATCTGCATAAAAGAGATTTTCGATGTCGGCGAAACTAAACTCAGGTATTCCAGAACTGCAACGATAAAATTGTGACGACAACACCTCGGAGCTCAACTCCCCGGGACACTGCCACAACCCCTAAATGACAGGAGGCACCAAGAACAATGTTCTCGTCACAAAACCATCGGAACGATTCCAAGATACCCGCGTGATCCTAAAACAATTTAGTGGAATTTGAGAAGAGAAGAGTCAAAACTCTACGCCAGGATGCCTTACCAGAGCGATGAAGGGTTTGGGGAGTAAAAAGAATTCCTAAACTCTTCGATATATAATTCCTAAATGACTCAAAACATTTTTTTCTAGACTCAACTCGTCAGCTAAATCGATCAAGCAGTGGGGGCTCCTAAGGTCGGGGAAGGCTCTGATTACCAACTTGTAACTCCCTCGATGCGGTTATATCTCCCACGTGTCGAAGCACGACTTAGAGGCATAACCGCATTGAAAGCAATGTCGCAAGTGAGGTAATATTCGCAAACAACCCATGTAATACAATAAGGGAAAAGAGATATATAGTTGGCTTACACTCGCCACTTCACACAATTACATGAATAAAGCATTACATCAACCAGTTACAATCAAGGTCTGACTACGGAGCCAAAATAAAAGAAGACTACCCCAAATGCTACACAGATCCCCGATCGACCGCAACTCGGCTCCACTACTGATCAACTAGAACGAAACAACACAAAGGACAAGATCTTCATCGAGCTCCTCCTGAGCTTGGTTGCGTCATCTGCGCGGACTCATCGGCACCTGCAAGCTGGTTTTGGAAGTATCTGTGAGTCACGGGGACTCAGCAATCTCACACCCTCGCGATCAAGTCTATTTAAGCTTATGGGTAAGGTAAAGGTATGAGGTCGAGCTGCAGCAAGCGACTAGCATATATGGTGGCTAACATACGCAAATGAGAGCGAGAAGAGAAGGCAAAGCACGATCGAGAAACTATGATCAAGAAGTGATCCTAGAACAACCTACGTCAAGCATAACTCCAACACCGTGTTCACTTCCCGGACTCCGCCGAGAAGAGAACATCATGGTTACACACGCGGTTGATGCATTTTAATTAAGGTCAACTTCAGGTTTTCTACAACCGAACATTAACAAATTCCCATCTGCCCATAACCGCGGGCACGGCTTTCGAAAGTTCAAATCCCTACAGGGGTGTCCCAACTTAGCCCATCACAAGCTCTCACGGTCAACAAAGGATATTCCTTCTAGCGGGAAGACCCGATCAGACTCGGAATCCCGGTTACAAGACATCCTCGACAATGGTAAAACAAGTCCACCAACAACGCTCGAATGTGCCGACAAATCCCGGTAGGAGCTGCACATATCTCGTTCTCAGGGCACACTCAGATGAGACTAGCTACGAGTAAAACCAACCCTCAAGTTTCCCCGAGGTGGCCCCGCAGGCAGCTCGGTTCGGACCAACACTTAGAGAAGCACTGGCCCGGGGGAGGGGGGGGTTAAAATAAAGATGACCCTTGAGTCTGAAGAACCCAAGGGAAGGTGGTAGGTTGTTAGTGCAAATGGTAAAACCAAGGTTGGGCATTGCTGGAGGAGTTTTATTCAAGGCGAACTATCAAGGGGTTCCCATTATAACCCAACCGCGTAAGGAACGCAAAATCCAGGAACATAACACCGATATGATGGAAACTAGGGCGGCAAGAGTGGAACAAAACACCAGGCATAAGGCCGAGCCTTCCACCCTTTACCAAGTATATAGATGCATTAGTTAAATAAGAGGTATTGTGATATCCCAAACAAATAAACATGTTCCAACAAGGAACAACATAGCCATGTTCCAACAAGGAACAAACTTCATCTTCACCTGCAACTAACAATGCTATAAGAGGGGCTGAGCAAAGCGGTAACATAGCCAAACAACGGTTTGCTAGGACAAGGTGGGTTAGAGGCTTGGTTCAACAATATGGGAGGCATGATAAGCAAGTGGTAGGTATCGCAGCATAGGCATAGCAAAAGAGCGAGCATCTAGCAAGCAAATATAGAAGTGATTTCGAGGGTATGGTCATCTTGCCTGAAATCCCGCAAGGAAGAAGAACGAGTCCATGAAGAAGACAAACGGATGTAGTCGAACGAATCCTCACAAACGCGGCGTTATCGGAACTAACCCGAAGAAGCAACACCGGAAAGAAGCAAACAACATAGTAAACAACCATCACATAAACATGGCATGATGCACAATCAAGTATGATGCATGTCCGGTTTAATGAAGCATGGCATGGAAAAGTGCACAAACATAACTACAAGTTAAATGGAGTCGAATATGCAACAAGTTGCATATTGACGGAACACCACATCAATTATTTAGTTCACTCCCGGTTAGATACTCAACAATATTAAATGTTGTTAAGCATGTCAAGAGGTGAAGCATAACAAAGCTATATCATCTAAACAATTTAAATGGGGCCGGATATAACAAATAACGAATCCGGTAAATCCCCATATGCCATAGTAATTTATTGCAACAACAATTTAAACATTTTAATTGTTGTTATCATGATGCAGATGACATGAACTAGTTTATACATTTTTTTATTAAAAGTTGGCAAGAGCATTAAGAAGCATTTGTCACTGTGGTGGAAAGGAAAGGGGTGCCATGGCAACGATAACGAAACGGTGCCACGACAACGTTCCGGTTCCGGTAACTCGATTGAGATACCGATGCAAAGGAGAAGTGTGCGGATGCGTGCAAAAGATGGTGGGGCGCTCCCGGATACCGGATGTCCCATGAATCGACGACGGTGTCAAATGAGGGAACAACTAACGTTCACGGGCGGATTACAACAACCAACATGCATTCGTTCCACGGATCATCGTCTCGGCGGTTATACCTTTTGGAGCGTGCTTTATCGGAGCGGTTCGGGTCGAGCGATGTAGTCGTTCACGATCGTCGTGGGAAGTAGTCGTACTCGGCGATGGAAGCGGAAGTAGTTTTTCACGCTTCATTTTGGGAAGTAGTCGTTCTCGTGGCGACGGTAGTCGTTCATGTTCTTTGTCTCACAAGTTTCCGTAGATGTTCAGGGGCATGGCGAGAAACTCAGCATTTCGGTGCGATGTAGGGGTACATGTCGAAGGTCGTCGTGGTACTTGGTGTAACATAGGTCTTCGGGGTCGTCGGGCACACGTTCACATTGTGGTTGTACACGTCGACGGTCTTATCAGAACCTCGTCAATGTTCGAGATCCACCTTGGCGATCCGAAGGGGTACTTGGCGTCATGGTACTTGGGTCTTCGGACTTGCCGGTCTCGGTTCTTGCGACGGTAGTGGTACAAGGTCGTCGTGGGACTTGATGGTCTTGACAAAACGAAGGGGTACTCGGCAAAACCATGTTCTTCGGAGGTCGACGGTAGTGGTACACGTATCAACATGGTGTGGTTGTACTTGACAGGTCCGGTCTTGGCGTGCGAACGAACATGGCACGATGTACAGATGTAGTGGTGGCCCTGGCATCTCGCAATAGTAGTACAGGAAGGCAAGGACGCGGCCGTTGGTGAGGTTGTAGCGGCCTTGGGCGTGAACTCCGGCGACGTGACGAGGGGAACGGTGAGTCCCCAGATGGAGGAGGACGGGGCCAACTGGATCTGGTCGGAGTAGAACGGAGGCGGCGGGGCGAGCTCGACGGAGGCGAAGCCACAAACGCAGGGGGCCGTGCATGAAGAGCAGAGGCGGGTAGCAGGAGCGGCAGGAGGATGGCCGGCGCTGGTCGTGGTCGCCGGCAGCGACCGGACACGACAGCGGGGCTTGGTGGAGCTCGGCGGCCTGGTTCCACAGACGCGGACAAGGACGGCGGCGGGCGGCCGTGAGGGACCTCCTGTCCAAGGCGCAGCAGTGGGAGCTCTGGCCTGGGTAGTCAGGGACGAGGCCAAGGCCCGGGAGGGAGCGGCCGGCGGAGGCCGGAGCCAGAAGTCGAGGCGGCGGCTTCCATGGACGAGGCAGGAGGAGGCGCGAGCGGGAGGAGGAGCAAGGCCCCATGTCGAGGCAGGCGAACGGGAAGGGGAAGGAGGGTGCTCGCGAGGGAGAGGCTGCGATGGGGATCGAGCTCCTCCTTTGGCGGCGCTAGGAGGAAAGAAAGGGAGAGATCGAGGGGAGAGGAGATGGATCGGGCGAGAGAAGGACCGAGAGGGAGATCGAGAGAAGGAGGGGTCGAGCGAGGCCGCAGCGCTCGCTGACTCTGGCGGCGCGAGGGAGAGGGTCCAGATGCGCCTAGGATTAGGAGGGATACGGGCCTTGGCCCAAAAGGTCAAGTGGTTGGCCTTGTTGGGCTGGGCTAAAGGAAGACTAGGAAGAGAGAAGGACAGGGCCAGCCTAGAAAGCTAAATTGGGCTCCCAATAAAAAAAATAAAAAAATAAAGAGAACTTTGAAGAACAGAAAGAGAGAATTAGAAAAGGAATTAGACCAACAGGGATATTTTCCTTGGACCAAGAAAATATGAAGGATTTAACAAAAATGGTTGGAAGAGGTTTGGGCAAACTAGGTCCGCACTCATTTGAATTTAATTCAAATGGGTTCTAATAGAAAGTGGGTGCTAGGACGGTCCAGAAATGATTGAGAATCTCGGTGGAGCTCCGGAAAAAATAGAGAAAGGATATATAGCAAAGTTAGAGTCCAAGAGTTGTGATAACAAAGGCATTGGGATTTTGCAAGTGTGTTAAGGTGAATTCCAAAATAGTGGAATATTTATAATAGCTCCCTAAATATTAGGAGGATATGTTATAAAGAGAAGTCACTCTTCCCTCGATTTAAATGGATCGAAGATTCACAAAATTTATTTAGTTGAGATGCAAATGATTTATGAGATGATGGCATGATGCAATGCAAAAATAAAATGGCAAGCACAAATGAAGCACACGGCGAAACCCGGAATATATGGAAGTCTTCTCGAGCATCGGTCTCGGGGCGTCACACAACTGCCAAGCTTGGGGGAGTGCCCCGGTATCGTATCACCATCACTTTTATCTTTATCGTTTTCCTTAGTTCGATCCTTTTGGTATTATCTTGATCTAGTAGAATAAAATTTATGGCATGATCTAGTTTTGAGTTTTGCTTTATAATTCCTCTATGTAATCGAGTCCGTGAGCTATATAATAAAGATTTTTGTTGAGTCAAGGGCTGGATTATTTTGCCATGATCCTAAGGGAATAAAAGAAAAGAGAAAGGAATAAAAAGAAACAAAGAGATCATGTGAGTCTTATGGATAGTAATGAGCTCACATAGAAAAAAGTATGATGAATAAAAGTTGTTGAGGGTTGACAAACATAGTTTTGGTCATTGTTGCAATTAATAGGAAGTAATAAAGAAGGAGAGGTCTTCACATATAAATATACTATCTTGGACATCTTTTATGATTGTGAGCACTCATTAAAATATGACATGCTAAAGAGTTGACGTTGGACAAGGAAGACAACGTAATAGGTTATGTTGTCTTACATCTGAAATAAATTATATTGTCATGGATCATCCAACATGGTTGAGCTTGCCTTTATCCCTCATGCTAGCCAAATTCATCGCACCAAGTAGAGATAATACTTGTGCTTCCAAATACTCTTAAAACCATTCTTGCCATGAGAGTCCACTATACCTACCTATGGATTGAGTAAGATCCTCTAAGTAAGTTGTCATCGGTGCAAGCAATAAAAATTTCTCTCTAAATATGTATGACTTATTAGTGTGGGAAAAAAATAAGCTTTATACGATCATGTGATATGGAAGAAATAAAAGCGACAGACTGCATAATAAAGGTCCATATCACAAGTGGCAATATAAAGTGACGTTCTTTCGCATTAAGATTTTGTGCATCCAACCATAAAAGCGCATGACAACCTCTGCTTCCCTCTGCGAAGGGCCGATCTTTTACTTTTATCTCCCACCTTGCATAAGAGTCATGGTGATCTTCACCCTTCATTTTTACATGTTATCCTTTGGCAAGCACAGTATGTTGGAGAGATCCTGGTATATATGGCTAATAGGATGTGAGTTTTCATGAACTATTATTGTTGACATTACCCTTCAGGTAAAACGTTGGGAGGCAAACTATAAGCCCCTATCTTTCTCTATGTCCAATTAAAATATGTCCGATTAAAACGTTGGGAGGCAAACTAAGTATTGCGTGAGTGTCAGCAATTGTTAAAGACTATATGATAGTTGAGTATGTGGACTTGCTGAAAAGTTCTTACTTATTGACTCTTTCCTATGTTATGATAAATTGCAATTGATCCAATGACTGAGATTATAGTTTGTTGGTTTTCAATGAAGTTTACGATTCATACTTGAAATTGTGATTGAATTATTACTCTAGCATAAGAAATCATATGACAAGAATTATATAAGTTGTTGTTCTAAGAATGATCATGATGCCCTCATGTCCGTATTTTATTTTTATCGACACCTTTATCTCTAAACATGTGGACATATTTTTCGATTTCGGCTTTCGCATGAGGACAAGCGGGGTCTAAGCTTGGGGGAGTTGATACGTCCATTTTGCATCATGCTTTTATATCGATATTTATTGCATTATGGTCTGTGATTACACATTATGTCACAATACTTATGCCTATTCTCTCTTATTTTACAAGGTTTACATAAAGAGGGAGAATGCCAGCAGCTGGGATTTTGGGCTAGAAAAGGAGCAAATATTAGAGACCTATTATGCACAGCTCCAAAAGTCCTGAAACTTCACGGAAGACGTTTTCAGAATATATAAAAAAAACTCGGCGGAAGAAATTCACCAGGGGGGCCACACCCTGCCCACGATGGTGGGGGCACGCCCTACCCCCCTGGGCGTGCCCCCTACCTCGTGGGCCCCTGGTGGCCCTCCGGTGGCCCTCCGGTGGCCATCTTTTGCTATATGAAGTCTTCCGATGGGAAAAAAAAACAAGCCATCTTCTCGGACGAAACTCCGCCGCCACGAGGCGGAACCTTGGCGGAACCAATCTAGGGCTCTGGCGGAGCTGTTCTGCCGGGGAAACTTCCCTCCCGGAGGGGGAAATCATCGCCATCATCATCACCAACGCTCCTCTCATCGGGAGAGGGCAATCTCCATCAACATCTTCATCAGCACCATCTCCTCTCAAAACCCTAGTTCATCTCTTGTATCCAATTCTTGTCTCCAAGTCCGGGATTGGTGCTAGTAGGTTGCTAGTAGTGTTAATTACTCCTTGTAGTTGATGCTAGTTGGTTTATTTGGTGGAAGATCATATGTTCAGATCATATATGCATATTAATACCCCTCTGATTATGAACATGTTTATGCTTTGTGAGTAGTTACGTTTGTTCCTGAGGACATGGGCGAAGTCTTGCTATTAGTAGTCATGTGAATTTGGTATTCGCTCGATATTTTGATGAGATGTATGTTGTCTCTCCTCTAGTGGTGTTATGTGAACGTCAACTACATGACACTTCACCATTATTTGGGCCTAGAGGAAGGCATTGGGAAGTAATAAGTAGATGATGGGTTGCTAGAGTGACAGAAGCTTAAACCCTAGTTTATGTGTTGCTTCGTAAGGGGCTGATTTGGATCCATATGTTTCATGCTATGGTTAGGTTTACCTTAATACTTTTGTTGTAGTTGCGGATGCTTTCAATAGAGGTTAATCATAAGTGGGATGCTTGTCCAAGTAAGGACAGTACCCAAGCACCGGTCCACCCACATACCAAATTATCAAAGTACCGAACGCGAATCATATGAGCGTGATGAAAACTAGCTTGATGATATTCCCATGTGTCCTCGGGAGCGCTTTTCTCTATATAAGAGTTTGTTCAGGCTTGTCCTTTGCTACAAAAAGGATTGGGCCACCTTTCTGCACTTTATTTACTTTTTTTAGTTGTTGCTCGTTACAAATTATCCTATCACAAAACTATCTGTTACCACTTATTTCAGTACTCACAGAGAATACCTTGCTGGAAACCGCTTATCATTTCCTTCTTCTCCTCGTTGGGTTCGACACTCTTACTTATCGAAAGGACTACGATAGACCCCCTATACTTGTGGGTCATCAGGTAGCAAGAAGGATTTCTGGCGCCATTGCCGGGGAGATCTACGCTCAAGTCAAGACATACCAAGTACCCATCATAAACTCTTCTCCCTCGCATTACATTATTTGCCATTCGCCTCTCGTTTTCCTCTCCCCCACTTCACCTTTCACTTGTCTTTCGCCCTTCTTCTGTTCGATCTTGTGTTACCATGTACCTTCTTTTTGCTTGCATCTTCGCTTGCTAAAAGTTTATGGATCCTCATCCACTTGCTAATCTCTTTAAGAGATCCAGTTATGATGAACCTATTGCTAGTGAGTCGAGTGCACTAGATTATCTTTATGAGGTTTTGCTTGAAATTTATGAATCTAAAAAGTGTGATGAATTACTTTATGAAGCAATTCATGATAGATCTTTGAATAAAAAGCATGATTGCAATGATATTATTATAAATTCTATGAATGTCAATTGTGCTAATAATATGCAAAACCTAAGCTTGGGGATGCTAGTTTTGCTATGTCCACTACTTGTTGCAATGATCATGATTGGGGTGATTCTTCTTTTGATCTTGAAAATTTATTTAAGCCCCATGATGAATATGAGATTGATAATAGTGTTTTCAATATTATTGGAAGTGGGTTTGGAAGAGTGTCAACTTTAGATCCCACATATTTGGAGAATGTTCAATCTTATGAAATTTTTGGTAAAAGTGGGTTTGGAGAGGTCATGACTTTAGTTAATGTTAATCCCACTACTTTGGAAGAGTGTCAACTTTGCATGCATGTGGATCATGAAGAGAAAAATTTATGTGATAGCTATATTGTTGAATTTGATTATGATCCTACATGTAATTATTATGAGAGAGGAAAATATGGTTGTAGAAATTTTCGTGTCACTAAATTACCTCTCGTTATGTTGAAAGTGCTCTTGTTTCTTTCTCCTTCCTTGCATCTGATAGTTTTTGCTTGTCTTGATAATGTGTTTGTTTATACAATGCCTGTGCATAGGAAGTATGTTAGACTTAGATGTGATTTTCATATGCTTCATGATGCTCCCTTCGTGTTTCAATTGCTATCTTTCATGTGAGCATCATTAAAATTATAGATGCCTAGCTAGGGGCGTTAAATGATAGCGCTTGTTGGGAGGCAACCCAATTTTATTTTTGTTCTTTACTTTTTGTTCCTATTTAGTAATAAATAAATTTTATTTTCTCTATCATTATTGTGTTTTTTATGTTTTAATTAGTGTTTGTGCCAAGTAAAGCCTTTAGGATCTTGTTGGGTGATTGTTGTTTGATCTTGCTGAAAAAACAGAAAGTATGCGCTCACAAGAACAATTTTCGTTTTTTTACCAGAGAGCGATAAAATACCAATTCCAACTGCAGTAGATCAATATAGAAATTATTTAGGTCGTCCTAATTTTTCAGAATTTTTGGAGTTACAGAAGTATTCAAAACCTCTAGATTGCGACAGACTGTTATGTTTTTAACAGATTCTGTTTTTCATGTGTTGTTTGCTTATTTTGATGAATCTATGGCTAGTATCGGGGGGGGGGGGGGTATGAACCCTAGAGAAGTTGGAATACACTAGGTTTAACACCAATATAAATAAAGAATGAGTTCATTACAGTACCTTAAAGTGGTGGTTTGTTTTCTTATACTAACCGATCTCATGAGATTTTCTGTTGAGTTTTGTGTTGTGAAGTTTTCAAGTTTTTGGGTAAAGATTTGATGGATTTTGGAACAAGGAGTGGCATGTGCCTAAGCTTGGGGATGCCCAAGGTACCCCAAAGTAAAATTTAGGGACAACCAAAAGCCTAAGCTTGGGGATGCCCCGGAAGGCATCACCTCTTTCGTCTTCGTCTATCAGTAACTTTACTTGAGGCTATATTTTTATTCACCACATGATATGTGTTTTGCTTTGAGCGTCTTGTATGATTTGAGTCTTTGCTTTTTAGTTTACCACAATCATCCTTGCTGTACACACCTTTTAGGAGAGACACATATAAATCGGAATTTATTAGAATACTCTATGTGCTTCACTTATATCTTTTGAGCTAGATAATTTTGCTCTAGTGCTTCACTTATATCTTTTTAGAGCATGGTGGTGGTTTTATTTTACAGAAATTATTGATCTCTCATGCTTCACTTATATTATTTGAGAGTCTTTTATAACAACATGGTAAATTGCTTTGGTTATGAAATTAGTCCTAATATGATAGGCATCCAAGATGGGTATAATAAAAACTTTCATATAGAGTGTATTTAATACTATGAGAAGTTTGATACTTGATGATTGTTTTGAGATATGAAGATGGTGATATTAGAGTCATGCTAGTTCAATATTTGTGAATTTGAGAAATACTTATGTTGAGGTTTGCAAGTCCCGTAGTATGCACATATGGTAACCGTTGTGTAAGAAATTTGAAGCATGAGGTGTTTCTTTGATTGTCCTCCTTATGAGTGGCGGTCGGGGATGAGCGATGGTATTTTCCTACCAATCTATCTCCCTAGGAGCATGCGCGTAGTGATTGTTTTTGATGACTTGTGGATTTTTGCAATAAGTATGTGAGTTCCTTATGACTAATGTTGAGTCCATGGATTATATGCACTGTCACCCTTCCATCATTGCAAGCCTCTTCGGTACCGTGCATTGCCCTTTCCCACCTTGAGAGTTGGTGCAAACTTCACCGGTGCATCCAAACCCCGTGATATGATACGCTCTATCACACATAAGCCTCCATATATCTTCCTCAAAACAGCCACCATACCTACCCTATATGTCATTTCCATAGCCATTCCGAGATATATTGCCATGCAACTTTCCACCGTTCCGTTTATTATGACATGCTTCATCATTGTCATATTGCACTGCATGATCATGTAGTTGACATCGTATTTTTGGCAAAGCCACCACTCATAATTTTTTATACATGTCACTCTTGAATCATTGCACATCCCGGTACACCGCCGGAGGCATTCATATAGAGTCATATTTTGTTCTAGTATCGAGTTGTAATTTTTGAGTTGTAAATAAATAGAAGTGTGATCATCATCATTATTAGAGCATTGTCCCGTGTGAGAAAAAAAGAGAAAGGCCAAATAAAAAAAGAAGACCCAAAAAACATGAGAGAAGGGACAATGTTACTATCCTTTTTCCACACTTATGCTTCAAAGTAGCACCATGATCTTCATGATAGAGAGTCTCTTATTTTGTTACTTTCATATACTAGTGGGAAATTTCATTATAGATCTTGGCTTGTATATTCCAACAATGGGCTTCCTCAAAATGCCCTAGCTCTTCATGAGCAAGCAAGTTGGATGCACACCCACTTAGTTTCTTTTGTTGATCTTTCATACATTTATAGCTGTAGTGCATCCGTTGAATGGCAATCCCTACTCCTCGCATTCACATCGGTTGATGGACATCTCCATAGCCCGTTGATTAGCCGCGTCAACGCGAGACTGTTTTTGTCTTCTCCACACAACCTCCATCATCATATTCTATTCCACCTATAGTGCTTTGTCCATGGCTCGCGCTCATGTATTGCGTCAAAGTTGAAACAGTTTGAGAATACTAAAGTATGAAACAATTGCTGGGCTTGTCATTGGGGTTATGCATGATAGGAGCATTTTGTGTGACGAAAATGAAGCATGGCCAAACTATATGATTTTGTAGGGATGAGCTTTCTTTGGCTATGTTATTTTGAGAAGACATAATTGCTTGGTTAGTATGCTTGAAGTATTATTATTTTTATGTCAATATTAAAATTTTGTCTTGAATCTTTCAGATCTGAATATTCATGCCACAATAAATAAAATTACATTGAAAATTATGTTAGGAAGGATTCCACATCAAAAATTCTTTTTTTATCATTTACCTACTCGAGGATGAGCAGGAATTAAGCTTGGGGATGCTGATACATCTCCAACGTATCTAATTTTTGATTGTTCCATGCTATTATATTGTCTGTTTTGGATGTTTAATGGGCTTTACTATGCACTTTTGTATTATTTATGGGACTAACCTATTAACCGGAGGCCTAGTGCCAGTTTCTGTTTTTTGCCTATTTCAGTGTTTCGCGGAAAAGGAATATCAAACGGAACCAAACGGAACGAAACCTTCACAAGGATCTTTCTTGGAACAAACACAATCCAGGAGACTTGGAGTGGAAGTCAGAGACGCAACGAGGCGGCGACGAGGTAGGAGGGCGCGCCCACCACCCTCCTGGGCCCCTCGTAGCTCCACCGACATACTTCTTTCGCCTATATATACTCTTATACCCTAAAAAGATCTAGGAGAGCCACAAAACCACTTTTCCAGCGCCGCAACCTTCTGTACCCTTGAGATCCCATCTAGGGACCTTTTCCGGTGATCTGTCGGAGGGGGAATCAATCACGGAGGGCTTCTACATCAACACCATGGCCTCTCCGATGATGTGTGAGTAGTTTACCATAGACCTTCGGGTCCATAGTTATTAGCTAGATAGCTTTTTCTCTCTCTTTGATCTTCAATACAAAGTTCTCCTTGATGTTCTTGGAGATCTATTCGATGTAATATTCTTTTGCGGTGTGTTTGTCGAGTTCCGATGAATTGTAGATTTATGACTAAGTTTATCTATGAACAATATTTGGTTCTTATCTGAATTCTTATATCCATGATTTGATATCTTTGCAAGTCTCCTCGAATTATCGGTTTAGTTTGGCCTACTAGATTGATCTTTCTTGCAATGGGAGAAGTGCTAAGCTTTGGGGTTCAATCTTGCGATGTCATTTCCCAGCGACAATAGGGGCAGCAAGGCACGTATTTTATTGTTGCCATCGAGGATAAAAAGATGGGGTTTATATCATATTGCTTGAGTTTATCCCTCTACATCATGTCATCTTGCCTAAAGCATTACTCTATTCTTATGAACTTAATACTCTAGATGCATGCTGGATAGCGGTCGATGTGCGATGTAATAGTAGTAGATGCAGAATCGTTCCGGTCTACTTAACACGAACGTGATGCCTATATTTCATAATCATGCGTAGATATTCTCATAACTATGCGCTTTTCTATCAATTGCTCGGCAGTAATTTGTTCACCCACCGTAATACATGCTTTCATGAGAGAAGCCACTAGTGAAACCTATGGCCCCGGGTCTATTTTATATCATATAAGTTTCCGATCTACAATTCTAGTTTACTATTTATTTTATTTTGCAATCTTTACTTTTCAATCTATACAACAAGAATACCAAAAATATTTGTCTTATTATATTTATCAGATCTCACTTTCCTAAGTGACCGTGAAGGGATTGACAACCCCTTTATCGCATTGGTTGAGAGGTTCTTGATTGTTTGTGTAGGTACTAGGCGACTTGCGTGTAGTCTCCTACTGGATTGATACCTGGGTTCTCAAAAACTGAGGGAAATTCTTACGCTACTTTGCTGCATCACCCTTTCCTCTTCAAGGGAAAACCAAAGCATGCTCAAGGGGTAGCAACCATGCATTTCGACCCTACCAGAAACTACGAGAAGAAGGACTACACCCACATAATGAATATTCTAGATGATGCTCTCCAAGGCTTCAACATTAGGGGTGGCCACCTGCAGATCAGGAAACAAAGGAACAAGAAGTTGGGTTTCTCGCATAAAACTAACTTCTGGTGCATCCATGTCCCAGAACCAAGCAAGAAAGATGGATTCTACCACCTCCATCTCATGATTGAGTTCAGCATGGATGACCAAAAGCTTCGCATGACAAGCATAAACGATGATCATATCCGCAATTGGGTTGAATCTCATGGAGAAGCGGATTATAAACTTAGAGATGACTTCTTTCGCATCCAAAGGGACATTGCGATGATCATCATGAAAGAAGTCATCGATGAGAAGGGGATGTTCCACCACGGACCTATATCGCGAGCTGACGTCCAAACTCGCATAGGCATGCAACGTCATGACCTCACGCTGTTCAAGAGGCTAGGGTCCACCCTTGATGATATGGAAGGATGGAACTTCTAGTGATTTACGATGCTGATGATGATGATATGTGTCGGTTGAAGTTGTATATTTTCTGTAGCGATGAAACTTTGTGATGTCCATGGTCCCTGCCAAACTTGTGTAACACTACTTTGTTAGTTTGGGTACGTTGACCTGCGTACCTCTAGTTAACTAGTTTGCGTACTATATGTTGCATCTAGTTGCTAACCCTTTCTTTTTCGTGTTGCTCTAGTATATTTTGTTGCATATGATTGTACATTCTCTTGATGAAGATGCATCTCTAACAGGTACCTAGATTCTTGATGGTGAAGAAGCAGTGCTATGTCATGTACAAAGGGAAGGTTCCGGGAGTGTACGACGAGTGGCCTGAGTGTCAGGCGCAAGTGGATGGGGTCTTGGGTGCCAGCCATAAAGGCTTCAAAAGCAGACAAGAAGGCGAATCTAGTTACTTGAGGTTCACGCTAGCGCGAGAGAGGACTCATAACCGCCGCCTCATGTACTGCATAGTTCCGTTCTCACTCATAGTGATAGCTCTTCACGCGTATATCATTGTTTAGATGTATGCCGATGTAGTTGCAAGGATTCAAGACTTGTATCGCCATTTTCGAGATGATGAAAAGAGACCACTTTGTGTTGGATGATGATTATGATGATGACATAATTTGATGAGACTATTTGTATGTATATGCTATGATTATATTTGTATGTGTATGATATGCTAGAGATTATTGTATAAAGCCCTAAACAAAATTCAGCAGCACAAAATATGGAGCATATTTTTTTTCAAAAACTAATAACAGTAGCGTGGGGTATGGCTTTAGTAGTAGCGAGTTCTTAGTAGTAGCGCTCTTTGTTCAAGGGCGCTACAACTATTAGCAGGAGCGCTTGTTGTAGACCAACGCCGCTACTATCCCTAGGTAGTAGTAGCGTGGGTCAAACCGCACTACTGATAAGCATTAGCTATAGCACCGCATCAGTAGCGCAGCCACCCGCGCTACTGATAAGCATTTAACCCACACTACTGCTAGGCTTTTCCCTAGTAGTGCACGTTCCCTACCGAAACCATTAGGCTTGTTGTGAGAGAAGCTCTGGTTTGCGAGAAGCTTATACCCAAACCTGCCCCAAATGGGACTATATTTTTTACCACGGCATGTCGATGCCGTTCCATGATATCATGTCAAGTTTCATGAATTTCAGACGAGTTTTCAATTTACTAGAATCTTAAAACCATGTATCTCAATGTTAGCGGCCAAGCGACAGTGTCAAGGTGTTTGACATTATTTCTCATTTCTTGCATGTGACCTAAGCTTGCAACCAAGGACAAACATTAGATTTTGCAACCCATTTTTATGGACTGGAGCATGTGCATGTAGTTCAACTTTGAATTATGAACATAAATGCGTAGAAAACTCAGTTAACGTATAAAAATCTTCAAACGATCCCCCCAAATTCATCCCCATTTCTTGCATGGTACATAAGCATAAACCCATAGACACATATATGATTTTACAACCCATGTTGTTGCACCGGAGCATGTGCATGTAGTTTAATTTTGAATTGTGCACCTGAAATGGCTAGAAAACCAATTTAATGTATAAAATGTCCAAACGAACACTGAATAATTCCAATTCTTTTATGATACACATATAGTTGCATGTTCAATGCAGATAAAAGTTCTAGCAATTGAAACACCATCCATTGCGCTATGACCTCATGATGTAATTCAAATCAAGATGAAAAATCATGTAGATCCCACACAGTTTATTATCACCAACCATGTGAGATGCAATACAAAATGTCCTGGAGCACCGTCTGATGACCATTTGCGTGCTAGTTTTTTCGTTGAAGTGATTCAAAATTTTCGGCTTCCGCGGAAATATCTTACTCCCTACCCCCTACCCCTTACCAAAAGCCACATTTTCCCTGTTTCCACCTTCCTTTCCAAGTTGAAACCTTCACTCCTTGCTTGCAGCACCACCTCCTCGCCAGCGACCCTCCTTCACGCTGCTCGGCCTCGCCTATCCAGGCATGTAATCCACACCCGACCCCCATCCCCCTCCTCCTTCCACATCCCACATGCCCCGACCACCGGCGCGACACCTTCCACCCAAATCACCGACCCCTCCACCAAATAAGTGCCGCCCCAAGCCATGGTGCATGCTGTATAGCTAGGATCTCAAGGAGAATTTGGTAGCGGAGAAGCAAATTGTTGCCGCACGCGCGGATGAGGTGACGATGGCTGCCATTCGTGCCAACCCCCAGATCTTGGAGGATCACCTCACCGTCGAGGCCACCGTCAACGCCTCGTGCGCCGACGCCGCGACGCAGTTGGCTGCTTTAAACGACAGTTCGTGGTGTTTTCTTGAGGCCACCCTTGATGCCTCGATGAAGACTACGAGGTGTTTTCTCAGCGTGCACGTGCTTACCTCATCTCGAGAGCCAGCAGGTTGGTGCCAAGAGCGGCTCAGGAAACTCACCACTATGACGTGGGCAACCACGACGCAGAGGCCTCACCCTCTTCAATGTCCAAGGAGTCAATCATCATCGATATCTCTGACAATGAGGAGTAGCTTGTCTTATTAGCTCACTATAAGGACCCATGTTCAGTTTGCTAGCTACTGCCTTTACTTAACAAATTCTAGTGAATTGTGCTATCAAATTTTACCATGCAATATGTTGCTCTAGTGTATATGTTCTATATGTTGTGCAATGTGGTGCTCACTTATTAACTGTTGGTTAATTAGATGTCGTGTTTAGTTAACTGTTTGGTTCAATTCTGCAAATGTGATGTTCAATTCTTCAGGGTGCAATTTCGTATTGTCTTCCATGTGAGAAATAAATCGAATTTTTCTATACAAAATACATGAGAAAAAAATACAATTGCTATATTTCCAAGTTGTCAAGCATGCTTGGTTTGGTTAACCGTCTGATCTTCTAGTATGTTATACATTGTGCAATGTGGTGCTCAGTTAACGTTTGGTTCATTTGTTGTGGTGTTTAGTTAACTGTTTTGTTCAATTCTCCAATGCGATGTTCAATTGTTGTGGGTGCATTCTGTTATTGTATACCACATGAGAAATAAATCGAATTTGGCTGTACTAAATACATGACAAACAAATACAATTGTTATATTTCCAAGTTGTTAAGCATGCTTGGTTTGATTAACTCTCTGATCTTCTATTAGGATTATGTTATATTGTGCAATGTGGTGCTTAGTTAATGTTTGGTTCATTTCTTGTGGTGTTTAGTTAACTGCTTGGTTCAATTCTGCAATGCTATGTTCAATTGTTGTGGGTACATTATGTTATTGTATATCATGTGAGAAATAAATCGAATTTGGTTGTACTAAATACATGAGAAACAAATACAATTGCTATATTTCTGAGTTGTTAAGCATGCTTGGTTTGGTTAACTGTCTGATCTTCTATTAGGAGTATGTCATATTGTGCAATGTGGTGCTCAGTTAATTTTTGGTTCATTTGTTGTGGTGTTTAGTTAACTGCTTGGTTCAATTCTGCAATGCGATGTCCACTTGTCGTGGGTACAATTTTGTATTGTTGTGCATGTGAGGAATAAGTCAAATTTGGCTACACTTAATACATGAGAAACATATAAAAGTGCTATATTTTCCTGTTCTTAATCATGCTTGGTTTGGATAAATGGGTTTTCCATGTGGCTTGAATTAATCTGATGAATCTGCAATGTGCTTATTTTTCATCAACATATTTTACTGATAGCATGCGAACCCTTACTTAACCTGATGACTAACTACCTTATATGTGTTGCAGGAAAACAATGGGAAGCACTGAGGTTTACAATCAAGGTTAGCACGCGCATGGTCCATTGTCTAATAGCACATTATTGTGCAGTTGCAGGAACCATTCTAATATCTAGGTTTTTAACAATTTAGT
Source organism: Triticum urartu (assembly GCF_056163025.1). Classification (NCBI taxonomy): domain Eukaryota; kingdom Viridiplantae; phylum Streptophyta; class Magnoliopsida; order Poales; family Poaceae; genus Triticum; species Triticum urartu. The sequence continues at coordinate 367,112,938 of NC_141874.1, read as the reverse complement.
CTTACACATGTAGGTCTTGTTGTCGGAGGTTTTGACACACTGTTTGACCCTTTTTGCATATGGGGAAATGACTTGTCCATGAATATCAATCAAGTCAAGAAACCCAGAAAGATTGTTAGGATAAAGAAATTAGTGACAAAAAATAAGATCTTTGTCTTCACAATGAAGAAGACACCAGTTAACTACAAGATGGTACTAACTATTATACCTTGCCTTTTTTATTCCTTTGCCCCAATTCCAATATAGAGAAGATATTTATGCGCATCCTTGTTTTTAGGCCTTTCTGGTCAAGAGGCGAGGAAGATTTTCATACAACACCCACGGTTCGATATTGAAGTGTTCCTGAAGAGCACGAAGGATGGATGGTTAATCATCCACAGACACTGGCCTAAAGTTGCAAAGACCTTCAACATGAATGAAGGCTCAATATTCTCCTTCCGCTTCAGCAGTTTTCTAGATGAGATGCATCTATCTATGTACTTTCTATGATGCTAATTTCAAAAGGTTCTACATGTTGCATGTGAAACTTGGTGGTGGTGCAGTTGTGTAATGGGGTAGCTGAAGGCTAAAGCTATATCATGTTTTACTCTGATGTATTTCAATTATGAAATCCTGCTTCCTTAATATGGAAATGAAATATATTATGTCCTTAATATGAATGTCAATTAGATTAATAAATGGATTATTAATAATAGGGCAATTAGCCAGCTAATTGGCCAATTAGCCTGCCAATTGGATTTTTCTATTGCAAATGATTATTCAGAAAACACCGTGGGTGATTGTTGGTGTCAAAACCGGTGGATCTCGGGTAGGAGGTCCCGAACTGTGCGTCTAAGGCGGATGGTAACAGGAGGCAGGGGACACGATGTTTACCCAGGTTTGGGCCCTCCTGATGGAGGTAAAACCCTACGTCCTGCTTGATTGTTCTTGATGATATGAGTATTACAAGAGTAGATCTACCAAGAGATCAGAGAGGCTAAACCCTAGAAGCTAGCCTATGGTATGATTGTATGTTGTCCTACGGACTAAAACCCTCTGCTTTATATAGACACCGGAGGGGGCTAGGATTACACAAGGTCGGTTACAAAGGAGGAGATATCCATATCCGTATTGCCTAACTTGCCTTCCACGCCAAGTAGAGTCCCATCCGGACACGGGATGAAGTCTTCGATCTTGTATCTTCATAGTCCAACAGTCCGGCCAAAGGATATAGTCCGGCTGTCCGGAGACCCCCTAATCCAGGACTCCCTCAGTAGCCCCTGAACCAGGCTTCGATGATGATGATTCCGGCGCATAGTGTTGTCTTCGGCATTGCAAGGCGGGTTCCTCCTCCGAATACACCATGGAAGAGTTTGAATGCAAGCATAGTGTCTGACCCTACAAAATAAGTTCCACATACCATCGTAGAGAGAATAATACTTCCAGAAATCTAATCTGCTGACACGTTTTGATAGTATGACATCACTTCATGGCCCGGTTATCATTCGAACCGCTTTTCTCAACCAGCTCTGCACATATCGCGAGGCAGTTTCTTGATACGTCTTGTCAAAGCAGAGATCGTGTTCCCCTTATCACAGGATTCTCATCAATACGGACGTGGGTAACCCAACCGCGCCATCAATTGCGGCGCCTGGGGAATAAGCGGTTTTGCCAGGCAAGTGGGGAGACTCATCGCCTCCTCCACCCTTATAAAGGGACAAAGATTTACTTTTTACACCCATGCCTTCTTCCTTCTCGCTTACCCATTCCCGCACACTCGAGCTCTAGCACCCAAGCTCGTGTTCTTCTTCTAAAACCACCCCAAGCATGTTTGGAGCAGGAGGCAAGTGGATGGTTTCCTCCGTCACGGAGGAAAACATCAAAAAGTTACGGGGAGCCGGATACCTAGCTGCGAATATCGCGCACCGGCTGCCGAATGCAGGGCAGATCGTCCCCATGCCCGAACCCCATGAGAGGGTAGTTTTTCTTACCCATTTCGTCTGCGGACTGGGATTTCCTCTCCGCCCATTTGTCCGTGGGCTCATATTCTACTACGGGCTGGATTTTCATGATCTGGACCCCAACTTCATCCTCAACATCTCGGGTTTATCGTCGTGTGCGAGGCCTTCCTCCGCATCAGGCCCCACTTCGACCTATGGCTGAAAACCTTCAATGTCAAACCGAAGGTGGTGGGTGGCCAGCAAGCAGAGTGCGTAGGCGCCATGGTGGGCAAGATGCCTAATGTCACCTGGCTCGAGGGTACCTACGTGGATACCATAAAGGGGTGGCAATCGGGGTGGTTCTACATCACTGAGCCGCGTGACTCCAACTGGGTGGCGGCCCCCAAATTTTGATCCGGAATCCCCATGCAGCTCACCTCCTGGAAAAAGAAGGGCCTGTCCTGGGGTTCTTCGGTAGAGCTGACTGGACTCCAGACCTGCATACAGAACATGACGAACAAGAAAATTAAGCTCGTCAACGTGGTTCAGGTTATGCTCTTCCGCCGGATCCTTCCGTGCCAATGACGGACATTTGTTTTGTGGGAGTTCGACTCGGCCCAGCACCAGATGCTGCGAGAGCTCTATGACACGAGGCACGAGGACTTCTGGAGGGTGCTGTTCAAGGGCGCCGAGATGCCTCCCTCCCTCACCGAGGACCGCGGACTCAGTGCAAAGCGCCATGCCCATCCGGTAGGCTTTTATATCTCTCAGGGTATTTATGTGCCCTGGTTTGGTTATGTGCTAGATCTAAGCTTTCATGTCATTAATAGGACTGGATAAAGATAGCGGAGCAGCTTGATTGCCCAGCCCCCCTGCCCGAAGATCCTGCAAACACTCTTCTAACGAAGATGCTGACTCCGGCAAATTATGAGGTGCCGAAAAAGACGACCAAGAAGAAGGCCGTGGGGACCCGAAAGGGTCTCCGGCGCAAGGTGGTTCTATCGGACTCATCGTCCGATGAGTCCGATGCGCACTCCTCCCACGGAAACAAGGAGGAGGAGAAAAGTTCTCCCCCCCAGCCGGGGTAGACAAGAAAAGGAAGGCCGACCCATCCGGGGAGGCCAAAGGGTCCAAGAAGGCAAAGACCCTCCCTCCAGACTGTGCCACGACGGCCGCCGACAGCGGCGACGAGAGGCTACCCAGGGACAAGCCCCTGGTGAAGTCATAAGTGTCCGGACACCATAGTACTTCATGGTATGTTTTATTGTACTGCCTTTGCTCATGCCGAACATGATTATGCAGTCCGGCCCGAGCTCATCTCGACGTACCCTCGTCGAGCGGCTCTTTGGGCTCGTCGGATATGAACAGCGGTTCTCCTCCGACGGCTTCCACCCCTCGCCCTACGGACAACACCGAGGTGGTGTCTCAAAAGGCACCAACCCAAGGGGAGATGACCCTGGGGGCGCCTCACGGCGACCTCCCGGACCCTGAGTACCAAGGGAGCGAGGCTCCTACGGGCTTCGAGTTTGGGCCCCAGCCGGACACTGCGCCGGAACCTTCGATGGTTCCGGACTCCGGCAGGCGGTCCCCCATTAAGGGGGGCCAACCATCCGTGCCGGTGTCCTCTGTCCAACCAGAGGCACCGTACAACTTGCTGGAAGCGCTTCACAGCGCTTCCATCGATGAAGACCACCATCATGAGTGCATTGGTCAAGAAGGTTTAGTCCGCCAAAAACGGACTGAACGAAGCCTGCGCCAGCCTCCTAACAGGCTTTTTGGTAAGCATTCAAAATATAAAAATATTACCGCATAGATAGTAGCCCCTGATGCTCTTTTCGGCGTTCTCGAAGAAAAGCTGAATAGAGTATCAAATGATAACTCAGGAGTCTAATTAGAGTATGTCTATGTGTATGTGTAGGCTTCCCTGCTGGCCGCTGCCGCACGTACTGCGGAGGTCTCTGCGCTGAAGCAGGCCCTGAAGTGGTCAGAGGACGAGCTCGACCTTACCAAGGGGTAGCTCGAAGAGAGCAAAGGTAAGATATACCCCAGTTTATATAGTTAAAAAGAAGTTCGTTGTAAAGTAATAGGATCATCATGAATTTGTCAGGGGCCACGACCGAGGTGGAGACCCTGAGTAAGGCGTTGTCCGCAGCCGAAGATAAAGCGGCCAAAGAACGCATTAAACGGGAGAGACAAGAAGCCCGAGTGGGCGAGGTGCAGCAAGAGCTCGAGGCTCTCGCCAAAAAGCACGAGTCCTTGGAGATTAACTCCAAGACGCGAGAGTCCGAGCTCGTGCAGGCGCTTGAAAGCGTCCGGAGTGCCAAGGCCAAAACCCACAAGGCCCTCCAGGAGATTGATGTGGCGAAGAAGATAGCGGCGGGTAAGGCATTCAATATGCAAAGCAAGCATGTGAAGGAGACTTTCCTTTTTCTTACCCGAGTACGGAGCTCTCTAGGAGCGTTTGCAGATCTTCCCCGCAGTGTGCTGGATGCCAAGGAGTTTTACCGGGCTGAGGAGGGGAGCTCAATGGAGAAGTTGTTCTGGTCTCAGTATACTGGGACCGAACACCCCGTGTCTTTGAGCGACCAGCTGAAGTAGTTGGTCGACCTTCACAAGGGGGCCGAACAGGCCATGAGGGGCCTTATAGTCCGGATGTGGCCCGGCGAACCCCTGTCCAGCAGCTACTTCGGTCTGGTGAGGCGGCTGGTGGAAGCCTGCCCACGGCTTGAGGTCATCAAGCGGTCCGTCTACATCGAAGGTGCACGTAGGGCTTTTGCTCGGGCGAAGCTGGACGCGTGAAGCTTGTGAAGGAGGGGCCGCCGGAGGGCAAGGAGCATCGCTGCCCCGAGAATTATTATGAGAGCTTCCTGAAGGGTTCCCTCTTAGTGGCGGATGAGTGTGCCAAGGATGTAATCTTTGAATGAACATGCCCATGTGATCCTGTAGTATGAAACGAGTTCTTTTGCGCCATGCGACGCTTGCTTAATTTAAAATATTACCTTCTGTGCGGCCGTTTATCAAATCTGAGAGTTGGCCAGTCATCGGCTTCTGCCCCCATGTAACTAGTACTGGGGTGTTCGGGGTAAATCTGGACACTCTTTACCCCAATTTTGGGTCCTTCAAGGGAGGTGCTCAGCGCAACGAACCAGGCAATCGGACTATAATGCTTTATCACTCTCACTTAGCCATAGTAGTCTATGATTTTAAATTTTTGGCGAAGCCCCTAGTATTCTAAGGGCCGAATTTGGGGCGCTATACACGCCTAAGCCGGACAAGGCCGACACCTCGCCCGAAGCGGAAAAAGTCTTTAAGGACTTGAGACCTCTCGAACAGCGACCAGTCTCTCGCCTTATCATGACAGTCAGTTTCTGGCTTTCTCTACTGAGGTGCTCATCTGGAAGAATCGGGACTCAATCGCAGTAGTTCTCCCACCGCTACCTTAGCCAATATAGCGGAACGTAAGGTACCAAAGCATGGGAGCCGGGCAACCCAACATTTGACCCAAGACATGATTCAGAGCTGATGCATATAATGCTATAAGTTCGGGGTGCTGCACTGTCGAATGTGTTCGGACTTCTTGCGCCGTATTACGGGGTAAATGAGAGCCCCTGGCGTACTGACCGCACCTGAGCGTGCAGGTGCGGAATGTCGTAAATGGACATATAAGAGAATGAGAAAAACTTAAATAATGCAATGACAGATTAATAATATGCATTGTTATTTGAATAATACGTTGAAGCGTACTGGTACAAGTAGTGCAATAAGCATAAAGTAGGACAATTCGAAATGTCCTATCCCCAGGCAAGCTACGCATAAATAGTGAAAAACGGGTATATCAAGTATTACTAGAGACCACCTAGCGGTTCCCGTGTTCATCCTAGCTTCTTGCCGCCTTGGTTGTTGCTTCCGGAATGTGGTCGGCAATCGGACTGCCGGAAAGGGCTTCTGAAGATTTAGGCCCTGAAAGAGAAAAGGAATGTCAAAGGTGTACATCCCCTGGTGTGGTTAAGCCACAATGCGAGGCGTGTCCTGAATGTGCCCCCGCCTATGTCCATGGTATTTTTAATGCGTAGTTATGTACGCGCGGCATGAATTTCGTTGCTGCACTGGGACTGGGACGGGGGCCGGATTGCTAGGCGAGCGTTGATCACGCCAGGCGATCCTATTGCAGATTGTTCCGGACTCGCTTGAAGGTGTCCGGGGGCTTTAACGCCGAATGAGTGGTCTGCCTGAACAGGCTTCTTTGTGCCTCTGCTGCAAGGGCCGTAGTGTGCTCTTCTGTTCAGAGCGAGCGTTCTGTGTTTCCATTTACTGTTATGACCCCGCGGGGTCTTGGCATCTTGAGCTTGAGGTATGCCTAATGCGGCACTGCGTTGAATTTTGCAAATGTTGTCCGAACGAGCAGTGCATGATAGCCACTGTGAAACGGGACGATGTCAAAGATTAACTCTCCGCTTTGGAAGTTATCCGGTGATCCGAATACCACTTCCGGTGTGATTGAGCCCGTGCAATGGTCCTCTACACCTGGGATGATGCCTTTAAAGGTGGTTTTGCTGGGTTTGATCCTTGAGGGATCGATACCCATTTTCCGCACTGTATCCTGATAAAGCAGGTTCAGGATGCTGCCGCCATCCATAAGGACTCGAGTGAGGTGAAATCCGTCAGTGATGGGGTCTAGGACCAGTGCGGCGGATCCGCCATGACGGGTGCTAGTGCGGTGGTCCCTGCGATCGAAGGTGATCGGACAAGCAGACCATGGGTTGAACTTCGGGGCGACGGGCTCCATCGCGTAGACGTCCCTTAGTGCACGCTTCCGCTCCCTCTTCACTTGCGGGGAAGCCCCTTCTGTCCTCCTGGGTTCGGCGGCCGGGGCTCCTCCTCGTCATCGCTATGCAGCCCATTGTCCTTGTTTTCAGCATTTAACTTGCTTGCCTGCTTAAACACCCAGCATTCTCTGTTGGTGTGATTGGCTGGTTTGTCAGGGGTGTCGTGGATTTGACACGAGCGATTCAGTATGCGATCCAGACTGGACGGAGCCGGAGTATTTCTTTTAAATGGCTTTTTCTGCTGACCGGATTTAGAGCCTCCGAATCCGGCATTGACTGCCGTATCTTTGGTGTTATCGCCATTATTGCGGTGCTTTGGTCTATTACGACGCTGCCTACCGTTAACGTCTTTGGTATCCGGATTCCTTGATGTGTTGTTGCTGCGAGCCAGCCAGCTGTCCTCGCCCGTGCAAAAGCGGTTCATGAGTGTTGTGAGGGTTGCCATAGATTTCGGCTTCTCCTGGCTGAGGTGGCCAGTGAGCCACTCGTCGTGGATGTTGTGCTTGAATGCCGCTAGGGCTTCTGCATCCAAACAGTCTACAATTTGATTTTTCTTAGTCAAGAACCGTGTCCAGAATTGTCTGGATGATTCCCCTGGCTGTTGGGTTATGTGGCTCAGGTCATCAGCATCCGGTGGCCGCACATAAGTGCCCTGGAAGTTGTCAAGAAATGCATCTTCCAAATCCTCCCAACTGCCAACTGAATCTGCTGGCAAGCTATTCAGCCAATGTCGGGCTCGTCCTTTGAGTTTTAGTGGGAGGTACTTGATGGCATGTAGATCATCACCGCGAGCCATGTGGATGTGAAGGAGGAAATCCTCAATCCATACAGCGGGATTTGTTGTGCCGTCGGATGATTCGATATTTACGGGTTTGAAACCCTCCGGGAATTCATGATTCATAACATCGTCAGTGAAGCATAGGGGGTGTGCAGCGCCTCTGTGCTGGGCTATATCCCGATGTAGTTCGTATGAGTCTTGTCTGCTGTATTCGGCCCGACCGGATTTACTCTTGGTGTATCCGACGTGACGATCATCGTCCCGTGTGGGCGCACGTGCGCGTGTCCCATCTATTGACCGTGCAATTTTTGCCTTATTGTCCAAGATGTCTCGCAGGTCCTCTGTGTTGCCCCAGGCCTTAGTATTTTTGACTGAGTGGCGACAGGGTGCGGTCTGAACTTTAGGCTGAAACGCCTCTCTGGTTCGGCCGCGTAGTGGCCGGTCAGCGGCATCATACTATGGTGAATGAGGTTTCGATGCTTCCACCTCGAGGTGAGGTAGCAACCTGCATTTTGGGTAACTCTTGGACGGGCGCTCGAGTTCATGCTCCTTGGCCGCAAGGACTTCAGTCCATCTATCTGCTAGCAAGTCTTGATCAGCTTGAAGATGTTGCTGTTTCTTCTTTAGGTTACTTGTCGTGGCCATAAGCCGGCGCTTGAAGCGCTCTTGCTCGACGGGGTCCTCAGGCACGATAAATTCGTCGTCGCCGAGGCTCGCCTCGTCTTCGGAGAGAGGCATGTAATTGTCCTCCTCCGGTTCTCCATCTGCTGCCTGCTCTGGGGGGCTAGCTTGTTCGTCCTCTAGCTCTGCACCGTGCTGGAGGGGATTGTTGTTTTCTTCGGCGCTATCTGGAGTGTTATTATCTCCTATGCCGGTATCACTGCTCTTGCTGTGGCGGGACTTAGAGTGGCGCCGCCGACGTCGGCACTTGGGTTGCTTCTTGGAGGGGTCATCCTCCGCTTTCTTGCCGCCATTGGCTTCTTTGGGGGTGTCCACCATGTATATATCATATGATGAGGTGGCGGTCTAGTGCCCCGAGGGCGGTGGATCCTGTTCGTCTCTGGCTTCATCGTCCATACCGTCGAAGTCTTCGGAGCCGAAGTCGAGCATGTCAGTTAAGTCGTCGATAGTGGCTGCTAAGTGGGTGGTGGGTGGGTAGCGAATTTCTTTGTCGTCTGCATCCCATTCTAGCCGGACATAGTTCGGCCAAGGTTCTCCTGACAGGGAGAGAGACCTTAATGAATTTAGCACATCCCCGAAGGGTGAGTGCTGAAAGAAGTCCGCGGAGGTGAACTCCATGATCGGCGCCCAGTCGGACTCGATGGGCACAGATATGAGCAGCTCGGAGTCCGTGGCCAGAGATGAATCCAGTGGTTTGGTGACACGGCTCTCGTAAGGGGTGAAGTCAGTATCCGGCTCTATCGCCACTGAGAGTGCGGCCTCCATGGCGGCGTCCATCCCTCCGCTCTTGGATGGCGCGACTTGCTCCGGATTGATGGACGGAGTAGCTGCGGATGCGATCTCTGAACACTGTCCGACGGTAGAATTACGTCATGCTCGTCAAGACTGTACGGCGCGTCTGACCTGGGCTCGAATCATCGAAGATCAAGTCTCCGTGGATGTCGGCCGTGTAGTTCAAGTTTCCAAATCTGACCTGATGGCCAGGGGCATAGCTCTCAATCTGCTCCAGATGGCCAAGCGAATTGGCCCGCAGTGCAAAGCCGCCGAACATGAAGATCTGTCTGGGAAGGAAAGCCTCACCCTAGACCGCATCACTAGCGATGATCGAAGGAGCCATCAAGCCTTATGGTGGCGACACAGTGGAACTCTCAATGAAAGCACCAATGTCGGTGTCAAAACTGGCAGATCTCGGCTAGGGGATCCCGAACTGTGCATCTAAGGCGGATGGTAACAGGAGGCAGGGGCCATGATGTTTACCCAGGTTCGGTCCCTCCTGATGGAGGTAAAATCCTACGTCCTGCTTGATTGTTCTTGATGATATGAGTATTACAAGAGTAGATCTACCACGAGATCAGAGAGGCTAAACCCTAGAAGCTAGCCTATGGTATGATTGTATGTTATCCTACGGACTAAAACCCTCCGGTTTATATAGACACCGGAGGGGGCTAGGGTTACACAAGGTCGGTTACAAAGGAGGAGATATCCATATCCGTATTGCCTAGCTTGCCTTCCACGCCAAGTAGAGTCCCATCCGGACACGGGACGAAGTCTTCAATCTTGTATCTTCATAGTCCAACAGTCCGGCTATCCGGAGACCCCCTAATCCAGGACTCCCTCAGTGATGACCTCAGGCAACACAGACAGTTTCTAGGAATAAACCGAGTTGGATCAGTGCACAATCACACACGTCATTCTCTTAAAAACTGTTTGCATTAGGCCACCTTGCGCAAATGTTTACCACATAAAAACTGTGTGTGATGGACAGCTGTAACGCCCTCGATGCGGCTATATCTCCCACGTGTCAAAGCATGACTTAGAGGCATAACCGCATTGAAAGAAATGTCACAAGTGAGGTAATCTTCGCAAACAACCCATGTAATACAAAAGGGAAAGAGATACATAGTTGGCTTACAATCGCCACTTCACACAATTACATGAATAAAGCATTACATCAATCAAATACAATCAAGGTCCGACTACAGAACCAAAATAAAAGAAGAACCCCAAATGCGACAAGGTCCCCGACTGACCCCAACTGGGCTCCACTATTGATCAACTAGAACGAAGCAACACAACGGACAAGATCTTCATCGAGATCCTCCTTGAGATTGGTTGCGTCACCTTCTCGGTAACATCGGCACCTGCAAGCTGGTTTTGGAAGTATCTGTGAGCCACGGGGACTCAGCAATCTCGCACCCTCGCGATCAAGACTATTTAAGCTTATAGGTAAGGTAAAGGTATGAGGTGGAGCTGCAGCAAGCAACTAGCATATATGGTGGCTAACATTCGCAAATGAGAGCGAGAAGAGAAGGCAAAGCACGATCGTGAAACTATGATCAAGAAGTGATCCTAGAACAACCTACGTCAAGCATAACTCCAACACCGTGTTCACTTCCCGGACTCCGCCAGAAAGAGACCATCACGGTTACACACGCGGTTGATGTATTTTAATTAGGGTCAAGTTCAGGTTTTCTACAACCGGACATTAACAAATTCCCATCTGCCCATAACCGCGGGCACGGCTTTCAAAAGTTCAAAACCCTGCAGGGGTGTCCCAACTTAGCCCATGGCAAGCTCTCACGGTCAACAAACGATATTCCTTCTAGCGGGAAGACCCGATCAGACTCAGAATCCCAGTTACAAGACATTTCGACAATGGTAAAACAAGTCCAGCAAGACCACCCGCTGTGCCGACAAATCCCAATAGGAGCTACACATATCTCGTTCTCAAGGCACACCGGATGAGCTAAGCGTACAGAAGCCGACGTAACCCAAGTTGCCAAGGGATGGCCCTGCACGGTGCTCTGGGTTGGACCAACACTCAGAGGAGCACTGGCCCGGGGGTTTAAATAAAGATGACCCTTGAGTCTGCAGAACCCAAGGGAAAGAAAAGGCTAGGTGGCGAATGGTAAAACCAATGTTGGGCCATGCTGGAGGAGTTTTATTCAAGGCGAACTGTCAAGGGGTTGCCATTATCACCCAACTGCGTAAGGAACGCAAAATCCGGGAACATAACACCGATATGACGGAAACTAGGGCGGCAAGAGTGGAACAAAACACCAGGCATAATGCCGATCCTTCCACCCTTTACCAAGTATATAGATGCATTAATTAAATAAGAGATATTGTGATATCCCAACAATTAAACATGTTCCAACAAGGAACAACATCTCCATGTTCCAACAAGGAACAAACTTCAATCTTCACTTGCAACTAACAACGCTATAAGAGGGGCTGAGCAAAGCGGTAACATAGCCAAACAATGGTTTGCTAGGACAAGGTGGGTTAGAGGCTTGGTTCAACAATATGGGAGGCATGATAAGCAACTGGTAGGCATCGCAGCATAGGCATAGCAAAAAGCGAGCATCTAGCAAGCAAAGATAGAAGTGATTTCGAGGGTATGATCATCTTGCCTGAGATCCCGCAAGGAAGAAGAACGAGTCCATGAAGAAGACAAACGGACGTAGTCGAGCGGGTCCTCACAAATGCGACGTTATCGGAACCAACCCGGAGAAGCAACATCGGAAAGAAGCAAACAACATAGTAAACAACCAACACATCAACATGGCATGATGCACAATCAAGTATGATGCATGTCCGGTTTAATGAAGCATGGCATGGCAAAGTGCACAAACAATCCTACAAATTAAGTGGAGCTCATTATGCAACGAGTTGCATATTGACGGAACACCACCTGACTTATTTAGTTCTCTCCCGTTTAGGTACTCAACAATATTAAATGTTGTTAACATGGCAAGGGGTGAAGCATAATCAACCTACCTAACTAGGCAAATTTAAATGAGGCCGGAACAACAAGCAACAAGTTCGGAAAAATCCTCATGTGCATATTTTGGTTATGGTACTGTTCTGCCCTAAACATAATTTTAGAGTTGTTAAACATGCAAACTGATGCCACCATGTTAAACTAGGCATTTTTCTACCCCATTGACATATAAATTTTATTATAAATCGAGCTACGGTTATTTAGTTATGAAATAAACCATTTTAGCATGGCATAGGAGCAAATTAGAGCAAACATCAGTTTAAACATTGTAAACATGCATGAAAGTTGGATATTGTGAAACTAGATGAAATTCTAGTCAAGTCACATATATAAATTATTTAGATCCGATGCGCGGTTGTGAAGATATTAAATGCATGAAGTTTAGGGACCATTCTGCAAAACTGGCACTCTCTGGGAAAATAGCTAAATTCGCTGGACAGGAAAAAATATATAAAAACGGGCCGAATCTGGGCAGCCCAACAGCAGGAAAAAAAGAGGGGCGTCGGCGGGGTGGCCTCACCATGGGCTTGGCCCGGTCAGCGAGGGAGGTTGGCGGCGGCCTAGCGGGCAGGCCGGCTTAGGCGCGCTGGGCCGGCGCGAGGCCCATCTAGCGCACGCCAGCGAGCGGTACAGTGCTGCCCATCTCGTTCGATAGAGAGACAAAGCACGGCAAGTTCAGAGAAGGGGCGAAGCAGGGGGAGTCGGCGGGCGACGCAGGCGACCTCCGGCGAGGTACTTGGGTGGAGGGGAGGAGTCCTGCTGGCTCCGGCGAGCTGCTGGTTGTCGGCGACGGTCGCGGTCACGGACGAGGGGGTAGGCGCTGGATTTGGCAAGGAGGTGGAGTTCCTTCGGCGGTGCGCGCTGGGACTTGGCGGCAGGGCGACGGCTTGCGCGGACTCGGAGCGATGAGGAGTACGAGGGTGACATGGTGCTGGCGACGGACTCGGCACGACTCCGGTGAAAAGATGAAGCAGGGAGGTCGCGGAGGTGAAGATCCACGGCGGCTGCAAGCTTGCCGGCAGGGACGAGCGCAACTCGTCCTGGCTTCCCTGCGAGAAGAGACAGACACGAGAGAGGGATTTGAGAGAGAGAGAGAAAAAAAGTTAGGAGAAGGAAGGGAAGAAGGACAGGGAGAAGGCCGGTCCTGGTGGTCTGGCGATCACCGGCGCTGGAGGCGGGGTGGTCCGGCAAGCAGGGGCCGGAGACGAGTCGGCAGAGCGGCACGGATCGGGTGGTCAGGCTGGTTGATGAGGTGCAGAGAGGCAGCGGGGCGCAGCTGGCTGGGCCTCAGGCGCGAGGTATCGGGAGCTGTGGTTGGTCGGCGGCGCAAATCCAGGGAGGTTGCTGGATTGGGTCTGAGGAAGAAGGTGGTTGGCCGGTTGGAGTGGGTGGATTGGATCGGGGATCCCGAGGGAGATGCGGCGGCAGCTGAATGGACAAGTCCCTAGATTTTAGGGTTGCTGATTTATATAGTCGGTGGGTTAGGTTAGGGGATAAACCGGTCCCTTCGATTAAAATAGGACGGTCAGGGTAAATAGGATAGGGAGTCCAATTAACAAAACAGAGACGTTTTGTAGACGTTTGGGGATGATCCGGATCCAATGGTGACGACTGTCCGGGTCGGGTCCGGGACAACTTTCGGACGCGCGCGAGGAGGGCCGCGGGCTGACGAGAGAGGTTAGGTTGGGTCTGGCGGATTGTGAAGAGCGGTTTGGTCTGAGAGAAGAGGGGAGAGATGCAGCCCGGCATGGTTTCCAGAGACCGAAAACGTCCGACGTTAGACAGGCTATACTGCCGCTATAGTTATCCGTTGGGGCATCAAACAATCTCCGAATGCGATGAAACTTGACAGGCAGTCTATCTACACTATAATAAGACCACACGTCAACTGTCATCCCATTCCGAGAACATTTTCCGACCACTTATAAAGTACTATTTCGGACATGCCGCGGGCGTGCGCAAGTGTGTCTGGACTCAGAACAGACAACGGACGGAACTGGGGAACCCGGGCGGATGCAAGCTCAAAAAAACATGATGATGCAAAGCACATGATGACATGATGAAATGCAACACGCAAGCAAAAGACATGGCAACATCAGCGAATAACTTGAAGACACCTGGCACATCGGTCTCGGGGCGTCACAACACTCCACCACTACGAGAGGATCTCGTCCCGAGATCTAGAATGGCACCGGAGGGCAAACGGAAGAGAAAGAGAAGAGGTAAAATTAAGTTGCTTCTTTGACAAAAGAGTGAAACCACGAGCCTTGAAAAGTTTAGGCCATTTCGAGAAAAGAATACAATGGAGATGACGAAGCTGAAAACACTCCGTTAGAAAAGAGGAACAAGGGAGAACAACTTCGGGCAGCACTCCGATTGAAAAGAAAAAGAATTGAATAAGAACTTGATAAGATTAGAAGATACTTGATGAAATCACAACACACTGCCTCCGGAACTATTGAATGAATGGAACAAGGGGTAAGAAAGATCTCAGATAGCACTCCGGTTGAAAATAGTTGCAAGGCTTGATAAGGCAAAAATAACTTGAGCAAAAGGGCACAACACTCCGGTTAAAATAAGATAGAGAAGGAAAAAGAATGATATAATTTGGACAGCACTCCAACTGCAAATGGACAGAACTAAACATGATCTTGACAAAACAAGATGATGGGTCGAAGATTGCGACATCACAATGCCTCCAGAACAAATGTAAGAATGTAATCAAAAGAACGAAGGATAAAAGAACATCTTTACCTCAAATGAGCTTGAAAAGCATCTTTAGGAGAAGGGTCGAATAGAGTTGTTGGAAAACCAACAATGAAAAGAGTAATCTTTGTTGTGGGCTTATGGAAAACATCTAGAAATCTTGAGGTGAAATTCTGCCACTAGCGAAAATAAGATTGGATTGATAAGAACAAGGAGACGAGAAACTTATCTCACCGATAGGATAAATGAAGAACTTGGATCACTTATAAGCACCATAATTAGCAACAATCCTTAGGGAAAGATTTAGGTGAAATATAACCCAAGATAACTCCAATGAAGAAATTGGTGGGTTTAAATATCTCATTCTTAACAACTTGCGAATCATGAAACACGAATGGAAATTGTCAAGAATGACATAAGACCATCTCAAAAGATGAGATATGAAAGAATTGCGCTTCGGAATGCAAGAAGAAGAATACTTGAGCTCCTCTGAAAAGAATCTCGATGAACACTTCGAGAAGGAATTAAATCCTTGATGAACCATCATGTAGAACCTTCATGAAGAACTCCGGTAACAAAAGGATGATCAAACAAAAGGAAAAAGAAGTTGAAAACACAAGGTGAAACCTTGTAATAATTTAGATAGATCCTCGTGGTGATATAATTGAAAGAGCTTGGAACTCCAGAAAGAAGGATGAGCACTTGAACCCAAGAATTTAATCATCGTGAACAAACTCCGAAAGAAAAGATTAACATAAGGATGAAACAAGAATAAGAATTACATTATGCTTATCCTTCACCAATTAAATTGATGACAATCAATGGATTTGGCACACTACTTATTTTTGTAGCAAGGATTGAGAGAGATATAGCGCCAACTTGGTAAGGTCTTCAACGATCCACCGTTAGAGTTTGGGACAACGAATACATAGGTATGATAAACGAAGGAAGAAGAAACTCTTGAACGAACCACCGGTAAGAATTGAAAATGATCGAAGTAGGGGTGAATCACCGGTAAGAATTAGCAAACGAACGAAGGTGCTTGAGACAAACTAGATACATGAGAACAAAGGTATCATGAACTGATTAGAGATCACTTGAATGATGCACCGGTAAGATTGGAGAATGATAACTGAGAGCTGAAAATGAATAAACCTGAATTGATGGACTCCTGATAACAAACTGAGAAGACTCTTGAATTGCTCTGGATGGGTGAAAAGAATTCTGACAATCTAAAACAATTATGAGAGGATGGCAACAAGCTAGAATCACGAATCATCGAGAGAATGGACAAGATTGAGAGAAAATTCTTCTTCGGTCTTCAAAATCTGAGAATTACGACGAGAAACACCACCGTGAATTATTTAGACACTCCGGAAGAATAAAAACGAAGAAGTTGAGCCAACGATGAAAAGAATTTGAAAGATCTTGGAGAAAAACATAAGACTTATGATAATTCATTCTTATGTCAAACTTCAAAAAGAATTTTACGGATATCTCCGGGAGAATTAGAAGAGTTAGGTAAGATCCTGGAAAAAGACCTGTGGGTTAGGGCCCACTCAAGAGAAAAACACCGTTGAAAAGATTTAAGAAGAGAGATAGCACCGGTTGAATAAAATGGCTTGAATGAGATAACATCCTCGAACTAGGTTGAACAGATCTTGAATGACAAGACGAGCCTTTTGCGATATCTTGAGCACTCCGGAACAAATGAATAGCGAGAAGTGAATTATTATGAGGTGCACCGGTATGGTGAAATATTTGAAACGAGGAAAATATATGGTCAACAAAGCTAGACTTGGTTCCACCGGAGAAGAAAAAGAATGAATGATGATGAACTTGAGGCTCCGTTAGAATCTTCATGAGAATCACCGGATAAGAACATTGAAGGAAAAGAATGGAGAGACTTCCATCAATAAAATGATACTTGATTGAGAAATCTGAGTCCTTGAAGAAAAGGGTGGGTGGGTAGGAAAACAAAGACAAGTTGGACCGGATGAAGCAAACACCGTTGAGAAAGCTGAGATTGAATCTTGCGGATGTTGAAAATGGACGGATCCGCTTGACGAGAAGCACACCGGTTGAAAAAGACTGGCAAGACAATCTCGATTATCATGAAGGTTTAGTATCCACATAGGAATATGAGAACACCACTTAGGAAAGGTATGGAATCAACTCTTGACTTCGAAGCAACTCGAATACCACAACTCAAAAACAAAACAAAGGATTGGCTTGCAAAATAAGTCGAAAAAAACATATGATAGAGATTTCGTCCGAAGTTTTCGTGGTGGGGCCTACACAGGCTCGATCGTACAGCACCATCATGTACAAGGCAGTGCACATGACATACGAAGAATCCCCGAGTCGGCATAGCCAAGGACTCTTTAAGACACAACGAGACCACTGTAAAACCAACCGTGAATAGGCGGACCACTAGACGTCGAACCCCAATTTCATATCATCCATCTGTCGGAAAGATATCCTAAGAGCTAGTTGAATTCCCACCTATGGAACTCCCAAAATTTTCTGGTTATGCAATCAGGTGTTGGGGATACAGGGGAAGCATAATATCTCACGCAAAACTAGCAAATCCTACATCCAGCTGTATCCATCCTTCAACACATAACCAAGAAACCTTCGGAAATCGTCTACCTCAACCTTCGAAAAGCATCCGTTATATGAGTTATGGCAATACTCCCGAACTCCCGCCCCAGTACTGGGTGGCGTCAAGGTTATCTCACCAACAACTGCATAAAAGAGATTTTCGATGTCGGCGAAACTAATCTCAGGTATTCCAGAACTGCAACGATAAAATTGTGACGACAACACCTCGGAGCTCAACTCCCCGGGACACTGCCACAACCCCTAAATGACAGGAGGCACCAAGAACAGTGTTCTTGTCACAAAACCATCGGAACGATTCCAAGATACCCGTGTGATCCTAAAAAAATTAGTGAAATTTGAGAAGAGAAGAGTCAAAACTCTACGTCAGGATGCCTTACCAGAGCGATGAAGGGACTGGGGAGTAAAAAGAATTCCTAAACTCTCTGATATATAATTCCTAAATGACTCAAAACATTTTTCTAGACTTAACTCGTCCGCTAATTCGATCAAGCAATGGGGGCTCCTAAGGTTGGGGAAGGCTCTGATTACCAACTTGTAACGCCCTCGATGCGGCTATATCTCCCACGTGTCGAAGCACGACTTAGAGGCATAATCGCATTGAAAGCAATGTCGCAAGTGAGGTAATCTTCGCAAACAACCCATGTAATACAAAAGGGAAAGAGATACATAGTTGGCTTACAATCGCCACTTCACACAATTACATGAATAAAGCATTACATCAATCAAATACAATCAAGGTCCGACTAAGGAACCAAAATAAAAGAAGAACCCCAAATGCGAGAAGGTCCCCGATCGACCCCAACTGGGCTGCACTACCGATCAACTAGAACGAAGCAACACAACGGACAAGATCTTCATCGAGCTCCTCCTTGAGCTTGGTTGCGTCACCTGCTCGGTAACATCGGCACCTGCAAGCTGGTTTTGGAAGTATCTGTGAGCCACAGGGACTCAGCAATCTCGCACCCTCGCAATCAAGACTATATAAGCTTATAGGTAAGGTAAAGGTATGAGGTGGAGCTGTAGCAAGCGACTAGCATATATGGTGGCTAACATTCGCAAATGAGAGCGAGAAGAGAAGGCAAAGCACGATCGTGAAACTATGATCAAGAAGTGATCCTAGAACAACCTACGTCAAGCATAACTCCAACACCGTGTTCACTTCCCGGACTCCGCCGGAAAGAGACCATCATGGTTACACACGCGGTTGATGTATTTTAATTAGGGTCAAGTTCAGGTTTTCTACAACCAGACATTAACAAATTCCCATCTGCCCGTAACCGCGGGCATAGCTTTCTAAAGTTCAAAACCCTGCAGGGGTGTCCCAACTTTGCCCATGACAAGCTCTCACGGTCAACAAAGGATATTCCTTCTAGCCGGAAGACCCGATCAGACTCGGAATCCTGGTTACAAGACATTTTGACAATGGTAAAACAAGTCCAGCAAGACCACCCGCTGTGCCGACAAATCCCGATAGGAGCTGCACATATCTCATTCTCAGGGCACACCGGATAAGCTAAGCATACAGAAGCCGACGTAACCCAAGTTTCCAAGGGATGGCCCTACACGGTGCTCCGGGTTGGACCAACACTCAGAGGAGCACTGGCCCGGGGGTTTAAATAAAGATGACCCTTGAGTCTGCAGAACCCAAGGGAAAGAAAAGGCTAGGTGGCGAATGGTAAAACCAATGTTGGGCCATGCTGGAGGAGTTTTATTCAAGGCGAACTGTCAAGGGGTTCCCATTATCACCCAACCGCGTAAGGAATGCATAATCTGGGAACATAACACCGATATGATGGAAACTAGGGTGGCAAGAATGGAACAAAACACCAGGCATAAGGCCGAGCCTTCCACCCTTTACCAAGTATATAGATGCATTAATTAAATAAGAGATATTGTGATATCCAAACAAGTAAACATGTTCCAACAAGGAACAACATCTCCATGTTCCAACAAGGAACAAACTTCAATCTTCACCTGCAACTAACAATGCTATAAGAGGGGCTGAGCAAAGCGGTAACATAGCCAAACAATGGTTTGCTAGGACAAGGTGGGTTAGAGGCTTGGTTCAACAATATGGGAGGCATCATGAGCAATTGGTAGGCATCGCAGCATAGGCATAGCAAAAGAGCGAGCATCTAGCAAGCAAAGATAGAAGTGATTTCGAGGGTATGATCATCTTGCCTGAGATCCCGCAAGGAAGAAGAACGAGTCCATGAAGAAGACAAACGGACGTAGTCGAGTGGGTCCTCACAAACGCGACGTTATCGGAACCAACCCGGAGAAGCAACACCGGAAAGAAGCAAACAACATAGTAAACAACCAACACATCAACATGGCATGATGCACAATCGAGTATGATGCATGTCCGGTTTAATGAAGCATGGCATGGCAAAGTGCACAAACAATCCTACAAATTAAGTGGAGCTCATTATGCAACGAGATGCATATTGACGGAACACCACATGACTTATTTAGTTCTATCCCGTTTAGGTACTCAACAATATTAAATGTTGTTAACATGGCAAGGGGTGAAGCATAATCAACCTACCTAACTAGGCAAATTTAAATGAGGCCGGAACAACAAGCAACAAGTTCGGAAAAATCCTCATGTGCATATTTTGGTTATGGTACTGTTCTGCCCTAAACATAATTTTAGAGTTGTTAAACATGCAAAGTGATGCCACCATGTTAAACTAGGCATTTTCTACCCCATTTACATATAAAGTTTATTAGAAACCGAGCTACGGTTATTTAGTTATGAAATAAACCATTTTAGCATGGCATAGGAGCAAATTAAAGCAAACATCAGTTTAAACATTGTAAACATGCATGAAAGTTGGATATTGTGAAACTAGATGAAATTCTAGTCAAGTCACATATATAAATTATTTAGATCCGATGCACGGTTGTGAAGATATTAAATGCATGAAGTTTAGGGACCATTCTGCAAAACTGGCACTCTCTGGGAAAATAGCTAAATTCGCTGGACAGGAAAAAATATAAAAACGGGCCGAATCTGGGCAGCCCAACAGCAGGAAAAAAGAGGGGCGTCGGCGGGGTGGCCTCACCATGGGCTCGGCCCGGTCAGCGAGGGAGGTTGGCGGCGGCCTAGCGGGCAGGCCGGCTTAGGCGCGCTGGGCCGGCGCGAGGCCCATCTAGCGCACGCCAGCGAGCGATACAGCGCTGCCCATCTTGTTCGACAGAGAAACAGAGCGCGGCAAGTTCAGAGAAGGGGCGAAGCAGGGGGAGTCGGCGGGCGACGCAGGCGACCTCTGACGAGGTTCTTGGGTGGCGGGGAGGAGTCCTGCTGGCTCTGGCGAGCTGCTGGTTGCCGGCGACGCTCGCGGTCACGGATGAGGGGGTAGGCGCTAGATTTGGCGAGGAGGCGGAGTTGCTTCGCCGGTGCGCGTTGGGACTTGGCGGCAGGGCGACGACTTGCGCGGACTCGGAGCGACGAGGAGTACGAGGGTGACATGGTGCTGGCGACGGACTCGGCACGACTCCGGTGGAAAGATGAAGAGGGGAGGTCGCGAAGGTGAAGATCAATGGTGGCTGCGAGCTTGCCGGCGGGGACGAGCGCAACTCCTCCTGGCTTCCCTGCGAGAAGAGACAGACACGAGAGAGGGATTTGAGAGAAAGAGAGAAATAGGTAGGAGAAGGAAGGGAAGAAGGACAGGGAGAAGGCCGGTCCTGGTGGTCTGGCGATCACCGGCGCTGGAGGCGGGGTGGTCCGGCAAGCAGGGGCCGGAGACGAGTCGGCAGAGCGGCACGGATCGGGTGGTCAGGCTGGTTGATGAGGTGCAGAGAGGCAGCGGGGCACAGCTGGCTGGACCTCGGGCGCGAGGGATCGGGAGCTGTGGTTGGTCGGTGGCGCAAATCCAGGGAGGTTGCTGGATTGGATCTGAGGAAGAAGATGGTTGGCCGGTTGGAGTGGATGGATTGGATCAGGGATCCCGAGGGAGATGCGGCGGCGGCTGAAAGGACAAGTCCCTAGATTTTAGGGTTGCTGATTTATATAGTAGGTGGGTTAGGTTAGGGGCTAAACCGGTCCCTTCGATTAAAATTAGACGGTCAGGGTAAATAGGCTAGGGAGTCCAATTAACAAAACGGAGACGTTTTGTAGATGTTTGGGGATGATCCGGATCCAACGGTGACGACTGTCTGGGTCGGGTCCGGGACAACTTTTGGACGCGCGCGAGGAGGGCCGCGGGCTGACGATAGAGGTTAGGTTGGGTCTGGCGGATTGTGAAGAGCGGGTTGGTCTGAGAGAAGAGGGGAGAGATGCAGCCTGGCATGGTTTCCGGAGACCGAAAACGTCCGACGTTAGACCGGCTATACTGCCGCTATAGTTATCCGTTGGGGCATCAAACGATCTCTGAATGCGATGAAACTTGACAGGCGGTCTATCTACACTATAATAAGACCACACGTCAACTCTCATCCCATTCCGAGAACATTTTCCGACCACTTATAAAATACTATTTCGGACATGCCGCGGGCGCGTGCAAGTGTGTCTGGACTCAGAACAGACAACGGACGGAACTAAGGAACCCGGGCAGATGCAAGAAAAAAAAACATGATGATGCAAAGCACATGATGACATGATGAAATAAAACACGCAAGCAAAAGACATGGCAACAGGAGTGAATAACTTGAAGACACCTGGCACATCGGTCTTGGGGCGTCACAACAGCCTTTTCCACACAGTTTCTTCTATGCATCGTGTATGATGCATTCAATAACGCAAACGATAATTTTTTTAATATCGTGTGCAATGGCAACGCTATCACAAACGATCTAACGGGCAAATTGTGTGTGTTGCACCAGCGAAGGGAAACGTTTTCCTTGGAACGACTGTGTCGGATGTTCATATGAACGGAAACGTTTAGTGGGGACTGAGGGTGTGGGATGTATTTACGACCGGAAACAATTTCGCATGTATAATTGTATTTTTTAGCATGACTGTACGTATAACCGTATTTGAGAACTATTCGGTCGCACACGACCTCATTTTGCCGAGCGTGTGTGCTAGGAGGGCATATCCCCAACGGTTTCTCGGTCGTGCGGGAAGGACCCCCCTATCACCCACACTCACTTGGCGACAAATCCAAATGTAGTCATGGAAAGGGGTTAAAAACCATTTGTATAACACCTCGATGTACTAGTGAAACTAAGTGGGTGTGCATCCAACACGGTTGCTCATGAAGACCTAGGGCAATTTGAGGAAGCCCATCATTGAAATACACAAGCCAAGTTATATAACGAAAAATTTCTACTAGTATATGAATGTGACAACATAGGAGACTCTCTATCATGAAGATCATGCTGCTACTTTGAAGCACAAGTGTGGAAAAAAGATAGTAACATTGTCCCTTCTCACTTTTCTCTCATTTTTTGGTGGGCTTATTTGGCCTCTTTTATTTTTATAAAGTCTGGAGACTCATCCCAACTTGTGAGGGAATCATAGCTTCCATCATCCTTTCCTCACATGGGACAATGCTCTAATAATGATGATCATTACACTTTTATTTACTTACAACTCAAGAATTACAACTCGATACTTAGAGAAAAATATGACTCTATATAAATGCCGCCGGTGGTGTACCGGGATGTGCAATGATCTAGCGTAGCAAATGACACAAAAAAAATAGACAAGCCATGTAAACATCATGCTAGCTATCTTACGATCATGCGAAGCAATATGACAGTGATTGTGCATGTCATAATAAAATGGAACGGTGGAAGTTGCATGGCAATATATCTCGGAATGGCTATGGAAATACCATAATAGGTAGGTATGGTGGCTGTTTTTAGGAAGATATACGGTGGGTGTAATGCACCGGCAAAAGTTGCGTGGTACTAGAGAGCCTAGCAATGGTGGAAGGGTGAGAGTGCGTATAATCCATGTACTCAACATTAGTCATAAAGAACTCACATACTTATTGCAAAAATCTATTATTCATTGAAACAAAGTACTACGCGCATGCTCCTAGGGGGATAGATTGGTAGGAGAAGACCATCGCTCATCCCCGACCGCCACTCATAAGGAAGACAATCAATAAATAAATCATGCTCTGACTTCATCCAATAACGGTTCACCATACGTGCATGCTATGGGAATCACAAACTTTAACACAAATATTTCTACCAATCCACAATTACTCACTAGCATGACTCTAATATCACCTTCTCTATATCTCAAAACAATCATAAGGAATCAAACTTCACATAGTATTCAACGCACTTTATATGAAAGTTTTTTATTATGTCCCTCTTGGATGCCCATCATATTAGGACTAAATTCATAACCAAAGAAAATTACCATGCTGTTTAGAGAGACTCTCAAAATAATATAAGTGAAGCATGAGAGTTCAATAATTTCTATAAAATAAAGCCACCATCGTGCTCTAAAATGATATAAGTGAAGTACTAGAGCAAAATTGCCTAGCTCAAAAGATATAAGTGAAGCACATATAGTATTCTAATAAATTACTGATTCATGCGTGTCCCTCTAAAAAGGTGTGTACAACAAGGTTGATTGTGGAAAACTAAAAAGCAAAGACTCATATCATACAAGACGCTCCAATCAAACACATATCATGTGGTGAATAAAAATATAGCCTCAAGTAAATTTACCGATAGATGAAGACCGAAGATGGGATGCTATCCGGGGCATCCCCAAGCTTAGATGCTTGGTTGTACTTGAATATTACCTTGGGGTGCCTTGGGTATCCCCAATCTTAGGCTCTTGCTACTCCTTATTCCATAGTCCATCAAATTTTACCCAAAACTTGAAAACTTCACAACACAACTCAACAGAAAACTCATGAGATTCGTTAGTACAAGAAAATAAATCACCACTTTTTCATACTGTTGTGAACTCATTATTTATTTATGTTGGTGTAATATCTACTGTATTCCAACTTATCCATGGTTCATACCCCTCAATACTACCCATAGACTAGTAGAACGCCCGTGCGTTGCTACAGGCCACAATTGCTATGCGAATATAAACAAATGATTATGATCTTCCTCAAGGTCAAAGATTATTTCTTCCTCATACAACGGGGCATGTACGGAGATCAAACGGGCGCCCAGCAGGCTCCTCAAAATTTAACCACCAGCAAACTCCGTGAAATCCAGACCACATGTGGGGGAGAAATGTAGTTGTTCGGACTATGTGCCATGTTATCTCCAACACGCGGCCCCAACACAAAAAACCCACCCCACAGTGCACCCTTCTCTTTTCCTGTTGGACCCTCCCCTCCTACTTGTTTTCCGGCCATAGTCCCGCTTGAGCCCTCTCCTGTAAAACCGGATGACTCCCACCTCACCATCACCATGACACCCAATCTCCTTCACACCCCGTGCTTGTGCCAATCCGCCACCGCCATCAAGGGAGAGGAGGCGTGCACTGCCCGTGACGCCCCCCAAGCCAAGAAAGTAGATCTAATGTCTCATGATCTATTACACATTATAACTCAGAGTTGAAATCTCATGCATTACTGTGAAACAAAAATACGATGTCCATTATTGGGCATGCCACAAATATGCCACCATGTCCATTATTAAGTCTTGAAGCAACCAACCAATGCACTTACCCTTCGAACCTAACCAAAAAATTGTACGACTTGATGGAAAAAATATAAACTGCTCATGCAATTTGTTACAAAGCCATCTCTAATGCAACACTATTTGCCATATTTTCTAAAGTAGGAAAATTATTTCGCTCAGACAACTGTAACTCAACAAACTAACCCCAATCCGCATCCACAACTACATCTGCTGCATAATATAAGTGGGAGGCCCATATGTGTCCACATAATTTTTGATGGGACAAGCGGACATCCTACATCCCACATAATCTCACGTCAATAATAAATAGGGAGCCGCATTGCCGTCAGCAGAAGGCTGGGCCGTGCACATGCTCAGTGCCGGGCTCGATGATACGCAACCCTATCGTAACCAGGTTCCTCGCCACCGTGGACTGCTGGTTCGACGCCCAACTCGGCCTCATAATATCTTCAAAAACTGGAAAATGTCTATCAGATTGTAGAACATACATGATTTTGAAACCTAAATTTTGAATGGTGATGTAAATTAACAAAGTCAAAATGTCATTGAGTCACACTGTTTCCCACATCTTACAAGTGAAACCTGAATTAAAAAGAAACCAATTTTATGATGGTGATGTAATTAACAAAGAAGAAGTTGATGTAAATTAATCGAAGTTTCAGATCCAAAGCCAACAGAGAAGAAGTTGATGTAAATTAATCGAAGTTGCAAAAGTTGAGGTTGTAAAGTACCTGATTTTTTCATCTGCGGGGCGACCATGTGACTACTGGGCACGCTTGGATGCCCGATATGCACGGACGGCGGCGAGTTCACAGGCACATCATTGCGCCCCGGGCTGCTGGCCTGTGATGGTGGCAACACATCAAATTAATCAAGTCAATGCTAGCCGTTAGAAGATACTAATGACTCTGTTTGCATTTGTGTCGATACTAATGATTATAGTGCTAATTAACCTAAATGAAAGCAAGAATCAATGGCCGCAATGCTTGTACGATCAGTCACCAGTTGTACGCATGGTAACCAAGCTTAACTTTCAAAGGATCTATATTCTTGACGTCAGTTTGAACTGCAAATATTTTATATTATCTATGACGGTGACCACATGTAAAAAGTTGGGTGAAATCACCCCTTTTGATGTAAAAAGCATCTAATAGATGATTGACAATTTAACTGCACATAGCTAAATGGTCTGAACGGAACTGACCTCCTTTATAAGAATGAAAGCTATGTTGTCTTATTGATTCCATCATATAGGTCTAAATTCATATTGACGATGTGGTCAGTACGTAGTGATTCTTGCTACCACGAATTTGGAGATATATAGAGGGAGAGGGAACATAATATGCATTGTCATTTGCTTATGTATGCGAGGAACTACAGATAGAAAAGAGAAATATGCTTGGCATAGAAAGATATAGAATGCAGTGCATCTTAACCAAATATGGACAAAGCGGCAATGACTGTAAAAGCAATCACATGATGAAAATTTGCAAATGGGAACATTAAACAAACAGAAAGAGTTTCCATCTCAAGTACATACGTAAAGGTACCCTAAAAATGGTTGTAAAAGCAATCATGTGAATGTGTATACTCCAATAATAGTAGCTTTCTATCAGACAATGTTGTACTATTTCATCACATACCTTATTAGCGCACTAGTACGTCTTTCCAGAAGCCCATACCCTGTGGCCGATAGCATACTCCTTGTCATTGCAGAACACATGCAAGGCAAGTAGTGTCATGCTTTTTCACAAAGATTGCGAGGGATATCACGCAGATACCTCTCCTTCCTGACCCAGCAAACAACTATCGTTCTAGTCTTTAGGCACACATTCAATGTCTCACGCTGCAGAAGCATATCGTCGCAAGTGTTCTTGATCCATAAGTCATCATCCCCAGAAGAAATCCCTAACAACATCTGGGGACGCATCTTTGAAGATAGTGCTAATGCAGTATTGTGGCGGGCATTATAGAATGAAACAAAGTGACCAAACTTTTTTATCCTGAGCTCTAGTATAGCATCTTGTATGTCTAAGCATTGAATTAGTGAACCAAATTTCATTGCAACTAATCTCAGAAATCTACATCTCTCATCATCAATCCGAAAACAGTACAATAATTGATATAATTGTGAAAAGATCAGACAACCATGATCTTGAATTCTAAGGTGTCTAAATCAACTTTGAAAGACTACAAACACAAAATTCTTCAGTTATGCAGTCGCTCAACTAAAAAGCTCTGAAGGCTTCATACATACCTCAGGATCTCTTCCGTAGGCCTGGTACCGCATCATCGGCAATGTGTGTTCCATCATGTGTATGAAGGCTGGGGTGTTGTCCTTCTCTTCGATGACCCTGCATCTAAGTCCAGGTTCTCATTGACAATTCTTCCTCCACCGGCGCCACCGAACCCACCTTTGCTCTAGACGACATACAATCAAATCACACACAACTCAGCAAAACTGAACAAGAAATCTCCAATTTAACTGAAGACAATGTCAGCTATCCACAACCACAAACTAACTACTCACCTAGGCAACAATTCTTCGGTGGACTGTGATGTGTGTGTATCGGACGGGCCCTTGCTATGGCCCTCATGCCTGGGTAGTGCGTGGGCAGGGGCACAGGCCATAGGAAGGATCCGACATGGTGTGCATCGGGTAGGGCGGCAGCGGAGAACTAATGGGAAGGGTTCTCGTGAGAGGTGTGCAGGCGAGGGCCTTGAGCGCGACTGGGGCATGGCCTTCACGACCACGGTGGAGGCAGGCTCACGGAAACGGATGATTGTGCGCCGCTACCATCCGCGGCAGCGTGCTCAAGGGCAAGGCAACACCATCTTGGATCAGCACCACTGTAGGCCCACAGAACGGTCGCAGACTAGCTATTAGCGACAACCGAAGATCGAGTTGGAGGTGGGGGTGGATGGAGAACCAGCACACGACCAGCAGTGGGGTCGTGGTGAGCGGTAGAGGAGCCACTGCCTTCATCGGCATGTCCTTTTCCTGCTAGTTGGTCCACATGCCACCATGCTCCCCTCCCCGACCTCTCTTCCATGGCTGGCAGAACAGACGTGATGGGTTTGAACTTGGAAGGGAGGGAAAACCCCTTGTCTAGATTCAGATCGGGTGGGGCTCGGTTTGAAAAGAATGGAAATAAAACTCATAATCAGTAGGATTTGTTTTCCAGGATGAATCGGGAAGGAGATCGATCTCAAAGGGTGAGCAATAGAAACAAATCAGAAAATACCGGCATAGGGCATGCGCTACCAAAAAATCGGTGGGTGCGAGATGATTTTGATCGATGGTAGGAGCTGCGAACAAATGAATTATCGATGGGCAGGGTTGCGAATGAACAACGACCTGCGAGCGACGATTTGGTAAGTGTGGGAAGGCGCAATGTATCATTATGAAGGAGTTGAATGATGAATCATCGTTCACTAATTTTCCTTTAATAGTAGAATATTTGGTTGTTTGGAAAGGTAAGGATCAATGCATTAGGAAAGTTAAGATTTTAGCATTGATTGTCATGAAACTGGATTTCATTGTTTGGTAATGTGCTATCGGTTACTACCCATTTGAAAAGTGGCTAGATAGGAAAGTTTTTATTAGACAATGAAAAACCAATGTGAAGGGGCAGTGGTGGAGGTGAGATGAAAAAAATGGACGAAAAAAGCCAGACAAAAAAACCTGGACGCAATCCTAGCAATTGCTCCATTAGGAGTAGAGATTCATCAAAATAAGCAAACAACACATAGAAAACAGAATTTGTCAAAAACAGAACAGTCTGTAGAAATCTGAAAACTTCGAATACTTCTGTAACTCCAAAAATTCTGATAAATTAGGAAAACATAGACAATTTGTATATCAATCTTGTGTAGAAAATTCAGAGTTTTTCCACGCTTCTATGATTTTTGAAAATTCTGTAACTGGGCGCAAAAGTTTCTCCTTTTCAGCAAGATCAAATCAACTACCACCGTAAGCCATCCCAAAGGTCTGACTTAGCGTGAACACTAATTTAAAACACCAAAACACATCTAACTAGAGGCTAGATGACAAAATTATTGAAAAACAGAACCAAAAAAGCAAGAAATAAAATAAAATTGGGTTGCGTCCCAACAAGCGCTATTGTTTAACGCCCCTAGCTAGGCATAAATCATAGATCTAGGTATTGTCATCTTCGGTATGCAATCCATAAGTAGATCTCATAATAGAATCATATGGTAACCTAATTTTGTTTCTAGGAAAGTGCTCCATGCCCTTCCTTTAGCGAAAACTGAAATCTAATGTTTCCTTCTTTCATATCAATAATTGCACCAATTGTTGTAAGGAAAGGTCTAGCAAGGATAATAGGATATGTAGAATTGCAATCTATATCAAGAACAATGAAATCTACGGGCACATATTCCTATTTGCAACAATAAGAATATCATTAATTCTTCCAATAGGTTTCTTAATAGTGGAATCCGCAAGATGCAAATTTAAAGAACAATCATCAAATTCACGGAAACCTAACACATCACATAAAGTTTTTGGAATAGTGGAAACGCTAGAACCCAAATCACACAAAGGATGGCACTCATAATCTTTAATCTTAATCTTAATAGCAAGTTCTCACTCATCATATAGCTTTATAGGAATAGAAACTTCCAATTCATGATTTTCTTCAAAAGATTTCATCATAGCATCAACGATATGTTTAGTAAAAGATTTATTTTGATTATAAGCATGAGGATAACTTAACATGGATTGCAACAAGGAAATACAATCTATCAAGAACAATTATCATAATTAAAATCCTTGAAATCCGAAAGAGTGGGTTCATCGCTAGTTAAAGTTTTGAACTCTCCAACCCCACTTTTATCAATTTTTGCATTAAGATATATAAACTCCAAATCATTGGGACGCCTTTAACTAAAGTTGACTCATCTCCAGTCCCATATTTATGAAGATTTATATTAGAAAACAAAGATTCAATAGGAGTCACATCAATCACTTTAATATCTTCATCATTATTTCCACAAACTAGAAGAACACGCTTTTATAAACCAATCTTGCTTAGCATGCATCTTAGCAGTTCTTTGTTTGCACTCATCAATGGAAATTCTCATAGCTTTCACAGATTCATTAATATCGTGTTTGGGTAGAATAGATCTAATTTTCAAAGAATTAATCTCAAGAGAAATTCTATCCACGTTCCTAGACAAATAATCAATTTTAAGCAAATTTTCTTCAACCAAAGCATTGAAATTCTTTTGAGACTAATAAATTCTTTAATATTGTTCTTAAAATCAGAGGGCGTCTTATTATAATTTCCATAAGAGTTCTTGTAGGAATTACCATAACTATTAGAGGAATTGCTAGGAAACGGCCTAGGATTGAAATTACCTCTATACACGTTATTACCAAAATTGTTCCAACCAACAAAATTCACATCCATAGATTCATTATTATTCTCAATCAAAGTAGACAAAGGCATATCATTGGGATCAATAAGAGCACTCTTACTAGCAAACAATTTCATAAGTTCATTCATCTTTCCACTCAAAACATTAATCTCTTCAATCACATTCACTTTTTTACTATTAGAAGATCTTTCGGTATGCCATTGAGAATAATTAACCGTAATATTATATAGGAGTTTAATAGCTTCTCCTAATGTAACTTCCATAAAAGTACCTCCCGCGGACGAATCTAAAAGATTTCTAGAAGCAAAATTCAATCCGGCATAAAAATTTTATATGATCATCCACAAATTTAAACCATGAGTAGGGCAATTTTGTATCATCAATTTCATCCTCTCCGAAGATTGTGCAATGTGTTCACGATCAACTTGCTTAAAATTCATAATATCGTTCCTAAGGGAGATGATCTTAGAGGGAGGAAAATACTTGGAAGTAAAAGCATCTTTACACTTATTCCATTAATCAATACTGTTGGGGATATAACTACTGGGTATGAACCGCCCAGGAGGGCCAGGTCATACCACTGGTAGCTTACTGTGAAGATGGCTGATCATACAAGCCCGTTGGTGGCCCAAGACCCTGTGGCGACTTGAGGCCCAAGAGGATGAACCGTCATGTATGTAAGACTTGTATTATAAGGCAAGTGTAGTTAGTCACTGAGCCGGACATGTTGTGTATGAGTAGGCCGGGACTCCGTGAGCCACCGGGCGTCTACCTGTATATATAAAAGGACGACCCGGCGGCGGTTTAGGGCAAGTAACAAACAATAGAGAGCTAGGTCAAGCGTATTTTCTCCCTGGTAATAAAAAACCCTGGCAATACAACACAAAGCAGGAGTAGGATTTTACCTCGTTGAGAGGGGCCGAACCTGGGTAAACTCTATGTGTCCTTTGTCCCACTTAACCCCTTCAAGCTAACCTAGTTGCGATGGCTCCACGACTAAGTCCTTGTGCTAGGACATATGACGTGTCAACTCCACGACAGTTGGCGCCCACCGTGGGGCTGGCGCATGGTGGTTTCGAGTTATTGAAGGGCAGCTTCGAAGGGATCAAGGGATATGTTGTGGGCCGGATGACCAAGAGTCATCGCAGCAAGCTCTACATCGACGATGCAGGCTGGGGCCCTGAGGCCGGCAGAATTGAGTACGGGTACCGGATCCCCTTCGGCGGAATCCACGTCTTCATCGGCAAGATCGGCGAACCGGGCCCTCAGCCGGACACCTGCACCGACATCATCGAGACGACTCAGCGTGCACGACCCACCCGGGTTCAACCCGCCGTGAAGCACGCCTTTGTTGGTTTTATCCATGGGCAGAATTTGAGGAAGGATCTGTGTCTGGTGGTGAGAAGGCCATCTATTCTGATGGTGAATCGTCCACACGCGAGACTAATTCAATGTATCAATTGCAAGACGATCGGCTTGGGGGTTGTTCCAATGGAGAAAATATTCCGGACCCCTATGAACCGTCGAATAGGGTTGCGATCTTCATGGTCGGCACACAGCCGGTGGGGGAGTCCTAGATTAAGGGGTCCTGGGGTGTCCGGCCTGTGTGACATGGGTCGGACTATTGGGCCATGAAGATATAAGATAGAAGACTTGCTCTGTGTCCGAATGGGACTCTCCTTTGCGTGGAAGTCAAGCTAGGTGTTCGGATGTAGTATTTCCTTTCTCTGTAACCGACTTTGTATAACCCTAGGCCCCTCCGGTGTCTATATAAACCGGAGGATTTAGTTCTTAGGAACGATCACAATCATACATGCTAGACTTCTAGGGTTTAGCCACAACGATCTCGTGGTAGATCAGCTCTTGTAATCCTCATACTCATCAAGATCAATTAAGCATGACGTAGGGTATTACCTCCATCAAGAGGGCCCGAACCTGGGTAAAACATTGTGTCTCCTATCTCCTGTTACCATCGACCTTAGACGTACAGTTTGGGACCCCCTACCCGAGATCCGCCGGTTTTGACACCGACATTGGTGCTTTCATTGAGATTCCCACTGTGACGTCGAAGTTAGGGTTGATGGCTCACCTTGTTATCAAAGACAGTATCACCTCCGGAGGAGCTCTGGCCTCAGGCTAGACCCTCCGGCTGAGCGGCTTTACCATCACCCCCCGTTCGGCCGTTAAGCCGATGATGACTTCTCGGGTCATCAAAAACCGCCTCCGTGTTGACTCGGAATACTCCAGATGGATGGATGCGGCGGAGTGGTTGTCTTTAAACGAACTCCTGGATCGCATCGCTGACATGGGGGTCGCTACTGACTATGATCAGATTGGGCATAAACCCGATCAGAGAGAAATCAAATCTCCTCCGGTCACCCAACAGATAGCGGTCGTAGAAGAACAAAACAACAATTCTTCCCCTATGCTGAAGACCAACTATGTTCAGATTTTTGATCTCGAAGAGCCGGATACCCGTCTGCGGAACGACACTCCCAGTCTCCTGAACTTGGGTTCGGGCGTTGCGCCCGGAAAATCATTCGACACCCCAGAGCCCGAACTAATGAGCTCGGAAGGTTTTCAGGCTCCGGACTCCAAATCGGGTCAGGGTTCGGATTTAAAACCACCCACCCACCACAAGCAATATTCGCCAAGCAATTCCGGCCCACCAGATATATGCAACCTCATGTACGTACGACAACGGCCTCAGGAAACAGTCAATCACTTTTGGGCCAGATTCCTCCTTGTCAAAGACAAGATTAAGGACTACCGCGACGAGGACGCGATTTCAGTATTCTGCAATAATTGCATGAACGAAGGAATCCTCAATACCATCAACCACCGTCGCCTACTACACTTTGCTGACATGGCGACCATGGTCCAGAAGTACCGCGCAATGGAAAGCGCCTGGAAAACCCAGAAAGCTCGCTGGGAGCCACCGGTCTCCACCCAACCCCTCGGGCGAGCAAAACGGATGCACCCTCGGGGGGCACCCGAACCCATAGTAATGAAAACTAAACCCATTATGGGACGCGGAACCATTCTAGAGGGATGGCTCGATCGGCCGTGCAAAATACACACGACACACGACACCGCATACCGTACCAACCCACAGCCTTAGAGCATGTTGGATACTCCGGCAAGTGGCCAAGAGCGGCGAGGATATCCTCACCAAA
Organism: Triticum urartu; assembly: GCF_056163025.1. Lineage (NCBI taxonomy): Eukaryota > Viridiplantae > Streptophyta > Magnoliopsida > Poales > Poaceae > Triticum > Triticum urartu. The sequence continues at coordinate 367,079,465 of NC_141874.1, read as the reverse complement.
AGCACCGCGGAGCAACTCCCCCCAGAAGATGACGACCTCAGAGTCTTGACAGTCTTTGAGACTTTCGCTTCAAACAATCAGCGCAAGAGGGCACTCCGCGACCTGGCTGAAGTCTGCCAAGTCGCAACAATAAATCCCTGGAATGAAACGGCCATATACTTTCAACGCCAGTGACGAACCAAAAGTCCGGTCAGTCCGGGCACCAGCCACCTTGGTCCTCAACCCAATTGTGGATGGCTTTCGGCTCACTAAAGTGCTCATGGACAGCGGCAGCGGACTAAACCTCATCTACGAGGACACACTGAATAAAATGGAAATAGACATGAGCCACATCGAGCATAGTAATACGACCTTCCTAGGGATCATTCCTAGCCGGGAGGCACGATTCGCGGGGAAAATTACACTCGATGTGGTATTCAGCACACCGGAGAACTATCGGTTCGAAGAGATAACCTTCCAAGTAGCCCCTTTCAACAGTGGATATCATGCCCTGTCGGGGCGAGATGCATTCACACGCTTTCAAGCTATACCTCATTACGGGTATATGAAGCTCAAGATGCACAGGCCCAACGATATTATCACTCTTGCTAGTGATCCGGACATAGCCCTCTGCGCCAAAACAAAACAGCATCCCTGTCCCTTGCGGCCGAAGAGCTAACCGCACTATGCTCTACGGTGGATAGGGACGATGTAATCCTCGATAAGCATCCCAAATCCACCTCCTTCAAACGAGCAGACAAAATACTCAAATTTCAAGTCCACCCGATGGACCCCAAGAAGACAGCTTCCATCAGGGCATAGCTGGACCCAACGATTGATGCCACACTACGAATGTTCCTGCGTGAGAACTGGGACATATTCGCCTGGCACCCTTCTGATATGCGAGGAATCCCACGCAGGCTGGCCGAACACAGCCACAATATATTGAAGGGATGTAAGCCGGTCAAGCAAACACTGCGGCGCTTTTCCGAACCTAAGCGACAAGCTATGGGAGAGGAGCTAGCCAAGTTAATCAAGGACATATTCATCAGAGAAATAAAACACCCGGACTGGCTAGCAAACTTAGTGATGGTGCCAAAAAAGGACAAATCCTCTCCCCCGCATCGATCAGATTATTGATGCTACTGCAGGACACGACTCACTGTGTTTCCTTGACGCATACTCCGCATACTATAAAATTAAAATGAAGGAGTTCGATCAAGCCGCAACAACATTCATCACCCCATACGGGCCTTTCTGCTTCAACACTATGCCATTTGGGCTCAAAAACACCGGCGCCACCCACCAGCGCATGATTCAAACATGCCTGGAGAAACAAATCGGCAAGAGAGTTGAAGCATATGTGGATGACATCGTCATCAAGACTAAGCACGTCGAGTCGTTAATAGATGATACGTGTCTCACATTCAACAACCTTCGAACATATGACATCAAGCTCAATCCATAAAAGTATGTTTTCAGCGTTCCCATCAGAAAACTATTGGGCTTCATCGTTTCCAATAGAGGAATTGAGGCAAATCCAGCCAAAATCTGAGCTTTGTCACAATTGGCTACACCAACAGACCTTAAACAAGTCCAAAAACTAGCCAGATGTGTGGCAGCTTTAAGCCGCTTTATCTCCAGACTAGGAGAAAAAGCATTGCCACTTTATCGCCTTCTCCGACGTACCGACCACTTCGATTGGACGGAAGCGGCAACAACAGGATTGGAGGAAATAAAGGCTCTTTTAGCAAACAACCCAATCCTGGCCGCGCCAAACGTCGGCGAACCGATGTTATTATACAACTCTGCAACGCACCAGGTGGTGAGCGCGGTGCTCGTCGTTGAGCGAGAGGAGGACGGACACAAGTTCCCACTTCAGAAACCGGTATACTACGTATCCACTGTCCTCACACCATGCAAATCCCGGTACCCTTATTACCAAAAGATAGCATATGAGGTCTTCATGGCATCCCGGAAGCTACAAAACTTCCAAGAGTGTTCGATCATGGTGGCTTCCGAAGTACTACTCAATGATATAATAAATAACCGTGACGCTACGGGTCGGATTGCCAAGTGCGATATTGAGCTCCTACCATTCGACATAACATACAAACCATGCCGAGCTAGTAAATCCCAAGTATTGGCCGATTTCATCGCCGAATGGACAGAGGCTGAACTCCCTAAAGAGTACGATACATATTCCAACTGGGTCATGCACTTCGATGGATCTAAAATGCTGGCTGGTTTGGGACCGGGCGTCGTCTTGACGTCCCCCACTGGAGACACAGTCTAGTACGTACTCCAAATATTATACACAGACTCCACCAACGCAGCTGAATACGAGGCCCTATTGCACGGTCTTCAGATGGCTGCCTCCATGGGCATACAGGGCCTGGAGGTGTGCAGGGATTCAAATCTCGCGATATCCCAAATAAACAGAGACTTTGACGCCAAAGATCCAAAGATGGCATACTATCATAATGGCGTACTCAAAATATCAGCTGGGTTCGAGGGACTCGAGTTTCATCATGTGGCTCGAGAAAGTAATCAAGCGGCAGATGTCCTTGCTCGTGTGGGCGCCAAGCATGACCCCGCCCCGCCTAACATCTTTCTGGAAAGGCTATTCAAGCCATCCGTGGTGTGGAAGGATGAGAGCAGCAACGCCAGTCTAGATCCGATCATACCCCTAGATTCCGAACACAATACTGATATCATCGGCGGCTCAGCCACCGAAATAACACCATCGGCCCATCTAATAATGGCAGTAATTTCCCCATGGACCGAACCCTTCTTGGCCTACCTTAATAGGCGAGAGCTCCCTGAGGATCAGAATGAGGCTTGTTGCATTGTTCGGCGTTCGAAAGCCTATAAGGTCCATGAAGGAGAGCTCTACAAGAAAAGTGCTACCGGAGTCATTCAAAGATGTATCTCCGAAGAAGAGGGACGGCAGCTCCTGGCTGAAATCCATGCTAGTCTCGGCGGTCACCACGCCGCGGCTCGGGCCCTTGTAAGTAAAGCCTTACGTACATGTTTCTTTTGGCCAACGACCCGAGAAGATGCACGGGACCTTGTCCAACACTGTGTCGGATGCCAGCTTTTCACCAATCAAAGCCATATGCCGCCTACCGCTCTACAAACAATCCCCATTACTTGGTCTTTCACGGTCTGGGGGCTTGATATGGTCGGACCCCTTAAAGGAGGAAGCCACACGAAAAAATATCTATTGTTCATGGTAGATAAGTTCACCAAGTGGGTAGAGGCCAAGCCAGTTAGAACGACAGAAGTTGGACTAGTTATAGAGTTTATATCCGGTGTTGTGCACCGTTATGGTGTCCCACAAAGCATCATCACTGATAATGGCTCCAATTTTACAGCCGATGAAGTGAAAACCTGGTATGCTAACCTGGGCCTTAAGCTTGATTACGCCTCCGTCTATCACCAACAAACAAACGGGCAAGTCGAACGAGCTAATGGTCTTATCATGAGCGGCATCAAGTCTACACTAGTGTGGTCTTTGAAGGAATCAGACAAGCACTGGGTTGAAGACTCCGACTCCGCACTATAGGGGCTGCGGACCACGTCCAATCGCACTACCGGATACACACCATTCTTCATGGTGTACGACGCAGAGGCCATTTTGCCCTGCGACATCATTCACAACACACCTCGAGTGCGCATGTACGAAGAGAGAGAGGCCGAGCTCGATCGGCAGGATAGTCTAGATGCCCTAGAGGAGGAGCATGACGTTGCAAAAGCCCGTTATGCATTCTATAAACAACAGGCTCGCAGATACCAAAGTAGAGAAGTGCGGGCCAAGACTTATAATGTTGGTGAACTCATTTTATGCTTGCCAGAAAAGAAAAAGGACAAACTCAAGCCCAAGTGGGAGGGTCCCTTCATCATAGATGAGTGTCGGTGTCAAAACCAGCGGATCTCGGGTAGGGGGTCCCGAACTGTGCGCCTAAGGCGGATGGTAACAGGAGGCAGGGGACACAATGTTTACCCAGGTTCGGGCCCTCTTGATGGAGGTAAAACCCTACGTTCTGCTTGATTATTCTTGATAATATGAGTAGTACAAGAGTTGATCTACCACGAGATCAGAGAGGCTAAACCCTAGAAGCTAGCCTATGGTATGATTGTCTGTTGTCCTACGGACTAAAACCCTCCGGTTTATATAGACACGGAGGAGGCTAGGGTTACACAAGGTCGGTTACAAAGGAGGAGATATCCATATCCATATTGCCTAGCTTGCCTTCCACGCCAAGTAGAGTCCCATACGGACACGGGACGAAGTCTTCAATCTCGTATCTTCATAGTCCAACAGTCCGGCCAAAGGATATAGTCCGGCTGTCCGGGGACCCCCTAATCCAGGACTCCCTCAGTAGCCCCTGAACCAGGCTTCAATGACGATGAGTCCGGCGCACAGTGTTGTCTTCGGCATTGCAAGGCGGGTTCCTCCTCCGAATACACCACGGAAGAGTATGAATACAAGGATAGTGTCCGACCCTGTAAAATAAGTTCCACCTACCACCGTAGAGAGAATAATATTACCACAAATCTAATCTGCTGACATGTTTTGGCAGCATGACATCACGCCACGGCCAGGTAATTATTTGAACCGTTTTTCTTCAACCAGGCCCGCACATAACGCGAGGCGGTTTCTTGACACGTCTTGTCAAAGCAGAGATCGTGTTCCCCTTATCATGGGATTCTCATCAATACGGACGTGGGTAACCCAACCGCGCCACCAATTATGGCGCTCGGGGGATAAGCGAGTTTTACCAGGCTAGTGGGGGGCGCATAGTTTCGTCCGCCCTTATAAAAGGATAAGGTCTTACCTTTTTCTACCCACGCCTTCTTCCTCCTTGCTCATCCATTCTCGCGCACTCGAGCTCCAACGCCCAAGTCCACATCCTTCTCCTCAACTCTCTCCAAACATGTCCAGAGCGGGAGGCAAGTGGATGGCCTCCTCCGTCACGGAGGGACACATCAAAAAGCTACGTGGAGCCGGATACTTAGCCGCAGATATCGCACACCGGCTTCCAGCTGCGGGGCAGGTCGTCCCTACCCCGGAACCTCACGAAAGGGTGGTTTTTCTCCCCCACTTCGTCCGCGGACTGGGGTTTCCCCTCCATCCATTCGTCCACAGCCTCATGTTCTATTATGGGCTGGACTTTCATGATCTGGCCCCGAATTTCATCCTCAACATCTCGGCGTTCATCGTCGTGTGCGAGGCTTTCCTCCGCATCCGGCCCCACTTCGGCATGTGGCTGAAGACCTTCAATATCAAGCCGAAGGTGGTGGGCGGACAACAAGCGGAATGCGGCAGAGCCATGGTGGGAAAAGGCCCAACGTTATATGGCTCAAAGGCTCCTTCGTGGAGACCATAAAGGGGTGGCAATCGGGGTGGTTCTACATCACCGAGCCGCGCGACACCAACTGGGTGGCGGCCCTAGAGTTTCGATCCGGAATCCCCACGCGGCTCACTTCCTCGAAGGAGAAGGGCCTGTCCTGGGGTTCATCGGTGGAGCTGGACGGACTCCAGAAGTGTATCCGGAACATGACAAGCAAGAAACTTAAGCTTGTCAACATAGTCCAGGTCATGCTCTTCCGCCGGATCCTCCTGTGTCAACAACGAGATTTCAACTTATGGGAGTTCGACCTGGCCCAGCACCAGACTCTAAGAGAGCTCTTCGACATGATGCATAAGGACGTCTAGAGGGTGCTGTTCAAGGGCGCCGAGGTCCCTCCTTCTCTTACCGAGGACCGCGGTCTAAGCGCGAAGCGCCCTGTGAATCCGGTAAGTTCTGTACATCTGGTCGGGTGTTTATTTCCCATAGCTTAACCATGTGCGGGGTCTGAGCTCCCATGCCTTTGACTGGACTGGGTGGAGACATCGGAGCAGATTAACTGTCCGGCTCCTCTGCCCGAAGACCCCGCAGATGCTCTCTTGACGAAGATGCGGACTCCGGCTCCTTATGAGGTGTCGGAGAAGACCAAGAAGAAGGCCAAGGGAAGCCGAAAGAGTTCCCGGCACCAGGTGGTATCGGACTCATCATCCGATAACACCGAGACGCATTCCTCCCGTGAAAACAAGGCGAAGGAAGATGAAGATTCTTGCCCTCCATCCGGGGGAGACAAGAAAAGGAAGGCCGCCCCAATCGGGGAGGCCGAAGGGTCCAAGAAGGGAAGGACTCTCCTTACGGACTACTCCACCACCACTGCCGACGGCGAAGACGAGTGGCTGCTCAGGGCCAAGCCCCTAGCAAAGTCATAAGTATTCGGATACCAAAGTAACTCATAGCATACCTTTGTCGCACTGCCTCTCCTAATGTCGAATATGATTATGCAGTCCGCCCCAAGCCCGTATCGGCGTATCATCGTCAGACGGTTCCTTGGACTCGTCGGACATGAATAGTGATACACTTCCAACCGCCTCCTCCCCTTGCCCTACGGATAATGCCGAGGTATTGTCTCAAGGGGCACCGAGCCAGGGGGAGACAGTCCCGGAGGCGCCTCAAGGCGACCTTCCGGACTCCAGGAGCAAAGGGAGCAAGGCTCCCAAGGGCTCCAAGTTCGGCCCTCAGCCGAACACCGCGCCGGAACCTCCAGTGGTTCCGGACTCGGGTAGGCGGCTCCCTTCCAAGAAGGGCAAGCCGTCCGTGCCGGTGACCTCTGTCCAACCAGAGGCACCGGACGACCTGCTGGGAGCGCTTCACAGCGCTTCCATCGACGAAGAGCACCGCACTATTATGAGTGCGGTGATCAAGAAGGTTCAGTCCGCCAAGAGCGGACTGACTGAAGCCTGTGCCAGCCTTCTAACATGCTTTGAGGTAAGTATTTAAAATATAGGAAAAATATTACCGCATAGACAGTAGCCCCTGATGCTCAGTTTGGTGTTCACAAAGAAAAGCCGAATAGAGGACCAATAATATATGTAGGAGTCTAATATAAGTATGTCTGTATGCGTATGCAGGCTTCGCTGCTGACCTCTGCCGCACTGACTGCGGAGGTCGCCGCACTCAAGCAGGACCTCGAGCGGTCCGAGAAGGAGCTCGGCCTTACCAAGAGGCAGCTCGAGGAGAAAAAAGGTAAGTAATTCCTTGTCTATATAAAAAAAGAAAATGTGGTTGCGAACTGACAGGATCATCATGAATGTGCCAGGGGCCACGACCGAAGTGGCGACCCTGAAGCAAGCGCTGTCTGAGGCCGAAAACAAAGCGGCCAAGGAGCGCACCGAGCGGGAAAAACAAGAGGCACGGGTGGGCGAGGTGCAGCAAGAGCTCCAGGCTCTCGTGAAGAAGCACGAGGCTTTGGAGCTTGACTCGAAGACGCGAGAGTCTGATCTTGCCGCGGCCCTCGAGAGCACAAAGCATGCCAAGGTTGAAGCCCAAAAGGCCCTCCAGGAAATTGAGGCGATGAGGAATATAGCGGCAGGTAAGGAATTCAATATGCAAAGCAAGCATGTGAAAGTAAATTACTTGTTACTTACCCGAGTCCGGAGCTCTCCAGGAGAATTCGCAGATTTGCCTCGCAGCATGTCGGATGCTGCAAAATATTACCAGGCCGAGGAGGGAAGCTCGGCAGAGAAGCTATTCTGGTCTCAGTATACTGGGATCGAACATCCGATGCCTATGAGCGACCAGCTGAAGCAACTGGTCGAGCTGCACAAGGCGGCCGAACAGGCCATGAGGGGCCTTATAGTACAAATGTGGCCTGGCGACTCCCTTCCCAACAGCTACTTCGGCCTGGTGAGGTGGCTTGTGGATGCCTACCCACGGCTGGAGGCCATAAAGTGGTCCGTCTACATCAAAGGTGCACGCCGGGCCTTTGCCTGTGCGAAGGTGCTCTAGGCCAAGATGGACGCCGAGAAGATGGTGAAGGAGGGGCCACCGTAGGGCAAGGAGCATCGCCACCCTGAGATGTATTATGAGGGTGTCCTAAAGGGTGCCCGTCTTGTGGCGGACGAGTGTGCGAAGGATGTAATTTTTGAATAAACTTCCTCGTGTGATCCTATGTTATGAAAACTTGTTCATATGCGCTATGCAACGCTTGTTTGAATTTAAAATATTACCTTCTGTGCGGCTATTTGTTAAATCTGAGAGATGGCCAGTCGTCGATTTCTGCCCCCATGCCACGAGTGCTAGGGTGTTCGGGATAAATCTGAGCACTCTTTTTCCCATTGTTGGGTCCTTCGAGGGAGGTGCTCGACACAACGAACAAGGCAATCAGACTATAATGCTTTATCACTCTTACTTAGCCATAGAAGTCTACAATTTTAAATTTTGGCGAAGCCCCTAGTATTCGGAAGGCCTAATTCGGGGAGCTATACACGCCTTAAGCCGTACAAAGTCGACTCCTCGCTTGAAACGGCATAAGTCTTTAGGGACTCGAGACCTCTCGAACAGCGACCAACTCTCGCCTTATCATGATAGTCAGTTTTAGCTTTCTCTACTGAGGTGCTTAGCCCAGATGAACCGGGGCACAATCGCAGTAGTTCTCCCAGTGCTACCTTAGCCAATATAGCGGAACGTAAGGTTCCAAAACATGGGAGCCGGGCAAACCCAACTATTGAGCCAAGACATGATTCGGAGCTGATGCATATAGTGCTATAAGTTCGGGGTGCCGCACTGTCGAAAGTGTTCGGACTTCTCACGCCGTATTATGGGGTACGCTTAAGCCCCTGGCATATTGGCCGTACCAGAGTGTATGGGTGCTGAATGTCATGAATGAACATATATATATATAAATAATAATAAAAGAAAGAATAGAGAATGCGGTAATAGTCTAGTTCTATGCATTGTTTATTCAAAAAGGTGCGTCGAAGCTGAATGATACAAGTAGTGCGATAAGCGAAAAGTAGGACTATTTGACATGTCCCCTCCAAGGGCAAGCTGAGGAATGGTATTTAAAGCAAGTATTTCACTCGTTATCGGAGACCACCTGGGAGTTCCGTCGTGCGACGTGGCTTTTTGCCTCCTTGGTTGTTGCATCGTGTGTTCAGCAATCGTACTGCCGGACGGGGGTTTCTAGAGATTAAAGTCCTGAAGAGAGAAAAGTAACAAAGCGGGAAGCCCCTAGTGCGGTTGAGCCGCGTCTTGGGGCGTGCCGTAGTCGTGCCCCCCTCCCCACCTGTGCCCATGGTATTTCCAATGCGTAATTATGTACGCGTGGCACAGATTTCACCGTTTGGCTGGGACTGGTGTGGGGACCGCATTGCTATGCGAGCTCAGAACATGCCAGGCGGTATTATTGCCGATTACACCGGGCGCGCTTAAAGGTGTCCAGGTCTTTAATCGCCGAACTGGTGGATTGCCTTAAGAGGCTGCTTTGCGCTTCTGCTGCAAGGGCCGCAGTGTGCTCCTCCGTGCGGAGAGAGCGCTCTGTGTTTCCATTGACTGTGATGACCCCCCGAGGTCCTGGCATCCTGAGCTTGAGATATGCATAGTGCGGTACAGTGTTGAATCTCGCAAATGCGGTTCGCCCGAGCAGTGCATGATAGCTGCTGTGGAACGGGACTATATCAAAGATTAACTCCTCGCTTCGGAACTTATCCGGGGATCCGAAGACCACTTCCAGTGTGACTGAGCCTGTGCAATGGGCCTCTACACCTGGTATGACGCCTTTAAAGGTTGTTTTTGTGGGTTTGATCCTTGAGGGGTCTATACCCATTTTGCACACTATGTCCTGATAAAGCAGGTTTAGGCTGCTGCCGCCGTCCATAAGGACTCGAGTGAGGTGAAATCCGTCGATGATTGGGTCTAGGACCAGTGCGGCGAATCCGCCATGACGGATACTAGTGGGATGGTCCATGCGATTGAAGGTGATCGGACAGGAGGACCACAGGTTGAACTTTGGGGCGACTGGCTCCAACGCATATACGTCCCTCAGCGCATGTTTCTGCTCCCTCTTGGGGATGTGGGTTGTGTATATCATGTTCACCATCCGCACTTGTGGGGGGAACCTCTTCTGTCCTCCGGTGTTCGGCTGTCGGGGCTCCTCGTCGTCGTCGCTATGTGACCCCTTATCTTTGTTTTTGGCATTTAACTTGCCGGCCTGCTTGAACACCCAACAATCCCTGTTGGTGTGGTTGGCTGGCTTGTCGGGGGTGCCATGTATTTGACACAAGCGATCGAGTATACGGTCCAAACTGGACGGGCCCGGAGTGCTTTTTTTGAATGGCTTTTTCCGCTGACCGGGTTTAGAGCCTTTGAATCCGGCATTGACTGCCGTATCCTCGGTATTGTAGTTGTTGATGCGGCGCTTGTGTTGTTTGCGACATGACCTGCCATTGCCATCCTTGGTATCAGAAGTACCATGGTTCTTTGATATGTTATTGCTGCGAGCCAGCCAGCTGTCTTCTCCCACGCAAAAGCGGGTCATGAGTGTCATGAGGGCTGCCATAGCCACTCGTCGCGGATGTTGTTCTTAAAAGCTGCTAGGGCCTCTGCATCCGGACAGTCGACGATTTGATTTTTCTTTGTCAGGAACCGTGTCCAAAATTGCCTGGCTGATTCCTCTGGCTGCTGAATTATGTGGCTCAAGTCATCGGCATCTGGTGGTCGCACATAAGTGCCCTCGAAGTTGTCGAGGAATGCGGCTTCCAGATCTTCCCAACAACCAATGGATTCTGCTGGCAGGCTGTTGAGCCAATGCCGAGCTGGTCCTTTGAGTTTGAGTGGGAGGTATTTGATGGCGTGTAGATCGTGACCGCGGGCCATGTGGATGTGTAGGAGGAAGTCCTCGATCCATACCGCATGATCTGTTGTGCCGTCGTATGATTCTATATTAACGGGTTTGAAACCCTCTAGGATTTGGTGATCCATTACTTCGTTTGTGAAGCATAGGTGGTGTGCGGCGCCTCCGTACTGGGCTATGTCGCGACGCAGCTCAAATGAGTCTTATCCGCTGTGTTCGGCACGACCGGATTTACTTTTACTGTATCCGGTGTGACAGTTATCGTCCCACGTGGTGGCGCGCCCTCGTGATCCATAGATCGATCTTGCGTGTTTTGCTTTGTCCTCCAATACGTCTCACAGGTCTAGTGTGTTTCCCCGTGCCTTGAAATTTTTATTTGAGTAGCATCGGGGTGCGGGCTAAGCTTTTGGCTGAAATGCCTCTCTATCGCGGCCATGAGGTGGCCGATCAGCCGCATCATACGCTGGAGATGTAGGTTTTAATGCTTGCTCCTCCAGTCGGGGTAGCAACCTGCTCTTTGGGTAACTCTTGGAGGGGCGTTCGAGTTCATATTCCTCGGCCGCAAGGACATCAGTCCATCTGTCAGCTAGCAAATCTTGATCAGCTTGAAGCTGCTGCTGCTTTTTCTTAAGGCTATTTGTCATGGCTATAAGCCGACGCTTGAAGCGCTCTTGCTCGACGGGATCCTCAGGCACGACAAATTCGTCATCGTCAAGGCTTGCCTCGTCTTCGGAGGGAGGCATGTAATTATCATCCTCCGCCTCTCCATCTGCCGCTCTCTCGGGAGGGCTGGCTTCTCCATCCTCCTGCTCTAAATCTTGCTGGAGGGGATTGTTGTCGTCCTCGGCACTGTCCGGAGTGCTATTATCTCCTGTGTCGGTGTCACCGCTTTTGCTTTGGCGAGACTTAGAGCAGCGCCGCTGACGTCAGCACTTGGGTTGTTTCTTGGAGGGGTCATCCTCCACTGTCTCGTCGCCATTGCCTTCTTTGGGTGTGTCCACCATGTATATATCATATGATGAGGTGGCCGTCCAGTGCCCTGTGGGCAGTGGTTCTTGTTCGCCTCCTGCATCATCGTCCATGCCGTTGATGTCTTCGGAGTCGAAGTCGGGCATGTCGGTCAAATTGTCGACAGTGGCTATTTCTTCGTCATCCGCATCCCAATCCTGCCGGACATAGTTCGGCCAGGACTCTCCTGACAAGGAGAGAGACCTTAATGAGTTCATTATGTCGCCGAAAGGCGAGTGCTGAAAAATATCCGTGGAGGTGAACTCCATGATGGGCGCCCAGTCGGATTCGACAAGAACGGGCGCAGGCGGTTCAGAGTCCGTGGCCAGGGAAGAATCTGGTAGTTCGGCGTCACGGCTCCCGTGAAGGGTAAGGTTGATCCTCGGCTCGTTCGCCACTGAGAATACGGCCTCCGTGGCGGGGTCTATCCACCCGTCCATGGATGGCGCAATTGGCTTCGAATTGAGGGTCGGAGCGGTTGCCGGTGCGGTCTCCCGAACACTGTCCGATGGTAGAGCTAAATCATGCTCATCGTGACCGTGCGGCGCACTCTGCAGGGGCTCGAATCCGTCAAAGATCAAGTCTCCACGGATGTCGGCCGTGCAGTTTAAGCTTCCAAACCTGACCTGGTGGCCAGGGGCGTAACTCTCGATCTGCTCCAGATGGCCAAGCAAGTTGGCCCGCAGTGTGAAGCCGCCGAATACAAAGATCTATCCGGGAAGAAAAGTCTCACCCTGGAATACATCGCTATCGATGATTGAAGGAGCCATCAAGCCTAACGGTGACGACACATAGGAATTCTCAATGAAAGCACTAATGTCGGTGTCAAAATCGGCGGATCTCGGGTAGGGAGTCCCGAACTATGCGTCTAAGGCGCATGATAACAGGAGGCAGGGGACACGATGTTTTACCCAGGTTCGGGCCCTCTTGATGGAGGTAAAACCCTACGTCCTGCTTGATTATTCTTGATAATATGAGTAGTACAAGAGTTGATCTACCACGAGATCAGAGAGGCTAAACCCTAGAAGCTAGCCTATGGTATGATTGTCTATTGTTCCACGGACTAAAACCCTCCAGTTTATATAGACACCGGAGGAGGCTAGGGTTACACAAGGTCGGTTACAAAGGAGGAGATATCCATATCCGTATTGCCTAGCCTGCCTTCCACGCCAAGTAGAGTCCCATCCGAACATGGGACGAAGTCTTCAATCTCGTGTCTTCATAGTCCAACAGTCCGGCCAAAGGATATAGTTCGGCTGTCCGGAGACCCCCTAATCCAAGACTCCCTCAATGAGGTTCTCACTGGAGGAGCGTACCTCCTGCGTGATGCATCTGACAATCGCCTAGAGCCGAACCCGTGGAATGCCACAAGACTCGAAGATTCTATGCCTAGAGCCATAGTCTTTGTTCGTATTCTTCTACCTTTGTTTTCATTTTTACCCTCTTTAATTTTTCTCTATCTCTTTAACTCTTGTGTGGCCAAACTGCACACCCATGATGTGCACATCCTTAAATGTATACACTCATAATACCTGGGGGCTTCTTTTAGAGAAGCTTATTATAATTTTCCGAGCATCAAGCTCAACACATATGTGTCCTCTTCCACATATGTACCTTTTCTTCACCATTATATGCATCGTTATGACTTCAGTTTTTGCCAAGCTGGGTTGCCTGGCTCCTGTGCCTATGCCCTACGTTCCCATTTGTTCGGATAGGGCATAATGGGAGCACCACTGTGATTGTTACAGCCGGGTCATCCGGACTTGTACCTCAGACTGGGTGAAGCCGAAAGCTAGCGTTCCTAAGGGAATATTCAGTCGGTGAACTAAAGACGTTTTACCTTCATCATACTATGAACCCCCAGATGTTACGTATACTGCGATTTTTCAATCATAGTTCGGACATGCATATTAACGCATCTCTGCCCAGGGAAATGAACCCTTAACAGAACTATTCTCCCTGGAAGATGTTTCTTACAATCAACATGTAATATATCATAGCTAGCCGGATACAACTTGTCTGTTCAAGCAACTATGACCCCTACGCCTGGTTTCCACGCGTACCCCGGTCTATATTATAGAGCGGGTATTCGAAAACACTCTGCACCTTCGGGTCTAGAGGTCGAAGCGAAAAGGTCTGCCATGACAATCGTTTTATAATCCGTCTAGGGACAAATTTGTCAAATGAAGTACATAGTCACTTGGATTCAAAAACTTCTTCCTCTACACTGTCTAACAGACTGTGTAGCTTAAAATCCTGTTGGGAAAACTTGGCGGCTATCTTTACTTGGTCATATACCAGACTAACGGGAATTTCTTGTCCATCTGACCCCGGAGGTCCAACCCGGGCCATATAATTCGGATCAAGCTTGGTGTACCGTGTTTTTACCATGGCCCAAGCCTCTCGCGCACCTTCTCGGCAGGCCGAAATCCTCCATAATCGAAAGCACCGCCGAGCCCCTTGGAATAGCTTCACAAGCTCCTCCATACTTCCTGGAGGGGAGGCGTATGGCCACAAAGCCTGGGCAACGCTCCGCATTGATTGCGGAGCTCGCTGGTGCACTTGGGACAACTCTTGGAGCAGACCGCCTTGAGATCCGGACATCTCTTCTTCGGGACAGCCAGTCAACCTACCTGCAGACATAAATCTGTCAGCTCATTTTTCCACCGAATTTCACAAAGGTAAGTTCGAAAGCATACTGAATATGCCGCCCCATAGCCTCTTATTCTCCTTTACGGCGTCAGCCAGCTGGGCTCGTACATCTTTTAGCTCTTCGCCCATCAGGATGTTGGAATCCTACAACTTGTTCTTGTCGTCCCTGGCCCGCATCAGCACACGTTCGCCTATTGCCTTTTGGCTTCCTGTTCACCCGCCTGGGCGACTTTCAGTTTCTCTTTCAGTTGATCTACTGATCCTGTCAGCGGAAACACAACATTATTCATATTATTGGTATGTGATTATATTTTTTCTAGATGGAGGGAAACATTACCAGGCGGTGACTCCTTGGATTTCTCCAATTCGGCGGTAGCCGTAGCTAGCTGGGTCCGACACATTTCCGGCTCTTGAGACAGCAGGTTGTTCTATTTGTAAGTGCCTGATTATACAATGCTCTTTAAATCAGTTGTATCAACTGCTTCAAGTCTTGGGGGCTACTGGTTTATGATTACAAAGGCTGTACAATGCGTACTTACCCGCATATCTTTCAAATGCTAGTCCGTGGCTCTGGTAAGCTCATCCCGAGCAACTCGGATGTATGCATCAGCCAAGCTGAAGGCATTAAATGCCTCTTTTGTAAGACCGGTGTCACGAAGAGCGGCACTCCGGCACTGATGATTCATGGCGCTCTCCACTTCAGAGTTCGTGACGGACATATCAGCCGAATCCTACGCAGAAGGACAATCCGGCGTCACTCTCGTGTCAGCCCCCGTCCATAGGGCAGGGTCTGGAATCTGACTAGTGGAGGCACGACATGCAAGATCCCTGGACATAGTCCGGCGAACGCTCTTCCTGATAAGACGCAGTAGATAATGTCACAGTTCGATGTGACGGCCAGGAGGCATATTTAAAAAGCCACACCTCTTCGATGAAGGTTCGGTGATGTCTACTATGCAACCTTCTTCTTGTAGACATTGTTGGGCCTCCAAGTACAGAGGTTTGTAGGACAGTAGAAAATTTCCCTCAAGTGGATGACCTAAGGTTTATCAATCCATGGGAGGCGTAGGATGAAGTTGGTCTCTCTCAAACAACCCTGCAACAAAATAACAAAGAGTCTCTTGTGTCCCCAACACACCCAATACAATGGTAAATTGTATAGGTGCACTAGTTCAGCGAAAAGATGGTGATACAAGTGCAATATGGATGGTAGATATAGATTTTTGTAATCTAAAAATATAAAAACAGCAAGGCAACTAATGATAAAAGTGAGCACAAATGGTATTGCAATGCGTTGAAACAAGGCGTAGGGTTCATACTTTCACTAGTGCAAGTCCTCTCAACAATAATAACATAATTGGATCATATAACTATCCATCAACATGCAACAAAGAGTCACTCCAAAGTACTCCCTCCGTTCCCAAATAGATGACCCAACTTTGTACTAACTTTAGTACAAAGTTGGGTCATCTATTTTGGAACAGAGGGAGTAACTAATAGTGGAGAGCAAACGAAGAGATTATGGTAGGGTACGAAACCACCTCAAAGTTATCCTTTCTGATCGATCTATTCAAGAGTCCGTAGTAAAAAACACAAAGCTATTCTTTCCGTTCGATCTATCATAGAGTTCGTACTAGAATAACACCTTCAGACACAAATCAACCCAAACCCTAATGTCACCTAGATACTCCAATGTCACCTCAAGTATCCGTGGGTACGATTATACGATATGCATCACACAATATCA
The DNA here is from genome assembly GCF_056163025.1 of Triticum urartu. Classification (NCBI taxonomy): domain Eukaryota; kingdom Viridiplantae; phylum Streptophyta; class Magnoliopsida; order Poales; family Poaceae; genus Triticum; species Triticum urartu. The sequence goes on along the minus strand of NC_141874.1, from coordinate 367,063,378 downwards.
GATTCATCTATTTAACCAACACAAAGAACTTCAAAGACTGCCCCAAAGTTTCTACCGGAGAGTCAAGACGAAAACGTGTGCCAACCCCTATGCATAAGTTCACGAGGTCACGGAACTCGCAAGTTGATCACCAAAACATACATCAAGTGGATCACGTGATATCCCATTGTCACCACAAATAAGCACATGCAAGACATACATCAAGTGTTCTCAAATCCTTAAAGACTCAATCCGATAAGATAACTTCAAAGGGAAAACTCAATTCATCACAAGAGAGTAGAGGGGGAGAAACATCATAAGATCCAAATATAATAGCAAAGCTTGCAATACATCAAGATCGTGCCGACTAAAGAACATGAGAGAGAGAGAGAGATCAAACACATAGCTACTGGTACATACCCTCGGCCCCGAGGGAGAACTACTCCCTCCTCGTCATGGAGAGCGCCGGGATGACGAAGATGGCCACTGGTGACGGATCCCCCCTCCGGCAGGGTGCCGGAACAGGGTCCTGATTGGTTTTTGGTGGCTACAGAGGCTTATGGCGGTGGAACTCCCGATCTATTCTGTTCCCCGAAGTTTTTAGGGTATATGGATATATATAGGCGAAAGAAGTCGGTCAGGGGAGCCACGAGGGGCCCACGAGGGTGGGGGCACGCCCAGGGGGGCAGGCGCGCCTCCTTGCCTCGCGGCCACCTCGTTGCGTCCCTGACGTACACTCCAAGTCTCCTGGATTGCTTCCGTTCCAAAAGTAACTCTCCCGAAGGTTTCATTCCGTTTGATATTCCTTTTCTTCGAAACACTAAAATAGGCATGAAAAAAACAATTTGGGCTGGGCCTCCGATTAATAGGTTAGTCCCAAAAATAACATAAAAGTGTATAATAAAGCCCATAAACATCCAAACCAGATAATATAATAGCATGGAACAATCAAAAATTATGGATACGTTGGAGACGTATCAGCATCCCCAAGCTTAATTCCTGCTCGTCCTCGAGTAGGTAGATGATAAAAACAGATTTTTTTATGTGGAATGCTACCTAACATATTTATCCATGTAATTCTTTTTATTGTGGCAAGAATATTCATATCCATAGGATTCAAGACAAAAGTTTAATATTGACATAAAAATAATAATACTTCAAGCATACTAACAAAGTAATCATGTCTTCTCAAAATAACATGGCCAAAGAAAGCTATCCCTACAAAATCATATAGTCTGGCTATGCTCTATCTTCATCACGCAAAATATTTAAATCATGCACAACCCCGATGACAAGCCATCCAATTGTTTCATACTTTTGATGTTCTCAAACTTTTTCAATCTTCACGCAATACATGAGCGTGAGCCATGGACATAGCACTATAAGTGGAATAGAATGGTGGTTGTGGAGAAGACAAAAAGGAGAAGATAGTCTCACATCAACTAGGCGTATCAACGGGCTATGGAGATGCCCATGAATAGATATCAATGTGAGTGAGTAGGGATGGCCATGCAACAGTTGCACTAGAGTTATAAGTGTATGAAAGATCAACAAAAGAAACTAAGTGGGTGTGCATCCAACTTGCTTGCTCATGAAGACCTAGGGCAATTTTGAGGAAGCCCATCATTGGAATATACAAGCCAAGTTCTATAATGTAAAATTCCCACTAGTATATGAAAGTGACAACATAGGAGACTCTCTATCATGAAGATCATGGTGCTACTTTGAAGCAGAAGTGTGGAAAAAGGATAGTAACATTGTCCCTTCTCTCTTTTTCTCTCATTTTATATTTACTTTTTATTTTTTATTTGGGCATTTTCTCTTTTTTTGGCCTCTTTTCTTTCTTCCGGAGTCTCATCCCGACTTGTGGGGGAATCATAGTCTCCATCATCCTTTCCTCACATGGGACAATGCTATAATAATGATGATCGTCACACTTTTATTTACTTACAAATTAAGAATTACAACTCAATACTTAGAACAAAATATGACTCTATGTGAATGCCTCTGGCGGTGTACCGGAATGTGCAATGATTCATGAGTGACATGTATGAAGATTTATGAACGGTGGCTTTGCCACAAATACGATGTCAACTACATGATCATGCAAGCAATATGACAATGATGAAATGTGTTATAATAACAGAACGGTGGAAAGTTGCATGGCAATATATCTCGGAATGGCTATGGAAATGCCATAATAGGTAGGTATGGTGGCTGTTTTGAGGAAGGTATATGGTGGGTTCATGGTACCGGCGAAAGTTGCGCGATACTAGAGAGGCTAGCAATGGTGGAAGGGTGAGAGTGCGTATAATCCATGGACTCAACATTAGTCATAAAGAACTCACATACTTATTAAAAAAATCTATTAGTTATCAAAACAAAGTATTACGCGCATGCTCCTAGGGGGATAGATTGGTAGGAGAAGACTATCTCTCGTCCCCGACCGCCACTCATAAGGAAGACAATCAAAAAATAAATCATGCTCCGACTTCATCACATAACGGTTCACCATACATGCATGCTACGGGAATCACAAACTTTAACACAAGTATCTCTCAAATTCACAACTACTCAACTAGCATGACTCTAATATCACCATCTTCATATCTCAAAACAATCATCAAGTATCAAACTTCTCATAGTATTAAATGCACTCTATATGAAAGTTTTTATTATATCCCTCTTGGATGCCCATCATATTAGGACTAAATTCATAACCAAAGCAAATTACCATGCTGTTTTGGAATCTCAAAATAATATAAGTGAAGCATGAGAGTTCATCTATTTCTATAAAATAAAACCACCACTGTGCTCTAAAAAGATATAAGTGAAGCACTAGAGCGACAACAAACTACTCCGAAAGATATAAGTGAAGATCAATGAGTAGTCGAATAATTATGCAACTATATGAAGACTCTCTAACATTAAAGAATTTCAGATCTTGGTATTTTATTCAAACAGCAAGTAAAACAAAGTAAAATAAAATGATGCTCCAAGCAAAACACATATCATGTGGTAAATAAAAATACAGCTCCAAGTAAAGTTACCGATGAACGAAGACGAAAGAGGGGATGCCATCCGGGGCATCCCCAAGCTTAGGCTCTTGGTTGTCCTTGAATATTACGTTGGGGTGCCTTGGGCATCCCCAATATTAGGCTCTTTCCACTCCTTATTCCATAGTCCATCGAATCTTTAACCAAAACTTGAAAACTCCACAACACAAAACCTAACAGAAAACTCGTAAGCTCCGTTAGTGTAAGAAAATAAATCACCACACAGGTACTGTTGTGAACTCATTATAAATTCATATTGGTGTAATATCTACTGTTTTCCAACTTATATATGGTTCATACCCTCCAATACTACTCATAGATTCATCAAAATAAGCAAACAACACAAAAAAATAGAACCTGTCAAAAACAGAATAGTCTGTAGTAATCTGTATCAAACGTATACTTCTGGAACCCCAAAAATCCTGAGAAATTAGGAAGTGCTAGGAAATTTGTTTATTAATCTACTGCAAGTGGAATTGGGATTTTATCGCTCTCTGGTAAAAAAATGAAAATTATTCTCGTGAGCGCATACTTTCTGTTTTTTACAACTAGATCAAATAACAATCACCCAAGAAGATCCTAAAGGCTTTACTTGGCACAAACACTAATTAAAATCATAAAACCACATCTAAACAGTGGCTAGATGAATTATTTATTACTAAACAGGAACAAAAATCAAGGAACAAAAATAAAGTTGGGTTGCCTCCCAACAAGCGCTATCGTTTAACGCCCCTAGCTAGGCATGATGATTTCAATGATGCTCACATAAAAGATAAGAATCGAAACATAAAGAGAGCATCATGAAGAATATAACTAGCACATTTAATCCTAACCCACTTCCTATGCATAGGGATTTTGTGAGCAAACAATTTATGGGAACAAGAATCAACTTGCATAGGAAGGTAAAGCATGCAAAACTTCAAAACTTTAAGCACATAGAGAGGAAACTTGATATTATTGCACTTACTACAAGCATATATTCCTCCCTCATAATAATTTTCACTAGCATCATAAATGAATTCAACAATATAACTATCACATAAAGCATTCTTTTTAGGATCTACAAGCATAGAAAATTTACTACTCTCCACATAAGCAAGATTCTTCTTATTCAGAATAGTGGGAGTATCATAAGAGACTCGAATACTATAAATTTTTTCCACATTAAAATAGTAATGTTCAGAAAAAGGGTAATCATAATCATGACAAGTTTTATAAATATAATCATCACTACTTTTTATAGCATAAGTATCATCACAAAAATCATCATAAGTAGTAACTTTGTTCTCATCATAATTGATTGAAACCTCTTCCAAGATAGTGGAATCATTACTAAACAAAGTCATGACCTCTCCAAATACACTTTCATAATTATCATAATAAGATTCAACATCCTCCAAAATAGTGGGATCATTACTTCCTAAAGTTGACACTCTTCCAAACCCACTTTCATCAGTATAATCATCATAAGTAGGAGGCATGCTATCATCATTATAAATTTGCATATCAAAACTTGGGAGACTAAAAATATCATCTTCATTAAACGTAGCATCCCTAAGCTTGGGACAAACATTAATTACAGCAAATATATTCTCAAAAACATCATCTTCATCAAACATAGCATCCCCAAGCTTGGGCCTTTTCATATCATAAGCATAATCACTCTCATCATTAATAGTATGGATAGCACCAATAGTATAGCAATTATCATCATCACAATGAGTAATAGGAGCAAAATCATTTGGGAGGGATACCTTTCTACCTTTTATCCTCCGTATTTTCTTTTTCTTCTTCAAATCATGTGTGGGTTTAACCCTCTGTTTTGAGCTCCTTATTAATGAGATTGGTTGGATAGAAGACTCCTCCTCGTAACCTGATTCATCATAAGAAATAATAGGAGGATATTGGGAAGTCTCTTCCCTTTCATTAGTATTCTCTTCATATTCTATTTGTTTTCTTTTCTTTATATACTTGGCAATATAAGGATTTTCAATGCAATTCACCGCACAATACATATAAACTTCCTCTAGAACAAAATGAAGAACTCTATCAAGGGCAAATTCTGGAATAACCTTAGTTATACGTTTCATTTCTTCATAACCCAAGAGCAAACTAAGTTCATTATGATGCGCAAGGGAAATCAAGTCATCACAATTTTTGGACACGATACGATCATGAAACAATTTGCATTGGGTACTGAAATGATCACGTTCATTGCAAAGTTCACAAGTACGGCTAAGAAAGTTTAAATTTTCAGCACAAACATCTAGCCTTTCTTGCAACCATTTAGTTTCCAAATACTTATGCCTCTTGCAAAATCTATCTTCCCTGTTTGGTATGTACTTGCAAACTCTATGCAATCCACAAAAATCGACATGCATATAACAAATATTTTCATCATGACTAGTGCAATCATCATTAGTACTATGGATATTCAAAGAGTTCATACTAACAACATTGCAATGATGCTCATCATTCAAAGATTTAGTGCCAAACATTTTAATGCATTCTTCTTCTAACACTTTGGCACAATTTTCCTTTCCATCATACTCACGAAAGATATTAAAAAGATGAAGCGTATGAGGCAAACTCAATTCCATTTTTTAGTTTTCTTTTATAAATTAAACTAGTGATAAAAACAAGAAACTAAAAGATTCGATTGCAAGATCTAAAGATATACCTTCAAGCTCTCACCTCCCCGGCAACGGCGCCAGAAAAGAGCTTGATGTCTACTACACAACCTTCTTCTTCTAGACGTTGTTGGGCCTCCAAGTGTAGAGGTTTGTAGGACAGTAGGAAATTTCCCTCAAGTGGATGACCTAAGGTTTATCAATCCATGGGAGGCATAGGATGAAGATGGTCTCTCTTAAACAACCCTGCAACCAAATAACAAAGAGTCTCTTGTGTCCCCAACAAACCCAATACAATGGTAAATTGTATAGGTGCACTAGTTCGGCGAAGAGATGGTGATACAAGTGCAATATGGATGGCAGATATAGGTTTTTGTAATCTGAAAATATAAAAACAGCAAGGTAACTAATGATAAAAGTGAGCACAAATGGTATTGCAATGCGTTGAAACAAGGCCTAGAGTTCATACTTTCACTAGTGCAAGTCCTCTCAACAATAATAACATAATTGGATCATATAACTATCCCTCAACGTGCAACAAAGATTCACTCCAAAGTAACTAATAGAGGAGAACAAACAAAGAGATTATGGTAGGGTACGAAACCACCTCAAAGTTATCCTTTCTGATCGATCTATTCAAGAGTCTGTAGTAAAATAACACAAAGCTATTCATTCCGTTCAATCTATGATAGAGTTCGTACTAGAATAACACCTTAAGACACAATTCAACCAAAACCCTAATGTCACCTAGATAATCCAATGTCACCTCAAGTATCCGTGGGTATGATTATACGATATGCATCACACAATCTCAAATTCATCTATTCAACCAACACAAAGAACTTCAAAGAGTCCCCCAAAGTTTCTACCGGAGAGTCAAGACAAAAACGTGTGCCAACCCCTATGCATAAGTTCACAAGGTCACGGAACTCGCAAGTTGATCACCAAAACATACATCAAGTGGATCACGTGATATCCCATTGTCACTATAGATAAGAACATGCAATACATACATCAAGTGTTCTCAAATCCTTAGACTCAATCCGATAATATAACTTCAAAGGGAAAACTCAATTCATCAAAAGAGAGTAGAGGGGGAGAAACATCATAAGATCCAAATATAATAGCAAAGCTCGCGATACATCAAGATTGTGCCGACTCAAGAACATGAGAGAGAGAGAGAGATAAAACACACAGCTACTGGTACATACCCTCAGCCCAAGGGAGAACTACTCCATCCTCGTCATGGAGAGCGCCGGGATGATGAAGATGGCTACCGGTGAGGGATCCCCTCTCTGGCAGGGTGCCGGAACAGGGTCCCGATTGGTTTTCGGTGGCTACAGAGGCTTCTAGCGGCGGAACTCCCGATCTATTCTGTTCCCCGAAGTTTTTAGGGCATATGGATATATATAAGCGAAAGAAGTCGGTCAGGGGAGCCACGAGGGGCCCATGAGGGTAGGGGGCGCGCCCAGGGGCATTCGCGCCTCCCTGCCTCGTGGCCACCTTGTTGCTTCCCTAACGTACACTCCAAGTCTCCTGGATTTCTTTCGTTCCAAAAATAACTCTCCCGAAGGTTTCATTCCGTTTGGACTCCGTTTGATATTCCTTTTCTTCGAAACACTGAAATAGGCAAGAAAACAACAATTTGGGTTGGGCCTCCGGTTAATAGGTTAGTCCCAAAAATAATATAAAGGCGTATAATAAACCCCATAAACATCCAAAACAAATAATATAATAGCATGGAACAATCAAAAATTATAGATACGTTGGAGACGTATCCTTCGGCTGTGTTATCGTCTGCCTTCCTCTTTGACGACTTCTTCGGCGCGGGTGCTGCGCTCTTATGAGACGCCTCAAGTGTAGCATGGCGCGCCGAGCACCTCCCTTTGGAGCACGAGACAGTGCGGTGGGTGAGGTATAGTGAGGAAGCTCTTTTGGAGGAGATGTCTCCTGATTACTTACATGTGAGGCAGGAAGGAGACTGGGATAGTTAGCCACGATTGGCACTACTGTGCCATCATAGCTTGCCTGGTAGAATACTCCCTCCTCAAGCTCTACAAATATGTCTGGATCCTCTTAGTATCCGGGGTCAAGGTCTCGGTTACGGTTCTCCAGCTATGGAGCGGGGCTATAGATCCCCGCTATAACCTTCCGCCATTCCTGTTGCAAATGGGTGGGTTAATGCCAATTAAACATGACTCAGGAAGAGGATTGAGTAGAGTGGTGGGATTAAAACTCACGCAGCTAGGAGGATTGTACATAGAAAATCCTTCCCGGAGCGTAAGGCAAGTGAACTCCTCTTTCTCCCCTTTATACAGATCAACCAGTATTGCGGCCAGGGCGGTAAGGGAATCCGGACCCTTTCGTCCACTACCCGAGGCGTTGTCTTCCCCGTTGTAGTGCCACATAGGAAGACCCCTGAATTGGAGCGGCTGAACACCTCGCGCTATGGAAGTGGTCGTTACCTCGATTACTGATAATTTGTACTTGGCGAGTGTCCTTATCTTGCCGATTAATTGTTGGACTTCCGCATTATCTTCCTTCTCGAGGCTCCGGGGGTGCCAACTGTGGCGTTTCTTCAATGGAGCACTGGTAAATTCGGGAAGGCCCATTCGGACTGGGTCAGGGAGAGCGACGTCCTCAATATAGAACCGCTCCGAGGGCCACTCTTCGGACACCTTCTTTGGCGTGCTAGATAAGTATCTGGTCCCGGCTATGTGCCATATTTCAGCGCCGCCCACCTGAAATATATATCCCTTTTGGGAGCGATGGATGAGGCAATACAATTTCCTCCATATCTCGAAATGGGCCTCGCAGCCCAGGAATAGCTCGCAAAGAGCAACGTAGCCCGCGATGTGCAGAATGGAGCCTAGCATGCGATTGTGCAGTTGGAGGCCATAGTACTCCAAAAGACCTTGGAGGAGGGGTGGATTGGAAATGCGACACCTCTTATTAAGAAGGATATAAAGCACACTCGCTCCCCCCTGGCTAGATTGGGGAAATTTTCCGCCAGGGCTTCGCCCGTAAAAGAGGTAAATCCTGCCCGGACAGGGACTAGATCCGCGTGGGGGGGGGGGTGGAGGAATCCCTGCGTTTGAAGCTTACTTAGCTGGTCGTGGGATACTGAGCATTTCCCCCAATTGTCTTTTTCGGAGCCATGGGGGCGGGAGGAAGAACTGGGAATGCTAGCCATGCTGGAATGGTTGCTCCTAGCAAGCTCTAAGGGTTTTCCGCTTGATGTGGAATGGGATCTGAGATCCAGTCCCTTTAAATAGACGCCCTTCTTACATGGACAGGGTGTTATGTGCAAAAAGTACTCTGACCTTTCGTGTTCGCTCCACATGTGGAAGCCGAAGCGGTGGAGGCGCAGCAGCCAATGGGTACAACATTAAATGGAAGGCCGAGTATGACTCTTTGGATCAGACGCTTTGAAATGTTCGGAGGAATAACCTGCCATGCAATGCCGAAGACTATCAGCGTGCCGGACACATCATCATTGAAGCCTGGTTCGGGGGCTACTAAGGGAGTCCTGGATTAAGGTGTCCTCGGGCGTCCGGCCTGTGTGACATGGGCCGGACTATTGGGCCATGAAGATACAAGATATAAGACTTCCTACCGTGTCCGGATGGGACTCTCCTTTGTGTGGAAGGCAAGCTAGGCGTCTGGATGTATTATTTCCTTTCTTTTTAACCGACTTTGTATAACCCTAGGCCCCTCCGGTGTCTATATAAACCGGAGGATTTTGTCTTTTGGAACGATCACAATCATACAGGCTATACTTCTAGGGTTTAGCCACAACGATCTCGTGGTAGATCAACTCTTGTAATCCTTATACTCATGAAGATCAATTAAGCAGGACGTAGGGTATTACCTCCATCAAGAGGGCCCGAACCTGGGTAAAACATCATGTCCCCTGTCTCATGTTACCATCGACCTTAGATGTACAGTTCGTGACCCCCTACCCGAGATCCGCCGGTTTTGACACCTACAGCCGGCGCTCGGTTTGACTACCGCCGCAACCATGACCTTTAGCTCGGCTGCTACGGTGACGGCTGGTGCTAGTGGCACTACACGCCCGCCGGCCCAAGCTTTGACAGAGTTATTGGAGGCTTTAGAGATTCTAATGGGGGTGGAGGTAACCACAGACAACCAGGAACAACACAAGGTGGATGTGGCGAAGCTGCGAGATGAGATAGTTCAAGCCAAGGAAGAACTGGCAGCTGAGAACGCTAGGATGGCTACAGAGCACGCTGCTTTGGATGCCGAGGCACAAAGGATTCAGGCAGAGTCCTTCCGGCTCACATTGGATCAGAACACTTCTGAAAGGATCAATATGGTTGACCAGAGGGGGTGAATAGGCAACTAACAATTTTTAACTTTTCTTTATCAAATTAATCTTTGCATCAAAGTAGGTTGTCTAGACATGCAACTATGTGAGCAACCTATATGATGCAACAACAACAAGCACACAAGCAAGCAAGGGAGATAACACAAATAAGCTTGCACAAGTAAAGGTACGAGATAACCAAGAGTGGAGCCGGTGGAGACAAGGATGTGTTATTGAAGTTCTTCCTTTTGAGGGGAAGTACGTCTCCGTTGGACCGGTGTCGAGGCACAATGCTCCCCAAGAAGCCACTAGGGCCACCGTATTCTCCTCACGCCCTCACACAATGCGAGATGCCATGATTCCACTATTGGTGCCCTTGGAGGCGGCGACCGAACCTTTACAAACAAGGTTGGGGCAATCTCCGCAACTTAATTGGAGGCTCCCAACAACACCATGAAGCTTCACCACAATGGAATATGGCTCCGCGGTGACCTCAACCGTCTAGGGTGCTCAAACACCCAAGAGTAACAAGATCTGCAAGGGATTAGTGGGGGGAATCGAATTTCTCTTGGTGGAAGTGTAGATCGAGGCCTTCTCAACCAATCCCTAGAAAATCAACAAGTTTGATTGGCTAGGGAGAGAGATCAGGTGAAAATGGAGCTTGGAGCAACAATGGAGCTTAGGGTTGGAAGAGGTAGTCAACACGGAGAAGAAGATACCCCCTTATATAGTGGAGAGATAAATCCAACCGTTATCCACTTAACCAGCCCGCGATAAGCGGTACTACCGCGCCTGCCAAGCGGTACTACCGCAAGGCCTTACGGTACTACCGCACACCCTTGCGGTACTACCGTGAGGCAGGGTTGGACCAGCCAGGGAAGGCCGTGGATAGATAAACATCCGTGGCTAGTTCTGCTGATTACAAAACAGGGAAAAAATTCCGACACGGTACTATCACCGAAGGCAAGCGGTACTACCACGCGGGGAGTGGATGTAAAAAATTACATCTGCTCCTACTTCCACTACTCCTGCTGTGCCGGACCAGGGCTCACGGTACTACCGTGACCACCTGCGGTACTACCGCGAAGGCATGCGGTACTACTGCAGGGGCCTGCGGTACTACCGCTCTGAAGAGCAGTACTACCGCAAGCCTCCAAATAGCAACAAAAAGGAAGACTTCTTTTTGCACAGACAAGAATAAACAAAAGATGCTCCAAGGTGCTAAAGGAAAGGCGGTGCAAAGAGTAAACGTGTACGTGATGATTCCACCAAAACCTTTCCAATGCGGACCCCCACTTAATAGTACAGCTTTCCTATGACTCAAATCCACCAAAAAAGGAACGTAGAAAACCGCCGTATTCAATAATCTTCAAGGGGTTCCTAACCGTCTCGTGCCTAGCCATGAAATATCTGAAATACTCGAGACACATGATTAGTCCGCAAATGCATTGTCATCAATCACCAAAACACCTTAGGGATAAATATGCCCTTACAATCTCCCCCTTTTTGGTGGACTGATGACAGTACGGGATTTGCACAAGGGAGAAAGAATAGAACATGAGCAAACCATACATCTCTAAAATATAGACGGGCTCCCCTAGATGTGTGCTAGTTAGATGAGTGCTTTGGACTACATGACACACATACTAGGATCAACACCCCCCTATATTTTATTGGCATGGCATATCTTGCAATAACAATGCTAACACTAAGCATGATAGTAGATAAGAGCATGAACTAAGTAGCACAATATCATAAGATCAGTAAGGTGCGATAGATAGAGTGCATATGTTTTACACCATATGATAGATAAGTTTCACACTCTCAAATAAACTCAAACTAAACCAAAGCAAATACGGTTCAACAAACCAAACACAAGCAAAGCAAACACGACACGACACGGCAAATCCCTACACTCTCTCCCCCTTTGGCATTGAGACGCCAAAAAGGCAGAGAGGACACCTACAACACAAGTGGTGGCTCAAGCGGAGTGGTCGCCCGCACGCTCCTCGTCAGACTCGGCCGCGGGAATGTGCTCCTCCTCAGAATCAGTCCACCTATAGCCTTGTTTTGCCATCCACTCAGCCTCTAGAGTGATGTACTCCTCCGAGCTGCCAGAAACATCCTCTCCAAACACCCTCATGATCTTCTTGTCGTGGCGGCGACTCTCCTTGGAGGCCACGTGAGTCTGATACTGCCCCTTGGCCTGCAAGTAGAACAAGGCCTTTATCTTGGCCTTCAGCTTCTTCTCTCATGAGGGCTCAGTGGAGGGAGGTGCATATCCCGTAGAGCTGTCCTCAGCCACACTCTCCTCCTCAATGTCCTCCTCATCAGCTGCCCTCTTAGCAGCCTCAGCCTCGGCACGAGTAGTAGTGTTAGCCCACCGGGGCTTGATGCGGAGTCTGATGGAGTCATGACGGATCCAGTCAGGGGCCAGAAACTCCTCCATGGGATAGATCTCCTCCCAAGTCTTCGATATCAGGAGGAACAGATAAGGACCATAGAAGGGTACCTTGCGGGTGAATACCGTGAACCGAAGCTCACACCACATGATATGTGAGACATCAAGTGGTTGAGTCTGAGAAACTCGGGCCTCCTCACAAATGAGCAACATTTCCACAAGAAAGGCATGCACCTTGTCCTTGTCCCCAATGCGAGGAAAGCGGGAGTGGCGGAAGATCCGGTGCATGATGTCAAGAAACGAGTTGAGCACCCACGCCGACTTGCCACTGGCCAGCTTCTTCTCAACGTAGAATGGCATAAGCTTGTCCTTGCTTGCTGACTCGGAGTTGGCGTGAGGGTGAACACCACCAGGCGTGTGGAGCCCCTCATCAGGCACTCTAAGCAAATCCATGAACTCCTTCCAAGTAGTAGTCAACTGGCGTCCATTGGTCATCCAGGTCATCCTCCGATCCTCTCCAGAGTGGAAGTGGACCGAGGCAAAGAACTGGGCCACCAGCTTGGGGTCATAGTCCAGATGAAAAGAGATCACATCCTCAATGGCAAACTGCTCAATAAGGTCCAAGGCCCCACCAAAGTAGTGACGATGCTTATCCTCCCTCATGTGATGCATGTCAATCCAGTGCACATCCACATACAGTTTCTGCTTGGCCTTGATCACATCCAAGTAAATGAGACTCTGCTGCTTGGTCCAAAACAATTCATTCCCTCTGAAGTTTGCGCGTGGATGCGCATAGGGGTTGATCTTCCTGAGAGTGACAAACTCAGCAAGAGGAATCTCATCCATGTCCCTTGTTGATTCCTTGACTTTGCTAGCAGTGGTCTTGACATTGCGCTTGGGGGCATTGGAGCCCTCTGGAACATCCTCTTGGTTGCGCAGACGGTTGGAACCCGTGTTTCGGCTTGGATTGGAACAACAAGCAGGGACACCGGAGCCACCACCTGAGACACACACAAAGCACAAATACAAACGAGAAGCGAGACGGGTCAAAACAAAGACCACAGCAAAACACAGGAAACCAGTAGAAAATGCATATGTTAAGTGCCATGAGGAAGATTTGACAGCAGCGGCAGTATGGCCTAGTCGCGCGGTACTAAAAAATCAATGCCGCTCCTAGTCGCGGTAGTACCGCGCGGTGGCATGGTAGTACCGGGGCTCGGAGCGGCAGTAGAGCCTTAGTACCGCGGCCCGTGCGGTAGTACCGTGCCTGAGGAGCGGTAGTATCGTACGAGCGGTAGTACCGCACCTGCTAGGCGGTAGTACCGCACGGCATCAGATCCGAACAGATGAATCTAAGAACAACCGCGACAACGAGGCGATACTATGGTTGATCAAATAAACCACAGGATAACATATTAAGTACACTTTCTATGCATCACTACTCTCCTACATCCTACTCTTGCAAAGATTTGGCCTAAAATCTCAAGAATCAACATGCATCTCCCCAAAACCTAGAAGTGAAAGCACGAACAAAAAAAGAGGGATTTGGGGAGAGACCTTGATCCATGGCAAGAGGAAGTGGTGGGGAACGATCCCACCGGTCGGAATCCGAGGAGAGCAGCCGGGGACGGAGATCCGGCGAGGCACTCCAGCGCCGTTCTTGAGCAGGAGAGAGAGAGAGAGGCAATGGGGAGAGAGATAGACGAATGGGTATGGGGGAGTTGGAACTCCCCCTGACCGGGTCTTAACCCCACGCGCCCTCGACAGTGCGGTAGTACCGCATATCATCGCGGTAGTACCGCTCGGGCGGAAGTGCCGCACCAAAGCGGTAGTACGGCTCCCCCAGGTGGCAGTAAAAAATTACTGCCATGCTGGGTGCGGAAGTACCGCGCACTCCACAAGCGGTAGTACCGTGGCAGGCCGCGGTAGTACCATGAGCTCAAAACGATCCAAGATCCAAACAAAAAGAAAGGGGCTACGCGAGAAAAAGAACGACAAGGAAACGAGACACCGCACAAACACGCTCAGCACGGAGAAAGAAAGAAAGGCAAGAGACAACAAGGACCAACCACGAGAACCACTCCAAGAAGAGGGCGGTGGCCGGAGCCACCTATGTTTGAGTCAATTGGTATGGCACCGCCAAGAATTATCCTTGGGCCCATGACCAAAACTCGTCTTTGAAGCACAAGTGCCATCAAAATGGCTAATGTGAAAGAGTTGATAAATTTATGCATAATGGGGGGAGGGAGAGTTCATTGATAGAACAACACTCCCCCTATGTCCATGCCTACACCTAAACAAGATAACAAGTTGAGTATGGTGGGGTGTGCACGGTTTCAAGCAACATTGCTCGAATCAATGATATTTAGCTCATGCCTTAACTCGCGAAAACTTGCTTCATCCAAGGGCTTCGTGAAGATGTCTGAAAGGTTATCAAGAGTGTTGACATAGTTGAGCTCGATCTCTCCTCGCCTAATATGATCCCGGATCTCAATATGCTTCATCTTGAAGTGTTGCACCAGGTTGAGAGAAATCTTGATTGCACTTTCATTGTCACACCAAAGAGGCACTTTGTCACAAATGACAATGTAATCCTTTAAAGTTTGCCTCATCCATAAGAGTTGTGCACAACAACTACCGTTCGCCACATACTCCGCTTCGGTGGACGAGAGAGACGCACAACTTTGTTTCTTGGAAGACCAACTCACCAAAGAACAACTGAGAAATTGGCACCCTCCGGAAGTGGACTTCCTATCCACTTTGTCTCCCGCCCAATCCGAGTCCGTATAACCTACAAGCTTGAAGTTTGCTCCTCTTGGGTACCATAGGCCAAAGTTTGGGGTATGAGCCAAATATCGAAAGATTTGCTTGACTGCCACGAAGTGACTTTCCTTAGGTGCGGCTTGAAAACATGCACAAATTCCCACACTCAACATGATATCCGGTCTAGATGCACAAAGGTAAAGCAAAGAGCCAATCATGGAGCGATATACCTTTTGATCCACCGCTTTACCATTGGGATGTCAAGTTGGCATTTGATGGGCATAGGAGTGGACGCCGGCTTGGCATCACTTAGCTTGAATCTCTTGAGAATGTCTTGAATGTATTTGGCTTGGTTGATGAAGGTTCCTTCTCTTCTTGGCTTCACATCGAACCCGAGAAAGAACTTCAACTCTCCCATGGAAGACATCTCCAACTTTGAGGTCATGAGAGCAACAAATTTCTCATTGAAAGCTTTGTTAGGGGAACCAAAGATAATATCATCAACATATAATTGGCACACAAACAACTCCCCTTTGAGCTTCTTAGTAAAAAGAGTGGGGTCGATTAGCCCAACTTGAAAACCGCGGTCTTGTAACAACTTGGTAAGGTGGTCATACCACGCACGTGGGGCTTGTTTAAGGCCATAGAGCACCTTATCAAGTTGATACACATGATCGGGAAAGTAGGGATCCTCGAACCCAAGGGGTTGCTTGACATAAACCAACTCATTAATGGGACCATTAAGAAAAGAAGTCTTCACATCCATTTGTTGTAACTTAAAGTTATGATGAGAAGCATATTCAATCAACAAGCGAATGGATTCAAGACGAGCCACGGGGGCAAAGGTTTCACTGTAGTCGATACCCTTGAGTTTGGAGTAGCCTTGTGCTACCAACCGAGCCTTGTTATGAATGATAATCCCATGAGCATCTTGCTTTTTCTTGAATATCCACTTGGTTCCTATGACATTTTGGTTCCCCGTTGGCCTTGTCACCAATCTCCACACCTTGTTGCGCTCGAAGTTGTTGAGTTCTTCATGCATGGCATTGAGCCAATCCGGATCTTCGAGCGCCTCATAGACCTTTTGGGGTTCAACACAAGAGACAAACACGTGATGTTCACAATAGTTTGCTAATTTTCTACGAGTGCTTACCCCCTTTCTTAAGCTTCCAAGCACATTTTTCATGAGATGATCCTTGGTGGAGAGCTTGGAAGCAATCTTGGCGGCACGTCGCTCCAATTCCTCCTCGGGGGTGAGACGAGGAGTGGTCAATTGATCATCTTGAGCGCCGTATTGAGCTTGTTCTTTATCTCTAAGAAGCTCTTGATCTTGAACTTGCTCGGAGGAGAGAACTTTACCTTGGGAATCACTTGATGTTACAACACCATCTTGAGATTGACCTTGCACTTTGTCTTGTTCTTGAGGTTGAGGGCCTTCACTTTATTCTTCGGAAGCGTGTGGGCCTTGGGTTGGTGATGGCTCCACAAGAGTGGAGCATTGTCCTTTTCCTTCGGCTACAAGGGGTTCCTCAATGGGTAAACCCAAGGCCCACAGATCCTACCCCCAAGACTATCAAAAGATGGATGCCCAAAGAGATCCATGTGAAGGAGCTCCAAAGGCCTCTTCGAGAAAATGATAGTCGTGGGAGGGTGAGCCTTTTCATGTAGCTTTCCTTCGATACAAGCACTGCAAGCACGATCTTTGGCAAAACTAACATTTGTTAGTCCACGGACATGGTCCCCCTTGAGAAGAATTTGCAAAGATCTCATATTGACATGGGCTTGACGACGATGCCAAAGCCATCCCACGTCAAATTTAGCCATTAGGCATGTCGCGGTCTTAGTGAGTCGCTCCAAAAAGTTGATCACATTGAGACCGTTTTCGACATGCCCAACAAAGGCTACTTTAAGATTCTTGCTCCACAAGAGGGCCACGGTATCAACATCAAATAAGGTGGCAAAACCCATGAGTGCTAGTTGACGAACGGAAAGTAAATTATATGCAAGGGACTCACCAAGCATGACCTTCTCGATTGTAAGATCATGAGAAATGACAACCTTACCGAGTCCCAATACCTTAGAGGACAAAGCATCACCCCACTCGATGTTGGTGGGCATGGATGGAATCTTTTTCACGTCCACCACCAAGTCCTTGCTTCCGGTCATATGATTGGTAGCTCCACTACCGAGCAACCATGAACCCCCACTGGAAGCAAACACCTACAAGAGATCAATGCTTGGTTTTAGGTACCCATTTTGTAATGGGTCCTTTGATGTTAGTAACGAGGGTCTTAGGAACCCAAATAGACCATTCAATGTACTCATAAGGAGAACCAACAAATTTGGCATAAACATGCCCATCTCAAGCATGGCACGACACATAGGAAGGGTTAAAGTCGCCGGCTTTGTTGGGAAGAGAAGCGTTGCCCTTCTTGGCATCACTACCCCTCACGGTGTTCTTCTCCTTATCCTTAGTAGGACCTCTCCCTCCTTCACAAAGGTCTTCTTGAGAGGAGGAGGTCGTTTGGCCTTGTCATTCTTCTTCTTGTTCTTGGACTTTGGCACGTATCCAATCCCTTCCTTGGCCACAACTCCCTTTTGGTTGGTCAAAAGGTCATTGAGGTTCTTCTCACCTTGTATGCAAGATACAAGACCTTTCTCAAGTTGCACCTTTAACTTCGTGTTCTCCTCAAAAAGATGCACATGCTCACAACATGGGTTAGTAGCATTTGCATTATCAATTAACATCATACGAGGAAAAGTGGCTTTCTCCTTGGTTATCTTTACTTGAAGTTGATCATGAGACTCTTTGAGGCTAGCATGAGCACCCTTCAAGACCTTGTGAGCCTTGTCAAGTAGATCAAACTCCTCTTTGAGTCTAGCAAGATCAACCCCAAGCTTGGCCTTCTCGGAGTTTAGCACACGAGAAACAACAAGAGCATGATCAAAATCTTTCTTTAACCACGCTCTTCCTCAAGAGCATTGGAAAGATCTGAAATCTCATCTGCATAGTCAGGAATATGCCCCTCCATCTTGGAGATAGTATCTTTGTGAGCCTCGATCATGTCATTGGATTCACCAAGTTGTTCCAAGAGAGCAACGAAATGCTTCTTGGATTTACCCTTGGGTTTACCCATAAAGGACTCAAACTCATTTTCCTCCACACTAGATCCCTCATATTCATCAATGCAATCCGTCAAGGAAGGATTATTAAAGATGGTAGTTTTGATGTTGGGGGTTACCTTGTTGGTCGCTTTAGCCATGAGGCACTTGGCGGCGATGTTCTCATTGGGTGAGTCGAAGAGAGACACTCGTGGAGTTGTTGCAATGGCAACGGAGGCCATGGCAACCGACTCACCATCTTCATCATCATCATCATCATCATCATGGTACTCTTCTTGAACCACCAACGCCTTGTGAGGAGTCTTCTTGGTGAAGTTTCTCTTGTTGGGGAAAGACTTGGCTTTTTCCTTTCAGATGAGCTTGCCACCATTGTCTTCCCTCTTCTCATACGGGCACTCCGCAACAAAATGGCTCACATTGCCACAATTATAGCAAGTCCTCACACGTTGCTTGCTCTTCATGCCACTTGAGATGTTCTTGCTGAAGTTTGGCCTTGAGTTTTTCTTGCTCCAAAATTGCCTTGAAGCAAGTGCCATGTGTTCATGATAGGCATACTTTGTATCTTCGGGGTTGCTTTCCTCTTCTTCTTCTTCTTCAACACAAACATTGGCCTTCAATGCAAGGTTGGGCTTCTTTGCCCTTTGAGAGTGAAGCACCGCATTGTCGGCGGTCTTGTCCAAGATGCTCATAGCCACAAACTCATCCAACACTTCACTTGAGGACAAGGTGTGGAAGTCCGGCCTTTGACGAATGCCGGAGGACATAGCCTTGTAGTAAGGCACATTGCCTTGAGGAATTTGCGCTTGATCCAATTGTCATCCATGTCCTTGCTCCCATGATTTGGGAGTGAAACCATGAGTTTGGTTACTCTTCGATAAAGCTCACGAGGTTCTTCATCTTCCTTCATAGCAAACTCATCGGCTTCATCTTGCACCACTTCGTAGTTGGAGCCTTGAATGCTTGCGCTTCCCCGGTAGAGAGAAACAACTTGGTGTCATGCATCTTTGGCTATGGTGTAGGGCCGGAGGTGAGGAAGATCTTCGGGTGGAATTGCATCTTGGATGATGAAGAGAGCATTCTTATTGAATTGATTATCCGTGGCTTCTCTTGGAGTCAAGTTGCTTCGGTGATGTGGATAGAAACCTTCTTCAATGATTATCCAAAGATTAGTATTCACATGATTTAAATGACACTTAAACCGATAGACCCAAGAATCGAAGTCCTCATTTTCACAATCTTAGGGGGAGGACCGGCATGATTCAAATGAGTAGAGGGAATCGGTCCACCATACACAAGTGGAGGTTCCACATGAGCAAAGGTGTCGGTGCCATTCTTACCACTAGACGACGGAGCTTTTTCACTAATAGCATCCCCCTTGTCGAAGTTAGCATCCGTCACCCTATTAATGGGATCACCCACTTTCAAAGGTGCGGTGGATAGTTTAAGCCCTTCTATGAATTTATTAAACATGCTTTCAACCTCGGTCGCCATGGAGGTTTTAAATGTTTCCAAGGCCACATTGAATTCCTCACGAGAGACCGCGATTTTCCCATCGCCCGTAGACGAGATAGGATTCACAACGGAGTGCTCCTCCACACCGTCTATGGTGTCAACCATACTCCTTGGATGGTATAGTCCTTAGTAAAGAGACGAGGCTCTGATACCAATTGGAAGGATCGATATGGTTGACTAGAGGGGGGTGAATAGGCAACTAACAATTTTTAACTTTTCTTTACCAAATTAATCTTTGCATCAAAGTAGGTTGTCTAGACATGTAACTATATGAGCAACCTATATGATGCAACAACAACAAGCACACAAGCAAGCAACGGAGATAACATAAATAAGCTTGCACAAGTAAAGGTACGAGATAACCAAGAGTGGAGCCGGTGGAGACGAGGATGTGTTACCGAAGTTCCTTCCTTCTAAGGGGAAGTACGTCTCCGTTGGAGCGGTGTGGAGGCACAATGCTCCCCAAGAAGCCACTAGGGCCATCATATTCTCCTCATGCCCTCACACAATGCGAGATTCCGTGATTCCACTATTGGTTCCCTTGGAGGCGGCGACCGAACCTTTACAAACAAGGTTGGGGAAATCTCCACAACTTAATCGGAGGCTCCCAACAACACCATGAAGCTTCACCACAATGGAATATGGCTCTGCGGTGACCTCAACCATCTAGGGTGCTCAAACACCCAAGAGTAACAAGATCCACAAGGGATTAGTGGGGGGAATCGAATTTCTCTTGGTGGAAGTGTAGATCGAGGCCTTCTCAACCAATCCCTAGAAAATCAACAAGTTTGATTGGCTAGGGAGAGAGATCGGGCGAAAATGGAGCTTGGAGCAACAATGGAGCGTAGGGTTGGAAGAGGTAGTCAACACGGAGAAGAAGATACCCCTTATATAGTGGAGAGAGAAATCCAACCGTCATCCACTTAACAGCCCGCGATAAGCGGTACTGCCGTGCCTGCCAAGTGGTACTACCACACACCCTTGCGGTACTACCGTGAGGCAGGGTTGGACCAGCCAGGGAAGGCCGTGGACATATAAACGTCCATGGCTAGTTCCGCTGATTACAAAATAGTGCAAAAAGTCTGACATGGTACTACCGCTGAAGGCAAGCGGTACTACCGCGCGGGGAGCGGATGTAAAAAAATTACATCCGCTCCTACTTCCGCTACTCCTGTTGTGCCGGACCAGGGCTCACGGTACTACGGTTCCCAAGGAGTAGTACTACCATGACCACCTGCGGTACTACCGCTCCGTAGAGCAGTACTACCGCAAGCCTCAGAATAGCAACAGAAAGGAAGACTTCTTTTTGCATAGACAAGAAGAAACGAAAGATTCTCCAAGGTGCTAAAGGAAAGGTGGTGCAAAGAGGAGTAAACGTGTACGTGACGATTCCACCCAAGCCTTTCCAAAGCGGACCCCCTCTTAATAGTATGACTTTCCTACGACTCAAATCCACCGAAAAAGGAACGTAGAAAACCGCCATCTTCAATAATCTTCGAGGGGCTCCTAACCATCTCGTGCCTAGTCATGAAATATCTGAAATACTCGAGACACATGATTAGTCTGCAAATGAATTGTCATCAATCACCAAAACACCTTAGGGATAAATATGCCCTTACAACTTCAAACGAGATCATGAGGAGGAGGCACTAGAGTCATCTACCCCCGGTTTATGAGCCAAGGAACCTCTTCAACACACCTGGATCAGGGACCAGTGACCCGCCGGTGGCGAACCGGGCGGTTAAAGCGCCTGGGACTGGAGCGCCAGTTCAACCACGTGCGATGGACCCGCCACGTTTGAATAATACTCTGCCTCAACATGTTCCGACACCTTTGGGTCATTATTCTAACCCTTTGGATAATATGATTGTTGTGGCAACGCGATTGGTGGCTCTACCGGTTGAAGGCGAGTCTCCAACAACGATAGAGACACGGAGGGCCAGAGAGCTTCTTCAGACAGCTGTGGCTCAGCAAGCGGCTTATTCTTATAGCCGCGAGCGGATTTACTCAACCCCTCGACTGAGTCGGAGTTATAGCAGGCATATTGAGCCACCCGCTGTTTCAAGAAGTGAGCAACACCATAACCAGCCTCATGGGCATGACCCGGCACGAGGAGGTAATAATGCCCAGGCTTTGGTGGATCAGGGCAGGGCGCGTCAGGAGGCTGAGCAGGCAGCTCAGCTGGCAGCTCAACAACAATCTCCGATTTATCCATCAGCTTCGGTGGAGGCAGGTGTGACCTCTAGAACCTTTGGTGTGCCGTGTTTAGTTCCGGCTCTGTGAAACGAGCGTTTACCTAAGGATTTTAATGGTCCTCGTAAGGTGCCTAATTACACAACAGATCAGCACCCTGAGGCTTGGATTGAGAGTTATGAGATGGCCATGGAGATGCTGGATGTTAGTGATGCTGCATGTGCTAAGTATTTCACCATGATATTGGATGGGCCGGCTCGTACTTGGTTGAAGGGGCTCCCTGCTAACTCCATCAGATCATGGGCGGAGTTGAAGGCTCGTTTTATCCAAAAAATTTAAGACACATGCAAGCAATCTCTGTCGATTTTAGATTTGGACTCCTGTGTTCAAGGGGAGGGTGAGTTAACAACCCATTGGGTACGCCGGATCTCAGCTGCTATACACTCATCGGACAATATCAACGCCGGCTCAGCAGTCCTGATGTTGGACAAAAACTACCATTTTCTCCCTTTGAAACAAAAACTAGGTGGCTTAAGCGCCACTGCAATGACATGGGGGAGCTAATGGTAGCTCTCGTCAAGTATGTCGACTCCGATGGTACCAAGGACCCCGAGTCTGATGATGAGAAGCCGGGTAAGGGAAAGAAGAGCAGCAATACAAGAGGGTAGGAGCATAACCCGACAAGTCAAGGTGGCAATGATAAGTGCAAGGCTGACCGCAGCTTAGATTTTGTGGCTAACACCAACACGCAGAATAATATTCAGCGCCGCAGGGGAAAGCTGCCCCTCCATTTGGAGGATCAAAATTTATCCTTGAGGCAATTATGAATCAACCCTGCCCAAAGCATGGTACACACGAAAAGCCAGCCACTCACCTCTGGATGCATTTCTTCATCACGAAGGAGTACAAAAATTCAAAAAAATTCCAGAACAATCATGGACTGCACGGCACCTCAGGATCCGGCTCTCATGGTCCTGGTTTTGGTGGTGTCGGTTTAAATTTTGGTTTCCAGGGCCAAGGCAATCAAGGTGGCTATAATCAACAGTCTGGTCAAGGGAATCAGCAGCAACAGTCTAGTTATCATAGTAACCTGAAGCAGTTGAATAGTGGATAGTACCACGTCTTCACCACGAGTTTATGCAAGCGGGATCAGAAGCTCCATAAAAGGGCAGTGAACACAGGTGAGCCGGCGATTCCTTGTTATTTGCGATGGTCCGAACATCCGATTCTTTGGAGCCGTGAGGATCACCTGCCCCGGGTTGATAATCCGGGTCACTTGGCTCTAGTTGTGGCGCCTCAGGTGGGTGGTACATATTCACTAAGGTACTCATGGATGGAGGCAGCATCATCAATATTCTGCATTATGAAACTTTTCGTCGCATGAGCTTGACTGAGAAGGACCTTAAGCCGTCGAACACTGTTTTTCATGGAGTGGTGCCTGGTAAGTCGGCATATCCAGTGGGCAAAGTATCTTCAGAAGTGGATTGTGGCGATGATCATGATTCCAGGTCTGAGACGTTGACTTTTGAGGTGGTTAAAATCAAGAGCCCTTATCATGCTCTGCTTGGACGGCTGGCTTATGCTAAGTTCATGGCAATGCCTTGTTTTGTTTATTTGTAGCTTAAGATGCGAGGTCACAAGGGTACTATCACAGTGCATGGAAGCCATAAGATAGCCCTGGAGTGTGAAGTAGGCAATGCTGCTTATGCCGAATTTGTCTGTGCAACAAAAGAGTTGATGTTTTACAAGGATAATGTTGACCCGGCGGATATGACATCTCTGAAGAAGCCAACCATATAGCATGACCCCCTATTGAAATTTAAGTTGGAAAACGACACTAAGTTAGTTGACTTTGTTCCTAGCGATTCATCCAAGCAGTTTAGTATCAGTGCTAATCTAGATCAGAAATAGGAAAGCGCGCTCATCGAGTTCATCCCTGAGAACCGGGATGCCTTTGCATGGAAATCATTAGACATGCCAGGTGTACCGAGGGAACTCGCTGAGCACACTCTCAATATTGATCCAAAGTTTAAACTGGTCAAGCAATTCCTTCGCCATTTTAATGAAGAGAGGCGCAAGGTCATTGGTGAAGAAGTGGCCCGACTCTTGGCGGCTGGGTTTATTGTTGAAGTTTTTCACCCAGAGTGGTTGGCTAATCTGGTGTTGGTACTTAAGAAAAACGGTAATTGGCGTATGTGTGTGGATTACACAGACGTAAACAAGGCATGTTCGGCCAATCCTTTTTCTCTTCCTTGTATTGGTCAGATCATTGATGCTATGGCGGGTTGTGAGCGTTTGAGCTTTCTGGAAGCTTACTCTGGTTATCATCAGATCAAGATGGCAGTTAAGGACCAGGAGAAGACAGCTTTCATCACTCCCTTTGGAGCCTTCTACTATGTGTCTATGCCCTTTGGGCTCAAAAGTGCCCAGGCAACTTACCAGCGGTGTGTGCAAAAATGCCTTCATAATCAAATTGGGCGTAATGTTCATGCCTATGTGGATGATATTGTGGTGAAGGCCAGGAAGAAGGAAACCCTGATAGATTATTTGAAGGAGACCTTTGACAATCTCCGGGCCTACAAGATGATGCTTAACCCAGCCAAATGCGTCTTTGGTGTACCGACACACAAGCTCTTGGGCTTTCTGGTTTCTGAACGAGGTATTGAAGCTAACCCGGAGAAAATAAAGGCTATCACTTCCCTGGCTAAATTGGCATTTATTAACGATGTTCAGCATCTGGCGAGTTGTATTGCAGCCTTAAGCCAGTTCATAAGCCGGCTGGGTGAAAAGGCTATCCCTTTATACCAGATGATGAAGAAGACAGATCATTTTGTCTAGAGTGATGTTGTTGATCAGGCGTTTGAGCCCTTGAAGAAACAGTTAGCTGAACCATCAGTTCCTGCTGCTCCCATTGATAAAGAACCTTTGTTGTTGTATGTCGCTGCCAATAGCCGAGCCGTCAGCGTGGCAATTGTGGTGGAAAGGAAGCATTCAAGCAAGGAATATCTGGTTTAGGCGCCGGTTTATTACATCAGTGAAGTGCTCATTGAGTCCAAGGAGAGGTATCCGCATTGGCAGAAGCTGGTGTATGGAGTGTTCATGGCTAGTCGAAAACTCAAGCAATATTTTTTGGGTCATCCCATCACTGTGGTTAGTTCTGCTCCTCTAGGGGACATTATTGAAAACAGAGAAGCCACAGGTCGGGTAGCCAAGTGGGCCATTGAGCTCGGACCCCATGGTTTGAGGTATATGCCTCGCACAGCCATTAAGTCTCAAACACTTGTGGATTTCATCAATGATTGGACAGAACTACAGATGCCAGAGGAGAAGCCAGAGAGCACATGTTGGACTATTCACTTTGATGGATCCAGGCAGTTGAATGGCTCGGGGGCTGGAGTTATTTTGACTTGCCCACGAGGTGACAAATTTTGTTATATTTTAAGGTTGATATTCCCTTGTACTAACAATGCAGCTGAGTATGAAGCCTTACTCCATGGTCTTCAGATGACTAAAGAGATGAATCTAAGCCAGGTGAGGTGTTTTGGTGACTTAGACTTAGTGGCTCAACAATTTTCAGGCTCTTGGGATTCTAAGGACCCACTCATGGCGGCTTATCGCCAAGAGGTGGATGCCGTTACTGGTCAATTCAAGGGCTATCAAGTCGAGCACGTTGATCAAAGGAAAAATGAGGCGGCTGATGCTTTAAGCCGGTTGGGATCCCAGCGTAAGTCGGTGCCACCCAATATCTTCCTTGATATTCCGCATAATCCTTCAGTTAAACTGCCTACAGAGGAAGCTCTTGTATTCCTGACCGGAGGCACAACTGGTGGTGGCTCTTCATGCTATTCCTATTTGGACAGTTCCATATTTGGCGTATATGACCCGGGGTGAGTTACCTGAAGATGAAACTTTGGCCAGGAAAATAACTCGGCGGTCTAAGTCAATGACTATTGTCAATGGAGAGTTGCATCATCGCAGTATGACGGTGGTGTTTCAATGTTGTGTCTCTCCTGAAGAAGGCCGTGAGATCCTATGAGAGATTCATGAAGGAGATTGTGGTCATCATACCGGCTCTAAGTCTCTCGTAGCCTAGGCTTTTTGTCATGGATTTTATTGGCTGACGACTCATGCTGATGAAGAGGATTTGGTCAGTAAATGTGATGGTTGTCAGAAATTCTCAAGACGAGCTCAAGTGCCAGCTCAAGAATTGAGGATGATTCCAATTGCTTGGCCATTTGCAGTCTAGGGGCTTGATATGGTTGGGCCTTTCAAAAGGTCCAATGATAAAAATACCCACCTTTTGGTGGCGGTTGACAAATTCACAAAGTGGGTTGAAGCTGAGCCGGTTAGTAAGTGTGATGCAGCCACAATGGTTCAATTCATCAGAAAGGTGATCTTCCATTTCAGTTTTCCACATAGCATTATAACAAATAATGGCACCAATCTGTCCAAGGGTGCTATGAAAGAGTTTTGTCAACGAGAGCATATTTCACTTGATGTGTCATCAGTGGCTCACCCCCAGTACAATGGTCAAGCTGAAAGAGCCAATCAAGAAATTTTGAGAGGCATCAAGCCCCGGCTTATGGTCCCTTTGCAGAGGAGCCGAGTTGTTGGGTGGAGGAGTTACCCTCAGTGTTATGGAGCATCAATACCACTCCCAGCAGATCTATGGGTTACACGCCTTTCTTCATGGTTTACAGAGCAGAGGCGATTCTCCCAAGTGACAACCGTCATGATTCGCCTCGTGTGGCGGCTTATGTTGAAGCTGATAATGAAAAACCACGTCAGGATGCTATTGATATGTTGGATGAGGAGCGTGACCTTGCGGAGGCTCGTTCGGCGATTTACCAGCATCATCTGCGCCATTATCATAGCTGCCGGGTTAAAACCAGGACCTTTCAAGAAGGTGATTTGGTGCTCCGGCTCATCCAGGATCAAACTGATATGCACAAACAATTCCCGCCTTGGGAAGGACCCATTGTGGTTAGCAAATATATGAACAATGGGTCATACTACCTTATCAATGTTCGAGACCACAAGGACTCACGCACATCGGAGGAGGAGACCCGCCCGCTGTGGAATATTGCTCATCTTTGGCCTTATTACACCTGAGCCACTGGCTCTTATCATGTACATATTTTGACAATGCCTTTGCATCGGCTCTAGCAGTCGACCGTTTGTTTTCTTCAATATGGGCAGGCAGGATAGAAAGTTGGCTTAAAACATTGCTGAGAAGAGATGGAGCTTGATTACTTGGGGAGATGGTGGCTATCGTACACTGAGCTCCGGTGTATAGTTGTTCTACCAATGTGTAAACCGCCTTGAGCTTTATCAACATTTGCTTCCCAAGATTGCTGCTTCTGGGACCTGCGTGGCATATGATGGTTAAGTCACCTGACGGTTTATAACATGGAGAGTGGAAAGTTATTACAATATAACAGGTCTTAGCAAAGATAGCAGAAGTCATCTAATTGATATGATGCTTCAAACCACTAAGTTCTGTGGTGACCTCTTCCAATGAGGCTTCAGCTTTTTCAACCCTTTGTATCAGGGCATCCTTCTCTTCATCCCAGGCGACTTTCTCTGTATTGAATTCAATATTCAGTTTTCATTTTCATCCAAGCTAAACTTGAACTTGGAGTCAGCCTTCCAGGTTTCAGTTTCATGTGCTTCAAGCCGGGTTTTAAAATCCGTCAGCTGAGACTGAAATTGACTGGATGCTTCCTGAAAGAGTAGGTTGAAACAAGTATGCATAGTTATGAAGCAGTACATATTGCTAAAGTCCCAAGCCCTTTGCAAGCAATATCACTTGTCACTTGGGGCTAATGCATGCAAAAAGTTTCTTTATACCACACTACATATTGATAAGTCCCAAGCCCTTTGCAAGCAATAGCACTTAGCACTTGGGTGCTAATGCATGCGTAGTTTTCCTTTATGATACAATGGCAGATGACCCCGGTTCATACTTTTTCCAATGTTAACCCGGTTTGAGTGACTAGAGATTTGTTATCTAACAATGATAAGTCCCGGTTTAACCATATGGATTCAACCGGCCTTTGGTGGCTACAGCTGCAAAATTGATCATTATTACTGAAGACCCGGCTCAACTTAAAAGTTTAAGCCGGCCCTTGGGGGCCATAGGTGCAAAATTGATTATTGAAAGCCCCAGCTTATCTTGATAAGTGTAAGCCGGCCCTTGGGGGCTACAGGTTTTGATTCAGATGCATAAGCTAAAGGCTATCTGACAAGTCTACAGTCTATTATATTATATCATATTCAGTAGACTTTGGGGCCCAGGAATATATCTTATATATAGGCAAGAATTGATACCTCATGTTTCTAATGCATGTGCTTGACCATGTCAATCTCCAGATCACGGTTGCTGTGTATTTGATTAAGATAGCCGGATATGATTTCGCTAATACTCAGATGAGAATAATTGGCCATGTCAAATTTGACCTTGCGCCTTTCGATCATTTCTTCCTTGGTAGAATGCTTTGCTAGAGCAATAGGATTCCTCGGTTTTTGGAAAATAGTGCCAGTGATCACAACTTCCTCAGTGTCTGGTTCCGAAGGCTTGACTGGGCTTGGAGGTTCAGTGCCCAAGGTGTCAACAACTATATGATCACAAGAGGTACCATGATTTTCTGGTGGCGGGTCATCGACAGGTTCTTCCGGTTGTCACACGGAGGCCTCAGAAATAGGTTCTTGCTTTTTCGGTTCATGAGTCTTGGGATCTTCTGTTGGCTTGTTTACCTTATCTTTTTTGCTAGGCTTTGCTTTCCCACTGCAAGATGATTTACAAAGTCAGTATGAGTTAAGAGATGCTGGGAAGTTCAGATAAAGTTGGTACCCAGGGGCAGTCATGAAAGTCGGAAGCAGAGTCTGAGATGAATCACCAGAAGAAGAGTGAGAAGTTCCCTGGTGATTTGTGTCAGGAGGACTAAGCGTTTGATGAATAAAAATCTGTCTGAGAATAAATAAGAGTTGGAATTTTTGGAAGTACCTCATTCCGGCACTTGCGTGGGGCTGGCGTGTTGGGCAAGCCGGAGGAAAGTTCTCCACTGGTCCGGGTTCTGCGCCGGTTCTCATGCTGTTGTTGCCTAAAAATAAAGTTGGGATCCAAGTGAGCTAAAGGGTTAGAAAACCTTATTTTTCGGATCACTCATCGAATTTTCTGGCTTGGCAAGGGCTCTGAGTCGGAGGAAATAAAAGTTACCTCATCATCACCCGCCTGGCTGGTTTCCGCATCATCCTGATAGCAATTGGTGTCAATAAGATGGATGAAAAAAGAGCCAAGGGAATCAAGGTCTACCTCTGACTCATCATCATCTTCGTCCAAATTGAACAGATCAGAAGCAGTGGATTTCTTCTTGTTCTTCTTCACGGATTTGGTCTTAGCCCTGGCCCTCTTGGTGGCTTTTTCATCATATATTTTATCCCCAAAGGCTGATTTAGCCTGCAACAAGTTACAATAAAGGTTGGGGATTTCAAGGTTCTATGAATAATGAAGTAAAATATGTAAACCGGACAGACTTACATCCGGTGTCGGGTTAAGTGTGCAGAAGGGATTTAACCCCAGTTGGCTACAACTCTCCAAACTTTCATTGAGAAGAGTGTTGGTCATCTTACTAATGGCTTTGTCAGTCAAACGCGTTGAACTATAATGTAGTGAGTCCTTGGTGTCGCTAGTATATGTGCACATTAAACCGGACAGGCGACTTAAAGGTATTATCCTCCAAGCTACCCATCATCGAACCAGATCAACCCCGGTCAATCCATTGCCCAATAGTGCTCTAACCTTTGAGAAGGTAGGCACAAGTTTGGCCCGTTTAATAGGGGTAAGCCGGTCGGGGAGAGGATGCTTCAGGTTGAGACGTTGGTCACGGAAGCCGGGCATGGGATTCTCATCAATAGGAGAAGTATCTTTGCAGTAGAACCAAGTTTTATTCCAATCCTTCGGGTGGCTTGGAAGTTTAGCATAAGGAAAAATGGCATCTCTGCGTCATTGAATTGAAATCCCTCCAAGCTCCTGACTAGGCCCGTCAGTGAATTCATTTTGGCGGTTCAAGCAAAAATACTCTATAAAGAGTTCAACGCTAGGTTCCTCTTGAAGATATACTTCGCAGAAAACTTGGAAATTGCAGATATTTGACATGGAGTTGGGTCCGATGTCTTGAGGATGAAGTTGGAAAAAATGCAGAACCTCACAAAAGAATTTGAACCGGGCGGTGAGAAGCCCCGATTCATATGATCAGTGAAAACAATAACTTCACCATCCTGTGGGTGAGGCCTAACTTCGGTTGGCTTTGGAACACGCCACTGAATGATGTTTTTCGCTGGTAAGAAGCCAATTTTGACATACTCCTGGAGCATTGCCTCGGTAACAATGGACGGGACCCAGTCGCATAAGGTCACGGTCTTAGTCATGGTTGGGTGCATAGCCTACACAAGGCAGTTCAAAATGATTATTGAACCGGTAGATATATGGTGAGTTACAAATTATAGTGTAAGTCATTGTGCAAGGCTAATGGTTACAGAGATACAGTTCAAAGTATGCAGTTGTTAAACCGGAAGGATGTTGCAGAGTTAATAACTATGAAGTAAACGATGGAGGATTAACAGGGCCTAATGATATATAATGGATCATGGTTGGTGTTATAAGCCGCCATGGCACTGTTGGTGCTTCAGATCTGTCAAATGAAATTTTTGCTAAGTGGTGGAGAAACAGATTTTGCAAGCTAAAGCTATAATTTTGGATCTATGGAAGTTCAGAAAAGCAGTAAAATTCTAGCCTAAGGTGGTGGCAGTGGAAAAGTATGGGTGCTCTGATGAGATCTTTTATGAAGAGATGCTATTCTAATGATAAAAATGAGTGCTAAAACTACTTCCGCGCAAAGCTTATGACTTATCCAGATTGAAAGCTATCAAAGTGGATGGAAACAACACAAGAACGACAAGAACACCGACGAATGGCCTGAACCCTAAATACAGATCTGAGATGAAATGAGGATATGCACTGATAGGTGATGAGGAGCAGCGGTGGCACGCCAGAGTTGTCTGGTTCGATCGGGCCTAGGTTGGTGCAGTGGTCGGAGGTCACGACGGCAGAGCTCGAGTACTGGTGCGGCTGTGCGAGGGAGGAACACGAAGGAGGAAATGAGGGGGAAAAGATAAAGGACCCCTAACCCTATTTATAAGGGGGTGGATGCAAGGCATGCGCGGGAATCGAGGAGGTTAAAATCATCATGTGGCTATATGGATGCCTCGATTCTTCGGATGTTTAATAAGATAAGGATCAGTTAAGATGTTCTGGGCCTTGTGCGAAGTTAATCCGAAATGACATCATGGCAGTTTAAGAAACTTTTGTGAGCTAACGTCATAGCGGGTTACAGCAAGGTTTATCACACAACCGATGCAAGATTTTGACAAGTCAGGCATTGAAGATTGATATGAACAAGTTCAAATCAACTTGGGGCCTAATGTTGGGGATATAACTACTGGGTATGAACCACCCAGGAGGGCCGGGTCATACCACTGGTGGCTTACTATGAAGATGGTGGATCATACAAGCCCGTTGGCGGCCCCAGACCCAGTGGCAACTTGAGGCCCAAGAGGATGAACCGTCATGTATGTAAGACTTGTATTATAAGGCAAGCGTAGTTAGTCACCGAGCGGGACACGTTGTGTATGAGACGACCGGGACTCTGTGAGCCGCCCGGCGTCTACCTGTATATATAAAAGGACGACCCGGCGGTGGTTTAGGGCAAGTATCAAGCAATCGAGAGCTAGGTCAAGCGTATTCGCTCCCTGGTAATCGAAAACCCTAGCAATACAACACAAAGAAGGAGTAGGCTTTTACCTCGTTGAGAGGGGCTGAACCTGGGTAAACTCTCTGTGTATTTTGTCCCACTTAATCCCTTC
Source organism: Triticum urartu (assembly GCF_056163025.1). Taxonomy (NCBI): domain Eukaryota; kingdom Viridiplantae; phylum Streptophyta; class Magnoliopsida; order Poales; family Poaceae; genus Triticum; species Triticum urartu. Next base: position 367,031,470 of record NC_141874.1, on the reverse strand, counting down.
AAGCTAACCTAGTTGTGATCGCTCCACGACTAAGTCCTTATGCTAGGACATCTGCCGTGTCAACTCCACGACAAATACTATTTTTAGGCAAACATGAAACCAAGTTTTAGCACGATCTCATAATGAGAATGGAAATAGATTCAATTTAACAATATCATTATCCACATCTTTCTTATTTTCCATATCACACAACTCAACGAAATTATTCCGATGGGATGCGGCATCTTCACTAGGAAGGCCGTAAAATTGATCTTTCATAACAAGATTCACCAAAGCGGCATTAATGTCATAAGATTCCGCACTAGTGGCGGGAGCAATCGGAGTACTAATAAAATCATTATTATTAGTATTGGAATGTAGCACCCTGGTTTTTTGGCCCTTTATTTTTCTTTTTGATTTATTTGGTTTTTGCTCTGATTTTCTTTTTGGAGTGGTTCTGTGGCCTTGCAACCTAGGAGATCTTCATCACTTCTTCTTCCAAGTGGCTCATCAGTCTCAAATCTTTGTCAAGATCATGTCACCTCAGAATTCTTTTCTAGGGAATATTCCTTTTTCTATTAAAGGTATAACCCTATTTGCCCTAGGTTGTGAAGCAACCTATATTTCTGTCACTCCCAAAATTCCCAAATAATTCTCATAATTTGTTTGGGTCATATATCCCTCAAATATTCCCAAACTTTTCTTCCCTATACGCCAAAGATAATTCCCCAATACTATTTCATCATTTCTGTCTATAGTGGTCTTCTATGAAGGAAGTGCCACCTATCTTTTCTTGATTGCTCCCAACCTTTTCAGGCAAGCTCTTTCATCCAAATCATTGCCTCATGCCCAAATTCAGCTCCATTTGCCTAGTGAATCTTCCTTAGTGATTTTTCAAAGTTTTGGTCAGACAGATGCTCTGTTGAAGGAAGTACTAGCTAGGAGTATCCAAATGATTTGAGATTTTGCATACTCATTAATGTGCTTATATCATCTCCTACAATTTTCAGCTCCATCCAATCATCTATGTGAGCACAGGATCAAATCTTTGCTTTTGGCAATATTTTCAGGTTGTGAAGCAAGTCTATTTTATATTGCTTCTTTACTTCTGAGAAATTACCAGATCATGCTCCTACCAATATCACTACTCTCTACCAAATTTGGGATCATTTGAGCAATCCATTTTCTCTCTAGAATTATTCCAATATTCTGGACAGAGAGGATATCTGTGAAGGAAGTACCGTTTTGGAAAGTCCATTTGATAAGATTTTTTTAAAGAATCTTGATATGTGCATATGATTAGTCCTTGACAAATTTCAGCTCAAGTGGCTACTTCATGTGAGTGCATCATCCAAATCCCATATCCAGACCAAATCTGCTGTTACAAAGCAACCATGTTTTATATTAGTCCATTTCCTCTCTAATTGCACGGGACCATACTCCTTCTTAGCCTAAACACCCTAGACATCATATTTGGCCCTTAGCTCTTCTCTTCTGATCACAGGTGTGAAGCCAAGTTTGCTACAACAAACTTTCCTCAAAGCCTCACATCCCTTCGTGGCTCCTTAGCTAGATATTTCACTCCTCGGGTCCGTTGGGAATGAAGGACTTGCTGCGAGACAAGGTTTGCCAGCCCCTCCTGTCCTCCCCGTGACATGTCATGTGGTGACCGCATTGGACTTTGCCGGTGCGCGTGCTCTGCTTGCTGTGGTCGCGTCCAGAGCATCATTTTTGCTTTGGGCCCCTCTCCTCTACCTGTTCTCTCGCTCCCCTCTGGTAGCTTCTTCGCGGACGCTAGGCGCCGCGTGCCCACGGGCGAACAGTGCCCTGACCAACTCTGTTTGTCGCCCGTCTTCTTCCTCCCCATGCCCTTGGCTTGGCCCTGATTGTGAACCTCCCCTCTGGCCTCTCCCGTCCCCTCCCTCGCCCACATGACGCAACCATCCATCGCCGGAGCCGCCCGTGCATCCGTGGTTCATCCGAGCTCGGCCTCTTTCCCCTTGCCTATGTAAGCGACTACTAGGCCTCCCGACTGCCCCAGGCTCTCCGCCTCACTCCCCTACCCCTCCCTAACTATCTGCTTGAGCCCTGGATCTCCTCCTCTCCGCGGTTGGCCGCCATGGCCGCCGCCTCTACCCGCTCCAATTCTGGCTGTCCCGCACTCCTCCTTCCGTTCCACCACCACCAAACACCTCCACCACCACCCCAAAGCCACCCCAGCACCTCTCCTCCTCCCCCGGTGGCCTGCCAGCATGCACCCACTTCCGGCCGAAGCGCCATCCGCTGCCGCGATGATCCCACCCTGCCCGATGCTCCATGGCATGCGAGTGGTGGATGGACGGGTGCACCTTGCTGTATGAACACTCCGATGGTCCGAGCTTCGTCGGAGGTGGCCCGAGTCGCTGGAGCAAGCGCCAGTGCCGGTGGACCTCCTCTGCTCTATCTGGGGCGTCGGGGGAAGATGGAGGAGGGGGAGGAGAGAGAAGCCAGCGGTGGGACCCACCCGTCAGCGACTCGGTAAGCTGCCCCCGCCTTTGCCACGTTGGATAAGTGGAGGCGTAATCCGCTGGATTATGGCTTGAGTTTTCTGAAAGCGCATTGCGTTTCTGTTTTGGATAAGATTATCTTTTCTTCTCTAGAAAACATATTTATCCCAAAAGGCGCTTTCTGTCTAACCACCCAGGGACCTGTCTGCGAATATTTGTTTTACAGATTAGTCCCTCACATTCAATCGGTCGTATCTTTTTGCTCACAACTCCGATTCAGCTGATTCCAAAGCCCACTTCTTAGTCTGGTAGAGCCTATTCCGATGGTATCATTTTCACCATGTGACAACATTATGAAAATGACCATTTTCCCCTTGCACTTAATCAGCCCCCTCCAGGAGAGAACTGTTTTCTGCGATTCTTTTCGTGAGCTTCTCGCACTTTTTCCCGGTGAATCCATCCTCCCTGGGAAAGCTACACCCTCCATTTGCATGATTGCAATGCAATGACATGGATTACTTATTTAAACTTGCTTAAAATTTTCAGTAGCTACATATGACTTGTTCATGGCATTTCTCGGAGTAATATTTTGATCTTGCTATTGCCATGATGTTGCTTGGAGTTCTAGGAGCAATATTTTGCAGCTTATTAGGATGGCATTTGCCATTGGATTATTAATGACCTATGTTATTTTCATGATGGTATTGGATATTATTCTTTGGAGTATTATTTTGGATATGATGTTATCATGTGGATATTAAGTTAATATCTTGATCTTGCTATTGGATTAATAGAAATATGGTTCTTGGATTTATCATGATCTGAGTAGTAAGCTACCCTTGGGGTTTATTATGAGGTGACTGTATTATTCTCTGGATTATATGTTGGATATTGCTATGACTTGGATCACAGGTTGGTATGATATTAGAGCAGCAGTTATCACATATCTATCTTGGGGACAAATTCCGTCATTTCATTGGTGACGTGCCTTGTGTGCCCGAGTTGTATGGATCCATTGTCCGTGTTTGGGACCATTTTGTTTTGCCACGACGGTGGCCGTTGGATGTCCAAGCTGGCATCGGGGCCACCCAGGATTGAGCCCAAAAGGGGAGTTGGTCGGAGTGGCCGGGAGAGTGTCATTGCAGTAGTTTAGTTTTGTCAGAACACATTTGGTCCACCCGAATGGGAGCACGAGGCCCTGGGTTTTGTGATGTGGGTATAGTGTGCTAACCTCGGCAGAGTGTGTTTAATCTATCGATAGCCGCGTCCTCGGTCATGGGTGTAGTTCGTACTAGGTCACACCATTCGATAAGCACTCACATGATGGAATGACTTACAGATGATTAATATGTTGATATTGTGAGCAGTAACAGTTTCGCAAGATGTTGATGATGATGTTGGGATGATCTTGAGGATGATCATTCAATTTGTGTTGTGGTCAGGAGGTGATCACGTGGAGGTATTGATCACAAGGTGATCGCGGTGACATATTACTTGGCCTGATAGCCAAGAGTGAGATGGTTCTTGAGATGGTGGTTCAATAGTAATTCTAGTAGTATCGTATCATGCTTAGTAGTTGCGTTATCATCATAGTAGTTGTTAATAAATTAATCTGTTAAATGATATGTTGTTGTCTTGCCTTGATGCTTTTGGTTGTTGTGAGCTTGCAAGTACATTGAATGTACTGACCTGGCATGTCATGCTAGATTTGCAGCTGATGATGTGATTGATTGTTTGTTAAGGTTTCCGTTCGTGCGAGCTAGATCGTGTCCCAGCTAGAGTCCTTGCGGAGTGGAGTTCACCACCGTCGTCATTGTTCTGCTGCTAGAAGTTATTATGCTACTACGAGTTGTTCCGCTGCTAGCATAGAGCTACCTTAGTAGGCGTAGTGTCGCCATGATGATGTGATCCTTTGTAACATCAGACCTTTGTATCCATTATCCTTTGTAATAAGAGCTGATTTGTTCTATGTCAAGCAGTGTCGTATTCCAGAAGACTTGATCTCTGGGTTGGAATATGGGGTGTTTCGGTTCCTCTGAGCCGGGGTGCCACAGAGCTTAGTATCAGAGCAGGTATGGTTGTAGGATGCCCTAGTCAGCGTAAGCGGTAGTATAAAGTCTATCTTGTTTGTTGCATTTGTTTGTTGCATAGCATGCATATAGACTTATTGTTTTGTGCTAATGGTTTATCTTGTGAGTGTAGCTGGCATCGGTTCGGATCCACTATAGCTCAGCCCCTACATCCCTCCAGTTTCCTTTGAGCCTGTTCTTTGGTGTTTCGTGTCATCTCTGTCCCAGCGGAATGGTACCAAGTGTTCCAGACACAGTTTGCAGGATGGTGCACATGTATCGCATCAGTTTCATTTCTTCATTCCCCGTTCCCCGCCTATCATTTCGGTGGTAGAAATGCTGCTACCCCGGATCATGCCTTTATCTTGTCATGTTGGCAACCCTTAATGATCTTAGTCATCAAGAAAGGGCAATGTCAGCAGACTCAGTTTCCCTTGCTATCCTATTCCTTGGAGGAGCACATATCTTTTCCATTCGATTGATAATAATGTGGTCGCCACATTCGCGTCCCACTACATGGTTATCAAGTACGTCCTCGCCTCCCAGTTAGTCAAGGATGTTTCCTTGCTAAGCTAGCACTTGGTGTAGCTTTGTTTACACCAACTCTTCCACACATTGATTCATTTTCTGCACACCGTCACAACATGCTAGTCGTAGTACCGGAGATCCCACGAGATTTGTGTGCTTAAGTAGGCATGCATAATGTGTGACTAGCAGTAATATGTGACTTTGTTTGTGTGTGAGTTGATTGTTTTTGTGTGCTTTTGTTTAGTTGAGTTGTTTCTTTTGCTTCTTTCTTTTGGGCCCTCGGTGTTACCTTATTTTCCCTTATGAAAGTTGCTCATCAACCAAGACTGGACTTGGAGAAGCATAAGGATTTCAAATATTTGGAAGAAGCTCAGCTAAACACATGAAGTGTACATCAGTATTTAATCCTCACACCGTAATAGACAAGTCAGCCAGAAGATAAGTTGGGTACAAGATCAAAAGTATATTTTCAGTCAAAGGTATGGATCGTATACAAAGTTTTGGCTCAACAATGAATGATACTTGAAATATGTTATACTCCGAAAGAAGGCCAGAATATGCTATGATCAAGGAAGACAGTCAAACAATTTTTCTCATGCAAGTAACCAGCCGCAAAATATTATGGGTGTGTGTATGGCTTTCAGTCTACATACCACACTATGAAGCTTTGGATATGAGAAACTTAGTCTTCCTCCACACACTACCGGAAGAAGCTTATGATGCAAGGCTCATCAATTTTTCTCAGTATAATATATGGACAACTTCCTGTCCAAGAACCTAGTCTTCCACAACAAGATATTGTGGAAGAAGCTTCTAGCATAAGGCAATGGAATCTTTCTCAATAAGCAACTAGAGGAGGAGCTTCTCAAGTACGGAATCTAGTCTTTTCGAGCACGCCACTACGACAAAAGCTTCAAGTGTAAGATATCGAGTCCTCTTCGGCAAGCTACTCGGAGGGCTTCCCACATAAGACACCTAGCTTGCATCAGTACAACACTACGCACCATCGTCAGATATGACACAACAACTTGGTAGTGTATGACAGTGCAGCTCAAGGATCAGGTCCGCAACATTTTGTCAGAAGTACAATTCAGTCAAGACTTATGCCCACCCCAAATATCAAGTGTTCAGATGCATATGATTCTTATATATCTGGTGAGCGTGTATCCTCGGTCATATCAGTCACTCATATGAGGTACGACAATGATCAAGCAGCTATACCTAAGAAAGGTAAGGATCCCACAACCTCATGAGGCATGCTATAAAGATAAACAGAGATACCTCTTATGTAGTGCAAGGATTGACAAGTTTTCGAGCTGACAACGCAGAATCAATAGTTTTGACAATGGTCACCAAGGTCATTATTGCTGCACCAGACAAGGAGATCTCATGAACTGTTGGGGATATAACTACCAGGTATGAACCGCCCAGGAGGGGCCGGATTATAACACTAGCGACTTATCAATGAATATGGCAGTTTATACAAGCCCGTTGACGGCCCAAGACCCAGAGGCGACTTAAGGCCCAAGCGGTTGAACCGCCATATGTGTATGCCTTCTTTTGTAAGGCAAGCGTAGTTAGTCACCGAGCCGGACACACTGTGTATGAGCCGGTCGGGACTCCATGAGCCACCGGGCGTTTTCTTGTGTATATAAAGGGATGACCCAGCGGCAGTTTAGGGACAAGTAACAGCAATCGAGAGCTAGGTCAAGCGTATTCGCTCCCTGGAAATCAAAACCCTAGCAATACAACACAAAGCAGGAGTAGGATTTTACCTCGTTGAGAGGGGCCGAACCTGGGTAAACTCTCCATGTCATTTGTCCCTCTTAACCCCTTCAAGCTAACCTAGTTGCGATGGATCCACGACTAAGTCCTTGCACTAGGACATCTGCCGTGTCAAGTCCACGACAGTTGGCGCCCACCGTGGGGCCAGCGCATGGTGGTTTCGAGTTCTTGAAGGGAAGCTTCCGAGGGATCAAGGGATACGCAGTGGGTTGGATGACCAAGAGTTGTCCCGGCAAGCTCTACATTGACGACACTAGCTGGGGCCCCGAGGCTGGCTCAATTGAGTACGGGTAACGGGTCCCCTTCGGTGGAATCCACGTCTTCATCGGCAAGATCAATGAACCGGGCCCTGAGCCGGACACCTGCATCGACATCATCGAGACGGCTCAACGTGCATGACCCGCCCGGGTTCAGCCCATCGTAAAAGATGCCTTTATTGGTTTCATCCATGGGGCTGAATTTGAGGAAGGATCTGTGTCTAGTGGCGAGACGGCCATCCACTCTGATGGTGAATCATCCACAGGCGAGACCAATTCAATGTATCAAGTGCAAGACGGCCGGCTTGGGGGCTGTTTCGATGGCGACGGTATTTCGGACCCCTATGAGCCGCCGAAAAGGGTTGCGACCTTCATGGCCGGTACACAACGAGCGCTCGGTGAGGGAGTCCTGTATTAAGGGGTCCTTTGGCGTCCGGACTATGTAACATGGGCCAGACTAATGGGCTATGAAGATACAAGACAGAAGACTTCTTCCCGTGTCCAGATGGGACTCTCCTTTGCGTGCATGGAAAGCTTGACGTTCGGATCTGTAGATTCCTTCATTTGTAAACCAACTCTGTACAACCCTAGGCCCCTCCGGTGTCTATATAAACTGGAGGGTTTAGTCCGTAGAGGCAATCATAATCATACAGGCTAGACTTCTAGGATTTAGCTACAACGATCTCGTGGTAGATCAACTCTTGTAATCTTCATACTCATCAATATCAATCAAGAAGGACGTAGGGTATTACCTCCATCAAGACTGCCCGAACCAGGGTAAACATCGTGTCCCTTGTCTCTTGTTACCATCGATCCTAGACGCACAGTTTGGGACCCCCTACCAGAGATCCGTCGGTTTTGACACCGACATTGGCTCTTTCATTGAGAGATCTGTTGTGTCGTCACCTGAAGGTTCGATGGCTCCATCAATCGTCTACAACAATGCTTGCCCTAAGGGAGGTTTTCCTCCCCGGTCAGTTCTTTGTGTTTGGCAGCTTCGCACTACGGGCCAATTTGCTTGGCCATCTAGAACAGATGGACAGCTACGCCCCAGGTCACCATATCAGTTTTGGAAACTTGGATTATGTCGCTGACATCCGAGGAGACTTGATCTTCCGTGGATTCACGACCCCAACCTCCGCTCTGGCCTTAGAGCCGGAGCGCATTGCTAGGTCCGAAGACGGGGTCTCTAAACCCGCTGGACTATCAATGGCCACTAGGCCCAGTACGGGAGAACCGGAGGAAGCAGTGTCACTGGCAACCATCACAAAGCTGGACTCTTCCCAAGACACTGGCTCCGAACTCTCGGAGTCAGCATCGTGTGGGATCGGCCGAGGAATCCCCTTCCCGCCGTACTCCACGGATTCTCTTCTCCCTAGACAAACCTCGCCTTTAAGCGAGGCTCTGGACTTGATGCGATCCCTCATCATTACAGAGGAGCAATGTCTGAACCATGCCCATCCCGGACTAGGGGCTGAGTGCACGGAATTTCATGTCCCACCCACCACCACTTCATCGCCATTGTCCAGGACTTAACTAACATGCTCGGTTACGGCTCTCAAGACATCGACGGTATGGACGACGATGCCGGAGAAGAGCAAGCCCAAAACCTGTTGTTTACCGGACGCTGGACGACCACCTCTTCATATGATGTGTACATGGTGGATACACCTAAGGAGGGTGACAGCGATAACAAGAAAAATCCAGTAGAGGATAAACCTCCCGAGATACAACCAAAACACCGATGGCGTCGCTCTAAATCACGCCACAGCAAAGACAGCAATACCAGCATGATAGACGACAATACTCCGGACAAGGCCGAAGACCAAGAAAACCCCGTCGAGCCAACCTCCAAACAGGACGATCGGGAAGATGGGAAGTTAGCCCTAACGAACTGGCCGCAAACGAAGACTCGGAGGACAGTAATTACCTTCCACTCTCCGAGGATGAGGTGAGCCTTGGCGATGAAGACTTTATCGTGCCCGAGGAACCTCTCGAGCAGGAGCGCTTTAAGCAACGACTAATAGCCACTGCAAGGAGCCTGAAAAACAAACAACAGCAGCTTCAAGCCGATCAAGATCTACTCAACCACAGATGGACTAATGTCCTGGCAACCGAGGAATTTGGCCTTGTGCGCCCAACCAAAAGTTACCTGAAGCGTAAACTGCTACCTCAATTCAACGACGAGTCACATGAGCCCGTACTAGCAGCACATAATGCGGCTGACCGACCACCACGTGACCGGGACAAAACGGCAACTCAAGCCGAACACCGGCCCATACTATCTCGCCGTAAAGGTAGAGACACAACATTTCGGGGATACACATATGACCTGCGACAAGACCTGAAGAATAAAGCAGGTCCGGCCAGATCAATCTATGGATCGCGGGGGCATGCCCCAACGCGCGACGACAGCTATCAAGACGAACATGACAAGCACAATCACGTCTGGGCCGAAAATCACAAACGGACTCCATCCGAACTATGTCGCGATCTGGCCCGATATAGAGGCACCGCACACCCCATCTGCTTCACTGATGAGGTAATGGAACATGAAGAAGGGTTCATACCCATGAATATAGAAACATACGATGGAACAAAAGATCCCGCTGTATGGATTGAAGACTTTCTTCTCCATATTCATATGGCCCGCGGTGATGATCTTCATGCCATCAAATACCTCCCCCTAAAACTCAAGGAAGCAGCTCGACACTGGTTGAATAGCCTTCCTGAAAACTCTATTGGCAGCTAGGAGGACCTGGAAGACGCCTTCCGCGACAACTTCCACGACACATACGTCAGACCTCTGGATGCCGATGACTTAAGTCACATAGTTCAACAGCCCGGAGAGTCATCCAGGAAATTCTGGACCAGATTCTTAACTGAAAAGAACCAGATCGTCGACTACCCAGACGCCGAAGCCCTAGCGGCCTTCAAGCACAGCATCCGTGACGAATGGCTCGCCCGACACCTCGGCCAAGAAAAGCCGAAGTCCATGGAGGCCCTCACAGCACTTATGACCCAATTTTGTGCGGGCGAAGATAGTTGTCTAGCCCGTAGCAATCATAATGCAAGCAAACCTGGCACCTCCGAAGCAAAGAATAACAACGGCAAGCCTCGACGCAATAGGCATAAGCGTCAAAACAATGGTGACAATACCAATGACACGGCGGACAATGCCGGATTCAGTGGCTCCAAGTCTGGTCAGTGGAGGAAGCCATATAAAAGAAACAATTCAGGCTCTTCCAGCCTAGACCGCATACTCGATCGTCCATGTCAGATCCACGACACCCCTGATAAACCAGCCAACCATACCCACCAGAGTTGTTGGGTCTTCAAACAGGCCGGCAAGTTAAATGCCGAAGACAAGGAGAAGGGGTCGCAAAGCGAGAATGACGACAAGGAGCCCCGTCTGCCGAACACGGGGGGACAGAAGAAGTCCCCCCCAGGTTAAAACAGTGAACATGATATACGTTACCCATATCCCCAAGAGGGAGCGCAAACGTGCGCTCAAGGGCGTCTATGCGATAGAGCCAGTCGCCCCAAAATTCAACCCATGGACGTCCTGCCCAATCACTTTCGATCACAGGGACCATCCGACCAGTATCCGTCATGGCGGTTCAGCCGCACTGGTCCTTGACCCAATTATTGATGGATTCCACCTCACAGGAGTCCTCATGGATGGCGGCAGCAGCCTCAACCTACTCTATCAGGATACAGTCTGCAAAATGGGCATCGATCCATCAAGGATCAAGCCCACAAAAACTACCTTTAAAGGAGTAATACCAGGTGTAGAGGCCCGCTGCACGGGTTCAATCACACTGGAAGTTGTCTTCTAATCCCTGGACAACTTCCGAAGCAAAGAATTGATCTTCGACATCGTCCCCTTCTGAAGTGGCTATCACACACAACTTGGATGAATTGCATTTGCCCGATTCAATGTGGTTCCACACTATGCTTATATCAAACTTAAGATGTCCGGACCACGCGGTGTCATAGCAGTCAATGGAAACACGGAGCGCTCCCTCCATACCGAGGAGCACACCGCGGCCCTAGCAGCAGAAGTACAGAGCAGCCTTATCAAGCAGAACCTGAACTCGATGGCCAAGCTCCCAGACACTGTCAAACGAGGCCGGACTACTCTGCAGCTGGACAGTCCAGCCCGTCAGGAGCTCGACTAGCAATTCGGCCTCCATCTCAGTCCTGACCAAATGGCAGCGTACATACCGCGCGTACATAACTACGCACTCAAAATACCATGGGCATAGATGGAGGCGTAACTTGATTGTGGTCCATCATATGGCTCTCACACATACTTTTCCTTTTTATTTTTACCATATTTTGGTCTCTTACCTACAGGCCCCTCTCGACGGCCTGATGATCGGTCCTTTCGAAGGATAGATATACCAAGGCGGCATGTAGTACATATGTGTGGGGGATTCTCTAGATGTTCGTCTTGACGATCATTCTACCTGTTTTCAGGGCCTGCACGCAGCTCCCATTTGGTCTTGGCATGGTAAATAACCCTGTTGCTTATCACACTATTTGTGCAAATACGCTTCGACATATTAACCAGATTATAATGGAAACAGTTTGTGGACCAGTTTATGTGGCACTAGCTTGCTACTTCATTTTATTTCACTATTCTTTGCACCCGTACACTTTGGTACGCTTTAATTCGCCAGCGGATTCATTGCGCTCCATACTACAGCAACAAGTCCGAACACTTCTATAGTATAGTTCGGCCCCCGAATTTAGCATTATATATATCGGCTCTGAATCATGTCTTTGGTCAATAGTTGGGTTTCCCGGCTCAAGTGCTTACTACCTTACATTCCGCTCTATCGGCTAATGTAGTAAAGGGAGAACTACTGCGATTGTGTCCTGGTTTATCCGGATGAGCACTTCAGTAGAGAAAGCCTAAAACTGATTGTCATGATGCGGCGTGAGCCGGTCAGCTCTATGGAGGTTAAAGTCTCTTGCGATTTTTTCCGCATTATGTGATGGATCGGCCTTCACATGATAAGGTGTCTATAGCACCCTAGTCCGGACTAACGAATACTAGGGGTTGCGCCTACATTTCTATTATCAAACTCCTATGGCTAAGTGAGGGTTATAAAGCCACATAGTCCGATTGCCTAGTTCACTGCGCTAAACACCTCCTTTAAGGACCAAAATTTTGTATCAAGAGTGTTTAGGTTTCAACACGAACACCCCCGTACTACCTACGTGGGGGCTGAAGCCGACGAATGGCCAACTCTCAGATTTAATAAAACGGTCGCACAGGAGGTAAAACTCCAAAATAAACAGCAAGCATTATATTACATATTAGTCTTGTTTTCATCATACAGGGCGGGATAACATGAAGATATTCATTCAAAGATAATTTCTTTTGAACACTGGCCCTCTATAATGCGAGATCCCTCCAGAACATCCTCAAAATACCGCTCGGGCGTACCGTGCTCCTTGCCCGTGGGCGGTCCCTTGGTTGCGAGCTTGACAATGTCCATCTTCGCCCACTGCACCTGACATGGGCAACGGCCATTCGCACGCCTTCGATGCAGACCGACCGCTTGATGGCGTCAAGCTGAGGGCAGGCATTGACTAGCTGCTTTACGAGTCCGAAGTAGCTGATGGGTAGGGCGTCAGCAGGCCATAGGAGGATTATCAAATCCTTCATGGCCAGTTCGTACGCCCTATGCAGTTCAGTCAGCTGCTTCAACTGATCGTTAAAGGGCAACGAATGTTCTGGCACAAGGTATTGCAACCAGAACAGCTTCTCTATTGAGCTCCCCTCTTCAGCTCGGAAGAACTCCGGAGCATCGGCAACACTGCGCGGCAGATCCATAAACGCCCATAGAGAACTCCAAATCCGGGTCAGTAAGAGGAAACTTTTCTTCACATTCTTGCTCTACATAAAAAAGGACTTACCCGCCGCGATTTTTCTGGCCTGCTGGATTTCCTAGAGGGCGCCCTGGGCTTCAATCCGGGCATCGTGTGTGCTTTGGCGGGCCTTGGCAAGTTCAGACTCTTGATCCGCAATATTGCGCTCCAAGGACTCTAATTTCTGCATGGCGTCTTGGAGCTCCTGCTGGACCTCACCAACCCTGGCCTCGTGTTTCTCGTGAGCAGCTTGTTCCTTTGCCACTCTCTCCTGGGCTTCGGCCGGCGCCTTCTTGAGGGCCTCCACCTCGGTCGCTGCTCCTACAAAATATCTTGGCACTATGGTCAAGACAAATCATTCATCCTTTCTGAACCTACACAAGGTAATTTCATACCTTGATGGTCCTCTAGCTATTTTTTCACACGACCGAGCTCTTCCTCGGTCCGCTCAAGACTCTGCTTCTGCCCAGAGACCTTAGCAGCCTGAGAGGTCGCATCCAGCAAAGATGCTTGCTTATTCACATAGACACATATGGTTAGTCTCCTGCGAAAATCATTTGATCCTCTATCCGACTTTTCTTTTCAAACACCGGATAGTGTCTCAGGGGCTAATGTCTATACTATGGCATTCCTTTTGCATAAGTTGCATTTCATACCTCAAAGCCGGTTAGAAGGCTTGTTCGGGCTTCGGTCAGTCTGCTCTTTGCAGACTGAATCCTCTCAACCACCATACCCATGAGGGTACGGTGTTCCTCAACAATGGAAGCACTTCGCAGTGCTTCCAGTAGAGTATCTGGTGCCTCTGGATGGACAAAGGTCATCAGTGGAATCGGTGCACCTCCTTCTTTTGAAGGAGGCTGCTTGTTGGATTCCTAAGCCGTATGGGTCTCCGGAATTGTATTTGGCTAGGGACCAGATTAGATATGGCCCCCATCACAAGTCTCCATGGGGATTTTCTCCCCCATGTGTCCGGTGGCCGAGGGTTCACCCTCTGGTGCCACCCTGATAGCCTCCTGCGTCTCTCCCAAGCCTGGGGAGGTCCTTCGGGACAACACTTCGGTGTTATCCATAGCCTTGGGAGAAGAGGCCGCCGGAAGGGACCCGCTGTCCATCACCTTCGGATCCAGCGAATTCCTCGAAGATGAGGATTGGTCGAGGTCGGAACGAGCTGGATTGGAGCGCATGATTCAACATGTTAAAACCATGAAGTAAAGGAGCTAGATATGTGTGTGCTTCTTTGACTACTTACGACTCGGCCAGGGGCTTATTCCTGGGACGCCACTCGGAGCTGCTGTCGATGTCCCATGCGGAGTTGTCCGCGAGGGTAACCTTCCCCTTCTTGGACGCCTCTGCCTCCAGATGCATGGAGGCCGCCCTTTTCTTCATTCCCCCCTCTGAGGGATAGTTGCTTTCCTTCTCCTCCCCGTTGTCGTCCTCGGTGTGGGAGGAGTGGGTCTTGGCGTCTTCGGACGCCACGTCCGAAGTGCCCTTACGACGGAGACCACTGCTGGTCTCCTTGTCCTTCTTCTTGGCCTTCTTCTCCAGAGCTTGGTAGGGCACTAGAACCAGCATCTTTGTAAGAAGAGGGATTGCTGGGTCTTCGGGCAGCGGAGCCGGACACTGGATCTGCTCTGCCTTCTTTGTCCAGCCCTAAAAAATGAATGGGGAAGCTTAGGCGTCTTCCTTGAGTATGCAAGTAAAGGATACACCTTGAAATACCAAAAACTTACCGAACTAGCAGGATGGGCCAGGTCATGCCCGTGGTCCTCGGTCGTCGCCGACCATGTATCATTGGCCTTAAAAAGCACATTTTAGATGTCTTCATGTGTAGTGCCGAAGAACTGTTGCAAGGTCTGGTGCTTGGCCGGATTGAACTCCCACAAATGGCAAGTCCGGCATTGGCACGGAAGGATCCAGCGAGCAAGCATCACCTGGATCACGTTGACAAGCTTGATGTTCTTGTCCACCATGCTCTTGATGCGCGTCTGGAGTGCTGTCAGCTCGTCCGACAAAGACCAGTCCAGGCCCTTCTCTAGACAAGAGGTGAGCCGCATCAGGGCGCCAAACTAGAATTCGGGAGCCGTGACCCAGGTGGTGTTGCCAATCTCTATGACGTAGAGCCATTGTTGTTGCCACCCTTTGACGGTCTCCATGAAGGTATCTTTGGGCCATGTGACATTGGGCAGCTTGCTCACCATGGCGCCTCCGCACTCTACATGTTGACCACCCACCACCTTTGACTTCACATTGAATATCTTTAACCACAATCCAAAGTGGGGTGGGATGTGGAGGAAGGCCTCGCACATGACAATGAATGCCGAGATGTTGAGGAAGGAATTGGGGACCAGATCGTGGAAATCCAGCTCGTAGTAGAACATGAGTCTGCAGACGAATGGGTGGAGAGGGAATCCCAATCCACATACGAAGTGGGGGATAAATACCACCTTCTCATGGGGCTCTGGGTGGGGATGAGCTGCCCTGTTGCTGGATGCCGGTGGGCGATTTCCTTGGCTAAGTACCCGGCCTCCCGAAGCTTGGTGATGTCCTTCTCCTTGGTGGAGGAAACCATCCACTTGCCCTGTGCTCAAGATTCGGACATGGCAGGAGTGCTTTTCTGAGGTCGAAAGGATGGAGGCTTGGGCACTCGAGCTCGACAATGGATGGGCAGAGAGAAGGAATGCGTGGGTGGAAGAGGTGAATCCTTATCCCTTTATAAAGGCAGTCAATATCAAGCGCCTCCCCACTCGCCTTAAAACTCACCTATTCCCTATGGGTCGTGCAGGCGGTGCGGTTGCATTACCCACGCCCGTATTGATGAGAATCCCGCAATAAGGGGACACGATCTCTGCTTGACAAAACGTGCCAATAAAACCACATCTTGAAACATGGAGCGGGAGGCTAAAAAATGATTCGAAATAATAACCGGGTAGTGATGTGATGTCACGCTACAAAAGCTGTCAGTGGATCGGATTCATAAAATACTATACTCTCTACGTGTGTGTGTGTGGTACTCGTTTTGCAGAGCCGGACACGTTTTCTGTGTTCGAAAGTTGTTTTGCAGTATTCTGAGGAGGAACCCGCCTTGCAATGCCAAAGACAATCTGCGCGCCGAACACATCGTCATTGAAGCCTGGTTCAGGGGCTACTGAGGGAATCCTGGATTAAGGGGTCCTCGGGCGTCCGGACTATGTAACATGGGCCAGACTAATGGGCTATGAAGATACAAGACAGAAGACTTCTTCCCGTGTCCGTATGGGACTCTCCTTTGCGTGGATGGCAAGCTTGGCGTTTGGATATGTAGATTCCTTCCTTTGTAAACCGACTCTGTACAACCCTAGGTCCCTTCGGTGTTTATATAAACCGGAGGGTTTAGTCTGTAGAGGCAATCATAATCATACAGGCTAGACTTCTAGGGTTTAGCTACAACGATCTCATGGTAGATCAACTCTTGTAATCTTCATACTCATCAATATCAATCAAGCAGGATGTAGGGTATTACCTCCATCAAGAGGGCCCAAACCTGGGTAAACATCGTGTCCCCTGTCTCATGTTACCATCGATCCTAGATGCACAGTTCGGGACCCCCTACCCGAGAGCCTCCGTTTTTGACACCGACACTCGGCACCTTGACCGCCGCGGCTATGACCTCTAGCTCGACGGCTGCGGCAACGGCTGGTGCTAGCGGCTCTGCGTGCCCGCCGGCTCAAGTTCTGACGGGGTGTTGGAGGCGTTGGCGACATTCATGGGGATAGAAGTGAACCCGAAGACTCAGGAACAGCATAAGGTGGATGTTGTGAAGTTACGAGATGAGATAGCTCATGCCAAGGAACAACTGGCGGCTGAGAACACTAGGATGGCCACGAAGCGAGCTGCTTTGGATGCACAGGCACAACGGATTCAGGAAGATTCTCTACGGCTCACCTTGGATTAAAACACATCCAACGAGGTCATGAGAAGGAGACACCAGAGTCATTTACCTCTAGAGTATGATGCGAGAAACCTTTTCAACACACCGGGGGTAGGGACAAGTTGAGGGAGTCCTGGACTAAGGGGTCCTAGGGCGTCCGGCCTATTGGACATGGGCTGGACTACTGGACCATGAAGATACAAGATAGAAGACTTTCTCCCGTGTTCGGATAGGACTCTCCTTTGCGTGGATGGCAAGCTAGGCGGCCGGATGTACTATTTCCTTTCTATGTATCCGACTTTGTACAACCCTAGTTCCCGCCGGTGTCTATATAAATCGGAGGGTTTAGTCCGTAGGGAAAATCATAATCAGATAGGCTAGACTTCTAGGGTTTTAGCCATTACGATCTCGTGGTAGATCCACTCTTGTAACCCCCATACTCATCAATATTAATCTAGCAGGACGTAGGGTTTTACCTCCACCGAGAGGGCCCGAACCTGGGTAAACATTGTGTTCCCTGTCTCCTGTTACCATCAACCTTAGACGCACAGTTCGGGACCCCGTACTCTAGATCTGCCGGTTTTGACACCGACATTGGTGCTTTCATTAGCGTTCCACTATGAAGTCGAAGTCAGGGTTGATGGCTCGCCTTGTGATCAAGGACAACATCACCGCTGATGGAGCCCTAGCCTCAGGCGAAACCCTTTGGTTGGGTGGCTTTATCATGACCGCCCGTTCGGCCGGTGAGCCAACGATGACTTCTCGGGTCATCGAAAATTGCCTCCAAATTGACTCCGAATACTCCAAACTGATGGATCCAACGGAATTATCGTCCTTGAATGAACTCCTAGTTCGCCTCGCCGCCTTGGGGGTCACTACACACTATGGTCGGATTGGGCTTAAACCCGATCAGAGAGAAATCAAATCTTCATCGATCACCCATCAGATAGCGGTAGTGCAGGAGAAAAACAACAACCCTCCCTCTATACTAAGGATGAACTATGTTCGGATCTCCGAGCTCGAAGAGCTAGATACCTATCCACGGAATGACATGCCTTGTCCTCCGAACTTGGAATCAGACGGTAGACCTAAAAAATTGGTCAATCTCCCAGAGCCCGAACTATTATGCTCGGAAATTTCTCAAACTCCGGATCCCAAATTGGGTCAGGGTTCGGATTTAAATCCACCCACCCACCCACATATACGTGATCTCACATACCTACGGCAGCAGTCTCAGGAAACAGCCCATCACTTTTGGGCCAGATTCCTCCTTGTCAAGAACAAGATCAAAGATTGTCGCGATGAAGACGCGATATCAATATTCCGCAGTAATTGTACAGATGAAGGAATCTTCAACGCTATCAACCGCCGTCATGTATTACACTTCGCCGATTTGGCAACCATAGTACAGAAGTACTGCGCAATGGGAACCGCCAGCTCCCACTCAACCTTTCGTCCATACAAAAAGGATGCACCCTCACAGGACACCCGACACAACAGTAAAGAAATCAAAACCCATTACGGGGCGTGGAACCGTTCTGGAGGGATGGCTTGATAGGCCGTGTAAAATACACACAACACCAGATACCATACCTACCCACAGCCTTATAGCATGTTGGGTACTCCGGCAAGTGGCCAAGAGTGGCGAGGATATGCTCACTAAAAATACCTCAGAACAACCCCCCCCCCCCAGAACACGACGACCGCAGAGTATTGACAGTCTTCGAGACTTTCACTTCAAACAATCGGCGCAAAAGGGCACTCTGCGACCTAGCCGAAGTTTGTCAAGTCGCAACAGTAAATCCTTGGAACGACATGGACATAACTTTCAACGCCGGTGACGAACTAAAAACCCGGTCAGTCCGGGCACCAGCCACCTTGGTCCTCCTTCCAATTGTGGACGGCTTTCGACTCACCAAAGTGCTCATGGACGGCTGCAGCGGGATAAACGTCATCTACGAGGATACACTCAATAAAATGGAAATAGACAAGAGTCGTATCTAGCAAAGTAGCATGACCTTCCCAGGAATTATTCCCAGTCGGGAGGCACGATGTGTTGGAAAAAACACACTTGACATGGTATTCAGCATGCCGGAGACTTATCGGTCCGAAGACATAACCTTACAAGTGGCAGCTTTCAACAGTGGATACCACGCCCTGTTGGGGCGAGATGCATTCACAAGCTTTAAAGCCATACCTCATTACGGGTATATGAAGCTCAAAATGGCCGGGCCCAATGGTGTTATCACTCTCGCTAGTAATCCGGATATAGCCCTCCGTGCTGAAAACAAAACAGCCTCCCTGGCCCTCGAGGCATTCTCTGAGGCCCTTGCGGCTAAAGAGTTAACTGTGCTGCGCTCAATGGTGGATAGGGATGACGTAATCCTCGACAAGTGCTCTAAATCCACCTCCTTCAAACCATCAGATGAAATAGTCAAATTTCAAGTCCACTCGATGGACCCAAAGAAAACAACCTCCATCAGTGCACGGCTGGACCCAATGGTGGACACCGCACTACGAGCGTTCCTACGTGAGAACTGGGACATATTCTCCAGGCACCCTTCTAATATGCCAGGAATCCCACGCAGGTTGGCTGAGCACAGGCTCAATATATTGAACGGATACAAGCCAGTTATGCAAACATTGCGGCGCTTTTCTGAACCCAAACGACAAGCTATGGGGGAGGAGCTAGCCAAGCTAAGTGAGGCCGGATTCATCCGAGAAATAAAACATCCGGACTGGCTAGCAAATCTGGTGATGGTGCCAAAGAATGATAAATCTTGGCGCTTGTGTGTCGATTTCAAAGACCTCAACAAAGCTTGCCCTAAGGATCCATCCCCCCTCCCCCGCATCGATCAAATTATTGATGCCACTGCAGGACATGACTCATTGTGTTTCCTCAACGCGTATTCCGGATACCATCAAATTAAAATGAAGGAATCCAACCAAGCCACAACGACATTTATTACCCCATACAGGGCTTTCTGCTTCAACACTATGCCCTTTGGGCTCAAAAACGCCGGTGCTACCTACCAACGCATGATTCAGACATGCCGGGATAAACAAATCAACAAGACAGTTGAAGCATATGTGGACGACGTCGTCATCAAGACTAAGCGCGTCGAGTCATTAATAGACGACTTACGTCTCACATTCGACAATCTCTGGACATATGACATTAAGCTCAATCTGGAAAAATGTGTTTTCGGTGTCCCCTCTGGAAAACTACTGGGCTTCATTGTTTCCAGTATAGGAATCGAGGCAAATCCAGCCAAAATCCGAGCTTTATCACAATTGGGTACACCAACAGACCTTAAACATGTCCAAAAACTAGCTGGATGCATGGCACCTATAAGCCGCTTTATCTCTAGACTAGGAGAAAAAGCATTGCCACTTTATCGACTTCTCCAACGCATCGATCACTTCGAGTGGACAGATGCAGCAACAACTGGATTGGAAGAAATAAAGGCTCTTCTAGCAAGCAACCCAATCCTAGCCGCGCCAAGCGTCAGCGAACCAATGTTATTATACAGATCTGCAACACACCAGGTGGTGAGCGCAGTACTCATTGTCAAACGAGAGGAGGACGGACACAAATTCCCGCTCCATAAGCCGGTATACTACATATCCACTGTCCTAACTCCATGCAAATCCCGTTACCCTCATTATTAAAAGATAGCATACGCGGTCTTCATGGCATCTCGGAAGCTATGACACTATTTCCAAGAGTGCTCGATCATAGTGGCTTCTGAAGTTCCACTGAACGACATAATAAACAATCGCGACGCCATGGGCCAGATAACCAAGTGGGACATTGAGCTCCTTCCATTCGATATAACATATAAGCCACGTCGGGCCATCAAATCCCAAGTACTGGCAGACTTCGTCGCAGAATGGACAGAAGCCGAACTCCCTAAAGAGTACTACACCTATTCCAACTGGGTCATGCACTTCGATGCTTCCAAAATGCTGGCAGGCTTCGGGGCGGGCATTGTCTGAACATCCCCCACTGGAGATATAGTTCAGTACGTACTCCAAATATTATACACAGACTCCAACAATGCAGCCGAATACAAGGACTTATTCCATGGTCTTTGGATGGCTGTCTCCATGGGCATACAACGCCTGGAATTGCGCGGGGACTCGAACCTTGTGATATCTCAAATAAATGGAGATTTCGATGCCAAGGATCCGAAGATGGTGGCTTACCATAACACCGTTCTCAAAATGTGGGCTCGGTTCGAGGGGCTCAAGTTTCCCAATGTGGCTTGAGAAAGTAATCAAGCGGCAGATGTCCTTGCTCGCATCGGCACCAAGCGCGACCCCGTCCCACCTAACATCTTTTTGGAAAGGCTTTTCAAGCCATCCATGGTGTGGCAAGGGGAAAACGGCAACGTCAGTCCGGATTCGACCATAACGCCAGATTCCAAACATACCGATATCATCGGAGGCTCAGCCACCGAAATAACATCGTCGACCCATCTTATCATGGCAGTCATTGCCCCATGGATGGAGGAAACCATGCACTTGCCATGCGCTCCAGATCCGGACATGGCTGGAGTGCTTTTCTGAGGTGAAAAGGATGGAGGCTTGGGCGCTGGAGCTCGAGAATGGATGGGCAGAGAAAAGGAAGGCATGGGTGAAAAAGGTGAATCCTTATCCCTTTATAAAGGCAGTCAATATCAAGTGCCTCCCCACTCACCTTAAAACTCGCCTATTCCCCAAGGGTCGTGCAGGCGGCGCGGTTGGATTACCCACGCCCGTATTGATGAGAATCCCGCAATAAGGGGACACGATCTCTGCTTTGACAAAACATGCCAATAAAATGTAACGCCCCAAAACCGGAGCTTTAGATGCCTTCCATGGGTTCCGAGATTCGTTGGTGTTTTGTTTGGTTCGTTGCATTCATCATTGCATCATGTGCATTGCATCATGTCATCATGCAACCTGTTTTAAAACTCAACCAAATAAACTGTATTGATCTTCGATCCATTTAAATCGAGGGAGTTCACATGGTGAAATTCTCTTTATAACATATAAAAGTCTCCTACTATTATTTGGGAGCTATATTAAAAATTCCATAGTTTTGGAATCACCCACTAACACACTTGCAATATTCCCCATGTCTTTTCTAGTTTAAGCTTGACTTGAAAACCTTGCCCAAAAATTTCTCTTCCCCTTTGCCGGGGTTCCTCCAAAAATGCGAACATTTTGGGGCCTTCCAAACACCCCTTACTTTTGAACCCATTTGAAATAATTCGAATGAGTTTGAATCCAAACATCACTCACATGCGCTTTTCCTTTTTTCTTGGGTCAAGCTCAATTTTGTGAGTCCAGGGAAAATAATCCATGTGCCCAGATTCTTTGTTCATCCTTTCTCTTCTCTCCTTTTTTTCTTTTGTTCTTTTCTCTTTCTTTCTTTCCTCTCTGTCCTTTCTTTCTTCTGTTAATGAGAAGAGATAGAGGGAGCGAGAGCCCATCCCAGCTGGGCCGGCCTCCAAGGCCCAACCGCGCCCCGTGGTAACCCTAGCTAGCTCGATCCCCTGCGCCCCTCCTCCTCGTTCCCTCGCGCCACCAGAGACACCCATCGCTCGATCCCCTTCTCCCTCACAGCGCTGCACTCGCATCTCTTCCCCGCAGAACCCAGTCCCGCTCGGTCCCCCTCGTCCTCTTCCCGCAGGGGCCCTCACAGACGCGTCTGGCCAATTCCCTCCTTCCTCCTGGGGCCTTCCATCTCCCGACCCACCAGCCTTGCCAGCCTCCCACCTCTGGCAATGACCGCCGCCAGCAGCGCCATCTTCTGGGTCATCGCCTCGCCACGGCACCGTGCCTCGCCGCCTTGGCCGCACCTCCCTGCTGCCGAGGCCCTCCTGCCAAGTCCTTTCTGCGACCTCCTGTCAAGCGCCGGGACGAACGGCAGCAGCTCCCTTATGCGCGCTCCAGTGACCCACCGTCCGGCCATCGCGTTGTCATCTCCAGCTTCCCGCGCCCTCTGACCTTCGCTGGTACCCAGCATCGTCACCTTCCTGCCTCCATGGCCGACCCCTCCGAGAGCTTGGCAGGAACCGCGTCCTTCCACCCCGATGGCGCCCAAGGCCCCATGTTGCCATGGCCTTTGCTGGTGTTAGCTGTTGCTCCACACACGCCCCTGCTAGCTGCTTCGACTCTCTGCCCGAGCTCCGTTTTTCATCATGGATGTGGGGTAGCCGCTGAACCTCGCCATGGTTCTGTCCAACACCGCAAGTCAGATGCCAGGAGCACCTCAAGTTCGACTACCCGTATCAGCAAGTACCACTACGGCTGGAGACCTCGGACCCGCCAAGTACCCCTTCGAGCTATCTAAGACCGCAAGTGCCAAGTAACACGACGGTCCTCCAAGAGTTTGGGTTCGACAAGTTCGATGAAACTATTGTACAACTACGTACCGAGACCGGCAGGACTGACTGAATGAAATCGCCAAGTACCTCTATGAATGGATGCATCAAGGCTGCCTCGGAAATTGCCAAGTACACCACAGACAAGACCACACAGATGCTCGAACAAGTGCTGAATGAAACACCAAGTACCACGACGACCATCGGCATGTACCCCTACACCGCATCGGAACGCCGAGTTCCTCTTCGGATGTGTGTACGACTATCAGGGCCAAACGACCCGTACACCATTACCGTCTCCGAAGAACCGTTTAACGGAACCATCAAGTTCGACTACGACTCGTGTATGACTACGCGGGATTCCCAGGATGCCAAGTTCAATGATGCGTCAAGTTCCTCGCCGTGACCCTGAACGTCCATGATTGCTATGTACACTACTAACGCCGTGAACAATTACTTCCACTACCCTCGCGAGAACGACTACTTCCCACGACGACCCCGTGAAAAACTACTTCCCACGGCGACCCCGTGAACAACTACTTCCCCTTCGACACGTGTACCCCTACCGCCGAACTCGATCCATTCCGATAATGCACGCTTCGAAGGTATAACCCCGAGACGACCGTCCGAGAACGAATGCTTGTGTTGTATGAGATGCATGTTTGGATGTTATATCCTCCCGCGAACGTTAGTTGTTTCCCTCGCTTGGCACCGTCGTCGACATGTGGGAACCCGGTATCTGGGAGCACCCCACCATCCTTGCATGACACGCTCCCGTCACACTTCCTTTGCACCGATATCTCCATGAGCTACCGGAACCGTTACGTTGCCGTGGCATCATTTTCAGAATCGTTGCCGTGGCACCCCTTTCGTTTCTGCCACAATGACAAATGCCTCATATCTTATCATGTCAACATTTTCATAAATACTGCATAAAACTTGCATATGCCATTCACATCATGAAAATAACATTTAAGTGTTTAAAATTGTTGTTGCACCAAATTGCTAATGCGTATGGGGATTACCAGATTTGTTGCTTGTTATATCCGGCCCCATTTAAATTGTTTAGATATTATAGTTTTCTTATGCTTCACCTCTTGCCATGTTAACCAACATTAAATATTGTTGAGTACCTACCCGGGAGTGAACTAAATAATTAATGTGGTGTTCCATCAATATGCAACTCGTTGCATATTGAGCTCCACTTAATTTGTAGTTTTGTTTGTTGCACTTTGCCTTGCCATGCATATTTAAACCGGACATGCATTATACTTGGATGTGCATCATGCCATGTTTATGTGATGGTTGTTTACTATGTTGCTTGCTTCTTTCCGGGTTGCTTCTCTCGTTAGCTTCAGTTTCATTCTGGAGTTGTGAGGACCCGTTCGACTACGTCCGTTTGTCTTCTTCATGGACTTGCTCTTCTTCCTTGCAGGATCTCAGGCAAGATGACCATACCCTCGAAATCACTTCTATCTTTCCTTGCTAGTTGCTCGCTTTATTGCTATGCCGCGATACCTACCACTTGCTATATCATGCCTCCCATATTGCCATGTCAAGCTTCTAACCCTCCTTTCCTAGCAAACCATTGTTTGGCTATGTTATCGCTTTGCTCAGCCCCTCTTATAGCGTTGCTAGTTGCAGGTGAAGGTGAAGTTTGTTCCATGTTGGAATATGGATATGTTTGGGATATCACAATATCTCTCTTATTTAATTAATGCATCTATATACTTGGTAAAGGGTGGAAGGCTCGGCCTTATGCCTGGTGTTTTGTTCCACTCTTGCCGCCCTAGTTTCCGTCATACCGGTGTTATGTTCCTTGATTTTGCGTTCCTTACGTGGTTGGGGGAATGGGACCCCCTTGACAGTTCCCTTTGAATAAAACTCCTCTAGCAAGGCCCAACCTTGGTTTTACCATTTTCCACCTAAGCCTTTTTCCCTTGGGTTCTGCAGACTCAAGGGACATCTTTATTTTAAACCCCCGGGCCAGTGCTTCTCTAAGTGCTAGTCCAACCTGAGCGATGTCCGGCGCCCCCTGGGCAACCAGGGTCTATGCCAACCCGACGTCTGGCTCATCCGGTGTGCCCTGAGAACGAGATATGTGCAGCTCCTATCGGGATTTATCGGCACATCCAGGCGGTCTTGCTGGTCTTGTTTTACCATTGTCGAAATGTCTTGTAACCAGGATTCCGAGACTAATCGGGTCTTCCCGGGAGAAGGAATATCATTCGTTGACCGTGAGAGCTTTTGATGGGCTAAGTTGGGACACCCCTGCAGGGTTTTGAACTTTCGAAAGCTGTGCCCGCGGTTATGGGCAGATGGGAATTTGTTAATGTTCGGTTGTACAGAACTTGAGACTTAACTTAATTAAAATGCATCAACCGCTTGTGTAGCCGTGATGGTCTCTTCTCGGCGGAGTCCGGGAAGTGAACACGGTTTTGGAGTTATGTTTGAACATAAGTAGTTTCAGGATCACTTCTTGATCACTTCTAGTTCACGACCGTTGCTTGCTTCTCTTCTCTCTCTTATTTGCGTATGTTAGCCACCATATATGCTAGTGCTTGCTGCAGCTCTACCTCACTCCCCTTTCCTACCCATAAGCTTAAATAGTCTTGATCTCGCAGGTGTGAGATTGCTGAGTCCTCGTGACTCACAAATACTTCCAAATAGTTGCAGGTGCCGATGATACCAGTGCAGGTGACGCAAGCAAGCTCAAGTGGGAGCTTGATGAAGATCGTGTTCTTTGTGTTGTTTCATTTCCTGTTGATTAGTAGAGGAGCCCAGTTGGGGTGATCGGGGATCTAGCATTTGGGGTTGTCTTTATTTGTGTTGGTTCCGTAGTCGGACCTTGATTGAATTCTGGATGATGTATGATATATTTATGGATTGTGTGAAGTGGCGATTGTAAGCCAACCCTTTATCCCTTTCTTATTCAGTAAATGGGATGTGTAAAGATTACCCCTCTTGCGACATGCCCACCATGCGGTTATGCCTCTAAATCATTCTCCGACACGTGGGAGATATAGCCACATCGTGGGTGTTACAAGTTGGTAATCAGAGCCTTCCCCAACTTAGGAGCCCCCTGCTTGATTGAATCGCTGACATTGTTGTGTCTAGAACAAAATGTTTTGAGTCTTAGGATCATATATATCGGAGAGTAGGATTCTTTTTACTCCTCAGTCCCTTCGTCACTCTGGTGAGGCCTCCTGACGTAGAATTTTTGACTCTTCTTTCCTCAAATTTAACGATTTTTTTAGGATCACGCGGGTATCTTGGAATCATTACGATAGTTTTGTGGCGAGAACATTGTTCTTGGTGCCTCCTAACATTTAGGGGTTGTGGCAGTGTCCTGGGGAGTTCAGCTCCGAGGTGTTGTCGTCACAATTTTATCGTTGCACTTCTGGAATACCTGAGTTCGCCGACATTGAAAATCTCTTTTATGCAGTTGTTGGTGAGATATCCTCGACGCCACCCAGTACTGGGGCGGGAGTTCGGGAGTATCTCCATAACTCGTATAACAGATGCTTTTCGAAGGTTGAGGTAAATGATTTCCGAAGTTTTCTTGGTTATGTGTTGAAGGATGGATACAACTGGATGTAGGATTTGTTAGTTTGGGTGAGATATTATGCTTCCCCTGTATCCCCAACACCTGATTGCATAACCAGAAAGTTTCGGGAGTTTATAAGTGGGAATTCAAGTATCACATAGGAATTCTTTCCAACAGACACATGATACGATATGGGATCTATCATATGTTTGTTTCCGGCTTATTCTGCAAGCCCATCCTTTGTTTTGTTTTGGAGTTGTGGTATTCGAGTTGCTTCAATGTTAAGTGTTGATTCCATACCTTTTCCTAAGTGGTATTCTCATATTTCTATGTGAATACTAATCCTTGATGATAATCGAGATTGTCATGTTAATCCTTTTCAACCGGTGTATTTCTCTTCAAGTGGATCCGATCATTTCCACATCCACAAGATCAACTCTAATTTTTCTCGATGGTATCCGTTTCCATCTGCCCAAGTTGCCTTTGTTTTCCCGCCCTCCCACCCTTTTTATTTAAGGACTCAGATTCCTGAATCAAGTATCTATTTTATGGATGTGAAGTCTCTCCATTCTTTTCCGTCAATGTTCTTATCCGGTGATTCTCAGGAAGATACTAAGGAAGCTTCGAGTTCATCATTCTTCATTCTTTTCTTCTCAGGTGGATTCAATTCAAGCTTTCGGTGTTGACCATATCCCTTTCTTCCCTTCATATACTTTCTTATGCCGGTGCACCTCATAATCATCCACTTTTCGCTATTCAATTGTTCCGGAGTGCTGAACATATCTCGAAGATTCGTGTTTCCACTCTTAATCCGTTCAAGCTATCTTGAGGATGTTATCTCATTCAAGCCATTTAATTCAACCGGTGCAATCTCCTTTTCAAGTAATTGTTCAACGGTGTATCTTTTGAGTGGGCCCTAACCCACAGGTCTTTTCCCAGGATCTTACCTGACTCTTTTATTTTCTCGGAGCTACTCTCAAATTATTTTCATAGTTTGACGTAAGAATGAATTTTCATCAGTCAAATGTCTTTCTCCAAGATCTTTCAAATTCTTTTCATCGTTGGTTCAACCTTTCTATTTTTCATTCCAGAGTGCATGAACAATTCATGGTGGTGTTTCTCATCGTCATTCTCTGCTTTTGAAGACCGAAGAAGAGTTTTTCCTCCAAATCTTATCCAGTATTCCAAAGATGTGAAGTTCAAGCTTGATGCCATCCTCTCATAATTGTTTTCTATTGTGACAATTCTTTTCACCCATCCGGAGCAATTCAGGAGTATTTTCAGTTTGATTCTCCGGAGCCCATCATCTCAGAATTATTCATTCAAGCTTTCAGCTCTCGTTCTCCAAATCTGACCGGTGCTTCGCTCAAGTATTCTCTAGTCATCTCGTGATTTCTTCATTCTCTTGGATCTAAATTCCCTCAAGTATCTTCTTTCATTTTCAACTTCTTTCCGGTGTTTATTTATTGTATTTTTCTTCCTTCTTTTTCAATTCTTACGGTGGTTCGTTCAAGAGTTCTCTTCCATGGTTATCATATTAATTTATTCGTTCTTTCCAAATACTACCGGTGGTTCGTTGAAGACCTTCCCAAGTTTGTGCAATATCTATCTTAATCCTTTTTACGAGAATAAGTAGTATGCCTAATCCGTTAGCTGTCATCAATTTAAATTGGTGAAGGATACACATAACATAATTCTTATTCTCGCTTCATCCAAATGATGGGTTCATTCTTCCAGAGTTTGTTCATGATGAATAGATTCTCGTTTTCAATTGTTTCATCTTTTCTTTTCCTGGAATTCCAAGCTCTCATCATCACGAAGATCCATCTAATCATTGCAAGGCTTCACCTTGTGTTTTCAACTTCTTCTTTTTTGTTATAATCCTTTTATTACCGGAGTTCTTCATGGAGGTTCTACATGATGGTTCATTAAGGATTTAATTACTTCTCGAAGTGCTCATCGAGATTCCTTTTGGAGGAGCTCAAGCATTCTTCTTCTTACATTCCAAAGTGTAATTCTTTCTACCTTATCATTTGAGGTGGTGTTATGTCATTGTTGATAATTTCCCTTCGTGTTTCATGATTCACAAGTTTTCAAGAGTGACATATCTAAATCCATCATTTTTCTCTTCGCTCAAGACATCTTTTCAACCAATCTACCTCTTCATTGGAGTTATCTTGGGTTATATTTCACCTAAAGCTTTCCCTAAATATTTTGCTATTTATGGTGCGTATAAATGACCCAAGTTCTTCATTCATCCTCCCGGTGATATAAGTTTCTCGTATCCTTGGTGATATCAATCCAATCTTTTGTTTCCATAGTGGCAGAATTTCACCTCATAGTGTCGAGATGTTTCCCAACAACTCCGTTATAAGCTTATTCATTTTGTTGTTGGTTTTCCAACAACTCCGTTATAATCTTCTTGGAAGGGTGTTCTCCAAGCTCATTTGTGGCAGAAGTTGGAATTTTCTTCTCCATTCAATTATTCCAATGATCGATCTTCCATTCTTTCTTCCAGAGGCATTGTGACGTTGCTCTCTTCACTCATCATCTCGTATTGTGAGGACCATGTTCTTTTCATGCTTATCCATTCAATAGGAGTGTCGTGTCCTCTTTTCAAGTATCCTCTCATCTTGTCAAGATCATGTTCAATTCCTTCCATTTATAGTCGATGTGCTGTCCAAATTATATCATTCTTATTCCTTCTCTATCTTGTTTAACCGAGTGTTGTGGACATCATTCCTCTTCTAGCCGGAGTCTCATCCAAGTGCTTTCATTTTGCCAAGCTCATATTCTTTACCTTCCATTTCCAACCGGAGTGTTGTCGTAATTGATCCTTATCGTTCCTTGCACATCCCGTTTCAACCGGAGTGCTTGCATGTACTTCTTGTCCATTGCAACCCTTTTCTTATGTCTTCCAACCTACAAGGTTCTCGTAATGTTCCTTGTTCTTCTTTTCTAACGGAGTGTTTTCAACTTTCTTCATCTTCGTTGTATTCTTTCTTTCAAGTTGTTCAACCTCCCAAGGCTCTTTGGTTTCACTCGTTTGTCAAAGAAGCAACTTAGTTTTACCTCTTCTCTTCCTCTTCCGTTTCCCTCCGGTGCCATCCTACATCTCGGGACGAGATCCTCTCGTAGTGGTGGAGTGTTGTAGCGCCCCAATACCGGATCTTCAGATGCCTTCCATGGGTTCCGAGATTCGTTGGTGTTTTGTTTGGTTCATTGCATTCATCATTGCATCATGTGCATTGCATCATGTCATCATGCAACCCGTTTTAAAACTCAACCAAATAAACCGTATGGATCTTTGATCCATTTAAATCGAGGGAGTTCACATGGTGAAATTTTCTTTATAACATACAAAAGTCTCCTACTATTATTAGGGAGCTATATTAAAAATTCCATTGTTTTGTAATCACCCATTAACACACTTGCAATATTCCCCATGTCTTTTCTAGTTTAAGCTTGACTTGAAAACCTTGCCCAAAAATTTTGGGGCCTTCCAAACACCCCTTACTTTTGAACGCATTTGAAATAATTCGAATGAGTTTGAATCCAAACTTCACTCACATGCGCTTTTCCTTTTTCTTGGGTCAAGCTCAATTTTGTGAGTCCAGGGAAAATAATACCTGTGCCCAGATTCTCTGTTCATCCTTTCTCTTCTCTCCTTTCTCTTTTCTTTTTTTTTCTTTTCTCTTTCTTTCTTTCCTCTCTTTCCTTTCTTTCTTCGTTCTTTCTTCTGTTAATGAGAAGAGATAGAGGGGGAGAGAGCCCATCCCAGCTGGGCCGGCCTCCATGGCCCAACCGCGCCCCATGGTAACCCTAGCTAGCTCGATCCCATGCGCCCCTCCTCCTTGTTCCCTCGCGCCACCAGAGACAACCATCGCTCGATCCCCTTCTCCCTCGCAGTGATGCACTCGCATCTCTTCCCCGCAGAACCCAGTCCCGCTCGGTCCCCCTCGTCCTCCTCCCGCAGAGGCCCTCACAGCCGCATCTGGCCGATTCCCTCCTTCCTCCTGGCGCCTTCCATCTCACGACCCACCAGCGCCGCCGGCCTCCCCGCCTGTGGCAATGGCCGCCGCCAGCAGCGCCATCTTCTGCATCGTCGCCTCTCCATGGCACCGTGCCTCGCTGCCTTGGCCGCGCCTCCCTGCTGCCAAGGCCCTACTGCCAAGTCCTTTCTGCAACCTCCTGTCAAGTGCCGAGACGAGCGGCAGCAGCTCCCTTCTGCGCCCTCCGGCGACCCACCGTCCGGTCGTCGCGTTGTCATCTCCAGCTTCCCGCGCCCTTTGACCTTCGCAGCTACCCAGCGTCGTCACCTTCCTGCCTCCATGGTCGGCCCCTCCGAGAATTTGGCAGGAACCGTGTCCTTCCACCTCGATGGTGCCCAAGGCCCCATGTTGCCATGGCCTTTGCTGGTGTTAGCTGTTGCTCCACACACGCCCCTGCTAGCTGCTTCGACTCTCTGCTCGAGCTCCGTTTTTCATCATGGACGTGGGGAAGCTGCTGAACCTCGCCATGGTTCTGTCCAACACCGCAAGTCAGACGCCAGGAGCACCTCAAGTTCGACTACCCGTATCAGCAAGTACCACTACGGCCGGAGACCTCGGACCAGCCAAGTACCCATTCGAGCTATCAAGACCGCAAGTGCCAAGTAAGACGACGGTCCTCCAAGAGTTTGGGTCCGACAAGTTTGATGACGCTATTGTACAACTACGTTAGCGAGACCGGCAAGACCGACTAAACGAAACCGCCAAGTACCTCGATGAACGGATGCGTCAAGGCCGCCTCGGAATTTTCCAAGTACACCACTCACAAGACCACATGGATGCTCGAACGAGTGATGAACGAAACGCCAAGTACCATGACGACCATCAGCATGTACCCCTACACCGCATCGGAACACCGAGTTCCTCTTCAGATGTGTGTACGACTATCAGGGCCAAAAGACCTGTACACCATTACCGTCTCCAAAGAACCGTGTAACGGAACCGTCAAGTTCGACTACGACTCGTGTACGACTACGCGGGATTCCTCGGACGCCAAGTTCAACGATGCGTCATGTTCCTCGTCGTGACCCCGAATGTCCACAATTGCTATGTACAACTACCAACGTCGTGAACAATTACTTCCACAACCCTCGCAAGAACGACTACTTCCCACGACGACCCCGTGAATAACTACTTCCCACGACGAACCCGTGAGCAACTACTTCCCCTTCGACACGCACTACAAAAAATACACTTCCGTGATGATACGTGTTTGTCACAGTAGGTCACGTTTTTTGTCATGCATGTACATCCATGAAAAATTTATGGCAAAATCAAGATAGTCATACCTGTGTTGTCGTAGAAGTGTTCCATGACATTACCAAAATTATCATCACAGAAGTGTCCACTTCCATGACGATAAATCGCGCGTCACAGAAGTGCTTTCGTCAAGGGTGACCGACACGTGGCATCCACCGTAACGGAACACCGTTAAGCTATCGGGTCGGGTTTTGGATCCGATACCCCATTAACAGCCCCGGCCAATGGGAAATTTCCACGTGTAAAATTCTTATTGGCCGGACGAAACACGGGTCAGCTCGTCAGTGGGTCAGATAGGCGCCTATGATACGTCGACACGTGGCACGGCCCAACAGAGGCCCATTCCTGTGAAAAGGCCGGCCCGTTTGACTTGGTCAAAAGGTGGCGGGCCAGCTCATGTAAAGCCTATTAACGGCATGTTCGCATATAGCACATTTACAGCCCGCTAACCCAAGGCCCGTTATGGCCTATCCGAATTAGGCCCAGTAGCGTCATCTGGGCCACCCAATATGATTCCAGCCCATTTTCACTTCTGGCGCATGTATGGCCCATGACGTCTTTCGGCCCATATGAGGCCCTATGTAACTCTTGGCCTATTAACGCCCCGTGGTGAAACTGGCCCGTAATGAACAGTGTATCACTTTACACCCATTAACGGCCCGTGGTGAAACTGGCCCGTAATGAACAGTATATCACTTTATACCCATTAACGACTCGTTATTCCGTTGGGCCGTTTCCAGCCCATGTTATCTTTCGGCCTTCTCAGAGCCCATTTATTCTTGGGCTCATTTCCAGCATTCGTTTACTTATGGCCCGTTACTGTCATTTTCTGCTTGTGGGCCAAATTCAGCCCGTGGTTACAGTTGGCCCGTTTGTGGTCCGTTAATACGTTGGGCCGTTTTCATAGCATCATCAAATACGGCCTATTAACGATGGCCCGTTATGGTCGGCCCATGAACGAACGATTCCAACTCTAGCCCGTTGACGGCCATAATGTGGCCGGTTATTGGCCCATGTTTGGCCATCGATCATACTGCCCGTATAAGGCTCATTGATGATACGGCCCGTAGAAGGCCCATTGTATCTACGGCCCGTAGAAGGCCCATTGTTTCTACGGCCCGTAGAAGGCCCACTGTTTCTACCGCCCGTAGGAGGCCCAGTGTCACTATAGTAAATATTAGCCCATGGTTATTGTGGCCTAGTTTTAAAAAATAGGTTATTGCAGCCACTAGCAAACCGCGGAAAAAGAACTGCAATGACTAGAAGCAAACAAATAAACAAGACAACAAGGAAATAAATAAGCAAGCAACTTACGCTAGGCTATCATGGCTATCACACATATTACATCCATTGGGCATCAAAGTTCGCCACATGTGCAAATAAACGCGCCGACAAAAGAATATACAAAACTGAGAGCACTTCAGAAGGCACTAGGCCTGGCCAGGTTGGGCCCCCCCAAACAGCTGAAGAAGCTAAGTAGACCTCAGTTGTGTGAACGATAGATGCATCAACACTAGATTTAATGCATGATGGTGCGCACGGCAGTCCTTTGACATCTTCATCGCATCTTTGACTTCAAGTCGGAGCTGAGCTGAAGCAAGCCTTTCCGCTTTAAGTTGAGACTGAAGAAGTCGAACTGATTGAGGCAGTGACTGCACAGAGGTTGTCTCACACCTGCTGGTGAGTAGCTTCAACTCACTATCTTCATCAAGACAGGACCTTGGGGTCATCTCGCTGTCCGCAAGATGGTTTGGCTCACTATCTTCCCTAAAGTTCTGCCTGGCGTAAGAGATACGAGTCTGAAAGAGAAACAAGGAGACACGTAATAGGTTTCACAATTATATAAGCAAATAAATGGATTTTTTCTGCATAAGGAACATGTTTTTACAACTACAATTTGAAACTGGTAGTTGTTGCAAACATCCAATCAGATGTAAACAACAAAGCAAACAACAGTGGAGGAAATGATGCCTATCCAAATCTATACTAGAACAAAGTTTGAAGGCTTGAGAAGGATGAACATACATTACATGTTAACACGGCCTGGACAAAGCCCTTCTCCATGGTGATGGAAGGATGATTCAATAAATTCCCCAAAGAAAATTCTTTATAAGTGTTGCCATTATTCTACATTTTGCAAAGAGTAAATATAGATCAAATAATATTGGAAGAAACAGAGGATAATGAAGCTCAGGTGCAAACTGATGATACATAATCAAATAGCAATTAATTAAGTACAATGTTACAAGGCAAAAGGGAGAGAGGTACTGACAAGAGCAATGCAAAGCCCATTATTGTTTTGAGATCGTATGATCCTTTGAGCAAGGAGATTCATCTGAAATTAGTTTTCATACAAGACAGAAGGTAAGGCACAAGCAGAAATTTAGGAGTTCAATTTTTGAATTGATATGATAGACAGTACCTGACGCTGGGCTCCCAGCAGTTCTAATAGGGGTTTGGCCACTGGAGTAGGGGTAAAGTGTGGTACAGTTGGGCCTGTGTTTTCTGTGGCTGCTGATCTATCTGATTTAACAGGTATCACTACCTTTTCCAAATACCTAGTTTGTACTCCTTGATGACCTGCACTCACCCTCTTCCTTTTGGACACCTATTACAAAAGAACAACATTTGACTGGAAAAACATAGTGTGACGACACATGGAATAGGTACCGAAAATGGATAGGTATGGCATATACTCATATATGATGCTTAAACTAAGCAGATGGTGTAACAAAGTAGAAGTAATGCAAGAGGTCAGAAGCAAAATATGTGCGACCAATACAACTTTGCAAAGTTAGAGCAAGCACCTTGATGGGTGAATAAGATAGGCCATCCTCCACCATGCCATGTTTGTTAGGCAGTGGATCATTCCGCAATATTCCTCTCGTGCGCCCATTGTCATATTCATTTTGATAATGTTCAATATCTGACATGCATGAAAACATAAAAACAAGTGAGATTTTCTTTGTAATGCAGAAGTGATTCTAATCCAATACTGCCTCCCTGTAAACCCCTTTGTGCTATCTCTGCAATTCTTTTAAAAGATGCCATGCATGCTGTAATTTGTTGTGTGCATTAATATAATGTGGCCTACTACTCAAAATATGAGAGCTCCAGAAGTGATGACACATCACATATGATAGCTTCAACATATAGTAAAGAAGAACAAGTCGACCTGACCTAACAAATTCAAAATATACTAAGGGAGAACAACTCGACCTGACCAGTCGACCGCAAGAGAAGAGTATCAGCTTAAATAAGAGCAGAAGAGCAAGCAGATTAAAGATATTACAAGTATTTTAATACAATGTGGGTTGGCCACACATGATGAACCAGAGCGCATAGAGAAATACTATTCTTTCCGGTCTCTCCATATGTGGCTCACATGCATTTCGAAACTAAAGTAGGAACATTTAGCTAACCAATTAAAAATCTCTCAGTTTTACTAATATCAACAATCATATCATATATGAATTTGTACAACTAAGCTTGTTTAGCTCGATGGGTGGAGCAGTGCTATTACGACACGAACCACGTAGGTTGATTGTGGTCATCATAAAAAGGGGAAAACATAAGCATGATGAGTACAGTGTTGACCGTGGCAGTGGGATGGAATATCTGAAGCTGCAAACCGCGCAAATGGTAGTTAGCAACCGATGTTTGCTTTGAAATAACAACTAAGATTTGGTATGGACAAGAAAGTATGGTCAACAAGTGACAAAGAGATGCAATTATGCTGTCTCTCTATATGTCACGACATGCATTTGGAAACTCAAGTGGGACCTTTAGCTAACCAATTAAATGTGTCGGTTAACTAATATCAGTATCATATCACAATCATATTTGAACAACTAAGCTTTTGAATTCTGAGTGTTGTGTTGTTTAGCTTGAAGGGTGGACTAATGCTAGTACGACAGAAAGCACCTACGCAGATCATAGTAGAGTAGATAAAAGGGGAAAACCCTAAGCATCAAGAGAAAAATCAGGAAAGTGGAACTAGTTGGACCAGTGGGTGGCGCACATGCTTTTCGAAATGAATATAGGAACATTAGGTGACCAATTAAACGTTCTCTCCTTTATTGATATGAGCATCATATCAGATTCGTATTTCAACACGTAAGCTTTGGGTTGAGGTCTTGAGGAGCAGTGCTAGCATAACACGAAGCACATACGATGATGGTAGTGAATATAAATGGGGGATACCATAAGCTTTACGAGTATAGTGCCCGTGCCATGGCGGATCTGAAGGTGCAAACCGGACAAAGCTACTTCGCAACCAATGTTTGCTTTCAACTAGCCACTACGATTTGGTATGGACAAGAAAAGTATAGTAAACAAATTACGATCTATTTTCTGAGTGAGATCAATAACTTAAGCACATATTGAAGAGTACCACCTCTCTTGCGATGCCGTGTAGGCCTATGCTGATACGTTGAGGGTGCTGAGGGTGCGATGGCTGTCGGCGGCGGGGAAGAAGACTTTAGAGGGCAGACGCCTGGGTCGGGGATATATCCTATTGCCGTGGACGAGGCGGTTGTAGGAGCGGCAACGGCAAGGTGGACAACGGCGCCGATGAAGCGAGACGAGGCGATGAAAGGATGCTGGTCCAGCGCCGTGGATGAGAGACGTCCATCTCTTGAAGTGGACGACGTGGTAGGGGTAGCGGCTCCGGCAAGGTGGGGGATGGGGTGGCAGACAGAGGAGGCTGGCCGCAGTGCGGAGGTTGTCGTGCCGCCGATGGTGTATGAATGGGGAAATGGAGGGGAGGGGGATCTCAAACTTTGGGACACGCTTCTCTGAAATGGGGGAAAGTTACGAACTTATCCCCCGTTTAAAATTTCAGACATCGCGTCGGTTGGGGATAGGACGGTAATCTCGCATCTCCCAAATATTTGCCGGTAACTATTTTGGGCGAGGAGAGGGTGTTTTTCCGCCCACGGTTGGTGCCCACGGTGTATGAACGGGGCTGACAGGTATGGCGGTTGTGTCATGTCTGATGGAAGTTACACATCTGCCCCTATTTAAAATATTAGCCTACATCGATTTCGGGCGAGGAGAGGGTGTTTTGCCGCCCATGGTTGGCGCCCATGGTGTATGAACGGGGCTGACAGGTAGGGCGGTTGTGTCACGTCTGATGGAAGTTACACATCTGCCCCTATTTAAAATATAAGCCTACATCGATTTCGGACGAGGAGAGTTTGTTTTGCTGCCCACCGTGTATGAATGGGGAAATGGAGGAAGAGAAACATGTCTTTCGGACGATCTTGAATCAAATGTGTTTTGCTGCCCACGTTTGGCGCCCACCGTGTCTGAATGGGCTCAGAGGCCGTCGTGTCACGTCTGATTGAAGTTACTACTCTACCCCTATCGACAGCAGTGTAAATCCTGTCGATAAGGATGTCAAGTGTCAGGGGTAGACAGTAATTTCCATCTCGCAAACACTTGCTTCGAGTATCCCACAAATTATAGTGGGTGTTTAGTCGATTCGTTCAAAACTTGGGAGAATTAGCATTCACATTTACCCTGGGACCTGGCAAACTAAATTCAAATCCAATTTGTATTCGATTACGAATATCCATAGATAATTATACGTTTTGTTATTTATTTCTTCAAAACCACAACAAAGATTTATTCCACCTTTATATATGATTATGATTTAGAAATGTCATGATCTTCGAATTCAGTAGGTTGGATACACTCTGAGTCAAACAGTTATTTCATCCAATAAAATATGCTCACACGACAAACAGTTCACCTTATGTCAATCATACAAGTTCTGAGGATTACCTCGCCTAAAAAATTCGGATCATTACAACACATGGACAACATAGGGGGTCTTGCAACATAATCCATTCAGAGACATGAAACAACATGCAAGTACAATAATCTAATAAAAATTTCAACTGGTATCTAAAGAAGAACCAGGATTATCTTGGGCTTCAGATAGCAGAAACAGCAGGACCTCCTCCATCTTCAAATGCAACATTCTTACATCCTCCAATTCTTGGGTTTCTTGCATAATGCGTGCCGCTAATTCCGTAATTTCTGGCCTCAAGATAAATATTACCTCATTCATGGCAGCCACACCATCTCTTTCTGCCTCTAGTAGAGCCTCAAGCACTGTAATATCTGTGCTCAGACTGCTCTCCGGCGGTGTTGCCTCTGAACTGCTACCATCTAGTAACATGGATGGTGCACTGCTTCCACAAATAGATTCTGGGGTTGTACATTGTGTCCTAGTGTGAACGGCATCCTGAAAGGTTTCCGCTGGACATCAGTAAGAGATAGTTATCGTAGGATCCAAGCAGTAAGCTTACATGGTAAATGACGGACGAATTATTGCCGAGCATGGCAAACTATATTTAAATGGTTCGAAGCAGCATCAGCCGAAAAGAAATTAAAATGGTAAGATGAAACTAGGGATGTAAGTGGCAAATAAACAAAATCCACCAGTCCCATCTAGTTAGTTTTTGCTACCTCCCTAGTTCATTTTCCTCAAAAAAACAAAAACTCTTTTGAACTATCATACCACCAGTGGACTTTAATCAGGATTAAACTGGACCTAGTTGACATCCCTAGTTGAAAGGGAGTGTACAACTGCTATATTTAAGTTACCAAGGCATCTAAGTAGTTGAAATAATCTGAGAAAGCACTTAATAGTGTGGCCTCATATAAACTATGAAGAAAGTCTTGTGATGAAGTTGAGAGGAAAACTTAAGGACTCAAATGAACCCTCGTACTCCTCTACGCGTGGGCATCCACTATCGCGTCTTCCCCGGCTCCGCGTCGTTCCCTTCCTAGGCCTCGCTGTCTTCCACCGCCCTAGTGCTCTCGGCGCGGCGTGGTTAACATGGTCAAGGAACGGCTTCCATCGGACGTGGAATGTACATGGAGAGGCTGACAGCTGGGTCCACGGCCGCAGCAAGGAAGTGCCTCCTTATTACATGCAAAATAATTATTCCTCCACCTGACAGTGGGGACCCACCGGACGGGCCACCGTATTTCACCCCCTGACTGCTAGGACCCACCAGCTACATCTTCGCACGCAAGGAAGTGCCTGACAGTCGGGACCCACCTGGTCAAAGCATACGTAGCATTGTCATTCTGGTCGCGAACGTGTACGTACATATATACTGGTCAATGTAGAGGCGCGCACGTGTCGTAGTAGAGGCGCACACGTAGCATGTACACGTACGTACAACAGCCAGGGTGCAAGAAAGAAAATACGGCCACGTATGTGTACATACGGGCGGGGTCTCGAACGCCTACTCACGCATACGTACGGCCAGGGCTCGTGTACATGGCTGGGTCGGAACGGAGAAACAGCGTCGTCGTCGTGTTCATGGGGAGGCAACGGAATGCGTCGTGTTCATGGGGAGGCAATGGAATGCATCGTGTTCATGGGGAGGCCACAGAATGCGTCATGTTCATCGGGAGGGCTTGGACGGAACATGCGATGGAAATGAGGCCTGGCGTACCACAGAACGGAGGAAACGGCCTTGTGTTCGACCGGCCACGTTCGAAACGGGATCCTGTTCATCGGGAGGGGTCTGCCATACCGCAAAACGGAGGAAACGGACCTCCTACGGTCAAAACGGGGGTCCTGTTGATTGGGAGGGGTGTGGCGTACCGCAAAACGGACGAAACGGACTTGTGTTGGAGCGCTACGGTCGAAACGGGGGTCCTGTTCATCGGGAGGGGTGTGGTGTACCGCGGAACGGGACTCCACGGGATACTGTTCATCTCCACCATCGACCCCCTCCAGCCTCCACGAGCTACTGTTCATCCACCGTTAACCTCCTCCAGCCTCCACCCACGACTGTTCATCCACGGGCTCCTGTTCATCCAGCCTCCACCGCGCGCTACTCCACCGGCTACTGTTCAACCAGCCCTCTCCACGGGCTCCTGTTCAACCACACCTCCACGGGCTACTGTTCATCCTTCCCTCCACTGTCTACTGTTCATCATGCCCTCCATGGTGTGGTCCTATTCATCTGGCCCTCCACGGGGTCCTGTTCATCCAGCCCCAACCGGCTTGATTGATTGAGGTCCTGTTCATCCAGAGGCAACACCACGGGGTCCTATTCATCCACCCCCACCGGGAACTGTTCATCCAACCCCCCCTGCAACGCTCACTGTTCATCCAGAGGCAGCATCGATCGGCTTCAGTTAGCAACAGTAGCGAAGGAATCGCTCGATCGGGTTCAATTAACAGCCATCGATCGATCTCTCGGGTTCAGTAATGCGTAGCCTGCAGTGCAATCGCTCGGGTTCAGTTAGAGCCCAACGCCTCGCTCGGGTTCAGTTAGAGCCAACGCCTCGCACACACGCGCGTACGTGTACGAGAGAAGCGCGCATCGCTAGGCCCCGACCTCCCACCGTAACCGGGAACTCCCCGAAATTTTCCTCCCCCTCGCTTCTACCACGGTTTTTTCCGTCATGGACGACCGAAAGAATGTCATGCAGCTACATCTCCGGCCTGCCCAGGACGAAAATCCCATTTTCTGTCATGATTTTTTGTCATAGAAGTAGGAGCCCACCACATCTATGATGATACCGGGTTTTGTCACAATTATCGTCATAGAAGTGTCATATATATGACAGAATTTTTTTTTGTTTGGCCCAAAATGTCACGGATGTGTCTTTTTTTGTAGTGACGTGTACCCCTACCGCCGAGCTCGATCCGTTCCGATAATGCACGCTTGGAAGGTATAACCCTGAGATGACTGTCCGAGAACGAATGCTTGTGTTGTATGAGATGCATGTTTGGATGTTGTATCCTCTCGCAAACATTAGTTGTTTCCCTCGCTTGACACCGTCGTCGACATGTGGGAACCCAGTATCCGGGAGCACCCCACCATCCTTGCATGACACACTCCCGTCACACTTCCTTTGCACCGATATCTCCATGAGCAACGGGAACCGTTATGTTGTCGTGGCATCATTTTCGGAATCGTTTCCGTGGCACCCCTTTCGTTTCCGCCACGATGACAAATGCCTCATATCTTATCATGTCAATATTTTCATAAATACTGCATAAAACTTGCATATGCCATTCGCATCATGATAATAACATTTAAGTGTTTAAAATTGTTGTTGCACCAAATTGCTAATGCATATGGGGATTACCGGATTTGTTGCTTGTTATATCCGGCCCCATTTAAATTGTTTAGATATTATAGTTTTGTTATGCTTCACCTCTTGCCATGTTAACCAACATTTAATATTGTTGAGTACCTAGCCGGGAGTGAACTAAATAATTGATGTGGTGTTCCGTCAATATGCAACTTGTTGCATATTGAGCTCCACTTAATTTGTAGTTTTGTTTGTGCACTTTGCCATGCCATGCATATTTAAATCGGACATGCATCATACTTGGTTGTGCATCATGCCATGTTTATGTGATGGTTGTTTACTATGTTGCTTGCTTCTTTCCGGGTTGCTTCTCTCGTTAGCTTCGGTTTCGTTCCGGAGTTGTGAGGATCCGT
This sequence comes from Triticum urartu, assembly GCF_056163025.1. NCBI lineage: Eukaryota > Viridiplantae > Streptophyta > Magnoliopsida > Poales > Poaceae > Triticum > Triticum urartu. The sequence continues at coordinate 366,989,858 of NC_141874.1, read as the reverse complement.
TCGACTATGTCCGTTTGTCTTCTTCATGGATTCGTTCTTCTTCCTTGCGGGATCTCAGGCAAGATGACCATACCCTCAAAATCACTTCTATCTTTGCTTGCTAGTTGCTTGCTCTATTGCTATGCCGCGATACCTACCACTTGCTATATCATGCCTCCCATATTGCCATTTCAAGCCTCTAACCCACCTTGCCTAGACCCTGGTTGCCCAGGGGGGGCGCCGGACATTGCTAGTTGCAGGTGAAGATGAAGTTTGTTCCATGTTAGAATATGGATATGTTTGGGATATCACAATATCTCTCTTATTTAATTAATGCATCAATATACTTGGTAAAGGGTGGAAGGCTCGGCCTTATGCCTGGTGTTTTGTTCAACTCTTGCCTCCCTAGTTTCCGTAATACCGGTGTTATGTTCCTTGATTTTCTGTTCCTTATGTGGTTGGGGGAATGTGACCCCCTTGATAGTTCGCTTTGAATAAAACTCCTCCAGCAAGGCCCAACCTTGGTTTTGCCATTTGCCAGCTAAGCCTTTTTCCCTTGGGTTTTGCAGACTCAAGGGTCATCTTTATTTTAAACCCCCAGGCTAGTGCTTCTATAAGTGTTGGTCCAAACTGAGCAATGTCCGGCGCCCCCCCTGGGCAACCAGGGTCTATGCCAACCCAACGTCTGGCTCATCCGGTGTGCCCTAAGAACGAGATATGTGCGGCTCCTATCAGGATTTGTCGGCACATCCGGGCAGTCTTGCTGGTCTTGTTTTACCATTGTCGAAATGTCTTGTAACTGGGATTCCGAGACTGATCGTGTCTTCACGGGAGAAGGAATATCCTTCGTTGACCGTGAGAGCTTGTGATGGGCTAAGTTGGGACACCCCTGCAGGGTTTTGAACTTTCGAAAGCTGTGCCCGTGGTTATGGGCAGATGGGAATTTGTTAATGTCCGGTTATAGAGAACTTGAAACTTTACTTAATTAAAATGCATCAACCGCGTGTGTAGCCGTGATGGTCTCTTGTCGGCGGAGTCCGGGAAGTGAACACGGTATTGGAGTTATGTTTGAATGTAAGTAGTTTCAGGATCACTTCTTGATCACTTCTAGTTCACGACCATTGCGTGCTTGTCTTCTCGCTCTTATTTGCGTATGTTAGCCACCATATAGGCTAGTGCTTGCTGCAGCTCTTCCTCACTCCCCTTTCCTACCCATAAGCTTAAATAGTCTTAATCTCACAGGTGTGAGATTGCTGAGTCGTCGTGACTCACAGATACTTCCAAACAGTTGCAGGTGCCGATGATACCAGTGCAGGTGACGCAATCGAGCTCAAGTGGGAGCTTGATGAAGATCGTGTTCGTTGTGTTGTTTCATTTCCCGTTGATCAGTAGAGGAGCCCAGTTGGGGCGATCGGGGATCTAGCATTTGGGGTTGTCTTTATTTATGCTGGTTCCGTAGTCGGACCTTGATTGAATTCTGGATGACGTGTGATATATTTATGTATTGTGTGAAGTGGCGATTGTAAGCCAACTCTTTATCCCTTTCTTATTCAGTACATGGGATGTGTAAAGATTACCCCTCTAGCGACATGCCTACCATGCAGTTATGCCTCTAAGTCATGCTCCGACACATGGGAGATATAGCCGCATAGTGGGTGTTACATAAAACCACATGTTGAAACATGGAGCGGGACGCTAAAAATGGTTCGAAATAATGACCGGGTAGTGGCGTGATGTTACGCTACAAAAGTTGTTAGTGGATTGGATTCATAAAACACTATACTCTCTCCGTGTGTGTGTGTGGTACTCGTTTTGCAGAGCCGGGCACGTTTTCTGTGTTCAAAAGTTGTTTTGGAGTATTCTGAGGAGGAACCCGCCTTGCAATGCCGAAGACAATCTGCGCGCCGAACACATCGTCACTGAAGCTTGGTTCAGGGGCTACTAAGGGAGTCCTGGATTAACGGGTCCTCGGGCGTCCGGACTATGTAACATGTGCCGGACTAATGGGCTATGAACATACAAGACATAAGACTTCTTCCCATGTCCGGATGGGACTCTCCTTTGCGTGGATGGCAACCTTGGCATTTGGATGTGTAGATTCCTTCCTTTGTAAACCGACTCTGTACAACCCTAGGCCCCTCTGGTGTCTATATAAACCGGGTTTAGTCCGTAGAGGCAATCATAATCATACAGGCTAGACTTCTAGGGTTTAGCTACAACGATCTCATGTGGATCAATTCTTGTAATCTTCATACTCATCAATATCAATCAAGCAGGACGTACGGTATTACCTCCATCAAGAGGGCCCAAACCTGTGTAAACATCATGTCCCATGTCTCATGTTACCATCGATCCTAGACGCACAGTTCGGGACCCCCTACCCGAGATCCGTCGGTTTTGACACCGACACTCGGCACCTCGACCGCCGCAGCTATCACCTCTAGCTCAACGTCGGCGGCGACGGCTGGTGCTAGCGGCTCTGCGTGCCCGGTGACTTAGATTCTCATGGGGTGTTGGAGGCATTGGCGACTTTGACGGGGGTAGAAGTGACCCCGAAGACTCAGGAACAACATAAGGTGGATGTTGTGAAGTTACGAGATGAGATAGCTCAAGCCAAGGAACAGCTGGCGGCTGAGAATGCTAGGATGGCCACTGAGCGAGCTGCTTGGGATGCGCATGCACAACAGATCCAGGAAGATTCTCTCCGGCTCACCTTGGATTAAAACACATCTGAGGGAGTCCTAGATTAGGGGGTGTTTGGGGGTGTTTGGGTAGCCGGACTATACCTTCAGCCGGACTCCAGGACTATGAAGATACAAGATTGAAGACTTCGTCCCGTGTCCGGATGGGACTTCCCTTAGCGTGGAAGGCAAGCTTGGCGATGCGGATATTCAAGATCTCTGTGTAACCCTAACCCTATCTGGTGTCTATATAAACCGGAGGGTTCTAGTCCGTAGGACAACTTCATCATACAACAATCATACAAAATAGGCTAGCTTCTAGGGCTTAGCCTCCTTGATCTCGTGGTAGATCTACTCTTGTACTACCCATATCATCCATATTAATCAAGCAGGAGTAGGGTTTTACCTCCATCGAGAGGGCCCGAACCTGGCTAAAAACATCATGTCCCTTGTCTCCTGTTACCATCCGCCTAGACGCACAGTTCGGGACCCCCTACCCGAGATCCGCCGGTTTTGACACCAACATTGGTGCTTTCATTGAGAGTTCCTCTGTGTCATCACTTTTGGGCTCGATGGCTCCTTTGATCATCAACGACGATGCGGTCCTGGGTGAGACTTTTCTCCCCGGACAGATCTTCGTCTTCAGCGGCTTCACACTGCGGGCCAATTCGCTTGGCCACCTGGAGCAGATCGAAAGCTATGCCCCTGGCCATCAGGTCAAGTTTGGAAGCTTAAACTACACGGCAGACACCCGTGGGGATTCGATCTTCGATGGATTTAAGCCATAGCTGAGCACGCCGCACTGTGTCGAGAGGCATGATCTAGCTCTGCCGCCGAACAGTGCCCTGGAGGCCGCACAAGCACCGGTTCTGACCCTTTATTCGGAGCCTATTGCGCCAATCGAGGATGAGCGGTTGGACGTCACCTCGGGGGCTACGATCTGAAAGGCGATCGAGACGAACGTCAGCCCCGAGTTCCGCACGGCCCGTGACTCCAAGGAGCCAGATTCCTCTCCGAACTCCGAACCCCCCGCGCCCCTGCCAATAGAATCCAATTGGGCGCCGATAATGGAGTTCACCGCCGCGGACATCTTTCAGCACTTGCCTTTTGGCGACATCCTGAGTTCTCTAAAGTCTCTCTCTTTATCAGGAGAGCCCTGGCCGGACTACGATCAGCGAGGATGGGATACGGACGATGAAGAAATTCAAAGCCCACCCACCACCCACTTGGTAGCCAGTGTCAACAATTCAAACGACGTGCTCAACTTCGACTCCGCAGACATCGACAGCATGGACGACGATGCAGGAGATACAGATGAGCCAACGCCCATAGGGCATTGGACAGCCACCCCATCTCACGATGTGTACATGGTGGATACCCCTAAAGGAAACGACAACGAGGAAAAAGGGGATGGAACGGGGGACCGATCCCTCGAAAAGCAATCAAAGCGTTGGCGTAAACGCCAACCCAAGCCCCGCCTCAATAAAGACCCAGCCATAGAGCAGGATGAGCCGGTGCACGACGAGCAGGCCTTAGAGCAACCGTCCAAACAAGGCAACACAGATAGAGAAACCGAACATCCCTCCCCCGGCGAAAATGGCACTCCGGACGACCTTACGCCGGATAAACCCCCGAAGCAGAAGAATCTCCACAAGAGGCTCGCTGCAATAACACGCAGCCTGAAAAAGCAGAAGCGGAAGCTAAAAACGGCAGAAGATGCACTCAGGATCCGATGGAGCAAAGTAATCAATACCGCAGATAAATACGACGACAGTCGCCGCACTAAAAGCTATCCGAAGAGAAAGCTACTGCCCGAATTCGAAGAAGAGGCCCTAGAGCCCTCGCATTCAAAAAATAAGAAAGCCACACGGTCGTATAGCCGACCCCATGGCCAGCATAAAGCGGCAAGCGGCGCCGCACTTAAATCGGCATGCGACCCACTTAAGGATTCGCATCAGGGCCCAGTCAGGTCCATTTACGGGTCAAGAAAGCAAGCTCTCGTAAGCAATGCAATAAAGCCATCATCAGAATCTGGCACACCCAAATACAAGGGCGCCACACACCCCCTATGTTTCACTGATGATGTCCTGGACTATGAATTTCCAGAGGGATTCAAACCCATAAACATAGAGGCATATGATGGAACAACAGACCCTGGAGTATGGATCGAGGATTATATCCTCCACATACATATGGCTAGAGGAAATGACCTCCACGCCATAAAATACTTACCCCTTAAGCTTAAAGGGTCAGCCCAGCATTGGCTTAAAAGCCTTCCTGAAAACACAATCGGAAGTTGGGAAGAACTCGAGGACGCTTTCCGAGCAAATTTTCAACGGACCTATGTCCGCCCTCCGGATGCAGACGATCTTAGTCACATAACTCAACAGCCCGGAGAATCAGCTCGGCAATTCTGGAATAGATTCCTCACTAAAAAGAATCAGATAGTCGACTGTCCGGACGCCGAAGCCTTAGCAGCTTTAAGGCATAACGTCTGAGACGAATGGCTCGCCAGACACCTCGGCCAAGAAAAGCCAAGAACAATGGCCGCACTAACAAGACTCATGACCCGCTTTTGTGCAGGAGAGGACAGCTGGTTGGCAAGATGCAGCCCCAGCGACCCAAGTACATCCGAAACTAGGGATGGAAATGGAAAACCGTGACGCAACAAGGACCGTCGCCGGACGAAGGAAAAAAGTCCGAAGAGCATGGCAGTCAACGCCGGATTCAAAAGCTCACAACAGAATCAGACAAAGCCACCCCTCCAGGATAACAGGGATTATCCGTCCAACTTAAACAAAATCCTGGACATGATATGTCAAATACACAGTACTCCCGGTAAGCCTGCTAACCATACCCACAGAGATTGTTGGGTTTTCAAACAATCCGGCAGACTCAACGCCGAACACAAGGGGCTCGAAACACCAAGCGAAGACGAGGACGAACCCCAAAAGCAGAGCACAAGGAAACAAAAGAACTACCCACAAGAAGTAAAAACAGTAAACTTACTTCACATAACAAAACATGCGGCTCCCATAAAGGTACGCACCACACGACCTATCCCAAAGGGGTCCCGCCATTGGTTGTCAAAACAAATCATCTTCGATCAGCTGGATTATTCTAGAAGTATCAGGAACGCAGGCTGGACTGCCTTGGTACTCGATCCAATAATTGGCGGACTCCAGTTTTCAAATGTCCTTATGGACGGCGGCAGTGGACTAAACCTGATATATCAGGACACAATCCGCCACATGGGGATAGACCCAGCAAGAATCCGCCGCAGCAAAACCGCCTTTCAAGGGGTCACGCCTGGTCCGGACACCCATTGCATGGGTTTTCTCTGGCTCGAAGTTATATTCGGCTCTACCGATAACTTCCGCCGCGACAAGCTGACCTTCCACATCGTCCCATTCTCCAGTCGCTATCAAGCACTACTTGGACGCGAAGCTTTCGCCCGCTTTAACGCAATACTGCATTATGCATCTCTAACGCTTAAGATGCCCGGTCCACGAGGCATCATCTCTTTAAAGGGGAAGCATTGATGTGCCCCTCCCCCAAGCGGAGGACTGTGCGGCCGCTTTGACAGCCCCACAGTAAAATGGCTTCACCGGCCAAAAATTTTAGAATAGGTCATTAAAGACCACGAACGCAGATAGACGAGTTCGGTACAAAATCATCATTGATGCAGGCTTAGTGGCCATATACCCCCGCACTAGGGGCTCCGTACATATACAATAAGAGACAATAAAGCTCAGTTCTATATATTTTACTTTATACTTTGCTTATTTTAAACTTTTGTTTGGCACGACCCATTTTCAGCTCAGTTCCTCTCTTTCGCAGATGAACATCGTGCAGCGCCCGTCCAGGATACGGCACAACAGAGACACAGGCGCAGACGTGCAGTAGGGACCCGCCCTAAGGATTCTTTTTAGATTAAGACCCTGCGTAAACCTTTTTTACTGTCTCTTGTTGCTACATATCCCCTGGTTTTCTCTCATATAACCAAGGAGGAGGCTGGCGTCTTGGCATGTGGCCGCGTCAGAATTTTTGCGCGTACCTGGACACTAGGGGCTTTTTAATAAAGAGTGTTGTTTTGCCCGCACTCATAAAGACCGAACACCTTAGGGAGTGTTCGGCATCGCAGGTTTTGGCATTATATGCATCAGCTCCGAATCATGTCTTTGGTCAAATGTTGGGTTGCCCGGCTCCTGAGTTCGGCTACCTTACGTTCCGCTCTATCGGCTAAGGTAGCACCAGGAGAACTACTGCGATTGTGCCCCGGTTAGGCCGGGCGAGCGCCTCAGTAGAGAAAGCTGAAAACTGACTGTCATGATGTGGCGTGAGACTGGTCAGCCACCCAATGACCTATCGGAATCTATAGGATTCCTCCATTTTAACGAAGGGTCATTTCCCGGCCAGGCACATATGCGCCCCGAACTCGGGCGAGCGCAGTCGCCACCAAGGGGCTACCTAAATAGTCCCACTGTCAAGCTCCTATGGCTAAGTGAAAGTGTTAAAGCATTATAGTCCGGTTGCCTGGCCCGCTGCGCTATCACCTCCTTTGTAGGACCAAGACGTTGGGTTAAGTGTGAAAATGCGTCTTCTGCGAGCACCCCCGCACTATGTGCGTGGGGGCTGAAGCCAACGACTGCCATCTTTTAGATTATATATATATATATATATATATATCTTAAACCGGCCGCACAGGAGGTGTTCCCAATACTTGAAGGCACAAGTATAAAAGGCCACTACAATTTATCAAAATATTGCTTTATAATTACATATGCTATCATAACATAGCATCCTTCGAGCACTGCGTCTCTATTACACGAGCGCCTTCAAGGACTTCCTGAAAATAGTGCTCGGAGGGTACTCGGCTTTTGTCCGAATCTCGGGACGCAACAACGGTGGTCTCCATCTCTGCCCAGTATGTCTTGACACGGGCAAGCGCCATCCGTGCGCCCTCTATGCACGCTGACCTCTTCATCGCATTGATACGCGGCACCGCATCAAGGAATTGCTGCACCAAGCTGAAATAACTCTTCGGCTCCGATCTCCCAGGCCACAGATGACCCATGACGTACTTCATGGCGAGTCCGGACAATCTATTCAGTTCGGCCCATTGAGCCAGGCGATCGTCCACTGCCAGTGGACGCTCTGGATTGTGGAACTGTGACTAGAAAAGCTTTTCCACTTCGCGATCTTTTAGATCTCGAAAGTGTTCAGTCGCATCAGTAGCACTTGCTGCCAAATCCAGATAGGTGTCCTCCACACTCCACATCCGGTCCAACGGAGCAAACTTCGGATCGCAAAACTTCCTCCGCAGCATAAAGGGCTTTCCAGCCACAATCTGTTCGGCCTGACACAGCTCCTCCTTCGCAGCTCTCATCACAGAGTGAGCGTCCTTGGCATCGGCAACGGCCTTCTCTAAGTCCGCCTGTCTCGCCCGGTCTTCTTTCTCAAGAAGTTTGCAATGGTCTGCAGCGCTCTTTAACTTCTCGGCCATCTCGGCCATCTCTTCTGTGCTTCGGCAGTGAGCAGCCTGTTTGGCTCTCAGCTCTTCAAGGGCCTTCTCGGCAGCCGCATCGCTTTTTCTGGCTTGCTCCTTAGCACGGGCAAGTTCTGCCCTAAGATTCTCCACAGCGGCCGTACCATCTGCGTCAAGAACACACATTGTAAGACACTGGCATGAAGCTCCTCTTACCTAATGCCGCCCGAGGAATTACATACCTTGAGCCTCATCAAGCCACTTGTTGACAAGTGCGATGTCGGCATCTGCCACGTCCAGTTGCCGCTTTAGTTCGGCCAAATCATCAGTTCGGCTTGATTCCGGACACCTCGCCACCTACATTCAAAGGCAACATCTTAGACCTGGGATTATGATCCTCTGCGTGCCATCATTTCTTGACAACGCGTAGAGTCTCAGGGGCTACTATCTACACAGGGCGCATCTTGTTTTATGCGCAACTGACGAAGAAGTACATTATCAAACGTACCTCAAAACCCATCAGCAAACTTCTGACGGCCTCATGCAATCCACTTTCCGCGGACGAAATCCTTCCAATCACCGTACCCATAAATGCATGGTGCTCCTCTGAGATAGAAGCTCGCCCCGGCAGAATCATCAGCTCCTCCGACCGCGCACCGGACGGTGCCGGGCTCGTCCTATGACCTCCATCGAAGGCCGGACACGGAGAACCTTGGGGGGACATATGGCTACCTTCCACCCCTACCGGATTCGGAGAAACCCTCCGCGACGACACCTCAGGGTCGCCCGCCTCGCCAGGCCGTATGGCAGGGGGAGGCGTTCCACTCTCCATCATCTCCGGAAGAAGATCCCCCGAAGACGAGCTCTACTGAGAAGGGCTAAGGTCCAAGCTACAAAGTAAAATTTCGGTTAATCTTCTCAGATAAAAAGCAAGGATTTCTCTCATCCCTCTAAAGGAAAATCTTTCTCTACTTACGGCTCGCTGGAGGGCAAATCCCTTTGAGGGCGTAGTTCGGCCGAGGATCTCCCCGGCGTCGGACCCTCTGACGAGGACTTTTTTCCCCGCTTTGAGGCCATGGTCTCTGGGTCGTCAGAGGTGGCCCTCTTCTTCCCTTTAGGAGAGGAATTGTCGGTTCATCATTTCGGAGCAGCCTCCTTCGAGGAGGCCATAGTTTCCTTGTCCTCCCCCTCACTTCCCTCCAAAGGCACGATCATCAACATCCTGACTAGCACGGGATCCGGTCTGGTCTTAGGAAGGGGAGCCGGACACCTGATCAGCTTTGCCTTCGCTATCCACTCCTGTTTAAAAGGACAACTCTTTTAGGGGCGAATTTATGACAATTTTACGGATAGCGAGTCCAGGCACATGGTTACTTACTTCAGTATCCGGGCGATTGCAGCTTAAACCTGCGTCCTCGGTCAAATCCGGACACATTGCTTGTGATCCGAAGAACATTTTATACATCTCCACGGGCGTTGCGCCCATAAAATGCTGGAGAACTCGTGGTCCCTCCGGATTAAACTCCCACAGACGAAGGGAGCAACGTTTGCCGGGCAGTGTTCGGCGAATCAGCATGACCTGCGTCACCTTGACCAGGTTGAGGTCTCTTTCTAAGAGATCCCTGATGCAGCCCTGCAACAAGGGCACGTCTTTGGATAACCCCCAATCTAATCCTTTGTTGACCCATGATGCTAGCCGTGATGGGGGACCCGAGCGAAAGGGAGGAGGCGCCACCCACTTGGCGCTCCTGGGAGTGGTGATACAGAACCACTCTTGTTGCCACAAGCCGAGCTCCACTTGAAAGGAGCCCTCGGGCCATGGAGCATCAGCATTCTTACTTATGACAGCGCCTCCGCACTCTGCGTGCCGTCCCTCGATCATCTTCGGCTCCACTCCAAAAGTCTTGAGCCATAATCCGAAGTGAGGAGTAACACGGAGGAACGCTTCGCACACAACGATGAATGAGGAAATGTGGAGGATGGACTCCGGAGCTAAGTCATGAAATTCCAGCCCGTAATAAAACACCAGCCCCTCACAAAGGGATCCATCGGGAAGCCTGACCCCCGAAGGAAGTGAGACATGAACACTACGCTCTCACCGGGCTAGGGACTGGGAATAGCCTGCCTTTGAGCAGGCAACCTATGCGAAATTTCGGCGGTCAAGAACTTAGCCTCTCTCAACTTTAGCACGTCCTCCTCCGTGACGGAGGAGGTCATCCATCGGCCTTGAAGGTCAGAACCGGACATTGTCGAAGGTCCGAAGCGCCTGGAATCTGGAGCCTAGGGTGTTGGAACTCGAGGCGGCGGGCGAACTTGTTTTGAGATTGGGGAAAAGGAGTAAGGCCCTGGTCTCTTTATAAGAGGTTGAATACCAGGAGCCCTCCCCGTAACCGTTTGGGACTCGCCTTTAATCGAGAAGACATGCTAACGGGCACGATTGGTTTACCCACGTCCGTATTGATGAGAATCCCGTAAAAGGGGGGACACGATCTCTGCTCTGACAAGACGTGCCAAGGAAACCGCCTCACTAAACGTGCTGAGGTGGAAAAGTAAAAACGATTCGAGTAAAGTACTTGGCCGTAGTGTGATGTCATGCTGCGGAATACGTCAGCAGATTAGATTTGTGTTGATATTATTCTCTCTATGGCAATATGTGGAAACTTATTTTGCAGAGCCAGACACTATCCTTGGTGTTTAAAATCTTCTTGAAGGACTTGGAGGAGAAACCTGCCTTGCAATGCCGAAGACAATCTGCGCGCCGGACTCGTCGTCATTGAATCCTGGTTCAGGGGCTACTGAGCGAGTCCTGGATTAGGGGGTGTTCGGGTAGCCGGACTATACCTTCAGCCGGACTCCAGGACTATGAAGATACAAGATTGAAGACTTCGTCCCGTGTCCGGATGGCACTTTCCATGGCATGGAGGGCAAGCTTCGTGATGCGGATATTCAAGATCTCCTACCATTGTAACCGACTCTGTGTAACCCTAACCCTATCCGGTGTCTATATAAACCGGAGGGTTCTAGTCCGTAGGACAACTTCATCATACAACAATCATACCATAGGCTAGATTCTAGGGCTTAGCCTCCTTGATCTCGTGGTAGATCTACTCTTGTACTACCCATATCATCAATATTAATCAAGCCGGAGTAGGGGTTTACCTCCATCGAGAGGGCCCGAACCTGGGTAAAAACATCGTGTCCTTGTCTCCTGTTACCATCTGCCTAGATGCACAGTTCGGGACCCCCTACCCGAGATCCGCCGGTTTTGACACCGACATCATCCAATGAGGTCATGAGAAGGAGACACCAGAGTCGTTTACCTCTAGAGTACGATGCGAGAAACCTTTTCAACACACCAGGGGCAGGCACCAGTTGAGGGAGTCCTGGACTAAGGGGTCCTCTGGCTTCTGGCATGTTAGACATGGGCTGGACTATTGGGCCATGAAGATACAAGATAGAAGACTTTTCCCATGTCCGGATAGGACTCTCCTTTGCGTGGATGGCAAGCTAGGCAGCAGGAAGTACTATTTCCTTTCTATGTAACCGTCTTTGTACAACCCTAGTTCCCACTGGTGTCTATATAAACCGGAGGGTTTAGTTCGTAGGGACAATCATAATCGGATAGGCTAGACTTCTAGGGTTTTAGCCATTCCGATCTCGTGGTAGATCCACTCTTGTAACCCCCATACTCATCAATATTAATCTAGCAGGACGTAGGGTTTTACCTCCACCAAGAGGGCCCGAACCTGGGTAAGCATTGTGTTCCCTGTCTCCTATTACCATCAACCACAGATGCACAGTTCGGGACCCCCTACCCTAGATCCGCCGGTTTTGACACCGACATTGGTGCTTTCATTGAGAGTTCCACTGTGAAGTCGAAGTCAGGGTTGATGGCTCGCCTTGTGATAAAGGACAACATCACCGCCGATGGAGCCCTAGCCTCAGGCCAAACCCTCCAGTCGGGTGACTTTATCATGACCGCCTGTTCGGCCAGTGAGCCGACGATGACTTCTCGGGTCATCGAAAATCGCCTCCGAATTGACTCCGAATACTCCAAATAGATGGATCCAACGGAATTATCGTCATGGAACGAACTCCTGGATCGCATCGCCGCCTTGGGGGTCACTACAGACTATGGTCAGATTGGTCTTAAACCTGACCAGAGAGAATTCAAATCTTCATCGATCACCCATCAGATAGCGGTAGTGGAGGAGCAAAACAAAAACTCTCCCTCTATACTGAGGACGAAATATGTTTGGATCTCCGAGCTCGAAGAGCCAGATACCTATCCACGGAACGACATGCCTTTGCCTCCGAACTTGGAATCAGACGGTAGACCTGAAAAATTGGTTGATCTCCCGAAGCCCGAACTATTAAGCTCGGAAATTTCTCAAACTCTGGATCCCAAATTGGGCCAGGGTTCAGATTTAAATCCACCCACCCACCCAGATATACGCGATCTCACATACCTACGGCAGCAGTCTCAGGAAATAGTCCATCACTTTTGGGCCAGATTCCTCCTTGTCAAGAACAAGATCAAAGATTGCCGCGACGAAGACGTGATATCAATATCCCTTAGTAATTGTACAGACGAAGGAATCTTCAACGCTATCAACCGCTGTCACGTATTACAATTCACCGATTTGGCAACCATAGTATAGAAGTACTGCGCAATGGAAAGCGCCTCGAAAACTCAGGCAGGTCATTGGGAACCGCTAGCTCCCACTCAACCTTTCGTCCAGACAAAAAGGATGCACCCTCATGGGGCACCCGACACAACAGTAAAGAAATAAAAACCCATTACGGGGCGTGGAACCGTTCTGGAGGGATGGCTTGATAGGCCGTGTAAAATACACACAACACCGGATACCATACCTACCCACAGCCTTAGAGCATGTTGTGTACTCCGGCAAGTGGCCAAGAGTGGCGAGGGTATCCTCACCAAAAATACCTCGGAACAACTCCCCGCAGAACACGACGACCGCAGAGTATTGACAGTCTTCGAGACTTTCGCTTCAAACAATCGGCGCAAAAGGGCACTCCGCGACCTAGCCGAAGTCTGTCAAGTCGCAACAATAAATCCTTGGAACGACATGGACATAACTTTCAACGCCCGTGACGAACCAAAAACCCGGTCAGTCTGGGCACCAGCCACCTTGGTCCTCAATCCATTTGTGGACGGCTTTCGACTCACCAAAGTGCTCATGGACGGCGACAGCGGGATAAACCTCATCTACGAGGATACACTCAGTAAAATGGAAATAGACAGGAGTCGTATCGAGCAAAGTAGCATGACCTTTCCAGGAATTATTCCTAGTCGGGAGGCACGATGTGTAGGAAAAATCACACTTGACATGGTATTCGGCATGCCGGAGAACTATCAGTCCGAAGAGATAACCTTCCAAGTGGCCCCTTTCAAAAGTGGATACCACGCCCTGTTGGGGCAAGATGCATTCACAAGCTTTCAAGCCATACCTCATTACGAGTATATGAAACCCAAAATGGCCGGGCCCAACGGTATTATCACTCTTGCTAGTAATCAGGATATAGCCCTCCGTGCCGAAAACAAAACATCCTCCCTAGCCCTCGAGGCACTCTCTGAGGCCCTTGCGGCCGAAGAGTTAACTGTGCTGCGCTCAACAGTGGATAGGGACGACGTAATCCTCGACAAGTGCTCTAAATCCACCTCCTTCAAACCAGCAGATGAAATAGTCAAATTCCAAGTCCACCCGATGGACCCAAAGAAAACAGCCTCCATTGGTGCACAGCTGGACCCAATGGTGGATGCCGCACTACGAGCGTTCCTACGCGAGAACTGGGGCATATTCACCTGGCACCCTTCCGATATGCCAGGAATCCAACACAGGTTGGCTAAGCATAACCTCAATATATTGAAGGGAGACAAGCCAGTTAAGCAAACACTGCGGTGCTTTTCTGAACCCAAACGACAAGCTATGGGGGAGGAGCTAGCCAAGCTAATTGAGGCCGGATTCATCAGAGAAATAAAACATCCGGACTGGCTAGCAAATCTGGTGATGGTGCCAAAGAAGGATAAATCTTGGCGCTTGTGCGTCGATTTCAAAGACCTCAACAAAGCTTGCCCTAAGGATCCATTCCCCCTCCCCCGCATCGATCAAATTATTGATGCCACTACAGGACATGACTCATTGTGTTTCCTCGACGCGTATTCCGGATACCATCAAATTAAAATGAAGGAATCCGACCAAGCCGCAACGAAATTTATTACCCCATACGAGCCTTTCTGCTTCAACACTATGCCCTTTGGGCTCAAAAACGCCGGCGCCACCTACCAACGCATGATTCAAACATGCCTAGAGAAACAAATCAACAAGATAGTTGAAGCATATGTGGACGACATCGTCATCAAGACTAAGCGCGTCGAGTCATTAATAGTCGACTTACTCTCACATTTGACAATCTACGGACATATGACATTAAGCTCAATCCGGAAAAATGTGTTTTCGGCGTCCCCTCTGGAAAACTACTGGGCTTCATTGTTTCTAGTAGAGGAATCGAGACAAATCCAGCCAAAATCCGAGCTTTATCACAATTGGCTACACCAACAGACCTTAAATAGGTCCAAAAACTAGCTGGATGCATGGTAGCTTTAAGCTGCTTTATCTCCAGACTAGGAGAAAAAGCATTGCCACTTTATCGACTTCTCCGACGCACCGATCACTTCGAGTGGACAGATGCAGCAACGACCGGATTGGAAGAAATAAAGGCTCTGCTAGCAAGCAATCCAGTCCTAGCCGCACCAAGCATCAGCGAACCAATGTTATTATGCATATCTGCAACACACCAGGTGGTGAGCGAAGTACTCGTCTTCGAACGAGAGGAGGACGGACACAAGTTCCCGCTCCATAAGCTGGTATACTACATATCCACTATCCTAACTCCATGCAAATCCCGGTACCCTCGTTATTAAAAGATACCATACGCGGTCTTCATGGCATCTCAGAAGCTATGACACTATTTCCAAGAGTGATCGATCATAGTGGCTTCCGAAGTTCAACTGAACGACATAATAAACAATCGCGACACCACATGACATTGAGCTCCTTCCATTCGATCCCAAGTACTGGCAGACTTCGTCGCCGAATGGACACAAGCCAAACACCCTAAAGAGTACGGCACATATTCCAACTGGGTCATGCACTTCGATGGTTCCAAAATGCTGGCGGGCTTAGGGGAGGGCGTTGTCTTAACATCCCCCACTAGAGATATAGTTCAGTACGTACTCGAAATATTATACACAGACTCCAACAATGCAGCCGAATATGAGGCCTTATTGCATGGTCTTCGGATGGCTGTCTCCATGGGCATACAACACCTGGAACTGCGCGGGGACTCGAACCTCGTGATATCTCAAATAAATGGAGATTTCAATGCCAAGGATCCGAAGATGGCGGCTTACCTTAACGCCGTTCTCAAAATGTCGGCTCGGTTCAAGGGGCTCGAGTTTCACCATGTGGCTCAAGAAAGTAATCAAGCGGCGGATGTCCTTGCTCGCATCGGCACCAAGCGCGACCCCGTCCCACCAAACATCATTTTGGAAAGGCTTTTCAAGCCATTTGTGGTGTGTCAAGGAGAGAGCGACAACGTCAGTCCGGATCCGACCATAACGCCAGATTCTGAACATACCGATATCATCGGAGGCTCATCCACCGAAATAACACCGTCGGCCCATCTTATCATGGCAGTCATTGCCCCATGGACCAAACCCTTCTTGGCCTACCTCAATAGCGAGAGCTCCTTGAGGATCAGAATGAGGCTCGCTGCATTGTTCGGCATTCGAAAGCCTATAAGGTCCACGAAGGAGAACTCTACAAGAAAAGCGCTACCGGAGTACTTCAAAGATGTATCTCTGAGGAAGAGGGGCGGTAGCTCTTGGCTGAAATTCATGCCGGTCTTGGTGTTCACCACGCCGCAGCTCAGGCCCTTGTAAGCAAGGCCTTCCATACAGGTTTCTACTGGCCGACGAACCGAGCAGATGCACAGGAACTTGTCCAACGTTGCGTCAGCCAGCTTTTCGCCAACCAAAACCATATGCCACCCACTGCTCTACAACCAGTCCCCATCACGTGGCCTTTCACGGTCTGGGGGCTTGACATGGTTGGACCCCTTAAAGGAGGCAGCCATAAGAAAAAAAATCTGCTAGTCATGGTATATAAGTTCACTTAGTGGATAGAGGCCAAAGTAGTTAAAACGGCCGAAGCCGGACAAGTGATAGACTTTATATCCGGTGTTGTGCACCGGTACGTGTCCCACACAGCATCATCACCGACAACGGCTCTAATTTTGCAGCCGATGTCGTGAAAGCCGGGTGTGCTAATCTAGTGTAACATCCCAAAATTCTAAATTTTGGAATGTTATATTAAATAGATAGTTTTGATTGTTTGTTTGATTGTTGTGTGATTGATTGACTGAAAGTGAGTGAAATTTGAAACTTTTGAAAGTTAAATGAGAGGGAATAAAAGGACATTCCCGAACTTTCATTTTGCATTTGTGATCTCCACGAATTCAAATTCTTTTCAAATACAAAAGCCTAGAGAGAAGATGACATGACTTCTTCCATTTATTTAAATGAAAGGGGTTGCTGAAAATATTTGAATTTCATTTGAAAATATTTCAAATCCAAAAACTCTAAGCAACTCAATGATTTTCATGAGAGAGGATAAAATGACTTCTTCAAAAACCTATGAAATATGAGTTGGGAGTTTCAAAGAATCAAATTTAAAATCCTTTTGAAATGATTTTCAATTTGGAGTTATTTGGGTTTTATTCAAATTATTTTCCTCCAAAAATAAAATATATGGAAAATAGGGTAAAATGATTCCCTACATTAGAAAATTGGAGAGAAATAAATTTGAAATCATTTTGGTATTTTAAAATGATTTCTATTGGATTTTATTAGAGCAGTAGTATTGTTTGATTTATTTGAATTTTTGAGTATTTTATTTGACGTTACTAAAATGTTCACATTGCAGGAAAACTTTTTCTAAAATATTTGTAATATAATACGCTATATAAAAGTATTATTATTTTTGTCTTTATAATTTTTTCTCTGTAAAAGCAAATCCGCGACCAGCACCGGCTAGATTCCGCTTCCAGCCGGCCTCACCGCCTTGGACCTCCTCCAAGTCAGGCCTCCCCTGCCCCTTTATATAACGCCCCCGGCCTTTTTCCCCATCGTGGTCGCCCAGCGCCACCTGTCGCCCCGTTGTTCGCCGCCCGGTACGCCCGATCCACTGGCCCGTTAAAAAAATATTTTTTTTCTTCTCGTCAGGGACCTATTCACGATTTTTTTTACAAATTAGTCTGTGATCTTGCAGCGCTCGTAACATTTCGCTTGTTTGTCCAAATCCAATGAAACCAACGCCCACTTCTTCATTACGATCCCCTCTTTACAGTAAAACAACTTAAACATGTTTTTGAAAATTTAAAATTTGATTTTTCAAACAGATTTGAGTTTGAACTTCTTTTGATCAGAACATGAGTTTTACAACTCCATTTGAGTTGATTCTTTTTACAAATCGAAGCTCTTGACCTAAACTTTCTGATAAGGCCAAATTCACTCAATTTTGTTACTGCTAGAAATTATTTTATGTTGCAAGAGTAAATTGCTTTTTTAAGTTTTCCGAGATCTTTTCTTCGATTCTTTTGCATGATTGCTTATGTGTGGTTAATATTGCTTGCTTACGATAGATTGACCGGAGTGTGACGAGTAGAACTATCAGATGTTATGTGTGAATCATCTAGATCAACAGTACAAGCAAGTTCACACTTTGATCATATCCCTTTATTACCCAGTTTTTATGCATTAGTTTCAACCCCTCAAACATGGCATGGTTAGGATTTGATAACATGTGGGTATTGGGAAGTAGATGATGAGGTAGAACCTATTGCCCTTTTTATATCAAACCCTTGGGAGTTACTTTTACGTTATGCCTATATTTTCATGCTATGGTCGTAGACGTGGATTGGGTTTGAGCGTATCCATGACAGATGTGAGTTTGTTAATTAATGGTTAACTTAAGGTGGGTACTTTAATACATGTCTGGGTGGATTAGTTGCGGGCACCTGGAGAATCCAGTGTTGTCCTAGGATATCCTGGAGTACCCGTGAGTTCATCCTATGGTTCGCCACCCATGGTCAAACAGATCATAAGATTATTCTTGCTACAAACTTCCGTGCGTAGCCACAAGCTATTATGGGCTCTAGCATAGTTGAGTAAGTTGCAAGACCTCTTTAAGTGGTGGGCTAGCATATGTAGGGGAAAGTAGGTGTAACTGCCCACCCAGAGTAAAGAGTTAATGTTTCTGAAAGACTGTGTCTCTGTCATCCGTTTCTCAAACACCTTGTAGTGCGAGAAATCCAATGGAGGAGATCGAGTCTTGTGGGGAAAAGTGCGAAAACCTCTGTAGAGTGTACAAACTAATCATGATTAGCCGTGTCCCCGGTTATGGACATCTCGAGTATCTGGATCTTGGATTATCATGTTGATCTCATCACTTTACTTAATTAATTTTTTGGGTTGTTAACTTTTAATTGGGATTGAGTTGGAGGAACGTTCTCAATAATTTTCAACCAACTTGGTAGTTAAATAAAATTCATTCCTTTGATGTAGGAAAAAATTGGCTTTTTGCAAAAAACATTATAACCATAAAGCCTCCACCAGCCATATACACATGTAGTGTTAGTCATTATTCATCATTATCCTATGGTGTGAATTTGCTAGTACATTCAATGTACTGACCCTTTGTGGCTGCAACGTCTCATGTTGCAGGACTTCTTACGATGAGTAAGTGATACATTAGGGTTACGATTTCTACACTCAACTTTGCCGTTGGTATCAGAGAACATGTTGACTATAGTCGGGTCGCTACAAGATGGTATAAGAGCACATGTTGACTATAGGACGTGACCCCTAGAAACTGGCAAGCCCATAGGAAATATTTTCTCTACAACTTTATTTTCAAAAGGATCTTTTACCTCTCTTCTTTTCTGAGTTTTATCAAATATTTTCCCTTTTAATTAGACTATACCCATTTCCCCTTTTGACCACGCGAAGATTCGACTGATGAGATCACTCCAAGAAGTACAAGATATCGGACAACAAAGACCTCTACGGAATGAAGAGGATTTTACCGTGCACTATAATAATGGAAACTATAATGGTTGAAGACTCCGAAGACTAGGAGAATTTGAAGGTTTTGAAGAATTCCCAGGTTGGTATGACCTAGGAAAGCTACCCTTATGGAATTTGTCAGACTATTGACAGCTGTCAATACCCGAGATCAAGGTGTATCGGAGAAAGACTGGAACATGAAACATTAGAACTCAAAGTTTTGTCAAGAAAACCCTAAGGCAGGACATATCAACTATGGAATGATAGCTCATGGAAATGATAAGAGAAGAAACACGACTATCCATGATGTTATCGCCCGCTTATGCTATTGTCACCGTGCTGAGTTAAGCATGCATTTCTCCGGAAGGATTGGATGGTAGAAGGCTGATGTAACACCTATCCGCAAGAGATGAAGTTTTAACTTTAGCTGGTGTATCACCAGGATCTCGAGTATTACATCAAGAATTTTAAGATGGACCTGTAGGAAGCCGTATTTGATGAGAAAGCATTTCGTTAAGAACTTAGGACCCAGAAGCTGAAAGTAGCCAAGCTGGAGGAGCAAAACCTCGAGATACCGGAGATTCGTCAGGAGTTGAAGGATAGTAGGGATATGGTTCATGCCAAGGATGTTGAAACCCAGAAGTTTGGAACGCAACTCTAGAAATATTAAAGGACGTCACTAGAGACTTTGTGTCAACAAAGATGATCTGGCAAAAGAACCTGAGAAGGACAAGCACGATCGGAAGAAGCCATCGGAGACATGAACAAGGCTTGAAGAGTTTCGCAACTTTGAATATTTATTAACCTTTAGAAGACCAAGCCCCTGTTATATACCTACGTCAGATGCGACGATTGTGAGCTGTCATTTGTTTGATGGTTTTTTCTGACGGCCACAAAATAAAATCTGTCTTTTTGAAACTGTTGTTTGCATTGTTTGTATCCCTCTCTATCTCTCTTATCTCACCCCAAACCTATGGACCCAATAGAGGATGAATGGAGATGAACTCATGTTTCCTGGATCGATAAGTCAATTGGAGACAGACCGATGGATTCAGAACATGGAAGATCATATGGAGAATAACCCTATTATCATAAAGGATATGACCCAGCATGCTCTTTAGTGCTTTAGAAGAGATGCTGCTACTTGGTGGAGGATGTACCAAACCATCAATGGATGGCAAGGAGTAACCACTTGGAAAGAATTTAAGTTCACTTTGCCAAAGTCTCGGTTTGTGTCCCAGAAATTGAAGCCTTATGGAAATGATATGAAGAAACCTTATGCATGCAAGCTCTATGGAGAAATAGGAGACGACCATAAAGAGCCCAAGGATGAATGCCTCCACTGTGAAGAAAATGACCCACATGAAGAACGCCCAACTAAGCAGATTACTTGTTTCTTGAGCGAAGGGACTACCCACTACCCTGCTCAGTGTCACATTTACCTCGTGGTTCAAAGAACCATCCAACAGAAGAAAGAAGCAATGAAAGGAGCCCTCAAGGAAATTTTAGAAGAACATGTGATGAAGGAAGAGGTGGAGGACACACCCGAAGAAGACCCAATTAAACCATGCACTAAGTCGTGCTATTCATGTGGAGAATAACGACACATCTCCCAGAATTGTCGGAATGGAGATCTAGTAGAATTCCCGATAGAGAAAGTAGAGTATGACCCACAGGAAATAGAAGCCCTGATTGGAATGGAAAAGTCTAGGAAGAGAAATAGATTGGATTCCAGGAAGGACCTGAGTCACATCACCTGTTTCAAGTGCAAGGAGTCAGGGCACTACCTTAGTGGTTGCCCAAAAAGCAAGTCGAGGACCCAAGGAGGCTTTGAAATCACACGGAAACCTTGTGACTTGTCAGAAGTAATATGTTTCTGCTGTAATGAAGCACGGCACTTTGCCAGAGATTGTCCTAAAGAGAAGGAGGCTTCTGCTAAATAGTTGAGTTTTGAACAAAAGGAATATAGTAGCAGTAGTGGGAACAATTCTTTTATATTGAGGTGTTGACTTGAGGCATGTACTGGAAATGCAGGAGATTGTGATAATTTGAGAATCAATCAAGTTAGCATCATTTGTACTGATTTGGATTTTAAGAGTCGTTACTCTATGAAGAAAAGATTTTTGACCATTTTCGAGGATATGAGAAATAAGGTGTATGGGTGAATTTGTGCATTTCAAGGATGTTAGTACTTTGTGAGGACACTTGACCCCTGGAAAGGACAATGATGTTCCACGGACTGGACTACGGACAAAATAAGTACGAGTTTTATCTCGATATGTTGCATACCCCAAGAAGTATGAATGAATGAAGTATTATTGGATATAGAGGAAGCATAATGTGGGTAATATGGAGCACTTGTAACTCCATGATGAGTCTATGTGGCCACGTCTTAGTTTGGTACCGATAGAAGGAAGGGAGACACTACAATTGCATGGATGTAAGAAATGCTAGGAAGCTGGATGTTGGAATAATGATGAGTTGCCCGATGATGATTTCAAGGTTTGTAAGTGATGAGATGGGCCATAACCTACAGGCCCCAGGACCTGCCAAGAAGCAAGCACATTATTGCTAAAGGAAAAACCCTGGAAGAAGTTACGATTTTATCGACAACAATTTTATAGGAGTAACGCAAAACCAGAGAGTTGTGAAGAAATGTTAGATGTTTGTTTGGCTTGCAGAATCAATGGATTATTCCAAACGCAAGTTCGTGGACAAGAGAAATTCTGTAATGCTTGTGAGGATGACCGAGTGTTAGAATACGGGATTTGCTAAATCATATACAGGGTAATGATTTGGGTGCGGGATGGATTGATCACCATACCAACTTACTCTTATTATTCGCCTTTGCTATATGGGATGGTAAAACCTGAGTGACTTACCTATAGTAGAGAGACGACGGTCAAAACCTTGTTTAAACCTTAGAATGGTATAAGTATTTTCTCTTACAAGGCAGCTATTGCCAATCGTAGGTCATACGGTGAGAATGAAGCCCAGACCCATTTCCTGCAGGAGAAACCATAAATTGTTGACCACCATGAGATATCGATAGTTCTTAGTATTGGCGCCAGACCTGTCAACTAAGAAGACCAAGTCACAGAAGGACCTTACCAAGAGGAAAGGACAGAAGAATTGCGGTAAAGTTTATGCCACTATAGGAAGAGCCAAGAGAAGGAATTTTCCTGAGAATTTGAGAAGACCGACACTGTCAACAATAAGGATGGAATATATGAGTTTCGATTGAACCGTAACCATGCTTCTAAGGGTGGTAGCACCCCAGACCCCCTGTCACGATCGATGGATTTTGAGAAGACCCCCGAACCTAACCTATTTCTTTCTAGCGTCTCCGAATCTCGAGGACGGGATTCATTTTAAGGGTGGTAGGTTTGTAACATCCCAAAATTCTAAATTTTGGAATGTTATATTAAATAGATAGTTTTGATTGTTTGTTTGATTGTTGTGTGATTGATTGGCTGAAAGTGAGTGAAATTTGAAACTTTTGGAAGTTAAATGAGAGGGAATAAAAGGACTTTCCCAAACTTTCATTTTTCATTTGTGATCTCCACGAATTCAAATTCTTTTCAAATACAAAACCTAGAGAGAAGATGACATGACTTCTTCCATTTATTTAAATGAAAAGGGTTGTTGAAAATATTTGAATTTCATTTGAAAATATTTCAAATCCAGAAACTCTAAGCAACTCAATGATTTTCATGAGAGAGGATAAAATGACTTCTTAAAAAACCTACAAAATATGAGTTGGGAGTTTTAAAGAATCAATTTTAAAATCATTTTGAAATTATTTTCAATTTGGAGTTATTTGGGTTTTATTCAAATTATTTTCCTCCAAAAATAAAATATATGGAAAATAGGGTTTAATGAATCCCTACATTAGCAAATTGGAAAGAAATAAATTTGAAATCATTTTGGTATTTTTTAAAATGATTTTTATTGGATTTTATTAGAGCAGTAGTACTGTTTGATTTATTTGAATTTTTGAGTATTTTATTTGACGTTAGTAAAATGTTCACGTTATAGAAAATCTTTTTCTGAAAATTTTAATATATAATACGCTATATAAAAGTATTATTATTTTTGTCTTTATAATTTTTTCTCTGTAAAAAAAACAAAAAAAATGCGCGACTGACTCCGGCTAGAGTGCGCTTCTAGCTCGCCTCGCCGCCTTGGACACTCCTCCAAGTCGGGCCTCCCCTGCCCCTTTACATAACACCCCCCCCCCCCCGTGGCCTTTTTCCCCGTCGTCACCGTCCAGCACCGCCTGTCGCCCCGTCGTTCGCCGCCCGGTACGCCCGATCCGCAGGCCCGTTTATTTTTTTTTCTCGCCAGGGACCTATGCAACGCTCGTAACTTTTCGCTCGTTTGTCCAAATCCAACGAAACTAATGCCCACTTCTTCGTTACGATCCCCTCTTTCTAGTAAAACAACTTAAACATCTTTTTAAACATTTAAAATTTGATTTTCAAACAGATTTGAGTTTGAACTTCTTTTGATCATAACTTGAGTTTTATAACTCCGTTTGAGTTGATTCTTTTTGCAAATCGAAGCTCTTGACCTAAACTTTCTGATAAGGACAAATTCACTTAATTTTGGTACTGTTAGAAATTGTATTTTGTTGCAAGAGTAAATTGCTTGTTTTCGAAGTTTTCTGAGATCTTTTCTTCGATTCTTTTGCATGATTGCTTATGTGTGGTTACTATTGCTTGCTTACGCTAGATTGACCGGAGTGTGACGAGTAGAACTATCAGGAGTTATGTGTGCGAATCATCTTCCTCAAAAGTACAGGCAACTTCACTCTTTGATCATATCCCTTTATTACCCAGTTTTTATGCATTGGTTTCAACCCCTCAAACATTGCATGGTTAGGATTTGATAACATGTGGGTATTGGGAAGTAGATGATGAGGTAGAACCTATTGCCCTTTTTATATCAAACCCTTGGGAGTTACTTCTACGTTATGGCTATATTGCCATGCTATGCTCGTAGACGTGGATTTGGTTTGAGTGTATCCATGACAGATGTGAGTTTGTTAATTAATGGTTAACTTAAGTGGGTACTTCAATACATGTCTGGGTGGATTAGTTGCGGGCACCTGGAGAATCCAGTGTTGTCCTAGGATATCCTGGAGTACCCGTGAGATTATCCTATGGTTCGCCACCCAGGCTCAATGGGATCATAAGATTATTCTTGCTAGAAACTTCTGTGTGCAGCCACAAGCTATTATGGACTCTAGCATAGTTGAGTAAGTTGCAAGACCTCTTTCAGTGGTGGGCTAGCAGATGTAGGGGAAAGTAGGTGTAACTGTCCACCCAGAGTAAAGATTTAATGTTTCTAAAGGACTGTGTCTCTGTCATCCGTTTCTCAAACACCATGTAGTGCGGGAAATCCAACGGAGGAGATCGAGTCTTCTGGGGAAAAGTGCGCAAACCTTTGTAGAGTATACAAACTAATCATGATTAGCCGTTTCCCTGGTTATGGACATCTTGATTATCTGGATGTTGGATTATCATGTCGATCTCATCACTTTACTGAATTAATTTGTTGGGTTGTTAACTTTTAACTGGGATTTAGTTGGAGGAACCTTCTCAATAATTTTCAACCAACTTGGTAGTTAAATAAAATTTATTCCTTTGATGTAGGGAAAAATTGGCTTTCCGCAAATAACATTATAACCATAGAGCCTCCACCAGCCATATATGCATGTAGTGATAGTTATTATTCATCATTATCCTATGGTGTGAATTTGCCAGTACATTTAATGTACTTAGCCTTTGTGGCTGCAACGTATCATGTTGTAGGACTTCTTACGACGAGTAAGTGATACATTATGGTTACGATTTCTACACTCAAATTTGCCGTTGGTGTTGATGGGAATCCACAAACTTGTTGTTACTTCTGCTATTTGGATTGAGGTAATAGTATTTACGTTACTTTATACATGTGATTTACCTCTGTTATAAATCCTCGAGCACTGTGTGTCAGCATACCGATCCAGGGATGACACTTAAGCATAGAGACTTGACCGTCTGAGGTCGGGTCGCTACATCTAGGCATTAATCTCTATTACGCCTCCGTCTATCATCCGCAAACAAATGGTCAAGTCGAACGAGCCAATTGTCTTATTATGAGCGGCATCAAACCCAGACTAGTGCGGTCTTTGAAAGAATCATACAAGCACTGGGTGGAGGAGCTCGACTCCGTACTCTGGGGGCTGCTGACCATACCCAATCGCACTACCGGATATACACCTTTCTTCATGGTGTACGACGGAGAGGATGTGTTACCCTGCGACATTATTCATGACTCACCTCAAGTGCGCATGTATGAAGAGAGTGAGAGGCCGAGCTTGATCGGCAGGACAGCTTAGATGCCCTGGAGGAGGAGCGCGACATTGCAAAAGCTCGTTCCGCATTTTATCAACAACAGGCCTGCACATATCAAAGCAGAGAAGTATGTGCCAAGACTTACAATTTTGGCGAACTCGTTCTACGCTTGCCAGAGAAGAAAATGGACAAACTCAAGCCCAATTGGGAGGGTCCCTTCATCATTGACGAAGTTCTCACTGGAGGAGCGTACCGCCTGCGTGATGCATCAGACAACCGCCTAGAACCAAACCCCTGGAATGCTGCCAGACTCCGAAGATTCTATGCCTAGCGTCGAACCCTTAGTTTGTTTCCTCCTCCCTATTGTTTAAATTATTTTTTATCCTCTCTTTTCGCCCTCTTTTATAAGCCTTAAAATCATGCGGCTAAACCATACACCTATAACGTACACATTCTCAAATGTGTACGTCCATTATACCTGGGGGCTTCTTTCACAAAAGCTTATTATTGTTATTTTTCGAGCCTCAAGCTCATCACATATGCGTTTTTCACCATATGTAACTTTTCTTTGCCATTATATGCATCGATATGACTTAAGTTTTGGCCAAGCTGGGTTGCCTGGCTCCTGTGCTTATGCCCTACGTTCCCGTTAATTTGGCTGGGGCATTAAGGGAGCACCTCTGTGATTGTTACTGCCGGGTCATCCGGACTTGTTCCTCAGACTGGGTGAAGCCGAAAGCTAGCATTCTTAAGGGAATATTCGGTTGGCGGACTAAATATGTTTTACCTT
This sequence comes from Triticum urartu, assembly GCF_056163025.1. Taxonomy (NCBI): domain Eukaryota; kingdom Viridiplantae; phylum Streptophyta; class Magnoliopsida; order Poales; family Poaceae; genus Triticum; species Triticum urartu. The sequence continues at coordinate 366,963,427 of NC_141874.1, read as the reverse complement.
TCTTCCACCATGAACCCCCAGATGTTACCTATACTGCGATGTTTTCAATCACAGTTCGGACTTGCATATTAACTCATGCACACCCAGGGAAAGGAACCCTTAACGGAACTATTCTCTCTAGAAGATGTTTCTTACAATCACAATGTAATATAACATAGCTAGCCGGATACAACATGTCTGTTCAAGCAACTATGACCCCTACGCCTGGTTTCCACGCATACCCTGGTCTATTATACTGCTCGAGTATTCGGAAACACTCTGCACCTTCGAGTCCAGAGGTCGAAGCGAAAAGGTCGGCCATGACAATCATTTTACAATCCGGCTAGGAACAAATATATCAAGGAAAGAACATAGTCACTGGGACTCAAAAACTTCCTCCTCTATACCGGCTAACAGGCTGTCTAGCTTCTAATACTGTTGGGAATATTTGGTAGCTACTTCTACTTGGTCATATACCAAATTGACGGGAATTTCTTTCCCATCTGACCCTAGTGGTCTGACCCAAGCCATATGATTCGGATCAAGCTTGGTATACCATGTTTTTACCATGGCCCAGGCCTCTCACACACATTCCCGGTAGGCTGATATCTTCCATAATCGAATACGCCGCCGTGCCCCTTTGAACAGCTCCACGAGCTCCGCCATACCTCCTGGAGGAGAGGCGGATGGCCATAAAGCCTTGGCAACACTATGCATTGCCTGCCGAACTCGCTCGTGCATCTGGGACAACTCTTGTAGCAGGTCACCTTGAGATCCAGACATTTCTTCATCGGGACGGCTAGTCAGCATACCTGCAGACACAAATCTGTCAGTTCCGGTCCTCGCCGAATTATAGGGAGGCATGTTTGAAAAGCATACTGAATATGCCGCCTTGTAGCCTCCTATTCTCCTTGACGGCGTCAGCTAGCTGGGCTCAAACATCTTTTAGTTCTTCTCCCAGTTGGGTATGGGAATCCTGCAACTTGTTCTTTTCATCCCTGACCGGCGTCAGCACACGTTCGCCTGTCGCATGTTGCCTTTTGGCCTCTTGTTCACCAGCTTGGGCGTCCTTCTGTTTCTCTCTCAGTTGCTCTACTGATTCTGTCGGTAGAAACACAACAGTGTTAATATAACTGGTATATGATTATACTTCTTTCTACTAGGGAGAAACATTACCTGGTGGTGCCTCCTTAAATTTTTCCAATTCGGTGGTAGCCGCAGTTTGTTGAGTCTGACATTTTTCCAGCTCCTGAGACAACGGGCTATTCTTCTCCATAAGTGCTTGATTATACAATGATCCTTAAATTAGTTGTATCACCCGCTTTAAGTCTCGGGGGCTACTGGTGTATGATTATTAAATCGACACTTACCCGCATATCTTTTAGATGCTGGTCCGTGGCTCTGGCAAGCCCATCCCGAGCAGCTCGGATGTACGAATCGGCCGAGATAAAAGCATCGAATGTCTCCTTTGAAAAGCCGGGGTCACGGAGAGCGGCCCTCTGACGACGATGATTCATGGCGCTCTCCACTTCAGAGTTCGTCACGGACATATCATCTGAATCCTGTGCGGAAGGACAGTTCGACGCCACTCCCGTGTCAGCCCCTGTCTTTAGGACTGGGTCTGGAACCTGACTAGTGGAGGCATGACCGGCAGGATCCCCGGACATAGTCCGGCGGACACTTTTCCTGATCGAATGTGGCGAATGGCATCACGATTTGATGTGGCGATCAGGAGATGTATTTTCAAAAAAGAAAGCCTTACCTATTTGATGAAGGTTCTGCCATATTATCATTTGCCTTTCTCTTCGAAGACGTACTCGGTGTGGGCGCCGCTCTCCTCGGAGATGCTTCCGATGCACGTTGTGACGTCGAGCGCCTCCCCTTTGGAACACGAAATAGTGTGGTGCGGTAGGTGAGGCATAATAAGGAAACTCTTTCAAAGATGGTGTATCTTAAGTAACTTACATGCAAAGCAGGGAGGAGGCCGGGATAATCGGCGATGATGGGTACTTCCGTACCATCGTAGCTCGTCTCATAGAATACTCCATTCTCGAGCTCCACAAATATGTTCGGATCTTCTTAGAATCCGGGGTCAAGGTCCTGGTTGTGACCCTCCGGCTGAGGGGCGGGGCTATGGATCCCCTCGGTAGCCTTCCGCCATTTTCTGTTGCGAGTGGATAGGTTACTATCCACTAAAAGTGATTCAGGGAGATGAGTAAAATGGTGGTATTGGAGCTCACCAATCTAGGAGGATTACATATGGAAAATCCATCTCGACATTGGAGACGAGTGAACTCCTCCTTCTCCCCTTTGTACAGTTCGGCCAATATTCTGGCTAAAGCGGCGGGGGTTTTCGGACCCTTTCGGCTGCAGCGTGAGGCGTCATCTTGCCCATTATAGTGCCACATGGGAAGCCCTCTGTACTGGATTGGTTGGACCCCCCGCACTATGGAGATCGCCATTACCTCGAGTATTGATAATCCGGACTAGGCGAGCGTCTTAATCTTGCCCATCAACTGACTGACTTCCGCGCTATCCTCCTCCTCGAGGCTTCGAGGGCGCTAGTTGTGGTGTTTCTTCAACGGAGCACTTGAAAATTCAGGGAGACCCATTCAGACTGGGTCAGGAAGAGCGACATCGTCAATATAGAACCATTCGGAAGGGCACTCTTCGGAAGCCTTCTTCCGTGTACCGGACAGGTATCCGGTCCCGGTGATGCGCCATACCTCGGCTCCTCCCACTTCGAATATTGATCCCCCTTGATTACGAGGGACTAGGCAGAACAGTTGTCTCCATAATTCAAAATGGGCCTCACAGCCCAGGAACAGCTCACATAGAGCAATGTAACCCGCGATGTGCAGGATGGAGGCGGGAGTTAAACTGTGGAGTTGGAGGACATAATACTCCAGAAGTCCTCGGAGGAAGGGATGGATTGGAAATCCAACGCCTCTTAGCAAGAAGGGAACGAAGCATACTCGTTCCACCCTAAACGGATTGGGGAAATTCTCCGCATGAACCTCGCCGTCGAAGGACGTTAATCCTGCTCGGAGGGGACTAGATCCGCGGGGGGAAGAAAGCCCTGTTTTTGGAGCTTCGTCAGCTGACCATGAGATACGGAACATCTCTCCTAATCACCTTTTTCGGAGCCGTGGGAACGAGAGGAAGAGCTAGGAGTGCTAGCCATGTTGGAGTGGTTCCTCCTAGCGAGCTCTGAGGATTTTTTTTCACAGGGTGTGGAATGGATCTGAGATCTATTCTCTTTAAATAGGCACCTCTCTTGTATGGTCAGGGTGGTATGTGCAAAAATACCCCGACCTCTCGTATCCACTCGCCACGTGGAAGCTGAAGTCAGGAAGGTGTGGAAGCCGATGGGCGTGACATTAAATGGAAAAGTCGAATACCGCTCTTTAAGTTAGGGACTTTGAAGTAATCGGAGGGGGAACCCACCTTGCAATGCTGAAGACAATCTGCGCGCCGGACACCTCATCATTGAAGTCTGGTTCGGGGGCTTCTGAGGGAGTTCTGGACTAAGGGGTCATCGGGCGTCTGACCTGTTTTACATGGACCGGACTATTGGGCCATGAAGATACAAGATAGAAGACTTTCTCCCATGTCCGGATAGGACTCCCCTTTGCGTGGATGGCAAGCTAGGCGGTAGGATGTACTATATCCTTTCTATGTAACCGACTTTGTACAACCCTAGTTCGCTCTGGTATCTATATAAACCAGAGGGTTTAGTCCGTATAGGACAATCATAATTAGATTGGCTAGACTTCTAGGGTTTTAGCCATTACGATCTCGTGGTAGATCCACACTTGTAACCCACATACTCATCAATATTAATCTAGTAGGACATAGGGTTTTACCTCCACCGAGAGGGCCCGAACCTGGGTAAACATTGTGTTCCCTGTCTCCTGTTACCATCAACCTCAGACACACAATTCGGGATCCCCTACCCAAGATCCACCGGTTTTGACACCGACACCAGTAACCCGCCGGTGGTGAATCAGGCGGTTGAGGCGCCCGTGAATGGAGCCCCGATTCAGTCATGCGCTATGGACCCGCCTCGTTTTGATATGACTCTGCCTCCGCACGTGCCAACACCGTCAGGTCATTATTCTAATCCTTTGGACAATATGATTGTAGCAGTGTCACGATTGGCGGCTCTTCTAGTTGAAGGCGAGTCTCTAGCTACGATAGAGATGCGGAGGGCCAGAGAACTTCTTCAGATGGTTGTGGCTGAACAGGCGGCTTATTCGTATAGCCGTGAACGGATTCATTCTACCCCTCGTCCAAGCCGAAGTTATAGCAGGCATCTTGAGTCGCTGCAGTTTCAAGTAGTGAACATCGCCATAACCAGCCTCGTGTGCATGACCCGGCGCTGGTGGTGTTGATGCTCAGACTTTGGTGGATCAGGGCAGGGCGTGACGGGAGGCGGAGCTGGCGGCTCAGCTAGCGGCTCAACAGCAACCTCCGGTTTATCCATCAACATCTATGGAGGCTGGGGTGACCTCCAGAACCTTGGGTGTGCCGTGTTTAGCACCGGCTCTGCGTAATGATCGTTTGCCTAAGGATTTCAAGGGTCCTCATAAGGTACCTAATTACACAGCAGATCAGCCCCCTGAAGCTTGGATTGAGAGTTATGAGATGGCCATGGAGATGTTGGATGTTAGTGATGTTGCATGTGCTAAGTACTTCACCATGATGTTGGATGGGCTGGCTCGTACTTAGCTGAAAGGATTGCCCGCTAACTCCATCAGGTCATGGGCAGAGTTGAAAGCCTGTTTCATCCAAAGTTTTAAAGACACATGTAAGAATCCTCTGTCGATCTTGGATTTGGATTCCTGCATCCAAGGTGAAGGCGAGTCAACAACCAATTGGGTACGCCGGATCTCAGCTGTCATACACTCATCAGATAGTATCAATGCCGGTTCAGCAGTCCTGATGTTGGAGAAGAATTTCCGTTTTCTCCCCCTTAAGCAGAAATTGGGGCGGCTTAAGTGTCACTGCAATGACATGGGGGCGCTCATGGCGGCTCTCGTCAAATATGCCGATTCTGATAGTACCAAGGACCCTGACTCTGATGAAGAAAAGGCGGGCAAGGGAAAGAAGAGTGGCAGTGTGAAGGGACAACAGCATAACACGGAGAGTCATAGTGGCAATGGCAAACTTAAGGCGGAGAATAGTTTAGACTTTGTGGCCTACACCAATACGCAGAATAATAATCAACGTCGCTTAGGAAAGCTGGCCCGGTTTGGCGGGCCAAAGTTCATCCTTGAAGCTATGATGAACCAACCTTGCCCAAAGCACGGTACACATGAAAAGTCCGCCAATCATCTGTGGAAGGATTGCTTCATCATGAGGGCGTATAGAAATTCCAATTTTTTCCAGAATAATCATGGCCCGAATGGAAGTTTAGGGTCCGGCTCTCACGGGCCTAGATTTGGTGGTGATGGTACAAACTCTAGCTTCCAAGGCCAAGGCAATCAGGGTGGCTTTAAACAGTAGTCTGGTCAAGGAAATCAACACCAGCAATCCGGTTATCAGAGTAATCCGAAGTAGTTGAATAGTGTACAGTATCATGTGTTCACTACAAGTTGAGCCGGCGGTTCCCCGTTTCTTGAGATGGTCTGAACATCCTATTCTTTGGAGCCGTGAGGATCACCCGCCCCGGGGTGACAATCCGGGTCAGTTGGCTTTGGTGGTTGGACACCAAGTTGGAGGGTATAGGTTCACTAAGGTGCTCATGGACGGAGGCAGCAACATCAATATCCTTTACTACGAAACTTTTCGTCGTATGAGTTTGACTGACAAGGATCTTAAGCCGTGTAACACTGTTATTCATGGTGTGGTACGTGGTAAATTAGCATATCCAGTGGGCAAGATAGCTTTGGAAGTGGCCTTTGGTGATGATCATGATTCCGGAGTTGAGACCTTAACCTTTGAGGTGGTTAAGATTAAGAGCCCTTATCATGCTTTGTTTGGGTGGCCGGCTTATGCCAAGTTTATGGCAAGGCCTTGTTATGTTTATCTACAACTCAAGATGTCGGGTTACAAGGGAACTTTCACTATGCATGGCAACATGAAGATAGCCTTGGAATGTGAAGAAGGCGATGCTGCTTACGCCGAGTCTATTTGTACAACTGAGGAGTTGAAGTTTTATAAAGACAATGTTGATCCGGCGGATATGACACCTTGAAGAAGCCAACTACAGAGCATGATCCTTTGTTGAAATTTAAGTCGGCGGATCACACTAAATTGGTTGATTTTGTTCCTGGCGACTCATCTAAGAAGTTCAGCATTAGTACTAATCAGGATCCGAAATAGGAAAGCACGCTCATCGAGTTCATCCGTGAGATCCGGGACATCTTTGCATGGAAGCCTTCAGACATGCCAGGTGTACCGAGGGAACTCGCCGAGCACACTCTCAATATTGATCCAAAGTTTAAACCGGTCAAGCAATTCCTTTGCCGTTTTAATGAAGAGAGGCGTAAGGCCATTGGTGAAGAAGTGGCCCGGATCTTGGAGGCTGGGTTCATCGTTGAAGTTTTTCATCCTGAATGGTTGGCTAACCGGTGCTGGTACTTAAGAAAATGGTACTTGGCACATGTGTGTGGATTACACAGACCTTAACAAGGCCTGTCCAGCTGATCCTTTCTCTCTGGCGACTTACCAGTGGTGTGTGCAAAATTGCCTTCATGATCAGATTGGGCGCAATGTTCATGCTTATGTGGATGATATTGTGGTGAAATCAATGAAGAAAGAAACCTTGATAGATGATTTGAAAGAGACCTTTGACAATCTCCAAATCTACAAGACGATGCTTAACCCGGCCAAATGTGTCTTTGGTGTACCAGCAGGCAAGCTCTTCGGTTTTTTGGTCTCTGAACGGGGTATTGAAGTTAACCCAGAGAAAATCAAGGCCATCACTTCTTTGGCTAAAACGGCATGTATTAATGATGTTCAGCCTCTGGCGGGTCATATTGCGGCCTTAATCCGATTCATAAGCCGGCTGGGAGAAAAAGCTATCCCTCTGTACCAGATGATGAAGAAAATAGATCACTTTGTCTAAAGTGATGCTGCTGATCAGGCGTTTGAAGCCTTCAAAAAACAGTTAGCTCAGCCGCCGATCCTTGCTTATTGATAAAGAGCCCTTACTATTATATGTGGCTGCCAATAGTCGCGCTGTCAGTGTGGTAATCATTGTGGAAAGGAAGGAATCAGGCAAGGAATATCTGGTTCAGCGCCCGGTTTACTACATCAGTGAGGTTCTCATTGAGTCCAAGCAGAGATATCCACATTGGAAAAAGCTGTTATATGGGGTGTTCATGGCTAGTCGAATGCTCAAGCAATATTTCCTTGGTCATCCCATCACTGTGGTTAGTTCTGCTCCTTTAGGGGATATTATTCAGCACAGAGAGGCCACGGGTCGGGTAGCCAAATGGGCCATTGAGCTCGGACCCCATGGGTTGAAGTATATGCCTCGGACAACTATTAAGTCTCAAGTACTGCTGGATTTTATTAATGACTGGACTGAGTTGCAGATGCCTGAGGAGAAGCCAGATAGCACATATTGGACTATTCACTTCGATGGATCCATGCAATTGGAGGGCTCGGGGCTAGAGTTGTCTTGACTTCCCCACGAGGTGATAAATTTTGTTATGTTTTTAAGGTTGATGTTCCCTTGTACTAACAATGCAGCTGAGTATGAAGACTGACTCCATGGTCTTCGGATGGCTAAAGAGATGAATCTAAGCCGGGTGAGGTGTTTTGGTGACTCGGATTTGGTGGCTCAGCAAGTTTCAGGCACTTGGGATTCTAAGGACCCACTCATGGCGGCTTATCGCCGCGAGGTTGATGCTATTGCTGGTCATTTCAAAGGTTATCAAGTGGAACATGTTGATCGTAGGAAGAATGAGGCGGATGATGCTCTGAGTCGGTTAGGGTCCCAGCGTAAGCCGGTGCCACCTAAGGTTTTCCTTGATATTCTGTATAACCCTTCAGTCAAGTTGCCTACAGAGGAAGATCTTGCTATTCCTGACCCGGAGGCACAATTGGTAGAGGCTCTTCGTGCTATTCCTGATTGTACAGTTCCATATTTGGCTTATATGACCCCGGGAGAGTTACCTGAAGATGAAACTTTAGACAGGCAGATAACCCGGCGGTCTAAGTTAATGACTATTGTCAATGGAGAGTTGCATCATTGTAGTGTCACAGGGGCATTTCAACATTGTGTTTCTCCTAAAGAAGGTTGTGAGATTCTACGGGAGATTCATGAAGGAGATTGTTATCATCATGCCATCTCTAAGTCTCTTGTAGCCAAGGCTTTCCGTCATGGGTTTTATTGGCTGCCGGCTCATGCTGATGCAGAGGATTTGGTTAGTAAATTTGATGGCTGTCAGAAATTTTCAAGACGAGCTCATGCACCGGCTCAACAATTACGGATGATTCCAATTACTTGGCCGTTTGCAGTCTGGGGGCTGGATATGGCTGGACCTTTCAAGCGGTCCAAAGATAAAAAGACCCACCTTTTGGTGGTGGTTGACAAATTCACAAAGTGGGTTGAGGCAGAGCCGGTCATTAAGTGTGACGCTGCAACAGTGGTTTAGTTCATGAAAAAGTGATTTTCCAGTTTGGCTTTTGTCACAACATTATAACTGGTAATGGCACTAATCTAACCAAGGGTGCTATGAAAGAATTTTGTCAACGAGAGCATATTCGTCTGGATGTATAATCAGTGGCTCACCCCCAGTCCAATGGTCAAGCTGAAAGAGCCAATCAAGAAATTTTGAAAGGCATTAAGCCCTGGCTTATGGTCACTTTGCAGAGGACACCGAGTTGTTGGGTGGAAGAATTGCCCTCAGTGCTATGGAGTATCAATACTACCCCCAACAGATCTACGGGTTACACGCCTCTTTTCATGGTTTACGAAGTGGAGGCGGTTCTCCCTAGTGACATCCATCACGACTCGCCCCGTGTGGCGGCTTATGTTGAAGGTGATAATGAAAAAGCACGTCAGGATTCTCTTGAGCTATTGGATGAGCAGCGTGACCGTGCGGCGGCTCGTTCGGGGATTTACCAGCAAGATATGCGTCATTATCACAGCCGCCGGGTTAAAACTAGAACCTTTCAAGAAGGCGATTTGGTGCTCCGGCTTATCCAGGATCGAACTGATATGCACAAGCTATCCCCACCTTGGGAAGGACCCTTTGTAGTCAGCAAAAATCTGAACAACGGGTCATACTACCTTATCGATGTTCGAGACCACAAGGAGTCACGCACGTCGGAAGAGGAGACCCGCCGGCTGTGGAATATTGCTCATCTTCGGCCTTATTACACTTGAGCCACCGGCTCTTCCGATGTACATATTTTGTCCATGTATATATTATGATTAATATAATAAAGACGACATCGCTGATAATTCAAGGCCTATGTCGTTTCATTTCTGAGAATAAATGAGTCTTTATTGTCACTTCATATGATCACTTGGGGGCTTCTTGCTCAATGAGCATAGCTATGACTACCCTCTTGATCCGCCTTGTACGCCATGATTACCAAATACTTGGGGGCTTCCTGCTCGTTGAGCATAGCTATGACTACCCTATTGATCTGGCTTATACGCCTGGAATCAAATATTACTTGGGGGCACTTTGTTAATGAACAAGAGCTTTGGTGGCCCTTGTAATAAGCTTGGACGCCAGGTGTATTCACCAAAAAATCTGGGTTATCCTACCTTTGTTTGCATGCCACTCCGACCAGGTAATCCTGGAATGACTCACTATATTCTTGACAATCAATGTTCTAAGAAGACCCTGAGTTTGTCAAAGTTAAAATGGTGATTGGTCATGTGAGGTCCGGCTTATGGATTTGAATTAAGGTTTAACTCAGCGGCTGCGTGGCCCTTGAATAACGCTTGTTATGCAGGCTTGGCAGCCTATGAATGCCTTGTTTTCTGTTTGTTCTGGTTTTTACTTGATTTTTTTGGAGATTGATCTTTACTGCTGTGTTGATACATGGTGTAAAACTGATAAAGGCCATGTTTGCCTTATGGTTCATATATGAATCTACCCGGAGTTTTTAGTAACTTGGCCTAGTTTTGGACTTTAAGTCACCGTTGTATGATGATTATGTGTTTGGAGTACTGCCTTGCCGCATATGGCATTGTGAGCCAGCGGTATGCTCTCACACTTGGGTTGTAACCCTTACTGCACGATGTATGATAAGCCGGCAGCATGAATAAAATATCACAGGTATGATATTTATTTGTTATGATTATATGAGGTTTTGCTAAACCGGCCCTGGTTTTGGTCTATTTAGTCATCAGTGGCTTTTATATTGGGTATTATGACCCGCCCTAGGGTAAACCGCCAGGGCACCTGTTATCTGCCTACATGCTGGAAAATTCATAAGCATGGTCTGTATAATTGATGATATCAATCAACATAAGTGGCAGATCTTTTGATGATGGATCGGCAGTATATGCAAATAAAACACGCACGATGGCGTCACAGATCAGAATTGTTTAACTAGCCTATTACAAGGCATCCGACGACTCAAAGGGACAAGTGTTTTTTGGACATAGTGTCACTGGCAAGCTGGCTCATGAATCTTGGCAGGTTGAAGCCTCTGGATCATCATGCACTTCTTCTTCTTCTTCAGCTCCTTGATTATCCATTGGCTGAAAGTCAGGCGTAGCCCAGTTGATACCGGTCAACACTCTAAACATAGCTGCATCCTCTATAAGATTTGATGCATCAATGTCAGGAGCGAAGGTGCTTACACGTCGGTGGGATGAGGTCCACCTCTTGATGAACCGGCACCTTCATCTTCTTGTTCTCAGCATCATAAGCCGCCTGGTATTGAGATAGATTGGTTTCTTCAGATAGCTTGCTCGCTAGTGGATTCATTGCTCTTGCTATTTCTGCAAAGTCATCAGCACTGAAGAGAGACCCGTGTTCTTTTACACTCGGGCAACCATTGGCCAAGTCTTCTGGGTCCAGATCGGCTTGCCACGCCTCTGCCCGACTTAAGGCAGTCAATACGCTGACTCTGGCAGATGTTCGTTTTGAATCGTCGATCCTTTGGGGCAGCACTGATAGCCTCTCCAATGTTTCCTTGATGAGAGTGGGCAAATGCTTTTTATGGATAGCAACAACAATGGTCCATTGAGCGCCAGTGTATAGCTTTTCTACAAGAGTGTGGACCACCTTCAGCTTGATACGCACGGCTGAGCCCAACTTGACGCTCCGAGAGCCTGTATCAGTAAAGGTACTGATAAACCGACAAATGATTATGATATGCTTACTGGTGTACAGGAGTTATGTTTATTACTTATTGAAGATATCTGATGTCATGCTATTCATATGATGCTTTAAACCGGACAATTCGCCAGTCACCGGTTTAAGGGCTGCCTCGACATCTTGTGCTCTCTTTAATAGAGCCTCCTTCTCAGTCTCCAAGCCAGTTTTATCAGCATTGAAGTTCTATTTCAGCTGCTCAATCGTCTCCAATGTAGTCTTCAGTTCTGAATTGGCCTTGGATGTCTCAGATTGCTGAGTTTTAATATTGGCCCTTAGATCATTCATTTGGGAATCCTTCTCGGTTAGTTCAGCCTGCGACATGAACAAACATGGAAGGTATTATGATCATGATTATTTTTTATGTCCCAAGCACAATACAAGTATTTTCCTTGGCACTTGGGGGCTATTTCCTATCGCTCTTTTCAAGAAAAATTTATCTGATGACCCGGGAAAAATGATATGATCCAGTTTACAAAGGCTACATATTGGGATATTGGTATCAGCCATGGTGATAAGTCCCGGTTTATTCATACTGTTTAAAACGGCCCTTGGGGGCTACAGATGCAAAATTGATTACTGCTAATTTAAGTCCTAGCTAACTTGATAGTTTAATCCGGCCCTTGGGGGCTACTAGTGATGATGTTCATCTATTTTGTGACTATATGAAAGTCTACAGTATATTCAATTCTATCATATTCTATAGACTTGGCGGCTGATAGAGATATATTTATGAGGAGGATTTTGCTCGATTACCTCATAGCACTCTGATGTCTACTACGCAACTCTATTCTTGTAGACACGTGTTAGGCCTTCAAGCGCAATGTTTTATAGGACAGTAGCAATTTTCCTTCAAGTGGATGACCTAAGGTTTATCAATCCGTGATAGGTGTAGGATGAAGATGGTCTGTCTCAAATGACCCTGCAACCAAATACAAGCAATCTCTTGTGTCCCCAACACACCCAATACAATGGCAAATTGTATAGGTGCACTAGTTCGGCGAAGATATGGTCATAAAAGTGTAATATGGATAGTAGATATTGGTTTTTGTAATCTGAAATTATAAAAATAGCAAGGTAACTAATAGTAAACGGGCACAAAAACGGTGTTGCAATGCTTAAAAATGTGGCCTAGGGTCGGTACATTCGCTAGTGCAATCTCTCGACAGTGCCAACATAGTTAGATCATATGATTATCCCTCAAAGTATAGCAAAGAATCACTCCCGAGTTCCTATTAGCGGAGAACAAAAGGTACGAATTGTTTGTAGGGTGCGAATCCACCTTGAAGCTATTCTTTCCGATCGATCTATTCAAGAGTTCATACTAAAATAACACAAAGCTATTGTTTCTATTCGATCTATCCTAGAGTTCGTACTAGAATAACACCAAAGCATATTCCTATTCAAAATACTCCATCCACATAAAGAACTACAAAGAGTGCCCCAAGATTTCTACCGGAGAAACAAGAACAAGAACGTGCATAAACCCCTATGCATAGATTACCCCAATATCACCGCGGGAATCCGCAAGTTGAGTGCCAAAACATATATCAAGTGAATCAATACGATACCCCATTGTCACCACAAGTATTCAATTGCAAGACATATATCAAGTGTTCTCAAATCCATCATGGTGTCCGCCGGGATGATGAAGATGGCCACCGGAGATGATCCCCCCTCCGGCAGGGTGCTGGGACGGGTCTAGATTGGTTTTTTGTGGCTACGGAGCCCTGCGGCGGCGGAACTTCTGATCTAGGTTAACGCCGAGGGGTTTTGGAATATTTGGGATTTATTGTTCAAAGGGGTACGGGAGGCCACCGAGGTGGGCACAACCCAACTGGGCGCACCAGGAGTCCATGGCGCGCCCTGGTGGGTTGTGCCCCCCTCGCGGCACCCCCAGGTGCAGCTCTGGCCCAATGGGTTCCTTCTGGTCCAAAAAAATCCCTGTAAAGTTTCACGGTGTTTGGACTCCGTTTGATATTGATTTTATGCGATGTAAAAAAACAAGCAAAAAATAGCAACTGGCACTGGGCACTGGGTCAATAGGTTAGCCCCCAAAAATGATATAAAGTTGCTATAAAATGATTGTAAAACACCCAAGAATGATAAAATAACAGCATGAATACCTCATAAATTATAGATACGTTGGAGACGTATCAGCATCCCCAAGCTTAATTAATACTCGTCCTCGAGTAGGTAAAGGATAAAAGAAATAATTTATGAAGTGTGAATGCTAGAAAAATGCACAAGTTTGATCAATTATAATTTCCATCACTTTTCCTAGCATCATAACAACAATTCTTTCTCATAAATTTTCTCATGTTATAGTGGTAACCAATTCACATGTTAAGGCTCAAACAATGAACTCTCTTGAAACTCAACAACCTATGTTCTCAGTCACCAAGTAATTGCAATTCAACTTATTCAACAGAGTTTAAGTAAGAGCTCCACATACTAAACCATCATATAGTATTCTATGATTGCTAACACTCACCTTGTACACATGAGCAAAACGTTTCAACCGGACACAACGGGGGCTTATTGTTTCGCCTCCAAACACATTCACCTCAAGGTTGATGACAACAATAATAATGCATGCTACCCATATCCAACTGGATATATGTGCCTAGATCTTTCCTCACCACATGATGCTTGCCAAAGGAGAAAAATAAAAAGGAATAGAGAGAAAAACTTTGACTCTTTGCATAAAAGTAAATACTGAAAAGTAAAAGATAGGCCCTTCGCAGAGGGAAGTAGGTATTTGTAGAGGTGCCAGACCTCAAAGCAAAAATTGGGAGATAAAAGCATTTTCAGAGGCATACTTTTCCCACCAACGAAAATGACTTAGAGCTCCCAACACTTTCCTTGGTAGATATATCATAGGAGGTTCCCAAACAAAAAATAAAGTTTATTCCTTTTCCACCATGCTTTCACTTTCCCTGGCTAACCGTATCCACGGGTGCCCTCCATACCAACACTTTCCAAGGAATTTATTATTTGACAGCATAAAGTAGATTCATTTTTCATTTCGGGACTGGGCATCCCTAATACCTTTGCCTTACTCTCGTGCAATGACAAGTGAATAAACACTCATCGTGAGAATAACACATCTAGCATGGAAAATATTGGCTACCCCTCACCGCCTCGCGAGCGGTACAAGCACACAAAATAGAAATTTATTTTGAAAATTAGATATGGCACATACAAATTTTCTTAGAACAGCAAAAGAATACCGCATATAGGTAGGTATGGTGGACTCTTGAAAATAATATTTGGGTTTAAGGGGTTTTGGATGCACAAGTAGTATCTCTACTTGGTGTGGAATTTTTGGCTAGCAAAGATGGGGGGCAAGCACCACATGTTGAAGGATCTATGATAATATAACTTCTATGTGAATACGAACAAACATAAATCATTATGTTGTCTTCCTTGTCCAACATCAACAATTTTGGCATATAATATTTTGATGGGGGCTCACAATCACAAAACATTTCCATGATAGTGTATTTATATGTGAAAGTTCTCTTCCTTATACTAATTATTCGTGAATTGCTTGTATGACCAATATTGTGATTGTCAAGCCTCAAAACATTTCACTTTCTAAACCCAATGTGAAGCTACAACTAGGCGTGATATGATTTCAACATCATGACATTCAATTTATTCAACAATTTACTCATAGGATAAAAGTGAAGCACAAGAGCAATTCCATAGAAAAGAGCTTCGTTGACGGGATGTGAATGCCGCTTACTTAGCCTCCTGGCAACTATTTGAGGACTCTATTTTATTTGAAAAAAACTTTCAGATCTAAGTATTTTATTAAAACAGCAAGAAAAACAAAATAAAATGACATTCCAATAATAGTAGAACTCATGTGGAGAAGCAAAAACTTAGGCTCAACCAATACTAACTGATAATTGTTGAAGAAGAAAGGTGGGATGCCTATCGGGGCATCCCCAAGCTTAGATGCTTGAGACTTCACGAAATATTATTTTGGGGTGCCTTGGGCATCCCCAAGCTTGAGCTTTTGTGTCTCCTTGATTCCTCTCATATCACGGTTTTCCTAAATATCGAAAGCTTCATCCACACAAAACTCAACAAGAACTCTTCAGATAAGTTAGTATAAACCAATGTCGGCGTTCTGGGAACGGGGGTCCCCAGACTTGCCTGCCTGCGGCCCGTGGCGTGGCTCCTCATCTTCACCAGCAAACACTCAAGACCCTCGCGAGGGGCCAAGCCTCGCGAGGCAGACGATGCAAGACCTCCTCATGGGCGGCCTCACCAGGCTGGCTGGCGAGGGGCAGAGAGATCAAGGCAAGGGACACCTCGTGAGGTTTGCGTGACGCAAGCCATGAAGACTAGAGCCAGGCGGGTGCCAGGCGGGCGCCAGCACGCGCAGTGTCCTCACTTCCTCTTTGGTGCTAAAGAGGCAAGCGCTGGCGAGGAGTCCCGAGGCATTAGGCAAAGTTATCCATATCGGTGCAATAAGACCAAGACCAGCAGGACAGCAGGAAGGAGGTCACTGTGGAGCCCAAGATGGCGTCACCACGAGAGCCTTTGGCAGGCGAAGACTACTTTTGTCAGGATAGCTTGTACTAGCTGCCTCCCTTCAAATTGGCCGTTGTGGGATCCCTTCCCGCTCAATATATGGGAAGAGGACCAGGGCCTCTATATATAGGGCAAGCCACCACCGTAGGGGAAACTGAAAAAGGATCGGCTCATCTAGATAGAGAGAGAATCCACAACCACACAAGTTCACGAAGCACAATAACACCTCTCCTCAGGAGGCTGTTCTTACCTTGTAACTCTTCATCCTCAGCCCAAGAGGCAATCCACCACACCACACTGGAGTAGGGTATTACACCACAACGGTGGCCCGAACCAGTATAAATCTTGTGTCTCTCATTCTTTGGGTTCGTCGAGCTAGGCCGTGAGATCGCGTCGAGTGCGAGCTAGAGAGGGGGAGAGTTCTTTGTGCGCACCCGAGTGTTCGAACCTCAAGGGTTTTGCCGGAACCCTAAATCTGACAACCAATGCAAAAAACCTTATCATTCTCTACTATAGCAAATGAAAAAAATTATTATTCAACATTTCATACTAAATGCCTCTACATATTTAATACTCATATCCTCAAATAGAATCATTAAACAAGCAAACATATGCAAATAATGCAAACATAACAGCAATCTACCAAAACAGTACAGTCTGTAAAGAATGCAAGAGTAACAATAATTCTTCAACTCCAAACATTATGAAAATTTACCACACTTTAGAAAATTTATCAGAGCTCATTTTGCAAAAAGTTTCAATATTGTATCACATTCTTACGTTTCTAGGGAATTTTTGCAACAGCGGTAAACTTTCTGTTTTCAAACAGCAACAAGTATACTTGCAAAATAAGCATGGCAAAGGGTATCATTGCCATTTCTATTGAAATAAAAGATGCAAAACATTATTATAAATAAAAGCAAGAAAATACTAACAAAATAAAATGACGCTCCAAGCAAAACACATATCATGTGACGAATGTAACCATAGCTCCAAGTGAGGTTACCGATAATGTTGGAGACGAAAGAGGGGATGCCTTCCGGGGCATCCCCAAGCTTAGTTGCTTGGATCTTCCTTGAATATTTCTTTGGGGGTGCCTTTGGAATCGCCAATCTTAGGTTCTTGTCACTCCTTATTCTCCTCATATCGATATCTCACCCAAAACTTGAAAACTTCAATCACACAAAACTTAACGGAACTTTATGAGATGGGTTAGTATGATAAAGAGCAAACTATTCCACTTTTGGTACTTCGAAAGACAAGATTCATAATTGTTCTCACACAATTCCTACTGTATCATATCATTTACACAATTTATATTGATCAGTATACGCCATAGAAACTAGGAAACAAGCAAACTATGCATTGAAAACAAAATCTGTCAAAAACAGAGCAATCTATAGTAATCTGCACTCAAACCATACTTCTGCTACTCCAAAAATTCTAAGAAATTAGGAAAACCTGAGAAATTTGTCCATTAATCTTTCGCGAAAAGAATCAGCCTTTTATCACGCTTCTGTTAAAAATGAGAAGTGTTTCCCTGAGCGCAAAAATTTCTGTTTTTCAGCAAGATCAAATCAACTATCACCGTAAGCCATCCCAAAGGTCTTACTTGGCACTTTATTTAAACAAAAGCAATAAAACATGATTACTACAGTAGCCTAATCATGTGAACACACAAAAACATTAGGTAAAAGTATTGGGTTGTCTCTAAACAAGCGCTTTTCTTTTATGCCTTTTAGCTAGGCATGATGATTTCAATGATGCTCGCATAAAAGATAAGAATTGAAACATAACAAGAGCATCATGAAACACATGGCAAGCACATTTAAGTCTAACCCACTTCCTATGCATAGGGATTTTGTGAGCAAAAAACTTATGAGAACAAGAATCAACTAGCATAGGAAGGCGAAACACGCATAACTTCAAATTTTTCAACACATAGAGAGGATACTTGATATTATTGCAATTCCCACAAGCATAAGTTCCTCCCTCATAATAATTTTCAGTGGCATCATGAATGAAGTCAACAATATAACCATCACATAAAGCATTCTTTTCATGATACATAAACATAGAAATTTTGTTACTCTCCACATAAGCAAATTTATTCTCATCTATAGTAGTGGGAGCAAACTCAACAAAATAACTATCATGAGAGTGAAAATTAAAATCATGTTGACAAGTTTCATGGTTATCATTATTCTTTACAGCATACATGTCATCACCATAATCATCATATATGGGAGGCATGCTTTCATCATAATAAAATTTGTCATCAAAACTTGGGGAGCCAAAAATATCATAATCATCAAATATAGCATCTCCAAGCTTTTGGTTTTGCATATCATTAGCATCATGGATATTCAAAGAATGCATACTAACAACATTGCAATCATACTCATCATTCAAATATTTTGTGCCAAACATTTTATTTACATCTTCTTCTAACAATTGAGCACAATTTTCCTAACCATCATTTTCAAAAAAGATATTATAAAGATGATCAATAATATGATGCAACCTCAATTCCATTTTTGTAGTTTTCTTTTATAAACCAAACTAGTGTTAAAAAGAAACTAAAAGATTTGATTGCAAGATCTAAAGATATACCTTCATGCACTCACCTCCCCGGCAACGGCGCCAAAAAAGAGCTTGATGTCTACTACGCAACTTTATTCTTGTAGACACGTGTTTGGCCTCCAAGCGTAGAGTTTTGTAGGACAGTAGCAATTTTCCCTCAAGTGGATGACCTAAGGTTTAACAATCCGTGAGAGGTGTAGGATGAAGATGGTCTCTCTCAGACGAACCTGCAACCAAATACAAGCAATCTCTTGTGTCCCCAACACACCCAATACAATGGCAAATTGTATAGGTGCACTAGTTCGGCGAAGAGATGGTGATAGAAGTGTAATATGGACAGTAGATATTGGTTTTTTGTAATCTGAAATTATTAAAAAGCAAGGTAACTAATAGTAAACAGGCACAAAAACAGTGTTGCAATGCTGAGAAATGAGGCCTAGGGTCCGTACTTTCGCTAGTGCAATCTCTCAACAGTGCTAACATAGTTGGATCATATGATTATCCCTCAAAGTACAGCAAAGAATCACTCCCGAGTTCCTATTAGCGGAGAACAAAAGGTATGAATTGTTTATAGTGTGCGAAGCCACCTCAAAGCAATTCTTTTCGATCGATCTATTCAAGAGTCACTACTAGGGAAAAGCTTATAGACAGATGCTTACTAGTAGCGAGGGTTTATATCCCTCGCTACTACTACTTACTAGTAGCACGGGTTTTTAACCCTCGCTACTACTAAGCGGTCTCTACCGTGCCCTCCCGGAACATGCCATAGTAGTAGCGAGGGGTACAAACCCGTGCTACTACTAAGTTGATAGTAGTAGCGCGGTTTTACACCCCTCGCTACTACTAAGTACGAGGTAGGTGAAATCCCCGTTTCCTCAGATGAATCTCTCCTCTCTCCCTCACTTTCCCCCTCTCTCACATTCCTCGTCTCTCCCTCATACTCCAGCGGTGGCCGCCGCTGGTACACTCTACTTTCTTCGCCCCTCCCTCTCCGAGATCCCTTCGGTTGGCGGTCGCCGGAGCTCCTCACCGCCGCCAAGATGCGGAAGCGCAACCACGGCATCCTCCTCCTCGCCGCCTTCACCGTCTTCTTCTTGCTCCAGGTCAACCCTCCCCCCTTTCCGATTGGATCCGGAATGCTAGCTGACCCATCCCCCTCCTCCTCCGGTAGCACGAGGGCGACTTCTCGTTCCGGAAGATGTGGACCGCCTCCTGCCGCCGCTCGTCGCCGACCTCAACGGCGATGGCCGCCGTGAGGTGTTGCTCCCCACGCATGATGCCAAGATGCAGGTCCTCCAGCTCCTAGCCCACGCCGGGCTGGCCTCCGCGGCCGCCCTCGATGGCTTCCACGAGGCACGTGTCATGGACGAGATCTCCCTGCTCCCGGCCAACTTGCGCGCGTCATTTGGTCGAGATTTGTTTTGGTTTTTGAAATTAATAGTAGTAGCGCGGGTCACAGACACGCGCTACTACTAACACATGTACTAGTAGCGCGGGATGCACCGCGCTACTACTACTAGTTAGCTGTAGCCCCATAGTAGTAGCGCAGGCACCCGCGCTACTACTAGCTTTTAACCTGCGCTACTACTAGGCTTTTTCCAAGTAGTGAGTTCGTACTAAAATAACACAAAGCTATTATTTCCGTTCAATCTATCCTAGAGTTCGTACTAGAATAACACCAAAGCATATTCATATTCATAATAATCAATCCACACAAAGAACTACAAAGAGTGCCCCAAGATTTCTATCGGAGAAACAAGAACAAGAACGTGCATCAACCCCTATGCATAGATTACCCCAATATCACCGCAGGAATCCGCAAGTTGAGTGCCAAAACATATATCAAGTGAATCAATATGATACCCCATTGTCACCACGAGTATTCAATTGCAAGAAATATATCAAGTGTTCTCAAATGCATAAAAGTATTCAATCCGATAACCATGAAATCTCAAAGGGAAAAACTCAATTCATCAGAACAAGATAGAGAGGAGAAAACGTCATATGATCTGACTATATTAACAAAGCCCGCGATACATCAAGATCGTGACATCTCAAGAACATGAGAGAGAGAGAGAGATTAAACACATAGCTACTGGTGAAAACCCTCAGCCACGAGGGTTGACTACTCCCTCCTCATCGTGGTGGCCGCCGGGATGATGAAGATGGCCACCAGAGATGACCCCCCACCGGCAGGGTGCCGGAACGAGTCTAGATTGGTTTTCGGTGGCGACGGAGCCCTGCGGCGGTGGAACTTCTGATCTAGGTTAACCCCAAGGGGTTTCGGAACATTTGTGGATTTATAGTGCAAAGAAGGGGTACAGGAGGCCACCGAGGTGGGCACAACCCACCTGGGCGCGCTAGGGGGCCCTAGCGCGCCGTGGTGGGTTGTGCCGCCCTCGGGGCACCCCCCAGTTGCAGCTCTGGCCCAACTGGTTCCTTCTGGTCAAAAAAATCCCCGTAAAGTTTCGCGGTGTTTGGACTCCGGTTGATATTGATTTTCTGCGATGTAAAAAACAAGCAAAAAACAGCAACTGGCACTGGGCACTGGGTCAATAGGTTAGTCCCAAAAAATGATATAAATTGCTATAAAATGATTGTAAAACACCCAAGAATGATAAAATAACAGCATGAATACTTCATAAATTATAGATATGTTGGAGACGTATCACGCTCCTTCATCAAGTTGACCAAGCCGGCTTCAAAATCACGGCTCGCATACAGACGGTTCAAATAACCGGAGTGGATTTCTTGGGCGCCGAACTGAGCATAGCTTTCCAAGTCTACCTTCCACTTGCCTTTATCAGCAGCAAAAAAATTCTTCATTGGCGATGTGCTTGGATAACTAGTTCAATGTCCATATGATCTATGGTGACGTTGTGATCTTCTAGTGGCGGCTCATCAATGGTAGCCTCAACAGTTGGATGAGAGGCTTCTGGCATTTGTTTTTCTGGATCAGAAGGGTTGGAATCTTCAGCCGGTTTGTTCAGTTGTGCCTTCTTGCTAGGTTTGGCCATACTAGTGGAAATATGAAATACAAAGATGTCAGCATATCAATCAGCCATGAAGATTTGAATGATGGAATACACCCTTACCCAGGCACAATTTTGAAGGCTGGGATTTGAGTTCATGTTAAGTCGCTAGAGGAGGAATGAGATGTTCCCTGATAGTTTGAATCAGACGGGTTAAGAGGTTGTCGAAAAATACCAGCCTTGGGATAAGATAAGTCAGAAATATTTCAAACCTCCGGTCAACGTTTGCGAGGTGCTGGGGTGTTCAGTAAGCCAAAGGATAAAACTCCAGCGCCACTATTCCGGGTTGTGCGGCAAGCATCATATTGCTGCTTCCTCAAAAGAAAGTTGGGATCCAAGTGAGCTAAAGGGTGAGAAAATCTTACTTTCTAGCTTGCTTGTCGGGTTTTCTATGTTGGCAGAGGTTCTGAGCCGGAGGAAAGAGTAATTACCTCTTCGTCATCTCCACGGCTGGCCACCGCATCATCCTGATAATGGTCATTGTCAATAAGATGTACAAAAAACGAGCCAAGGGAGTCAAGTTCAACCTCCGACTCATCGTCATCATCATCATCACCCAAGTTAATTAACTCGGCGGCTTTGGTCTTCTTCTTGGCAGGCTTTTTGATAGCCTTGCTCTTGGTCTGGGTCTTCTTGGCCGGTTTATCCAATAGCTTCTTGGTACAAAAAGGTGAATCGTCCTGTAAAATTCAATGAGTATGAACAGGCGGTACAAATGAAAACATAGTTCAAGTATGCATTTGAGTCAAGGCATACAGCTAGCAGTTTATTCTGAACACAGAAAGGATTTAATCTGACTTGAATGGAATCTTCCAAGCTCTCATTTAGCAGGGTTTTGGTCATATTATTGATGTCTTCATCAGTCACTTCGATCTGGCAGTGGCGTTGAGGATCTGTTAGCTCGCCAGTGTACTCGCGCATTAAGCCAGGCCGACGGCATAGAGGTATGACTCTCCAGGCATCCCAACATCGAACTAGATCAATTCCGGTCAAACCGTTGGCCATCAAGGCCCGGATCCTTGCAAAAAATAGCATGTATTTCTTCCGCTCTACTGTGCTGATACGGTCTGGAAGATGATGTCTATTATTAAGCCAGCTGGTGCAATAACCCGGCAAGGGATTTTCCCCTTCTGGCAAAGTATCTTGGCAATAAAACCAAGTCTGGTTCCAGTCTTTGGGGTGACTGGGAAGAGTGGCAGCTGGGAAGGTGGCTTCTTTCCATCGTTGCATAGAAATGCCGCCTAGCTCTAAGCTAGGCCACTCGATGAACTCGTTTTGCCGGTTTAAGTAGTAGAACTCCCTGAATAGTTCTACGACTGGCTCGTGTTGAAGGTACACCTCCCAGAATACTTGAACTTGCAGATGTTTGAAACAGAGTTGGGTCCTATATCTTCTAGATGGAGCTTGAAAAAATGCAGCACATCGCGGAAGAATTTCGAGTTGGGAGGGCTGAAGCTACAGTTTATGTGATCAGTAAAAACAATCACTTCGCCGCCCTTAGGCTTAGGATGAGTTTCATTGCCTAGAATCCCCCGATGGATGACATCTTTTTTGGCTAAGACGCCAGTCTGAACATATTCGTTCAGGTCTTCCTCGGTGACACGAGAAATGACCCAGTTGCAAGCGGTGACAGTCTTGACCATTTTCAAGGAAAAAGGCCTAAAAGAAAAAAAAATTACCGGCTTAAGATCATGTTATTAGGCCGGATCATTGACCAAAAGGTAAAAATACAGTAAGCAGGCTAACAGGTCAAGACTGAGAATGAACATTGATGTACGAAGATATTCATATTGGCAGCTTAAAAGGGGACTAATGGTACCTACCGGATTAAGGATTCTGTTGTTAAGCCAGACAGAGTTTAAAAGACAAGTATATTATGCAAAACCAAATGACAACGATGAATAAGCAAGCATGGTTAACCCGGAGAAGCATTGCCGGGTCACGCAAATTATGAAGTGCATGGTGGCGGTTTAGACATGTCCTAGTTTTACATGATGGGTCTTGGTTTGTGGTATAAGCCGCCATGGTAGCTATGGTACTTCAAATTGATCAGCGAAAATTTTGCTAAGTGTTGGGCCAACAGATTTTGCAAGTTGGAGCAATAATTTTCGATCTACCATAGTTCACAAAAAGATAGTAAAAGTTAAACCTAAGGTGACGACAGCAGAAGCTTTGATGCTCTGATGAGGTTTTCTATGGAAAGATGTTACTCTGACGATAAAAATGAATGCTAAACAAATACCGCACAAAGTTCATGACCTATTCAGATTGAACGCTGCTTGAGTTGAAGAACATGAAGGACGGGCAAGAACACCGATGAGCTATCCAAACCCTAATGCAGATCTGAGATAAAAGGAGAGGTGCACTTACAGGTGATGAGGAACAACGGTGACGCGTCGAAGTCCTCTGGTCTAGCCAGGTTGATGCAGCAGCCTGAGTGAGCACATTGGTCGGAGGTCGCGGCAGCGGAGGTCGGGCGACGGAGAAGACGCGAGAGGAAGAGGAAGGCAAAGAGGGAAGGGGGGAAATGATAAAGACCCTCATCCCTATTTATAAGGGGGTGGATAGAAGGTATGCAAAGCAATCGAGGAGGCCGGATTCATCATGTGGCTATATGGATGACTCGATTTTCAGGATGATTATTAAGATAAGGATCAGTTAAGATATTCTTGGCCTTGTGCGAGATTAATCTAGAATGACATCTTGGCGGGGTAAGAAGACTTTGTGAGATGACGTCACAGCTGGTTATAGGAAGGTTTATCAAACAAGTAATGCAAGACTTTGACAAGATAGGTGTTGAAGATTGATATGAACAAGTTCAAATCAACCTAGGGCCTAATGTTGGGGATATAACTACTCGGTATGAACCGGCTAGGAGGGGCCGGGTTATACCACTGGCGACTTATCAATGAAGATGGCAGTTTATACAAGCCCATTGAAGGCCCAATACCCAGAGGCGACTTAAGGCCCAAGCGGATGAACCTCCATATGTGTATGACTTGTTTTGTAAGGCAAGCGTAGCTAGTCACCGAGCGGGACACGCTGTGTATGAGCCGGCCGGGACTTCGTGAGCCGCCGGGCGTTTTCCTGTGTGTATAAAGGGACAACACGATGGCGGTTTAGGGACAAGTAACAGCAATCAAGAGCTAGGTCAAGCGTATTCACTCCCTGGTAATCGAAACCCTGGCAATACAACACAAAGTAGGAGTAGGCTTTTACCTCTTTGAGAGGGGCCGAACCTGGGTAAACTCTCCATGTCCTTTGTCTCGTTTAACCCCTTCAAGCTAACCTAGTTGTGATGGCTCCATGACTAAGTCCTTGCACTAGGACATCTGCCGTGTCAAGTCCACGACATGAACTCTTGTCACCCTCTTATATGATTGGTCTCAACAACGAGCTTTGTACAACTACAAGCCCCATGTCTATGTCATATATGTGCGGATCCAGGTCAGAAAACAAACACAAGGAATGATGCAAAAATATTGCACTAACCACATCCATGGTCGTATGAAGAATCAAGGACACATGTGTCCAAGCTATTTCAGTAAGGTATCTTAACAATGAAAATCATAACCGTCAAAGGATGAGACTGACAGCAAAGGTATGATGATTTTTGCATGACCATCAGGGTCCGGATACCAAAGTCGGTTGGCTAACATGATTCCATATGAATCCACAAAGGCATACCCTCAAAAGCCTACTCTGTACTACAAGGACTTCTTATCCCGGTGACCCGTTTAAAATTTTTAGTGTGGAATATCCAAGTCTGTTCTGTCAGATCCAAGATTTCCTTTGCAAACTCTGTAGTTTGACTTCAGTGGCAGTGTTAAAGCATCTTATAGCCTATTACCACAAATGGGTATACCGACTTCATGAGTAAGTCAGAAGCCGAACAATCCGCTCAGACCAGGTATACTCACTGGCGGAATCAAGTAAATGGACAACCTATCATGAAAAGTATCTTCCCGCCAGCACCCTATCAGGCTAGTCTCAAGATGCTAATGTTTGAGGTATGCTACAACTATAAGTCCATACCCCTTTATATTGATCATGTTAGAAGGAAGTCGAATGTTTGGTACATATCTCATGCTCGAGTCGAAGAAACAAAGCAAGATAAGTCAGCACCACCTATGAGCAGTCAGATCTCGTCAGGAGAATGGCCATGATTCTTAGCAATTGATTGAACCCGGAAGACATGTATTTGTTTGACCATCCCCATGGCGGAAGTAATAAGTTTTCATGAAAAAAGGGAAATTTATGCTCAGATCCTTTGGATATCACCGCAGATATGAAAGAATCAATATCAGCAAAAGGATTTGGTATATGAGGAAATACCCGTTAGGATTTGGGAAGCAAACTACCCGAGCGAGGCAATTAGATCATGTGAAAATCAGGGGGAACAACATACAAAGGAAATGGATACCCGAGTTGGAAATGGTGTCCTCAAGTCATACTTGTTCCTTGAGCAACCACATCTCGAGGAAGTGATTTCTTTAAGGGGGAAGGTTTGTAACACCCTGGGTTTTTGGCCCTTTCTGTTCTTTTTGATTTATTTGGTTTTTGCTCTGATTTTCTTTTTGGAGTGGTTCTGTGGCCTTGCAACCTGGTAGATCTTCATTACCTCTTCATCCAAGTGGCTCATCAGTCTCAAATCTTTCTCAAGATCATGTCATTTTCCATTCTATCTCCACCTCAAAATTCTTTTGTAGGGGATATTACTTTTTCTACTAAAGGATTAACCCTATTTGCCCTAGGTTGTGAAGCAACCTATATTTCTGTCACTCCCAAGATTCCCAAATAATTCTCATAAGTTGTTTGGGTCATATATCCCTCAAATATGCTGAAACTTTCCTTCCCTAACCCAAAGATAATTCCCCAATATTATTTCTTCACTTCTGTCCATAGTGCTCTTCTTTGAAGGAACTGCCACATACCTTTTCTTGATTTCTCCCAACCTTTTTGAGCATGCTCTTTCATCCAAATCATTGCCTCATGCCAAAATTCATCTCCGTTTGCCTAGTGAATCTTCCTCGGTGATTTTTCAAAGTTTCTGTCAGACAGAAGCTCTCTTGAAGGAAGTACTAGCTAGGAGTATCCAAATGATTTGAGATTTTGCATACTCATTAATGTGCTCATATCATCACACTCCTACAATTTTAAGCTCCATCCAATCATCTATGTGAGCATATGATCAAATCTTTGCTTCTAGCAATATTTCCAGGTTGTGAAGCAAGTATATATTATATTGCTTCATTAATTCTAGGAAATTACCAGATCATGCTCCTATCAATATCACTACTCTCTACCAAATTTGGGATCATTTGAGCAATCCATTTTCTCGCTAGAATTATTCGAATATTCTCGACAGAGAGGATATCTATAAAGGAAGTAGCATTCTGGAGAGTCCATTTGATATGAATTTTGTACAGCATCCTGATATGTCCATATCATTAGTCCTTGCCAAATTTCAGCTCAAGTGACTACTTGTAGTGACCCGACCTCAGACGGTCAAGTCTCTGTTCTTTAGTGTCATCCCTGGACCGGTAATGCTGACACACACAATACTCAAAGAATTTATATACGAGTAGCAATCACACACTTATTACATCAAATGTTTCAAAAGAGAGCTTATTACAATAAATATGTCTTAAGGCCATCTAAATACGATAACAACAGAAGACTTGGAAGATAAAGCGAGTCCATCAACTCCAACGACATAGCTAAGTGCACGACAACCGACCTATGGCACCTTGCTCGTCGTCTGAAAAGTCTGCAACATGATATGTTGCAGCCCGAAAACGGGTTAGCACATGGAATATGCTGGCAATGTAACACAGTAGAGCAATGAACAAATAAATGCTATTACTACATGTATATATGGCTGGTGGAGGCTCTATGGTTACAATGTTTTTGCGAAAAGCCAATTTTTCCCTACAACAAAGGAATATATTTTATTTAACTATCATGGTAGTTGAAACAACATTGAGAATGGTACCGCATCTCAATCCCAATTAAAGGTAATTATCAACCCAACAAATTAATTTAAAGTGATGAGATCCATATGATAATCCAAGAACCAGATACTCAAGATGTCCATAACCGGGGACACGGCTAGCCATGATTAGTTTGTACACTCTGCAGAGGTTTGCACACTTTTCCCCACAAGACTCGATCTCCTCCTTTGGATTTTCTCGTACATGGTGTTTGAGAAACGGATGACCGAGACACAGTGTTTCAGAAACATAACTCTAACCCCGGGTAGACCGTACCAACCTACATCCCCTACATTTGCTAGTCTACCACTGGAAGAGGTCATGCAACTTACTCCACTAGGCTAGAGCCCATAATAGCTTGTGGCTGTACACAGAAGTTTCTAGCAAGAATAATCTGACGATCCCTTTGAGCCTGGGTGGCGGACCATAGGACGATCGCACGGTATAACCCCGGGTTCTCCACACTGGTATAACCCCAGGTGCCCACTAGCAATCCACGCAGATGTGTATTAAAGTTGCCTCCTTAAGTTGAACCATTAATTAACAATCTCACATCTGTCATGGATACTCTCAAACCCAATCCACGTCTATGAGCATAGCATGGCATTAAGCATAACGTAGTAGTAACTCCCAAGGGTTTGATAATAAACAGGGCAATAGGTTCTACCTCATCAACTACTTCCCAAACCCACATGTTAAGAGATCCTACTCATGCAATGTGTGAGGGTTGAAACTAATGCATAAAACTGGGTAAATAAAGGGGTATGATCAATGTGTTACTTGCCTTGCTGACGATATGAAAATCCTAACGACTCGTAGTAGCACGCTTCGCACTCCGGGTATTCTATCGCAAACAAATAATAGCATACATAAGTAATAAAGCAAATATGCACGGGTAAATCAAACGGAGCAACGAAACTCAAACTATGAAAGAAACAAGATCCGATTTACTAATCTGGACTAAAGTCAAATTTTACAGTACCAAAATCTTGTTCAAGTTGTTTAAACAGAAAGAGGGCTTTGAGACGAAGATCTAGGCACTTGTTTCACCCAATTTGGATAAACGAGCGAAAAGATAAATTAAAACGAAGATTAGGGCAGGAATCGCGATCGAAAATAATCGCGGAAAAACCCTGGAAAACAAAACGAGATGAACAGGCTAACGAATGAACGTTCGCTGTCTGCGGCTAACTGATGAACAGCGTTCGTTAAAACGAACGTATGGACGAATGTCCGCTATTTAACTAAATCGAAGAAAAACCAAACAAAACTGATCTAAAACAAAAAAACCGATCTAGGGTTTTTCGTGAAAAAAACCGGGGTCAACCAAAGAAAACCGATAGGTCAACGGTTAACGGTGGTGGCTTGGCAATTTCCGATGAGGCTACCGCGTATCCGACGACGGCGGGCGGCGGCAGGGCGGCGGCTCGAGGCAGCCGCCGCGCGAGCGGCTAGGGTTTGGCGGGCGGCGGCGCGAGCTGGGCCTCGGGGGTCGCGGGTTGCGGCTTATAAAGCCCCTGGCCGGAGGTCTCCGGCTCGGGCACGGCCCAGTAGGTCGGTGACTTTTTTTTAAATCAATCCTAACGCGGAAAAACAAATAAAAGAAATACTAAACTGAGTCCAAAAATCCTGAAATAAATTTTCACGGTCCTCCAATAATATTGTAGACAAAGTGAACATTATTTGGGCCTCTAATGCAATTTTGAAAAACACATATTTTTCCTAATTCAAATAAAATTGTAATAAAATCCAAATAAAATAACATATTTGCTTTTCATATTTTTCTTCTAATATTTCATTTATTTTGGAGAAGTCATATTATCTCCTCTCATATATTTTAATTAGAAATATTTTCGGAGATGAAAAATAATTAAAACCAAATGATCCTCTTTTTCAAAATTTGAGAAAACTCAAATATGAAAATAACGAAATTCCCAACTCTCTCTGTGGGTCCTTGAGTTACTTAGAATTTTGAGGATTCACGAAGCGAAATGCGATAAAATATGATATGCATGAATGACCTATGTTTAACATTCCAAATTGAAAATTTGGGATGTTACAAACCTACCCCCCTTAAAATGAATCTCGCCCTCGAGATTCGGGTTGGCTAGGAAATTGGTGTGGGTGTTCTTTGCGTAGATCATCCTCTCCTTCCCAGGTGGCTTCATCCTCGGTGTGGTGGCTCCACTGAACTTTGCAAAATTTATAACTTTGCTGTGAGTAACTCGGTTGGCAAACTCGAGAATCTTGACTGGTTTCTCCTCATAGGTCAGATCACTATCCAACTAAATTGCTTCCAGGGGCACAGTATCTCTCAGAGGGACATCGGCCATCTCTGCATGGCACTTCTTCAACTAGGAAACGTGAAACACATCATGTACTCCTGACAGTCCTTCGGGTAACTCCAACTTGTAGGCTACCTCTCCCATACGTTCCAAAACTCGGTATGGTCCTACAAATCTCGGGGCTAACTTTCCCTTGACTCCAAATCGCTTAACTCCTCGGAGCGGTGACACACGAAGATATGCTCTGTATTCGACTTCATAGACTACCTCCTTGCATTTTGAGTCTGCATAGCTCTTCTGTATGGACTGAGCTAGCTTCAGTCTATCTCGAATCAACTTAACCTTCTCTTCAGACTCCTTAATCAAATCCGGTCCAAACAACTGACGGTCTCCAACTTCATCCCACATTAACGGTCTCCTGCACCTTCGTCCATATAGGGCTTCAAACGGTGCCATCTTCAAACTGGCCTGGTAACTATTGTTGTACGAGAACTCCGCATAGGGCAAGTTGTCATCCCAACTAGATCCATAATCTAGCGCACAAGCTCTCAACATGTCCTCCAGAATCTGATTGACTCTCTCGATCTGTCTATCTGTCTGCGGATGAAAAGCGGTACTGAACTCTAGCCTGGTACCCAAAGTCTGGTGCAGCTGATGCCAAAACTTTGAAGTGAACTGCGTTCCCCTATCTGATACGATGGTCCTAGGAACTCCATGCAGACATACAATCCTGGTCATATATATCTTGACCAACTTCGCACTTGTATAGGTGGTTTTCACTAGGATAAAGTGAGCTACTTTGGTCAAGCAGTCCACTACTACCCAGATAGAATCATATCCCGATCGAGTCTTGGGTAATCCGGTCATAAAATCCATGCCAAGCTTGTCCCACTTCCATGCGGGTAACGACATAGGATGCAGTAATCCTGCTGGCTTCTGATGTTCTGCCTTCACTCTCTGACATACATCGCATACGGCTACATACTCGGCAATATCCTTATTCATACCAGTCCACCAGAAACGTTCCTTCAAATCCAAATACATCTTGGTTTTTCCGGGGTGTATCGAGTATGGTGAGTCATGAGCTTCGTGAAGTATCAACTTCCTGATCTCTGCATTATTGGGCACATAAACTCGGTCCTCAAACCACTAGGTGTCGTGCTCATCCTCACGAAAACCTTTGGCTTTTCCTTTGATCACTCTCTCCTTTATCTCAGCAATTTCCTTATCACCCTTTTGAGCTTCATGAATCTTTCCCAACAATGTCGACTGAACTTCCATTGCTGCAACAAAACCTCTAGGAACAATCTCCAAATGAAGCTCCCTGAGATCTTCTGCTAACTCCTTTGGCAATCCTCCTGTTACCAAGGTATTGGCATAACTCTTCCGGCTCAAAGCGTCTGCTATGACATTGGCCTTGCTTGGATGATAGTGCAACTTCATATCATAATCCTTTATAAGCTCCAACCATATCCTTTGCCTGAGATTCAACTCCTTCTATGTGAAAATGTACTTCAAACTCTTGTGATCCGTGTACACGTCAATATGGTTCCCAATAAGAAAATGTCTCCAGGTTTTGAGTGCATGCACTATAGCTGCTAACTCCAAATCATGCGTGGCATAATTTAACTCATGTGGTAGAAGTTGACGTGAGGCATATGAAGCAACTCTTCCGTCTTGCATAAGTACCCCTCCAAGTCCTAAGAGAGATGCGTCGCAATACACATGGAAATCCTTGCGTATATCTGGCAGAATCAACACTGGGGCTGTAGTCAAACATTTCTTCAACTACTGAAAACTTGCCTCACATTCATCCGTCCATTTAGACTTAGTGTCCTTCTTCAACAACTCCGTCATGGGCTTCGCAATCTTAAAGAAATTCTCAATGAATCTCTGATAATATCCCGCGAGTCCTAGAAAACTGCAGATCTCTCCAACTGAGGTGGGTGATAACCAATCAGTGACTGATTTAACCTTGGTGGGGTCTACTGCTATACGTTCTCCTGATACAACATGTCCAAGGAATCCAACTTATTTCAACCAAAATTCACACTTGCTGAACTTGGCATACAACTGATGTTCCCTGAGCTTCTCGAGAACTAAACGCAAATGCTCCTTGTGCTCCCCTTCATTCTTCGAGTATACCAGAATATCGTCAATAAACACCACAACAAACTTATCCAAGAATTCCATGAACACCTTGTTCATCATACTCATGAAATAGGCAGGGGCGTTAGTCAATCCAAATGACATAACCGTATACTCATATATCCCATACCTTGTTGTGAAAGCTGTCTTAGGTATATCATTTTCTTGAATCTTCAGCTAGTGGTATCCTGATCGAAGATCAATATTTGAAAACACTTTAGCTCCTTGCAATTGATCAAACAAAT
This sequence comes from Triticum urartu, assembly GCF_056163025.1. Taxonomy (NCBI): domain Eukaryota; kingdom Viridiplantae; phylum Streptophyta; class Magnoliopsida; order Poales; family Poaceae; genus Triticum; species Triticum urartu. The sequence continues at coordinate 366,931,317 of NC_141874.1, read as the reverse complement.
CATTGATCATCGGCAGTGGGTACTTGTTCTTGATCGTCACTTAATTCAATGCACGATAATCAACAACCATCCTCAGATATTTATCTTTCTTCTCAACCAAGAGCACTGGGGCTCCTCATGGTGATGAACTTCGTCGAATGTAACCTTTCTCCAATAACTCCTTGATCTGCTTCTTAATCTCCTCCAGATCATTCGCGGGCACCCAATATGGTCTCTTCGATATCAGTCCGGTGCCTGGCAACAGCTCTATCAAAACTCAATATCACGATCTGGCAACATGCCTGGTAACTCCTCTGGAAATACATCCAAGTAATCTTTCACTACAGGCACTTCTTCGTAAACAACTCGCGTGAGAGAATTTAAGTGAGTACTCTTAGGAGTATGCCCAGATACATACTTAATCCTTTTTCCCTCCGGGGTGGTGAGTAGAATTGACCTACTAGCGCAATCAATGTTTCCTCCATACTTCGATAAACAATCCATCCCCAGTATCCCATCCAATCCTTCGGATTCCAAAATTATTAGGTCTGAGGGGAAAACATGGCTGCCAATGGTTAAGGGTATCGGGTCGCACCATCGACTAGCCATATACTCTGCACCTGGTGAGCTCACTAGCAAGGGTGTCCTAAGGGCTAAGGTGGGTAACTTAAACTTGTCCACAAATCCCCTTGAAATGTATGAATGCGACGCACCAGTATCCAAAAGAACGAGAGTGGTAAATGACTTAACCAAAAACTTACCGATAACCGCATCTGGCTGCTCTTCAGCCTCCTCCACGTTCACGTGGTTCACTTGTCCCCTATTGAAAGAGTTGGACTTCTTCCCTGAGCTTCCATTACCATTTCCATTCTTCAACTCTGGACAATCATTGGCGTAGTGCCTAATTCTCCCACACTTGAAATAGGTAACGTGACTCTGGTCCTTCTTGGCGGGTGTGGCTGGGTTAGAGCGGTTTTGATTACTGCTTGCTCCATTCCCATTCTTCAGGCCATTGTGGTTATCAGAACTTCCTCCATTGTGAGTGTGGCCTCCATGATTATGGGTCTATCCTCCTGAGTTCGGGGTAAAACGAGGCTTCTGCGATGCTCCTTTATTGTACTTCCCTTGTCCATAATTCCTCTTGCGGCTCTCAATCTGTTGATGCTTCCCTTCGATCATAAGAGCCTTATCTACCAACTCCTGGTAGTTGTTGAATGTTGCCAACATAAACTTCTCCTGCTTTGCGGCATCCGTGGCCACATCATCTGGGGCATAACGAGATAACTTACTAAACTCCTCCACGTACTGGGCTACAGTATGATTCCCATGGCGTAAGTTGCGAAACTCACGCTTCTTCATGCTCATAGCTCTAGTTGAGACATGGGATGTGCGGAAAGCTTGCTGGAACTGCTCCCAAGTGACATTGGCTATGGGAAAAGTGGCTGTGTAATTTTCCCACCATGCGGCTGCGGGTCCATCCAATTGGTGTGCGTCAAAACGCACCTTCTCAGCATCTGTGCAACTGGCAGTGGTTAACTCCCTTCCAATCCTGTGTAGCCAGTAATCCGCAACTATGGGCTCAGTGCTACTATAAAACACCGGCGGTTGTAACCTCAGAAAACGGGCTAAGTTGTCAACTGGAGGTGGTGGCGGTGGGTTGTTGTTATTGTTGTTGTTGTTGTTGTTGTTGTTGTTTCCTTGGTTCTGAACTAACAACTGCATCAAGGCATTCTGCTACTAGATCAACTGAGTGAGCTCCGGTGGGAAGACAAATCCGGGATCACGTCTTGGAGGCATCTGATGGGTTTAGAGGGAAGATATTAGAATATAATGAGGTCTAAGGAGAGAACACTACCCATATGCACATGAGACAAGCACAACCATATCATATCACTCAATCAAGCAAGCAAGGCATGCAATCGATCTAACTACCGTTACAGTGCTCAAACTATATTATATACATGGGGGAACACTACTGATCATATGGTGGTCTACTAGAAATTTTGATCGGTGGAAGACTCCATGATATCCGCTCCAGCTTTGTCTTCATAGACATCATCACTATCATCGGGGTTGGAGTCGGTGTCGTCGACGATGATGTAGTCTTCATAATGAATCTCCTTGGGTTTGTCGTCTTCTCCTCCTGGTGCGGGGTCTCCCATAAAAACTCCTAGCTTCCTCGTCAGGTCGTCATTCATCTCCACAAGTATCGTCATTTCCTCCTCATAACCGTCGCGTGTACACTGGAGTTCCTCTTCTAGCTCTGTGATCCTGGTCATCGCCTTCTTCAAATCTATCATGCTTGCGCACATCTGGTTCTCCTGGCGACGTATGTGATGGTTTAACTCCTGGATGAATGCTGCAATGGACCTGTCCTTCCTGGTGCTGATCATCTCCCACTGCTCACCTCGGCACCCACATATCTGGTAGATAGTGTCCTTAAGTTCCTTGTGGTAAACTTCGCCGATGCGTCCCATGGCGATGTGGGCTGCCATGCTCTTTCATAGACTCCAGGTTGGTGCATCAAAAGAAAACTCTATGGGCTCAGTGACTGGTGTGAATGTCCTTCATGGAACTTGAACTCGGATCATCCAACATTCCTCTTCTCGTAGTGTTGTGGTGTAGGTCCCGGTGAAGCTTGGTATTCCGATGTTCAGGTACCTAGTGACTTCCTTCAAGTGTCGTCCAAATGGGGTGTCTTCATCCGGCTATGTAAACTTGTTCCTTGAGTCCACCATCCTAAAGAGTAGAAAATGGAGAGGAGTCAGAAATGAGTAGAGAAGAGTGATCTATGGCTCATCTTAGTGGTCGTGTCCTACATTCAACGTGTGCTCTGATACCATCTTGTAGCGACCCGACCTCAGACGGTCAAGTCTCTGTGCGTCAGTGTCATGCCTGGATCGGTAATGCTGACACACACAGTACTTGAAGGATTTATAACAGAGTAGCAATCACACACTTATTACATCGAATGTCTCAAAAGAGAACTTATTACAATAAATATGGCTTAAGGCCATCTAAATACGATAACAACGGAAGACTTGGAAGATAAAGCAAGTCCATCAACTCCAATGGCATAGTTGAGTGCACGACAACCGACCTTTGGCACCTTACTCATCGTCTGAAAAGTCTGCAACATGATACGTTGCAGCCCAAAAACAAGTTAGCACATGGAATATGCTGGCAATGTAACACAGTAGAGCAATGAACAAATAAATGCTATCACTACATGCATATATGGCTGGTGGAGGCTCTATGGTTACAATGTTTTTGCGAAAAGCCAATTTTTTCCTTACAATAAAGGAATATATTTTATTTAACTATCATGGTAGTTGTAACAACATTGACAATGGTACCCCCATCTCAATCCCAATTAAAGGTAATTATCAACCCAACAAATTAATTTAAAGTGATGAGATCCATATGATAATCCAAGAACCAGATACTCAAGATGTCCATAACCGGGGACACGGCTAGCCATGATTAGTTTGTACACTCTGCAGAGGTTTGCACACTTTTCCCCACAAGACTCGATCTCCTCCTTTGGATTTTCTCGTACATGGTGTTTGAGAAACGGATGACCGAGACACAGTGTTTCAGAAACATAACTCTAACCCCGGGTAGACCGTACCAACCTACATCCCCTACATTTGCTAGTCTACCACTGGAAGAGGTCATGCAACTTACTCCACTAGGCTAGAGCCCATAATAGCTTGTGGCTGCACACATAAGTTTCTATCATGAATAATCTTACGATCCCTTTGAGCCTGGGTGGTGGACCATAGGAGGATCGCATAGTATAACCTCGGGATCTCCTAGGACAACACTGGTATAACCCCAGGTGCCCACAAGCAATCCACCTAGATCTGTATTAAAGTTCCCACCTTAAGTTGAACCATTAATTAACAATCTCACATCCGTCATTGATACTCACAAACCCAATCCACGTCTATGAGCATAGCATGGCCGTAAGTGCATCTAGTGCCACACCTAGTTGGTTTTGGAGTATTAACGACAAACCTAGTTGAGGGACTAATGTGTTTGTGAGAATTGCAGGATAACACAGGTAGAAGCCCCTCATTGATTCGGTTTTCCTACCAGAGATGACCCCTAAAAATGTATGAAGACATTGAAGTCAAAGGTGGTATGTGAAGACATTCACATTGAAGACTATGACAAGAGAAGACATCGCGTGAAGACTATGGAGCGCGATGACTTAGCAGCTTCGTCGTTCTGTGTTTTTCTTTGTTGAGTCATAGGAACCACCATACTATTAAGTGGGGTCCAAGAGAACCAGTCAGAATGACTGAAGTGATGCTTAACCAAAATCCTATGTCTTCGAGTGAAGACTATGAGAGCAAATCTTGTCCAGAGTTGGATAAGTCAGCTTTGCTTGTAGCCCAAGTAAAGTTGCCGTGTGTGTTTGAAATCTGATCATTGGAACACGTGCCAGTTCCTTACTGACCGAGGGTCATTTCGGAGAAATCAGGTCGGGTTGCCTAGTGGCTATAAATAGCCCACCCCCTACAACCATAAACGGTCGGCTGCTCAGAGTTAGAGTACGGCTTTTGTCGTTTGAGAGCAACCCACCTCGAAGCCTTTGAGAGATAATTCCTTGCGAGGATAAAGCCCTAAACACCCAGAGCCAAAGAGTGTTAGGCATCACTTAAGTCTTCCTGTCTGTGTGATCTGAAGACTTATTACACTTGAGGACTGTGAATCCTCCATCCGGTTAGGCGTCGCGTTCTGAGAATCCAAGAGTCATTGTGGATCACCGGTGAACGAAGTCTGTGAAGGTTTGGAAGTCTACCTTGAAGACTTACCAGAGTGATTGGGCAAGGACTGGGTGTCCTTAGCTCAAGGGGAATAAGGTGAAGACGAGGTCTTCTAAGTTGAATCTCAGCCTCCCTCACCAGACGTACAGTTGTCACAACAACTGGAACTGGTCCAACAAATCATTGTCTTCAACGAGTCACTGGTTTCATCCTTCCCATCCCTTTACTTACTGTTGGTCCTTGTGAAGTCATTGTATGATTGCATTATCTTCTGTCTTCACTGAGTGACTGTGTCACATCCCTAGCTTTACCCTGGCCTTGGACTAGTTTGGTTGCTGCATCATGTTTAAATTCAATTGAAATTTGAATTGAGGAATTTTCCAAGCCTCAGAAAACCTCTAAAAATAACCAACATTTAAATCTCATCAAATGAGTGCAAGAAAATGTTCCTATTATTCTGTGAAAATATTGGCATGAGGTGAAATTCAAACCAATATTTTGGGAGTCATAGAAATAATTTATTTGGGCCTTTGATTTAAATCAATAATATATTTGGGTTGGAATTATTTATGTTATATAGGAAATAATGTCCAAATAATCCCAAACTGAAATGTTTCATGTTGGGTTTATTCCATACAGTGACCATGAGCAGTTTGGTGAATTTTGGAAGTATCTAAGTATTTTTAATAAAGCCACAAAGTTGCAGAATAATAGAAAACAGGAAATAAAAAAAAGAGGAACCTTACCGTGCAGCCCACCACTGTAGCAGCCCAGCCGGGCAAAGCCAGCCCAGCCCACCTCCACCTCCCTGTCGTCTTCCACCTCCTGCCAGTGGGCAGGAGGACGTGTGCCTGCGGCACGCACGCGCGCCCGGCCACCTCCTGCTTCCCGGGGCGCCCTAAGCCTTCCGTCGTGCCACGCCGCCCCCCCAAGACCCGTATGGATCGATCTCTCCCTCCCTCGCTCTCCCCCTCGCCCGTTCCCCACCATGGCCGAAGCCTCCATGGACGCACCGCCGCCGTTTGCCGCTGCCATCGACCTCCCCACGCCCATCCAGCTATGCCATGAGTTCCGCCTCGACCCCCGCGTCCTCTGCACCAATCCAGGCGCCGCCAGGAGCTCCGTGACGATGACCCCGAGCTCTTCTTCCTCCTCGGACCCGTGGATCACCGCCGGTCGATTCGCGCCATCGAGGACGTCCCCAAGCCCACTAAGCTGCGCTTCGACCTCCCAGTGAGCTCCTCCGTCGTTTTCCCCTGTCCCCGTGGCTTGTCGCTTGCCGTAGCCATGCTAGCCACTGTACCGAGCACCGCGATCCGCCATGGATGCCGGGCATGGCGTTGCCGTGCCGCTCCACTCAGGCCGTAGATCTCCTTAGCTGGCCTCGCCATACCCTGCAGCCCCGCGCCTGCATCAACCCGAGCTCCGGCCGCCGCCTCGCTCGTCGTCGGTGCCTCTGCAGGCCACCCCAGCTCCGACCGCCTCCATCGTTGGATGCGCCACCCTGCTAGCTCCCCGTAGATGCTTCCCGCGCGCCAAACCGGCCCCCGTAGTGAAATCCCGAAGCCCTCCGCCGTGTTTTGGTCGCCGCCGGCGGAACTCCGGCGAAGCCAACGTGGCATTGTCATTAGCCACTAATGACCCCACTAAACTAACCCCTAGCTCACTGACGGATGGGCCCCACTCTCTAATTAACCTGGTTTAGTTTCTGTTTAGTTTTAGCTAACCACAAGGGCCCCACAGGTCAGTTTGACCTGGCCACGTCACCTGTTGACCGGACCCCACCTGTCTGTGTCACTAGCCTGTTCTGGGTCACTGACCAGTGGGTCCCACTGGTCAGGTTTGACCTGGACCATGCCCCGTTGACCTGCTGATGTCATGACGATGTCATGCTGACGCAGTAATTAATTTCTGTTTTAAAACAATTCAGGAAATTCCAGAAAATGACTTAAACTTCAAAAAAATCATAGAAATTAAACCGTAACTCCAAATGAAATAATTTATATATGAAAAATTATCAAAAAAAATTCAAGGAATCTGTTTATGGCATTTTCATGCATGTTAGAAAAACTTATGGCTGCTGTTTAGGCCAATTCACATAAATGGAATTTAAAATCTCACATATGGAGTTTTAATTTGAACCTAGGGTTCAAACCAACTCCATTTAACATGTTGCTAGTTGCATTAGCTCAAAACACAGCATATTGACATGTCATGATCATGCATCATATTGTGCATTGCATTGATTGTGTTCTTTCTCTGTTGCTGGTGGTTGTCCCCTCTTGATAGACGTTGTACCGGCGCTGTGATCGTTGACACCGATGAAGAACTATACTATCTTCAGAAGTGCCAGGCAAGCAAAACCCCTTTGTTCATTCTGATACAATCCCACTCTCTTGCTCCTGCTCTCTTTTACTAGATTAGGCCAACAACGATTCAACTGTTACTTGCTGCGGTAGTTGAGCCCCTTATCCTATGCATGACCTGTCATTGCCACAGTAAAATAGATGAAACCCACTAGTATGAGTAGGAGTTGTTTGAGCCCTGATGTGCCTACTCATTCATGCTTGTTTGTCATGCCTGCTATTGCATAGAGTTGTGTCAGGTCTGATTCATCGGGGATGAACCAGAGGTGTGTAAACATGTCCTATAGTGTGTGAGCTAAGTGTGTGAACACGATTTGGTAAAGGTAGCGGTGAGAGGCCATGTAGGAGTACATGGTGGGTTGTCTCATTGAAACCGTTCTTAGGAACTGAGTTCTGTGTTTGTGATCCATGAAACAGTTACTACCACGCATTGGGCCCGAAACCAATGGACCCTCTCGGCTTCTTAATCACCCTTGTCCTCTGTCCAGGAGTTGCAACTAGTTCCTGGTGTTTATAGGATATGTGTTGGCGGCCGTGCGTAGTGCTGACCCTAGGGGTGGGCTATGATGCGGTAGATACACCATGGCCGGGCATGCCGGGCGCCCGTTTGGTGTCTCGGAACCATGTACACATCGTTCGGGGCCGTATGTGGAAACCTCGGCCGGACTCCCTGCGGATGGAACCTGGATAGGCGATAAACTTGGACTAGAGACTTGAGTGTTTAGGTAGGCCGTGGCTGACACCCTCGTTGGGCTTCCGCTTGAAGGTTGCCGAGTACATGTCATGTAAACGGTGGTAAGTGGTGAGAGCGTGTGTGAAGAAGTACACCCCTGCAGGGTTAACATCATCTATTCGAATAGCCGTGTCCGCGGTAATGGACTTCTGGGTTGCCTATAACAGTTCATAGACAAGTGAAAGTGGATACTCTAAAATGCACAAGATAAGCGTGAGTGCTATGGATGGCGTTCTCGTAGGTAGACCAGAGCGGATCCATAGTAGTGTATTGATTGGTGAATATGTGGACTCGTGTGCGCCACCTCAAAAGAGTTGCTTGTAGTCGTAGTTCAGGTTAGCCACTGAGTCAAAGCTGGCTTGCTGCAGTTAAACTCCACCACCCCCTTTATTGATACCGATGCATATGTAGATAGTTCTGATGTAAGTCTTGCTGGGTACATTTGTACTCACGTTTGCCTATTTTTATGTTTTGCAGAGAGACGTCAGTCTCGCTAGTAGTTCCGTGTGGACTTCGACATTTAGCTTGATTCCTCAGCTACGATCTTGTGCCCTCAGCAGGATCTGGTAGATAGTCAGGCTTCTCAGCCTTTTCCATTTGTAGATGTCTGTACTCAGACATGTTAAGCTTCCGCATGTGTTTTGACTTGTATGCTCTGAATGTTGGGTCATGAGACCCATGCTTGTAATATCTCGCTCCTCGGAGCCTAATGAATAAGTACTTTGAGTCGTAGAGTTATGTTGTGATGCCATGTTGTATTTACACGTATCGAGCATATTGTGTGTATGATTGAAATGCTTGGTATGTGTGGGATCCGACAAATGTAGTTGTTTATCCTTGGCAGCCTCTCTTATGGGGAAATGTAGTCTAGTGCTTCCTTGAGCCATAGTAGTCCGCTACAGCCCGGTTCACCGGAGTCCTGCTAGCCCAGCACTATTGCTCAGGACACTTGACTGGCCGGCATGTGTTTCACTTCGTTCCTGTGTCTATCCCTTCGGGGAAATGTCACGTGGTGACATCCGAAGTCCTGCCTAGCCTGCTACAGCCCGGGTTACCGGAGTGCTGTTAGCCCAGTGCTACAGCCCGGATTCACACGCTGCTGACCGACATGCTCGAAGTTGATTCATGTATGCCTGTCCCCATAGGTTAGTGCCGCTTTGGGTTCACGATTAGCCATGTCGGCCCGGGTTCTCTGTCGTATGGATGCTAGCGACACTATCATATACGTGAGCCAAAAGGCGCAAACAGTCCCGGGCCATGGTAAGGCGACACCCGTGGGAATACCGTGCGTGAGGCCGCAAAGTGATATGAGGTGTTACCGGCTAGATCGATGTGACTTGGAATCGGGGTCCTGACAGACTGCTTGTTCTGATTGGCTTCACAATATCTTCCTACCTGATCCTTACTGCCTAGCTGCTATTAATCATTGTGCTTTCACTTCATTGAATACTTGACTATGGTTTGCCTAGTGTTTTCTACCTTTCGCTGCATGGTAATAGGTTTATTTCTATCATTTGTCTTCAAAACTTCCATGTTTTGAAGACTTTCATAAAAATCACCTATTCACCCCCCTCTAGTCGATCACTAGCACTTTCAATTGGTATTAGAGCAAGGTACTCCCTTGTTCTGTGTGATTCGGTTTAACCACCTGGAGTTTTAGCTATGTCGACTGCAGGGATAATTAAAGTCTCCGCTGCATGCCCCGTCTTCGATGGAACTGAATATCCCTACTGGAAGAATAAGATGCGCATGCATCTTGAAGCCATTGATGTCGACCTATGGTATGTCGTCAAGAAGGGCATTCCCAAGGTTGGTGAAGGTGTCACCGCTACTGATGTCAAGAAGTTCGTTTAACTGGACTCCACTGCCAAGAACATCATCTGTGGTCATCTGACCAAAGGACAGTATGGCCGCGTGAGTGCTTTGGAAACATCTAAGCTAGTCTGGGACTGGCTCTCCAAGGTCAATGAAGGCGTCTCAACCCAGAGAGATCAGAGAATCAGTGTCCTTCGCAACCTCTTCAACCGCTTCAAGAGAAATGACAATGAGAATGTCCAGCTCACGTTTGATCGACTCACTGACATCACAAATGAGCTTCAAGCTCTCGATGCCACTGAGATCACCAAGCATGAAGTCATCAAGACACTCCTGAGATCACTTGATAGCTCGTTTGACACCCTAGCCCTAATGATTCAAGAACGTCCTGACTTCAAGACACTCGATCCGTCTGACATACTTGAGAGGCTCAACAGACACGATTTTCAGCTTTCTGAGAAATGAGACATCTACGGTCCCAACTATGGGCGAACTCGTTCCTTGAAGGCAAAAGCTGTCTCCTCATCTGAAGAAGAATCTGACAGCAGTTCCGATGATCCTGAAGACATTGTACAGGAGCTTGCTATGCTTGTGAAGAAGTTCCAAAAATTCACCAGGAAGAAAGGCTTCAGAAAGTCTTCACGATCAAGCTCAAGGAATGATGAAGCTTCTGCTCATGACTACAAGAAGAGAACATGCCACAAGTGCAAGAAACCTGGCCACTACATCTCTGAGTGTCCGAAGTGGGACAATGAGAACAAGAAGAAGAATAAGAGCAAGGAGTATGACTCTGACGACAAGAAGAAGAAGAAATACTCAAAGTCTTCTTCCAAGTCTTCCTCAAAGTCTTCATCACACAAGAAGAGCTCATCTGGCAAGGCACGTGCGTTTGTTGGCAAGGAAATGGATTCAGAAGAGGAGTCCGCTTCTGAGGAGGCGGAGGTGGAGCTGAGGAGGAGTCCGATTCTGGCGTTGCGAGTCTGGCTACAGCATACGTTGCCAAGTCCATCTTCAACACTGAAGACAATGACTCCATCATCGACACCGACGCAAATGACAAGGACTACTCCGCTCCTATCTACTGCTTCATGGCACACGGTGCAAAGGTAAACACACGCACTACTCACTATCAAACATCTAGTGAAGATGACTCTGATTGTGGTTCCAAACCCAGCTACAAAACACTTGCTAAAATTGCAACTGAACAACAGAAAGCCATGGAACATATTCAAAAACTGTTAGACAAAAGTGGTGATCTGTTAGACGCTGAAATGACTCGATCTCAATCCTTAATTGAAGACATAAAAAATCTTCACGTTAAGTATGAGGAACTTGAAAGTCTTCATGAAACGCTCTCAACAACTCATGAAAAACTTTCCTATGATTATCTTCAAAGGAAGCAAGATCTTGAGAAATTGAGAGCGGCTCATGAAGATCTTCAAAAGGAAAACGAGTCACTTCGCGCCGAACAGATCAGTTCAGCTCAGGAAGGATTTGAACCACCATGTCTTAAATGCATCGAGCGTGACAATGCTACTTCCGTTGCTGGTTGTTCTACTGCTGCTACTATTGCAATATCTTCAACTGTTGATGTGGTAACTAACCCCTCTGTTGAGGATACCACTGCTATTGCTGATGAGAATGCTAGGTTGAAGACATTGCTTGAAACAGGGATGTACAAAAGTCTCAAAGGGCATCAGACACTATGTGATGTCCTCAAAAGGCAGATCCTAAACCAAAACCCTAGGAAAGAGGGTGTTGGGTTCGAAAGGAAAATGAATGCTGATGGCTCTTGCTGGAAACCTGAGTAGTACCCCAAAACCACATGGGTTGCTGCAAAGGAACCTTCAGCGGATCCATCCACCCTATCTGGCTTCACTTGTGCTAATCCCATTGTTATTCATGAATCCTTTGATGCAAACTATAAACTGTTTAAGAATCAGAATGGTGAAGTGTTTGCCAGGTATATTGGTACTAACTGCAGAAATGGGCCGCCTATGAAGAAAGTCTGGGTGCCGAAAAGATGTTTGGAGAATCTTCCTGTGGATGTCATCATGACACCACAAGTGAAGAAGACAAACCCCAGACCACAAGCTTCATATGGCACAAAGGCTTCATACAGACAGAGGACTCACCTGAGTCGCACTAACGCAAATGTTTTGCAGGGAAACCTTACTCAAGCCTATGAATATGAGCGTGTTTCATCAAACAGCCATGTTCATAAGACCAAAAACTATTCTGCTTATCCTTATGAGTACTATTGTCCACCTGCAAGACTTTTTTCTAGGGCTCCAAAGCCAAAGTTCTCAGATGCTGCACTTAGACTCATTGCTTTGAAGCCACCCTTGAAGATGTGGGTGGCTAAGAAAGCTTAACTCTCTTTTGCAGGGAAAGGTCTCCAGCCGAAAACCAAAATCGTTTGAAGCTATTGCTGGGGACCTTAAACATCTTGTAGGGCGCAAGATCAAATGCCCAAATGGTCTTATTATGTACTTTGTTCCTGAGTCGCTTGCTACTTGCCCTATCAGTTCTAATCTCGATCTAAGCTTTCATAATCCACTGGCTCGTCAAATGTTTTTGCTTCACAATTCTCTTCGTGAAGCCTATCCCCCTAACTGCACTGTAGGGTACGACACCAGCTGCTTCAGAATGGATTATTGATAGTGGGTGTACTAATCACATGACTGGAAAGCGAAGTCTTCTCATGGACTCAACCTTACGTCCATCTGGCAAAAGTCACATCACATTTGCTGACACTGGTAAAAGCAAGGTATTGGGTCTAGGTAGAGTTGCAATCTCAAAGGATCAACACATGGATAAAGTCATGCTTGTTGAATCCCTTGGTTTCAACTTAATGTCTGTCTCAATGCTTTGCGATTTAAACATGATTGTGATATTTGGAAAATATTGTTGTCTTGTTCTAATGGAATCTGACAAGTCTCTAGTGTTTGAAGGGTATCGGAAAGATGATTTGTACGTGGTAGATTTCTCAGCAGGACCATAACTTGCCGTATGTCTTCTAGCAAAAGCTTCTGAATGCTGGCTCTAGCATTGGAGGCTAGGGCATGCTGGCATGAGGAACCTCCACACCCTTGCAAGGAAGAAGCATGTAATAGGCATCGAGGGCGTCAAGTTCAAGAAGGATCACTTATGCGGTGCCTGTGAAGCAGGCAAGATGACGAGGGCCAAGCATCCCTCGAAGACAATCATGACAACGACTCAACCCATCGAACTGCTCCACATGGATCTTTTCGGTCCCACTCATTACTCAAATCTTACTACTACTGCTTGTCTCTATGGCTTTGTCATTGTTGATGATTATTCAAGATATACTTGGGTGCATATAATCCTCTACAAGACTGAAGTGCAGGATGTCTTCAGACGCTTCGCCAATCGAGCAATGAACAACTATGGTGCCAAGATAAAGAACATCAGAAGTGACAATGGCACTGAATTCAAGAACACTGGCCTAGATACTTATCTTGATAGTTTGGGCATCACACATGAATTCTCAGCTCCGTACACGCCACAACAGAACGGCATCGTCGAACGCAAGAACAGAACACTTATTGAGATGGCCCGGATGATGCTTGATGAATACAAGACTCCAAGAAAATTCTGGCCTGAAGCCATTGATACTGCATGCCATATCATCAACCATGTTTATCTTCACAAGCTTCTGAACAAGACATCCTATGAGCTCCTTACTGGCAAGAAGCCAAATGTCAGTTACTTCAGAGTATTTGGCGCCAGGTGCTGGATCAAGGATCCACATCACACTTCAAAATTTGCACCAAAAGCACATGAGGGTTTTATGCTTGGATATGGAAAGGATTCGCACTCCTACAGAGTCTTCCACCTTTTTCACTATAAAGTGGTTGAAACAGTGGATGTGCGGTTCGATGAGACTAACGGCTCACAAAGAGAGCACCTGCCAAATGTGCTAGATGAAGTTCCATCTAGTGAATCAATCAAACTTATGGGAACTGGAGAAATCATACCATCTGAATCTCATCCTGAAGAGGAACTTATCATCTCCGCACCTGATCAAACTAAAGACAATGCTCAGCCTGAAGACAATCCTTCTAACGATGACAATGATCAACAAGAGCAAAATCTTCGTCCTATAAATCCTCGTGTTGCAAATGAAGTATAGATTGAGAGAATAATTGATAGCATCAATGCACCAGGTCCACTCACTCATTCAAGGGCAACACAGCTAGCAAATTTCTATGGGAACTTCGCATTCGTCTCAATATCTGAACCCAAGAAAGTTGAAGAAGCCTTCATGGAACCTGAATGGATTCAAGCTATGCAAGAAGAGCTTCAACAGTTTGAGCTGAATAATGTATGGGAACTGGTTAAGCGCCCTGATCCTCGCAAGCACAATATAATAGGCACCAAATGGATATATCGCAACAAGCAAGATGAGCATGGTCAAGTAGTCAGAAACAAAGCTCGTCTCGTTGCTCAAGGGTACACTCAAGTTGAAGGGATTGACTTTGATGAAACATTTTCTCCTGTGGCTAGACTTGAAGCCATACACATACTGCTGGCCTATGCAAATCATCATAACATTCTTCTGTATCAAATGGATGTGAAGAGCGCTTTTCTCAATGGCAAGATTGACGAAGAAGTATATGTTGCACAATCGCCTGGCTTTGAAGATCCAAAACATCCTGACATGGTGTACAAGCTCAACAAGGCACTGTATGGCCTCAAACAAGCCCCTCGGGCTTGGTATGACACACTCAAATACTTCCTGAAGAGCAAAGGCTTCAAACCTGGTTCCCTCGACCCCACTCTCTTCACGAAGACATAGGATGGTGAACTGTTCGTGTGCCAAATATATGTGGATGACATTATCTTCGCCTGCACCAATCAGAAATACACAGATGAGTTTGGATATATGATGCAAGAGCAATATCAGATGTCCATGATGGGTGAGCTGAAGTTCTTCCTTGGTCTTCAAATACGTTAGCAACGCAATGGCATCTTCATATCTCAAGAGAAGTACCTCAAAGATTGCCTGAAGAAATTTGGGATGCAAGACTGCAAAGGCTTCACGACTCCAATGCCAGTCAAACATCATTTGGGTCCCGACGACAATGGTAAAGAGTTCGATCAAAAGGCATACCGCTCCATGATTGGTTCTTTACTTTATCTATGTGCATCTAGGCCAAATATTATGCTTAGTGTTTGCATGTGTGCTCGATTCCAAGCGGCACCAAAGGAATCGCATCACTTAGCTGTGAAGCGAATTCTTCGATATTTGTCTCACACCCCAACATTAGGATTATGGTATCCAAAGGGCTCAGAGTTTGATCTGGTTGGATTCTCGGATGCTGATTATGATGGTGACAAGGTGGATCGCAAGTCTACATCAGGCACATGTCATTTTCTGGGACGATCACTTGTATGTTGGTCTTCAAAGAAGCAGAACTGTGTATCTCTCTCCACTGCTGAATCTGAATACATTGCTGCTGGATCTTGCTGCGCTCAGCTTCTATGGATGAAGCAAACACTCAAAGATTATGGCATTCATCTGAAGCAAGTGCCACTCTACCGCGACAACGAAAGCGCCATCAAGATTGCCAACAACCCAGTTCAGCACTCGAAGACAAAGCACATTGAAATTCGTCATCACTTTCTCAGAGATCATGTTGTGAAGGAAGATATTGATATCATACACGTCAACACTGAAGAGCAATTGGCAGATATCTTCACCAAGCCCTTGGATGAGAAGAGGTTTTGCATGTTACGGTGTGAGCTGAATATCTTGGAATCCTCAAATGTCCTGTGATCAGGCACACATCCTAACACTTATGCATATTGATGACTTAGATGTGCAACACACGAAGTAAAGTATATCTTCAATCAATGAAGACTTACATTCTAAGTGTGAATACATTAATGTGGAATTTGACTTCGGAGCGCCACGATAATTGCGTGCCGTGTCTAGGTCTAATACTTCCTATACGGTGGGTAACGCCACCACCAAATTTTTCTGTTTGAAGTGTTTCACTCATGGCGTTACATTTGCTATGTCTTCACATTTTGTTTGTCTTCATTTCAACTTGTCTTCATGATTATCTTCACTATGTTGATGTGATTGTCTTTCTCATATATATATAGTGTTACTATTCATCACCCAGGGTGCAGAATAAGTTATTCTTCATCCGAGGTAATCTTATGATCACTTCATAATTAAATTACATTTCGAATTCAAATAGTTACATTCCTATTGATTCACTACGTAAAATTTGACATAAGAAAATAAAATTATAGGTCATAAGACAAGAAAATTTGCAGTTGATGTGTATTTTAGACTATGTTTTTATGTTTGTAATTTTACATAACATAAAATATTTTTTATGGTGATTATATATTTTCTTACGGTCCCTTTTTGCGTCGGAAATAAGACAAATCTTACGGAACATAAAATTACGGTGCATTGATGGTAAAATAGAGGAGGGTGAAGAATAACATTGTATGATTGCATTATCTTTTGTCTTCACTAAGTGACTGCTTGTTCTGATTGGCTTCACAATATCTTCCTACCTGATCCTTACTGCCTATCTACTATTAGTCATTGTGCTTTCACTTCATTGAATACTTGACTATGGTTTGCCTAGTGTAGTCTGCCTTCTGCTGCATAGTAATAGGTTTATTTCTATTGTTTGTCTTTGAAACTTCCATGTTTTGAAGACTTTCATAAAAATCGCCTATTCACCCCCCCTCTAGTCGATCACTAGCACTTTCAATGGCATTAAGCATAACGTAGTAGTAACTCCCAAGGGTTTGATAATAAACAGGGCAATAGGTTCTACCTCATCAACTACTTCCCAAACCCACATGTTAAGAGATCCTACTCATGCAATGTGTGAGGGTTGAAACTAATGCATAAAACTGGGTAAATAAAGGGGTATGATCAATGTGTTACTTGCCTTGCCGACGATCTGCAAATCCTAAGGACTCGTAGTAGAACGCGTCGAACTCCGGGTATTCTATCACAAACAAACAATTGAATACATAAGAAATCAAGCAAAGATGCACGGGTAAAACTCAAATAAGAAGTACTAACCATAAAGTTCAACTGAAGAACTCCGGTTTGCAAAAAGAATCAAATCAAACGGAGCAACGAAACTCAAACTACGAAAGAAACAAAATCCAATTTACTAATATGGACTAAAGTCAAATTTTACAGTACCAAAATCTTGTTCAAGTTGGTTAAACAGAAAGAGGGCTTCGAGAGGAAGATCTAGGCGCTTGTTTCACCCGATTTGGATAAACGAGCGAAAAGATAAACTAAAACGAATATTAGGGCAGGAATCGCGATAAAAAATAATAATGGAAAAACCCTAGAAAATAAAACGAGACGAACAGGCTAATGAACGAACGTTCGCTGCCTGCGGCTAACTGACGAACAGCGTTCATTAAAATGAACGTACGAACGAACGTCCGCTATTTAACTAAACCGAAGAAAAACCAAACAAACCGATCTAGAACAAAAAAACGACCTAGGGTTTTTCAGAAAAAAAACCTGGGGTCAACTGAAGAAAATCGACCGGTCAATGGCGGCGGCTCGGCGAGTTCCGACGTGGCTGCGGATCCGGCGACGGCGGGCGGCGGGGCGGCGGTGCGAGGCGGCGGCGGCGCGGGCGGCGGCGCGAGCGGCTAGGGTTTGGGCCTCGGGGGTCGCTGGCTGCGGCTTATAAAGCCCCTGGCCGGAGGTCTCCGGCTCGGGCATGGGACGGTAGGTGAGTGACTTTTTTTCAAAATAAATCCTGACGCGGAAAAACAAATAAAAGAAATACTAAACGGAGTCCAAAAATCTTGAAATAAATTTTCACAGTCCTCTAATAATATTGCGGACAAAGTGAACATTTATTTGGGACCCTAATGCAAGTTTGAAAAATGCATATTTTCCTAATTCAAATAAAATTGCAATAAAATCCAAATAAAATAACTTATTAGATTTTAATATTTTTCCTCTAATATTTCATTTATTTTGAAGAAGTCATATTATCTCCTCTCATATATTTTAATTAGAAATATTTTCGGAGAGGAAAAATAATTAAAACCAAATGATCCTCTTTTTCAAAATTCGAGAAAACTCAAATATGAAAATAACGAAATTCCGAAGTCTCTCTGTGGGTCCTTGACTTGCTTAGAATTTCGAGGATTCGTGAAAAGAAATGCGATAAAATATGATATGCATGAATGACCTTTGTATAACATTCCAAATTGAAAATTTGGGATGTTACACTACTTCATGTGAGTGCATCATCCAAATCCCTTTTCTGGACCAAATCTGCTGTTACAAAGCAGCCATGTTTTATATTGGTCCATTTCCTCTCTAATTGCACAGGATCATAGTCCTTCTTAGCCTAAACACCCCAGACATCATATTTGGCCCTTAGCTCTTCTCTTCTGATCACAAGTGTGAAGCCAAGTTTGCTACAACAAACTTTCCTCGAAGCCTCACATCTCTCCTTGGCTTCTTATCTAGATATTTCACTTCGGGGCTGCCTTGGGGAGCAAGGACTTCAGGCCAAACAAGGTTTGCCAGGCCCTCCTGTCCTCCCCGTGACATGTCGCGTGGTGACCACGTTGGACTTTTCCTGTGCGCGTGCTCTGCTCGCTGTGGTCGTGGCTATAGCGTCGTTTTGCTTCAGGCCCCTCTCCTCTGCTAGTTCTCTCGCTCCCGTCCGACAGCTTCTTCGCCGACGCTAGGCGCCATGCGCCCATGGGCAAACAGTGCTCCGACCAGCTCTGTTTGTCACCCATCTTCTTCCTTCCCGTGCCCTTGGCCTGGCCCTGCTTGTGAACCTTCCCTCTTCCCTCCCCCGTCCCCTCCCTCGCTCCCATGACGCAACCATCCATCGCCGGAGCCGCCCGTGCGTCCATGGCGGTATCCGGGCTCGACCTCTTTCCCCTCGCCTATATAAGCGACCCCTAGGCCTCCCGACCACCCCACGCTCTCCGCCTCACTCCCCTACCCCTCCCTAGCTATCTGCTTGAGCCCCGGAGCTCCTCCTCTCCGCGGTTGGCCGCCATGGCCGCCGCCTCTTCCCACTCCAATTCCGGCGGTCCCGCACTCCTCCCTCCTTTCCACCACCAACAAACACCTCCACCACCACCCCGGAGCCACACCAGCACCTCTCCTCCTCCCCAGGTGGCCTAGCGGCATGCACCCACTTCCGGCCGAAGCTCCATCTGCCGTGGCCATGATCCTGCCCTGTCTGATGCTCCCTGGCATGCGAATGGTGGATGGACGGGTGCGCCTCTCCGTCCTGAACACTCCGGTGGTCAGAGCTCCGCTGGAGGTGGCCCGAGTCACCGAAGCAAGTGCCGGTGCTGGCGGCCCTCCTCTGCTCTGCGTGGGGCATCAGGGGAAGAAGAAGGAGGAGCATGAGGAGAGAGAAGCCAGTGGTGGGACCTGCCCATCAGCGACTCAGTAAATCGGCCCCGCCTTTGCCACGCCGGATAAGTGGAGGCATAATCCATTGGATTACGGCTTGAGTTGTCTGAAAGCACATTTCGTTTTTGTTTTGGATAAGATTACGTTTTCTTCTAATGAAAACGTAGTTATCCCAGAAGGCGCTTTCTGTCTAACCACATAGGGACCTGTCTGCGAATATTTGTTTTATAGAACAGTCCCTGACATTCAATCCGCCGTATTGTTTTGCTCACAACTCCGATTCAGGTGATTCCAAAGCCCACTTCTTCGTCTCCTCGAGCCCTTTCCAATGGTATCATATTGACCATGTGACAACATTCTGAAAATGACCATTTTGCCCTTGCACTTAATCAGCTCCTCCGGGAGAGAACTGTTTTCTGTGATTCCTTCCGCGAGCTTCTCGCACTTCTTCCTGGTGAGTCCACCCCCCAGGAAAGCTACACCCTCCATTTGCATGATTGCAATGCAATGACATGGTTTACTTATTTAAACTTGCTTAAAATTTGCATTAGCTACATATGACTTGTTCATGTCATTTCTCGGCGTAATATTTGATCTTGCTATTGCCATGATGTTGCTTGGAGTTCTAGGATCAACATTTTGCAGCTTATGTGGATGACATGTGCCATTGTATGATTAGAGCAGCAGTGTCGTATTCCAGAAGACTTCATCTCTGGGCTGGAATACGGGGTGTTCCGGTTCCTTTGAGCTGGGGTGCCACATGGAAAAGTCACACAACTTTGTATTTTGTTGAGACATCATGACAGAGTAAGGAATCTAACACATCATCAAACAAAAAGAAAATGAAAAGATGAAAGAAAGAAGGGCGAAGAAAAAGGCAAATCTTTTTGTATTTTTCTAAAAACATTTTAGAAGTGGGGGAGAGGAAAATGAGAGGCAAATGGAAAATAATGTAGTGCAATAGATAAGAGTTTATGATGGGTACTTAGTTGGCTTCACGTAGATCTCCCCAGCAACGGCGCCAGAAATTCTTCCTGCTACTTCTTGAGCTTGCGTTGGTTTTTCCCTTGAAGAAGAAAGGGTGATGCAGCAAAGTAGATATAAGAATTTCCTTCAGTTAAGAACCAATGTAATAATCCAGTAGGAGAAACACACAAGTCCCGAATATATGCACCTACACAAAAAATCGAACACTTACACCCAATGCGAAAAGGGTTGTCAATCCCTTCACGTTCAGTTGCAAAGGTGAGATCAGATAGAGATAGATATAAAAGATTACTAAAAGGTAAAAGTAAATAAATTGCAGCAAGGTATTTTTGGTATATAGATCTAAAAATATATGAAGGAAAATAGACCTAGGGGCATAGGTTTCTCTAGAGGCTTCTTTCTTGAATGAAAATAATATGGTGGGTAAACAAATTACTGTCGAGCAATTGATAGAAAAGCACAAAGTTATGACAATATCCAAGGCAATGATTATGAATATAGGCATCACGTCGGTGTCAAGTAGACCGACTCCTGCCTGCATCTCCTACTATTACTCCACACATCGACCGATATCCAGCATGCGTCTAGAGTATTAAGTTCACAAAGAACAGAGTAATGCCTTAAGTAAGATGACATGATGTAGAGGGATAAACTCAAGCAATAGGATGAAAACCCCATCTTTTTACCCTTGATGGCAACAATGCAATACGTGTCTATAAAAATCCAGAGAAGATTCAAATGATATTCATAGATAAGCTGATCATAAATCCACAATTCATCGATCTTGATAAACATACCGCAAAATAAGATTGCATCGGATAGATCTCCAAGAACATCGAGGAGAACATGGTATGTGAAACAAAGAGACAGAAGGAGCCATCAAGCTAGTAGGTATGGACCCGTAGGTCTGGTAAACTACTCACGTTTCATCGGAAGGGCAATCGGGTTGATGTAGAAGCCCTCTGTGATTGAATCCACCTTCTGCAGGATGCCGGAAAAGGCCCCAAGATGGGATCTCATGGTAATAGAAGGTTACGGCGGCGGAAAAGTACTTTGGTGGATGCCTGTAGTGGTTTGGTAATATTTGGGAATTTATAGGCCGAAGAATAGGGTTAGAGGAGCTCCGAGGGTCCCACAAGGTAGGGGGCGCCCTGTACCCTTGCCGTCGCCTCGGGACTCTTCTGACTTGGTTTCTAAGTCCTACGTGTGTCTTCAGGTCCAAGAAAAATCATCAAAAAAATTTATTCCGTTTGGACTCCGTTTGATATTCCTTTTCTACGAAACTCAAAAACAAGGAAAGAACAGAAACTGGGACGGTGCTCTAGGTTACTAAGTTAGTCCTAAAAATAATATAAAATAGCATATTAATGCATAAACATCCAAAAAAGATAATATAATATCATGGAACAATTAGAAATTATAGATACGTTGGAGATGTATCACTTGTGGTGGCGGAAAAAGTGTTTCGGGTGGATCTCTGATACGTCTCCAACGTATCTATAATTTTTTATTGTTCCATGCTGTTATATTATCATTGTTGGATGTTTTAAAATCATTTTGTATCATTTTTTGGGACTAACGCCAGTGCCAAGTGCCAGTTGTTGTTTTCTGCTTGTTTTTTTACATCGCAGAAAATCAATATCAAACGGAGTCCAAATGCAACGAAACTTTTTATGGATTTTTTTGGACCAGAAGACACCAGATGGGCCAAAGAAGCACCTGGGGTGCCCCGAGGGGGGCACAACCCACCAGGGGCCCCCAAGCGTGCCCAGGTGGGTTGTTCCCACCTCGGTGGCCTCCCGCACCGCCTCTTCGCTCTATAAATACCTCCTTGCTCCAGAAACCCTAGGGGAGTCGACAAAAATCAATTCCAGCCGCCGCAAGTTCCAGAACCACCAGATCCAATCTAGACACCATCACGGAGGGGTTCATCATCGTCATTGGTGCTTCTTCGATGATGCATGAGTAGTTCATTGTACACCTACGGGTCCGTAATTAGTAGCTACCACTACAAAAAAAGACACATCCGCGACATGTTGGGCCAAACAAGTTTTTTCTATCATGCTTATGACACTTCTATGATTATAATTGTGACAAAACCCGGTATCATCATAGGTGTGGTCTGCTCGTACTTCAATGACAAAAAATCATGACAGAAAATAGGCTTTTCATCCTGGGCGGGACGGAGACGCAGCTGCATGACATTTTTGGGCCGTCCATGACGGACAAAACTGTGGTAGAAGCGAGGGCGAGGAAAATATTGGGGAGTTCCCAGTTATTGTGGGTGGTCGGGACCGAGCGATGGTGGTTTCTCTCGTACACGTACGCGTGTGGGTGGGACGCATTGGGCTCTAACTAAACCTGAGCGATTGCACTGCAGGCTACGCGTTACTGAACCCGAGCGATCGATTGATCCCTGGCTGTTAACTAAACCCGATCGAGCGATTCCTTCGCTACTGCTGCTAACTGAAGCTGATTGAACCTGCTGTCTCTTGATGAATAGTGAGTGTTGTTGGGGGCTGGATGAACAGTTCCCGACAGGGGTTGGATGAACAGGACCCTGATCGAGCCGGTTGGGGGTGGATGAACAGGACACTGTGGAGGGCTGGATGAACAGCAGTCGGTGGAGGGCTGGTTGAATAGTAGCCGGTGGAGGGCTGGATGAACAGTAGCCCGTGGAGGGGTGGTTGCACAGGACCCTGTGGAGAGGGCTGGTTGAACAGTAGTCGGTGGAGGAGCGGTGGAGGCTGGATGAACAAGAGCCCGTGGCTGAACAGTAGCTGGTGTAGGCAGGAGGGAGATGTTGTGGATGAACAGTCGCGGGTGGAGGCTGGAGGAGGTTGACGGTAGATGAACAATAGCCCGTGGAGGCTGGAGCGAGGTAGTAGACGGTGGATGAACAGTAGCCCGTGGAGTCCCGTTTTGCGGTACGCCACACCCCTCCCGATGAATAAGACCCCGTTTGGACCGTAGGAGGTCGAAGAGAAGTCTGTTTCCTCCGTTTTGCGGTACGCCTCACCCCTCCCGATCAACAGGACCCCGTTTCAACCGTAGGACGTCTAAGAGAAGCCCGTTTCCTCCGTTTTACGGTACACCAGACACCTCCCGGTGAACAGGATCCCATTTCGACCATACGCGGTCGAACACAAGGCCGTTTCCTTCGTTCTCCAGTACGCCATGCCTCGTTTCGGCTGTTTCGTCCAAGACAGTTGGCTCCTGATGAACATAACACATTTCGTTGCCTCCCGATGAACACGACGAAGCAGTTTCTCCATTCCGACCTAGTCGGTTGGCTGCCGATGAACAGGACGACATCGTTGCCTCTCCATGTACATGAGCCTTGGCCGTACGAATGCACGAGTAGGCGTTTGAGACCCCGCCCGTATGTACGTACGTGGCCGTATTTACTTTCTTGCACCCTGGTTGTATGTACGTGCACACAATATTGACGGGACTGCGTGACATGCTCGTCTGTGTCTCTACTACGACACATGCCCTTCCTTACTCGGCCACGGTTCATCACTGCAGCCTGCAGACAGACCGATCGACCAGTATGTAGGTACACGTTCATGACTAGAATGACAATGCTACGTACGCTGCGACCAGGTGGGTCCCGACTGTCAGGGAGGATAAGGAGGCACTTCCTTGCATGCGAAGATATAGCTGGTGGGTCCCAACTGTCACAGGGAGAATCATTTTTTTGCCCGTAATATGGATGCACTTCCTTGCACGTGAAGATGTAGCTGGTGGGTCCCAGCAGTCAGGGGGGACATGTTTTTTCATGAAATACGGTGGTCTGTCTGGTGGGTCCCTGCTATCAGGTGGAGGAATCATTATTTTGCACGTAATAAGGAGGCACTTCCTTGCTGCAGCCATGGACCCAGCGGTCAGCCTCTCCATGTACAGTACTCTTCTGATGGAAGTCGTTCTTGGACCACTTTGACCACGCCGTGCCGAGAGCACCAAAGCGGTGGACGACGACGAGGCCTAGGAAGGGGATGACATGAAGCCAGGGAAGACGCGGTAATGGATGCCCACGCGAAAATGAGTACGTGGGTTGACTGGTTCGGCTGCGGTGTGAGGCTGCCGTCGCCGCAGAATAACAGGGGTTATGGGTAAGCAGAGGGATGGCCTAGCCATAGGTTGGAGTAGGGTGGGGCGGTTAGGCCTGCGCGGCAGTAGAGCCGGCCACGAGAGGCAGGAGTAGGCGGCATGACCAGCGCTGGTTTTGGCGGCTAGAGCAAGAAGACCAGAGGTTGAAGAAGCACTATGGCAATTGGATGGACATCGTATGGTCACTGGAGCTTGAATCGTTCATATTCACCAAGTTGACATAGCCATCCGTCCGCGTCAGTAGGCCTAGAAATCAGCCTCCCACTATGGTGGGTCCCAACTAGCAGGGGGTGATGGTGTCCTGGACTAGGGGGTACTCACCACATCATCTCAAGACCAGCTGGATCGGGCCGAGGACCCCCATGGCAGCTCACTATTGGGCCAGTTTGGACAACCCCTACCGCATACAAGGAACACTCCACAAGACTTTGGCGCACAAGACAAGGACTCTCCTAAACCCTAGGCCTCTAGTGTGTTATATAAAACGAGGCCAGGCTAGTCAATAGGACATCTAATATTCATTATTACCATCTTGTGGTAGACACATGTACTTTGTACTATCCCATATGAATACAATCAAAAGCAGGACGTAGGGTTTTACCTCCATCAAGAGGGCCCGAACCTGGGTAAAATCCATGTCCATGTTCTCATTGCTCCAAGACGCCTAGCTTAGGACCCCTACTACGAGATACGTCAGATATTGAAGCAACATTGATGCTTTCATTGAGAGCCTGCTGGGTGATCGTCATGGGTCGATGGGGCAATCGGGCGATATTTTTTCAGTTAAATCTGTTCCATCAAATTAATTGCTTCGAGAATTATTGTTCTTGGATGCTATTTTATTTCGCAGGTTTCCCCGATGTCAATTACAATCTTAGATCGAATCAAGAGAATCTATGAGTCGGCCGCCGCCGAGCATCAAAACGCCTGCATGGCTGAGGACCGTGCGGGGGCGACGTCCGAACTGAATCAAGATGCACTGGCCTGAAGCCATGTGCAGTCCCCTGTCTCGAAGAACCCGTAAAGCACAAATTGCCTCGTTCGGGCAGTGGGCATGCAGTAATGTTCGATCGGTCCAAGCCTGCCAAGTTCGATCTGGGCTGGCACGTGGAGCACTACTCCTTGGAGAGCTGAAAATACATGAAGACTACTAGTACTACAACTCCATCAGGAAGCCCACGTTAAGGATTCCACTCAAAAAAAATACTAATTGGTCAGCACGTCTTTTAAGGACTGATTGGTCTTCCTACAGGGAACTAGACCTGGCTTTTTACCTTGGATTTCAACGTCTCGCTCCAGGTTTTATCTTTCTAGCTACTTGTACTGTATATATAAAATGTGCATCGGATATTTTTCTGCTGGTTTGCATGTGTTTCTCTATGTAGATTTTTTATCCGGGTATAATTTGGTCCGCTTATTGGATTAGTGTGGTGCTCCGTCCAGTTTCTGGCCAGCCATTAGCCGGCTTCCTCCATAGTCCGGCGGACGCCACATCCGCAGCCCCGCCTCCCAGATGATTCGAATTATGTCGCAGGGTCACCACATTGACTCATCGTGTCGTCAAACCGACCTCACCACATTCACGTCAATTCCTTTTTGAATTATTACTTGTTCGTGCAATTTTATCCGCAGAGTTGTGCTAGATCGGATCAGCGGGATTCGGATGACAGTGATCGCGCGTAGCGTTTGATGACTATTCGGACAGGATGGTTGGATCTGATTACGGAAAGTCCGGAGGCGGCAGAACCTGAGGACCACGCAGAGACCTGGCAATCGTTGACATCGAAGCACGCAAGGAATATCAAGGCATCATAAATTGCATGGGCTCACTCATGTGGACGTGAAGATGGCTGTACTACCAAAATTAGTACTAGTACTTGGGAACACTTACCGATGGCTGGTAAATAGTTGAGGGCTGTTCCTTGCATAAACCCAACTCAGGTGATACCCCTCTGAAAATATCTCTCCTACGTGCTCCATCGAAGAATATTTCTTTTTATTTTTTTATTTTTGTGCGCAGGGCATTGTTTTTTGTAGAAATATTTTGGGGCAGCACAAGTATATGACGTTTTAGGTCTACTTGCTCCATCATCCCAGCATGACCCAAGATCGGCCGAGGTCTGGCATGATGCTATGGTCTTCCCACTTGTGAGGGCATCAAGCATTGGTCCCCGTGGAAACTATCCTCTGGACACATGTACCGAAGTGTTCCCACACCTAATTGATTGGGCTGCCGTACAGGAGTTATTGATCCATCAGTCTCCAACTGCTATAACCACGCAGAATAATTTCAGGTTTTATTTTTCCTGAACTATTCGTTTAGAACGTAAAATTATTACACATGGAATATTTTATGTTGTTTCGCACTACATTATTTTTGTAGAGAAATTTTATCAACAGGGCGTCGGTCTGCCAACCTCTTGCCGTCATCTAAGTCGGTCGACCTGTGTGGACATTGCCGCGCCACAATGCCGTACGCGATCGAGTCGACCTTGGCGCTCGTGCCATATTCACCATATTATTCACTTCGCACACATTAATTATGCATTTTTAATTATTAATTGTGCAGGTAATCAACTCGATTGCGTCACGCAGTCAACTCTATGGGCCGACATCGTCGTCCTTCCTGCATCGATCAAGTTGTGGCGTCTCCTCGGCGCACGTCCCTATGTTAACGACTTCGGCTGTGTCATGCATTCACCTCGGCGTGCGACGTCATCATCATGCCTCGGCCGGACTGGGGGTTTCACCTCGCCACATTGACCGTGCTATGTCACCACTTCGGAATGTCTAACCTCCTCGCTTGGCCATCTCGGGACCGGCTTGGGGGCTAGGACCTTGTCCCGCCGCAATCTCGGTCTGCGTCATTAACATCGAGCACATTAACCAGCTAAGTCGCTTTCATGCTAAAAAACTTTCAGTTTTAAATTTTGTTCGGTTCGACAAAGCATTATAATTTTTTGGCAAAAAGTTGTTTGTGAAAAACTTCCTTGTCAAAACTTTGTTTGTGACACAGAAATCCAAATACCCCATTTACTTGGGGGCTTCCTTTATGAAGCCTTTCCTCTTGCATATGATTATACTTGTATGGCTTCGTTCCTTGTTCGTGTATTACGCCAGAATATGCACCATGTGGACTTAAGTGTTCCGCAATCTGGGTTGCCTTGCTCCTGTGTTTACCCCTACGTTCCCGATTGTTCGGCTAGGGAGTAAAGGGAGTACCTCTGCGATTGTCATGCTCGGGTCATCCGAGCTCGGACCTCAGACTGGGTGAAGCCGAAAGCTAGCGCTCTTATTGTTTTCAATCATGGTCGGCACACAACGGAACTCATGAGTACAAAAAATCTGTTGCACAAGTCTCATAGTAACAATGAGAAACCGAAGAAAGGTATCGGTGGGGGTACTATTTTCTTTGAAGATGCTTCTTACACTTCGTCAGTAATATAGCATAAGTTCCCTGAGCGCGCTTTGTCTGTTACAGCCTTATGGCCTGATTGCCTGGTTATCAAAAACACCATCGATATTCTCAACAGGTGGAGTACATAACACTTTTCGGCCCTTGACTGAAGAGGGAGAAGCCGACGGTCGGTTAAGACGCATTTAAAGTTCGGGTGAACACATATATGATATAAGTACTTCGGTACATACAATCATTATACATAAAATTCTTTTACCCAAGTCACTTGGGAGCTCTTAAATTTATGTGAGCTGTTTTGTAATAAGTGTATTTCCTTCTTAGTCATTGCAAAGTCTTTTTCTATCACTCCTTTTTTCGACAAGAGTGTGTGGGCAATAGCCGGGGAGCCTAATTTCTCTCTCAAAGCCGCTAGAGTTTACTTTGCTAAACTGGCCTAATGAGAAATACTCCGCCTTCGGGATAGGAGGTTGAAGTCATAGGCTTACCCACTTTAAGTCTTAAGATAGGATGTGTCGTGTTCAAGTACGATAGAAGCACAATTTTTTTCTAAGACCAACTTTTGGATTGGCACCGAACACTTGATCTAGTTCAGACGTCAAGTTTTTGCTAAAGTTTTTTGGTCTTCCAAGCCTATGGCACTATTGAACTATTTGTGTGTTTCCAGCATAAGTCTCTTAGTGCAACGCCGGACACCTTTAGAGATTCGACAAAAACATTCTCGGATATTGCTATATATGCATCGGTTTGGAATTGTGTCTTTGGTCAATAGTTGGGTTTCTCGGCTCCTATGCTTGCCTCCTATGTTCTGCTTTGTTCGGCTAGGTGTGCAAAGGGAGAACCACTACGATTGTGCTTCGGGCTCACATGGTTAAGCGCCTTAGTGGAGAAAGCCGAAAACTGACTATCACAATAAGCGTAAACTGGTCAGTGATCCGCTGACTTTATTAAACTATAAGATCGACAAAGGTCACCCCGTGTTAAATGACGGTCCGTTCATAAAATTAGCCGAAGTGTTTACAGCTTGACCTCGATTATTGTCGAACACTAACCGAGGGCTAGTAACTGGCCTCGAAACTTTAAGCTCCTATGATTAAGTGAAAGTTATAAAGCCCGCATATCTAATTGCCTCGTTTCCGCTAACACAACTGCCTTCAGGCAACGAGACATCGGCTATGGGTTGTTTTGTTATTGTGGAAGCACCCTACGTAGCATCTACAAAGGGGTAGAAGCCAACGATGGGCCACTTTTAAATGATAAACGGTCGCAACGGGGTCAAAATAAACATATATCATCAGCGTTTGTATTCATTATACGAGCGCTGCCTTCCGTAATTATCATTATAAAGCCATAAGTATGCATCAATTTGACTTAAGATTTTGGCCAATCTGGGTTGCCTCGCTCTTGTGCTTACCCCTACGTTTCCGATTGTTCGGCTAGGCGGTAAAGGGAGCACCTCTGTGATTGTTACTACCGGGTCATCCGAGTTAGTACCTCAGACTGGGTGAAGCAGAAAGCTAGCAATCTTAAAGGATCACATTGGTCGGCAACGATGGAAGTGAAAATTTTGGTTCATTAATAACATAGAGTTCGGGAACTTTCCCCGACCTGAATCCTCAATATTTTCCACCCACATTGATCGGAGGTGAGGTTTCATGATCATGATAAGCATGACGACCCAAAGAAAGGAACTAATAGCGGGACTATTTTCTTTGGAAGATGTTTCTTACATTAAAAAGCAACATAACATATCTCTCCGCGTACATTTGTTTATAAAATTGTATTTCCAGATTGCCTTTTTTGTCGAAAATCTTTTCCCTCATAAAGGCTTTATAAAGTAGGACAAACAATTCTCGGCTACTGGCTGAGGAGGTGGAAGCCGATGGTTGGTCAACAAAGTTTTGTACAATGCAGATCTGAGCACTAATGATGTAAAGTACTTGGATACATAGAATCATTACAAATAAAAATTGTGAGTACAATCCATTTACTGTAACCCATCTTTTAAACCCCTTGGGGCCGACCTTGCCGACCCCAGCTTTCGCTAGCTCTAGCTCCTTTAAGAGATCTTTGTTCTCTTTTCGAGAAGTTAATTATGCATTTTTTTGTCAAACAGACATCGATCCTTAATTCGGCAACCCGTGCCCACATTAAGGCTCGGGGGCTACTAGGCTTCATGCTCATTATTTATAAATATTAAAGGGGCACATCGATCCCCTGATCTGGTGTTGCCACCCGACCAGTGGCTCGGCGGCTACTGCATTGCCTATTCAATGCAGAAAATTCAAAGTGCTCAGTGTTTGGCATGACTGAACTATGGACAAGCACATCTCCGGACAACAATAAGTACCATCTGAGGCTTATCCGACATCAAGCTAATATATCATGGCGACTTCTCATGACCCTCTTTCAGGGGACCCGTCCACCGGTCACTATTACCTCTAATATATTACACTGCGTTTTTATTCCTATGTATGCTGTGGAGCTAGGAGTTGATCCTCCGGCCGATTTTGCTAATTGACCTGAGTCTCAGGGGCTACTAGAATCAGCAGTTTCATGTTTTCCTTTAGGTGCATCTGGGTTTTAGACTGACACACACCTTGAGAGCTACTAGTTATACATATTGACAGCAAATAAATTTACACGCATCAGAAATAAAATCCGCAAACAATCAGCCCATGACCAAGGTGCTGAACCACCTCGAAAGCATTTCGGGATATAGCTCGGATGCAAGTGGCTGGCTCTGTAGAGGGCATTTCAGGTAATAAGCACGGCTAAACTCCTTCAATTTTTTTTGAACCAAGGTGATCTGTGACACCTCGGATATAGTCCGGCGTTGGAGCTCGCATACAGTCCGACATTGGAGCCTGGACATAGTCCGGTGTTGGAGCTCAGATATAGTTCGGTGCTGGAGTTCGAATACATTCCGGTGTTGGAGCTCGGAAGCGGTCTGGCATTGGTGCTCGGTTGCAAAATGTACCTCGAATGTAGCCCTGCGTTGGAGCTCGGATGCAAGAGGACACTTCCGCATGACAAACACTTCAAAGCAGAGTTTTGGCATTAAAATAACAAGGAATTGATAAAGGCCGATGACTTAAAGGGCTCCTCGGGTACGCAACGTGTAAACTCTTTGGATTCACTTCAACGATCCTCAAGATCAAAGATGAGACGATTTGTTGAACTAGTTTTCAAGACCGACGACCGAATATGAAGAACAGTTCGGAAGAATCGAGGAGCGTCCCCAACTTGAAGACCGGTTCAGGGGGCTACTGATGGTGTCCTGGACTAGGGGGTACTCACCACGTCATCTCCCGACCAGCTGGACCGGGCCGACGACCCCCATGGCGGTTCACTATTGGGCGAGTTCGGACAGCCCCTGCCGCATACAAGGAAGACTCCACAAGACTTGGCACACAAGACGAGGACTCTCCTAAACCCTAGGCCTCTAGTGTGTTATATAAACCGAGGCCAGGCTAGTCAATAGGACATCTAATATTCATTATTACCATCTCGTGGTAGACACATGTACTTTGTACTATCCCCATATGAATATAATCAAAAGGAGGATGTAGGGTTTTACCTCCATCAAGAGGGCCCGAACCTGGGTAAAATATGTGTCCATGTTACAATCGCTCCAAGACGCCTAGCTTAGGACCCCTACTACGAGATACGTCGGATATTAACCGACAAGGGGAGTATTCATTATTTTGTGCATAATAAGGAGGCACTTCCTTGCGTGCGAAGATATAACTGGTGAGTCCGAGCGGTCAGCGGGGGGAACATTTTTTCGTGAAATACAGAGGCTCTTCCGCTGGGTCCCAGGTATGAAGTGGACGAATCATTATTTTGCGGGTAATAAGGAGGCATTTCCTTGCGTGCGGCCATGGACCCAGCTGTCAGCCTCTCCACATACAGTCCTCTTCCAATGGATGTCGCTCGGTGACCATGTTGACCACGCCGCGCTGAGAGCACTAGGGCGGTGGACGATGGCAAGGCCTAGGAAGGGAACGACACGGAGCAAGGGAAGACCCAGCAGTTGTTTCCCTCGCGGAGGGGAGTACGAGGGTTTACTGGTTCGTCTACCATCGCTGGAGAATAACAGTAGGTGTGGGTGAGTAGAGGGATGGCTAGGCCAGGGACGGCAGTAGGGTGAGGCGGTCAGGCCTGCGCGGCAGCACAGCCGTCCATGGGAGGAGGAATCAGGCAGTCTCGTCGGCGCTTGTTTGAGAGGCTGGAGCAGGAAGAGCAGAGATTGAAGAAGCACGACGGCCGTTGGATGGACATCCAACAGTCACTGCTCCCGTGTGTTGACTAAGTTGACACGGCGTTGCGTGTGTGTCATCCTTTTTTTATGAAAGCATATGCGTCAACCTATAGTAGGCGCACAAGTCAGCCTCAAATCTGTGGAAAACAGCATACAACCCATCTGCCATTATTTCTAATAATTTACAGCCCATTTTATCATTCGTAAGGTTTTTTGGGAGCCCATATTCTTTTTGTTAGCATTACAGCCCATATTGTGGCCACGGTTAAAAAATTATATGAAATTTTGCATATTTCGGTGCGGTCCGAACTGTTTTTAATCCCGAAATTTCGAGTCACGTTCAAACTAATTTTAAAAATAAATTTATATCAATATAAAATCCAACAAATTATCCATGCACAAAAATCAATGGAATTTAAAACCTTGAAATGAAAAAAAATTGAAACTAATTGCTGGTTTGATGTGTTTCAAAAATGTACAGCCCATTTCTCATTACTGATAGCCCATTTTCTGGGAAAGCCGAATGAAGCTCTCCTTGTCTTGAAAGATTTGCAGCCTAGCAGGGCTGACAAAGCAAGTAGGCCTCGGTTGGGTATTCTGCAAAAGCACAAAAAGACTGGGCTAGCAATTTGTAGAAATAAAAAAACTACTAGGCTGCTCTTGTGGTAAACATAAAAGAAAAGGCTAGCTAGACAGTCCAGAGTGCCCCGCACAACGCAATTGACACCCTGCTTCCGTGTCAAAAACAAAAATAACTGGGCGAGCTGGTGGGTCCATGGTGTCAGCCGCTTATTGTGCAATTCTCTCATTTATTGACTATGTTGACAATGGCATGGGACCTAGATGTCAGAAATCCATTAGGAGGAACCATTTTTTTAGGCTTGAAATAACGAGGCACGTGCTTGAGTACTGCCATGACCTTGGTGGGTCCCTGATATCGTCCTCTCCACGTACAATCATCTCCTGATTGTGTACGCATCAACCAAGTAGGCCCACAAGTCAGCCTCTAAAACCCGTGGCAGACAAATACAACCCATTTAAAAAAATAACAGCCCATTCCATATGTTCAAATGGAAAGTTCAACATTCAGAGCAAAGTAACAGGTCTGGTCTAGATATAGAGTATTGAACTTCCATGTTGACAACCATCATAGCCAAATTAACTATCTAGTCCCACTAATACTCTAGTAGTGTACAAGTACTAACTTACTCTTAGCTAACTAGACGATGCCGGTCGCAACCTGTGGTACATGCTAAACGCCAGCACCGAGGTCTTCCAGCTCGACACGGACTTGCCAGAGGTGCGATAGGGCGCGTTGCTAGCGCGCGTTTGCCCTTTCCATGCCGGTGTGGTCCACCAAAGCTTAGGCTTCTAAGCAGGGAACCCACTTGACGAGCTGGTAGTAAAATTCAGCGTCGCGAACGCATGCATGCCCGACAACCTCTAGGGCTATTTGTCGGGCGCCGGCCTCCATGTAGTGCACCTAGTTGCGGGCGCTCTGCTTGCGACTCAGAGCATCGGTGCGCTGCTGCTCCCTGCCTCGCTGGCGGCGCAAATTGGTGGTACGCTGCTCCTTTGCCA
This sequence comes from Triticum urartu, assembly GCF_056163025.1. Lineage (NCBI taxonomy): Eukaryota > Viridiplantae > Streptophyta > Magnoliopsida > Poales > Poaceae > Triticum > Triticum urartu. Next base: position 366,897,865 of record NC_141874.1, on the reverse strand, counting down.
GGCAGTCGCGCTCCGACAAGTCCTCATACTCCGCATTGCCATCTAAACACCGATAGAATGCCTCCTCTCTCCATCTGCCTTCCAGTGAAAAACAGAACACTAGTTCCGGTGGTACCGCCTCCGGTGTCCCCTATTGCGGACGGGCAGGGGCATGACGGACGTGGTGACCAACGCCGCGCTAGTTGGGGCTTATGAGGATAGGGCGAGTTGGGTGATGGTGCCATCGGAGAACGCTGAGAAACAGTAATTATGGGCAGAAGGTAGGTGAACCAGCGTGTCGCAGGAAACGCGACGGTCATTGCGGTCATCGGAATTCAAGGCATAAGAAGGCCTGGCTTAGTGCGCCAGCTTGCCGTGGAAAACTAGAAAAACTGAAATTATGACTGTGCTGTCCCATCAGTGGTGCGCCCTGTCCCTATTGGGTCGCACGTCAGCATGACGGTCAAACGAGTGCACTCGATTTATCCAGATGAGGTACATGCGTGATCCGCTGGTTATTCGAGTAGGATCGAGTTGGACGGATAGTGTATGTGTAGGATCACAATAGCGGATGAACGTTCGCTAGGAGATAAGGCATTTGCGAATGTTTTTGCTAGCAGTTTCTTCATATTCGCATGGCATTTTCTTCATAACAACATGTCAGTTTCTTCAGAGGTAGGCATTTTTATTCAAAAAACTGCCACTTCGAATCTTGCATCGCAACTAAAACTGCCAGGAGCGCATTAATTAGTAGGTTAGCAAGTGATCAATCAGTAACTTGTAAACACTGAGCAAACAGAAATAAGGAACTGTTAGTAACTTGTAAACACCTAGAACACAGAAATAAGGATCATGCTATGCACTGTAGTAAGAGCTGATCCATTCGAAATGTTCACACGAGACTCACAGGCTAGCATTGTAATACGTTCACATTAGTAGCCCAAATTCATAACCAACTAGTACGATTCCCATACATATGATCAACATATTAATGCATCTCAATGATTCACAGATCATATACAAATAGGTAGCTCAAAAAGCAAAGATCTAGAAAAAGCATGTGTTCTGCCTACTAACATGGATGCTTCTCTAGGCCAACATTCAGTACAGAGTGAAAGACACATTTTTTGTGAAGTCTGTAATTCCTCTTGCAAACATAAGTGGTTTCACCAATAGCTGAAACCATGAGAATGAACCACACTTGATGGAGGAACATCCACTGCAATATGATTTGGTGTTCTCTCGATCACACGACAAGACTATTTTCGAATACAAACTTTAACTTAGGCAAAATGATGCCCATTGTATAATCAGACAAAAGCAATGAAGCACCTAGTATTGGCCAATAAATAGTACAATACTAATTTTGTGCAGTCCATGAAGTGACTATCCAATCTTTCTGTGTCTATTTTCAAATGGCACTGCATGCAGTAACTATACTATTCTCTTGTGCAGTTCCACCAAAATTGCAGTCACTTTGTTTGTTTGCCAAATAGCAACAGGTAGACATCTGTTTGCACAAACATCAAGCAGCTGGTAAACATATACCCCACCTTGTATTTTTGGTTTAAACATGTCTCTTCCTCTTAGCATTTGTCATGTTTTGCACTTGACAATTTGATACTGTCATGTTTTGCCCTGGACAATTTCGTACTGAATTGATTTGCTGGTACAAAGCAGAAATATAGCACCTATTCTTCATCAGACCAAGGATATCCATGTTCGTAGTGATGGAAGAGGTGAAATCGATACAACTGAAATTGAGCATCCAATCATTGAATCATGTCCTGTACCTCCAATGTAGGTCCACCCTGCGAATAAATTCACATGCAAACAACTAATATTAATATCTAATGATAGTACAAAAAGTGTAGCAAGATAGTAGAAAACCATGTACCTTCATAATGAACAACTCATAGTGCCCCCAATTGAATATAAAGGTTTGGAAGAAAACATGCTCGTAATGTTGAACCATTTGGACTTTTTCTGCAGTTCCACTAAAATCGATCATCCCTATTTGCATAGATATTGAAAGTGCCACTGGTACGCGTCGGTGCTATACAAACGGTTTTTAACCCCTTTTCGCGATGGCATTTAGAACCGTCATCAAGTGAGTGTGGGCGATAGGGGGGTCCTTCCCACACGACCCAGAAACCATCGGGGATAGGCCCTCCTGGCACACATGCTGGGGCAAAATGAGCTCGTGTGCGATTGGGCCAGGGATCGAAACCCAATTTTTTCCATTTGTATGTACATCCCACAGGGTGAATTCCAGAATAACATTTCCGTTCGTATGTATATCACACACAGTCAATCCAAGGAATACATTTCCATTCTTATGTACATCCCACACAGTCAATCCAGGGAAAACGTTTCTGTTCGTATGTACATCCCACATAGTTTTATGTATAGGCTCATGTGTGAAAGGTGTAACTATCACCCGCTTTGCCTTGGTTAATAGTTTGATTTTATCAACTACATCACCCACGATTTGATGAGGAAAACTGTGTGGCATTGGGCTATCCAGCACAAGCGCTTTTACTGCTACAACCATTTGCAAAGTTCCATGACCCATTTAGCATGTTTATTGGTTTACAGTGAATAATTCCTGTATTACACAAATTCACATTTCATATCGAACAACTATTTGCCAATTTCATATTAGGCACATAAATATATTTTAACATCACAGTACGATAGCTACTTGAAAATAGCACAGTTCAGCATATAGCTAGTTCAACTTCATAAGAACAATATTAGAATGATATATACATTTCCCTAATCGAGATCATCCAGGCACGTCTTATCCACCTCTGCTTTCAGTTCAGTAAGAACCTTTTTGCATTGTCCAACTGGGAAAGTGCCTCCTCCTTCGCCAACACCATCTTAGCAAAGTCTGATTTAGAAAATCTGAGCTCATTCTCCACCTTCTTCTTTTTATCCCGCATCTTCAAATATTCTTCAGCATTGACAACACTTTCTCTAAGCCTACCTCTGTTCTCTTCCTCATACATGCTCTTGAGCTTTGCTAGGCACATCTTCAAAGACTATGCCAACTCTTGATCAACCCACTCCAAGTAAGAACACTTCTGTTCATCCTATAATATTTAAAACTAGATCAAAAAATTGTAGGGGAAATGGGTTTATAGCAACACAGAAAATCACCAATACTTATTTTGAAAAATAGAAGAAGTTAATTATGACATATCTTCTCAAAAAGATCAATGTGCAAATGAATTAATTGCTACTGAGACAGCAACCAAATTCTAAAACATCAGAAGCTATAATTAACTATAACAACACTACAAGTGCTTAGTCATGTACTATAAGTAACAAATTGAACATTTTATGAGGAAGGTTAATATAACTGCAATAGCATAGTGACAGTGTTTGAATGACAGCCAGTTGATACTGACATGTGTGTACATGCACAAATTTAGTAACAGAGAACTAATAGCACTAAGGCTGTCCACTATGTATGCCAAAACCGGTGTAAAGACAACTGTTGCTACATCTCGCACTGGTGCCCTGCACTGGCGAGCTGATGCAGCGGGAAAAAATCAGGGACCAGGACTCCGGAGCACCTAGTGGCTCCGATTCCCAGTTCCTTCATGCCATAAATGTTTAGTATTTTATAGCTTGGCTGCTCAGATGTGTGGACCAAAGTTGGCTGCACAAACTGCTAAAGTGGTGCCAAATAATTTTCTATTGGCACCGCTGATGAGATGGCAACATTTTTAGATACTAGCACTGGTACGCGTCGGTCCTAAACAAACGGTTTTTTACCCGTTTCCGCGATGGCATTCGGAGCCATCGCCAAGTGAGTGTGGGCGATAGGGGGGTCCTTCCCACACGACCCAGAAACCATTGGGGATATGCCCTCCTGGCACACACGCTAGGAAAAATGAGGTCGTGTGCGACCGAAAAGTGCTCAAATATGGAAATACGTACAGTAGTGCTAAAAAAAATACAATTATATGATGAAATTATTTCCGGTCGCAAGTACATCCCACACAGTCAGTCCCCGCTAAACATTTCTATTCGTATATACATCCCACACAATCACTACAAGGAAAACGTTTGCGCAAGGTGGCGTAACGCAAACAGTTTTAAAAAGAATGTCATATGTGATTGTTCATTGATCCAACACGGTTTATTCCCAAAAACTGTGTTCGTTGCCTGAGGTCATCGCCCATGGTGTTTTCTCATTAACCGTTTGCAATAGGAAAACCCAATAAGCAAGCTAATTGGCCAAGTAGCGGGCTAATTGCCCTATTATTAATAATCCATTTACTAATCTAATTTACATTCATATTAAGCACATAATATATTCCATTTCCATATTAAGGAAGCAAGATTTCATAATTGAAATACATTGGAGTACAACATGATATAGCTTCAGCACTCAGCTACCCCATTACACAACTGCACCAGCAGCAAGTTTCACATGCAACATCTAGAACCTTTTGAAATTAGCATCATAGACGGTACATAGAGAGATGCATCTCATCTGGAAACCTGCTGAAGTGGAATGCAAATATTGAGCCTTCATTCATGTTGAAGGTCTTTCCAACTTTAGGCCAGTGCCTCTGGATGATTGACTGTCCATCCTTCGACCTCTTCAGGAATACTTCAATATTGAACCGTGGGTGTTGTATGAAAAATTTCCTCGCCTCCTGACCACAGAGGTAGTTTGAGAGGTAATCATCAGTGAAGCCTGAAAACAAGGATGTGCATAAATATCTTCTCTATATTGGAAATGGGGCAAAGGAATACAAAAAGGCAAGGTATAATAGTTAGTACCATCTTGTAAACCTCAGTGCTTCCCATTGTTTCCCTGCAACACATATAAGGTAGTTAGCAATCAGGTTAAGTAAGGGTTCACATGCTATCAGTAAAATATGTTGATGATAAATAAGCACATTGCAGATTAATCATATTAATTCAAGCCACATGGAAAACCCGTTTATCCAAACCAAGCATGATTAAGAACTAGGAAATATAGCACTTTTATATGTTTCTCATGTATTAAGTGCAGCCCAATTCAATTTATTCCTCACATGGTATACAATAACAGCATGCAGCCATAGCAATTGAACATCGCATTGCAAAATTGAACCAAGCAGTTAACTAAACACCACAACAAATGAACCAAACGTTAACTCAGCACCACATTGCAAAAATATAACATACTCCTAATAGAAGGTCAGATAGTTAGCCAAACCAAGCATGCTTAACAACATGGAAATATAGCAATTGTATTTGTTTCTCATGTATTTAGTACAGCCAAATTCGATTTATTCCTCACATGGTATACAATAATAGAATGCGGCCACAACAATTGAACAGTGCATTGCAGAATTGAACCAAGCAGTTAACTAAACACCACAACATGTGAACCAAGCCACAACAAATGAACCAAGCAGTTAACTAAACACCAATTCAACAATATAACATACTCCTAATAGAAGGTCAGATAGTTAGCCAAACCAAGCATGCTTAACAACTTGGAAATATAGCAATTGTATTTGTTTCTCATGTATTTAGTACAGCCAAATTCGATTTATTCCTCACATGGTATACAATAATAGAATGCGGCCACAACAATTGAACATCGCATTGCAGAATTGAACCAAGCAGTTAACTAAACACCACAACATGTGAACCAAGCCACAACAAATGAACCAAGCAGTTGACTAAACACCAATTCAACAATATAACATACTCCTGATAGAAGATCAAATAGTTAACCAAACCAAGCATTCTTAACAACTTGGAAATATTGCACCCTGAAGAATTGAATATCACATTTGCAGAATTGTACCTAGCAGTTAATTGAACACCACATTGCATGACATATAGAACATATGCACTATACCAGAAGATTGCATGGTAAAAGTAGATAGCACAATTCACTAGAATTTGTTAAGGAAAGGAAGTAGCTAGCAAAATCAACATGGGTCCTTATAGTGAGCTAATAAGACAAGCTACTCCTCATTGTCGGAGATATCGACGATGATTGGCTCGTTGGACATGGAAGAGGGCGAGGCCTCCGCATCATGGGTGCCCTCGTTGTAGTGGTGAGTTGCCTGAGCCGCTCCAGGCACCAACCTGCTGGCTCTCGATATGAGGTAAGCATGTGCACGCTGAGAGAACACCTCGTAGTCTTTGTTGAAGGCACCGACGGTGGCCTCGAGAAAATGCCACGAACTGTCGTTTAAAGCAGCCAACCGCGTCGCGGCGTCGGTGCGCGAGGCGTCAACGGTGGCCTCGACGGCAAGGTGCTCCTCCAAGATCTGGGGGTCAGCACGAATGGCAGCCATCGTGACCTCATCTGCTCATGCGACCGCGATTTGCTTCTCCGCTGCCAAATTCTCCTTGAGGTCCTGGCTATACTGCATGCACCATGGCTTAGGCCGGCGCTTATTTGGTGGAGGGGTCGGGGATTTGGGTGGAAGGTGTCGCGCTTGCACCGGGGGTCAGGGCATGTGGGATATGGAAGGAGGAGGAGGATAGGGGTCAGGTGTGGATTACCTGCCTGGATAGGGGTCGGGTGTGGATTACCTGCCGGCAAATCATTGAGATGCCTGGTTTTTAAATTCTAGTAAATCCAAAACTCATCTGAAATTCGTGAAACTTGGCATGCTATCATGAAGTGGCATCAACATGCGGTGGTAATTTTTTGTCCCATTTGGGGCAGGTTTGGGTATATGCTTCTCACAAACCAGAGCTTCTCACAAAAAGCATGATGGTTTCGGTAGGGAACACCCCAACTTTGGGGGCGAAACGATATCCATTGCCTCTTATTGCTTTCAAAAAATTTCTCGTGTCAACATAGAACAATATGAGTGTTGTGTTATTTTTTTGATTTTTCAGGGTTCGTTTGGACATTTTTATGCATTAAGTGAGTTTTCAATGCATTTATGTGCATAATTTAAATTTGAACTACGTGCACATGCTCCAGTGCATATAAATTGGTTGAAAAATCAAATCTTTTGTCCTTGGGTGCATGCTTAGGTCTTATGCAAGAAATGGGAATGAATGTCAAACACCATGCCACCGTCACTCTGCCGCAAACATTGAGATGCCTGGTTTTTTAGTTCTAGTAAATCCAAAAGTCGTCTGAAATTCATGAAACTTGGTATGCTACCATGGAGCAACATCAAGATGCAGTGGTAAAAATTTTGTCCCATTTGGGGCAGGTTTGGGTATATGCTTCTCATCAACCGGAGCTTCTCACAACAAGCATGATGGTTTCGGTAGGGAACGCCCCACCTTTGGGGACGAAACGGTATCCATTGCCTCTTATTGCTTTAAAAAATTTTCTCGTGTCAACATAGTACAATAGGAGTGTTGTGTCATTTTTGTGATTTTTCTGGGTTGTTTGGACATTTTTATGCATTAACTGAGTTTTCAATGCATTTATGTGCGTAATTCAAATTTGAACTACATGCACATGCTCCGGTGCATATAGATTGGTTGAAAAATCAAATCTTTGTCTTTGGGTGCATGCTTAGGTCCCATGCAAGAAATGGGAATGAATTTCAAACACCAGGGCACCGTTGATTGCCGGCAAAACATTGAGATGCCTGGTTTTTAAATTCTAGTAAATCCAAAACTCATCTGAAATTCGTGAAACTTGGCATGCTATCATGGAGTGGCATCAACATGCGGTGGTAATTTTTTTGTCCCATTTGGGGCAGGTTTGCTATATATGCTTCTCACAAACTAGAGCTTCTCGCAACAAACATGATGGTTTCGGTAGGGAACACCCCAACTTTGGGGGCGAAACGATATCCATTGCCTCTTATTGCTTTCAAAAATTTTCTCGTGTCAACATAGAACAACATGAGTGTTGTGTTATTTTCTGTGATTTTTCAGGGTTCGTTTGGACATTTTTATGCATTAAGTGAGTTTTCAATGCATTTATGTGCATAATTTAAATTTGAACTACGTGCACATGCTCCAGTGCTTATAAATTGGTTGAAAAATCAAATCTTTTGTCCTTGGGTGCATGCTTAGGTCTTATGCAAGAAATGGGAATGAATGTCAAACACCGTGCCACTGTCACTCTGCCGCAAACATTGAGATGCCTGATTTTTAGTTCTAGTAAATCCAAAAGACGTCTGAAATTCATGAAACTTGGTATGCTATCATGGAGCAACATCAACATGAAGTGGTAAAATTTCTGTCCCATTTGGGGCAGGTTTGGGTATATGCTTCTCACAAACTGGAGCTTCTCAAAACAAGCATGATGGTTTCAGTAGGGAACGCCCCACCTTTGGGGACAAAACGGTATCCATTGCCTCTTATTGCTTTGAAAAATTTTCTCGTGTCAACATAGTACAATAGGAGTGTTGTGTCATTTTTGTGATTTTTCTATGTTGTTTGGACATTTTTATGCATTAACTGAGTTTTCAATGCATTTATGTGCGTAATTCAAATTTGAACTACATGCACATGCTCCGGTGCATATAGATTGGTTGAAAAATCAAATCTTTGTCTTTGGGTGCATGCTTAGGTCCCATGCAAGAAATGGGAATGAATTTCAAACACCAGGGCACCGTTGATTGCCGGAAAAACATTGAGATGCCTGGTTTTTAAATTCTAGTAAATCCAAAACTCATCTGAAATTCGTGAAACTTGTCATGCTATCATGGAGTGGCATCAACATGGGGTAGGTTTGCTATATATGCTTCTCACAAACTAGAGCTTCTCACAACAAGCATGATGGTTTCGGTAGGGAACACCCCAACTTTGGGGGCGAAACGATATCCATTGCCTCTTATTGCTTTCAAAAATTTTCTCGTGTCAACATAGAACAACAAGAGTGTTGTGTTATTTTCTGTGATTTTTCAGGGTTCGTTTGGACATTTTTATGCATTAAGCGAGTTTTCAATGCATTTATGTGCATAATTTAAATTTGAACTACGTGCACATGCTCCAGTGCATATAAATTGGTTGTAAAATCAAATCTTTTGTCCTTGGGTGCATGCTTAGGTCTTATGCAAGAAATGGGAATGAATGTCAAACACCGTGCCACCGTCACTCTGCCGCAAACATTGAGATGCCTGGTTTTTTAGTTCTAGTAAATCCAAAAGTCGTCTAAAATTCATGAAACTTGGTATGCTATCATGGAGCAACATCAACATGAAGTGGTAAAATTTTTGTCCCATTTGGGGCAGGTTTGGGTATATGCTTCTCACAAACCGGAGCTTCTCAAAACAAGCATGATGGTTTCGGTAGGGAACGCCCCACCTTTGGGGACGAAACGGTATCCATTGCCTTTTATTTCTTTGAAAAATTTTCTCGTGCCAACATAGTACAATAGGAGTGTTGTGTCATTTTTGTGATTTTTCTACGTTGTTTGGACATTTTTATGCATTAACTGAGTTTTCAATGCATTTATGTGCGTAATTCAAATTTGAACTACATGCACATGCTCCGGTGCATATAGATTGGTTGAAAAATCAAATCTTTGTCTTTGGGTGCATTCTTAGGTCCCATGCAAGAAATGGGAATGAATTTCAAACACCAGGGCACCGTTGATTGCCGGCAAAACATTGAGATGCCTGGTTTTTAAATTCTAGTAAATCCAAAACTCATCTGAAATTCGTGAAACTTGGCATGCTATCATGGAGTGGCATCAACATGCGGTGGTAATTTTTTTGTCCCATTTGGGGCAGGTTTGCTATATATGCTTCTCACAAACTAGAGCTTCTCACAACAAGCATGATGGTTTCGTTAGGGAACACCCCAACTTTGGGGGTGAAACGATATCCATTACCTCTTATTGCTTTCAAAAATTTTCTCGTGTCAACATAGAACAACAGGAGTGTTGTGTTATTTTCTGTGATTTTTCAGGGTTCGTTTGGACATTTTTATGCATTAAGTGAGTTTTCAATGCATTTATGTGCATAATTCAAATTTGAACTACATGAACATGCTCCGCTGCATATAAATTGGTTGAAAAATCAAATCTTTGTCCTAGGGTGCAAGTTTAGGTCCCATGCAAGAAATGGTAATGAATTTCAAACACCAGGCACCGTTGATTGCCACCAAAACATTGAGATGCCTGGTTTTTAAATTCTAGTAAATCCAAAATTCGTCTGAAATTCATGAAACTTGGCATGCTATCATGGAGCGGCATCAACATGCCGTGGTAATTTTTTGTCCCACTTGGGGCAGGTTTATGCTTCTCACAAACCAGAGCTTCTCACAACAAGGATGATGGTTTTGGTAGGGAACGCCCCACCTTTGGGGACGAAACGATATCCATTGCCTCTTATTGCTTTCAAAATTTTACTCATGTCATCATAGAATAATAGGAGTGTTGTGTTATTTTTTGTGATTTTCCGGGGTTCGTTTGGAGAGTTTTATGCATGAAGTGAGTTTTCAATGCATTTATGTGCATAATTCAAATTTGAACTACATGCACATGCTCCGGTGCATCTAAATTAGTTGAAAAATCAAATCTTTGTCCTTTGGTGCACGCTTAGGTCCCATGCAAGAAATGGGAATGAATTTCAAACACCAGGGCACCGTTGATTGCCGGCAAAACATTGAGATGCCTGGTTTTTAAATTCTAGTAAATCCAAAACTCATCTGAAATTCGTGAAACTTGGCATGCTATCATGGAGTGGCATCAACATGCGGTGGTAATTTTTTTGTCCCATTTGGGGCAGGTTTGCTATATATGCTTCTCACAAACTAGAGCTTCTCACAACAAGCATGATGGTTTCGTTAGGGAACACCCCAACTTTGGGGGCGAAACGATATCCATTACCTCTTATTGCTTTCAAAAATTTTCTCGTGTCAACATAGAACAACAGGAGTGTTGTGTTATTTTCTGTGATTTTTCAGGGTTCGTTTGGACATTTTTATGCATTAAGTGAGTTTTCAATGCATTTATGTGCATAATTCAAATTTGAACTACATGAACATGCTCCGCTGCATATAAATTGGCTGAAAAATCAAATCTTTGTCATAGGGTGCATGCTTAGGTCCCATGCAAGAAATGGGAATAAATTTCAAACACCAGGCACCGTTCATTGCCGGCAAAACATTGAGATGTATGCTTCTCACAAACCAGAGCTTCTCACAACAAGCATGATGGTTTCGGTAGGGAACGCCCCACCTTTGGGGACGAAATGATATCCATTGCCTCTTATTGCTTTCAAATTTTTTCTCATGTCAACATAGAATAATAGGAGTGTAGTGTTATTTTTTGTGATTTTCCGGGGTTCGTTTGGATAGTTTTATGCATGAAGTGAGTTTTCAATGCATTTATGTGCATAATTCAAATTTCAACTACATGCACATGCTCCGGTGCATCTAAATTATTTGAAAAATCAAATCTTTGTCCTTTGGTGCACGCTTAGGTCCCATGCAAGAAATGGGAATGAACTTCAAACACCAGGGCACCGCTGATTGCCAACAAAACATTGAGATGCCTGGTTTTTAAATTCTAGTCAATCTATAACTCATCTAAAATTCGTGAAACTTGGCATGCTATCATGGAGTGGCATCAACATGCGGTGGTAATTTTTTTATCCCATTTGGGGCAGGTTTGGGTATATGCTTCTCACAAACCAGAGCTTCTCACAACAAGCATGATGGTTTCGGTAGGGAACACCCCAACTTTGGGGGCGAAACGATATCCATTGCCTCTTATTGCTTTCAAAAAAATTTCTCGTTTCAACATAGAACAACAAGAGTCTTGTGTTATTTTTTGTGATTTTTCAGGGTTCGTTTGGACATTTTTATGCATTAAGTGAGATTTCAATGCATTTATGTGCATAATTCAAATTTGAACTACATGCACATGCTCAAGTGCATATAAATTGGTTGAAAAATCAAATCTTTTGTCCTTGGGTGCATGCTTAGGTCCCATGCAAGAAATGGGAATGAATTTCAAACACCCTGCCACCGTCACTCTGCCGCAAACATTGAGATGCCTGGTTTTTAAATTCTAGTAAATCCAAAACTCGTCTGAAATTGATGAAACTTGGTATGCTATCATGGAGCAGCATCAACATGCCGTGGTAGATTTTTTGTCCCATTTGGGGCAGGTTTGGGTATATGCTTCTCACAATCCAGAGCATCTCAGAACAAGCATGATGGTTTCAGATAGAACACCCGTATGCAAAGTGAGAGCAGGATTTGTGCATCTCTTGAACACTAACGGTTCTTTTGGATGACCCGTGTGAACCACTTACAAACAATTTGGTGCGATTTGCGTCTGTCATATTGGGTATGTTGCCATTTGTCAAACTAGAAAGATTGGCATTTGTTGATCTAGTAACATTGCCATTTGCCAACCTTGTAACACCGCGATTTGTCAAAATATGAAGCTAAAAATAACTAGCAGTATCTAATTTTTGCAACTAAAATTCAGTAATTAAGCCTAGATGGAGGCGAGGAGGCGTGTTCAGCCAGGCGTGCAGCGGGAGGCGCGGTACTATTCGATTTGACAGCGGGTAGCGCAGTTCCTGATACGGCTTTAGTGCAGACGAGGGAGAGGGTAGCTGTTCTCGAAATGTTGAATGATACGTCCATTTTGCATCATGCTTTTATATCGATATTTATTGCATTATGGGCTGCTATTACACATTATGTCACAATACTTATGCCTATTCTCTCTTATTTTACAAGGTTTACATGAAGAGGGAGAATGCCGGCAGCTGGGATTCTGGGCTGGAAAAGGAGCAAATATTAGAGACCTATTCTGCACATATCCAAAAGTCCTGAAACTTCACGGAAGCTATTTCCAGAATATATAAAAATACTGAGCGCAAGAAGTTCCAAAGGGGGGCCACACCCTGGTCAAGAGGGTGGGGGCGCGCCCCCTGCCTCATGGCCCCCCTGGTGGCCCTCTGATGCCCATCTTCTGCTATATGGAGTCTTACATTAAGGAAAATAAATCATAAGCCAGCTTTCGGGACGAGACTCCGCCGCCACGAGGCGGAACCTTGGCGGAACCAATCTAGGGCTCTGGCGGAGCTGTTCTATCGGGGAAACTTCCCTCCAGGAGGGGGAAATCATCACCATTGTCATCACCAACGATCCTCTCATCAGGAGGGGGTCAATCTATCAACATCTTCACCAGCACCATCTCCTCTCAAACCCTAGTTCATCTCTTGTATCCAATCTTTGTATCCAAACCTCAGATTGGTACCTGAGGGTTGCTAGTAGTGTTGATTACTCCTTGTAGTTGATGCTAGTTAGTTTACTTGGTGGAAGATTATATGTTCAGATCTATTATGCATATTAATACCCCTCTGATTATGAACATGAATATTCTTTGTGATTAGTTACGTTTGTTCCTGAGGACATGGAGAAGTCTTACTATTAGTAGTCATGTGAATTTGGTATTCGTTTGATATTTTGATGAGATGTATGTTGTCATCCCTCTAGTGGTGTCATGTGAACGTCGACTACATGACACTTCACCATTTTTTGGGCCTAGGGGGAGGCATTGGGAAGTAATAATTTATATAGTGTGCTGAAATTTACTATCACTTGTTACTATGGAAAGTAATCCTTTGAGGGGCTTGTTCGGGGTATCTTCACCTCGTCCGGAACCACAATTAGTTACCCTAAATCTATTGAACCTACTGAAAATGTTTGCTTTGAAATTCCTTCGGGTATGATAGAGAAACTACTAGCTAATCCTTTTGCAGGAGATGGAACATTACATCCCGATCTGCACTTAATCTATGTGGACGAAGTTTGTGGATTATTTAAGCTTGCAGGTATGCCCGATGATGTTATCAAGAAGAAGGTCATCCCTTTATCTTTGAAGGGAGATGCATTGACATGGTATAGTCTATGTGATGATATGGGATCATGGGACTACAAACGGTTGAAATTGGAATTCCATCAGAGGTTTTATCCTATGCATCTCGTTCATCGTGATCGTAATTATATATATAATTTTTGGCCTCGCGAAGGAGAAAGCATCGCTCAAGCTTGGGGGAGGCTTAGGTCAATGTTATATTAATGCCCCAATCATGATCTCTCAAGAGAAATGATTATTCAAAAAAATTATGCTCAGCTTTCTGAGAACAATCGCTCCATGCTCGATACTTCTTGTACTGGTTCCTTTATGATAAAGACTATTGAATTCAAATGGAATTTATTGGAGAGAATTAAACGCAACTCTGAAGATTGGGATCTTGACAAAGGTAAGGAGTCAGGTATAACACCTAAGTTTGATTGTGCTAAGTCTTTTATGGATACCGATGTTTTCCGTAAACTTAGGACTAAATATGGACTTGACTCTCAGATAGTAGCTTCTTTCTGTGAATCTTTTGCTACAGATGTTGATTTCCCCAAGGAGAAGTGGTTTAAATATAATCCTTCCATTGAAACAAAAGTAGTTGCACCTATTAAAGTTGAGGAAAAGACTATCACTTATAATGATCTTGTTGTACCTACTGCCTATGTCTAGAAACCACCTTTCCCTGTTAGAATTAAGGATCATGCTAAAGCTTCAAATGTAGTCAACAAGAGTAATATTAAGACACCTAAACCCCATGAGAAAATTAAAGTTGAACCTAATATTGCGATGGTTAAATATCTCTTGGCCGATAATATTGATGGGCAGGTTATTTATTTCTGTGAAGAAACTGCTAGAATTGCTAAGCCCGGTGCTAAGGATAAACGTAGACCTGTTATAGGCATGCCTGTTATTTCTGTTAAAATAGGAGATCATTATTATCATGGCTTACATGATATGGGTGCTAGTGCTAGTGCAATACCTATTTCCTTATAGAAAGAAATTATGCATGATATTGCACCAGCTAAGATAGAAGATATTGATGTTACCATTAAACTTGCTAATAGAGATACTATTTCACCAGTTCGGATTGTTAGAGATGTTGAAGTCTTGTGTGGGAAGGTTAAATATCCTGCTGATTTTCTTGTTCTTGGTTCCCCACAAGATAGGTTTTGTCCCATTATATTTGGTAGACCCTTCTTGAATACTGTTAATGCTAAGGTAGACTGCAATAAGGATATTGTTTCTGTTGGCTTAGGGGATATGTCTAATGAGTTTAATTTTGCTAAATTTCATAGACAACCCCATGATAAAGAATTGCCTAGTAAAGATGAAATTATTGGTCTTGCTTCTATTATCGTGCCTCCTACTGATCCTTTAGAACAATATTTTCTAGACCATGAAAATGATATGTTCATGAATGAAAGAAGGGAAATAGATGAAGTATTCTTTAAACAGGGACCTATTCTGAAACACAACTTGCCTGTTAAAATCCTAGGGGATCCTCCTCCACCCAAGGGTGATCCCGTGTTTGAGCTTAAACGATTACCTGATACTCTTAAATATGCTTATCTTGATGAAAAGAAAATATATCCTATTATTATTAGTGCTAACCTTTCAGAGAAGGAGGAAGAGAAATTATTGAAAACTCTGAAGAAGCATCGTGCTGCTATTGGACATACTCTTGATAATCTTAAGGGCATTAGTCCCACTCTATGTCAACACAAAATAAATTCGGAGGAAGACGCCAAACCAATTATTGATCATCAACAACGACTGAATCCTAAGAGGAAAGAAGTGGTAAGGAAGGAAATATTAAAGCTCCTTGAGGCAGGTATAATTTATCTCGTTGCTGATAGTAAGTGAGTAAGTCCTGTCCATTGTGTCCCTAAGAAGGGAGGTATCGCTGTTGTTCCTAATGATAAAGATCAATTGATCCCGCAAAGAATTATTACAGGTTATAGGATGGTAATTGATTTCCGCAAATTAAATAAGTCTACTAAAAAAGATCATTACCCCTTGCCTTTTATTGATCAAATGCTAAAAAGATTATCCAAACATACACATTTTTGCTTCCTAGATGGTTACGCTGGCTTCTCTCAAATACCTGTGTCAGCTGATGATCAATCAAAGACTACTTTTACTTGCCCTTTCGGTACTTTTGCTTATAGACGTATGCCTTCTGGTTTATTTAATGCACCTGCTACCTTTCAAAGATGCATGATGGCTATATTCTCTGACTTTTGTGAAAAGATATGTGAGGTATTCATGGATGATTTCTCCGTTTATAGATCATCCTTTGATAATTGCTTGAGCAACCTTGATCGAGTTTTGCAGAGATGTGAAGAAACTAATCTTGTTCCGAATTGGGAGAAATGCCACTTTATGGTTAATGAAGGTATTGTCTTGGGGCATAAAATTTCCGAAACAGGTATTGAAGTTGACAAAGCTAAAGTTGATGCTATTGAAAAGATGCCATGTCCCAAGGACATTAAAGGTATCAGAAGCTTCCTCGGTCATGCCAGGTTTTATAGGAGGCTCATTAAGGACTTCTCAAAAATTTCTCGGCCTTTGACTAATCTATTGCAAAAAGATATTCCTTTTGTCTTTGATGATGATTGTGTAGAAGCATTTGAAATACTTAAGAAAGCATTAATTTCTGCACCTATTGTTCAACCACCTGATTGGAATTTACCCTTTGAAATTATGTGTGATGCTAGTGATTATGCTGTGGGTGTTGTTCTAGGAAAAAGATTTGATAAGAAATTAAATGTTATTCAATATTCTAGTAAAACCCTAGACGGTGCCCAAAGAAATTATGCTACTACTGAAAAGGAATTCTTAGCAGATGGATTTGCTTGTGATAAGTTCAGACCTTATATTGTTGATTCTAAAGTAACTATTCACACTAATCATGCTGCTATTAAATACCTTATTGGAAAGAAAGATGCTAAACCTAGACTTATTAGATGGGTTCTCTTGCTACAAGAATTTGATTTGCATATTATTGATAGAAAGGGAGCTGAGAACCCCGTTGCATACAACTTGTATAGGTTAGAAAATGTTCTTGATGACCCACTACCTATTGATGATAGCTTTCCTGGTGAACAATTAAATGTCATAAATGCTTCTCGAACTGCTCCATGGTATGCTAATTATATTGTTGCTAAATTTATACCACCTAGTTTCACATACCAGCAAAAGAAAAAGTTCTTCTATGATTTGAGACATTACTTTTGGGATGACCCACATCTTTATAAAGAAGGAGTGGATAGTATTATTATACGTTGTGTACCTGAGCATGAATAGGAACTGATCCTACACAAGTGTCACTCCGAAGTGTATGGAGGACACCATGCTGTAGATAGAACTTCACACAAGGTATTGCAATCCGGTTTTTATTGGTCTACTCTCTTCAAGGATGCCCGTAAGTTTGTCTTGTCTTGTGATGAATGTCAAAGAATTCATAATATTAGTAGACGTCAAGAGATGCCTATGAAATATTCACTTGTTATTGAACCATTTGATGTTTGAGGCTTTGATTATATGGGACCCTTCCCTTCCTCTAATGGGTATACACATATTTTAGTTGTTGTTGATTACGTTACTAAGTGGGTAGAAGCTATTCCAACTATTAGTGCTGATAATAACACCTTTATTAAGATGCTTAAAGAAGTTATTTTTCCGAGATTTGGAGTCCCTAGATACTTAATGAATGATGGTGGTTCGCACTTTATTCATGGTGCCTTTCGTAAAATGCTTGCTAAGTATGATGTTAACCATAGAATTGCGTCCCCCTATCACCCACAATCTAGTGGTCAAGTAGAATTGAGTAACAGAGAGCTCAAATTAATCTTGCAAAATACTGTTAATAGATATAGAAAGAATTTGTCCAAGAAACTTGATGATGCATTATGGGCTTATAGAACTACATATAAAAATCCTATGGGTATTTCTCCATATAAAATGGTTTACGGTAAAGCATGTCACTTACCTCTTGAGCTAGAACATAAGGCATATTGGGCCATTACAGAGCTCAATTATGATTTCAAACTTGCCGGTGAGAAGAGGTTATTTGACATTAGCTCCCTTGATGAATGGAGAACCCAGGCTTATGAAAATGCCAAGCTGTTTAAAGAAAAAGTTAAAAGATGGCATGATAAAAGGATACAAAAGCGTGAGTTCAATGTAGGTGATTATGTATTGTTATACAACTCTCGTTTAAGATTTTTTTCCAGGCAAACTTCTCTCTAAATGGGAAGGTCCTTACGTTATCGAGGAGGTCTATCGTTCTGGTGCCATAAAAATCAACAACTTCGAAGGCACAAATCCGAAGGTGGTGAACGGTCAAAGAATTAAACATTATATCTTAGGTAATCCTATAAATGTTGAAACTAATGTTATTCAAAACGTAACCCCGGAGGAATACATAAGGGACACTTTCTGGAATGTTTGAAACTCCGAAAAGGAATAGGTACGTGGTACGGTAAGTAAACCGACTCCAAAACAGTTCTAATGACAATATTTCTCCGTTTTGGAATATTTAGAAAAATAGGAAAATAAGAAGCAAACCGGATAGGACACGAGGGTGGGAGGCACGCCCTACCCCCCTGGGCGCGCCCCCTGCCTCGTGGGCACCTCGTGTGCTCTCCGGACTCTGTTTTCATGCATGATACTTATTTTGGTCAGTAAAAAATTCATTATATAATCTCCCGAAGGTTTTGACCACCGTATCACGCAAATATCTCCTGTCTTTGTTTCGACCTATTTCTGCCGCATATTAGAGCAAGATGTCTTCTCAAGAGTCAGTCGGGGAGAGTCGGTTGTCTCATCTGACACCAGGTCTAGGGGCAAACAGCGATGCCTATCACTTTGGGCCCTCAAAGGAGGAAGAGATGGAAGCTGACTTGCAAAGGATAGATGCCATGGAGGAGGATCAAGAAGTTACTTCTCATTTCCGGGCAGGATTCACGATGGGGGAACCACAAAGCTTAGCTATTCCAAACTCGGTCATCCCTTCCAATGTTAGATTTCTTTCTTATGAAAATATGAAAAAGAGTGTTACTTGTTCTCCCGTAGATATGCAACATCCTTGGGCGAAAGGAGCTTTAGCCGTCACTGGCAAGCTCCGTAAGGAAATAATGAACCTCAAGCAGCAAGTCAATAAGCTCGATGAAGAGAATCGTATCCTGAGGGCATCATCGCCAAGAATATCACGTCACCACCCCCGAAGAAGGAGATATAATCACATGGGTATGGGCACTCCCCTTGGCAACTGCCAAGCTTGGGGGAGTGCCCCCATATAGTATCACCATCACTTTTATCCTTACCGTTTTTCTTAGTTCGATCCTTTTGATAATATCTTGATCTAGTAGAATAAAGTTTTAGCATGATCGAGTTATAGGTTTTGCTTTATGATCCTTATATGTAATCAAGTCCGTGAGCTATTTATAATAAAGATCAGTGTTGAGTCAAGGGCTTGAGTATTTTTCTATGATCTTGAAGGGATAAAATAAAAAGAGAACGGATAAAAAGAAACAAAGAGATCATATGGATCTTATGGAGAGTAATGACTTCACATATAAGAGTATGATGAATAAAAATTGTTGAGACTTGACAAACATAGTTTTGGTCATCGTTGCAATTAATAAGAAGTAATAAAGAAAGAGAGGTTCACATATAAATATACTATTTTGGACATCTTTTATGATTGTGAGCACTCA
The DNA here is from genome assembly GCF_056163025.1 of Triticum urartu. Taxonomy (NCBI): domain Eukaryota; kingdom Viridiplantae; phylum Streptophyta; class Magnoliopsida; order Poales; family Poaceae; genus Triticum; species Triticum urartu. The sequence goes on along the minus strand of NC_141874.1, from coordinate 366,878,383 downwards.
TTAAAGTATGACATGCTAAGAGTTGACATTGGACAAGAATACAACGTAATGGGTTATGTTTTCTTTCATCTGAGATAAATTATATTGTCATGGATCATCCAACATGTTGAGTTTTCCTTTCCCTCTCATGCTAGCCAATTTGTTTGCACCAAGTAGAGATACTACTTGTGCTTCCAAATATCGCTAAACCCAGTTGTGCCATGAGAGTCCACCATATCTACCTATGGATTGAGTAAGATCCTTCAAGTAAGTTGTCATCCTGCAGGCAATAAAAATTTCTCTCTAAATATGTATGACTTATTAGTGCAGAGAAAATAAGCTTTATATGATCTTGTGTTAAGGAAGAAATAAAAGCGATGGATTGCATAATAAAGGTCCATATCACAAGTGGCAATATAAAGTGAAGTTCTTGTGCATTAAGATTTTGTGCATCCAACCATAAAAGTGCATGACAACCTCTGCTTCCCTCTGTGAAGGGCCTATCTTTTACTTTTTTTCTTCTACCTTACATAAGAATCATGGTGATCTTCACCTTTCCTTTTTACATTTTATCCTTTGGCAAGCAATATGTTGGAAAGATCCTAATATATATAGCTAATTGGATGTGAGTCTTCATGAACTATTATTGTTCACATTACCCTTGAGGTAAAACGTTGGGAGGCAAAACTATAAGCCCCTATCTTTCTCTGTGTCCGATTAAAACTTCATACCCATAAATATCACATGAGTGTTAGCAATTGTGAAAGACTAAAAGATGGTTGAGTATATGGACTTGCTGAAAAGCTCTTATATTGAATCTTTCCTATGTTATGATAAATTGCAATTGCCTCAATGACTGAGATTAGGGTTTGTTGGTTCTCAATGAAGTTTATGATTCATACTCGGAAGTCTGATTGAATTGTTACTTTAGCATAAGAGATCATATGACAATATATATATATATATGTTTCCGTTCTAAGAATGATCATGATGCCCTCTTTCTGTATTTTATTTTTATCGACAGCTCTATCTGTAAACATGTGGACATATTTTTTGGTTTCGGCTTTCGCTTGAGGACAAGCGAGGTCTAAGCTTGGGGGAGTTCATACGTCCATTTTGCATCATGCTTTTATATCGATATTTATTGCATTATGGGTTGTTATTACACATTATGTCACAATACTTATGTCTATTCTCTCTTATTTTACAAGGTTTACATGACGAGGGAGAATGTCAGCAGCTGGGATTCTGGGCTGGAAAAGGAGCAAACATTACAGACCTATTCTGCACAGCTCTAAAAGTCCTGAAACTTCACGGAAGCTATTTCCAGAATATATAAAAAATACTGAGCGCAAGAAGTTCCAGAGGGGGGCCACACCCTGGCCATGAGGGTGGGGGCGCGCCCTACCCCCCTAGGCGCGCCCCTGCCTCGTAGGCCCCCTCGTGGCCCTCTGATGCCCATCTTATGCTATATGGAGTCTTTCGTTGAGGAAAAAAATCATAAGCCAGCTTTCGGGATGAGACTCCACCGCCATGAGGCGGAACCTTGGCGGAACCAATCTAGGGCTCTGGCGGAGCTATTCTGTCAGGGAAACTTCCCTCCGGGAGGGGGAAATCATCACCATCGTCATCACCAACGATCCTCTCATCAGGAGGGGGTCAATCTCCATCAACATCTTCACCAACACCATCTCCTCCCAAACCCTAGTTCATCTTTTGTATCCAATCATTCTATCCAAACCTCAGATTGGTACATGTGGGTTGCTAGTAGTGTTGATTACTCCTTGTAGTTGATTCTAGTTGGTTTAGTTGGTGGAAGATTATATGTTCAGATCTATTATGCATATTAATACCCCTCTGATTATGAACATGAATATGCTTTGTGAGTAGTTACGTTTGTTCCTGAGGACATGGGAGAAGTCTTGCTATTAGTAGTCTTGTGAATTTGGTATTCGTTTGATATTTTGATGAGATGTGTGTTGTCATCCCTCTAGTGGTGTCATGTGAACGTCGACTACATGACACTTCACCATTTTTTGGGCCTAGGGGGAGGCATTGGGAAGTAATAAGTAGATGATGGGTTGCTAGAGTGACAGAAGCTTAAACCCTAGTTTATGTGTTTGCTTCGTAAGGGGCTGATTTGGATCCATATGTTTCATGCTATGGTTTGGTTTACCTTAATACTTTTGTTGTAGTTGCGGATGCTTGCAATAGGAGTGAATCATAAGTGGGATGCTTGTCCAAGTAAGGACAGTACCCAAGCACCGGTCCATCCACATATCAAATTATCAAAGTACCGAATGCGAATCATATGAACATGATGAAAACTAGCTTGATGATAATTCCCAAGTGTCGTCAGGAGCGCTTTCCTTATATAAGAGTTTGTCCATGCTTGTCCTTTGCTACAAAAAGGATTGGGCCATCTTGGTGCACCTTATTTACTATTACTTGCTACTCGTTACAAATTATCTTATCACAAAACTATCTGTTACCGATAATTTCAGTGCTTGTAGAGAATACCTTACTGAAAATTGCTTATCATTTCCTTCTGCTCGTCATTGGGTTCGACACTCTTACTTATCGAAAAGGCTACGATAGATCCCCTGCACTTGTGGGTCATCATTGAACGGACAATGATGCATCCTCCTTCAATTAGCATCGTGTGAATGCATGAGGGAAGTAATGGGACGACCGGGAAAAGAGAGGCATCATGATGTGAATGCAACACAGTTTGCACTCATATAAAGGCGCCCCTCCATTCCAATGCATCTACCACATCGTACGCACCTAAGCATTTGCCTAAGCACCTACACTAATAAGCTCAAAAGTGCCCACTCCAGACCCATGGTAGCGATGCGCGCGAGCAGCCAGCGGCTGGGCCAGATGGTTCACAATGCTGGCCTACGGCATGGCACCATGGATCATCTCCATACAGTGTTGGCGACCGGCTGGTGGATGGCCGGCGTTGACGCCATCTACGACTCTCAGTTGGACCAGATGATCGTTTGCACCACCAACAGGTTCGCCGTCGTCAAGAAGTTCGCAGACGACATCGCTGTACTCCTCCAGCCTGCGCGCCCAGGCTCCTCATTGCCTGCCACCCTAATCGGCCTCCATGGTCGGAACCTCCTTCAAGCACTAGTGGCCCTGCGACTGCCCGCCGACGCCACGAAGAATGTCCACTTGGAGGTCGCGCTCGCCGGTAGGTGCCTCGCCCTGCAAGAAACCGTCGGCCTACACATCCATGTGTATGAGAGGACGCCACGAAGGCTAGTGAGGACGCTACAACGTTGGCCTTCTTCAGCCGGCTGGAAGCCTTGGATGCCTTTGTTGAGAAGCACCTTGACCTCGCTACAAAAGCTGCTGCTCCTTAGCCGCCGGTCGATAGCCTGACCGGCGCACTGAGTTGAGGAGGAGGAGGAGGTCATACGTTGATGGATGCATCTTTCTTCTCGCCTCCTGTAACCACCACTGCGATCGCATCATCGTGGCCTTAATTCTTATTTTGCTATTGCATTCTCATTCCAGTCAGTACAGACATGTGCGATCCCTTTGCTCAATATAGACATGTCCGTTCCAGTATTAATTTGATTGGCTTCAATGAAGGTGTATCCCGCCGTTAGGCGCCGCCGCACGCTATGCTCACCGTTAGGCGCCGCGGCGCGCTCTGCTCGCGAATGTTGGTGCGCTCTACTCACGTCCGTCGGCACGCTCGGCTTGTGGACAACTTTTCCTTGCGTGTTCAACTGCTATCTGCGGAGCGCTGTGCTCGCGTCCCTCCGCGCGCACTCTGCCAACGGTTGGGCGTGAGCACAATCACGTCAGGGGCCCCGTATGCATGCAGTTGCACCGCGCGCATTGCCATGCGATGCAGTTACGTGCGGCATGATGGAGTTACGCGCTACAAATTAGAACTGCCATCAGGGCTTGCCGATATTCCTGGCCGTCCGGCTTCCCCTTTAATTCCTGCAGCCATTATAACCTTAGTCTCTTCAACCTTTCGATCGCGCCCCACAACGCAACGAGGACACCCACAATGACACATAGAGAGGGGATGTCCAGTGGCGCTCCAATGGAGTTCGGCGAGCATAGAGTGGAGACCCATGTGAGGGAGACGGAGCTCTCAGTGGTGTACACCATCGACCCGACCGTGGTGGACGACTACATCAACAACGTTGAGCAGTTGCTTGCTGGAGACAAGTACAAGGTGGTCGGCATCGACCTCCAGTACGCCGCCGGTCGTCCCGACATAGATTAGAAGGTTGTCGTCGCTCAATTGTACGTGCGCCGTCATGTCCTCATCTACCACTACTGCATGTCCACAGAACCTTGCGACCGTTTCAACAGGTTTGTCAACAGCACTGACTACAAGTTCGCCACGGTGGAAACCACCAACGATGTAAAAGCGCTTAGTGTTACGGGCTTGGCCTGCAAGAACCTTGTCGAAATTCGTGACCACTACAGGGTCTGGGGCAGCACGAAGGTCTCCCTGGTCGAACTCGCCTCGGCCATCATCGACCCCTACTACGAAAAGATGAAGCAGGATGCCTAGAGAACAAGTCCCGTATCCTGGCACGGGGCCTGGATGCGGAAACTGGATGAACCTCACCTCAAGTTTGCGGCCAAGAGCATGTACACATGCTACGAGATGCACAGGTGGATCGTTGACATGAGGAAGTGCCTCGTTACCAAAATCGACGAGCCTGGAAACGAGCCACAAGAAGAGCAAGCGTCACAAGAAGTAGATGATGATTGGATGATCGTCTATGCTAGTTAATCATGCATGTAATATATAGTTTACTTTGTTGGTGTGTGGAAATGTCATGTGTGTAGTAGCCACCTATGTAATTATGCATGTACTAGTTTACTTTGGTGTGTGCAAATGCCATGGTTGTAGTAGCCACCTATCTAAGTGGATGCTTAATTTGGTTATGCAAGCATGTCCTTATAAGTGTGTGTGTGTGTGTATGTGTATGTGTGTGTGTGTGTTGTTGTTGTTCTGTATGCAATCCCATAACACAACACACACATCTTATTAGCAGTAATCGTCTGTGTTATTATCGGTATTCACACACATTTCTGATTACCGACCTATTTGCCGCGTATCACACACATCTTGTTCATTTGAACCATTTCTGTTCTCATGTCTCAACGCAAACATTTCATCCGACTGAACCGCATGCCGTATATCGCACACACCTTTGATCTGGCTGACCATTTTCATTGTGTTGCCTAATCACAAATAGTTCATCCGAGTGAACCGTATGTTGTACATCGCACATACCTTCATCTGGCTGCCCGTTTCTTTTGTTCCTCCTCATCGCAAACCGTTAATTGAGATGAACCATATGCCCTGCATCGCACACACAACTGAAATATGAACCGTGTTTGATGCATCCTCCATTGCAAACGTTTTGCACCTTTTTTGACGGGTTTTTTACACCACCATTTGCGATTATGACATCGCACATAGTTTCGTCGAAGTGTCTTGGATCGTAGTGTCGCATTAGCAGCATCCTACAGTATTGTAGGTACAAACTGTGGCACTGTCTTAGGATGCATTTGGTTGAAGGAGTGATATGAATGGGTTGGGACCGTGACAATATCTGAATCACATCTAACAAATGATTTGTAACAACGGGAGAGGGTCTAACCTTCTCCGCACATGCTAGAAACTTCCTCCCACTGTCCACAGATTCAAACGCAACTAGCTTCACACATGAAGATTGATGGTGACAACGAGCAGACAGATCTTTAGCCACCCCGCTCCATTTGTTGCAACTGATGGTCCTAGGGAGCTACAAGAGGAAGAAATGGCTCAAATCGACCGCCGGGTTAAAATCCTTCATTCCAAGTCATAGCTTGAGAGAGAGAGAGAGAAGAGACGCATACCTGGGTGGTGAAGGAGTCTTCATCGGATTTGGAACCACTGGAGAGGTCATCGAAGAAAACCATGGCGACCTCAGCGGTAAGATGCGAGACGACAAGAGGGAGGAAGCAAGCAAGGAAGCAGCTATAGCTTAGGAAGGAAGGAAGGAAAGAGGAAACAGGGGAAATGTGACTTCCGGTCAGGGAGAAAAGGAGGTGGGGAAGGGGGGAGAGGGCGGGGGTTGATATTTTGGTGGTAGGCCAAAAATTTGTAATTGTGGAGGGAAACTTTGCACGCGGTGCTGCCGGACACCATTCACTTTGAATGATTGTGTGCACCATAAACAATTATTCTGCTTTACGTGCATGGGATGAGTTTGATAATTCAAATGTTGGTGGAAATTTTCCTGGGTACGTCATTGCATAATTTAACATCGCTTGCTAATTTGGGCACACAAAAGAGCATACAACACACTGACTAAACTTACTGAATCAAGAAATTTTACTAATTAAACAGAGCCAGATGACCTAAACATTGCTCTATCAAAATTCCAGAATTAACAAAAATCCTAAGTACGCATAATTTTAACAAATCCGCCACCGTGCCGGCCTATGCATCGCTGGTGTGAGATGAGACGTCGATGACTTGTCCTGGCGAAATGCCGCCGTTGGTGGACTCCGCGTCCCCCTGCTGAAGTCGACCGCTTCCTCGTCCTCATCCTCGGTGCCGTCCTCAAGGTTGTAGTACTTGTAGTAGTGGCTGCGCTAGAGCTCGCGTTGGTACTCCACCGTCGATTCCTTGATGGACAAACTCTTCTCTACCTCGACCTCGACCACGTGCAACTCCTCCTCCCGGCGCTCCTCGATCTGCGCCGCCTCCTGCATCTCGAGCTCCCGCTCGGCGATCTTATGAGGAAGCAGGTGCTCCATGGCCACCGCCGCCTTTTTGTAGGTGGGTTGCATGCTGGATTCCGAGGAGGCTTGGAATATCTTGGCATGTGCATCCTCGATATTGGCATGGATGGCCTCGACCCGGGCCAGGGCGACATCAGCGGCACGGACGGCAGCTCAAGCGCTCTTGGCATTTCCAGCCTCCGTCGTAGTAGCAGCTGCTGCAGCCATCTCGGCTGCTGCAGCTGCCTTGTCGGCTGCCACAGACACCCTCTCCGCAGATGCGGACGTGCTCAATGTGGATGCAGCGGCACTCTCGGCGTACGCGGCAGCGCTCTCGGCGCAGGCAGCGGTGCTCGGGGAGGACGCGGCCATCGTACGGGCATTCACGAAGCGTTTCCATGGCATCATCTTTGCAAGAATGGAGTGTGGGAATGGGGATCGAGATTAATGGATTTGGGGGTTGCCGGCACTTGAGTAGACGAGCCAGCGAAGCTAAAGGAGGACTTAAATAGACCTAGAAATTTTCATCGCAAACAGTTCCTACAAAAAAATTGTGTGTGATATTGTGGATATTTTTTATTAGCTTTGAAAGACAAATTTGGAGTAAAGTTGCAATGGATGGTGTTTTAAATGTATGAGAAAATTTGTAGTATTAATACAATTGTCATGCCAAATTTTGGAAAATTTCAGGGGTCATTTGACCTTTTAAGACATTTAATTGATTTTCTAGGCATTTAATTAACGTAATTCAAATTTGAACTACATGTACATGCAACAGCTAACCATAACGGTTTGAAAAGTCATGTTTTGTTTACTTGTGTGTGATTTAATTCCATGTGCAGTAAACTCGAAGGGATTTTCAAACATATTGGTCTAACGACAATGACACAATGAAGAATGGAGTGCTAGGGCATTTGAATTCCAAAAAATTAAAAAAAAAGATTAGAAACACATGAAACCTTGCTTGATGTAATGTCATGCCACCAAGATGATGTGGTAAAAAATTTGGCATGTTTGACGAAAGTTTCGACACACACCCTCACAAACCGAAGCAACTCACTAGAAGGCTCATGTTTTCGAGAGGGAACAATACATGTTTGATAACGAACGGGAGAAAGCTTCCCCATACAGCCGTCAATATTTTCTACATTTAACGTGCACTAATACAACTGTCATGTGAAAAATTGGAAAATTTCAGGGGTCACTTAACCTTTTAAAGACATTTAAGTGATTTTCTAGCCATTTAATGACCGTAATTCAAATTTGAACCACATCTACATGCAACGGCTAACCATAACGGTTTGAAAAATCATATTTGTGTACTTGTGTGTGAGTTAATTCCATGTGCAGTAAATTAGAAGGAATTTTCAAACATATTGGTCTCACGGCATGGACACATGCATGGAGTGCCATGGCATTTGAATCCCAAAAAATTAAAAAATGATCAGAAAAACATGAATCCTTGCTTGATGTAATTTCATGCCACCAAGATGATGTGGTAAAAAATTGGCCTGTTTGACGAAATTTTGGACACACAGCCTCACAAACCGGAGCAACTCACTAGAAGGCTTGTGGTTCCGAGAGGGAACAATGCATGTTTGATAACGAAGGGGAAATAGTTTCCTCTTACGGCCTTAATTTTTTTTCTATGTTTATTAACGTGCACTAATTTTGGGGACCCCGACTCATAAGTCGAGATCACCGAATGCACGTGCATAGTGATCGCAGAGATCAATGCTCACTGAACACACATAAGCTGAATAACAAGAGTCTTACATCCATACATACCGTTTTACACAAGTAAGACCATTATGGTCAAGTCTTGAGTGTATCATCGCAGCGGAAATCTTCAATAACAACTTGGACCCATGCCATCTGCCTTAACCCTACAGGCATTCTGACTGGGAAGCGTCCTAGCTCGCATGTTCGTCGCCAAAGTATTCTTCATTATATCTTGTTCTTTCATGACTGGCCAATAAAATAACCAGTGGCAAGCCAATGAGTACTTTGAATGTACTTGCAAGCAACCCAAGGGTGATAACAGAATGATTATGCAAGGCACTACTACTAATTTGGCATTTTTGCGGAAAGCTAGTTTTTCTCATGCAAGTATGATCAACATTTATCAAGAATATGAATGCGTCTACAACAAGTATCAGGAGGTTACAGACATCAACATCGAGAGAGAGTTATGAACAACTCATGCTCAAGCTCATCGTGACTTCCTCACGAATCACGTCAATATTTTTACCAAACCGTGTTGTTTGTCAGAAACATATGGACGTAGTCTAAGCAGCACCACCCAACTGTCCTTGACCGTGGACACGGCTATTCGAATAGTTTTACACTCTGCAGAGGTCGCACACTTTACCCACAAGATCCGAGGAACTTCCGTGTCATCCACGACCCGCGGTACGTCAAGTACCCGGGGTAAGCACCCGATCACTATCTTTCCCTAGACGACACTAACAAGGAGTCCACTCGTTGTTCCATATCCTCACGATGTACATCATACGTACGAGACTCACTCGAGATCGTAACATCCGAGAGGGGACACAACGGTGTATCCGGTGCCCTGTGAAAATAGTCATGGCCGCCCTACCTGGCGCGGCCCCGTCCTGAGAGAGAGCACCAACTCTCCCCCGTCACTAGTAATGCGGGCTCCAAGCTAGTATCGGCCTAGTTAATCAATAATGCCCTTTCCCATACAAGGGTAGAGTGGTTGCGCATGTAAGGTTGGGACAGTCGAAAAATCTTAAATATAATCCGTCTCTGTAAACAACACTTTTATCGAGCCTCGGTACACTACCTCTCCACCAAGTAGTGACCTAGTTCGTCATCATCTTCCAGGGGCATTAGTGGCACCCACTTGGCTGTTTGCAAGTATGTCAAACCACACTTGTTTCTTTCCATGCATAACCCTGACCCACTTTGCGTAGCCATTTACTATAGCATATTTCTACAACCCACCAACACAACTCGAAGCAAGGGTAGAGTCATGAACAATTCAAGTATCAATGGAGTATGCAACGGAGGCAAGCCTAGCAAGGTTGCCATTCAAGGTATATCATGCACTCGGTGAAGCAACGAAAATGCCATCATGATGTAAAATGGTTCATCATGGTCAAAGGGCTTCTTGCATTTTTTAACAAAGTCTTCGGGGTCTTCAAATATCTCTGGTCCAACTCCAAGCGTTTTGTCTACTTCGTCAACTATCGTTGAAAGCAACCATAATAAGCAACACAACAAGGCTGGAAATAAAAGTGCTCTAAAAATATTCATTTGAATTTTCTAGGACATCTCTGGTTATAGGAAAAATAACCAGAGTGGTTTCATTGGAATTGGGTCAGTGGATATTTCTAAACATTTTGATATGATGGAATCAAGGGGTTTATGGATTTGCAAGAAGTGTACAGAAATATTTTTTTGAAAAATGAGCAAAGGCACCCATTTAACAAATCATGATTTTAGAAGCATCTAGGAGTTGGTTTCACTGGATTTGGAGTTCAAATGAATTAGCTATGAATTTGCAAAGTTGACAAATATGAAGAAGTGGCTCATTATCTTGTGGAGTACAGAAAGTATTAAGAAAAATGTTCATAACCTAAGTTATGAAATTAGATGTATCTAAAAACTTGAATCATGGCATTCGGATCAAATCTGAGCTCTCTGTGATTTTCTAAAGTTTATGACAAAAATGGAAAAGTAAGATTTGCTAATTATTTGTGAAGAAAGTTTTTCTGGAAAAATGATAAAGTTGCACCATGTGATAGAGCATGAATTTATGAACTACTAGAAATTTGAATCATCCAATTTGGAGCTCTGTTGAATTATTTATGTATTTTTGAAGTTGGCTGGAAAAGAAAAAGGAAATAAGGCTTTAACCTTATCCTCCGCATGAGGCGACAGATAGACAGTGGGCCGGCCCAATCGCATGGCCGCACGGGGCAACAACGGCGACGTCGAAGGCGTCTTTACGGAATTCTCCTTCGCCTGGGGGAGGCGGATCTTCCGCTGTCCGTCTCCAATTAAAAGGCCGGGACCCGTCCGGCGGTCGCTGACGCGTGGGACCCAGCGCTCAGGCCTTCGCCTACCTTCCGCTCGAATAGAGCAGAGGCAGGAGAGGCGAGGCTGAGCGGGCCCGACGCTCTTTCGAGCTGCACGGGCCACCTCCGGCGGCGCCCGGCACATCGACGGACTCAGCGCAACGAGGCGCACGTGTCCATGTGCTGCACGCACGCGCCGATGCTCGGAGTTGAGCAGGGCTTCGGGTCCAGCGGATGGCGGCGGCGGGCTTGGTGGTGGCGCCCGCTTTGGCGGCGGAGGAGGGGTCCTATGGTGTTGGGGAGGTTCGTGGAGGCTTGGGCAGTGCCGCAGACCGCTTCAGAGGAGGAAGGGAGGCCGGGGCGGCTCGAATTTGAGCGGGGGTCCGAGGCGGCAATGGCGGCAGAGGAGGAGGGAGAAGGCACGGGAGGAGGAGTGGGTTGGTCCGGGGGTGCACGGGAGGGAGAGAGAGAGCTGTTGGAGACAAGAGAAGGCTCGGGGTGGCCTTATACGGGCGCGGCCGGGAGGTGCCGTAGGTGGGGTGCACGACCACGGCCCGTGGCATTGCCAAAGGCCAAAAGGGCATTCTGGTGCGTGCCTGGGGTGCTCGTGGTCGTGGTCGAGGCCGAGAGGAGAGGAGAGAGGGAGCAGGGCGAGCTCCAGGAGGGCCCCAAGCTCGTGCACCCACTGGCCGAGGTGGGCGGCGTCGGGCGAGCTCAGCAGGGTGAGAAGGAGAGAGGGGAAGGAGGGGGCCGACTAGCTAGCGTGCCGTGGACGTCGAGGCGACCTCGGGAGACACGGACCCGGCGACCAAGGTCGTTGAGTGCCTCGGAATGGGCAAGCTACAGTGCGGGAGTGCACTGTAGCTTGCTCCAGAGCGCGTCCATGGCATGCCATGGCATTTTAATAGTGCCATGGGCATGTCTTATAGTGTCTGGGGGATTTGGGGGAGAGTAAACAAGGTAGGAGTGGCATTGGATGCCCTAGAGAGCCACTAGATGAGAGGGGAGGTGGAGAGAGAGGTGAACAGTGGCTGTCCAGAGGGGGAAAATGGGGTTTTACCCCATCAATCATGGAGCTTTGTAAGAGGGGGAGCTACTGGAGGTAGGAGGTGACCTGGGGCAGCTGTGGTAAAAAGTTGAGGCCATGGATATTAGTGGAAGAGGTCAAAAATGGAATTTTGGTAAAGTGGCAGAAGGTGTTTGATGCTTGTTTGGGTAAGCAAATGAACTTCATTTGTCATGAGACTCCACAGGGTGAAATGGCACATATAATTAGGTCCTTCCACCTATTTTGAGATCATTTGGGCAAAGTTGCCAATGCAACTTTTGTAAACCCTAAAAATCAACAGAAATCGTTTTTCAAGATTTAGTCATCCAAAACTATTCTTCTTGATGCACCACTTGGTTTAGTTTCATCATTTGAGGGTTTGAACGTGTCCACAAAAATTCGGATCAAAAGGGCACACTTGGCAATGTAGAGTTGTTCAAATTTGGTTCTGAACAGAAAGGGTTTTGGGATACTTTGATGAAGATAACATTCTCTCCAACTTGTGCCATTTGGTCTAGATGCATTATTACACCATTTGAGCATGCTCACCAAGTTTGAGAGCATTTGGACATGTTTGACAGTGCAAAAATGTTCAAACTTGAAAAAGGACAGAAGTGGTTTTGAGAGGGTTTCATGGGGTTATACTATTCTCCATGACATGGTACTTGGCAAGATCATAAAAAATGTCATATGTGACATGTTAGAATTTTCCTGGATTTATTTGAAAATATTTCTTATAGAAATATTTCAAATATTTGAAATGAGATGAAATGGTTCTGGAGGGTTTTGTCCAATATTTTGATCATGACCATATGTTGAAACTCATATATATGGAAACTATATGTCCATTGAGTCTCCCTAATTTTTCTTAATTATTTTTAAAGCTTTAAAATAATTTTAACCTATTAAAGACCATTTTTGGCCTTAAGAAAAAGACTTTAAATAAAATAGGAAAATAACTTTTAAAATTATATTTTTGTGGTTTATGGGTATCCTATATGTAATAGGAGTCAAACATATTTTTGGAAAGATTTTTACTGCCCTGAATTAAGTACTTGCAGTACAAACCTCAATTCAGGGGTTTTTGGAAAACTAATTTTTTGAAAATACTGTTTGGCCAAATTATTTTTGTAAGAAATTATTTTTATGTCCTATACACATGGCATGATCATTGGTTCAAGAGTTTGGAGCAAGGAGATGAAGTATAGGAGTTGGAGGATTTATTTGATTTTTAGAGCACTTGCAAACAACAAACAAAATCCAATCAAGGCAAGGTCCAAAACACTCAAAAGTTTTTGTCATACCACATTTTATCATGATTTATTAGCTTAAGTGTTGTGGCATGAAAATCAGGGTGTGACACTAATACAATAGTCATGTGAAAATTTGGAAAATTTCAGGGGTCATTTGTCCTTTTAAAGACATTTAAGTGATTTTCTGGCCATTTAATGACCGTAATTCAAATTTGAACTACATCTACATGCAACGGCTAACCTTAACAGTTTGAAAAATCATATTTGCGTACTTGTGTGCGAGTTAATTCCTTGTGCAGTAAATTACAAGGAATTTTCAAACATATTGGTCTCACGACATGGATACATGCGTGGAGTGCCATGGCATTTTAATTCCAAAAAATGAAAAAATGATCAGAAACACATGAAACTTTGCTCGATGTAATCTCATGCCACCAAGATGATGTGGTAAAAAAATGGGCATGTTTGACGAAAGTTTAGACACACACCCCTCACAAACCGAAGCAACTCACTAGAAGGCTCATGTTTCCAAGAGGGAACAATGCATGTTTGTTGATGAACGGGAGATAGCTTCACCTTACGGCCTTCAAATTTTTAATACATTTAACGTGCACTAATACAAATGTCATGTGAAAAATTGGAAAATTTCAGGGGTCATTTGAGCTTTTAAAGACATTTAAATGATTTTCAAGCCATTTAATGACCGTAATGCAAATTTGAACTACATCTACATGCAATAGCTAACCATAACTGTTTCAAAAATCATATTTGTGTACTTGTGTGCGAGTTAATTCCATGTGCAATAAATTAGAAGGAATTTTCAAACATATTGGTCTCACGGCATGGACACATGGATGGAATGCCATGGCATTTAAATTCCAAAAAATGAAAAAAGTGGTCAGAAAAACATGAAACCTTGCTTGATGTAATGTCATGCCACCAAGATGATGTGGTAAAAAAATTGGCCTGTTTGACCAAAGTTTGGACACCCCCTGACAAACCGGAACAACTCACTAGAAGGCTCATGGTTCCGAGAGGGAACAATGCATGTTTGATGACGAACGGGAGATAACTTCCTCTTACGACCTTCAATTTTTTTCTACATTTAACATGCACTAATACAACTGTCATTTGAAAATTTGGAAATTTTCAGGCGTCATTTGACCTTTTAAAGACATTTAAGTGATTTTCTAGCCATTTAATGACCGCAATTCAAATTTGAACTACATCTACATGCAATGGCTAACCATAACGGTTTGAGAAATCATATTTGTGTACTTGTGTGCGAGTTAATTCCATGTGCAATAAATTAGAAGGTATTTTCAAACATATTGGTATCACGACATGGACACATGCATGGAGTGCCATGGCACTTTAATTCCAAAAAATTGAAAAATGATCAGGAAAACATGAAACCTAGCTTGCTGTAATGTCATGCCACCAAGATGATGTGGTAAAAAAATTGGCCTGTTTGACAAAAGTTTGGACACACACCCCTCACAAACCGGAGCAACTCACTAGAAGGCTCATGGTTCCGAGAGGGAACAATGCATGTTTGATGATGAACGGGAGATAGCTTCCTCTTACAGCCTTCAAATTTTTCCTACATTTAACGTTCATTACTACAACTGTCATGTGAAAATTTGGAAAATTCTAGGGGTTGTTTGACCTTTTAAAGACATTTAAGTGATTTTCTAGCCATTTAATGACCATAATTCAAATTTGAACTACATCTACATGCAACGGCCAACCATAATGGTTTGAAAATCATATTTTTGTGTACTTGTGTGCGAGTTAAAAAATCATCAGACGATGTAAATATCTGGTTTTCAAAAAAGAAAATGTAAAGATCTGGCAAGACAACCGCCCCCACACGATTAGCACTCTATTTCATGGCTTGAATTTTGGTAGGTGAGTGGCGGGGGTCATTAATCATACATAGTTCTATATTGGAAAGCATCAGCTATTAAGTTCACACATGGATTTTGCTGCGGGAATCATGTGTATTTCAAACTACAGTACTCGTAAATTCCAGCGACCGGCGTGTGTACTAGTCACTTCGATCTAGATTCGGGCCGCCAATAAATACTACCTTGCTCACGTCATCCCGCCTGCATTCTCATCTACATCCTCCCCTCGCTCTCTCTCTCTCTCTGCCATGGCACCGCCGGCCTGCCCACGCATCAACGAGGAGTCACTGCCCCCCGAGGACGCTCACTCAAATAGCAGCGACGAGGACCCCTACGAACCACCGGACGAGGTTCCGCCAGACCCCCCAACTTTGGATTGGTTTTTGGGCAAGTACAATCTTTGTCTGTGGAAGTCACTGCCGCCGGCTGACAAAGCCATGCAAGTGGCATTCAAGAAGGAGATGGCGGAGGAGGAAGCCAGGTACCAGGCGGACTATGAAGCCCGTGATGCCGCCTGGAAAAAGGAGGCGGTGGAGCTTTGGGGACGGGCGCGTCGTCATGCGGAGGAGGTGTACAAAGACGGGTACATCATGAGGAAGGTCAAAGGTGTTGGGCGCCTCATCGCTGTGTGGAGATGGGCCGATAAGCTCTAGCGTGCCACCGATGAGGGGCTCCGGTGGGTCTCCAACGAAATGGCAAGATCGTTCACGCTCGTCCGCCAGCAAGAGGAAGATCGATACGTCAAGCACTGCGAGGCAGAGGAGGTGGAGTACTGCCTCCGCACTAGGAAGACACCGCGCACCAGAGAGCTTTTGGCGCGGGGCTGTCGGAATACTGGCCCCTAGAGGGATTATTATTAGTTTTAGTATTGTTTGTTTTCAATTTTATGCATTGTACCTAATAGTTAAGTATCATCACGTATATGTGATGATATTATATATATATTCTGTGATGAACTATAATGAACAATTAATATATATTATGAATTCCATTTTCTATCTATTTTTGTATACTAATTGGAATCTAGCTATTATCATCCACATATACAGAATGGAAAGCATATATAAACACATTGAAACAGAACATATAAGAACGGAAAACAGAGTACACACATTGAAACAAAGCAACAAGCAGAGCAATACTATGATTGATGTGAATACATAACTATCCACGTTGAAACGACTAAACAAAATAAAACACGTCCATGAGACCATGACCAGCAACCCTTGCCTATGATAGCTCTTGGCACTGCCTGAACTCGTGCAGGCATTCGTCCAAGCGGTCGACACGCTCGCGATACATCTGGAGCATGATCTCGAGCTCCAAGTTGGCTATTTCATCAGAGATCACCAACTCGAGGATGCGATGACCATGTTCCTCTATTGTGCCCAATTGGACACCTGGGCCAAGTAGGCGGTTCAGCCTACGGACCAGCACATTTTGCTGTGCGGCATGCCGCGCCTCTAGCTCTGCTACGCTCCAACGGTCTCGCCGTGTGGCGAGCCGCAGCTTATCGACGCCGACGCGCCTAGCTTGCTCTACAGCGCGCCATAGATCTTGTCGTGCGGCGAGCTGTAGCCTCTCGACGCTGACATGCCTATCTTGATCCACAGCACTAAAGCTCTATGCGCCATGGGTCTACTCGCTGGCGATGACACGCATCACGGGGTCATCCATTGCATTGCCGAGTAGCGCCTCAGCCTCCATGGGCCGTGGCGCTTGGTCGTTTTCCTCGTCGACGAGGTTGATGGCAGAGGCGACGCTTTGGCGGGTTGGCATGCTTGGAAAAGGTGGATGTGCTACAGGCTGCGCTTGTTGCCTCCGTGCATCGTGCGCCGCCTAGGTTTATGCGCAATATCGCTAGGTGGCGGGAAACGGGTGAGGAGATGGCGGGAAATGACGGCGTGTTCCTAAAACGCCATCAATTAATGGAAACTTAGCATATAAGGAACATGGAGCTAGCACAAGAAGTAGATGATGATCAGATGAACACGAACCACACTATGGAACCCGATGATGATGAATTCATCAATCACAAATGGTTGTATACTAGCAAGCGTTTGCCCACAACACACACGGCTTATTTCTTCACAAATTGGTTGGATGGATCAACTGTATGCCACATATTGCACATTGTCAAAACGTAATGTGGTAGACCTTCTTTAACATGTGTTAAAAAACACAAGGACCTCGAGGTTAATTTAACTGATGGGGTGGATCATAGAGGTCATTTAATTTGACCTCTATGACAGATCCCATCAGTTAGTTTAACATCAAGACAACTTACCATCTAGTCACCCATCTGATGGCTTCTCCAGCCTAAGCACAGTTAACTTGAGAGCTCTCTTAGATAAGCTATTGGTGGAACAACTAGTCCTTGCTGATATAGGATGTCTCTTCGCATCCTTATGGTGTACCTAGATGACCGCCCGTTGCCCAATGGCCAATAGATGTTGTGCAGAGAGAGCATATCACATATGTCTTATTAGAAGCAATCGTTTGTGTTATTATCGGTCTTCGCACACATTTCTGATTACAGACCTGTCTGCCGCGTACCACAAACATCTTGTTATATTGAACAGTTTCTCTTCTCTTGTCTCAACACAAACAGTTCATCCGAGTGAACCGCACGATGTATATCGCACACACCTTGATCTGGCTGACTATTTCTTTTGTGTTACCTAATCACAAACAGTTCATCCGAGTGAGCTATATGTTGTATATCGCACACACCTTCATCTGGCTGCCCATTTCTTTTGTTCCTCCTCATCGCTAATAGTTAATTGAACTGAACCGTGCGCCCTGCATCTGAAAGTGCTAGTTATCGACTAGAGGGGGTGAATAGGCGATTTTTGTTGACGTCTTCAAAACACGAGGTCTTTGAAGACAAACAGATGAAATGAACCTGTTAATATGCATCGGAAGATAGACTACACTAGACAAGCCATAGTCAAGTAAGCAATGTAGTGAAAGTACGGAGAATATCAGCAGCTAGGTAGTATGGATCATAATGGAAGACAGTATGAAGCTAAACAAGTAATAATAGTCTTCACATAGTGAAGTCAATCAGATCAGACAGGCAAGCAATGACTTCATGAAGACAAACTAAAAAGTAAAGTGAAGCAGGGGATAGAACGAGTTGCTTGGTGAAGACAAGAATTTGGTAGACCAGTTCTAGTTGCTGTGACAACTGTATGTCTGGTTAGGGAGGCTGAGACTAAACTTAGAAGACCGCGTCTTCACCTTATTTCCCTTGAGCTAAGAACAACCAGTCATCGCCCAATCACTCTGGGAAGTCTTCAAGGTAGACTTCCAAACCTTCACAGACTTCGTTCACCGGCAATCCACAATGGCTCTTGGATGCTCAGAACGCGACGCCTAACCAGATAGAGGATTCACAGTCCTCAAGTGTAACAAGTCTTCAGGTCATGCGGATAGAAAGACTTCAGTGATGCCTAACACTCCTTCGGCTCTGGGTGTTTTGGGCTTTGTCCTCGCAAGGATCTCTCTCTCAAAGGCTTCGGAGGTGGGTTGCTCTCAAACGACAAAAGCCATGTACTAACTCTGGGAAGCCACCAATTTATGGTGCAGGGGGTGGGCAACTTATAGCCAGGAGGCAACCCGACACGATATGTCCAAAATGACCTTGGGTCACTAAGGAACCGACACGTGTCCAATGATCGGATTTCAAACACATGCAACAGCTTGACTTGGGCTACAAGTAAAGCTGACTCATCCAGCTCTGTATAAGATTTACTCTTATTGTCTTCGCTGGAAGACATAGTATTTTGGTTGAGCATCACATTAGTCACTCTGAGTTTGTTCAGTTGTACCCCACTTTAGAGTAGTTCCTGTGAATCAATGAAGAAGAAAAGGAAACTATGAAACAACTATGTCTTCGCACTCCACAGTCTTCAAGTGAATGTCTTCACCTGTCATGATCTTCATCGTGAATGTCTTCACTAACCACCATTCTCTTCAATGTCCTCACACATTTTTAGGGGTCATCTCTAGTAGGTAAACCGAATCAATAAGGGACTACTACCTGTGTTATCCTACAATTCTCACAAACACATTAGTCCCTCAACCAAGTTTGTCGTCAATACTCCAAAACCAACTAGGGGTGGCACTAGATGCACTTACAATCTCCCCCTTTTTGGTGATTGATGGCAAACTGGTTGAAGTTTTCAACGGGGATAAAAAGTATGTGAAAGTAAAAGATCAAAGTCATTGTCTTCATAAGTTGCAAAAGGCTCCCCCTGAAGATGTGCATATAAGTAGTTTGCTTTTCAATGTAAATGCACATGGCAGATTTTTCTTTGTGGAGATCCTCTTCAACTTATGAAGACAATTCATCATGCATATATAAGAATAGCGAAGACAATGACATGCATATTGAGAAATGGGCGTCTGTAGAATGACTTCATGCAGAATTTATCATCGCATCACAAAGTAGCGGCAAGAGTAGCAGACGACCATCAAGTTTTAAGTGTTACAACTCAAGAGCCAAATAGTTTCAAAACGAGAGTTGTAAGAACTTAGAAAAAATAATGCAACCACCCCATATGGACTTGCTTGAAGACTATCAACTTCATATGCTTCTCCCCCTTTTGTCAGTAAGGACCAAAAAGGTTTGAAGGCATAGAGGATCTACTCGTTTCTAGTTGGAGAAGATGTTGGAGTAGGGTCGACGTTGAAGTTGGGAAGTGCAGACGGGCCTGAAGCAGAATCGTGGTGCAGCAAAGTCAGAGCTGGGGAAGTGGTGTCATCTTCTTCATCGATGACTCTTGCAACAACAGTTGCAGCCCAAGATGAATGTTCAGATTCTTCAATCGAAGGGTTGCGACACCAACTTGCAGATTGCGGAGGCCTGGAGTCAAACCTGAATATCTCTGTGAAGCCATCTTTGTGAAGATCATCTTCAGAACAAAGAAGCGTGAGGCTCTTCCAAGACCGCCGACAGGCTTCATGTGCGACGAATGAGTTCTTGGTGGCAAAGTTGCGAATGCGATTAACATCAACCAAGAGACTCTGCATTTGACGCTTCAGCCTGTCTTGGTGATCCTGCTTTTGATGCAAAGATACCAGAAGCTCACAGTCATTGAGGACACGGGGACGCTTCTGAGACCTTTGAGAAATGGTGCTGGCACTGGCTTCAGTATTGGCACGGTGCGGCAGACGCAAGTTGCCAGCCAAAGGATAAGTAGGTGTAGCAGAATTGGGCACATGAATGCCTTCAATTGGCTGCGTGAAGCTTTGGAATTCTGCATTTTGAAGATGGAGTGGCTTCTTTGCTGGCTCAGGGTAGATGGCTTCAAAGGACATATCAACATCAGGTAGAAATACAACATGGTTGCACGCTGAAGGTTGATAGTTGATGGTTGAATGAAGCTTGATCAAACGCATCACCCATGGAGCATAAAATTTCAGTCCAAAAAGATCAGTACCAGAGGCTGCAAGTTGTCGGATGGAGAAATCCTGAGTGTTGAATCTGATGCCATTTATGATATAGAAAACTAATGTCTTCACGGTGCCTTCGAGTTTAGCTTTAGAGGAATTGCCTTTGGTTGGTCAGAGAGTACGCCTCAGGATGTGATAAACTGTGCAGGAAAGTACTCAAGGTCCGGAACAAAGAATTCCTTGGGGTATTCGGCTTCATGGGGCAATGGCTTCATCATGCTCAACATTTGGCTCATGTTGGGCTCGGGCTTCTGAAATACGCTCTGTAGTTCATTCTGATGAAGTTGACAACCAGGTTCAAACAACTCACCTGGAGTGGGCAGGGAAGTAATCTCAATGATGTCCTGGGCTTTAGCTTAATGCTGAATGTCACATGTCATCCACTCAAGGATCCAAGTCTTCGAATCCCTGTTGTAGCCTCGAATATGCAATGTGGAATAGAACTGTAGCAGAAGCTCTTCGTTCCAGTGCTCCTTGTTATTCATAAATGGCGGCATCCCAACATCTTTGAAGCAGTCCAGAGCCTCCTCAAGGCATTGTAGCCTAGCAATAGCATCACAATCAAGACACTTATTAGGAAAGATGCGGTCCTGGTTGTATAGAATGCACGAGTAATAACTTCGTTGTTGATGGGTCCAGAACCTATCGGAGGTGATCTTGGGGTTGTTGTAGGGGTTCCTTGCACTACCGAAGAAGGTGTTGTGTGCGCTGACACTTTTCACATCAAAGGAGCCTGGGGTTGTTGCAGCACCGGGAAGCCTTGGAAGTCTTGGCTTCGGCTTCTGGATTTGAGGCCTTTACTCCACATTGTAATCATACTGAGTTCCAGGAGTAGTTGGTGGAACCATGATAGGCCATCTGACAGTCACCAACTCACCACGATTGAACGTGTGTTCCATAGTATGAGGCCTAGGTGGAGGAACCGCGTCATCAGAAGTGGTTGGATGCTCAATGGTGTCAGTTGCAACATTGGCTTCGGGCTCCACATTGTCTTCAGCCATGACTATGCAATTGTCTTCAATGTTGTTGGTGATGGCAGCCTCATTGTTTTCGACCTCCATCTCTTGAACGACTAGACGGTGTAGCACAATCACGTTCTCTTCATGTCGGACTGGATCTCTGGCAGGGGGAGTAGCTTCTCGCTCTTCTTTGGCTGATCACTACAAAAAAGACACATCCATCACATTTTGGTCCGAACAATATTTTTCCTGTCATACTTATGACACTTCTATGATGATAATTGTGACAAAACCCGATATCATCATAGATGTGGTGGGCTCCTACTTCTATGACAGAAAATCATAACAAAAAATGGGCTTTTCGTCCTGGGCGGGCCGGAGACGCAGCTGCATGACATTCTTTGGGCCATCCATGATGGAAAAAACCGTGGTAGAAGCGAGGGAGAGGAAAATAGCGGGGTGTTCCCAGTTACGGTGGGTGGTCGGGCCGAGTGATGCACGGAGGTTTGTGCGTTTCTCTCGTACGTGCACGCGCGTGGGTGCGAGGCATTGGGCTCTAACTGAAACCAAGTGAGGCGTTTGCCAACTGAACGAGAGCCATTGCACTGCAGGCTACGCGTTACTGAACCCAAGCGATCGATCGATGGCTATTAACTGAACCCGATCGAGCGATTCCTTCGCTACTGCTGCTAACTGAAGCCGACCGATGCTGCCTCTGGATGAACAGTGAGCGTTGCTGGGGGTTTGGATGAACAGTTCTTGGTGCAGGTGGATGAACAGGACCCCGTGGTATTGCCTCTGGGTGAACAGGACCCCGATCGATCAAGCCGGTTGGGGATGGATGAACAGGACCCTGTGGAGGGCTGGATGAATAGGACGACCCCGTGGAGGACTGGATGAACAGTAGACGGTGGAGGGCTGGATGAAAAGTAGCCCGTGGAGGGGTGGTTGAACAGGAGCCCGTGGAGAGGGCTCATTGAACAGTAGCCGGTGGAGTAGCGTGCGGTGGAGGCTGGATGAACAGGAGCCCGTGGATGAACAGTCATAGGTGGAGGCTGGAGAAGGTCGACGGTGGATGAACAGTAGCTCGTGGAGGCTGGAGGGGGTCGACGGTGGAGATGAACAGTATCCCATGCAGTCCCGTTTTGCGGTATGCCACACCCCTCCCAATGAAAAGGACCCCCGTTTCGACCGTACTGCTCTAACACAAGTCCGTTTCCTCCGTTTTGCGGTACGCCACACCCCTCCCGATCAACAGGACCCTGTTTCGACGGTAGGAGGTCCTTTTCCTCCGTTTTGCGGTACGCCAGACCACTCCTGATGAACAGGATCCCGTTTCGAACGTGGCCAGTCGAACACAGGCCGCTTCCTCTGTTCTGCGGTACACCAGGCCTCGTTTTTATCGGCTGTTCCGTCCAAGCCGGTTGGCTCCCACGCATTCTGTTGCCTCCCGATGAACACGACGCATTCTGTTGCCTCCCCATGAACACGACGACGACGCTGTTTTTTTGCGGGCGACGACGACGATGTTTCTCCGTTCCGACCCAGCCATGTACATGAGCCCTAGCCGTATGTATGCGTGAGTAGGCGTTCGAGACCCCGCCCGTATGTACGTACATGGCCGTATTTTCTTGCTTGCACACTGGCCGCTGTACGTACGTGTACATGCTACGTGTGCGCCTCTACTACGACACATGCGCGCCTCTACATCGACCAGTATGTACGTACACGTTCATGACCAGAATGACAATGCTACGTATGCTTCGACCAGGTGGGTCCCGGCTGTCAGGTACTTCCTTGCATGTGAAGATGTAGCTGGTGGGTCCCAGCAGTCAGGGGGGCGAATCGTTTTCTTTGCCCGGACGCACTTCCTTGCATGCAGAGATGTCGTTGGTAGGTCCCAGCACTCAGGGGGGAAACATTTTTTCACGAAATACGGTTGCCCGTCCGATTGGTCCCTTCTGTCAGGTGGAGGAATCATTATTTTCCGCTTAATAAGGAGGCACTTCCTTGATGAGGCAGTGGACCCAGCTATCATCCTCTCCACGTACAGTCCACGTCCGATGGAAGCCGTTCTTTGACCACGTTGACCATGCCGTGCCGAGAGCACCAGGGAGGTGGATGACGGCGAGGCCTAGGAAGGGGACGAGGCATAGCCCGGGAAGACGTGGAAGTGGATGCCCACGCGTATGAGGGTTCACTGGTTCGCTGTGGTGTGAGGCTACTGCCGTCGCAGAATAACGGGGGATGTGGGTGAGTAGATGGATGGCCTGGCCAGCGGTGGGAGTAGTAGGGGACGGTGAGTCCTCCACGGCATCGCAGCCGGCCATGGGAGGCAGGAGCACGAGGCACGACCGGTGCTAGTTTGGGCGGCTGGAGGAAGAAGACCAGAGGTTGAAGAAGTACTACGGCCGTTGGATGGACATCGTACGGCCGTTCATATTGACTAAGTTGACAAAGCCCTCCGTCCCCGTCAACTTAGTTGGCCCACAAGTCAGCCTCCCACTATTGTGGGTCCTAGCTAGCAGGGGGTATTCATTCTTTTGTGCATAATAAGGAGGCACTTCCTTGCGTGCGAAGATATAGCTGGTGGGTCCGACCTGTTAGCGGTGGGAACGTTTTTTCACGAAATACAAAGGCCCTTCCGGTGGGTCCCAGCTGTCAGGTGGAAAAATCATTATTTTGCACGTAATAAGGAGGCATTTCCTTGCGTGTGGCCGTGGACCCAGCTGTCAGCCTCTCCATGCATAGTCTACTTCCGATGGTGTCGTTTATTGACCACTCCGCGCCGAGCGCATCCTAGGTGGTGGACGACGGCGAGGCCCCGGACAGTATCGAACCAGAGATGGGAAGACGCGGGAGTAGAGTCGCAGACGGAGAGGTGTACGAGGGTTAACTGGTTCTGGTGCGGTGTGGTTCGGCAGTAGGTGGAGAAAAACAGGAGGTGTGGAGGGGTGGACGGATGGCCTGGTGAGGGAGTCCTGGATTAGGGGGTGTTCGGGTAGCCGGACTATACCTTCAGCCGGACTCCAGGACTATGAAGATACAAGATTGAAGACTTCGTCCCGTGTCCGGATGGGACTTTCCTTGGCGTTGAAGGCAAGGTTGGCGATGCGGATATTCAAGATCTCCTACCATTGTAACCGACTCTGTGTAACCCTAACCCTATCCGGTGTCTATATAAACCAGAGGGTTCTAGTCCGTAGGACAACTTCATCATACAACAATCATACCATAGGCTAGCTTCTAGGGTTTAGCCTCCTTGATCTCGTGGTAGATCTACTCTTGTACTACCCATATCATCAATATTAATCAAGCAGGAGTAGGGTTTTACCTCCATCGAGAGGGCCCGAACCTGGGTAAAAACATCGTGTCCCTTGTCTCCTATTACCATCCGCCTAGACGCACAGTTCGGGACCCCCTACCCGAGATCCGCCAGTTTTGACACCGACATTGGTGCTTTCATTGAGAGTTCCTCTGTGTCGTCACTTTTGGGCTCGATGGCTCCTCTGATCATCAACGACGATGCGGTGCAGGGTGAGACTTTTCTCCCCGGACAGATCTTCGTCTTCGGCGGCTTCGCACTGCGGGCCAATTAGCTTGGCCACCTGGAGCAGATCGAAAGCTATGCCCCTGACCATCAGGTCAGGTTTGGAAGCTTAAACTACACGACAGACACCCGCGGGGATTTGATCTTCGACGGATTCAAGCCACAGCTGAGCGCGCCACACTGTGTCGAGAGGCATGATCTAGCTCTACCACCGAACAGTGCCCTGGAGGCCGCACAAGCACCGGTTCCGACCCTTTATTCGGAGCCTATTGCGCCAATCGAGGACGAGCGGTTGGACGTCACCTCTGGGGCTACAATCTCAAAGGCGATCGAGCCGAACGTCAGCCCCGCGTTCCGCACGGCCCGTGACTCCAAGGAGCCGGATTCCCCTCCGAACTCCATACCCCCCGCGCCCTTGCCGATCGAATCCAATTGGACGCCGATAATGGAGTTCACCGCCGCGGACATCTTTCAGCACTCGCCTTTTGGCGACATCCTGAATTCTCTAAAGTATCTCTCTTTATCAGGAGAGCCCTGGCCGGACTACGGTCAGCGAGGATGGGATACGGACGATGAAGAAATTCAAAGCCCACCCACCACCCACTTGGTAGCCACTGTCGACAATTTAAGCGACGTGCTCAACTTCGACTCCACAGACATCGACAGCATGGACGACGATGCAGGAGATACAGATGAGCCAACGCCCATAGGGCATTGGATAGCCACCCCATCTCACGATGTGTACATGGTGGATACCCCTAAAGGAAACGCCAACGAGGAAAAAGGGGATGGAACGGGGGACCGATCCCTCGAAAAGCAATCAAAGCGTCGGCGTAAACGCCGACCCAAGCCCCGCCTCGATAAAGACCCAGCCATAGAGCTGGATGAGCCGGTAGACGACGAGCAGGCCTTAGAGAAACCGAACATCCTTCCCCTGGCGAAAACGGCTCTCCCGACGACCTTACGCCGGATAAACCCACGAAGCAGAAGAATCTCCACAAGAGGCTCATTGCAACAGCACGCAGCCTGAAAAAGCAGAAGCGGAAGCTAAAAACGGCGGAAGATGCACTCAGGATCCGATGGAGTAAAGTAATGAATACCGCAGATAAATACGGCGACAGTCGCCACACTAAAAGCTATCCGAAGAGAAAGCTACTGCCCAAATTCGACGAAGAGGCCCTAGAGCCCTCGCAGTCAAAAAATAAGAAAGCCACACGGCCGGATAGACGACCCCATGGCCAGCATAAAGCGGCAAGCGGCGCCGCACTTAAATCGGCATGCGACCCACTTAAGGATTCGTATCAGGGCCCAGTCAGGTCCATTTACGGGCCAAGAAAGCAAGCTCTCGTAAGCAATGCAATAAAGCCATCATCAGAATCTGGCACACCCAAATACAGGGGCGCCGCACACCCCCTATGTTTCACCGATGAGGTCCTGGACTATGAATTTCCAGAGGGATTCAAACCTGTAAACATAGAGGCATATGATGGAACAACAGACCCTGGAGTCTGGATCGAGGATTATATCCTCCACATACATATGGCTAGAGGAGATGACCTCCACGCCATAAAATACTTACCCCTTAAGCTTAAAGGGCCAGCCCAGCATTGGTTTAAAAGCCTTCCTGAAAACACAATCGGAAGTTGGGAAGAACTCGAGGACACTTTCCGACCAAATTTTCAAGGGACCTATGTCCGCCCTCCGTATGCAAACGATCTTAGTCACATAACTCAACAGCCCGGAGAATCAGCTCGACAATTCTGGAATAGATTCCTCACTAAAAAGAATCAGATAGTCAACTGTCCGGACGCTGAAGCCTTAGCAGCTTTCAGGAATAACGTCCGAGACGAATGGCTTGCCAGACACCTCGGCCAAGAAAAGCCAAGAACAATGGCCGCACTAACAAGCCTCATGACCCGCTTTTGTGCAGGAGAGGAGAGCTGGTTGGCAAGATGCAGCCCCAGCGACCCAAGTACATCCGAAACTAGGGATGGAAATGGAACACCACGATGCAACAAGGACCGTCGCCGGACTAAGGAAAAAAGTCCGAAGAGCACAGCAGTCAACGCAGGATTCAAAAGCTCACGACAGAATCAGACAAAGCCACCCCTCCAGGATAACAGGGATGATCCATCCAACTTAAACAAAATCCTGGACAGGATATGTCAAATACACAGTACTCCCGGTAAGCCAGCTAACCATACCCACAGAGATTGTTGGGTTTTCAAACAATCTGGCAGACTCAACGCCGAACACAAGGGGCTCGACACGCCAAGCGAAGACGAGGACGAACCCCAAAAGCAGAGCACCAGGAAACAAAAAAACTTCCCACAAGAAGTAAAAACAGTAAACTTACTTCACATAACAAAATGTGCGGCGCCCATAAAGGCACGCACCACACGACCTATCTCAAAGGGGTCCCGCCATTGGTTGTCAAAACCAATCATCTTCGATCAATTGGATTATTCTAGAAGTATCAGGAACGCAGGCCGGACTGCCTTGGTACTCGATCCACTAATTGGCGGACTCCAGTTTTCAAATGTCCTTATGGACGGCGACAGTGGACTAAACCTGATATATCAGGACACAATCCGCCACACGGGGATAGACCCAGCAAGAATCCGCCGCAGCAAAACCGCCTTTCAAGGGGTCACACCTGGTCCGGACACCCATTGCATGGGTTTTCTCCGGCTCGAAGTTATATTCGGCTCTACAGATAACTTCCGCCATGAAAAGCTGACCTTCCACATCGTCCCATTCTCCAGTCACTATCAAGCACTACTGGGACGCGAAGCTTTCGCCCACTTTAACGCAATACCGCATTATGCATCTCTAATGCTTAAGATGCCCGGTCCACGAGGCATCATCTCTTTGAAGGGGAAGCATTGATGTGCCCCTCCCCCATGCGGAGGACTGTGCGGCCGCTTTGACAGCCCCACAGTAAAATGGCTTCACCGGCCAAAAAATTCGGAATAGGTCATTAAAGACCACGAACGCGGATAGATGAGTTCGGTACAAAATCATCATTGATGCAGGCTTAGTGGCCATATACCCCCGCACTAGGGGCTCCGTACATATACAATAAGAGACAATAAAGCTCAGTTCTATATATTTTACTTTATACTTTGCTTATTTTAAACTTTTGTTCGGCACGACCCATTTTCAGCTCAGTTCCTCTCTTTCATAGATGAACGTCGTGCAGCGCCCGTCCAGGATACGGCACAACGGATACACAGGCGCAGACGTGCAGTAGGGACCCGTCAGGATTCTTTTTTGATTAATACCCTGCGTAAACCTTTTTAACTGTCTCTTGTTGCTACATATCCCCTGGTTTTCTCTGATATAACCAAGGAGGAGGCTGGCGTCTTGGCATGTGGCCACGTCAGAATTTTTGCGCGTACCTGGACACTAGGGGCTTTTTAATAAAGAGTGTTGTTTTGCCCGCACCCATAAAGACCGAACACCTTAGGGAGTGTTCGGCGTCGTGGGTTTTGGCATTATATGCATCAGCTCCGAATCATGTCTTTGGTCAAATGTTGGGTTGCCCGGCTCCTGAGTTCGGCTACCTTACGTTCCGCTCTATCGGCTAAGGTAGCACCAGGAGAACTACTGCGATTGTGCCCCGGTTAGGCCGGGCGAGCGCCTCAGTAGAGAAAGCCGAAAACTGATTGTCATGATGTAGCGTGAGACTGGTCAGCCACCCGATGACCTATCGGAATCTATAGGATTCCTCCATTTTAACGAAGGGCCGTTTCCCGGCCAGGCACATACGCGCCCCGAACTCGGGCGAGCGCACTCGCCACCAAGGGGCTACCTAAATAGTCCCACTGTTAATCTCCTATGGCTAAGTGAAAGTGTTAAAGCATTATAGTCCTGTTGCCTGGCCCGCTGCGCTATCACCTCCTTTGTAGGACCAAGACGTTGGGTTAAGTGTGAAAATGCGTCTTCTGCGAGCACCCCTGCACTATGTGCGTGGGGGCTGAAGCCAACGACTGCGATCTTTCAGATTATATATATATATATATATATATATATATATATATATATATATTAAAACGGCCGCATAGGAGATGTTCCCAATACTTGAAGGCACAAGTATAAAAGGTCACTACAATTTATCAAAATATTGCTTTATAATTACATATGCTATCATAACATAGCATCCTTCGAGCACTGCGTCTCTATTAGACGAGCACCTTCAAGGACTTCCTGAAAATAGTGCTCGGAGGGTACTCGGCTTTTGTCCGAATCTCGGGACGCAACAACAGTGGTCTCCATCTCTGCCCAGTATGTCTTGACACGGGCAAGAGCCATCCGTGCGCCCTCTATGCATGCTGACCTCTTCATCGCATTGATACGCGGCACCGCGTCAAGGAATTGCTGCACCAAGCTGAAATAACTCTTCGGCTCCGATCTCCCAGGCCATAGATGACCCATGACGTACTTCATGGTGAGTCCGGACAATCTATTTAGTTCGGCCCATTGAGCCAGGAAATCGTCCACTGCTAGTGGATGCTCTGGATTGTGGAACTATGACCAGAAAAGCTTTTCCACTTCGCGATCTTTTAGATCTCAAAAGTGTTAGGTCGCATCAGCAGCACTTGTTGCCAAATCCAGATAGGTGTCCTCCACACTCCACATCCGGTCCAACGGAGCAAACTTCGGATCGCAAAACTTCCTCCGCAGCATAAAGGGCTTTCCAGCCACAATCTGTTCGGCCTGACGCAGCTCCTCCTTCGCAGCTCTCATCGCAGAGCGAGCGTCCTTGTCATTGGCAACGGCCTTCTCTAATTCCGTCCGTCTCGCCCGGTCTTCTTTCTCAAGAAGTTTGCAACGGTCTGCAGCGCTTTTTAACTTGTCGGCCATCTCGGCCATGTCTTCTTTGCTTCGGCAGTGACCAGCCTATTCGGCTCTCAGCTCTTCAAGGGCCTTCTCGGCAGCCGCATTGCTTTTTCTGGATTGCTCCTTAGCTCGGGCAAGTTCTGCCCTAAGATTCTCCACGGCAGCCGTACCATCTGCGTCAAGCACACACATTGTAAGACACTGGCATGAAGCTCCTCTTACCTGATGCCGCCCGAGGAATTACATACCTTGAGCCTCATCAAGCCGCTTGTTGACAAGCGCGATGTCGGCATCTGCCACGTCTAGTTGCCACTTTAGTTCAGCCAAATCATCAGTTCGGCTTGATTCCGGACACCTCGCCACCTACATTCAAAGGCGACATCTTAGACCTGGGATTATGATCCTCTCTATGCCGTCATTTCTTGACAACGGGCAGATTCTCAGGGGCTACTATCTACACAAGGCGCATCTTACTTATGCGCAACTGACAAAAGTGTACATTATCTAACGTACCTCAAAACCCGTCAGTAAACTTTTGACGGACTCATGCAATCCGCTTTCTACGGATGAAATCCTTTCAATCACCATGCCCATCAATGCACGGTGCTCCTCTGAGATAGAAGCTCGCCCCAGCAGAATCTTTAGCTCCTCCGACCGAGCACCAGACGGTGCCGGACTTGTCCTATGGCCTCTTTCGAAGGCCGGACACGGAGAACCTTGGGGGCCACATAGCTATCTTCCGCCCCTGCCAGATTCAGAGAAACCCTCCGCGACGACACCTCAGGGTCGCCCGCCTCGCTAGGCGGTACGGCAGGGGGAGGCGTCCCGCTCTGCATCATCTCCGGAAGAAGATCCCCCGAAGACGAGCTCTACTGAGAAGGGCTAAGGTCCGAGCTACAAGGTAAAATTTCGGTTAATCTTCTCAGATATAAATCAAGGATTTCTCTCATCCTTCAAAAGGAAAACCTCTCTCTACTTACGGCTCGCTGGAGGGCTGAGCCCTCTGAGGGCGTAGTTCGGCCGAGGAACTCCCCGGCGTCGGACCCTTTGACGAGGATTTTCTCCCCCACTTCGAGGCCATGGTCTCCGGGTCGTCAGAGGCGGCCCTCTTCTTCCCCTTAGGAGAGGAATTGTCGGTTCCTCCCTTCGGAGCAGCCTCCTTCGAGGAGGCCATAGTTCCCTTGTCCTTCCACTTACTTCCCTCCAAAGGCATTATCTTCAACATCCTGACAAGCACGGGATCCAGCCTGGTTTCGGGAAGGGGAGCCGGACACCTGATCAGCTTTGCCTTCGCTATCCACTCCTGTTTAAAAGGACAACTCTTTTAGGGGCAAGTTTATGACGATTATATGGATAGTAGGTCCGGGCACAAGGTTACTTACTTGGGTATCCGGGCGA
Source organism: Triticum urartu (assembly GCF_056163025.1). Classification (NCBI taxonomy): domain Eukaryota; kingdom Viridiplantae; phylum Streptophyta; class Magnoliopsida; order Poales; family Poaceae; genus Triticum; species Triticum urartu. The sequence continues at coordinate 366,847,176 of NC_141874.1, read as the reverse complement.
TTGTAGCTTAGGCCTGCGTCCTCGGTCAAATCCGGACACATCATTTGTGATCCGAAGAACAGTTCATACATCTCCACGGGCGTTGCGCCCATGAAATTCTGGAGAGCGCACGGTCCCTCTGGATTAAACTCCCACAGGCAAAGGGAGCGACGTTTGCCGGGAAGTATCTGGCGAATCAACATGACCTGCGTCACCTTGACCAGGCTGAGGTCTCCTTCTAAGAGATCCCTAATGCGGCCCTGCAACAAGGGCACGTCTTTGGGTAACCCCCAATCTAACCCTTTGCTGACCCATGACGTTAGCCGTAGTGGGGGACCCGAGCGAAAGGCAGGAAGCGCCACCCACTTGGTGCCCCTGGGAGCGGTGATATAGAACCACTCTCGTTGCCACAAGCCAAGCTCCTCGTGAAAAGAGCCCTCGGGCCATGGAGCATCAGCATTCTTGCTTATAACAGCGCCTCCGCATTCGTGCCGTCCCTTGATCATCTTCGGCTCCACTTTAAAAGTCTTGAGCCATAATCCGAAGTGAGGGGTAACACGGAGGAACGCCTCACACACGACGATGAATGAGGAAATATGGAGGATGGACTCCGGAGCTAAGTCATGGAATTCCAGCCCGTAATAAAATAGCAGCCCCCCCACGAAGGGATCCATTGGGAAGCCTAACCCCCGAAGGAAGTGAGACATGAACACCATGCTCTCACCGGGCTGGGGACTGGGAATGGCCTGCCCTTGAGCAGGCAACCTATGCGAAATTTCACCGGTCAGGAACTTAGCCTCTCTCAACTTTAGCACGTCCTCCTCCGTGACGGAGGAGGGCGTCCATCGGCCTTGAAGGTCAGAGCCGGACATTGTCGAAGGTCCGAAGCGCCTAGAATCTGGAGCCTAGGGTGTTGGAACTCGAGGCGACGGGCAAACTCGTTTGAGACTGGAAAAAGGAGTAAGGCCTTGGTCTCTTTATAAGAGGTTGAATACCAAGAGCCCTCCCGTAACTGTTTGGGACTCGCCTTTAATCGAGGAAACGTGCTAACGGGCATGATTGGGTTACCCACGTCCGTATTGATGAGAATCCCGTAAAAGGGGGAACATGATCTCTGCTTTGACCGGACGTGCCAAGGAAACCGCCTCACAAAACGTGCTGAGGTGGAAAAGTAAAAACGATTCAAGTAAAGGACTTGGCCGTAGTGTGATGTCACGCTGCAGAATATGTCAGCAGATTAGATTTGTGTTAATATTATTCTCTCTATGGCAATATGTGGAAACTTATTTTGCAGAGCCGGACACTATCCTTGTTTAAAATCTTCTTTAAGGACTTGGAGGAGGAACCCGCCTTGCAATGCCGAAGACAATCTGCGCGCCAGACTCGTCATCATTGAAGCCTTGTTTAGGGGCTATTGAGGGAGTTCTGGATTAGGGGGTGTTCGGGTAGCCGGACTCCAGGACTATGAAGATACAAGATTGAAGATTTCGTCCCGTGTCCGGATGGGACTTTCCTTGGCGTGGAAGGCAAGCTTGGCGATGTGGATATTCAAGATCTCCTACCATTGTAACCGACTCTGTGTAACCCTAACCCTATCCGGTGTCTATATAAACCGGAGGGTTCTAGTCCGTATGACAACTTCATCATACAACAATCATACCATAGGCTAGCTTCTAGGGTTTAGCCTGCTTGATCTCGTGGTAGATCTACTCTTGTACTACCCATGTCATCAATATTAATCAAGCAGGAGTAGGGTTTTACCTCCATCGAGAGGGCCCGAACCTGGGCAAAAACATCGTGTCCCTTGTCTCCTGTTACCATCCGCCTAGGCGCACAGTTCGGGACCCCTACCCGAGATCCGCCGGTTTTGACACCGACACCTGGTCAACGGTGGAGTAGCGCTTCACAGTGAAGCGTGCTAACCAGAGCTTCTAGCAGCAGGAGGCGGGAGCAGGTGGTCCCGGCGGCGCTGGAGGAAGAAGATGAGAGATTGAAGATGGATGCTGGTCGTTGGATGTAAATCCAACGGCTAACAATGTCAGAATCATTTGTTGACTAAGTTGACAACGACTTGCATTGGCTTCGACCTATTAGCCCACATTTCAGCCTCAAAAAATGTGTCACGTATTCAACCCATTTTTTCAGAATTTATAGTCTTTTTTTGCGGCGTAGAATTTATAGTCAATTTGATCTATTTTTTGAATTACAGTCCATTAGCTGGGCTGGGTGAACAAATAATGTAGCGCCCATGCAGCCCATTTATGTTTTTCCTAAAAAATTATAGGCCATTTCCACTTTCTCGAAATACATGATTTTGCTGGGCTGATTCTAATTATAATGTTGGGGTGGGCACAGCAATGTTATCAAAAAATAAACAGGGGCTCAACATTTTGTTATATATATATATATAGAAAGTGATCTATTATTACATTGGTCCTTAAGTCTTACCAAGCTTTTGTACACAATCACCAGGTTTTTCGTTGCCAAAAAAATCCAGGATTTTATTGTTAAGAAATTATTTTTATAAGTTAATAAGATGTGGGATATTGTTTTCTTACATATGTAAGTATCTGTTAAATATATGATGACAATAAGAATAATATATAATAACATATAAAATAATTTAAATATATAAAATATAGTTAGAAGGGAAACATAAGTTGGACGAGGCGGTCCTATTCTTATATGGAAAAATAGAACAGACCTCTGTGTTTTCTTCAAAAAAAAATACATAAATTGGACTGCCGATGTTTCAGGAAAAATAAAACCTCTGATGGGAGGTCCATAGGCCGGTTGATACATGACGGCCCTCATGAAAATACAAACTAGCCTATGGACCTCCCATCCAAGGTCGTGGGCTGCGCATGTGAAAAAAGAAAGCCTAGACGGGGCAGCCCAAAACCCAGCTGATACTTGCTGCCCCAATGATAACAAATGATACCTGCCAGCTCCCCGGCTTCGTTGTGAATTTATCTCCTATAGTAGCTGCATTGAAGCACCTAAAATATGTAACTATGTTGACGAACCCGTGGGCCCCAACGTCAGTATAGCATTAGGAGGAAGTATTTTTTCGATGAGGCACTTGCTTGTGTATGGTCATAGCCCTGGTGGGTCCCGACTGTCCGCCTCTCCATGTACAGTCCTCTCTAGATTCCTCTCGTTTTTCAGCATGTTCACAACGGCAAACATCAGCGTCGCGGCGAGCGCACAAAGGCGCAGGAGGAGATCCGACCACCCGAGGAAGTGCCTTATTAGTAACAAAACAACTGAACTAGCCTAGTGGCCGAGTGACACTACCCGACAGCTGTTCCGCCCAGGTTCGATTCCACCTGTGCAGAGAAAATATCTCCAAAATTTTTGCCTCTGCCTTTATTGACATGTGGGTCCCAATTGTCATCTACGCACACCACATCCAACACTTGCCAAAACTTCATCCCTCTTTTTCTCTGTTTTTCACACGCTCGACATTATGTGGGCATTTTGAAAATAGCATATCTTTTTGACTATGCATCATATGAAGATGTGCTATGCATGAATGTTGATCAGCATGATGTTAACTCGCTGGTAGTTCCAGTTTCGACCATGAATAAAACTTCCAACATGATGTTACCACTGTTTGAAAAGGCTGTGTTAATATAAATGCTCTGCCTCTGAAAGTTGCAGTTTCTTATCTGAAACTGAACTTGGAGTTTCTTATCTGAAACTGAAACTTGCAGTTTCTTCTCTGAGAATCACATTGTCTACACTTTTATACTCCTATGAAACTACATTTCTTTAAGTGCTAAAAGTAGATCTCTAGAATTCGTAAAATACTTCATATGCTCAATACTGCAAATCTGAAATTCAAAATACATTCATATCTGAAAGTACTCTCAAAATACACAACACAAAACACAATTCACAACCTGTAAATACTAACAACCCTAAGCTCCTCCTGACAATTCACAACCTTCCCGACTATTGTGCTGGGGGGCAGTCCCTCCTATTCCTCGGCGGCAGACAGCCGCTCCGTGAGACGATGTGAACGGCGAGGGAGAGGATGTCAGGGAAGCATTGTCAGGCCCACTGTTTTTCTCCTCTTGCAGTTGGGTTCGGTCGACGAAGACTCCACCGGCTCGCTCTAGCACGACACCCACACAAACGGCACCCTGTAGATGCTCGATCCTTCAATCTCTGGTGGATGCTCCATCTAGGATCGATACTCCCACCACCGCTCCCTCACGATCGGATTCGGTGAATCTGTTTGCTCCATGGCCCAGAGGAGCAGCTCTATGTACTCCCGCGCGACTCCCTCCGGGAGTTTCGCCGCCTTTTTGCTCTGTTGCAGATATTTGGCAATGGATGTCGCCGTCGCCGCTCGTTGGTCCTTGTTGTCAAACCAAAATTGTATCTCCAACATCCTAGCTAGCTTCACAGGGTCGCCGTCTACGATCTACTTCTCCACAACACCTTCACTCGCTGGCGGTGGTTTTTGAATGCAAGAGGAGAGGAGCATCGCTGGTTTTGGATTAGAACGGGAGAGGAGCAATGCTGGTTCTGGATTGGAATAGGAGAGGAGGGGCGGTGGTTTTGAAATGGAAGAGGAGAGGAGCGGCGTTGGATTTAGATTGGAACAGGAGAGGAGCGGAGGTGGTTTAAGAGGAGAAGAGCGGAAGAGCGGTGCTGGTCTTGGAAGTTTTTTTTGTTTTGCGTATTTTGGGTCAAAGTTTGACCACATACTGTATTTGACAAGCAAAATGTGAATGCATGTCACCAAAAATTGTATCATTTCGTTCGTATCTGAATGTACTTTCAAATTATATTATTTTTACTACGTATAATATATATTTTATTTGCGAAAATCATTGTCAATTATGACTCAGAATAAAAGGGAGACTAGTTAATATGGGGTCACTCTCTTAATTGAAGGGTAAATTGATTTTGATTTTGATCCAGTCACGGCGCGCCGGCCCTCTCGTCCAATCCTAAATCGCTGCCGCACGCTGCTCTCCCTCTTCTCCATTGCAAAACCACCTCCTCTCCTCTCCATCATCTCCATTCGAAAACCACCGTCTTGCCTCTCCCTCTTGTCCATTGCAAAACCACCTCCTCTCCTCTCCATCATCTCCATTCCAAAACCACCGTGTCGCCTCTCCCTCTTCTCCATTGCAAAACCACTTCCTCTCCTCTCCATCATTTCCACTCCAAAACCACCGTCTCGCCTCTCCCTCTTCTCTACTGCAAGACCACCGTCTCTCCTCCCATCTTCCAAAGCTAGCACCGGACCACTCAGAAGGACATTTATGGAGAGGATGCAGCAGCGAATCAGGCAGATCGCCGGCGGCAACCAGGCAAAGTTAGCTAGGTGTGAAGGAGATCCTTACTTGGTTTGACAATGAGTGGGAGATTTCGAGGACGGTGAGGGCCATGTGGCAATGTATGCGAAAGAGCGAGACGGCGGCGATGAGGGTGGCGATGTACATGTACTCCTCGGCGGCAGTCACGCCGCAATCCTTCGAGTTCATCGAGTATCTCCTCTGGGCGATGGAGCAGACAGATTCGCCCGAGGCGAAAGTCAGGCGAAGGTGGTGGGCGTACAGTTCGAAGGTCGAGCACCCAGAGGATAACGAATCGATCGAGTACGGTGTGCCGTTCATGAGGCTGCAGAGCCAGTCGGAGCCACAGGAGTATTCGTTCTCCAACCTCAAGAAGAGGCCAGATGGCGCGACGTCGCTTCCCCGCCGTTCTCCATGGTTCCCTTGATGCTCACCTCGTTTCAAAGGCGGTGGTAGGGTTTAAGGTAAGCTTCGCACTAACCTAATCTTCCACCTGCTCATGCTTACAATCAGTGTGATAGCTATTGAAAATCATGCTTACAATCAGTCTCCGAGTACTACGCCAATCACCCTTAAATAGCTCTGGACCTTTGGGTCAAAGTTGTGACACTGTGTACAAATAAAGAAAAATAGATTGGTGCTTCTTTTAGAAAAGAGTACTCCCTAGAAACTTCCAATATGAGCTACTAGTATTTGGTTAGAGGATTTGCTGCCGACAAAGATCCGTCCACAAAGAGTGCCACACATCCCACTGGTGGTGGTGGATGCCAATGCATGCATGGAGCATGGTTGGTGTCGGTAATTTATACTCGGCACACCTTGCACACTGCATATATGCCGGTCCCATCCGTACATTTGTGCAGTTCCACCAAAATGCAGCTAAATAACCCTGTTTGCACAGATAATGAAAAGCCATGATTACATTATAGTGGCACTAGTTGATGAAACACTCAAAATAAATAGAAGAAAATATTGCGATAGTATCATAGTATGCCATGCTGCAAGGGCGATATGGGCCCTGCAAAGCCTCATACGGTACGCCACGCCTCATACTGGAAATCATCCCAAGTCTCCTCGATACACCTTCTGCCAGTGATGAACATCAGTGTACAGCAGTAGTACAAGGAGGGGCCTTGAGACATTCAAATCTCTATTTTTGTGCAGATCAACTAAAACTAAGCACCCCAGTTTGCAGAAACGCTTAAACATTAACAATGGGACAAGTTGATGAAACATACATTAACAAAGAGAAGCACTTTCTTTATCTACATTGGAAATGAAATGATAGAGAGGACACTCTCTCTATTTTAACTTTATTATTACTTCATTTTATCAGTGACACTAGGGTCGAGCAGGTGGCAAACGAGGTGTACCGTGCGTCGCAAGGATGAAGGCCGGGGGTGCTTAGACTGGGATGCTGAAGTTGGCTCTTTCAGTCCCTATCTTCACCCTGATGTTTCTGTGGTAGCATTTGGGTTGTAATACAAACTTGGTCGAGCAGGTGCTGCGTCCCCCTACCTGCCTAGCTTATGTGGCGAAGTTGTCTGCTGCTAGTACTCAGTCCATTCTAGTAGTAATTGCATAACTGCTCATTTACACTGAGATGTTGTCGGATAATGGTTCTCTATGGTTGGGTTTCTTTAATGAAATCGGAGGGAACCCCCTTTTTCGATATATAAAAAACAGTGGCACTAGCGGGCCAAAACATTGTCTCAAATTAATAGTGCCACTAGATTAAGGTGCAAAATAATAACATTACTGATTTATCATTGCAGTGCCAAAACAGTAGCACAAGAGCAGGATCATCATGCAGGATCTTTGGCAAACGGTCAGACCAAAAAGGAACATACCTCATGATGGGAACCATATCTGTAGTCAATGCCATCGTAGGAGGGATGACACCAGTCACCAACATGGATGATTCAATTCATGGGACCTTTTGGTGCAGTTCACCTAAAATGAAGCAATGCCCCATGAGCTAGCAGCTTCTTCTTCTTCTTTTTTTAAGAAAAGGGCTCCAGCCCCAGTTCCATTTCCATCAGAAAATGAAACCTACAGAGCTTCTTCTTCATTAGTTGCAATAAAATTGAGCAACATCAAGGTTTGTCGTGAAGCTCCTGGAATGTTCAACTATCATTTGGATATCATCTGTGCAGTTCAACTAAGATCAAGCGTGAAATGTATATCTATCTTTGCACAAAAAGGTGGAAAGGAGGGTGACTAACAAGTGATGAAACTTGCGTCAAATGAAAAGAAAACATGTTCCTTATCTGAATGGCAATTGTACAAGGACAATAGCAATTTCTAGCAGCATTGCTACATATTAGTGTGGGCATTAGAATTAACTATGACAACTGTTAAATAAGACATTACTTTAATGGTGCCATTGCTTCATTTTACCAGCAACATTACATTAACAGCTGCTACAGAGTCGGTATTTGGGCATGGGAGAGTAGGCGGACCAGGACAGTTGCATCCCTAACGAAAAGAAGCAACTTATCTTAATGGGAAATTTAGCAGGACATGAAAAAAGTGCGATTGATTCATATTACTGGAGGCATTACATTGAAAACAACATTGGTTTAACGTGTCCTTACTTTTAACAGTGCGACTGCTACATTTTACTAGTGGCATTACATAAGAGCGGCTCGGGGCAACAAACATCAAAAGAGGATATCTGGGTTGGTCCCATTTTTGTTTGGTATATAGCCACCTTATACTGTGTGAGGCTAGCAAATCTAGTGCTGGACTTACTCTGTTGACTTGTCCCCCAGTCCCCACTATCTTTCCTTTTTCAACCAATAGATCGGGTTTATATTGAGTTTGTACTGCGTTCCCTTTATTTCCCTATTAGACCTAGAGACCAGTTGGATAGCCAGTCTCTCCTACTTTTTGCCCCCATTATTTCCTCTTTTGACCAAGTCCTAGATTCACGTAACAAATCTTCCCCCACCCCCACCCCTTTCTTCCTTGTTTGAACCAAGTAGTACTAGATTCGAGTGGATGAGCTAGTTTTACCTCTTAACAATAAAAAATTAGGTGGTTTTCGAATAGCCGATCGATCCTATCTACAAGGGGGCCTGAGAAATAGTAAAAAATACAAATGCAGCGACATCAGGAGCTAGGGAAGTAGAGCAAGGCCGGTTTCAAAGGAAATTATACCTGAGGGTTAACAGGATGTCGCTAGGTGGGCGGCGGGCGGCCGGATCTGCCCACACTACGACATCGAGGAAGAAGGGGTGGGAGGCGCTCCCTCGCCAACGATACTTGGGAGAGAATGACAAGGCACGCTGATCGGGACGCGCCGGCAGTGGGTAAGAGCTATTGCCGAGGACGACCGTGTGAACATTGCACCTTCTCACCTTCCCCGGTGCAGAGGATCCGGCTGGATCTGTGACCAGCAGTGAGTAGAGAGAGAGTGTGTGTGTGGACATCGCTGTCATGTTTAGATCTGGAGAGGAGGAGACAGTGTGAAGAGAGAAACACTAGCAAGCAAGCGCGGAGGCTCTTGCCTATATAGTGGAGTACTAGTTTTGTGTTATCTACCAGCCGGAGCCGGCTTGAGCTCGGCAATTACTGTCGAGAAGTCTTCATGCACGTGCCCCGGAGGCGCAGTTGTCGTCATTTTGATCTGAAGCACAGGATTATAACATATAACACGAAAAAATGCCACATGACAAGAAATCATAACCTCACTGCCCAAAGGAGACAAGATGAGTCCCGATGGACAAACTAGACGAGGATCAAAGCTGAAATTAAAGATAAACTCGTAGAAAAGGGGTCCGTCGATAGATGTCCTAGTTAACATAGCCGGCTTGACCTAGGTGGCAGCCGAGTAGTCTTCGTGCATGTGACCCCAATGACTAGCCCAGCTCAGTTGTCGCTGTTTAACCCTCACAGTGATCCGAAGCACATGAACATAATTTTGCGAGATGACAAGAAACCTTTTTTAGATTTCTCACCAGAACTACAGCCCTGTACAACACAGTCTGCATGATATGTAGATGATAGCCAATCTAGGCGTGTCTGCTAGAGTCTGATCACATGCATGGACGAACTGATCTTCTGTGTCTTGCAGGGATCATCCAGGTACCAACGTATGTATTCCTACAACAATTCTCTAGTAGTACTATCGCTTGTCTCTCTCTTCTTTTAACTCACCCGACTTGCGAGGCCAGGGACTGTGCCTATGGTCAGTTCTCAATTGCGGTCCCACATGTATGTGCAAACACAATATGATGCGCGTTCCATTCGGAGAGCGGCGTGCCAGACCGACCGACCGTCTGGGGTGCGAAGTGAACGCGACGGGCATGTTGTATACTCCGTACGTGTGTACCGCCGTTTTCTTGCGGCTTTGCTCCATGGCACAATCCATGGATACAAAATTAGTATACTATACTATTTAAAAGTCAAGGGTGGGGCTTTTCCCGCGCGGTAGGCGGGGCAGTTCTGCCTAGTCGGTTCGACAAAGACACGAGAAGATAAGGGAGTAGGCTGCTGCAAACGTAGGGATGTCTGATTTGAAAGTGAGTTACTACTAGACAGGTGGGGCCTGGTGATTTGACTTGCCATTATCATTTTAACTACGACGCTACGACCGGCGTTAGTCTCCCGATTCCTAACCACCTCCATATAGGTGCCTCTCCCGATGGTCCACCATGTAGAGGCTGGCTCTTGCTTGAGAGCCCACTCCTCCACTATTTCCTTGCCTCTTTCCCCTACATATGCAAAAATGCCATGTAAACCGGGCTTATAGCCCACTATTGCACTTGATCCTACAGGTGCTAAGCCTGCCACGTAGGCATTAAGTCTGATGTGGCAAGTTGATTAAGAAGAGATAGACTAGTTTGGTGACCCTAGGAAGAAATGGTGATAAGCGCGTGTACCTAGATGAAGCAAACTTAGCAACAAAAACCTAAGCACCTATGCATTGGGGACTTGAGTTGCTAAGCCATTTAATGCCCATAGCACCTCATCTAAGCACCATTTCATTGGAAGAGGTCACTCTTTGGCAAATGCAATAAATACTACGAAGAAAGACATAGAGAGAAGTAAACAAAAAATACTGTTATAGCCAACCTTATAGCTAACCTTGTTGTATGAGTGACTAAGTGATGACTATGTATGACATGCCAACATCAGATAGCCTAACGCACCTTGTTAAATCTCCAAGGGAACGACCACGCGAGCAAGGCGACAATCGTGATAGGCGTGACCATGATACGGGCTGCTGGCAGCCCTTGGATCTAAGATCGAACGGTCACATGCTAAGTTGCTGAAAATCTGCAGAATAACCCTCCAGGATAGGATATTCACCCATATGTCTAGAATCATGCCATGCAACCGTTCGATCTTAGATCCAAGGGCCCTCGGAAGCCCATATCATGGGAGAATGGAAATCTTCGTATCACCTGTAATTTTCCCGACGCTTGACATGCCATCGAAAGCCATTTAATTGGGCGTCGAGTAGACATGACATCTAATTGGGCCCCCATAGTACTGTGCATGAATCCATTTATCCACCAAGCAAACCACTACCCTGCCATTCGCACGCGCCCCCACTCGATATTTTTACAATCGATAAACCACTCCTAGTCGTCCCGTCCTTTCACATTACGGCAGTTCCACTAATCCTAATCCTCCCCCCAAATCCATGGCGTCCCAAATCTCCATGATCAGCGGTGAGTACAAGGTCAGAACCATCACCGGCGATGAGTTCAACGTCATCTACACCCGTTCTTCCGCAATGATGAAAGAATGCCTTGCTCGCTTCAAACGCATGTTCAAAAACTCAAATGATGAGTGGGTCGCTGGGCTAGATGTTGAGTACACCACAGTCCTGGGAAGCGAGAAGAATCTAAAGGAGGTAGTGAAGAAGAAGCCCGCCGTGATCCAGGTTTGCGTGCATGACTTATGCTTGCTCTACCACATATGCCATGCCAACATTGAGTGCGAAGATTTTAAGAAGTTCCTCAAGGGTGGCCGAGTCAAATTCATTAATGTATACTTTAGGAAAGACAAGGAAATCCTGGGTCGGATAGGCCTCGTTGTAGCCGACCCCTTCAACCTCCAGAAGGAAGGGCTAGTGCCCTACCATGACCAGCCTTCAATGATGACCCTGATAGGAGCCATGGTTCATCCTTCGTACGGTGAACTCAAGAAACCTTCGCACATGTTTCATCGTGCATGGCAGTGGACTGTACTAGATATAGACCACATCCACTACTTTGCAATGGATGGCTACCTTTGTTTCAATATCTACAAGAGTTGGATGAAGAGCAAGAGCCAAGTGTGCAGTTCAAGCAAAGAAGTATTGCCCAAGAGGAAGAGGGACAAGGATGAAGTCGAGGACGTGGACGAGGACTTCGAGTAAGTTGGCAGTGTCGTTGCTCATGGTGGTTCTAATGCAGTGTCTACTAGATTAGTTTCTTAGTTTAATTTCTGGTGTGCTTAGTTTTATTTGAGGGGTGTGTTGTGCTGAGCCCCCAGCAGAACTATGTTATGTTTCTTCTCGTTATATTTTTTACATTTCATCTTTTAGTTGGTATAGTACTACCACTTGTTTCTTCACATTATATACGTACAATATATACGTACAATATATATGGCCAACATCATATAGCCAGCAGTTTAGTTGTCAAAGAATTTCAGGGTGCTTAGTTTTGTCAAAGAATTCCAGGGTGCTTTGTTTTACTTGAGGGGTGTGTTGTGGTGGACACCATTAACTTATCATTGTGAGAATCGGCTTATTTTTGTCATGTAACATGGTCAACGGGTTTGACGTGAAAATAACAATGTCTAATGGCATTTCTGAGCAAACATCTAACTTAATGATGGCATTTTTTAGATATCTAATTGCATTTTTGAGCAGGCATCTCTCGGATCGATGGCATTTTTTGAGTAGTTGTAACTTCTAATGGCAAAACTGAGTAGTGATACACAACTAGTGGCATAAATAATCAAAACCCAAGAATTAAATAGGTATGCTAATTTCTTTATTTCTTTATACCTTTGTGTGCGAAACAATATACGCTGCCTCCCCCCAGATTTTCTTTACAGAGGTAACATAGAACTATATGAATGCCCTATTAAATTTTGGAATTATTCCGGGTTCATTTTTATGCAGAATAGGAACAAGTTTTGATATAAGTTTCTTGCAAACGAAGCTTCTCTCAAGAAGGCTCATGGTTCTGAGAGGGAACGTGTCACCTTTGTGTGTGAGGGAGTCCTAGATTAGGTGGTCTCCGGACAGCCGGACTATATCCTTTGGCCGGACTGTTGGACTATGAAGATACAAGACTGAAGACTTCGTCCCGTGTCGGGATAGGACTCTACTTGGCGTGGAAGGCAAGCTAGGCAATACGGATATGTATATCTACTCCCTTCTAACCGGCCTTGTGTAACCCTAGCCCCCTCTGGTGTCTATATAAATCGGAGGGTTTTAATCCGTAGGACAACATACCATCATACCATAGGCTAGCTTCTAGGGTTTAGCCTCTACGATCTCGTGGTAGATCAAGTCTTGTAATACTCATATCATCAAGAACAATAAAGCGGGGCGTAGGGTATTACCTCCATCAAGAGGGCCCGAACCTGGGTAAACATCGTTTCCCGTGCCTCCTGTTACCATCGGCCTTAGACGCACAGTTCGGGACCCCCTACCCGAGATCCGCTGGTTTTGACACCGACATTGGTGCTTTCATTGAGAGTTCCACTGTGTTGTCACCGTAAGGCTTGATGGCTCCTTCAATCATCGGTAGCGATGTGGTCCAAGGTGAGGTTTTCCTCCTCGAGCAGATTTTTGTATTCGGCGGCTTCACACTGCAGGCCAATTCGCTTGGCCATCTGGAGCAGATCGAGAGCTATGCCCCTGGCCATCTGGTCAGATTCGAAAACTTGAACTACACGGCAGACATCCATGGAGACTTGATCTTTGACGAATTCGAGTCCATGTCAGACATGCCGCACAATCGCGATGAGCATGACGTAACTCTGCCGTCGGACAATGTTCAGGAGATCGCATCTGCAACTACTCCGGCTATCAATCCGTAGCAAATTGCGCCATCCGAGAGTGGAGGGATAGACCCTACCATGGAGGCTGCACTCTCAGTGGCGATAGAGACGGATACTGACATTACCCCTTACGAGAGCCGCATCGCCGAACTACTAGATTCTTCTCCGGCCACGGGCTCCGAGCCACCTGCATCCGCACCCATTGAATCCGATTGGGCGCGATCATGGACTTCACCTCCGCGGATATCTTTCAGCACTCACCTTTCGGTGATGTACTAAATTCATTAAGGTCTCTCTCCCTGTCAGGAGAACCTTGGCCGAACTATGTCTGGCTAGAATGGGATGCGGACGACGAAGAAATTCACTTCCCACCCACCACCCACTTAGTAGCAACTGTCGACGACTTAACTGACATGCTCGATTTCGACTCCGAAGACATCGACGGTATGGACGACGATGCAGGAGACGAACAGGAACCACCGCCCACAGGGCGCCGGACCACCACCTCATCACATGACATATACATGGTGGATACGCCCATAGAGGGCAATGGCAAAGAGACAGCGAAGGATGCCCCCTCCAAGCAACCCAAGCGCCGACGTCAACGGTGCCGCTCTAAGTCCCACCATAGCAAAAACAGCGATAACAGCGCAAGAGGAAATAACAGTCCAGTCGACTCTAGAAGAAAAGACGACCGCACCACCCTAGTGGCAAAGCACGATCAAGATGGAAACGGCGAACATAGTACGGATCCGGCGTCCAAACACGGCGACGCCACGGATAAACCTCATCAAACCCCGTCCGGGGAGGAAAACAGTCCAGACGAAGATGCACACATCATCTTGGAAACGCACTTGGAACAAGAGAACCTCCGCAAAAGGCTTATTGCCACAGCGAGGAGCCTTATGAAAAAGAAGCAAAGGCTTAAGGCCGCACAAGATACGCTCAACAGCAGGTGGAACAAAGTGCTCGACAAGGAAACAAAGTACGGTGGTAGTTACCACACAAATAGCTATCCAAAGCGCAAGCTATTACCGGAATTCGTCGATGAGGCCTTAGAGCCCACACAGCCGAAGAATGATATGGCCAACCGGCCAGATCCACCACCTTGTGAACGCGATAGAGTGGCTGAGAAAGTCGCACATAAGTCAACACACGATCTACGTGAGAACTTGCGCCAAAAATCCGGCGCGACTAGATCCATCTATGGATCTAGGAAGCGCGCTACGGTACAAAACCAAAACCGAATACTACAACCGTCTGAACACCATGGCACATCCCAATACAGGGGTGCCGCACACCCCTTATGTTTCACTGATGAGGAGCTGGATCACGAATTCCCAGAAGGATTCAAACCGGTGAACATAGAGGCGTACGACGGGACAACAGACCCTAGAGTCTGGATCGAGGACTTTATCCTCCATATTCATATGGCTCACGGAGATGATCTCCATGCCATTAAATAATTGCCCCTCAAGCTTAAAGGGCCTACTCGGCACTGGCTGAAAATCCTCCCCGAAAACTCAATTGAAAGTTGGGAGGAGCTCGAGGATGCTTTTCGGGATAGTTTTCAAGGGACTTATGTCCGACCTTCGGATGAAGACAATTTAAGTCATATAATCCAACAGCCCGAAGAGTCCGCCCGAATGCTTTGGAATAGGTTACTCACTAAGAAGAACCAAATCGTCGACTGTATGGACGCCGAAGCCTTAACAGCTTTTAAACACAGCGTCCGAGACGAATGGCTCGCCAGACACCTCGGCCAAGAAAAACCGAGAACAATGGCAGCCCTAACAAGCCTCATGACCCACTTTTGTGCGGGCGAAGACAACTGGTTGGCCCGTAGCAGCACCAGTGACCCAAGCACATCCGAAGTCAGGGATGGCAATGGCAAACCACAACGCAACAAAAACAAGCGTCGAAATAAAGAAGGTAGCCCAGATAACACGGCGGTAAACGCCGGATTCAGGGGCTCTCGACCAGGTCAGCAGAAAAAGCCTTTCAAAGGCAGCAGAGAAGGAGAATCTGGCCTTAACAAAATTCTTGACATGCTCTGTCAAATTCACGGCACCCCCGACAAACCTGCAAATCATATCCACAGAGAATGTTGGGTCTTCAAACAAGCCGGTAAGCTAAACGCCGAACACAAAGGGGAGGAGACACCAAGTGAAGACGAGGATGAACCTCGCTAGCAAAGCACCGGAGGACAGAAAAAGTTCCCACCAGAGGTTAAAACGGTAAACGTGGTCCATGTGACGAGGAGGAGAAGCAAGCATGCACTCC
This sequence comes from Triticum urartu, assembly GCF_056163025.1. Taxonomy (NCBI): domain Eukaryota; kingdom Viridiplantae; phylum Streptophyta; class Magnoliopsida; order Poales; family Poaceae; genus Triticum; species Triticum urartu. The sequence continues at coordinate 366,831,586 of NC_141874.1, read as the reverse complement.
GAGACACACGTGCCATAGAGCCCGTCACCCCTAGGATCAACCCCTGGTTGGCCTGCCCGACCAGTTTCGATTGTAGGGATCAAGCGACAAATATCCAGCATGAAGGAATGGTGGCCTTGGTGTTAGACCCAATAATAAATGGGTACCATCTTACACGAGTCCTCATGGACTGCGACAGTGATCTAAATCTGATATATCATGACACAGTCCACAAAATGGGGATAGATCCGACACAAATAAGCCACAGTAATACTACCTTCAAGGGAGTAATACCAGGTCAAGAGGCCCGCTGTACGGGCTCTCTATTGCTAGAGGTGGTATTCGGTTCTCCCGATAACTTCCGAAGAGAAAGGTTAACTTTCCACGTTGCTCCATTCCGAATTGGTTATCAAGCACTACTCGGAAGAACGGCTTTCGCTCATTTTAACGCAATACCACATTATGATTTTCTCAAGCTAAAAATGCCCGGTCCACGTGGCATCATCAGAGTTAGCAAAAATATCGAACGTTTCTTATGTACGGAAGAGGATACAGCGGCTTTAATAGCCGCGAACTAGACGACCTCACCAACCAGAAAAAATGGCAGGTCGTCAAGACCACGGACACGGTTAGACGAGTCCGGCGTTCCATCACATATACATGAGATTGGTTTGATGATCAAACCCTCATAGACGATACCAGGGGCTTCCCACGTGTAATCAGGGCCAGCCTGACTCAACTTGACTTCTCTTGAATTTTGATAGTTCATTGATAATAACCAATTCTTCTTCTTTTTTGGCACAACAACTTTCACCTAAGTTCTTTCCTTTTACAGATTACAATTGTGCTACACCTGTCCAGGACACGACACAATGGAGACACAGGCGCAGACATGCAGCAGGGACCAGCCCAAAGGTTTCTTTTTAGAATTAAGGCCCTGCGTAAACCTTTTTTACTGTCTCTTGTTGCTCTCATCCTCCGGATACTCCACACAACTAAGAAGGATGCTGACATTATTGGCATGTGGCCACGTCAGGATATTGCACATACCTAGACACATGGGGTTTATTATTAAGGGCATTGTTTAGCCCGGTATATATTATAATGACCGAACACCTTAGGGAGTGTTCAGTGTCGCGAGTTTGGCCCTATATGCATCAGCTCTGAATCATGTCTTTGGTCAAATGTTGGGTTTGCCCGGCTCCCACGTTTTGGTACCTTACGTTCCATTATATCGGCTAAGGTAGCACTGGGAGAACTACTGCGATTGTGCCATGGTTCATCCGGATGAGCACCTCAGTAGAGAAAGCCAAAAACTGACTGTCATGATATAGAGAGAGACTGGTCAACCACTCGATGACTCAGCGGAATCTTCGGGATTCCTCAACATTAACTAAGGGCCGTTTCTCGGTCAGGTATGCACACGCCCCGTGTACGGACAAGCGCAGAAGTACCAGGGGCTATATAGTAGCCCCACCATCAAACTCCTATGGCTAAGTGAAAGTGTTAAAGCAATATAGTCTGATTGCCTCATTCGCTGCGCTATCACCTCCTTAACGGACCAACATGTTGGATCAAGTGTGGATATGCCTTTCTGCGAACACCCCCGCATTATATGCGTGGGGGCGGAAGCCGACGACTACAAACTTTCAGGTTATATACATATATACATAAACAGCCGCACAGGAGGCATCACAGTACTTATGGGTAAATGTATAAATACAGCCTTGATAATTCAATAAACATTGTTTCTACAGTGGGAGTACATGTTACTAGAACATAATATTCTTCGAGCACTGCGCCCCTATCGAACGAGCGCCTTCAAGAACTTATTCAAAGTAGTGCTCGGCGGCCACTCGACCTACGGCCGAACCCTGTGTCGCAACGGTGGTGGCCTCCATTTCCGCCCAGTATGTCTTAACACGGGCAAAGGCCATCCGCGCACCCTCTATGCACGCCGATCTCTTTACAGCATCGATGCGTGGCACAGCACCAAGGAATTGTTGCACTAAACTAAAGTAGCTATTCGTCCTTGGCCGTCCCGGCCACCGATGATCCACAACGGACCTCATGGCAAGTCCGGACAACCTATGGAGCTCGGCCCACTCGGCCATTCGCTCATTCAACAGCAGCGGACGGACTGTAGCATGAAACTATGACCAGAACAGCTTCTCCACTTCGTGATCTTTCTGATCCTTGAAGTACTCGTCCGCGTCAGTAGCACTTGCAGCCAAATCCACGTAGGCGTCCATAGAACTCCATAGTCGTTTAAGAGGAGCATACTTCGGATCTTCGAATTTAGTCTGCAACAAGAAGGGCTTCCCAGACACGATATCTGCAGCTTGATGCAGCTCCTCCTTCGTCGCTCTACTTTTGGAGTTGGCTTCCTTGGTAGCTACCAGGGCCTTCTCCAAGCCCGTCGCCCTCGCTCGGCTTTCTTCTTCAAGAAGCTGGTAACGGTCAGCGGCATCTTTTAATTCTACAGCCATTTTGGCTATTCTTTCCTTGCTCTTGCAATGCGCGGCCTGTTCGACCCTTAACTCTTCGGCCGCCTTTAGAGTGGCTGCATTGCTACTCCTTGCTTGCTCCTTGGCTCGGGCCAACTCCGCCCGAAGGGTCTCCATGGTGGCAGCTCCATCTGCAGTCACAACATATTAAAGATACTGGCATCATGCTCCTCTTATTATGTGACGATCACCAGAGAAATCACTCACCCTGTGCCTCGTCAAGCCGCTGGTTGACAAGCACGATATCGGCATCGGCCGCATCAAGTTGCCGCTTTAGCTCGGTAAACCCATCAGTTCGGCTAGCCACCGTAGCCTCAGCCACCTGCACATAAGGGCAGTCGGGTTATTACCCGGGAATATTATCCTCGGGTTGCCGCCGTTCTCGACGACAACCAGAGTCTCAGGGGCTACTATCTGCATAGGGCACACCTAACGTGTGCGGTACTATCAAAAACATACACTATTTAACGTACCTCAAAGCCCTTCAGCAAACTCATAAAGGCTTCGTGCAAACCTCTTTCAGCAGATGAAATCCTTTCAATTACCGTACCAATTAGCGTACGATGCGCTTCTGAGACGGCAGCTTGCCCCAGAAGATCCTTCAGTGCATCCGACGGCACACTGTACGGTTCCGGACCCTTGCTGTCGCTCTCCTTAGAAGCCGGATACTGGGGATCCCGGGTAGCCAAAGGGTTATCCTCTGGCATTGGTGGATCCAGAGATATCCTCCGCGACGACACTTCAGGGTCCCCTGCCCCCGGAGGCAGGGTGTCAGGGGGAGGCGTTTCGCTCTCCATCATCTCCGGAAGGAGATCCCTCGAAGACGAACTCTATCGAGAAGGGCTACAATCCGGACTACAATTTATGAGCATCGGTTATTGTCTTCGGAAGTAAGGTAGGATATTTTCACTATTAAGTACTTTTTGATTACTTATAGCTCGGTAGAGGGCTGATCCCCGCGCGGACATTGTGCGGTGAGAATACCCTCCGAGGCAGGACCCTCTGGCGAAGATTTATTCTCCCGTTTGGAAACCTTGGTTTCCGGATCTTCAGAGGTAGACCTCTTCCTTCCCCGGGGAGAGAGAATGTCAGATTCTTCCCTCGGGTTATCCTCCCTCGAGGAGGCACTCATTCCCCCGGTTGGAATGAATAGCGAGTGAGGCCTGCTTTCGCCCTCTTAATCCCCCCTTCATCTTCCTTTTGAGGGCACTAGATTAGTCACCGGCTCAAGCATCTTGTCTAGTACCGGATTGTCCAAACCCTCAAGAAGGGGGGTCGAACACCTGATCATCTTCGCCTTTGTTATCCAGTCCTGGTTAAAGAGCGACTCTTAAAAATGACACCATGATAAATAAAAGGATGGCGGGTTCGGTCATGGGATTACTTACTTGGGTAGCAGGGAGGTTGCAGCTCAAACCCACATCCTCGGAGGTGTCCAGACACTTTACTTCGGGTCCGAAGAACGATTTATACATCTTTTTGAGCGTCATGCCGAGGAAATGCTGAATAGCTCGCGGTCCTTCCGGGTTGAATTCCCACATACGGAGGGGCCGGCGTTTGCAAGGCTGGACTCGACGAACTAGCATAACTTGCATTACCATAACCAGACTGAAATCTCTCTCAAAGAGATCTCGGATACAGCTCTGCAGTATTGGCACGTCCTTTGCTGGACCCCAGCTCAGCCCCCTGCTGATCCATGACGTCAGTTGCGGTGGGGGCGCCAAGCGAAAGGTGGGGGCGGCTACCCACTTGGCACTTCGGGGAGTTGTGATGTAAAACCACTCCCGCTGCCACAATCTGGACACCTCTAGGAAGGAACCCTCTGGCCATGGAGCATCAGCAAGTTTGCTTATTAAAGCACCTCCGCACTCTGCGGGCCGCCCCTCGATCATCCTCGGCTTCACATCGAAGGTCTTGAGACAAAGGCCGAAGTGAGGGGTAATGCGAAGGAAGGCCTCACATACGACAATACATGACGAGATGTGAAGAAGGGAGTCCGGGGCCAGATCATGGAAATCTAGCCCATAATAGAACATAAGACCCCTGACAAAGGGATCCAGAGCGAGGCCTAGTCCTCGGAGGAAGTGGGAGATGAACACGACACTCGTGGTGGGTTCGGGAGTAGGGACGACCTGCCCTCGGGCAGGCAGCCTATGCAAAATTCCGGCGGTCAGATATCTGGCCTCTCTCAACTTCTTGCTGTCCTCCTCTGTTACAAAGGAGGGCATCCACCAACCTTGAAGGTTGGATCCGGACATAGTTGATGGTCCGAAGCGCCTGACTTGAGCTTTGGGTGTTAGAACTCGAGGCGGGGAAATGATTCGATTGAGCACGAGAGGGAAAAAGAAAAGGCCTTGTCCTCTTTATAAAGAGGGTGAATATCAAGCGTCCTCCTCGTGGCCGTTTTGGACTTGGCGTCATACCAATAGGCATGGTTGGGTTACCCACGTCTGTATTGATGAGAATCCCGTGATAAGGGGAACACGATCTCTGCTTTGACAAGACGTGTCAAGAAAAACGCCTCACGATATGTGCGGTGCTGGTTGAGAAAAACGGTTCGAATAATGACCGGGCGTGGCGTGATGTCATGCTGTCAAAACGTGTCAGCAAATTAGATTGTGGAAATATTATTCTCCCTACAGTGGTATGTGGAACTTATTTTTCAGGGCCGGACACTATTCTTGTGTTCAAACTCTTCCATGGAGTATTCGGAGGAGGAACCCGCCTTGCAATGCCGAAGACAATACTACGCGCCGGACTCATCGTCATTGAAGCCTGGTTCAGGGGCTACTAAGGGAGTCCTGGATTAGGCGGTCTCCGGACAGCCGGACTATATCCTTTGGCCGGACTGTTGGACTATGAAGATACAAGATTGAAGACTTCTTCTCGTGTTCGGATGGGACTCTACTTGGCATGGAAGGCAAGCTAGGCAATACGGACATGTATATCTCCTCCCTTGTAACCAACCTTGTGTAACCCTAGCCCCCTCCGGTGTCTATATAAACCAGAGGGTTTTAGTCCATAGGACAACATACAATCATACCATAGGCTAGCTTCTAGGGTTTAGCCTCTACGATCTCGTGGTAGATCAACTCTTGTAATACTCATATCATCAAGAACAATCAAGCAGGACATAGGGTATTACCTCCATCAAGAGGGCCCGAACCTGGGTAAACATCGTGTCCCCTGCCTCCTGTTACCATCCGCCTTAGACGCACAGTTCGGGACCCCCTACCCGAGATCCGCTGGTTTTGACACCGACAATGTGCATAATTCAAATTTTAAATACAAGCACATGCTCCAGTGCACCAAAGCTGGTTGAAAAATCACATGTGTGGCCTCGGGTAAATTTCTAGGTCCTATGCAAGAAATGGGAATGAAATTCAAACATCTTGGCGTCATGGCTCGGCTGGAAACATTGAGAAACTTGGTTTTTTAATTCTGGTAAATCCGAAACACGCATGAAAATCATGAAACTTGGCTTGGTGTCATGACATGGCACCAACATGTTGTGGTAATTTTGCTGTACGATTTGCGAAGGCGCACACATTAAAAATCAACAAAGTCATTTTGTAACAAGTGTTGTCACATTATAATCGGAAACACTAGTATTATTGGAACCATGGGCGTTCTATTTACCATTTACGTGCCGCCACGCGTCTCCATTTTTATTAGCTAGGAGGCACCGTGCAGGGTAGCTATTTGAGTACGGGAGGCGTGCGATCAGACCCCTGCGCGTGCTTATCGGGAGGAGAGCCCTTTGACCTCCATCTGCCATCCACCTCTCTCCCAAGGTCTCCATTAATGGTGCCCGAGCCTCTGTTTAATGGCGTGGCAATGTCTCACTCAACTGAGATTTAAGAGATAAAAAAGAAAATATGAAAAGAAAATTTTGCATGATCTTGATGTAAGATCCGACAGACCTATATAGCATCTACTACGACTTATAGCAAGACTGATGAATATATATAAGGACGACGAGAGTGGATAATAATTGTCTTACATAATTAGGAAGATAATCGAAAAAGCCAGATGCGGCTACGCCCGAAATACACAAGGGCAAAAGAAGAAGGAAGAAGCATACAACGATCTGGCTCGCATATATCTACTTTCTTTATGCACTGCAGGTCGCGGAGACTAGTTATCGCGGTGGGCGATGATCTCTTTCATCAGTTTCATCTCCTTAATATGCTGCTTGGCAGCATCCATGGATTCCTCCACCAGCTTGTTGCGCTCGATGCGGAGCATGAGATTCTCGTCCATAAGTTTCTTGATGATGACGCCCGTCTCTGCAACAAGGCAGCGGTCTCCTCCTCCTGCTTCGCCCTTCCGGCGATCTTCGCCCTTAGCAGGTTGCGCTCACCCCGGAGCTTCGCATTGCCCTCCCCTAGTTGACGGATGACGCCAGTAGCCTCGTCCTGCAACCTCGCCCAGCCGGAGATCTGATCCATCTGGCTATGGACCATCGCATGGATGCGCCTGTAAGAGTCCTCGCCTGCCCATGCGAAATTTTCCCAGGCCGGCGCGGCGCGGTAGGACCTCCGTCCTGCTTTGGCGGTGCGGCGAGACATCTCTGTTGCTTCCGCGGCATGGCCAGACCAGTCTGCTACATCGACGGCGCGGCGGGACCTCCGTGCTACTTCGACGGCACGGCAGGACATCAATACCATTGTTACACCCACAGCCCCTACTGTTACATATACTGGACCAATTACTACAGCTCGCGCACGCCAATTAAATTACCAGGTACTTTCGTTTCTTGGTAATGATTCTAATGTTCATGAGATTATGATGCTGCCTAAATTGGATACATTTGTTTTGCTTTCAAATGAAGGGCCTAGCTTGGAGAAGGATGAACATTGGAGCAAGAACACGCATGAAGTTGATGGCATGCGCAAGGGGATCAAGAACGGAGTTACAAGTGATGATTTCAGGACTTTGAAGCCGCCATAAGGAGTGCATGAAGCCATGGACGAAATATACAAGATGCCACTTCATAATATTCGTCCATAGGCTATTCTAGGAGCTGCGTCACCTTATTAATGGGCCAGGCCCATGTAATTTCGAAATACTTAAGTATAGGCTATTTTTAGAGTCCGTATGTGTGGGGAAACAAGAGTTAGGTTTGGTTTCGGACCCCACCCTCAAGGGCCACGAAATTCCCCTCTCTTCCTCCATATATACAGCCCTTAGGGCGTCGTTTAGACTTTGGGTTTTGTTTAGATTAAAAGTTCGCCATAGCTGCAACTTCGCGTACTTCGTTTGTGTCCAACGACCAGACCAAGATGTCACAGAACCCCACCTTGATCAATAAAGCTTTCATCTTATATTCGCAATATCCAGATTGCAATCTCAATTTCTTGCTTGTTCTTCATTTGCTCGCAGGAAACAGGCCCTCGTGGTCAGGTTGATCGTGCTCCGGCGTGGTCAATAACCCCTCGGAGGTTGGTTTAGCGATTGCTAAGGCGCGACGTCTCGCACGTTCGTAGTCGGATCGTCAAGGTCGACTCCCACAGAAAACGATAGTTATCATCTCATCGAAAAATCGGGACACCCTCGCCTCTATCAAGTGGTATCAGATTTCCAGGTTGCTCGGTGAGATTTTACAGTTTTTCGTAGATTAGATCGAGTCTGTTCTTCATACCTACAGTCCACGAAAAAGCCACAAAAAAAAAATTAGGGTTAGTTCATCATATCCGAACCAATCTGAGCCTTTGCATAATCTTTTTAGGGTTTTTGCTTTGTTGAATTTGCGGTTGCATCGTCGTGTCAAGTTGCTGGTCTTAGAGTCTAGTCTTTTAGAGTTTCGAGTTCTGGTCACAAGTTGTCACGCCGCCGCCGCACCATTATCATCGCCCATCTACCACTTTTGCTTATCCGCCACCACCAATCCGTATCCATATACCACCATCAATCTCTATCCATATACCACCACCGCTACCATATACCACCACCGCTGCCATATACCTCCACCATATATCCACCACCAATCCGAGTTCTTCTCATATTAGGTTTGTTCTTGAGATCAATCTCAATTCCGATTCGTGTTTCCGTGCCTGCGTAGGTCTCGAAAAAAAGAGTCTGGAGACCCCCGGGCAGTTTTTAGGCCAAAATTTTCACGGGCAAAAATATTTTTCCCTATCCTATTTTTAGGCTTTTCTGAGTCTTTTGAGCCACGTGCGATCATAGTGATTTTTTGTCGCACTTTTTCGTCGTCGCTGCCCTGATTTCCGAAAAAAAAGTGGAAAAAAAATTTTCGTGCCCATCCTATCAGTTTGACGAGGGAAGAGTTTTGAGACACTCGCCATTATAGTGATTTTTCGCAAAAAAAAGAGGAGCGCAAAAAAAAAGAGGAGCGCAAAAAAAAAGCGAAAAAAAAAAGTTCCAGAGTGTGCTTTTCCCTTATTTACGTGCAGCGCCGTGATTTTGTTAGTGTTCTAGGCTCGCGTCTCTAGCACGGTCTAGCCTAGGACCAGCACAGTACCGTCGTTGAGCGTTTATTCAACTTTGCATCTCTGAATTGATTATTGCTGACCCTTTTTGCTACCATACTATAAGCCTTCCCAGATCCACATACCTCTACGTCGTGCGTTTGACTCTCCCTGGCAATCGCTCTATCCAAGCTTTTGAGAGTTTTGACTACAACGGTTGGCGATCACCGCCTGCTGCTGGGTAAGAACTGGTAAGAATTTGAGATTTGCTTGACGGATTTGTGACACCCGCCACCACCACCTCTTGTTAGTATTCTGTAGGATCATATTCTTGTGTGTTTTCTATTGTTGCTAACCATGGCAGGATCACAAGCCGACGAGACTGACTGGGAGAACATGACGAATCAGGAGTTGCATGATAAATTTCAGCAAATGATGAATGGACAGGTGCAGGATGTGCTAAACAGATTTGAAGAGGCCATGGAGAAGATAGATGATAAATTTCAGCAAATGGTATCCACGACAACAAATATGCTATCCCTCCCCTTCTTTGTTCTAGGTAAACCTAAAACAAAGTCCATAGATATATCCTCCCAAGGAACACTAGGTACAGGCAAAGGCATATATAAACCATGAGGATTGAGTCGTGACTTAGCTCTTTGACATGTAGTGCAGCGAGCAACAAAACGCTCAACATCCCGTCTCATCTTTGGCCAAAAGAAATGTGTAGCAAGTATATCCTCCGTCTTCTTAACGCCAAAGTGTCCCATTAATCCTCCTCCATGCGCCCCCTGCAACAACAAAAGACGAACGGAGCTAGCTGGAATGCATAGCTTGTTAGCACGAAACACAAATCCATCGTTAAGAACGAACTTGTTCCAAGTTCTCCCTTCCTTACAATTCTGCAATACATCTTTAAATTCAGCATCATTAACATATTGATCCTTGATGGTCTCCAAACCAAATATTTTAAAGTCAAGTTGTGAAAGCATAGTATAACGACGAGACAAGGCATCAGCAATAACATTTTCTTTACCCTTCTTGTGTTTAATCACATAAGGGAAAGTCTCAATGAATTCAACCCATTTAGCATGTCGACGGTTCAGTTTTGCTTGACTTTTAATGTGTTTCAAAGATTCATGATCAGAATGTATAACAAATTCCTTGGGCCATAAATAATGTTGCCATGTTTCTAAGGTCCGAACAAGAGCATATAATTCTTTATCATAAGTAGAATAGTTCAGACTAGGCCCACTCAATTTTTCAGAAAAGTATGCAACAGGTTTTCCATCTTGTAATAACACACCTCCTAATCCAATTCCACTAGCATCACATTCAAGCTCAAAAGTCTTATTGAAATTAGGAAGTTGGAGTAAAGGAGCATGTGTCAACTTATCTTTCAATACCGTGAAGGCTTCTTCCTGTGCGGTACCCCAAACAAAAGGTACATCCTTCTTTGTAAGCTCGTTGAGAGGTGCAGCAATGGTGCTGAAATCTCTCACAAAACGCCTATAGAAACCAGCGAGGCCAAGGAAACTCCTCACTTGTGTGACCGTTTTGGGCTGCGGCCAACTCTCAATAGCTTCAATCTTGGCTTTATCAACTTCAATTCCCTGTGGAGTAACAACATAGCCAAGAAAAGATACTCGGTCGGTGCAAAAGGTGCACTTTCCAAGGTTACCAAACAAGCGTGCATCACGTAGAGCAATAAAAACAGCACGTAAATGTTCCAAATGTTCCTCCAAAGATTTGCTATAAATCAATATGTCATCAAAGTAAACTACCACAAATCGTCCAATGAAAGCACGTAAAACTTCGTTCATTAACCTCATGAAAGTACTAGGTGCATTAGTTAACCCAAAAGGCATGACTAACCACTCATATAATCCAAACTTAGTTTTAAATGCTGTTTTCCATTCATCTCCCAATTTCATACGAATTTGATGGTAACCACTACGCAAATCAACTTTGGAGAATATTGTAGAGCCACTCAATTCATCAAGCATATCATCTAGCCTAGGAATAGGATGACGATAACGAATAGTAATATTATTAATGCCTCTACAATCAACGCACATACGCGACGTACCATCCTTTTTCGGCACTAAAATGATAGGAACAGCACAAGGACTAAGGGATTCGCGTATATAACCTTTGTCGAGCAGTTCTTGTACTTGACGCATAATCTCCTTCGTCTCCTCTGGATTGGTACGGTATGGTGCACGGTTGGGTAATGATGCACCGGGAATTAAGTCAATTTGATGCTCAATCCCGCGAATAGGTGGTAATCCCGGTGGCACGTCTTGTGGAAAGACGTCGGCGAACTCCTGCAAAATGTTAGTGACAGCAGGAGGCAAAGAGGAAGGCACGTCCTCGAATGAAAATAATGCCTCTTTGCACACAAAAGCATAGCAAACAGATTTGCTAAAATCTAGATCATCAATATCAGATTTGGTGGCAAGTAAACATGCACTTTTCAATTTAATTTCAGAAGCAACACTAGATTGTTTATTATTATTAGGCTGCATTTGTTGCTCAAATTCTTTTGCCACAATCTGATTTTCACTCTTAGTTTTCTCCTGTTTTGCTTTATTAGCTCTATTAATATCATCTTTCAAAATGGAATCAGGAGTCATAGGAAGCAAAGTAATATTTTTATCCTTATGAACAAGAGTATACTGATTGTTTCTACCATGGTGAATAGAATTTTTATCAAATTGCCATGGTCTACCAAGTAATAAGGAACATGCTTGCATCGGTACCACATCACAATCAACATAATCAGCATATGTAGAGATACTAAAATGCACACGAACAGTACGTGTTACCTTAACCTTGCCGCTGTTGTTGAACCATTGGATGTAGTAAGGATGTGGATGTGGTCTGGTGGTGAGAGATAGCTTCTCCACCATATCGATGCTAGCCAAGTTGTTGCAACTCCCTCCATCTATGATCACGCGAACAGAACGTTCCTTCACAACTCCCTTTGTATGGAACAAATTATGCCTCTGATTTTGCTCAGCTTGTGTAACCTGCACACTCAAAACACGTTGAGCAACTAAACATTCATACCTGTCAGCATCTTCAGGAGCCATGTATTGCGTCTCATGATCAGAATCGTCTCCACCGTGTTCGTCACGTGTAATAAGAGCCAAAGTCTCCTCATCATAGTCACTAGCGGACTCATACCCACCATCCTCAGTAACAATCATCACACGCTTAGATGGGCATTCTCTCGCATAATGACCTCCACCCTTGCAACGTCGACAAATAATATCATGTGTTTGCCCTGTTGATGCCATGGATGAAGAAGAGCTCTTTGCAGGCCCAGAAGGTGTGCTCTTGGCAGATAGTGGTGATTGTGCCTGCTTTATTGTATCACGGTTGGAGGTGGCAGCCGACGGAGGCGCCGGTGTAGCAGAACGTGTGGAAGTAGATGATGCACGTGGTGTCCATGAAGAAGGTCGACCTGCAGAAAAGTTAGTCCGCGCCAATGCCTGTCGATCCTGCACTTCACGTTCAGCTTTACAAGCAAGATGGAATAAACGAGTGATATTAGTATACTCCTTATACTCTAGAATCGTCTGAATCTCTCTATTTAATCCACCCATAAAACGTGCAAGCATAGCTTCATTCTCCTCAACAATACCACATCTAATCATGCCAGTTTGTAATTCCTGATAATATTCTTCTACAGAATTTTTTCCCTGTCTTAAGCGCTGCAATTTTTGAAGTAATTCACGTTGATAATATGGTGGAACCCAACGAGTACGCATAGCAGTTTTCAAAGCAGCCCAAGTAGCAGGAATGGGATATAATCTACAATGCTCAGACCACCAAACACATGCAAAACTAGTGAATGCACAAACAACAGCAGGAACACGTCTCTCCTCGGGATATTGTAAACATGTAAATCGTTGTTCAGTTTCTAACTCCCAAGTAAGATATATATCAGGAACATATCTACCCTCAAATGGTGGAATATTCAATTTTAGTTTAGGGAGATGGTCATGATCTCGTACCTGAGGGTGAGCCCTACCATTGCCATTATTTGCATGTGGACGACCTGATGGTTGCTGTGCTGGTGGTGGCACGTAGTTCTGATTTTGATCAACCTCATCCTCGTAATCGCCAGCAAAATCATCCTCCTCCGCATCAGCAGCAGGAGCCACAGAAGTAGCAACAGCAGCACCAACAGTTTGGCCAGGTGCAAGAGGGAGACGGCTCGCTCGGCGGAGGGCTGTTTCACGATGTGTAGGTAGTCGTCGTTGTTGTTGTTGTAGAGGTGCGTTAGGTGCAGCCGGTGGTGGTGGTGGAAGACGCGCGAGCAATTCATTAAACCTGTCATCGAGTTTTGTTTCGAACGTCTTCTCCATGTCATCTATCTTCTCCATGGCCTCTTCAAATCTGTTTAGCACATCCTTCACCTGTCCATTCATCATTTGCTGAAATTTATCATGCAACTCCTGATTCGTCATGTTCTCCCAGTCAGTCTCGTCGGCTTGTGATCCTGCCATGGTTAGCAACAATAGAAAACACACAAGAATATGATCCTACAGAATACTAACAAGAGGTGGTGGTGGCGGGTGTCACAAATCCGTCAAGCAAATCTCAAATTCTTACCAGTTCTTACCCAGCAGCAGGCGGTGATCGGCAACCGTTGTAGTCAAAACTCTCAAAAGCTTGGATAGAGCAATTGCCAGGGAGAGTCAAACGCACGACGTAGAGGTATGTGGATCTGGGAAGGCTTATAGTATGGTAGCAAAAAGGGTCAGCAATAATCAATTCAGAGATGCAAAGTTGAATAAACGCTCAACGACGGTACTGTGCTGGTCCTAGGCTAGACCATGCTAGAGACGCGAGCCTAGAACACTAACAAAATCACGGCGCTGCACGTAAATAAGGGAAAAGCACACTCTGGAACTTTTTTTTTCGCTTTTTTTTTGCGCTCCTCTTTTTTTTTTTGCGCTCCTCTTTTTTTTTTTGCGCTCCTCTTTTTTTTTGCGAAAAATCACTATAATGGCGAGTGTCTCAAAACTCTTCCCTCGTCAAACTGATAGGATGGGCACGAAAAATTTTTTTTCCACTTTTTTTTTCGGAAATCAGGGCAGCGACGACGAAAAAGTGCGACAAAAAATCACTATGATGGCACGTGGCTCAAAAGACTCAGAAAAGCCTAAAAATAGGATAGGGAAAAAATATTTTTGCCCGTGAAAATTTTGGCCTAAAAACTGCCCGGGGGTCTCCAGACTCTTTTTTTTTTTCGAGACCTACGCAGGCACGGAAACACGAATCGGAATTGAGATTGATCTCAAGAACAAACCTAATATGAGAAGAACTCGGATTGGTGGTGGATATATGGTGGAGGTATATGGCAGCGGTGGTGGTATATGGTAGCGGTGGTGGTATATGGATAGAGATTGATGGTGGTATATGGATACGGATTGGTGGTGGCGGATAAGCAAAAGTGGTAGATGGGCGATGATAATGGTGCGGCGGCGGCGTGACAACTTGTGACCAGAACTCGAAACTCTAAAAGACTAGACTCTAAGACCAGCAACTTGACACGACGATGCAACCGCAAATTCAACAAAGCAAAAACCCTAAAAAGATTATGCAAAGGCTCAGATTGGTTCGGATATGATGAACTAACCCTAATTTTTTTTGTGTGGCTTTTTCGTGGACTGTAGGTATGAAGAACAGACTCGATCTAATCTACGAAAAACTGTAAAATCTCACCGAGCAACCTGGAAATCTGATACCACTTGATAGAGGCGAGGGTGTCCCGATGTTTCGATGAGATGATAACTATCGTTTTCTGTGGGAGTCGACCTTGACGATCCGACTACGAACGTGCGAGACGTCGCGCCTTAGCAATCGCTAAACCAACTTCCGAGGGGTTATTGACCACGCCGCAGCACGATCAACCTGACCACGAGGGCCTGTTTCCTGCGAGCAAACGAAGAACAAGCAAGAAATTGAGATTGCAATCTGGATATTGCGAATATAAGATGAAAGCTTTATTGATCAAGGTGGGGTTCTGTGACGTCTTGGTCTGGTCGTTGGACACAAACGAAGTACGCGAAGTTGCAGCTATGGTGAACTTTTAATCTAAACAAAACCCAAAGTCTAAACGACGCCCTAAGGGCTGTATATATGGAGGAAGAGAGGGGAATTTCGTGGCCCTTGAGGGTGGGGTCCGAAACCAACCCTAACTCTTGTTTCCCCACACATACGGACTCTAAAAATAGCCTATACTTAAGTATTTCGAAATTACATGGGCCTGGCCCATTAATAAGGTGACGCAGCTCCTAGAATAGCCTATGGACGAATATTATGAAGTGGCATCTTGTATATTTCGTCCATGGCTTCATGCACTCCTTATGGCGGCTTCAAAGTCCTGAAATCATCACTTGTAACTCCGTTCTTGATCCCCTTGCGCATGCCATCAACTTCATGCGTGTTCTTGCTCCAATGTTCATCCTTCTCCAAGCTAGGCCCTTCATTTGAAAGCAAAACAAATGTATCCAATTTAGGCAGCATCATAATCTCATGAACATTAGAATCATTACCAAGAAACGAAAGTACCTGGTAATTTAATTGGCGTGCGCGAGCTCTAGTAATTGGTCCAGTATATGTAACAGTAGGGGCTGTGGGTGTAACAATGGTATTGATGTCCTCATCATCTGTGCTGCTACTGCTGCGTGGCTGGACATGTCGGCTGCTTTCGCAGCGAGGTGGGACATCTCTCGTGCTTCCTCTTCCATGCTCACCACTCCCTTGTGGAAATCTCTCGACCTAGAACTCACGCTGGCCATGGCTTGATTGTTTTTTGTGGATGAGGAGTTGAGGTGGAATGTTGATGTAGGGCACAACCCTAATCGGCCGATCTTTCACGAAAGGAGCGGATCCCGCGACCTACACGAAGAACACGAGGAGGGAAATGAGGGAAAACACAAGGGAAACACAAGAGCAATACTCAAACTAACAAGAACAAGTCACACATGTGCTAGATCCTCGAGTACAAAGGGGAAGATACGCGATCCAAAGTTAACAACGGACGATACACGGTAACCGGTCTTCTCTGTGAGGAGGTCTTGAGTTCTTCCCTAAAGAGGGGTCTTGAATCCTCTTGGGGGATCTTCTCCGGTGGAGGCTCGAATCTCCGAGGAGAAGGTAACCAAGTGGATGAGCAAAGCTCTCTCGCAAAATATGAGCTAATCCTTTGCTAACCCTAGCTAGAAGAAATAAGAGGTCTATATATAGTCTTGGTGCAAAGAGGGGACGAAGGTGTACATGGGCTGCGGCCCAACATGAAACAGCACACAGGCGTCAGACATCCGGGGGTCACCGGTCGTCCGGAGGCTCGCGAGGGTCGGGACGTATGGTGCATGTCGGACGTCTGTAGATTCGGCTCGGTTGGTCTTCTGTCGGACGTCCGTGCATCGGTCGTCCGTGGGGCATCGGATGTCCGCCTGTTTTGGCTCAGGTGTGGAAGTGTCGGTCGTCCGGAGGGGGCCGGACGTCTGGAGCCTGGAGGTCGTCGAACGTCCGGGGTTCATCGGTCGTCTGGAGCCTGGAGACTTTGAGCAGTTCTTCTACTTCGTCTACGTCTTCACGTCCATCTTCCTCTTCTTGTTCTCCTCACTCCTTAGCTTCTCCCTGATACCTGAGTATGCACAATGTGTCCATATGAGGTAGTATCCATGTCTCATGTGCATCGAAGTGGAAATCTGAGAGGAGTGATGTCACCTTGGTTTCGAGAGCTCTTGCACGTGCTTGTGTCATGGGTCCGCTAGGCACTTGGTGAGGCGATGGTAGGTCCATGGGGATGACCTTGGGATGCTCTGCATCATCTCCACTCCCTTGGGGAAGATCCGTCCTCGGATCAAATTCTTCATCACCATGGTAGGGAGAGAGATCTTTGATGTTGAAGATGTCGCTCACGGAGTACTTGTCGCGTGTAATGTCGATCTTGTAGGCGTTGACGTTTTAGCGTGCAAGCACCTTGAAGGGTCCATCTTCTCGTGGTCGAAGCTTGGACTTGCGTTCTTGTGGAAAACGGTCCTTGCAAAGGCGTAGCCACACGAGATCACCAATGTTGAAGACCATAGGTTGCTTGTTGAAGTTGAGCTTGGTTGCAAGGCGTTGAACTTGGCACACGATGGTGTTTCTTGTATCTTCATGCACCTTCTTGAGATGTGTCACACATGCACTTGCGTCCAAATTGATGCGCTCTTGGAGTGGTAGAGGGAGAATTTCCAAAGGGGACAAAGGGTTGAATCCGTAGACGACCTCGAAGGGGGACTTGCCGGTTGTTGAGTGTCGTGCTCGGTGGTAGGTGAACTCGGTGATAGGTAGGCACTCCTCCCACTCCTTTATGTTCTTCTTGATGAGTACTTGAAGTAGAGCGGAGAGTGTGCGGTTGGTAACTTCCCATCGGTTTGTGGATGATACACCATGGAGAAAAGTACCTTGATTCCGATCTTGGCGCATAGGGTCTTCCAAAAGTAGCTAAGGAACTTTACGTCACAGTCCGAGACGATCGTCTTTGGCAGTCCATGTAGACGCAATATTTCCCTACAAAAGAGAGTAGCAACATGTGAAGCATCGTCTATCTTGTTGCAAGGAATGAAATGTGCCATTTTTGAGAAACGGTCCACAATGACAAATACCGAATCCTTCCCATTTCGAGTCCTAGGCAAACCAAGTACAAAGTCCATGCTGATGTCTTCCCATGGTTGATGTGGAATTAGTAGAGGCATATAAAGGCCGTGGGATTGAGCTTTGGACTTAGCTTTGCGACATGTAGAGCATCGGTTCGTGAAGCAGTTGATGTCGCGAAACATCTTGGGCCAAAAGTAGTTCTTCGAGAGCGTGGCGAACATCTTGTCTCGTTCAAAATGTCCTATTAAGCCTCCTCCATGAGATTCCTGCAAAAGCAACAAACAAAGAGAAAACTTGGGGATGCAAAGCTTGTTAGCTCTCATAAGATATCCATCTTTGATGTAATAGCGTTCCCAAGAGGTATGTGTCAAACACTTGGCATAAGTAGTAGCAAAGGTAGGATCGTGCTCATACAAGTCTTTGATATGCTCAAAACCAATGACATCCAATTCAAGTTGAGTGACAAGCATGCAAATGCGGGAAAGGGCATCTGCCACAATGTTTTCCTTACCCTTAATGTACTTGATGACATAAGGAAAAGACTCAATAAATTCACCCCGCTTAGCATGACGTTTGTTTAACTTGGTTTGGCCCTTAAGATACTTGAGCATTTCATGATCGGTATGAATGATAAACTCATGAGGGCGAAGATAGTGTTCCCATTCATGCAAAACGCGGACTAAAGCATATAGATCTTTGTCATAGATGGTGTAATTGAGTTGTGCGCCGGAGAGTTTCTCACTAAAGTAAGCTATGGGGCACTTATCTTATGTTAACACACCTCCTAGGACGTTACCACTAGCATCGCAATGAATCTCAAAAGGTTTGACGAAGTTGGGTAAAGCAAGCACCAGAGCATGAGTAAGCAAATTCGTAAGCTCATTGAAAGCGGTATCTTGGGATGGTCCCCAAACAAAAGGCGCGTTCTTCTTGATCAAAGCATGCAAAGGCGAAGCAATGGTGCGAAAATCTTTCACAAAGCGATGATAGAAACCTGCAAGGCCAAGAAATCTACGCACTTATTGCAAATGGGTTGGTTTTGGCCAAGTCTTAGTAGCATTGATCTTGGACTCATCAATATGAACACCCTTAGAGGAAACAACAAAACCTAAGAAAACGAGCTTGTCAATTCCAAAAAGGCATTTCTCCATATTAGCATAGAGATGCTCTTTTCGAAGAGTTTGCAAAATGGTTCGGACATGGGTGACATGCTCTTTGAGAGACTTGCTAAAAATAAGGATATCATCGAAGTAGACCACAACAAACACACCAATGTAGGGGCGAAAAACATGATTCATAAGACGCATAAAAGTACCCGGTGCTTCCAATAGACCCATAGGCATGACTAACCACTCATACAAGCCAAACTTGGTTTTGAAAGAGGTTTTCCATTCATCACCCTCTTGTATGTGGATTTGATAGTAACCACTCTTAAGATCAATTTTGGAAAAGATAGTGGAACCACTAAGTTCATCAAGCATATCATCTAGGCGTGGAATGGGATACCTATAACGAGCGGTGATAGCATTGATAGGTCTACAATCGGAGCACATGCGAAAGCTACCGTCTCGTTTTGGCACAAGAATGACCGGGACCGTACAAGGGCTCAAATTTTCACGCACATGTCCATGGTATATGAGATTCTTTACTTGCCTTTGTATTTCTTTGGTTTCTTCGGGGTTGACGCGGTAGGGAGCTTTGTTCGGAAGCGGTGCTCCGGGGATGAGGTCGATGCGGTGCTCAATGCCTCGTAGTGGAGGTAGTCCCAAAGGTAGCTCATTGGGGAACACTAGAGGAAGAGTGTGAGAAGTGTTAGTTTGTGGTGCATTGTCCTTGGACACAAGGAGTAGTGTAGGACACTAGATGGGTTCTCACACACTCCTCTTATCTCACTTTTGGTGGCAAATAGGACTAATTTCTTCTTTTCTCTCATCGTGGAGGTGTTAGATTTGGGCTTGTGGTGCTCACTCTCTTTTTGGCGGCTCGCTCTCTCACTATGATCTCCATGATGGGTGGCTTGCTTATCGGCAACAACTTGGCTTGGAGACATGGGACGAAGTATGTACTCCTTGCCCTTCATCTTGAAGATGTAGTGGTTCGTTCGGCCGTTGTGGATGACTCCTCTGTCAAATTGCCATGGGCGTCCAAGGAGAAGGTGGCAAACGGTCATTGGAACGACGTCGCACTCCAAGGTGTCTTCGTAGGCACCAATTTTGAAGGAGACTTGTACTCGGTGCTCAACTTGGATAGTGCTGGAGTCGCTAAGCCATTGCACTTTTTATGGATGTGGGTGCTTCGTCTTGGGCTATTGGAGCTTGGAGCATAGTTCTTCACTTGCGAGGTTATGACAACTCCCTCCATCGATGATGACTTTGACGGATCGTCCATTGATGCCGGCCTTGGTGTGGAATATGTGGCATCTTTGGTCTTATTCTTGGTCATGTTGGAGAGTCAAGACCTTGGAGACAACAAGAGCTGGACTTGAATCTTCATCGCAAAAGACTTGTTCCTCTTCATTGTTCACTTGCCGGTGCATCGTGACTTGCTCAAGAGCGTCCATTTCTCCTTCACTCATCGAGCCGTAGGTGCCGTCGTCGTTGAGGATCATGGTCAGCTTGTTGGTGCACTCATAGGACTTGTGGACTCGGCCTCCACATGTGAAGCATTTGAAGTAACTTGTCTTAATGGTCTGGTCGGTGGGTGTTGAGGATGATGAAGATCTCAGCTTGAAGTTGCTCGTAGTAGGAGGATGACTTGGGGATGAAGAAGCTTTATTGGAACTTGACTTGTCGACATTGCTTGTAGAAGGCTCGGTAGGTGGTGTTGGATCCATTGAAGCTTGGTTGTTGGAGAAGCTGTATGACTTGGAAGAGAACTTAGCGTACTTGAAGTCATCTTGCACTTGGCGTTCCGCTTTGGTAGCTTGATGAACTTGCTCGATGAGGTCCGAGTATGGTTGGAAGTCGGCGATCTTGTTGATAGGATGGTTGAGTCCATTCAAGAAACGTGCCATGGTTTTCTCATCATCTTCCATGATATTGTCTCTTATCATGGCATTGTCCATCTCCTTGTAGTACTCTTCAACGCTCTTGGTTCCTTGCTTGAGTAGTTGGAGTTTCTTGAAGAGGTCGCGGTTGTAGTAGGTAGGCACAAAGCAGGCTCTCATGACATCCTTCATTTGCACCCAAGTAGTGATGGGTGGTTCACCTCTTGCCTCTCGGCGCTCGATAACTTGTTCCCACCAAACGTGGACATAGTCTTGGAACTCAAGGGATGCCATCGCGATCTTCTTCTCTTCGTCGTAGTTGTGCAAACGGAAGATTTTGTTGACCTTCAATGCCCATGAAAGGTACTCTTCGGGATCGTTGCTTCCATTGAACATGGGCATGGTGAACTTGAGATTTCCGTAGCGTTGCTCTTCATTGTGTTGGGGTCGGGGATGATGACGCCCATGTTGTTGAGGATTGTCAAGCTCGTGTCGCTCTTGGTGAGGAGGGTTGTCAACCTCATGTTGCTCTTGGTGTGGAGGATTTCCATTGTCGTCATGCTCTTGATGAACGTCGTGTTCTTGGCGAGCTTGTGGAGGAGCTTGTCGAGCTCGAGTAGGAGCTTGAGGAACTTGACGATGCATGCGAGCTTGAAATCTCCGTTCTTGAATTTCGTCGCGAAGTGCTTCTTCTTGTTCTCGAGCTTGTCGGCTTCGGTTGGCTACGGCTCTACTTGAATCTTGGAGGGCTTGTTGCACCGCAAGTGCTTGAGCTTCACGGAGTTGTTTTTCTTGGCGTTGTGCCTCGACATCTTGTGCAACTTGGTGTAGACGCGCGCGCTCTTCCTCTTCATGTTGGCATTGTTGTTGCCGTTCTCGTGCTAGTGCAAAAGCCTCTTGAGTTTGACGTTGTCGGCGCTCTTGAGAGTCGTGTCGCATAGAGGATTGAGGCTTGCTTGACGATCGTTGCACGTGGCACGACGTAGAGTGTTTGATGTCGGTGTACTTGAGCCGGAGAGGGTGAAGTCGGACTGTCGGCTTGAGCGAGACCTTCTTGATGAAGACGAAGTGGAAGAATAGCGGTTGAGCAACAAAGCGCGAATCTCGTCAATCCTTGCATCATTTTCTTGCTTGTGATCGTCGATATTGTGGTCGAAGTAGTCCCTTGTACGTTGCTCGGAGATTCGCAAGTCAGCGGCGAGGTTGTCGATGTGTTCACTCATAGCTTGTTGCTCTTGATGCAAAGCACGTTGTGCACCAAAGAGGTGGCTCTTGGTGACGCAGGAGTTCATGTCGTCGTCGTGCTCAATGAAGAGTGGGTTGGTAGAAGTACTTGGCCTATGCATCATTCCAAGATACACAATGTGAGTGGTAGAAAGAGAAGAACGAATAGCAAATGTACCTTGACCGAAGTTGAAAGTGGATCGATGATCACTGCAATGTAGGACAAGGAAATAGGACAATTTGTACTAGCTCTTGTCGGTTTCTCACACCTACACAAGTAAAAAATTATGGTGGAACTTGGTTAGGATGGTGGCACAAAATTTGATGCAATAGTAAGTGAGCTTCAATAATGTTGGAAAAGATTCGCAAGATGCAATGTAACAAGTAGACCAAGCATATAAGGTACACAGAAACACACACGCAAAAAGATAGATGGGTTTGTGCAACTAAGGGTGAGCCAAAATGTGGAATCCAAAAAAATTATTTTGTTGCACAACACTAGAGGGACGCTAGCACGAATGCACAATAGGCGGATACAAAGAACTTGTGCATAACCTACTTAGCAAAAATGCAAGGACTTCTATCCCAAGTATGCTCTATGCAAGTTGTTTCTATGCGATGATCCAACATGATCGAGTATGACAATCTTAATGTTGTATGATGCTATGGTTCTTGCTTAAAAGGTTTTTGATTATCTTTCCATTCTGCTTAAAAGCTTGTTTGGATCTTTGATGTTTGAACTCTTTTCTCATGCAATTCTTGACGAACCAAGATAGAAATTGTTTACGCGACGACAACTTTGTGACACAAGAGATGATACCAATATATGTAACAATGATGTATGTATGCTATGGGAAGTATGATCACTAATGTGCACAAGTCTCGTTGCCGGCAATACTCAATGCCTAGTCTCGATGGGTAAGCAACGCAAAGGAGTAAGGCTATGATGGCTATCAATGTAAAGGCAAGAATGATGTATCACGATACCAAGACGAGGTTACCATTCTTGCTTATGGTACGGTGTCAAAATGGTGGAATGAATACCAAGATGTAGTTGAGGTGGTCGTTGTTGATGACGCATCCATGGCGAAGATGAGCGGCGGTGATGTTGATGTCGAACCGTACCTAGATAGCCAAAACATAAAAGGATACGGAACCGCAACTCAAATTCTCAAAGCTCGAAGTGGCAACACGTGTCGGAGTGCGAAATGGGTAAGCAAAGGTGGTGGTATGAGGAAGTGGTGATGTTGTATAGGTGGTAGGAGTGCGTATGCGGAAATGTGGGGCGGTGGTGGTGCAAAACTGAACAAAATTCAGTTTCGGCAGGGTTCGTCGGACGTCCGGGATGGGCCGGTCGTCCGGTCATCGGACGTCCGGTAGGGGTCGGACATCCGGTGCTTACGAGAAATTTGGGCACGGGATGAACATCTAGGTTTCATGGTGGGGAGGTGGAAATTCGTCGAATCCGAAGGATTTTGTGGATGGAAAGTGTGGAGACAAGGGGAAAAAGCTAGATCCACTCAAAACAAAGCAAATCCACGGATCCAAACCAACAAAATCTCAACACACTAACAAATCACAAAAAAAATTGGGGCTCTGTTTGTGGGGAATTTTCGAATTAGGACAAAAAAGAATGAAAACTAGGATAGAAACACAAGGGGAGGCTCCGAAATCGTGATCAACGTGGCTCATGATACCAAGATGATGTATGGTAGAACCCTAATCAGCCGATCTTTCATGAAAGGAGTGGGTCCCGTGATGAATACGAAGAACACGAGGAGGGAAACAAGGGAAAACACAAGGGAAACACAAGAGGAACACTCAAACTAACAAGAACAAGTCACACATGTGCTAGATCCTCGAGTACAAAGGGGAAGATACATGATCCAAAGTCAACAACGGACGATACACGGTAACTGGTCTTCTCCGTGAGGAGGTCTTGAGTTCTTCCCTAAAGAGGGGTCTTGAATCCGCTTGGGGGATCTTCTTCGGTGGAGGGTCGAATCTCCGAGGAGAAGGTAACCAAGTGGATCAGCAAAGCTCTCACACAAAATATGAGCTAATCCTTTGCTCACCCTAGCTAGAAGGAATAAGAGGTCTATATATAGTCATGGTGCAAAAGAGGGGGCGAAGGTGTACATGGGCTGCGGCCCAACATGAAACAGCGCACAGGCGTCTCACGTCCGGGGGTCACCGGTCGTCCGGAGGCTCGCGAGGGTCCGGACGTCCGGTGCCTGGCGGACGTCCGTAGATTTGGCTCGGGTGGTCTTCTGTTGGACGTCCGGTCAGGGTCGGATGTCCAGGTGTCGGTCGTCCGTGGGGTGTCGGATGTCCACCTGTTTTGGCTCGGGTGTGGAAGTGTCGTTCGTCCGGAGAGGGCCAGACGTCCGGAGCATGGAGGTCGGCGGACGTCCGGGGTTCGTCGGTCATCCGGAGCATGGAGACTTTGAGCAGTTCTTCTACTTCGTCTCCGTCTTCACGTCCATCTTGCTCTTCTTCTTCTCCTCGCTCCTTAGCTTCTCCCTGATACCTGAGTATGCACAATGTGTCCATATGAGGTAGTAGCCATGTTTGATGTGCATCGAAGTGCAAATCTGACAGGAGTGATGTGACCTCGGTTTCGAGAGCTCTTGCACGTGCTCGTGTCATGGGTCCGCTAGGCACTTGGTGATGCGATGGTAGGTCCATGGGGATGACCTTGGGATGCTCCGCATCAAATGTGCAGTCATCTTAGCATAGTAGTATTTATAACCGAATACTCCTAATATGCTCCTAAGTGGGAAACCGTTTAGGTTGTGATCGGTGTGAACAGGTTTGCAATTAAATATAGCGTGGTAGTAGTAGTAATTTGGAATGTGACGAGACACGCTCAAAATTTATTGACGGTTCTAGTTTTGAAGTGCAGCACTATTCCCGGATGGCGTAATGTCGGCATGTTTTCTCGGCCGTGGTGTAGCATATGCCATTGTACTAGTTCTTTTTCTACTGCTGTGTACGTGCGAAAACTGGCACCGTCAGATACATATCTTATGCTTCGAGTTCGATAGGAATAGCCTCGCGGTGAGCCATGGACTAATCTTTTTTTCAGACGCATTACACCTATCTGTCGGTACTTCTCGCACGCACCATCACTGCTCCCTAGGTCGAAGCCACCCACATACACTTGTACTCTGAGAAGAGGTGCACGCACGCACTCGTCCTCTCTCACACATGCATCTGTAGCTACGAATTGTAGTGTTCTCAACCATCTGATTGGCTCTATCATAGGTTTCACGTTGCTCCTTTGGCCTTGAGATTGAGAAGATTAAAACGCGGAGGCCAAGATGGAGGCACGAGGTTTTGGTTAATGTGCGGTCCGCACATGGCACCAACATGACACGAGCTTCGTCTGCCTGGTGAGTTGTCCAAGTATAGACACAACCAGGCCCTCGTTGGTATCCGCGCATCGACTTTGGCTAGTCATAGTGGAGAGTAATATAGACTAGTTACTAGTCTATGTTACTAGTACCTTCATAGTGGGTAGTGTCATATAGTATATGCATAATTTGGCGACGAGTGCTCTCCACCTTTTTTCTTTAATTTCAGCTTGTTAGTTTTGCTCCATGGTGCAATCCATCGATACTACTACTGTACAAATGTATACATTTTTTAAAAGGCTACAGGGCGGGGCAGTCTAGCTTGGTCCTTTTCACGAGAGGCGAGGGCATTTTTGATTTGACAGCTCATTACTGCTAGAAGGCGGGGCCTTGTGAGTTGACTGCTCGTAAAAATGTGCTGACGACCTAAGGAGGAGCAAAGAACTGTGCGGTATACTCAAGTTTTCCACTTGAGTAGTACTACGATGGAGGAGCACGAAACACGGCAGCCCAGTGCCGTATGGCGATAAAACTGATCTAATTTGCTAGTCATCTCATTGTTAGCATTGTTCTATTCATGCCTCGCAGAGAACGTGACACGTGTGGCGAAACACCAGAAGCAGAAGAAGAAACACAGGAGCAAAAGAAGAAGGAAGATTATCACCCCAAATGATCTAATTCGCCGCGGAGTCGTAACTGCTTCTTCATCGCCTCCACGACCTCCATCTCCTTGCGCGTCTCCTCTGCCATCTTCTTCATTCTGTCCATGACACGGGATTTCTCGACGCAAGCTTTCATCATTTGTTCCACGGTCGCATTACATACCTTGGCAGCAGGTGGGTGCTCGATGAGGAGCTTCGCCAACTCCTCCTTTTGTACCATGACGAGGGCATGTAGCATCTTCATCAAGGAACTACTACTCTCATGCAGCTTCTTCCAGCCGGCGTTATTCTCCTTCAGCAGGTCGAGGTCGTGGCAGAGCTTCGCCTTGTCCTCCTGAAGTTGAAGGATTTCGCCGGTCACCTTCTTCTCCGAGGCAATGCTCTTCTTTAGCAGCATCACCAAGCCGGCGGTCAACTCCCCCTGCTTATTGAGCTCAGCGGGCATGTCATCGAGGCTCTCCTTCAGCAGCTCCACCAAGCCGTGGATGAACTCCTTCTGCTTATTGAGGTGCTTATTGAGCTGATTGGGCATGCCGTCGAGGGATAACGACTCTAGCACCGCCAACTTGGCATGTTCGCCTCCGCAGCTAGGGCGCTCCTGGGAGCCATCACCAGCCCGTGAGAGATCTTTCGAGGTCTCTGCGTGGCGATGAGCCCTCTTTTTTTGCATCCTTGGTTGCCGCTCCCTTGTTATGAGTAGTTCTCGACCTAGAGCTCTGCGCAACGGACATGGCAAGGACAGACGAAGAAGAAGCACTTATGAGGAAGAAAGGTAGAGTAATTTTCGGTTAAGAAGTTCCCCTTTATTAACCTAAGTACTAGCACTAGTACTAATACCTGCATAGTGGGAACACGTTCAGGTTTGGTACGTACTAGTAGGTGTGAGCAGGCTTTCACTTAATTGTAGCACTAGTACTTTCGAATGTGATGCGAAGAAGGTAAAGATAAATTGATGGGTTTTGGTTTCGAGGCCCGAAATGGCTCCCGATGAGTTTGGTGGAACATAAATTTCAAGTAGACTACACTGCTCAGATGCGTAAATATTATGTTACTGTCAAAAATTGGCACAAAATACGAAGGGGACCAATGGAAGTACTACTAGCAACCCATGACTTAACTACTCGCACGCGCGCAGTGGAGTAGTAATGTCTTTCTTCCGCCCTCACGTCCACTCAATTTGCATGCGCTGTATTAATTGACCATCAATGAAGTGAAGGACTTTACACGCATCAAATTATCACATGGGGTGGATCTTGGTACAAAATTGCGACCGCCCGTGTACCCGCATGTGCGTGCGAGGGAATGAGTGCGTGCATGGCATGCATGCACATCTTTGCTTCGTGCATGTACCGCCAGTGTGGCTCAGGAGGACGAGTACATTCTTCTGGAACCAGCAGCACGTCACTATGATCAATCCACACAAGGATGTCGTGACAATGCCTCCACATGTGCCACATGGCTTCATGAACTGTAAGAGAGACACTGTGTAGCGTGCCATTGTGTTTTGCACATACTCGAAGTACTAGTAAGGTACACGTGCATTGCACACGTCAGATTTTGCAACCAAATTATGAATAAATACCACACTATAGCATGTAAGCTCTGAGTCATATATGCCTCATGTAGATCTTCGTTTAATTCTTATAGTTCATCTCATTCAAAATCAATTAGTTTTTATAAAAAACCTAGGGACTCTTTGATTCATAGGATTTCCAAAACACGGGAATAGGAAGACCATGGGATTAGAGTCGAATGTCGTCATGAATCCTACAGGATTGTACGAGTGTTTGATTGTGCATAGAAAAACGCAAAATTCTCTCAAAGAGGTTTGAGTGGATGGAATGTTTCCTATGAAATCTAGTGCAAATGAATCATATGGAAAAATTCCTATGGTTTACAATCCTACGAATCAAACAACCAAGATAGGAAAAATTCCTCAGGATTAGAATCCTCCAAAATTCCTTTGAGAATCCTTTGAATCAAAGAAGCCCTTAATCTATTTTATGATTCATGGAATTGTGTGTTGTAAAGCATAAAGTAAGAACAAATAATGCAATTCAACTAGAAAAAAAGATTGGGCAGTTATGATACGGAAGATTCTAGAACAAAGGAGAACCACTGTTGTTTTGAGATTTGTGCATTATGCTTAAGTTCAACCATGGAGTCTGCTAGATTGTACATGAGGAAAAATCTGATGGGGGCTAGAAGATGGTGCGATCGGCCGAGTGGAGGGAGACTATGAAGGAGTGCACAACTGCGAGATCGATATTTAGAGAGAGGGGGTGAGAACGTGCGCTGTTGCGCGCAGTGGCGGAGCCATGAAAAATGTCCTATGAGCTAGGGGGCCAAGCATTGCTAATCCTTTACGAGGAGGGCCAATTCATCAACTTAAACCATTTTTACCAGCAATTGTCTAATGATCACATGCATATTAGCCTCGGTATATAGTGATGTTAGGGGGGTAGGGCCCTTGCTGCCCCTGTTTTCGCCATTGTGCGTGCGTCTGAGAGATGAAGCGGAAGGCATGGATGATGAGAGGGGGTTGTCGGCTATATAATTAATGTGGGTGTATTAGCTATATATGTAATCCTATATAGAGAGGTATAGATTGATCGATGTGGATGTGGGAAAGAGGGTGAAACCTCACTAGATATATAGATTGTCGGGGGTTGGGTGCGACATATGCCAATTGATGGCTTATCATGGTGGGAGCGAGTAGAACGTCGCCAGTGCCCGGAAGCGGGATGAGGCGTAGACACGAACGCCTGCATACTTTACCCAAGTTCGGGGCTCTCCTAGGAGATAACACCCCTAGTCCTGCTCTACGGGGTCTCCGCGTGATCACTAAGGAAAAATGAGTACAAGGGTGCTCCTTGAGCTGTACGCTGGAGGTAGGAGAAGGCAGGGCTAGCTCTCCCCTCCCTTTATGATCTGGTCTAGTACTAAGGGGTGGAACCCTTTGCATGGGTGCCCTGGGGGTTTATATAGGCCTACCCCCAGTGGTACAATGGTAAACTGACTGGGCGCAGGGCCCAGTCGTCAGTCTCTTCGCCTGCCGGCCTTTCTGCCGACTGCTGGGGCCTGCCGACTGGTGGGCCCCGCCGACTAGTCCGGTACGGAGCCGACAGGCCGTACTCGCCGCTTGCGGGTCTTGCCGGCTAATGATTACTGTAGCCGTGCTTCTAATGACGCGGGCTTGGTCATGGGGTCGTGGCTACATCCCACCGCCTGATGGGCGATCACTATAGCCACTCCATATCTTGTCTGGTTAATGGCGCGGGGGACCCGTGGGAGGGGCAGGCCGACTCCTAGGGGCTGGCTCCCTACGGGTCTGACGGGTGGCGCTCTTGCCATCTTCTGGACTCTCGCTGGCCGGTGGGGCCCGTCATCCGTGGACCGTACTGACAGGCCGTCATGGGTGCACGACTCCGCCCACTATTGCTGATGACATGGATGGCATGGCAACAGTGCCGCGCCAAACGGAGATATCCGTTGGTACAGTGCACTGTGGCCTAGCCATCCCCCGGAAAAGGGGAGGGAGTGGGCTTTACTGTTGCCACTCCCCGTCCCATCCCCCTGATGAGGGCATGGGCTTCGTTGGTGCCGTGGGCCGACTCCCCGTGGTCGGCTTCTCTGGAAGCCGCCAGGCGAGAGTCGGCCGGTCTTGACCTCGCCTCTAGGACTCGGCCACATGCGGGTAGTCGACTGTTCCTTCAGCCAGCCTCCAGAAGGCGGCTCTTCATCTGTAGTCTTGAGGGGCGCAGTCAGCCCCGATGTCTTGAAAGGTTATGGGCCTCTGGTTAGCCTACCCATGGCCCATTACTCCGACAGTAGTCCCCGAAGCTAATGAGGCGTTGCAGATGATCAACCGAAGAGCCTCAGAAGTTTCTTTCTCCGAGTGCTTGAGGTGAAAACCTCATTCGACTTCTACCGGGCCGACTGGTAGGAGTCGGACTCGCCCAATTTGACTTGTCCAAAACTTTCGAATGCTCCGACGGAATCCTAGTGGCGTACCAGCTAAGCTTCCAGGCCGCCGCTCGTTTCAGGCCCGTCACGTGGCAACAAGCAGCCGGGCCAGTCTGCCCACCCACATGCGTGACGGGACATGCCTACAGGGGGGGCCCGCCACTACCATGCCTCGGCGCACGAGCGGATCCGCTGTGGCCGGGGTGGTCGGTTGAGGTTCCCGTGGAGTTACTGTGCGCTGTAACTTTGCACGATAAACATGGGGGGTGTGGGGTAGTGGGCGCGGTAGATCCCACAACCGCCCCCTCAGCTTCGCAGCCCAGGAGTCTATAAGTAGGGGGAGGAGGGGGAGCGGCAGAGCACGCGTGCCCCGCCTCCTCATGCTTCTTCTTCTTCTTTTCCCTCTCGCCGTTGTGCCTAAAGCTACGTCGAGCGCTGCGGTGGTCCGCTCACAATGAGCTCTTCCTCTGCCGCCACGCCCCCTACGGCGCACTCCGGCACCTGGGACGGTTCGGAGGTCCACGACGATCACGTCGATTTCCTCCGCAAGACGCGTCGGCTTATCGGCGAGGACCTTGTGCGGGTCCGTCTCGCACGGATGGGGGAAATCTCGCCGGCTCCGCAGCAGGACGAGCGGGTCGTCTTCCGCTCGCACTGCCTACGCGGCCTTGGCCTACCGGCAAGCAGCTTCTTCCGCTCTATTCTTGAATTCTACGGTTTCCAGCCGCACCACCTTCGTCGCCTTGTGCGAAGGCTTCCTCGGCGTTCTCCCCACCATCGAGCTCTGGGGGGGAGTTCTTCTACTCCAAGCTCGGCACCCAAGCCGCGGGCATACCGGCTCAGTGCGGCGCGTTCATCGCCGTGCGGAGGTCGGGGGCCAACAACCCGTTTCCCTCCATCAAGCTGATAAAGTCGGTGAAGATGTGGCAGCGGTCATACTTCTACATGAAGAACGTCTCTGTGGAGGGCGACTGGGTCAATATGCCGGCCTACGTAGCCGGCCCGCCGGCTGGGAGGCAGCCCAACTGGTCGTATCGGGCCAGGACGCTGACGCCCGCAGGAGCCTGCGCCATCGCGCGACTCCGAGTGCTAACGTAGTCGGAGGGCCTGGCCGGGCCGGATTTGCGGGCCGCCTTCGGGGCGCGCCGAGTGCTCCCACTCCAAGGTCGCCCCCACATGATTTGCCAGATGAGCGGGCATCGGGACCCGAGTCGGATGTGCACCAAGGAAATGCCTCACGAGGAGTTAGCCTATATGGTGAATTATCTTGCGAACTGCGACCTCAAAGAAGAGTGGCAGTTCGGCAAGGAGCCGTATTCACGTGCCGCTCCTCCACCTTTTGTGAGTCATTTCTTTTTCTCTTTTTCTTTGACTCTCCTGACTTCTTCATTGCCGAGTCCGTCTTGTCCGATCTGACCAGTCGGCTTTGGTCAGAACCCCCTCCTCCAGCCAGCAGCCGGCACCATGGGGCCGAACCGCGAATTCCTCCCCGACCGGGCGGAGAGAGACGTTGACGACCATGACTTGGGGGCGGCGGCCCTGGAGTACGACACCGAGGGAGGAGATGGCGCAGTGGGTTGCCCGAGACTTGGGTCCAGTCTCGAGGACTGGCCTTACGATGACGAGAAGGTCGCCCCGCGCCACCAGCCAGAAGCCGGCCAGCCGGGCGCGAGCTCGTCTGCCAGGCTGGACACCCAAGGCGGTGCTAAGAAGCATAGGGCCGGGCCGAGCCTATTCGGCAGCTGGCCGAAGAAGGCCAAGGGCTCGGCCACGGCGACCAAGCAGCACGAAGAGGCTGCAAAGGACAACCGCTTCCGCAAGGAGGTGAAGACGCCGCAGCTGGTTTCTGCGTAAATGCTACATTCCTTTGCGCCTTCGCTTTTTCTTCGTTGACTCCGTCTGAAATTCCTTTTCACATTCTTGACTTTAGGGCCCCGCTCTCTCTTGAGAAGTCGGCCGCCGGCTTCGTCATGAAGTCGGCGGAGACCTCCTCCACCACCCGGCGGATTGATCCGGCCGCCGACCTCCGGGAGGCGACGGAGCGGAACGCGTGGGAGGCGCGCGAGGAGCGGGAAGCCGCTCGCCTGAAGAAGGTAGAAGCTGACAAGGCGGAGGTCGCCGCCCTGAAGAAGCTGGCGGAAGTCGAGGCCGCCGACGCGAGGAAGAAGCGTGCTGAAGAAGCCGCACACCGCCAGTCGGTGGTGTTCGTCGTCCCTCTGAACTCTGCGCCGCCACCACCGGAGTTCACGGCGCAGACTGGGGAAGTCAGCGACAAGAACCCGATCATGGAGAGGGACGGCGATGACATCGCCACACCGGACGTAATCGTGCTGCCACCGCCGCCGTCCGGGAGCGCGCCAGGAGGGCAGCCGGCGGACCCGCCGGTGCCGCCAATTGAAAACATGGTGGTGACGGGCCTGGTGATGAATCTATGTACCTAGGGTAGGGGCATGGATCTGTCCAACATACCCTCCCCAAGGACATCTCTACGAAGAACCAGAAGCAGTCGAAGAAAAACCATCATCCACTCGACCATGAAGATGTGTTCACTCGACCACCTGGAAGACACTCGACCATTCCAACAACCACTCGACCACCAGAAGATGTGAAGCCTTTCACTCCGCAACGGTCGGGGTTTAAATCCTAGCTTTATGGACATTTATAGCACTTTACTTCGGACATTACCAGAAACGCTCCTCCTTTATGAACATTGAATCCTATGTAACGGAGGGGAGCTGGGGTCCTGACGCACTCTATATAAGCCACCCCCCTCCTCTAGGACAACGGTTCGCACCTTCTATAATTCACCCGCATATATCCAGTCGACCGGCTCTGGGCTCCGAGATGTAGGGCTGTTACTTCCTCTGAGAAGGGCCTGAACTCGTAAAACTCGCGTGTACAACTCCTCCATAGCTAGGATCTTGCCTCTACATTCCTACCCCCCTATTCTACTGTCAGTCTTAGAACCACGACAGTTGGCGCCCACCTTGGGGCAGGTGTCTTAGCGACTTGTTGGAGAAGTTGCAATTTTTCCGATCCCCTTCATCATGGTTTCAGGCGGAGGTTTGGCTGAGGGCCGCGAGATCCGTCTCGGCGCACTCGTGTTTGTCGCCGATGACTCCGCTTGGCTTCAGGAGGCTCCACTCGACATCGACGCACTCCCCGCCCGCGGGGCGACGCACTTTAGTGCGTGTGTCCGCGGCGTCCTGCTGCGGCAGCCATCGACCCAGTATCAGTCGGCTTTAGCAACTTTCACCCTCCCTGTGGCCCGCCGAAGCAAACATTTCGGTCGGTCGAGGCTTCAGCGATGGGTGAGGCATGCGGCGGCTCGCCAGTCTGCCACCCCTCAAGTCGCGGCAATCGAGCCCGACGAAACTCTCTACGACCTGTTTGATCTGTCGATTAGCTCCATAGATATGGAATCCGAGTGCGACAGCAGCGACCCAGCGGCAGAAGTTTTGATGGTCAATGGACCACGTAGTCCTCCTGGCTTCACCCGTGAAGACGGAGGCGACGGTAACGGCGATCTATCGCGCGTTCATGAAGAGTACCACCCCGAACCCCTCTCTTCACAGCAGAGGGAGGAACTTTGCCGCCGGAACATGGATGCACTACATACTCCTGTAGTTGGAGAAACCCCTGAGGCCCAGGCCTTGGGGCAGGCGCGCTTGGCCAACTTG
Source organism: Triticum urartu (assembly GCF_056163025.1). NCBI lineage: Eukaryota > Viridiplantae > Streptophyta > Magnoliopsida > Poales > Poaceae > Triticum > Triticum urartu. The sequence goes on along the minus strand of NC_141874.1, from coordinate 366,798,128 downwards.
GCTGAGCGTACTCGACTAGAGAACCTCCAGCGCGCACTCGACGATCGCGCTCGGCAGCGTTCTCCCGAATCCAGTCGACGCCAACTTTTTCCACCTCTGACTCTGGTATACCGAACCCCGATCCAGGATCTAGCAGCTGCTGCCCGAATAGCGGAGTCGATCCAACCTTCCCAGTCAGCAGCTGGCCGAGGTCTAGTGCAGATTCAAGCCTTGCTCCGAGCGGCGGGAGAACAGAATACGGTCGTATCTCAGTCGTGGAATAGGATCCATAGCAGATCTGTGGTTGTAGACACAGTTCAGTCGGCCCATAGCCCAAGATCGCCCCCGAGGCATGAGGGAAGGGGGGATCGACGAGATCAGTGCAGAAACCATGAGCAGTATGATCACCGAGTCGATCGTGATGATCGTCGTCGAGTGCCCACGCCTCCCCCAAGGAGTGGGTCATACGTGCCTCGGCAACATGAAGATAGACGCCCTCACAGTGTTGGGCGAAGAATTCTAGTCGACCCCAGGGAGCCAGGCTTTGATGCGAGATCTATTCTCGTTCAGGGCTTGGTCTACAGAAATAGAGCTCATTGAGAGGGCCATGACAGGGATCTCCAAACCAGCAACAGGGTGCATGTCTCAGGTCCAGAGTGCTTCAGCAGAGCTATCAGAGTTGCGGTGATTCCCCCCAACTTTAGGTTGGTGACTGGAGTCAGTAAGTTCACTAGTGAGTCCAAGCCTGACACTAGGCTTGAAGACTACCGAGTGGCTGTCCAGATTGGTGGCGGCAATGATGAAGTGGCCATGAAACACCTTTCTCTGATGTTGGAGGGATCGGTTAGAGCATGGCTGAATCAGTTGGAACCTGGCAGTATTTATACTTGGGAAGATCTCACCTGAGTGTTTGTCAGAGCATTTGAGGGCACTTGCAAATGGCCAGCAGGTTTGACAGAATTACAGTGTTGTGTTCAGAAACCGAAAGAAACTTTGAGGGATTATATCCAAAGATGGATCACCCTACACCACACGGTGGAGGATGTGTCTGATCATCAGGCAATTTGTGCCTTTAAGGAAGGTGTCAGGTATCGGGAGTTGAATCTGAAATTCGGTCGGACAGGAAATATGACTCTGACTCGAATGATGGAGATTGCCACCAAGTATGCCAATGGTGAAGAAGAAGAACGCCTCCGGAGTGGCAAGCACAAAGTAGTCGCCCATGAAGCCGGAGGAGGAAACTCCGGTCAGAAACAGAAGCGCAAGGCCGAGCTAGCTGCTCCTGGTGAAGCCTTGGCTGTGGTTCAAGGAAAGTGCAAGGGGAAGCCCAAAGGGCCGTGGAACCCCAAGAAAGTAAAAGATCAAGATGGAAATGACGTGTTGGATCTGCCGTGCCACATCCACACCAAAAAAGATGAAGAGGGTAATTTCATTTACCCGAAGCACACCACTTGGCAGTGTCGGCTCCTAATCCAGCAAATCTGAGAGAAACAACCCAAGGAAAAGGAGAAGGAAGCAGACAAGGCTGAGGATGAGGAAGGGGATGATGATGGTTATCCCCACGTGAATTCCACTCTGATGATTTTTGCTGATGTTATGTAGCGACCAGACCTCAAACAGTCTGATCTCTATGCTCCGGTGTCATCCCAGGATCAGTGTTGCTGACACCACAAAGTACTCGGAGGATTTATAGCAGAGTAGCAATCACACACTTACTACATCGAGTGTCTCAAAAGAGAACTTATTACAATAAATATGGCTTAAGGCCATCTAATAACGATAACAACGGAAGGCTTGGAAGATAAGTGAGTCCATCAACTCCAACGGCATCACTGAGTATAGAACCACGACCTAAAAACTCCTTAATCGTCGTCTGAAAAGTCTGCAACATTAACGTTGCAGCCCGAAAACGGGTCAGCACATGGAATATGCTGGCAAGTTAACACATAGAGAGTAATGGAATGCAACAGCTATACTATATGCATATTTGGCTGGTGGAAAGCTCTATGGTTATAGTTTTTGCGTAAAGCCAATTCTTCCCTACTTCAAAGGAATAAATTTAATTACTATCATGGTGGTTGTTAAACATTGAGAATGGTTGACAGCATTCTCAATCCCAATTAAGTAACATCATTAAAACCCAACAAAATTAATTTAGAGTAACATGTTGAGATTCACATGATAATCCAGGTACTAGATACTCAAGATGTCCATAACTGGGGACACGGCTAACCATGATTAGTTTGTTACACTCTGCAGAGGTTTGCGCACTTTTCCCCACAAGACTCGATCGCCTCCGTTTGGTTTCTCGCACTACAAGGTGTTTGAGAAACGGATGACCGAGACATAGTCTTTCAAAAGCGCTAGCACCTTACGATCGGGTAGACCGTACCACCTACATCCCCTACATCTGCTAGTCTACCACTGTAAGAGTTCGCACAACTTAGTCAACTATGCCAGAGCCCATAATGGCTTGTGGCTGCACACGGAAGTTTCTAGTATGAATAATCTCATGATCCCTTTGAGCCTGGGTGGCGGTCCAAAAGAAAAACAGGCAAGTCCTGGAAACCCCATGTGCCTCAATCCACCCAGATGTGTGTTAGGTTGCCACCTTAGATAAACCATTAATTAACAATCTCACATCTGTCATGGATATCACTCACACAATCCACGTCTACTAGCATAGCATGGCATAATAAGCAAACGTAGAAGTAACTCCCAAAGGTTTGATAATAAACAGGTAATAGGTAGTACCTCATCTACTTCCCATCCCACAATTTAATTAGATCCTAATCATGCAACGTGTGAGGATTGATCTAATGCAATAAAACTGGGTTGTAGAAAAGGTATGATCAAAGTGTTACTTGCCTTGCTGATGATCCGCGAAACCTAGAGATTCGAAGTAACAGGCAGCGCACTCCGGGTATTCTATCACAGACAAACAACACGCATACAATAAGTACTCATCTAATGCACAGGTAAAACTCAAATAGAAGATCTAACCAGAAATTTCAACTTAAGAACCCTAGTTTGCAAAAGAATCAAATCGAACGAAGCAAAAGAAATCAAACGGCGAAAGAAAACAACTTCGTTCTAGTAATCTGGATCTAGGGCAAATTTTACAGTAGCAAAAACATGTTTAAGTTCATTATTCGGAAAGAGGATTTCGAGACGAAACTCCAGGCGCTTGAATCACCTGATTCCGAAAAACGAACGAAAAGTTGTACCAAAACGAAAATCAGATCAGAAATCGCGATCAGAAAATAACCGCGGAAAAATCCGATGAAAAAGAAAAACGACGAACAATTTTTTTTAAACAGCACGGAAAACGAGGCGGCGGCGAACCTCGGGCGGCGCGCAACTCCGGCGGCGGTGGCTGGGGCTGGGGCGCGATAGGGTTAGGGCGGCGGTGGTGGGCTAGCTTGCCTCGGGCCTCGGGCGCGCCTTATAAAGGCCCTGGCCAGGCGGAGTCCTGGCCGAGTACGGCCCAAAGTCGGTTCCGCGTTTTTTTTAAATAATTACGCTCGGAAGAAAAATAAAAAGAAATACTAAACGGACTCCAAAAAACACGAAATAAATTTTCCGGGGTTTCTAAAATCAAGCCCGATAAAGTGAACATTTATCTGGGCCCAAACTACAACCTTGAAAAACACGCATTTTTCCTAAATTCAAATAAAAATACCAAAAAACTCCGAAATAAATCTTATTTGATTTTTTATTAAATCCTCAATATTTCTATATTTTGGGAAGGTCATTTTATTCCCTCTCTCATATTTTTGTAATAGAAATAATTGATGATAAAATAAATAAAATCAAATGATCCTGTTTACATAATTTGAGAAAACTCAAATATGTAAATGACGAAATCCCCAACTCTCTCCGTGGGTCCTTGAGTTGCTTAGGATTTTCTAGGATCAAAACCAAAAGCAAAATAAAATATGATATGCATGATGATCTAATGTATAACATTCCAAATTGAAAATTTGGGATGTTACAAACCTACCCCCCTTAAGATGAATCTCGCCCTCGAGATTCGTGTTGGCTAGAAAATAGGTGAGGGTGGTCTTTGAGCAAATCTTCCTCTCGCTCCCAGGTGGCTTCATCCTCCGTGTGGTGGCTCCACTGAACTTTGCAAAACTTGATAACCTTGCTACGAGTAACTCGGCTGGCAAACTCAAGAATCTTGACTGGTTTCTCCTCATAGGTCAAATTGTTATCCAACTGAATTGCTTCCAATGGCACTGTGTCTCTCAAAGGTATGTCAGCCATCTCCGCGTGACACTTCTTCAACTGAGAAACATGAAACACATCATGAACTCCTGTTAATCCTTCTGGCAATTCCAACTTGTAAGCCACTTCTCCCATACGCTCCAAAACTCGATATGGTCCTACAAATCATGGTGCTAACTTCCCCTTAACTCCAAAGCGCTTAATCCCTCGAAGTGGGGATACTCGAAGATAAGCTCTATCTCTGACTTCGTAAACTGTCTCCTTGCGTTTAGAATCTGCGTAGCTCTTCTGCCTAGACTGGGCTACCTTGAGCCTATCGCGAATCAACTTCACCTTCTGTTCAGACTCCTCAATCGATTCTGGTCCAAACAACTGGCGGTCTCCAACTTCGTCCCATGACAACGGTGTCCTGCACCTCCTTCCGTACAAAGCCTCGAAAGGGGCCATCTTCAAACTGGTCTGATAGCTATTATTGTAAGAGAACTCTGCATATGGCAAATTATCGTCCCAACTAGATCCATAATCTAGCGCACAAGCTCTCAGCATATCCTCCAAAATCTGATTGACTCTCTTAGTCTGTCCATCTGTCTGCGGATGAAAAGCTGTACTAAATTCTGACCTAGTACCCAAAGTCTCATGCAACTGCTTCCAGAACTTTGAGGTAAACTGGGTTCCTCTATCTGATACGATGCTCCTCGGAACTCCATGCAAACATACGATCCTGGTCATGTATATCTTTGCCAACCTAGCACTGGTGTAAGTGGTCTTTATTGGGATGAAATGAGCTACCTTCGTCAATCGATCAACTACGACCCAAATCGAGTCATAGCCTGAATGAGTCCTTGGTAATCTCGTGATAAAATCCATGCCTAGCTTATCCCATTTCCATTCGGGTATCGGCAATGGTTGCAACAATCCTGCTGGCTTCTGATGCTCTGCCTTTACTCTCTGACATACGTCACAAACTGCTACATACTCTGCAATATCCTTTTTCATTCCGGTCCACCAGAAAATATCCTTTAAATCCAAATACATCTTGGTATTTCCTGGGTGAATCGAATATGGTGAATCATGTGCCTCTTGCAAAATCAACTTTCTGATCTCCGGGTCATTGGGCACGTAAACACGGTCTTCAAACCATAGGGTGTCGTGCTCATCCTCACGAAATCCTTTAGCTTTTCCCTTGCTCGGTTTCTCCTTTATAGTGGCAATCTCTTTGTCAGTTTTCTGAGCTTCTCTGATTCTGTCCATCAAAGTTGACTGGATTTCCAATGCTGCCACATAGCCTCTCGGAACTATTTCTAAACATAGCTCATGAAGATTTTCTGCTAACTCCTTGGGTATTTCTCCCGTCATTAACCTATTGACATGGCTCTTGCGGCTTAATGCATCAGCTACTACATTAGCTTTTCCGGGATGGTAATGTAATTTCATATCATAATCCTTGATGAGCTCCAACCATCTCCTTTGTCTGAGGTTCAACTCCTTCTACGTGAAAATGTACTTCAGACTCTTATGATCCGTGTACACCTCACAATGATTTCCAATGAGGAAATGTCTCCATGTCTTCAATGCATGCACTACGTCTGCTAACTCCAAATCATGCGTAGCATAATTCAATTCGTGAGGCTTCAGTTGTCGTGAAGCATACGAAACAACTCTCCCTTCCTGCATAAGCACTGCTCCAAGTCCTCGACGTGAAGCGTCGCAATACACCTCATAGTCCTAGGTTTGATCTGGCAAAATCAACACTAGTGAGGTAACCAAACGTTTCTTCAACTCCTAGAAACTAGCCTCACACTCCTCAGTCCATTTGAACTTAGTATCCTTCTTCAACAACTCCGTCATAGGCTTCGCAATCCTTGAGAAATTCTCAATAAACCTCCGGTAGTATCCTGCGAGTCCAAGAAAACTCCGGATCTCTCCAACGGTAGTTGGGGCTTCCCACTTGGTCACGGTTTCAACTTTAGCAGGATCTACTGCTATACCTTCTCTAGATATAACATGTCCGAGGAATCCTACTTCCTTCAACCAAAATTCACATTTGCTGAAATTGGCATATAATTGATGTTCTCTGAGCTTTCCAAGTACCAAACGCAAATGCTCCTTATGCTCCTCTTCATTCTTCGAATATACCAGGATATCATCAATGAATACTATGACGAACTTATCCAAAAACTCCATAAACACTTTGTTCATCATGTTCATAAAATAGGCAGGCGCGTTAGTCAGTCCAAATGACATAACGGTATACTCATATAGCCCATACTTGGTGGTAAAAGCTGTCTTCGGAATATCCTGTTCTCGAATCTTCAACTGATGGTATCCTGATCGCAAATCGATCTTGGAAAACACTTTAGCTCCTTGCAATCGATCAAACAGATCATTGATCATTGGTAGCGGGTACTTGTTCTTGATTGTTACTTCATTCAATCCTCGATAGTCAACAACCATCCTTAACGATCCATCCTTCTTCTCTACTAGAAGTACTGGTGATCCCCAAGACGAAGAACTTGGGCGAATGTAACCTTTATCCAGTAACTCCTTAATCTGCTTCTTAATTTCCACCAAATCTTTTGCTGGCATCCTATATGGTCTCTTCGATATTGGCCCAGTGCCTGGCAAAAGCTCAATCAAAAACTCAATGTCTCTATCCCGTGGCATGCCTGGCAACTCTTCAGGAAATACATCAGGAAAATCCTTTACCACTGGTACTTCCTCTTGCACAACTCCTGATAAGGAATTTACTTGTGTCCTCTTTGGTACATGCCGGGATACATACTTGATCCTTCTCCCTTCTGGTGTGGTAAGCAAAATTGACTTACTAGCGCACTCAATATTCCCTTCATACTTTGATAACCAATCCATGCCTAATATCACATCCAATCCTTGAGATTCCAATACTATTAGGTCTGAGGGAAAAACATAGTTGCCAATCCTTAATGGTAACCGATCACACCATAGACTTGCCACATACTCTGCTCCTGGCGAGGTTACTAACATGGGTGACCTAAGGGCTTGGGTTGGTAGGTTATACTTATCCACAAATCCCCTTGATATGTATGAATGCGATGCACCAGTATCAAAAAGAACGAGTGCAGTAAATGACTTAACCAAAAACTTACCTATTACTGCATCGGGCTGAGCTTCAACCTCCTCCATGCTAACGTGGTTCACCTGTCCCCTGTTGAAAGGGTTTGGCTTCTTCCCAGAACTTCCATTGCCATTTTTGCCTTCAGGACATTCATTTGCATAATGTCCTGGCTTCGAACACTTATAGCAAGTGACGTGGCTCAAGTCCTTCTTGGCTGGGGTGGATGGGGTGTTGCGGTTCTGTCTGTTGCTTCCTCCATTCCCATTACCATTCTTGGTGCCATTGTGATTGTGCGAGCTACCCACTACATGGGTATGCTGAAATGTCCTCCTGGCCTAGGGGTAAAACGTGGCTTCTGCTGAGCTCCTGAATTATACTTTCCTTGTCCATACTTCCTCTTGCGGTTCTCAATTTGCTGCTGCTTCCCTTCAATCATAAGAGCACGGTCTACCAACTCCTGGTAGTTGTTGAAGGTGGCTACCATCAACTGCATAGTCAACTCATCATTCAATCCTTCCAGGAATTTCTCCTGCTTAGCTGCATCTGTAGCAACGTCATCTGGGGCATATCGTGCTAGCTTACTAAACTCTTCCACATACTGGCCAACTGTCCATCCTCCTTGGCGCAAGTTACGAAACTCACGCTTCTTCATGGCCATTGCTCCTGCTGAAACATGGGCAGTACGAAAAGCCTGCTGAAACTGGTCCCATGTGACAGTGTCGACTGGGAAGGTGGCTGTGAAATTCTCCCACCAAGATGCTACGGGTCCTTCTAACTGATGTGCGGCAAACTTAACCTTCTCCACATCTGTGCATCCTGCTGTGGTCAACTCCCTAGCTATCTTGCGGAGCCAATCATCTGCTACTATCGGCTCGGCGCTACTGGAAAACACCGGCGGATTCAGCCTAAGAAAACGGGCTAAGTTGTCAACAGGTGGTGGTGGTGGTGGTGGGGTGTTGTTGTTGTTCCCCTGATTCTGATTCTGAACTAGCAACTGCATCAAGGTGTTCTGCTGCTGGATCAACTGAGTGAGCTTCGGCGGAAAGGCAAATCCGGGGTCACGTCTCGGAGGCATCTGAGGGTTTAGAAAAGATGAGATATAAGAATAAAGGGGGTCTAAAGGGAAAACACTACCCATATGCACATGAGGCAAAAACAAATAATTCACTTCAATCAATCAAACAAGGACATACGATCGATCTAGCTATCGCAAAAGTGCTCGGACTACTATATTTACATGGTGGACTACTACTACTGATGAGGTGGTCTACTACAAATATTCTACGGTTGTAGACTCCATGATATCTGCTCCTGCTTCATCCACATAGTCATCATCGCTACTATCTTGTTCCGAGTCGGTGCCGTCAATGATGATGTAGTCTTCCGGGCTAATCTCCTTGGGTTCCTCGTCTTCATCTACTGGTGTCGGGCCTCCCATAAATATTCCAATCTTCTTGATCAGATCGTCATTCTTCTCCACCAATACTTCAATTTCTTCTTCATAATCTTCACGTGTAGCCTTGAGTTCTTCCTCTAGTTCCTTGATTCTAGTCTTAGCCTTCTTCAGATCTGTCATGTCGGCGCACATCTGATTCTCTTGTCGTCGAATGTGCTGGTTTAACTCCTGAATAAAAGCTGCAATTGATCTATCTTTCCTGGTGCTAATCATCTCCCAGTGTTCATCTCGGCGCCCACAAATCTGGTAGATAGTATCCTTGAGATCCTTGCGGTAGACTTCTCCAATGCGTCCCATGGCGATGTGAGCTGCCAGACTCTTTCCTAGACTCCGAGTTGGTGCAACAAAAGAAAACTCTATGGGCTCAGTGACTGGCATGAACGTCCTTCCTGGAACTTGAACTTGAATCATCCAGCCCACTTCTTCAGGTAAAGTGGCGTTGTAGGTTCCCGTGAAGCTTGGTACTCCTGTGTTCAGGTATTTAGTGACTTCCTTCAAGTGGCACCCAAAGGGTGTATCTTCATCCGGTTGGGTGAACTTGTTCCTTGCATCCGCCATCCTAAAGAGTAGAAAAGATGAGAAGTCAGAGGAGAGGAGAGTGAGTAGTGATCTAGGTCTTTAGCTTAGTGGTCATGTCCTACAGTCAGCGTGTGCTCTGATACAATCTCTGTAGCGACAAGACCTCAAACAGTCTGATCTCTATGCTTCGGTGTCATCCCTGGATCAGTAATGCTGACACCACACAGTACTCGGAGGATTTATAGCAGAGTAGCAATCACACACTTATTACATTGAGTGTCTCAAAAGAGAACTTATTACAATAAATATGGCTTAAGGCCATCTAATAACGATAACAGCGGAAGGCTTGGAAGATAAGTGAGTCCATCAACTCCAACGGCATCACTGAGTATAGAACCACGACCTAAAAACTCCTTAATCGTCGTCTGAAAAGTCTGCAACATTAACGTTGCAGCCCGAAAACGGGTCAGCACATGGAATATGCTGGCAAGTTAACACATGGAGAGTAATGGAATGCAACACCTATACTATATGCATATTTGGCTGGTGGTAAGCTCTATGGTTACAGTTATTGCGTAAAGCCAATTTTTCCCTACTTCAAAGGAATAAATTTAATTACTATCATGGTGGTTGTTAAACATTGAGAATGGTTGACAACATTCTCAATCCCAATTAAGTAACATCATTAAAACCCAACAAAATTAATTTAGAGTAACATGTTGAGATTCACATGATAATCCAGGTACTAGATACTCAAGATGTCCATAACCGGGGACACGGCTAACCATGATTAGTTTGTTACACTCTGCAGAGGTTTGCGCACTTTTCCCCACAAGACTCGATCGCCTCCGTTTGGTTTCTCGCACTACAAGGTGTTTGAGAAACGGATGACCGAGACATAGTCTTTCAGAAGCGCTAGCACCTTACGATCGGGTAGACCGTACCACCTACATCCCCTACATCTGCTAGTCTACCACTGTAAGAGTTTGCACAACTTAGTCAACTATGCCAGAGCCCATAATGGCTCGTGGCTGCACACGGAAGTTTCTAGTATGAATAATCTCATGATCCCTTTGAGCCTGGGTGGCGGTCCAAAAGAAAAACAGGCAAGTCCTGGAAACCCCAGGTGCCTCAATCCACCCAGATGTGTGTTAGGTTGCCACCTTAGATAAACCATTAATTAACAATCTCACATCTGTCATGGATATCACTCACCCAATCCACGTCTACTAGCATAGCATGGCATAATAAGCAAACGTAGAAGTAACTCCCAAATGTTTGATAATAAATAGGTAATAGGTACTACCTCATCTACTTCCCATCTCACAATTTAATTAGATCCTAATCATGCAATGTGTGAGGATTGATCTAATACAATAAAACTGGGTTGTAGAAAAGGTATGATCAAAGTGTTACTTGCCTTGCTGATGATCCGCGAAACCTAGAGATTCGAAGTAACAGCCGGCGCACTCCGGCTATTCTATCGCAGACAAACAACAAGCATACAATAAGTACTCATCTAATGCACAGGTAAAAGTCAAATAGAAGATATAACCAGAAAGTTCAACTTAAGAACCCTGGTTTGCAAAAGAATCAAATCGAACGAAGCAAAAGAAATCAAACGGCGAAAGAAAACAACTTCGTTCTAGTAATCTGGATCTAGGGCAAATTTTACAGTAGCAAAAACATGTTTAAGTTCATTATTCGGAAAGAGGGTTTTGAGACGAAACTCCAGGCGCTTGAATCGCCTGATTCCGACAAACGAGCGAAAAGTTATACCAAAACGAAAATCGGATCAGAAATCACGATCAGAAAATAACCGCGGAATAATCCGATGAAAAAGAAAAACGACGAACAATTTCTTTTTTAAAACAGCACAGAAAACGAGGCGGCGGCGAACCTTGGGCGGCGCGCAACTCCGGCGGCGGCGGCGGGGGGCGGCGGGCGGCGGCGGGCGGCGGCGGCGGCTGGGGCTGGGGCGCGCTAGGGTTAGGGCGGCGGTGGTGGGCTGGCTCAGCTCGGGCCTCGGGCGCGCCTTATAAAGGCCCCGGCCAGGCGGAGTCCTGGCCGAGTACGGCCCAAAGTCGGTTCCGCGTTTTTTTTAAATAATTCCGCTCGGAAGAAAAATAAAAATAAATACTAAACGGACTCCAAAAAAACACGAAATAAATTTTCCCGGGTTTCTAAAATCAAGCCCGATAAAGTGAACATTTATCTGGGCCCAAACTACAACTTTGAAAAACACGCATTTTTCCTAAATTCAAATAAAAATACCGAAAACTCCGAAATAAATCTTATTTGATTTTTTATTAAATCCTCAATATTTCTATATTTTGGGAAAGTCATTTTATTCCCTCTCTCATATTTTTGTAATAGAAATAATTTATGATAAAATAAATAAAATCAAATGATCCTGTTTACATAATTTGAGAAAACTCAAATATGTAAATAACGAAATCCCCAACTCTCTCCGTGGGTCCTTGAGTTGCTTAAGATTTTCTAGGATCAAAACCAAAAGCAAAATAAAATATGATATGCATGATGATCTAATGTATAACATTCCAAATTGAAAATTTGGGATGTTACACGTTAAGAGCAAAAGTTGATTGAAATTCATCAACAGAGAAGTGAACATGGTCGCTCCGGTGACACCCAGTTATTTGAAGTGGTCATAGACTGCCATTACATTCGACCAGTCTGATCATCCTGCGCACATAGCCACCCCTGGGAGGCAAGCACTGGTGGTCGACCCGGTGGTCGAAGGCACTCGACTGACAAAAGTCCTGATGGACGGTGGCAGTGGCCTGAACATACTGTATGCAGAGACGTTGAAGGGAATGGGCATTCCGATGTCCAGACTCAGCAAGATCAATATGAGTTTCCATGGGGTCATTCCAGGCAAGAAGGCTGCATCACTCGGCCAGATTGCTCTCGACGTGGTTTTCGGCAATTCCAAGAATTACCGCAAAGAAAGGTTGACATTTGAAGTTGTGGATTTCTAGAGTGCCTATCATGCCATTCTGGGCAGGCCAGCTTATGCACGCTTTATGGCTCGACCATGTTACGTGTACCTCAAATTGAAGATGCCTGGTCCCAAAGGGGTGATCACTATCTCTGGTAATCAGAAGAAGGCAGAAGAGTGCTTCCAGAAGGGTTCAAAGATTGCCGATGCTCAGATGGCCGTGGTAGAATTACAAGAATACCAGAAAAATGCAGATCCGAGTGATTTGTTCCGAGCCAAGAAGCCAGCCACAGATTCAGCATTCCAGACGTCTGGTGAAATGAAGTCGATTCACATTCACCCGACAGAGCCCAATGCTGCTCCGACTCACATTTCAACCACACTCGACTCCAAATAGGAAGAAGTGCTCATCCAGTTCCTCCGTGAGAACTGGGACATCTTTGCATGGAAGCCTTCTGACATGATGGGTGTTCCCAGGGGACTGGCTGAGCATCATTTACGAATCGACCCAAAAGTGAAACAAGTCAAAGAACATCTTCGACGGTCCGCCGTACAGAAGAGAAAGGCAATCGGTGAAGAGGTGGCTCAGCTTTTGGCAGCTGAGTTTATCCGAGAGATTTACCACTCCGAGTGGTTAGCCAATGTTGTCATGGTCCCAAAGAAGGACGACTCACTTCGCATGTGCATTGACTTCAAGCATATCAATTGGGCATGCCCGAAAGATCACTTTCCTTTCCCTCGCATCGACCAGATAGTCGACTCGACTGCGGGGTGCGAGCGTTTGTCCTTTTTGGATGCCTACTCCGGGTACCACCAGATCCGTCTGTACAGACCCGATGAGATAAAGACAGCTTTCATCACCCCGTTTGGGTGCTTCTGTTATGTCACAATGCCATTCGGTTTGAAGAACGCTGGAGCCACATTCATGCGGATGATTCAGAAGTGTCTGCTCACTCAGATCAGTCGGAATGTAGAAGCATACATGGATGACATTGTGGTAAAGTCACGTAAAGGTTCCGACCTGCTGACTGACCTTGCTGAAACCTTTGCCAGCCTCAGAAGGTATGATATCAAGCTCAGTCCATCAAGGTGCACATTTGGAGTTCCAGGCGGAAAATTACTCGGTTTCCTAGTTTCCAAACGAGGGATCGATGCTAACCCAGAGAAACTGGGTGCTATACTCTGAATGAAACGCCCTGTGCGTGTGCATGATGTCCAGAAGCTTACTGGTTGCTTGGCCACCCTAAGTCGATTCATTTCTCGCCTGGGTGAAAAGGCGCTGCCTCTTTACCGACTGATGAAGAAATCCGATAAGTTCGAGTGGACCCCAGAAGCTGATGCAGCATTTGCAGAGCTAAAAGCCCTGCTTTCCACCCAGTTGGTGCTTGCTGCTCCAATCAGCAAAGAGCCTTTACTGCTTTATAGAGCAGCCACTGGACAAGTCGTCAGTACAGTACTTACGGTCGAGTGGGAAGAAGAAGGAAAAGCTTATAAAGTTCAGCGCCCAGTTTATTATATTTCTGAAGTCCTGACTCCGTCAAAGCAGAGATATCCGCACTACCAGAAGCTCGTCTATGGGATTTACATGACCATGAAGAAGGTTGCACACTATTTCTCTGATCACTCTGTTACAGTCGTCAGCGACGCTCCATTGTTAGAGATTCTGCACAACAGAGATGCAACTGGTCGAGTGGCAAAATGGGCGATTGAACTCCTTCCCTTAGATATCAAGTTTGAGGCAAAGAAAGCTATCAAGTCCCAAGCAATAGCAGATTTCCTCGCAGAGTGGATCGAACAGCAACTGCCAACTCAAGTTCACTCGGAGCACTGGACCATGTTCTTTGACGGATCCAAAATGCTGAATGGTTTTGGTGCTGGGGTAGTACGGGTATCCCCCCGAGGAGACAGACTCAGATATGTCATCCAGATTCACTTTGATTCCTCCAACAATGAAGCAGAATATGAAGCACTCCTGAATGGGTTGTGCATGGCCATCTCACTCGGCGTCCGTCACCTCATGGTCTACGGTGACTCAGATTTGGTAGTCAATCAAGTGATGAAGGAGTAGGACATAAGAAGCCCAGCCATGACTGGTTACTGCAACACGGTGAGGAAGCTGGAAAAGAAGTTTGAGGGGTTAGAGCTCCATCACATACCCCGACTGAAAAATCAAGCAGCCGATGACTTGGCAAAGATAGGTTCCAAGAGAGAAGCCATTCCCAGCAATGTGTTATTGGAGCATATTCACACGCCGACAGTTCAGGAAGATCCTTTTACTGAAGAGCCCCCGCAGCCTAAGAGCGCCACAGACCCGACTGAAGTCGAGGTCCCAGCCGTGGTCGACCTGATCATGGAGGTTCTGACCATTACTCCAGACTGGACAGTGCCGTACATTGCGTACATCCTCAGGAAAGAACTCCCAGGGGATGAGGAAGAGCCTCGACAGATCGTCTGTCGACCAAGGCCTTTACTTTGATAAAAGGACAACTGTTCAGGGAAAGCGTGACTGGAGTCGGTCAGAAATGCATAACACCAGAAGAAGGTCGAATGATCCTCAATGACATCCACTCGGGGACCTGTGGTCACCATGCGTCCTCTCGAGCCATCGTGTCTAAAGCATACCGAGCTGGATTCTATTGGCCACGAGCAAATGAAATGGCGAAAGATATAGTCGACAGATGTGAAGACTGCCAGTTTTACTCCGACATGTCTCACAAGCCAGCGTTAGCCCTCAAGACCATCCCCCTTATCTGGCCCTTTGCTGTTTGGGGACTGGATATGGTTGGACCACTGAGAACTCGCAGGAGCGGTGAGGGAGTCCTGGATTAGGGGGTGTTCGGGTAGCCGGACTATACCTTCAGCCGGACTCCAGGACTATGAAGATACAAGATTGAAGACTTCGTCCCGTGTCCGGATGGGATTTTCCTTGACGTGGAAGGCAAGCTTGGCGATGTGGATATTCAAGATCTCCTACCATTGTAACCGACTCCGTGTAACCCTAACCCTATCCGGTGTCTATATAAACCGGAGGGTTCTAGTCCGTAGGACAACTTCATCATACAACAATCATACCATAGGCTAGCTTCTAGGGTTTAGCCTCCTTGATCTCGTGGTAGATCTACTCTTGTACTACCCATATCATCAATATTAATCAAGCAGGAGTAGGGTTTTACCTCCATCGAGAGGGCCCGAACCTGGGTAAAAACATCGTGTCCCTTGTCTCCTGTTACCATCCGCCTAGACGGACAGTTCGGGACCCCCTACCCGAGATCCGCCGGTTTTGACACCGACATTGGTGCTTTCATTGAGAGTTCCTCTGTGTCATCACTTTTGGGCTCGATGGCTCTTTTGATCATCAACGACGATGCGGTCCAAGGTGAGACTTTTCTCCCCGGACAGATCTTCGTCTTCGGCGGCTTCGCATTGCGGGCCAATTCGCTTGGCCACCTGGAGCAGATCAAAAGCTACGCCCCTAGCCATCAGGTCAGGTTTGGAAGCTTAAACTACACGGCAGACACCCGCAGGGATTCGATCTTCGACGGATTCAAGCCACAGCTGAGCGTGCCGCACTGTGTCAAGGGGCATGATCTAGCTCTGCCGCCAAACAGTGCCCTGGAGGCCGCACAAGCACCGGTTCCGACCCTTTATCCGGAGGCTATTGAGCCAATCGAGGATGAGCGGTTGGACGTCACCTTGGGGGCTACGATCTCAAAGGCGATCGAGCCGAACGTTAGCCCCGCGTTCCGCATGGCCCGTGACTCCAAGGAGCCGGATTCCTCTCCGAACACCAAACCCCCCGCGCCCCTGCTGATCGAATCCAATTGGACGCCGATAATGTAGTTCACCGCCGCGGACATCTTTCAGCACTCGCCTTTTGGCGACATCCTGAATTCTCTAAAGTCTCTCTCTTTATCATGAGAGCCCTGGCCGGACTACGGTCAGCGAGGATGGGATACGGATGATGAAGAAATTCAAAGCGCACCCACCAACCACTTGGTAGCCACTGTCGACAATTTAAATGATGTGCTCAACTTCGACTCTGCAGACATCGACAGCATGGACGACGATGTAGGAGATACAGATGAGCCAACGCCCATAGGGCATTGGACAGCTACCCCATCTCACGATGTGTACATGGTGGATACCCCTAAAGGAAACGACAACAAGGAAAAAGGGGATGGAACGGGGGACCGATCCCTCGAAAAGCAATCAAAGCGTCGGCGTAAACGCCGACCCAAGCCCCGCCTCGATAAAGACCCAGCCATAGAGCAGGATGAGCCGGTACACGACGAGCAGGCCATAGAGAAACCGTCCAAACAGGGAAACACGGATAGAGAAACTGAACATCCCTCCCCCGGCGAAAACAGCACTCCGGACGACCTTACGCCGGATAAACCCATGAAGCAGAAGAATCTCCACAAGAGGCTCGTTTCAACAGCACACAGGCTGAAAAAGCAGAAGCAGAAGCTAAAAACGGCGGAAGATGCACTCAGGATCCGATGGAGTAAAGTAATCAATACCGCAGATAAATACGGCGACAGTCGCCGCACTAAAAGCTATCCGAAGAGAAAGCTACTGCCCGAATTCGACGAAGAGGCCCTAGAGCCCTCGCATTCAAAAAATAAGAAAGCCACACGGTCAGATAGACGACCCCATGGCCACCATAAAGCGGCAAGCGGTGCCGCACTTAAATCGGCATGCGACCCACTTAAGGATTTGCATCAGGGCCCAGTCAGGTCCATTTACGGGCCAAGAAAGCAAGCTCTCGTAAGCAATGCAATAAAGCCATCATCAGAATCCGGCACACCCAAATACAGGGGCGCTGCACACCCCCTATGTTTCACCAATGAGGTCCTGGACTATGAATTTCCAGAGGGATTCAAACCCGTAAACATAGAGGCATATGATGGAACAACAGACCCTGGAGTTGACCTCCACGCCATATGGCTAGAGGAGATGACCTCCACATACATATGGCTAGAGGAGATGACCTCCACCCCATAAAATACTTACCCCTTAAGCTTAAAGGGCCAGCCCGGCATTGGCTTAAAAGCCTTCTTGAAAACACAATCGGATGTTGGGAAGAACTCGAGGACGCTTTCCGAGCAAATTTTCAAGGGACCAATGTCCGCCCTCCGGATGCAGGCGATCTTAGTCACATAACTCAACAGCCCGGAGAATCAGCTCGGCAATTCTGGAATAGATTCCTCACTAAAAAGAATCAGATAGTCGACTGTCCGGACGCCGAAGCCTTAGCAGCTTTCAGGCATAACGTCCGAGACGAATGGCTCGCCAGACACCTCGGCCAAGAAAAGCCAAGAACAATGGCCGCACTAACAAGCCTCATGACCCGCTTTTGTGCAGGAGAGGACAGCTGGTTGGCAAGATGCAGCCCCAGCGACCCAAGTACATCCAAAACTAGGGATGGAAATGGAAAACCGCGATGCAACAAGGACCTGTCCGGACTAAGGAAAAAATTCCTAAGAGCACGGCAGTCAACCGGATTCAAAAGCTCACGATAGAATCAGAGAAAGCCACCCCTCCAGGACAACAGGGATGATCCATCCAACTTAAACAAAATCCTGGACAGGATATGTCAAATACACAGTACTCTCGGTAAGCCTGCTAACCATACCCACAGAGATTGTTGGGTTTTCAAACAATCCGGCAGACTCAATGCCGAACACAAGGGGCTCGACACACCAAGCGAAGACGAGGACGAACCCCAAAAGCAGAGCACCAGGAAACAAAAGAACTTCCCACAAGAAGTAAAAGCAGTAAACTTACTTCACATAACAAAACATGCGGCGCCCATAAAGGCACGCACCACACGACCTATCCCAAAGGGGTCCCGCCATTGGTTGTCAAAACCAATCATCTTTGATCAGCTGGATTATTCTAGAAGTATCAGGAACGCAGGAGGGACTGCCTTGGTACTCGATCCAATAATTGGCGGACTCCAGTTTTCAAATGTCCTTATGGACGGCGGCAGTGGACTAAACCTGATATATCAGGACACAATCCGCCACATGGGGATAGACCCAGCAAGAATCCGCCGCAGAAAAACCGCCTTTCAAGGGGTCACGCCTGGTCCGGACACCCGTTGCATGGGTTTTCTCTGGCTCGAAGTTATATTCGGCTCTACCGATAACTTCCGCCGTGAAAAGCTGACCTTCCACATCGTCCCATTCTCCAGTCACTATCAAGCACTACTGGGATGCGAAGCTTTCGCCCGCTTTAACGCAATACCGCACTATGCATCTCTAACGCTTAAGATGCCCGGTCCACGAGGCATCATCTCTTTGAAGGGGAAGCATTGATGTGCTCCTCCCCCAAGCGGAGGACTGTGCGGCCACTTTGACAGCCCCACAGTAAAATTACTTCATCGGCAAAAATTTCGGAATAGGTCATTAAAGACCACGAACGCGGATAGACGAGTTCGGTACAAAATCATCATTGATGCAGGCTTAGTGGCCATATACTCCCGCACTAGGGGCTCCGTACATATACAATAAGAGACAATAAAGCTCAGTTCTATATATTTTACTTTATAGTTTGCTTATTTTAAACTTTTGTTCGGCACGACCCATTTTTAGCTCAGTTCCTCTCTTTCGCAGATGAACGTCGTGCGGCGCCCGTCCAGGATACGGCACAACGGAGACACGGGCGCAGACGTGCAGTAGGGACCCGTCCTAAGGATTCTTTTTAGATTAAGACCCTGCGTAAACCTTTTTTACTCTCTCTTGTTGCTACATATCCCCTGGTTTTCTCTGATATAACCAAGGAGGAGGCTGGCGTCTTGGCATGTGGCCACGTCAGAATTTTTGCGCGTACCTGGACACTAGGGGCTTTTTAATAAAGAGTGTTGTTTTGCCCGCACTCATAAAGACCGAACACCTTAGGGAGTGTTCGGCGTCGCCGGTTTTGGCATTATATGCATCAGCTCCGAATCATGTCTTTGGTCAACTGTTGGGTTGCCCGGCTCCTGAGTTCGGCTACCTTACGTTCCGCTCTATCGGCTAAGGTAGCACCAGGAGAACTACTGCGGTTGTGCCCCGGTTAGGCCGGGCGAGCGCCTCAGTAGAGAAAGCCGAAAACTGACTGTCATGATGTAGCGTGATACTGGTCATCCACCCGATGACCTATCGGAATCTATTGGATTCCTCCGTTTTAACGAAGGGTCGTTTCCCGGCCAGGCACATACGCGCCCCGAACTCCGGTGAGCGCAGTCGCCACCAAGGGGCTACCTAAATAGTCCCACTGTCAAGCTCCTATGGCTAAGTGAAAGTGTTAAAGCATTATAGTCCGGTTGCCTGGCCCGCTACGCTATCACCTCCTTTGTAGGACCAAGACGTTGGGTTAAGTGTGAAAATGCGTCTTCTGCGAGCACCCCCGCACTATGTGCGTGGGGGCTGAAGCCAACGACTGCCATCTTTCAGATTATATATATATATATATCTTAAAATGGCCGCACAGGAGGTGTTCCCAATACTTGAAGGCACAAGTATAAAAGGCCACTACAATTTATCAAAATATTGCTTTTATAATTACATATGCTATCATAACATAGCATCCTTCGAGCACTGTGTCTCTATTACACGAGCTCCTTCAAGGACTTCTTGAAAATAGTGCTCGGAGGGTACTCGACTTTTGTCCGAATCTCGGGACGCAACAACGGTGGTCTCCATCTCTGCCCAGTATGTCTTGACACGGGCAAGAGCCATCTGTGTGCCCTCTATGTATGCTGACCTCTTCATCGCATTGATACGCGGCACCGCATCAAGGAATTGCTGCAGCAAGCTGAAATAACTATTCGGCTCCGATCTCCCAGGCCACAGATGACCCATGACGTACTTCATGGCGAGTCCGGACAATCTATTCAGTTTGGCCCATTGAGCCAGGCAATCGTCCACTGCCAATGGACGCTCTGGATTGTGGAACTGTGACCAGAAAAGCTTTTCCACTTCGCGATCTTTTAGATCTCGAAAGTGTTCGGTCGCATCAGCAGCACTTGCTGCCAAATCCAGATAGGTGTCCTCCACACTCCACATCCGGTCCAACGGAGCAAACTTCGGATCGCAAAACTTCCTCTGCAGCATAAAGGGCTTTCCAGCCGCAATCTGTTCGGCCTGACGCAGCTCCTCCTTCGCAGCTCTCATCGCAGAGCGAGCGTCCTTGGCATCGGCAACGGCATTCTCTAAGTCCGTCTATCTCGCCCGGTCTTCTTTCTCAAGAATTTTGCAACGGTCTGCAGCGCTCTTTAACTTCTCGGCCATCTCGGCCATCTCTTCTTTGCTTCGGCAGTGAGCAGCCTGTTCAGCTCTCAGCTCTTCAAGGGCCTTCTCGGTAGCCGCATCGCTTTTTCTGGCTTGCTCCTTAGCTCGGGCAAGTTCTGCCCTAAGATTCTCCATGGCGGCCGTACCATCTGCGTCAAGCACACACATTGTAAGACACTGGCATGAAGCTCCTCTTACCTGATGCCGCCCGAGGAATTACATACCTTGAGCCTCATCAAGCCGCTTGTTGACAAGCGCTATGTCGGCATCTGCCACGTCCAGTTGCCGCTTTAGTTCGGCCAAATCATCAGTTCGGCTTGATTCCGGACACCTCGCCACCTACATTCAGAGGCGACATCTTAGACCTGGGATTATGATCCTCTGCGTGCCGTCGTTTCTTGACAACACGCAGAGTCTCAGGGGCTACTATCTACACAGGGCGCATCTTACTTATGCGCAACTGACAAAAGTGTACATTATCTAACGTACCTCAAAACCCGTCAGTAAACTTTTGACGGCCTCATGCAATCCACTTTCTGTGGATGAAATCCTTTCAATCACCGTGCCCATCAATGCATGGTGCTCCTCTGAGATAGAAGCTCGCCCCAGCAGAATCTTTAGCTCCTCCGGCCGAGCACCAGACGGTGCCGGACTTGTCCTATGGCCTCTTTCGAAGGCCGGACGTGGAGAACCTTGGGGGGCCACATAGCTATCTTCTGCCCCTGCCGGATTCAGAGAAACTCTTCGCGACGACACCTCAAGGTCGCCCGCCTCGCTAGGCGGTACGGCAGGGGGAGGCGTCCCGCTCTCCATCATCTCCGCAAGAAGATCCCCCGAAGACGAGCTCTGCTGAGAAGGGCTGAGGTCCAAGCTACAAGGTAAAATTTCGGTTAATCTTCTCAGATATAAATCAAGGATTTCTCTCATCCCTCAAAAGGAAAACCTCTCTCTACTTACGGCTCGCTGGAGGGCTGAGCCCTTTGAGGGCGTAGTTCGGCCGAGGAACTCCCCGGCATCGGACCCTCTGACCAGGATTTTCTCCCCCGCTTCGAGGCCATGGTCTCCGGGTCGTCAGAGGTGGCCCTCTTCTTCCCCTTAGGAGAGGAATTGTTGGTTCCTCCCTTCGGAGCAGCCTCCTTCGAGGAGGCCATAGTTCCCTTGTCGTTCCACTTACTTCCCTCCAAAGGCATTATCTTCAACATTTTGACAAGCATGGGATCCGGCCTGGTTTCGGGAAGCGGAGCCGGACACCTGATCAGCTTTGCCTTCGCTATCCACTCCTGTTTAAAAGGACAGCTCTTTTAGTGGCAAGTTTATGACGATTATATGGATAGCAGGTCCGGGCACAAGGTTACTTACTTGGGTATCCGGGCGATTGCAGCTTTGGCCTGCGTCCTCGGTCAAATCCGGACACATCATTTGTGATCCAAAGAACAGTTTATACATCTGCACGGGCGTTGCGCCCATGAAATTCTGGAGAGCGCGTGGTCCCTCTGGATTAAACTCCCACAGGCGAAGGGAGCGACGTTTGCCGGGCAGTATCCGGTGAATCAACATGACCTGCGTCACCTTGACCAGGCTGAGGTCTCCTTCTAAGAGATCCCTAATGCGGCCCTGCAACAAGGGCACGTCTTTGGGTAACCCCCAATCTAACCCTTATCTGACCCATGACGTTAGCCGTGGTGGGGGACCCGAGCGAAAGGCAGGAAGCGCCACCCACTTGGTGCCCCTGGGAGCGGTGATATAGAACCACTCTCGTTGCCACAAGCCAAGCTCCTCGTGAAAAGAGCCCTCGGGCCATGGAGCATCAGCATTCTTGCTTATAAGAGCGCCTCCGCACTCTGCGTGTCATCCCTCGATCATCTTTGGCTCCACTTTAAAAGTCTTGAGCCATAATCCGAAGTGAGGGGTAACACGGAGGAACGCCTCACACACGACGATGAATGAGGAAATATGGAGGAAGGACTACGGAGCTAAGTCATGGAATTCCAGCCCGTAATAAAACAGCAGCCCCCTCACGAAGGAATCCATTGGGAAGCCTAACCCCCAAAGGAAGTGAGACATGAACACCACGCTCTCACCGGGCTGGGGACTAGAGATGGCCTACCCTTGAGCAGGCAACCTATGCGAAATTTCACCGGTCAGGAACTTAGCCTCTCTCAACTTTAGCACGTCCTCCTCCGTGATGGAGGAGGGCGTCCATCGGCCTTTAAGGTCAGAGCCGGACATTGTCAAAGGTCCGAAGCGCCTGCAATCTGGGCCTAGGGTGTTGGAACTCGAGGCGACGGGCGAACTTGTTTGAGATTGGAAAAAGGAGTAAGGCCTTGGTCTCTTTATAAGAGGTTGAATACCAAGAGCCCCTCCCGTAACCGTTTGGGACTCGCCTTTAATCGAGGAAATGTGCTAACGGGCACGATTGGGTTACCCACGTCCGTATTGATGAGAATCCCGTAAAAGGGGGAACACGATCTCGGCTTTGACAAGACGTGCCAAGGAAACCGCCTCACAAAATGTGCTGAGGTGGAAAAGTAAATATGATTCAAGTAAAGGACTTGGCCGTAGTGTGATGTCACATTGCGGAATACGTCAACAGATTAGATTTGTGTTAATATTATTCTCTCTATGGGAATATGTGGAAACTTATTTTGCAGAGCCGGACACTATCCTTGTTTAAAATATTCTTGAAGGACTTGGAGGAGGAACCCGCCTTGCAATGCCGAAGACAATCTGCGCGCCGGACTCGTCGTCATTGAAGCCTGGTTCAGGGGCTACTAAGGGAGTCCTGGATTAGGGGGTGTTCGGGTAGCCAGACTATACCTTCAGCCGGACTCCAGGACTATGAAGATACAAGATTGAAGACTTCGTCCCGTGTCCGGATGGGACTTTCCTTGGCGTGGAAGGCAAGCTTGGCGATGCGGATATTCAAGATCTCCTACCATTGTAACCGACTCTGTGTAACCCTAACCCTATCCGATGTCTATATAAACCGGAGGGTTCTAGTCCGTAGGACAACTTCATCATACAACAATCATACCATAGGCTAGCTTCTAGGGTTTAGCCTCCTTGATCTCGTGGTAGATCTACTCTTGTACTACCCATATCATCAATATTAATCAAGCAGGAGTAGGGTTTTACCTCCATCGAGAGGGCCCGAACCTGGGTAAAAACATCGTGTCCCTTGTCTCCTGTTACCATCCGCCTAGACGGACAGTTCGGGACCCCCTACCCGAGATCCGCCGGTTTTGACACCGACAAGCGGCTTCACTCATGTGCTCGTTGCAGTCGACAAGTTTACCAAATGGATCGAAGCTAAACCTATCAAGAACCTTGAGGCCAGCACCGCTGTCAGTTTTATCAGAGAATTGACATTCAGATATGGAGTTCCACATAGCATCATCATGGACAATGGGTCGAACTTTGATTTTGATGATTTTAGAGCTTTCTGCGCTTCTCAAGGCACACGAGTCGACTATGCTTCAGTCGCTCACCCGCAGTCGAACGGACAAGCAGAAAGAGCCAATGGACTAATTCTCAAAGGACTGAAACCCGACTGATGCATGATCTCAAACACGTAGCAGGCGCTTGGGTTGATGAACTTTCATCAGTTCTGTGGGGTTTAAGGACAACTCCTAATCGGTTGACCGGACAAAGTCCTTTCTTCTTAGTCTATGGAGCCGAAGCTGTTCTGCCAAGTGACCTGCTACACAACGCACCCCGAGTCGAGCTCTTCTCTGAAGAGGAAGCAGAGCAGGCCCGACAAGATTCAATCGATCTCTTAGAGGAGGAAAGAGAGATGGCCTTGATCCGGTTGACCATTTATCAGCAAGACTTGCGTCGATTACACGCCAGAAATGTGAGGGGTCGAGCCTTTCAAGAAGGAGACCTGGTTCTTTGAGTGGATCAACAGAAACCACACAAGCTCGCCCCGACTTGGTATGGCCCCTTCTTTACAGTGTTGAACATCAGAAAGACGAGCCACGGGCTTGGAACACGGAGCTGCTCCGCCCCTTTTATAGTTAAGCACTCATTCGAATAAAATGTAATAAGAAATACCTTTGTAATTTGTTCATCAAAGACAAGAGCTTTTCAGTCTTCTCGCATGATTGTTGTTGCTTTTATTTACCTCCAAAATCCCCCAGTGGGTAGGCATAGCCGCGGATCCGTTTCTCCTAAGTTCAAAAGAAAATCCTACTGAGTGGTGAGCAATCCTCCCACTCGGGGCCTTAGCTGCAGTCCAGTACTCGCCTAAGTTTTCTCACTCGGAGACTTAGCTGCAGTCCGGTACTCGCCTAAGTTTGAAAAAATCCCACCGAGTGGAGAGCAACCCTCCAACTCGGGGGCTTAGCTGCAGTCCAGTACTCGCCTAAGTTCTCTCACTTGGAAACTTAGCTGCAGTCCGGTACTCGCCTAAGTTTGAAAAAATCCCACCGAGTGGAGAGCAATCCTCCCACTCGGGGGCTTAGATGCAGTCTAGTACTCGCCTAAGTTCTCTCACTTGGAAACTTAGCTGCAGTCCGATACTTGCCTAAGTTTGAAAAAATCCCACCGAGTGGAGAGCAATCCTCCCACTCGGGGGCTTAGCTACAGTCCAGTACTCGCCTAAGTTCTCTCACTTGGAGACTTAGCTGTAGTCCGGTACTCGCCTACGTTTGAAAAAATCCCACCGAGTGGAGAACAATCCTCCCACTCGGGGGCTTAGCTGCAGTGCAGTACTCGCCTAAGTTTAAAAAATCCTACCAAGTGGAGTGCAACCCTCCCACTCGGGGGCTTAGCTGCAGTCTAGTACTCGCCTAAGTTTGTAAAATCCTACCGAGTGGGGAGAGACCCTCCCACTCGGAGGTTCGGAGCTACGCCACAAGTACGACGTGCGCTCCATCCCTATCCGCAAGGACGACGAGGTGCAGGTCGACTTCAACCTTCTCCTTCGGAGCTACGCCACAAATACAACGTGCGCTCCATCCCTATTCGCAAGGACGATGAGGTGCAGGTCGACTGTAACCTTCTCCTTCGGAGCTACGCCACAAATACAACGTGTGCTCCATCCCTATTCGCAAGGACGACGAGGTGCAGGGTGACTGCAACCTTCTCCTTTGGAGCTACGGCACAAGTACAACGTGCGCTCCATCCGTATCCGCAAGGACGACGAGGTACAGGTCGACTGCAACCTTCCCCTTAGGAGCTACGACATAAGTACAACATGTGCTCCATCCCTATCCCCAAGGACGACGAGGTGCAGGTCGACTGCAACCTTCTCCTTCGGAGCTACGTCACAAGTACAACGTGCGCTCCATCCCTATCCGCAAGGACGACGAGGTGCAGGTCGACTGGAGCCACCACTTCAAAGCTGCATCTCCAGCGCAAAGACTATTCCGAGCAGTGAACAAAGCCCATTCCAAGGCAAAACACAAGTGTATTCGGAGATAAACCAAATTCGGATAAATCCTAAAGTTCCAAGCAGCAAACCAAAAGTATTCGAGCATCAAGCCCGAAGGAGTTTAACGGTTACAGCAACCACTCGGCATTCTGAGACAAATTTAAAGCAGATTCAAGTCTCATATGTTTGTTCACTCGGCAGGAGGAGGGCTAGCAGGCTTGACGAATTCGTCCAGGTCGATCCCATCCGCGATCCTAGTAGCAGCAGTGATGAAAGGTTCCATGAAGGACTGGAAGTCATGCTTTTTGGTGTTAGCGACCTTGATCGCGGCCAGCTTGTCTTCACGAGCCTCCTTGCAGTGGACTCGCACCAAGGACAGCGCCACGTCAGCACCACACGGGGCGGAGGACTTCTTCCATTCTTGCAGTCGGTCAGGGATCTGGTTCAGTCGAGCCATCAGGGATTCCAGGTCATTTTGAAGCGTCGCCCTTGGCCAAAGCGATGAGTCGATTCGGGAGACTACCTCCTTCAGGCGCACGAGGTAGCTTGTGGCGCTGGCGATACGGGACTCCAGTCGGAGCACGTTCATTGCAGTTTCGTCGCAAACTAGAGAAGCGATAGGGTCCAGACCCGTCTCAACCTTTCCAGTTTCCTCGTCAATGTCTCGGCAGAATTCTATAGCCAAAAATTAGTGAGTCGACTGAGAAGGATCCGTTCGCAAGCATCAACGCAGTCGGTTTAAAAGAAATACCTTCCAGCGTGAGATAGAGCTTCTTGGCAAGAGTCCTCAGATAAGCTTCCGTGTCATTCCTCTTGCGGATCGCGGACTCCAGCTTTTCATTCAGGGCCACCTTGTCCCTCTGCGGACTAGTCACTTCTTGGTTAGGTTCATTGAGGCAAGATTTCAGCCTGTTCACCTCCCCTTCCAGCGTCCCAACTGAAGCCAGCTTCTCGTCTGCGAGAGCAGTTTTATCTTGGGCTGCTTTTTGCGCGGCGGCAAGGTCCGAGTCCTTCTTCTCCAAAGCCAACTTCATTTTCTCTGCAAAATAAGCAATCGAATCAAACAAGAGATCGAAGAAATATATTGAAAGACAGTCGACAGGCAGTTACCTTCCATACCAGCAGCTTCGTCTTGAGCTTTCTTCAGATTCTGCTGGGCCAATTCCAAGTCGAGGTTGAGTTGCCTCTACTTCTCCTCAAGTTCAGCAAACTTGGAAATAAGAGTAGAAGACTTTTGCAGAAGGCAAAAGACGGGTCAGTCGACAAGATCAAAGGTTGTTTACTTGCGAGTGAATAAAACCTAAGGAAGTCACTTGAGACCCCAGCCGACTGCACACAGCGGGTGCACTTGGCGTGCCCCCGCTGATTAAAAACCAACTCGACCGGTCCGCCCGGATCAAGTCAAAAAAAAGTTGTTCAAACCCCAGTCGACTGCCTGCAGTCGACTGCAGTCTCGGGGACTACACCCAGTGGGTACACTTAGCGTGCCCCCATCGGTTCAGATCCTACTCGCCCAGACTGAGTGGAAGAACGCAACTACCAAAGACAATAAAACACCTAGTGGGTGCACTGTTTTGACGCAAATAACAGGAGATTGTGTAGAAGAAAATTTTTCGGGTAGCATATCCTGATAGAACAAGAGCAATCGAAAAGTCTACTTACCTGGACATTGGCCCGGAGAGCAGCGCTGGCATCATAGGCAGCCTGGCTATTCTCATGCACCATCTTCATCCGCTCCATCATCAGGTCAGCCTGTCGGATGGCTTCTGCAGCTGCTTTCGACTGGTTGTCCGGGACGGGGTAGCTGGTGAAGAAGAGAGCAGACGGCCCAGGTGTGGCAGCTTCGAGCTCCGTGGCATGGAGTTGGACGACTAAAGGAATCACCGGTGCAGTCGACGGCGCGGGGTGCTCACTCGACAAGGGTGCAGCGAAGGTTACAGAGGCCCTGCCTGCGTCTTCAGGTTGATAGACGGGTGGCGTTGTTGTTGGCCCTTTCCGAGACATCTTGCCGGCTGCTACCTTCTTGCTCTTCCTGGGCATAAGAGCCACATCTTCATCGTCATCTGGAAGATCGATGACGTTGGGTGGAGCTGCAAGACAGATCATTTGACCCCAAGTGAACCGCTAGAATGCAATCGACCAAGGAATCAAGAACAAGATCATAAGAGTTTCTACCTGGGTTAGAGGTAACCGCGTCTTCCATCTCCTCGTCTCGATACTGGAGGGAAGAGGTTCCCAATGTAGGAGCTCTGCAAGTGTCCGTACTCAGTCGGTTATGTTCTGTTGCTCGAGTCGACGAAAAGAACAAGTCAGATGATTACCCGGAGATGGTAGGGACGGTCACTTTGATCCTGGGCAAAGCCTTGGGCAGTTTGGAGGAGGTGGCCTTCGGTGTTTTTGGAGCTGGAGGCGGCACAACCTTGGGCTGCTTTGGGGCCTTCTCAATCGGTGCTGGAGAAGACGTCCGGGGGTGCTTCGAAGACTGCCCAGTCAGCGCGGTCGCCATGTCCAGGGTGCTTGACGGGTCGTGTGCGTGCTTGGATCTCCTCTCTCTGCGAGGAGGCGAGTCGACTTCTTCGTCATCGCTCGAGTCATCGCTCTCCTCATCCTCCTCTGCATCCGATTGCCACTCGCCGCTACCGCCCCCTCTCGCTCCCTCCTCGACGTCTTGCTCCTGCACTCCGTTGGGCATCGAGTACATGTCAATGAGAGCCTGAAAGAACAATGAGCAAAAGGAGTACAGTCGACCGTCAACAAGGTGTCACATAGTGAATCGGAAAGATACTTGATAAAACAGAATCATACCTGCTCCGGCTGACGCGAGTGGTCGAACGGAATCACCCTCCTAGACACCCGAGGGTTGTCTTTGTTGCTGGTGATTCCCATCAGTCACTTCTCCAAGATATCCTCGCTGACGTCCTCCGGGTGGATCCGAGAGGAGTCCTCGAGCCCAGAGTACATCCACATTGGATGATCACGTGCCTGAAGCGGTTGGATGCGTCGACCGAGAAAGACCTCCAGCAGGTCCATCCCAGTCACCCCTTCGCGGACGAGTTGGACGACCCGCTCGACCAGCACCTTGACCAGCGCCTTCTCTTCTAGGACCACCTTCAGGGAGGAAGGCTTCTCCACTCGAGCCAAAGAAAAGGGAGGAAGTCTAGTCGACTGACCCAAGGTCGGATGGTCCTTACAGTAAAACCATGTCGATTGGCAACCCCGGACCGAGTCGGGAAGGATCATTGCTGGGAAGGTTCTCTTGTTCCTCATCTGGATCCCCAGGCCCCCGCACATCTGGATCACGTGTGTCCTATCATCACTCGGATTGGCCTATTTGACCGACTGGGAGCTGCAGGTGAGGATGTGTTTGAAAAGGCCCCAGTGCGGTCGACAGCCCAAGAAATTCTCACACATTGACACAAAAGCGGCCAGATAGACTATGGTGTTTGGAGTGAAATGGTGGAGCTGAGCCCCAAAGAAGTTCAAAAAGCCCCGGAAGAAAGGATGGGGAGGCAGTGAGAATCCGCGATTGTCGGTGTTCTGGGAACGGGGGTCCCCAGACTTGCCTACCTGCGGCCTGCGGCGTGGCTAAAGTGGGGGCCCAGCGCGGCCCATGTTCATCAGCCCAAGGTCAAGACCCTCGCGAGGGCCAAGCCTCGCGGGGCGGATGACAGGAAGTTTCCTCTAGAGCGGCCTCATCAGGCAGGCTCGTGAGGAGGCGAAGAGATCAATGCAAGGGTACCTCGCGAGGATCCCATGACGCAAGCCATGACGATCAAGGCCAGGCGGGCGCTAGGCGGGCACCAGCCTGCGCAGGGTCCTTGTTTCCCCTTTAATGCAAAGGGGGAAAGCATAGGCCAAGGTATCAGGCAAAGATTACCATTCCGGTGCAACGACACCAAGACCAGCCGGACGGCCAGACGGAGGTCACCGTGGAGCCCAAGACAGCGTCATCACCAGTGCTTTTGGCAGCCGAAGACCACCTTTGGTCAGGATAACTTGTATTGGATGTTCCCCTTCAAAATGGCCAATTGTTGGTGCCCTTCCCGCTCAATTATTCGGGGAGAGGCCCAGGGCCTCTATAAATAGAGATAGCCTCCACAAAAGAGAGGAGAGAAAAAAGAGGGGAAGAAGAAGAGGAGAGAAAACCCAGTAGCGACTAAGTAGAACACACTGCACCAGCTCAAGAACACCCCTCGCGAGGCTGTTCTTCCCTTGTACTGTCCATCATCAGCCCTAGAGGCAATCCACCACACCACACACTGGAGTAGGGTATTACACCACAACGGTGGCCTGAACCAGTATAAACCTCGTGTCCCTTGTGTTGTTCATCATTTTCATCTTAGTTCGCACGAGAGGATCGGACGTAGATCGGTAGGGAGAGATCTCCGCGCGCACCCCAGTATTCGAACCTCAAGGGTCTGCGGGAACCCGAAATCCAACATTTGGTGTGCCAGGTAGGGGTGCGCCGGAGTCCTTCTTCCTCCGCGTCGCATTCCGCCGCTTCGCCACCCAGATGTCAAGCAACCCGGCTGCCAACACCGACCGCTGGGTGGCGTGGCCCACCCACGCCGTGTCGCCCTCTCAGGGCGACCTCAACCTTGCGCCTCAGGCAGCTCGCGCTTCGCAGGGCGCTGCGGGATGCGTGCGAAGCGGCCAGACGCCGCCTGCCCTAACGCCACGGCAGGTGCGGGCCGCCGCAAGGGCCTTGAACCACGCCGCTACCCCAGCACCATACACCCGACGAGAGCAGGCGAACTCCAGGGCCGCGCTCACGGTGGCCCGAGAGCTAGTATGGTGCCGCTTGCTGGAAGGTGGCCGCGACGTGTTGTTGGAGCGAGTGGCCGAGCTCCTGGACGCCGCCGCCTCAGGAGCGCCCCCTTTCTACATCCAGCTGCCGCCCCAGATCCAGGACATGTTGCACGACGGCATTATGCGTGCCCGCGCGATTTCAGGTGGGCCCCAGGGCCGGTCCAGCGCCAACACCTCCGCCAGCACCGGGCGGCTGATCACGCCGGCCCATCCCCAGGCCGGCGAAGGGATGCGCGCCGTGGCCTTTGGCCTCGGCGGACCACTGCGTCATCACGTACAAGGCGACGCCCCAAGCCAGACTGCGTGGCATGCGGGGCGCTACAGCAAGGTCCACGAGGTGGTCGCCCCGGAGGCCTATGTACCCCGCATGGTGGATCAAGGGCGCGAGCTGGAAGAAGGTCACGACTCGTTCCTCGGGCCCGGCTGGGACGAGGAGGCGCCGGAAGCCGAGCTCTTTCAGGAACCATGAGAGAGCATCGACTATCGCGCCGACAGCAGCAACTATCGGGTACCACTCATCCCTCAGGAGCAAGCTTACACTAACCATGGGTCGCAGGAGGTACAGGTCGCCGCAGTGGATGGCTTCCCCAACGCTGCAGCCTCTTATCCCTCAGGAGGAGGGTGCAGGGGGCTGCAGGAAAGGGGCCGAGATCCAGGCTCACCCTCGCGGCGGATGGGTCAAGGTGTTCTCAGGAGGTAGGCCATCTGCCGGGGAGGTGCCCCATGGCCTGCCCCGGCGGAGGACCCGTGGTTGTCGGGGGAACCACTGGCAACCGCTCTACCCCATTGGCGTCGTCCTTTGTTTCCGGTCGCCGTCAATGGTGGCTGAGTGAGGCGCAAGGCGGGGCCCTTATCTGGCTATATGAAGCAAGGCCGGTACCTGTGAAGAAGGCCCAGTGCCTGTGAAGCTCGCCGCCCCGTGACACTGTCACGTAATAATGAGTGGGGCTGTACATGCCCCGGAGTCTCAGGAGCGCCAGCCTTAGGCCTTGGGGCTCCCGCCCACGCCCAGTGGCAGCACTTAGCGCTGCGCTGGTGAGAAGACGTCGAAGGCTAGACTAGGTGCCGGACGTGGCTTTTTTGCTTTTCTTCTGCCTTTTTGCTTTTTTGCTTCTTCCTTGTCGGCAAGTTTCTTTGGTTTGGATTTGAGTTCGAAGCTTGCATGCATTCGGGGAGGGGGTGTTTAGTCTCGTTCGAGCAATCTCTCGCGTTCTGGTTTCGCATTTACACCCCAAGCTAGCGTCAGCTGCTCCCCCTCACGAGCCCCTCGTGAGCCGGGCCGGGCCAGGCACGCCTACAGCCGGGACCACTGTCTCCGCACCCTCTCCGCAGGTCCTCATCACAGGATCAGCAGGTTAATCGAGGGACGCCGGAGGTGTAGCATCCCCTCGCAGGCCCGCTCAGGGCACGCCAGGGCCGGAAGGTGAACGAATCAACCGAACCATCACTGGGCTACCGACTAAACTCACGCATAACGTTGTGCTCACCAGAGTACGGAATACAAATTGTTACATGAGGGGCCTCCCCTCCCAAACTTTCTCCACTGCTTGTTCTTCTTCAGTACCAGGACCGGGTTGGCTAGCCATTCTAGAAAGAACACCTCCATGATGAAGCCGGCTGCTAGCAGCCGGGCTATCTGTTCTCCAATAACTCTTCTCTTCTCTTCTCTTCTGACAAGCGGTGCAAGGGCTGCCTGACGGGCTTGGCATCGGACCGAACATGTAATTTGTGCTCGGCGAAATCCATCGAGACTCTTGGCATGTCTTTGGGGGACCATGCGAAGATGTCCCAATTCTCACGAAGGAAATCGACGAGCTCGCCTTCCTATTTGCTGTCAAGGTTTGCACCTATGACAGTGTACCTCTCCGGGTGCTCTAGGTCCAAGGGTATCTTCTTCATTTCTTTGGCTGGCTTGAACGAGCCCTCAGAGTCCGACTCCTTGGGATCGGGCAACATTTCTGGCTGCTTGCTTGCCATCGCCACAACCCGGTTAAGGAGCCGTTTCTCAGCTGCGATCACGAGGGACTCAGCCAGCCGACTTCTCTCTGCGGCGCAGGCAGACAACTTCTTGTAGTCGCCAGTTATGGTCAGAATCCCCTTGGAACTCGGCATCTTCATCTTGAGGTAGGCAAAGTGGGGGACAACCATGAATTGGGCCAGGGCAGGCCGGCCAAGTAACGCGTGGTATGGGCTCTCAAGTTCCACCACCTCTAACCAAATTGACTCTCAGTGGAAATGATCTTTGTCTCCATAGAGGACGTCAATTAGAATATTGCCGATTGGTGAGCAGGAAAGGCCAGGAACTATGCCATGGAACACTGTCCGGCTGGATTGAAGCTGCCTCTGTCTGATTCCTAATTTCTCCATGGTATCCTTGTACAGGATGTTGATGCTACTACCACCATCTATCAGGACTCTGGAGAAGCGAGCAGCTCGCTTGTCCGTGGAAAAGGTGGCGTCCAAAACCAAGGCATAGGAGCCGGGTTTGGGTATTACCTCCGGGTAGTCAGCTCTGCTCTAGCTGATGGGCTTCTCAGACCAATGCATGAACTCTGGTGTCTCAGATGCTACTGCATTCACCTCTTGCTGCTGCAGCCGCCTGCTGTGTTGATCATCGGCCACGCTGGTGAACACGACATAGGTTGCATGCTCTTCTGGGTACTCGTCTTGTATCACGCCGACTGGTCTGACCGCCGGCTGCTGGGGCCGAGGAGGAGGCGGCTGCCCAGCAGGTGGGGGAGGCAAAACATCGTCTCCCTTGGCAATCCTGGTGAGCCAGTGGCACTTCCGAGTGGTGTGGTTGGATGGCTTCGCGCCACTATGGAATTTGCAGGGTCCATCCAAAGTATGCTCATATGAGAAAGCTGACAGCCAGTTGGGCTTGACGCCCTTCTAACGTTTGGGCGGAGGCTGCCCTTCCGGCTGCTGGTCTTCGACAGTCGCCACCTGCCGGCTGGTGGAAGCCGGCTGTGGGGCTTTGCGCTTGTGGTTGTTCTGCTGTTGACGCCAACTGGCGTCTCCAGCTGGGGTTCAGGAAGCCTGAGGAGCCACCTTGCCTGTCGCACTAACTAGGATCTCCGTCTTCATAGAGGAGTCGGCCGTGGCATATTTGTCTGCTATGATCAGCAGCTCATCGAGGGTCTCCGGCTCATCGCAGAGAAGCATGTGCTTCAGGAGGGTGCCCTCTCGGCATCCTGCAGTGAAGTACTCAATGGCCTGCACCTGATGCACGCCCTCGCAGGAGTTGCGGAGCTCGGCCCAGCGCGTGAGGTAGTTGCGAGTTGACTCGTTGGGGCCTTGCACGCACAAGGAGAGCTGGAGAAGTTTAGGTGGCCGCTTGTATGTGCTGGTGAAGTTGCGGACGAAGGCGTCGGTGCAGTCGACCCAACTGTTGATGCTGCGGGGCCTCAAGCTGTTCAGCCATGTCCGGGCCGTGCCCTAGAGCATGAGCAGAATGTACTTCACGGCAACACGCTTGTTGCCATTAGCTATGCTGACGGACGTGGAGTAGTCAACTAGCCAGTCTTCCGGCTTCACGGAGCCGGTATATTTGGGTGTGTCTCTTGGGAGCATGAACCCTTTGGGGAAGGGCTCGTCTTGAATGCGGGGGCCGAAACACGGCGGACCCCGCTCATATTCTTCTTCAAGCGCCAGGTATCCGTGGAGACGGTCGATCCGCTGGCGGGCGTCATTCTCTCCATCTCCCTCTCGACGGCCAAGGCGGTCGCCGAGCGTCGGGTGATCAACAGGCGGTGGGGAGACTCACCTTTCCCTGCGAGGGGGAGGAGGCGGACAGTCGTCCCGTCGTTCCACTGCTCTTGGGCGGCCGTCTTGGTTGCGCTCTATGGTGATGCGAGTCTGACTGTGGCTGGCAGCCGGCTCCTTGTCCTTTCTTCCACGGACGCCACCAGTCGGCGTCTGAGACGTCGCGCCTTGGTCTCGGCCGGGAGGCATGTCATCATTCTGCCGGTGCGGCGCATCAGTGCGGCAGCCGGCCTTGTTCTGCTCCGCAGCCGCGTCAAGGCATCTCTGGACTCGCTCTGTCATCAAGCGACGTTCTTCGCCCTCGAATTTGTCCAGCTCGTCTGGTGCCGCCTAGGTGGCTCGGATGTTCTCCGCAGCCGTGGCATAAACGGGGCGATTTGGCCCGAACAGGTTGGCGATGGCCACGCCGCACTGCTGGACCGCGCGAAGGCGGCTAGGCCCAGCTGGAGCTGGCGTGCCGCCCATAGCACGGTCCATCTCGTGCTGGTAGGCCTCTAATAGGCGTTTCATGCTGGCCAGCTTCTTGGCACCTTCGACTAGCTGAAGGTGGCGTGCCTCCAGCGTCTCAGTGTTGGCATCTTCGGGGATGGGCGCTGGCAGATCTTGCAGCGCCACGCTGAGCGGGTCATAATCACCCCCGCTGGAGTGCTCACCATGATCAATGACGAGTACTTCCGTGACGGTGCTTCCGCCGCTCTCGGCGCAAGGGAGCGGCTCGTCGTAGACCACCACGTTGGTGGGGAACGTGTCAAGCGACGCGGTGTCGGAGTCGACCAACATCGGATCGGTGGAGCCTACGGAGTCCAAGTCCCCAGCTGGCTCGCTGGTGACGTGGAGTTGATCGAGGAGGCCCGCGAGGAGGCTCTCAGGGCCGCCTGTGCCCGTGTCGGATGCGGGCTCATCGGAGAGGCGGACCTCGCCGACAAGATCGGCGAGGCAACTGGCCGCGCATGCGATTTCAGCGCCATGCAGCGCGTCGGTGCAGATTCCGTCTCATGCCGGGCTGGCTGCGCTCGCCAGGGAGGAAAAGGGTTCCCGTCCAGAATAGGTCTCCGGATGACGGAGCACCTCGCCCCACGGTGGGCACCAAATGTCAGGGGTTGGGTGCAACATAAGCCAATGGATGGATTATCATGGTGGGAGCGAGTAGAACGTCGCTGGTGCCCGGAAGCGGGATGAGGCGTAGACATGAACGCCGGCGTACTTTACCCAGGTTCGGGGCTCTCCTAGGAGATAACACCCCTAGTCCTGCTCTGCGGGGTCTCCACATGATCACTAAGGCAAAGTGAGTATAAGGGCGCTCCTGGAGCTGTACGCTGGAGGTAGGAGAAGGCAGGGCTAGCTCTCCCCTCCCTCTATGATCTGGTCTAGTACTAAGGGGTGGAACCCTTTGCATGGGTGCCCTGGGGGGTTTATATAGGCCTACCCCCAGGGGTACAATGGTAAACTGACTGGGCGCAGGGCCCAGCCATCAGTCTCTTCGCCTGCCGGCCTTTCTGCCGACTACTAAGGCCTGCCGACTGGTGGGCCCCGCCGACTGGTCTAGTACGGAGCCGACAGGCCGTACCCGCCGCTTGCGGGTCTTGCCGGCTGCTAATTACTGTAGTCGTGCTTCTAATGACGCAGGCTTGGTCATGGGGTCGTGGCTACAGCCCCGCCGCCTGGCGGGTGATCACTGTAGCCACTCCCTGTCTTGTCTGGTTAATGGCGCGGGGGACCCGTGGGAGGGGCAGGCCGACTCCCGGGGCCGTCTCCCTACGGGTCCGAAGGGTGGCGCTCTTGCCGTCTTCTGGACTCTTGCTGGCCGGTGGGGCCCGTCATCCATGGACCATACTGACAGGACGTCATGGGTGCAGGACTCCGCCCAGTATTGCCGATGTCAGGGATGGCATGGCAACAGTGCCGCACCAGACGGAGATCTCTGTTGGTACAGCGCACTGTGGCTAGCCATCCCCTGGAAAAGGGGAGGGAGTGGCCTTTACTGTTGCCACTCCCCGTCCCATCTCCCTGATGAGGGCATGGGCTTCATTGGTGCCATGGGCCGACTCCCCGTGGCCGGCTTCTCTGGAAGCCGCCAAGCGGGAGTCAGCCGGTCTTGACCTCGCCTCTAGGACTCGGCCGCATGCAGGTAGTAGACTGTTCCTTCAGCCGGCCTCCAAAAGGCGGCTCTTCGTCTGGAGTCTTGAGGGGCGCAGTCAGCCCCGATGTCTTGAAAGGTTATGGGCCTCGGGTTAGCCTACTCGTGGCCCATTACTCCGACATAGATTGATCGGTTTATGTGGAAAACTATGAAAGCCCTAGCTATAGACACACACACACACACACACACACACATAGAGGAACATCGATCGTTGCGCATGCACGTGAGAGATAAAGAATGCCCGATATGATGGAGAGGGGGATATGTGTGTGTGTGCCTTCATGGGAGACCAACTTGAAGAAAAATTATGCATGTGTGCGATGGATAATGCCGACTGGTAGTGTGTGTGCATGCATGCACGAGAGAAAGTTAGTGGTACAGTTATAAAGAGAATACCAATGTGTGGGTGTAAAAGACTAGGTGAGGTCATAATCAATGTAAAGTTGAATTCAAATATTTGAATAAGAGATCATGATGTTTGAAACCCATGCATGCATGAATGTAACGGAGATCTGCGCGGTGTGGTTTGGAAACGAGCATGTTGTAATGTATACACATTGAACAATGTCAGACTGGTTTGAAATTGAGATACCGATGGCAGACATCATTTGGCCACATTGCATCCATGCATGGACACACTATTCTAATTGGAGATGATGGGTGGCTTTCGCATCACATATCTATAACTATACCCCTATATATATAATATTTTATAGTTTTTATATAGTGTGTGGATAACTTTAACTTTGAGAGATGGTCGTTGGATGAGTCTAATCCGATGGTGTAGAGCTGGCAAATTTGAGCACTACTAGCCATTGGATATCATCTAGATTCCACCAGATTTTGCCACATGTACAATCTAGAAGACTCTATGGTTGAACTTAAGCATAATGCACAAACCTCAAAACACAAGCACTTCTTCTTTGTTCTAGAATCTTCCGTGTCAGAATTGCCCAAATGTTTTTCTACATGATTTGTTTTTACTTTATGCCTTACAACGCACAATTCCATGAATCTTAAAATAGATTAGCTTTCTTATAAAAACTAGATGATTTTGAATGAAATGAACTATAAGAATTACACGAACATCTACATCATGCATATATGACTCAAAGCTTACATGCTATAATGTGGTATTTATTCATAATTTGGTTGCCAAATCTCATGCGTGCAATGCACGTGTACCTTACTAGTCTAAATGGTGTCTCTGTGTGTGTTGTGCGTGTTAAACATATTGTACGTAGTATATCATACTAGTATGAATTGTCTTTTTTTTTGGTACACGTTAAGCTTGTTCTCCCGAAATTTCAAGCCGCGCCTTGTTATGCCAAAATTTCAAGCTAGCGTCTCTGTCTATCGTGCTGCAAAACTCTCGCCTCTTCAACTGTGCCTTGTTACCCCGAAATATTTAAGATAAATCTTTGTCTCGTTGTCCTCCGACAACTCCCTCCATCTCAACCCACGCCTTGCTATTCCAAAATTACAACGTGCGCGAAAACTCCCACCTCTTGTGAACTCCCAACACGCGAAATGCCCGTGATACCCTTGAACCGAAAGAACCGCCTCAAATCGGTGGAGGTACTTTCGTAACCTACCCCACATTTCGGACAAGCGCATCCCAAAGCCATGGTTCCCCACTCCCATCCCATCCGCCCACCCATTCGTACACCGGGGCCGGGAAAAACCCGCAAAGCCCCACACCCTCCTCCGTCCGCCACCCAGCCGGAGCCTCTTCCCCGACGACGTCATCCACAACAACACCTTGACGTCCCCCATCCACCATACTGGATGAGGATCCGTCGTCGATTTGGTCATCCCGTTGGCTCAGCCACCCCGTCCTCCACCTCCAAGGAGCTGCCCCGACATTCCCCTCATCTTTCGCGCCACCTCCATTCCCACACCGACGTCTTCACCTGCACCACAGGAAGAGCATCATCATCACCGCTTCCTCGGATGAAGCTGCGGCCTAATCGGCGCCACCAAAGAGGTTGTACAATAATCGTCGCATTTTCTTCTTGATTCTATCTCACGGTTCTGCCGGCACTCGGTCCTGAGCCGACACGGCGCGGCTCCATCCATGCGGTGTCGCCAGCCACTTCCTCCATGGCGTCGCTCCCTCGGCAGAGACGTCCACATCAGTAGGAGCTCCTGCTGCTTTAGCTCTCGCTCGCGCTGCTAGTCTGCTCTTACTCTCGCTCCCCTGCCTTGTCTGCTCTTGCTCGCGCTGCTTCTCTCGCTCTTGCTCTTGCTCTTGTCTGCTCTTGAATCGACTTTTGGGTCAGTCGATTTTCAGGGGGGGCTCGTCGGAGTTAAAGAAGAACCAACCGCAGCGGGGAGGGGGGCTCGTCGGAGAGGTACCCACTATCTATCTTAGGGTTCAGGCTGGGGGTGGTGGTCGCCAGCGGTGGTTGGACGGTGGCGTGGGGATTGCCGGAGAAAAATCTCAGCACGGTTGCTTAGAGGGATGGCCAGGGCGGCGGCGGACCGGCGGTGGTGAGTGTTTTCGGGGGGGCGAGGCGGCGCACCGCCGGCTGCGGTGGCTATTTGGCCTGTGCTGGCTGGCGGCTCGGGGGGTGGAGGCTGAAGATGAACTGCAGGCCCTTGATTTCGTATCTAACGGCAGCAAAATAGACTGACCACAGATGAAAAAGTCAGTCGACTGATGTGTAGCCTCACCTCTAGTGCGTTCTGTTTCGACAGTAAAATTCAGTTTCGATAGCAAAATTCAGTTTCGACAGTCAAGTTCAGTTTCGACAGTGAAATTCAGTTTCGACAGTTAAGTTCAGAGATGAGCGGCTGATGTATTTTACACCTAGCACTTTGTGGTTATGTATTTTACGTCATCTATTGGAGATGCTATTAGAATTCCACTCAGGTTAACGTTGTCTCTCTTGTCCTTCTTTAGACTCGGCATCGTACAACTCACCGGAGCTGCTCCAACGATGAAACCCTCCATCACAGCGGAGCAGTACCTCGGGCTCCATCTCTAGACGCCTAAGATCTTCTTCCGCTCCTCTGACAGCCAAGTCAGCCGGAGCATCCTCACTGGCCAACCCAATCACGCTGAGATCGACATGGCTTCACCAAAGAGGTTGTACACTTGTTGCATATCTTTTTTACTCTACATGTTATAT
Source organism: Triticum urartu (assembly GCF_056163025.1). Lineage (NCBI taxonomy): Eukaryota > Viridiplantae > Streptophyta > Magnoliopsida > Poales > Poaceae > Triticum > Triticum urartu. The sequence continues at coordinate 366,758,390 of NC_141874.1, read as the reverse complement.
ATATTGTCCACTGAGCACACGGAGTAATGGGAAATACGCTTATTTTATCCTACTATATGACAAGCAGTGAGGTACAAGGAAACTTAGCTATCCGTGATGGACTCTCTTGAACGCCATAATTATTTATCTCTACGCATTTGAGCTATGCATTTGTCGATGGCCTTGGGAGTTGAGCTAGTAGGGCAGTGACCTGGGTCCAAAGTAATAGAAGTAGCACAAAAACATTTTTAGTGTAGGCTTTTCATTGCTCAAGCCTGCCTACTAGAATCGCCAGTGCTTGAAAGGAAAAGAGAATGAAAAACATAGGAATTGGAAAGTTTCGTATGGTACTACTTTTCATGAATTTGGTGCAAGGAATGGAGCAACGGAAAACTGTAGGATTTGTTCCTTTAGTGTCTTCTTGATAGAAAAACCGTAGGAATTTTAATTTCCACTTGTCCTCCTTTTCAAATTCCTATTCATTAAGCACAAGACTAAGAGATAGTAGCATAATAGTGTTATAACTGTACATTTTCTTGTGGTTTGACTTAATCTCACCATGCTTCTTTGAATCCTGTGATCTTCCAATTCTTGTTAACCAAACACCCAGATTGGCAGAAATCCTGTGTTTTTAAATTCTCCGTTTTGCACGTGCATTCCTATCCTATTCCTATCTATTTCCTATCCCTGCATTGTTAGAATCCTCAAATCCAAACAAGCCCTTACACAATAACTTATGTTACAGATATGTGTCAAAGAAAACCTTGTGTGGTTTGTCCTGCTCCTGCGGTGTTATGTTCCACCCCAGCTCAGCTCCTCCAGCGACGTAAGCGTTCACCACAACAGGGATCCGCTCTCCAGACTATCTTTCACCACCTCAGATCTTCTTCCCCGCCGCCGACAGCCACGACAACTACATTACCATCATCAACTGAGCAGATGACCTTGAGGACTACACGGGTCCGCAAGAGAGGTCGCACTCTTTCGTGTCTAGTTACGTTATGGATCGCTTAATATGATGACATGCTACTTTATCATCGTGTTCACCTATTAGACTCTGAGTGAGGTCCAAACTTATGCTGAAACTTGAGTTTTTAAATGGTTGTTGGGTACATATTGGGGCAGCAATCAGTACTATGTGTGTACTATCTGGTTAATCTCGGGTGTCTACTATGAGTTTCATGTTGGGTGCAAACAAACATTAAAGGAGCCATTATCTGTATTTTTTAACTAAAGTTATTATCTGCCTTCTATCATTGGTTTTGGGTCAATCCATAGTTTGCTACCATCACTCTAGATTTGTGCATGCACTCCTCACATAATCTCACTATGTTTTATTCCTATGCATGTCGGTTATTGTACACAATGGAGCTGAACATGTAGAGAAAAAGAGACGAGCCTTGCATGGCAATAAAATTTCATGCAGATGTCGCTCCATGGTGGGTGTAAAGGCAGCCCCCCTCCACCCATTCGGATGGTAATCAAGAGGAAGATAACTGTTCCGAGGGGGATTCGGAAGCAGAAGACCACTCCTATTTACCCCATGAGGTCTACGCTCTAACTTGGCATGCTGATGTTGGTAATATCATGCATATGGTGCCTTGCATTGCTTACTGTATACATCAAAGATGTCATCTGCCTAGTTTAGACATGCTTTGTGTCAATGCCATCTGTTTAGTTTCTTTATCGTATATGTGAATCATGCAATGCCATCTTGTTTAGCCAGGCATCATATATGTGAGTTTTGCAATGCCACCCTGGTTAGCCAGTCATCTTATATGTGAATTATATCATGACATCATTTTTTATTACGTGTTAAATTTGTCAACAATTTTAGTACATTCCATTACTCTTCCTGTGCATCAGCCATTCGGCACGGTCATGGAAAAATCTGGAGTGGAAACAAGATCTTCAGAGCAAACACTGGTATCTGACAAAGCGCATGTCTTGCTGGTTACAGATAGCTCCTCAGAGGAGGATTCAGAGACAGATGACCAGTCCTATTCCCCCCCCCCTCCCGAGGTGCATGCTCTCACTTGGTAGGGTTATGTTTCTCATATCGTGCGTATGGTATCTTGCATTTCTATGTCATTTTCTTAGTTTAGACATGCTTTGTGTGAATGCCACCTGTTTAGTGTCTAATTACCATATATGTGAATTATGCAATGCCATCTTGTTGCAAGACATTATATATGTGAATTATGCAATTCTATCTTGTTGCAAGGCATTATATATGTGAATTATGCAATGCCATGCATTTTAGCCAAGCGTCATATATGTGAATTATATTATTTCGTCCTTTTTTTGTATTTCTCATTACTTTTGTCAACAATGTTTGTATATTCAACTGTTCCTCCTATGCACCAGCCATTTGAATTGGTATGGAGAAATCCGGAGTGAAAACAAGGTTTTCAGAGCAGACAATGCTACCTGCCGAAACAGATATCTTGCTGGCTACAGATAGCTCTTTAGAGGAGGATTCAGAGGCAGATGACCAGTCCTATTATCCCCCTGAGGTGCATGCTCAAACTTGGCAGGGTTATATTACTCATATCATGCATATGTTGTATTGCAATGCTTAGTTTTTACATCATATACAGGATATTGAATGCCATCTCCTTAGTTGACACATCATATATGTGATTGCCCTCTGCTCACTTCCTTAGTATATAAATCATATATTTGAATTATATCATGCCATGATGTTTACATAGATAGCATGTATCTGAATTATGGCATGCCAACCCATTTTCTAAAGAAATAATATAGTTATATCATCTCATCCTGTTCACATAGTCATCATATTTTGAATTATGTCATTCTATCCATGGATTATATCATGCCATCATGTTTCCATCGATGGCATGTTTGTGATTTATGGCATGCCAACCACTTTAATAGACACATCGTATAGTTATATCATGTCATCCTGTTTACATAGTCATCATAATTTGAAGTATGTCATTCTATCATGTTTAGTTAGACATCATACATGTGAAATTGTGTCATGCTATCCTGTTTAATTAGCCATCATATATGTGAAATTATGTCCTGCTATTCTGTATGGTTAGGCAACATAAACGTGAATTATTTCATGCCATGTTTTCTTCCCTACTATCCATTGCACCTGTCTATCTTACAATGTCTGTACATTCAATTACTTTTCTTGTTTCTCAGCCATTTCAATTGGAGGGGGTGATGGCAGTATCTGTGGGAGTAAAAACATGGTCTTCAGAAAAGATCGTGCTACCTGTCGATGGAGATAGAACCACAGTTGTACTTGCCCAAGAACCAGCCCCACCACACATAACCCAGACTCACGCAGATTGTAACCTACCCAGTTGGACAGAGAACCCGCTACACCCCTTCTAACCCCAACCCCAACAGATAGTAACCCAGTTCCCATTGACACAACACCGTCTCCACCATAGAGCACCCAAACACGAGCAGTTAGTAAGGCAACTGTAGTAACCAAAGCACGAGGACCACTACTCTGAACCCCAAGTCAACGCTTAAAGCAGAAGAAGAATTGTTCTCAGGTCAGGTTCCGTAGTTATGGTTCATACTACTTTGCTCTTGCATCACTGTGTTTACTCATACCAACTAATTTCAAATTTGAAGGGTGCAATTGAAACTCCAATGGCCCAACAGGTATGTTTTAAACCTGTTTATTTAACGTGTTTGCTATTGTAACATGCTCTATGTTGATTTTAGTTTCAATTGAATAAACAGTTATGTTCTCATGCCATGCACATTACAAGTGTTGTTATTGCGGTGTAGTTTCCCACGCTTATATTCTGTCTATGCTTCTTTGTCTTAAATAAATACGATTCAAACTGTATCTATCTTGATTTGGCAACATAAACTAGAATGATATAGACCATGCAGTGACCATACTACATAGATATATGTTTGTTTCATGTTGTTATCTTGTCCACCTTACTACTGAACTGGTTTACCAAAATGAGTTTCATATACTACATTGTAAACCTGTGATGTGTTAATTTGTTTCTCTTTTAGAACGCGGATAAAATATTGGAGAAGAGTACCCCATTATGCAATGGTAAAGGAAGTAATGCAGATAAGGTTGAAGATAGTGAGACATCCCTGTTGGTGTCCAAGAAAGCTGATAAAAACTATGTTGAAGACACTGAGACAACCCCAAAGTCCTGTCTTGATGTAGTGTTCGAGTTACTTGCTACTACTGTTGGCACCAGCTCTTCGAACTCGCTGCCTAATTTAGTTCACCTTTGGAGTCTCAACTTCAAGTTGAAAGACATCGATCAGATGTTATGCGACAAGAAGCCGAAGGACTGGGGAAGTCCCTGCAGAATTCAGATGCGTACTTTCTGGTGCAACAGCAAGTGCTGGAGGATTTAAGCGCCAAACAAGAGAAAGTTAATAAGCTTGCTAAGCATCTTGCCAGCATTATGGGTACCCAGGATATTGTTTCTTGAGATCTTCTGAAGTGGTTTCAGTTCTGGACTTGTTTTGCTGCGGCGTTTATATGCTGCTTTGTTCCCTATATTTGCACTAGTGGCGAACATTGATGCCTAGTGGATGTAATATGTGTAATAGTCATGATAGCCTAGCATAAGTTGCTTGCTTATTTATTTCCTTATTGTCTTGTTTATTTATTTTCTTGTAGTCAGTCCAGTTCTTTTTCCGCGGTATGCTAGTGGCCGCAATAACCTATTTTTTGAAACTAGGCCACAATAACCATGAGCTACATATTTACTGTAGTTAACATGGGCCTCCTACGGGCCATACAACAATATGCCTTCTAAGGGCCGTAGAAACAATGGGCCTTCTGCGGCGTAGAAACAATGGGCCTTATATGGGCCATAGACACAATGGGCATTCTAGGGGCCATATCATCACTGGGCCTTCTACGGGCCATATGATCGATTGTCCAAACATGGTCCAATAACGGACCACATTATGGACGCAAATGGGATAGAGTTGAAATCATTCGTTCATGGGCCGACCATAACGGGCCGTCGTTAATCGGTCGTATTTGATGACGCTATGAAAATGGACCAACGTATTAACGGGCCACAAACGGGCCGACTGTAACCATGTGCTGAATTTGGCCCACAAGCAGAAAATGACAGTAACGGGTCGTAAGTAAACGAATGCTGGAGATGAGCCCAAGAATAAATGGGCCCTGAGAAGGACGAAAGATAACATGGGCTGGAAACGGCCCATCGGAATAATGGCTCGTTAATGGGTATAAAGTGATACACTGTTCATTACAGGCCAGTTTTACCACGGGCCGTTAATGGGACGAGAGTTACTAAGGGCCTCATATGGGCCGAAAGACGTCATGGGCCATACATGGGCTGGAAGTTAAAACGGGCTAGAATTATATTGGACGACCCAGATGATGATACTAGGCCTAATTTGGATAGGTCGTAAACGGGCCCTGGGTTAGTGGGCTGTAAATGGGCTATATGCGAACAGGCCGTTAACACGCTTGCCGTGGGCTGGCCCACCACCTTTTGACGAAGTCAAACGGGCCGGCCTTTTCATAGGAATGGGCCTCTGTTGGGCCGTGCCATGTGTTGATGTATCATAGGCGCTTTGGGTCCGATGAGTGGATGACATATGTCCCAACTGTGAGCCGACACGTGTTTCCTCCAGCCAATGATGATTTTACACGTGGAAAATCCCCATTGGTCGGGGTTGTTAACGGGTTACCGTATCCAAAACCGGACCCGATAGCTTAACGACATTCCGTTATGGTGGATGCCATGTGTCGGTCACCCTTGACGAAAGCACTTCTGTGACGCACGATTTATTGTCATGGAAGTGGACACTTCCGTGATGATAATTTTGGTAATGTCATGGAACACTTCTACGACAGCACAGGTATGACTATCTTGATTCTATCGTAAATTTGTCATGGATGTACATGCATGACAGAAATCATGACCTACTGTGACAAACACATATCATCACGGAAGTGTATTTTTTTGTAGTGGATGCAGCCGGAAAGTCTTCAGTAGCTTTAGCTTCAAACTCACAAGCAGGTACCGAAGGGATGGCTTCAGGGAACCCCTGGCGGTTCACATCTGATGGACATGTGGCATGCATGCAACTCATTGAGAGTTTTTCCATGATCCCACGCGCGCCTGGTTTGTCTGGTGGTCTTTCCGACTTCTCTGGTATTCAGGCAAAAGAGATATAGCATTAAAAGTAGTTTTAAATGTGTGTCTCTATATCTTCAGCTGACAAGGACGCAGCGAATCTACTCGCGCCTATATATATGACAACACTATTCTGATCCTGGGATCAGAATAGTTATTCTAATCACGGCTACCTTATATAGGCGCGAGTAGATTCTCCCGAACTCCCGAACCGGCCGTGATAAAAAAAATTCCAACCCAGCTCGATCCGCCACCTTCCCCGACCCTGATCCCCCACCTCCCGCATCTCTCGACCCAACCGGCGAAGTGCTCCCCGCCCCGCCCCCAACCAGTGCCGCCACTGCCACTTGCCCCCTTACCGGCGATGCGGTCGCCACCCCAGGATCCCACCTCCGTTGCCCCGGCCACCAACCACGCCGCCTCCGCGTCCTTCCTCCCCCTGCTTCAACCGCCGCACTGGCCTCCCTTCCCCTTGCTTCAACGACGGTGGCGTCTCTTCCTCCCTGACGACGCGCGGCGATGGCTCTTCATCCCGGACCGGCGCGACGGCTGCCCCATCCCACCCGTGAGATCTACAGCAGATGCCCCCATCCACCCCGCGGGATCAGCCACAATCGGAGCCTTGTGTGCCCTCCTTCCCGCCCCGAGTTGCATCCCCCGCTCCGGCACGTCGCTACCTTGGACAGCCTTGGCGATGAAGGGCTTCGCAATGTCACTGACCTCTACACGGGGACCTTTTTCGATGGCTACGTAGGATACCTGGACGATGGGATGCAGCAGGTCAATGCAGCCCCTCCATGCCATTCAGCTCCTACAGCCAGCTCGCTCAAAAGTCGACAACGACCTCCATCGAATTGTCGCCTGTGCTGCATCCTCTACTCTGCTTCCATCAACCTTGCTCCAAGCAGGGCTCCACCTCCCGCCGCCATCAATGGTGAGACTCCTTCCCTCATTATCCTTAATCTGTTGCATCACTAATGAACAACCGACAAGAGGGTCACCGCACCTATCCTCGTCCCGGTTTGCTCAGGGATCTAGCACCTCGACCCCCAACTCCATCGTCTCAACTGATGAGAAGTTCAAAGACAGCGCCGCATGCAGGAATTTCTCAGCACAGGCGATGGGAAATTCAAAGACAAGGTCGCGTGCAAAAATTGCTCATCACAAGCGACGAGAAGTTCAAAGACAGAGTCAAGTGCAAGAATTGCTCCTTGTCGGTGATGCGTCCGGGGCAGACTACCCAGACGCCGCCAGCTGCTGCACCAACAGCCGAGTGCGCCGCCAACTGCTGCGCCAATAGATGCACCCCTACAATCTTCACCGATGTTCCAATGTGCTGGTGACGCTTTCTGTCATCCAGTTCGTTTTTTTAGTCGATAAGTGCTAGCCCGTTAGTCTGATGAATTCCTAAACGGTTGTAGTTTCTGAAATCTGGATGGTATTGATCAAATTTGCAGTTTGTCAGGTCTAGATGGTATTCAGGTGCGCTCCATGTAGCTACTTGGAATTATTTTTCAGTGTATTCTCTGCATTTGCTATCTCGCTCCCTGCTAAAACTGATGCAGGTGATGAGTACAATTTGGTAACGCTAGAGTTGCTTTGGCATAGTGTTGAGTATATGCATGCAGTGCATACCCTAATGCGTTGACCAAAAATGTTGGATGGCCTTAAGGCCCATTTATTTAGCATAAAAGAAATTAGTTGCAAAAATTTCAAGAAGTTGTACACAGCAAGTCTAGAGACGTACAGTGAAGTTCTACTAAAAAGTATGCCACATACTATGGCTATGCGTTGGTGAAGTTCTACTACGGCTATACGCCAAGCTCAACTACATGTATATGCTAAAAGACATCATTAGACAAAACTGCAGGCCGCAACCGTGCCCCTCCGCAGCACAGCCATCGTTACGCCCGTACACAGCCAGCCACCGGGCAACTCGTCCAGGGCAGGTGTAGCACCACATCTTCTCACATCCTGGGCCCCATCTTGCCGTCTGCCAAACTCTGGGTCTTGGTCGTGGGAGGCAGCGAGAATTATGCGGTACAAATGTGTGGAAATTCAGATAAGGAATTGAGAGAAAAGTTCAATTTTTAAGTGTATTTTCTCCGTTTCGAAAAAGCTAGTGGTTCAAATTTAAATAACGGAGAAGTTCAATATTTATTACAAAACCAAGAAGGTTAAAATAAAAGAACAACGCATCTCAATATTTAGAAAAAACAGAGGTCAAAATTTTCAGCAATCGATACAACAAAGTTTATAAAAATGGGATTTTTCGAGGTTGTTTATAAAACCAGAGTTCAAATTTAAATAATTGAGTGCTTTGATGTATATTACATAACCTAGATTTTCCATGTTACTAAAAGAATAGCCCAAAGAACTTTGAATTAAAAATAATGCAGTTAAAAAACTTAAATACATTTTCCCTTTAAAAAACTGGAGGTTCAAAATTAAACAACGGAGAAGATTAATGTTTATTACAAAACCAAGAAGGTCAAATAAAAAAAGTGCAGTTCAACATGAAAACAACCGGAAGTTCTGCTACTACATAGTGTGTGTATCATATTAGAAAAAATAGGACAACACTATTATGGTCATGAGATTAGAATAGCTATTTGTTGCTATCAGAAGTTCAACGTGAAAACATGAGGAAGTTCAACTACTACACTGAATGAATTTCTGATGAAAAACTTTTAAAACCGTCGTGAGTATGAAAAAATGATCAGAAGTTCAAAATTTGGGAGCAATTTGATTTCAAAAAGCAAATAAAAAACTCAAATTATAAAACCGGAAAAAGTTGTACTACATGGTGTGTGTTTAATGTGAGAAAAATGAATAAAAAGGCAAGGTCCAAATTTTTTGTTGCTATAAGTTTAAGTCCTCGGTCGGAGAAAGTTAAAAAAATTAAGAGAGGTTTGTACAATAGAAATATCATTAAGAAATATGGAGTTCAAATTAAACACAAAATCTAAAATAAGAAGTTCAAATTAAAAAGACGAAGAAGTTCAATGCTTGTTACAAACCCCAAAAAAGGTAATTAAAAAAAGCATCTCCAACAATTTTATAAAAAGATTTTCTCTCTTAAAATAAACGTAGAAGTTCAAATTTTAAAACGGAGCGGCTCGATGTCTATCAGAAAGTAGGATTTTTTTATTACTAAAAGAAATAAAAACACGAAGTCCAAATTAAAAAGATGGAGAAGTTCAATGATTATAGAAACACAGATTTTCCTCGTTATTAAAGAATGGAAACAAGAAGTTCAAAAATTAAATAACAAGAAGTTCAACTTTTAATAATAGAGCGCTTCAAAATTTCATTTAAAAGATTAAGAAATAAAACCAGGAAGTCCATATTAAAAAGATGGAGAAGTTCGATGATTATAGAAAAATCAGATTTCCTCGTTATTAAAGAATGGAAACAAGAAGTTCAAAATTAAAATAACAAGAAGTTCAACTTTTAAAAATATAGCGCTTCAAAATTTCATAAAAATGGATTAAGAAAATCAGATTAAAAATTCATAAAAAAACTCATATATTTTCACGTAACCAAGAGAAGTTCAGATTCATAACTGCCAGAAGTTCACGTACTACATGGTGCACATTTTGTTTTAAAAATGAATAAAAAAGCAAAGGCTAAATTTGTTGTAATAAGTTCAAGTCCTCCGTCGGAGAAAGTTCAAAAATTATTGTGAGAGAGGTTTGTACAAAAGGAATATCATTTGTGCAACACTGTCGAATGGATAAGAAAATTACAAATGAAAATACGTCATAGAAGTTCAACGTGAAAAAAACAGGAAGTTGAACTACTATGGTGAATTAATTTTAGATGAAAAACTTTTAAAATCGTCGCGAGTATAAAAAAATGACCAACACAGGAAAGTTGCGTGTTTACGGCAGCTTTCCACCGGTATATTATTTGCTCAATTTGGGTGAGTGTTCCGATGAGTGGATGGAGAGCTATGGGAAAAACACGTGAAAACGAGAGTGAAGTTCAACTAGACATGCCGAGAAGTTCACGTTCTTCACGCGGTGCATTTTAGAAGAATCTGTTTCGAAATTACTTGAAAACAACTAGGAATCAGAGAAAACCATCAACATGAAAAAGTTTCACATTTTTCGTAGCTTTTCAGCGGTATATTATTTGCCCCATTCCGATAAAATTTGAAGAAATTACAGTGAAAATATGTTTTTAGCCATTTTCAAAATTGACTTAAAACCATAACGAATTGGGAGAAACAATATATACCAAAAAGTTTCGCATTTTCCCAAGCTTTCCACCGCCATATCATTTGGTGCATTTGGAAGTACGGTTAAAAATTAGCTCAAAAATATCATTGAACATGAAAAAGTAGCGCATTTTCTAAATTGCATTAGCCGTTTTCATAAATTACTTTTAACATTTTCTAAATTACTCGGTGGAAGTCGGTGGAACTTGTACCATTTTCTAAATTACTTTTAAACTGTACAAAATTAGAAAAAACTTTTAACATGAAAAGTAGCGCATTTCCATAAGCTTTCCAATGCCATATCATTTGCCTCAATTGGATTAGCCGTTTAGAAATGGCATCAAAAATACAAACTCGGCTGTTCGGTTTGTGAAATTTTACGATTTGCCAAATTACTCTTTATCCATAGGGAATTAGAGAAAACATTCAACATGTGGAGCGAGCGGTTTTGCATCAGCTTTCCACCGTCATATTATTTTCCTCATTCTGATCAACGGTTTAGAAATGTGACCGAAAATACAATTCACGTTTTTTGTATGAAGAAAAAATATTTTAAAAACTGCTCTTAAACAGCTTACATTTTGCCAAAATTTTGACTTGGGTCATGATACTGGTGTCCATAGCTTTCCAATGGTGTTTCGCAAGCCCCATTTGGGCAATGTTGGCCGAAGTTCAACCTAGCACTAGGGGAAGTTCAGGTCGAACAACTCAGGCAGTAAAACAGCAAAAACGCAATTTCATCACAACTTGAGAGAAAAATCTGCCAACAAGCGAGATACCTATTAGAAACCGGTATTTAGTTGCTAAAAACGTTTCTAGATTACACTAACATCATATAAAACACGACTAATCAGAATAATTCGTGGGGGGAAGCCAAGGTTGCGAAGATAGCCCGAAGGTCGAGTTCGTATAGAGGGAAGTTCAGGCGCGTTACTCAGGCAGTTCAGGTTGTGATCAGAATATTATTCTGATCCCGTGATCAGAATATATATGTAATCAGAAAAGACCAAATCAACATTGCGCAGATAAACTTTGAGCACAAATCAATGTTGAAGACAATCCAAATATGAAGATAATGCAATCATGACGCCAAATGAAAATCTTGGAGAAAGTTTGGTGGTGGCGTTACCCACCGTATAGGAAGTATTAGACCCAGACTCAGCGCACAATTATCGTGGTGCTCTGAAGTCAATGTATTCACACTTAGAGGGTAAGTCTTTATGAATTGAAGATATACGTTACTTCATGTGTTGCACATCTAAGTCACCAACATGCATAAGCATTAGGATGTGTGTCCATTCACAGGACATTCGACGATTCTAAGATATTTAGCTCACACCGTAGCTTGCAAAACCTTTTCTCATCCAAGGGCTTTGTGAAGATATCTGCATATTGCTCTTCAGTGTTGACGTGAATGATATCAATGTCTTCCTTCATGACATTATCTCTAAGAAAGTGATGACGGATCTGAATGTGCTTTGTCTTCGAGTGCTGAACTGGATTGTTGGTAATCTTGATGGCGCTTTCTTTGTCGTAGTAGAGTGGCACATGCTTCAGGTGGATGCCATAGTCCTTGAGAGTTTGCTTCATCCATAGAAGCTGAGCGCAGCAAGATCCAGTAGCAATGTATTCAGATTCAGTAGTGGAGAGTGATACACAGTTCTGCTTCTTTGAAGACTAACAGACAAGGGATCGTCCAAGAAAGTCACATGTGCCTGATGTGGACTTGCGATTGATGTTGGAGTAAATGACCACGGGTAGCCTCATCAGCCCCCCGTGGTATTTCAAGACATCAGGGCCGGTTGCGCCACTCGCACCTCGCGGACGAAGGGCCAACCCTTCTGGCCGTCCCGTCGGAAGACCGGTTGCCAAAAGATGGCGTGCCCCAACGGACGGCCCCCCATGGGACCGACATCTAGCAGCCAGCCTCGTGCCACCTCAAAGTTTGCACCCATTCATGGCAATTAGACGGGGCGTGGCAACAATGCAACCTGCCACCCCCGAATCTAGGGATGAGCGTGGCTACGTACAGTATGGGCATACAAAGCGCACACCCCCACCCGGCAGGGTACTGTTGCCACGCAGCCCGTGACATCACCTACGACATAGGGAGCTACGCTCCCGCGATGGGCGGTCGGTACGGCCTGCAGGCGGCGGGCCCAACCAGTCCGTGAGCCACCAGAAGGCGGCGAACACCCAGAAGGCGGTGTCAAAGGCTAGCCGACTCCTAGCAGGCGGCCCTCCCTCCCCTCAAAGTCTGTGCGCCATTAAGCAGATGAGACTGGGGTGTGACTATAGTGAGCGCCCGCCAAGTGCCGGGACTATAGTCACGCCTCCCCAACAAAGCCTCCATCATCAGTAGCAAGGCTACATTATAAAGCGATTAGCAAGACACGCAAGCACGGGCCGGCCTGTCAGCCGAGTACACGACAGATGGCGGGCCCCAGCAGCGGGCGCCCAGAGAAGCTGACAGCCGGGTCCTACACCTAACCGTATTACCATTGTAACCATAGGGGGTAGGACTATATAAACCCCCCAGGTTTCCCCATGCTGAGGGTAGAGAACCCTAGAGAACACACACACACAAACACCTATAGAGAAAGGAGTAGAGCTAGCCTTGCCCTTCTTCGTCTTCCAGCCAAACAGCTCAAGGAGCAATCTTGTAGCTACCCTATTGACAATAGTCATCATGCGGAGACCCCACAGAGCAGGACTAGGGGTGTTATCTCCACGGAGATCCTTGAACATGGGTAAGATTCGCAGGCGTACACAGTCTCTCTCACTCCTGCTTCTAGAGCCCGGCGACGTACTCTTGCCCCTCTCCACGATTAGCCACCCCCTGGCATATGTCTCTACACATCCCCGACATTTGGCGCCCACCGTGGGGCAAGGTGCACCGTCGTCCGAAGACACGTTCTGGACATGAACCCTCTTCCTTCCTGGCAAGCGCAGCCAGTCCGGCACGCCTGATGGCACTTGCGTCGACATGTTGCGCGGCGCAGAAGCCTCTTGCACCACAAGCTGTCTCACTGATCTCATTGGCAGGATCCACCTCTCCGATGAGCCTGCGCCCGACGCTGGAGCAGCCAGCTCCGAGAGCTGCCTCGTCGACCTCCTTGGCAAGCTCATCATCTCCAATGATCCTGCCTCCGACCTAGAATCTGTTGGATTCGACGCGGCATCCCCCGATGCCTTCCCCATCAACATGGTGATCATCGATGACCCGCTCCCTCCTGCGATCAGCGACGCTAGCGCCAGCGCCGTCACAGAGTTGCTGGTCATTAGCCACTGTGGAGCCTTCGACAGGGCCGCCCACGACCCGCCGCAGGAGGCAGTGCGGGACTTGTCCGCACTCGTGGTGGAAAACACAAACGGAGCAACGCTGGAAACATTCCGCGTCTCGCTCCTCGATAGCGCCCACAAGCTGGCGGCCATGAGGCGCCTCACCGAAGCCTACCAGCGCGAGATCGACCGTGCCATCGGCGGCACACCGGCTGCTGGCAAGCCTAGCCGAATGGGCACCGTTCGGTAGCGTGGCGCGACCGTCGCCAGCACACTGGGAGCCGACCGCCCCGTCTACGCCACTCCTATGGAGAATCTACGCGCCGCCCAGGCGGCGGCAAAAAAGCTGGATCACCTCGAGGGCGACGAGCGATGCTGCATGATGGAGCGCGTCCAGCAGCTCCTCGACACGGCCGCACTGCAGCAAGAAGCCGGACGCCGCGGTTAGACGCGGCGCACCCACATCACCATCAAGCGCGACCACGACGGCCGCCTTCGAGCAGTCGACCAGCGTGGTTGTCGGATTTCAGGTTCCGGTAGACCCTTGAGGTTCGAACACTGGGGTGCGCGTGGAGATTTCGCTTCCTACCTACCTGCACCCCTCCGCCTCGCTAAGATCTAAGTGATGGAAAGAACAACACAAATGACACAAGATTTATACTGGTTCGGGCCACCGTTGTGGTGTAATACCCTACTCCAGTTTGTGCTGTGGTGGATTGCCTCTTGGGCTGATGATGATGAACAATACAAGGAAGAACAGCCCCACGAGGGTCTGCTCTTGGCTGGGGCGATGAACTGCTGGGAGGAGCTCAGTCACCCTTCACTCTCTTTCTCTCTCTCTGCTTGCTTGCTCTCCCTTGCTTGGGTACTACCAGATCTCTTCTTGTCGTCCCCCTACTCTGTGGGTGGCTGGTCCTATTTATAGAGGCCCTAGTCCTCTTCCCAAATATCGAGCGGGAAGGGAGCCAACAATGGCGGGCTAATTTGAAGGGGGACAGCTAGTACTAGCTATCCTGACAAAAGTAGTCTTCTCCTGCACAAAGCTCTGGTGGTGACGCCGTCTTGGGCTCCACAATGACCTCCGTCTTGTAGTCCTCCTAGTCCTGGTCTTGTTGCACCGAAATGGCAACCTTTGCCTGATGCCTCGGTACTCCGCGGCTGCGCTTGCTCCCTTTGCACCAAAGAGGAAAGGGGGACACTGCGCGGGCTGGCACCCGCCTGGCGCCTTTGGTCGTCATGGCTTGCGTCACGGGCACCTCATGAGGTACCCCGCCTTGATCTCTCCGCCTCCTCGCGAGCCAGCCTGATGAGGCCGTGCTTGAGGAAGCTCCGCGTCGTCCGCCCCGCGAGGCTTGGCCCCTCGCGAGGGTCTTGGGTTTGTGTTGGTGATGATGGGCCATGCTGCCCCCCTTTGAGCCACGCTGCAGGCCACAGGCAGGCAAGTCTGGGGACCCCCGTTCCCAGAACGCTGACAGTAGCCCCCGGGCCCAAGGCGCGCCCGAACTTGGCCGTGCAGGGAGGCAGAAGGGCAAGAGCGAAGCACCGCGGGCCCTAACAACCTGCGGCCTTGGGCGCCACGTGGTGGTTGATTGGACGTGGGCGTCTCCACTTCCCCATGGCGCCTCGGCAACCGCATGGATTGGACTAGTCCCTGCATGCAAAGCGGGTCATGATTACCTGCGATCGTGGAGGTCGGCGGCTGGCCTTCGCCGGCCATAAGTACAGAACGGCGCGCGCCCTTGCAGTTCATCCCCCCTTGCTTCTCCTTCTTCCCGGTCCTTGCTCCGTCTTGCTGCGACGGCTCCGATCCTCCGGTTCTCGACGGCAGAGAAGGGAAAGGCTCCCCGAGAGGAACCTGGCCTGCTCCCGCGGAAGAAACGGCTCGCCCCCGGTGGCCTGGATGAGGGGGCCCTTCAGGTGGTGCCGAGGCCTCGGTGCGAGTGGGCACCACCGGGGTTCCCGCTTCCCTTGTATGCCCACGTCGAGGGCCCTGAAGGAGCTGATGCTGATCGCCACGGGCGGCGCCGCCGTCGGCGCTGACGGGTCAAGAAGGTGTGGGTCGTCCCCCCTGGGGTCCACACCGAGGGCTCCTCCCGAGAGCTCGTGCTCCACGTCGCCATGCCTCCTTAGTCTTGGATTCGCCTTCCTCCCTTCTTCGCCTCCATCGTCCCGCAGGGGGAGCCCCTGGAGCTTTGGCTGCAGCACGCCGGCTGCAGCACCCTCGCGACCAACGCAGAGGTCGCGGTCGTTGCCCCAGGCCAGGTCTTCATGACTCGAGGTTGGAGCGAAGTCGCCCGGGTCTGCTGGACAAGAGGCGCCTTCGCGATCCACTTGGAGTACGACGGTGCTTCAGTGATGTTCTTCAAGGTCTTCGATGCGGACAAGCGCCGGTTGGAGTGCTGCCCCAGGAGAGGTGGCCGAGACCCTGCTGCGGCGAGGACTAGGCCCGCCGACCGCTCCCTTCGCGGCTCCTCAAGCGGTGGTAGCATCGGAGGTTCCAGCGACTCCGGCAAACTCTTCGCGACTCCGGAGACGAGCGACGGCAGCTATGAGCCCCCGAGCCGGCGCCGCTCCTGGAGCAAGGCGGGCTCGTCAGGCTGCCGCCGAGTTTGATCTGGATGGGGTTGGCGCTGGTACTTGACGGCCCACTGTTGATGATGGCATCTTTTGCAGTGGCGCGTGTAGTTAGCGTCCCTTTTAGGGTCTGTTCCCTGCGAGGAATCAAAGACGTGCCCCGTGGGGGCTTGTAAGGTGCCTATGATCCTGCTTGTTAATATAACCCTTGTCGTAAAACTGTGCAAGTTGCTCATTCCGTCTTAGCTCAGTTCTCCCTTTCGAACCGCGCGAGGGCTTGGTGCTCTGCGCCGACAGGTCCCAGTCCCAAGGCGGCATCAGCCGTCGCTGGTATGCCAGGTCGCGATGCCGTGGTCAAGGCCAGGAGGTGAGAGACCCGGGGTCCGGTAAGAGCCCCTGAGTCGCGATGCTTAGGAGGTCCCCTTTGGTGCTCAAGCAGCCGTCGTTCGGTGAGAAAGGAGAGCGGCGTTGCTAACACAGGATTGCATTAGGTGCGGGGATGGTGTCACAGTAGCTGGTGCTTCCGGATGGTGACTTATCTCGAGAATCAGGGACCGCTCCCTGGTGTGTCGCCGGGTCCGTGCACCGGCAGGCGCGAGGTTGCTCGGCGAGGTCCTCGCGTGTCCCTCCCCTCTCGCCTTTGCTCCCCTTTCCGCTCTACGTCCTCAGGTCCCGGCCCTCAAGCGAGTCTCAGCCGTCGCTGGTATGCCAGGTCGCGATGCCGTGGTCAAGGCCAAAGGGTGAGGGCTGGAGAGCCAGTAGGAGCCCTGAGTCGCGATGCTCAGGCACCCCCCCCCTTTAACGTGCAAGTGGTTTGCGCGGACGAGAGTGAAGGAGATGCCGCAAGGGCCTTGCCTGGCGCAGCTCCTTTAGGAATCATGTAGACTCATCACAGAAAGAACAAGGGGTTGCCATGACAATTGACAGTCAGCCGTTGGTTGCTGCCGAGGGGCGATGAGGCACTGAAGGCTTGACAAGGTGGTGCCATGCGGGGCGCCACGGCCAGAGCTCAGCCATTCAGGTTTGTCGGCGTTGCAGGGACGGAACCATGCGCAAGCGTCGTGCCGTTTGAGAGCAGTTCCGTCAGTTGGCGTCAGTTGGGCTGGCAGCTAGGTCAAACACATTAGCCACACAGGAGTGGATTCATTTAAATAGATGCTGGGAAGGCGGACATCACTAGGTCTGGCCCGAGCGACTTGGGGATCATGCAATCCAAGGGGCGTCCCCAACAAGGTAAGCTAACAACATGAAATAAACGGGATATATGCCACAGGGACGGACCCACACGGCCTCGGAATAATGCAGCCCTGGGGGGGCGCTCCCAGCTGGAAGTAAAACTTGAAAGATGTCACCTGATGATGTTGAGGACGAAGGAGTGTTGGTGTAGCAGACTCAGTGGGCTGCGGAAGCCGATCATCACGAGCCCCCAGGCCCAGGGGCCTCAGGAGGCTCCGGAGGCGCTGGTGGCTCCCTGCGGGCCATCTCCATCTCCGCCAGGACTGCAGAACGCCTGGCCTCTCGTGCTTCCATGATGCCCCTCATGAGGCGCTGGTACGTGACAGCCGCGTCCGGCAAGCCGTAAGGCATGCGAACGCAGCTGTGGGGTGGACCTCCGCAGCGCCCCACTCGTGAGGGCCAGAGGCGCTCCAGAGAGGCGACTCGGTTGAGCCCTAGTATGTCGATGCAGGCGCGCATCCCACCATCCTCTCCTGGATGGGGAGCCACTGCTGGTAGATGGCGGCCGCCTTTCATCGCCCTTGACTCCTGTAGCTCCTAAATGGCCTTGCTGACGAACTCCTGATGGTCTGGCTCTCCTTGCCTTACTCTTTCTTGAGGGAAACGTGCTTCGAAGCACGCCTCCACGTGGTGCCCAAGCGCCTCCCTTGTGACCCTAGCCAGGTCGGTGGCCCTCCAGGGAAGAGCCCTCGAGCCCTGCCTAAGGAGGGCACCGGGCGCGCTTTCCTATGCGACGCAGGAGGTTCCCGCTGGGCAGGCACGGGCCCAGAGGGGCCTGCCTCCTGAGGGACCGGGCCGGACAATGTCTTCTTCTTCTTGGGGGCGGTCTCGGGAAGCCTCCTGCTTCCGCGATCCGGGTCTTGCAGGGATGCGGCTTGAAAGGCTCGTTCCAGGGAACACACCGCGTCCTTCTCTTCACAGGGCACCGTGATGACTCCACCACTTCCTAGCATCTTGAGGACGTTGTAGCCATGGTGAGTTACGGCCATGAACTTGGCCAGCGCCGGGTACCCAAGGATAGCGTTGTACGGCAGGCGTATGTGGGAGACGTCGAAGTCGATGTGCTCGGTGTGGTAGTTGTCACATGCCCCGAAGGTGACAGGGAGGCGGACCTGCCCAATCGGGACCGTGGAGCCGTCGGTGATTCCGGAGAAGGGCTTGGTTGGCTGAAGCTGGCTGTAGGGCACTTGGAGATTGTTGAATGTTTGCACGGACAGGACGTTGAGCCCTGCCCCGCCGTCGATGAAGGTCTTGGTGACCACCACGTTGCTGATGATTGGGGAACAAAGCATCGGGAGGACTCCGGCTGTAGCCGCACACTTGAGCTGATCTGCTGAGCTGAACGTGATGGCGCACACTGACCACCTGAGAGGGCACGTGGCTTCAAGCCTGGGGAGGACTGCATTCACTTTGCGGGCGAACTGCTTGAATATGCGTTGAGAGGCTGGGGCCTGAGCCCCGCCCAGGATGCAGGCGATCGCGCGCGGCTCCTGGAAGCCCCCAGCCCCCTCGTCTTGGTGGCGGTCCTCGTTTCTCCTTGGCTACGGCGGCAGCAGAGGGAGGCCTGCGTTGCCATGCGGGCGATCCTCGCGAGGCTGATCCCTCCATCTCCCTCGTGAGGCGGGTCTTGCCAGCGGTCCTCGCGAGGTTGATCGCGCCACTCTTGGCGCGGGCCACGGTCTTCCCAGCGTCCTGCGTTCCTTCCTCCTCCTCGACCGTAGCCCCGGTCACCGCGGTTGGGGCGACGGCCGATCCTTCCTTCCCGCACGGCTCGGAGCTCTTGATATTCGTTGGTGTTGTGGGTGTGGAGGTCGTGGTACACACAGTACCGGTTGCCCTTGGAAGGTTCGGGCTGATCTCTTTCCCGCTTGGTGTCTGGTTCTGCCGCGAGCATGGCAGCCCCCTTGCGCTTCACGTCCTTGGCCTTGGGCTTCTTCTCTTCTGGGTCTGCGGCAGGTAGCTCGAGGAGGGAGAGACACCCTTCCTCAGCCCTATCGCACTTGGTCGCCAAGTTGAACAGCTCCAAAGAAGTGCACAGGTCTTCATGCATCGCCAGCTCCTCCTTCATTTTGACATCGCGCACGCCGTCGGAGAGGGCTGAGATGATGGCCTCCTCAGTCACCTTGGGAATCTTGAGGCGTGCGTTGTTGAAGCGCTGGATGTACTTCTGCAGGGTCTCCCCGGGTTGTTGCTTGATGCGGCGCATGTCGCTCACGGCAGGTGGCCAGTCGCGAGTACCTTGGAAGTTGGCGATGAAGCGGGTGCGCATCTCGTCCCAGGAGGAGATCGTGCCTGGAGCCAGGTTCAGGAGCAATGTGCGGGCCCCGTCCTTGAGCGCCATGGGAAACCAGTTCGCCATGACCTTCTCGTCTCCGTTGGCAGCTTCGATGCCCAGCTCGTAGAGCTGGAGGAACTCCGCAGGGTCAGCCGTGCCGTCGTAATGAGGAGGCAGGTCCGGCTTGAACTTGCCGGGCCACGCGATGCTGCGTAGCTCGGTGGTGAAGGCATGGCAGCCTGCTGTGGCCACGGGAGGCCTCGGGTGACGGAGAGCTTGGCCTTGCATGTCCCCACGCGCTGCAGCTGGGTCTTGTCGTGCAGGAGCAGGAGCATGGTCGCGACGTGCTGGGGCAGGGAGCGCCCGGGCAGCTTCTTGCGTGCGAGGGACTTCTTGGCAGCTCTGCTCTTGCCGCGCTGGCACCTGACGGAGCGGGTTCCGCCCAGGGGCCACGCGCCATGGAGCCATGGCGCCTTCTTGTGGAGGAGGCGTCCGGGGCGCCGCAGGAGCTTCATCGCCCACGCGGGGCGGGGTGCGGTGCAGCGGAGCGGACGGCACAGGAGAGCCCCCTGCGGCGCGGACGAGCTCGGTGACGCGGTCGAGCCATTCTTCGTAGACGTCGTCGACGGGACGGTAGCGCAGGAGCTCGTTTGCCGCGATGAGTGCAGCTCGAGCCTCCATGGGTGCGCGGAGCCCGCGGGACGAAGAACCAGCTGGGGTGAGCGAGGGAGTAGCGGTGCGGCCGTCTTGCCGCACGGACGGATGCTGAGACGATGCTTGCTGCTCGTCCCCTGCCGGGCCGGTGGTGGCGTTGATGGCAGGTGACGGGGAACGGCGAGGACGCCTGCCGAAAGGAGCCCTCCGGGCGATGCGGGAAGCGAGAGCGGCCCGGCGCTCGGTGCGGGCCCGACGAGCGTCAGACATGGGCGCGATGGTCGGAGGAGAACGGGGCAGTGGAAGACGAATTCCGGCGCACCCCTACCTGGCGCGCCAAATGTCGGATTTCGGGTTCCGGCAGACCCTTGAGGTTCGAACACTGGGGTGCGCGCAGAGATTTTGCTTCCTACCTACCTGCACCCCTCCGCCTCGCTAAGATCTAAGCAATGGAAAGAACAACACAAATGACACAAGATTTATACTAGTTCGGGCCACCATTGTGGTGTAATACCCTACTCCAGTGTGTGGTGTGGTGGATTGCCTCTTGGGCTGATGATGATGAACAATACAAGGAAGAACAGCCCCGCGAGGGTCTGCTCTTGGCTGGGGCGATGAACTGCTGGGAGGAGCTCAGTCACCCTTCACTCTCTTTCTCTCTCTCTGCTTGCTTGCTCTCTCTTGCTTGGGTACTACCAGATCTCTTCTTGTCGTCCCCCTACTCTGTGGGTGGCTGGTCCTATTTATAGAGGCCCTGGTCCTCTTCCCAAATATCGAGCGGGAAGGGAGCCAACAATGGCGGGCTAATTTGAAGGGGGACAGCTAGTACTAGCTATCCTGATAAAAGTAGTCTTCTCCTGCATAAAGCTCTGGTGGTGACGCCGTCTTGGGCTCCACAATGACCTCCGTCTTGTAGTGCTCCTGGTCTTGGTCTTGTTGCACCGAAATGGCAACCTTTTCCTGATGCCTTGGTACTCCGCGCCTGCGCTTGCTCCCTTTGCACCAAAGAGGAAAGGGGGACACTGCACGGGCTGGCACCCGCCTGGCGCCTTTGGTCGTCATGGCATGCATCACGGGCACCTCGTGAGGTACCCCGCCTTGATCTCTCCGCCTCCTCGCGAGCCAGCCTGATGAGGCTGTGCTTGAGGAAGCTCCGCGTCGTCCGCCCTGCGAGGCTTGGCCCCTCGCGAGGATCTTGGGTCTATGTTGGTGAAGATGGGCCATGCTGGGCCCCCCTTTGAGCCACGCCGCAGGCCGCAGGCAGGCAAGTCTGGGGACCCCCGTTCCCAGAACGCCGACAGTGGTGATCGTCCGCCTCCCCCGTGCGGGGAGAGGCGTGCCTCCCCGCCGCCTGTTGAGCACCCAAGGCTTGGAGGCCGGCTAAGTCCCCGTGAAGGAGTCGGAGAGAACGACGCCCACCACCAGAGTGACCGACTGGCTCGATCCCTGACATTACAAGAAGAAGATGCAATCGGACCGGCCTGCTTCCGCCCCCGCATTCGCGATGAGCCCTTCCCCAAAGGGTTCTCGCTCCCTCGAGATACGGCCAAGTACAATGGATCCATGAAGCCGGAGGATTGGCTGGTGGACTACTCCACAGCTGTCAGCGTAGCCAACGGCAACAAGAGCGTTGCCGTGAAGTACGTTCCGCTCATGCTCCAAGGCACGACCCGGACATGGCTAAACAGCCTCAAACCCTACAACACCAATAGCTAGATGGACTTCGCTGATGTCTTCATCTGCAACTTCACCAGCACCTACAAGCGGCCACCCAAGCCTCGCTAGCTCTCTCTATGTGTCCAAGGCCTGACCGAGTCCACTCGCGACTACTTGACGCAGTGGGTTGGACTATGCAACTCTTGCGAATGGGTGCATGAAGTGCAAGCCATAGATTACTTCAATGTTGGGTGCCAGGACGGCACCTTACACAAGCACCGACTCCTCTGTTACGAGCCGACCACTGCTGATCGTAGTGGACAAGTACACCACTGCCGACTCCTCCATGAAGTCAGAGCTCCGGGTCGACGCGTCCGGAAAGGTGCTCCCTCCGGCTCCTCAGATGCCGGTCGGCACCAGCATTCGAACGACAATAAGTGCAAGGCCCCGCAGCCGGCTTCCACCAGCCGACAAGTATCAACATTTGAAGATCAGCAGCCGGAGGGGCAGCTTGGCCCCAAGCGTCAGAAGGGCGGCAAGCCTGCTTGGTTGCCCGCCTTCTCCTTCGAGCAAACCCTTGACACTCCCTACAAGTTCCACAGCGGCGCGAAGCCGTCCAACCACACCACCCAGAAGTGCCACTGGCTTACCTGCATTGCCAAGGGCGAAGGACTGCCGCCTCCCCCTGCCGGCCTGCCGGCTCCGCCTCCTCAGTAGCCGACAGCCCGCCCAGACGGCGCAATCCAAGATGAATTCCCCAAAGAGCATGGGGCCTACGTCGTCTTCACCAGTGTGGCGGACGGCAGGCACAGCCGGTGCCAGCAGCACCGTGAGGTGAACGCTATCGCCTCTGAAGTCCCAGAGTTCATGCACTGCTCCGAGAGGCCCATCAGCTGGAGCTACGCTGACCACCCGGAAGTGATGCCTTCTCCGGGTTCCTATGCCATAGTGCTAGACGCAACTTTTTCAACAGAGAGGCGAGCCTGTCGCTTCTCCCAAATCCTGATAGACGACAGTAGCAACATCAACATCCTCTACCGCGACACCCTGGAGAAGGTGTGCAGCAAGGAGAAGCAGCTGCAGCCCAGTCGGGTCGTCTTTTACGGCATCATACTTGGCCTTTCCTGCTCACCAATCAGCAAGATCAAAATAGACGTCCTTTTCAGAGACAAAGATCACTTTCGCCGCGAGTCGTTTTGGTTCGAGGTGGTCGACCTGGAAAGCCCCTACCACGCTCTCTTGGGCCGGCCAGCGCTCACCAAGTTCATGGCGGTGCCTCACTACGCCTACCTCAAAATGAAGATGTCGGGTCCCAAGGGCATCATCCTCATCACCGATGAATAACTGAAGTCGGCCGCATGCGCCAGTGCCAGCAGTCGGCTGGCCGAGTCCCTCGTGATTGCTGCTGAGAAGCGGCCACTTGATTGGGTTGTGGCCTTGGCTAGCAAGCAGTCGGACCTGTCACCCGACCCCAAGGAGTCAGAAGCCCAGGGCTCCTTCCAGCCGGCCAAAGAGACCAAGAATATACCATTGGACTCCGAGCACCCAGAGAGGCATGCTATCGTGGGGACCAACCTCGATAGCAAATAGGAAGGCGAGCTCATCGATTTCCTCCATGAGAATCGGGACATCTTTGCATGGTCACCCAAATACATGCCGAGTGTTCCGACGGATTTTGCCGAGCACAAGCTACATTTCAGAACAGATGCCAAAGCAGTCAAGCAACCCCTCCGCCGCCTATCAGAAGAGAAGAGAAGAAATGTTGGTGAAGAGATCGCCCAACTTCTGGCAGCCGGCTTCATCATGGAAGTGTTCTACCCGGAATGGCTTGCCAACCTGGTCCTTGTATTGAAGAAGAAGAATAGGTGGTGCATGTGCATTGATTACACTAGCCTCAACAAAGCATGCCCCAAAGATCCGTTTGCCCTGCCTCGGATAGACCAAGTGATTGACTCCACAGCAGGATGCGAGCTGTTGTCTTTTTTGTATGCCTACTTTGGTTACCACTAGATCAAGCTAAACCCAGCCGATTAGTTGAACACCGCCTTCATCACACCATTCGGATCCTTCTGCTACCTGACCATGATATTCAGCTTGAGAAACACTGGTGCCACTTTTCAGCGTTATATGCAGAAGTGCTTCCTCAGGCAACTCAGCAGAAATGCCCACGTCTATGTAGACGATATTGTGGTGAAGACGAAGAAGCGCGGAACCCTCCTGGAAGATCTCAAGGAGACCTTTGATAATCTGCGCCGTTTTCAAATCAAGCTCAGCCCAGAGAAGTGTGTCTTCGGAGTCCCAGCCGGCCACCTCCTTGGTTTCCGTGTCTCTGAACGCAGCATCGAGCGCAACCCTGTGAAGATCAAGGCCATTGAGTGGATGGAGAGGCCCACCCGGCTGCGAGACGTCCAGAAGTTCACCGGGTGCTTGGCATCCCTCAGCCGCTTCATCAGTCGGCTGGGCGAGAAGGCTCTGCCCCTGTACCAGCTAATGAAGAAAACCACTTGTTTCAAGTGGAATGACAAGGCGGACGAGACATTCCTTCAGCTCAAGAAGATGCTGACCATGCCGCATGTCCTGGCGGCTCCGGCTGCTAAGGAGCCCATGATCATCTACATCGCCGCCACCAACCGGGTGGACAGTACCATGATCATGGTCGAGCGCCCAGAAGACGGCAAGGCACAGCCGGTCCAAAGACCTGTTTATTACCTGAGTGAGGTGTTGTCAGGCTCCAAGAAGAACTACCCCCACTACCAGAAGATGTGCTACGGCGTGTACTTTGCCGCCAAGAAGCTCAAGCAATACTTCTAGGAGCACTCCATCACGGTCGTTTGCACTGCCCCACTTGCCGAGATCATAGGCAACAAAGATGCATCAGGCCGGGTGGCAAAGTGGGCTATTGACCTAGCTCCCCACACCATCCTCTACCAGCCCCGCACCGCCATCAAGTCCCAAGCGCTGACCGACTTCCTCGTCGACTGGGCCGAGACCCAGTACCTGCCATCAGCATTGGATTCCGCACATTGGCAGATGCACTTTGATGGCTCGAAGATGCGCACCGGCTTGGGAGCCGGCATTGTCCTCACCTCTCCCAAAGGCGACAAGCTCAAGTACACTCTGCAGATTCACTTTGCCGCCTCCAACAACATGACTGAGTATGAGGCGCTCGTCCATCGGCTCCGGCTGGCCAAGGAGATTGGCATCCGTCGAGTGCTATGCTACAGCGACCCGGACATGGTGGTCCAGCAGTCGTCCGGCAATTGGGATGCCAAGGATGCAAACATGGCAAGCTACCGCTACCTCGTCCAGCAAATCAGTGGATACTTTGACAGGTGCGAGTTCCTTCACGTGACATGGGCTGACAACGAGCAAGCTGATGCCCTAGCACGGATTGGATCCACCCAGCAAGCAATACCAGCCGACGTCTCCCTCCAGTGCCTACGCAAGCCGTCTATCGGGGCTTCCCCATAATCAGAGTCCATCATCGTGCCGGCTGACCACGGAACAGTAGGATCCGGCTTGGACACTGCAGCAATCGGCTCAGGGACTTCGGCAGGCGACTCGAGGACTGCAGCAGTCGCACCCGGCCCGGGAACTTCAGAACCCAGCTCAGGAGCTACAGCAGTCGGCCTGGGGACTGCAACAACGCAGCAAGCAGCGGCCGACTCCAACCCGCCGCCTCCCAACCCAACCGCCCTAGTACCAGTTGCTGTGATGATAGTGGTAGAAGCACCATCATGGGAGCAGCCCATCCTCAACTTCCTGGTGAACAGAGAGCTAATAGCCGACGAGATCTGGGCCCGACAGGTGCAACGCTGGGCAGCAGCATACACAATAGTGAACAGAGAGCTTGTCAAGTGCAGTGTGACTGACGTGTTCCAACGCTGCGTAGAGCCAGAGAAGGGCAAAGCAATCCTCAGAGATATTCATCAAGGCGAGTGCGGCCACCACGCGGCCTCCAGTTCCCTTGTCGCCAAAGCTTTCCTCCATGGGTTCTTCTAGTCTACTACTTTGGATGACGCCAAGGATTTGGTCAAGAAGTGCAACGGATGCCAATGCTTCAGCTCCAAGCAACACCTACCGGCTTCTGCACTCAAGACCATCCCCCTCACTTGACCATTCGCCGTCTGGGGGTTGGACATGGTAGGTCCATTCAAGACAGCACGCGGCAGCTTGACCCATCTGTTGGTCGTCGTAGACAAATTCACCAAGTGGATTGAAGCAAAGCCAATCAAGAAGTTGAATGGTACGACAGTTGTGACTTTCATCGTGGACATTACAATCTGATACGGCGTACCACACAGCATCATCACCGACAATGGCACCAACTTTGCCAAAGGCGCCATGGCCCGTTTCTGCGCGATGCAAGGCATCCAACTGGACTTAGCGTCCGTTGCCCATCCGCAGTCAAACGGCCAGGTGGAGCGAGCAAACGGCCTCATCCTATCCGGCATCAAACCCCAGATGGTCGAGCCGCTGGAGGGCTTGGCCGACTACTTTGTCGAAGAGCTGTCAGTCGTCCTCAGGAGTCTCCGGTCCATGCCAAACAAAGCAACCGGCTTCACTCCCTTCTTCCTAGTGTACGGGGCCGAGGCCATCATCCCAACTGACATCGAGTTTGACTCGCTTCGCGTCACCATGTACACGGAGGTGGAGGCACGAAAAGATGGTGTCGACCTACTGGAAGAGGGCCGCATGCTGGCACTCAGCCGGTCCGCCATCTACCAGCAGGGCTTGCACTGCTACCACAGCCGGAAGGTCAGGCCACGATCCTTCCGAGAGGGGGAACTTGTACTCCAACTGATCCAGCGAACTGCCAGCCAGCACAAGCTCTCGGCCCCTGGGAGGGCCCTTTCATCATCAGTGAAGCCCTAGGCAACGAATCCTTCTATCTCATGAACGCGAAGAAGCCTAGGGCACGCAAGAGGGATGATTCTGGCAAAGAAACAGAGCGCCCATGGAATGCAAATCTCCTTCGAAGATTTACAGTTAAAATGCAGTATGTACCATGCTACCTTTTGTATTATGCAAAAACAACGGGTTCCCCGAGGAGCACTTGGGGGATACCCTTTTTTATCTATATGATAAGATTATGCCTGTGTGTGTATTACTTCATTCCTCTGCCCGGCACCGGGTCTGACCAGTCAGCCCGGGGGCTTGCCGCCTTGTCCTATGTTGATGCTACCTGCAGTCGGACAAGTAGTGTGCCAACATCTAAGCCCTCTCTTGCCATAGGCCATAGATCACGGAGCGATTGTCCGGCTGGCAAGAGCTAAATGCAAGAAATGGTGTCCACATGAAAACAACTAAGGAAAAAACGTCAGCATAGGCCAAGCCGGCTCCTCGCCTCACCACCTGGCTGTTGAGCAGCCGGGCGGCCGACTTCTCACTTGACTTGTTACGTTCTAGGCGGCTGAAGTACTTGTCTATCTTAAAAACGGTCAAGTCCCTGTCCCAGCAACAGACCGCAGAGAGGCTGTCCAGCTGGTAGAGAGGCAGCCAAAGGGAGGCGACAAAGGAAAAGGCCAAAAAAAGAACAGAAAAGCAAGACAAAGTTATAACTCGGCAGAGCACAAACTTGTGCGAGAATAAATTAATTTACATAGCAAAAGGCTCACAGCCAGCATTCAACAGAGTTTGAACATACACCCCTAGTGGGTGGAATTGCGTGAATTTAACTTGTTCAAAAGGTTACAAGAATAGGAAAGCAGGAAATGTAAAGTGGCCGCCTAGGCCAGAGGAGCAGTAGGCTGGTCCAACGGGTCGGTGGAGGCAGAGGAGCCAGATGGTGGAGCTGCCGACTAATGGGTCTCGGACTGGTCGGCATCGACAGTAGTTGGCGCGTCATGACACGGCCCGCTGGTCGAGGCTCAGTCAGGCTGAGGCCGGCTGCTCGCTCCATCATCCGGCGCGACGTCTTCACCGTCCTTGTCCTCTTCGTCCTCGCCCTCATCACTGGAGGCGATCTCCTCCGCTGAATCCTCTCCCACCTCCGGGTCCAGCCCGAACCAGTTGGGAGGCACCTCATCACCGTCGTCATTCAACTCCGGGATGAGGACGGAGGTATCGACGTACTCGACGAGCGCCGCCGCGCGACGAGTAAGATCATGGCTCGCTGCCTCCAGCTTCGTCCTGGCCTACTACCGGAAGGCCGCCAGACGGTCCAGGTTCAGCCCCGGATACCAAGCCTCGATGAAATCCAAGGCTGTCTGAGCGCCTGCCTAGGCGCGGCACCCTTCCAAGGCTCGAGGCGCTCGATGGCCGCCTCCAGCCTATCAGCAGTCCGGCTGGGTTGCAAGGGACTTGGGCACCCGGGCAGAGGGCCGCCAGCACTTCTGCTCCAATGCGCTGCAGGTGATGGAGTGTGCGGTGGGCCGGCTGCAGGCGAACCTTGATGGCCAGAAGCTGCTCTCCAAGAGTGCGAGGCGAGTTCGGTGGAATGTCAACGACCGCCCTCCTCCGTTGATTGTGTCGCGCCTCGATGGCCTGACAGACGGTGACGGAGTGGCCGGTAAAGAATTCTGCACAAGAAGAAACATCAAAAAATTAGAAGCCAAAAGCTGGCTCCTGCAGCAATCGGTGGCTGTTCAGAAGAAGAAGTAACTTACCATCGATCATGTCCTCGATCTCGCCATAGCCGTCGGACAGGAACATCTCCTTCTCGGCCTAGTTCGAGCGCTGAGTGTCGAACTCAGCCCTGAGGTGAGTCTCGTTGTCCTTCAGCTGCTAGACTTCCGCCTTGTGCCGCTCCACCTTGTCCGCCAGCTCCTTCACCAGGCGGTCGCACTCCTGAGCCGCCTGGCTGTGCTCCTGCCCCTTGGTATGGAGCACAGACTCAACCTCGCCCAGGCGCTTCCGCAGATCAGCGGCGGCCTCTGCCAAGACAGGGAAAAAACAAAAACGTCAACACCAACCAAAGACAAGTAGATCCTAGGAGTTCCGGCCCGACTGCACAGCAGTCGGCCTGAATCTCGGGGCTACACCCAGCGGGTGCACTGACGCACCCCCGTGAGAAAGAAGACAGAATGCTTACTCTGGCTCTGGTTCAGGTCGGTGGTCCGCTTGGCCAGCTCCTAGACCTAGGAGTTGTAGGCGGCCACGCGAATGTTGTGGTAGTCCTGCAACGAAGGCAACAGAAGAAAAAACAAGTCAACACTAGGAACTCACCTTGAAGTTCCGAGCCGCCTACTCAGCAGCCGGCCCGAAACTCGGGGCTATACCCAGTGGATGCGCTGGCGCACCCCCACGGAAGATCACAAGAAATGAAAACAAGAAGTAAGAAGCGTACCCAGATGGTCGTCCGCATTGCCAAGAACTCCTACGTATATTGTTGGAGAGTGGCGCCTTGGGCATTGAACCGGGCTAGGTGCATGGCCACGTTTAGAACACCTGAGCCATCCCCGGCCATCCATTCTGGTAGGGCAGCGCCGGTGGCCTCGGTATCGGGCCCCGACGAGCTCGCAGCCTTGATCTCCGTTGGCCTTGGCGCTGAGGCCTCCTTCTCCGAGCGCCGGCGCACCGGAGTACAAATCACGGGATTCGGACCCACCACCAACTCGCCGCTAGATGGTGGCACCAGCGGTGCTCCAGGCTGACTGCCCTGCGCATCGGTAGTCGGCACGCGCAGAGGCACCTCCACCTCCAAGATGACGGGGCCTGCCCCTCCCCTCTCCAGGGTCGATGGTTGTCACCAACTCCTTTAGTCGGCGCCTGGCCCTCCAGCGCCATCGGCTCCGCAGGTTGCAGACTGGTGAGTTTCGGAGCCCTGCTATAGGACGCCTCGTCCTCCTATGCCTTGGCGGCCGCGTCCACCTCTGCTCGCGCCGCCTCTGCTCGCGTGGGCCTGCACCTTGGCCGCCGCGTCCGCCTCCGCTCGCGCCGCCTCGACCGCCTTTGCCTTCGCCTGGGCCGTGGCCTCCTGCT
This sequence comes from Triticum urartu, assembly GCF_056163025.1. Classification (NCBI taxonomy): domain Eukaryota; kingdom Viridiplantae; phylum Streptophyta; class Magnoliopsida; order Poales; family Poaceae; genus Triticum; species Triticum urartu. Next base: position 366,728,440 of record NC_141874.1, on the reverse strand, counting down.
CCTCCCGCACCTCTCGCGCATTCTTCTCCATCGCCTCCCGAAGGGCGGCGAGCGGTTCCACGCGGCGGGTATCAGCAGAGTCATTTGATGCCCCAACCACCGAGCCAGATGGGGCCCGTGAGAGAGAAAGCGGGGCCCTGCTCAACAAGACGAGAAAAGCTGAGAAAAAGTTTGCAAAGAGTGAAGAAGCAAATACAAGGCCAAGATACTTATGCGGAGACCAGCGGGCGCGCCTTTGGGCCCGTCCGGAGAGCGGCTGCCTTCACGGCTTCCTGCCGTTTGGTGACCGCGGCTGTGGGCTTGGGCTTCTTGGGTTGACTGCCATACAACCCGGCATCGGCCCGATGATTCGGCGCGCCAGGTGCACCAGTCGATGCAGCCGAGCAACTGGCGCCTTTTCGGTCGACAACGGGAGCGTGGCGTGGCTCGTCGTCCTCTTGATCGTCATCCGGCCAGTCCTCGAGGCCGCCTCTAGCGGAGCCGCCTGCTCCCTCTCCATCGCCTCCTACGGTGTCGTCCTCCTCCATGGCGGTCGTTGTCGGTGTCAAAACCGGCAGATCTCGAGTAGGGGGTCCTGAGCTGTGTGTCTAGGATCGATGGTAACAGGAGACGAGGGACACGATGTTTACCCAGGTTCGGGCCCTCTCTATGGAGGTAATACCCTATGTCCTACTTGATTGATATTGATGAATATGAGTGTTACAAGAGTTGATCTACCACGAGATCGTGATGGCTAAACCCTAGAGGCCTAGCCTATATGACTATGGTAATGAGTATATCCTTTCCGGACTAACCCCTCTGGTTTATATAGACACCGAGGGGATCTAGGGTTTACATAGAGCCAGTTATATAAGAAGGAATCTTCATAGTCGGTCGCCAAGCTTGCCTTCCATGCGAAGGAGAGTCCAATCTGGACACAGGTATAGTCTTCGGCCTTCATGTCTTCACAACCCATCAGTCCGGCCCATGGATAACAGGCCGGACGCCCGAGGACCCCTTAGTCTAGGACTCCCTCAGTAGCCCCTGAACCTGGCTTCAATGATGAGGAGTCCGGCATGCAGATTGTCTTCAGCATTGCAAGGCGGGTTTCCTTCTATCCGAACTTCAAGATAGTCTTCGGATGCGATAATAGTATCCGGACCTGTCACACACACCATACACAACCGCAGAGAGAATATATTTTTACACGAGTCTAATCCGCTGACAGCACTAATAATATGACATCACGTCTGTCCGGTCATAATTTCGAACCGCTTTCATGTTTCGATGCGCCACGTCCCGAGACGCGGTTGCCACTTGTAGGATCGAAAGTATGTCTAGAGGGGGGGGGTGATTAGACTACTTGACCAAATAAAAAACTTAACTTTTTCCCAATTTTAGTTCTTGGCAGATTTTAGCTATTTTGGGACAAGTCAAGCAATCATCACACAATTTAAGCAAGCATGCAAAGAGTATATTGGCAGCGGAAAGTAAACCATGCAACTTGCAAGAATGTAAAGGGAAGGGTTTGGAGAATTCAAACGCTATTGGAGACACGGATGTTTTTCTCGTGGTTCGGATAGGTGGTGCTATCCTACATCCACGTTGATGGAGACTTCAACCCACGAAGGGTAACGGTTGCGCGAGTCCACACAGGGCTCCACCCAAGGGTAACGGTTGCGTGAGTCCACACAGGGATCCACCCACGAAGGGTCCACGAAGAAGCAACCACCCACAAAGGGTCCACGAAGAAGCAACATGTCTATCCCACCATGGCCATCGCCCACACAGGACTTGCCTCACTAGCGGTAGATCTTCACAAAGTAGGCGATCTCCTTGCCCTTACAAACTCCTTGGTTCAACTCCACAATCTTGTCGGAGGCTCCCAAGTGACACCTAGCCAATCTAGGAGACACCACTCTCCAAGAAGTAACAAATGGTGTGTAGGTAATGAACTCCTTGCTCTTGTGCTTCAAATGATAGTCTCCCCAACACTCAACTCTCTCTCATAGGATTTGGATTTGGTGGAAAGAAGATTTGAGTGGAAAGCAACTTAGGAAGGCTAGAGATCAAGATTCATATGGTAGGAATGGAATATCTTGGTCTCAACACATGAGTAGGTGGTTCTCTCTCAGAACATATGAGTTGGAATGGTGTGTGTGTTCTGATGGCTCTCTCATCGAATGAGGAGGAGGTGGAGGGGTATATATAGCCTCCACACAAAATCCAACCGTTACACAGTTTTCCAGTCTCGGTGGGACCGAATCAATAAACTCGGTCGGACCGAAAATGTAAACCTAGTGACAGTTAGTGATTTTCGGTGGGACTGACATGCAACTCGGTAGGACCGATATGGTTAGGGTTTGGGCATAACGTAATCTCGGTGAGACCGATTACACAAACTCGGTGAGACCGAATTTGTAATTAGCTAACCAGAGAGTTGGTCAGGCAAACTCGGTGGGACCGATTTGCTCTTTCGGTGAGACCGAGTGGAACTCGATGAGATCGAAAAGTTACAGAAGGGAAACACTGAGTTTACATTGCAATCTTGGTGGGACCGATTCGCTCTTTCAGTGAGACCGAAAAGTTACGAAAGGGAAATAGAGAGTTTGCAACCCCATCTCGGTGAGACCGAGATCCTTATCGGTAGAACCGAATTGCTAGGGTTTGGCAGTGGCTTATGACAAATGAAACTCGGTGGCGCCGGATAGGAAGAATCGGTAGGACCGAGTTTGGCTTAGGGTTTAGGTCATATGTGGATATGGGAAAGTAGTTGAGGGTTTTGGAGCATATCACTAAGCACATGAAGCAAGAGGCTCATTAAGCAACGCCTCATCCCTCCTTAATAGTATTGGCTTTTCCTAAAGACTCAATGTGATCTTGGATCACTAAAATATAAAATGAAGAGTCTTGAGCTTTTGAGCTTGAGCCAATCCTTTGTCCTTAGCATTTTGAGGGTTCCACTTTCACATCCATGCCATGCCAATCACTGAGCTTTCCTGAAATAATCATCTTGGAATAGCATTAGCTCAATGAGCTATATGTTGTTATGAATTACCAAAACCACCTAGGGATAGTTGCACTTTCAATCTCCCCCTTTTTGGTAATTGATGACAACATATAGATCAAAGCTTCGACAAATGATAATAAGCATGAAATATATCGTCACTTTGAGAAGTATGTGATAAGTAAGAGCTCCCCCTAAATTTGTGCATATTTAAAATTTGCTTTGGACTGCAAATGCACAAGGAGTTAGAGTCATGGGTTACTCTTCCATGTCACATACATCTTGGTGGAGCGCTTAAAATGATAAGAATGAAATACATGCACTCATCACCAAGAATAATGAATGATCACATAAGATAGATAAGATAATAGCATTAAGCAAGCATTAAGTGTAGCTTATGATCAAACACATGATCATCAATGTCTCACAAGCATAGTATCTCAAGCACTCAAAAGCAAACAAGTTTGAAAAACCACCAAATAAAGCAAGAGAGAAAAGCAACACTCTCTCTCTCGAAGCCTATGATCTATACATCTTCTCCCCCTTTGGCAACAAGTTACCAAAAAGTTCCTAGAAAATGCATAGCACTAGATCGACGCTCAGGCTTGATCTTCAGGTGGTGGTGGAGTCCGGATCACTCCAAGGATGAAGGCTTCGGTTGATGCTGAAGTAGACGCTGGAGTTGGAGCTGAAGTAGATGCTGGAGCTGGTGGAACTGAGGCTGTGGCTGGTGCTGAGGTGGTGGCTCTTGTGTCAGCAACTGGCACAGCAGACGACCTCGGACCTCTTGGCACTCTGGCAAAGGCATGAGTAGTAGTCCTGCCTCTCCTCTCCTGCATGTCCTCTTGGAGCTGCTCCACTGCAGACTGAACTTCCGTTACTTTGACATCCAAGTCATAGAACTTCTGTTCCATGATTCTCTCTACGCTCTGCTGATTTTGAGTGAGGGTGGCCAGACTTTGCTCAATCCTCAGCGTGGATGCAATCAAGTAACCAAGCTGCTCTTGTTTGGTCTTCAACAAATATTCAGATGCCTTCTCTTGAGTAGGCATCTTGGCAGCTTTCTCCTTCCTCGCCTTCTCCTTCTTTGCATAAGCTTGTGCAGACGATGGCTCGTTCTCAGTCATCACAACTTCATTGTTCTCAAAATCTGGACGGATGGGTAAATGTTCCTTGTCCAATAGATATATGCCCGTGCCCATCTTGGAGTTGATGAGCTCCTGAATTTGAGGGGCATATCCGCAACTCCTCTTCTGATCCGCTACAGCCCTCTAGATTGTTTCCACTATGAGGCTCATCACTTTGAACTTCTGAGGCACATCAAACACATGTAGAAAGTTGATAGCATGGCCTATGATCATCTTGTGATCACCTGACTTGGGCAATAAGGTGTGCCTCAAGATCCAATTGATAGTCGGGAGCCCTGACAGAAGGTAATGTACTGAGCCAAACTTGAAGGTATCAAGTGCTTCATTTGGGATCTCCTTGTCAATATTTGACATTGAGTTGTGGTCCATTTTCTTCTTGGCATATATGTCCATGTCATCATCATGCTCCTCTGGGGCATTAATGATCTGTGCCCACTCAGCAACTGTGGATTGGTACCTTGTACCCTCAGACATCCATGTGATCCTCCCATCTGGATAAAAGTGAGCTATGGAGTAGAACTGCATCATGAGTTCCTCGTTCCACTTTGTGAGCTTCTACCCAACAAAGTCAGCTACTCCACAAGCTATGAAGCTGTCTTGCACTCCAGGATAGTGCTCTTCATTGTCCTTAATGTATTGCCAATCAACCCATCGCATATCACAGACAATGGGCTTCTTATCTAGCAGCACTGTCTCATAAAAATCCTGCTGCTCCTTGGTGTGAAACCTGTAGTCAACTACTGTCCTTCTCCTTGAAGCATACGGGTCTGCTTCTCTCCACTTCCTCAGCCCTGAATCTCTCCTGAGCTTCATATCCTCAGCCACAGGATGAGCATCGTTGTGGTCTGGGATCTTGGGCTTGAGCTTCCTTAGGACATTCTCTTCCTCGTCTTCAGCAGCAGTCTCAGGCACTGGGGCCTTGTTCTTCTCAGCTGCAGGAATGCTCCTTGTATTCCTCTTTGGTTTTGGCTTGGAGGCAGCTTTGGGCTTAGGTGCAGTAGCCCCTGACCTTATGGCATCACCCATCAGCATGGGTGCCTTGGGTGCTGGTGCAGCTACTTCTTCTTCTTCTTCTTCTTCTGCTTCCATTATGGAAGCTTTGCCAAGCACTCTAGCCACAGTCTTCTTCACCCTTTCCTTTCTTTTCTTGCCTTCTGCAGCAACTGGCTCTTGAGGAGTGGGCTTCTCAGTTGAGGCTCTTGCCTTTGACATGGGCTGCCTGCCTGCTGGCCTTTTGATTTTCAGGCCTGGCTTAGTGCCTTGAGCTGGCTCAACTCTCTTGGAAGTGGCCTCTTCCTCTGCCACATAGTCTTCATCTTCGGAATCAGAAGTCCTCTTCTTCCTCTGTCTCGTGGCATCCTTTGGCAAGTTTCTAGGGGTGCTCCTGCTGCCCTCATCTGAAGAACTTGAGGGACTAGTGCCCTCACTCATGTGCACCTGCTGCTCTGACATGTTTTGGCTATCACTTTGATCAGACATGCTGCAAACTGACTGCTGACCCTGTGAACAGATTATAGAGGAGATAGAGTGGATGAGCATCAAAAAATGCAGAGATTTTTGCAAAAGAATGATCCAAAAACTTAGTTTTAGTTTCCCACTGAAATCATCTTGGATCTACCGATTTTCAAACTCGGTGATACCGAAGCAGTTTTGGAACCTAAACTAGTGAACTCGGTAGGACCGAGTCACAGTTCGGTGGCACCGAGACTGCTAGGGATTCACAAAGTTCCAAAATCGGTCACACCGATAAGTAATTCTTGGTCAGACCGAGTCTTACTTGTGCAATGGCATAAGCCAAATCGGTGGGACCGAGTTTTTCAACTCGGTGGGTCCGAGATGGTTTCGGCGGAAACCTAAACCTAGAATTTTCGAATCAAACCTAATCTATGGGTGTTTTGACTGGATAGGAGTGTTTCAATCGTGGCAAGAATCATGATGATCACAATGTGCTAGGAATCAGATTGAGGAATAGCACAAAGATCAAGTCCATACCCTAGTTCGGTGGGGACTTGCTACGGCGGCAACAGCGGGGCAGAATTCCCATTGACGGTGACGGAGACCAGCGACTGGAGGCGGCTGGCGGCGAGAAGACGATCCGGAGACCACGAGGGCAGAGCAGGCTATCGCGCGGGCGAAGGGGTTCGGAGAAATTTCCAAAATTTTGCCCGTGACTATATATAGCCCGACCCTGTCGGTGTGACCGAGTGGAACAACTCGGTGGCACCAAGATTCATAACTGCGTGCAGTTACTGAAACTCGGTGTGACCGAAATGTTCAAATCGGTTGCACCGAGATGGAAAACCTAGATCAACTTAATGATCTCGGTAGGACCGAAAGTGGAGTATCGGTCAGACCGAGAATCAAAAAGAGGTTTTGGAAGTTTAAGTCTATGACGAATCAGGGACTCCGAGCGCTCCTCACACAGAGTGGTTCGAATCTGACTTGATCAAATTTTGTGATGCAGCATGAATAGAGTTTGAGACGAGAAAAGCATAGATAGCTAGAGGAGGTTCTTAGGCATTCTTGTCCATCCACTTGGCAAAAAGAAATAAAGCCGAACAATCAAAACAACAAGTGGAAGTCCTCAAATGAGTAAAATATGCAACCAGCATGCTCACACAATAAGATGGCAAATGAAATATGTGATAAGGCATGCACAACCAATTCTAGCATCTATCAAGCAATTTGCGATGACTAGGTCATCTATATATGAGTATATTGACTTAGGAGTCAAGTGAGAACACTTGATCATAGGTCATACTCATCGTTTAAGCTCAAGTGGGGTTACCACATTTACATAAAGCATTGTTTTGTTCACATCTTTAGAGTTGCTTTAGCTCAAGTCTTAGAGTAATGCTCCCCCTAGATGTGATATCCCCCCTAAGAGGGATGAACTAACCTTGGGTTTTGTCGATGATGACTTCATGTAGATATTGAAGATGTGGATGCTCAATGTTGATATAGATCTCTTGGAGCTATCCATTTGAGTGAATTGCACTTTCAATACCTACATGGGTTAGTCCCACAAGGAACAAACAAGGATATCCATAGACATAGAGTGATGCACACAAAAGATGATGTCCATGAAAACTTTTAGGTTACCTTGTCCCTTGTCTTACCAACAAGAGGATTTGTGACTCCTTGAACTAGTGCAAGATGTGGAAGTTGATTGCACTTGTTCTTGCCAAAATGATAAGAGTGAAGTATGTTTGCGGAGTCACCCTTAAGAACTCTCTAGTTCTTCTTCTTTTGGATCCACATCATCTTGATGGGAATCCTTGGAGTTGTAGTCGTACTTGATGAAGTGGAACTTGAAGTAGTCTTGGGAATCCACTTGACTAAGGTCTTAGGAGCTTCTTCAAATGCATCAATTTCCTCTTGAAGCTTGTCCTTGCCTTTTTGCTTGTAGTCTTGTGGTGGAAGATCATCTTGAGCTTGTGTCCCCTTGAAAGAAGCATCATACTTCTCTTGTTGAGGGACAAACTTTGTTTTGGGGTATTGATCTTCTTCCCACTCAACTCCATTGGCATTGAACTTTCGTTCAAAACCAACACCTTGATTCTTCCGGTGCATTCCTTGCTTGCGCACAATTTCCTCAAATTGCTTACTCCCGGCAAGGCTTTTGTACACTCCTTTCTCTATAATTCCCTTCAATAAACTATTTTCTTGCTCAAGTGTAACTTGGCTAAGAGAATCATTAGTGGAATCAAGAGAACTACTAGAAGCAACAATATTGGATTTAACATGATCATTGTTACTGCTAGAGGAAGAATCTTTCTTGTTACTAGACTTGACTTGAGGCATGTAAGTATATAAAAGTAAACGCTTGGCAATGTAAGAAGAACTTTTCTTGCGGAGATCATCATTGATTGCCTTTAAGAACTCATGCTCTTGCTCAAGATTGAGCTTTTCAAAACGTAATTTCTCATGAGCTCTTAAAAGTTCTCGATGATCTTCGAAGATAGTTTCATGAGATAACTTAAGAGTGTTTAGTTCTTTAGTTAGAGCCTCAATCTTCTCCTTATCATTGTCATTCGTTCTATCTTGATTAACATGATTAATTGGTCTTTCATCATAATATTCATCACTAGAGTTGTCACCAAGCAAATCATCACCTAACAAGTCATCTTCATCACTATTGAAATCAACATACTTGGGGTGTGTTACCTTAGGACCTTTGGCCATGAAGCATCTTCCAATCCCTTCATTTGGTGAGTCAAATATGTCGTAGGAGTTGGTTGACACAAGTGCTAGACCGGCAACACCTTCATCTTGAGTATCTTCGGAGTCGGAGTGATAACTTCTCTCGGAGCGGCTGTCGGAGCCGGAGCCGGATACCCATTCAGCAACATGAGCTTGATGTCTTCTTCTTGTGTAGCTCCTTGATGATTTTTCCTTCCTTTCCGAATCCTTGCTTCTCCGTGAGTATCTTCATTCATAACGATCATCTCTACTCCTTCTCTCTCTTGGTGGTGATTATTTGCTTCTTCTTCTTGGAGAATCTTCTCTTCTCTTGTAGGGAGCCGTACACTCATTGGAATAGTGTCCGGGTCTTCCACAATTGTAGCAGTTTCGCTCTCGACTAGAAGATCTTTTGTCATTGTAGGACCTTGACTTGAAGCTTCTATCTTTGCTTCTACTCTTGTAGAACTTGTTGAAGTTCTTCACCATTAAGCTCAATTCTTCATTGAAGTCTTGTTTCTCACTTGATGATGTAGGGGCTTCACATGAGGCTTTATAGGCACCACTTGATTTGTTGTGAAGTTCCTCTTTATCCTTAAGTGACATCGCATGAGCAACAATTCTTCCAATCACCTCCGTTGGCTTGAGATCTTTGTAATTTTGCATCATTTGGATCAATGTGCACACGGTATCATATTTTCCATCCAAGGCTCTTAGAATCTTCTTGATGATGAATCTATCGGTCATCTCTTCACTTCCTAAGCCGGCAATCTCATTTGTGATGAGAGCAAGCCTAGAGTACATTTCAGCGACACCTTCACCATCCTTCATCTTGAACTTGTCAAGTTGGCTTTGAAGCACATCCAACTTGGATTCCTTGAGGGAGTCGGTACCTTCGTGCATATCAATCAAAGTGTCCCAAATTTCATTTGCATTCTCAAGACGGCTGATTTTGTTGAATTCTTCAGGGCACAATCCGTTGAAGAGAATATCACAAGCTTGAGCATTGTATTGCAACATCTTCAACTCATCCGCGGTAGCTTCACGGTTTGGTTCTTTCCCATCAAAGAAGTCACCTTGCAAACCAACACACACAATAGCCCAAACGGCGGGGTTATGTCCAAGAATATGCATTTTCATTTTATGCTTCCAACTAGCAAAATTAGTACCATCAAAGTAAGGACCTCTACGGTGATAATTTCCCTCGCTAGACGCCATACACTCCTAGGTTGTGAAACCAAGGCTATGACCACCAAAAGCTATGGAGATCAAGCAAATGGAGACCAAAGCTCTGATACCACTTGTAGGATCGAAAGTATGTCTAGAGGGGGGGTGATTAGACTACTTGACCAAATAAAAAACTTAACTTTTTCCAAATTTTAGTTCTTGGCAGATTTTAGCTATTTTGGGACAAGTCAAGCAATCATCACACAATTCAAGCAAGCATGCAAAGAGTATATTGGCAGCGGAAAGTAAAGCATGCAACTTGCAAGAATGTAAAGGGAAGGGTTTGGAGAATTCAAACGCTATTGGAGACACGGATGTTTTCCCGTGGTTCGGATAGGTGGTGCTATCCTACATCCACGTTGATGGAGACTTCAACCCACGAAGGGTAACGGTTGCGCGAGTCCACACAGGGCTCCACCCAAGGGTAACGGTTGCGCGAGTCCACACAGGGTTCCACCCACAAAGGGTCCACGAAGAAGCAACCACCCACAAAGGGTCCACAAAGAAGCAACCTTGTCTATCCCACCATGGCCATCGCCCACACAGGACTTGCCTCACTAGCGGTAGATCTTCACGAAGTAGGCGATCTCCTTGCCCTTACAAACTCCTTGGTTCAACTCCACAATCTTGTCGGAGGCTCCCAAGTGACACCTAGCCAATCTAGGAGACACCACTCTCCAAGAAGTAACAAATGGTGTGTAGGTAATGAACTCCTTGCTCTTGTGCTTCAAATGATAGTCTCCCCAACACTCAACTCTCTCTCATAGGATTTGGATTTGGTGGAAAGAAGATTTGAGTGGAAAGCAACTTGGGAAGGCTAGAGATCAAGATTCATATGGTAGGAATGGAATATCTTGGTCTCAACACATGAGTAGGTGGTTCTCTCTCAGAACATATGAGTTGGAATGGTGTGTGTGTTCTGATGGCTCTCTCATCGAATGAGGAGGAGGTGGAGGGGTATATATAGCCTCCACACAAAATCCAACCGTTACACAGATTTCCAATCTTGGTGGGACCGAATCAATAAACTCGGTCGGACCGAAAATGTAAACCTAGTGACCGTTAGTGATTTTCGGTGGGACTGACATGCAACTCGGTAGGACCAATATGGTTAGGGTTTGGGCATAACGTAATCTCGATGAGACCGATTACACAAACTCGTTGAGACCGAATTTGGTAATTAGCTAACCAGAGAGTTGGTCAGGCAAACTCGGTGGGACCGATTTGCTCTTTCGGTGAGACCGAGTGGAACTCGGTGAGACCGAAAAGTTACAAAAGGGAAACACTGAGTTTACATTGCAATCTCGGTGGGACCGATTCGCTCTTTCGGTGAGACCGAAAAGTTACGAAAGGGAAACAGAGAGTTTGCAACCCCATCTTGGTAAGACCGAGATCCTTATCGGTAGAACCGAATTGCTAGGGTTTGGCAGTGGCTTATGACAAATGAAACTCGGTGGCGCCTGATAGGAAGAATCGGTAGGACCGAGTTTGGCTTAGGGTTTAGGTCATATGTGGATATGGGAAAGTAGTTGAGGGTTTTGGAGCATATCACTAAGCACATGAAGCAAGAGGCTCATTAAGCAACACCTCATCCCTCCTTAATAGTATTGGCTTTTCCTAAAGACTCAATGTGATCTTGGATCACTAAAATATAAAATGAAGAGTCTTGAGCTTTTGAGCTTGAGCCAATCCTTTGTCCTTAGCATTTTGAGGGTTCCACTTTCACATCCATGCCATGCCAATCACTGAGCTTTCCTGAAATAATCATCTTGGAATAGCATTAGCTCAATGAGCTATATGTTGTTATGAATTACCAAAACCACCTAGGGATAGTTGCACTTTCACCACTAGCACATCTTGTCAAAGCAGAGATCGTGCCCCCTTATCGCGGGATTCTCATCAATGCGGGCATGGGTAACCCAACCGTGCCATTTATACAGCCCTTTGGAATAGGCGAATCTTAAGGCGAGTGAGGAGGCGTTTAATATTCGTTGCCTTTATAAGGGGATAAGGGTTCCCTCTTCCTCCCTCATGCCCTCTCTCTATCTCTACCTTTCTAATCTCGAGCTCCAGCGCCCAAGTTCTCATCTCATTTCCACTCAGGCAACCATGTCCGGATCCGGAGGTCAGGGCAAGTGGATGGTCTCCTCCGTGAAGGAGGAGAATATTACAAAGCTTCGGGCGGCCGGATACTTGGCAAAGGAGATCACTCACCGCCTGTTGACCGAGGGAAAAGTCGTCCCCACGCCGAAACCCACCGAGAGGGTAGTGTTCCTCCCCCATTTCTTCCGCGGGCTAGGGTTTCTACTCCACCCTATCGTCCACGGGCTGATGTATTATTACGGGATAGATTTCCATGATATGTCCCCAAATTCCTTCCTCAACATCTTGGCGTTTATCGTCGTGTGTGAGGCTTTCCTCCGCATCCAACCCCACTTCGGGTTGTGGCTCAAAGTCTTTAACGTGAAGCCGAAGGTGGTGGATGGCCAGCACACGGAGTGCGGAGGAGCCATGGTGAGGAAGCTGTCCAACGTCTCCTGGCCCAAAGGTACCTTTGTGGACACGGTAAAGGAGTGGCAGAAGCAGTGCTTCTACATCACAGAACCTCGCGGCACCACCTGGGCCGCGGCTGCCGAATTCCGCTGCGGCGATCCCATGCGACTCACCTCCTGGGTCGAGAAGACTCCGAACTGGGTTCACCTGACGAGCTGATAGCACTGCAGACGCGCGTTCAAAGCATGGTAACCAAGAAAGTCAAGCTCGTTGATGTGATCCAGATGATGCTAGTTTGCCGGATCCTTCTGTGCCAGTGCCGAAGCCATCCTCTGTGGGAATTCAACCCGAAGAAGCATCAGACCCTGGTGAGGCTCTTCGAGACTACTCACGAAGGCGCATGGAAGTTGCTCTTTAAGTGCAAAGAGAAACCACCGGCCACGGATTTAGATAGTGGTCACGATTGTAAACACCTCACCAGCGAGGTATGTCTTTTTTGATGCATTCTCCACTTTTTTGTTTCAAGGATGATGCTTGAGCTTTTATTGTTGCTTTTTCAGGACTGGATGGAGAGGGCGAAGCGGATCCAGTGTCCAGCTCCGTTGCCTGAAGAACCGGTCATCCCGCGTCTAGCGAAGATGCTGGTGCCGGCGCCTTATAATGGGCCGGAGAAGATGGCCAAGAAGAAGGCCAAGGGGGCCAAGAGTGGCCCTCGTCGCAAGGGCACTTCGGACGTGACGTCCGAAGACGACGAAGTTCATTCCTCTATCCCTGAGGACAATGGTGAGGAAGACGAGGAGGAGGAGGAAAGCAACCCTCCCCATGAGGAGAGGAAGAAGAAGAGGGCGGCTTCGGCGCATCCGAAGGTGGAAACGCCCAAGAAGGGGAAGATCGCCCCCGCGGTCAACACCACGTGGGATGCTGATAGCAGTCCGGAGAGACGCCCCCGCACTAAGCCCCTGGCCGCATTGTAAGTGACATGGATCGCTCATGCGCGCATCCGGCCCTTTCTATTCATTATCTTGACATAGTTAATTGTGCTATTGCAGTCCAGCCCGCGACCTTATCCAGTGATCCTCATCTGGAGGTTCGCTGGCTCCGTCGGAGATGGCGAGCATGTCCCCACCACCTACTTATTCCCCCGGGGCCAGGGACGACACCAAAGTGTTATCCCGGAGGACCGCTCCAAACCGGGGAGGAGCCCAGGACATTGTCCGGGAGGCGGCACAAGGCGAGACCTCCACTACCGGACACATGGGGGAGCCGATCCCCATGGAGATTGGCGAAGAGGGCTGTATCCAGTTCGACCCATATGGCTCCGGAGTCGGGCGAGTAGCCCCCTTTGAAGGAGGGAGGTGCGCCACTTCCACTGGTGGCCCCTATCCATCTAGGGGTGCCGGATAACCTAATGGAGGCGCTTCGAGGTGCCTCCGTCATGGACGAGCACTGTGTCCTTATGGGTGCGGTGATCGAGAAGATTCAGTCTACAACAGCCTGTTGACAGGTTTCGAGGTAAGAAAGAGAAGAACCCCATGTAGCCAGTAGCCCCTGAGACACTGTCCGGTGTTCGGCAAGAAGAACCGAACAAAGGATCAATCTTTTGTTATAGGAGACTAACATAATATGGATGGATAAGCAGGCGTCGCTGTTGGCCGCAACCTCACATGTTGCCGAAGTCTCTAAGCTAAGGCAGAGGTTGGAGCGTACCGAGAATGAGCTCGGCGAGGTTAGGGTTCGGCTCCAGGAGAAGCAAGGTGAGTGATGACATGCTATGTGATCGGAAGAAGTAGGCGCTGTATATTGACCGCAGTGTCGTAATATGTGAAGGAGCCGCGACCGAGGTCGAGGCCCTGAAGAAGGCCCTGGGCGAGGCCGAGGAGAAGGCTGTCCAGCAGCAAGCCGCCCCTAAGAAGGCCAAGGCCCGAGTCAAAGAAGTCCAGCAAGAACTCCAGGATGCGGTGAAAGAATGTGAGGCCTTGGAGCATGATGCGTCTATTCAAGGGGCTGAACTCGCCAAGGCTCGTCAGAGCACGGAGACCGCACGGAATGAGGCCCATGCCGCCCTCCTGGAGATCTAGGAGGCCAAGAAGATCACGGCGAGTAAGGCTTTTATGATGCAAAGCAAGTATGCGGAGAAGTAGTACCTTTTACTAACCTGCGTTCGGAGTTCCCCAGTTGCTTTTGCAGATTTACCACATAGTGTATCAGACGCCGCGGAGTTCTATCGAGCCGAAGGAGGAGCTTCTACAGAGAATCTATTCTGGTCGCAGTATGAGGCACCAAAGCATCACGTGTCCTTCACCGATCAGCTGAAACAGCTGGCGGAGCTGCATAGGGTGGCCGAACTAGCCATGAAGGATTTGATAATCCGGCTATGGCCAGCCGAAGCTACGCCAAGCAACTACTTCGGACTCGTGAGGCGGATGGTGAACGCATGTCCTCGGCTGGACGTTGTGAAGCGCTCGGCCTGCATTGAAGGTGCACGCATGGCCTTCAGCCATTGCAAGATGTGGTGGGAGAAGATGGACGTCGTCGAGGGGACCAGAGGGCCACCGGAGGGCAAGGAGCACCGCACGCCCGAACGGTATTTTGCGGATGTCCTGGAGGGGTCTTGCCTTGCGGCAGCACAATGTTCGCAGGACGTTGTATTTGAATAAATGTATTCATGTTACCTTTGCCTTGAATCATAAAAAACAAAGCATGTTTTGTGATGTAATTTTGTTATGCTTTAATTCTTTCCTCCTGTGCGGCCGTGTTGTATGTAATCTGAGGGTTGGCCAGTCGTCGGCTTCTGCCCTCATGTATGTAGTACGGAGGTGTTCGGGATGGAATCTAAACAATCTTGATCCAATTATATGGTCCTTGAAGGAGTTGTTTAGCGCAACGAACAAGGCAATCAGACTATACGGCTAAAACGCCCTCACTTAGCCATAGGAGTTTTATAATAAAGCATGGGCGCAGCCCCTGGTTCAAGCTAGGGTGCTATCAGCATGTGATCTGGAAGTGCCGATCTTTCACATAATACGAAAAAAATCTCCAACGATTTGTAACCCTCGAACAGCTGACCGGCTCTCGTCGTATGATGACAGTCAGTTTTCGGCTTTCTCTACTGAGGTGCTCATCTGGTCAAGGCCAGGGCACAATTGCAGTAGTTCTCCCTTTACTACCCTAGCCGATTTAGCAGAACATAGGGTAGCAAGCACAGGAGTCGGGCAACCCAACTATTGACCAAAGACATGATTCAGAGCCAATGCATATAATGCTAAATTCGGGGTGCTGAACCTATCTTTAAGGATTGTTCGGACTTTGTTGCATATCATGGGGCGATGGGGAGCCCCTGGCAAATATTAAACGTACCAAAGTGTATGGTTGCTAGAAAATAAGTAATTTAAAGGAAAACAGAAGGAGAACAGAGATAGGATCTGGGGCCCTTGAACTTGGATCATGAACTGTTTCCATTATAGTTGGGTTAATGCGTCTAAGCACATTAGTACAAAATAATGCAATAAGCAACCGGGTGTTTGACATGCCGCGACCAAAGGCGAGCTGCGTGTGGGTCCTAAAAACGGATAGAGTAATCATTTAGTTAGCCTCTAGGGCTTCCCATTTACACATGTGCTCCGTGTCAATCCGGTGTGTTTATCCTTTGATAGGACCATTAATCAGGCCATCGAAGGAGGCACGCATAAGGGACTGAGTGCGAATGGGGAATCGGACGGGTGGTGGACCATGTTTCGGTCTGGGACGTGCTTGTTTTTGGCTTTTTGAATAGAAGATGGGACGTGCTTGTTTGAAATTTGGGGAAAGTACAAACTTTGCCCCCCTCTTAAATTTCGGACCTACTACGGGTCGGGGGTAGGATGGTAATCCCAGGTGTCCCAAATAGTGGGCGGGAGCGATTTTGGCCACGCGCATGTGTGCTTAGGTGGCCATTGTGTATGAATGTTTTTCGGATGCGGTTGCATGGCGTCTAGATGAAGCTACAAACCTACCCCGGTTTAGACCTTTGGACGTCGGGCCGGTAGGTTTCACGGGTCTGAGTTATTAGAAAAGTAATTTCCTTGTACTACCAAACATTGGTCTCACGCGGTTTCGGGGGAGTAGAGGCTCTTTTGGCGCTTCGTTCTAAATTTTGAAACACAAGCATTCACGTTTAGAGTACTCTTGAACTATGAGGATTGACCTAAATAGAAAATGTTATATTTGACCTTGTATGTTTGAAAACCTCATTAAATTATCCGCTTCTTTTTGAAATTTTGACACTTGAACATCCTATAACTACGATTATTTTGGAATGGAGGAGCTAAATTTGAATCTATTTTGTACACGACTAAATATGCTATTATGTACAAAATCAGAGCAAAGATTGTTGCCCCATAATTTAGGTATGGTTTACAAATGCCATGATATCAAATTCAAATAATTGAATGGACTTCATGTTGAACCCGATTTTTTTAAACCACCTTAAGTTGAATTCAAATGTATGCTAGTTCATAGGTAGCTATTTATAATGTCCATTGTGTAACTTTCGTATGTTTAATGTGCTTTACACACACAACATGAACTATACTCACGTTTACATTCGATTGCTAAAGCGATGCATTGTCTGGAGTTCAAAATACTAACTATGTGGATCAATTATGTCGAATAATAACATAGACATGCTCAAATTCGATAGAATCTAGATATCTGATGGATCAATGACAGCTCCTTACGCGAATTGCAAATATCATGATCCCATCCTAATATTTGGATACAATTTATATCTTTAATCAATGTGTAGAGCAGTCTTTTACGTGTATTTTCACTCTCAATTGGTGGTCTCTCACACATGCTCACACACTCTCTCCCGAGTTGTCTTTCTCGCACACATGCTCTAGATATAACCCTCCCTCCCTCTCGTAACCATTTACAACTGTTTTCACTAACCTTTATCACAAGCACTCTTCCTCTCCCAAACATACACACGCACAATCCTCATCAACCCTTGATATATACATTGATGTACTATGTGTGCCAGCATACCAATCCAGGGATGGCACAGATACACAGAGGCTTGACCGTCTGAGGTCGGGTCGCTACAGCGTATAATCCATGGACTCAACATTAGTAATAAAGAAATCACATACTTATTGCAAAAATCTATTAGTTATCGAAAAAAAGTATTGCGCGCATGCTCCTAGGGGGATAGATTGGTAGGAAAAGACCATCGCTCGTCCCCGACCGCCACTCATAAGGAAGACAATCAATTAAATAAATCATGCTCCGACTTCTTCACATAACGGTTCACCATACGTGCATGCTACGGGAATCACAAACTTCAACACAAGTATTTCTCAAATTCACAACTACTCAACTAGCATGACTCTAATATCACCATCTCCACATCTCAAAACAATTATCAAGTATGAAACTTCTCATAGTATTCAACACACTCATAAGAATTTTTTTTATTAATCTCGAATGCCTACCATAATTAAAGAAAATTACCAAGCTTTTTTGAAGGACTCTCAAAATAATCTAAGTGAAGCATGAGAGAACAATAGTTTCTATAAAACAAATCCACCACCGTGCCCTAAAAGATATAAGTGAAGCACTAGAGCAAAAACTATATAACTCAAAAGATATAAGTGAAGCACATAGAGTATTCTAACAATTTCCAAATCATGTGTGTCTCTCTCAAAAGGCGTGTAGGAAAACTAAAAATAAATACTCAAATAATACAAGATGCTCCAAGCAAAACACATATCATGTGGTAAATAAAAATATAGCTCCAAGTAAAGTTACCGATGGAACTAGACGAAAGAGGGGATGCCTTACGGGGCATCCCCAAGCTTGGACTTTTAGGTGTCCTTAGATTATCTTGGGGTGCCATGGGCATCCCCAAGATTAGGATCTTTCCACTCCTTGTTCCATAACCCATCAAATCTTTCACCCAGAACTTGGAAGCTTCACAACACAAAACTTAAAGTAGAAAATCTAGTGAGCTCCGTTAGCGAAAGAAAACAAAACACCACTTCAAGGTACTGTAATGAACTCATTCTTTATTTATATTGGTGTTAAACCTACTGTGTTCCAACTTCTCTATGGTTTATAAACTATTTTACTAGCCATAGATTCATCAAAATAAGCAAACAACACACGAAAAACAGAATCTATCAAAAACGGAATAGTCTGTAGTAATCTGTAGCTAACGCAAGTTCTGGAACCCCCAAAATTCTAAAATAAATTGCTGGACGTGAGGAATTTATCTATTAATCATCTTAAAAAATAATTAACTAAATAACACTTTCCAAATAAAAAATGGCAGCAATTCTCGTGAGTGCTAAAGTTTCTGTTTTTTACAGCAAGATTAAATAGACTTTCCCCAAGTCTTCCCAACGGTTCTACTTGGCACAAACACTAATTAAACACAAAAAACACAACCAAAACAGAGGCTAGATAAATTATTTATTACTAAACAGGAGCAAAAATCAAGAAATAAAAATAAAATTGGGTTGCCTCCCAACAAGCGCTATCGTTTAACGCCCCAACCTAGGCATAAAAGCAAGGATAGATCTAGGTATCTTTAGTTGGTAATTCTTCAATGAGACATCTATCACCCTTAAGAGTTTCTTTCCTTTTATCAATTATCAAGCTTCTAGGTACAAAATCGAAACAATCATTAGTAGCAAACGGTTCCTTAATAATAGCAAAAAGATTGGGATGAATACTTATATATTTGAGATCCGCAGTTTCCTTCCTAGAGGATTCACCCTTATTTTTAGGGACATACATAAGCTTGGTAATTTTAGTTGGAGTATTTGGAGTATTCTTTACGGAAGAAAAAGCAGTTCCCAAGTTGGTAATGATACCCTCAAGTTTATCGATTCTAGAGGAATCCTGATTTATTCTTTCATTAACAATGGGTTCCTTCTTAATAAATTTCAAAGTGACTCCTACTTTAGATCCATATTGAGTAATTTGGTTGTGGATCTTTTTATCCAAATTTTCGATTAACTCTACGGTTGCAACTTTATTTTCAATAATTTCAAGTTTTTGCATTATATGCTCCAAAGTTAACATAATTCCATTAACCAAAAGAGGGGGTGAGCCAAACAAATCTATCATATCATTATAGGAATCAAAAGTGTGGCTACCCAAGAAATTCCCTCTGGTAATAGTATCAAGGACATATCTATGCCAAGGAGTAGTGCCTACATAAAAATTGCGGAGAAGAACAGAAGTAGATTGCTTTCTAGTAGATCTATTTTGAGCATTGCAAATTCTACACCAAGCACCTTTTAGATTTTCTCCATCCCTTTGCTTAAAATTAAGAACTTCATTTTCGGGAGACAACGGAGAAGATAGGGGACTAGCCATAACGACAAACAAGCAATCCAAAACACAAACAAACAAGAGACGGGCAAAAAGAGGCAAATAGAGGAAGAGAAGGAGGAAGGAGAGAGAGGGCAAATAAAACGGCAAGGGTGAAGTGGGGGAGAGGAAAACGAGAGGCAAATGGCAAATAATGTAATGCGGGAGATAAGGGTTTGTGATGGGTACTTGGTATGTTGACTTTTGCATAGACTCCCCGGCAACGGCGCCAGAAATCCTTCTTGCTACCTCTTGAGCACTACGTTGGTTTTCCCTTGAAGAGGAAAGGGTGATGCAGCAAAGTAGCGTAAGTATTTCCCTCAGGTTTTGAGAACCAAGGTATCAATCTAGTAGGAGGCCACGCACGAGTCCCTCACACCTACACAAACAAATAAAATCCTCGCAACCAACGCAATAACGGGGTTGTCAATCCCTTCACGGTCACTTGCGAAAGTGAGATCTGATAGATATGATAAGATAATATTTTTGGTATTTTTATGATAAAGATTCGAAGTAAAGAAAGCAAAATAAACGGAAAAGGAAATAGCTTGTTGACAGAAGATTAATATGATGGAAGATAGACCCGGGGGCCATAGGTTTCACTAGTGGCTTCTCTTGAGAGCATAAGTATTACGGTGGGTAAACAAATTACTATTGAGCAATTGACAGAACTAAGCATAGTTATGAGAATATCTAGATATGATCATGTATATAGGCATCACGTCCGAGACAAGTAGACAAACTCCTGTGTGCATCTACTACTATTACTCCACACATTGACTGCTATCCAACATGCATCTAGAGTATTAAGTTCAAAAGAACAGAGTAACGCTTTAAGCAAGATGACATGATGTAGAAGGATAAACTCATGCAATATGATATAAACCCCATCTTGTTATCCTCGATGGCAACAATACAATACGTGCCTTGCTGCCCCTACTGTCACTGGGAAAGGACACCGCAAGATTGAACCCAAAGCTAAGAACTTCTCCCATTGCAAGAAAAATCAATCTAGTAGGCCAAACCAAACTGATAATTCAAAGAGACTTGCAAAGATAACCAATCATACATAAAAGAATTTAGAGAAGATTTAAATATTGTTCATAGCTAAACTTGATCATAAACCCACAATTCATCGGTCTCAACAAACACACCGCAAAAGAAGATTACATCGAATAGATATCCACAAGAGAGGGGGAGAACTTTGTGTTTAGATATAAAAAGAGAGAATAAGCCATCTAGCTAATAACTATGGACCCGAAGGTCTGAAGTAAACTACTCACACTTCATTGGACAGGCTATGGTGTTGATGTAGAAGCCCTTCGTGATCGATGCCCCCTCAGGCGGAGCTCTGGAAAAGGCCCCAAGATGGGATCTCACAGATACAGAAAGTTTCGGCAGTGGAATTAGGGTTTTGGCTCCGTATCTGGTAGTTTGGGGGTACGTAGGTATATATAGGAGGAAGGAGTACGTCGGTGGAGCAACGTGGGCCCCACGATGGTGGAGGGCGCGCCTGGGGGGGTCGCCTTCCTGGTTGATGTCTTGACGTAGGGTCCAAGTCCTCTGGATCAAGTTCGTTCCAAAAATCATGTTCCCGAAGGTTTCATTCCATTTGGACTCCGTTTGATATTCTTTTTCTGCGAAACCCTAAAATAGGCAAAAAACAGCAATTCTAGGCTGGGCCTCCGGTTAATAGGTTAGTCCCAAAAATAATATAAAAGTGTATAATAAAGCCCAATAATGTCCAAAACAGGATATAATATAGCATGGAACAATCAAAACTTATAGATACGTTGGAGACGTATCACCTAGTGACAAGCATTAAGCATAGCAAAGTCATGGCAACATCAATCTCAGAACATAGTGGATACTAGGGATCAAACCCTAACAAAACTAACTCGATTACATGATAAATCTCATCCAACCCATCACCGTCCAGCAAGCCTACGATGGAATTACTCATGCACGGCGGTGAGCATCATGAAATTGGTGATGGAGGAAGGTTGATGATGACGATGGCGACAGATTCCCCTCTCCGGAGCCCCGACGGACTCCAGATCAGCCCTCCCGAGAGAGCTTAGGGCTTGGCGGCAGCTCCGTATCGTAAAACGCGATGAATCCTTCTCTTTTATTTTTTTCTCCCCTAACACGAATATATGGAGTTGGAGTTGAGGTCGGTGGAGCTCCAAGGGGCCCATGAGACAGGTGGCGCGCCCCCACCCTCATGGCTAGGGTGTGGGCCCCTGGCCTTGATTCTTTGCCAGTACTTTTTTATTTCCAAAAATAATCTCCGTGGAGTTTCAGGTCATTCTGAGAACTTTTGTTTCTGCACATAAATAACACCATGGCAACTCTGCTGAAAACAGTGTCAGTCCGGGTTAGTTCCATTCAAATCATGCAAGTTAGAGTCCAAAACAAGGGCAAAAGTGTTTGGAAAAGTAGATACGACGGAGACGTATCAACTCCCCCAAGCTTAAACCTTTGCTTGTCCTCAAGTAATTCAGTTGACAAACTGAAAGTGATAAAGAAAAACTTTTACAAACTCTGTTTGCTCTTGTTGTTGTAAATATGTAAAGCCAGCATTCAGGTTTTCAGCAAAGATTATGAACTAACCATATTCACAATAACTCTTAGGTCTCATGTTTACTCATATCAATGGCATAATCAACTAGCGAGCAATAATAATAAATCTCGGATGACAACACTTTCTCAAAACAATCATAATATGATATAACAAGATGGTATCTCGTTAGCCCTTTCTGAGACCGCAAAACATAAATGCAGAGCACCTTTAAAGATCAAGGACTGACTAGACATTGTAATTCATGGTAAAAGAGATCCAGTCAAGTCATACTCAATGTAAACTAACAGTAATGAATGCAAATGACAGTGGTGCTCTCCAACTGGTGCTTTTTAATAAGAGGATGATGACTCAACATAAAAGTAAATAGATAGGCCCTTCGTAGAGGGAAGCAGGGATTTGTAGAGGTGCCAGAGCTCGGTTTTGAAATAGAGGTAAATAATATTTTGAGCGGTATACTTTCATTGTCAACATAACAACCAAGATATGGCGATATCTTCCATGCTACACACATTATAGGCGGTTCCCAAACAGAATGGTAAAGTTTATACTCCCCCTCCACCAACAAGCATCAATCCATGGCTTGCTCGAAACAACGAGTGCCTCCAACTAACAACAGTCCCGGGGGAGTTTTATTTGCAATTATTTTGATTTGAGTTGCATAGAGCATGGGACTGGGCATCCCGATGACCAGCCATTTTCTCGTGAGTGAGGAGCGGAGTCCACTCCTCTTGAGAATAACCCGCCTAACATGGAAGATACGGACAACCCTAGTTGATACATGAGCTATTTGAGCATACAAAACAGAATGTTTATATGAAGGTTTAGAGTTTGGCACATACAATTACTTGGAACGGCAGGTAGATACCGTATATAGGTAGGTATGGTAGACTCATATGGAATAACTTTGGGGTTTATGGAATTGGATGCACAAGCAGTATTCCCGTTTAGTACAGGTGAAGGCTAGCAAAAGACTGGGAAGCGACCAGCTAGAGAGCGAGAACAGTCATGAACATGCATTAAAATTAATCAATATCGAATGCAAGCATGAGTAGGATATAATGCACCATGAACATAAATATCGTAGAGGCTATGTTGATTTTGTTTCAACTACATGCGTGAACATGTGCCAAGTCAAGCCACTTGAATCGTTCAAAAGAGGATACCACCCTATCATACCACATCACAACCATTTTAATAGCATGTTGTCACGCAAGGTAAACCATTATAAGCTCCTAGATAATTAAGCATGGCATAAGCAACTATAATCTCTAATTGTCATTTCAAACATGTTTATTCATAATAGGCTGAATCAGGAACGATGAACTAATCATATTTACAAAAACAAGAGAGGTCGAGTCCATACCAGCTTTTCTCATCTCAATAAGTTCATCTTATAATCATCATTATTGCCTTTCACTTACACAACCGAATGTTGTGAATAATAATAATAGTGCACGCGCATTGGACTAAGCTGGAATCTGCAAGCATTCAATAAACAGGAGAAGACAAGGCAATATGGACTCTTTTGTCAGATCAATAATAATGCATATAAGAGCCACTTTAACAGTTTAATTAAGGTCTTCTCCTATCGACCCCCAAAGCACAAGAAAAGAAATAAAACTATTTACACGGGAAAGCTTCCAACAAGCAAAAGAAGAACGAGAACTCTTTTTGGGTTTTCTTTTTAATTACTACTCCAAGCGTGGAAAGTAAACTAATTAAAAGCTACAACTAATTTTTTTGTTTTTCTTAAGGTTTATTAAACAGACATGAAGAAAGCATAAAAAAGGAAAATAAACTAGCATGGATGACACAATGAAAACGTATGAGCACCGACAACTAGCATGAGTGTGTGAACATAAATGTAATGTCGGTGAGAAATACGTACTCCCCCAAGCTTAGGCTTTTAGCCTAAGTTCGTCTATGGACACGGCTGGCCTGGCGGATATCCAAAGTAATAGTTGCGGTCGTACTGAGATGCAGCAGTCATTGCCTCGTGGGCTGCAGCTTGGAGGCGACCTATCTCATCCCTCCTCTTATACTCTTCCGCCTCCTCTCTGGTTATAAAATATCTCCCTTTTGCCTGAAAGTCAAAGAAAGTAAAAGCAGGGAGAGCGACATGATAGGTGTGTCGTCTGTCACAGATTAGTCGGTACTGGAGGAACTAATCGTTCCTCTCAACAAAATGATGACGAACCATAGCCTCATAATCCAAATAAGCAGGGGGCAAGTCAATATCATCCTCACATATGGTTATACCAAGAAAATTAGCTATACGGGTTGCATAAATTCCACCGAATAAATCTCCATTAAATATATTATGATGAACCTACGTGTAATAATGGCTCCCAAATTATAAGATTTATCTCCTAACACAGCACTCCTAAGAATACTAAGGTCAGGAACACACATATGACATGCTTCATCTTTACCATTTATGCACCTACCTATGAAGAGAGCAAAATAATGTATAGCAGGAAAATGAATGCTCCCTATGGTAGCTTGTGCTATATCTCTAGATTCCCCCACAGTTATACTAGCAAGAAAATCTCTAAATTCAGATTTGCGAGGTTCACTAGCACTACCCCATTGTGGAAGTTTGCAAGAAGTGGTAAAGTCCTCTAAGTCCATAGTATAAAAAATTTCATAAAGATTAAACAGCACAATTTGAGAATTGCGTGAAGATGAAAATTCAAACCTCCTCACAAAGGAACTAGTGAGATAGTGGTACTGGCATCACTTTTCTTCCTCAAAGCTCATGAGATCAGCGTTACGCAAATATGCGTTAAATTCTTCCTTAATTCCTGCTCGATCCATGAAGTCCTCTGAAGGTCATTCACAAGGCCGCACTGGGGCGTCCCTTGTTGGTTCATCATTAGCATCACGCATTGCAAGCCTGGGTCCTTGCTTCCTTGAAGTACCACCTTGGTACATTTTCCTAAAAATATTTCTTCTTCTGAAAAATTTATGAAATTTTTAGTAACCTCAAATAAAAGTAAACCAAACTCAACAAAATTGATAGCAACTACTCCTACAAGTGCCTAGAGCCTATATCATGCATTAGAACTACTTGGAACCATATAAATTTGGCATGCAAGCTTAAGAACATGGTCACCTAGGAAGCACAAATTTGCAATGAATAAAGCACTAGAACAAAAACTAATTAGACCAATGGAGGAGTCACATACCAAGGAACAATCCCCCAAAGCAATTTTGTGAGGGGTGCTTTGAGCAAGGAGATCGAAAATCGCAGCAAAATGAGCTAGAACTCATGCTAGAGCTAGATGGTGATTTTTTTGGGAGGAAGAAGAAGTGTGTGGGTGCAGGAATAAGTGGAGGGGAGCCACCATGGGCCCACGAGGCACGGGGGCGCTAGGGGGGTGGGCGCGTCGTCGACCCTCGTGGCCAGGTGCTTGCTCCCCCTGCTATGCTCTCAGTGCTAGATATTCTCAAATATTCCAGAAAAAATCATATTTAAATTTCAGGGCATTTGGAGAAATTTTATTTTTGAGGTATTTTTATATTGCACGGATAACCAGAAAACAGACAAAAATTACTATTTTTGCTTTATTTAATATAAATAACAGAAAGTAAAAAGATGGTACAGAGAGTTGTTCTTTCTAACTTCATCCATCTCATGCTCATCAAAAGGAATCCACTAACAAGGTTGATCAAGTCTTGGTAAGAAACTCATTTTGAGTAACATGAAACTGGAGAAATTTCGAATGACACTATGTTACCTCAACGGGGATATGCACATCCCCAATAATAAGAATATCATATTTATTCTTGACAGTAGGAAGAGGAAATTCAAAACCTCCAAAAATAATCGATGGAATTTTTCCAATAGAATTGATACTGTGGACTTGAGGTTGTTTCCTCGGAAAGTGTACCGTATGCTCATTACCATTAACATGAAAAGTGACATTTCCTTTGGTGCAATCAATAACAGCCCCTGCAGTATTCAAAAAAGGTCTTCCAATAATAATAGACATACTATTGTCCTCGGGAATATCAAGAATAACAAAGTCCGTTAAAATAGTAACGTTTGCAACCACAACAGGCACATCCTCACAAATACTGAGAGGTATAGAAGTTGATTTATCAGCCATTTGCAAAGAATATTTCAGTAGGTGTCAACTTATTCAAGTCAAGTCTACGATATAAAGAGAGAGGCATAACACTAACACCGGCTCCAAGATCACATAAAGCAGTTCTAGCATAGTTTCTTTTAATGGAGCATGGTATAGTTGGTACTCTGGGATCTCCTAGTTTCTTAGGTATTCCACCTTTAAAAGTATAATTAGCAAGCATGGTGGAAATTTCAGCTTCTAGTATCTTTATTTTATTAGTAACAATTTCTTTCATGTACTTACCATAAGGATTCATTTTAAGCATATCAGTCAAATGCATACGCAAAAAGATAGGTCTAATCATTTCAACAAAGTGCTCAAAATCCTCATCATCCTTTTTCTTGGATGGTTTGGGAGGAAAAGGCATGGGTTTCTGAACCCATGGTTCTCTTTCTTTACCATGTTTCCTAGCAACAAAGTCTCTCTTATCATAACATTGATTCTTTGATTGTGGGTTATCAAGATCAACAACAGGTTCAATCTCTACATCATTATCATTGCTAGATTGAGCATCAACATGAACATTATCATTAACATTATCACTAGTTTCATGTTCATTACCAGATTGTGTTTCAGCATCAGAAATAGAGATATCATTGAGATTCTCAGGTGTGTCAATAACAGGTTCACTAGAAGCATGCAAAGTCCTATCATTTTTCTTTTTCTTCCTTTTAGAAGGACTAGGTGCATCTATATTATTTCTTTGAGAATCTCGCTCAGTTCTCTTAGGGTGGCCTTCAGGATACAAAGGTTCCTGAGTCATTTTACCAGCTCTAGTAGCCACTCTAACAGCATAGTCATTACTCTTACTATTCAATTCATTGAGCAAATCATTTTGAGCTTTAAGTACTTGTTCTACTTGAGTGGTAACCATAGAAGCATGTTTACTAATGAATTTAAGTTCACCTTTAACTCTAGACATATAATCACCCAAGTGTTCAATCATATAAGCATTTTGTTTCAATTGTCTACCAAAATAAGCATTGAAGCCTTCTTGCTTAACCATAAAGTTATCAAACTCATCCAAACATTGGATAGCAAACTTAGTAGGAGGGATTTCAGCTTTATCATATCTATGGAGAAAATTTACCTTTACTACCTGTGTCGGGTTATCAACACCATGTGTTTCTTCAATAGGTGCTAAATTAAGACCATGTATTTCCTCAATAGGAGGTAAATTCTTAACATCTTCAGCTTTAATATCCTTTTCTTTCATAGATTTCTTTGCTCTTGCATATCTTCAGGACTGAGAAATAGAACATCTCTTTTCTTCGGAGTTGGTTTAGGAATAGGCTCAGGAGTTGGCTCAGGAAGTGTCCAATTATTTTTATTTGTCAACATATTATTCAATAGAATTCCAGCTTCATCCGGCGTTCTTTCCCTGAAAACAGAACTAGCACAACTATCCAGGTAATCTCTAGAAGCATCGGTTAGTCCATTATAAAAGATATCAAGTATTTCATTTTTCTTAAGAGGGTGATCAGGCAAAGCATTAAGTAATTGGAGGAGCCTCCCCCAAGCTTGTGGGAGACTCTCTTCTTCAATTTGCACAAAATTATATATATCCCTTAAGGCAGCTTGTTTCTTATGAGCAGGGAAATATTTAGCAGAGAAGTAATAAATCATATCCTGGGGACTACACACACAACCAGGATCAAGAGAATTAAACCATATCTTAGCATCACCCATTAATGAGAACGGAAATATTTTAAGGATTTAGAAGTAGCGAGTTCTCTCATCATTAGTGAATAGGGTGGCTATATCATTTAATTTAGTAAGATGTGCCACAACAGTTTCAGATTCATAGCCATAAAAAGGATCAGATTCAACCAAAGTAATTATATCAGGATCGGTAGAGAATTCATAATCCTTATCAGTAACAAAGATAGATGAACTAGCATAAGAAGGATCATATTTCATTCTAGCATTTGGAGTTTTTTGTTTAAGCTTAGCTAATAATTTCTTAAGATCACTTCTATCATTGCATGCAAGAAAGTCTCTTTTAGTTTCTTAATCCATAACATAGCCCTCAGGCACAACATGAAATTCATATTTATTAGGAGAGCCTTCATCATCACTTTCATCAATATTATCAGTTTCAATAATTTCATTCTCTCTAGCCCTAGAAAGTTGTTCATCAATAAATTCACCAAGTGGCACAGTAGTATCAAGCATACAAGTAGTTTCATCATAAGTATCATGCATAGCAGAAGTAGCATCATCAATAACATGCGACATATCAGAATTAATAGCATAAGCAGGTTTAGGTGTCGCAAGCTTACTCAAAACAGAAGGTGAATCAAGTGTAGAGGTAGATGGCAGTTCCTTACCTCCCCTCATAGTTGAGGGATAAATTTTTGTTTTCGCGTCTTTCAAGTTCTTCATAGTGACCAGCTGATATAAATCCCAAGTGACTCAAAGAATAGAGCTATGCTCCCCGGCAACGACACCAGAAAATAGTCTTGATAACCCACAAGTATAGGGGATCACAACAGTTTTCGAGGGTAGAGTATACAACCCAAATTTATTGATTCGACACAAGGGGAGCCAAAGAATATTCTCAAGTATTAGCAGCTAAGTTGTCAATTCAACCACACCTGGAAAGTTAATATCTGCAGCAAAGTTTTTAGTAGCAAAGTAATATGATAGTAGTGTTAACGATATCAAAAGGTAATGGTAGCAAAAGTAATATTTTTGGTTTTTATAGTGATGATAAAAATAGCAACGAAAAAGTAAATAAGCGAAGAACAATATATGGAAAGCTCATATGCAATGGATCGGTGATAGAGAATTATGTTGGATGCGGTGCATCATGTAACAGTCATAACATAGGGTGACATAGAACTAGCTCTAATTCATCAATGTAATGTAGGCATGTATTTCGAATATAGTCATACGTGCTTATGGAAAAGAACTTGCATGACATCTTTTGTCCTACCCTCCCCTGGCAGCGGGGTCCTAGTGGAAACTAAGGGATATTAAGGCCTCCTTTTAATAGAGTACCGGACCAAAGCATTAACACAAAGTGAATACATGAACTCCTCAAACTACGGTCATCACTGGGAGTGGTCTCGCTTATTGTCACTTCGGGGTTGCCGGATCATAACACATAGGAGGTGACTATAGACTTGCAAGATAGGATCAAGAACTCTCATATATTCATGAAAAAATAATAGGTTCATATCTGAAATCATGGCACTCGGGCCCTAGTGACAAGCATTAAGCATATCAAAGTCATAGCAACATCAATCTCAGAACATAGTGGATACTAGGGATCAAACCCTAACAAAACTTACTCGATTACATGATAAATCTCAGCCAACCCTTCACCGTCCAGCAAGCCTACGATGGAATTACTCACGCATGGCAGTGAGCATCATGAAATTGGTGATGGAGGAAGGTTGATGATGACGATGGCGACGGATTCCCCTCTCCGGAGCCCCGAATGGACTCCAGATCAGCCCTCTCGAGAGAGTTTAGGGCTTGGCGGTGGCTCCGTATCGTAAAACGTGATGAATCCTTCTCTTTTATTTTTTTTCTCCCCGAACACGAATATATGGAGTTGGAGTTGAGGTCGGTGGAGCTTCAGGGGGCCCACGAGGCAGGGGGTGCGCCCAGGGGGGCCAGGCGCGCCCCCACCCTCGTGGCTAGGGTGTGGGCCCCCTAGCCTTGATTCTTTGCCAGTATTTTTTATTATTTCCAAAAATAATCTCCGTGGAGTTTCAGGTCATTCCGAGAACTTTTGTTTCTGCACATAAAT
The DNA here is from genome assembly GCF_056163025.1 of Triticum urartu. Taxonomy (NCBI): domain Eukaryota; kingdom Viridiplantae; phylum Streptophyta; class Magnoliopsida; order Poales; family Poaceae; genus Triticum; species Triticum urartu. The sequence goes on along the minus strand of NC_141874.1, from coordinate 366,698,571 downwards.
AACACCATGGCAATTCTGCTGAAAACAGCTTCAGTCCGGGTTAGTTCCATTCAAATCATGCAAGTTAGAGTCCAAAACAAGGGCAAAAGTGTTTGGAAAAGTAGATGCGATGGAGACGTATCAGCTTCCCGATAATTCGAAGGGTGAAAATCTTGTTGAGAAAATTGATAAAACTGGGTTTGAAGAGGTCAAAACTTTAACTAGTGATGTGCCCACTCTTATGGATTACAAAGAATTAAATTATGATAGTTTCTCTTTGATTGATTGTATTTCTTTGTTGCAAGCCATGATAAATTCACCCCATGGTTGTGAACAAAATAAAGCTTTTACTAAACATATTGTTGATGGTATGATGAAAGCTTTGGAAGAAAAGTTGGAATTGGAGATTTCAATTCCTAGAAAATTGCATGATGAATGGGAACCTACCATCACAGTCAATATTAAAAATTATGAGTGTTTTTCTTTATGTGACTTGGGTGCTAGTGTTTCTACAATTCCGAAATCTTTATGTGATGTGCTCGGTCTGACCGATATTGAAGAGTGTTCTCTAAATATGCAGTTGGAGGATTCTACTATTAAAAAACCTATAGGAAGAATTAATGATGTTCTTATTCCTGCAAATACGAATTATGTGCCCATATATTTTATTGTTCTTGATATTGATTGCAATCCGTCTTGTCAAATTATTCTCGGTAGAACGTTTTTACGTACTATTGGTGTCGTGATTGATGTGAAAGAAGGCAATATTGAATTTAAATTTCCACTAAGGAAGGGTATGGAACACTTCCCTAGAACTAGAACTAAGCCACCATATGAATCAATCATGAGGGCATCATAATGATCGAGAAACAAAGATGACAATACTTAGATCCTTCTTATTATGCCTAGCTAGGGGCGTAAAACGATAGCGCTTGTTGGGAGGCAACCCAATAAATAAATTTTTTATTTCTATTCTTGAGTGTTTGCACAATTATGCTACTTCTATGATTGTTTTTTTGTGTTTTAATTAGCGTTTTTGCCAAGCAAAGCCTTTGGGATTATGTTGGGTGATAGTTGATTTGATCTTACTAAAAAACATAAACTTCTGGACTCACGAAAATAATTCTCATTTTTAACAAAAGTGCGATAAAATACTGATTCTTTTTGCAGAAGATTTATATGTAAATTGCCACGTTATTCTAATTTTTTAGAATTTATGGAGTTACATAACTATTCAATATATCCATATTGCTACAGACTATTCTTTTTTTGGCAGATTTTGTTTTCGTTGTCGTGTGTGCTTGTTTAGATGATTCTATGGTTTCCTTTGAAGAGTTTTTGCCATTGAAAAGTTAAAATGTAGTATATATAATACAATAACAAAATATGAATGGGTTTGCAATAGTACTTAAAGTAGTGATTTGCTTTTTGATACTAACGGATCTCACGAAGGTTTTCATGAGTTATGTGTGATTGAAGTTTTCAAGTTTTGCGTGATATTACGATGCATGAAGGAATAAGGAGTAAGAAGAGTCTAAGCTTGGGGATCCACGAGGCACCCCAAGATAATATTGAATAAGTATCAAGCAACTAAGCCTGGGGATGCCCCCGAGTAGCATCCCCTCTTTCTTCTAACAACCATCTGTATTTTACTTGAAACTATATTTTTATTCGCCACATATTATGAGTTTTGCTTGGAGTGTCTTGTATGATATGAGTCTTTGCTTGTTTTTCCTTTTAATTTTTAATAAGAATCCTTGTTATACACACCTATTTTGGAGAGCCAGATTATGCTATGCTTGCTCCTATGCTTCACTTAAATTGTTAGAGCCTTGGAATTGCTCTAGTGCTTCACTTATATCTTTTTGAGCACAGTGTGCTTTGTTACCTTTGAAGAAATTCTCTCATGATTCACTTAGATTAATTTGAGAGAAATAAATATGATACTCATGTTCTTGACTTATATTTGTTTGAGCTTATTAAAAGCAACATGAAACTAGTTCCCAAGTGATAGATATCCAAGGAGAATATAACAAAAACTTTCATGAAGATCATTGGACAAAATAAACTTGATTCTTTGTAATAGTTTTGAGATATGATGATAGTGATATGTTAGTCAAGTTGATGAATAATTATGCTTTAGTAAGAATATTGGTGTTAAGATTTGTGATTCCCTATGCAAGCACGAAAGTCAATATTTATGCAATGAAATTACATCCTACCTGTGGTGCATTATTCGGTGTTAGTTATGCTTAATGCTCGCTTGTGAGATTTTTCGTTTCTTGGTTGGATGCTTCTCAATCTTTTGCTAGCCTTCATTTGCACTAAGTATGATCACTACTTGTGCATCCAAAATCCCTTAAACCAGTTTTTGCCACATGAGTCCACTATACCTACCTCTATGCGGTATTCTTTTGTCGTTCTAAGCAAATCTGTATGTGCCATCTCTCCTCATGAAATGGTAGGGGCTGGCTCATATATTTCCATGATAGATGTTTTATTCTCAAGATGATTGTTTATTCACTTGTCATGGGACGAGAGTACGGCAGAGGTATTAGGGATGCCTAGTCCCGTAATGAAAAATGAATTTATTTTATGTTGTCAAATAATAAATTCCTTGGAAAGTGTTGGTATGGACGGCACCCGTGGATTCTGTTAGCCATGGAATGTGAAAGTATGGTGGGAAAAGGAAAAAACTTTATTTTCCATTTGGGAACCGCCTATGATATATCTAGCATGGAAAGTATTGGGAACTACTCGATCGTTTTCGTTGACAGGAAAAGCATGCCACCCAAAATGTTTTATCTCTATCTTTTTCGCTTTGAGCTCTGGCACCTCAAGAAATCACTACTTCCCCCCGTGAAGGGCCTTTCTATTTACTTTATGAAATTTTTATTTTTACTTGAGTCTCCATCTTCTCTTATAAAGCACCTACTAAGGGGAACTATGGTCGTACTTGAGCACTGGGTGTAGCTAATATGCGAGTGTGTTCCATGAATGGATCAATGATTGAGCATAATGGGCTAGGGATAACTTGCTTTAGCATTGATATTTTTAAAGACATGGTTGTTCGTTGATGTGCTTGAGTATTAAAGTCCTCATGTCAAAACTAGACTATTGCTTTGAACCATATAAAAGTCCAATTGTCCATGCTTAAAGGAAAGAATATGTGATGAACATGTTAGGCAGCATTCCACATCAAAAATTCTGTTTTTATCATTTACCTACTCGAGGACGAGCAGGAATTAAGCTTGGGGATGCTGATACGTCTCCAACGTATCTATAATTTTTTTATTGTTCCATGGTGTTATATTATCTTCCTTGGATGTTTTACAATCATGTTACAATCATTTTATATCATTTTTTGGGACTAACCTATTGACATAGTGCCAAGTGCCAGTTGCTATTTTCTGCTTGTTTTTTACATCGCCGAAAATCAATATCAAACGGAGTCAAAATGCAGCGAAACTTTTTGTGGATTTTTTTTGACCAGAAGACACCAGATGGGCTAGAGAAGCACCTGGGGGTGCCCCGAGGGGGCCACAACTCACTAGGGCATGCTTGGGCCCCCAGGCGTGCCCATGTGGGTTGTCCCACCTCGGTGGCCTCCTGCACCGCCTCTTCGCTCTATAAATACCTCATTGGTCCAGAAACCCTAGGGGATTCGACGAAAATCAATTCCATCCACCGTAAGTTCTAGAACCACCAGATCCAATCTAGAAAGCATCATGTAGGGGTTCATCATCCTCATTGGTGCCTCTTCGATGATGCGTGAGTAGTTCATTGTAGACCTACGAGTCAGCAGTTAGTAGCTAGATGGCTTCCTCTCTCTCTTTTGATTCTCAATACAAGGGTCTCTTGGAGATCTATTTGATGTAACTCTTTTTGCGGTGTGTTTGTTGGGATCTGATGAACTTTGAGTTTATGATCAGATCTATGTTTTTATCCATGAAAGTTATATGAGTTCTTTGATCTCTTATATGCATGATTACTTATATCATACTATTTCTTCTTTGAATCTTTGATTTAGTTAGGCCAACTAGATCGATTTTTCTTTCCATGGTAAAAGGTGCTTTGTGATGGGTTCGATCTTATGGTGCTTGATCCTAGTGACAGAATGGGAAACGACACGTATGTATCATTGCCATTAAGGATAAAAAGATGGGGTCTATTTCTACATAAATAGATCTTGTCAACATCGTGTCATCGTTCTTATTGAATTACTCGGTTTCTCCATGAACTTAATACACTAGATGCATGCTAGATAGCGGTTGATGTGTGGAGTAATAGTAGTAGATGCAGGCATGAGTCGGTCTACTAATCTTGGACGTGATGCCTATATAATGATCATTTCCTAGATATCGTCTTGATATTTGAAGTTCTATCAATTGCCCAACAAGAATTTGTTTACCCATCGTATGCTATTTTTCTCGAGAGAAGTCACTAGTGAAATCTACGGCTCAAGAGTCTCTTCTTTATTATATTTGCCTTTGTGATCTTTTTTTTCTTTTTTTCAGATATATTAATCCAAAAATCCAAAATTACCTTGCTGAAATTTTTATTCATTTATTTTATCTCGCGTTCCCGTGAGATCTATTTATCCAATCTACTACAATTTTACCTATCTTTTTACCCGTGAGGGATTGACAACCCTTCTCTTACGTTGGGTTGCAAGTATTTGTTCTTTGTGTGCAGGAGCTGTTTACGTGGTGTTGCATGGTTCTCCTACTGGTTCGATAACCTTGTTCTCATCACTGAGGGAAATACCTACCATAGCTGTGGTGCATCATCCCTTCCTCTTTGGGGAAATACCGATGTAGATCAAGCCGCATCAATCTCTGGTATAATGGGAATATTAGGGAATTTATAGAGGTCGAATTAGGCCAGGAGGTGCCACGAGGGTCCCACAATCCCGGTGGGCTCCCCGCCCCCCGGGGCGCGCCTTCAAAGCTTGTCGCTCCCTCATGACTCCTCAGGTCTTCTCCCGAACCTTCATGGGTCCCTTCTGGTCCAGAAAAATTAATCCAAAGTTTTTTTCCATTTGGACTCTGTTTGGTATTGATTTTCTGAAAAGCCAAAAAGAAGCAAAAAATAGTAACTGGCATTGGGCAATAGGTTAATAGGTTAGTCCCAAAAAATGATATAAAATTGCATATGATTGCATATAAAACATCCAAGATTGATACTATAATAGCGTGGAACAATCAAAACTTATAGATACATTGGAGATGTATCAAGCATCCCCAATCTTAATTTCTGCTCGTCCTCGAGTATGTAAATGATAAAAACAAAAAAATTGATGTGGAATGCTACCTAACATGTCTACCATGTAATCTTTCTTTTACTGTATGAATACTTAGAATGAAATCATTCAAAGCAATAGTCTATAATTTGACATAAAGACATTTATACTCAGGCATACCAATAAGAAATCATGTCTTCAAAAATATGAATGCTAAAGAACTGTAGGATCGAAAGTAGGTCTAGAGGGGGGTGATTAGACTACTTGAACAAATAAAAATCTAACCTTTTCCCAATTTTAGTTGTTGGCAGATTTTAGCAACTTAGCATAAGTCAAGCAATCAACCTACACATGCAATTCTAAAAGTGTAGCAGCGAAAAGTAAAGCATGTCATATGAAGGTAAAGGGAAGGGTTTGGAGAGTGCAAACGCAATGATGACATGGAGTTTTTTGGCGTGGTTCTGCTAGGTGGTGCTATCGTACATCCACATTGATGGAGACTTCAACCCACGAAGGGTAACGGTTGCGCGCGTGCACGGAGGGCTCCACCCATGAAGTGTCCACGAAGATGCAACCTTGTCTATCCCACCATGGCCATCGCCCACGAAGGACTTGCCTCACTCGGGTAGATCTTCACGAAGTAGGCGGTCTCCTTGCCCTTACAAACTTCTTGGTTCAACTCTACAATCTTGTCGGAGGCTCCCAAACTACACCTAACCAATCTAGGAGACACCACTCTCCAAAAGGCAATATATGGTGTGTTGATGATGAAGTCCTTGCTCTTGTGCTTCAAATGATAGTCCCCCCGACACTCAACTCTCTCTCACACAGATTTGGATATGGTGGAAAGATGATTTGAGTGGAAAGCAACTTGGGGAAGGCTAGAAATCATGATTCTTGTGGTTGGATTGGAATGTCTTGATCTCAACACATGAGTAGGTGGTTCTCTCTTAGAAAATGTAGGTTGGAAGTGTAGGCACGTTCTGATGGCTCTCTCACAAGTGGAGAAGGGGGTGGAGGGGTATATATAGCCTCCATAGAAAATCCAACCGTTGCACAAATTTGACCCAACTCGGTCAGACCGAATAGAAGAACTCGGTCAGATCGGTTTAGTTCAAAATGTGAACATTAGGAATTTCGGTGGGACCGACTAGAACAACTTGGTGGGGCCGATGTGCTAGGTTTAGGAAAAACCTCATCTTGGTGAAGCCGATTGCTTGAACAGACCAATTTCAGCAAAGAGCAAACAAAGAGTTGGTCAAGCAAACTCGGTGGGACCGATTGAACATTTCGGTGAGACCGAAATAATTGTACCAGACAACAAAGAGTTTGAAGGCCATCTCGGTGAGGCTGAGATCCGTATCGGTGTGACCCAGGAGATAGGGTTTTTGGCAGTAGCTATGTCAAGTGAACTCGGTGGCGCCAGATAGATCAAATTGGTGGGGTGTAGCGCCCCGAGACCGATGTGCCAGGTGTCGTACAGTTATTCGCTGTTGTTTCTTTGTCATTGCTTGTGTGTCATACATTGCATATCATGTCATCATGTGCATTTCATTTGCATACATGTTCGTCTCATGCATCCGAGTATTTTTCCCCGTTGTCCATTTTGCAATCCGGCGCTCCTATGTCACCTGGTGGTCTTTTCTACCTTTATTTTGTGTGTGGGGATTAAACATTTCCGGATTGGACCGAGACTTGCCAAGCAGCCTTGGTTTACTACCGGTAGACCGCCTATCAAGTTTCGTACCATTTGGACTTCGTTTGATACTCCAACGGTTAACCGAGGGACTGAAAAGGCCTCGTGTGTGTTGCAGCCCAACACCCTTCCAATTTGGCCCAAAACCCACCAAAACCCTCTCCAGCATGTAGAGCGTTCGATCACGATCGCGTGGCCGAAAACCGCACCTCATTGGGACACTCCTAGCTCCCTCTGCTTCTATATAAAGACCCCCTCCGAAATCCGGATCTCCTTCTCCCCCGAAACCCTAAAATCATCCCTCTCCGCATCGGATCTCCGCCGCCGCCGGACACGTCCGCCGGCGCCGGACGTGTCCGCTGCACCCGCCGCCGACACGTGGCGCGCTGCCATTCGCTGCTGCCTCCGCGCCCCACATCTCCGCGCCGGCCCGCCGAGCCCAGGCGGGGCCCCCGCGGCCCAAACCGGCGCCCCGCCGCCCGCCTTTGCCCTCTCGCTCCACCCCGCCGCCTGCCGGCAAGCCGCGCCGACCACCGCCCGGCCCAGTCGCCGCGCGCCTCCGATCCCGCTCGCCCGCTGCTCCCCGCCGCCTAGCGCCTCCCCGCCGGCGACCATCGCCGCCCGCGCCACCGCCCGCTTCCTCTCGCCGCCTCGCTGCCTCCATCGCCGGTCGCCGCGTCCGCCATCGCCAACCACCGCATCCGCCATCTTCACCTCGCCATCGCTCGGATCCGGCCAACTCCGGCCAGATCCGGCAGCCCCCGTGCCATTTCTGGCGTTCCCCGTCGCTCTCCGGTCACCCCGCCGTTGCTGCGCCCTCGCCGGAGTTCTCCAGCGCCGCCGCTGCCATGGATCGGGAGGAGCCCGATCCAGCCGGTCTTCGTTCGAGGCCGTTAACCTCACCCGCGAGCGCCCGCATGGGCCGGCCCAATCGGCCTCGTCTGCGATCCAGCTACGTCCCCGCCGGCCCACCTCCTCTGGCCCGGTGCATTTTTCGTGAGGTCTATAAATTCTACTAAGTCCCCCAGATTTCCATGTTTCTAATAACCATGTTCATCATGCCATAGCTCATCATCCGTGGCTCCGTTTCATGCGTGTAGCATATCAAAATGTTTGTCTCAGAGAGCACATCATTTCATCTCATTGCAACATTTTCATTTGAGTTCATCTTGATGCCCGAAATGCTGTTGGAAGAGAGCTATTTGAGTTAATTGTCAGATCTGCTGCACGAAATAGCTATTTGTCATTTTTGCCATGATTATTGTGTGCATGATATGCCCCTGAGCTCTACATATGTTTTGTTATATGCTTTGTCATCTTCCCAGAGGTGCCGTCCATGTATTTTTGTGATGTGTGTGGTGACTAGCACAAGCTTGCAAAGTGGTGCATTCGTTAATGCTGATTTCAGGGACTTAGCAAATTCCACCAAGTCCTTGATCTGTTCTTATCACTATGCCATATGTTCATGTTGTTTCCTAGTGATTTGTGCCTCTTTTGAGGATGATCAGTAAGGATGTTTTGTTAATCTTGTAGTGCTCTATCCATCCATGCCTTTGTTTGCAATTATGGAGCCCCCTAGCTTGAGTCAATCGAGCTCTACTTTTGTCATTTCGCGAATCTAGGCAGATTATCTACTTGTTAGCGATTTTGCCGATGATGTTGTAGTTGATCCATGCATGCTATGTTATTGTTCTTGCCATGCCTAGCTTGTATTTTGTGTATTCTTAATGGGTGTATGCTTAGTTTGTCATGCCTTGCTCTGTAGTGAGTGCATCGAGCTCGTAAACATGCCTACTTGTTATCTGATTTTGCATGCTCCAGTTTTCACTAAGTCTGAGAACTGATTATGTTTTTGCCATGTTCACATGCTTGCAAATGTATTTTCTGATCCCTTTTGGCTCAAGGTCACTAAGGTACTTTTGTTAAGCTCTTTGAGTAGCTCCATGCCATGCTTTACTTTGTCATGTTATGTTCCTGTAGCTTATAGTTTTCATGCTCCAAAGTGTGCTACCTGATCTGAAATTCCAGACAAGTGTTAATTTCACTAAGTCTGAGATCTGTTTACCGTTTGCACTTTTGCCATGCTTGTTTGAACCTGATAATGAATGAATTGGCAGTAGCTCAGTGTTCCTATTTTGTTAAGCATCATGAATGGATTCCTGCCATGTTTGAGTGCTATAGCATGTTTGTCTGGATGCATTTAGATGGTTACTTGCTGTTTATCGCAGAACATTGCCATATTTGTATTGCTTACCATTTCCAAACCGTGACTCCGATTCCGGTGTTCTTTATATTGTTTTCAAGCGAAATCATGTCAGCTTTCCAGTGGAACACTTGGATTTCCAAGTTGAGGCCAGCTTCAATCATTCCTTGTCAAATCATGCATATGCATCGCATACCGCATCTCGCATATTCATACCATGTTCATGTGTTGGTTGTTTACTATGTTGTTTGCTTCTTTCCGGTGTTGCTTCTTCGGGTTGGTTCCGATTACTTCGTGTTGTGAGGACCCGTTCGACTACCTCCGTTTGTCTTCTTCATGGACTCGTTCTTCTTCCTTGCGGGATTTCACGCAAGATGATCATACCCTCGAAATCACTTTTATCTTTGCTTGCTTAGTTGCTCGCTCTTTTGCTATGCCTATGCTGCGATACCTACCACTTGCTTATCATGCCTCCCATATTGTTGAACCAAGCCTCTAACCCACCTTTGTCCTAGCAAACCGTTGTTTGGCTATGTTACCGCTTTGCTCAGCCCCTCTTATAGCATTGTTAGTTGCAGGTGAAGATTGAAGTTTGTTCCTTGTTGGAACATGGAGTTCATTCCTTGTTGGAACATTGGTTACTTGTTGGGATATCACAATATATCTTATTTAATTAATGCATCTATATACTTGATAAAGGGTGGAAGGCTCGGCCTTATGCCTAGTGTTTTGTTCCACTCTTGCCGCCCTAGTTTCCGTCATATCGGTGTTATGTTCCCGGATTTTGCGTTCCTCATGCGGTTGGGCTATTATGGGAAACCCTTGACAGTTTGCCTTGATTAAAACTCCTCCAGCAATGCCCAACCTTGGTTTTACCATTCACCACCTAGCCTTTTCTTTCCCTTGGGTTCTGCAGACTCAAGGGTCATCATTATTTTAACCCCCCGGGCCAGTGCTCCTCTAAGTGTTGGTCCACCTGTCAGCTGCCGGTGGCCACCAGGGGCAACTCTGGGCTGGCCTACCCGTACCTAAGACAATCTGAGTGTGCCCTGAGAAAGAGATATGTGCAGCTCCTATCGGGATTTGTCAGCACATTCGGGCGGTGTTGCTGGATTTGTTTTAACCTGTCAAAGTTGTCTTGTAGAACCGGGATACCGAGCCTGATCAGAATGTCTCGGGAGAAGGTCTATTCCTTCATTGACCGTGAGAGCTTGTCATGGGCTAAGTTGGGACACCCCTGCAGGGATTGAACTTTCGAAAGCCGTGCCCGCGGTTATGGGCAGATGGGAATTTGTTAATGTCCGGTTGTAGAAAACCTGAAGTTGACCTTAATTAAAATACATCAACCGCGTGTGTAACCGTGATGGTCTCTTTCCGGCGGAGTCTGGGAAGTGAACACGGTGTTGGAGTTATGCTTGACGTAGGTTGTTCTAGGATCACTTATTGATCATAGTTTCTCGATTGTGCTTTGCCTTCTCTTCTCGCTCTCTTTGCGTATGTTAGCCACCATATATGCTAGTCGCTTGCTGCAGCTCCACCTCATACCTTTTACCTTACCCATAATCTTAAATAGTCTTGATCGCGAGGGTGCGAGATTGCTGAGTCCCCGTGGCTCACAGATACTTCCAAAACCAGCTTGCAGGTGCCGATGATGCCATTCCAGGTGACGCAACCAAGCTCAAGGAGGAGCTCGATGAAGATCTTGCCCTTTGTGTTGTTTCGTTCTAGTTGATCAGTAGTGGAGCCCATTTGGGGTCGATCGGGGACCTTTGTCGCATTTGGGGTTCTTCTTTTATTTTGGTTCCGTAGTCGGACCCTGTTTGTATCTGGTTGATGTAATGCTTTATTCATGAAATTGTGTGAAGTGGCGATTGTAAGCCAACTATGTATCTTTTCCCTTATTGTATTACATGGGTTGTTTGCGAAGATTACCTCACTTGCGACATTGCTTTCAATGCGGTTATGCTTCTAAGTCGTGCTTCGACACGTGGGAGATATAGCCGCATCGAGGGTGTTACATGGGGCCGAGTTTGACTTTGAGTTTTGGACATATCTGGAAATGAGAAAGTGGTTGACGGCTTTGGAGCAATATCACTAAGCACTTTGAGCAAGTAGACCATTAAGCAACACCTCATCCCATTTTAATAGTATTGGCTTTCCTATGGACTCAATGTGATCTTGGATCACTAAAATGTAAATGAAGAGTCTTGAGCTTTTGCTAATATGTGTCCTTAGCATTTTGAGGGGTCCACATCTCTAGTCCATGCCACGCCAATCATTGAAATTTCTGAAATATTTAACTTGAATGGATATTAGTTTATTGAGCTATATGTTGTTATGAATTACCAAAACCACTCGGGATTTATTAGTTGAACTTTTAAGAATGCTACCCCTACAGAATCATATAGCCTTGTCATGCTGTATTTTCGTAATACAAAATATAAGTCATGCACTACCCCGGTGTTAGCCAAGCAATTGATTCATATTTTTTAACACGCTTCATCTTTTCAACACCCATGCCATACATGAGCGTAAGCCATGGGTATAGCACTATGGCGGAATAGAATGTGGTGGTAGAGATTAATATGGAGATGTCAAAAAAGGAAGATAATCTCGTTTCGACGCGGCTAATCAATGGGCTATGAAGATGTCATCAATTGATATCAATGCGGGGAGTAGGGATTGCCATGCAACGGATGCAATAAGCGTATGAAAGCTCAAACTGAAAACTAAGTAGGTGTGCATCCAACTTGCTTGCTCTAGAAGACCTCGGGCATTTGAGGAAGCCCATCATCGGAATATACAAGCCAAGTTCTATAATGAAAAATACCCACTAGTATATGAAAGTGACAAAATGGACACTCTCTATATGAAAACATGGTGCTACTTTGAAGCACAAGTGTGGAAAAGGATAGTAATATTGCCCCTTCTCTCTTTTTCTCTTATTTTTTGCTGGGCTCTTTTTGGACTCTTTTTTTATCCTTTTATTTGTTTATTTCTCACTCGGACAATGCTCTAATAATGATGATCATCACACTTCTATTTACTTACAACCCAATATTACAACTCAATAAAACTAAAACATATGACTCTATATGAATGCCCTGTGGCAGTGTAACAGGATGTACAATGATGCTAGCGTAACATGTATGATAATGATGAACGGTGGCTAAGCCACAAATATTGTGCCAGCTATATCATCATGCAAAGCAATATGACAATGATGATGTGTGTCATAACAAGGAACAATGGAAGTTGCATGGCAATATATCTCGGAATAGCTATGAAAATGCCATTATAGGTAGGTATGGTGGATGTTTTGAGGAAGATATAAGGAGGCTTATGTTTGATAGAGCATATCATATCATGGGGTTTGGATGCACCGACAAAGTTTGCACCTACTCTCAAGGTGAGAAAGGGAAATGCATGGTACCGAAGAGGCTAGCAAATTAAGGAAAGGTGAGCGTGCGTATAATCCATGGACTCACATTAGTCATAAAGAACTCACATACTTATTGTGAAAGTCTACAAACCCTCAAAGCAAGGTACTACTACGCATGCCCCTAGGAGGGAGGTTGGTAGGAGTTAATTAACCATCGCACACCCCCGACCTTCACGCAAAGGAAGACACTCAATAATAATTCATGCTACAACTTCTTAGCATAGCAGAAGACAATATGTGCATGCTTCGGGAATCACAAACCTTAACACCTATATTCTTACTAAACCGCAATTATTCACTACTACAACCCACATATCACCATCTCTATATCTCAAAACTATTGCAAGGAATCAAACTTATCATATCCAGTGATCTACAATGTAGTTTTATTATATCCCTCTTGAATACCTATCATATTGGGACTACTTTCATAACATGTGCATATTGCCATTACTATTTATTATACTCTCAAAAATATATAAGTGAAGCATGAGAGTACAACTATTTCTTTAAAATATAACCACCGACGTGCTCTAAAATATATAAGTGAAGCACTAGAGCAACTGCCGAGCTCAAAAGATATAAGTGAAGCACAAAGAGTATTGCAACAAATCACGAATAAATGTGTGTCCCTCTCAAAAGGTGTGTAAGGAAAAGATGCTTGAGCAAAGACTCATATAATACAGGACGCTCTAAGAAAAACTCATATCATGTGATGAATAAAAATATAGCTCCAAGTGATATACCAATGGTTTGTAGACGAAAGAGGGGATTCCTTCCGGGGCATCCCCAAGCTTAGACGCTTGGGTCTCCTTGAATATTACCTTGGGGTGCCTTGGGCATCCCCAAGCTTAGGGTCTTACCGCTCCTTATTCCTTAGTCCATCGTGGTCTCACCCAAAACTTGAAAATTTTAGCACACAAAACTCAAGAGAAACCTCGTGAGATCCGTTAGTATAACAAGCAAATCATAAACTTAAGGTACTATTGTAAACCTATTATTATTGTATTATTGTGTAATACCTACTGTATTCTAACTTCTCCATGACTTATACCCCCCCCCCCGCCCCCCGATACAATCCATAGATTCATCAAAACAAGCAATCTATGCAACGAAAACAAAATCTGTCAAAAACATAACAGTCTGTAATGATATGATCAAACGCAATACTTCTGTAACTCCAAAAAATCTAAAAAATCAGGACAACGTGGAGAACTTATGTATCAATCGTGTGTAAAAAATTCACCATTTTATCACGTTCCAGTGAATTTAAACAATTTTGCTACTAGGCGTAAACGTTTCTTTTTTATAGAATCTAGTCAATTAACAACCAAATCATCCCAAAGGCTTTACTTGGCACAAACACCAACTAAAACACAAAAACACAATTATAATAGTATCATAATTGTGTGCACACAAAAAATAGAAAAGAAAAAGGGAAAATAAAGATAATTATTGGGTTGCCTCCCAACAAGTGTTATTGTTTCACGCCCCTAATAGGGTAATGCACAGTTTCAAGTATTGTCATCTTAAGTTTTCATACCATAGGTGGCCTCATAATTGATTCGTATGATGGCTTAATTATGTTTCTAGGGAAGTGTTCTATTCCTTTCTTTAATGGAAATTGAAATCTTATATTACCTTCTCTCATATCAATAATAGCACCTATGGTTCATAGGAAATGCCTACCAAGTATTATATGACTAGACGGATTGCATTCAATATCAAGCACAATGAAATCAATGGGAACATAATTTCTATTAGCAGGAATAATCATTTACTCTACCCAATGTTTTCTTAATAGTTGAATTTTCTAAGTGTAAATTAAGGGATCATTCATCCAAATCCTAAAAGCCTAGCACACTACATAAAGATTTTGGTATAGTGGAAACGCTAGCACCCAAATTACATAGAGCATTACATTCATAATTTTTAATCTTTACATGTGGCGACCCGACCCGAATGGATCAAGTCTACTGTGCTCCGGTGTCATCCCTGGATCAGTAATGCTGACACCACACAGTACATCGAAGGATTTATAGCAGAGTGGCAATCACACACTTATTACATCATTGTCTCAAAGAGAACTTATTACAATAAAAATGGCTTAAGGCCATCTAATAACGATAACAGCGGAAGACTCGGAAGATAAATGGGTCCATCAACTCCAACGGCATCACTGAGTATAGAACCACGACCTAAAAGCACCTTACTCATCGTCTGAAAAGTCTGCAACATGAGAAGTTGCAGCCCGAAAACGGGTCAGCACATGGAATATGCTGGCAATGTAACACATAGAGAGTAATGGAATGAAACAGCTATACTATATGCATATATGGCTGGTGGAAAGCTCTATGGTTACAGTTTTGCGTAAAGCCAGTTTTTCCCTACTGCAAAGGAATAAATTTATTTAACTATCATGGTGGTTGTGAAACATCGAGAATGGTTGACAGCATTCCGATCCCAATTAAGTGAACAATTAAAACCCAACAACATTAATTAAAAGTAACATGTTGAGATTCACATGATATTCAAGTACTAGATACTCAAGTTGTCCATAACCGGGGACACGACTAATCATGATTAGTTTGTACACTCTGCAGAGGTTTGCGCACTTTTCCCCACATGACTCGATCGCCTCCGTTTGGTTCCTCGCACTACATGGTGTTCGAGAAACGGATGACCGAGACACAGTCTTTCAGAAGCGCTAGCACCTTACATGTGGGGTAGACCGTACCACCTACAACCCCTACATCTGCTAGTCCACCCCGTAAGAGTTCGCACAACTTAGTCAACTATGCCAGAGCCCATAGTAGCATGTGGCTGCACACGGAAGTTTCTAGCATGAAAGATCTTATGATCCCTTTGAGCCTGGGTGGTGGTCCGAAATAAAAACAGGCATGTCCTGATAGACATCAGGTGCCTCAATCCACCCAGATGTGTGTTTAAGTTGCCACCTTAGATAAACCATTAAAATTATCAACTCACATTTGTCATGGATATCACTCACCCAATCCACGTCTACTAGCATAGCATGGCATAATAAGCAAACGTAGAAGTAACTCCCAAAGGTTTCATAATAATACAGGTGATAGGTACTACCTCATCTACTTCCCATCCCACAATTTAATTAGATCCTAATCATGCAATGTGAGAGGATTGATCTAATGCAATAAAACATGGGTTGTAGGAAAGGTATGATCAAAATGTTACTTGCCTTGCTGATGATCCGCGAGACCTAGGGTTTCGAAGTAGCAAGCGCCGCAATCCGGGTAATCTATCGCAGACAAACAACAAGCATACAATAAGTACTCATCTAATGCATAGGTAAAACTCGAACAAGAGAACGAACCAGAAAGTTCAACTTAAGAACTTCGGTTGCAAAGAAAGAACGAACCGAACAAAGAAACGAAAAACAAACGGCGGAAGAAAACAACTCGGTTCTAGCCAGTTGAATCTAGGTCAAATTTTACCGGGGCAAAAACTTGTTTAAGTTGATTAGACAGAATGGCGGTTTCGAAACGAAACTCCAGGCGCTTGAATCACCTGATTCCGATAAACGAGCGAGAAGAAAGACTAGAACGAAGATCGGATCTGAGATCACGATCGCGGAAAAGACGCGGAATAAATCCGATGAGAAAGAAAACAAAGAACGGTTAAACGAACGGATGTTCGTTAACCGGGAACAACCGGTGATCACGTTCGTTAAGACGAACGGTCCGAAAGAAGAACGAAAACCGATCTAGGGTTTCGGAAAAGAAAACCGAAACAAAAACCGGAAAAGAAAACTGGAACGATTTCTAAAAAAACCGAACCGAGGCAAGGGTGGCGCGGCTACCTCGACGAGACTCTGGCGAGGGCTCCGGCGGCGGCGGCGGCGGGGCTGCGGCTTGGGGGCGGCGCGGCGGCTAAACTAGGCGGCGGCTATAGGGCGGCGGGGCTGCTGCTGCTGTTTGGGGTGGAGAGGGGGGGTGCTTGGGTATTTATACTAGGAGGGGGGTTTTCTTGGGGGAGGGGGCAAGAAAAAGAGGAGGGGGGGCGGCAGCGCTAGAGTCCTACTAGGACTCGGCCTGGGGCGGCGGCTGCGGCTGGCGCACAGGGCTGGCGGCTGGCGCGCGCAAGGCGGGGGCCTGGCCGGCCGGCTGGGCCTTGGCCCAGGCGGGCGCTGGCTCTCTTTTTTTTAAAAGTTCCGCGCGCAGAAAAACAAAGAAAAAGAAAACTAAACGAACTCCAAAAATTCTAAAGTAAATTTTCTCCGACTCCTAAAAATGAGTCGAACAAAATGAACTTTACTCCGGACCTAGAATGCAATTTTTGAAAACGCGCATTTTTCCCTATCCAAATAAAATGCAAATAAACACCAGAAAACAAAATTTGATTTATTCATTAAATCTTCATTTTTCCTAACTTTGGGAAAGTCATATTATTCCCTCTCTCATTTTTTTGATATTGGAAAAATAATTGAAGATGAGATAAATAAATCAAATGATCCTCTTTTCAAATTCGAGAAAACTCTCAAATATGAAAATAACGAAATCTCCAACTCTCTCCGAAGGTCCTTGAGTTGCGTGAAATTTCTAGGATCAACCAAAATGCATGAAAATATGATATGCATGATGATCTAGTGTATAACATTCCAAATTTAAAATTTGGGATGTTACAAACCTACCCCCCTTAAGATGAATCTCGCCCTCGAGATTCGGGTTGGCTAGAAAATAGGTGAGGGTGGTCCTTGAGAAAATCTTCTTCTCTTTCCCAGGTGGCTTCATCCTCTGAGTGGTGGTTCCACTGAACTTTGCAAAACATGATAACCTTGCTGCGGGTAACTCTGCTGGCATAATCGAGAATCTTGACTGGCTTCTCCTCATACGTTAAGTCGTCCTTCAACTGAATTGCTTCGAGTGGCACGGTATCTCTTAGTGGTACCTCCGCCATCTCGGTGTGACATTTCTTCAGCTGAGAAACATGGAATACATCATGAACTCCTGACAGCTCCTCTGGTAATTCCAACTTATAAGCGAGTTCTCCCATGTGTTGCAAGATCTTGTACGGTCCAACGAAACGCGGTGCTAGCTTTCCCTTAACTCCAAAGCGCTTAACTCCTCGAAGTGGGGATACTCGAAGATAAACTCTGTCTCTGGTTTCGTAAACTGTCTCCTTGCGTTTAGAATCTGCGTAGCTCTTCTGCCTGGACTGGGCTACCTTGAGCCTATCGCGAATCAACTTAACTTTCTGTTCAGACTCCTTAATCAAATCTGGTCCAAAGAATTGACGGTCTCCAACTTCGTCCCATGACAATGGTGTCCTGCACCTCCTTCCGTATAAAGCTTCGAAAGGTGCCATCTTCAAACTAGTTTGGTAACTGTTGTTATAAGAAAACTCCGCATACGGCAAGTTATCGTCCTAGCTAGATCCATAATCTAGTGCACAAGCTCTCAGCATATCTTCCAAAATCTGATTGACTCTCTCGGTCTGTCCATCTGTCTGTGGATGAAAAGCTGTGCTGAACTCTAGTCTGGTTCCTAAAGTTTCATGCAACTGATTCCAAAACTTTGAGGTAAATTGGGTTCCTCTATCTGATACGATACTCCTCTAAACTCCATGCAAACAAATGATCCTAGTCATGTATATCTTTGCCAACTTAGCACTGGTGTAAGTGGTCTTAACTGGAATAAAATGTGCTACCTTTGTCAAACGATCAACTAGTACCCATATCGAGTCATAGCCTGCTTTCGTCCTGGGTAGTCCTGTGATAAAATCCATGCCTATCTTATCCCACTTCCATTCGGGTATCGGCAATGGTTGTAACAATCCTGCTGGCTTCTGATGCTCTGCCTTTACTCTTTGGCATACGTCACAAACTGCTACATATGCTGCAATATCCTTCTTCATTCCGGTCCACCAGAATGTTCCCTTCAAATCCAAATACATCTTAGTGTTCCCTGGGTGAATCGAATACGGTGAATCATGTGCCTCACGAAATCCCTTTGCTTTTCCTTTACTCATTTTCTCTTTTATAGAAGCAATTTCCTTGTCAGATTTCTGAGCTTCTCTGATCTTATCCATCAATGTTGACTGAATCTCCCATGCTGCTACATAGCCTCTCAGAACTATTTCCAAACATAGCTCACAAAGGTTTTCTGCTAACTCCTTGGGTATTTTCCCCGTCACTAGGGTATTGACATGGCTCTTACGGCTCAATGCGTCAGCTACTACATTAGCTTTTCCGGGATGGTAATGCAATCTCATGTCATAATCCTTGATGAGCTCCAACCATCTCCTTTGTCGGAGGTTCAACTCCTTCTGAGTAAAAATGTACTTCAAACTCTTGTGATCCGTGTACACCTCACAATGATTTCCAATGAGGAAATGTCTCCACGTTTTCAATGCATGCACTACGGCTGCTAACTCCAAATCATGCGTGGCATAATGCAACTCATGAGGCTTCAGTTGCCGTGAAGCATACGAAACAACTCTTCCTTCCTGCATAAGCACTGCTCCAAGTCCTCGACGTGAAGCGTCGCAATACACCTCATAATCCTTGGTCTGATCTGGCAAAATCAATACTGGTGAGGTAACCAAACATTTCTTCAATTCCTGGAAACTAGCCTCACACTCCTCAGTCCATTTGAACTTAGTATCCTTCTTCAACAATTCAGTCATAGGCTTTGCAATCTTTGAGAAGTTCTCAATGAATCTCCGGTAGTATCCTGCAAGTCCAAGAAAATTCTGGATCTCTCCAACTGTTTGTTGGTGATTCCCATTCGGTTGCGGTCTCAACCTTAGTGGGGTCAACTGCTATACCTTCTCCGGATATAACGTGTCCGAGGAATCCAACTTCCTTCAACCAAAACTCACATTTGCTGAATTTGGCGTATAACTGATGTTCCCTTAGTTTCTCCAAAACCAAACGCAAATGTTCCTTATGCTCCTCTTCATTCTTTGAATAAACCAGGATGTCATCAATGAACACTACGACGAACTTATCCAAAAACTCCATAAACACTTTGTTCATCAGGTTCATAAAATGGGCAGGTGCGTTAGTCAATCCAAATGACATAACGGTATACTCATATAGTCCATATCTTGTGGTGAATGCTGTCTTAGGTATGTCCTGCTCTCGAATCTTCAATTGATGGTACCCTGATCGCAAATCAATCTTGGAAAACACTTTAGCTCCTTGCAAACGATCAAACAGATCATTGATCATTGGCAGTGGGTACTTGTTCTTGATGGTTACATCATTCAATCCCCGATAATCTACAACCATCCTTAATGATCCATCCTTCTTTTCCACTAGAAGTACGGGTGATCCCCACGGCGAAGAACTTGGGCAAATGTAACCTTTATCCAGTAACTCCTTAATCTGATTCTTAATTTCCACCAAATCCTTTGCTGGCATCCGGTATGGTCGCTTCGATATTGGGCCTGTACCTGGCAATAACTCAATCAAAAACTCAATGTCTCTATCCGGTGGCATGCCTGACAACTCTTCTGGAAATACATCAGGAAAATCCTTTACCACTGGTACTTCCTCCTGCACAACTCCTGTTAGGCAATTCACTTGTGTCCTTTTTGGTACATGCCGGGATACATACTTGACCCTTCGTCCTTCTGATGTGGTAAGCAAAATTGACTTACTAGCACACTCAATATTCCCTTTATACTTTGATAACCAATCCATGCCTAATATCACATCCAAACCTTGAGATTCCAATACTATTAGGTCTGAGGGAAAAACATAGTTACCAATCCTTAATGGTAACCGATCACACCATAAACTTGTCACATACTCTGCTCCTGGCGAGGTTACTAACATGGGTGACCTAAGGGCTTGGGTTGGTAGGTTATACTTATCCACAAATCCCCTTGAGATGTATGAATGCGATGCACCAGTATCAAAAAGAACGAGTGCAGTAAATGACTTAACCAAAAACTTACCTATTACTACATCGGGCTGATCTTCAACCTCCTCCACATTAACGTGGTTCACCTGTCCCCTATTGAAAGGGTTCGGCTTCTTCCCAGAGCCTCCATTGCCATTTCCATTCTGGCCTTCAGGACATTCATTGGCATAATGTCCGGTCTTGGAACACTTGAAACAGGTGACTTGACTTAGGTCTCTCTTGGTTGGGGTCGATCGGGTGGTCCGGTTCTGGCCGTTGCTTCCTCCATTCCCATTACCATTCTTGTGGCCATTATGGTTGTGCGAGCTACCTCCTCCATGGGTGTGCTGAAACTGAAATCCCGGTTTAGGGGTAAAACGGGGCTTCTGCTGGGCTCCAGAGTTATACTTCCCCTGTCCATACTTCCTCTTACGGGTCTCAATCTGCTGTTGTTTTCCTTCAATCATGATGGCACGATCTACCAACTCCTGGTAGTTGTTGAAACTCGCTACCATCAACTTCATGCTTAGTTCATCATTCAGTCCTTCTAGAAACTTCTCCTGCTTAGCTGCATCCGTAGCAACGTCATCTGGGGCATAACATGCTAACTTGCTGAAATCATCAACGTACTGGCCAACTGTCCTTCCTCCTTGGCGTAAGTTGCGAAACTCACGCTTCTTCATGGCCATAGCTCCTGCTGAAACATGGGCAGTGCGGAAAGCTTGTTGAAACTGATCCCATGTGACAGTGTCAACTGGGTAAGTGGCTGTGAAATTGACCCACCATGCTGCCGCGGGTCCGTCAAGCTGGTGAGCGGCAAACTTCACTTTCTCACCATCCGTGCATCCTGCAGTGGTCAACTCCCTTCCTATCTTGCGAAGCCAATCGTCTACTACTATCGGCTCGGTGCTACTGGAAAACACCGGCGGATTCAGCCTAAGGAAACGGGCTAAGTGGTTAACAGGTGGTGGTGGTGGTGGGTTGTTGTTGTTGTTCTGCTGGTTCTGGACTAACATCTGCATCAATTGATTCTGTTGCTGGATCAACTGAGTGAGCTCCGGTGGGAATCCATTATCACGTCTCGGAGGCATCTGGGGGTTTTAGAAAAGACGAGAATTAAGAATAGAGTGAGGTCTAAAGGGAAAACACTACCCCAATGCACATAAGCAAATGCACACAAAATCACTCCATTCAATCAAACAAGGGCTTACAAACGGTCTAAAACTATCGCAAAAGTGCTCGACTATAATTTTTATATGGGGATTACTACTACTATTTGGTGGTCATCTAGAAATTTGAACCGGTGGAAGACTCCATGATATCTGCTCCAGCTTCGTCTTCAAAGTCGGGTTCACTTGGATCCGAATCGGTGTCGTCGATGATGATGTAGTTGTCCGGACATGCGACGTACTCGTCTTCCTCCTTTGATGCTAACTTCCTCTTGAGTTCTTCAATCTCCTGCTTAAGATCGCCATTGTGCCTCGCTAGTGCTATGATCTCGTCCATGTAGTCCTTGCGTGTAGACTTCAGTTCTCCTTCTAGCTCGATGATCCTTGCCTTTGCATTCTTCAACTCTATCATATCGTTGCACATCTGGTTCTCGTGGCGTCGAATGTGCTGGTTTAACTCCTGGATGAAAGATGCAATGGATCTATCCTTCTTGGTGCTGACTAACTCCCATTGTTCATCTCGGCGTCCACAAATCTGGTAGATAGTGTCCTTGAGGTCTTCTTGATAAACTTCTCCAATGCGTCCTATGGTGATATGAGCTGCCATGCTCCTTCCCAGACTCCAGGTTGGTGCATTGAAAACACTATCTATGGGCTTCGTGATTGGCGCGAATGTCCTTCCCGGAACGTGAGCTTGAATCTTCCAGCGCTCCTCTCCAGGCAGAGTGGCGTTGAAGGTTCCCGTGAAGCTTGGTAATCCAATGTTCAGGTACTTGGTGACTTCCTTCAGGTGAAATCCAAATGGTGTGCCTTCATCCGGTTGAGCGTGCATCATCCTAAAGAGTAGAAAAGATGAGGAGTTAGAAAATGAGAAGAGAATAGTGATCTATGGCTTTAACTTACTGGTCGTGTCCTACAGTCAGCGTGACTCTGATACCATCTCTGTGGCGACCCGACCCGAATGGATCAAGTCTACTGTGCTCCGGTGTCATCCCTGAATCAGTAATGCTGACACCACACAGTACATCGAAGGATTTATAGCAGAGTGGCAATCAAACACTTATTACATCGTTGTCTCAAAGAGAACTTATTACAATAAAAATGGCTTAAGGCCATCTAATAACGATAACAGCGGAAGACTCGGAAGATAAATGGGTCCATCAACTCCAATGGCATCACTGAGTATAGAACCACGACCTAAAAGCACCTTACTCGTCGTTTGAAAAGTCTGCAACATGAGAAGTTGCAGCCCGAAAATGGGTCAGCACATGGAATATGCTGGCAATGTAACACATAGAGAGTAATGGAATGAAACAGCTATACTATATGCATATATGGCTGGTGGAAAGCTCTATGGTTACAGTTTTGCGTAAAGCCAGTTTTTCCCTACTACGAAGGAATAAATTTATTTAACTATCATGGTGGTTGTGAAACATCGAGAATGGTTGACAGCATTCCGATCCCAATTAAGTGAACAATTAAAACCCAACAACATTAATTAAAAGTAACATGTTGAGATTCACATGATATACAAGTACTAGATACTCAAGTTGTCCATAACCGGGGACACGGCTAATCATGATTAGTTTGTACACTCTGCAGAGGTTTGCGCACTTTTCCCCACATGACTCGATCGCCTCCGTTTGGTTCCTCGCACTACATGGTGTTTGAGAAACGGATGACCGAGACACAGTCTTTCAGAAGCGCTAGCACCTTACATGTGGGGTAGACCGTACCACCTACAACCCCTACATCTGCTAGTCCACCCCGTAAGAGTTCGCACAACTTAGTCAACTATGCCAGAGCCCATAGTAGCATGTGGCTGCACACGGAAGTTTCTAGCATGAAAGATCTTATGATCCCTTTGAGCTTGGGTGGCGGTCCGAAATAAAAACAGGCAAGTCCTGATAGACATCAGGTGCCTCAATCCACCCAGATGTTTGTTTAAGTTGCCACCTTAGATAAACCATTAAAATTATCAACTCACATCTGTCATGGATATCACTCACCCAATCCACGTCTACTAGCATAGCATGGCATAATAAGCAAACGTAGAAGTAACTCCCAAAGGTTTCATAATAATACAGGTGATAGGTACTACCTCATCTACTTCCCATCCCACAATTTAATTAGATCCTAATCATGCAATGTGAGAGGATTGATCTAATGTAATAAAACATGGGTTGTAGGAAAGGTATGATCAAAATGTTACTTGCCTTGCTGATGATCCGCGAGACCTAGGGTTTCGAAGTAACAAGCGATGCAATCCGGGTAATCTATCGCAGACAAACAACAAGCATACAATAAGTACTCATCTAGTGCACAGGTAAAACTCGAACAAGAGAACGAACCAGAAAGTTCAACTTAAGAACTCCGGTTGCAAAGAAAGAACAAACCGAACAAAGAAACGGAAAACAAACGGCGGAAGAAAACAACTCGGTTCTAGCAAGTTGAATCTAGGTCAAAATTTTACCGGGGCAAAAACTTGTTTAAGTTGATTAGACAGAACGGCGGTTTCTAAACGAAACTCCAGGCGCTTGAATCACCTGATTCCGATAAACGAGCGAGAAGAAAAACTAGAACGAAGATCGGATTTGAGATCACGATCGCGGAAAAGACGCGGAATAAATCCGACGAGAAAGAAAACGAAGAATGGTTAAACGAACGGACGTTCGTTAACCGGGAACAACCGGTGATCACGTTCGTTAAGACGAACGGTCCGAAAGAAGAACGAAAACCGATCTAGGGTTTCGGAAAAGAAAACCGAAACAAAAACCGAAAAAGAAACCGGAAAAGAAAACCGGAACGGTTTCTAAAAAAACCGAACCGAGGCAAGGGTGGCGCGGCTACCTCGATGAGGCTCCGGCGAGGGCTCCGGCGGCGGCGCTAGGGCGGCGGCGGCGGGGCTGCGGCTTGGGGGCGGCGCGCGGCTAAGCTAGGCGGCGGCTATAGGGCGGCGGGGCTGCTACTTCTGCTGTTTGGGGTGGAGAGGGGGGGTGCTTGGGTATTTATACTAGGAGGGGGGGTTTCTTGGGGGAGGGGGCAAGAAAAAGAGGAGGGGGGGCGGCGGCGCTAGAGTCCTACTAGGACTCGGCCTGGGGCGGCGGCTGCGGCTGGCGCGCAGGGCTGGCGGCTGGCGCGCGCAAGGCGGCGGCCTGGCCGGCCGGCTGGGCCTTGGCCCAGGCGGGCGCTGGCTCTCTTTTTTTTTAAAAAAAAGTTCCACGCGCAGAAAAACAAAGAAAAAGAAAACTAAACGAACTCCAAAAATTCTAAAGTAAATTTTCTCCGACTCCTAAAAATGAGTCGAACAAAATGAACTTTACTCCGGACCTAGAATGCAATTTTTGAAAACGCGCATTTTTCCCTATCCAAATAAAATGCAAATAAACACCGGAAAACAAAATTTGATTTATTCATTAAATCTTCATTTTTCCTAACTTTGGGAAAGTCATATTATTCCCTCTCTTATTTTTTTGATATTGGAAAAATAATTGAAGATGAGATAAATAAATCAAATGATCCTCTTTTCAAATTCGAGAAAACTCTCAAATATGAAAATAACGAAATCTCCAACTCTCTCCGAAGGTCCTTGAGTTTCGTGAAATTTCTAGGATCAACCAAAATGCATGAAAATATGATATGCATGATGATCTAGTGTATAACATTCCAAATTGAAAATTTGGGATGTTACATTACATTAATACTAGGTTCCCATTCATCATGCAACTACTTAGGTATTGAAACCTCCAACTCTAGTTTTCCTTCAAAAGCATTCATCATAACTTCTAATATGTTTAGTAAAAGCTTTATTTTGTTCATAAGCATTGCGTGAATTTATCATGGATTGCAACAAGGAAATACAGTCAATTAAAGAACAACTATCATAATTAAAGTCCTTCTAATTCAAAGTAGTGGGTACACCACTAGTTAAAATTTTTGACCTCTCCAAACCCACTTTTATCATTTTTATCTATACGATCATCACCCTCCGAACAATTGGTACGCCTTCTAACTAAAGTTGACTCGTATTGAGTACCTTTTTCATCAAGTTTTATGTTACTAAATAAAGATTCAAGGGGTGAGACACCGATCATTTTAATATCTTCATCATGATTTTGGTAAAATCGGGTGGAATAGCCTTTTCTAGGAATTCTTGCTTAGCTCTCAACCCAACGGTTCTTTATTTACTTTCATTACTGGAGACATAGATAGATTTAATGGACTCATTAATATCAAGCTTAGGTGGCAAAATTTTAGATTTGAGATTTTCCACATCATGAGCAATTCTATCCATGTTCCTTGCCATATCATCAACTTTATTCAATGTTTCCTCTACCATAGCATTAAAAATCTTTTGAGAATTAATGAATTATTTAATATTAATTTCAACATCAGCAGGTATCCTATTATTGTTATAAGAATTTCCATAGGAATTACCATAATTATTGGAGGAATTTCCGGGATACGACCTAGGATTAAAATTGCCACTATAAGCATTGTTATTAAAATTATTTCTAGAGACAAAATTCACATCAACGAAATCATTATTTTGCTCAATAAAAGTAGATAATGGCACATCATTAGGATCAATATGTGAAGTCTTACTAACAACGATTTTCATAAGAGCATCCATTTTATCACTCAATGTAGTGATTTCTTTAATAGAATTTACCTTCTTACCAGTTGGAGCTCTTTCAGTGTGCCATTGAGAGTAAGTTGGGATAATATTATCAAGGCATTTGGTAGCTTCTCCCAATGTGATTTCCATAAAGGTTCCAACTACAGTAGAGTCTAGAATATTTTTAGAAACAAAATTCAGTCCCGCATAATTTTTCTATATAATCATCCATAAACTTAAACCATGAGTGGGACAATTTGTTTTCATTAACTTCATTCCCTCCCAAGATTGTGCAACATGTTGATGCTCAAGTTCCTTAAAATTCATAATTTTATTTCTTAGAGAAATATTTTTTGTGGGAGGAAAATACTTGGCAATAAAAGCATCCTTGCACTTATCCCAAGAATCAATACTATTTCGAGGTAAGGATGAAAACCAAGTGTTAGCATGGTCTAGTAGTGAGATCTCAAATAATTTCAATTTCACAATATCACTATCCACATCTTCTATTGCATATCGCATAATTCAACGATAGTATTTAGATGGCATGCAACATCTTCATTAGGACTACCAGAAAATTGTTCTTTCATAACAAGATTTAGCAAAGTGGCATTAAATCGATGAGCAATTGGAGTACCAATAAAATCATTAATATTAGCAGTTGAAAAATCACACAACTTAGTGCTTTCTTAAGACATAATGATAAAGCAAGCAAATGAGCAAATAAAAATATTTTTTTGTTTTTCTAAAAAACATAGAAGTGGGGGAGCTGAAAATGAGAGGCAAAGGAAAATAAAAATAACAGCAAGTAGATGATAGTTTGTGCGAAGGTCCTTGATAGGTTTTGGTGATGTCTACTACACAACCTTCTTCTTGTAGACGTTGTTGGGCCTCCACATGCAGAGGTTTGTAGGACAGTAGCAAATTTCCCTCAAGTGGATGACCTAAGGTTTATCAATCCATGGGAGGCGTAGGATGAAGATGGTCTCTCTCAAGCAACCCTGCAACCAAATAACAAAGAGTCTCTTGTGTCCCCAACACACACAATGGTAAATTGTATAGGTGCACTAGTTCGGCGAAGAGATGGTGATACAAGTGCAATAATGATGGTAGATATAGGTTTTTGTAATCAGAAAATATCAAAACAGGAAGGTAACTAATGATAAAAGTGAGCACAAACGGTATTGCAATGTGTTGAAACAAGGCCTAGGGTTCATACTTTCACTAGTGCAATTTCTCTCAACAATAATAACATAATTGGATCATATAACTATGTAGCAACCAGACCTCAAACAGTCTGATCTCTGTGCATCAGTGTCATCCCTAGATCGGTAATGCTGACACGCACAGTACTTGAGGATTTATAAGAGAGTAGCAATCACACACTTATTACATCGAATGTCTCAAAAGAGAACTTATTACAATAAATATGGCTTAAGGCCATCTAATACAATAACAACGGAAGGCTTGGAAGATAAAGTGAGTCCATCAACTCCAACGGCATCACTGAGTGAAAGACCACGACCTAAGGCACCTTACTAGTTGTCTGAAAAGTCTGCAACATAATACGTTGCAGCCCGAAAACGGGCCCGCACATGGAATATGCTGGCAATGTAACACAAGAGAGTAATGAACAATGTAATGCTATCACTACATGCACATATGGCTGGTGGAGGCTGTATGGTTAATAGGTTTTGCGAAAAGCCAATTTTTCCCTACTGCAAAGGAATATATTTTATTTAACTACAAAGTTGGTTGAAAACATTGAGAATGGTAAACCCGATCTCAATCCCAATTAAAAGTAATTAATAACCCAATCAAAATATATTTAAGAGTGATGAGAGGCATATGATAATCCAAGAACTAGATACTCAAGATGTCCATAACTAGGGACACAGCTAACCATGATTAGTTTGTACACTCTTCAGAGGTTTATGCACTTTTCCCCACAAGACTCGATCTCCTCCGTTGGATTTCTTGCACTACAAGATGTTTGAGAAACGGATGACCGAGACACAGTCTTTCCGAAGAGGTCACCTTAACTGATAGATAGGCCAGTACACCTACAATCCCCTACATGTGCTAGCCCATCATGGAAAGGTTTCCCACAGCTTACTCAACTATGCCAGAGCCCATAATGGCATGTGGCTGCACACGGAAGGTCCCAGCATGAAAATCTTATGATCCCTTTGAGCCTGGGTGGCAGTCCATAGGAGAATCACACGATACCCCGGGATTTCCAAAAATACAGGCAATCACTAGGTTCCCCAGGTTCCTCAATCCACCCAGATGTGTATTGTATTTGCCACCTTAAGTTAACCATTAAATTAACAACTCACATCTATCATGGATACACTCAAACCCAAACCACGTCTACGAGCATAGCATGGCAATATAAGCATAACGTAGAAGTAACTCCCAGGGTTTGATAATAAAACAGGTGAATAGGTACTACCTCATCGACTTCCCAGCCCACAATTTATTCAGATCCTAACCATGCAATTGTTGGAGGGTTGATCTAATGCAATAAAAATTGGGTAGCAAAGAGGTATGATCAAAGTGTTACTTGCCTTGTTGATGATCCGTGAAACCTAGAGACTCGTAGTAGCACGCTTCACACTACGGGTACTCTATCACAATCAAACAAGCATACAATAAGCAATCAAGCAAGGGGCACGGGTAAAACTCGAATAAGAAGAACTAACCAGAAATTTCAACTTAAGAACTCCGGTTTGCAAAAAGAATAAAATCAAACGAAGCAACGAAAATCAAACTGCGAAAGAAACAATCTTCGTTTACTAATCTAGACTAAAGTCAAAGTTTGTAGTAGCAAAAACTTGTTTAAGTTGGTTAAACAGAAAGAGGGCTTCGAGACGAAACTCTAGGCGCTTGAATCGCCTGATTCCGATAAACGAGCGAAAAGATAAACTAAAACGAAAATCGGATCAGAAATCGCGATCGAAAATAATCACGATAAATCTGAGAAAAAGAAAAATTGACGAATAGGCTAACGAACGAACATTCGCTGTCTACGACTAAACGGGCAAAAAACCGTTCGTTAAAACGAACGTATGGACGGACGTCCGCTAAATTATTAAACCGAAAATACCGAACCGAAATGAAAAAAGGATCTAGGGTTTTCAAAAAAAAAACGACCAGTTTTTCTCGCGAAAACCGAGGCGGCGGTGGCTAACTTCGGCGGGTCCGGCGAGATGGTGGTGGCGGCGGTGCGGCCCCGGCGCGGTGGCGCGACGGCGGGTGGCGGCGCTGGCGGCAAGCGGTGGCTAGGGTTGCGGGGCGGCGGGCTGTTGCGCTCGGGGCTCGGCCGGTGCGGCTTATAAAGCCCTCCCGGGCGGAGTCCCGTTCGGGTACGTCCCGGAGTCAGTTGACTTTTTTTAAAATAATTCCGACATGCAGAAAAAGAAAGAAAAGAAATACTAAACAAACTCCAAAAATCCCGAAATAAATTTTCCCCATCCTCTAAAAATATGTCGGACAAGATGAACATTTATTTGGGTCTAAAATGCAATTTTGAAAAACGCGTATTTTTTCTAATTCAAATAAAATAGCAATAAAACTCCGAATAAAAATCTTATTTGATTTTAATATTAAAGCTCCAATATTTCTTTATTTTGAGGAAGTCATTTTATCCTCTCTCTCTTTTATTTTTATAAAAGAAATATTTGAAGAGAAAATAGTTAAAATCAAATGATCCTCTTTTCAAAATTTGAGAAAAACTCAAATATGAAAATAATGAAATCCCCAAGTCTCTCCGTAGGTCCTTGAGTTGCGTGGAATTTCTAGGATCAAGCCAAAATGCAATAAAATATGATATGCAATGATGATCTAATGTATAACATTCCAAATTGAAAATTTGGGATGTTACAAACCTACCCCCTTAAGATGAATCTCACCCTCGAGATTCGGGTTGGCTAGAAAATAGATGAGGGTGATCTTTCCGTAGGTCTTTCTCTCGTTCCCAGGTGGCTTCAGCTTTGGTATGGTCACTCCACTGAACCTTGCAAAACTTGATAACTTTGCTGCGCGTGACTCGGCTGGCAAAATCAAGAATCTTGACTGGCTTCTCCTCGTAGGTCAAATCGCTATATAACTGTATTTCTTCCACTGGCACTGTATCTCTCAAAGGGATATCAACCATCTCTGCGTGGCACTTCTTCAACTGTGAAACGTGGAACACATCATGAACTCCTGACAATCCTTTGAGCAATTCTAGTTTGTAAGCAACTTCTCCCATACGTTCGAAAACCTTGTATGGTCCCACAAAATGTGGTGCTAACTTCCCTTTAACTCCAAATTGCTTCACTCCTCGAAGTGGTGATACACGAAGATACACTATGTCTCTGACTTAGTAAACTGTCTCCTTGCGTTTAGAATCCGCATAACTCTTTTGCCGGGACTGGGCTACCTTGAGTCTATCGCGAATCGGCTTAACCTTCTCTTCAGACTCTTTAATCAAATTGGGTCCAAACAATTGTCGGTCTCCAATTTCATCCCACAACAATGGTGTCTTGCACCTCCTTCCGTACAATGCTTCGAAAGGGGCCATCTTCAAGATGGTTTGGTAACTGTTGTTGTAAGAGAACTCTGCGTAAGGCAAACTATTGTCCCAACTAGATCCATAATCTAGTGCACAAGCTCTCAACATGTCCTCCAGAATCTGATTGACTCTCTCAGTGGGTCCATCCGTCTGCGGGTGAAAACTTGTACTGAACTCTAGCTTGGTTCCCAAAGTTTCATGCAACTGATTCCAAAACTTTGAGGTAAACTAGGTTTCTCTATCTGATACAATTGTCCTCGAAACTCCATGCAAACACATGATCCTGGTCATGTATATCTTTGCCAACTTAGCACTGGTGTAAGTGGTCTTCACTTGGATGAAATGAGCTACTTTCATCAAACGATCGACTACAACCCATATCGAGTCATAGCCTGAAAGATTCATGGGTAATCCCGTGATAAAATCCATGCCTAGCTTATCCCACTTCCATTCGGGTATCGGCAATGGCTGTAGCAATCCTGCTGGCTTCTGATGTTCTGCCTTCACTCTCTGACATATATCACAAACTGCTACATACTCCGCAATATCCTTGTTCATTTCGGTCCACCAGAAACTATCCTTCAAATCCAGATACATCTTGGTATTTCCTGGGTGAATCGACTATGGCGAATCATGGGCCTCCTGTGAAATCAGCTTCCTGATCTCCTGATCATTTGGCACATATACGCGGTCCTTAAACCATAAGGTATCGTGCTCATCCTTGCTAAATCCCTAGGCTTTTCCTTTGCTCATCCTTTCCTTTATCTTGGCAATCCCCTTGTCCGTCCTCTAAGCTTCTCTGATCTTATCCATCAAAGTAGATTGAATCTCCAAAGCTGCTACATAGCCTCTCGAAACTATTTCCAAACATAGCTCACGAAGGTCTTCTGCTAACTCCTTAGGTAACTCTCTGGTCATGAGTGTGTTGACATGACTCTTGCGGCTCAACGCATCGGCTACTACGTTAGCTTTTCCGGGATGATAATGCAACTTCATATCATAATCCTTAATGAGTTCCAACTATCTCCTCTGTCTGAGATTTAACTCCTTCTGTGTGAAGATATACTTCAAACTCTTGTGATCCGTGTATACTACACAATGGTTTCTGATGAGAAAATGTCTCCAAGTTTTCAACACATGTACTATGGCTGCTAACTCCAAATCATGTGTGGCATAATTTAACTCATGGGGTTTAAGATGTCGTGAGGCATATGAAACAACTCTTCCTTCCTGCATAAGCACTGCTCCAAGTCCTCAACAAGAAGCGTTGCAATCCACTTCATAATCTTTGCGTTGATCTGGCAGAATCAACACTGGTGAGGTAACCAAACGTTTCTTCAACTCCCAAAAACTAGCCTCACATTCCTCAGTCCATTTGAACTTGGTGTCCTTCTTCAATAACTCAGTCATAGGCTTTGCAATCTTGGATAAATTCTCAATGAACCTCCGGTAGTATCCTGCGAGTCCAAGAAAACTCCAGATATCTCCAACTGACGTGGGTGCCTCCCAATTTGTCATAGTGACAACTTTGGTGGGGCCTACTGCTATTCCTTCTCCGGATATAACATGTCCAAGGAATCCAACTTCCTTCAACCAGAACTCGCACTTGCTGAACTTGGCGTATAGCTAATGTTCTCTGAGCTTCCCAAGTACCAAACGCAAATGCTCTTTATGCTCCTCTTCATTCTTCGAGTAAACCAGAATATCATCTATGAACACCACAACGAACTTATCCAAAAACTCCATAAACACCTTGTTCATCATGTTCATAAAATAGGCAGGTGCATTAGTCAGGCCAAATGACATAACCGTATATCCTGCTCTCGAATCTTCAGTTGGTGGTACCCTGATCGCAGTTCGATCTTGGAAAACACCTTAGCTCCTTGCAGCTGATCAAAAAAATCATTGATCATAGGCAGTGGGTACTTGTTCTTGATTGTCACCTCATTTAATCCTCGATAATCAACAACCATCCTTAACGATCCATCCTTCTTCTCCACTAGAAGTACTGGCGATCCCCAAGGTGACGAACTTGGGCGAATATATCCTTTATCCAATAACTCCTTAATCTGCTTCTTAATTTCCTCTAAATCCTGTGCGGGCACCCTGTACGGTCTCTTAGATATTGGCTCTGTGCCTGGCAAAAGCTCAATCAAGAACTCGATGTCTCTATCCGGTGACATGCCTGGCAACTCTTCAGGAAATACATCCGGGAAATCCTTCACCATTGGTACTTACTCCTGTACAACTCCTAATAAGGAATTTACTTGAGTCCTAATCGGCACATGCCGGGATACATACTTGATCCTTCTTCCTTCTCGGGTGGTGAGCAAAATTGACTTACTGGCGCAATCGATGTTTCCTCCGTACATCGATAGGAAATCCATACCCAGAATCACATCCAAACCTTGCGACTCCAAAATTATCAAGTCTGAAGGGAAAACATGACTACCTATGGTTAATGGCAACTGAAAACATCCACTGCTTGCCATATACTCGGCTCCGGGTGAGGTTACTAGCTTGGGTGTCTTAAGAACTCTAGTGGGAAACTTATACTTATCCACAAATCCCATTGATATGTATGAATGCGATGCACCAGTATCAAAAAGAACGACTACAGTAAATGACTTAACCAAAAACTTACCTATTACTGCATCTAGCTGGGCTTCAATCTCCTCCACGTTAACGTGGTTCACTTGTCCCCTATTAAAAGGGTTAGGCTTCTTCCCAGAGCTTCCATTTCCGTTTCCATTCTTAGCTTCAGGACATTCATTGGCGTAATGTGTAGTCTTCTGGCACTTGTAGCAAGTAACGTGGCTTAGATCTTTCTTGGAGGGCGTTGTTGGGTTGGAACGGTTCTGTCCATTGCTTCCTCCATTACCATTCACGTTCTTGGAGCCACTATGGTTGTGCGAACTCCCTCTAGGGTGATTGTGACCTCCATGGTTATGCTGAAGGGGTCCTCCTGAGTTCGGGGTAAAATGGGGTCGCTGCTGAGCTCCAGAATTATACTTCCCCTGTCCATACTTCCTCTTGCGGTCATCAATCTGCTGCTGCTTCCCTTCAATCATGAGAGCTCTATCTACCAACTCCTGGTAGTTATTGAAATTTGCCACCATCAACTGCATGCTCAGCTAATCATTCAGTCCTTCTAGGAACTTCTCCTGCTTAGCTGCATCTGTAGCGACATCATCTGGGGCATAACGTGCTAACTTACTAAAGTCATCAACATACTGGCCAACTGTGCGTCCTCCTTGGCGTAAGTTGCGAAACTCACGCTTCTTCATGGCCATAGCTCCTGTTGCTACATGGGTAGTGCCAAAGGCCTGCTGGAACTGGTCCCATGTAAAAGTGGCTATAGGATAGGTGACAATGAAATTCTCCTACCATGAGGCTGCTGGTCCATCCAATTGGTGTGCGGCAAAACGCACCTTCTCAGCATCTGTGCATCCTGCAATGGTTAACTCCCTTCCAATCCTGCAGAGCCAATCATCTGCTACTATCGTCTTGGTGCTACTGGAAAACACCGGCGGCTGTAACCTCTGAAAATGGGCTAAGTTGTCAACTGGGGGTGGTGGTGGTGGGTTGTTCTTGTTGTTGTTTCCTTGGTTATGAACTAACAACTGCATCAGGGTATTCTGCTGTTGGATCAATTGAGTGAGCTCCGGTTGAAAGGTAAATCTGGGGTGACGTCTCGGAGGCATCTGAGGGTTTAGAGGGAAGAGAATAGAATACAATGAGGTCTAGTGAGAAAACACTACCCATATGCACATGAGACAAACACAATCATATCAATCAATCAATCAAGCAAGGGCATACAATCGAGCTAGAACTATCGTTACAAAAGTGCTCGGACTATACTATATACATGGTGGAATACTACTACTGTTTTGGTGGTCGACTAGAAATATTGATCGGTCGAAGACTCCATGATATCTGGTCCAGCTTCATCGACATAGTCATCATTGCTATCATTGGGGTCCGAGTCAGTGTCATCAATGATGATGTAGTCTTCAGAACGAATCTCCTTGGGTTCAACGTCTTCTCCTCCTAGCGCGGGGTCTCCCATGAATACTCCTAGCTTCCTTGTCAGGTCGTCATTCTTCTCCACTAGTACGACGATTTCCTCCTCATAATCTTCGCGAGTAGCCTTGAGTTCTTCTTCAAGCTCCATGATCCTTGTCATTGCCTTCTTCAGATCTATCATACCTGTGCACATCTAATTCTCTTGATGGTGAATATGCTGGTTTAACTCCTGGATGAAAGCTGCAATGGATCTATCCTTCCTGGTGCTGATCATCTCCCATTTCTCATCTCGGCGCCCACAAATCTGGTAGATTGTATCCTTAAGATCCTTATGGTAAACTTCTCCAATGCGTCCCATCGTGATGTGGGCTGCCATACTCTTTCCTAGACTCCAGGTTGATGCATCAAAGGAAAACTCTATGGGCTTAGTGACTGGCGTGAATGTCCTTCCTGGATCTTGAACTTGAATCATCCAGCGCTCCTCTTCTGGTAGAGTGGCGTTGTAGGTCCCGATGAAGCTTGGTATTCCAATGTTCAGGTACTTAGTGACTTCCTTCAAGTGTCGCCAAAAGGTGCTTCTTCATCTGGTTGTGCAAACTTGTTCCTTGCGTCCGCCATCCTAAAGAGTAGCAAATGGAGAGGAGTCAGAAATTAGGAGAGAGTAGTGATCTACGTCTTTAGCTTAGTGGTCGTGTCCTACAGACAGCGTGTGCTCTGATAACATCTTGTAGCAACCAGACCTCAAACAGTCTGATCTCTATGCATCAGTGTCATCCCTGGATCGGTAATGCTGACACGCACAATACTTGAGGATTTATAACAGAGTAGCAATCACACACTTATTACATCGAATGTCTCAAAAGAGAACTTATTACAATAAATATGGCTTAAGGCCATCTAATACGATAACAGCGGAAGGATTGGAAGATAAAGTGAGTCCATCAACTCCAACGGAATCACTAAGTGAAAGACCACGACCTAAGGCACCTTACTCGTCGTTTGAAAAGTCTGCAACATAATACGTTGCAGCCCGAAAATGGGTCAGCACATGGAATATGCTGGCAACGTAGCACAAAAGAGTAATGAACAATGTAAAGCTATCACTACATGCATATATGGCTGGTGGAGGCTGTATGGTTAATAGGTTTTGCGAAAAGCCAATTTTTCCCTACTGCAAAGGAATATATTTTATTTAACTACAAAGTTGGTTGAAAACATTGAGAATGGTAAACCCCATCTCAATCCCAATTAAAAGTAATTAATAACCCAATCAAATTATATTTAAGAGTGATGAGAGCCACATGATAATCCAAGAACTAGATACTCAAGATGTCCATAACTGGGGACACAACTAACCATGATTAGTTTGTACACTCTTCAGAGGTTTGTGCACTTTTCCCGCAAGACTCGATCTCCTCTGTTGGATTTCTTGCACTACAAGATGTTTGAGAAACGGATGACCGAGATACAGTCTTTCCGAAGAGGTCACCTTAACCGATAGATAGGTCAGTACACCTACAATCCCCTACATCTGCTAGCCCATCATGGAAAGGTTTCCCACAACTTACTCAACTATGCCAGAGCCCATAATGGCATGTGGCTACACACGGAAGGTCCCAGCATGAAAATCTTATGATCCCTTTGAGCCTGGGTGGCAGTCCATAGGTGAATCACACGATACCCCGGGATTTCCAAAAATACAGGCGATCACTGGGTTCCCCAGGTTCCTCAATCCACCCAGATGTGTATTGTATTTTCCACCTTAAGTTAACCATTAAATTAACAACTCACATCTGTCATGGATACACTCAAACCCAAACCACGTCTACGAGCATAGCATGGCAATATAAGCATAACGTAGAAGTAACTCCCAGGGTTTGATATTAAAACAGGTGAATAGGTACTACCTCATCTACTTCCCAACCCACAATTTGTTCAGATCCTAACCATGCAATTGTTGGAGGTTTGATCTAATGCAACAAAAATTGGGTAGTAAAGAGGTATGATCAAAGTGTTACTTGCCTTGTTGATGATCCGTGAAACCTAGAGACTTGTAGTAGCACGCTTCACACTCCAGGTACTCTATCGCAATCAAACAAGCATACAATAAGCAATCGAGCAAGGGGCACGGGTAAAACTCGAATAAGAATAACTAACCAGAAAGTTCAACTTAAGAACTTCGGTTTGCAAAAAGAATCAAATCAAACGAAGCAACGAAAATCAAACTGCGAAAGAAACAAGCTTCGTTTACTAATCTAGACTAAAGTCAAAGTTTGCAGTAGAAAAAACTTGTTTAAGTTGGTTAAACAGAAAGAGGGCTTCGAGACAAAACTCTAGGCGCTTGAATCGCCTAATTCCGATAAACGAGCGAAAAGATAAACTAAAACAAAAATTGGATCAGAAATCACGATCGAAAATTATCACGATAAATCCGAGAAAAAGAAAAACTGACGAACAGGCTAACGAACGAACGTTCACTGTCTACGACTAAACGGGCGAAAACCGTTCGTTAAAACGAACGTATGGACGAACGTCCGCTAAATTATTAAACCGAAAAAACCGAACCGAAACGAAAAAACGAATCTAGGGTTTTCGAAAAAAACGATCAGTTTTTCTCGCGAAAACCGAGGCGGCGGTGGCTAACTCCAGCAGGTCCGGTGAGACGGCGGTAGGGGCGGTGCGGCGAGCGGGGTGGCGGCGGGTGGCGGCGTTGGCGGTGGCTAGCGGTGGCGGCTAGGGTTGCGGGGCGGCGGGCTGTTGGGCTCGGGGCTCGGCTGGTGTGGCTTATAAAGCACCCCCCCCCGGCGGAGTCCCGCTCGGGTATGGCTCGGAGTCGGTTGACATTTTTTTAAATAATTCCGACGTGCAGAAAAAGAAAGAAAAGAAATACTAAATGGACTCCAAAAATTCCGAAATAAAATTTCCCCGTCCACTAAAAATATGACGGACAAGGTGAACATTTATTTGGGCCTAAAATGCAATTTTGAAAAATGCGTATTTTTTCCAAATTCAAATAAAATAGAAATAAAACTCCGAATAAAAATCTAATTTGATTTTAATATTAAGTCTCCAATATTTCTTTATTTTGAGGAATTCATTTTATCCTCTCTCTTTTATTTTTATAAAATAAATATTCGAAGAGAAAATAATTAAAATCAAATGATCCTCTTATCAAAATTTGAGAAAAACTCAAATATGAAAATAACAAAATCGCCAACTCTCTCAGTAGGTCCTTGAGTTGCGTAGAATTTCTATGATCAAGCCAAAGTGCAATAAAATATGATATGCAATGATGATCTAATGTATAACATTCCAAATTGAAAATTTGGGATGTTAGAAACTATCCCTCAACATGCAACAAAGAGTCACTCCAAAGTCACTAATAGCGGAGAACAAACGAAGAGATTATGGTAGGGTAAGAAACCACCTCAAAGTTATCCTTTCTGATCGATCTATTCAAGAGTCCGTTGTAAAATAACATGAAGCTATTCTTTCCATTCGATCTATCATACAGTTCGTACTAGAATAACACCATAAGATACAAATCATCCAAAACCTAATGTCACCTAGATACTCCAATGTCACCTCAAGTATCCGTGGGTATGATTATACGATATGCATCACACAATCTCAGATTCATCTATTTAACCAACACAAAGAACTTCAAAGAGTGCCCCAAAGTTTCTACCGGAGAGTCAAGACGAAAACGTGTGCCAACCCCTATGCATAAGTTCACGAGGTCATGGAACTCGCAAGTTGATCACCAAAACATACATCAAGTGGATCACGTGATATCCCATTGTCACCATAGATAAGCACATGCAAGACATACATCAAGTGTTCTCAAATCCTTAAAGACTCAATCCGATAAGATTACTTCAAAGGGAAAACTGAATTAATCACAAGAGAGTAGAGGGGGAGAAACATCATAAGATCCAACTATAATAGAAAATTCGCGATACATCAAGATCGTGCCACCTCAAGAACACGAGAGAGAGAGATCAAACACATAGCTACTGGTA
Organism: Triticum urartu; assembly: GCF_056163025.1. Taxonomy (NCBI): domain Eukaryota; kingdom Viridiplantae; phylum Streptophyta; class Magnoliopsida; order Poales; family Poaceae; genus Triticum; species Triticum urartu. The sequence continues at coordinate 366,659,730 of NC_141874.1, read as the reverse complement.
CATACCCTCAGCCCCGACGGTGGACTACTCCCTTCTCGTCATGGAGAGCGCCGGGATGATGAAGATGGCTACCGGAGAGGGATTCCCTCCTCCGGCAATGTGCTAGAACGGGTCTAGATTGGTTTTCGATGGCTATGGAGGCTTCTGGCGGCGGAACTCCCGATGTATTCTGCTCCCCGTTGTTTTTAGGGTATATGGACATATATAGGAGAAAGAAGTCGGTCAGGGGAGCCATGAGGGGCCCACGAGGGTGGGGGGCGCGCCCAGGGGGCAGGCGTGCCTCCCTGCGTCGTGGCCACCTCGAAGCTTCCCTGACGTATACTCCAAGTCTCCTGGATTGCTTCCGTTCCAAAAATAACTCTCCCGAAGGTTTCATTCCGTTTGGACTCCGTTTGATATTCCTTTTCTTTGAAACACTGAAATAGGCAAGAAAACGACAATTTGGGCTGGGCCTCCGGTTAATAGTTTAGTCCCAAAAATAATATAAAAGTGTATACTAAAGCCCATAAACATCCAAAACAGATAATGTAATAGCATGGAACAATCAAAAATTATAGATACGTTGGAGACGTATCAATGTCTCCCTGGCAACGGCACCATAAATTCTTCCTGCTACTTGTGGGCTGCATTGGGATTTCATCAAAGAGGAAGGATGAAGTAGTACAATAGAGATAAGTATTTCCCTCAGTTAAGAACCAAGGTTATCAATCCAGTAGGAGAACCACAGAACCTTGTTAGCAGTACCTACACACACAAAAGCAAACGCTTGCACCCAACAAATACAAGGGGGTTGTTAATCCCTCGGTGGTTATTTGCAAGGATCAAAATTCGCAATAGTAGGAAAATAGATATATTGAAAAATTAATAAAGAAAAGTTTAGCAAGGTATTTTCGTGTTTTTATATATAATGAAAGTACACCCGCGGGCCATAGTTTTCACTAGAGGCTTCTCTCACGAGGACATAACATACGGTGGGTGAACAAATTACTGTTGCACAATTGATAGAAAAGCGCATAGTTATGATGATATTCAAGGAAATGATCATGTATATAGGCATCGCGTCCGAGACAAGTAGACCGAATTCTACCTGCATCTACATATTAATCCACTCATCGACCGCTGTCCAACATGCATGTAGAGTATTAAGTATAAAAACAGAGTAACGCCTTAAACAAGATGACATGATGTAGACAAAGTAAACTAGGCGTAGCCCCTGGCTATGGAGATGCCCATCAATAGATATCAATGTGAGTGAGTAGGGATTGCCATGCAACGGATGCACTAGAGCTATAAGTGTATGAAAGCCCAAAAAGAAACTAAGTGGGTGCGCATCCAACTTGCTTGCTCACGAAGACCTAGGGCAATTTGAGGAAGCCCGTCATTGGAATATACAAGCGAAGTTCTATAATGAAAGATTCCCACTAGTATGTGAAAGTGACAACATAGGAGACTCTCTATCATGAAGATCATGGTGCTACTTTGAAGCACAAGTGTGGTAAAAGGATAGTAGCATTGCCCCTTCTCTCCTTTTCTCTCATTTTTTTTGTTTTTTTGGGCCTTCTCCTTTTTTGGCCTCTTTTTTTTATTCTTTTTATTTTTCGTCCGGAGTCTCGTCTAGACTTGTGGGGGAATCATAGTCTCCATCATCCTTTCCTCACTGGGACAATGCTCTAATAATGATGATCATCACACTTTTATTTACTTACAACTCAAGAATTACAACTCGATACATAGAACAAAATATGACTCTATATGAATGCCTCCGGCAGTGTACCGGGATGTGCAATGAATCAAGAGTGACATGTATGAAAGAATGATGATCGGTGGCTTTGCCCCAAATACGATGTCAACTACATGCTCATGCAAAGCAATATGACAATGATGAAGCGTGTCATAATAAAAAGAACAGTGGAAAGTTGGATCACAATATATCTCGGAATGGCTATGGAAATGCCATAACAGGTAGGTATGGTGGCTGTTTTGAGGAAGGTATATGGTGGGTTTATGGTACCGGCGAAAGTTGCGCGGTACTAGAGAGGCTAGCAATGGTGGAAGGGTGAGAGTGCGTATAATCCATGGACTCAACGTTAGTCATAAAGAACTCACATACTTATTGCAAAAATCTATTAGTTATCGAAACAAAGTACTACGCGCATGCTCCTAGGGGGATAGATTGGTAGGAAAATACCATCGCTCGTCCCCAACCGCCACTCATAAGGAAGACAATCAATAAATAAATCATGCTCCGACTTCATCACATAACGGTTCACCATACGTGCATGCTACGGGAATCACAAACTTTAACACAAGTATCTCTCAAATTCACAGCTACTCAACTAGCATGACTCTAATATCACCATCTTTATATCTCAAAAGAATTATCAAGTATCAAACTTCTCATAGTATTCAAAACACTCTATATGAAAGTTTTTATTATACCCATCTTGGATGCCTATCATATTAGGACAAATTTCAAAACCAAAGAAAATTACCATGCTGTTTAGGACTCTCAAAATAATATAAGTGAAGCATGAGAGATCAATAATTTCTATAAAATAAAACCACCGCTGTGCTCTAAAACGATATAAGTGAAACACTAGAGCAAATGACAAACTACTCCAAAAGATATAAGTGAAGCTCAATGAGTAGTCGAATAATTATGCAACTATGTGAAGACTCTCTAACATTTAAGAATTTCATATCTTGGTATTTTATTCAAACAGCAAACAAAACAAAATAAAATAAAATGACGCTCCAAGCAAAACACATATTATGTGGTGAAAAAAATATAGCTCCAAGTAAAGTTACCGGTGAACGAAGACGAAAGAGGAGATGCCTTCCGGGGCATCTCCAAGCTTAGGCTCTTGGTTGTCCTTGAATATTACCTTGGGGTGCCTTGGGCATACCCAAGCTTAGGCTCTTGCCACTCCTTATTCCATATTCCATCGAATCTTTAGCCAGAACTTGAAAACTTCACAACACAAAACTGAACAGAAAACTCGTAAGCTCCATTAGTATAAGAAAATAAATCACCACTTAGGTACCGTAATGAACTCATTATTTATTTATATTGGTGTTAAACCTACTGTATTCCAACTTCTCTATGGTTTATAAACTCTTTTACTAGCCATAGATTCATCAAAATGAGCAAACAACACATGAAAATAAGAATCTGTCAAAAACAGAACAGTCTGTAGTAATCTGTAACTAACGCAAACTTCTGGAACCCCAAAAATTCTAAAATAAATTTCTGGACGTGAGGGAATTTATCTATTAATCATTTTCAAAAATAATTAACTAAATAGCACTCTCCAATAAAAAATGGCGGCAATTCTCGTGAGCGCTAAAGTTTCTGTTTTTTACAGCAAGTTCAACAAGACTTTCCCCAAGTCTTCCCAACGGTTCTACTTCACACAAACACTAATTAAAACATAAAAAATCAATCATAACAGAGGCTATATAAATTATTTATTTCTAAATAGGAGCAAAAATCAAGGAACAAAAATAAAGTTGGGTTGCCTCCCAACAAGCGCTATCGTTTAACGCCCCTAGCTAGGCATGATGATTTCAATGATGCTCACATAAAAGATAAGAATTGTAACATAAAGAGAGCATCATGAAAAATATGACTAGCACATTTAAGTCTAACACACTTCCTATGCATAGGGATTTTTTGAGCAAACAACTTATGGGAACAAGAATCAACTTGCATAGGAAGGTAAAACAAGCATAACCTCCGGATTTTAAGCACATGGAGAGGAAACTTGATATTATTGCAATTCCTACAAGCATATGTTACTCCCTCATAATAGTTTGAAGTAGCATAATAAATGAATTCAACAATATAACCATCGCATAAAACATTCTTTTCATGATCTACAAGCATAGAAAATTTACTACTCTCCACATAAGCAAAATTCTTCTTATTCAGAATAGTGGGAGTATCATGAAAAACTCGAATACTATAAATTGTTTCCACATTGAAAGAATAATGTTCAGAAAAAGGGTAATCATAATCATGACAAGTTTTAATATTATAATCACTACTTTTTATAGCATAAGTGTCATCACAATAATCATCATAAGTAGCAACTTTGTTCTCATCATAATCGATTGAAACCTCTTCCAAGATAGTGGAATCATTACTAAATAAAGTCATGACCTCTCCAAATCCACTTTCATAATTATCACAATAAGATTCAACATCCTCCAAAATAGTGGGATCATTACTTCCTAAAGTTGACACTCTCCCAAACCCACTTTCATCAATATAATCATCATAAGTAGGAGGCATGCTATCATCATAATAAATTTGCATATCAAAACTTGGGAGACTACAAATATCATCTTCATTAAAATAGCATCCCCAAGCTTGGGACTAACATTAATTGCAGCAAATACATTCTCAAACATGTCATTCTCATCAAACATAGCATCCCCAAGCTTGGGCCTTTTCATATCATAAGCATAATCACTCTCATCACTAATAGTATGGATAGCACCAATAGTATAACAATTATCATCATCACAATGAGTAATAGGAGCAACATCATTTGGGAGGGATACATTTTTACCTTTTCTTCTCCGTCTTTTCTTTTTCTTCTTCACATCATATGTGGGTTTAATCCTCTTTTCGGAGCTCCTTATTGATGAGATTGGTTGAATAGAAGGCTCCTCCTCGTTACCTGATTCATCATAATAAATAATAGGAGGATATTGGGAAGCCTCTTCCCTTTCATTAGTATTCTCTTCATCCTCTATTTGTTTTTCTTTTCTTTATGTAATTGGCAATATAAGTATTTTCAATGAAATTCACCGCACAATACATAAGAATTTCTTCTAGATCAATATCGAGGAATTTCTCAAGGTTATATTCTAGAATATGCTTAGCTATACGTTTCATTTCTTCATAACCCAAGAGCAAATTAAGTTCTTTACGATGTGCAAGGGAAAGCAAATCATAACAATTTTTGGACACGATACGATCATGAAACAATTTGCATTTGAGATTTAAATGACCATGTTCATTGCAAAGTTCACAAGTATGGTGAAGAAATTTTAAATTTTCAGTACAAACATCTAGCCTTTCTTGCAACCATTTAGTTTCCAAATACTTATGCCTCTTGCAAAATCTACCTTCCCTATGTGGTGTGTACTTGCTAACTCTATGCACTCCACAAAAATTGACATGCTTATAAGAGTTTTCAATATGACTAGTGCAATCATCATTAGTACTATGGATAATCAAGGAGTTCATACTAACAACATTGCAGTCATGCTCATCATTCAAAGATTTGGTGCCAAACATTTTATAGACTTCTTCTTCTAGCATCTGCACAATTATCGGAATCCTTATTTTCATGAAAGATATTAAAAAGATGAAGAATATGAGGTACCCTTAATTCCATTTTTTTGTAGTTTTCTTTTATAAACTAAACTAGTGATAAAACAAGAAACTAAAAGATTCGATTGCAAGATCTAAAGATATACCTTCAAGTGCTAACCTCCTCGGCAACGGCGCTAGAAAAGAGCTTGATGTCTACTACACAACCTTCTTCTTGTAGACATTGTTGGGCCTCCAAGTGCAGGGGTTTGTAGGATAGTAGCAAATTTCCCTCAAGTGAATGACCTAAGGTTTATCAATCTGTGGGAGGCGTAGGATGAAGATGGTCTCTCTCAAGCAACGCTGCAACCAAATAACAAAGAGTCTCTTGTGTCCCCAACACACCCCATACAATGGTAAATTGTATAGGTGCACTAGTTCGGCGAAGATATGGTGATACAAGTGCAATAATGATGGTAGATATAGGTTTTTGTAATATGAAAATATAAAACAGCAAGGTAACTAATCATAAAAGTGAGCACAGACAGTATTGCAATGTGTTGAAACAAGGCCTAGGGTTCATACTTTCACTAGTGCAAGTTCTCTCAACAATAGTAGCATAATTGGATCATATAACTACCCCTCAACATGCAACAAAGAGTCACTCCAAAGTCACTAATAGTGGAGAACAAACGAAGAGATTATGGTAGGGTATGAAACCACCTCAAAGTTATCCTTTCTGATCGATCTATTCAAGAGTCCGTAGTAAAATAACATGAAGCTATTCTTTCCGTTCGATCTGTCATAGAGTTCGTACTAGAATAACACCTTAAGATACAAATAAACCAAAACCCTAATGTCACCTCAAGTATCCATGGGTATCTATTCAACCAACACAAAGAACTTCAAAGAGTGCCCCAAAGTTTCTACCGGAGAGTCAAGACGAAAACGTGTGCCAACCCCTATGCATAAGTTCATGAGGTCACAGAACTCGCAAGTTGATGACCAAAACATACATCAAGTGGATCACGTGATATCCCATTGTCACCACAGATAAGCACATGCAAGACATCCATCAAGTGTTCTCAAATCCTTAAAGACTCAATCCAATAAGATAACTTCAAAGGGAAAACTCAATTCATCACAAGAGAGTAGAGGGGGAGAAACATCATAAGATCCAACTATAATAGAAAAGCTCACGATACATCAAGAACGTGCCACCTCAAGAACACGAGAGAGAGAGAGAGAGAGATCAAACACATAGCTACTGGTACATACCCTCGGCACCGAGGGTGGACTACTCCCTCCTCGTCATGGAGAGCGCCGGGATGATGAAGATGGCCACCGGAGAGGGATTCCCCCCTCTGGCAGGGTGCCGGAACGGGTCTAGATTGGTTTTCGGTGGCTACAGAGGCTTCTGGCGGCGGAACTCTCGATCTATTCTGCTCCCCGATGTTTTTAGGGTATATGGACATATATATGCGAAAGAAGTCGGTTAGGGGAGCCACGAAGGGCCCACGAGGGTGGGGGCGCGCCCAGGGGGGCAGGTGCGCCTCCCTGTCTCGTGGCCACCTCGAAGCTTCCCTGGCGTATACTCCAAGTCCCCTGGATTGCTTCCGTTCCAAAAATAACTCTCCCAAAGGTTTCATTCCGTCTGGACTCCGTTTGATATTCCTTTTCTTCGAAACACTGAAATAGGCAAGAAAACATCAATTTGGGTTGGGCCTCCGATTAATTGGTTAGTCCCAAAAATAATATAGAAGTGTATAATAAAGCCCATAAACATCCAAAACAGATAATATAATAGCATGGAACAATCAAAAATTATAGATATGTTGGAGACGTATCAATGTCTCCCCGGCAACGGCGCCATAAATTCTTCCTGCTACTTGTGGGCTGCATTGGGATATCGTCGAAGAGGAGAGGATGAAGCAATACAATAGATATAAGTATTTCCCTCAGTTAAGAACCAAGGTTATCAATCCAGTAGGAGAACCATAGAACCTTGTTAGCAGTACCTACACACACAAAAGCAAACGCTTGCACCCAACGCATACAAGGGGATTGTTAATCCCTCGGTGGTTATTTGCAAGGATCAAAATTCGCAATAGTAGGCAAATAGATATATTGAAAAATAAAATAAAGAAAAGTTCAGCAAGGTATTTTTGTGCTTTTGTATATAATGAAAGTACACCCGCGGGCCATAGTTTTCACTAGAGGCTTCTCTCACGAGGACATAACATACGGTGGGTGAACAAATTACTATTGCACAATTGATAGAAAAGCGCATAGTTATGATGATATTGAAGGCAATGATCATGTATATAGGCATCGCGTCTAAGACAAGTAGACCGAATCCTACCTGCATCTACCTATTAATCCACTCATCGACCGCAGTCCAGCATGCATGTAGAGTATTAAGTATAAAACAGAGTAATGCCTTAAGCAAGATGACATGATGTAGAAAAAGTAAACCCAAGCAATATGAGTAAACCCCATCTTCTTATCCTTAATGCAAACAATAAAAATATGTGTCATGTACATTTCTGTCACTAGGATTGAGCACCGCAAGAGTGAACCCATCACCAACCACCTCTCCCATTGCAAGATAAATCAATCTAGTAGGCCAAACCAAACGGATAGATCGAAGAGAAAAAATACTATAATAATCATGCATAAAATAATACAAAAAAGATTCAATAAATATTCATGAATAATTTGATCATAAACCCACAATTCATCAGATCCCAACAAACATACCGCAAAATAGGATTAGATCGGATAGAACTGCAAGAACATTTAGGAGAACATTGTATTAAAGATCAAAGAGAGAGGAGAAGCCATCTAGCTACTAGCTATGTACTCTTAGTTCTGTGGTGAATTACTCATGCATCATCGAAAGGCAGCAAGGATGATGTACAAGCCCTTCGTGATCGATTCGCCCTCAGTATAGTGTCGAATAAGGCATCTAGATGGGATTGCGGAAGAACAAAAACTTGTGGCGGCAGAGAAAGTGTTTCGAGTGGCTCTCTTGTATAATGAGAATATTTGGGAATTTATAGAGGTGGAATTAGGTCAGGAGGTGCCACCGGGGGCCCACAAGCCTAGGGGGCTCCCCCCCTGGGGCGCGTCCCTGAGCTTGTCGCTCCCTCGTGACTCCTCAGGTCTTCTCCCAAACATTCGTTGGTCCCTTTTGGTCCAAAAAAAGTTAATGCAAAGTTTCTTATCTATTTGCACCCTATTTGGTATTGATTTCCTGAAAAGCCAACAAAGCAAAAAACAACAACAACTAGCATCGGGCACTAGGGTAATAGGTTAGTCCCAAAAAATGATATAAAATTGGATACAAAAACATCCAGGATTAATACTATAATAGCAGGGAACTATAAAAAATAATTGTTACATTGGAGACGTATCAGACATCAGTCCTAGAACAACCATAGCCGAGCTTTTCTGGGTGTCCCGCTTCTTCTTTTGTTTATTCTTGCCTTGAGCACTGTCATTACTCCCCTCATTTCCACCTTGAGCGCCTACCTGTTCTCCAGGTTGACCTTGCACTTCTCCTGGCCCCATAGGATGCCCCTACACAGCTGAGAGATGACCAAACCATGATTGCCCCCCACTGCTTCTGAGGGAAGGGCCCAGGGAATTGACCTGGGTATGTCCAAGGCGGAGGGGGCCTCAGAAGCTATGTAGCGACCCGACCCGAATGGATCAAGTCTCTGTGCTTAAGTGTCATCCCTGGATCGGTATGCTGACACACACAGTACTCGAGGATTTATAACAGAGGTAAATCACATGTAAAAGTAACGTAAATACTATTACCTCAATCCAAATAGCGGAAGTAACACGGTTGTGGATTCCCATCAACACCAACGGCAAAGTTGAGTGTAGAAATCGTAACCCTAACGTATCACTTACTCGTCGTAAGAAATCCTGCAACATGAGACGTTGCAGCCACAGAGGGTCAGTACATTGAATGTACTGGCAAATTCACACCAGAGGATAATGATGAATAAAGGCTATCACTACATGCATATATGGCTGGTGGAAAAGCTCTATGGTTATAAGGTTTTTGCAAAAAGCCAATTTTTTCCTACTGTAAAGGAATAAATTTTATTTTTAACTATCATGGTAGTTGTTAAACATTGAGAGTGGTTGACAGCATTCTCAATCCCAATTAAGTAACATCATTAAACCCAACAATATTCATTTAAAATAACATGATGAGATCAACAGGATAATCCAAGAACTAGATACTCAGGATGTCCATAACCGGGGACACGGCTAATCATGATTAGTTTATACACTCTGCAGAGGTTTGCGCACTTTTCCCCACAAGACTCGATCGCCTCCGTTTGGTTTCTCGCACTATATGGTGTTTGAGAAGACTGATGACCGAGACATAGTCTTTCAGAAGCGCTAGCACCTTACGATCGGGTAGACCGTACCACCTACATCCCCTACATCTGCTAGTCTACCACTGTAAGAGTCCGCATGACTTAGTCAACTATGCTAGAGCCCATAATAGCTTGTGGCTGCACACGGAAATTTCTAGTATGAATAGTCTCATGATCCCTTTGAGCCTGGGTGGCGGTCCAAAAGAAAATAGGCAAGTCCTGGATTACCCAGGTGCCTAGACAGGAAAATCCTGGAATAACCAGGTGCCTCAATCCACCTAGATGTGTGTTTAAGTTGCCACCTTAAGTAAACCATTAAATTAACAATCTCACATCTGTCATGGATACTCTCAAAACCCAATCCACGTCTACAAGCATAGCATGGCACTATAAGCATAACGTAATAGTAACTCCCAAGGGTTGAATGCAGGGCAATAGGTTCCTACCTCATCAACTACTTCCCAACCCACAATTTAATTAGATCCTAATAATGCAATGTTGGAGGTTTGATCTAATGCAATAAAAACTGGGTATGAAAATGGTATGATCAAAGTGTGAACTTGCCTGCAATGTTGATGAAGATGATTCGCACTCAAAAATCTTGATAGCTCTACTCGTCACACTCCGGTCAATCTATCGTAATCAGGCAATAGTAACCACACATAAGCAATCACTCAAAAGACCAGAAAGATCGAAGAAGTCGATTCAGAAAACATCAAACCAAGCAAATAGCTCTTGCAACATAAAACAATTTCTAACAGTACCAAAATTATGTGAATGTGGCCTTATCGAAAAGTTTAGGTCAAGAGCTTTAATTTGCAAAAAGAATCAACTCAAACGGAGTTACGGATAAAAAGATATGATCAAAAGAAGTTTGAATATGAATCTGAACAAAATTCGAAATTTGAAAATTTCAAAAAGTTGATGTGACAGGTTCAGTGGATAGGTCAAAACAAGGCGAAGCTATAGGCACTGGTTTCATCTAATTTGGATAAACGAGTGAAAAGTTATGGCTATTTGAAAAATCAGGGTCAAGTTGTTTTACGAAAAAAATATCTACGGTTAAGGTCTAACATATAAATACGTAGACTAATTGATAATCTAATTATTCTATCGTATTAGTCTAAAAATAATAAACTACGGAAGTATATGAAGAAAAAAAAGATATCTTTATAAGGCAGAGAAAAGACGACTTTGGAGAGAGGAGACAACTTCCAGAAGTCGCGCCGGAGAGGAGAAAAATATTTTTCTTAAATGGATCTAGTCAAACCAAAATATTGATTTTAACCCGAATCGGATGATTTTTGGAAAAGAGGCGGATGGGCCTAAAGGCCGAAGCACGCTGCGGTGCAGTTTTTTTTTTACAAAATTCGGCCTAAGAAAAAAAATTAAAAAAAAAAGAAAAAGCTGGCTGGGCCTAGACTATTTAAGAGAAAAAAACAATGGGGCGCCAGAAGCTACTATACTGCGCCGCTGCGGTGCAGTTTTTTTTACAAAATTCGGCCTAAGAAAAAAAATTAAAAAAAAGAAAAAGCTGGCTGGGCCTAGACTATTTAAGAGAAAAAAACAATGGGGCGCCAGAAGCTACTATACTGCGCATGTAGGCTATAAATAAATATGGGCCGCATGTACAGTTTTTTTATAGAAATAGAAGGAAAACCGAATAACAAAAATAAAATAAAAATTCTATAAACGCATATAATATATCAAAATTTTGAGAAAAAGATTTTCTACGACATGAACATTTTTATAATGCCAAATAAAATCCACACAAATTTAGATAATTCAAAGAGTTCTACTGGTCTAATAAAATCCAATAAAAATCATTTTAAAAATATCAAAATGATTTAAAATTTATTTCTCTCCAATTTTCTGTTGTAGGGAATCATGTTACCCTAATTTCCATATATTTTATTTTTGGAGAAAAATAATTTGAATAAAACTCAAATAACACCAAATTGAAAATAAATTCAAAAGAACTTTGAATTTAATTCTTTGAAACTCCCAACTCATATTTCATATAATTTGAAGAAGTCATTTTATCTTCTCTCATGAAAATCATTGAGCTGCATGAAGTTTATGAATTGAAATATTTCCAAATGAAATTCAATTATTTTCAAATACCCTTTCATTTAATTTAAATGGAAGAAGTCATATCATCTTCGCTCAACGGTTTTGTATTTGAAAAGAATTTGAATTCATGGAGATCAGAAAGCAAATATGAAAGTTTGGGAAAGTCCTTTTATTCCCTCTCATTTAACTTTCAAAAAGTTCGAATTCACTCACTTTCAGTCAATCAATCAAACAATCAATCAGATGTATCTATTTAATATAACATTTCAAAATTTAGAATTTTGGGATGTTACAAGCTATAACCGAAGAACTACGGCTATGGCGGAGGGCCCATCGGCAGTTGCATATGCTGATGGGCATGGATCCAGTTCGTCGAGCTCTCTCCTCTCCCCTTTGTTCCTTCCTCTCCCTCTTCCTCTTCCACCATCATCCATTAGAGAAATCTTGGAGGTGGTGGGACGACTTTAAAGAAGCGAATTGGGGAATCGCTAACCCTAAGGGGATCCGGTGCAAACGTGATACGTCTCCGATGTATCTATAATTGTTATTGTTTCATTCTATAATCATACTACTTTTGCATATTTCCTGGCAACAATTTATATAATTTCTATTCGGACTGACCTATTAACCCAATGCCAAAGTCCAGATCCCGTTTGCTATTGTTTAGGGATTTTTAGGTAAAAATCATGAAGCTGGATTGGCCTGAAAATTTACGTCGATTTTTATGAAATATATATGGATTTATAGCGCAAGAATCAACGCAAGACATGATCCGTCAGCCTCACAAGCCACGATGGCGGGCCCTCCTAGGGTGCATGGCTTGCGAATAGACCGTGAAGCTTCTTGATATCTCCTTCGAGCGCAAGGAAGCTAATTATGGGAAAATCATGTTAAAATTGCAGCCCGATCGGAGTTACGAAACTCAGGCTATTTAAGAAATGGTATTCGGCCGGAAAACAATACCGAAACAGAGAGGAAAGCCTGGAGAAAAATTGGGGTGAGATCCAATCTCAGAGGGGCTCCCACCCTCCGGGGGGCATGGAGGCAAAGGACTAGAGGGGAAACTCTTCTCCCATATAGGGGGCGGCCAAGAAAGAGCAAGAAGAAGGGTGTCCCCTCTCCCCCTCTCTTCTGATGGAGCCGGCGCCACCGAGGGAACCATCTTCACCGCAACCATCTCCATAAACACCATTGTCTTCATAAAATCCTCCATCACCTTCCCCCCTCTATAATCAGGAGTCCACTCTCTCATAATGTGTTGTAATCCCTACTTGAACATGGTGCTTTATGTTATGTATCGTTATCCAATGATGTGTTGCGCCGCTATTATGTTTGACTAGTATGTTTTGTCCTATGGGTTAATTGGTACGGTATGGTTGATATGAGTTGTATGTTATTATTGTGCCCTCCTATGATGCCCGCCGTCTCGCATAAACATGTGGGTTCCTGTCGTAGGGTGTTGCAGTATGTGATTAATTTTCTTATGTTGGGTTGCAGGTGTGACAGAAACCTAATCCCGAGTTCGTGAGTTGTTGCATACAGGAATAAAGGGGACTTTTAACTTAATGTTGTGGTTAGATTTTATCTTAATGAATCTTTATTAGTTTCTAATGCTTGCTAGAGTTCCAATCACAAGAACATATGACCCAAGTACGGAAAGCATGTTAGCTTTGGCGTCTCCCTCATAATTATGATGAGTATCACACATTTGATATTCAATTGCCTAGGGACAATTCCGCACATCGTACCACCACTTTTCCACACTCGCTATATTTAATTTATTGTTCTTTTATTAAAACAACACCTAACTCTTTATTATCTTACTAAGTTATCTTCTTATTCTTGCAAAGTAGTTTTATTTTGGTTCTAGGTAAAGCAAACGTTAGTGCACATAGATTTGTATTGGTGGTCGATAGAACTATAGAGAATATTAATTCTACCTTCAAATATTAGTTTGGTTCGACACTCTTATTTATCGAAAGGGCTACAACTGATCCCCTATACTTGTGGGTTGTCAAAGCGTCGTATTTATCCCCTCTCTGAGCTGATTGCAAAAAGGCTCCGCTGACTCAACATGGCAGCTAGACGCCCCTTCAGACAGCATGGCAGTTGCGTTAGACTTAGCTTTAATCTTGGCACTTTTTATCCTCTGAAGAAACCTAAATCCCCCTGATTGTTCCAACACCAATAATGTATCCATAGATTTATGCTACTTTTGCTGACGAACATAATCATCTCGTGGAGCCAAGGTGAGGGCGAACTGCAAGGGCTTTTTGTCGAGTAGCTAGGAACAATGCGCAATCACTCGGGAGGCCACATCAAGAGATTTTCTTGTTTGCATCAAGCTGATGCTTTGAAGTTGCTAGAATGCTTCCCACTTCACTCTCCTATTTAGGATCGGCGAGTCTCTCACTATCATTGCCCAAGCGACTATCAATTTTACCTACGAGAAGTGGCCTCATGCCATCATCGCCGTTTCATACTCCGAGGCTACAGACAGAATCCTTGTAACTTGTTTTTGAACAGAATCATGAAGGAAATATGCCCTAGAGGCAATAATAAAGTTGATATTTTATATTTCCTTATTCATGATAAAGAACTATTATTCATGCTAGAATTGTATTGATCGGAAACCTAAATACATGTGTGAAGACATAAACAAACACCGTGCCCCTAGTGAGCCTCTACTAGACTAGCTCATTGATCAAAGATGGTTAAGTTTTCCTAACCATGGACATAAGTTTTCATTTGATAAGGGACCACATCATTAGGAGAATGATGTGATGTACAAGACCCATCCCTTAGCTTAGCATATTGATCATTCAGTTTTATTGCTATTGCTTTCTTCATGTCAAATACATATTCCTTCGACTATGAGATTATTCAACTCGCGGATTCCAGAGGAATGCCTTGCGTGCTATCAAACATCACAACGTAACTGGGTGATTATAAAGAGGCTCTACAGGTATCTCCGAAGGTGTTTGTTAGGTTGGAATAGATCGAGATTAGAATTTGTCACTCCAAGTATCGGAGAGGTATCTCTAGGCCCTCTCGGTAATACACATCATAAGCTTGCAAGCAAATGACTAAGGAGTTAGTCACGAGGTGATTTATAATGGAACGATTAAACAAACATGTCGGTAACGAGATTGAACTAGGTATGAAGATACCGACGATCGAATCTTGGGCAAGTAACATACCGATGGACAAAGGGAATTACGTATGTTGTCATAACGGTTCGACCGACAAAGATCTTCATAGAAAATGTAGGAGCCAATATGAGCATCCAGGTTCTGCTATTGGTTATTGACTGGAGAGGTGTCTCGGTCATGTCTACATAGTTCTCGAACCAGTAGGGTCCGCACGCTTAACGTTCGTTGACGATATAGTATTATATGAGTTATGTGATTTGGTGACCAAATGTTGTTTGGAGTCCCGGATGATATCATAGACATGACGAGGAGTCTCGAAATGGTCAAGAGGTAAAGATTGATATATAGGACGATGGTATTCGGTCACCGGAAGTGTTCCGGAGGGTACCGGGTACTTATGGGGTCACTAGAAAGGAGTTTCGGGCACCCCGGGGAAAGATATGGGCCTTATGGGCCAAGTGAGGGAATAGACCAACCCTGGTGCGCCCCTAAATAGGCCAACCTATGAGGAGGACAAGTAAATAGGTGAGGGCAGGGAAAGTGTGGATTATGATTCCTACTTCCTTCCCTCTCCCCCCCTATCGGTGTCAAAATTGGTCGATCTTGGGTAGGGGGTCCCGAACTGTGCGTCTGAGGTTCGAAGTTAACAGGAGGCAAGGGACACGATGTTTACCTAGGTTTGGGCCCTCTTAATGGAGGTAATACCCTACTTCCTGCTTGATTGACTTTGATGAGTATAGGGGTTACAAGAGTTTATCTACCTCGAGATCATAATGGCTAAACCGTAGATGTCTCACTCGTATGATTATGATTGCCTCTACGGACTAAACCCTCCGGTTTATATAGACACTGGAGGGGCCTAGGATTGTAAAGAGTCGGTTACAGAGAAAGGAATCTTCACATCCGAACGCCAAGCTTGCCATCCACGCAAAGGAGAGTCCCATCCGGACATGGGGGAAGGCCTCCTACCTTGTATCTTCTTGGCTCATTAGTCCGACCCATACCACATAGCTCGGACGCCTGGGGACCCCCTAATCCAGGAGTCCCTCAGTAGCCCCTGAACCAGGATTCAATGATGATGTGTCCGGCGCGCAGATTGTCTTCGGCATTGCAAGGCGGGTTCCTTCTTCGAATAATCCAAAGCAGTTGGTCAAAAGAACTATGTTTGGCTCCGTATAACAGTCACAACCCTGAACCACAAGGGCAAAACACTTCAAAAAAATAAGCAGTGAGCACTGACATCTTTTTCGGCGATCCTTTATGTTCTAGCCTTATTATTATTATTATTATTATTTCAAACCGTTTTGTAGCCTCCCGCTTCGTATTTCGAGGCGCGGTCCTCATTGACACATCTTGTCAAAACAGAGATCGTGTCCCCTTATTACGGGATTCTCATCAATACGGGTTTGGGTAATCCAACCTTGCCGTTAGCACGACCCCTTGGGAATAGGCGAGTTTTAAGGCTCGTGGGGGCGGTTGATATTCACTGCCTTTATAAGGAGATAAGGACCCATCTTTTTACCTCACGCCTTCTTCCTCCTCAGCCCATCCGCCCTCGAGCTCCAGTGGCCGAGTTCAATTCTTTCCATCCGTAGCAAACACCCCAGCCATGTCCGGATCTGGCGCTTAGGGCAAGTGGATGGCCTCCTCTGTCACGGAGGAGAACATCAAGGAACTCCGGGAAGCGGGGTACTTGGCCACGGAAATCGCCCACCGGCTTCCTGCCAAAAGCAGGTCGTCCCCACTCCGGAGTCCAATGAGCGGGTGGTATTTGTCCCCCACTTTCTCCAGGGACTAGGGTTTCCTCTCCACCCTTTTGTCCGCGGGCTCGTGTTCTATTACAGGCTAGACTTTCACCATCTAGCCCCAAATTCCTTGCTCCACATCTCGGCGTTCATCGTCGTGTGTGAGGCGTTCCTCCACATCCCCCCCACTTCGGATTATGGATCAAGGTGTTAAATGTGAAGCCGAAAGTGGTAGATGGTCACTTCACGGAGTGCGGTGGCGCCATGGTGAGCAAGCTCGCCAACGTCACCTGACCCCAGGGGGCCTTCGTGGAGACCGTGAAGGGATGGCAAAAGGAGCGGTTCTATGTCACAGAACCTCGCGAGGGCACATGGGCCGCCACTCCTAAGTTCAAATCTGGGCCTCCAATGCGGCTCACATCGTGTGTTAAAAAGGGCCTGGACTAGGCATCATCCGACAAAGTGATGACGCTGTAGAAGCACGTCAAGGACTTGATAGAGAAGAACACCAGCCTCGCCGATGTGATCCAGGTGATGCTTTTTCTCCGGACTCTCCATATGTGGGAGTTCAATTCAGCCGTCCCTCGGACCCTGCAACACTTCTTCGGCACGACGTAGGAAGAAATCTAGAAGCTGCTTTTCAAGGCCCAAAAATCGTGGCCGGGAACGACCGAAGACCTCGGCCTTGACCACGCTCACCCGGCCACTCCAGTAAGTTTTCAGATTTCGAATAACCTCTACTTGTAGATTCGAGGAGTATACTAAGCCTTCCTTTTCTCCTTCAGGACTGGACGAAGAAAGTGGAGCGGATCAAATGTCCAGCTCCGCTGCCCAAAGACCCAGCAATTCCTCTGCTAACGAAGATGCTAGTTCTGGCACCATACCAGGCGTCGGAGAAGAAGGCCAAGAAGAAGGGCAAGGAGGCCAGAAGTGTCCTCCGCCATAAAGGTACTTCGGACATTGTGTCCGAAGACACCGAGGTTCTCTCCTCCCGTGAAGGAGATGAAGATGAGGAGGAAGAGGAGGAGAGCAATTCCCCCCTCAAGGGAGAGAATAAAAGGGCGGCGTCCGCAGACCTGGAAGCGAAGGTGTCCAAGAAGGGGAATATTTCCCTTTTGGATGATTCAGATTCGGACACCAAAGTCATCCCCGAGCAGCGCCTCAAGCCGAAGCCCCCGGCTGAATCGTAAGTATTTAAAGATACTATACCTACATCTGGCCTTTTACAGATCGTAGGATAACATTTTATTTACGTATTTTCAGTCCAGCCTATGATCTGCCCCAACAATCATTGTCTTCGGGAAATTCACTAGCGCCGGAGATGATGGAGAGCGAAACGCCTCCGCGAACCTATCCGCCACAAGCCGCGGATGACACCGAGGTGTTGTCCCAAAGGACTTCTTCAGGCCAGGGGGAGATGCGGAAGGCCACTAAAACAACGCCAGAGGGTAATGCCTCGGCTGCCGAAAACATAGGGGACACTACCCCCATGGAAACTGATGACGGGGGCCAGAGCAGTCCGCCCCCCAGCCGAATACCACTCCGGAGACCCACGTGGCTCCGGAGTCGAGCGAGCCGCCCCCTTCAAGGGAAGGGGGACTGTTGACTCCACCAGTGACCTCTATCCATTTGGAGGCGCCGGATACGTTGAGGGAAGCACTTCAACGTGCTTCCGTTGTGGAAGACCACCGTACCCTGATGGGTACGGTGGTTGAAAAGGTTCAGTCCACCAAAAGTGGTCTGAATGAAGCTTACACTAGCCTATTAACAGGTTTTGAGGTAAGTGATGCATGTATATAGATAGTAGCCCCGGAGACTCTATTTGGGTCTTTGGAAAAAAAGAGCCGGATAGAGGATCAAATTGTCACCGGAGATAACACATTCATCTATTTTGATAAACAGGCTTCACTATTGGCGGCTTCGGCTAAGGATGCCGAAGTGTCCGAACTCCAGTGGAAACTGAAGCTGGCTGACGGTGAGATCGACCGTATTAACAAGTGGTTCGATGAGGCCCAAGGTTTGCCTTTTTTTGAAAAGACCCTTTTACAAGCCTAAATCATAATGCCAACTCGGAGTTTAAGCTCATGCGCTGCTATGTAAATGATTGTAGGCAATGCGACCGAGGTCGAGGCCCTCAAGATTGCCCTTGCCGAAGCCAAGGAGGCAAGGGCGAGTAAAGAAGCCGCGGAGAAAGCGGCTGCGGATGTAGAGGCCGAAAAGGCCATCCGCATTCAGTATGAGGCAAGGGTGACCGAAGTAGAGCAAGCGCTCCAGGAAGCCGCCAACAAGTGTGAGTCCTTGGAGGAGAGTAACAAGGCCCAAGAAGCCGAACTCACCAAGGCTCTTTAAGCTGCGAAGGAGGTGCGGTCCGAGTCCCGGGTTGCTCGCGAGGAGATCAAGCAAGCCGGACAGATGGCGGCTGGTAAGCCTTTTCTTTTACAGAGTATATTCGGCGATCGAAGATATGATTTGCTAAATCGACCGTGGAGTGCTCTAGACGTTTTTGCGGATCTCCCGAGGAGTGCTACCGATGTTGTCGAGTATTTCCGGTCCCAAGAAGGGAACGCGACAGAGAATCTCTTCTAGTCGCACTACTTGGCGCCGGAGCGACCACCGCTGCTGACAACCAGATGATGCAGCTGGCAGAGCTGCATCAGATGTCTGGTTTGGCCATGAAGGACATCATAGTCCGGTTATGGCCATCCGGACCTATTCCTCTCAGCTACTTCGGCTTGGTAAAGCGGCTTGGCGACGCCTTGCCCCGAGTAGAAGCCGTGAAGCGCTCGGCGTGTATAGAAGGTGCGCGGATGGCCTTTGCCCGTATCAAGATGCACTAGGCAAAAATGAAGGCCGCCATCGTGGCCGTCGAGGGTCTGCCCGAGGGCAAGGACCACCGTACGCCGGAGCATTACTTTGAGGACGTCTTGGAAGGTGCCCGCTTGATAGAGGGCCAGTGCTCAAAGGACATCATGTTTGAGTGAATGTGTCCGGGCTACCCAGACAATGTATCATAGACCAAGGCTATGTAATATATTTTATGTATTTGTCTAAACTGCTTTCCTCCTATGCGGCCGTATACTATTGTTTTGAAAGTTTTCCAGTCGTTGTCTTCGTCCCCCACGTAGATACTACGGGGGTGTTCGGAATAATGTGTAATCACTCTTGACCCAACGTCTTGGTCCATGAAGGAGGTGATTTACATAGTGAACCATGAAATCAGGCTATGCGGCTTTAGCACTTTCACTTAGCCATAGGAGTTTGATGGTGGGACTAAGAACTAGCCCCTCATGCGTATGCGGCTATCGAGCTTGGATGCCTTTTAAATGCTTGACTGGAAAAAAGTCAGTCCTTTGTGTAATTCGGAAGAAATCGCTAGAGATTTAGTAAGTGACTGAATTACTGACCAGCTCTCGCCGCATCACGACAGTCAATTTTCGGCTTTCTCTACTGAGGTGTTTGACCGGGCCAGCGGGAAACACAATCGCAGTAGTTCTCCCTTTACTACCTTAGCCAAAAAAAACAGAACGTAAGGTAGCAAGCAGATATGTCCCCAACGTATCTATAATTTTTGATTGTTCCATGCTATTATATTATCAACCTTGGATGTTTTATATACATTTATATGCTATCTTATATTATTTTTTGGGACTAACCTATTAACCTAGAGCGCAGTGCCACTTTCTATTTTTTTTCTTGTTTTAGAGTATCGCAGAAAACGAAAATCAAACAGAGTCCAATTGACCTGAAACTTCACGGAACTTATTTTTGGACCAGAAGAAGCCCATGGAGCATCGGAGATGGACCAGAAGAGTCCCGGGCTTCCCACGAGGGTGGGGGGCATGCCCACCCCCCTTTGGCGCGCCCCCTGCCTCGTGGACAGCCCGGAGATCCACCGACGTACTTCTTCCTCCTATATATACCCATATACCCTAAAAACTTCGAGGAGCACATGAGATCGGGAGTTCCGCCGCCAGAAGCCTCCGTAGGCACCGAAAACCAATCTAGACCCGTTCCGGCACCCTCTCGGAGGGGGAATCCCTCACCGGTGGCCATCTTCATCATGCCAGCGCTCTCCATGACGAGGAGGGAGTAGTCCACCCTCAGGGCTGAGGGTATGTACCAGTAGCTATGTGTTTGATCTCTCTCTCTCTCTCTCTCTCGTGTTCTTGAGGTGGTACGATCTTGATGTATCGCGAGCTTTGCTATTATAGTTGGATCTTATGATGTTTCTCCCCCTCTACTCTCTTGTAATGGATTGTGTTTTCCCTTTGAATTTACCTTATCGGATTGAGTCTTTAAGGATTTGAGAACACTTGATGTATGTCTTGCATGGGATACCCATGGGGACAATGGGGTATTCTATTGATCCACTTGATGTATGTTTTTGTGATCAACTTGTGGGTTCCGCCCATGAACCTATGCATAGGGTTGGCACACATTTTCGTCTTGACACTCATGTGGAAACTTTGGGGCACTATCTGAAGTACTTTGTGTTGGTTTGAATAGATGATTCTGAGATTGTGTGATGCATATCGTATAATCATACCCTCGGATACTTGAGGTGATATTGGAGTATCTAGGTGACATTAGGGTTTTGGTTGATTTGTGTCTTAAGGTGTTATTCTAGTATGAACTCTATGATAGATTGAACGGAAAGAATAGCTTCATGTTATTTTACTACGGACTCTTGAATAGATCGATCAGAAAGGATAACTTTGAGGTGGTTTCGTACCCTACCATAATCTCTTCGTTTGTTCTCCGCTATTAGTGACTTTGGAGTGACTCTTTGTTGCATGTTGAGGGGTAGTTATGTGACCCAATTATGTTATTATTGTTGAGAGAACTTGCACTAGTGAAAGTATGAACCCTAGGCCTTGTTTCAACGCATTGCAATACCATTTGTGCTCACTTTTATCATTAGTTACCTTGCTGTTTTTATATTTTCAGATTACAAAAACCTTTATCTACCATCCATATACCACCTGTATCACCATCTCTTCGCCGAACTAGTGCACCTATACAATTTAGCATTGTATTGGGTGTGTTCGGGACACAAGAGACTCTTTGTTATTTGGTTGCAGGGTAGCTTGAGAGAGACCATCTTCATCCTACACCTCCCACGGATTGATAAACCTTAGGTCATCCACTTGAGGGAAATTTGCTACTGTCCTACAAACCTCTGCACTTGGAGGCCCAACAACGTCTACAAGAAGAAGGTTGTGTAGTAGACATGAAGCTCTTTTCTGGCGCCGTTGCCGGGGAGGTTAGCGCTTGAAGGTATATCTTTAGATCTTGCAATCGAATCTTTTTGTTTCTTGTTTTAGCACTAGTTTAGTTTATAAAATAAAACTACAAAAAATATGGAATTGAGTTTGCCTCATACGCTTCATCTTTTTAATATCTTTCGTGAGTATGATGGAAGGGAAAATTGTGCCAAAGTGTTAGAAGAAGAATGCATTAAAATGTTTGGCACTAAATATTTGAACGATAAGCATGATTGCAATGTTGTTAGTATGAATTCCTTGAATATCCATGATGCTAATGATATGCAAAGCCACAAGCTTGGGGAAGCTATGTTTGATGAAGATGATATTTTTTGTCCCCCACGTTTTGATGAGAAAATTTATTATGATGAAAGCATGCCTCCTATTTATGATGATTATATTGATGAAAGTGGATTTGGAGAGGTCATGACTTTATTTAGTGATGAATCCACTATTTCAGAAGAGGTTCCAATTGATTATGAGAACAAAGTTGCTATCTATGATGATTTATTGTGATGACTTGTATGCTATAAAGAATAATGATATCCATGAAACTTGTCATCATGATTTTAACTTTCAATTGGATTATGCCTCACATGATAGTTATTTTGTTGAGCTTGCTCCCACTACTATTCATGAGAAGAAATTTGCTTGTGTGGAGAGTAATAAAATTTCTATGCTTGTAGATCATGAAAAGAATGCTTTAGGTGCTGGTTATATTGTTGAATTCATTCATGATACTACTGAAAATTATTATGAGGGATGAATATATGCTTGTAGGAATTGCAATAATATCAAGTTTCCCTTCTATGTGTTGAAAATCTTGAAGCTATGCTTGTTTTGCCTTCCTATGCTAGTTGATTATTGTTCCCATAAGTTGTTTTCTCACAAAATCCCTATGCATAGGAAGTGGGTTAGACTTAAATGTGCTAGTCATATTCTTCATGATGCTCTCTTTATGTTTCAATTCTTATCCTTTATGTGAGCATCATTGAAATCATCATGCCTAGCTAGGGGCGTTAAACGATAGCGCTTGTTGGGAGGCAACCCAATTTTATTTTTGTTCCTGTTTAGTAATAAATAATTTATCTAGACTCTGTTATGATTGAGTTTTTATGTTTTAATTAGTGTTTGTGCCAACTAGAACCGTTGGGAAGACTTGGGGAAAGTCTTGTTGATCTTGCTGTAAAAAACAGAAACTTTAGCGCTGACGAGAATTGCTGCCATTTTTTATTGGAGAGTGATATTTAGTTAATTATTTTTTCAGATGATTAATAGATAAATTTTTCACGTCCAGAAATTTATTTTATAATTTTTGGGGTTCCAGAAGTTTGCTTTAGTTACAGATTACTACAGACTGTTATGTTTTTGGCAGATTCTGTTTTTCGTGTGTTGTTTGCTTATTTTAATGAATCTATGGCTAGTAAAAGAGTTTATAAACCATATAGAATTTGTAATACAGTAGTTTTAACACCAATATAAATAAATAATGAGTTCATTACAGTACCTTGTAGTGGTGTTTTGTTTTTTTCCGCTAACGGAGCTTAGGAGTTTTCTGTTAAGTTTTGTGTTGTGAAGTTTTCAAGTTTTGGGTGAAGATTCGATGGACTATGGAATAAGGAGTGGCAAGAGCTTAATCTTGGAGATTCCCAAGGCACCTCAAGGTAATATCCAAGGACACCAAAAATCCTAAGCTTGGGGATGCCCCGGAAGGCATCCCCTCTTTCGTCTACTTCCATCGGTAACTTTACTTGGAGCTATATTTTTATTCACCACATGATATGTGTTTTGCTTGGAGAATCAATTTATTTGGTTATAATTTGCTTTCTTTTATTTATAACAATGTTTTTCATCTTTTATTTCAATAATAGTGGCATTGATAGCCTTTACTATGCCTATTTTACAAGTCCACATGCTGCTGTTTGAAAACAGAAAGTTTACCGCTGTTGCAAAAATTCCCTAGAAAAGTCAGAATGTGATAAAATGTTGAAACCTTTTGCATAATAAGATCTGATAAATTTACTACAGTGGGAATTTTCTTTCATAATATTTGGAGGTAGGGTATTATGGATCTTGCTGCACTCTTTACAGACTGTCTTGTTTAGGCAGATTGCTGTTACGTTTGCATTGTTTGCATATGTTTGCTTTTTTAATGATTCTATTTGAGGATAGGACTATTAAATATGCAGAGGCATTTAGTATGAAATGTTGAATAATAATTTTAATGATTTTCTACATTAGAATATGATGAGGTTTTTGCATTGGTTTATACTAACTTATCTCACGAGTCCTTGTTGCGTTTTGTGTGGATGAAGCTTTCGAGATTTAGGGAGACCGTGATATGAGAGGAATTAAGGAGACACATAAGCTCAAGCATGGGGATGACCAAGGCATCCCAAGATAATATTTCAAGAAGTCTCAAGCATCTAAGCTTGGGGATGCCTCGGTTGGCATCCCACCTTTCTTCTTCAAAAACTATCGGTTAGTTTCGGTTGATCCTAAGTTTTTGCTTCTTCACATGATGGTTGCCATTCTTAGAATGTCATTTTTTTTTTATTTCTGTTTGAATAAAATATCAAGATCTGAAATTATTAAATGGGAGAGTCTTCACATAGTTGCATAATTATTTGACTACTCATTGATCTTCACTTATATCTTTCAGAGTAGTTTGTCATTTGCTCTAGTGCTTCACTTATATCTTTTTATAGCACGGTGGTGGTTTTATTTTATAGAAATAGATGAACTCGCATGCGTCACTTATATTATTTTGAGAGTCCTAAACAGCATGTTAATTTGCTTTGGTTATTAATTTAGTCCTAATATGATGGGCATCCAAGAGGGATATAATAAAAACTTTCATATAAAGTGCATTGAATACTATGAGAAGTTTGATACTTGATGATTGTTTTGAGATATGAGGATGGTAATATTAGAGTCATGCTAATTAGTAGTTGTGAATTTGAGAGATACTTGTGTTAAAGTTTGTGATTCCCGTAGCATGCACGTATGGTGAACCGTTATGTGATGAAGTCGTATCATGATTTATTTATTTATTGTCTTCCTTATGAGTGGCGGCCGGGGATGAGCGATGGTCTTTTCCTACCAATCTATCACCCTAGGAGCATGCGCATAGTACTTTGTTTCAATAACTAATATATTTTTGCAATAAGTATGTGAGTTCTTTATGCTAATGTTGAGTCCATGGATTATACGCACTCTCACCCTTCCACCATTGCTAGCCTCTCTAGTACCGCACAACTTTCGCTGGTACCATAAACCCACCATATACCTTTATCAAAACAGTCACCATACCTACCTATTATGGCATTTCCATAGCCATTCCGAGATATATTGCCATGCAACTTTCCGCCATTCCGTTATTATGACACACTTCATCATTGTCATAGTGCCTTGCATGATCATATAGTTGACATCATATTTGTGGCAAAGCCACCATGCATAATTTATCATACATGTCACTCTTGATTCATTTCCCATCCCGGTACACCGCTGGAGGCATTCATATAGAGTCATACTTCGTTCTAGTATCGAGTTGTAATCTTTGAGTTATAAATAAATAGAAGTGTGATGATCATCATTAATAGAGCATTATCCCAAAAAAGACCAAAAAAAGAGGAAAGGCCAAGAAAAGGGACAATGCTACTATCCTTTTTTCCACACTTGTGCTTCAAAGTAGCACCATGATCTTCATGATAGAGAGTCACTTATGTTCATATACTAGTGGGAAATTTTCATTATAGAACTTGGCTTGTATATTATAATGATGGGCTTCCTCGTAATGCCCTAGGTCTTCGTGAGCAAGCGAGTTGGATGCTCTAGTGCATCCGTTGGAAGGCAATCCCTACTCACTCACATTGATATCTATTGATGGGCATCTCCATAGCCCATTAATACACCTAGTTGGTGTGAGACTATCTTCTCCCTTTTTGTCTTCTCCACAACCACCATTCTATTCCACCTAGTGCTATGTCCATGGCTCACGCTCATGTATTGTGTGAAGATTGAAAAAGTTTGAGAACATCAAAAGTATGAAACAATTGCTTGGCTTGTCATCGGGGTTGTGCATGATTTAAATATTTTGTGTGGTGAAGATAGAGCATAGCCAGACTATATGATTTTGTAGGGATAGCTTTCTTTGGCCATGTTATTTTGAGAAGACATGATTGCTTTGTTAGTATGCTTGAAGTATTATTGTTTTTATGGAAATATTAAACTTTTGTCTTGAATCTTATGGATCTGAACATTCATGCCACAATAAATAGAATTACTTAGAAAAATATGTTAGGTAGCATTCCACATCAAAAATTCTGTTTTTATCATTTACCTACTCAAGGACGAGCAGGAATTAAGCTTGGGGATGCTCATACGTCTCCAACGTATCTATAATTTTTGATTGTTCCATGCTATTATATTATCAACCTTGGATGTTTTATATGCATTTATATGCTATTTTATATGATTTTTGGGACTAACCTATTAACCTAGAGCCCAGTGCCAGTTTCTGTTTTTTCCTTGTTTTAGAGTATCGTAGAAAAGGAAAATCAAACAGAATCCAATTGACCTGAGACTTCACGGAAATTATTTTTGGACTAGAAGAAGCCCACGGAGTATCGAAGATGGACCAGAAGAGTCTCGGGCTGCCCACGAGGGTGGGGGGCACGCCCACCCCCCTGGGCGCGCCCCCTGCCTCGTGGATAGCCCGGAGATGCACCAACGTACTTCTTCCTCCTATATATACCCATATACCCTAAAAACTTCGATGAGCACAAGAGATCGGGAGTTCCGCAGCCAGAAGCCTCTGTAGCCACCGAAAACCAATCTAGACCCGTTCTGGCACACTGCCAGAGGGGGAAATCCCTAACCAGTGGCCATCTTCATCATACCAATGCTCTCCATGACAAGGAGGGAGTAGTCCACCCTCGGGGCTGAGGGTATGTACCAGTAGCTATGTGTTTGATCTCTCTCTCTCGTGTTCTTGAGGTGGTACGATCTTGATGTATCACAAGCTTTGCTATTATAGTTGGATCTTATGATGTTTCTCCCCCTCTACTCTCTTGTAATGGGATGAGTTTTCCCTTTGAAGTTACCTTATTGGAATGAGTCTTTAAGGATTTGAAAACACTTGATGTATGTCTTGCATGGGGTACCCGTGGTGACAATGGGGTATTCTATTGATCCACTTGATGTATGTTTTGGTGATCAACTTGTGGGTTCCTCCCATGAACCTATGCATAGGGGTTGGCACACGTTTTTGTATTGACTCTCTGGTAGAAAGTTTGGGGCACTCTTTGAAGTACTTTGTGTTGGTTTGAATAGATGAATCTGAGATTGTGTGATGCATATCGTATAATCATACATATGGATACTTGAGGTGACATTGCAGTATCTAGGTGACATTAGGATTTTGGTTGATTTGTGTCTTAAGGTGTTAATCTAGTACGAACTCTATGATAGATTAAACAGAAAGAATAGCTTCATGTTATTTTATTACGGACTCTTGAATAGACCGATCAGAAAGGATAACTTTGAGGTGGTTTCGTACCCTACCATAATCTCTTCGTTTGTTCTCCGCTATTAGTGACATTGGAGTGACTCTTTGTTGCATGTTGAGGGATAGTTATGTGATCCAATACTGTTATTATTGTTGAGAGAACTTGCACTAGTGAAAGTATGAACCCTAGGCCTTGTTTCAATGCATTGCAATACCGTTTGTGCTCACTTTTATCATTAGTTACCTTGTTGTTTTATATTTTCAGATTACAAAAACCTTTATCTACCATCCATATACCAATTGTATCACCATCTCTTTGCCGAACTAGTGCACCTATCCAATTTAACATTGTATTGGGTGTGTTGTGGACACAAGAGACTCTTTGTTATTTGGTTGCAGGTTTGCTTGAGAGAGACCATCTTCATCCTACGCCTCCCACGGATTGATAAACCTTAGGTCATCCACTTGAGGGAAATTTGCTACTGTCCTACAAACCTCTGCACTTGGAGGCCCAACAACGTCTACAAGAAGAACGTTGTGTAGTAGACATCACAAGCACAGGAGCCGGGCAACCCAACTATTGACCAAAGACGTGATTCGGAGCCGATGAATATAATGTAGTATTCGGGATGCCGAAGTATACCCTGAGAGTGTTCGGACTTTCTATTTTTGAAAAAATATATATGGCTTGAAATAGAGCCCCATGGCGATTTAAGTCGCACTAAGGTGTATATGCCAATTTAGACATAAAGTGGGAAAACAGATTAAGAAGTAAGCCAATACCGAACAAGGTTGAGCGAAACGGTTTCCATTATAGTCTGATTGGTATGTAAAAACGTATTTTTTTACAGAGGATGCCATAAGAATCAAGGCCTTTTTACATGCTGAGAACAAGGGAAAGCTGTATACATGTCCTAAATTTGAAAGGATGATCTTGAAGATCTGTTGGACATCCTGCCGCACGTCTGCGTCTCTTTTCCCTATAGTGTATGGTCCTTTGAGAGGATCAATGATCGAGTGTATATGAGGGGCCTGGGAAAGGACCCTAAGTACCATCGAAGAGTGGTGTGGTTGTAAAGAACCTGAAAAAAGAAAAAAAAGGAAAAAAAGGAAGAATATGAGGGTCCGGATATGCTCAAACCGTATTGTGGACCTTATTTTTAGTAGGCCTCTGTCCTTGCCCATGTTATTTTTAGTGCGTAGTTATGTACGCGCGGTACATATGCCGCTATCAAGTTGGGTTTTTGACGGAGGCTAGATTGCTAATCTAGCTCTGGACGAGCCGGACTGTCATTCTGCAGCGTAGACCGGACTCGTTTGATAGTGTCTGGGGGCTTGACTGCCGATGTAGTATTCGGCTTAATAAGGCCACCCTGCGCCTCGGCTGCGAGGGCCGTGGTATGCTTCTCAGTGCAGAGGGAGCGCTCCATGTTGCCATTGATTGTTAAAACTGGCCGATCTCAGGTAGGGGGTCCCGAACTGTGCGTCTGAGGATCGAAGGTAACAGGAGACAAGGGACACGATGTTTACCCAGGTTCGGGCCCTCTTGATGGAGGTAATACCCTACTTCCTGCTTGATTGACTTTGATGAGTATAGGGTTTACAAGAGTTGATCTACCTCGAGATCGTAATGGCTAAACCCTAGATGTCTAGCTCGTATGAATATGATTGCCTCTACGGACTAAACCCTCCAGTTTATATAGACACCTGAGGGGCCTCGGGTTGTACAGAGTCGGTTTACAGAGAAAGTAATCTTCACATCCGAACGCCAAGCATGCCATCCACGCAAATGAGAGTCCCATTCGGACACGGTGGAAGGCCTCCTACCTTGTATCTTCTTGGCCCATTAGTCTGGCCCATATCACATAGCGCGGACGCCCGGGGACCTCCTAATCCAAGACTCCCTCACCCCCCTCTTTCCTTCCCCGTCGATTATATATGGAGGGGGTGCGTGCGGCATGGGAGGGACTCCAGGTAGGATTCCTCCAACATGGGTGCCTCCTATGGCCCCTCCTCCCTCCCTCCCACCTATATATAGGAGGAAGGGGCGTCTAGCACAAACCGAACAATTTCCTAGCCGTGTGCAGCGCTCCCATCCACCGTTTACTCCCATGGTCATATCTTCATAGTGCTTAGGCGAAGCGCTGCGCGGATCACTTCACCATCACCATCACCACGCCGTTGTGCTGACAGAACTCATATACTACCTCAACACGTTGCTGGATCAAGAGGGCGAGGGACGTCACCGAGCTGAACGTGTGCAGAACTCGAAGGTGTCGTACATTCGGTGCTTGATCGGTTGGAGCTAGAAGAAGTTTGACTACATCAACCGTGTTGTCAAACGCTTCCGCTTTCGGTCTACGATGGTACATGGACACACTCTCCCCCTCTGGTTGCTATGCATCTCCTAGATAGATCTTGCGTGAGCGTAGGAATATTTTTGAAATGGCATGCTACGTTTCCCAACAATGGCATCATCGCCAGGTCTATGCGTAGATGATATGCACAAGTAGAACACAAAGAGTTGTGGGTGGTGATAGTCATACTGCTTAACACCAACGTCTTATTTTGATTCGGCGGTATTGTGGGATGAAGCGGCCCGGACCAACCATACATGTCCACGCACATGAGACCGGTTCCACCGACTGACATGCAAGTAGTTTTGCATAAAGGTGGCTGGCAGGTGTCTATTTCTCCTACTTTAGTTGAATCAAATTTGACTACAGCCAGTCCTTGAAGAAGGTTAAAACAGCAAACTTGACAGAACAACGTTGTGGTTTTGTGCGTAGGTAAGAATGGTTCTTGCTAGAAGCCCGTAGCAGCCATGTAAAACTTGCACCAACAAAGTAGAGGACGTCTAAATTGTTTTTGCAGGTTATGTTGTGATGTGATATGGTGAAGACATGATGTGATATACGTTATTGTACGAGATGATCATGTTTTGTAAGTTATCAAGCAACCGGCAGGAGCCTTATGGTTGTCTCTTTATTGTATGAAATGCAGATGCCATGTAATTGCTTTACTTTATGGCTATGAGTTAGCAATAGTTGTAGAAGCAATAGTTGGCGAGACGATCACTACCCAATGATGGAGATCAAGGTGTCAAGCCGGTGATGATGGAGATCATGACGATGCTTTGCAGATGGAGATCAAAAGCACGAGATGATGATGGCCATATCATGTCACATATTTTTATTGCATGTGATGTTTATCTTTTATCCATCTTATTTTGCTTAGTACGGCGGTGGAATTATAAGATGATCCCTTCACTAAATTTCAAGGTATAAGTGTTCTCCCTGAGTATGCACTGTCGCAACAGTTTGTCGTGTTGAGATACCATGTGATGATCAGGTGTTATAGACTCTACGTTCACATAGAACAGGTGCAAGACAGTTTTGCACATGCTGAATACTTGGGTTAAACTTGATGAGCCTGGAGACTGAAAGGTTGAACGTGAATCATATAGTAGATATGATCAACATAGAGATGTTCACCATTGATGACTACTCCATCTCACGTGATGATCGAACATGGTTTAGTTGATTTGGATCACGTATCATTTAAATGACTCGAGGGATGTCTATCTAAGTGAGAGTTCTTAAGTAATATGATTAATTGAACTTACTTTATCATGAACTTAGTTCTGATAGTTTTTGCATATCTATGTTGTAGATGAATAGCTCGCGTTGTAGCTCCCCAATTTTTTATATGTTCCTAGAGAAAACTAAGTTGAAATATGATAGTAGCAATGATGCGGACTGGGTCCATGATCTGAGGATTATCCTCATTGCTGCACAGAAGAATTATGTCCTTGATACACCGCTGGGTGACAGACCTATTATAGGAGCAGATGTAGACGTTATGAACGTTTAGCAAGCTTCATATGATGACTACTTAATAGTTTAGTGCGCCATGCTTTACAGCTTAGAACCGGGACTTCAGAAATGCTTTGAACGCCACAGAGCATATGAGATGTTCCAAGAGATGAAATTGGTATTTCAGACTCATGCCCATGTCGAGAGGTATGAGACCTCTACAAGTACTTTGCCTACAAGATGTAGGAGAATAACTCAGCCAGTGAGCATGTGCTCAGAATGTCTGGGTACTACAATCGCTTGAATCAAGTGGGAGTTAATCTTCCAGATAAGATAGTGATTGACAGAGTTCTCTTGTCACTATCACTAAGCTACTAGAACTTCGAGATGAACTATAATATGCAAGGGATGACGAAAGCAATTCCCGAGCTCTTCGCGATGCTGAAATCAGCGAATGTAGAAATCAAGAAAGAGCATCAAGTGTTGATGGTTAACAAGACCACTAGTTTCAAGAAAAAGGGAAAAGGAAAAGAAAAGGGAACCTCAATAAGAATGACAAGCAAGTTGCCACTCCCATGAAGAAGCCGAAAGCTAGACCTAAGCTTGAAACTGAGTGCTTCTACTACAAAGGGAATGGTCAATGGAAGTGGAACTACCCCAAATACTTGGCGGATAAGAAGGATGGAAATGTGAACAAAGGTATATTTGATACACATGTTATTGATGTGTATTTTACTAATTTTCATAGTAACCCCTAGGTATCTGATACCGGTTCAGTTGCTAAGACTAGTAACTCGGAACAGGATTTGCAGAGACTAGTTAAAAGTGAGGTGACGATGTGTGTTCGAAATGATTCCAAGGTTGATATGATCACCATCGCACACTCCCTCTACCTTCGAGATTAGTGTTGAACCTAAATAAATGTTATTTGGTGTTTGCGTTGAGCATGAATATGATTAGATGATGTTTATTGCAATATGTTTATTCATTTAAATTAGAGAATAATTGTTGTTCTGTTTACACAAATAAAACCTTTTATGGTCATACACCCAATGTGAATGGTTTATTGAATCTTGATCGTAGTGATACACATATTCATAATATTGATGCCAAAAGATGCAAAGTTGATAATGGTAGTGCAATATACTTGTGGCACTGCCGTTTAGGTCATATTTGTGTAAAGAGCATGAAGAAACTCCATGCAGATGGACTTTTGGAGTCACTTGATTATGAATCATTTGATACTTGCGAACCATGCCTCATGGGCAAGATGACTAAAACTTCGTTCTTCGGAACAATGGAGTGAGCCAATGACTTATTGTAAATAATAACTACCAATGTTTGTGGTCCAATGAGTGTTGAGGCTCGTGGTGGGTATCGTTATTTTATGACTTTCATAGATGATTTGAGCAGATGACAATGTGAACTATTGGTGTTAATCACATGACGATGACGATGTGATCACACCTTAGTACTCTTTGGATGTTAATCACATGACGATGTGAAATAGATTATTGACTCTAGTAAACCCTTTGGGTGTTTGTCACATGGTGATGTGAACTATTGGTGTTAATCACATGGCGATGTGAACTAGATTATTGACTCTAGTGCAAGTGGGAGACTGAAGGAAATATGCCCTAGAGGCAATAATAAAGTTGTTATTTTATATTTCCTTATTCATGATAAAGGCTTATTATTCATGCTAGAATTGTATTGATCGGAAACCTATATACATGTGTGAATACATAAACAAACACTGTGTCCCTAGTGAGACTCTACTAGACTAGCTTGTTGATCAAATATTGTTAAGGTTTCCTAACCATGGAAATAAGTTTTCATTTGATAACGGGATCACATCATTAGGAGAATGATGTGATGGACAAGACCCATCCGTTAGCTTACCATATTGATCGTTCAGTTTTATTGGTATTGCTTTCTTCATGTCAAATACCTATTCTTTCGACTATGAGATTATGCAACTCCCGGATACCGAAGGAATCCCTTTTGTGCTATCAAACGTCACAACGTAACTGGGTGATTATAAAGTTTCTCTACAGGTATCTCCAAAGGTGTTTGTTGGGTTGACATAGATCGAGATTAGAATTTGTCACTCCGAGTATCGGAGAGGTATCTCTGGGCCCTCTCGGTAATACACATCATAAGCTTGTAAGCAAACGACTAAGGAGTTAGTCACCAGGTGATGTATTATGGGACGATTGAAGAGACTTGCAGGTAATGAGATTGAAATAGGTATGAAGATACCGACGATCGAATATCGGGCAAGTAACATACCAATGGACAACGGGAATTACATATGTTGTCGTAACGATTTGACCGATAAAGATTTTCGTAGAATATGTAGGAGCCAATATGAGCATCCAGGTTCCGCTATTGGTTATTGAACGGAGAGGTGTCTTGGTCATGTCTACATAGTTCTCGAACCCGTAGGGTCCGCATGCTTAACGTTCGTTGACAATATAGTATTATATGAGTTATGTGATTTGGTGACCGAATGTTGTTCGGAGTCCCGGATGAGATCACAAACATGACGAGGAGTATCTAAATGGTCAAGAGGTAAAGATTGATATATAGGACGATGGTATTCGGACACCGGAAGTGTTCCGGAGGGTACCGAGTACTTATCGGGTCACCGGAATGGAGTTTCGGGCACCCCCGACAAAGATATGGGCCTTCTGGGCCAAGTGAGGGAACACACCAGCCCTGGTGCGCCCTACGGAGGCCATCCATATGAGGAGGAGAAGGAAAGAGGTGAGGGCAAGGAAAGTATGGATTAGGATTCCTACTTCCTTCCCTCTCCCCCCTCTTTCCTTCCCCCACGATTATATATGGCAGGGGGGCGCGCGCGGCTTGGGAGGGACTCCAAGTAGGATTCCTCCTACTTGGGCAACTCCTGTGGCTCCTCCTCCCTCCCTCCCACCTATATATATGAGGAGGGGGGCGCCTAGCACAGAGCAGACATTTGCCTAGCCGTGTGTGGTTCCCCCGTCCACCGCTTACTCCCACGGTCATATCTTCGTAGTGCTTAGGTGAAGCCCTGCGCGGATCACTTCACCATCACCGTGATGTCTACTACACAACCTTCTTCTTGTAGACATTGTTGGGCCTCCAAGTGCAGAGGTTTGTAGGACAGTAGCAAATTTTCCTCAAGTGGATGACCTAAGGTTTATCAATCCGTAGGAGGCGTAGGATGAAGATGGTCTCTCTCAAGCAACCCTGCAACCAAATAACAAAGAGTCTCTTGTGTCCCCAACACACCCAATACAATGGTAAATTGTATAGGTGCACTAGTTCAGCGAAGAGATGGTGATACAAGTGGTATATGGATGGTAGATAAAGGTTTTTGTAATCTGAAAATATAAAAACAGCAAGGTAACTAATGATAAAAGTGAGCACAAACAATATTGCAATGCGTTGAAACAAGGCCTAGGGTTCATTCTTTTACTAGTGCAAGTTCTCTCAACAATAATAACATAATTGGATCATATAACTATCCCTCAACGTGCAACAAAGAGTCACTCCAAAGTCACTAATAGCGGAGAACAAACAAAGAGATTATGGTAGGGTACGAAACCACCTCAAAGTAATTCTTTCCAATCAATCCGTTGGGCTATTCCTATAAGTGTCACAAACAGCCCTAGAGTTCGTACTAGAATAACACCTTACGACACAAATCAACCAAAACCCTAATGTCACATAGATACTCCAATGTCACCTCAAGTATCCGTGGGTATGATTATACGATATGCATCACACAATCTCAGATTCATCTATTCAACTAACACATAGAACCTCAACGAGTGCCCCAAAGTTTCTACCGGAGAGTCAAGATGAAAACGTGTGCCAACCCCTATGCATAGGTTCATGGGCGGAACCCGCAAGTTGATCACCAAAACATACATCAAGTGGATCAATAGAATACCCCATTGTCACCACGGGTATCCCACGCAAGCCATACATCAAGTGTTCTCAAATTCTTAAAGACTCATTCCGATAAGATAACTTCAAAGGGAAACTCAATCATTACAAGATAGTAGAGGGGGAGAAACATCATAAGATCCAACTATAATAGCAAAGCTCGCGATACATCAAGATTGTACCACCTCAAGAACACGAGAGAGAGAGAGATCAAACACATAGCTACTGGTACATACCCTCAGCCCCGAGGGAGAACTACTCCCTCCTCGTCATGGAGAGCACCGGGATGATGAAGATGGCCACCGGAGAGGGATTCCCCTTCCGGTAGGTTGTCAGAATAGGTCTAGATTGGTTTTCGGTGGCTAGGGAGGCTTCTTGCGGCGAAAATCTCGATCTATTGTTGTCCCCAAAGTTTTTAGGGTCTATGGGTATATATGGGAGGAAGAAGTACGTCGGTGGATCTCCGGGCTGTCCACGAGGCAGGGGGCGCGCCCAGGGGGGTGGGCACGCCCCCCACCCTCGTGGGCAGCCCGGGACTCTCCTGGTCCAACTCCTATACTCCGTGGCTTCTTCTGGTCCAAAAATAAGTTCCGTGAAGTTTCAGGTCAATTGGACTCCATTTGATTTTCCTTTTCTGCGATACTCTAAAACAAGGAAAAAACAGAAACTGGCACTGGGCTCTGGGTTAATAGGTTAGTCCCAAAAATCATATAAAATAGCATATAAATGCATATAAAACATCCAAGGTTGATAATATAATAGCATGGAACAATCAAAAATTATAGATACGTTGGAGATGTATCAGCATCCCCAAGCTTAATTCCTTCTCGTCCTCGAGTAGGTAAATGATAAAAACAGAATTTTTGATGTGGAATGCTACCTAACATATTTCTATAAGTAATTCTCTTCATTTTGGCATGAATGTTCAGATCCGTAAGATTCAAGACAAAAGTTTAATATTGACATACAAATAATAATACTTCAAGCATACTAACTAAGCAATTATGTCTTCTCAAAATAACATGGCCAAAGAAAGCTATCCCTAGAAAATCATATAGTCTGGCTATGCTCTATCTTCACCACACAAAATATTTAAATCATGCACAACCCCAATGACAAGCCAAACAATTGTTTCATACTTTTGATGTTCTCAAACTTTTTCAATCTTCACGCAATACATGAGCGTGAGCCATGGACATAGCACTATAGGTGGAATAGAATGGTGGTTGTGGAGAAGACAAAAAGGAGAAGATAGTGTCACATCAACTAGGCGTATCAACGGGCTATGGAGATTCCCATCAATAGATATCAATGTGAGTGAGTAGGGATTGCCATTGAACGGATGCACTAGAGCTATAAATGTATGAAAGCTCAACAAAAGAAACTAGTGGGTGTGCATCCAACTCGCTTGCTCACGAAGACCTAGGGCATTTTGAGGAAGCCCATCATTGGAATATACAAGCCAAGTTCTATAATGAAAGATTTCCACTAGTATATGAAAGTGACAACATAGGAGACTCTCTATCATGAAGATCATGGTGCTACTTTGAAGCACAAGTGTGCTAAAAGGATAGTAGTATTGCCCCTTCTCTCTTTTTCTCTCATTTTTTATTTTTTTATTTGGGCCTTCTCTTTTTTATGGCCTCTTTTCTCTTTTTTTTTATTTGGGCTTCTTTGGCCTCTTTTATTTATTTATTTTCGTCCGGAGTCTCATCCCGACTTGTGGGGGAATCATAGTCTCCATCATCCTTTCCTCACTGGGACAATGCTCTAATAATGATGATCATCACACTTTTATTTACTTACAACTCAAGAATTACAAATCGATACTTATAATAAAATATGACTCTATATGAATGCCTCTGGCGGTGTACCGGGATGTGCAATGACTCATGAGGACATGTATGGAAGAATTATGAACGATGGCCTTGCCGCAAATACGATGTCAACTACATGATCATCCATAGCAATATGACAATGATGAAGCGTGTCATAATAAACGAAACGGTGGAGAGTTGCATGGCAATATATCTCGGAATGGCTATGGAAATGCCATAATAGGTAGGTATGGTGGCTGTTTTGAGAAAGGTATATGGTGGATTTATGGTACCGGCGAAAGTTGCGTGGTACTAGAGAGGCTAGCAATGGTGGAAGGGTGAGAGTGCGTATAATCCATGGACTCAACATTAGTCATAAAGAACTCACATACTTATTGCAAAAATCTATTAGTTATCGAAACAAAGTACTACACGCATGCTCCTAGGGGGATAGATTGGTAGGAAAAGACCATCGCTCGTCCCCGACCGCCACTCATAAGGAAGAGAATCAATAAATAAATCATGCTACGACTTCATCACATAACGGTTCACCGTACGTGCATGGTACGGGAATCACAAACTTTAACACAAGTATCTCAAAAATTCACAACTACTCACTAGAATGACTCTAATATTACCGTTCTCATATCTCAAAACAATCATCAAGTATCAAACTTCTCATAGTATTCAATGCACTTTATATGAAAGTTTTTATTACATCCCTCTTGGATGCCCATCATATTAGGACTAAATTCATAACCAAACCAAACTACCATGCTGTTCTAAAGACTCTCAAAATAATATAAGGGAAACATGAGAGTTCATCTATTTCTATAAAATAAAACCACCACCGTGCTCTAAAAAGATATAAGTGAAGCACTAGAGCAAATGACAAACTACTCCGAAAGATATAAGTGAAGATCAATGAGTAGTCGAATAATTATGCAACTATGTGAATACTCTCTAACATTTAAGAATTTCATATCTTGGTATTTTATTCAATCAGCAAGCAAAACTAAATAAAATAAAATGACGCTCAAGCAAAACACATATTATGTGGTGAGTAAAAATATAGCTCCAAGTAAAGTTACCAACGAACGAAGACGAAAGAGGGGATGCCTTCCGGGGCATCCCCAAGCTTAGGCTTTTGGTTGTCCTTGAATATTACCTTGGGGTGCCTTGGGAATCCCCAATCTTAGGCTCTTGCCACTCCTTATTCCATGCCCATCGAATCTTTACCCAAAACTTGAAAACTTCACGACACAAAACTTAACAGAAAACTCGTGAGCTATGTTAGCGAAAGAAAACAAAACACCACTTCAAGGTACTGTAATTAACTCATTCTTTATTTATATTGGTGTTAAACCTA
This sequence comes from Triticum urartu, assembly GCF_056163025.1. Lineage (NCBI taxonomy): Eukaryota > Viridiplantae > Streptophyta > Magnoliopsida > Poales > Poaceae > Triticum > Triticum urartu. Next base: position 366,621,324 of record NC_141874.1, on the reverse strand, counting down.
CTGTATTCCAACTTCTCTATGGTTTATTAACTCTTTTACTAGCCGTAGATTCATCAAAATAAGTAAACAACACATGAAAAACAGAATCTGTCAAAAAACAGAACAGTCTGTAGTAATCTGTAGCTAACGCTAACTTCTGGAACCCAAAAAATTCTAAAATAAATTTCTGGACCTCAGGAATTTATTTATTAATCATCTGAAAAACGAATTAACTAAATATCGCCCTCCAATAAAAAATGGCAGCAAATGTCGTGAGCGCTAAAGTTTCTGTTTTTTACAGCAAGATCAACAAGACTTTCCCCAGGTCTTCCCAACGGTTCTACTTGGCACAAACCCTAATTAAAAGCATAAAACCACATCTAAACAGAGGCTAGATGAATTATTTATTAATAAACAGGAAGAAAAAACAAGGAACAGAAATAAAGTTGGGTTGCCTCCCAACAAGCGCTATCGTTTAACGCCCCTAGCTAGGCATGATGATTTCAATGATGCTCACATAAAACATAAGAATTGGAACATAAAGAGAGCATCATGAAGAATATGACTAGCACATTTAAGTCTAACCCACTTCCTATGCATAGGGATTTTGTGAGCAAGTAACTTATGGGAACAATAATCAACTAGCATAGGAGGGCAAAACAAGCATAACTTCAAAACTTTAAGCACATAGAGAGGAAACTTGATATTATTGCAATTCCTACAAGCATATGTTCCTCCCTCATAATAATTTTCAGTAGCATCAGGAATGAATTCAAAAATATAACCGGCACCTAAAGCATTCTTTTCATGATCTACAAGCATAGAAATTCCATTACTCTCCACACAAGCAAAATTCTTCTCATGAATAATAGTGGGAGCAAACTCAACAAGATAATTATCATGTGAGGCATAATCCAATTGAAAACTAAAATCATGATGACAAATTTCATGGATATCATTATTCTTTATAGAATAGAAGGCATCACAATAATCATCATAGATAGCAACTTTGTTCTCATAATCAATTGGAACCTCTTTCGGAATAGTGGATTTATCACAAAATAAAGTCATGGCCTCTCCAAATCCACTTTCATCAATATAATCATCATAAATAGGAGGGATGCTTTCATCATAATAAATCTGCTCATCAAAACTTGGGGGACAAAAAATATCATATTCATCAAACAAAGCTTCCCCAAGCTTGTGGCTTTGCATATTATTAGCATCATGGATATTCAAGGAATTCATACTAACAACATTGCAATCATGCTTATCGTTCAAATATTTAGTGCCAAACATTTTAATGCATTCTTCTTCTAACACTTTGGCACAATTTTCCTTTCCATGATACTCACGAAAGATATTAAAAAGATGAAGCGTATGAGGCAAACTCAATTCCATATTTTTTTTGTAGTTTTCTTTTATAAACCAAACTAGTGCTAAAACAAGAATAAAACGATTCGATTGCAAGATCTAAAGATATACCTTCAAGCGCTAACCTCCCCGGCAACGGCGACAGAAAAGAGCTTGATGTCTACTACACAACCTTCTTCTTGTAGACGTTGTTGGTCCTCCAAGTGCAGAGGTTTGTAGGACAGTAGCAAATTTCCCTCAAGTGGATGACCTAAGGTTTATCAATCCGTAGGTGGCGTATGATGAAGATGGTCTCTCTCAAGCAACCCTGCAACCAAATAACAAAGAGTCTCTTGTGTCCCCAACACACCCAATACAATGGAAAATTGTATAGGTGCACTAGTTCGGCGAAGAGATGGTGATACAAGTGGTATATGGATGGTAGATAAAGGTTTTTGTAATCTGAAAATATAAAAAAAGCAAGGTAACTAATGATAAAAGTGAGCGCAAACGGTATTGCAATGCGTTGAAACAAGGCCTAGGGTTCATACTTTCACTAGTGCAAGTTCTCTCAACAATAATAACATAATTGGATCATATAACTATCCCTCAACATGCAACAAAGAGTCACTCCGAAGTCACTAATAGCATCGAACAAATGAAGAGATTATGGTAGGGTACGAAGCCACCTCAAAGTTATTCTTTCCAATCAATCCGTTGGGCTATTCCTATAAGTGTCACAAACAGCCCTAGAGTTCGTACTGGAATAACACCTTAAGACACAAATCAACCAAAACCAAAATGTCACTTAGATACTCCAATGTCACCTCATGTATCCGTGGGTATAATTATACGATATGCATCACACAATCTCATATTCATCTATTCAACCAACACATAGAACCTCAAAGAGTGCCACAAAGTTTCTACCAGAGTGTCAAGATGAAAACGTGTGCCAACCCCTATGCATAGGTTCATGGGCGGAACCCCCAAGTTGATCACCAAAACATACATCAAGTGGATCAATAGAATACCCCATTGTCACCACGGGTATCCCACGCAAGACATACATCAAGTCTTCTCAAATCCTTAAAGACTCAATCCGATAAGATAACTTCAAAGGGAAAACTCAATCCATTACAGGAGAGTAGAGGGGGAGAAACATCATAAGATCCAACTATAATAGCAAAGCTCGCGATACATCAAGATTGTACCACCTCAAGAACACGAGAGAGAGATTAAACACATAGGTAATGGTACATACCCTCAGCCCCAAGGGAGAACTACTCCCTCCTCGTGATGGAGAGCACCGGGATGATGAAGATGGCCACCGGAGAGGGATTCCCCCTCCGGAAGGGTGCCGAAACAGGTCTAGATTGGTTTTCGGTGGCTACGGAGGCTTCTAGCAGCTAAACTCCCGATCTATTGTCGTCCCCGAAGTTTTTAGGGTATATGGGTATATACGGGAGGAAGAAGTACGTTGGTGGATCTCCGGGCTGTCCACGAGGCAGGGGGCGCGCCTAGGGGGGTGGAGGCTCCCCCACCCTCGTGGGCAGCCCGGGACTCTCCTGGTCCAACTCCGATACTCCGTAGGCTTCTTCTGGTCCAAAAATATGTTCTGTGAAGTTTCAGGTCAATTGGACTCCGTTTGATTTTCCTTTTCTACAATACTCTAAAACAAGGAAAAAACAGAAACTGGCACTGGGCTCTGGGTTAATAGGTTAGTCCAAAAAATGATATAAAATATCATATAATGGCATATAAAACATCCAAGTTTGATAATATAATAGCATGGAACAATCAAAAATTATAGATACATTGGAGACGTATCACACCGTCACCACGCCGTCGTGTTGACGGAAATCATCTACTACCTCGACACCTTGCTGGATCAAGAAGGCGAGGACGTCACCGAGCTGAACGTGTGCAGAACTCGAAGGTGTCATACGACCGGTGCTTGATCAGTTAGAGCTAGAAGAAGTTCGACTAAATCAACCGCGTTGTTGAGCGCTTCCACTTTCGGTCTACGAGGGTACGTGGACACACTCTCCCCCTCTGGTTGCTATGCATCTCCTAGATAGATCTTGCGTGAGCATAGGAATTTTTTGAAATTGCATTCTATGTTTCCCAACAAATCATAGCCTCATCATGGCATGCGCATCACTCTCGACATCCTCATCTCTACCATCTGTGATTCCGAATGTAGACCGACCCTTCTCGAATAAATGTGCTCAGCTATGTGCTACTTGTGAGCTACATTGGGATTTTCCCTGAAGAGGAAGGTTGAAGTAGTACGGTAAAGATAAGTATTTCTCTTGGTGAGAACCAAGGTCGTCGAACCAATAGGAGAACCATGCAAACTCTCATCATCAGCACCTACAGTCACAAAAGTAAATATATGCACCCAACGCGGGCAACAGGGTAATCAATCCCCTTGAACTTGTTACTTGCAAGGATTAATTCCGATGGTGGTAGATAGATAAAAAGAAAAGTAAAGCAACAAATAAATAAATTGCAGAAAGGTAATTTTGGTTTATATAATATGATAAAAGTAGAGCCGAGGGCCATAGTTTTGACTAGAGGCTTCCCTCTCGAACACACAACATACGGTGGGTAGACAAATTACTGTTGGGCAGCGATAGAAAATCGCATAGTTATGATGTTATTAATGGCAATGATCACGTATATAGGCATCACGTCTGTGACAAGTAGACCGACTCCTGCCTGCATCTACTACTATTACTCCACCAATCGACCGCTATCCAGCATGCATCTATGGTATTAAGTTCATAACAAATAATGTAACACCTTAAGCAAGATGACACGGACAAAGTAAACTCAAGCAATATAAATAAACCCCGTCATTTTATCCTTAGTAGCAACAATACAATACGTGCCTCGCTACCCCTTATGTCACGAGGTGAGGACACCGCAAGATCGAACCCACTACAAAGCACCTCTCCCACTGAAGACCAAACGGATAGATCGAAGAGAAATACAAATCTACCATAATCATGCATAATAAAGTTCACAAAAACCTCAATTAATTTCAATGAATAATCTGATCATAAACCCACAATTCATCGAATCACAACAAAAACACTCCAAAATAAGATTAGATCAGATAGAAATCCAAGAAGATCGAGGAGAACATTGTATTGAAGATCAAAGAGAGACAAGAAGCCATCTAGCTACTAGCTATGGACCCATAGGTCCATGGTGAACTACTCACACATCATCGGTAGGGCAGCATGGTTGATGTAGAAGCCCTCCGTGATCGATTCCCCTTCTGACAGAGTACCAGAAAAGGCCTCCAGATGGGATCGCAGAAGAACAGAAGCTTGCGGCGGCAGAAAAATTGTTTCGGGTGGCTCTCTGGGGTTTTAATATTTGAGAATTTATATAAGTGGAATTAGGCCAGACAAAGCCACATCGGGCTAACAAGGCATCAGGGCGCGCCTACCCCCCAGGACGCGCCATGTTGCCTTGTCGTTTCCTTGTTTACCGCCTAGTCTCATCCCGAAGCTTCTAGGGTCTCTTTTGTCCAGAAAATCGTCAAAACGCTTAGTAGCATTTGGACTCAGTTTGGTACTCCAAAAACAGGCAAAAAACAGGAACTAGCGCTAGGCATTGGGTTGATAGGTTGATGACCCACAAGTATAAGGGAGCAATTGTAGTCCTTTTGATAAGTAAGAGTGTCGAACCCAACAAGGAGCAGAAGGAAATGACAAGCGGTTTTCAGCAAGGTATTTTCTGCACGCACTGAAATTATCGGTAATAGATATTTTTATAGAAAGGTAATTAGAAATGGACAAGTATTAGTAATGATAACAAAGGTGCAGCAAGGTAGCCCAATCCTTTTTGTAGAAAAGGACAGGCCGGAAAGGTCTCTTATAATAAGCAAGGCGTTCTTGAGGACACACGGGAATTTCATCTAGTCACTTTCATCATGTTTGTTTGATTCGCGTTCGTTACTTTGATAATTTGATATGTGGGTGGACCAGTGCTTGGGTGTTGTTATTACTTGAACAAACCTCCCACTTATGATTACCCCCTCTCGCAAGCGTTCGGAACTACGAAGAAGAATTAAGAATAATTTAACCATAGCATGAAACATATGGATCCAAATCAGTCCCTTACAGAATAACGCATAAACTAGGGTTTAAGCTTCTGTCACTCTAGCAACCCATCATCTAATAACTACTCCATGATGCTTTGCCTTATCCCTGAAGATGGTGAAGTGCCATGTCACTACTGCAGGATACTAGTAACGTGACACTACGATCAGAGACCCTTTGCCAAAACTATGTACGATGCAAATAGTCGCAAATGGTGGTGTAAAAACCATCAAAAAAGGTGCAAAACGTTTGCGATGGAGGATCCATCAAACACGGTTCAGATTTTAGTTGTGTGTGCGATGTAGGGCACACAGTTAATCCATTCCAACGGTTTGCGATGAGGCACAACAACAGAAACGGGCAGCCATATCAATGTGTGTGTGATGTAGGACATATGATTAATCCATCCGAACTGTTTGTGATGAGGTACAACAGAGAGGGGCAGCCATATCAATGTGTGTTCGATATACGGCATATGGTTCACTCAGACAAACTGTTTTCGATTAGGGAACACAACAGAAACGGTTCAACTTAATAAGATATGTGTGATATGCGGCATATAGTTCACATGTATGAAATGTTTGTGATGAGCCAAAAGAACACAAACGAGTCGTGTAAACAAGATGTGTATGATACGTGGCAAACAGCTGACTCGGATGAACTGTTTGCGATGAGAAATTACAATATAGACGGCCAATACATTTACTTCATGTGTGATTCTGTGTGTACAAAAAACTTTGAGAAATGCAAACTAGTTGCTTGCGCTGGCTAGGATTATCGCACACGATGCGTCTACGAGTACTCATGTGCGATGATTAGTATGTTACACATATGTTCCCTTATGTTAACATGTGTGTGAATTTGCAATATGGACAGTTAATATGCAAATGCCTTCTGGACATCGGGCACACGCTTAAACTCAATGAACTTTGTATGATACTAATACTTTCCATCAAAATTTATGAACTTGGGTAACAACATTTGAGTAACATATATATAGTGGTTACACTATTCGAAAAAAGGAGGATCTTCGTAACACGATTTTGACAACCATATGGTCCATATCTACATACTTAACATAGTAACAACTATCACATTTTAAGAGGCTAAGGGCCAACAACCATATGGTCCATATCTACATACTTAACATATATAGTAACAGCTAACACATTTTAAGTGGCTGAGGGCCAACAACCACAACTATTCACTGGAAGCAGCTTGATCACGGCGACTCGACATCTCCTCAATGAAAAGGAAGAGCCCTCCTATGCCTTGGTAGAGCATGAGTAGAACAGTGTCTCCAATTTTCCAATATGGGTGCATTGCCACGAGAAGCAAGAACTTGTTAATTTGAATGGTTCCATTTCTGCGGGAAATGCAGTACCTTGCAGTCACTTTGGCGTTATTAGCAGGCACAAGTGTAATTTGACCACGCCAGGAAATCGATCCAGGAACTACTACAGGGGCAATTTCTGTTGACATGTAGAATAAAAACCAATTGTAACATATCGTTGAAGATATATATATATATATAGTTTATGAGCATCAACATTAAAATAAGACTTTTTACCAGCGTTTTGTGCACACAATTGGTCTTGTTCAGTGTGTGCACCATAGGTCTAATTAATCCCATCCAAAATCCAGCGTTCAAACGTTGTGCTATCTTTGTCAGATTATCAACAAAGTTTATGACATGCTTCAAGTCCTTCCAGTGAAATTTGGTACGCTTTGTAACATACACATAATTCACTATGCATCCAACATATCCTGCTTAAAAGGTGGAGAGGTATTATTTATTCAGAACTTGGCAGAAGAATATATAGTGCGCATAAATTGGTAAACAGAATTTTTTACTGCCTAGGAACAGAGTCAGAATATGATATCACATTTGGTTGCTTAAATAGTGATCAATTAGTCAGAACAAATACCCCGATTTTGCTGAGTAATATGACAGCATGGAGAAATTTGAAAGGACAATAACCTCGATTAGACTCTGATCGGCTGATGGCGTTGGGGAAGTAAACATCCATGTAAATTAGACCAGGTTGTGGTGCATGAACTAGAATTTTATTGCCAGCTTTCAGTTCATAACACTTAGACATTTTTCTCCAAAGGTCCTCATTAAAATATGAGTGACCATCTTTATCAAGTTTTACGCTAACCATCATTGTAAATCCATGATGTGTTGTCAATATGACATCCTTGGAGTCATCAACAAAGTAAAGCCCAAGATTTCCTTCTACTCCTGTTCTTGCAAAGCAAGGGATGTACTGCTTGAAATGAAAATTAAGATCGCAAATTAGATATATTGAAATAACATAGCAAGATGCAAATATGGTAGTAACTGATAGAACAGATCAATATATAGATGAAAGCAAAGGACAAAAATATAGAATTAAAATAGAAAATGTAACAAAGATTTGATGCTAATATATAGATAATGTAGCAATAGACAATATATGTTCACAAATTTAGGCCATGCCGATCGTGGTAGGTTGAGATTGAACATATCGAGCACTTCCTGAAGTCATCCAGAATGGTGAGATAGAACTTCGTTTCTGACTGGCCACGATCATAGTTGCCCGATTTGTGCTTGCATTGTGGACACATGAATGAACACCCACGAATTAGATAAAACAAAAATGATTCCACGGTGATTTCCGCTAGTTGATTAATAGCGACGGACGAACTGCGATAAGAGATGAGTGAATATTTTGCTAAGTTGATAACCTTCTCCATGAGAAAAATCCCCTGCCCAATCACACAAAAAACCCCAGTCGACCAGAGTCTAGAATGTCGCTGCAAATAGGCGGCGGAAAGCGGTAGGGGCGAAATCCCATGCCGTTTGGAGCGCAACCTACGCCCGCCGCCAACACCCGTTGTGGAGGAGTCCGCGGCAAGTGAGTGGGGACGAAGTGGGCGAGGGTTTTCTTTTTTGTTTTGCATGTGTGAGTGAACACAAACTTTTTGCAGAGGCGACGAAGATGAATCGTGTGTGATAGTAAATCACCAAGATTGAATGGGAATCCAAATTTCCTTTGTCCTTCATCCATGAGTTTTTTTTCTACGATGAACATAAACCCTGCTAATCACCGTGTTCAAATTTGGCACTTTTCCGGGTTCATTTACAATATTTAGGGGATAATGTGCATTTTGTAGGCATTAATGCACATGATTCAAATTCAAACAATAGGTGCTTGAAAAGGTGCACAAGAATGGTCTGGAAAAACCATACTCGTGGTATTTAGTAATTTATCAAGCCTTTTACAAGGAATGGGCAGAGATTTCAATGGAATGCATGGCAAAAGTCAACCACAAGCACATCATTTACTGGGTTATCAATGATAGAGGCAAAGGTGTCCCGATGTTTCAATGAGATGGTGGCTATCGTTTCTGGGGGAGTCGACCTAGACAATCCGACTACGAACGTGCAAGACGTCGCGCCTTAGCAATGGCTAAACCAACTTTCGAGGGGTTATTGACCACGCCGGAGCACGATCAACCTGACCACGAGGGTCTGTTTCCTGCAAGCAAACGAAGAACAAGCAAGAAACTGAGATTGCAATATGGATATTGCGAATATAAGATGAAGGCTTTATTGATCAAGGTGGGGTTCTGTGACGTGTTGGTCTGGTCGTTGGACACAAACGAAGTATGAGAAGTTGCAGCTATGGCGAACTTTTAATCTAAACAAAACCCAAAGTCTAAACGACGCCCTAAGGGCTGTATATATGGAGGAAGAGGGGGGAATTTCGTGGCCCTAGAGGGTGGGGTCCGAAACCAACCCTAACTCTTGTTTCCCCACACATACGGACTCTAAATATAGCCTATACTCAAGTATTTCGAAATTACATGGGCCTGGCCCATTAATAAGGTGATGCAGCACGTAGAATAGCCTATGGACGAATATTATGAAGTGGCATCTTGTATATTTCGTCCAAGGATTCATGCACTCCTTATGGCGGCTTCAAAGTCCTGAAATCATCACTTGTAACTCCGTTCTTGATCCCCTTGCGCATGCCATCAACTCCATGCATGTTCTTGCTCCATTGTTCATCCCTCTCCAAGCTAGGCCCTTCATTTGTAAGGAAAACAAATGTATCCAATTTAGGCAGCATCATAATCTCATGAACATTAGAATCATTACCAAGAAACTGAAGTACCTGGTAATTTAATTGGCGTGCGCGAGCTCTAGTAATTGGTCCAGTATATGTAACAGTAGGGGCTGTGGGTGTAACAATGCTATTGATGTCCTCATCAATCAACTATAGAACAATGAAATACGTGCTTGAAAAACATGACGCCTGGCATGGTACCATGGTATGGCCTCAATGTTCCCTGGTTAAAAGCTGAAAAGGTTTGATTTATGTTGTCATGCATGCCCTTCATAATCGAACCATCATCGAGGAAGTTCAATGCTTTAGAGAGGGAAATCACCAAGATTGAAGGGGAATCCAAATTTCCATCCTAGTTTGTAATTCAGTTTTTTTCCAACGATCAACATACCGCCTCAAATGCAATGTGTTCAAATTTGACATTTTTCCGAACTCATTTACCATATTTAGGGGATTATGTGCATTTTCTAGGCATCAATTATGCACATAATTCAAATTCGAACAATCAGTGCATGAAAAGGTGCACAAGAACGGTCTGGAAAACCATGCTCGTGCTATTTAGTACATTCTCATGCCTTTTACAAGAAATGGGAAGATATTTCTAGGAAATGTGTGGCAATATTCAACCATAAACGTGTCGTTTATTGGGTTAACAACTATACTAAAATGAAATACATGATTGGAAAACATGACGCGTGGTGTGGTGCCATGGTATGGCCTCCCCGTGCCCTGGTAAAAATGTCGTCATGCACACCTTTCATAAATCGAACCATTACCGAGGAAGTTTCATGGTTTCGAGGGGGAAATCACCATGATTGAAGGGGGATCTAAATTTCCTTTGTCCTTTGTCCACACGTTTTTTCTATGAATATACAATCTGCAAATCGCCATGTTCAAGTTTGGCACTTTTCCGGGTTCATTTGCCATATTTAGGGGATTATGTCCATTTCCTAGGCATTAATGCACATAATTCAAGTTCAAACAATTGGTGCGTGAAAGGGTGCACAACAACGGCCTGGAAAAACATGCTCATGTCATTTAGTAAATTCTCATGCCCTTTACAAGGAATGGACAGGTATTTCTATGAGATGTGTGGCAATAGTCAACCACAAATGTTTATTTGTTGGGTTTTCAACTATAGAAAAATGAAATAAATGCTTGAAAAACATAACGCCTAGCACGGTGCCATGGTATGACCTCACCATGCCCTGGTAAAAATTTGAGAAGGTTTGACTTATGTCATCATGCATGGCCTTCATAAATCGAGCCACCACCAAGGAAGTTCCATGCATTCGAGAGGGAAATCCCCAAGATTGAAGGGGAATCCAACTTTCCATCCTAGTTTGTCATTCAGTTTTTTTCCAACGATCAACATACCGGCTCAAATGCAATGTGTTCAAATTTGACATTTTTCCGGGCTCATTTACCATATTTATGGGATTATGTGCATTTTCTAGGCATTAATGGACATAATTCAAATTCGAACAAATGGTGCATGAAAAGGTGCACAAGAACGGTCTGTAAAACCATGCTGGTGTTATTTAGTACATTCTCATGCCTTTTACAAGGAATGGGAAAATATTTCAAGGAAATGTGTGGCAATAGTCAACCATAAACGTGTCGTTTATTAGGTTAACAACTATACAAAAAATGAAACACATGGTTGGAAAACATGACGCCTGGCGTGGTGCCATGGTATGGCCTCCCCATGCCCTGGTAAAAATTGGAGAATGTTTTCCTTATGTCGTGATGCACGAATTTCATAAATTGAACCATCACCGAGGAAGTTTCAAGGTTTCGAGGGGGAAATCACCAAGATTGAAAGGGGATCCAAATTTCCATTGTCCTTTGTCCACGAGTTTTTTCTACGATGAACATACAACCTGCAAATCACCGTGTTCAAATTTGGCACTTTTCTGGGTTGATTTTCCATATTTTAGGGGATTATGTGCATTTCCTAGGCATTAATGCACATAATTCAAGTTAAAACAATCGGTGCATAAAAGGGTGCGCAAAAACGGCTTGGAAAACCATGCTCGTGCCATTTAGTAAATTCTCATGCCTTTTGCAAGGAAGGGACATATATTTCGATGAAATGTGTGGCAATAGTCAACCACAAATGTTCGTTTATTGGGTTTTCAACTATAGGAAAAATGAAATAAATGCTTGAAGAACATGACGCCTAGCATGGGGTGCCATGGTATGACCTCACCATGCCCTGGTAAAAATTTGGGAAGGTTTGGCTTATGTCATCATGCACACCCTTCATAAATCGAACCATCACCAAGGTAGTTCCATGCATTCAAGAGGGAAATCCCCAAGATTGAAGGTGAAACCAAATTTCCATCTTAGTTTGTCATTCAGTTCTTTTTCCAACGACCAACATACCGCCCCAAATGCAACGTGTTAAAATTTGACATTTTTCCGGGAACATTTACCATAGTTATGGGATTATTTGCATTTTCTAGGAATTAATGGACATAATTCAAATTCAAACAATTGGTGCATGAAAAGGTGCACAAGAACGATCTGGAAAACCATACTCGTGTTATTTAGTACATTCTCATGCCTTTTGCAAGGAATGGGCAAATATTTCAAGGAAATGTGTGGCTACCGTCAACCATAAACGTGTCGTTTACTGGGTTAACAACTATACAAGAAATGAAACACATGGTTGGAAAACATGACGCCTGGTGTGGTGCCATGGTATGGCCTCACCATGCCCTGGTAAAAATTGGAGAATGTTTTCCTTATGTCGTGATGCACGCCTTTCATAAATTAAGCCATCACCAAGGAAGTTTCAAGGTTTCGAGGGGGAAATCACCAAGATTGAAGGGGATCCAAATATCCTTTGTCCATGAGGTTTTTTTCTATGATGAACATACAACTTGCAAATCACCGTGTTCAAATTTGGCACTTTCCTGGGTTCATTTGCCATATTTAGGGGATTATGTGCATTTCCTAGGCATTAATGCACATAATTCGAGTTAAAACAATCGATGCATGAAAGGGTGCACAAGAACGGCATGGAGAACCTTGCTCCTGCCATTTAGTAAATTCTCATGCCTTTTACAACAAAGAGACAGATATTTCGATGAAATGCGTGGCAATTGTCAACCACAAAACGCTTGTTTATTGGGTTTTCAGCTATACAAAAAATGAAATAAATGCTTGAAAAACATGACGCCTAGCATAGTGTGCCATGGTATGACCTCTCCATGCCTTGGTAAAAATTTGAGAAGGTTTGGCTGATGTCGTCATGCATGCCCTTCATAAATCAAACCATCACCGAGGAAGTTCCATGCTTTGGAGAGAGAAATCCCCAAGATTGAAGGCGAATCCAAAATTTTGTCCTAGTTTATCATTCGGTTTTTTTCCAATGACCAACATACCGCCTTAAATGCAACGTGTTCAACTTCGACATTTTTCCGGGCTCATTTACCATATTTATGGTATTATGTGCGTTTTCTAGGCATTAATGGCCATAATTCAAATTCGAACAATCGGTGCATGAAAAGGTGCACAAGAACGGTCTGGAAAACCATGCTCATGTTATTTAGTACATTCTCATGCCTTTTACAAGGAATGGGAAAATATTTCAAGGAAATGTGTGGCAATAGTCAACCATAAACGCGTCGTTTACTGGGTTAACAACTATACAAAAAATTAATCACATGGTTGGAAAACATGACGCCTGGCGTGGTGCCATGGTATGGGCTCACTCTGCCCTGGTAAAAATTGGAGAATGTTTTCCTTATGTCGTGATGCACGCCTTTCATAAATCAAACCATTATCGAGGAAGTTTCATGGTTTCGAGGGGGAAATCACCAAGATTGAAGGGGGGTCCAAATTTCCTTTGTCCTTTGTCCACGAGTTTTGTTCTATGATGAACATACAACCTGCAAATCACCATGTGCAAATTTGGTACTTTTCCGGGTTCATTTGCCATATTTAGGGGATTATGTGCATTTCCTAGGCATTAATGCACATAATTCAAGTTCAAACAATCGGTGCATGAAACGGTGCACAAGAACGGCCTGGAAAACCATGCTCGTGGCATTTAGTAAATTCTCATGCCTTTCACAAGGACAGGCCATATATTTCTTAGAAATGTGTGGCACTAGTCAACCACAAACATTTGTGCATTAGGTTTTCAACTATAGAACAAATGAAATAAATGCTTGAAAACATGACGCCTGGCATGGTGTGCCATGGTATGACCTCACCATGCCGTGGTAAAAATTTGAGAAGGTTTGGCTTATGTAGTCATGCAAACCCTTCATAAATTGAACCATCACTGAGGAAGTTCCATGCTTTCAAGCGGGAAATCCCCAAGATTGAAGGCGAATCCAAACTTCCGTCCTATTTTGTCATTTAGTTTTTTTCCAACGGCCAACATACCGCCTCAAATGCAATGTGTTAAATTTTGATATTTTTCCGGGAACATTTACCATATTTATGGGATTATGTGCATTTTCTAGGCATTAATGGACATAATTCAAATTCGAACAATCGGTGCATGAAAAGGTGCACCAGAACGGTCTGGAAAACCTTGCTTGTGTTATTTAGTACATTCTCATGCCTTTTACAAGGAAGGGGCAAATATTTCAAGGAAATGTGTGGCAATAGTCAACCATAAACGTGTCGTTTACTGGGTTAAGAACTATACAAAAAATGAAATACATGGTTGGAAAACATGACGCCTGGCATGGTCCTATGGTATGGCCTCACCATGCCCTAGTAAATATTGGAGAATGTTTTCCTTATGTCATGATGCACGCCTTTCATAAATCGAACCATCACCGAGGAAGTTTCATGGTTTCAATGGGGGGAAATCACCAAGATTGAAGGGGGATCCAAATTTCCTTTGTCCTTTGTCCATGAGTTTTTTTCTACGATGAAAATACAACCTGCAAATCACCATGTTCAAATTTGGCACTTTTTCGAGTTCATTTGCCATATTTAGGGGATTATGTGCATTTCCTAGGCATTAATGCACATAATTCAAGTTCAAACAGTCGGTACATGAAAGGGTGCACAACAACGGCCTGGAAAACCATGCTCGTGGCATTTAGTAAATTCTCATGCCTTTCACAAGGACGGGCCATATATTTCTTAGAAATGTGTGGCAATAGTCAACCACAAACGTTTGTGCATTGGGTTTTCAACTATAGAAAAAAATGAAATAAATGCTTGAAAACATGACGCCTGGCATGGTGTGCCATGGTATGACCTCACCATGCCATGGTAAAAATTTGAGAAGGTTTGGCTTATGTAGTCATGCAAACCCTTCATAAATCGAACCATCACTGAGGAAGTTCCATGCTTTCAAGCGGAAAATCCCCAAGATTGAAGGCGAATCCAAACTTCCGTCCTATTTTGTCATTTAGTTTTTTTCCAACGGCCAACATACCGCCTCAAATGCAATGTGTTAAAATTTGATATTTTTCTGGGAACATTTACCATATTTATGGGATTATGTGCATTTTCTAGGCATTAATGGACATAATTCAAATTTGAACAATTGGTGCATGAAAAGGTGCACCAGAACGGTCTGGAAAACCTTGCTTGTGTTATTTAGTACATTCTCATGCCTTTTACAAGGAAGGGGCAAATATTTCAAGGAAATGTGTGGCAATAGTGAACCATAAATGTGTCGTTTACTGGGTTAAGAACTATATAAAAAATGAAATACATGGTTGGAAAACATGACGCCTGGCGTGGTCCTACGATATGGCCTCACCATGCCCTAGTAAATATTGGATAATATGTTCTCCTTATGTCATGATGCACGCCTTTCATAAATCGAACCATCACCGAGGAAGTTTCATGGTTTCAATGGGGGAAATTACCAAGATTGAAGGGGGATCCAAATTTCCTTTGTCCTTTGTCCATGAGTTTTTTTCTACGATGAAAATACAACCTGCAAATCACCATGTTCAAATTTGGCACGTTTTCGAGTTCATTTTCCATATTTAGGGGATTATGTGCATTTCCTAGGCATTAATGCACATAATTCAAGTTCAAACAGTCGGTGCATGAAAGGGTGCACAACAACGGCCTGGAAAACCATGCACGTGCCATTTAGTAAATTCGCATGCCTTTTACAAGGAAGGGACAGATATTTCGATGAAATGTGTGGCAATAGTCAACGACAAACCTTTGTTTATTGGGTTTTCAGCTATAGAAAAATGAAATAAATGCTTGAAAGACATGACGCCTGGCATGGTGTGCCATGGTTTGACCTCACCATGTCGTCATGCACCCCCTTCATAAATCGAACCACCACCGAGGAAGTTCCATGCTTTCAAGAGGGAAATCCCCAAGATTGAAGGCGAATCCGAATTTTCATCGTAGTTTGCCATTCAGTTTTTGTCCAATGACCAACATACTGCCTTAAATGCAACGTGTTCAAATTTGACATTTTTCCAAGCTCATTTACCATTTTTATGGGATTATGTGCATTTTCTAGGCATTAATGGACATAATTCAAATTCGAACAATTGGTGCATGGAAAGGTGCACAAGAATGGTCTGGAAAACCATACTCGTGTTATTTAGTACATTCTCATGCCTTTTACACGGAATGGGAAAATATTTCAAGGAAATTTGTGGCAATAGTCAACCACAAACGCGTCGTTTACTAGGTTAACAACTATAGAAAAAATGAAACACATGGTTGGAAAACATGACGCCTGGCGTGGTGCCATGGTATGGCTTCACCGTGCCCTGGTAAAAATTGGAGAATGTTTTCCTTATGTCGTGATGCACGCCTTTCATAAATCATCACCGAGGAAGTTCATGGTTTTGAGGGGGAAATCACCAGGATTGAAGGGGGGTCCAAATTTCCATTTTCCTTTGGCCACTGTTTTTTTTTCTACGATGAACATACAACCTGCAAATCACCGTGTGCAAATTTGGCACTTTTCCGGGTTCATTTGCCATATTTAGGGGATTCTGTGCATTTCCTAGGCATTAATGCACATAATTCAAGTTCCAACAATTGGTGCATGAAACGGTGCACAAGAACGGCTTGGAAAACCATGCTCGTGGCATTTAGTAAATTCTCATGCCTTTTACAAGGAAGGGACAGATATTTCGTTGAAACGTGTGGCAATAGTCAACGACAAACATTTGTTTATTGGGTTTTCAACTATAGAAAAAATGAAATAAATTCTTGAAAAACATGAGGCCTAGCATGGTATGCCATGGTATGTCCTCACCATGCCCTGGTAAAAATTTGAGAAGGTTTGGCTTATGTCAGCATGCACGCCCTTCATAAATCGAACCATCACTGAGGAAGTTCCATGCTTTTGAGATGGAAATCCCAAGATTGAAGTCGAATCCAAATTTCCATCCTAGTTTGTCATTCAGTTTTTTCCAATGACCAACATACCACTTTAAATGCCACGTGTTCAAATTTGACATTTTTCCGGGCTCATTTACCATATTTATGGGATTATGTGCATTTTCTAGGCATTAATGGACATAATTCAAATTCGAACAATCCGTGCATGAAAAGGTGCACAAGAACGGTCTGGAAAACCTTGCTTGTGTTATTTAGTACATTCTCATGCCTTTTACAAGGAATGGGCAAATATTTCAAGGAAATGTGTGGCGATAGTCAACCATAAATGTGTCGTTTACTGGGTTAACAACTATACAAAAAATGAAACACATGGTTGAAAAACATGACGCCTGGCGTGGTGCCATGGTATGGCCTCACCATGCCCTGGTAAATATTGGAGAATGTTTTCCTTATGTCGCGGTGCACGCCTTTCATAAATCGAACCATCTTCAACGAAGTTTCATGGTTTCGAGGGGGAAATCACCAAGATTGAAGGGGGGGGTCCAAATTTCCTTTGTCCATGAGGTTTTTTCTACGATGAACATACAACTTGCAAATCACCGTGTTCAAATTTGGCACTTTCCCGGGTTGATTTGCCATATTTAGGGGATTATGTGCATTTCCTAGGCATTAATGCACATAATTCAAGGTCAAACAGTCGGTGCATGAAAGGTTGCACAAGAATGGCCAGGAAAACCATGCTAGTGGCATTTAGTAAATTCTCATGCCTTTTACAAGGAAGGGAGAGATATTTCTTTGAAATGTGTGGCAATAGTCAACCACAAACGTTTGTTTATTGGGTTTTCAACTATAGAAAAAATGACATAAATGCTTGAAAACATGACGCCTGGCATGGTGTGCCATGGTATGACCTCACCATGCCCTGGTAAAAATTTGAGAAGGTTTGGCTTATGTCGTCATGCACACCCTTCATAAGTCGGACCATCACCGAGGAAGTTCCATGCTTTCAAGAGGGAAATCCCCAAGATTGAAGGCGAATCCAAACTCCCGTCCTAGTTTGTCATTCAGTTTTTTTTCCAACGATCAACATACCACGTCAAATGCAACGTGTTAAAATTTGACATTTTTCTGGGAACATTTACCATATTTATGGGATTATGTGCATTTTCTAGGCATTAATGGACATAATTCAAATTCGAACAATCCGTGCATGAAAAGGTGCACAAGAACGGTCTGGAAAACCTTGCTTGTGTTATTTAGTACATTCTCATGCCTTTTACAAGGAATGGGCAAATATTTCAAGGAAATGTGTGGCAATAGTCAACCATAAATGTGTTGTTTACTAGGTTAACAACTATACAAAAAAGGAAACACATGGTTGGAAAACATGACGCCTGGCATGGTGCCATGGTATGGCCTCACCATGCCCTAGTAAATATTGGATAATGTTTTCCTTATGTTGTGATGCACGCCTTTCATAAATCGAACAATCACCGAGGAAGTTTCATGGTTTCAAGGGGGAAATCACCAAGATGGAAGGGGGATCCAAATTTCCTTTGTCCTTTGTCCACGAGTTTTTTTATATGATGAACATACAACGTTCAAATCACCGTGTTCAAATTTTGCACTTTTCCGGGTTCATTTGCCATATTTAGGGGATTATGTGCATTTCCTAGGCATTAATGCACATAATTCAAGTTCAAACAGTCGGTGCATGAAAGGGTGCACAAGAACGGCCTGGAAAACCATGCTCGTGCCATTTAGTAAATTTGCATGCCTTTTACAAGGAAGGGACAGATATTTTGATGAAATGTGTGGCAATAGTCAACGACAAACATTTTTTATTGGGTTTTCAGCTATAGAAAAATGAAATAAATGCTTGAAAAACATGACGCCTGGCATGGTGTGCCATGGTTTGACCTCACCATGCCTTGGTACAAATTTGAGAAGGATTGGCTTATGTCGTCATGCATGCCATTCATAAATTGAACCATCACCGAGGAAGTTTCATGCTTTCAAGAGGGAAATCCCCAAGATTGAAGGCGAATCTAAATTTCCTTCCTGGTTTGCCATTTAGTTTATTTTCCAATGACCAGCATACCGCCTTAAATGCAATGTGTTCAAAATTGGCATTTTTCCGAGCTCATTTACCATATTTATTGGATTATGTGCATTTTCTAGGCATTAATGGACATAATTCAAATTCGAACAATCGGTGCATGAAAAGTCGCACAAGAACGGTCTAGAAAACCATGCTCATGTTATTTAGTACATTCTCATGCCTTTTACAAGGAATGGGAAAATATTTCAAGGAAATGTGTGGCAATAGTCAACCATAAGCGTGTCGTTTACTGGTAAAAATGAAACACATGGTTGGAAAACATGACCCTCTCGTGGTGCCATGGTATGGCCTCACCATGCCTTGGTAAAAATTGGATAATGTTTTCCATCCAATGGTGGTAGTGCTTCTTCAACCTATGGTCCTGTTGCTCCAGCCGCCCAAACCAGTGCCGGTCGTGCCGCGTGCTCCTGCTTGCCATGACCGGCTCTCCGTCCAAAGCCCTCCATCCCCGTCAAGTTTTGGTAGGCCCACAAGTCAGCCTCCCACTATGGTGGGTCCCAGCTAGCATGGGGTATTCATTTTTTTATCCGTAATAAGGAGGCACTTCCTTGCGTGCGAAGATACAACTGGTGGGTCCGACCTGTCAGCGGCGGGAACGCTTTTTCACGAAATACAGAGGCCCTTCTAATGGGTCCTAGCTGTCAGGTGCAGGAATCATTATTTTGCGCATAATAAGGAGGCATTTCCTTGCGTGCGGCCATGGACCCAGCTGTCAGCCTCTCCATGCACAGTCTACTTCCGATGGATGTCGTTCGTTGACCACATCGACTACTCCGCGTCGAGCGCATCCAAGGTGGTGGACGACGGTGAGGCCCTGGACAACAATGAGCTGGAGATGGGAAGACGAGGGAGTAGAGTCGCAGGCGGAGAGATGTACAATGGTTAACTGGTTCTGGTGCGGTGTGGTTTGGCAGTCGGTGGAGAAGAACGGGAGGTGTGGAGGGGTGGAGGGATGGCCTGGCCAATGGTGGGGTAGCACTTCACAGCGAAGCGTGCTAAGCAGAGCTGCTAGCAGCAGGAGGCGGGAGCAGGTGGTCCCGGTGGTGCTGGAGGAAGAATATGGGAGAATGAAGATGGATGCCAGTCATTGGATGTAAATCCAACGGATAACGATGTAAGAATCATTTGTTGACTAAGTTGACAACGACTTGCGTTGGCTTCGACCTATTGGCCCACATTTCAGCCTCCAAAATTGTGGCACGTATTCAACCCATTTTTTCAGAATTTACAGTCAATTTTTTTTTTGTTAGAATTATAGTCCATTTGCTAGGCTGGGTGAACAAATAATGTAGCGTCCATGCAGCCCATTTATTTTTCTCCTAAAAAATTACAGGGCATTTGCACTTTCTCAAAATACATGATTTTGCTGGGCTGATTCTAATTATAATATTGGGTTGGGCGCAGCAATGTTATCAATAAATAAACAGGGGCTGAGCATTTTGCTATAAATATATTTAAATATTAAGTTATTTATTATTACATTGGTCCTTAAATCTTACCAAGCTTTTGTACACAATCACCAGGATTTTCGTCGCCAAAAAAATCCAGTATTTTATTGTTAAGAAATTATTTTTATAAGTTAATAAGATGTGGGATATTGTTTTCTTACATATGTAAGTATCTGTTAAATATATGATGACAATGACAATAATATATAATAACATATAAAATAAATTTAATATATATAATATAGTTAGAGGGGAAACAAAAGTTGGACCAGGCGTTCCTATTCTTATACAGAAAAGTAGAACAGACCTCTGCGTTTTCTACAAAATAATACATAAATTGGGTTGCCGATGTTTCAGGAAAAAAACCTCGGATGGGATGTCCATAGGCCGGTCGATACATGATGGCCCTCGAAAAAATACAAATCGGCATGTCGTGGGCTGCACATGT
Source organism: Triticum urartu (assembly GCF_056163025.1). Classification (NCBI taxonomy): domain Eukaryota; kingdom Viridiplantae; phylum Streptophyta; class Magnoliopsida; order Poales; family Poaceae; genus Triticum; species Triticum urartu. The sequence continues at coordinate 366,600,433 of NC_141874.1, read as the reverse complement.
TAAAAAAGAAAGCCTAGACAGGGTAGCCCAAAACCCAGCGGATACTTGCTGCCCCAGTGATAATAAATGATACTACCCGCCAACTCCACAGCTTCGTTGTGAATTTATCTCCTACGTTGAAGCACCTAAAAAAATGGAACTATGTTGACAAACCCGTGGGTCCCAACGTCAGAATAGCATTATGAGGAATTTTTTTTAATGAGGCACTTGCTTGCGTACGGCCATAGACCTGGTGGGTCCCGACTATCCGCCTCTCCACGTACAGTTCTCTCCAGATCCCTCTCGTTTGTTCAGCATGTTCACAACGGTAGACAGCGGCGCTGCGGCGAGCGCACAAAGGCGCTGGAGGTGATCGGACCACCCAAGGCAGTGCCTTATTTGTAACGAAAGTACTGAACTAGCCCAGTGGCCAAGTGACACTACGCGACAGCTGTTCCGCCCAGGTTCGATTCCAGCTGATGAAGGGAAAATATCTCCAAATTTTTTGCCTCTGCCATTTTTGACATGTGGGTCCCCATTGTCATCTACGCACACCACGTCCAACACTTTCCAAAACTTCGTCCGTCGTTTTCTCTGTTTTTCGCACACTCGACATTGTGTGGGCATTTTGAAAATAGCATATCTGTTTGACTGTGCATCATATGAAGATGTGCTATGCATTAATGTTGACCAGCATGATGTTAACTAGCTGGTAGTTCCATTTTTGACCATGAATAAAACTTCCAACATGATGTTAACCCTGTTTGAAAAGGCTGTGTTAATATAAATGCTCTGCCTCTGCAAGTTGCAGTTTCTTATCTGAAACTGAACTTGCAGTTTCTTATCTGATACTGAAACTTGCAGTTTCTTCTCTAAGAATCACATTGTGTGCACTTTTATACTCCTATGAAACTACATTTTTAAGTGCTAAAAATAGATCTCTAGAATTCATAAAATACTTCATATGCTCAATACTGCAAATCTGAAATTCAAAAGACATTCATATGAAAGTACTCTCAAAATACACAACACAAAACACAATTCACAACCTACAAATACTGACAACCCTAAGCTCCTCCTGACAATTCACAACCTGCCCGACTATTGGGCTAGGGGCAGTCCCCTCCTATTCCTCGGCGGCAGACAGCCGCCCCGTGAGATGATGTGAACGGCGAGGGAGAGGATGGCAGGGAAGCGTCGTCGGGCCAACTACTTTTCTCCTCTTACAGCTGGGTTCAGTCGAGGAAGACTCCACCAGCTCGCTCTGGCATGACACCCTCACAAATGATACCATGTAGATGCTCGATCCTTCAATCTTTGGTGGATGCTCCATCTGGGATCGATACTCCCACCACTGCTACCTCACGATCGGATTCGGTGAATCTGTTTGCTCCATGGCCCAGAGGAGCAGCTCTATGTACTCCCGCACGACTCCCTTCAGGAGTATCACTGCCTTTTCACTCTATTGCAGATATTTGGCCATGGATGTCACCGTCACCGCTAGTTGGTCCTTGTTGTCAAACCAAGATTGTATCTCCAACATCCTAGCTAGCTTCACAGAGTCGCCGTCTGCGATCCTCACGTATCAGTTGTACTCCTCCACCGATCTACTTCTCCACAACACCTTCACTCGCCGACGGTGGTATTTGAATGGAAGAGGAGAGGAGAAACGCTGGTTTTGGATTAGAATGGGAGAGGAGCGACGCTGGTTTTGGATTGGAACAGGAGAGGAGGGCCGGTGGTTTTGAAATGGAAGAGGAGAGGAGCGGCGCTGGATTTAGATTGGAACATGAGAGTGGTGGTGGTTTAAGAGGAGAGGAGCGTCGGTGGTTTAAGAGGAGAGGAGCGGCGCTGATCTTGGAAGTATTTTTTTTGTTTTGCATATTTTTGGTCAAAGTTTGACCACGTACTATATTTGACAAGCAAAATCTGAATGCATGTCACCAAAAATTGTATCGTTTGGTTCGTATCTGAATGTACTTTCAAATTATATTATTTTTGCAACGTATAACATATATTTTATTTGTGAAAATCATGGTCAATTATGACCCAGAATAAAAGGGAGACTAGTTAATGTGGGGTTGCTTTCTTAATTCAAGGGTAAATTGATTTTGATTTTTATCCAGTCATAGTGCGCCGGCCCTCTCGTCCAAACCTAAATCGCCGCCATACGCTCCTCTCCCTCTTCTCCATTGCAAAACCACCTCCTCTCCTCTCCATCATCTCCATTCCAACACCACAGTCTCGCCTCTCCCTCTTCTCCATTGCAAAACCACCTCATCTCTCCTCGGACGAGGATCCCCTAATGTAGCACATCCTGCCATTAAGACACTGACACATGGGTCCCACCAAGCGCGGGGCCCACCTGTCAGCGATCGAAAGGTAGGTAAACCTCTCCTCTACATCATCTCCATTCCAAAACCACCGTCTCGCCTCTCCCTCTTCTCCATTTCAAAACCACCCCCTCTCCTCTCCATCATCTCCATTCCAAAACCACTATCTCGCCTCTCCCTCTTCTCCATTGCAAGACCACCATCTCTCCTCCCATCTTCCAAAGCTAGCACCGGACCACTCAGAAGGACATTTATGGAGAGGATGCAGCAACGAATCAGGCAGATCGTCAGCGGCGACCAGGCAAAGTTAGCCAGGTTGAAGGAGATCCTTACTTGGTTTGACAATGAGTGGGAGATTTTGAGGACGGTGAGGACCATGTGGCAATGTATTCAAAAGAGCGATACGGCAACAATGAGGGCGTCGATGTACTCCTCGGCGGAAGTCGTGCTGCAGTCCTTCGAGTTCATTGAGTATCTCCTCTGGGCGATGGAGTAGACAGATTCGCCCGAGACGAAAGTCAGGCGGAGGTGGTGGACGTACAGGTCGAAGGTCGAGCACCCAGAGGATAACGAATCGATCGAGTACGGTGTGTCGTTTGTGAGGGTGTAGAGCCAGCCGGAGCCACAGGAGGATTCGTTCTCCCACTGCAAGAGGAGGCTAGATGGCACGACGTTGCTTCCCCGCTGTTCTCCACGGTTGCCTCAATGCTCGCCTCATTTCAACGGCGTCGGTAGGGTTTAAGGTAAGCTTCGCACTAACTTAATCTTCCATCTTCTCATGCTTACAATCAGTGTGACAGCTAATAAAAATCATGATTATAATCAGTCTCCGAGTACTACACCAATCACTCTAAAATAGCTCTAGACCTTTGTGTCAAAGTTGTGACACTTTGTGCAAATAAAGAAAAATAGATTGGTGCTTCTTTCAGAAAAGAGTGCACCCTAGAAAACTGCTAATATAAGCTACTAGTATTTTTTTAAGTCTAAGCTACTAGTATTTGGTTAGAGGATTTGCTGCTGAGAAAGATCCGTCCACAGTGAGCGCCACACATCCCACTGATGGTGGTGGATGCCAATGCTTAGATGGAGCAGGGTTGTTGCCGGTAATTTTTACTTGGCACCTTGCACTCTACATATATGCTGGTTCCATCCGTACATTTGTGCAGTTCCACCAAAATGCAGCTGAATAACCCTGTTTGCATAGATAATGAAAAGGTGTGATTACATTATAGTGGCACTAGTTGATGAAACATACACTAATAAAAATAGAAGAAAATATTGCGAGGGCGAGATGGGCCCTATGACGCCTCATACTGGAAATCGAGCCAAGTCTCCTCGATACACCTTCTGTCAGTGATGAACATCAGCGTATAGTGGTAGTACAAGGAGGGGCCTTGAGACATTCCAATCTCCATTTTGTGCAGATCAACTAAAATTAAGCACCCCAGTTTGCAGAAACGCTTAAACATTAACAATGGGACTAGTTGATGAAACATATACTAACAAAGAGAAGCACTTTCTTTATCTACATTTGAAATGAAATGATAGAGAGGACACTCGCTCTATTTTAACTGTATTATTACTTCATTTTATCAGTGGCACTAGGGTCGAGCAGGTGGCAAACAAGGTGTACCGTGCGTCACAAGGATGGAGGCCGGGAGTGCTTAGACCAAGATGCTGAAGCTGGCTCTTTCAGTCCCTATCTTCCCCTCTGATGTTTCTGTGGTAGCATTTGGGTTGTAATCCAAACTTGGTCGAGCTGGTGCTGCGTCCCCCTACCTGCCTAGCTTATGTGGCGAACTTGTCTCCTGCTAGTACTCACTCTGTTCTAGTAGTAGTTGCATAACTTCCCGTTCACACTAAGATGTTGTCGGATAATGGTTCTCTATAGTTGGATTTCTTTAATGAAATCATGAAACCCCCTCTTTCGATATATATAAAAAATTAGTGCCACTAGCGGTGCCAAAACATTGCCTCAAATTAATAGTGCCACTAGATTAAGGTGCAAAATAATAACATTACTACTTTACCATAGCAGTGCCAAAACAGTAGCACAAGAGCAGACTCAACATGCAAGGTCTTTGGCAAATGGTCAGACCAAAAAGGAACATACCTCATGATGGGAACCATATCTGCAGTCAACGCTATCGTAGAAGGGATGACACCAGTCACCAACATGGACGATTCAATTCATGGGACCTTTTGGTGCAGTTCACTTAAAATGAAGCAATGTCCCATGAGCTAGCAGCGTCTTCTTCATTTTTTGAAGAAAAGGGCTCCAGCCCCGGTTCCATTTCCATCAGAAAACGAAAACCACAGAGCTTCTTCTTCATTAGTTGCAATAAAATTGAGCAACATCAAGGTTGGCTGTGAAGCGTGAAATGTATGTCTGTGTTTGCACAAAAAAGGTGGAAAGGAGGGTGAAAAACAAGGGATGAAACATACATAAAATGAAAAGAAGCATGTTCCTTATCTGAATGGCAGTCCTACAAGGACAGTAGCAGTTTCTAAAGCAGCGGCATTGCTAGATATTAGTGTGGGCATTAGGATTAACTATGACAACCATTAAATACGACATTACTTTAATGATGCCATTGCTTCATTTTACCAGCAACATTGGTTTAATGTGTCCTTACTTTTAGCAGTGCGACTGCTACATTTTACCAGTGGCATTACATAAGAGTGGCTCGGGGCAACAAACATCAGAACAGGATATGGGTTGGTCCCATTTTGTTCGGTATAGCCAGCTTATACTATGTGACGCTAGCAAATCTAGTGCTGGACTTACTCTGTTGACTTGTCCCTCGGTCCCCACTTTCTTTCCTTTTTCAACCAATAGATCGGGTTGATATTGAGTTTGTACTGCGTTTCCCTTTATTTCCCTATTAGACCTAGAGACCATTTGGATAGCCAGTCTCTGCTACTTTTCGCCCCCATTATTTCCTCTTTCGACCAAGTCCTAGATTCAGGTAAAAAATCTTCCCCCACCCCCACCCCACCCCCTTTCTTCCTTTTTTGAACCAAGTAGTACTAGATTCGAGTGCATGAACTAGTTTTACCTCTTCACAGTAAATATTTAGGTGGCTTTCGAATAGCCAATCGATCCTACTCCCTCTGTTCCAAAATAGATGACTCAACTTTGTACTAACTTCAGTACAAAGTTAATACAAAGTTGGGTCATCTATTTTGGAACGGAGGGAGTATCTATGAGGGGGCCGGGGAAATAGTAAAAGATACAAATGTAGTGATGTCAGGAGCTCGGGAAGTAGAGCAAGGCCGGTCTCGAAGGAAGTTATACCTAAGGGTCGCCGGGATGTCGCTAGGTGGGCAGCGGGAGGCTGGATCTTCCCACACTACGACAATGAGGAAGAAGGGGTCGGAGGCGCTCCCTAGCCAGCGGTGCTTGGGAGAGAACGGCAAGGCACGCTGATCAGGACGTGCCGGCAGTGGGTAAGAGCTGTCAACGAGGACGACCGCGTGAACGTTGCACCTTCTCACCTTCCCCGTTGGAGAGGATCTGGCTAGATTTGTGACCAGTGGTGAACAGAGAGAGAGATAGAGTGTGGCCACCGCTGTAGTGTTTAGATCTGGAGAGGACAAGACAGTGTGAAGAGAGCAAAACTAGCAAGCAAGTGCGGAGGCTACTGCCTATATATAGTGGAGTACTACTAGTTTTATTTTGTATACCGGAGCCGGCTTAACCTCGTCAATGACTGTCTTCATGCACGTGCCCCGGAGGCGCATTTGTCCTCATTTTGATCTGAAGAACCAGATTATAACATGACAAGAAACCATAACCTCACTTCCCAAAGGAGACAACATGAATCCCGATGGACAAACTAGACGAGGATCAAAGCTCAAATTAAATATAAACTCGTAGAAAAGGGGTCCATCGATAGATGCCCTCATTGACATAGCCGGCTTGGCATAGATGGCAGCCGAGTAGTCTTCATGCATGTGGCCCCCATGACTAGCGCCTTGGAGGAACTCACTTGTCGCTGTTTAACCCTCGCAGTGATCCGAAGCACATGACACCTAATTTTGTGAGATGACAAGAAACCTTTTTTTAGATTTGTCACCAGAACTACAGCCCTGTACAACATAGCCTGCACGATATGTAGACGATAGACAATCCAGGCGTGTTTGCTGGAGTCTGGTCACATGCATGGACGAACTAATCTTCCATGTCATGCAGGGATCGTCCAGGCACCAACGTCGGGGCCTCCACCAACGTCTGTACAACACTTCTCTAGTACTATCGCTCGTCTCTCTCTTCTATTAACTCACCCGACTTGCGGGGCCGGGGAGTGTGCCTATGGTCGGTTCTCAATTGCAGTCCCACATGTGTGTGCAAACGCAATATGACGCGTGTTCCATTCGGAGAGCGGCGTGCCAGACTGACCGACCGTCTGGGGTGCGACGCGAATGCGACGGGCGTGATGTATAATGTACTCCGTAAATGTGTACCACCATTTTCTTGAGTCTTTGCTGCATGGCGCAATCGATGGATACAAAATTAGTATATTGTACTATTTAAAAGTCGAGGGCAAGGCTTTTCCCGCGTGGTAGGCCGGGCAGTTCCGCCTAGTCGGTTCGACAGAGACGCGAGAAGATGAGGGAGTAGGCTGCTGCAAACGTAGGGCTATGTGATTTGACAGCGAGTTACTGCTGGACAGGTGGGGCCCGATGATTTGACTTGCCATCATCATTTTAACTGTGGCGCTACAACCGGCGTGAGTCTCCCGATTCCTGACCACCTCCATACAGGTGCCTCTCCCGATGATCCACCATGTAGAGGCTGGCTCTTGCTTGAGATCCCACTCCTCCACTTTTTCCTTGCCTCTTTCCCCCACATATGAAAAAATGCCATGTAAAGCGGGCTTATAGCCCACTATTGTACTTGATCCTATAGGTGCTAAGCCTACCACATAGGCATAAAGTTTGATGTGGCAAGTTAAATAAGAAGAGAGAGACTAGTTTAGTGACCCCAGGAAGAAATGGTGCTAAGCGCGTGTACCTAGATGAAGCAAACTTAGCAACAAAAAACTAAGCACCTATGCATTGGGGACTAGATTTGCTAAGCCATTTAATGCCCATAGCACCTCATCTAAGCACCATTTCATTGGAAGAGGTCACACCTTGGCAAATGCAATAAATACTATGAAGAAAGAGATAGAGAGAAGTAGAAAAAACTCTTATAGCCAACCTTATAGCTAACCTTATTGTATGGGTGACTAAGTGATGACTATGTATGACATGCCAACATCAGATAGCCTAACACACCGTGTTAAATCTCCAAGGGCGCGACTGCATGAGCGAGGCGGTGGTGGTAGGCGCAACCATGATACGAGCTGTTGGCAGCCCTTGGATCTGAGATCGAACAGTCGCATGCTAAGTTGATGAAAATTTGCAGAATAACCCTCCAGGATAGGATATTCACCCATAGGTCTAGAATCACGCCATGCATCTGTTCGATCTCATATCCAAGGGCTCTTGGAAGCCCGTATCATGGGAGAATGGAAAGCTTCGTATCACCTGTAATTTTCCCGATGCTTGACATGACATCAAAAGCCATTTAATTGGGCGTCGAGTAGACATGACATCTAATTGGGCCCCCATAGTACTGTGCATGAATCCACTTATCCACCAGGCAAGCCACTACCCTGTCGTTCGCACGCCCCCCCCACTCGGCATTTTTACAATCGATAAACTGCTCCTAGTCATCCCGTCCTTTCACATTACGGTAGTTCCACTAATCCTAACCCTCCTCCCAAATCCATGGTGTCCCAAATCTCCATGATCGGCGGTGAGTACAAGGTTAGAACCATCACCGGCGATGAGTTCAACGTCATCTACACCCGTTCTTCCACAATGGTTAAAGAATGCCTTGCTTGCTTCAAACACATGTTCGAAAACTCAAATGATGAGTGGGTCGCTGGGCTAGATGTTGAGTACACCACAGTCCTGGGAAGCGAGAAGAATCTAAAGGAGGCAGAGAAGAAGAAGCCCACCGTGATCCAGGTTTGTGTGCATGTCTTATGCTTGGTCTACCACATATGCCATGCCGACGTTGAGTGCGAGGAATTTAAGAAGTTCCTCAAGGGCGGCCGAGTCAAATTCATTATTGTAGAATTTAGGAACGACAAGGAAATCCTGTGTCGGATAGGCCTCGCTGTAGGCGACCCCATTGACCTCCAAAAGGAAGGGCCGGTGCCCTCTCGTGATCAACCTTGAATGCTAACCCTGGCAGGAGCCATGGTTCATCCTTCGTACAGTAAACTGAAGAAACCTCCGCACATGTTTCATCGTGCATGGCAGTGGAATGTACTAGATATAGACCACATCCACTACGCTGCAATGGATGGCTACCTTTGTTTCAATATCTACAAGGGTTGGATGAAGAGCAAGAGCCAAGTGTGCGATTCAAGCAAAGAAGTATCGCCCAAGAGGAAGAGGGACAAGGATGAAGTCAAGGACGTGGACGAGGACTCCGAGTAAGGTGGCAATGTCGTTTCTCATGGTGGTTCTAATGCAGTGTCTACTGGATTAGTTGCTTAGTTTAATTTCTGGTGTCCTTAGTTTTATTTGAGGGGTGTGTTGTGTTGAGCCCCCAGCAGAACTATGTTATGTTTCTTCTCGTTACTTTAACTCTTCAGTATGTACACACTAGTATTTCTTACAGTTCATCTTTTAGTTGGTATAGTACTACGGCTACCACTCGTTTCTTCACATTATATACGTACAATATATATGGCCAACATCATATAGCCAGCAGTTTAGTTGTCAAAGAATTTTAGGGGGCTTAGTTTTGTCAAAGAATTTCAGGGTGCTAAGTTTTATTTGACGGGTGTGTTGTGTTGGACACCATTATTGTGACTCAAATCTCCTTTGCCATGTTATAATGACATAAATAAATGGACCAACATGCCAGCTCTCCCTCTACCTCACTACAGTAAAATAAAGTGTGTGGCCTACTTGATCCCAACAGCGTTCTTATTTTCCTGTAAAATTGTTCGCTTGGTTACACCTGACAAGCGGGGCTGCACTTATCATTGTGAGAATTGGCTTATTTTTTCATGTAACGTGGTCAATGGGTTTGACGTGAAAATCATAATGTCTAATGGTATTTTCGAGCAAACATCTAACTTAACGATGACATTTTTGAGATATCTAATTGCATTTTTGAGCAGGCATCTCACAGATTAATGGCATTTTTGAGTAGTTGTAACTTCTAATGGCAAAACTAAGTAGTGATACACAAACTACTGGCATAAATAATAAGAACCCAAGAATTAAATAGGTATGCTAATTTCTATATTGTAATTTAGCGCGTACTAGCTTTTTTAATAGTACTATATGCATAATTTGGCGACGAGCGCTCTCTATATGTACCACTTTTTTTCTTTAATTTCATCTTGTTAGTTTTGCTCCATGGTGCAATCCATCAATCCTACTATTGTACAAAAGTATACATTTTTTAAAAGGCTAGAGGGCGGGGCAGTCTAGCTAGGTCGGTTTCAAGAGAGGCGAGGGCCTTTGTGATTTGATGGCTCATTATTGTTGGAAGGTGGGGCCTTGTGATTTGACTACTCATATAAATGTGCCGACGACCTGAGGACACTACAGGAATCAGCTACTTTGCCGTCTGCCACGGCGGACGGCAAAGGCCTGAACGGCGGACGGCAAAGGCCTTTGCCGTCAGCCGCGGACGGCAAAAGGCTCCGGCAAAGTAGGCTTCGGTAAACAGCTACTTTGCCGTCTGCTACTGACGGCAAAGTCTTTGCCGTCTGCGGCGGACGGCAAAGAGAGCACGGCGGACGGCAAAGAGAGAGGACGGCAATAATTGCGCTATCAGTCCGTTAAGTGGCTAACGGAAGGCCTTTGCCGTCCGCCGCTGACGGCAAAATTTCTAGTGTCTTTGCCGTCCGCCGTATGATGTCATCGACACGTCACTACATGGCAGGTTCTTTGCCGTCTGCCACTGACGGCAAAGTCTTTGCCGTCTGCCACTGTAGGCAAACTGACGAAATGGGTCAGCTCCCAGGAAGCACAGCTGGATGCCACGTGGCTTCTTTGCCGTCCGCGGCAGACGGCAAAGAGCCCGTTGCCGTCAGTGGCAGACGGCAAAGAGCCCGCATTGCCTCTGTTTTTTCATATACCCAACCATTTTCACAGCAAATAGATGATACATATATATTTTTCACATGGCAAGTTCACAGCAAACATATGAGATATCCAACACATATAATTTCATCATACATGCATAGTTCCATCAACCATACATAGCAAGTTCGACATATACATGCATCCAACCATACATATTACACTAGTGTCATCCTACCATAGATGCATAGTTCATAGATACAAAGGAAACATAGTTCATCCAAACAAGCACTCCATCTATGCAAGCTTCCGTGAAGTGAATGAATTCTGCAAAATGGGAAATAAGAAAGTTAGAAGAAGAAGATTAGAAGAAGAAGAAGAAGAAGAAAATGAAGAAGAAGAAGAATATATGACATTTATGAGCTAATTTAGGTGAAATTGATCATTTGTGAGCTAACTTAGGTGAAATGGATCGTTTATGAGCTAACCTAGGTGCAATGGATCGCTTATGAGCAAACTTAGGTAAAATGCATCATTTTAGAGGTAACCTAGGTAAGATGGATCATTTTGGAGCTAACCTAGGTAAAATGGGTCATTTTAGAGCCAACTTGGGTAGAATGGATCATTTATGAGCTAACTAAGGTTAAATGGGTCATTTTAGAGCTAACGTAGGTAAAATGGATCGTTTATGAGCTAAGTAAGGTAAAATGGATCATTTTAGAACTAACTTAGGTAAAATGGATCGTTTATGAGCTAACTAAGCTAATTATGCCATTTTTGACATAAGTAAGCTAAGTACATGTCATTATTGAGCAAACCTAGTTAACTAAGCATATTAGAGCTAACTTTGGTCATTTTGGAGGAAACAAAGCTAAGTACAGATCGTTTTAGAGCTAACTTAGGTAAAATGGATAGTTTTGGAGGTCAGTAAGCTTATTAAGTCATTTTGGAGGTGAAGAAGCTAAGTCTAGGTCATTATGGTAAGCATTGGAGGAAATAAAGCTATGTCTAGGTCTTTATGCATGTGTTAAGCAAAACACTAGATAAACTTACCAAGATGTAGGAGGTGTAGGAGCGGGGTGGCTCGTGTCGGTAGCTGGAGAAGGATCGTGCGATGCTTGTCTGGAGTTACGCTGCACCAAAGATCATTTCCAATGTCTTGTTAGCATGATGACACTCAAATGTTAAGACTAGCAAGTAATGTCCATTCAATAAAACTCACCGTGGTCCCAGGAGCAATCACTGGCATCGGCGGAGCGGTCTGACCTGTCTTCTCGCACACAGACTACACATTTGGTTTTGATGACTCAGTCATACTAGTTAGTAATGAGACAAACACTACATGAATGTTTTGGCTAATCTGCAGAAGAAACTTACCACAAGGAGCTCGTACATGGCCCTTGCCTGCATGTCATTCCGTGCCCTCTCCTCCTCCATCATCTTTGTCGTCCTCTCCTCCAACTCCCGCTGCCTCTCCGCCGCCTCCGCCAGAAGTTTCTCCATTCTATCTCTCTCACTCTGTATAGCAGCCTGCAACACCACTCACATGACCATTTGTAATCATTGATGGAAGCGCACAGAATGTAATGGAGAAAGATAACTGAGTACGTATCACTAACCTTGATGGCGAGTTGCACTGGCCGTTCACGAGGCCTTATCTCAGGAGCGGAGCTCGACTGGCGCGCCTTGATCTCCGGGAGAGTACTAGGACAACGGATAAGTCCATCTCCAATGGCTATGGAGCCATGGGACCTCCCGCCACCAGATATCATCAACAGCTCTGGATCAATGGGACCCTGGCTCGGGTTAAAGTCCTCCCCTTTCCTCGCCTTCCCCTCATCTCTATATCTCACGAGCTTGTTGTGGGAGGAGATGTTGGTGAAGTTGTTTGCATCATCAAGGTCAGACTGAGAGAAAGCCTTGACTTTCTTGAAAGAGGCAGTGTGGGCCATGGCATACAGGTCGTACACCTCTGGCACCTTATCCGCCTTATTGTAGCGTGCCTGAAAGAGAGAAACAATGAAAATTAGTAATTAAAGGGCTCAAGCTAGCATGATGAATGAATTGCATGAATCATGAAGCAAACCACATACCCAGTTGCGCCCGAACTGATATAAGTTGGAGCTGCCTTGATGGTGTGGCACACCTTCCATTTGGGCACGTTTGTCCTTGGCCTCGTTGTGGAGGGCTAGCCATTGTGGAGAGCACCACTCATCGACCAACACCTCCCAATAATCCATCCGATCCGCACACCATCTCGGAGGCGCCTAAGTTGGCAAATAGAAACTTGAGCGCTACGGCTAAGAATTACTAAATGAAGGAACTTAAGTAGAGAAGGCCTTAAGAATTACCTTCATGTACTGCTCCTTACTCAGGAACTTATCGCGGCACGCCGGCTTGGTCTTCTTGATACCACGCAAGGCGTAGTAGTCTCGAACAGCCTGCACCCGAGCCTCGTGCCGTAAGTTCTGGAGTAGGCGCTTGTAGACGTTCTCGATAACATGTGCCGCGTCGTCCTCGTATCCCTCCTCACTCCTGTAGAATGTTTGCAATCAAATGAGACAATATTGATTAGTACAATTAATAACTAGCTAGTTGAAGATTTTTAAATGTGTAAAGGAGAAATTACCCAAAACTTTCTGATCACCATGTCTGCCCTCGTGTCGCACACGACACCGTCGATAATCTCATCCGGCGGGGCCGGGGCAGCCACGTAGTGCTCCCAGCTCAATCCAAGCTCTGGAAGCCGACCCTCACCAGGCAACGTGACAAACCCCGGGAAGTTTTGCCGGCAAAGAACTCCAAGGACGGAGTTGGGCCGGCGGACACTATGATGGTGTTCCCAACCCCTGCAGCATGACAAGGCCAACGCATTAGTTATTTGAAAAAATGTGAATGCACAAGGTACAAAAATATTAAATGCACTTACGTACCTCTCCCCATCAGGGAAAATCAACCACCTCTGCTCGCGGGTCACCGGCACGGACGGGAGCCGTGTAGCACCACGCTGGTAGACGGTGCCCCCCTCCTCCTCAAGATCAGTCGGCTCCCCACCATCATCAGCATGGCCACTCGGCTCCTCGGGCTGATCCGGCCAGGTACCCCATCCGGACGTGTGCTCCTCCGGGGTCACGTGGGCCGAACTCTCGTGGGCCGAAGGCCAGTCGACCCGAGGCTCGTGGGCCCAAGACCCGTGGACCGGAGGCTCGTGGACCGGAGTCTGTGTAGCCTCCTCCTCGGACGAGTCCACCCTAGCAGTCACGTGCTCGGGTGAAACAGCCGGGGGTGGCGGCGAGGAAGGCGCCGTAGCCCTACCTCCTCTCCCACGACCACGTGCCCCACCTCCTCTCTTCCTACCTCGAGCTCGTCCCCTGCTGGGCACCGCGGTCGACGAAGAAGGGCCCGGCGGTGTGGCCATACTGTCAAGCAATGCTCGGCGGAGAGGTGCGTCTGGAATGGAAGACCTCAGACCACGCTCCCGACCAGCGCCCACCATCTTTCAACACCTGCCATGACAAACAGTAAACGAAATTAGTACAACATAAAAAAAGACCGACATGAATAATAATATGTGTATCACTTAAGTGTATCATCATCAAGTACAACATAAAAAAAATGTAATACCTGACACTACTAATAATCTCGATCAGTATCATCAATAAATGCATAATCATCATCATCACTATAATCAATGACGGGCTCATAGGGTTCATTGGCATCAACATGTGCAAGGCCACCTTGACGTAATCGGTCAAGCATTGACAGGTCATCCGCAGCAGTAACCTCTTCTTGTTCCGGCTCTTCTTGTTCCTCCTCTGGGGTGATGTCGGATTCATTGTCGCTGTCTACTTCAATGTTTTGGGGTGAAGTATAGCGGTTCTTGAAACGCTTTTTGGAAAGACGTGTCTCTTGGAAGAATTCTCCTTCATATGTGTCTGGGTTAATGTGAGGTTCATAATCCTCTTCCTTTGGGGGAGAAAGTCTAGCACGTGGCGGCACTTCATAAACGACATCCCAACCTTTCAGATTTGGATTAGTTTGGCAGGCCCACGGTAGATAGAATACTTGGGTCGCCTGTTGAGCCATAATATAGACATCAGGAACATCTAAATGAGTGCTTTGGTTGATTTCAACTAGCCCTACATGCTCATGAGTCCTTCTAGTCTCCTTCGGCTGAAACCAATAACATTTGAAGACTACGACATTCAGTGGATTTTCACCATAGAACAGAAGTTCATAAATTGCTTCAACTCTCCCATAATACTCGGTACCTCCTTTGCCGATAGCAGATACACAACAATTTGTTGACTTTCGGTCGGCCATAGATAGCTCTTTGCCATAGGTACGAAAGCGATACCCGTTGATGTCGTACTTGTCAAATGAATGGACCTTATAGTCAAAACCATTAGCGACTTGTCTCAATTCGGCGTCCATAGACTCTGAATTAGCCTACAAGTTTAATATGAAAGGATTGTTGCATTATGCACAAATTAGCGAATGATATGAAATTGTCTAATAGAAATTACCGTTTGTTTGAACCAAGAGATGAAACCGGGATAGCCACCTCCTTGCTTTGCGAGAAGCTCATACTCTTCGATGGAATCCTTTTGGATCTCCGCTCCATACGAGAATATGGTGACGTATCGACTGTATGACATATCCAGGAATAAGAGTAGTTCAAAGGAAATAGAAGTTGCGAAACAATGTACCGAGAACTTACTCGATGTACGGCCGCACTTCTATCAGGTTGTTGAAGATATACAACGAAATGGTCCGCCATTCTTTGTTATCCAAAGATACTGGATGTGAAACACTAGCTGGTGCGAGATTCCCTTTGAATAGGCTGAGGTTGGATCCACCCTTTTTAGGCTCGTCAGCATTGTACCGAGGCTTCGGATTATGCAAATGACGATTTTTGGCTTCGTAGTGCGCTGTTATGAAGTTTGCCGCCTCCTCTGTGATGAATGCCTCAGCCATCGATGCTTCAATTCTACGTTTATTTTTACATTTTTCTCGAAGCGTCTTCTGCATCCTCTCAGTTGGGTAGCACCAACGATTTTGCACGGGCCCCCCCAATCTTGCCTCGGTCGGGAGATGCAAAATCAAATGCTGCATTGGATTAAAGAAGCCCGGTGGAAAGATCTTCTCTAACTTGCAGATCAACTCCGGCGCCAACTCTTCCATTTCTTCTAGCACGCCAGGCGATAGTTCTTTCGCACAAAGAACACGGAAGAAATAACTGAGTTCTGCCTGTACTAGCCATTCATCCTCAGGGATGAAGCCACGCAACATCACCGGCATTACCCGCTCAATCCATATGTGCCAATCATGACTCTTGAGACCAAATATCTTTAGTTTATCAAGATTCTCTCCCCTCTTTAGATTCGCTGCATACCCATCAGGGAACATCAACTGTTGTTGCACCCACAAGAGAATTTCCCTCATAGCTGGCCTTCCAAGATTGAACCATGCCTTTGGCTTCGTCCAGTTCTGCTTTCCTTTCGGTTCTTTCATGTTTTGTAACGGCCTATCACATAGCGCCTCCAGATCGACTCTAGCCTTAGTATTATCCTTTGACTTCCCATCTATGCCGAACAATGTACCAAAAAGTGCCTCGGCGATATTCTTCTCAGTGTGCATCACGTCGATGTTGTGTGGGCAAAGGAGGTCTTTGAAGTAAGGCAGATCCCATAAGCATGTTTTGTGAGTCCACGCATGCTTAGTATTATACCCCTTGAAGTACCCTAGACGTTGTGGATCTGGCTCGAGAGCGTTTAACTGATCCAGGGTCTGTTGGCCTGTCAATGTAGGTGGTGCAGAGTTTTTGACAACTCTACCCCTGATGAAGTTCTTCTTGTCTTTCCTGGACTTATGGCGAGGATCCAGGAACTGTCTATGCATGTCAAAGCAAGAAAACTTGCGACCGGCCTGAAGCCAACGAAACTCAAGAGCTCCCTTGCATGTGGGGCACGGGAACCTTCCATGCACACACCAGCCAACGAATAGCGCATACGCCGGCAAGTCATGCGTCGAGTACATGTACCAGACATGCATTATGAAGTTCCGTTTGCTAAAGGCGTCGTATGTCTTCAACCCATTATCCCAGGCTTCTTGCAATTCGTCCTTAAGCGGCTGCATGTACACATTCATATTTTTGCCCGGATAGTTGGGTCCTGGAATTATCAACGTCAGGAAAATGTTCTTTCTTTGCATAATCTGTCCGGGGGGGAGATTGAGTGGAAAGACAAATACGGGCCAACAACTGTATTGGGCTGCCGTCATACCAAACACACTGAACCCATCCGTGCTGATGCCGACTCGAGGATGCCTCGGATCTTCCGCTTTGTCAGCATGTAATTCATCAAACCTTTTCCACGCAACACCATCCGATGTGTGTACCATCATCAGATTCCCATCTGCATCTAGTTCGGTTCTTTTGCCTATTTTGTGCCATGTCATCTGTCTGGCCGTCTCTTCGACCATGAAAAGACGTTGAAGTCTTGGTACGATTGGCATATACCGAAGAACACTAACGGGGATTTTGGTCTGTGTCTTCTCACCCATACCGTTGTCTACCACAATATACCTGGAAGACTTGCAAATGGGACAATAGTTCAAGTCCGCATAGTCAAGCCTAAATAAGGCACATCCTTTCTCACAGGCATGTATCTTCTCATAGGGCATCTTCAGTGCACGGAGGATTTTGTCCGACTGGTATAGGTTTGCAGGCATTACATGGCCTTTGGGTAGAAAGCGTCCAAATACTATCATAATTGCGTCATAGCATTCTCTGCCCAAGTTGAACTGAGCCTTCAGAGCCATTACTTGTGAGATGGCATCCAACTGACAAAGCTCAGTGTGCTTGTGGAGCGGACGTTTCGAAGACTCCAACATTTCATTGAAGGCCTTTGCAGATTCCTCCATCTCCTCATCCGAATCCCGAGCATCATCATAGCCTTGCACCATGTTTTCCATCCCGGTACCATGCTCGTCGGTGCGACGACGATCCACCTCAGCTCGGTCACGTTGGGCAGACTCACCATGAAATGTCCACACCGTATAATCGGGCGTAAAACCACTCTTCTGCAGGTGTTTGCCCATTTCAGCCTCTGTCTTCTTTTCCCAATTGCCGCACCGGAAACAGGGGCACCAGGTTTTCTTTTGGCCATTTGCAAATGCGGCTTGCACAAACCCCTTAGTTTTTGTGAACCATTCAGCGCTCCATTTGTTCTGACCAGTGTGACCGGTATACATCCAAGCACGGTCACTCATCTTGACTTTCAGAGCTACTGGACACACAACAATTATATATGTAATTCACCATGTATGTATTCATCAGTTGATCTACTTTGTCAATTTTATTACGGCCATGCAACCTACACTCTAATTGGTAATGATAGGTCCTAATCCCACCCGTGTATGTGTAGATTGGGTATATTTTCCCATGCTATGCTCCGGATCCGGCGCAAAATTTCGGCAGCACCTCCTAGCTGTTCTCCTGATACACGTCTCTGCAATAAACAGAGAGGATGTGTACCCGGAGAACAACAGGGGAGGCACTGACGAAATATATGCGTCGGATCCGGAGCAAAGCATATGGAAAAACGAACCCAATCTACACATACTCGGGCTGTCCATGGATAGCGTTGGACAATTCGAAAGAATCAAGGTTATAAATATGCAAATGCATGCATATTTATAACTATGACGCTTTCGAACGGGAGACACATATTGGTTACGCATACTGATGATTCAAGACACATATATAGCTAGCTATCAAGTTTCATCGGAATAGATCAAATAATTAATGGGGGAGGAGGACTTGTCATTTGTGCTCACCCACGAACGAAGGGGCAGAGCTCGTCAAACGCACGGCGAGGTCGTCGAACACCAAACCTCGCAGCGATGAAACAACTGCACATTTAAAACTACACGATCAACACAATTATATATGATGTTTTTCATAACAAAATCGAAAAATATATGACCTAACTAATAATTCACAAATATATGACCCCGTCGGCCTCTGGAAGGCCAAAGAACACCTTTTCGGGAGGTGTCGGTGGTCGGGGTGTCCTGTCGGTGTCGGGGTGCCGGGTTGGGGTCGGGGTGCCGTGTCGGTGTCGGGGTAAGGGTGGGTGTGGTGTCAGGGTGTCGGTGTCGGGGTGTCGTGTCGGTGTCGGGGTGTCGTGTCGGTGTCGGGGTCGGGGTCTCGGGGTCGGGGTGTCAGGTCGGGGTGCCGGGTCGGGGTCGGGGTGCCGTGTCGGTGTCGGGGTCGGGGTGTCGGGTCAGGTTCGGGGTCGGGGTGTCGGGGTCGGGGTCGGGGTCGGGGTGTCGGGGTCGGGGTCTAGGGGTCGGGGTGTCGTGTCGGGGTGCCGGGTCGGGGTTGGGGTGCCGTGTCGGGTCGGGGTGCCGTGTCGGGTCGGGTTTTTTTCCTCTTTTTTCCTTTTCTTCTTCTTCCTATTCTTCCTTTTCTTCCTTTTCTTCCTTCTTCTTCTTCTTCTTCTTCTTCTTCTTCTTCTTCTTCTTCTTTCCTTTTTCCTTTTCTTCTTCTCCTCCTCTCCTCTTTTTTCTTCTTCTTCTTCCTCTTCTTCTTTTTTCTTCTCCTCCTCCTCTTCTTCTTCTTCCTTTCCTTTTTCCTCTTCTTCTTCTCCTCCTCTCCTCTTTTTCTCTTCTTCTTCTTCTTTCCTCAAACTAAACTAAAGCTAAAACTAAAACTAAAACTAAATCTAAATTAAACATAAACCTAAAACTAATAAAACAGAAAAAAGGAAAAAACTAAATCTAAACCTAAAACAAAACTAAAACTAAACCTAAAACTAAATCTAAACTAAAACTAGAAAAGAAAAAGCAGAAAAAAAACAAAAAAGGAGGGGGCTCACCTGGGGCAGGGTCGGTGGAGGAGGGGGGCGGGGCGGTGGAGGAGCTGGCCGGGGCACCGGGGCGGCCTGGGGTGGCGGGGGGCCGGGCCCGGGGCGGCGGAGGAGCTGGCCGGGGCGCCCTGGGGCGGCGGGGGGCCGGGCCCGGGGCGGTGGGGCGCGGGGCGGCGGGGGGCCGGGGCGGCGTTGGGCCGGGGCGGGGGGGCGACGGGGCGGCGGGGGCCCGGGGAGGCGGGGGCGACGGGGCGGCGGCGGCGGCGGCGAGAGGCGGCGGTGGTGGGCCGGGTGGGAAGTGGGGCGAGGAGAGAACAGAGAGGGGCGGGGGGCATACGGGCCGTTAGGTACTGCCTCTTTGCCGTCCGCCCCTCTTTGCCGTCCGCCTTTTGCCTCTTTGCCGTCTGCTGGCAGACGGCAAAGAGGTGGGCTGTTAAGTGTTTCCCAAACGGGCGGGGGGTGGGGGCCACCTCTCTCTTTGCCGTCCGCCAACTGACGACAAAGATTCTTTGCCGTCAGCTGGCGGACGGCAAAGATCTGGCGGACGGCAAAGAGCTTGTTTGCCGTCCGCCAGATCTTTGCCGTCTGCTTTTTGGTAGCTGATGGCAAAGAGCTTCTTTGCCGTCAGCTAGCAGATGGCAAAGAGCTGGCAGATGGCAAATTAGCTGATTCCAGTAGTGGGAGGAGCAAAGAACCGTGTTGTATACTCAAGTTTTCCACTTGAGTACGACGGAGGAGCACGAAACACGGCACCCCAGTGCCATATCTCTACTCTCTACTCTTATTATATATTACTAGCAAGAAGCATTGTTCTATTGGCGATAAAGAATGATCTAATTTTCTAGTCATCTCATTTTTAGCATTGTTCTATTCAGGCCTCGCGGAGAACGTGACACGTGCGGCGAAACACCTGAAGCAAAAGAAGAAACACGGTAACAAAAGAAGAAGGAAGACTATCACCCCCCAAAAAAAGGAAGACGCACACACAAGTCTGGGGCACTGCTCTCACTACATGAAGGGTTACTGGCCGCGGAGTCGTAACTGCTTCTTCATCGCCTCCACGACCTCCATCTCCTTGCGCATTTCCTCCGCCATCTTCATTGTGTCCATGATGCGGGATTTCTCGACGCGAGCCTTCATCATCTGTTCCACGGCCGCATTACGTACTTTGACAGCAGTCGGGTGCTCGATGCGGAGCTTCGCCAACTCCTCCTTCTGTTCCATGACGAGGGCCTGCAGCATCTTCATCAAGGAACTACTATTCTCACGCAGCTTCTTCTAGCCATCGTTCTCCTCCTTCAGCAGGTCGAGCTCGTGGCAGAGCTTCACCTTGTCTTCCTGAAGTTGCAGGATTTCACCGATCACCTTCTTCTCTGAGGCAATGCTCTTCTTCAGCAGCATCACCAAGCCGGCGGTCAACTCCCCCTGCTCATTGAGCTCAGCGGGCATGTCGTCAAGGCTCTCCTTCAGCAGCTCCACCAAGCCATGGATGAACTCCTTCTGCTTATTGAGGTGCTTATTGAGCTGATCGGGCATGCCGTCGAGGGATAACGACTCCAGCGCCGCTAGCTCGGCATGTTCGCCTTCGCGGCTAGGGCGCTCCTGGGAGCCATCCCCTACCCGTGAGAGATCTTTCGAGGTCTCTGCGTGGCGGCGAGCCCTCTCTTTTTTTCCAGAGCCTTGGTTGTTGCTCCCTTGATATGAGTAGTTCTCGACCTAGAGCTCTGCACACCAAGGATGGACGAAGAAGGAGGACTTATGAGGAGGAAGGAGAGTAATTTTCAGTTAGGTAGTTCCCCTTTTTATAACCTAAGTACTAGCACTAGTACTAAAACCTGTATATTGGGAACACGTTCAGGTTTGGTACGTACTAGTAGGTGTGAGTAGGCTTGCACTTAATTGTAGCACTAGTACTTTGGAATATGATGGGAACAAGGTAAAGATTAATTGATGGTTTTGGTTTCAGGCCCGAAACGGCTCCCGATGAGTTTAGTGGAACATAAATTTCAAGTACTCCCGATGAGTTTAGTAGAACATAAATTGTTTAACATAAAAAATATATCATTAAAAAATAGAATATTTGAAGTTTGTAATGATATATTTTTCGTACTGTATGCCTCTTATTAAGTTGGTCAAATTAACAACCTAGGTGTACACGTGCAAGACTCGTAAACTGAGATAGAGGGAGTACTACACTGCTCAAATGTGGTCGCACACGTCAGTGATGTAACTGGTCGTACATGTCAGACTAAGCCGATTCGTGTCCCTTCGGTCAGACGCGCGTCCGACCGACTGTCTACTGGTGCGACTGACCATAATGTACTTACACGATGGAGACTTCTGGTTGTGGCTTCGGTTGATTGTCACGACCAAGCATTTCAAAACTAGTGATAAATCAATTACCATCTTTTTCCAAACGACCAAGTATTTTTTTATAGGAAAACAGTACATATAGATGGAGTGATTGTCAAGGTTGCAAACCGACACAGCATTGCAAGTTCACTGTAGCAGCAACCGACTAGGTCACTGAATCGCTGGCGGGGAAGGAGGGCAGCTCACCTCGCCTATGATGCATGCCTAGCGGCGCCATCGCAACTGGTCCCGGGATTTGGCTTCTCCTACCGCCCATTTGAACAGTTGCACCGGCTGCTGATGCCATTGTGCAGGCATGCGCGTTCTTTCCTCCGCAGTCGGCTCTATGAATATGATCTCTGCCATTAGCCCTAGCTCAAAATCAATGCGACGCTGCCAGATGCTGACATCCCTCAGCATCTCTCCCCTAAGATCGACTTGTGCCTCCGCCTTGTGCCGCGCCAGGCGCAGCTCCTTGGAACTTCTCTCCAATCGATGTGACGCTTCCTCGATTCAATTTGCCCTTGATGCCCACCACCTGAAACGCAGCCCTGGCATGTCCTCCGGCGCCACCGATCTGTGATTCCAGAGCAATGGATCCCCTCTAAAACACATCTGGGTTCGCTCAAAGGCGGCAGTGCTGCGGGCCGCAGCGAGGGGGCAGCCCGCGGGATCCTAGTATCTAAGGGATTATCCATGGCGGGATCCAGTGGGCGAGGCGGGGAGGTGAGCCTAGGCGCTGGGAGATCCCTACGAGGCTGCTTTTAATTAGTGTTTATGCCAAGTAGAACCTTTGGGACGACTTGGGGAAAGTCTTTGCGATCTTGCTGTAAAAACAGAAACTTTAGCGCTCACGAGATTTTCTGCCAGTTTTTACTGGAGAGAGCTATTTAGTTAATTCTTTTTGCAGATGATTAATAGATAAAGTCCTCACGTCCTGAAATTTATTTTAGAATTTTTGGGGTTCCAGAATTATTCGAAACCTACAGATTACTACAGACTGTTCTGGTTTTGACAGATTCTGTTTTTCGTGTGTTCCTTGCTTATTTTGATGAATCTATGGCTAGTAATAGAGTTTATGAACCATATAAAAGATGGAATACATTAGTTTTAACACCAATATAAATAAAAAATGAGTTAATTACAGTACCTTGAAGTGGTGGTTTGTTTTCTTTTACTGACAGAGCTAATGAGAATTTCTTTTAAGTTTTGTGTTGTGAAGTTTTCAAGTATTGGGTAAAGATTTGATGGATTATGGAACAAGGAGAGGCAAGAGTCTAAGCTGGGGGATGCCCAAGGAAACCCAAGGTAAAATCCAAGGACAACCAAAAGCCTAATCTTGGGGATGCCACGGAAGGCATCCCCTCTTTCGTCTTCGTCCATCGGTAACATTACTTGGAGCTATATTTTTATTCACCACATGATATGTGTTTTGCTTGGAGCGCCTTGTATGATTTGAGTCTTTGATTTTTAGTTTACCACAATAATCCTTGCTGTACACAACTCTTGGGAGAGACACACATGAATCGGAATTTATTAGAATACTCTATGTGCTTCACTTATACCTTTTGAGCTAGATAATTTTGCTCTAGTGCTTCGCTTATATCTTTTAGAGCACGGTGGTGGTTTTATTTTATAGAAATTATTGATATCTCATGCGTCACTTATATTATTTTGAGACTCCCTTAGAACAACATGGTAATTTGCTTTGGTTATGAATTTAGTCGTAATATGATAGGCATTCCAGATCGGTATAATAAAATCTTTCATAAAAAGTGCATTGAGTACTAGGATAAGTTTGATGATAATTGTTTTGAGATATAAAGGTGGTAATATTAGAGTGTGCTAGTTGAGTAGTTGTGAATTTGAGAACTACTTGCACTGAAGTTTGCAAGTCCCGTAGCATGCACGTTTGGTAACCGTTGTGTAACAAATTTGAAACATGAGGTGTTATTTGATTGTCTTCCTTATGAGTGGTAGTCGGGGACGAGCGATGGTCTTTTCCTACCAATCTATCCCCCTAGGAGCATGTGCGTAATGCTTGGTTTTTGATAACTTGTAGATTTTTGCAATAAGTATGTGAGTTCTTTATGACTAATGTTGGGTCTATGAATTATACGCACTCTCACCCTTCCATCATTACTAGCCTCTTCGGTACCGTGCATTGCCCTTTCTCACCATGAGAGTTGGTGCAAACTTCGCCGGTGCATCCAAACCCCGTGATATGATACGCTCTGTCACACATAAACCTCCTTATATCTTCCTCAAAAGGGCCACCATACCTACCTATTATGGCATTTCCATAGCCATTCCGAGATATATTGCCATGCAACTTTCCACCATTCCATTTATCATGACACACATCATCATTGTCATATTGGCTTGCATGATCATGTAGTTGACATCGTATTTGTGGCAAAGCCACCGTTCATAATTTTCGTACATGTCACTCTTAGGCCCTGTTTGGTTCGGTTGTGGATTTCTAAAAGCAGCTATGAAAAATCTGTTGTGGAAAAACAGTTGTGGAAAATCTGATGTGAAAAAGATGTAGGTCATTTGGCAAACCAGCTGATACAACTTTTTCAAATTTTGGCCCGCAGCGGAATCAGATTTTGGAAAGCACGTCCTGGGCTGCTTCAGCTTTTGGTTCAGATTTTGGCAGCGGATTTCTGGAATCGGATTCTGCTGGGTTCATCCTTTGGTTCAGATTCTACTGCGCTGCAGCGGAATCCGTCGATAAAAGCTGAACCAAACAGGGCATTAATTCATTGCCCTTCCCGGTACACCGCCGGAGGCATTCATATAGAGTCATACTTTGTTCTAGTATAGAGTTTTAATCATTGAGTTGTAAATAAATAGAAGTGTGATGATCATCATTGATAGAGAATTGTCCGAAAAAAGGGGCAATGCTACTATCCTTTTTTCCACACTTGTGCTTCAAAGTAGCACCATGATCTTTATGATAGAGAGTCTCTTGTTTTATCACTTTCATTACTAGTGGGAATTTTCAATTATAGAACTTGGCTTCTATATTCCAACAATGGGCTTCCTCAAATGCCCTAGGTCTTCGTGAGCAAGAAAGTTGGATGCACACCCACCTGACTTCCACCTGCCACCTCGTCTTTCCGCTCTTCCCCACCCTCCCCGACAACATCATCATCGGCATCTGGTTTCCCGGGGAGGGGGCCTCTCTGTTGGTGCCTTCGCCTCCTCCAGCAGTCTTCCAGTTGAGCTTCGGCGATTCACCTCGCCAGTGCTCACGCTGGGGCTTCTCGCTGGTCCTGGAGGTGGTGACCAGGGCATCGCCGAGCTGCTCCTTCTGCCCCTCTCCTTCATAGCCTCACCACTGCCGATCTTGTCAGACTGTGCCCGGCAAGCTCCTGACGGGATCGGGTCGGGCGTCTGCACAGGCACTCCTTCTGCCCTCTCCTCTCTTCCCACCGCAATACCTGGGGGAGGAGGAACGAGAAAGGGGGATTACGGGGTGATAACCCACAAGTATAGGGGATCGCAACAGTTTTCGAGGGTAGAGTATTCAACCCAAATTTATTGATTCGACACAAGGGGAGCCAAAGAATATTCTCAAGTATTAGCAGCTGAGTTGTCAATTCAACCACACATGGAAACTTAATATCTGCAGCAAGGTATTTGGTAGCAAAGTAATATGGTAGTAGTGGTAACGGTAGCAAAAGTAATGTTTTTGGTATTTTGTAGTGATTGTAACAATAGCAACGGAAAGTAAATAGCGAAGAAAAATATATGGAAAGCTCATAGGCAATGGATCGGTGATAGAAAATTATGCCGGATGTGGTTCGTCGTGTGACAGTCATAACCTAGGGTGACACAGAACTAGCTCCAATTCATCAATGTAATGTAGGCATGCATTCCGAATATAGTCATACGTGCTTATGGAGAAGAACTTGCATGACATCTTTTGTCCTACCCTCCTGTGGCAAAGGGGTCCTAGCGGAAACTAAGTGATATTAAGGCCTCCTTTTAATATAGTACCGGACCAAAGCATTAACACATAGTGAATACATGAAGTCCTCAAACTACGGTCATCACCGGAAGTGGTCCCGATTATTGTCACTTCGGGGTTGCCGGATCATAACACATAGTAGGTGACTATAGACTTGCAAGATAGGATCAAGAACTATCATATATTCATGAAAACATAATAGGTTCAGAAATGAAATCATGGCACTCGGGCCTTAGTGACAAGCATTAAGCATAGCAAAGTCATAGCAACATCAATCTCAGAACATAGTGGACACTAGGGATCAAACCCTAACAAAACTAACTCGACTACATGATAAATCGCATCCAACCCATCACCGTCCAACAAGCCTACGACGGAATTACTCACGCACGATGGTGAGCATCATGAAATTGGTGATGGAGGATGGTTGATGATGACGACGGCGACAGATTCCCCTCTCCGGAGCCCCGAACGGACTCCAAATCAGCCCTCCCGAGAGAGTTTAGGGCTTGGCGGCAGCTCCGTATTGTTAAACGTGATGAATCTTTCTCCCTGATTTGTTTCTCTCCGAACACGAATATATAGAGTTGGAGTTGAGATCGGAGGAGCTCCAGGGGGCCCACGAGGTAGGGGGTGATATGTCTCCGTCGTATCTATAATTTTTGATTGTTCCATGACAATATTCTACAACTTTCATATACTTTTGGCAACTTTTTATACTATTTTTGGGACTAACATATTGATGCAGTGCCCAGTGCTAGTTCCTGTGTGTTGCATGTTTTTTGTTTCGCAGAATATCCATATCAAACGGAGTCCAAACGGGATAAAAACTGACAGAGATTTTTTTTGGAATATATATGATTTTTGGGAAGAAAAATCCACGCGAGACGGTGCCCGAGGGGTCCACGAGGCAGGGGCGCGCCCCAGGGGGGCAGGCGCGCACGTGACCCTCGTGGCCACCCCGTAAGGCAGTTGATGCCCTTCTTTCGCCACAGGAAAGCTAATATCCGGATAGAGATCGTGTTAAAATTTCAGCCCAATCGGAGTTACGGTTCTTCGGGAATATAAGAAACGATGAAAGGGTAGAATCTAAGACGCAAAATCAGAGAGAGACAGAGAGACAGATCCAATCTTGGAGGGGCTCTTGCCCCTCCCACGCCATGGAGGCCATGGACCAGAGGGGAAACCCTTCTCCCATCTAGGGAGGAGGTTAAGGAAGAAGAAGAAGGAGGGGGGCTCTCTCCCCCTCGCTTCCGGTGGCGCCAGAGTGCCACCGGGGGCCATCATCATCACCGCAATCTTCACCAACAACTTCACCGCCATCATCACCAACACTTCCCCCACTATGCAGCAGTGTAACCTCTCTCTTACCCGCTGTAATCTCTACTTAAACATGGTGCTCAACGCTATATATTATTTCCCAATGATGTATGGCTATCCTATGATGTTTGAGTAGATCTGTTTTGTCCTATGGGTTATTTGATGATCATGATTGGTTTGAGTTGCATGTTTTATTATTGGTGATGTCCTATGGTGCTCTCCATGCCGCGTAAGCGTGAGGGATTCCTGTTGTAGGATGTTGCAATATGTTTATGATTCTCTTATAGTGGGTTGCGTGAGTGACTGCAACACAAACCCGAGTAAGGGGGTTGTTGCGTATGGGATAAAGAGGACTTGATGCTTTAATGCTATGGTTGGGTTTTACCTTAATGATCTTTAGTAGTTGCGGATGTTTGCTAGAGTTCCAATCATAAGTGCATATGATCCAAGTAGAGAAAGTATGTTATCTTATGCCTCCCCCTCATATAAAATTGCAATAATGATTACCGGTCTAGTTATCGATTGCCTAGGGACAAATAACTTTCTCTTGACAACAAGCTCTCTACTAAAACTAATTTAGTTGTGTCTTTACCTAAACAGCCCCTACTTTTTATTTACGTAATCTTTATTATCTTTCAAACCTATCCAACAACACCTACAAAGTACTTCTAGTTTCATACTTGTTTCCGGTATAGCGAACGTCAAGTGTCCGTAGAGTTGTATCGGTGGTCGATAGAACTTGAGGGAATATTTTCTCTAGCTTTAGCTCCTCGTTGGGTTCGACACTCTTACTTATCGAAAGAGGCTACAATTGATCCCCTGTACTTGTGGGTTATCAAGACCTTTTTCTGGCGCCGTTGCCGGGGAGCAATAGCGTGGGGTGAATATTCTCGTGTGTGCTTGTTTGCTTTATCACAAGGTAATTTTTATTTGCTGTTCTTAGTTGTTTTCTATCTTTATTTATGGGTATGAAACGCAAAATACCAAAAAAAATTAGTTGTACCTACTAAACCAATGGTTGAAGAACCACTCAAGATCTTTCACACTGCTGAAGCTTATTACTTGGATCATCTTCGCTCCCTATGTGCTCGTGCTGAAACCCCAACTAGCTTAGTTGAGGGCAAATCTTTAGATGAGCATGCTTGTTATGTGCGACACCGAATATCTGAAAAAGGGAAAATTTTACTGGGTCAAATTCATCGTTTGCAATGCTATGCTTGGAATTTATGTGAAATATATGATTTTACTTGTTGTTCTGAAAACCCTAAGAAACATCTTCCCTATCAATGTGAGTTTAGTGATAATGGAATCGTATCTTCGTATTCTAAGGGTGTTTATAATTACTATGAAATTCAACAAATTGAAGAATTTGTTGCTTTTAAGGGTGCTTACGAAATTGCTTCTTTGATTGAAAAGTATGATGCTACTCTTTACAAATCTGAAATTTTTGCCATACTTAAATATTGCTATGGTAATTATGCTTCTAATGCCTATGTTGAACCATATATTA
This sequence comes from Triticum urartu, assembly GCF_056163025.1. NCBI lineage: Eukaryota > Viridiplantae > Streptophyta > Magnoliopsida > Poales > Poaceae > Triticum > Triticum urartu. The sequence goes on along the minus strand of NC_141874.1, from coordinate 366,571,984 downwards.
AGGACTACTCCGCTGTCCAAGAAGAGACTAATATTTTGCAGGAGTATGGAAGAAGAAATTGATGAAACTGTGAGCTCATTGGATGAAAAAAGATGATGAGGAGAGCGAAGAACAAAAGGAGGAAGAGCAGATTAGCTACCCGTGCCCACCTTCTAATGAGAGTAACTCTTCAACTCATACATTTTTTAATTTCCCTTCGTTCTTACCGAAGGATGATTTCTATGATGACTATTATGATCCCTTTGATTCTCTTGAAATATCCCTTTTTGATGATGCTTGCTATGCTTGTGGCCAAGATGCCAATATGAATTATGCTTATGGAGATGAACTTGCTATAGTTCCTTATGTTAAACATGAAATTGTTGCTATTGAACCCACGCATGATAGTCCTATTATCTTTTTGAATTCTCCCAACTACACTATATTGGAGAAGTTTGCCCTTATTAAGGATTACATTGATGGGTTGCGTTTTACTATTACACATGATGATCTTGATAGATATAATATCCATGTGCTTGCTGCTCCTACTTGCAATTACTATGAGAGAGGAACTATATCTCCACCTCTCTATGTTTCCAATATGATAGAATTGCAAGAAATTGTTTATACTATGCATTGGCCTTTAATTTGTGTGCATGAATTGTTCTTTTATGACATGCCAATGCATAGGAAGAGAGTTAGACTTCGTTGTTGCATAATATATGTTACTTTGTGCTCACTACTAAATTACAAACATTGTTAATTAAAATTGGCTTTGATATACCTTGGGATCCGGGTGGATTCACTACTTGAGCACTCTATGCCTAGCTTAATGGCTTTAAAGAAAGCGCTGCCAGGGAGACAACCCGGAAGTTTTAGAGAGTCATTTACTTCTGTTGAGTGCTTTTATATAGTTTAAAAACAACAAACATAAAGAGGGGAACCCAAAACTTTGTCAAAAAGGAAAGTGAAAGTGAGAGAGACAAGCATTATTGAAGTGGGAGAGCTCCTTGAACTTTGTTCATGCTCACGGCAACTTTGTGAATCTTGATTACAGAAACTTTTCAACAAAAATAATTATCCCCTTGTACAATTCCATTGTATTATAAAAATAATGTGCCAAGGTTTGCCTTTAGGATGTTTACATTTGCTTGATGGTCTGAACGGTGCAGGACAGACACTTTGGCTGTAGTGCGCGATTTTACATTTTTAGCTGGATCGTCAAATGGTTCTGATTATTTTTGCACTTTCTTACCTATACAAATTGTTTATTTTTAATAATTTTGGTAGAAGTTTTAAAGTATCATAAGTATGGTGAATGTTCAGATTGTTACAGACTGTTCTGTTTTAGACAGATTCTGTTTTTGATGCATAGTTTGCTTATTTTGATGAAACTATCAATTTATATTAGGGAATTAAGCCATGGAAAAGTTATATTACAGTAGACACAATGCAAAAACAAAATATTAATTGGTTTGCAACAGTACTTAGAGTAGTGATTTGCTTTATTATACTAACGGATCTTACTGAGTTTTCTGTTGAAGTTTTCTGTGGATGAAATGTTCGATGATCGAGAAGGTCTTGATGTGAGAAGAAGGAAGGGAGGCAAGAGCTCAAGCTTGGGGATGCCCGAGGCATCCCAAGTAAATATTCAAGGAGACTCAAGCGTCTAAGCTTGGGGATGCCCTGGAAGGCATCCCCTCTTTCTTCAACAAGAATCGGTATGTTTTCGGATTCGTTTCGTTCATGCGATATGTGCAATCTTGGAGTGTCTTTTGCATTTAGTTTTCATTTTTCTTTTATGCACCATGCTGGTATGAGGTAGTCCTTGGTTGATTTATAGAATGCTCTTTGCACTTCACTTATATCTTTTGAGTATGTCTTTATAGAATGCTTCATGTGCTTCACTTATATCATTTGAAGTTTGGATTGCCTGTTTCTCTTTACATAGAAAACCGCCATTTGTAGAATGATCTTTTGCTTCACTTATATTTGTTAGAGCGTGGGCATATCTTTTGTAGAAATAATTAAACTCTCTTGCTTCACTTATATCTATTTACAGAGATGGCATGAATTGGTCATTCAAATGGTTAGTCATAAAATCCTACATAAAACTTGTAGATCACTGAATATGGTATGTTTGATTCCTTGCAATAGTTTTGCGATATAAAGATGGTGATATTAGAGTCATGCTAGTGGGTAGTTGTGGATTGTAGAAATACTTGGGTTGAAGTTTCTGATTCCCGTAGCAGGCACGTATGGTGAACCGTTATGTAACAAAGTCGGAGCATGATTTATTTATTGATTGTCTTCCTTATGAGTTGCGGTCGGGGACGAGCGATGGTCTTTTCCTACCAATCTATCCCCCTAGGAGCATGCGTGTAGTACTTTGTTTCGATGACTAATAGATTTTTGCAATAAGTATGTGAGTTCTTTATGACTAATGTTGAGTCCATGGATTATACGCACTCTCACCCTTCCACCATTGCTAGCCTCTCTAGTACCGCGCAACTTTTGCCGGTACCATAAACCCACCATATACCTTCCTCAAAACAGCCACCATACCTACCTATCATGGCATTTCCATAGCCATTCCGAGATATATTGCCATGCAACTTCCATCATCATCATATACATGACTTGAACATTCATTGTCTTATTGCTTTGCATGATCGTAAGATAGCTAGCATGAAGTTTTCATGGCTTGTCCGTTTTTTGATGTCATTGCTATGCTAGATCATTGCACATCCCGGTACACCGCCGGAGGCATTCATATAGAGTCATATCTTTGTTCTAGTATCGAGTTGTAATATTGAGTTGTAAGTAAATAAAAGTGTGATGATCATCATCATTAGAGCATTGCCCTAGTGAGGAAAGGATGATGGAGACTATGATTCCCCCACACGTCGGGATGAGACTCCGGACGAAAAAAAATAAAAAAATAAAAAAAAGAGAAAGGCCAAAAAAAGAAAAGAGAAGGCCCAAAAAAAGATAAAATAAAAAAACGATGAGAGAAAAAGAGAGAAGGGGCAATGTTACTATCCTTTTACCACACTTGTGCTTCAGAGTAGCACCATGTTCTTCATATAGAGAGTCTCTTGAGTTATCACTTTCATATACTAGTGGAATTTTCATTATAGAACTTGGCTGGTATATTCTGATGATGGGCTTCCTCAAACGCCCGAGGTCTTCATGAGCAAGCAAGTTGGATGCACACCCACTTAGTTTCAGTCTGAGCTTTCATACACTTATAGCTCTAGTGCATCCGTTGCATGGCAATCCCTACTCACTCACATTGATATCTATTGATGGGCATCTCCATAGCCTGTTGATGCGCCTAGTTGATGTGAGACTATCTTCTCCTTTTTGTCTTCTCCACAACCACCATTCTATTCCACCTATAGTGCTATGTCCATGGCTCACGCTCATGTATTGCGTGGAAGTTGAAAAGGTTTGAGAACGTCAAAAGTATGAAACAATTGCTTGGCTTGTCATCGGGGTTGTGCATGATGTGAATATTTTGTGTGGTGAAGATGGAGCATAGCCAGACTATATGATTTTGTAGGGATAACTTTCTTTGGCCATGTTATTTTGAAAAGACATGATTGCTTTATTAGTAGGCTTGAAGTATTATTGTTTTTATGTCAAATGATAGACTATTGCTTTGAATCACTCGTGTCTTAATATTCATGCCATGATTAGATATGTGATCAAGATTATGCTAGGTAGCATTCCACATCAAAAATTATCTTTTTTATCATTTACCTACGAGAGGACGAGCAGGAATTAAGGTTGGGGATGCTGATACGTCTCCGTCGTATCTATAGTTTTTGATTGTTCCATGCCAATATTCTACAACTTTCATATCCTTTTGGCAACTTTTTATACTATTTTGGGACTAACATATGGATCCAGTGCCCAGTGCAAGTTCCTGTGTGTTGCATGTTTTTTGTTTCGCAGAATATCCATAAGAAACAGAGTCCAAACAGGAAAAAAACTGATGGAGATTTTTTGGAATATATATGATTTTTGGGAAGAAAAATCCACGCGAGACGGTGCCCGAGGGGGCCACGAGGTAGGGGGCGCGCCCCTGACCCTCGTGTCCACCCCGTAAGGCGGTTTATGCCCTTATTTCACCGCAATAAAGCTAATATCCGGATAGAGATCGTGTTAAAATTTCAGCCCAATCAGAGTTACGGATCTCCGGGAATATAAGAAACGGTGAAAGGGTAGAATCTGAGAACGCAGAAACAGAGAGAGACAGAGAGACAGAACCAATCTTGGAGGGGCTCTCACCCCTCCCACGCCATGGAGGCCATGTACCAGAGGGGAAACCCTTCTCCCATCTAGGGAGGAGGTCAAGGAAGAAGCAGAAGGAGGGGGGCTCTCTCCCCCTCGCTTCCGGTGGCGCGAGAGTGCCACCGGGGGACATCATCATCACCGCAATCTTCACCAACAACATCACCGCCATCATCACCAACTCTTCCCCCTCTATGTAGCGGTGTAATCTCTCTCTTACCCGCTGTAATCTCTACTTAAACATGGTGCTCAACGCTATATATTATTTCCCAATGATGTATGGCTATCCTATGATGTTTGGGTAGATCCGTTTTGTCCTATGGGTTATTTCATGATCATGATTGGTTTGAGTTGCATGTTTTATTATTGGTAATGTCCTATGGTGCTCTCTGTGTCGCGCAAGCGTGAGGGATTACCACTGTAGGGTGGTGCAATATGTTTATGATTTGCTTATAGTGGGTTGTGTGAGTGACTGAAACACAAACCCGAGTAAGGGGGTTGTTGCGTATGGGATAAAGAGGACTTGATGCTTTAATGCTATGGTTGGGTTTTACCTTAATGATCTTTAGTAGTTGCGGATGCTTGCTATTGTTCCAATCATAAGTGCATATGATCCAAGTAGAGAAAGTATGTTATCTTATGCCTCTCCATCATATAAAATTGCAATAATGATTACCGGTCTTGTTATCGATTGCCTAGGGACAAATAACTTTCTCTTGACAACAAGCTCTCTACTAAAACTAATTTAGTTGTGTCTTTACCTAAACAGCCCCTAATTTTTATTTATGTAATCTTTATTATCTTGCAAACCTATCCAACAACACCTACAAAGTACTTCTAGTTTCATTCTTGTTTCTGATATAGCGAACGTCAAGTGTGCGTAGAGTTGTATTGGTGGTCGATAGAACTTGAGGGAATATTTTTTCTACCTTTAGCTCCTCGTTGGGTTCGGCACTCTTACTTGTCGAAAGAGGCTAAAATTGATCCCCTATACTTGTGGGTTATCAGGGGGGCGTGCCCAGGGGGCAGGCGCGCCCCCCACCCTCGTGGCTAGGGTGTGGGCCCCTGGTCTTGATCTTTTGCCAGTATTTTTTATTATTTCCAAAAATATTCTTCGTGAAGTTTCAGGTCATTCCGAGAACTTTTGTTTCTGCACATAAATAACACCATGGCAATTCTGCTGAAAACAACGTCAATCGGGGTTAGTTCCATTCAAATCATGCAAGTTAGAGTCCAAAACAAGGGCAAAAGTGTTTGGAAAAGTAGATACGATGGAGACGTATCAACTCCCCCAAGCTTAAACCTTTGCTTTTCCTCAAGCAATTCAGTTGAAAAACTGAAAGTGATAAAGAAAAACTTTTACAAACTCTGTTTGCTCTTGTTGTTGTAAATATGTAAAGCCAGCATTCAAGTTTTCAGCAAATATTATAGACTAACCATATTCACAATAACGCTTAGGTCTCATGTTTACTCATATCAATGGATAATCAACTAGTGAGCAATAATAATAAATCTCGGGTGACAACACTTTCTCGAAACAATCATAATATGATATAACAAGATGGTATCTCGCTAGCCCTTTTTGAGAGCGCCAAACATAAATGCAGAGCACCTTTAAAGATCAAGGACTGACTATACATTGTAATTCATGGTAAAAGAGATCCAATCAAGTCATACTCGATGTAAACTAATCAGTAATGAATGCAAATGAGAGAGGTGCTCTCCAGCGGGTGCTTTTTAATAAGAGGAGGATGACTCAACATAAAAGTAAATAGATAGGCCCTTCGCAGAGGGAAGCAGGGATTTGTAGAGGTGCCAGAGCTCGGTTTTGAAATAGAGATGAATAATATTTTGAGCGGTATACTTTCATTGTCAATATAACAACCAAGAGATGGCGATATCTTCCATGCTACACACATTATAGGCGGTTCCCAAACAGAATGTTAAAGTTTATACTCCCCCTCCACCAACAAGCATCAATCCATGGCTTGCTCGAAATAACGAGTGCCTCCAACTAACAAGAGTCCCAGGGGGAGTTTTGTTTGCAATTATTTTGATTTGATTTGCATAAAGCATGGGACTGGGCATCCCGGTGACCAGCCATTTTTCTCGTGTGTGAGGAGCGGAGTCCACTCCTCTAGAGAATAACCCGCCTAACATGGAAGATACGGACATCCCTAGTTGATACATGAGCTATTCGAGCATACAAAACAGGATATTTATTTGAAGGTTTAGAGTTTGGCACATACAAATTTACTTGGAACGGCAGGTAGATATCACATATAGGAAGGTATAGTGGACTCGTATGGCATAACTTTGGGGTTTATGGAGTTGGATGCACAAGCAGTATTCCCGCTTAGTACAAGTGAAGGCTAGAAAAGACTGGGAAGCGACCAACTAGAGAGCGACAACATCCATGAACATGCATTAAAGTTAATGAACATTGAGTGCAAGCATGAGTAGGATATAATCCACCATGAACATAAATATCGTGAAGGCTATGTTGATTTTGTTTCAACTACATGCGTGAACATGTGCCAAGTCAAGTCACTTAAATCATTCAGAGGAGGATACCACCCTATCATACCACATCACAACCATTTTAATAGCATGTTGGCATGCAAGGTAAACCATTATAAGCCCCTAGCTAATTAAGCATGGCATAAGGAACTATGATCTCTAATTGTCATCGCAAACAATTTGTATTTAAGCTCCCCTTCCCTATTCTTTACAATAAAATCATGCGCTACCATACTCTTATAATCTGAATAAATAGTAGGCAACAATTTTTCTTCTTTTATAGTGCCTAATAGGTATGTTATAGTATGCGGCAAGGCGTGAAGCATAGATACCTCCAAAGATGGGGCCCTTTGTACAGTTCAGACTTAACCGTTTAGCAATAATACTGCCCATACTAACAGAGTCGTCATGGAATAAACCATGAAAAAAATAAAAATATCAGGAACACTAAGGTTTCCACAGTTTCCGCGACCAATTAAGCAAAGACTAGAAAATATTGCATCAGAAACAGGAAAATGTATGCTAGTGATTCTTGCATCAGAAACTTTCCTAGTTTCCCCTACAATGATAGTGTCAATAAACCCGTCCACATCTCTATGATGTGGTTCCTCTAAGCTACCCTCGAAAGGTATTTTGCAAACCCTGCAAAATTCATATAGTGACATCTTCTTAACCACATCATATAAATGAAACTCTACTGAAGGAGGTGATTCCCTAGGATAATAGTAGAAGTTCTGCACAAAAGTATTGTTGAGTAAGAGATACTGTTCGTGTTGGTCGCGAAGGAAGTCGGTGAGGCCTGCATTCTTAGCCAATTCATAAAAATCATCATAAATCCCGGCTGCTCTCAAGAAATCATCGGAAGGCCATTTACACGGCCGAACCTCCGCGGTGTGAGGCAGGTTATACTTGGGCCTCTCTGCTTCTTCATTTTGCTTTTCCTTCGAGCTTCGGCTCGATGAGCCCCTCAAAAATCTCTTCATTATTTTCAAGGAACAATCCCCCAAAGCAGTTTTGTGAGAGGTGCTTTGAGCAAGGAGATCGAAAATCGCAGCAAAAGGGGCTAGAACTCATGCTTGAGCTAGATAATGGTGTTTGTGGGAGGAAGAAGGAGTGTGTGGGTGCATGAATAAGTGGAGGAGGGCCACCATGGGCCCACGAGGCAGGGGGCGTGCCCAGGGGGGTAGGGCACGCACTCCACCCTCGTGGCATGGTGGATGCCCCCTTGCTGTGTTCTCAGTGCCAAATATTCTCAAATATTCCAGAAAATATCATATTTAAATTTCAGGTCATTTGGAGAAATTTTATTTTCATGGTATTTTTATATTGCACGGTAATTCACATAATAGACAGAAAATACTATTTTTGCTTTATTTAATATAAATAACAGAAAGTAAAAAGAGGGTATAGAGAGTTGTGTCTTCCAAATTCATCCATCTCATGCTCATCAAAAGGAATCCACTAACAAGGTTGATCAAGTCTTGTTAACAAACTCATTCCGAGTAACATGGAACCAGAGAATTGTCGAATAACACTAGGTTAGCTCAACGGGGATATGCACAGCCCCAACAACAAGAATATCATATTTCTTCTTGACAGTAGGAAGAGGAAATTCAAAACCTCCAAAAATAATCGATGGAATTTTTCCAATAGAATTTATACTATGAAATTGAGGTTGTTTCCTCGGAAAGTGTACTGTATGCTCATTACCATTAACATGAAAAGTGACATTGCCCTTGTTTCAATCAATAACAGCCCGTTAAAATAGTAACGTTTGCAACTACAACAGGCACATCCTCACAAATACCGACAGGTATAGCAGTTAATTTATCGGCCATTTGCAAAGATATTTCAGTAGGTGTCAACTTATTCAAATCAAGTCTACGATATAAAGACAGAGGCATAACACTAACACCGGCTCCAAGATCACATAAAGAAGTTTTAACATAGTTTCTTTAATGGAGCATGGTATAGTTGGTACTCCGGGATCTCCTAGTTTCTTAGGTATTCCACCTTTAAAAGTATAATTAGCAAGCATGGTGGAAATTTCAGCTTCCGGTATCTTTCTTTTATTAGTAACAATTTCTTTCATGTACTTAGCATAATGATTCATTTTGAGCATATCAGTTAATCGCATACGCAAAAATATAGGTCTAATCATTTCAGCAAAGCGCTCAAAATCCTCATCATCTTTTTTCTTGGATGGTTTGGGAGGAAAAGGCATGGGTTTTTGAACCCATGGTTCTCTTTCTTTACCATGTTTCCTAGCAACAAAGTCTCTCTTATCATAACGTTGATTCTTTGATTGTGGGATATCAAGATCAACAGCAGGTTCAATTTCTATATCATTATCATTGCTAGGTTGAGCATCATCATGAACATTATCATTAACATTATCACTAGTTTCAGGTTCATTACCAAATTGTGTTTCAGCATCAGAAATAGAAATATCATTTGGATTCTTAGGTGTTTCAGCAATAGGTTCACTAAAAGCATGCAAAGTCCTATCATTTTTCTTTTTCTTCTTTTTAGAAGGACTAGGTGCATCTATATTATTTCTCTGAGAATCTTGCTCAATTCTCTAAGGATGGCCTTCAGGATACAAAGGTTCCTGAGTCATTTTACCAGTTCTAGTAGCCACTCTAACATCATAGTCCTTATTCTTACTATTCAATTCATTGAGCAAATCATTTTGAGCTTTAAGTACTTGTTCTACTTGAGTGGTAACCATAGAAGCATGTTTACTCATAAGTTTAAGTTCACCTTTGACATTAGCCATATAATCACCCAAGTGTTCAAGCATATCAGCGCTGCGTTTTAATTCTCTACCAAAATAAGCATTGAAGTCTTCTTGCTTAACCATAAATTTATCAAACTCATCTAAGCATGGGCTAGCAAACTTGGTGAATGGGATTTCAGCTTTATCATATCTATAGAGAGAATTTACCTTTACTACATGTGTCGGGTTATAAAGTCCATGTGTTACTTCAATAGGCGGTAAATTAAGACCATGTATTTCTTCAATAGGAGGTAAATTCTTAACATCTTCAGCTTTAATACCCTTTTCTTTCATGGATTTCTTTGCCTCTTGCATATCTTCAGGACTGAGAAATAGAACACCCATTTTCTTCAGAGTTGGTTTAGGAATAGGCTCAGGAGTTGGCTTAGGAAGTGTCCAATTATTTTCATTTGTCAACAAATTATTCAATAGAATTTCAGCTTCATCCGGTGTTCTTTCCCTGAAAACAGAACTAGCACAACTATCCAGGTAATCTGTGGAAGCATCGGTTAGTCCATTATAAAAGATATCAAGTATTTCATTTTTCTTAAGAGGATGATCAGGCAAAGCAGTAAGTAATTGGAGAAGCCTCCGGCAAGCTTGTGGGAGACTCTCCTCTTCAATTTGCACAAAATTATATATATCCCTTAAGGCAGCTTGTTTCTTATGAGCAGGGAAATATTTAGCAGAGAAGTAATAAATCATATCATGGGGACTACGCAAACAACCAGGATCAAGAGAATTAAACATATCTTAGCATCACCCTTTAATGAGAACGGAAATATTTTAAGGATATAAAAGTAGCGAGTTCTCTCATCATTAGTGAACAGGGTGGCTATATCATTTAATTTAGTAAGATGTGCCACAATAGTTTCAGATTCATAGCCATAAAAAGGATCAGATTCAACCAAAGTAATTATATCAGGATCAATAGAGAATTCATAATCCTTATCAGTAACAAAGATAGGTGAAGTAGCATAAGCAGGATCATATTTCATTCTAGCATTCAAAGTTTTTTGTTTAAGCTTAGCTAATAATTTCTTAAGATCAGTTCTATCATTGCAAGCAAGGAAGTCTCTCTTAGTTTCTTCATCCATAACATAGCCCTCAGGCACAACAGGTAATTCATATTTATTAGGAGAGCCTTCATAATCACTTTCATCAGTATTATTAGTTTCAATAATTTCATTCTCTCTAGCCCTAGTGAGTTGTTCATCAAGAAATTCACCGAGTGGCATAGTAGTATCAGGCATAGAAGTAGTTTCATCAATAGCAGAAGTGGCATCATCAATAATATGCGATATATAAGAGTTAATAGCAGAAGCAGGTTTAGGTGTCGCAAGCCTACTCAAAACAGAAGGTGAATCAAGTGCAGAGCTAGATGGCAGCTCCTTACCTCCCCTCGTAGTTGAGGGATAAATCTTGGTTTTTGGATCTTTCAAGTTCTTCATAATGATAAGCAAATATAAATCCGAAGTGACACAAAGAATAGAGCTATGCTCCCCCGAAATGGCGCCAGAAAATAGTCTTGACTCATGATAACCCACAATTATAGGGGATCACAATAGTTATCGAGGGTAGAGTATTCAATCCAAATTTATTGATTCGACACAAGGGGAGCCAAAGAATATTCTCAAGTATTAGCAGCTGAGTTGTCAATTCAACCACACCTGGAAACTTAATATCTGCAGCAAGGTATTTAGTAGCAAAGTAATATGATAGTAGTGGTAATGGTAGCAAAAGATAACGGTAGTAAAAGTAATGTTTTTGGTATTTTGTAGAGATTGTAACAATAGCAACGGAAAAGTAAATAGCGAAGAACAATATATGTAAAGCTCGTAGGCAATGGATCGGCGATAGAGAATTATACCGGATGTGGTTCATCATGTGACAGTCATAACCTAGGGTGACACAGAACTAGCTCCAATTCATCAATGTAATGTAGGCATGTATTCCGAATATAGTCATACGTGCTTATGGAAAAGAACTTGCATGACATCTTTTGTCCTACCCTCCCGTGGCAGTAGGGTCCTAGCGGAAATTAAGGGATATTAAGGCCTCCTTTTAATGGAGTACCGGACCAAAGGATTAACACATAGTGAATACATGAACTCCTCAAACTACGATCATCACCGGAAGTGGTCCCGATTATTGTCACTTCGGGGTTGCCGGATCATAACACATAGTAGGTGACTATAGACTTGTAAGATAGGATCAAGAACTCTCATATATTCATAAAAACATAATAGGTCCAGATCTGAAATCATGGCACTCGGGCCCTAGTGACAAGCATTAAGCATAGCAAAGTCATAGCAACATCAATCTCAGAACATAGTGGATACTAGGGATCAAACCCTAACAAAACTAACTCGATTACATGATAAATTTCATCCAACCCATCATCGTCCAGCAAGCCTACGATGGAATTACTCACGCACGGCGGTGATCATCATGAAATTGGTGATCGAGGATGGTTGATGATGACGACGGCGACGGATTCCCCTCTCCGGAGCCCCGAACGGGTTCCAAATCAGCCCTCCCGAGAGAGTTTAGGGCTTGGCGGCGGCTCCGTATCGTAAAACGCGATGAATCTTTCTCCCTGATTTTTCTCTCTCCGAACACGAATATATAGAGTTGGAGTTGAGGTCAGAGGAGCTCCAGGGGGGCCCACGAGGTAGGGGGGCGCGCCTAGGGGGGCAGGCGCGCCCCCACCCACATGGCTAGGCTGTGGGCCCCGTGGTCTTGATCTTTGTGAGTATTTTTTATTATTTCCAAAAATAGTCTCCGTGAAGTTTCGGGTCATTCCGAGAAATTTTGTCTGTGCACATAAATAACACCATGGCAATTCTGCTAAAAACAGCGTCAGTCCGGGTTAGTTCCATTCAAATCATGCATGTTAGAGTCCAAAACAAGGGCAAAAGTGTTTGGAAAAGTAGATACGACGGAGACGTATCATGGGGAACTTATCTTTTTTCAATCTAAAATATGTATGCACTTGCCAAACTTTAGTTCAAATTATGTAATCTCTTTTATCCATGTTTGTGTTCTGTAAGGTCTGTAGTTGTTGATCAGCATATTGATGAAAAAGATAAACCTTGCCGGGCACTTGTGCATGTAACATATCCATGCAGAGGAGAAATGCCTCTATACACTCGAGTAAACAAGTTTTCCCCGGTAGGCTATCCTACCGGTACCCTCAGTTTGCTGTTGTGGCGCTAGGCCTGCCGGGCACAAACCGTAAAGAGGGACCAACCCCCACGAAACCTTCTCGCCAAAGGCCACTACAACCACCCCAACTGAAGCAATGTTCGAGTAAAGGGATGGGAGCACCTAAGTTTCAAAAGTGGCGAGCTTTTCTTATGCACACATTTTTTCTTACAGAACACGTATGGATGAGAGAGAGAACTTATCTATTTGGGCTTGCCAGAGATCGCAATGTAGGCTTGTCTTCTCTTCTCCTCTTTGGGACCGAATCCACAGTAGGAGCCTGCAGTTTGGTGCAGATGAAAATGGTGCTTCATGTGATCTTATCTACATGAACATGATATGCTCTTGGTATGCTTATGCATGCATGCAATTTGTCGGGGGGGGCACTTCATTTATTTTTATGTTGCTCAGAGTCTATGCCTGGCTTTGTATAGTGGGTTACATGCAACAGAGGCAAGGCCTCACTACAAAAAAAATACACTTCCATGATGATACGTGTTTGTCAAAGTAGGTCGCTTTTTTTTCATGCATGTACATCCATGACAAATTTATGACAGAATCAAGATAGTCATACCTGTGCCGTCGTAGAAGTTTTCCATGACATTACCAAAATTATCATCACGGAAGTGTCCACTTCCATGAGAATAAATCACGCGTCACAGAAGTGCTTTCGTTAAGGTTGACCGACACGTGGCATCCACCGTAACGGAACGCCGTTAAGCTATCTGGTCGGGTTTTGGATCCGATAACCCGTTAACAGCCACGACCAATGGGGATTTTCCACGTGTAAAATCATCATTGGCTGGAGGAGACACGTGTCAACTCATCCAATGGGCGAGACATGCCTATGATATGTTGACACGTGGCCCGGCCCATCAAGTTTAAATGGGCCAGCCCAACTGAAGGCCCACAAGATTTTGCGGACCATAATGGGCCAGCCCAGCTAAAGGCCCACGAGATTTTGCGGACCATAATGGGCTGGCCCAGGTAAAGGCCCATAAGATTTTTCAGGCCATAATGGGCCGGCCCAGGTAAAGGCCCATAAGATTTTTGTGTGCCGTAATGGGCCGGCCCAGGTAAAGGCCCACAAGATTCTTCCGGATCATAATGGGCCGGCCCAGCTAAAGGCCCATGAGATTTTGCTGACATTAATGGGTCAGCCCAGCTGTAGGCCCAAAAGATTTTGAGTACCCTAGTAGGCCGGCCCATTAACTGCCTGCCATGTTTTGGGCCAAATGCCGGCCCATATTTGATCCGGTCCATTCATGGCCTGCCACACTCCGGGCCTAATAGTGGCCCATATGAGATACGGCCCATTAAAGGCCTACCGCGTTCTAGGACAAATTACGGTCCAGATCAGGTCTGTCCCTTTAAGACGCTTTCGGCTCAAATATGGCCCATATTAGATTCAGTCCGTCAACTGGACACTATGCTTTTGGGCCCACTTGCTAAAGGCCCACTAAGTAATTCGGCCTGATATTAGTTTTGGCTTGTTAAGGGCTCGTTTAACATTTCGGCCCTATATTAATTTCAGCCTGTTAAAAGCCCATCATATAGTTGGGCCTAACTACGGCCCGGTTTGCATCCGGCCTGCTCGCAGCCGATATCTGATTGGGCCAAACAAGGACCGAGACAATTTTTCGGCCTGTTAAAAGCCCGTGATTTGATTCGCACAATCATGGGTCGGGGTTCATTTCGGGCTGCTGCCGACCCGTGAGCTGATCGGCACGTTTCAGGCCCAACCTACATCGTGATTGCACGACGACCCGATTATCTACCGTAATTTTACGGTTTGGCCGGTTTACTGCGAAGACAGGATATATACAGTAAAATAATTGTAGCATCGTGAATAAGAAAAAACCTAGACTATACAATAAAGAAATTACGGCATATTACATCCACTGGGCATCAAAGTTCGCCACTATGATAATAAAGCACAAGCAGACAACAAATTACATACACTGGGCATCAAAGATCGCCACCAGTGCAAATAAACATGCCGAAAAAATAATATACAAAACCGACAACACTTCAATAGAGTTCAAGAAAGGTTAGCCCTGTTGGGGAGTTGCAGGGCAAGCAGCTGAGCAAGATGATGAGACTGCGCTTGTTCAACACTTGTATCTCCCTCACTCTGAAAGATAAACAAGCAGACAGATGACAGGTTTTGCACATAAAAGTATCAGTGCTGACAATTCATCACATTTCTTACTAACGAATAAAGTGACACAGTTTAAATTTGCATTAACACAATATGGTATTGTTCATGTCAAGACATGGCAGGAAATGACATTGTGAAGGAGTTGGCAGCTTCACGACACCACTGGATTACAGATCAAGAACTCATAAGTATCAATGGTTAGTGTGCTGTCA
Organism: Triticum urartu; assembly: GCF_056163025.1. NCBI lineage: Eukaryota > Viridiplantae > Streptophyta > Magnoliopsida > Poales > Poaceae > Triticum > Triticum urartu. The sequence goes on along the minus strand of NC_141874.1, from coordinate 366,556,827 downwards.
ATTTATACCATTTCAGATTGGCAAACAAAGAGACGGTTTAAATAATAGTAGAATGATATGACATTGTTCATAGTTAAGACATTGCAGAATATGACATTGTGCTGTAGTGGGTAGGTTCACCACACCACTGGATTACAGATGACGAACAGAAGCATACATGCAGTGCAAAAGAAGATCACTTGCTCTGTATAGTTTAATTTACATGGTATGAAGAAAGAACTTGGTTGTACAACTAAAAACTTAAATTGAGAAAGGACGAACTTTTGTTTATGAACTACATATAATAAACTTTAAACAAGCAATTTGATGCAAACACCAAAAAATAAACAGCTGTTGCAGTCATGCCTAACCAAATATATACAACAAAGTTTGAAGGCTTGAGATGGACAAACTTACATTATTGGTGAAGACAGGCTCTATAAAGGCCTTGTCCATGCTGATGGGGGGGGGGCAATTCAAGAAGTTTACAACAGAATCTTCTTCAAAAGCATTGCCTTTATTCTACATTTTGTTAAGAGTAAATATAGATGTGATAATATACGAAAAAATGGAGAATATTTAAGATAAGAAGAAGAGTGATGCTACATAACCAAGTAGCTATAAATGTAAGTGCAGCCATACAGGCAAAAGGTACAGCCAAGAGTAATGCACAGCTAAACTTCTTCAGTACCAACCTTATGGTAAGAGTAAATATAGATCTGGTGTGTAGAAAATGGAGGGCAAAGGAAAATAAGTTGCAGAGTGATGGTACATGAACAACTACCTGTCATTATAAGTACACTGATAAAGGACATCATGTACTTACAAGAGCAATGCACAGCTAAAAAAACATTGGCATTGGATATATTCTACACTAATGTAACCATTCATATAGATCAGATAATTTGGAGCGAACAATTGATAAGCAAGCTATCATGCATACTGCTGTCACATAATGAACCAGGTATGTATGCAAGTAAAGTGATACAGGACAACATGTACTAACAAGAACAAAGCAGCGGGCAACATATTTGAGATATCCTGTCGTTCTTGTCAAACCGGAGTTCTTCTTCGAGCAGATTTCCTACAAAAAAGATCCGTAAGGCACATGTGGAAAAGTAGAAGTTCAAATTGTCATGTGATTTCATAGACAGTACCTCATCCTGGGAACGAGACCAGTGCATAACAAGGTTTTTCCATTAAATGTCTTCTAAATTTAGCACAGGAGACTTCATCGGAAATTCGTTTATAGACTTGCCATCAAAGTGTGATTTCCTCAGGTAACACCGATACTGCTGCAATGCTTCCTTGAAAAGCACAAGCAAGCTTTGCTCGTCATGACTATCCAGATTGACCCTCGCCTAGTTACAATAATGTAATGTAAATCATTGATGTGTTGAATCAGCAGAAAACAGGAAAATAATAACCATGAATAATTGCACTTACATGTAAGTTGGACAGGAAGATGTGAAAATGGTGTTTGTCTTCACAATATTCTTCCCATGATGGGAATATATGCACGTAGTCCCTAACAACATTGAAATCATTGTCTTTTAAACTGGGAATAAATGGAATGGGGTTCCAATCTGTAGGAATTGGCCGTCTCTGCAGTTGGAATAGGTCTTCGGCCGGTGGACTTGATGTACTTTTTGCTGGAGTGGGATTTTTCTGTGGTACAGCTCGTGCTATGGCAAATGAAAACGGTATACCTTTTGCTGGAGTGCAGGTCCTGTGTTGTGGGGCTAGTGGCGTGGCCAGTGAAGTATGGGTACAATGTGCTGGAGTCGGTCCTACGTTTTGTGTCACTGGTTGTACATCCAATATAAGTGGGGTGCTGTCTGATTTCTCCGGCACCACCACGTTTTTCAAGGACTTTGCTGGTGCTCCTTCAGGTTCGGCAATCACCCTCTTCCTTTTTGATGTCTGATGCACCAGAACAACATTTGAGTGGAAAAACATGGTACGATGACAGATGGAATATGTATTGATAATGGATGGGGATGGCATCTCGACATATATGATGAGTAAACTAAGCAGATGGCGGTGCAACAAAGAAGAAGAAATGCAAGACAACATATGTAAGATACGCACAATCAATAAAACCTTGCCAAATTAGAACATGCACCTTGATGGGTGAACAGGACAGGCCATCTGCCTTTGACTCCTCGAGGTTAGAATAGTCATTAGGATGATATTCTGAACAAGAATCAACATGTGGGGAGTGTACGAGTTTCATTGCTTCCAGAATGGCACTCAATGCCTTGGTGCCAATTTTGTAAGTCATTGCAGTGTTCCACAATATTCTTCTGATGCGCGGATTCTGATATTCACTGTAATTGCGTATGATATCTGAGAACCATGAAAACATAAATAGTTGTGAGATTATCTTTGTAATGCAGATGATATTCTAATATAGGGGCGCCCCTGTAAACACTTGTGTGCTATCACTGGATTCTGATGAGAGAGCTCATGTGTGCTGTAATATGGTGCGTGCATTTATATAATCTGGCACAAGTACACAAAAAATAGGCTCCAGAAGTAAGGATAACTGGTAGATGATAGGTTCATAATATACTGTATAGAGAGTTTATTGCCAAACCATGATAAAAAGAGCACATAGCAACTAGGCAGGTCATAGTGTACATAACAGGGGTACACGATAACCAGGATATATAAATCGGGAAAGTGGAACTGGCTTGAAATTACGGTGTTGTATTGCCGCAAGTAATTGAAAGCCTATCGATCACGTATAGGCCAGCTCTATCAGCTGTTAGACTGCAGATGTCCCTGCTCTCCTTCCTGACAAGGAACATACTGTGCTTCCCATACGGAACACCGCATGGGCCGCTGGCCAAACCATCGGCCCCACCGCCTGTGTTCCTCCACCACCCCCACCCACACCCCGCCCCCACCCGCGTCGAGTTTTCTTCATTCGACGAGGCCGCACCACCGCCCCCACAACCACTGTCCCCACCCGAGCCCCTTCGATCGCACCGGCGAACTCCGGCGAACTCTGAAAAATCGACTGACCCAATTTTGAAATTTAGTCTACTGTGATTTAACTAGTGTGGAATATAAAAGGGGAAAACCATGAGCATTGCGAGTATGGTGTTGAGCGTGCCATGGTGGATCTGAAGGTGCAAACCGGATAAAGGCAACTTCGCAACCAAGACAAGAAATCGGAGTAAAGCAGTGGCGATCTATTTTCTTGCTGCGATAAATAAGTTGAGCAGATACGAAAGAGTACCGCCTCTAGTGCGGCGCCGTGTACGCGTCTGCTGAGAATTTGACGGTGTTGCGGTAGCGATGGCTGTCGATGGCGTGGAAGCAGATCTAGGAGGGTAGACGGTGGCGGCGTGGCACGGTGGACGAGACGGTCATAGGAGCGGCGCCGGCAAGGTGGACGACGGCGGGGATGAAGCGAGAGGACGGAATGCAAGGATCCCGGTCCGAAGCCATGGATGAGAGAGGTCGATCTCTTTTAATGGACGGCGGCGTCGAGGTATCAGCTCCGTCATGGTGGAGGAGGACGGCGGTGGATGGGACGTGGCGAACGACGGCGGCGGACGGAGGAGGGTGGGGTGGAGAGGGTGTTTTGGTGCCCACGGAGTACTAATGGGGAAAAGGGAGGTAGAGAGGAAGGGGGGAACCATGTATTCAGGGTGCGCTTGTCTCAAATGCGAGGAAATTTACAAACTTAGCCCCCGTTTCAAATTTCTACTACATCACAGCAACACTAGTCGGTTGGGGATAGGACGGTAATCTCACATACACCGAATATTTGCCGATGAGAGTTTTTTTTGGCGCCCACCGTGTATGAATATGAATCGGGGTGGGAGTCGATTTCGGCCGAGGACACACTGTGTTTCGGCGCCCACCGTGTATGAATCCGGGTGAGAGGCGGTTATGTCACGTTTGGGTGAAATTACAAACCTACCCCTATCGAAACCTATAGAAATCCAGCATATAGGCTTTGCGTGGCAGGGATAGGCAGTAGTGATTTCCAACTCATAGATTTTGGTTTCGGGCGGTTACTGCGACTTTCCCCGCTTTGTTCAAATTTTGCAGAGTGCACGTTTACCGTGCCAACTCAATAGGAATCCCGTTTGTATTCTATTTTTTTGGGCGGGATCCATTTTCAATTGGAATTACATTCTATATACATCATTTTTTTGTATATACTTTCAAAAGCACAACAAAGAATTCTGCTCCTTTATATGTATAATATGATTTACAAATACAACGATCTCGAAATCTTAAGGTTGAATTCGAAAAAATTTAACCTAATTATGTTCTACTAAAATGTATGGATCAGTAATATCTACATATTAAATAACATAGATGTGCGTGAATTTATATGAGTATGCATGTTTGATAGATCAATTTTGGTTCGAGTATGGATTACATGTATCATCATCTCGAATTCAAATATTTGAATCCCTTTTTTGTTCACTCCTTTCACGCCCATCTCTCTCGCATGCATGCTCCTTCAGGTAGCTATCACTCTCTTTTCTCCAGCTTACCCGGACGCTCACTTCATGTTGCTCCTATCCTCGCAAACATGGTCTCTCGAGGTCTCCCTTGAGAAGTGTCACACTCTCCCTATCATTATACATTACACGGTTTTCATGATCTCTCACGTCTCTACTTTTCTCTGTTATCACTTGGTACCTAAGCTTTCTTTTTTACCGCAAAACACACAGTCTCCACTCGTCTTTCACTTTGTCTTTCTCTCTATGGGATTCTCTCACACACCCTGTATGTCTCTACATATGACTCATACCACTAAAATTACTCTCTCTATCTCTCCTGTAGAGACAACATTTGTTGCGGTCTCCTTTTCATCTCCATCCCAGACTGACATTATTCATTTGTTTACCGATCAGACAACCCCGACTACCGTCTCCTCTCTCTCTCTCTCACACACACACACACAACTCCTACTTCCACTCCCCTTCCCGACTACCGTCTCTCTCACACACACAAAACTCTCGCTTTCGCACCCCAACTCGTATTTCTCTCACAAACATTTATCGACTAGCTAGCCTCTAGATAGGTTAATACACCCGCATACTCGTGCTTCCACCATCGCATACATGTCTCTCCCCCGCTCCTTGTATCTATGTAGATTTTTCTTCCCTTCTTGAGACACGCCCTCTCGATCGCACACACACACACTATCGCCTCATTTTAAGCTGATACCTATCGCACACACACTCCTTGTGTCTTTGTCACACATGCACTCCGTCCTCCTCCACTCACCCTCTCTCTCACACACACATGGGCTTTTTGCAACAACTAGCAAGATGCCCATGCGTTGCATGGAACATCAAGATGCATTTGTATGAGTAGTTTATCTTGTGGGGGAAAAGGATGAATGAGGGAAGGCCTTATTTGCAAATGTGGAGAGGGGTGTGGGTATCTTTTTGCAAAATTGCCATAGTTTCCTTCCTATCCGTCAGATATAGATCGGACGGCCTATATTGCAGGATGGCAGGCACACGATCATCACCGACAATGCTTATTATAAGAGCAGGGATAAAAAATAGAGTTGGTGATGATGGTGGGCCTGCCATCCTGCAATGTAGGTCGTCTGATTTATATCTGACGATAGGAAGGAAAATATGGCAATTTACCCGCACTCTTCACCACAGTTGCAGATAAGGCCTTCCCTCGTTCATCCTTTTCTCCCACAAGATCCTGATGTTCCGTGCAACGCACGGGCATCTTGCTAGTAAGAGTAGAAATTAGACATATACCACTTCTCGAATCTTGAAACCAACAACATTCCTCCCTTATCTCATCAAAACCGCCAAAGGAATATATTTTGAGTGAAACATAACATATTTTTAGTGATATACGTATTTCAAAGCTAGACTTTTTTTTCTATCAAATCGGTGAATATGTATTAATGATTAATCTACTTTGATCGTGTGGCAACGCATTGGCACATTGCTAGTAGTTATTATAATTTTTTGGACACCAGACAAATGGTGGAGTACATATACGAAGAGAAGAGGCGCACGCACGCAGTCGGCCTCTCGCTGTCTCGCACACATGAGTGTTACGTAAAGGCGACGTTAACAAATAAACTCTAAAACCCTAGGGGCACGATTGCTGCATTCACGGGTACCGGGTACGTGGTGGAGCACCTTTGTAGGAATAGTCAGCTCGCGTGATAATTTGATCCGGAGGAGTTGATGGTCGGGACCACAGGTGAATGACTTGGAGCGCGGTGGCTCGCCAGTTGCCACAGATCGAGTAGCCACGTTTAAAATATCGTTTTTTAGCGGGGTTAAGAGTTCTGATTTTCAATGGCGCGTTATAAGTAGTAAGTAGTTTTTAGAACGATTGGTATGGAGGAAAAATGGAATTCATAGTACTACGTACCTCCTTGGCGTATGGTTGTATGGTTTGTTTTTTTTCGATGGAGGTTGCATGGGTTTATGTTGCGAGATGCTGAACCTGGTAATTCTAGGGCAAATACTATGGTTTAGATTTAGATGCTGGTTTTCTTTAATGAAAATCGGAAGGGGAAACCCTTCTTCGATTAAAAAGACTACTACCTCCATTCTGGTTTACTAGTCCCCATCGTACTTTGGGTCAAAGTTTTTCCATGAACTTTACTTGTAAAATGTGAATGGAAAACGAGATTTTGTTATACCCAAAAAAAAACAACTGGAGGGAGTGATTGCTCTGACACAGACACGACCTCTCATAGCGCAGGCATTGAACCGGCGCGCCGGCCAAGAGGGCCGCACTCGCTGCAGGCCCGGCTGAGCACGCCTCCTCGCCACATGCAACCAGCTTAAGACTGCCCTGCCTGCCTTCATTGAATCCACGTGTGTGCCGGCAATACGTCCTTCCGCGAGCCGACAGGCATTTTAGAACACAAAAAATGACTAAAATATAATTAATTTACGCATGGTCTTGACTTGTTGTGCTCGCACTGGTAGCAGGAACTAGTAGAGAATTTTCTTTATTTATAACTCTCCTCACATTTTTTTGGCTTTGAAGTGAAACATGGTTGTGGACATTATGTATGAATGTGCAGATATCTGTGAACATGAGTTTGATGTGGAAGTTGAACTTGGAATGTCGGGCTTGCACGTGAACTATACCATGTCCAATGCTTCATCTGTTATTGTTTGGAAAGTAATTGCTGTTATTACATGACCCGAAAAAAAAACATTTTGTACCACATCAGTAGATGCACGGACATCACAAAAGGCATGCTGACTGGATAAACATTTGAACCTAGCTATTATGAAGGAAATTTTGTATTGACAACAATTTTAGATAGTAGGAGACGCCTAGCCTGCTCTGCCTCTGCTAGCTTATTTCTGGCTTCTTCCATCTCTTCTTTGGCTTGGGTGAAGAGAGCATCTGATTGCTTTTTTCTCTTCTCCAGGAACTCAGCTACATTCTCAAGGGCTGCTGCACGCTTTCTTTCAGCCTTTACTAATGCGACAAGGACACGAACAGCTGACGACTCCACCTGGCTTATGTGTAATCCAGCATCATCTGGGAATTTGCACCTTGTTTCTAATCCAGCATCATTAGGGAACTGGCACCTTGTGTGTAATCCAGCCTCATTTTGGAAACATGATCTCGAGGTTGACCATACTTCCCTCCTCGCAGGAACTGCATCCTGACATGACGTTACTTCTTTTTAGATCAATACTCAGAGCAACCTAGATCCATTTAGTAGAAGCCAGATAAATAGAACTCGGAGAAGTGAATTCAAAAAGAAAAAATAAAAATAAAAACAGACTACAAGGTGAGAACACCCACTTCCTACATCAAGCTAAAAACGAAAGCATTAGGACGATTAAGACTCTTCTTATTACACATCGAAGAACACCACTCTTAAGAGAAATAGAAACTACAACATATACACATCGAAGAACACAAGGCTACACGAAAGTAATTGAAAGGGTGTTACTTACCAAAGCTCGTTTTACAGGTTCGGTGCAACTCCTCTTTAACTTGCCATGCTCCTTGAAGATGTCCTGAATATCCCGTGTTTGGTCTTCATTGCTCCTCTGCATGTTCGCACTCGTGGTTTTAAAATCTCAACATGGCAAGAAAAATATACTACTAGTAATACTCGCGCATCTCGTGGGCAACATTAATGCACTCGTCTGCCATGTTAGAGCATCTCCAACAAGATAAACTACTCATACAAATGCATCTTGATGCGTGCAACGCATGGGCATTTTGCTAGTTCTAAAAACCCTTCCATCATTTGCCACACTACTGGTTGCAGATGAAAAACCTACCCAAGCACAACGTGATACAGGAGCGACGCATAATTACAAGCTGATATTCTGTTGGACAATGGATGCTATAACCAATTACTTTTACGGGAACAATAGCACCTAGGAAATTTGAAGGGTAGGTATGAAACTGCACATGTACTGCTAAGTGATTCAATACACACATTACCAATCGAGGAGGAGAACGATGGTCGCGGCGGCCTCTGTGAGTCATGGTCGGCAACGGGAGTTAGTTCATTGTCCACCATGGTGGTACTTCTGTGCTTGGAGTCGGCTTCCGGGAAGCAGATCCGAGACCGTGAAAGACGATGCCGGGGAAGAGGCTCCGTGTACGACGACGACGGTGGACCGGCTCTAGTGTGGCGTACGAGGTCGTCAATGAGGCAGATGCGCTGCGGTGGATGAGTGCGCCGATGTAAAGGGGAGGAGCACGAAGGCCGCGGTGCCGTGGAGAAGTCTATTTTGCGGTGGGGATAGAAAATGGGGAGTATTCAGTTGTACTACTCTGGGTGTCGGGGTGGGGTTGGCTGGGTAGGGTGAACTTGAAGTTACGAAAACAGCCCCCTACCAAGCATCATTTGTAGGCCTGTTCCGAAGGCTATGATGGTAACTTCCCACTACTCTAATCAAGGTCGCGGGAGGTTTTCCCGCCGACCTCAAAATTTTGTGACACTGGACTCCCCGTGTGGCGTGTTGAGTGATTCGGCTAAGCAACTAGCGAGTAGTAGTAGTAAACTCTGCATATTAGGTTTGACCGAAGTCAAACTTCCTAAAGTTTGACCAAGTTTACAGAAAAATATAAACATTTACCATAACAAATATGTATGATGTGAAAGTACATTCAATAATGAATCTAATGGTATTTATTTGTTATTGTATATGTTAATATTTTTTGTTATAAGCTTTCTGAGAGTTTACAAAACTTGACTTTGACCAATGCTAATACGCGGACCTAAATAAAAACAGAGGGAGTACACATTTGTTTTCTTAGTTTGTAGTGAACTAATCATTTGTTGAAATTGTGAAATAAATATATTAGGCTATTGACTTTGAATGTGATGGTCTATACAATTCAATAGTTACAATCATTGTCGAATCCCAAGATGTATACAAGGTCTATAGTACTCCCTCCGTCCGAAAAAACTTGTCATCAAAATGAATAAAAAGAGATGTATCTAGAACTAAAATACATCTAGATACATCCTCTTTTATCCATTTTGATGACAAGTATTTCCGGACGGAGGAAGTACTTCACAACATGCTCAAACTCACATAAACCCAGTCAAATGAGAACCTAAATGCATTTCATAGTTATTACTTTGTAGGATGCAACAAGAACAACCATAACTCTACATCAGCCTTTATAGAAGCAACATTTTGACATATCCCAATGTGTGAATGAAACGTGTAGAGAGAGCTTTTGAAGATGGAGCAGATAGGGCGGGAAAGATTGTATGTATGTGGACAAGAGAGTAGGAATCAAACATAACAAGACAGAGAGAGAGAGAGGAAGAAGTTAGGTCTGTGAGAAAGATGCATACATGTAATATACATGAGATGCGTGTGCATCTAGATTCTGTATAGGTGGCAGGAGAAGAGACAACATGTTTGATGAGAGAGCAGGAAAAACAGGGACAAGAGGGGAAGGATCTCGTGGGTTGAGGGATTGACAATTTTGTGTGGGGGAGAGAGGGATTGGTAATTTTGTGCAAGAGAGAGAGAGGGCGGGGGGAGGAGTCAGTCAGCCGTCGTCACATCACCCTGCTTCCAAATGACCCCGCATTCTCTAGCGCGGTGTGGTCGCCGTCTTCGATCTGCTCGTTGCCCTCTTTCAAGATTGAGGTGTTGTGCATGTTGGGGTGCAAAGAAGCACAAGCGAGAGTGGTCGCCGTATAACCTTGGATGGGGATGGATTGTGTGCTCGGGGGAGTGTGTGTGTGTGTGTGTGTGTGTTGTGCTGCGTGTGTCTGTGTGTGTGTGTGTGTCAGATATTGAGAGAAAACAAACCTAAGGAGAGAAATGGGTATTCACGAAGAGATTGTACGGGCCTTGAGGTGGGCAGGGGCCGGGTGAGGGTCTCAAAATGTGCGCGTTGATGCATGTGTTGCATGCAACCATGCGAGGGACGGACGAATCGAGAGAGATGGTTGTTGTGTTACGGATGCTCCTCTCTCTGTCTCTCTCTCTCTCTGTCACACACACACACACCCAAGTAAACTAGAAGACCGTTCTCTCATGTATACACAACGTATTGGCATCTGTCTATGTCTCACTCATGCATGATCATTTGCACATTAACACCTCTTTATGTCCGTATCACACGCACAAAATCAGTATTAAAAAAACTAGGGCGCACCTAAAACGTCCAAATCCAAATAAACACGAACTGCAGCTAAATTCAAATATATGGAAATATTGCAGCGTCAAGAACTTTCACAGGAAAAAAAGTTGAGTAATACTCTAGGATTGTTTTCACACACACAAAAAGGTTTGGTAGATGTCATTCGAGCGCGACACGGTGACGCACCGTTCGATCGACCGCGCGGCCGCGGTTCACGCGCTTGCACAAGATTCCGTATCGTGGCTATGGTACTAACTAATAAAAGTGTTGCCTAATTCTAATGTTTACGTTTACTAGTATGGTTTTCTTTTAAGTTTGACCAACCTTATATTTAAAACTAAAGTAAGCTCCCACACGCGCACTCATCAATATGCCACCGCCACCGTTGCGCATGCCGGTGCCCGTCTGCTCCGGCCAACAATTTCTCGCCCATCACCACCGTGTCGCCGCCATCCCTGTGCCATGAAGCCGAAGGCTCGCCCGCTCACGTCGTCTGCAGTCCCTCCTCGCGATGCCGCCGCGCTGCCAAGCACGCGACCAGCTGGTGGAGCCGCGTCTATGCACGCAACGTACGAAGAGGAGGACGAGCGCGTGCTCCAGCACGCCGGCGAGGAGGAACTAGCGTGTCATTGTCGTCTCTGCCCGCGCGGAGGAGGCGCGCATGGTGGCTGTCGTGGCGGAAGCCGGTCGCGCGCGCGTCGAGCCCGCAAACCGGGTGCGGACGCGGAATCTACCTTCAAGACCTTGAATGCCACGTGGATCCTGCAATCTGAAGGAGCAATTTGGGTCAGTCGACTCATGTGAGCCGTTTGATGCAACATGGATGGCTAGAAGGGCTTCTTCCACCTCTTCTGTCGTCTTCTTCCTTCGCTCCGTCGAACTTCTTTCACAAATCGACTGACCCAAATTATACTACTAGTACGAACGTATTAAGTACAGTAGGAACACGAAGATACGAGCAGTAGTACCAACTGCAAGAAGAACAGTAGTAAGACATAGTACTAGTACTACTGTACGTACTAAAGAGTTCAAATAACAAGAAAGAACATAAACATAGTTCTGCTGGGGCCTCAGCACAACACACCCTTCAAAATAAACTAATAAGCAACTAGTCCGCTTGACACTGGAGTAGAACCAGCATGAGCGACGGCACTGCCACCTATTTGGAGTCCGAGTCCACGTCCTCGACTTCGTCCTTGTCCCTCTTCCTCTTCCTCTTCGCCGACGCTTCTTTGCTTGAACCGGACACTATGCTCTGCTTCTTCATCCAACTCTTGTAGATATTTAAACAAAGGTAGGCATCCATTGCTGCGTACAGGATGTGATCTTCATCTAATGTCTTCAACTCCCATGCATGATGAAACTCATGATGAGGTTTCTTCAGTTTAGCGTACGAAGGATCAATCATGGCTGCTGCCAGGGTCAGCATTGAAGGTTGAGAGGAGGACATCGGGCTTGCCTTATGGAGATCGAAGGGCTGGCCTACAACGAGACCTATCCGACGCGGGATGTCACCGTCGTTCTTAAAGCCTACAGTAACGAATTTCACTCTTTTGTCCTTGAGGAAGTTCTTAAAATCCTGGCACTCAACGTCGGCATGGCATATGTGGTAGACCAAGCAAACGTTATGTACACAAACCTGGATCACGGCGGGCTTCTTCCTCTCTTCGTCCTTTAGATCCTTCTCTCGTCCCAGGACTGTGGTGTACTCAACATCTAGCCCAGCGACTCACTCATCCGTTGAACTGTTGAACATGCATAGGAAGCAAGCAAGCCATGCTTTCACCGTCTCGGATCCACGTGTGTAGATGACGATGAACTAATCGCCGGTGATAGCTCTAACCTGGTACTCAGCGGTGACCATGGAGATTTGGGAGGCCATGGATTTTGGAGGAGGGTTAGGAGAAGTTGAACTGTTGTACCCTACGAAAAAAACTGGGAGCGAACTAATGTGAAAGGACGGGACGACTGGGAGCGAACTGTTGTAAGGTAGAAGACGGGGACGAGTAGGGCGTGCGAACGGCGTGGGGTTGCTGGCTTGCTCGGTGGATAAACGGCTGCAAGCCCCCAAAGAGTTCTCGAGAACTATGCGGGACCCACTAGATGTCATGTCTACTAGACCCATATCGTAGGCCTGACGGTATAGCTTCTGCCTGTTCGCACGCCATGCCGGCGCATGGATGTAACTTCACTTAATTCCGTCAAACATCACGCCTCCCACGACCTTCGCCTCCCTCGCGCGGTCGCGCCCTTGGAGACTTCGACCGGCTATAAATGAGAAATTTTTTTGCCTTTTTTTTAGACAAGCATTTTTTTGCCTACTCCGCATGCATGATACTCCCTCTTGTCCTTTTTACTCCTGTCAACCATTTGCAAAGTGTTTGACCAAATTTATATTTTTAACACCACCTTATATTAATTAACCAGCCACACCAGTACACTCATTCAATACAATATTCCCAAAACACTTAGGTGCGGTGCATTAACTTCTACCTCGTTTCTTGTTTCTTGACATATCAACCAATAGGAGATGTGGGTGTGCATGCTTTTAATGACTTGAGACTACCAAACACGACATGCAGTGGTTAGTTCATTGCATGCCATGCTATTAATTAGCAAATAAACATTAAGATCTCTTGTTTTCCCCTCCTCCTTGGTCACAGTGCACAATCTAAGATGACTTTCTCACCTAGACGGAGGGAGTACTGATTATAATGTGTATAAGAACTGTGTTTTATAATGAGTGTAAAAATATTGATTTGACATTGTGAATGTTGACACATTGTGGAATAGTTTTTGAAGTCTGCAAAAGTACTCAACTAGTGTTGTCGTTCTTCACAAAAAAATGTGTTTACCAATGCATGCATGAACACTAGTTACTCTAACCCCCCTCTCTTCTTTAATTCTTTGCCACATCAGCATGTTTGCTATTCCCGTGTGCTAAGATACCACCATTATGGCCAGCCTTAGTCATCGCATGCAATAATTTAGTGCACCTTGAAATATGAACATGTGTGGGGCGTGTTTGTTTTTAATGACTTGAGACTATACCTAGCCCGGCATGCAAGATGACTTATTATGCACCGTTCCCCATACCTGCAGGAAGCCCGTTCGTCTGCAAATCTTTTCCTCTCCATGTGTGGAAATAATATGCCTGCCAAACTCTCCTTCTCCCTCCGGCGGTCCCACCACTCCATCCCGTGTGAAAAAATCTGCATGCATGACTCTCCTCCCCCCACGCTCGTCCAATCCGTTGTGACCAGCAATATTTCCACCCCTTCGCTCACACGTAATTTACTCCAACAAATATGCCCACGTAGTTGTTACTTAACTGCAGGTGCATTCGGTCACTGACATATGGGCCCAACATGGGTCTGGCCCACATGTCAGTGACGCAACTGGACCCGCAGTTATGTCAGTGCACCTCAGTCCATATCTTACATAGGTGTGCCATTGCTCGCTATAAATACAGCGCCTCCCACGACATCGCTATCTCCTCCCCCTCACGTTCACGTTCATCACTATCTCCTCCCCCTCCCTCTCACGTCGACCATGATGGCATCGCCCCTCCCAAGCCCTAGGAGCACCTCGCAGCACCGCATGGACGGTCACGCATCGCCGTTCCATTCCTCGCTGCCACTAGTCGAGGAGGACGCGTCGGTGTTCCGCTCCTCGCCGCTACGCGACGCGTCACTGGTCCATTCCTTGCTGCCACTAGTCGAGGAGGACGCGTCGGCGTTCCGCTCCTCGTCGTGACGTGTCGAGGTGGACGCGTCGGTGTTCCCAATCTCGCCAGCACGCGCGCCGGAGGACCCGTCGTCTCCCCGCTACGAGGAGAACGCCGCGCTGCCCGCTGAGCCCCCCAGCCTTGAGGAGCTTTGGAAAGAAATGGATGTCGCCTTGTGGGAGGCTTTTCCTCCAGCAGAGAGCGCCAAAATAGAGGCGGAGAAGAAGGCCGAGGAAGAGAAGCGCACCACGGAACAAGCTGCCTAGGAGGCCTATGTCGCGTCCAAGAGAGTCAGGCAATTGGCTCTTTGGCAGAAGGCTCGTGCGAGGGCCGTGAGGGTGGCAGAGGACGCCCGTGCCGACGCCCTGAGTGCAGTCGGGCCCAAGCGCATCATCTACGCTTGGCGGTACGTGGACCGGGTGCTTGCTTCCAGCGAGGAGGAGTACATGTTGGCGTCAGATCACCACACCGGTGAGATCGCGCTCGCCCGCCGGCAAGCCACCAATCAGCACCTCGCGAGTTGCGAGGCTGAGGAAGAGGCGTTGTCTCGGCGCGCTGGGAAACGGCCGCGCACCAGGGCACTCGTGGCGCGCCGCAAGCGCTCCTGCGAGCGTCGTGGCTTTTAGGAGGAGTATAATTTTTGTTTTGTATGGCGATCTCATTAGTTTTGGGATGCAAATGATAAATCCCGAACGTTCAGGAATTTTTAGCGTCCTTAATTAAGTATGTAAAAGGGAAAGTTTGGAAACCTTGTGTATTCATACGCATTTTGCAAGTACGTGCATATAGCACAAACTTTACTATATACTATCACACTACACGTCTCTCTCGATATATGCTTGCAGACTGTGCTACTCCCTCCGTCCAGGTCAATAAGTCATCTTCGGTTGTGCACCATGACCAAGAAGGAGGGAAGACTTATACACCTAGACGGAGGGAGTACTACTATTACTTATGTACGTGCAAATGCATGTTTTAACATTATGATGCGGTTTTTGTAAAAGTGGAAAAACAACACTAGTCAAGCTTGTGAAACGATTCAATGCAAAACAAATGCAAAAATGCTCGTTTGAATGTTTACTTTTAGCTTCCTTCTCTGTGGTTATTTCTCTGTCATACTTTGTACGGAGTATCTCACTAGTTGGAAAGGCATGCAAATTCCCAAACCGCTTCCTACACCCTGTATCGAATTTTTTGCCTAACAGGTTGTGTCGTGCAATTGGAATTCCAACTTGAGTACTACTACTAGTAGGAGTACTAGGGGCCAGTTCTTTTAGGCTTCTAGATTAGTAATCCCATAACTACTACCTCCGTCCTGGTTTATTGGTCCCCATTGTAATCTGTGTCAAATTTTTGGTCAAAATTTAGCACAAATTACAATGGTGAGGAAAAACCAGTTAAATCATTGGTCAAAATTTAGCACAAATTACAATGGTGAGGAATAAACCAGGACGGAATAGTAGTTTAGAAGCCCAAATAAATGAGTGAGGCGCCTTATTGTTACTCTCCACTGTGACTAGTCTTGTGGGAAAAGCTGGGGAAGCCGCCAAAAGAACTGGCCCTAGGAGTAGTAGCTAGGGATCGAGTGTGCGAGATGAACCGGAGAAAGTAAATGCAGAGAGATGAAATGCAAAAAAGACGGAGGGATGTGATGGTTGCTTGTCCGTTTATTTTACCAGGCCACTTATTACTGGGAGTGGTTGGGTTTTGTGATATGACGGCTTTACTTCCGCACCACGAGTGGGGTGAGAGGTGAGACTCCCGTGCAGCGCTGCCCTCTACACGTACTACTACTCCCTCCATCCATTTTTACAGGGCCTAACTTGTCAATCTTTCATACCATGTCATGTCCGCAAA
Source organism: Triticum urartu (assembly GCF_056163025.1). Lineage (NCBI taxonomy): Eukaryota > Viridiplantae > Streptophyta > Magnoliopsida > Poales > Poaceae > Triticum > Triticum urartu. Next base: position 366,540,644 of record NC_141874.1, on the reverse strand, counting down.
AAGAGGAACTGGTTTTGGGACTAGTATCTGGATCCCGTGTAATCTTGCATGCAGCCTCCTTTGAATGCCTAGCCGCTGGCCTCCCTTCCTTTAACCCCTCGCATGAGAATTACTCTCCTCCCTTTTCTACATGCATGCCCAACCATAATTCCTCAAATCATGCATGCCTTGGCTGAAATATAGAGCTCGCTCCTCCTTTGAAAATATGGTGGTGCTATCCATGCATGCAAATTAATGCGATGGCCAGAGCATTTTCACGATGAAGGGACCACGCATGACTTGAAAGAGAAAATTAAGATGGAGATGGCTCGGTTAGTTCATTTGGATAGGTTTGTTCGGATATTATTTCATCTCTAGAGCTCAAAACATCCGGGGGAAATAGATAAAAAGTATCTTTTGCAAACAAAAGCATTCAATTGTTCAACCTGCATCCAAAACTTGTGAAGAAATAACTCTTATTGTTCTTTGCAGGAAATGATCTTCAAGAATTAGTTTTTGAGTATCCATTGTTATACATGTTGGCTACAGATGACATGGCACTTTCTTGTAGCCAATAGTTGGCTATACTATTTAAGTATTAACCATGCCCTTATACACCTAGACGGGGGGATTAAATCAGGATGACTTGGGAGGGGGCAGAGGATATGTAAGAAATGGTTCATCATAAGTATTTCACCAGTACTGTAGTAAAAATTCATACATGGAAGATTCTAGACTAAACCATAAATGGATACACTTTTATTCATGCTCGATACTCCAATAGAGCAAGATCATGCATGGAAGTGTCCACATGCTTAGACAGCGGATTACATTGAGCGAAGACTAATGATCAACATTTAACTTGAAAATGCAGATGTCCAGGTGAACCTCCTTGGAGTCCTCGTGCACATTGTTGGAGTCCAAATAACACCATGGGTTTTCCATGTCCACATCGGCGGGAAAGTCCCAGCTCCGCAGAGTCCAAGTATGCTCGGCGTAGCCAGTGTCGCCGCCCACGCGTGTAGGTCTCCTCTTCTCATGCTCATACAAATGGTAGAAGAGCTCACCTTATAAAGGCCTACTAGCAAAATTCCAACATCGACCAGGCCGTCCATGAAACGGGAGTGGCTGTAGGGGACGTTGCGCCAGTTGAATATATGAGCAAGTTACTACGAGATTTAATCTGAATAAGCACAAAATAAATCATGATGGCTATAAAAAAGATGAAACTAATAATGTGGACTAGCATAGTAGTAGGATACATAGTAGAAACATGAATTCTACCACGATTTCGAACAGGAAGGACAGAAACACATACGGTGCAACGGGAGCAGCATTGTTGGCGTTGAGGTTGTCGCCCATGTCCAAACACCACATAGACACGGTCTTTGAGCATGGTTCGTAGTCGTTCCACGCTCGGGCATTGAAGTTTGTAACTATTTTAGATTGGAATATACTACTCCTCCGGTACTAGTAGTAGAGCAGAGTCCTACTCTACTACTCTACTCAAGCAAGTTAGGGCATAGCACTGCAGGGAGTAACAGTACTGTGATCACTCAAGCAAGTTGTCTGGCATCGACATGACCCTATGCTGATGGTATGTGTCTCGTAAGTCAAGCGGCATGCTGTAGTCATCATCACCTATCCACTTCCCGCAGCACATATTCGCTTCTCCATCTTTGTCCGCACATAATCTCGTCCAATGTTCCTTCCCCGCTAAGGCGCCTCCCCCCTCGTCCGAAACCCAAGCACTAACAATGGCAGAACCGAGCAGCGTCCGCCGAAAGAGTGGCTGGAATTCGCTCCCCACAGAGGTAATCAAGCTCATTGTTTCGCGTGTGGACAATCTCAGTACCATGCCGCTCACCGCGTGCTCGTCGAGGCTGTACCGTTTACTCAAAGCCCTCAGGCCGGAGCTTTTTAAGCCAGCTCCTTGCTTGCTGATGTCACCTGATCTTTACAAATGGCGTGTCACACAGCATAACAATCGTAGGGTGGCGAGCATCAACCCCCTTGACTGTGATCCGATCCCTGTCAGCCTCAACTACATTAACGGTATGTACTAGGTCGGCATGAACACGTCTTGGATGGTGCTCATCGACGGTCGCGGCAGCTGGATGCTCGTGGAGGTGTACACCCGGAGATTGATCCCCCTTCCTTCGATTAACACTTCACTGCTTTGGCACCGCGGCCCAGAATACTCGGAATCTTATAATAGCCAACATGATACCAAGTTTGATTTGCTCAAGGTTGTAATCTGCCAAGTGCCCACAAGATCTGCGAATTATAAAGACTTCAGGATAATTGCGTTCTTCAACCGCGGTCTCGCCTATCTGACAGCTGAGTCCACGGCGGCAGCAAGGAAGTGCCTCCTTATTACGCGGAAAATAATGATTCCTCCACCTGACAGCAGGGACCCACCAGACGGGCCACCGTATTTCGCGAAAAAAACGTTTCCCCCTGACTGCTGGGACCCACCAGCTACACCTTCGCACGCAAGGAAGTGCGTCCGGGCAAAAAAAACGATTCGCCCCCCTGACTGCTGGGACCCACCAGCTACATCTTCGCACGCAAGGAAGTGCGTCCGGGCAAAAAAAAAGAAAACCAAAACGATTCGCCCCCTGACTGCTGGGACCCACCGGCCCCCCGACTGCTGGGACCCACCAACTACATCTTCGCATGCAAGGAAGTGCGTCTGGGCAAAAAAAGATTCGCCCCTTGACTGCTGGGACCCACCAGCTACATCTTCGTAGGCAAGGAAGTGCTTGACAGTCGGGACCCACCTGGTCGAAGCGTACGTAGCGTTGTCATTCTGGTCGCAAACGTGTACGTACATACTAGTCGATGTAGAGGCGCGCACGTGTCGTAGTAGAGGCGCGCACGTAGCATGTACACGTACGTACAGCGTCCAGGGTGCAAGAAAGAAAATACGGCCACGTATGTGTACATACGGGCGGGGTCTCGAACGCCTACTCGCGCGTACGTACGGCGAGGGCTCGTGTACATGGCTGGGTCGGAACGGAGAAACAGCGTCGTCGTCGTGTTCATGGGTCGGAACGGAATGCGTGGTCGTGTTCATCGGGAGGGCTTGGATGGAAGAGGCGATGGAAACAAGGCCTGGCATACTGCACAACAGAGGAAACGGACCTCCTACGGTCGAAACGGGGGTCCTGTTGATCGGGAGGGGTGTGGCGTACCGCAAAACGGAGGAAACAGACCTCCTACGGTCGAAACGGGGGTCCTGTTGATCGGGAGGGGTGTGGCGTACCGCAAAACGGAGGAAACGGACCTCCTACGGTCGAAACGAGGGTCCTGTTGATCGGGAGGGGTGTGGCGTACCGCAAAATGGATGAAACAGACTTGTGTTGGAGCGCTACGTTCAAAACGGGGGTCCTGTTCATCGGGAGGGGTGTGGCGTACCGCAAAACGGGACTCCAGGGGATACTGTTCATCTCCACCGTCGACCCCCTCCAGCCTCCACGAGCTACTGTTCATCCACCGCCGACCTCCTCCAGCCTCCACGGGCTCCTGTTCATCCAGCCTCCACCGAGCGCTACTCCACCGGCTACTGTTCAACCAACCCTCCACCGTCTATTGTTCATCCATCCCTCCACACCACGGGGTCCTGTTCAACCACCCCTCCATGGGCACCCCTCCACCGTCTACTGTTCATCCTGCCCTCCACACCATGAGGTCATGTTCATCCACCCCTCCACGGGCACCCCTCCATCGTCTACTGTTCATCTAGCCCTCCACCAAACCACGGGGTCCTGTTCATCCAGAGGCCACGCCACCGCTCACTGTTCATCCAACCCCCCCCCCCCCCCCCCCGCAACGCTCACTGTTCATCCCATCAATCGGTTTCAGTTAGCAGCAGTAGCCAAGGAATCGCTCGATCAGGTTCAGTTAACAGCCATCGATCGATCGCTCGGGTTCAGTAACGCATAGCCTGTAGTGCAATCGCTCGGGTTCAGTTAGAGCCCAATGCCTCGCTCGGGTTCAGTTAGAGCCAACGCCTCGCACACACGTGTGTACGTGTACGAGAGAAACGCGCATCGCTCGGCCCCGACCTCCCACCGTAACCGGGAACTCCCCGAAATTTTCCTCCCCCTCACTTCTACCATGGTTTTTTCCGTCATGGACGGCCCAAAGAATGTCGTGTAGCTGCGTCTCCGGCCCGCCCAGGACGAAAAGCCCATTTTCTGTCATGATTTTTTGTCATAGAAGTAGGAGTCCACCACATCTATGATGATACCGGGTTTTGTCACAATTATCGTCATAGAAGTGTCATATGTATGACAGAAAAAAATTGTTCGTCCCAAAATGTCACGGATGTGTCTTTTTTCTGTAGTGCCTGTACAAAAGGGTGGTTGTCGGGCAAGGCCTGACAGACGCGCCTTATGCGTAGAACTTGCGGAGATGCTCAATGTTCCATGAGTTTTGCAATTGAATGCCATCTCCGGCCTCCAGACGGACTATGCCAGGTCTGGTGACTCGTAGTACCCAGTAAGGGCCTTCCCACTTTGGCGTCAACTTGTTTGTACCATTGGCAGATTGACACGCCTAAGGACAAGGTCACCTTCCTCAAAACACCGGGCATGAACCATGCAACTGTGATAGGGATGTGGGGCTTGCTGGTAGCGTGCAGCACGCGTAGCAGCCTGGAGACGGTTCTCCTCGAATAGCCTAGCGTCGTCACGCCGGTGTTGTTCATGTGCTACTTCATCATAGGCAAGTACTCGAGGGGATTCGTAAATGAGTTCCATGGGGATAACTGCTTCTGCCCCATAGACTAGGGAGAAGGGAATCTGCCCGGTTGCTCGATTTGTTGTCGTTCTGAGGGACCAAAGAACCACCAGCAGCTCATCGATCCACCTCCTGCCACACTTCTGCAGCTTATCAAATGTTCTCCTCTTGAGTCCTCGTGACACTTCAGTGTTCGCCCTCTCAGCTTGCCCGTTACTCTTTGGATGAGCAATAGAGGCGAATGAGATCTTGCTTCCGAGGGCATGAACATATTGCATGAAGGTGTGGCTCGTGAATTGGGTGTCATTGTTCGTAATGATTCGAGCAGGAACTCCAAAGTGGCACACCAATCCTTTCAAGAAGTTGATAGTTGACTGAGCAGTCACCTTTCTCACGGGCGCTACTTCCGGCCACTTTGTAAACTTGTCGATTGGAACGAAAAAAATTCAAAGCCCCTAGTAGCATGGGGGAAAGGGCCCAAGATGTCGAGCCCCCAAACCGAAAACGGCCATGACAAAGGGATTGTCTAAAGAGCTTGGGAAGGTAGGTGGATTTTCTTGGAATGGAACTGGGAGGCTTCATATTTGGTGACCAACTCAACTGCATCTTCGAGGACTGTGGGCCAATGAAATCCTTGCCGGAAGGCTTTCCAACTAGAGCCCTTGATCCGATGTGTGAGCCGCACATACCATTATGTATTTCTGCCAGCAGTTCCTTTCCTTCTTCCCGACAAATGCACTTCAATTTCGCACCGTTGGGCCTCTTTCTTTACAACATGTCGTCAATGAACTGATACATATTGACCCTCCGGGCTACTCTTTCAGCTGCTTCTTCCTCTTCGAGAATTTCTCCAGATTGAAGGAAATGGACTATGTGCCGCACCCAAGTTAGAGCATGAGGCTTGACAATGAAGGACTAGCGGCACCTCCTCATTCGTGAGAGTGCACTCCTCGACCGCGGGGACCACTGGTCTGGCGGGAGGATGCAGCTCAGCGTCTGAAGAGGAGTTGTTCCCGGCAAACCCTCTATTGGGAGCCTCGAGAGGTTCTACTGGGAGAGGCCTGTCGGAGTCCAGTTTCCCCCTCTTTCTGGCTATTCTTGCTGGGGATACAGAGGGCTGAGTCAGATGGAGAACAAAAGTTCCTGGTTCCACAGGGAGCTTTTGCGCAGTGCACTTTTGACAGATGATCAGCAATGTTGTTTTCTGCACGGGGTACGTGCTCTGTTTGCAATCTGTCAAAGCTCTCCCCCAACTTTCTCGCTTCCTCAATATATGCATCCATCAATGCAATTTGGTAGTCCTTGTTAACTTGTCTCACCACAAGTTGTGAGTCTCCGCGGATGATTAGCTTCTTGATCCCCAGTGCTATTGCAATCCTGAGCCCAGCAAGGAGCCCTTCGTACTCTGCAGTATTGTTGGTAGCCTTCTCCCATGGAAAGTGCATCTAGATGACATACTTCATGTGCTCCCCAGTGGGAGTAACGAGAAGCACGCCATCCCCTGCACCTTGTAGGGAGAAGGCACCATCGAAATACATGATCCATTCTTGGGGCGCTTCCTTGCCGGGAATAACTATCTCCAATAATTTTTCATCAGGGGTTGGCGTCCATTCTGGAACAAATTCTGCCAATGCTCTTCTCTGAATAGTTGATGTGCTCTCAAACTTCAAACCAAAGCAGGATAACTCCAAGGCCCACTCCACTATCCTACCGGTAGCCTCAGGGTTTCAGAGTATCCGTTGCAAAGGAAAACGGGTGATGATCATGATATCGTGGGCTTGGAGGTAGTAGCATACCTTCCTTGAGGCCATGATAAGGCCAAAAATCAACTTTTGCATGCCAGAGTACCTGGATCTAGCCCCCTGCAACAGAGAGCTGACAAAGTACACTAGGCGCTGCACCACTTTGTTCTTCACTACGACCTTGGGGCTGCTTCTCCTGCCTTGCTCTCCTCTGTTTTGATCTGCATCTGACCTTGCCAGGGTGTGCTCACTTTCCTCCCCAAAAGGGATGCTGGTTGTGGCTGCCGCTTCTTCCACTTCCCATTGCGCCACTAGTGCTGCACTAACCACTTGATTAGTTGCCGCAAAGTATAGCAACAACGGCTCTTGTGGCATGGGAGCGACCAAAGTGGGAACAGAGGACAAGTAGGCCTTCAAATCTTGTAGTGTAGCATCTGCTTCTAGAGTCCACTCCACGGGTCCTTCTTTATTCAAGATTTTGAAGAACGGCAAGGCACGCTCGGCAGACTTGGAGAAGAACCTGCTGAGCGCGGCAACACATCCATTCAAACGCCTTACGTCCTTCACTGTCTTGGGTGCTTGAATCTTCTTTATAGCCTTGATCTTGTCGAGGTTGGCCTCTATCCCCCAGTGGGACACAAAAAGAATCCAAGTAAATTGCTGGAGGGAATGCCAAACACACACTTCTCTGGGTTCAGCTTCAACTTGATCTTGCACGAATTAGCAAACGTCTCTTCTATATCCTGAATGAGGGTTGATTTATCCTTTGTATTGAACACAATATCATCCATGTAAGCTTCAATGTTCCTGTGCAACATTGACTCAAAACCAATCTGGACTGCCCTTGCAAAAGTGGACTTGACGGTCTTCAACCTGAAAGGCATCCGTACGAAGCAGTACGTGCCACACAGGTGATGAACGCGATCTTCTCTTGATCATCCTTGGACATAAAGATCTGGTGGTATCGATAGTAGGCATCCAGAAAAGAAAGCAGGTCACATCTGAAGGTGGAATCCACAATATGATCGATGCTCGCCAAAGGAAATAGGTCCTTCGGGCAGGCCTTGTTCAGGTCAGTGAAATCTCTGCACAGCCTCCATTTCCCATTAGCTTTGCGCACCACCACGGGATTTGCTAACCATGTTGGATGAAGTACTCCTCTGACCAGACCAGCTGCCTCAAGTTTCTTGATCTACTCGGCAATGAACTGCTGCCGCTCCAAGGCTTACTTTCAGACCATTTGCTTGATGGGTCAGGCATGTGGGCAGACAGCAAGGTGGTGCTCAATTACCTACCCGGGAACACCAGGGATATCAGATCGTTGTCAGGAAAACACATCTAGCACACTTTCCTATTTGTCATTGAGGGTGGCACTGATGGTGAAGCTACCATCAGTGCCAGCCAGCCCTGTCAGGACCTTCTTCACTGCGGGTGCAGCAGCCTTGGATCTCTTACTATTGGAACTCTCTGGCAAGTCATCAATAGGCGCAACATACTCCGAAGAGGTACGCTTCCTAGATTCCTTGCTGGCATCCCTATTAGCTTCCTTTTTTTCCTTTACTTTCCTTGGCGGGAACTGTGGCTTCAGTGGCCTCTGTCGCGAATGCTTCCCGGTACATCTTATCCACGCAAATGATTGCGTCCTTCTCGTCCGATGGAATGTAAATGATGCCTATCGACCATGGCATCTTCAAGGTGTTGTAGGCATAATGAGATCATGCCATGAATTTGGCTAGAGCTGGGTGGCCAAGGATTCAATTGTACGGCACAGGGAGGTCGACCGCATCAAACATGATCTTCTCAGTACGGTAATTAAACTCTCCCCCGAACGTCACCGACAATGTGATCTTCCCCTTAGGACGACTCCTACTGGGGTTGATCCCTTGAAATGTACCAGCAACTTTGAGCTCTTCCTCTACTATCTGAAGTTTGCTGATGACCTTTGAAGAAACCAGATTCAACCCGGCCCTACCATCAACCAACATCTTTGTGACTTTGAGGTTGCGGATTGTTGGTGAGACCAACAGCGGCAAGCACCCTACCACAGTGGTGCGGTCGGGTGGTCCTCTTTGTCAAAGATGATGGGCGTGCGGGACAACTTGAGCTGCCTCCGAGAATCTGCCGCTAGCTCCACGACATTGACTTCGCGTGCCCACCGTTCAAGTTGTCGGTGAGAGGAGGGCAGGGATGCACCCCCGTGAATGCACGGGGCGTTAGTGGCTTTCCGGAATTCCTGCTCACTCGTTTCCTCTTCGTCCCCTCCATCACTCTCATCATTGCAATCCTCCTTTTCACTGCCCTTGGCGGGTTTTCCTTGATTCTGACGAGCCTTGTCGGGGCGGCTTGCTCCGCTGCCTCGGCCCTTCCCACGAGCGCCATTCAGACCTTTTTCCTTATCACGCTTATCATATTCAGCCCTCTGCTTCCTTACAAGCTTCTCAACCTGATGACACTCCTAGAGATCATGACCCTTGATCTGATGGATATTGCAGTATGGGCCATCACCTTTCCTAGCCTTCTTAGCAGCTACGGTTTACCGGCAATCAGCGCATGCGGCAGCTTCCTTGCTGGGTACCTCAGTCTTGGCCTTCTTTCCGGTACTGGGCATGCCCGATCCCTCCACGGTCATCACTGCCTTATCGTTGCATCTTTTATTATGCTTATTGTTCTTCCTCTTCTGACGGGTGGCCTCATCATCATCCTCTGAGTCTACGTCGATGCCATCCCCTTCTCCGGGGAGCCTCCTCCCCTCCTCTACTCGAGCACCTTTATCCACTAGAGTATAAAGCTCCTTCATAGTCTTGGGCAATCGAGCGTTCATCATGGAACGGATCCATCGGTTGCGCACGTTGGACTAGAATGCACCTATCACAGCTGCTAGGTGGATGTCTGGAATATTTCTGTGGATTCGGCTAAACATCTGCATGTACTTCCGCAGAGTCTCTCCTTCCTTCTGTGGGAGAAGCTGCAAGTCACTAGGCCGCCCTGGTTCTTGATGGCCGCTAGTGAAGGCGCGAACAAACTCATGGCGCAGGTCACCCCAGGCCGAAATGGAGTTCTCCGGCAGGTGCATCCGCCAAGACCTCACATTTTGCTTAGGTGCCAGAGGGAAGTAGTTGGCGAACACCTTCTCATCTCTCACCCTGGCAGCTTGAATAGCGATGGTGTAGATGCTCAAGAACTCTGTCGGGTTCAGTCTCCCGTCATACTTCTCTGGTACCTCTGGCTTGAACGTGCGAGTGGATGGCCAACGGACTTGCCGCAACTCATGGGTGAAGGCAGGGCACCCAGCCATGAAAGGCAGGTACCCGCCTCCAGCGAGCGCGGGCCCGTCGACGTCGGGGCCATCGCGCCTGTCGGTCTAGCGGTGGGTGTCACGGTGTTACTCGATGGTGGCACACGTGCCTTCCCTTTGCCTGTCCTCTAGGACTCGTCGTTGGCCTTGACGCGCTCGAGGGTCGGTCGAAGCCATCAAGACGTCGTCGAGTTCTTGGTCACGCGGCTCCCGTGCTGGCTGCCGCGGAGGGGACTACACCGTAGGGTCGCCCCTTACACACTACCAGCAGCACGGGCCGTTGTCGTCGCCTGGGGAGGCCGTGGCAGGCTAGCTTGCTGCGATCCTCCCACCTCGGCGAAACCAATCAGGCTCTGAATGGTGGCTCTCCACTCATCCATCTCATCGGCTATCGGTGGAAATCTCAACCGTAGTTTGGCCCGCGCCATGGCCTCTGAAGCGGTGCTTGGCATGGATGTCGATGAAGATCGTAACGTCGCACGGCTCCTGATGGTGTCGATAGTGGTTGCGCCGTGCTCCCATTGTCGCGAGCCAGACGCCAAGATAGCATGGTGATGAGGTGGAGGCGCTTGTAGACCAGCAGCCCCATTTGGTGCATTGGCTGGGTCAGCTTGCTCCGGGGGTGATGCATGTCCTACGGCCGTGCCCGCAGCGGGGGCGACCGGAGGATTGCGATTCGCCCCAGAGCGAGTGCCACCACCATGGCTGTGCCCTTTGGCTGGGTGGAGAGGTGCAGACGGAACGATCTCTCCACCTGTACCTCGTAGAGCGTGGCCGCTTGGATGCTGTTGATGTTGTCCTCCTCCTGTACCTCCTGCTCCTGTTTCGGCCACAGGGGAGGTGGTGACGACGCCGCCTGCGTTGACCACATCCCCCGGAGCATCCACATCCCCAGGCGTCCCCATAGCCCCCGCGGCATCGGCGGTCGCATGTGGCAGGGCCTTCGAGGATGGTGGTCGGGCAGAGGCACTGGGTTTCTTCTTGGGCCCCATGGATGACGGAGCCGTTGAAGAAGAGAACAATGACAAAGATGACTGTAACGCCCCGAGACCGATATTCCAGGTGTCCTCCAGTTATTCGCTGTTGTTGCCTTGTCATTGCTTGCATGTCATGCATCGCATATCATGTCATCATGTGCATCGCATTTGCATACGTGTTCATCTCATGCATCCGAGCATTTTCCCCATTGTCCGTTTTGCAATCCGGCGCTCCTATGTCACCCGGTGTCCCTTTCTACCTCTATTCGTGTGCAGGTGTTAAATATTTTTGGATTGGACCAAGACTTGCCATGCGGCCTTGGTTTACTACCAGTATACCGCCTGTCAAGTTTCGTGCCATTTGGACTTCGTTTGATATACCAACGGTTAACCGAGGAACCGAAAAGGCCTCGTGAGTGTTGCATCCCAACACCCCTCCAAAGTGGCCCAAAACCCACGTAAACCTCCCCCATCATCTAGATCGTTTGATCACGATCGCGTGGCCGCAAACCACACCTCATTTGGACTCTCCTAGCTCCTTCTACCTCTACCACACCTCTTCCCTAAATTCGCGGTGCAACCCTAGTCCTCTTCCACCTCGCACCCGGATAAATCACCCTCGCCGACGGACATGTCCGCGCGCCGCGCCAGACCAATCCCCCGCCGCCACGTCATCCACCGCCGCCCTCTCTCTCCTCTAGCCCCGCCGCCGGCCCGCGGGGCCTGGATCGGGCCCGCGAGGCCCATCTCCGCCACCGCCAGATCCCACGCGTCCCTGCCGCCATTTCGCCTGAGGCGCGCCGCCTCGCCGCGACGCCCGTCCGCCTCACCGTACCGCTTCTCCGCCGCCAGCCGCCGTCGCCGTCCGGCGCCTCCGCCTCGCGCCGGCAACCCGCGCCCCGTCGCCCGGCCAGCTCCGCGCCCGTTCGTCGCCGCCTCCTCGTCCCTCCTCGCCGGCAACCGCGCCAGGTGCCGACTCCGACCGCCGCCCTCCACCTCCCGGCCGGATCCACCAAGTCCGGGGACCTTCAGCTTCCTCTCTGGCAAGTTCGTCGTTCAGGCGAACCTCGAAGTCCGCGCCCGGCTGATCCAGATCTGGATCTGGAGACCTCGGTTGACTTTTACCCTAATTTCCAGTAATTTTGTGCACTTTTCATCGCATCATAACTTCATCACCGTTGCTCCGATTCACGCGTGTAGCATATCAAAATGTTCGTCTCGATGAGTACATCATTTCATCTCATTGCATCATTTTCATTTGGGCTCATCTTGATGCCCGAAATTCTGTTGGAAGAGGGCTATGTGATGATAGTTTCAGATCTGTTTCAGCAAATGCACTTTTGTCATTTTTGCCATGATTAATGTGTGCATGCTATGATCCTGAGCTCTACATGTGTTTTGAAGAATGACATGCCATCTTTACAGGGGTGTATTCCATGTATTTTTGTGGTCTCTGTGGTCACTAGCACAAGCATGCAAAGTAGCTTACTCAATGATGCTGATTTCAGGGACTTAGAATTTCACAAAGTCCTTGCCCTGTCATTATTTTTGTGCCATATGTTCATGTTGTTTCCTAGTGATCCGTGCCTCTTTTGAGCATCATCAGTAAGGTTGTTTTGTAGATAATGTTGTGCTCTATACATCCGTGTCTTTATTTGCAATTATGGAGCACCCTAGCTTGAGTCAATCGAGCTCTACTTTTGCTATAAAATGTTCCTGGCAGATTGTTAACATGTTTAGCAATTTACCGAGCTTGTTGTTGTTGATCCGTGCATACTATGTTGTTGTTTTTGCCATGTCTAGCTTCTATGCTATGTCTATTTGCTGGGTGTGTGCTTGGTTTGTCATGCAATGCCTCGAAGTGAATGCATCGAGCTCGTAAACATGCCTACTCGTTATCTGTTTTGCAAGCTCCAGTTTTTCACTAAGTCTGAATCTGTTTATGTTTTTGCTATGTTCACATGCTTGCAATTGTATTTTCTGATCCCTTTTGGCTCATGGTCACTAAGGGACTTTTGTTATATGCTTTGAGTAAATTAATTTCATGCCTTGCTTTTCCATGATATGTTCCTGTAGCATGTTGTTATCGTGCTCTAAACATTGCTTCTTGATGTTAAATTCCTGACAAGCTGTTAATTTCACTAAGTCTGAAACCTGTTATCTTTTGCACTTTTGCCATGCTTGTTTGAGGTTGCTATTGAGCGAATTAGCCGTAGCTCAGTGTTCATCTTTTGTGAAGCATCATGAGTGGATACCTTCCATGTATTTTGTTGCCATGTTTGAGTGTGGTAGCTTATTTATCTTGATGCATTAAGAAGGCTACTTGCTGTTTATCGCAGACCGGTGCCATATTTATTTTTCTTGCCATTTCCAAACCGTGCATCCGATTCCGGTGATCTTTATATAGATTTCAACCGAAATCATCTCACATTTCCAGTGGCACTCTTGGATTTCCAAGTTGAGGCCAGGTTCAATCATTCCTTTCCAAATCATGCATATGCACCGCATACCGCATCCCGCATATCATGCCATGTTCATGTGTTGGTTGTTTACTATGTTGTGTGCTTCTTTCCGGTGTTGCTTCTTCAGGTTGGTTCCGATAACGTCGCGTTTGTGAGGACCCGTTCGACTACGTCCATTTGTCTTCTTCATGGACTCGTTCTTCTTCCTTGCGGGATCTCAGGCAAGATGACCATACCCTCAAAATCACTTCAATCTTTGCTTGCTAAATGCTCGCTCTTTTGCAATGCCTATGCTGCGATACCTACCACTTGCTTATCATGCCTCCCATATTGCTAAGCCAAGCCTCTAACCCACCTTGTCCTAGCAAACCGTTTTTTGGCTATGTTACCCCTTTGCTCAGCCCCTCTTATAGTGTTGTTAGTTGCAGGTGAAGATTGGAGTTTGTTCCTTGTTGGAACATGGATATTTTGTTGGGATATCACAATATCTCTTATTTAATTAATGCATCTATATACTTGGTAAAGGGTGGAAGGCTCGGCCTTATGCCTGGTGTTTTGTTCCAGTCTTGCCGCCCTAGTTTCCGTCATATCGGTGTTATGTTCCCGGATTTTGCGTTCCTTACACGGTTGGGTTATAATGGGAACCCCTTGATAGTTCGCCTTGAATAAAACTCCTCCAGCAATGCCCAACATTGGTTTTACCATTCGCCACCTAGCCTCTTTTCCCTTGGGAGTCGCGCTCCCGAAGGTCATCATTATTTTAACCCCCCGGGCCAGTGCTCCACTGAGTGTTGGTCCAAACTAGAGCCCTGTGCGACGCCCCCTCGGGGAAACTCGAGGTTTGGTTTTAGTTGTACGGAGCGCTCATCTGAGTGTGCCCTGAGAACGAGATATGTGCAGCTCCTATCGGGATTTGTTGGCACATTTAGGCGGTGTTGCTGGACTTGTTTAACCATTTTCGAGGATGTCCTGTAACCGGGATGCCGAGTCTGATCGGATTGTCTTGGGAGAAGGAATATCCTTCGTTGACCGTGAGAGCTTGTGATGGGCTGTTGGGACACCCCTGCAGGGATTTGAACTTTCGAAAGTCGTGCCCGTGGTTATGGGCAGATGGGAATTTGTTAATGTCCGGTTGTAGAAAACCTAAAGTTTACCTTAATTAAAATGCACCAACCGCGTGTGTAACCGTGATGGTCTCTTCTCGGTGGAGTCTGGGAAGTGAACACGGTGTTGGAGTTATGTTTGACATAGGTTGTTCTAGGATCACTTCTTGATCATAGTTGTTCGACCATGCCTTTTCCTTCTCTTCTCGCTCTCTTTTGCGAATATGTTAGCGACCATATATGCTAGTCGCTTGCTGCTGCTCCACATAATATCTTTACCCATCCTATAAGCTTAAATAGTCTTGATCACGAGGGTGTGAGAATGCTGAGTCCCCGTGACTCACAGATTACTTCCAAACCCAGTTTGCAGGTGCTGTTGATACCGAGCAGGTGACGCAACCAAGCTCAAGGAGGAGCTCGATGAAGATCTTGTCCTTTGTGTTGTTTCGTTCTAGTTGATCAGTAGTGCAGCCCAGTTGGGGTCGATCGGGGATCTGTGTTGCATTTGGGGTAGTCTTCTTTTATTTCGGTTCCGTAGTCGGACCTTGATTGTATCTGGATGATGTAATGCTTTATTCATGTATTGTGTGAAGTGGCGATTGTAAGCCAACTATGTATCTCTTTCCCTTATGTATTACATGGGTTGTGTGAAGATTACCTCACTTGCGACATTGCCTTCAATGCGGTTATGCCTCTAAGTCGTGCTTCGACACGTGGGAGATATAGCCGCATCGAGGGCATTACAAGTTGGTAATCAGAGCCTTCCCCGACCTTAGGAGCCCCCTGCTTGATCGAATAGCTGGCGTTGTTGAGTCTAGAAAAATGTTTTGAGTCTTATAGGATTATATATATCGGAGAGTAGAATTGTTTTTACTCCTCAGTCCCTTCGTCGCTCTGGTGAGACATCCTGACGTAGAGTTTTAACTCTTCTCCTCTCAAAATTTCACTAAATTTTTTTTAGGATCACGCGGGTATCTTGGAATCGTTCCGACGGTTTTGTGGCGAGAACACTTCTCTTGGTGCCTCCTGACATTTAGGGGTTGTGGCAGTGTCCCGGGGAGTTGAGCTCCGAGGTGTTGTCGTCACAATTTTATCGTTGCAGTTCTGGAACACCTGAGTTCGCCGACATCGAAAATCTCTTTTATGCAGTTGTTGGTGAGATAACCTCGACGCCACCTAGTACTGGGGCAGGAGTTCGGGAGTATTGCCATAACTCGTACAACGGATGCTTTTCAAAGGTTGAGGTAAACGATTTCCGAAGGTTTCTTGTATATGTGTTGAAGGATGGATACAGTTGGATGTAGGATTTGTTAGTTTTGGGTGAGACATTATGCTTCCCCTGTATCCCCAACACCTGATTGCATAACCGAAAAGTTTCGGGAGTTTATAAGTGGGAATTCAAGTTGCTCCTAGGATATCTTTCTGACAAATGTATGATATGAAATTGGGGTTCGATGTCTAGTGGTCCGCCTATCCACGGTTGGTTTTACAATGGTCTCGTTGTGTCTTAAAGAGTCCTTGGCTATGCCGACTCGGGGACGCTTCGTATGTCATGTGCATTGCCTTGTACATGATGGTGCTGTACGATCGAGCCCGTGTAGGCCCCACCACGAAAACTTCGGACGAAATCTCTATCATATGTTTGTTCCGGCTTATTCTGCAAGCCAATCCTTGTGTTTTGTTTTGAGTTGTGGTATTTGAGTTGCTTCAATGTCAAGTGTTGATTCCATACCTTTCCTAAATGGTGTTCTCATACTCCGATGTGAATACCAATCATTCATGATAATCGAGATTGTCATGTCAATCATTTTCAACCGGCGTGTCTCTCTTCAAGTGGATCCGATCACTTCAACATCCGCTAGATCAACTCAAGTATTCTCAACGGTGTTTGTTTCATCCGTCCCAAGTTGCATTTGTTTTACCAACCCTCCCACCCTTTTCATTCAAGGATTCATATTTCTTAATCGACTATCATGTTATTGATGGGAAGTCTCTTCATTCTTTTTCGTCAATGTTCTTATCCGGTGATTCTCATGAAGATGCTAAGGAAGCTACAAGTTCGTCATTCTTCATTCTTTTCTTCTCCAATAGATTCAAGTCAAGCTTTGTTGATCATTTCCTTTCCACGTTTTAAATGTTTTTTCTCATGCCAGTGCACCTCATAATCATCCACTTCTTGCTATTCATTTGTTCCGGGGTGTGGAGGATATATCAAAAGATTCACGTTTCCATTCTCGATCAGTTCAAATTATTTTGAGCGTGTTGTCTCATTCAAGCCATTTATATCAACCGGCGCATTCTCTCATTTAAATCGTTCAACGGTGTTTCTCTTGAGTGGGCCCTAATACACAGGTCTTTTCCCAGGATCTTACCTGACTCTTCTTATTTTACTGGAGCTTCTCAAATTCTTTCCAAAGTTTGACGTAAGAATGAACTGTCATCAGTCAAATGTCTTTTTCCAAGATCTGTCAAATTCTTTTCATCGTTGGGTCAACCTTTCCAATTTTAATTCTGAATTGCCTCTACAATTCTTGGTGGTGTTTCTCGTCGTCATTCTCTATATTTGAAGACCGAAGAAGATTTTTCTCTCAATCTTGCTCCATTCTCTTCAAGATTCATGATGCTAGCTTGCCACCATCCTCTCATAATTTGTTTTGATTGTGAGAATTCTTTTCACCCATCCGGAGCAATTCAAGATTCTATTCAGTTTGCTTATCCGGAGCCCATGATCTCAGAATTATTCATTCCAGCTTTCAGCTCTCGTTCTCCAAATCTCACCAGTGCGTCATTCAACTATTCTCTTATCAACACGTGATCTATTCGTACTCATGTATCTAAATTCTCTCAAGTATCTTCTTTCATTTTCCAATTCTTCCCAGTGAATTGTGTCTTTGCTACTTTCCTTTCCAATTCTTACGGTGGTTCCTCTAGATTTCTCTTCCTTATCAATTTATTCGTTGTCCCAATCCTACCGGTGGTTCGTTGAAGACCTTCCCAAGTTGCGCAATATCTATCTTAATCCTTTCTACGAGAATAAGCATAATGTAATTATTATTCTTTTTTTCATCCAAGTGATTAATTCCTTATTCCAGAGGTCCATCAAATTCTCGGTTTCACTTGTTTCATCTTTTCTTTTCCGGAGTTCCAAGCTCTCGCAATTATATCATCACGGAGATACATCTAAATCATTACGAGGGTTCACCTTCTGTTTTCAACTTCTCTATCTTTTTGTTATCCTTTTGTTTACCGGAGTTATTCATGGAGGATCTACATGTTGGTTCATCAAGGACGTATTTCCTTCTCGAAGTGTTCATCAAGATTCTTTTCAGAGGAGCTCAAGTATTCTTCATCTTGCATTCCGGAGTGCAATTCTTTCTATAGAATCATTGGAGGTGGTATTATGTCATTCTTGATAATTTGAGTTCTGTTTCATGATTCACATGTTGTTAAGAGTGAGGTATTTTAAATCCATCAATCTCGTCATTGGAGTTATCTTGGGTTATAGTTCACCTAAAGCCTTCCCTAAGGATTGTTTCTATTTATGGTGCTCATAAATGACCCAAGTTCTTCATCTTTCCTCCCGGTGAAATATTTTCTCGTCTTCTTGTTCATATCAATCCAATTTCTTTTTCCCGTGAGTGGCAGGTTGTCACCTCATAATTTCAGATGTATTCCATAAGACCATATCAAGATTATTCTTTTCGTTGTTGGTTTTCCAACAACTCCGTTCTAGCATTTGTTGTAAGTGTGCTCTCTCAAGATCGTGTTTCCCTTCGTTCATTCCATTTCATTCTTACTTTTGTTCCGGAGGCATTGTTATGTTGCTCTCTTCAACCCTTCTTCTTGTTCTTGTCAGGACCTTGTTCTTTTCATGCTTATCCATTTAACCGGAGTGTTGTGCCCTGTTGCTCAAGTTCTTTTCGCTTTATCATGTCTTCCATCACTTTTCAACCAGAGTGCTGCTCGAATTTGTTCTTCCTTGTTCCTGTTTTCTAACGGAGTGCTTTCAACTTCGTTCATCTTCGTTGCATTCTTCCTTTCAATTTGTTCAACCTCTCAAGATTCTTTGGTTTCACTCTTTTGTCAAAGAAGGAACTTACTTTTACCCCTTCTCTTTCTCTTCCATTGTCCCTCCGTTGCCATTCTAGATCTCGGGACGAGATCCTCTCGTAGTGGTGGAGTGTTGTAACGCCCCAAGACCGATATGCTAGGTGTCCTCCAGTTATTCGCTATTGTTGCCTTGTCATTGCTTGCGTGTCATGCATCGCATATCATGTCATCATGTGTATCGCATTTGCATACGTGTTTGTTTCATGCATCCGAGCATTTTCCCCGTTGTCCATTTTGCAATCTGGTGATCCTAGGTCACCCGGTGTCCCTTTCTACCTCTATTCGTGTGCGGGTGTTAAATGTTTTTGGATTGGACCAAGACTTGCCATGCGGCCTTGGTTTACTACCAGTAGACCGCCTGTCAAGTTTCGTGCCATTTGGACTTCGTTTGATATGCCAACGGTTAACCGAGGAACCGAAAAGGCCTCGTGTGTGTTGCATCCCAACACCCCTCCAAAGTGGCCCAAAACCCACGTAAACCTCCCCCATCATCTAGATCGTTTGATCACGATCGCGTGGCCGCAAACCACACCTCATTTGGACTCTCCTAGCTCCTTCTACCTCTACCACACCTCTTCCCCAAATTCGCGGTGCAACCCTAGTCCTCTTCCACCTCGCGCCCGGATAAATCACCCTCGCCGACGGACATGTCCGCACGCCGCGCTGGACCAATCCCCCGCCACCACGTCATCCACCACCGCCCTCTCTCTCCTCCAGCCCCGCAGCCGGCCCGCGCGGCCCGGATCGGGCCCGCGGGGCCCATCTCCCCCGCCGCCAGATCCCGTGCGTCCCCGCCGCCATTTCGCCTGAGGCGCGCCACCTCGCCGTGCCTCTTCTCCGCCGTCCGGCGCCTTCGCCTCGCACCGGCAGCCCATGCCCCGTTGCCCGGCCGTCCCCGCCTCCTGGTCCCTCCTCGCCGGCAACCGCGCCAGGTGCCGACTCCGGCCGCCGCCCTCCACCTCCCGGCCGGATCCACCAAGTCCGGCGACCTCCAGCTTCCTCTCAGTCGAGTTCGTCGTTCCGGCGAACCTCGAAGTCCGCTCCCGACCAATCCAGATCTGGATCTGGAGACCTCGGTTGACTTTTGCCCTTATTTCCAGTAATTTTGTGCACTTTTCATCGCATCATAACTTCATCACCGTTGCTCCGATTCGTGCGTGTAGCATATCTAAATGTTCGTCTCGATGAGTACATCATTTCATCTCATTGCATCATTTTCATTTGAGCTCATCTTGATGCCCGAAATTCTGTTGGAAGAGGGCTATGTGATGATAGTTTCAGATCTTTTTCAGCAAATGCACTTTTGTCATTTTTGCCATGATTAATGTGTGCATGCTATGATCCCGTGCTCTACATGTGTTTTGAAGAATGCCATGCCATCTTTATAGGGGTGTATTCCATGTATTTTTGTGGTCTCTATGGTGACTAGCACAAGCATGCAAAGTAGCTTACTCAATGATGCTGATTTCAGGGACTTAGAATTTCACAAAGTCCTTGCCCTGTCATTATTTTTATGCCATATGTTCATGTTGTTTCCTAGTGATTCGTGCCTCTTTTGAGCATGATCAGTAAGGATGTTTTGTAGATAATGTTGTGCTCTATCCATCTATGTATTTGTTTGCAATTATGGAGCACCCTAGCTTGAGTCAATCGAGCTCTACTTTTGCTATAAAATGTTCCTAGCAGATTGTTAACATGTTTAGCAATTTTGCCGAGCTTGTTGTTGTTGATCCATGCATGCTATGTTGTTGTTCTTGCCATGTCTAGCTTCTATGCCATGTCTATTTGCTGGTTGTGTGCTTGGTTTTTCATGCAATGCCTCGTAGTGAGTGCATCGAGCTCGTAAACATGCCTACTCGTTATCTGTTTTGCATGCTCCAGTTTTTCACGAAGTCTGAATCTGTTTATGTTTTTGCTATGTTCACATGCTTGCAATTGTATTTTCTGATCCCTTTTGGCTCATGGTCACTAAGGTACTTTTGTTATATGCTTTGAGTAAATTAATTTCATGCCTTGCTTTGCCATGATATGTTCCTGTAGCATGTTGTTATCGTGCTCTAAACATTGCTTCTTGATGTTAAATTCCTGACAAGCTGTTAATTTCACTAAGTCTGAAACCTGTTATCTTTTGCACTTTTGCCATGCTTGTTTGAGGTTGCTATTGAGTGAATTAGCCATAGCTCAATGTTCATCTTTTGTGAAGCATCATCAGTGGATTCCTTCCATGTATTTTGTTGCCATGTTTGAGTGCAGTAGCTTATTTATCTTGATGCATTAAGAAGGCTACTTGCTGTTTATCGCAGACCGGTGCCATATTTGTTTTGCTTGCCATTTCCAAACCGTGCATCCGATTCCGGTGATCTTTATATCAATTTCAACCGAAATCATCTCACCTTTCCAATGGAACTCTTGGATTTCCATGTTGAGGCCAGGTCCAATCATTCCTTTCCAAATCATGCATATGCACCGCATACCGCATCCCGCATATCATGCCATGTTCATGTGTTGGTTGTTTACTATGTTGTGTGCTTCTTTCCGGTGTTGCTTCTTTGGGTTGGTTCCGATAACGTCGCATTTGTGAGGAGCTGTTCGACTACGTCTGTTTGTCTTCTTCATGGACTCGTTCTTCTTCCTTGCGGGATCTCAGGCAAGATGACCATACCCTCGAAATCACTTCTATGTTTGCTTGCTAAATGCTCGCTCTTTTGCTATGCCTATGCTGTGATACCTACCAGTTGATTATCATGCCTCCCATATTGCTAAGCCAAGCCTCTAACCCACCTTGTCCTAGCAAACCGTTGTTTGGCTATGTTACCGCTTTGCTCAGCCCCTCTTATAGTGGTGTTAGTTGTAGGTGAAGATTGGAGTTTGTTCCTTGTTGGAACATGGATATTTTGTTGGGATATCACAATATCTCTTATTTAATTAATGCATCTATATACTTGGTAAAGGGTGGAAGGCTCGGCCTTATTCTTGGTGTTTTGTTCCACTCTTGCCGCCCTAGTTTCCGTCATATCGGTGTTGTGTTCCCGGATTTTGCGTTCCTTACACGGTTGGGTTATAATGGGAACCCCTTGACAGTTCACCTTGAATAAAACTCCTCCAGCAATGTCCAACATTGGTTTTACCATTCGCCACCTAGCCTCTTTTCCCTTGGGAGTCGCGCTCCCGAGGGTCATCATTATTTTAACCCCCTGGGCCAGTGCTCCTCTGAGTGTTGGTCCAAACTAGAGCCATGTGCAGCGCCCCCTCGGGGAAACTCGAGGTTTGGTTTTAGTTGTATGGAGCACTCATCTGAGTGTGCCCTGAGAACGAGATATGTGCAGCTCCTATCGGGGTTTGTTGGCCCATTCGGGCGGTGTTGCTGGACTTGTTTTACCATTGTCGAGGATGCCTTGTAACCGGGATGCCGAGTCTGATCGGATTGTCTTGGGAGAAGGAATATCCTTCGTTGACCGTGAGAGCTTGTGATGGGCTAAGTTGGGACACCCCTGCAGGGATTTGAACTTTCGAAAGCCGTGCCCGCGGTTATGGGCAGATGGGAATTTGTTAATGTCCGGTTGTAGAAAACCTAAAGTTTACCTTAATTAAAATGCACCAACCGCGTGTGTAACCGTGATGGTCTCTTCTCGGTGTAGTCCGGGAAGTGAACACGGTGTTGGAGTTATGTTTGATGTAGGTTGTTCTAGGATCACTTCTTGATCATAGTTGCTCGACCGTGCCTTTGCCTTCTCTTCTCGCTCTCTTTTGCGAATATGTTAGCCACCATATATGCTGGTCGCTTGCTGCAGCTCCACATCATACCTTTTACCCATCCTATAAGCTTAAATAGTCTTGATCGCGAGGGTGTGAGATTGCTGAGTCCCCGTGACTCACAGATTACTTCTAGACCTAGTTTGCAGGTGCCGTTGATACCGAGCAGGTGACGCAACCAAGCTCAAGGAGCAGCTCGATGAAGATCTTGTCCTTTGTGTTGTTTCGTTCTAGTTGATCAGTATTGCAGCCCAGTTGGGGTCGATCAGGGATCTGTGTAGCATTTGGGGTAGTCTTCTTTTATTTTGGTTCCGTAGTCGGACCTTGATTGCATCTGGATGATATAATGCTTTATTCATGTATTGTGTGAAGTGGCGATTGTAAGCCAACTATGTATCTCTTTCCCTTATGTATTACATGGGTTGTGTGAAGATTACCTCACTTGCGACATTGCCTTTAATGCGGTTATGCCTCTAATTCCTGCTTCAACACGTGGGAGATATAGTCGCATCGATGACGCGCTACGTACGCTCCTCAGGTTCGCGCAAGCGCTTCTCCCCTACCTGGTGTGCCAAATATGTCGTGTGAAACCACGACCACCTATGGCGCCATGAGATCCTTGTGGTTCAGTAGGGGGGCGAGCACATTGCAAAAAGAGCGAAGGGCGTCGCGCAGCATGACAGGGATCACACGGGCCATTTTACCCATGTTCGGGTCACTGCGAGGCATAAAACCCTACTCCTACTTTGGTGGATTGATGGTAGATTGTGGTGGAAATGCAACGCTCTAGCCCGGTAGGGTTGTCTCTGGCCGAGAGGAGCTATGCGCGTATGAGTGTACAAGGGTCCGAATCCTTTCTGTGGTTTCCACGGGCCTCCTTTATAGATCAAGGGGTCACCACAATGGAAAACCAGTCACTGTGCACTGATTAGATAGCAAGAGTGCTATCATACCTAACTCTGCAGATAGGGCAGGTCACATGAAATGCGCCTCTTAGTGTCACATCAAGGCCTGCCCTGCAAGCGTTTCCGGGCTGTTTGGCTACCTTCTCTCCTATTTGTGTGACACGTCACTGGGCGGGTGCCATTTGGTGGTGATTTCTATAGGAAGTGGCTGCCATATGGCAAAGAACCACCACTTAGTCACTTGTAGGCTTGAGACCGCACCGATTGATGACTTGCGTTGCTATGAGTTGGTGCGATGGAGCCTTGGCGGGGAAGTTTGCCTGGTATCTTGCTTCTCTGGCTTTACTTGGTCTTCTTGATCTGCACTCTGGTTCCTCGAAGACCTGATTCCTTGTGCTTGGTCTGGTCTTGGATGTTGTAATCTCTATCTTGGGCATGTGCACGCTCTAGGCAATAGACCCAGGGTTTCTTGCACCGACATCTGTAGACTAATTTGGAAATTTGGTTTGCTATATTTGGATAAAAGGAACTAGTACCATGGTCAACACTGACGTGAAAGAGGAAATTATTTCTAGAGTTGGATAGAGAATACACTGTGTTCTCCTATTATTTTTCCTGCAATGCATTCCTTGTTCTGCCAGAACACATGTACTCAAGATGGCTAGCCTTTCCATAACTCAATACACCAGTTTAATGGTCACATTGAAGACAAGCCATGGATATAAGTTCTGAGTTGGGTTGATGAACCAAGAAGATTGCTCCTTTTTTTGGCCGAACATGGATAAACTTTCTCAAGTGTTATGGACTGAAAGTTGGTGCATGAATGCTGATATAAATAGCAGAACCTGGTCTCATCTTCACTGTGATCTTCCACCCCGATGTCGTTCTAGTAGTTCATCCATTTTAGTTTTGTATCTAGTTCTTGCATGTTGCCTCGATTACTTCTTAATCCACCTATTCTGTCTAACTAATCACAATCTAAATTTAGAAGTAGCACGTGATTCCCTTCTCTCATGAAGATTCTACTTCTCACTAATATTTTATAATTGGTGGCACGTGTAGGTTATTTCAAACTTAAGCATGCTGCTCGCTCGTTATTCTATGAGAACTCGACTTTTACTGATGGCACTGAAGTTGACTGGGACGACATCCACCAGTTCATACACTTTATTGATCGACTTGAGGTCCTAGTGGGGCGTTTCAATGGTGGAAGGCCACGTGGGATATGACTGCCACTGGTGCACACGTTGAACAGGTCCAACTATGTCGAGAAACTGATGGTACGAGCTGTTTTCTGTTATATATGTTGTTCATAAACTCTTGTTTATACATAGTTTTATTGTTCCTATAGAGATGCCTGACCATGGTCGGGTCAGACTTACGCTTGGTCACAACATGATGTTTATGTTGACCTACTCCATTTCCCTTGGAGGTGAAAAGATACTTATTCATGGGTTGTCTCAAATAATGAAGGCCCATCCATCTTGGAGAATAGGAAAGAAGGTTATGCTCATGCTTTTCTATGGCTCTAAAGTGAATATCCTGTTTATTGACCACATTGCGAGTTGAAGTCCCTTTGAGAAGGTTGTGGATGCGTGGGATGGTGCCTAGGCCTTGTCTTGGGGCTTGGTGGCCTCACCCTTGGTTAACTATAGGCAAAGTAGCATTGTTTGAGGCGTGCTTTGTACGGTTGAACCTGTATAAGTACTCATACTACTTTCAGCTATTGTTGTTAAGTGCCCCTGCTAGTTTCAGTTAAGGTTGTTGAAGTACTCCTGCTGCTTTTATAGTCTGTCATGTTTCTTTAGTCTCGTCTTCCTCCAGCTCCCAAAACCAAACCAGCACCGGCGGGGCCACCTGCTTCCGGCTCCTATGGCTGGCTGCACCTTAGAGAACGCATCACCGCCCCACCGTCTCCTAAATCTAACACCGGTGTTTGAGGCCTCGTCGTCGTCCTCCATGCACTTTGGTGCGCTCGCCGCAGCGCCGCCCTCTCGCATTATCAACATGGTCAACAAACAAGAGGAATCGAGAGAGGTTTGTACGTGGACAGGATGACAGTAGGGGCCCACCATGTCCATGGCTGTACACAAGCAAGTTCCTCATTTTTTGTTATATACTCCACTGTCAGCATATAGAAAAATAAAATGCTTCCTCCTAGTGGTTTGCTGACATCTAGGACCCACGACATTGTTAGCGTATAGTCAATAGACAAGAGAACAACACAAGATCGGCTGACAGCTGGGACGTAGCTACTCGAGCAGTATTTTTTTGTTATTGTTGAGACGGGGCATGGTTTCAACTGGGTTGTGGCCCGTCTAGCCCAGGCTTCTATTTTACGTTCACCACATGACTAGCCCAGCTATTTTTTCTTTGTGAAAATGGCTAGCCCGGTTTTTTTTCTAAAGAATACCCAATCCATGCCTACTTATTTTCGTGTGCCCTGCTGGGCTGCAACTCTTTGAAGATGGCTGCTAATCTTAAAAGTAATATGAAACGGGATGTAAATGTAAAACACACACGATAAATTGGCAATTACTTACAATTTTTTTGATTTTTTCACATTTTTATATTCCAATTTCACTAGGCTTTAACCTAATTTAAATATACCTTCAACGTACTTTAAATCTGGCTCGACATTTTGGTACTAAAAATAGTTTGGACCCCACCAAAATATGCAAAATTTCATTTAAAGTTTTAACCCGGGCCCTGGTCAACAAAAACAAACGGTCTGCAATAAATTCCATAAGAAGTTTCAATGAGCTGTAAATTATAAAAAATAGGGAATGGTCTGACTTGTGGGCCTATTAAGTTGACGCGTATGCAAGATTTTTTTACTTATTATATATGTCAACAAACGATTGTAGCAAACGTGACCGTTGGATGTCGATCCAACGGCCGTCGTACTTCTTCAACCTCTGATCTTCTTGCTCCAGCCACCAAATCTAGCATCGGCGGGACTGCCTGCTCCCGCCTCCCGTGGCCAGCTATGCTGCCGCGCAGGCCTCACCGCCCCTACTGCTCCCACCGCTGGCAGGGCCATCCCTCTACTCACCCACATCCCTCCACTATTGTGGCTTTGCTGCCTCCGGTTCATTCCCTTCCGGGGTCTCGCCATTGTCCATCGCGTTGGTGTTCTCGGCACGGCATGGTCAACGTTATCAACAAACGACAACATCGGAAGAGGGATGTACATGTAGAGGCTAACAGTTAGTACCCACATGGTCCATGGCCACACGCAAGCAAGTACCTCCTTATTACGCCAAAAAGAATGAATCCTCCCCATGACATCTGGGACCCACCAGCTATATCTTGGCATAGAAGGAAGTGCCTCGTTATAAGCAAAAAATAACGAGTGCTCCCCATGACATCTGGGGCCCACCATATTTGGAGGCTAGCTTGTGGCCCTACTAAGTTAACGCGTACGCAGGGCTTTGTCAACTTTGTCAGCAAACAATTCTTTCACCATTGACCGTTGGATTGTTAACATCCAACAGTCATCCTACTTCTTCAACCTCTGATTTTCTTCCTCCAGTCGTCAAAACCACCGTGTGCTCCTGCCTCCTGTGCCTAGCTGTGCTACTATGCAGGCCTCACCGCCCCCTACTACTCCCACCGCTGGCTAGGACATCCCTCTGCTAACCCATGCCCCCTATTATTCTTCGGTGATGGTAGTCTCACACCGTAGCCGAACCAGGCAACCCTCATACTACCTTCCGCGTGTTCCCCTACTCTGGGTCGTTCCCTTCCAAAGTTGTGTCATCCTCTAGCACCACCGGTATGGCATGGTGAATGCGGTCAACGAACGACAGCCATCAGAAGAGGACTGTACGTGGAGAGGCTGCCAGCTGGGTCCATGGCCGCACAGAAGGAGGTGCCTCCTTATTACGCGCAAAATAATGATTCCTCCACCTGACAGCTCAGACCCACTAGAAGGGCCTCTGTATTTAGCAAAACAAGCGTTCGCCCTAATAGCTGGGATCCATCAGCTTTACCTTCGCATGGAAGGAAGTGCCTTCTTCCCCCTCAGCTGGGACCCACCAGGTTCAAGCGAAGGTAGCATTATCTGTCTGGCCGCGAACGTGTACGTACATAGCGGTCGATCGGTCTCTCTGCAGTGACGTACCGTGGCCGAGTAAGGAGCTGCACGTATTGAAGTAGAGGAACCGACGTAGCATGTCACGCGTCCCCGTCTATATCATGTACACGTACGTATAGCCATGCTGCAAGATAGTAAATATGAGTAGGTACGTACATACGGGCAGAGTCTCTAATGCGTACATACATCCTGTTCATGAGCAGCCAACTAGCTGGGTCGGAATAGAGTAAGCAGAGTCGTGTGTTCATCGAGAGCCAACCAGCTTGGATGGAACAGCCGAAACGAGCTTTAGCATAATGCAGAATGGAGGAAATGGCCTTTTGTTTGACCACGTATGGTCGAAGCGGGGCCCTGTTCATCGGGAAGGGTTTGGCATACTGCAGAATGGAGGAAACGGACTTGTGTTTGAGTGCGTACGGTCGAAATGGGGTGCTGTTGATCGGGAGGGGTGTGGTGTACCGCAAAACGGAGGAAACGGACTTGTGTTGGAGCGCCTACGGTCGAAAAGGGGGTCATGTTCATCGGCAGGGGTGTGGCGTACTGCAAAATGGGACTC
Source organism: Triticum urartu (assembly GCF_056163025.1). Taxonomy (NCBI): domain Eukaryota; kingdom Viridiplantae; phylum Streptophyta; class Magnoliopsida; order Poales; family Poaceae; genus Triticum; species Triticum urartu. Next base: position 366,512,917 of record NC_141874.1, on the reverse strand, counting down.
CACGGGCTACTGTTTATCCACCATGTACTGCCTTGCTCCACCCTCCAAGGGACACTGTTCATCCACCGTCGACTTCCTCCAGCCACGACCTGCTACTCTTCATCCACCGTCAACTTCCTCCAGCCTCCACCGGCTACTGTTCATCCACTGGGTCCTGTTCATCCAGCCTCCGCTGGCTTCTGTTCAACCAGCCCTCCACTGGGTCCTGTTCATCCACCCTCCACTGGCTACTGTTCATGGAGCCTCCACAGGGTCCTGTTCATCCACCCTCCACCAGCCTCCTCGATCGACGTCCTGTTAATGCAGCGGCAATGGCCTCTACTACCACGGGGTCCTGTTCATTCAATCCCCACCGGGAACTATTCATCCAACCCCCAACAACGGCTGCTATTTATCGGGAGGCAGCAGGTTCGATCGGCTTCAGTTAGGAGTAGTAGAGAAGGAATCACTTGGGTTCAGTTAACATCCAGGGTTCGATCGCTCAAGTTCAGTAACATAGCTAGTGCAATCGCTCGGGTTCAGTAAGCGAACGCCTCGCTCAGGTTCAGTTAGATCCCAACACCTTGCACACACGTGCATACCTGTACGAGAGAAATGCACAATCCCTCCATGCATCGCTTGGCCCCAATCACCCACCGTAACCAGGAACACCCTAAAATTTTCCTCGCCCTTGCTTCTACCATGATTTTTTCCGTCATGGACGGCCCAAAGAATGTCATGCAGGTGCATCTCCAGCCGGCCCAAGATGAAAAGTCCATTTTCTGTCATGATTCTTTTCATAGAAGTAGGAGCCCACCGCATCTATGATGATACCGGGTTTTGTCACAATTATCGTCATAGAAGTCACTGGTATGCGTCGGTGCTATACACACAATTTTTAACCCTTTTCTGCGACGGCATTCGGAACCATCGCCAAGTGAGTGTGGGCGATAGGGGGTCCTTTCCACACGACCCAGAAACCGTCGGGGATATGGAGCCATGATCCAAAGGCCTTGCAAAGTGTAATCGTGTGCGATGCAGCACACACTAAACTCTTTCGCACGTGTGGGACGGTGATCAAACATTTCTAATGACGTAGTGAAACCAAATGGTGTGTCGTAATGAACTATTGGGAAACAGTATGTAAGGCACATGGGCCAACATATGAACTGTGGCGATATGTACCCCATCGCACACATGTTTTCTGTGGAACCCGTTTGCCATGCAAGATTCCATCCACACGTTTCCCAACAATTACCGTGTCCGATAATGCTCTATCACAAATGGTTCAGGAGCCCTTTGCACACATACAAGTGCTGCAGACCATTTGTCATTTTTTGTTTATTGCCGATGGTTGTGGCAAGAGTGACATGTGCTTTTCATTTGGGATCCCACACATTTCCTGAAAAAAATATGACTGGGATTGTATTTTACATTGGGCATGGTTTACTCCGAGCTCTCGTGTGTGATATAGTGATATCACAAATGGTCCCAGAGACCCTATGCACACGTAGTAGTGCTGCAAATCATTTGCTATCTGCTATGTATCACCGACGGTTCAGCTACGATTGACATATGCTCTCCGATGTGGATTGTATTTTACAAGACCTCATCAGATGGAACACAATGGATCCATGTGTATATGTTTAGCGGCTAACTCTTACTCAATGTTTCAGGAGAGCGCATGTTGAAATCTTCATTATCACAAGTGGGATTGATGTAGTGATTCAGGAAGAAGTCGCTGAAAAATCTCTGAACCATCAGCAATTCACCAGCCAGGAGTGGTTCAGGTGTTCTTGGTTCTAAGATGAGCTGCAGTATTTTGAAGATCAGAATGTGCCATATGAGTGGAGTAGAAGATATTAATTAAGATAGACTTACTGGTACTAATTCGCGAGGATTGTCACAACTATCAGCAGATTTGCAGATGGAGATCATGTGTTTGCAAACATAGTATCCACAAAGGTTGGTCCCTGCCTGTTGCTGAGGACATTGAATATTTTTGGCACATAATTAGTCATGTATTTGTCCTATTAGGAACAACCTAACCGGTGTTAGATGTATTATTTTTTATTTGGACCAAAATAGAAATAGGTTTATTTAGAAGCTTGAACATTTGACTAGCGTAAGAAAAGGTATTTGCAGAATATTGGATAAATTTTCTGAAAATAATGGATTTCGGTGTGTTACCGGAGAAACAATCTCATGCTGCAGAGGTAGTTCCCTCTTGAACAGGTTCCCTTGTTTACTTTTCCACAATGTGAGCACACTACAAATGAAGATGAATTCTGACAACATCAATTATTGAACCAGATATGAATGCAAATTAATTTCAACATCATAGAATTCAATACCTATCCATGAATTGCTGAAGATGCGTCAGATCTTGAGCGTTTGTTGACTCTCTGAGAGAATCCGTGTAGTAAACTGTGTTCTTGTTTGGAACAATGAATACCAATATCCATTGATTGCTACATATTAAGAAAGCCATGAACTTATGAATTATGCCGAAAACTGAAAGACAATCAGTGTATGTGTGGTTGGTTACTAGACTTACCATTCATGACATGGCTAGAGAAATGATTCTGCATGGGACGTGTTTTCGAAGAGACGAACAACCGTGTTAATGGCCCAGTCCCATAGGTCCTTACCATCTAATGTAGGATCTATGAAATACATACTCTCCCTTTTTCTTCTCTGCCCGTTCAATCCCCTGAGAGGAATAAAATGCAGTTAGTTGTTTATCATTTACAGCCTTGTATGGAGAAGTTGATCAGAGTTTGTTAAGTACTTACATAATCAGGCATCTAACAAAAGTGGCATCGAGCTCATTGAAGTTGAAGAAGAGATGTAAGTCCTCGAAACTCACATTGACGGAACCAACATCGTGTCGGAAATGATCTTTGTTGTAGTGTACTAGGAAGCCATGATGACCTGCTGACATTAGATCCATATTATATTCATGTAACTCGCGACAACTGGAGCTGCACTCATCAAAGTATTCACCATCAAGAAATGGCTAGCCATGGACGTAATTGTGTACTTCAAGTACGGCTGCTTTACTTTTAGCAAGCAACAACTCTACTTCTTCATCATTCGTCCCGTCAGAAATAATATTACTCCCCGATTCAAACAACCTACTATTAATTTGGTTCTGGGCGATGAGTGCTTTAAGTAAGAGGCAATCATTCTCTTTCCTCTTCGCTCTCCCATCGTGCATCCTCTTAGGTGCAACCTTTTTGGCCGCTTCCTAGGTACTTGAAACATTTCTGGCAGAATGTCTGGTTGGCTGCAAGGTAGACTGCCGAGCAGACTGCCAAGCAGACGGTGAAGCTGCGACATACTGCTTAGTAGATGATTTATCTATGCGGGACCACTGAGTTGGCGGTGCTGCTGGGTTGTAGGAGCAGAGGCATCGGACTGCTGACCATGTGTTGAAGCTATGTCGGGTTTCTGGCAGGTGGTGCCAACTTGTCGATGTGCTGAGGAGTGCTACCTCTTGAGAATGCGTTGGTTTTCCCTTGAAGATGAAAGGGTGATGTGGCAAAGCATAAGTATTTCCCTCAGTTTTTGAGAACCAAGGTATCAATCCATTAGAAGATAACATGCAAGTCACATAGTACTTGCACAAACAATCAACAACCTCGCAACCAACGCGATAAAGGGGTTGTCAATCCCTTCACGGTCACTTGCGAAAGTGAGATCTGATAAAGATAGTAAGATAAATTTTTTTGGTATTTTTGTTGTATAGATTGCAAAATAGTAAATGAGATGCGATAATAAAAGGAGATGCAATATAATAAGAAAGAGACCCGGGGGCATAGGTTTCTCTACTAGCTTCTCTCATGATAGCAAGTATTACGGTGGGTGAACAAATTACTACCGAGCAATTGATAGAAGAGCGCATAGTTATGAGAATATCTAGGCAATGACTATATACAAGGCATCATGTCCGTGTTAAGTAGACCAAAATGATTCTGCATCTACTACTATTCTCCACACATCGACCGCTATCCAGCATGCATCTAGAGTATTAAGTTCATAAGAACAGAGTAATGCTTTAGGCAAGATGACATGATGTAGAGGGATAAACTCAAGCAATATGATATAAACCCCATCCTTTTATCCTCGATGGCAACAATACAATACATGCCTTGCTGCCCCTACTATCACTAGGAAAGGACACCGCAAGATTGAACCCAAAGCTAAGCACTTCTCCCATTGCAAGAAAGATCAATCTAGTAGGCCAAACTAAACCAATAATTCGAAGAGACTTGCAAAGATATCAAATCATGCATATAAGAATTCAGAGAAAACCAAATATTGTTCATAAATAAACTTGATCATAAATCCACTATTCATTGGATCTCGGCAAACACACTGCAAAAAGTATGACATCGAATAGACCTCCAAGAACATCAAGGAGAATTTTCTATTGAGAACAAAAGAGAGAGAAGAAGCCATCTAGCTAGTAACGATGGACCCGAAGGTCTGTGGTAAACTACTCACACATCATTGGAGAGGCTATGGTGTTGGTGTAGAACCCTCCACGATCGAGTCCCCCTCCGGCAGATCACCAGAAAAGGCCCCAAATGGGATCTCACGTGTACAGAAGGTTGCGGAAGTGGAAAAGTGGTTTCGTGGCTCCCCCCGATGTTTTTAGGGTATAAGAGTATATATAGGCGAAAGAACTATGTCGGTGGAGCTCCGTGGGGACCACGAGGGTGGGGGCGCGCCTACCCCCCTTGGCACGACCTCCTGCCTCATGGAAGCTTTGCGGAGTTCCATACTTCAATTCCAAGTCTCCTAATTTGTGTTTGTTCCAAGAAAGATCCTCGCGAAGGTCTCGTTCCGTTTGATATTCCTTTTCTACGAAACACTAAAATAGGGAAAAAAAATAGAAACTGACACTAGGCCTCTGGTTAATAGGTTAGTACCAAAAATAATATAAAAGTGCATATTAAAGCCATTAAACATCCAAAATAGATAATATAATAGCATGGAACAATCAATAATTATAGGTACGTTGGAGACATATCAAGCATCCCCAAGCTTAATTCCTGCTCGTCCTCGAGTAGGTAAATGATAAAAACAGATTTGTTGATGTGGAATGCTACCTAACATAATTTTCAATGTAATTTCCTTTATTGTGGCATGAATGTTCAGATCCAAAAGATTCAGAGCAAAAGTTCAATATTGACATAAAAATAATAATACTTCAAGCATACTAACCAAGCAATTATGTCTTATCAAAATAACATAGACAAAGAAAGCTCATCCCTACAAAATCATATAGTTTGGCCACGCTTCATCTCCGTCACACAAAATGCTCCCATCATGCACACCCCCGATGACAAGCCAAGAAATTGTTTCATACTTAGCCTTTTCAAACTTTTTCAACTTTTACGCAATATATGAGCGCAAGCCATGGACATAGCACTATGGGTGGAATAGAATGGTGGTTGTGGAGAAGACAAAAAGGAGGAAGATAGTATCACATCAACTAGGCGTATCAATGGGATATGGAGATGCCATCGATAGATATCAATGTGAGTGAGTAGGGATTGCCATGCAACGGATGCACTAGATCTATATGTGTATGAAATCTCAACAGAAGTAACTAAGTGGGTGTGCATCAACTTGCTTGCTCACGAAGACGTAGGGTAATTTGAGGAAGCCCATCATTGGAATATACAAACCAAGTTCTATAATGTAAAATTCCCACTAGTATATGAAAGTGACAACATAAGAGACTCTCTATCATGAAGTTCATGGTGCTACTTTGAAGCACAAGTGTGGAAAAAAGATAGTCACATTGCCCCTTCTCTCTTTTTCTCTCATTCATTTTTTCTTTTCTCTTTTTTTGTTTGGGCCTTCTTTTTTTATGGCCTCTTTTTTTGTCTGGAGTCTCATCCCGACTTATGGGGGAATCATAGTCTCCATCATCCTTTCCTCACATGGGACAATGCTCTAATAATGAATATCATCAAACTTTTATTTACTTAGAACTCAAGAATTACAACTCGATACTTAGAACAAAATATGACTCTATGTGACTGCCTCCGACGGTGTACCGAGATGTGCAATGAATCAAGAGTGACATGTATAAAAAATTATGAATGCTAGCCATGCCATAAATACGACGTCAACTACATGATCATGCAAAGCAATATGACTATGATGAAGCATGTCATAACAAATGGAACGGTGGAAAGTTGCATGCCAATTTATCTCGGAATGGCTATGGAAATGCCATAATAGGTAGGTATGGTGGCTATTTTGAGGAAGCTAAATGATGGTTTTATGGTACCGACGAAAGTTGCACGGCACAAGAGAGGCTAGCAATGCTAGAAGGGTGAGAGTGCGTATAATCCATGAACTCAACATTAGTCATAAAGAACTCACATATTTATTGCACAAATCTACAAGTCATCAAAACCAAGCGCTACACACATGCTCCTAGAAGGGTAGATTGGTAGGAAAATACCGTTGCTCGTCCCCGACCGCCACTCATAAGGAAGGCACTCAAAGGACACCTCATGCTTCAAATTTGTCACACAATGGTTACCATACATGCATGCTATGGGACTTGCCAACCTTAACACAAGTATTTCTCAATTTCACAATTACTCAACTAGCACAACTCTAATATTATGATCTCTATATCTCAAAACAGTTATCAAGTATTAAACTATTCAATGCACTCTATATGAAAGTTTTTATTATACCCATCTTGAATGCCCATCATATTAGGACTAATTTTATAACCAAAGAAAATTACCATGCTGTTCTAAAAGACTCTCAAAATAATATAAGTGAAGCATGAGAGATCAATAATTTCTATAAAATAAAACCACCACCGTGCTCTAAAAAGATATAAGTGAAGCACTAGAGCAAAATTATCTAGCTCAAAAGATATAAGTGAAGCACATAGAGTATTTTAATAAATTCCGATTCATGTGTGTCTCTCTCAAAAGGTGTGTACAGCAAGGATGGTTATGGTAAACTAAAAAGCAAAGACCCAATTCATACAAGATGCTCCAAGAAAAACTCATATCATGTGGTGAATAAAAATATAGCCTCAAGTAAAGTTACCGATAGACAAAGATGAAAGAGGGGATGCCTTCCGGGGCATCCCCAAGCTTAGGCGTTTGTTGTTCCTTGAATTTTACCTTGGGGTGCCTTGGTCATCCCCAAGCTTAGGATCTTTCCATACCTTGTTCCAAAATCCATCAAACCTTTACCCAAAAACTTGAGAACTTCATAACACAAAACTCAACAGAAAATCCCATGAGCTCCGTTAGTCTATACCAATATAAAAAGACCGAAATGGGCAGATCCAAACATCTCAACCATCAAATCATGTTATCTAGCGGTTCAAATCGTTCCAATGTTGAGCACCAAACACATTTAACGCTCTAATTACCCACCACTGCCATTGGCTGTAAACACGTTTTGACGCAACACTATCCCTTGAAATCTGCCATGTAATTAGTATCCTACCATCCTGCGAAGAAATAATTGATATCTTACCAAATATCAATATGCAACAGATATACCTTACCTAATATAAACATGCATTGCACGTACATTATTACTAGTATAAGAAAACAAACCACCACTTTAATTTACTATAATTAACTCATTCTTTATTTATATTGGTGTTAAACCTACTGTATTTCAACTTCTCTATGGTTCATACCCCCGATACTAGCCATAGTTTCATTAAAATAAGCAAACAACACACAAAAAACAGAATCTATCAAAACAGAACAGTCTGTAGCAATCTGGAGGATTCTAATACTTCTATAACTCCAAAAATTCTGAAAAATTAGGAAGACCTAAATCATTTGTATATTGATCTACTTCAGTTGGAATTGGTATTTTATCACTCTCTGGTAAAACAATAAAAATTATTCTTGTGAGCGCATACTTTCTGTTTTTTTCCAGCAAGATCTAACAACAATCACCCAAGAAGATCCTAAAGGCTTTACTTGGCACAAACACTAATTAAAACATAAAAAACAAAATCATAATAGAGGCTAGATAAATTATTTATTACTAAACAGGAACAAAAAGTAAGAACAAAAATAAAATTGGGTTGCCTCCCAACAAGCGCTATCATTTAACGCCGCTAGCTAGGCATAAAGACAAAAATAGATCTAGGTATTGCCATCTTTGATATGCAATCCATTAGTGTCTATCATAATTAATTCATAAGGCAATCTAATTTTGTTTCTAGGAAAGTGTTCCATGCCTTTCCTTAACGGAAATTGAAATCTAATGTTTCCTTCTTTCATGTCAATAATTGCACCAATCGTTATGAGGAAAGGTCTACCAAGAATAATAGGACATGTAGTATTGCAATCTATATCAAGAACAATGAAATCTACGGGCACATAATTCCTATTTGCAATAACAAGAACATCATTAATTCTTCCCATTGGTTTCTTAATGGTGGAATCCGCAAGGTGCAAATTTAATGAACAATCATCAAAATCATGGAAACCTAACACATCACACAAAGTTTTTGGAATCGTGGAAACACTAGCACCCAAATCAAACAAAGAATAGCATTCATAATCTTTAATCTTAATTTCAATAGTAGGTTCCCACTCATCATAAAGTTTTCTAAGGATAGAAACTTCTAGTTCAAGCTTTTCTTCATAGGATTGCATTAAAGCATCAACGATATGTTTAATAAAAGCTTTATTTTGATCATAAGCATGAGGAGAATTTAACATAGATTGCAACAAGGAAATACAATGTGTCAAAGAGCAATTATCATAATTAAATTCCTTGAAATACAAAGTAGTGGGTTCATCGCTATGTAAAGTTTTGACCTCTCCAATCCCACTTTTATTATCAAGATCTAAAAACTCCGAATCATTGGGACGCCTTTTAACTAAAGTTGACTCATCTCCAGTCCCATCTTTATCAAGATTCATATTGGAAAACAAAGATTTAATAGGAGACACATCAATCACTTTTAGATCTTCATCATCATTATCATGAAAACTAGAGGAACACACTTTCACAAAGCAATCTTTTTTAGCACGCATCCTAGCGATTCTTTCTTTGCATTCATTAATAGAAATTATGATGAGGACATCAATACCATTGTTACACCCACAGCCACTGCTGCTATACATACTGGACCAATTACTAGAGCTCGCGCATGCCAATTGAATTATCAGGTACTTTCGTTTCTTGGTAACGATTCTAATGTTCATGAGAATATGATGCTGCCTAAATTGGATACATTTGTTTTGTTTACAAATGAAGGGCCTACCTTGGACAAGAAAGATGAACCTTGGAGAAAGTTCAAGCATGGAGATGATGGCATGCGCAAGGGGATCAAGAACGGAGTTACAAGTGATGATTTCAGGACTTTGAAGCCACCATAAGGAGTGCATGAAGCCTTGGACGAAATATACAAGATGCCACTTCATAAATTTCGTCCAGAGGCTATTTTAGGTGCTGTGTCACCTTATTATTGGGCCAGGCCCATGTATTTTCGAAATACTTAAGTATAGGCTGTTTTTAGAGTCCGTATGTGTGAGGAAACAAGAGTTAGGGTTGGTTTCTGACCCCTCCTCCAAGGGCCACGAAATCCCCCCCACCTCTTCCTCCATATATATAGCCCTTAGGGCGTCATTTAGACTTTGGTTTTGTTTAGATTAAAAGTTCGCCATAGCTGCAACTTCGCGTACTTCATTTGTGTTCAGCGACCAGACCAAGGCGTTGCAGAACCCCACCTTTGTCAATAAATCTTTCATCTTATATTCGCACTATCCAGATTGTAATCTCTGTTTCTTGCTTGTTCTTCGTTTGCTCGCAGGAAACAGACCCTCATGGCCAGGTTGATCATGCTCTGACGTGGTCAATAACCCTCGGAAGTTGGTTTAGCGATTGCCAAGACGCGACGTCTCGCACGTTCGTAGTCAGATCGTCAAGGTCGACTCCCACAGAAAACGATAGCCACCATCTCATCAAAACACTGGGACACCTTTGCCTCTATCAAGTGGTATGAGAGCATTACAATATCCTGAGGAGAGACGTGTTCCTGCTGCTGTTTGTGCTTTCACTAGCTTTGCATGTGTTTGGTGGTCTGAACATTGTAGATTATATCCTATTCCAGCTACTTGGGCTTCTTTGAAAACTGCTATGCGTACTCGTTGGGTTCCACCATATTATCAACGTGAATTACTTCAACAATTGCAGCGTTTAAGACAAGGAAAAATTCTGTAGAAGAATATTATCAAGAATTACAAACTGGCATGATTTGATGTGGTATTGTTGAGGAGATTGAAGCTATGCTTGCACGTTTTATGGGTGGATTAAATAGAGAGATTCAGACCATTCTAGAGTATAAGGAGTATACTAATATCACTCGTTTATTCCATCTTGCTAAACGTGAAGTGTAGGATCGACATGCATTGGCGCGAACTAACTTTTCTGCAGGTCGATCTTCACCATGGACACCACGTGCATCCTCTACTTCCACTCCACCAGCACCTCCATCAGGTGCCACCTCCAACCGTGATACAAGAAAGTAGGCACAACCACCACTATCTGCCAAGAGAACATCTGCCAGACTTGCGCAGAGCTCTTCTTCTTCCATGGCATCAATAGGCCACACAAGTGATATTATTTATCGTCGTTGTAAGGGAAGAGGACATTGTGCGAGAGAATGCCAATCTCAGTGTGTGATGATTGCTACTGAGGATGGTGGGTATGAGTCCACTAGTGACTATGATGAGGAGACTTTGGCTCTTATTACACATGAAGAACACGGTGGAGAGGATTCTGGTCATGAGGCGCAATACATGGCTGCTGAGGATGCTGACAGGTATGAATGTTTAGTTGCTCAACGTGTTTTGAGTGTGTAGGTTACACAAGCTGAGCAAAATCAGAGGCATAATTTGTTCCATACAAAGGGAGTTGTGAAGGAACGTTCTGTTCGCTTCATAATAGATGGAGGGAGCTGCAATAACTTGGCTAGCATGGAGATGGTGGAGAAGCTATCTCTCACCACAAGACCACATCCACATCCTTACTACATCCAATGGTTCAACAACAGCGGCAACGTTAAGGTAACATGTACTGTTCGTGTGCATTTTAGTATCTCTACATATGCTGATTATGTTGATTGTGATGTGGTACCTATTCAAGCATGTTCCTTATTACTTGGTAGACCATGGCAATTTGATAAAAATTCTGTACACCATGGTAGAAACAGTTAGTATACTCTTGTTCATAAGGATAAAAATATTACTTTGCTTCCTATGACTCCTGATTCCATTTTGAAAGATGATATTAATAGAGCTAATAAAGCAAAACAGGAGAAAAATAAAAGTGAAAATCAGATTGTGGCAAAAGAATTTGAGCAACAAATGCAGCCTAATAATAAACCATCTAGTGTTGCTTCTCAAATTAAATTGAAAAGTGCATGTTTACTTGCCAACAAATCTGATATTGATGATTTAGATTTTAGCAAATCTGTTTGCTCCGCTTTTGTGTGCAAAGAGGCATTATTTTCATTCGAGGACGTGCCTTCCTCCTTGCCTCCTACTGTCACTAACACTTTGCAGGAGTTCGCTGACGTCTTTCCACCAGACGTGCCACTGGGATTACCACCTATTCGAGGGATTGAGCATCAAATTGACTTAATTCCCGGTGCATCATTACCCAACCGTGCACCATACCGTACCAATCCAGAGGAGACGAAGGAGATTATGCGTCAAGTACAAGAACTGCTCGACAAAGGTTATATACGTGAATCCCTTAGTCCTTGTGCTGTTCCTATCATTTTAGTGCCGAAAAAGGATGGTACGTCGCGTATGTGCGTTGATTGTAGAGGCGTTAATAATATTACTATTCGTTATCATCATCCTATTCCTAGGCTAGATGATATGCTTGATGAATTGAGTGGCTCTACAATATTCTCCAAAGTTGATTTGCGTAGTGGATACCATCAAATTCGTGTGAAATTGGGAGAAGAATGGAAAACAGCATTTAAAACTAAGTTTGGATTATATGAGTGGTTAGTCATGCCTTTTGGGTTAACTAATGCACCTAGAACTTTCATGAGGTTAATGAACGAAGTTTTACGTGCTTTCATTGGACGATTTGTGGTAGTTTACTTTGATGACATATTCATTTATAGCAAATCTTTGGAGGAACATTTGGAACATTTACGCGCTGTTTTTATTGCTCTACGTGATGCACATTTGTTTGGTAACCTTCGAAAGTGCACCTTTTGCACCGACCGAGTATCTTTTCTTGGTTATGTTGTTACTCCACAGGGAATTGAAGTTGATAAAGCCAAGATTGAAGCTATTGAGAGTTGACCGTAGCCCAAAACGGTCACACAAGTGAGGAGTTCCCTTGGCCTCACTGGTTTCTATAGGCGTTTTGTGAGAGATTTCAGCACCATTGCTGCACCTCTCAACGAGCTTACAAAGAAGGATGTGCCTTTTGTTTGGGGTACTGCACAGGAAGAAGCCTTCACGGTATTTAAAGATAAGTTGACACATGCTCCTTTACTCCAACTTCCTGATTTTAATAAGACTTTTGAGCTTGAATGTGATGCTAGTGGAATTGGATTAGGAGGTGTGTTATTACAAGATGGCAAACCTGTTGCATACTTTTCTGAAAAATTGAGTCGGCCTAGTCTGAACTATTCTACTTATGATAAAGAATTATATGCTCTTGTTTGGACCTTAGAAACATGGCAACATTATTTATGGCCAAAGGAATTTGTTATACATTCTGATCATGAATCTTTGAAACACATTAAAAGTCAAGCAAAACTGAACCGTAGACATGCTAAATGGGTTGAATTCATTGAGACTTTCCCTTATGTCATTAAACACAAGAAGGGTAAAGAAAATGTTATTGCTGATGCATTGTCTCGTCATTATACTATGCTTTCACAACTTTACTTTAAAATATTTGGTTTGGAGACCATCAAAGATCAATATGTGCATGATGCTGAATTTAAAGATGTATTGCAGAATTGTAAGGAAGGAAGAACTCGGAACAAGTTCGTTCTTAACGATGGATTTGTGTTTCATGCTAACAAGCAATGCATTCCATCTAGCTCCATTCGTCTTTTGTTTTTGCAGGAGGCGCATGGAGGAGGATTAATGGGACACTTTGCCGTCAAGAAGACGGAGGATATACTTGCTACACATTTCTTTTGGCCAAAGATGAGACGCGATGTTGAGCGTTTTGTTGCTCGCAGCACTACATGTCAAAAAGCTAAGTCACGACTCAATCCTCATGGTTTATATATGCCTTTGCCTATACCTAGTGTTCCTTGGGAGGATATATCTATGGACTTTGTTTTAGGTTTACCTCGAACAAAGAAGGGCTTCATGCACTCCTTATGGTGCCTTTAAAGTCCTGAAATCATCACTTGTAACTCCGTTCTTGATCCCCTTGCGCATGCCATCATCTCCATGCTTGAACTTGCTCCAAGGTTCATCTTTCTTGTCCAAGGTAGGCCCTTCATTTGTAAGCAAAACAAATGTATCCATTTTAGGCAGCATCACATTCTCATGAAAATTAGAATCGTTACCAAGAAACGAAAGTACCTGATAATTCAATTGGAGTGCGCGAGCTCTAGTAATTGGTCCAGTATGTATAGCAGCAGGGGCTGTGGGTGTAACAATGGTATTGATGTCCTCATCACCCTCCCCTTCTTGAAATGAAGTCGTCCTCGATGAAAGTTCATCATCCTCACCCAAATAAGGCTTCAAATCTGCAATGTTAAAAGTGGGACTAACCCCAAAATCTACAGGCAGCTCAAGTTTATATGCATTATCATTTATTTTCTCTAACACCTTAAAAGGACCATCAGCACGTGGCATTAGCTTTTATTTGCGCAAATTAGGAAATCTATCCTTACGCAAATGTAACCAAACAAGATCTCTAGGTGCAAACACAACATGTTTTCTACCCTTATCGCCAGCAAGTTTATATTTAGCATTCATACGCTCAATGTTTTCCTTAGTTAACTCATGCATTTGTAAAATCAATTCAACACGTTCTTTAGCATCAAAATTAACCTTCTCCGAAGATGGAAGAGGCAACAAATCAATAGGAGCACGAGGTAGGAAACCATACACATTTTCAAAAGGGCACATCTTAGTAGTAGAATGAAATGAACGATTATAAGCAAATTCAATATGAGGCAAGCATTCTTCCCACATTTTCTTGTTATTCTTCAAAACAGCCCTAAGCATAGTAGACAATGTTCTATTGACTACTTCAGTTTGTCCATCAGTTAGGGGGTGACAAGTAGTACTAAAAAGTAGTTTAGTCCCCAACTTAGCCCATAAACATCTCCAAAAGTAGCTAAGAAATTTAGTATCACGATCTAAAACAATAGTATTTGGCACACCATGCAAGCGAATAATTTCATGAAAGAACAAATCAGCTACATTAACAGCATCATCGCTTTTATGACATGGTATAAAGTGTGCCATTTTCGAGAACCTATACACGACAACAAATATGCTATCCCTCCCCTTCTTTGTTTGAGGTAAACCTAAAACAAAGTCCATAGATATATCCTCCCAAGGAACACTAGGTACAGGCAAAGGCATATATAAACCATGAGTATTGAGTCGTGACTTAGCTTTTTGACATGTAGTGCAGCGAGCAACAAAACGCTCAACATCCCGTCTCATCTTTGGCCAAAAGAAATGTGTAGCAAGTATATCCTCCATCTTCTTGACGCCAAAGTGTCCCATTAATCCACCTCCATGCGCCTCCTGCAACAACAAAAGACGAACGGAGCTAGCTGGAATGCATAGCTTGTTAGCACGAAACACAAAATCCATCGTTAAGAACGAACTTGTTCCAAGTTCTCCCTTCCTTACAATTCTGCAATACATCTTTAAATTCAGCATCATGCACATATTGATCTTTGATGGTCTCCAAACCAAATATTTTAAAGTCAAGTTGTGAAAGCATAGTATAACAACGAGACAATGCATCAGCAATAACATTTTCTTTACCCTTCTTGTGTTTAATGACATAAGGGAAAGTCTCAATGAATTGAACCCATTTAGCATGTCTACGGTTCAGTTTTGCTTAACTTTTAATGTGTTTCAAAGATTCATGATCAGAATGTATAACAAATTCCTTTGGACATAAATAATGTTGCCATGTTTCTAAGGTCTGAACAAGAGCATATAATTCTTTATCATAAGTAGAATAGTTCAGACTAGGCCGACTCAATTTTTCAGAAAAGTATGCAATAGGTTTGCCATCTTGTAATAACACACCTCCTAATGCAATTCCACTAGCATCACATTCAAGCTCAAAAGTCTTATTAAAATCAGGAAGTTGGAGTAAAGGAGCATGTGTCAACTTATCTTTCAATACCGTGAAGGCTTCTTCCTGTGCGGTACCCCAAACAAAAGGCACATCCTTCTTTGTAAGCTCGTTGAGAGGTGCAACAATGGTGCTAAAATCTCTCACAAAACGCCTATAGAAACCAGCAAGGTCAAGGAAACTCGTCACTTGTGTGACCGTTTTGGGCTGTGGCCAACTCTCAATAGCTTCAATCTTGGCTTTATCAACTTCAATTCCCTGTGGAGTAACAACATAGCCAAGAAAAGATACTCGGTCGGTGCAAAAGGTGCACTTTCCAAGGTTACCAAACAAACGTGCATTACGTAGAGCAATAAAAACAGCACGTAATGTTCCAAATGTTCCTCCAAAGATTTGCTATAAATGAATATGTCATCAAAGTAAACTACCACAAATCGTCCAATGAAAGCACGTAAAACTTCGTTCATTAACCTCATGAAAGTACTAGGTGCATTAGTTAACCCATAAGGCATGACTAACCACTCATATAATCCAAACTTAGTTTTAAATGCTTTTTTCCATTCATCTCCCAATTTCATACGAATTTGATGGTATCCACAACGCAAATCAACCTTGGAGAATATTGTAGAGCCACTCAATTCATCAAGCATATCATCTAGCCTAGGAATAGGATGACGATAACGAATAGTAATATTATTAATGCCTCTACAATCAACGCACATACGCGACGTACCATCCTTTTTCCACACTAAAATGATAGGAACAACACAAGGACTAAGGGATTCGCATATATAACCTTTGTCGAGTAGTTCTTGTAATTGACGCATAATCTCCTTCGTCTCCTCTGGATTGGTACGGTATGGTGTACGGTTGGGTAATGATGTGCCGGGACTTAAGTCAATTTGATGCTCAATCCCTTAAATAGGTGGTAATCCCGGTGGCACGTCTTGTGGAAAGACGTCAGTGAACTCCTACAAAATGTTAGTGACAGTAGGAGGCAAAGAGGAAGGCACATCCTCGAATGAAAATAATGCCTCTTTGCACACAAAAGCATAGCAAACAGATTTGCTAAAATCTAAATCATCAATATCATATTTGGTGGCAAGTAAACATGCACTTTTCAATTTAATTTCAGAAGTAACACTAGATGGTTTATTATTAGGCTGCATTTGTTGCTCAAATTCTTTTGCCACAATTTGATTTTCACTTTTATTTTTCTCCTGTTTTGCTTTATTAGCTCTATTAAGATCATCTTTCAAAATGGAATCGAGAGTCATAGGAAGCAAAGTAATATTTTTATCCTTATGAACAAGAGTATACTGATTGTTTGTACCATGGTGTACAGAATTTTTATCAAATTGTCATGGTCTACCAAGTAATAAGGAACATGCTTGCATAGGTACCACATCACAATCAACATAATCAGCATATGTAGAGATATACTAAAATGCACACGAACAGTACGTGTTACCTTAACCTTGCCACTGTTGCTGAACCATTGGATGTAGTAAGGATGTGGATATGGTCTTGTGGTGAGAGATAGCTTCTCCACCATCTCCATGCTAGCCAAGTTATTGCAGCTCCCTCCATCTATGATGACGCGAACAAAACGTTCCTTCACAACTCCTTTTGTATGGAACAAATTATGCCTCTGATTTTGCTTAGCGTGTGTAACCTGCACACTCAAAACACATTGAGCAACTAAACATTCATACCTGTCAGCATCTTCAGCAGCTATGTATTGCGTCTCATCATCAGAATCCTCTCCAGCGTGTTCTACATGTGTAATAAGAGCCAAAGTCTCCTCATCATAGTCACTAGCGGACTCATACCCACCATCCTCAGTAGCAATCATCACACGCTGAGATTGACATTCTCTCGCAAAATGTCCTCTTCCCTTACAACAGCGAAAATAATATCACTTGTGTGCCCTGTTGATGTCATGAAAGAAGAAGAGCTCTGCGCAGGTCCGGCAGGTGTGCTCTTGGCAGATAGTGGTGGTTGTGCCTGCTTTCTTGTATCACGGCTGGAGGTGGCACCTGATGGAGGTGCTGGTGGAGTGGAAGTAGAGGATGCATGTGGTGTCCATGATGAAGATCGACCTAAGTTAGTTCGCGCCAATGCCTGTCGATCCTGCACTTCACGTTCAGCTTTACAAGCAAGATGGAATAAACGAGTGATATTAGTATACTCCGTATACTCTAGAATGATCTGAATCTCTCTATATAATCCACCCATAAAACGTGCAAGCATAGCTTCATTCTCCTCAACAATACCACATCTAATCATGCCAGTTTGTAATTCCTGATAATATTCTTCTACAGAATTTTTCGTTGTCTTAAACGCTGCAATTGTTGAAGTAATTCATGTTGATAATATGGTGGAACCCAATGAGTACGCATAGCAGTTTTCAAAGCAGCCCAAGTAGCTGGAATAGGATATAATCTACAATGTTCAGACCACCAAACACATGCACAGCTAGTGAAAGCACAAACAGCACCAGGAACACGTCTCTCCTCAGGATATTGTAAACATGTAAATCGTAGTTCAGTTTCTAACTCCCAAGATATATATCAGGAACATATCTACCCTCAAATGGTGAAATATTCAATTTTAGTTTAGGAAGATGGTCATGTATCTCAGGTGGTGGTGCAGCTCTACCGTTGCGATGATATGCATGAGGATGACCTGGTGGTGGTGGTGCTGGTGGTTGCACGTAGTTCTGATTTTGGTCAACCTCATCCTTGTAATGGTCCTCCAACCCTAACCTTTTAAAGTAAATATTTCGATAGAGGCGAAGGTGTCCCGATGTTTCGATGAGATGGTGCCTATCGTTTTCTGTGGGAGTCGACCTTGACGATCCGACTACAAACGTGCGAGACGTCGCGCCTTAGCAATCGCTAAACAAACTTCCGAGGGTTATTGACCACACCGGAGCATGATCAACCTGATCACGAGGGTCTGTTTCCTGCGAGCAAACAAAGAACAAGCAAGAAACTGAGATTGCAATCTAGATAGTGCAAATATAAGATGAAAGCTTTACTGATCAAGGTGGGGTTCTGTGACACCTTGGTCTGGTCGTTGAACACAAACAAAGTACGCGAAGTTGCAGTTATGGCGAACTTTTAATCTAAAAAAAACCCAAATTCTAAACGACGCCCTAAGGGCTGTATATATGGAGGAAGAGGGGGGCGGGATTTCGTGGCCCTTGGAGGAGGGGTCCGAAACCAACCCTAACACATACGGACTCTAAAAACAACCTATACTTAAGTATTTCGAAAATACATGGGCCTGGCCCAATAATAAGGTGACGCAGCACCTAAAATAGCCTCTGGACGAAATTTATGAAGTGTCATCTTGTATATTTCGTCCAAGGCTTCATGCACTCCTTATGGTGGCTTCAAAGTCCAGAAATCATCACTTGTAACTCCGATCATGATCCCGTTGCACATGTCATCATCTCCATGCTTGAACTTGCTCCAACGTTCATATTTCTTGTCCAAGGTAGGCCCTTCATTTGTAAGCAAAATTAATGTATCCAATTTAGGCAGCATCATATTCTCATGAACATTAGAATCGTTACCAAGAAACGGAAGTACCTGATAATTCAATTGGCGTGCGCAAGCTCTAGTAATTGGTCCAGTCTGTATAGCAGCAGGGGATGTGGGTGTAACAATGGTATTGATGTCCTCATCATCCTCCCCTTCTTGAAATGAAGTCGTCCTCGACGAAAGTTCATCGTCCTCACCCAAATAAGGCTTCAAATTTGCAATGTTAAAAGTGGGATTAACCCCAAAATCTTTCCATAAAATCTTATTCACTTTCTTCTAAAGAGGAATGCAACAGGGTAGTTTGTAAAGCATCATAATATTTCGTTACGTGTCACTACCTTGTTTTAAATGTTGCAACTTTTTACTCATGTCATGAGTATAATAAGCGGGAACGAATGTATGTCGCATGGAAAGTTTCAAATCATCCCAAGTAGTAGGTATATCATTAGGGTGTAACCGACAATATTCACTGCACCAAACTATAGAATAACCAGTGAA
Organism: Triticum urartu; assembly: GCF_056163025.1. NCBI lineage: Eukaryota > Viridiplantae > Streptophyta > Magnoliopsida > Poales > Poaceae > Triticum > Triticum urartu. Next base: position 366,493,541 of record NC_141874.1, on the reverse strand, counting down.
AGAACTAACCGCAACCTTAACTTTTTTACATTCATCAAAATTATTGGAAGCAAATATATTATTTATGTCAAACTCCCATTCAATATATAAATCAGGTCTAAAACGGCCATTAAATGGTGGTATAGAAACATTAACCTGATCATTTGCATTTGGATGTTTCTGCACCTCTCGTGACGGTTGTGGTATTTGCATAGGTGATGGCACGTCTCCCACGATCGACAAACCCCATGAATTGACTCTAGATCCTGTCATGATTAGTAGAAACAAGAAACAAAATCCAAAAATAATGTTCCTATGACCTACTGGTAAGTGATGGTAAAACGCTCACAGTATAGCAAATCGAAGTCTTACAAGTTCTTACCATGCAATAGGTGGTGACCTGCAACCAAATTCTCATGGCTATGAGAGACTCATTGATATCATGCTTAGGTGGAATAGATCTAAGTTTCAAAGAATCAACATCAAGAGAAATTATATCCATGTTCCTAGCCAACTCATCAATCTTAAGCAATTTTTCTTCAACCAAAGCATTGAAATTCTTTTGCGAACTCATAAATTCTTTAGCACTAGCCTCAAAATCAGAGGGCATCTTATTAAAATTTCCATAAGAGTTGTTGTAGGAGCTACCATAATTATTAGAGGAATTATTAGGAAACGGCCTAGAATTAAAGTTTCCTCTATACGCGTTGTTACCAAATTGTTCCTACCAACAAAATTCACACCCATAGATTCATTATTATTCTTAATCGATGTGGACAAAGGCATATCATTAGGGTCAGAAGAAACACTCTGATTAGCAAAGAATTTCATATGTTCATCCATCTTTACACTTAAAACATTAATCACTTCAATCGCATGAACTTTTTTACTAGTGGATCTTTTGGTGTGCCATTGAGAATAATTAACCATAATATTATCTACGAGTTTAGTGGCTTCCCCTAAAGTGATTTCCATAAAAGTGCCTCTCGCGGCCGAATCTAAAAGATTTCTAGAAGCAAAATTCAACCCGGCATAAAAAATTTGTATAATCACCCATAAATTCAAACCATGTGTAGGGCAATTACGTATCATTAATATCATCCTCTCCCAAGCTTGTGCAACATGCTCATGATCAAGTGGCTTAAAATGCATAATATCGTTTCTAATAGAGATGATCTTAACGGGAGGAAAATACTTAAAGATAAAAGCATCTTTGCACTTATTCCATTAATCAATACTATTTTTAGGCAAAGAAGGGAACCAAGTTTTAGCACGATCTCTAAGGGAAAATGGGAATAGCTTCAATTTAACAATATCAGTATACACATCTTTCTTCTTTTGCATATCACACAAATCAACGAAGTTGTTTGGATGGGTAGCGGCATCTTCACTAGGAAGGCCAGGAAATTGATCTTTCATGAGAAGATTCAACAAAGCAGCATTAATTTCACAAGATTCAACATCGGTAATAGGAGAAATTGGAGTGCTAATAAAATCACTGTTGTTGGTATTGGAAAATTCACATAATTTAGTATTATCTTGAGCCATTGTGACAAACAAACAATCCAACACACAACCACACAATAAGTGAGCAAAAAGAGGCACATGGAAAAGGGCGAATAAAACGGCAAAGTTGAAGTGGGGGAGAGGAAAACGAGAGGTAAATGGCAAATAATGTAATGCGAGGGAGAAGAGTTTACGATGGGTACTTGGTATGTCTTGACTTGAGCGTAGATCTCCCCGGCAACGGCGCCAGAAATCCTTCTTGCTACCTCTTGAACATGCATTGGTTTTCCCTTGAAGAGGAAAGGGTGATGCAGCAAAGTAGCGTAAGTATTTCCCTCAGTTTTGATAACCAAGGTATCAATCCAGTAGGAGATAACACGCAAGTCACCTAGTACCTGCACAAGCAATCAACAACCTCGCAACCAACGCGATAAAGGGGTTGTCAATCCCTTCACGGTCACTTGCGAAAGTGAGATCTGATAAAGATAGTAAGATAAATATTTTTGCTATTTTTGTTGTATAGATTGCAAAATAGTAAACGAGATGCGATAATAAAAGGAGATGCAATATAATAAGAAAGAGACCCGGGCGCCATAGGTTTCACTAGTGGCTTCTCTCATGATAGCAAGTATTACGGTGGGTGAACAAATTACTGCCGAGCAATTGATAGAAGACCGCATAGTTATGAGAATATCTAGGCAATGATTATAAACATAGGCATCACGTCCGTGTTAAGTAGACCGAAACGATTCTGCATCTACTACTATTATTCCACACATCGCCCGCTATCCAGCATGCTTCTAGAGTATTAAGTTCATAAGAACAGAGTAATGCTTTAGGAAAGATGACATGATGTAGAGGGATAAACTAAAGCAATATGATATAAACCCCATCTTTTTATCCTCGATGGCAACACTACAATACATGCCTTGCTGCCCCTACTGTCACTGGGAAAGGCCACCGCAAGATTGAACCCAACGCTGAGCACTTCTCCAATTGCAAGAAAGATCAATCTAGTAGGCCAAACTAAACCGATAATTCGAAGAGACTTGTAAAGATATCAAATCATGCATATAAGAATCAGAGAAGAACCAAATATTGTTCATATATAAACTTGATCATAAATCCACAATTCATCGGATCTCGGCAAACACACCACAAAAAGTATTACTCACACACGGCGGTGAGCATCATGAAATTGGTGATGGAGGATGGTTGATGATGACGACGGCGACGGATTCCCCTCTCCGGAGCCCCGAACGAACTCCAGATCAGCCCTCCCGAGAGAGTAGGGCTTGGCGGCGGCTCTGTATCGTAAAATGTGATGAATCTTTCTCCCTGATTTTTTTCTCTCCGAACACGAATATATAGAGTTGGAGTTGAGGTCGGAGGAGCTCCAGGGGGCCCACGAGGTAGGGGGCGCGCCCCCACCCTCGTGGCTAGGGTGTGGGCCCCCTGGTCTTGATCTTTTTCCAGTATTTTTTATTATTTCCAAAAATAGTCTCCTTGAAGTTTCAGGTCATTCCGAGAACTTTTGCTTCTGCACATAAATAACACCATGGCAATTCGACTGAAAACAACGTTAGTCCGGGTTAGTTCCATTCAAATCATGCAAGTTAGAGTCCAAAACAAGGGCAAAAGTGTTTGGAAAAGTAGATACGACGGAGACGTATCACGGGGCACTTATCTTTTTTCAATCTAAAATATGTATGCACTTGCCAAACTTTAGTTCAAATTATGTAATCTCTTTTATCCATGTTTGTGTTCTATAAGGTCTGTACTTGTTAATTAGCATACTGATGAAAAAGATAAACCTTGTCGGGCACTTGTGCATGTAACATATCCATGCAGAGGAGAAATGCCTCTATACACTCGAGTAAACAAGTTTTCCCCGCCAGGCTATCCTACCGGTACCCTCAGTTTGCTGTCGTGGCGCTAGGCCTGCCGGGCACAAACCGTAAAGAGGGACCAACCCCCACCAAACCTTCTCGCCAAAGGCCACTACAACCATCCCGACCAAAGCAATGTTCGAGTCAATGGATGGGAGCACCTAAGTTTCAAAAGTGGCGAGGTTTTCTTATGCACACATTTTTGCTTACAGAACACGTATGGATGAGAGAGAGAACTTATCTATTTGGGCTTTCCAGAGATCACAATGTAGGCTTGTCTTCTCTTCTCCTCTTTGGGACCGAATCCATGGTAGGATCCTGCAGTTTGGTGCAGATGAAAATGGTGCCTCATGTGATCTTATCTACATGAACATGATATGCTCTTGGTATGCTTATGCATGCATGCAATTTATCGGGGGGCCCTGGCACTTCATTTATTTCTATGTTGCTCAGAGTCTATGCATGGCTTTGTACAAGGGGTTACATGCAATAGAGGCAAGGCCTGTACAAAAGGGTGGTTGTCGGGCAAGGCCCGACAGCCGTGCCTTACGGGTAGAACTTGCGGAGATGCGCAATGTTCCATGACTTTTGCAATTGAATGACATCTCCAGTCTCCAGACGGACTGTGCCAGGTCTGGTGACTCGTACTACCTGGTAAGGGCCTTCCCACTTTGGCGTCAACTTGTTTGTGCCATTGGCAGATTGAACGCGCCTAAGGGACAAGGTCGCCTTCCTCAAAACACCGGGCATGAACCATGCGACTGTGATAGCGACGCAGGGCTTGCTGGTAGCGTGCAGCACGGAGACGGTTCTCCTCGAATAGCCCAGCGTCGTCACGCCAGTGTTGTTCATGTGCTACCTCATCGTAGACAAGTACTCGAGGGGACCCGTAAATGAGTTCCGTGTGGATAACTACTTCTGGCCCATAGACTAGGGAGAAGGGAGTCTGCCCGATTGCTCGATTTGCTGTCGTTCTGAGGGACCAAAGAACCACCAGCAGCTCGTCGATCCACCGCCTGCCACACTTCTGCAGCTTATCAATTGTTCTCCTCTTGAGTCCTCGTGACACTTCAGAGTTCGCCCTCTCAGCTTACCTGTTGCTCTTTGGATGAGCAACATGAATGAGATCTTGCTGCCGAGGGCATGAACGTATTGCATGAAGGCGTGGCTCGTGAATTAGGTGCCGTTGTTGGTGATGATTCAAGCAGGAACTCCGAAGCATCACACCAATCCTATGAAGAACTTGATAGCTGACTGAGCAGTCACCTTTCTCACGGGCGCTACTTCCGGCCACTTTGTATACTTGTCGATTGGAATGAAAAAAATTCAAAGCCCCTGTTAGCACGGGGGAAAGGGCCCAAGATGTCGAGCCCCCAAACCTAAAACGGCCATGACAAGGGGATTGTCTAAAGAGCTTGGGCAGGTAGGTGGATATTCTTGGAATGGAACTGGGAGGCTTCATATTTGGTGACCAACTCAACTTCATCTTGGAGGACTGTGGGCCAGTGAAATCCTTGCCGGAAGGCTTTCCAACTAGAGCCCTTTATCCGATGTGTGAGCCGCACGTACCATTATGTATTTCTGCCAGCAGTTCCTTTCCTTCTTCCCGGCAAATGCACTTCAATTTCGCACTGTTGGGCCTCTTTATTTACAATGTGTCGCCAACGAACCGATACATATTGACCCTTCGGTCTACTCTTTCAACTTCTTCTTCCTCTTCGAGATGTTCTCCAGTTTGAAGGAAATGGACTATGTGCCACACCCAAGTTGGAGCATGAGGCTCGACAACGAAGGACTAGCGGCACCTACTCATTCGTGAGAGTGCACTCCTCGACCGCGGGGACCAGTGGTCTGGCGTGAGGATGCAACTCAACATCTGAAGGGGAGTTGTTCCCGGCAAACCCTCTATCGGGAGCCTCGAGAGGTTCTACTTGGAGAGGCCTATCGGAGTCCAGTTTCCCCCTCTTTCTGGCCATTCTTGCTAGGGATACGGAGGGCTGAGTCAGATGGAGAACAAAAGTTCCTGGTTCCACATGGAGCTTTTGCGCAGTGCACTTTGACAGATGATCATCTGTAACATCCCAAATTTTCAATTTGGAATGTTATACATTAGATCATCATTGCATATCATATTTTATTTTGCATTTTAGTTGATCATAGAAAATTCTACGCAACTCAAGGACCCATGGAGAGAGTTGGGGATTTCGTTATTTTCATATTTGAGTTTTCTCAAATTTTGAGAATAGGATCATTTGATTTTATATATTTTATCATCAATTATTTCTATTACAAAAATATGAGAGAGGGAATAAAATGACTTCCCCAAAATAGAGAAATATTGAGGATTTAATAATAAAATCAAACAAGATTTTATTTCGGAGTTTTTCGGTGTTTTATTTGAATTTAGGAAAAATGTGCGTTTTTCAAAATTGCATTTAGGCCCCAAATAAATGTTCACTTTGTCGGGCTTGATTTTAGAAGCCCAGGAAAATTTATTTCGGGATTTTTGGAGTCCGTTTAGTATTTCTTTTTTTTTCTGAGCGGAAATAAATTTGAAAAAAAAACGAACCGACCTAACGGGCCGTGTGCGAGTAGGACTCTGGCCCGACTAGGCTTTATAAGCTGAGGCCCAGCCCCGGGGAACCCTAACCGCCCCAGCTCCCAACCCTAGCCGCCGCCCGGTCCCGCCGCCGCCGCCACACGCCCGCGCCGCCGCCGCCGCTGCCCACCGCCCGCGCCGCCGCCGCCGCCGAGGTTCGCCGTCGCGCCTCGTTTTTCGTGCCTTCGTTTTTAAAAAAAAAACGATTGGTTTTCGTCGGTTTATTAGATTTGTTTTTTTAATAGATCGGTTTTTCCGGTTTATTTATTTTTAGCGAGCGTTCATTGTTTTTCTTTTTCTCGGATTAAATCCGCGATTTTTCTGATCGCGATTCCTGATCCGATTTTCGTTTTAGTTTAACTTTTCGCTCGTTTATTGGAATCAGGCGATTCAAGCGCCTAGAGTTTCTTCTCGAAACCCTCTATCCGTTTAACCAACTTAAACAAGATTTTGCTACTGTAAAATTTGCCCTAGATCCAGATTACTAGAATGAAGTTGTTTTCTTCCGCCGTTTGACTTTCGTTGCTTCGTTCGATTTGATTTTTTTTCCGAACCGGAGTTCTTAAGTTGAACCTTCTGGTTAGATCTCTTATTTGAGTTTTACCTGTGCATTAGTTGAGTACTTATTGTATGCTTGTTTGTTTGTCTGTGATAGAGTATCCGGAGTGCGCCGCCTGTTACTTCGAATCGGTAGGTTTCCCGGATCATCAGCAAGGCAAGTAACACTTTGATCATACCTTTTCTACTACCCAGTTTTATTGCATTAGATCAATCCTCACACATTGCATGATTAGGATCTAATTAAATTGTGGGATGGGAAGTAGATGAGGTAGTACCTATTACCTGTTTATTATCAAACCTTTGGTAGTTACTTCTACGTTTGCTTATTATGCCATGCTATGCTAGTAGATGTGGATTGGGTGAGTGATATCCATGACACATGTGAGATTGATAATTAATGGTTTATCTAAGGTGGCAACTTAAACACACATCTGGGTGGATTGAGGCACCTGGGTATTCCAGGACTTGCCTGTTTTCTTTTGGACCACCACCCAGGCTCAAAGGGATCATGAGACTATTCATACTAGAAACTTCTGTGTGCAGCCACAAGCTATTATGGGCTCTAGCATAGTTGACTAAGTTGTGCGCACTCTTATAGTGGTAGACTAGCAGATGTAGGGGATGTAGGTGGTACGTTCTACCCGATCGTAAGGTGCTAGCGCTTCTGAAAGACTATGTCTCGGTCATCCGTCTTCTCAAACATCATGTAGTGCGAGAAAACAAACGGAGGCGATCGAGTCTTGTGGGGAAAAGTGCGCAAACCTCTGCAGAGTGTAACAAACTAATCATGGTTAGCCGTGTCCCCGGTTATGGACATCTTGAGTATCTAGTACTTGGATTATCATGTGAATCTCAACATGTTACTCTAAATTAATTTTGTTGGGTTATGTTTAATGATGATGCTTAATTGGGATTGAGAATGCTGTCAACCATTCTCAATGTTTAACAACCACCTTGATAGTAATTAAAATTTTATTCCTTTGAAGTAGGGAAAAATTGGCTTTACACAAAACTGTAACCATTGAGCTTTCCACCAGCCAAATATGCATATAGTATAGCTGTTTCATTCCATTACTCTTTATGTGTTACCTTGCCAGCATATTCCATGTGCTGACCCGTTTTCGGGCTGCAACGTTAATGTTGGAGACTTTTCAGACGATGATTAAGGAGTTTTAGGTCGTGGTTCTATACTCAGTGATGCCGTTGGAGTTGATGGACTCACTTATCTTCCAAGCCTTCCGCTGTTAACGTTATTAGATGGCCTTAAGCCATGTTTATTGTAATAAGTTCTCTTTTGAGACATTCGATGTAATAAGTGTGTGATTGCTACTCTACTATAAATCCTCCGAGTACCGTGTGGTGTCAGCATTACTGATCCAGGGATGACACCGGAGCACAGAGATCAGACTGTTTGAGGTCTGGTCGCTACAGAGATGGTATCAGAGCACACGCTGACTGTAGGACACGACCACTAAGCTAAAGACATAGATCACTCCTCACTCTCTTCTCTTCTGACCTCTCATCTTTTCTATTCTTTAGGATGGCGGATGCAAGGAACAAGTTTACGCAACCGGATGAAGATGCACCCTTTGGACGCAACATAGGAGTACCAAGCTTCACGGGAACCTACAACGCCACTTTACCTGAAGAAGAGCGCTGGATGATTCAAGTTCAAGTTCCAGGAAGGACGTTCATGCCAGTCACTGAGCCCATAGAATTTTCTTTTGATGCACCAACTTGGAGTCTAGGAAAGAGCATGGCAGCTCACATCACCATGGGACGCATTGGAGAAGTCTACCACAAGGATCTCAGGGATACAATCTACCAGATTTGTGGGTGCCGAGATGAACACTGGGAGATGATCAGCACCAGGAATGATAGATCAATTGCAGCTTTTATCCAAGAGTTAAACCAGCACATTCGACGACAGGAGAACCAGATGTGCGCCGACATGATAGATCTGAAGAAGGCTAAGACCAGAATCAAGGAACTGGAGGAAGAACTCAAGGCTACACATGAAGATTATGAAGAGGAAACTGAAGTATTGGTGGATAAGAATGCCAACCTAACAAAGAAGATTGGAATATTTATAGGAGGCCCGACGCCAGTAGAGGAAGACGAAGAACCCAAGGAGATTAGCCCAGAAGACTACATCATCATCGGTGGCACCGACTCGGAAGCAGATAGTAGCGATGATGACTATGTTGATGAAGCTGGAGCAGATATTATGGAGTCAACAACCGTAGAATATTTCTAATAGACCACCTCACCAGTAGTAGTAGTCCACCATGTAAATATAGTAGTCCGAGCACTTTTGCGATAGTTAGATTGATTGTATGCCTTTGGTTGATTGATTAAAGTGAATTGTTTGCTTTTGCCTCATGTGCATATGGGTAGTGTTTTCTCTTTAGACCCTCTCTATTCTTATATCTCATCTTTTCTAAACCCTCAGATGCCTCCGAGACGTGACCCTGGATTTGCCTTTCCACCGGAGCTCACCCAGTTGATCTAGCAGCAGAACACATTGATGCAGTTGCTAGTCCAGAATCAGAATCAGGGGAACAACAAGAACAACCCACCACCCCACCACCACCTGTTGACCACTTAGCCCGTTTTCTTAGGCTGAATCTGCCGGTGTTTTCCAGTAGCACCGAGCCGATAGTAGCAGATGATTGGCTCCGCAAGACAGCTAGGGAGTTGACCACAGCAGAATGCACAGATGCGGAGAAGGTGAAGTTTGCCGCACATCAATTAGAAGGACCCGCAGCATCATGGTGGGAGAATTTCACAGCCACCTTCCCAGTCGACACTGTCACATGGGACCAGTTCCAGCAGGCTTTCCATACTGCCCATGTTTCAGCTGGAGCTATGGCCATGAAGAAGCGTGAGTTTCGTAACTTGCGCCAAGGAGGACGGACAGTTGGCCAGTATATGGAGGAGTTTAGTAAGCTAGCACGTTATGCCCCAGATGACGTTGCTACGGATGCAGCTAAACAAGAGAAGTTTCTGGAAGGACTGAATGATGAGTTGAGCATGCAGTTGATGGTAGCCACCTTCAACAACTACCAGGAGTTGGTAGATCATGCTCTTATGATCGAAGGGAAGCAGCAGCAAATTGAGAATCGCAAGAGGAAGTATGGACAAGGAAAGTACAATTCAGGAGCTCAGAAGAAGCCACGTTTTACCCCTAGATCGATAGGACATTTTCAGCATACCCATGGGGGAGGTAGCTCGCACAATCACAATGGCACTAAGAATGGTAATGGCAATGGAGGAAGCAACGGCCAGAACGGCACCAACCCATCAACCCCAGCCAAGAAGGACTTGAGCCAAGTCACTTGCTATAAGTGTTCGAAGCCAGGACAATATGCCAATGAATGTCCTGAAGGCCAAAATGGCAATGGAAGTTCTGGGAAGAAGCCGAACCCTTTCAACAGGGGACAGGTGAACCACGTTAGCGTGGAGGAGGTTAAAGCTCAGCCCGATGCAGTAATAGGTAAGTTTTTGGTTAAGTCATTTACTGCACTCTTTCTTTTTGATACTGGTGCATCGCATTCATACATCTCAAGGGGATTTGTGGATAAGAATAACCTACCAACCCAAGCCCTTAGGTCACCCATGTTAGTAACCTTGCCAGGAGCAGAGTATGTGGCTAGTCTATGGTGTGATCGGTTACCATTAAGGATTGGTAACTATGTTTTTCCCTCAGACCTAGTAGTATTGGAATCTCAAGGATTGGATGTGATATTAGGCATGGATTGGTTATCAAAGTATGAAGGGAATATTGAGTGTGCTAGTAAGTCAATTTTGCTTACCACACCAGAAGGGAGAAGGATCAAGTATGTATCCCGGCATGTGCCAAAGAGGACCCAAGTAAATTGCCTAACAGGAGTTGTGCAGGAGGAAGTACCAGTGGTAAGGGATTTCCCTGATGTATTTCCAGAAGAGTTGCCAGGCATGCCACCAGATAGAGATATTGAGTTTTTGATTGAGCTATTGCCAGGCACTGGGCCAATATCAAAGAGACCATATAGGATGCCAGCAAAGGATTTGGTGGAAATTAAGAAGCAGATTAAGGAGTTACTGGATAAGGGATATATTCGCCCAAGTTCTTCGCCTTAGGGATCGTCAGTACTTCTAGTGGAAAAGAAGGATGGATAGTTAAGGATGGTTGTTGATTATCGAGGATTGAACGAAGTAACAATCAAGAACAAGTACCCACTACCAATGATCAACGATCTGTTTGATCGATTGCAAGGAGCTAAAGTATTTTCCAAGATCGATTTGCGATCAGGATACCACCAGTTGAAGATTCGAGAACAGGATATTCCGAAGACAGCTTTTACCACCAGGTATGGGCTGTATGAGTATACCGTTATGTCATTTGGTCTGACTAACGCGCCTGCCTATTTTATGAACATGATGAACAAAGTGTTTATGGAGTTTTTGGATAAGTTCGTCGTAGTGTTCATTGATGATATCCTGGTATATTCAACGAATGAAGAGGAGCATAAGGAGCATTTGCGTTTGGTACTTGGAAAGCTTAGAGAACACCAATTATATGCCACGTTCAGCAAATGTGAGTTTTGGTTGAAGGAAGTAGGATTCCTCGGACACGTTATATCTGGAGAAGGTATAGCAGAAGATCCCGCTAAAGTTGAAACCGTGACCATGCGGGAAGCCCTAATAACAGTTGGAGAGATCCGGAGTTTTCTTGGACTCGCAGGATACTACCGGAGGTTTATTGAGAATTTCTCAAGGATTGCGAAGCCTATGACGGAGTTGTTGAAGAAAGATACCAAGTTCATATGGACGGAGGAGTGTGAGGCTAGTTTTCAGGAGTTGAAGAAACGCTTGGTTACCTCACCAGTGTTGATTTTGCCAGACCAGACCAATGATTATGAGGTGTATTGTGACGCTTCACGTCGAGGACTTGGAGTAGTGCTTATGCAGGAAGGGAGAGTTGTTTCATATGCCTCAAGACAACTGAAGCCCCATGAGTTGAATTATGCCACGCATGATTTGGAGTTAGCAGCCGTAGTGCATGCATTGAAGACATGGAGACATTTCCTCATTGGAAACCATTGTGAGGTGTACACGGATCATAAGAGTTTGAAGTATATTTTCACATAGAAGGAGTTGAATCTCAGACAAAGGAGATGGTTGGAGCTTATCAAAGATTATGATATGAAATTGCACTATCACCCCGGAAAGGCTAATGTGGTAGCTGACGCGTTAAGCCGTAAGAGCCATGTCAATACGTTAATGATGGGAGGGATACCCAAGGAATTAGCAAAAAAATCTTCGTGAACTATGTGTGGAAATAGTTCCGAGAGGCTATGTAGCAGCACTAGAGATTCAGTCCACTTTGATGGATAGAATCAGAGAAGCTCAGAAAACTGACAAAGAGATTGCCGCTATAAAGGAGAAACTGAGCAAAGGAAAAGCTAAAGGATTTCGTGAGGATGAGCACGATACCCTATGGTTTGAAGACCGTGTTTACGTGCCCAATAACCCGGAGATCAGGAAGTTGATTTTGCAAGAGGCACACGATTCACCGTATTCAATTCACCCAGGAAATACCAAGATGTATTTGGATTTGAAGGATATTTTCTGGTGGACGGGAATGCAGAAGGATATTGCGGAGTATGTAGCAGTTTGTGATGTATGCCAGAGAGTAAAGGCAGAACATCAAAAGCCAGCAGGATTGTTACAACCATTGCCGATACCCGAATGGAAGTGGGATAAGTTAGGCATGGATTTTATCACGGGATTTCCCAGGACTCATTCAGGCTATGACTCAATTTGGGTTGTAGTTGATCGATTGACAAAAGTAGCTCATTTCATCCCAGTAAAGACCACTGACACCAGTGCTAAGTTGGCAAAGATATACATGACCAGAATAGTATGTCTGCATGGAGTTCCGAGGAGTATCGTATCAGATAGAGGAACCCAGTTTACCTCAAAGTTCTGGAAGCAGTTGCACAAAACTTTGGGTACCAGGCTAGAATTCAGTACAGCTTTTCATCCACAGACAGATGGACAGACCGAGAGAGTAAATCAGATTTTGGAGGATATGCTGAGAGCTTGTGCGCTAGATTATGGATCTAGTTGGGACGATAATTTGCCATATGCAGAGTTCTCTTACAACAACAGTTACCAAACCAGTTTGAAGATGGCCCCTTTTGAAGCTTTGTACGGAAGGAGGTGTAGGACACCGCTGTCGTGGGACGAAGTCGGAGACCGCCAGTTATTTGGACCTGACTTGATTAAAGAGTCTGAACAGAACGTGAAATTGATTCGCGATAGGCTCAAGATAGCCCAGTCCAGACAGAAGAGTTATGCAGATTCTAAACGCAAGGAGACAGTTTACGAAGTCGGAGATAGAGATTATCTTCGAGTATCTCCACTTCGGGGAACAAAGCGTTTTGGAGTTAAAGGGAAGTTAGCGCCACGATTTGTAGGACCATATCGAGTTTTGGAACGTATGGGAGATGTGGCCTACAAGTTGGAATTGCCCGAAGGATTGTCAGGAGTACATGATGTGTTCCACGTTTCTTAGTTAAAGAAGTGTCACGCGGAGATGGCTGATGTACCGTTGAGAGATACAGTGCCTTTGGAAACTATTCAGTTGGATAACGATTAGACCTACGAGGAGAAACTAGTTAAGATCCTCGAGTTTGCCAGCCGAGTTACTCGCAGCAAGGTTATCAAGTTTTGCAAAGTTCAGTGGAGCCACCACACAGAGGATGAAGCCACCTGGGAGCGAGAGGAAGATTTTCTCAAAGACCACCCTGACTTAATTTCTAGCCAACCAGAATCTCGAGGGCGAGATTCATCTTAAGGGGGGTAGGTTTGTAACATCCCAAATTTTCAATTTGGAATGTTATACATTAGATCATCATTGCATATCATATTTTATTTTGCATTTTGGTTGATCCTAGAAAATTCTACGCAACTCAAGGACCCATGGAGAGAGTTGGGGATTTCGTTATTTTCATATTTGAGTTTTCTCAAATTTTGAGGATAGGATCATTTGATTTTATATATTTTATCATCAATTATTTCTATTACAAAAATATGAGAGAGGGAATAAAATGACTTTCCCAAAATAGAGAAATATTGAGGATTTAATAATAAAATCAAACAAGATTTTATTTCGGAGTTTTTCGGTGTTTTATTTGAATTAAGGAAAAATGTGCGTTTTTCAAAATTGTATTTAGGCCCCAAATAAATGTTCACTTTGTCGGGCTTGATTTTAGAAGCCCGGGAAAATTTATTTCGGGATTTTTGGAGTCCGTTTAGTATTTATTTTTATTTTTTTTTTCCGAGCGGAAATAAATTTAAAAAAAATAAAAAAAACGAACCGACCTAACGGGCCGTGTCCGACTAGGACTCTTGCCCGACTAGGCTTTATAAGCCGAGGCCCAGCCCCGGGGAACCCTAGCCGCCCCAGCCCCCAACCCTAGCCGCCGCCCGGTCCCACCGCTGCCGCGCCGCCGCAGCCACCCGCCCGCGCCGCCGCCGCTGCCCGCCGCCGCGCCGCCCCGCCCCGCCGTCGTCGGACGCCGCCGCCGCCACGCCTCGTTTTTCGTGCCTTCGGTTTTAAAAAAAAGAAAAAAAACGATCGGTTTTCGTCGGTTCTCGTCGGTTTATTAGATTCGGTTTTTTTAATAGATCGGTTTTTCCGGTTTATTTAATTTTAGCGAGCGTTCATCGTTTTTCTTTTTCTTGGATTAAATCCGCGATTTTTCTGATCGTGATTCCTGATCCGATTTTCGTTTTAGTTTAACTTTTCGCTCATTTATCGGAATCAGGCGATTCAAGCGCCTGGAGTTTCGTCTCGAAACCCTCTATCCGTTTAACCAACTTAGAAAAGATTTTGCTACTGTAAAATTTGCCCTAGATCCAGATTACTAGAATGAAGTTGTTTTCTTTCGCCGTTTGACTTTCGTTGCTTCGTTCGATTTGATTTTTTTTGCCAACCGGAGTTCTTAAGTTGAACCTTCTTGTTAGATCTCTTATTTGAGTTTTACCTGTGCATTAGTTGAGTACTTATTGTATGCTTGTTTGTTTGTCTGCGATAGAGTATCCGGAGTGCGCCGCCTGTTACTTCGAATCGCTAGGTTTCCCAGATCATCAGCAAGGCAAGTAACACTTTGATCATACCTTTTCTACTACCCATTTTATTGCATTAGATCAATCTTCACACATTGCATGATTAGGATCTAATTAAATTGTGGGATGAGAAGTAGATGAGGTAGTACCTATTACCTGTTTATTATCAAACCTTTGGGAGTTACTTCTACGTTTGCTTATTATGCCATGCTATGCTAGTAGACGTGGATTGGGTGAGTGATATCCATGACAGATGTGATATTGATAATTAATGGTTTATCTAAGGTGGCAACTTAAACACACATCTGGGTGGATTGAGGCACCTGGGTATTCCAGGACTTGCCTGTTTTCTTTTGGACCGCCACCCAGGCTCAAAGGGATCATGAGACTATTCATACTAGAAACTTCCGTGTGCAGCCACAAGCTATTATGGGCTCTAGCATAGTTGACTAAGTTGTGCGAACTCTTATAGTGGTAGACTAGAAGATGTAGGGGATGTAGGTGGTACGGTCTACCCGATCATAAGGTGCTAGCGCTTCTGAAAGACTATGTCTCGGTCATCCGTCTTCTCAAACACCATGTAGTGCGAGAAAACAAACGGAGGCGATCGAGTCTTTTGGGGAAAAGTGCGCAAACCTCTGTAGAGTGTAACAAACTAATCATGGTTAGCCGTGTCCCCGGTTATGGACATCTTGAGTATCTAGTACTTGGATTATCATGTGAATCTCAAGATGTTACTCTAAATTAATTTTGTTGGGTTATGTTTAATGATGATGCTTAATTGGGATTGAGAATGCTGTCAACCATTCTCAATTTTTAACAACCACCTTGATAGTAATTAAAATTTTATTCCTTTGAAGTAGGGAAAATTGGCTTTACACAAAACTGTAACCATAGAGCTTTCCGCCAGCCAAATATGCATATAGTATAGCTGTTTCATTCCATTACTCTCTATGTGTTACCTTGCCAGCATATTCCATGTGCTGACCCGTGTTCGGGCTGCAACGTTAATGTTGCAGACTTTTCGGACGATGATTAATGAGTTTTAGGTCGTGGTTCTATACTCAGTGATGCCGTTGGAGTTGATGGACTCACTTATCTTCCAAGCCTTCCGCTGTTAACGTTATTAGATGGCCTTAAGCCATGTTTATTGTAATAAGTTCTCTTTTGAGACATTCGATGTAATAAGTGTGTGATTGCTACTCTACTATAAATCCTCCGAGTACTGTGTGGTGTCAGCATTACTATTCCAGGGATGACACCGGAGCACAGAGATCAGACTGTTTGAGGTCTGGTCGCTACATCATCAATGTTGTTTTCTGCTCAGGGTACGTGCTCTGTTTGCAATCCGTCAAAGCGCTCCTCCAACTTTCTCACTTCCTCAATGTATGCCTCCATCAATGGACTTTGGTAGTCCTTGTTGACTTGTCTCACCACAAGTTGTGAGTCTCCACGGATGATTAGCTTCTTGATCCCCAGTGCTGTTGCAATCCTGAGCCCGGCAAGGAGCCCTTCATACTCTGCAGTATTGTTGGTAGCCTTCTCCCGTGGAAAGTGGATCTGGAAGACATACTTCATGTGCTCCCCAGTGGGAGCAACGAGAAGCATGTCTTCCCCTTTACCTTGTTGGGAGAAGGCACCATCGAAATACATGATCCATTCTTGGGGCGCTTCCTTGCCGGGAATAACTGTCTCCAATACTTTTTCATTAGGGGTTGGCGTCCATTCTGGAATAAATTCTGCCAATGCTCTACTCTGAATAGTTGATGTGCTCTCAAACTTCAAACCAAAGCAGGATAACTCCAAGGCCCACTCCACTATCTTGCCGGTAGCCTCAGGGTTTCAAAGTATCCGTTGCAAAGGAAAACAAGTGATGATCGTGATATCGTGGGCTTGGAAGTAGTGGCATACCTTCCTTGAGGCCATGATAAGGCCAAAAATCAACTTTTGCACGCCAGAGTACCTGGATCTAGCCCCCTGCAACAAAGAGCTGACAAAGTACACTAGGCGCTGCACCACTTTGTTCTTCACTGCGACCTCGGGGCTGCTTCCGCCGCCTTGCTCTCCTCTGTCTGGATCTGCATCTGACCTTGCCAGGGTGTGCTCACTTTCCTCCCCGAAAGGGACGCTGGTTGTGGCTGTCGCTTCTTCCACTTCCCGTTCCACCACTACTGCTGCACTAACCACTTGATTAGTTGCTGCCAAGTATAGAAACAACGGCTCTTGTGGCTTGGGAGCGACCAAAGTGGGAACAGAGGACAAGTAGGCCTTCAAATCTTGTAGTGCATCATCTGCTTCTAGAGTCCACTCCACGGGTCCTTCCTTCTTCAAGATTTTGAAGAACGGCAAGGCACGCTCAGCAGACTTGGAGAAGAACCTGCTGAGCGTGGCAACACATCCATTCAAATGCCTTACGTCCTTAACTGTATTGGGTGCTTGAATCTTCTTGATAGACTTGATCTTGTCGAGGTTGGCCTCTATCCCCCCAGTGGGACACAAAGAATCCAACTAACTTGCTGGAGGGAACGCCAAACACACACTTCTCTGGGTTCAGCTTCAACTTGATCTTGCGCGGATTAGCAAACGTCTCTTCTAAATCCTAAATGAGTGTTGATATGTCCTTTGTATTGACCACAATATCATCCATGTAAGCTTCAATGTTTCTGTGCAACTTTGACTCAAAACCAATCTGGACTGCCCTTGAAAAAGTGGACCCGACGGTCTTCAACCCGAAAGGCATCCGTACGAAGCAGTACGTGCCACACGGGTGATGAACGCGGTCTTCTCTTGATCATCCTTGGACATAAAGATCTGGTGGTATCCATAGTAGGCATCCAGAAAAGAAAGAAGATCACACCCGAAGGTGGAATCCACAATATGATCGATGCTTGGCAAAGGAAATAGGTCCTTCGGGCTGGCCTTGTTCAGATCAGTGAAATCTCTGCACAGCCTCCATTTCCTAGTAGTTTTGTGCACCACCATGGGATTTGCTAACCACGTTGGATGCAGTACTCCTCTGACCAGACCAGCTGCCTCAAGTTTCTTGATGTCCTCGGTAATGAACTGTTGCTACTCCAAGGCTTACTTTTAGACCTTTTGCTTGATGGATCAGGCATGTGGGCAGACAGCAAGGTGGTGCTTGATTACCTCCCCGGGAACACCGGGGATATCAGATGGTTATCAGGCAAACACATCGAGCGCACTTTCCTATTTTTCATTGAGGGTGGCACTGATGGTGAAGCTACCATCAGTGCTAGCCAGCCCTGTCGGGACCTTTTTCACTGCGGGTGCAGCAGCCTTGGATCTCTTACTATTGGAACTCTCCGGCAAGTCATCAATAGGCGCAACATACTCCGAAGAGTTACGCTTCCTAGATTCCTTGCTGGCGTCCCTATTAGCTTTCTTTTTTCCTTTACTTTCCTTGGCGGGAACTGCGGCTTCAGTGGCCTCTGTCGCGACTGCTTCCCGGTACATCTTATCCACGCAAATGATTGCGTCCTTCTCATCCAATGGAATGTATATGATGCCTATCGTCCATGGCATCTTCAAGTGTTGTAGGCATAGTGAGATACTGCCATGAATTTGGCCAGAGCTGGGTGGCCAAGGATTCAATTCTATGGCACGGGGAGGTCGACCACATCAAACATGATCTTCTCAGTCTGGTAATTCAACTCTCCCCCGAACGTCACCGACAACGTGATCTTCCCCTTAGGACGACTCCTACTGGAGTTGATCCCTTGAAATGTACCAGCAACTTTGTGCTCTTCCTCTGCTATCTGAAGTTTGCTGATGACCGTTGAAGAAATCAGATTCCACCCGGCCCTACCATCAACCAACATCTTTATGACTTTGAGGTTGCGGATTGTTGGCGAGACCAACAACGGAAAGCACCCTACCATAGTGGTGTGGTCGGGGTGGTTCTCCTTGTCGAAGATGATGGGCGTGCGGGACCACTTGAGCTGCCTCCGAGAATCTTCCGCTGGCTCCACGACATTGACTTCACGCGCCCACTGTTTAAGTTGGCGGTGAGAGGAGTGCAGGGATGCACCCCCGTCAATGCATGGGGCGTCAGTGGCTTTCTGGAATTCCTGCTCACTGGTTTCCTCTTCATCCCCTCCATCACTCTCATCATTGCAATCCTCATTTTCACTGCCCTTGGCGGGTTTTCCTTGATTCTGACGAGCCTTGCCGGGCGGCTTGCTGCGCCGCCTCGGCCCTTCCCGCCAGCGCCATTCAGACCTTTTTCCTTATCACGCTTCTCATGTTCAGCCCTCTGCTTCTTGATAAGCTTCTCAACCGGATGACACTCCTAGAGATCATGACCCTTGGTCTGATGGATCTTGCAGTATGGGCCATCACCTTTCCTAGACTTCTCGGCAGCTGCGGCTTACTGGCAATCAGTGCATGCGACAACTTCCTTGCCGGGTACTTCAGTCTTGGCCTTCTTTCCAGTACTGGGCGTGCCCGATCCCTCCACGATCATCACTGTCTTATCCTTGCGTCTTTTATTACGCTTATTGTTCTTCTTCTGACTGGTGGCCTCGTCATCATCCTCTGAGTCTACGTCGATGCCATCCCCTTCTCCAGGGATCCTCCTCCCCTCCTCTACTCGAGCACATTTATCCACTAGAGTATAAAGCTCCTTCGTAGTCTTGGGTAATCGAACGTTCATCATGCAACGGATCCATCAGTTGCGCACGTTGGACTGGAATGTAGCTATCACAGCTACCAGGTGGATGTCTGGAATATTTCTGAGGACTCGGCTGAAAATCTGCATGTACTTCCGCAGAGTCTCTCCTTCCTTCTGCGGGAGAAGCTGCAAGTCACTAGGCCACCCTGGTTCTTGATGGCCGCTAGTGAAGGCGCAAACGAACTCATGGCGCAGGTCATCCCAGGTCGAAATGGAGTTCTCTAGCAGGTGCATCAGCCAAGACCTCACATTTTGCTTGTGTGCCAAAGGGAAGTAGTTGGCGAACACCTTCTCATCTCTCAACCCAGCAGCTTGAACAACGATGGTGTAGATGCTCAAGAACTCTGCCGGGTTTAGTCTCCTGTCATACTTCTCTGGTACATATGGCTTGAACGTGCGAGCGGATGGCCAACGGACTTGCCGCAACTCATGGGTGAAGGCAGGGCACCGAGCCTCGAAAGGCAGGTACCCGCCTCCAGCGAGCGCGGGCTCGTCGACGTCGGGGCCATCGCGCCTATTGGTCTAGCGGTGGGTGTCACGGTGTTACTCGATGGTGGCACGCATGCCTTCCCTTTGCCTGTCCTCTAGGACTCATCGTTGGCCTTGACGCGCTCGAGGGTTGGTCGAAGCCATCGATACGTCGTCGAGTTCTTGGTCACGCGGCTCCCGTGTTGGATGCCACGGAGGGGACTACACCGTAGGAGTCGCCACTTACACACTACCAGCAGCATGGGCCGTTGTCATCGCCTGGGAAGGCCGTGGTGGGCTAGCTTGCTGCGATCCTCCCGCCTCAGTGAAACCAATCGGGCACTGAATGGTGGCTCTCCACTCATCCATCTCATCGGCTACCGGCGGAAATAGCAACAGTAGTTTGGCCCGCGCCATGGCCTCTGAAGCGGTGCTTGGCATGGATGTCGATGAAGATCGTAACGTCGCACGGCTCCTGATGGTGTCGACAGTGGTTGCGCCGTGCTCCCATTGTCGCGAGCCAGTCGCCAAGATGGCGTGGTGATGAGGCGGAGGCGCTTGTAGACCAGCAGCCCTGTTTGGTGCATCGGCTAGGTCAGCTTGCTCCGGGGGTGATGCATGTCCCGCGGTCGTGCCCGCAGCGGGGGCGATTGGAGGATTGCGATTCGCCCCAGAGCGAGTGCCACCACCGTGGCTGTGCCCTTCTGCTGGGCAGAGAGGTGCAGACGGAATGATCTCTCCACCTGTACCTCGTAGAGCATGGCCACTTGGATGTTGTTGATGTTTTCCTCCTCCTATTCCTCCTACTCCTGTTTCGGCCACAGGGGAGGGGTGACGACGCCGCCTACGTTGACCACATCCCCCGGAGCATCCACATCCCAAGGCGTCCCTGTAGCCCCCGTGGCATCGGTGGTCGCATGCGGCAGGGCCTTCGAGGATGATGGTCGGGCAGGGGCACTAGGTTTCTTCTTGGGCCCCATGGATGATGGAGCCGTTGAATAAGAGAACAATGACGAAGATGACACGCTACGTACGCTCCTCGGGTTCGCGCAAGCACTTCTCCCCTACCTGGAGCGCCAAATATGTCGTGTCAAACCACGACCACTTATGGCGCCATGAGCTCCTTATGGTTCGGCAGGGGGGTGAGCACATTGCACAAAGAGCGGTGGGCGTCGCGCAGCATGACAGATATCACACGAGCCATTTTACCCAGGTTCGGGCCACCGCGACGCATAAAACTCTACTCCTACTTTGGTGATTTGATGGTAGATTGTGGTGGAAATGCAACGCACTAGCCCGGTAGGGTTGCCTCTGGCCGAGAGGAGCTTCACGTGTATGAGTGTACAAGGGTCCGAATCCTTTCTATGGTTGCCACGGGCCTCCTTCATAGATCACGGGGTCACCACAATGGCAAATCAGTCATTGTGCACTGATTAGATAGCAACAGTGCTATCATACCTAACTCTACAGATAGGGCAGTGCACATTAAATGTGTCTCTTAGTGTCACATCAAGGCCTGCCCAGCAAGCGTTGCCGGGCTGGTCGGCTACCTTCTCTCCTATTTGTGTGACACGTCGCTGGGCGGGTGCCATTTGGTGGTGATTTCTACAGGAAGTGGCTGCCATGTGGCAAAGAACCCCCACTTAGTCACTTGTAGGCTTGAGACCGCACCGATTGATGACTTGCGTTGTTGTGAGGTGGTGCGATTGAGCCTTGGCGGGGAAGTTTGCCTCCGTAAGCCTCGGCTGGCCAGCCGGGATGATCTTGAGGCTTGCTTTCAGGGTAACCTCGACCTCGGCAGGCTCGCCTGCCCAGCAAGGGAGGTTTTTCCTTAGTGGTATCTTGCTTCTCTGGCTTGACTTGGTCTTCTTGATCTGCACTCTGGTTCCTCGAAGAGCTGATTCCTTGTGCTTGGTCTGGTGTTGGATGTTGTAATCTCTATCTTGGGCATGTGCACGGTCTGGGCAACAGACCTAGGGTTTCTTGCACTGACAGCTGTTGACTAATTTGGAAATTTGGTTAGATATATTTGGATAAAAGGTACTAGTACCATGGTCAACACTGACGTGCAAGAGAAAATTATTTCTAGATTTGGATAGCAAATACATTCTGTTCTCCTATTATTTTTCCTGCAGTGCATTCCTTGTTCTGCCAGAACACATGTACTCAAGAATGGTTGGCCTTGCCATAACTCAATACACCAGTTTAATGGTCACATTGAATACAAGCCATGGATATAAGTTCCGAGTTGGGTTCCTGAACCAAGAAGATTGATGCTTTTTTATGGCCGAACATGGATAAACTTTCTCAGGTGTTATGGACTGAAAGTTGGTGCATGAATGCTGGTATAAATAGCAGAACCTGGTCTCATCTTCACTGTGATCTTCCACCCCGACGTCGTTCCAGTAGTTCATCCATGTTAGTTTTGTATCTGGTTCTTGCATGTTGCCTTGATTACTTCTTAATCCACCTATTCTGTCTAACTAATCACAATTTAAATTTAGAAATAGCACATGATTCCCTTCTCTCACGAAGATTCTACTTCTAACTAATATTTTATAATTGGTGGCACGTGTAGGTTATTTCAAACTTAAGCACGCCACTCGTTTGTTATTCTATGAGAACTCGACTTTTACTTATGGCACTGAAGTTGACTGGGACGACATCCACCAGTTCCTACACTTTATTGATCGACTTGAGGTCCTAGTGGGGCATTTCAATGGTGGAAGGCCACGTGTGATATGAGTGCCACTGGTGCACACGTTGAACATGTCCAACTATGTCGAGAAACTTATGGTATGAGCTGTTTTCTATTATATATGTTGTTCATTAACTCTTGTTTATACACAGTTTTATAGTTGTGATATTCTTGAAACAGAAACTGCCCAGTTCTATTGTTCCTATACAGATGCCTGACTATGGTCGGGTCAGACTTACGCTTGGTCACAACATGATGTTTATGTTGACCTACTCCATTTCCCTTGGAGGTGAAAAGATACTTATTCATTGGTGGTCTCAAATAATGAAGGCCCGTCCATCTTGGAGAATAGGACAGAAGGTTATGCTCACGCTTTTCCATGGCTCTAAAGCGAATATCTTGTTTATTGACCACATTGCGAGTTGAAGTCGCTTTGAGAAGGTTGTGGATGCGTGGGATGGCGCCTGGGCCTTGTCTTGGGGCCTGGTGGCCTCACCCTTGGTTAACTATAGACAAAGTAGCACTGTTTGAGGTGTGCTTCGTATGGTTGAACCTGTATAAGTACTCATACTGCTTTCAGCTATTGTTGTTAAGTGCCCCTGCTAGTTTCAATTAAGGTTGTTGAAGTACTCCTGCTGCTTTTACAGTCTGTCATGTTTCTTCAGTCTCGTCTTCCTCCAGCTCCCAAAACCAAACCAGCACCGGCGGGGCCGCCTGCTTCCGGCTCCTATGGC
This sequence comes from Triticum urartu, assembly GCF_056163025.1. NCBI lineage: Eukaryota > Viridiplantae > Streptophyta > Magnoliopsida > Poales > Poaceae > Triticum > Triticum urartu. Next base: position 366,470,299 of record NC_141874.1, on the reverse strand, counting down.
TGGTTGCACCTTAGAGCACGCATCGCCGTCCCACTGTCTCCTAAATAGAACGCCGATGTTTGAGGCCTCGTCATCGTCCTCCATGCGCTTTGGTGCGCTCGCCGCAATGCCGCCCTCTCGTGTTGTAAACATGGTCAAAAAACAAGAGGAATCGAGAGAGGTGTGTACGTGGACAGGATGATAGTAGAGGCCCACCATGTCCATGGCCGTACGCAAGCAAGTTCCTCATTTTTTGTTATATACTCCATTGTCAGCATATAGAAAAATAAAATGCTTCCTCCTAGTGGTTTGCTGACATCTAGGACCCACGACATTGTCAGCGTATAGTCAATAGACAAGAGAACAACACAAGATCGACTAACACCTGGGACGTAGCTACTCGAGCAGTATATTTTTTTTGTTATTGTTGAGACGGGGCATGGTTTCAACTGGGTTGTGGCCCATCTAGCCCAGGCTTCTATTTTACGTTCACCACATGACCAACCCAGCTATTTTTTCTTTGTGAAAATGGCTAGCCCAGTTTATTTTTTCTGAAGAATACCCAATCCAGGCCTACTTATTTTCGTCTACCCTGCTGGGCTGCAACTCTTTGAAGACGGCTGCTAATCTTAAAAGTAATATGAAATGGGCTGTAAATGTAAAGCACACACGACAAATTGGCAAATACTTACAAATTTTTGATTTTTTCACATTTTCATATTCCAATTTCACTTGGCTTTAACCTAATTTAAATATATCTTCAAAGGATTTTAAATCTGGCTCGACATTTTGGTATTAAAAATAATTTGGACCCACCGAAATATGCGAAATTTCATTTAAAGTTTTAACCCTGGCCCTGGTCAACAAAAATAATCGGTCTGCAATAAATTGCATAAGAAGTTGCAATGAGCTGTAAATTATTAAAAAAAATAGGGAATGGTCTAACTTGTGGGCCTATTAAGTTGACGTGTATGCAAGATTTTTTTACTTATTATACACGTCAACAAACGATTCTAGCAAACGTGATCGTTGGATGTCAATCCAATAGCCGTCGTGCTTCTTCAATCTCTGATCTTCTTGCTCCACCCGCCAAATCCAGCATCGGCGGGACCGCCTGCTCCCGCCTCCCGTGGCGAGCTATGCTGCCGCACAGGCCTCACCGCCCCCTACTACTCCCACCGCTGGCAGGGCCATCCCTCTACTCACCCACATCCCTCCACTATTGTGGCTTTGCTGCCTCCGGGTCATTCCCTTCCGGGGTCTCACCATCGTCCATCGCGTTGGTGTTCTCGGCACGGCATGGTCAACGTTGTCAACAAACAAAAACATCGGAAGAGGGATGTACATGTAGAGGCTAACAGTTAGTACCCACATGGTCCATGGCCACACGCAAGCAAGTACCTCATTATTACGCCAAAAAGAATGAATCCTCCCCTTGACATCTGGGACACACCAGCTATATCTTGGCACAGAAGGAAGTGCCTCGTTATTAAGCAAAAAATAACGAGTGCTCCCCATGACATCTGGGGCCCACCATATTTGGAGGTTGGCTTGTGGCCCTACTAAGTTAACGCGTACGCAGGGCTTTGTCAACTTTGTCAACAAACAATTCTATCACCATTGACCGTTGGATTGTTAACATCCAACAGTCGTCCTACTTCTTCAACCACTGATTTTCTTGCTCCAGTCGTCCAAACCACCGTGTGCTCCTGCCTCCTGTGGCCAGCTGTGCTACTATGCAGGCCTCACTGCCCCCTACTACTCCCACCGCTGTCCAGGCCATCCCTCTACTAACCCACACCCTCTATTATTCTGTGGTGACGGTAGCCTCACACCGTAGCCAAACCAGGCAACCCTCATACTACCCTCCGCATGTTCCCTGGCTCTGGGTCATTCCCTTCCTAAGTCGGGTCGTCCTCCAGCACCTTGGTGCTCTCGAACAGTATGGCATGGTCAACACGGTCAACGAACAACAGCCATCAGAAGAGGACTGTACGTGGAGAGGCTGACAGCTGGGTCCATGGCCGCACGGAAGGAAGTGCCTCCTTATTACACGCAAAATAATGATTCCTCCACCTGACAGCTCAGACCCACTGGAAGGGCCTCTATATTTCGGAAAAAAGTGTTCCTCCCTAATAGCTGGGATCCATCAGCTTTACCTTCGCATGGAAGGAAGTGCCTTCTTACCCCGTGACAGCTGGGACCCACCAGGTTAAAGCGAAGGTAGCGTTATCTGTCTGGCCGTGAATGTGTACGTACATAGTGGTCGATCGGTCTCTCTACAGCGACATACCGTGGCCGAGTAAGGAGCAGCACGTGTTTAAGTAGAGGCGCCGGCGTAGCATGTCACGTGGCCCCGTCTATAACGTGTACACGTGCGTATAGCCACGCTGCAAGATAGTAAATATGAGTACGTATGTACATACGAGCAGAGTCTCTAATGCGTACAATGACGGCGTCCTGTTCATGAGCAGCCAACCAGCTGGGTCAGAACAGAGTAAACAGAGTCGTGTCTTCATCGGGAGCCAACCATCTTGGATGGAACAGCCGAAACGAACTTTGGCATAACGCAGAATGGAGGAAATGGCCTTCTGTTCGACCGCGTAAGGTCGAAACGGGGTCCTGTTCATCGGGAAGGGTCTGGCGTACCGCAAAATGGAGGAAACAGACTTGTGTTTGAGTGCGTACGGTTGAAATGTGGTGCTGTTGATCGGGAGGGGTGTGGTGTACCGCAAAACGGAGGAAACAGACTTGTGTTGGAGCGCCTACGGTCGAAAAGGGGGTCATGTTCATCGGCAGGGGTGTGGCGTACTGCAAAACGGGACTCCGCAGGCTACTGTTTATCCACCATCTACTGCCTTACTCCACCCTCCATGGGATACTGTTCATCCACCGTCGACTTCCTCCAGCCTCGACCTGCTACTGTTCATCCACTGTCAACTTCCTCCAGCCTCCACCGGCTACTGTTCATCCACTGGGTCCTGTTAATGCAGCCTCCATTGGCTACTCTTCAACTAGCCCTTCACTGGGTCCTGTTCATCCACCCTCCACTGGCTACTGTTCATGGAGCCTCCACGGGGTCCTGTTCATCCAGCCTCCACCAGCCTCCTCGATCGAGGTCCTGTTAATCCAGCGGCAATGGCCTCTACTACCATGGGGTCCTGTTCATTCAATCCCCACTGGGAACTATTCATCCAACCCCCAACAATGGTCACTATTTATCGAGAGGCAGCAGGTTCGATCGGCTTCAGTTAGGAGTAGTAGCGAAGGAATCACTCGGGTTCAGTTAACATCCAGGGTTCGATCGCTTAGGTTCAATAACGTAGCTAGTGCAATCGCTCAGGTTTAGTAAGCGAACGCCTCGCTCAGGTTCAGTTAGAGCCCAACACCTCGCACACACGTGCATACCTGTACGAGAGAAACGCACAATCCCTCCATGCATCGCTTGGCCCCAACCACCCACCTTTACCGGGAACACCTCCAAATTTTCCTCGCCCTTGCTTCTACCATGATTTTTTCCGTCATGGACGGCCCAAAGAATGTCATGCAGGTGCATCTTCAGCCGGACCAGGACGAAAAATCCCATTTTCTGTCATGATTTTTTTGCCATAGTAGGAGCCCACCGCATCTATGATGATACCGGGTTTTGTCACAATTATCGTCATAGAAGTCACTGGTACACGTCGGTTCTATACACACAGTTTTTAGCGCCTTTCCGTGACGACATTCGGAACTGTTGCCAAATGAGTGTGGGCGATAGGGGGTCCTTTCCACACGACCCAGAAACCGTCGGGGATATGGAGCCATGATCCAAAGGCCTTGCAAAGTGTAATCGTGTGCAATGCAGCACACACTAAACTCTTTCGCACGTGTGGGACAGTGATCAAACATTTCTAATGACGTAGTGAAACCAAATGGTGTGCCGTAATGAACCATTTGGGAAACAGTATGTAAGGCACATGGGCCAACATATGAACTGTGTGCGATATGTACCCCATCGCACACGTGTTTTCTATGGAACCCGTCAGCCATGCAAGATTCTATCGCACACGTTTCCCAACAATTACCGTGTTTGATAATGTTCTATCACAAACGGTTCAGGAGCCCTTTGCACACATACAAGTGTTGTAGACCATTTGTCATTTGTTGTTTATTGCCGACGGTTCTGGCAAGAGTGACGTGTGCTTTTCATTTGGGATCCCACACATTTCCTGAAAAAATTACGACTGGGATTGTATTTTACATTGGGCATGGTTTACTCCGAGCTCTCGTGTGCGATGCAGTGATATCACAAATGGTCCCAGAGACCCTATACACACATAGTAGTGCTGCAAATCGTTTGCGATCTGCTGTGTATCACCGACGGTTCAGCTACGATTGACAAATACTCTCCGATGTGGATCGCACACACTCATTTAGTTGAACCGTGTGCGTACCAATTGCCAGTTTAAAACAAAAATATCCCATTTTGAATCGGCATGCAAAAAGTAAATTCACCACAATATTCAATTGAACAAATAGTGTCCACAGGAAGAACATTCATCAGATTTCGCAACAATTGCAATTGAACATATGGTAGCTAAATTCCGATGATTTGTCCACACATATATGCATTACATAATTAATCTTAGTGTACAAAATACAAGACCTCATCAGATGGAAAACAATGGATCCATGTGTATATGTTTAGCGGCTAACTCTTACTGAATGTTTCAGGAGAGCGCATGTTGAAATCTTCATTATCACAAGTGGGATTGATGTAGTGATTCAGGAAGAAGTCGCTGAAAAATCTCTGAACCATCAGCAATTCACCAGCCGGGAGTGGTTCAGGTGTCCTCGGTTCTAAGATGAGCTACAGTATTTTGAAGATCAGGATGTGCCATATGAGTGGAGTAGAAGATATTAATTAAGATAGACTTACTGGTACTAATTCATGAGGATCGTCATAACTATCAGCAGATTTGCAGATGGAGATCATGTGTCTGCAAACATAGTATCCACAAAGGTTGGTCCCTGCCTGTTGCTGAGGACATTCAAATTTTTTGTACATAATTAGTCATGTATTTGTCCTGCTAGGAACAACCTAACCGGTGTTAGATGTATTATTTTTTCTTTGGACAAAAATAGAAATAGGTTTATTTGGAAGCTTGAACATTTGACTAGCGTAAAAAAGGTATTTGCAGACTATTGGATAAATTTTCAGAAAATAATGGATTTTGGTGTGTTACCGGAGAAACGATCTCGTGCTGCAGAGGTAGTTCCCTCTTGAACAAGTTCCCTTGTTTACTTTTCCACAATGTGGGCATACTGCAAATGAAGATGAATTTTGACAACATCAATTATTGAACCAGATATGAATGCAAATTAATTTCAACATCATAGAATTCAATACTTATCCATGAATTGCTGAAGATGCGTCAGATCTTCAGCGTTTGTTGACTCCCTGAGAGAATCCATGTAGTAAAATGTGTTCTTGTTTGGAAAAATGAATACCAATATCCATTGATCACTACATATTAAGAAAGCCATGAACTTATGAATTATGTCGCGAACTAAAAGACAATCAGTGTATGCGTGGTTGGTTACTAGACTTACCATTCATGACATGGCCAGAGAAATGATTCTGCATGGGACGTGTTTTCGAAGAGATGGACAACCATGTTAATGGCCCAGTCCCGTAGGTCGTTAGCATCTAATGTTGTGCCATTTTCTAATGCAGGATCTATGAAATACATACTCTCCCTTTTTATTCTCTGCGCATTCAATCCCCTGAGAGGAATAAAATGCAGTTAGTTGTTTATCATTTACAGCCTTGTATGGAGAAGTTGATCAGAGTTTGTTAAGTACATACATAATCAGGCATCTAACAAAAGTGGCATCGAGCTCATTGAAGTTGAAGAAGAGATGTAAGTCCTCAAAACTCACATTGACGGAACCATCATCATGTCGGAAATGATCTTTTTTGTAGTGTACTAGCAAACCATGATGACTTGCTGACATTAGATGCATGCAATATTCATGTAACTCGCGACGACTGGAGCTGCACTAATCAAAGTATTCGCCAACAAGAAATGTCTAGCCATGGACGTAATTGTGTACTTCAAGTACGGCTGCTTTACTTTTAGCAAGCAATAACTCTACTTCTTCATCATTCGTGCCGTCAGAAATAATATTACTCCCCGATTCGGACAACCTACTATTAATTTGGTTCTGGGCGATGAGTGCTTTAAGTAAGAGGCAATCGTTCTCTTTCCTCTTTGCTCTCCTGCCGTGCTTCCTCTCAGGTGCAACCTTTTTGGCCGCTTCCTACTTGGTACTTGAAACATTTCTAGCAGAATGTCTGGTTGGCTGCAAGGTAGACTACCGAGCAGACTGCCAAGCAGATGGTGAAGCTTCGACGGACTGCTTAGCAGACGATTTATCTATGCGGGACCACTGAGCTGGCGGTGCTGCTGTGACAGGCTGATGGGTTGTAGGAGCAGAGGCATCGGAATGCCGACCATGTGTTGAAGCTATGTCGGGTTTCTGGCAGGTGGTGCCAACTTGTGGATGTGTTGAGGAGTGCTACCTCTTCAGAATGCGTTGGTTTTCCCTCGAAGAGGAAAGGGTGATGCGACAAAGCATAAGTATTTCCCTTAGTTTTTGAGAACCAAGGTATCAATCCAGTAGGAGATAACACGCAAGTCACCTAGTACCTGCACAAACAATCAACAACCTCGCAACCAACGCGGTAAAGGGGTTGTCAATCCCTTCACGATCACTTGCGAAAGTGAGATCTGATAAGGATAGTAAGATAATTTTTTTGGTATTTTTGTTGTATAGATTGCAAAATAGTAAACGAGATGCGATAATAAAAGGAGATGCAATATAATAAGAAAGAGACCCGGGGGGCATAGGTTTCACTACTAGCTTCTCTCATGATAGCAAGTATTACGGTGGGTGAACAAATTACTGCCGAGCAATTGATAGAAGAGGGCATAGTTATGAGAATATCTAGGCAATGACTATATACATAGGCATCATGTCCGTGTTAAGTAGACCAAAACGATTCGAAATCTACTACTATCACTCCACACATCGACTGATATCCAGCATGCATCTAGAGTATTAAGTTCATAAGAAAATGTAATGCTTTAGGCAAGATGACATGATGTAGAGGGATAAACTCAAGCAATATGATATAATCCCCATATTTTTATCCTCGATGGCAACAATACAATACATGCCTTGCTGCCCCTACTGTCACTGGGAAAGGACACCTCAAGATTGAAGCCAAAGCTAAGCACTTCTCCCATTGCAAGAAAGATCAATCTAGTAGGACAAACTAACCCGATAATTCGAAGAGACTTGCAAAGATGTCAAATCATGCATATAAGAATTCAGAGAAGACCCAAATATTGTTCATAGATAAACTTGATCATAAATCCACAATTCATTGGATCTCGGCAAACACACCGCAAAAAGTATTACATCGAATAGATCTCCAAGAACATCAAGGAGAACTTTGCATTGAGAACCAAAGAGAGATAAGAAGCCTTCTAGTTAACAACTATGGACCCGAAGGTCTGTGGTAAACAAGTCACACATCATTGGAGAGGCTATGGTGTTGGTGTAGAAGCCCTCCGTGATCGAGTCCCCCTCCAGTAGATCACCAGAAAAGGCCCCAAATGGGATCTCACGTGTACAGAAGGTTGCGATGGTTGAAAAGTGGTTTTGTGGCTCTCCTCGATGTTTTTAGGGTATAAGAGTATATATAGGCGAAATAACTATGTCGGTGGAGCTCCGTGGGGCCCATGAGGGTGGGGGCGCGGCTACCCCCTTGGCGCGCCCTCCTACCTCGTGGAAGCTTCGCGGAGTTCCGTACTTCAATTCCATGTCTCCTAGTTTGCGTTTGTTCCAAGAAAGTTCCCCGTGAAGGTTTCGTTCCGTTTGGATTCCGTTTGATATTCCTTTTCTGCGAAACACTAAAATAGGCAAAATAACTGAAACTGGCACTTGGCCTCTGGTTAATAGGTTAGTCCCAAAAATAATATAAAAGTGCATATTAAAGCCCATTAAACATCCAAAACAGATAATATAATAGCATGGAACAATAAAAATTATAGATACGTTGGAGACATATCAAGCATCCCCAAGCTTAATTCATGCTCGTCCTCGAGTAGGTAAATGATAAAAACAGAATTTTTGATGTGGAATGCTACCTAACATAATTTTCAATGTAATTTCCTTTATTGTGGCATGAATGTTCAGATCCAAAAGATTCAGGACAAAAGTTCAATATTGACATAAAAATGATAATACTTCAAGCATACTAACCAAGCAATTATGTCTTATCAAAATAACATAGCCAAAGAAAGCTCATCCCTACAAAATCATATAGTTTGGCCACGCTTCATCTCCGTCACACAAAATGCTCCTATCATGCACATCCGCGATGGCAAGCCAAGCAATTGTTTCATACTTAGCCTTTTCAAACTTTTTCAACTTTTACGCAATATATGAGCGCAAGCCATGGACATAGCACTATGGGTGGAATAGAATGGTGGTTGTGGAGAAGACAAAAAGGAGGAAGATAGTCTAACATCAACTAGGCGTATCAATGGGCTATGGAGATGCCCATCAATAGATATCAATGTGAGTGAGTAGGGATTGCCATGCAACGGATGCACTAGAGCTATAAGTGTATGAAAGCTCAACAGAAGTAACTAAGTGGGTGTGCATCCAACTTGCTTGCTCATGAAGACGTAGGGTAATTTGAGGAAGCCCATCATTGGAATATACAAACCAAGTTCTATAATGTAAAATTCCCACTAGTATATGAAAGTGACAACATAAGAGACTCTCTATCATGAAGATCATGGTGCTAATTTGAAGCACAAGTGTGGAAAAAAGATAGTAACATTGCCCCTTCTCTCTTTTTCTCTCATTCATTTTTTTCTTTTCTCTTTTTTTGTTTGGGCCTTCTTTTTTTATGGCCTTCTTTTTTTTTGTCTGGAGTCTCATCCCGACTTGTGGGGGAATCATAGTCTCCATCATCCTTACCTCACATGGGACAATGCTCTAATAATGAAGATCATCACACTTTTATTTACTTCAAACTCGAGAATTACAACTCGATACTTAGAACAAAATATGACTCTATGTGACTGCGTCCTGTGGTGTACCGAGATGTGCAATGAATCAAGAGTGACATGAATAAAAATTATGAATGGTGGCCATGCCATAAATATGATGTCAACTACATGATCATGCAAAGCAATATGACTATGATGAAGCGTGTCATAATAAACGGAACGGTGGAAAGTTGCATGGCAATTTATCTTGGAATGGCTATGGAAATGCCATAATAGGTAGGTATGGTGGCTATTTTGAGGAAGCTAAATGATGGTTTTATGGTACCTACGAAAGTTGCGCGGCACAAGAGAGGCTAGCAATGGTGGAAGGGTGAGAGTGCGTATAATCCATGAACTCAACATTAGTCATAAAGAACTCACATACTTATTGCAAAAATCTACAAGTCATCAAAACCAAGCACTACGCGCATGCTCCTAGAGGGATAGATTGGTAGGAAAATACCATCGCTCTTCCCCGACCGCCACTCATAAGGCACTCGAAGAACACCTCATGCTTCAAATTTTTCACACAATGGTTACCATACGTGCATGCTACGGGACTTGCCAACCTTAACACAAGTATTTCTCAATTTCTCAATTACTCAACTAGCACAACTCTAATATTACCATCTTTATATCTCAAAACAATTATCAAGTATTAAACTATTCAATGCACTCTATATGGAAGTTTTTATTATAACCATCTTGAATGCCCATCATATTAGGACTAATTTTATAACCAAAGCAAATTACCATGCTGTTCTAAAAGACTCTCAAAATAATATAAGTGAAGCATGAGAGATCAATAATTTCTATAAAATAAAACCACCATCGTGCTCTAAAAAGATATAAGTGAAGCACTAGGGCAAAATTATCTAGCTCAAAAGATATAAGTGAAGCACATAGAGTATTTTAATAAATTCTGATTCATGTGTGTATCTCTCAAAAGGTGTGTATAGCAAGGATGATTATGGTAAACTAAAAAGCAAAGACTCAATTTATACAAGACGCTCGAAGCAAAACACATATCATGTGGTGAATAAAAATATAGCCTCAAGTAAAGTTACCGATAGACAAAGATGAAAAAGGGGATGCCTTCCGGGGCATCCCCAATCTTAGGCATTTGGTTGTCCTTGAATTTTACCTTGGGGTGCCTTGGTCATCCCCAAGCTTAGGCTCTTGCCACACCTTGTTCCAAAATCCATCAAATCTTTACCCCAAAACTTGAAAACTTCACAACACAAAACTCGACAGAAAATCCCATGAGCTCCGTTAGTCTATACCAATATAAAAAGACCCAAATGGGCAGATCCAAACCATCTCGACCGTCAAATCATGTTATCTAGCGGTTCAAATCGCTCCAATGTTGAGCACCAAACACGTTTAACGCTCTAATTACCCACCACTGCCATTGGTTGTAAACACGTTTTGACTCAACGCTATCCCTTGAAATCTGCCATGTAATTAGTATCCTACCATTCCCGCGAAGAAGTAATTGATATCTTACCAAATATCAATATGCAACAGATATATCTTACCTAATATAAACATGCATTGCACATACATTATTACTAGTATAAGAAAACAAACCACCACTTTAATGTACTATAATTAACTCATTCTTTATTTATATTGGTGTTAAACCTATTGTATTTCAACTTCTCTATGGTTCATACCCCCCCCCCCCCGATACTAGCCATAGTTTCATTAAAATAAGCAGACAACACACGAAAAACAGAATCTGTCAAAACAGAACAGACTGTAGCAATCTGGAGGTTTCGAATACTTCTATAACTCCAAAAATTCTGACAAATTAGGAAGACCTAAATCATTTGTATATTGATCTACTTCAGTTGGAATTGGTATTTTATCACTCTCTGGTAAAACAATGAAAATTATTCTCGTGAGCGCATACTTTCTGTTTTTTCAGCAAGATCTAACAACAATCACCCAAGAAGATCCTAAAGGCTTTACTTTGCACAAACACTAATTAAACATAAAAAACACAATCATAACAGAGGCTAGACAAATTATTTATTACTAAACAGGAACAAAAAGTAAGAACAAAAATAAAATTGGGTTGCCTCCCAACAAGCGCTATCGTTTAACGCCCCTAGCTAGGCATAAAGACAAGAATAGATCTAGGTATTGTCATCTTTGGTATGCAATCCATATGTGTCTATCATAATTGATTCATAAGGCAATCTAATTTTCTTTCTAGGAAAGTGTTCCATGCCTTTCCTTAACGGAAATTGAAGTCTAATGTTTCCTTCTTTCATGTCAATAATTGCACCAATCGTTATAAGGAAAGGTCTACCAAGAATAATAGGACATGTAGTATTGCAATCTATGTCAAGGACAATGAAATCTATGGGCACATAATTCCTATTTGCAATAACAAGAACATCATTAATTCTTCACATAGGTTTATTAATGGTGGAATTCGCAAGGTGCAAATTTAAAGAACAATCATCAAAATCACAGAAACCTAACACATCACAAAAAGTTTTTGGAATCGTGGAAACACTAGCACCCACATCAAACAAAGAAGAGCATTCATAATCTTTAATCTTAATTTCAATAGTAGGTTCCCACTCATCATAAAGTTTTCTAGGGATACAAACTTCTAGTTCAAGCTTTCCTTCATAGGATTGCATTAAAGCATCAACGATATGTTTAGTAAAAGCTTTATTTTGATCATAAGCATGAGGAGAATTTAACACGGATTGCAACAAGGAAATACAATCTGTCAAAGGGCAATTATCATAATTAAATTCCTTAAAATCCAAAATAGTGGGTTCATCGCTATGTAAAGTTTTGACCTCTCCAATCCCACTTTTATTATCAAGATCTAAAAACTCCAAATCATTGGGACGCCTTCTAACTAAAGTTGACTCATCTCAAGTCCCATCTTTATCAAGATTCATATTGGAAAACAAAGATTTAATAGGAGACACATCAATCACTTTTAGATCTTCATCAATATTATCATGAAAACTAGAAGAACACGCTTTCATAAAGCAATCTTTTTTAGCACGCATCCTAGCGATTCTTTCTTTGCATTCATGAATAGAAATTCTCATGGGTTTGAGAGACTCATTGATATCATGCTTAGGTGGAATAGATCTAAGTTTCAAAGAATCAACATCAAGAGAAATTATATCCACGTTGCTAGCCAACTCAATCTTAAGCAATTTTTCTTCAACCACAGCATTGAAATTCTTTTGTGAACTCATAAATTCTTTAGCACTAGTCTCAAAATCAGAGGGCATCTTATTAAAATTTCCATAAGAGTTGTTGTAGGAATTACCATAATTATTAGAGGAATTATTAGGAAACGGCCTAGAATTAAATTTCCTCTATAAGCGTTGTTACCAAAATTGTTCCTACCAAGAAAATTCACATCCATAGATTCATTATTATTCTCAATCGAAGTGGACAAAGGCATATCATTAGGATCAGAAGAAACACTCTTATTAGCAAACAATTTCATAAGTTCATCAATCTTTCCACTCAAAATATTAATCTCTTCAATCGCATGAACTTTTTTACTAGTGGATCTTTCGGTGTGCCATTGAGAATAATTAACCATAATGTTATGTAGGAGTTTAGTGGCTTCTCCTAAAGTGATTTCCATAAAAGTGCCTCCCACGGCCAAATCTAAAAGATTTCTAGAAGCAAAATTCAATCCGGCATAAAAAATTTGTATGATCATCCATAAATCCAATATGTACAACAATTACGTATCATTAATTTCATCCTCTCCCAAGCTTGTGCAACATGGTCATGATCAAGTTGCTTAAAATCCATAATATCATTTCTAATAGAGATGATCTTAGCAGGAGGAAAATACTTAGAGATAAAAGCATCTTTGCACTTATTCCATGAATCAATACTATTTTTAGGCAAAGAAGGGAACCAAGTTTTAGCACGATCTCTAAGGGAAAATCGAAATAGCTTCAATTTAACAATATCATTATCCACATCTTTCTTCTTTTGCATATCACACAAATCAACGATGTTGTTTGGATGGGTAGCGGCATCTTCACTAGGAAGGCCAGAAAATTGATCTTTGACGACAAGATTCAACAAAGCAGCATTAATTTCACAAGATTCAACATTGGTAATAGGAGCAATCGGAGTGCTAATAAAATCATTGTTGTTGGTATTGGAAAAGTCACATAATTAGTATTATCTTGAGCCATTGTGAAAAACAAACAATCCAACACACAATCACACAATAAGCGAGCAAAAAGAGGCACATGGAAAAGGCGAATAAAACGGCAAATTTGAAGTGGGGGAGAGGAAAACGAGAGGTAAATGGCAAATAATGTAATGCGAGGGAGAAGAGTTTACGAGGAAAGGGTGATGTAGCAAAGTAGCGTAAGTATTTCCCTCAGTTTTTGAGAACCAAGGTATCAATCCAGTAGAATATAACACGCAAGTCACCTAGTACCTGCACAAGCAATCAAGAACCTCGCAACCAACGCGATAAAGGGGTTGTCAATCCCTTCACGGTCACTTGCGAAAGTGAGATCTGATAAAGATAGTAAGATAAATATTTTTGGTATTTTTGTTGTATAGATTGCAAAATAGTAAACGAGATGCGATAATAAAAGGAGATGCCATATAATAAGAAAGAGACCCGGGGGGCCATAGGTTTTACTAGTGGCTTCTCTCATGATAGCAAGTATTACGGTGGGTGAACAAATTACTGCCGAGCAATTGATAGAAGACCGCATAGTTTTGAGAATATCTAGGCAATGATTATTAACATAGGCATCACATCCGTGTTAAGTAGACCAAAACGATTCTGTATCTACTACTATTACTCCACACATCGACCGCTATCTAGCATGCTTCTAGAGTATTAAGTTCATAAGAATAGAGTAATGCTTTAGGAAAGATGACATGATGTAGAGGGATAAACTCAAGCAATATGATATAAACCCCATCTTTTTATCCTCGATGGCAACACTAAAATACATGCCTTGCTGACCCTACTATCACTGGGAAAGGACACCGCAAGATTGAACCCAAAGCTAAGCACTTCTCCCATTGCAAGAAAGATCAATCTAGTAGGTCAAACTAAACCGATAATTCGAAGAGACTTGTAAAGATATTGTTCATAGATAAACTTGATCATTAATCCACAATTCATCGGATCTCGGCAAACACACCGCAAAAAGTATTACATCGAATAAATCTCCAAGAACATCAAGGAGAACTTTGTATTGAGCCAAAGAGAGAGAAGAAGTCATCTAGCTAATAACTATGGACCCAAAGGTCTGTGGTAAACTACTCACACATCATCGGCAAAGCTATGGTGTTGATGTAGAAGCCCTCCGTGATCGAATCCCCCTCCGACATATCGTCGGAAAAGGCCGCAGATGGGATCTCACGGGTACAGGAGGTTGCAGCGGTGGAAAAGTGGTTTCATGGCTCCCCTGATGTTTTTAGGGTATAAGAGTATATACAGGCGAAAGAAGTACGTCGGTGGAGCTCCGTGGGGCCCACGAGGGTGGGGTCGCGCCTACCCCCCTGGGCGCGCCCTCCTGCCTCGTGGAAGCTTCGCGGAGTTCCAGACTTCAACTCCAAGTCTCCTGGTTTGCGTTTGTTCCAGGAAGATCCTCACGAAGGTTCCGTTCCGTTTGGATTCCGTTTGATATTCCTTTTCTGCGAAACACTAAAATAGGCAAAAAAAACATAAACTGGCACCGGGCCTCGGGTTAATAGGTTAGTCCCAAAAATAATATAAAAGTGCATATTAAAGCCCATTAAACATCCAAAACAGATAATATAATAGCATGGAACAATAAAAAATTATAGATACGTTGGAGACGTATCAAGGAGGTCGTGCCACCGCGTTGGTTCGCTGAGCAGGAAGTGCTGACGCATTGGTATGCTGATCACGTGACTGTGGACCGACAGACTGATGAGCAGTTGGTTCTGGACCTCCAAACTGCTTAGCAGGCGGTTCTGAA
Organism: Triticum urartu; assembly: GCF_056163025.1. Lineage (NCBI taxonomy): Eukaryota > Viridiplantae > Streptophyta > Magnoliopsida > Poales > Poaceae > Triticum > Triticum urartu. Next base: position 366,455,223 of record NC_141874.1, on the reverse strand, counting down.
GCATCAGACTGCTTAGCAGTCCGTTCCACCAGGTTGGTCTACTGAGTATGTGCTGCAGCTCGCTCTCCCCCCACTACTTCAGCGGCCGTCATTGCTGCCTCTTGAGCACTGCGTTGGTTTTCCCTTGAAGAGGAAAGGGTGATGCAGCAAAGTAGCGTAAGTATTTCCCTCAGTTTTTGAGAACCAAGGTATCATCCAGTAGGAGGCCACACGCAAGTCCCTCGTACCTACACAAACAAATAAGAACCTCACAACCACCGTCATAAAGGGGTTGTCAATCCCTTCACGGTCACTTACGAGAGTGAGATCTAATAGAGATAATAATAATAATAAGATAAATATTTTTTGTATTTTTATGATATAGATTGAAAGTAAAGATTGCAAAGTAAAAATAGATTGGAAACTTATATGATGGAAAATAGACCCGAGGGCCATAGGTTTCACTAGTGTCTTCTCTCAAGATAACATAAGTATTATGGTGGGTGAACAAATTACAATCGAGAAATTGATAGAAAAGGCAATAATCACGAGAATATCTAGGCATGATCATGTATATAGGTATCACGTCCGTGACAAGTAGACCGACTCCTGCCAGCATCTACTACTATTACTCCACACATCGACCGCTATCCAGCATGCATCTAGAGTATTAAGTTCATAAGAAAGAGTAACGCATTAAGTAAGACGACATGATGTAGAGGGATAAACTCAAGCAATATTATATAAAGCCAATCTTTTTATCCTCGATGGAAACAACATAGTATGTGTGGTTTCCCTTTCTGTCACTAGGATCGAGCACCACAAGATTGAACCCAAAGCTAAGCACTTATCCCATTGCAAAAAAGATCAATCTAGTAGGCCAAACCAAACTGATCATTCAAAGAGACTTGGAAAGATAACCAATCATGCATAAATGATTTCAGAGAAGAATCAAATATTGTTCATAGATAGACTTGATCATAAACCCACAATTCATCGGATCTTGACAAACACAATGCAAAAAGAGTTACATCGAATAGATCTCCAAGAAGATCGAGGAGAACTTTGTATTGAGATTCAAAGAGAGAGAAGAAGCCATCTAGCTAATAACTATGGACCCGAAGGTCTGAAGTAAACTACTCACACATCATCGGAGGGGCCATGGAGTTGATGTAGAGGCCCTCCGTGATTGATGCCCCTCCGGCGGGGCTCCGGAAAAGGCCCCAAGATGGGATCTCTTGGGTACAGAAGGTTGCGGTGGTGGAAATAGGGTTTCGTGGTGCTCCTGGATGTTTTCGGGGTATGTGAATATATATAGGAGGAAGAAGTAGGTCGGTTGAGCCACAAGGGGCCCACGAGGGGGGAGGGCGCGCCCCCTTCCTCGTGGACACCTTGTTCATTTCTTGACGTCCATTACGAGTCCTCTGGATCTCGTTTGTTCCAAAAATCATGCTCCCGAAGTTTTCATTCCGTTTGGACTCCGTTTGATATTCCTTTTCTGCGAAACACTCAAACAGACAAAAAAACAGCGATTTGCGCCGGGCCTTAGGTTAATAGGTTAGTCCCAAAAATAATATAAAAGTGTAAAATAAAGCCCATTAACATCCAAAACAGGTAATATAATAGCATGGAACAATCAAAAATTGTAGATACGTTGGAGACGTATCAAGCATCCCCAAGCTTAATTCCTGCTCGTCCTCGAGTAGGTAAATGATAAAAACAGAATTTTTGATGTGGAATGCTTTCTAGCATGTTCTTCGATGTATTTTCCTCTATTGTGGCATGAATGTTCAGATCCGAAAGATTCAAGATAAAAGTTTATTGTTGACATAAAAATAGTAATACTCCAAGTATGCTTATCAAAATAACATAGCCAAAGAAAACTTATCCCTACAAAATCATATAGTTTGGCCATGCTTCATTTTTGTCACACAAAATGCTCCCATCATGCACAACCCCGATGACAAGCCAAGCAATTATTTCATACTTAGCCTTTTCAAACTCTTTCAACTTTTACGCAATATATGAGTGCGAGCCATGGACATAGCACTATGGGTGGAATAGAATATGATGATTGAGGTTGTGTGAGAAGACAAAAAGGGAGAAAGTCTCACATTGACGCGACTAATCAATGGGATATGGAGATACCCACCGATTGATGTCAATGCAAGGAGTAGGGATTGCCATGCAACAGATGCACTAGAGCTATAAATATATGAAAGCTCATCAAAGAAACTAAGTGGGTGTGCATCCAACTTGCTTGCTCACGAAAACCTAGGGCATTTGAGGAAGCCCATCATTGGAATATACAAGCCAAGTTCTTATAATGAAAAATTCCCACTAGTATATGAAAGTGAAAAAATAAGAGACTCTCTATCATGAAGATCATGGTGCTATTCGAAGCACATGTGTGCAAAAAGGATAGTAACATTGTCCCTTCTCTCTTTTTTTGTTTGGGGCTTTTTTATGGCCTCTTTTTTTATTTTATTTTTTGTCCGGAGTCTCATCCCGACTTGTGGGGGAATCATAGTCTCCATCATCCTTTCCTCACATGTGACAATGCTCTAATGATGATCATCACACTTTTATTTACTTACAACACAAGAATTACAACTCGATACTTAGAACAAAATATGATTCTATGTGAATGCCTCCGGCGGTGTACCGGGATTGCGATGAATCAAGAGTAACATGTATGAAAAATTAAGCATGGTGGCTTTGCCACAAATATGACGTCCACTACATGATCATGCAAAGCAATATGACAATGATGATGCATGTCATAATAAATGGAACGGTGGAAAGTTGCATGGAAATATATCTCGGAATGGCTATGGAAATGCCATAATAGGTAGGTATGGTGGCTGTTTTGAGGAAGATATAAGGAGGCTTATGTGTGATAGAGCGTATCATATCATGGGGTTTGGATGCACCGGCGAAGTTTGCACCAACTCTCAAGGTGAGAAAGGACAATGCACGGTACCGAAGAGGCTAGCAATGATGGAAGCGTGAGAGTGCGTATAATCCATGGACTCAACATTAGTCGTAAGGAACTCACATACTTATTGCAAAAATCTACAAGTCATCAAAACCAAGCACTACGCGCATGCTCCTAGGGGAATAGATTGGTAGGAAAGGACCATCGCTCGTCCCCGACCGCCACTGTGACGCCCGGATAATTAGGCCATAGGAAAACTCTGCTAATGATGCCACGTCACCTCCGTTCTTGTTGCTAATCCCTCGTTGGTTCAAATCCCATTCAAATTCAAATTTAAATAAAGTCAAACAATTAAAGTTTTCAAAAGTCAAAACTAAAATGTTCTTATTATGTCAAATAATTCATAAGATATATTGGTGGAGAAACCAAGTCTTTATAAAATGTTTAAATGCACTAAACTAATTAAATCACTAGCTAAAACGATTAATTAAATTCCTTTTATATTTTGAAAATTACTAACTAAATTATTTTGGGATGAAACCTTTTGTGGTTGTGACATAAGTTGTAACATCAATTTAGGTGCCACTTTGGTATTTTATTAAAACTAAGATAATTAGGAACTAAATGAAAACAGAAAAGAAATAAAGAAAAAGAGAAAGAACAAAAACAGTAAACAAAAGATAAAAAAAGGAAAACAAGGGCCACCACCCCTCACTGGGCCACGTCCCAGCTAACTGGTCCAGTTTTTCCCATGGCCTACAACCACCCCACCCCATAACCAAACCCTAGCCCGATCCCACTCTCCACTCCCCCCCCACGATCCCCTTCTCGCACCCGGCTGGATCGGGATCGAGGCAACCTCGCCTCGTCCCCATCGCCCCCGATGCCTCGGCCCATCCCCGCCGCCTCGCAGCTCGCCGATGCCGCCCACCGGACTGCCCTGTCCTCATCTCCTCTCCGCCATCCCCTCGTCAACGGGCCGCGGCCGCTCTTCATCGCTGTGCGCCACCACCACCGCCCGAGGACCCCGTCGTCGCCATCCACCGTCACCGCCCCGACATCGCCGGCCTCGCCCTCACCGGACCACCTCGACCCCACTGCCTAGACCATACGCCCCGCCGTGAGCTCCAGCTTCCCTCCCTCTCTCCCCTGGTTCTCTGTCCCCGGCCACGAGGCCCACTGCCGCGTTCGCCTGCCCTGCGTCTACCTCCCGCCTCCCGCTCGTGAACCGTGCACACCTTCGCAGGCCACGTCCACCGCCGCCACCCACCCGACCGCGCTGCCCAGCCCCGCTCCCTGCTAGCGCTGCCGCCTGCGCCTGCTGCGTGCTGCTCAGGGCCGCCCGCCTCACCACTGCCCGTGCTCCTCTCGCGCCCCTGCCGCTGCGTCCGCCGGGCCGCACCCCTTTCCCCTACCGTTTGCTGCAGCCGCCACCCGCTGCTGCTGCCCACAGCCGTTAAGCTCGCCGCCGCAGCACCCCACGCGGCCAACGCGCCTCCTGCTCGCCGGTCCAGTCGCCGCCTCTGGCCGGGTACTTTGCCGCCGGCGTCGCGCCCCTCGGCTGACTGGGCGAGCGCCCTATCGGGCTGGCGCCCAGCGCCTGCTCGCCCGCACCCACACCCGTTAGTGCCCGTGCCCGTTAAGTCCTCTAGGCCACTTCCAAACGGGGCCCACTGCCCAGAACGTTAAGAAAAAAAGATGAAAATGAAATTAGTAAAATTATTAATTAATTGATTTATTAATTAGTGAATTAATTCAATTAATTAATTCAGTTTAATTAAACTAACTAAAATTAGTTAATTTAATCGAGTAATTGAACTAATTAATCTACTTAGTTAATCTTAGTCAATGACACGTGGGTCCCACTGGACCCACAGGTCAGATTTGACCCAATCAACTGCACAGTTGACTACTGACGTCAGCATGATGTCATGCTGACATCATCCAACACTATTCTGGATAATTTTAATTTAATTAATAATTAATAAATTAGAAAATGATTTAAAACTTTAAAAAATAATATAAATTAAACCGTAGCTCAGATGAAAATACTTTCTACATGAAAGTTGCTCAGAACGACAAGACGAATCCAGATACGCAACCCGTTCGTCCGCCACACATCCTTGGCATAGCAAACTCACAACTTTCCCCTCCGGTTCATCTGTCCGAAAACGCAAAACACCGGGAATATTTTCCCGGATGTTTTCCCCCTTCACCGGTATCACCTCCTACCGCGTTAGGGCATACCTAGCACCGCGTATTGCCTCGTTATGTTTTGTGATGCTTTGTTTGCTCTGTATTTATTGTTTCTTCCCCCTCTTCTTCCCCGGTATACCCCGAGACTGACGTTGCTGCTGGTACCCCGATCGACTACGGTGTTGACGACCCCTCCTTCTTGCCTGAGCAACCAGGCAAGGCCCCCCCCTTGATCACCAGATATCGCCTACTCTACTCTCTATACTGCTTGCATTAGAGTAGTGTAGCATGTTACTGCTTTCAGTTAATCCTATACTGCTGCATATCCTGTCCTTGCTACTACTGTTGTTACCACTACCTGCTATCCTACTGCTTAGTAAAGGATGCTAGTGTTCCATCAGTGGCCCTACACTCTTCTCCGTCTGCCATGCTATACTACTGGGCCATGATCACTTCGGGAGGTGATCACGGGCATTTACTATATACTTTACACTGTTACATTACCTGTGGTACTGTTCGGAGTTGGGGGCTGAAGGGGCAGGTGGCTCCATCCCGGTAGAGGTGGGCCTAGGTTCCCGACGGCCCCCGACTGTTACTTTGAGGCGGAGCGACAGGGCAGGTTGAGACCACCTAGGAGAGAGGTGGGCCTGGCCCTGGTCGGCGTTCGCGGATACTTAACATGTTTAACGAGATCTTGGTATTTGATCTGAGTCTGGCCACTGGCCTATACGCACTAACCATCTACACAGGGACAGTTATGGGCACTCGACGTCGTGGTATCAGCCGAAGCCTTCGTGACATCAGCGACTGAGCGGCGCGCGCCAGATTGGACCTTAAGCCTGCTCTTGTATTAAGGGGGCTAGTTCTGCTTCCGGCCACCCTCACAACGTGCAGGTGTGCAATGGGCGATGGGCCCAGACCCCTGCGCCATAGGATTTAGACCGGCGTGCTGACCTCTCTGTTGAGCCTAGGTAGGGCTGCGACGTGTTGATCTTCCGAGGCCGGGCATGACCCAGGAAAGTGTGTCCGGCCAAATGGGATCAAGCGTGTTGGGTTATGTGGTGCACCCCTGCAGGGAAGTTAATCTATTCGAATAGTCGTGATCTTCGGTAACAGGATGACTTGGAGTTGTACCTTGACCTTATGACAACTAGAACCAGATACTTAATAAAACACACCCTTCCAAGTGCCAGATACAACCGGTGGTCGCTCTCTCACAGGGCGACGAGGGGAGGATCATCGGTTAGGTTTATGCTATGCGATGCTACTTGGTGAGCTTACCATCTTCTCTCTTCTCCATGCTGCAAGATGGAGGTGTCCAGAAGCGTACTCCTCCACAGGATTAGCTATCCCCCTCTTATTCCGACTTTCTGCAGTTCAATCCACATATGATACCCTTATTCCATTTGATACCAATGCATACATATGTAGTGTAGCTCCTTGCTTGCGAGTACTTTGGATGAGTACTCATGGTTGCTTTGCTCCCCCTTTTTTTCCCTTCCTACTCGATTTCTGTGACCAGACGATGGAGCCCAGGAGCCAGACGCCACTATCGATGATGACTACTACTACTCGGGAGGTGCCTACTACTACGTGCAGCATGCTGACGACGACCAGAAGTAGTTTAGGAGGATCCCAGGCAGGAGGCATGCGCCTCTTTCGATCTGTATCCCAGTTTGTGCTAGCCTTCTTAAGGCAAACTTGTTTAATTTATGTCTACTCAGATATTGTTGCTTCCGCTGACTCATCTCTGATCGAGCTCTTTTATTCGAGCCCTCGAGGCCCCTGGCTTGTAATATGATGCTTGTGTGACTTATTTTATTTGTAGAGTTGTGTTGTGATATCTTCTCGTGAGTCCCTGATCTTGATCGTACACGTTTGCGTGTATGATTAATGTACGGTCAAATCGGGGGCGTCACAACCACTCATAAGGAAAGCAATCAAAGAACAACCCATGCCTCAAATTTGTCACACAACGTTTACCATACGTGCATGCTACGGGACTTGCCAACTTCAACACAAGTATTCATCAATTTCACAATTACTCAACTAGCACACCTCTAATATTACCACCTTTATATCTCAAAACAACTATCAAGCATCCAACTTCTCTTAGCATTTAAAATTTATAACCAAAATGAATTACCATGCTGTTCTAAAGGACTCTCAAAATGATATAAGTGAAGCATGAGAGATCAATTATTTCTATAAAATAAAACCACTGCCGTGCTCTAAAAAGCGAAGCACTAGAGCAAAAATTATCCAACTCAAAAGATATAAGTGAAGCACATAGATCATTCCAATAAATTCCATTTCATGTGTGTCTCTCCCAAAAGGTGTGTACAGCAAGGATGAATGTGATAAACTAAAAAGCAAAGACTCAAATCATACAAGACGCTCCAAGCAAAACACATATCATGTGGCGAATAAAAATATAGCTCCAAGTAAAGTTACCGATGGACGAAGACGAAAGAGGGGATGCCTTCCAGGGCATCCCCAAGCTTAGGGTTTTGGTTTTCCTTGGATTTTACCTTGGGGTGCCTTGGGCATCCCCAAGCTTAGGATCTTTCCACTCCTTGTTCCATAATCCATCAAATCTTTACGCAAAACTTGAAAACTTCACAACACAAAACTTAAAAGAAAAATCTTGTGAGCTCCGATAGTAAATGAAAACAAACACCACTTCAAGGTACTGTAATGGACTCATTTTTTATTTATATTGGTGTTAAACCTACTGTATTCCAACTTTTCTATGGTTCATAAACTCTATTACTAGCCATAGATTCATCAAAATAAGAAAACAACACACGAAAAACAGAATCTGTCAAAAACAGAACAGTCTGTAGTAATCTGTAGGTTTCGAATACTTCTGGAAGCCAAAAAATTCTAAAAGAAATTGCTGGACGTGAAGAATTTATTTATTAATCATCTTCAAAAAGAATTAACTAAATAGAGCTCTCCAATAAAAAATGGCAGCAAAGCTCGTGAGCGCTAAAGTTTCTGTTTTTTACACCAAGATCGCAAAGACTTTCCCCAAGTCTTCCCAAAGGTTCTACTTGGAAAAAACACTGATTAAAAGCATAAAACCACATCTAAACAGAGGATAGATGAATTATTTATTACGAAACAGAATTAAAAAGCAAGAAAAAAAATAAAATTGGGTTGCCTCCCAACAAGCGCTATCGTTTAACGCCCCTAGCTAGGCATAAAAGCAAGGATAGATCTAGGTATTCTCATCTTTGGTATGAAATCCATAAGTGGTTCTCATAATAGATTCATAAGGTAATTTAATTTTGTTTCTAGGAAAGTGTTCCATGCCCTTCCTTAACGGAAATTGGAATCTAACATTCCCTTCCTTCATATCAATAATTGCACCAATCATTGTAAGGAAAGGTCTACCAAGAATAATAGGACATGTATGATTGCTATATATATCAAGGACAATGAAATCTACGGGCACATAATTCCTATTTGTAACAATAAGAACATCATTAATTCTTCCTATAGGCTTCTTAATGGTGGAATCCGCAAGATGCAAGTTTAAAGAACAATCATCAAATTCACGGAAACCTAGCAAATCACACAAAGTTTTAGGGATTGTGGAAACACAAGCACACAAATCACATAAAGCAAAGCATTCATGATCTTTAATCTTAATTATAATAGTAGGTTCCCACTCATCATGAAGTTTTCTAGGGATAGAAACGTCCAATTCAAGCCTTTCCTCATAAGATTGCATTAAAGCATCAACGATATGTTTAGTGAAAGCTTTATTTTGACTATAAGCATGCGGAGAATTTAGCACGGATTGCAGCAAGGAAATACAATCTATTAAAGAACAATTATCATAATTAAATTCCTTGAAATCCAAGATAGTGGGTTCATTGCTATTTAAAGTTTTGACCTCTCCAATCCCACTTTTACCAATTTTTGCATCAAGATCTAAAAACTCCGAATCATTGGGACACCTTCTAACTAAAGTTGACTCATCTCCAGTCCCATCATTATCAAGATTCATATTGCAAAACAAAGATTTAATAGGGGACACTTCAATAACTTTTAGATCTAAATTATTTTTACCATCAAGTTCTTCCGGTTTAGCGGCAATCTTATTAACTAAGGTGGCCTGCTTATCCCAAATTTGGGCTACTAAGTTTTAAAGATGAGCAAACTGAGATTTCAAACAATAAAATTCTTTAGACATATCATCGAGCTCTTTATTCATGTACCCCATAAATCTTTTTTGTTCTTTAAGCTTGTTTCTGAAGAAATTATTATGCTCGAACTGCAAGGCAATAAAACTTCTAACATTGTTTTCAATTTCTTCCAACCTTTTAAGGTGAGGATCAAAACCTTTATGTAAAGCCATCGCAACAAACAATCCAACACACAAGCAAACAAGAGACAAGCAAAAAGAGGCAAACTAGAAAAGAGAAGAGGAATGAAAAAGAGGGCGAATAAAACGGCAACGATGAAGTGGGGGAGAGGGAAACAAGAGGCAAATGGCAAATAATGTAATGCGATGGATAAGAGTTTGTGATGGTACTTGGTATGTCTTGACTTTTGCGTAGACTCCCTGGCAACGGCGCCAGAAATCCTTCTTGCTACCTCTTGAGCACTGCGCTGGATTTCCCTTGAAAAGGAAAGGGTGATGCAGCAAAGTAACATAAGTATTTCCCTCAGTTTTTGAGAACCAAGGTATCAATCCAGTAGGAGGCCACATGCAAGTCCCTCGTACATACACAAACAAATAAGAACCTCGCAACCAACGCGATAAAGGGGTTCTCAATCCCTTCACGGTCACTTACGAGAGTGAGATCTGATAGAGATAATAATGATAAGATAAATATTTTTGATATTTTTATGATATAGATTGAAAGTAAAGATTGCAAAGTAAAAATAGATTGGAAAATTATATGATGGAAAATAGACCCGGGGGCCATAGGTTTCACTAGTGGCTTGTCTCAAGATAGCATAAGTATTACCGTGGGTGAACAAATTACTGTCGAGCAATTGATAGAAAAGTGAGTAATCATGAGAATATCTAGGCATGATCATGTATATAGGCATCATGTCCGTGACAAGTAGACCGACTCCTGCTTGCATCTACTACTATTACTCCACACATCGACCGCTATCCAGCATGCATCTAGAGTATTAAGTTCATAAGAATAGAGTAACGCATTAGGTAAGATGACATGATGTAGAGGGATAAATTCAAGCAATATGATATAAACCCCATCTTTTTATTCTCGGTGGCAACAATACAATACGTGTCGTTTCCATTTTTATCACTGGGATCGAGCACTGCAAGTTTGAACCCAAAGCTAAGCACTTCTCCCATTGCAAGAAAGATCAATCTAGTAGGCCAAACCAAACTGATAATTCGAAGAGATTTGCAAAGTTAACGAATCATGCATAAAACATTTCATAGAAGAATTAAATATTGTTCATAGATAGACTTGATCATAAACCCACAATTCATCGGATCTCGACAAACACACCGCAAATAGAGTTACATCGAATAGATCTCCAAGGAGATCAAGGAGAACTTTGTATTGAGATTCAACGAGAGAGAAGAAGCCATCTATCTAATAACTATGGACCCAGAGGTCTGAAGTGAACTACTCACACATCATCGGAGGGGCCATGGAGTTGATGTAGAGGCCCTCCGTGATCGGTGCCCCCTCCGGTGGAGCTCCGAAAAAGGCCCCAAGATGGGATCTCTTGGGTACAGAAGGTTGTGGCGGTGGAAATAGGGTTTCGTGGTGCTCCTGTATGTTTTCGGGGTATGTGAACATGTATAGGAGGAAGAAGTAGGTCGGTTGAGCCATGAGGGGCCCACGAGGGGGGAGGGCGCGGCCAGGGGGGTAGGCGCGCCCCCCAGCCTCGTGGATACCTCGTTCGTTTCTTGGCATCCACTCCAAGTCCTCTGGATCACGTTTGTTCCAAAAATCATGCTCCCGAAGGTTTCATTCCATTTGGACTCCATTTGATATTCCTTTTCTGCGAAACACTGAAATAGGCAAAAACAACAATTTGCACTGGGCCTTGGGGTTAATAGGTTAGTCCCAAAAATAATATAAAAGTGTAAAATAAATCCCATCAACATCCAAAACAGATAATATAATAGCATGGAGCAATCAAAAATTATAGATATGTTGGAGACGTATCAGTCATCTGAACCAGTGGTGCGTCTTCAGCAGTTGTAGACCTTGCCGCTGGTTGCTCTAGGCGGAGGATGACATGGCCAGTACGGCACAAAGTCAGGCCGGCTGATCAAAGGTTGATGCATCAACCGTCGGATTACGAGTATTAGGTTCTTTGGGGGAAGCATGCGAGAGCTGCCGTGGCAAGGAGAGCATCACCGGTTGAGGGGCGACATTGGTTGCTCTTGGCGGGGCTTCAGGGATCTCATCGATGAACTCTATTTCCTTTTGTGGCCACTGGATGTGATGTAAAAGTGTTTCTCCGAAGGTCCTTTACTGATCAAAGTCTCCTAGGACATTTTTCAAGGCAAATTCATTGAATCTAGACTTTACTTCAGTCACGTAGCACTTCACACAGCCCGACTTCAATGGCACATTGTCCAACAAGAGGCCCTCTTCCAAGAAGGGTGGGTAAACCTAGGTTGTTGCACATTTTAATGTACCGTCACAATGTGTAAGCACACCCTGCAGTCTTTCTTTCATTCCAGATAGATCAGATATAGCATTATCATGAGCAGTTGCAGTCTCAGTGTCACTGCGGTCAGCTCATGCATAGCTACTCTTGTGCGGTGTTGTAGCGCAATAAGAAGCATTGCCAGTGTTAGAGTCTTCTGCATCGTCATTGACTTCTCAATATCCTTTCGAACAACCAGATACATGTCCTTCCTCAACCTTTCATACAATTCATTCTACTTCATTTCACTCCTCGCTGTTTTCACCATGAGCCTCTCTTCTTTGCTAAGTGTGAAAGCCCTCTTGTGCGGGACATTAACACCTATACCCCTTACACGGCCAGGGGCCTCTCTTGTTTCTAGAGAATCGGACAGAATATCACATGGCCCTGAGTCCCTGAAGAACCTTCCAGGGATCTTGGAAGCCTCTAACATCACTTGATATAGTTCTTCGTCACGTGAGTTTTCAAAGTAATAAGTTCCATCATCACGCCTCTTTGCACGTGCCCGCAAGTAGTCTCTGGTGCATTCGCCATTGATTTCATTAAAGGCCGGTTGCCCACCCACCGCTACTGCTTCTTTGTCCTCCTGGTGCCATATCCTACCACACCCATATAGAGGGGGTATATGTTCTTCTTCTGAAGTTCCAATTGCTTGGCACTCTTCTCGGCAAACTCTGTAGTTGCCTTGACCCTTTTGAATTCTTCCTAGTATGCCTTTGTAATTTGGGGGATGCGGGGATTGGGTCCTTGCCTTCACTCAAGTACTTCTTGTATAGCACGTGCTTCCAGTTTCTCCAAGCATCCCTAGCTTTCTTTAGTGCAGCGTGTTCCACCTGCATTCTCAACTACTCTAGAATGTTGAAGTGATCCATGATCTCCAGGACTATCCTTCGTCGTGTTTCTGTGTCAGCCTTCCCAAACCCTGGCAGATAAATGTTGAGCCTTGCCGTGCCAACAAATCCACACACACTCCTAAACCTCATGCGTGCTTTATCTGGTTTAGTTGGAGCCCAAGACTTTAAATCAATCTCGGTTACTTCATATACACCGTTAGGATGGTGTGTGGGCTTCCTTGGAGCGTTCCTCCGTGTCCTGACCGAAAGGGTAATTGCTGCAACTCTATCCCATTCAAGATTACTTGATCCCTCACAATCTGCTGAAGACCTAGGGTTGTCGGAATCAAATGAAGATACATCGCCTGAAGCATGAGTGTTGTCGCTACTACTCGACATCTACAGAGAACACATGCGAAACTCAGGAAAGGAGGATAAGCATAAAACTAACAAGTTGGTATGAAGTTGTCTAAACATGTCATGCAATAATTTAGGAAATGTACAGCTAATTTGTTAAGTTTGTGTGACTCAGGCGCTGATACGTCTCCAATGTATCTATAATTTTTTATTGTTCCATGCTATTATATTATCTATTTTGGATGTTTTACATGCATTAATATGCTATTTTATATAATTTTTGGGACTAACTTATTAACCTAGAGGCCAGTGATAGTTCCTGTTTTTCCTTGTTTTAGAGTTTCGCAGAAAAGGAATACCAAACAGAGTCCAAACGGAATAAAACTTTCGTGATGATTTTTCTTGGACTAGAAGACACCCAGGAGACTCCGAGTGCAAGTCAAAAGAGGCACGAGGTGGACACAAGGGTGGAAGGCGCGCCCAGGGGGTAGGGCGCGACCCCGACCTTGTGGGCCCCTCGGTGACCCCCTGACCTAGATCTTCCTCCTATATATTCTCAAATACCCTGAAAACATCCTGGGGAGCCACGAACCCACTTTTCCACTGCTGCAACCTTTTTGTACCCATGATATCCCATCTAGGGGCCTTTTCCGACATCCCGCGAGAGGGGGGTTTGATCACGGAGGGCTTCTAGATCAACACCATTGCCTCTCCGATGAAGTTTGAGTAGTTTACCACAGACCTACGGGTCCATAGCCAGTAGCTAGATGAATTCTTCTCCCTCAATATTCTCAATACTATGTTCTCCTCGATGTTCTTGGATATCTATTCAATGTAATACTCTTTTGCGGTGTGTTTGCCGAGATCCAATGAATTGTGGATTTATGATCAGCTTATCTATGAATATTATTTGAATCTCCTCTGAATTCTTATATGCATGATTTGATATCTTTGCAAGTCTCTTCAAACTATCGATTTGGTTTGGCCAACTAGATTGGTTTTTCTTGCAATGGGATAAGTGCTTAGCTTTGGGTTCAATCTTGCGGTGCTCAATCCCAGTGAGAGAAGGGCAACCGACACATATTGTATTGTTGCCATCAAGGATACAAGATGGGGTTTTCATCATATTGCTTGAGTTAATCCCACTACATCATGTCATCTTACTTAATGCGTTACTCTGTTCTTATGAACTTAATACTCTAGATGCAGTCAGGAGTCGGTCAATGTGTGGAGTAATAGTAGTAGATGCAGAATTGTTTTTGTCTACTTGATACAGACGTGATGCATATATTCATGATCATTTCCTTATATATCGTCATAACTTTGCGCTTTTATATCAATTGCTCGGCAGTAATTTGTTCACCCACCGTAATAATTTCTATCGTGAGAGAAGCCTCTAGTGAAACCTATGGCCCACAGGTCTATTTTCCATCATATAAGTATCCGATCTATAATTCCAGTTTCCTATTTACTTTCTCTACAGTCTTTTACTTTCTGTTGCATAAACCAAAAATACCAAAAATATTACTTTACCGGTTATCCATCTATATCAGATCTCACTTTGAAAATAATCGTGAAGGGATTAACAACCCCTTTATCGCGTTGGGTGCAAGTTGGTGTTTGTTTGTGCAGGTATTCAGTGGCTTGTTGCGTTGTCTCCTACTGGATTGACACCTTGGTTCTCAAAAGCTGAGGGAAATACTTACTCTACTTTGCTGCATCACCCTATCCTCCTCAACAGAAAAACCAACGCAAGCTCAAGAGGTAGCAGGAAGGATTTCTGGCGCCGTTGCCGGGGAGATCTATGCCAAGACGAGACATACCAAGTACCCATCATAAACTCTCATCCCTCACATTACATTATTCTCCATTCGCCTCTCGTTTTCCTCTCCCCCATTTCTAAAATGCTTTTCGAAAAGATTCGCCTTTTCTTCGCCCCTTTTCCGTTCGTCTTTTTCACTTGCTTTTTGCGTGCTCGTGTGTTGGGTTGCTTGCTTTGTCACGATGGCTCAAGATAATACCAAATTGTGTGACTTTTCCGATACCAACAACAATGATTTTATTAGTACTCCGATTGTTCCCGATGCTAATGCGGAATCTTGTCAAATTAATACTGCTTTGCTGAATCTTGTTATGAAAGATCAATTTTTTGGCCTTGCCAATGTAGATTCCACATCCCATCTTAACAATTTTGTTGATTTGTGTGATATGCAAAAGAAAAAAGATGTGGATAATGATATTGTTAAATTGAAGCTATTCCGTTCTCACTTAGGGATCACGCTAAAACTTGGTTTTCATCTTTGCATAAAAATATTATTGATTCATGGAACAAGTGTTAAGATGCTTTTATTTCCATGTATTTTCCTCCCACTAAAATCATCTCCCTTAGGAATGATATTATGAATTTTAATCAACCTGATCATTAACATGTTGCACAATCTTGGGAGAGGATGAAATTAATGATTAGAAATTGCCCTACTCATGGTTTGGATTTGTGGATGATTGTACAAAAAATTTATACCGGATTGAATTTTGCTTCTAGAAATCTTTTAGATTCGGCTACGGGAGGTAATTTTATGGAAATTACTTTAGGAGAAGCTACTAAACTCCTAGATAATGTTATGGTTATTTATTCTCAATGGCACACCAAAAGATCTTCCACTAATAAAAAAAGTGCATGCAATTGAAGACATTAATGTTTTGAGTGGAAAGACGGATGAGCTTATGAAATTATTTGCTAGCAAGAGTACTTCTACTGATCCTACTGATATGCCTTTTGTCTACTTTGATTGAGAACAATAATGAATCTATGGATGTGAATTTTTTTGGTAGGAATAAGTTTGGTAATAACAATTATGGTAATTTTAATCCTAGGTCATTTCCTAGTAATTCCTCTAACAATTATGGTAATTCCTACAATAATTCCTATGGAAATTATAATAAGATGCCCTCTGAATTTGAGAATAGTGTTAAAGAATTTATATGTTCACAAAATAATTTCAATGCTTTGATTGAAGAAAAATTGCTTAAGATTGATGATCTGGCTAGGAACATGGAAAAAATTTCTCTTGATCTATTCCACCTAAGCATGATATCAATGAGTCTCTCAAAGCCATGAGAATTTCAATTGATGGTTGCAAAGAAAGAACCGCTAAGATGTGTGCTAAAAAGATTGGTTTATAAAAGCGTTTTCTTCTAGTTTCCATGAAAATAATAATGAAGATCTTAAAGTGATTGATGTGACTCCTATTGAATCTTTTTCCAAAGTGAATCTTGATAAAGATGGGACTAGAGGTGAGTCAACTTTAGTTAGAAGGCATCCCAATGATTTGGAGTTTTTAGATCTTGATGCAAAAATTGATAAAAGTGGGATTGGAGAGGTCAAAACTTTAGGTAGCAATGAACCCACTCTTTTGGATTTCAACGAATTTAATTTTGATAATTGTTCTTTAATAGATTGTATTTCCTTGTTGCAATCCATGTTGAATTATCCTCGTGCTTATAATGAAAACAACACTTTTACTAAACATATCATTGATGCTATGAGCAATCTTTTGAAGAAAAGCTTGAATTGGAAGTTTCTATCCCTAGAAAACTTTATGATGAGTGGGAACCTACTATTAAGATTAAGATTACAGACAATGAATGCTATGCTTTGTGTGATTTGGGTGCTAGTGTTTCCACGGCTACAAAAACTTTATGTGATGTGTTAGGTTTCCGTGAATTTGATGATTGTTCCTTAAATTTGCATCTTGCGGATTCGACTATTAAGAAACCTATGGGAAGGATTAATGATGTTCTTATTGTTGCAAATAGGAATTATTTGCCCGTAGATTTCATTGTTCTTGATATAGATTGCAATCCTACATGTCCTATTATTCTTGTTAGACCTTTCCTTAGAACGATTCGTGCAATTATTGATATGAAAGAAGGAAACATTAGATTTCAATTTCCCTGAAGAAGAGGCATGGAGCACTTCCCTAGAAAGAAAATTAAATTTCCTTATGCATCTATTATGAGAGCCACTTATGGATTGCATACCAAAGATGACAATACGTAGATCTATTCGTGTTTTATGCCTAGCTAAGGGCGTTAAACAATAGCGCTTGTTGTGAGGCAACCCAATTTTATTTTTGTTCTTTCTTTTTAGGTCCTGTTTTGCACTAAATAATTCATCTAGCCTCTGGTTAGATGTGGTTTTGTGTTTTAGTTAGTGTTTGTCCCAAGTAAGACCTTTGGGATAGCCTACGGTAATAGTTGATTTGATCCTGCTAAAAAACTGAAACTTTTGCACCAAGAAGATTAGTTTTCATTTTTAACATATGCGCGATAAAATAATGATTATTTTTGTAAAGGGTTATTAAACGAATTTTCTAGGAATTTCCTAATTTTTCATGATTTTTGGAGTTACAGAAGTATTCGAAATATCCAGATTGCTACAGACTGTTATGTTTTTGACAGATTCTGTTTTTCGCGTGTTGTTTGGTTATTTTGATGAATGTATGGCTAGTATCGGGGTATGAACCATCGAAAATTTGGAATACAGTAGTATTACACCAATATAAATAAATAATGAGTTCACAACAGTACCAAAAGTTGTGATTTATTTTCTTATACTATCGGAGCTTATGAGATTTTCTGTTGGAGTTTTGTGTTGTGAAGTTTTCAAGTTTTGGTTAAGGATTTAATGGACTATGGAATAAGGAGTGGCAAGAGCCTAAGCTTGGGGATGCCCAAGGAACCCCAAGGTAATATTCAAGGACACCAAGAGCCTAAGCTTAGGGATGCCCCGGAAAGGCATCCCCTCTTTTTTCTTCGTCTATCGGTAACTTTACTTCAGCCTATATTTTTATTCACCACATGATATGTGTTTTGCTTCGAGCGTCTTGTATGATTTGAGTCTTTGTTTGTTAGCTTGCCACAATCATCCTTGTTGTACACTCCTTTTGAGAGAGAAATGCATGAATCATGATTTATTAGAATGCTCTATGTGCTTCACTTATATCTTTTGAGCTAGGCAAATTTGCTCTAGTGCTTCACTTATATGTTTTAAGAGCACATCGGTGGTTTTATTTTAAAGAAATTGATGAACTCTCGTAGTTAACTTATATTATTTTGAGAGTCTTTAAAATAGCATGGTAATTTTCTTTGGTTATAAAATTAGTACTAATACGATAGGCATCCAAGAGGGATATAATAAAAACTTTCATATAAAGTGCATTTAATACTATGAGAAGTTTGATTCCTTATGATTGTTTTGAGATATGAAGATGGTGATATTAGAGTCATGATAGTAAGTAGTTGTGTAATTGAGAAATACTTGTGTTAAATTTTGTGAGTCACATACCATCACGGATGGTGAACCGTTATGTGATGAAGTTCGAGCATGATTTATTTATTGATTGTCTTCCTTATGAGTGGCGGTCGGGGACAAGTGATGGTCTTTTCCTACCAATCTATCCCCCTAGGAGCATGCGCGTAGTACTTTGTTTTGATGACTAATAGATTTTTGCAATAAGTATGTGAGTTCTTTATGACTAATGTTGAGTCCATGGATTATATGCACTCTCACCTTTCTGCCATTCCTAGCCTCTCTAGTACCGCACAACTTTCGCCGGTACCAAAAACCCACCATATACCTTCCTTAAAATAGCCACCATACCTACCTATTATGGCATATCCGTAGCCATTCCGAGATATATTGCCATGCAACTTTCCACCGTTCCGTTTATTATGACATGCTTCATCATTGTCATATTGCTTTGCATGGTCATGTAGTTGACCTCGTATTTTTGGCAAAGCCACCGTTCATTATTTTTTATACATGTTGCTCTTGATTCATTGCACATCCCGGTACACCGCCGGAGGCATTCACATAGAGTCATCTTTTGTTCTAAGTATCGAGTTGTAAGTAAATAAAAGTGTGATGATCTTCATTATTAAAGTGTTGTCCCATGTGAGGAAAGGATGATGGATACTATGATTCCCCCACAAGTCGGGATGAGACTCCAAACGAAAAATAAAAAAGAGGCCAAAAAAATGAGAGAAGGCCCAACAAAAAAATGAGAGAAAAGAGAGAAGGGGCAATGCTACTATCCTCTTACCACACTTGTGCTTCAAAGTAGCACCATGTTCTTCATGATAGAGAGTCTCTTATGATATCACTTTCATATACTAGTGGGAATTTTCATTATAGAACTTGGCTTGTATATTCCAATGATGGGCTTCCTAAAAATGCCCTAGGTCTTCGTGAGCAAGCAAGTTGGATGAACACCCACTCAGTTTTATTTTTGATCTTTCATAAACTTATAGCTCTAGTGCATCCGCTGCATGGCA
This sequence comes from Triticum urartu, assembly GCF_056163025.1. NCBI lineage: Eukaryota > Viridiplantae > Streptophyta > Magnoliopsida > Poales > Poaceae > Triticum > Triticum urartu. The sequence goes on along the minus strand of NC_141874.1, from coordinate 366,435,921 downwards.
ATCCCTACTCACTCACATTGATATCTATTAATGGGCATCTCCAAAGCACGTTGATACGCCTAGTTCATGTGAGACTATCTCCTTCTTTTTGTCTTCTCCATTGCGTGCATGTGTTCCAATGAGGTGTTGTGTGATGTTTCAATACCCAATGCACAACTTTGATGTGGCACATGCTTCGGAATCTGAAAACGCACTATAGAGAGGTTCACGAGACGTAGTTCCCCTCACTTCGAGCCGGTGGGAGGGATCATGTGTATGCACGTGCCCGAACTTTGATCTAGAATCTCATGATGATCCACACCATAACACAGGCCAAGATGAATCCACCTTTGGTCGTCCCACTGTCGATGAATACTGATAACCTTCGTGGGCTAATGAATGGGCACGTCGTTGATAATTGCACGAGGGGGTGTTCGAGGACCACCAATGCATGCATGTGGCCTGAACATGATGTGGCACCTTCCTCACAAAACGGCCAATGAGTAATGTACTAGAATTAACTATTTTCACGCACATTGAAAGCCCATATATAATGTACTAGAATTAACTATTTTGACATACTCTTTTCTAGACATTAACTGTTTTCAATCTTCATGTCTACTTAGGCACTAACAAATGGGAAAAAGGTATAACCAATAGGTGGTTGAAGAAGCACCGGGATTTTCTCAGTTCTCATGACATTCATTTGACGATAATAATGCTTGAAGGATATGCATCCAACCATGCAAACACTAACTTTGTGACATTCTTCATATTGAATGTGAGGGCATTATTGTCCGTGAGGATTAAGTTTTTCAACAAAAAAATTCACACGACTGGACATGTTGAACGACATAAGAAGAAGTTTCAGGTGGACATAAGGGCTTCTGAACGTGCCCGGCTTCTATGTACAACAACTTGTCGTCATCATGTACCAGTAGATTTTCTGGCCCGAGATCTTAATTTTATGGATCAAACCGATCCATTTGATTCCGACTACCCAAGACACTACAAAAAAAAGACACATCCATGACATTTTGGGCCGAACGAATTTTTTTCTGTCATACTTATGACACTTCTATGACGATAATTGTGACAAAACCCGGTATCATCATAGATGTGGTGGGCTCCCACTTCTATGTAAAAAAATCATGACAGAAAATGGGCTTTTCGTCCTGGGCGGGCCGGAGACGCAACTGCATGACATTCTTTGGGCCATCCATGACAAAAAAGCCGGTGGTAGAAGAGAGGGCTAGGAAAATATCGGGGTGTTCCCGATTACGGTGGGTGTCGGGGCCGAGCGATGCGTGTTTGTCTCATACACGCACGCACGTGTGTGTGAGGCGTTGGGCTCTAACTGAACCCGAGCGAGGCATTCGCGTACTGAACCCGACCGATTGCACTGTAGGCTAAGCGTTACTAAACCCGAGCGATCGATAGATGGCTGTTAACTGAACACGATCGAGCGATTCCTTCGCTAATGCTACTAACTAAAGCCAATCGATGCTGCCCCTGGATGAACAATGAGCGTTGCTGGCGGGGTTTGGATGAACAGTTCCCGGTGGGGGTGGATGAACAGGACCCCGTGGTGTTGCCTCCGGATGAACAGGACCCGGATCGATCGAGCCGGTTGGAGCTGGATGAACAGGACCTCGTGGAGGGCTGGATGAACAGGACTACCCCGTGGAGGGCTGGACGAACAGTAGACTATGGAGGGCTGGATGAACAGTAGCCTGTGGAGGGGTGGCTGAACAGGAGCCCGTGGAGAGGGCTAGTTGAACAGTAGCCGGTGGAGTAGCGCGCGGTGGAGGCTGGATGAACAGTAGCCGGTGGAGTAGCGCGCGGTGGAGGCTGGATGAACAGGAGCTCGTGGATGAACAGTCGCAGGTGGAGGTTGGAGGAGGTCGACGGTGGATGAACAGTAGCCTGTGGAGGCTGGAGGGGGTCGACGGTGGAGATGGACAGTATCCAGTGGAGTCTCGTTTTGCGGTACGCCACACCCCTCCCAATGAACAGGACCCCCGTTTTGACCGTAGCGCTCCAACACAAGTCCATTTCCTCCATTTTGTGGTACGCCACACCCCTCCTGATCAATAGGACCCCGTTTCGACCGTAGGAGGTCCGTTTCCTCCGTTTTGTGGTACGCCAGACCACTCCCGATGAACAGGATCCCGTTTCGAACGTGGTCGGTTGAACACAAGGCTGTTTCCTCCGTTCTGCGGTACGCCAGGCCTCGTTTCCATCGGTTGTTCCATCCAAGCCATCCCGATGAACACGACGACGCATTACGTTCCGACCCAGCCGGTTGGCTCCCCATGAACATGACAACAACGCAGTTTCTCCGTTCTGACCCAGCCATGTACACGAGCCCTGGCCGTACGTATGCGCGATTAGGCAGTCGAGACCCCGCCCGTATGTACGTACGTGGCCATATTTTCTTTCTTGCACACTAGACGTTGTACGTACGTGTACATGCTATGTGCGCGCCTCTAATACGACATGCGCGCGCCTCTACATCGACCAGTATGTACGTAGACGTTCACGACCAGAATGACAATGCTACGTACGCTTTGACCAGGTGGGTCCCGACTGTCAGGCACTTCCTTGCGTGTGAAGATGTAGCTGGTGAGTCCTAGCAGTCAGGGGGGTGAATCATTTGTTTTGCCCGGAAGCACTTCCTTGCGTGCGAAGATGTAGCTGGTGGGTCCTAGCAGTCAGGGGGGAACTTTTTTTTCGCGAAACACGGTGGCCCGTCCGGTGGGTCCCCGCTATCAGGTGGAGGAATAATTATTTTGTGCGTAATAAGGAGGCACTTCCTTGCTGCAGCCGTGGACCCAGCTGTTAGCCTCTCCACGTACAATCCATGTCCGATGGAAGCCGTTCCTTGACCACGTTAACCACACCGCGCCGAGAGCACCAGGGCGGTGGACGATGGCGAGGCCTTGGAAGGGGAGGACACGGAGCCGGGGAAGGCGCGGCAGTGGATGCCCACGCGTAGAGGAGTATGAGGGTTCACTGGTTCGCTGCGGTGTGAGGCTGCCGTCGCCACAGAATAACAGGGGGTGTGGGTGAGTAGGGGGATGGCCTAGCCAGCAGTGGGAGTAGTAGGGGGCGGTGAGGCCTTCGCAGCATCGCAGCCGGCCACGGTAGGTTGGCGCATGAGGCACGACCAGCGCTGGTTTGGGTGGCTGGAGCAAGAAGACCAAAGGTTGAAGAAGCACTACGGCCGTTGGATGGACATCGTATGGTCACTGGAGCTAGAATCGTTCATATTGACTAAGTTGACAAAGCCCTCCGTCCCCGTCAACTTAGTTGGCCCACTAGTCAGCCTCCCGCTATTGTGGGTCCCAGCTAGTAGGGGGAGTATTCATTGTTTTGTGCGTAATAAGGAGGCACTTCCTTGCGTGCGAAGATATAGCTGGTGGGTCCGAGCTATCAGCGGCGGTAACGTTGTTTTCGCCAAATAGAGAGGCCCTTTCGGCGGGTCCCAGATGTCAGGTGGAGGAATCATTATTTTGCGCGTAATAAGGAGGCATTTCCTTGCATGCGGCCGTGGACCCAGCTGTCAGCCTCTCCACGTACAGTCCACTTCAGATGCATGTCGGTCGTTGACCACGTTAACCAGGCCGCACCGAGAGCACCAGGGTGGTGGACGATGCCGAGGCCTAGGAAGGGAACTACACGGAGGCAGGGAAGACTCGGCAGTTGTTTCCCACACGGAGGGGAGTATGACTGTGCGAGGGTTTACTGGTTCGTCTACCGTCGCCGGAGAATAACAGTAGGTGTGGGTGAGTAGAGGGATGGCTAGGCCGGCGATGGGAGTACGGTGGGGCGTTGAGGCCTGCGCGGCAGCAAAGCTGGCCGCGGGCAGGAGGGAGCAGGCAGTCCCGCCAGCGCTTGTTTGAGCGGCTAGAGCAGGAAGAGCAGAGATTGAAGAAGCACGACGGTCGTTGGATGGACATCCAACAGTCACTGCTTGTGCGTCAACCTTTTTTTAGGAAAGCCTCAAATCTGTGGAAAACAGTATACAACCCATCTGCCATTATTTCTAATAATTTACAGCCCATTTGCTAATTCTTAAGGTTTTTTTGGAGCCCATATTCTTTTTGTTAGCATTAGAGCCCATATTGTGGCCACGGTTAAAAAATTGTACGAAATTTTGCATATTTCGGTGTGGTCTGAACTGTTTTTAATCTCGAAATTTCGAGTCACATTCAAACTGATTTTAAATATAAATGTATATCAATATAAAATCCAACAAATTGTCCACGCATAAAAACCAATGCAATTTAAAATCTCGAAATGAAAGAAAAGAAATTTGAAACTAATTGCCGGTTTGATGTGTTTTAAAAATCTACATCCCATTTCTCATTACTGATAGGCCATTTTCTCGGCAGGCCAAATGAAGCTCTCCTCGTCTTGAAAGATTTGCAGCCCAACAGGCCTGACAAAGCGACTTACACTACTACGAAAAAGCCTAGTAGTAGCGCGGGTGCCTGCGCTACTACTACGTCGCTACAGCTAACTAGTAGTAGTACATGTGTTAGTAGTAGCGTGTGTCTGTGACCCGTGCTACTACTATTAATTTGAAAAACCAAAAAAAATCTCAACCCCATGGCGTGCACACGCTGACCGGGAGCAAGGAGATCTCGGCCATGACACGTGCCTCGTGGAAGCCATCGAGGGCGGCCGCGGAGGCCTTCCTGGCATGGGCCGGGAGCTGGAGGACCTGCATCTTTGCATCGTGCGTGGGGAGCAGCACCTCGTGGTGGCCGTCGTCGTTGAGGTCGGCGACGAGCGGCAGGAGGCTGTCCACGTCGTGCGTGATCGGGAACCCGTCGTCCGATAGGTGGTACCACGCCTCCCGGAACGAGAAGTCACCCTCGTGCTGCCGGAGGAGGTGGGGGATGGGTCAGCTAGCATTCCGGATCAAATCAGAGAGGGGGGGAGGAGGAGGGCTGACCTGGAGCAAGAATAAGACGGTGAAGGCGGCGAGGAGGAGGATGCCGAGGTCGCGCTTCCGCGTCTTGGCGGCAGCGAGGAGCTCCGGCGACCGCCCACCGGAGGGATCTCGGTGAGGGAGGGGGCGACCGCCACCGCTTGAGTATGAGGTAGAGATGACACAAGTGAGAGAGGGGGAAAGTGAGGGAGAGAGGAGGGATTCGGCTGAGGATACGGGGATTTCACCTACCTCATACTTAGTAGTAGCGAGGGGTATAAAACGGCGCTACTACTATCAACTTAGTAGTAGCGCGGGTTTGTACCCCTCGCTACTACTATGGCATGTCCCGGGAGGGCACAGTAGAGTTTGCTTAGTAGTAGCGAGGGTTAGTATCAACTTAGTAGTAGCGAGGGGTAAAAACCCGCGCTACTAGTAAGTAGCAGTAGCGAGGGTTCTAAACCCTCGCTACTAGTAAGCATCTTCCTATAAGCTTTTCCCTAGTAGTGTTACTTGGCAAATCACAACAAAACTGGGCTGTGGCTGTGGACCCAGCTGCGGTCGTGGACCCAGCTATCAGCCTCTCCACTTACAGTACTCCTCCGATGGAAGTCGGTCGTTGACCACATTGACCATGCCGCGCCGAGAGCACCAAGGCGGTGTACGACAGCGAGGCCTAGGAAGGGGACGACGCAGAGCCAGGGAAGACGCGGCAGTGGATGCCCATGCGGAGAGGAGTACGAGGGTTCACTTTTTCGACTGCGGTGTGAGGCTGCCGTTGCCGCAGAATAACAGGGGGTGTAGGTGAGTAGAGGGATGCCCTGGGCAGCGGTGGGAGTAGTAGGGGGCGGTGAGGCCTCCGCGGCATCACAGCCGGCCACGAGAGGCAGGAGCACGCGGCACGACCAGCGCTGGTTTGGGCGGCTGGAGTAAGAAGACCAGAGGTTGAAGAAGCACTACGCCCGTTGGATGAATATCATATGGTAATTGGAGCTAGAATCGTTCATATTGACTAAGTTGACAAAGCCCTCCATCCCCGTCAACTTGGTAGGCCCACAAGTCAGCCTCCCACTATGTTGGGTTCCAGCTGGCAGGGGGGGTATTCATTTTTTTGTGCATAATAAGGAGGCACTTCCTTGCGTGCGAAGATAGCTGGTGGGTCCGACCTGTCAGTAGGGGGCATGTTTTTTTTGCGAAATACAAAGGCCCTTCCGGTGGGTCCCAGATGTCAAGTAGAAGAATCGAAGACTTGAGAAGGCATACAGAACAAGCTAGTGTACCAGTAAAGAGACATTGCTAAGTTTTAGAAAAAAGAGAGACGTGCTCCTATAGCTAGTTCGAATCCAAACCTAGACTATGACTATATATGGTGCTATGATAGTCTGCAAGTAATGAAACTGATATATCCAACGTTCGCTTCTCCTCTTCCCTACTTACTCTGCCTAGCATCAGAATCTCTGGCCGCAGCAACCATGTCCGCTGGCTGCTCGTCCACCTGCTCTTCAGCAGGCAACAACCAAATATGCGCCAAGTCGCCACCCGTACCATCGCCTGTGGGTCTCATCACACCCACGCCGGCACGCGCACCGCAGCCGGTTGCTCATCGAAACCCGCTGTCGTTGGTGTGGTGCCACTACTGGAAATCACGCAGAGTCATCCGTTGTGTCTCAACCACAATCCTCAACCCTGGCTGAGTCTTCTACAAATGCCCGAATCATGGGGTAATAATAAGTTTCAGTGTTGTTCTACTGCTTTCAGTTGCTGATTTTTTAATAGTTTGGTTGATGTTCTTCCAATTTGATTCATGCAGAAAAGGGAAGATTCATGTGATTTGTATTTCTGGGAAGTTGTTGATGTGGGGGAGTGCAACTATGCTGATTATTTGGTCAGCCGAGGAATCCCAATACTAGTAGGTTGGGGTGTTGGACAAGTAACTGAAGGAATGACAGAAGAGGAAGATGCAGAGCAGAAGGTTAAAGGTGCAGTTCCTCTGATCATGGCCAAGCAACAGCTGCTGAATGGCCTTGACAGCAATGAGGAGATGAAAGAGCTTGTGATGATAATGGGCAAAATCGATGTGCTTTGTAGGATGATTGTCTCCTTATTTGTAGTGTATGTAGCACTCATGATGTATTCAGTGGCTATGACATGAGCACTTTACTGAAACTAGTAATGAATGAAATCTGTGTAGCAGGCTGGGCGTAGTGTTGTGAAAATCTAATGATTTCTATTAACGGAAATCAGGGGGTATCGCCTTTTGCTAATAAATAAATAAATAAATAAATAGCAGAGGCCCTTTTGGTAATAAATAAATAACTTAGCAGAGGCCCTGTCGGGTCAGCTTTGTTCTCATTCGAAGACGTCGAGCAAATTGCAGTCCAACAGTAAACTATGTCATCAAATTCAAGTTTCACAGCCAAATATGAGTACAACTAAACAAAAATGTCATCATGTTTTAGTCGTCATACAATCACCAAACACAAATCAGCATACATAACAAGTTATGTTCTCACAGGAAAATACTAAACAACATGTTCATCAGGTTTCAGTTGTCATAGCAAACACAATTTCACATAGTAGATAAAAAACGTCTTCTGATAGGAAAATACGACAAAAGCAATGTAATCATCATCCACAGCAGCAGCGTCAACATCTTCGCCATGTGTATCAGTCTGAATCGTAATTCCCCATGGTGTCATCTTCTTCTTCGTCCTCAACGTCCTTGAACATTGGCTTCTTCTTGATCAACTCTTGTATGTCCACAACACGACAGGCAATCTTTTCGTCGGCGTCATTGACGTGATGGTTCTCAAAGATATTAGGAACATCTGCGTTATCTTGTACATCAGGAGCAGTGTAAGCATCATCTTGTTGTGCAACATCATTAAATGAATTCCTCTACTCAAACCTTTGCAATACTCTCCAGTCATCGTTACGTGCAAATGTGTCTTCCAAGAAAAATATCCGTGTTGCTTAATTTGCCAAAATAAAAGGCTCGTTTGTCTGGTACGCTGCCTTGACATTGATGGATTTGAAATAATCACCAGCTCCGGGTTTTGCGATCCTGGAAAACAGGTTATACCAACGACAGCACAACAGAACCACACACCGATGATCCTCGAAACTGGAGATATACTGCAACTGAACAATGTCTGTTATGTTAGCATATATTTCAGTTGTCTCTTTGTCATACGTATCCGTGCTCATGATGGCACTGTTTTGTGTCTTCCTGCCTTCGTCTCGTGCAAGGGTGTTGTAGCGCACATCTCCAACAACGCAAGATTCATAATGTCTTACCCAAGTATCAGGACCCACTGCTAGTGAGTAAGGGGCATCGTCAACTGCCTGCCCATCCTCCCGCATCTTCTTAACCTATGGTTAGAAAATAGATAAGCCGATCATCTTATGTACTCAATGTATTAAAAAAACTAACAGTGCAATTCAAAAGCTTACATGGCTCTTGAACCATTTCGCAAATCCTTCCATAACCAGTTTGTTAATGTTTCTTGGATTTTGCGGCAGTAACTCCTTTCAGTAGATGTTGCACAACATAGTGATCACGTCAAACATCTAAATATATAAGAATGTGCTGCATGTTTAGTAGATTACGATGTATAAGTTGTAGTACTTAGCACTTAGTTGATATAAGGTAGTATCTCAGGACAGTTATTCAAAACATACCAAACCATTTTGTCCAAATCTTTAGGTTTGTCCTCTTGTCGACTCTTCCCTGTAACTCGAACAAAATAATCGAAAACATTGAGCCCGGGATTGTCTTCGTCCACCTCTTTCCTAAGCTGATCAGTTGTTTCAATGTATTTTGAGCAGAATGTCAACGCTTCTGTAGCAATGTAGGCCTCTGCAATGGAACCCTCGGGTCTAGCTCTGTTCCTAACATAGCCCTTGAAAGTGCCTAGCCGCCTGTCAATAGGGTACATCCAGCCATACTGTACTGGACCTCTAAGTAGTGCCTCATCAGGTAGATGAACAACCAAATGCACCATCACATCAAAGAAGACTGGAGGATATATCTTCTCAAGGTCGCATAGGATAGTTGGTATCTTGTCTCTAAGACGCTCCAAAGCATCTATCCTGATATTTCTATTGCAGAGTTCCCTGCAGAATTGTCCCAATCTGCAACTGCTCTATATAAGTCAGGGTGGCCCAATCCTCTAAGGATAACAGGTAAAACCCTTTGAAGTAGGACGTGGCAGTCATGAGTTGACAACCCTTGTACCTTGTTTCCATCTGCACTAACTCTCCTTTCAGGGTTGGAAGCAAATCCATGTGGGAATCTCACATGTGATAGGACCTCGCAGAATTCTTTTCTTTTTACCTTGTCCAAGACGTACACAACTAGTGCCATATACCCGTGGTTTACCATCATCTTGCACCTGCAAATCCTGTCTAATACCCAGCTGTGTCAAATCAATCCTAGATTTTTAAGGTATCTTTCGTCTTGCCTTCAATATTAAGAAGTGTGCCGATAATGCTGTCAAATATATTTTTCTCGATGTGCATCACATCAAGATTATGCCGCAGATCCAAATCTTTCCAATACTCCAAGTCCCACAAAGTGGACCTGCGGGTAAACAATAATATCTCTTCTGCCCTGCCATGCTTCCTTTTCCTGCTACCATTACCAGGATGGTTTCCTGGTGTAATATGCCTGACCTTCTCTAATTCCACTTGCAACTCATCGGCGGTGAGCCTCTTTGGCGCATCACGGTTTTCATACTTTGCATTGAACACATGTCTTCGATATTTTCTAGGATGCGGCTTGTCCTTGTAACAGATCTTGCTAAGTATTACGTATGACAGCGGATTCCTATCACAGCGAACACATGCATTGTAACCATGTGTCGTTCGCCCTGACATAGTGCCCAAAGCCGGATAATCATGGATGCACCAAATTATAACAGCATGTAGAAAGAAATCAGCTGGTGGGCTGCTATATAGGTCTCGAGTGAGAACACCCCTCCATAGCTGTTGAAGTTCCTCCACAAGAGGCTCTATGAACAAATCAAAATCCTTTCCAGGACTTTTTGGACCTGGGATGAGCAAGGCCATCATGTAGTTTGATTCTTTGGTGCAGACAATTGGAGGCATGTTGTAAGGGATAACAAGCACTGGCCACTGCTACCTCGTGAGCACTTGTGTTGGTTTTCCCTCGAAGAGGAAAGGGTGATGCAGAAAAGTAGCGTAAGTATTTCCCTTAGTTTTTGAGAACCAAGGTATCAATCCAGTAGGAGGCCACGCATGAGTCCCTCGCACCTACACAAACAAATAAATCCTCGCAACCAACGCGATAAGGGGTTGTCAATCCCTACACGGTCACTTACGAGAGTGAGATCTGATAGATATGATAAGACAATATTTTTGGTATTTTTATGATAAATATGCAAAGTAAAATAAAAGGCAAAGGAAATAACTAAGTATTGGAAGATTAATATGATGGAAGATAGACCCGGGGGCCATAGGTTTCACTAGTGGCTTCTCTCAAGAGCATAAGTATTCATGGTGGGTAAACAAATTACTGTTGAGCAATTGACAGAATTGAGCATAGTTATGAGAATATCTAGGTATGATCATGTATATAGGCATCACGTCCGAGACAAGTAGACCGACTCCTGCCTACATCTACTACTATTACTGCACACATCGACCGCTATCCAACATGCATCTAGTGTATTAAGTTCAAGAGAACAGAGTAACGCTTTAAGCAAGATGACATGATGTAGAGGGATAAACTCATGCAATATGAAATAAACCCCATCTTGTTATCCTCGATGGCAACAATACAATACGTGCCTTGCTGCCCCTACTGTCACTGGGAAAGGACACCGCAAGATTGAACCCAAACCTAAGCACTTCTCCCATTGCATGAAAGATCAATCTAGTAGGCCAAACCAAACTGGTAATTCGAAGAGACTTGCAAAGATAACCAATCATACATAAAAGAATTCAGAGAAGATTCAAATATTGTTCATAGATAAACTTGATCATAAACCCACAATTCATCGGTCCCAACAAACACACCGCAAAAGAAGATTACATCGAATAGATCTCCACAAGAGAGGGGGAGAACTTTGTATTGAGATCCAAAAAGAGAGAAGAAGCCATCTAGCTAATAACTATGGACCCATAGGTCTGAAGTAAACTACTCACACTTCATCGGAGAGGTTATGGTGTTGATGTAGAAGCCCTCCGTGATCGATGCCCCCTCTGGCGGAGCTCCGAAATAGGCCCCAAGATGGGATCTCATGGATCCAGAAAGTTACGGCGGTGGAATTAGGGTTTTGGCTCCGTATCTGGTAGTTTGGGGGTATGTAGGTATATATATGAGGAAGGAGTACATCGGTGGAGCCACAGGGGGCCCACGAGGGTGGAGGGCACGCCTGGGGGTAGTTGCGCCCCCTACCTCGTGGATTCCTAGTTGATGTCTTGATGAAGGGTCCAAGTCCTCTGGATCATGTTCATTCGGAAAATCATGTTCCCGAAGGTTTCATTCCGTTTGGACTCCGTTTGATATTCTTTTTCTGCGAAACCCTAAAATAGGCAAAAAACTGCAATTCTGGGCTGGGCCTCCGGTTAATAAGTTAGTCCCAAAAATAATATAAAGGTGTATAATAAAGCCCAATAATGTCCAAAACAGAATATAATATAGCATGGAACAATCAAAAATTATAGATACGTTGGAGACGTATTAGCCACATGCTATATGTGGCGCTCTGGTGGCCAAATGGGTTAAATCCATCTGATGCTAAGCCAAGTCTAATGTTTCTTGGGTCAGCAGGAAACATTTCATGGTTCTGATTGAAGCTTTTCCACTCACTACCATGTGATGGATGGCTCATTACATTCTGATCTCTGTACTCCTGGTTCCTAGAATGCCATAATACATCCTCTCTTGTTTCAGCATCATGAAACAACCTCTGCAATCTTGGTGTAATTGGAAAATGTCTCAGAACATTATGAGGAATCCTCTTCACAGCATCGCCATCTTTCCATCTTGATGATTTGCATTTCGGGCATTCACTTAAGTTGGCAAAATCCTTCCGGAATAGAACACAATTATTCTTACAAACGTGGATCATATCATATCCAATTCCAACTGCATGAAGGAAATTCTTCATTTTACTGTAGGTGTGTGGCAGCTCAGACGCATCTGGGAAAGCTTTGCGGAAAGCAGCCAACATCGCATCGAACGATTTGTTGGTCATCCTCTCAGATGTCTTCACCTAAAGAAAGGTGACCATAGCTGAGAATACTGACAGCTTATTTCCTAGGGTGACAGCCACGTTGAATTGTTCCAACATGCGGGCCCACCATTTTTCTTCTGCAGGTGAAAGTTCACGGAATGCATGAGCATTTCGTAGCATTGTTTCATTGTTGGTCAAACTCACTGGCTCCGCCACCACCTCCTCCTCCTCCTCTTCCACCTGAGCATCACGCAGATCAAGATGGTGATCTGCTGCTTCCACGTAGTCAATAACATTGACGTTCATAGCTTCACCATGATGAACCCACCTAGTATATGTGACCAACATCCCATACAAGTGTAGATGATTTTGCATAGTTGACTAGGGTCTTGTAACTGAATTCATACAACTGCTACACGGGCAGAGCACATCTGATTTCGGATCACTGTACTCAGTTGTGATAAAGTTCATGAAGTTTTCAACCCCCTCGACATATGCAGTGGAGAATCTTCGATCAGAAGTTATCCAAGTCTTGTCCATCTATTAGACATACAAATTAGTTCTTCTACTTGATATTACAGGAAAAACATATATGTTTTTTTATGAAGTCCAGAAAAAATACCTAGGTCGATGTCTAAAGCTATGGCAAGATATTTGGACGAGCAAATCTAAGTAACAAAATATATGTAAAGCTAATTCAGCAAACAGATTTGAGTGCTAAATTATGGCAGGCTGTTTCAGCAGTCAATGAGGCCGAGCACATAGCCATCGAACTATCGAAGGCCATTACGGCAACAAAGATAGAGTATAAAACGGTGTAGAGCTATTTCACCTAACAGATTGGCTACTAGACCACGACAATCTACATCACAATAAATATATGGCAGGATATTTTAGCAACTAATCGGCCTTGGTATGCCATCTCAGCTAAGCAGATTGAGTGCAAAACAGGCAAAGAAGCTTCTTAAGCAGAGCATATTGAATGTAAACTACTTCGGCAAACAGTGAGATTAACAGCGTCTATCAGCTAACATTCAGCGCTAGACCGACATGCACGGGGCCTCAGTCTAGAATGCACGTACTGTGGGAGAAGCTGACCGCCGTGTGTCTCCACACGAACATCGCCAGCGGTGGTGGCGCTAACCGCCGTGCGCCTCCACAAGAACGTCGCCGGCGGTGGCAGCGCGACTAGAGGATGGAAGTCTACGAGAGCGTACTGTTGGAGCGAGAGGATCGCCGTGCGTCCCACTCGACGAACCGCGGTGCCGACGTATCAGCGCCACGAGGAGGGCGACTTTTCCTAGTTGGCTGAAGTGCGGTTGAATCTAGGATCTGGGGGGAATTTTTGGGTGGGGGGGGATTTTCGTGCGGTGGGCGAGGGCAGTTTGGCGCATGGTTGGTTTCTCCAAGTGCGGTCCCACGTGCCAGTGAAGAGGCTAGCCGAAGCGCATTCCGTTTGCGTGAGCCATGTGCAGGACCGAACGTGTGTATGGTGCAATGCGACCGCGACAGGGGTGCTATAAGTGTACCGCCTTTTTCATTTTAAACTAGGTGCTTCACCCCCTCAAAAAAAACTTTTTGCTTCACGCAATCCATCGATACTACTAATAGTAATCCGGTAATCCCGACTAAAACGGCGCGGCCGGGTCTTTTCCCGCGCGATATGCTAGGAGGTTGGCTTAGTTGGGGTTTTTAGGACAACTAATGCTACACCTACGTAATTCCAGTTACATAATTAACGTAATGTGAAACGTGTGAGCTGTTGATTGTAGATTGGGGGGAGGGAGGGGCCCACGACCATGAAAATCAGGGGAGGAGAGAGAGAGGCAATTTACGTTAACCCTTTCGTAGGTTCCCGTAGATGTAGAAAGATGTGAAATGCGTGAATGTGTAGTTGACGTACTATTGGAGTGCCTAAGATAAATTGTGTATGTATAGACCCTATGTGTTTATTTTACTTCACATGTTAGCTTTGTCTCGGTTCAATAAAAATAAGAGTTGGTGATGATGGTGTGCATGTCATCCTGCAATATAGGTCGTCCGATCTATATCTAATGGATAGGAAGGAAACTATGACAATTTACCCGCACTCCTCTCCACATTTCAAGATAAGGCCTTCCCTCGTTCATCTTTTTCTCCCACAAGATCTTGATCTTCCGTGCAACGCTTGCTAGTACTCCTACAATGTACTATATCATTGTGAAAGTTCATATACAACGGCCGAGATTAATGTAAACACGGAAGATTTTCATTACATTTCAAACTTTTATAGGGCAGAAAAATAAAAGAAACCCGATCCTAAACCTATTCTATGGTGGCGACCGACTTCCTCCATCTGCGATCTCTATGTACGGGGGCGGGGTTCAAGACTCATGAAGTGAAGGTGCGTTCTCCCGCGAGGAAGAGTAGAACACGAGATATGGGCCGGCCAGTTGGCACACCATGCCCTACCGCCTCCCATGCCCTGCTCATCCTCAGAGGAGTCCCCGACCTCGGCAGTGCCAGACATTGGACGGCGGCAAGTAGGATGCGTGGCTTGCGGTGCTCCCGTCGTCGCCCGCCAGCGTGGCCATCGCTTGTGCGGTCATGTCCGCGTCCAGCTACACCGCTATTGCGTCGTGAGAGGCAACTTGAGCGAGGGCGGCGACCTCGAGCTTCAGCCCCGAAGACAAGCTCTCCCGCAGAGCATTGCGCTTGCGGTCATGGCAGATGTGGTGCAGGTAGGAGGACGATGCGCTATGGTGTGGAGGTTAGCTGGGCGTTGCCGCTTTAAGTAGCGCATTCCGGTGAGGCCAAGCGTCCTCGTGCATCATTAAGTCACCAGAGTTGGTTCCTTGGGCACCGAGCCTCTTAACGACGACATGCGGACGGACGGCATGAATGCAGGCAGCTGGCGTCAGCTGGGAACGCACCGCGCGACAGCACGAGGGACGAGGGTTTTTGGTGTCCCAGGGTAGTATGCAGCAGTCATGTGAACGTTGGAGATGCCCTTTGCTCACATGCGATCGACGCATGTCATTTAAAAAGCAAGACGACCCGGCATGGTCTCGGGTCCTGAGGATGCAGTTGGCCGCGCCACACCACTCCGCGGACGCGTCCCGGCGCCCCGTGCTTCCTCAACGAGCCGGGGGTGGGGTGTGTTTGGATTGTGGCCAAAGTGCACCTTTCCAAAATTTTGGTCATGACCCAAAGATTGGTCTTTGTTTGGATGGTTGCCTTTTTTGACATGCCAATGAACTCTAGCCAACTGTAGTTCATTTTTCTTACCAATGTCGGCCAAATCATGGGCAACCAAAACCACAACCAAAATTTTGGCTACCTAATGCTTTGATGGGGAAACCTTGGGCACAAACCAAACATACTGTTGGTCGTGCCATAGCACTAACACCACCTTCGGCACACTAAAACCGACCGTGTCTAGTGACGATGAGCGTGTCACTCACCGCGGTCGCCGTGTCCAGAGGTGGTGCTGGAGCTGCGCCATGTTGTTGGCCCCCACAACCGACATGAACGGTTGCCAGCGGCGAGGAGGTCGTGGGCCAGCTCCTCCATTGGACTAGTCTGTGCTACGTCGTCCCGACAGGTGTGCCCCACATGTTGGTTTCCCTGTTTTCCCGGCCATCTTCGAGCGTCAGTGCTCCGCGTTGCGCATTAGGCCTTTCACTATGTACGCCAAGCGAGACAACTTATTGTTTATTTGAGTTGTTCAAGTATAATCATGTGGCGTTTTCTTATTTCTCATTCCTCTCCAACCTTCTTCTCCATCGATCATGTCGCCCTCCGGTCGAGTCCATCCTCCCGCATGCCTCATTTGAACATTCCATCGAGTATCATTCGCATGTGGGCCTAGACCATGCTTGTATTTCCAATGTATTGGAATTTTTCAGACATGCATACAAACAGATGGTTCATTTAAAGTTTCACTTTGCCTCCACTATGTGTCGCTTCACGTCTTAGTTTTGACATCCCATTCGGTTCATGCCCCGACACATGTTGACGAGATCGATTAAAGTTCAGACATCAATTGCGTGTCGTGCAAGGAGATAAAGGTTTGGTCAGTTTCTATGATAGAAATGACCCACGGGGGGGGGGGGGGTCTATGGGGATCAGGGGGAGTATATTGTACATTCATAAGCGAAACGAATGTATTGTACCCACCCTAGTCCTCTTTCAATCGATCTCCAGACCCCAAGATGAAATCGAGAGAGAACGAGTGGGGGCATGTGTGATACCTAAGGCGGATTCAAAATTTTGAACCGGTGATCATAGCATCCGCAAATCATATATAAAGGGTATTCAATGTTCGTTTCGTTTTTGGACGTACAATATACTCCCTCCTATCCTTTCTAGTTTACATATAACTTTTATGTGTACTCAAAGTATCTCTACTTTGATCAAAAAACTATCAACATTCAACATCGCCCAATCAATATTGTTTGATTCATACGTAGTCCTAGATTTGTACTCGAGATGGTTTCCAATTTGTTTTCAACCATGTGAATGTGCTTGTTCTCGCGCATGCTCTTCCTACTAGGATTTCACCATGTATAGCCAGTCCAATAGTAACTTTTTTAAGCTCCCTGTCCAATAGTACTAGTGGAGTACTGACAACATCTGTACACTAGAGTATGCAGTACTCATAGTAGTACTCCCTTATTCCATTTATATAGGGCCTATGTGGAGGAGGGAGATGTGAAAAAGTAAGGGGAGTGAGCTCCCATGCAAGAGCCTAGCTATATACACATTCCTAGTTAAATACAATAAATATGAAGAAAGAGATGGAGAGGAGATGGAAAAAAATTACTAATACAATAGCCAACCTTATAATTATTTTTGTGGGAAATAGCCATCCTTATAGCCCACACTACTGTATGAGTGCATAAAATAGATGATGGCTATAGATGACATGGCAGTTCCTTATAGCCATCGACTGGCTATATTATTAACCACGCTTTCAAAACCGCATTTGACTATTGACAAGATGTATAATGTGAAAATTATATCATTGGAAGCTCCTTTCACATACGAATTTGACCGTATGCTTTCTGTAAGTTGCATGCCATATATTATTACTCTAACATTTGGTCAAAGTTAGCCTCGAAAAATGCATTAGGCCTTGTATAGTAAATGGAAGGAGGTTGTAGTAGTGGAAGTGGATCCTCTGACATAGGTATCCCTGCCTTACCCTCCCTTTCGGTAACTTACTAGCGGACCCCATGCTTGCTAGGCCCCGCATGTCAGTTACTCAATGGGTTCAGCCATGTCAGGGGATCCTCATCCGTAGTATACTCCCTCTATTTTTATTCACTCCACATAAAACAGAGGGAGTGGTAGTATAAATGACGCGGGCGGGGGAGGGGGAGGGACGTTGGTTTGCTCTCAACTGTGGTCCCACAAGCGAGCGAAAACACAAGACAAAGTGTGTTCGATTCAGTGAGCGACGTGGAGTGTCTAGCATGCCGGGCTGCAACGCGAACGCGACAAGAGCGATGTACAGTCAAAACCGATTGATCGGTCATCGCCGGAACCACTATTCACACCAAAACCTTCGCTGCTCGACCTACGCTAGCCACCGCCCTAAAACAACACCTAATCTCTAGCCCCTTCCTCACCTTTTGATCCCCTAGCCCGCATCAAGCATCCCCTCATTCGCCGGAAAGCCATGGTGCGCCGCAAGATCACGTACTACAAGATGCTGACGCCGGAGCGCCACGAGAAATCGTGGCGGCGGTCGGCGCCAGAGACCACCGTTCCCAAGCTCGCTTTGCGGCGGGCCAATCCCCAAGTTCTTTGGAGCCAAGCTACGAGGAGTAGGAAGCCGATCCAATGTTCATGGCGGAGGTTGTGGCGCAGAAGGCCTCTGATGGGTATGAGACGATGGACGTTGACTTTGTGCCGGCGTCCGAGTTCCCCATGGTGCAGGTGGACCAGCGGTTCAACCTGGCGATACTACAGGAGGACCGGGAGGCAGAGGCTCAACTCGACGTGGAGTGCGCACATGCCGCTGCCATCGAGGCTCTCCTACAGGCAGAACCGGATGTCGTGGATGTGAATCGGGCGGCGGAGGCTCAACTTCAGGCGGAGCGCGCTGATGCCGCTGCCATCGAGGCCCTCCTGCAGGCGGAACCGGACGTCCTGGACTTGAACTGGGCGGCAGAGGATCAACTCGATGCGGAGCGTGCAGATGTCGCTCCCATCGAGGCCCTCCTCCAGGCGGAACCAGACGTCCTGGACTTGAACCGGGCGGCGGAGGCTCGACTCGACGCGGAGCGCGCGGATGCCGCTGCCATCGAGGCCCTCCTGCAGGCGGAACCGGACGTCCTCGACTTGAACCAGGCGGTGCTCCCGTCTGTGCAGAGCACCCGCACGCTCCGCGTGAACGAGTAGTTGGAGGTCGAGGACAACTACGGTGCGGAGACACACGTCGGCAGCTACGGCTGGTTCGCGCCGGCAGACAAACACGACAAGGCTGTCTCGTTCCACGAGCAGTGATAGTTTTTCTTTATCTTGTTGTTTTTATGGATCTTTTGCTATTTAAAAACATATATTGCTATGCAAGTCGCCTGACTTGGGTTAGTCTACCATTTCAGGCGGTTGGATGAATATCCTACGTCTCCTAACCCTTGTTCCTCACCTCTTCTTCTTCCCCAACAGACCACCGCATGGGCCATACGGATACTCCCCAACATGCGGTTGGATAAACATACTCTATGAACGAAAATAATGTGTCAGTGGTAGGATGGCCGAGTTTGGTTTGTTCACATGAGACATCACGTGTTAGTGAGGGTACGTTCCCTTGTTTAGGTTTGCAGCGTGCAGGAGCGACTGTGTGAGGGTGCGGTGCGACCGCGACGTGCAGGAGAGACCGTGTGAGGGTGTGGTGCGACCACGACAACCATGCGCAAGTGTACCTCCATTTCATTTTGAAAACTTTAGGCAATCTTGGAAAAAATGTGTGGCGAAGTATGGCAATGCAAGGCCTAGACCCAAACAGGATAAATACGTACTACGTACTAGGAGTGCTTGTGTTAAAAAAGAAAGGTGGAGTTTTCCTTTGCGGGATTAGTCAATACAAATCGTCGTTTCACATGTCAATTAATGTGTATTTGTTTCTCCAAAGCCCAAATAGCTAACCATCTCACTCCTCATCGCTTGATTAATGCAACGCCATGCAAACCAAGCTTCTCACTTCCGCATGCATCCAGGGGATATTAATGTCCTTGGTTGCTAGTACGAGGCAAACCCCACCAATTTTGCCTCGATTAGTTTTAGTGACCTTTTGCAAATTGTAATTTTGATATACTAGCCTTGTGTACAAAAAATGGAGGTAGTAACTATATTTGACTTCCTTCCCCCATTGCGGTGACGTCGACGATATCTCGAACGTTGTGGTTTGGCGAAGTACGTTCGACGGAGAACACCATTGAGGGAGATCATGGTAAGTCGTTCGCAAGTGCCGCTTGCAAGCCGAGACAACCGCCTCATTTGCATCCAGGAAGTCCGTTGAACCAAAGGATGCGTAAATGTACTAGTACTACTCGTACACAATAGCATCGTCCGTCCAGCTTAGTGCGATGAGATGGTTTCTCGAAGAAGACGATGGACAAGAGGAGTCAACGAAGAGTGAAATGATGGTTGCTTCATCTGTGCTTTGTGATTTGACGCCTCACTGCTTTGTGATTTGTGATAGAGGGGATAGGGGAGTAGACTCTATGCTTTATACTGTACATGCGTCTAAGCACGGGAGAAAGAGGAGAGATGTTGCATTTTTTTATTCCTTCAATCAATCAATCAGGGAGCTTCGGTTCCATCCTTTTGGCTTTGGGAACACCGTCCATAATGGTTCCCACGATGCCAAAAGCTATTTTCCCATTTGGCTACACATTGTGGAGGCCCTTAACCATACCACTTGATTTTGCTCCTGTGTGCTATCTATACAAATCTCAGTTATATTGATCTAAAAAATTATAGAATCAAGATTAGTTAAAAGGAGGTGATTTTGCCGCGCAGATGGCAGGGGAGGTTTCTTATTTTTAGAGGACATTGTCCTGGCGGCTTGCTAACATGCGGTTCCACGTGTCAGTGCTTTACCAAGCTGATCCGCATCCCACATTAGGCAGAACAACGGCAGAAGCAACACGTGGTCAACTTGAACAAGATGAGGGATAAGAGGATTCAGCAACGAGTGAAATGATGGTTGCTTCGTCCCTCCAACTTATTTTTTTAGCATTATTACTTCATCCCTCCAACTTAACTGTGGGAAAGGTGCAGCTTTGTGATTTGACGCCTCATTGTTCATTACTACGCCGGCGCCATGACTGGGTACTTCACCCCGGCTACTCTGCACTGTATTCCGGTATGGCAAGTGGACCCGGTAGCTTGATGTCCCACATGTCGGCGGAAGGGACTAGAAGATTTATGAAAGCGAGCGCTCTACTCTTACGACGGAGGAGTACACGACACGACGACTCAGTGAACTGTCACTTGTACTGTATAGTACTATATTTTTGTTGTTTCGCATGATCCATCGATACAAACCAGATTAAACAGGAAAGGGCGGGATTTTTCCCGCGCAGTATATGATACTGGCCATACATTTCAAAGGCAATTTAATGTATGCGAAATGCATAATTAAGTAACAATATGATATCTAGTAAAACTAAAAACACATATGATTTATTGTGTTAGAGTGTAGTAGTAGTGTTGTATTGCATAGTTGTTAGATGTAACATGCGAGAACGTGCAAAGATGTAGTTTTGGAGAGCCTATAGAGAGAAAAGCGTAATACGTTCACCGAACTTTAGAATAAGTTGATTACGGTCACTATATACGTTATGCGGTGATTATACGGTCACTTGCTCACGGTTCAGCATCGGATTGCACTCTGTTGACCAGCCAAATAGTCTTCGTGGCACCATGTTGACTAGTTAAATTGACCACGTTCCTTGTGGGTTCCACCTGTCAGTTTGCAGAGGGAAAAGGTCAGATAAACACAAATTTACGTAGGCGCGACAAGACTCCAACCCGTGCGCGGGAATCACCTGGTTGTGTATGTGTCTATCAGGGCCTGATGTGTGAGCATGCACATGTAGGTTGAGCACTTGAGCGTGAGAGTGAGTGTTGGTCGTGTGGTGTACTGGTGTGTGCATGCATGTGTGCGTGTGAGTGTTGCGTGAGTGCGTGGCTGCGTGTGTACGTGTGAGTGTTGCGTGCGTGCATGGGTGCATGTGTTCGTGTGAGTATTGCGTGCATGCAGTTCGTGTGCATGCATGCGTGTGTGTGTATAATCACCACACCAGCTCTTGTGTGTTAAAACAGACGGCTCAGCATACCAATACAAGGCACCTTGTCCGTTGTGCCCGCGGTCATGACTTCGAACCACCATCCAATATTTTTTTGTCGTTTGTTTTCATTTTGACTAGCAAGATGCTCGTGCATTGCACGTAACACCAAGATGCATTTGTATGACTAGTTTATCTTGTGACAAAAAAGGATGAACGAGGGAAGGCCTTATTTGCAAATGTGGAGAGGTGTGTGGGTACCTTTTTTGCAAAATTGTCATAGTTTCTTTCCTATCCGTCAGATATAAATCGGACGGCCTATATTGCAGGATGGCAGGCACACCATCATCACCAACTCTGTTTTTTTATAAGAGTGTATTTTATATTTTATAAGAGTGTAGATGTAGAGTAGATACAAGCCGACAGGTGGGCCCGATGGTAGTGAGATAATGTGATGCAACACTAGAGGTGCCACGTGGAGCATTTAACTAGTCAACTAGTCGTGTCTTGAGCAAATATAGAGTCGTACAGTGAGCCCGTGACTGTATAATAACCACAAAACATAAATGGTGACCGTAATGAGTGGATTCTGAAGTCCAATGTACGTATCGTGCTTTCACTTCAAATACAATGATCGTCACTGCATATATCGCGAGAGAAAGATGAAACATGCGTGAATGTGCTGGCGGCTTACTTTTAGAGGAACTGGAGATAGTTTGTGTGCGTACGTGAAAGGGGCGTAGAGGGGGGTATGCGATGGAGAGAGAGATGCTCTTCGTTTCTCTTTATTATGACTAACTTTATATATAGTATAAAAATATACAAATTCACAGTGCGGAATAAATATCATTGTGGGCACCATGCAATGCAAATTAGCGTTCATACTCCTCCATATAACTTTGTAATGTCGTATATATATAGACATTCTAAAATTATTTTGTGGCCACATTTTATTCAAAAGGAATGTTGTATGCGAAATAAACGTGAAGAGAGGGCTTGTTAGATCAATGGGGTACGTGATGTAGCATGTGTAGTTGATGCATTTGGCAGGGCCTAGAGAGGTATGTGTGTGTATTACACATTCGAGAGAGGCATGGATAGAGGGGCCGGCGGGGGGGGGGGACGTGGGAGAGATAGCACGAGAAATGAGAGTGATCTAGAGAGAGAGACAAATATGACGTCACAACGAGAGATTCCCTTGAGTGTGTATATGCAAGGGGGTGTGGATAGAGGCACCAGGAGAATATTTTTTGTGTGTGTGGTGTCTGTGTTCGTATGTGTGGGTGTGAGAAGATAACGAGACGTGGGGGAAGAGGGTGTGTCATCGCGTGAGGTCCGGTGGTTCGAGGTGACGCCCTTCGTTTGGTTCCGTCCTGCGCCACATTGGTCGACCCGTGGCGCATTTAGGGAGACCCATGGATGACTAGTCGTACAAGACAAAGATAGCATAACTGTGAAGGAGTCTGTGTCCACTAACAAAGCCGGCTAGGATTTGTAACCCTAGTTTCTCAGGCTAAGGTAACCCCTTTATCTCTGATATTACTATTCATCCAACCTAACTTTAAGGGGAATCCTACAGAATGCTCTGCTAGAATCATACTCGTCGATTAGGAAGAGAGGTGTGAGACAATGTGTCGGTGTCAAAACCGGCGGATCTCGGGTAGGGGGTCCCGAACTGTGCGTCTAGGCGGATGGTAACAGGAGACAAGGGACTCGATGTTTTTACCCAGGTTCGGGCCCTCTCGATGGAGGTAAAACCCTACTCCTGCTTGATTAACATTGATGATATGGGTAGTACAAGAGTAGATCTACCACGAGATCAAGGAGGCTAAACCCTAGAAGCTAGCCTATGGTATGATTGCTGTATGATGAAGTTGTCCTACGGACTAGAACCCTCCAGTTTATATAGACACCGGATAGGGTAAGGGTTACACAGAGTCGGTTACAAAGGTAGGAGATCTTGAATATCCGCATCGCCAAGCTTGCCTTCCACGCCAAGGAAAGTCCCATCCGGACACGGGACGAAGTCTTCAATCTTGTATCTTCATAGTCCTGGAGTCCGGCTGAAGGTATAGTCCGGCTACCTGAACACCCCCTAATCCAGGACTCCCTTAGTAGCCCCTGAACCAGGCTTCAATGACGACGAGTTCGGCGCGCAGATTGTCTTCGACATTGCAAGGCGGGTTCCTCCTCCAAGTCCTCCAAGAAGATTTTAAACAAGGATAGTGTCCCGCTCTGCAAAATAAGTTTCCACATATTGCCATAGAGAGAATAATATTAACACAAATCTAATCTGCTGACGTATTCCGCAGCGTGACATCACACTACGGCCAAGTCCTTTACTTGAATCGTTTTTACTTTTCCACCTCAGCACGTTTTGCGAGGCGGTTTCCTTGGCACGTCTTGTCAAAGAAGAGATCATGTCCCCCCTTTTACGGTATTCTCATCAATACGGACGTGGGTAACCCAATCGTTCCCGTTAGCACGTTTCCTCGATTAAAGGCGAGTCCCAAACGGTTACGGGAGGGGCTCTTGGTATTCAACCTCTTATAAAGAGACCAAGGCCTTACTCCTTTTCCAATCTCAAACGAGTTCGCCCGTCACCTCGAGTTCCAACACCCTAGGCTCCAGATTCCAGGCGCTTCGGACCTTCGACAATGTCCGGCTCTGACCTTCAAGGCCGATGGATGCCCTCCTCCGTCACGGAGGAGGACGTGCTATAGTTGAGAGAGGCTAAGTTCCCGACCGGTGAAATTTCGCATAGGTTTCCTGCTCAAGGGCAGGCCATTCCCAGTCCCCAGCCCGGTGCGAGCGTGGTGTTCATGTCTCACTTCCTTCGGGGGTTAGGCTTCTCAATGGATCCCTTCATGGGGGGCTGCTGTTTTATTACGGGCTGGAATTCCATGACTTAGCTCCGGAGTCCATCCTCCATATTTCCTCATTCATCGTCATGTGTGAGGCGTTCCTCCGTGTTACCCCTCACTTCAGATCATGGCTCAAGACTTTTAAAGTGGAGCCGAAGATGATCGAGGGACGACACGCAGAGTGCGGAGGCGCTGTTATAAGCAAGAATGCTGATGCTCCATGGCCCGAGGGCTCTTTTCACGAGGAGCTTGGCTTGTGGCAACGAGAGTGGTTCTATATCACCGCTCCCAGGGGCACCAAGTGGGTGGCGCTTCCTGCCTTTCGCTCGGGTCCCCCACCACGGCTAACGTCATGGGTCAGCAAAGGGTTAGATTGGGGGTTACCCAAAGACGTGCCCTTGTTGCAAGGCCGCATTAGGGATCTCTTAGAAGGAGACCTCGGCGTGGTCAAGGTGACGCAGGTCATGTTGATTCGCCGGATACTGCCCGGCAAACTTCGCTCCCTTCGCCTGTGGTAGTTTAATCCAGAGGGACCGCGCGCTCTCCAGAATTTCATGGGCACAACGCCCATGGAGATGTATAAATTGTTCTTCGGATCACAAATGATGTGTCCGGATTTGACCGAGGATGCAGGCCTAAGCTGCAATCGCCCAGATACCCAAGTAAGTAACCTTGTGCCCGGACCTACTATCCATATAATCGTCATAAACTTGCCCCTAAAAGAGTTGTCCTTTTAAACAGGAGTGGATAGCGAAGGCAAAGCTGATCAGGTGTCCGGCTCCCCTTCCCGAAACCAGGCTGGATCCCGGGCTTGTCAGGATGTTTAAGATAATGCCTTTGGAGGGAAGTAAGTGGAAGGACAAGGGAACTATGGCCTCCTCGAAGGAGGCTGCTCCGAAGGGAGGAACCGACAATTCCTCTCCTAAGGGGAAGAAGAGGGCCGCCTCTGACGACCCGGAGACCATGGCCTCGAAGCGGGGGAGAAAATCCTCGTCAGAGAGTCCGATGCCGGGGAGTTCCTCGGCCGAACTATGCCCTCAAAGGGATCAGCCCTCCAGCGAGCCGTAAGTAGAGAGAGGTTTTCCTTATGAGGGATGAGAGAAATCCTTGATTTATATCTGAGAAGATTAACTGAAATTTTACCTTGTAGCTCGGACCTCAGCCCTTCTCAGCAGAGCTCGTCTTCGGGGGATCTTCTTCTGGAGATGATGGAGAGCGGGACGCCTCCCCCTACCGTACCGCCTAGCGAGGCGGGCGACCCTGAGGTGTCGTCACGGAGGGTTTCTCTGAATCCGGCAGGGGTGGAAGATAGCTATGTGTCCCCCCAAGGTTCTCCGCGTCCGGCCTTCGAAAGAGGCCATAGGACAAGTCCGGCACCGTCTGGTGCTCGGCTGGAGGAGCTAAAGATTCTGCTGGGGCGAGCTTCTATCTCGGAGGAGCACCGTGCATTGATGGGCACGGTGATTGAAAGGATTTCATCCGCAGAAAGCGGATTGCATGAGGCCGTCAAAAGTTTACTGATGGGTTTTGAGGTACGTTAGATAATGTACACTTTTGTCAGTTGCACATAAGTAAGATGCGCCCTGTGTAGATAGTAGCCCCTGAGACTCTGGGCGTTGTCAAGAAATGACGGCATGCAGAGGACCATAATCCCAGGTCTAAGATGTCGCCTTTGAATGTAGGTGGCGAGGTGTCCGGAATCAAGCCGAACTGATGATTTGGCCAAACTAAAGCGGCAACTGGACGTGGCAGATGCCGACATCGCGCTTGTCAACAAGTGGCTTGATGAGGCTCAAGGTATGTAATTCCTCGGGCAGCATCAGGTAAGAGGAGCTTCATGCCAGTGTCTTACAATGTGTGTGCTTGACGCAGATGGTACGGCCGCCGTGGAGGATCTTAGGGCAGAACTTGCCCGAGCTAAGGAGCAAGGCAGAAAAAGCGATGTGGCTGCCGAGAAGGCCCTTGAAGAGCTGAGAGCCGAACAGGCTGCTCACTGCCGAAGCAAAGAAGAGATGGCCGAGAAGTTAAAGAGCGCTGCAGACCATTGCAAACTTCTTGAGAAAGAAGACCGGGCGAGACAGACGGACTTAGAGAAGGCCGTTGCCGATGCCAAGGACGCTCGCTCTGCGATGAGAGCTGCGAAGGAGGAGCTGTGTCAGGCCGAACAGATTGCGGCTGGAAAGCCCTTTATGCTGCGGAGGAAGTTTTGCGATCCGAAGTTTGCTCCGTTGGACCGGATGTGGAGTGTGGAGGACACCTATCTGGATTTGGTAGCAAGTGTTGCTGATGCGACCGAACACTTTCGAGATCTAAAAGATCGCGAAGTGGAAAAGCTTTTCTGGTCACAGTTCCACAATCCGGAGCGTCCACTGGCAGTGGAAGATTGCCTGGCTCAATGGGCCGAACTGAATAGATTGTCCGGACTCGCCATGAAGTACATCATGGGTCATCTGTGGCCTGGGAGATTGGAGCCAAAGAGTTATTTCAGCTTGGTGCAGCAATTCCTTGACGCGGTGCCGCGTATCAATGCGATGAAGAGGTCAGCATGCATAGAGGGCGCACGGATGGCTCTTGCCCGTGTCAAGACATACTAGGCTGAGATGGAGACCACCGTTGTTGCATCCCGAGATTCGGACAAAAGCCGAGTACCCTCCGAGCACTATTTTCAGGAAGTCCTTGAAGGCGCTCGTGTAATAGAGACGCAGTGCTCGAAGGATGCTATGTTATGATAGCGTATGTAATTATAAAGCAATATTTTGATAAATTGTAGTGGCCTTTTATACTTGTGCCTTCAAGTATTGGGAACACCTCCTGTGTGGCCGTTTTAAGATATATATATATATATATAATCTGAAAGATGGCAGTCGTTGGCTTCAGCCCCCACGCACATAGTGCGGGGGTGCTTGCAGAAGACGCATTTTCACACTTAACCCAACGTCTTGGTCCTACAAAGGAGGTGATAGCGCAGCGGGCCAGGCAACCGGACTATAATGCTTTAACACTTTCACTTAGCCATAGGAGCTTGACAGTGGGACTATTTAGGTAGCCCCTTGGTGGCGACTGCGCTCGCCCGAGTTCGGGGCGCGTATGTGCCTGGCCGAGAAACGAACCTTCGTTAAAACGGAGGAATCCTATAGATTCCGATAGGTCATCGGGTGGCTGACCATTCTCACGCTACATCATGACAGTCAGTTTTTGGCTTTCTCTACTGAGGCGCTCGCCCGGCCTAACCGGGGCACAATCGCAGTAGTTCTCCTGGTGCTACCTTAGCCCATAGAGCGGAACGTAAGGTAGCTGAACTCAAGAGCCGGGCAACCCAACATTTGACCAAAGACATGATTCAGAGCTGATGCATATAATGCCAAAACCCGCGACGCCGAACACTCCCTAAGGTGTTCGGTCTTTATGAGTGCTGGCAAAACAACACTCTTTATTAAAAAGCCCCTAGTGTCCAGGTACGCGCAAAAATTCTGACGTGGCCACATGCCAAGATGCCAGCCTCCTCCTTGGTTATATCAGAGAAAACCAGGGGATATGTAGCAACAAGAGACAGTAAAAAAGGTTTACGCAGGGTCTTAATCTAAAAAGAATCCTTAGGACGGGTCCCTACTGCACGTTTGTGCGTGTGTCTCCGTTGGGCTGTATCCTGGACGGGCGCCGCATGACGTTCATCTGCGAAAGAGAGGAACTGAGCTGAAAATGGGTCGTGCCGAACAAAAGTTTAAAATAAGCAAAGTATAAAGTAAAATATATAGAACTGAGCTTTATTGTCTCTAATTGTATATGTACGGAGCCCCTAGTGCGGGGGTATATGGCCACTAAGCCTGCATCAATGATGATTTTGTACCGAACTCGTCTATCTGCGTTCGTGGTCTTTAATGACCTATTCTGAAATTTGTGGCCGGTGAAGCCAT
This sequence comes from Triticum urartu, assembly GCF_056163025.1. Lineage (NCBI taxonomy): Eukaryota > Viridiplantae > Streptophyta > Magnoliopsida > Poales > Poaceae > Triticum > Triticum urartu. The sequence goes on along the minus strand of NC_141874.1, from coordinate 366,407,742 downwards.
TTTACTGTGGGGCTGTCAAAGCGGCCGCACAGTCCTCTGCTTGGGGGAGGGGCACATCAATGCTTCCCCTTCAAAGAGATGATGCCTCATGGACCGGGCATCTTAAGCGTTAGAGATGCATAATGCGGTATTGCGTTAAAGCGGGCGAAAGCTTCGCGTCCCAGTAGTGCTTGATAGCGACTGGAGAATGGGACGATGTGGAAGGTCAGCTTTTCGCGGCGGAAGTTATCGGTAGAGCCGAATATAACTTCGAGCCGGAGAAAACCCATGCAATGGGTGTCCGGACCAGGCATGACCCCTTGAAAGGCGGTTTTGCTGCGGCGTATTCTTGCTGGGTCTATCCCCATGTGGAGGATTGTGTCCTGATATATCAGGTTTAGTCCACTGCTGCCGTCCATAAGGACATTTGGAAACTGGAGTCCGCCAATTATTGGATCGAGTACCAAGGCAGTCCAGCCTGCGTTCCTGATACTTCTAGAATAATCCAGCTGATCGAAGATGATTGGTTTTGACAACCAATGGCGGGACACCTTTGGGATAGATCGTGTGGTGCGTACCTTTATGGGCGCCGCACGTTTTGTTATGTGAAGTAAGTTTAATGTTTTTACTTCTTGTGAGAAGTTCTTTTGTTTCCTGGTGCTCTGCTTTTGGGGTTCGTCCTCGTCTTCTCTTGGTGTGTCGAGCCCCTTGTGTTCGGCGTTGAGTCTGCCGGATTGTTTGAAAACCCAACAATCTGTGGGTATGGTTAGCAGGCTTACCGGGAGTACTGTGTATTTGACATATCCTGTCCAGGATTTTGTTTAAGTTGGATGGATCATCCCTGTTATCCTGGAGGGGTGGCTTTGACTGATTCTGTCGTGAGCTTTTGAATCCAGCGTTGACTTCCGTGCTCTTCGGACTTTTTTCCTTAGTCCGGCGACGGTCCTTGTTGTGTCGCGGTTTTCCATTTCCATCCCTAGTTTCGGATGTACTTGGGTCGCTGGGGCTGCATCTTGCCAACCAGCTGTCCTCTCCTGCACAAAAGCGGGTCATGAGGCTTGTTAGTGCGGCCATTGTTCTTGGCTTTTCTTGGCCGAGGTGTCTAGCTAGCCATTCGTCTCAGACGTTATGCCTGAAAGCTGCTAAGGCTTCGGCGTCCGGACAGTCGACTATCTGATTCTTTTTAGTGAGGAATCTATTCCAGAATTGCCGAGCTGATTCTCCGGGCTGTTGAGTTATGTGACTAAGATCGTCTGCATCCGAGGGCGGACATAGGTCCCTTGAAAATTTGCTCGGAAAGCGTCCTCGAGTTCTTCCCAACTTCCGATTGTGTTTTCAGGAAGGCTTTTAAGCCAATGCCGGGCTGGCCCTTTAAGCTTAAGGGGTAAGTATTTTATGGCGTGGAGGTCATCTCCTCTAGCCATATGTATGTGGAGGATATAATCCTCGATCCGGACTCCAGGGTCTGTTGTTCCATCATATGCCTCTATGTTTACGGGTTTGAATCCCTCTGGAAATTCATAGTCCAGGACCTCATCGGTGAAACATAGGGGGTGTGCGGCGCCCCTGTATTTGGGTGTGCCGGATTCTGATGATGGCTTTATTGCATTGCTTACGAGAGCTTGCTTTCTTGGCCCGTAAATGGAACTGTCTGGGCCCTGATGCGAATCCTTAAGTGGGTCGCATGCTGATTTAAGTGCGGCGCCGCTTGCCGCTTTATGCTTGCCATGGGGTCGTGTATCCGACCATGTGGCTTTCTTATCTTTTGAATGCGAGGGCTCTAGGGCCTCTTCGTCGAATTCGGGCAGTAGCTTTCTCTTCGGATAGCTTTTAGTGCGGCGAATGTCGCCGTATTTATCTGCGGTATTGATTACTTTGCTCCATCGGATCCTGAGTGCATCTTCCGCCGTTTTTAGCTTCCGCTTCTGCTTTTTCAGGCTGCGTGCTGTTGCAACGAGCCTCTTGTGGAGATTCTTCTGCTTCGTGGGTTTATCCGGCGTAAGGTCGTCCGGAGTGCCGTTTTCGCCGGGGGAGGGATGTTCGGTTTCTCTATCCGTGTTGCCCTGTTCGGACGGTTGCTCTAAGGCCTGCTCGTTGTCTACCGGCTCATCCTGCTCTATGGCTGGGTCTTTATCGAGGCGGGGCTTGGGTCGGTGTTTACGCCGACGCTTTGATTGCTTTTCGAGGGATCGGTCCCCCGTTCCATCCCCTTTTTCCTCGTTGTCATTTCCTTTAGGGGTATCCACCATGTACACATCTTGAGATGGGGTGGCTGTCGAATGCCCTATGGGCACTGGCTCATCTGTATCTCCTGCATCGTCGTCCATGCTGTCGATGTCTGCGGAGTCGAAGTTGAGCACGTCATTTAAATTGTCGACAGTGGCTACCAAGTGGGTGGTGGGTGGGGTGGGCTTTGAATTTCTTCATCGTCTGTATCCCATCCTCGCTGACCATAGTCCGGCCAGGGCTCTCCTGATAAAGAGAGAGACTTTAGAGAATTTAGGATGTCGCCAAAAGGCGAGTGCTGAAAGATGTCCGCGGCGGTCAACTCCATTATCGGCGTCCAATTGGATTCGATCGGCAGGGGCGCAGGGGGTTCAGAGTTCGGAGAGGAATCTGACTCCTTAGAGTCACGGGCCGTGTGGAACGCGGGGCTGACGTTCGGCTCGATCGCTTTTGAGATCGTAGCCCCTGAGGGGACGTCCAGCCGCTCATCCTCGATTGGTGCAATAGGCTCCGAATAAAGGGTCGGAACCGGTGCTTGTGCGGCCTCCAGGGCACTGTTCGGCGGCAGAGCTAGATCATGCCTCTCGACACAGTGGGGCGCGCTCAGCTGTGGCTTGAATCCGTCGAAGATCGAATCCCCACGGATGTCTACCGTGTAGTTTAAGATTCCAAACCTGACCTGATGGCCAGGGGCGTAGCTATAGATCTGCTCCAGGTGGCCAAGCGAATTGGCCCGCAGTGCGAAGCCGCCAAAGACGAAGATCTGTCCGGGGAGAAAAGTCTCACCCTAGACCGCATCGTCGTTGATGATCAAAGGAACTCTCAATGAAAGCACCAATGTCGGTGTCAAAACCGGCGGATCTAGGGTAGGGGGTCCCGAACTGTGCGTCTAGGCGGATGGTAACAGGAGACAAGGGACTCGATGTTTTTACCCAGGTTCGGGCCCTCTCGATGGAGGTAAAACCCTACTCCTGCTTGATTAATATTGATGATATGGGTAGTACAAGAGTAGATCTACCACGAGATCAAGGAGGCTAAACCCTAGAAGCTAGCCTATGGTATGATTGTTGTATGATGAAGTTGTCCTACGGACTAGAACCCTCCGGTTTATATTGACACTGGATAGGGTTAGGGTTACACAGAGTCGGTTACAATGGTAGGAGATCTTGAATATCCGCATCGCCAAGCTTGCCTTCCACGCCAAGGAAAGTCCCATCCGGACACGGGACGAAGTCTTCAATCTTGTATCCTCATAGTCCTGGAGTCCGGCTGAAGGTATAGTCCGGCTACCCGAACACCCCCTAATCCAGGACTCCCTCACAATGCGTACATGCCTAAAGATAATGTGCGTACAGGAGATACGTAGGCAGGTCTATGTATATAGAAAGGGTCGATGGGGATTGTGCGTGTGTATGCTTATGAGAGGAAGAGTGCTTGTGATAAAGGTTAGTGAAAACAGTCGTAAATGGTTATGAGAGGTAGGGAGGGTTATATCGAGAGCATGCGTGCGAGAAAGACACCTCGGGAGAGAGTGTGTGAGCATGTGTGAGAGACCACCGATGGAGAGTGAAACTACACGTAAAAGACTGTTGTACATATTGATTAAAGATATAAATTGTATCCAAATATTAGGATGGGACCATGATATTTGAAATGCGCGTAAGGAACGGTCATTGATCCATCAGACATCTAGATTCTATCGAATTTGAGCATGTCTATGTTATTATTCGACACAATTGATCCACATAGTTAGTACTTTGAACTCCAGACAATGCATCGCTTTAGCAATCGAATATAAACGTGACTATAGTTCATGTTGTGTGTGTAAAGCACAATATACATACGAAAGTTACGCAATGAACATTATAAATAGCTACCTATGAACTAGCATAAATTTGAATTCAACTTAAGGTGTTTTAAAAAATCAAATTCAACATGAAGTCCATTCAATTAGTTGAATTTGATATGATGGCATTTGTAAATCATACCTAAATTATGGGGGAACCAATCTTTGCTCTGATTTTGTACATAATAGCATATGTAGTCGTGTAAAAAATAGATTCAAATTTAGATCCTCCATTCCAAAATAATGGTAGTACAAGGAAATTACCTTTCTAATAACTCCGACCCGTGAAACTTACCGGCCCGACATCCTAAGGTCTAAACAGGTGTAGGTTTGTAGCTTCATCTAGATGACATGAAACCGCCTCATAAAAACAATCATACACAATGGCCGCCTAAGCACACATGCACGCGGCCGAAATCGCTCCCGCCCACTATTTGGGACACCTGGGATTACCATCCTACCCTCGACCCGCAGTAGGTCCGAAATATAAGAGGGGGGCAAAGTTTGTACTTTCCCCAAATTTCAAACATGTGCGTCCCATCTTCTGTTCAAAAAAGCCAAAAACAAGCGTGTGCCAGACCGAAACATGGTTCTCCCCCTCCCCCCCGCCCACCTGTCTGATTCCCCATTTGTACTCCGTGGGTGCAAAAACTACCTCTCCACCAGCCGCGAAACCCCGATGTCCTCTGTCCACCACCCCATCCCACCCATCAACCGCCGCCCTCCTCCATCACGCTGGAGCCGATACCCTGATGTTGTCATCCACCGCAATGCCCTCCATGGCTAGTAGTTGAAGCCGAGGCCGAGCCGTCTGTACTCGAGCCAGTTCAACCACGCCGTCCTGCGCCTCTCTGCTGCCGTTCCAACTTCGCCACCCTCCACCACATCGGAGCTGTTCCTACTACGCCGTCCTTCTCCGCCTCAGATCTGCTTCCCCTCTGCCAATATACGGCCACGGCAACACAGTCAACAATTTGTCCATGGGTTTGTCCAAGGATCCACGGTTCTCCAAAACATCGGTTCCCCCTGGAGAAAAAAGAAGGTCGCCGCGACATATGGAGGAGACCACACTCGCAACCGATAAGGGTACTCCTCTTCCCTTATTCGTGCAAATCTTACGTGTCTGCTTGCACGGTATTCATCCCACAAAAGACACTAGTTGACCGCTTCTTCTTGATACTAGATGTTCCTAGTAACTCGCGATGCACAAGGTTTCTCTTCATATACTATTTCACCTTAGCTAGATACTACTAGGGAAAACCTTATACACAGAAATTTAGCAACAGCGCGGGTTAAAAAAGGGCTCTAGTGCTAGATAGCAGTAGCGGTTCAGAATAAACCGCGCTGCAGATACAATCCTAGTAGTAGCGCGTGTGCCTGTAAAAGCGCTACTACTAATATTCGCATTGCTGGAACGATGGGCTACGCATAGCAGTAGCGGCCTTGCAGGAAGCGCGCTACCGCTAGGGCATGAGTAGCAGCGCGTTTCCCTATAACAGCACTACTGCTAATGGAAATAAAATAAAATGAAAAACAAATAGAAAAGTAAATGAAAATGAAAGAAACATAAAAAGGAGAAAGAAAAAAATAAAATGTAAAGCAAAATAAATGAAAAAGCAAAAAAACAAAGAAAGGCTTAGCTGTAGCGTGTGTTAGTAAGAGGCGCTGTAGCTAACGCAGCTGCAGCGCGTTTCTAGGACCCCCACTATAGAAACAGAAAAGGAAATAAAAAAGAGAGAAAATTACATATGTATAGCAGTAGCGCGTTTTGGAAAAAGCGCTATAGCTACCTTAGCTGTAGCGCGTTCTGCAAAACGCGCTATCGCTAGTTTTGACTTAACCAAAAAACTGTTTCCCCCCCGGCCACCACTTGCCCCCCAAATATCTTGACCCACCCCGCCGCCGTCTCCCCGATTCGCCGTCACCCCACTTCGCCGCCGTCTCCTACCGACGTCGACGCCCCCGGAGCCACCAGAGCCGTGCGCCGTCGACGCCACCGGAGCCGCCCCCAACGCCACGGAGCCGCGCGGCCTCATCAACGCCACCGGAGCCGCCGTCGACGCCACCGGATCCTCCCTTGCCACAACTGCCTCCCTCGCCATCACCAGAGATGCCCCTGCCTCCCTCGCCACCACCGGAGCCATCCTCTATAAGCCTCCACCCCTCCTCTCTCTCATGCATAGGTTAGCTAGTTTAATTATGTTAATTATCTAGGTTAGGGAAAAAATTTAGTTAGGGCTTTGACAGAGAAGTAGTTAGGTTAACTAGTTTAATTACGTTAATTACCTAGGTTAGTGCAAAAATTTAGTTAGGGCTTTGATAGAGAACTTGTCAGGTTAACTAGTTTAATTAGGTTAATTATCTAGGTTATTTAGGCAAGTTTTATTTTAGAGATGATCCCTTCCTAGACTTTTATTGTTGATTATATCTTTTCATTGAAGTGGTCATGTTGTTTGTGCCCAAGTGGCTTTGTTGTTTGAATGAAGCTGAGTGGCCTATATATGTTTTGCCGGAATGTTGATTCATTTCCGTTCTGGCAAATTTCAGGTTCTCGATTTGTCCACTTTTTAGCAAAGGTCATGCCAAAATTTTCCGTGAATTTCGGCATGACTTGTGCTACAAACTAGGACATATCGAGTGCCCGGGATTTGCCGCACCAGGAAGGAGTCAATGTTCCTACAAAACATAGGCCTTTTGTATGTAATTATTCATTTTATTAGGTCTAGAATTAATTTACTAGATTTAATCGTAGGAAACATGACTAGCAACGATGAAGGACAGGGTTCTGGTGATTGCGACGACGTCTACTGGGCGGCAGACGAATTTTTTAGCCTTGCCGACGATCAACCGGTGGCATCATGGACTGAGACCGACACGTAGACCGATGCTGAGACTGAGACCGGCGCTGAGACTCAGACCGGCATCAAGACCGGCGCTGAGACTGAGACCGGTGCTGAGACTGAGACCGGCGCTGAGACTCAGACCGACATCGAGACCGGCGCTGAGACTGAGACTGGCGCTGCCTCGGGGAGCAGAGCCGGTGTAGAACAGAAAACAAAGAGGCAAGGGCTTCCTAACAAACTGAAGATTAGTAGACTGGTGGTCACGGAGGTGGACGATGGCAATTTTTAGCCAAAGGCGCCCGAGGAAGCGCGTCGATGCTACGGCAATCAAATAGGCTGCATCATACGGACAACTGCCACCATCAACGATGAGAAACTACCAAAGATAGAAAATATGAGGAGCTCCCTCCTAAAGAAGTTTCACCAGATATTCTTGTTCACAGGCTAGAATGAGAAGCATTATGAAGATCCAGATGAGGACCCGGCAATGAAGAAGATAAACAAACACGACCTGACCAAGTTTAGCAACGCGTTGGCCGCCTGGAAAAATCGAGTGAAAGCAAAGATCATCGACAAGAAGGAACCCTACTCCGAGATTGTAAAGGATAATCCGACAATCACGGAAGAGCAGTTTCAAATATTCAAGTAGGCTTGCGAGGCCGAATCTGCAGAAAATAAGTCTCAGTACATGAAGGGGCTTCAAGAGAAGAACATTGGGAGCCACCACCTCGGAAGCCGTGGTTACGGTGGAAAGAGGTCCAAATGGGCCAAGGAGGACGCGGAAGCCGTGAGTCTTGGCATCCTAGACCCCTTGGCGGATTTCATCGTCCCGCAGGAGCGTGAAGTCCTGAGGGCCCGACACCGTTGGGACCCAGTGAACAAGGTTTATGAGACAACACCGGTCATTACGGAGTTCATGAGACTGCTAGTAATTTTAGTTTCTGATCAATTCGACTGCACACGTTAGTCATATTTGTAAACGATCCTTGTGCGTTTTGCAAAGAGAGCAGCATCAGATTGCGGCCGAAAGCGACCCGCCATCTGAGGCATTGGCGAGGCCCAAGTGGGACACTCCATTCAACCGGGCGTTGAACATATTGAAACGACAACTGGTGGATACTCGACCGTCGTATGGACGCGTGCACGGTGTCGGAGACGGCGCCACGTGGAAGAAGTACTACCGTGAGACCACGGAGGAGAGAAAGGAAAGACGGAGGTTAATTGAAGAAAACATCGACAAGAAGGTTGAGATTGCGGTTGAGAAGAAATCATCTCAAACAGTCACAACAGCGGTAGCTGCCGCAAAACAGGTGGTTGCAGATTTGTCTACTTCCTTGGTGACAGGCATTATCACTTGGACAAGGAAAAATCCATAAAAAATGCAAAGGACTTTCCCCTTGCCGACTTCTTGGGGAGCAGCTCAACTAGCGTTGCACCAGCACCTGCTCCCACACCGGCTCCCGCACCTGCTCCCGTACCGGCTCCCACACCGGATGTGCTTGGTGGTGGTTCATCTTTGGCTGACCTTGACGCCCTCACGGTATCTGTCACACCGGCCCCCTTCAATATAAATGTATAATCTCCCGTTTTCGTTGCCTTTCGGATGTCTCACGTCGCAGACTTTTCTTTGCAGGCCGACGAAACCCCACGCACCATATTGTACACCATCGGTGACCAGAAGGTGGATGTGGGGAAGGCGACGATAATGAAGCCGAAGGAACCATTGTTCCACAGCTGGCCGATCCCCCTGAACATCTTCAAGGTTTCCGTGGCCAGTGTCAAACCAGGCCACGAGAATTTGCCTCCTCCAATACTAGCGGGGGATGACGACGAGACACTGCGGTGGCTTGGTGATTGTTGCAATGGGTGGGTGCTGTTGTGGCCAAAGAGTCTGCTTCGTCTGGAGGCGGCCGAGAGCACACCCACAAGCACGCAGCCTCATCAAGGTATGAACATCAACACCCCACCTACCCAATTAGCGTCGGGTGTCGGGTTGGGTGATAGCGGATGGGGTAAGGAGGAGGCTACATTAGTCGCTGATGATGTCGCCATGGATGAGGATGAGGACGACGATGGCGCTGAACAGTACGTCTATACTGGCGCCTCCTCAGGGTTTGAGCGTCATGAGTCGGTGCCTGAATTGCCGTCTCAACATATTATGGACGACCTTCCAGTAGTAAAGAAGTCTAGGAAAAGAGCGAGGAAAGGCAAAAAAGCTGATTCTATGATGCAACCGCCTCAGCAGCCTCGGCTTCAGGACCGTATAGAGATCCCCGATGTGGATAAATGGCATATCCACGGTCAACCAATCCTACCTGCAACAGCGCTACGGGCCAGATTCGGCGATCTAAGGAGACTCCATGACGATGTGATGCGGGTAGAGAAAGGCCTCATCGCCTCGAAAGATCCAGGATACCCACTCTACATGGTTAACATTCCGCGCTGCTATCCTTATCATCCCGTGTAAGTCATCCGCGCTGCTATCCTTCCTTCGATTTCAATCATTCATTTGCACGGTGGAGGCTAATTAATTTGAGGTGTACTTATTTTGCGCAGCGGCGGGCGTGCCATCCTCATCATCCTCTACCCCCGATTCTCCCACGCTCTTTACTTGGACTCGTCGAAGAACATTCACAAAAAGGATTACACCCACATCAAGGATGTTCTCGACAGTGCTATGTTTTACTACCAAGCAAGGGGTGGAGAGGTCAGGGACAAGAAGACAAGGGGCGACAGGGCCGCCTTCGGCCATAAGACCAACTTCTGCTGCATCCAGCAACCGAACGATTCTCTTAATGATGGATTCTATGTCCTACACCACATGCTGGAGTACAGACGGGATCACCAGAACCTTCACATGTCACCTAGATCTGTGATGCCCATATTCTGCAATGGGCAAAGGACATAGGAGATATCGAGGATCATCGACTTTGAGCTGAGTTCTATAACATCCAACGCGAACTTGCCCAAATCATCATGAATGAGGTCGTCGGAAAAACAGGGATGTTCTACAGAGAAGGACAAATGTCGCGGGAAGACGTCCGAACATGGATAGCCTCTCAGCGTCTCGACATGAAGCCTTTCACTAAGCTCAAGGACTATCTCCCTGACTTGGATGGATGGAACGACATGTTGGAGTGATTGTCGATATATGACAATGTGTCCGTTTAGTCCATTCTTTCTGTACGATAAAACTTTGAGTTATGCACGGTGAAACTTTATTTGTGATGTAATTAAACCGTCCTCCTCCTCGACTAGCGAAAATCACTCTAGTTAGGGCATTCTGGGGTACGATGAACATTGTTATTTATGCTTATGATATGTTGTTTCTATTTTTGCCAAGTCTGTCTCTTTCTGTTGCTCAACTATATATGTTGCATATCATCAACTCATGTGACGATGCAGGTGCATAGATCATAGATGGCGAAGAAGTGCTACGCCAGGAGTATATATACGACAAGTGGCCGGAGTGTCAGGCCCGGGTGTACCGGTTTCTGGTTTTCGAGCGATAGGCAGTAGTTAGTTTAGGTTCACGCTAATGCGAGAGAGGGATACGAACTCATGTACTCAAAGTGATAGATCTTCTCGCGTATATCATTGTTTAGATGGATGATGATGTATTTGCAAGTAATCGAGACTTGTATTGCTATTTTCGAGATGGTGACGAGAGACCACTTTGTGTTGGATGATGATTATGATGAGACTATTTGTATGTATATGTTATGATTACATCTGTGGTCTCGCAGGCATTTGTATGTGTATCATGATAACATTTGTATGTGCTAAAGATTCTTCTATAAAGCCTGTTCAAATACAAAACAAATATGCCAAAAAAACAAAAAAAAACAACTAAAATTTGCAGTAGCGAGTGGAGAAAAGTTAGCAGCAGCGCGGTAGTAGCAGTAGCGCGCACGGAAGAAGCGCGCTATAGCTATTAGCAATAGCGAGCTTCCACTAAGCGCGCTGCTGCTACACTTGTGTAGCAGTAGCGCTGGTGAGCACGCGCTACTGCTATGTGTTAGCTGTAGAGCCTTATTAGTAGCGCCGGTCCGCGCGCTACTGATACACCTAAAACCCGCGCTGCTGCTAGCCTTTTCCCTAGTAGTGAGAGGTCCGTCGCCCCCCTGAATTTCAATTCCTAGTCAGTTGATTCCCAATTAATGGAAGCATTCCCCAGCGTAACAGGCGCTAGTCCGCCTATTACACCGGATAAGCAGCGCCTCGGTGTTTATCTTAGGGGCATGTGGGGCCTAGAGCTACTGGCGCCTGATCTGGAGGTTGGTCGGGACTAAAGGGATGGCCTGGGGGCGCTGCCAAGCACGGCGGTGCTGTGAGGTCGAGGGGAGGGCGGGGCGGCGAAGGCAGGGGTCTGGGCCGATGGTCGCTGGCGGTTCGAGAAAGATCATCAACAGTGACTGGCGGGAGGTAGACGAAGGCCATCTGCCCGTTCCTTATAGATCGAATGGTTCATTAAAAAATCGACTGACCTATTTATTTCAGTCGACTGTTATCTTGATATGACCACATGTGGTGGTGTGCTGGAGGAGTACCTGCATTTCCTGTGCTCATATATTACAAAATCATATGGAGTAGAATCTAGTTTTGTTTTCCATGCAATGTTGTAGAGCTATCATATGTCTCCTATCATTTATTTTTCAGCCACCTGCTATCTGCTACTTTTATAGTTTACTAGTTCTGCACACACTTCACCCATACTCTCACTATTGTGTTTTTATGCAAGGGTATTTCAGAGTCTGCCTCGAGAGAAGCAGAAAATAAAAGAGAGAAGTTGCTCGAGCTTTGTACATGGGTAAGCACGACACGTTATGGCACTATAAAGGGTGCAGTGTTAGCAGATGGAGACGATAAACGTAGCTCTGGAGTTGATGACCTCGCTCACAATGAACCACCATCCCAGGTGCTTGCTTTAACTTCGCGGTGTCATATGTGGTTGCATGTTCCATATGGTCTCTAGCTTGTATTCGAAAGGCCGAAGTCGGTCTTTATTAAGATAAGGAAAGATATTTTTTACATGAACCACCATCCCGTGAGCACCAGAAGACAAATAGCTAGTCAGGGCACTGGCCGAGCCAGTGACAAGCCCAGCAAAGACAGGCATCACCTGGAAGCCAACTAAAAAGCCGCGATGGTGGCGAAGCAGCCCGCCTCCCACTAGGCTCTCAGGTCCTAGATGATCATGCTCACCACTCCAGCCGGATGTCTAGCTTGTATTGCTTCCAATTTGGTTAAATTGCATCTGCTTAGCTTACACATTATACCTTTGAATATGACATGCCTTTCTGTTTTTGGTACATACTAGTACATCTGTGTATTAACCATGTTCTTACATCAAACTAATGTTCTTGTGTATCCCTCATCAATCACTTATGATAAGGCAGTTAGGCAAGTGGACTACTCCTCATTTAAAGAATGCAGCGTCAGCCTCCCGACACGATTCTCAAGAAACAACAAGGCTAGATGAAGATAGTGAACGTAGCTCTGTAGTTGATTACTGCATTTCCCCTACACTAGCATTGCAGGTGCTTGCTATAACTTGGCAGCGTGATATGTGGTTGCATGTTGCATATGGTGTCTAGATTGTAATCCTTCCAATCAGGTTAAACTGCATGTGCTATTCTGCTTAGCTTATACAGTATACATGTTAATGTGACATGCCTTCCTGTATTTAGTACATAGTACATCTGTCTATTAAGCATGTCCTTACATAAAACTATTGTTTTTTTGTATCCCGCATCAATCAATATGACAAGACACCTTGAGTATATGCAGCGCGATATTAGTTGCATCCTTCATATGATTTATAGCATGCGTTGCTTCTAATTTGTTGAAATTCCATTTATGATGTGACACTTTTAACTTGGCAGTGTAGCGACCAGACCTCAAATGGTCCAATCTCTGTGCTCAAGTGTCATCCCTGGATCAGTAATGCTGACACCACACAGTACTTGAAGGATTTATAACAGATTAGCAATCACACACTTATTACATCGAGTGTCTCCAAAAGAGAACTTATTACAATAAATATGGCTTAAGGCCACCTAATAACGATAACAGCGGAAGGCTTGGAAGATAAGTGAGTCCATCAACTCCAACGGCATCACTGAGTATAGAACCATGACCTAAAGGCACCTTACTCGTCATCTGAAAAGTCGGCAACATGAACGTTGCAGCTCGAAACGGGTCAGCACATGGAATATGCTGGCAATGTAACACATTTAGAGCAATGAAAGAATAAGGCTATACTACATGCATATTTGGCTGGTGGAAAGCTCTATGGTTACAGTTTTGCGTAAAGCTAATTTTTCCCTACTTCAAAGGAATACATTTTATTTAACTATCATGGTGGTTGTTAAACATTGAGAGTGTAGACACCCTCTCAATCCCAATTAAACATCATCATTAAAACCCAACAAAATTAATTAGAGTAACATGATGAGATTCACATGATAATCCAAGTACTAGATACTCAAGATGTCCATAACCCGGGACACGGCTAACCATCATTAGTTTATACACTCTGCAGAGGTTTGCGCACTTTTCCCCAGAAGACTCGATCTCCTCCGTTGGGATTCTCGCACTACATGGTGTTTGAGAAACGGATGACCGAGACATAGTCTTTCAGAAGCGCTAGCACCTTACAATCGGGTAGACCGTTACACCTACTTTCCCCTACATCTGCTAGTCTACCACTTTAAGAGTTCACACAACTTAGTCAACTATGCTAGAGCCCATAGTAGCTTGTGGCTGCACACAAAAGTTTCTTGTATGAATAATCTCATGATCCCATTGAGCTTGGGTGGCGGTCCAAAAGAAAACAGGCAATCGCTAGAGTACCCCGGTGCCTCAATCCACCCAGATGTGTATTTAAGTTGCCACCTTAGATAAACCATTAATTTAACAAACTCACATCTGTCATGGATACACTCACCCAATCCACGTCTACTAGCATAGCATGGCATAATAAGAAAACGTACAAGTAACTCCCGAAGGTTTGATAATAACAGGTAATAGGTACTACATCATCTACTTCCCAAACCCACAATTTAATTAGATCCCAGTCATGCAATGTGTGAGGATTGATCTAATGCAATAAAACTGGGTAATAGGAAGTATGATCAAAGTGTTACTTGCCTTGCTGATGATCCGCAAAACCTAGCGATTCGAAGTAGCAAGCGGCGCACTCCGGGTACTCTATCGTAAACAAACAAGCATACAATAAGTACTCAACTAATGCACAGGTAAAACTCAAATAAGAGATCTAACCAGAAAGATCAACTTAAGAACTCCGTTTGGCAAACGGAAAGAGGGTTTCGATACGAAACTCCAGGTGCTTGAATCTCCTGATTCCGATAAACGAGCGAAAAGTTATACTAGAACGAACATCGGATCAGAAATCTCGATCAGAAAAATCACGGAATAAATCCGAGAAAAAGAAAAACGACGAACAGGTTAACGAACGAACGTTCATTATCTGGATCTAAACAAAGAACGCATTCGTTAAAACGAGCGAACGCTTGCTAATTAAACTAAACCGAGAAAAAAACTGATCTTTCTAAAAAATGAAACTAAAAAAACCGAAAATAAACCGGTGAAAACCATCGGTTTTCTAAAAAAAACCGGCAGCGGCGACGGAGTCGACCTCGTCGGCAGCGGCGGGGCGGCGGCGGCGGCTTTGGGCTGGCTTGGCCCGGGGTCGCGCTATATAAAGGCCTCGTCCAGGGAGTCCTGGCCGCACACGGCCCGTAGGTCGGTTCGGACTTTTTCTAAATAATTACGCTCAGAAAAAAACAAAAAAAATACTAAACGGACTCGAAAAATCCCGAAATAAATTTTCCCCGGCTTCTAAAATCAAGCCGCACAAGATGAACATTTATTTGGGTCCTAAATGCAATTTTGAAAAACACGCATTTTTCCTAAATTCAAATAAAATAACAAATAAAACCAAAACAAAATTTTATTTGATTTTTTATTAAATCCTCAATATTTCTTTATTTTGGGAAAGTCATTTTATTCCCTCTCTCATATTTTTATAATAGAAATAATTGAAGATTAAATAAATAAAATCAAATGATCCTATTTTCAAAATTTGAGAAAAACTCAAATATGAAAATAACGAAATCCCCAACTCTCTCTGAGGGTCCTTGAGTTGCGTAGAATTTCTAGGATCAACCAAAATGCAATAAAATATGGTATGCAAAGATGATCTATTGTATAACATTCCAAATTGAAAATTTGGGATGTTACAAACCTACCCCCCTTAAGATGAAACTCGCCCTCGAGATTCGGGTTGGCTAGAAAATAGGTGAGGGTGGTCCTTCAGCAATTCTTCCTCTCGTTCCCAGGTGGCTTCATCCTCCGTGTGGTGGCTCCACTGAACTTTGCAAAACTTGATAACCTTGTTGCGGGTGACTTGGCTGGCATACTCAATAATCTTAACTGGTTTCTCCTCGTAGGTCAAATCACTGTCCAACTGAATCGCTTCCAGCGGCACTGTATCTCTTAGTGGTATATCAGCCATCTCTGCGTGGCACTTCTTCAACTGTGAAATGTGGAACACGTCGTGAACTCCTAACAATCCTTTGGGAAATTCCAACTTATAAGCTACTTCTCCCATACGCTCCAAAAGCTTGTATGCTCCTACAAAACGTGGCGCTAACTTTCCCTTAACTCCAAAGCGCTTAACTCCTTGAAGTGGAGATACTCGAAGATAAACTCGGTCTCTGACTTCGTAAACTGTCTCCTTGCGTTTAGAATCTGCATAACTCTTCTGCCTGGACTGGGCTACCTTGAGCCTATTGCGAATCAATCTCACTTTCTGTTCAGACTCCTTAATCAGATCCGGTCCAAACAACTGGCAGTCTCCAACTTCATCCCACGACAATGGGGTCCTACACCTCCTTCCGTACAAGGCTTCGAAAGGGGCCATCTTCAAACTGGATTGATAACTGTTGTTATAAGAGAACTCTACATATGGCAAGTTATCGTCCAAACTAGATCCATAATCTAGCGCACAAGCTCTCAGCATATCCTCCAAATTCTGATTGACTCTCTCGGTCTGTCCATCTGTCTGCGGATGGAAAGCTGTACTGAACTCTAGCCTGGTACCCAAAGTTTCATGCAACTGATTCCAGAACTTTGAGGTAAATTGGGTTCCTCTATCTGATACAATGCTCCTTGGAACTCCATGCAGACATACGATCCTGGTCATGTATATTTTTGCCAACTTGGCACTCGTGTAAGTAGTCTTCACTAGAATGAAATGAGCTACCTATGTCAAACGATCGACTATAGCCCAAATCGAGTCATAGCCTGAACGAGTTCTGGGCAATCCTGTAATAAAATCCATGCCTAACTTATCCCACTTCCATTCGGGTATCTGCAATGGCTGTTGCAATCCCGCTGGCTTCTGATGCTTTGCCTTTACTCTCTGACATACATCACAAACTGCTACATACTCCGCAATATCCTTCTTCATTCCGGTCCACCAGAAAGTATCCTTCAAATCCAAATACATCTTGGTATTTCCTAGGTGAATCGAATATGGTGAATCATGGGCCTCTTGCAAAATCAACTTCCTGATCTCGGAATCATTAGGCACATAAACACGGTCTTCAAACCATAAGGTATCGTGCTCATCCTCACGAAATCCTTTAGCATTTCCTTTGCTCATTTTCTCCTTAATAGAAGCAATCTCCTTGTCAGTCCTTTGAGCTTCTCTGATCTTATCCATCAAAGTAGACTGAATCTCCAATGTTGCTACATAGCCTCTCGGGACTATCTCCAAACATAGCTCACGAAGATTTTCGGCTAACTCCCTTGGTAAATCTCCCGTCATTAGGGTGTTGACATGACTTTTACGGCTCAGCGCATCAACAACTACGTTAGCCTTTCCGGGGTGATAATGCAATCTCATATCATAATCCTTGATGAGCTCCAACCATCTCCTTTGCCTGAGATTTAACTCCTTCTGCGTGAAAATGTACTTCAAACTCTTGTGATCCGTGTACACCTCACAATGGTTTCAAATGAGGAAATGTCTCCAAGTCATCAATGCATGCACTACGGCTGCTAACTCCAAATCATGCGTAGCATAATTCAACTCATGAGGATTAAGCTGTCATGAGGCATATGAAACAACTCTTCCTTCCTACATAAGCACTGCTCCAAGTCCTCGATGTGAAGCGTCGCAATACACCTCATAATCCTTGGTCTGATCTGGCAAAATCAACACTGGTGATGTAACCAAACGTTTCTTCAACTCCTGGAAACTGGCCTCACATTCCTTGGTCCATATGAACTTGGTATCCTTCTTCAACAACTCTGTCATAGGCTTCACAATCTTCGAGAAATTTTAAATGAACCTTCGGTAGTATCCTGCAAGTCCAAGAAAACTCCGGATCTCTCCAAATGTTGTTGGCGCTTCCCAATTTGTCACAGTGTCAACCTTGGTGGGATCTACTGCTATACCTTCTCCAGATATAACGTGTCCGAGAAATCCAACTTCCTTCAACCAAAATTCACATTTGCTAAACTTGGCATATAACTGATGTTCTCTGAGTTTACCAAGTACCAAATGCAAATGCTCCTTATGCTGCTCTTCATTCTTCGAGTAAACCAGGATATCATCAATGAACACTACGACGAACTTATCCAAAAACTCCATAAATACTTTGTTCATCATGTTCATAAAATATGCAGGTGCATTAGTCAGACCAAATGACATAATGGTATACTCGTACAACCCATACCTGGTGGTAAAAGCCGTCTTAGGTATATCCTG
Organism: Triticum urartu; assembly: GCF_056163025.1. Lineage (NCBI taxonomy): Eukaryota > Viridiplantae > Streptophyta > Magnoliopsida > Poales > Poaceae > Triticum > Triticum urartu. The sequence goes on along the minus strand of NC_141874.1, from coordinate 366,390,047 downwards.
TTCTCGAATCTTCAACTGATGGTATCCTGATCGCAGATCGATCTTGGAAAATACCTTAGCTCCTTGCAATCGATCAAAAAGATCATTGATCATCGGTAGTGGGTACTTGTTCTTGATGGTTACTTCATTCAATCCTCGATAATCAACAACCATCCTTAACGATCCATCCTTCTTCTCCACTAGAAGTACTGGCGGTCCCTAAGGCGAAGAACTTGGGCGGATATATCCTTTATCCAATAACTCCTTAATCTGCTTCTTAATCTCTTCCAAATCCTTTGCGGGCATCCTATATGGTCTCTTAGATATTGGACCTGTGCCTGGCAAAAGCTCAATCAAAAACTCAATATCTCTATCTGGTGGCATGCCTGGCAACTCCTCTGGAAATACATCAGGGAAATCCTTCACTACTGGTACTTCCTCCTGCACAACTCCTATTAACAAATTTACTTGAGTCCTTTTAGGCACATGCCGAGATACATACTTGATCCTTCTCCCTTCTGGTGTGGTAAGCAAAATTGACTTACTGGTGCAATCTATGTTTCCTCCATACATCGACAGCCAATCCATACCCAGAATTACATCCAAACCTTGTGATTCCAAAATGATTAAATCCGAGGGAAACACATGCCGACCTATACTCAATGGCACTTGAAAACATCCCTTACAAGCCATATACTCCGCTCCTGGTGAGCTTACTAACATAGGTGTTCTAAGAACTTTGGTGGGCAGGTTATGCTTATCCGCAAATCCCCTTGATATGTATGAATGCGAGTGCAGTAAATGAAGGAAATATGCCCTAGAGGCAATAATAAAGTTATTATTTATTTCCTTATAATCATGATAAATGTTTATTATTCATGCTAGAATTGTATTAACCGGGAACATAATACATGTGTGAATACATAGACAAACAAAGTGTCACTAGTATGCCTCTACTTGACTAGCTCGTTAATCAAAGATGGTTATGTTTCCTAACCATGAACAATGAGTTGTTATTTGATTAACGAGGTCACATCATTAGTTGAATGATCTGATTGACATGACCCATTCCATTAGCTTAGCACCCGATCATTTAGTATGTTGCTATTGCTTTCTTCATGACTTATACATGTTCCTATAACTATGAGATTATGCAACTCCCGTTTACCGGAGGAACACTTTGGGTACTACCAAACGTCACAACGTAACTGGGTGATTATAAAGGAGTACTACAGGTGTCTCCAATGGTACATGTTGGGTTGGCGTATTTCGAGATTAGGTTTTGTCACTCCAATTGTCGGAGAGGTATCTCTAGGCCCTCTCGGTAATACACATCACATAAGCCTTGCAAGCATTACAACTGTTAGTTGTGAAATGATGTATTACGGAACGAGTAAAGAGACTTGCCGGTAACGAGATTGAACTAAGTATTGGATACCAACGATCGAATCTCGGGCAAGTAACATAGCGATGACAAAGGGAACAACGTATGTTGTTATGCGGTCTGACCGATAAAGATCTTCGTAGAATATGTAGGAGCCAATATGGGCATCCAGGTCCCGCTATTGGTTATTGACCGGAGACGTGTCTCGGTCATGTCTACATTGTTCTCGAACCGTAGGGTCCGCACGCTTAACGTTACGATGACAGTTATTATGAGTTTATGCATTTTGATGTACCTAAGGTTGTTCGGAGTCCCGGATGTGATCACGGACATGACGAGGAGTCTCGAAATGGTCGAGACATAAATATTGATATATTGGAAGCCTATGTTTGGACATCGGAAGTGTTCTGGGTGAAATCAGGATTTTACCGGATTACCGGGAGGTTACCGGAACCTCCCCCCCCCCCGGGAGTCATATGGGCCTTAGTGGGCCTGAGTGGAAAGGTGAAAGGGCTGCCCATAAGGGCTGCGCGCCTCCCCCCCTCCCCTAGTCCTATTAGGACTAGGAGAGGTGGCCGGCCACCCCTCTCCATCTTTCCCCCTTGGGAGTCCTAGTTGGAATAGGATTGGGGGGGGGGGGGAGTCCTGCGCCTCCACAGGGCTGGCCGCACCCCTCCCCCTTGGCTCCTTTATATACGGAGGCAGGGGGGCGCTTCTAGACACACAAGTTGATCATTGAGATCGTTCCTTAGCCGTGTGCGGTGCCCCCTGCCACCATATTCCACCTCGATCATATCGTTGTAGTGCTTAGGCGAAGCCCTGCGTCGGTAGAACATCAAGATCGTCACCACGCCGTCGTGCTGACGAAACTCTTCCCCGACGCTTTGCTGGATCGGAGCCCGGGGATCGTCATCGAGCTGTACGTGTGCTAAGAACTCGGAGGTGCCGGAGTAACGGTGCTTGGATCGGTCGGATCGGGAAGAAGACGTACGACTACTTCCTCTACGTTGTGTCAACGCTTCCGTTGCAATCTACAAAGGGTACGTAGATCATACTCTCCCCTCGTTGCTATGCATCACCATGATCTTGCGTGTGCGTAGGAAATTTTTTGAAATTACTACGTTCCCCAACAGTGGCATCTGAGCCTAGGTTTTATGGTTTGATGTTATTTGCACGAGTAGAACACAAGTGAGTTGTGGATGATACAAGTCATACAACCTACCAGCATGTCATACTTTGGTTCGGCAGTATTGTTGGACGAGACGACCCGGACCAACCTTACGCGTACGCTTACGCGAGACCGGTTCCCTCGACGTGCTTTGCACATAGATGGCTTGCGGGCGACTGTCTCTCCAACTTTAGTTGAACCGAGTATGGCTACGCCCGGTCCTTGCGAAGGTTAAAATGGAGTCTATTTGACAAACTATCGTTGTGGTTTTTATGCGTAGGTAAGATTGGTTCTTGCTTAAGCCCGTACCAGCCACGTAAAACATGCAACAACAAAGTAGAGGACGTCTAACTTGTTTTTGCAGGGCATGTTGTGATGTGATATGGTCAAAGCATGATGCTGAATTTTATTGTATGAGATGATCATGTTTTGTAACCGAGTTATCGGCAACTGGCAGGAGCCATATGGTTGTCGCTTTATTGTATGCAATGCAATCGTGATGTAATGCTTTACTTTATTACTAAACGGTAGTGATAGTCGTGGAAGCATAAGATTGGCGAGACGACAACGATGCTACGATGGAGATCAAGGTGTCACGCCGGTGACGATGGTGATCATAACGGTGCTTCGGAGATGGAGATCACAAGCACAAGATGATGATGGCCATATCATATCACTTATATTGATTGCATGTGATGTTTATCTTTTTATGCATCCTATCTTGCTTTGATTGACGGTAGCATTATAAGATGATCTCTCACTAAATTATCAAGAAGTGTTCTCCCTGAGTATGCACCGTTGCCAAAGTTCGTCGTGCCCAGACACCACATGATGATCGGTTGTGATAAGCTCTACGTCCATCTACAACGGGTGCAAGCCAGTTTTGCACACGCAGAATACTCAGGTTAAACTTGACGAGCCTAGCATATACAGATATGGCCTCGGAACACGGAGACCGAAAGGTCGAGCGTGAATCATATAGTAGATATGATCAACATAACGATGTTCACCATTGAAAACTATTCCATCTCACGTGATGATCGGTTATGGTTTAGTTGATTTGGATCATGTGATCACATAGAGGATTAGAGGGATGTCTATCTAAGTGGGAGTTCTTAAGTAATTAATTGGACTTAAACTTATCATGAACTTAGTACCTGATAGTATCTTGCTTGTTTATGTTGATTGTAGATAGATGGCTCGTGCTGTTGTTCCGTTGAATTTTAATGCTTTCCTTGAGAAAGCAAAGTTGAAAGATGATGGTAGCAATTATACGGACTGGGTCCGTAACTTGAGGATTATCCTCATCGCTGCTCAGAAGAATTACATCCTGGAAGCACCACTGGGTGCCAGGCCTACTGCTGGAGCAACTCCAGATGTTATGAACGTCTGGCAGAGCAAAGTTGATGACTACTCGATAGTTCAGTGTGCCATGATTTACGGCTTAGAATCGGGACTTCAATGACGTTTTGAACGTCATGGAGCATATGAGATGTTCCAGGAGTTGAAGTTAATATTTTAAGCAAATGCCCGGATTGAGAGATATGAAGTCTCCAATAAGTTCTATAGCTGCAAGATGGAGGAGAACAGTTCTGTCAGTGAGCATATACTCAAAATGTCTAGGTATAATAATCACTTGATTCAATTGGGAGTTAATATTCCAGTTGATTGCGTCATTGACAGAATTCTCCAATCACTGCCACCAAGCAACAAGAGCTTCATGATGAACTATAATATGCAAGGGATGAACAAGACTATTCCCGAGCTCTTCGCAATGCTGAAAGCTGCGGAGGTAGAAATCAAGAAGAAGCATCAAGTGTTGATGGTTAACAAGACCACTAGTTTCAAGAAAAAGGGCAAAGGGAAGAAAAAGGGGAACTTCAAGAAGAACAGCAAGCAAGTTGCTGCTCAGGAGAAGAAACCCAAGTCTGGACCTAAGCCTGAAACTGAGTGCTTCTACTGCAAGCAGAGTGGTCACTGGAAGCGGAACTGCCCCAAGTATTTGGCGGATAAGAAGGATGGCAAGGTGAACAAAGGTATATGTGATATACATGTTATTGATGTGTACCTTACTAGAGCTCATAGTAGCACCTGGGTATTTGATACTGGTTCTGTTGCTAATATTTGCAACTCAAAACAGGGACTACGGAATAAGCGAGCACTGGCAAAGGACGAGGTGACGATGCGCGTGGGAAACGGTTCCAAAGTCGATGTGATCGCGGTCGGCACGCTACCTCTACATCTACCTTCGGGATTAATATTAGACCTAAATAATTGTTATTTGGTGCCAGCGTTGAGCATGAACATTATATCTGGATCTTGTTTAATGCGAGACGGTTATTCATTTAAATCAGAGATTAATGGTTGTTCTATTTATATGAGTAATATCTTTTATGGTCATGCACCCTTGAAGAGTGGTCTATTCTTATTGAATCTCGATAGTAGTAATACACATATTCATAATGTTGAAGCCAAAAGATGCAGAGTTGATAATGAAAGTGCAACTTATTTGTGGCACTGTCGTTTAGGTCATATCGGTGTAAAGCGCATGAAGAAACTCCATACTGATGGACTTTTGGAACCACTTGATTATGAATAACTTGGTACTTGTGAACCGTGCCTCATGGGCAAGATGACTAAAACACCGTTCTCCAGTACTATGGAGAGAGCAACAGATTTGTTGGAAATCATACATATCGATGTATGTGGTCCGATGAATATTGAGGCTCGTGGCGGATATCGTTATTTTCTCACCTTCACAGATGATTTAAGCAGATATGGGTATATCTACTTAATGAAACATAAGTCTGAAACATTTGAAAAGTTCAAAGAATTTCAGAGTGAAGTTGAAAATCATCGTAACAAGAAAATAAAGTTTCTACGATCTGATCGTGGAGGAGAATATTTGAGTTACGAGTTTGGTGTACATTTGAAAAACTGTGGAATAGTTTCGCAACTCACGCCACCCGGAACACCACAGCGTAATGGTGTGTCTGAACGTCGTAATCGTACTTTACTACATATGGTGCGATCTATGATGTCTCTTACAGATTTACCGCTATCGTTTTGGGGTTATGCTTTAGAGACGGCCGCATTCACGTTAAATAGGGCACCGTCAAAATCCATTGAGACGACGCCGTATGAACTATGGTTTGGCAAGAAACCAAAGTTGTCGTTTCTTAAAGTTTGGGGCTGCGATGCTTATGTGAAAAAGCTTCAACCTGATAAGCTCGAACCCAAATCGGAGAAATGTGTCTTCATAGGATACCCAAAGGAGACTGTTGGGTACACCTTCTATCACAGATCCGAAGGCAAGACATTCGTTGCTAAGAATGGATCATTTCTAGAGGAGGAGTTTCTCTCGAAAGAAGTGAGTGGGACGAAAGTAGAACTTGATGAGGTAACTATACCTACTCCCTTACTGGAAAGTAGTACATCACAGAAAACTGTTTCAGTAACAGCTACACCAGTTAGTGAGGAAGCTAATGATAATGATCATGAAACTTCAGATCAAGATACTACTGAACCTCGTAGATCAACCAGAGTAAGATCCGCACCAGAGTGGTACGGTAATCCTATTCTGGAAGTCATGCTACTAGATCATGATGAACCTACGAACTATGAAGAAGCGACGGTGAGCCCAGATTCCGCAAAGTGGATTGAAGCCATGAAATCTGAGATGGGATCCATGTATGAGAACAAAGTATGGACTTTGGTTGACTTGCCCGATGATCGGCAAGCAATTGAGAATAAATGGATCTTCAAGAAGAAGATTGACGCTGACGGTAATGTTACTGTCTACAAAGCTCGACTTGTCGCGAAAGGTTTTCGACAAGTTCAAGGGGTTGACTACGATGAGACTTTCTCACCTGTAGCGATGCTTAAGTCTGTCCGAATCATGTTAGCGATTGTCGCATTTTATGATTATGAAATTTGGCAGATGGATGTCAAAACTGCATTCCTGAATGGATTTCTAGAAGAAGAGTTGTATATGATGCAACCGGAAGGTTTTGTCGATCCAAAGGGAGCTAACAAAGTGTGCAAGCTCCAGCGATCCATTTATGGACTGGTGCAAGTTTCTCGGAGTTGGAATAAACGCTTTGATAGTGTGATCAAAGCATTTGGTTTTATACAGACTTTCGGAGAAGCCTGTATTTACAAGAAAGTGAGTGGGAGCTCTGTAGCATTTCTGATATTATATGTGGATGACATATTATTGATTGGAAATGATATGGAATTTCTGGATAGCATAAAGGGATACTTGAATAAAAGTTTTTCAATGAAAGACCTCGGTGAAGCTGCTTACATATTTGGCAGAAAGATCTATAGAGATAGATCAAGACGCTTAATTGGACTTTCACAAAGCACATACCTTGACAAGATTTTGAAGAAGTTCAAAATGGATCAAGCAAAGAAAGGGTTCTTGCCTGTGTTACAAGGTGTGAAGTTGAGTAAGACTCAATGCCCGACCACTGCAAAAGATAGAGAGAAAATGAAAGATGTTCCCTATGCTTCAGCCATAGGATCTATCATGTATGCAATGCTGTGTACCAGACCTGATGTGTGCCTTGCTATAAGTTTAGCAGGGAGGTACCAAAGTAATCCAGGAGTGGATCACTGGACAGTGGTCAAGAACATCCTGAAATACCTGAAAAGGACTAAGGATATGTTTCTCGTATATGGAGGTGACAAAGAGCTCACCGTAAAAGGTTACGTTGATGCAAGCTTTGACACTGATCCGGACGATTCTAAATCGCAAACCGGATACGTGTTTACATTGAACGGTGGAGCTGTCAGTTGGTGCAGTTCTAAACAAAGCGTCGTAGCAGGATATACATTTGAAGTGGAGTACATAGCTGCTTCGGAAGCAGCGAACGAAGGAGTCTGGATGAAGGAGTTCATATCCGATCTAGGTGTCATACCTAGTGCATCGGGTCCAATGAAAATCTTTTGTGACAATACTGGTGCAATTGCCTTGGCAAAGGAATCCAGATTTCACAAAAGGACCAAGCACATCAAGAAACGCTTCAATTCCATCCGGGATCTAGTCCAGGTGGGAGACATAGAGATTTGCAAGATACATACGGATCTGAATGTTGCAGACTCGTTGACTAAGCCTCTTCCACAAGCAAAACATGATCAGCACCAAGACTCCATGGGTGTTAGAATCATTACAGTGTAATCTAGATTATTGACTCTAGTGCAAGTGGGAGACTGAAGGAAATATGCCTTAGAGGCAATAATAAAGTTATTATTTATTTCCTTATAATCATGATAAATGTTTATTATTCATGCTAGAATTGTATTAACCGGAAACATAATACATGTGTGAATACATAGACAAACAAAGTGTCACTAGTATGCCTCTACTTGACTAGCTCGTTAATCAAAGATGGTTATGTTTCCTAACCATGAACAATGAGTTGTTATTTGATTAACGAGGTCACATCATTAGTTGAATGATCTGATTGACATGACCCATTCCATTAGCTTAGCACCCGATCATTTAGTATGTTGCTATTGCTTTCTTCATGACTTATACATGTTCCTATAACTATGAGATTATGCAACTCCCGTTTACCGGACGAACACTTTGGGTACTACCAAACGTCACAACGTAACTGGGTGATTATAAAGGAGTACTACAGGTGTCTCCAATGGTACATGTTGGGTTGGCGTATTTCGAGATTATGTTTTGTCACTCCGATTGTCGGAGAGGTATCTCTGGGCCCTCTCGGTAATACACATCACATAAGCCTTGCAAGCATTACAACTAATATGTTAGTTGTGAAATGATGTATTATGGAACGAGTAAAGAGACTCGCTGGTAACGAGATTGAACTAGGTATTGGATACCGACGATCGAATCTCGGGCAAGTGACATACCGATGACAAAGGGAACAACGTATGTTGTTATGCGGTCTGACCGATAAAGATCTTCGTAGAATATGTAGGAGCCAATATGGGCATCCAGGTCCCGCTATTGGTTATTGACCGGAGACGTGTCTCGGTCATGTCTACATTGTTCTCGAACCGTAGGGTCCGCACGCTTAACGTTACGATGATAGTTATTATGAGTTTATGCATTTTGATGTACCGAAGGTTGTTCGGAGTGCCGGATGTGATCACGGACATGACGAGGAGTCTCGAAATGGTCGAGACATAAATATTGATATATTGGAAGCCTTTGTTTGGACATCGGAAGTGTTCCGGGTGAAATCAGGATTTTACCGGATTACCGGGAGGTTACCGGAACCCCCCCGGGAGTCATATGGGCCTTAGTGGGCCTTAGTGGAAAGGTGAAAGGGCTGCCCATAAGGGCTGCGCGCCTCCCCCCCTCCCCTAGTCCTATTAGGACTAGGAGAGGTGGCCGGCCACTCCTCTCCCTCTTTCCCCCTTGGTAGTCCTAGTTGGAATAGGATTGGGGGGGGGAGTCCTACTCCCGGTAGGAGTAGGACTCCTCCTGCGCCTCCATAGGGCTGGCCGCACCCCTCCCCCTTGGCTCCTTTATATACGGAGGCAGGGGGGCACTTCTAGACACACAAGTTAATCATTGAGATCGTTCCTTAGCCGTGTGCGGTGCCCCCTGCCACCATATTCCACCTCGATCATATCGTTGTAGTGCTTAGGCGAAGCCCTACGTCGATAGAACATCAAGATCGTCACCACGCTGTCGTGCTGACGAAACTCTTCCCCGACGCTTTGCTGGATCGGAGCCCCGGGATCGTCATCGAGCTGTACGTGTGCTAAGAACTTGGAGGTGCTGGAGTAACGGTGCTTGGATCGGTCGGATCAGGAAGAAGACGTACAACTACTTCCTCTACGTTGTGTCAACGCTTCCTTTGCGATCTACAAAGGGTACGTAGATCATACTCTCCCCTCGTTGCTATGCATCACCATGATCTTGCGTGTGCGTAGGAAATTTTTTGAAATTACTACGTTCCCCAACAGTAAATGACTTAACCAAAAACTTACCGATTACTGCATCCAGGTGCTCTTCAACCTCCTCCATGTTAACATGGTTCACTTGTCCCCTATTGAAAGGGTTCGGCTTCTTCCCAGAGCTTCCATTGCCATTTCCATTCTAAGATTCAGGACATTCATTGGCATAATGTCCGGTCTTCTGGCACTTAAAGCAAGTGACTTGGCTCAGGTCTCTTTTGGCTGGGGTTAATGGCTTGGTAAGGTTCTGGCCGTTGCTTCCTCCATTCCCATTACCATTCTTGGGGCCATTATGATTGTGCGAGCTACCTCCTCCATGGGTATGCTGAAAATGTCCTCCTGGTCTAGGGGTATAACGTGGCTTCTACTGAGCACCTGAATTGTACTTCCCTTGTCCATACTTCCTCTTGCGATTCTCAATCTTCTGATGCTTCCCTTCAATCATAAGAGCACGATCTACCAACTCCTGGTAGTTGTTGAAGGTTGAAACCATCAACTGCATGCTCAACTCATCATTCAGTCCTTCTAGAAACTTCTCCTGCTTAGCTACATCCTTAGCAACGTAATCTGGGCATAATGTGCTAGCTTAATAAAGTGCTCCACATACTAGCCAACTGTCCGTCCTCCTTGGCGCAAGTTGTGAAACTCACGCTTCTACATGGCCATAGCTCCTGCTGAAACATGGGCAGTACAGAAAGCCTGCTGGCACTAGTCCCATGTGACAGTGTCGATAGGGAAACTAGCTATGAAATTCTCCCACCTGGATGTTGCGGGTCCATCAGGCTGATGTGCGGCAAACTTCAACTTTTCCGCATCTGTGCATCCGGTTCTGGTCAACTCCCTTGCTGTCTTGCGGAGACAATCATCTGCTACTATAGGCTCGGTGCTACTAGAAAACACCAGCTGATTTAGCCTAAGAAAACAGGCTAAGTGGTCAACAGGTGGTGGTGGTGGTGGGTTGTTGTTGTTGTTCCCCTGTTCTGATTCTGGACTAGCAACTGCATCAACGTGTTCTGCTGCTGGATCAACTGAGTGAGCTCCGGTGGGAAGGTAAATCCGGGGTCACGTCTCGGAGGCACCTGAGGGTTTAGAAAAGATGAGATTTAAGAATAGAGAGGGGTCTAGAGACAAAACACTACCCATATGCACATAAGGCAAAAGCAAACAATTCACTTCATTCAATCAAACAAGGGCATACAATTGATCTAACTATCGCAAAAGTGCTCAGACTACTATATTTACATGGTGGACTACTACTACTAGTGGGGTGGTCTACTAGAAATATTCTTCAGTTGCAGACTCCATGATATCTGCTTCAGCTTCATCAACATAGTCATCATCGCTATCATCTGGATCTGAGTCGGTGTTGTCGATGATGATGTAGTCTTCCGGGCGAATCTCCTTGGGTTCTTCGTCTTCTTCTACTGGTGTAGGGCCTCCCATAAATATTCTGATCTTCATTGTTAGGTTGGCATTCTTATCCACTAGTACTTCGATTTCCTCTTCATAATCTTCACGTGTAGCCTTGAGTTCTTCCTCCAGTTCCTTGATTCTTGTCCTTGCCTTCTTCAGATCTATCATGTCGGCGCACATCTGGTTCTCCTGACATCGAATGTGCTGGTTTAACTCCTAGATAAAAGCTGCAATTGATCTATCCTTCCTGGTGCTTATCATCTCCCAGTGCTCATCTCGGCGCCCAGAAATCTGGTAGATAGTATTCTTGAGATCATTGCGGTAAACTTCTCCAATGCGTTTCATGGCAATGTGAGCTGCCATGATATTTCCTAGACTCCAGGTTGGTGCATCAAAGGAAAACTCTATGGCCTCAGTGACTGGCATGAACGTCCTTCCTGGAACTTGAACTTGAATCATCCAGCGCTCCTCTTCAGGTAAAGTGGCGTTGTAGGTTCTGGTGAAGCTTGGTACTCCTTCAAGTGATGTCCAAAGGGTGTATCTTCATCCGGTTGCATGAACTTGTTCCTTGCATCCGCCATCCTAAAAGTGTAGAAAAGATGAGGAGTCAGAATGAGAAGAGTGAGTAGTGATCTAGGGCTTTAGCTTAGTGGTCGTGTCCTACAGTCAGCGTGTGCTCTGATACCATCTTGTAGCGACCAGACCTCAAACAGTCCAATCTCTGTGCTCCGGTATCATCCCTGGATCAGTAATGCTGACACCACATAGTACTTGAAGGATTTATACCAGAGTAGCAATCACACACTTATTACATCGAATGTCTCCAAAAGAGAACTTATTACAATAAATATGGCTTAAGGCCACCTAATAACGATAACAGCGGAAGGCTTGGAAGATAAGTGAGTCCATCAAGTCCAACGGCATCACTGAGTATAGAACCACGACCTAAAGGCACCTTACTCGTCGTCTAAAAAGTCTGCGACATGAACGTTGCAGCCCGAAACGGGTCAGCACATGGAATATGCTGGCAATGTAACACATAGAGAGCAATGAAAGAATAAGGCTATACTACATGCATATTTGGCTGGTGGAAAGCTCTATGGTTACATTTTTGCGTAAAGCCAATTTTTCCCTACTGCAAAGGAATACATTTTATTTAACTATCATGGTGGTTGTTAAACATTGAGAGTGTAGACACCCTCTCAATCCCAATTAAACATCATCATTAAAACCCAACAAAATTAATTAGAGTAACATGATGAGATTCACATGATAATCCAAGTACTAGATACTCAAGATGTCCATAACCAGGGACACGGCTAACCATGATTAGTTTATAAACTCTGCAGAGGTTTGCGCACTTTTCCCCACAAGACTCGATCTCCTCCGTTGGGATTCTCGCACTACATGGTGTTGGAGAAACGGATGACCGAGACATAGCCTTTCAGAAGCGCTAGCACCTTACGATCGGGTAGACCGTTACACCTACTTTCCCCTACATCTGCTAGTCTACCACTTTAAGAGTTCGCACAACTTAGTCAACTATGCTAGAGCCCATAGTAGCTTGTGGCTGCACACGGAAGTTTCTAGTATGAATAATCTCATGATCCCTTTGAGCCTGGGTGGCGGTCCAAAAGAAAACAGGCAATCGCTGGAATACCCAGGTGCCTCAATCGACCAAGATGTGTATTTAAGTTGCCACCTTAGATAAACCATTAATTTAACAAACTCACATCTGTCATGGATACACTCACCCAATCCACGTCTACTAGCATAGCATGGCATAATAACCAAAGATAGAAGGAACTCCCAAAGGTTTGATAATAACAGGTAATAGGTACTACCTCATCAACTTCCCAAACCCACAATTTAATTAGATCCAAGTCATGCAATGTGTGAGGATTGATCTAATGCAATAAAACTGGGTAATAGGAAGTATGATCAAAGTGTTACTTGCCTTGCTGATGATCCGCAAAACCTAGCGATTCGAAGTAGCAAGCGGCGCTCTTCGGGTACTCCATCGCAAACAAACAAGCATACAATAAGTACTCAACTAATGCACAGGTAAAACTCAAATAAGAGATTGAACCAGAAAGTTCAACTTAAGAACTTCGGTTGGCAAAAAGAACCAAATTGAAATAAGCAACGAAGATCAAACGACAAAAGAAACAAGCTTCGTTTACTAATCTGGATCTAGGTCAAATTTTACATAGGCAAAAACTTGTTTGAGTTGGTTAAACGGAAAGAGGGTATTGAGACGAAACTCCAGGCGCTTGAATTGCCTGATTCCAAAAAACGAGCGAAAAGTTATACTAGAACGAACATCGGATCAGAAATCGATATCAGAAAATCATGGAATAAATCCAAGAAAAAGAAAAACGACGAACAGATTAACGAACGAACGTTCGTTATCTGGATCTAAACGAAGAACGCGTTTGTTAAAACGAACGAACGAGCGAACGCTCTCTAATTAAACTAAACCGAGAAAAAAACCGATCTATCTAAAAAAACGAAACTAAAAGACCCGAAAATGAACAGATGAAAACCAAAGGTTTTCTAAAAAAACCGGCGGCGGCGGCGGAGTCGACCTCGTTGGCGGCGGGGCGGCGGCGGGCTCCGGCTGCGGCGGCAGGCGGTGGCGGCGGCGGGCGGCTTAGGGTTTGGGTCGCGCTATATAAAGGCCTCGGCCAGGGAGTCCTGGCCGGACACGGCCTGTAGGTCGGTTCGGACTTTTTTTAAATAATTATGCTCAGAAGAAACAAAAGAAATACTAATCGGACTCCAAAAATGCCGAAGTAAATTTCCCCCGGCTTCTAAAATCAAGCCGCACTAGATGAACATTTATTTGGGGCTTAAATGCAATTTTGAAAAACGCGCATTTTTCCTAAATTCAAATAAAATAGCAAATAAAACCAAAATAAAATCTTATTTTATTTTTTATTAAATCCTCAATATTTATTTATTTTGGGAAAGTCATTTTATTCCCTCTCTCATATTTTTATAATAGAAATAATTGAAGATAAAATAAATAAAATCAAATGATCCTATTTTCAAAATTTGAGAAAAACTCAAATATGAAGATAACGAAATCCCCAACTCTCTCTGAGGGTCCTTGGGTTGTGTAGAATTTCTAGGATCAACCAAAATGCAATAAAATATGATATGCAAAGATGATCTATTTATAACATTCCAAATTGAAAATTTGGGATGTTACAGGCAGAGTCATATTGTTTGCATCTTTCATGTGGTGTCTAGCTTGCATTGCTTCTTATTTGTTGGAATGGTTTCTGCTTAGTTTACACAAACAGTTGTGAACATGCCATGCCATCCTGTTTTTTGTACATATTGCATCCTGGTATCATGTGTTTGCCTTACATCAAAGTAGTGATTGTCAGTATCATGCATGAATGAGTTCTGAAGAGAGAATTTTATTGCTTTTTCTTGTCGGTTTTACTTGACAATTCAAAATCAATAAAGCAGAAGAAAGTTAGCAAGGCAGTGGATAAAGGAGCTCCTTCCAAACGGAGGGCCTCTACAATTTCTACTCCTCCATCCCCCCAAGATGATTTCCAAGAAAACACATGCATAAACACTTAGCGTAGCTGTGTTTATGATGAGCATGTCTCCCCTAGTGCACCATCACCGGTGCTCCCTCTAACTTGGCACTGTTATATGTGATTGCATGTTATGTGTGATGTCTAGCTTGTATTGCTTCTAATTTTTTTGAATTCCATCTGCTTACTTTACACATTATACTTGAATAAGACACGTGTTCCTGTTTCTAGAACATACAATATCTGTCTATCACACCATGTTCTTACATCAAATTACTACTATTGTGTAACCTACAACAATCACTTACAATAAGACACGTTTTACTTTGGAGTGTGATATAGGTTACATCTCGCATTCTTTTCTAGCTTGTACTACTAATGTGTTGAAATGGCACTTATGACGAGACAATTTTAACTTGGTAGAGTGATATTCGTTGCATCTTTCATATGGTGTCTAGCTTTCATTGCTTCTAATTTGTTGAAATGCCTTCTCCTTAGTTTACACATCATAATCTGTGAATATGCAATGGCATTAATGATGAGAGACCTCTAACTTGGTAGTGTGATGTTGTTTGCATCTTGCATATGATTTATTTCTTGTACTGCTTCACATTTGTTTAAAGGCCATTTATCATGAGACACTGTTAACTTGGCAGAGCGATATTTGTAGCATCTTTCATATGGTGTCTACCTTCCATTTCATTGCTTCTAATTTAGTGAAATTTCTTTTGCTTAGTTTACAAATCGTAGTTATGGTTATCTCTTCCGTCCTGTTTTTCGTACATATTACATCCTCCTATCATGTGGTTGTCTAACATCAAAGTTAAGTTCGTATGTATCACGCATCAATTTGTTCTAAAGAACTAAATTGTTATTCATTTTTCTTGCTGGCTTGGCTTAACATGGCACATAGAAAGAGGAAGAAACATAGAATGTCAGGGAATGGGAACCGGAAGAATCCTGCAGATTCTGCTGGTACTGATGGTGCAATAGTAGGTCAAAGTCCGACGGAAAATTCTACAAATAGGGTATCCCATGCTACACAAGCTGCAGAAAAACCCAAACAGAAACAAATAGCTGCCACCAAACAAGCAGAGACAACCCTAGTTCTTGCAACACCTTCCACAATACTAACAGCTGCACGAGTTACTCGTGCGTCAACTAAGCTAGCAGGACGTTCCCAAGCTCCCTTGCCACCTGACACTACTTCCCAAGCACTCTTGACATAGGACGAGTTGGCAAGATCAGATGAGCCTTGTGAGCTTCAACAACAAGAAGGTAGTTGCTGGAGTCAAGTTACAGTTGCATGCTTCTTTATATGTAGTCTCACAGTTTGATGTACACTAACGCTTCCTATGTTCGTTGTTGGACTAGCACCTAGGTGCAAGAGGAAAAAACATCAGGGATAATGCTCGATAGGTTAACTAATTCTAGAGGAGGAAGAATGGAGATCCGTTTTGAGGCAGGTTTGAAAAGGCGACGTGATGCTACAATGTCAGCCAAGTTAGTATCAGAGGCAGCGGTTCCCGTTAGGTGTCATGTACGTATCCTCCCAACATGGATTCAGTACAGGAATGACAAAGACGAAACCCAGTTCAACACCTTCCTCGACCATTTATCTGTAAGTATGGTTATGTATGGAAACTAGTAATATCGTCTTGCTCTATCCCATACTTTCTAGGTTGCTGATAATGAGACTCCCATAATTTTCAACAGATGAGGTTCAAGTTGGATAGCCAAGATGATGCAACCATACAAGCTTGCACCCATGTTTTCAAGTCTGCTCTATGACAGTATCGGTGTAACTTGAGGAAACTCACTTTGAAGGCAAGGCTAACAGTGAACTTTCTCAAACATCTCCAGTGGAAAATATATCGGATGAAGACTGGAGGGTCTGCGTTAAACACTAGTCTCATCTGAAGTATCTGGTACATTATATGTATGTGAACATATTACATGTTGAAGTCCTATTTACGCATGTGCCACATAAATCTATCTTCTTCTAGGTGAACTGTTCAAAGAACAAGGCCAACCATACGGAAGTGAAATTCCAACAGACGATAGGATCTCGTAGCTATATTGCACACTGCGAGGCTCCTGTAATTAGCTGTTGTTTCACTCTTTTTGCTGTACCATATTATCAGATCTATATTGACCTGTTCCAAATGCAGAGGAAAGCCTGCAAGGACCAAAAAGTACCTGAACCAAATGTTGTGGAAATCTTCAAGGACTATCACACTAGCAAGAAGAAGGGCATGACTACACCAGTCAAAGCCGCTGTTGTAAGTCCTTAATCCTCATGCCTTTTAACAACTACTTACTCTGACTTGTGCCTTGAACTGAATGGTTTGCAGCCAATGTCTATTACTCTTTTCAATTTTATACACAATTTTCATAGCGTATCATTGCACCTTACAAGGTTTAAAAGAGAGGAGTGATGTTCCTTTGATCTTGACATGTAATCTAGTTCCGTGCTGGACTTGCCCACACAATGTTACAATTGCCTCTTTGTCTGTTCTCAGTTGTTTTGTGATATGAATGATGTCATACTATGCTTACCGTATTATAAACTTTGTCTCTTTATCCTTAGCCCTCAATACAATGTGAAGAAATAGACAATACATTAGTGATGGTACATGGTCATATGCTTGGAACCTGGTTTTATTATGTACTTTGCAATAAAATACAACTAATGTTTTACATGGGTTCACGAGAATAAGTTCTGTATATAGACCAAAGCTATTTTGTTTGGTTTTGCTGCCTCCTTAATATCTTCTGTTCTGGTACTACTAATGTAAAACCTCAACTTTTCAGAGAGCTATGGAAAAATGGTGGAACCGCCACCTTCTGAAGGTGGCGAGGCAACTATAACCGCAATGTCAGCTCTTGCTGCAGTGGGTCAGTACATGTCCACTAATAGTGCCAAAAGCACGTTCCTGCGTAATACAGGGTTGGTTGTTAAGGCAATCTCGTCCAAACTGCCTCATGATCAAGATATGCAAGCTCAAAACAATGTTGTATCTGTGCTCCAGACACAAGTCCATTCCCTAACAAAGACCCTTTGTGAAACAAGGAGAGACATTGTTCGATATTGTCAAGATATGCATGTTTTTGAAACCAGACTATCAGACATTCGCTATGTTGTTCAGGAGCATAGCAGAACTGAAGGTGAAGGTTATGGTGCTCCATCGGACAATACAGCATGAAAACGTAACAGTCAGGTCAAATGAACTGAGCTTCTGAACTTCTGGTGGTGCATTTATCTGATAGACTGTTAACTTTTATGCCAACCTTCCTTTTGTTTTATAGTTGTAATTTGTTTTGGTGCGATACAAAATTTCCTCTTAACATGCAGCCACCGGCTGAAGAAAACAACAAGCCATTTTTGTATAGTGTAGGGTGTTCCCTATATTTGCACTGGTGGCAAACTTTGATGCCAAGTGGATGTAATATGTGTAATAATCGTGATAGCCTAGCGTAAGTTGCTTACTTATTTATTTCCTTATTGTCTTGTTTATTTATTTTCTTGTAGTCAATGCAGTTCTTTTTTCGTGGTTTGCTAGTGGCCGCAATAACCTATTTTTAAAAACTAGGCCACATTGTCCATGTGCTACATATTTACTGTAGTTAACATGGGCCTCCTGTGGGCCGTAGAAACAATGGGCCTTCTAAGGGCCGTAGAAACAATGGGCCTTCTATGGGGCATAGAAACAATGGGCCTTATACGGGCCGTAGACATAATGGGCCTTCTACGGGCTGTATCATCAATGGGCCTTCTACGGGCCGTATGATCGGTTGGCCAAACGTGGGACAATAACAATCCACATTATGACCGTAAATGGGCTAGAGTTGAAATCGTCCGTTCATGGGGCGAGCATAACGGGCCATCATTAATCGGCCGTATTTGATGACGCTATGAAAATGACCCAATGTATTAATGGTCCACGAATGGGCCGGCTGTAACCACGGGCTGAATTTGGCCCACAAGCAGAAAATGACAGTAACGGGCCGAAAGTAAACGAATGCTAGAAATGAGCCCAAGAATAAATGGGCCCTAAGAAGGTCGAAAGATAACATGGGCTGGAAATGGCTCAACGGAATAATGGGCCGTTAATGGGTATAAAGTGATACACTGTTCATTACGGGGCAGTTTTACCACGGGCCGTTAATGGGCCGAGGGTTACTAAGGGCCACATATGGTCCGGAAGACGTCATGGGCCATACATGGGCCGGAAGTTAAAACGGGCTGGCATTATGTTGGACGGGCCAGATGACGCTACTGGGCCTAATTCGGATAGGTCGTAAACGGGCCCTGGGTTAGCGGCCTGTAAATGGGCTATATGCGAATAGGCCGTTAACAGGCTTGCCATGGGCCGGCCCTCCACCTTTTGACCAAGTCAAATGGGCAGGCCTTTTCACAGGAATGGGCCTCTGTTGGGCCATGCCACGTGTCGATGTATCATAGGCGCTTTGGGTCCAATGAGTGGATGACATCTGTCCCAATGGTGAGCCGACACGTGTTTCCTCCAGCCAATGATGATTTTATCTGTGGAAAATCCCCATTGGCCGGGGCTGTTAACGGGTTATCGGATCCAAAACCGGACCCGATAGCTTAACGGCGTTCCGTTACGGTGGATGCCACATGTCGGTCACCCTTGACGAAAGAACTTCTGTGATGCGCGATTTATCGTCATGGAAGTGGACACTTCCATGATGATAATTTTGGTAATGTCATGCAACACTTCTACGACACGACAGGTATGAATATCTTGATTCTCTCATAAATTTGTCATGGACGTACATGCATGACAGAAAACGTGACCTACTGTGACAAACACGTATCATCACGGAAGTGTATTTTTTGTAGTGAAACTTTGGTGCAGTTAGATGTTATTGCCATGTTCAATCTGTGTTTTTTTTAAACCTGATGAATAATTAATCCTTGTGCTTTTGTACCGTTTATAAGCTGGAGTTAGATATTGTTGCCCTTTTCAACTCGACTTTGACCCATATTTTCTTTCACACTAGGCCAATAGCTTGTCATTTTTTTAATTAAGATAGAAATATTATAAGTAGTCACAACATAGGGAACAATATCACTCTCGCGGGCTCCTTGAGATCATTGTACATAACAGAACCCGCAGGTGCTTAGCACCTGTCAGCACCCGCAAACTTATTTTGAGCTACCACACCAAATGGGTTGTAATTCTAAACAAGAAAAGTTGCATGGTAGTGACAGATTTGACTTCTTACATTTGGGATCCACGAGGAAAAAGCCTATCCAAGGTGGTGTCGACTCGGCCGTAAACATTGAGAAACTTGGTTTTAAAATTACTGTAAATCCAAAACTCCCCTAAAAATAATTAAAGTGTCCAATACATTTCTATATTGAAAAAGCCTTCAATACCTAAACCATTTCTACGGAAACATTTCTATTTTATTACTAACTTTTCTATTGTATTATCAATTATAATATCTTTTCTATTCTATTACTAGTTATAATTTCTACCAACTATGTGTCCAATACATTTTTCTACCAACTAAATTTTGAACTAATCCAGTAACTAGAAACTAGAAACTAATTTAGTAAACTACAAACTAATTCAGGAGGGGCAGCTGGAGGAGGAGGGAGGAGGGGCTGCGGCTGTAGGGGAGTGAGGAGGGGCGGCGGTTGGAGGGAGGAGCGCGTCGGTTGGAAGGAGGAGAGAGGAGGAGGAGGGAGAAGGGGCAGCGACTGGAGGAGGAGGGGCAGTTGATACGTCTCCAACGTATCTATAATTTTTTATTGTTCCATGCTATTATATTATCAATCTTGGATGTTTTACATACATTTACAAGAAACTTCATATCCTTTTTTAGGACTACCTATTAACTTACCGCCTAGTGCCAGTTGATAATTTTTGCTTGTTTTTGACTTTGCAGAATATCAGTACTAAACAAAGTCCAAATGCCACAAAACTTTTTGCAGATTTTTTCTGGCAATAAGAGACCCCAGAAGCTTCGTGAGGGAACCAAAAGATGAAAGAGAGGCCGACTAAGCACCAGGGCATGCCAAGGGCCTCTGGCATGCACTAGTAGGTATTGGGCCCACGAGCATCATTTTGACCTACCTCCGCCTCTATAAGTACTCTAAAATCCCAAAACCCTTAGGGGAGTCCACGAAATACCTTTTCCACCGCCACAAGTACCAGAACCATGAGATCCTATCTAGAGGCCTTTTTCTGGCACTCTGCTCGAGGGAGAAACAATCACGGAGGGGTTCTTCATCATCCTTGTTGCCCCTCCGATGATGCGTGAGTAGTTTACCACGGACCTATGGGTCCATAGTTAGTACCTAGATGGCTTTCTCTGTATTTTTGATCTTAAATACAATGTTCTCCTTGGTGTTCTTGGCTATATATTTGATGTAATGACTTTTTGTGGTGTGTTTGTTGGGATCCAATGAATTGTGAGTTTATGATAAGATCTATCCATGAATATTATTTGAGTTTTCTCTGAACTATTTCATGCATGATTATTATAGCCTCGTATTTCTTCTCTGATTTATTGGTTTAGGTTGGCCAACTAGATTGATTTTTCTTGCCATGGGAAGAGCTGCTTTGTAATGGGTTCAATCTTGCAGTGCTCAATCTCAGTGATAGAAAGAGACATGACTCATATGTATCGTTGCTATTAAGGGTAACAAGATGGGATTTATTTCATCCATGAGTTTATATTTTCTACATCATGTCATCTTGCTTAAGGTGTTACTCCGGTATTTCATGAACTTAATACACTAGATGCATGTTGGATAGTGGTCGATGTGTGGAGTAATAGTAGTACACACAGGGAGGAGTCAGTCTACTTCTCTCGAATGTGATGCCTATATACATGATCATTGCGTTGGATATCATCATAATTATTTGCTTTTCTATCAATTGCCCAACAGTAATTTGTTTACCCATCGTATGCTATTTTCTCGAGAGAAGGCTCTAGTGAAAACTATGGCCCCCGGGGTCTATTTTCTTTCATATATTAAAATTAAAAATAACTTGCCGCAATTTTCTTTTATTTATTTTATTTTCTATTTTTGTCAGATCTATCTATCAATGACTATATCTTTTAATCTTGCTCGTAACCGTTGAGGGAGTGACAACCCCTCTACGCGTTGGGTTGCAAGTATTTCTTGTTTGTGTGCAGGTGTTGTTTACATAGTGTTTCTTGGTTCTCCTACTGGATTGATGAGCTTGATTTCATAACTGAGGGAAATAGTTATCTCTACTACATCATCCTCTCCTCTTCGAGGAAATCCCAACACAGCTCACAAGTAGCAGCAGCGGCTGGAGGGGAGTGGGGAAGGGTGGTTGTTGGAGGGAGGAGGGTGGCGGCTAGAGGGAGGAAGGAGGAGTCTTACCAAGGTGGTGACAGCGGCAATGGTGAATGACGTCACGCACCAATGATGTGAGAGAGAGTGAGCACATGAGAGTGAGGTGGACGGTCATGCGTTGGGCTACTAGGCCCGTGCTACTGCTAAGCCAGGCCCACGGGGGCAGTAGTGGCCCCCAGGGCTAGCCATAGTAGCAGCACGGGCAATGAACCATCACTACAGCTACATGGTTAGTTGTAGAGCGGATTAGTCACTCGCGCTGCTACTATGTCTCGACCAGGGGGAGCGCCTAGGCCCACTTAACAGCAACTTAGTAGCAGCGTGGGTTTATAGACCGTGGTACTACTATCAACTTAGTAGTAGTGCGGGGTTTATAACCCCTACTACTACTAATTAGTAGCGCGGCCCTTCACTACTACAGGATGGTCCAGACGCGACAGTCCAATCAGAGACCCTTTGACGAAACCGTGAGCGATGCATTAATCGCAAATGGTGGTATAAGAAAACCGTCAAAAATGAGACGAACTGTTTGCGATGGCGCGCACATCAAACAAGATTCACATCAGAGCTGTGTGTGCGATGCGTGGCATACGGTTAACCCATATGAATTGTTTGCGATGATCCAGAACAATAAAAATGGTCAGCCATATAATGGTGTCTGTGATATACTAATATACGGCATACAGTTCACTAGGATGAACTATCTGCGATTAGAAAACACAACAGAAACGGTCAGCCAGATCAAGGTTTGTGCGATGGAGGGCATAGAGTTCACTTGTATGAACTGTTTGCGATAAGCCAAGAAAAGAGAAACAGTTCAACTGAACAAGATGTGTGTGATACACAGCAAACAGGTCCGTGATCAGAAATGTGTGCGGAGACCAATAATAACACAAACGATTACTGCTAATAAGTCGCGTGATTTGCTCTGTCAACAGAAGAACAACATATATATAACTGAAATAAATATTCAATTACATAAGTGACTATACCGAACATTCGCACACACCTCAATAAACAATTGCATCCATTTTAAACTAGGAGAAACAATCATCTAGTCATCAACTCCTTGTAACACTCCCGCCACTGCTCTATGGCTCGATCTCTCCTCTGGGGCAGGACAAAGCCACTTCCTCATTTCAACGATCTTCCTGTACATCTCATAGCTTGTGTACGCATCATTGGCCACGTACTTGACATGTTCTTCATCCATTCTCTGATCCCAGGCACTATGCCAGGGAATCTTGTCCTTCTTGCTCTCATCTTTCATCTTCATGTAGTACGGGTCGATGATGGCTGAGGCGATGTCAACCAGGGAGTTCTATGTGTTCTTAGTGCTGCCCCAGACCTTGTAGTGGTCACGGATGTTGACACGATTCTGGCAGGTCAAGCCCGAAACATCAAGCGCTTTTAGATCGTTGGTGGTGTCCACCGTAGCAAAACTATCGTCGGTGTTGTTGATAAACCTGGCGAAATGCTCGCAAGGCCTTGTGGCCAGGTGGTAGTGGTAGACGATTACATCATGTCGCATGCACAAATGGGCAACGACAACCCATGATCTTGCTCGGCACGACTACTGGTGACCCCGTGGTTGAAGCCGACCACTTGGTACTTTTCCTTAGCAAGCAATTGCTCCATAGTTTGTATGGAGCTCTCCACCGAGACCGGCTCATCGTGTACACCACCGAGAGGTCCTTCCCCCTCATGTGGGTGTCCACTACGTGAAACGTAGTGAATTGCCCCCCGTTGTCGTCGTCCGCCGCTGGGAATGCCATTGGAGCCACGTGGAGCACCATTGGAACCGTTGGATGTCCTCTCTATATGCGTCGTCGTGGGTGTGCTTATTGTTCGTGTGGCGCGATATATGAAGGTAAATGGCCTCAAGAATAAATGGGGCCGGGTGGCCTGGATTTTTTGCATGTTCGCATGGCAGTTTTTGCAGCAGGTAACTTCATCATGGCGCCACACCCAGCTCAACCGCATGCATAATGGTAGGACGAATGTACATGATCGTGTGCCGGCCCCAAACACTGGCAGCGCGCGTGGAGAAACGCAAGAGCAGAGCGCGTCGCGGCCGTCTCAACCACGAGAAACCAGTCGCATAGAGCTGTTGAAAACGTAGGGAATGGTCATCTACAAGCCGGTTGGCAGTTGCGAGCCGACGACATGATGTGAAACTACGTCATGTTGCACTCACACAGTGGTCGAAAAATCGTTCACAGTGCTGCGTAGAAAGCGGTCATGTGCTACTACCTCCGTCTTGGTCTATTAGTCCCGTTTATATTATGTGCCATATTTTGACCTTAAATTTATTTAACAAAATGGTAATGCATGTTATAAAAATAATATAATTGGAAACTATGTTCAAATACGAATCCAACGATATAATCTTTGGTGACATGCATTCGCATTTTATTAGTTAAATCTCTATTCAAAATTTGGCAAAAAAAATACAAAGAGTACTTATAACCAGGACGAGGGTAGTAGATAATTAAATTTAAAATGTTTTTTTATTAACCGTATGTGTACGTGTCGTTTTGTCCTCCTGTCACACGTCTTGTCACCCTGCTACCGCACACGGCTTCGAGTGCAAGCTTGAGCAGCACGCAGGGGCGTTGTTTTGGCCAAACGATGGCTTGAATTGGCGCGAATGAATCATCGGTGAGTCCATTCCTATGCAACCACATAGGTTCCCGTGCATAGCCACACAAGCTTCCCGCCTGACTCGGTGAAATCCCCCAAAATCCCAATGCTTACCGGCCTGCTATATAAACCCTCATGGCCGGCGACTCGTGCATCACATTTTTCCCTCCCTTCCTATAGCTTATCTCATCTGCTTCTCCCCCAATCACCAATGGCACCAGTCCATTGTCGCCGCTCAACTACTCCGCCGTCTTCACAGGACAACTCTGATACGTCTCCAACGTATCTATAATTTTTGATTGTTCTATGCTATTATATTATCTGTTTTGGATGTTTTATATGCATTATTGTGCTATTTTATATTATTTTTGGGACTAACTTATTAACCTAGGGCCCGGTGCCAGTTTCTATTTTTCCTTGTTTGGAGTTTCACAGAAAAGGAATACCAAATGGAGTCCAAACGGAATGAAACCTTCGTGATGATTTTTCTTGGACCAGAAGACAACTAGGAGACTTGGAGATGAAGTCGGAGGAGCCACGAGGCGGCCACAAGGACGGAGGGTGCTCCCAGTGGGTACAGAGCACCCCCACCCTTGTGGGCCCCCCGTGACCCTCCTGACCTAATTCTTTTGCCTATATATATTCCCAAATGTCTCCAAACCACCAGAGGCATCCACGAAAAGACTTTTCCACTGCCACAACCTTCTGTACCCATGAGATTTCATCTAGGGACCTGTTTCGGCACCCTGCCGGAGGGGGATTTGATCACAGAGGGCTGCTACATCAACTCTATTGCCCTTCCGATGAAGCGTGAGTAGTTTACCTCAGACCTATGGGTCCATAGCTAGTAGCTAGATGGCTTTTTATCTCTCTCTCTCTTTGATTCTCAATACCATGTTCTCCTCGATGTTCTTGGAGATCTATTCGATGTAATACTTTTTTGTGGTGTGTTTCCCGAGATCCGATAAATTGTGGATTTATGATTAGCTTATCTATGAATATTATTTGAATCTTCTCTGAATTCTTTTATGCATGATTTGATATCTTGGTAATTCTCTTTGAAATATCGGTCTGGTTTGGCCAACTAGATTGGTGTTTCTTGCAACGGGAGAAGTGCTTAGCTTTGCATTCAACCTTGCGGTGTCCTTTCCCAGTGACAGCAGGGGCAGCAAGGCACGTATTGTATTGTTGCCATCTAGGATAAAAAGATGGAGTTTTCATCATATTGCTTGAGTTAATTCCTCTACATCATGTCATCTTACTTAATGCGTTACTCTGTTCTTCATGAACTTAATACTCTAGATGCAGGCAGGAGTCGGTCGATGTGTGGAGTAATAGTAGTACATGCAAAATCGTTTCGGTCTACTTGACACGGACTTGATGCCTATATTCATGATCATTGAGTTAGATATGTTCACAATTTTGCACTTTTCTATCAATTGCTTGGTAGTAATTTGTTCACCCACCCTATTATTTGCTATCTTGAGAGAAGCCTCTAGTGAACCCTATGGCCCCCGGGTCTATTTTCCATCACATAAGTTTCTATTTTCCATCATATAAGTTTCTATTTTCCATCATATAAGTTTCCAATCTTCAATATTAGTTTCCGATTTACTATTTTTGCAATCTTTTACTTTCCGATCTATAAATCAAAAATACCAAAAATATTTACTTTAATGTTTATCTATCTCTATTAGATCTCACTTTTTCAAGTAACTGTGAAGGGATTGACAACCCCTTTATCTTGTTGGGTGCAAGTTGTTTGATTGTTTGTGTAGGTATTAGGTGATTTGTGCGTTGTCTCCTACTGGATTGATACCTTGGTTCTCAAACTGAGGGAAATACTTATCTCTACTTTGCTGCATCACCCGTTCCTCTTCAAGGGAAAAACAAACACAAGCTCAAGAAGTAGCAAGCACCAGCTTGGAGGCTACACCACGGAGGTGGCGTAGTCCCCGATGTAGTGTAGTGCGTGTGGCATCCCTGTTGGGTGTGCGTGCAACACCTACCACACACTCCGGCCCCCTTGCCGCCACCCCACTGTCTACCGCCGTGGCCGTCAGACCACTATCGAAAGCCAGGTCCATCGCCCGCTACGCCATCGCGGCCCGAAGGCGGGAGGTGGCCATCATGGCCGTCACCCCACGGTCGGCCATCGTGACCATCACCCGCTCCGCCACCGCGGCCCGAAGGCAGGAGGTAGCGGTCGTGGCCGCGACCCCACCGTCGGCCGTCGTGGCCGCTAACCCACTGTCGACCGCCGGGGTCATCTCCCACTCCGCCACTGCCACCCGAAGGCGGGACGTGGAGGTGGAGCCCTGCATCTGTGTCAGGGACCTTGTGTGCTACATCGAGTTCCTGTGGGAGGAGGAGGAGCGCCTTGTCAGTCACGCAAAGAGTCTTATAGCCACCATGGCCGCAACATGCCGCCGCAGAGGCAATGAATGAGGAGATCTACGAGGAGTCCCGTCGCTTCTAGAGGGGTTGTCTAGAGCGGCAGAGGGAATTCGAGGTGAGCATCGCTAAAGGTGCAGCAGCGGCAGTCATCGGATTCCAGTTGTCCAGTTCGTCGGTTGGCTCCTCCTCCTTTGACCCTTACTGAGCGTGCTCGGCAGAGGAGAAGTTGCTGGAATTAGTACAAAGCCCCTCCGTAGTAGTAGTATTTAGGGGCTATTTTGTTCAGTTCATCTGACTATAGATGTCGTTGAACTATACAATGTACTTAAAATTAGCTAGTATATATAGTAGAACTAGATATTTCAGTACGTGGATGGCAACAATTGGGGAAAAGTTTGATCGGTTCGGTTGTCGAGTTCAATTGTTTGTATAAAGAACTACCGCTCAATCTATGAATGAAATCTATGCTTACTGAATTTTAGTTGGAAAAATTTGATAGGCTACTGATTTTTAGCTGCAAATTTTGAGAAATGGCAGTGTTACAAGGTTGACGAAAGGCATGTTATTAGAACAACAAATGTCAATCTTTCCAGTTTGACAAATGGCAATATACCCAATATGACAGATGCAAATCTTACCAAATTGTCTGTACGTGGTTGCACACGGGTCATCCAAAATAACTGTTCGCGTTGAAGGGATGTACAAATCCATCGTGCCCGATTTTCACTTGGCTTAGTGACGAAGTCTCGCTTTGCATACCGTCTTCAATCTGAACTATTTGCGTTGAAGAGATGCGCAATTCCTGCGCGACGAATTTTCCTTGGCTTACTGGGGAAGACCATAGCTCTCACTTTGCATACGCGTGTTCTATCTAAAACGTTTGCGATGAAGAGCTGCACAAATCCTTCTTGGCACATTTTCGCTTGGCTTTCTAGGGAAGCTGTCTCTTTGCATACGGGTGTTCTATCTAGAACGTTTGCGATGAAGAGCTGCACAAATCCTGCTTGGCACATTATCCCTTGGCTTACTGGGGAAGCTGTGGTTTGCATATGGGTGTTATATTTAAAAAACAATGATGTTCTTTTAAATCATTTGATAAGTCTATTCATTCAGAGAGAAAAATGCAAATTCCTTCAAACCATATATTTCACTCAGTCGCACTATGACTTTATATTCATAAAATTGAGATATAGTATTAAACCCAAAAAAATAATTCCGACAGAGGCGGAGGCGGCGTGCCGTGTCGGCGTTGTCGTTATCGTCCTCTGAGATGCCTTTGTTGAAGTCTTCAAGGCAGCACAGAATGTTCTTCAGTTGGAAATCAAACATCCTGTCGTCACGCGACCGACGGGCTGGGTGCAGGAGGATAGCAACTCGCGGCGCTGCAAGGTAGCGGTCGACGGCGGCATCCCATCACATTGAGGGGGGCGCTCGCACGGGCATGGGTGCTGCGGGTGCAGGCAAACGCACGGGTTCTGGCACCGCGGTGGGTGCAGGGGCAAGCACGGGCACGGTCGCTGGTGCTAGCTTGTACATGAGCTTGTGCGGGTCTGAGGGGACCTCGCTGACGCCCGTGGCTTCTAGCTCTGCGATAGTGCTCGGTGAACAACCCTTCAATGCTATGGGGATGGTCGTTGCGCGTGGATGGGAGCTGGGAGGGGCACGGGGGCAATAATCGCCGCGGCCAGCTCGTTCAGGGCCATGTCCATGAGGCCCCATTCCTCCTTATTTTCTATCTCGTCCGCTCAGAGTCGACTTCACCAAATTCGGAGACTAGTCGCAGATGATCCTTCTACGCCATGGTGTTGGTTGAGGTCTGCGGGAGGGGGATGGGAGAAGAACAGTAAGGCTGCCCATATTAAATAGTGGCTCGGGCACCATTAATGGAGAGGATGTGAGCATGGCGATCGACCATGGAAGTAAAAGGGCACGCTTCCCTGTGAGCCTCGCAATGTACATCTCGCATGCTTCCCGGTGAGCCTGCGTATTAGAGGGAAGCTTGCACGCCTCCTAGCCAGCCTGCACATCGGACTGTGCTCGCACGCCTCCCATCTACTCAAGCAGTTGTCCGCACATCACACTACAAAAAAGACACATCCATGACATTTTTTGCTGAATGAATTTTTTTCTGTCATGGTTATGACACTTCTATGATGATAATTGTGAGAAAACCCGGTATCATCATAGATGTGGCGGGCTCCTACTTCTATGAAAAAAATCATGACAGAAAATGGGCTTTTCGTCCTGGGCGGGCCGGAGATGCAGCTTCATGACATTCTTTGGGCCGTGCATGACGGGAAAAATCGTGGTAGAAGCGAGGGCGACGAAAATATCGGGGGAGTTCCCAGTTACGTTTGGTGGTCGGGGCCGAGTGATGCGCATTTCTCTCGTACGTACGTGCGTGTGTGCAAGGCATTGCACTCTAACTAAACCCGAGCGAGGCGTTGGGCTCTAACTGAACCCGATCGATTGCACTACAGGCTATGCGTTACGGAACCCGAGCGATCGATCGATCCCTTGTTGTTAACTGAACCCGAGTGATTCCTTCGCTAATGCTGCTAACTGAAGCCGATCGAACCATGTTGCCTCCTTCCCTGGATGAACAGTGAGCATTGTTGGGGGTGTTTGGATGAATAGTTCCCAGTGGGGGTTGGATGAACAGGACCCCATGATAGTAGAGGTCGTTGCCGCTGGATGAACAGGACCCCGATCGAACTGGTTGGGGGTGGATGAACAGGACCCCATGGAGGGTTGGATGAACCGGACCCCGTGGAGGGCTGGTTGAACAATAGCCAGTGGAGGGCTGGGTAAATAGTAGCCATGGAGGGGTGGTTGAATAGGACCCCGTGGAGAGGGATGGTTGAACAGTAGCCGGTGGAGGAGCGGTGGAGGCTGGATGAACAGGAGCTCATGGATGAACAGTCGCAGGTGGAGGCTGGAGGAGGTCCACGGTGGATGAATAGTAGCATGTGGAGGCTGGAGGAGGTCAACGGTGGAGATGAACAGTATCCCGTGGAGTCCCGTTTTGCGGTACGCCACACCCCTCCCGATGAATAGGACCCCCGTTTTGACCGTAGCGCTCCAACACAAGTCCGTTTTCCTCCGTTTTGCGATACGCCACACCCCTCCCGATCAACAGGACCCCGTTTCGTCCATAGGAGGTCCAAGAGAAGTCTGTTTCCTCCGTTTTGCGGTATGCCAGACCCCGCCCGATGATCAGGATCCCGTTTCGACCATGGCTGGTCGAACATAAGGCCGTTTCCTCCATTCTGCGGTGCGCAGGCCTCGTTTCCATCGGATGTCCGTCCAAGCCAGTTGGCTCCCAATGAATAGCACGCATTCCGTTGCCTCACGATGAACACGCCGCATTCCATTGCCTCCCCATGAACACGATGACGACGCAGTTTCTCCATTGCAACCCAGCCATGTACACGAGCCCTGTCAGTAAGTATGCGTGAGTAGGTGTTCGAGACCCCGCCCGTATGTACGTACGTGGCCCTATTTACTTTCTTGCACACTGGCCGATGTACGTAGGTGTACATGCTACATGTGTGCCTCTACTACAAGACGTGCACGCCTCTACAACGACATGTGCGCGCCTCTACATCGACCATTATGTAGGTACACATTCGCGACCAGAATGACAACGCTACGTATGTGTCGGGGGTTGGGTGCGACATATGCCAAAGGATGGCTTATCATGGTGGGGGCGAGTAGAACGTCGCCGGTGCCTGGAAACGGGATGAGGCGCAGACATGCACGCCGGCGAATCTTACCCAGCTTCAGGGCTCTCCGGGGAGATAATACCCCTACTGCTGCTCTGCGGGTCTCCGCATGATCACTATGGCAAGGTGTTTAGATGATTTCTCCTTGAGCTGTTTCTTGGAGGTAGGGGAGGGCAAGGCTAGCTCTCTCCCTCCTATATGATCGGGTCTAGAGCTAATGGATTCCAACCCTTTGCATGGGCACCCTGGGGGTTTATATAGACCTACCCCCCAAGGGTACAATGGTAATCCGGCTGGATGCGGACCAGCCGTCAGTGCCTCTGTCCTCCGTATTCTCCGCTGACTGTTGGGGCCCGGCGACTGGTGGGCCCCATTGACTGGCCAGGTACGGAGCCGACTGGTCGCGTCCGCCGCGGGTGGGTCTTGCCGGCTGCTGATTACTGTAGCCGTGCTTCTGATGACGCGGGCTTGATCATGGGGTCATGGCAACAGCCCCACCGCCTGGCGGGCGATCACTGTTGCCACTCTCCGTCACATTTGGTTAATGGCGTGTGGGCCCCGGGGGAGGGTCTGGCCGACTCCGGGGGCTGACTGGTGGCGCACTCGCCGCCTCCTGGGGTCCCTCTGACTGGTGGGACCCGCCCCCCAGGGTCGTACAGACAAGCCGTCGTGGGTGCTGGACTCGGTCCTTCGACGCTGATGTCAGGGCCGGCACAACAACAGTGCCACGCCGCACGGAGATCTCCCCTGGTACGGCGTGTTGTGGCCATGCCTGCCCTTAGTAAGGGGCGGGAGCGGGCTTTACTGTAGCCACTCCCCGGTCCT
This sequence comes from Triticum urartu, assembly GCF_056163025.1. NCBI lineage: Eukaryota > Viridiplantae > Streptophyta > Magnoliopsida > Poales > Poaceae > Triticum > Triticum urartu. The sequence continues at coordinate 366,358,651 of NC_141874.1, read as the reverse complement.
GCCCCTCCCGATGAGGATATGGGCTCGTTGGAGTCGCGGGCCGACTCCCCAAAGCCGGCTTCTCTGGAAGTCGCCAGTCAGGAGCCGGCTTATCCTAAAGTCGTCCCTGGGACTCGGCCGTGTGTGGGCAGTCGGCCGTCTTGCCGCCGACTTCTCAGAAGGTGGCTCTTTGTCCTGGGGTCTTGAGGGGCACAGCCTGCCCCGATGTCTTGAAAGGTTCTGGGGCTCGGGTTGGCCTACCCGTGGCCCATTACTCCGACAGTATGCTTCGACCAGGTGGGTCCCGACTGTCAGGCACTTCCTTGCTTACGAAGATGTAGCTGGTGGGTCCCAGCAGTCAGGGTGGAAACGTTTTTTTCTCAAAATACGATGGCCCGTCCGGTGGGTCCCTGCTGTCAGGTGGAGGAATCATTATTTTCCGCGTAATAAGGAGGCACTTCCTTGCTGCAGCCGTGGACCCAACTGTCAGCCTCTCCACGTACAGTCCATGTCCGATGGATGTCGTTCGTTTACCACGTTAACCACACGACGCCGAGAGCACCAGGGCAGTGGGCGATGGCGAGGCCTAGGAAGGGGACGGCGCGAAGCCAGGGAAGACGCGATAGTGGAAGCCCACACGGAGAGGAGTACGAGGGTTCACTGGTTCAGCTTCGGCGAGAGGCTGCCATCGCCGCAGGGCCTGGCCAGCGGTGGGAGTAGTAGGGGCAGTGAGGCCTCCGCGGCATCACAGCCGGCCACGGGAGGCAGGAGCACGCGGCACGACCAGCGCTGCCTTGGGCGTCTAGAGCAAGAAGACCAGAGTTTGAAGAAGCACTATGGCCGTTGGATGGACATCGTATGGTCACTGGAGCTAGAATCGTTCATATTGACTAAGTTGACAAAGCCCTCCGTGGACCATGTGGTGTAATAAGGAGGTACTTGCTTGCGTGCGACCATGGACCATGTGGGTCCCAACTGTCAGCTTCTTCATGTACATCCCTCTTCCGATGTTGTCTTTTGTTGACAACGTTGACCACGCCGTGCCGAGAACACTGGCACGATGGACGACAACGAGACCCAGGAAGGGAATGACCCGGAGGCGGCGAAGCCACAATAGTGACCTGGCTAGCGATGGGAGTAGTAAGGGGCGGTGAAGCCCGCGCGGCAGCACAGCCGGCCACGGAAGACGGGAGCAGGCGGTCCCGTCGGCGCTGGATTTGGCGGCTGGAGCAAGAAGATTAGAGATTGAAGAAACACGACGGTCATTGGATTGACAACCAACGGTTACGTCTGCTAGAATCGTTTGTTGACGTATATAATAAGTAAAAAAATCTTGCATACGCGTCAACTTAATAGGCCCACAAGTCAGACCATTCCCTATTTTTTTAATAATTTATATATAGCTCAGTGCAACTTCGTTTGCAATTTATTGCAGTCTGTTTTTTTGTTGGCCAGGGCCAGGGTTAAAAATTAAACAAAAAACCGCATATTTCTGTGGGTTCCAAACTATTTTTAATACCTAAATGTCGAGCCAGATTTAAAGTACTTTGAAGATATATTTAAATTTGGTTAAAGCAGAGTGAAATAGGAATATGAAAATGTGAAAAAAATCAGAAATTATAAAGTAATTGCCAATTTGTCATCTGTTTTTATATTTACAACCCAGTTCATATTACTTTCAAGATCTGCAGGCATCTTGAAAGAGTTGCAACCCATCAGGGCATAGAAAAATAAGTAGGCCTAGATTGGGTATTCATTAGAACAAATAAACTGGGCTCATTTTGACAAAGAAAAAATAGCCTGGCTGGTCATATGGTGAACATAAAATATAAGCCTAGGCTAGACGGGCCACAACCCAGTTGAAACTCTGCTCCGTCTCAACAGTAACAAAAAAATACTGCTCGAGCAGCTATGTCCAAGCTGTCAGACGATCTTGTGTTGTTCTCTTGTCTATTGACTATATACGCTGACAATGTCGTCGGTCCCAGATGTCAGCAAACCACTAGGCAGGAGCATTTTCTTTTTCCATACGTTGACGATGGAGTATGTATAACAAAAAATGAGGAACTTCCTTGTGTCCAACCATGGACATGGTGGGCCCCTACTGTCATCCTCTCCACGTATAGTCCTCTTCCGATTCCTGTTGTTTGTTGACCAAGTTGACAACGCGAGAGGGCGGCGCCGTGGAGAGCGCACCAAAGTGCGCGGAGGACGATGGAGAGGCCTCAGACGTCGGCATTAATGATTTAGGAGATGGTGGGGAGGCGATGTGTACGCTGAGGCGCAGCCAGCCATGGGAGGTGGGAGCTGGCGGCCCCACCGGTGCTGGTTTGGTTTTGGCGGCTGGAGGAAGACAGGACTGAAGAAACATGGGAAACTATAAAAGGAGCAGGAGTACTTAACGACCTTAACTGAAACCAACAAGGAGGAACACAAGGCCTAGGCGCGACCCCGCGCATCCACAACCTTTGAAAGCGGCTTCATCTCGCAATGTGGTCAATAAACAGTATATTCGCTTTAGAGCCATGGAAAAGCAGGAACATAATCTTCTGTCCTATTCTCCAAGATGGATGGGCCTTCATTATTTGAGACCACCCATGAATAAGTATAAACGGGAATGGAGTAGGTTGACATAAACATCATGCTGTGACCAAGCGCAAGTCTGACCCGACCATGGTCAGGCATCGGTATAGGAACAATAGAACTGGGCAGTTTCTATTTCAAGAAGATCATAGCTGTAAAACCGTGTATGAACAATAGTTTCTGAACAACATGTATAACAGAAAACAGCTTGTACCATAAGTTTCTCGACACAGTTGGACCTGTTCAACGAGTGTAGCAGTGGCACACATATCCCACGTGGCCTTCCACCATTGAAACACCCCACAAGGACCTCAAGACGATCAGTAAAGTGTAGGAACTTATGGATGTCATCCCAGTCAACTTTAGTGCCATCAGTAACAGCCGAGTTCTTACAGAATAACAAACGAGTAGCCTGCTTAACTCTGAAAAAACCTACACATGCCACCAATTATAAAAAAATATTAGTTAGAAGTAGCATCTCCGTGAGAGATTCGTTGCTACTTCTAAAGTTAAATTGTGATTAGTTAGACAGAATAGGTCGATTAAGAAGTAATCAAGGCAACAAGCAAGAACCAGATACAAAACTAACATGGATGAACAATTGGAACAAAGTCGGGATGGAACATCACAGTGAAGATGAGACTAGGTTCTGCTATTTCCATCAACATTCGTGCGCCAACTTTCAGTCTGTAACACTTGAGAAAGTTTATCCAAGTTTGACCATAAGAAAGCAGCGATCTTCTTGGTTCATGAACCCAACTCGGAACTTATATCCATGGCCTGTCTTCACTGTGACCATTAAACTGGTGTATTCAGTTATGGCAAGACCGAGCATGTTCAGTACATGTGTTCTGGTAGAGCAAGGAATGCACTGTAGGAAAAATAATATGAGAACACAATGTATTCCCAATCCAAATCTAGAAATAATTTCCTCCTTCACGTCAGTGTTGACCATGGTACTAGTACCTTTTATCCAAATATAGCAATCCAAATTTCCAAATTAGTCGACAACATGTTCAAAAGTCCCCACCCTCCCGGATAGAAAAGAGGATTCTAGGAACATATTGTGTGCGTTTTAAAATCATGTGTTAGGATGAGAAGGAACAAGTGTGGCGTCTCACCGAGGGCGTAGAAACCTGTAGGGTCCTCGCACTTTGGGCACTTCAAATGAAACACACTAGATTCACTAGGAAGAAAAATGCATCAACGGCGGCGGCTGCCATCCTACGATTACCCGCGACCAAGGGACTTGGATTTATCGGGGATGGATGAATAATTTGTACCAGGTTCTCCATGAGAAAACCCTATGCAATCGTCGAGCAGGGGTTTTCTCTAAACAAGAAGACGAGGGAGAAGGGGATTCATGCCTAGTGAAATATTATCGCTTCGTCCTTCCAGCTTAGTGCTAAAGCTGGAAAGGTGGGGTTTTTTGTGATTTGACGGCTCATTGGGCATTACTGCGGCGCTACGACTAGGGTGTGTCTACCATGCAGTTGTGCACTCTAATTTGGTGCATATGGCACGTGGACCCCGTTGCTGGATGCCCCACATATCAGCGAAAGGAAGTAGAATGACACGAGTAACTAGTTACACATAAATATATTTTTGACAGAGAGATACTCCCTCTGTAAAGAAATATAAAAATCTTTTATATCACAACTTTAGACATGAGAAAAATCAAGGGGAATATATATAACATATATAATTATAAAAAACAGAGTTTTTTTAATAGAGTATAGACGATTTGATGATGATGGTGTGCCTGCCATCCTGCAATTTAGGCCGTCCGATTTCTATCTGATGGATAGGAAGGAAACTATGGCAATTTTAAAAAAATACACCCGCACACCTCTCCACATTTGAAAATAAGGCCTTCACTCGTTCATCCTTTTATCTCACAAGATAAAATTCTCATACAAATGCATCTTGATGTTACGTGCAATGCACGGGCATTATGGGGGTTCAGCTGAGAATATAATACTCAGACATGCTTATGGTTCTAGACTTTGGGCCTGCATGCTTGGGGGCCCATGTGTTCTACCTCAACACCTTTCATATTGCGAGCGACCGGTACAATGCTGGTTTTAGATGTTGTCGCAAGGCAAATACACAAAATTGAATAAAGCACGACAGCTATTAGAATGAAATCGAACAATAGTTACTAACCAGCAATCATAGTAGCAATTCTATCAATGATATACCATGTGATAAATAATATTGTCGTACTACTTATACACACAGGACACTTGTTTCACCATGCCAGATTATTACATCAAAATCTCTCGGAGGATAGATCAGTTCGATAGTTGCGTGCTGCTACTGAAGAATTTCAAAGTTGATTCGGACTAGCTCTCCATGCCGAGAAAGTTCGATTTTGACATCATCCCCTACTGCAAGATATGATTTAGATTTTAACCTTGACCATCCTTTAGCATCAATCATCATGCGACCATCCTTTGTACTGACGGTATATTGAGCAGGTTCATTCACACCAAGGATGTGCATGGTAATAGAAACTTGGCCAGGGTCGCCGGATTGTTGAACGACTCCCTCGTTGCTCTAGGCATTCTTTGTTTGCAAACAAGATGACATACACAAACAACTAGATCAACATAGTGAATCATGTGAAACAACATGGAAAGAAAAAAGAATGAAGCATTTGGGCGGCCAATGCTTACCAAGAAGGTGGACATGTCGGTTTTTGTAAGGACTTTGGTATATGAAGTGCGAACTGCCACCTGGTCTGTTGCTGGAGCAACTGCTGGTTCCGTTGCCGCTGCATGGGCCGGAGCAGATGCAAGTACAAGTGTTCGTGCAAGTGCCGAAGCCGTTGCTGGTGGCCGTGCAGGTGCGACTGGTAGTTCCCCTGCTGCTGCTGGAGATGGTCCTCCTTGTAGAGCTGGTGCCGGTGTTGGAGCAGGTGCCGGTGTCGATGCCCGATCCTACGGTAGATCAGACTGGTAGTTCCCCTAATGCGGTCGGTGTCGGTGTTCTGGGAATGGGGGTCCCCAGACTTGCTTGCCTGCGGCCCACGGCGTGGCAAGTGGCCCCATACGGCCCATCTTCACCAACAAGCATTCAAGAGCCTCGCGAGGCGGACGACACAAGACCTCCTTAGGAGCGTCCTCACCAGTCTGGCTCACGAAGGGTGGAGAAATCAAGGCCAGGAAAACCTCGCGAGGTTCCAATGACGTGAGCCATGACGATCGAGACCACGCGGGTGCCAGGCGGGCGCCAACGCTCACACTGTCCTTGTTTCCACTTTGGTGCTAAGGAAGCAAACGCAGACGGAGAGTACCGAGGCGTCAAGCAAAGGTTTCCATATCGGTGAAATGAGACCAAGACCAGCAGGACGGCAGGACGGAGGTCACCGTGGAGCCCAAGACGATGTCACCACCAGAGCCTTTGGCAGGTGAAGACTACTTTTATCAAGATAACTTGTACTAGCTGTCCCCTTTCAAATTGGCCGTTGTTGGCTCCCTTCCCGCTCAACATTTGGGGAGAGCACCAGGGCCTCTATAAATAGGATTAGCCACCGCAGTAGAGGAGGGGGGATCGACCTCATCTTAGATATGAGCCATTCCATCCTCAGCCACACACCAACCAAGCACAAGAACACATCTCCTCAGGAGGCTCTTCTTCCCCTTGTATTATTCATCATCAGCCCAAGAGGCAATCCACCACAACACGCTGGAGTAGGGTATTACACCGCAATGGTGGCCCGAACTAGTATAAATATTGTGTCTCTTGTGTCCCGAGTTCGTCGAGCTAGCCTTTGAGATCGTGAAGTGGTTGGGGGCGTGATCGGTGAGGGAGAGATATTCGCGCGCACTGCAGTGTTCGAACATTAAGGGTTTTGCTAGAACCCGAAATCCATCATTTGGCACGCCAGGTAAGGCTGTGCCGAAGCCTTCTTCTTCGTCGACCCACACTTCGTCACTCCACCAAGCTCATGGCCGACGCTCGTCGAGCTCGCGCTGAGCGCTAGACCGCCCATTCCACCCGTGTTGCTTAGACGGCTCCCATCGGCGGGCCTCCCCGTCATTCTCCGTCACCCGCCGCCAACGCCGTCACCGGTCCGGCGGCGAACGCGCAGCAAGCCTCTTCGCTGCATCCCTCCATGCACCGGGATGGCCACACCGCCATCCCGTCGCTGTCTCCGGCCGACTCGTCATCTCACGCTCGCCGCGCCCCCACGGACGCGCAGGCCGGGCTGCTCATGGCACGCGAGCTCCTGCGTTACCGCCCGGTCGACGACCTCTACGAGGACTGGCTCGACCGCATCGCCGAGCTCGTCAGCACCGGGGGAGGCTCTCCTGCACTGTCCCTCTCGTTGCCTCGCCCACCGCCAGCTGCGGGCGACGTGGCTCACGGAGCGCCTCCACCTCCTCCACAACAAGATGGCACCCTTGTGCCGAGGCGTGCGGCTCAGGGAGCACCTCAGCCTCCCCGGCGCCAAGGCGGCGTCCTCGCTCCAAGATGCGCGGTCCAGCGGCGCGACCCACTGCGCCGTGTGCGAGCACACGAGGAAAGAAGCTGCCAAGAGATTCCCCATCCCCATGGAAGTGCTCCACCACTCCCAGCTCCGCTACGCCAGGATTGCTTATTGCGATTGGGCCATGCACCACGTGCCGCAGCGGCGCAAGGGCACCACGACCAGGCTCCACCTCCAAGGCGAGCCCCGGTGACCTCGGTTGACTGCCGCACCTTCACCCCCAAGCTACGTAGCGTCCCGTGGCCAGGCAAGTTCAAGCCAGACCTGCCTCCGCGCTACAACGGCACCACCGACCCTGCAGAGTTCTTGCAGCTCTAGGAGCTGAGCATCAAGGCGGCCAGCGGCAACGAGAAAGTCATGGCGAATTGGTTCCCCATGGCTCTCAAGCATGCCGCCCGCTCCTAGCTCCTAAACCTACCTCCTGGCTCCATCTCTTCCTGGGACGAGATGCACGACCGTTTCGTCGACAACTTCCAGGGCAGTCGCGACCGCCCCTCGGCCGTGGGTGACCTGCGCCGCATCAAGCAACAACCAGGGGAGACCCTCCAGAAGTACAACTAGTGCTTCAACAGCATTCGTCTCAAGATCCCCAAGGTGATGAACGAGGCCATCATCTCTGCGTTCTCCGATGGCGTCCACGACATCAAGATGAAGGAGGAACTCGCCATCCATGAGGAGCTGTGCACATCCCTGGAGTTGTTCAACCTGGCGACCAAGTGTGCAAGGACTGAGGAAAGGCGCCTTTCCCTCCTCGAGCTCCCAGCTCTCAACCCAGAGGAGAAGAAATCCAAGGCCAAGGACGTGAAGCGCAAGGGAGTCGCTATGCTTGCGGCAAAGCCAGACACGAAGCACGGCAGGGACCAGCCTGAGTCATCCAAGGGCAGCCGACCGTTCTGCGCCTTCCACAATGTACACAGCCGCAACACCAATGATTGCCAAGAGCTCAGAGCCATGCGCGACGGATGCTTCGGTCAACGCCCCGAGTGCAACGACCGAGGCTACGGCCGAGGAGGAGGACGCGGCGGAGGATGCTAGGACAACCGGGGCCCACACCAGGAGTGGCGCGACCAGCCTCGTGAGGACCGCTGGCAGGATCAGCCTTGCGAAGGTGCCTAGAGGGATCAGCCTCGCGAAGACCGCCCTCAGGGCAATGCTGGGCTTCCTCCACTGCCACCACCAAGAAGCAACGACGACCACCACCAAGACGAGGGCGCTGGGGGCTTCTAGGAGCCTCGTGCTATCGCCTGCATCTTGGGCGGAGCTCAAGCCCTAGCCTCACAGCGTATCTTCAAGCAGTTTGCTCGCGAGGTGAACACACTCCTTCCCAAGCTCGAGGCTACACGCCCGCTCACGTGGTCGAAGTGCACTATTACGTTCATCTCAGCAGATCAGCTCAAGTGCGCGGCCACGGCTGGCGCTCTCCCAATGCTTTGTTCACCTGTCATCAGCAACGTGCAAATCACCAAGACCCTCATCAACGGCGGCGCAGGGCTCAACGTCCTGTCCGTTGAGATGTTCGACAACCTTCAAGCGCCATACGATCAGCTTCAGCCAACCAAACCTTTCTCAGGAGTGACCAACGGCTCCACCACGCCGATAGGTCAGGTCTGCCTCCCAGTCACCTTTGGAGAACGGAACAACTACCGCACCAAGCTCATCGACTTCGACGTCGCCCACATTTGTCTATCGTACAATGCCATCCTCGGGTATCCGGCCCTGGCCAAGTTCATGGCAATGGCGCACCATGGCTACAACGTCCTCAAGATGCCAGGAAGCGGCGGGATCATCATAGTCCCCTGCAAAGAAAGAGATGCGGTGTGCTCCCTCGTGCGCGCCTTCCAAGCAGCCTCAATTGAAAAAACCGGCAACAATGCAGCTCGGTACCCTCCTGAGGTCATCCCCAAGAAGAAGAAGCAGCTACTCAAGCAGCACCACCTCGCTATCCCTTCTCCTCTTCGCCGCACGCATCGGCCTGGTTACACAACAAGGATAAAGAGTCGGAAACAAGCATCAACAGCAAGGACAAGGCAAGACGGGGACACTTACTGATCCTCCGCGACATAGTCCCTTTGCTTCGGGAGATAGAAGCCAGAGAGATTCGCAACCCGAGGTGCGGGCGTGCCAGCTCTGGAAGCAGGAGTGGCAGCTGGGGCGGAAGCGGCTCTAGGCAACGTCAGAGCAGAAGCAGCGTCCCGGGAGATCAACGCCGATCGGTCCCTCATCGGGATGACGGGTGGCTCTTCCTTCTCCAGGCGGGCATCAGTCTCGTCGTCGTCAAGAAGGGTGCAGAGGATGTCAGCTTTGCTCAAGGGGGAGGTCTCCCCCATACCTTCATGGGTCACCTCTGAGTCTTCCTCCTCCTAATCTTCCACCCCGAAGGACTCACCAGAAGACAACTCCACTGGCATCGGCACCGCAGGGGCTCTGGTGGGCGCCGGCGGCACCGGTCTGCGCCCGTCAAAGGTCGGCCTGGAGGCCACAACCAGTGCCCCGTCCTTGTGGCGGAACAAGGGGGTGAAGGCATTCGGCGGGTACTCCTGGTCATCCCCAACCAGGAGATGGAGAGCCACAGCCAGTTCATCATCGGACATGGCTTTCAGGCTCAGGCGAACCTTGTCCTCTTCATCCCCAAGCTCCCACAAAGGGCGCGTATGCGCCTGAAGCGGGGCTACATGTAGCATCAGGAATTCCCTCAGGAGCATGGCCCCCGTCACCCTCGCCGCCTTTGCGTTGCCCAGCTTCAAGTCGGTGTTCATCTGCGCCAGCACCAACATCACCCTCTCATCAGTGAGCTTCGCGCGAGACCACCCCTTGTCGGATTGGGGCATCTCCGTCGGCAACATCAAGCATGGGTGGGCGCACTTGGCGTCCATCATGGCCCACTTGATCCTGAAGCCATCGGCCTTCTTCCCCGTCTTCGAGATGGAGTTGGCCTTGCCGGCCGTGATGAAATTGGCACACCCGGAGGTATGGCCATCGTTGATTTTGAGGAAGAAGAATTGGTGCAGCAGAGCCACGGATGGCATCACGCCAAGGTACGCCTCGCCGTAGTAGGCAAAGATCGACAAGAGAATGATAGAGTTGGGATGGAGATGCAGCGCCTGCAGCCCGTAGTGGTTAAGGACCTCGTAGAAGAAGTCAGAAAATGGGGGAACTAGCCCCGCGACGATGTTGCTCGTAAAGAAGGGGAAGAAGGTGCTTCCCTCGTTCTCCGGCATGTCGGAGCCAGCCCGGAGCCTGGTCTTCCCCTTCTCGTTGCTTTCCCCCACCGTCAGCAAGCGCGTGGCGGCGAGGTTCTTCTCCAAGACATTGGGTGCGTCGAGAGCTGGATCGTACCAAGCCGGAGATGAGGCAGGCTTGACCCTCCGGGGCGCCATTGGTCGCTGACGCGGGAGCGGATGGGAGTAGATCTGGAGATTTCAGAAAAAGGGAGAAAGAAAGGGTACCTGGAGCAAGGCGAAAGGAAGCATTGAAGGCAAGGGTTGTCTACGCCGGCCTTTTGACAGTAGGGCAGTTGCCGAGGCAGCGTGGGGAAGCCGGGACGCCCACCTCCAACCAACCGGCACGCGTCACCCAAGGCCGCAGGCTATTGGGGCCCGCGGCACACCGCACTTGCCCCTTGGATTCGCCTCGAAGCCAAGCCCGAGCGCGCCTTGGGCCCGGGGGCTACTATCGGCGTTCTGGGAATGGGGGTCCCTAGACTTGCCTGCCTGCGGCCCACGGCGCGGCGCTACGAGTGGGCCCGTACGACCCATCTTCACAACAAGCATTCAAGACCCTTGCGAGGGGCTAAGCCTCGCGAGGCGTATGACACAAGACCTCCTTAGGAGCGGCCTCACCAGGCTGGCTCACGAGGGGCGGAGAGATCAAGGCTAGGAAAAACTTGCGAGGTTCGAATGACGTGAGCCATGATGATCGAGACCAGGCAGGTGCCAGGCGGGCGCCAGCGCTCACAGTTTCCTTGTTTCCTCTTTGGTGCTAAGGAAGCAATCACAGACGAAGAGTACCGAGGCATCAAGCAAAGGTTTCCATATCGGTGCAACGAGACCAAGACTAGCAGGATGGCAGGACAGAGGTCACCGTGGATCCCAAGACGGCGTCATCACCAGAGCCTTTGGCAGGCGAAGACTGCTTTTGTCAGGATAATTTGTACTAGCTGCCCCCTTTCAAATTGGTCGTTGTTGGCTCCCTTCCCTCTCAATATTTGGGGAGAGGACCAGGCCTCTATAAATAGGATTAGCCACCGCAGTAGTGGAGGGGGGATCGACCTCATCTTAGATCTGAGCCATTCCATCCCCAGCCATACACCAACCAAGCACAAGAACACCTCTCCTCAGGAGGCTGTTCTTCCCCTTGTACTATTCATCATCAGCCCAAGATGCAATCCACCACCCCACACTGGAGTAGGGTATTACACCGCAACGGTTGCCCTAACCAGTATAAATCTTGTGTCTCTTGTGTCCCGAGTTTGTCGAGCTAGCCTTTGATATCGCGAAGTGCTTGGGGCGTGATCAGTGAGGGAGAAACCTTCAGGCGCACCCTAGTGTTCGAACCTTAAGGGTTTTGCCGGAACCCAAAATCCGACAGTCGGTGCCCAATCCTCAGCCAGATCAGACTCAGTTGCTGCCGCTATCAGTGCTAGAGCAAATGTCGGCGCTCGATCGGTTGTTGAAGGTGGTACCGATGTGCGAGACAGCGGTGATCGTGTCTGGTCTGCTATGATCAGCTTTCTAACTTGACTAGGCTCTGTGACCGTGATCCAATCTTTTTCTTCATTTCTTTTAAATGCGAGAAGGTCTAATTGTGGCGTGTTTGTTAAACCAAACTACATGTCATCATAGGGATTCAGCTTGTACTCAGACAACAGACTGGTCCAATTTTTTCCAGTAATATAAGTGATGGACAGTGCCTTCATTACTGACATGACATAAGAAGTGAAACCTGCAAAAATATCCATCGGAGTGCAAACCAAACGGTTTATTCTGGGATGAATGTCACATGGCAAAACCTACATCATAAAATTGCAGCAAAAGAAAGAAAACATGACATTAAATCAATAAGATTTAGACAGTAAATCAATAAGATTTACTTGATGTGACACGAGTGAATCCTTACCAGGAAATCACTATGTTGAAGTACTAAACAGAAGATTGATCATCCAACTATGCGTGGCATGCAGGGCCCCCACCTACTCCCACAAGCAGGACAGTCCAAAGGTCATGAGAAATCGTATGGACCAAACATCCATGGGACTGGAAATCCTGGTGGGTGCGATAAACCTTGCAATGCATACAGATATTGGAGTGTAACCATAACTGATAAACCGTCCCTACAAAAAAGATGATCTGGATACTTCAAAATATACAGACTAAATTGAGTGGACAAACAATAACATATACTTCTCTCAGGACTCACTACACACCAAAAGCGGTAGTACTAAACAATACAGGGTTCACAAACACAAATCAAGTACTGAACAATAGTACTTACTACAGACAAGCAAAGTTGCAATAATTAAACTTTGCAGACTATTTCTTGCCACCGACCTATGGGATGAACTCCGCATAACTGACTAGGCCATGGACTTCGTGAGAGATGTCGACCTACACCATCACCATCTCTTCAATCTTGGAGAACCTAACAGAGTGGTCTTTCCACTCATAAACATGACGATGAAGACATGCCGCATCAGATTTGTCGGGAATCTTACATGAACCACACACTTCGTAATCGAAGGCACGACTAGGAGATTATTGTGGTCAAGTACAGCCTCAGGAACAAGGCCTGACAACAATGCTACAGGAAAACACTAGTTCAGGACACATGGCGACAAGGACACGGCAGCTGGATAGCTTAGCAGTAGAACTCATCCTCAGGTCTTCCAGTTCATACGACATGACTTTGAGAATTTCATCTCCACCGCGGACCTGGTTCTAATTCAAACAGAAACCAGATATTTTATTACTACGTCCGTTCAGAAATATAAGATTATTTTCGATATTTTACTCCATATATGACTATATATACGCACAGAAATGAGTGAAGAAAGACACTAGAACATGTCTTCAAAGGCATGAGAGCAGAGGGATTACTTGCAATATCCATAACACAAGTTACTGAGGCAAATATACCCTCTTCAAAGGTAGCATTGATGTTCATAAAGTAGTTGAAAGTAATCTATAAGAAATCAGTGTCAACCTCTCGCATGTTTTGGTCAAAAGAGAAATTTAGAACCGTCATTTGGCACACAAAAATCACATGCAAGATCACCCAGAAAGTTGTACTACTAGTACCAGTATTGCGTGTTAGATGAAAAAACACGATAAAGATTGAGAAAAAGATTGTCAAGAAGAGATATTACCTGGACTTCCTTAATGAGGGAACCCGGAGAGGGGGGCTTGGCCAGGGCGATGGCTTTGAGGTTATCTGTGGTAGTCTCGGCGGGGTGCTTGCGATTCTTCGTACCATGAGCCTCATTGGTTTTGTCCAGAGCCATATACATCACTTCGGCCGGTGCTCCAGCATCCATCAAGAAACTATCAAATAGAAATAAAAGAAAAGAAACCATAATCAGAAACCCAAAAGAAGAACAGCAAGGGAGTTATAGGATCAGTCTCGGGGTTGCAAGTTCGGGACTTGGCCAGAATCAACACCATTGATGCACTCACCTTTCCTTCTTTGGGAGAGAAGAACAATGCCAAAAGCAGGTCAGAGTTTTCTTGAAGAAATGAGGAACAAGATGAGGGAGAAGCGAGTGGGGTTTTTCTTCAAGAGAGGAAGCTGAGAGAGAAGAGTGAAATGATGGTTGCATCGTCCGTCCAACGTATTGCTGGAAAGGAGGGGGTTTTGTGATTTGACGGCTCATTGAGCATTACTGCGGTGCTTCGATCAGGGTAGTCTACCGTGCAGTTGGGCACTCTACTATGGAGTAATTTAGTGCATGGCTAGTGGACCCCGATGCTGGCTATCCCACACGTCGGCGAAAGTGAGTAGCAAGGTTCCCGACGACCGTGGAGGAAGATCCACACGGTAGAACGTGTCCACTATTTTTCCGAAGAAGAAAAATGATTACAACAAGCGTTTCCACTCTTACGATGGAGGAGTGCGAAACATGGCAGCTGTCGGGGTTCTGGGAATGGGGGTCCCCAGACTTGGCTGCCTGCGGCCCGCGGCGTGGCTCCATCAGCGGCCCTGTACGGCCCATCTTCACCAGCAAACACTCAAGACCCTCACGAGGAGCCAAGCCTCGCGAGGCAGATGATGCAAGACCTCCTCAGGGGCGGCCTCACCAGGCTGGCTCACGAGGGGCGGAGAGATCAACACAAGGGACAACTCGCGAGGATTGTGTGACGCAAGCCATGACGACTGGAGCCAGGCGGGTACCAGGCGGGCGCCAACGTGCAGTGTCCTCGTTTCCTCTTTGGTGCTAAAGAGGCAAGCATAGGAGAGGAGTCCCAAAGCATCATGCAATGGTTTCCATATCGGTGCAACAAGAGCAAGACCAGCAGGACAGGAGGATGGAGGTCACCGTGGAGCCCAAGACGGCATCACCACTAGAGCCTTTGGCAAGCGAAGACCATCTTTTGTCAGGATAGCTTGTACTAGCTGTCCCCCTTCAAATTGGCCGTTGTGGGATCCCTTCCCGCCTAATATTTGGGAAGAGGTCACTGGCCTCTACATATAGGACTAGCAACCACCGTAGGGGGGGGGATCGGATATCCTCTGATGTCATCTCATCTCATCTTGGACCGGATTCATCCCACCAAAGCCACCACACTCAGCAAGCACAAGAACACCCCTCCCCAGGAGGCTGTTCTTCCCTTTTAACAGTTCATCCTCAGCCCAAGAGGCAATCCACCACACCACACTGGAGTAGGGTATTACACCACATCGGTGGACCGAACCAGTATAAATTCTTGTGTCTCTTGTTCTTTGGGTTCGTCGACCTAGGTCATGAGATCATGATGTGTGCGAGCTAGAGAGGGGGGGAGATCTTCGTGCGCACCCCAGGTTCGAACCTCAAGGGTTTTGCCGGAACCCGAAATCCGACATTTGGCGCGCCAGGTAGGGGGTGCGGTTAAGCTTTCCCCTTCGTCAATCCACGCTTCGCCACTCCACCAAGTTCATGGCCAACGCTCACCGGGCCCGCGCTAAGCGCCGGGCCGCCCTCACCACCCCTGTCGCTCAGACAGCCCCTGTCAGCGGGCCTCCCCGTCATTCTCCGTCACCCGCCGCCAACGGCACCACCGTCCCGGAGGCAAATGAGCAGCAAGCTTCCTCACTACACCCCTCCGTGCGGCGAGGCGGCCGTACCGCCACCCCGTCGCTAACTCCGGCCGGCTCATCGTATCACGCTCGCCGCGCACCCACGGACGCGCAGGCCGTGTTGCTCATGGCATGCGAGCTCCTGCGCTACCGCCCAGTCGATGACCTGTACGAGGACTGGTTGGACCGCATCACCGAGCTCGTCAGTGTCGGAGTGGGCTCGCCTGCACCATCCCTCTCGCTGCCTCGCCCGCCCCCGGCTGCGGGCAATGTGGCTCACGGAGCGCCTCCGCCACCTCCGCACCAAGGTGGCGCCCTCGCATCAAGACGTGTGGCTCATGGAGCGCCTCCGTGTCCTCCGCGTCAAGACGGCGTCCTCTCTCCAAGATGTGCGGTCCCATGGCATGATCCACCACGCCGTGTGCCCGCGCACAAAGAAAGAAGTTGTCAAGAGATCCCCCGTCTGCAAGAAAACGCTCCATCGCTCCCAGCACCGCCACGTCAGGATCGCTTGCCGTGGCAGGGCCATGCGCCACTTGCCGTGGTGGCGCGAGGACACCAAGATCAAGCTCCGCCTCCTCAACGGGCGCCGGTGGCCATGGCATGCTGCCACGCCTTCTCTCCTGAGCTGCGTAGCGTCATCTGGCGGGGCAAGTTCAAGCCGGATCTACCTCCTCGCTACGGCGGCACCCCTTACCCGGTGGAGTTCTTGCAGCCCTACGAGACGAGTATCGAGGCGGCCAACGGCGACGAAAAGGTCATGGCGTACTGGTTCCCCATGGCTCTCAAGGACGGCGCCCGCTCATGGCTCCTTAACCTGCCCCCCGGCTCGATCTCCTCCTGGGACCAGATGCGCGACAGCTTCGTCGCCAACTTCCAGGGCATTCATGACCGCCCCCCGACTGCGGGTGACCTGTGCCACATCAAGCAACAGCCGGGAGAGACCCACCAGAAGTACATCCAGCGCTTGAACAACATGCGCCTCAAGATCCCCAAGGTGAGAGACAAGTCCATCATCTCAGCGTTTTTTGATGGCGTCCGCAACATCAAGATGAAGGAGGAGCTCGCCATCCATGAGGAGTTGTGCATGACTTTGGAGCTGTTCAACATAGCAACCAAGTGTGCAAGAGCTGAGGAGGGGCGTCTCTCCCTCCTCAAGCTCCCTGCTGCGGATCCAGAGGAGAAGAAGGCCGGGGTCAAGGACGTGAAGCGCAAAGGGGTGGCCGTACTCGCGGTAGAGCCAGATACCAAGCACGGACGAGACCTCCCCAAGTCGTCCAAGGGCAGCCGTACATTCTGCGCCTTCCACAACATGCGCAGCCACAACACCAACAATTGTAAAGAGCTCTGGGCCATTTGAGATGGACGCTTCGATTGATGCCCCGAGCGTAATGACCGAGGCTATGGCCGAGGAGGTGGACGAGGTGGAGGACGTTGGGACGACCGCGGCCCTCACTAGGAGTGGCACGACCAGCCTCGCGAGGACCGCTGGCAGGACCAGCCTCGTGAGGGCGCCTAGAGGGACCAGCCTCACGAGGATCGTCCTCATGGCAACGCTGGTCTCCCTCCACTGCCGCCGCCACCAAGGAGGAATGACGACCACCAACAGGAGGAAGGGGCTGGGGGCTTCCAGGATCCATGCGCCATCGCCTGCATCTTGGGAGGCGCTCAGGCCTTAGCTTCCCAACGCATCTTCAAGCAATTCTCTCGCGAGGTGAATGCAGCCCTCCCCAAGCTCGAGGCAACGCGCCCGCTCAGATGGTCCAAGTACGCCATCACCTTTAGCTTGGCGGACCAGCTCAAATGCACGGCAACCGCCGGCGTCCTCCCAATGCTCTGTTCAATCGTCATCAGCAATGTCCAAGTCACCAAGACCCTCATCGACGGCGGTGCAGGGCTCAGTGTCCTGTCCGTCGAGACGTTCGACAGCCTTCAAGTGCGATACGATCAGCTCCATCCCACCAAGCCTTTCTCAGGAGTGACTGACGGCTCCACCACCCCGATAGGGCAAGTTCGTTTCCCTATCACCTTCAGTCAGCATGACAACTACCACACCGAGCTCGTCGACTTCGACGTCGCCCACATCCGCCTGCCGTACAATGCCATCCTCGGGTACCGAGCGCTAGCCAAATTCATGGAAGTCACCCACCATGGCTACAACATCCTCAAGATGCCAGGAAGCGACGGAATCATCGCAGTCCCCTACGAAGAAAGAGAAGCGGTGTGCTCCCTCGAGCGTGCCTTCCAAGCTACAGCAGTTGAAGACCCTGGCAGCGCATATGTGCAGTACCCTCTTGAGGCCAACCCCAAGAAGAAGAAGCGGCTACTCCGCGCTGGGCCTTAGGGGAGCGGCGCCTCCAGCGGCGCCACCTTAGGATCGGTGCACGTGCCTCGCACGCCTCCCTCCCTTGCATAGGGAGGCGCGCTCGGCGTCCTCCTCAGGCAGGGCTTAGGGGCTCTCTTCTGGAGGGCCTCCCACCTGGCCAACATCACGAGGGAGGCGCTCGGGCACCACGTGGAGGCGTGCTTCGCGGCATGTTTCCCTCAGGAGGACTTCGGGCGAGGAGCGCCCGGCGCTCAGGAGTTCATCGTCAAGGCCACTCAGGAGCTTCAGGAAGCAAGAGCAATACGCGGCGACCACTGCCCACCTGGTGCTACTCCCCATCCAGGCGAGGGTGGTGAGCTGCGCGTCTGCATCGAAATCCCAAGGCTCAACAGGCCCGCATCTCAGGAGCGCTTCTAGCCTTCGCGTGCTGGACGGTGTGAGGGTCCACCTCACAGCTACGTTCGCATGCCACTCGTCCTGCCGAGCGTGGCGGATGCCTTCCAGCACAACCTGCGGAGCATCCTGGCAGGTCAGGAGGCCAGGCATCATGCAGTCCTCGCAGAGATGGAGACAGTCCTCAGGAGGCCACCTAAGCCTCCAGAGCCTCCCGAGGCTCTGGGTCTCGGCGGCTCGTGAGGAGCGACTTCTTCGCCATGTGTCTTCAGCTACCCCAATACTCCTTCAGCAGCCAAACCAGGTGACATTTTCCAAGTTTATTTAGCTGGGAGCGCCCCCTGGGCTGCATCATTCCGAGGCTGTGTGGACCTGTCCTTGCGGCATGTATCTGCTTGAATCTTTAGTTCACCCTGTTGAGGGCGCCCCTCGGGCTGCATCATCCCCAGGCCGCTCGGGTCCGACCCAGTAGCATGTATCGTTCTTGCATTTACCTAAGCTAGTTCGCTTTTCATGCATAATCTATCTTTGGTTATCACCTGCTTGATTGTCACCCACCATGGGAGCCGCCCGCCAATCGTCTTTCTTCAGGATCCTTCGCATAAGAAGGCTAGGCACGGCGTCTGTGCTCGGGCCAGTCCCCGCAGCGTCGATAAATCCAACGGCTGAGCTCTGTCTGGCGGACCGGCCCCATTCACGTCACCTCCTGGGGTCGTTGGTGCTCGGCCTTCTCGTGCGATAACCTCAGGAAATTCATTTGGCATAGGTTGTCTAACGCTCTCGCAGGAACGCCACAGCCATCAAGAACCAAGACCAGGCACGACCCGCCTTGAGGTAGGGCGTCGTCAGTCCCGCGCTGGCTCACGAGTGCCCAGATACACCTCGTCAAGCCCTACCATGCAAGCCACGTGTGAGGGCGGGGCCGTACACGCCCCAGGGGCTCTCCGCAGTAGGGAGTCCCCTCCCGCGTGCCAGTGGAAGCACCATGGTCCGCGCTGGCAGTCGACACTGCCGAGGAGCGGCTATGCCTGTGCAAGTGCGAAAGCGCTATGCTCCGCGCTCGTGATAAACAACTGAGTGCGGCCTCACGGTCATATCAACCTCAGGGAGCCTCCGAGCTCAGTGTCTGGCCCCATCGCAACACCTCCCCTCGGGAGAGTCGCGCGAGGGGGCTGGGCACGGGGGCTGTGCTCGGGTCACGCCCAAGCGTACGCCACCCTGCCAGGTCCCTCGGACGTGATCGTCGCGCGCCCTCCCAAGTGGAGCCAAGGTATGAAGGTCGTTTGAACGTCAAGGGGGACTCCTAAGCATCGCGACTCAAGAGCCTAACTAACCACGTAGCCCCTCACTCCTTGGTCCGTCCTGGTGATCCGTACGGCCCAATGGCGGCTGAGGTATGCGCGGGGTCGGGACCTGCCGACATAGAACACTAGGCATACTCCAAGATCTCCTTTCTATAGGTTGTCTACGCGTCAAGGGGGACTCCTGAGCATCGTGACTCGGGAGCCTAACTGATCACGTAGCCCCTCACTCCTTGGTCCGTCCTGGTGATCCGGATGACCCAACGGCGGCTGAGGTATGCGTGGGGTCGGGCCCTGCCGACGTAGAACGTAAAGCAAATGGAAAGGAAATTGCAGAATTTCAAAGCAAATATTACAAGACATATTGTTCTCCTGAAACCAAACGCGAGTTTAATGCCTCCCCAAGGCAAGGTGCATATTGCAGAAACTGAAACAGGAAGGGCGCCGCCAACAAGTTATCCCATAATCCCTGGATACTGCCACCGCCTGCAAGGGATGCTTCTTCTTCAACGTCGTCGCCTTCACCTGTACCACCAACCGGAGTTGCATGATCAGTAGCACCGCCAGTCGGGGGCGCGGGAGCAAATGTGTCGAACCTCTTCAGCAGGGCCTCCACCTAACCCTTCGCAGCTACAGCAGCGGCCTCGCAATGCTCGTCTCCCACAGGCTCCAGCAGCTCATCAAGGCGGGCGGCAGGATCGCGGAGATGGAGGTGGCTGAAGACGCGCGTCAGCGCGGCTATGGAAAGAACGCGAGCTTCTTCCTCTGCCATGGGGCCGATGCCGCTCACAACGGCCTCCAGTGCACCGACTAGATAACGAAGCAGCTAGGTGGGGCCCTCGTCGTCGTTGGCCAGCGGCTCTTCCAAGCCCTTATCATAGAGTGACTGCAACACCGTCTAAGACCTCTCGTCAAGAAGCTTGAAGGCCGTGCGGTCCTCAGCCATGACCTTTACCTTGGCATCAAGCTCAGCCTTCTCCGCCTTCAGCTTCTGCTCCAGCTCCTCCAGCCGGCTGCGCTCCGTGGCCCGTGCCTTCGCCAACTGCTCCAATTCGGGGTCGCGATCCTTGATGGCGTCCTCTCGGGCCTTCATCTTCTCCTCCTCCACCCTACGGCCTCGGGCTTCTTTCACGCGCTCCCTCCGCATGGTCTCCAACTTGGCCTCCAGCGACTTGCAGTGGTCCTGGGCAGCCCCGGCATCCTTCAGCGCCACCTCGCGGGCGGCCACAGCTTGGGTGACGGCCTTCCTGTCCTTCTCGGAGTTGACAGCAGCCTGGCTCAGCGTCGCCCGGACAGACACATCGGAGTGAAGCCAGCCAAAGACTAGCTCAAGGTGCCCGGCCACCAGGAGACGGTCGGTGCCTTTAAGATCTTCTCACAGCAAGGCCATCATAGAAAGAGCGCGCTCCAGGACGTCAGGAGAGGCGGAAGAACCCGGAGACAGCAATGTGGCAGCAGGAGGAGGAGGCGACGTCGTCACCATGGCCTGGAAAGCCAGAAGCTCCTGAGCTTCGGGGACCCCAGCACCCGAGCCGGACGTTGGCACCTCCGGAGCCAGCAGGGCCATGGGGGCTGACTCCTCCTAAGGATGCTCCACCAAGCCTCGCGAGGATGATCGGGCTAGAGACACACGACCGTCGTCGCTGCCCTTATCCATGAAGAGGGTTGCAGCCGCAGGAGGTGATCTAGGCCCGAGCAGTACCACCTCGTCCCCCTTTCTCTTCTTCGCCGCGAGTGTCGGCCTAGTTGCACAATGAAGAAGAGTCAAGGACGAGCAGCAGAAGCAAGAACAAGGCAGGACAAGAACACTTACTGGTCCATCGCGGCGTAGGCCCTCCCCTTCGTAAGCTTGAAGCCGGAGAGCCTCGCAGCCTGAGGCGCAGGCGCGCGGGCTCCAGGAGCAGAAGCAGGGGAAGCAGATGGACGGGAATCAGCTCCAGGCGGTGTCGAGGCAGGAGCGTCGTCCCGGGAGAGCAGTGCCGACCTGCCCTTCGTCGGAACCATGGGCGGTTCCTCCCTCTCCGGGAGGGCGCCGGCCTCGTCATCATCATCATGCAGGGTGCGGAGGATGTCGGCCTTGCGCAAGGGGGAGGTCTCCCCCATCCCCTCGGGGGTCGCCTCTGAGTCGCGCTCCTCATCCTCCTCCTCTTCCCCATCCCTGTGGGAATCACCAGAAGACACGTCCACTGTCGCTGTCGCCACCGGGACTCCAAGGGGCACCAGGCCGCGCCCATCAAAGGTGGGCATGGAGGCCACAACTAGCGCCCCATCCTTCCGAAGGAACAAGGGAACATGGGCACTCGACGGATACTCTTGGTCGTCCCCGACCAAGAGGCGCAGAGCCACGGCCAGCTCCCCTCTAGACAAGGCCTCCGAACTCAGGCGAAGCTTGTCCTCTCCGTCCCCGAGCGTCCACAAGGGGCACGAGCGCGCCTCGAGAGGAGCCACCCACAGCATGAGGAACTCCCTCAGGAGCATGGCCCCCGTCAGCTTCGCCTCCTTCGCATTGCCCAGCCTCAGCTCGGTGCCATCTTCTCCCGCACCGACTTCGCCTAGTCGTCAGTAAGCTGCACATGGGACCACCCCTCGTCAAACTGGGGCATCTCCGTCGGCAGCTTCAATCGTGGGTGGACGCACTTGGCATCCATCATGACCCATTTGCTCCTGAAGCCATCGGTCTTCTTTTAGGCCCTCGAGATCGCATTGGCCTTGCTGGCTGCGACGAAGTTGGCGCACCCCGAGGTGTGGCCGTTGTTGATTCGAAGGAAGAAGAAGTGGCACAGCAGTGCCACAGACGGCATCACGCCGACATACGCCTCACAATAGAAGGCAAAGATCGATAAGAGAAGAACGGAGTTGGGATGGAGATGGAGGGCCTGCAACCTGTAATGTTGGAGGACTGCATAGAAGTCGGAGAAGGGGGGAACCAGGCCAGCGACGACGCTGCTCATAAAGCAGGGCTAGAAGGAGCTCTTCGAAGCCACCGGCACGGCGGAGCTAGCCCGGAGCTCGGTCTTCCCTTTCTCGTTGTTTTCCCCCGCCGTCAGTAGGCGCTTGGTGGCGAGGTTCTTCTCCGAGACATTGGGCGCGTCCAGAGCCGGCTCATAATAGGCTGGCGGTGAAACGACCTTGGGCTTTCGGGGCGCCCTTAGTCGGAAGCTCGGAAGGGGATTGAAGCAGATCCAAAGATTTTGGAAGCAAGGAGCGAGAGAGGGGATCTGGAGCAAAGCGAAGGAAAGCAATGAAGGCAAGCGTTGCCCGCATCGGCCTTTTTGTCAATCGGGCAGTTGCCGAGGCAGCATGGGGAAGCGGAGACGCCCACACCGAATCAGTCGCCACATGCCTACCATGGCCGCAAGCTGTTGGGGCCCGCGGCGCTCCGCACTTGCCCTTTGGCTTCACCTCGAAGCCAAGCCTGAGCGCGCCTTGGGCCCGGGGGCTACTGTCAGCATTTTGGAATGGGGGTCCCCAGACTTGCCTGCCTGCGGCCCGTGACATGGATCCATCAGCGGCCCTGTACAGCCCATCTTCACCAGCAAACACTCAAGACCCACACAAGGGGCCAAGCCTCGCGAGGCGGACGACGCAAGACCTCCTCAGGGGCGGCCTTGCCAGATGGCTCGCGAGGGGCGGAGAGATCAAGGCAAGGGACACCTCGTGAGGTTTGTGTGATGCAAGCCATGACGACTGGAGCCAGGCGGGCGGCAGCGCGCCCACACCGAATCAGTCGCCACATGCCTACCATGGCCGCAAGCTGTTGGGGCCCGCGGCGCTCCGCACCTGCCCTTTGGCTTCACCTCGAAGCCAAGCCTGAGCGCGCCTTGGGCCCGGGGGCTACTGTCAGCATTTTGGAATGGGGGTCCCCAGACTTGCCTGCCTGCGGCCCGCGACATGGATCCATCAGCGGCCCTGTACGGCCCATCTTCACCAGCAAACACTCAAGACCCACACAAGGGGCCAAGCCTCGCGAGGTGGACGACGCAAGACCTCCTCAGGGGCGGCCTTGCCAGATGGCTCGCGAGGGGCGGAGAGATCAAGGCAAGGGACACCTCGTGAGGTTTGTGTGATGCAAGCCATGACGACTGGAGCCAGGCGGGCGGCAGCGCGCGCAGTGTCCTCGTTTCCTCTTTGGTGCTAAAGAGGCAAGCGCAGGTGAGGAGTCCCGAGGCATCAGGCAAAGGTTTCCATATCGGTGCAACAAGACCAAGACCAGCAGGACAGCAGGATGGAGGTTACCATGGAGCCCAAGACGGCATCACCACCAGAGCCTTTGGCTGGCGAAGACCATCTTTTGTCAGGATAGATTGTACTAGATCTACCCCTTCAAATTGGCCGTTGTGGGATCCCTTCCCGCCTAATATTTGGGAAGAGGACCCGGGCCTCTATATATAGGGCTAGCCACCACCGTAGAGGATCATATATCATATGATCTCATCTCACCACCAAAGCCACCACACACACCAAGCACAAGAACACCTCTCCCCAGGAGGATGTTCTTCCCTTGTAACTATTCATCCTCAGCCCAAGAGGCAATCCACCACACCACACTGGAGTAGGGTCTTACACCGCATCGGTGGCCCTAACCAGTATAAACTCTTGTGTCTCTTGTTCTTTGGGTTCATCGAGCTAGGTCGTGAGATCATGATGTGTGCGAGCTAGAGAGGGGGAGAGATCTTCATGTGCACCCCAGTGTTAGAATCTCAAGGGTTTTTCCGGAACCCGAAATCCGACAGCAACCACTTGAACATACACAATGCTCCCACTACTAGGCATGTGCAGTGGTTCATACATCAATACTACATAATCTTGTTGCTACTGTAGTAAGATATGACGATAACAAATGATGTTGTGCGCATCTCAACTATATGAACAGTAATGTAACATAGTACCGCTTTTTCGACTGTGCGGTCGAGAATGAACGGTGAGATCGATGTTAACAGAACTAGGTCTACAGCGCACAGAGAGTACAGTCCTACAGCACTCCACGAAAGATGAACCATATGAAGCACGAATCAGTGTTAGACAGGGTGTATGAAGGGTGCACGGGATGGGATCAAAAGTCCCCTTCTCGACCCACTTTTGGGTGTTTGGCAGAGTGCATAAAGGGTGCATCAGTCCACACTAGTAAGTTAACACAAATACACGAAGAGGGAACAACTATATTGAGATGAGAATGTGACCAAACACACCCACACACTTTGTGCTACAGTGACCGATCTGCACCGGCTGAGTTTGATCCAACGGTTATGTTGCGCCGAGACATGGACATGCCCATGCAGAGGATGCCTAAACACCATCGAAGTCCCTCTGCTTCTCGAGGCGCACAACGATGGTGATGTAGGGTGCAACCGCCCACAAAGCCTCCTCCCGGTCGACGGGAGCCAGCTCGTCAAAGACGGTGTCCAATGGCACGAATCAATTCCGGTGATGGAGCCCTGAGAGGATTCGACCGACAACGGCGATGGCAGCCTGCAACCCCTCCTTGTCCATCTCCGCCCCCACCATTGCACGGAGACGGCTCAGCTCCTTGGAGATATAGGTGAAGAAGGAGACCAGGTTAGCAAGCCACAGCTCATTGAAATCGACGGGGTGGTCGAATGGGTTTAGCCTGACAGCTGACATGGTCGCGCTGGCATGACGAGAGGCATCACACAGCCGCAACACGTGCGTGGCAACTTGGTCCACCAAGTGGCTGATTCGATCCTGTACCTCGTCATGATCGGCCCGCTCACGCACCAACCGGCTCCCCGGACGGCCTATCGTATCTCCCGCTTTCTGCAGCAACACCGCCGACGCCTCGAGCATCTTTGTGGTGGACGCCTGCCGCTATTGAGGCTCCATGAACTCCTGCACATAACGGAGGAGCAGGGCACTCATCTCCTCCTTGAGCTCATGGAGCTCCACATCCTTGGCCCTGAGCCCGCATCCTTGGCCTAGAGCTCCTGTGTTAGGCGCCTCAACTCAGACTCCGTGATCTGCTGCACCGCCATGGCACCAGGTATAAGCAATGGGGAGAGGAAGCAAAGGGGGCGAAACGACAGAAAGGCAATGCAATCTATGGGAAGGCGTAGGGAGCCAGCCGAGGAGCAGGGTGAATCTTCTGGCTTTCACCATGGGAAAACACCAGTCGATGACTTTTCACATCAGCGAGCAGTGGGTTTTACAGGCGGAGTCATTGTGACTAAGTTGCTATCACGCCTACTCCGTCAATCAAAAAATTATAAATCCTGCCGAGCATGCCGCACCCAAACACCAGAGCAATGCCGTAGTGGATATTTAAATTTACCTGTCGGCAAGGATATAAAAAAAGGGGTGAAAAAACAAATGTGGCGGCGGCCTAGCTAATCGGTCGCACTAGCCCAACTAGCTAGCCATGGTGCTTCACTGATGTACTCGGCGGGAAAGGTGGTCTTTCGTGATTTGATGAATCATTTACTTGCTTCGGCACTACCATAGAGGAGGACCCAGAAAACACGCGGTAGGGCGTCCCACGTCTTGGCAAGGAAGAATATATGTGTGCACCACCCGAGAGGACCCCAAAACCGCGCGGTAGGGTGGGCCACGTCTCTGCACGGAGGAAAAACGTGCATGCAAAAATATACTGTACCAGACGTAGTACCTATGGTTCGACCTCGGGACCCAGCCAGTTGATCGAAACCACCCAACTAGCCACACAGCTTCATCATGCTAACGTGGCACGGAGGATAGGTGTGGTTAGCTCCGTCTCGACCAGCCACAACGTCTCTTGTTCTAGGCGATTCTTCTATTTTCCAGGCTTTTTTAGTTATAATAACACCATGGCAAGTTAGAGCCACTCTTCCTGTGTGCCCGTGCGCCTAAAGGAGAGGAGAGAGAGAGATTGCAAACCTGGGACCCACCAATAAGTGGGTCAACGGTCATGCACGTGTTGACAAGCCACTCCTTCTACTATACTCAATGTAATACGGTATAAAATCAAGTTGTGGGACAAAGCAAACAACCGTTGTTGTTTCAGGCTATCGACTTACGCTTTGTAGTCCAGGTTGCCAGTTCGAATCTCGACTTTCAGATTTGTTAGTTTTAGTTTCAAATTTGATCAATGACAAGTGGTACCCTCGTGTGTTGTTCCGATATTCCATTGTAGGATGTTTTTTTGTACAAACACTTTATGCAGTTAGACAAGTAACGACACGAGTTACACATATTTTGTAAGTTTATGAACAAAAATGACAACGGCATAGAATATCACATCCACCCCGCAACTTAGACGCTATGGTGATACTAGTTTTTTCATCGTTGGAACGGAGATCCAATGGCTTGGGAGTAGTCTTTGTAATTATGCGCAATTTCCAAACTCTCCAAGGTTTTTTTGCAAATAAAACATCTAGGCCTTGTTTGTGCCGCTATGATGTCTACTACACAACCTTCTTCTTGTAGACGTTGTTGGGACTCCAAGTGCAGAGGTTTGTAGGACAGTAGAAAATTTCCCTCAAGTGGATGACCTAAGGTTTATCAATCCGTGGGAGGCGTAGGATGAAGATGGTCTCTCTCAAACAACCCTGCAACCAAATAGCAAAGAGTCTCTTGTGTCCCCAACACACCAATACAATGTTAAATTGTATAGGTGCACCAGTTCGGCGAAGAGACGGTGATACAAGTGCATTATGGATGGTAGATATAGGGTTTTGTAATCTGAAAATAGAAAAACAGCAAGGTAACTAATGATAAAAGTGAGTACAAACGGTATTGCAATGCTTTGAAACAAGGCCTAGGGTTCACACTTTCACTAGTGCAAGTTCTCTGAACAAGGATAACATAATTAGATCATATAACTATCCCTCAACATGCAAAAAAGAGTCACTCCAATGTCACTAATAGCGGAGAACAAACAAAGAGATTATTGTAGGGTACGAAACCACCTCAAAGTTATTCTTTCCGATCAATCCATTGGGCTATTCCTATAAGTGTCACAAACAGCGCTAGAGTTCGTAGTAAAATAACACCTTAAGACACAAATCAACCAAAACCCTAATTTCACCTAGATACTCCAATGTCACCTCAAGTATCTGCGGGTATGATTGTAAGATATGCATCACACAATCTCAGATTCATCAATTCAACCAACACAAAGAACTTCAAAGAGTGCCCCAAAGTTTCTACCGGAGAGTCAAGACGAAAACGTGTGCCAACCCCTATGAATAGATTCCCAAGGCCACGGAACCTGCAAGCTGATCACTAGAACAGACATCAAGTGAATCAAAAGAATACCACATTGTCACCATAGGTATCCCACACAAGACATACATCAAGTGTTCTCAAATCCTTAAAGACTCACCCCGATAAGATAACTTCAACGGGAAAACTCAATTCATCATAAGGAGATAGACACTACTGGAATCTGCCAATTTGCCATCTGCCACCTCTTTGCCATCCGCCAGCTGATGGCAAAGAGCCTCTTTGCCATCCACTTCCACAAAGCGGACGGCAAAGAAAGTGCAGATGGCAAAAAGTCTATTTGTCGTCTGCTGCTTCTTCGCCGTCAGCCAACTGACGGCAAAGAGCTAGAAGGAAGAGGCCAAAGGGCCAGGTGGGCCCCACATGGCACGGCGTGGCTAGGTCAGGTTTTGTGCCGTCCGCCAGCGGACGGGAAAGAGGAGACTCGGGCCAGCCCTAAACGGCTGCCCTCTTTGGCGTATGATAGGAGACGACAAAGAAGGCCCACTTAACGGGCCGAGCCGTCTCCCCCCTCTCTCTTTCTCTGTCTCCCTCCGGCGCGCCCCCCTCTCTCCTTCCCCGCCGCTCTGTCGGCGCCCGCCAGCCCCGCCCCCCGGACCCAGCCCCCGCCATCGTCCAGCCCTCCCCCGCCCCCGCGCCCCGTCGCCCCGCCACCCCGCCGCGCACCGTCGCTGGAGAGGCCTGCGCCGGGCCGCCCCGGTGTCGGACCCCTCCCCGTGGCCCAGCGCCGCTCCGCCCCGCTGTCGCCCTCCTCCCTGCGGGCCTTGCACCGCCCCGCCCCACCGGTCGACCTTGCGCTCCACCAGCGATCCCCTGCAGGTTTCTTCTCCCCCCTTTTTTAGTTTAGTTTCTTTTAGATTAGTTTCTATTTTAGTTTTAGTTTTAGTTTTAGTTTAGTTTTATTTTCAGTTTAGTTTTAGTTTATTTTAGTTTAGTTTATTTTAGATTAGTTTTAGTTTTAGTTTAGAAGAAGAAGAAGATGAGTAGAAGGAGGAGGAGGAGGGAGGAAGAGTAGGAGGGACAAGAAGAAAGAAGAAGAAGAAGAAGAAGAAGAAGAAGAGGAAGAAGAAGAAGAAGAAGAAGAAGAGAAGAAGGAAAGGAAAAAAGAGGGCGCCCGGGGACGAGCGGGTTAGGGGTTCCTCGGTGTTGATGCATGTGGCTGTCGGCGTCGAATACTACATCCATGTCCCACAAATGATGCCGACGTCATTGACCACCGGAACTATTGTTGCGGGACGCCGGACGCCGGCTTCACTTGTGGGATGTGGATCTAGTGTTCAACGCCGAGCGCCACATGTATCTCGCACCGATGATACTTGCTATTTTGGGTTCCATCGACGCCAAGGACCCCCTAACCTGCTCATCATGTTGTAAAAATTTAGTTAGGTCGACGGAAGAAACAAAATTGCTATGTTATTCATCTTTCGATTTAAATGTGCAGTTATTTCGTCGCTCCGAGGGTCTAGTGTTCGATGAGCTCTGCCCCTGCGTTCGTTGGTGAGCACAAATGACATCTCCTCCTCCCCCCTTCATTTGCTCTATTCCGGTCTTCGTGCCGATGAAATTTGCTAGCTATAGGTGTCAATCATCAGTATGCGTAACCACTATGCGTCTCCCGTTCGAAAGGGTTACATCTATAAATATGCATGCATTTACATATTTATAATCGTGATTCTTTCGAATTGTCCAACATTATCCATGGACAGCCCGAGTATGTGTAGATTGGGTTCGTTTTCCCATATGCTCTGCTCCGGATCCGACGCAAAATTTTGTCAGTGCCTCCCAGTTGTTCTCCGGGTACACATCCACTCTGCTTATTGCCGAGATGTGTATCAGGAGAGCAGCGGGGAGGTGCTGCCGAAATTTTGCATCGGATCTGGAGCAGAGCATGGGAAAACGAACCCAATCTATACATACTCAGGTGGGATTAGGACCTATCTTTACCTATTAGCATGTAGGTTGCATGGACGTAATAAAACTGACAAACTCCATTAACTGATGGATATGCATGGTTTGCTTAATTATGTATATATTTCTTGTGTGTCCAGTAGGAAGTCAATATGAGTGATCGTGCATGGATGTACACCGGTTACACTAGTCAGAAAGTTTGGACCGAGGAATGGTTAACATAAACCAAGGGGTTTGTTAGAGCCGCATTTGCAAATGACCAAGAATTAAGCTGGTGCCCCTATGCCCGTTGCGACAACTATAAAAAGAGGGACGATCTTTAAATGAGTAAAGACCTATAGAAGTTTGGTTTTATGCCTGGTTACACGGTTTGGACATTACATGGTGAGTCTGCCCAACGTGCCAGAGCCAAGGTGGTTCGTCGTTGCACCGATGAGCATGGTATCGGGACCGCAGACATGGTGCAAGACTTTGATGATGCTCAGGACTCGGACGAGGAGATGGTGGAATCTGCAAAGGCCTTCATTGAAATGTTGGAGTCCTCAAAACATCCTCTCCACGAGCACACAGAGCTTTGTCAGTTGGATGCCATCTCACAAACAATGGCTCTGAAGGCTCAATTCATCTTGGGCAGAGAATGCTATGACGCGATGATGATAGTATTCAGAGGATTTCTACCCAAAGGCCATGTGCTACCTCCAAACCTGTACCAGTCAGACAAAATCCTCCATGCTCTTAAGATGCCCTATGAGAAGATACATGCCTGTGAGAAAGGACGTGTCTTATTTAGGCTTCAGTATGAGGACTTGAACTAATTTGTGACTAATGCAACAATCCGTTCGTATTAAACTTGTAGGCTAATTCAGAGATTATGGATGCCGAATTGTGGCAAGTAGCTAATGGTTTTGACTATAAGGTCCATTCTTTTGACAAATAAGACATCAACGGGTATTGCTTTCGTACCTACAGCAAAGAGCTATCTATGGCCGACCGAAAGTCTACAAATTGTTGTCTATGCTATTGGCAAAGGAGGTATCGAGTATTATGGAAGAGTTCAAGCAATTTATGAACTTGAATTCTATGGTGAAAACCCACCAAACATCGTAGTCTTCAGATGTTATTGGTTATAGCTGAGGGAGACTAGAAGGACTCGTGAACATATAGGGCTAGTCAAAATCAAACAAAGCACCCATTTGGATGTTCCCGATGTTTATATTACGGCTCGACAGGCAACCCAAGTTTTATATCTACCGTGGGTTGTCAAAGTGATCCAAATCTCAGTGGTTGGGACGTCGTTTATGAAGTGTCAACACATGTTAGACCACCTCCCCCCAATGAAAAGGATTATGAACCTCACATTAACCAAGACACATATGACGAAGGAGAATTCTTCCAAGAAACACGTCTTTCCAAAAAAATGTTTCAAGAACCGCTCTACTCCACCCCAGAACATTGAAGTAGACAACGATAGTGAATCCGACTTCACACCTGAGCCGGAACAAGAAGAGCCGGAAGAAGAAGAAGTTACTGCTGCAGATGACATGTCAATGCTTGAACGATTACGTAAAGGTGGCCTTCCACATGATGATGCATTTATTCATGATGATGATGAGCACGTCATTACCGATAGTAATGATGATGATGCTTAGGTATTCAAATTTTTATGTTGTACCTGATTTATATAGTTATTTGTATGATTGTATGATTTATATAGTTGGTATTTATAATTTTCTTACTTTGTATGTTTGTTTCTTATACATAGTGCCATGGTCTTGATGTCCGTCCCGGTGGGCCCTCGCCCGCTTTATGATTCATATGTGGTAAATTCTCTTTCATAACTATTTGTTGCATTTCACATTTATGACAATTATGGCCATCAAGTTGACATAGAGATATTTTAATCTAGGAGGTATGTGAACCGGAATTTGAAACGGACCCTCTTATCAAGAAGTTAAATTTAGTTGAAAAAGAAAATGAGTATTTGAGAGAAAAATTAAAAGAATTGAAGAAGAGAAGATGTCATTGGAGTTGTATGTTGCCGATGTCATCGATGATCACAAGATGAAGATGGATGTAATGCGCCTAAAGCTTAAGAAGATTAGAAAATATGCCATTGATAATGATGCTTGGTATCATTATGCCGTTGGATCAATTGTTACCTTACTTGCGATCTTCATTACATTTGTTGTGATGATGGTAAGTTTTCTCTTGTGTTTTGCTTTACAAAAGTATACTTAGCTTATTTTCCTCCTAAATGGCATAATTACCTAAGTTAGATAAAAAATGATCTATACTTAGCTTATTCAGTTCATTTATGACGTACTTAGCATACTTAGGTAAAAAATGGCATGATAATCTTTGTTAGCTCCAAAATGATATAGACTTAGCTTATTTTCCTCGAAAATGACATAATAACCATACTAAGCTCCAAAATGACCTATTTACCTAGCTTAGCTCTAAAATGACCTACACTTAGCATTTTTACCTAGCTTAGCAATAAAATGACATTTTACCTACCTTAGTTAGAAGAAGAAGAAGAAGAAGATAAAGAAGTGGAGAGGAGAAAAAGAAAGAGAAGAAAAAAAATCTTCTTCTTCTAACTTTCATCTTTCCCAATTTGCAGATTTGCTTTACATGAGGAAGCTTGGATTCATGGAGTGTACTATTCTTCTGGTGCTTCCTTGTTGTTTATGAAAACTTGTTTGGATATGTTGTTGGAAACTTGTTACTGGTTATGTATATATTGATATGTTGGACTTTGTTGACCTATGTTGTTGGATTTGATGAAATATGTTGTTGGATACGTTGGATATGTATGCATGTATATCTGTGTTTGAAACCATGTCTAATTAATGGGATTTATATAAAACCAGGGGAAATATAGCTTCTTTGCCGTCTGCTAGCAGATGGCAAAGAGGACACGTGGCAGTCACCTGCGCAAACTAGGAACACTGGCTGCCTATTTGGTCATTTTGTCATCCGCTGGCAGATGGCAAAGTGACCAGCTATGCCATCTGCCAGCAAATGGCAAAGATTCAAACTTCTTTGCCGTCTGCTGGCGGACGGCATATCTGGACACGTGGCAGCTTCCCAGTGCTGCCTAGCTGGGCTCTTTGCCGTCTGTCAGCAGACGGCAAAGAGCTTTGACTCTTTGCCGTCTGTTGGCAGACGGCAAAGAGCGCCGTTAACCCCCTAACGGCCCTCACGCCACCGCACTGTCGTGCGCTTTCTTTGCCGTCTGCTGACCTCGAATGGCGGACGGCGTAATCCTTTGCCGTCCATTTCTAAGAAGTGGACGACGTAATCCTTTGCCGTCTGTTTCTAAGAAGCGGACGACAAAGAAGGCCTTTGCTGACACGTGTTCATCCGGAAAGTTTGCTGTCTGCTAGCGGACGACAAAGAAGTTTGGCGTCTATGATCTATGCCTTTTCCTTCCGCCATGGCGGATGACAAAGAAGCTGATTCCAGTAGTGAGAGGGGGAGAAACATCATAAGATCCAACTATAGTAGCAAAGCTCGCATTACATCTAGATCGTGCCACGTCAAGAACACGAGAGAGAGAGAGAGAGAGAGATCAAACACATAGCTACTAGTACATACCCTCAGCCTCGAGGGTGAACTACTCCCTCCTCATCATGGAGAGTGCCGGGAAGATGAAGATGGTCACCGGTGATGATTCACCCCTCTGGCGGCGGAACTCCCGATCTAGGTTTCTTTTCGGGAGTTCTTTATTTATAGGAATTTTTGGCATCAGTCTCACGTTAGAGGGGTATCCGAGTCATCCACGAGGCAGTGGACACGCCCTCCACCCTCGTGGATGGCTCGGGACTCTTCTGGCCCAACTATTTTACTCCGGGGGCTTCTTTTGGTCCATAAAAAATCATCAAAAATTGCCACGTCAATTGGACTCCGTTTGGTATTCCTTTTCTGGAAAACTCAAAAACAAGGGAAAAACAGAAACTGGCACTAGGCAGGTTAGTCCCAAAAATCATATAAAATAGCATATAAATGCATATAAAACATCCAAGATGGATACTATAATAGCATGGAACAATAAAAAATTATAGATACGTTGGAGGTGTATCACGCTGCATCTTGGATCCAACGACTCCCCGGTGCTCATATTAGGTGCTCCGTGTAGCTTAATTAGTCGCTACGATGATACGAGCATCTAGGTCGTATGATCTGTGATCAGATGCCACATGCGTAGTACTTGTACTTTCTGCACAATTCCCAAACTCTCTCAGGCGTATATTGCAAAAACATTCAAACCTCCTACTATGGGCGGTTAGATCTCCGTGAACTCGTATCACCATATAATCTACGGTGCGGGAGCACCTCATATTCTCCCATGCGATAATACATCAGGTGCTCTTGCAGCTTGGATGCTACGGTGATACGAGCTTCGAGGTCGTTTGATCTAAGATCCAATGGCATCTAAGCAGTCTTTGTGCTTGTAAGTAGTGGACGAACTCTTTGGGGGCTTTTCTGCACAAAAACATTCGAACCACCCAGGAGTTGTTCGGTCACAAATCCAATGGCTCTGAAGAGCTTGTATCACCAAACCATCTAAGTTGTGGTAGCACATGATATTCTTACATATAGGAGAATATAATGTGCTCCTTCATCTTAGATGCTACGGTGATACGAGCTTCAAAGTCGTTGGATATGGGATCCAAGGGCATCTGAGTAGTTTTTGAACAAATTGTGTGCAATTCTCAAACTCATTAAGGTTTCCTGTAAAAAATATTAAGACATCATTTGAGCCGCTATATCTCAGATCCACAAGCTCCAAGCAACTCGTATCAGCATATAGCATCTAAGGTGTGGGGGCACATGATATTCTCTCGGGGAGGAGGGGGTGTAGAACAAATCGGTCTTTGGGAGGGTGGGGACAAATATAATCTAAACAATCCTAAACACAGCTTCACAATTTTATCTAAGGTCGAGGGGTTAACCCCCGACAATCTACATAGCTCTGCCTAAACACAACATTTGCATGTAATGTAGTACTAGACTTAATATTCATGTTTCAGTTTCCTATTCATTTTAAATATTGAATTGAGGACCATGAATGTCCTACATTTTACTCCCTTCATTCCTATATATTAGGCCTTCTTTGGATCAAAGGGTAGGAAAATCGTAGGAATAGGAAAGTCATAGGAAATGAGATGACATGTATCTCAAATCCTATGAGTAGGAATAGGAAAGGAGATGCCCTTTGATTCAGATCATAGGATTTTTTTTCCATTAAGTCTAGGCTAATGTTTATTTTCCCATGAAATGTGGAGGATAGGAGGAATTCCTTCATAGGAATAGGATTCTATTCCTACAAGCCAAAGGGCTCTAAAGGAATTTTTCCTATAGAAATCCTATCCTATGAAATTCCTACAGGATTCCTCTAAACAAAAGGAGGCCTTAATCTTTTTAGAGATTTCAAATGGACTGCCACATACGGATGTATATAGACATATTTTAGAGTGTAGATTCACTCATTTTTCTCCGTATGTAGTCACTTGTTGAAATCTCTAAAAGACTAATATTTAGGAACAGAAGGAGTATTTTTAATTCATGTCATACATGCATGGTTTGGAAAAATAGATGCAATATACTTATTGGATTATTGTTGTTCGTGTGTGTGTGTGCGTGTGTATGTGTGTGGTCATATGCTTGATACATACAAAGTTTTCTCACCACCATACCATTCATCTTTTAAATTTGAATTTGCAATGAAAAACTTACTAGGGATACCATGAAATGTGAAATCCACGTTGAGATAACTATATCGCAAACTCACTCTAATTCAAGAACTCGTCATAAATCAATTACCACGTTGAGATTACTATTTGCAAGGAAAATACGGGCATTGTAATACACATAGATTCGTCAGCAATTTAAAAGATTCCTTTCATATTCTCGAATGGTAGGACCCAACGGCGTACTAGTGAGACATTGGCTCGTGTTGATCCTAAAAAACCCGGCCCGTATCCTTCTGGTGGCGTGCGTGGTACGCACATTAGCCAACCCCAACCAATCGAGCCTCTGCGTTTCGAGTCAAAATATCGGGCGGCCAGAATTCCAGCCCTAGGAAATTCCCCTCATGTCCCCGGTCCATAGTGACTACCGATGAACAATGGAGGGATGCTTTAGTAACTAGACAACGTTACCTACCATGTCGAGCACAGTTCAATTCCCTCGGTCACCGCTACCCAAGGTCACCCGTCAACTTCATTGCCTAGTACTAATAGGAGTACTACACCAGGATGAGCACATAATCGAGCCCGTTTGTTCATGCCTAGTACTTAGTTAATATATCAGGCAATGCACTAGTACGGAGGTATTATGCTTTTACTCTGCATATATAACTTGTCTGAAGTCTAACTAAGAAAAATATTTGACCAAATCCTTTCTTAAGAAATACAACAGGAAATATGTATCGCTTGAAAATTTATTGCGTGATGCAACTTATGCTATTGTTTTGAATCCTGGATTTTAAATTTCAGAGAATCCAAAAGTGACCAGAAATTCATGGAACTGAGCATGGTCACGTGATATGGCACAAATATTCCTACGTGGTTTTTTTCTTCAATTTGAGACAAGCTGCTTATGGGAAGTTGCACAAATGAAGAGCCAAGGTATTTTGGAACAAAGACCTGTCATGTTAAGGCAAACGCTTTCACTATTGAAACCGTGGGCGTTTACATGCCACCACGAGTCCCGCTTCTCATCGGCAGGCGCCGTCCGAGCAAGCGTGTGAGTCGACGGGAGCCGTGCGAGCAGAACGCTGCGTCGGCTGACAGGGAAGTGTGCGAGTAGACCGCTGCGTAGGCTCGCCTTCGTCCCAACTGCTCCCACTTTTAATGTCGCTGGCACCACAGTTTAAAATCAACCCCGCACTACCCGGTATCACTACAATCTTCTCTATTCCTCTCTGATTCGCCTGTCGTCTACCTCCAACCAGCCTGACCTAACCATACACCATGCCGCATCACGATGGTCTGCCCGTAATCTTCCAGTTTCCTAAGGAAGACACCCAGCGGGAGTCTCAAGAACATAAGGAGCTTTGGGACGAGCTTGAACCGGCCTTGCGGGAAGACGCCGCGCCTATCCCCGCTCCTGTTCCGGCTCCCGTCGCCCCGATTGTGCGAGCACCCATCCCCGTGGCATTGATGGGCTGGGAGCCACACATTGTCGCCAAGCTTCATGCCATGGGGTTCCATGAGGTCCCCGCCGACTTTCACGCAACTGTGCACCGGCCAGTGCATGCGCCTGCGCGTGCACTGATGCGCATGCCCGTGCACCTGCCAGCGCGTGCACTGACATGTGCGCCCGTGCCGGTGCCCGTGCACACGAATGTCTCCGCCACGCCGTTGCCAGCGCTTGTCCCCGCGCGGGTGCCAATTCCGCCCTCAGCGGCATGGATGGACGCCGTTGACCGCTTCCCTGCACCAACGCCAGTCGCCTCCTCCCTCTAGTTGACTCACTCCTAGAGACCAATTCCAGAACATTGTGTCCTTCCTCGAAGCTAGGGCCAACGTCTAGGAGTACGCCAACAACGGCGCAAGACACCGCCATCGCCGTCGGTCAATTGCCCGATGATACACAGAGCACCGCAGGGGAGCCGCTTACCACCACAAGACGCCCCCGCCACCGCCGCGTAATCTAAAATTGCCATGAAAAACATTCGGATTGCCATGCTTAAAATCCAAACGTTTATCATTTCCATTTATTTTAGATCGATCGTCGTATGAATGTAAAGTCGGAGTCAGACTGAATGAAATCTATGATTTGATCGACTGGATGTTCTGCTAGAGTCGTATCAAATTAAATATAAAACGTCATCAAGCCACATATATTCCTTCTCATCCAACGACCTAGACTGCTTCAATGTTGAGCGCTCAACACGTGTAGCGTGTAGTTAATTTCATGCCAAAAATAGTGCTAATCACATAATAACAAGCAAATAATATCCTACTTGATATCCGCATGCACTTAATATACTTCCAAATTAACGTGCATTGCACGTACACATTGACTAGTAGTACTAGTACGTAAAACTAGTGCCGTAACTTGTGAACGCATCCAGATATTGTCACGGCAACATCGCCCGCGAGTTCTTTGTGTTTGCCTGTGCGTCTAAACGCAGAAGGGGAGGAGAGAGAGCACACATGGAACCCACCAGTAAGTGAAGGCTAATAGTACGTGCTAACGAGCCGGTCCCACTAATGTACTAAAAATAATATTACATGTTATCCATTAAATAGGCTGTGGTAATATAAAAACATTATATGAATAAAGGGGGGTACAACAAACATTGATGTTCTACGTACGTTGCCTATTGACGTGCGGCTTGAAGGCCCTGGTCGCATGTTCGATCCTCATCCTTTATTTTTTAATCTGTATATGGGTACAAATTTGTTTCATGACAGGTGGGCCCCTCGGTGTGTAGTTTGTAGCACTTTAATTTGTGGGTCAAAATTTGTTCCATTCCAGGTGGACTATCAGTATGTAGTTTTGTAGCTTATTTGCAATAATTAAAGAGAACAACAGAGTTTTTTGCAATAATACCATGGTGTGACGTTGAAGGCGAGAAAGGACGTGTGAGAGAGTGATGAGCGAGCTAGAGGGAAATCAATTGGGGGAGGTGCGGGGGTTGCAACGGTGTTCGGAGTAGTTTTGGGCCGAATGCTACGAAAATATAATCTAAGCCCACCGGAATAAATTCCCACACAAATTAATCAAAGGTTGGAGTCCCTTCGCAATGTAAATAGCTCCCGCTTTGTGAGGGATGGAGAGGTATATTCAATGTGTGGAATATACAGCATGAGAAACCGAGGTCAATTGAGAGACATATAGATAGAGAGACAAAGTGGGTGTGATCTGACATTCATTGAAAAGATATATATATGCTCTAGAGAGATATTGTCGGATTGAGCTTTTGGGAAGGGTGATGGCTGTAAGATAGAGCATGAGAGATGATCCAGTCACAGAGATGTAGATATTTTTGTGCGTGGGAGGAATCAAGGTCAATCGATTACATATATAAAGGGAGAGAGATTGAGCTAGTGTGGGTCACCGTGCGATTGAGAGAGTGAGATGGGTTGGAGAGAGTGACCTAGATAGACAATGTGCGTGAGAGAGTATACAATATGAATATGTCGAATTGGGCTCAAACATGGAGATATATCATTTGTGTCCGAGAAAGAGCGAGGTCAATCGAGACATACAAATAGAGAGAGGGGGGAGGGAGAGAGAGACTGAGTGAGCGTAGCCCGCCATGAGGTCGAAAGAGTGGGGGCGGCTTGGATGGACTGACCAAGATAGACAATCTGTGTGAGAGAGTATAGAGTGTGTCGATCGAGGCCCGAATAGGGAGATATATCATTTGTGTGTGAAAGAAAACAAATCCAAACTTAGATAAAGAGAGCGAGATTAAGCGAGTGTGGCCCGCCGTGCGGAAGAAAGAGTGAGACAGCCTCGAGGGAGTGACCTGGATAGACAACGTGCGTGCGTGAGCACGAGAGGTTGGGGGGCTAGATAGGCACTGCATGTATCTAACGAGAGAGGGTGGGAGGGAGAGAGAGAGGGAGAGATCGGCATGGGGTGCAATGGCAGGTGCATGAGGTAAATACATTTGGTAACAGAGTGGGAAAAAGGGGGTTGTGTAGTTGAGAGAGTTAGAGATCGAAACATGGAGAGAACGAATGAACGTGTGTCGAAAACCGATAGCTTCCTAAGGTGGTCAGGAGAGGAAGATTCACCGATACATGAAGTATGTAGCGTCTGTGCCGAGGGGGGGGGGGCTAAAAACAACATTTGAATGTAGATAGTACGAATATCGATGTTTCAATTCCGTGTACATTGTAAGATTTGAACTGAGGACCATGCATATGGGTAATTATTTCGAGTTCATGGCATATTAGGTTTGGAAAAGTTGACATTGACTCGATTGTTGTGCTATTTTGTAGGTCATATGTTTGAATCCATCCAAAGTTTTCTCACTACCATGGTGTTCATAATATACATATGAATTTGTATTAAAAAAAGTAGTGTGGATACCATGAAATGCGAAATCCATGTTAGAATTGGAGATTGCTATGTGACACACACTCTAATTCAAATAATGAATTATGTGACACACACTCTAATCCACGTTAGCGTGGATACTGTGGATACCATTTCGTTTTTTTAGTAACTCCTCATTATTTAATATATAGTATCTCGGGGAGGAAGATGGCTCTCCTCCACTGTAACGCCCTCGATGCGGCTATATCTCCTACGTGTTGAAGCACGACTTAGAGGCATAACCGCATTGAAAGCAATGTCGCAAGTAAGGTAATCTTCACAACAACCCACGTAAATAGATAATAGGGGAAAAAGGTACATAGTTGGCTTACACTCGCCACGTCACACAAATACATGAATAACATTACAATCATCCAATACACTCATGGTCCGACTACAGTACCAAAATAAAGATCAACCCCAACAAGCAACATGGTCCCCGATCGCCCCAACTGGGCACCACTACTGATCATCAAGGAAAGACACATAGTAACGCCGAGAGTCTTCATCGAACTCCCACTTGAGCTCAAGCGCATCATCTGGAACGGTATCATCGGTCCCTGCATCTGGTTTGGAAGTAATCTGTGAGTCACGGGGACTCAGCAATCTCGTACCCTCGCAATCAAGACTATTTAAGCTTATAGGAAAGACAAGGTAAATATGTGGAGCTGCAGCAAGCGACTAGCATATATGGTGGCTAACCTGTTCGCAAAAGAGAGCGGGAAGAGAAAGGGAAAGCACGAATGAAGAACTATGATCAAGAAGTGATCCTATAACAACCTATGTCAAGCATTACTCCAACACCGTGTTCACTTCCCGGACTCCGCCGAGAAGAGACCATCACGGTAACGCACGCGGTTGATTCATTTTAATTAAGTAAAGTTTCATGTTATCTACAACTGGACATTAACAAATTCCCATCTGCCCATAACCGCGGGCACGGCTTTCGAAAGTTCAAATCCCTGCAGGGGAGTCCCAACTTAGCCCATCACAAGCTCTCACGGTCAACGAAGGATATTCCTTCTCCCGAGACATTCGATCAGACCCGGCATCCCGGTTCTACAAGACATCCTCGACAATGGTAAAACAAGTCCAGCAACACTGCCCGAATGTGCCGACAAATCCCGATAGGAGCTGCACATATCTCGTTCTCAGGGCACACTCAGATGAGCGCTCCATACAACTAAAACCAAACCTCGAGTTTCCCCGAGGGGGCGCTGCACAGGGCTCTAGGTTGGACCAACACTCAGAGGAGCACTGGCCTGGGGGGGTTAAATAAGATGACCCTCGGGCTATGGAAACCCAAGGGAAAAAGAGGCTAGGTGGAAAATGGTAAAACCAAGGTTGGGCATTGCTGGAGGAGTTTTATTCAAGGCGAACTGTCAAGGGGTTCCCATTATAACCCAACCACGTAAGGAACGCAAAATCCGGGAACATAACACCGATATGACGGAAACTAGGGCGGCAAGAGTGGAACAAAACACTAGGCAAAAGGCCGAGCCTTCCACCCTTTACCAAGTATATAGGTGCATTAAGATAACAAGATAATATAGTGATATCCCAAAAATAAACAATATTCCAACAAGGAACGATCTCCAATCTTCACCTGCAACTAACAACGCTATAAGAGGGGCTGAGCAAAGCGGTAACATAGCCAATCAATGGTTTGCTAGGACATGGTGGGTTAGAGGTTTGACATGGCAATCTGGGAGGCATGATAAGAAGTGGTAGGTATCGTAGCATACGAACAGCAAAAGAGCGAGCATCTATCAAGCAAAGATAGAAGTGATTTCGAGGGTATGATCATCTTGCCTGCAAAGTTGTCAGAGTTGACTTGATCCTCGTAAGCAAACTCAACGGGCTCCTCGTTAGCGAACTCGTCTCCCGGCTCTACCCAAACAAGACAAACAAGCAAAAGGAACACAATCAACCACGTGCAATGCTCGAACAACAATTGAGCCAAAAGGGATCAGAAAATACAATTGAAAGCATGTGAACATGGCAAAAACATAATCAGATTACAGACTTAGTGAAAAACTGGAGCATGCAAATCTGTTAACGAGTAGGCATGTTCACGAGCTCGTTGCACTCACTACAGAGCATGGCATGACAAACTAAGCATACACCCATCAAGAATACATATCATAGAAGCTAGACATGGCAAGAACAACAACATAGCATGCACGGATGAATAACAACATCCCCGGCAAAATCGTTAACAAGTCAACAATCTGCCATGATTCACGGAATGGCAAAAGTATAGCTCGATTGACTCAAGCTAGGGTGCTCCATAAATGAAAACAAAGACAAGGACGGATAGATCAACACAATGTTAACAAAAAATCCTTACTGATCATCCCCAAAAGAGGCACGGATCACTAGGAAACAACATGAACATATGGCATAATGAGAAAATCAGGACAAGGACTTAGAGAAATTCTAAGTCCCTGAAATCAGCATTACCGAATACGCTACTTTGCAAGCTTGTGCTAGTCACCACACATATCACAAAAATACATGGTAAGCACCTCTGTAAAGATGGCATGGCATATAACAAAACTCATGTAGTGCTCAGGAGCATATCATGCACACATTAATCATGGCAAAAATGACAAATAGCTATTTGATGAAACAGATCTGACAATTTTATCGTATAGCCCTCTTCCAACAGCATTTTGGGCACCGAGATGAGCTCAAATGAAAATGATGCAGTGAGAAGAAATGATGTACTCTCCGAGGAAAACATTTTGATATGCTACACACGCAAATTGGAGCTACAGACGTGGAGATACGACATGATGAAAAACGGAAACAAAACTAGGGTTTCGGGGGAAAGTCAACCGCGCGGATCTCAGATCCAGATCGGGCACTGTAGCAGCTCGGCTCCCGAAGATCGACGGCGCCGGAGTTCGTGCTCGCCGGAGCTGCGGGGCGTCACCGGAGTCGAGGGAGAGGCGGAGAGGAGCCGGATCCGGCGCGGGGGAGGCGGTTGACGGCGGGGCGGCGACCTTGGCGGCGGAGACGAGGGCGACCAGCCGTGGCGAGGCTCAAGGTGGGCCGGGTCGGCGGCCACCGGCGACGCGACGAAGCAGGGCGGCGCCGGCGAACTCAGGCGGCGCGGTGAGGGAGGAAGAAGGCGGCGGGGCGCTGGAGTGGGCGGCGTGGCTTTGGGCCGGAGAGGGCCGCCTCCAGGCTGAGCGGGCCCGCGGTGCGGCGAAGTGGGCATGGGGCGGAGGCCAACGGGGGCATGACATGTGGCGGCGGCGGCTAGCCGGACATGTCCGTCGGTGAGGATTGTGTCCGGCACGCGAGGAGTGGGAGGGATCTAGGGTTTGCCCGAAAATTTCGCGGAGTGACCTTTATATAGGGGTAGAGGGAGCTAGGAGGCTCCAAATTGAGCCCGGTTTGCGGCCGCGCGATCGTGATCGAACGTTCTAGGTGATGGAGGGGTTTTTGGTGGGTTTTGGGCCAAAATTGGAAGGGTGTTGGGCTGCAACGCACACGAGGCCTTATCAGTCCCTCGGTTAACCGTTGGAGTATCAAACCAAGTCCAAATGGAACGAAAATTGATAGGCGGTCTAACGGTAGTAAACCAAGGCCGCATGGCAAGTCTCGGTCCAATCCGGAAAAGTTTAACCCCCACACATGAAAAGAGGTAGAGAGGGGCACCGGAGGAGATAGGAGCGCCAGAATGCAAAACGGACAACGGGGAAAAATGCTCGGGTGCATGAGACGAACACGTATGCAAATGCAATGCACATGATGACATGATATGCGATGCATGACAAAGGCAACAACACACGACAACAAAAACCCGAACCCGAGGAAATAAAATAACTTAGCGCCGGAAACGGCAAGAGTTGGAGTACATATAAGGTAACTTACATCCGGGGTGTTACAACACTCCACCACTCCGAAAGGATCTCGGCCCGAGATCTAGGACTGGAAAAACGCTGGGTACTCAGAACGGAGGTGATCCTCGCGTTCCCAGGTGGCTTCACGGTCGGAATGGTGTGACCACTTGACTTTGAGGAATTTGATTGACTTATTGCGAGTCATGCGCTCAGTTTCTTCAATAATAGCAACTTGGTGCTCACGATAAGAGAGGTCTTCTTGGAGATCAATGTCTTCGAAGTTGATGGTGCGGTCAGGGGTCTTGAAGCACTTTTAGAGCTGAGAGACATGGAACACGTCGTGCACATTTGCAAAGTTTGAAGGAAGCTCGAGTTGATAGGTGAGATCGCCTCTCTTGCCGACGATCTTGAAAGGACCCACATATCTAGGGGCAAGCTTCCCTTTGATACCGAAGCGACGAGTACCTTTCATTGGAGAGACGCGGAGGTAAACACGGTATCCGATCTTGAAAGCCAAATCACGATGCTTACTATCATAGTAGCTCTTCTGACGCGATTGCGCTGCTTTGAGGTTATCACGAATGACTTTGCACATCTCCTCTGCCTCTGTGATCAAGTCATTACCAAGAAGTTGACGTTCACCAGTCTCTCACCAGTTAAGAGGAGTACGGCACTTCCTGCCATAGAGAATTTCAAATGGGGCCTTGCCCGAACTTGCTTGAAAACTGTTGTTGTAGGAGAATTCGGCATATGGAAGACAATCTTCCCACTTCATACCGAAGGAGATAACGCAAGCCCTGAGCATATCTTCGAGAATCTGATTGACACGCTCGACTTGACCGCTAGTTTGAGGATGGAAAGCTGTGCTGAAGCGGATGTTGGTGCCCATGGCCTTCTGAAAAGAATCCCAAAACTTGGATGGAAAGATGCTGCCACGGTCTGAAGAGATCAACTATGGAATGCCGTGCAGAGAGATGATCCAAGAGGTATAAAGCTCCGCCAATTGAGCTGCAGTGATAGACTCTTTGATAGGCAGGAAATGAGCCACTTTAGTGAGTTTGTCGATGACAACGAATATAGCATCATTGCCGCGCTTGGACTTTGGGA
Source organism: Triticum urartu (assembly GCF_056163025.1). Taxonomy (NCBI): domain Eukaryota; kingdom Viridiplantae; phylum Streptophyta; class Magnoliopsida; order Poales; family Poaceae; genus Triticum; species Triticum urartu. Next base: position 366,314,161 of record NC_141874.1, on the reverse strand, counting down.
ACCCAGCCACGAAGTCCATCTCAATGTGGTCAAACTTCCATTCTGGAATGGCAAGAGGTTGGAGGAGACCAGCTAGTCGTTGGTGTTCTGCCTTCACTCTTTTGCAGACATCACATTCATTCACGAACTGAGCAATCTCGCGCTTCATTCGAGTCCACCAATAAGCCTGCTTGAGGTCCTGGTACATCTTCGTACTCCCAGGGTGGATGGAGAGGAGTGAGTTGTGAGCCTCATTCATAATGAATTTACGAAGGTCACCTTTAGGCACAACAATGCGATCCTCGAAGAAGAGAGTATCCTTGTCATCAAGGTGATAGCACTTGTACTTGGGTTGACTCTTGGCAATCCCAATCTTCACCTTCTTCACCATAGCATCAAGAAGTTGAGCCTCGCGAATCTGATCTTCCATAGTAGGAGAGAGCTGAAGGTTGGTGAGGAAACCTTGAGGAACAACTTGCAGATTGAGTTTGTGGAAAGCTTCACAAAGCTCGGGTTGGTAAGGCTTGAGAATCAGACTATTGCAGTAAGCCTTCCTGCTCAATGCGTCAGCAATCACATTGGCCTTGCCTGGAGTATATTCGATACTCGGATTATACTCTTGAATCATTTTGACCCAACGAGTCTGCCTGAGGTTGAGATTAGGCTGAGTGAAGACGTACTTGAGACTCTTGTGGTCATTGAAGATGTCCACTTTTCTTCCCAATAAGAGATGTCTCCAAGTCAAAAGAGCATGCACAACTGCCGCCAACTCGAGGTCATGAGTGGGGTAGTTCTTCTCGTTGGGCTTCAACTGGCGAGAGGTATAAGCCACAACTTTCTTCTCTTTCATCAACACTGCACCAAGACCTTGAAGAGAGGCATCGCAGAAGACCTTGAACGGTTTGGATTCATCAGGAGGAGTCAGAACTGGAGCAGTGACTAATTTCTCTTTCAGGGTGTTGAAAGCGATGTCACATTCCGGAGACCAAACGTACTTGACGTGCTTCTGGAGAAGGTTTGAAAGAGGCTTCGCGATCTTTGAAAAGTTCTCAACGAACCTTCGACAGTAGCTTGCAAGACCAAGGAAGCTGCGGAGTTGCTTCATGTTCTGAGGTGGTTCCCAATTCACAATTGCAGACACCTTCTCAGGATTCACCGCTATGCCCTTGGCAGAGATGATATGCCCAAGATAGAGAATCTCATCGAGCCAAAACTCACACTTTGAGAACTTGGCGTAGAACTGATGTTCTCTGAGCTTATCGAGCACCAAAAGCAAGTGCTTGGCATGATCTTCCTTGTTCTTCGAAAAGACCAGAATGTCATCGAGGTAGACCAAGACGAAGTCATTTGTGTAGGCGTTGAAGATGAATTTCATCATGCGAGAGAAAGTCGGAGGAGCGTTGACGAGGCCAAAAGACATGACAGTGTATTCATATGAACCATAGCTTGTTCTGAAAGCCGTCTTGGGAATTTCTTGCTCACGGATTCGAATCTGGTGATAGCCCATACGAAGATCAAGCTTGGAGAATACTTGAGCACCTTTGAGTTGTTCAAACAGCTCATTGATGTTGGGAAGTGGGTACTTGTTCTTTATAGTCTTCTTGTTCAATGGACGGTAGTCAACACAAAGTCGGCCCGTTCCATCCTTCTTCTTCACAAAAAGAACTCCACAACCCCACGGAGAAGAACTAGGTCGGATGAGACCCATTCTCTCTTGAATATCGAGTTGCTTTTTCAGCTCCTTCAATTCTTCAGGTGCAAGCTTGTAAGGACGTTTGCAAACAGGTTCCGTGCCAGGCTCAAGATCGATGACAAATTCAACTGGCCGGTGCGAAGGCATTCCTGGAAGCTCTTCTAGAAAGACGTCTTGATATTCGCAAATGACTGGAATTTGAGGGATGGCATCCAGTTCACCCTTCTCATTGAGAGAAAACAAACGGATGGTATTATCCCGAGCGGCAAAGACAATTACATCCTCAGACGAATGAGTCAATTGAATCTTCCTGGCAGCACAATCAAGATGAGCCTTGTTCTTAGAAAGCCAATCCATTCCGAGAATAAGATCAATATCCGAGTCGCCCAGAACAATACGAGAAGCTAGAAATTTGTAGTCGCCCAACATGATAGTAACATTCGGGACGCAGATATTAGCTGTCATTTGCTTGCCCGATGACATGATTTGCAAAGATCTTTGCAAATACGGATAATCGCACTCATACTTTGATGCAAAAGGTTTTGAAATGAAGCAATGCGATGCACCAGTGTCAAAAAGAACTTTTGCAGGAACATCGTTAACAGGAAGGTTACCCATGATGACATCTGACGAGTCCTCTGCCTGAGCTGCATTCACCATGTTGACCTTGGCGTGCTTGGGGTTAAGCTTGACCACAGCTGTACTTGCCGATCTCATAGGAGGAGGAGGAGGGAGACGCCTCTGATTGAAGCATTTGTTGGCATAGTGACCCTTCTGTTGGCACTTGTTGCACGTGGCCTCTGAAAGCGGACGGTGATACGGAGCACTCGATCTTGGAGCTTGAGACGAAGTCTTGTTCTGAAAGCCAGGGTTGGGTGGGTGGGAAGATCCACTGCCACCTTTGCTCTTCTGCTGATAAGGCTGACGGAATGGAGGAGGAGTAAGCCAATACTTCTGCTGCTTAGCCACTTGAGTTGAGGAAGAAGGAGTAGCATCTCTGACTCGCTTCTTGGAAGCATCGCACTTCAGTTGAGAAGTCTCTTGCTTCATTGCCATGTTGTAAAACTCATTGTACCTCTTGGGCTCAATGAGGACAAGAGCTAGCTGGATTTCATCTCTGAGACCACCCCTGAACTGGTATATCATGCTCTTCTCGTCAGGGACGTCCTGCTTAGCAAAACGGGCGAGCTTCTGAAACATCTTGTTGTACTCGTAGACAGACATAGAGCCTTGCTTCAGGTTGCGGAATTCCTCACGCTTACTTTCAACCACGCTCTGAGGAATATGATGAGCTTTGAAGTCTTGACGGAATTCATCCCAGGTAATCACACGGCCTCCTCTGGAATCTTTGTACTGCTGAAACCATTCTGCAGCTTGGTCTTTGAGTTGGAAGGAAGCGAACTTGACAAAGTCCTCAGGCCTGACATTACTTCACTCGAAATGCTTGCCTATGTCCATGAGCCAATCATCAGCGTCTGTTGCCTCAACACAATTGCTGAAGGTCTTTGGATGGTTAGCAAGGAACTGGTTGAGTGTAGCAAAGTGATTCTGATTGTTGCCTTGGCCCTGGTTCCCTTGGTTGCGCTCTTGAAGAAGTTGCATGATCAGCTGCATGTTTGCATTGGTAGTGGCCATCACAGCTTGCCATGCCTTCGGAGGTGGAGGTGGTGGTGGCGGATCAGGATTCGGAGTCGTGCGCGTTGGAGGAGCCATCCAGAGCCATGAAGGGACTAGGGAGTAAAAAGAAGTCCTAACTCTCTGATATATATAATCCTAAATGACTCAAAACATTTTTCTAGACTCAACAACGCCAGCTATTTGATCAAGCCGGGGGGCTCCTAAGGTCGGGGAAGGCTCTGATTACCAACTTGTAACGACCTCGATGCGGCTATATCTCCTACGTGTCGAAGCACGACTTAGAGGCATAACCGCATTGAAAGCAATGTCGCAAGTAAGGTAATCTTCACAACAACCCATGTAAATAGATAATAGGGGAAAAAGGTACATAGTTGGCTTACACTCGCCATGTCACACAAATACATGAATAACATTACAATCATCCAATACACTCATGGTCCGATTACGGTACCAAAATAAAGATCAACCCCAACAAGCGACATGGTCCCCGATCGCCCCAACTGGGCACCACTACTGATCATCAGGGAAAGACACATAGTAACGCCGAGAGTCTTCATCGAACTCCCACTTGAGATCAAGCGCATCATCTGGAACGGTATCATCGGTCCCTGCATCTGGTTTGGAAGTAATCTGTGAGTCACGGGGACTCAGCAATCTCGCACCCTCGCGATCAATACTATTTAAGCTTATAGGAAAGACAAGGTAAAGATGTGGAGCTGCAGTAAGCGACTAGCATAAATGGTGGCTAACCTGTTCGCAAAACAGAGCGGGAAGAGAAAGGCAAAGCACGAACGAAGAACTATGATCAAGAAGTGATCCTATAACAACCTACGTCAAGCATTACTCCAACACCGTGTTCACTTCCCGGACTCCGCCGAGAAGAGACTATCACGGTAACGCACGCGGTTGATTCATTTTAATTAAGTAAAGTTTCATGTTATCTACAACTGGACATTAACAAATTCCCATCTGCCCATAACCGCGGGCACGACTTTCGAAAGTTCAAATCCCTGCAGGGGAGTCCCAACTTAGCCCATCACAAGCTCTCACAGTCAACGAAGGATATTCCTTCTCCCGAGACATTCCGATCAGACTCGGCATCCCGGTTCTACAAGACATCCTCGACAATGGTAAAACAAGTCCAGCAACACCGCCCGAATGTGCCGACAAATCCCGATAGGAGCTGCACATATCTCTTTCTTAGGGCACACTCAGATGAGCGCTCCATACAACTAAAACCAAACCTCGAGTTTCCCTAATGGGGCGCTGCACAGGGCTCTAGGTTGGACCAACACTCAGAGGAGCACTAGCCCGGGGGGGTTTAAATAAGATGACCCTCGGGCTCCGGAAACCCAAGGGAAAAAGAGCCTAGGTGGCAAATGGTAAAACCAAGGTTGGGAATTGCTGGAGGAGTTTTATTCAAGGCGAACTGTCAATGGGTTCCCATTATAACCCAACCGCGTAAGGAACGCAAAATCCGGGAACATAACACCGATATGACGGAAACTAGGGCGGCAAGAGTGGAACAAAACACTAGGAAAAAGGCCGAGCCTTCCACCCTTTACCAAGTATATAGGTGCATTAAGATAACAAGATAATATGGTGATATCCCAACAATAAACAATATTCCAACAAGGAACGATCTCCAATCTTCACCTACAACTAGCAACGCTATAAGAGGGGCTGAGCAAAGCGGTAACATAGCCAATCAACGGTTTGCTAGGACATGGTGTGTTAGAGGTTTGACATGGCAATCTGGGAGGCATGATAAGAAAGTGGTAGGTATCGTAGCATAGGCATAGCAAAAGAGCGAGCATCTAGCAAGCAAAGATATAAGTGATTTCGAGGGTATGATCATCTTGCCTGCAAAGTTGTCAGAGTTGACTTGATCCTCGTAAGCAAACTCAACGGGATCCTCGTTAGCGAACTCGTCTCCCGGATCTACCCAAACAAGGCAAACAAGCAAAAGGAACACAATCAACCACGTGCAATGCTCGAACAACATGATGCAAACATGGTATGCTATGCGGGATGCGATATGTGATGCATATGCAAGATTCGACAAGGAATGATTGAACCTGGCCTCAATTTGGAAATCCAAGTGTGCCACTGGAAAAGTGAGGTGATTTCGGTTGAAATTGATATAAAGATCACAGAAATCGGATGCACGGTTTGGAAATGGCAAGCAAAACAAATATGGCATCGGTCTGCGATAATCAGCAAGTAGCCATCTAAAAGCATCAAGATAAATATGCTACAACACTCAAACATGACAACAAAATACATGGCAGGGATCCAATCATGATGCTTGAAAAAAGATGAACATTGAGCTATGGCCAATTCATCCATTAACAGGTTCAAACAAGCATGGCAAAAGTGCAAATGATAAACAAGTCTGGAATTTAATATCAGGTAGCACACTTTGGAGCATGGAAACTATATGCTACATGAACTTAACATGGCAAAGCAAGGCATGGCATGAAGCTACTCAAAGCACTTAACAAAAGTCCCTTAGTGACCTTGAGCCAAAAGGGATCAGAAAATACAATTGCAAGCATGTGAAAACATGGCAAAAACATAATCAGATTACAGACTTAGTGAAAAACTGGAGCATGCAAATCTGTTAACGAGTAGGCATGTTCACGAGCTCGATGCACTCACTACAGAGCATGGCATGACAAACTAAGTCCTTGAAATCAGCATTACCGTATACGCTACTTTGCAAGCTTGTGCTAGTCACCACACATATCACAAAAATACATGGTAAGCACCTCTGTAAAGATGGCATGGCATATAACAAAACTCATGTAGAGATCAGGAGCATATCATGCACACATTAATCATGGCAAAAATGACAAATAGCTATTTGATAAAACAGATCTGACAATTTTATCATATAGCCCTCTTCCAACAGCATTTCGGGGCATGAAGATGAGCTCAAATGAAAATGATGCAATGAGATAAAATGATGTACTCTCTGAGACGAACATTTTGATATGCTACACACGCAAATCGGAGCTATGGATGTGGATATACGACATGATGAAAAACGCAAAAAACTAGGGTTTCGGGGGAAAGTCAATCGTGCGGATCTCAGATCCAGATCGGCACTGTAGTAGCTCGGCTCCCGAAGATCGACGACGCTGGAGTTCGTGCTCGCTGGAGCTGCAAGGCGTCACCGGAGTCGAGGGAGAGGCGGAGAGGAGCCGGATCTGGCGCGGGGGAGGCGATTGATGGCGGGGCGGCGACCTTGGCGGCGGAGACGAGGGAGACCGGCCGTGGCGAGGCTCCAGGTGGGCCGGGACGGCGGCCACCGGCAACGCGACACAGCAGGGCGGCGCCGGCGAACTCAGGCGGCGCGGCGAGGGAGGAAGAAGGCGGCGGGGCGCTGGAGTGGGCGGCGCGGCTTCGGGCCGGAGAGGGCCGGCTCCAGGCTGAGCGGGCCCGCGGTGCGGCGAAGTGGGCATGGGGCGGAGGCCAACGGGGGCGTGACACGTGGCGGCGGCGGCTAGCCGGACATGTCCGTCGGCGAGGATTGTGTCCGGCGCGCGAGGAGAGGGAGGGATCTAGGGTTTGCCCGAAAATTTCGGGGAGTGACCTTTATATAGGGGTAGATGGAGCTAGGAGGCTCCAAATTGAGCACGGTTTGCAGCCACGTGATCTAGATCGAACGCTCTATGTGATGGAGGGGTTTTTGGTGGGTTTTGGGCCAAAATTGGAAGGGTGTTGGGCTGCAACACACACGAGGCCTTTTCGGTCCCTCGGTTAACTGTTGGAGTATCAAACGAAGTCCAAATGGAACGAAACTTGATAGGCGGTCTACCGGTAGTAAACCAAGGCCGCATGGCAAGTCTCGGTCCATTCCGGAAAAGTTTAACCCCCACACATGAAAAGAGGTAGAGAGGGGCACCGGAGGAGATAGGAGCGCCGGAATACAAAATGGACAACGGGGAAAATGCTCGGGTGCATGAGACGAACACGTATGCAAATGCAATGCACATGATGACATGATATGAGATGCATGACAAAGGCAACAACACACGACGACAAAAACCCGAACCTAAGGAAATAAAATAACTTAGCGTCGGAAACGGCAAGAGTTGGAGTACATATAAGGTAACTTACATCCAGGGTGTTACATCCACCTCTACTCCACCTCCACCGAGCCATGGCACCCCTTTCCCTAGGAATTCATGGAGGGCCTCCAACATTGGGACTTCTCGCGTGGCCTCGCGGTCGCGGTTCTGGTGCGTCGCTGTTTTGGATCTTCTGTTCATTTCTCCTCCTCTGGATCGACCAAGGAATTTTTCATCGGCCTCCTTCTCTCTGACCGAAGAATCAGTGGCCATTTCTCTACAATGCGGCATCGGAGGTCTACCTTTTGGTCTAAATGTGCAACATATTGTGGGTCGATCCTTCCAATTTTCCGTGGCTTCCAATCGTGTGGGACATTTCATCTATGGCCTCAAGGATTGACTTTGGCCTGACTTTGTTTGTAATTTTCAACTATATCGCCATGGCTACACTCGATCAAGGTGTTTGGACAAATACTAGCATTCAGACACTCACAGTCCTGAGGTTGCTTCTCGTTCCTCGATTGCGATCAAAACAAAACTATCATTCCTGGTAGTTGGTCATTCTAATGATACTAGTACACATGCGGAGCTCCAAAAATTTGGTCTTGCTTTGCCGTTGACAATGGTCATGTCGGACTCACCTTCCAAAACCTCCTTGTCGGCGAAGGACTTCTCTGCAATTGTGGCTAATTCAAATTCTCTTGGTAAGGCGCCATCAACGAAGCATGTTTCGTCAACTTTAATGCCAGATATTACTTTTGGTAGTCTCCCATCAATTCATTATGAAAGAGTTATGACACATAATGCAAAATTTGAAGGCTGTCGGTTTATGTGGGAAACTTGGCAATCTATCCCTAATTTCATTATGTTGTATTATGGATTTTCGACGCGTCGGTCACTCGGAGCAACACATTGCTACCGTTTGGAAATTAATCAGTGTCCCCTCAGAGGATTATATTTACATGAGGTTAAATTTATGTGCTTTATGCAAAGTCAAGGGACACCTAGCCGATTCTTGCCCTGGTATGCCTTGTACCATTTTTGGGAACGTACCTTGCACATGTGGCACGGTGATTACTGCTGAAAAATCCAACACACCCAACAAGATGCGTGGTTCGTCTGGGAGCCCAACCCCAGGCCCATCATGTTACATTTGCGGTTCCCATACCCACTTCACTTTTGGTTGTCCAGGGGCTTCCCATTGTCGCACTTGCTCATTATTGGGCCACACTACTTCACATTATTCTGACCATAATGTAGATCATTATTATTGGAGGCCCAAATCCAATCAGGCCCATCAGACCTGTGCTCCTTCTGGTTTACAAAGAAACTTTGGGTAATAATCATGTGATTACACAAGCTCCTCTGGAAAGAAATCGAAATATTTGTTTGGTATCCTCTACTAAGGAATCAACTCCGGTCACGATTGACAATTTGGGCAAGGAAATATCCCATGCAAATCACACAGAGTCACAAAATCATTGAACTGATTTACCACTACCATTTACCACTCCTACCAACTTTGGCTTGGGAACGTAGCTGCTCACTAGAGCCCTTTGATGTAACAACTATGGACTTGGGGGACATGTGGCATCATCCTGCTCTACCCGCCGCTGGAGAAAGGGGTGGCATTGGGTCCCCAAGTCACTCCCAAAGGCCTCCCCTCCGCATTCCGCCTCGACCTCCACACCATCCTCTGCTCCGCTGCAGAGCACCCCAACAATGGCCAACTTTCCCATAAACGTCATCACCTACCTCCTGCCGGGCATGACCATCGAGCTTGGGCCGCCAGATCGTAGGGTGCGTGATGACATGGTGCTAGGCCCGATCCGTCCGCTGCGACATGACTTCCTCGCCATTGCTGAAGCAAACAGAGTAATCCCCTTCCGCCGCAAGGCGGCTCTCCGCCACATCATTGAAGGTTTGCTCCATGAATCTGTGTTTTTCCCCACAGAAGTAGGTGACCACCCCCTTGGTGTTTGAATATTTGGATTTACACACACGGTCACTAGAGATGCAGTAGTTGGCACCACGTTTGAGATCGATGAAGATGAGTTTGATGAGCACATTGTGATTTCTTTCGTCCCACATGATGCTGCCATGAATATGCGTATTACCTCATTTGGGCCTAAGATCTGGCTACTTAACATTGGTTTCCCCTATGATTATCAGACTCATCACTACATGCATAAATCTGTTGAAAGTTTGGGCAGCTAGTTGAATGGCATAATCCTAGAGGTGACCGTAGAATTGTGCTCTTGAAGGTTAGAGTGATCCATCTCAAGTTTGTTCCTAAAAGTATGGTTATGCGTCAACTTGGGGGAGCACGCCACAGCTAAACTGTGGCCGTAACTATGTTGTGTAGCAGCGATTGGAATGCTCACATTCTAGATGTTCTTCCGGCCACCGAGGATCCACCGCCAGAGGATGGTATTCCTCATCCCCTGCACGGCGACAACCTGACTGCATAGCAGATATATCAAATGCAGCTTCATAATTGGATTGCACAGAATGTAGCTGCCAATGCAAATGAACATGCAGCTAACGACAATGCAGAGCAGGAGGATGATGCAGAGGTTCAGTTTCAACCACAGTGGGGCGTCTGGCCACCTTGCCCACCACACTCACCGCCTGCAGTGTTTACCTTTCAAGCTTGGCTTATTGGTGAAGGGTTGCAGGTCTACCATGGAATTCCTCCCTCCAATAACCTTCATGATAGCCCGGCTGCCGCATGGAATGACTCAATCTCCATTCTTAGCAGTTTTGATTCCAGTGCTACTTTGTCTGATGGGTACGCTATGGTTCCTCTGAATATATTCAATCAACTCCTTTCTGCCAGTGGAACTACCAAAGATGTCAGCACTATGGATGTCCCTCAGCCCAATGACACTGTCCATAGCCCAAGCGCTTCCATACAAGAGGTACACCCCATGACACTGTATTTGACTATATCCAATGCTGGTTTGCAATTCTCCATGCTCTCCAATGAGGCCACATATGCATCTCTGCTTCTAAATGATTGTGTGCCCATGATGAGGCTGAACACCTATCTCACAGCTACTATCAGTCCCATCATTGCAGCTTATGGCCCCTGGAGTTCTGGATTTGGTTTTCGTGACAGTTCAGTGCAGTTCAACGTCAGTATTGTTGAAACAGATGGGCAGTTCTTAGTGTTGTCTGCATCCAAAACAGTCCACCATTCTGCAGATTAAGTCTCCTGCACAGACATGATCCCAGGCAGTACTATCATCGACTCTAGGGCTCCTTCTTCCAGTGTAGTCATTACAGAAATTGTGGATGAGCTCAATCAGGCAACTCTAGAAGATGCAGTCCTCCCTGCTAGGTCTGATGACATGAGCCTCATAGTTCAGGATGATACAGTGCTTCCTCAACACTCTATTGTTTCCTCTGCTGGTTCTGGACCATGTGATCTAGCTGGTTCTCATGCTTCTTCTATGAGCTCGGGCAAAACAGTGACTTGGAAGGGAAAGCTACAACTCCTGCTTCTGTGGTGGAGGTTCGTCAGAGCAATCAATCCAACAAATATGATGGCTTCAAGATACCCTCTATCTCTGACCGCAAGTCCAAACTATCCAAAGTTAAGCCCAGAATTGTCCCAACTGCTACTGCTGCCCAAGGGGATCCAGATGATCAGATCACCCACCAGGAGGACTGCATTCCTCCACCCACCCCTATACAGGTGCTACAAAACATTGGAGTCACCAAATGTGCCATTCCGCCAGAAGAAATCACTGATGAAGCTCTCATGGCGAAAGCTTCGGACGGTCCATCCAACGCCTGAAGCTCCTGCAGGCTCTTGCATAGCTGCTTTCATATTTTGCTCTAGCTTATCATGTCGATTATGTTGAATTGGAAAATTTTATGCTGGAATGTACGTGGCTTAAACTTTGAACCTAAGATTTTGGCTCTTTCTAATGCTATCTCTTCCCGTGGGTGTGCAATCATTTGTCTGCAAGAAACAAAAAAATCTGCTATCGATAATATGTTTATTAAGTCTTGTTGCCCAAAGAGATTTGATAAATTTGCATACATCCCTTCTCGTAGTGCATCAGGAGGGATCCTCACAATTTGGAATAGCGCCATATTCACTGGAACAGTGCTCCTGGAGGAAGAATTTTCCTTGGCAATTAAATTTCATTCCACTCAGTCGACCCAGGAATGGACCCTAGTTAACATATATGGCCCATGTCTGGTTGAATCCAGAGTGACCTATACAGACTGGCTTCATAATCTTAATATCCCACCTAATGAAGATTGGCTTTTACTAGGAGATTTTAATTACATCCGAAGACCCGACAACAAAAACAAACCTGGAGGTAATCTGAATGACATGATTTCTTTTAATGACATTGTATGCTCTCAACAGCTAATTGAATTTCCCATCAAAGGCCATGTCCACACATGGAGTAACATACAGATTGACCCTCTCCTTGAGCAATTAGACTGGTTCATCACTTCAAACAACGGGACATCATCTTATCCCAACACTATAGTTATGCCCTTGGGAACACCAGTTTCAGATCATATCCCGTGTGTTGGCAAAATTGAAACATCCATCCCTCGCAGCAAAATCTTGAGGTTTGAGTCATACTGGATGGAACATCCCAGATTTCTTGAATTGGTGCAATCAGTATGGTCAAGGCCATATAAGCATAAAAATGTAAATGCAGCCACCCTGCTAGCCAGAAAATTCAAGGCCCTCAGATATGAATTAAAATAATGGAGCAAAGGCATTTCCAAACTGTTAGTGGTAATTGAGAACTCTAACCTAGCATTGGCCAACCTTGATGTTCTTGAAAACCTCAGAACCCTCACCACTCCAGAACACAATTTCAGGAAAATTCTAAAGAAACACATCCTATGAATGTTGAATTACCAACGACGGTATTGGCAAAAGAGATGCACTATTCAATGGATTAAATTTGGTGATGAAGACCCTAAATTTCTGAAAGCCCTGGCCTCCGAGAGATACAGATGTAATACAATTCCTACACTCAAATTATCGGATGACATGGTGATAGAGGACCACGCCAGCAAAGAGGTAGTCATATACCAAACCATTAAAGAGAGATTGGGAAAGTCAGGAGAGTTCCAAAATGAATTTAACCTGCAAAACATCATCAAAAAAGTGGAAGGACTGGAACACCTAATTGTTCCTTTCACCAAGGAGGAAATTGATGTTGTCATCAAGGAAATGCCTGCAGATCGTGCGCCAGGCCCGGACAGATTCTCTGGGTCTTCTTGAAAAAATGCTGGCACATCATTAAAGAAGACTTTTAGAACTATGCCATCAGTTCTACGAGGGGGGACTCAATCTTGAGAGTATCAATGATGGATTTATCACACTCATCCCTAAGGTTTGGTCCCCGGAGACAGTATCTGATTTTAGACCAATCACATTACTCAATTTCTGCCTCAAAATTCTCACCAAACTACTGCCAAATAGATTACAAAAACTCATACTTAAAATTGTTCACTGTAATGAATATGGCTTCCTCAAAGGCCGATTAATACAAGACTGTTTGTCTTGGGCATTCGAGTATTTCCATCAGTGTCAAGCTTCCAAGGAAAAGATCATCCTTCTAAAACTAGATTTTGCCAAAGCATTTGACACAATCGAACATGTTGCAATGATTACAATTATGGAACGCATGGGCTTTAATGATAACTGTCTTGACTGGATTAAATGTATCTTCTCCTTAAGCAAGTCATCGGTGCTTTTAAATGGTGTTCCGGGTAGGCAATTTATTTGCAAATGTGGGGTTCACCAAGGAGATCCTTTCTCCCCACTGATTTTTGTGCTTGCGGATGACCTCCTTCAAGCTACCATCAATGATGCCTTCAGACAAGGGAGAATCCATCTACGTTCCAATGACAGAATCAACTTGATTACCCGGTGATTCAATACGCCGATGATACGATCATCATTCTCCCCGCCTATCCCGATCAAGCCCGAACGATTACGGACATTCTATCTGACTATGCTGTCTCCATTGGACTGAAGATAAACTTCCACAAGTCTACACTCATCCCAATCAACTATGACGCCAACTGCTACAATGAGATCTCAACTATCTTTGGCTGTAAAGTTGGAACCATGCCATTCACCTACTTAGGACTACCCCTTGGGACAACCAAGCCCTCGGTTCAAGACCTCATGCCTCTGGTTTGCATGATGCAAAGAAGAATGACAAGCACACTATTGTTGATGTCTTATGGTGCCAAACTCACAGTGATCACATCCCTAACCATCTTTGCTCTATGCACTCTCAAACTGCCACCAAAGATACTAGAACTTCTAGACAAAATAAGAAGGAAATTCTTATGGACAAAAAAGACAGAACAAGGGGACAAATGCAACTCGCTGGCAGCCTGGAGCATGGTTTGCTAGCCAAAATAATGTGGTGGACTTGGAGTAATAAATCTTCATATCCAAAGTGAAGCTTTGCTCCTAAAGTACCTACATAAATTCTACAACAGACACGATGTACCATGGGTGGAGCTCATATGGTCAACTTACTACACAAGCAAGATCCCACATGCTAGGGAGCCATGCAGATCATTCTGGTGGAGGGATGTGCTCAAGCTCACCCCAATTTACAGAGGGATATCGAAAGAAAATGTACACTATGGAACCATGGTACTTATGTGGAAAGATCTGTGGCTGGACATCACACTGGATGAAACATACCCGCCAGCCTTCTCGTACGCAAAAAATGAAGATATATCAGCTAAAGCTTTCCTGGGGTCCACATCACTACATGAAACATTTAACCTCCCACTCTCAATTCAAGCATTTGAAGAAGTCTGTGAGCTGCAACAAAAGGTGGTCCATCTAGGCACCAATGCAGACCCGAATCCTCACGACACCTGGACATACTGCTGGGGAGCAACGGAATACAAAGACAACCGATACTACACATTCTAGTTTAGAAATGTGAAAGCACACCAATCATACCAATGGCTATGGGAGTGAAGTCGACATTACAAATCAAAGTGTTTGGATGGCTGCTGCTCTCTGACCGCCTAAACATGCGCAACATGCTTAAGAGGAGGCACTACAACATTGGGGATGGTTATAATTGCCTTTTATGTGATCAATAAATAGAAGAGGATGTGGAACATATGATCTTTCAATGCTCTTTCAGTAAACAATGCTGGTCCATCCTAGGGATCACATGCAAAGACACTGATCTAGGCTCCAATGGATAAGTCAAGCAACCACTAATTGGACCAAGCCCATGTTCATGGAAATATTCCTATAGGATGCTTGGAGTATCTGGAAAGAGAGGAATAACAAGCACTTTAGAAGCACCACCCCCACTCTTAATGCTTGGCTTCGACGATTTAAACATGATTTTAGCCTCCTCCAGCATAGAACTAAGACTGATGTGAGAGACTTCATTCTCTCCTTTGTACAAAACTTAGCACCTCCTTGACCTTTCAAAATAAAGTAGTTGTTTCTCCCTCCCAAAGTGGAGGATGAGCACATTGTAAATCATACTATTACATTGTATCATATTTTTGAGTAATACAACACAGTGGGAGCCTCTCCCACTGTCTGACCTCTCAAAAAAATAGTATCTCGTTTCGAATAACTAATTATTTGCAAGGAAAACACTGGCATGGTAATACATACATATTCGTTTGCAAATTAAAGAAGATTCATTTGCATTCTCAAATGTAGGCGCACCAGGCAGACCAGGGTCGTGTCGTGGAGGTCGTGTGTGTCGTACGGACGCTTAGCACCGAGCCACCCACCCCCTCCCTCCCCCCTTCCCCCCAAAAAAAGAATGACGACAAAATAAGTTCGCGCTTCCATGTTTCGGATTGAAATATCTGGCGGCCCCAATTCTAGCCCCGCAAAATCTCCCTTCTCCACCGCCCCCTTCCGCGCCCAGATTGCCAAAATCCCTAATTTGCCGCTAACCCAAGCAAAGTTCGAATCGCCCCTCGTCCCGTCTCTTTCCCCATCTCCGTGCCGGATGACGACGACGAAGACGACGGTCGTGCTTCACCACCGCACCGGAGCTACCTCATCTACGCCCTCGTCCACCGCACCGGTGGTCCACCGACAATGTCGACCGCCGCAACCAATGTGCCTCATAGGCACCGACTTCCGCCGCATCAGGTGCGCTTCACTGACGCTGTCTCCCACCTCACTGGGACTACTTCACCGAGCACATCGTCGCACCTCCGCCCTCGAGGTCGTTGGGGCTTCACCAACGGTCCCGTCTACCGCTTTGTAGTGCTCCACTGCCACCCAAGATCTGCATCTATGCGCGTTCAGCCAACGCCAGCGCATCACCCTCAACGGTGCTGAAGTGGCCCGCACTATAGCTAGGCGAGCATGCCCAAACGCTGGCCCGAACTAGGTATCCACACATCACTCCCTTGTGCACTGTTTAGATGATGTTTGGATATCCTTTCACTGCTCTCTTAGCTTACACGCCTATGCAAACTCTGACTTTAACTCTTGTTTCTTCTAGAGATATCATTTGAAACAAGCAAAACCATTTTTAGCAAGCTTGACGGTGCTACGGGATTTGGTACACATCCTGCACACCTGTATAACCTTGTAAGTATATGTCCTCAAGTAAAATAGCAAGGTCGATTCATCTTATTTGATCAACCATTCGTCGTGTCAAAAATGCAGAGGGGGATGCAAGGAGCACAAGGCCTGCACATCCAAGCAAGTGGTAACATGGACTTGTACATGGAACATCCCAAGAGCAAGCTATAGTGAGCCTGTACAACGAGCTAGCGTAAGTCCCTGCATTTCATTTAATTCGTAAAGGCCCGCGTGTATGATTTGTGTGCAGTGGCGGATCCAAGAATTCAAGTTACCAGGGAGAACATTTAACTTTAAAAATACGAAGGCACTTGCACTCTGGAAATCAACATAACTTGAGAAATGTGAAGCCACATGCACTTTGAAAACCAGCTAATGATCCAAAGTAGTTCAGATTATAAAACACTAAATGATGCAAGCACCAAAAACACAAAATGCAACATTGTGTAGAAGGACTACTAACATGGTCTGTACCTGCTTGAATTATTCGTTCTCTGGCTAAAAAAATCGAAGTGTAATTGCACCTATAACCAGTGCGGAAACTGCATATCAATATATATATCCTGCACAAGTATGCCAATAGTTTCAAACAACATATTAGAAAAGTATTTATGCTACGTTCTCGTGATACAGGGACTTTCTGTTAGATGGCCTCGATGTTTCCTCAAGCCATGAAAATGTACCATAATTTACTTATTATCAATGCCTGCAAATCTCTATGTCTCTCTCAACATAGAAGATCATCATTAGACACTAAATCCTATAATGGGAGATTTGCAAAATTCTTGCATTAGATCCCTCATTAGACACTATGTAAAATGTTTGCATCAAATCCTTCATTAGCAATCTGTTCATTAGACACTTCAGGCTCAAGAACAACATGAGCTTGTATGTTTACATCGGAAACTTGATTAGATACATCAGATTTAGTCAGTTCAGTATTGATTGGGGGAGTTATAAAATAATCAGAAATTGGTTTCATTTTCTCATAGATTCGCTACCAACAATCGGTTTTACAACACCGTCGGGTTTAACTATTGGCCATAAATTGAATAGTTGAATTAGATATAATCAGAGATGTGATGTACCTGATCGTTGCACATGCTGCTCTTGCAAGCTGCGACTATCCATTTGCGCAAGCTCGATGCCATGCCCGTGTTGCCACCGCTGCCTCCCACGCAGGCTACACCCGGGGTTGGATCTTCATCTTCTTGTCCTTCCATTATCTTGAAGCCGGGCGACCACCCTCCAATGAGGGCGCGAGGAAGTGATGTGTCGATCTGTCCAACGGCGGCTAGGTTAGGAGCAAATTAGACTGGAGGCTGGAGAGAAGGAATTGGGATTTTTCCTGCTGTCGATCGATATGGGAGGCCCTCGTTTGGGCCGCGAGCCTGCTATAGGGCCTACCTTGCGCTTACGTTATTGGCCCATCCAAACTGAAACATTTTTTCTTCATTTTTTACATTGCCTGCTCATGTGTTGGGACAAACAAAACTAGCCTGGGCCAACCTGGACGACTCAAACTAGGTGCACACTTTCCAGCCACTATGGTGGCGTCGCCCCTTTTTGCGTGTATGATTGGGGTAGTGAAAAATATTCTAGTGGCGCTTTCGATTTACCCACAGAATGGTTGAATTGCTTGTTTCTATGAACTGAATTCGCCAATAATGTGAAGGATGCCAGTCTTTTCATCCTATTGTAGATTGCTTAGATCTCGATATGCCAAATGTAATTGCATGAAATATATAGTAAAAGCTAGTGTGATGTGTGTGGCTACAACGAGTCTGACTACACGTTCTCATATAACATATCAAGGACGCGCCATATTACCAGATTAACCATTCGACTTACCAATGCAGTGTGGGAAGAAAGAAGTATTGGGACTGCGTATCCAAGCAATTGATGCCATGGACTCCTTTGTAGAACCTTGTAAGCGAAAAAGAAGTTGCAGTGTGCCTGTACAAAGAGCTAGCGTAAGTACATTTACCTTCTTCTCGGAAATTTAGTTAGCCACTTATTGCAAAATTGTTCAATTATGTTGCTTGGCTTAATTTAGTTTGCTACATATTACATAATGCTATAGCCTGTTAATCCTATTATATACTGCACCTATCTATGTGTTTGATACTTACTGTTAAGAATTACCTGTTTGCCTGAACTTAAATAGCTACTTAAGCACGTAGATAGCTGGTCATATGTACTTCTAGGGTGCAGCAGAATTCACGTGTAATTTACGTTCTGATACCTTGTTTGTTTAAATGGTTTGATGTTATCACTTGTAGCACTAGTAATGTTTGCATGTTCATAGGTAGACAACTGTCAGGTTTATATGAGGGACACCGTCTTTTTAACTTATACATGTGTTGGAATTATTTTTCTTACATCAAAGAAAGTTACAGATGTCTGTGTTGCTGGTAAACGGTACCGACTTGTTACTTTAATACGTTGCCGAGAACTTGTTAGTTTTACTAGTTCATGTGTAATTAAATATGTTGCCAAAACTGGTTTGTTTTACTAGTTTGATGTTAGTGTCTTATGGCTCTTGCAAAACTTTATTTATTGATTGCTAACATTCAAGTTTGTAGGATCCAACTGAAACTCCATTGGCACAACAGGTATGTTTTCAGAAACTTCCTTGTTTACCTGGTTTGCTGTTGTAACTTGTTGTTGTAATCATCTTACCAACTTCAAGTTTTCAGGATCCAATTGGATGTCCAATTGCATCGCAAGTACATTTTCAAAAATATATTTGTGTAACAGGTTTGCTGTTGTAACTTGTTGCTCTAATCAAGTTACTGACTACTCAACTTTTTAGGATCCAAGAGAAACTCCAATGCCACAACAGGTTCCTTTTGCAAAACTTGTTTGTTTAACTGCTTTGTTGCTGCAATCGATTGCTCTAATCACGTTACTAGCTACTCAACTTTTCAGGATCCAAGAGAAACTCCAATGCCACAACAGGTACCTTTTGCAAAACTTGTTTGTTTAACTACTTTGCTCCTGCAACAACCTGTTACAATGATGTTAATAACTACTTTTCAGCATACAATTGAAACTCTTTAATTCCTTGTTTGTTTAACTGGTTTTCTATTATAAGTCCCAGTTCAGATGTTTTGCTAACTTCAACTTTTCGGAATCCAATCTCAACTTTAATGGCAAAACAGGTTAGCCCAAGATCAAACAGCGAGGTCCCCATGGACATTGTATCATCCCACAGTAGTGGCACCGGCCCAATCGTGCATCATGAATTGCCAACTGCTGATGCTCTAGAGGCTAAACTAGTGGTAGAAAGAGATTCTTCTTCTGCACTTAGAGATGAAGTTGACATGTTGAGGAAGCAAATAGCACAATCATAAGCAGTACTCAACACAACCATTAAATATTTGGTGGATTTCAAATGAAGCAAGCTAAGACTGACCGCATTGTTAAGGTCCTAAAGGAAAAAAGGAAATTAAATTCCCACTTGGTAAATCATAGGTGAAATGTTCTTTCCATCGTTGAATAACCTTTGTGTTGTTTGTTCATGTAATCGATCAACCCATTTGTTTTAGAGATGATGTAATAATTGTTTTTTGTTTTTTGGTTTGTAATTTTATTTGAGCACAAGTCTGTATTAATTGATAAGACTCGGAGACATTTCATTTTGATTGTTGTGCCAGACCTACAAATATGCCAATCGGGCTGAATGTGCCTTCAACAATAATAGTAGTATAGATGGACCATAAGTGGCACACATTGGAAAGGGCCAAGATGATGTACTAGCTTCGCTAAAAAAGGATGCTCTTCTAGCAAAAAAAAGTACAATGGCCTGGCTTATGTATGTTAGTTGATATTATTGATCCATATACTCTATAAGTGTTTATATGTCTGTTAGTTTTGTACATTATTGGTTGATTGACTCGGTATTTGAATCTTGATACATCGCTTGTGTACATATCTAAATGGGAGTACACATTATGCTGCATGTGACACTTGAGTTAGAGATAAACTGTTCCAAATATTCGAATTCACCTTAAACTGGATTCTAGCTTCTGAATTCGAGTATCGGCATTTGTAAATCATATTCATATATGACAGTGGAATACACCTTTTTTGTGCTTTTGAAGATACATAAAAACACATAAAATGATTTATAAAGATTCGTATAGGAATACAAAATGGATTCGAATTTAGTTGCCAGGGTAAACGTGGATGCTTATTGTCCCAAAATTTGAAAGAAGCGGCAAAATGTCCACTCCCACATGGGCTGCCCAAAGCCAAGTGTTTGGGAGATGGAAATTACTGTCTACCCCTTACACGGACAATCCATCGGCCCGATTTCCACTGCTCTCAATAGGGTTAGGTTAGTAACTTCAATTAGACGTGACACGACCGCCTCTGAGCCCATTCCGACACGGTGGGAACCAAACATGGGCGGCAAAACACATTTGATTCAAGCTCATCCGAAAGACCTCTGTTTCTCCCTCAATTTCCCCATTCATACATGATAAGTGGAAAAACAAACAAGACTCAGCCAAAATCGATGTAGGCAAATATTTTCAATAGGGGCAGGTTTGTAACTTCACTCAGACGTGACACAGCCGCCCTACCTATTAGCCATGTTCATACACCGTGGGCGCCAACCATGGGCACCAAAACACCCTCTCCTCGCCTGAAATCGCTATGGGCAAATATTTGCGAGATGCGAGATTACCGTCCTATCCCCAACCGACGAGATTTCCAAATTTTAAATGAGGGCTAAGTTCGTAACTTTCCCATATTTTAGACAGGCGCGTCCCAAAAACATGGTTCCCCGTACCTCTCCCTCCATTTTCCCATTCATACACCGTCCGCGCTAGAACACCATCCCCACACCAGCATCCTCCATCCACCACCCCATCCATCGCCGCCGTCCTCCACCCCATCCATCGCCACCATCCTCCACCATGCCAGAGCGCCTACCAAGATCGCGTCATCCACTGCTAGAGATGGACATTTCTCATCCCCGGCGACGGACCAAAAGCCTTGCATCGCGTCCTCTCACTTCATCGGCGTTGTCGTCCTCTTTGTCGGGGCCGCTCACACGACCTTCTCTTCCACCGCAACGGGACTTATCCCCCGATGCACCTGTCTACCGTCGCAGATCTGCTTCAACGCCACCGACAGCCATCGCACCCCTGATGCCTACACGGCGCCGCAAGAGAGGTGGTACTTCATATCTCCTCAACCTTTTGATCTCAACCAGAAAATAGATCGTAACTTGGTTAATGTACTTTCTTTTTAGCTCTTAGAATTTTGTTCTTAGTTCGAAGCAAACAATGGATGCTAAATAGCATTTCCCCGGTTTGCAGCTTTAAATCTACCATGGCACAGTCATAATAGGATTTAATTGATCATGCTTAGGGTTTAATTGATCATGTTGGTTCCGTGGTGGTTTATTTAATAGAAATCGAAGGGAAACCCTATTTTGCTCAAAAAAATGCTTAGGGTTTCCCCCTTTTATGATCACTATACGAGCAACATATGTCCTTCGTGTCATAATATCACTGCTCCACCCATCAAGCTAAACAAACTTAGTTGTTCAAATACGAATCTGATATTATTAAAACAGAGTCATTTAATTGGTCAGCTAAATGTTCCTAATTTAGTTTCAAAAATGCATGTTCACCGCTCGGGTGTCTATCTCTACAGGGTGCCCACGGTGGGCCACGGCCCACCCTGGGATTTTGGGTCGGCCCAGGACCCGATTCCCCTTTGTTCTGCTGCACGCTTCCGAGCTCTACTCGCCCCCAGCCGCCTGCATCGTCGGCGCCTTGCTGTCCCTTGACAACATGACTCTAGGAGGAGATGCCGGACTAACAGGAGGTCAGGAGCCGCTCGCCCAACAGCATCACCGCTGCCTGGGCACGCCGCCGTGCATACCTTCCTAGTCCGTTCAGGGCTTAGGTGTGCAGCACCCACTAAGCCAACCCGATTTATCCTGACATACGTCCTCAACACTCAGCAGCCACTCCTCATCACCCATTTTCTAATTGATTCACTACTCATTAGGCAGGACTGTCATTAGGGTTTGTTGTGTGCCGAGTGCTACCTGCACTTAATGGTTCAGATGTATTTCAGTAATCTTTAGTACTTGTAATTTTCACAGGGTTTCAAAATTCCGACCTTAGGAACAGACACTATTCATTTTGGATTGTTGGTCGTAGTGACATTGACCCAGATTACTACTGCAGTCCAGGTTTGTTAACAATTTTACTTTTCTTTCTTACTCATTCGATGTGATATCCAATTATTCACATCGATTAGTTGCAAACAATAAGTGCTAGACAAACTTCTTGATTCAGATTTTGGACGTTCTCTTACTGCAGTTACAATTCTGCATACTTGTCCTAGTAAGCTCACAAGTAAATGATTGATTCACTACATCTATGCTTGCCTTGTCATATTTGTTTTCAATATTCTTTTAGGTTGGACCACCCTGTTTCAAAATGCTAGAACCGTAGACATGAGTGAATAGTATTTCTCTATGTGATCTCTTCCATCGTGTGTGGGCAACAAACACAGCATTGTATAGAAAGAAAGTGTCATTTCCAGCTTTTACATAGACTACGATCTTTTACATGGAATACAATTATCCTACTTCCTTTGTGTTGCACTACCAGCACCCACCCTTGAAGCTAAACATTATGCCACTAATAATTCTTTAGTTTATTTGTTCAAATACGAATTTGATATGATTCTAATGTTTCTACTTTAGTTTTGAAATGTGTGTCTGCCTGTTATAGAGACAGAAGAGGTTTGTATTTCTGTGTGTGGTCTGGTCAGCACGGCTGGGGGTGAAGTTTGCATATGCAGGGGTTTATAGGGAGACACTCTTCGAGTTGAATCCGCAATGCATTCCATAGATAATCTGACTACTTTTTATGTTTTCATGAATCTCAGATTCTAAACAGCATCATAATGATTATGAGCTTGCGCGCATGAAAAGAATAAAGCAGAACAATGCCATGGCTGTCAAACTTGGCATTAAGGGAGTGAAATCAAGTATGGATGCAATGCAAACGCTCTCCACCTACAGATTCATGCTTAGAATATGGTCCTAACAGTGATTATGAGCTACAGGGAGACCAAAGTCAATGTCGCTCCCTAGTGAAGGAGTCAGAGGTAGATGCCCTATCTTATTCACCCATCAAGGTGCTTGCTATAACTTTCCAAGGTTATATTGGTCGCACATATCTTGCAACTGATGCTTTGCATTTCTTCTACTTTGTTGCACTGCCATTAGCTTAGTTTACACATCATGTATGTGAACACGCACTGCCTATCCATTTTCAGTACATATTCCATTTGTCACCATACCATATTTATCCATTCAAATGTTGTTCTTGTGTCTTAGACGTTCAAAAGGAAGAGAGTGATTGCTGATCGCGGAGGAGCACGAGCAAACTATTTGGAAAAGGTAGTGACACTTGATAAATCAAATAGCCCATTAGGTGTAATTGCAATATCACCTGACCCACAAAACACCCCAACTCTAGCAGACTCTAGCCCTACTACACTGGTCATTTCTGATGCCCCAACTCAGGAGACCCCAACTGCAGCAAACAGTATAATGATGCCAGTTGACATAGCACCAGCTCTACGATGCAAAACCCCCATTCCAACAAAGAGTACAGCAAATCCAGTTGCCAAATCCCTTCTCGAACTAGAGAGAGCCCCTATTGCAGCAAATAGGACCCCTGTTCCATTTCTTCCCAGTTTAGAAGATGAAGCTTATATTGTTGTCAAGAACTTTGTGCTCATCTTTCCTTCATGGAAAGATTACACCGCAGACACAGAACAATTTCCAGTCTTGCTCCGCAACTTACGCGTAAGTAGTGTACTAATGTTATTCATGGTAATTCTGCATATCTTTCTGCTGATAGAAGACACAAGATTTCATTCTTTTAAATAGGCGAGGACCAAATTGGATTTTCAAGACAAGCAAGGGTTGGTTGTGCTTTTCAAGCACTCATTGATGAAGTATCATTTGTACCTGAGGCAAGCGCACTTCGATGGCAAGCCTCTAAACAAAATTTTTGTAAAGTCTCCGGTGCTACATTTATTAGACAGTGACTGGAATAATCTTGTTACACATTGGTCTCGTCTGCAGCATAAGGTACTATCTATGATCTCACATCACAATTTGAACTACATTTCCGCATCTGCCTTAACGTCTCACTTGTACAAAAACTATTAGCAGAAGAACATTCATTCTCAAGGGACCACAGAATCTCACAACTATACTGCACACTACATTGCTCTTGTGAGTACCTCTTGCCCTGTATGACCATACTTACTTTCATAGCTGTTTGATTATGTAGCATCACTGCACATGTTAGCCTCGTTATCGTCCATTTGGTGGACATTATAAAATCCGTATGGACTCTCACATAAATTTAGAATCAACCCAATGCTTTTGAAGAGGTTTAGCTGCAGTCCTCTTGTAAGGACTGAACATCGTCTATCACTGTACTTACCCCAATTGAGGGATTGGTGCAGAAGTGTAGCCCATTGCTCTCGTCAGTAAATTTTGTCTTGTAACACTTGTACTTCCAGGGATTGGTAGTTGATTATGTAGCATCAATCTTCATCTTATCTTCATTATCCTCCATCCCTTCCAGTATTATCATATCTACAATTACTCTCTACAAAATGTAGAGTACAGGCAATGCTTATGAAGAAGATTAGGTGCTAAAATTCTTGAGTTATCCTTCGCTTGACATGGAGAAGGGCATTATAAAGTAGTGTTAACTGTTAATGTAAGTCAGTCGTTCTAAATCCTTCATCCTCAACTGTTGTTTAATTTTCTCATACTCCCTATCGTTTACTGCTGTTTAGTTTGCTGTTTCTATCAAAATGCATGTTCACAACAACCGTAAGTTCCAAGTTTTACTTGTAAAACCAAATTCCTTATTCATACGATGCACATTACTCAATACTCCCTATATGTGTGCTTGTTTTTGTGGATCTATAATCTAGTGTGTGGTGAAGTAGCCCATGTTTGCACCTTGTCATCTCATGTTTTATCTTACTGATGTGGCTGATGATATTAACAACATGCCATGCACATTAGCCAAAATAGATACAATGATTGTCCTTGCCCTTCATCTATGCTTGTTATGTTGACATGGTAATCCAGTAGTGTGGTGAAGCTCCCTGCATTATGAACAATGAAAAATTATGCTATTGATATTTTGAACTTACTCTTTATTTTATAATTTGAAATTGGATGGAATTGACAACACAGTTATCATCTTT
Source organism: Triticum urartu (assembly GCF_056163025.1). Lineage (NCBI taxonomy): Eukaryota > Viridiplantae > Streptophyta > Magnoliopsida > Poales > Poaceae > Triticum > Triticum urartu. The sequence goes on along the minus strand of NC_141874.1, from coordinate 366,288,903 downwards.
GTTTATACATGTGCAAAACCTATCATCTCTCTACTTGTTTCAGGGTGATATACCTGATGGCATGCAAAAGTCTGCTGAAGGCTGTGAGACAAACCCAACATATATTGTAGCAAAGAAGGCAAAACATCTTGAAGATAGCGAGACAACCCCAAAGTCTTGTCTTGATGTAGTGTTCAAGTTACTTGAGACTAGCAGTCAGACAAGCTCACAGAATTCGTTGTCTGAATCAATTCGACTTCTTCAGTCCCAAGTTCTAGCAGAAAGGCATTCTGCAACTCAACTTTGACTTGAAGTCCTATCTCTAAGAAAGATTGCGGAGAACACCAATGAGAACCTCATTGCTAAATAGCTACACCTGGAAGCTATGACCGACATGCTAGATCGGTCTCAAAACCTTGCTCAGCAGCTTGCGCAATAGTTCCCACGTAAGGCTAACCTTTCTTGAACTGTCTTGGAAGTGGTCTTGGTTCAGTATTATTTTGTTACGCTACAATGGTGCCCAGTTTTTGTAATCTGCTTCTTCGTTGCACTTTATGATCACTGGTGGTGAACTTCGATGCCCAATGGATGTAATATACCATAAATCCTTCATTGTATAGTGTAGGTTTATTCTAAGTTACTATGCCGCAATTTCTTTATTGTATAGAGTAGGTTTATTCTTAATTCCTACTATTTACTGCCATCATTCGCTATCAGAAAAAAATTGATGTAGTCGACCGGGCCGAAACATTCGCCTGTAACAGGCCTAGTTTTTAGCGGAACACAATTGGACCGGCCTGCATCTTTCTTGGGCCAGAATGGCCATTCGGGCCTTCACACTTTGCGCCAGGCCCACAACTTACTCCGGCCTATATTCGGCCCAAATTTTAGTTGGGCCTTTTGTGGACCCAATGCTTAGTTTGGCCCATGTAGCGTTGGGCCATTAACAGGCCGAATATTCTGCTGGCCTGTTATGGCCCATAAGAAAACATGGGCCTTTAGCAGGCCGAAATTCATGTTGGGCCTCAATTTTCACTAGTCATTGATGGGCCTTCAGCGGGCTAAAATGTAGACTGGGCCTTTTTTGGCCTAGTTATATGATGGGCTATTACCAGGCTGAAACATATATCAGGACTTAGTTGGCCCACTGATATCATGGGCCTTTAAGAGGCCGAAAGCTTAGTACAGGCATTAATGGGCCGAATTATATGACAGGCCTTTAACAGGCCCAAAGTCACGTTGGACTGAACTGTTGCCACCTTTATCACGGGCCGTTAGTGGGTCGGATGTCACGTCGGACCATATGGCCCATGGGCAGCACGGGCCATTCCCAGGCCGAAAGACACACCGGGCTGAAATGGGCCTATGTCTATATCGGGCATCTAATAGGCCGAAAGTCATTGGGCTGTAATTGGACCCAAATATTCGGCGAATAATTAACGGGCCAGATCTGGCTTCGGGTCGTAAATGGCCCTTTATAAAACATGCCATTATTGGGCTGGTCCACTAGTACCTGAGTAAGTACTACGGGCATTTGACTGGGCCAACATTTTTAACCTATATGGGCGTCTGTTGGGCCCTGCCACATGTCGACGTATCATAGGCATGTCTCCTCCAATGGATGGATGACATCTGGCCCACCGAGGAGCAAACACGTGGTTCCATCGGCCAATGAGACTTTTACACCTGGAAAATCGTCATTGGTCGTTGCTGTTAGCGGGTTATTGGATCCAAAACCGGAACTGATAGCTTAACGGCGACCCGTTACGGTGGATGCCATGTGTTGGTCACCCTTGACGAAAGCACTTCTATGACGCGTGATTTATTTTCATGGAAGTGGACACTTCCATGATGATAATTTCGGTAATGTCATGGAACACTTCTACGATAGCACAGGTATGACTATCTTGATTCTGTCATAAAATCGTCATGGATGTACATGCATGACAGAAAACGTGACCTACTATGACAAACACGTATCATCACGGAAGTGTATTTTTTGTAGTTTCACCTCCTAGCAATTAAAAGTGTGATGTGTGGCGTCACGTGAATGGTAACAGAACGCACACGATCTAAATTATACAAACGTTTAAGATGTTAAATGACAGCTGTTTGTTTCAAAATGCCTTTGTTGGCTATTATTCGAGTGTGCCTTCTCTCAAATTGGACACAAAAATACCACAGCATGTCGGCTGCCATTCCGTGATAGCATGCCAAGTTTCATGAATTTTAGATGAGTTTTCGATTTACAAGAATTTAAAAACAAATTATCCCAACATTTTGCCGGCAGACAACAGTGCCCTGGTGTTTGAAATTCATTCTCATTTCGTGCATGGGACCTAAGCATGCACCCAAGGACACACATTTTATTTGTCAACCCATTTTTCTGCACTGGATCATGTGCATGTAGTACAAATTTTAATTATGCACATAAAATGCCTAGAAAACTCAGTTAATGTATAAAAATGTCCAAATGAACCCCGAAATTCCAAATTTTAACATGACACTCCTGTTGCTCTATGTTGCCACTAGGAAAAAAATTGAAAACAAGAAGAGGCAACAAATATCATTTCATCCACGAAGGAGGCTCATTCCCTATCGGAACCATGAGGCTTGATGTCAGAAGCTATGGTATGTGAGAAGCTTATACCCAAACCTGAAGCAAATGGAATAATTTTTTTACCACACCATGTTGATGTCGTTCCATGATAGCATGCCAAGTTTCATGAATTTCAAACAAGTTTTGGATTTACTAGAATTTAAAAACCATGTATCTCAATGTTTGCGGTCGAGCAACGGTGGCAAGGTGATTGACATTCATTACCATTTCTTGCATGAGACCTAAGCATGCGAATAAGGACACACATTTGATTTATCAACCCATTTATATGCACTGGACTGTAGTTCAAATTTGAATTATGCACATAAATGCATAGAAACTCAATTAATGTGTAAAATGTCCAAACAAAACCGCAAAAATTCCAAAATTTAACAGAACACTCATGTTTTTCTATGTTGACACTAGAAAAAATTTGAAAGCAAGAAGAGGCAACGAATATCATTTCGTCCACAAAGGTGACACGTTCCCTACCGTAACCATGAGGCCTGTTTTGAGAAGCTTATATCCCCAACCTGCCCCAAAAGGGACAATATTTTTACCATGGCATGTTGATGCCGTTCCATGATAGCATGCCAAGTTTTATAAATTTCAAACGAGTCTTCGATTTACTAGAATTTAAAAACCATGTATCTCAATGTTAGCAGTCGAGCGACGATGGCAAGGTGTTTGACATTCATCCCCATTTCTTGCGTGGGACCTAAGCATGCAACCAAGGACACACATTTCATTTTTAACCCATTTATATGCACTGGAGCATGTGCATGTAGTTCAAATTTGAATTATGCACATAAATGCATAGAAAACTCTGTTAATGTATAAAAATGTCCAAACGAACCCTGAAAAATCCCAAATTTTAACACAACACTCATGTTGTTCTATGTTGACACCATAAAAAAATCAAAAGCAAGAAGAGGAAATGAATATTGTTTTGCCGACAAAGGTGGCACGTTCCCTACCGGAACCATGAGGTTTGTAGTGAGAAGCTCTGGTTTGTGAGAACCTTATACCCAGACCTGCCCCAAATGGGACAACATTTATACCATGACATGTTCATACTGTTGGGGAACGTAGTATTTCAAAAAAATCCTACGATCATGCAAGATCTATCTAGGGATTCAAGGAAATATGCCCTAGAGGCAATAATAAAGTTGTTATTTATATTTCCTTATATCATGATAAATGTTTATTATTCATGCTATAATTGTATTAAGCGGAAACTTAGTACATGTGTGAATACATAGACAAACAGAGTGTCCCTAGTATGCCTCTACTTGACTAGCTCGTTAATCAAAGATGGTTAAGTTTCCTAGCCATGGGCATGTGTTGTCATTTGATGAACAGGATCACGTCATTAGAGAATGATATGATGGACAAGACACATCCGGTAGCTTAGCATAATGATCGTCCAGTTCTATTGCTACTGCTTTCTTCATAACTACATGTTCCTCTGACTATGAGATTATGCAACTCCAGAATACCGGAGGAACACATTGTGTGCTATCAAACGTCACAACGTAATTGGGTGATTATAAAGATGCTCTACAGGTGTCTCCGATGGTGTTTGTTGAGTTGGCATAGATCGAGATTAGGATTTGTCACTCCGATTGTCAGAGAGGTATCTCTGGGCCCTCTCAGTAATGTACATCACTATAAGCCTTTCAGGCAATGTGGCTAATGAGTTAGTTACGAGATGTAGCATTACAGAACGAGTAAATAGACTTGCCGGTAACGAGATTGGACTAGGTATTGAGATATCGACGATCAAATCTCGAGAAAGTAACATACCGATGACAAAGGGAACAACGTATATCATTATGCGGTTTGACCGATAAAGATCTTCGTAGAATATGTAGGAACCAATATGAGCATCCAGGTTCCGCTATTGGTTATTAACCGGAGACGTGTCTCGGTCATGTCTACATAGTTCTCGAACCCGTAGGGTCCGCACACTTAACGTTCGATGACGATCACATTATGAGTTTATGTGTTTTGATGTACCGAAGGTAGTTGAGTCCCGGATATGATCACGGACATGACGAGGAGTCTCGAAATAGTCGAGACATAAAGATTGATATATTGGACGACTATATTTGGACATCGAAATGGTTCCGGGTGAGATCGGGCATTCACCAATGTACCGGGAGGTTACCGGAACCCCCCGGGAGGTATATGGTCCTTATTGGGCTATAGTGGGAGAGAGGAGAAGGGAGCAAAGGAGGGGGCGCCCCCCCCAAGCCCAATCCGAATTGGGAGGGGGCCGGGCCCCCCCTTTCATTCCTCCTTCCTTCCCCTTCCTTCTCTCCTAATCCAACTAGGGAATGTGGGGAATCCTACTCCCGGTGGGAGTAGGAATCCCCTTGGGGCGCACCTAGGAGGCCGGTACCCTCCCCCTCCTCCACTCCTTTATATACGGGGGAAGGGGGCACCCCATAGACACACAAGTTGATCATTGATCTCATAGCTGTGTGCGGTGCCCCCCCTCCACCATAATCCACCTCGGTCATATCGTAGCGGTGCTTAGGAGATGCCTTGTTCCGGTAGCATCATCATCACCGTCATCACGCCATCGTGCTGACAAAGCTCTCCCTCGACACTCTACTGGATCGTGAGTTCGTGGGACGTCACTGAGCCAAACGTGTGCAAATTGCGGAGGTGCCGTACCTTCGGTGCTAGGATCGGTCGATCGTGAAGACATACGACTACATCAACCGCGTTGTCATAACGCTTCCGCTTACGGTCTGCGAAGGTACGTGGACAACACTCTTCCCTCTCATTGCTATGCATCACCATGATCTTGCCGGTGCGTAGGAATTTTTTTGAAATTACCGTATTCCCCTTCAGTGGCATCCGAGCCAGGTCTATACATAGAAGTTATATGCGCGAGTAGAACACAAAGGAGTTGTGGGCGTGGGTATATACATATTGCTTGTCGTCACTAGTTGATTGTGGATTCAGCGGTATTGTTGGATGAAGCGGCTCAGACCGAAATTACACGTACGCTTACGCGAGACTGGTTCTACTGACGTGCTTCGCACACAGGTGGCTAGTGGGTGTCTATTTCTCCAACTTTAGTTGAATCAGATTCAATGAACAGGGTTCTTTCTAAAGATCAAAAAGCAATCACTATACCGTGTTGTGGTTTTTGATGCGTAGGTAAGAATGGTTCTTGCTCAGCCCGTAGCAGCCACGTAAAACTTGCAGCAACAAAGTAGAGGATGCCTAACTTGTTTTAGCAGGGCATGTTGTGATGTGATATGGTCAATACGTGATGAGATATAAATTGTTGGATGAGATGATCATGTTTTGTTAAAGTTATCGGCAACTGGCAGGAGCCTTATGGTTGTCTCTTTATTGCATACGATGCAAGCGCCATGTAATTGCTTAACTTTATCGCTATGTGATAGCAATAGTTGCAAAAGCAATAGTTGGTGGGACGACCATGTGATGACACATTGATAGAGATCAAAATGATGGAGATCATGGTGTCATGCCGGTGACGATAGAGATCATGACGGTGCTTTGGAGATGGAGATCAAAGGCACAAGATGATGATGGCCATATCATGTCACATATTTTGATTGCATGTGATGTTTATCCTTTATGTATCTTATTTTGCTTAGTTCGGCAGTAGCAGTATAAGATGATGTCTCACTAAATTTCAAGGTATAAGTGTTCTCCCTGAGTATGCACCGTTGCGACAGTTCATCATGCCGAGACACCACGTGATGATCGGGTGTGATAAGCTCTACGTTCACATACAACGGGTGCAAGCCAGTTTTGCACATGCAGAATACTCGGGTTAAACTTGACGAGCCTAGCATATGCAAATATGGCCTCGGAACACTAGAGACCGAAAGTTCAAGCATGAATCATATAGTAGATATGATCAACATAGTGATGTTCACCATTGAAAACTACTCCATCCTGCGTGATGATTGGACATGGTTTAGTTGATTTGGATCACGTGATCATTTTGATGACTAGAGGGATGTCTATCTAAATGGGAGTCTTAAGTAATATGATTAATTGAACTTTAATTTATCATGAACTTAGTCCTAATAGTATTAGCACATCTTTGTTGTAGATCAATAGCTTGCGATGTAGCTCCCCGTTTATTTTTTGATATGTTCCTAGAGAAAAATAAGTTGAAAGATGATAGTAGCAATGATGCGGACTGGGTCCATGATCTAAGGATTACCCTCATTGCTGCACAGAAGAATTATTTCCTTGATGCACTGCTAGGTGATAGACCTATTGCAGGAGCAGATGCACACGTTATGAACGTTTGACAAAGGTCGGTATGATGACTACTTAATAGTTTAGTGCACCATGCTTTATGGCTTAGAACCGGGACTTCAAAAACATTTTGAATGCCACAGAACATATAAGATGTTCTAAGAGTTGAAATTGGTATTTCATACTCTTGCCCGTGTCGAGAGGTATGAGACCTCTGACAGTACTTTGCCTACAAGGTGAAGGAGAATAGCTCAACCAGTGAGCATGTGCTCGGATTGTCTGGGTACTACAATTGCTTGAATCAAGTGGGAGTTAATCTTCCAGATAAGATAGTAATTGATAAAGTTCTCTAGTCACTATCACCAGGTTATTAGAACTTAATGATGAACTATAATATGCAAGGGATGACGAAAGTAATTCCCAAGCTTTTCACGATGCTGAAATCGGTGAAGGTAGAAATCAAGAAATAGCATCAAGTGTTGATGGTTAAAAAGACCACTAGTTTCAAGAAAAGGGCAAAGGGAAATAAAGAGGAACTTCAAAGAAGAAAGGCAAGCAAGTTTCCACTCCCATGAAGAAGTTCAAAGCTAGACCCAAGACTAGAACTGAGTGCTTCTACTACAAAGGAAATGGTCACTGGAAGTGGAACTGCCCTAGATACTTGGCGGATAAGAAGGATGGAAAAGTTAACAAAAGTATATGTTTGATATATATGTTATTGATGTGTACTTTACTAGTGTTTATAACAACACCTCAGTATTTGATACTGGTTCATTTACTAAGAGTAGTAACTCGAAACGGGAGTTGCAAAATAAACAGAGACTAGTTAAGGGCGAGGTGATGATGTGAGTTGGAAGTGATTCCAAGGTTGATAAGATCACTATCGCACACTCCCTTTATCTTCGGGATTAGTGGTGAACCTCAAATAAATGTTATTTGGTGTTTGCGTAAAGCATAATATGATTAGATCATGTTTATTGCAATACGGTTATTCATTTAAGTCAAGGATAATTGTTATTCTGTTTACATGAATAAAACCTTCTGAGATCATACACCCAAGGTGAATGGTTTATTGAATCTCGATCGTAGTAATACACATATTCATAATATTGAAGCCAAAAGATGCCAAGTCAATAATGATAGTGCAACTTATATGTGGCACTGCCGTTTAGGTCATATTGGTGTAAAGCGCATGAAGAAACTCCATGCTGATGGGCTTTTGGAATCACTTGATTATGAATCATTTGATGCTTGCAAACCATGCCTCGTGGGCAAGATGACTAAAACTCCGTTCTCCGAAACAATGGAGCAAGCAACTAACTTATTGGAAATAATACATACTGATGTATGCAATCTGATGAGTGTTGAGGCTCGCGGCGGGTATCGTTATTTTCTGATCTTCACAGATGATTTGAGCAGATATTGGTATATCTACTTGATGAAACATAAGTATGAAACATTTTAAAAGTTCAAAGAATTTCAGAAAGAAGTGGAAAATCATCGTAAAAAGAAAATAAAGTTTCTGCGATCTGATCATGGAGGAGAATATTTGAGTTACGAGTTTTTCCTTCATTTGATACAATGCAGAATAGTTTCGCAACTCACACCACCTGGAACACCACAGTGTAATGGTGTGTCCGAACTTCATAACCGTACTTTATTAGATATGGTGCAATCTATGATGTCTCTTACCGATTTATCACTATCGTTTTGGGGTTATGCATTAGAGACCGCTGCATTCACGTTAAATAGGGCACTATCTAAATCCGTTTAGACGACACCACATGAACTGTGGTTTAGCAAGAAACCTAAGCTGTCATTTCTTAAAGTTTGGGGCTATGATGCTTATGTGGAAAAGTTTCAACCTGATAAGCTCGAACACAAAACGGAGAAATACGTCTTCATAGGATACCCAAACGAAACTGTTGGGTACACATTCTATCACAGATCCGAAGGCAAGATATTCATTGCTAAGAATGGATCCTTTCTAGAGAAGAAGTTTCTCTCGAAAGAAGTGATTGGGAGGAATATAAACCTTGATGAGGTAATTGTACCTTCTCCCGAATTGGAAAGTAGTTCATCACAGAAATCAATTCTAGTGATACCTACACCAATTAGTGAGGAAGTTAATGATGATGATCATGAAACTTCAGATCAAGTTACTACCAAACCTCGTAGGTCAACCAGAATATGTTCCACACCAGAGTGGTATGGTAATCCTGTTCTGGAGGTCATGTTACTTGACCATGACGAACCTACAAACTATGAGGAAGCGATGATGATCCCAGATTCCGCAAAATGGCTTGAGGCCATGAAATATGAGATGGGATCCATGTATGAGAACAAAGTGTGGACTTTGGTTGACTTTCCCGATGATGGGAAAGCCATAGAGAATAAATGGATCTTCAAGAAGAAGACTGATGCTGACAGTAATGTTACTGTCTGCAAAGCTCGACTTGTTGCGAAAGGTTTTTGACAAGTTCAAGGAGTTGGCTATGATGAGACCTTCTCACCCATAGCGATGCTTAAGTCTATCCGAATCATGTTAGCAATTGCCACATTTTATGAAATCTGGCAAATGGATGTCAGAACAGCATTCCTTAATGGATTTCTGAAAGAAGAGTTGTATATGATGCAACAAGAAGGTTTTGTCAATCCTAAAGGTGCTAACAAAGTGTGCAAGCTCCAGCGATCCATCTATGGACTGGTGCAAGCATCTCGGAGTTGGAATATATAATTTGATAAAGAGATCAAAGAATATGGTTTTATACAGACTTGCAGTGAAGCCTATATTTACAAGAAAGTGAATGGGAGCACTACAGCATTTCTGATAAGTATATGAGAATGACATATTGTTGATCGGAAATAATGTAGAATTTTCTAGAAAGCATAAAGGAGTGTTTGAAAAGAGTTTTTCAAAGAAAGACCTAAATGAAGCTACTTACATATTGAGCATCAAGATCTATAGAGATAGATCAAGACGCTTGATATATTTTCAATGAGTACATACCTTGACAAGATTTTGATGTAGTTCAAAATGGAAAAGTCAAAGAAGGAGTTCTTGCCTGTGTTGCAAGGTGTGAAGTTGAGTAAAGACTCAAAACCCGACCACGGCAGAAAAAAGAAAGAGAATGAAAAGTCATTCCCTATGCCTCAGTCATAGGTTCTATAAAGTATGCTATGCTGTGTAGCAGACCTATTGTGTACCTCACCATAAGTTTGGCAAGAGGGTACAATAGTGATCCAGGAGTGGATCACTAGACATCGGTCAAAAATATCCTTAGTGGAATAAGGAAATGTTTCTCGATTATGGAGGTGACAAAGAGATCGTCGTAAAGAGTTATGTCGATGCAAGCTTTGACACCGATCTGGATGACTCTAAGTGTTGATATAGATACATATTGAAAGTGGGAGAAATTAGCTAGAGTAGCTCCATGCAAAACATTGTAGACATAGAAAATTTGCAAAATACATACGGCTCTGAATGTGGCAGATCCGTTGACTAAATTTCTCTCACAAGCAAAACATGATCACTATTTGGGTGTTAATCACATAGTGATGTGAACTAGATTATTGACTCTAGTAAACCCTTTGGGTGTTAGTCACATGGAGATGTGAACTAATCACATAAAGATGTGAACTATTGGTGTTAAATCACATGACGATGTGAATTAGATTATTGACTCTAGTGCAAGTGGGAGACTAAAGGAAATATGCCCTAGAGGCAATAATAAAGTTGTTATTTATATTTACTTATATCATGATAAATGTTTATTATTCATGCTAGAATTGTATTACCCAGAAACTTAGTACATGTGTGAATACATAGACAAACAGAGTGTCCCTAGTATGCCTCTACTTGACTAGCTCGTTAATCAAAGATGGTTAAGTTTCATAGCCATGGACATGTGTTGTCATTTGATGAATGGGATCACATCATTAGAGAATGATGTGATGGACAAGACCCATCCATTAGCTTAGTATAATGATCTTTCAGTTTTGTTGCTACTGCTTTCTTCATAACTTATACATGTTCCTGTGACTATGAGATTATGCAACTCCCAAATACCGGAGGAACACCTTGTGTGCTATCAAAGGTCACAACGTAACTTGGTGATTATAAAGATGCTCTACAGGTGTCTCCGATTGTGTTTGTTGAGTTGGCATATATCGAGATTAGTATTTGTGACTCCGATTGTCGAAGAGGTATCTCTGGGCCCTCTCGGTAATGTACATCACTATAAGCCTTGCAAGCAATGTAGCTAATGAGTTAGTTATGGGATGTAGCATTGCGGAACGAGTAAAGAGACTTGCTAGTAACGAGATTGAACTAGGTATTGAGATACCGACGATCAAATCTCGGGCAAGTAACAAACCGATGACAAAGGGAACAACGTATATCGTTATGCGGTTTGACCGATAAAGATCTTCATAGAATATGTAGGAACCAATATGAGCATCCAGGTTCCGCTATTGGTTATTGACTGGAGACGTGTCTCGGTCATGTCAACATAGTTCTCGAACCCGTAGGGTCCGCACGCTTAACGTTCTGTGACGATCGTGTTATGAGTTTATGTGTTTTGATGTACCAAAGGTAGTTCGGAATCCAGGATATGTTCACGGACATGACGAGGAGTCTCGAAATAGTCGAGACATAAAGATCGATATATTGGACGACTATATTTGGACATCGGAATGGTTCCGGGTGAGATCGGGCATATACCGATGTACTGGGAGGTTACCGGAACCCCCTGGGAGGTTTATGGACCTTATTGGGCCATAGTAGGAGAAAGGAAAAGGGAGCAAAGGAGGAGGAACCCCCCTCCCCCAAGCCCAATCCAAATTGGGAGGGGGCGCCCCCGCCCCCTTTCCTTCCTCCTTCCTTCCCCTTCCTTCTCCCCTAATCCAACTAGGGAAAGGGGGGAATCCTATTCCCGGTGGGAGAAGGACTCCCCTTGGGCGGCGCCTAGGAAGCCGGCACCCTCCCCGTCCTCCACTCCTTTATATACGGGGGAAGGGGCCACCCCATAGACACACAAGTTGATCATTGATCTCTTAGCCGTGTGCGGTGCCCCCTCCACCATAATCCACCTCGGTCGTACCGTAGCGGTGCTTTGGCGAAGCCCTGTTCCGGTAGCATCATCATCACTGTCATCACGCCATCGTACTGACGAAGCTCTCTCTTGACACTCTACTAGATTGTGAGTGCGTGGGACATCAACAAGCCGAACGTGTGCAGATCACGGAGGTGTCGTACCTTCGGTGCTAGGATCGGTTGATCATGAAGAAGTACGACTACATCAACCGCGTTGTCATAATGCTTCTGCTTACGGTCTACGAGGGTATGTGGACAACACTCTTCCCTCTCTTTGTTATGCATCACCACGATCTTACGTGTGCGTAGGAAATGTTTTGAAATTACAGCGTTCCGCTTCAGGGATGCGTAGCAACGAGAGGGGAGAGTGTGTCTACGTACCCTCACAAACCGAAAGAGGAAGCGTTAACTAACGCGTTTGATGAAGTCGAACGTCTTCGCGATCCAACCGATCAAGCACCGAACGCATGGCACCTCCGTGGTCTGCACACGTTCGGCTCGGTGACATCCCTCGAACTCTAGATCCAGCTGAGGCCGAGGGAGAGTTGCGTCAGCACGACGGCATATTGACCGTGATGATGAAGTTATCGACGCAGGGCTTCGCCTAAGCACTACGACAATATGACCGAGGTGGAAATCTGTGGAGGGGGGCACTGCACACGGCTAAGAGAATAACTTGTGTGTCCATGGGGTGCCCCTCCCCTGTATATAAAGGAGTGGAGGAGGGGCCCAACCGGCCTCCAATGGCGCACCCCAAGGGGGGAATCCTACTCCTACTTGGAGTAGGTTCCCCCCTTTCCTAGTCCAACTAGGAGGGGGAATGAAGGGAAGAGGGAGAGAGAAGGAAAGGGGGGCCGGCCCCCCTCCCAATTCGGGTTGAGCTTTGGGGGGGCCGCTCCACCTCTTGGCCGCCTCGTCCTCTCTTCCACTAAAGCCCGTGTAGGCCCATTAAGCTCCTGGGGGGTTCCGGTAATCCCCCGGTACTCCGGAAAATGCCAGAACTAATCTGAAACCTTTTCGGTGTCCAAACAAAACCTTCCAATATATCAATCTTCATGTCTCGACCATTTCTAGACTCCTCTTCATGTCATCCGGGACTCCAAACAACCTTCGGTACATCAAATCACATAAACTCATAATACCAATCGTCATCGAACGTTAAGCGTGCGGACCCTATGGGTTTGAGAACTATGTAGACATGACCGAGACTCATCTCCGGTCAATAACCAATAGCAGAACCTGGATGCTCATATTGGTTCCTACATATTCTAGAAGATCTTTATCGGTCAAACCGCATCACAACATACGTTGTTCCCTTTGTCATCGATATGTTACTTTCCCGAGATTTGATCGTCCGTATCATCATACCTAGTTCAATCTCGTTACCGGCAAGTTTCTTTACTCGTTCCGTAATGCAACATCCCGCAACTAACTCATTAGTCACATTGCTTGCAAGGCTTATAGTGATGTGCATTACCGAGAGGGCCCAGAGATACCTCTCCGACAATCGGAGTGACAAATCCTAATCTCGATCTATGCCAACTCAACAAACACCATCGGAGACACCTGTAAAGCATCTATATAATCACCCAATTACGTTGTGACATTTGATAGCACACTAAGTGTTCCTTAGGTATTCGGGATTTGCATAATCTCATAGTCATAGGAACATGTATAAGTTATGGAGAAAGCAATAGCAATAAACTAAACGATCAAAGTGCTAAGCTAACGGATGGGTCATGTCAATCACATCATTCTCTAATGATGTGATCCCGTTTATCACATGACAACTCATGTCTATGGTTAGGAACCTTAACCATCTTTGTTTAACGAGCTAGTCAAGTAGAGGCATACTAGTGACTCTCTGTTTGTCTATGTATTCACACATGTACTAAGTTTCCGGTTAATACAATTCTAGAATGAATAATAAACATTCATCATGATATAAGGAAATATAAATAACAACTTTATTATTGCCTCTAGGGCATATTTCCTTCAGTCACCCACTTGCACTAGAGTCAATAATCTAGATTACATTGTAATGATTCTAACACCCATGTGTCGGATGTGGGGCTCCCACCAACCCTTAAGGTTCGAACACTGGGGTGCGTGCGAAGTCTTTACCTCCTACCGATCTATGCTCTAGCTCGCTAAGATCTTGTGGACGAACTCGATGAACTCACAACACAGAAAGACACGGGGTTTATACTGGTTCGGGCCACCATTGTGGTGTAATACCCTACTCTAGTGTGGTGGTGGTGGATTGCCTCTTGGGCTGATGATGAACAATACAAGGGAAGAATAGCCTCCTGAGGTTGAGGTGTTCTTCCGTGTGAACTTCTGGTGTGTCTCTGGGTCTCCTCGAGCTAAGATCCCCTTCTATCCACTGTGGTGGCTAGTCCTATTTATAGAGGCCCTGGTCCTCTTCCCAAATATCGAGCGGGAAGGGAGCCAACAATGGTGGGCTAATTTGAAGGGGGACAGCTAGTACGAGCCATCCTGACAAATGTAGTCTTCGCCTGCACAAAGCTCTGGTGGTGATGTTGTCTTGGGCTCCACGATGACCTCTGTCTTGTAGTCCATGGTCTTGGTCTTGTTGCACCGAAATGGCAACCTTTGCCTGATGCGTCGGTACTCCACGGCTGCGCTTGCATCCTTTGCACCAAAGGGGAAACAAGGATGCTGCGCGCGCAGGCGCCCGCCTGGTGTCGATCGTCATGACTCACGTCACGAGAGCCTCGTGAGGTTCGCCTCGCCTTGATATCTCCGCTCCTCACGAGCTTGCCTAGCTAGGCCACTCTAGAGGAGGTCTTGCGTCATTCGCCTCGCGAGGCTTGGCCCCTCGCGAGGGTCTTGGATGCTTCGTTAGTGAAGGTGGGTCGTACAGCCTGCTGGCTACGCCACGCCGCGGGCCGCAGGCAGGCAAGGCTGGGGACCCCCGTTCCTAGAACGCCGACAGTAGCCCCAGGGCCCAAGGTGCACTCGGGCTTGGCTTCGCGGTGAAGCAAAGGGTCAAGTTCGGAGCACCGCGGGCCCCAAAAGCCTGCGGCCTCGGTTGACGCGTGGTGGTTGATTGGACGTGGGTGTCTCCGCTTCCCCACACTGCCTTTGAATCCGCCTGGCTATGCGGCCCCGCTTCTTGCACAGTTATTCTTCCCTCTCCGCGCCTGGTTCTTCCAATCTTCCAATCTCCCTGCTTCCTCGATGCCCTACTCCACCTCCTCAATCCAACCAGCGCTCCGCCCACTTCACCGCCATGGCGCCAAAGCAAGCTCAAAAGGGGAAGAAACCTTTGTCCTTGCCAACTGCGCCTCCGTCCTTCGAGCCGGCCTCGGGTGCTCAACGACAAGGCCATGGGCAAGGTGCGCCCCATGCTCACCTCCGGCTTCAAGGAGTGGGGAGAGACGCCGGCCTGGCCTGCGTCTCGCTCCAGCATGGCCTGGGCAGTCACCGAGGTTCCGATCTCCATTGACGCCCTCTGGGCTGGGCTGCTTCCTCCCTTCTCCGCCTTCTTCAATGTAGTGCTCGAGCACTATCAGATCCACATGCTCCATCTCGACCCTCAATCTGTGACCCTTATTGCGTCTTCGCTTTCGTGTGTCAGGCCATGGTGGGCATCACCCCCTCCGTGGCACTCCTCTGCCACTTCTTCTCGTTGCATCTCATCGGTGCCCGACAGAGCTCAGGGTGTGTGGGCTTCTAGGCCGTGGCTGCGACAGCAGGCATGGGGGTCTACTTCGAGCACCCTTCATCCGCGAGCGAGTTCCGCACGCGATGGGTGTTTGTTGATGCCGGCATGCTCAACCCTCTGCTCCAAGCTCCGGTGGGGCCTGCCATTCCAAACTCCGGGTGGGGCCATCAGAAGCTCTCAAGCCCCTGTCTTGCCCCCGTCTGGGCCAGGCTGTGGTGGTTGAAGGACCTTGGTGTGACTGCGCCCATGGTGGTGAGGGAGTTCGTCAGGCGTCGAGTTGCTCCGCTTCAGCACCATTCTCGCCCGATGCGGGGCTTGCTCAGCAGACAGGACAATATGAGGGTTCAGGAGGAGGGGCTCCCTCTCGCTGCACGGAAAACGGTGCTCACGTCCTATCTGGTGTCCCTCTGACGGACAAGATGCGCAAGAAAAGTTGCATGTTGTACCGCTGCGAGGACAAGGTCACCTTTGCCGCGAACATGCCTTCCTTTGATGAGTGGGGGCTGCGCCCAATTGGCTTGGTGGGGCCCCGCGAGAATCCCGTCATCGTGGTCCCCTTCTTCGCCGCCGATGCCGAGCTCGCCCCAGGTGACGGTGCGGGGGAGTGAGCGGCGACGGTGGCCGGCTGCTCAGATGTTCAGGAGCATGTGCCGAGCGGTGATCCAGGGGCGTCATCCTCAGGAGCTTGTGACGCCCCTCCTGAGGTGCCGGTCGCTGATGAGATGTGGCATGCGGCTCCCGAGGCCGAGGCTCCAGGGACCTCGGGAGGTCGCAGCAAGAAAGAGCCGGGCTGTTCGCCACAGCCGGGCTCCCCTGAGGCTATCCGTCGGTGTCAAAACCGGCGGATCTTGGGTAGGGCGTCCCGAACTGTGCGTCTAGGTCGGATGGTAACAGGAGGCAGGGGACACAATGTTTTACCCAGGTTCGGGCCCTCTTGATGGAGGTAAAACCCTACGTCCTGCTTGATTAATATTGATGATATGGGTAGTACAAGAGTAGATCTACCATGAGATCAGAGAGGCCAAACCCTAGAAGCTAGCCTATGGTATGATTGTATGTTGTAGTTGTTGTGTCCTACGGACTAAAACCCTCCGGTTTATATAGACACCGGAGAGGGTTAGGGTTACACAAGGTCGGTAATACAAAGGAGGAGATATCCATATCCGTATTTCCTAGCTTGCCTAACACGCCAAGTAGAGTCCCATCCGGACACGAGACGAAGTCTTCAATATTGTATCTTCATAGTCTAACAGTCCGGCCAATGGAGATAGTCCGGCTGTCCGGAGACCCCCTAATCCAGGACTCCCATAGTAGCCCCTGAACCAGGCTTCAATGACGATGAGTCCGGCGCGCAGTATTGTCTTCGGCATTGCAAGGTGTGTTCCTCCTCCGAATATACCACGGAAGAATTTGAATATAAGGATAGTGTGCGACCCTGCAAAATAAGTTCCATATACCACCATACAGAGAATAATATTTCTGCGAATCTAATTTGCTGACTTGTTTTGGCAACACGACATGACGCCATGGCCCAGTGATTATTCGAACCGTTTCCTTTAACTAGCCCCGCACATAATGCGAGGCGGTTTTTTGACACGTCTCGTCGAAGTAGAGATCATGTCCCCTTATTACGGGATTCTCATTAATACGGGCGTGGGTAACCCAACTGTGTCTAGGACTCCTAGATTATAGGCAAGTCCCAAACGGCTACGGAGAGGACGCTTCATATTCACCCTCTGTATAAAGGGACAAGGCTTTACTTTTTTCCCTCCCGTGTTTAATCGAATCCTTCCCCCGCCGCGAGTTCTAACACCCAAAGCCCAGGTCAGGTGCTCCGGATCTTCAATCATGTCCGGATCTAGCCTTCAAGGCCGATGGATGCCCTCCTCCGTTATGGAGGAAGACATCAAGAAGTTGAGGGAGGCCAGATACCTAACCGACGAGGTTTCGCATCAGCTGCCTGCCCGAGGGCAGGTCGTACCTACTCCTGAACCCAACGAAGACGTCGTGTTCATCTCCCACTTCCTCCGAGGACTAGGCCTCACTCTGGATCCCTTTGTTAGGGGTTGATGTTTTATTACGGTCTAGATTTCCACGATCTAGCCTTGGACTCCTTTCTCCACATCTCGACATTCATTGTCGTGTGTGAGGCCTTCCTCCGCATTACCCCTCACTTCGGCATGTGGCTCAAGACCTTTGACGTGAAGCCGAAGACGGTCGAGGGGCAGTATGCGGCATGTGGAGGCGCATTAATAAGCAATATAGCAGGAGCTCCGTGGCCCAAAGGTTCCTTTCCAGAGGTGTCCGGATTATGGCAACATGAGTGGTTTTACATCACATCTCCTAGAAGTGCCAAGTGGGTGGCTGCCCCTGCTTTCCACTCAGGCCCTCCTCCACAACTGATGTCATGGATTAGCAGAGGGCTGAGCTGGGGCCCTGCCAAGGATGTGCCTGTACTGCAAAGCCGCATCCAAAATCTCTTCGAAGGAGATTTCAGTTAGATTATGGTGGCGCAAGTTATGCTGGTTCATCGAGTCTAGCCTTGCAAACGCCAGCCCCTCCGCATGTGGGAGTTCAACCCAGAAGGGCCGCGTACTATTCAGAATTTCCTCGGCCTAATGCACGAGGAGATGTACAAATCATTCTTCGGACGCCAAATAGAGTGTCCGGATACTACCGAGGATGTGGGCCTGAGCAGCAACCGTACCACCGACCAAGTAAGTAATCCTTTAGCCGAACACACCGTCTCTTATTTACCACGACGTCATTCTGAGAAATCGCTCTTTGACCAGGACTGGATAACAAAGGCGAAGATGATTTAGTGTTCGGCCCCCCTTCCTGAGGGTTTGGAAAATCCGTGTAACGCCCCGAGATCGTTGCGCCAGGTGTCTTCCAGTTATTCGCCGGCGTTGCCATGTCATTTGCTTGCGTGTTGCTTTTCATCATGTCATCATGTGCATTGCATCATCATGTTTTCGAAACTTGCATTCGTCCGGGTTCTCCGAGTTCTCTCCGTTGTCCGTTCTGAGCCCAACCACACTTGCACGCGTCTGTGGCATGTACGAAATAGTATTTTATAAGTGGCCAGAAAATGTTCTCGGAATCGGATGAGAGTTGACGTGTGGTCTTATTATAATGTAGATAGACCGCCTGTCAAGTTTCATCTCATTCGGAGATCGTTTGATGCCCCAATGGATAACTATAGCGGCAATATAGCTGGTCTAACGTCGGACGTTTTTGGTCTCCGGAAACCGTGCCGGGCTGCATCTCTCCCCTCTTCTCTCAGACCGACCCGCTCTTCATGATTCGCCAGACCCAACCCAACCTCTCTCGTCAGCCTGCGGCCCTCCTCGCGCGTGCGCCTGAAAGGTGTCCCGGACCTGACCCGGGCAGTCGTCACCGTTGGATCCGGATCATCCCCAAACATCTACAAAATATCACCATTTTATTATTTGGATTCCCTAGCCTATTCTTTCTGAACCGTCCGATTTTGATCGGATGATCCAAACTCCCCCTTTTCCTTATTTTTATAGACCACCACCTACCAAATCAACCTAACCCTAAAATCTAGGAGCCTTGTCCCTCCGCCGCCACCTACCTGCCTTTTCCTCTCTCTCGGGATCCATCCCGTCGCCACATGGTCTCTCCTTGGATACATCACCGACCAATCCCCACTGGAATCCATTCGATCCAATCCATGCACCGATCTATCCAACCACCACAGCCCACGCAGAACCCCTGTTCCCCTCATCGTGAGCCAGGGAGAGAAGCTCCCTGTCGCGTCCTGCATCGTGTCGTCCCCGTCGCCCCGGCAAACCACGTCTCCGGCGACCATTACCAGATGAGTGTCGCCCCCATCTTCTCCTTCCCGTGCTCCTCCCGTTTCTCCCTCTCTCATCTCTCTCTGTTCTTCTTTCTCTGTCGACAGGAAGACCCCGCCGCCGTGGATGCCCTGCGACGCCTCGTCGCCGTCTTAACCGGCGCCACCGCTGAGAACGCCCTCGCGCTTGCTCCGTCGCGCCATCACCCGGATCCACCTCAACTCCTGCCCTTGCCAAGTCCATCGTCGCCGGCCCCCTTCGTGCCCCTGGCTGCCGCTGTCTGCATCGAGCAAGAGCAGCTCGTCACCCAGTGCCTCGGTGCCCCTGCGCCGCCGGAGTCCTCAGCGCCGCCGTGTCCGCTGCTGCTCCTCTTCATCGAGCCGCCCATGTCCCAGCAAGCTGCGCCCTGTCCGTTGCATCTTTGCCATGTCCCTGTTGCCTCTGTCATGAGGGAGACCAGCGCCGCACCCTGCTTCCTTTGAATCGAAAGCGAGCACCCGCTCCACTCGACGCGTTGACAGCATCGCTCGCACGGGATGGCCTCGTTTCGTGCCTCATCGCGCCCCGCCCGTGGCCCAGCAAGTCGCTGCGGCCCAACCTCTCCACCGAGTCGGGCCAAGGCCCATGGGTGCTGGGCCAATTCAGTTCCAGCCCATTGATACGTCTCCAACGTATATATAATTTTTGATTGCTCCATGCTACTTTATCTACTGTTTTGGACTATATTGGGCTTTATTTTCCACTTTTATATTATTTTTGGGACTAACCTATTAACCAGAGGCCCAGCCCAGAATTGCAGTTTTTTGCCTATTTCAGTATTTCGAGGAAACAGAATATCAAACGGAGTCCAAACAGAATGAAACCTTCGGGAACGTGATCTTCTCACCGAACGTGATCCAGGAGACTTGGACCCTACTCCAAGAAGTTTCCGGGGAGGTCACGAGGGTGGAGGGCACGCCCCCCCTGGGCGCGCCCCCCTGCCTCGTGGGCCCCTCGGAGCTCCACCGACGTGCTCCTTCCTCCTATATATACCTACGTACCCCCATTAGACCAGAGACGGAGCCAAAAACCTAATTCCACCGCCGCAACTTCCTGTATCCACGAGATCCTATCTTGGGGCCTGTTCTGGAGCTCCGTCGGAGAGGGCATCCATCACGGAGGGCTTCTACATCAACACCATAGCCCTTCCGATGAAGTTTGAGTAGTTTACTTCAGACCTTCGGGTCCATAGCTAGTAGCTAGATGGCTTCTTCTCTCTTTTTGGATCTCATACAACGTTCTCCCCCTCTCTCGTGGAGATCTATTCGATGTAATCTTCTTTTTGCGGTGTGTTTGTTGAGACCGATGAATTGTGGGTTTATGATCCAACTTATTTATGAATAATATTTGAATCTTCTCTGAATTCTTTTATGTATGATTGAGTTATCTTTGCAAGTCTCTTCGAATTATCCGTTTGGTTTGGCCAACTAGATTGGTAGTTCTTGTAATGGGAGAAGTGCTTAGCTTTGGGTTCAATCTTGCGGTGTCCTTACTCAGTGACAGAAAGAGTTGCAAGGCACGTATTGTATTGTTGCCATCGAGGATAACAAGATGGGGTATTTATCATATTGCATGAATTTATTCCTCTACATCATGTCATCTTGCTTAAGGCGTTACTCTGTTTTTAACTTAATACTCTAGATGCATGCTGGATAGCGGTCGATGAGTGGAGTAATAGTAGTAGATGCAGGCAGGAGTCGGTCTACTTGTCATGGACGTGATGCCTATATACATGATCATACCTAGATAACCTCATAACTATGCTAAATTCTATCAATTGCTCAACAGTAATTTGTTCACCCACCATAGAATATCTATGCTCTTGAGAGAAGCCACTAGTGAAACCTATGGCCCCTGGGTCTATTCTCATCATATCAATCACCATTACTTTATTTTACTTGTTTTGCTTTTACTTTTTACTTTGCATCTTTGTACCAAAAATACCAAAAATATTATCTCTATCAGATCTCACTCTCGTAAGTGACCGTGAAGGGATTGACAACCCCTAAGCGTTGGTTGCGAGTTGCTACCGTTTTGTGCAGGTACGAGGGACTTGCGTGTGACCTCCTACTGGATAGATACCTTGGTTCTCAAAAACTGAGGGAAATACTTACGCTACTGTGCTGCATCACCCCCTCCTATTCGGGGAAAACCAACGCTAGCTCGAGACGTGGCAAGAAGGATTTCTGGCGCCGTTGCCGGGGAGGCCTACGCCAAGTCAAGTCAAGATTTACTCTCCCGTGAAAGAGCCATTTCTGGCGCCGTTGCCGGGGAGGCCTATGCCAAGTCAAGTCAAGATTTACTCTCCCGTCAATAAGCCATTTCTGGCGCTGTTGCCGGGGAAGCCTACGCAAAAGTCAACATACCAAGTACCCATCACAATCTCTATCTCTCGCATTACATTATTTGCCATTTGCCTATCGTTTTCCTCTCCCCCACTTCACCCTTGCCGTTTTATTCGCCCTCTCTTTCCCAATCTCCTCCTCTTTTTCCCTTTGCCTTTTGTTTGCTCGTGTGTTAGTTTGCTTGCTTGTTCGTCACGATGGCCTTAAAAGGCTAGAAGATATCGAAAACAATGTCAGGAAGTTTATGGTCTTGCAATTTGAGCATAATAATTTCTTTAGAAACGAGCTTAAGGAACAAAAGAGTTTTATGAGTTATATGAATAAAGAGCTCGATGATATGTCCAAAGAATTTGATGGTGTAAGAGCCCAAATTGCTCATCTTGAAAAAATGACCGCTGAAATTTCGGATATGCAAGCCACCTTATTCAATAAGATGGCCGCTAAACCGAATAACTATGAGAATCAAGATGAAGATCTAAAAGTTATTGATGTGTCCCCTATTAAATCTTTGTTTTGCAATATGAATCTTGATGAATCTGATTATGATCTTCCCTTACCTAGAAGGCGTTCTAAGAATTCTGTGTTTTTAGATCCTGATGATGAAATTGATAAAAAAGGGATTGAAAGAAATAAAAATCTAGATATTGCTAAAACCACTATTTTGGATCTCAAGGAACTTAACTATGAAAATTGCTCTTTAATTGATTGTATTTCCTTGTTGCAGTCTGTGTTAAATTCTCCTCATGCTTATGTTCGAAATAAGGCCTTTACCGAACACATTGTTGATGCCTTAATGCAATCTTATGAAGAAAAGCTTGAGTTGAAAGTTTCTATCCCTAGAAAACTCCAGCATGAGTGGGAACCTACAATTAAGATTAAAATTAAAAATTACAAGTTTCATACTTTGTGTGATTTGGGTGCTAGTGTCTCTACTATCCCCAAAGCTTTGTGTGATTTGTTAGATTTCCGTGACTTTGATGATTGCTCTCTAAACTTGCATCTTGCGGATTCCACTATTAAAAAGCCTATGGGAAGAATTAATGATGTTCTTATTGTTGAAAATAGGAATTATTTGCCCGTAGATTTTATCGTTCTTGATATAGATTGCAATCCTTCATGTCCTATTATTCTTGGTAGACCTTTCCTTAGAACGATTGGTGCAATTATTGATATGAAGGAAGGGAATATTAAATTCCAATTTCCCTTAAAGAAGGGCATGGAACACTTTCCTAGAAAGAAAATAAAATTACCGTATGAATCTATCATGAGAGCCACTTATGGATTGCCTACCAAAGATGGCAATACTTAGATCTATCCTTGCTTTTATGCCTAGCTAGGGGCGTTAAACGATAGCGCTTGTTGGGAGGCAACCCAATTTTATTTTATGTTTTTTGTTTTGGTTCTGTTTAGGAATAAATAATCCATCTAGATTCTGTTTAGATGTGGTTTTATCTTTTAATTAGTGTTTGTGCCAAGTTAAACCTATTAGATCTTCTTGGAAGATAGTTATTTGATCTTGCTGTAATTTCCATAATCTTTGCGCTCAGTGCCCGAATTGTCAAAAATCACCAGAACGTGATAAAATAGTGATTCCAAATGCTTCTGATCAATAAGCAAATTTCCCAGGTCTTCTATTTTGGTAGAATTTTTTGGGTTCCAGAAGTTTGCTTTAGTAACAGATTACTACAGACTGTTCTGTTTTTGACAGATTCTGTTTTGCGTGTGTTGTTTGCTTATTTTGATGAATCTATGGCTAGTAAAATAGTTTATAAACCATAGAGAAGTTGGAATACAGTAGGTTTAACACCAATACAAATAAAGAACAAGTTCCCTACAGTACCTTAAAGTAGTCTTTTGTTTTCTTTCTCTAACGGAGCTCACGAGATTTCTATTGAGTTTTGTGTTGTGAAGTTTTCAAGTTTTGGGTGAATTCTTTTGATGGATTATGGAACAAGGAGTGGCAAGAGCCTAAGCTTGGGGATTCCCATGTAACCCCCAAGATAATCCAAGGACACCAAAAAATCAAAGCTTGGGGATGCCCCGGAAGGCATCCCCTCTTTCGTCCACTTCCATCGGTAATTTACTTGGAGCAATATTTTTATTCACCACATGATATGTGTTTTGCTTGGAGCATCTTGTATTATTTGTGTCTTTGCTTGTTAGTCTACCACAATCATCCTTGCTGTACACACCTTTTGAGAGAGCCATGTATGAATTGAAATTTGTTAGAATACTCTATGTGCTTCACTTATATCTTTTGAGCTTGATAGTTTACTCTATGTGCTTCACTTATATCTTTTTGAGCGTGATAATTTTTTCTCTAGTGCTTCACTTAGATCTTTTAGATCACGGTGGTGGTTTGTTTTAAAGAAACTTGATCTCTCATGCTTCACTTAGATTATTTTGAGAGTCGTTAATAGCATGGTAATTTGCTTAATGTTAATATACTTGGTATTCAAGATATGTGAAACTTTCTTTTTAGTGGGTTGAATACTAAGATAAGTTTGATGCTTGATAATTGTTTTGAGATATGTAGGTGATAATATCATAGTCGTGCTAGTTGAGTACTTGTGAATTTGAGAAATACTTGTGTTGAAGTTAGCAAGTCCCGTAGCATGCACGTATGGTTAAAGTTGTGTAACAAATTTGAAGCATGAAGTGTACCTGGCTTGTGCATCCTTATGAGTGGCGGTCGGGGACGAGCGATGGTCTTTTCCTACCAATCTATCCCCCTAGGAGCATGCGCGTAGTACTTGATTTTTGATGACTTCTAAATTTTTGCAATAATTATATGAGTTCTTTTGACTAATGTTGAGTCCATGGATTATACGCACTTTTACCTTTCCGCCACTTGCTAGCCTCTTCGGTACCGTGCATTGCCCTCTCTCACATTGAGAGTTGGTGCAAACTTCGCCGGTGCATCCAAACCCCGTGATATGATACGCTCTTTCACACATAAACCTCTCTATATCTTCCTCAAAACAGCCACCATACCTACTTATCATGGCATTTCCATAGCCATTCCGAGATATATTGCCATGCAACTTCCACCATCATCATCATCATCATCATCATCATCATCATGACATGCTTTACTTTTGTCATATTGCCATTGCATGATCTTGTAGTTGACATCGTATTTGTGGCAAAGCCACCATGCATTATTTTTCATACATGTCACTCTTGATTCATTGCACCATCCCGGTACACCGCCGGAGGCATTCATATAGAGTCATATCTTGTTCTAGTATCGAGTTGTAATCATTATGTTGTAATCAATAGAAGTGTGATGATCATCATTATTAGAACATTGCCCAATCAAAAAAAAAGAGAAAGGCCAAGAAGAAAGGAAAAAAAAGAAAGGCCCAAAAAAAGAGAAAATAAAAGGGCAATGCTACTATCTCTTTTTCCACACTTGTGCTTCAAAGTAGCACCTTGTTCTTCATACAGTGAGTCTCATATATTGTGCTTCAAAGTAGCACCATGATTTTCATATAGTGAGTCTCATAATTTGTCTTGTTCATACTAGTGGGAATTTTTCATTATAGAACTTGGCTTGTATATTCCAACGATGGGCTTCCTCAAAATGCCCTAGGTCTTCATGAGCAAGCAAGTTGGATGCACACCCACTAGTTTTCTTTTGTTGAGAATTCTTAGCTCTAGTGCATCCGTTGCATGGCAATCCCTACTCCTTGCATTAACATCAATTGATGGGCATCTCCATAGCTCATTGATTAGCCTCGTTGATGTGAGACTTTCTCCTTTTTTGTCTTCTCCACACAATCCCCATCATCATATTCTATACCACCCATAGTGCTATGTCCATGGCTCGCGCTCATGTATTGCGTGAAGGTTGAAAAAGTTTGAGATTATTTGAGTATGAAACAATTGCTTGGCTTGTCATCGGGGGTATAGAAGTTGGGAACATCTTTGTGTGACGAAAATGAAGCATAGCCTAACTATATGATTCTGTAGGGATGAACTTCCTTTGGCCATGTTATTTTGAGATGACATAATTGTTTCATTAGTATGCTTGAAGTATTATCATTTTTATGTCAATATGAACTTTTGTATTGAACCTTTCGGATCTGAATATTCATACCATGATTAAGAAGATTTACATTGAACTTATGCCAAAGTATCACTCCGCATCAAAAATTCTCTTTTTATCATTTACCTACTCGAGGACGAGAAGGAATTAAGCTTGGGGATGCCTGATACGTCTCCAACGTATCTACAATTTTTGATTGCTCCATGCTACCTTATCTACTGTTTTGGACTATATTGGGCTTTATTTTCCACTTTTATATTATTTTTGGGACTAACCTATTAACCGGAGGCCCAGCCCAGAATTGCTGTTTTTTTGCCTATTTTAGTATTTCGAGGAAACAGAATATCAAACGGAGGCCAAACAGAATGAAACCTTTGGGAACGTGATCTTCTCACCGAACATGATCCAGGAGACATGGACCCTACTCCAAGAAGTTTCCGGGGAGGTCACGAGGGTGGAGGGCGCGCCCCCTGCCTCGTGGGCCCCTCGGAGCTCCACCGACGTGCTCCTTCCTCCTATATATACCTACGTACCCCCATTAGACCAGAGACGGAGCCAAAAACCTAATTTCACCGCCGCAACTTCCTGCATCCACGAGATCCTATCTTGGGGTCTGTTCCGGAGCTTCGCCGGAGAGGGCATCCATCACGGAGGGCTTGTACATCAACACCATATCCCTTCCGATGAAGTGTGAGTAGTTTACTTCAGACCTTCAGGTCCATAGCTAGTAGCTAGATGGCTTCTTCTCTCTTTTTGCGGTGTTCTCCCCCTCTCTCGTGGAGATCTATTCGATGTAATATTCTTTTTGCGGTGTGTTTGTTGAGACCGATGAATTGTGGGTTTATGATCCAACTTATCTATGAATAATATTTGAATCTTCTCTGAATTCTTTTATGTATGATTGAGTTATCTTTGCAAGTCTCTTCGAATTATCCGTTTGGTTTGGCCAACTAGATTGGTAGTTCTTGTAATGGGAGAAGTGCTTAGCTTTGGGTTCAATCTTGCGGTGTCCTTACTCAGTGACAGAAAGAATTGCAAGGCACATATTGTATTGTTGCCATCGAGGATAACAAGATGGGGTATTTATCATATTGCATGAATTTATTCCTCTACATCATGTCATCTTGCTTAAGGCGTTACTCTATTTTTAACTTAATACTCTAGATGCATGCTGGATAGCGGTCGATGAGTGGAGTAATAGTAGTAGATGCAGGCAGGAGTCGGTCTACTTGTCACGGACGTGATGCCTATATACATGATCATACCTAGATAACCTCATAACTATGCTAAATTCTATCAATTGCTCAACAGTAATTTGTTCACCCACCGTAGAATATCTATGCTCTTGAGAGAAGCCACTAGTGAAACCTATGGCCCCTGGGTCTATTCTCATCATATCAATCTCCATTACTTTATTTTACTTGTTTTGCTTTTAATTTTTACTTTGCATCTTTATACCAAAAATATTATCTCTATCAGATCTCACTCTCGTAAGTGACCGTGAAGGGATTGAAAACCCCTAAGCGTTGGTTGCGAGTTGCTACCATTTTGTGCAGGTACGAGGGACTTGCGCGTGACCTCCTACTGGATTGATACCTTGGTTCTCAAAAATTGAGGGAAATACTTACGCTACTGTGCTGCATCACCCCCTCCTCTTCGGGGAAAACCAACGCTAGCTCAAGACGTAGCACCCATCATGTTTTTTTTCCTGCCCAGTGAATTTAGTTTTTCCTAGAGAGTGCCAGTTTTGCAGAACGGCCCCTAAACTTCATGCATTTAATATCTTCACAACCGTGCATCAGATTAAAACAAACTTAATATGAAACTTGCTTAGAATTTGATCTAGTTTAATAATATGCAACTTTCATCTATGTTTAAAATGTGTAAAATGTTGTTTGCTTAAATTTGCTTAAATAACATGCTAAAACGGTTTAATTCATAACTAAATAACCGTAGCTCGGATTTTTAATAAACTTTATATGTAAACGGGGTAGAATTTTGCCTAGTTTAACATGGTGGCTTCACTTTGCATGCTTAACAATTCTAAAATTATGTTTAGGTCAGAACATTACCAAACCTAATATATGCATATGGGGATTTACTGGAATTGTTGTTCGTTGCTTCCGGCCTCATTTAAACTTGACTAGATAGGTAGTTTTACTTTGCTTCACCCTCTTGCCATGTTTAACAATATTTAATATTGTTGGGTACATAAACGAGATCGAACTAAATAACTTGAATGTGGTGTTTCGTCAATCTGCAACGGAGTTGCATGCTGGGCTCCACTTAATTTGTAGGATTGTTTGTGCATTTTGCCATGCCATGCGTCATTAAACTGGACATGCATCATACTTGTTTGTGCATCGTGCCATGCTTATGTGATGTTTGTTTACTATGTTGTGTGCTTCTTTCCGGTGTTGCTTCTTCGGGTTGGTTCCGATTACGTCGCGTTTGTGAGGATCCGTTCGACTACGTCCGTTTGTCTTCCTCATGGACTCGTTCTTCTTCCTTGTGGGATCTCAGGCAAGATGACCATACCCTGCGATACCTACCACTTGCTTATCATGCCTCCCACTTGTTAAGCCAAGCCTCTAACTCACGTTGTCCCAGCAAACCGTTGTTCGGCTATGTTACCGCTTTGCTCAGCCCCTCTTATAGCGTTGTTAGTTGCAGGTGAAGATTGGAGCTTGTTCCATGTTGGAACATGGATATTTTGTTGGGATATCACAATATCTCTTATTTAATTAATGCATCTATATACTTGGTAAAGGGTGGAAGGCTCGGCCTTATGCCTAGTGTTTTGTTCCACTCTTGTCGCCCTAGTTTCCTTCATATCGGTGTTATGTTCCCGGATTTTGCGTTCCTTATGCGGTTGGGTTATAATGCGAACCCCTTGACAGTTCGCCTTGAATAAAACTCCTCCAGCAATGCCCAACATTGGTTTTACCATTCGCCACCTAGCCTTTTCTTTCCCTTGGGTTCTGCAGACTCAAGGGTCATCTTTATTTAAACCCCCTGGCCAGTGCTCCTCTGAGTGTTCGTCCAACCTGTCAGCTGCCGGTTGCCACCAGGGGCAACTCTGGGCTGGCCTACCGGAACCTTGGACAATCCGGTGTGCCGTGAGAAAGAGATATGTGCAGCTCCTATCAGGATTTTTCGGCACATTCGGGTGGCTCTGCTGGTCTTGTTTTACCATTGTCGAAATGTCTTGTAACCGGGATTCCGAGTCTGATTGGGTATTCCTGCTAGAAGGAATATCCTTCGTTGACCGTGGGAGCTTGCGATGGGCTAAGTTGGGACACCCCTCCAGGGATTTGAACTTTCGAAAGTCGTGCCCGCGGTTATGGGCATATGGGAATTTGTTAATGTCCGGTTGTAGAAAACCTGAAGTTGATCTTAATTAAAATGCACCAACCGCGTGTGTAACTGTGATGGTCTCTTTCCGGCGGAGTCCGGGAAGTGAACATGGTGTTGGAGTAATGCTTGACGTAGGTTGTTGTAGGATCACATCTTGATCATAGTTGTTCGACCATGCTTTTGCCTTCTCTTCTCGCTCTCATTTGCGTATGTTAGCCACCATATATGCTAGTCGTTTGCTGCAGCTCCACATCATACTTTTTACCCTACCTACAAGCTTAAATAGTCTTGATCGCGAGGGTGTGAGATTGCTGAGTCCCCGTGACTCATAGATACTTCCAAAACCAGCTTGCAGGTGTCGTTGAACCGTGCGGGTGACGCAACTGAGCTCAGGAGGAGCTCGATGAAGACTTTGTCCGTTGTGTTGTTTCATTCCAGTTGATCAGTAGTGGAGCCCAGTTGGGGACGATCGGGGATCTGTGTAGCTTTTTGGGGTAGTCCTCTTTTATTTTGGTTCCATAGTCGGACCTTGATTGTATCTGGTTGATGTAATGTTTTATTAATGTAATTGTGTGAAGTGGCAATTGTAAGCCAACTATGTATCTCTTTCCCTTATGTATTACATGGGTTGTGTGAAGATTACCTCACTTGCGACATTGCTTTCAATGCGTTTATGCCTCTAAGTCGTGCTTCGACATGTGGGAGATATAGCCGCATCGAGGGCGTTACAAGTTGGTAATCAGGGCCTTCCCCGACTTAGGAGCCCCCTGCTTGATCGAATCGTTGGCGTTGTTGAGTCTAGAAAAAATGTTTTGAGTCATTTAGGATTATATATATCGGAGAGTTAGGAATTATTTTTACTCCCCAGTCCCTTCGTCGCTCTGGTGAGGCATCGTGACATAGAGTTTTGACTCTTCTCTCCTCAAATTTCACTAAAAAAATTTAGGATCACGCGAGTATCTTGGAATCCTTCTGATGGTTTTGTGACGAGAACATTGTTCTTGGTGCCTCCTGACATTTAGGGGTTGTGGCAGTGTCCCGGGGAGTTGAGCTCCGAGGTGTTGTCGTCACAATTTTATCGTTGCAGTTCTAGAATACCTGAGTTTAGTTTCGCCGACATCGAAAATCTCTTTTATGCAGTTGTTGGTGAGATAACCTCGAAGCCACGCAGTACTGGGGCGGGAGTTCGGGAGTATTTCCATAACTCGTATAACGGATGCTTTTCGAAGGTTGAGGTAAATGATTTCCGAAGGTTTCTTGGTTATGTGTTGAAGCATGGATACAGCTGGATGTAGGATTTGTTAGTTTTGGGTGAGATATTATGCTTCCCCTGTATCCCCAACACCTGATTGCATAACCAGAAAGCTTCGGGAGTTTATAAGTGGGAATTCAAGTAGCTCCTAGGATATCTTTCCGACGGATATATGATATGAAATTGGGGTTCGACGTCTAGTGGTCCGCCCATTCACGGTTGGTTTTACAGTGGTCTCGTTGTGTCTTAAAGAGTCCTTGGCTATGCCGACTCGGGGACGCTTCGTATGTCATGTGCACTGCCTTGTAGATGATGGTGTTGTACGATCGAGCCCGTGTAGGCCCCACCATGAAAACTTTGGACGAAATCTCTATCATATGTTTGTTCCAGCTTATTCTGCAAGCCAATCCTTTGTTTTGTTTCAATTTGTGGTATTCGAGTTGCTTCGAAGTCAAATGTGGATTCCATACCTTTCCTAAATGGTGTTCTTATACTCCGATGTGAATACTAATCCTTCTCGATCAGCGAGTCTGTCATGCCAATCCTTTTCAACCGGTGTGTCTCTATTCAAGTGGATCCGATCACTTCAACATTCGCAAGATCAATTATCAGTTCTTCTCAACGGTGTTTGTTTCATCCGTCTCCAGGTTGCCTTTGTTTTTCCCGCCCACCCACCCTTTTTCCTCAAGGACTAAGATTTCTTTATCAAGTATCCTTTTATTCTTGTGAAATCTCTCCATTCTTTTCCGTCAATATTCTTACCCGGTGGTTCTCGTGATGATGCTCTACAAGTTCATCATCATTCGTTCTTTTCTTCTCCGGTGGATTCAATTCAAGCTTTCGGTGTTGATCATATATTTTTCCTCGTTTAAAATACCCTCTCATGCCGGTGCTCCTCATATTCATTCACTCTCGCTGTTCTATTATTCCGGAGTGCTGAAGATATCTCCAAGATTCGTGTTTCCACTCTGCTTTCATTCAAACTCTTTCAAGGATGTTATCTCTTTCAAGTCATTTAATTCAACCAGCGCAATCCTCTCTTTTAAATCATTTCAACGGTGTTTCTTTTGAGTGGGCCCTAACCCACAGGTCTTTTCCTAGGATCTTACCCAACTCTTCTATTTTCCCGGAGCTATTCCCAAATTCTTTTCGAAGTTTGACGTAAGAATGATTCATCATCAGTCATATGTATTTCACCAAGATCTTTCAAAATCTTTTCATCGTTGGTTCAACTTTTCCATTCTTCTTTATTACGGAGTATCTCGATAATTCTTGGTGGTGTTTCTCATCGTCATTCTCTACATTTGAAGACCGAAGAAGATTTTTCCTCTTAATCTTGCTCCATTCTCTTCAAGATTCATGGTTTTAGTTTGCTGCCATCCTCTCATAATTGGTTTTGATTGTGAGATTTCTTTTCACCCATCCGGAGCAATTCAAGAGTCTTCTCAGTTTGAGTATCCGAAGTCCATCTTTTCAGGTTTTTTTCTTTCTCAGCTTTCAGTTATCATCCTCCAATCTTATCGGTGCATCATTCAAGTATTCTCTTATCAGCTCTTGATTTCTTTGTTCTCTTGTATCTAAATTCTATCAAGCATCTTCGTTCATTTGCTAAATTCTTCCCGGTGTTTCTTTATTTTTTTCTTCGTTCATTTTCAATCCTTATGGTGGTTCGTTCAAGATTTCTCTTCCTTCTTTATCATATTAATTCATTCGTTGGTTCGATTCTACCGGTGGTTCGTTGAAGACGTTCTCAAATTTATGCAATATTTATCTTAATCCTCTCTACGAGAATAAGTAGTATGCCAATTCCATTGCTTGTCATCAATTTGAATTGGTGAAGGATAAGCATAATGTAATTCTTATTCTTGTTTCATCCATATGTTAATCTTTTTCTTCCGGAGTTTGTTCACGATGATTAAATTCTCGGTTTCACTTGATTCATCTTTTCTTTTCCGGAGTTCCAAGTTTCAACTTATCTCGTCGCAGAGCTTCATCCAATCATCGCAAGGTTTCACCTTGTGTTTTCAACTTCTCTTTCTTTTCGTTATCCTTTTGTTACTGGAGTTCTTCATGAAGGTTCTACATGATGGTGCATCAAGGATTTATTTCCTTCTCGAAGTGTTCATCAACATTCTTTTCTAAGGACCTCAAATATTCTTCTTCGTGCAGTCCGGAGTGCAATTCTTTCTACCATATTTTTGGAGGTGGTATTATGTCATTCTTGATAATTTGAGTTCATGTTCCATGATTCACATGTTGTTAAGAATGAGTTATTTTAAATCCATCAATCTCGTCATTGGAGTTATCTTGGGTGATATTTCAGCTAAAACCTTCCCTAAGGATCGTTGCTATTTATGGTGCTTATAAATGACCCAAGTTCTTCATTTATCCTCCTGGTGAAATAGTTTCTCGTCTCCGTGTCATATAAATCCAATCAAATCTTTTTCGTGAGTGGCAGAATTTCACCTCATAGTTTTGAGATGTTCTCCATAAGCCCACTACAAGCTTATATTTTCATTGTTGGTTTTCCTACAACTCCGTTCGACCATTCTCCTAAGGATGCCTTTTCAAGCTCAATTGTGGCACCACTTGGCATTTTCTTCCCCATTCTTTTATTTCAATTCTCTATCTTCTATTCTTTTGTTCCGGAGCCATTGTGATGTTGCTCTTTTCTCTCACCATCTTGGATCGTGTTCTTTTCGTGCTTATCCATTTAACCGGAGTGTGTGCCCACTGCTCAAGTTCTTTCATTTTATCAAGCCTTGCATATCTTTCCAACCGGAGTGCTGTTTGAAGTTGTTCTTCCTTATTTCTTTTTCTAACGGAGTGTTTTCAACTTCGTTCATCTCCGTTGTATTCTATTCTTGAAATGGTTTAACCTTTCAAGGTTCTTTGGTTTCACTCGTTTGTCAAAGAAGCAACTTAGTTTTACCTCTTCTCTTTCTCTTCCGTTTTTCACTCCGGTGCGATTCTAGATCTCGCGACGAGATCCTCTCGTAGTGGTGGAGTGTTGTAACGCCCCGAGACCGTTGCGCCAGGTGTCTTCCAGTTATTCGCCGGTGTTGCCATGTAATTTGCTTGCGTGTTGCTTTCCATCATGTCATCATGTGCATTGCATCATCATGTTTTCGAAACTTGCATTCGTCCGGATTCTCCGAGTTCTCTCCGTTGTCCGTTCTGAGCCCAACCACACTTGCACGTGCCCGTGGCATGTCCGAAATAGTATTTTATAAGTGGCAGAAAATGTTCTCGGAATGGGATGAGAGTTGGCGTGTGGTCTCATTATAGTGTAGATAGACCGCCTGTCAAGTTTCATCCCATTCGGAGATCGTTTGATGCCCCAACGGATAACTATAGCGGCAGTATAGCCGGTCTAACGTCGGACGTTTTTGGTCTCCGGAAACCGTGTCGGGCTGCATCTCTCCCCTCTTCTCTCAGACCGACCCGCTCTTCACGTTCCGCCAGACCCAACCTAACCTCTCTCGTCAGCCCGCGGCCCTCCTCGCGCGCGCGCCCGAAAGCTGTCCCGGACCCGACCCGGGCAGTCGTCACCGTTAGATCCGGATCATCCCCAAACATCTACAAAATATCACCATTTTATTATTTGGACTCCCTAGCCTATTCTTTCTGAACCGTCCGATTTTGATCGGATGATCCAAACTCCACCTTTTCCTTATTTTTATAGACCACCACCTACCAAATCAACCTAACCCTAAAATCTAGGAGCCCTGTCCCTCCGCCGCCACCTACCTGCCTTTTCCTCTCTCTCGGGATCCATCCCGTCGCCACTTGGTCTCTCCTTGGATACATCGCCGACCAATCCCCACCGGAATCCATTTGATCCAATCCATGCACCGATCTATCCAACCACCACAGCCCATGCAGAACCCCTGTTCCCCTCATCGTGAGCCAGGGAGAGAAGCACCCTGTCGCCTCTTGCCTCGTGCCGTCCCCGTCGCCCCGGCAAACCACATCTCCAGCGACCATTATCAGATGAGCGTCGCCCCCTTCTTCTCCTTCCCGTGCTCCTACCGTTTCTCCCTCTCTCATCTCTCTCTGTTCTTCTTTCTCTGTCGACAGGAAGACCCCGCCGAAGTGGCTGCCCTGCGACGGCTCATCGCCGTCTTAACCAGCGCCGCCGCTGAGAACGCCCTCGCGCCTGCTCCGTCGCGCCATCGCCCGGATCCGCCTCAACTCCTGCCCTTGCCAAGTCCATCGTTGCCGGCCCCCTTCGCGCCCCTGGCTGCCGCTGTCTGCATCGAGCAAGAGCAGCTCGTCGCCCAGTGCCTCGGCGCCCCTGCGCCGCCGGAGTCCTCAGTGCCGCCGTGTCCGCTGCTGCTCCTCTTCATCGAGCCGCCCAAGTCCCAGCAAGCCGCGCCCCGTCTGTTCCATCTTCGCCATGTCCCAACTGCCTCTGTCGCGAGGGAGACCAGCGCCGCATCCTGCTTCCTATGAATCGAAAGGGAGCACCCGCTCCACTCGACACGTTGACTGCATCGCTCGCACGGGCCGGCCTCGCTTCGTGCCTCATCGCGCCCCGCCCGCGGCCCAGCAAGTCGCTGCGGCCCAACCTCTCCACCGAGTCGGGCCAAGGACCATGGGTCAGGCCACCCCCAGCGCCTCACCTTTCTTTTCCTGCTGCTGGGCCAATTCAGTTCCAGCCCATCATGTTTTTTTCCTGTCCAGGGAATTTAGTTTTTCCCAGAGAGTGCCAGTTTTGCAGAACGTCCCCTATACTTCATGCATTTAATATATTCACAACCGTGCATCGGATTAAAACAAACTTAATATGAAACTTGCTTATAATTTCATCTAGTTTAATAATATGCAACTTTCATCTATGTTTAAAATGTGTAAAATGTTGTTAGTTTAAATTTGCTTAAATAACATGCTAAAATGGTTTAATTCATAACTAAATAATCGTAGCTCAGATTTTAATAAACTTTATATGTAGATGGGGTAGAATTTTGCCTAGTTTAACATGGTTGCTTCACTTTGCATGCTTAACAACTCTAAAATTATGTTTAGGGCAGAGTAGTACCAAACCGAATATATGCATATGGGGATTTACCGGAATTGGTGTTCGTTGCTTCCGGCCTCATTTAAACTTGACTAGATAGGTAGTTTTACTTTGCTTCACCCTCTTGCCATGTTTAACAACATTTAATATTGTTGGGTACATAAATGAGATATAACTAAATAACTTGAATGTGGTGTTTCGTCAATCTGCAACGGAGTTGCATGCTGAGCTCCACTTAATTTGTAGGATTGTTTGTGCATTTTGCCATGCCATGCCTCATTAAACTTGACATGCATCATACTTGTTTGCGCATCGTGCCATGCTTATGTGATGTTTGTTTACTATGTTGTGTGCTTCTTTTTGGTGTTGCTTCTTCGGGTTGGTTCCGATTACGTCGCGTTTGTGAGGATCCGTTCAACTACGTCCGTTTGTCTTCCTCATGGACTCGTTCTTCTTCCTTGCGGGATCTCAGGCAAGATGACCATACCCTCGAAATCACTTCTATCTTTGCTTGCTAGTTGCTCGCTCTTTTGCTATGCCTATGCTACGATACCTACCACTTGCTTATCATGCCTCCCATATTGTTAAGCCAAGCCTCTAACCCACCTTGTCCTAGCAAACCGTTGTTTGGCTATGTTACCGCTTTGCTCAACCCCTCTTATAGCATTGTTAGTTGCAGGTGAAGATTGGAGCTTGTTCCATGTTGGAACATGGATATTTTGTTGGGATATCACAATATCTCTTATTTAATTAATGCATCTATATACTTGGTAAAGGGTGGAAGGCTCGGCCTTATGCCTGGTGTTTTGTTCCACTCTTGCCTCCCTAGTTTCCGTCATATCGGTGTTATGTTCCTAGATTTTGCGTTCCTTACGCGGTTGGGTAATAATGGGAACCCCTTGACAGTTTTCCTTGAATAAAACTCCTCCAGCAATGCCCAACTTTGGTTTTACCATTCGCCACCTAGCCTTTTCTTTCCCTTGGGTTCTGCAGACTCAAGGGTCATCTTTATTTAAACCCCCGGGCCAGTGCTCCTCTGAGTGTTGGTCCAACCTGTCAGCTGCCGGTGGCCACCAGGGGCAACTCTGGGCTAGCCTACCGGAACCTTGGACAATCCGGTGTGCCCAAAGAAAGAGATATGTGCAGCTCCTATCGGGATTTGTCGGCACATTCGGGTGGCTTTGCTGGTCTTGTTTTACCATTGTCGAAATGTCTTGTAACCGGGATTCCGAGTCTGATCGGGTTTTCCCGCTAGAAGGAATATCCTTCGTTGACCGTGAGAGCTTGTGATGGGCTAAGTTGGGACACCCCTGCAGGGATTTGAACTTTCGAAAGCCGTGCCCGCGGTTATGGGCAGATGGGAATTTGTTAATGTCCCGTTGTAGAAAACCTGAAGTTGATCTTAATTAAAATGCACCAACCGCGTGTGTAACCATGATGGTCTCTTTCCGGCGGAGTCCAGGAAGTGAACACGGTGTTGGAGTAATGCTTGATGTAGGTTGTTCTAGGATCACTTATTGATCATAGTTGATCGACCGTGCTTTTGCCTTCTCTTCTCACTCTCATTTGCGTATGTTAGCCACCATATATGCTAGTCGCTTGCTGCAGCTCCACATCATACCTTTTACCCTACCTATAAGCTTAAATAGTCTTGATCGCGAGGGTGTGAGATTGCTGAGTCCCCGTGACTCACAGATACTTCCAAAACCAGCTTGCAGGTGCCGTTGAACCGTGTCGGTGATGCAACTGAGCTCAGGAGGAGCTCGATGAAGACTTTGTCCGTTGTGTTGTTTCATTCCAGTTGATCAGTAGTGGAGCCCAGTTGGGGACGATAGGGGATCTGTGTAGCTTTTTGGGGTAGTCTTCTTTTATTTTGGTTCCGTAGTCAGACCTTTATTGTATCTGGTTGATGTAATGTTTTATTCATGTAATTGTGTGAAGTGGCGATTGTAAGCCAACTATGTATCTCTTTCCCTTATGTATTACATGGGTTGTGTGAAGATTACCTCACTTGCGACATTGCTTTCAATGCGGTTATGCCTCTAAGTCGTGCTTCGACACGTGGGAGACATAGCCGCATTGAGGGCATTACAATCCGGTACTGGAAAAGATGCTCGAGCTAGCACCTTGCCCGGAGCCCTCAAAGGAAGACAAAGGGGGGAATAATGAGGGCGAAAGCGGGCCTCCATCGCTACCTATTCCGACCGAGGGAACGAGCGCCTCCGTGAGGGAGGATAACAGAGGGGAGGTATCGGACATTCTCTCACCCCGGGGAAGGAAGAGGACTACCTCTGAAGATTTGGAAACCAAGGTTTCCAAGCGGGAGAAGAAATCTCCACCAGAGGGTCTTGCCTTGGAGGGTGCTCTTGCAGCACAAAGTCCGCGCGGGGATTAGCCCTCCAACAAGCTGTAAGTAATCAAAAAGTACTTTAATAGTGGAGATATACTACCTTACCTCTGAGGAAAATAACCGAAGTATTTATTGCAGTTCGGATCTTAGCCCTTCTCAGCAGAGCTCGTCTTACGGGGATCTTCTTTCCGGAGATGATGGATTGCGAAACGCCTCCCTCGGACTCCTCCGCTCAAGAAGCGGGCGACCTTGAAGTGTCGTCACGAAGGGCCTCTCTGGATCTGGCGAGGCCAGAAGATAATCCTGTAGTCACCCGAAGTCCCCAGCATCCGGCTCTCGAAGAGAGCAAACAGAAGAGTCCGACACCGTCTGGTATGCGGTCGGACGTACTGAGAGAGCTATTGGAGCGAGTGGCCATCTCAGAAGAACATCGTACATTGATGGGTACGGTGATGGAAAGGATCTCATCCGCCGAAAGCGGGTTGCATGATGCCTTTATGAGTCTACTAACGGGCTTTGAGGTACGTAAAATGATATACATTTGTGATGGTACCGCACATTTTTAGGTGTGCGCTGTGTAGATAGTAGCCCCTGAGACTCTGGTTGTCGCCGAAAACGATGGCAAACAGAGGATCGTAGTCCCAGGTAATAACCATACCGCTTTGATGTGCAGGTAGCGGGAGCTCCGGTGGCTAGCCGGACTCATGAATTTGCCGGACTGAAGCGGCAACTGGATGCGGCGGATGCCAACATCGAGCTTGTTAACAAGAGGCTTGACGAGGCACAGGGTAAGTGTTATTTTCTGGTGAATGCCACATAGTAAGAGCAGCATGATGCCGGTATCTTTAATATGTTGTGACTGCAGATGGAGCTGCCACCGTGGAAACCTTGCGGGCAGAACTTGCCCGATCCAAGGAACAAGCAAGGATTAGTAATGCGACTGCTTTGAAGGGGCCAAAGAGTTGAAAGCCGAGAAGGCCGCACATTGCGAGAGCAAAGAGAAGATGGCCAAGATGGCCGTTGAATTAAAAGACATTGTCGACCGTTGCCAGTTCCTAGAAAAAGAAAACCGAGCGCAGGCAACGGACCTTGAGAAGGCCACGATGGCGGACAAAGACACCCGCTCTGCTATGAGAGCGAAGAAGGAGGAGCTGCGGGAAGCCGGGGATATTGCGGCTAGGAAGCCCTTCATGCTATGGAGGAAGTTGGGAGATCCACGATCTGCCCCTCTGGATCGGCTGTGGAGTTTGGCAGATGCATATATGGACTTGGCGGCGAGCGCTACCGATGCGGCCAAATACTTCCAAGGTCAAACAAATCGTGAAGTGGACAAGCTGTTCTGGTCGCAATTCAAAGTTCCAGAGCGTCCGCTTCCATTGACTGATCAGCTAGCCGAATGGGCCGAACTAAATAGGTTGTCTGAACTCGCCATGAGGTCTGTCGTGGATCAGCTATGGGTGGAAAAGCCAAAGCCGAACAGCTATTTCAGCTTAGTGCAGTAGTTCCTTGGTGCGGTGCCGCGCATTAATGCGATGAAGAGGTCGGCGTGCATAGAAGGCTCGCGGATGGCCCTTGCTCGTGTTAAAGCATACTGGGCGGAGATGGACGCTACCACTGTTGCGGCGCAGGGTTCGGCCATAGGCCGAGTGGCTGCCGAGCACTATTTCAAAGAGGTTCTCGAGGGTGCTCCTTTGATAGAGGCCCAATGCTCGAAGAATATTATGTTTGAGTGACATGTATTCCCATTGTAAACACAATGTTTTTATGAAATTTTGTAAGGCTGTATTTATACTTTTGCCGGAAAGTAATATGATGCCTCCTGTGCGGCCGTTTATGTATATATGTATATAACCTGAAAGATTGCAGTCGTCGGCTTCAACCCTCACGCATATAATGCGGAGGTGCTCGCAAAAAACGTGTGTTCACACTTAACCCAACGTTTTGGTCCTATTAAGGAGGTGATAGCGCAGCGAACGAGGCAACCGGACTATAAGCTTTAACACTTTCACTTAGCCATAGGAGTTTGACAGTGGGGCTACTAGATAGCCCCTGGTGGCTCCGCACTCTCCTGATCTCAGGGTGCGTACATGCCTGGCCGGAAAATGGCCCTTCGTTAAGGCGGAGGAATTCTAACATTCCGATAGGTCATTGAGTGGTTGACCAGTCTCACGCTATATCATGACAGTCAATTTTCGGCTTTATCTACTGAGGTGCTTGTCCGGATGAACCAGGGCACAATCGCAGTAGTTCTCCTAGTGCTGCCTTAGCCGATAAAGCATAACGTAAGGCACCAAAACACAGGAGCCGGGCAAACCCAACATTTGACCAAAGACAATGATTCGGAGCTGATGCATATAAGGCCAAACTCGCGACGCCGAACACTCCCTAAGGTATTCGGTCTTTATGGTATTAACCGGGCCTAAATAGTGCCCTTTGTAAGAAGCCCCTTGTGTCTAGGTACGTGCATTATTCTGACGTGGCCACATGCCAAGACGTCAGCATCCTTCTTAATTGTGCTAAGAATTCGAGGGATGTGTATCAAGAAGTGACAGTAAAAAAAGGTTTACGCAGGTTCTTAATCTAAAAAGAATCCTTGGAGCGGGTCCCTGCTGCACGTCTGCGCCTGTGTCTCCATTGTGCCGTATCCTGGACGGGTGTAGCACAATGGTCATCTGTAAAAGAGAGGAACTTAGGTGAAAAAGTTGTCGTGCAAAAAGGTGTTTTTTAAAGAAACCATGTATAATTAAAAATGAGTAAAAAATTGTCACTTGTCTGCGCACGTTGAGCCCCTTGTATTTGTAATAGGGGTGTGGCCCTCAATCCGGTATGAATTACATATAGCTGCGCCGGACTCGTGTAACCATGTCCGTGTTCTTGACGACCTATTGAATGCTTTAGTTGGTGAGGCTGTTTTTAGTGTGCGGCTGCTAAGGCAATCGCATTCTTTTCGGCGCGCCAAGATCGCTCAATATTTCCGTTCAGTGTAATGATGCCACGTGGACCGGGCATCTTGAGCGTGAGGGAAGCGTAATGCGGTATTGCATTAAAGCGAGCAAAAGCTTCGCGTCCAAGTAGTGCTTGATAACCACTTTGGAACGGAGCAATGTGGAAGGTTAAATGTTCGCTACGGAAGTTATCGGGGAAGCCGAATATAACTTTTAGTAGCAGGGAGCCCATGTAGTGAGCCCCTGGGCCTGGCGTTACTCCTTTAAAGGTAGTGTTGCTATGGCGGATTTTTGTTGGGTCTACCCCCATTTCGCGGATTGTATCCTGGTATATCAGGTTTAAACTGCTGCCACCATCCATCAGGACTCGTGTAAAGTGGTATCCGTTAATTATTGGGTCTAATACCAGGGCAGCCCATCCTGCACGCCGGATACTTGCTGAGTAATCACGATGGTCGAAAGTGATCGTTTGAGACAACCAGTGGTAGGACTTCGCTGTGATAGGCCCTTGGGCATGTCTCTCTGGGAGTGCCGCTTTGCTTCCCTTGATCACATGTAACACGTTGACTGTTTTGACTTCTGGTGGAAACTTCTTTTGTTCCCAAGTGTATTGCTTGAGAGGCTCATCCCCATCTTCGCTTGGTGTATCCTCCCCCTTGTGTACGGCGTTGAGCTTGCCGGACTGCTTGAAGACCCAACATTCTCTATGGGTATGATTAGCGGGTTTACCAGGGGTGCTATGGATCTGACATACTTGGTCCAGAATTTTGTTTAGGCTGTACAGTTCGTCTCTGGCGCCTTTAGAGGGCGGCTTTTGCTGACTTGGCGAAGAGCTTTTGAATCCAGCGTTTACTGCCGTGCTCTTCGTGCTGTCTTCTTTATTCTGGCATTTGTTATTGTTATTGCGCCGTGATTTCCTGTTTCCATCTCTAGCTTCAGATGTACTGGGGTCGCTGGTGCTGCATCTGGCTAGCCAGCTATCCTCACCTGCGCAAAAGTGGGTCATGAGGCTTGTTAATGCTGCCATTGTTCTCGGCTTTTCTTGGCCGAGGTGTCTGGCAAGCCATTCGTCACGGACGCTATGCTTAAAAGCCGCCAAGGCTTCGGCATCCGGATAGTCGACTATTTGGTTCTTTTTAGTAAGAAACATGTTCCCAAGATTTCGGGCTGACTCTCCGGGCTGTTGAGTTATATGACTCAAATCGTTCGTGTCCGGAGGTCGGACATAAGTCCCTTGAAAATTTGCCCGAAAGCGTCTTCTAGCTCTTCCCAGCTTCCAATGGAGTTTTCGGGGAGGCTTTTAAGCCAGTGCCGAGCTGGCCCTTTCAGTTTGAGGGGTAAGTATTTAATGGCGTGGAGATCTGTCGGATTTCGGGTTCCAGCAGACCCTAGAGGTTCGAACACTGGGGTGCGCGCGGAGATTTCACCTTCTACCTACCTGCACCCCACCGCCTCGCTAAGATCTAAGCTATGGAAAGAACAGCACAAGAGACACAGGGTTTATACTAGTTCGGGCCCCCATTGTGGTGTAATACCCTACTCTAGTTTGTGGTGTGGTGGATTGCCTCTTGGGCTGATGATGATGAGCAATACAAGGAAGAACAGCCTCGTGAGGGTCTGTTCTTGGCTGGGGGATGAACTGCTAGGAGGAGTTCAGTCACCCTTCTCTCTCTCTCTGCGTGATGCTACTCGATCCAATCCCAGCTTGTTTCTGGATTGGCCGATCCTCTCTACCCTGGGGGTGGCTAGTCCTATTTATAGGCAAAGGCCCTGGGCCTCTTCCCAAATATTGAGTGGGAAGGGCGCCAACAATTGGCCATTTTGAAGGGGAACATCTGGTACACTTATCCTGACTAAAGTTGGTCCTCGCCTGCCAAAGGCTCGGGTGGTGACGCTGGCTTGGGCTCCACAATGACTTCCTCCCTGCCGTTGGGCTGGTCTTGATCTCGTTGCACCGAAACGGGTGCCTTTGCTTGATGCTCTCGCCTGCGCTTGCTCCCTTTGCACCAAAGAGGAAAGGAGGACACTGCGCGGGCTGGCGCCCGCCTGGCGCCCTTGGTCGTCATGGCTTGCGTCACGGGCACCTCGTGAGGTACCCTGCCTTGATCTCTCCGCCTCCTCGCGAGCCAGCCTGATGAGGCCGTGCTTGAAGAAGCTCCGTGTCGTCTGCCCCGCGAGGGTCTTGGGTCTGTGTTGATGAAGATGGGCCACGCTGGGCCCCCCTTTGAGCCACGCCACAGGCCGCAGGCAGGCAAGTCTGGGGACCCCCGTTCCCAGAACGCCGACAGTAGCCCCCGGGCCCAAGGCGCGCCCGGACTTGGCCGTGCAGGGAGGCGAAAGGGCAAGAGCGATGCGCCGCGGGCCCTAACAGCCTGCGGCCTTGGGCGCAGCGTGATGGTTGATTGGACGTGAGCGCCTCAGCAACCGCGCGTATTGATAAAGGAGCGGCATCTGCCTAGGCTTTGCTTTTTTTTTGCTTTCTCCGGTTGCTGCGTAGATCCGCTTTCCTGCGCCTCTCCTTCCTTCCTCCAAAATTTCCAGATCTACGTCGACCGCGTGACCTAGGAAGCCATGGCGCCTCGTCAGTCCCCGAGCGGAGCTTGGTACTCGTCTGCCCTGGATTCGCCGAATGTGTTGGAGGAGAGCCTCGCCCGGTTGCGCCGGATGGCGGCGGCGCAGGGCATCGATGGGGCGAAGGTGTTCAAGGCCGGCTCCGCCACCCCTGAGGGCCAAGGGAGCACCTTCTATCCGCTCTTTGTAAGCGCCATTGCTGCTGGCCTGGTGCCTCCCTTCTCCGAGTTCTTCTTCTCTGTCCTCCGTCATTATAAGCTATAGGCTCTGCATCTCCACCCCAACTCCGTCCTTCTCCTGGAAATCTTCGCCTATTACTGCGAGGCTCACATAGGGGTACAGACCTCAGTGGCCTTGCTACGCCACTACTTCTACCTCCGGACCTCTCGCGGTCCTGCTTCCGCGTGCGCGAGCTTCATCGCGTACGGTGGCGCCATTGCCATTTCGAACCCCGGGAAAAGGATTGAGGGCATCAGGAGCAAGTGGGTCTTGGCAGATGCTGGGCGCATCCACCCTCGGCTGATCTTGCCCATGGAGCAACCCACGAACTCCAGCGACTGGGGTCGAGCGGAGCTCGCGGACCCCCGCGCGAAGCTGGTGTTGGAGAAGATGGACGCGGATCTGAGGCTGGCCAACATGGCGGCGGCGAAGCTGACCGGTGCGTCGCTGCTGAGGGAATTCCTGGAGCACCAGCTGGCTCTGCTTCGGCAGTACTCACTTCCAATGTGGAGGCCCCATCCGAGCCCCGTGGTCTTGGTCGACGAAGATCTGGCTGCGGTCCTCCAATCTCTGGTCAGGGGCGATGTGGCGAGGTTGGAGAGCGCTCCTATGCCCTTGTTCCTCCGCGACGACTGGGAGCAGGTAGTGGAGTCCATGCCCGTCTTCAACGGGGACGGGCCCGTGCCCACAGAGGCTCCCGAGGAACCGGTGGACG
This sequence comes from Triticum urartu, assembly GCF_056163025.1. Classification (NCBI taxonomy): domain Eukaryota; kingdom Viridiplantae; phylum Streptophyta; class Magnoliopsida; order Poales; family Poaceae; genus Triticum; species Triticum urartu. The sequence goes on along the minus strand of NC_141874.1, from coordinate 366,244,597 downwards.
TGTCCTCCAACGACTCCAGCGAAGGGGAGGAAGGAGGGGAGCAGGAAAAAGGGCCTGACTCCGAGGCGACTGACGGAGAGTCGAGGGCTCCCCTCCCCCGGCGCAGGTCCCGCGTTCTCCGCCTCTCTCCGAGCGATGACGACGAGGATGATGACGAGGAGGGCGGCGGGAGCTTGCCCCCGATCCCGAAGAAGGATAGGACCGGGCTGATCTCCCGTGGGTCTGCCCCGGCCTCGAAGCGGACCGCAGACGCGCCTTCCGCTCCCGAGCTTCCCGAGGTTGACCCTTCTAGCCGGCTTTCAGGCTTCAAATTTGGCCGGAGGCTGCCTGAGCTCACTGGCCACGACCCGTAAGCGCTTGATTCTTGTCTTTATTTCTTGTTCTGCATCTCTTGGATAGGCTGGCGCCCGCAGCAAAGAAGCCGAAGGGAGCTCCTGAGGTTCCATCCAGGGCAGCGCCTCTGCCCGCGAAGGAAGGTGACCGCGACGCATGGGCCTCTCCTTCCCGGTCGTCCTCGCAAGGCCTGGCTGAGCCGGCTGGGGCGAGCTCAGCCCCCATGGCCCAAGCGACTCCCGAGGTGCCTATGCCTGTTGCCGCCACCACAGCCGTTGGGGCGCAGCAGGCTCCGCCTCAGGATGCTGTGGTCGCGCTGCCGCCTTCTCCTCCTACTCCACCGACTGCTATCTCTCCGACTCCTCCTGCCGTTCTGGATCGTGCTGCTGCTGAGCTGGACCGGCTACGGCAGGATCTTCTTGGCGCCGACCCTCGCTTGGTGGTCGGGCGCTTGTAGCTGGCTTCAGGATGGATTCGCTCCGATGCTTTGATTCGGGCGGCGCTGGTCCAGGCTTCGATGGCTTGCGATGAGGAGAGGCAGGCCGTCCTTGACGCGAAGGCTGCTCGTGATGCAGCCCTGGGGGAGGTGGTCGACGTCCGTGGTTGCTGCAAGGTGCTGGAGGATGAGCTGCAAGGCCTGCGGGACCAGCTCGCGAAAGAGGCCCACCTTCGCCAAGAGCGGGAAGAAAGCGTGAAGGCTCGCGAGGCGGCCGTCAAGGACCAGGAGGCCAAGCTCAGGAAGCGCCGTGACCGCCTAGGCGCGCTGGAGCAGGAGTTGGGGGCGAGGAAGGTCGAGCTGGACGACAAGGCCCAGGTTCTTGCCAAGGACCGTGTGGCCTTCGCGGAGATGGAGGCGAAGGCTCGCTCCTCGTTGAGGACGCTTTACGACAGCGGCCTGGAGAGCCTGCTGGCTGGCGCCGAGGACGGCCCCGCCAAGCTGCTTCCCTTCCTGGTTCGCGCTCTTGAAGATGTCGCCCTTAGCCTTGGCCCCACGGCCGAGGCCGAGGCGTGTGTCCTGTCTTCTGCAGCGCTGACGCGGGTCCTCACCCACATCTACCTTCGCGATCCCAGCGTCGACCTCGACAGCCTGTTGGAGCCAGCAAGCGGCGAGCGTGCCGCTGCCGCTGCCGCTGCCGAGGCCGTGAAGGGTTGCGCGGAGGCTCTGCTGGGGAAGTTCCGGGCCTTCAGCACCAAGCCGAAGCGAGGCGCTTCCGACCCTGCTGCTCCATGAGGCGAACCCACTCCGCACTGCTCCGCCGCCGACAGGTGACTCCGTTGTGGCTCCTGTGCTGCCTTCAATTCCTGCACATGTATCATGCCTCGGAGAGGCGTGAAAACTTGCGTTTGGCATTGAGATAACAGTGTGGACTGTAATATTTGCTTTTGAATTCCTTGAAATTTGCGCTTTTCCTTCCTACTTGCTTATGTTCTACGCCGGCAGAGCCCGACCCCGCGCATACCTCAGCCGCCATTAGCCCCGACCAAAAACCAGGACGGGACCAAGGAGTGAGGGGCTACGTGACAAGTTAGGCTCCTGAGTCGCGATGCTCAGGAGTCCCCCTTGGCGCACGAACAGCAAGTAGGGAGGTGAGATGTGGGTGGATCTACCATTCTACGTCTGTAGAGCCCGGCCCCGCGCATACTTCAGCCGCCGTTAGCCCCGACCGGAAACCAGGACGGGACCAAGGAGTGAGGGGCTACGTAACCAGTTAGGCTCCTGAGTCGCGATGCTCAAGAGTCCCACTTGACGCTCAAACGGCCTTCATACCTTGGCTCCGCTCGGGGAGAAACGCGCGACGAACCAGGCCTGGGGGGGGGGGGCCTGGCTGGGTGGCGTGCGTCTGGGCGTGACCCAGGCGCAGCCCCCGTGCCCAGCCCCCTCGCGCGGCACTCCGTAGGGGAGGCGTTACGATGATGCTAGACACCGAGCTCTGGGCTCCCTGAGGTTAGTGCGGCCCGGGGGCCACCCTCAGTTTTTTATCACCAGCGCGGAGCATACCGCTTCCGTATGTGTACGGGCATAGCCGCTCCTCGGCAGTGTCATCAGCCAGCGCAGAGCATGGTGCTTCCACTGGTACGTGGGAGGGGGCTCCTCCCGCGTGTACAGCAACGCCCTGACACGTGGCTGGCACGGTAGGGCCTGGCGAGGTGTATCTGGGCACCCGTGAGCCAGCGTGGGACTCATGGGGCCCTACCTCTAGGCGGGTTGCACCTGGCACTGGGCCTTATCTTGTGATGTGTTCCTGCAAATTTGGTTAGATGCCGGCACTCTACGTCCTCGGGTCCCGGCCCTCGAGCTGGTCTCAGCCGTCGCTGGAATGCCAGGTTGCGATGCCGTGGACAAGGCCAGAGGGTGAGGGCTGGAGAGCCAGTAAGAGCCCTGAGTCGCGATGCTCAGGTACCCCCCCTTTAACGTGCATGTGGTCGGCATGGAGAAGAAGAGGTGCCGTGGACCGACATCAAATAATCAAGCATGGTGGGTCGAAAGCATAGCCGGAAATAAACGCAAAAGGGATACGTGCCGCTGGGTCTGGCCCGAGCGACTTGCGGATGATGCAGCCCGAGGGGCGCCCCCAACAAAGTAAGCTAACAACATGAAATAAAAGGGATACATGCCGCAGGGACGGACCCACGCGGCCTGGGAATAATGCAGCCCTGGGGGGCGCTCCCAGCTGGAAATGAAACTTGAAATATGTCACCTGACGATGTTGAGGACGAAGCAGCGTTGGTGTAGCAGACTCGGTGGGCTGCGGAAGCCGATCCTCACGAGCTCCCAGGCCTAGGGGCCTCGGGAGGCTCCGGAGGCGCTGGTGGCTCCTTGCGGACCATCTCCATCTCCGCCAGGGCTGCGGAACGCCTGGCCTCTTGAGCCTCCATGTTGCCCCTCATGAGGCGCTGGTACGTGGCAGCCGCGCTCGGCAAGCCGTAAGGCATGCGAATGTAGCTGTGGGGTGGACCTTCGCAGCGCCCCACTCGCGAGGGCCAGAGGCGCTCCAGAGGGGCGACTCGATTGAGCCCTGGCATGTCGATGCAGACGCGCAGCCCACCATCCTCGCCTGGATGGGGAGCCACAGCTGGTAGGCGGCGGCTGCCTCTCATGACTCTTGACTCCTGTAGCTCCTGAATGGCCTTGCTGACGAACTCCTGAGGGTCTGGCCCTCCTTGCCTTACTCCTTCTTGAGGGAAACGTGCTTCGAAACACGCCCCCATGTGGTTCCCAAGCGCCTCCCTCGTGACCCTAGCCAGGTCGGTGGCCCTCCAGGGGAGAGCCCCCGGGCCCTGCCTAAGGAGGGCACCGGGCGTGCTTTCCTATGCGATGGAGGGAGGTTCCCCCTGGGCAGGCGCGGGCCCTGAGGGGCCTGCCTCCTGAGGAGCCGGGCCAGACGATGTCTTCTTCTTCTTGGAGGTGGCCTCGGGAAGCCTCCTGCTTCCGCGATCCGGGTCTTCCAGTGATGCGGCCTGAAAGGCTCGTTCCAGGGAACACACCGCATCCTTCTCTTCACAAGGCACCGTGATGACTCCGCCACTTCCTGGCATCTTGAGGACGTTGTAGCCGTGGTGAGTTACGGCCATGAACTTGGCCAGCGCTGGGTACCCAAGGATGGCGTTGTATGGCAGGCGAATGTGAGCGACGTCGAAGTCGATGAGCTCGGTGTGGTAGTTGTTGCGTGGCCCGAAGGTGACAGGGAGGCAGACCTGCCCAATCGGGACCGTGGAGCTGTCGGTGACTCCGGAGAAAGGCTTGGTTGGCTGAAGCTGGTTGTAGGGCACTTGGAGATTGTTGAATGTTTCCACGGACAGGACGTTGAGCCCTGCCCCGCCATCGATGAGGGTCCTGGTGACCAGCACATTGCTGATGATTGGGGAACAAAGCATCGGGAGGACTCCGGCCGTGGCCGCACACTTGAGCTGATCCGCTGAGCTGAACGTGATGGCGCACGCCGACCACCTGAGAGGGTGCGTGGCTTCAAGCTTGGGGAGGACTCAATTCACTTCGCGGGCGAACTGCTTGAAGATGCGTTGAGAGGCTAGGGCTTGAGCCCCGCCCAGGATGCAGGCGATCGCGCGCGGCTCCTGGAAGCCCCCAGCCCCCTCGTCCTGATGGCGGTCCTCGTTTCTCCTTGGCTGCGGCGACAGCGGAGGGAGGCCTGCGTTGCCTTGCGGGCGATCCTCGTGAGGCTGATCCCTCCAGTCTCCCTTGCGAGGCGGGTCTTGCCAACGATCCTCGCGAGGTCGATCGCGCCACCCTTGGCGCGGGCAGCGGTCTTCCCAGCGTCCTGCGTTCCTTCCTCCTCCTCGATCGTAGCCCCGGTCACCGCGGTCGGGACGACGGCCAATCCTTCCATCTCGCACGGCTTGGAGCTCTTGACATTCGTTGGTGTTGTGGGTGTGGAGGTCGTGTTACACACTGTACCGACCGCCCTTGGAAGATTCCGGCTGATCTCTGCCCCGCTTGGTGTCTGGTTCTGCCGCGAGCACGGCAGCCCCCTTGCGCTTCACATCTTTGGCCTTGGGCTTCTTCTCTTTTGGGTGTGCGGCGGGCAGCTCGAGGAGGGAGAGACGCCCTTCCTTAGCCCTGGTGCACTTGGTCGCCAAGTTGAACAGCTCCAAGGAAGTGCACAGGTCTTCATGCATCGCATGCTCCTCCTTCATCTTGACGTCGCGCACGCCGTCGGAGAAGGCTGAGATGATGGCCTCCTCGGTCACCTTGGGAATCTTGAGGCGTGCATTGTTGAAGCGCTGGATGTACTTCTGCAGGGTCTCTCCGGGTTGTTGCTTGATGCGGCGCATGTCGCTCACGGCGGGTGGCCGGTCGCGAGTACCTTGGAAGTTGGCGATGAAGCGGGTGCGCATCTCGTCCCAGGAGGAGATCGTGCCTGGAGCTAGGTTCAAGAGCCAGGTGCGGGCCCCGTCCTTGAGCACCATGGGAAACCAGTTCGCCATGACCTTCTCGTCTCCGTTGGCAGCTTCGATGCCCAGCTCATAGAGCTGGAGGAACTCCGCAGGGTCGGCCGTGCCGTCGTAATGAGGAGGCAGGTCTGGCTTGAACTTGCCGGGACACGCGACGCTGCGTAGCTCGGTGGTGAAGGCACGACATCCTGCTGTGGCCACAGGAGGCCTTGGGTGATGGAGAGCTTGGTCTTGCAAGTCCCCATGCGCTGCAGCTGGGAGCAGCACGGGGTCTTGACGTGCGGGAGCAGGAGCATGGCCGCGACGTGCTGGAGCAGGGAGCGCCCGGGCAGCTTCTTGCGGGCGAGGGACTTCTTGGCAGCTCTACTCTTGCTGTGCTGGCACCTGACGGAGCGGTTTCCGCCCAGGGGCCACGCGCCTTGGATCCTGGGCGCCTTCTTGAGGAGGCGGCGGCTGGGGCGCCCCCGGAGCTTCGTCGCCCGCACAGGGCGGGGTGCGGTGCAGCGGAACAGACAGCGCAGGAGAGCCCCCTGCAGCGCGGACGAGCTTGGCGACACGGTCGAGCCATTCTTCGTGGACGTCATCGACGGGACGGTAGCGCAGGAGCTCGTTTGCCGCGATGAGCGCAGCTTGAGCCTCCATGGGTGCGCGGAGCGCGCGGGACGAAGAACCAGCTGGGGTGAGCGAGGGAATAGCGATGCGGCTGTCTTGTCGCATGGACGGATGCTGAGACGATGCTTGCTGCTCGTTTCCCGCCGGGCCGGTGGCGGCATTGACAGCAGGTGACGGGGAACGGCGAGGACGCCCGCCGACAGGAGCCGTCTGGGCGACGCGGGAAGCGAGAGCAGCTCGGCGCTTGGCGCGGGCCAGACTAGCGTCAGACATGGACGCGATGGTCGGAGGAGAACGGGGTGGTGGAAGACGAATCCCGGTGCACCCCTACCTGGCGCGCCAAATGTCAGATTTTGGGTTCTGGCAGACCCTAGAGGTTCGAACACTGGGGTGCGCGCGGAGATTTCGCCTTCTACCTACCTGCACCCCACCGCCTCGCTAAGATCTAAGCTATGGAAAGAACAGCACAAGAGACACAGGGTTTATACTAGTTCGGGCCACCATTGTGGTGTAATACCCTACTCTAGTTTGTGGTGTGGTGGATTGCCTCTTGGGCTGATGATGATGAGCAATACAAGGAAGAACAGCCTCGCGAGGGTCTGTTCTTGGCTGGGGGATGAACTGCTAGGAGGAGTTCGGTCACCCTTCTCTGTCTTTGCGTGATGCTACTCGATCCAATCCCAGCTTGTTTCTGGATTGGCCGATCCTCTCTACCCTGGGGATGGCTAGTCCTATTTATAGGCAAAGGCCCTGGGCCTCTTCCCAAATATTGAGCGGGAAGGGCGCCAACAATTGGCCATTTTGAAGGGGAACATCTGGTACACTTATCCTGACTAAAGTTGGTCCTCGCCTGCCAAAGGCTCGGGTGGTGATGCTGGCATGGGCTCCACAATGACTTCCTCCCTGCCGTTGGGCTGGTCTTGGTCTCGTTGCACCGAAACGGGTGCCTTTGCTTGATGCTCTCGCCTGCGCTTGCTCCCTTTGCACCAAAGAGGAAAGGAGGACACTGCGCGGGCTGGCGCCCGCCTGGCGCCCTTGGTCGTCATGGCTTGCGTCACAGGCACCTCGTGAGGTACCCCGCCTTGATCTCTCCGCCTCCTCGCGAGCCAGCCTGATGAGGCCGTGCCTGAGGAAGCTCCGTGTCGTCCGCCCCGCGAGGCTTGGCCCCTCGCGAGGGTCTTGGGTCTGTGTTGATGAAGATGGGCCGTGCTAGGCCCCCCTTTGAGCCACGCCGCAGGCCGCAGGCAGGCAAGTCTGGGGACCCCATTCCCAGAATGCCGACAAGATCGTCTCCTGTAGCCATATGGATGTGGAGGATATAGTCCTCAATCCAGACCCTAGGGTCTGTTGTTCCGTCGTATTCCTCTATGTTTACGGGTTTGAATCCCTCTGGAAATTCATGGTCCAGCACCTCATCGGTGAAACATAGGGGGTGTGCGGCGCCCCTGTATCTGGGTGTACCGCGTTGTTCGGATGTTTGTTGAGTTGCATCATATGCTGGAGCGCGTTTGCGTGGTCCATAGATGGATCTGGTTGCGCCGTCCTTTTGATGCGAGCCCTCACGTGGATCGCGCATTGGCTTGTGTGCGGCATTGATTACCGTTCTATGTTGGCCGTGAGGTCGTCTATTCGGCCAGGTGGCCGTTTTAATTTTTGGTTGCGGGTGATCTAAGGCGTCCTCATCGAATTCAGGTAGCAACTTTCGCTTCGGGTAGCTCTTGGTGGGGCGATTACCGCCATACTTTGCTGATGTGTTGAGTACTTTGCTCCATCTGATTTGGAGTGTGTCTTGCGCAGCCTTCAGCCTTTGCTTCTACTTTGATGGGCATTCTGTTGCTCCGGGTGGCTGTCCGGTGTTATGTCATCCGGACTATTATCTTTGACAGAATCGGGTTGTTCGGTTTGATTCTCCGTGTTGCCGTGGTCCAGCAATGGTTCGCCCTGCTCTAACGCTGGGTCTGTAGGATCGTTGTTTCTACTGAGGCGGGATGTGGGGCGGCGCTTACACCGCCGCCTTGACTGCTTCTCGAGGGGACAACCTTTCGTTGCGTCCTTCCGTTCCTCGTCGTCGTTTTCTTTTGGTGTGTTCACCATGCATACGTCATGTGGTGAAGTGGGCATCCAATGCCCTGTGGGCAGTGGTTCCTCTTTGTTTCCCGCATCGTCGTCCATACCGTCGATGTCTTCAGTGTCGAAGTCGAGCATGTCGGTTAAGCCATCGACAGTGGCTACTAAGTGGGTGGTGGGTGGGCCGCGAATTTCTTCATTGTCCGCATCCCAGTCCTGCCGGACATAGTTCGGCCAGGATCCTCCTGACAGGGGGAGAGACCTTAATGAGTTCAGTATGTCGCCAAAGGGCGAGTGCTGAATAATATCCGCGGAGGTAAACTCCATGATCGGCGCCCAATCGGATTCGATAGGAACGGGCGCAGGCGGCTCGGAGTCCATGGCCGGAGAAGGATCCAGCAGTTCAACAACACGGCTCTCGTGTAAGGTAAGGTCGATGTTCGGCTCGATCGCCGCTAAGGGTAAGGCTTCGGTGGAGGGGTCCATCCACCCATCCGTGGACGGTGCAACTGGCTCCAAATTGAGGGTCGGAGCGGCTGCCTGTGCGATCTCCTGGACACTGTCCGATGGTAGAGCTAAATCGTACTCATCGTGACTGCGTGACGCACAAGGCAGAGGATCGAATCCGTCGAAGACCAATATCCACGGATATGGGGCGTGTAGTTTAAGCTTCCAAACCTGACCTGGTGGCCAGGGGCGTAACTTTCAATCTGCTCCCGATGGCCAAGCGAATCGGCCCGCAGTGCAAAGCCGCCGAATACGAAGATCTGTCCGGGGAGAAAAGTCTCACCCTGGACTGCATCGCCATCGATGATAGTAGGAGCCATCAAGCCTAATGGCGACGACACAGAGGAACTCTCAATGAAAGCACCAATGTCGGTGTCAAAACCGGCAGATCTTGGGTAGGGCGTCCCGAACTGTGCGTCTAGGCCGGATGGTAACAGGAGGCAGGGGACACAACATTTTACCCAAGTTCGGCCCCTCTTGATGGAGGTAAAACCCTACATCCTGCTTGATTAATATTGATAATATGGTAGTACAAGAGTAGATCTACCACGAGATCAGAGAGGCTAAACCCTAGAAGATAGCCTATGGTATGATTGTATGTTGTAGTTGTTGTGTCCTACGGACTAAAACCCTCCGGTTTATATAGACACCGGAGAGGGTTAGGGTTACACAAGGTCGGTTCCAAAGGAGGAGATATACATATCCGTATTTCCTAGCTTGCCTACCACGCCAAGTAGAGTCCCATCCGGACACGAGACGAAGTCTTCAATCTTGTATCTTCATAGTCTAACAGTCCGGCCAATGGAGATAGTCCGGCTGTCCGGAGACCCCCTAATCCAGGACTCCCACACTATCCCTCTTGGTTCTTCTTCATCTCCGCCACGCGCCGGCCGTCACGTCCAGCGCTTTGGTCGCCTTTGTGTGGACTTCGAGGAGCTCCGCAAGAGGAAGGGATCCCCCAGCGGCAGCAACATCTTCGGGCCGTTGAAGCAACGGAAGTACATCGCTGTCGACGAGTAAGTACCTTATCCTGGTGATCTTCTACATGCCGCCTTCCTTTCTTGACGGTTGTCCCCTCAGGTCCCCTTTTGCTAAGGCCGCGAAATCTCTGGAGAAGCAGCTCCCTCTCGTCCCATCGCACTCGCCAAGCCCCAGCGCTACAGGCTCGGACGCTGCCCACGGCGTGGGGTCAGCCTCGGGAGTTGGTCCGTTAGCAAGGTGCCCCAAGCTTGCTCCTTTGCCGTCCTTTCTTCGCAGCCTTGCTCGGAGCGCAACAGGCGTGCCGATGGCTCCTCCATTCATCACGGTTGGTAGCTGGCTAGCCACGATCCTGGAGTCTTCTCCAAGCAGCGGGCCTTGTTCGGTCTGGACCCCTCGAGAGAGTCAACTGGCGCCTGGGGCCATGCCAGCCCCTAGCCCCCAACCGGGAGGTGGTGTGCCACTTGATGCTCCACCCGCAGCCCCTGAGGTGGAGGACGAGGTGGGCCGAGCATTCGAGCTCGAGCACGGGCGCAGCGTGGTCCGCCACGAGCTCTTCCAGGAGGCGATGGGCGCGATGAACTGCCTTGGTGAATAGCTTGCTGGTGTCGACTCGCGTCTTGAGGCTGAAGGTCTTCGTTTGGTGGAGGAGCGGCGCAAGTTGTGAGTGGCCATCAACCTTGGTCGTTATCATCGCGACCTCGAGAACGCGAAGGCTGAGGCGTCCCTCAAGATTGCCAATGAGGCCCGCTCGCGAGCTTTGGAAGAAGCTTGCGAGGCCGATCGCTGCCGCGAGGCTGTGGAGGAGCGCGCGTGGGAGCTCCAGGCCTGGAGCATGTCCCTTGAGCAGCAGGTCGAGGCATGCGGGGCCGCCCTTGCGTTGATGAGGGGGACACCTGCGAAGGAAGAGGAGGTCCAGCGGTGCGAGGAGACGCAGGCCCTGGAAGCCGTGGAGCGCAGCCTCGAGCTCGAGCGACTGGAGACGAGGGAGCGTCAAGTCGCTCAAGCTGAAGATGTCGTCGGGGCCCGCGAGGCCATAGTCGAGGAGGAGATCAATCGCCGGGTGGCCGTGGTTCGCGTTGATCTAGAGGGCAGGTACGACTTGAAGCAAAAGCTCGCCGGACAGGAGGGTGCAGGCAGGGCCGCCGCCCTCGGGCCCAGGCTGGACGAGGCCGAGAGGCGTGCAGAGGCTACAACCGCCGCCTTGGTTGCGGCGCAGGTGGACTTGGCCTCTGCCCGCGCTGAGCTGCTTTCCCTCCAGAGACGAATTGACGACGCTGTCATCCGTTTGTCACGGCAGATGTCCTTGTGAAAGGACTTAGTCATGGAGCCATCACAACGGGTTAGCTTAAAGGTGTTAAACCGGACAAGGGGACACGGGGAGTTTATACTAGTTCGGCCCCTTCGGTGAAGGTAAAAGCCTACGTCTAGTTGTGATTGGTATTGCTAGGGTTTCTAAGGCCGGGGAGCGAATCCGCTTTGTCTGGCTCTCGAGTTGTTGTCTGTCCTCCAAACCGGTGCTGGGTCGTCCCTTTATATACATAGGTTGGCGCCCGCCGGTTTATGGAGTCCCAAAGCCGGATCATAAACGTGTCAGGTTCGGTCTCTATACTTCCTATCTTACAATGCAAGTTACATAATTAGGTCGGTTTACATCTACAGGCCTTAACTCGCCTCTGGGCCTTGGGCCTTCATAAAGCGTCAACATTCTTACATCTTCATGGGCTTCTAATCTTCATAAAGCTAACCTGGCTATTCCTGGCCGGTTTACATCCAGTAGTAATATCCCCAACATTAGGTCCCAGATTGGTTTGAACTTGTTCATGTAAATCTTCAATACTTAGAAAAAATTCCTCCCTTGCATCTTCACCTTGATCTTGTAAACCGCCGTGACGTCATACTTCAGGATCATGATAGACCGCCCTGACATCATCTATCCGTTGGATTGGTGAAGGATAAGCATAATGTAATTCTTATTCTTGTTTCATCCATATGTTAATCTTTTTCTTCCGGAGTTTGTTCACGATGATTAAATTCTCGGTTTCACTTGATTCATCTTTTCTTTTCCGGAGTTCCAAGTTTCAACTTATCTCGTCGCAGAGCTTCATCCAATCATCGCAAGGTTTCACCTTGTGTTTTCAACTTCTCTTTCTTTTCGTTATCCTTTTGTTACTGGAGTTCTTCATGAAGGTTCTACATGATGGTGCATCAAGGATTTATTTCCTTCTCGAAGTGTTCATCAACATTCTTTTCTAAGGACCTCAAATATTCTTCTTCGTGCAGTCCGGAGTGCAATTCTTTCTACCATATTTTTGGAGGTGGTATTATGTCATTCTTGATAATTTGAGTTCATGTTCCATGATTCACATGTTGTTAAGAATGAGTTATTTTAAATCCATCAATCTCGTCATTGGAGTTATCTTGGGTGATATTTCAGCTAAAACCTTCCCTAAGGATCGTTGCTATTTATGGTGCTTATAAATGACCCAAGTTCTTCATTTATCCTCCTGGTGAAATAGTTTCTCGTCTCCGTGTCATATAAATCCAATCAAATCTTTTTCGTGAGTGGCAGAATTTCACCTCATAGTTTTGAGATGTTCTCCATAAGCCCACTACAAGCTTATATTTTCATTGTTGGTTTTCCTACAACTCCGTTCGACCATTCTCCTAAGGATGCCTTTTCAAGCTCAATTGTGGCACCACTTGGCATTTTCTTCCCCATTCTTTTATTTCAATTCTCTATCTTCTATTCTTTTGTTCCGGAGCCATTGTGATGTTGCTCTTTTCTCTCATCATCTTGGATCGTGTTATTTTCGTGCTTATCCATTTAACCGGAGTGTGTGCCCACTGCTCAAGTTCTTTCATTTTATCAAGCCTTGCATATCTTTCCAACCGGAGTGCTGTTTGAAGTTGTTCTTCCTTATTTCTTTTTCTAACGGAGTGTTTTCAACTTCGTTCATCTCCGTTGTATTCTATTCTTGAAATGGTTTAACCTTTCAAGGTTCTTTGGTTTCACTCGTTTGTCAAAGAAGCAACTTAGTTTTACCTCTTCTCTTTCTCTTCCGTTTTTCACTCCGGTGCGATTCTAGATCTCGCGACGAGATCCTCTCGTAGTGGTGGAGTGTTGTAACGCCCCGAGACCGTTGCGCCAGGTGTCTTCCAGTTATTCGCCGGTGTTGCCATGTCATTTGCTTGCGTGTTGCTTTCCATCATGTCATCATGTGCATTGCATCATCATGTTTTCGAAACTTGCATTCGTCCGGATTCTCCGAGTTCTCTCCGTTGTCCGTTCTGAGCCCAACCACACTTGCACGTGCCCGCGGCATGTCCGAAATAGTATTTTATAAGTGGACAGAAAATGTTCTCGGAATGGGATGAGAGTTGGCGTGTGGTCTTATTATAGTGTAGATAGACCGCCTGTCAAGTTTCATCCCATTCGGAGATCGTTTGATGCCCCAACGGATAACTATAGCGGCAGTATAGCCGGTCTAACGTCGGACGTTTTTGGTCTCCGGAAACCGTGTCGGGCTGCATCTCTCCCCTCTTCTCTCAGACCGACCCGCTCTTCACGTTCCACCAGACCCAACCTAACCTCTCTCGTCAGCCCGCGGCCCTCCTCGCGCGCGCGCCCGAAAGCTGTCCCGGACCCGACCCGGGCAGTCGTCACCGTTAGATCCGGATCATCCCCAAACATCTACAAAATATCACCATTTTATTATTTGGACTCCCTAGCCTATTCTTTCTGAACCGTCCGATTTTGATCGGATGATCCAAACTCCACCTTTTCCTTATTTTTATAGACCACCACCTACCAAATCAACCTAACCCTAAAATCTAGGAGCCCTGTCCCTCCGCCGCCACCTACCTGCCTTTTCCTCTCTCTCGGGATCCATCCCGTCGCCACTTGGTCTCTCCTTGGATACATCGCCGACCAATCCCCACCGGAATCCATTTGATCCAATCCATGCACCAATCTATCCAACCACCACAGCCCATGCAGAACCCCTGTTCCCCTCATCGTGAGCCAGGGAGAGAAGCACCCTGTCGCCTCTTGCCTCGTGCCGTCCCCGTCGCCCCGGCAAACCACATCTCCGGCGACCATTACCAGATGAGCGTCGCCCCCTTCTTCTCCTTCCCATGCTCCTCCCGTTTCTCCCTCTCTCATCTCTCTCTGTTCTTCTTTCTCTGTCGACAGGAAGACCCCGCCGAAGAGGCTGCCCTGCGACGGCTCATCGCCGTCTTAACCAGCGCCGCCGCTGAGAACGCCCTCGCGCCTGCTCCGTCGCGCCATCGCCCGGATCCGCCTCAACTCCTGCCCTTGCCAAGTCCATCGTCGCCGGCCCCCTTCGCGCCCCTGGCTGCCGCTGTCTGCATCGAGCAAGAGCAGCTCGTCGCCCAGTGCCTCGGCGCCCCTGCGCCGCCGGAGTCCTCAGCGCCGCCGTGTCCGCTGCTGCTCCTCTTCATCGAGCCGCCCAAGTCCCAGCAAGCCGCGCCCCGTCTGTTCCATCTTCGCCATGTCCCAACTGCCTCTGTCGCGAGGGAGACCAGCGCCGCATCCTGCTTCCTATGAATCGAAAGCGAGCACCCGCTCCACTTGACACGTTGACTGCATCGCTCGCACGGGCCGGCCTCGCTTCGTGCCTCATCGCGCCCCACCCGCGGCCCAGCAAGTCGCTGCGGCCCAACCTCTCCACCGAGTCGGGCCAAGGCCCATGGGTCAGGCCACCCCCAGCGCCTCACCTTTCTTTTCCTGCTGCTGGGCTAATTCAGTTCCAGCCCATCATGTTTTTTTCCTGTCCAGGGAATTTAGTTTTTCCCAGAGAGTGCCAGTTTTGCAGAACGTCCCCTATACTTCATGCATTTAATATATTCACAATCGTGCATCGGATTAAAACAAACTTAATATGAAACTTGCTTATAATTTCATCTAGTTTAATAATATGCAACTTTCATCTATGTTTAAAATGTGTAAAATGTTGTTAGTTTAAATTTGCTTAAATAACATGCTAAAATGGTTTAATTCATAACTAAATAATCGTAGCTCGGATTTTAATAAAATTTATATGTAGATGGGGTAGAATTTTGCCTAGTTTAACATGGTTGCTTCACTTTGCATGCTTAACAACTCTAAAATTATGTTTAGGGCAGAGTAGTACCAAACCGAATATATGCATATGGGGATTTACCGGAATTGTTGTTCGTTGCTTCCGGCCTCATTTAAACTTGACTAGATAGGTAGTTTTACTTTGCTTCACCCTCTTGCCATGTTTAACAACATTTAATATTGTTGGGTACATAAACGAGATATAACTAAATAACTTGAATGTGGTGTTTCGTCAATCTGCAACGGAGTTGCATGCTGAGCTCCACTTAATTTGTAGGATTGTTTGTGCATTTTGCCATGCCATGCCTCATTAAACTTGACATGCATCATACTTGTTTGCGCATCGTGCCATGCTTATGTGATGTTTGTTTACTATGTTGTGTGCTTCTTTTTGGTGTTGCTTCTTCGGGTTGGTTCCGATTACGTCGCGTTTGTGAGGATCCGTTCAACTACGTCTGTTTTTCTTCCTCATGGACTCGTTCTTCTTCCTTGCGGGATCTCAGGCAAGATGACCATACCCTCGAAATCACTTCTATCTTTGCTTGCTAGTTGCTCGCTCTTTTGCTATGCCTATGCTACGATACCTACCACTTGCTTATCATGCCTCCCATATTGTTAAGCCAAGCCTCTAACCCACCTTGTCCTAGCAAACCGTTGTTTGGCTATGTTACCGCTTTGCTCAACCCCTCTTATAGCATTTTTAGTTGCAGGTGAAGATTGGAGCTTGTTCCATGTTGGAACATGGATATTTTGTTGGGATATCACAATATCTCTTATTTAATTAATGCATCTATATACTTGGTAAAGGGTGGAAGGCTCGGCCTTATGCCTGGTGTTTTGTTCCACTCTTGCCTCCCTAGTTTCCGTCATATCGGTGTTATGTTCCTAGATTTTGCGTTCCTTACGCGGTTGGGTAATAATGGGAACCCCTTGACAGTTTGCCTTGAATAAAACTCCTCCAGCAATGCCCAACTTTGGTTTTACCATTCGCCACCTAGCCTTTTCTTGCCCTTGGGTTCTGCAGACTCAAGGGTCATCTTTATTTAAACCCCCGGGCCAGTGCTCCTCTGAGTGTTGGTCCAACCTGTCAGCTGCCGGTGGCCACCAGGGGCAACTCTGGGCTGGCCTACCGGAACCTTGGACAATCCGGTGTGCCCAAAGAAAGAGATATGTGCAGCTCCTATCGGGATTTGTCGGCACATTCGGGTGGCTTTGCTGGTCTTGTTTTACCATTGTCGAAATGTCTTGTAACCGGGATTCCGAGTCTGATCGGGTTTTCCCGCTAGAAGGAATATCCTTCGTTGACCGTGAGAGCTTGTGATGGGCTAAGTTGGGACACCCCTGCAGGGATTTGAACTTTCGAAAGCCGTGCCCGCGGTTATGGGCAGATGGGAATTTGTTAATGTCCGGTTGTAGAAAACCTGAAGTTGATCTTAATTAAAATGCACCAACCGCGTGTGTAACCATGATGGTCTCTTTCCGGCGGAGTCCAGGAAGTGAACACGGTGTTGGAGTAATGCTTGATGTAGGTTGTTCTAGGATCACTTATTGATCATAGTTGATCGACCGTGCTTTTGCCTTCTCTTCTCACTCTCATTTGCGTATGTTAGCCACCATATATGCTAGTCGCTTGCTGCAGCTCCACATCATACCTTTTACCCTACCTATAAGCTTAAATAGTCTTGATCGCGAGGGTGTGAGATTGCTGAGTACCCGTGACTCACAGATACTTCCAAAACCAGCTTGCAGGTGCCGTTGAACCGTGTCGGTGATGCAACTGAGCTCAGGAGGAGCTCGATGAAGACTTTGTCCGTTGTGTTGTTTCATTCCAGTTGATCAGTAGTGGAGCCCAGTTGGGGACGATAGGGGATCTGTGTAGCTTTTTGGGGTAGTCTTCTTTTATTTTGGGTTCCGTAGTCAGACCTTTATTGTATCTGGTTGATGTAATGTTTTATTCATGTAATTGTGTGAAGTGGCGATTGTAAGCCAACTATGTATCTCTTTCCCTTATGTATTACATGGGTTGTGTGAAGATTACCTCACTTGCGACATTGCTTTCAATGCGGTTATGCCTCTAAGTCATGCTTCGACACGTGGGAGACATAGCCGCATTGAGGGCATTACAATCCGGTACTGGAAAAGATGCTCGAGCTAGCACCTTGCCCGGAGCCCTCAAAGGAAGACAAAGGGGGGAATAATGAGGGCGAAAGCGGGCCTCCATCGCTACCTATTCCGATCGAGGGAACTAGCGCCTCCATGAGGGAGGATAACAGAGGGGAGGTATCGGACATTCTCTCACCCCGGGGAAGGAAGAGGACTACCTCTGAAGATTTGGAAACCAAGGTTTCCAAGCGGGAGAAGAAATCTCCACCAGAGGGTCTTGCCTTGGAGGGTGCTCTTGCCGCACAAAGTCCGCGCGGGGATTAGCCCTCCAACAAGCTGTAAGTAATCAAAAAGTACTTTAATAGTGGAGATATACTACCTTACCTCTGAGGAAAATAACCGAAGTATTTATTGCAGTTCGGATCTTAGCCCTTCTCAGCAGAGCTCGTCTTACGGGGATCTTCTTTTCGGAGATGATGGATTGCGAAACGCCTCCCCCGGACTCCTCCGCTCAAGAAGCGGGCGACCTTGAAGTGTCGTCACGAAGGGCCTCTCCGGATCCGGCGAGGCCAGAAGATAATCCTATAGTCACCCGAAGTCCCCAACGTCCGGCTCTCGAAGAGAGCAAACAGAAGAGTCCTGCACCGTCTGTTATGCGGTCGGACGTACTGAGAGAGCTATTGGAGCGAGCGGCCATCTCAGAAGAACACCGTACATTGATGGGTACGGTGATGGAAAGGATCTCATCCGCCGAAAGCGGGTTGCATGATGCCTTTATGAGTCTACTAACGGGCTTTGAGGTACGTAAAATGATATACATTTGTGATGGTACCGCACATTTTTAGGTGTGCGCTGTGTAGATAGTAGCCCCTGAGACTCTGGTTGTCGCCGAAAACGATGGAAAACAGAGGATCGTAGTCCCAGGTAATAACCATACCGCTTTGATGTGCAGGTAGCGGGAGCTCCGGTGGCTAGCCGGACTCATGAATTGCCGGACTGAAGCGGCAACTGGATGCGGCGGATGCCGACATCGAGCTTGTTAACAAGAGGCTTGACGAGGCACAGGGTAAGTGTTATTTTCTGGTGAATGCCACATAGTAAGAGCAGCATGATGCCGGTATCTTTAATATGTTGTGACTGCAGATGGAGCTGCCACCGTGGAAACCTTGCGGGCAGAACATGCCCGAGCCAAGGAACAAGCAAGGATTAGTAATGCGACTGCTTTGAAGGGGCCAAAGAGTTGAAAGCCGAGAAGGCCGCACATTGCGAGAGCAAAGAGAAGATGGCCAAGATGGCCGTTGAATTAAAAGACATTGTCGACCGTTGCCAGTTCCTAGAAAAAGAAAACCGAGCGCAGGCAACGGACCTTGAGAAGGCCACGATGGCGGACAAAGACACCCGCTCTGCTATGAGAGCGAAGAAGGAGGAGCTGCGGGAAGCCGGGGATATTGCGGCTAGGAAGCCCTTCATGCTATGGAGGAAGTTGGGAGATCCACGATCTGCCCCTCTGGATCGGCTGTGGAGTTTGGCAGATGCATATATGGACTTGGCGGCGAGCGCTACCGATGCGGCCAAATACTTCCAAGGTCAAACAAATCGTGAAGTGGACAAGCTGTTCTGGTCGCAATTCAAAGTTCCAGAGCGTCCGCTTCCATTGACTGATCAGCTAGCCGAATGGGCCGAACTAAATAGGTTGTCTGAACTCGCCATGAGGTCTGTCGTGGATCAGCTATGGGTGGAAAAGCCAAAGCCGAACAGCTATTTCAGCTTAGTGCAGTAGTTCCTTGGTGCGGTGCCGCGCATTAATGCGATGAAGAGGTCGGCGTGCATAGAAGGCTCGCGGATGGCCCTTGCTCGTGTTAAAGCATACTGGGCGGAGATGGACGCTACCACTGTTGCGGCGCAGGGTTCGGCCATAGGCCGAGTGGCTGCCGAGCACTATTTCGAAGAGGTTCTCGAGGGTGCTCGTTTGATAGAGGCCCAATGCTCGAAGAATATTATGTTTGAGTGACATGTATTCCCATTGTAAACACAATGTTTTTATGAAATTTTGTAAGGCTGTATTTATACTTTTGCCGGAAAGTAATATGATGCCTCCTGTGCGGCCGTTTATGTATATATGTATATAACCTGAAAGATTGCAGTCGTCGGCTTCAACCCTCACGCATATAATGCGGAGGTGCTCGCAAAAAACGGGTGTTCACACTTAACCCAACGTTTTGGTCCTATTAAGGAGGTGATAGCGCAGCGAACGAGGCAACCGGACTATACGCTTTAACACTTTCACTTAGCCATAGGAGTTTGACAGTGGGGCTACTAGATAGCCCCTGGTGGCTCCGCACTCTCCTGATCTCAGGGTGCGTACATGCCTGGCCGGAAAACGGCCCTTCGTTAAGGCGGAGGAATTCTAACATTCCGATAGGTCATCGAGTGGTTGACCAGTCTCACGCTATATCATGACAGTCAATTTTCGGCTTTCTCTACTGAGGTGCTCGTCTGGATGAACCAGGGCACAATCGCAGTAGTTCTCCTAGTGCTGCCTTAGCCGATAAAGCATAAAGTAAGGCACCAAAACACAGGAGCCGGGCAAACCCAACATTTGACCAAAGACAATGATTCGGAGCTGATGCATATAAGGCCAAACTCGCGATGCCGAACACTCCCTAAGGTATTCGGTCTTTATGGTATTAACCGGGCCTAAATAGTGCCCTTTGTAAGAAGCCCCTTGTGTCTAGGTACGTGCATTATTCTGACGTGGCCACATGCCAAGACGTCAGCATCCTTCTTAATTGTGCTAAGAATTCGAGGGATGTGTATCAAGAAGTGACAGTAAAAAAAGGTTTACGCAGGTTCTTAATCTAAAAAGAATCCTTGGAGCGGGTCCCTGCTGCACGTCTGCGCCTGTGTCTCCGTTGTGCCGTATCCTGGACGGGTGTAGCACGATGGTCATCTGTAAAAGAGAGGAACTTAGGTGAAAAAGTTGTCGTGCAAAAAGGTGTTTTTTTAAAGAAACCATGTATAATTAAAAATGAGTAAAAAATTGCCACTTGTCTGCGCACGTTGAGCCCCTTGTATTTGTAATAGGGGTGTGGCCCTCAATCCGGTATGAATTACATATAACTGCGCCGGACTCGTCTAACCATGTCCGTGTTCTTGACGACCTATCGAATGCTTTAGTTGGTGAGGCCGTTTTTAGTATGCGGCTGCTAAGGCAATCGCATTCTTTTTGGCGCACAAAGATCGCTCAATATTTCCGTTCAGTGTAATGATGCCAAGTGGACCGGCATCTTGAGCGTGAGGGAAGCGTAATGCGGTATTGCATTAAAGCGAGCAAAAGCTTCGCGTCCAAGTAGTGCTTGATAACCACTTTGGAACGGAGCAATGTGGAAGGTTAAATGTTCGCTACGGAAGTTATCGGGGAAGCCGAATATAACTTTTAGTAGCAGGGAGCCCATGTAGTGAGCCCCTGGGCTTGGCGTTACTCCTTTAAAGGTAGTGTTGCTATGGCGGATTTTCGTTGGGTCTATCCCCATTTCGCGGATTGTATCCTGGTATATCAGGTTTAAACTGCTGCCACCGTCCATCAGGACTCGTGTAAAGTGGTATCCGTTAATTATTGGGTCTAATACCAGGGCAGCCCATCCTGCACGCCGGATACTTGCTGAGTAATCACGATGGTCGAAAGTGATCGTTTGAGACAACCAGTGGTAGGACTTCGCTGTGATAGGCCCTTGGGCATATCTCTCTGGGAGTGCCGCTTTGCTTCCCTTGATCACATGTAACACGTTGACTGTTTTGACTTCTGGTGGAAACTTCTTTTGTTCCCAAGTGTATTGCTTGAGAGGCTCATCCTCGTCTTCGCTTGGTGTATCCTCCCCCTTGTGTACGGCGTTGAGCTTGCCGGACTGCTTGAAGACCCAACATTCTCTGTGGGTATGATTAGCGGGTTTACCAGGGGTGCTATGGATCTGACATACTTGGTCCAGAATTTTGTTTAGGCTGTACAGTTCGTCTCTGGCGCCTTTAGAGGGCGGCTTTTGCTGACTTGGCGAAGAGCTTTTGAATCCAGCGTTTACTGCCGTGCTCTTCGTGCTGTCTTCTTTATTCCGGCGTTTGTTATTGTTGTTGCGCCGTGATTTCCTGTTTCCATCTCTAGCTTCAGATGTACTGGGGTCGCTGGTGCTGCATTTGGCTAGCCAGCTATCCTCACCTGCGCAAAAGCGGGTCATGAGGCTTGTTAATGCTGCCATTGTTCTCGGCTTTTCTTGGCCGAGGTGTCTGGCAAGCCATTCGTCACGGACGCTATGCTTAAAAGCCGCCAAGGCATCGGCATCCGGACAGTCGACTATTTGGTTCTTTTTAGTAAGAAACCTGTTCCCAAGCTTTCGGGCTGACTCTCCGAGCTGTTGAGTTATATGACTCAAATCGTTCGTGTTCGGAGGTCGGACATAAGTCCCTTGAAAATTTGCCCGAAAGCGTCTTCTAGCTCTTCCCAGCTTCCAATGGAGTTTTCGGGGAGGCTTTTAAGCCAGTGCCGAGCTGGCCCTTTCAGTTTGAGGGGTAAGTATTTAATGGCGTGGAGATCTGTCGGATTTCGGGTTCCAGCAGACCCTAGAGGTTCGAACACTGGGGTGCGCGCGGAGATTTCACCTTCTACCTACCTGCACCCCACCGCCTCACTAAGATCTAAGCTATGGAAAGAACAGCACAAGAGACACAGGGTTTATACTAGTTCGGGCCACCATTGTGGTGTAATAGCCTACTCTAGTTTGTGGTGTGGTGGATTGCCTCTTGGGCTGATGATGATGAGCAATACAAGGAAGAACAGCCTCGCGAGGGTCTGTTCTTGGCTGGGGGATGAACTGCTAGGAGGAGTTCAGTCACCCTTCTCTCTCTCTCTGCGTGATGCTACTCGATCAGATCCCAGCTTGTTTCTGGATTGGCCGATCCTCTCTACCCTGGGGGTGGCTAGTCCTATTTATAGGCAAAGGCCCTGGGCCTCTTCCCAAATATTGAGCGGGAAGGGCGCCAACAATTGGCCATTTTGAAGGGGAACATCTGGCACACTTATCCTGACTAAAGTTGGTCCTCGCCTGCCAAAGGCTCAGGTGGTGACGCTGGCTTGGGCTCCACAATGACTTCCTACCTGCCGTTGGGCTGGTCTTGATCTCGTTGCACCGAAACGGGTGCCTTTGCTTGATGCTCTCGCCTGCGCTTGCTCCCTTTGCACCAAAGAGGAAAGGAGGACACTGCGCGGGCTGGCGCCCTTGGTCGTCATGGCTTGCGTCACGGGCACCTCATGAGGTACCCTGCCTTGATCTCTCCGCCTCCTCGCGAGCCAGCCTGATGAGGCCGTGCCTGAGGAAGCTCCGTGTCGTCCGCCCCGCGAGGGTCTTGGGTCTGTGTTGATGAAGATGGGCCACGCTGGGCCCCCCTTTGAGCCACGCCACAGGCCGCAGGCAGGCAAGTCTGGGGACCCCCATTCCCAGAACGCCGACAGTAGCCCCCGGGCCCAAGGCGCGCCCGGACTTGGCCGTGCAGGGAGGCGAAAGGGCAAGAGCGAAGCGCCGCGGGCCCTAACAGCCTGCGGCCTTGGGCGCAGCGTGACGGTTGATTGGACGTGAGCGCCTCAGCAACCGCGCGTGTTGATAAAGGAGCGGCATCTACCTAGGCTTTGCTTTTTTTTTGCTTTCTCCGGTTGCTGCTTAGATCCCCTTTCCTGCGCCTCTCCTTCCTTCCTCCAAAATTTCCAGATCTACGTCGACCGCGTGACCTAGGAAGCCATGGCGCCTCGTCAGTCCCCGGCCAGAACTTTTTACTCGTCTGCCCTGGATTCGCCGAATGTGTTGGAGGAGAGCCTCGCCCGGTTGCGCCGGATGGTGGCGGCGCAGGGCATCGATGGGGCGAAGGTGTTCAAGGCCAGCTCCGCCACCCCTGAGGGCCAAGGGAGCACCTTCTATCCACTCTTTGTAAGCGCCATTGCTGCTGGCCTGGTGCCTCCCTTCTCCGAGTTCTTCTTCTCTGTCCTCCGTCATTATAAGCTATAGGCTCTGCATCTCCACCCCAACTCCGTCCTTCTCCTGGCAATCTTCGCCTATTACTGCGAGGCTCACGTAGGGGTACAGACCTTAGTGGCCTTGCTGCGCCACTACTTCTACCTCCGGACCTCTCGCGGTCCTGCTTCCGCGTGCGCGAGCTTCGTCTCGTACGGTGGCGCCATTGCCATTTCGAACCCCGGGAAAAGGATTGAGGGCATCAGGAGCAAGTGGGTCTTGGCAGATGCTGGGCGCATCCACCCTCGGCTGATCTTGCCCATGGAGCAACCCACGAACTCCAGCGATTGGGGTCGAGCGGAGCTCGCGGACCCCCGCGCGAAGCTGGTGTTGGAGAAGATGGACGCGGATCTGAGGCTAGCCAACATGGCGGCGGCGAAGCTCACCGGCGCGTCGCTGCTGAGGGAATTCCTGGAGCACCAGCTGGCTCTGCTTCGGCAGTACTCACTTCCAATGTGGAGGCCCCATCCGAGCCCCGTGGTCTTGGTCGACGAAGATCTGGCTGCGGTCCTCCAATCTCTGGTCGGGGCGATGTGGCGAGGTTGGAGAGCGCTCCTTCGCCCTTGTTCCTCCGCGACGACTGGGAGCAGGTAGTGGAGTCGATGCCCATCTTCAACGGGGACTGGCCCGTGCCCACAGAGGCTCCCGAAGAACCGGTGGACGTGTCCTCCAACGACTCCAGCGAAGGGGAGGAAGGAGGGGAGCGGGAAAAAGGGCCTGACTCCGAGGCGACTGACGGAGAGTCGAGGGCTCCCCTCCCCCGGCGCAGGTCCCGTGTTCTCCGCCTCTCTCCGAGCGATGACGACGAGGATGATGACGAGGAGGGCGGCGGGAGCTTGCCCCCGATCCCGAAGAAGGATAGGACCGGGCTGATCTCCCATGGGTCTGCCCCGGCCCCGAGGCGGACCGCAGACGCGCCTTCCGCTCCCGAGCTTCCCGAGGTTGACCCTTCCAGCCGGCTTTCAGGCTTCAAATTTGGCCGGAGGCTGCCTGAGCTCACTGGCTACGACCCGTAAGCGCTTGATTCTTGTCTTTATTTCTTGTTCTGCTGCTGAGGCTTGACGTCCGCATCTCTTGGATAGGCTGGCGCCCGCAGCAAAGAAGCCGAAGGGAGCTCCTGAGGTTCCATCCAGGGCAGCGCCTCTGCCCGCGAAGGAAGGTGACCGTGACGCATGGGCCTCTCCTTCCCGGTCGTCCTCACGAGGCCTGGCTGAGCCGACTGGGGCGAGCTCAGCCCCCATGGCCCAAGCGACTCCCGAGGTGCCTTTGCCTGTTGCCGCCACCACAGCCGTTGGGGCGCAGCAGGCTCCGCCTCAGGATGCTGTGGTCGTGCTGCCGCCTTCTCCTCCTACTCCACCGACTGCTATCTCTCCGACTCCTCCTGCCGTTCTGGATCGTGCTGCTGCTGAGCTAGACCGGCTACGGCAGGATCTTCTTGGCGCCGACCCTCGCTTGGTGGTCGGGCGCTTGTAGCTGGCTTCAGGATGGATTCGCTCCGATGCTTCGATTCGGGCGGCGCTGGTCCAGGCCTCGATGGCTTGCGATGAGGAGAGGCAGGCCGTCCTTGACGCGAAGGCTGCTCGTGATGCAGCCCTGGGGGAGGTGGTCGACGTCCGTGGTCACTGCAAGGTGCTGGAGGATGAGCTGCAAGGCCTGCGGGACCAGCTCGCGAAAGAGGCCCACCTTCGCCAAGAGCAGGAAGAAAGTGTGAAGGCTCGCGAGGCGGCCGTCAAGGACCAGGAGGCCAAGCTTAGGAAGCGCCGTGACCGCCTAGGCGCGCTGGAGCAGGAGTTGGGGGCGAGGAAGGTCGAGCTGGACGACAAGGCCCAGGTTCTTGCCAAGGACCGTGTGGCCTTCGCGGAGATGGAGGCGAAGGCTCGCTCCTCGCTGAGGACGCTTTACGACAGCGGCCTGGAGAGCCTGCTGGCTGGCGCCGAGGACGGCCCCGCCAAGCTGCTTCCCTTCCAGGTTCGTGCTCTAGAAGATGTCGCCCTTAGCCTTGGCCCCACGGCCAAGGCCGAGGCGTGTGTCCTGTCTTCTGCAGCGCTGACGCGGGTCCTCACCCACATCTACCTTCGCGATCCCAGCGTCGACCTCGACAGGCTGTTGGAGCCAGCAAGCGGCGAGCGTGCCGCTGCCGCTGCCGAGGCCGTGAAGGGTCGCGCGGAGGCTCTGCTGGGGAAGTTCCGGGCCTTCAGCACCAAGCCGAAGCGAGGCGCTTCCGACCCTGCTGCTCCATGAGGCGAACCCACTCCGCACTGCTCCGCCGCCGACAGGTGACTCCGTTGTGGCTCCTGTGCTGCCTTCAATTCCTGCACATGTATCATGGCTCGGAGAGGCGTTCAAACTTGCGTTTGGCATTGAGATAACAGTGTGGACTGTAATATTTGCTTTTGAATTCCTTGAAATTTGCGCTTTTCCTTCCTACTTGCTTATGTTCTACGCCGGCAGAGCCCGGCCCCGCGCATACCTCAGCCGCCATTAGCCCCGACCAAAAACCAGGACGGGACCAAGGAGTGAGGGGCTACGTGACAAGTTAGGCTCCTGAGTCGCGATGCTCAGGAGTCCCCCTTGGCGCACGAACAGCAAGTAGGGAGGTGAGATGTGGGTGGATCTACCGTTCTACGTCTGCAGAGCCCGGCCCCGCGCATACCTCAGCCGCCGTTAGCCCCGACCGGAAACCAGGACGAGACCAAGGAGTGAGGGGCTACGTGACCAGTTAGGCTCCTGAGTCGCGATGCTCAGGAGTCCCCCTTGACGCTCAAACGGCCTTCGTACCTTGGCTTCGCTCGGGGAGAAACGCGCGACGAACCAGGCCCGGGGGGGGGGGGGGTTGGCTGGGTGGCGTGCGTCTGGGCGTGACCCAGGCGCAGCCCCCGTGCCCAGCCCCCTCGCGTGGCACTCCCTAGGGGAGGCGTTACGATGATGCTAGACACCGAGCTCTGGGCTCCCTGAGGTTAATGCAGCCCGGGGCCACCCTCAGTTGTTTATCACCAGCGCGGAGCATAGCGCTTCCGTATGTGTACGGGCATAGCCGCTCCTCGGCAGTGTCGTCAGCTAGCGCAGAGCATGGTGCTTCCACTGGTATGTGGGAGGGGGCTCCCCTGCGGGAGGAGCCCCCGGGGCGTGTACAGCCCCGCCCTGACACGTGGATGGCACGGTAGGGCCTGGCGAGGTGTATCTGGGCACCCGTGAGCCAGCGTGGGACTCATGGAGCCCTACCTCTAGGCGGGTTGCACCTGGCACTGGGCCTTATCTTGTGATGTGTTCCTACAAATTTGGTTAGATGCCGGCACTCTACGTCCTCGGGTCCCGGCCCTCGAGCTGGTCTCAGCCATCGCTGGAATGCCAGGTCGCGATGCCGTGGACAAGGCCAGAGGGTGAGGGCTGGAGAGCCAGTAAGAGCCTTGAGTCACGATGCTCAGGTACCCCCCCTTTAACGTGCATGTGGTCGGCATGGAGAAGAAGAGGTGCCGTGGACCGGCATCAAATAATCAAGCATGGTGGGTCGAACGCATAGCCGGAAATAAATGCAAAAGGGATACGTGCCGATGGGTCTGGCCCGAGCGACTTGGGGATGATGCAGCCCGAGGGTCGCCCCCAACAAAGTAAGCTAACAACATGAAATAAAAGGGATACATGCCGCAGGGACGGACCCACGCGCCCTGGGAATAATGCAGCCCTGGGGGGCGCTCCCAGCTGGAAATGAAACTTGAAAGATGTCACCTGATGATGTTGAGGACGAAGCAGCGTTGGTGTAGCAGACTCGGTGGGTTGCGGAAGCCGATCCTCACGAGCCCCCAGGCCCAGGGGCCTCGGGAGGCTCCGGAGGCGCTGGTGGCTCCTTGCGGACCATCTCCATATCCGCCAGGGCTGCGGAACACCTGGCCTCTTGAGCCTCCATGATGCCCCTCATGAGGCGCTGGTACGTGGCAGCTGCGCTCGGCGAGCCGTAAGGCATGCGAATGTAGCTGTGGGGTGGACCTTCGCAGCGCCCCACTCGCGAGGGCCAGAGACACTCTAGAGAGGCGACTCGATTGAGCCCTGGCATGTCGATGCAGACGCGCAGCCCACCATCCTCGCCTGGATGGGGAGCCACAGCTGGTAGGCGGCGGCTGCCTCTCATGACTCTTGACTCCTGTAGCTCCTGAATGGCCTTGCTGACGAACTCCTGAGGGTCTGGCCCTCCTTGCCTTACTCCTTCTTGAGGGAAACGTGCTTCGAAACACGCCCCCATGTGGTTCCCAAGCGCCTCCCTCGTGACCCTAGCCAGGTCGGTGGCCCTCCAGGGGAGAGCCCCCGGGCCCTGCCTAAGGAGGGCACCGGGCGCGCTTTCCTATGCGATGGAAGGAGGTTCTCCCTGGGCAGGCGCGGGCCCTGAGGGGCCTGCCTCCTGAGGAGCCGGGTCGGACGATGTCTTCTTCTTCTTGGAGGTGGCCTCGGGAAGCCTCCTGCTTCCACGATCCGGGTCTTCCAGTGATGCGGCCCGAAAGGCTCGTTCCAGGGAACACACCGCGTCCTTCTCTTCAAAAGGCACCGTGATGACTCCGCCACTTCCTGGCATCTTGAGGACTTTGTAGCCGTGGTGAGTTACGGCCATGAATTTGGCCAGCGTTGGGTACCCAAGGATGGCGTTGTACGGCAGGCGAATGTGAGCGACGTCGAAGTCGATGAGCTCGGTGTGGTAGT
This sequence comes from Triticum urartu, assembly GCF_056163025.1. Classification (NCBI taxonomy): domain Eukaryota; kingdom Viridiplantae; phylum Streptophyta; class Magnoliopsida; order Poales; family Poaceae; genus Triticum; species Triticum urartu. The sequence continues at coordinate 366,217,240 of NC_141874.1, read as the reverse complement.
TGTTGCGTGCCCCGAAGGTGACAGGGAGGCAGACCTGCCCAATCGGGACCGTGGAGCTGTCGGTGACTCCGGAGAAAGGCTTGGTTGGCTGAAGCTGGTTGTAGGGCACTTGGAGATTGTTGAATGTTTCCACGGACAGGACGTTGAGCCCTGCCCCGCCATCGATGAGGGTCCTGGTGACCAGCACATTGCTGATGATTGGGGAACAAAGCATCGGGAGGACTCCGGCCGTGGCCGCACATTTGAGCTGATCCGCTGAGCTGAACGTGATGGCGCACGCCGACCACCTGAGAGGGTGCGTGGCTTCAAGCTTGGGGAGGACTGCATTCACTTCGCGGGCGAACTGCTTGAAGATGCGTTGAGAGGCTGGGGCTTGAGCCCCGCCCAGGATGCAGGCGATCGCGCGCTGCTCCTGGAAGCCCCCAGCCCCCTCGTCCTGATGGCGGTCCTCATTTCTCCTTGGCTGCGGCGGCAGCGGAGGGAGGCCTGCGTTGCCTTGCGGGCGATCCTCGTGAGGCTGATCCCTCCAGTCTCCCTCGCGAGGCGGGTCTTGCCAGCGATCCTCGCGAGGTCGATCGCGCCACCCTTGGCGCGGGCAGCGTTCTTCCCAGCGTCCTGTGTTCCTTCCTCCTCCTCGATCGTAGCCCCGGTCACCGCAGTCGGGACGACGGCCAATCCTTCCTTCTCGCACGGCTCGGAGCTCCTGACATTCGTTGGTGTTGTGGGTGTGGAGGTCGTGGTACACACAGTACCGACTGCCCTTGGAAGATTCCGGCTGATCTCTGCCCCACTTGGTGTCTGGTTCTGCCGCGAGCACGGCAGCCCCCTTGCGCTTCACATCTTTGGCCTTGGGCTTCTTCTCTTTTGGGTGTGCGGCGGGCAGCTCGAGGAGGGAGAGACGCCCTTCCTCAGCCCTGGCGCACTTGGTCGCCAAGTTGAACAGCTCCAAGGAAGTGCACAGGTCTTCATGCATCGCAAGCTCCTCCTTCATCTTGACGTCGCGCACGCCGTCGGAGAAGGCTGAGATGATGGCCTCCTCGGTCACCTTGGGAATCTTGAGGCATGCGTTGTTGAAGCGCTGGATGTACTTCTGCAGGGTCTCTCCGGGTTGTTGCTTGATGCGGCGCATGTCGCTCACGGCGGGTGGCCGGTCGCAAGTACCTTGGAAGTTGGCGATGAAGCGGGTGCGCATCTCGTCCCAGGAGGAGATCGTGCCTGGAGCTAGGTTCAGGAGCCAGGTGCGGGCCCCGTTCTTGAGCGCCATGGGAAACCAGTTCGCCATGACCTTCTCGTCTCCGTTGGCAGCTTCGATGCCCAGCTCATAGAGCTGGAGGAACTCCGCAGGGTCGGCTGTGCCATCGTAACGAGGAGGCAGGTCTGGGTTGAACTTGCCGGGACACGCGACGCTGCGTAGCTCGGTGGTGAAGGCACGGCAACCTGCTGTGGCCACAGGAGGCCTTGGGTGATGGAGAGCTTGGTCTTGCAGGTCCCAATGCGCTGCAGCTGGGAGCAGCACGGGGTCTTGACGTGCGGGAGCAGGAGCATGGCCGCGACGTGCTGGAGCAGGGAGCGCCCAGGCAGCTTCTTGCGGGCGAGGGACTTCTTGGCAGCTCTACTCTTGCCGTGCTGGCACCTGACGGAGCGGTTTCCGCCCAGGGGCCACGCGCCTTGGAGCCTGGGCGCCTTCTTGAGGAGGCGGCGGCTGGGGCGCCCTCGGAGCTTCGTCGCCCGCGCAGGGCGGGGTGCGGTGCAGCGGAACGGACGGTGCAGGAGAGCCCCCTGCAGCGCGGACGAGCTCGGCGACACGGTCGAGCCATTCTTCGTGGACGTCATCGACGGGACGGTAGTGCAGGAGCTCGTTTGCCACGATGAGCGCAGCTTGAGCCTCCATGGGTGCGCGGAGCGCGCGGGACGAAGAACCAGCTAGGGTGAGCGAGGGAGTAGCGATGCGGCTGTATTGTCGCATGGACGGATGCTGAGGCGATGCTTGCTGCTCGTTTCCCGCCGGGCCGGTGGCGGCATTGACGGCAGGTGACGGGGAACGGTGAGGACGCCCGCCGACAGGAGCCGTCTGGGCGACGCGGGAAGCGGGAGCGGCTCGGCGCTCAGCGCGGGCCCGACGAGCGTCAGACATGGACGCGATGGTCGGAGGAGAATGGGGTGGTGGAAGACGAATCCCGGTGCACCCCTACCTGGCGCGCCAAATGTCAGATTTCGGGTTCTGGCAGACCCTAGAGGTTCGAACACTGGGGTGCGCGCGGAGATTTCGCCTTCTACCTACCTGCACCCCACCGCCTCGCTAAGATCTAAGCTATGGAAAGAACAGCACAAGAGACATAGGGTTTATACTAGTTCGGGCCACCATTGTGGTGTAATACCCTACTCTAGTTTGTGGTGTGGTGGATTGCCTCTTGGGCTGATGATGATGAGCAATACAAGGAAGAACAGCCTCGCGAGGGTCTGTTCTTGGCTGGGGGATGAACTGCTAGGAGGAGTTCAGTCACCCTTCTCTCTCTCTGCGTGATATTGAGCGGGAAGGGCGCCAACAATTGGCCATTTTGAAGGGGAACATCTGGTACACTTATCCTGACTAAAGTTGGTCCTCACCTGCCAAAGGCTCGGGTGGTGATGCTGGCTTGGGCTCCACAATGACTTCCTCCCTGCCGTTGGGCTGGTCTTGGTCTCGTTGCACCGAAACAGGTGCCTTTGCTTGATGCTCTCGCCTGCGCTTGCTCCCTTTGCACCAAAGACGAAAGGAGGACACTGCGCGGGCTGGCGCCCGCCTGGCGCCCTTGGTCGTCATGGCTTGCGTCACAGGCACCTCGTGAGGTACCCCGCCTTGATCTCTCCGCCTCCTCGCGAGCCAGCCTGATGAGGCCATGCCTGAGGAAGCTCCGTGTCGTCCGCCCCGCGAGGCTTGGCCCCTCGCGAGGGTCTTGGGTCTGTGTTGATGAAGATGGGCCGTGCTGGGCCCCCCTTTGAGCCATGCCGCAGGCCGTAGGCAGGCAAGTCTGGGGACCCCGTTCCCAGAATGCCGACAAGATCGTCTCATGGAGCCATATGGATGTGGAGGATATAGTCCTCAATCCAGACCCTAGGGTCTGTTGTTCCGTCGTATGCCTCTATGTTTACGGGTTTGAATCCCTCTGGAAATTCATGGTCCAGCACCTCATCGGTGAAACATAGGGGGTGTGCGGCGCCCCTGTATCTGGGTGTACCGCGTTGTTCGGATGTTTGTTGAGTTGCATCATATGTTGGAGCGCGTTTGCGTGGTCCATAGATGGATCTGGTTGCGTCGTCCATTTGATGCGAGCCCTCACGTGGATCGCGTATTGGCTTGTGTGCGGCATTGATTACCGCTCTATGTTGGCCGTGAGGTCGTCTATTCGGCCAGGTGGCCGTTTTAATTTTTGGTTGCGGTGGATCTAAGGCGTCCTCATCGAATTCAGGTAGCAACTTTCGCTTCGGGTAGCTCTTGGTGGGGCGATTACCGCCATACTTTGCTGATGTGTTGAGTACTTTGCTCCATCTGATTTGGAGTGTGTCTTGTGCAGCCTTCAGCCTTTGCTTCTACTTTGATGGGCATTCTGTTGCTCCGGGTGGCTGTCCGGTGTTATGTCATCCGGACTATTATCTTTGACAGAATCGGGTTGTTCGGTTTGATTCTCCATGTTGCCGTGGTCCAGCAATGGTTCGCCCTACTCTAACGCTGGGTCTGTATGATCGTTGTTTCTACCGAGGCGGGATTTGGGGCGGCGCTTACACCGCCGCCTTGACTGCTTCTCGAGGGGACAACCTTTCGTTGCGTCCATCCGTTCCTCGTCGTCGTTTTCTTTTGGTGTGTTCACCATGCATACGTCATGTGGTGAAGTGGGCATCCAATGCCCTGTGGGCAGTGGTTCCTCTTTGTTTCCCGCATCGTCGTCCATACCGTCGATGTCTTCAAAGTCGAAGTCGAGCATGTCGGTTAAGCCATCGACAGTGGCTACTAAGTGGGTGGTGGGTGGGCCGCAAATTTCTTCATTGTCCGCATCCCAGTCCTGCCGGACATAGTTCGGCCAGGATCCTCCTGACAGGGGGAGAGACCTTAATGAGTTCAGTATGTCGCCAAAGGGTGAGTGCTGAAAAATATCCGCGGAGGTAAACTCCATGATCGGCGCCCAATCGGATTCGATAGGAACGGGCGCAGGAGGCTCGGAGTCCGTGGCCGGAGAAGAATCCAGTAGTTCGACAACACGGCTCTCGTGTAAGGTAAGGTCGATGTTCGGCTCGATCGCCGCTAAGGGTAAGGCTTCGGTGGAGGGGTCCATCCACCCATCCGTGGACGGTGCAACTGGCTCCAAATTGAGGGTCGGAGCGGCTGCCTGTGTGATCTCCTGGACACTGTCCGATGGTAGAGCTAAATCGTACTCATCGTGACTGCGTGACGCACAAGGCAGAGGCTCGAATCCGTTGAAGATCAAATATCCACGGATATGGGGCGTGTAGTTTAAGCTTCCAAACCTGACCTGGTGGCCAGGGGCGTAACTTTCAATCTGCTCCAGATGGCCAAGCGAATTGGCCCGCAGTGCAAAGCCGCCGAATACGAAGATCTGTCCGGGGAGAAAAGTCTCACCCTGGACTGCATCGCCATCGATGATAGTAGGAGCCATCAAGCCTAATGGCGACGACACAGAGGAACTATCAATGAAAGCACCAATGTCGGTGTCAAAACCGGCGGATCTTGGGTAGGGGGTCGTGAACTATGCGTCTAGGCCGGATGGTAACAGGAGGCAGGGGACACAACGTTTTACCCAGGTTCGGCCCCTCTTGATGGAGGTAAAACCCTAGAAGATAGCCTATGGTATGATTGTATGTTGTAGTTGTTGTGTCCTACGGACTAAAACCCTCCGGTTTATATAGACACCGGAGAGGGTTAGGGTTACCCAAGGTCGGTTACAAAGGAGGAGATATACATATCCGTATTTCCTAGCTTGCCTACCACGCCAAGTAGAGTCCCATCCGGACACGAGACGAAGTCTTCAATCTTGTATCTTCATAGTCTAACAGTCCGGCCAATGGAGATAGTCCGGCTGTCCGGAGACCCCCTAATCCAGGACTCCCACACTATCCCTCTTGGTTCTTCTTCATCTCCGCCGCGCGCCGGCCGTCACGTCCAGCGCTTTGGTCGCCTTTGTGTGGACTTCGAGGAGCTCCGCAAGAGGAAGGGATCCCCCAGCGGCAGCAACATCTTCGGGCTGTTGAAGCGACGGAAGTACATTGCTGTCGATGAGTAAGTACCTTATCCTGGTGATCTTCTACATGCCGCCTTCCTTTCCTGAGGGTTGTCCCCTCAGGTCCCCTTTTGCTAAGGCTGCGAAATCTCTGGAGAAGCAGCTCCCTCTTGTCCCATCGCACTCGCCAAGCCCCAGCGCTACAGGCTCGGACGCTGCCCACGGCGTGGGGTCAGCCTCGGGAGTTGGTCCGTTAGCAAGGTGCCCCGAGCTTGCTCCTTCGCCGTCCTTTCTTCGCAGCCTTGCTCGGAGCGCAACAGGCGTGCCGATGGCTCCTCCATTCATCACGGTTGGTAGCTGGCTAGCCTCGATCCTGGAGTCTTCTCCAAGCAGCGGGCCTTGTTCGGTCCGGGCCCCTCGAGAGAGTCAACTGGCGCCTGGGGCCGTGCCAGCCCCCAGCCCCCAACCGGGAGGTGGTGCGCCACTTGATGCTCCACCCGCAGCCCCTGAGGTGGAGGACGAGGTGGGCCGAGCGTTCGAGCTCGAGCGCGGGCGCAGCGTGGTCCGCCACGAGCTCTTCCAGGAGGCGATGGGCCCGATGAACTGCCTTGGTGAAGAGCTTGCTGGTGTCGACTCACGTCTTGAGGCTGAAGGTCTTCGTTTGGTGGAGGAGCGGCGCAAGTTGCGAGTGGCCATCAACCTTGGTCGTTATCATCGCAACCTCGAGAACGCGAAGGCTGAGGCGTCCCTCAAGATTGCCAATGAGGCCCGCTCACGAGTTTTGGAAGAAGCTCGCGAGGCCGATCGCTGCCGCGAGGCTGTGGAGGAGCGCGCCTGGGAGCTCCAGGCCTGGAGCATGTCCCTTGAGCAGCAGGTCGAGGCGTGTGGGGCCGCCCTTGCGTTGATGAGGGGGACACCTGCGAAGGAAGAGGAGGTCCAGCGGTGCGAGGAGACGCAGGCCCTGGAAGCCGTGGAGCGTAGCCTCGAGCTCGAGCGACTGGAGACGAGGGAGCGTCAAGTTGCTCAAGCTGAAGATGTCGTCGGGGCCCGCGAGGCCAGAGTCGAGGAGGAGATCAATGGCCAGGTGGCCGTGGTTTGCGTTGATCTAGAGGGCAGGTACGACTTGAAGCTGAAGCTGGCCGGACAGGAGGGTGCAGGCAGGGCCGCCGCCTCGGGCCCAGGCTGGACGAGGCCGAGAGGCGTGCAGAGGCTACAATCGCCGCCCTGGTTGCGGCGCAGGTGGACTTGGCCTCTGCCCGCGCTGAGCTGCTTTCCCTCCGGAGACGAATTGACGACGCTGTCGTCCGTTTGTCACGGCAGATGTCCTTGTGAAAGGACTTAGTCATGGAGCCATCACAACGGGTTAGCTTAAAGGGGTTAAACCGGACAAGGGGACACGGGGAGTTTATACTAGTTCGGCCCCTTCGGTGAAGGTAAAAGCCTACGTCTAGTTGTGATTGGTATTGCTAGGGTTTCGAAGGCCGGGGAGCGAATCCGCTTTGTCTGGCTCTCGAGTTGTTGTCTGTCCTCCAAACCGGTGCCGGGTCGTCCCTTTATATACATAGGTTGGCGCCCGCCGGTTTATGGAGTCCCAAAGCCGGATCATAAATGTGTTAGGTTCGGTCTCTATACTTCCTATCTTACAATGCAAGTTACATAATTAGGTCGGTTTACATCTACAGGCCTTAACTCGCCTCTGGGCCTTGGGCCTTCATAAAGCGTCAACATTCTTACATCTTCATGGCCTTCTAATCTTCATAAAGCTAACCCGGCTATTCCTGGCCGGTTTACATCCAGTAGTAATATCCCCAACATTAGGTCCCAGATTGGTTTGAACTTGTTCATGTAAATCTTCAATACTTAGAAAAAATTCCTCCCTTGCATCTTCACCTTGATCTTGTAAACCGCCGTGACGTCATACTTCAGGATCATGATAGACCGCCCTGACATCATCTATCCGTTGAAGCTGAAGATTAACTTCATTAATGCATATCCATTCATCGAAGCGAGAACATTATTAACTATCCATTTTTGAGCTCCTCAATTCCCGCACTTGTCGCCTTATCGCTTCACCTTATAAATAGGGCCACGGGTCCTTATCATTTTCCCCCTCGTCTCATTCGCTTCTTCTTCCTCCTCGTGACACCTCCGCACCTGAGCACCGCCGCCATCGTCAAGCCTCGCCTCTGCCTCACCATTGGACGCTGCATCAACCTGTTCGTACCAGAGTTCCGCCGCACACCTCCGCTGCTTCCGCGGCCGCAGTAAGTCCTTTCCTCCTTCCTTAGATTCATTAGGGTTTCCCTGTTCTTCGCAGTTCTCTGAAGTTCATCAGTGCTTCGGTGCTGTTCTTCCCTGTTCCTCCTTAGTCTATAGATGGACACTTCACGCTTTACGTATCCCTTGTCATGGCTAATCTTTTGTTACTACCACAAACCCTTATGCGCAAAAACCTGATCTAGTCCTTCATAAACTGTTTCAGGTCCTACCCTTTTTAGGTCAACATATTTTTGCCTTTCTGTCTTTGGCAGATCCAAAATTCCCATGTGATCCTGTGAAATTTGTTTTTCCTTACTTAGCCCTTTTCGCCTTAGATATGTATCCTCTGTACTACGTAGGCAGTTTACCTTTGTAAAAACAATCTATCTCATAACATTAGTCCCCTAATAAACCGGCTAACCTTCTTTATGTTGGTTGTAATAGTCCGGTTTAACAACACATGTATGCCCTCGATATGACCTTGTCATTCACTATTGTATTCGTCTTCGGTTTACGCAATTTCACATACCTGTATATCTTTATTCCACTGCATCTTGTATACCACCGTGAATGATTTGTAAACCGGCATTTCTTTTCCAGCTTTTTGTTTCACAATGGCCAAATAGTTTGCCGTTTTCAATTGGGCTCGTTCCCGGGTCACCGAGGAATAGTTGAACGGAATGGTCAGCATTGGCACCTTGCCTAAGAAATCTGAAATTCGATGGCGAGTTCCAGGAACAAAAAATCCTCCAACCCCGAGGCAGGGCGAGATTGTGGTCTTTGTCGACCACATAGGCCGTGGTTTCAAACCGCCAGGGTCAAAGCTCTACCGAGATGTGCTTGTCAATTTCCAACTCCATCCTCAAGATATCGGACCCAACTCGGTGTCCAATCTATGCAACTTCCAGGTCTTCTGTGAAGTGTATTTACAAGAAGAACCGACTGCTGAACTGTTCCGGGACTTCTTTGATCTGAACTGGCGCACAGAATTTGTAAATGGTCCCAACACTGAACTTGGTTGTGTTTCTATTCAAAAGCGGAAGGAAGTTGAATTCCCTCATGCCAAACTGCACAGCCATCCTAAGGAATGGAACCAGACTTGGTTTTACTGCAGAGATACTTCTCCTGAAGATGAAAATCCCCTTCTAGGCTATCATGATCACCGGCTTTCCAACACCCATCCAATGCCGCAACGCTTAAGTTCTGCAGAACAAGCCAAATATGCCCCTCAACTCGCCAAGCTCCGGGCCTTTATGGCCAACGGTTTAACAGGCGTTGATTTCGTGCGCTGTTGGATATCTTGGAGCGTCTTGCCGCTAAGCCGCCACCCCAGTTTAATGTGTGAGTACACCGGTGATGTTGAAGACCCTCAACGCCATATCAACATTCAGGTGACCGATGAAGAGGTCACTGAAAGCATAAAGAAAATTTTGAATGAATCGGAATTAGTCTGTCGTCAAACCGGCTTAAACCCCTTCTATACCAAGAACAAACCGCCTTCTGTAAGCACTATACTTCCTTTTCATCTTTGATATCTTTAACTTGTTCAACTTGTAATCCTTCTTCTGTTTATGTATGAATAGGGTGATGATCCCTTCTGGAAACGGAAATCCATAGATAAAGCGGTAAAGCCAACCGGGGATAAAGCGGTCAAACCATCTCGTCCCAAAACCAAAGCCGTCAAGCGGACCTCAAAGCAGAAAACGGCTAACCGGATCAACATGGAACTTGATGAAGATGCTGATGATCCGGAAGTTGAGGTAGAACTTGACTCACTTGGCTCCCTTTTCATGCACCTCATTAATAATGATCTTTATCAGGAGGACGTAGAAGGCAGCCAAGCTGATGATGTAGAGGTAATTACCCTTTCCTCTAGTTCAGACTCTATGATAACACAAAAAACCCGTGAAGTAGTCCGGAAAGTAAGGCTTTCTCATCCTCTTGCTTACTTGAACCCAACATTTATTTTGAAGACACAGCAGCATGAAGTTCGCCGGACAAGCCGGCACAGTGGCCAACAGGTCACTTCGGCCGGTTTACCTGATACCCCGGTTCGAAAGCGCCGGTCTGAGGTCTCTTCCACTTCCGACCATTCTTATCCCAAGGCAGATTATTTCAGACAACCTCTTAATCCGTCTGATTCAAATTATCAGGTGACACCTCCCTCATCCTCTGGCGAGTCGACAGCAACCCAACTCCCTCCTCTAAAAACTATGGTTGGGTAAGTTTTCAAACTCCTTCTTCCAATGCATTACAAATCTTGAATAAGATGCTAACCCTCTTTTAATTTATTTGCAGAGCCAAAGCCAGACCCAGCAAGAAAGCTCGGGTCAACAATCCATCAAAAGACCAGGCAGTTTTTGAAGAAGAGCACAGAGGTGAACCGGACCAAACTCATGAACCGGAGGGTCCTCATCCTGAAGCCGCCTTTGATGAACCGCCCCTTCAAGATCGGAATACTGATGAACCACCAGAAGCTGATCCTGCCATGCTTGACACTGAACCGGCAGCTCCAAACCAGGCTAGTCCGATGAGAGATACTGAAACTCCGTCATCACCCACAAAAACCACTGAAGGCCAAGGAGATGATGTTATCATTACTGGTATGGGCCACAGCTCTCCTGGCCATCCCGTAGTCTTGGCCCAACATAGTGCCAAAGAAGAGCGTGCTGCTAGGGAAAAGGGCAAATGGAGTACTGACTTATCAAGTTATGCCCATCTCAACACTGATGAGCTTCACTCTGGTTTCTTAAACCGTCTGCACTCAAACCGTGACTATGAAGCCGGTTTGGTGAATTTGATGAAGGAACGCTATGAGGTATTTTTATCTCCCTTTACTTCTTGATTCCAAAGTTGATATGCCAGCCCAAGTAGCCCCCAAGGGCCGTTTTATGATGTTAATCATGAACCGGGTCTTTGTAATACTTTAAGTCTCTCCCACTGACCCTCAAAATGTTAGGTCCTTAGTGAAAACCAAGGACGATACTTTACCAATGTAATGATATAGCTTTCCTCAGCGTAGCCCCCAAAGGCCGGTTTAGCTTTGCAAGGTAATCCCAGTTTTAATCCATGTGTCCGTTTTGAACAGTTGTACATTAGGCCCCAAGTGTCAAGGATAATGCTTGCATTGTTCTGGAGACTTTATAAAAGATGTAGTGAATCAGAGCAAATAGGCATTAGCTCCCAAGTACGAAGTGCATAACTTGTTATACGCTTTGTACTTTAGAAAATATATATCCTGTTGTTTGACATTTCTTCATTGTTGTAGGCCGAACTAAGCAATAGAGATGCCCGGGCCGCTGATTTGCAAGAGAATGTGAAGTCCCAACAAGCAGAAGCGGCGAAAGCTAAAGAGGAGCTGACCAAAGCCCTGGCAGCGATGGAAAAGCTGAAAGAGTCTTTTAACATAGATCGTGCTGACTGGGAAACCGAGAAATCCGGTTTAACCAAAAAAGCTGAGGATGCCGAAGCAGCCCTGAAACCAGTTGTAGATGAACTAGCTGGTTTAAAACGGCAAATCAACGCCATGACTTCCGCTGTCTTTGGTAAGTATCTCCTTGTGCAGTTTATCCAATTCATTGAACCTTATCATTGATCAGAACACTGATCTTAAACCGTCACATGCACTCGTATTGCTCATCTGGGCACAGATATGCAGATGAAGCTTAAAGCGGTGTATACTTTGATTGAACAGTTGTACTCTGGGTCCCAGCGGGCTATTTGCACTGCGGGTTACAATAAACCGGCACCATCATTGATAAAGGAAACTCTTGAGAAGCTGGCCATGTTACCAGCCCGGATTACCGAACTGAAGAAGGCAGCTGCAAGAGCAGGTGCATTAACCGCACTAATCCGAGCCAAGGCATGGATTCCATACCTTGAAGCGGAGGATATCATTAAAGGATACCCAGGTGTAAAGGAGGACGGTTCAAACTTCGACAATGATGACCTCCGAAGGCTGACCAAAGAAATGCGGCCAATAGCTAGCAAATTGGCAGAGGACATAGACTTGTCTCATTTCCAGTCGGCTTATGACGCTGAAGGGAAGACACAGCCTGCCGAAAGCCATGAAGTCAAAGAACTTGTGCCTCCAATCCGTAAGCATAACTTTGCTCCTGATATTAACCCCTCCAGCCTTATCCATGAAGAGGCCGTGTTTCAAGCTTTAACTAGAGTCGATTGGTCGACGGTTGATGTCCAGCGTCTGGGGAGGGATGAAGAAGAAGTGATCGCACCAACTGACCCTCAACCTTCAAATCGTCCAAACGAAGCGTCTTAAACCGGCAGCCGGTTTAGCAGATATTTGTATGCCAATGCCAAAAAACAATTTTGCACTTGTGGCCGCTTTGAAGCTTCTTGTAACAAGATAGTAAAAACTCCTTTACCTATCATGCCATCGAGCATGTTTTGTGACACTTCATGAAAATTTGTTCCACTTTTTGGGATCTATTTATGCATTGCCCATGATGAGATGTGTTCCTGGATACAAGAACTTGAAAGTATCCTAGCGATTTACCACTGGACGGGCTATGATGCTCAACAAATATACAATTCTTAGATGAATGATCAAAGTTTTTGTATTAAAAGTAATATGTGCAACATACCTCGTTGGTTGATCAACTGCTTCTATGGTAAAGGTATCAACACCAATCCGAGTGTTGATAACTTCGTCCTTATTTTGCCGTATTATGATAATAAACCGTACCGGGAAAAAATAATCACCGGGTTTTCTTTATAGCACTGGCGATTTAGTCAAACCAGACCGGGGTAAGGAACGCCAGCTTGTAACTGATCATGTACTGACAACGTGTAGTTGAAAGTCAAGCCGGGCCAGAGACACCAGTTTATCAAAACATATTATGAACCTCAATAAAGGCAGAAAACTTAGCAAATAGGATTCCAGAAAAGAAATATGCAAGGCTTTTTACGAGCTGCCAAGCTCCAAATCGAGGCTTTTTATGGGCTGCCAGGCCTCTGAGTTAAACCGTTTAACAAAGCCTTTTAAGATGGGCCTCCAATTAACCAATCGTCGTTTTAACTTTGACAAGTTCAGGGTCTGTAGAAGATTAACTTGTCAAACGTTCGGCGGGTCATACCAGGATTACCTGGACAGGAGTGGCTTACTTGATGAAGGCAAGTTAACCCGGTGTTTTAGGTGAATACACCGGGCTTCCAAGCCGTGGCTTGATAGCCAATTACAAGGGTCCTTTCAAACTCTTTGTTGCTTTACACAAAGAGCCCCCAAGTAACTTTGTGAGTTGTGCTCAATGGGTGCCCATGTTTGACTTTGCGTTTTGTGCAACACTCTATTTGGCCCCAGATAATTCCTTTGTGGCTTAACACCTATCAAGAGGTGTAACTATGGTGTGATAACAACCAAGCCCCCTAGTGAAATCTCTTTGTATCAGTGCGGCTGTAGAGACCGGTTTAACAAAATTTTCCTTTACTAGCACAAACCCTTATAGGCACACACATGATGTAAAAAGAACAGAGACCCCGCTTTATTCGAGGCTCCGCTTTATTATATAATATATACATTGTCATAAATATGTACATGTGAAGAGCCTATGGCTCAAGTATAGTAAGGCAAAAGAAGAGCTATATTCCACGGCCGCTTGTTCTCTTCCTCCAATTTACGTGAGTCTTTGTGCTCTCGAACATCAATGAGGTAGTATGACCCGTTGTGAAGATTCTTGCTGACCACAAATGGTCCTTCCCAAGGTGGGGATAACTTGTTCATATCAGTCTGATCCTAGATGAGCTAGAGCACCAAATCACCCTCTTGAAAGGTTATGGTCTTAACCCAGCGGCTGTGATAACGTCGGAGATCTTGCTGATAAATTACCGAACGAGCTGCTGCAAGATCACTCTCTTCATCTAACAGGTCTAGGGAATCCTGATGTGCCTTCTCATTGTCAACTTCAACGTAAGCTGTCACACGAGGCGAGTCGTGACGGATGTCACTAGGAAGAACTGCCTCTGCTCCATAAACCATGAAAAAAGGTGTGTAACCCGTAGACCTGTTGGGTGTGGTATTGATGCTCCATAACACAGAGGGTAACTCATCAACCCAACAACCCGGTGTCCATTTCAAAGGAACCATAAGTGGGGGTTTGATACCTCGTAAAATTTCTTGATTTGCCCTCTCCGCTTGACCATGAGACTGGGGGTGAGCCACCGATGCTATATCAAGCCGGATGTGCTCACGTTGGCAAAATTCCTCCGTCTCTCCTTTTGACAGATTAGTACCATTATCAGTTATAATGCTGTGTGGAAAACCAAACCGGAATATCACCTTTTTGATGAATTGAACCGCCGTGGCCGCATCACACTTACTGACTGGCTCTGCTTCCAACCATTTGGTCAATTTATCAACTGCCACTGACAATTGGGTCTTTTTGTCCTTGGATCGCTTGAAGGGTCCAACCATATCAAGCCCCCAAGTCGCAAACGGCCAAGTTATTGGAATCATCCTCAACTCCTGAGACGGAATGTGAGCACGGCGTGCGAATTTTTGACAACTGTCACATTGCTTGACTAAATCCTCCGCATCAGCATGCGTTGTTAACCAGTAAAAGCCGTGGCGAAAAGCTTTAGCCACCAAGGACTTTGAACTGGCGTGGTGACCACAATCCCCTTCATGGATTTCTTGCAAAATCTCACAACCCTCCTGAGGAGAAACACAACGCTGAATTGCCCTTGAAACGTTGTAACGATGCAATTCTCCGTTGAGTATAGTCATCGATTTGGAACGCCGGATTATCTGCCGAGCCGAGGTTTCATCCTCTGGTAACTTGCCCCGGTTCATGTAAGCTAGGTATGGGATTGTCCAATCAGGTATAACATGCAGAGCTGCCACCAATTGAGCCTTCGGGTCAGGAATAGCTAACTCCTCCTCTGTTGGTACTTTGACCGACGGATTATGCAGCACGTCAAGAAAGACATTTGGTGGGACCGGTTTACGCTGAGAACCAAGGCGGCTTAAATCATCCGCCGCTTCATTCTTTCGCCGGTCTATATGGTCCACCTGATAACCCTTGAAGTGACCAGCCACTGTGTCCACCTCTCGTCGATACACAGCCATGAGTGGGTCTTTAGAATCCCAAGTGCCAGACACCTATTGGGCCACCAGATCTGAATCCCCAAAGCACTTAACTCGGCTTAAGTTCATCTCCTTAGCCATCCGAAGACCGTGGAGCAAGGCCTCATATTCAGCTGCATTGTTAGTACAAGGGAACATGAAACGGAGGACATAACAAAACTTGTCACCTCGTGGGGAAGTTAGTATGACTCCTGCCCTCGAGCCCTCCAACTGTCTGGATCCATCAAAGTGAATAGTCCAATACGTGTTATCTGGCTTCTCCTCTGGTGCCTGTAACTCCGTCCAATCATTGATGAAGTCCATGAGTGCTTGGGATTTGATCGATGTGCGAGGTATGCATTTGAGCCCGTGAAGTCCAAGCTCAATAGCCCATTTGGCAATCCAGCTCGTTGCTTCTCTGTTTTGAATGATATCTCCCAGAGGGGCTGAACTGACCACTGTGATAGGATGACCCTGAAAATAGTGTTTAAGCTTCCGGCTTGCCATAAACACTCCATACACCAGCTTCTGCCAATGCGGATACCTCTGCTTTGACTCAATGAGCACCTCACTGATATAATAAACCGGCCGTTGAACCGGATATCCCTTGCCAGCTTCCTTGCGCTCCATCACAATAGCCACGCTAACAGGTCGGGCATTAGCAGCCACATATAGCAATAATGGCTCCTTATCGATCGGTGCTGCAAGCACAGGCGGTTCAGCTAACTGCCTCTTCAGATCCTCAAACGCTTTATCAGCTGCCTCGCTCTAGACAAAATTATCTATTTTCTTGAGCATCTGATATAAAGGGATAGCCTTCTCCCCAAAACGACTGATAAACCGGCTTAAAGCCATAATCCGGCCGGCCAGACGTTGAACGTCGTTGATACACGCCGGTTTAGCCAAAGATATAATTGCTGAATTTTTTTCCGGATTAGCCTCAATGCCTCTATTTGACACCAGAAAACCCAAGAGTTTGCCTACTAGAACTCCAAAGACACACTTTTCCGGATTGAGCATCATCTTGTAAACCCGGAGGTTGTTAAAGGTTTCTCTCAAGTCATCTATCAATGTTTCCTCCTTTTTGGATTTTATCACAATATCATCCACATATGCATGAACATTGCGCCCAATTTGCTTATGAAGACAATTCTGAACATAGCGTTGATAAGTCGCCTGGGCACTCTTAAGCCCGAAGGGCATGGAGACATAATAGAAGGCTCCAAAGGGAGTGATGAAAGCTGTCTTCTCCTGGTCCTTAACTGCCATTTTGATCTAATGATAACCGGAGTAAGCATCCAGAAAACATAAACGCTCACAACCCGCCGTAGCATCAATGATCTGATCAATATGAGGGAGGGCAAAGGGGTCTGCAGGACAAGCTTTGTTCAAGTCTGTGTAATCTACACACATACGCCAAGTGCCGATTTTCTTAAGAACCAGCACCGGATTAGCCAACCACTATAGGTGAAAGACTTCCACGATAAACCCTGCGGCCAACAACTGAGCTACCTCTTCACCGATAGCCTTACGCCTTTCCTCGTCGAAGCGGCGGAGAAACTGTCGGACCGGTTTAAACTTAGGATCAATATTAAGTGTGTGCTCAGTGAGTTCCCTCGGTACACCTGACATGTCAGATGGTTTCCATGCAAAGATGTCCCGATTCTCACGGATGAACTCGATGAGCGCGCTTTCCTATTTGGATCCAGGTTATCGCTGATGCTGAACTGCTTGGATGAATCGCCAGGAACAAAATCAACCATCTTACTATCTGTGGCCGATTTAAATTTCAATGCCGGATCATGTTCCGTGGTTGGCTTTTTCAAAGAAGTCATATCTGCGGGATCAACTTGGTCCTTATAAAACATCAATTCCTCCGTGGCACAAACCGACTCAACATAAGCCGCATCGCCTTCCTCACATTCCAAAGTGATCTTCCTGCTCCCGTGTACTATGATGGTCCCCTTATGACCTGTCATTTTAAGCTGTAGATAAACATAACACGACCTCGCCATGAACTTAGCATAAGCCGGTCGCCCAAACAAAGCGTGATACGGACTTTTGATTTTCACCACCTCAAAAGTCAATGTTTCTGACCTTGAATTGTATTCATCTCAAAAAGCCACCTCTAAGGCTATCTTGCCGACTGGATATGCAGACTTCCCAGGCACCACACCGTGAAAAACAGTGTTTGACGGTTTAAGACTCTTATCTGTCAACCCCATACGACGGAAGGTATCATAATATAGAATGTTAATACTGCTTCCCCCATCCATGAGTACCTTAGTGAACTTATATCCCCCAACTTGAGGGGCCACCACTAGGGCCAAGTGACCTAGATTGTCAACCCAGGGTGGATGATCCTCTCTACTCCACAAAATTGGTTGCTCAGACCAGCGCAAATACTGAGGCACCGCCGGTTCAACAGAGTTTACTGCCTTCTTGTGAAGCTTCTGATCACGCTTACACAAGCTAGTGGTGAAGACATGATATTGCCCACTATTTAGCTGCTTAGGATTGCTCTAATAACCCGACTGCTGCTGGTTCCCCTGATGGTTGTAACCTCCCTGGTTGCCTTGGTGCCCTTGATTGATGTGTCCGGTTTGATTACCCTGAAATCCTGAACCGGAACTGCCACCTCCGTAACCCGGCCCGTGGAAACCACCTCCTGAACCGCCGGGCGGGCCATTATCGTACTGGAACATATTGGAGTTCTTAAAATCTCGCATGATATAACAATCCTTCCAAAGATGCGACGCTGGCTTCTCCTTTGATACATGCTTTGGACAGGGTTGATTTAATAGGCGCTCCAAATTGGGGCCTGAACCTCCGCCCCTCTGGGGCTGCTTGCCCTTACGGCGCTAGCCATTCTCTTGAGCATTGGTGTTAGCGACAAACTCCAAGTTGTTGTCGGCTTTGCGCTTACCACTGTTCCCATGGCCTGCTGGATTATGCTGCTGACCCTTGGTGTTTGCATTCTTTTTCCCTTTCCCCGGTTTGTCCTCCTCTGAGTCAGGGTCTTTGGTATTATCTGAATCGGCGTACTTAACCAAAGCGGCCATAAGCATTGACATATCATTGCAGTGACGTTTGAGCCTTCCTAACTTCTGTTTGAGCAGCAGAAAATGGCAACTGCCCTCCAACGTTAGCACTGCGGTATCTGCATTGATACGATCTGATGAATGCAAAATCGCTGAGACCCGCTTGACCTAATGGGTCGTGGACTCCCCCTCCTCTTGGACACAAGCGGCCAGAACCACAATTGACATGGGCTGCTTATAAGTATCTTTGAAGTTCTGGATAAAACGGTGCTTCAATTCGTCCCATGATCCGACAGAGTTAGTTGGTAAGCTCTTCAACCAAGTACGAGTTGTTCCTTCCAACATCATGGTGAAGTATTTAGCACATACCGCTTCATCCACATCTAGCATCTCCATTGCCATCTCGTAGCTTTCAACCCATGCTTCTGGCTGTAGATCGGCGGTATAATTGGGTACCTTACGAGGTCCTTCGAAATCCTTGGGCAGTCTCACATTACGCAAAGCGGGGGTAAGACACGGCACCCCTAAGGAACTGAACACCACACCTGGCTCCACTGAAGCGGTAGGGTGAACCAGAGTAGGTTGACGGGCTCCGTGCAGAGCTACTAACTTGGCCTCTCGATGCGCGTGACCATGGTCTACCACATCCTGCGCATTAGCACCTCCCCCTGCCGGGTTGTGCCTTCGCGGCGGATTACGGTGACGTGAGCTGCTTGATACGGCCGGTTCATCCTCAACATGCCTGTTGTAGCTCCTGCTTGGACGGGGGTGGAATGAATCCTCTCGCGGCTGTGTGAATATGGCTGCTGCTGGTTTAGAGCTGTTTGAAGGAGATCTCTCGCCCGTCGTGCCTCAATTGCAACTGGTGATTCGCCGTCGGTCGGGAGGGCTGCCAATCGTGAAGCGGCGGCCACAATATTGTCCAATGCATTGGAGTAATGCCCAGGAGGTGTTGGAACATACTGTGGCACAATGTTGTTCTGACGAGGCGGGTCCATCGTGCGCGGTTGAACCGGCGCTCCTGTTCCTGGCACCTCAGTCCGGTTTCATATTGGCTGGTTACTCGTTCCTGCTCCTGGCGTATTGAAGAGATTTCGTGGCTCATAACCCGACGGGAGATGCGATCGGTACCTTCTTCTCATGACTTCTTCGGAAGCGTTCTGATCCAGCCTAATCCGGTAGGCCTGGGCTTCCAACTCGGCCCGTTCTGTAGCCATCCTAGCGTTCTCTGCCGCTAGGTCTGCTTTAGCCTGAGCTATCTGATCCTTCACCTTTGCAATCTCCGTGTTGTGTTGATCCCGGGCTGCTGCATCCACCTCTGCGGCCATCAATGTCGCTAAAGCGTCGAACAAGTCAGACAGGACTTGAGCCGGAGGCGGCGCAGAGCTTCATGCCCCTGCTGGCGTGGCCGTTGTTGAACCAGAGAGTATTGCTGCGGCAGCTGACGAATGAGGCGCCGACTATGTACCGGCCATGAAGACAGCGGCCCGGTTTGGCAGATCAGGGGAGTCCGGAATACTGTTGCCCTCGGATCCTCCACCAATCTGGCCATCCTGCAACTGATAGAGCGACTCGGTCTCTCCAAAAGACTCGTCGTCAGAACAGACAATGGTTTCTCCATCGGACGCAAGTCCGTCCTTGTATTCTGCTCCATGGATGACGCCTACGAAAACATGCTTCGCCACGGGCTAAACCGGCGAAGGGCTTGCACGCTGAGCCATCTTGATGATGTCGGTGCAGATGTCCGGCTCAGGGGTCAGTTCGCCAATCTTGCCGATGAAGACGTGAATCCCACCAAAGGGGACCCAGTACCCGTATTCGATTGAATCGGCCTCGGGACCGCATCCTGCGTTGTCCATGTGGAGCTTGCCGCGACGACTCTTCGTCATCCGGCCCACAGCGTATCCCTTGAGTCCATCAAAGCTGCCCTTCAAGAACTCGAAACCATCGTGCGATAGCCCCACATTGGTGCCAACCTTCTTGGGTTTGTCATGACAGATGTCCTTGTGAAAGGAGTTAGTCATGGAGCCATCGCAACGGGTTAGCTTAAAGGGGTTAAACCGGACAAGGGGACACGGGGAGTTTATACTAGTTCGGCCCGTTCGGTGAAGGTAAAAGCCTACGTCTAGTTGTGATTGGTATTGCTAGGGTTTCGAAGGCCAGGGAGCGAATCCGCTTTGTCTGGCTCTCGAGTTGTTGTCTGTCCTCCAAACCGCTGCCGGGTCGTCTCTTTATATACATAGGTTGAGGCCCGCGGGTTAACGGAGTCCCGAAGCCGGATCATAAACGTGTCCGGTTCGGTCTCTATACTTCCTATCTTACAATGCAAGTTACATAATTAGGTCGGTTTACATCTACATGCCTTAACTCGCCTCTGGGCCTTGGGCCTTCATAAAGCGTCATCATTCTTACATCTTCATGGGCTTCTAATCTTCATATAGCTAACCCGGCTATTCCTGTCTGGTTTACATCCAGTAGTAATATCCCCAACAGACGCCGAGGCGGTCGCTCGGCAGAACAGAGAGGAAGTGCTTCAATACCGAATGCTGGAGCGCGAGCATGCTCCTATGCTTCAAGACCTTCAGAATAAGGCCAACACCGCCCTGGGCTATATCTATGACGAGAACGCCCCGACCTCTCACTCAAGTGACTACGCTAGCCACCTGACCTTCTTCACCGAGGTGGTGACACGCCTGGAGGCTCAATCTGCCAAAGCTCGGCAGCTTGTGGAGGAGAGGGGTCGTGGCCTGCTTCAGCGCGCCTTCTCCCGTGTCTTCAGCCAGCTTCTGAACGCCGACTCCAACTTCGACTTTGACGCCGCAATTTCCCATGTACCCATGACCGTCCGGGGCGACCTGGCGCGTTGGGTAGAGGACCATGTCGACGCACTGGTCAGGGCCTTCACCTCGGAGAATGATGGGTTGGTGGTCATCGCAGACGAAGGTGACGTGGTCAACGATGGCAATGGGGGCGTTGCCGACGGTGGCGATGATTCCGACGGAGATGATGATGATGCGAGTGACGCGTCCATGGATGATGCGGCGAGCGATGTCTCTGGCTGATCCCATATTCTCATGTTGTCTTATTCTGCATGCAAAACTCGGGCGTGGCACTTGGAAAACTTTTAAGAGCATTTTGAGAGGGGGAGCCCCTCGTGTAAGCAAATTCCAGTTTTTACTTTCCTATGCTATGTGGGTATGTGTCCTCGTGAGCTCATGAAGCTGGGGGTGAGTTTCCCGACG
This sequence comes from Triticum urartu, assembly GCF_056163025.1. Taxonomy (NCBI): domain Eukaryota; kingdom Viridiplantae; phylum Streptophyta; class Magnoliopsida; order Poales; family Poaceae; genus Triticum; species Triticum urartu. The sequence goes on along the minus strand of NC_141874.1, from coordinate 366,196,404 downwards.
TGGATTACCTTAGTCAGCGCCAACTTAGGGTTGGGTCATGAGGCGACAAGTTCCTGAGAATCCTCCGGAGCTTATCGCCCCATTGGAGGGGGGCCCTCAAGGGGTGAGCACCAGCCGTAGTGCTAGCGCGAGATTTGCGTGGTCCGGCTCGCGAGGAGCTTTGTGAGGGAAAGGCGATGGACGTGAATCCAAACCAAACAAGATCCAGAAGGCGAGAAACTGCTCGAATAAGAAAAGGCACCCCCCGCGCGCATCGATAAAAATTCAGCTTCAACTTAAGTCCAGAATCAGAAAGCAAAGCCACAAAAAGAGAGATCCAAAGCAAAAGGCCGCGTCCAGCACCTAGTCTAGTCTTTGGGTCTTCAAGTCTTCTCACCAACGCGGAGCTAAGTGTTGTCCACCAGGCATGGGAGGCAGCCCCAGGGCCTGAGGCCGGCGCTCCTGAGACTCCGGGGCGTGTACAGCCCCAACTCATTATTACGTGAGAGTGCATGGGCAGCGAGCTTCACAGGATCCGGGCCTTCTTCACAGGTACCGGCCTTGCTTCATATCGCCAGACGAGGGCCCCGCCTTGCGCCACTCTTGACCTCCTTTGAGTCGGCCGGAGACCAGGACGACACAAAGGAAGGAAAGAGGACGCCAGTGGTTCCCTCGGCGACCACGGGTCCTCTATCGGGGGAAGGGTCGTTGAAGCCACCCCGGCAGAGGGCCTACCTCCAGGTGTCCCCTGGTTTCATGTGCCTTGGGGAGGGGCCTTGCTCCTTGCTCCCTCTCGGCGGCCCCCAACGTGTCTCCCTTGTTGAGACGGGTGCCGCCGTGCCGGGGTCGCTGATCGATGCTGCAACCTGATTCATCTGTAGCCCATGGTTAGCATAAGCCTGTTCCTGAGAGGTTAGCGGTACCCTGTAGTTGCCGTCGCCGGCGTGATCTTTGTGGTGCTCCACTGGCTCTTGGAAGGCTTCGACTCCTAGCTCCCCTTCTCCCCAATCTTCTCCAACGAATGAGCCGATGTCGTCCTCTCGTCTGTACCCTTGGTCCAGCATGCGGGGCACGTAGGCTTCCGGGGATGTCACCCCGAACACCTCGCCGTGGTGCCCCACGCTCCATGTTGCTCCGCCCATGATGGCGTCCTGGGGATGATAATATGACATCCGACCAGGACCATGGGGGGTGCCGCTTGCGCTCGTGCTTGTCGAGGGCGGCATGGGGGGGGGGGGGGGTTGGAGCCCCCTACGTCGCCAGCCGTGCTGATGTTGATGAAGCCCCCGGGCATAGTCGATGGCACGCAGATGTGGTGAGGCTCGCCGTGCGACCCTGCAGTGGCCTGGGGGGAAGTTGATACCAGAAGGGTGGCGCTCCCAACGATGCTGCGTCCAGCAGCTCAGCAACACGCTCAAGCAACGTGTCCCGGCAGCTCTCCATCAGCTTGCATCATAGCAGCTCCCTTGCCACTATGAGTGCCGCCCGCATATTCGCTTGCTCCCGCCGTGAGTGCGCGCTGTTGCTGTAGCGTGACTCATGGCTCTCGCGGCTCGTACTTGCCGCAGGGTGAGGGTGGATGATGCCTGACCGCGTTGTCCACGCCCGGCGGAGCTTGGTGGCGCCCGCGCCGCTTGGGGTGCGGGGTCGAGACCTTCGTGGGCAGGCGGCGCCGTCCGGGCCGGCCAGGCTGCCCAGCGGTCGGATCCGGACCTTGGGTCGCCAGACATCGTCGCCTGGTGAACATCGGAGACCTGATTGGCGGAGAAGAAGCTTCGACGCACCCCTACCTGGTGTGCCAACTGTCGGATGTGGGGCTCCAGCTAACCCTTAAGGTTCGAACACTGGGGTGCGCGCGAAGTCTTTCCCTCCTACTGATCTATGCTCTAGCTCGCTAAGATCTTGCGGACGAACTCGACGAACTCACAACACAGACAGACAAGGGGTTTATACTGGTTCGGGCCACCAGTGTGGTGTTATACCCTACTCCAGTGTGGTGGTGGTGGATTGCCTCTTGGGCTGATGATGAACAATACAAGGGAAGAACAGCCTTCTGAGGTTGAGGTGTTCTTGCGTGTGAACTTGTGGTGTGTCTCTGGGTCTCCTCGAGCTAAGATCCCCTCCTATCCACTTTGGTGGCTAGTCCTATTTATAGAGGCACTGGTCCTCTTCCCAAATATCGAGCGGGAAGGGAGCCAACAATGGCGGGCTAATTTGAAGGGGGACAGCTACTACGAGCCATCCTGACAAAAGTAGTCTTCGCCTGCACAAAGCTCTGGTGGTGACGTTGTCTTGGGCTCCATGATGACCTCCGTCTTGCAGTCCATGTTCTTGGTCTTGTTGCACCGAAATGGCAACCTTTGCCTGATGCCTGAGTACTCCGCGGCTGCGCTTGCCTCCTTTGCACCAAAGGGGAAACAAGGACGCTGCGCGCTGGCACCCTCCTGGTGTCGATCGTCATGGCTCACGTCACGAGAGCCTCGTGAGGTTTGCCTCGCCTTGATATCTCCGCTCCTCGCGAGCCTGCCTAGCTAGGCCACTCCGGTGGAGGTCTTGCGTCGTCCGCCTCGCGAGGCTTGGCCCCTCGCGACGGTCTTGGATGCTTGGTTGGTGAAGATGGGTCGTACGGCCTGCTGGCTCCGCCACGCCGCGGGCCGCAGGCAGCCAAGTCTGGGGACCACGTTCTCAGAATGCCGACACCATGGAGTCTTGGTGTTGATCATGTTTTGCTCATGAGAGAGGCTTAGTCAACGGGCCTGCAACATTCAGATCCGTATCTATCTTGTAAATCTCTATGTCTCCCTCCTTTACTTGATCACGGATGGAATTGAAGCGTCTCTTGATGTGCTTGGTTCTCTTGTGAAATCTGGATTCCTTTGTCAAGGCAATTGCACCAGTATTGTCACAAAAGATTTTCATTGGACCCAATGCACTAGGTATGACACCTAGATCAGATATGAACTCCTTCATCCAGACTCCTTCATTTGTTGCTTCCGGAACAGCTATGTATTCTGCTTCACATATAGATCCCGCCACGACGCTTTTCTTAGAACTGCACCAACTGACAGCTCCACCATTCAATAAAAATACGTATCCGGTTTGTGACTTAGAGTCATCCAGATCAGTGTCAAAGATTGCATCGACGTACTGTTTACGACGAGCTCTTTGTCACCTCCATAAATGGGAAACATATCCTTAGTTCTTTTCAGGTATTTCAGGATATTCTTGACCACTGTCCAGTGATCCACTCCTGTATTACTTTGGTACCTCCCTGCTAAACTAATAGCAAGGCACACATCAGGTCTGGTACACAGCATTGCATACATGGTAGAACCTATGGCTGAGGCATAGGGAATGGCTTTCATTTTCTCTCTATCTTCTGCGGTGGTCGGGCATTGATTCTGACTCAACTTCACACCTTGTAACACAGGAAAGAACCCTTTCTTTGCTTGATCCATTTTGAACTTCTTCAAAACTTTATCAAGGTATGTGCTTTGTGAAAGTCCAATTAAGTGTCTTGATCTATCTCTATAGATCTTGATGCCCAATACATAAGCAGCTTCACCGAGGTCTTTTTGAAAAATTCTTATTCAAGTATCCTTTTATGCTATTTAGAAATTCTGTATCATTTCCAATCAACAATATGTCATCCACATATAATATCAGAAATGCTACAGAGCTCCCACTCACTTTCTTGTAAATACAGTCTTCTCCAAAAGTCTATATAAAACCATATGCTTTGATCACATTATCAAAGCGTATATTCCAACTCCGAGATGCTTGCACCAGTACATAAATAGATCACTGGAGCTTACACACTTTGTTAGCATCTTTTGGATCGACAAGACCTTCTGGTTGCAACATATACAACTCTTCTTTAAGATATCCATTAAGGAATGCAGTTTTGACATCCATTTGCCAAATTTCATAATCATAAAATGCGGCAATTGCTAACATGATTCGGACCGACTTAGGCATCGCTACGGGTGAGAAGGTCTCATCGTAGTCAACTCCTTGAACTTGTCGAAAACCTTTCGCAACAAGTCGAGTTTTGTAGACAGTAATATTACCGTCAGCGTCAGTCTTCTTCTTGAAGATCCATTTATTCTCTATGGCTTGCCGTTCATCGGGCAAGTCAACCAAAGTCCATACTTTGTTCTCATACATGGATCCCATCTCAGATTTCATGGCCTCAAGCCATTTTGCGGAATGTGGGCTGATCATCGCTTCCTCATAGTTCGTAGGTTCGTCATGGTGAAGTAACATGACTTCCAGAACGGGATTACCGTAGCACTCTAGTGCGGATCTTACTCTGGTTGACCTACGAGGTTCGATAGTAACTTGATCAGAAGTTTTATGATCATCATCATTAGCTTCCTCACTAATTGGTGTAGGAATCACTGGAACTGATTTCTGTGATGAACTACTTTCCAATAAGCGAGCAGGTACAATTACCTCATCAAGTTCTACTTTCCTCCCACTCACTTCTTTCGAGAGAAACTCCTTCTCTAGAAAGGATCCATTCTGAGCAATGAATATCTTGCCTTCGGATCAGTGATAGAAGGTGTACTCAACAGTCTCCATTGGGTATCCTATGAAGACACATTTCTCCGATTTGGGTTCGAGCTTATCAGGTTGAAGCTTTTTCACATAAGCATCGCGGCTCCAAACTTTAAGAAACAACAACTTGGGTTTCATGCCAAACCACAGTTCATATGGTGTCGTCTCCACGGATTTAGATGGTGCCCTATTTAACGTGAATGCAGCCATCTCTAAAGCGTAACCCCAAAACGATAGTGATAAATCAGTAAGAGACATCATAGATCGCACCATATCTAATAAAGGGCGGTTACGATGTTCGGACACACCATTACACTGTGGTGTTCCAGGTGGTGTGAGTTCTGAAACTATTCCACATTGTTTCAAATAAAGACCAAACTCGTAACTCAAATATTCTCCTCCATGATCAGATTGTAGAAACTTTATTGTCTTGTTACGATGATTTTCAACTTCACTCTAAAATTCTTTGAACTTTTCAAATGTTTCAGACTTATGTTTCATCAAGTAGATATACCCATATCTGCTCAAATCATCTGTGAAGGTCAGAAAATAATGATACCCGCCACGAGCATCAACACTCATTGGACCGAATACATCAGTATGTATTTTTCCAATAAGTCTGTTGCTTGTTCCATTGTTCCAGAGAACGGAGTCTTAGTCATCTTGCCCATGAGGCATGGTTCGCAAGCCCACCAGCATGGAGTTTCTTCATGCGTTTTACACCAATATGACCTAAACGGCAGTGCCACAAATAAGTTGCACTATCATTCTTAAACTTATATCTTTTGGCTTCAATACTATGAATATGTGTATCACTACTATCAAGATTTAGTAAAAATAGACCACCCATCAAGGTGCATGACCATAAAAGATATTACTCATATAAATAGAACAACCATTGTTCTCTGATTTAAATGAATAACCGTCTCGCATCAAACAAGATCCAGATATAATGTTCATGCTTAACGCTGGCACCAAATAACAATTATTCAGGTCTAAAACTAATCCCGAAGGTAGATGTAGAGGTAGCGTGCTGACGGCGATCACATCGACTTTGGAACCATTTCCCACGGCATTGTCAGCTAGTTCTCAGCCAATCTTTGCTTAATCTATAGCCCCTGTTTCAAGTTCCAGATATTAGCAATAGAACCAAGATCAAATACCCAGGCACTACTTCAAGCATTAGTAAGGTACACATCAATAACATGTATATCAAATATACCTTTCTCTTTCCCATCCTTCTTATCCGCCAAATACTTTGGGCAGTTCCGCTTCCAGTGACCAATCCCTTTGCAGTAGAAGCACTCAGTCTCAGGCTTAGGTCCAGACTTGGGCCTCTTCACTTGAGTAGCAACTTGAATGTCGTTCTTCTTGAAGTTCCCCTTCTTCCATTTGCCCTTCTTCTTGAAACTGGTGGTCTTGTTGACCATCAACACTTGATGCTCCTTCTTGATTTCTACCTCTGTAGCCTTTAGCATTGCGAAGATCTCAGGAATTGTCTTATCCATCCCTTGCATATTATAGTTCACCACGAAGCTTTTGTAGCTTGGTGGCAGTGATTGAAGAACTCTGTCAATGACACTATCAACCGGAAGATTGACTCCCAGCTGAGTTAAGTGATTGTGGTACCCAGACATTTTGAGTATATGTTCACTGACAGAACTATTCTCCTCCATTTTGAAGTTATACAACTTATTGGAGACTTCATATCTCTCAATCCGGGCATTTGCTTGAAATATTCACTTCAACTCCTGGAACATCTCATGTGCTCCATGACGTTCAAAACGTCGTTGAAGTCCCGGTTCTAAGTCATAAAGCATGGCACACCGAACTATCGAGTAGTCATCAGCTTTGCTCTACCAGGTGTTCATAACATCTGGAGTTGCTCCTGCAGCGGGTTTGGCACCTAGCGGGGCTTCCAGGACGTAATTCTTCTATGCAGCAATGAGGATAATCCTCAAGTCACAGACCCAGTTTGTGTAGTTTCTACCATCATCTTTCAACTTAGCTTTCTCTAGGAACGCATTAAAATTCAACGGAACAACAGCATGGGCCATTTATCTACAATAACATAGACATGCAAATTAAAGTTCATTAATCATATTACTTAAGAACTCCCACTTAGATAGACATCCCTCTAATCATCTAAGTGATCACGTGATCCATATCAACTAAACCATGTCCGATCATCACGTGAGATGGAGTAGTTTTCAATGGTGAACATCACTATGTTGATCATATCTACTATATGATTCACGCTCGACCTTTCGGTCTCAGTGTTCCAAGGCCATATCTGCATATGCTAGGCTCGTCAAGTTTAACCCAAGTATTATGCTTGTGCAAAACTGGCTTGCACCCGTTGTATGTGAACGTAGAGCTTATCACACCTGATCATCACGTGGTGTCTCGGCACGACGAACTATAGCAACGGTGCATACTCAGGGAGAACACTTATACCTTGAAATTTAGTGAGAGATCATCTTATAATGCTACCACCGTACTAAGCAAAATAAGATGCATAAAGGATAAACATCATATGCAATCAATATAAGTGATATGATATGGCCATCATCATCTTGTGCCTTTGATCTCCATCTCCAAAGCACCGTCATGATCACCATTGTCACCGGCTTGACACCTTGATCTCCATCGAAGCTGTCACATCCCTGTGTTAGTCATGCATTAGGATTGGTTGAACTTTTTCATCATGTTTAAATTCCTAGAAAACTGAAATGGGGATGACAGAACCCCCAGCACCCCCCTAGAACAACTAGGGTTTACTAAAAAACTTTTTCAATGAACCTGAAATGCCCTTCTAAAAAGCCCACCCTTTTTGTTTTGGGTTAAAACCTTTGACAAAAATGGTGCACATTTTTCTAGGACATCTTAAGGTCATTGGATTAATTCCTATAGTATTTGCATTTGGTCATTTAAATGCTATAAAATATTTTAAATGCTCAAATAATCATAAACTAAAATGTTTGCTGTTGGATATATTCTAAGCAGAAGCCATGATTAATTTTATGATTTATGGAAATGCCTTGGCATTTTTAATAAAGCCCTGAAGCTACAGAAATAATAGAATAAATAAAAAAACAAAAAGAAATGGAGAGAGAGGAACTTACCTGGCGCAGCCCACCTAACCCACCAGCCGGCCCACCTGGCGGCCTAGCACTATGCTGGCCCGCGCCAGCCAGCTGCTTCTTCCCCGCCAGGCAGGCAGGGAGGTGACGCCGGCGTGCCTGAGCTCGCCACGGTGCCACCTGCTTGCCGCCCACGCCCCTGGACGCCTCCACATCGCACACCGAAGCCCCTGGACACGCCATCCCCCCTGCCTCTCTCCCTTCGCCGTTCCCCACCATGGACGACGCCCCTGTGGTCGCACCGTCGTCATAGCCGCGCCCTCCGTCGTCCTCACGCCGCGCCATCGTGTCCACGAGCTCTGCCGTCGTCGATTACATCGAGTAGGTCGAGCCCCGAGCGCTCGCTCACCCCAAAGATGCTGCACCGAGCTCGTCCTCAACTCCGGCCACCGGAGATCCCCTTCGCCGTCCCCGCCGCATCACCTCGTCCCCGACCTCGCCGACTGCCTCGACGTGACCCCGTGAGCTCAGCCACCTCCCCACACTCTCCGTTCCCCCTCTCGAGCCCCGTAGCGACTGCACGTAGATCACCCGCACGCACCGCCGCGGAGCTCGTCGTCGACGAGGCTCCGGCCGCCCAATGGCCACGCCACCCTGTCCACTAGCCCTACCACACCCCCAGGAGCTCAACGCACCAAGCCACACGCCTCCCCGTGCACCCTAGCGACTAGTTCAACCTTACCCGAGCTCCGGCCACCGCCAAACTCGTCGCTGGCGACGTTTCCGGCCACCCCAGGTCCACCTACTGCCACCACTCGACGCGGCTCACTCCCTGCAACAAGTAGATGGTCTCCGCCGTCCTTTTAGTCACCGAAGCGCAAAACCCGAGCCCTCCGCCGCGTCTGGCCTCGCCGGCGGCTAAACGCCGGCGAGTTTGACTATGTTTGACCCCGTGTGGGCCCAGGTTGACCACCCTGAGTCTATGACAGGTGGGGCCGGCCTGCTAATTAGTTTAGGATTAGTTTTAACTAATTTTAATTAGTTTAGTCACTGACATGTGGGCTCAGGCCCCACTGATAGTTAATTAGCACTAATATAATTCTGATAATTAGCTGAGACACTGACAGAAAGGGCCCACCAGTCAGGTTTGTCCTGGCCGACCCAGTTGACCCGCTGACATCACACCTATGTCATGCTGACGCATTAATTCAATTACTGGAATTATTCGTATATAGGAAATTCTAGAAAATAGCTAAAACTTCTAAAAATCATTGAAAATCAACCATAGCTCCAAATCAAACAAGTTATATATGAAAAATGATCAGAAAAATTCAATCTATCCATCTGTAATGGTTTCATGCATGACAAAACAAGTTAACCTTGCTGTTTAAGCCAAATGAGATAATGCACTAATAAGGCTATGTTAAATATACCAACATTTGAATCTTTGATTCAAATGAGTTCATTCCCTTCTATTTTAGCTTGCATTAGGCCAAGACACATTCATTTTGCCATGTCATAGCATGCATCATATTGTTGCATATTGTCATGTGTTGATTATGTTCGGTGTGACTTTCGTGGTAGGTTCTGCCTCCGAGGATAACCCCGAGTATCCGTCTGAAGGGCAGTACCCTACTACCACTACAACAGGCAAGCAACCCATTGATCATTCCGATACAAACCCATGTTCTCGCTTCTGCTCTTGTTTACTGCATTAAGACAACGTGATTCAAACTGCTGTGTGCTACGGTAGATGAACCCTTATCCTCTGCATGACCTGTCATTGCCACAGTAACTAGATGAAACCCACTAGCATGTGTAGGAGTTGATTGAGCCATGTATGTGATTCCTACCTTGCTATGCCTGCTATGCTTAGAGTTGTGTCAGGTCTGGTTCATCTGGGTGATGGGCTAGAGTGAAATGATTATGTCGGTAATGTGAGGGATGTGTTGAACATGTTTTGATAAAGGTATCGATGAGAGGCCATGTAGGAGTACATGGTGGGTTGTTTCATTGAGGCCGTCCATAAGAACTGAGATCTGTATGCGTGATTTAAGATTCAGCTACTACCACACATTGGGCCCTGAAATATGACCCCGCTCGACTTACTGACCCCTCTCGCCCTCTGTCCAGGAGTTGCAACTAGTTTCTGGTGTTTGTAGGTTATGTGTTGGCGGCCGTGCGTAGTGCTGACCCTAGGGGTGGGCTATGATGCGGTAGATACACTGTGGCCGGGTATGCCGGGCGCCCGTTTGCCGTCTCGGGACCCTGTACACATCGTTTGGGGCCGTTCAGGACACCCCGGCCGGATTTCCTTGCGGACGGAACTTGAATAGGCGATAAACCTGGACTAGAGACTTGTGAGGTTAGTCAGGTCATGGTCTACACCCACGTCGGCTTTCGCTTGAAGTATGCCGAGCACATGTCGTGTGCAGACGCTAAGTGGTGGAAACATGTGTGACGAAGTACACCCCTACAGGGTATAAACTATTCGAATAGCCGCGTCCGCGGTAAAGGACTACTTGGTCGCCTATACAGTTCATAGACAAGTTAATGGATACTACTAAAAGAATCAAGATAAGTGTGAGTACCGAGGATGGCCCTCTCGTAGGATGACGAGGGAGGATCCCCGGTGGAGTATTGTGTTGGTGATTAGTGGACTCGTGTGCGAAAAACTGTTTTACTAGTGGAGTTCCATAGGATAGCTTAGCCAAGAGTCAAAGCTGGCTTGCTGCAATAGCTCCACCACCTTCTTGAGAATGAGCATGTATAGTAGGTTCTGATGTAAGACTTGCTGAGTACCTTTGTACTCATGTTTGCTTAATTACTATTTTCAGACGACAACACCGCCCCCTCCGATGGGTTCTACTTAGACCTTCATGTCGACGAGTGGCTAGCCACCCAGGTGGTGATCCTGGCCATGGAGGGCCCTATGTAGATAGACAGGCTTCGAGAAGCCTTCTTTCTTTCTAGTGTCTGTACTCAGACTATTTGCTTCCGCATGTGCTTGTATGCTTGTATGACTTGAGTGTTGGGTCATGTGACCCCTACCTGTATGAACATATTATGTATGGCTCTCTGGAGCCTTTAAATAAAGTACTTGAGTTGTAGAGTTTTGTTGTGATGCCATGTTGTATGTACTCATATCGGGCATATTGTGTGTATGATTGAAATGCTTGGTATGAGTGGGATCTGACAATCTAATTGTTTATCCTTGGCAGCCTTTCTTATGGGGAAATGTAGTCTAGTGCTCCTCAAGCCCTAGTAGTCCGCTACAGCCCGGTTCACCGGAGTCCTGCTAGCCCAGCACTACTGCTCAGGACACTTGACTGGCCGGCATGTGTTTCACTTCGTTCCTATGTCTGTCCCTTCGGGGAAATGTCACGCGGTGACATCCGGAGTCCTGCCTAGCCTGCTACAGCCCGGGTTCCCCGGAGTCCTGTTAGCCCAGTGCTACAGCCCGGATTCACTCGCTGATGACCGACATGCTCGATGTGATTCATGTATGCCTGTCTCCATAGGTCTGCGCCGCTTTGGGTTCATGACTAGCCATGTTGGCCCGGGTTCTCTGTCATATGGATGCTAGCGACACTATCATATACGTGAGCCAAAAGGCGCAAACGGTCCCGGGCCATGGTATGGTGACACCCATGGGAATACCGTGCGTGAGGCCGCAATGTGATATGAGGTGTTACCGGCTAGATTGATGTGACTTGGAATCGGGGTCCTGACAGAAGCATCATTGTCGTCTCGCCAACTATTGCTTCTACGACTATCGCTACCGCTTAGTGATAAAGTAAAGAAATTACATGGCGATTGCATTTCATACAATAAAGCGACAACCATATGGCTCCTGCCAGTTGCCGATAACTATGTTGACAAAACATGATCATCTCATACAACAATTTATATAATCACGTCTTGATCTCTATCAACGTGTCGTCACATGGTCGTCTCACCAACTGTTGCTTTTGCAACTATTGCTATCGCATAGCGATAAAGTAAAGCAATTATATGGCACTTGCATCTTATGCAATAAAGAGACAGCCATAAGGCTCCTGCCAGTTGCTGATAACTTTAACAAAACATGACCATATCACATCACAACATGCCCTGCAAAAACAAGTTAGACATCCTCTACTTTGTTGTTGCAAGTTTTACGTGGCTTCTACGGGCTTAGCAAGAACCATTCTTACCTACGCATCAAAAACCACAACGCAGTATAGTGATTGCTTTTTGATCTTTAGAAAGAACCCTGTTCATTGAATCCGATTCAACTAAAGTTGGAGAAAATGACGCTGCCAGCCACCTGTGTGCAAAGCACGTCGGTAGAAACAGTCTCATGAACGCGGTCATGTAATGTTGGTCTGGGCCGCTTCATCCAACAATACCGCCGAATCAAGAAACAAATAGTGATGGCAAGCAATATGTATATACCCACGCCCACAACTCCTTTGTGTTCTCTATGCATAGACCTGGCTCGGATGCCACCGTTGGGGAATGCAGTATTTCAGAAAATTTCCTACGATCACGCAAGATCTATCTAGGGATGCATAGCAATGAGAGGGGAGAGTGTGTCTACATACCCTCGTAGACCGAAAGCGGAAGCGTTAAGTAACGAGGTTGATGTGGTCAAATGTCTTTGTGATCCAACCGATCAAGCACCTAACGCACGACAACTCCGCGATCTGCACACATTTAGCTCGGTGACGTCCCTCGAAATCTAGATCCAGCTGAGGCCGAGGGAGAGTTTCGTCAGCATGACGGCGTGTTGACGGTGATGATGAAGTTACCGACGCAGGGCTTCGCCTAAGCACTAAAACAATATGACCGAGGTGCAAATCTATGGAGGGGGGCACCACACACGGCTAAGAGATCAACTTGTGTGTCTATGGGGTGCCCCCCTCCCCCATATATAAAGGATTGGAGGAGGGGGCCGGCCGACCTCCTATGGTGCGCCCCAAGGGGGGAATCCAACTCCTACTAGGAGTAGGTTCCCCCCTTTCCTAGTCCAACTAGGATGGGGAAGGAAGGGAAGAGGGAGAGAAAGGAAAGGGGGGGGGGGCGTCCCCCCTCCCAATTCGGATTGGGCTTGGGGGGTGCACCCCACCTCTTGGCCGCCTCCTCCCCTCTTCCACTAAAGCCCATGTAGGCCCATTAAGCCCCCGGGGGGCTCCAATAACCCCCCGGTACTCCGGAAAAATGCCCGAACTAATCTGAAACCGTTCTGGTGTCCAAACAAAACCATCCAATATATCAATCTTCATGTCTCGATCATTTCGAGACTCCTCGGCATGTCTGTGATCACATCCGGTACTCTGAACAACCTTTGGTACATCAAATGACATAAACTCATAATACCAATCATCATCGAACGTTAAGCGTACGGACCCTATGGATTCAAGAACTATGTAGACATGACCGAGACTCATCTCCTATCAATAACCAATAGCGGAACCTGGATGCTCATATTTGATCCTACATATTCTACGAAGATCTTTATCGGTCAAACCGCATAACAACATACGTTGTTCCCTTTGTCATCAGTATGTTACTTGCCCAAGATTCGATCATCGGTATCATCATACCTAGTTCAATCTCGTTACCGACAAGTCTCTTTACTCGTTCTATAATGTAACATCCCGCAACTAACTCATTAGTCACATTGCTTGCAAGGCTTATAGTGATGTGCATTACTGAGAGGGCCCAGAGATACCTCTCCGACAATCGGAGTGACAAATCCTAATCTCGATCTATGCCAACTCAACAAACACCATCGAAGACACTTTTAGAGCATCTTCATAATCACCCAGTTACGTTGTGACATTTGATAGCACACTAGGTGTTCCTCCAGTATTCGGGAGTTGCATAATCTCAGTCATAGGAACATGTATAAGTTATGGAGAAAGCAATAGCAATAAACTAAACATCAAAGTGCTAAGCTAACAGATGGGTCATGTCAATCACATCATTCTCTAATGATGTGATCCCATTTATCAACTGACAACTCATGTCTATGGTTAGGAAACTTAACCATCTTTGATTAACGAGCTAGTCAAGTAGAGGCATACTAGTGACTCTCTGTTTGTCTATGTATTCGCACATGTACCAAGTTTCCGGTTAATACAATTCTAGCATGAATAATAAACATTCATCGTCCTATAAGGAAATATAAATAACAACTTTATTATTGCCACCAGGGCATATTTCGTTTATATTGTTCCATGATAGCAACGGTGCTAGAAAAGAGTCTTGATGGCCCACAAGTATAGGGGGTCTATTGTAGTCCTTTCGATAAGTAAGATTGTCATACCCAACGAGGAGCAGAAGGAAATGTCAAGCGGTTTTCAGCAAGGTATTTTCCGCATGCACTTAAATTATCGGTAACAGATAGTTTGGTGATAAGATAATTCGTAACGGGTAACGAGTAACAAGTGTAACAAAGGTGCAGAAAGGTGGCCCAATCCTTTTTGTAGCAAAGGATAAGCATGGACAAAGTCTTATATAAAGCAAAGCGCTCCTGAGGACACGTGGGATTTATTGTCGAGTTAGTTTTCATCATGCTCATATGATTTGCGTCCTTTACTTTGATAATTTGATATGTAGGTGGACCGGTGCTTGGGTGTTGTCCTTACTTGGACAAGCCTCCCACTTATGATTAACCCCTCTCGCAAGCATCCGCAACTACGAAAGAAGAATTGAGATAAATCTAACCATAGCATGGAACTTGTGGATCCAAATCAGCCCCTTACGAAGCGACGCATCAACTATGGTTTAAGCTTCTGTCACTCTAGCAACCCATCATCTACTTATTACTTCCCAATGTCTTCCCCTAGGCCCCAATCATGGTGAAGTGTCATGTAATCGATGTTCACATAACACTACTAGAGGAAAGGCAACATACATCTCATCAAAATATCAAACGAATACCAAATTCACATAATTACTTATAACAAGACTTCTCGCATGTCCTCAGGAACAAACATAACTACTCACAAATAATGTTCATGTTCAAGATCACAGGGGTATTGAATATCGTTAAGGATCTGAACATGTGATCTTCCACCAAATAAACCAACTAGCATCAACTACAAGGAGTAATCAACACTACTAGCAACCCACAGGTACCAATCTGAGGTTCTGAGACAAAGATTGAATACAAAAGATGAACTAGGATTTGAGAGGAGATGGTGCTGGTGAAGATGTTGATGGAGATTGACCCCCTCTCAATGAGAGGGTCGTTGGTGATGACAATGGCTTTGATTTCCCCCTTCGGGAGGGAAGTTTCCCGGGCTGAACAGCTCTGCCGGAGCCCTAGATTGGTTCTGCCCAGGTTCCACCTCAAGACGGTGGCGCTTCGTCCCAGAAGTTCTTTTCTGGTTTTTTTTCTAGGTCAAAAGACTCCATATAGCAGAAGATGGGCCCCGGAGACCTGCGAGGGGGGCACAAGCCCTAGGGGCGCGCCAAGGGGGTAGGGTGCGC
Organism: Triticum urartu; assembly: GCF_056163025.1. Lineage (NCBI taxonomy): Eukaryota > Viridiplantae > Streptophyta > Magnoliopsida > Poales > Poaceae > Triticum > Triticum urartu. The sequence continues at coordinate 366,181,300 of NC_141874.1, read as the reverse complement.
CCCTAGGCTTGTGGCCACCTGGTGGGTCCCCTTTGGTATTTTCTTCGCCCAATAATTTTTATATATTCCAAAATAATTCTCTGTAAATTTTCGGGACTTTTGGAGTTGTGTAGAATAGGTCTCTCAGATTTCCTCCTTTCCGGTCCAGAATTCTAGCTGCCGGCATTCTCCCTCTTCATGTAAATCTTGTATAATAAGAGAGAAAATGCATAACTATTGTACCATAATGTGTAATAACAGCCCATAATGTAATAAATATCAACAAAAAAGCATGATGCAAAATGGACATATCAACTCCCCCAAGCCTAGACCTCGCTTGTCCTCAAGCGAAAGCTGAAATCGATAAATATGTCCACATGTTTCGGGATAAAGGTGCCGATAAAAATAAAATACGGACATGAGGGCATCATGATCATGTTTCGAACAGCCACATATATTGTCATATAATTTCTTATGCTAAAGTAACAATTCATTCGCAAGGTAAAGTATGAATCAAATACTTTATTGAAAGCCAACAAACTAAGATCTTGGTCATTGGCACAATTGCAATTTATCATAACATCGAAAAGAGTCAATGTAAGAGCTTGTTATAGAAAGCCCACCTACTCAACCATCATTTAGTCTTTCATAATTGCTAACACTCACGCAATACTTATGAGATCGATGTCTCAGACGGACATAGAGAAAGATAGAGGCTTATAGTTTCGCCTCCCAACATTTTACCTCAAGGGTAATGTCAACAATAATACTTTATGATAACCTACATCCGAGTGGATATATATGTCTGGATCTTTCCCCAACACATAGTGCTTGCCAAAAAGAAAAAAGTGTAAAAAGGAAAGGTGAAGATCACCATGAATCTTGTATGAAGGTAGAAGGTAAAAAGTAAAAGATAGGCCCTTCGCAGAGGGAAGCAGAGGTTGTCATGCACTTTGATGGTTGGATGCACAAAATCTTCATGCAAAAGAATGTCACTTTATATTGCCGCTTGTGATAAAGAACTTTATTATGCAGTCCGTCACTTTTATTTCTTCCATATCACAAGTTCTTATAAAGCTTATTTTCCTCTCACTAAAAGATCATACATATTTAGAGAGAAATTTTAATTGCTTGCACCGATGACAACTTACTAGAAGGATCTTACTCAATCCATAGGTAGGTATAGTGGACTCTCATGGCAAAACTGGGTTAAGGGATTTTGGATGCACAAGTAGTATCTCTACTTGGTGCAGAAGATTTGGCTAGCATAAGATGGGAAGCAAACTCAACATGTTGGAGGATCCATGACAATATAAGATATAGGAAAACATAACTCATTATGTTGTCTTCCTTGTCCAACATCAACCTTTTAGCATATAATATTTTAATGAGTGCTCACAATCACAAAGGATGTCCAAGATAGTATATTTATATGTGAGACCTCTCTTTCTTTAGTACTTCCTATGAATTGCAACAATGACCAAAACTATGTTTTGTCAACTCTCAACAAATTTTATTCACCATACTCCTTATATGTGAAGTAATCACCTCTCATAAGATTATTATATAATCTTTTTTATTTATTTTATTCTTTTTTCAATATCATAGCAACAAAGAAAAGCCCTCAACTCAAAACTACTCTTTATTATGTAGCTCGCAGACTCGATTACATAGAAGGGAACTCAAAGCAAAACTAAAAGCTAGATCATACTAAAAACTTTATTCTAATAAACCAAGATATAACCAAAAGGATCAAACTAAGAAAAGCAGTAAAGGTAAAGATGTGATGGTGACACGATACCATGACACCTCCCCCATGCTTCGCGCCAAGCCAAGGGGAGTGTCCATACCCATGTACTCATGTCTCCTTCTTCTGAGGTGGTGATGATGGAGTTGTAGATGATGTTGTGGGCTTGTCCTTTTTCCTCAGCTTATGCTTGAGGATGGAATTTTCCTCCCTCAAGTCATCGATCTCTTGCTCAAGTATTAATATCTTTTTGCATAATTCTTGTCCGTTCTCCTGGAAAAGACAAAAAGGGATAAACTCGATCTTAGGTTTCTTTGCTTTATCAGGGAGACTTGACTTTTTGAAATCCACGTGCATGTCCCTAGGTTGGGTAGTGGGACTTCCGCTTCATTTGAGCTTCTCTCTTCCTTTCCCTTTAGATCATAGTCTTCTTCTTCCTTCGTGGTCCAACCATAATGCTCCACATCACCGTAAACCTTGGGGTTTGCAAGGTAATCAGCGACATAGCTCTCGCCCTCCGAGTCTTGAGATGACATAGTTTTAGATCTGTCAGGAAAAACAGCTCGGAACAAGAATATGGTATATTGTCATGGTACGATAGTCAAAACCTTCGGGAGATTATATAATGAATTTTTACCGACCAACATAAGTATATGTAGCGACCCGATCCCAATGGACCATAGTCTCTGTGCTTAAGTGTCTTCCCTGGATCGGTATTGCTGACGTACACAGTACTCGAGGATTTATAACAGAGTTCAATCACACACTTATTACATCGAGTGTCTCATAAATAGTACTTATTACAATAATATGACTGAAGGCCATCTAAAATAACTTGCGGAAGCATCAAAGATAAATGATTCCATCCAACTCCACGGAAAAACTGAGTGCATGACAACGACCAATCGCACCTTACACTTCGTCTGGAAATTCTGCAACATGATACGTTGCAGCCGTGTAGGTCAACACATGGAATATGCTGGCAAGATCACACTATAGAGAAAATGATGCAATAATAACTATCACTACATGCATATTTGGCTGGTGGAGGCTCTAAGTTTAACATTTGCATAAAGCTATTTTTTTCCTACAACAAAAGGAATAGATTTTATTTAACTACCAAGTTTATGCCATTATTGAGAAGGTTTCCCCAACTCAATTCCCAAAGAATATTAATAACCCAACAAATTCATTAAGTAAAGTGATGAGATCAATCAATAATTCAAATACCACTTTGTAGAGGATTGCGCACTTTTCCCCACAAGACTCAACCGCATCCATGATCAGATGATCGAGACATAGTCTTTCTGAAGCATTAACTCTTTACTCTGGGTAGACAGTACCACCTACTTTCCCCTACATCTTCTAGCCTACCACTGAAAGAGGTCACACAACTTACTCAACTATGCCAGAGCCCATAATGTCTTGTGGATGCACATGCAAGTTTCTAGCATGAATAATCTTATGATCCATTTGAGCTTGGGTGGCATTCCATAGGATGATCACACGGGTACTCCGGGATATCCTAGGACAACACTGGATTGCTCCAGGTGCCCGCAACCAATCCACCCAGATGTGTATTAAAGTAGCCACCTTAAGTTTACCTTAGTTATTATCTCTCACATCTTGCATGAATCTCACATACCAATCCCCGTCTACGAGCATGGCTAAGCAATATGAGCATAACGTATATTCCCGGGGTGATAAAAGGGTAATAGGTTCCTACCTCATGAACTACTTAACCACAACCACAACCACATGTTCACAATCCTACTCATGCAATGTTTGAGGGTTGAGACTAATGCACAAAAACTGGGTAATAAAGGGATATGATCAAAGTGTAACTTGCCTTGCTGACAATCAGAAAACCCTAGAGATTCATCGTAGGAAGCTTCACACTCTGGATACTCTATCGTAAACAAAAATTAGCATACATAAGCACTAAAGCATAATATGCAAAGGTAAAACCAAGTAAAAAGATCTAAACAGAAATTGCAAGTGAACAACTTCGATTTGCAAAAAGAATCAATCAAATTGGAGATACGAAACTCAAGTTGCGATCAAAAGAAGTTCAAATTAAAATCTGTTTGAAACCAAATTTTGAACTTTGAAAAACATGTTTAAGTTGATTATCTGAACACATGGGATTTTAACGAAGAATTTTGCATTGGTTTCATTGGATTTGGATAAACATGCAAAAAGGTGTGATCATTTAAAGATTAGGGAACTAAACTGCGAAGAAAATAATTATGTATAGGTCCCTAGCCAGAAATAAACAGAAAAAGAAAAATCTAATGAATGAATGTTCCCTACTGAAACCTAACGAACAAAACCGTTCGCTACTGAAGACTAATGGACGAACGTCCACTAAATAAACTAACCTAAAATAATAAACCGGGTTTATAGAATAAACTGAAAACGAAAAAAAGTCGGGTCGGGGATATACCGGTTCGGCAAGAAAAACAGACGGCGACGAACGGCGGCAGCGGCTCCGGCGAGGCGATGGGCGGTGCGGCGTGGGGCGGCGCGGCAGCGTGGCGAGGCGGTGCGAGGCGGAAGTGGCGAGGTGGCGTCGGTGGTGGTGTCGTGGGGCGGCGCGGCAGGCGGCGGCGGCTGATGAGGAGGAGGGGGCCGGGGCCTCGTCTTTTAAAAGGGTCGGGGGAGGGGCACAGCTTGGAAGAAGGAGCGGCGGCGGCGTGCGGCGCTCGGACTCTGAGAGGAGTCCGGCTCGGGGATGGCGGGCGAGGCGGTGGTGCTGGTGGGACGGCTGGGATTCGGCCGAGTCAGTCTGAAGAATATATTTTTTTAAATAACACCGCGAAAAAAATCCGAATAAAATAAAAATCCTAAAATTCCAGAAACAATTTTCACCATCCGCTCCTAATATTTGGGACAATGTGAACATTTGTCCGGACTAAATGCAATTTCTAAAAATGCATCTTTTCCCCTAATTTAATTAAATGCAACCGAATAAAATTGCAAATAAAAATCAAATAAATATTTTTTTATTAAAAATTAAATTTCCAATATTTCCTAGCTGTTTTGAAGAAGTCATATTATCTTCTCTCATTATGTTATTTATTCGAAATAATTGGAAAAATAATTTTGAGTAAAATCACTTTGATCCAATATCCAAATTTTAAAAATTCAAAATTGGATTTTTATGAAAACCTCCAACTCTCTCAAATGGTCCTTGAGTTGCTTAAGGTTTCTAGGATCAAAAATTTCAAATAAAATAAATTCAAAATGCACAAATTATGGATGCATATGATGACCTAATGAATAATATCCAAATTGAAAATTGGGATGTTACAATATACTACAAGAAAACGGAATCTGGAGGGCACAGGAGGTGGCCACAAGCCAAGGAGGGCGCCCAGGGGGTAGGGCGCGCCCCCACGGCTTGTCACCTCCTTGTGCGCTATGCAGACTACTTCTTATTTTTATATGTTTTTTGAATATTCCAAAACGGAGTAAAATTGCCATTGGGAAAGTTTTGGAGTCGGTTTACTTACCGTATCACATACCTATTCCTTTTCGGGGATCTGGAGCGTTCTGGTAGGTCTCCCTTATGTACTCCTCCGGTGTTATGGTATTAATAATATTGGTTTCAACATTTATGGGAGTACCTGAGATATAATGTTTGATTCTTTGCCCGTTTACCACCTTCGGGTTATTGCCCTTGGCGTTGTTGATCTTGATGGCACCGAAATGATAATCTTCTTCGATAATGTAAGGCCCTTCCCATTTAGAGAGAAGTTCTCATGCAAAAAATCTTAAACGGGAATTGTACAGCAAGACATGGTCACCTACATTGAATTCATGCTTTTGTATCCTTTTGTTATGCCATCTATTAACTTTTTCTTTAAACAATTTGGCATTCTCATAAGCTTGGGTTCTCCATTCATCAAGTGAGCTAATGTCAAATAAACTCTTCTCACGGGCAAGTTTGAAATCATAGTTGAGCTCTTTAATTGCCCAATAAGCCTTCTGCTCAAGTTTGAGAGGTAAGTGACATGCTTTTCCATAAACCATTTTATAGGGAGACATACCCATAGGATTTTTATAAGCAGTTCTACAAGCCCATAATGCATCATTAAGTTTCCTAGACCAATTCCTAGATCTATTAACAGTCTTTTGCAAGATCAATTTTATTTCTCTACTGCTCAATTCTACTTGACCACTAGACTGAGGATGATAAGGAGATGCAATTCTATGGTTAGCATCATACCTAGTAAGCAATTTAGGGAAAGCGCCATCAATAGTGTGAACCACCATCAATCATTAAATATCTAGGGACTCCAAACCTCGAAAAAATAACTTCTTTAAGCATTTTAATAGTAGTGTTGTGATCAACACTACTAGTTGGAATAGCTTCTACCCACTTAGTAACGTAATCAACAGCAGCTAAAATATGTGTATACCCATTAGAGGAGGGAAAAGGTCCCATATAATCAAATCCCTAGACATCAAATGGTTCAATAACAAGTCAATAGTTCATAGGAATTTCGTGACGTCTACTAATATTACCAATTCTTTGACATTCATCACAAGACAAGACAAACTTACGGGCATCCTTAAAAATAGTAGGCCAATAAAAACCAGATTATAATACCTTGTGTGCAGTTCTATCTCTAGCATGGTGTCCTCTATAGGCCTCGGAGTGACACTTGCATAGGATCGGCTCCTGTTAATGCTCAACTACACAACGTCTAATAACACCATCTACTACTTCTTTATAAAGGTGTGGGTCATCCCAAAAGTAATGTCTTAAATCATAGAAAAACTTTTTCTTTTGTTGGTATGTCAAACTAGGTGGTATAAATTTAGCAACAATATAATTAGCATAGTCTGCATACCAAGGAGTACTATGAGAAGCATTTATAACAGCTAATTGTTCATCAGGAAAGCTATCATCAATAGGTAGTGGTCATCAATAATACTTTCTAACCTAGACGAGTTGTCTGCTACGGGGTTCTCAGCTCCCTTCCTATCAATAATATGTAAATCAAATTCTTGTAGTAGGAGAACCCATCTAATAAGTCTAGGTTTAGCATCTTTATTTTCCATAAGATATTTAATAGCAGCATGATCGGTGTGAACAGTTATTTTGGAATCAACAATATAAGATCTGAACTTGTCACAAGCAAATACAACTGCTAAAAATTATTTTTCAGTGGTAGCATAATTTCTTTGAGCGCTTTCTAGATGTTTACTGGCATAATGGATAACATTTAATTCTTATCAACTCTTTGTCCTAGAACAGAACCAACAACATAATCACTAGCATCACACATAATTTCAAATGGTAGGTTCCAATCAGGTGGTTGAACAATAGGTGTAGAGATTAAGGTTTTCTTAAGTATTTCAAATGTTTCTACACAATCATCATCAAAAACAAAATGGAACATCTTTTTGCAAGAGATTAGTGAGAGGCCTAGAAATTTTAGAGAAGTCTTTAATAGATCTCCTATAGAAACCAGCATGACAAAGGAAACTTCTTATACCTTTGATATCTTTAGGACACGGCATTTTTTTAATAGCATCAACTTTAGCTTTATCAACTTCAATACCTCTTTCAGAGATTTTATGCCCCAAGACAATACCTTCATTAACCATAAAGTAGCACTTTGCCCAATTCAAGATAAGATTAGTTTCTTCACATCTCTAGAAAACTCGATCAAGGTTGCTTAAGCAATCATCAAAAGAAGATCTGTAAATGGAGAAATCATCCATGAAAACCTCAACAATCTTTTCACAAAAGTCAGAGAATATAGTAGTCATACATCTTTGAAAGGTAGAAGGTGCATTCCATAAACCAAAAGGCATACGTGTATAAGCAAAGGTACCAAAAGGGCATGTAAAACTAGTTTTTTCTTGATCCTCTTGTGACACAGGTATTTGGGAAAAAACAAAATAACCATCTAGGAAGCAAAAATGTGTATGTTTCGATAGTCTTTCTAGCATTTGATCAATGAATAGCAGAGGATAATTATCTCTCCTAGTAGCTTTGTTTAATTTTCTGAAATCAATTACCATTCTATAATCTGTAACAATTCTTTGAGGTATCAATTCATTTTTATAATTAGGAACAACAATAATACCTCCCTTCTTAGGGACATAATGAACAGGACTTATCCATCTACTATCAGTAATAGGATAGATTTTACATGTTTCCAGAAGCTTTAATATTTCATTTTCTACCACTTCTTTCATCTTAGGATTCAACCGTCGCTGGTGATCAACGACTGGTTTAGCATCAGGTTCCATACTAGTTTTGCGCTAACAAAGAGTGGGACTAATGCCCTTAAGATCATCCAGAGTATATCCAATAGGGCACGGTGCTTCCTCAGAGTTTTCAATAATTTCTTTTCTTCATGCTCTGAAAGGTTAGCACTAATAATAACATGATATATCTTCTTGTCATCGAGATAAGCATATTTCAAAGTATCAAGCAATTGTTTCAGATTGAATAAAGGATCACTCTTGGGTGGTAGAGGATTTCCAAGAGTATCAACAGGAAAATTGTGTTTCAAAACAGACATTTGTTTAAAGAATATCGCATCTATTTCCTTTCTTTCATTCATGAAAATATCATTTTAACGGTCTAGAAAATATTGTTCTAAAGGATCGGTAGGAGGAACCGCAATAGAAGGAAGACCAATAATTTCATCTTTACTAGGCAATTCTTTATCATGGGTTTGTCTACGAAATTTAGAGAAATTAAACTCATGAGACACATCCTTGAAACTTACACTAACAGTTTCTTTCTCACAATCTATCTTAGCATTAACAGTGTTCAAGAAAGGTCTACAAAATATAATGGGACAAAAATCATCTTGTGGGGAACTAAGAACTAGAAAATCAGTAGGGTATTTCATTTTCCTACACAAGACTTCAACATCTCTAACAATCCCAATCGGTGAAATAGTATCTTGATAACCCACAATTATAGGGGATCACCTATTTCGATAAGTTAGAGTGTCGAACCCAACGAGGAGCTCAAGGTAGAACAAATATTCCCTCAAGTTCTATCGACCACCGATACAACTCTACGCACGCTTAACGTTCGCTTTACCTAGAACAAGTATCACACTAGAAGAACTTTGTAGGTGATGTAGGATAGGTTTGCAAGATAATAAAGAGCATGTAAATAAAAACTAGGGGATGTTTAGATAAATAAACAACTAAGTTGGTTTCAGTAGAGAGATTTTTGTCATCCAAGAAAGTTATTTGTCCCTAGGCAATCGATAACTAGACCGGTAATCGTTATTGCAATTTTATATGAGGGCGAGGCATAAGCTAACATACTTTCTCTACTTGGATCATATGCACTTATGATTGGAATTCTAGCAAACATCCATAGCTACTAAAGATCATTAAGGTAAAACCTAACCATAGCATTAAAGCATCAAGTCCTCTTTATTCCCAAAAGCCATAACCCACTTATCCGTGTTTAGGCTGCTATCACCCCCGCAACGCAGACAATAAGAAAACCATGAACATATTGAAACACCCTATAGCGGTGATCCCTCACACTTGCGCGACATGGAGAGCACCATAGGACAACACCAATAATAAAACATGCAACTCAAACCAATCGCGATCATCAATCAACCCATAGGACAAAACGGATCTACTAAAACATCATAGGATATCCATACATCACTAGGAAATAATATATAGTGTTGGGCACCATGTTTAAGTAGATATTATAGTGGGGAGAAGGGGTGTTACACCACTGCATAGAGGGGGAGAGAGTTGGTGATGACGGCAGCGAAGTTGTTGGTGTAGATCGTCGTCACGATGATGGCCCCGGCGGCGTTCCGGCGCCACCTGGAGAGAGGGTGAGAGAGCCCGCCTCCTCCTCCTCCTTCTTCTTCTTCTTCCTTGACATTCCCCCTACATGGTAGAAGGGTTTCCCCTCTGGTCCATGGCCTCCATGGCGGCGGCGGAGCGAGAGACCCTCCGAGATTGGATCTCTCTCTCTTTGTGTGTGTGTGTGTGTGTTTCCTTCTGTTTCTGCGCTCTCAGATTCTAGCCTTCCATCATTTCTGAAATTCCCGGAGATCCATAACTCCGATTGGCTGAAATTTTAACACGATTTTATCTGAATATTAGCTTTCTTATGACCGAAGAAGGGCACCAACTGCCTTACGAGGTGGCCACAAGGGTCCAGGGTGTGCCCCCTGCCTTGTCGCCGCCTCGGGCATCATCTCGGTTTATTCGAATTCCCAAAAATCACATTTGTTCCAAAAGAAATCTCCATAAGTTTTTATTGCGTTTGGACTTTGTTTGATATGGATTTTCTGCGAAACAAAAAACATGTAACAAATAGGAACTAGCACTGGACATTGGACATTGGATCAATACATTAGTCCCAAAAATTATATAAAAAGTTGCCAAAAGTGTATGAAAGTTGTATAATATTGGCATGAAACAATCAAAAATTATAGATACGACGAAGATGTATCAGCATACCCAAGCTTAATTCCTGCTCGTCCTCGAGAAGATAAATGATAAAAAAGATAATTTTTTATGTGGAATGCTACCTAGCATAATCTTGATCATATAATCTAATCATGGCATTAATATTAAGACATGAGTGATTCAAAGCAATAGTCTATCATTTGACATACAGACAATAATACTTCAAGCATACTAATAAAGCAATCATGTCTTCTCAAAATAACATGGCCAAAGAAAGTTATCCCTACAAAATCATATAGTCTGGCTATGTTCCATCTTCGTCACACAAAGTATTAAATCATGCACAACCCCGATGACAAGCCAATCAATTGTTTCATACTTTTGATGTTCTCAAAGTTTTTCAACTTTCACACAATACATGAGCGCGAGCCATGGATATAGCACTATGGGTGGAATAGAATATGATGGTGGAGGTTGTGTGGGGAAGACAAAAAGGGAGAAAGTATCACATCAGCTAGACAAATTAATGGGCTATGGAGATGCCCATCGATCGATGTCAATGCAAGGAGTAGGGATTGCCATGCAACGGATGCACTAGAGCTATAAGTGTATGAAATCACAAACTCAAACTAAGTGGGTGTGTATCCAACTTGCTTGCTCATGAAGACCTCGAGCATTTGAGTAAGCCCATCATCGGAATATACAAGACAAGTTCTATAATGAAAATTCCCACTAGTATATGAAAGTGATAACTCAAGAGACTCTCTATATGAAGAACATGGTGCTACTCTGAATCACAATTGTGGTAAAAGGATAGTAGCATTGCCCCTTCTCTCTTTTTCTCATTTTTTGTTTCTCTCTTTATTTTGGTTTTGCCTCTCTTTTTTCATCTGGAGTCTCATCCCGACTTGTGGGGGAATCATAGTCTCCATCATCCTTTCCTCACCTGGGACAATGCACTAATAATGATGATCATGTCACTTTTATTTACTTACAACTCAATATTACAACTCGATACTAGAACAAAGATATGACTCTATATGAATGCCTCCGGCGGTGTATCGGGATGTGCAATGATCTAGCATAGCAACAATATAAAACGGACAAGCCATGAAAATATCATGCCAGCTATCTTATGATCATGCAAAGCAATATGACAATGAATGCTCAAGTCATGTATATGATGATGATGGAAGTTGCATGGCAATATATCACGGAATGGCTATGGAAATGCCATGATAGGTAGGTATGGTGTCTATTTTGAGGAAGATATAAGGAGGCTTACGTGTGATAGAGCGTATCATATCACAGGGTTTGGATGCACCGGCAAAGTTTGCACCAACTCTCGAGGTGAGAAAGGGCAATGCACGGTACCTAAGAGGCTAGCAATGATGGAATGGTGCGAGTGCGTATAATCCATGGACTCAACATTAGTCATAAAGAACTCACATATGTATTGCAAAAATATATTAGCTATCGAAACAAAGTACTACATGCATGCTCCTAGGGGGATAGATTAGCATGAAAAGACCATCACTCGTCTCTGACCACCACTGATAAGGAAGACAATCACTAAATACCTCATGCTCCAACTTCGTTACATAACGGTTCACCATACGTGCATGCTACGGGAATCACAAACTTTAACAGGAGTATTCTTATCAATCCACAAATACTCACTAGCATGACTCTAATATCACCATATTTATATCGCAAAACTATTGCAAGGAATCAAACATATCATATTCAGTGATCTACAAGTTTTATGTAGGATTTTATGAGTAACCATGTGAATGACGAATTCCTGATGACTCTCTAAATAGATATAAGTGAATCAAGAGTGTTCAATTCTTTCTACAAAAGATATGCCCATGCTCTAACAAATATAAGTGAAGCAAAAGAGCATTCTACAAATGGTGGTTTTCTATGTGAAGAGAAACAAGCAATCCAAACTTCAAATGATATAAGCGAAGCACATGAAGCATTCTATAAAGCCATACAAAAGATTTAAGTGAAGTGAATGAAGCATTCTATAAATCAACCACGGACTATATCATACCAGCATGGTGCAATACTAAAATAAAAATAAAAAGCAAACAACGCTCCAAGATTTACGCATATCATGTGACGAATAAAAATATAGCTCCAAGTAAACTTACCGATGATCATTAGAAGAAAGAGGGGATGCCTTCCGGGGCATCCCCAAGATTTGTTGCTTGGGTGTCCTTGAATATTACCTTGGGGTGCCTCGGTCATCCAAAAGATTAGGCTCTTGCCACTGCTTATTCCTTCATCCATCCTGATCTCACCCAAAACATGGAAACTTCAATCACACAAAACTTAACAAAACCCTCGTGAGATCCGTTAGTATAATAAAACAAATCACCACTTTAAGTATTGTTAAAAACTCATTCATATTTTATTTTTGCATTGTAGCTATTGTATTATAACTTCTCTATGGCTTATACCACCAATAAAATCAATAGTTTCATCAAAACTAGCAAAACAATGCATCAAAAACAGAATATGTCTTAACAGGACAGTCTGTAGTAATCTGAACATCTGCCATAATTATGTAACTCCAAAAATTTTGAAAACTTGAGAAAAAAATAAAAAAAATAGAAGTATTGTGCAAAAAGTTTCAAAGACATTCGACGTTCCAGTAAAAAATGTAAATTCACGCACTACAGCCAAAGTTTGTGTTTTTGCACTGCACAAGCAAAACAATCAATCTAATCATCCTAAAGGAAAATCTTAGCACATTATTTTTATAATAAAATGGATTTGTACAAGGGGATAACTATTTTTGTTGAAAAGTTTCTATAATCAAGGTTTGCAAAATTTCCATGGGCATGAACAAAGTTCAAGGAGCTCCGTCACTTCAACGGTTCTCATCTTTCTTACTTTCACTTTTCTTTGTGAAAAATTTTTAGGTTCCCCACTTTTTTAAAACTTTATAAAAGCACACAACAGAAATAAAATACTCTCTAAAACTTCGGGGTTGTCTCCCTGACGACGCTTTCTTTAAAGCCATTAAGCTAGGCATATAGTGCTCAAGTAATGGATCCACCCGGATACCAAGGTATATCAAAGACAATTTTAATTAACAATGATTTGTAATTTAGTAGTGAGCACAAAGTAACATATATCACATAATCATGAAGTCTAACTCTCTTCCTATGCATCGGCATGTCATAAAAGAACAATCCATGCACATTAATTAAAGGCCAATACATTAACAGTTTCTTGCAATTTTATCGTATTGGAAACATAGAGAGGTGGAGATGTAGTTCCTCTCTCATAATGATTGCAATTAGGAGCACCAAGCACATGCATATTATATCTATCAAAATCATCATGTGCAATAGTAAAATGCAACCCATCAATATAATCCTTAATAAGCGCAAACTTCTCCGATATAGTGTAGTTGGGAGAATTCAAAAAGATAATAGGACTATCATGTACAGGTGCAATAGCAACAATTTCATTCTTAACATAAGGAACTATAGCAAGTTCATCTCCATAAGCATAATTCATATTGGCATCAAGGCCACAAGCATAGCAAGCATCAATTTCATCAAAAAGGGATATTTCAAACGAATTAAAGGGATCATAGTAATCATCATAGCATTCATCCTTCGATAAGCATGAAGGGAAATTAAACAATTTATGAGTTGAAGAGTTACTCTCATTAGAAGGTGGGCACGGGTAGCTAATCCGCTCTTCTTCCTTTTGTTCTTCGCTCTCCTCGTCATCTTTTTCATCCAATGAGCTCATAGTTTCAGCAATTTCTTCTTCCATAGTTTCCTGCAAAATATTAGTCTCTTCTTGGACAGCGGAGACTTTCTCAATAAATGCATCAATATTGGCACTGTATTCATAATTCTCAAAGAAATATTTAAGTATAGCAAAAAATTTAGGTATATAAATATCATCATCAAAAGCTTCATACTTTTCAAACAAAGATTCAATTTCATAAGCACCCTTAAAAGCAACAATTTCTTCTATTCGTTCCACATCATAGTAATCATATCTACCATTAGCATAAGAAGCTAAGGTTTCATTATCATTAAATTTTCATGAAAAGATAAGGTGTGGAGCCTTCATCCTAGAGCAACAAGTATAATCATAGTACTGTGGGGCTGCTGCCTCACAGTTTCCAGTCAAAAAAACAAGTCTAATCATATCTCTGGCATAAATTCCAAGCATACAAATGCAACATATCAATTTGATCCCATAATAGTTTCCCTTTTTGTTTCAAGCAATAATCCCTAAAGTATTCACGTTGATCCAACGGGTCTCCCATTATCAAGTTGAATGGGGTTTTCTCAGGAATATCAAAGTACTGATTAATATTTTCACATAACGAGCATCGAGGGTTTTAGGAGGTTCCCCATCTCCATGAGCAGCAAGTACAACTAATCTTTTTGGTATTTCGTGTTCCATATCCATAACTAAAGATATAAAACAACTTAGAACAGCAAATAAAATATACTTAGTGATAAAGCAAACAAGCACACATGAGAATATTCACCCCTACGCTATTGCTCCCTAGTAACGGCTCCAGAAAAAGCTCTTGATAACCCACATGTATAGGTGGTCAGTTGTAGCCTCTTTCGATAAGTAAGAGCGTAGAATCCAACGAGGAGCTAAAGGTACAACAAGTATTCCCTCTAGTTCTATCGACCACCGATACAACTCTATGCATGGTTAACATTCACTTTACATAGAACAAGTATGAAACTAGAAGAACTTTGTAGGTGATGTAGGATAGGTTTGCAAGATAATAAAGAGAACATAAATAAAAACTAGGGGTTGTTTAGATAAAGAAACAACTAAGTTAGTTTTAGTAGAGAGCATTTTGTCAAGCAAGAAAGTTATTTGTCCCTAGGCAATCGATAACTAGACTTGTAATCGTTATTGTAATTTTATATGAGGGAGAGGCATAAGCTAACATACTTTCTCTACTTGGATCATATGCACTTATGATTGGAACTCTGGGAAACATCCATAACTACTAAAGATCATTAAGGTAAAACCTAACAATAGCATTAAAGAATCAAGTTCTCTTTATTCCCATACGCCATAACCCACTTATCTGTGTTTAGGCTGCTATCACCCCCGCAACGCAGACAATAATCAAACCATGAACATATTGCAACACCCTACAATGGGCATCCATCATGATTGTGCGACACGAAGAGAACCATAGGACAACACCAATAATAAAACATGCAACTCAAACCAATCACGATCATCAACCAACCGTAGGACAAAACAGATCTACTAAAACATCATAGGATAGCCATACATCATTGGGAAATAATATATAGCATTGAGCACCATGTTTAAGTAGAGATTGTAGTGGGGAGAAGGGGTGTTACACCGCAGCATAGAGGGGGGAGAGTTGGTGATAACGGCGGCAAAGTTGTTAGTGTAGATCATCGTCACGATGATGGCCCGGGCGGTGTTCCGGCGCCACCGGGAGAGAGGGGGAGAGATCTCCATCCTTCTTATTCCTTGACATCCCCCCTAGATGGGAGAAGGGTTTCCCCTCTGGTCCATGGCCTCCATGGTGGCAGAGGGGCGAGAGCCCCTCCACGACTGGATCTCTCTGTCTCTGTATTTCCTTCTGTTTCTGCGCTCTCATATTCTGGCCTTCCACCATTTCTTAAATTCCCAGAGATCCGTAACTCCAATTGGGCTGAAATTTTAACATGGCTTTTATCCGGATATTAGCTTTCTTGCTGCTGAAGGAGGGCAACAAACACCTTACGGGGTGGCCACAAGGGCCCAGGGCGCGCCCTACCCCCTGGGGCATGCCCCCTGCCTTGCCGTCACCTTGGGCATCATCTCGCTTTGATTCTAATTCCAAAAATCTCATATATTCCAAAAACAATATTCGTAAGTTTTTATCACGTTTGAACATTGTTCGATATGGATTTTCTGCAAAACAAAAAACATGCAACAAATCGGAACTGGATCAATATGTTAGTCCCAAAAATTATATAAAAAGTTGCCAAAAGTATATGAAATTTGTCGAATATTGGCGTGAAATAATCAAAAATTATAGATACAGTGGAGACGTATCATATCTCTATTAGCAAGCTTAATAGTAACATTAATATCTTCTATTTCAGCAGGTGCAATATCATTCATAATTTCTTGGTATAAAGTAAAGGGAATTGCACTCACTGTAGCACCCAAATCACATAAGCCATGATAACAATGATCTCCTATTTTAACAGAGAAAATAGGCATGCCAACAATAGGTCTATGTTTATCTTTATCATCAGGTTTAGCAACTCTAGCAGCTTCAACATAGAAATAAATAACATGCCCATCAATATTATCGACCAAGATATCTTTAACCATATCAATACTAGGTTCAACTTTAATTTGTTCAGTGGGTGTAGATTTTCTGGTATAACTCTTAGGGACTATAGCTGAAGCTTTAGCATGTTCTTTTATCCTAGCAGGAAAAGGTGGTTTCTCAATGTAACCAGTAGGAATAATTGGATCAACATTAAAAGTAATAATTTCTTCTTCAGCTTTAATAGGTTCTACTACTTTTACTTCAATGAGAGTATGATACTTAAACCACTTCTCCTTAGGGAGACCAACATGAGTAGCAAAATATTTATAGAAAGAAGCTACTATTTCAGAGTCAAGTCCATATTTAGTGCTAAATTCACGAAAAGCCTCGGTATCCATAAAAGATTTAACACAATCAAACTTACGTTTTATACCTGACTCCTTAGCTTCGTCGAGCTCCCAATCTTCATAGTTGTGTTTAATCTTTTCCAATAAATCCCATTTGAATTCAATAATCTTCTTCATAAAAGAACCACTACAAGAAGTATCGAGCATAGATTGAATCATTACGAGAAAGCTGTAACACCCACAATGCGGCTATATCTCCCACATGTCGGGGCACGACTTAGAGGCATAGCCGCATGGTAGGCTTGTCGCAAGAGGGGTTATCTTCACACATCCCATGTACTGAATAAGAAAGGGATGAAGAGTTGGCTTACAATCGCCACTTCACACAAATAACAAGTTAAACATACATCATCCAGAATACAATCAAGGTCCGACTACAGAACCAAAATAAAAGAAGACAACCCCAAATGCTAGATCCCCGATCGTCCCAACTGGGCACCACTACTGATCATTCGGAAAAGACACATAACAACGACCAAGGTCTTCATCAAGCTCCCCCTTGAGCTCGTTGCGTCACCTGCACTGGTATCAACGGCACCTGCAACTGTTTGGAAGTATCTGTGAGTCATGAGGACTCAACAATCTCACACCCGCGAGATCAAGACTATTTAAGCTTATGGGTAGGATAGGGTAATGAGGTGGAGCTCCAGCAAGCGCTAAGAAAATATGGTGGCTAACATACGCAAATAAGAGCGAGAAGAGAAGCAACGCATCGGTCGAGAAGATAGAAATGATCAAGAAGTGATCCTGAGACTACTTATGTTCAAACATAACTCCAAAACCGTGTTCACTTCCCGGACTCCGCCGAAAAGAGACCATCACAGCTACACCCGCGGTTGATGCATTTTAATTACGTTAAGTGTCAAGTTCTCTACAACCGGACATTAACAAATTCCCATCTGCCACATAACCACGGGCATGGCTCTCGAAAGTTTATACCCTGCAGGGGTGTCCCAACTTAGCCCATCACAAGCTCTCACGGTCAACGAAGGCTATTCCTTCTCCCGGGAAGACCCGATCAGGCTCGGAATCCCTGTTACAAGACATTTTGACAATGGTAAAACAAGACCAGCAAATCCACCCGATGTGCCGACAATCCCAATAGGAGTCGCATGTATCTCGCTCTCAGGGCAACACCGGATGAGACAAGCTATGAGTAAAACCAGACCTCGAGCTTCCCCGAGGTGGCCCCGCAGGCGGCTCGGTTCGGACCAACACTTAGAGAAGCACTGGCCCGGGGGGTTAAAATAAAGATGACCCTCGGGCTCGCGAAAACCCAAGGGAAGGTTATAGGTTGTTACGCAAATGTAAAACCAAGGTTGGGCCTTGCTGGAGGAGTTTTATTCAAAGCGGACTGTCAAGGGGTTCCCATAAAACCCAACCGCGTAAGGGACGCAAAATCAAGGAACATAACACTGGTATGACGGAAACTAGGGCGGCAAGAGTGGAACAAAACACCAGGCATAAGGCCGAGCCTTCCACCCTTTACCAAGTATATAGATGCATTAATTAAATAAGAGATATTGCGATATCCCAACATATCCATGTTCCAACATGGAACAAACTTCAGCTTCACCTGCAACTAACCACGCTATAAGAGGGGCTGAGCAAAGGCGGTAACTTAGCCAAACAACGGTTTGCTAGGAAGGAGAGTTAGAGGCTTGACATGGCAATATGGGAGGCATGATAAACAAGTGGTAGGTAGCGCGACATAGCGATAGAACAAACAACTAGAAAGCAAAGATGGAAGTGATTTCGAGGGTATGGTCATCTTGCTTGAGATCCCGCAAGGAAGAAGAATGAGTCCATGAAGAAGAAAAACAGACGTAGTCGAACGAATCCTCACAACTCCGGAACGAAACTGAAGCTAACGAGAGAAGCAACTCGGAAAGAAGCAAGCAACATAGTAAACAACCATCACATAAACATGGCATGATGCACAACCAAGTATGATGCATGTCCGGTTTAATGAGGCATGGCATGGCAAAGTGCACAAGTGGAGCTCAATATGCAACGAGTTGCATATTGACGAAACACCACATGACTTATTTAGTTCTCTCCCGTTTATGTACCCAACAAAATTAAATGTTGTTAAACATGGAAAGAGATGAAGCATAATAAAACTACCTAACTAGGCAAGTTTAAATGAGGCCGAAAATAACAAACAACAATTTCGGAAAATCCTCATGTGCATAGTTTTGATTAGGTACTGTTCTTCCCTAAACCATATTTTAGAGTTGTTAAACATGGCAAAGTAATGCCACCATGTTGAACTAGGCATTTTTCTACCCCATTTACATATAAAGTTTATTTAAAATGGAGCTACGGTTATTTAGTTATGAAATAAATCATTTTAACATGGCATTTAAGTAAATTAATGCAAACAACATTTTAAACATTTTAAACATGGTTGAAAGTTGCATATTATGAAATTAGACAAAAATTTGAACATTTTTCATATTTAGTTTGTTTAATTCCGACGCACAGTTAATTAGTTATTATATGCATGACAACTAGGGGTTTTCTGCAAAACTGGTAAAACCTGGATAAATGCCAAATTCGCAAAAGGGAAAAAACATCAACGGGCCGAATCTGCTGGCCCAACAGTGCACAGGGGGGCTGGATCTGATGCTCACCATGGGCTTGGCCCAAGCGAAGAAGCAGGCCGGCGGGGAAGCTGGACTTGGCGTGGCGTTGGGCCTCGTAGGCAGATCAAAGCGGAGGCAGGGCGATCGGGTCAGCGCGGAGGGTCAACGAGCAGAGGGTCGGGCGGCTAGGCGCGTGTGTCCTCTCCTGCTCGATGCAGAAGCAGGGGAGGTCGATGCGATCAATGGTTACGGGTGACACCTTGCGGGACTTGGCAGTGGCGTCTCCCAGCGACGAACTGGAGGAGGCTGGCGAAGCGGGCAGGAGGCTGATGAGGTCCCCTACGGTCGGCTTGCAGGCAGCGGGGAAGGCTCGGACGAGCGGAACTGGTGAGGCGGCGGTGGCTCCGGGAACTTGACGACGGTGGAGCTCTAGAACGAGCGGGGCACGGGGATGGACGAGGAGGTCGGGGTCGAGGGTGGTCACCCATGGCGCTTCATGGCTGCGGGAATGCTACTGCAATGCACAGAGAGAGAGAGAGATAAGAGGAGCGAACCCGAGGAAGGAGAGAAAGGGAACCAGGGCGGCGCTCATCTGAGACGGCGAAAGTGGAGGTGCTCGGGAGTTGGGGATGCGGGAGCTGCTCCTGCTGTTGGCGGCAGGGACGACGCAGAGGAGTTGGGGGACTCTAGGCTCCTGGTGGAGCTCGTCGGCGGCGGCAGTCGCTGGTCAGCGCGAGGGGATCGCGAGGCACGAGAGGAGGCCTTCGGGCACGCTGGTGGTCATCGGATCTCCATCTGGCGGCCACAGATGGATAGGTGGAAGGCTGGGTCGGGGCTGGAGAGGTGGCATCTGGTTGGGTGGTGGAGGAAAATAAAAAGAAGGCTGGTGGATCCCGAGGAAAGAGATGGAAAAGGATGGCGGCGGCGGAGGGACAAGACTCCTAGATTTTTAGGGTTAGGTTGATTTGGTAGGTGGTGGTCTTATATATAAAGCAAGTGGATTTTTGATAGGGGCATTTGGTCCCTCTGATTTTAATCGGACGGTCCAGGATAAATAGGCTAGGGCGTCCAATCAAAGAACCAAAGACATTTTAGGGATGTTTGGGATGATCCAGACCCAATGGTCACAACTGAGTGGTTCGGGTTCGGGACAGCTTTCGGACGCGCGAGGGGTTTGACGAAAGGACATGGAGATAAAGGGGGGTTAGGAGGGGTTTCGGGGCCGCGTGGTTGGTAGTGGACTGTGTAGATGGCCTAGGTAGGAAAGAGAGGGAAAGCCCGACAACAGTTTTCGGAGACTGAAAACGTTTGACGTATGACCGGCTATAATGCCGCTATAGTTATCCGTTGGGGTATCAGAAGAACTCCAAATGTGATGAAATTTGGTAGGCGACCTACTAACAACATAACAACACCGCATGCCAACTTTCATCCCATTCCGAGAACATTTTCCAGCCACTTATAAAATAATATTTCGGATATGTCGTGGGCGCGTGCAAGTGTGCCTGGGCTCAGAACAGACAACGGAAGGAACTGGGAGACCCGGACGGATGCAAGTTTTGGAAACATGATGATGCGATGCGCATGATGACATGGCAAGATGCAACACGCAAGCAAATGACATGGCAACAACGCGCATAACTAGAAGACACCTGGTGCAACGGTCTCGGGGCGTTACAACTAGGGATGAAAATGGAGTGGAAACTTCCCGTTTTTTCCGTAGGAAAATGGAAACGGAAAGGAAATATGAAAATGGAAATGGAATTTTGCAAAACGGAAGTGGAAATGGAATTTTTTATGTGGAAACGGAAACAAAAACAGAATGGTGTTTTCCGGTGGAACATGCATGGAAGCAGAACTTTCCGTTTCCGTGAATATAAAATTTCTGTTTTTACAATAGACCTATAGCTACTTTGTAGCCCAACCACCAAAGAGAACATAATGACACAATTAGTAGAATGGATCTAAGGCCCAACTTCTACCACAACACATGTACTCAGCTTGACCCTATACACAATTGTCTGGTACTACTACAATACTATGCTAAGTTGCTATTATTTTGTAGCCGTGTTAACAACTCATTAAATTTGTTTGTTTTTCTGTGTATTTCTCTATGATTCAAGGGGTTTTTAAAGTTCCGATCAATGCCTATTTTTGTTTCCGTATCTGCTTTGTATTTGCTCCGTGTCCATTTCCGGTAGTATCTGTTTCCGTATTCATTTACGGGGTTTCTGTATTCGTTTCCGCTTCTGCAAAAAAAATGTGAAAACAAATATGATAGCACTCAGTTCCGACCGTTTCTGCTCCATTTTCATCCCTAAAGTTACAACACTCCACCACTACAAGAGGATCTTGTCTCGATATCTAGGGATGGCACCAGAGAAACGGAAGAGGAAGTGGAAAAGGTAAAACTAAGTTGCTTCTTTTGACAAATGAGTGAAACCAAAGACCCTTGCAAGGTTGAACAAATTGAAAGAAAGGATAAAACAAAGATGAACAAAGTTTAAAACACTCCGTTAGAAAAGAGGAAAAAGGAACATTACTAGAGCCTTGTAGGTTGAAAGACATAAGAAAAGGGTTGCAATGGACAAGAAGTACATGCAAGCACTCCGGTTGAAACAAGATGTACAAAGAACGATAAGGATCAATTACGACAACACTCCGGTTGGAAAAGGAAGGCATAGAATATGAACTTGGCAAAACGAAAGCACTTGGATGAGACTCCGATTAGAAGAGGAATGATATACACAACACTCCGGTTAAAACAAGATAGAGAAGGGAAAAGAATGATATAATTTGGACAGCACTCCGACTGTAAATGGTAGGAATTGAAAATGGATTTGACAAGATGAGAGGATACTTGATGAAATCAACAACACACTGCCTCCGGAGCTATTGAAAGAATGGCACAAGAGATAAGAAAGATTTCAGACAGCACTCCGGTTGAGAAGGGAGGCAAAACTTGATAAGATGAAAAGAACTTGAATGTTGTACACGACACTCCGGTTGAAAGGATAAGCAAAGGAAAGAACATGATCATTGACAATAAAAAGGATGGTGGTTCTAAGAGTGCAACATCACAATGGCTCCGGAACAAAAGATAGAACAGACTGAAAATAATGAAGAAGAAAAAACAACATCTGCTACCTCAAATGAGCTTGAAAAAGCATCTTTAGGAGAAGGGTCGAACGGAGTTGTTGGAAAACCAACAACGAAAAGAACAAGGTTGTAGTGGGCTTATGGAGAACATCTCAAAACTATGAGGTGAAATTTTTCCACTGACGGAAACAATAGATTGGATTGATATTAACAAGGAGACGAGAAACTTATTTCACCGGGAGGATAAATGAAGAACTTGGGTCATTTATGAGCACCATAAATAGCAAAAATCCTTAGGGAAAGCTTTAGGTGAAATATAACCCAAGATAACTCCAATGAAGAGATTGATGGATTGAGAAGAGCTCATGCTCGAAGAAATTGATGTGTTTAACTATCTCATTCCTGACAACTTTTGAATCATGAAACATGAAGGAAATTGTCAAAAATGACATAACACCATGTCAAAAGATAAAGTAGAAGGAATTGCACTTTGGAATGCAAGAAGAAGAATACTTGAGCTCCTCCAAGGAAAATCTTGAAGAACACTTCGAGAATGAATTAAATCTTTGAAGATCCACCATGTTTAGCCTTCGTGAGAATACCGGTAACAAAAGAAAAGAGAAGTTGAAAACACAAGGTGAAGCCTTGCAATGATTTAGATGGAGCATCTTGAACCGAGAATTTTTATGAACCTCCGGAATAGGAATTGAATTCACTCGATGAAACAAGAATAAGAATTCCATTATGCTTATCCTTCATCAATTAAATTGATGACACACAATGGATTTGGCATACTACTCATTCTCATTGGAAAGATTAAGATAGATATAGCGCCAACTTGGGAAGGTCTTCAACGAACCACCGGTAGGATTGGAAAGAACGAATGAATCTATATGATAACGAAGGAAGAGAACTCTTGAGCGAACCGCCATAAGAATTGAAAATGAAAGTAGCAAAGGCACCATTCACCGGGAAGAATTGGAAAACGAAAGAAGATACTCTAGGGGATTTAGATACGTGAGAACGAAGAGATCATGAACTGATTATAGGATATTTGAACGATGCACTGGTAAGATTGGAGAACGAGAGCTGAAAGCTGAGAATGAATAAACCTGAATTGATGGACTACGGAGAATCAAACTGAAAAGACTCCTGAATTGCTCCGGATGGGTGAAAAGAATTCTCACAATCGAATAAAATTATGAGAGGATATCATGAAGCTAGAACCACGAATCTTCGAGAGAACGGATAAGATTGAAGATAAACTCTTCTTCGGTCTTCAAATACATAGAATGACGATGAGAAAGACCACCATGAATTGTTGAGATACTCTGGGATGAAAATTACAAAGGTTGAACCAACGATGAAAAGAATTTGAAAGATCTTGGAGAAAGACATTTGACTGATTAAAATTTATTCTTACGTCAAACTTTGAAATGAATTTGAGAATAACTCCGGAAAAAGAAGAGTTAGGTAAGATCCTAGAAAAGACCTGTTGGTTATGGCCCACTCAAGATAAACACCGCTGAACGATTTAAAAGGAATATTGCGCCGGTCGAATTAAATGTCTTGAAAGAGATAACAATCTCGAAATAGGTTGAACGGATCTTGAATGAAAAGACGAGCCTTCTGAGATATCTTCAGCACTCCAGAACAAATGAATAGCGAGAAGTGAATGATTAAGAGGTGCACCGGCATGAGAAAGCATTTGAGCCGAGGAAAGGATAAGATCAACACCTACAACTTGAATTGAATCCACCGCAAAAGAACATTGAAAGAAAATAATGAAGAGACTTCACATCCATAAAAGGATACTTGATTAAGAAATCTGAGTCCTTGAAGAAAAAGGGTGGGAGGGAGGGAAAAACAAAGGCAACTTGGGACGGATGAAACAAACACCGATGAGAAAACTTAGAGTTGATCTTGCGGATGTTGAAAATGATCGGATTCACTTGAAGAGAAACAAACCGGTTCAGAAGAAATGGAGATGGCAAACTCGAAGATCAAGAAGGATTTGTATTCACATAGGAATATGAGAACACCGCTTAGGAAAGGTATGGATTCAACACTTGACTTCGAAGCAACTCGAATACCACAAACCAAAACAAAACGAAGGATTAGCTTGCAAAATAAGCCAGAAACAAACATATGATAGATCCCATATCGTATCATGTGTCTGTTGGAAGGATATCCTACGTGATACTTGAATTCCCACTTATAAACTCACGAAATTTTCTGGTTATGCAATCAGGTGTTGGGGATACAGGGGAAGCATAATATCTCACCCAAACTAACAATCCCTACATCCAGCTGTATCCATCCTTCAACACCTAACCAAGAAACCTTCAGAAATCATGTACCTCAACCTTCGAAAAGCATCCATCATACGAGTTATGGCAATACTCCCGAACTCCCGCCCCAGTACTGGGTGGCGTTGAGGTTATCTCACCAACAACTGCATAAAAGAGATTTTCAATGTCGGCGAACTCAGGTATTCCAAAACTGCAACGATAAAATTGTGATGACAACACCTCGGAGCTCAACTCCCCGCGACACTGCCACAACCCCTAAATGTCAGGAGGCACCAAGAACATTGTTCTCGTCACAATACTATTGGAACGATTCCAAGATACACGCGTGATCCTAAAAAAATTCGTGAAATTTGAGGAGAGAAAAGCCAAAATTTCTACACCAGGCCTCACCAGAGCGATGAAGGGACTGAGGAGTAAAAAGAATCCTACTCTCCGATATATATAATCCTAAGACTCAAAACATTTTGTTCTAGACTCAACAACGTCAGCGATTCGATCAAGCAGGGGGCTCCTAAGTCTGGGATGGCTCTGATTACCAACTTGTAACACCCACAATGCGGCTATATCTCCCACGTGTCGGGGCACGACTTAGAGGCATAGACGCATGGTAGGCATGTCGCAAGAGGGGTAATCTTTACACATCCCATGTACTGAATAATAAAGGGATAAAGGGTCGTCCTACAATCGCCACTTCACACAATACATAAATATATCATACATCATCCAAGGTACAATCAAAGGTCCGACTACGGAACCAAAATAAAGAAAGACCGCCCCAAATGCTAGATCCCCGATCGTCCCAACTAGGCTACTCTACTGATCATCCGGAAAATAAACATAGTAATGACCTGAATCCTCGTCGAACTCCCACTTGAGTTCGGTAGCGTCCCCTGCACTGGCATCATCGGCACCAGCATCTGTTTGGAAGTATCTGTGAGTTACGGGGACTCAGCAATCTCACACCCGCGAGATCAAGACTATTTAAGCTTAAGGGTTGGAAATGGTAGTGAGGTGGACTACAGCAAGCACTAGCTTATATGGTGACTAACATACGCAAAAGAGAGCGAGAAGAGAAGCAAAGCATGGTCGAGAAGCTATAAAAGATCAAGAACTGATCCTTAAGCTACTTACGTCCAAGCATAACACAAGACCGTGTTCTCTTCCCGGACTCCACCAAAAAGAGACCATCACGGCTACACACGCGGTTGATTCATTTTAATTAAGTTAAGGGTTTGACGAAAGGCCATGGAGATAAAGGGGGTTAGGAGGGGTTTCGGGGCCTTACGGTTGGTAGTGGACTATGTAGATCGCCTGGGGAGGAAAGAGAGGGAAAGCCCGGCAACAGTTTTCGGAGACCGAAAACGTCCGACGTATGACCAGCTATAATGCCGCTATAGTTATCCGTTGGAGCATCAGACGAACTCTGAATGCGATGAAATTTGGCAGGCGGCATACTGACAACATAACAACACTGCACGCCAACTTTCATCCCATTCCGAGAACATTTTCCGTCCACTTATAAAATAATATTTCGGACGTGCCGTGGGCGCGTGCAAGTGTGTCTGGGCTCAGAATGGACAACGGAAGGAACTGGGAGACCCGGACGGATGCATGTTTTGAAAACATGATGATGCGATGCACATGATGACATGGCAAGATGCAACACGCAAGCGAATGACATGGCAACAGCGCGCATAACTGGAATACACCTGGCGCAACGGTCTCGGGGCATTACAAAAGCCGAGCTTAAAAAAATTGAATAATATTTTATCCTGAGAGCTCATGATTGGGGCATCAATATAACATTGACTTAAGCCTCCCCCAAGCTTGAGTGATACTTTCTCCTTAACGAGGCCAAAAATTATATATATGTAATTCTGATCAAGATGAACCAGATGCATAGGATAAAACTTCTGATTAAATTGACATTCCAATTTCAATCCGTTGTAATTCCAAGCTCCAATATCATCACATAGCCTATACCATGTCAATGTCTTTCCCTTCAAATATAAAGGGAAGAATTTCTTCTTGACTTCACCCTCGGGCAAACCTTCAAGCTTAAATAATCCACAACCTTCATCCACATATATTAGATGCAAATAAAGATGTAGTGTTCCATCTCCTCCATAAGGATTAGCTAGTAGTTTCTCTATCATACCCGAAGGAATTTCATAATAAATATTTTTGTTGGGGAACGTAGTAATTTCAAAATTTTCCTACGCACACGCAAGATCATGGTGATGCATAGCAACGAGAGGGGCGAGTATTGTCCACGTACCCTTGTAGACCGAAAGCAGAAGCGTTAGCACAACGCGGTTGAAGTAGTCATACGTCTTCACGATCCGACCGATCAAGTACCGAACGTATGGCACCTCCGAGTTCAGCACATGTTCAGCCCGATGACATCCCTCAAACTCCGATCCATCCGAGTGTTGAGGGAGAGTTTTGTCAGCACGACGGCGTGGTGACGATGTTGATGTTCTACCGACGTAGGGCTTCACCTAAACACAGCTACATTAAATAGAGGTGAACTATGGTGGAGGGGGCTCCGCACATGGCTAAAAGATCAACTTGATCAAATGTTGTGTCTATGGGGTGCCCCCTGCCCTCGTATATAAAGGATCAAGGGGGGTGCGGCTGGCCAGGGAGGAGGCGCGCCAGGAGGAGTCCTACTTCCACCGGGAGTAGGACTCCCCCCACCCTTTCCTAGTTGGAATAGGATTCGGGAGGGGGACAGAGAAGGGAGAGAAGGAAAGGGGGGCGCCGCCCCCTCTCCTTGTCCTATTCGGACTAGGGGGAGGGGGCGCGGCCCAGCCCTGGCCGCCTCTCCTCTTCTCTGTAAAGGCCCACTAAGGCCCATTTACCTCCCGGGGGGTTCCGGTAACCTCCCGGTACTCCGGTAAAATCCCGATTTCACCCGGAACACTTCCGATATCCAAACATAGGCTTCCAATATATCAATCTTCATGTCTAGACCATTTCGAGACTCCTCGTCATGTCCGTGATCACATCCGGGACTCCAAACAACCTTCGGTACATCAAAATGTATAAACACATAATATAATTATCATCGTAACGTTAAGCGTGCGGACCCTACGGGTTCGAGAACTATGTAGACATGACCGAGACACGTCTCCGGTCAATAGCCAATAGCGGAACCTGGATGCTCATATTGGCTCCTACATATTCTACGAAGATCTTTATCGGTCAAACCGCATAACAACATACGTTGGTCCCTTTGTCATCGGTATGTTACTTGCCTGAGATTCGATCGTCGGTATCTCAATACCTACTTCAATCTCATTACCGGCAAGTCTCTTTACTCATTCTGTAATACATCATCCCGCAACTAACTCATTAGTTGCAATGCTGGCAAGGCTTAAGTGATGTGCATTACCGAGAGGGCCCAGAGATACCTCTCTGACAATCGGAGTGACAAATCGTAATCTCGAAATACGCCAACCCAACAAGTACCTTTGGAGACACCTATAGAGCACCTTTATAATCACCCTGTTACATTGTGACGTTTGGTAGCACACAAAGTGTTCCTTCGGTAAACGGGAGTTGCATAATCTCATGGTCATAGGAACATGTATAAGTCATGAAGAAAGCAATAGCAACATACTAAACGATCGGGTGCTAAGCTAACGGAATGGGTCATGTCAATCACATCATTCTCCTAATGATGTGACCCGATTAATCAAATGACAACTCATGTCCATGGTTAGGAAACATAACCATCTTTGATCAACGAGCTAGTCAAGTAGAGGCATACTAGTGATAATTTGTTTGTCTATGTATTCACACATGTATTATGTTTCCGGTTAATACAATTCTAGCATGAATAATAAACATTTATCATGAGATAAGGAAATACATAGTAACTTTATTATTGCCTCTAGGGCATATTTCCTTCAGTCTCCCACTTGCACTAGAGTCAATAATCTAGATTACACAGTAATGATTCTAACACCCATGGAGCCTTGGTGCTAATCATGTTTTGCTCGTGGAAGAGGCTTAGTCAATGGGTCTGCAACATTCAGATCTGTATGTATCTTGCAAATTTCTATGTCTCCCACCTAGACTAAATCCCGGATGTAATTGAAGCGTCTCTTGATGTGCTTGGTTCTCTTGTGAAATCTGGATTCCTTTGCCAAGGCAATTGCACCAGTATTATCACAAAAGTTTTTCATTGGACCCGATGCACTAGGTATGACACCTAGATCAGATATGAACTCCTTCATCCATACTCCTTCATTTGCTGCTTCTGAAGCAGCTATGTAGTCCGCTTCACATGTAGATCCCGCCACAACGCTTTGTTTAGAACTGCACCAACTGACAGCTCCACCGTTCAATGTAAACACGTATCCGGTTTGCGATTTAGAATCGTCCGGATTAGTGTCAAAGCTTGCATCAATGTAACCGTTTACGATGAGCTCTTTGTCACCTCCATATACGAGAAACATATCCTTAGTCCTTTTCAGGTATTTCAGGATGTTCTTAACCGCTGTCTAGTGATCCACTCCTGGATTACTTTGGTACCTCCCTGCTAGACTTATAGCAAGGCACACATCAGGTCTGGTACACAACATTGCATACATGATAGAGCCTATGGCTGAAGCATAGGGAACATCTTTCATTTTCTCTCTATCTTCTCCAGTGGTCGGGCATTGAGTCTTACTCAACTTCACACCTTGTAACACAGGCAAGAACCCTTTCTTTGCTTGATCCATTTTGAACTTCTTCAAAACTTTGTCAAGGTATGTGCTTTGTGAAAGTCCAATTAAGCGTCGTGATCTATCTCTAGAGATCTTGATGCCCAATATATAAGCAGCTTCACCGAGGTATTTCATTGAAAAACTCTTATTCAAGTATCCCTTTATGCTATCCAGAAATTCTATATCATTTCCAATCAACAATATGTCATCCACATATAATTTTAGAAATGCTACAGAGCTCCCACTCACTTTCTTGTAAATACAGGCTTCTCCAAAAGTCTGTATAAAACCAAATGCTTTGATCACACTATCAAAGCGTTTATTCCAACTCCGAGAGGCTTGCACCAGTCCATAAATGGGTCGCTGGAGCTTCCACACTTTGTTAGCTCCCTTTGGATCGACAAAACCTTCTGGTTGCATCATATACAACTCTTCTTCCAGAAATCCATTCAGGAATGCAGTTTTGACATCCATTTGCCAAATTTCATATTCATAAAATGCGGCAATTGCTAACATGATTCAGACAGACTTAAGCATCGCTACGGGTGAGAAAGTCTCATCGTAGTCAATCCCTTGAACTTGTCGAAAACCTTTCGCAACAAGTCGAGCTTTGTAGACAGTAACATTACCGTCAGCGTCAGTCTTCTTCTTGAAGATCCATTTATTCTCAATTGCTTGCCGATCATCGGGCAAGTCAACCAAAGTCCACACTTTGTTCTCATACATGGATCCCATCTCAGATTTCATGGCTTCAAGCCATTTTGCGGAATCTGGGCTCACCATCGCTTCTTCATAGTTCGTAGGTTCATCATGATCTAGTAGCATGACTTCCAGAACAGGATTACTGTACCACTCTGGTGCGGATCTTACTCTGGTTGATCTACGAGGTTTAGTAGTAACTTGATCTGAAGTTCCATGACCATCATCATTAACTTCCTCACTAATTGGTGTAGGCGTCACAGGAACTGGTTTCTGTGATGAACTACTTTCTAATAGAGGAGCGGGTATAGTTACCTCATCAAGTTCCACTTTCCTCCCACTCACTTCTTTCGAGAGAAACTCCTTCTCTAGAAAGGATCCATTCTTAGCAACGAATGTCTTGCCTCCGGATCTGTGATAGAAGGTGTACCCAACAGTTTCCTTTGGGTATCCTATGAAGACACATTTCTCCGATTTGGGTTCGAGCTTATCAGGTTGAAGCTTTTTCACATAAGCATCGCAGCCCCAAACTTTCAGAAATGACAACTTTGGTTTCTTGCCAAACCACAGTTCATAAGGCGTCGTCTCAACGGATTTCGATGGTGCCCTATTTAACGTGAATGCGGCCGTCTCTAAAGCATATCCCCAAAATGATAGCGGTAAATATGTAAGAGACATCATAGATCGTACCATATCTAGTAAAGTACGATTACGACGTTCGGACACACCATTACGCTGTGGTGTTCCGGGTGGCGTGAGTTGCAAAACTATTCCGCATTGTTTCAAATGTAGACCAAACACGTAACTCAAATATTCTCCTCCACGATCAGATCGTAGAAACTTTATTTTCTTGTTACGATGATTTTCAACTTCACTCTGAAATTCTTTGAACTTTTCAAATGTTTCAGACTTATGCTTCATCAAGTAGATATACCCATATCTGCTGAAATCATCTGTGAAGGTGAGAAAACGACGATATCTGCCACGAGCCTCAACATTCATCGGACCACATAGATCTGTATGTATGATTTCCAACAAATCTGTTGCTCTCTCCGTAGTTCCGGAGAATGGCATTTTAGTCATCTTTCCCATGAGGCACGGTTCGCAAGCACCAAGTGATTCAAAATCAAGTGGTTCCAAAAGTCCATCAGTATGGAGTTTCTTCATGCGCTTTACACCGATATGACCTAAACGGCAGTGCCACAAATAAGTTTGCACTATCATTATCAACTCTGCATCTTTTGGCTTCAACATTAAGAATATGTGTATCACTACTATCGAGATTCATCAAAAATAGACCACTCTTCAAGGGTGCATGACCATAAAAGATATTACTCATATAAA
Organism: Triticum urartu; assembly: GCF_056163025.1. NCBI lineage: Eukaryota > Viridiplantae > Streptophyta > Magnoliopsida > Poales > Poaceae > Triticum > Triticum urartu. The sequence continues at coordinate 366,149,661 of NC_141874.1, read as the reverse complement.
TAGAACAACCATTATTCTCTAATTTAAATGAATAACCGTCTCGCATCAAACAAGATCCAGATATAATGTTCATGCTCAATGCTAGCACCAAATAACAATTATTTAGGTCTAATACTAATCCCGAAGGTACATGTAGAGGTAGCGTGCCGACCGTGATCACATCGACTTTGGAACCATTTCCCACGCGCATCGTCACCTCGTCCTTTGCCAGTGTTCGCTTAATCCGTAGTCCCTTTTTCGAGTTGCAAATATTAGCAACAGAACCAGTATCAAATACCCAGGTGCTACTGCGAGCTCTAGTAAGGTACAGATCAATAACATGTATATCACATATACCTTTGTTCACCTTGCCATCCTTCTTATCCGCCAAATACTTGGGGGAGTTCCGCTTCCAGTGACTAGTCTGCTTGTAGTAGAAGCACTCAGTCTCGGGCTTAGGTCCAGACTTGGATTTCTTCTCCTGAGCAGCAACTTGCTTGCTGTTCTTCTTGAAGTTCCCCTTCTTCCTCCCTTTGCCCTTCTTGAAACTGGTGGTCTTAGTGACCATCAACACTTGATGCTCCTCCTTGATTTCTACCTCCGCAGCTTTTAGCATTGCAAAGAGCTCGGGAATTGTCTTATTCATCCCTTGCATATTATAGTTCATCACGAAGCTCTTATAGCTTGGTGGCAGTGATTGAAGAACTCTGTCAATGACACTATCAACCAGAATATTAACTCCCAGCTGAGTCAGGTAATTATGGTACCCAAACATTCTGAGTATATGTTCACTGACAGAACTATTCTCCTCCATCTCGCAGTTGTGGAAATTATTGTAGACTTCATATCTCTCAATGCGGGCATTTGCTTGAAATATTAACTTCAACTCCTGGAACATCTCATATGCTCCATGACGTTCAAAACGTCTTTGAAGTCCCGGTTATAAGCCGTAAAGCATGGCACATTGAACTATCGAGTAGTCATCAGCTTTGCTCTGCCAGACGTTCTTAAACGTCGTCAGTTGCATCAGCAGCAGGCCTGGCACTCAGCGGTGCTTCCAGGACGTAATTCTTCTGGGCAGCAGTGAGGATAATCCTCAAGTTATGGACCCAGTCAGTGTAATTGCTACCATCATCTTTCAACTTTGCTTTCTCAAGGAACGCATTAAAATTCAACGGAACAACAACACGGGCCATCTATCTACAATCAACATAGACAAGCAAGATACTATCAGGTACTAAGTTCATGATAAATTTAAGTTCAATTAATCATATTATTTAAGAACTCCCACTTAGAAAGACATCCCTCTAATCTTCTAAGTGATCACGTGATCCAAATCAACTAAACCATAACCGATTATCACGTGAAATGGAGTAGTTTTCAATGGTGAACATCACTATGTTGATCATATCTACTATATGATTCACGCTCGACCTTTCGGTCTCAGTGTTCCGAGGCCATATCTGCATATGCTAGGCTCGCCAAGTTCAACCCGAGTATTCTGCGTGTGCAAAACTGGCTTGCACCCGTTGTAGATGGATGTAGAGCTTATCGCACCCGATCATCACGTGGTGTCTGGGCACGGAGAACTTTGGCAATGGTGCATACTCAGGGAGAACACTATTATCTTGAAATTTAGTGGGAGATCATCTTATAATGCTACCGTCAATCAAAGCAAGATAAGATGCATAAAAGATAAACATCACTTGCAATCAATATAAGTGATATGATATGGCCATCATCATCTTGTGCTTATGATATCCTTCTCCGAAGCACCGTCATGATCACCCTTGTCACCGGCGCGACACCTTGATATCCATCGTAGCATCATTGTCGTCTCGCCAAACTTATGCTTCCACAACTATCGCTACCGCTTAGTGATAAAGTAAAGCATTACAGGGCGATTGCATTGCATACAATAAAGCGACAACCATATGGCTCCTGCCACTTGCCGATAACTTGGTTACAAAACATGATCATCTCATACAATAAAATTTAGCATCATGTCTTGACCATATCACATCACAACATGCCCTGCAAAAATAAGTTAGACGTCCTCTACTTTGTTGTTGCAAAATTTACGTGGCTGCTATGGGCTTAGCAAGAACCGTTCTTACCTACGCATCAAAACCACAACGATAGTTTGTCAAGTTGGTGCTGTTTGAACCATTGCAAGGACCGAGCGTAGCCACACTTGGTTCAACTAAATTTGGAGAAACTGACACCCACCAGCCACCTTTGTGCAAAGCACGTCGGTAGAACCAGTCTCGCGTAAGTGTACGCGTAATGTCGGTCCGGGCCGCTTCATCCAACAATACCACTGAACCAAAGTATGACATGCTGGTAAGCAGTATGACTTATATCGCCCACAACTCACTTGTGTTCTACTCGTGCATATGACATCTACGCATAAAACCTGGCTCGGATGCCACTGTTGGGGAACGTAGTAATTTCAAAATTTTCCTATGCACACACAAGATCATGGTGATGCATAGCAACGAGAGGTGAGAGTGTTGTCCACGTACCCTCATAGACCGAAAGCGGAAGCGTTAGCACAACGCGGTTGATGTAGTCGTATGTCTTCATGATCCGACCGATCAAGTACCGAACGTACGGCACCTCCGAGTTCAACACAAGTTCAGCCCGATGACGTCCCTCGAACTCCGATCCAGCCGAGTGTTGAGGGAGAGTATCGTCAGCACGACGGCATGGTGACGATGTTGATGTTCTACCGACGCAGGGCTTCGCCTAATCACCGCTACAGTAATATCGAGGTGGACTATGGTGGAGGGGGGCACCGCACATGGCTAAAAGATCAACTTGATCAATTGTTGCGTCTATGGGGTGCCCCCTGCCCTCGTATATAAAGGAGCAAGGGGGGTGCGGCCGGCCAGGGAGGAGGCGTGCCAAGAGGATTCCTACTCCCACCGGGAGTAGGACTCCCCACTTTCCTAGTTGGAATAGGATTCGGGAGGGGGAAAGAGAAGGAAAGGGGGGCGCCGCCCCCCTCTCCTTGTCCTATTCGGACTAGGGGGAGGGGCGCGCGGCCCAGCCCTGGCCTCCTCTCCTCTTCTCCGTAAAGGCCCACTAAGGCCCATTTACCTCCCAGGGGGTTCGGGTAACCTCCCGGTACTCCGGTAAAATCCCTATTTCACCCGGAACACTTCCAATATATCAATCTTCACATCTCGGTACATCAAAACATATAAACTCATAATATAACTGTCATTGTAACGTTAAGCGTGCGGACCCTATGGGTTCGAGAACTACTTAGACATGACCGAGACACGTCTCCGGTCAATAGCCAATAGCGGAACCTGGATGCTCATATTGGCTCCTACATATTCTACGAAGATCTTTATCGGTCAAACCACATAACAACATACATTGTTCCCTTCGTCATCGGTATGTTACTTGCCCGAGATTCGATCATCGGTATCTCAATACCTAGTTCAATGTCGTTACCGACAAGTCTCTTTACTCGTTTTGTAATACATCATCCTGCAACTAACTCCTTAGTTGCAATGCTTGCAAGGCTTAAGTGATGTGCATGACCGAGAGGGCCCAGAGATACCTCTCCGACAATTGGAGTGACAAATCCTAATCTCGAAATACGCCAACCCAACGAGTACCTTTGGATACACCTGTAGAGCACCTTTATGTTCACCCTGTTACGTTATGACGTTTGGTAGCACACAAAGTGTTCCTTCGGTAAACGGGAGTTGCATAATCTCAAAGTCATATGAACATGTATAAGTCATGAAGAAAGCAATAGCAACATACTAAACGATCGGGTGCTAAGCTAACGGAATGGGTCATGTCAATCAGATCATTCTCCTAATGATGTGACCCTGTTAATCAAATGACAACTCATGTCTATGGTTAGGAAACATAACCATCTTTGATCAACGAGCTAGTCAAGTAGAGGCATACTAGTGACAATCTGTTTGTCTATGTATTCACACATGTATTATGTTTCCGGTTAATACAATTCTAGCATGAATAATAAACATTTATCATGATATAAGGAAATAAATAATAACTTTATTATTGCCTCTAGGGCATATTTCCTTCAATTTTCAGTAGGTGTAGTAGGTTGAGGACCTACTCTTTGTTCTTCCGGTTGAGGTTAAGATACCCCAAACAAGCCCGTCGAAGGATTATTTTCCATAGTGACAAGTGACAATAAAGTTCAGCACGTAATATAAATTTTTCCTTACGAAATTCCACTCACCAAAGGCGCTTCACTCCCCAGTAACAGCACCAGAAAAGAGTCTTGATGACCCACAAGTATAGGGGATCTATCGTAGTCCTTTTCGTAAGTAAGAGTGTCGAACCCAATGAGGAGGAGAAGGAAATGACAAGCGGTTTTCAGCAAGGTATTTTCTACAAGCACTGAAATTATCGGTAACAGATAGTTTGGTGATAAGATAATTCATAACGGGTAACAAGTACAAGTGTAACAAAGGTTCAGCAAGGTGGCCCAATCCTTTTTGTAGCAAAGGATAAGCCTGGAAAAACTCTTATATAAAGAAAAGCGCTCCCGAGGACACATGGGAATTATTGTCGAGTTAGTTTTCATCATGCTCATATGATTCATGTTCTTTACTTTAATAATTTGATATGTGGGTGGACCGGTGTTTGGGTGCTGTCCTTACTTGGACAAGCGTCCCACTTATGATTAACCCCTCTCGCAAGAATCCGCAACTAAAAAATAAGAATTAGTATAAATCTAACCATACGATGAAACATGTGGATCCAAATCAGCCTCTTACGAAGCAACGCATAAACTAGGGTTTAACCTTCTATCACTCTAGCAACCCATCATCTACTTATTACTTCCCAATGACTTCCCCTAGGCCCAAATCATGGTGAAGTTTCATGTAGTCAACGTTACATCACACCACTAGAGGAAAGACAACATACATCTCAACAAAATATTGAACGAATACCAAATTCACATGATTACTTATAACAAGACTTCTCCCATGTCCTCGGGAACAAACATAACTACTTAGAAAGAATGTTCATGTTCAAGATCAGACGGGTATTGAATATCATTAAGGATCTGAACATACGATCTTCCACCAAATAAACCATATAGTAATCAACTACAAGATGTAATCAACACTACTAGTCACCCACAGGTACCAATCTGAGGTTCCGGTACAAAGATTGAACACAAGAGATGAACTATGGGTTTAGTGGAGATGGTGATGTTGAAGATGTTGATGGAGATTGCCGTCCCAAAGAATAGAAGGTTGTTGGTGATGACGGTGGCTTTGATTTCCCCCTCTCGGAGCTAAGTTCCCCCGGCAGAATCACTCCATTGGAGGGCAAAAGTCCTCCTGCCCAAGTTCTGCCTCAAGACGGTGGCGCTCCATATCAAAAGTCCTCTCCCTATTTTTTCCAGGTCAAAATGACCTATGTACCATAAGATGGGCACCAGAGGTGGGCCGTGCTGGGCAAAACCCACCAGGGCATGCCTGGGGGCCCAGGTGCGCCCTGGTGTCTTGTGCTCACCAGGTAGGCCCCCTCCGGTAGTTATTTGCTCCAGTATTTTTTATGTATTCCAAAACAATTCTCCGTAAATTTCCAGCTCATTTGGAGATGTGCAGAATAGGTACCTCTGACGTGGCTTTTTCAGGTCCAGAATTCCAGCTGCCGTCATTCTCCCTCTTTGTGTAAACATTGCATGTTATGATAGAAAATGCATTAGAATTACTCCATAAAGCATTATTATGCATAAAAACATTACAAATAACAATAATAAAACATGATGCAAAATTGACGTATCATGCGCCCACTAGGTGTAGTCCCCGAGACTACCATCGATTGCTGGCAATCGGCGGGTGTCTTATAGAACTGTGCTTTCCTCGGTTGGCCGAGTGTGTCGATCCAACAACTTGTGTTGGACGAGTTTGTTCCTTCCAGGGTGTGGATCTCTTCATTGTAGACTAGTGGTAAGAGGATACTTTAGGATCTGGTACTGATCTAGCTTGTTCATTCTAGGAGTGCTGATCTTCGAGCACTCGGAGTAACTTTTACCGTAAACTGACTCATTTTCTTTTTGTACTCTAGAGAACTTGTGAGCTCGGAGCTCATTATGTTTCACCGGAGAAGGAGGTGAACTACCTCCGACTGCATCTGGAGGTAGAGAAGGGGAATGTATCCCCTGCGCAGGTGGAGGTGTGGACAATGGGAGGTAAGTCTCAGCAATCGAGTGTGTTATTTTCATTTTCTTCCTTTCTTGAAACAAGTGATTTCATTCAAGTAGATGTGCATAGTGAAAACCATCGACTCCAAGTGTGACCCGTGAACTGTAATTCTTAAGAAACTCTGAAGCAGGCTCTTGTGGACAAGGTCAACGATCTGGCGGGGGCATAGAAGGTGGTGTTGGGGATATTACTACTGGAGGTAAACCGGCCTTATGTAGCCGGGTTGACTCTTTGAAGATTAGAAGCCCATGAAGATGTAAAGATGCTAGCGCTTTACGGAGGGCACAAAGGCGAGTTACAGTATGTAAATGTAAACCGGCCTAGTCATGTAACTTGTATAGTAAGATAGAAAGAGAGAGGCCGAACCGGATACGTTTATAAACCGGCTTTGGGACTCTGTAGCCCGGCGGGCATCAATCTATGTATATAAAGGGACGACCCGACCGCGGTTTAGGGACAGACAACAACAACTCGAAAGCCAGACAAAGCTGATTCGCTCCCTGGCCTTCGAAACCCTAGCAATACCAATCACAACTAGACGTAGGCTTTTACCTTCATCAAAGGGGCCGAACTAGTATAAACTCCCGTGTCCCCTTTTCCGGTTCAACCCCTTTTAAGATAACCCGTTGCGATGGCAACACAACTAAGTCCTTTCACGAGGACATCTGCCGTGAGAAACCCACGACAGTTGGCACCCACCGTGGGGCTATCGCATGATGGTTTTGAGTTCTTGAAGGGCAGCTTCGATGGACTTAAGGGCTACACTGTGGGCCGGATGACGAAGAGTCGCCGCGGCAAGCTCTACATCGACAACGCAGGATGGGGTCCCGAGGCTGATTCAATCAAATATGGGTACCGGGTCCCCTTTGGTGGGATTCACGTCTTCATCGGCAAGATCGGTGAACCAGACCCCGAGCCGGACATCTGCACCGACATCATCGAAACGGCTCGGCGTGCAAGTCCTTCACCGGTTCAGCCCGAGGCAAGGCATGTTTTCGTAGGTGTCTTCCATGGATCAGGGCACGAGGACGGACCGGTGTCCGAAGGGGAAATCGTAGTCTGCTCTGATGACGAGTCTTCTGGAGAAACTGAATCGCTTTACCAGTTGCAGGACGGCCGGATTGAGGGAGGATCCGAGGGAAACAGTATTCCGGATTCCCCCAGTCTGCCAAAACGGGCCGCCATCTTCATGGCCGGCACACAATCGGCGCCTCATTCATCTACCGCCTCAGCAATGCTCTCCGGTTCAACAACGGCCACACTAGCAGGGGCAGGAAGCTCGACGCCACCTCCGGCCCAAGTCTTATCTGATTTGTTCGACGCTCTGGCAACATTGATGTCTGCGGAGGTAGACGCAGCAGCCAGGGATCAGCATGATGCGGAGATTGCAAAGGTGAAAGATCAGATAGCCCAGGACAAGGCGGACCTGGCAGCAGAGAACGCCAGGATGGCTACGGAGCGGGCCGAGTTGGAAGCACAGGCTTACCGGATTAGACTGGATCAGAATGCTTCAGAGGAAGTCATGAGAAGAAGGTACCGATCACGTCTCCCATAGGTTTATCAGCCGTAGAATCTTTTCAACACGCCAGGTGCAGGAGCTGGTAACCAACCCACACTAAACCAGGCGGGGGCACCGGGAGCAGGAGCGCCGGTTCAGCCGCGCACGACGGACCTCTCTCGCCAGAACAACATTGTACCATCAACGCTGCCCGGGCATTATTCCAACCCGTTGGACAACATTGTGGCTGTTGCGTCATGCCTGGTGGCCCTCCCAACCGACGGCGAGTCACCAGTTGCAGTGGAAGCACGTCGAGCCAGGGATCTCCTTCAGACAACACTAAATCAATAGAAAACATATTCACACAGCCGTGAGAGGATTCACTCCACTCCCCGCCCAAGCCGGAGTTATAGCAGACACGTGGAAGATGAACCGGCCGTGTCCAGTAGTGCACGCCACCGAAATTCGCCATGAGGGAACAACCCGGCTGGGGAGGTGCTAATGCGCAAGATGTTGTGAATCATGGCCGCGCACGTCGAGAGGCCGAGTTGACTGCTCGACACGAGGCATGACAGCATACTCCGGTTCACCCCACTGCCTCCGTGGAGCCAGGGGCGATGTTCAGTTCCTTAGGGGTACCGTTTTTATCTCCTGCTTTGCGTAATGTGCGACTACCCAAGGATTTCAAGGGACCTCGTAAGGTACCAAATTATACTGCCGATTTGCAGCCAGAGGCGTGGGTGGAGAGCTATGAGATGGCAATGGATGTTAGATGTGGACGAGGCAGTGTGTGCTAAATATTTCACCATGATGTTGGAAGGAACAACTCGCACTTGGTTGAAGAGCTTGCCGACCAACTCTATTGGATCATGGGCCAAATTGAAGCACCGGTTTATCCAGAACTTCAAGGATACGTGTAAGCAACCGATGTCAATTGTAGATCTGGCCGCTTGTGTCCAAGAGGAAGGGGAGTCCACGACCCATTGGGTCAAACGGATCTCGGCGATTTTGCATTCGTTAGATCATATCAACGCAGACACCGCAGTGTTAATGTTAGAGGGTAATTGCCGTTTCAAACCGTTGAAACAGAAGTTGGGAAGGCTTAAACGTCACTGCAACGACATGTCAACACTCATGCTGCTTTGGTTAAATACGCCGATTCAGATAATACCAAGTATCCGGATTCAGAGGAGGACAAACCGGAGAAGGGTAAGAAGACCGGTAATGCCAAAGGCCAACAACACAATCCGGCAGGCCATGGAAACGCTGGTAAGCGCAAGGCCAACATTGGTTTGGACTTTGTCGCAAATACCAATGCGCAGGAGAATGGCCAGCGCCGTAAAGGCAAGCAGCCCCAGAGGGGTGGAGGTCCAGGCAACAATTTGGAGCATTTGTTAAATCAGCCCTGTCCAAAGCATGGATCAAAGGAGAAACCGGCATCACATCTCTGGAAAGATTGTTATATCATGCGGGATTTCAAGAATTCCAATATGTTCCAATATGACAATGGTCCGCCCGGCGGTTCAGGAGGAAGTTTCCACGGGTCGGGTTACGCAGGCGATGGTTCCGGATCAGGGTTTCCAGGCAATCAAACCGGACACGTCAATCAAGGACACCAAGGCAACCAGGGAAGTTACAACCATCAGGGGAGTCAGCAGCAGCAGCAGTCGGGTTATCAGAGCAATCCCAAATAGCTGAACAGCGGGCAATATCATGTCTTCACTACTAGTTTGTGCAAACGTGATCAGAAGCTTCACAAAAGGGTAGTCAACTCTGTTGAGCCGGCAGTACCTCAGTATTTACGCTGGTCGGAGCAACCTATTTTGTGGAGAAGAGAGGATCACCTGCCCCGGGTTGATAATCCAGGTCATTTGGCCTTGGTGGTAGCCCCTCAAGTTGGGGGATACAAGTTCACTAAAGTGCTCTTGGATGGGGGAAGTAGTATCAATATTTTGTATTATGATACATTCCGCCATATGGGGTTGACAGATAAGGATCTTAAACCGTCGAATACGGTATTTCATGGTGTGGTGCCTGGTAAGTCTGCATATCCTGTTGGTAAGATAGCTTTGGAGGTAGCTTTTGGAGATGACTACGATTCAAGGTCAGAAACGGTGACATTTGAGGTGGTGAAGATCAAAAGTCCATACCATGCTCTGTTTGGGTGGCCGGTTTATGCTATGTTTATGGCAAGGCCATGTTATGTTTACCTGCAGCTTAAAATGCCAGGTCATAAGGGGACTATCATAGTACATGGAAGTAGAAAGATTGCTTTGGAGTGTGAAGAAGGCGATGCGGCTTATGCTGAGTCGGTTTGTGCCACGGAGGAGTTAACATTCTATAAGGAGCAAGTTGATCTGGCAGACATGACCTCCTTAAAAAAGCCAACCATGGAACATGATCCAGCATTGAAGTTCAAATCAGCTACAAACACTAAGATGGTTGACTTTGTCCCTGGCGATTCATCCAAACAGTTCAGCATCAGCGCTAACCTGGATTCCAAATAGGAAAGCGCGCTCATAGAGTTCATCCGTGAGAATCGGGACATCTTTGCATGGAAACCTTCTGACATGCTAGGTGTACCGAGAGAACTCGCTGAGCACACACTCAACATTGATCTGAAATTCAAACCAGTCTGACAGTTCCTCCGCTGCTTCAACGAGGAAAGGCGCAAGGCTATAGGTGAAGAGGTCGCCTGTTTGTTGGCTGCTGGGTTTATTGTTGAAGTTTTTCATCTAGAGTGGTTAGCCAATCCGATGCTGGTTCTTAAGAAAAATGGTAATTGGTGCATGTGTGTGGACTACACAGATTTAAACAAGGCTTGCCCTGTAGACCCCTTTGCTCTCCCTCACATTGATCAGATAATTGATGCTACGGCGGGTTGTGACCGTTTGTGTTTTTTGGATGCTTACTCTGGTTATCATCAGATCAAAATGGTAGTTAAGGACCAGGACAAGACACCCTTTATAACTCCCTTTGGAGCCTTCTGCTATGTTTCCATGCCCTTTGGACTCAAGAGTGCCCAGGCAACTTACCAGCGATGTGTTCAGAATTGCCTTCATAAGCAAATTGGGCGCAATGTCCATGCGTATGTAGATGATATTGTGGTCAAATCCAGAAAGGAGGACACATTGATATATGATCTACGGGAAACTTTTGACAATCTCCGGGTCTACAAGATGATGCTCAATCCGGACAAGTGTGTTTTCGGTGTCCCGGCAGGCAAGCTCTTAGGCTTTCTGGTTTCAAACAGAGGCATTGAGGCTAATCCAGAAAAGATTGCAGCGATTACGTCCTTGGCTAAACCGGCGTGTATTAACGATGTATAACGTCTGGCCGGCCGGATTACAGCCTTGAGCCGGTTTATCAGCCGCCTTGGAGAGAAGGCCATTACTTATATCAGATGCTCAAGAAAACGGATAACTTTGTCTGGAGTGAAGAAACTGATAAGGCGTTTGAAGATCTGAAGAAACAGCTCGTGGAACTGCCCGTGCTGGCAGCACCGATTGATAAAGAGCCCTTATTATTATATGTGGCTGCTAATGCCCGGGCTGTCATCGTAGCCATTGTGGTAGAGCGCAAAGAGCCTGGCAAAGAGTATCCGGTTCAACGGCCGGTTTATTATATCAGTGAGGTGCTCATTGAGTCAAAGCAGAGGTATCCGCATTGGCAGAAACTGGTGTATGGGGTGTTTATGGCAAGCCGGAAGCTCAAACACTATTTTCAGGGCCATCCTATCACAATAGTCAGTTCAGCTCCTCTGGGTGACATCATTCAAAACAGAGAGGCAACTGGCCGGATTGCCAAGTGGGCCATTGAGCTTGGACCCCACGGGCTCAGATATATACCCCGCACGGCGATCAAGTCCCAGGCACTCGTAGATTTCATCAACGATTGGACGGAGTTACAGGCACCTGAGGAGGAACCGGATAATACATATTGGACTATTCATTTTGATGGGTCCAGACAGCTAGAGGGTTCGGGGGTTGGAGTCGTATTAACTTCCCCACGAGGTGATAAGTTTTGTTATGTCCTCCGTTTAATGTTCCCTTGTACTAACAATGCAGCTGAATATGAGGCTTTACTCCACGGTCTTCGGATGGCTAAAGAGATGAATTTGAGCTGGGTTAAGTGCTTCGGCGATTCAGATCTAGTGGCTCAGCAAGTGTCTGGCACTTGGGATTCTAAGGACCCACTCATGGCTGCATATCGGCGAGAGGTGGACACAGTGGCTGGTCACTTTAAAGGTTATCAGGTGGATCATATAGACCGGCGGAAGAATGAAGCGGCGGACGCTTTAAGTCGTCTTGGTTCCCAACGTAAACCGGTTCCACCCAATGTCTTTCTTGATTTGTTGCACAATCCGTCAGTCAAAAAACCAACTGAAGAAGATTTGGCTGTTCCTGATCCGGAGGCTCAATTGCTGGCAGCTTTGCATGCCATACCGGATTGGACGATCCCACATCTGGATTACATGAACCGGGGCGAGTTACTAGCTGAGGAAACGTTGGCTCGACAGATAATCCGACATTCCAAGTCCATGACCATACTCAACGGGGAGTTACATCGTTACAGTGTTTCAGGAGCGATTCAACGATGCGTTTCTCCTCAAGAAGGTTGTGAGATTTTGCGAGAAATTCATGAAGGGGATTGCAGTCATCACGCTGGTTCAAAGTCGTTGGTTGCTAAAGCTTTTCGCCATGGTTTTTATTGGTTGACGGCGCATGCTGATGCGGAGGATTTAGTCAAAAGATGTGATGGATGTCAAAAGTTTGCCCGCCATGCACACGTTCCGGCTCAAGAATTGCGGATGATTCCAATTACGTGGCCGTTTGCCACTTGGGGGCTGGATATGGTTGGACCCTTCAAGCGCTCCAAGGACAAGAAGACCCATCTGTTAGTAGCAGTTGATAAATTCACTAAATGGGTAGAGGCAGAGCCAGTCAGCAAGTGTGATGTAGCCACAACGGTTCAATTCATCAAAAAGGTGATATTCTGGTTTGGCTTTCCACATAGCATTATAACAGATAATGGCACTAACTTGTCAAAAGGAGAGATGGAAGAATTCTGTCAACATGAGCACATCCGGCTTGATCTAGCATCAGTGGCTCACCCCCAATCTAATGGTCAAGCGGAAAGGGCAAATCAAGAAATTCTGCGGGGTATCAAACCAAGGCTTAAGGTTCCCTTAAAGCGGACGCCGGGTTGTTGGGTCGAGGAGCTACCTTCTGTGTTATGGAGCATCAAGACCACACCCAATAGGTCTACGGGTTACAGGCCTTTCTTCATGGTTTATGGAGTAGAGGCGGTTCTTCTTAGTGACATCCGTCATGATTCGCCCCGTGTGGCAGCTTATGTTGAAGCTGATAATGAGAAGGCACGTCAGGATTCTCTGGACCTGTTGGATGAAGAGCGGGATCTTGCAGCAGCGCGTTCGGCGATTTATCAACAAGATCTTCGACGTTATCACAGCCGCCGGGTTAAAACTAGAACCTTTCAAGAAGGTGATTTGGTGTTCCGGCTCATCCAAGATCAGACTGATATGCATAAGTTATCCCCCCCTTGGGAAGGACCCTTTATGGTCAGCAAAAATCTGCACAACGGATCCTACTACCTCATTGATGTTCGAGAGCATGAAGACTCACGTCAATTGGAGGAGGAGAAAAAGCGGCCATGGAACATAGCTCTCCTTCGGCCTTACTATACTTGAAGCCATAGGATTTTTCACCAGTACATAGTTATGACAGTGTATATACCATATAATAAACCAGAGCCTCCGTTATAAGCGGGGTATCTATTCTTTCTTATATCATGTGTGCTTTTACAAGTTAACGGACAAAGCGGAGTCTTTGTTAAACCAGATTTAGCAACTGCATAAAGATAAAGAAAATCACTAGGGGGCTTGGTCATGTTTGAACCACAGCTACACCTCTTGATAGGCATTTCAGCCACACAAGGAAAAATTTGTGGAGCCAAAGAGAGTATTGTACACTATACAAACTCAAACATAGGCACACGCTGAGCATCGCTCACAAAGTTACTTGGGGGCTCTTTTTTGCAAAGCAACAAAGAGTTTGAAAGGACCCTCGTAATTGGCTATCAAGCCACGGCTTGGAAGCCTGGTGTATTCACCTAAAACCCCGAGTTAACCTGCCTTCATCAAGTAAGCCACTCCTATCCAGGTAATCCTGGCATGACCTATCGAACGTTTGACAAGTCAATCTTTTACAGACCCTGAACTTGTCATAGTTAAAACGATGATTTGTTAATTGGAGGCCCATCTTAAAAGGCTTTGTTAAATGGTTTAACTCCGAGGCCTGGTAGCCCATGAAAAGCCTCGATTTGGAGCCTGGCAGCTCGTAAAAAGCCTCACATATTTTCCTATTTGAATTTTGTTTGTTGACAATCATAAGTATTTTTTGATAAACCGGCATCCTTGATCCGGCTTGCTTTCCAACCACCAGCTGTTGGCTCATGGTCAGTTATAAACCGGTGGTCACTGACCCGGTATGGTTTGACTAAATCAACAGTGTTATGAAGAAAATCCGGTAGGTATACCGGTCTGGTTTAATAGATAGACCAGCATTATGAAGATGAGATTATCAAACGTGTCAGGTTGGTGTTAAACACCTTTGCTGTATACACGTTTGCTCACTCAATGAGGTATGTTCTGTACATTATTTTTTGTACAAACATTTGATTATTCAGCTCAAGTACTATATACTTCTTGGATATTATGACATGTTTAGCGGTAAACCGCTAGACACTTTTAAGTTTTTTGTACCCGGGAAGGCAAGTCATCATGGACTATGCATAAAATATATCCTGAAGGGCGGCACAGATTGTCACAAAGGGCTATGAAGCATGCTCGATGGCATGGCAGATAAACAAAGTTTCAGCTATCCTATTACATGAAGCTTTAAATCGGCTCAACAGTGCCATTGTTTTTCACAGTAGCCATATAAACCGGCGACCGGATCAGGACTCTTCATCACGACGGTTTGACGGTTGCGGATCAGTTGGTGTACGCACTTCTTCATGCCTCCCCAGTCGCTGGAAATCAGCCATTGACCAATCGATTCCGGTTAAAGCTTGGAATACTGCTTCTTCATGGATAAGATCAGAAGGGTTAATATCAGGGGCATAATGTGCTTACGAATCAGAGGCACAAGTTCTTCGACTTCATGGATCTCGGCCGGCTGTCTTTTCCCTTCTGCATCATAAAACGGTTGAAAATGGGACAAATCGGTATCTTCAGCTAATTTGCTGGCCGCTGGCCGCATCTGTTTGGTCAACCGCCGAAGATCATCATTGTCAAAGTTTGAACCGTCTTCTTTAACGCCTGGATACCCTTTAATGATATCCTCCGCTTCAAGATCTGGAATCCAGGCCTTGGCTCGAATAAGGGCAGTTAATGCTCCGGCTCTTGCAGTGGCTCTTTTCAACTCGGCAATACGTGCCGGTAACATGCCCAGCTTCTCAAGGGTTTCCTTAATCAACGTTGGCACCGGTTTGTTATAAGCTGCTGTACTAATAGTTCGCTGAGATCCAGAGTATAGCTGCTCAACCAATGTGTATGCCGCTTTGAGCTTCATCCGCATATCTTCACCAAGATGAGTGATCCGAGTTCCTGCCAAAGATTTTTTTTCAACATCGTGGTCAGTTTTAAGATTCATTGACTGATGCAACATACATAAGCAGATACTTACCAAAGATAGCAGAGGTCATAGCATTGATTTGGCGCTTCAAACCGGCTAGTTCCTCAGCCACCGGTTTCAGGGCTTCCTCGGCATCTACGGATCTTTTGGTCAAACCGGCTTTTTCGGTTTCCCATGCAGCACGATCTTGATTGAAGGATTCTTCCAATTTTTCCATTCCGGCTAGGGCCTGGGTCAGCTCCTCTTTGGCTTTTGCAGCTTCGGCTTGTTGCGACTTCACATTTTCTTGCAAGTCAGAGTTTTTGGCATCTTTGCTTCTCAGTTGAGCCTGCAACATTGAAGGTATCTTCGACAAAACAACATATATATATGCACTAAGTATAAAGCATATAACAAGTTATCCACTTCATACTTGGGGGCTAATGCTTATTTGCTCTCAAATACTACCTTCTATGCAAGTCTCCAGAACAATGCAAGCATTATCCTTGACACTTGGGGGCTAATGTACGTTTGTTCTAAACTGGCGGTGTGGATTAAAAACCGGAGTAACTTACCAAGTTAAACCGGCCTTTGGGGGCTATGCTACAGAACATTATCTAATTTTTCAAACATGAGTTTTATCTATGATTGAAGACACGCCTTGGCAAGGATTAATGATGGGATGCTTAAAGTGTTACAAAGACCCGGTTTATGATTGACAATCATAAAATGGCTCTTGGGGGCTACATGGAATAGTATTTCAGCTATAAATCAATGTGCAAGGGAGAAGAATTTACCTCATATCGTTCTTTCATCAAATTCACCAAACCGGCTTCATAATCCCGGTTTGAGTGCCGACGGTTCAAGAAGCCGGAATGAAGCTCATCAGCGTTAAGATGAGCATAGTTTGATAAGTCGCTGCTCCATTTACCTTTATCCCTGGCAATTTGCTCTTCTTTGGCACTATGCTGAGCCAAAATGACGGGATGACCAGGAGAACTGTGGCCTACTCCAGTAATAATAATGTCATCGCCTTGGCCTTCAGGATTTTGGGCGGATGATGATGGAATTTCAGTGTCTTTCATTTGATTAGCCCGGTTTGGTTCTGCTGGTTCAGCATCAGGGGCGGCAGGCTCAACATCTGTGGGTTCGTCAGTATGTTGGCCGTCAAGGGGCGGATCATCAAAAGTTGTTTCAGGATGGAGGCCTTCCGGTTCACCTGTTTGCTCCGGCTCACCTCTTGGTTCTTCTTCTTTAGCAACAGGGTCTTCTGGCGGATTGGTGACCCGAGCTTTCTTGCTGGGTCCGGCTTTGGCCCTGTAAACAGAATAAAAAGGGTTAACATCATGTTCAAAAGATGTAGGGCGCATTGAAAGGAAAGATTTTTCGTAACTCACCAAGCCACAGTTTTCAAAGGGGGGAGTTGAGTTGCTGTCGATTCACTAGAAGAGGAAGGAGGTGTCACCTGATAATTTGAATCGGACGGATTAAGAGGCTGTCTGAAATAACCTGCCTTGGGGTAAGAATGGTCAGAAGTAGGAGAGACCTCAGACCGATGCTTCCGAACCGAAGTATCAGGTAAACCGGTAGAGGTGACCTGTTGGCCACTGTGCCGAGTTGTCCGGCGAGCCTCATGCTGTTGAGTCTTCAAAATAAATGTTGGATCCAAGTGAGCAAGAGGATGAGAAAAGCTTACTTTCCGGATTGTTTGGCGAGTTTTTTGTGTTGGCATAGAGTCTGAACCGGAGGAAAGGGTAATTACCTCTACGTCGTCAGCCTGACTAGCTTCGGCCTCCTCCCGAGGAAGATCATTGTTAACAACATGCATAAAAAGAGAGCCAAGTGAGTCAAGTTCTACCTCAGCTTCTGGGTCATCAGTATCATCATCAAGTTCCATAGTAATCCGGTCAGCCGTTTTCCGCTTTGATGTCCATTTTACGGCTTTGGTCTTCGGGCGGGTTGGTTTGGCCACTTTATCTCCAGTTGGCTTTGCCGCTTTCTCTGTGGATTTTCGTTTCCAGAAAGGGTCATCACCCTATACATATAAAGAAGAAGGGTTACAACTTGTATAAGTCAAAGATATTAGAGATGAAGAGGAAGTGTAATGCTTACAGCAGGCGGTTTGTTCTTGGTGTAGAAGGGATTCAGACCGGTTTGACTACAGACCAGTTCTGATTCATTCAGAATTTTCTTTACCCCTTAAGTAACTTCTTCCTCGGATAATTGGATGTTGCAGTGGCGTTGAGGATCGTCAACCTCACCGGTATATTCGCACATTAAACCGGGACGACGGCATAGCGGCAAGATACTCCAGGATATCCAACATCGTACAAAATCCACACCTGTTAAACCGTTTGCCATAAAGGCCCGGAGCTTGGCGATTTGAGGAGTGTATTTTGCCCTTTCTGAGGAGCTCAGGCGTTGTGGCATTGGGTGAGTATTGGATAATCTATGATCTCGGAGGCCGGGGAGGGGATTCTCATCTTCAGGCGAAGTGTCTCTGCAATAGAACCATGTTTGGTTCCATTCCTTTGGGTGGCTATGGTGTTTGGCATGAGGAAATTCCACTTCTTTCCGCTTTTGAATTGAGACACCACCAAGCTCTGTATTCGGGCCATTCACAAACTCTGTGCGCCGGTTTAAGTGAAAGAAATCCCGGAACAATTCTACAGTTGGTTCTTCCTGTAAATAGGCTTCACAGAAGACTTGGAAATTGAATAAGTTGGAGACTGAATTGGGACCAATATCTTGTGGATGCAGTTGGAAGCTGGCAAGCACATCTCGATAAAATTTTGATCCTGGCGGTTTGAAACCACGGTCTATATGGTCAACAAAGATTACCAGTTCGCCTTGTCTTGGGGTTGGAGGATTCTCAGTTCCTAGGGCTCACCATTTGATCTCAGTTTTCTTAGGCAGAGAGCCAATGCTAACCATCTCATCCAGTTGAGCCTCAGTAACCCGGGAACGAGCCCAGTTGCAGGCAGTGAATTGTTTGGCCATTGCAAAGCGAACAAACTGAAAATGAAAGGCCGGTTTATAAATTATGCATGATCATACACAAGAGACAAGGGAGTAAGAAACGTACTGATATAATAAAAATGGTACAACCCGGAGACTAGTATAATGAGAAAGAAGGTAATGCTAGCGCAGGATTGATTAGACACTGTTAAACCGGAGCGTAATTATGAAGGTAACATGCTCTTCCAGTTTATCAGAGGGCTAATGGCATAGACTATTTATCCAATGTCAAATCGCTTATATTGGTGCGAGGAGAAACAGATCTCACAGTGATGTATAAAATTTTCGGATCTAGAGATAAGACAGAAAAGCAAAAACAATTGGATCTTAAAGGGGTGCAGAACTGAAGCAATTTTTGACAGACAGATCAGTTCTTTGCGCATAAAGATTTGTGATGATCATGGTAGGTAAGCTACGGTAAGAGATGTATCAAGCATGAAGTGTCCATCTATTAAAGGAAGAACATGGAAGAATAGCACTAATGAACTTCGGAAGAACTACGAGGAATATCGAAACCCTAGAACAGATCTATGGTGAAAAAAACAGAGAACTTACCGGAGCTAGTGAGGAAGCGGAAGGGCGCCGTAGTTCTCTGGTGCGTTCAGAGCGATGCAGCGGCCGAGGTCGGAGCATAAACGAACGTTGACGGTGGCGGCGGAGTTCCAGAGGCTGAGCGGCATGAGGAAGATGATGCGAAGAGGCACGGGGGGAAACGATGAAAATGACCCCTCGGTCCTATTTATAAGGCGAAGTGAAAAATGGCAAGTGCGGGAATTGAGGAGTCCAAAAAATGGATAAGTTAATAAAGGTGTCACCTCGATAACTGGATATATATTAAATGAAGGAAATCTCCGATATCAACGGATGGATGATGTTAGGACGGTTTATCGTAATTTTGAAGTATGACGTCACGGCGGTTTACAAGATCAAAAATGAAGACAAGAGAGAAGATTTTTTCTAAAGTGTGGAAGATTGACATGAACAAGTTCAAACCAATCTGGGGCCTAATGTTGGGGATATTACTACTGGAGGTAAACCGGCCTTATGTAGCCGGGTTGACTCTTTGAAGATTAGAAGCCCATGAAGATGTAAAGATGCTAGCGCTTTATAGAGGGCCCAAAGGCGAGTTACAGTATGTAAATGTAAAATGACCTAGTCATGTAACTTGTATAGTAAGATAGAAGGAGAGAGGCCGAACCGGATACGTTTATAAACCGGCTTCAGGACTCTGTAGCCCGGCGGGCGTCAACCTATGTATATAAAGGGACGACCCGGCCGCGGTTTAGGGACAGACAACAACAACTTGAAAGCCAGACAAAGCGGATTCGCTCCCTGGCCTTCGAAACCCCAGCAATACCAATCACAACTAGACGTAGGCTTTTACCTTCACCAAAGGGGCCGAACTAGTATAAACTCCCGTGTCCCCTTGTCCGGTTTAACCCCTTTTAAGCTAACCCGTTGCGATGGCTCCACAACTAAGTCCTTTCACAAGGACATCTGCCGTGACAAACCCACGACAGGTGGCGAGGGAAAAAACCATGGCTACTGAAGAGAAGTTGGCCATAGTCGAGAAGCTTCAGTAGGAGAATAAATCATTGAAGACTGCTGCTGGGGAGGCAAAGAATGAGATCACCGGGCTCAAAAAGTGACAAGCCGAGTGGGATGACAAGTGAAAGACCCAGGTGAGTTCTTTCGAGCAGGAGAATAAGACTTTGAGCAAGAAGATTGCCCAACTTACTCAGAAGAGGCACTCTCTGGAGAACTACATAGAGGATTTCACTAAGGAGATGTGCACCAAGCTCGAAGGTATTTTATACTGTCCGGTGAACTTTGTTTTTGAGTGAACCTTGTTTGCACATGATGACCTTTGTCATAATTTTTTGGCACAATACTTCCATGATGTCGAGCAAGGAGACCTTCATACTCTGTTGTATTGTTGGTTGCCTCTTCCCAGGAAAAAATGCATCTGGACGACGTACTTCAAGTGCTCCCAGGAGGGGGCGACAAGAAGCACGCCAGCTCCTAGACCTTACAGGGAAAAGGCACCATCGAAATACATAATCCATTCTTGGGGCAATTCCTTGCCGGAGACAACTGTCTTTGGCACTTCCTCATCAGGGGTTGGCGTCCATTCTGCAATAAACTCTGCCAATGCCCTGCTCTAGATTGCCGACATGCTCTCAAATTTCAAACCAAAATTGGATAACTCCAAAGCCCACTCCACTATTCTGCCGGTAGCCTCAGGGTTTCAAAATATCCTTTGCAACGGGAAACGAGTGACAACCGTGATCTCATGGGCTTGGAAGTAGTGGCGCAGTTTCCTTGAGGTCATGATGAGACCAAAGATCAACTTTTGCACGCCAGAGTACCTTGACCTAGCCCCCTACAAGAAGGAGCTGACGAAGTACACTAGGTGCTGCACCACTTTCTTCCTTGTCGTGTCCTTGGGGTTGCCCTTGCTGTCGTGCTCATTTCTGGCTTGATCCTTCTCTGGCTCTACCGGTTCTTGCTCACTTTCTTCTCCATCCACTTCTCGCTGCACTACCAAGGCTACGCTAACCACTTGCTTGGTGGCTGCTAAGTATAGCAGCAACGACTCTTGTGGCTTGGGAGCGACCAAGGTGGGCACAGAGGACAAGTAGGCCTTCAACTCTTGCAAAGCCACATCTGCTTTCGGAGTCCACTTCATGGGTCCTGCTGAAGGAAATATGCCCTAGAGGCAATAATAAAGTTGTTATTTATATTTTCTTATATCATGATAAATGTTTATTATTCATGCTGGAAATGTATTAACTGGAAAATTAGTACATGTGTGAATACATAGACAAACAGAGTGTCACTACTATGCCTCTACTTGACTAGCTCGTTGAATCAAAGGTGGTTAAGTTTCCTAACCATAGACATGAGTTGTCATTTGATTAACGGGATCACATCATTGGAGAATGATGTGATTGACTTGACACATTCCTTTAGCTTAGCACTTGATCGTTTAGTATTCTGCTATTGCTTTCTTCATGACTTATACATGTTCCTATGACTATGAAATTATGCAACTCCTGTTTACCGGAGGAACACTTTGTGTGCTACCAAACATCACAACGTAACTGGGTGATTATAAAGTTGCTCTACAGGTGTCTCCAAAGGTTCTTGTTGGGTTGGCGTATTTCAAGATTAGGATTTGTCACTCTGATTTTCGGAGAGGTATCTCTGGGCCCACTCGGTAATACACATCACTATAAGCCTTGCAAGCATTGTAACTAATGAGTTAGTTGCGGGATGATGTATTACCGAATGAGTAAAGAGACTTGCTGGTAACGAGATTGAACTAGGTATTGAGATATCGACGATCGAATCTCGGGCAAGTAACATATCGATGACAAAGGGAACAAACATATGTTGTTATGCGGTTTGACCGATAAAGATCTTCGTAGAATATGTAGGAGCCAATATGGGCATCCAGATTCCGCTATTGGTTATTGACCAGAGAAGTGTCTCGGTCATGTCTACATAGTTCTCGAACCCATAGGGTCCGCACACTTATATGAGTTATGTATGTTGGTGACGAATGTTGTTCGGAGTCCTGGATGAGATCACGGACATGATGAGGACTCCAGAATGGTCCGGAGGTAAAGATTCGGATGATATGGTTAGGCCAAGGGGTCAAGCCCACGGGGCTATAAGTTGGTGCAAAAGGAGTTTTGCGGAGGCCAGGGGGCCAAATGCCAAAGACCCTGGCGTCTGGCCCTAGGCCAGACACCGAGGCCCATGGCGTCTGGGCCAGATGCCAAGGATTGTGGCGTTTGGTCCTGGAGTCCGAGTGGGACTCTTGCCTTTCGGGAAAAACCGACTTTGAGGAGGCTTTTGCTCCAAGTTTCGACCCCAGGGCTCAACATATAAATAGAGGGGCATGGCTAGCACCAAACACACATCAGGAAACACCAAGTCATGTGCCGGCAACCCCGTCCCTCTAGTTTATCCTCCGTCATAGTTTTCGTAGTGCTTAGGCAAAGCCCTGCGGAGATTGTTCTTCACCAACACCGTCACCACGCCGTCGTGCTGCCGGAACTCATCTACTACTTCGCCCTTCTTGCTAGATCGAGAAGGCGAGGACGTCATCTAGCTGAACATGTGCTGAGCGCGGAGGTGCTGTACGTTCGGTACTTGATCAGGACGGACCGTGAAGGTCTATGACTACATCAACTGCGTTGATAAACGCTTCCGCTTACAGTCTACGAGGGTAAGTAGACAACACTCTCCCCTCTCGTTTCTATGCATCATCGTGCTCCTTGCGTGTGTGTAGGAATTTTTTTGAAATTACTTGTTACACCCTAGCTAGTTCATGCATTAGAGTGCTTGCATCATGTTTAAATTATCACAAACTTGGAAATGGGGATGACAGAACCCCCAGCACCCCCATGAAACCAACTAGGGTTTACTAAAAATATTTTCAATGAACCTGAAATGCCCTTCTAAAATGTTCATCATCTTTGCCTTGGTCCTAAACCTCTGACAAAAATGGTGCTCAAATTTCTAGGTCATCCTAAGGTCACTGAATTAAATCATTAGTTATTTGAATTTGGGCATTTAAATGCTAATAAATATTTTAAATGCTCAAATAATCCTAAACTAAAATGTTCCATGTAGGATTTATTCCAAACAGTGGCCATGTCATGTTTGGTGATTTTTGAAACTGCCTAGCTATTTTTAGAAATACCACAAACTTGAAGGAAATAAAACAAAACAGAATTAAATAAAGAGAAGGGCTTACCTAGCCGCAGCCCACCTCCTGGCCCACCTGGCGGCCCTGCACTGTGCTGGCCCGTGCCAGCCAGCTGCTTCCTACCGCCAGGCAGGCAGGCAGACAGGAGGTGACGCTGACACGTGAGAGCTCGCCACCGCGCCACCTGCTTGCCGCTTCGCCCCTGGACACCTGGGCGAGCACCACGTCGCTGCCCCGACACCGCAGACACCTCGCTCATTCCTTTATGTGTCTCTCTCTCTCACCCTCTCCTCACCATGGCCGACGCTGCCGCGCCCGAGCCACCATGAATCCCGCGTCCACCGCCGTCCCCGTGTCGCGTTGCCGTGTCCATGAGCTCTGCTGTCGTCCGATTCGTCGAGCAGGCT
Source organism: Triticum urartu (assembly GCF_056163025.1). Lineage (NCBI taxonomy): Eukaryota > Viridiplantae > Streptophyta > Magnoliopsida > Poales > Poaceae > Triticum > Triticum urartu. Next base: position 366,126,184 of record NC_141874.1, on the reverse strand, counting down.
GAGCCCCAAGCGCTCGCCCGCCCTGGAGTCACCTCTGACGCCGTCTTCCCCAACTCCGGCCGCCGAGATCGTCGTCGCCGTTCCGACCGCACCAGCCTCTCCCCCGAGCTAACTCCGGCGCCACCGCACTCGTCGTGAGCCTCTCCATCTAACCCCGCTCTCTGTTGTCCTCCCTGGTACGCCGTAGTCGCTGCCCCATGGACGTCCGAATGCGCCGCCACCCGCGCTCGTCGCCGGTGGTGCTCCGATGACCATATGGTCTCGGGCTTGTGCCCATTGCACCCCCCGCATCACGTAGGAGCCGTAGGAGCTAACGCCGCCCCGCCTAGGCCAGTACAGCAATGAGCCCGAGCTCGACCGAGCTTCGGCCGCCGCCGAGCTCGTCGCCGGCGCCACTGCGGCCACTCCCCGGCTGCGCCACCACCATAGTTGGATGCGGACGAGCGTCCGCATTCCGTAGCTGTGCTACGCACGCCAAACGGCGCTCTGTAGGCGAATCCCGCAGCTCACCGCCGCGTCTGGACTCGCCGGCGGCTAAACACCGGCGAGTTTGACCCCGCTGACTGTGTCTGACTCCGGGTGGGCCCAGTTTGACCCCCTTGGGTCTATGACAGGTGGTACCCGCCTGCTAATTAAGATAGGATTAGGACTAACTAAAAAATTCTTAAACTAATGACACTGACACGTGGGACCCACTGGTAAGGTTTGACCTGGACCGTCCCTGTTGACTTCTGACATCACCCTGACGCAATGCTGACACAGTAATTCGATTACTGGATTTATTTTTATATAGGAAATTCCAAAAAAATTCTAAACTTCAAAAATTCATAGAATTTAATCTGTAACTCCAAATGCAAAGATTTATATATGAAAAATGATCAGAAAAATCCAATCTTTCCATCTGTAATGGTTTCATGCATGTCAGAACACTTTAACCTTGCTGTTTAAGTGAAACAAGCTAATGCACTAATATGACTTCATATCATGAGATTTTATTTGAATCTATGATTCAAATGGACTCAAACCAACCTATTTTACAATGCATTAGTCAAAACACACCCATATTGCCATGTCATAGCATGCATCATATTGTTCCATATTGCCATGTGATGATTGTGTTCCGTTGTGTATTTCGTGGTAGGTTCTGCCTTTGAGGATACCTATGAATATCCGACTGAAGGGCTACCACTCCATCAGGCAAGCAGCCCCATTGATCATATCGATACAATCCCATGTTCTCGCCCCTGCTCTCATTTACTGCATTTAAGGCAACAATGTTTCAAACTGCTGTGTGCTGCGGTAGTTGAACCCTTTTCCTCTGCATGACCTGCCATTGCCATAGTAACTAGATGAAACCCACTAGCATGTGTAGGAGTTGATGGAGCCATGTTTGTGTTTCCTACCTTGCTATGCCTGCTATGCTTAGAGTTGTGTCAGGTCTGGTTCATCTGGGTGATGGGCTAGAGTGAAATGAATATGTCGGTAATGTGAGTGTTGTGTTGAACAAGATTTGGTAAAGGTATGCATGAGAGACCATGTAGGAGTACATGATGGGTTGTTTCATTGGAACTGTCCTTAAGCACCGAGATCTGTATGTGTGATTTAAGAACCAACTACTACCATGCATTGGGCCCGAAACCAATGGACCCTCTCGGCTTCTAACCACCCTAGTCCTTTATCCAGGAGTTGCAACTAGTTTCTGGTGTTTATAGGATATGTAGCGCTGACCCTAGGGGTGGGCTATGATGTGGTAGATACACCGTGGTCGGGTATGCCGGGCGCCCGTTTGGTGTCTCGGAACCCTGTACACATCGTTCGGGGCCGTATGTGGAAATCTCGGCCGGACTCCCTGCGGATGGAACCTGGATAGGCGATAAACCTGGACTAGAAACTTGAGTGTTTAGGTAGGCCGTGGCCGACACCCTCATTGGGCTTCCGCTTGAAGGTTGCCAAGTACATGTCGTGTAAACGACGATAAGTGGTGAGAGCGTGTATGAAGAAGTACACCCCTGCAGGGTTAACATCATCTATTCGAATAGCTGTGTCCGCGGTAAAGGACTACTTGGTTGCCTATACAGTTCATAGACAAGTAAATGGATACTCCTAAAAGCCTCAAGACAAGTGTGAGTGTCGTGGATGGGCCTTCCGTACGATAACGGAGGAGGATCCACGGTGTTGTATTGTTGTGGTGAGTAGTGGACTCGTGTGCGCAAAACATTTACAATTTGCTGTCTCGTAGGATAACTTAGCCAAGATTCAAAGCTGGCTTGCTGCAATAACCCCACTATCCCTATTGAGAATGTTGCATGTATAGTAGGATCTATTGTAAGACTTGTTGAGTACCTTTATACTCATGTTTGCTTAATTACTGTTGCAGAAGAGAACACCACCCCCTCCGATGGGTTCTATGTAGATCTCGACGTTGATGAGTGACTTGCCACCTAGGTGGTGATCCTGAGCCGTGAAGGGCCTTGTAGATAGACAGGCTTCGTCAAGCCTTCTTGCTTTCTAGTTGTATGTACTCAGACAAGTTTGCTTCCGCATATGCTTGTATGTTTGTATGACTTGAGTGTCGGGTCGTGTGACCCCTAACTATATGAACATATGATGTATGGCTCTCTGGAGCCTTCTAAATAAAGTACTTTGAGTTGTAGAGTTTTGTTGTGATGCCATGTTGTATTTACACATATCGAGCATATTGTGTGTATGTTTGAAATGCTTGGTATGTTCGGGATCCGACAATCTAGTTGTTTATCCTTGGTAGCCTCTCTTATGGGGAAATGTAGTCTTGTGCGTCCATGAGCCATAGTAGTCCGCTACAGCCCGGTTCACCGGAGTCCTGCTAGCCTAGCACTACTGCTCCGGAACACTTGACTGGCCGGCATGTGATTCACTTCGTTCCTGTGTCTGTCCCTTCGGGGAAATGTCACGCGGAGACATCCGGAGTCTTGTTAGCCTGCTATAGCCTGGGTTCCCGGAGTCCTGTTAGCCCAGTTGCTACAGCCCAGATTCATACGCTTTTGACCGACATGTTCGATGTTGATTCATGTATGTCTGTCCCCATAAGTTAGTGCCACTTTGGGTTCATGACTAGTCATGTCGGCCCGGGTTCTCTGTCATATGGATGCTAGCAACACTATCATATACGTGAGCCGAAAGGCGCAAACGGTCCCGGGCCATGGTAAGGCAACACCCGTGGGAATACCGTGCGTGAGGCCACAAAGTGATATGAGGTGTTACAGGCTAGATCAGTGTGACTTGGAATCAGGGTCCTGACATTACTACGTTCCCCAACAGTGGCATCCGAGCCTGTTTTTATGCGTGGATGTTATATGCACGAGTAGAACACAAGTGATTTGTGGGCGATACAAGTCATACTACTTACCAGCATGTCACACTTTGGTTCAGCAGTATTGTTGGATGAAGCGGCTCGGACCGACATTATGCGTACGCTTACGCGAGACTGGTTCTACCGACGTGCTTTGCACATAGGTGGCTGGCGGGTGTCAGTTTCTCCAACTTTAGTTGAACCGAGTGTGGCTACGCCCGGTCCTTGAGAAGGTTAAAACATCACTAACTTGATGAACTATCGATGTGGTTTTGTAACGCCCTCGATGCGGCTATATCTCCTACGTGTTGAAGCATGACTTAGAGGGATAACCGCATTGAAAGCAATGTCGCAAGTGAGGTAATCTTCACAACAACCCATGTAAATAAATAAAGGGAAAGGTACATAGTTGGCTTACACCCGCCACGTCACACAAATACATAAATAAGTCATTACATTCATCCAATACACTCAGGGTCCGACTACGGTACCAAAATAAAGATCAACCCCCAAATGCGACAAAGTCCCCGATCGCCCCGACTGGGCACCACTACTGATCATCTAGGAAGGACACATAGTAACGGTGAGAGTCTTCATCAAACTCCCACTTGAGCTCGGTCATATCATCTAGAACAGTATCATCGGTCCCTGCATCTAGTTTTTGAAAGGAATCCGTGAGTCACGGGGACTCAGCAATCTCACACCCTCGCGATGAAGACTATTTAAGCTTATAGGTAAGGCAAAGGTATGATGTGGAGTTGCAGCAAGCGACTAGCATATATGGTGGCTAACATAATCGCAAAAGAGAGCGAGAAGAGAAGGCAAAATCACGGTCGAACAAACTATGATCAGGAAGTGATCCTAGAACAACCTACGTCAAACATTACTCCAACACCATGTTCACTTCCCGGGACTCCGCCGAGAAGAGACCATCACGGTAACGCACGCGGTTGGTGCATTTTAATTAAGTTAAGTTTCATGTTATCTACAACCGGACATTAACAAATTCCCATCTGCCCATAACCGCGGGAGCGGCTTTCGAAAGTTCAAATCCCTGCAGGGGAGTCCCAACTTAGCCCATCACAAGCTCTCACGGTCAACGAAGGATATTCTTTCTCCCAAGACGTTCCGATCAGACTCGGCATCCCGGTTACAAGACATCCTCGACAATGGTAAAACAAGTCCAGCAACACCGCTCGAATGTGCCGACAAATCCCGATAGGAGCTGCACATATCTCATTCTCATGGCACACTCAGATTGTCCAAACTTCCGGTAGGCCAACCCAGAGTTTCCCCTAGTGGCCACCGGCGGCTGAAGAGGTGGACCAACACTCAGAGGGGCATCGGCCCGGGGGGGTTTAATAAAGATGACCCTTGGGCTCCGGAAACCCAAGGGAAAAGATGCTAGGTGGCAAATGGTAAAACCAAGGTTGGGCATTGCTGGAGGAGTTTTATTCAAGGCGAACTGTCAAGGGGTTCCCATTATAACCCAACCGTGTAAGGAACGCAAAATCCGGGAACATAACACCGATATGACGGAAACTAGGGCGGCAAGAGTGGAACAAAACACTAGGCATAAGGCCGAGCCCTCCACCCTTTACCAAGTATATAGGTGCATTAATATAAACAAGATAATATTGTGATATCCCAACAATAAACATGTTCCAACAAGGAACGATCTCCAATCTTCACCTGCAACTAGCAACGCTATAAGAGGGGCTGAGCAAAGCGGTAACATAGCCAAACAACGGTTTGCTAGGACATGGTGGGTTAGAGGCTTGACATGGCAATTTGGGAGGCATGAAAAGCAAGTGGTAGGTATCGTAGCATAGGCATAACAAAAGAGCGAGCATCTAACAAGCAAAGATAGAAGTAATTTCGAGGGTATGGTCATCTTGCCTGCAAAGTTTTTAGAGTTGCCTTGATCCTCGTAAGTGAACTCAACGGGCTCCTCGTTCACGAACTCGTCTCCCGTCTCTACCCAAACAAGAACAACAAGCAAAGGGGGACACAATCAACCACGTGCAATGCTCAAGCAACATGATGCAAACATGGTATGATATGCGGGATGCGATATGTGATGCATATGCAAGATTTGCAAAGGAATGATTGAACCTGGCCTCAACTTGGGAATCCAAGAGTGCCACTGTAAAGGGGAGTTGATTTCGGTTGAAATCGATATAAAGATCACCGGAATCGGATGCACGGTTTGGAAACAGCAAGCAAAACAAATATGGCACCGGTCTATGATAAACAGCAAGTAGCCATCTAAAAGCATCAAGATAAATATGCTACAGCACTCAAACATGGCAACAAAATACATGGAAGGGATCCACTCATGATGCTTGACAAAAGATGAACACGGAGCTACGGCTAATTCACTCATTAACAGGTTAAAACAAGCACGGAAAAAGTGCAAATGATAACAGGTTTCAGACTTCGTGAAATTAACAGCATATCAGGAATTTATCAGCAGGAAGCAATCTTTCGAGCATGAAAACTACATGCTACAGGAACATATCATGGCAAAGCAAGGCATGGAATGAAGCTACTCTAAGCATATAACAAAAGTTCCTTAGTGACCTTGAGCCAAAAGGGATCGGAAAATACATTTGCAAGCATGTGAACATAGCAAAAACATAAACAGATTCAGACTTAGTGAAAAACTAGTATGTAAACAGATTAACAAGTAGGCATGTTTACGAGCTCGATGCACTCACTACAGAGCATTTCATGACAATCTAAGCATACACCCATCAAGAAGACATGGCATAGAAGCAAGACATGGCAAGAACAACAACAAAGCATGCACGGATTAATAGCAACATCCTCGGCATAATCGCTAAACATGTCAACAATCTGCCAGGAACATTTTATAGTAAAACTAGAGCTTGATTGACTCAAGCTAGGTTTCTCCATAATTGCAAACAAAGGCATGGATGGATAGAGCACCACAATATTAACAAAACATCCTTACTGATAATCCTCAAAAGAGGCACATATCACTAGGAAACAACAAGAACATATGGCATAAAAGTAAAAACAGGACAAGGACTTAGTGAAATTCTAAGTCCTTGAAATCAGCATCATCGAGTAAGCTACTTTGCATGCTTGTGCTAGTCACCACAAGGATCACAAAAATACATGGCATACACGCCTGTAAATATGGCATGGCATTTAACAAGACACATGTAGAGCTCAGGATCATAGCATGCACACATTAATCATGGCAAAAATGACAAAAGGCCATTTGCTGAAACAGATATTAAATATTCCTCACATAGCCCTCTTCCAACAGCATTTCAGGCATCAAGATGAGCTTAAACGAAAAATACGCAATGATTTGAAATGATGTACTCGTCGAGACGAACATTTTGATTTGCTACACGCACGAATTGGAGCTACGGATGCAGAGTTATGGCATGTCAAAGTATGCAAGAAAATTAGGGTTTCGGGGATAAAGGTCAACCGCGGATCTCAGATCCAGATCAACTGTAGCTGTGCGCGGTTCACAAGGTTTGCCGGAGAGTCGCCGGACTTGTCATTCCAAGGAGGAGGAAGGAGAGGGAGCCGGATCCAGGGCGCGAGGGCGGCGAAGGAGCTCCGGGCGGCGAGGTTGGATGCGAGCCGCGGCGCGGGGGCGTCGGGCTCTGGCGGCCGGAGCTGCTGGGTCGGGTCGCCGGTGACCTTGCACGGCGGCCGGAGGGCGCCGGCGACGGAGAAGAAGGCGGCGGGGTGAAGGCACGGGCTGCACTGGGCGAGGAAGGCGCGGGCGGCGGCTCCCTGGGCCGGCGGGGCCCCGAGCGGGCTCGGCGGGCCGCGGGCGTCGGCGACGAAGTGGGCACCGGGCGAGACACGTGTCGCATGGAGATTGACCGAGGGGAAGCGGGGCTGACACGTCCGGCCGTCCGGATCTCGTCCGGCGGCGGCGGGTGGAGTTTTTAGGGTTTCGTCCGTGATTTCGAATGAGGGGGTCTTTATATAGAGGTAGAGGGATCTAGGAAGCTCCAAATGAGGTGCGTTTTTCGGCCACGCGATCATGATCGAACGCTCTAGATGATGGAGGAGGTTTATGTGGGTTTTGGATCAGTTTGGAAGGGTGTTGGGCTGCAACACACACGAGGCCTTTTCGGTCCCTCGGTTAAACGTTGGAGTATCAAACAAAGTCCAAATGGCACGAAACTTGATAGGCGGTCTACCGGTAGTAAACCAAGGCCGCATGACAAGTCTCGGTCCAATCCGGAAATGTTTAACACAGACACACGAAAAGAGGTAGAAAGGACCACCGGAGGACATATGAGCGCCAGAATGCAAAACGGACAACGGGGGAAATGCTCGGATGCATGAGACGAACACGTATGCAAATGCAATGCACATGATGACATGATATGAGATACATGACAAAGACAACAACACACGGAGACAAAAACCCGACAACGAGGAAATAAAATAACTTAGGCCGGAAACGGCAAGAGTTGGAGTACAGATAAGGTAAATTACATCCGGGGTGTTACAACACTCCACCACTACGAAAGGATCTCGTCCCGAGATCTAGGACTTGAAAAACTCCGGGTACTCAGAATGGAGGTGATCCTCGCGTTCCCAGGTGGCTTCACGGTCGGAATGATGTGACCACTTGACTTTGAGGAATTTGATTGACTTGTTGCGATTCTTGCGCTCAGTTTCTTCAAGAATAGCAACGGGGTGCTCATGATAAGACAGGTCTTCTTGGAGATCAATGTCTTCGAAGTTGACGGTGCGGTCAGGGGTCTTGAAGCACTTGCGGAGTGGAGAGACATGAAACACGTCGTGCACATTTGAAAAGTTGGAGGGAAGCTCAAGTTGATAGGCGAGATCGCCTCTCTTGCTGACGATCTTGAAAGGACCCACGTATCTAGGGGCAAGCTTCCCTTTGATACCGAAGCGACGAGTACCTTTTATTGGAGAGACGCGGAGTTAAACATGGTCTCCAATCTCGAAAGCCAAATCACGATGCTTTCTATCATAGTATCTCTTTTGGCGCGATTGCGCGGCTTTGAGGTTATCACGAATGACTTTGCACATCTCTTCTGCCTCTGTGATCAAGTCATTGCCAAGAAGTTGATGTTCACCAGTCTCTGACCAGTTAAGAGGAGTACGACACTTCCTGCCATAGAGAATTTCAAATGGGGCCTTGCCCGAACTCGCTTGAAAGCTATTGGTGTAGGAGAACTCGGCATAGGGAAGACAATCTTCCCACTTCATACCGAAAGAGATAACGCAAGCCCTGAGCATATCTTCAAGAATCTGATTGACACGCTCGACTTGGCCACTAGTTTGAGGATGAAAAGTTGTGCTGAAACGGATGTTGGTGCACATGGACTTCTGAAAAGAATCCCAAAACTTCGAGGTGAAGATGCTGCTACGATCTGAAGAAATCAACTGCGGAATGCCGTGCACAGAGACAATCCGGGAGGTATATAGCTCTGCCAATTGAGCTGCTATGATAGACTCTTTGATAGGAAGAAAATGAGCCACTTTAGTGAGTTTGTCGATGACAACGAATATAGCATCATTGCCACGCTTGGACTTTGGAAATCCCGTCACGAAGTCCATCTCAATGTGGTCAAACTTCCATTCTGGAATGGCAAGAGGTTGGAGGACACCAATTGGTCGTTGGTGTTCTGCCTTCACTCTTCTGCAGACATCACATTCATTCATGAACTGAGCAATATCGTGCTTCATTCGAGTCCACCAATACGACTGCTTGAGGTCATGTGTAACACCCCGGATATGATTTACCCATTATGTATTCCAACTCTTGCCATTTCCGGCGTTAAGTTATTTTATTTTCTCGGGTTCGGGTTTTTCTCTCCGTGTGTTGTTGTTGTTGTCATGCATCTCATATCATGTCATCATGTGCATTGCATTTGCATACGTGTTCATCTCTTGCATTCGAGTATTTTCCCCGTTGTCCGTTTTGCATTCCGGCGCTTCGTTCTCCTCCGGTGGCCATTTCTACCTTTCTTTCGTGTGTGGGGGTTAAACATTTCCGTATTGGACCGAGACTTGCCAAGCGGCCTTGGTTTACTACCAGTAGACCGCCTGTCATGTTTCGTACCATTTGGACTTCGTTTGATACTCCAACGGTTAACCAAGGGATCGAAAAGGCCTCCTGTGTGTTGCAGCCCAACACCCCTCCAAGTTGGACCAAATCCCACCAAAACCTTCTCCATCATCTAGAGCGTTCGATCACGATCGCATGGCCGAAAACCGCACCTCTTTTGGACTCTCCTCCAAATTCCGGATCTCCCCTTCCAAACCCTAAAAAAACGGCTCCGCCGCCACCAGACACATCCGGACGGCGCCGGACGCGTCCGCCCGCTGCCGCCGACCTACCAGCAGCTGCCACGTGTCCCCGAGGGGACCGCTTCGCCGCCCGCAGCCACCGGCCCGCGAGGGCCCGAGGCCGGCCCTCTCCTCCGCCCGACCAGGCCCCGAGCCCCCTCGCCCCGCGTCACGTCTTCCCCGCGGCCGAGCCGCCTCACCCGGCCGGCGCCGCCGCCCGCCATTGCCGTCCGCCGCCGGATCCGCAACTCCGGCCGCCACCCACGCCGGATCCGCCCGCCCACGGCGCCCCGCGCGTGGCGTCCTCCTCCTCAAGGCTGCCGCGTCGGATCCGTGGCTCCGGCGAGCCCCCCGCGGCCACTCCGGTCGGTCTCCTCCGTGCTCCGGCGAGCTCCGGCAACGACTCCGGCCATCTTCGTTTTGCGTGCTCCGGCGAGATCCGATCCAGATCTGGAAAACCCTAGGGGTTGACCTTTTTTTCACTAAGTTCCCAGATTATATTGGTATGTTCATCGCATCGTAACTCTGCATCCGTAGCTCCATTTTGGGCATATAGCATATCAAAATGGTCGCCTCAGAGAGCACATCATTTCATATCATTGCATCATTTTCATTTGAGTTCATCTTGATGCCCGAAATGCTGTTAGAAGAATGCTATTTGAGATATTTGTCAGATCTGCTTCTCCAATTAGATTTTTGTCATTTTTTCCATGATTATTGTGTGCATGATATGCTTATGAGCTCTGCATGTGTTTTGTTATATGTTTTGCCATCTTTCCAGTGGTGCAACCCATGTATTTTTGTGATGTGTGTGGTGACTAGCACAAGCTCGCAAAGTGGTGCATTTGTTAATGCTGATTTCAGGGACTTAGCAATTCCACTAAGTCCTTGGTTTGTTTATCTCATTATGCCATATGTTCATGTTGTTTCCTAGTGATCCGTGCCTCTTTTTAGGATGATCGGTAAGCATGTTTTGTTAATCTTGTAGTGCTCTATCCATCCATGTCTTTGTTTGCAAGTATGGAGCACCCTAGCTTGAGTCAATCGAGCTCTACTTTTGTCATTTCATGAATCTGGGCAGATTGTCTACTTGTTAGCAATTTTGCCGAGGATGTTGTAGTTGATCCGTGCATGCTATGTTATTGTTCTTGACATGTATAGCTTGTATTTTGTGTATTCTTGATGGGTGTATGCTTATATAGTCATGACTTGCTCTGTAGTGAGTGCATCGAGCTCGTAAACATGCCTACTTGATATCTGTTTCAGCATGCTCCAGTTTTCTCTAAGTCTGAGAACTGATTATGTTTTTGCCATGTTCGCATGCTTGCAAATGTATTTTCTGATCCCTTTTGGCTCAAGGTCACTAAGGGACTTTTGTTAAGCTCTTTGAATAGCTCCATGCCAAGCTTTACTTTGCCATGTTCAGGCCCTGTAGAGTATAGTTTTGATGCTCCAAAGAGTGCTATCTGATCTGAAATTCCAGACAAGTGTTAAATTCACTAAGTCTGAAATCTGTTTACCAAATGCATTTTTGCCATGCTTGTTTGAACCTGTTAATCGATGATTTGGCCGTAGCTCAGTGCTAGTCTTTTCTTAAGCATCATGAATGGATTCCGGCCATATATTTTGATGCCATGTTTCGGTGCTGTAGCATGTTCATCTTGTTGCATTTAGATGACTACTTGCTGTAAATCGTAGAACGTGGCCATATTTGATTTGCTTGCCATTTCCAAACCGTAACTCCGATTCCGGTGTTCTTTATATCGTTTTCAAGAGATTTAATCTCATATTTCCAGTGGCACACTTGTATTTCCAGGTTGAGACCAGGTTCATGCATCTCTTGTCAAATCTTGCATATGCATCCCACATCGCATCCCGCATAGCATACCATCTTTGCATTATATTGTTTGATCCTTGCACGTGCTTGATTGTGTGCTTGTTGCTTGTTTGTCTTGTTTGGGTAGAGCCGGGAGACAAGTTCGCTAACGAGGAGCCCGTTGAGTTTGCTTTCGAGGATCCAGTCAACTCTGACAACTTTGCAGGCAAGATGATCATACCCTCGAAATCACTACTATCTTTGCTTTGCTAGATGCTCGCTCTTTTGCTATGCCAATGCTATGATGCCTACCACTTGCTTTCAAGCCTCCCAAATTGCCATGTAAAACCTATAACCCACCATATCCTAGCAAACCGTTGATTGGCTATGTTATCGCTTTGCTCAGCCCCTCTTATAGCGTTGCTAGTTGCAGGTGAAGATTGGAGACTGTTCCTTGTTGGAACACTATTTACTTGTTGGGATACCATTATATTGCCATGTTATCTTAATGCATCTATATACCTGGTAAAGGGTGGAAGGCTCGGCCTTTCGCCTAGTGTTTTGTTCCACTCTTGCCGCCCTAGTTTCCGTCATATCGGTGTTATGTTCCCGGATTTTGCGTTCCTTACGCGGTTGGGTGATAATGGGAACCCCTTGATAGTTCGCCTTGAATAAAGCTTTTCCAGCAATGCCCAACCTTGGTTTTACCATTTTCCACCTAGCCTCTTTTTCCCTTGGGTTTCCGGAGCCCGAGGGTCATCTTATTTAAACCCCCCCCTGGGCCAGTGCTCCTCTGAGTGTTGGTCCAAACTAGAGTCTTGTGCAGCGCCCCCTCGAGGAAACTCGAGGTTTGGTTTTAGTTGTATGGAGCGCTCATCTGAGTGTGCCCTGAGAACGAGATATGTGCAGCTCCTATCGGGATTTGTCGGCACATTCGGGCGGTGTTGCTGGATTTGTTTTAACTTGTCGAAGTGTCTTGTAGAACCGGGATACCGAGCCTGATCGGAATGTCTCGAGAGAAGGTCTATTCCTTCGTTGACCGTGAGAGCTTTTCATGGGCTAAGTTGGGACTCCCCTGTAGGGATTGAACTTTCGAAAGCCGTGCCTGCGGTTATGGGCAGATGGGAATTTGTTAATGTCCGGTTGTAGATAACTTGAACCTTAATTTAATTAAAATGAATCAACTGTGTGAGTTACCGTGATGGTCTCTTCTCGGCGGAGTCCGGGAAGTGAACACGGTGTTGGAGTAATGCTTGCCGCAGGTTGCTCTCTAGTTACTCGTTCGCGCTTTGCTATCTCTTCTCGCTCTCTTTTGCGAATAGGTTAGCCAGCATACATGCTAGTCGCTTGCTGCAGCTCCACATATTTTACCTTGCCTTTCCTATAAGCTTAAATAGTCTTGATCGCGAGGGTACGAGATTGCTGAGTCCCTGTGGCTCACAGATTACTATTAAACCAGATGTAGGGCCAGACGACTCCGTTCCAGATGACGCGTTAGAGCTCAAGTGGGAGTTCGACGAGGACTCACGCCGTTACTATGTTTCTTTCCCTGATGATCAGTAGTGTTGCCCAGTCAGGGTGATCGGGACCATGTCGCATGTTGGGTTTATCTTTTATTTTGGCGCCGTAGTCGGGCCTTGAGTGTTTGAATGATGTAATGCTATTTATGTACTTTGTGTGACGTGGCGAGTGTAAGCCAACTATGTTACTCTTCCCCTTATTATGTATTACACTGGATGTTGTGATGATTGCCTAACTTGCAACATTGCTTTCAATGCGGTTATGCCTCTAAGTCGTGCCTCGACACGTGGGAGATATAGCCGCATCGAGGGCATTACATCATGGTACATCTTTGTACTACCAGGGTGGATAGAGAGGAGTGAATTGTAAGCCTCGTTCATAATGACTTTGCGAAGGTCACCTTTACGCTCAACAATGCGATCCTCGAAGAATAGAGTATCCTTGTCATCAAGGCGATAGCACTTGTACTTGGGTTGACTCTTGGCAATCCCAATCTTCACCTTCTTCACCATAGCATCAAGAAGTTGAGCCTCGCGAATCTGATCTTCCAAAGTAGGAGAGACTTGGAGGTTGGCGAGGAAACCTTGAGGAACAACTTGCAGATTGATTTTGCGAAAAGCTTCACAAAGCTCGGGTTGGTAAGGCTTGAGAACCAAACTGTTGCAGTAAGCCTTTCTGCTCAATGCTTCAGCAATTACATTGGCCTTGCCTAGAGTATATACGATACTCAGATTATACTCTTGAATCATCTTGACCCAACGAGTCTGCCTGAGGTTGAGATTAGGCTGACTGAAGATGTACTTGAGACTCTTGTGGTCAGTGAAGATGTCCACTTTTCTTCCCAATAAGAGATGTCTCCAAGTCAGAAGAGCATGCACAACTGCCGCCAACTCGAGGTTATGAGTGGGGTAGTTCTTTTTGTTGGGCTTCAACTAGCGAGAGGTATAAGCCACAACTTTCTTTTCTTGCATCAATACTGCACCAATACCTTGAAGAGAGGCATCACAAAAGACCTCGAACGGTTTGGATTCATCTGGAGGAGTCAGAACTGGAGCAGTGACTAACTTTTCTTTCAGGGTGTTGAAAGCGATGTCACATTCAGGAGACCAAACGTACTTCACGTGCTTCTGGAGAATGTTGGAAAGAGGCTTCGCAATCTTAGAGAAGTTCTCATCGAACCTTCAACAATAGCTTGCGAGACCAAGGAAGTTGCGGAGTTGCTTCACGTTCTGAGGTGGTTCCCAATTCACAATTGCAGACACCTTCTCAGGATTCACATCAATGCCCTTGGCAGAGATGATATGCCCAAGGTAGATAACCTCATCGAGCCAAAACTCGCACTTTGAAAACTTGGCATGGAACGGATGTTCTCTGAGCTTATCCAAAACCAAACGCAAGTGTTTTGGCATGATCTTCCTTGTTCTTGGAAAAGACCAAAATGTCATCGAGGTACACCAAGATGAAGTCATTTGTGTAGGGGTTGAATATGAAATTCATCATGCGAGAGAATGTCGGAGGAGCGTTGACAAGGCCGAAAGACATGACAGTGTATTCATATGAACCATAGCTTGTTCTGAATGCTGTCTTGGGGATATTTTGCTCATGAATTCGAATTTGGTGATAACCCATACGGAGATCAAGCTTGGAGAATACTTGAGCACCTTTGAGTTGTTCAAACAGCTCGTTGATGTTGGGAAGTGGGTACTTGTTCTTTATAGTCTTCTTGTTCAATGGACGGTAGTCAACACAAAGCCGGTCTATTCCATCCTTCTTCTTCACAAAAAGAACTCCACAACCCCACGGAGAAGAACTAGGTCGGATGAGACCCATACGCTCTTGTTCATCGAGTTGCTTCTTCAGCTCCTTCAACTCTTTAGGTCCAAGTTTGTAAGGACGTTTGCAAACAAGTTCCGTGCCAGGCTCAATATCGATGACGAATTCAACTGGCCGGTGCAGAGGCGTTCCTGGAAGCTCTTCTGGAAAGACGTCTTGATATTCGCAAACGACCGGAATTTGAGAGATGGCATCTAGCTCATCCTTCTCATTGAGAGAAAACAGACGGATTGTATTATCCCGAGCGGCAAAGACAATTACATCCTCAGACGAATGAGTCAATTGAATCTGCCTGGCGGCACAATCAAGCTGAGCCTTGTGCTTAGAAAGTCAATCCATTCCAAGAATAAGATCAATATCCGAGTTACCAAGGACCATTGGAGAAGCCAGAAACTTGAAATCACCCATCATGATAGAAATATCCGGAACCTCGTAGTTCGCGAGCAAACATTTACCCGGTGAGACAACTACTAACGGTTTATGCAAAACTTGAGAAGACAACTCATGCTTAGATGCAAAATGTCTCGAGATGAAACAATGCGATGCACTAGTGTCAAAAAGTACTTTTGCAGGAACATCGTTAACAGGAAGGTTACCCATGATGACATCTGACGAGTCCTCTACCTGAGCTGCATTCATCAAGTTGAGCTTGGCGTGCTTGGGGTTATGCTTGACCACTGCGGTACTGGCAGATCTCATAGGAGGAGGAGGGAGACGCCTCTGATTGAAGCATTTGTTGGCATAGTGACTCTTCTGTTGGCACCTGTTGCACATGACCTCCGAGAGAGGACGGTGATACGGAGCACTTGATCTTGGAGCTTGAGACGAAGTCTTGTTCTGAAAGCCTGGGTTGGGTGGGTGGGAAGATCCATTGCCACCTTTGCTCTTCTGCTGATAGGGCTGACGGAACGGAGGAGGAGGAAGCCAATACTTTTGCTGCTTAGCCACTTGAGTTGAGGAAGAAGGAGTTGCATCTCTGACTTTCTTCTTGGAAGCATCGCACTTCATTTGGGCAGCCTCTAGCTTCATTGCCATGTTGTAAAAATCATCGTACTTCTTGGGATCAAAGAGGACGAGAGCTAGATGGAGTTCTTCTCTGAGACCACCCCTAAACTGGTATATCATGCTCTTCTCGTCAGGGATGTCTTGCTTAGCGAAACGGGCGAGCTTTTGAAACATGATGTTGTACTGGTAAACAGACATAGTGCCTTGCTTCAGGTTGCGGAATTCCTCACGCTTGCTCTCAACCACACTCTAAGGAATATGATGAGCTTTGAAGTCTTGACGGAATTCATCCCAGGTAATCACACGGTCTCCTCTGGAATCTTTGTATTGCTGAAACCATTCTGCAACTTGGTCTTTGAGTTGGAAGGATGCAAACTTGACAAAGTCCTCAGGCCTGAAGTTGCAGCACTCGAAATGCTTGCATATGTCCACGAGCCAATCATCAGCGTCTGAGGCCTCGACACAGTTGCTGAAGGTCTTTGGCTGGTTAGCAAGAAACTGGTTGAGTGTAGCAAACTGATTCTGATTGTTGCCATGGCCATGATTCCCTTGGTTGCGCTCTTGCAGAATTTGCATGATCAGCTGCGTGTTTGCATTGGTAGCGGCCATCACAGCTTGCCATGTCTCCGGAGGTGGTGGTGGTGGTGGATCCTGATTCTGATTGTTGCCCTTAGCAGGAGCCATCCTAAAGAGGGTGACATCCGTTAGCATATTGACAGGCAAATATTCAAGCTGAATCAAACAGATTGAAATTGCAACATATAGTCTTCACATCCGAACAAAATGAACGAATGCATTCCAATCGAAATGGTCACATTTTCATGAATTGAGAAGCCACTTAGAATTGAGGTAGACGAATAAAACAACAAGGTACGGACAAGAACAAATACTTGGTGAGGATTACCCAATCCCAAACCAAATATCCGTGGAAGAAGAACTAGAGCTACAAGAATTCCCACCTATGAAACTCCCGAACCTTTCCGGTTATGCAATCAGGTGTTGGGGATACAGGGGAAGCATAATATCTCACCCAAAGCTATCAAATCCTACATCCAGCTGTATCCATCCTTCAACACATAACCAAGAAACCTTCGGAAATCATTTACCGAAACCTTCGAAAAGCATCCGTTATACGAGTTATGGGAATACTCCCGAACTCCCGCCCCAGTACTGGGTGGCGTCGAGGTTATCTCACCAACAACTGCATAAAGGAGATTTTCGATGTCGGCGAAACTCAGGTATTCCAGAATCTCAACGATAAAATTGTGACGACAACACCTCGGAGCTCAACTCCCCGGGACACTGCCACAACCCCTAAATGTCAGGAGGCACCAAAAACAATGTTCTCGTCACAAAACCATCGGAATGATTCCAAGATACCCGCGTGATCCTAAAATTTTTTTTAGTGGAATTTGAGAAGAGAAGAGTCAAAACTCTATGCCAGGATGCCTTACCAGAGCGATGAAGGGACTGAGGAGTAAAAAGAATTCCTAACTCTCCAATATATATATAATTCCTAAATGACTCAAAACATTTTTCTAGACTCAACAACGACAGCGATTCGATCAAGCAGGGGGCTCCTAAGGTCAGGGAAGGCTCTGATTACCAACTTGTAACGCCCTCAATGCGGCTATATCTCCTACGTGTCGAAGCACGACTTAGAGGCATAACCGCATTGAAAGCAATGTCGCAAGTGAGGTAATCTTCACAACAACCCATGTAAATAAATAAAGGGGAAAGGTACATAGTTGGCTTACACTCGCCACGTCACACAAATACATAAATAAGTCATTACATTCATCCAATACACTCAGGGTCCGACTACGGTACCAAAATAAAGATCAACCCCCAAATGCGACAAAGTCCCGGATCGCCCCGACTGGGCACCACTACTGGTCATCTAGGAAGGACACGTAGTAATGGCGAGAGTCTTCATCGAACTCCCACTTGAGCTCGGTCATATCATCTGGAACGGTATCATCGGTCCCTCCATCTGGTTTTTGAAAGGAATCTGTGAGTCACGGGGACTCAGCAATCTCACACCCTCGCGATCAAGACTATTTAAGCATATAGGTAAGGCAAAGGTATGATGTGGAGTTGCAGCAAGCGACTAGCATATATGGTGACTAACATAATCGCAAAAGAGAGCGAGAAGAGAAGGCAAAAGCACGGTCGAACAAACTATGATCAAGAAGTGAACCTAGAACAACCTACGTCAAACATTACTCCAACACCGTGTTCACTTCCCGGGACTCCGCCGAGAAGAGACCATCACGGTAACGCACGCGGTTGGTGCATTTTAATTAAGTTAAGTTTCATGTTATCTACAACCGGACATTAACAGATTCCCATCTGCCCATAACCGCGGGCACGGCTTTAGAAAGTTCAAATCCCTGCAGGGGAGTCCCAACTTAGCCCATCACAATCTCTCACAGTCAACGAAGGATATTCCTTCTCCCAAGACATTCCGATCAGACTTGGCATCCTGGTTACAAGACATCCTCGACAATGGTAAAACAAGTCCAGCAACACCGCCCGAATGTGCCAACAAATCCCGATAGGAGCTGCACATATCTCGTTCTCAGGGCACACTCAAATTGTCCAAACTTCCGGTAGGCCAGCCCAGAGTTGCCCCTGGTGGCCACCGGCAGTTGACGAGGTGGACCAACACTCAGAGGAGCACTGGCCCGGGGGGGGGGGGTTAATAAAGATGACCCTTGGGCTCCGGAAACCCAAGGGAAAAAGAGGCTAGGTGGAAAATGGTAAAACCAAGGTTGGGCATTGCTGGAGGACTTTTATTCAAGGTGAAATGTCAAGGGGTTCCCATTATAACCCAACCGTGTAAGGAACGCAAAATCTGGGAACATAACACCGATATGACGGAAACTAGGGCGGCAAGAGTGGAACAAAACACTAGGCATAAGGCCGAGCCTTCCACCCTTTACCAAGTATATAGGTGCATTAAGATAAACAAGATAATATTGTGATATCCCAACAATAAACATGTTCCAACAAGGAACGATCTCCAATCTTCACCTGCAACTAGCAACGCTATAAGAGGGGCTGAGCAAAGCGGTAACATAGCCAAACAACGGTTTGCTAGGACATGGTGGGTTAGAGGCTTGACATGGCAATTTGGGAGGCATGAAAATCAAGTGGTAGGTATCGTAGCATAGGCATAGCAAAAGAGCGAGCATCTAGCAAGCAAAGATAGAAGTGATTTCGAGGGTATGGTCATCTTGCCTGCAAAGTTTTCAGAGTTGCCTTGATCCTCGTAAGCGAACTCAATGGGATCCTCATTCACGAACTCGTCTCCCGGCTCTACCCAAACAAGAACAACAAGCAAAAGGGGACACAATCAACCACGTGCAATGCTCAAGCAACATGACGCAAACATGGTATGATATGCGGGATGCGATATGTGATTCAAATGCAAGATTTGCATAGGAATGATTGAACCTGGCCTCAATTTGGGAATCCAAGAGTGCCATTGGAAAGGAGAGTTGATTTCGGTTGAAATCGATATAAAGATCACTGGAATCGGATGCATGGTTTGGAAATGGCAAGCAAAACAAATATGGCACCGGTCTGCGATAAAGAGCAAGTAGCCATCTAAAAGCATCAGGATAAATATGCTACATCACTCAAACATGGCAACAAAATATATTTCAGGGATCCACTCATGATGCTTGACAAAAGATGAACACGGAGCTACGGCTAATTCACTCATTAACAGGTTCAAACAAGCACGGCAAAAGTGCAAACGATAACAAGTTTCAGACTTAGTGAAATTAACAGCATATCAGGAATTTATCAGCAGGAAGCAATTTTTAGAGCATGAAAACTACATGCTACAGGAACATATCATGGCAAAGCAAGGCATGGCATGAAGCTACTCTAGGCATATAACAAAAGTCCCTTAGTGACCTTGAGCCAAAAGGGAACATAAAATACATTTGCAAGCATGTGAACATAGCAAAAACATAAATAGATTCAGCCTTAGTGAAAAACTGGAGCATGTAAACAGATTAACTAGTAGGCATGTTTACGAGCTCGATGCACTCACTACAGAGCATTGCATTACAATATAAGAATACACCCATCAATAAGACATGGCGTAGAAGCAAGACATGGCAAGAACAACAAAAAATCATGCACAGATTAATAGCAACATCCTCGGCAAAATCGCTAAACATGTCAACAATCTGCCAGGAAACATTTTATAGCAAAAGTAGAGCTCGATTGACTCAAGCTAGGTTGCTCCATAATTGCAAACAAAGACATGGATGGATAGAGCACCACAATATTAACAAAACATCCTTACTGATCATCCTCAAAAGAGGCACGGATCACTAGAAAACAACAAGAACATATGGCATAAAAGTAAAAACAGGACAGGGACTTAGTGAAATTCTAAGTCCCTGAAATCAGCATCATCGAGTAAGCTACTTTGCATGCTTGTGCTACTCACCACAAGGATCACAAAAATACATGGCATACACCCCTGTAAATATGGCATGGCATTTAACGAAACACATGTAGAGCACAGGATCATAGCATGCACACATTAATCATGGCAAAAATGACAAAAGGCCATTTGCTGAAACAGATATGAAATATTCCTCACATAGCCCTCTTCCAACAGCATTTCGGGCATCAAGCTGAGCTCAAACGAAAATGACGCAATGAGATGAAATGATGTACTCGTCGAGGTGAACATTTTGATTTGCTACATGCACAAATCGGAGCTATGGATGCAGAGTTATGGCATGTCAACGTATGCAAGAAAATTAGGGTTTCGGGGATAAAAGTCAACCACGGATCTTAGATCCAGATCCACTGTAGATGTGCGCGGTTCACGAGGTTCACCGGGGAGTCGTCGGACTTGTCATTCCGAGGAGGAGGAAGGAGAGGGAGCCGGATCCAGGGAACGAGGGCGGCGGAGGAGCTCCGGGCGGCGAGGTTCGATGCGAGCCGCGGCGCGGTGGCGTCGGGCTCCGGCGGCCGGAGCTGCTGCGTCGGGTTGCCGGTGACCTTGCGCGGTGGCCGGAGGGCGCCGGCGACGTTGAAGAAGGCGGCGGGGAGAAGGCGCGGGCGGCGCTGGGCGAGGAAGGCGCGGGCGGCGGCTCCCTGGGCCGCGGGGGCCCCGAGCGGGCTCGGCGGGCCGCGGGCGTCGGCGACGAAGAGGGCACCGGGCGGGACACGTATCGCATGGAGATTGGCCGAGGGGAAGCGGGGCGGACACGTCCGGCCGTCCGGATCTCGTCCGGCGGCGGCGGGTGGAGTTTTTAGGGTTTCGTCCGTGATTTCGAATGAGGGTGTCTTTATATAGAGGTAGAGGGAGCTAGGAAGCTCCAAATGAGGTGCGGTTTTCGGCCACGCGATCATGATCGAACGCTCTAGATGATGGAGGAGGTTTATGTGGGTTTTGGGCCAGTTTGGAAGGGTGTTGGGCTGCAACACACACGAGGCCTTTTCGATCCCTCGGTTAACCGTTGGAGTATCAAACGAAGTCCAAATGGCACGAAACTTGACAGGCGGTCTACTGGTAGTAAACCAAGGCCGCATGACAAGTCTCGGTCCAATCTGGAAATGTTTAACACACACACACGAAAAGAGGTAGAAAGGACCACCGGAGGACATAGGAGCGCCGGAATGCAAAACGGACAACGGGGGAAATGCTCGGATGCATGAGACGAACACGTATGCAAATGCAATGCAATGCGCAGGAAGGCTTATTGGAACCATTCTGCAGCTTGATCTTTGAGTTGGAAGGAAGCGAACTTAACAAAGTCCTCAGGCCTGACGTTACTGCACTCGAAATGCTTGCACAGATCCACGAGCCAATCGTCAGCATCAGTTGCCTCAACACAATTGCTGAAAGTTTTTGGCCCGTTAGCAAGGAACTGGTTGAGTGTAGCAAAGTGATTTTGATTGTTGCCTTGGTTGCCTTGATTCACTTGATTGCACTCTTGGAGAATTTGCATGATCAACTGCGTGTTTGCATTGGTTGCGGCCATCACAGCTTGCCATGCCTCCGGAGGAGGTGGAGGTGGTGGCGGATCAGGATTCGGAGTAGTGCGCGTTGGAGGAGCCATCCTGAAGAGCTTGACCACCGTTAGCACATAGACAGATAAAATGAAGCTGAATCCAACAGAATGAAAATTGCAACATATAGTCTTCACATACGAACAAAATGAACGAATGCATTCCTCTTGAAATGGTCACATATCCATAAATTGAGAAGCCACGTAGGATTTAGGTAGAGAAATAAATCAACAAGGTACGGATCAAGAAAGAATACTCGGTAAGAAATCCCAATCTCAAACCAAATATCCGTGGAAGAAGAAACTAGAGCTACAAGAATTCCCACCTATGAAACTCCCAAACCTTTCCGGTTATGCAATCAGGTGTTGGGGATATAGGGGAAGCATAATATCTCACCCAAATCTAGCAAATCCTACATCCAGCTGTATCCATCCTTCAACACATAACCGAGAAAAACTTCGGAAACCATCTACCTCAACCTTCGAAAAGCATCCGTTATGCAAGTTATGGCGATACTCCCGAACTCCCGCCCCAGTACTGGGTGGCGTCGAGGCTATCTCACCAACGAATTGCATAAAAGAGATTTTCGATGTCGGCGTACTAAACCCAGGTATTCCAGAACTACAACGATAAAATTATGACGACAACACCTCATAGCTCAACTCCCCGGGGCACTTCCACAAAACCCCTGACAGGGGGCACCAAGACAATGTTCTCATCATAAAGCCATCGGAACGATTCCAAGATACCCGCGTGATCCTAAAAAAAATTTAGTGAAATTTGAGAAGAGAAGAGTCAAAACTCTACGTCAGGATGCCTTACCAGAGCGATGAGGAGACTGGGGAGTAAAAAGAATTCCTAAACTCTCCGATATATAATTCCTAAATGACTCAAAACATTTTTCTAGACCCAACTCGGCTGCTAAAAATGATCAATCAGTAGGGGCTCCTAAGGTCGGGGAAGGCTCTGATTACCAACTTGTAACACCCTCGATGCGACAATATCTCCCACATGTCGAGGCACGACTTAGAGGCATAATCGCATTGAAGGCATATGTCGCAAGTTAGGCAATCTTCACAAACATCCCATGTAATATAATTAATAAAAGGGGAGATAACATAGTTGGCTTACACTCGCCACGTCAATGAAGGTACATAAATAACATTACATCATCCAAACACTCATGGCCCGACTATGGCGCCAAAATAAAAGACAACCCAACATGAGACACGGTCCCGATCACCCCCAACTGGGCACCACTACTGATCATCAGGAAAGGAAACATAGTATCATTGTGAGTCCTCGTCGAACTCCCACTTGAGCTCAAGCGCGTCACCTGGAGCGGAATCATCAGGCCCTGCATCTGGTGTAATAGTAATCTGTGAGCCACAGGGACTCAGCAATCTCGCACCCTCACGATCAAGACTATTTAAGCTTAATAGGTAAGGCAAGGTAAATATATGTAGAGCTGCAGCAAGCGACTAGCATATATGGTGGCTATCCTGTTCGCAAAAGAGAGCGAGAAGAGGAGGCAAAGCGCGAGCGAGTAATCTAGAGAACAACCTGCGCAAGCATTACTCTAACACCATGTCCACTTCCCGGACTCCTCCAAATAGAGGCCATCACGGTAACTCACACGGTTGATTCATTTTAATTAAATTAAGGTGCAAGTTATCTACAACCGGACATTAACAAATTCCCATCTGCCCATAACCGCAGGCACGGCTTTCGAAAGTTCAAATCCCTGCAGGGGAGTCCCAACTTAGCCCATGACAAGCTCTCACGGTCAACGAAGGAATAGACCTCCTCCCGAGACGTTCCGATCACACTCGGTACCTCGGTTCTTCAAGACACTTCAACAGGTTAAAACAAGACCAGCAACACCTCCCGAATGTGCCGACAAATCCCGATAGGAGCTGCACATATCTCGTTCTCAGGGCACACTCAGATGAGCGCTCCATACAACTAAAACCAAACCTCGAGTTTCCCCGAGGGGGCGCTGCACAGGACTCTAGTTTGGACCAACACTGAGAGGAGCACTGGCCCGGGGGGTTTAAAATAAGATGACCCTCGGGCTCCGGAAACCCAAGGGAAAAAGAGGCTAGGTGGCAAATGGTAAAACCAAGGTTGGGCATTGCTGGAAAAGCTTTAATCAAGGCAAACTATCAAGGGGTTCCCATTTTAACCCAACCGCATAAGGAACGCAAAATCCGGGAACATAACACCGATATGACGGAAACTAGGGCGGCAAGAGTGGAACAAAACACTAGGCGAGAGGCCGAGCCTTCCACCCTTTACCAAGTATATAGATGCATTAAGATAATACGGCAATATAATGATATCCTAACAAGTAAATAATGTTCCAACAAGGAACGGTCTCCATTCTTCACCTGCAACTAGCAACGCTATAAGAGGGGCTGAGCAAAGCGGTAACATAGCCAATCAACGGTTTGCTAGGATATGGTGGGTTAGAGGTTTGACATGGCAATTTGGGAGGCTTGAAAGCAAGTGGTAGGCATCGTAGCATTGGCATAGCAAAAGAGCGAGCATCTAGCAAAGCAAAGATAGTAGTGATTTCGAGGGTATGATCATCTTGCCTACAAAGTTGTCAGAGTTGACTGGATCCTCGAAAGCAAACTCAACGGGCTCCTTGTTAGCGAACTCGTCTCCCGGCTCTACCCAAACAAGACAAACAAGCAACGAGGACACAATCAACCACGTGCAAGGATCAAACAATATGATGCAAAGATGGTATGCTATGCGGGATGCGATGCGGGATGCATATGCAAGATTTGACAAGGAATGCATGAACCTGGCCTCAACATGGAAAACCAAGTCTGCCACTGGAAATATGAGATTAAATCGCTTGAAAACGATATAAATAACGCCGGAATCAGAGTTATGGTTTGGAAATGGCAAGCGATTCAAATATGACCATGTTCTGCGATTTACAGCAAGTAGCCATCTAAAATCAATGAGATGAACAAGCTACAGCACTCAAACATGACAACAAAATACATGGAAGGGATGCATTCAAGATTCTTAACAAAAGTATAGCACTGAGCTACGGCCAATTCATCCATTAACAGGTTCAAACAAGCATGGCAAAAATGCATATGGTAAACAGATTTCAGACTTGGTGAAATTAACACTTGTCTGGAATTTCAGATCAGGTAGCACTCTTTGGAGCAAAAAAACTACATGCTACAGGACCTGAACATGGCAAAGTAAAACATGGCATGGAGCTACTCAAAGAGCTTAACAAAAGTCCCTTAGTGACCTTGAGCCAAAAGGGATCAAAAAATACAATTGCAAGCATGTGAACATGGCAAAAACATAATCAGTTCTCAGACTTAGTGAAAACTGGAGCATGCTGAAAACAGATATCAAGTAGGCATGTTTACGAACTCGATGCACTCACCACAGAGCAAGTCATGACCATCTAAGCATACACCCATCAAGAATACACAAAATTCAAGCTAGACATGGCAAGAAAAATAGCATAGCATGCACGGATCAACTACAACATCATCGGCAAAATCGCTAACAAGTAGACAATCTGCACAGATTCACGAAATGTCAAAAGTAGAGCTCGATTGACTCAAGCTAGGGTGCTCCATAATTGCAAACAAAGACATGGATGGATAGAGCACTACAATATTAACAAAACATCCTTACGGATCATCCTCAAAAGTAGAGCTCGATTGACTCAAGCTAGGGTGCTCCATAATTGCAAGCAAAGACATGGATGGATAGAGCACTACAATATTAACAAAACATCCTTACTGATCATCCTCAAAAGAGGCACGGATCACTAGGAAACAACATGAACATATGACCATATGAGATAAACAGCTCAAGGACTTAGTGGAAATGCTAAGTCCCTGATATCAGCATTACCAAGTGCCTCACTTTGCAAGCTTGTGATAGTCACCATACACATCATAAAAATACATGGGTTGCACCTCTGGAAAGATGGCAAAACCATTAACAAAACATATGTAGAGCACCAGGGCATATCATGCACACAATAATCATGGCAAAAATGACAAATATCTAAATGGAGTAGCAGATCTGACAATCATTTCAAGTAGCACTCTTCTAATAGCATTTCGGGCATCAAGATAAACTCAAATGAAAATGATGCAATGAGATGAAATGATGTACTCTCTCAGGCGAACATTTTGATATGCTATATGCCCAAAACGGAACTACGGATGCGGAGATATAGCATGATGAAAAAGGGCATATGGATCTGGGAAAACGGGGACTTGGAAGAAAAAAATGGACCTCCAGATCTAGGGTTTCTGGGTCCGCGAACGGAGGTAGTGGCGCACGCACTCCGGCGAGTCGGTGGTGGCCGGGGCCGGTGAGGAGAAGGCCGGATCCGGGTCGGGGCGGCGAGGTCCGGCAGCGGGGTGGCCGGATCCGTCGCCGGGCGGCGAGGGGGCGACGAGGGGGTCGCGGAGGAGACGCCGGGCGCTGGCGGCGCGCTGCTCCGGCGATGGCCGTGGTGGCCGGAGGCGTCAAACGGCGAGGTGGCTCGGCCGCCAGCATCGGAGAAGGAAGCGGCGGGCGGGGCACGGCGGCTCGGGCCCGGTCGAGCGACGGGAGGGCCCGGCCTGGGCCTCGCGGGCCGGCGGCGCTGGCGGCGAAGTGGGGTGCACGGGCGCCACGTGGCGCGCTGTGGTTGGGGCGGCGGCAATGTCCGGGCGGCCCAGACGTGTCTGGCGCGCCGAATGGACGGGGACTAGGGTTAGGGTTGGAGTGGATCCGGGATTTCGAGGAGGGGTCTTTAAATAGGCATAGGAGGATCTAGGAGAGACCAAATGAGGTGCGGTTTTCGGCCACGCGATCGTGATCGAACGCTCTAGATGATGGAGAGGGTTTTGGTGGGTTTTGGGACAAATTGGAAGGGTGTTGGGCTGCAACACACACGAGGCCTTTATGGTCCCTCGGTTAACCGTTGGAGTATCAAACGAAGTCCAAAAGATACGAAACTTGACAGGAGGTCTACCGGTAGTAAACCAAGGCCGCTTGGCAAGTCTCGGTCCAATCCGGAAATGTTTAATCCCCACACACGAAAGAAAGGTAGAAATGACCACTGGAGGAGAACGAAGCGCCGGAATGCAAAACGGACAACGGGGAAAATGCTCGGATGCATGAGATGAACACGTATGCAAATGCAATGCACATGATGACATGATATGAGATGCATGACAACAATAACATCACACGGAGACAAAGACCCGTACCCGAGAAAATAAAATAACTTAACACCGGAAACAGCAAGAGTTGGAATACATATTGGGTAAGTTACACCCGGGGTGTTACAACACTCCACCACTATGAAAGGATCTCGTCCCGAGATCTAGGACTGAAAGAACGCCGGGTACTCAGAACGGAGGTGATCCTCGCGTTCCCAGGTAGCTTCACGGTTGGAATGGTGTGACCACTTGACTTTGAGGAATTTGATTGCCTTGTTGCGAGTCTTGCGTTTAGTCTCTTCAAGAATAGCAACTGGGTGCTCATGATAAGAGAAATCTTCTTGGAGCTCAATGTCCTCGAAGTTGACGGTGCGGTCAGGAGTCTTGAAGCACTTTCGGAGCTGAGAGACATGGAACACGTCATGAACATTTGCAATGTTTGAAGGAAGCTCGAGTTGATAGGCGAGGTCGCCTCTCTTGCTGACAATCTTGAAAGGTCCCACGTATCTAGGGGCAAGCTTCCCTTTGATACCGAAGCGACGAGTACCTTTCATAGGAGAGACGCGGAGGTAAACATGATCTCCGATCTCGAAAGCCAAATCACGGTGCTTACTATCATAGTAGCTCTTCTGGCGGGATTGGGATGCTTTGAGTTTATCTCGAATGACTTTGCACATTTCCTCTGCCTCTATGATTAAGTCATTTCCCAAAAGCTGACGTTCACCGGTTTCAGACCAGTTGAGAGGGGTACGGCACTTCCTGCCATACAGAATTTCAAATGGGGCCTTGCCCGAACTTGCTTGAAAACTGTTGTTGTAGGAGAATTCAGCATAAGGAAGACAATCCTCCCACTTCATGCTGAAGGAGATCACACAAGCCCTGAGCATCTCTTCAAGAATCTAGTTGACACGCTCGACTTGAGCGCTAGTTTGAGGATGGAAAGCTGTGCTGAAGCGGATGTTGGTGCCCATGGCCTTCTGAAAAGAATCCCAAAACTTGGAGGTAAAGATGCTGCCACGGTCTGAAGAGATCACTTGTGGGATACCATGTAGAGAGACAAACCGAGAGGTATAGAGTTCCGCCAATTGAGCTGCAGTGATTGACTCTTTGATAGGCAGAAAGTGAGCCACTTTAGTGAGTTTGTCGATGACAACGAATATAGCATCATTGCCACGTTTGGACTATGGAAACCCAGTCACGAAGTCCATCTCAATGTGGTCAAACTTCCATTCTGGAATGGCAAGAGGTTTGAGGAGACCCGCTGGTCTTTGGTGTTCTGCCTTCACTCTTCTACAGACATCACACTCATTCATGAATTGAGCAATCTCGCGCTTCATTCGAGTCCACCAATAAGCCTGCTTAAGGTCCTGATACATCTTCATACTCCCAGGGTGGATGGAGAGGAGAGAATTGTGAGCCTCGTTCATGATCACTTTACGAAGGTCACCTTTGGGCACAATAATACGATCCTCGAAGAAGAGAGTATCCTTGTCATCAAGGCGGTAGCACTTGTACTTGGGTTGACTCTTGGCAATCCCAATCTTCACCTTTTTCACCATAGCATCAAGAAGCTGGGCTCGGCGAATTTGGTCTTCCAAGGTAGGAGAGACTTGAAGGTTGGCGAGGAAACCTTGAGGAACAACTTGCAGATTAAGTTTGCGGAAAGCTTCACAAAGCTCGGGTTGATAAGGCTTGAGAATCAGGCTGTTGCAATAAGCCTTCCTACTCAGTGCGTCAGCAATCACATTGGCCTTGCCTGGAGTATACTCGATACTCGAATTATACTCTTGAATCATTTCGACCCATCGAGTTTGTCTGAGGTTGAGATTAGGCTGAGTGAAGATGTACTTGAGACTCTTGTGATCAGTGAAAATGTCCACTTTTCTTCCCAATAAGAGATGTCTCCAAGTCAAAAGAGCATGCACAACTGCCGCCAACTCAAGATCATGAGTGGGGTAGTTCTTCTCATCGGGCTTCAACTGGCGAGAGGTATAAGCCACAACTTTCTTCTCTTGCATCAACACTGCGCCAAGACCTTGGAGAGAGGCATCACAAAAGACCTTGTACGGCTTGGATTCATCAGGCGGAGTCAGAACTGGAGCAGTGATCAATTTCTCTTTCAAAGTGTTGAAAGCAATGTCACACTCCGAAGACCAAACGTACTTGACGTGCTTCTGGAGAAGATTTGAGAGAGGCTTCACGATCTTAGAAAAGTTTTCAACGAATCTTCGGCAGTAGCTTGCGAAACTGAGGAAGCTACGGAGTTGCTTCACGTTCTGAGGAGGTACCCAATTCACAATTGCAGACACCTTATTAGGATTCACCGCAATGCCCTTGGCAGAGATGATATGACCAAGATAAAGAACCTCATCGAGCCAAAATTCGCACTTGGAGAACTTGGCGTAGAACTTGTGTTCCCTCAACTTATCGAGTACCAAACGCAAGTGCTTGGCATGATCTTCCTTGTTCTTCGAGAAACCCAGAATGTCGTCGAGATAGACCAAAATGAAGTCATTGGTGTAGGCGTTGAAGATGATGTTCATCATGCAAGAGAACGTCGGAGGAGCGTTGACGAGGCCAAAAGACATGACAGTGTATTCATATGAACCATAGCTTGTCCTGAAAGCCGTCTTAGGAATATCTTGCTCACGGATTCGAATCTGATGATAACCCATACGGAGATCAAGCTTGGAGAATACTTGGGCACCTTTGAGTTGTTCGAACAGCTCGTTGATGTTGGGAAGTGGGTATTTGTTCTTGATGGTCTTCTTGTTCAATGGACGGTAATCAACACAAAGTCGGTCCGTTCCATCCTTCTTCTTCACAAAAAGAACACCACAACCCCACGGAGAAGAACTAGGCCGGATGAGACCCATTCTTTCTTGAATATCGAGTTGCTTCTTCAGATCCTTCAACTCTTCAGGTCCGAGCTTGTAAGGACGCTTGCACACTGGTTCTGTGCCAGGCTCAAGATCAATAACGAATTCAACTGGCCGGTGCGGAGGCATTCCTGCAAGCTCTTCTGGAAAGACGTCTTGATATTCGCAAACGACTGGAATCTGCGAGATAGCATCCAGTTCACCCTTCTCATTGAGAGAAAACAGACGGATAGTATTATCCCGAGCGGCAAAGACAATTACATCCTCAGACAAATGAGTCAATTGAACTGGTTGAGTGTAGCAAAGTGATTTTGATTGTTGCCTTGGTTCCCTTGGTTGCCTTGATTCGCTTGATTGCACTCTTGGAGAATTTGCATGATCAACTGCGTGTTTGCATTGGTTGCGGCCATCACAGCTTGCCATGCCTCCGGAGGAGGTGGAGGTGGTGGCGGATCAGGATTCGGAGTAGTGCGTGTTGGAGGAGCCATCCTGAAGAGGTTGACCACCGTTAGCACATAGACAGATAAAATGAAGCTGAATCCAACAGAATGAAAATTGCAACATATAGTCTTCACATCCGAACAAAATGAATGAATGCATTCCTCTTGAAATGGTCACATATCCATAAATTGAGAAGCCACGTAGGATTTAGGTAGAGAAATAAATCAACAAGGTACGGATCAAGAACGAATACTCGGTAAGAAATCCCAATCTCAAACCAAATATCCGTGGAAGAAGAAACTAGAGCTACAAGAATTCCCACCTATGAAACTCCCGAACCTTTCCGGTTATGCAATCAGGTGTTGGGGATACAGGGGAAGCATAATATCTCACCCAAATCTAGCAAATCCTACATCCAGCTGTATCCATCCTTCAACACATAACCGAGAAAAACTTCGGAAACCATCTACCTCAACCTTCGAAAAGCATCCGTTATGCAAGTTATGGCGATACTCCCGAACTCCCGCCCCAGTACTGGGTGGCGTCGAGGTTATCTCACCAACGAACTGCATAAAAGAGATTTTCGATGTCGGCGTACTAAACCCAGGTATTCCAGAACTGCAACGATAAAATTATGACGACAACACCTCAGAGCTCAACTCCCCGGGACACTTCCACAAAACCCCTAACAGGAGGCACCAAGACAATGTTCTCATCATAAAGCCATCGGAACGATTCCAAGATACCCGTGTGATCCTAAAATTTTTTTTAGTGAAATTTGAGAAGAGAAGAGTCAAAACTCTACGTCAGGATGCCTTACCAGAGCGATGAGGAGACTGGGGAGTAAAAAGAATTCCTAAACTCTCCGATATATAATTCCTAAATGACTCAGAACATTTTTCTAGACCCAACTCGGCTGCTAAAAACGATCAATCAGTAGGGGCTCCTAAGGTCGCGGAAGGCTCTGATTACCAACTTGTAACACCCTCAATGCGACTATATCTCCCACGTGTCGAGGCACGACTTAGAGGCATAATCGCATTGAAGGCATATGTCGCAAGTTAGGCAATCTTCACAAACATCCCATGTAATATAATTAATAAAAGGGGAGATAACATAGTTGGTTTACACTCGCCACGTCAATAAAGGTACATAAATAACATTACATCATCCAAACACTCATGGCCCGACTACGGCGCCAAAATAAAAGACAACCCAACATGAGACACGGTCCCGATCACCCCCAACTGGGCACCACTACTGATCATCAGGAAAGGAAACATAGTATCATTGTGAGTCCTCGTCGAACTCCCACTTGAGCTCAAGCGCGTCACCTGGAGCGGAATCATCAGGCCCTGCATCTGGTGTAATAGTAATCTGTGAGCCACAGGGACTCAGCAATCTCGCACCCTCACGATCAAGACTATTTAAGCTTAATAGGTAAGGCAAGGTAAATATATGTACAGTTGCAGCAAGCGACTAGCATATATGGTGGCTATCCTGTTCGCAAAAGACAGAGAGAAGAGGAGGCAAAGCGCGAGCGAGTAATCTAGAGAACAACCTGCACAAGCATTACTCCAACACCATGTCCACTTCCCGGACTCCGCCGAATAGAGGCCATCACGGTAACTCACACGGTTGATTCATTTTAATTAAATTAAGGTGCAAGTTATCTACAACCGGACATTAACAAATTCCCATCTGCCCATAACCGCGGGCACGGCTTTCGAAAGTTCAAATCCCTGCAGGGGAGTCCCAACTTAGCCCATGACAAGCTCTCACGGTCAACGAAGGAATAGACCTCCTCCCGAAACGTTCCGATCAGAATCGGTACCTCGGTTCTTCATGACACTTCAACAGGTTAAAACAAGACCAGCAACACCGCCCGAATGTGCCGACAAATCCCGATAGGAGCTGCACATATCTCGTTCTCAGGGCACACTCAGATGAGCGCTCCATACAACTAAAACCAAACCTCGAGTTTCCCCGAGGGGGCGCTGCACAGGACTCTAGTTTGGACCAACACTGAGAGGAGCACTGGCCGGGGGGGGTTTAAAATAAGATGACCCTCGGGCTCCGGAAACCCAAGGGAAAAAGAGGCTAGGTGGCAAATGGTAAAACCAAGGTTGGGCATTGCTGGAAAAGCTTTAATCAAGGCGAACTATCAAGGGGTTCCCATTATAACCCAACCGTGTAAGGAACGCAAAATCCGGGAACATAACACCGATATGACGGAAACTAGGGCGGCAAGAGTGGAACAAAACACTAGGCGAGAGGCCGAGCCTTCCACCCTTTACCAAGTATATAGATGCATTAAGATAACATGGCAATATAATGATATCCCAACAAGTAAATAATGTTCCAACAAGGAACGGTCTCCAATCTTCACCTGCAACTAGCAACGCTATAAGAGGGGCTGAGCAAAGCGGTAACATAGCCAATCAATGGTTTGCTAGGATATGGTGGGTTATAGGTTTGACATGGCAATTTGGGAGGCTTGAAAGCAAGTGGTAGGCATCGTAGCATTGGCATAGCAAAAGAGCGAGCATCTAGCAAAGCAAAGATAGTAGTGATTTCGAGGGTATGATCATCTTGCCTACAAAGTTGTCAGAGTTGACTGGATCCTCGAAAGCAAACTCAACGGGCTCCTCGTTAGCGAACTCGTCTCCCGGCTCTACCCAAACAAGACAAACAAGCAACAAGGACACAATCAAGCACGTGCAAGGATCAAACAATATAATGCAAAGATGGTATGCTATGCGGGATGCGATGTGGGATGCATATGCAAGATTTGACAAGGAATGCATGAACCTGGCCTCAACTTGGAAAACCAAGTGTGCCACTGGAAAGATGAGATGAAATCGCTTGAAAATGATATAAAGAATGCCGGAATCGGAGTTACGGTTTGGAAATGTCAAGCGATTCAAATATGACCACGTTCTGCGATTTACAGCAAGTAGCCATCTAAAATCAATGAGATGAACAAGCTATAGCACTCAAACATGACAACAAAATACATGGAAGGGATGCATTCAAGGTTCTTAACAAAAGTCTAGCACTGAGCTATGGCCAATTCATCCATTAACAGGTTCAAACAAGCATGGCAAAAATGCATATGGTAAACAGATTTCCGACTTGGTGAAATTAACACTTGTCTGGAATTTCAGATCAGGTAGCACTCTTTGGAGCAACAAAACTACATGCTACAGGACCTGAACATGGCAAAGTAAAACATGGCATGGAGCTACTCAAAGAGCTTAACAAAAGTACCTTAGGGACCTTGAGCCAAAAGGGATCAGAAAATACAATTGCAAGCATGTGAACATGGCAAAAACATAATCAGTTCTCAGACTTAATGAAAACTGTAGCATGCTGGAAACAGATATCAAGTAGGCATGTTTACGAGCTCGATGCACTCACCACAGAGCAAGTCATGACCATGTAAGCATACACCCATCAAGAATACACAAAATGCAAGCTAGACATGCCAAGAACAATAGCATAGCATGCACGGATCAACTACAACATCATCGGCAAAATCGCTAACCAGTAGACAATCTGCCCAGATTCACGAAATGACAAAAGTAGAGCTCGATTGACTCAAGCTAGGGTGCTCCTTAATTGCAAACAAAGACATGAATGGATAGAGCACTACAATATTAACAAAACATCCTTACTAATCATCCTCAAAAGAGGCACGGATCACTAGGAAACAACATGAACATATGAACATATGAGATAAACAGCTCAAGGACTTAGTGGAAATGCTAAGTCCCTGAAATCAGCATTACCAAGTGCCTCACTTTGCAAGCTTGTGCTAGTCACCACACACATCACAAAAATACATGGGTTGCACCTCTGGAAAGATGGCAAAACCCTTAACAAAACATATGTAGAGCAACAGGGCATATCATGCACACAATAATCATGGCAAAAATGACAAATATCTAAATGGAGTAGCAGATCTGACAATCATCTCAAGTAGCACTCTTCTAACAGCATTTCGGGCATCAAGATGAACTCAAATGAAAATGATGCAATGAGATGAAATGATGTACTCTTTGAGACGAATATTTTGATATGATATATGCCCAAAACGGAGCTACGGATGCGGAGATATAGCATGATGAAAAAGGGCATATGGATCTGGGAAAACGGGGACTTAGAAGAAAAAATGGACCTCCAGATCTAGGGTTTCTGGGTCCGCGAACCGAGGTAGTGGCGCACGCACTCCGGCGAGTCGGTGGTGGCCGGGGCCGGCGAGGAGAAGGTCGGATCCGGGTCGGGGCGGCGAGGTCCGGCAGCGGGGTGGCCGGATCCGTCGCCGGGCGGCGAGGGGGCGACGAGGGGGTCGCGGAGGAGACACCGGGCGCTGGCGGCGCGCTGCTCCGGCGATGGCCGCGGTGGCCGGAGGCGTCGGACGGCGAGGTGACTCGGCCGCCGGCGTCACAGAAGGAAGCGGCGGGCGCGGCGCGGCGGCTCGGGCCCGGTCGGGCGACGGGAGGGCCCGGCCTGGGCCTCGCGGGCCGGTGGCGCTGGCGGCGAAGTGGGGCGTGCGGGCGCCACGTGGCGGCTGCGGTTGGGGCGGCGGCAATGTCCGGTGCGGCCCGGACGTGTCCGGCACGCCGGATGGACGGGGACTACGGTTAGGGTTGGAGTGGATCCGGGATTTCGAGGAGGGGTCTTTAAATAGGCAAAGGAGGAGCTAGGAGAGACCAAATGAGGTGCGGTTTTCAGCCACGCGATCGTGATCGAACGCTCTAGATGATGGAGAGGGTTTTGGTGGGTTTTGGGCCATATTGGAAGGGAGTTGGGCTGCAACACACACGAGGCCTTTACGGTCCCTCGGTTTACCGTTGGAGTATCAAACGAAGTCCAAAAGATACGAAACTTGACAGGCGGTCTACCGGTAGTAAACCAAGGACGCTTGGAAAGTCTCAGTCCAATCCGGAAATGTTAAATCCCCACACACGAAGGAAAGGTAGAAATGACCACCGGAGGAGAACGAAGCGCCGGAATGCAAAACGGACAACGGGGAAAATGCTCAGATGCATGATATGAACACGTATGCAAATGCAATGCACATGATGACATGATATGAGATGCATGACAACGATAACATCACACGGAGAAAAAGAACCGAACCCGAGAAAATAAAATAACTTAACGCCGGAAACGGCAAGAGTTGGAATACATATTGGGTAAGTTACACCCGGGGTGTTACAACACTCCACCACTACGAAAGGATCTCGTCCCGAGATCTAGGACTGAAAGAACGCCGGGTACTCAGAACGGAGGTGATCCTCGCGTTCCCAGGTAGCTTCATGGTTGGAATGGTGTGACCACTTGACTTTGAGGAATTTGATTGCCTTGTTGCGAGTCTTGCGTTCAGTCTCTTCAAGAATAGCAACTGGGTGCTCATGATAAGAGAGATCTTCTTGGAGCTCAATGTCCTCGAAGTTGACGGTGCGGTCAGGAGTCTTGAAGCACTTTCGGAGCTGAGAGACATGGAACACGTCATGAACATTTGCAATGTTTGAAGGAAGCTCGAGTTGATAGGCTAGGTCGCCTCTCTTGCTGACAATCTTGAAAGGTCCCACATATCTAGGGGCAAGCTTCCCTTTGATACCGAAGCGACGAGTACCTTTCATAGGAGAGACACGGAGGTAAACATGATCTCCGATCTTGAAAGCCAAATCACGGTGCTTACTATCATAGTAGCTCTTCTGGCGGGATTGGGCTGCTTTGAGGTTATCTCGAATGACTTTGCACATTTCCTCTGCCTCTATGATTAAGTCATTTCCCAAAAGCTGACGTTCACCGGTTTCAGACCAATTGAGAGGGGTACGGCACTTCCTGCCATACAGAATTTCAAATGGGGCCTTGCCCGAACTTGCTTGAAAACTGTTGTTGTAGGAGAATTCAGCATAAGGAAGACAATCCTCCCACTTCATGCCGAAGGAGATCACACAAGCCCTGAGCATCTCTTCAAGAATCTAGTTGACACGCTCGACTTGACCGCTAG
Organism: Triticum urartu; assembly: GCF_056163025.1. Classification (NCBI taxonomy): domain Eukaryota; kingdom Viridiplantae; phylum Streptophyta; class Magnoliopsida; order Poales; family Poaceae; genus Triticum; species Triticum urartu. The sequence goes on along the minus strand of NC_141874.1, from coordinate 366,089,754 downwards.
TTTGAGGATGGAAAGCTGTGCTGAAGCGGATGTTGGTGCCCATGGCCTTCTGAAAAGAATCCCAAAACTTGGAGGTAAAGATGCTGCCACGGTCTGAAGAGATCACTTGTGGGATACCGTGTAGAGAGACAAACCGAGAGGTATAGAGTTCCGCCAATTGAGCTGCAGTGATTGACTCTTTGATAGGCAGAAAGTGAGCCACTTTAGTGAGTTTGTCGATGACAACGAATATAGCATCATTGCCACGTTTGGACTTTGGAAACCCAGTCACGAAGTCCATCTCAATGTGGTCAAACTTCCATTCTGGAATGGCAAGAGGTTTGAGGAGACCCGCTGGTCTTTGGTGTTCTGCCTTCACTCTTCTACAGACATCACACTCATTCACGAATTGAGCAATCTCGCGCTTCATTCGAGTCCACCAATAAGCCTGCTTAAGGTCCTAATACATCTTCGTACTCCCAGGGTGGATGGAGAGGAGAGAATTTTGAGCCTCGTTCATGATCACTTTACGAAGGTCACCTTTGGGCACAACAATACGATCCTCGAAGAAGAGAGTATCCTTGTCATCAAGGCGGTAGCACTTGTACTTGGGTTGACTCTTGGCAATTCCAACCTTCACCTTTTTCACCATAGCATCAAGAAGCTGGGCTCGGCGAATTTGGTCTTCCAAGGTAGGAGAGACTTGAAGGTTGGCGAGGAAACCTTGAGGAACAACTTGCAGATTAAGTTTGCGGAAAGCTTCACAAAGCTCGGGTTGATAAGGCTTGAGAACAGGCTGTTGCAATAAGCCTTCCTTCTCAGTGCATCAGCAATCACATTGGCCTTGCCTGGAGTATACTCGATACTCCGATTATACTCTTGAATCATTTCGACCCATCGAGTTTGTCTGAGGTTGAGATTAGGCTGAGTGAAGATGTACTTGAGACTCTTGTGATCAGTGAAAATGTCCACTTTTCTTCCCAATAAGAGATGTCTCCAAGTCAAAAGAGCATGCACAACTGCCGCCAACTTGAGATCATGAGTGGGGTAGTTCTTCTCATTGGGCTTCAACTGGCGAGAGGTATAAGCCACAACTTTCTTCTCTTGCATCAACACTGCGCTAAGACCTTGGAGAGAGGCATCACAAAAGACCTCGTACGGCTTGGATTCATCAGGCGGAGTCAGAACTGGAGCAGTGTTCAATTTCTCTTTCAAAGTGTTGAAAGCAATGTCACACTCTGGAGACCAAACGTACTTGACGTGCTTCTAGAGAAGATTTGAGAGAGGCTTCGCGATCTTAGAAAAGTTTTCAACGAATCTTCGGCAGTAGCTTGCGAGACCGAGGAAGCTACGGAGTTGCTTCACGTTCTGAGGAGGTTCCCAATTCACAATTGCAGACACCTTCTCAGGATTAACCGCAATGCCCTTGGCGGAGATGATATGACCAAGATAAAGAACCTCATCGAGCCAAAATTCACACTTGGAGAACTTGGCGCAGAACTTGTGTTCCCTCAACTTATCGAGTACCAAACGCAAGTGCTTGGCATGATCTTCCTTGTTCTTCGAGAAAACCAGAATGTCGTCCAGATAGACCAAAACAAAGTCATTGGTGTAGGCGTTGAATATGAAGTTCATCATGCGAGAGAACATCGGAGGAGCGTTGACGAGGCCAAAAGACATGACAGTGTATTCATATGAACCATAGCTTGTCCTGAAAGCCGTCTTAGGAATATCTTGCTCACGGATTCGAATCTGATGATAACCCATACGGAGATCAAGCTTGGAGAATACTTGGGCACCTTTGAGTTGTTCGAACAGCTCGTTGATGTTGGGAAGTGGGTATTTGTTCTTGATGGCCTTCTTGTTCAATGGACGGTAATCAACACAAAGTCGGTCCGTTCCATCCTTCTTCTTCACAAAAAGAACACCACAACCCCACGGAGAAGAACTAGGCCAGATGAGACCCATTCTTTCTTGAATATCGAGTTGCTTCTTTAGCTCCTTCAACTCTTCAAGTCTGAGCTTGTAAGGACGCATGCACACTGGTTCCGTGCCAGGCTCAAGATCAATAACGAATTCAACTGGCCGGTGCGGAGGCATTCCTGGAAGCTCTTCTGGAAAGACGTCTTGATATTCGCAAACGACTGGAATCTGCGAGATAGCATCCAGTTCACCCTTCTCATTGAGAGAAAACAGACGGATAGTATTATCCCGAGCGGCAAAGACAATTACATCCTCAGACAAATGAGTCAATTGAATCTGCCTGGCTGCACAATCAAGATGCGCCTTGTGCTTAGAAAGCCAATCCATCCCGAGAATAAGATCAATATCCGAGTTACCAAGAACAATTGGGGAAGAAAGGAACTTGTAGTCGCCCAAGGTGATAGTAACCTCCGGGACACAGGTGTTAGCTGTCATCTGCTTGCCCGGTGACACAATTTGCAAGGAACTTCGCAGATACTGATAATCGCACTCATACTTTGATGCAAAAGGTTTGGAAATGAAGCAATGCGATGCAACAGTGTCAAAAAGAACTTTTGCAGGAATATCATTAACAGGAAGGTTACCCATGATGACATCTGATGAATCCTCTGCCTGAGCTGCATTCACAATATTGACCTTGCCGTACTTGGGGTTATGCTTGACCACAGCTGTACTTGCCGATCTCACAGGAGGAGGAGGAGGAAGGCACCTCTGATTGAGACACTTGTTGGCATAGTGACCCTTCTGTTGGCACTTGTTGCACGTGACCTCTGAAAGTGGACGGTGATACGGAGCACTCGATCTTGGAGCTTGAGACGAAGTCTTGTTCTGAAAGCCAGGGTTGGGTGGGTGGGAAGAACCACTGCCACCTCTGATCTTCTGCTGATACGGCTGACGAAATGGAGGAGGAAGCCAATACTTCTGCTGCTTGGCCACTTGAGTAGAGGAAGAAGGAGTAGCCTCTCTGACTCGCTTCTTGGAAGCATCACACCTCAGTTGAGCGGCCTCTTGCTTCAATGCCATGTTGTAGAACTCATCGTACCTCAAGGGCTCAAAGAGAACAAGAGCTAGCTGAATTTCTTCTCTGAGACCACCCCTGAACTGGTATATCATGCTCTTCTCGTCAGGTACGTCCTACTTGGCAAAGCGGGCGAGCTTCTGAAACAACTTATTCTAGTCATAGACAGACAAAGAGCCTTGCTTCAGGTTGCGGAATTCCTCACACTTGCTTTCAACCACGCTCGGAGGGATATGATGAGCTCTGAAATCTTGACGGAATTCATCCCAAGTGATCACACGTCCACCTCTGGAGTCCTTGTACTGCTGGAACCATTCTGCAGCTTGATCTTTGAGTTGGAAGGAAGCGAACTTGACAAAGTCCTCAGGCCTGACGTTACTGCACTCAAAATGCTTGCACACATCCACAAGCCAATCGTCAGCATCAGTTGCCTCAACACAATTGCTGAAAGTTTTTGGCCCGTTAGCAAGGAACTGGTTGAGTGTAGCAAAGTGATTTTGATTGTTGCCTTGGTTCCCTTGGTTGCCTTGATTCGCTTGATTGCACTCTTGGAGAATTTGCATGATCAACTGCGTGTTTGCATTGGTTGCGGCCATCACAGCTTGCCATGCCTCCGGAGGAGGTGGAGGTGGTGGCGGATCAGGATTCGGAGTAGTGCGTGTTGGAGGAGCCATCCTGAAGAGGTTGACCACCGTTAGCACATAGACAGATAAAATGAAGTTGAATCCAACGGAATGAAAATTGCAACATATAGTCTTCACATCCGAACAAAATGAACGAATGCATTCCTCTTGAAATGGTCACATATCCATAAATTGAGAAGCCACGTAGGATTTAGGTAGAGAAATAAATCAACAAGGTACGGATCAAGAACGAATACTCGGTAAGAAATCCCAATCACAAACCAAATATCCGTGGAAGAAGAAACTAGAGCTACAAGAATTCCCACCTATGAAACTCCCGAACCTTTCCGGTTATGCAATCAGGTGTTGGCGATACAGGGGAAGCATAATATCTCACCCAAATCTAGCAAATCCTACATCCAGCTGTATCCATCCTTCAACACATAACCGAGAAAAACTTCGGAAACCATCTACCTCAACCTTCGAAAAGCATCCATTATGCAAGTTATGGCGATACTCCCGAACTCCCGCCCCAGTACTAGGTGGCGTCGTGGTTATCTCACCAACGAACTGGATAAAAGAGATTCTCGATGTCGGCGTACTAAACTCAGGTATTCCAGAACTGCAACGATAAAATTATGACGACAACACCTCAGAGCTCAACTCCCCGGGACACTTCCACAAAACCCCTGACAGGAGGCACCAAGACAATGTTCTCATCATAAAGCCATCAGAACGATTCCAAGATACCCGCGTGATCCTAAAAAATTTTTTTTAGTGAAATTTGAGAAGAGAAGAGTCAAAACTCTACGTCAGGATGCCTTACCAGAGTGATGAGGAGACTGGGGAGTAAAAAGAATTCCTAAACTCTCCGATATATAATTCCTAAATGACTCAAAACATTTTTCTAGACACAACTCGGCTGCTAAAAACAATCAATCAGTAGGGGCTCCTAAGGTCGGGGAAGGCTCTGATTACCAACTTGTAACACCCTCGATGCGACTATATCTCCCACGTGTCGAGGCATGACTTAGAGGCATAATCGCATTGAAGGCATATGTCACAAGTTAGGCAATCTTCACAAACATCCCATGTAATATAATTAATAAAAGGGGAGATAACATAGTTGGCTTACACTCGCCACGTCAATCAAGGTACATAAATAACATTACATCATCCAAACACTCATGGCCCGACTACGGCGCCAAAATAAAAGACAACCCAACATGCGACACGGTCCCGATCACCCCCAACTGGGCACCATTACTGATCATCAGGAAAGGAAACATAGTATCGTTGTGAGTCCTCGTCGAACTCCCACTTGAGCTCAAGCGCGTCACCTGGAGCGGAATCATCAGGCCCTGCATCTGGTGTAATAGTAATATGTGAGCCATAGGGACTCAGCAATCTCGCACCCTCGCGATCAAGACTATTTAAGCTTAATAGGTAAGGCAAGGTAAATATATGTGGAGCTGCAGCAAGCGACTAGCATATATGGTGGCTATCCTGTTCGCAAAAGAGAGCGAGAAGAGGAGGCAAATTGCGAGCGAGTAATCTAGAGAACAACCTGCGCAAGCATTAATCCAACACCGTGTCCACTTCCCGGACTCCGCCGAAAAGAGGCCATCACGGTAACTCACACGGTTGATTCATTTTAATTAAATTAAGGTTCAAGTTATCTACAACCGGACATTAACAAATTCCCATCTGCCCATAACCGCGAGCACGACTTTCGAAAGTTCAAATCCCTGCAGGGGAGTCCCAACTTAGCCCGTGAAAAGCTCTCACGGTCAATGAAGGAATAGACCTCCTCCCGAGACGTTCTGATCAGACTCGGTACCTCGGTTCTTCAAGACACTTCGACAGGTTAAAACAAGACCAGCAACACCGCCCGAATGTGCCGACAAATCCCAATAGGAGCTGCACATATCTCTTTCTCAGGGCACACTCAGATGAGCGCTCCATACAACTAAAACTAAACCTCGAGTTTCCCCGAGGGGGCGCTGCACAGGACTCTAGTTTGGACCAACACTGAGAGGAGCACTGGCCCGGGGGGGTTTAAAATAAGATGACCCTCGGGCTTCGGAAACCCAAGGGAAAAAGAGGCTTGGTGGAAAATGGTAAAACCAAGGTTGGGCATTGCTGGCAAAGCTTTAATCAAGGCGAACTATCAAGGGGTTCCCATTATAACCCAACCGCGTAAGGAACGCAAAATCCGGGAACATAACACCGATATGACGGAAACTAGGGCGGCAAGAGTGGAACAAAACACTAGGCGAGAGGCCGAGCCTTCCACCCTTTACCAAGTATATAGATGCATTAAGATAACATGGCAATATAATGATATCCCAACAAGTAAATAATGTTCCAACAAGGAACGGTCTCCAATCTTCACCTGCAACTAGCAACGCTATAAGAGGGGCTGAGCAAAGCGGTAACATAGCCAATCAACGGTTTGCTAGGATATGGTGGGTTATAGGTTTGACATGGCAATTTGGGAGTCTTGAAAGCAAGTGGTAGGCATCGTAGCATTGGCATAGGAAAAGAGCGAGCATCTAGCAAGGCAAAGATAGTAGTGATTTCGAGGGTATGATCATCTTGCCTACAAAGTTGTCAGAGTTGACTGGATCCTCGAAAGCAAACTCAACGGGCTCCTCGTTAGCGAACTTGTCTCCCGGCTCTACCCAAACAAGACAAACAAGCAACAAGGACACAATCAAGCACGTGCAAGGATCAAACAATATAATGCAAAGATGGTATGCTATGCGGGATGCGATGTGGGATGCATATGCAAGATTTGACAAGGAATGCATGAACCTGGCCTCAACTTGGAAAACCAAGTGTGCCACTGGAAAGATGAGATGAAATCGCTTGAAAATGATATAAAGAACGCCGGAATCGGAGGCAAGAGATTCAAATATGACCACGTTCTGCGATTTACAGCAAGTAGCCATCTAAAATCAATGAGATGAACAAGCTATAGCACTCAAACATGACAACAAAATACATGGAAGGGATGCATTCAAGATTCTTAACAAAAGTCTAGCACCGAGCTATGGCCAATTCATCCATTAACAGGTTCAAACAAGCATGGCAAAAATGCATATGGTAAACAGATTTCCGACTTGGTGAAATTAACACTTGTCTGGAATTTCAGATCAGGTAGCACTCTTTGGAGCAACAAAACTACATGCTACAGGACCTGAACATGGCAAAGTAAAACATGGCATGGATCTACTCAAAGAGCTTAACAAAAGTCCCTTAGTGACCTTGAGCCAAAAGGGATCAGAAAATACAATTGCAAGCATGTGAACATGGCAAAAACATATTCAGTTCTCAGACTTAGTGAAAACTAGAGCATGCTGAAAACAGATATCAAGTGGGCATGTTTACGAGCTCGATGCACTCACCACAGAGCAAGTCATGACCATGTAAGCATACACCCATCAAGAATACACAAAATTCAAGCTAGACATGCCAAGAACAATAGCATAGCATGCACGGATCAACTACAACATCATCGGCAAAATCGCTAACAAGTAGACAATCTTCCCAGATTCACGAAATGACAAAAGTAGAGCTTGATTGACTCAATCTAGGGTGCTCCATAATTGAAAACAAAGACATGGATGGATAGAGCACTACAATATTAACAAAACATCCTTACTGATCATCCTCAAAAGAGGCACGGATCACTAGGAAACAACATGAACATATGACCATATGAGATAAACAACTCAAGGACTTAGTGGAAATGCTAAGTCCCTAAAATCAGCATTACCAAGTGCCTCACTTTGCAAGCTTGTGATAGTCACCACACACATCACAAAAATACATGGGTTGCACCTCTGGAAAGATGGCAAAACCCTTAACAAAACATATGTAGAGCACCAGGGCATATCATGCACACAATAATCATGGCAAAAATGACAAAAATCTAAATGATGTAGCAGATCTGACAATCATCTCAAGTAGCACTCTTCTAACAGCATTTCTGGCATCAAGATGAACTCAAATGAAAATGATGCAATGAGATGAAATGATGTACTCTCTGAGACGAACATTTTGATATGTTATATGCCCAAAACGGAGCTACGGATGCGGAGATATAGCATGATGAAAAAGGGCATATGGATCTGGGAAAACGGGGACTTAGAAGAAAAAAAATGGACCTCCAGATCTAGGGTTTCTGGGTCCGCGAACCGAGGCGACAGCGCACGCACTCCGGCGAGGAGAAGGCCGGATCCGGGTCGGGGCGGCGAGGTCCGGCGGCGGGGTGGCCGGATCCGTCGCCGGGCGGCGAGGGGGCGACGAGGGGTCGCGGAGGAGACACCGGGCGCTGGCGGCGCGCTGCTGCGGCGATGGCCGCGGTAGCCGGAGGCGTCGGACGGCGAGGTGGCTCGGCCGCCAGCGTCGGAGAAGGAAGCGGCGGGCGGGGCATGACGGCTCGGGCCCGGTCGGGCGACGGGAGGGCCCGGCCTGGGCCTCGCGGGCCGGCGGCGCTGGCGGCGAAGTGGGGCGCGTGGGCGCCACGTGGCATGCGGCGGTTGGGGCGGCGGCAATGTCCGGTGCAGCCCGGACGTGTCCGGCGCGCCGGATGGACGGGGACTAGGGTTAGGGTTGGAGTGGATCCGGGATTTCGAGGAGGGGTCTTTAAATAGGCATAGGATGAGCTAGGAGAGACCAAATGAGGTGTGGTTTTCGGCCACACGATCATGATCAAACGCTCTAGATGATGGAGAGGGTTTTGGGACAAATTGGAAGGGTGTTGGGCTGCAACACACACGAGGCCTTTACGGTCCCTCGGTTAACCGTTGGAGTATCAAACGAAGTCCAAAAGATACGAAACTTGACAGGCAGTCTACCGGTAGTAAACCAAGGTCGCTTGGCAAGTCTCGATCAAATCTGGAAATGTTTATTCCCCACACACGAAAGAAAGGTAGAAATGACCACCGGAGGAGAACGAAGCGCCGGAATGCAGAACGGACAACGGGGAAAATGTTCGGATGCATGAGATGAACACGTATGCAAATGCAATGCACATGATGACATGATATGAGATGCATGACAACGATAACATCACACGGAGACAAAGGCCCAAACCCAAGAAAATAAAATAACTTAACGCTGGAAACGGCAAGAGTTGGAATACATATTGGGTAAGTTACACCCGGGGTGTTACATGATGTGTACCTTACTAGTGTTTATAGCAACCACTCGGTATTTGATACTAGTTCAGTTACTAAGATTAGTAACTCGAAAGGGGGTTGGAGAATGAACAGAAACTAGTTAAGGGCGAGGTTACGATGTGTGTTGGAAGTAGTTCCAAGATTGATAATATCATCATCGCACACTCCCTATACTTTCGGGATTAGTGTTGAACCTAAATAAGTGTTATTTAGTGTTTGCGTTGAGAATGAATATGATTTGATCATGTTTATTGCAATATGGTTATTCATTTAAGTTACAGAATAATTGTTGTTCTGTTTACATGAATAAAACCTTATATGATTACACACGCAATGAAAATGGTTCGTTGGATCTCGATCGTAGTGATACACATATCCATAATATTGAAACCAAAAGATGCAAAGTTAATAATGATAGTGCAAGTTATTTGTGGCACTGTCGTTTAGGTCATATTGGTGTAAAGCGCGTGAAGAAACTCCATGTTGATGGGCTTTTGGAATCACTTGATTATGAATCACTTGATGCTTGTGAACCATGCATCATGGGCAAGATGACCAAGACTCCATTCTCTGGAACAATGGAGCGAGCAACTCACTTATTGGAAATAATAGATACAGATGTATGTGTTCCGATGAGTGTTGAGGCTCACGGCGGGTATCGTTATTTTCTGACCTTCACAGATGATTTGAGAAGATATGGATATATCTACTTGATGAAACATAAGTCTGAAACATTTGAAAAGTTCAAAGAATTTTAGAGTGAAGTGGAAAATCATCGTGACAAGAAAATAAAGTATCTATGATCTGATCGCGAAGACAAATATTTGAGTTACGAGTTTGGTCTTCAATTAAAACAATGTGGAATAAGTTTCACAAATTCGTTCCACCTGGAACACCACAGCATAATGGTGTGTTCGAACATCATAACCGTACTTTATTGTATATAGTGCAATCTATGATGTTTCTTACCGATTTACCACTATAGTTTTGGGGTTATGCATTAGAGACAGTTGCATTCACGTCAAAAAGGGCACCATCTAAATCCGTTGATACGACACTGTATGAACTATGGTTTGGCAAGAAACCAAAGTTGTCATTTTTTAAGTTTGGGTTGTGATGCTTATAAGAAAAAGTTTCATCCTGATAAGCTCAAACCCAAATCAGAGAAATATGTCTTCATAGGATACCCAAAGGAGACAGTTGGGTACACCTTCTATCACAGATTCGAAGGCAAGATATTTGTTCCTAAGAATGGATCCTTTCTAGAGAAGGAGTTTCTCTCGAAAGAAGTGAGTGGGAGGAAAGTAGAACTTGATGAGGTAACTGTACCTGCTCCCTTATTGGAAAGTAGTTCATCACAGAAATCTGTTCCTGTGACTATTACACCAATTAGTGAGGAAGCTAATGATGATGAGCATGTAACTTCAGATCAAGTTACTATCGAACCTCATAGGTAAACCAGAGTGAGATCCGCACTAGAGTGGTACGGTAATCATGTCCTGGAAGTCATGTTACTAGGCCATGACGAACCTGCGAACTATGAGGAAGAGATGATGAGCCCAGATTCCGCGAAATGGCTTGAGGCCATGAAATCTGAGATGGGATCCATGTATGAGAACAAAGTGTGGACTTTGGTTGACTTGCCCGATGATCGGCAAGCCATAGAAAATAAATGGATCTTCAAGAGGAAGACGGACGCTGATAGTAGTGTTACTATCTACAAAGCTAGAATTGTCGGAAAAAGGGTTTTGACAAAGTTCAAGGTGTTGACTACGATGAGATTTTCTCACTCGTAGCGATGCTTAAGTCTGTCTGAATCATGTTAGCAAATTCCCACATTTTATGAAATCTGGAAAATGGATGTCAAAACTACATTCCTTAATGGATTTCTTAAAGAAGAGTTGTATATGATGCAACCAGAAGGTTTTGTCAATCCTAAAAGTGCTACCAAAATGTGCAAGCTCCAGCAATCCATCTATGGACTGGAGCAAGCATCTCGGAGTTGGAATATACGCTTTGATGAGTTGATCAAAGCATATAGTTTTATACAGACTTGCGGTGAAGCCTATATTTACAAGAAAGTGAGTGGGAGCACTACAGCATTTTCTGATAAATATATGTGAATGACATATTGTTGATTGGAAATAATGTAGAATTTTCTGGAAAGCATAAAGGACTATTTGAAAGGAGTTTTTCAAAGAAAGACTTCAGTGAAGCTGCTTACATATTGAGCATAAAGATCTATAGAGATAGATCAAGACACTTGATAAGTTTTTCAATGAGTACATACCTTCACAAGATTTTGAAGTAGTTCAAAATGGAACAGTTAAAGAAAGAGTTCTTGCCTGTGTTCCAAGGTGTGAAATTGAGTAACACTCAAAGCCCGACCACGGCAGAAGATAGAAAGAGAATGAAAGTCATTCCCTATGCTTCAGCCATAGGTTCTATAAAGAATGCCATGTTGTGTACCGGATCTATTGTATACCCTACACTGAGTTTGGCAAGGGAGTACAATAGTGATCTAGGAGTAGATCACTAGACAGCGGTCAGAATTATCATTAGTGGAATAAGGATATGTTTCTCAATTATGGAGGTGACAAAAGGTTCATCGTAAAAGGGTTACTTCGATGCAAGTTTTGACACTGATCCAGATGACTCCAAGTCTCAATCTGGATACATATTGAAAGTGGGAGAAATTAGCTAGAGTAGCTCCGTGCAGAGCATTGTAGACATAGAAATTTGCAAAATACATACGGATCTGAATGTGACAGACCCGTTGACTAAAATTATCTCACAAGCAAAACATGATCACACCTTAGTACTCTTTGGGTGTTAATCACATTGCGATGTGAACTAGATTACTGACTCTAGTAAACCCTTTGGGTGTTGGTCACATATTGATGTGAACTATGGGTGTTAACCACATAAAAGATGTGAACTATTGATGTTAAATTACATGGCGATGTGAACTAGATTATTGACTCTAGTGCAAGTGGGAGACTCAAGGAAATATGCCCTAGAGATAATAATAAAGTTGTTATTTATATTTCCTTATATCATGATAAATGTTTATTATTCATGCTAGAATTGTATTAACCAAAAACTTAGTACATGGGTGAATACATAGACAAACAGAGTGTCACTAGTATGCCTCTACTTGACTAGCTCGTTGAATCAAAGATGGTTAAGTTTCCTAGCCATAGACATGAGTTGTCATTTGATTAACGGGATCACATCATTGGAGAATGATGTGATTGACTTGACCCATTCCGTTAGCTTAGCACTTGATCATTTTGTATTCTGTTATTGCTTTCTTCATGACTTATACATGTTCCTATGACTATGAGATTATGCAACTCCCATTTACCGAAGGAACACTTTGTGTGCTACCAAACGTCACAACATAACTGGGTGATTATAAAGGTGCTCTACAGGTGTCTCCAAAGGTTCTTGTTGGGTTGGCATATTTCGAGATTAGGATTTGTCACTCTGATTGTCGAAGAGGTATCTCTAGGCCCACTCGGTAATGCACATCACTATAAGCCTTGCAGGCATTGTAACTAATGAGTTAGTTGCGGGATGATGTATTACGGAACGAGTAAAGAGACTTGCCGGTAACGAGATTGAACTAGGTATTGAGATACCGATTATCAAATCTCGGGCAAGTAACATACCGATGACAAAGGGAACAAACGTATGTTGTTATGCGGTTTGACCGATAAAGATCTTCGTAGAATATGTAGGAGCCAATATGGGCATCCAGGTTCCGCTATTGGTTATTGACCAGAGAAGTGTCTCGGTCATGTCTACATAGTTCTCGAACACGTAGGGTCCGCACGCTTAACATTCGTTGATGATATAGTATTATATGAGTTATGTATGTTGGTGACCGAATGTTGTTCGGAGTCCCGGATGAGATCACAAACATGAAGAGGAGCTCCGGAATGGTCCGGAGGTAAAGATTCATATATTGGTTGATATGGTTAGGCCAAGGGGTCAGGCCCACGGGGCTATAAGTCGGTGCAAAAGGAGTTTTGCGGAGGCCAGGGGGCCAAACGTCGGAGATCCTGGTGTCTGGCCCTCGGCCAGATGCCGAGGCCCATGGCGTCTGGGCCAGATGCCAAGGATTGTGGCGTTTGGTCCTGGAGTCCGATTGGGACTCTTGCCTTTCGGGCAAAACCGACTTTGAGGAGGCTTTTGCTCCAAGTTTGACCCCGGGGCTCAACATATAAATAGAGGGGCAGCGCTAGCACCAAAGACACATCAAGAAACACCAAGACGTGTGCCGGCAACCCCATCCCCTTTATTTTATCCTCCGTCACAGTTTTCGTAGTGCTTAGGCGAAGCCCTGCGGAGATTGTTCTTCACCAACACTGTCACCACACCGTCGTGCTGCCGAAACTCATCTACTACTTCGCCCTTCTTGCTGGATCGAGAAGGCGAGGACGTCATCGAGCTGAACGTGTGCTGAACACGAAGGTGCCGTACGTTTGGTACTTGACCGAGATGGACCATGAAGGTGTACGACTACATCAACCGCATTGATAAACGCTTCTGCTTACAGTCTACGAGGGTACGTAGAAAACACTCTCCCCTCTCATTGCTATGCATCACCATGATCCTTGCATGTGCGTTGGAAACTTTTTGAAATTACTACGTTCCCCAACACATGCCTTCTTCAAAATTTTGAAGAACGGCAGGGCGCGCTCGACAGACTTGGAGATGAATCTGCTTAGTGCGGTGACACACTCTATCAGACGCCTCACATCCTTGACTATCCTTGGTGCTTGGATCTGCTCAATAGCTTTAATATTGTCAAGGTTGACTTCGATCCCCTGATGGGACAGAAAGAACCCAAGCAGCTTGCTAGAGGGAATGCCAAACACACAATTCTCCGGATTGAGCTTCAAGTTGATCTTGCGCGGATTCGCAAAGGTCTCTTATATGTCCTGAATGAGGGTGGCTCTATCCTTGGTCTTGACCATAATATCATCCATATAAGCCTCAATGTTTATGTGTAGCTGTGGCTCGAAACCAATATGGACTGCCCTTGCAAAAGTGGACCCATCGCTCTTCAATCCGAATGGCATGCAGACAAAACTGTACGTACCATAAGGGGTGATGAATGATGTCTTCTCTTCGTCTTCCTTAGACATGAAGATTTCGTGATACCCAGAATGTGCTTCCAGAAAGGAGAGCAAATCACAGCCTGAAGTGGAATCCACAATCTGATCGATACGCGACAAGGGGAACGGGTCCTTCGGGCAAGCTTTGTTGAGATCTGTGAAATCTATGCAAAACCTCCACTTCCCGTTGGTCTTTCGGACTACCACTGGATTTGCCAACCTAGTGGGGTGTAGCACTCCTCTGACCAAACCAGCTGCTTCAAGTTTCTTGATCTCTTTGCAATAAACTGCTGCCTCTCCAAAGCCTGCTTCAGGACTTTCTGCTTGACAGGTCTCGCATGTGGGCAGACAGCAAGGTGGTGCTCGATTACCTCCCTAGGAACACCGGTGTAGGATCTAAAGTATGTCTATAGGGGGGTGATTAGACTACTTGACCAAATAAAAATCTATCATTTTCCCAATTTTAAGTCTTGGCAGATTTTAGCAACTTAGCACAAGTCAAGCAATCAACCTACACATGCAATTCTAAGAGTATAGCAGCGGAATGTAAACCATTTGCATATGAAGGTAAAGGGAGGAGTTTGGAGGGAGCAAACGCAATGTAGACATGGAGATTTTTGGCGTGGTTCCGATAAGTGGTGCTATCGTACATCCATGTTGATGGAGACTTCAAGCCACGAAGGGTAACGGCTGCGCGAGTCCACGGAGGGCTCCACCCATGAAGGGTCAACAAAGAAGCAACCTTAAGCTTGTCTATCCCACCATGGCCCTTGCCCACGAAGGACTTGCCTCACTTGGGTAGATCTTCACGAAGTAGGCGATCTCCTTGCTTGTAAAAACTCCTTGGTTCAACTCCACAATCTTGTCGAAGGCTCCCAAGTGACACCTAACCAATCTAGGAGACACCACTCTCCAACAGGTAATAGATGGTGTGTTGATGATGAAGTCCTTGCTCTTGTGCTTCAAATGATAGTCTCCCCAACACTCAACTCTCTCTCAAGGATTTGGATTTGGTGGAAAGATGATTTGAGTGGAAAGCAACTTGGGGAAGGCTAGAGATCAAGAGTCTTATGGTTGGATTGGAATATCTTGGTCTCAAGACACGAGTAGGTGGTTCTCTCTCAGAAAATGAATGTTGGAAGTGTAGGCACGTTCTGATGGCTCTCTCCACAAATGAAGAGTGAGTGGAGGGGTATAAATATCCTCCACACAAAATCTAACCATTACACACAATTTACCAAACTCGGTGGAACCGAATCATAAAACTCAGTCAAACCGATTTAGTTCAAAATGTGAACGTTAGGCTTTTCGGTGGGACCGACATGTCAACTCGGTGAGACCGATTTCATTAGGGTTAGCGCATAATGTAATCTCGGTGAGACCGATCAGATAAACTCGGTAGGACTGATTTCTGTAATAGGCAAACAGAGTTGGTCAGGCATACTCGATGGTACTGAATCGCTCATTTTGGTGAGACCGAAATGTTACGAAAGGGAAACAGATATTTTGCCTTGCGAACTCGGTGGGACCGATTGCTCATCTCGGTTGGACTAAAACGTTACGAAGGGAAACAGAGAGTTTGCAATCCAATCTCAGTGAGACCAAGATCCCTATCGGTGAGACTGAAATGACTAGGGTTTCTGGCAGTGGCCATGTCAAATGAACTCGGTGGGGCCGGATAGATAATTTCGGTGGGGCCGAGTTTGAATTTTGGTTTGGGACATATGTGGATATGATAAAGTGGTTGAGGGCTTTTGGAGCGTATCACTAAGCATTTTTAGCAAGCAAGCCATTAAGAAACACCTCATCACCTTCTAATAGTATTGGCTTTTCCTATGGACTCAATGTGATCTTGGATCACTAAAATGAAAATGTAGAGTCTTGAGCTTGAGCCAATTTGTGTCCTTAGCATTTTGAGGGGTCCACATTTCTAATACATGCCATGCCAATCATTGAACTTTCTGAAATGATCATCTTGAAATAGCATTAGTTCAATTAGCTATATGTTGTTAGGAATTACCAAAACCACCAAGGGATAGTTGCACTTTCAATCTCCCCCTTTTTGGTAATTGATGACAACATATAGATCAAAGCTTCGACAAATGATAATAAGATTGAAATACATCGTTGCTTTGAGAAGTATGTGATAAGCAAGAGCTCCCCCTAAATTTGTGCATTATTTGAAAATTTATTTTGAATGCAAATGTACAATGGATTAGGATCATGGGTTACTCTTCCATGTCACATACATCTTGGTGGAGCGCTCAAAATGATACAAGGTAAAAACATGCACTCATCACCAAGCAAAGTAAATGATCATATATGAGATATAAGAGATAATATCATCCAAGCAAACATTGAAGTAGGATATGATCAAACATATGATCATACAAGTATCTCACACACAAACATAAAGAGTATTAAACAAGCACACACAAAAGTATCAAGCAAATAGCAAGAAAGAAAAAGAAGCAAAAACACTCTCTCTCGAATCCTATGATCTATACATTTCTCCCCCTTTGGCAACAAGTTACCAAAAAGTTTGAAAATGAATAGTGCTATGCGTCTCTCTAGGCTTGGTCTTCGAGAGGTGGTGTAGAGAGGACTCCAAGGACGAAAGCATCAGTAGACATTGTTGGAGCTGGTGGAGTTGAAACTGGAGGTGGCACTCAAGCTGTTGCTGCTGGTGCTGAAGTAGTTGCTCTAGCGTTAGCCATGGGCACTGCAGCAGATCTCTGACCTCTAGGCACTCTTTCAAAAGCATCAGTGGTAGCCTGCCCTTTCCTCTCCTTTGCTTCCTCTTGGAGCTGCTCAACAGTTGTCTGCATCTTAGTCAGTTTTAGATCAAGATCATAGAATTTGGTCTCAATGATCCTCTCCAAGATCTCCTGATTCTCGTTAAGGGTGGCCAAGCCCTTCTCAATCCGCAATGTTGCTTGAATCAGAAAAGCAAGCTGATCTTGTTTTGACTTTAAGAACACTTGAGATGCCTCCTCAATACTTGGCATCTTTGCAGCCTTCTCAGCCTTTGCCTTCTCTCTCTTTTCTTATGCTTGCATAGATGTAGGATCATCCTCATTCATCACAACAGTGTTTTCCTCAAATTCTAGTCTCAAAGGTAAATGCTCCTTGTCCAACAAATAAGTGCTTGTTCCCATCTTGGAGTTGATGAGCACCTGAATATGTGGAGCATACCCACAAGATCTCTACTGATCTGCAGTTGTCCTTTTGATTGTTTCAACAATCAGGCTCATGACCTTGAATTTATGAGGCACATCAAATATCTGCAGCAAGTTGATTGAATGGCCTCTGATCATCTTGTGATCTCCAGACTTGGGCAACAATGTATGCCTCAAGATTGTGTTGATAGTAGCTAGACTAGACAATAAGTAATGTATAGACCCAAGCTTGTGTGTTTCCAATGCCTTATCTGGGATCTCCTTGTACATATTTCCCATAGAGTTGTGGTCATCCTTCTTCTTGGCATAGACATCCAAGTCATCTTCATGTTCTTCAGGGGCATTTATCAATTTTGCCCACTCCTCAACAGTTGTCTGGTACCTTGTACCCTCAGACATTGTAACGCCCGGGTAATCATGCTACAGTAATCCCATGTTAACGATGCCACGTCACCTGTGTCACTGTAGTTAATCTCGGATTAGTTCAAAACCGATTCAAATTCAAATTTAAAATAAAGTTAAATAATAAAAGTTTTCAAACATTAAAATAAAAATGTTCGGTTTGTACTAAATATTACCTAGATAATTATGGTGTAGCAGACACAGTTTTATAAAATGCCTAAACAAATTGAAATGTTTTAAAACAGAAAAGTAAATAAATAAAAAAGAACACAAGCAAAAAAAGAAAAGGAAGCCCCCCTGGCCAACTAGGCCAAGAGGCCCAGCCGGCCAGCACCAGCCCCTTGGCCGAAACGGCCCACTACGGCCCACTGCATAACCCCCCTCCCCCCGAACCGAACCCTAGCCCACTACTCCACCCCTCGCGACCCACTCCCCACGACCCCCTTTCCCCCATCCCGAACGAGATCGAGATCGGGCCAACGCCCGGTCGCCGCCGCCCCCAACACTGTCGCCCCGCGCCAGGACGCCGCCCGGTGCCCGCGCCTCACCATGTGCCCCGCCGCCGCCCTGGCTCCGCAGGGCACCGTGTTCGAGCCCCACGTCGCCCGGCGGCCCTGCTGCGGTGGACGAGCCGCCCACCGGCGATGACCCACTCCCTCGCGCCCGTGCCACGGCCTCCTCCTCGCCTCGAACCCACCGTTGTGCACCATCGCCGCCTCGTCCCGCCACTGCTTCGCCGGAGCCGCCCACAGTCGTCGCCGCCTCCTCGTCCTCCTCCTCGAGCACGCTGCCGATCCCCTGCACCACAAGTGAGGCACTGCCTCTCCTCCTCTCTCCACTGCTGTCGCCGGAGCTCGCTGGAGCCTGTAACCCCCATGGCGCTGCACGCGCTCTGCCGTGCCACCTACGATGCGCCTCCTCCCGACCATGCCCGCGTCGCCCTGCTTCCGCTCACGACCACCGCCGCCCTGTGCCGCCTCACTGCGCCCCGCCACCGCCATCCGCCGCCGTCCGTGCCCGGCGCTACTACGGCTCGCCGGACTCGCCGCTCGCCTCTTCCCTGATTCCAGTCGCCCGCTGCTGCTCCTCGTGCATGCACGTCGCCCCGCTCGCCGTCTCTACTCGAGACCGCCCGCGGCGACCCTGTCGGCCACCGCGGCCATCTACGCCGGCCTTCCACTCCAGTTCCACCCCTCCGCCGCCTCCCCTGGCCCTGGGCGTCGGCGCCGGCGTTCACCGTGCGCCCCCAGCGCCCGCGCCTGGCTCCACCCGTAACCGCGCGCCCGCTAATGCCTTGGGCCCATGACATGAGGGGCCCACGCCCGAGAACGTTTATTAAAAAATGAACTAAAAAATTAAATTAAATTAATAAATAATTAGTTAATTAAATTAATTAATTAAGTTAATTAATTAAAGAATTAATTAAGTTAATTAATCATAATTAGATTAATCTAATCACTAATTAACCTAATTAAGTGTTAGTTAATTAAACAGTGTATGACAGTGGGACCCACATGTCAGTTTGACTTAGTCAACTGATTGTTTG
Organism: Triticum urartu; assembly: GCF_056163025.1. Lineage (NCBI taxonomy): Eukaryota > Viridiplantae > Streptophyta > Magnoliopsida > Poales > Poaceae > Triticum > Triticum urartu. The sequence goes on along the minus strand of NC_141874.1, from coordinate 366,070,709 downwards.
ACTGCTGACGTCATGCTGACGTCAGCATGCACTGTTCTGGATAATGTTGAATTAAAATAATTAGATAAATGCTAAAATTGATTTAAATCTTTTAAAATCAATAAAATAAACTGTAACTCGGATGAAAAAACTTTGTACATGAAAGTTGCTCAGAACGACGAGACGAATCCGGATACGCAGCCCGTTCGTCCGCAACGCTTCCCTAGCATAGCGAACACGCAACTTTTGCCTCCGATTCATCCGTCCGAAAACGCGAAATACCGGGGATATTTTCCCGGATGTCCCGCCCCTTCACCGGTATCACCTCATACCGCGTTAGAACACATCTAGCTCTGCTTGTTGTCCTGTTATGCATTGTTTGCTCTGTATTTACTGTTTCTTCCCCCTCTTCTCTCCGGTAGACCCCGATACCGATGTCGCCCCTGTGATCGACTATGTCGACGACGACCCCTCCTTGCCAGAGTAACCAGGCAAGCAAACCCCCCCTTGAGCTTTCCGATATCGCCCATTTATTTCCCTCTCATGCTTGCATTAGAACTGCTACTGCTTTCTGTATGATCCTACTCTGATGCATAGCCTGTTTTTGTTACCTGCTTATTGTTACCTTACCTGCTTATCCTAAACTGCTTAGTATAGGTTTGTTAGTGATCCATCAGTGACCCCCCACCTTGTCCCAGTTGCGCCCGCTTTATGTTCGTTGACTCGATCAACGTGATCGACGTCCAGGCCCCGACGCCGCGCATCACAAGTTGGTATCAGAGCCGAGTGCCTGTAGGAAGCCCCCTTTCCAACTCCTTGGCCGAAGTTGAGTCTAGTCACTACAAAAACTTTTACTAACATGGGTGTGTGTCTTACGGGCCCACGTCGCCATATGGGTGGTATTAGGATCTTTTATTCCTCATCTATACGCTGGGACTCTGATCTCTCTTCTATTCGGGTTAAATGATTTTACTAAATCTGACTCTAGGTTCTCATAACTACATCTCCCAGAGAGCCCCTTATCACGGACGATCATCTACTGCACTAGAAGATTTTTAAAATGCTCTTCGATCATTCCCGAGACCCTTGTGCCCTCTGCTTTTCAATTCCCTACTAAAGTTATATCCATATGGGTAATGACATACACTTGTTGTTCATACAATTACTCTGAGTTTCCCTTGTTGTTACAAGATGCATCGAATTGCTCTCCGACTTTTAAGAATCCCTTGTACCACTGCCTTGAAGCTCCTTTCCGTAGAAATACCCCTACGGATAATTCCTCGCACTTATCGAGTATCCACTCATTCCCAGTTGTTCGTGTGTTCCGCAAAAGGCTTCGAAATAATATTTGATCTTTTGAAAACCCTCAACAGCCTATTGTTCCTAGGATTCTTGCATACTTGCATTCCGGTTAATTCCATTGGTCTAGCAATCTAATTTAAAAACCTTTGTGATTGTCATTCCGATCCTTTTGATTCAACATGTGTGTGAATGCACACAATCATCCATTGTTCCCTGGAATTTATCCTTCCGATTCAGATGTCATTCCGGACATGAGCTGGATCTCGACCACTCAAATTTCCATTGATTGTACCCCTAAGGCTATTAAACTTATCCATCCCTAATCAGAGCATTGCTTCTGATCCCTTGTCGTGGAATTCATAATTCCTTTGCATTTGAGCTTTGAGTTAGTCAGTTATTTCTATAATCTAATGCACATGCATTCCTTCTTCCTTTGATAGAGTACCGATACTCAAATCAGCTCCTTTGTAGACCACTAGACCTCTTGTGGATTAATATCCGACAGTGTCATTCATATTCAATTAACCTTGTGATCCTTTCCACGGATATATAAAGCCTTTGGTAAATTGTATCCTCTGCTTTCTCAAGCATGCTCTACTATCGAGCTTGTGTTATTTACCCCGAAGTTTGTGGTATAGGTTCCTAAGATGCCCTGATGGGTTGAACCTACGCCTTCCCTAATCCGTGTGAACCCGAAAGATTTCACGGGTCATACTTATCTGGTACTGCACCAGGTAAAAGTTTCAATAACTAATGCCATTTCGAAAAGAAACGAGAAGTGAATGATAGGTTATGCATTGAAGAAGTGGGAGTCGACCTTGAACTTTGTGTTCATGCCCATGGACCCGATGTGGAACTTATCATGGAAGCTTCTTGCAAAATATTTAATCATTTGGGAAATTCTTCCAGTGTCATTAAATTGGATCCCTTGCAGCTATGGTTCCGACCATATTGTTCTTCTTTGATCCCATTTCTCGGGCAAGTTTAAGCATTTGTCTTCTGTGGATCGATACCCCGGTCCAACCTTTACTTTGATCTACCGTCGAGTATTACACTCTGGTATCTCGAGAATATCATGGAACCGCATAACTTCTTATGAGTTCTTCATCAAGTGCTACATTCCCATTGATTCCAAAAAAAATTCACGGGCTCTGAGTTATTAAACACTCAAAGACACCGATAACTGACTCAAGTCCGCACCGTGATTAATCAACTCATGAGGTGATAAACTCGATCACGTCATTCCTAGCCTACTTGGCTATACCTTTGTCATGCCGATTTTAACTGTTCTACCTGGTCCTTCTTCCCAGAGCAAAAATTTCGAGGTGAGCTAATCTTACGTCGATCTTCCTTGTCATAACAATTGTCCTTCAATGACAAGCTTGATTTCAAGTTTGTGTCGTACCTATGGTTTCAATAACTTCTCGCTTCATCATTCCGTTGACTTGATGTCATCGCCGATCGGTTACATCTTCTTGAAACCTCTCGACAAATGTGTCATGATCATCTTCAACATTTTGACCCCTTCCAGGATATAAATTGAATTCATGATGAGAAGTACCATCCTTGCCATCAATGATTTGTGTTATCATTGACCACTTTATTGACTTCCGTTCAACACAAACTTGTTCGTGTTTCTAGCAACCCTATTGCTTTCAAGTTAATGGTCAATATTTCATTCTTAGACTACTAATTATTGAATCACCCTTCTAACATTGATCTTGCTAGCTAAGTCCAGATTTCCGGGTGCACCTTTCTATCATTGTTAAATTGTGTATGTTTTCATCGAACATACAACATTATATCATTTGATCTGACTGATGTTAGCTCATTGTTCACATAATTCTGAAAATCATCTTTTGTAAATCTCAATGAATTGTCGTTGAGTTCATCAGCCACCTCCTCATCCTCTCCTTGGGTTAATGGTGAACTCATGATTCGGAACTCGCTTCCATATTCAATTCCCGAGAATCTTACGATGCCATCTCGACATTTTGTGTTGCACCTTTCTTCTCAGTCATCCTGAATCTGAGTTATCCTAACACCAATCAGTTCCGAATCTCGGTCATATATGATGGCTGAAACATATTTTCAAGAGTTATAACATTGGCCTTTATATGATCTAGTAAGATGATGTCATGCCTAGCACACCTGGCCGGAGGACCTATTGTTGTAGTTTCCTTTTCAGCAAGGTTATCCATTCTTCCATGAGGAAATTGTAAGACTTATTCTACAAGTTATTCCTGATGGATCTTTTGCGTATCCAAAGTCTGACCTTTGCTTAAATACCATGTCAACGCTATCTCGAAGCATGTATGTGGTACTTCGATTTTCAATATGAACATTTGAAGCACAATGCTAAAATTTCTTTATAAATTACCCCAAGCACCGTTGTATGGGTAATGTCATCAAATTTCTCTCCCTTTCCCTAAAGGGTTCTCTACGATATATCCTGTCATGGATATCATACTCTACTTGTCCTTAGGGAGGATATACCCTTGAAATATGTGTTTAAACAGATTTTCCTTTCCATTGTTATGTTTAATCTGATCATCATATTTTCCTTTTCATTGGTTGGGATAACGTTTCTTGTGATCTAAATGATCTAAGCAGTAATACTCTCCTGCTTATGTAAACACCTCGGTGTACAATTCTGTCAGCAAGACCCTGATACTATTGTTGATGACATTCCGGTAGCCACCGATGGACGAGAACTTTGCCTATTGGTCAGCCTCGTTCAACGAGCAGGAAACTGGTTCTCTTCGTCCCTCACCCTTGGTACCGATGTTGTTGCCGACATAACTGACAGGCTATCCTCTGACATGCCTTTCTTACATGATCATGCAAGATGTCTCTACCCTTCCTACTTTTAACCCACATGGTGGGCCCATAACCCACAGTTCCACATGATCGAAACCTGACTCTCCGGTACACCCCCTGTTTCCAAGGTTATTCCTCGTGTGTGGCCTCATATGTTGTTCACGAGCCACCTTCTGAGAGATCATCAATTCTAGTATCAGACACAATGCTTATTCCCGTTGCTCCGAACCCTTTTCATGCCCTGTTTCAGGCATCGAACGATTGCCTGTCCGCTCGAAAATTCTCATGATACCTCCTTACTTTGCTCTCGATATTTTCTTAAGTTTCAATTCGAGAGTTACTCTCCCCCACCTTCCCCGATGTTCTGAACCAGATAGTCAACCTTTCAGAGATCCGTTCTCTCGGAGTTATCCCCTTATCCTTTACGTAAGTACGATGGAGATCCTGAAGAAAGGATGTCAACTTCACCATGGTGACCTGGAGAAATGAAGACATCAATGTAATGGATAGACCTCTTCGAGAAGAGCAACCAAGACCGAGAAGATTCGTAAGAATTTCGTAACTAGATCTTTCCACCTTACTCCGCCTCCTAAATCTCGGGACGAGATTTCTTGTAGTGGAGGAGTTTTGTAACGCCCGGGTAATCATGCTACAGTAATCCCACATTAACGATGCCACGTCACCTCTGTCACTGTAGTTAATCTCGGGTTAGTTCAAAACCGATTCAAATTCAAATTTAAAATAAAGTTAAACAATAAAAGTTTTCAAACATTAAAATAAAAATGTTTGGTTTGTACTAAATATTACCTAGATAATTATGGTGTAGCAGACACAGTTTTATAAAATGCCTAAATAAATTAAAGTGTTTTAAAACAGAAAAGTAAATAAATAAAAATAACACAAGCAAAAAAAGAAAAGAAAAGGAAGCCCCCCTAGCCAACTGGGCCAAGAGGCCCAACCGGCCAGCACCAGCCCCCTGGCCGAAACGGCCCACTCTGCCCCCCTGCATAACCCCCCTCCCCCCGAACCGAACCCTAGCCCACTACTCCACCCCTCGCGCCCCCACTCCCCACGATCCCCTTTCCCCCATCCCGAACGAGATCGAGATCGGGCCAACGCCCCGTCGTCGCCACCCCCAACACTGTCGCCCCGCGCCAGGATGCCGCCCGGTGCCCGCACCTCGCCCTGTGCCCCGACGCCGCCCTGGCTCCGTAGGGCGCCGTGTTCGAGCCCCGCGTCGCCCGGTGACAATGCTGCGGTGGACGAGCCGCCCGCCGGCGATGACCCCCTCCCTCACGCCTGTGCCACGGCCTCCTCCTCGCCTCGATGCCGCCGCTGCGCACCGTTGCCGCCTTGTCCCGCCACTGCTTCGCCGGAGCCGCCCACAGTCATCGTCGCCTCCTCGTCCTCCTCCTCGAGCACGTTGCCGATCCCCTGCACCACAAGTGAGGCACTGCCTCTCCTCCTCTCTCCCCTACTGTCGCCTGAGATCGCTGGAGCCTGTAACCCCCATGGCGCTGCACGCGCTCTGTCGTGCCACCGCGCGATGCCCCTCCTCCCGACCTTGCCCGCGTCGCCCTGCTTCCGCTCACGACCACCGCCGCCCTGTGCCGCCTCACTGTGTCCCGCCACCGACATCCGTGCCTGGCGCTACTGCAGCTCGCCGGACTCGCCGCTCGCCTCCGCCCCGATTCCAGTCGCCCGCTGATGCTCCTCGCTCGTGCACGTCGCTCCGCTCGCCGTCTCTACTCAAGGCCGCCCGCGGTGACCCCGTCGGCCACCGCGGCCATCTACACCAGCCATCCGCTCCAGTTCCACCCCTCCGCCGCCTCCCCTGGCCCTGGCCGCCGGCGCCAACGTGCGCCGTGCGTGCCCAGCGCCTGGCTCCACCCGTAACCGCGCGCCCGTTAAGGCCTTGGGCCCATGACATGAGGGGCCCACGCCCAGAACATTTATTTAAAAAATGAATTAAAAAATTAAATTAAATTAATTAAAAATTAATTAATTAAATCAATTAATTAATAAATAAAAGAGTTAATTATGTTAATTAATCATAATTAGATTAATCTAATCACTAATTAACCTAATTAATTGTTAGTTAATTAAACAGTGTATGACAGTGGGACCCACATGTCAGTTTGACTTAGTCAACCGACTGTTTGACTGCTGATGTCATGCTGACGTCAGCATGCACTCTTCTGGATAATGTTGAATTACAATAATTAGATAAATGCTAAAATTGATTTAAATCTCTTAAAATCAATATAAAATAAACTTAGATGAAAAAACTTTGTACATGAAAGTTGCTCACAACGACGAGACGAATCCGGATTCGCAGCCCGTTCATCCGCCACGCATCCCTAGCATAGAGAACACACAACTTCTCCCCTTCGATTCATCTGTCCGAAAATGCGAAACACCGGGGATATTTTCTCGGATGTTTCCCCCCTTCACCGGTATCACCTCGTACCTTGTTAGAACGCATCTAGCTTTGCATGTTGTCTGTTATGCATTGTTTGCTCTGTATTTACTGTTTCTTCCCCCTCTTCTCTCTGGTAGACCCCAAGACCGATGCCGCCCCTGTGATCGACTACGTCGACGACGACCCCTCCTTGCCAGAGCAACCAGGCAAGCGAACCCCCCCTTGAGCATTCCGATATCGCCCATTTCTTTCCCTCTCATGCTTGCATTAGAACTGCTACTGCTTTCTGTATGATCCTACTCTGATGCATAGCCTGTTTTTGTTACCTGCTTATCCTAAACTGCTTAGTATAGGTTGGTTAGTGATCCATCAGTGACCCCCCCCACCTTGTCCCAGTTGCCCCCGCTTTATGTTCGATGACTCGATCAACATGATCGACGTCCAGGCCCCGACACCGCACATCACCCCCTAGTTGTACGACTCTGCAGAGTTACCATCGAGTGCCGAGGGTGGAACCTCTTACATCACTCCTGATGAGACCTCTATAGTGTAGCTATATGGTCGAGGTCATCGAGGGTGATTTCCTCCTTAACTACTTCCGTTACGGCTCTGTCGTGCAACCCATCAAATGTGAAGCTCGAGGGTGGATCCTCTTACGTTAACCTTGATGACAACATTGAGTGGAATTCACCGGGGGTAATTCCTCGGGTTTTCCCCTTGGTGTTAGACACACAGTTACTATGGTTACTATGACTTTGCACCGTGCCATGTTACTAAAGACTGGTCGGCCCTGAGGGGTACCCGTGCGAGCTTAATAGCGAGTAATGTGGAGTCGGGTTGACCTGGAAGGTGCCCGCGAGTTACTTACGAGGCGTGGATGGGCATTCTTAGCCCTTGCCGCAAGTACTCGAGACGGGGCGATGGGGTCACATCGATCGTGAGTCTCTTCTCGTCACCATGTGCTCCTAATCTACTATGATTTGGATATTTGATCCGAGGGGCCTCTAGCCTGATAGCACTAACCGTCACGTGGGCATAGTATGGGTGTTCTGCATCGTATACATTAGCCGAAGCTTAATAGATGCCAGCGACTGAGCGGCGCTTGCCGGGTTGGACTGCGTAAGCTCCTGCCTTGTTGAAGGAGGTAGCTAGGTCTGCTCACCAGCCGCCCACGCAACATGCAGGAGTTCTCGAGGCGATGGCCCATGACCCCTGGGGACATAGGTTTAGTCCGGCGTGCTGGCCTATCTATTAAGCCTAGGTCGGGTTGAGGCGTATTGTTTGGCCGAGGCCGGGCATGACCCAGGAAAGTGTGTCCGGCCGAAGTTAATCGAGCGTGGTGGGTAAGTTGGAGCACCCCTGCAGGGAAGAAAACATCTATCGATAGCCTGTCCTACGGTAACGGACACTTGGAGTTGTATCCCGATCGATACAACTAGAACTGGATACTTGTGATGAGAAATGAATGGTTATGAGAAATGGATAGTATGGCTCTGGGATTGCTTTCTCGCAGGGAGTCGAGAAAGGATCTCTGGCCAAGGTTGATAACACTACTACTACTTTACTTTATGCTAGTCTGCACTCTTCTAATGCTGCAAGACCACTGAAGATGTTGAAGATGCTAGTCTTCGATAGGATTAGGCTTTCCCCTTCCCTTATGGCATTCTGCAGTTCAGTCCACAGATACAACCCTTTCATTTGATACCAATGCATGCTTAGTTTAGATCTGATGTAAGTCTTGCGAGTACTTTGGATGAGTACTGACGGCTGCTTTGCTACCTCTTTTCCCCCCATACCCGATTGTTGCGACCAGATGACGGATCCCAGGAGCCAGATGACACCACTGAAGACTACTGCTCCCCGAGGGTGCCTACTACTACGTGACGGCCGCTGACGACTTGGAGTAGTTAGGAGGCTCCCAGGCAGGAGGCCTTGCCTTTTCGATCGATGTTGTTTTTGTGCTAGCCTTCTTAAGGCAAACTTGTTTAACTCATGTCTGTACTCAGATATTGTTGCTTCCGCTGACTCTTGTGTATTCAAGCTTATGTATTTGAGCCCTCGAGGCCCCTGGCTTGTAATATAAAGCTTGTATTATTTTATTTTGTGTCTAGAGTTGTGTTGTGATATCTTCCCGTGAGTCCTTGATCTTGAGCGTACACATTTGCGTGTATGATTAGTGTACGGTTGAATCGAGGGTGTCACAGACATCCATACAATTCTACCATCTAGATAGAAATGAGTTGTAGAATAAAACTGCATAATGAGCTCATCACTCCATTTGGTAATCTCCTGTCCCACAAACTTGTCAACACCACATGCTTTGAAACTCTCATGACCACCTGGGAAGTAATCTTCTCATCAATGTATTCCCAATCGACCAACTTCATGTCACAGACTATTGGCTTCTTGTCAAGCAGAATGGTTTCATAGAAATCTTGTTTTTCTTTGGTGTGGAACCTGTAGTCCACTACAGTTCTTCTCCTCACAACATAAGGATCAGATTGTCTCCAGAGTCTGAGACCTGCATCCTTCCTGATGTTCATGTCTTGTGCCACTGGATGGCTTTCATTATGATTTGGAATCTTTAGCTTAAGCTTTCTGAGCACTTGGGCTTTAGCATCTTCTTCCTCAGCTTCAGGCACTGGGGCCTTGTTCTTCTCTGCAGATGGAATGTTCCTAGTGCTCCTCTTGGGCTTTGGAGCTGGAGCAGAAGCTTTGGGTGCAGTCTTGGGCGTAGAAGGGGCAGCCCCAGACTTAATTGCATCCCCCATCAGCTTTTGGGACTTGGGTGCTGGTGCAGCATCCTCTTCCTCTTCCACAGCTGGATATCTCATTATAGAGGATCTACCAATGACTCTGGCAATGGTCTTCTTGACCCTCTCTTACCTTTTCTTACTCTCTCCAGCAGCCTCTTCAGTTGGCTTAGAAGTTTCAACGGTTGAGACCCTGGCCTTTAAGGTTGGCACCCTCTTGGCAGGGGCCTTCTTGTGCATCCCAGGTTTTGTTGCAGCATCAGTACCATATTCCTTCTTTAGGACTTTCTTCCTGGAACTTACTTCCTCCTCAATAGCCACATAGTCCTCATCCTCTGAGGTTCTCTTCTTCCTCTGTCTAGTAGCTGCCTTGGGCAAGTTGCTTGGAGTGCTCCTGATGCCATCATCATAGCTGCTAGAGGGACTAGCACCCTCACTCAAGTTCACTTGCTCTTTTGATTTGTTCTGGCTATCACTTTGGTCAGACATAGTGGCAAGGCAAACTGACAGCAAACCCTGTGAATAGATATAGATGAGTAGATTGGATGAGCATCACAAAGTGTAGCGTTTTTGCAAAATAAATGAGTCAAAAACTTAGTTTTAGTTTTCCCCAGAAAGAATCTCGTAGCTACCGATTTGTTAAACTCGGTGACACCGAAGCAGCTTTTGGATTCTAAACTAGTGAACTCGGTCAGACCGAGTCACAGTTCGGTGACTCCGAGATTGCTAGGGTTTCACAGAGAGTTGAACTCGGTCGCACCGATTTGCAGCTTTCGGTCAAACCAAAAAGTGTAAGTGCTATGGCCTAGGACAAATCGGTGAGACCGATTTCCAAAACTTGGTCGGTCCGAGATGGGTTCGGCGGAAACCTAACCCTAAATTTTTGAATCAAACCTAATCTAATGGATGTTTTCTCAGGATAGATTGATCTCATACATGGTAAAGAACATGGCATTTTATTGTGCTAAGAATTGGAGTAAGGAATTAGCACAAAATGTTGAACTCATACCCTAGTTCGGTAGTGAGTTCGCTACAACAGCAACGGCGGCATTGAAATCCGTTGACGGCGACGGAAACCAGTGGCGGTAGGTCGCTGGCGATGAGGAGACGATTCAGAGACCCGAGGCGGCAGAGCAACACACGAGCGGGATGAGGGATTTTGAAGAAATTTCCAAAATCTCACCAGTCGGTATATATATCCTAACCCTGTCGGTGTGACCGAGTGGAACAACTCGGTTGCACCGAGATGCAGAATCGCAAGCGGTTACTGCAACTCGGTGTGACCGAAAAGTTCAAATCGGTTGCACCGAGATTGAAAACCTAGATCAACTCAGTGAAATCGGTGTGACCGAAGTGGATGGATCAGCGAGACCGAAATGCACAAAGAGGTTTTGGAAGTTTGTCTATGACGAATAGGGGACTCCGAGTGCTCCTCACACAGAGTGGATCGAATCTGACTTGATCAAACTTTGTGATGTAGCATGAATAGAGTTTGAGACGAGAAAATCATAGATAGCTAGAAGGAGTTCTTAGGCATTCTTGTCCATCCATTTGGCAAAAGAGAAAGAGCCAAACAATCAAAGCAACAAATGGATGTCCTTGAATGAGTATAAATATGCAATCAACATGCTCACACAATAAAATGGCAAGTGAAATATGTGGCAAACCATGCACAGACACTCTAGCATCTACTCCCTCCGTTCCTAAATATTTGTCTTTCTATACATTTCAAATGACTACTACATACGAATGTATGTAGACATATTTTAGAGTGTAGATTCACTCATTTTGCTCCATATGTAGTCACTTGTTAAAATGCCTAGAAAGACAAGTATTTAGGAACGGAGGGAGTATCAAGCGATAGGCGATGACTAGGTCATCTATATATGAGTATATTAACTTAGGAGTCAAATGAGAACATTTGATCATAGGTCATACTCATCATTTAAGCACAAGTGGGGTTACCACTTTTACATAAAGCATTGTTGTGTTCACACCATTAGAGTTGCTTTATCTCAAATGCTAGAGTAAAGCTCCCCCTAGATGTGATATCCCCCCTAAGAGGGATGAACTAACCTTGGTTTTTGTCAATGATGACTTCATGTAGGTGTTGAAGATGTGGATGCTCAATGTTGATGTAGATCATTTGGAGCAATCCATTGGAGTGAGTTGCACTTTCAATACCTACATGGGTTAGTCCCACAAGGAACAAACAAGGATATCCATAGACATAGAGTGAAGTTCACATAAGATGATGTCCATGAAAGAATTAGGTTACCTTGTCCCTTGTCTTACCAACAAGAGGGTTTGTGACTCTTTGAACTAGTGCAAGATGTGGAAGTTGTTTGCACTTGTCCTCGCCAAAATGATATGAGTGAAGTATGTTGGTGGAGTCACCCTCAAGAACTCTCTAGTTCTTATTCTTCGGGATCCACATCATCTTGATGGGAATCCTTGGAGTTGTAGTCGTACTTGATGAAGTAGAACTTGATGTAGTCTTGGGAACCCAATTGACCAAGGCCTTAGGAGCTTCTTCAAATGCATCAATTTCCTCTTGAAGCTTGTCCTTTCCTTTGTTCTTGTGGTCTTGTGGTGGAAGATCATCTTGAGCTTGTGTCCCTTGGAAAGAAGTAGGATCATATTTCTCTTGTTGAGGAACAAACTTCGTCTTGGGGTATTGATCTTCATCCCACTCAACTCCATTGGCATTGAACTTTCCTTAAAAACCAACACCTTGATTCTCCCTGTGTCTTCCTTGCTTGTGTACAATTTCCTCAAATTGCTTACTCCTGGCAAGGCTCTTGTAAACACCTTTCTCTATAATTCCCTTCAATAAGATATTTTCTTGCTCAAGTGTAACTTGGCTAAGAGAATCATTAGTGGAATCAAGAGAACTACTAGAAGCAACAACATTGGATTTAGCATGATTATTATTACTACTAGAAGAAGAATCCTTCTTACTCTTGTTGCTAGATTTTACTTGTGGCATGTAAGTAGACAAGAGTAAACACTTGGCAATGTAAGAAGAAATTTTCTTGCGAAGATCATCATTGATTGCTTTTAAGAACCCATGCTCTTGCTCAAGGTTGAGCTTTTCAAAGCGTAGCTTCTCATGAGTCTTTAAAAGCTCTCGATGATCTTCCAAGGTAGTTTCATGAGCTAACTTAAGAGTATTTAGTTCTTTAGTTAGATGCTCAATCTCTTTCTTATCATCATCATTCGTTTTATCTTGATTAGCATGATTAATAGCAATTTCATCATAGTTTCCATTACTAGAGTTGTCAACAAGTAAATCATCATCACCTAGCAAATCATCTTCATCACTATTGAAATCAACATACTCGGGGTGTGTTACCTTTGGGCCTTTAGCCATGAAACATATTCCAATTCCTTTATTTCGTGAGTCAAATATGTCATAGGAGTTGGTTGACACGAGTGCTAGACCAGCAACACCTTCATCTTGAGTATATTCGGTGTCGGAGTGATATCTTCTCTCAGAGTGATTGTCGGAGTCGGAGCCGAATACCCATTCACCAACATGAACTTGATGTCTTCATTTTGTGTAGCTCCTTGATGACTTGTCCTTCCTTTCGTAATCCTTGCTTCTCCGAGATTTTGTTTGTTCATAACGATCATCTCTACTCCTCCTCTCTCTTAGAGGTGATTCTTCTATTCTACTTCTCCTTTTGGGTGAATCTTCTCTTCTTTTGTAGGGAGCCGTACACTCATTGGAGTAGTGTCCGGGTCTTCCACAATTATAGCAATTACGCTCACGACTAGAAGATCTTTTGTCATTATAGGACCTTGACTTGGAACTTCTTTCTTTGCTTCTACTCTTGTAAAACTTGTTGAAGTTATTCACCATTAGGTTCAATTCTTCATTAAAGGCTTGTTTCTCATTTTATGATGTAGGAGCTTCACATGAAGCTTTGTAAGCACCACTTGTCTTGTTGTGAAGCTCTTCCTTATCCTTGAGTGACATCTCATGACCAACAATTCTTCCAATTACTTCCGTTGGTTTGAGATCTTTGTAGTTGGTCATCATTTGGATCAATGTACACACGGTATCATATTTTCCATCCAAGGCTCTTAAGATCTTCTTGATGATGAATCTATCGGTCATCTCTTCACTTCCTAAGCCGGCAATCCCATTTGTGATGAGAGCAAGCCTGGAGTACATTTCAGCGACACCTTCACCATCCTTCATTTTTGAACTTGTCAAGTTGACTTTGAAGCACATCCAATTTGGATTCCTTGACGGAGTCGGTACCTTCGTGCATATCAATCAAAGTATCCCAAATTTCCTTTGCATTCTCAAGACGGTTGATTTTGTTGAATTCTTCGGGGCACAATCCGTTGAAGAGGATATCGCAAGCTTGAGCATTGTATTGCAGCATCTTCAACTCTTCCGTGCTAGCTTCACGGTTCGGTTCTATCCCATCAAAGAATTCACCTTGCAAGCCAATACACACATTGGCCCAAACGGTGGGGTTATGTCCAAGAATATGCATTTTCATCTTATGCTTCCAACTAGAAAAATTAGTACCATCGAAATAAGGACCTCTACGGTGGTAATTTCCCTTGCTTGACACCATACTCTCCTAGGTTGTGAAACCAAGGCTATGATCACCAAAAGCTATGGAAATCAAGCAAAATGGGACGAAAGCTCTGATACCACTTGTAGGATCGAAAGTATGCCTAGAGGGAGGTGATTAGACTACTTGACCGAATAAAAATCTAGCCTTTTCCCAATTTGAAGTCTTGGCAGATTTTAGCAACTTAGCACAAGTCAAGCAATCAACCTACGCATGCAAGTCTAAAAGTATAGCAGCGGAATGTAAAACATTTGCATACGAAGGTAAAGGGAAGAGTTTGGAGGGAGCAAACGCAATGTAGACACGGAGATTTTTGGCGTGGTTCCGGTACGTGGTGCTATCATACATCCACGTTGATGAAGACTTCAACCCACGAAGGGTAACGGTTGCGCGTGTCCACGGAGGGCTCCACCCATGAAGGGTCTACGAAGAAGCAACCTTGTCTATCCCACCATGGACATCGCCCACGGAGGACTTGCCTCACTTGGGTAGATCTTCACGAAGTAGGCAATCTCCTTGCTCATACAAACTCCTTGGTTCAACTCCACAATCTTGACAGAGGCTCCCAAGTGACACCTAACCAATTTAGGAGACATCACTCTCCAAAAGGTAATAGATGGTGTGTTGATGATGAAGTCCTTGCTCTTGTGCTTCAAATGATAGTCTCCCCAACACTCAACTCTCTATCAAGGATTTGGATTTGGTGGAAAGATGACTTGAGTGGAAAACAACTTGGGGAAGTCTAGAGATCAAGATTCTTATGGTTGGATTGGAATATCTTAGTCTCAACACATGAGTAGGTGGTTCTCTCTCAGGAAATGAATGCTGAAAGTGTAGGCATGTTCTGATGGCTCTCTCCATGAATGAAGAGTGGGTGGAGGGGTATAAATAGCCTCCACAAAAAATCTAACCGTTACTCACTATTTACCAAACTCGGTGGGACTGGATCTTAAAACTCGGTCAGACCGATTTAGTTCAAAATGTGAACGTTAGGCTTTTCGGTAGGACCGACATGTCAACACGATGAGACCGATTTCATTAGGGTTAGGGCATAACGTAATCTCGGTGAGACCGATCACATAAACTCGGTAGGACCGATTTCTTTAATAGGCAAACAGAGAGTTGGTCAGGCAAACTCGGTGGGACCGAATCGCTCATTTCGGTGAGACCAAAATGTTACGAAAAGGAAACTGAGAGTTTGCATTGCGAACTCGGTGGGACCGATCGCTCATCACGGTTGGACCGAAACGTTAGGAATGGAAACAGAGAGTTTGCAATCCCATCTCGGTGAGACCGAGATCCCTATCGGTGAGACCGAAATGACTAGGGTTTCTGGCAGTGGCTATGTCAAATGAACTCGGTGGCGCCCGATAGATAATTTTGGTGCGGCCGAGTTTGACTTGTGGTTTGGGACATATGTGGATATGAGAAAGTGGTTGAGGGCTTTTGGAGCATATCACTAAGCATTTTGAGCAAGCAAGCCATTAAGCAACACCTCATCCCCTTTTAATAGTATTGGCTTTTCCTATGGACTCAATGTGATCTTGGATCACTAAAAATGAAAATGTAGAGTCTTGAGCTTGAGCCAATTTGTGTCCTTAGTATTTTGAGGGATCCACATTTCTAATCCATGCTATGCCAATCATTGAATTTCTGAAATGATCATCTTGAAATAGCATTAGTTCAATGAGCTATATGTTGTTAGTAATTACCAAAACCACCCAGGGATAGTTGCACTTTCAACCGGGGATAACAGATGGTTGCCTGATGCGGCTTGAAGATACGTCGGTATTTCCCCAAACAGGAAGGGATGTTGCAGCACAGCGATGGTAGTTATTTCCCTTAGTGATGAAACCAAGGTTATCTAACTAGTAGGAGAACCAAGCAACACTACGTAAACAACACATGCACACAAATAACAAATACTCGCAACCCGACGTGTAAAAGGGATGTTCTATTCCTTTCGGGTAACGGTGCCAGAAATTGGTAAACGGATGTGAGGGAGTTGTAAATGTTGATAGATCGAACGCCAAATAAAATAAATTGCAGCAAGGTATTTTTGTATTTTTCGTTAAATAGATCTGAAAATAAAAGCAAAGGAAAATAGAGCGCAAAGGCAAATAATATGAGAAAGAGACCCGGGGCCGTAGGATTCACTAGTGGCTTCTCTCGAGAAAAATAGAAAATGGCGGGTAAACAATTTAGTGTTGGGAAATTGATAGAACTTCAAATAATCATGATGATATCCAGGCAATGATCATTATATAGGCATCACGTCCAAGATTAGTAGATCGACTCCTGCCTGCATCTACTACTATTACTCCACACACAACCGTTATCCAGCATGCATCTAGTGTATTAAGTTCATGGAGAAACAGAGTAATGCAATAAGAACAATGACATGATGTAGACAAGATCTATTTACGTAGAAATAGACCCCATCATTTTATCCTTAGTAGCAATGATACATACATGTCGGTTCCCCATCTGTCACTGGGATCAAGCACTGTAAGATCGAACCCACAAAGCACTACAAAGCACCTCTTCCCATTCCAAGATAAATAGATTGAGTTGGCCAAACAAAACCCAAATATCGGAGAATAAATAAGAGGCTATAAGCAATCATGCATATAAGATATCAAAGAAACTCACTACAACAAAAACCCACCTATAACAATGAATATGTAGCAACGAAACATAACATGTGTTGTTGATGGTCCACCTCCCACGAAAGGTAACCTCCCCGTACTAATCTCCACTTTATCTGTACCTCCCCGTCCATGTATCACGCAACCAAAAAGAGTCAAATCTTTTATATCCACCGCATCTCTCTCTATTCGGTAACTCCTTTCTCATGAACTTCGTGCCCGCAAAACTGCAGCCAGAACCTCCAACTTCGTCTAGATCTAGTGCTCTTCTGCGCCGCCGCTTACGGGGCCACTCCCCCTGCTTTCCTCCGTTCCTTTGCCGCGGCGAGTTCCTCCGCGCCGCCGGTTACCGTGCCAGCTCCGCCTCAGTGCTATGACCCGATCCCCGGCCGCCGCGACGTCCTCCACTCCCCTGCTCACCTGCTGATGGGCTCGAGAACCCCTCACTGCTCTACTTTGATCCATTGCCACATTGATGATCTTCGTGCCCCTGGACGCGCCCCCACAGGAGCCCTAGTCGCCACGGTTTGCTAGCGAGGCTCCACGCCTCCTCTCGTTTTTCCGCCCCTTGGGCTCGACCGTGCTGTTCCACCTTAGAGTCCTCGACTACCTCCATGGTTCAGTAAGGCCCTCGTCCTTCGAATAATGTTTGCACAATGACAAGATAATGGGAACCATCCCAAATAAAAAAATGATTTTGAAGCAGCATACGTCATTTCGACTTACTGATGGATTCTTACATTTTCTGCTAGATTCTTTCATTCAACATTTTTTGACAAATTTACCCTGTTTCCTAAAGAGTCATATAGGAAGTTAAATTTCTAATGGATTTATCTGCAGGCCGCAGAGACAACAATGCGTCATTGGTCACAAGCTCAAAAGTAACACTTGTAAGATCCCTAATGTTGCACCAGAGATCTTCTCTAATAGCGTACAATTACAATAATTTGCAATAAATAATCAGTGTAACATCTAGAAGCATATTGTCACCCCAGTTTTAGATATTCAGGACGGACTTCTCTCTTCTGTGGTTGAGCAATTCATCATTTGTCTGTACCTGTTCGATTCGGGCTTGTGATTCATTAGTCTTTAAATTTCTTGCTTCTATGTGAATGCATAATTAATCAATATTTTTGTGAGGTTGACCATGGTAGATTAGTTAAATAAGTTTTGATAGTATCTCTAGATATCCTAGTTAATAGCCCATGACCGTGTCATCAAAGAACATTTCTGCAAGTATCAGTTAATAGGCAAGCACTATTATCCATAACATCAAGATTATTTTTAGGAGACAAAAGAATCTCCTTATTAGTGTTATCAATACTTACTGATTTCTGTCACACGTGTGTGTAATACTACAGAAATAAGCCCCACATGCATATATCTGTCCTAATATTTTCTTTATTGTATAATCCTTAATTTCATCTTCTGTCACACGTTCCGAAGGTTACTTTGCTTCAGCCAACATATGTTTGTTTGTTCTTTGTCTTAACACGCATATCTTAAGGACTTGTGCATATTGCAATTAGGGGATATAAATCAACACTTCTATAAAAGAGGCCGTAAAATGAATTTGAAGCCTCCGGAAAATGGAATTATTCAATTTTGTGTAGTCAAGATTATTGGTTACATATATATTATCATTTAGTTGGTTTATGAATTCCTAAATCATTGTTACGGAAATGTGCGATAGCACCCGGGTGTCCCGGCACCCTGTAATCTTGGTCGTCCAGCTATATAAGGATTCGTGCGAGGCACTGTACAGCTCCAGACGTTTTGCCGGCTCAGCGTGATTTGACAGGATTGTTTATTGAGACAAACAGCGACGGAAGGGAAGGAGTAGGGAGGGAGTAGCATGCAGAAATAGACTTTGCAGGAGTAGGCCTGACAGGAGGGCTATGGTTGCAGGACAAGGTGTGCAAGCATATGTGCTCTATTGATCAATTTTTGTTGCCTGTTTTCAGACGATTCCTTCACCGGATTATTTTTTACTCTCTCTGACTCGTCATATTATACTAACCAGGGCCTTTCTTCAGTTTCCAGATCAGGGACGATTGATCCCAGAATTTCTAGACCATGAACAGCCGCAGGTCCCTCTATTACTTCGATCGGAGAACTGCAGATATTTCTTATCAAACAAAGGATGTGTATATGTCATTACATGATTTTTTCAAGGGTGGTACCTCGTGTCTTACTTAGTACTCCCTCCACCCCATATTATTTTTTCCTGACAGGGTTGTATTTAGCACTAAAATATATCTAGATGATACAACGGTTTCAGCGACGACTTATACGGGACAGATGAATATGTTCTTTTCAGGTTTATGTTACTCAATTGACATATAGCATGTTTGTCCATAAGAATACAAGGATCAAAAGTAATTGTCGGATGTAGGCTAGTACTCTCCTTTTCTACATACAGAGCTACTAATGCCATGGCTGTCAACCTTTCTATGTAGCTCCTCTAGAAGTTTTTGCTCTATTGATTTTCTCTATCATAAGTTACTAATCTCATTTTCTTGTTGTTCTAGATTGCAAGATATTGAAGATGCATGGATGTTGATTGCAAGGTCGAGAATGGGGATATTACTAGATAATTAGAATGTCATTTTCGGTTGTAATGTTTCAAACACTATAGCTGATTGAATGATCAAGAATTGGGCTAGTACTAAGGTTTCACATCTTGTAAGATTTGGATCGTGTTCTTTGTAAGGCAATACATTCTTCTTAATATAATATGATGATTCCTACTTATTGTGGCTCCTATCTATCGACATTGGCCTAATAATTTTGGATCACAAATTCACAATATATAAATTATCATTAAATTGTTCATATATGGCAAAACTTCTAATCGCTGCAATGATATGGTATGTCCTTTTGAAACTCGTTTTGTGCGGGGATGGCACCAACGCATGTGAATTGTTGCTAGGCTTCAGATCTAGATGTTGCTAACTTGCAACGCTTCTGCACGCCATTTACCAATGGATGTATATATGTTGTTGTAGACCCTCGCAATGCCACCAATGGCAACGCATCATAATCCGTTGGAGTAGGCCGTAGCAACACATATATGGAGATACGACAACGCATCAATGTGTTGCTAAAGGGGGGGGTTCCTGTTGTAGTGACTCAAATAACTTTCATGGATAAGAAAGAGAGATAGATCTGAGCATAAACTCAAAGTTCATCGAATCCCAACAAATACACCGCAAAAGAATTGCATCATATGGATCTCCAAGAGACCATTGTATTGAGATTCAAACGAGAGAGAGGAAGCCATCTAGCTACTTACTATGGACCCGAAGGTCTACAAAGAACTACTCACGCATCATCAGGGAGGCACTAATGGAAGTGGTGAACGCCTCCGTGATGGTGTCTAGATTGGATCTGGTGTTTCTGGACTCTGCGGTGGCTGGAATTGATTTTTGTCGACTCCCCTAGGGTTTCTGGAATATTGGGGTATTTATAGAGCAAAGAGGCGGTCCGGAGGAACCCGAGGTCGGCACAATCCACCAGGGGCACGCCTGGGCCTCTAGGCGCGCCCTGGTGGGTTGTGCTCCCCTCGTAGCACCCCCAGGCGCTTCTCCGGCCCATTGGATATCTTCTAGTCCAAAAAAATCCACAAAAAGTTTCGATGTTGTCGGATGTGGGGTTCCGGCAAACTCTTAAGGTTCGAATACTGGGGTGTGCGCGAAGTCTTTCCCTCCTGCCGATCAACGCTCTAGCTCACTAGATCTCACGGACGAACTCGACGAACTCTCAACACAGAAAGACACGGGGTTTATACTGGTTCGGGCCACCGTTGTGGTGTAATACCCTACTCCAGTGTGGTGGTGGTGGATTCCCTCTAGGGCTGATGATGAACAATACAAGGGAAGAACAACCTCCTGAGGTTGAGGTGTTCTTGTGCGTGTGAGCTTGTGGTGTGTCTCTTCAACTAAGATGAGATGATCCAGCCCTCTCCTCTCTCTTTTCTCTCTCTCGCTCTCTCTATCTCTCCCTTTCCCTTTCTCTCTCCTTTCTCTTTTCCCCTTCTCTTTCTCCACTGTGGTGGCTAGTCCTATTTATAGAGGCCCTGGTCCTCTTCCCAAATATCAAGCGGGAAAGGGAGCCAACAATGGCGGGCTAATTTGAAGGGGGACAGCTAGTACAAGCTATCGTGACAAAAGTAGTCTTCGCCTGCACAAAGCTCTGGTGGTGACGCCGCTGGGCTCCACGATGACCTCCATCTTGCAGTCCATGGTCTTGGTCTTGTTACACCGGAATGGTAACCTTTGCCTGATGCCTCGGTACTCCGTGGCTGCGCTTGCCCCCTTTGCACCAAAGAGGAAACAAGGACGCTGCACGCTGGTGCCCGCCTGGCGCCCGCCTGGTGTCGATCATCATGGCTCACATCACGAGAGCCTCATGATGTTTGCCTCGCCTTAGTATCTCCGCTCCTCGCGAGCCTGCCTAGCTAAGCCTCTCCAGGGGAGGTCTTGCGTCGTCTGCCTCGCGAGGCTTGGCCCCTCGCGAGGGTCTTGGATGCTTTGTTGGTGAAGATGGGCCATTCGGCCTGCTGGCTCAGCCACACTGCGGGCCGCAGGCAGGTAAGTCTGGGGACCCCCATTCCCAGAACGCTGACAGTAGCCCCCGGGCCCAAGGTGCGCGCGGGCTTAGCTTCGCGGCGAAGCCAAGGGTCAAGTTTGGAGCACCGCGGGCCCCAAAAGCATGCGGCCTTGGTTGACGCATGGCGATTGATTGGACGTGGGCCTCTCCGCTTCCCCACGCTGCCTCGACGACTGCATGACTTGACAAGTCCCTATGACATGTAAGGGAAACCATCATTACCTGCGATCATGGGAAACGCCGGTTGGCCTTCTCTTGCTATAAACGGGGAGGGGGCAGAGCCCACGTTGCCCATATCCTCCTCGCTTTCTCGCTTCTTCCTCCTTGCTCTGCTGCTTGCTCCAATGGCGCCCATCAGAAGGTTCTCCACCGAGGAGAAGGGGAAAGCCCCCTGGGATGTCCCGGAGCTACTCCCGCCGAAGAAGAGATCGATCCATCGGCGTGACGAAGTGGCGATGCAGGTGGTGACGAGGCCTTTGTGCGAGCGGCCTCCACCGGGGTACCCGCTACCCCTGTACGCCCAAGCCGTGGGCTCGGGAGGACGAAGTGACAAGCAGCGCCACCCACGCCGCGTCCGGGGTCGTCGCACCACGGCGACGCGTGCCATCCACGCCGCGGACTCCTCGCGCGAGTTGGTGTTGTGGGTGCGACGCCTCCGAACTCCTGGATCCGCTTCCCACGGTTCTTCTCCGACGTGATGCCGCCGAGGGGGCCTCTCGAGCTCTGGCTGCAACATGCGGATTGTGGCGCTCCGGCGATCAGAGTGAAGATCGAAGCAGTCCCTACTGGCAAGATCTCCATGACTCGTGGCTGGGGCGAGGTCACACGGGTCTGTCGCACGAGGGGTGCCCTCGCGATCCACTTCGAGTATGACGGCGCCTCCACGTTTCTCTTCAAGGTCTTCGACGCCGAGGGCCGCCGCCTAGAGTGCTGCTCCGGAGGGGAGCGCGAGGCTGACGCACGCTCCGCTTGCGACCACTCCAGCAGTAGCAGCCCTTGGGAGTCCAGCAGCTCTCCTGAGCTCTACGAGACTCCGGAGATGAGCGGCGACAGCTACATTCCCCCGAGCTCTCGCCGTGCCCGGAGCAGGGCTGCGGCATCCAACCGCCGCCGCCGCTGATCTGGATGGGGTTGGCGCCGGCCTCCCGTGGCCCACTGTTGATGACGGCGTCCGCCACGGAAAGATGTAGATAGGACCCCCCTTAGCATCAGCTTTTGTTTACTGCGAAGAATCATGAATCACCCCATGGGGGCATGTAAGGATCTGCAATGCCTTTGTACTTGTTTTCCTCGTTATGAAGATTCGATGAACGCGTGTCTCGTTAAGGCTCGGTCTCCCCTTTCTTTCCTCACGATAGCTTGTTGCTCTACACTAACGAGTCCCGATCCCAAGGTGGCTACAATCATCACTTGTATGCCAGGTCGCGATGCCATGGTCAAGGCCAGGAGGTGCGCGGCCCGAGGTCCAGTAAGAGCCCCTGAGGCGCGATGCTCAGGAGGTCCCCCTTAGCACCCAAGCGGCCATGGTAAGGAAAGAAAGGAGGATGACTTGGCCGCAACGGGGTTGCGGCATGGTGTAAGCGACTATTAAGCCCAAATATTTAGTCGACCGAGGGCGAGACTTATCTTGCTAACTTCGCAGTGATTCCTGATGTTGCGCTGGGGCTGCGCGCCAACTTACGCGACATAGCTAGGCTGGTCCGTACGAGTTTCCCTTCTCCTGAGCTCTTCTTAGTGCTCTACGTCCTCAGGTCCTGGCCCTCGAGCGAGCTCAGCCGCCGCTGGTATGCCAGGTCGTGATGCCATGGTCAAGGCCAGGGGGTGAGGGCTGGAGAGCCAGTAAGAGCTCCTCAGTCGCGATGCTCAGGAGCCCCCCTTTTAACGCGCAAGCGAATCGCATGAGAGAAAAGGAGACTCACAGTGCCGCCTGTTGTCCTTCCCGCAAGGTTCCTGTGGACATGCACAAGAAGAAACACGGTTTGCCGTTATTGCCGCCTGCCTGCCGCTGGTTGGTCCGGATGAAGTGGAGGCACTAAGGGCCTGGTGAGGTGACGTGCACGGCGCATGCCGCGAGCCAGAGCTCGACCACCCAGATTTGCTGGTCGTGGCAGGGACGGACCCATGCACCAGCGATGTGCCGGTGTAGAGGCCCCGAGGGAGGTGATGGTCGCGCGGGTGATAGCGGTTGGCAGGTTAAACATGAAGAGCAGATCGACTGGGATAAACGCAGGAAGATACATGCCACTGGGTCTGGCCCGAGCGGCATGGGGATGACGCAGCCCGAGGGGCGCCCCCAACAAGGTAAGCTAGAGACATAAGCAAAAGGGATACATGCCACAGGGACGGACCCACGTGGCCTGTGAATAGTGCAGCCCGAGGGGCGCTCCTAGCTTAAATGAACTTGGAAGATGCCACCTGGTTCTGTAGACGAAGTAGAGTTGGTGTAGCTGAAGCCATGCGTTTAAGGGATGACTCCTCATGAGCCACCCGGATCCTGAGCCTCAGGAGGCTCTGGGGGCTCAGGAGGTTCCTTGAAGACCATTGCCATCTCCTCCAGAATGGCGTGGAACCTGGCCTCCTGAGCCGCCAGGACTTGCCGCACGTTGCGCTAATAGGCCGACGCCACGCTCGGCAAGCCGAAGGGCATGCAAACGTAGCTGTGTGGTGGACCCTCACAGCGGCCCGCACGCGATGGCTAGAAACATTCCTGAGATGCAGCCCTATTGAGCCCTGGGATACCGATGTAGGCGCGCAGCTCAGCACCCTCGCCTGGATGGTGAGCCACACTCCATGAGTGGCTGTCACCACGCATGGCTCTCGCGTCTTGTAGCTCTTGGGTGGCATTGGTGATAAACTCCTGGGTGGTGGGCACTCCTCGCCCTGTGCTCTCCTGAGAAAAGTGTGTCGTGAAGCACGCTTCCAAGTGGTGCCCAAGCACCTCCCTCGTGAGGTTGGCTAGGTCTGAGGCTCTCTAGAAGAGAGCCCTCGAGCCCTGCCCGAGGAGGGCGCCGAGCCCCCTTTGCACCAAAGAGGAAACAAGGATGCTGTGCGTGCTGGCGCCCGCCTGGTGTCGATCGTCATGGCTCACGTCATGAGAGCCTCGTGATGTTCGCCTCGCCTTAATATCTCCGCTCCTTGCGAGCCTGCCTAGCTAAGCCTCTCCAGGGGAGGTCTTGCGTCATCCTCCACGCGAGGCTTGGCCCCTCGCGAGGGTCTTGGATGCTTTGTTGGTGAAGATGGGTCGTTCAGCCTGCTGGCTCAGCCACACCGCGGGCCACAAGCAGGCAAGTCTGGGGACCCCTGTTCCCAGAACACTCATAACTGCGTTTGGACTCCATTTGATATTGATTACCTGGAATGTAAAAACATGCAAAAAACAGCAACTGGCACTTGGCACTATGTCAATAGGTTAGTACCAAAAGATGATATAAAATGACTATAAAATGCGGTAGGCGTAGCATACGGCATCAGCGACAAGAAGTAAACCTCGGAATTCATGCATTGGTCTAAGAAGCCCATCGGTTGGAGCCAAGCCGACCACCCGGAGGTGATGCCCAATCCCGGCTCTTATGCTCTGGTGCTGGATGCCACATTTGCCACTGAGAGGCGAGCTGCTCACTTCTCCCGAGTTCTGATAGATGGCGGCAGCAGCATCAACATTCTGTACAAAGATACGATGGAGAAGTTGGGAATCAAGAAGAGACATCTTCAGCCCAGCCGGACTGTTTTCCATGGCATAGTCCCTAGCCTTTCCTGCTCACCAATCGGCAAGACTCCGATAGATGTCCTCTTCGGGGACAAAAATCATTTCCATCGAGAGCCAGTTTGGTTTGAGGTGGTGGACCTTGAGAGCCCTTATCATGCGTTACTTGGCCGGCCTGCCCTGGCCAAGTTCATGGCGGTCCCCCACTATGCTTACCTGAAGATGAAGATGCCGAGCTCCAAGGGAATCCTTACCATAGCAGGGGACTACAAGAAGTTGTCTGCCTGCGCAGCAGAGAGCAGCCGGTTAGCCGAGTCCCTCGTGTTCGCGGCTGAGAAGGAGCTCCTTGACCAGGTTGTGGCGATGGCCGGCAAGCAGCCAGAAATGTCACCCAACCCCAAGGAGTCAGAAGTCGAGGGCTCATTCAAGTCGGCAAAGGAAACAAAGAAGATACCGTTGGACCTGGAGCACACGGAGAGGCACGATGTCATAGGCGCAAACCTTGATAGCAAATAGGAAGGTGAGCTCGTCGATTTCCTCCGTGAGAATCGGGACATCTTTGCATGGTCTCCCAAGGACATGTCGGGTGTTCCGACGGAATTCGCCGAGCACAAGCTACACGTCCGGTCCGATGCCAAACCAGTCAGGCAGCCCTTGCGTCGCCTGTCGGAGGAGAAGAGAAGAGTTGTTGGAGAAGAGATAGCCCGGCTTCTAGTAGCCGGCTTCATAATGGAAGTGTTCTTTCTACAGTGGTTAGCAAACCTGGTCCTAGTGCTGAAGAAGAACAAGCAGTGGCGCATGTGTATTGATTATACCAGCCTCAACAAAGCATGCCCCAAAGACCCATTTGCTCTGCCAAGAATCGGCGAAGTGATTGACTCCCCAGACGGATGCGAGCTGTTGAGCTTTTTGGATGCATACTCAGGGTATCACCAGATCAAGCTGACCCCGGCCGATAGGCTGAAGACCGCCTTCATCACGCCATTCGGAGCCTTCCGTTACCTGACCATGACGTTCGGCTTGAGAAATGCCGGTGCCACATTTCAGTGTTGCATGTAGAAGTGTCTCCTCAAGCAACTCGGCAGAAACGCCCACGTCTATGTGGACGATGTGGTGGTGAAGACGGAAAAGCGAGGAACGTTACTAGAAGACCTCAAGGAGACCTTTGAGAACTTGCGCCGATTTCAGATCAAGCTCAACCCGGAGAAATGCATCTTTGGAGTGCCGGCCGGCCAGCTCCTTGGCTTTCTGGTCTCAGAGCGCGGCATAGAGCGCAACCCTGTGAAGATCAAGGCCATCGAGAGGATGGAGGTGCCCACCCGACTGCTGGACGTGCAAAAATTTACCAGCTGCTTCGCATCCATCAGCCGTTTCATCAGTCGGTTGGGTGAGAAGGCTCTTCCCCTGTACCAGCTCATGAAGAAGACCACTTTTTTGAGTGGAACAACAAGGTGGATGAAGCTTTTCTCCAGCTCAAGAAGATGTTGACCACTCCCCCTGTCCTGGCAGCCCCGACTCCTAAGGAGCCTATGCTCCTCTACATCGCCGCCACCAGCCGGGTTGTCAGCACAGTCATAGTAGTGGAACGCAAGGAAGAAGGTAGAGCTCTACCAGTCCAGAGGCCGGTGTATTACCTGACTGAAGTACTATCAGCCTCCAAGAAGAACTACCCCCATTACAAGAAGATGTGCTACGGCGTGTACTTTGCTGCCAAGAAAATAAAGCCATACTTTCAAGAACACCCCATCACTGTGGTCTGCACAGCTCCACTTTCCAAGATCATTGGAAGCCGAGACGCTTCGGGCCGAGTGGCCAAATGGGCCATAGATTTGGCCCCCTACACCATCTATTACCAGCCTCGCACCGCCATCAAGTCACAAGCACTGGCCGACTTCCTCGTCGACTAGGCCGAGTGTGACGCCCCGAGTCCGATGCGCCAGGTGTCCTCCAGTTATTCTCTTTTGTTACCTTGTCATTTGCTTGCGTGTTGCATCTTGCCATGTCATCATCCGCATTGCATCATCATGTTTTCAAAACTTGCATCCGTCCGGGTTCCCCCAGTTCTCTCCGTTGTCCGTTCTGAGCCCAACCACACTTGTACGCGCCCGCGGCACGTCCGAAATATTATTTTATAAGTGACCGGATAATGTTCTCGAAATGGGTTGAAAGTTGGCATGCGGTGTTGTTATGTTGTAGGTAGGCCGCCTACCAAGTTTCGTCGCATTCGGAGTTCGTTTGATAGCCCAACGGATAACTATAGCGGCATGATAGTCGGTCAAACGTCGGACGTTTTCGGTCTCCGGAAACAGTCGCTGGGTCTCTCTCTCTCTCTTCTCTTCTCTCAGTCCAAAGCTTTCTGCACAGTCCACTGTCAACCGCCAGACCCCGAAACCCTCTCCGCACAGTACATCGAACCCCTCACGCGCGTGTCCGAAACTTCTCCGGACCCGACCCCGAGCAGTTGTCACCGTTGGGTCCGGATCATCCCCAAACGTCTACAAAACGTCTCCGTTTTGTTAATTGGACTCCCTAGCCTATTTACCCTGACTGTCCTATTTTAATCGGAGGGACGAGATACTCCCTAACCCAGTCCCCTCAGTCGTAACAGTTGAGACCGGATCAACCCTGAAATACCATGATACTTCTTTCGTTTCTTCTTTTGACTACCCATTTGACCCGGAGCCGTCCGATGATGATCGGACGCACCTAAAAATCCCTTCCGTCTGCTATACATTCAAACCAACCCTAAAATTGAGGAGAGCTGTCCCATACTCCCTAATTACTAGCGCCGCCGCCACTCTTGTCCCTTGTCCCTCGGGATCCATCCAACCCACCTCTTTTTCTATACGCAACCAACCAGCGCCGCTCGCCATTCTCCTCGCGCCCGAGACCTCATCGCACCGACGACCATGGCCAGGCCATTGCCCTCACCTGCGCCCCTTCTTCTTTTTTCCTGCCTTCTCCTCCCTCCTCTGCTCTAATCCCCCTCTCTCTCTCCTTCTCTTGCTTCCGCAGGAACCCAAAGGAGCTCTGCCCCGACGCCATGGACAGGAGTCGCCGCTCTCTAGTTCCGACCTTGTGCGAGCTTTCCAAGCCCCAAGCCGCGCCGGATCTGGAGTGGATCACCGCCGCAGCGCCTTTTTCCCGACCCCCACGACTTTATCCAGCCCCGTTCCCGTCGATAGGCCACCGTCGTCGCTCTGGTTCGGCGTGACCAGTTCGACTACATCGCCTGTTGCTGCGCTTGCATCAACCCATTGCCGCGTCTGCACTGCTCGGAGCCGTTGCCTTCCACCGCCGCCCTTGCCTCGGATCCGGCCAGTTCCCGTGGCCCCTCGCCCCGCCAAGTTCCTCTGTTGCTTCTCTGCTGGCCCGCCATCTTCAACCTCCCTCTGCATGCCCACAATCCCGCCGTCGCCGCTCCTCTGCTTCCACTGCGTCGAACGACAGCAGACAGAGGACACCGCCTCTGCCTCGACCCCACCTAGACTCCCCTCCGTCGGCCTTCAACGCCATCCAGCACCCGGATCCGCCCCTTCGTCCCGCTCGCCGGAGTTCTGATCCCGGTCACCGGCGCCTGCCGCGTTGTTCTGCTTCGCCCTGGCCCCTTCTGCTTCGACCAGGCGAGGAAAAACGTGCGCCGCTCCCGTTGACCGCGACGCACAGGCTCAGCGCCCCCTGCTTCGATCAGCCTGCGAGGCCCAGCCCCGCTGTCCCTAGCCGGCTGCTCTGAAGATGGGCCAAAGCCCATGGTGAGGGCACCCGCGCCCCTCTTTTTTTTCTTTCTTTTCCCTCCTGTTGGGCCAGCCTATTGTGTTTCGGCCCGATATGTTTTTTCCTGTTGCTGCGGTTTTGTCTATTATTCCAGGGTTTTACAGTTTTGCAGAAAAGCCCCTGTTCTTCATGCATATAATAACTTTTCACCCGTGCATCGGAACCCAATAAACTTTATATGTAAAATGTTTAGAATTTTGTCTAGTTTCATAATATGCAACTTTCATGCATGTTTGAAATGTTTAAAATGCTGTTTGTTTAAATTTTCTCCTATAACTTGCTAAAATGGTTTAATTCATAACTAATTAACCGTAGCTTCAAATTTAATAAACTTTATATGTAAGTGGGGTAGCAAAATGCCTAGTTTAGCATGGTGGCTTTACTTTGCATGTTTAATAACTCTAAAATTATGTTTAGGGCAAACAGTACCAAACCTAATATATGCATATGAGGAGTTTCCGGACTTGTTATTTTGTTGTTCCGGCCTCATTTAAACTTGCCTAGATTAGATAGTTTCATCATGTGTCACCTCTTGCCATGCTAACAACATTTAATATTGTTGGGTACATAAACGGGATCGAACTAAGTAACTCGAATGTGGTGTTCCGTCAATATGCATCCTGTTGCATATTGAGCTCCACTTAATTTGTAGGGTTGTTTGCGCACTTTGCCATGCCATGCCTCATTAAACCGGATATGCATCATACTTGGTTGTGCATCATGCCATGTCTATGTGGTGGTTGTTTACTATGTTGTTTGCTTCTTTCCGGTGTTGCTTCTTCGGGTTGGTTCCAATAACGTCGCGTTTGTGAGGATTCATTCAACTACGTCCGTTTGTCTTCTTCATGGACTCGTTCTTCTTCCTTGCGGGATCTCGGGTAAGATGATCATACCCTCGAAATCACTTCTATCTTTGCTTGCTAGTTGCTCGCTCTTTTGCTATGCCTATGCTGTGATACCT
Organism: Triticum urartu; assembly: GCF_056163025.1. Lineage (NCBI taxonomy): Eukaryota > Viridiplantae > Streptophyta > Magnoliopsida > Poales > Poaceae > Triticum > Triticum urartu. The sequence goes on along the minus strand of NC_141874.1, from coordinate 366,041,141 downwards.
ACCACTTGCTTATCATGCCTCCCATATTGTTGAACCAAGCCTCTAACCCACCTTGTCCTAGCAAACCGTTGTTTGGCTATGTTACCGCTTTGCTCAGCCCCTCTTATAGCATTGTTAGTTGCAGGTGAAGATTGAAGTTTGTTTCTTGTTGGAACATGGAGATGTCGTTCCTTGTTGGAACATGTTTACTTGTTGGGATATCACCATACATCTTATTTAATTAATGCATCTATATACTTGGTAAAGGGTGGAAGGCACGGCCTTATGCCTGGTGTTTTGTTCCACTCTTGCCGCCCTAGTTTCCGTCATATCGGTGTTATGTTCCCGGATTTTGCGTTCCTTACGCGGTTGGGTTATAATGGGAACCCCTTGACAGTTTGCCTTGAATAAAACTCCTCCAGCATGGCCCAACATTGGTTTTACCATTCGCCACCTAGCCTTTTCTTTCCCTTGGGTTCTGCAGACTCAAGGGTCATCTTTATTTTAAACCCCCGGGCCAGTGCTCCTCTAAGTGTTGGTCCAAACTGAGCGATGTCCGGAGCTACCAGGGGAAACTCTGGGCTGGCCCACCCGACGTCTGGCTCATTCGGTGTGCCCTGAGAACGAGATATGTGCAGCTCCTATCGGGATTTGTCGGCACATCTGGTTGGCTTTGCTGGTCTTGTTTTACCATTGTCGAAATGTCTTGTAACCGGGATTCCGAGTCTGATCGGGTCTTCCCGCTAGAAGGAATATCCTTCGTTGACCGTGAGAGCTTGTGATGGGCTAAGTTGGGACACCCCTGCAGGGATTTGAACTTTCGAAAGCCGTGCCCGCAGTTATGGGTAGATGGGAATTTGTTAATGTCCGGTTGTAGAAAACCTGAACTTGACCTTAATTAAAATACATCAACTGCATGTGTAACCGTGATGGTCTCTTTCCGGCGGAGTCCGGGAAGTGAACACGGTGTTGGAGTTATGTTTGGCGTAGGTTGTTCTAGGATCACTTCTTGATCATAGTTTATCGACCGTGCTTTGCCTTCTCTTCTCGCTCTCATTTGCGTATGTTAGCCACCATATATGCTAGTCGCTTGCTGCAGCTCCAGCTCATACCTTTTACCCTACCTATAAGCTTAAATAGTCTTGACCGCGAGGGTGCGAGATTGCTGAGTCCCCGTGACTCACAGATACTTCCAAAACCAGTTTGCAGGTGCCGTTGAACCGTGCAGGTGACGCAACCAAGCTCAAGGAGGAGCCCGATGAAGATCTTGTCCTTTGTGTTGTTTCGTTCTAGTTGATTAGTAGTGGAGCCCAGTTGGGGTCGATTGGGGATCTGTGTAGCATTTAGGGTAGTCTTCTTTTATTTTGGCTCCGTAGTCGGACCTTGATTGTATTTGGATGATGTAATGCTTTATTCATGTAATTGTGTGAAGTGGCAATTGTAAGCCAACTATGTATCTCTTTCCCTTATGTATTACATGGGTTGTGTGAAGATTACCTCACTTGTGACATTGCTTTGAATGCGGTTATGCCTCTAAGTCGTGCTTCGACACATGGGAGATATAGCCGCATCGAGGGCGTTACACCGAGACCCAGTACCTGCCGCCAGCGCCAGATTCCACTCATTGACGAATGCACTTCGATGGTTCCAAGATGCGCACCGGTTTGGGAGCCAGCATCGTCCTCGCCTCTCCCAAAGGCGACAAGCTCAGATATGTGCGGCAGATTCACTTTGCCGCCTCCAACAACGTTGCTGAATACGAAGCACTCATTCACGAGCTCCGGCTTGCCAAGGAACTCGGCATTCGCCAGATCCTGTGTTATGGAGATTCTGACCTAGTGGTCCAGCAATCGTTTGGTGACTGGGACGCCAAGGATGCAAACATGGAAAGCTACCGCTTCCTCGTCCAGCAACTCAGCGGATACTTCGAAGGGTGCGAGTTCCTCCATGTGCCAAGAAATGACAATGAGCAAGCTGACGCCTTGGCACGAATCGACTCCACCCGACAAGCAATACCCGCCGGTGTCGGCCTGCAGCGCCTCCTCAAGCCGTCTATCCGACCTCGCCAAAGTCGGATTCCATCTTTGTGTCGGCTCCTCCTGAAGCAGTAGGATCCCACATGAGGACCCCAGCAGCCGGCACGGGGAATTCGGTAGGCGGCCCGGAGACTACATCAGTCGACCCGGGTACTTCATTGACTCAGCAAGCGGCAGCCGACGCCAACCCGCCACCTCCCGGCCCAACCGCCCTTGTGCAAGTAGCAGTTCTAGCAGCCGAAGAAATTGCAGCACCTTCATGGGCTCAGCCCATCCTCAACTTGTTGGTGAACAAAGAGTTGTCCACTGATGAGATCTCGGCCCGGCAAGTGCAACGTCGGGCAGCAGCATACACCATAGTCAACAGAGAGCTTGTGAGGCGCAGCGTCACTGGTGTCTATCAGCGCTGCGTAGAGCCGGAGCAAGGCCAAGTAAACCTCAAAGATATCCATCAAGGCGAGTGTGGTCACCACGCAACTTCAAGAGCACTCGTGGCCAAAGCTTTCCACCACAGTTTTTTCTGGCCGACTGCTCTAGAAGACGCCAAGGACATGGTCCAGAAATGCAAAGTGTGCCAGAAGTTTCGTTCAAAGCCACATCAGCCGGCTTCTGCACTCAAGACCATTCCCATTGCCTGGCCCTTTGTCGTCTGGGGCCTGGACATGGTGGGACCATTCAAGACGGCACGCGGCAGCATGACTCATCTGCTTGTTGAAGTGGACAAGTTCACCAAGTGGATAGAAGCAAAGCCAATTAAGAAGTTGAATGGTCCGACTGTTGTGACTGTCATCTCCGACATCACCATCCGGTATGGCATACCACACAGCATCATCACCGACAATGGCACAAACTTTGCCAAAGGCGCCATTGCTCGTTTCTGCGTGACGCAGGGCATCCGACTGGACCTAGCGTCTATTGCCCATCCGCAGTCAAATGGCCAGGTGGAGCGAGCAAATGGCCTCATTTTAACCGGCATCAAGCCCAGACTGGTCGAGCCTTTGGAGCGGTCGGCCGACTGTTGGCTCGATGAGACGCCAGCCATCCTCTAGGGCCTGCGCACAACTCCGAACAAGTCAACTGGCTTTACACCTTTCTTCCTCGTCTACGGTGCCGAAGCCGTCATCCCGAAGGACATAGAATTTGACTCCCCTCGAGTTACCATGTACACCGAAGAGGAGGCACAAGAAGCACGACAAGGCGGCGTCGATCTGCTGGAAGAGGGCCGGTTGTTGGCACTCAGTCGGTCCCCATCTACCAGCAGATCCTGCGCCGATACTACAACCAAAAGGTCAAGCCAAGATCCTTCCAACAAGGAGACCTTGTGCTCCGGCTGATCCAGCGAACAGCCGGCCAGCACAAGCTCTCGGCACCTTGGGAAGGCCCCTTCATTATCAGCAAGGTGTTGGGCAACGACTCCTACTACCTCATCGACTCTCAGAAGCCTCGAGCACCCAAAAGAGATGACTCCAGCAAGGAGACGGAGCGACCATGGAATGCGAACCTCCTGCGAAGGTTTTACAGTTAATGCAGTATGTACCACACCAACTTTTGTATTAAGTACGAAGACTCCGAGTCCCCCGAGAAGAGCTCGGGGACTGCCCTCTTTTATCTATATGATAAGTATCATGCCTGTCATTTGTGTTATTTCATTAGTCTGTATGGCACCGGGTTTGACCAGTCGACCCGGGGACTTGCCGCCTTGTACTATGAAATGCTTCCTGCAGCCGAACAAGTAATGAGTTGGTACCTAAGCTTTCTCCTGCCAGAAGTCGCAGCTCGCAGAGCGACTGTTCGGTCGGCAGGAGTTAAGGCAGAAGGGGTGCATGAAAAATGGCTAAGGACCTAAAAGCATACACGTAGTCCAAGTCGGCTTCCCGCCTCACCGACCGGCTGTCAAGCAGCCGGCCGGACGACTCCTACTTAACTTGCTAGAAAACTCTAATTGGCTAAGTACTTGCCTTCCTGAAAGTGGCTAAGTACTTGACCCAGCCACAGTCCATGGAACGGTTGTTCTCTTGGCAAGACGGCAACCGAGGGAAGGTGGCAAAGGAAAAAAGCCAAAGAGCAGAAGCTAGGAAAGATAGTACTCGGCAAAAATATTTACACGTCAAAAAGCTCTTGGCCAACATTCAACAAGAGTTTAAAATACACCCCGCGGGCGGAATTGTGCGAAGTTAACAAAGTTTGTATAGACTGATAAGCAGGAAGAAACGAAGGTAAAATGATAGCTTAGGAAGCAGCAGACGGGTTCGGCGGAACGGTGGAGTCGGTGGTGCCGGCTGGTTGAGCGGCCAGCTGGTCGGTCCCCGCTTGATCGCCTTCAGCAGTAGCCGGCCCGCTCGGGCGTGGCTCGTTGCTGGAGGCACGGTCGAGTTGAGGATGGCCGTCCGCTCCGATCTCTGGCGCCTCCTCTTCCTCCTCCTCTTTGTCTTCTCCCTCGTCGCTAGAGTCGATCACCTCGGCCGAGTCCTCGCCATCCTCCGGGTTCAGCCCGAACCACTCTGGTGGCGCCTCGGCACCATTCTCAGCCAGCTCTGGGATGAAGATGCTGGTGTTGGTCTACTCGGTGATCGTCGCCGCCCGCTTGACAAGATCACCCTCCATTGCCACCAGCTCCTCCTGGGCTTCCTGTCAAAACGTGGTCAACTCCAAGGCCCGTCGTGCTCCGGCCCGGGCTGAGGAGCCCTTCCACGCCTCAAGGCGGCCGGCCGCCACCTCCAGCCATTCGGCAGTCCAGCTGGGTGTGCGCGGAGCTGGCATATCGGGCCACAGGGCAGCGACGGCCTGGGTGTCGACACGCTGAAGGTGGCGCAGCATCCAATGAGTCGGCCGAAGACGAGCCTGGATGCTGAGAAGCTGCTTGCGAAGAGTGCGGGGGGCGTTGGCGGCGATCTCCTCACCTTCTACCCTCCTTACTTCGCGATCGGCCTCAATAGCCTGGTTGGCAGCACCAGACTGACCTGGGAAGAAGTCTGCTCGGACAAAAAAGCAAAGAGTGAGATCAGAAACAAGAAGTCGGCTCGTTCAGAAGCCGGCGGCTTGAAGAAAGAGTAAAGAAGGCACCTTACCATCGACCATGTCTTCAATCTCGCCAAAGCCGGCTGTCAGCATTGCCTCCTTGTCGGTCCAGGCAGAGCGCTCGATCTCGAACTCAGCAAGGAGACCTGCCTCCTTGTCCTCCGCCTCCTTCTGGGCCTTCTTGAGAAGCTCCGCCTGTTCCGCCAGTTGCGTGGCCAGCCGGTCACGCTCCTCGGCCAGCTTGTTGCAGTCTGCCTCCCTGGCATGCAGCGCGGTGTTGACTTCGCCCAGCTGCTGCTGCAGGGTGGCGTTGGCCTCTACAAAAGTAGAAGAAGAAAAGGACATCAATGATCAACAAAGAGAAAAGCAGTTTCTAGGAAGATCCGGCCCGACTGCTCAGCAGTCGGCCCGTATCTCGGGGACTACAGCCCACGGGTGCGCCAGCGCGCCCCCGTAGAGAAAGAAAAGACTTACTCCGGCTCTCCGACAAGTCGATGACCCGTTGATCCGACTCCTGGACTTTGGAGTTGAAGGCGGCCGCACGGAGGTTATGATAATCCTACAGAAAAGATATCGGACAGTATCAGTAATAGGAGCTTGCCAATTAAATTTCCGAGCCGCCTGCTCAGCAGCCGGCCCAAAACTCGGGGACTACACCCAGTGGTTGCGCTGGCGCACCCCAGGAAGCAGTACAAGAATCAAAAACAAAGAAGCAGGAAGCATACCCGGATGGCTGCTCGCGACTCCAGGAACGCATTGTTGCAGTGCTTGAGTGTGTCGGCCTCTGCGCTGAGCTTGGCCTGGACGTCCAGGATTTCCTTGTTCAAAGGGCTCATCCCGCTGCCCCGCACCCACCCAATGGGCGCGACGCTGGTCGCCTCGGCGTCCGGGAGCGAAGAGCCCGCGACGCCGGTCTCCAGTGGGCGTGACGCCGAGGCCGCTTTTGCAAATAGGCGGCGCGAGGGTGTGCGGACCTCTGGAGTCGGGCCCGTCACCATCTCGGCTCCGGCTGGTGGCATCAGCGGGTCAGCTGGCTGTTTGTCCCGTGCCTCCTCGGAGGGTGGTGACAGGGGCACGATTACGTCCGGCATGATGACGTCGTCGCCGTCCCTCTCCATGATCGGGTGCTCGTCACCGGCTCCCCCAATCGGCGCCACGAACTCTGGTGGTGGTAGCGCGGAGTTCAGGGGGGTGACGAATATCGCCGACTGACGGCGCACATCTTCCTCGGCCCGCTTCTTCGCCGTGTCGGCAGCTTCAGCCTCCGCCAGCTTCTTCAAAGCGGCGGCCTCCGCCTTGTCCGCCTCTGCCTTCTCCAGGCGGGCGGCTTCCCGCTCCTCGCGCGCCTCCTGTGCGTTTCACTCCGTCGCCTCCCGGAGGTCGGCGGCCGGATCAATTCGCCGGGTGGTGGTGGAAGTCTCCGCCGACCCCACGATGGAGTCGGTGGCCGAATTCTAAAGAGAGAGCGGAGACCTAAAATCAAGAAATAAAACAAAGGAAGTTCAGAAAGAATCAACGAGAAAGAAGAACACAAGGGAAAGATACTTACGCTGACACCATAGGAGGTGCCTTTGGGAGCTTTTGGTACATGGCCGCCTTCGCTGCGACCTCTTTCCGCCTGGTCGTGGCGGTTGGATTCTTGGCCTTCTTCGGCGCACTGACGAACAAGACGGCGCCTTGCTTACTCTTACGCGTGCCGCCTCGAGCAGTCGGCTCAACGGAGGGGCCCGCATCCGCCCTGCCGGCTCCCCGCGCAGGGCGCGGCTCTTCCTCCTCCTCCTCCTCATCAGGCCAGGTCTCGATGTCGGCTTCTTCGGAGCCGCCAACTTCGTAGACGCCGCTTGTCGCGGTGTCCTCCAAGGCAGCCGCCCCCAAGTCAGGGTCGTCCACGTCGCTCACCACCCGGTCTGGTTGGTAGTCACCACCCACCCCTACGATGGCGGCTGTCGCGTCCGACATATAGATCTATTTCAGATGATGAGAGGCCAGCTGATCAAGACCAAGATTAAGACTAAGACGAGTATCAAAAAGAAAGAGTTGTAAAACTTACCGCGGGCGGCGGGTCGGCACGAGAATATGGCCGCTTGCCGAAGCTCCAATACCCCTCCAGCTTGAGGCCGGAGAACTCATTCACCATGTTCGCGACCATGGCAGCCGGCATATCCTTGGTGCTCAGCTGGCACGGGTTGTGATGCCCGCTCATCTGGCTGATCAGGTGCGGCCGACCTTGGAGCGGGAGAACCCAGCGCTCGACGAAGGCGACCAGCAAGTCGGACGCCTTGAGGCCTTCGGTCTCGGTCAGCTCCCGGGGCCGTTGGATGGCGGCGGCGCCATCTACTGATACCGGCTTCGGCTTGTAGCCCCGGCTGGCCCGGGGCTCGGTAGGCGGGCCGGCTACGTAGGCCGGCAGGTTGATGAAGTCGGCAGCCGGGTCCACGTTCTCCACGTAGAAGTAGGATTACTGCCACATCTTGACCGACTGTGGCAGCTTGATGGTCGGGAAGGCATTCATTGGCGACGGTCGGCGAAACACGATGAAGGCGACACACTGGGCAGCCACCTCCCGGACAGAGGTGCCTAGCTTGGTGTAGAAGAAAGCTCCCCACAGCTCGATGGTGGGGAGGATGCCGAGGTAGCCTTCGCACATCGTGACGAAGGTGGCCAGAAGCATCACGGTGTTGGGCGTGATGTGATGGGGCTAGAGGTGATAGAATTCAAGAAACAAATGGAGGAAGCCGCTCGCCGGCAGGCCGAAGCTGCGGATGAAGTGCGAGCGGAAGACAACCCGCTCGCCTTCTCTCGGCGCCGACGAGATCTCCCCCTCCGGCGGCCCGCATGCCTTCACGAGGCCCGCGCCGGGAAGACGCCGTGTCTCACGGAGGAAAGTAATGTGGTCCTCATTAACGTTGGACCAATCCTAGTCTCCTCCTCGCTCACGCGCCATGGAGAGATCGACGAAGAGAGGACGCGGCGAGGGAGCTGGGAATGGGCGGAGCAAGGAGGGTTCGGGCGGACGAGCTCAACGGAGACGAACTATGGCAGTGCTCCGGCATGGCTAGGGGGCGCTGCGACGAGAGGAAGAAGAAGGAGGCAAGGACGGGGTGGAGGGCGCACGTGCTCCGCCGCTCCCTCTCCCTCCCCTACTTATAGCCTACGGGATATGAAGCCGAGGGGGCGGGCATGGGATCGTGCGATTAACTATGCCCACGACCCCACGCACCCACCTTTATCGCGCGAGTTACTACACGCAGTAACTCCACGGGGAAACATAACCGCCCGCCTCGACCGCAGCGGATCTGCTCGTGCTCTGAGGCCCGGTGATGGCGGGCCCAGCCTGCAGATGCATCCCATCGCGTCCGTGGGCTTGCAGGCTGGCCTGGCTGGCTGGCACCACGTGGCGTGCCCATGATAGGCGGCGGGCCGAGAAGCTTAGCTAGCACGCCACCTGGTTCCCACCGTTGCATTCGAAATTCCAGAAAGATCCGACTAGACGTATCCGACTCCTGCCAACAGGCTTCCCAGGAGTCGGATGAGGCTTCCTTTAGAACACCCGGAGGAGGAAACTGTTGAGGCTCCTTGGCTCATCAGTCGCGGCGCCTCCCCAGCTTCGGGGACTACTGTCGGAGTAATGGGCCACGGGTAGCCTAACCCGAGCCCTAGAACCATTCAAGACATCGGGGCCGGCTGTGCCCCTCAAGACGTCCAGATAGAGCTCCTCCTTCTGGCGGCCGGCTAGACAAGCGGCCGACTCCAGAAGGCGGCCTTGCTCGAGAAGGCGGCTCCCAGACAGGCCGACTCCTAGCAGACGTCCTCCAGAGAGGCCGGCTCCTAGCAGCCGGCCCATGGCGCCCTCAAAGTCTGCGCCCCCCATTAAGAAGACATGATAGGGAGTGGCTGTAGTGTAGCCCATCCCCCCGTATCCAAGGCCGGGCATGGCCACAGTGCTCCGTACAGGCGGAGATCTCCGCCCGGCGCGGCACTGTTGCCACTCCGCCCCTGACATCATTCCTGACAGGCGAAGCCCTGTTCCCACGACCGCTTGTCGGTATGGCCTGAGGACGATGGGCCCTGCCGGTCAGCGAGAGCCCGGAAGACGGGTGCCTCACCAGCTGGACCCGAGGGAGGCTGGCTCCCAGCAATTGGCCCGTTCCTTCCTCGGGGCCCCACGCCCCAATAACCAGATAAGACGCGGGGTGGCTACAGTGATCTCCCACCAGGCGGCGGGACTGTAGCCACGCTCCCCCGACCAAGCAAGCATCATTAGCATCACGACAATAGTAATCCGCAGCCGGCAACACCCGTGAGCGGCGGAGGCGGCCTGTCGGCTCCATACCAGACCAGCCGGCGGGGCCCAGCAGTTGGCGGAGAAGCCGACGACCAGGGAGACCGACAGCCGGGTCCCACACCCGGCCAGATTACCTTTGTACCCCTAGGGGTAGGCCTATATAAACCCCCAGGGCACCCATGCAAAGGGTAGGAACCTGTTAGAATTAGACTCACACCTAGGGGAAGAGGAAAGCAAGCCTTGTCTTCTTCTACCTCTAGCATACAGCTCGAGGAGAACCATTGTACTCACTAGAGCTTTAGTGATCATGCGGAGACCCCGCAGAGCGGGACTAGGGGTGTTATCTCCTAGGAGAGCACTAAACCTGGGTAAAGTATGACGGCGTTCGTGTCTACGCCTTATCCCCAAATCTTACCGGTGCATCATTCAAATTTCTCTAATCAACTCGGGATATCTTCGTTCACTTGTATCTAAATTCTCTTAAGCATCTTCGTTCATTTGCTAATTGTTCCCGGTGTTTCGCTATCTTTCCTTTGATCGTTTTCCATTCTTTCGGTGGTTCGTTCAAGAGTTCTCTTCCTTGGTTATCATATCAATTTATTCGTTGTTTCAATCCTTCCGGTGGTTCGTCGAAGACCTTCTTAACTTTGCGCTATATCTATCTTAATCATTTCTCCGAGAATAAGTAGTATGCCAAATCCATTGTGGGTCATCAATTTAATTGTTGAAGGATAAGCATAATGTAATTCTTATTCCTGTTTCATCGAGTGAATTCAATTCCTTATTCTGGAGGCTCATCAAATTCTTGATTTCATTTGTTCATATTTGTTTTCCGGAGTTCTAGGTCTTCCGCATTATCTCACCGCGAAGCTCCATCTAAATCATCACAAGGCTTCACCTTGTGTTTTCAACCTCTCTTTCTTTTCGTTATCCTTTTTATTACCGTAGTTCTTCAGGGAGGCTCTACATGATGGCTCATCACGGATTTAATTCCTTCTCGGAGTGTTCATCAAGATTCTTTTCAAAGGAGCTCAAGTATTCTTCATGTTGCATTCCAAAGTGCAATTCTTTCTATCTTATCTTTTTCAGGTGGTGTTATGTCTTTCTTGACAATTTCCCTTCGTGTTTCATGATTCAAAAGTTGTCCGGAATGACATATTTTAAACCCATCATTTTCAATTCGTTCATGAGATCCTTTGCTATCCATCAATCTCTTCTTTGGAGTTATCTTGGGTTATATTTCACCTAAAGGCTTCCCTAAGGAATGTTGCTCTTGAGGTGCTTATAAATGACCCAAGTTCTTCATTTATCCTCCCGGTGAAATAAGTTTCTCGTCTCCTTGTTCATATCAAGCCAAATCTATTGTTTTCGTTAGTGGCAGAATTTCACCTGAGTTTTGAGATGTTTTCCATAAGCCCACTACAATTTTTTTTGTTTCGTTGTTGGTTTTCCAACAACTCCGTTTTAACCTTCTTGGAAGGGTGCTCTCCAAGCTCTTTTGTGGCAGAAGTGGGCATTTTCTTCTCCATTCTTTCATTCCAATGATCCATCTTCTATTCTTTATTTTGGATGCATTGTCATGTTGCTCTTCTCTCTCAACATCTCGAGTTGTGAGGATCGTGTTCTTTTCGTGCTTATCCTTTTAACTGGAGTGTTGTGTCCTCTGCTCAAGTTCTTTTCATCTTATCAAGTCTTGCATCTCTTGTTAACCGGAGTGTTGTCTGAATTTGATCTTCCTTGTTCCTTTTTTATAATAGAGTGTTTCCAACTTTGTTCATCTCCGTTGTATTCTTTTCTAGAAATGGTTTAACCTCTCAAGGTTCTTTGGTTTCACTCGTTTGTTAAAGAAGCAACTTATTTTACCTCTCCTATTCCTCTTCTATTTCCCTCCAGTGCCATCCTAAATCTCGGGACGAGATCCTCTCATAGTGGTGGAGTGTTGTAACACCCCGGATACAACTTTCCATATTCGTAACTCCGACCCTTGCTGTTTCCGGAGATGCGATATGAGATTCCCTTCATGGTTGGTTTTTTGTTTTCGTTTTGCATTTTGTTCATGTCATGCATTTCATATCATGTCACCATGTGCATCGCATTTGCATACATGTTCGGCTCAGGCATCCGAGCATTTTCCCCGTTGTCCGTTTCGCAATCCGACACTCCCACATGCACCCGGCTCACCCCTCTTGTCTCTTTTCATGAGAGGGTGTTGAAAATTCTTGGAATGGACCGAGATTTGCCAGGTGGCCTTGGTACACCACCGGTAGACCGCCTGTCAAATTTCATTCCATTTGGAGTCCGTTTGATGCGCCAACGGTTAACCGGGTTACCGCGAAGGCCTCTTGTGTGTTGCAGGCCAACACCCCTCCAAAACGGCCTAATAACCCATCTAAACCACTTCCATATTCTCCGTCATCAGATCACGATCACGTGGGCGAAAACTACACCTCATTTGGACACTCCAAACTCCTTCTACCTATATATATGTGATCCCCTCTGAAATTCGCGGTCTAACCCTAGCCTTCTTCCTCCTCGCGCTGCCGGACACGTCCACCCTCACGCCCGGACATGTCCGCCACCGCCTTCGGCCAACCAGAGGCTGCCACATCACCCCCGCTGGCCCTCTCTACCCTCCGCGTCACCGGGCCCGTGGGGCCCATCGCCGGCCCGGCCTCGGGCCGCGCCCCACGCCGCCGCCCGAGATCCTCCGCCGCCTTCGCCGGAGATCCTCACCGCCGGTCGCCGCCGCGCGCCTTGCCCCGCCGCCTCGCGCTGGCCACCACGCGCTGCCCCGCCTTCCGCGAGCGCCCGAGGCCGCGCCGGCGCCTCCCTGCGCCCGGGCTTCACCGGACTCCGCACCGCCGCCTAGTGCCGCCCGGCCTCGCCCCGCCCGAGTCGGCCGCTGTTTCATCGCGCCACGCCACCCGTGCCGAAGCTCGCCGCCGGCCGCGTCCTCCTCCCTTGCCTCACGACCCGCCGGCTGTCGCCTCCTGCTCGTCGCCAGCCATCGCCGGAGCCGCCACGCTTGCCGGAGCCGGATCCACCGCGGGTTGGATCAGATCCACCCGCCCATCCAACCAAACGCCTCCCCGCGTCGCGATCCACTCCGTCCCAGAACCACCTCGTCCCGTTGACTTTTTCGGAGGGTGGTATTTCACCAAGTCTCGAATATGTGACATTTTCATGCCTACTTCATCATGCCACATCTTGTTTCTCAGTGCTCTGAATCATGCATATTATATATCAGAATAATCATTTTGAGATGCTCTTCATTTAATTCCATTGTGGCATGTTTGTTCGAGATCATCTTAATGCCCAGATCAATGATGCAAGAGTGCTATAAAATGTTTACTGCTTCTACTTATCAATTTATGGTGATTTGTCATTTTTGTCATGTTTGATGTGTGCTTCATATGAGCATGAGCTCTAGATGTGTTGTGATCTACAACATGCCATCTTTACAGAGGTGCTTGTCTTGCATTTTTGTGATCAATGGGATGACTATAACAAGCATGCAAAGTAGCCTTCGTGATATTGTTGTGTTGAGGGACTTAGGATTTTGCTAGGTCATTTTCCTGCTGTTGTTTTGATGCCATGTAAACATGATGCTACAGTGAGATCCATGCTTGTTTTGAGTATCTTCAGTAAGGAGGTTTTAAACATATGGTTATGCTCTATCCATATATGCCCCTGTTTGCAATTATGGAGTGCCCTAGCATGTCTTGTTCTTGCTCTACTTTTGCTATAAAATGTTCCTGGCAGATTGTTTACATGTTAATCAATTTTGCCATGGTTGTTACTAGTGATCCATGCATGCTATGAACTTGCACTTTTCATGGTTAGCTTCATGAACATGTCTTCTTGTTGTTAGTATGCTTATCTTGTCATACAATGCCTTGTGGTGAGTGATTTGAGGTTGCAGAGTTGCCTTCATAATTCTATTTATGCCATGCTCTGTTTTTCCGCCAAGTCTGAAACTTTTAATAAAACTTGCTATGTTTACATGGGTGCCATCATATCTTCTGTGCCTTTTTGGCTCATGTTCAGTAAGGGACTTTTGATCTATGCATTCAGTAGTTTCATGCCATTCCTTGTATTGCTATGATATGTTCCAGTAGCATGTTGTTTTCTTGCTCCAAACATGGCTTTCGGATGTTATTTCCGGCATGTTAGTATTTTCACTAAGTCTGTGATGCTGATATCTTTTGCACTTTTGCCATGCTTGTTTGAACCTGCTCTTGTGTGATTTAGCCGTAGCTCAGTGATCATTTTTTGTCATGCATCTTGAGTACATCACTGCCATATGCCTTGTTGATATGTTGGAGTGCAGTTGCTTATCTTTTGCACTTTTTCCATGCTTGTTTGAACCTGCTCTTGTGTGATTTAGCCGTAGCTCAGTGTTCATTTTTTGTCACACATCTTGAGTACATCACTACCATATGCCTTGTTGATATGTTGGAGTGCAGTTGCTTAGTTTCTTGTTGCATTCTAGATGGCATCGGCAGTTAATCCCAGAATTGTGCCATTTTTGTTTTGCTTGCCTTTTGCAAACCATGCATCCGTTTCCGGTGATCTTTATATTGATTTCGACCGAAATCATCTCATCTTTCCAGTGGCACACTTGGTTTGCCAAGTTGATGCCTTGATCAATCTTTTCCTTCCGGAGCATGCATATGCATTGCATATCACATCTCGCATATCATGCCATGATTTGCATCATGCTGATTGTGCATTGCACCGTGATTGATTGTTGGTCCTTTGCTTGTGTTCTTGCCTTGGGTAGAGCCGGGAGACGATTACATGATCGAGGAACCTGTTGAGTACGCTAACGAGGATCAAGCTTTCGTCAACTCTGAGAACTTTGCAGGCAAGATGACCATACCCTTGAAATCACTTCTATCTTTGCTTGCTAGTTGTTCGTTCTATCGCTATATCGCGCTACCTACCACTTGTTATAGCATGCCTCCCATATTTCCATGTCAAGCCTCTAACCCACCTTTCCTAGCAAACCGTTGTTTGGCTATGTTACCGCTTTTGCTCAGCCCCTCTTATAGCGTTGCTAGTTGAAGTGAAGCTGAAGTTTGTTCCATGTTAGAACATGGATATGTTGGGATATCACAATATCTCTTATTTTAATTAATGCATCTATATACTTGGTAAAGGGTGGAAGGCTCGGCCTTATGCCTGGTGTTTTGTTCTAGTCTTGCCGCCCTAGTTTCCGTCATACCTGTGTTATGTTCCTTGATTTTGCGTTCCTTACGCAGTTGGGTGCCCCTTGACAGTTCGCTTTGAATAAAACTCCTCCAGCAAGGCCCAACATTGGTTTTACCATTTGCCTCACCACCACCTATACTTTTCCCTTGGGAGTCATGCTCTCGAGGGTCATCTTTATTTTAACCCCCCGGGCCAGTGCTTCTCTAAGTGTTGGTCCGAACCTAATCCACTTGCGGCGCCACCTCAGGGAAACTTGAGGCCTGGTTTTAGTTGTACGTAGTGTTCATGCAGTGTTGCCCTGAGAACGAGATATGTGCAGCTCCTATAGGGATGTCGGTTCATCGGACAGTCTTGCTGGTCTTGTTTTACCATTGTCGAAATGTCTTGTAACCGGGATTCCGAGACTGATCGGGTCTTCCCGGGAGAAGGAATATCCTTCGTTGACCATGAGAGCTTGTGATGGGCTAAGTTGGGACACCCCCTGTAGGGTTTGAACATTCGAAAGCCGTGCCCGCGGTTATGTGGTAGATGGGAATTTGTTAATATCCGGTTGTAGAGAACTTGTACTACAAAAAAAAAAGACACATCTGTGACATTTTGGGCCGAACAAAAAAAATTTCTGTCATACATATGACACTTCTATGACGATAATTGTGACAAAACCCGGTATCATCATAGATGTGGTGGGCTCCTACTTCTATGACAAAAAATCATGATAGAAAATGGGCTTTTCGTCCTGGGCGGGCCGGAGACGCAGCTGCATGACATTCTTTGGGCCGCCATGACGGAAAAAACCGTGGTAGAAGCGACGGGGAGGAAAATTTCGGGGAGTTCCCGGTTATGGTGGGAGGTCGGGGGCCGAGCGATGCGCGTTTCTCTCATACACGTACGCGCGTGTGTGCGAGGCGATGGCTCTAACTGAACCCGAGCGAGGCGTTGGGCTCTAACTGAACCCGAGCGATTGCACTGCAGGCTACACGTAACTGAATCCGAGCGATCGATCGATGGCTGTTAACTGAACCCGATCGAGCGATTCCTTGGCTACTGCTGCTAACTGAAGCCGATCGATGTTGCCTCTGGATGAACAGTGAGCGTTGCGGGGGGGGGGGTGGATGAGCAGGACCCCGTGGTGTTGCCTCTTGATGAACAGGACCCCGACCGATTGAGCCGGTTGGGGCTGGATGAACAGGACCCCGTGGAGGGCTGAATGAACAGGACCACCCCGTCGAGGGCTAGATGAATAGTAGACGGTGGAGGGGTGCTCGTGGAGGGGTGGTTGAACAGGAACCCGTGGTGTGGAGGACTGGATGAACAGTAGATGGTGGAGGGGTGGTTGAATGGTGGCCGGTGGAGTAGCGCGCGGTGGAGGCTGGATGAACAGGAGCCCATGGAGGCTGGAGGAGGTAGACGGTGGATGAACAGTAGCTCATGGAGGCTGGAGGGGGTCGACGGTGGAGATAAACAGTATCCCGTGGAGTCCCGTTTTGCGGTACGCCACACCCCTCCCAACGAACAGGACCCCCGTTTCGACCGTAGTGCTCCAACACAAGTCTGTTTCCTCCGTTTTGCGGTACGCCACACCCCTCCCGATCAACAGGACCCCCGTTTCGACTGTAGGAGGTCCGTTTCCTCCGTTTTGCGGTACGCCACACCCCTCCCGATCAACAGGACCCCTGTTTCGACCGTAGGAGGTCCGTTTCCTCCGTTTTGCGGTACGCCACACCCCTCCCGATCAACAGGACCCCCGTTTCGACCGTAGGAGGTCCGTTTCCTCCGTTGTGCGGTATGCCAGGGCCTGTTTCCATCGCCTCTTCCGTCCAAGCCCTCCAGATGAACACGACCACGCATTCCGTTCCGACCCATGAACACGACGACGACGCTGTTTCTCCGTTCCGACCCAGCCAGGTACACGAGCCCTCGCCGTACGTATGCGCGAGTAGGCGTTCGAGACCCCACCCGTATGTACACATATGTGGCCGTATTTTCTTTCTTGCACCCTGGCCGCCTCTACTACGACACGTGTGCGCCTCTACATCCACCAGTATATATGTACGTACACGTTCGCGACCAAAATGACAACGCTACATACGCTTCGACCAAGTGGGTCCCGACTGTCAGGCACTTCCTTGCGTGCGAAGGTGTAGCTGGTAGCTCCCAGCAGTCAGGGGGGAAACGTTTTTTTCACGAAATACGGTGGCCCGTCCGGTGGGTCCCTGCTGTCAGGTGGAGGAATCATTGTTTTTCGCTTAATAAGGAGGCACTTCCTTGCTGCCGCCGTGGACCCAGCTGTCAGCCTCTCCACTTACAGTCCACGTCCGATGGAAGTCGTTCTTTGACCACGTTGACCACGCCGCGCCGAGAGCACCAGGGCGGTGGACGACGGCGAGGCCTAGGAAGGGGACGACGCGGAGCCGGTGAAGACACGGCAGTGGATGCCCACGCGGAGAGGAGTATGAGGCTTCACTCGTTTGGCTGCGGTGTGAGGCTGCCGTTGCCGCAGGGCCTGGCCAGCAGTGGGAATAGTAGGGGATGGTGAGGCCTCTGCGGCAGCACAGCCGGCCACGGGAGGCAGGAGCAGGCGGCACGACCGGCACTGCTTTAGGCGGCTGGAGCAAGAAGACCAGAGGTTGAAGAAGCACTACGGCCGTTGGATGGACATCGTATGGTCACTGGAGCTAGAATCGTGCATATTGACTAAGTTGACAAAGCCCTCCGTCCCCGTCAACTTAGTAGGCCCACAAGTCAGCCTCCCACCAAGGTGGGTCCCAGCTAGCAGGGGGTATTCATTTTTTTGTGTGTAATAAGGAGGCACTTCCGGTGGGTCCGAGCTGACAGCAGGGGGAACATTTTTTCGCGACATACGGTGGCCCGTCGGGTAGGTCCTAGCAGTCAGGGGCAAACATTTTTTTCGCGATATACTGGTGGGCGTCCCATGGGTCCCTGCTGTCAGGTGGAGGAATAATTATTTTCCGCGTAATAAGGAGGCACTTCCTTGCGGCTGCCATGGACCCAGCTGTCAGCCTCTCCATGTACAGTATTCTTCCGATGGAATTCGGTCGTTGACCACATTGACCATGCCGCGCCGACAGCACCACGGCGGTTAATGACGGTGAGGCCTAGGAAGGGGACGACGCGGAGCCAGGGAAGACGCGGCAGTGGATGCCCACGCGGAGAGGAGTACGAGGGTTCACTGGTTCGGCTGCGCTGCCGTCGCCACAGAATAACAGGGGGTGTGGGTGAGTGGAGTGGAGGGATGGCCTAGCCAGCGGTGGGAGTAGTATGGGGGCGGTGAGGCCTCCGCGGCAGCACAGCCGGACACGGGAAGCAGGAGCAGGCAGCACGACCGGCGCTGCTTTGGGCGGCTGGAGCAAGAAGACCAGAGGTTGAAGAAGCACTACGGCCGTTGGACGGACATCGTACGGTCAGTCGAGCTAGAATCGTGCATATTGACTAAGTTGACAACGCCCTTCGTCCCCGTCAACTTAGTAGGCCCACTATACTGGGTCCCAGCTAGCAGGGGGAGTATTCATTTTTTTGTGCGTAATAAGGAGGCACTTCCTTGCGTGCAAAGATATAGCTGGTGGGTCCGAGCTGTCAGCGGTGGTAACGTTTTTTCGCGAAATACAGAGGCCGTTTCGGTGGGTCCCAGATGTCAGGTGGAGGAAATCATTATTTTGCGCGTAATAAGGAGGCATTTCCTTGCGTGCGGCCGTGGACCCAGCTGTCAGCCTCTCCACGTACAGTCCACTTCAGATGCATGTCGGTCGTTGACCACGCTGACCACGCCACGCCGAGAGCACCAGGGCGGTGGACGACGGCGAGGCCTAGGAAGGGAACAACATGGAGGCAGGGAAGACTCGGCCGTTGTTTTTGTTTCCCACGCGAAGGGGAGTACAACTTTATGAGGGTTTACTGGTTCGTCTGCCGTCGCCGGAGAATAACAGCAGGTGTGGGTGAGTAGAGGGATGGCTAGGCCAGCGATGGGTGTACGATGGGGCAGTGAGGCCTGTGCGGCAGCACAGCCGGCCGTGGGGAGGAGGGAGCAGGCAGTCCCGCCGGCGCTTGTTTGAGTGGCTGGAGCAGGAAGAGCAGAGATTGAAGAAGCACGACGGCCGTTGGATGGACATCCAATAGTCACTGCTTGTGCGTCAACCTTTTTTTAGGAAAGCCTCAAATCTGTGGAAAACAGCATACAACCCATCTGCCATTATTTCTAATAATTTTCAGCCCAGTTGCTAATTCATAAGGTTTTTTTGGAGCCCATATTCTTTTTGTTAGCATTACAGCCCAAATTGTGGCCACGGTTAAAAAATTATACGAAATTTTGCATATTTTGGTGCGGTCCGAACTGTTTTTGATCCCGAAACTTCGACTCACATTCAAACTGATTTTAAAAATAAATGTATATCAATATAAAATCCAACAAATTCTCCACGCATAAAAATTAATGTAATTTAAAATCTTGAAATGAAAAAAAAGATATTTGAAACTAATTACCGGTTTGATGTGTTTTAAAAATGTACATCCCATTTCTCATTACTGATGGGCCATTTTCTCGGCCAGCCGAATGAAAGCTCTCCTCGTCTTGAAAGATTTGCAGCCCAACAGGCCTGACAAAGCGACTTTCTTGGCAAATCACAAAAAAACTGGGGTGTGGCCATGGACCCAGCTGTCAGCCTCTCCACGTACAGTACTCTTCCGATGGAAGTCGTTTCTTGACCACATTGACCACGCCGTGCGGAGAGCACCACGGCGGTGGACGACGGTGAGGCCTAGGAAGGGGACGACATGGCAGTGGAAGCCCGCGCGGAGAGGAGTATGAGGGTTCACTGGTTCGGCTGCGGTGTGAGGCTGCCGTCGCCGCAGGGCCTGGCCAGCGGTGGGAATAGTAGGGGGCGGTGAGGCCTCCGCGGCAGCACAGCCGGCCACAGGAGGCAGGAGCATGCGGCACGACCGGCGCTGCTTTGGGCGGCTAGAGCAAGAAGACCAGAGGTTGAAGAATCACTACGGCCGTTGGATGGACATCATTATTTTGCGCGTAATGAGGAGGCACTTCCTTGCGTGCGAAGATATAGCTGGTGGGTCCGACCTGTCAGCGGGGGGAACATTTTTTTAGTCCATTTGGTGGGCTGGGTGAAACAATGATGTAGCATCTATGCAGCCCGTTTAAATCCCATTTGCATTTTTCTCAAAATCCGCGGACTTGCTGGGCTGGGTGAAAATATCATGTTGGGCTAGACGGAGAAATGTTATAAAAACATAAACACATGATTGCACGTCAGTAAAATCTTTGCAAGCTTATGTACGCAATCACTAGGAGTTAACTTGCCAAGTTATATATAAACAATTATTATTATTATTTTGTAAGAACTTTCAACTTACGAAATAAAATATCATTTTAATTTGATGAGTTAATAGTACGTGGGGTATTATTATTTTTTAGGCTAGACGTGGGATAGTTGAGTTGGTTCTAGGGGAAAGTACTGGGAGAAAACTCAGTTTACATCGAAAAAGAAAGTGGGAGAAAATTCAGAGACCTGCTGGGTCCACCTGAGGAGGGGAATATGTTGGGAGGAAGGAGATTCAAAGCACGACAGCCGAGTGAACTAGTTTTTTTACGGACAAGTGAACTAGTTTACATACATAAGCAAATAGCCACTAAAAAAGCAATCAGGTTAATGGGTTCTTAAAATAAATATTTTAGACAAAACAGATAATTATGACACATAGGCTAATGCATGAAAAACTTAGATGATAAAGGTGCTTATAAACAGATAAAGTACAACATCTGGACCTTCCTGGCACGCTTGATCATGACGCTGCGGCTGTCCATGTACTCGTCGGTTGCGGGAAGCAGACACACCCTCATGTCCAAGATCTGCATGTACATGTCGTAGCATGCGTATGCGTGCTTGGCCGGGTAGGTTATGTAGGCTAGATTCAGAGGTACCTCCCACGTGTTCAGGTCGTCTTCTTTCATGTTGGCGTATCAGGGGTCGATGATGGTCTCAGAGAGGTCAACCACGGAGTCCTTCTCCTGCCCGTTGCTTATGATCTTGTATTGCTTCTAGATGTCGACAAGCTTGTTGCACCAGATGGCCGAATCATCGCGTTCTTCCTTCTCTCCACCGTAGCGAATGTGTAGTCGGCACTGCCGATGAAATGGGCGAATGCTCCAGAACCTGGTGCAGCCATAGGACTGAGGCGAGGCAGAGCTTCACCAAGTCTGTATCGTTGGTGTACATCACATTCAACTTGGTGCAGCCATAGGACTAAACGGCGAACACAAAGGGGAACTCCTTGCTGAAGTCCATATCCAGCAGGCTCACCCCTTGGATCATCATTGGAGTCTCTTCGAGTGAACGAGTGTGTAGGCAGCGGTAGCGGTTCGTTTTTCAGCTCCGGGGAACTGGATTCAACAGTAAGCTGAGTGTGTACATGCGACAACAGTTACTACCCCTCCCTCATCTGCTGCACGCCCGACAGAAGATGCACCCTCGGCCACATGTTGGTTCACGAGCGGGTCTGTATTGGTACTGTAATAACATGAGTTAGTGGTCACTTTACTTAAATTTAATTAGCTCTAATATAAATTTATACTTAAAACAAGCAATGCATTCGCTCGTTCTATCAGTGCCACAGGATCAACATGCACAACAATTAGAATTATTATTCTTAGGACGCACATGATCAGCACATTTGTCGCACTTTCACAAAGATAATACTACCAAGTTTGAACGGTTTGTTATGGTTGTTGTCCTATGCATCATCATGCCGTGTTTCCCAGCTTGCAAGATTCAGAACCAACAAATAAGATCCAAATAATAAGTACAACAAAGATGCCTACACATCTCATTGATTCCCAGCTTGCAAGATTCAGAACCAACAAATAAGATCCAAATAATAAGTACAACAAAGATGCCTACACATCTCATTGATTCCCAGCTTGCAAGATTCAGAACCAACAAATAAGATTCAAATAATAAGTACAACAAAGATGCCTACACATCTCACTGATTCCCAGCTTGCAAGATTCAGAACCAACCCATTAGAGCCTTTTGATAAAGTGAATATCGGGATTAAATCCATCTTCGCTAGCCATGTCATACAATCGAAGAACTTGGCGAATGCTCTTGACCGTCACACATCTATAGTTGAGTATTCCTGTTTGCATAGCACAAACCAGGAGAGCATGATTTCACTTTAATAGTGGCCTCCTTTACTCAACCTGCAGCTCCACTCGGATGAAGCCTGCCTGGACTTCCATGATTCAATTCATGCGCCTTTTTCTGCAGTTCACCTGAAATGAAGCAAAGATTGCATCATTCAGCTAGCAAGAAGTACTTGCTCTCGTGAGTTGGCAGGTTCTTCTTTAGTAGTTGCACTAAAATTGAGGAACAATAAGGTTGACTGTCCGGCTCATGTAAGGTGCAACTATAATTTTGTTATCCTTTTGTGCAGTTCCACTAAAATAAAGTGCCATTATGGTGACAGTGACGGCTCATCTTGCAAAGGCTAATAAAATGTTGCACGAGATTACCAGTAGAACTAAACGGAGATTTTGGAAACTCCAATCACCATTTTGTGCAGTTCCACTAAAATTGAGAGATGTTGCCCACGTGACATTTTAGTTGAACTGCACAAGACACTCATTCCAAAAAAAAGTGTTTTGTGCAGTTCACCAAAAGGTCACAATAGCAACAAGGTGAAATGGATATCCCTATCTGCACAAAAAGATAGAAAGTAAACAGTTGATGGCCAATAAGAATATACAAAACATATACAAAATGAAAAGAAGCATCTTAATTATGTTCATGGCAATCACGCAAGGACAGTAGAAATTTTAAAACGTTAGCAATGCTTCATGTTACCAAAAGCATTATGATCAACAATGAGATTCCTCAAATATGGGATTACTTCAATGGTGGCATTGCTTGTTTACCAGACACAGTAAATCAATAGCAGCTAAAGAGTTGGTTTAAGGGCATGGGACCGTGGGGACACCAGGACACTCAGCAGCATAAAGGAGCAACTTACTTATCATACTGGGGAAAACAGCAGGAGTGCCATTTGTAACACAGTTTAATTGCATCTTATCACTAGAGGCATTAGATTAACAATAACACTGGTTAGACATGTCCCTAAGGTAACAGTGTGATCGCTTCATTTTACATGCGCCCTTACATTAACAACAGCAAAAGGTTGGTATAAGGACATGCGACAGTGGATGCATCAGCACAATGTACCTACAAGGAGGCATAAAGTGGTGATGTCGAGTTTGTTCATGCTATGTGAGGGCAGCAAACCTAATCCTGGAGACCTTGTACTATGTGAGGGCAGCAAATCTAATCCTGGAGACCTTTTACTATGTGAGGGCAGCAAATATAATCCTAGAGACCTTTTACTATGTGAGGGCAGCAAATCTAATCCTGAGACCTTTTACTATGTGAGGGTAGCAAATCTAATCCTGAGACCTTTTACTATGTGAGGGCAGCAAATCTAATCCTGGAGACCTTTTACTATGTGATGGCAGCAAATCTAATCCTGGACATACTTTGTTGACTTGTCCACCAGCCGCCACTTGCTATCCTTTTTTCAACCAATAATAGATCTGTTCCTTATCCAGTTTGTACTGCGTTCTCCCATTATTTCCCTTTTCAGCCAAGAGACCGGTTGGGTATCGGTCTCTACTACTTTCACCATATTATTTCCTCTTTGAATCAAGTCCTAGATTCATGCTACAACTTTCCCCCCTTTCTTTGTTGTTTGAACAAAGCCCTAGATTCGAATGCATGAAGTAGCTTTACCTCTAATAATACTAAAAATTTAGGTGGCTTTGGAAGAGCTGATGGGAGTAGAAAAAGATGCACATGCAGACACGTGGGGAGCTGGGGCAGTAGAGCAAGGCCACTTTCGAAGAACTTATACCTGAGGGTCGCCGGGATGTCGGCGGCGGCAGGTCGGATCTGCGGACAATACGGCAGGGAGGAAGAAGGGTCGGAGGACCTCCCGAGCCGGCGCTGTGTCGGAGGGAACGACACGGGCATAGGATCGGGCCCCTCCGGCAGTTGTGGGTTTCCTCCCTCGGCGGCGATGACCGCGTGAACGATGCACCTTTTAGTCCTCTACACACACCGGCCGAAGGGATCCGGCCGGATCAGTGACCAGCGGTGAGCAGAGAGAAAATGTCGCTACCGTTGTCATGTTTATATCTAGAGAGGATGAGAGAATGAAGAGAGCAACCCTAGTAAAGCAAGCGCTCAGGCCCCTGCATCCATATATAGTGGAGTGATTATCTTTTTTATCTCCACAACAAGCGTTTCAATTTGTGTATGTGGCATTAAAGAAAACAAACTCTCTATTTAAGGTGACTACTATACGACTCCTACTTACTACTAGTAGTAGTACTACAGTATTGTTCACTTGTGCTCCCCACCCCTCCATTCATTGAACAACCCCACGGGTGAATAAACATACAGTACTTACTGTATTTATATAGAACGAACAAGCTCGAACTATTCTCGCGTAGTTAAAAGTTGAGGGCGGGGTTTTTCCCAGGCAGTACGCGCGGCAGTTTTCGGGTAGGCGGTTTGACAGAGAGGCGAGGAGGGTGAGCGAGTGGGGCTGTGCGATTTGACGGCGCGTTACTGCTGGAAAGACTTGTGATATGACCACTCACTATAGTCATGAATTACTGGCGCTTCGACCGGGGTGATGCCCCCCTTCCGTTCCGCGCTCTAATCTGGTGCATGACACGTCGACCCGGATGCTGGCTCTCCCACATGTCGGAGTAGTAAGAAGGAGCAAAGAATGATGCAGTATATACTAGTACTATACTACTCCCTCCGTTCCTAAATATAAGTCTTTGGAGAGATTTCACTATGGACCACATACGGAGAAAAATGAGTGAATCTACACATAAAATGCATCTATATACATCCGTATGTGGTCCACAGTGAAATATCTACGAAGACTTATATTTAGGAACGGAGGGAGTACTACTCAGGTCGAAGGAGTGCGAACCACGCAGCCTAGTGAACCAGCAGTGCGAACCACGGTAGCCCAGTGAACCAGCAGTAGAAAACAATGTGGTGAGATGGCCATAAAAAACAATGTGCTACGGTCCACACTGTAGCAAGTACAGTAACACTCCTCTTTGTTTGGATCCCTGAGTTAGAGCTAGTTTGGGTTGAAATAACCTCAAATTATCGAAACAAGAGGGGTTAGTTTGAGCTAGTTTGCTCTAACCCAGCTAAAAAACTAGCCCGGTGGAGAGGTTCTAATTGCGTTAGTTATCCTCGGGCCCACTAGAAGAGAACTAAATAAATCTCCCCTGCCTGCACCAGATCGCTCCACCCCCACATATCACACGACTCCTCTCTGTTCCCCATAGGGTCGCTCGCCCTCTCTCTCCTCCGGCCGCCCTCTCCTTCTGGCCTCCGCCGCCCTACTCCGGCTGCCCTGTCCCTCCGGTCTTCGAAGTTCGCCCCGCTCCCCCTTCACCAGTCGTTTTTCTCCCTATTTCGTGCGCGGCGGCGACGCATCTACCAGGGAGGTCGCGAGAGGGGTGAGTTTGTTCGTTCCTTCTTTGTCTCACGGCCATATCAGCGATCTTGCTTGCTCTAGCGCTAATTCTGATTTGGAAAAGTAGATCCTGATCAAGCATGGTATAGATTTGTGGTGCATGCATGGAATTGTTTGATGCTACTTGAGGAGGTAATAAATCTTTCTAGAGGCCCAAAGATTCAGGTCACCTTTCTAGGTATTTCAATTTCAGGCTTACATTATTTCTAGAGGCCCAAAGATTTAGTTCACCTTTCTAAGTATTTGAATTTCAGTTTTGCATTATTTCTAGTGGCCCAAAGAATCAGTTCACCTTTCTAGGTATTTCAGTTTCAGGCTTGCATTATTTCTAGAGGCCCAAAGATTCAGTTCACCTTTCTAGGTATTTTAGTTACAGGCTTGCATTATTTCTAGAGGCCCAAAGATTAAGTTCCCAGTCGGCGGCAAGCGGCCCTGCTACCCATGTCGGTGTCGACCTCAACTCGCAAGGGCCGGCGTCGGAGGGGTTCCCGGGGCTTGGGCTCTACAGAGCCTTCCTCCAGAGCGACAATGGAGAGCTCCTCCCTCGGTGCGTGAGGGGCTCCGGGCTCCCTCCCTATCGTGAATGACTTCCGTGATGAGTTAGATCATTCTTTGTTTCATGAAGTGTTTTTTTATTTTGTGAAGCTTGATTGACGACTTGTATGTTTAAGTGGGATATCTCATTTGTATGGACAAAGTAAAAATTATCATGTTTTTCATGCTTGATTTGTATAGATGGTTCGTTTATGTCAATTGTGAGCGGGAGGAGGCCACAGAAGAGCCGGCCACACCAAGAGGGTGCTTGGATCCAAGGGACTTATTTTAGTCCGACTAAAAATAGTCTCTTTAAGAGGCTAAAAGTTCCAAGCACCCCTGACTAAAGAGGGGCTAAAACTAGTCTTGAGACTAAAAAAATTTAGTCAGGGGTACCCCTACAAAAATGTGGATTAGTCATCTCTCTCCTCATTTAAGTCCTCTCCTTTAACATAGGCGAGTTCTGGATTGGAGGGTTTGGAGGATAATAAATGCTCATTAACTTGATTTTAGTCTCTTTAGTATTTGGATCCAAGCATGGGTGAGGCTAGCAAGTTTTAGTCTCACTACTTTTAGTCACGGAACTAAAACGTATCCAAGCACCCTCCAAATCCGGCAGGAAATAGGGTCCAAAGTAGTCAAATGATTGAGATAGAGCATTTATTGTCAATCTAACCCTGCCATCCATACACCTCTTTGGTTTAGAGTTAGTTTAGGGTTAGAATCTAACTCTAACCTCTAACTGAGTTAGAGTTCTCCTTGTCTCGGTTCATCGCCATCATACTTTCCCCGTTCCTGTGTTTTCAGTATCCTGTGAATCAAAGAGGCCCTTTTTTGCCGGAAAAATCAAAGAGGCCCTTAGACTGGTTTCGGTCCAGTCATTTTTTATAAACATGTTATGTCCAAAATTTAATGAACGTGCTCTGGTTTCCACGAAAATAATCCGGTTTCATGTAGTAATTCATTCATTTATTTACTCTTCTGCGGGGGGTTTGCATGAAACTCGTGAGGTCTGAAATGTAAAGTACCCCGGCATATGCTCTGAGTCGTGCATGCACTATGACCCAGATGCTCTATGTCCCACATGTCGGCAAATGGGAGCATGTGGAAATAGCCTAGGAGTACATATAGGAGGATAAATGCGTGAAATAATATGTACTGTGAAGCATAGCCGTGGTTCGAAAAGGAGACCTAAAGTGATGACAGCTATAGGTCGCACACACCCAACTAGTGGTACTAGACATACGACTAATTTTTCCCTGAAAAAAGAAAAAAAAGGCACGAGTGCTCAGTACTCCTATTCTATAAACACGAGTCCCATCTGACAACAGCGTCCGTGCTACAGCAAGCTCTCCTCCCTCGTTTCTCTCTTCTAATTCTAAACTCGGACGACGCCCGGTGGGCGGGGTGGGTTTGCTCAACTGCGGCCCCACCCCATAGTGAAAACGTTATGACTGGAATAAAAATGCCATATGCTCCCTCCGTTCATAAATATAAGCCTTTTTAGATACTATTTCAAATGGAATACAGCATACAGATGTATGTAGACATAGTTTAGAGTGTAGATTCACTCATTTTGCTCCGTATGTAGTAGTCACTTGCTGGAATCTTTAGAAAGACTTATATTTGGGAACGAAGGGAGTATTATACTAATAAAACATTAAGGCCACGAGGCGATGCAGTGCTGGTTATAGGAGGCAAGAAGAAGAGATGCATCCATCGACGACGTCCACCTCCTCGACTCAGTGCGCCGGCCCACCGAACGGCACCTAAGTAGTAGCGGCTTTCGTGGCCAGGTCGACGTGCTTCTGAACAATGGCGTCCAAAGATTCCAGCCGCTGGAAGAAGGCCAACGTCTTTCTATCCTTGCTTGACTTGTAGTGGCCTATGTAGACGATTTTCTTGTAGACGTGGATGTGCAGGTCGACGGTTTCTTGCATGGCGAGGCGCTGTGCGGCGAGCGCGTCCTTGAGGTGCACATTCTTCGTCGCGACCTCCGGCAACTGCAGGGCCACCAGGGCTTGAAAGAGTTCGTCACCATGGAGGCCGATGAGGGTGGCAGGCAATGAGGATCCTGGGCGCGCGGGCTGGAGCAGTACGGCAAGGTCGTCCGTGCGCTTCTTGACGGCGATGAACTTGCGGATGGAGTTGACCATCATGTCATCCATGCGAGAGGCAAAGCTAGTGTCGACGAGGGCTACGATGCCTGTGGTCACCAGCACCCTCTGGAAACGCTGCGCGGTGCGGGGCCGCAGGCTGGCGCTGTCGGATTTCGGGTTCCAGCAGACCCTTGAGGTTCGAACACTGGGGTGCGCGCGGAGCTTTCGTCTCCTACCTACCTGCACCCCTCCGCCTTGCTAGGATCTAAACTAAGGAAAGAACAACACAAGAGACATAGGGTTTATACTGGTTCGGGCCACCGTTGTGGTGTAATACCCTACTCCAGTGTGTGGTGTGGTGGATTGCCTCTTGGGCTGATGATGATGAACAATACAAGGAAGAACAGCCTCGCGAGGGTCTGTTCTTGGCTGGGGCGATGAACTGTTGGGAGGAGCTCAGTCGCCCTTCTCTCTCTCTCTCTCTCTCTCTCTCTCTCTCTCTCTCTCTCTCTCTTTCTTTTTGCCCTCGGTCCTCTCTCCCCTGTCTAGCAGGTGGCTGGTCCTATTTATAGGGGCCCTGGTCCTCTTCCCAAATATCGAGCGGGAAGGGAGCCAACAATGGCGGGCTAATTTGAAGGGGGACAGCTAGTACTAGCTATCCTGACAAAAGTAGTCTTCGCCTGCGCAAAGCTCTGGTGATGACGCCGTCTTGGGCTCCACGGTGACCTCCATCTCATAGTCCTCCTGGTCTTGGTCTCGTTGCACCGAAATGGCAACCTTTTCCTGATGCCTCGGTACTCCGCGGCTGCGCTTGCCCCCTTTGCACCAAAGAGGAAAGGAGGACACTACGCGGGCTGGCACCCGCCTGGCGCCCTCGGTCATCATGGCTTGCGTCACGGGCACCTCGTGAGGTACCCTGCCTTGATCTCTCCGCCTCCTCGTGAGCCAGCCTGACGAGGCCGTGCCTGAGGAAGCTCCGCGTCGTCCACCCCGCGAGGCTTGGCCCCTCGCGAGGGTCTTGGGTTTGTGTTGGTGAAGATGGGCCGCGCTGGGCCCCCTTTTGAGCCACGCCGCAGGCCGTAGGCAGGAAAGTCTGGGGACCCCCGTTCCTAGAACGCCGACAGTAGCCCCCGGGCCCAAGGCGCGCTCGGACTTGGCCGTGCAGGGAGGCGGAAGTGCAAGAGCGAAGCGCCGCGGTCCCCTACAGTCTACAGCCTTGGGCGCCGCGTGGCGGTTGATTGTACGTGGGCGCCTTAGCAACCGCGCGAGTTGATTAAGGAGCGGCACCCACCTAGGCTTTGCTCCTTGCTTTCTCCGGTTGCTGCTCAGATCCCATTTCTTGCGCCTCTCCTTCCTTCCTCCAAAATTTCCAGATCCGCTCCGACCGTGTGACCTAGGAAGCCATGGCGCCTCGTCAGCCCCCGGCCGTAGCTTGGTACTCGTCCGCCCTGGACCCGCCGAACGTGTCGGAGGCGAGCCTTGCCCGGTTGCGCCGGATGGCGACGGCGCGGGGCGTCAACGGGGCGAAGATGTTTAAAGCCAGCTCCGCCACCCCTGAGGGTCAAGGGAGCACCTTCTATCCGCTCTTCGTAAGTGCCATTGCTGCTGGCCTGGTGCCTCCCTTCTCCGAGTTCTTCTTCTCTGTCCTCCGCCACTATAAGCTGCAAGCCTTGCATCTCCACCCCAACTCCGTCCTTCTCTTGGCAATCTTCGCCTATTACTGTGAGGCTCACGTAGGGGTGCAGCCCTCAGTGGCCTTGCTGTGCCACTACTTCTACCTCCGGACCTCTCGCTGTACTGCTTCCGCGTGCGCGAGCTTCGTCGCGTACGGTGGCGCCATTGCCATTTCGAACCCCGGGAAAAGGATTGAGGGCTTTAGGAGCAAGTGGGTCTTGGTGGATGCTGGGTGCATCCACCCTCGCCTGATCTTGCCAACGGAGCAGCCCACGAGCTCCAGCAATTGGGGTCGAGCGGAGCTCACGGACCCCCACACGAAGCTGATGTTGGAGAAGATGGACGCGGATCTAAGGCCGACCAATATGGCGGCGGCGAAGCTGACCGGCGCATTGCTGCTGAGGGAATTCCTGGAGCACCAGCTGGCTCCGCTTTGGCAGTACTCACTTCTAATGTGGAGGCCCCGTCCGAGCCCCGCGGCCTTAGCCGACGGTGATCTGGCTGCGGTCCTCCAATCTCTGGTCGGGGGCGATGTGGCGAGGTTGGAAGGTACTCCTACGCCCTTGTTCCTCCGCGATGACTGGGAGCAGGTAGTGGAGTCCATGCCCGCCTTCAACGGGGATGGGCTCGTGCCCATGGAAACTCCCGAGGAACCGGTGGACGTGCCCTCCGACGACTCCAGCGAAGAGGAGGAAGGAGGGGAGCGGGAAAGAGGGCCTGACTCTAAGGCGACTGACGGAGAGTCGAGAGCTCCCCTCCCCCGGCGCAGGTCCCGCGTTCTCCGCCTCTCTCCGAGCGATGACAACGAGGATGACGACGAGCAGGACGGCAGGAGCTTGCCCCAGATCCCGAAGAAGGACAGGACCGGGCTGATCTCCCGCGGGCCTGCCCAGGCCCCGGGGCGGACCGCACCTTCCGCTTCCAAGCTTCCCAAGTTTGACCCTTCCAGCCGGCTTTCAGGCTTCAAATTTGGCCGGAGGCCGCTTGAGCTCACTGGCGACGACCCGTAAGCATTCGATTCCTGTCTTTATCGCTTGCTCTGCTGCTAAGGCTTGACGTCCGCATCTCTTGGATAGGCTGGCGCCCGCAGCAAAGAAGCCGAAGGGGGCTCCTGAGGTTCCATCCGTGGCAGCGCCTCTGCCCGTGAAGGAGGGTGACCGCGACGCACAGGCTTCTCCTGCCCGGTCGTCCTCGCGAGGCCTGGCTGAGCCAGCTGGGGCGAGCTCAGCCCCCACGGCCCAAGTGGCTCCCGAGGTGCTCTCGCCTGCCGCAGCCACCACAGCTGTCGGGGCGCGGCAGACTCCGCCTCAGGATGCTACGGCCGCGCTGCCGCCTTCTCCTCCTACTCCACCGGCTGCTGTCTCTCCGACTCCTTCTGCCATTCTGGATCATGCTGTTGCTGAGCTGGACCGACTGCGGAAGGATCTTCTTGGCGCCGACCCCCGCTTGGTGGCTGGGTGCTTGGAGCTGGCTTCTGAATGGGTTCGCTCCGACGCTTCGATTCAGGCGGCACTGGTCCAGGCCTCGACGGCATGCGACGAGGAGAAGTAGGCCGTCCTTGAGGCGAAGGCTGCTCGTGACGCAGCCCTGGGGGAGGTGGTCGTCATCCGCGGTCGCTGCAAGGCGCTGGAGGACGAGTTGCAGGGCCTGCGGGACCAGCTCGCGAAAGAGGTCCGCCTGCGCCTATAGCAAGAAGAAGGTGTGAAGGCTCGCGAGGCGGCCGTCACGGAGAGACAGGTCAAGCTCAGGAAGCGCCGCGACCGCCTAGGCGTGCTGGAGCAGGAGTTGAGGGCGAGGAAGGCCGAGCTGGACGACAAGGCCCTGGTTCTTGCTGAGGACCGCATGGCCTTCACGAAGATGGAGGCGAAGGCTCGCTCCTCACTGAGGACGCTTTACGACAGTGGCCTGGAGAGCCCGCTGGCTGGCGCCGAGGACGGCCCCGCCAAGCTGCTTCCCTTCCTGGTTCGCGCTCTTGAAGATGTCGCCCTTGGCCTTGGCCCCACGGTGGAGGCCGAGGCGCGTGTCCTGTCTTCTGCAGCACTGACGCGGGTGCTCACCCACATCTAGCTTCGCGATCCCGACGTTGACCTCGATGGCCTGCTGGAGCCAGTAAGCGGCGAGCGTGCCGCTGCCACTGCCGAGGCCGTGAAGGGTTGCGCAGAGGTTCTGCTGGGGAAGTTCCGGGCCTTCAGCACCAAGCCGAGGCAAGGCGCTGCCGACCCTGCTGCTCCATGAGGCGAAGCCACTCCGCGCTGCTCCACCGCCGACAAGTGGCTCCACTGTGGCTCCTGTCCTGCTTTTAATTCTTGCACATGTATCGTGCCTCGAGGAGGCGTTTAAACTTGCGTTTGGTATCGAGATAACAGTGTGGACTATAATATTTGCTTTTGAATTCCTTGAATTTACGTTTTTCCTTCCTACTTTCTTATGTTCTACGCCGGCAGAGCCCGGCCCCGCGCATACCTCACCCAGCATTAGCCCCGACCAGAAACCAGGACGGGACCAAAGGAGTGAGGGGCTACGTGACAAGGTAGGCTCCTGAGTCGCGATGCTCAGGAGTCCCCCTTCGCGCACGAACAGCAAGTAGGGAGGTGTGATGAGGGTCGATCTACCATTCTACGTCTGCAGAGCCCGGCCGCGCGCGTGCCTCACCCAGTGCTGGTCCCGACCGGAAACCAGGACGGGGCCACGGAGTGAGGGGCTACGTGACTAGTTAGGCTCCTGTGTCGCGATGCTCAGGAGTCCCCCTTGACGCTCAAACGGCCTTCGTACCATGGCTCCGCTCAGGGAGAGACGCGCGACGAACCAGGCCCGGGGGGACCTGGCTGGGCGGCGTGCATCTGGGTGTGACCCAGGCGCAGCCCCCGTGCCCAGCCCCCTCACGCGGCACTCCCGAGGGGAGGCGTTACGATGAGGCTAGACACTGAGCTCTGGGCTCCCTGAGGTTGATGCGGCCCGGGGGCCACCCTCAGTTGTTTATCACCAGCGCGGAGCATAGTGCTACCGTATGTGTACGGGCATAGCCGCTCCTCGGCAGTGTCGTCAGCCAGCGCGGAGCATGGTGCTTCCACTGGTACGTGGGAGGGGGCCCCCATCCGGGAGGAGCCCCCGGGGCGTGTACAGCCCTGCCCTGACACGTGGCTGGCACAGTAGGGCCTGGCGAGGTGTATCTGGGCACCCGTGAGCCAGCGCGGGACTCATGGGGCCCTACCTCTAGGCGGGTTGCGCCTGGCACTGGGACTTATCTTGTGATGCGTTCCTGCAAATTTGGTTAGATGTCGGCACTCCACGTCCTCGGGTCCTGGCCCTCGACCTGGTCTCAGCCGTCGCTGGTATGCCAGGTCGCGATGCCATGGACAAGGCCAGAGGGTGAGGGCTGGAGAGCCAGTAAGAGCCCTGAGTCACGATGCTCAGGTACCCCCCCTTTAACGTGCAAGTGGTCGGCATGGAGAAGAAGAGGTGCCGTGGACCGGCATCAAATAATCAAGCCTGGTGGGTCTAACGCATAATCGGAAATAAACGCAAATGGGATACATGCCACTGGGCCTGGCCCGAGCGGCTTGGGGATCATGCAGCCTGAGGGGCGCCCCCAACAAGGTAAGCTAACAACATGGAATAAAAAAAGGGATACACGCCACAGGGACGGACCCACGCGGCCTGGGAATAATGCTGCCCTGGGGGGGCGCTCCCAGCTGGAAGTAAAACTAGAAAGGTGTTACCCGATGATGTTGAGGACGAAGGAGCGTTCATGTAGCAGGCTCGGTGGGCTGCGGGAGCCGATCCTCACGAGCCCCCAGGCCCAGGGGCCTCAGGAGGCTTCGGAGGCGCTAGCGGCTCCTCGCGGGCCATCTCCATCCCTGCCAGGGCAGCGGAACGCCTGGCCTCTCATGCCTCCGTGATGCCCCTCATGAGGCGCCGGTACGCGTCAGCCGCGCTCGGCAGGCCATAAGGCATGCGAACGTAGCTGTGGAGTGGGCCTCCGTAGCGCCCCACTCGCGAGGGCCAGAGGCGCTCCAGAGAGGCGACTCGGTTGAGCCCTGGTATGTCGATGCAGACGCGCAGCCCACCATCCTCGCCTGGATGGGGAGCCACTGCTGGTGGGCGGCGGCCGCCTTTCATGACTCTTGACTCCTGTAGCTCCTAAATGACCTTGCTGATGAACTCCTGAGGGTCTGGATCTCCTTGCCTTGCTCCTTCTTGAGGGAAACATGCTTTGAAACACGCCTCCATGTGGTGCCCAAGCGCCTCCCTCGTGACCCTAGCTAGGTCAGTGGCCCTCCAGGGGAGAGCCCCCGAGCCCTGCCTGAGGAGGGCGCTGGGTGCGCTTTCCTATGCGATGGAAGGAGGTTCCTCCTGGGCAGGCGCGGGCCCAGAGGGGCCTGCCTCCTGAGTGGTCGGGCCGGACGATGTCTTCTT
Organism: Triticum urartu; assembly: GCF_056163025.1. NCBI lineage: Eukaryota > Viridiplantae > Streptophyta > Magnoliopsida > Poales > Poaceae > Triticum > Triticum urartu. Next base: position 366,007,302 of record NC_141874.1, on the reverse strand, counting down.
CTTCTTAGGGCCGGTCTCGGGAGGCCTCCTGCTTCCACGATCCGGGTCTTCAAGTGACGCGGCCTGAAAGGCTCGTTCCAGGGAACACACCGCGTCCTTCTCTTCATAGGGCACCGTGATGACTCCGCCACTTCCTGGCATCTTGAGGACGTTGTAGCCGTGGTGAGTTACGACCATGAACTTGGCCAGCGCTGGGTACCCAAGGATGGCGTTGTACGGCAGGCGAACGTGAGCGACGTCGAAGTCGATGAGCTCGGTGCGGTAGTTGTCGCGTGCCCCGAAGGTGACAGGGAGGCGGACCTGCCCAATCGGGGCCGTGGAGCCGTCGGTGATACCGGAGAAAGGCTTGGTTGGCTGAAGCTGGCTGTAGGGCACTTGGAGGTTGTTGAATGTTTCCACGGACAGGACGTTGAGCCCTGCCCCGCCATCGATGAGGGTCTTGGTGACCACCACGTTGATGATGATTGGGGAACAAAGCATCGGGAGGACTCCGGCTGCAGCCGCACACTTGAGCTGATCTGCCGAGCTGAATGTGATGGCGCACGCCGACCACCTGAGAGGGCATGTGGCTTCGAGCCTGGGGAGGACTGCGTTCACTTCGCGGGCGAACTGCTTGAAGATGCGCTGAGAGGCTGGGGCTTGTGCCCCGCCCAAGATGCAGGCGATCGCGCGCGGCTCCTAGAAGCCCCCAGCCCCCTCGTCCTGGTGGCGGTCTTCATTTCTTCTTGGCTGCGGCGGCAGCGGTGGGAGGCCTGCGTTGCCTTGCGGGCGATCCTCGCGAGGCTGATCCCTCCAGTCCCCCTCGCGAGGCTGATCCCTCCAGCCTCCCTCGCGAGGCGGGTCTTGCTAGTGATCCTCGCGAGGTTGGTCGCACCACCCTTGGCATGGGCCACGGTCTTCCCAGCGTCCTGCGTTCCTTCCTCCTCCTCGGCCGTAGCCCCGGTCACTGCGGTCAGGGCGACAGCCGATCCTTCCTTCTCGCACGGCTCGAAGCTCTTGACATTCATTGCTGTTGTGGGTGTGGAGGTCGTGGTACACACAGTACCGGCCGCCCTTGGAAGGTTTGGGCTGATCTCTGCCTCGCTTGGTGTCTGGTTCTGCCGCGAGCACGGTAGCCCCCTTACACTTCACATCCTTGGTCTTGGGCTTCTTCTCTTCTGGGTCTGCGGCAGGCAGCTCGAGGAGGGAGAGACGCCCTTCCTCGGCCCTGGTGCACTTGTTTGCTAGGTTGAACAGCTCCAAGGAGGTGCACAGGTGTTCATGCATCGCCAGCTCCTCCTTCATCTTGACGTCGCGCACACCGTCGGAGAAGGCCGAGATGATGGCCTCGTCGGTCACCTTGGGAATCTTGAGGCGTGCGTTGTTGAAGCGCTGGATGTACTTCTGCAGGGTCTCCCCGGGCTGTTGCTTGATGCGGCGCATCTCGCTTACGGCGGGTGGTCGGTCGCGAGTGCCTTGGAAGTTGGCGATGAAGCGGGTGCGCATCTCGTCCCAGGAGGAGATTGTGCCTGGAGCCAGGTTCAGGAGCCAGGTGCGGGCCCCGTCCTTCAGTGCCATGGGGAACCAGTTTGCCATGACCTTCTCGTCTCCGTTGGCAGCTTCGATGCCCAGCTCGTAGAGCTGGAGGAACTCCGCAGGGTCAGCCGTGCCGTCGTAGCGAGGAGGCAAGTCTGGCTTGAACTTGCCGGGCCACGCGACGCTGCGTAGCTCGGCGGTGAAGGCGCAGCAGCCTGTTGTGGCCACGGGAGGCCTTGGATGACGGGGAGCTTGGTCTTGCATGTCCCCACGCGCTGCAGCTGGGTGCAGCGCGGGGTCTTGACGCGCGGGAGCAGGAGCATGGTCGCGACGTGCTGGAGCAGGGAGCGCCCGGGCAGCTTCTTGCGGGTGAGGGACTTCTTGACAGCTCTGCTCTTGCTGCGCTGGTGCCTGCCGGAGCGGGTTCCGCCCAGGGGCCACGCGCCTTGGATCCATGGCGCCTTCCTGAGGAGGAGGCGGTCGGGGCGCCGCCGGAGCTTCATTGCCCACGCGGGGCGGGGTGCGGTGCAGCGGAACGGACGGCGCAGGAGAGCCCATGCGGCGCGGATGAGCTCGGCGACGCGGTCGAGCCATTCTTCGTAGACGTCGTCGACGGGGCGGTAGCGCAGGAGCTCGTTCGCCGCGATGAGTGCAGCTCGAGCCTCCATGGGCGCGCGAAGCGCGCGGGACGAAGAACCAGCTGGGGTGAGGGAGGGAGTTGCAGTGCGGCCGTCTTGCCGTACGGACGGATGCTGGGACGATGCTTGCCGCTCGTCCCCCGCCGAGTCGGTGGCGGCGTTGACGGCGGGTGACGGGGAACGGCGAGGGCGCAGGGGACATGGGCCGTCTGGGCGACGCGGGAAGCGAGCGCAGCCCGGCGCTCGGCGCGGGCCCGACGAGCGTCAGACATGGGCGTGATGGTCGGAGGAGAACGGGGTGGTGGAAGACGAATCCCGGCGCACCCCTACCTCGCGCGCCAAATGTCGGATTTCGGGTTCCGCAGACCCTTGAGGTTCGGACACTGGGGTGCGCGCGGAGCTTTTGTCTCCTACCTACCTGCACCCCTCCGCCTTGCTAGGATCTAAACTAAGGAAAGAACAACACAAGAGACACAGGGTTTATACTGGTTCGGGCCGCCGTTGTGGTGTAATACCCTACTCCAGTGTGTGGTGTGGTGGATTGCCTCTTGGGCTGATGATGATAAACAATACAAGGAAGAACAGCCTCGCGAGGGTCTGTTCTTGGCTGGGGCGATGAACTGCTGGGAGGAGCTCAGTCGCCCTTCTCTCTCTCTCTCTCTCTTTCTTTTTGCCTTCGGTCCTCTCTCCCCTGTCTAGCGGGTGGCCGGTCCTATTTATAGGGGCCCTGGTCCTCTTCCCAAATATCGAGCAGGAAGGGAGCCAACAATGGCGGGCTAATTTGAAGGGGGACAGCTAGTACTAGCTATCCTGACAAAAGTAGTCTTCGCCTGCGCAAAGCTCTGGTGATGACGCCGTCTTGGGCTCCACGGTGACCTCCGTCTCGTAGTCCTCCTGGTCTTGGTCTCGTTGCACCGAAATGGCAACCTTTGCCTGATGCCTCGGTACTCCGCGGCTGCGCTTGCCCCCTTTGCACCAAAGAGGAAAGGAGGACACTGCGCGGGCTGGCACCCGCCTGGCACCCTCGGTCGTGATGGCTTGCGTCACGGGCACCTCGTGAGGTACCCCGCCTTGATCTCTCCGCCTCCTCATGAGCCAGCCTGACCAGGCCGTGCCTGAGGAAGCTCCGCGTCGTCCGCCCCACGAGGCTTGGCCCCTCGTGAGGGTCTTGGGTTTGTGTTGGTGAAGATGGGCCGCGCTAGGCCCCCTTTTGAGCCACGCCGCAGGCCGCAGGCAGGAAAGTCGGGGGACCCCCGTTCCCAGAACGCTGACAGGCGCCTTGGATTATTTGGCACAGCCGACTACCGCTCGCGTCCATCGCCTCCATAGGTGCTTGTGGCTTCTGGTCACTTGGTCTTAGATTGGAGTGAGCAGTGTTGCGCAGAGACTTGGGAGTCGATGGATTGGAGTGGTGGGGCGCCTTTATTATATCAGAGTCCAAACTCTGTTGCATCACATTGTGCTGGCTCTATTCTGCTTCTCCAATTAATTCCCTCTACATATAATTGAGGATGCATCATTGACCGTTCAACGTCTCGGGAACTGCTACCCTCTCCCTCCTTGGCATTGAAGCACCTATGGACCCGTCGACGACGAGGTGCCTATGGTGACTTCATAAATTTCAAGATGATAGTGTCGTGCGTGTGTGTGTTCATAGGGGTGAGTGTATGCGCGTGTATATGAGCGCTTGCGTCTGTACTGTGTAAAAAACGTAAATGTCTGTCAAAAAGAGACTAGTCAGTATACTCAATATTGTGCACCTCGGAGAGGAAAACGATAGAACTAGTACGTACTCCCTCTATCCATAATATAAGAACATTTTTGACACTAGTGTAGTGTCAAAAATGCTCTTATATTATGGGACGGAGGGAGTATTTATTTACGGTGCAGATTCACTCATTTTGCTCCATATGTACTCCGTCTCGGTGTAGTCTAGTCACTTGTTGAAATATCTAGAAGGGCAAATACTCCTTTCTGGTTTACAGGGCTATACTAGCAAGTAGTTGTACGTACTAGTACAATAGTGGGCTCACATAGCAATTTTGTCTCATGCAAGAGCCTGGCTATATGCGTGCTCCAATGTTCGCAACTACAATGTTCGGTTTGCGCTTGGCTCTTCACCTCTTCGAGAAGATGAACAATGATGTTACTACTACTACTACTTCTACAGTGTCGAATCCACTGCTGCATGTCCGTCCACCGCGAGCGGGACGGATAGCTTGTTGTAGAAGTACTACTAAGTAAAAGCATGTCCTCGTTTGCGAGCAACCGCGCGCATGGGTGAGGGAGAAGGCGTGTAGTAAAATCAAGCTTCTCCTCGTTGTACGAGTTGACGCGACACATCATAGCACTGGCCCCACATTCTTGCCTCTAAACTTGGCTGAAAGACCCGTAGTGTACAATATATTTGCTGCAACCTCTAACATTTACCCACCACAAATTAAAATATATGTGGCCGTATGCATCATTCTGATGCAGAGGCCGAGGAGTCCCCCCTTTTCGAAGAAAAAACAAATTAAAATATATATTCCTATCTTGACTAGATGAGCGTGCAAACTACAATCACCAGGGTGTCAGGTAGGGCCAGAAGACTATTTTAATTTTTTTTAAAACTTCGAGACGGCCACATAGCATGGAGCCGACCCCAACGATTTTAAGCCTACAGGCACGGTACACGCTATCCTAGACTACTCTACACATGAAACTTCCACACGAGCGTCTGGGCTGCGCTTGGCTCTTCGCCTCTTCGGGAAGTCGAACAATGATGGAGTACTACTGCAATGGAGGAGTACTACAGTATGCTTCTGGCCATCTGACACCGATTGAACTGCTGCATGTCCACCGCGTGCGGGAGGGAGAGCGTGTAGGGAAAGCTTCTCCTAGTCTTGCCAGCCACCACGCTCATGGGCGAGGGAGGGACGCTCCTGCCTTTGCGTGCATGACAGGTGGGCCCGACAGGTGTGTGGCCAACCTGTCATACAGCCAAAGGCAAGTGCAGTTAAGTCGGCGAGGGAGAGGATAATCAAACTTCTCGTTGTTGTACGAGTTGACGCGACACATCAAAGCACTGCACTCGATATATTTCAATAATTTGTGTTTACCGATGCATTAATTACAACGCATGCATGCATGTCGTGACTCTCCTTTTGATACTTGCATGTGTTGATTTAATGCACCTTGAAGTAGTATAAAATATGTGACGGTAAAGCTTTGTAATACCCCGGCCCAAGTCGAGAGATGGTTGTGCACGAGGAGGGCGAGATCATGCAGACCGAAGAGCACCCGACGATGGAGCTCTCTAAGGTCTCGATGGACCTCACCGTGCTCCACTGCCCCTTGTGCCTCCGCCCCTTGACGCCTCCAGTGTATGAGGTTCGAATACACCTCGTCCGTTCGGCTGATTGAGCAAGGTGCAGGTTTCTTGATTGATGTGGTGTTCGATTGATTTCTGCAGTGCAAGGGAGGGCACCTGGCCTGCGCGGACTACCGCGTCGAGCGCCCGGGGAACCAGCGGCAGTGCCAGAAGTGCGAGCGCGGCGGTAGCTTCGATGTGCGGAACACGGCAGTGGACTCCGTCCTTTCGTTGGTGAGGGTGGAGTGCCCGCACGAAGGCTGTGGGCTCTACGTCACTTACCACAAGCTCGCCGATCACCAGAGCGTGTGTCCGCTCGCGCCCTGCAAATGCCCCGTGCCTGTCTGCGGCTATGAAGGCCCGCCGCCGGCGCTCTACCACCACATCAGCACCGCGCATCCCATGCCCGTGCACAGGATCCAGTACGGCAAGGTGCTCTAGCTGCAAGTGCCACTGTCGGAGCCACGGCTCTTGCTGTTCGCGGAGGAGGACCGTCGCGTGTTTTTCTTGGTCGGCAGCGTGCTCGACATCGGCGCGCCTATCATCGTGTCGGTCATCTGCATCAGAGCGGGGGTGTCCCCACTGCCGCACTATGTGGCCAAGCTGTGGGCGAATGGCCAGCTGGGGGAGCCCAAAGGCACAACCGACGCCGTCAAGGTGGAAATGGAGGTGACAAGCAGCAAGGATCTCGGCGTCATCGACGTGCAGGAGCTGACCTTCTTGACAGTTCCGCCCAAGCTGCTGGCCGGGGCTAAGCTTGTGTCCCTCCACATTCAGATTGACAAGCTCACGTCCTAAATGTTTCTACAGTGCCTTCTGTTTATCTTAGTAATATGCTAATATAGGGATTACCTTGGTCTACTTTAGCTTAAGAAATGGTGGGTTTTGGTGGCGATAAAAAATTATGTTTATCAATGCATTAATTGCAATGCATGCATGCATAAAGTTCATGCATTGGTCAATTTTCAGTTAATACTTGCATGCAATGATTTAATGCACCTTGGAATCTGAACATGTGTTGGGGAACAACCAAATTGAGCCTTATAAAATGGAAAAACTAAAATTTTGAGATAAGCCCTATCAAACCGGAAAGGAGAGAGTAGAAAAAGAAGTACTCCATCCGGGAATAGTGCCGCACTTCGAAACTTGAACCGTCAATAAATTTTGAGCTTGCGTCTCGTCACATTCCAAATTACTCCACGCTATATTGAATTGCAAACCTGTTCACACCGATCACAACCTAAACGGTTTCCCACTTAGGAGTGTATTAGTACTCGGTTATAAATACTAGTATGCCAAGATGACTGCGCATTCCTCCTCAACTCCTCATCCACAAAAACAAGCAAGCCATTCAGCATCCTTCCCTTGCGTCTGCCATGGCCAGCGTGAGTTCTGGGTCGAGAGATTGCCACCAGGGAGAGGCGAGCATGGAAGCGGAAGCACGAGAGATGTCCCGCCTCGCTGCGAGAGCAGCCGACATGTCCCGCCACGCGGAAGTAGCAGTACAGAGGTCCCGCCGTGCCGCTGAAGCGGCACGGAGGTCCCGCCGCGCCGTCGATGCAGCAGACTGGTCCAGCCGCGCCGCGGAAGCAGCAGAGATGTCCCGCCGCGCCGCGACAGCCTAGGAAAATTTCTCGCGTGCAGGCGACGACTGTTACAGGCGCATGCATGCGATCGTCCATGGCCAGATGGATCAGATCTCCCGTTTTGCGAGGTTGCAGGACGACATGAAAGCCTCGTTTGAACAGGCTATCGGCGCACTAAGGGAGGGTAATGAGAGGCTCTGGGCAGAGCGCGACCTGCTGAGGGAGAAGATCGTCCTAAGTGCAGACCAGCAGGAGGAGACCAGTGCCTTGTTGAAGAGGACCGGCGTCATCGTCAAGAAACTGATGGACGAGAATGACATTCTCCACAACGAGCGCCAAAGGCTAGTGGAGGAATCCATGGATGTTCTCAAGCAACATCTTGAGGACACGAAAGAGCTCATCGCCGCTCGCCGCGGAGACTAGTTCCCGCGGCCTGCAGCAACGCATCAAGAAAGTAGAGATCAGCGAGCCAGATCCTTGTCTTCTTTCTTCTTTTTTCCTTGTGTATTTCGGGCGTAGCCGCATGTGGCTTTTTTAATTATCTTTCTAATTATGTAAGACAATTAATCGTCCTTATCTTTCTGTGGAAGATCAATGTTGCGAGGCTGGGATGAAGAAAACTCTTGCTGTGGCGACCCTGGCGTTGTTGTTCTTCTAGTTGCTGCTGGGATTCCTTCAGTGTTCTGGTTTCTTTTGATGTAATGATCGGTTTAGGATGTGGATTGTGTCGTCGGTTGTAATGTTGGGTTCTAGCGCGGATATTTGGCCTTTGTTGGCCTCTTGGGATGTTGCGATTTCAATCTGGTAGCTTTTAGTCCTTCGTGTTAGGCTGGAGTTGTGCTGAACTTCTTGTGAATTGTGGTGGTTTTCAGTAATGAAAATCGGAAGGGACAAGCCCTTCTTTGATAAAAAAAATTAATTATCCTTATATATTCATCAGTCTTGCTATAAGTCGCAGTAGATCCGTGCTTTCAGATTTTCTTTTTTCTCTCTTAAATCTCAGTCGAGTGAGACATAGCCACGCCATTAAACAGAGGCTCGGGCGCCATTAATGGAGACCTTGGGAGAGAGGTGGACAGCAGATGGAGGTCAAAGGGCTCTCCTCCCGATAACCACACGCAGGGGTCTGATCGCACGCCTCTCGTACTACTCAAATAGCTACCCTGCATGGTGCCTCCTAGCCAATAAAAAATGGGGATGCGTGGCGGCACGTAAATGGTACTAGTAAGTAGAACGCCCATGGTTTCAACAATACTTGTGTTTCCAATTGTAACGTGATAGCACTTGTTCCAAAATGACTTTGTTGATTGTTAATGTGTGCGACTTCACAAATCGGACTGCAAATTTACCACAGCATGTTGGTGCCATGTCATGGCACCAAGCCAAGTTTCATTATTTTCATGTGTGTTTTGGATTTACAGGAATTAAAAAACTAAGTTTCCCAATGTTTCCAACCTAGCCACGACGCCCAGAATTTTGAATTTTGAATGTAACCTAGAAATTTACTCGAGGACACACATGTGATTTTTCAACCAACTTTGGTGCACTGGAACATGTGCTTGTATTTCAAATTTGAATTATGCACACAAAGGTGACACGTTCCCTCCCAGAACCACGAGCCTTCTTGAGAGAAGCTCCGATTTGCAAGAAGCTTATACCAAAATTTGTTCCTATTCGGCTAATATTTTTTACCATGGCATGGTACTACCATCACATGACACCATGCCAAGTTTCATGATTTTAAAACCAAGTTTTTCAATGTTCTCGACCGAGCCACGATGCCTAGATGTTTGAATTTGATTCTCATTTTTTGCATGGGACCTAGAAATTCACCCGAGGACACAAATGTGATTTTTCAACCAACTTTGGTGCACGGGAGCATGTGCTTGTAGTTCAAATTTGAATTATGCACATTAAATGACCAAATACTCAATTAATGTGTAAATAAGGCCAAACGAAGCCGGAATAATTCCAAAATTTAACAAGGCACTCATGTAGTTCTATGTTGCCTTTGTAAATAAACTTAAGGGGGACAATGTATATCGTTTCGCACTCAAAGGTGGCACGTTCCCTCTCAGAACCACGAGCCTTCTTGAGAGAAGCTTGTGTTTGCAAGAATCTTATACCAAAATCTATTCCTATTCGGCCAATTTTTTTACCACAACATGGTAGTACCATGACATGACATCCACGCCAAGTTTCATGATTTTCAGACGTGTTTTGGATTTACAAGAATTTTAAAACCAAGTTTCTCAATGTTCTCGGCCGAGCCACGATGCCCAGATGTTTGAATTTGATTCTCATTTCTTGCATGGGACCTAGAAATTCACCCGAGGACACAAATGTGATTTTTCAACCAACTTTGGTGCACGAGAGCATGTGCTTGTAGTTCAAATTTGACTTATGCACATTAAATGACCAGAAACTCAATTAATGTATAAAAAATGACAAACGAACCCAGAATAATTCCAAAATTTAATAGGGTACTAATGTAGTTCTATGTTGCCTTTGTTAAACTCAAAGGGGGGCAGCGTATATCGTTTCACACTCAAAGGTGGCACGTTCCCTCTTAGAACCACGAGCTTCCAAATCGGCGCAATTTTTTACCACAACATGTTGGTGCCATGACATGACACCATGCCAAGTTTCATGATTTCCAGGCGAGTTTTGGATTTACATGAATTTAAAATCAAAGTTTCTCGATGTTCTCGACCGAGTCATGGCGCCCAGATGTTTGAATTTCATTCTCATTTCTTCCATGGGACCTAGAAATTCAACCAAGGACACACATGTGATTTTTCAACCCACTTTGGTGCACCGGAGCATGTGCATGCAATTCATATTTAGATTATGCACATTAAAAGTTCAGAAACTCAATTAAAGTATAAAAAGGCCAAATGAACCCGAAATAATTCCATAATTTAACAGGGCACTGATATAGTTCTATGTTGCCTCTATAAATAAAATCAGGGGGGAGGCAGCGTATATCGTTTCGCACACAAAGGTGACACGTTCCCTCTCGGAACCACGAGGCTTGTTGAGAGAATCTTCGGTTTTGCAAGAGGCTTATACGAAAACTTGTCCCAATTCAGCCAAAAATTATATGTATGAAAACAGGGTTTAGATTATCCCAAACATCTCGCTACCTAGACCAATAATGTACTATGATTTGAATTCAACATAAAATGGATACAAATATTTGAATTGGAGAGCGTATGGTACACGTAGTTCATAGTGAAATATGATTACTGCTATATGTATGTTTTTTCTTATCAAGATAATATTTAAATTATTGTATAACTTCACAACAATCGTATTCAAATAAGGAAAATTGATTCAAATTTAGTCCATATGGTAGACGACAATATATATGTTCACATGGTGGAGTAAAATGTTCATATATGATGGAAGATCAAAATGTACGACTACATCAATTATAAACCGCAAGGTCACCTAACGATATATTCGAATTCAACATAACGTGGATTCAAAAATTGAAATTCGAGATTATGGCATTTGTAATCATATAAAAAGGGACATTACTCTTTCTTTGGTGGGAATTGATTTGTTTTTTGTTCTTGTTGAGGGAAGTGCGAATCGATTTGGTACTGTGCAGGGTAATCTTGTTCTCCTGATTTTTTTTACATTTTTCTTGTAGTTTTTCCAATGACATCTATAGCAATATAGTAAAATGGGACATGACTCTCTTGTGTCTTGTATGAATTGTTTTTTTACACGTTAAGTTTGTTCTGTCGAACAAGGAATCCGCACCTTATTTTCAAGCTCGAGTATCTTTTGTCTCACCTGCTTTGAAACTCCCGCTTCTTCAACCCGCGCCGCGCCTTGTTATCCTGAAATTTGGACGCACGCAAGAACTCCCTCCTCATCCGAAATCGCTCCCGCAGCCCAGACACGCGAAATCCCCCTTCTACCCCTCAGCCAGAAATGAAGCTCCATGTCGCGGTGTCAAAACTGGTGGGGGTACGCTGGTAACTTACCCTACATTTCGGACACGCGCGTCCCTAAGCTTGGCTCCCCCCTCCCCCTTCGCCCCCCCATTCGTACACCGAGGCCGCCAAAACCCGTGAAACCCCACGCTCCTCCATCGGCCTCCTGACCGCCGCCCAGCCGGAGACTCTTCCCCGACTACTCGTCCACCGCAACAGCTCGCCGTCCCTCATCCACTGCACCGGACGAGGATCCGTTGTCGATCTCGTCGTCCCGCCGGATCAGCTGCCCCATCCTCCACCTCCAAGGAGCTGCCCCGACGTTTGCCTCGTCTATCGCGCCACCTCAATCCCCACAGCGCCGTCTTGACCTGCCCCACCGGAACCGCAGCACCCTCACCAATTCCTCCGATGAAGCCGAGGCCAACTCGGCGCAACCAAGGAGTTTCTGCACTCACTGCTGCATTTTATCTTTTATTCGATCTCACGGGGCTGCTGGTGCTCGATACCGAGCAGACATGGCGTGTCTCCATCGATGGCGCCGTCGCTGGCCACATCATCCACGGCGTCTCTCCCCCATGTCGTTGCTTCCTCGGCGGCAACTTCCACAACGGGACTAGCTGCAGCTGCTCCGGCTCTCGCTCGCGCTGCGGCTCTGTTCTTGCTGCCGGTCACGCTGCTGCACTGCTCCTGCTTTCGTTCGTGCCGCTGCTCTTCTCTTGCTCTCGCTTGCGCTACTACTGCTGCTGCACGACCTCCGGCAGCTACAGGAGTTGCTGCTTTAGCACTCGCTCGCGGTGCTACTGCACGACTTGCTCTCTGCTAGTGTGTTCCCTGCTCGAGCGTCTGCTGATTTAGATCACTGCTTCTCTACTACTAGTGCTCGAACGCCCTAAACATCTATTGCAATGCTCTGTTACTAGTTCAATCAGTTTCGACAGTAAAATTCAGTTTCGACTGTGAAGTTCATTTTCTTCAGTTAAGTTCAGAGTGAACAGTACTTAAAGCATCTGTCGGAGCGGCCGTGGCGCGGCTGATGAGTTTTACATCTAGCACTTTTTGGTCTTGTATTTTACATCATCTATTGCAGATGATATTAGGGTCCCACTTCAGATTAACGTTGTCTGTCTTGTCATGCTTCAGCCTCGTCGCCGTACACCTTAGCAAAGCTGCTCCAACGACGGAACCGTCCATCACAGCGGAGCAGTACCCTCGGCGCCGTTTCCAGAGGCCTCGGATCTTCTTCCCCGCCTCCGACAGTCACACCGGCATCATCACCATCCTCCACGTCCAACCCAATGATGCTGAGGTCCACAAGGCTATGCCAAAGAGGTTGTACACTCGTCGCATCACTTTCTTTCTCCATTCCTCTGTTCTTCCAATTCGTGTGAGCCAAACACACAGGTTGACTGAAATCCTATGTTTCCAAATGCTCTATTTTGCACGTGCATTCCTATCCTATTCCTGTGTTTTTCATGTCCCTGCGTTTATAGAATCCTCCAATTCTAAGGAGCCCTTACAGATTTACTTCATTTTCAGATAGGCGTCAAAGAAAACTCTGTGTGTTATGTCCTGCTCCTGCCGTGCCGTCATGCACCCCACCTGAGGTGCACCATCGACAGAAGCGTTCAATGCAGCAGAGATCCCCCCTGCAGACTTCCTTTCGCCGCCTCAGATCATCTTCCCCGTTGCCGGCAGCCACGCCAACCGCATTACCATCACCGACTGAGCAGATGAACCTGAGGACTACACAGTTCCAGAAGAGAGGTCGCAGTCTTTCGTGTTTGCTTACGTTATACATCGGTTATTATTACCTGCTACTTTATCGTTCAATCTTTAGTTTTGAATTGCCCATGGGTCTCGTATCGAGCCAGCAACGAATAGTATCTGTCTACTATCTGGTTCATCTGGGGTCTTCTATGTGGTTCATGTTGGGTGGGCAACAAACAATAGATGATCCATTGTCTATCTTTTTAAACTGAAGCTATAATCTACCTGGTATCATTAGTTTTGGATCCATCCACTCGTTTGCTACCATCAGTATTGATTTTTGCATGCACCCCTTAGGCCTTACAAAATCTAACTATTTTTTTTATTATGCATGTCAGATATTGTACACAATCGTACTGAACATGTAGAGAAAAAGAGAAGACCGTTGCGTGCGAATATAATGTCATGCAGACGCCGCTCCATGGTGGGCGAAGTGCCCCCCCTCCTGCATTGCCAGATTGTATTCTAGAGGAAGATAACTGTTCAGATGGAGATTCAGAAGGAGCTGACCACACCTGTTTACCACCTGAGGTGTTTGCTCTAACCTGGCATGCTGATGTTGGTCATATCATGCATATGGCGCCTTGCATTTCTTACATTATACATCTTATATGTCATCAGCTTAGTTTAGATTTGCTTTGTGTGAATGCCACCTGTTTGGTTTCTATATCATACTCCCACCATTCCTAAATATTTGTCTTTTTAGAGATTTCAACAAGTGACTACATACGGAACAAAATGAGTGAATCTACACTCTAAAATATGTATTTATACATTCGTAAGTGGTAGTCCATTTGAAATCTCTAAAAAGACAATTATTTAGGAATGGAGGGAGTATATGGGAATTATGCAATGCCATCTTCTTTAGCCAGGCATCATATACGTGAATCATGCAATGCCATCCTGTTTAGCCAGTCATCCTATATGTGAATTTGTATCGTGCCATATTTTTTCCATAATGTATTCCATTTGTCAACAATGTTTATACATTCATCTACTCTTCCTATGCATCAGCCATTTGAGTCGGTCATTGGAAAATCTGGAGTTAAAACAAGGTCTTCTGACTAGTCAGTGCTACCTGTCGATGCAGATTTCTTGCTGGTTACAGATAGCTTCTCAGAGGAGGATTCAGAGAGAGATGACCAGTCGTATTCCCCTCCCCCCGAGGTGCATGCTCTAACTTGGCTGGGTTATATTGCTCATATCTTGCATATCTTGCATTGCCATGCCATCTTCTTAGATTAGACATTCTTTCTGTGAATGCCTCCTGTTTGCTTTCTATATCAGATATGTGAATTATGTAATGCCATGTTTTTCAGCCAGTTATCATATATGTGAATTATGCACCGCCATGGAGCCAGGCATCATATATGTGAATTATCTCATGCCATCTTTTTTTCATTACGTATTCCATTTGTCGACAATCTGTGTATATTGAACTACTCTTCATGTGTATCAGCCATTTGAGCCGGTTATGGAAAAATCTGGAGTGGAAACAAGGTCTTCAGAGCAGGCAATGGTACCTGTTGAAGCATATATCTCGATGGTTACAGGGAGCTCCTCAGAGGAGGATTCAGAGACAGATGACCAGTCCTATATCCCACCTGAGGTGTATGCTCTAAGTTGCAATATTTATATTTCTCATATGATGCATATGGTGTCTTGCATTGCGTAGTTTAGACATCATATGCACACTATTGAATTCTATCTGCTTAGTTTAGAGATCATACATGCGAGTGCTAGTTGCTTAGTATATGAGTCAATTATGTCAATTATACCATGCCATCCTGTATACTTAGACAACATGTATGTGAATTATTTCATCCCAAGCTATATTACAAAGACATCATATAGTTTTGTCATGTCATCCTGTTTAGGTACTCATCATATGTTGAATTATGCCATTATATCCTGTTAAGTTATCCATCATATATCTGAAACTGTGTCATGCTATCCCGTTTAGTTAGGCATCATATATGTGAAATTGTGTCATGCTGTCCTGTTTGGCTAGACAACATACATGTGAATTACTACATCTATCTATCATACAATGTCTGTATCAATTTCTTTTCTTGTTTATCAGCAATTTGAATTGGAGGGGGTGATGGCAGTATCTAAGGGAGCGAAAACCCGTTCTTCACAAAAGACAGTGCTACCCGTTGATGCGGATAGAACCATGGTTGTACTGGCCCACAAACTAGCCCCACCACACATAATCGAGACTCTTCCAGATTGCACACTTACACCGTTGGGCAGAGAACCAGCTACAACCCATCTAACCGCAACCCCAGCGGATAGTAACCCACTTATAGTTGACAAAGCACCATGTCCACCACAGAGTACCCCACACGAGCAGTTTGTAAAGCTACTGCAGTGCCCAAACCACGAAGACCACCATAGCTAACCGAAACTCCACGTTTAAAGCAGAAGAGCAACTGTTCTCGGGTCAGATTCCGTAGCTATGGTCCATACTCCTTTGCTGTTGCATCACTGTATTTACTCATACCAACTACTTTCGAATTTGAAGGATCCAATTGAAACTCCAATGGTGCAACAGGTATGTTTTAAACCTATTTCTTTAACTGGATTTTTGTTCTAACTTCTTGCTCTATGTTGATTTCAGTTTAAGTTGCATAAATAGTTATGTTCTCATGTGATGCACATTACAAGTGCTGCCAATGCTGTGTAGTTTCTCACACTTATATTCTATCTATGCTGTTGTGTCTTAAAAATATATGAGTTGAACTGTGTCTCTATCTTGATTAGGGAACATAAACTAGAATGATATGGACAATACAGTGACCATAGTACATAGATATATGTTTGTTTCATGCTGTTATCCTGTCCACCTTACTACTAAACCGGTTTACCAAAATGAGTTTCGTATACTACAAGCTAAACCTGTTATGTGTCTGCTTGTTTCTCTTGTAGTATGCAAACAAAATATTGGAGAAGAGCACCCCACTATGCAATGGTAGAGAAAGTAATGCAGATAAGGTTCAAGATAGTGAGACAACCCTGTTAGTCTCCAAGAAAGGTGATAAAAACGATCTTGTAGACAGTGAGAAAACCCCACAGTCCTGCATTGATGTAGTGTTCGAGTTACTGGCCAGTACCGCTGGCACAAGCTCTTCCAACTCGCTGCCTGAATCACTTCGGCTTCTTCAGTCTCAGCTACAAGCTGAAAGGCATCGGTCAGCTATGCTGCGGCAAGAAGCCGAAGGACCGAGGAAGTCCCTACAAAATTCAGATGCGTACTTTCTTGTGCAATAGCAAGCGCTGGAGGATTTAAGCGCCAAACAAGAGAAAGTTAATAAGCTTGCTAAGCATCTTGCCAGCATTATGGGTACCCAGGATATTGTTTCTTGAGCTCTTCTGAAGTTGTTTCAGTTCTGTACTTGTTCTGCTGCGGCGTTTATATGCTGGTGTGTTCCCTATATTTGCACTGGTGGCGAACTTTGATGCCCAATGGATGTAATATGTGTAATAGCCGTGATAGCCTAGCATAAGTTGCTCGCTTATTTATTTCCTTGTTTTGTTTATTTGTTTGCTTGTAGTCAGTGCAGTTCTTTTTCCGCGGTTTGCTAGTGGCTGCAATAACCTATTTTTTAAAACTAGGCCACAATAACCATGGGCTAATATTTACTATAGTGACACTGGGCCTCCTACGGGCCGTAGAAACCGTGGGCCTTCTATGGGCTGTAGAAACAGTAGGCCTTCTACGGGCCGTAGAAATAATGGGCCTTCTACGGGCCGTAGAAACAATGGGCCTTCTACGGGCCGTATCATCAATGGGCCTTATACGGGCCGTATGATCGATTGGCCAAACATGGGCCAATAACAGGCCTCATTATGGCCATAAACAGGCTAGAGTTGGAATCGTCCGTTCATGAGCCGACCTTCCCCTGGCCATCATTAATAGGCTGTATTTGATGACGCTATGAAAACGGCCCAATGAATTAACGGACCACAAACGGGCCGACTGTAACCACGGGCTGAATTTGGCCCACAAGCAGAAAATGACAGTAATGGGTCGTAAGTAAATGAATGCTGGAAATGAGCCCAAGAATAAATGGGCTCTGAGAAGGCCGAAAGATAACATGGGCTGGAAATGGCCCAACGGAATAACGGGCCGTCAATGGGTATAAGTGATACACTGTTCATCACGGGCCAGTTTCACCACGGGCCGTTAATGGGTGTAAAGTGATACACTGTTCATTACGGGCCAGTTTCACCACGGGCCGTTAGTAGGCCAAGAGTTACATAGGGCCTCGTATGGGCCGAAAGACGTACTGGGCCATACATGGGCCAGGAGTGAAAACGGGCTGGAATCATATTGGATGGCCCAGATGACGCTAGTGGGCCTAATTCAGATAGGGCGTAACGGGCCTTGGGTTAGCTGGCTGTAAATGGGCTATATTCGAACAGGCCGTTAACAGGCTTTCCATGGGCCAGCCCGCCAGCTTTTGACCAAGTCAAATGGGCCGGCCTTTACACATGAATGGGCCTCTATTGGGCCGTTCCATGTGTCGACATATCATAGGCGCTTATCTGACCCACTGACGAGCTGACACGTGTTTCGTCCGGCCATTAAGAATTTTACACGTGGAAATTTCCCATTGGTCGGGGCTGTTAACGGGTTATTGGATCCAAAACCTGACCCGATAGCTTAACGACATTCCGTTACGGTGGATACCGCATGTCGGTCACCCTTGACGAAAGCACTTCTATGACGCGCAATTTATCGTCATGGAAGTGGACACTTCCGTGATGATAATTTTGGTAATTGTCGTGGTTCTAACTCTGACAGTGATGTAGGGGGGTATGTATGGAGAGTCTAGATCTTAGCTATGGAGGAGTTGTAAGCACACGAGGATTACGAGTTCAGGCCCTTCTCGGAGGAAGTAACAGCCCTACGTCTCGGTGCCCGGAGGCGGTGGACTGAATTATGTGTGTATGAATAACAGGGGTGCCAACCCTTGATACTGAGGAGGGGGTGGCTTATATAGAGTTCGCCAGGCCCCTCCAGCCCTCAGTAATGCAAGGTTTGAAGTACATTAAAACTGGGGGTTACTGGTAACGCCCCTAATAAAGTGCTATGATGACCATCAAAGCTACTTAATGACCGACCGTTTGCGTGCAGGGTGACTTTAGATCTCCTGGCAGTCGAGTGGTTGGATCTTGGTCGAGTGATTGCTTCGTGGTCGAGTGTCTTGAATTCGTCGAGTGGGATACCTCCAAGTCGATTGAAAGGTGACTTCTTCTAGGGATGTCCTTGGGTAGGGTACTTAGGACAGGTCCATGCCCCTACCCTAGGTACATAGCTTCATCATTAGCCCCCGAATGAATCGAGGTTCGAGTGGGGAAGGAGTTGGAGATCTTTCCGACTGGTTCTTCATGTTATATGAACGTCTTGTTTTGGATCAATTGTCACGGATGACGTCGTCAACTTCTTTCAGTCGCCTTGATCCATTCTTGGCCTCTTGTCGAGTGAATTTATTTACTTGTGAAGTTCCGAGTGACGGTGTGAAAGGGATCTTCTGTTTGACGAGTTGTTCTGCGGCCCGCGGATTTTGCGGGATTTGAATTTTGGGAAGTGCGCGGGACGGGGGCGGCCGCAGTAATCGGATGGGATAGGACAGAAGCTCCTCGATCCCCGCACCACCTTTTTCGCCACGTACCACGCGCGCCCATTGCGGGATTTGACGGGATTGCCTGGACCTACCAGTCAGCCACTCGGAAGCGACCTCTTATAAGCTGCCGGCTCGGGACCCCCGAACAGTGCGCCTTCACTTTTCCCCCTTCCTTCACAAGATCCTCTGCCACCTCCGCTCCCACCTTGGTGCCGTAGGTCTGTTCGAGCTTCGCCGGTGACGATGGTGAAGGAGAAGACGTCGGCTCTGGAGCGCGCGAAGAAGGCGGCGGTGCAGGGGAAGGGGAAGAAGTCCGCTCAGGGCGGATCTTCCTCGAGGACTGCTCTGCCCAAGGATTGGATCCAGGGCGACTGGATGCCGTCGGTGATTCGGCAGGATGATCTCGATGATCTGGTCGAGGGGGGATTCATTCCCCACGAATCTGCGCGCCTCCCGGGGAAAGAAGTCGAACCCCAGCCTCTTGATGGTGAGTGCGTCCTCCTCGCCACCCATATCGATCGTGGATTCTCTCTGCCTCCTCATCCTTTTTTCCGGAGCTTCTTGAACTTCTTCGGAGCGCAGCTCCATCACTTTACTCCCAATTCTATTGTGTATCTTGCTGCTTTCGTTTCCTTGTGTGAAAACTTCTTGGGTTGCCGCCCCCATTGGGGACTCTTCAAGCACATCTTCACTTGCCGCTCTCAGTCGGTCAAGAAGGCCAAGTCGAGTGACGAACGGACGCAGGTGATCCAGCTGTGCGGGGGTCTGGCAATCCAGATGAGGGGAAAAAGTTCCTTTCCGTCTATCACTTTTCCCGAGTCAGTCCGTGGGTGGCAGTCGACTTGGTTTTACTGTAAAGACCAGGTGACCCCAGGACAGTCGACTGGGCTTCCCCCTTTTTCTCTGAATCGAGCACAAAAACCTGCCTCTCTGAAAGTGACGCCGGAGGAAAAGGCGCAAGTCAAGGTGCTGGTCGGTCGAGTGGTTCAGCTTGTCCACGAGGGTGTGACTGGCATGGACTTGTTGGAAGTCTTCCTTCGGAGGCGCATCCAACCGCTTCAGGCTCGTGACCACCCGATGTGGCTGTACTCGGGTCTCGAAGACCCCACTCGGATTCACCCAGAGGAGGTCACTGACAAGATGCTGGAAGGGTGGCTGTCGAGTATCACAGGGAACAAGGACAACCCCCGAGGAGCCAGGAGGATTCCTCCACTCGACCAAACATACGAAGTGGACAAGGTCTGACCTTGCGTTTCCGATTGTGATCTTTGCTTTCTTTATTTGTTCTTTTTGGATCAGTCGATTGACTTTTGTCTCGTTTGTTGTCCTCTAGGACACTACTGAGATGTACTCGACGCCCAATGGAGCACAGGAGCAGGCCGAGGCAGGAGAGGCGAGTGGAGGCGAAAGTGGAGACGGGGGAGAAGAGTGGGAATCTGATGGCGAAGGACAGGGGGATGACGACGACGACTCCAGTGAAGAGGAGGAGGAAGAAGTCGAACCTCCCCGCTCGGAACGGCGATCCAAGCTTACACACGACCTTGCGCGGGAACGTGGTAAGGCGACTGTCCCTGTTGGGCAGTCGTCGAGGCGCCCTCGGACCTCATCTCCAGCGCCGACAGAAAAATCTCCCAAGAACCCACGCGTGACGCCATCCAAGCCGCCCAAGGCTCTGCCCAAGATGAGGATGACTGTCCCCATCATTTCCGGGTAATAGTAGAATTTGTTTTCCTTTGTCGAACGTGACGGACTCTTGGTCGACTCATTGAATAAGCTGACTGACTTTCGAAATTTGCAGTGCTACCACCTCGGAGATCTCCGCCAAGGACGATGATCAAGAGATGGAAGACGCTATTACCTCCAACCCCGGTACGATTACTGATGCTCTGCTTTTAGTCGACTGACGATTTCTTATAATTCCGGTCGATTGGATTTTTCTTGTAGCTCCTCCACATGTCATTGACCTCCCTGATGATGACGACGAAGCGCCGCTGATGGCGCGAAGGAACAGGAGGGCACCGGCTGGCAAGACCCCACAAACTACTCTGACGCCTGAGGCCGCAGTCCGGGAGGGTGGTGATACCACTCGGGTTTCTGTGACCTTCGCTGAACCTTTGACGAGTGTCCGGCCTTCGACGTCGACTGCAAATCCGCCTTTGCTTTTTGCCACACACCACGTCCCTGAGGACCAAGTGGGAGCTGCTAAAGAGGCTATACGCCAGGCGGGGATCATGATGGAGCAAGTGAAGGTGGTTCGGGAAGCCAGCCAAGCAGCTTATGACGCGAGCTCAGCTCTTCAGAGCAACGTCCAGGTCAGTCGATTCACCGCTTGTTCAGTTAGGATATGCTATCTGAAGAATCTCTTTTCCGAAGATCTTTATATCTGTACACCCACTGGGTGTGTCTATTAATCTTTTTGACGAGTGGGGGCATGCTAAGTGCACCCACTGGGTGTAGTCCCCGAGACTCCGGTGGACTGCCGGCAGTCGACTGTAGTCTTTATATTATGTTGCTTTAGTTGAACTTCTTCACTCGGTCTGGTCAGGCCACGTCGAATGGAACTGTACACGGTCGACTGCGGGCAGTCGATTTTTTTTTGGTCGAACCAGTGGGGGCACGCTGAGTGCACCCACTGGGTGTAGTCCCCGAGACTACTGTCGAATGTTTTTGATTCAGCTGTAGTCTTAGAAACGCCATCATTGTCTCTTGGTTACTCGGAAGCAACTTATCTTGGATGTATGTCGACTGATTTTCTGCAGAAATCCTGCGAACTTGTGGCTCACTACACTGAGTTGGAGAACAAACAGATCCAGCTGAACCTTGACTTGAAGCTTGCTTAGGAGAACTTGCAGAAGGCGATGGACGAAGCAAAAGGTATGGCTGGTGAGCTTTTGTCGACTGTCTTTTCTTTCTGGCCGTCCTCGATGTTGATCTCACTTGCTATTTCACAGACAAAATGGAGGAGGCTCTGAAGAAGAAGGATCAAAACCTTGCCGAAGCGCAGAAGGAGGCCCTGAACAGAACGAAGCTTGCTGAAGAAAAATTGGCTTCAGTCGGTACTCTTGAAAAGGAAAACTCCAGGCTGAAAACTGCTCTCGACGTGGCTAATCAAGAGGTCAGCCGTCTGAAGAATGGCAATATAGCTCTGAATGACAAGGCAAGTGAACTGGCGGGGAAGAGGAACAGTCTGGAGGCTTATCTCGGTGGACTCGCCAAGAAGCTGTTCGTCATGCTCGAGGGTAATTACTCCGGCCCGACTGAGTTGCAGTTACCAAACCTGCGTAGAGCCACTGACTTATCCTTGAATTGTGTTTACAGAATTCTGCCAGAACTTCGAAGAGGAGACCAGCCGAGTGGAGACAGACTTGGATCCCATCAATTCTCCAGTGAAGGACGAGGCTGCTATGAACATGCTCCAACTGGAATCTCGTGTTGCCAGCGTTGTTGACTATCTTGCTTGGTTGAAGGTTGCGATGTCGCAGATCGACACGTCGCTCTGGCCTAGGACGATGCTTCAGAATGACCTCGAGTCCTTGATGACTCGCCTGAATGAAGTCCCAGATCGAGTGGCGGAATGGAAGAAATCTTCTGCTAGATGTGGCGCTGACGTCGCTCTGTCTCTGGTCCGCGTCCACTGCAAGGAGGCGCGAGAAGAAAAGTTGGCCACCATCCAAGTTGCCAATACCAGGAAGCACAACTTTCAAGACTTCATGGAGACTTTCATTGCTGCTGCCACTCGCATTGCAGACGGGATCGACTTGGACGAGTTCGTCGCCCCTTCCAGCCCTCCGCCTGAGGAATAAAAACTTTTATGCTTCACTTTAAATTTGCCTCGGAATGCCGAGTGGATTTTGTAACCGTTAAACTCTGTCGAGCTGGAGGATCGAGTACTTTGATCTGCGGTCTAGGACCTTTGGATCTTATCTAAACTTGATTTATCGTTGAATATCTTCATGAATTATCTGTCGAGTGGAACTTGTTCTTCACTTGAAATAACTTTGTATTTGTGGTGCAGCTCTGAAGGAGAAGGTAGCAGTCGATTTGCACCTCGTCGTCCTTGCGGATTGGGATGTGTTCCGTACTTAGGCGAGCACTGGGCTGCAGCTAAGCCCCCGAGTGGAAGGTCTGCTCTCCACTCGGTAGGATTTTAAAAACTTAGGCGAGTACTGAACTGCAGCTAAGCCCCCGAGTGGGAGGTCTGCTCTCCACTCGGTAGGATTTTTTCAAACTTAGGCGAGTACTGGACTGCAGCTAAGCCCCCGAGTGGGAGGTCTGCTCTTCACTCGGTAGGATTTTTTCAAACTTAGGCGAGTACTAGACTGCAGCTAAGCCCCCGAGTGGGAGGTCTGCTCTCCACTCGGAAGGATTTTTTCAAACTTAGGCAAGTACTGGACTACAGCTAAGCCTCCGAGTGGGAGGTTTGCTCTCCACTCGGTAGGATTTTCAAACACTTAGGCGAGCACTAGGCTGCAGCTAAGCCTCCGAGTGGGAGTCTGGCTCACCACTCGGTAGGATTTTTAAATACTTAGGCAAGTACTGGGCTGCAGCTAAGCCTCCGAGTGGGAGGTTTGCTCTCCACTCGGTAGGATTTTTAAACAGTTAGGCGAGCACTGGGCTGCAGCTAAGCCTCCGAGTGGGAGTCTGGCACACCACTCGGTAGGATTTTTGAATACTTAGGTGAGCACTGGGCTGCAGCTAAGCCTCCGAGTGGGAGTTTGGCTCGCCACTCGGTAGGATTTTTAAACACTTAGGCGAGCACTGGGCTGCAGCTAAGCCTCCGAGTGGGAGTCTGGCTCACCACTCGGTAGGATTTTTAAACACTTAGGCGAGCACTGGGCTATAGCTAAGCCCCCGAGTGGGAGGTCTGCTCTCCACTCGGTAGGATTTTTTCAAACTTAGGCGAGTACTGGACTGCAGCTAAGCCCCCGAGTGGGAGGTCTGCTCTCCACTCGGTAGGATTTTTTCAAACTTAGGCGAGTACTGGACTGCAGCTAAGCCCCCGAGTGGGAGGTTTGCTCTCCACTTGGTAGGATTTTTAAACACTTAGGCGAGCACTGGGCTGGAGCTAAGCCTCCGAGTGGGAGTCTGGCTCACCACTCGGTAGGATTTTTAAACACTTAGGCGAGCACTGGGCTGCAGCTAAGCCTCCAAGTGGGAGGTTTGCTCTCCACTCGGTAGGATTTTTAAACACTTAGGCGAGCACTGGGCTGCAGCTAAGCCTCCGAGTGGGAGTCTGGCTCACCACTCGGTAGGATTTTTAAACACTTAGGCGAGCACTGGGCTGCAGCTAAGCCTCCGAGTGGGAGGTTTGCTCTCCACTCGGTAGGATTTTTAAACACTTAGGCGAGCACTAGGCTGCAGCTAAGGCTCCGAGTGGGAGTCTGGCTCACCACTTGGTAGGATTTTTAAACACTTAGGCGAGCACTAGGCTGCAGCTAAGCCTCCGAGTGGGAGTCTGGCTCGCCACTCGGTAGGATTTTTAAACACTTAGGCGAGCACTGAGCTGCAGCTAAGCCTCCGAGTGGGAGTCTGGCTCGCCACTCGGTAGGATTTTTTTTACAAACTTAGGCGAAACTGATTCGCAGCTAAGCCACCCACTGGGGGATTTCACACGCAAACAAAAGCAAAAACAATTATAGGAAAATTTGTAACGCTCTTGTCTTTGATAAATAGACTATAGAAGTTTTTCTTATTACATCTCATCTGAGTGAGAATTCAAGTGTGAAAGGGGCGGAGCAGTTCTGCATTCCAAGCTCGTGGCTCATCGATCTGGCGATCGACATTGTAAAGGTGATACACTCCATTTTGGAGGACTCTGGTGATGATGAAGGGACCTTCCCAAGTAGGAGCGAGCTTGTGTGGTTTCTGTTGATCCACTCGGAGGACCAAATCTCCTTCTTGGAAGGCTCGACTCTTCACATTTCTGGCATGGAATCGACGCAAGTCTTGCTGATAAATGGTCGATCGGATCATAGCCATTTCTCTTTATTCTTCCAGGAGGTCGACTGCGTCTTGCCGGGCTTGTTCTGCTTCATCTTCGGTATAAAGCTCGACTCGGGGTGCATTGTGAAGTAGATCACTCGGCAGGACTGCTTCCGCTCCGTAAACCAGAAAGAACGGAGTTCTTCCAGTCGACCGATTCGGGGTAGTCCTCAATCCCCATAGAACCGATGGAAGCTCGTCGACCCAAGCGCCTGCTGCGTGCTTGAGATCACGCATCAGCCGAGGCTTTAGTCCTTTAAGAATCAGACCATTTGCCCTTTCTGCTTGTCCATTCGACTGGGGGTGGGCGACCGATGCGTAGTCGACTCGTGTGCCTTGAGAGGCACAAAAAGCTCTGAACTTGTCTGAATCAAAGTTTGACCCATTGTCGGTGATGATGCTATGCGGGACTCCATATCTGAATGTTAACTCTCTGACGAAACTGATAGCAGTGCAAGCATCAAGATTCTTGATAGGCTTAGCTTCAATCCATTTAGTAAACTTGTCGACTGCCACAAGCACATGTGTGAAACCGCTCTTGGCTATTCTCAATGGGCCAACCATGTCCAGTCCCCAAACAGCAAAGTGCCAGACGAGTGGAATGGTCTTCAGGGCTGATGCAGGCTTGTGCGACATGTTGGAGTAGAACTGGCACCCTTCACACTTGTCGACTATCTCTTTTGCCATTTCATTCGCTCTTGGCCAGTAAAATCCCGCTCGGTATGCTTTAGCCACAATGGTCCGAGAGGACGCATGATGACCACAGGTCCCCGAGTGGATATCATCAAGGATTATCTGACCTTCTTCTGGTGTTATACACTTATGACCGACTCCAGTCGTGCTTTATCTATACAACTGTCCCTTTATGACTGTAAAGGCCTTGGATCGACGGACGATCTGTCGAGCCTCTTCTTCGTCCTCCGGGAGTTTCTTTCTCAGGATATACGCGATGTACGGTATCGTACAGTCAGGGGTGATTGCCAAAACTTCCATGATTAGGTCGACCACTGCCGGAATTTCAACTTCAGTCGGATCTGTGGCACTCTTTGGCTGCGGGGCTTCATCTGTAAAAGGATCTTCTTGGAGTGATGGCGAGTGGATGTGTTCCAAAAACACATTGCTGGGGATGGCTTCTCTCTTGGAGCCTATATTTGCCAAATCATCAGCCGCTTGATTTATCAGTCAGGGGATGTGATGAAGCTCTGCCCCCTCGAATTTCTTCTCTAACTTTCTCACTGCATTGCAATAACCAGTCATAGCTGGACTTCTGACGTCCCATTCTTTCATCACCTGATTAACCACCAAATCTGAGTCGCCATAGACCATGAGGCGACGGACGCCGAGTGAAATGGCCATGCGCAACCCATATAGAAGTGCTTCATATTCTGCTTCGTTATTGGAGGAATCGAAGTGAATCTGGAGAACATATCTGAGCTTATCTCCTCGGGGGGAAACCAATACTACCCCAGCACCGGAACCATTCAACATCTTAGATCCATCGAAGAACATGGTCCAGTGCTCCGAGTGAACTTGAGTTGGAAGTTGCTGTTCGATCCACTCGGCGACGAAATCTGTAATTGCTTGGCACTTGATAGCTTTCTTTGCCTCAAACTTGATATCTAGGGGAAGAAGTTCAATCGCCCATTTGGCCACTCGACTAGTTGCATCTCTGTTGTGCAAAATCTCTGATGGTGGAGCGTCGCTGACGACTGTAATGGAATGATCAGAGAAGTAATGTGCAACCTTCTTCGTGGTCATATAAATCCCATATACAAGCTTCTGGTAATGAGGATATCTTTGCTTTGAAGGAGTCAAAACTTCAGAAACATAATATACTGGGCGCTGAACTTTGAAGGCCTTTCCTTCTTCTTCCCACTCAACCGTAAGTACTGTACTGACAACTTGTCCTGTGGCTGCAATGTAAATCAGCAAAGGCTCCTTGCTGATTGGGGCAGCAAGCACCGGCTGGGTGGAGAGCAGAGCTTTGAGCTCTGTAAACGCTGCATCAGCTTCTGGAGTCCACTCGAACTTGTCGGACTTCTTCATTAGTCAGTAAAGAGGCAATGCCTTTTCACCGACGCGAGAGATGAATCGACTTAAAGCGGCCAAGCATCCTGTAAGCTTCTGGACGTCATGCACACGCACAGGACGTTTCATCCGGAGTATAGTACCAATTTTTTCAGGATTGGCGTCGATTCCCCGTTCGGAAACGAGAAAACCGAGTAACTTCCCACCTGGAACTCCGAACGTGCACTTTGACGGATTGAGCTTGATATCATACCTCCTGAGGTTGGCAAAGGTTTCAGCAAGGTCAGTCAGCAGGTCGGAACCCTTCCGTGACTTGACCACAATATCATCCATGTATGCCTCCACATTCCGACTGATTTGAGTGAGCAAACACTTCTGAATCATCCTCATGAACGTGGCTCCGGCATTCTTGAGGCCGAACGGCATGGTGACATAACAGAAGCACCCGAATGGAGTGATGAAAGCTGTTTTGATCTCGTCGGGCCCGTACAGACGGATCTGATGGTACCCGGAATAGGCGTCTAGGAAAGACAAACGCTCACATCCGGCAGTTGAGTCGACTATCTGGTCGATGCGGGGGAGAGGAAAATGATCTTTCGGGCAGGCCCGATTGACATGCTTGAAATCAGTGCACATGCGAAGTGACTTGTCTTTCTTGGGGACCATGACAACATTGGCGAGCCATTCGGAGTGGTAAATTTCTCAGATGAACTCTGCTGCTAAGAGCCGAGCCACCTCCTCGCCAATGGCCTTCCTCTTCTGGACGGCGGACCGTCGAAGATGTTCTTTCACAGGTTTAAATTTTGGGTCGACTCATAGACGGTGCTCAGCCAGCCCCCTAGGAACTCCAGGCATGTCAGCAGGCTTCCATGCGAAGATGTCCCAGTTCTCACGGAGGAACTGGATGAGCGCTTCTTCCTATTTGGAGTCGACCGTTGTTGAGATGTGAGTCGGAGCAGCGTTTGGATCGGTCGGGTGAATGTGAACTGCCTTCGTTTCACTGGATGACTGAAAAGCTGATTCTGAAGTAGGCTTCTTAGCTCGTAGCAACTCACTCGGATCTGCAGTCTTCTGATACTCTTGCAGCTCGACCACCGCCATCTGAGCGTCAGCAATCTTTGAGCCTTTCTGAAAACACTCTTCTGCTTTCTTCCGATTGCCTGTAACAGCGATCACACCTTTGGGACCAGGCATCTTCAATTTGAGATACACATAACATGGTCGAGCCATGAAGCGTGCATAAGCTGGCCTGCCCAAAATAGAGTGATAAGCACTTTGGAAATCCACAACTTCAAATGTCAACTTTTCCTTGCGGTAATTCTTGGAATCACCGAAAACCACATCAAGAGCAATTTGGCCGAGTGACTCAGCTTTCTTCCTAGGAATGACTCCATGGAAACTCATGTTACTGGTGCTGAGCCTGGACATCGGAATGCCCATCCCTTTCAATGTTTCTGCATACAGTATGTTCAAACCGCTGCCTCCATCCATCAGGACTTTGGTCAGTCGAGTGCCTTCAACAACTGGGTCGACCACCAGAGCTTGCCTCCCAGGGGTGGCAATGTGCGTAGGGTGATCAGATTGGTCGAATGTGATGGCAGTCTGGGACCACTTCAGATAATTGGGTGTTGCCGGAGCAACCATATTTACCTCACGGTTAATAACCTTCAGTCGACTTTTGCTCTCAACATCAGCAAAAATCATCAGGGTGGAATTGACCTGGGGGTACCCATTGTCACTATCTTCCTTGTCCTCAACTTTGTCCGACTCCTTTTCCTTATCTTTGGACTGCTTGCCCTGAAACTGCTGGATCAGAAGCCGACATTGTCGAGTGGTATGCTTTGGGTAAATGAGTTTACCCTCTTCATCTTTCTTGGTGTGGATGTGACACGGTAGATCCAAAACATCATTTCCATCTTGGTCTTTAACTTTCTTGGGGTTCCAAGGTCCTTTGGGTTTTCCCTTAAATTTTCCCTGGGTTACGGCCAGGGCCTCCCCAGGAGCGGCTGGCTCGGCTTTCCGCTTCTGTTTCCGACTGGAATTTCCTCCGGTTTCCTGGGCGACTGCTTTATGCTTGCCACTCCGGAGTCGATCCTCATCTTCACCATTAGCATATTTGGTGGCAATCTCCATCATCCAATTCAGAGACATCTCTCCGGTTCGACTGAACTTCAGATTCAATTATCTGTACTTAACGCCTTCTTTAAAAGCACAAACTGCTTGATGATTTGGTACATTTTCAACTGTGTGATGCAATGTGATCCACCTCTGGATGTAATCCCTCAGAGTTTCATTCGGTTTCTGCACGCAAGACCGCAGTTCCATAAGGCCTGCAAGTCGCTTGCATGTTCCTTCAAATGTGGTGACAAACACTCGGGAGAGATCCTCCCAAGTGTAAATGCTGCTGGGTGCTAACTGATTCAGCCACGCGCTGGCCGAGCCTTCTAACATGAGAGGCAGGTGCTTCATGGCTACCTCATCGTTCCCACCGCCAATCTGGACAGCCACTCGGTAATCTTCGAGCCAAGTATCGGGCTTGGACTCATCGGTGAACTTACTAACTCCAGTCGCCAACCTGAAGTTGGGAGGAATTACATCGGCTCTGATGGCTTGACTGAAACACTCTGGCCCTGAAACATGTACTCTGCTACTGGTAGGCGCATCTCTGTCGTGGCCTTCTCGGTGAGCTCTATTCCTGTCGACCAAACCTTGAACGAGAATGGATCTCGCATCAAAGCCTGGTTCCCTGGGGTCGACTGGAATTCTCCGCCCAACACTATGAGGGCGTCTGTCCACCTGCTGTCGAGGCACATATGATCCACTCCTCGGGGGAGGGGTTGGCACTCGACGTCGATCATCACGATCGAATCGGTGATCATACTGCTCATTCCTTCTGTACTGATCACGCCGGTCTCCACGTCCCTCATGCCTCGGAGGCGATCTTGGGTTGTGAGCCGACTGGACTGTATCCGCTGCAACAGATCGACTGTGGATCTTGTTCCGCGACTGAGAAACAGCGGAATTCTGGTCTCCCGCTGCCCGGAGCAACGCTCTGATTTGCAACAAGCCTCTGCCAGCCTCTGACTGGGAGGGCTGAATCGACTCTGCTATGCGGGCCACAACCGCCAAATTCTGAATCGGAGTACGATATACCTGCGGGGGCGGAAAGAGTTGATGTCAACTGGATTCTGGAGCCCGTTGACGCGCTCTCCCATCGAGTATTCGCTGGAGATTCTCCAGTCGAGTGCGCTCGGCCAAGTTAGCCAAGCGCGCTTCCTCCAAGGCTCGGGCCTCGGGGGTTTCTCCAACGATAGGAGTGTGGAGTGCATCCATGTTCCGGCGGCGAAGTTCCTCCCGCTGCAACGATGTGAGAGGCTCGGGGAGATACTCCTCGTGAGGACGCAACGGGTCGCCCCCATCCGCGCCTCCGTCAGCGCGGGGGAAACCGGGAGGACTGTGTGGCCCATCGATCACCAGAACCTCTGCAGCTGGGTCACGGCGGTCGAATTCGGATGCGGTCTCTGCGGAGCCAGTCGACAGGTCGAACAGGCCGTAGAGGGATTCGTCAGGCTCGATTGCCGCGACTTGTGGGGTGGCCGACTGGCAGGCCACCGCCTGCCTCACCCACCTCTGAAGCATCGACCGACCGGAGTGCTTGCGCCGGCGAGAAACAGGGCGGGGAGATGCCACGGGAGCCGACCGATACTGGGTCGACGGCTGCCGCAGGAGGACACCACGGACGCATGCGCAAAAGTGCGTCGCCCCACGGACGGGGAGCGCGTCGACGTCGAGTGGAGCCTCCTGAAGCCAAGCGGAGTCGTCGGCGATGAACATGAGCGCGTCGAGACGGATCTCGCGGCCCTCCACCAAAGCTCCGCCCGAAACCATGATCAAGGAGATCGGAAAAAATTGCAACTTCTCAAACTAGGCGCTAAGACTCCTAGCCCCAAGGTGGACGCCAACTATCGTGGTTCTAACTCTGACAGTGATGTAGGGGGGTATGTATGGAGAGGCTAGATCTTAACTATGGAGGAGTTGTAAGCACACGAGGATTACGAGTTCAGGCCCTTCTCGGAGGAAGTAACAGCCCTACGTCTCGGTGCCCGGAGGCAGTCGACTGAATTATGTTTGTATGAATAACAGGGGTGCCAACCCTTGATACTGAGGGGGGGGGCTTATATAGAGTTCGCCAGGCCCCTCCAACCCTCAGTAATGCAAGGTTTAAAGTACATTAAAACTGGGGGTTACTGGTAACGCCACTAATAAAGTGCTATGATGACCATAAAAGCTACTTAATGACCGACCGTTTGCGTGCAGGGTGACTTTAGATCTCCTGGCAGTCGAGTGGTTGGATCTTGGTCGAGTGATTGCTTCGTGGTCGAGTGTCTTGAATCCGTCAAGTGGGATACCTCCAAGTCGATTGAAAGGTGACTTCTTCTAGGGATGTCCTTGGGTAGGGTACTTAGGACAGGTCCATGCCCCTACCCTAGGTACATAGCTTCATCAGTAATGTCATGGAACACTTCTACGACAGCACAGGTATGACTATCTTGATTCTGTCATAAATTTGTCATGGATGTACATGCATGACAAAAAAAGCGACCTACTATGACAAACACGTATCATCATGGAAGTGTATTTTTTGTAGTGTTGACACTTAACTTAATTAAAATGAATCAACCACGTGTGTAACCGTGATGGTCTCTTCTCGATGGAGTCCGGGAAGCGAAAACGGTTCTTGTGTTATGCTTGAACGTAAGTAGTTTCAGGATCACTTCTAGCTTCTCGACCATTGCGTTGCTTCTCTTCTCGCTCTTATTTGCGTATGTTAGCCACCATATATGCTTAGTGCTTGCGGCAGCTCCACCTCACTACCCTATCCTACCCATAAGCTTACATAGTCTTGATCTCACGGGTGTGAGATTGCTGAGTCCTCGTGACTCACAGATACTTCCAAACAGTTGCAGGTGCCGGTGATACCAGTGAAGGTGACGCAGCCGAGCTCAAGTGGGAGCTTGATGAAGATATTGATCGTTGTTTTGTTTCGTTTCCTGTTGATCAGTAGTGGATCCCAGTTGGGACGATTGGGGATCTAGCATTTGGGGTTGTCTTCTTTTATTTTGGTTCCGTAGTCGGACATTGATTGTATTCTAGATGATGTATGTTTAACTTGTATTTGTGTGAAGTGGCGATTGTAAGCCAACTCTTTATCCCTTTCTTATTCAGTACATGGGATGTGTGAAGATTGCCCCTCTTGCGACAAATCTACCATGTGGGCATGCCTCTAAGTCGTGCCCCGACACGTGGGAGATATAGCTGCATTGTGGGTGTTAAAAGTTGGTAATCAGAGCCTTCCCCGACTTAGGAGCCCCCTGCTTGATCGAATCGCTGACTTGTTGAGTCTAGAACAAAATGTTTTGAGTCTTAGGATTATATATATATATATATATCAGAGAGTGGGATTCTTTTTACTCCTCAGTCCCTTCGTCGATCTGGTGAGGCCTCCTGACGTAGAGTTTTGACTCTTCGCTCCTCAAATTTCACGAAAAAAAATTTAGGATCATGTGGGTATCTTGGAATAGTTCCGATGGTTTTGTGACGAGAACGTTGTTCTTGGTGCCTCCTGACATTTAGGGCTTGTGGCAGTGTCCCGGGGAGTTGAGCTCCGAGGTGTTGTCGTCACAATTTTATCGTTGCAGTTCTGGAATACCTGGGTTCGCCGACATCGAAAATCTCTTTTATGCAGTTGTTGGTGAGATAACCTCGACGCCACCCAGTATTTGGGCGGGAGTTCGGGAGTATTGCCATAACTCGTATAACCGATGCTTTTTCAAGGTTGAGGTAAACGATTTCCGAAGGTTTCTTGGTTATGTGTTGAAGGATGGATACAGCTGGATGTAGGAATTATTAGTTTGGGTGAGATATTATGCTTCCCCCGTATCCCCAACACCTGATTGCATAACCAGAAAGTTTCGGGAGTTTATAAGTGGGAATTCAAGTAGCTCCTAGAATATCTTTCCGATAGACGCATGATATGGGATTGGGTAAATCTCTATCATAGTGTTTGTTCCGGCTTATTTTCTAAGCCAATCCTTTGTTTTGTTCTGAGTTGTGGTATTCGAGTTGCTTCAATGTCAAGTGTTGATTCCATACCTTTCCTAAGCGGTGTTCTCATATTTCTATGTGGATGCTAATCCGTGATGATCATCGAGATTGTCATGTCAATCCTTTTCAACCGGCGTGTTTCTCTTCAAGTGGATCTAATCATTTCGACATCCGCAAGATCAACTCTAGGTTTTCTCAACGGTATCCATTCCATCTGCCCAAGTTGCCTTTGTTTTCCCGCCCACCCAACCCTTGTTTCTTCAAGGACTCGGATTTCTTAGTCAAGTATCCGTCTTATTGATGTGAAGGCTCTTCTTTCTTTCCTTTCAATGTTCTTATCTGGTAATTCTAAGACGGAGCTTCAAGTTTATTATTCTCCGTTCTTTTCTTCTCTGGTGGATTTAATTCAATCCTTGTTGATCATATCCTATCCTCGGTTCAAATGCTTTCTCATGCCGGTGCACCTCTTAATCTTTCACTTATCGTTATTCAATTGTTCCGGAGTGCTGAAGATATCTCAGAAGATTCACGGTTACATTCTCCGTTCAAGTTATTTCGAGGTTGTTATCTCATTCAAGACAGTTAATTCAACCGGTGCAATCTCTCTTTTAAATCATTCAATGGTGTATCTTTGAGTGGGCCCTAACCTACAGGTCTTTTCCCAGGATCATACCTGACTCTTCTAAGTCTTTCCAGAGTTACTATTAAATTCTTTTGCAAGTGGGCCCTAAATCATTCAATGAATTATCATCAGTAATACGTCTTTCTCCAAGATCTTTCAAATTATTTTCAGCGTTGGTTCAACCTTTCTAA
Source organism: Triticum urartu (assembly GCF_056163025.1). Lineage (NCBI taxonomy): Eukaryota > Viridiplantae > Streptophyta > Magnoliopsida > Poales > Poaceae > Triticum > Triticum urartu. The sequence continues at coordinate 365,973,933 of NC_141874.1, read as the reverse complement.
TTTTCATTCCAGAGTACCTCAACAATTCATGGTGGTGTTTCTCGTCATCATTCTTGGATTTTGAAGACCGAAGAAGAGTTTCTCCTTCAAATTTTATCGGTTCTCTCAAAGATTCATAGTTCAAGCCTAATGCCATCCTCTCATAATTATTTCGATTGTGAGAATTCTTTTCACCCATCCGAAGCAATTCAGGAGTCTTTTCAGTTTGATTTTTCGGAGCCCATCATCTCAGAATCATTCATTCCAGCTTTCAGCTATTATTCCCCAAATCTTGCCGGTGCATCATTGAAATTTCTCTAATCAGCTCAGGATCTCTTCGTTCACTTGTATCTAAATTCTCTCAAGCATCTTCGTTCATTTGATAATTCTTCCTGGTGTTTCACTATCTTTCCTTTGATCGTTTTCAATTCTTTCGGTGGTTCGTTCAAGAGTTCTCTTCCTTGGTTATCATACAATTTATTCGTTGTTTCAATCCTTTCGGTGGTTCGTCGTAGACCTTCTCAAGTTTGCGCTATATCTATCTTAATCCTTTCTACGAGAATAAGTAGTATGCCAAATCCATTGTGGGTCATCAATTTAATTGTTGAAGGATAAGCATAATGTAATTCTTATTCCTGTTTCGTTGAGTGAATTCAATTCCTTATTCCGGAGGCTCATCAAATTCTTGATTTCACTTGTTCATCTTTCTTTTCCGGAGTTCCAGGTCTTCCGCATTATCTCATCGCGAAGCTCAATCTAAATCATAAGAAGGCCTCACCTTGTGTTTTCAACTTCTCTTTCTTTTCTTTATCCTTTTTATTATTAGAGTTCTTCAGGGAGGGTCTACATGACGGCTCATCAAGGATTTAATTCCTTATCGAAGTGTTCATTGAGATTCTTTTCAAAGGAGCTCAAGTATTCTTCATCTTGCATTCCGAAGTGCAATTCTTTCTATCTTATCTTTTTAGGTGGTGTTATGTCTTTCTTGACAATTTCCCTTCGTGTTTCATGATTCACAAGTTGTCCGGAATGACATATTTTAAACCCATCATTTTCAATTCGTTCATGAGATCCTTTGCTATCCATCAATTTCTTCTTTGGAGTTATCTTGGGTTATATTTCACCTAAAGCCTTCCCTAAGGAATGTTGCTCTTGTGGTGCTTATAAATGACCCAAGTTCTTCATTTGTCCTCCCAGTGAAATAAGTTTCTCGTCTCCTTGTTCATATCAAGCCAAATCTATTGTTTTCGTTAGTGGCAGAATTTCACCTCGGTTTTGAGATGTTTTCCATAAGCCCACTACAAGTTTTTTTGTTTCATTGTTGGTTTTCCAACAACTCCATTTTAACCTTCTTGGATGGGTGCTCTCCAAGCTCTTTTGTGGCAGAAGTGGGCACTTTCTTCTCCATTCTTTCATTCCAATGATCCATCTTCTATTCTTTATTTTGGAGGCATTGTCATGTTGCTCTTCTCTCTCATCATCTTGAGTTGTGAGGATCGTGTTCTTTTCGTGCTTATCCTTTTAACCAGAATGTTGTGTCCTCTGCTCAAGTTCTTTTCGTCTTATCAAGTCTTGCATCTCTTGTTAACCGGAGTGTTGTTTGAATTTGTTCTTCCTTGTTCCTTTTTTCTAACAGAGTGTCTCCAACTTTGTTCATCTCTGTTGTATTCTTTTCTCAAAATGGTTTAACCTCTCAAGGTTCTTTGGTTTCACTCGTTTGTCAAAGAAGCAACTTATTTCACCTCTCCTATTCCTCTTCTATTTCCCTCCGGTGCCATCCTAGATCTCGGGACGAGATCCTCTCGTAGTGGTGGAGTGTTGTAACACCCCGGATACAACTTTCCATATTCGTAACTCCGACCCTTGCCTTTTCCGGAGATGCGATATGAGATTCCCTTCATGGTTCGGTTTTTATTTTTGCTTTGCATTTTGTTCATGTCATGCATTTCATATCATGTCATCATGTGCATCGCATTTGCATACATGTTCATCTCATGCATCTGAGCAATTTCCCCGTTGTCCGTTTCGCAATCCGACACTCCCACATGCACCCGGTGCACCCCTCATGTCTCTTTTCGTGAGCGGTTGTTGAACATTCTCGGAATGGACCGAGATTTTCCAGGTGGCCTTGGTACACCACCGGTAGACCACCTGTAAAATTTCATTCCATTTGGAGTCCGCTTGATGCTCCAACGGTTAATCGGGTTACCGTGAAGGCCTCTTGTGTGTTGCAGCCCAACACCCCTCCAAAATGGCCCAATAACCCATCTAAACCACTTCCATATTCTCCGTCGTTGGATCACGACATGTGGGTGAAAACTACACCTCATTTGGACACTCCAAACTCCTTCGACCTATATATATGTGATCCCCTCCGAAATTCGCGGTCTAACCCTAGCCTTCTTCCTCCTCGCGTCGCCGGACACGTCCACCCTCACGCCCGGACATGTCTGCCACCGCCTTCGCCCAACCGGAGGATGCCAGGTCACCCCCGCCGGCCCTCTCTCTCCTCTGCGCCGCTGGGCCCGCGGGGGCCATCGCCGGCCCGCCCACGGGCCGAACCGGGCCGCACCCCGTGGCGCCGCCCGAGATCCTCCGCCGCCTTCGCCGGAGATCCTCGCCGCCGGCCGCCGGCGCGCGCCTTGCCCCGCCGCTTGCACGCTCGCCACCGCGCGCCGCCCAGCCTTCTACAAGCGCCCGAGGCCGCGCCGGCGCCTCCCTGCGCCCGGGCTTCACCGGACTTCGCACCGCCGCCTAGCGCCGCCGACCCCGCCGCCCGGCCTCGCGCCACCTGAGTCGGCCACCGTTTCCTCGCGCGCGCCGCCTGTGCCGAAGCTCGCCACCGGCCGCGTGCTCCTCCCTCACCTCGCGACCCATTGGTCGTCGCCTCCTGCTCGTCGCTAGCCATCGTCGGAGCCGCCACGCTTGCCGGAGCCGGATCCACCGCGGGTTGGATCAGATCCACCCGCCCATCCAACCAAACGCCTCCCCGCGTCCCGATCGACTCCGTCCCGGAACCACCTCATCCCGTTGACTTTTTCGTAGGGTGAGATTTCACCAAGTCCCGAATCTATGACATTTTCATGCCTACTTCATCATGCCACATCTTGTTGATCGGTGCTCCGAATCATGCATACGATCTATCAGAATGTTCATTGTGAGATGCTCTTCATTTCATTCCAGTGTGGCATGTTTGTTTGAGATCATCTTGATGCCCAAATCATTGATGCAAGAGTGCTATAAAATGTTTACTGTTGTTACTTATCAGTTTATGGTGATTTGTCATTTTTGTCACATTTGATGTGTGCTTCATATGAGCATGAGCTCTACGTGTGTTGTGATCTACAACATGCCATCTTTTCAAAGGTGCTTGTCTTGCATTTTAGTGATCAATGGGGTGACTATAACAAGCATGCAAAGTAGCCTTCGTGATATTGCTATTTTCAGGGACTTAGGATTTTGCTAAGTCGTTTTCCTGCTATTGTTTTGATGCCATGTAAACATGATGCTACAGTGAGATCCATGCTTGTTTTGAGTATCTTCAGTAAGGAGGTTTTGAACATATGGTTATGCTCTATCCATCCATGCTCCTGTTTGCAATTATGGAGTGCCCTAGCATGTCTTGTTCTTGCTCTACTTTTGCTATAAAATGTTCCTGGCAGATAGTTTACATGTTAATCAATTTTGCCATGGTTGTTACTAGTGATCCATGCATGCTATGAACTTGCTCTCGCCATGGTTAGCTTCATGAACATGTCTTCTTGATGTTAGTATGCTTATATTGTCATACAATGCCTTATGGTGAGTGATTTGAGGTTGCAAAGTTGCCTTCACAATTCTGTTTATGCCATGCTCTGTTTTTCTGCCAAGTCTGAAACTCTTAATAAAACTTGCTATGTTTACATCGGTGCCATCATATCTTCTGTGCCTTTTTGGCTCATGTTCAGTAAGGGACTTTTGATCTATGCATTCAGTAGTTTCATGACATCCCTTGTATTGCTATGATATGTTCCAGTAGCATGTTGTTTTCTTGCTCTAAACATGGCTCTCGGGTGTTATTTCTGGCATGTTAGTATTTTCACTAAGTCTGTGATGCTGATATCTTTTGCAATCTTGCCATGCTTGTTTGAACCTGCTCTTGTGTGATTTAGCCATAGATCAGTGTTCATTTTTTGTCAAGCTCTTGACTACATCACTTCCATATGCCTTGTTGATATGTTGGAGTGCAGTTGCTTAGTTTCTTGTTGCATTCTAGATGGCATCGGCTGTTAATCGCAGAATTGTGTCATTCTTGTTTTGCTTGGCTTTTGCAAACCGTGCATCCGTTACCGGTGATCTTTATATCGATTTCAACCGAAATCATCTCATCTTTCCAACGGCACACTTGGTTTGCCAAGTTGATTCCTTGATCAATATTTTCCTTCCGGAGCACGCATATGCATTGCATATCACATCTCGCTTATCATGCCATGTTTTGCATCATGTTGATTGTGCATTGCACCATGATTGATTGTTGGTCCTTTGCTTGTGTTCTTGCCATGGGTACATCCAGGAGACGAGTACGTGATCGAGGAACCGGTTGAGTATGCTAACGAGGATCAAGCTTTCGTCAACTCTGAGAACTTTGCAGGCAAGATGACCATACCCTCGAAATCACTTCTATCTTTGCTTGCTAGTTGTTCGTTCTATCGCTATGTCGCGCTACCTACCACTTGTTATATCATGCCTCCCATATTGCCATGTCAAGCCTCTAACCCACCTTTCCTAGAAAACCATTGTTTGACTATGTTACCGCTTTTGCTCAGCCCCTCTTATAGCGTTGCTAGTTGCAGGTGAAGCTGAAGTTTGTTCCATGTTAGAACATGGATATGCTGGGATATCACAATATCTCTTATTTTAATTAATGCATCTATATACTTGGTAAAGGGTGGAAGGCTCGGCCTTATGCCTGGTGTTTTGTTCCACTCTTGCCGCCCTAGTTTCCGTCATACCGGTGTTATGTTCCTTGATTTTGCATTCCTTATGTGGTTGGGTGTTATGGGAACCCCATGACAGTTCGCTTTGAATAAAACTCCTCCAGCAAGGCCCAACCTTGGTTTTACCATTTGCCTCACCACCACCTATACTTTTCCCTTCGGAGTCGCGCTCTTGAGGGTCATCTTTATTTTAACCACCCAGGCAAGTGCTTCTCTAAGTGTTGGTCCGAACCAGATCCACTTGCGACGCCACCTCAGGGAAACTTGAGGGCTGGTTTTAGTTGTACATAGTGTTCACCCGGTGTTGCCCTGAGAACGGGATATGTGCAGCTCCTATCGGGATGTCGGCACATTTGGCGGTCTTGCTGGTCTTGTTTTACCAATGTCGAAATGTCTTGTAAGCGGGATTCCGAGACTGATCGGGTCTTCCTGGGAGAAGGAATATCCTTCGTTGACCATGAGAGCTTGTGAGGGGCTAAGTTGGGACACCCCTGCAGGGTTTAAACTTTTGAAAGCCGTGCCCGCGGTTATGTGGCAGATGGGAATTTGTTAATATCCGGTTGTAGAGAACTTGACACTTAACTTAATTAAAATGAATCAACCGCGTGTGTAGTCGTGATGGTCTCTTCTCAGCGGAGTCCGGGAAGAGAACATGGTTCTTGTGTTATGCTTGAATGTAAGTAGTTTCAGGATCACTTCTTGATCACTTCTAGCTTCTAGACCATTGGGTTGCTTCTCTTCTCACTCTTATTTGCGTATGTTAGGCACCATATATGCTTAGTGCTTGTTGCAGCTCCACCTCACTACCCTATCCTACCCATAAGCTTAAATAGTCTTGATCTCGCGGGTGTGAGATTGCTGAGTCCTCATGACTCACGGATACTTCCAAAAAGTTGCAGGTGCCGATGATACCAGTGCAGGTGACGCAACCGAGATCAAGTGGGAGCTTGATGAAGAACTTGATTGTTGTTTTGTTTCGTTTCCTGTTGATCAGTAGTGGAGCCCAGTTGGGACGATCGGGGATCTAGCATTTGGGGTTGTCTTCTTTTATTTTGGTTCCGTAGTCGGACCTTGATTGTATTCTGGATGATGTATGTTTAACTTGTATTTGTGTGAAGTGGCGATTGTAAGCCAACTCTTTATCCCTTTCTTATTCAGTACATGGGATGTGTGAAGACTGCCCCTCTTGCGACAAATCTACCATGAGGCTATGCCTCTAAGTCGTGCCCCGACACGTGGGAGATATAGCCACATTGTGGGTGTTACACCTATCCTCTGGAGCTCGCTGTCGGCCTAGAAGCACTCGAGGGTCGGAAGAGGCCATCGAGACGTCGTCAGGGTCTTGATTCTGTTGCGCTCGTGCTGGCTGTCGTGGTGGGGACTGCAGCATCGGGGTGGCCCCTTCCGTACGGCCAGTAACATGAACCGTCATCGTTTGGGGAGGCCGTGGCGGACGAGCACACTGCGAGCCCCCAGCCTCAGCGAAACCGAGCAGACTTTGGATGGTGGCATGCCATTCGTCCATCTGCTCGGCCGCTGGCGGAAAGCTCCGCAACAGCTGAGCCCGCGCCATGGCCTCCGTGGCTGCACTTGGCATGGGTGATGATGAAGTAGATCGCACTGTCGCTCGGCTCCTAACAGTGTCAGCGGCGGCAGCACCGCTCCCCCGCTATTGCGGAGCGGCCAGCTGGATGGCATGGGGGTGCGGCGAAGGTGCTCAAGGGCCAGGGGCTCCGTCAGGTGCAGCAACTTGGTCGACCTGTCCCAGGGGAGGCTTGCACACTGCATCCATTCCCGTTGTGGGAGCGGCCGGAGGGCGGCGGTTAACCACGGACTGGGCACCATTGCTACGGCTATGCCTATCGGCTATTGGAGGGGGCGCGGATGGAGTAACCCCCTCACACGTACCATGTGGAGCATGGTTGTCAGGGAAATGCTGACGATGTTCTCCTTCGATGCCTCCCGCTCCTGTGTCGGCCGTGGGGGGAAGTGCTGACGGTGCCGCCTGCTCTGACCACGCCCCCAGCAGCGTCCACGTCCTCGTGTGCCTCCACATCCCCCACAGCGTTACAGGCCATTGGCAGCGGAGCCCTCGAGGCGGATGGATGAGCCGAAGCACCGGATTTCTTCTTGGGCGCCATGGTCGATGGCGTCGTCCAAGGTGAAGACGGTGATGAAGATGACGCGCTACACATTCCTTCAGCTTCGCACAGGCGATCCCCCTACTTGGCGCGCCAAAGATGTTGTGGGAAACCACGGCCACCTATGGGACCAGAGGGCCCCTTGTTGTTCGGCAGGGGGACGTCGCGTTGCACAAAGAGCAGATGAGCGTGGGGCAACACGGCAGAGATCACGCAGGCAATTTTACCCAGGTTCGGCCCGCCGTGAGGCGTAAAACCCTACTCCTACTTTGGTGGATTGATGGTGGAAGAGTGGTGGTGGATAGTAGTACACTTGCCCGTCAAGGGCGGTAGTGGCTACGTGCATACGGTTGTGTGAGTTGTCCAACCTTCTAACCCTTCTTATGGTTGCCATGGGCCTCCTTTTATAGATTAAGGGGTCACCACAATGGCAAAGTAGTCATTATGCACTGATAAGATAGCAAGCAATGCTATCATACCTAACTCTGCGGGTTGACAGGGTGCATTAAATGCATCACTCAATGTCACGTCATTGGCTGCCTGGCAAGCCTTGCCGGGCTGTTTTGCCAAATCCACGCCTGCTCTCTTGACACATCGCAGGACGGGTGTCATCTATAGGCATTTCCTGTAGAAAGTGGCTGACATGTGGTGAATGGCTTCCACTTAGTCACCTTGCGGCTTGACACAACACTGATTGACAACGTGGGTCGTGCGGAGTGGTTGGGTGAGATGGTTTTGCCTTCGTGAGTCCCGGCAAGCCCTGCTGGGACGTCTTGGCAAGGGAGGCTTTCCTCCTGATGGTATCTTGTCTCTCTGGTTTGATCTTGGTCCTCTTGATATGCATGTTGATCCTTCGAAGCTCTTGGTCTCTCTTGTCTTCTGACTTGGGTTGGTGTCTCAATCCTGCTCCCATGCCTGTGCACAGTCTGGGCAATAGACCAGGGCTTGTTGCACCGATAGAAAGCAAAGATCCCTATCAAATACAAGATGTTATGTTGGCTACTTCCCGTTGATCGTCTTAACACCAGAAATATGTTGCGCCGATGACACTTCAACTTATCTGGTAATAGCCATGCTTGCTTACTGTGTGATGCTCCCCCAGAGGAGACGGTTGAGCACCTCTTCTTCTCTTTGCTCATTTAGTGCACATTGCTGGAACCTGTTGGGAGTTATCTAGCCGACTGATGGAGACAGATTAACACTGATACATGGGGGCAGAGCATCTTGGTGCAAACCCATGTTCATGGACGTCTTCATCAAGGAAGCTTAGAGCATATGGAAGGAGAGGATTAACAAAAAATTTAGGGGTGTACCATCATCCATTGATTCCTGGAAGACCAGGTTCAAAGATTGTTTTCATCTACTGCGGTACAAAGCTAAGAAAGGGCTAGTCCCCTTCATTACCTCTTTAATAGTCTCTCTCTAAATCACATAGTTTATTTTAGTTTTTGTGTAATTTACTTGTTTAGTTCCCCACCCTCTGTGGTTGGGTGTTCGCTCAACAACCAACCACCCTGGTACCATGTAACTATGTAACTGCCACTCATTTTCTTTAATTCATAAGGCAGTGAGAGCTTTCTATCACTGTCATTCAAGGTTAAAAAACACATCCATCACCTTCCTCCCTCTATAATCAGGGGTCCACTCTCCCGCAACGCACTGTAATCCCTTACTTGAACTTGGTGCTTTATGATATACTATTATTCAATGGTGTGTTGAACCTCTATTATGTTTCAGTGGTTTCTTTTTTTCCTATGGGTTAATTGTGCCATGGTATGGTTGATATGAGTTGTATGTTATTATGGTGATTTCCTATGGTGCTTGCCGTCGTCCGCAAATGTGTGGGGTTCCCGATGTAGGGTGTTGCAATATGTGATTGATTTGCTTATAGTGGGTTGCAGGAGTGACAGAAATCTAAACCCGAGTTCATGAGTTGTTGCATATGGAATCAAGGGGGTCTTTTAACTAAATGTTATGGTTGTTACCTGAATCTTTAGTACTTGTGGATGCTTGCTAGAGTTCCAATCATAAGGACGTATGATCCAAGTACGCAAAGTATGTTAACTTAGGTATCTCCTTCATAAGTATAAGTATCACACGTTTCATATTCAATTGCCCAGGGACAATTCCGCACATCCTACCATCACTTTTCCACACTCACTTTATTTACTTTAGTGTTCTTTATTTAAATCAACACATTTATTATCTTGCAAGCTATCACATCACACCTTCAAAGTAGTTTTATTCCTGTTCTATGTAAAGCGAATGATTAGTGTCCGTAGAGTTGTATCGATGGTCGATAGAACTTGAGAGAATACTAATTCTACCTTTAGCTTCTCGTTGGGTTCGACACTCCTAATTATAGAAAGGGCTACAGGTGATACTCTACACTTGTGGGTTATCACGCGGCATTAAACTTTTGATTCGTACCTCCGTCGCACCTTGCTGAGGGGCCCAAGCCACTGACCTCACCACGAATAGGCCCCCCATGATAGATCTAGGTCTCTAGGTAATGATTAGGGCTTGGCCACCACCGACTACAACAACCATGCCAGGACTACCCGGTTTTTTCCCTCAACTTTCACACGGACTAGGGAAGTAGCCAACAATGCTACCACGAAGCTCTCCAGAGAGCCTACTAATGACCCACAAGTATATGGGATCAATTGTATCCTTTTCGATAAGTAAGAGTGTCGAACCCAACGAGGAGCAGAAGGAAATGACAAGTGGTTTTCAGCAAGGTAATGTCTGCAAGTCCTAAAATTGTAAGTAACAGAGTAGTTTCATAGCAAGATAATTTGTAACGAGCAAGTAATGATAGTAGTAGAAAAAGTGCAGCAAGGTAGCCCAATCCTTTTGAGGCAAAGTACGGGCTAAAATGGTCTCTTATAATAAGCAAAGCCTTCTTGAGGGTACACGGGAATTTCATTTAGTCACTTTCATCATGTAGATTCGATTCGTGTTCACTACTTTGATAATTTGATATGTGGGTGGACCGGTGCTTAGATGTTGTTCTTACTTGAAAAAACCTCTTACTTATGATTAACCCCCTCGTAAGCATCCACAACTATGAGAAAAGTATTAAGAATAAATTCTAACCATTGCATTAAAATTTTGGGTCCAATCGGTCCCTTACGGAATAGCGCATAAACAAGGGTTTAAGCTTCAGTCACTCTCGCAACCCATCATCTAATAACTACTCCACAATGCATTCTCTTAGGCCAAATATGGTGAAGTGTCATCTAGTTGACGTTCACATGACACCACTAAGGGAATCACAACATACATACTATCAAAATATCGAACACATATCAAGTTCACATGATTACTTGCAACATGATTTCTCCCATGACCTCAAGAACAAAAGTAACTACTCACAAGTGATAAACATGCTCAAGATCATAGGGGTATTAAATAGCATATTTGATCTGAACATATAATCTTCCACCAAATAAACCATATAGTAATCAACTACAAGATGTAATCAACACTACTAGTCACCCACAAGCACCAATCTATAGTTCCAGTACAAAGATTGAACACAAGAGATGAACTAGGGTTTGAGAGAAGATGGTGTTGTTTAAGATATTGATGGAGATTGCCCTCCCCAAGATGGAAGAGTTGTTGTTGTTGATGATGATGATGAGGATGATTTTCCCCTCCGGGAGGGAAGTTCCCCGGGCGAAATCGCTTCGCCAGAGGGCAAAAGTGCTCCTGTCCAAGTTCCACCTCTAGACGGCGGCGCTCCGTCCCGAAAGTCCTCTGCTTATTTTTTTTCTAGGTCAAAATGACTTATATACCAGAAGATGGGCACCAAAGATGGGCCATGGAGGGCACAACCCACCAGCCACCAGGGCGCTCCCAGGTGGGTTATGCCCACCTGGTGGGCCCCCTCTGGTACTTATTGACTCCAATATTATATTCCATAAAAATTCCCCATAAAGTTTCAGCTCATTTGGAGTTGTGTAGAATAGGTATCCTGACGTAGCTTTTTCAGGTCGAGATTTCCAGCTGCCGGAATTCTCCCTCTTTGTGTGTACCTTCAAAATTATGAGAGATAAGGCATTCGAATTACTCCAAAAAGCATAATTATGCATAAAAACATTATAAATAACAGTAGGTAAACATGATGAAAAATGGACGTATCAACTCCCCAAGCTTAGACCTCGCTTGTCCTCAAGCGAAAACCGAAATCGAAAAACATGTCCACATGCTTAGAGAGAGAGGTGTCGATAAAAACGAAATACGGACATGGAAGCATCATGTGAATTGTTATAACAACAACAAACTTTAACATAAAACTTTTATCATAGAACTTTTATCATAGACTTCTCATGAATAAGTAAAAATTCATCACACTACTGAAGTATAAAGCATAAACTCTATTGGAAACCAACAAACTATGTTCTCAGTCAACTTTGCAACTACAATTCATCATCTTTTCAGGAAGGGTCACACATCGGAGCCTTTAGGCAAGTCCACATACTCAACCATCATATAGTCTTCTATGATTGCTAACACTCACCGCATACACATGAACAAAACGTTTCAATCAGACACATAGAAAGATAGGGGCTTATAGTTTCGCCTCCCACCGTATTCACCTCAAGGGTGATATCAACAATAATAACTCATGCTACCAATATTCAACTGGACACATGTGCCTAGATCTTTCCTCACCACATGATGCTTGCCAAAGGATAAAAATAAAAAGGAATAGAGAGAAAAACTTTGACTCTTGCATAAAAGTAAAAGATAGGCCCTTCGCAGAGGGAAGCAGAGGTTGCTGTCAGATTCGGGGTTCCGCAAACCCTTGAGAGGTTCAAACTCTGGGGTGCGTGTGAAGATCTCATCCTCCCCAATCTGCCCGCTCACCCGATCCACGGCCTAGCTAGACGAACCCAACGAACAAGGGACACAGCAGTTTATCCTGGTTCAGGCCACCTTGTGGTGTGATACCCTACTCCAGCTTTTTGGTGGATTGCCTCTAGGGGCTGAGGATGAACTAGTATAGTGGTAGAACAGCCTCGGGAGGTGAGGTGTTCTTGTGCTCGATGAGCTGGTGGATGAGAGGATGATCTGAATGATCCCCCTCTATGGTGGTGGCTAAGTCCTATTTATAGGGGCCTTGGTCCTCTTCCCAAATATGGGTGGGAAGGGATCCCACAACGGCCAAATTCGAAGGGAGACAACTAGTACAAGTTATCCTGACAAAACTGGTCTTCGCCTGCAAAAGCCTCTGGTGGTCACGCTGCAGTGGGCTCCGCAGTGACCTCCGTCCTGGCAGTCTTGGTCTTCTTGCACCGATATGGAAACCTTTGCTTGATTCCTCGGGACCCCGCGCATGCGCTTTGCCTCCTTTGCACCAAAGAGGAAACTGGTACACTGCACCCGCTGGCGCCCGCCTGGCCTTGGTCGTCACGGCTCACGTCATACGAACCTCGCGAGGTGCACCTTGCAAAGATATCTCCACTCCTCGGGAGCCAGCCTGGTGAGACCACCCCTAGGGAGGTCTTGGTGCCGTCCGCCTCGCGAGGCTTGGCCCTCGCGAGGGTCTTGGGTTGCTATTGCTGAAGCTGGGTTGTACTGGGACGTCGATAGAGCCACACCATGGGCCGCAGGAAGGCAAGTCTGGGCACCCTCGGTTCTAGGACACCGACAGTAGCCCCCGGGCCCAAGGCACTCGAACTTGGCTTCGAGGCGAAACCAAAGGGCAAGTGCGGAGCGCCTCAGGCCCCAACCGCCTGCGGCCTTGATTGACGCATGGCGATTAATGGGACGTGGGTGTCTCCGCTTCCCCACGTTGCCTCAGCAACTGCTCCTGGCTGACAAAAAGGATGGCATCTGCCGCGAAGCCTTCATTGCCCTTCCTTCGTCTTGCTCTAGATCCCCTTTCCCTTTTACTCAGAAAACCTCCAGATCCGCCAACCTCAACCCGAATCAGCGACCGATGGCCACTAATAAGGTTGGATCCTCCGTCGCGTCCGGGCATCGAGCCTCCTCATTCGAGCCAGCCTTGAGCGAGTCCACCATCACCGAGGAGACGCACCTACACACCGTGCTCCAGGTGACGGCCGATAGCAGCAATGAAGGGGGAGAGACGGTGCTCCAGGTCAGCTCCACTAAGCTAGAAACCCTGGGCGGCACCTTCTACCCCTTCTATCAGCACAGTGTCTTCACGGGGCTGGTTCCTCCTTTCTCTGACTTCTTCTTCGCCGTTCTTTGCCACTAAAAGCTCCATGCCCTCCATCTTCACCCCAACTCCATCATCCTCCTGTCGATCTTTGCATTTTATTGCAAGGCATTCCTGGGGGTGATGCCTTCTGTGGCGCTGCTCCGCCACCTCTTCTACCTTCGGGTCAAGGACGGCCAGTGTTCGGGGTGCGCCAACTTCGTCGCGGCCAACGGTAGCAACGTGATTTCACGTGCCAATAAGAAGGTGGAGGACTTCTGGAACAAGTGGATCCTCATGGACGCCAAGTGATCCTACCCTCGGCTGGAGCTGCCGACCGGGCTGCCGACGCCTCATGAGGGATGGTCTCACGAGAAGCTCACCGATTCCCGGGTGGGGCCGTTGATGGAGAAGATGGTAGCCGATCTGGAGCCGGACGACCCGAAGGCGGAGAAGCTGACGGGGGCCATGATCGCCAAGGAGTTCCAGATGTAGCGCCTGGCGCCGCTCCAGGCGCACTCGCGCCCCTTGTGGAAGTTTAAGGGCGCAGAAGACGACCTCCGGCTACGCGCGGACGACTTGTCCAAGGAGGAGCTGGACAAGATCGTGCGCGCCCTGCTCGAGAAGGACCAGGGCTGCCCCCCCGGACTCTCATCTTCCGTTGTATCGCCGCCCAGACGGAGAGAAGATCACCGCCGCCATGCCTGTCTTCGACGAGCGCGGGCTCGTTCCTTTGGAGCCTTCCCGGCTCCCGGGCCCGGTGGTGCCGGTATCTTCCGACGAGTCTGACCAGGAGGAGAGGGCGGACTCGGAGGCGGCCTGTGAGGGGGTGGGGGAGAACTGTCCCCGCGCCAAGCTGATCTCCTCTGCACCCTCTCCAATGATGACGACACAGGCAAGCACCCTGTCAGGGAGACGCCACGCTCTGCCGGGGTCTCCAGGAGGTCCAAGGGCACCCCTTTGAAGGAGTTGAAGAAAGGGGTGCCGAAGAAGAGCGGGTTGCCGCTGATCCCGTGAGGCGGTGCATCCGCCTCGTCACCAGCTGAGACTGCCGCGGACTCGGGCGTCGCGCCCTCATCCATCGCTAGGGCTCGCGCACCAGTGGCCCGGTCCACGAGGCATGCGAGCATGGTGCTTCAGAAGCGGGTGAGGGATTACACCGCCGTGGACTAGTAAGTGCACCGTATTGGTCTTTGTTCCTTATTCTTGCCATAGTGTCTTGATGCCTCCCTCTTGTACAGCTAGGCCAATGCCGGTGGCGAAGAATAAGAAGGAGACGGTCGGGACCACCGTGGCCCGGCAACTTATCGTGGTTGCACCACCTCTGCCATGGAAGGACGGGGCCGGCCTGCACGCTACTCTAACTAGGTCACCCTCCCAAGGCTCGGAGGCCCGACCTCATGAGGAGGTGATCTCCGTGGTCGAGCCAACTTCGGAGGCGCTCTCCTTCAGCTCGCCTGCTGAAGTCCTGAAGGCTCCAGAGCCTTCGACCCCTTCTGCTGCGCCTGATGCTCTGGGGGAGACTCTTTCTGCGCTGAACCAGCTTCATGGCGATCTTCAAGGCGCTGATCGGCGCCTGGCATTGGGGCGCCTGGAGCTGATCTCGGCATGGCTTCAAGCTGACGCGTCCATCAAGGCGGCATGGAGCCAGGCCGTGGCGGCCTCAAAGGAGGGCAAACAGGCTGCTGGCTTGGCCACAGCCGCCTGCGATGTGGCGGTGAAGGATGCCGAGGCTGCTGAGAAGCGCTGCTAAGTGGCGGAGGCGGAGCTGAAGACCCTTCGTGACCAACGGGCCGCCGAGGCCCGTCAGCGTGAGGTGCAAGAGGAGGAGCTGAAGGCTCGTGAGGCCGTGGTTGCTAACCACGATGCCGAGCTGGAGGAAGCGGGCCAGGAGCAGGCTATGGAGCACGGCCGCCTGGAGAAGATGAAGGAGGAGGTGGAGGCGGAGAAGGCCCGGCTGGAGGCTAAGGTGACAGTTCTTGGCAAAGATCATGCCGCCTTCAATTCTCTTGAGCAGAGGTCCCACAAGGCACTGTGGGATCTCTAAGAGGGGGTTGAAGGAGTCGTTGGTTACTCATGAGGAAGGCCCCGCCAAGCTGCTCCCCCAGCTGGTTACGACGCGAGGGCATTGTCATTGGGGTCAGCCCCATGGTGGAAGGAGAAGCCCGCACACTCTCCGCCTCAGCCGTGACGTGTGTCTTCAGCCACCTCCATCTTTGCGACCCCGGCTTCGACTTTGAAGCCTTGCTCGAGCCTGTGGACATGGAGCATTGCACCACTGCTACCGAAGCCGTGAAGGACCAGGTGGAGGCCCTGCTGGGGAAGTTCCTCGTTGTCGACCCTACACCCACGGCTGATGGCGCCGCCAACCCTATGGCCGCGGTTGACGGCACAGGTGACGGCAATGTTGTTGATGACGGGGCACTCCTTACGAGCAACAGCAGCGCCCAAGGCTAAAGGAGAAGCTCGCTGGTGGCGCTCCCCTCCATTTTTTTCCTGCAACATGTATCGTGCCTCACCGAGGCGTAAGAACTTGAGTGCTCTGAACCTTTAAGAAATAGTATGTCTTGTAATAATTTGCTTGGATTTTGCAATTTCCTTCCCATTTGCTTAAATGTTCTACATCGGCAGGGCCCGGCCCCATGCATACCTCAGCCACAGCTGGGTCGTCCAGATCGCCAGGACGATACTAAGGGGTGAGGGGCTACGTGACCAGTTAGGCTCCTGAGTCGCGATGCTCAGGAGTCCCCCTTGACGTACAAACAGCCCCCGAGAACAAGATGCGAGAGTAGGCCTTAGCATTCTGCGTCGGGAGGGCCCGGCCCCACGCATACCTCAGTCGCCGTTGGGTCGTCTGGTTCACCAGGACGAGAACAAGGGGTGAGGGGCTACGTGACCATTCAGGCTCCTGAGTCGCGATGCTCAGGAGTCCCCCTTGACGTATGAACAAGCGTCCATACCTTTCCTCGTCGAGGTCTCGCTCGGGAGGGGCGTGCGAAGACCAGGTCCAAGGGACCTGGCTGGGTGGCGTACGCTAGGCATGACCTGAGCATATCCCCCCATGCCCAGCCCCCTCGCGTGACTCTCCCGAAGGGAAAATGTTGTGATGAAGCTGAACACCGAGCATGGGGGCTCCTTGAGGTTAATGCGGCCGTGAGGCTACCCCTAGTTGTTTATCACCTGCGCGGAGCATGGCGCTTCCGCATTTGCACGGGCATAGCCGCTCCTCGACCGTGTCGACTGCCAGCATGGAGCATGGTGCTTCCATTGGTGTGTGGGTGGGGGCTCCCTCTGAGTGGAGCCTCCAGGGCATGTACAGCCCCGCCCTGACACGTGGCTTGCACGGCAGGGCTAGAGGAGGTGTGTCTGGGCACTTGTGAGCCAGCACGGGACTCATGAGGCCCTACCTCAAGGAAGGTTGCGCCTGAATTTGATTCAAAACACTTGTGATGACCTTGCGAGATGGTTAGACAACCTGCGCCGAATGAATCTCCTGAGACTATCACATGAGAAGGCCAAACACCAATGACCCCAAGAGGTGACGTGAACGGGGCCGGCCCGCCAGACAGAGCTCAGCCGTTGGGTTTATCGATGCTGCAAGCACAGACACCGTGCCTAGTCTTCTCATGCAAAAAACCTGAAGAAAGACAACTAGCGCGCGGCTCCCATGGTGACGAGGCACCGTGCCGCGCGCCCTAGATCGTCCGCCCGTGATTAGCTCATGCGAGAACAAAGCACCAAGGGCCATGGGAGGTGAGGTGCACGGGAACTAGCCCGCGAGCCAGAGCTCAGCCTCTTGGGTTTAGCAACGCTGCAGGGATGGACCGATCATAGACGTCGTGCTAGTCCTTAATCATGAGGTGGTCGCAGGTGGGTTTGCAAGGGCGCACGACGTTCATGGCCACGAAGTGCTGGGCAGGCAGATGATAATCATGAAGCAACTCGTAGAAGAAGGTAAAGCTAGTTCTAATAGATGCAAAATGACACATGCCACAGGGACGGACCCACGCGGCTTGGCGATGATGCAGCCCAAGGGGCGCTCGCAACTGAATAAACCGAAAAATGTCACCTAGCATCGTTGCTTAAGAGATGTTGGAGTAGCTGAAGATGCATGATGAAGGATTTGCTCCTCACGAGCCGCCTGGGTCCTGAACCTCGGGAGGCTCTGGGTGCTTAGGGGGCTCGCGAAGAACTGTCGCCATCTCCGCTAGGACCGCCTGGTCTCTGGCCTCCTGAGCTGTAAGAACGCTCCGCAGGCGACGCTGGAAGGTAACAGCCATGTTTGGCAGGCCAAAAGGCATGCGAATGTAGCTGTGAGGGGGCCCTCACACCAACCTACGTGCGATGACTAGAAGCGCTCCTGGGATGCGGCCCTGTTGAGCCCTGGAATGCTGACGCAGGCACGCAGCTCGTTGTCCTCGCCAAGACAAGGAGCCACGCCAGGTGGTGGGTGGCGGTCGCCGCACATGGCTCTTGCCTCTTGAAGCTCCTCGGTCGCCTTGGTGATGAACTCCTGAGCACCTGGCACCCCGTGCCTTGTGCCCTCGTGAGGGAAGCGTGCGATGAAGCACGCCTCCATGTGGTGCCCAAGTGCCTTCCTCGTGACGTTGGCTAAGTCAGTGGCCCTCCAGAAGAGAGCCCCCGAGCCTAGCCTGAGAGGGGCACCGGGCGTGCCTTCCTATGCGAGAGAGGGAGGCGCCCCATCCGTGGGCGCGGGTCCTGAGGTGGTGCCACTAGAGACGCCGCTCTCCTGAGGCTCTTGGCGGAGCAACTGCTTCTTCTTCTTGGGGACAGCCTCAGGAGGGTAGATGGTGCCTTCGTTGTCTGGGTCCTCGACCGCTGCAGCCTGGTAGGCGCGCTCGAGAGAGCACACCGCATCCTTCTCCTCGTAGGCGATCGTGATGATGTCGCAATTCCCTGGCATCTTGAGGACATTCTAACCATGATGAGTCGCCACCATGAACTTGGCCAGGGCTGGATACCCAAGGATGGCATTGTATGGAAGGTGAATGTGGGCAACGTCAAAGTCAATGAGCTTTGTGCGGTAGTTGTCATGTTGGCCGAAGGTGACAGGGAGGCCGATCTGCCCTATCGGGGTGGTGGAGTCGTCGGTCACTCCTGAGAAAGGCTTGGTGGGCTGCAGCAGATCATAGGGCACTTGGAGGCGGTCGAATTTCTTGATGGAAAGAACATTGAACCCCGCACCACCGTCGATGCGGGTCTTGGTGACGAGGACATTACTGATGACAGGCGAGCAAAGCATCGGGAGGGCGCTGGCAGTTGCCGCGCACTTGAGCTAGTCGGACGAGCTAAAGGTGATGGTGCACTTGGACTACCTGAGCGGACGCATGGCCTCGAGCCTAGGGAGGGCCGCGTTCACCTCACGGGTGAACTGCTTGAAGATGCGTTGAGAGGCTGGGGCCTGAGCGCCGCCCAGGATGCAGGTGATGGTGTGAGGCTCCTCGAAGCCCCCAGCCCCCTCGTCCTAGTGGTGGTCGTCGTTCCTTCCTGGTGGTGGTGGCAGCGGAGGGAGGCCGACGTTGCCCTGAGGACGGTCCTCATGAGGCTGATCTCTCTAGGCGCCCTTGCATGGCTAGCCCCGCCAGCGGCCCTCACGAGGCTGGTCGCGCCACTCCTGGCGGGGTCGTGGTCATCCCAGCGTCCTCCACTTCGACCTCCTCCACGGCCTTAACCTCGATCGTTGCGCCTGGGGCGACGACCAAGGTGCCTGTCGCAGATGGCCCTGAACTCTTGACGGTCATTGGTGTTGTGGCTATGTACGTTGTGGAAGACGCAGAACGGACGGTTGCCCTTGGATGACTCTGGGTGGTCCCAGCCGCGCTTCATCTCTAGTTCAGCCATGAGCACGGCCGCTCCCTTTCTCTTCACGTCCTCGGCCTTGGCCTTCTTGTCTTCTGGGTCGGCCGTTGGGAGCTTGAGGAAGGAGAGGCGTCCTTCCTCAGCTCTCGCGCACTTGGTCTCCATGTTGAACATCTCTAGAGCCGTGCACAGGTCCTCGTGTATGGCGAGCTTCTCCTTCATCATGTCATCACGGACGCCATCAGAGAATGCTAATATGATGGCCTCATCTGATACCTTGGGGATCTTGAAGTGAACATTGTTGAAGTGATGGATGTACTTCTGTAGGGTTTGCCCTGGTTGCTGCTTGATGCGCCGCAGGTCACCCGTGGCAGGCGGGTGGGCGCGAGTGCCTTGGAAGTTGGCGATGAGACGCTCGTGCATCTCGCCCCGGGAGTAGATCGATCCCGCGGGCAGGTTCAGGAGCCACGAGCGCGCGCCATCCTTGAGAGCCATGCGAAACCAGTTCGCCATGATCTTCTCGTCGCCATTGGCCGCCTCGATGCTCAGCTCGTAGAGCTGTAGGAACTCCGCAGGGTCGGGGGTGACGTCGTAGCGCGGAGGCAGGTCGGGCTTGAACTTCCCCAGCCAGACAACGTTGCGTAGCTCGGGAGTGAAGGCTCGGTAGCCCGCGGTGGTCACGGGAGCCCGGCGTGGAGGTGGAGCCTGATCTTGGCGCTCAGGCACCACCACCGCAAGCAGCATGCGGTCTTGATGCGGTGGTGCAGGGAGCGCTGGAGCACCTTCTTGTGGCCGCTGGACCTCCTGGCAGCTTTCTTCTTCACGCGCGAGCGCCCAGCGCGGCGATCACACCATGGGGCCACGCACCTTGGTCTGAGGGCGACGTCTTGACGGAGAGGTGGCGGAGGTGCTCCATGGGCTACGTCGCCCGTGGCAGGCGACGAGCGAGGTAGTGAGAGGGACGGCACGGGAGAGCCCCCAGCGGCGCTGACAAGCTCGGCGATGTGGTCCAGCCAGTCTTCGTAGAAGTCGCTGATGGGGCAGTAGCGCAGGAGCTCGCGCGCCATGAGCAGCGCAGCCTGCGTGTCCGCCGCCCCGTGACAAGCGTGAGATGATGAAGCAGCCGGAGTCAGCGAAGGAGTGGTTGTGCGCCCATCACGCCGCACGGAGGGGTGCAGCGACGAAGCTTGCTGCTCATGCCTTGTTGGGCCGGTGGCGGCGTTGGCGGCAGGTGATGGGGAATGACGGGGAGGCAAGTCGGCGTCCTGGGAACGGGGGTCCCTAGACTTGCCTGTCTGGGGCCCAGGGCGTGGCTCCTCCAGCGGACTGCTACGGCCCATCTTCATCAACAAACACTCAAGACCCTCGTGATGGGCCAAGCCTCATGAGGCAGACGACACCAAGACCTCCTCAGGGGCATCCTCACTAGGCTGGCTCGCGAGGAGCGGAGAGATCAAGGAGAGGGGAACCTCGTGAGGTTTCCGTCACGTGAGCCATGACGACCAAGGCCAGGCTGACGCCAGCGCGCGCAGAGTACCGGTTGCCTCTTTGGTGCTGAAGGGGCAGGCGCAGGCGAGGAGTCTCGAGGCATCAGGCAAAGGTTTCCATATCGGTGCAACAAGACCGAGACCAGCAGGATGGCAGGATGAAGGTCATCACGGAGCCCGCGACGGCGTCACCACCAGAGCCTTTGGCAGGCGAAGACCACCTTTTGTCAGGATAGCTTGTACTAGTTGTCCCCCTTCAAATTAGCCATTGTGGGATCCCTTCCCGCCTAATATTTGGGAAGAGGACCTGAGCCTCTATAAATAGGACTAGCCACCGCCGTAGGAGGCATCTGATCGGATCTGGAGAGGAACCAGACCATCCACACACACACAAGCTCATCGATCTCAAGAACACCTCTCCTCAGGAGGCGGTTCTTCCCTTGTACTTGTTCATCCCCAGCCTACAAGGCAATCCACCACACCACACTGGAGTAGGGTATTACACCACATCGGTGGCCCGAACTAGTATAAACTCTTGTGTCTCTTGTTCCTCGGGTTCGGCGAGCTAGGCTTTGAGATCGTGGCGAGAATGTGAGCTTGGGGGAGAGGGATCTTCAGGCTCACCCCAGAATTCGAACCTCAAGGGTTTTGCCAAAAACCTGTAATCCAACATTTGGCGCACCACGTAGGGGTGCGTTGAAGCTTTTCTTCCATCCATCCGCGTTCCACCGCTCCATCGCATCCATGTCGAACGGTCGCCGAGCCCATGCTGAGCGTCGTGCCGCCCTCGCCGCCCACGTCGCTCAGATCACGCCCATTGGCGGACCCTCCCCCCCCCCCCCCCCCCCGCCTTTCTCCATCACCCGCTGCCAATGCTGCCACTGGCCTGGCAGCGAACGAGTAGCAAACGTCATGGCTACACCCCTCTATGCGGCGGGACGGACGCACCGCCACCCCATCGCTGACTCCAGCCGGCTCATCGTCCCACGCTCGTCGTGCGCCCATGGACGCGCAGGCCACGCTGCTCATGGCACGCGAGCTCCTGCGTAACCACCCGGTCGACGACCTCTATGACGGCTGGCTGGACCACATCACCGAGCTAATCAGCGCCGCTGGGGGCTCTCCCGCACCATCTCTCTCGCTGCGTCGCCCACCTCCAGCCGCGGGCGATGTAGCTCACGGAGTGCCTCCACTGCCTCCGCATCAAGACGGCGCCCTCGCACCAAGACATGCAGCTCACGGAGCACCCCCGCCTCCTCCGCATCAAGACGGTGTCCTCGCCCCAAGATGCGTGGTCCCACGGCGTGATCCGCCATGTCGTGTGCCCGCGCACGAAGAAGGAAGCTGCCAGGAGGTCCCTTGACCCAAGAAAACGCTCCTGCACACCCTGCACCACCACGTCAAGACCGCGCGCCGCCTGCAGTGGTGGTGCATGTGTACCAAGACCAGGCTCCACCACCACGACGGGCTCCGGTGACCACAGCAGGCTGCCGAGCCTTTACTCCCGAGCTGCGCACCGTCGTCTGGCTAGGCAAGTTCAAGCCGGACCTGCCTCTGTGCTACGACGGCACCCCCGACCCTGCGGAGTTCTTGCAGCTCTATGAGCTCAACATCGAGGTAGCCAACGGTGACGAGAAGGTCATGGCGAACTGGTTTCCCATGGCCATCAATGATGGCGCGCGCTCGTGGCTCCTAAACCTGCCCGCGGGATCGAGCTCCTCCTGGGCCGAGATGCGCTAGCGTTTCATCACCAACTTCCAGGGCACTCGCGACTGCCCACCAGCCACAGGCGACCTGCAGCAGATCAAGCAGCAATCAGGGGAAACCTTGCAAAAGTACATTGCTACCTATTGAGCATGTGTTTGTTTTCCCTTAAAGAGGAAAGGGTGGTGCAGCAAAGTAGCATAAGTATTTCCCTCAGTTTTTGAGAACCAAGGTATCAATCTAGTAGGAGACTACACGCAAATCACCTAGTACCTGCAGAAACGATCAAGAACCTTGCAACCAACGCGATAAAGGGCTTGTCAATCCCTTCATGACCACTTGCAAAAGTGAGATCTGATAGAGATAATAAGATAAATATTTTTGGCATTTTTGTTGTATAGATTGGAAAGTAAATATTGCAAAATAAACATCGGCAAGTTGATGGGAAACTAATATGATGTAAAATAGACTCGGGGGGCATAGGTTTCACTAGTGGCTTCTCTCATGATAGCATATATTGCGGTGGGTGAACAAATTACTGCCGAGCAATTGATAGAAAAGCGCATAGTTATGAGAATATCTAGGCATGATCATAAACATAGGCATCACGTCTGTGTCAAGTAGACCGCAATGATTTTGCATCTACTATTATTACTCCACACATCGACCGCTATCCAGCATGCATCTAGAGTATTAAGTTCATAAGAACATAGTAACACTTTAGGAAAGATGACATGATGTAGAGGGATAAACTCAAGAAATATGATATAAACCCCATCTTTTTATCCTCGATGGCAACAATACAATACGTGCCTTGCTACCCCTGCAGTCACTGGGAAAGGACACCGCAAGGTTGAACCCAAAGCTAAGCACTTCTCCCATTGCAAGAAAGATCAATCTAGTAGGCCAAACTAAACCGATATTCGAAGAGACTTGAAAAGATATTAAATCATGCATATAAGAATTCAGAGAATAACCAAATATTGTTCACAGATAATCTTGATCATAAACCCACAATTCATCGGATCTCGGCAAACACACCGCAAAAAGTATTACATCGAATAGATCTCCAAGAACATCGAGGAGAACTTTGTATTGAGAACCAAAGAGAGAGAAGAAGCCATCTAGCTAATAACTATGGACCCGAAGGTCTGTGGTAAACTACTCACACATCATCGGAGAGGCTATGGTATTGATGTAGAAGCCCTCCGTGATCGAATCCCCCTCCGGCAGATCGCCGGAAAAGGTCCCAATATGGGATCTCACGGGTACATAAGGTTGCGGGGGTGGAAAAGTGGTTTCATGCCTCCCCTGGATGTTTTCAGGGTATAAGAGTATATATAGGCGAAAGAAGTAGGTCGGTGGAGCTACGAGGGGCCCACAAGGGTGGGGGCGCGCCTACCCCCCTGGGCGTGCCCTCCTGCCTCGTGGACGCCTCATTGCGTCTCTGACTTCCACTCCAAGTCTCCTGGATGACGTTTGTTCCAAGAAAGATCCTCGCAAAGGTTTTGTTCCGTTTGGATTCCGTTTGATATTGCTTTTCTGTGAAACACTGAAATAGGCAAAAAAACAGCAATTTGCACTAGGCCTTCGGTTAATAGGTTAGTCCCAAAAATAATATAAAAGTGCATATTAAAGCCCATTAAACATCCAAAATAGATAATATAATAGCATGGAACAATCAAAAATTATAGATACATTGGAGACGTATCAGCATCCCCAAGCTTAATTCCTGCTCGTCCTCGAGTAGGTAAATGATAAAAAACAGAATTTTTCATGTGGAATGCTACCTGACATAATTTTCAATGTAGTTTTCTTTATTGTGGCATGAATGTTCAGATCCAAAAGATTCAAGAAAAAAATTTAATATTGACATAAAAATAATAATACTTCAAGCATACTAACCAAGCAATTATGTTTTCTCAAAATAACATAGCCAAAGAGATCTCATCCCTACAAAATCATATAGTTTGGCCATGCTTCATTTTAGTCACACAAAATGCTCTCATCATGCACAACCCTGATGACAAGCCAAGCAATTGTTTCATACTTTAGTATTCTCAAACTTTTTCAACTTTCACGCAATATATGAGCACGAGTCATGGACATAGCACTATGTGTGGAATAGAACATGACGATGGAGGTTGTGTGGAGAAGTCAAAAAAGGAGAAAGTCTCACATTGATGCAGCTAATCAACAGGCTATGGAGATGCCCATCAATTGATTTCAATGCAAGGAGTAGGGATTTCCATGCAACGGATGCACTAGAGCTATAAATGTATGAAAGCTCAACAAAAGAAACTAAGTGGGCGTGCATCCAACTCACTTGCTCACGAAAACCTAGGGCATTTTGAGGAAGCCCATAATTGGAATATACAAGCCAAGTTCTATAATGAAAAATTCCCACTAGTATATTAAAGTGACAAAATAGGAGACTCTCTATTATGAAGATCATGGTGCTACTTTGAAGCACAAGTGGGGAAAAAGGATAGTAACATTGTCCCTTCTCTCTTTTTCTCTCATTTTTTTGGTGGGCTTCTCTGGCCTATTTTATTTTTTTCGTTCGGAGTCTCATCCCAACATATGGGGGAATCATAGTCTCCATCATCCTTTCCTTGCATGGGACAATGCTCTAATAATGAAGATCATCACACTTTTATTTACTTACAACTCAAAGATTACAACTCGATACTTAGAACAAAATATGACTCTATGTGAATGCCTCCGGCGGTGTACCGGGATATGCAATGAATCAAGAGTGACATGTATGAAAAATGAATGGTGGCCTTGCCACAAATATGATGTCAACTACATGATCATGCAAGGTAATATGACAATGATGGAGCATGTCATAACAAACGGAACGGTTGAAAGTTGCATGGCAATATATCTCGGAGTGGCTATGGAAATGCCATAATAGGTAGGTACGGTGTCTGTTTTGCGGAAGATATAAGGAGGCTTATGTGTGATAGAGTGTCTCATATCACGGGGTTTGGATGCACCGGTGAAGTTTGCACCAACTCTCGAGGTGAGAAAGGGCAATGCACGGTACCGAAGATGCTAGCAATGATGGAAGGGTGAGAGTGTGTATAATCCATGGACTCAACATTAGTCATAAAGAACTCACATACTTATTGCAAAAATATGCAAGTCATCAAACCCAAAGCACTACGTGCATGCTCCTAGGGCGATAGATTGGTAGGAAAAGACCATCGCTCGTCCCCGACCGCCACTCATAAGGAAAGCAATCAAAGAACACCTCATGCTTCAAATTTGTCACACAACGGTTACCATACGTGCATGCTACGGGACTTGCAAATCTCAACACAATTATTTCTCAAGTTCACAAATACTCAACTAGTACGACTCAAATATTACCATCTTTATATCTCAAAACAATTATCAGGTATCCAACTTCTCATAGTATTTAATGCACTCTATATGAAAGTTTTTATTATACCCATCTTGGATGCCTATCATATTAGGGCTAATTTTATAGACAAAGAAAATTACCATGCTGTTCTAAAAGACTCTCGAAATAATGTAAGTGAAGATGAGAGATCAATAATTTCTATAAAATAAAACCACCACCGTGCTCTAAAAGATATAAGTGAAGCACTAGAGCAAAATTATCTAGCTCAAAAGATATAAGTGAAGCACATAGAGTATTCTAATAAATTCCGATTCATGTGTGTCTCCCCAAAAGGTGTGTACAGAAAGGATGATTGTGGTAAACTAAAAAGCAAAGACTCAAATCATACAAGATGCTCCAAGCAAAACACATATCATGTGGTGAATAAAAATATAGCCTCAAGTAAAGTTACCGATAGACGAAGACAAAAGAGGGGATGCCTTCCGGGGCATCACCAAGCTTAGGCTTTTGGTTGTCCTTGAATTTTACCTTGGGGTGCCTTGGGCATCCCCAAACTTAGGCCCTTTCCACTCCTTGTTCCAAAATCCATCAAATCTTTACCCAAAAACGTGAAAACTTCACAACACAAAACTCAACAGAAAATCTCATGAGCTCCGTTAGTATAAGAAAACAAACCACCACTTTAATGTACTGTAATTAACTCATTCTTTATTTATATTGGTGTTAAACCTACTTATTCCAACTTCTCTATGGTTCATACCCCCCGATACTAGTCATAGATTCATCGAAATAAGCAAACAACACACGAAAAACAGAATCTGTCAAAACAGAACAGTTTGTAGCAATCTGGAGGTTTTGAATACTTCTCTAACTCCAAAAATTCTGAAAAATTAGGAAGACCTAAATAATTTGTATATTGATCTACTGCAGTTGCAATTGGTATTTTATCACTATCTGGTAAAAAAATGAAAATTATTCTCATGAGCACATACTTTCTGTTTTTTTCAGCAAGATCAAACAACAATCACCCAAGAAGATCCTAAAGGCTTTACTTGGAACAAACACTAATTAAAACATAAAAACACAATCATAACAGAGGCTAGATAAATTATTTATTACTAAACAGGAACAAAAAGTAAAGAACAAAAATAAAATTGGGTTGCCTCCCCACAAGCGCTATCGTTTAACGCCCCTAGCTAGGCATAAAAACAAGAATAGATCTAGATATTGTCATGATAATGATAAGGTAAATCTCGAAAACTCATCTCATACTCCCTATGTTCAGCAGCAAGTTTTCTTTGTGGCAAGCAAAAACTAGCATATTCAAGGAAACGGAAAGAAACAATAGCAATCTCAACATAACGAGAGGTAATTTAGTAACATGAAAATTTCTACAACCATATTTTCCAATATCATAATAATTACATGTAGGATCATAAGAAAATTCAACAATATAGCTATCACAAAACATATTCTTAACACAATCCACTTGTATGCAAATTTGACACTCTTCCAAAATAGTGGGATTAACATTAACTAAAGTCATGACCTCTCCAAACCCACTTTTATCAAAAACTTTATAAGATTGAACATTCTCCAAATATGTGGGATCTAAAGTTGACACTCTTCCAAACCCACTTTCAATATTATTGCAAACATTATTATAAATTTCATATTCATCATGGGGCTTAAATAAATTTTCAAGATCATAAGAAGAATCACCCCAATCATGATCATTGCAACAAATAGTAGTCATGGCAAAATAGCATCCCCAAGCTTGAGTGTCGGGTGGTAGGTGCGACATATGCCAACGGGTGGCTTATCAGTGTGGGAGCCAGTAAGACGTCGTCGGTGCCTGGAAACGGGATGAGGCGAAGACATGCACGCCGGCGAATCTTACCCAGCTTCGGGGCTCTCCGTGGAGATAACACCCCTACTGCTACTCTGCGGGGTCTCCGCATGATCACTAGACGAATAAGTAGCTACACGATGCTCCTTGAGCCGTTCGGTGAGAGGAGGAAGAAGGGCACGGCTTGCTCTCTTCTCCTCCCTATGCGGTATCTCAGACTAGCAGGGATCAACTTTGCATGGGTTCCCCGGGGGGTTTATATAGGCCTACCCCCCGGGGGTACAATGGTAATCCGGCTGGGCGTGGGGCCCAGCCGTCTGTGTCTACACTCGCCGGCTTCTGCGCCGACTGCTGGGGCCCGCCGGCTGGTGGGTCCCGCCGGCTGCCGGCTCCTTGGTCGACAGGCAGGCCCCACTGTCCAGGGCCTTGTCGGGGGCTGGTTACTGTTGCTCAATCTTGGTGACGAGGGCTTCGCCGAGGTGGGCGTGGCTACAGTGCCGCCGCCCGGCGGGCGATCGTTGTAGCCTCACCGCGTCTTGTCTTCTTAATGGGGTGTCTCCTTCGCGGGAGGTGGCAAGCCGGCTGTGGGGAGCCGGCTCTATCTTGGGCCGACTGGGGGAGGACTGGCCGCCTTCGGGTGTCTCTCTGCCCGAAGGGGCCCACCGCCCGTGGGCCGTACTGGTAGCTCGTCGTGGATGACATCAGGGTCAACGTGGCAACAGTGCTGCGCCGGACGGGTCTTGGCCACCCGTACGGCGCACTGTGCCAGGCGTGCTCCGGGATTCGGGGGTGGCAGGCTTCACTATAGCCACGCCCCGTCACATCGCCGTTATGTGGATGCAGACTTCGAGGGTACGATCTTGACCGCTTTCTGGGAGCCGGCTTCTTGGAGTCGGCGTTCTTGCGGCAGGCTTCTCGGAGCCGGCCCTCCCGCGGCTTTTCTTCATGAGGGCTGAAGTCGGGCCGCCTTCCGATAGCCGGCCTGGGAGACAGCCGGCAAGGGGAAGCGGCCCCGTGTCTTGGATTCTTGAGGGTCGAATCGACTCGTAATTTTTTCAGAAGGGCCAGGGGGAGCCGGCTAGGCTACCCATGGTTATTTACTCTGACAGTAGTCCCCGAAGCTGATCGAGCTTCGAGGCTGACAAAGGGATGAGAAGCTAGGTCAGCTTCCTATCCCGAGGGGCCGGCTTTCCTTGTGCGCGTCGTCTTCGGAAAGCTCCGTTTCTTGTAGGCTGGAGCGCGGGTCGCCCTGCGAGCTGACTGCGTGCCTTCCCACGGGCCACGTGGCAAGGAAGTCCTGCCAACGCACGCGCGCGACGGGACGCCGCCGCAGGCCCGGGCCCGCCAGTCATAGGCCTCGGCCCGAGCGCGGATCTTCTGCGGCCCGCTTGGACCGCTCGCCTTCCCGCGGCGGTTTTGTTATGCTATCAGGGCATAATAATCGTGGGACGTGGGGGAGTGGGCACAGTTGATCCCCACGTTCCCCCACGCCGTGCCTCCTCGGCTCTGCCGCGCGGGTTTATAAGTAGGAGGGGGAGGGGGAGGGGGAGAGGCTTGCGCGCTCTCCCTCACTCCGCCCCTTCTTGCCCTCCTTCTTCTTCTCTTCGCCCCAACAACCCTTTGCCGTGCCGTTCCATCGTCGCTTCGTCTTGCTCTCCGCCGCATCGCTCCCATGGCGCTGTCGAGCTCGTGGGATGGCTCCAACATCCACGAGGACCACGTCGAGTTCCTCCGCCGGACGCGCCGCATGCCGGGCGAGAACTTAGTGCGGGTTCGTCAAGCGCCGGCGAGGGAGATTTCGCCGGCACCGGAGGAGGGCGAGCGGGTGATCTTCCGCTCGCACTGCCTGCGCGGCTTCGGCCTCCCGGCGAGCGGATTCCTTCGAGCCTTCCTCGAATTCTACCACCTCCAGCCGCATCACCTCACGCCCAACGCGGTGATGCTGCTGTCGGCCTTCGTCACCCTGTGCGAGGGTTTTCTTGGAGTTCTCCCCATGCTCGAGCTCCGGGGGGGATTTTTCCAAAGCAAGCTCGGCACCGTCGTCGCGGGCGTGCCCGCCCCCTGCGGGGCCTTCATCGCCATGAGGCGGGCGAGCGAGAACAATCCGTTCCCATCCATTTCGCTGATCCAGTCAGTGAAGCTTTGGCAGAAGTCTTATTTTTATGTGAAGAACGTCGCCCAGCAAGGCGACTACGTCAACCTGCCGACTTACGTAGCCGGCCCGCCGGCTGGGAGGCAACCTTCGTGGAGCTACCAGGCCAGGTCGCTGTCTCAGGTCAGGAACGCAGCCATCTCCCGGCTTCGGGTGATGATCCAGTCGGAGGGTCTGACCGGAGCCGACTTGGTGGCCACCTTCGTGGAGCGCCGGGTTCTTTCGCTCCAAGGCCGGCCTCACATGATCTGTCAGATGAGCGGCCGCTTTGACCCATGCCGGCTGAGCACCAGGGAGATGCCTCATGCAGAGGTGTCTTACATGGTGAATTACACCTCCAACTGCAAGCTCGCCGAGGATTGGCGATACGGCAAGGAGCCGTATTCCCGCGCCAACCCTCCGCCTGCCGTAAGTTCTTCTTCTTTTCTTCCTTTTTGTAGCTAGCCTCATGATAGCCGACTCTTGATCAATTGGTTTGCCTTTAGCAGAATCCTCTTCTTCCGCCGACAGCCGGGGCCGCGGGGGTAGAGCGCCAACTCCTCCCTAACCGCACGGTGGAAGACGCCGACGATCCGGACCTGGGAGCGGCCGCCATGGAAGACGCCATCATGGGGGAAGGCGACGAGGCCGGAGGCGCGGGACTCGGGGCCAGCTTCGAAGACTGGCCGCACGACGATGAGGTCGAAACCACCCCGCACCGCCAGCCGGCGCCTGATCATCAAGGCGCGGGCTCGTCTGCCGTGTCGGCTGCCCACAGCGACGCGCAGAAGCGCCGGGCCGCGTCGACCTTCTTTGGCAGCCGGCCGAAGAAATCCAAGGCTTCCACGGCGGCGACCAAGCGGGATGAGGCGGCCGCGAAGGCGGCCCGCTTCCGCAAGGCGGTGAAGCAGCCGCAGGCGATCTCGGCGTAAGTCGTTGAATGTCTTGCATATATTTTTTGTTGTCTTTTTCGACCGAAGCTCTTCTAAACCTTTCTTTGCTTGCCGGACAGGGCGCCGCTTTCTCTTGAGCGAGGTCCTGGCAGCTCCGTAGTCGGGCCGACTGGAGGGTCCTCAAGTTCCCGTCGCGTGGATCCCCACGCCGACCTTAGGGAAGCCACGGAGCGGAACGCACGGGAGGCGCGAGAGGAGCGGGAGGCGGCGGAACGAAGGACCGCCCAGGCGACGAAGGAGCAGGCCGATGCGGCGGCCAGGGCCCGGGCGAAGGCGGCAGCCACGGAGACGGAGGCGGAGGCCCCGCACAACCGGCCTCCGCTGCTCGTCGTTCCCCTCCGCGCCGTGGCCCCCGACATTCCCGTGCCCCCGTCGGAGGAGGTCGACCAAGGCCCGCCGGTGATGGAGAGGCGGGAGGACCACGTGATCTTCGTGGAGGGGGTGTCACAGACGGCACCGACTGGAGCGGGCCAAAGCGGCCAATCAGCTGCGGCGCCAAAGCAGCCATCCAGGGGCGAGCCGGAGGCAGGGGCCGGCCTCGAGGTGCAGCCGGCATCGCGCCGGCGTGCTGGGGGTGGCGCCTCCGCGCCGGAACCGCACCGAGCAGCGGGCGCCAGCCAGACGGCGGAGGCCCTGGAGGCGGCCAGCGCCAGCACGTCCGAGTGGACTCCTAGCGGGGGGACGGGCGAGCTGAACGCGGCGGCCCAGGAGGTCCGGAACCGGCTTCAAGCTCAGGCCACCTCACTGCAACAATACACTCAAGAGTTTCTCTCGACGCGGGCTGTCATCCGGGTGAGTCTTCTGGCCTTGGTTATTTTGCTCTTTTGATTTCTTCCGTGGGGGCGCGTCAGCACACCCACTGGGTGTAGTCCCCGAGTTCCGAGCCGGCTGCTGCGAAGGCGGCTTGGAACTTACTAGGTTCTGACAACTTAACTTATCCTTGCCTCCTGTATAATCTTCTAGGAGTATCATAACCTCCGTGCAGCCGCCTTCAACTCCCAGGCTCAGGAGCTGGGCCGGAGAACCGAGGACCTGACCAGCAGCCGGAGTGCGTGTTTGTCTCGTTCATCTCTTGTGGGGGCGCGTCAGCGCACCCACTAGGTGTAGTCCCCGAGATTCAGGCCGACTGCTGAGCAGCCGGGTCGGATCTTCCTTGACGACTTCACCTTATTAATTTCCTTTGTCTTCATGCTTGCAGGAGCCAATGCCGACTTGAGGAGCAGCTCAGTGGGGCCCAGGCCGCCCTTCGCGCCAAGGAAGCCGAGTACAGCGCCTTGGTCCTGGAGCGTGACCGCCTAGCCAAGAAGTTGGCCGACCAGGAGGAGAGCCACAAGGCGGCTCTGAAGAAGGCACAGGACAACGAGGACGCCCTGAAGGCCGAGTTTGGGACCGAAGCGGCGGGCTGGGCTGAAGCGAAGCAGGCGCTGAGCGAGGGCTTCAGTCGTATCGAGGATTTGATCGATGGTAAGCCGCCTTCTTCACTCCCTGCTTGCCCCTTGATCCCTGATTTGTGCTCTGACTTGTGCTGCTTTTTGTTCTCTATGCAGACTACTTTCCCGGCTACTCCGTCTTCGCCACCCAATCCATCGAGGCCCATCGCGAGGCACGCCGGCAGGCGGGGGCTGAAATCGCGCCGGACGCGAGCCAGACGCTTGAGGAGCAGCTCTTGGCGGTCCAAGCCCGGCTACAGCCGGCTCACCATATGCTCCGCCGCCTCCAGCGCGCCGGGGCGCAGGTGTTGGCCGCCCTCTGGCCAAGCGAGACGATTCCCCGCACCCTGAGTTGGACTGCCGACTGGTTGGAGGTGGCGGTTGGCCACTTCGAGGCCTGGAAGGCGTCGGCAGCCCGGCTTGGAGATGGGCGGGCGCTGGAGTTCGTCCGAGCCTGGTATCCGGGGCTGAACCTGGACCAGCTGCGCACCTGGTGGCTGGAGGCCAACGAAGAGTTGGAGGAGGTGCGGCCAGCTATCGCTCAGCGCGCTTCGATGATCGCCGAGTGTACTGACATCAGCGTCTTCGCTCCTGAGATTAATGACGACGGCGTTGCCCAGCCGGAGGAGTGGTTCGGGATGGACCCGACAGCGGGTGAAGACTCGGCAGAGGAGATCGCCTCCAGCGATGAAGGCGAAGACGATGAAGGAGAGGAAGGCGAAGACGTTGAGCTGACTGGTGAAGCGGGCAGCCAGCCTCAGCCTGATCGTGCCTCCGGCAACAAGGCGCGTGCTAGCGCACCCTCTACGGGAGGCGGTGATCATGCCGAGGTTCGCCAGCCGGCCACTCCTCCAGCCGGCACTGCCGTCTCCACCGACCTGCCCGACTCGCCAGTCGCTCCCTTGGCCTAGTCTGCCATCCTTGTTTTTTCCTGCTTGTTGCCTTTTGAACAACTTTATTAAACTTGCGCAGTTCCACCCACTGGGGTGTATTCGAACTATGTTGAATGCTAGCCTTTTGAAGGTCTTTTATGTAAATATTATTGTGTGCGTCTTTGGTTTCCATTCATGTATGCTTTCTATCCTTAGGCTGTTTCCTTTGCCGCCTTCCCCTTTTGGGAAGGCAAGTACTCGAGCTTTCTTAGATTGAAGCGAGGTGAATGGAAGCCGGCCGGCCGGCTACTCTGGTAGTCGGTCGGCGGTGGGAGAAAAACCGGCTTTTGTTATATTAGTCCGTTAGTCCCTAGCCGTTTTTCGTGTGGGTGCCCTTTCCTGCCTTTAACTCTTGCCAGCCGGACAGCCGGTTCTTTGAACTGCGACTTTTGGCAAGAGAAGGCTTGGGAGCCGTCACACTACTTGTCTGACTGCGGGTAGGACTTCTAATATAACTCCAGGCGGCCAGTACCTGGGCCGACTAGTCGAACCCGGTGCCGGACGGAAAAAGTGAATGTAATGACAAGGTCATAAGCATGATACTTTTCATTCATAGATAAAAGATGGCAGTCCCCGAGCTCTCCTCGGGGGGCCTATTGTCTCGTACTTAGTACAAAAGTTAGCGTGATACATACTGCATTTCAACTGTAAAACCTTCGGAGGAGGTTGGCGTTCCATGGTCGTTCCGACTCCTTGCCGGAGTCGTCTCTCTTTCGTGCCTTCGGCTTCTGCGCGTCGATCAGGTAGTAGGAGTCATTGCCTAAGGCTCTGCTGATGATGAAGGGTCCCTCCCAAGGGGCCGAGAGCTTGTGCTGGCCAGCTGTTTGCTGGATCAGCCGGAGCACAAGATCGCCCTCTTGGAAGGATCTTGGCTTGACCTTCTGGCTGCGGTAGCAGCGCAGGCCCTGCTGATAGATGGCGGACCGGCTGAGGGCTAACAGCCGGCCTTCTTCCAACAGGTTACCCGAGGCGAGTCAAACTCGATGTTAGTTGGGATGACTGCCTCGGCACCATACACGAGGAAGAAAGGAGTGAAGCCGGTTGACTTGTTTGGTGTAGTGCGCAGACTCCAGAGGACGGCCGGCAGCTCATCGAGCCAACAGCCGGCCGAACGCTCTAGTGGTACAACCAGTCGGGGCTTGATGCCGGAAAGGATGAGGCCGTTGGCTCGCTCGACCTGGCCGTTTGACTGCGGGTGGGCAACGGATGCTAGGTCCAACCGGATGCCTTGCGTCGCGCAGAAACGTGCCAAGGCTCCCTTGGCGAAATTCGTGCCATTGTCGGTGATGATGTTGTGTGGCATGCCGTACCGAGTTGTTATATCTGCGATAAATGTGACTGCAGTCGGCCCATTCAGCTTCTTGATCGGCTTTGCCTCAATCCATTTGGTGAATTTGTCCACGGCGACAAGCAGATGTGTCATGCCGCCGCGCGCCATCTTGAATGGCCCACCATGTCCAGTCCCCAAACGGCGAAGGGCCAAGTGAGGGGAATGGTCTTGAGTGCTGAAGCCGGCATGTGTTTCTTGGAGCTGAAGAGTTGGCACCCTTTGCAATGTTTAACTAACTCCTTGGCGTCATCCAAAGCAGTCGGCCAAAAGAAACCATGGCGGAAAGCTTTGGCGACGAGTGATCTTGAGGCCGCATGGTGGTCGCATTCTCCTTGGTGGATGTCTCTGAGGATTGCAATGTCCTTCTCTTGCTCGACACATCGCTGGAGGGCTCCAGTGACACTACGCTTGACGAGTTCTCTGTTGACGATTGTGTATGCTCCGGCTCGGCGTTGGACTTGTCTTGCCTCTACTTCGTCAGCCGGCAGATCTTGGTTTATTAGGAAGTTGAGGACGGATTGAGCCCATGATGGAGCCGTGACCTCTTCTATTGCCAACACGGCTACTGTGACCAGGCCGGGCGGGCTGGGTGGTGAAATGTTGGAGTCGGCCGCCGCCTGTTGTGTTGGTGTAGTCTCCGGGCCGACTACCGCAGTCCCCGAGCCGGGTGTGGCAGTCCTCGGGTCGGGCGTAACGACGGAAGTCCCCGAGCCGCCTGCTGATGCCCCCTGGCCGACTATCGAAGTCCCCGGGTCACCTGCTTGGTTCTTCGAGCCGGACCCGGCCGCGTCGGGGTCAGGCGGCACGAAGATGGAATCGGACTCTGGAGACGGCTTGATAGACGGCTTGAGGAGGCATTGTAGAGAGACACCGGTTGGTATTGCTTGCCAAGTGGAGCCTATTCGAGCCAGGGCATCAGCTGGCTCGTTGTCGGCTCGTGGTATGTGGAGGAACTCGCATCCTTCGAAATACCCACTGATTTGCTGAACGAGGAAGCGGTAGCTTGCCATATTTGCGTCCTTGGCATCCCAGTCGCCGGATGATTGCTGGACCACCAAGTCCGAGTCACCATAACATAGGATCTGGCGAATGCCGAGTTCTTTGGCAAGCCGGAGCCCGTGTATGAGCGCCTCGTACTCGGCCACGTTGTTGGAGGCGGCAAAGTGAATTTTTAGCGTGTATTTGAGCTTGTCGCCTTTGGGAGAGGTGAGGATGACGCCGGCCCCCAAGCCGGTGCGCATCTTGGAACCATCGAAGTGCATGCGCTAATGAGTGGAGTCGGGAGCTGGCGGTAGGTACTGGGTCTCGGCCCAGTCGACGAGGAAGTCGGCCAATGCTTGGGACTTGATGGCGGTGCGAGGCTAGTACAAGATCGTGCAGGGGACAGCTCGATGGCCCATTTCGCCACCCGGCCGGATGCATCCCGGCTGCCTATGATCTCGGCCAGCGGGGCGGTGCATACGACCGTGATGGGATGCTCTTGGAAGTAGGGCTTCAGCTTCTTGGCGGCGAAGTACACGCCGTAGCACATCTTCTGGTAGTGCGGGTAGTTCTGCTTCGAGGTAGACAGCACCTCGCTCAAATAGTACACCGGCCTCTGGACCGGCTGGGCTCGGCCTTCTTCTGGGCGTTGGACTACGATGACGGTGCTGACTACCCGGCTGGTTGCGGCGATGTAGAGGAGCATGGGCTCTTTCTCAGTCGGCGCCGCCAGGACAGGCGGCGTGGCCAGCATCTTCTTCAGCTCGTGAAAAGCTTGGTCGGCTTGGTCATTCCACTCGAAGTGGTTGGTCTTCTTCATGAGGCGGTAGAGGGGAAGAGCTTTCTCTCTGAGCCGGCTGATGAAGCGGTTCAGGGAGGCCAAGCATCCGGTAAACTTCTGGACGTCTCGAAGTTTGGTGGGAATCGCCATTCTCTCAATGGCCTTGATCTTTACTGGGTTGCATTCGATGCCGCGTTCGGAGACCAGGAAGCCTAGGAGCTGGCCGGCTGGCACTCCGAACACGCATTTCTCGGGGTTGAGCTTGATTTGGAACCGGCGTAGGTTCTCAAATGTTTCCTTGAGGTCTTCCAGCAAGGTGTCGCGCTTCTCCGTCTTCACCACAATGTCATCTACGTAGACATGGGCATTTCTGCCGAGCTGCTTGAGGAGGCACTTCTGCATGCAACGCTGAAAAGTGGCACCGGCATTTCTCAAGCCGAATGTCATAGTTAGGTAGCAGAAGGCTCCGAATGGCGTGATGAAGGCGGTCTTCAGGTGGTCTGCCGGATCTAACTTTATCTGGTGGTACCCTGAGTAAGCATCCAAGAAACTCAACAGCTCGCATCCGGCCGTGGAGTCTATCACTTGATCAATCCTTGGCAGAGCAAAGGGATCTTTGGGGCAGGCCTTGTTGAGGCTCGTGTAGTCTATGCACATGCGCCACTTGTTGTTCTTCTTCAGCACGAGGACCGGGTTGGCGAGCCACTCTGGAAAGAAAACTTCCATAATGAAGCCGGCTGCCAGAAGCCGGGCTATCTCCTCTCCCACAATCCTTCTCTTCTCCTCCGACAGTCGACGGAGGGGTTGTTTGACTGTCTTTGCGTCTTCTCGGACGTGTAGTTTGTGCTTGGCGAATTCCTTCGGAACACCCGGCATGTCCTTGGGGGACCGTGCAAACATGTCCTGATTCTCATGGAGGAAATTGGCGAGCTCGCCTTCCTATTTGCTGTTCACGCTTGCCCCAATGATGGCGAACCTCTTTGGGTGCTCGGGGTCAAGAGGTATCTTCTTCGTCTCCTTGGCCGGCTGGAAAGATCCTTGAGCATCATGCTCCCTGGGATCGGGGGACAAGGCCGACTGTTTGCCGGCCATGGCCACGACTCGGTCCAACATCTTCTTTTCTTCGGCAATCACAAGGGACTCGGCCAGCCGACTGCTGGCTGCTGCGCACTCGGAGGACCTCTTGTAATCGCCGGCTATGGTGATGATGCCCTTGGTGCTTGGCATCTTCATCTTGAGGTATGCGTAGTGGGGAACTGCCATGAACCTGGCCAAGGCAGGTCGGCCAAGCAGTGCATGGTAGGGGCTCTCCAGGTCCACCACTTCAAACTAGATCGCCTCCCGGCGGAAATGCTCCTTGTCCCCAAAAAGTACATCAATCTTGATCTTGCCAATGGGGGCGCAGAACAGGCCGGGTACGATGCCATGGAACACAGTCCGAGTAGGAATGAGTTGCTTCGTCTTGACATTCAGCTTCTCCAGGGTGTCACGGTACAGGATTTTGATGCTGCTCCCGCCGTCTATCAGCACGCGGGAGAAATGGGCAGCGCGTCTATCCGTTGCAAGGGTGGCATCCAAAACCAACGCATAGGAGCCGGGAGACGGCATCACCTCTGGGTGGTCGGCCCGGCTCCAGTTGATAGGTTTTTCTGACCAGTGCATGTGCTCGGCGAGGTTGGCAGCGACAACGCTGACTTCTTGGTGCTCTCGGCGTCTGCTGCGCCGGTCTTCGAGCTGGCTTGTAAAGATGACATAGGCGGCATGCTCGTCGGGGAACTCATCGTGCACGGCTCCGACTGTGGGCCGAGCGGCCGGCGGCTGCGGAGCCGGAGGCGGCGGACCGGCAGGCGGAGGTGGCGCGAGCCCTTCGCCTTTGGAAATTCGGGTGAGCCAGTGGCACTTCCGGGTCGTGTGGTTGGACGGCTTCGCGCCGCTGTGGAACTTGCACGGGGCGTCGAGAGTCTGCTCGTAGGAGAAGGCCGGCTGCCAAGCCGGTTTGCCGCCCCTCTGCTTCTTGGGTGCGGGCCGTGCTTCGAGCTGCTCGTCTTCGACTATGGCCACCTGCCGACTGGTGGAGGGCGGCACGGGGCCCTTGCGCTTGTGGTCGTTCTGGTGTGGGTGTCGGCTGGAGTCCCCAGCCGGCGTCTTGGGCGCCGGGTTGAGTACCTTCCCGGACGCGTCTACCCGGAGTTCGGTCTTCATTGAGGAGTCGGCGATGGCGTACTTGTCCGCTATGACCAGAAGCTCGTCGAGGGTAGTCGGCTCGTCGCAGAGGAGCTTGTGCTTGAGGAGGGTGCCTTCTCGGCACCCGGCGGTGAAGTATTCTATGGCTTGCACCTCGTGCACCCCTTCGCAAGAGTTGCGGAGCTCGGCGCAACACGTGAGGTAGTCGCGAGTGGACTCGGCGGGGCCTTGTACGCACAAGGAGAGCTGTCTAGGCTTGGGAGCCCGCTTGTAGGTGCTGGTGAAGTTGCGGACGAAAGCTTCTGTGAAGTCTAGCCAGCTGTTGATGCTGTATGGCTTGAGGCTATTGAGCCGGGTCCGTGCCGTGCCCTGCAGCATGAGGGGCACGTACTTCACGGCAACGCGCCTGTTGCCGTTGGCTATGCTAACCGCCGTGGAGTAGTCGATCAACCAATCCTCCGGCTTCACGGAGCCGTTGTACTTGGGTGTGTCTCTTGGGAGCGAGAACCCTTTGAGTAAAGCCTCGTCGCGGATGCGGGGGCCGAAGCAAGGCGGGCCGACATCGTCTTCTTCTTCCAGCGCCAGGGATCGCGCCAGGCGGTCGATCCGATGGCGGGCGTCGTTCTCGCCGACTCCCTCGCGGCGACCTAGCCGGCCGCTGAGAGTCGGATGCGCAACAGGCGGCGGGGTGGGGTATCTCTCTCCACGGGGCCGAGGCGGAGGCGGGTTGCCCCGCCACTCCACGGCCCGGGGGTGGCCTTCTGCGTCTCGCTCGATGGAGATTCGGGTTCGGCTTCGGCTGGCAGCCGGCTCTTTCTCACGCCGCGCGCGGGTTTTACCCGTAGTCGGCGTCCGAGATGTCGCGCCGTGATCTCGGCGCGGGGGAGGGCTTTCCGCGCGGGCGTTGGCTTCGTGCCGCTGCAGGGCTGCATCGATCAGCTGCTGGATGCGTCGGGTCATGTGGGGGAGTTCTTTGGCCCCCAGTCCATCCAGCTCGTCAGGCGGCGCGCAGGTTCTCGAGCGGAGTGGCGTAGACTGGGCGGTCGACTCCTAGCGTATCGGCGATGACAGCGCCGCGCTGTCTGACAACGCCAGCCCGGCTGGGGGCGGCGTGCCAAAGGCGGCGCGGTCGGCCTCGCGTCGGTGGGCCTCAGCGAGGCATCTCATGGAAACCAACTTCCGGCCCTCCGCGAGGAGGGCGAGGCGGCGAGCCTCCAGTGCTTCGGCGTCAGCATCGGCCGGGAGGGGGATGGACAAGTTGTGGACCACCGCGTGCGGGGCGTCGTGGGCGCTCTCAACAGAAACGCCACCGTGGCCGATGACCATCACCTCGGTGGTGACAGCGTCTCAGCCATTGGCGCGAGGAAGCGGGTCGTTGAAGATTGCGACGTTGGTGGGGAAAGTGTCGAGTGAGGCCGTGTCGGAGTCGACAGGCATCGGATCGGTGGAGCCAACCGACTCCAAGTCCACAGCAGGCTCGCCGGAGACGTGGAGTTGGCCGAGGAGGTTGACGAGGTGGTCGGTGCCCGCGTCAGAGGTGAGCTCGTCGGAGATGAGGGTCTTGTCAAGGAGATCGGCGAGGCCGCTCGCCGCACAGACGTTGGTGACGCTTTGCAGTGCGTCATGGCAAGCGCCATCGGGCGTGCCGGGCTGGCTACGCTCGCGGGGGAGGAAGAGGGTTCCCGTCCAGAACAGATCTCCGGACAACGGTGCACCTGGCCCCACGGTGGGCGCCAAATGTCGGGTGGTAGGTGCGACACGGTGGTGGGTCCCGTCGGCTGTCGGTTCCTTGGTCGACAGGCAGGCCCCACTGTCCAGGGCCTTGTCGGGGCTGGTTACTGTTGCTCAATCTTGGTGACGAGGGCTTCGCCGAGGTGGGCGTGGCTACAATGCCGCCGCCCTGTGGGCGATCGCTGTAGCCTCACCGCGTCTTGTCTTCTTAATGGGGTGTCTCCTTCGAGGGAGGTGGCAAGCCGGCTATGGGGAGCCGGCTCTATCTTGGGCCGACTGGGGGAGGCCTGGCCGCCTTCGGGTGTCTCTCTGCCCGAAGGGGCCCACCGCCCGTGGGCCGTACTGGTAGCCCATCGTGGATGACATCAGGGTCAATGTGGCAACAGTGCTATGCCGGACGGGTCATGGCCACCCGTACGGCGCACTGTGCCAAGCGTGCTCCAGGATTCGGGGGTGGCAGGCTTCACTGTAGCCACGCCCCGTCACATCGCCGTTATGTGGATGCAGACTTCGAGGGTACGATCTTGACCGCTTTGTGGGAGCCGGCTTCTTGGAGTCGGCCTTCTCGCGGCCGGCTTCTCGAAGCCGGCCCTCCCGCGGCTTTTCTTCATGAGGGCTGAAGTCGGGCCGCCTTCCGATAGCCGGCCTGGGAGACAGCCGGCAAGGGGAAGGCGGCCCCGTGTCTTGGATTCTTAAGGGTCGAATCGGCTCGTAATTTTTTCAGAAGGGCCAGGGGGAGCCGGCTAGGCTACCCATGGTTATTTACTCCGACATTGAGGTTTTGCATATCATTAACACAATTGTCATTAAGAGAATTTATAATAACATCATTACAATCATGATTTTCATCGAAGGAATTATCAAGTATGGGTGCAATAGTAACGATCTCATGTTTAACATAAGGAACTATTGCAAATTCATCTTCATAAATATTGGCATCATGGCCACAAGAATAGCAGGCATCATGTTCATCAAGGGATATTTCAATCAAATCATTGGAATCATAATTATCTATAGATTCATGCATATCATTATTTTCTTCCAAAGCAATAGTCATTCTTTCAATAAATTCTTTGACATAGACATTATGTGCATAGTTTTCATAGCAATAATTAAGTATGTCAAAATTTTCAGATTCGTGGAGAGTAAATATCATACTTTTCAATCAAAGAAGCAACTTCATAAGCACCCTTAAAAGCAACAAATTCTTCAATTTGTTTCATATCGTAGTAACTATAAACACCTTTTGCATAAGAATATAAGATTTCATTATCATTAAACTCACATAGGTAGGGAAGGTGTTTTTTAGGGTTCTTAGAGCAACAAGTAAAATCATAAATTTCACAAATATTCCAAGCATAACACAGCAATCTGTTTATTTGATCCCATAAGAGTCTCCCTTTCTAGACAAACGGTGACGCACAAAATGAGCATGCTCATCTAAAGATTTCCCATCAACTAGGCTAGTTGGGGTGTCAGCATGAGCGCATAAGGATCAAAGATGATCCAAGTAGAACACTTTAAGTGGATACATAACAATAGATTTTTAGCAAGAAAAGATGCAAGCAAATAGAAGGCACATGGAAACACAAACAAAGATACATACGGGAAGAAGGCATAGAAAAGGCAAAGGTTTTTGAAAATCGTTTTAGAAGTGGGGGAGAGGAAAACGAGAGGCGAATGGCAAATAATTTAATGCGAGGGAGAGGAGTTCATGATGGGTACTTGGTATGTCTTGACTTGGCATAGATCTCCCCGGCAACGGCGCCAGAAATCCTTCTTGCTACCTCTTGAGCATGTGTTGGTTTTCCCTTGAAGAGGAAAGGGTGATGCAGCAAAGTAGCGTAAGTATTTCCCTCAGTTTTTGAGAACCAAGGTATCAATCCAGTAGGAGACTACACGCAAATTGCCTAGTACCTGCATAAACAATCAAGAACCTTGCAACCAACGCAATAAAGGGGTTGTCAAACCCTTCATGGCCACCTGCAAAAGTGAGATCTGATAGAGGTAATAAGATAAATATTTTTGGTATTTTTGTTGTATAGATTGGAAAGTAAAGATTGCAAATAAACGGCGGCAAGTTGACAGGAAACTAATATGATGTAAAATAGACCCGGGGGCCATAGGTTTCACTAGAGGCTTCTCTCATGATAGCATATATTACGGTGGGTGAACAAATTACTGCCGAGCAATTGATAGAAAAGCGCATAGTTATGAGAATATCTAGGAATGATCATGAACATAGGCATTGCGTCTGTGTCTAGTAGACCGAAAGGATTCTGCATCTACTACTATTACTCCACACATCGACTGCTATCCAGCATGCATCTATAGTATTAAGTTCATAAGAAGAGAGTAACGCTTTAGGCAAGATGACATGATGTAGAGGGATAAACTCAAGGAATATGATATAAACCCCATCTTTTTATCCTCGATGGCAACAATACAATACGTGCCTTGCTGCCCCTGCTCTCACTGGGAAAGGACACCGCAAGATTGAACACAAAGCTAAGCACTTCTCCCATTGCAAGAAAGATCAATCTAGTAGGCCAAACTAAACTGATAATTCGAAGAGACTTGCAAAGATATCAAATCATGCATATAAGAATTCAGAGAAGAACCAAGTATTGTTCATAGATAATCTTGATCATAAACCTACAATTCATCGGATCTCGGCAAACACACCGCAAAAAGTATTACATCGAATAGATCTCCAAGAACATCGAGGAGAACTTTGTATTGAGAATCAAAGAAAGAGAAGAAGCCATCTAGCTAATAACTATGGACCCAAAGGTCTATGGTAAACTACTCACACATCATCCGAGAGGCTATGGTGTTGATGTAGAAGCCCTCCGTGATCGAATCCCCCTCCAGTAAATCACTGGAAAAGGCCCCAAGATGGGATCTCACAGGTACAGAAGGTTGCGGCAGTGGAAAAGTGGTTTCGTGGCTCCCCTGGATGTTTTCAGGGTATAAGAGTATACTTAGGCGAAAGAAGTAGGTTGGTACGAGGGGCCCACGAGGGTGGGGACGCGCCTACCCCCCCCCCCCCCCCCCCCCCGCGGGCGTGCCCTCCTGCCTCGTGGCTGCCTCATTGCGTCTCTGACTTCTACTCCAAGTCTCCTGGATGACGTTTGTTCCAAGAAAGATCCTCGTGAAGGTTTCGTACGTTTGGATTCCGTTTGATATTCCTTTTTACGAAACATTGAAATAGGAAAAAACAGCAATTTGCACTAGGCCTTTGGTTAATAGGTTAGTCCAAAAAATAATATAGA
The DNA here is from genome assembly GCF_056163025.1 of Triticum urartu. Classification (NCBI taxonomy): domain Eukaryota; kingdom Viridiplantae; phylum Streptophyta; class Magnoliopsida; order Poales; family Poaceae; genus Triticum; species Triticum urartu. The sequence continues at coordinate 365,930,704 of NC_141874.1, read as the reverse complement.
AGTGCATATTAAAGCCCATTAAACATCCAAAACAGATAATGTAATAGCATGGAACAATCAAAAATTATAGATACATTGGAGACGTATCATACATCCAGCGCTTCAACAGCGTCCGCCTCAAGATCCCCAAGGGGACAGACGAGGCCATAATATACGCGTTCTCCGATGGCGTATGCGACGTCAAGATGAAGGAGGAGCTCGCCATCCATGAGGAGCTATGCTCGGCCCTGGAGATGTTCAATATGGTGACCAAGTGCACAAGAGCTGAGGACGGGCGCCTCTCCTCCTCGAGCTCCCTGCTACTGACCCAGAAGAGAAGAAAGCCAAGGCCAAGGACGTGAAGCGCAAAGGAGTAGCCGTGCTCGTGCGGAGCTGGACACGAAGCATGGCCGGGACCACCCCGAATCGTCTAAGAGCAGTCGTCTGTTCTGCGCCTTCCACAACGTACACAGCCAAAACACTAATGACTCCCAAGAGCTCAGGGCCATTCGAGATGGACGCTTCGGTCGGCGCCCCGAGCGCAACGACTGGGGCTATGGCCGAGGAGGAGGGCGAAGTGGGGGACGCTGGGACGACTGCGGCCCCCGTTAGGAGTGGCGCGACCAGCCTCGCGAGGACCACTCGCGGGACCAGCCTCGCGAGGGCACCTGGAGGGACCAGCCTCGTGAGAACCGTCCTCAGGGAAATGCTGGCCTCCCTCCGCTGCCGCCACCACCAAGGAGGAATGACGATCACCATCAGGACGAGGGGGCCGGGGGTTCCAGGAGCCGCGCTCTATCGCCTGCATCCTGGGCGGTGCTCAGGCCCCAGCTTCCCAGCGCATCTTCAAGCAGTTTGCCCGTGAGGTGAACACAGCCCTTCCTAGGCTCGAGGCCACGCTCCTGCTCAGGTGGTCCAAGTGCGCCATCACCTTCTGCTCGGCAGACCAGCTCAAGTCCACGGCGACCGCCGGCGTCCTTTCAATGCTTTGTTTACCCATCATCCGCAACGTCCAAGTCACCAAGACCCTCATCGACGGCGGCGCCGGGCTCAATGCCATGTCCGTCGAGACATTTGACAGCCTTCATGTGCCATACGATCAGCTTCAGCCTACCAAGCCTTTCTCAAGAGTGACTGACGGCTCCACCACCCTGATAGGGCAGGTCCACCTCCATGTCACCTTCGGCCAGCATAACAACTACCGCACCGAGCTCATCGACTTCGACGTCGCCCACATCTGTCTGCCGTACAATGCCATCCTTGGGTATCTAGCATTGGCCAAGTTTATGGCAGTGACCCACCATGGTTACAACGTCCTCAAGATTCCAGGGAGCGGCAGAGTCATCACGGTCCCTTGCGAAGAAAGAGATGCGGTGTCCTCCCTTGAGCGCGCCTTCCAAGCCGCTGCGATCAAAGACCCCGACAACGAAGGCACCCCGTACCCTCCTGAGGCCATCCCCAAGAAGAAGAAGCCGCTACTCCTCCCAGAGCCTCAGGAGAACGGCGTCTCCAGTGGCACCACCATAGGATCCGCGCTCGCAGCTGGGGCGCCTCCCTCCCTCGCATAGGAAGGCGCGCCCGGCGCCATCCTCGGGCAAGGCTCGGGGGCTCTTTTCTGGAGGGCCTCAGACCTAGCCAACATCATGAGGGAGGCGCTCGGGCACCATGTGGAAGCGTGCTTCGCCGCATGTTTCCCTCAGGAGGGATCTGGGCGAGGAGCGCTCGGTGCTCAGGAGTTCATCGTCAAGGCGACCCAGGAGCTTCAACAGGCAAGGGCCATACGTGGCGACCGCCACCCAGCACCCGGCGTAGCTTCCCATCCTAGCGAGGATGGCGGGCTACGTGTCTGCATCGACATTCCAGGGCTCAACAGGGTCGCGTCTCAGGAGCGCTTCTGGCCTTCGCGTGTTGGTCGGTGCGAGGGCCCACCTCACAGCTACGTTCGCATGCCATTTGGCTTGCTGAACACAACTGTCACCTACCAGCGCCATCTATGGAGCATCCTGCGGCTCAGGAGGCCAGGCGTCACACCGTCCTGGAGGAGATCGCGACGATTCTCCAGGAGCCACCAGGGACCCCGGAGCCTCCTAAGGCTCGGGGCCTTGGCGGCTCATGAGGAACGACTCCTTTAGTGCGCACCTTCAGCTACTCCAACGCCACTCCGGCTACGGTATCAGGTGACTCTTTCCAGTTCATTCAGTTGGGGGCGCCCCTTGGGCAACATTATCCTTGAGTCGCACGGGCCTGTCCCTACGACATGTATCCGTTTGCATCTCTAGCTTACTTTGATGGGGGCGCCCCTCGGGCTGCATCATCCCTAGGCCGCTTGGCTCCGTCCTAGTGGCATGTATCGTTCTTGCATCTATCTAAGCTAACCTGCTGCTTTGCTTAAGTTGTTTTATGACTATCACCTGCTTATCTGGTACTTCGATACCCCACCCGCGACCGCCCTCGGTACCATGGGAGCCGCGCGCCGGTTGTCTTTCTTTAGGATCCCTCGCATAAGTAGGCTAGGCATGGCGTCTATGCTTGGGTCCGTCCCTGCAGTGTCGATAAATCTAACGACTGAGCTCTGTCTGGCGGGTTGGCCCTGTTCACGTCACCTCCTAGGGTCGTTGGTGTCTGGCCTTCTCATATGACCGCCTCAGGAAATTCATCCGACGCAGGTTGCCTAACCATCTTGCAGGAGCGCTGAAGCTGTCAAGAACCAAGACCAAGCGCTACCCGCCTTGAGGTAGGGCCTCGTGAGTCTCGCCCTAGCTCATGGGTGCCCAGACACACCTCATCTAGCCCTGTTGTGCAAGCCACATGTCAGGGCGGGGCTGTACACGCCCCGGGGGCTCCACTCAGAGGGAGCCCTCACCCGTGCACTAGTGGAAGCACCATGCTCCGTGCTGGCAGTCGACATGGTCGAGGAGCGGCTATGCCCGTGCAAGTGCAGAAGCGCTATGCTCTACGCTGGTGATAAACAACTGAGTGCGGCCCCATGGTCGTACCAACCTCAGGGAGCCACCCGGCTTAGTGTCTAGCCTCACCGCAATGCTTTCCCCTCGAGAGAGTCGCGCGAGGGGGCTAGGCATGGGGCTGCGCTCAGGCCCCGCCTAGCGTACGCCGCCCTGCCAAGTCCCTCGGACCTGGTCGTCGCGCACCCCTCCCGAGCAGGACCTCAGCGAGGGCAGGTATGAAGGTATGTTTGAGCGTCAAGGGGGACTCCTGAGCATCGTGACTCAGGAGCCTAACTGGCCAGGTAGCCCCTCACCCCTTGGTCCCATCCTGGTGATCCGGACGGCCAAACGGTGGTTGAGGTATGCGTGGGGTCGGGCCCTACCGACGTAGAACCCTAGGGCCTGTTTTTGTGTTTCCTTCCCGTAGGTCGTTTGCATGTCAAGGGGGACTCCTGAGCATCACGACTCAGGAGCCTAACTTGCCACGTAGCCCCACACCCCTTGGTCCCGTCTTAGTAATCCGGACGGCCCAACGGCGGTTGAGGTATGCGCGGGGTCGGGCCCTGTCGACGTAGAACATCAAGCAAACGGGAAGGAAATCGCGGAACCTAAATAAATTATTACATAGCATATTGTCCCCCAAACGTCAAGCAGAGTTTTAACGCCTCCACGAGGCATGTCTCATGTCACAGGAAAGCTCACAGGAAAGTAAGACGAGAAGGAGCGCGGTTCTTCACCAACAAGCCTTTTCTTCAGCCTTGGGTGCCGTCGTCAGGGAGCGCCTTCCCGCTGGCAGCGTCACCGTCGGCCGTGCCGATGGCCTCAGTCTCAGGATCGGCAGGGCCATCGGTTGGAGGTGTAGGCTCGATGGCGAGGAACTTCTTCAACAGGGCCTCCACCTGGCCCTCCACGGCTGCAGCAGCAGCTGCGCAGTGCTCCTCCTCCATGGGCTCGAGAAGATCGCCGAGGTCGGCATCAGGGTTGCGAAGATGCAGGTGGCTGAAGACACACATCAGAGCTGAAGAAGAAAGCGTGCGGGCTTCCCCCTCCACCATGGGGACAATCCCGTCGACAACACCCTCGAGCGCCATGACAAGATAAGGAATCAGCTGGGCGGGGCCTTCGTCGTCCGTCGCCAGCGGCTTCTCCAAGCCCTTCTCGTAGAGTGCCCGCAGTACCTCGCGGGATCTCTCCTCAAGGGACTTGAAGGCTGCGCGATCCTCTGCCAGAACCTTCGGTTTGGCTTCCAACTGGGCCTTCTCTGCCTCCACCTCATGCACCAGCTTCTCCAGGCGGCCGCGCTCTGCGGCCTGCACCCTTGCCAGCTACTCCAGTTCGGCGTCACGACCAGTGATGGTGTCTTCTCGGGCCTTCATCTTCTCCTCCTCCACCATGCGACTGTGAGCCTTGGCCGCACACTCGTTGCGCATGGTCTCCAGCTCAGCCTTCATTGACTAGAAGCGCCCCTTGGCGGCTTCGGCATCCTTCAGCGCCACCTCGCGGGTGGCCATGGCTCGGTTGACGGCCCGCTTGTCCTCTTCGGAAGCTACCATGGCCTGGCCCAACGCCGCCCTGACAGACGCATCGGAATGCAGCCAACCCGAGATCAGCTCCAGGCGGCCCGCCACTAGGCGGCGGTCGGCGCCTTGAAGGTCGCCCCGAAGCCGCAACAGTGCGGAAAGGGCCTCCTCCAAGGCGTCGGGAGAAGCGGAAGGATTGCGAGCCAGCGGTTCGACCGAAGGAGGAGGCTGCACCGTCGCCAAGACCTATGAACTGGTGATGGTAGGAAGAAGAGCTGGGGGCTCCTGGACCTTGGCTGCATCGACAGGCAAGCTGGGGATAGGCGCCTCCGGAGCAGGCTTGGCCGAGGAGATCGCCTTCTCCTGAGAATGGTCCACTGGGCCTCGCGAGGACGATCGAGCAGGAGAAGTATGGGTGCCTTCACCGCCTTTCTGTGCTAGAGGGGGTGCGGCCAGGCCAGGCTGCTGGGCTCGTGAGGATGTGGCCGCCCCCTCTCTCTTCTTCTTCACCGACAGCGTCAGCCTGATAATGCAAGAGGAGAACATCAGGAAGAAGCAATGGAAGCGGGAGCAAGAACAAAGTCAGGGCGAGGTGCTTACTGGTCCACGGCTGCGTAGTCATGTGCCCTCTTCAGGAGTGCGGGGCCCAAGGGCCTCACGGTCTGGGGCGCCGGTCCGCGGGCTCCAGGAGCAGATGAAGAAGCAGCAGCTGGCCCAGCGGCAGCACCAGACGGCGCCAAGGAAGGAGCATCACCCCAGGAGACCAGTGCCGACCTACTCTTCGTTGAAACCGCAGTCGGCAACTTCTTTGAGGGGGTGGCCTTGGACCTTGTGGTGACCCCAGCAGGGGCAGGACCTCCCTCACTGGGTGGTCGCCAGCGTCGTCATTGTCAGGCAGGGCGCGAAGGAGATTGGCCTTGCGCAGAGGGGAGGTCTCCCCGGTCCCATCCGGGGTCACCTCCGAGTCCTGCTCCTCCTCCCCGTCAGAGTCGCCGGAGGACACCACCACTGGAGCCATCACCACCGGGGCCTCAGAGGGCACCGGCGACACGAGCCCATGCCCATCAAAGACAGGCATGGCGGCGGCAACCTTCGCTCCATAGGGGCGGCGGTACAGAGGAACAAAGGTGGCCGGAGGGTACCCTTGGTCGTCCCCGACCAGGGAGCAGAGAGTCGTGCCCAGTTACTCGTCACACAAGGCCTCCGAATGCAGGCGGAGGTCATCATCCTTGTCCCCGAGCTTCCACAAGGGGCGCGAGCGTGCCTGGAGCGGAGCCATGCGCTGTGCGGGAATTCCTTGATGATCATGGCCCCTGTCAGCTTCGTTGCCTTTGGGTCATCATGCTTTAGATCGGCAGTCATCTTCAACACACGCTCCGCCTGGGGGTCGGTGAGCTTCACGTGGAACCACCCGTCGTGAGACGTGGGCATCCCCGTCGGTAGCACTAGCCGGGGGTGGGAGAGCTTGGCGTCCATCACGACCCACTTGCTCCGGAAGCCCTCGACCTTCTTCCCGGCCTTCGAGACCGCATTTGTCTTGTTGGCTGCAACAAAGTTGGCGCACCCCGAGCAATGGCCGTCCTTGATCCGGAGATAGAAGAAGTGATGGAGCAGCGCCACGGACGGCATCACCCTGACCTATGCCTCACAGTAGAAGGCAAAGATCGACAGAAGGAGGACAGAGTTGGGATGAAGATGGAGGGCATGCAGCTTGTAATGACTGAGGACAGAGTAAAAGAAATCAGAGAAGGGGGGAACCAACCCCGCGACAACGCTAATCATGAAGAAGGGATAGAAGGTGCTTCCCGAGGCCTCCGGCTCGGTGGAGCCAACCCAGAGCACGGTCTTCCTCTTCTCATCACTGCCCTCCACCGTCATCAGGAGCGTGGCAGCAAGATTCTTCTCCGAGACGCTGGGCGCGCTCAGGACCGGCTCATACCAGGAGGGCGGAAGGGTGGCCTTCGCCTTGTTGGGCTCCATCGATGGCGGACTTGGAGGAGGATTGGTGCAGATCTGGAGGTTTGGGAGCGAGGAGCAGGAAAGGGAATCTGGAACAAGAAGGGGAGCAATGAAGGTAGCATGGCATGCGCCAGCCTTTTGTTAGTCGGGCGGTTGCTGAGGCAGCATGGAGAAGCAGAGACGCCCACGTCGTGTCAATCGCCACGCGTCAATCAAGGTCGCAGGCTGTTAGGGCCCGCGGTGCTCCGCACTTGACCCTTGGTTTCGCCGCGAAGCCAAGCACGAGCGCGCCTTGGGCCCGGGGGCTACTATCAGCGTCCTGGGAATCGAGGTCCCTAGACTTGCCTGCCTGCGGCCCATCTTCATCAATAAACACTCAAGACCCTTGCGAGGGGCCAAGCCTCGCGAGGCGGAAGACACCAAGACCTCCTCAGGACCAGCCTCACTAGGCTGGCTCACGAGGAGCGGAGAGATCAAGGTGAGGGGCACCTCGTGAGGTTTCTGTGACATGAGCCATGACGACCAAGGCCAGGCGGACGCCAGCGCGCGCAGAGTACCGGTTGCCTCTTTGGTGCTAAAGGGGCAGGCGCAGGCGAGGAGTCCTGACGCATCAGGCAAAGGTTTCAATATCAGTGCAATGAGACCGAGACCAGCAGGACGGTAGGACGGAGGTCATCACGGAGCCCACGACGGCGTCACTAATAACCCGAAAGTATAGGGGATCGCAACAGTTTTCGAGGGTACAGTATTCAACCCAAATTTATTGATTCGACACAAGGGGAGCCAAGGAATATTCTCAAGTATTAGAAGCTGAGTTGTAAATTCAACCACACCTAGAAACTTAATATCTACAGCAAAGTATTTAGTAGCAAAGTAATATGATAGTGGTGGTAACGGTAACAAAAGTTAATAGTAGTAAAAGTAATGTTTTTGGTACTTTGAAGTGATGATAGCTATAGCAACGGGAAAGTAAATAAGCGAAGAACAATATATGGAAAGCTCGTAGGCAATGGATCGGTGATGGAGAATTATGCCGGATGCGGTTCATCATGTAACAGTCATAACCTAGGGTGACACAGAACTAGCTCCAGTTCATTGATATAATGTAGGCATGTATTCCGAATATAGTCATACGTGCTTATGGAAAAGAACTTGCATGACATCTTTTGTCCTAACCTCCCGTGGCAGCGGGGTCCTTACGGAAACTAAGGGATATTAAGGCCTCCTTTTAATAGAGAACCGGAACAAAGCATTAACACATAGTGAATACATGAACTCCTCAAACTGCGGTCATCGCCGGTAAGTATCCCGATTATTGTCACTTCGGGGTTAACGGATCATAACACATAATAGGTGACTATAGACTTGCAAGATAGGATCAAGAACACTCATATATTGATGAAAACATAATAGGTTCAGATCTGAAATCATGGCACTCGGGCCCTAGTGACAAGCATTAAGCATAGCAAAGTCATAGCAACATCAATCTCAGAACATAGTGGACACTAGGGATCAAACCCTAACAAAACTAACTCGATTACATGATAGATCCCATCCAACCCATCACCGTCCAGCAAGCCTACGATGTAATTACTCATGCACGGCGGTGAGCATCATGAAATTGGTGATGGAGGATGGTTGATGATGATGATGGCGATGGATTCCCCTCTCCGGAGCCCCGAATGGACTCCAGATCAGCCCTCCCGAGAGGTTTTAGGGCTTGGAAGCGGCTCCGTATCGTAAAACGTGATGATTTCTTCTCCCTGATTTTTTTCTCCCCGGAACTCAATATATGGAGATGGAGTTGGATTCGGAGAGGCAACAGGGGTCCCACGAGGTAGGGGGCGCGCCCTAGGGGGGCAGACGCGCCCCCCACCCTCGTGGAGAGACGGTGGGCCCCCTGGCCTTCATCTTTCGCAGGTATTTTTCTTATTTTCTGAAAAGTGGCTCCGTGAAGTTTCAGGTCATTCCGAGAACGTTTGCTCCTGCACATAAATAACACCATGGTAATTGAGGGAGTCCTGGATTAGGGGGTGTCCAGATAGCCGGACTATAACCTTTGGTCGGACTCGTGGACTATGAAGATACAAGATTGAAGACTTCGTCCCGTGTCCGGATGGGACTTTCCTTGGCGTAGAAGCCAAGCTTGGCAATACGGATATGTAGATCTCCTCCCATTGTAACCGACTCTGTGTAACCCTAGCCCTCTCCGGTGCCTATATAAACCGGAGGGTTTTAGTCCATAGGACAAACAACAATCATACCATAGGCTAGCTTCTAGGGTTTAGCCTCTTTGATCTCGTGGTAGATCTACTCTTGTACTACCCATATCATCAATATTAATCAAGCAGGAGTAGGTTTTTACCTCCATCGAGAGGGTCCGAACCTGGGTAAAAACATTGTGTCCCCTGTCTCGTGTTACCATCCGCCTAGACGCACAATTCGGGACCCCCTACCCGAGATCCGCCGGTTTTGACACCGACGTTGGTGCTTTCATTGAGAGTTCCTCTGTGTCGTCACCTTTAGGCCCGATGGCTCCTCCGATCATCAACAACGATGCGGTCCAGGGTGAGACCTTTCTCCTCGGACAGATCTTCGTGTTTGGCGGCTTTGCACTGCGGGCTAATTCGCTTGGCCATCTCGAGCAGATTGAAAGCTACGCCCCTGGCCGTCAGGTCAGATTTGGAAGTTTGGACTACACGGCTGACATCCGCGGAGACTTGATCTTCGACGGACCCGGGCCACAACCAAGCGCGTCGCACTGTCACGATGGGCATGACTTAGCTCTACCACCGAACAGTGCCCTGGAGGCCGCGCCCGCAATAGCTCCGACCCTTAGCTCGGAGCCAACTGCGTCGATCGAGGGCGGGTGGCTAGACACCGCCTCGGGGGCTGCAGTCTCAACGGCGATCAAGCCAAACACCAGCTTTATCCTCTACGAAGCCCGTGACTCCAAGGTGTCGGACCCTGCTCCAGACTCCAAACCCTCCGCGCCCCTGCCAATCGAATCCGATTGGGCGCCGATTATGGAATTCACCGCCACAGATATCTTTCAGCACTCGTCCTTCGGCGACATTCTGAATTCACTAAGGTCTCTCTCTTTGTCAGGAGAGCCCTGGCCGGATTATGGCCAACAGGATTGGGATGCGGACAACGAAGAAATTCGATGCCCACCCACCACCCACTTCATAGCCACTATCGACGATTTAACCGACATGCTTGACTTCGCCTCCGAAGACATCGACAGCATGGACGATGATGTAGGAGGCAAACAGGAACCAGAGCCGACAGGGCACTGGACAGCCACCCCATCCTACGATGTATACATGGTGGACACACCCAAAGGAAACGACGAGGACGAACGGGAGGACGCAACGAAGGGTCGTTCCTCCGAAAAGCAGTCAAAGCGGCGGCGTAAGCGCCGCTCCAAGCCCCGCCTCGACAGAGACAGCGGTCATACAGACCCAGCCACAGAGCAAGGTGAGCCGGCGAACGATGAACATGGCATCGAGCAACCGTCCGAACATGGCAACTTGGATAAACAAACCGCACAACCCGTCCCCAGCGAAGATAATAGTCCGGACGACCTCACGCCGGACAAGTTCCTGGAGCAGAAGAACCTCCACAAAAGGCTCGTCGCCACTGCGCGTAGCCTGAAAAAGCAGAAGCGGAAGCTCAAAACTGCGGAAGATGCACTCAGAATCAGGTGGAGCAAAGTACTCAACACCGTAGACAAATACGGCGACAGTCGCCACACAAAAAGCTACCCGAAGCGAAAGCTCCTGCCTGAATTTGATGAGGAGGCCTTAGAACCTCCGCAATCAACAAATAAGGAAGCCACCCGGTCGGATAAACGACCCCATGGCCAATATAGAGCGGCAAGAGCCGCCGCACACAAGCCAGCACGCGACCCACTCAAGGATTCGCATCAAAAAGATGGCCCAGCCAGATCCATCTACGGGCCAAGAAAGCAAGCTTTAGTAAGCAATGCAACACAACAATCATCTGAACACTACGGCACACCCAAATACAGGGGTGCCGCACACCCCCTATGTTTCACCGATGTGGTGCTGGACCATGAATTTCCAACGGGATTCAAGCCCGTAAACATAGAGGCGTATGACGGAACGACAGACCCTGGAGTCTGGATTGAGGACTATATCCTCCATATCCATATGGCCAGAGGAGATGACCTCCATGCCATAAAATACTTACCCCTCAAGCTCAAAGGGCCAGCCCGGCATTGGCTTAAAGGCCTTCCCGAAAACACCATTGGAAGTTGGGAAGAGCTCGAGGATGCTTTTCGGGCAAATTTTCAAGGGACCTATGTCCGGCCTCCGAATGCAGACGATTTAAGTCATATAACTCAACAGCCCGGAGAGTCAGCCCGGAAACTCTGGAACAGATTTCTTACTAAAAATAACCAGATAGTCGACTGTCCGGACAGCGAAGCCTTAGCAGCTTTCAAACACAGTGTTCGAGACGAATGGCTCGCCAGACACCTCGGCCAAGAAAAGCCAAGAACAATGGCCGCATTAACAAGCCTCATGACCCGCTTTTGCGCGGGAGAGGACGGCTGGTTGGCAAGATGCAGCACCAGCGACCCAACTACATCCGAAGTCAGGGACGGAAACGGGAAACCGCGTCGCAGCAAGGACCAGCGCCAGAATAAGGGAAACAGACCGAAGAGCACGGCAGTCAACACCGGATTCAAAAGCTCTCAGCAGGGTCAGAAAAATCTGCCCCTCAAGGATAACAGGGACGAGCTATCTAGCCTAAACAAAATCTTGGACAAAATATGTCAAATCCACAGCACTCCGGGGAAGCCTGCAAACCATACCCACAGAGAATGTTGGGTCTTCAAGCAATCCGGCAAACTCAACGCCGAACACAGGGGGCTCGATACACCAAGTGAGGACGATGACGAACCCCACAAGCAGAGCACCGGGAAACAAAAGAATTTCCCACAAGAAGTCAAAACAGTAAACTTACTTCATGTGACAAAAGGGAAATACAGAGTGGCGCCTATAGAGATACGCACCATGCGGCCTATCACAAAGGAGTCTCGCCACTGGTTGTTAAAACCGATCACCTTCGACCATCAGGATTACTTCGGAAGTATCCGGAACGCAGGTTGGACCGCCTTGGTATTAGATCTGATAATCGACGGATTCCACTTTACACAAGTCCTGATGGACGGCGGCAGTGGTCTAAACCTGCTATATCAGGACACAGTCCGCAAAATGGGGATGGACCCAACAAAAATTCGCCATAGCAACACTTCCTTTAAAGGAGTAACGCTAGGCCCGGATGCCCATTGCACGGGTTCTCTCCTACTAGAAGTAATGTTCGGTTCCCCCGATAACTTCCGCCGCGAAAAGCTAACCTTCCACATCGCCCCATTTTCAAGTGGCTATCAAGCACTACTAGGACGCGAAGCTTTTGCCCGCTTTAACGCAATACCGCATTATGCATCTCTCACGCTTAAGATGCCCGGCCCACGAGGCATCATCTCACTAAAGGGAAACATTGAATGTTCCTCGCTCACAGAAGACTATACGATTGCCTTGACAGCCACACATTAAAATAGCTTCACCAACAAAAGCATCTAACAGGTCATTAAGACCACGGACACGGCTAGGCGAGTCCGGAGCAAACTTATAATTGATAAAAGGTTTTTGTAGCCGTACACCCCTATACAAGGGGCTCCGCATATGTAAAATAAGCGACAATAAGGCTCAATTTTCTCCATCTTGAATTATACTTTGTTTACTTAGTACAACATATATTTCGCACGGCTATTCTTCTTTCAACTAAGTTCCTCTCTTTTATAGATGAACACTGTGCTACACCCGTCCAGGACATGGCGCAACGGAGACACAGGCGCAGACGTGCAGCAGGGACCCGTCCCAAGGATTCTCTTTAGATTAAGACCCTGCGTAAACCTTTTTCACTGTCTCTTGTTGATGCACATCCCCCGGATTCACAGTATAACCGAGGAGGAGGCTGGCGTCTTGGCATGTGGCCACGTCAGAATTTCGCACGTACCTGGACACCAGGGGCTTATTATCATGGGCACTGCTCAGCCCGTTTTTATAAAGACCGAATACCTTAGGGAGTGTTCGGCGTCGCGAGTTTGGCCTTATATGCATCAGCTCCGAATCATGTCTTTGGTCAAATGTTGGGTTTGCCCGGCTCTTGTGTTTTGCTACCTTACGTTCCGCTCTATTGGCTAAGGAGGCACCAGGAGAACTACAGCGATTGTGCCCCGGTTCAACCAGGCGAGCACCTCAGTAGAGAAAGCCGAAAACTGACTTCATGATATAGCGTGAGACTGGTCAACCACTCGATGACCTATCGGAGTCTTCGGGATTCCTCCGCATTAATGAAGGGCCGTTTCCCGGCCAGGCACACACGCGCCCCGAGTTCGGGCGAGCGCGGCGCCACCAGGGGCTATATAGTAGCCCCCCTGTCAAACTCCTATGGCTAAGTGAAAGTGATAAAGCATTATAGTCCGATTGCCTAGTTCACTGCACTATCACCTCCTTCATGGACCAAGACGTTGGATCAAGTGTGAGAATGCGCCTTCTGCGAACACCCCCGCATTATATGCATGGGGGCTGAAGCCGGCGACTGCCATCTTTCAGATTGTATACACATATACCTCAACGGCCGCACAGGAGGCATTATAATACTTGTAGGCACAAGTATAAAAAGCTTCTACAATTCATCAAAATATGGTTTTACAATAATACACGTTATTCGAACATATTATCCTTCGAGCACTGCATCTCTATCAAACGAGCGCCTTGCAGAACTTCCTGAAAATAGTGCTCAGCAGGTATTCGGCCTCCGTCCGAATCTTGGGATGCAACAGCGGCAGCCTCCATCTCCGCCCAGTATGTCTTGACACGGGCAAGGGCCATCCACGCACCCTCTATGCATGCTGACCTCTTCATCGCATTGATATGCGACACTGCACCAAGGAACTGCTGCACCAAGCTAAAATAATTGTTCGAGGCTGGCCTTTCCGGCCACAGATGATTAATGACATCCTTCATGGCGAGTCCAGACAACCTATTCAGTTTGGCCCATTCGGCCAAATGATCGATCAACGGAAGCGGACGCTCCGGATTGTTGAATTGTGACCAGAAGAGCTTATCCACTTCGCTATCTTTCTGATCTCGAAAATGTTCGGCCGCATCAGCGGCACTTGCAGCTAAATCCAGATATGCATCCGCCGAACTCCACATCCGGTCCAGCGGAGCGTATTTAGGATCTCCGAACTTCATCCGTAGCATAAAGGGCTTTCCAGCCGCGATATCTCCGGCCTGACGCAGCTCCTCCTTCATCGCTCTCATCGCAGAACGAGCATCCTTGGCCGTTGTAGTGGCCTTCTCCAGGTATGTCCGCTCCGCCCGATCTTCTTTTTCAAGAAGCTTGCAGCGGTCAGTAGCGTTCTTTAACTTCACAGCCATTTCGGCCATTTCCTTCTTGCTTCGGCAGTGAGCAGCCTGTTGGGCTTTTAGCTCTTCAATTGCCTTTATGGAAGCCGCATCACTTCTCCTGGCTTGCTCCTTGGCTCGGGCAAGTTCCGCCCGAAGGTTCTCCATGGCAGCGGTCCCATCTGCATCAAGCGCACACACTGTAAGATACCGACATCAAGCTCCTCTTACCATGTGTCTCCAGAGAAATTACATACCTTGTGCCTCGTCAAGCCGCTTGTTGACAAGCGCGATGTCAGCATCTACCACATCAAGTTGCCGCGTTATCTCGGCAAATTCATCAGTCCGGCTGGCCACTGGACACTTCGCCACCTACATAGGAAGGCGGCAAAATTACACCTGGGACTATGATCCTCTGTGTGCTGTCGTCTTCGACAACACACAGAGTCTTAGGGGCTACTATCTACACAGGGAGCATCTTATATGCGGAACTGTCAAAAGGTACATCACCTCGCATACCTCAAAACCTGTCAGTAAACTCCTGACGGCCTCGTGCAACCCGCTTTCAGCGGACGAAATCCTTTCAGTTACTGTACCCATCACCGTACGGTGTTCCTCTGAGATAGACGCTCGCCCTAACAGATCCTTCAGTTCATCCGACCGAGCACCAGGCGGTGTCAGACTCGTTCGATGGCCTTTTTCAAAGACCGGACACGGATGGCTTGGGGGGGCGTATGACTACCTTCCGGCCCTGCCGGATTCGGAGAAACCCTCCGCGACGATACCTCAGGATCGCCCGCCTCGTAAGGCGGTACGGCAGGGGGAGGCGTTTCGCTCTCCATCATCTCCGGAAGAAGATCCCCCAAAGATGAGCTCTGCTGAGAAGGGCTGAGATCCGAACTACAAGGTAAAATTTCGGTTATTTTCCTTAGAAATAAAACAAGGATTTCTCTCATTGTAAACCTCCCCTCTCTACTTACGGCTAGGTGGAGGGCTGATACCCTTGAGGGCATAGTACGACCGAGGCATCCCCCGGCACAGGACCCTCTGGCGAAGATTTCTTCCCCCGCTTTGAGACCATGGACTCCGGGTCTTCAGAGGCAGTCCTCTTCCTCCCCTGAGTAGAGGAATTTTCGATTCCTCCTTTCCAGATAGCCTCCTTCGGGGAGGCAGCAGCTTCTTTGTCCCCCCCCCCCTTCGCTTTCTTCCGAAGGCACGATCTCCAGCATCTTGGTTAACACGTGATCCGGCGAGGTCTCGGGAAGGGGGGCCGGACACCTGATTAACTTCGCCTTCGCTACCCACTCCTGTTTCAAAGACAACTCTTTTAAGGGTGATGTTGTGATAAATGAACGGATGGTGTGTCCGGGCACAGGGCTACTTACTTGAGTATCCGGACGATTGCAGCTCAGACCTGTGTCCTCCGTAGAATCCGGACACACTACTTGTGGTCCGAAGAACAATTTGTACATCTCCACGGGCGTCATGCCAAGAAAATGTTGGAGAACTCGTGGTCCCTCTGGGTTGAACTACCATAGGCGGAGGGGGCGACGTTTGCAGGGCAGAACTCGGCGATTTAACATAACCTGCGTCACCACGACCAGACTGATGTCTCTTTCTAGGAGATCTCGGATGCGGCCCTGCAACAGGGGCACGTCCTTTGCCGACCCCCAGTCCAGCCCGTTATTGACCCATGACGCCAGTCGTGGCGGGGGACCCGAGCGGAAAGCAGGCGGCGCCACCCACTTGGTGCTCCTGGGAGCTGTGATATAAAACCACTCTTGTTGCCATAAGCTGAACTCCTCTTGAAAGGTGTCCTCGGGCCATGGAGCGTCAGCATTCTTGCTTATAACAGTGCCTCCGCACTCCGCGTGCTGTCCCTTAATCATCTTCGGCTCTACTTTAAAGGTCTTAAGCCACAATCCGAAGTGAGGAGTAATACGGAGGAAGGCTTCGCACACGACAATGAACGATGAGATGTGGAGGATGGACTCCGGGGCTAAGTCATGAAATTCCAGCCCATAATAAAACATGAGCCCCCTCACGAAGGGATCCATCGCGAAGCCTAGCCCTCGGAGGAAGTGAGACACAAACACCACGCTCTCACTAGGCTTGGGAGTAGGAATAACCTGCCCGTGAGCAGGCAGCCTATGCGAGATTTCGCCGGTCAAAAACCTGGCCTCTCTCAGCTTTAGCACGTCTTCCTCCGTGACGGAGGAAGGCGTCCATCATCCTTGAAGGTCGGAGCCGGGCATCGTCGAAGGTCCGAAGCGCCTGAAATCTGGGGCCTTGGGTGTTGCAACTCGAGGCGAAGGGCGAATTTGATTGAGATCAAAAGAAAGGAGTAAGGCCTTGGTCTCTTTATAAGAGGTTGAATACCAAGAGCCCTCCTCGTGACCATCTGGGACTCGCCTTTGATCGAGGAGACACACCAACGGGCACGATTGGGTTACCCACGTCCGTATTGATGAGAATCCCATAAATAAAGGGGACACGATCTCTGCTTCGACAAGACGTGCCAAGGAAACCGCCTCGAAAACACGCTGAGGTGGGACAGTAAAAACGGTTCAAATAAAGGCTTGGCTGTGGCGTGATGACACGCTACGGAATACGTCAGCAGATTAGATTTGTGTAAATATTATTCTCTCTACTACAGTATGTGGAACTTATTTTGCAAAGCCGGACACTATCCTTGTGTTCAAAATCTTCTATGAAGTATTCGGAGGAGGAACCCGCCTTGCAATGTCGAAGACAATCTGCGTGCCGGACTCGTCGTCATTGAAGCCTGGTTCAGGGGCTGCTGAGGGAGTCCTGGATTAGGGGGTGTCCGGATAGCCGGACTATAACCTTTGGCAGGACTCTTGGACTATGAAGATACAAGATTGAAGACTTCGTCCTATGTCCGGATGGGACTTTCCTTGGCTTGGAAGGCAAGCTTGGCAATACGGATATGTAGATCTCCTCCCATTGTAACCGACTCTGTGTAACCCTAGCCCTCTCCGGTGCCTATATAAACCGGAGTGTTTTAGTCCATAGGATAAACAACAATCATACCATAGGCTAGCTTCTAGGGTTTAGCCTCTTTGATCTCATGGTAGATCTACTCTTGTACTACCCATATCATCAATATTAATCAAGCAGGAGTAGGTTTTACCTCCATCGAGAGGGCCCTAACCTGGGTAAAAACATTGTGTCCCCTGTCTCGTGTTACCATCCGCCTAGACGCACAGTTCGGGACCCCCTACCCGAGATCCGCCGGTTTTGACACCAACAGTAATTCTGCTAAAAACAGCATCAGACCGGGTTAGTTCCATTCAAATCATGCAAGTTAGAGTCCAAAACAAGGGCAAAAGTGTTTGGAAAAGTAGATACGTTGGAGACATATCAGTCACCACCAGAGCCTTTGGCAGGCGAAGACCGCCTTTTGTCACGATAGCTTGTACTAGTTGTCCCCCTTTAAATTGGCTGTTGTGGGATCCCTTCCCGCCTAATATTTGGGAAGAGGACCTCGGGCCTCTATAAATAGGACTAGCCACCGCCGTAGGAGGCATCTGATCGGATCTGGAGAGGAACCAGACCATCCACACACACACACAAGCTCATCGAGCTCAAGAACACCTCTCCTCAGGAGGCGGTTCTTCCTTTTTACTTGTTCATCCCCAGCCTACAAGGCAATCCACCACACCACGCTGGAGTAGGATATTACACCACATCGGTGGCCCGAACCAGTATAAACTCTTGTGTCTCTTGTTCCTCGGGTTCGGTGAGCTAGGCTTTGAGATCATGGCGAGACCGTGAGCTAGGGGGAGAGAGATCTTCGTGCACACCCCAGAGTTTGAACCTCAAGGGTTTGGCCGTAACCCGTAATCCGACAACGAGAGCGGCCTGACGCTCAGCACGGGCTCGACGAGTGTCAGCCATGGAAGCGGTGGAGCGGCGGCGAGTCGATCGGCGGAAGAGAGGCTCTGACGCATCCCTACCTAGCACGCCAAATGTCGGATTCGGGGTTCTGCAAACCCTTGAGAAGTTCGAACACTAGGGTGTGTGCGAAGATCTCGTCCTCCCTAGTCTGCCTGCTCACCCGATCCACGGCCTAGCTAGACGAACCCAACAAACAAGGGACATAGCAGTTTATCCTGGTTTGGGCCACCTTGCGGTACAATACCCTACTCCAGCTTTGTGGTGGATTGCCTCGAGGGGCTGAGGATGAACTAGTACAGTGGTAGAACAGCCTCGGGAGGTGAGGTGTTTTTGTGCTCGATGAGCTGGTGGATGAGAGGATGATGTGAATGATCCCCCCTCTATGGTGGTGGCAATTCCTATTTTATAGGGGCCTTGGTCCTCTTCCCAAATATAGGTGGGAAGGGATCCCACAACGGCCAAATTCGAAGGGAAACAACTAGTACAAGTTATCCTGACAAAAGTGGTCTTCGCCTACAAAAGCCTCTCGTGGTGACGCTGCAGTGGGCTCCGCGGTGACCTCCATCCTGCCGTCCTGGTGGTCTTGGTCTTGTTGCACCGATATGGAAACCTTTGCTTGATTCCTTGGGACCCCGCGCCTACGCTTTGCCTCCTTAGCACCGAAGAGGAAACTGGTACACTGCACCTGCTGGCGCCCGCCTGGCCTTGGTCGTCACGGCTCACGTCATACGAACCTCGCGAGGTGCACCTTGCATAGATATCTCCGCTCCTCGGGAGCGAGCCTGGTGAGGCCACCCCATGGGAGGTCTTGGTGGCGTCCACCTCGCGAGGCTTGGCCCCTCGCGAGGGTCTTGGGTTGCTATCGCTGAAGCTGGACCGTACCGGGCCATCGACGGAGCCACGCCATGGGCCGCAGGCAGGCAAGTCTGGGCACCCCCGGTCCCAGGACGCCGATAGTTGCCATGCGCTTATTTGTTTGTATGCTCAACCCCTTAGTGCAAAAGAACGTCACGTTATATTTCCCCTTATGATAGCAACCTTTATTATGCAGTCTGTCGCTTTTATTCTTGGCTATCACAAGTTCGTACAATGCTCAATTTTCTCTTACCTAAATGATCTTACATTTTTAGAAGCAATTTTTATTGCCTTATTGCACCGATGACAACTTACTTGAAGGATCTTACTCAATCCCTAGGTAGGTATGGTGGACTCTTGAAAATAAGATTTGGGTTTAAGGGGTTTTGGATGCACAAGTAGTATCTCTACTTAGTGCGAAATTTTTGGCTAGCAAAGATGGCGGGCAAGCACCACATGTTAAAGGGTCTATGACAATATAACTTCTATGCGAATATGAACAAACATAAATCATTACATTGTCTTCCTTGTCCAACGTCAACAATTTTGGCATATAATATTTTGATGGGGGATCACAATCACAAAAGATTTCTAGGATAGTGTATTTATATGTGAATCTTCTCTTCCCTTATTAATTCTTTCATGAGTTGCATCATTGACCAATGCTATGTTTGTTAATCTCTAATAAAATTTCCTACTTATACTTTTCCTTATGTGGTGTCATCACCTACCATAAGATTAGCTTATGATCTTTTTCATTTATTTCCTTTCTTTTTATTGGAACATGAAAATAAAGAAAGCAAAAACTCAAACTAAACTTTATTATATATCTCGCACACGGTTACAAGAATAGATCACTAAGCAAACTCTCAAAAATGAAGGATCAAACTAAACTTTTATTCATCTAAAGCAAAAGATAACTATGGATCA
This sequence comes from Triticum urartu, assembly GCF_056163025.1. NCBI lineage: Eukaryota > Viridiplantae > Streptophyta > Magnoliopsida > Poales > Poaceae > Triticum > Triticum urartu. Next base: position 365,911,150 of record NC_141874.1, on the reverse strand, counting down.
AACTAAGATAAGTAATGGCAAAAGATAGTGAGGGTGATACGATACTAGGGCACCTCCCCCAAGCTTGGCGGAAGCCAAGGGGAGTGCCCATACCCGATACTCAATTTTCTTTTGGTGATGAAGAAGGTGGTGGTGATGAAGTGGAGGCGATATTGTCCTCGGGTTTCCATGGCTGTCGTGGGAAACCATGGCCAATGTGGCAATATTGTCATTCTAGGGCATCTTCTGTAGAGAAAGGCTACCATGTGGCGAATGGCTGCCACTTAGTTAGTTTGCGGCTTGACACCGCACTGACTTACGACGCGGGCCGTGGTGGAGTAGTTATGTGAGGTGGTTTTGCCCTCATGACTCCCGGCAAGCCCTGCCGGTACGTCTTGGGCGTCTTCTTCGGGGGGCGGCCCCGCCCCTGCTGAGCTCACTTGCCCGGCAAGGGGGGCTTTTCTCCTGGTGGCATCTTGCTTCTTTGGCTTGATCTTGGTCCTCTTGGTTTGCATGTTGGTCCTTTGAAGCTCTTGCTCTCTTGCACTCTGGCATGGCCTGGTGCCTCAATATTGTTCCCTTGCCTGTGCATAGTCTGGGCAACAGACCCAAGGTTTGTTGCACCGAGAGAAGCCCCCGGGCCTGCCCCGGACGCACTGCTAAGTGTCGTCGGAGTAGGGCCTAATAATTCCACACGCGAGGGCGCTGAAGAGGCTGGCCTCTTGAGGTCTCTCTTTTTTTTTGCTTCTTCATCAATCTTGGGCTCATGCCAGTTTCCAATTTCCCCGCACGTCATGTAAAGCCAAAGGTGGTGTGGCCACCCTTGCAATGGCCCATGAATGACTTTAACGCATGGGGTAGAAACTGCCAATTCACTTTTCCCACCACGCCCTTATCCCGAGCCACGTACGCTGCATGCATCGCGCGGGCTAGGTAACGGAGGCGCGTGGCACGGCAGAGTATTAAGGCGAGGGCCCTGCCTATTTGAATCGGTGGAGGAGGACGGTGGCCACCCGTTGAGGGAGTGGGTCCCCTCCCTGGCCTGCCTATAAAAGGAGGGATGAAGGGAGGGCGAAGTCATTCATCCTTGCGTTCCCCCAACCTCTGTTCTCTGCTTCCTGCTGGTTATGATGGAGAGAAGAGCCTGGGCCAGGCCCCGGACTCCATTCCGAGGCTTTCCCTGGATCTGAAAGGGGTACTCGGGCGGTGCGGCGACAACACCGGAAGTGGCAATTCCGGCGTGCTTGCCGCCGAGCCGCCCGTAGCCTCGATTTCAGTGGGAGGGGATGCGGATGACACCATGTTGAAGCACGTAGTGAGTATGATGCGTGGTATTCGGTCCCCCCCCCCACTCTTCTTCCCTTCGCGTCGCTAGTGAGGAGTCACGGAAAAGAGCTTCCGTTAGCAAAGGTGAATCTGACTCCTCCCGAGCGTTGTCCTCTTGCCGTGTTGGAGGGCTCTTTGCTCCCATACACGTCTTCGGAACGATGGCTTCTGACATCAGGGCTGCTGGGGACGACTGTCGGATTTCGGGTTCCGGCAGACCCTTGAGATTCGAACACTGGGGTGCGCGCGGAGCTTTCATCTCCTGCCTACCTGCACCCCTCCGCCTTGCTAGGATCTAAACTAAGGAAAGAACAACACAAGAGACACAGGGTTTATACTGGTTCGGGCCACCGTTGTGGTGTAATACCCTACTCCAGTGTGTGGTGTGGTGGATTGCCTCTTGGGCTGATGATGATGAATGATACAAGGAAGAACAGCCTCGCGAGGGTCTGTTCTTGGCTGGGGCGATGAACTGCTGGGAGGAGCTCAGTCGCCCTTCTCTCTCTCTCTCTCTCTTTCTTTTTGCCCTCGGTCCTCTCTCTCCTGTCTAGCGGGTGGCCGGTCCTATTTATAGGGGCCCTGGTCCTCTTCCCAAATATCGAGCGGGAAGGGAGCCAACAATGGCGGGCTAATTTGAAGGGGGACAGCTAGTACTAGCTATCCTGACAAAAGTAGTCTTCGCCTGCGCAAAGCTCTAGTGATGACGCCGTCTTGGGCTCCACGGTGACCTCCATCTCGTAGTCCTCCTGGTCTTGGTCTCGTTGCACCGAAATGGCAACCTTTGCCTGATGCCTCGGTACTCCGCGGCTGCGCTTGCCCCCTTTGCACCAAAGAGGAAAGGAGGACACTGCACGGGTTGGCACCCGCCTGGCGCCCTCGGTCGTCATGGCTTGTGTCATGGGCACCTCGTGAGGTACCCCACCTTGATCTCTCCGCCTCCTCGTGAGCCAGCCTGACGAGGCCGTGCCTGAGGAAGCTCCGCGTCATCCGCCCAGCGAGGCTTGGCCCCTCGCGAGGGTCTTGGGTTTGTGTTGGTGAAGATGAGCCGCGCTGGGCCCCCTTTTGAGCCATGCCGCAGGCCGCAGGCAGGCAAGTCTGGGGACCCCCGTTCCCAGAACGCCGATAGTAGCCCCCGGGCCCAAGGCGCGCTCGGACTTGGCCGTGTAGGGAGGCGGAAGGGCAAGAGCGAAGCGCCGCGGGCCCTAACAGTCTGCGGCCTTGGGCGCCGCGTGGCGGTTGATTGGACGTGGGCGCCTTAGCAACCGCGCGAGTTGATTAAGGAGCGGCACCCACCTAGGCTTTGCTCCTTGCTTTCCCCGGTTGCTGCTCAGATCCCCTTTCTTGCGCCTCTCCTTCCTTCCTCCAAAATTTCCAGATCCGCTCCGACCGTGTGACCTAGGAAGCCATGGCGCCTCGCCAGCCCCTGGCCATAGCTTGGTACTCGTCCGCCCTGGACCCGCCGAACGTGTCGGAGGCGAGCCTTGCCCGGTTGCGGCGGATGGAGACGGCGCGGGGCGTCAACGGGGCGAATATGTTTAAAGCCGGCTCCGCCACCCCTGAGGGTCAAGGGAGCACCTTCAATCCGCTCTTCGTAAGTGCCATTGCTGCTGGCCTGGTGCCTCCCTTCTCCGAGTTCTTCTTCTCTGTCCTCCGCCACTATAAGCTGCAAGCCTTGCATCTCCACCCCAACTCCGTCCTTCTCTTGGCAATCTTCGCCTATTACTGCGAGGCTCACGTAGGGGTGCAGCCCTCAGTGGCCTTGCTGCGACACTACTTCTACCTCCGGACCTCTCACGGTACTGCTTCCGCGTGCGTGAGCTTCGTCGCGTATGGTGGCGCCATTGCCATTTCGAACCCCGGGAAAAGGATTGAGGGCTTCAGGAGCAAGTGGGTCTTGGTGGATGCTGGGCGCATCCACCCTCGGCTGATCTTGCCAACGGAGCAGCCCACGAGCTCCAGCAATTGGGGTCGAGCGGAGCTCACGGACCCCCGTGCGAAGCTGATGTTGGAGAAGATGGACGCGGATCTGAGGCCGGCCAATACGGCGGCGGCAAAGCTAACCGGCGCGTCGCTGCTAAGGGAATTCCTGGAGCACCAGCTGGCTCCGCTTCAGCAGTACTCACTTCTGATGTGGAGGCCCCGTCCGAGCCTCGCGGCCTTAGCCGACGGTGATCTGGCTGCGGTCCTCCAATCTCTAGTCGGGGGTGATGTGGCAAGGTTGGAGGGTGCTCCTACGCCCTTGTTCCTCCGCGACGACTGGGAGCAGGTAGTGGAGCCCATGCCCGTCTTCAACGGGGATGGGCCCGTGCCCATGGAAACTCCCGAGGAATCGGTGGACGTGCCCTCCGACGACTCCAGCGAAGAGGAGGAAGAAGGGGAGCGGGGAAAAGGGCCTGACTCCGAGGCGACTGACGGAGAGTCGAGGGCTCCCCTCCCCCGGCGCAGGTCCCGCGTTCTCCGCCTCCCTCCGAGCGATGACGACGAGGATGACGACGAGCAGGACGGCGGGAGCTTGCCCCCGATCCCGAAGAAGGACAGGACCGGGCTGATCTCCCGCGGGCCTGCCCCGGCCCCGGGGTGGACCGCACCTTCCGCTTCCAAGCTTCCCGAGGTTGACCCTTCCAGCCGGCTTTCAGGCTGCAAATTTGGCCGGAGGCCGCTTGAGCTCGCTGGCGACGACCCGTAAGCATTCCATTCCTGTCTTTATCTCTTGCTCTGCTGCTGAGGCTTGACGTCCGCATCTCTTGGATAGGCTGGCGCCTGCAGCAAAGAAGCCAAAGGGGGCTCCTGAGGTTCCATCCTTGGCAGCGCCTCTGCCCGCGAAGGAGGGTGACCGCGACGCACAGGCTTCTCCTGCCCGGTCGTCCTCGCGAGGCCTGGCTGAGCCGGCTGGGGCGAGCTCAGCCCCCATGGCCCAAGTGGCTCCCGAGGTGCTCTCGCCTGCCGCCGCCACCACAGCTGTCGGGGCGCGGCAGACTCCGCCTCAGGATGCTGCGGCCGCGCTGCCGCCTTCTCCTCCTACTCCACCGGCTGCTGTCTCTCCGACTCCTTCTGCCGTTCTGGATCGTGCTGTTGCTGAGCTGGACTATCTGCGGCAGGATCTTCTTGGCGCCGACCCCTGCTTGGTGGCCGGGCGCTTGGAGCTGGCTTCCGGATGGGTTCGCTCCGACGCTTCAATTCGGGCGGCGCTGGTCCAGGCCTCGACGACATGCGACGAGGAGAAGCAGGCCGTCCTTGAGGCGAAGGCTGCTCGTGACGCAACCCTGGGGGAGGTGGTCGTCGTCCGCGGTCGCTGCAAGGCACTGGAGGACGAGTTGCAGGGCATGCGGGACCAGCTCGCGAAAGAGGTCCGCCTTCACCTAGAGCAGGAAGAAGGTGTGAAGGCTCGCGAGGCGGCCGTCACGGAGAGGGAGGTCAAGCTCAGGAAGCGCCGCGACCGCCTAGGCGCGCTAGAGCAGGAGTTGAGGGCGAGGAAGGCCGAGCTGGACGACAAGGCCCTGGTTCTTGCCGAGGACCGCGTGGCCTTCACGGAAAAGGAGGCGAAGGCTCGCTCCTCACTGAGGACGCTTTACGACAGCGGCCTGGAGAGCCCGCTGGCTGGCATTGAGGACGGCCCCGCCAAGCTGCTTCCCTTCCTGGTTTGCGCTCTTGAAGATGTCGCCCTTGGCCTTGGCCCCACGGCGGAGGCTGAGGCGCGTGTCCTGTCTTCTGCAGCACTGACGCGGGTGCTCACCCACATCTACCTTCGCGATCCCGACGTCGACCTCGACGGCCTGCTGGAGCCAGTAAGCGGCGAGCGTGCCGCTGTCGCTGCCGAGGCCGTGAAGGGTCGTGCAAAGGTTCTGCTGGGGAAGTTCCGGGCCTTCAGCACCAAGCCGAGGCAAGGCGCTGCCGACCCCGCTGCTCCATGAGGCGAAGCCACTCCGCGCTGCTCCACCGCCGACAAGTGGCTCCGCTGTGGCTCCTGTCCTTCTTTTAATTCCTGCACATGTATCGTGCCTCGAGGAGGCGTTTAAACTTGCGTTTGGTATCGAGATAACAGTGTGGACTGTAATATTTGCTTTTGAATTCCTTGAATTTACGCTTTTCCTTCCTACTTGCTTATGTTCTACGCCGGCAGAGCCCGGCCCCGCGCATACCTCACCCAGCATTAGCCCCGACCAGAAACCAGGACGGGACCAAAGGAGTGAGGGGCTACGTGACAAGTTAGGCTCCTGAGTCGCGATGCTCAGGAGTCCCCCTTGGCGCACGAACAGCAAGTAGGAAGGTGTGATGCGGGTGGATCTACCGTTCTACGTCTGCAGAGCCCGGCCGCGCGCGTGCCTCACCATTGCTGGTCCCGACCGGAAGCCAGGACGGGGCCACAGAGTGAGGGGCTACGTGACCAGTTAGGCTCCTGAGTCGCGATGCTCGGGAGTCCCCCTTGACGCTCAAACGGCCTTCGTACCTTGGCTCCGCTCGGGGAGAGACGCGCGACGAACCAGGCCCAGGGGGACCTGGCTGGGCAGCGTGCGTCTGGGTGTGACCCAGGCGCAGCCCCCGTGCCCAGCCCCCTCGCGCGGCACTCCCGAGGGGAGGCGTTACGATGAGGCTAGACACTGAGCTCTGGGCTCCCTGAGGTTGATGCGGCCCGGGGGCCACCCTCAGTTGTTTATCACCAGCGCGGAGCATAGTGCTACCGTATGTTTACGGGCATAGCCGCTCCTCGGCAGTGTCCTCAGCCAGCGCGGAGCATGGTGCTTCCACTGGTACGTGGGAGGGGGCCCCCTTCGGGAGGAGCCCCCGGGGCATGTACAGCCCCGCCCTGACACGTGGCTGGCACGGTAGGGCCTGGCGAGGTGTATCTAGGCACCCGTGAGCCAGCGCGGGACTCACGGGGCCCTACCTCTAGGCGGGTTGTGCCTGGCACTGGGCCTCATCTTGTGATGCGTTCCTGCAAATTTGGTTAGATGTCGGCACTCTACGTCCTCGGGTCTCGGCCCTCGGGCTGGTCTCAGCCGTCGCTGGTATGCCAGGTCGCAATGCCATGGACAAGGCCAGAAGGTGAGGGCTGGAGAGCCAGTAAGAGCCCTGAGTCGCGATGCTCAGGTACCCCCCCCCCTTTAACATGCAAGTGGTCGGCATGGAGAAGAAGAGGTGCCGTGGACCAGCATCAAATAATCAAGCATGGTGGGTCTAACGCATAATCAGAAATAGACGCAAATGGGATACATGCCACTGGGCCTGGCCCGAGCGGCTTGGGGATCATGTAGCCTGAGGGGCACCCCCAACAAGGTAAGCTAACAACATGGAATAAAAAAAGGGATACACGCCGCAGGGACGGACCCATGCGGCCTGGGAATAATGCAGCCCTGGGGGGCGCTCCCAGCTGGAAGTAAAACTAGAAAGGTGTTACCCGATGATGTTGAGGACGAAGGAGCGTTGATGTAGCAGGCTCGGTGGGCTGCGGGAGCCGATCCTCACGAGCCCCCAGGCCCGGGGCCTCGGGAGGCTCCGGAAGCGCTGGCGGCTCCCCGCGGGCCATCTCCATCCCTGCCAGGGCAGCGGAACGCCTGGCCTCTCGTGCCTCCGTGATGCCCCTCATGAGGCGCTGGTACACGTCAGCCACGCTCGGCAGGCCGTAAGGCATGCGAACGTAGCTGTGGGGTGGGCCTCCACAGCGCCCCACTCGCGAGGGCCAGAGGCGCTCCAGAGAGGCGACTCGGTTGAGCCCTGGTATGTCGATGCAGACGCGCAGCCCACCATCCTCGCCTGGATGGGGAGCCACTGCTGGTAGGCGGCGGCCGCCTTTCATGACTCTTGACTCCTGTAGCTCCTGAATGACCTTGCTGATGAACTCCTGAGGGTCTGGATCTCCTTGCCTTGCTCCTTCTTGAGGGAAACGTGCTTCGAAACATGCCTCCATGTGGTGCCCAAGCGCCTCCCTCGTGACCCTAGCTAGGTCGGTGGCCCTCCAGGGGAGAGCCCCTGAGCCCTGCCTGAGGAGGGTGCTGGGCGCGCTTTCCTATGCGATGGAAGGAGGTTCCCCCTGGGTAGGCGCGGGCCCAGAGGGGCCTGCCTCCTGAGTGGTCGGGCCGGACGATGTCTTCTTCTTCTTAGGGGCGGTCTCGGGAGGCCTCCTGCTTCCATGATCCGGGTCTTCCAGTGACGCGGCCTGAAAGGCTCGTTCCAGGGAACACACCGCGTCCTTCTCTTCACAGGGCACCGTGATGACTCCGCCACTTCCTGGCATCTTGAGGACGTTGTAGCCGTGGTGAGTTACGGCCATGAACTTGGCCAGCGCTGGGTACCCAAGGATGGCGTTGTACGGCAGGCGAATGTGAGCGACGTCAAAGTCGATGAGCTCGGTGCGGTAGTTGTCGCGTGCCCCAAAGGTGACAGGGAGGCGGACCTGCCCAATCGGGACCATGGAGCCGTCGGTGATACCGGAGAAAGTCTTGGTTGGCTGAAGCTGGATGTAGGGCACTTGGAGGTTGTTGAATGTTTCCACGGACAGGACATTGAGCCCTGCCCCACCATCGATGAGGGTCTTGGTGACCACCACGTTGCTGATGATTGGGGAACAAAGCATCGGGAGGACTCCGGCTGCAGCCGCACACTTGAGCTGATCTGCCGAGCTGAACGTGATGGCGCACGCCGACCACCTGAGAGGGTGCGTGGCTTCGAACCTGGGGAGGACTGCGTTCACTTCGTGGGCGAACTGCTTGAAGATGCGCTGAGAGGCTGGGGCTTGTTCCCTGCCCAAGATGCAAGCGATCGCGCGCGGCTCCTGAAAGCCCCCAGCCCCCTCGTCCTGGTGGCGGTCTTCGTTTCTTCTTGGCTGTGGCGGCAACGGTGGGAGGCCTGTGTTGCCTTGCGAGCGATCCTTGCGAGGCTGATCCCTCTAGTCCCCCTCGCGAGGCTGATCCCTCCAGCCTCCCTCGCGAGGCGGGTCTTGCCAACGATCCTCGCGAGGTTGGTCGTGCCACCCTTGGCGTGGGCCACGGTCTTCCCAGCGTCCTGCGTTCCTTCCTCCTCCTCGGCTGTAGCCCCGGTCACTGCGGTCAGGGCGATGGCCGATCCTTCCTTCTCGCACGTCTCGGAGCTCTCGACATTCATTGGTGTTGTGGGTGTGGAGGTCGTGGTACACACAGTACCGGCCGCCCTTGGAAGGTTTGGACTGATCTCTGCCTCGCTTGGTGTCTGGTTCTGCCGCGAGCACGGTAGCCCCCTTGCGCTTCACATCCTTGGTCTTGGGCTTCTTGTCTTCTGGGTCTGCGGCAGGCAGCTCGAGGAGGGAGAGACGCCCTTCCTCGGCCCTGGCGCACTTGGTTGCCAGGTTGAACAGCTCCAAGGAGATGCACAGGTCTTCATGCATCGCCAGCTCCTCCTTCATCTTAATGTCGCGCACGCCGTCGGAGAAGGCCGAGATGATGGCCTCCTCGGTCACCTTGGGAATCTTGAGGCGCACGTTGTTGAAGCGCTGGATGTACTTCTGCAGGGTCTCCTCGGGCTGTTTCTTGATGCGGTGCATGTCGCTTACGGTGGGTGGCCGGTCGCGAGTGCCTTGGAAGTTGGCGATGAAGCGGGTGCGCATATCGTCCCAGGAGGAGATTGTGCCTGGAGCCAGGTTCAGGAGCCAGGTGCGGGCCCCGTCCTTGAGTGCCATGGGGAACCAGTTCGCCATGACCTTCTCGTCTCCATTGGCAGCTTCGATGCCCAGCTCGTAGAGCTGGAGGAACTCCGCAGGGTCAGCCGTGCCGTCGTAGTGAGGAGGCAAGTCTGGCTTGAACTTGCCGGGCCACGCGACGCTGCGTAGCTCGGCGGTGAAGGCGCGGCAGCCTGCTGTGGCCACGGGAGGCCTTGGATGACGGGGAGCTTGGTCTTGCATGCCCCCACGCGCTGCAGCTGGGTGCAGCGCGGGGTCTTGACGTGCGGGAGCAGGAGCATGGTCGCGACGTGCTAGAACAGGGAGCGCCCGGGCAGCTTCTTGCGGCCGAGGGACTTCTTGACAGCTCTGCTCTTGCTGCGCTGGCGCCTGCCGGAGCGGGTTCCGCCCAGGGGCCATGCGCCTTGGATCCATGGATCCTTCCTGAGGAGGAGGCGGTCGGGGCGCCGCCGGAGCTTCATTGCCCGCGCGGGGCGGGGTGCGGTGCAGCGGAACGGACGGCGCAGGAGAGCCCCCTGCAGCGCAAACGAGCTCGGCGACGCGGTCGAGCCATTCTTCATAGATGTCGTCGACGGGGCGGTAGCGCAGGAGCTCGTTCGCTGCGATGAGTGCAGCTCGAGCCTCCATGGACGCGCGGAGCGCGCGGGACGAAGAACCAGCTGGGGTGAGCGAGGGAGTTGCGGTGCGTCCGTCTTGCCGCACGGACGGATGCTGGGATGATGCTTGCCGCTCGTCCCCCGCCGGGCCGGTGGCGGCGTTGACGACAGGTGACGGGGAACGACGAGGGCGCCCGCCGAGAGGGGCCGTCTGGGCGACGCGGGAAGCAAGCGCGGCCCGGCGCTCGGCGCGGGCCCGACGAGCGTCAGACATGGGCGTGATGGTCGGAGGAGAACGGGGTGGTGGAAGACGAATACCGGCGCACCCCTACCTGGCACGCCACATGTCGGATTTCGGGTTCCGGCAGACCCTTGAGGTTCGAACACTGGGGTGCGCGCGGAGCTTTCGTCTCCTACCTACTTGCACCCCTCCGCCTTGCTAGGATCTAAACTAAGGAAAGAACAACACAAGAGACACAGGGTTTATACTGGTTCGGGCCACCGTTGTGGTGTAATACCCTACTCCAATGTGTGTTGTGGTGGATTGCCTCTTGGGCTGATGATGATGAACGATACAAGGAAGAAAAACCTCGCGAGGGTTTGTTCTTGGCTGGGGCGATGAACTGCTGGGAGGAGCTCAGTCGCCCTTCTCTCTCTCTCTCTCTCTCTCTCTCTCTCTTTGCCCTCGGTCCTCTCTCTCCTGTCTAGCGGGTGGCCAGTCCTATTTATAGGGGCCCTGGTCCTCTTCCCAAATATCGAGCGGGAAGGGAGCCAACAATGGCAGGCTAATTTGAAGGGGGAAGCTAGTACTAGCTATCCTAACAAAAGTAGTCTTCGCCTGCGCAAAGCTCTGGTGATGACGCCGTCTTGGGCTCCACGGTGACCTCCGTCTCATAGTCCTCCTGGTCTTGGTCTCGTTGCACCGAAATGGCAACCTTTGCCTGATGCCTCGGTACTCCGCGGCTGCGCTTGCCCCCTTTGCACCAAAGAGGAAAGGAGGACACTGCGCGGGCTGGCACCCGCCTGGCGCCCTCGGTCGTCATGGCTTGCGTCACGGGCACCTCGTGAGGTACCCCACCTTGATCTCTCCGCCTCCTCGTGAGCCAGCCTGACGAGGCCGTGCCTGAGGAAGCTCCGCGTCGTCCGCCCCGCAAGGCTTGGCCCCTCGCGAGGGTCTTGGGTTTGTGTTGGTGAAGATGGGCCGCGCTGGGCCCCCTTTTGAGCCACGCCGCAGGCCGTAGGCAGGCAAGTCTGGGGACCCCCGTTCCCAGAACGCCGACAACGACCATGCTCTCTGTGGGATAACCCATGGAGCATAGCGCCCGATGTGGCTGCTGTGCTGAGGTCTTCTGGTGGTAGTGATGCGGACGGGGGGCGGCAACCCATGACGTGTCAAGAACAGGGTCGACTGTTCCGACGAGTCGCGTTTGCCGATAACTATGTGTTCCCCATCTGGTCCTCCGGCAGCGTCACCATCAACGCCTGCCCTTCGGCTTCTACCTCCCTGCTGGGGAGCGGTGCCATTCTAATCCTGGGGAGGCGCCGAATCCCAGCTGGGTCTGCCACCGGCCTCCTCGACCTCTTCCTAAAGGAGATGGACAAGGGCAAAGGCATCACGGGGCACTTATCTTTTTTCAATCTTAAATCTGTAGACATTTGCCAAATTTTAGTTCAAATAATGTAATCTCTCGAGTCCATGTTTGTGTTCTGTAATGCTTGTACTTGCATTATCAGCATATTAATGAAAAAGATGAACCTTGCTGGGAACCCGTGCATGTATATGTACATGCAGAGGTGGGATGCCAACTTAGTGTAAATAAACGAGTTTTCCCCGGCAGGCTACCCTGTTGGCACCCTTTTGTTTGCCACAGACTTGTGTCTACCTGGCAAAAATAAAGGGACCAGCCCCCCGCCAACTTCCTTTTACCAAAGACCACTGCGACCACCCTGACCGCAGCAACATTCAAGTCAAGGATGGGAGCGCCTAAGTCTCAAAAGAGTGGCGAGGTATCCTCATGCACAAGTTATAGCTTATAGAACACTAACGGACAGTAGGTAGAACTTATCTGTTTGGCTCGTCGGAGATCGCAATGTTGGTCCATCTTCCCAACTCCTTGTAGAGGCCAAGTCCACGGCAGGAACCTGCAGCTTCATGCAGATGGAAGTGATGCAAGATGCGATCCTATCTATATGCATATGCAAATGCTCATGAAACGCCTTATGCAATGCTCTTGGAATGCTCATGCATGCATGCAACTTGGTCGGGGCCCCCGAGCGCTTCGTTCATTTCTCTGTTGCTCAGGGTCATCGCCTGGCTTTGTACAAGGGGTTACATGCAACTAAGGAAAGGCATGTACAAAATGGTGGCTGTCGGGCAGGGCCCGACAGCCGCGCCTTACGGGTAGAACTTGCGGACATGCTCAATATTCCATGAGTTTTGCAATTGAATGCCATCTCCGGTCTCTAGACGGACTGCGCCGCGTCTGGTGACTCGAACTACCTGGTAAGGGCCTTCCCACTTTGGTGTCAACTTGTTTGTACCTTTGGCGGACTGAACGTGCCTAAGGACAAGGTCGCCTTCCTCAAAACACCGGGCATGAACCCTGCGGCTATGATAGTGACGCAGGGCCTACTGATAGCGTGCAGCACGCGTAGTAGCCCAGAGACGGTTCTCCTTGAGTAGCACAGCATCGTCACGCCGATGCTGATCTTGCGCTACTTCATCGTAGGCAAGCACTCGAGGCGACCCGTAAATGAGTTCCGTGGGGACAACTGCTTCTGCCTTGTAGACCAGGGAGAACGGAGTCTGCCCGGTAGCTCGATTTGGTGTCGTTCTGAGGGACCAGAGAACTACCTGCAGCTCATCGATCCACCGCCTGTCGTGCTTCCGCAGTGTATCAAAGGTTCTTGTCTTGAGTCCTCGCATAACTTCAGTGTTCGCCCTCTCAGCTTGCCAATTGCTCCTGGTATGTGCAACAGAGGCAAATGAGATCTTGCATCCGAGGGCATGAACATATTGCATGAAGGCGCGGCTCGTGAATTGGGTGTTGCTGTCGATAATAATCCTTGCCATAACTCCAAAATGGCACACCAATTCTTTCAAGAACTTGATAGCTGACTGAGTAGTCACCTTTCTCACGGCGGTCACTTCCGGCCACTTTGTAAACTTGTTGATGGCAACGAACAAGAATTCAAATACCCCGATTGCTCGGGGGAAAGGGCCCAGGATATCGAGCCCCAGACCGAAAATGGCCATGATAAAGGGATTGTCTGAAGAGCTTGGGCAGGCAAGTGGATGTTCTTGGAATGGAACTAGTGGGCTTCACACTTGGAGACTAGCTCGACCGCATCTTGGAGGGTTGTGGGCCAATAGAATCCTTGCCGGAATGCTTTCCCAACCAATGCCCTTGATCCAATGTGGGAGCCGCACATGCCTTTGTGTATTTCAGCCAGCAGTTCCTTTCCTTCTTCCCAGTAGACGCACTTCAATTTCACACCGTTAGGCCTCCTTATGTACAAAGTGTCATCGACAAACTGATACATACTGTCCCTCCGAGCTACTCTTTCAGCTTCATCTTGGTCGTCGGGAAGCTCTCCGGTTTGGAGGAAGTGGACTATGTGCCTTGCCCAAGTTGCAGCCTGGGGCTCGGCAACGAGGACTAGCGGCACCTCCTCAACTGCGGGGGCATGCTCCTCGTTCGTAGGGTCCATGGGCCCGGCTGGAGGGTGCGGTCCGGCAGGTGGCGAGGAGTTGTTGCCAGCAGGGTCTTTGCTAGGAGCGGGTGGCTCTACCGAGAGAGGCTTACCAGAGTCCAATTTCCTCCTTTTTCGGGCAATTGTTGTTGGGGATATGGAGGGCTGAGTAAGATGGAGAAAAAAAGTCCCTGGTTCCATAGGAACCTTTTGCGCAACACACTTTGACAGATGATCAGCTATGCCATTTTTCGCACGGGGTATGTGCTCTGTTTACAATCCGTCAAAGCATTCCTCCAATCTCCTTACTTCCTCGACGTATGCCTCCATCAATGGGATTTGGTAATCCTTGTTGACTTGTCTCACCACAAGTTGTGAATCTCCTCGAATGACCACCTTCTTAATTCCCAATTGTGCAGCAATCCTGAGCCCGGCAAGGAGCTCTTCATACTCTGTTGTATTGTTGGTTGCCTCTTTTCGGGCAAAATGCATCTAGAAGACGTACTTCAAGTGCTCCCCAGAGGGGGCGACAAGAAGCACGGCCAACTCCTGCACCTTGCAGGAAAAAAACCATTGAAATACATAATCCATTCTTGGGGCGATTCCATGCTGGGGATAAATGTTTCTGGCACTTCCTCATCAGGGGTTAGCGTCCATTCTGCAATAAACTCTGCCAATGCCCTGCTCTAGATTGTCAATGTGCTCTCAAATTTCAAACCAAAACTGATAACTCTAGAGCCCACTCCACCATTCTGCCGGTAGCCTCAGGGTTTTGGAGTATCCTTTGCAACGGGAAGCGATTGACAACCGTGATCTCATGGTCTTGGAAGTAGTGGTGCAGTTTCCTTGAGACCATGACGAGACCAAAGATCAACTTTTGCACGCCAGAGTACCTCGGTCTAGCCCCCTGTAATAAGGAGCTGACGAAGTACACTCGGTGCTGCACCACTTTCTTCCTTGCCGTGTCCTTGTGGTTGCCCTCGCTACCATGCTCACTTCTGTCATGATTCTTATCTGACTCTGCCAGTACTTGCTCACTTTCAGCTTCATCCACTTCCCGCTGCGCTACCAAGGTTGCGCTAACCACTTAGTTGGTTGCCGCTAAGTATAGCAGCAACGACTCTTGTGTCTTGGGAGCAACCAAGGTGGGCATAGAGGACAAGTAGGCCTTCAACTCTTGCAAAGTCGCATCTTCCTCTGGGGTCCACTTCATGGGCCCTGCCTTCTTCAAAATTTTGAGGAATGGCAGGGCGCACTCGGCACAATTGGAAATGAATCTGCTTAGCGCGGCAACGCACCCTGTCAGATGCCTCACATCCTTGACTGCCCTTGGTGCTTGGATCTGCTCAATAGCTTTAATCATATCGGGGTTTGCTTCGATCCCCCGATGGGACACAAAGAACTCAAGCAGCTTGCTGGAGGGAACGCCAAACACACACTTCTCTGGGTTGAGCTTCAAGTTGATCTTGCGTAGATTATCAAATGTCTCCTCCAAATCTTGAATAAGGGTGGCTCTATCCTTGGTCTTGACCACAATATCATCCATATAAGCTTCGATGTTTCTACGCAGCTGTGGCTCGAAACCAATCTGGAATTCCCTTGCAAAAGTGGACCCACCACTCTTTAATCCGAACGACATGCGAACAAAATAGTACGTACCACATGGAGTGATGAACGATGTCTTCTCTTCATCTTCCTTGGACATGAAGATTTGGTGATACCCAGAATATGCGCCCAGAAAGGAGAGAAAAACACAGCCAAAAGTGGAGTCCACAATCTGATTGATACGCAGCAAGGGGAACGGGTCCTTTGGGCAAGCTTTGTTGAGATTTGTGAAATCTATGCAAAGCCTCCACTTCCCGTTAGCCTTCCGGACTACCACTGGATTTGCCAACCACATGGGGCGTAGCACTCCTCTTACCAAACCAGCTGCTTCAAGTTTCTTGATCTCTTCCACAATAAACTGTTGCCTCTCCAAGGCCTACTTCCGGACTATCTGCTTGACGAGTCGGACGTGTGGGTAGACAGCAAGGTGGTTCTCGATTACCTCCCTGGGAACACCGGGGATATCAGATGGTTGCCAAGCAAACACATCGATATTTGCCCATAGGAAGGCAACGAGCGTGCTTTCCTATTTGTCATCGAGGGTGGCACTGATAGTGAAAGTACCATCAATATCGGCCAGCTCTGTCGAGACCTTCTTCACTTGGGGCGAAGTGATCTTGGATTTCTCGCTATTGGAACTCTCCGGCAAGTCACCAACAGACACAGCGCACTCCGAAGAGACACGCTTCCCGGACACCTTGCCAGCGTCCCTGCTACCCTTCTTCTTTCCTCTATCCTCCTTGGCAGGAACCACTGTTGCCACGGCCTCTGCTGCGACTGCATCCCGGTACATCTTGTCCATGCAAATTATAGCATCCTTCTTGTCTAACGGGATGGTAATGACTCCCACAGTCCCAAACATCTTCAAGGTGTTGTAGGCATAGTGGGATGCCGCCATGAATTTAGCTAGGGCTGGGCGTCCAAGGATTCCATTGTACGGCAGGGGGAGGTCGACCACATCAAACACAAACTTCTTGATCCGGTAGTTCAGCTATCCCCCAAACATTACCGGCAGCGTGATCTTTCCCTTGGGACGGCTCCTGCCGGGATTAACTCCTTGAAACGTGTTGGTAACCTTTAACTCTTCCTCTGCTATTTGAAGTTTGCTGATAACTGCCGGGGAGATCAAATTCAACCCGGCCCCGCCGTCCACCAACATTTTTGTGACCTTGAGGTTGCGAATTGTTGGAGAGACCAACTATGGCAAACATCCTACTGCAGTGGTACGGTCAGGATGATCCTCTTTGTCAAAGATGATGGGCGTGCGTAACCATTTGAGTGGTTTCCGGGCCCCTGGCACTGGTTCCACGACATTGACTTCTCGAGCCCATCGCTTGAGCTGGCGATGAGAGGTGTGCAAAGATGCACCCCCGTCAATGTACAAGGCATCAGTGGCCTTCTGAAACACCTGCTCACTGGTTTCCTCTTCATCCCCTCCATCACTCTCAACATCACAGGCTTCCTTCTCTCGACATCTGGCAGGCTTTCCTTTGCTCCTGAGGGGTTTGCCGGGGTGATTTACTTCACCGCCTCGGCCCTTACCGCCAGCAACATTCTAACCATTTTCCTTGTCATGCTTCTCATACTCTACTCTGTGTCTCTTGACGAGCTGCTCAACATGATAGCATTCTTGAAGGTCGTGGCCTTTGGTCCGATGAATCTTGAAATACTGCCCATCACCTTTCCCAGCCTTCTCGGTAGCTGCGGCCTCCCGGCAGTCAGCGCACACGGTAGCTTCCTTGCCGGGGATCTCAGCCTTAGCCTTCTTGCTGGTACTAAGTGCACCTGATCCTTCAACAGTCATCACTGCCTTCTTCCGCTTCTTATTGTGCTTCTTGCTCTTCTTATGACTGGTAGATTCATCATCGTCCTCTGAATCGATGTTGGTGCAATCTTCTACATCGGGCAGCTTCCTCCCCTCCTCCATTCGAGCACACTTATCCACCAAGGCGTAAAGCTCCTTCACAGTCTTGGGTAACCGCACGTCCATCTTGGAACGGATCCGGCGGTTGCGGACATTGGACTGGAAGGCAGCTATCACAGCTGCCAGATGGATATTTGGGATGTTCCTATGGACCTTACTGAGTCTCTATAAATACTTACAAAGGGTCTCTCCTTCCTTCTGTTGGAGAAGCTGCAAGTTGTTGGGTCGGCCTGGCTCTTGATGGTCGTCGGTGAAAGCACCAATGAACTCATGGCACAGGTCGGACCACGACGAAATGGAGTTCTCCGGCGGGTGCATCAGCCAAGACCTCACATTGGACTTGAGGGCCAAAGGGAAATAGTTGGCCAACACCTTCTCATCTCTTTCCCCGGCAGCCTGAACAGCGATGGTGTAGATGCTCAGAAACTCTGTCAGGTTTAGCCTCCCATCGTACTTCTCGGGTATCTCTGGCTTGAACGTGCGAACGGACGGCCAACGGACTTGCCGCAGCTCGCGAGTAAAGGCAGGGCACCCAACCTCGAAAGGTAGGCACCCGCCAATACCGAGCGCAGGCTCGTCGACGTCAGGGCCATCGTGCCCACCGGTCCGGCAATGGTCGTCGCGGCGTCTCTTGACGGCGACGCGCGTGTCTCCCCCTCGCCGTCGGCCTGGACGTGCTTGAGGGTCAGAAGAGGCCATCGAGACGTCGTCAGGTTCTTGATTCTGTTGTGCTCGCGTTGGCTGCCGTGGCGGGGACTACACCGTGGGGCTGGCCCCTTCTGTACGGCCAGCAACACGAGTCGTTGTCATTTCTTGGGGAGGCTGTGGTAGGCCAGCTCGATGCGGTCCCCCAGCCTTGGCGAAATCGAACAGACTTTGGATGGTGGCACGCCATTCGTCCATATGCTCGGCCGCTAGCGGAAACTTTAGCAGTAGCTCAGCCCGCGCCAGGGCTTTCGTGGCCGTGCTTGGCATGGGTTATGATGAAGTAGATTGCACCATCGCTCGGCTCCTGATGGTGCCAGTGATGGTAGCACCGCGCCCCCGCTGTTGCGGAGCGGCCACCTAGATGGCAGGGTGGTGCAGCGAGGGCGCTCGAGGGCCACTCCGTCGGGCACAGCGACTTGGTCGCTCCGTCCCGGGGAAGGCGCACACGCTGCGATCGCTCCCGTGGTGGGGGCGGCCGGAGGGCGGCGATTTGCCCTGGAACGAGCGCCATTGCTGCGGCTGTACCTGTCGGCAACAGAAAGGGGCGTGGACGGAGTAACCCCCTCACTTGTACCTTGTGGAGCGTGGCCGTCGGGGCGCTGTTGATGTTGTTCTCCTCCAATGCATCCTACTCCTGTGTCGGCCGCGGGGGAAGTGGTGATGGTGCCTCCTGCTCCGACCACGTCCCCAGCAGCGTCCATGTCCTCGCGTGCCTTCGCGTCCCTCGCAGCATCAGAGGCCGCGAGCGGTGGAGCCTTTGAGGTGGATGGATGAGCCGAAGCACCAGATTTCTTCTTGGGTGCCATGGTCGATGGCGTCGTCAAAGTTGAAGATGGTGATGAAGATGACGTGCTGCACACGCCTTCAGGTTCGCGCAAGCGATCCCCCTACCTAGCGCGCCAAACATGTCACGGGAAACCACGACCACCTATGGGACCACAGGGCCCCTTGCTGGTTAGGTAGGGGGACGTCGCGTTACACAAAGAGCAAACGAGCGTGGGGCAGCACGGCAGAGATCACGCAGGCAATTTTACCCAGGTTCGGGCCGCCGTAAGGCGTAAAACCCTACTCCTGCTTTGGTGGATTGATGGTGGAAGAGTGGTGGCGGAGTGTAGTACACTTGCCCAGCAAGGGCGGCAGTGGCTACGCGCGTATGGGCGTGTTTGTTATCCAACCTTATAACCCTTTCTACGGTTGCCATGGGCCTCCTTTTATAGATTAAGGGGCTACCACAATGGCAAAGTAGTCATTGTGCACTGATAAGATAGCAAACATTGCTATCATACCTAACTCTGCAAGCTGATAGGATGCATTAAATGCACCGTTTAACGTCACGCTGTTGGTTGCCCGGGAAGCCTTGCCGGGCTATTTTGCCAGCTTCACACCTGCTCGCTTGACACGTCGCAGGACGGGTGTCATTCTAGGGCATCTTCTGTAGAGAAAGGCTACCATGTGGCGAATGGCTGCCACTTAGTTAGTTTGCGGCTTGACACCGCATTGACTTACGACGCGGGCCGTGGTGGAGTAGTTGGGTGAGGTGGTTTTGCCCTCATTAGTCCCGGCAAGCCCTGTCGGGACGCCTTGGGCATCTTCTTCCGGGGTGGCCCCGCCCCTGCTGAGCTCGCTTGCCCGGCAAGGGGGGCTTTTCTCCTGGTGGCATCTTGCTTCTTTGGCTTGATCTTGGTCTTCTTGGTTTGCATGTTGGTCCTTCGAAGCTCTTGGTCTCTTGCACCCTGGCATGGCCTGGTGCCTCAATCATGTCCCCTTGCCTGTGCACAGTCTGGGCAACAGACCCTAGGTTTGTTGCACCGATAATGGCAGAGGTCCACCATCATAAGAGGAAGAATGAGTCTCACGGGTCCTGCAACTGGCAGCCTAATTCATACCTTTAAACCTCGCCTCATATTCAAAGACTTGGTTCTGGAGATCATAGATCTGGCTTTGGAGGAAGTTGATTTTCTCATTGAGGGTGAAGACGATGTCCTTAATGGACTTGCCATCCACCTTGAGATCACGGGTAAGGTCCGTGATCATGAGGTAATTGACATTGAGTCCACGCTCCACCATCCCCTTGCACCGGAAGACCTCCTGCTCCACAGCTTCAAGCCTGGCCTCCACGGTTCCCGTTCCCTTGGGTCCTTGCACATCACGGATGTGAAGCACCCCCTCATGCATCTGGATGACCTGAGGGTGCTGCACCACCTCCCGCAAATATGGGTTGATGGCGTTCTTGAAGAACTTGTCCTTGGAGGAGCTTGAAGCGGCCATGGTACATGGGATTTGACAGGAAATAGCAAGGAAAAGAAATAGAAGATTTCTCCGTGATACGGTGGTCAATAGGTTCGGGTGTATATAAAGATTTTTTTATCTTGGGAAACAAGAAAACGAAAGAAAAACAGAGTCCGGAAGGTACCCCAGGTGGACACAACCCACCTGGGCGCGCCTGGCTGCCAGGCGCGCCCTGGTGTCTTGTGCCCACCAGGGTAGCCTTCCTGGTAGTTTATTATTTTCCTGATTTTTGTTATTTTCCAAAACGGACAGAAAATATTTTTGCGGATTTTTTGGAGTCCGTTTACTTACCGTCTCACGTACCTCCTCTTTTTAACGATTCTGAAGTGTTCCGGAAGGTTTCTTTTATGTGCTCTTCCAGTGTCATAGTTTGGATAATATTGCTTTCAACATTAATGGGCGTACCTGAGATATAATGTTTTATTCGTTGCCCATTAACAACCTTCGGGTTAGTACCTTCGGCATTATTTATTTTGATAGCTCCAGACCAATAAACCTCCTCGATAACATAGGGTCCTTCCCATTTGGAGAGGAGTTTTCCTGCAAAGAATCTGAAACGAGAGTTGTACAAAAGAACATATTCTCCAAATTTGAACGCATGCTTTTGGATTCTTTTATCATGCCATCTTTTGACTTTTTCTTTAAATAACTTGGCATTTTCATAAGCTTGGGTTCTCCATTCATCTAATGAGCTAATATCAAATAACCTCTTTTCACTGACAAGTTTGAAATCATAGTTGAGTTCTTTAACTGCCAATAAGCTTTATGTTCTAACTCAAGAGGCAAATCACAAGCTTTTCCATAAACCATTTTATAAGGAGACATACCCATAGGATTTTTATATGTTGTTCTATAATCCCAAAGTGCATCATCTAGTTTCTTAGACCAATTCTTCCGGGACCTATTGACAGTCTTTTGCAAAATTAATTTTATTTCTCTATTGCTAAGTTCAACTTGACCACTAGATTGAGGACGATAGGGTGATGCAATTCTATGGTTAATATCATAGTTGGCAAGCATTTTATAGAAAGCACCATGAATAAAGTGTGAACCACCATCAGTCATTAAATATCTAGGGACTCCAAACCTTGGGAAAATAACTTCCTTCAGCATTTTAATAGAGGTGTTGTGATCAACACTACTAGTTGGAATAGCTTCTACCCACTTAGAAACTTAATCAACAGCGACCAAATTATGTGTATACCCATTAGAGGAAGGAAAAGGTCCCATGTAATCAAATGCCCATACATCAAATTGTTCAACAGCAAGTGAATAATTCATAGGTATTTCTTCACGCTTACCGATGTTACCTATTCTTTGACATTCATCAAAAGATAAGACGAACTTATGGGCATCCTTGAAAAGAGTAGGCCAATAAAACCCAGACTACAATACCTTGTGAGCAGTTCTATCTCCCGCATGATGCCCTCCATAAGCTTCGGAGTGGCATTTCCATAGGATTTGTCCCTGTTCATGCTCGGGTACACAACGTCTAATAATACCATCTACTCCATCTTTATAAAGATGTGGGTCATCCCAAAAGTAATGTATTAAATCATAAAAGATTTTTTTTCTTTTGTTGGTATGTAAAGCTAGGTGGTAAATATTTAGCAACGGTATAATTAGCATAGTCAGCATACCAAGGAATATTATGAGAAACATTTACTGCAGCTAACTGCTCATCAGGAAAACTATCATCAATAGGTAGTGGGTCCTCAAGCACATTTTCAAGCCTAGACAAGTTATCAGCTATGGGGTTCTCTACTCCTTTTCTATCAGTGATATGCAAATCAAATTCTTCTAGCAAGAGAACCCATCGAATAAATCTAGGTTTAGCATATTTCTTTTCCATAAGATATTTAATAGCATCATGGTCGGTGTGAAAAATTACTTTTGAATCAACAATGTAGGATCTAAATTTATCATAGGCAAACACCACTGCTAGAAATTATTTTTCAGTAGTAGCATAATTTCTTTGTGCACTGTCTAGAGTTCTACTAGCATAATGAATAACATTTAGTTTCTTATCAACTCTTTGTCCTAGAACAGCACCAACAACGTAATTGCTAGCAGCACACATAATTTTAAAAGGCAAATTCCAGCCATGTGGTTGAACAATAGGTGCAGAAATTAAGGCTTTCTTGAGTGTTTCAAAGGCTTCTAAACAATCATCATCAAAAATAAAAGGAACATCCTTTTTGCAAAAAATGTGTGGTTGAACAATAGGTGCAAAAACAAAAGGCATACGTCTATAAGCATAAGTTCCAAAGGGACAAGTGAAAGTGGTCTTTTCTTGATCAGGTTGAGAAACAGGTATTTGTGAAAAACCCAGAGTATCCATCAAGGAAGCAAAAATGTGTGTGCTTAGATAATCTTTCTAGCATTTTATCAATAAAAGGCATAGGGTAATGATCTTTTCTAGTTGCTTTGTTTAATTTTCTAAAATCAATTACCATTCTATAGCCTGTAGCAATTCTTTGTGGAATGAGTTCATTCTTATCATTAGGAACAATAGTAATACCTCCTTTCTTAGGGAAAATGAACAGGACTTACCCATCTACTATAAGCTATAGGATAGATTATACCTGCTTCCAGAAGTTTTAATATTTCTGTTCTTACCACTTCTTTCATCTTTGGATTTAACCGACGTTGGTGATCAACAACGGGTTTAGCATCAGGTTCCATATTAATCTTGTCCTAACATAGAGTGGGACTAATGCCCTTTAAATCATCAAGAGTATATCCAATAGCAGCTCGGTGCTTCCTTGGAACTTTCAATAATCGTTCTTCTTCATGTTCAGAAAGTTTAGCAGGAATAATAACATGATATATCTTCTTCTCATCAAGATAAGCATATTTCAAAGTGTCTGACAATTGTTTTAATTCAAACACAGGATCACCTTTAGGTGGAGGAGGACCTCCTAGAGTTTCAATAGGCAAATTGTGTTTAAGCAGAGGACTTTATTCAAAGAAGATCTTATCTATTTCATTTCTTTCATGCATATGTAAATCATTTTCATGGTCTAGCAAATATTGTTCTAGTGGATCAGTAGGAGGCACAGCAATAGAAGCAAGACCAATTATTTCATCCTTACTAGGCAATTCTTTTTGATGAAGCTTCCTACTAAATTTGGAAAAATTAAACTCATGACACTCATCACCAAAGCTAACACCGACAATTTGTTTCTCACAACCTATTTTAGCATTAATGGTGTTTAAGAAAGGTCTACCAAAGATAATGGGACAAAAATCATCTTGTGGGGAACCAAGAACAAGAAAATCAGTAGGGTATTTCCCACACAAGACTTCAACATCTCTAACAATCCCAATTGGTGATATAGTATCTCTATTAGCAAGTTTAATAGTAACATCTATGTCTTCTATCTCTGTGGGTGCTATGTCATTCATAATTTCTTGATATAAAGTAAAGGGAATAGCACTCACGCTAGCACCTATGTCGCATAAACCATGATAACAATGATCTCCTATTTTAACTAAGACAATGGGTGAGGGAGTCCTGGATTAGGGGGTGTTCGGGTAGCCAGACTATACCTTCAGCCGGACTCCAGGACTATGAAGATACAAGATTGAAGACTTCGTCTCGTGTCCGGATGGGACTTTCCTTGGCGTGGAAGGCAAGCTTGGCGATGCGGATATTCAAGATCTCCTACCATTGTAACCGACTTTGTGTAACCCTAACCCTCTCCGGTGTCTATATAAACCGGAGGGTTTTAGTCCGTAGGACAACTTCATCATACAAAAATCATACCATAGGCTAGCTTCTAGGGTGTAGCCTCCTTGATCTCGTGGTAGATATACTCTTGTACTACCCATATCATCAATATTAATCGAGCAGGACGTAGGGTTTTACCTCCATCAAGAGGGCCCGAACCTGGGTAAAACATTGTGTCCCTTGTCTCCTATTACCATCCGCCTAGACGCACAGTTCGGGACCCCCTACCCGAGATCCGCCGGTTTTGACACCGACAACGGGCATGCCAACAACAGGTCTATGTTTATCCATTTTATCGGGTTTGGCAATTCTAGCAGCTTCTTTACAAAAGTAAATAACATGCCCATCTATATTTTCTTCTAGGAGATCCTTGACCATAGAAACACTAGGTTCTACTTTGATTTGTTCATCAGGTTTAGGTGTTCTAATATAACTTTTGTTGACCACAGTTGCAACTTTAGCATGTTCCTTGATCCTAACAGGGAAAGGTGGTTTCTCAATATAAGCAGTAGGAACAACTGGATCATGTTGTTCAACATTATAAATAATAGTTTCCTCTTTAGCTAGGACCGGTTCTTTAATTTCTTCTTTAATAGGTGGGTGGTATTTAAACCACTTCTCCTTAGGGAGATCAACATGAGTAGCAAATGATTCACAAAAGGAGGCTACTATCTCAGAGTCAAGTCCATATTTAGTGCTAAACTTTTGAAAAGCATCGGTATTCATAAAAGATTTAACACAATCATACTTAAGCTTAATACCTGACTCTTTACCTTCGTCGAGTTCCCAATCTTTAGAGTTGTGTTTAATTCTTTCTAAAAGATCCCACCGGAATTCAATAGTCTTCTTCATAAATGAACCAGTACAAGAAGTATCGAGCATGGATTGATCATCACGAGAAAGCCGAGCATAGAAGTTCTGAATAATAATTTCTCTTGAGAGATCATGATTGGGGCATGAATATAACATTGACTTAAGCCTCCCCCAAGCTAGAGCGATGTTTTCTCCTTCACGAGGCCAAAAATTATATATATAATTCCGATCACGATGAACTAGATGCATAGGATAAAAATTTTGGTGAAACTCCAATTTCAGTCGATTCCAATTCCAAGATCCAATATCATCGCATAGCCTATACCATGCTGATGCTTTTCCCTTCAAAGATAAAGGGAAAACCTTATTCTTAACTCCATCTCTGGGTAAACCTGCAAGCTTAAACAATCCAAAAATTTCTTCCACATATATCAACTGCATATCAGGATGTTCGGTTCCACCTCCTGCATAAGGATTAGCTAGCAGTTGTTCTATCATAACCGAAGGAATTTCATATTCAATATTTTCAGTAGGTGCAGTAGGTTGAGGGGTAACTAATTGTGGTTCCGGTCGAGGTGAAGATACCCCGAACAAACCCCTCAAAGGATTGTTTTCCATACTAACAAGTGACAATAAATTTCAGCACGTAGTAATAATTTTTCCTTACCAAGAGCGCTTCACTCCCCGACAACGGTGCCAGAAAATAGCCTTGATGATCCACAAGTATATGGGATCAATTGTAGCCTTTTCGGTAAGTAAGAGTGTCGAACCCAACGAGGAGCAGAAGGAAATGACAAGTGGTTTTCAGCAAGGTAATGTATGCAACTGCTAAAATTGTAAGTAACAGAGTAGTTTGATAGCAAGATAATTTGTAACGAGCAAGTAATGATAGTAGTAGCAAAAGTGCAGCAAGGTATCCCAATCCTTTTGAGGCAAAGGACATGCCAAAACGGTCTCTTATAATAAGCAAAGCATTCTTGAGGGTACACGGGAATTTCATCTAGTCACTTTCATCATATTGATTCGATTCGTGATCGCTACTTTGATAATTTGATATGTGGGTGGACCGGTGCTTAGGTGATGTTCTTACTTGAACAAACCTCCTACTTATGATTAACCCCCTCGCAAGCATCTGCAACTACGAGAAAAGTATTAAGAATAAATTCTAACCATAGCATTAAACTTTTGGATCCAATCGGTCCCTTACGGAGTAGCGCATAAACTAGGGTTTAAACTTCTGTAACTCTCGCAACCCATCATCTAATAACTACTCCATAATGCATTCCCTTAGGCCCAAATATGGTGAAAAGTGTCATGTAGTTGACGTTCACATGACACCACTAAGGGGATCACAACATACATACTATCAAAATATCGAACACATATCAAGTTCACATGATTACTTGCAACATGATTTCTCCCGTGACCTCAAGAACAAACGTAACTACTCACAAGTGACAAACATGCTCAAGATCAGAGGGGTATTAAATAGCATATTGGATCTGAACATATAATCTTCCACCAAATAAACCATATAGTAATCAACTACAAGATGTAATCAACAGTACTAGTCACCCACAAGCACCAATCTATAGTTCAGGTACAAAGATGGAACACAAGAGATGAACTAGGGTATGAACTAGGGTTTGAGAGGAGATGGTGCTATTGAATATGTTGATGGAGATTGTCCTCCCCAAGATGGGAGAGTTGTTGATGATGATGATGACGATGATTTCCCCCTCCGGGAGGGAAGTTCCCCGGCAGAATCGCTTCACCGGAGGGCAAAAGTGCTCCTGCCCAAGTTCCCCTAGCAGAATCGCTCCGCCGGAGGGCAAAAGTCCTCTGCTTATTTTTTTAGGTCAAAATGACTTATATAACAGAAGATGGGCACCGGAGGTGGGCTGAGGAGGGCACAACCACCAGGGTGCGCCTGGGCTCCCTGGCGCACCCAGGTGGGTTGCGCCCACCTAGTGGGCCCCCTCTGGTACTTATTGACTCCAATATTTCTTATATATTCCATAAAAATTCCCCGTAAAGTTTCAGCTCATTTGGAGTTGTGCAGAATAGGTAGTCCGACGTAGCTTTTTCAGGTCCAGATTTCCAGCTGCCGAAATTCTTCCTCTTTGTGTGTACCTTGCAAATTATGAGAGAAAAGGCATTAGAATTACTCTAAAAAGCATTATTATGCATAAAAACATTATAAATAACAGTAGGTAAACATGATGCAAAATGAGAGTATCACCTACCCCGCATCCCAGCTTACATAGCCATCGCCTCGACATCCAAAATATTTGGTTGAGTTATGTTAGTACTATTTCGTAAAATCAAGTAGTATTATGTGATTGTGTCTACTCTTGTGACCCATTCTTGGAACTAGTACCGCCTGATCTCTTGCGTGTGATTGATCCTTGGCTCGATCTTCATGTGATGTCTTGCGGCTCTTGCGGTGCGGGTTTTTTCTATGGTCGCCTGTGGTGAAGTTGGAGTCGCTTGCTTGGTGAAAAGTGATGACGATAACACCATTGTACAACCTTCATGATGTTTTCTTCGCCGCGGCGTGTTTCCCTTGTGTGCCTAATCAAAGATTCGTATTGCTTTTTTCTTGATTTTTTTCTAATTAACAAGGAAACTCTCTTCTTTTTAATCAATGAAAATGGCAAGTCTTTTGCTTTGATGTTAAAAATATTACCTACAAAAGCATAACACATGTAGGTGAACATTGGAAATCGGCGGAGCCAGACTGAGCACATATGCCCACGCTTTCTCACTAAACACATTGGTAAAATTGAATATTCTTTCAGTGAGAGGCGGTGTTTCCCTCGATAACAAGATGTTTGTGGTATGTTCGTCAATCTCAAGACCCACCAGCTTAGTTTCTTAGGTGTGCTCATAAAAATAGATTGTGTGGGCATGTGTGAGAGACGATCTGTAGCATGGAGCCCCCTTTTTCTTTTGGTTTTCAATTTTCAATCTTTCATATCTTTTGAACCAAAAGTTTAAAATAATTTTGTTTGCATATTTGTGTTTCTGGTGATGAGGGCTTTCAAATGAGATCCATTTTGAATACGATTTGATGAGTTTTTAAAATTTCATGAAGTTTCAACTTCTGAAACTTGGTACAAGTGACCAACAAAATCATGATTTTCAGATCCTGTAATCGACAAAAATGTTTCAACTTCTGAAACTTGATACAAGCGACCGACAAAATAGTAAGTTTCAGAACCTACGACCGACAAAATAGTAAGTCTCAAAAAACAAAACTTTAAACTTAATGTATCCTCATGCGGGATCCAACAACTTTACGGATCGGGAGGTAATCAGGCATCCGCTTGGGCAGGTGCGTGCCCCCACACTTGTGTGCTCATGCGAATTTCCACTCCATGTGATTCATAGTGATAGGTGTATGTGTGTATGTAAGTGTCTGTGTGCTATTTTCCATTTTCGAAAAGTCGTACTTTGTTTCTAGAAAAAGATATGTTAGCAAGTGTGTACCTGCAAAACTTTTTGGTCATTCAATCCTTGTTTTTATCTCCCAAAGTGTAGTAGGAATGCTAAGCCCCTGACACCTTTTTCTACATTTAATTAGGCTGTGTAGCTGGCCAACTTGTACGGCCACCTTTGAGTCGACATTGGCCGAACCCTGGAGATGTCTTACATGTATGTCATGTCGTGCTTTGCAAACAGATGGGGATTGGCACACTAGTGAACTAATTCAATGACATGATCATGCAATAGCAGCTTAGCATTGTATAGCATATCATGTGTGGTGTGTTTGTGTGTGTCGTTGTGTATGACATGACTCGTTGGCCGGATTTATCCATTCAACGCTTACTTTTTAATGCTCTCACGCGATCATGGCGTCCTTTTTGTTATCCTGGTTGTCTTCTTCCTAATTAGTTGCCCGTAGTACATCCTAGGCCTATTTATTTCGCCCAAGTCTTTTCCACTTAGACGAGGTGTATTCCTTTTGAAGCTTCGTTCTCTAAAAGAAATGTCCTTCATCCGAACATTCTTCAACACCGAAAGGTATATTACATCTTGCAGATGGTGGTTGAAAAGGTAGAGTATTAGAATTTGTGGTGTTGTGTGTTGTATTGAACTTTATGTAGAGTACAAGATCTCAAGGAAAAAAACTCTCTCCTAAAGATAGTCTTTCGTGGTGTGGTGTGATCTGGTGTACACTTATATATTGTAACGCCCTCGATACGGCTATATCTCCTACGTGTCGAAGCACGACTTAGAAGCATAACCGCATTGAAGGTAATGTCGCAAGTAAGGTAATCTTCACAACAACCCATGTAAATATATAAAAGGGGAAAGGATAACATAGTTGTCTTACACTCGCCACGTCACACAAATATAGGAATAACATTACAATCATCCAATACACTCATGGTCCGACTACGGTACCAAAATAAAGATCAACCCCAACATGAGACACGCTCCCCGATCGCCCCAACTGGGCACCACTACTGATCATCTCGGAAAGACACATAGTAACGGCTAGAGTCTTCATCGAACTCCCACTTGAGCTCAAGCGCATCGTCTGGAACGGTATCATCGGTCCCTGCATCTGGTTTTGGAAGTAAACTGTGAGTCACGGGGACTCAGCAATCTCGCACCCTCGCGATCAAGACTATTTAAGCTTATAGGTAAGGCAAGGTAATATGTGGAGCTGCAGCAAGCGACTAGCATATATGGTGGCTATCCTGTTCGCAAAAGAGAGCGAGAAGAGAACGCAAAGCACGAACGGAGAACTATGATCAAGAAGTGATCCTATAACAACCTACGTCAAACATTACTCCAACACCGTGTTCACTTCCCGGACTCCGCCGAGAAGAGACCATCACGGTTACACACGCGGTTGATTCATTTTAATTAAGTTAAGTTTCATGTTATCTACAACCGGACATTAACAAATTCCCATCTGCCCATAACCGTGGGCACGGCTTTCGAAAGTTCAAATCCCTGCAGGGGAGTCCCAACTTAGCCCATCACAAGTTCTCATGATCAACGAAGGATATTCCTTCTCCCGAGACATTCCGATCAGACTTGGCATCTCGGTTTTACAAGACATCCTCGACAATGGTAAAACAAGTCCAGCAACACCGCCTGAATGTGCCGACAAATCCCGATAGGAGCTGCACATATCTCGTTCTCAGGGCACACTCAGATGAGACTAGCTACGAGTAAAACCAACCCTCAAGTTTCCCCGAGGTGGCCCCGCAGGCAGCTCAGTCGGACCAACACTCAGAGGAGCACTGGCCCGGGGGGCTTTATATAAGATGACCCTTGGGCTCCGGAAACCAAGGTGGCAAATGGTAAAACCAAGGTTGGGCATTGCTGGAGGAGTTTTATTCAAAGCAAACTGTCAAGGGGTTCCCATTATAACCCAACCGCATAAGGAACGCAAACTCCGGGAACATAACACCGATATGACGGAAACTAGGGCGGCAAGAGTGGAACAAAACACTAGGCAAAAGGCCGAGCCTTCCACCCTTTACCAAGTATATAGGTGCATTAAGATAACAACATAATATGGTGATATCCCAACAATAAACAATGTTCCAACAAGGAACGATCTCCAATCTTCACCGGCAACTAACAACGCTATAAGAGGGGCTGAGCAAAGCGGTAACATAGCCAATCAACGGTTTGCTAAGATATGGTGGGTTAGAGGTTTGACATGGCAATTTGGGAGGCATGATAAGCAAGTGGTAGGCATCGTAGCATAGGCATAGCAAAAGAGCGAGCATCTAGCAAGCAAAGATAGAAGTGATTTTGAGGGTATGATCATCTTGCCTGCAAAGCTGTCAGAGTTGACTTGATCCTCGTAAGCAAACTCAACGGGCTCCTCATTCGCGAACTCGTCTCCCGGCTCTATCCAAACAAGACAAACAAGCAAAAGGAACACAATCAACCACGTGCAATGCTCAAACAACATGATGCAAACATGGTATGCTATGCGGGACGCGGTATGTGATGCATATGCAAGATTTGACAAGGAATGATTGAACCAGGCCTCAACATGGAAATCCAAGAGTGCCACTGGAAAGGTGAGGTGATTTCGGTTGAAATCGATATAAAGATCACCGGAATCGGATGCACGGTTTGGAAATGGCAAGCAAAACAAATATCGCACCGGTCTGCGATAATCGGCAAGTACCCATCTAAATGCATCAAGATAATTATGCTACAGCACTCAAACATGACAACAAAATACATGGCAGGGACCCACTCATGATGTTTGACAAAAGATGAACACTGAGCTACGGCCAATGCATCCATTAACAGGTTGAAACAAGCATGGCAAAAGTGCAAATGATAACAGGTTTCAGACTTAGTGAAATTAACACAAGTCTGGAATTTAACAACAGGAAGCCCACTTTAGAGCATGAAAAATACATGCTACAGGAACTTAACATGGCAAAGCAAGGCCTGGAATGAAGCTACTCAAAACACTTAACAAAAGTCCCTTAGTGACCTTGAGCCAAAAGGGATAAGAAAATACAATTGCAAGCATGTGAACATGGCAAAAACATAAACAGATCTCAGACTTAGTGAAAAACTGGAGCATGCAAGTCAGTTAACGTGTAGGCATGTTTACGAGCTCGATGCACTCACTACAGAGCATGGAATGACAAACTAAGCATACACCCATCAAGAATACATGGCATAGAAGCTAGACATGGCAAGAACAACAACATAGCATGCACGGATCAATAGCAACATCCTCGGCAAAATCGCTAACAAGTCAACAATCTGCCAGGATTCACGAAATAGCAAAAGTAGAGCTCGATTGACTCAAGCTAGAGTGCTCCATAAATGCAAACAAAGACATGGATGGATAGAGAACCACAATGTTAACAAATCATCCTTACTGATCATCCTCAAAAGAGGCACGGATCACTAGTAAACAACATGAACATATGGCATAATGACAAAATCAGGACAAGGACTTAGAGACATTCTAAGTCCCTGA
Organism: Triticum urartu; assembly: GCF_056163025.1. Lineage (NCBI taxonomy): Eukaryota > Viridiplantae > Streptophyta > Magnoliopsida > Poales > Poaceae > Triticum > Triticum urartu. The sequence goes on along the minus strand of NC_141874.1, from coordinate 365,879,854 downwards.
AATCAGCATTACCGAGTACACTACTTTGCAAGCTTGTGCTAGTCACTACACATATCAAAAAAATATATGGTAAGCACATATGTAAAGATGGCATGGCATATAACAAAACTCATGTAGAGCTCAGGAGCATATCATGCACTCATTAATCATGGCAAAAATGACAAATATCTATTTGATGAAATAGATCTGCCAAAATTATCACATAGCCCTCTTCCAACAGCATTTCGGGAATCAAGATGAGCTCAAATGAAAATGATGCAATAAGATGAAATGATGTACTCTTTGAGACAAACATTTTGATATGCTACACGCGCAAATCGGAGCTACGGATGTAGCGTTACGACATGATGAAGATTGCAAAAAAATAAGGGGAGAGGGGGAAAGTCAACCCTCTCTCAGATCTAGATTTGGCACGCGAACCGAGGTTCGGCGGATCACTGTAACAGGAGGTCGTCGCCAGAGTTCTTCACCGGAAAAGAGACGACGGTGGCCGGACTTGCCGGAGGGGAGGTCGCCGGGGTGAGGAGGCGCGGCGGAGACGGTGGTCCCGGGCGGCGCGGCGAGGAGCTAGGCGCTCGCCGGCGCGGGCGGCGGTTGGTGAGGGAGGCGGCGGCCGGAGTTGGCGGGGTCGGCGCCGGCGACGAGGCATGTCGCGGCGGAGGCGGCAGCCGGCGCGGCCTCGGGCGAGTGGCGGCGGAGGCGGGCCGCGGGGGCCTCCCGCGGGCCGAGCGGGCCGGGCGGCGGCGCGGCGAAGGGGGCTTCAGGCGGGACAGGTGGCGCGTGGCGATTGGCGGCGGCGGTGCGTCCGGCGTGGAGCGGACATGTCCGGTGCAGCAGAAGACGAAATCTAGGGTTTCGGGGGAAGAAAACCCATGATTTCGGAGGGGGGTCTATTTATAGGCATAGAGGGAGCTAGGAAACTCCAAATGGAGTGCGATTTTCGGCCACGCGATCGTGATCGAACGCTCTAGGCGATGGGAGAGGGTTTGGTGGGTTTTGGGCCAAATTGGAAGGGTGTTGGGCTGCAACACAACCGAGGCCTTCTCGGTCCCTCGGTTAACCGTTGGAGTATCAAACGAAGTCCAAATGGTACGAAACTTGACAGGCGGTCTACCGGTAGTAACCCAAGGCCGCATGGCAAGTCTCGGTCCAATCCGGAAATGTTTAACCCCCACACACGAAAAGAGGTAGAAAGGACCACCGAAGGACAAAGGAGCGCCGGAATGCAAAACGGACAACGGGGAAAATGTCGAATGCATGAGACGAACACGTATGCGAATGCAATGCACATGATGACATGATATGAGATGCATGAAAAAGGTAACAACATACGGAGACAAAAACCCGACACCGAGGCAAATAAAATAATTTAGGCCGGAAACGGTAAGAATTGGAGTACAGATAAGGTAAATTACATTCGGGGTGTTACATATTTAGTGGTACGTAGCATCACAAACGGTCATACAGAAACCAACAGGGCTGCCTTCTCCCTGCAGTCGTAGTGGGACTGTTGTAGACGGTGTCTCATTGCAAGCATCTTTAGATTCTTGTGGAAGCCGACGAGGTGATGGCTAATTGTGTTGTCTCAAGGAAGCCTAGAGCTTGTGATGGTGTTATCGTGGTTGAGGTAATCGTAATTATTGTATTCGACACTTTTTTATCGGGCCATGTATCCTAACACACGATGGATTTATTGTGGCTGGATTGTCGTGGCCGTGGTAAATCCAGCCGATGCAAGCGAAATGGAACAGAAGAATCCAACAGGAGCGACAAACTTGATTGAAAACGCTCAAATTGAAGCCTACAAGAAACCCGAAGACTGAGACACATGTAAAGATAGTACGGCTACCATTGTCTCAAACAAGCAGCCACCACCCTTTTTTTTGAGACAAACAAGCAGCCACCAGCTAACATTAAGAACGTGGCACACGTGATCCCCTTCAATGTTTAATTTCGGCTCGATCTGCAAACCAACAATTATCAACGGGCTAATAATACCATTCTGGTCAGATGACAGGAAAAGAAAGGTGAGAGTAATCTCGGATAGGTAGAGGTTTCCCTATTCTGATGACAAATGCCAAATCTTTCAAAAAAATCTGGGTGAACAGATCAGCTGACAGTGATGTTTCAAAAAAAATCACAGTAGTCCTTACAGTACGCTACAAGAGTTCCGCCTTTCGGGGCAAAATATCCTCCTTCTTATCTGTCGTCCATCTTTTTCTGCCGTCTGAAAACTAGTCTCTTTAGTTATGATGATCAAGTATTAAACTTGTGTAAAAAGTTTCACCAACGAATGACTTTTATGGTATTCTAGGCAAAAAAAAAATCAAACGCTATATACAAGTACGCACATTTTGCCCTCGAAGGTATGTTTTGTTTGTCGTGAAGTTAACAGAAATTATTCCTTGGTGGAACTTTGTAGGAGTACAATACTTGATCATATTTCTTTTCACAAAAGTTTTGGAATGTTCACGCTTGTTTGTAATTATTATATTATTTTGTGCATCCAAATCATCAGTGTTCAAGTCCTAGACTTATCTTTAGTGGTTGTATTTTTTTGGATTTATTTCAGGTTCTTTTGTCGATGTGCGTTTAATGAAAGGAAACGTCCCGTCGACTACGAAGGCATTTGTGACGACTTTTTGTTATTTTCAAGATGATGTGTCGGCTCAGTCTTTCAGAGGTGCTCATACGGGTAGAGTATGCGGGTGTGTGTTCATATAAATGAGTATATGTGTGTATGTATGAGTGTCTGCATTTGTATTGTGTTCAGAAAAAAAATACTTGTGCAAATAGGGTGCACTGGCACCCGGGTACACCAAGTTTCCTTCTTGTGTAAGTCCATCTTTTTCAACTCTGGCCTCTAATATACAGACAAATATAATTTGATGCGGTGAAATAGTATGGTTAACTACCCACCAAAATAAATACTTATTGAAAGTTATAATAACTCAAATAATAAATGTTAGAATAAATCCGAGGTACTTCGTCAATCATTCGAGGACCAAGCAATCACACGAGCACGACACCGAGATTTGTTAATGAGGTTCACCGATATGGCTACATCTCCGAGGCCTGACTATGGGCGCTCCTCCCCATGACACCGCTATAATACCGTACTCGGTCGCCCTGGACACCGGCACATGCCGCCGGCTTCCCCTGCGTTCCGGTGCTATTATGTTGGCATAGGTTACATCGTGTGTCTACCCCCGCTATATATGAGAGGCCTAGGATACAAGTGTCCTATTAGGACACAACTCCACATCCTATGTAAACACAATATAACTCCTAGTCCAACTGTAACCTACCTTGTACACAATATTCGACACAACTCTAACAAACTCCACCTTGACGAATATTCTCCAACATCTTGAATTCGTCCATGCGTCAAACTTCCATGTACATTGGACTTGAGTTTATCCCATGAGCACCGCTACTACTCCAAAGACTCCATATGACTCCACCTGCAACTTGTAGTCCCTCCTTTTCTTGATCACAGTCAACACTCGAGCAAAATTAAGTTTCACATTACTCTAGTTTGCGCTCCCAACTTCCAGAGCATTAGTCCAACACCATCACACACTGATCATTGACCTGCGTGAAGGTGAACAACTCACATATTAGGTGTCACATATAAGAGTTACCTGAACTCAACATCACCGCTCCTTTCTTGACCGCCTGTCTGAAACTTGAAGGAATTTCACCATTGCTTGTAGTCATCCCGAGTCAAATTCGCAGTTGTCTCACCACATGTATGACCACCAGAGCCCTGGCCCGTTTCCATGCCCCGTGCGTACCGCACACCTCACCGCTATTACCACGTCGAGCCTCCACTGTCCCGATCGAGTCACAAGGGTCGCGAACCCACACCACTCAACCCCCATGGCGGAGTACCACCGATCATTGCCGACCGATGACGAGTTTCATGCTTCCATCAGACCACTGGGCTCTAGTCCGAACTACGTGTCCCTCGCTTTTTCTCGCTGAAATAGGCTTCAACTCTCCGTTAACTTACGACGTAGCCCCTCCATCAGCACAGAGTGTAGTCATCCGTCAGACTCCAACCCCACCTTCAACATGACTCCATGGTGGTTGTACGTGCCACCCTCCCGCGCCCTGTCGACTCCAAGCTCTCATGTGCACCGTCTTGAATCAACCCTACGCAATAGTCTGTCGAAGCCGCACAAGCCCTCAAGCCTGCACCATGTGTTTCCACGCCCCAGAAGTCGGCCACCATCAGCATCACGCTCCTATGTCGTCGTCGCTGAAATCACCACCGTATTCTGCTTTGACCAACATCCACGTCGATCCATCAGACTGTCCAGTCCGACCCAGCTGAAAAAATATCCGACTGCAACCATGCTCCACCTTGCGTCATGACCAGCCCCGCACATCTCAATGCATTGCTTGACGCCATGTGTTTGCATGATCCTGTCACGACGCGCTCCAGACTCCTCGAGCCTTTTACGCACGTCGCCTTCTTCGGCCGCATGCACTTCATCTTGATCAACTTGGCTCCCTGCTACCCTTCAAGTATACCTAGTTCTCCAACAGATTATTCCTGCATATCTCTGGTGCAACACTTGAATATATATTATAACCTGCCAGCTCCATTGATCACGTGAATTTGCGGCGTTGCGTCATAATCCTGCTGCCATCCTGCACACAATCCATGCCCAAAACAAAGAGCCAAAAGATAGATATCCAACATGCGTACACGTACCAAGAGACATGTACGAACTCATCTCCCGTCCTTTTTTCTTTGTTTTCTTTCGACACACCCGATTGATATGATGGCCTGCATTATCTGACTCTTCTTTTTAACAACAAATCTCATGCCTTCACACTGCAACCTCCTATAGCAGCCATGACTTAGTACACACGAAATCAATCCAGCCTCGCGCAATCATACTGCTACACGGCTCCTGCGCGTTGTGCACGTTGGCCAGCCCAACACGGGCCTCACCTGACCTGGGCCAGCGCCCCCCCTAGCTTCCAAACGGCCTACCACGCTGCTCGATACGCTGCACCAAGCTGCTGCTGCATCGGTTGGAATTTGATCTCGGCGAAACACACCACGATCCGATCTGGATCCCGCTGCCGCTATACGCTAGGTTGCCTGCTGCACGTGCACGCGCCGCTGCCGTTGGCCGCGCGACTACTGCTGCCTTCTGGTTGCTGCTTTCGATCGCTATCTCGAGCAGATATCTTCGCCCCACCGTCGAATTGTTTCCATCGCAGCACGCGACCAACTCGATCCAACGAATTCTTCCACTCCTTCCTCTAGATCAATAAACCACGACCTCTTCGTAACCTTGCTCATGATACCACTTGTTAGAATAAATCCAAGGCACTCCGTCGATCATTCAAGGACCAAGCAATCACACGAGCACGACACCGAGATTTGTTAACGAGGTTCACCGATATGGCTACATCCCCGGGGCCTGACTATGGGCGCTCCTCCCCATGACACCGCTACAATACCGCACTCAGTCGCCCTGGACACCGGCACATGCCGCCGGCTTCCCCTGCGTTCCGGTGCTATTATGTTGGCATAGGTTACATCGTGTGTCTACCCCCGCTATATATGAGAGGCCTAGGATACAAGTGTCCTATTAGGACACAACTCCACATCCTATGTAAACACAATACAACTTCTAGTCCAACTGTAACCTACCTTGTACACAATATTCGACACAACTCTAACAATAAACTTAGGTAAAAAGGTCACAATAAAAAATATGTATAAAAGACCATGCATATTGACATCTAAATGCTATGTACTCCCTCCGTCCCACAATATAAGATCGTTTTTCAAGCTAGATTACTATAAAAGGAGTCATAAAGTGAGCAGTTGTCGCTGGTGTTGCCACGGGACACCTTAGCGATGAATTGGTGTGAACTTTGTATTAAGATTCACTGGCTCCAATCAACTGGAATGTGGGGGCTCTTTTTCTGAAAGGGATGGAAGAGGTGGCAATTGACGTTGACATAGAAGAAGTCAGTAAGGAATGTCATGAACTTATCCAGGAAAAGAGTAGTATGTGTTCCGTGTGATGTATCATGGGTTGATCACGAAACCAAAGCGAAAAGACATGAAAAAAATCTCAAATTGATGGTAAAAACGAATGGTAGATCATGTAGCTAGAATATATTATTTGGTCATGCTATCTAGATCCAGATACCGGCATGACAATACATTAAAAGAGGTGAGGCCTCCCTATTCCCCATCGGGTGTGTGTATCCATGTGATGGATCTCCCTTCGTATATTCAAACGAGGCATGTCACCGCGGAAATATCTGTAGTTTCATTGACTAGGAGAAGTTATGTTTTGTTAGAAAAGATAAAAATTGTTTATTCTCAACTTTGATTCACAAAATCTTACCACGAGATGTCACCACCAATTGTTGATCTAGTCAAGATAGTTTTGGTAGGCTGATCGGTGGTCGTTCGCCCGTTCAAAGGTAAGTCCTAAGATTTGCGCTTCATGGCAATAACATAGAGGATTGGCATTACACACACCGAGTTGTATAAAAAACCTCTCGTTGATTATTGATGAGCTCAATAAGATCGCAGAAGTATGTACACCGCCTATTTAGGAGATTGAGCTTAAAAGCCAATCCAATTAACATATTGCACGTCTACTGTGAGATTAGAAGATGAAACGCTACCGAAGGTCAAAATCTTAATTCATTATTGCAGGTGATAGTAACACAAGCTATTTTCATATGGTGACCAATGATTGACATAGGAAAAGGTTGTTCCCAGTAGGATGAGGGGCCGATCAAGGGGCAAGCATAGCTCAAGGAATCATAACGTAAAAGTTGTTTTGAGTTTCCAAAGGATTTCTCTTGACGAATCCTGCACGGAAGGGACATTCCCCATGTTTCGGATGAGGAAAATGATCTTCTTATCTCTCCATTTACTAAGAAGGGAGGTGAGAGCGGTTGTGTCCAAATGGATCATAACGAAGCTCTCGGACCGAATGGCTTCCCAATAGAGTTATATCAAAACTTTTTGCATGTCATTAAGGATGACCTTATGGAGTTGTTTGGCCAGCTTCATGTCCGTCAAACTCGATATGTTCTGGCTTGCCTAAGACTAATGAGTCCAGTCGGATTCAAAAATATAGACCCATATGTCTCATCAATATTATCTCTCAAATTTTAACAAACATACTCAATGCGGTGGCTGATACGTCTCCGTCGTATCTACTTTTCCAAACACTTTTGCCCTTGTTTTGGACTCTAACTTGTATGATTTGAATGGAACTAACCCGGACTGACGTTTTTTTCAGCAGAATTGCCATGGTGTTGTTTTATGTGCAGAAAACAAATATTCTCGGAATGACCTGAAACTCCACGGAACATCTTAGAAAAAACAATAAAAAATCCTCGCCAAAGATGAAGACCAGGGGGCCCACACCCTTCTCACGAGGATGGGCCCCCCTAGGGCGCGCCCCCTACCTTGTGGGGCCCCTGGAAACCCTCCGACGCCAACTCCAACTCTATATATTTGCTTTCGGAGAGAAAAAAATCAGAGAGAAGAAATCATCGCGTTTTACGATACGGAGCCGTCGCCAAGCCCTAAAACCTCTCGGGAGGGCTGATCTGGAGTTCGTTCAGGGCTCCGGAGAGGGGGATTCGTCGCTGTCATCATCATCAACCATTCTCCATCACCAATTTCATGATGCTCATCGTCGTGCGTGAGTAATTGCATCGTAGGCTTGCTGGACGGTGATGGGTTGGATGAGTTTTATCATGTAATCGAGTTAGTTTTGTTAGGGTTTGATCCCTAGTATCCATTATGTTCTGAGATTGATGTTGCTATGACTTTGCTATGCTTAATGCTTGTCACTAGGGCCCGAGTGCCATGATTTCAGATCTGAACCTATTATGTTTTCATGAATATATGTGAGTTCTTGATCCTATCTTGCAAGTCTATAGTCACCTACTATGTGTTATGATCCGGCAACCCCGAAGTGACAATAATCGGGACCACTCCCGGTGATGACCATAGTTTGAGGAGTTCATGTATTCACTATGTGCTAATGCTTTGTTCCGGTTCTCTATTAAAAGGAGGCCTTAATATCCCTTAGTTTCCAATAGGACCCCGCTGCCACGGGAGGGTAGGACAAAAGATATCATGCAAGTTCTTTTCCATAAGCACGTATGACTATATACGGAATACATGCCTACATTACATTGATGAATTGGAGCTAGTTCTGTGTCACCCTATGTTATGACTGTTACATAATGAACCGCATCCGGTATAATTATCCATCACTGATCCGGTGCCTACGAGTTTTCCATATACTGGTTCTCGCTTATTTACTTTCCCGCTGCTACTATTACAATCACTACAACATACCAAAAACATTACTTTTTCTATCTTTACTTTTGTTGCTGCTACCGCCACTATCATATTACTTTGCTACTAAACACTTTGCTGCAGATACTAAGTTTCCAGGTGTGGTTGAATTGACAACTCAGCTGCTAATACTTGAGAATATTCTTTGGCTCCCCTTGTGTCGAATCAATAAATTTGGGTTGAATACTCTACCCTCGAAAGCTGTTGCGATCCCCTATACTTGTGGGTTATCAGTGGCAGATTGCATATTTCAGTCCACACAGACATCCTTCATGCAGGGTGGGAATATCCTAGACGGGAAAGTAATCCTGCACGAGACTGTGCATAAACTCCACCATACAAAGTTGAGCAGGGTGGTATTTAAGGTGGACTTCAAGAAGGGTTGTGACATTTTCAAATGGCCTTTTATCCAATAGACTCTAATAATGAAGGGCTTCTCTAAAAAATGGCACACATGAGTCCTTAGTTTCATGACTAAAGGTAATGTGGACATAAAAATCAATGATGACATTGCTCATTGCTTTCAAACAAAAAGTGACTATGACAAGGAGACTCAGTGTTCCCAATGTTATTTAACATTGTGGGATGATATGCTAGTGAACATCTTAGAGTGCAAAAAGAATTCCAAGAAAATTTGCTGAGTGGTGCCACACCTGGTGGACGAAGGATTGTCCATTCTTCAATACGCAGATGGTACAATTATTTTTATAAAGCATGGCTCAAAAAAGGCGAAGAACATGAAACTAGTGTTATCAGTGTCTCAGCAATTGTCGAGTCCTAAAATAAGCTTCCATACAAATGATTTATTTTGCTTTGGGAAAGCCAAGGGGGGTTATCATGTCCAATTATTTGGTTGTAAGCAAGGCATGTTCGCACCTTGGTATTTGGTAATCCCAATACATTATCATAGGTTCTCAAATGTTCATTAAAAATAATGTGTGTGAGCAGTTAGAGAAAACTCTCTACTTGGAGGGGCAAGTTTCTGTCCGCTAGAAGGAGGCTCATACTTATCAACATTATGCTCAACAATAGGGTTTTTTACTGGCTCTCTTTTTTTCTAAATTCCAAATGGGGTGCTCCATAAGTTGTGCTAGTTTAGGTCCATACTTACATGGCAAAGTGATGGTGAAAATAAAAAAGAAATATATACTAACTAAATGGAGTGTAAATTGACGTCCAAAAAGAGCAAGGTGGTCTTGGAATTCAAGGCCTCGAGGCCAAATTTGGCTTTCTCAGTAAATGGCTTTTCAAGCTTCTAATTGGGGAGTGGGGTGTGGAAAAATAATAAGGACATCCCTACTAAAATAACACCCCCAGGACACGTGACCATGCCAACTCAAGTTTCAAAAACACAAGGACCAATGACTAGACTTTCACATGCTAACTCAAGTATCACAAACTTTCATTTCTAGGAACTATTCTAAGTGTTTATGATAATATGATGATGCCTAAGTGAGATGTATTTGTATTACTCATAAATGAAGGATCTAGCATGGACAAGCCGAACATGCACTGAAGTGTAATCAAGGATGGAGATGGCGTCAAGCATACAAGGAACAAGAAGGAAGTTGCGAGTGGAGATTCTGGGACTTTAAAGCCACCATGATGACAAGTGAAGACATGAAGAAATGTACAAGATGACACTTTATAATTCCGTTCATGGTAATCTATAGGTGTCGCGCTACTCAAATTTGGGCTATGTCAATACATTTTCAGAGTAAAAGACTATGTGTAGTTTTTAGACTCTTTATTTAGGGAAGAGATCAAACTTATCCCCTTAGAGCATTCAATTAGGTTTTGGTTTTGTTGGTTTGAGCACATTGTTAATGAAGTACTTCATCTTATATCCATAACTCATATTGCACCTCGGAAATTATTGTTTGTTCTTTGGTTGCATACATGGATTGATCTTCATAATCAGGTTGAATGTGTTTCTAACACCGTCAAAAACCATACTAAGAGTTGGCTTAGCGATTGCTAAGGCAGACCGTCGAGTGAACGGTGTAGCCGGGTAATCAAAGTCAGCTCCAACGAAATCAATACTATCACATTGAAAGAGTAGTAAACCCTTGTACAAAAAATATCTTCTGAAACAATTAGATGGGGTCGAAGGCTCTCTCCCATATTTACTGGAAGTCAATGGATACACACTTTTGGGTTGGTCTAACGCAGTGAAGTAATATTTCTTTCACTTTGAATCTTTTTCTATTAAGAAAGATTCGTAGATTCATTTTTTGGAGGATATCTAGTTGAGCAATGTCACTTTTCGAAAACAATATCTAGCCCTGTACCATAATGTTTGGAATAAAGCGACGCAATTGCACAAGTGTTGGTGTTGGGGAACGTAGTAATTTCAAAAAAAATCCTACGCACATGCAAGATCATGGTGATGCATAGCAACGAGAGGGGAGAGTGTGATCTACGTACCCTTGTAGACCGAAAGCGGAAGCGTTAGCACAACGCGGTTGATGTAGTCGTACGTCTTCATGGCCCGACCGATCAAGCACCGAAACTACGGCACCTCCGAGTTCTAGCACACGTTCAGCTTGATGACGATCCCCGGACTCCGATCCAGCAAAGTGTCGGGGAAGAGTTCCGTCAGCATGACGGCGTGGTGACGATCTTGATGTACTACCGTCGCAGGGCTTCGCCTAAGCACCGCTACAATATTATCGAGGATTATGGTGGAAGGGGGCACCGCACACGGCTAAGAATATGATCACGTGGATTAACTTGTGTCTATGGGGTGCCCCCTGCCTCCGTATATAAAGGATCAAGGGGGGGTGCGGCCGGCCAGGAGGAGGGCGCGCCAGGAGGAGTCCTACTCCCACCGGGAGTAGGATTCCCCCCCCCCTTTCCTAGTTGGAATAGGATTCGGGAAGGGGGAAAGAGGAGAAAGAGAAGGAAGGGGGCGCCGTCCCCCTCTCCTTGTCCTATTCGGACTAGGGGGGAGGGGCGCGCGGCCCAGCCCTGGCCACCTCTCCTCTCTTCCACTAAAGCCCACTAAGGCCCATATACCTCCCGGGGGGTTCCGGTAACCTCCCGGTACTCCGGTAAAATCCCGATTTCACCCGGAACACTTCCGATATCCAAATATAGGCTTCCAATATATCAATCTTTATGTCTCGACCATTTCGAGACTCCTCGTCATGTCCGTGATCATATCCGGGACTCCGAACAAACTTCGGTACATCAAAATGCATAAACTCATAATATAACTGTCATCAAAACCTTAAGCGTGCGGACCCTACGGGTTCGAGAACAATGTAGACATGACCGAGACACGTCTCCGGTCAATAACCAATAGCGGAACCTGGATGCTCATATTGGATCCCACATATTCTACGAAGATCTTTATCGGTCAGACCGCATAACAACATACGTTGTTCCCTTTGTCATCGGTATGTTACTTGCCCGAGATTCGATCGTCGGTATCTCAATACCTAGTTCAATCTCGCTACCGTCAAGTCTCTTTACTCGTTTCGTAATACATCATCTTGCAACTAACTCATTAGTTGTAATGCTTGCAAGGCTTATGTGATGTGCATTACCAAGAGGGCCCAGAGATACCTCTCCGACAATCGGAGTGACAAATCCTAATCTCGAAATACGCCAACCCAACATATACCTTTGGAGACACCTGTAGAGCTCCTTTATAATCACCCAGTTACGTTGTGACGTTTGGTAGCACACAAAGTGTTCCTCCGGCAAACGGGAGTTGCATAATCTCATAGTCATAGGAACATGTATAAGTCATGATGAAAGCAATAGCAACATACTAAACGATCGGGTGCTAAGCTAATAGAATGGGTCATGTCAATCACATCATTCTCCTAATGATGTGATCCCATTAATCAAATGACAACACATGTCTATGGTTAGGAAACATAACCATCTTCGATTAACGAGCTAGTCAAGTAGAGGCATACTAGTGACGTTTGGTTTGTCTATGTATTCACACAAGTATTATGTTTCCGGATAATACAATTCTAGCATGAATAATAAACATTTATCATGATATAAGGAAATAAAATAATAACATTATTATTGCCTCTAGGGCATATTTCCTTCAGTTGGGTATGTCCCGAATCATGTGATGTTTCGGAAGGATTGGTTGGGCTTCGACTTGTGAGGTACAATTATCACCAGGGCACAATGTATTTCGCTGGACCCTGCATCGGAATGGAAGCTTCTCGATGGACTCTATATACCATACGTGTGTCCATTTTGATGCTCCGGTAATGCATAATAAATAAACTCGAAAAATGAAGATGCCCTTGCAAACCAAAAAAATCTATTGAAATACTGCAAACATGTGGCCCTAACTAAGGACAACTTAGCAAAGCCCAACTAGATTGAAAGTAGAAAAGTTTGCTTCTTCCAATTAAATGGAACAATCAAATATATTTTCTTTCAATATGAGTTTACGCGTGGTCAGATAGGTCACCTCTAACTTGTATCTGCCTCGTAGTGTTGCCAATATGTTGGCAGTTGGTTACCAAGCGTTGATCCAAGAATAGAATTCCCATCCAGGTGGGAGTAAAAACGTTTGATCACCTTGGCTATGTAGGATTGATTTGTTCTTTTGCTAATAAATGCTTCTCTGCACAGCAGGTTATTTAGCAACGTACACATTGACTGTTCGTGATGTATTCTCAAGCGAATGAAATTCCAATCACTCTTGGAATTTCATTCGCTTGAGAATGATTGGAATTTCATTCTTAGCTATGCACGCAGAACAGAAAGTAATCCCCGGACGGGCTTGACCGTCAAAGAGAGAAAAAAGAGATGGGGTTGGCGATCTGAGGGCGCCCGTCGGGCCGACCGTGATGGCGGCGGCGGAGGTGACGGTGCCGGCGAACGCCGGAGCCGGGAAGGGAGGGAGTCTGCTAGGTGGGGATCTGGAGGTGGAGTGGAGAAGAGTTAGAGATAAGTCAAAGTTAGTATCCCGGGTATCGCGTGTGTCACGGGAGTGCATCAAGAGATGGAAGAGGAAACTGATTTTCCAGATTGAAGATGTAGAGGACGAGATTAGGGGGAGGAAGAGATGGCAGATCGAGGGAAAGGGAGGAGATAGTTGCCACGAGACCGTTGAGGTGGGAGGAGTTATGGGAAAGGCGCCGTTGACGGCGTCCATGAAAGAGGAAACTAAGTTGATTTCGGTCTTGTTTTCTCCTGAATTTCTGCCTCCTCTAGTTAATTCGTGATTACTGGGAGTGATTCTAGATGGAAACAAGGCCAATTTGAAGATCAAGTTTGCTGCGGGTGGGTCGTGCTTTCCTCATCCACCCCTAGTTGTCCATTTTCCCTTTGCTAGTCTTCGCCTCTCTGTTGTTCTTGGGTTCGAGAGGAAGAGGAAGGTGATGGAGGAGATGTCCCAGGAGAAGAGGAGTGTGGAAGGGATGGGAGTGGACCAGCAGCAGAAGAACCAAGAGGAGGGTAGGCGCTCGCCGGCGGGGACCATGGCGACCCCGTCGACACCTCCAGTGCTGATTCGCAAGGAAAAATATGTGTCCAAGCTTCAGCAGGCAGGTTCAGGCTCTGTTGTGGTGGACTTGGAGGAGGTGCATCGGGCGGCCAGTGGGTGGCTGGTGGTGGGTCGATTGCTGGCAGAATTTGAGGCAGATCCCGGGGCTATCCTCAGTGAGCTCCGGCGAGCATGGCGTCTCCATGGTGAAGTCGCTCCGCAGAGGGTGGCAAGTAGTGATGGTTGTTTTGTCGTGAAGTTCCGTGATCAGAGGGATAGGGACTCTGTCCTCCATGGTCAGCCCTGGCAGTTCAACAAGGATGGGGTCATCTTTGCACCATTTGATGGCAAGGGCAAGCCAGCAGATATCAACCTTGGAGTCATGGAGATATGGGCGCAAATTAGAGGGATGGATTATGAACTTATGACTGAGAAGATGGGATGGTCCCTGGGGGCAAAACTGGGCGAGGTGGTGGAGGTCTCACACCGCAACGGAGTCATTGTTGATGAGTACCTGCGGGTGCGGGTGAAGCACCCTCTTCATGAGCCTCTACGCAAACACATCTCCATCAACCCGAAGGGCAGCTGCATTGAAATTAGGTTCGACGTGAAGTATAAAAAATTGCCAAATTTTGCCTCTTTTGCGGTTTGGTAGCCCACTCATCGGCAAGATTTTGTAGCACTCCAAGAGACTCTGGGAAGCCGGAGTTCACTTCTGCAATTCGAGTGGCTCCTTATTGGAAGGAAAGGAATTCTGTGAGGATATCTGTGATGTTCCAAGAGGCTCTGCCAAAGATGAAGCAAGTGCATGAGGAAGCTATCAAGGAAGTGGAGAAGGGCGTTCGCAATCTGGTGGTAACGGTGAATTACATGACGGAGTTTTCTGATCTTGTTATGCAGGACGGCGCGAGTGTGGTGCCGGGGCTGGCACCAACGCTACCTTCCTCTATTGGGGGCTCCTCCAATCATCTGCTTCCTATTTCATCAACACCTTCGCCTTGTCTGGAAGGTGTGCCTTCCGGGCTGTTACTGGAGGGACCTTCCAAGGGGGGGTCGTTCGCCCCTTCGTCACACCCGGCCACTGCTACTGGGGCGCTCAGTCAACAAGGCTTGAGCCCCGCATCAATTGCTGCTCTTCATCAAGCTGTGCTCGCCCGGGTAAACCGAGTGGGAAAGGACTCCATCACCTCTGAAGGCTTGAACCCCGGCCAGAAGGGTCGGGGTCTGGTACCTGCCTCCTCTGCTCTTTTCAGCCCCTGCCTGGGTCAGGAGGGTCGGGGCGTGGGGGCTGTTGAGGTGTCTCCTGTGGATGCGCCTGTTGGCGAGGGGTCGGGAACTCGGATGACTCCACAAGGTGCTCCTGTTTTTATTTTCTCTGCTCCTAAGGTGGTTGTGCAGGGGAATGTAAAAGCTAACTGGAAAAGAATGGCTAGGGAGGGGGATAGGACTCAGGTCCAGGGTCACAATAGCAACAGGGGAGATGAGAATACATTTGGTCTAGGCATAGGTAAAAGGAGAGGCGCTCCTAGTTATGCACTGCATACGGGTAGTGATATCAACTTTTCTTTTGAGAATGCTAGCCTGGAGAGTAACGATCTGTTCCTGACTAGGGATGTGAATGCATGTTGTAAGAGGGTTTGTGGGGGTCGGGTTGAAAAGGTTTGGGGTGAGGATGGAGTGACCTCTCATGTTGCGAAGGAGTTAGAGGAGAAAGAGGAGGATTATGTAGAGGGAAGAAGGGAGTTTGTTGGAGAGAAGAAAGGTGCAGATAGTGCTTCGGCGGCCTCCGGTCAGGAGGACCGCCGGGAGAAATGAAAGCCATTAGTTGGAACTGTCGTGGAATGCTCTCTTCCACGGCAGTTCAGGAGTTTCTGGAGCTCCATGGCCGGACCTGTGCGGATTTAATTTTTATTTCAGAGTCGCACTTGAATAAAAATAAAGCTGACGAGCTACGTTGTAATTTAGGCTTTAATTCCATGTTTTTAGATGAAAGTGATGGAAAGTCTGGTGGTCTTGTACTTTTTTATCAAAAAGAGAATAAAGTCGAGTTGAACTATTTGTCGTCCCATTTCATTGATGTTATGTTTATGAATGATGAATCTGTGGAGTGGCGTTTTACGGGCTTCTATGGTAACCCAACATGGTACGAAAAACATTTATCTTGGGCTGACCTTCGCCAATTACATTCCAATGATGTTTATCCTTGGGTGGTTATTGGAGATTTTAATGAAATCCTCTACTCTAGTGAAAAAGAAGGGGGCAATGCTCGACCGAATGTAATGATGCAAGACTTTAGGAACTGTTTGAGTGATTGTAACTTGGCTGATATGGGCTGTATTGGGGATTCTTTCACTTGGAGAAGAGGGGACATTAGAGAAAGGCTGGACAAAGTTGTATGTAATGTGTAGTGGGCAAGGAAGTTCCCACGTGTTGCGGTTATCAATGGGGATCATGTACACTCTGACCATCGTCCTTTAGTTCTTAATACTGATTATTTTGATAGTAATCTCTTTAATTGTCCGAGCGGCTGTGTGAAAAAATTTGAAGCGAGATGGCTAAAAGAAGACACAGTGGAGCAAATTGTGAAGACTGCTTGGGAAAAAGCAAAATTGGCGGGTATCGGCCCATCTCTAGCCGCTCGGACTAAGGCGATGCACGATGACTTACACACCTGGGACCGCGATATTTTGAAGGGCCCTAAAAAGAGAATAAATAAGCTAAAAAGGAGCTTGAAAGGTTGAAATGTGGCCCTATTAGTGGGGAGTCCCGGTCGAGGCAAAAGGAAATTTTAGTCCTCATAGAGAATTTGTTGGATCAGGAAGAAATTTTCTGGTTACAGAGAGGGAGAGCTAACTACTTATTGCACGGAGACCGCAATACATCATTTTTTCATAATGTAGCGACGGCTAGGAAAAAAAGAAATAACATTAAAAAACTTCTGGATAACACCGGAGTGTGGCGGGAAGGTATAGAACTAAAGAATCATATTGTGAGTTATTTCTCAAATCTCTTCACTGCGGATGTTATTCAACCAAACAAGGATGTGTTATCTCTTGTGCGAAGAAGAGTGACCATGGAGATGAATGATGCCCTTCTCGCCCCTTACACTGTTGATGATGTTCGAAAGGCACTTTTTGATATTGGCGATTTAAAAGCACCTGGGCCAGATGGGCTTCATGCTATTTTTTATAAAAGATTTTGGCCTATGCTTGGGGATGATTTGGTTGATGAAGTCTTGAAAGCGGTGAACTATTGCGCTATCCCCGAGGGATGGAATGATACTGCAATTGTGATGATTCCAAAGGTCAATTCACCCGAGAAGGTAACTCAATTTAGACCTATTAGCTTATGTAATGTGGTGTATAAGATTATCTCCAAAATGTTAGCAACGCGCTTAAAGAGATTTATGCCTGATATTATCAGCCCGACTCAGAGTGCTTTTGTACCTGGAAGAATGATTACAGATAATGTTTTAGTTGCCTCTGAGAGTTTTCATCCGATTAAGAAAAAGAGAGATGGAAAGGAGGGTTCATGCGCTATCAAACTTGATATGCATAAGGCTTATGATCGGGTTGAGTAGCCTTTTTTGAAGGGAATTATGTTGAAACTTGGATTTCAGGAGAGATGGGTTAACCTTATTATGCAGTGCGTCTCCACTGTCGAATACAAGGTCCGGATTAATAATGAAGAGAGTGAGAGATTCAAGCCTACGAGAGGCTTAAGACAAGGAGATCCTTTATCTCCCTACCTCTTCTTATTATGTACGGAAGGTCTTACCGCTCTTTTGGCGCATGCGGGGGAGAATGATAATTTTTCTGGAATAAAAGTGTGTAGAGAGGCCCCCTCTATTACTAACCTTCTCTTTGCTGATGACTCATTGACCCTCATGAAGGCGAATCTTTGCAACGCGGAGACTTTGAAAGCTATCCTGGACTTGTACTGTGTTGCCTCGGGACAAATGGTGAGCGTTGATAAGTCTAGCATTTTTTTCAGCCTGAATACGAGAGTGGACACCAGGGAACAAATTTGCTCAATCTTGAACATCATGATCGAGGCTCTCAATGACAAGTATCTGGTTTTGCCAGCAAATGTGGGCGTAGATAAGTCCGATTGTTTTCAGCATTTGATCGATCGCGTCGTCATGAAAATTAGCGGGTGGAAGGAAAAATTACTGTCTACATGGGGAAAGGAAATTCTTCTTAAGTCTGTTGTCCAATCCATCCCTATCTATGCGATGTCCATCTTCAAAATTCCTAAAAAAAATTGTAAAGGAATAACTGACGCGATGTCGCATTTTTGGTGGGGTGATGACGACAACCATAGGAGGATGCATTGGATGGCATGGTGGAAAATGTGTGTCCAAAAAACCAAGGTGGTATGGGATTTCGTGATATCCATTGTTTTAACTTGGTGTTGCTGGCTAAACAGGCTTGGCGCCTTCTTGAGAACCCAAATTCTTTATGTGCCAGGATATTGAGAGCCAAATATTTTGCTGATGGAGACTTATTGAATGCAAAGCTTAAGAAGGGATCTTCTTTCACATGGCAAAGTATTATGTCGGGAGTTAGTACTTTGAAGAATGGTTACATTTGGCGAGTTGGAAATGGTCAGTCCATTAATATTTGGGACGATGCTTGGATTCCTAATTGTGCTACCAGGAAAGTCATCACTCCAAAGAGGGGTCATTTGTTGTCAAAGGTGTCGGACCTTATTGATCCCACTTCAAACAATTGGGATGAAGATCTCGTTAATCAAACTTTGTGGCCCATTGATGCTAATCGGATCCTCGCGATCCCTCTCCCACAATATGACATGACAGATTTTATTGATTGGAATTACACTAAGAATGGGATCTTTTCTGTTCGCTCCGCCTATGTCGTTGAGTGGAATCACCAGTATGGAAGGAAACTTAGTTGATCTAACGGATTGGGACGAATAAACTTTAACCCAATTTGGCATAAGATCTGGAACTTATCTTGTCCGGCAAAGGTTAAAAATTTTATTTGGAGGGTGTTGCATGGCACTCTCCCATGCCGTGTTACACTAGCCAATAGACATATGAAAGCTTCGCCAATTTGTCCTTCGTGTTCGTCTGGGCAAGAAGATACAAAATATTTGTTGTTCCAGTGCCAGAAAGCTAAGGACGTGTGGAGAAGACTTGGTTTGGACGGAGTTATTTCTAGTGCTTGTGAAGTTGATTATGCTGGTGAGGCTGTCCTGAAATTCTTATTACAATTGCCAAACCAAGATTTAGCTATTTTCGGAACCTAGAATACGCGTGAGATGATTGTCATCACGACATGGTATTTATGGTGGGAAAGACGTAAACTTGTACACAAAGAGAAAATTCAAGATGCTAAACAGATATCTATGGGGATTCAAGCTCTTACGACCAATTATGTTATTGCTTCCTCTCCTAATGCTTCCATGAAGAGGGGGGTTGGAGTCGGCCCCCCGTGGGCTTTGTGAAACTTAATGTTGATGCTTCTTTTGATCATGACCTTCTTAAGGGAACGACAGGAGTGGTTCTCAGGGACGACAAAGGAAATTTTATTGCAGGGGGCTGCTCGAAAATTGACTGGTGTGCAGACGTTCTCATGGCGGAATCTCTAGCGCTCAGGTTTGGGCTATCCCTGGCGCAAAGGGCGGGGTGTAATCGACTTGTCATCAATTCTGATAACTTAGAGATCATCGAGACTATGAATAATGAAGGACGGTCGGTGGGAGTGGCGGCGGCAATTTTTGATGATTGTTATTTTATTGCTTGTGATTTTTCTATGTCCAAGTTTGAACATTGTAATAGAGAGGCAAATAAAGTAGCTCATAAACTTGCCAGGTTTGCTAGATTTTCTGATACTGTTGATTGGTTTGAGGAGCCATTGATGAAATTGTACCCTTCTTCTTAAACAATGTATCCGTTATTTCGATTGAATAAAGTTATTATGTTTTCAAAAGAAAAATCCAATCACTCTTTTACAGTGGTCTATAAACCTTTGCTAATAATTTGGGTAAACATATTAAAGCCATATTATCTTGCTAGAGAAAGTGGATTATCATGTATCATTGTATATTAGCAATACCATATCCCACCAACCAGACTCAGATTCGGGTCGGACTGTGTTAAGATGTCAAAATTTTCTTGCCATACCCTATATTACTGGATCCAAAAATGTTTCAATCGGAACCTGTTCTAACAACTTTCACCCTTAACTGGTAATAGCTGCAAGACATGCAATACAGAGAAAGCATAATTCATCGGTATACAAAGACATCCTTTTGGACAAAAAACACTCTTGGTTTTACATTCACATCAGTGGAAGTATAGGTCACGCATGTCACTGGTGAAAAACTGACTCCCTCGTAAAGAAGACATCCTCAACTACAAAGTTGTTCAGACTTTGAAAACAAGAAAACAATTTTCTAAAATCTTTAAAAGCATCTCTAGCAGACCCCTTATTTTGCGAAACTGTAAACTCGGTTTACAGATTGCGTGGGGGCGTCTATATAGGCTCAAAATCGCCACGGCAGATCAGAAACTGTATCCAAAAACGTAAAATTTATAATAAAAAAAACATGTTTCACGCGAGAAATTTAAGCAAAAAACTCGCCAGAACATAGATCATTCTTCTTCACATAGGGGCAGAGCATTCGTACACAGCATAGATATATTACATAAAAGCTCGCCGGAGCTACGCCTTCATGAAGCGTCGGCGCTCAATCGGAGTCAAAGGAGTCGCAGTCGATGAAGAACTTCGCCTGCTCCGCCTTCATGAAGCGCAAGTCTGCCTCCTTGGACGTGTGCGCCTACGACGCCGCGACGCCCGTCTGGAGGAACATGTGCTCGTACTCGAGCTCACGGCAGTGGCGCTCTTTGGCCTACTTCAGCTCCCTCGCTGACCGCTCCAGGACGATGCGCTCGAGGTGCTCCTCCTGCCCCGGGGGGAGGTAGTCCTCAGGGCCGATCACGCGACGCGGCGGCCTCAAACTTGACGGCGCGCGGCCCGAGTTCCTCCGGCTCTCTCTTCATCGGGGTGAGCCGCGAGCTCGAGACACCCGCGGACGAGCTCCTCACGGCAGAAGAGCCGAAGGAGACGTGGCGGTGGCGGGCGAGCTAGCGCTCCAACTCGACCAGCTCGTGTCGGTCGAACGTCGGCAGCAGCCGGCTACCGCGGTTGAGCCACCTCCGCACGCCCCGCTTGCACGCAGCTTCAGATCTGGCACGGCGACAACGCTCCGCCTCATCCTGAAGCTGCCATAGCCATCCATGGCTTTTTCAAGCTCACCGATGACAAGAAATTGGGCAGAGGAGGGGAATCGCGGCGGATGCAAAGGGGAGGAGGGGAATCGCGATGGAGGCGGATAGGATTTAACCCATATCCGAGCGGTGAAACCCCATATATACCAGTACGGTGAGAGTTTTTGCGGGCCGCGGTAAATTATTTACAGGCCGGGCCGCGGATGCGGTTTTTATTCTGGCAAAAAAACGGGTCAAACCCGTATAGTTGCAAGAATTATACGGGTCCGCCCCTTTTAAGGGGTCTGCTAGAGATGCTCTAAGCTTGTTGTCATGGAAAGCGCACGCAATATAGATAAATGATAATTCAACATCATACGACATTCAGGCATGGATTGTTCACGTCATATTTTTCACAATATGATGCTGGAAGGTAAGCTCATCACAAATCCAGTTCCAGTTAAGCTCATAACAGAAGGGGCTTCCCCTTCCTCAGGGCAAAACACAAATCTTGTTGACACATCCCATCTAGAGATACATTCAGAAACAACCTCTCACTGAACAGTCATTGAGAGAATCTGGCGTGCAAGCCCAGGGTCCTGCTGAAGTAGCTCTCTAATGTTGTTCTCCACTTCTCCCAACTGTTTCTCAAGATATTCCTTGGAAGTCTAGCCATCATAAAAACCAATGTGAGTGAGGATCCATTTTACCCTTCAAATTTCGACACAACAGAACAAGGGTCATTCGCAGGCATACCTCCATCGACGATATTGCAGTCTCACTATCATTTAGCTTTTTCTCTTGCTCATTTACCATAAGTGATCTCGGCTCCAAAATAAACCTACAAGTAAAACGATGTAAAAACATGATATTATAAATACAGTTACCATACAAGAGCAGAGCAGTAAGCAGGCCCCTGGCAGAAGCTGATCTTCCAGATTTACTTACACTTTACCTGTAAACAATGAAAAACCATCAAAACCAGCAGGAAGCAATGCATATTTATATCCGATTCAAAATTGGATGATTGCAATTGCATCATTCGATGTGCAATGATGAAATTCAACCCAATGTGTGCAAAGGAAAACTAATAAACTAAATTTAGTCACCCAACTGAAATGTTTTGTACACAAACAGAAAGCCAATGTTCAACCAGTATAGCAATGGCTGCTAATCACGCAAGACAAGCAATGGATCAATGACAATTAACAAACCTACAGCAAAAGTTTTCACATTAAACACCACCCGTATTCACTTGTCACCATTCTGGTAGGTCCACCAATTTCTTCTCCAAGTACACAAAAATTGAAAATAAACTACAAACTACAATCATTGCAAAAAAGGACCGATTTCTAGCTAGCAATAATAAGATGCAGATTCATACTCCTCTACTTAGCTGAAACACAACATTTTTTTAGTGCATCGCTTCATGATATTATCAGCTGAATTACGAAGACAGCTAATTCCAGAGAGTAAATGATGAAAGCATCACTGTACTTCGTATTGCGACCTGGGTGGAAACCACATGAAAATCATGTTTCAAAGTTGTGGTTGCCTACTTTTTAGCTGCCTGAAATTAGTGGGAATCTTAGTCACTTTTTTATAAGCTGGCTTCTCCTCTTGTGCTGCCGTCATCCCTCCCACGCCGCGTCGGCTGACAGGCGGATCTAGGCAGCATCCTCACTGACAACCTCTGCACGCCACGGCGCCGCCATGGGTCCACAAGCACGAGGGCATCCTCCTCTCCGAGATGAAGCTACGCAGGCGTCCCTTCCTGCATTCCTAGCTCTCTGTCCAAGTTTGTTGTTTGCTTGCTTGATCTTTTCTCTGGAATGCAGGTGAAATATATCCCTCTGGCTCAGAGTCCCTTGTTTCTCCTCTGTGAGTTCAGGGCATTTTTTTTGTTGCCTTGTTCTTCCTCTCCTGCCTCTTTTCCCCATCCCTCAGATATGGGACGAAAATGGTGTACTTCTTTGGCATGTTTTTCTTCCGTACTTGCCCGCCCAGAATTATGCCTGATGTTCGATTCTGTGGTTTGGCTGGTTCTCTTATTCCACGGTTTGATTTTCCTTTACACCACGACCGTGATTTTTTTAGTTGTACTTCCCCCTGTGAATTGTGGGGAAAAAATCATTTTTTACCAGGAAAAATGGATTCATTATATATGTGCATGAGAGTCTGCTTTTGTTTATCAATAGACAGCTAACCACAGGGTTTTCCACTCAAAACTGCTCTCTTGTTTCAGCACTAGCATGTTGGAAGCTGAGTAGTGAATAAAACAATTTTACTTCTGGTGTAGGTTCTGCTGGAACCAGGGAAGATAGAAGAGTCTCAAACAAGGGCAATGTTAACCTTCATGCCGGTACTAACAAAAATGCACTGCTGAATGTTGCTCTTGGGCTGCCGGTTTGTTCGCTCGTTGTTGCATGAATTTATGTAAGACTTACAGCTAATTGTCTGGTGTATAACTGTGAACTATTCTTGTCCTGCTATACAGAATATCTGGGTGCAGTATATGACATGGCATACTTGTGTCAATGGTCCTGTTATGCTTCATGGTTTGGACGAAGGTTCACTAGATCTGACCTGGTAGACTTGGTATTATCAGGTAAGTGCAGCATCCAGTAACTACTTTGTTGAATAATTTAAGATTAAGTAAGAAAGAAGGTAAATACCTTTATCCATGGTTGGTCGAAAAGGTGAACAGATGAACCTGAACTCTTAGAAGTCCATGCTAGGTTGGTCTAAGAGAGGTGCCATGTATTGAATCAGTGATGTGTGTGGTGCTGCCAGGTCCCATTTTCATGCCTGTTATAGTCTTTTGGTTATGTAATCCTGCTTTGTTTGCTATTGCCATACGTGTCATAGGAGTGGTTAGCACAGCAATATAGCATTAAATGTCACGGCCATGACCTAACCAAGTAGCTGATGATTCACGCCTTCTCCACAGTTCTATTTGCCTTTATGGTAGTGGTAGCAGGTTGGAAGATTTTAGAGAGCCACCCGCCTCCTGTGGAGCACTGGAGCCTAACAATCGCAACTTTATGTTCAAACTTCTACCAAATTAGTGTATTGTACTACTTCCTGGCATGTCTTACTTTCCTAAGTTTGGGTGCAATTGTAGACTGATAATCATGCTGAACTGATAATATTACCATGGCAGAAAAAAAATGATGTATCATGTATTAGTTTCAATTTCTAAGTGAACTTGGCTCAGTTGTTCCGTGTAATTTTCCCAGTTAGGATTTCTCTTTGTTTTTATACTGCTCTTATATATAACTCAAAAAGAATTTGTTGCTCTCAGTATATATGTGTTTCCTGGCTTACATATCGTCTAATTACCCGTGGTAACACCAGTGAGGATTTTGTTGGTGCCCCAGCGCTTGCAATGATTGGATCGCTGGAGTTATTCAGAGAACAATTTATTTGAAGCTGAAATTGTTAGCAAACTGCCTGCGGGCGGGCGCGAAGGTGCGCCTTTGGCACTAATAGGCAAAAATCTTGGGAGTAATTTCTACCCTGACAGAAAAGAAAGAGAATAGCAAACTACGCAGGAAAACAAATAAAAAGATCAAGATTGAAATTATGCACATACTCCCTCCATTCCTAAATATAAGTCTTTTAGAGATTTCAATGTGGACTACATACGAAGCAAAATGAGTGAATCTACACTCTAAAATATGTCTATATACATCCGTATGTAGTCCATATTGAAATCTCTTAAAAGACTTATATTTAGGAACGGAGGGAGTAGATTACAGGTAGCTTGCAATACTCCATAACGTACAAGAACAAAGTGCAACTATTCTATGATAATCTTCAAAGGATGAATTATAAAGTGTCTACAGAGCAAATTAAAATGTGTGCAAGGCTGGGTGCAGCTTGGAGATCTGCCTATGGATGCTAACTACCTTTTCTTTTAGCAAATGCTGGCTGATTAGCTTATGTTTACTGCTGGTGGCTAATTAGCTATAGATTTGATCCAGCAAGCGTAATCTATTTAGGCGACACCCAAATGGGCCATACAACCATTGTTAATGGGCTTCAGAGGCTGGAAACAATGGGCACCCCGCCAATCGCAGGCATAACAGGGTTAAAGGGCAACAAATAGACTGAGAAAAAAAATCAGCCCCTGAAATTAGCATAAAGTGTAAAAGGTATCCAAAAAAATCAAAACACAAAGTATGTTGGGGAGGTGAATTTCTATAAGCATGTAACATCTCAAGCTCAAAATCAAATTCATTTGGGAGGTATTAATAGAAACAAATTCAGAAAATAGTGGTGAATAGTAAAACACCACTAGATGAACTTGTTTTTACATACCTCCAGAATGGATATGAGTTTGAACTAGAAATTTCACATGAGCATCTCCTCCTAACAAGCTGTTTTCTTTTTACAATTTCAGAACTTCCAAATGTGGTTTCCATGGAATTTTTCATCATAACTTGGTTACCACAGGGTATTTTCTCCACTGCATCTAAGGACAGTTACCACAGGATATTTTCTCCACTACATCTAAGTAAGTACAGTTTTGGACACATTTGGCAAAGGCATTGGTCAACAAATTTCGAGCAGAAATGACAAATAGCTTCGATGCATCCATTAGAAGAAAAGTAATTCTTACCAATGGCCTTGTAAGTGTTCGTATCATCAGGTAATTGGCTAAGTTCCTCCAGTGTAAGATACGCACGCTTCTTTTCACTCTCTTTAGAACGCATCTGAGTTTGTAGCTGATGAAAGAAGAAAACTGTTGTAATAAATGTTATCGGTCGGGGAATCTTGGGCACAAGTATATATGCTAGAGATACTGGAGGAATTTCTGACAGAGACACCCATTGCAAGGATAGCCACCACCGAGCAAGAAACCCAACAAGATAACATAAATGATCTATTTCAGCAATCTAAATAGCCATCAACTCAATAAAATCCCAATAAGATAACAAGATTCATATTATCATTATTTATGGCATGCCCATATTGCACAAAGACTAAAACAATGTGATAACATTGCGTGTGCATAATGGCTCAAATATATTTCAGCAATCCAAAATCTATCAACTTCTTATTCCACCGATGTTTCAAACTAAGGGCCTGTTTGGGACTGCTCCGCTTCATTAAAATCAGTTTCAATCCATCAAATCCACTTTGGAGCAGATTCATACAGAAGCTGTAGCACCAGCAAAGAGAATGTTTGGCTTCCATCTAGCTCCAGCTTCAAGAATGGGAAATTTGGTGGAAAGGATCTATTTGATTGGACAAGGGGGGAGAAACGAAGGGGTATCCACTTACTGGTGGCAGCGGTGGGTAATTTCCCCACAACTCCAGCTTCTAGAGTTTTTTGGAGCACCCCCTAAAGAGCTTCATAAAAAATTGGGAGCTGTACCCCAGATTCTAGTTTTTTTTGCAGAGCGGCATATCGTGGAGCTACCCCGTTTGACTTGTATTTTCTGGAGGGGAGCTGAATTTTAAGGAGCAGAGCAGTCCCAAACAAGCTCTAAGGTAAAAGTTAGAACATACTGTAAAATATATATGTTAGGACAGTTGGAAGGTACTCCCTCCGTCCTATAATGTAAGACGTTTTTTAACACTAGTGTAGTGTCAAAAAACGTCTTACATTATGGGACGGAGGGAGTACTTATCATTCATCGCTTGAATAAAGATTATGCTCATTAAGGTTGGCATTTACTATCTTTATGTACACAAGAATTATTTCTACAAGCAATGTACAATATAGCTCAGCCTTTAAAAATGGAGAAGATAATCAATACAGCTTTGAGCGATACACTGGCAGTCTGGCACCAATTAATCCTGCAGTAATATACCCCGAAAAGCCAAAAAATACTGGGTCTAGACTAGAAACAGAAGAATACCACACCAATTATTATATCATTCAGGAAAAAACAGATCATCTCACAATCCATGGCCCATGTACAATTTTGGTCCTCCTCTGTTCTAGCCAGGGTACTGGATGTCACATAATAGAGTACAACAAGAAATGCACCAGTGCTAATCACAGCAAAGAAAGCAATGTGAAAACTAGATGACAAGAAATAGATCACCGTAAATTATCCTTAGCTAAACAAAACAGCAAAAAAGCTTTTTAATAAATTAAAGATGTGGTCCAGCGGAATCCAGAGTAAGGAAATATTTGTGTTCCCTCACAAGAACTCAAAATATTTCCATTCCTTTCTCCGAAATGATCATTTCCTCAGCTATACTTGAAATGAAGTAACTCAACATATAATGCCAACTAATTATAATGAAGGTAGGATCTGATGCAGATTATGATTATACATCGGTGGAACTACATATATGTATGGAAAACTAAATAATCAAACGTTTTCCCTATTTTTCTGTTTTTTATCAAAACATTCAACTGATCAATCAATTTCTGATGTAAAGGGAGTGTTAGGCACCCAATTTTGCAAGAATCAATACATCAGAAACACAATTGCTTTTAGTAGTTTAAATACAAAGAACATCAGGTAGAATTATGAACATCTGCTGCTGCTGGCTAATGCAGCGAAATATGGCCTATGGAATTAAGTGTCATTTAGCGAACTGAAAAGCCAGCTCAATAAAATCAAAATCAATTACAGACATTTGCTGGGGGGCTATCTAATGCAGTATGAAAGCTTATCGTAGTGAGTGTCAATGAGCAAACTGAAGAGTCGGCTCAATGATACAAACATTGTTGGGTAGAATCACAATCTAGAAACAGGCAGCAATGCTGTTCGAATAACCACCAAAAGCATACCGCACGGGTACAAGATTCCAGCGCACGAATCTAGGAAAGGGGTTTCTAGCAAACGGAACATAGTAAGACCGAACATCCCCACCCCCACCCCCCTCCCCCCTCCCCCACCCCCCCCCCCCTCCCCCCTCCCCCACCCCCCCCCCCCCCCCCCCCCCCCCACACACACACACACACACACAACAACAATCTTTGGAGATGAGATGCCCATGCGTACGCATCGTGACCAAGACGGAACTAATCAGGCTATTTATTTAGAATAATAATGAGACAAAGCAAGGGTATAGGTTTTGACCTGTTTGATCTTCCCGGTGGTCTCGATCATCCGGCTCTGCAGCTCTACGAAAGCCTGACGCCGCGCAAAGAAGGGTGCAAGTTAGAAGGTTGGCACCCAGAGATCAGCCAAGAAAACTTAGCACTTACCGCTCGGTTGGGTTCGTCCGCCATGGAAGGGAATCTGGTGAGATGGGGAACCCTAACAGCGAGCTCGACTCCAACAGACAGGAGGGGCACGCGGAGAGTGGAGAGACGACGGCGGGCGGCGCTATTCGGGTCGGCCGGTCACAGGCCAAACGAGAAGCCTGGAGCTCGGAAATGACGGGACTGGTTGGGCCCGTTCGCTACCCGGCCCGGACAAGGCCCGCTCAACCTTTTCGATCGACTTCGGCGTCAAGACCAGCTTCTCCGGATTTTCTGGAAGAAAAAAAAGACCGGTGAACATCTTCAATAGGTACTCCCTTCGTTCGAAAAGGCTTATCTCTTAAATGGATGTATCTATCACAAAATTAATGCTAGATATATCCATTTAAAATACAAATTTGAGACAATTTTTTTGGAAGGAGGGAGTAATGTAAAGTAGCCCCTAAAAATCTGTTAAAAAAAGTAGCCCCTAAAAAAAGCAGTTTTTGACGAATCGTTTTCTTATGCAAGGGAGGCGGCCCAAGAAGCGACTAGGTTTCCGCTGGTCCGCCGCCAGCCGCCTCCTTGGCGGCGGCACGGGGACCGGCGTTTTGCTGTCCGAGGTCGATGCCCTGAGTGTCGTCGCTGGTTCTCTATCTCCACTACGAATTGATGGCCGCTGCATGTGGCGCCGTAGTAGGATAAGTTGTACTCCCTGATTCTCTTTATCAGGTTCAGTTTGTTAAGTGAGTCTGCATTTTTCGCAGGGAATTGTTGCGCTATACCTACCCAAAGTGGTGGTGGTGTAATTGGAGTTGTGATCGATCAGCGAAGGGAGGTGCCCAAGCGTTTCGTTACATTATGAAGATCTTGAGTTGGAATTGTTGTGGCTTGCAGCAAGCCGCAGCGGTGTGTGCACTTCTGAATGTTCAAAAGCATAGGAGTCCGGATGTTATGTTCTTGATGGAAACACACTTGGATGATTTCCCCGCTGAGTGTCTCCCTTGTCGTTTAAAGATGGATCATAAAGAAGTTGTTCGTAGTAGTGGCATGAGTGCCAGACTCATTATATTCTGGAAGAAAGAGATTGCTATATCGTTGCGCCGTAAAACTAAAAACTACATTGATGTTTTTGTTGGCTCGGGACAGGATGAATTTTGGAGGCTCACTAGTCTTTATGGGGAGCCAAGGTGGAAAGATAAACACCTCACATGGAGCAGGTTGAGAGATTTAAAATTTGTTGTAGACATGACATGGATGGTGATTGGTGATCTCAACGAAATCATGTACTCTATTGAGAAGGATGGCGGTAATGACCGACTATGCAGGCTTTCAGAGATGTCGTTGAAGAGTGTGACTTGCTGGACCATGAGTTTGTTGGGGATAGATTTACTTGGCATAGAGGCTTGATAAGAGAAAATTAGACCGTGCTCTGGTCAACAAGGGATGGTTTGCTATGTATCCGGGTTTAAAACTAGAACATATGGATTATTATAAATCTGACCACAGTCCTCTACTGATGAACCTCCAGGTTGAAGCAGCGCAGGAATCAGCGAGGCCAGCAGTTCTTCATTTTGAGGCCCGCTGGCTCAGAGAGGCCAAATTCCGAAGCATCGTGGAGGAGCCCTGGAAAGTATCAAGTCCAGAAATTCAAAATTCTAGGCTTGCGGGAAGGCTGGCATTCATTCATGAGCAACTGCACAGATGGGATCAAACGGTGCTAAAAAGATCAACGAAAAGATTAAAGAGAGTTCAAAGGGATTTAGAGCAGGTCTCACGGGATGTGCTATCGCAGGAAAATGTAACTCGATAGAAAGAACTTGTTGAGGAGCTTGAGATGTTGCTAGAACTAGAGGAGATGTATTGGGCTCAGAGAAGCCGAATCAACTGGCTAAAGCATGGAGATAAGAATACATCTTATTTCCAAAATTTTGCCTCAGCCCGCAGATTGAGGAACCGGATCACCAAACTAAAGGATGATCAGGGAATCTGGCATGAAGGGACAGTTTATTTGAATCCCTTAATCAATAACTATTTTGCTGGACTTTTCTCAACAGAAATAGACGAACCATACCCGGCTTTGATTGATAAAGTTACTCCACGAGTGACACATGAGATGAATGGGGCGCTCTTAAAGCCATATTCACATGAGGAGGTAAAAAGAGCCCTTTTTCTATAGGAGATATGAAGGCCCCGGGAACAGATGGGTTGCATGCTATTTTTTCAAAAAATGTTGGCATATTTTTGGAGATGTTTTAACAACCGAGGTGTTGAAGGCGATAAATGATAAAGTGATTCCAGAGGGATGGAACGACATTGTCATTGTTCTGATTCCTAAGGTGGATGGGCCAGAAAGAATTACCCGATATAGGCCTATAAGTCTGTGTAATGTGTTATATAAGGTACTCTCTAAGATGATTGCCTTCCGGTTAAGATCTTGTTTGGATGAGATTATTTCACCAGTTCAGAGTGCTTTTGTCCCTGGCCGTCTAATAACAGATAATATTCTTTTGGCTTATGAGTGCTTTCATACTATAAAAATAAGAAGAAGGGGAAGCAAGGTTATTGCGTGGTAAAGTTATACATGCATAAAGCTTATGACAGGGTGGAATGCAAATTCCTGTTGGGGATCGTTGCATAAATTAAAAAAATTCTACGCATCACCAAGATCAATCTATGGAGAGACTAGCAACGAGAGAGAGGGGAGTGTATCTTCATACCCTTGAAGATCGTGAAACGGAAGCGTTACAATAATGCGGATGAAGGAGTCGTACACGAAGCGATTCAGATCACGGCTGAATCCGATCTAAGCACTGAAGAACGGTGCCTCCGCGTTCAACACACGTGTAGCCCGGTGACGTCTCCCGCTCCTTGATCCAGCAAGGGGAGAGGGAGAGGTTGGGGAAGACTCTGTCCAGCAGCAGCACGACGGTGTGGTGGTGGTGGAGAAGCGTGGCACTCCAGCAGGGCTTCGCCAAGCACTGCGAGAGACGAGGAGGGAGAGGGGTAGGGCTGCGCCAAGAGAGAGGGAGACTCGTGTCTCTGGCAGCCCCAAAACCCCCACTATATATAGGGGGAGGGGAGGGGCTGCGCCCCCATCTAGGGTTCCCCCCCTAGGGGTGGCGGCCAGCCCTAGATGCATCTAGGGGGCGCCCGGAGGGGGAGAGAGGGGGGCGCACCCTAGGTGGGCCTTAGGCCCATCTGAGCCTAAGGTTTCTCCCTTCTTCCCTTCCCTGCGCCTTGGGCCTCTTGTGGGAGGCACACCAGCCCACCTAGGGGGTGGTCCCTTCCCACACTTGACCCACGCAGACCTCTGGGGCTGGTAGCCCCTCCCGGTGGACCCCCGAACCCTTCCGGTGGTCCCGGTACGTTATCGATAACGCCCAGAACACTTCTGGTGTCCAAAACGGGACTTCCCATATATAAATCTTTACCTCCGGACCATTTCGGAACTCCTCGTGACGTCCAGGATCTCATCCGGGACTCCGAACAACATTCGGCAACCACGTACTTCTATTTCCTATAACCCTAGCGTCATCGAACCTTAAGTGTGTAGACCCTACGGGTTCGGGAACCGTGCAGATATGAACGAGACATCTCTCTGGTTAATAACCAACTGCGGGATCTGGATACCCATGTTGACTCCCACATGTTCCACGATGATCTCATCGAATGAACCATGATGTCAAGGATTCAATCAATCCCGTATATGATTCCCTTTGTCTACCGGTATAGCACTTGCCCGAGATTCCATCGTCGGTATACTGACACCTTGTTCAATATCGTTACGGCAAGTCTCTTTACTCGTTCCGTAACACATCATCCCGTGACCAACCCCTTAGTCACATTGAGCTCATTACGATGATGTCTTACCGAGTGGGCCTAGAGATACATCTCCGTCATACGGAGTGACAAATCCCAGTCTCGATTCGTGCCAACCCAATAGATACTTTCAGAGATACCCGTAGTGCACCTTTATAGCCACCTAGTTACGTTGTGACGTTTGGCACACCCAAAGCATTCCTACGGTATCTGGGAGTTGTACAATCTCATGGTCTAAGGAAAAGATACTTGACATTATAAAAGCTTTAGCAGACGAACTACACGATCTTGTGCTATGCTTAGGATTGGGTCTTGTCCATCACATCATTCTCCTAATGATGTGATCCTGTTATCAATGACATCCAATGTCCATGGTCAGGAAACCGTAACCATCTATTGATCAACGAGCTAGTCAACTAGAGGCTCACTAGGGACATGTTGTGGTCTATGTATTCACACATGTATTACGATTTCCGGATAACACAATTATAGCATGAACAATAGACAATTATCATGAACAAGGAAATAGAATAATAACCATTTTATTATTGCCTCTAGGTCATATTTCCAACAATTCCTAGAACGGATGATGACAAGATTGGTCTCTAATAATGAGATTGTAGAGCTTCTTATGGCTTGTGTTACTTCAGTCAAGTACAAGGTGAGATATAATGATCAAGAAACAAAGGGTTTTATACCTACAAGGGGGCTCTAGCAAGGGACCCCTTGTCACCATACTTATTTCTCATTTGTGCAGAGGGGTTTATCTAGTGCTTTGGCTCAAAAAGAGGAGGTTCGTGGCATTCAAGGTGTGCGGGTGTGCAGAAATGCGCCATCAGTTTCTCATTTACTTTTTGCTGATGATTCGCTATTCTTTATGAAGGCAGATATGATTAATGGAACCTCATTGAGACAAGTACTGGATGAGTACTGTACTAGTTCTGGTCAACTAGTGAGCGAAGGTAAATGCAGTATCTTCTTTAGCCCTAATGTAGAAGTGGAAGTCAAAGTCCAAGTGTTTGCAGAATTGAACATCATGATTGAAACTATTTCAGATACTTATCTAGGACTACCATCTATGGTGGGTCTAGATAGGAGTGACAGTTTCTCACATCTTGTGGAAAGAATCGTGAATAGACTGAAGGGTTGGAGGGGAAAATTATTGTCCCTTGGGGGCAAAGAGATCTTGCTGAAGGCAATTATTCAAGCTATCCCGATGTTTGCAATGGTTGTTTTTAAAATCCCAAAGAAGGTTTGTAAGGAAATTACAAATGCCATTGCAGGATTTTGGTGGGGCGATAGTGAAGAGGATAAAAAATGCATTGGCTCGCATGGTGGAAATTATGCCTTCCTAAGGATAGAGGGGGGGATGGGGTTCAGAGACCTTCATGATTTTAACCTTGCCATGTTAGCTAAGTAAAGTTGGAGGTTTTTGACTCAACCGGAGACCCTTTGTGCGAGAGTACTACGTGCAAAATATTTTCCGGATGGTAATTTGTTGAAAGCTAGACCCAAGAAAGGATCTTCATACACTTGCAAAGTATAGTTGCTGGCATCTAGACATTCAGAAGGGGGCATATTTGGAGTTGGGACAGGAGATAAAATTAACATATGGGAGGACCATTGGATCCCTTCAAGCCAAAACCGAATGATTTTTACGAGGAAAGGGAATACTTTGGTACGCAGTTTTGATGAGTTAATTGACCCGTTGACTAGTTCTTGGGATGAGGAACTCCTGCGCAGTATCTTCCTTCCTATTGATGTTCAAAGGATTCTGGAAATACCCCTCTCTGAACATCTTACTGAGGATTTCGTGGCGTGGCATAAAACAAAAACATATGTGTTCTCAGTCCAGTCAACTTATTATTTTGAATGGGAGCATCAATTCGGTGCGAGGATTATTGCAGAGGAAGGAACATCTAATATAAATCTTGTTTGGTCTGCACTATGGAAGCTCGAAGTGCCAAGTAAGATCAAGATATATGTGTGGTGTGCACTGCAAGGGGTTGTTCCTGGTATGTGTGTACTAGCTAATAGACACATCAAGGTGTCGTCACACTGTCCGGTCTGTACTTCTGGGCCTGAAGATATGCGCCACTTATTGTTTACATGTGACAGAGCAAGAAGTGTTTGGAAAGCACTCGGATTAGAACATGAAATAAAGAAAGCTTTGTTAGTTGATCAGTCAGGGTCAGTTGTCCTAGAAGAGATTCTAAGATGGCCTAGACAGAAATCACCGGTGCTGGGGCAGTTGGGGCTACAAGAAACTGTGGCGGTCGCTGCATGGTATATTTGGTGGGAGAGAAGAGAGATAAAGAAGGGAATTAGGGTCAAACCTCCATCAAGCACATCTTTTGCAGTCAGTGTGATAACAGCAAATTCCGTTGTGAAGACCCCTCACCATCAGGAGTGCAAATTCCATTGGGAGAAACCTCCTGTAGACACGTACAAAATGAACACAGATGTCGCGTACCCTTGAAGATGGCACCGGGGCCATTGCGATTGTTCTTCGGAACAATAGGGGAGAAGCTTTGGCGGGGGTAGCTGAAGTGTTTGATCACATATCTAACCCTGCAGTGGCGGAGGCTATGGTGATTCGGAGGGGCCTCCAACTATTACAAGATATTGCTTGCTCCAGAGTTATCGTGGAAGTTGATAGTTTGGAAATCATCAATGCATGTAATGAAGTCAGTGATGTTTTGGCACCATATTCAGCTATCATGGCAGATTGCTTCCAAATTGCTCATGGAATATCATCGATTCGATTTCAGTACTGTCCTAGGAAAGCCAATGGCTTGGCACATTTTTTAGCTAGACATGCTTATGATAATAATACAATGTATTCGTGGAAAAATGATCCACCTACGTTTTTGATAACCCATGCACTGAATGGTGTAACTTTGTCATTTTCACAATAAAGTGCCAAGAGGCTTTTCCCTTCAAAAAAATAGCCCCTCAAAAAAAGGTAATGTAAAGTAAAAATTTGTCGCAAAGCAAATGTAAATGTAAAATTAAGCAAATTTGCACCACAAACGCCAAAAATGGTGCTCCAACATACAATGTAGATGTTAAAAAAATTGAGTGCACAAGGTTCTTCGCCGCATCCAGTATGGAAGAATCTATGGAGTTTAATTGTATCCGACAAGGTAAAAATATTTCTCTGGCATTGTATACGCAATGCTATTCCATGTTGTTGTGTTAAAAGACATATATCCCAGTCTGCACAACGTCCTATTTGTTCACTACATGCGAAAGACACGGTGCACCTTCTGTTCAAGTGTGAAAGAGCTAAAGAAATTTGCAGAGGATTGAGGCTACATGAAATAGTGAGCACAGTAACAGTGCCGGGGCGTTCGAGTGCAGAAATTTTAGAAATATTTCTATGTGATCTGGCACATAATACAAAGTATATGGATGTAGTCCAATTCCCTGAACCTATGGTTGTCGCAAGTTGGTATTTATGGTGGCAGAGAAGGGCTAGTTCGTTAGGAACCAGTGCAACCACCGATACGTTCAGGCCAAGAGATTCCAAGCTTTGACCTTGAACTATGTGTGTGTGCATCTAAACCGATAGCTATTACGGCGATTGAGTTGTTGGAAGAAGCCACTACAAACAAGGCCGGGCTGGCAAAATCCGAGGCCCTATGCAAAATCCTAAAAAAGGGCCTACCTCGCTATAGAATAGAAATATAAGTATAGATCAATATAAATATATAAATAGAACTATATAAAAATCACCTATGTTCAGGATAAATATCGCGTATATTTGGTTGCATAGTCTTTCATTAAATAACATCTTTCTTTTAGCGTTCTTTAATAAAATGAAATCATCAATGGTATTCTCGAACACTAGGGCAAACCCTAGTTTATATAAAATATAAAAAGAACAAAATTAGATATAAGGTTTGGCAAAAATCAAAAGTCAAATCTGCTAGTGAAGACGGAACCCACGGTCAAGGCGGGGCCTCACAAGGTCACTGATCCTTCATGCTCCTGTTCTTATCATAAGCGTAAGCAAAGTTCGTAGGATCGATCTCGATTTGAGATTGCCGCGCCGTTGTGGAAGAAAGGAAGAGGCGCAAGTCACACGACGCCGATCGCCGAGTCGCCCACGGTGCCACGCGCTAGACTTGAGCATGCACCCTTTTGTCATACAGTACGTGTCAAACAAGGACCGGCCGATCGGGGGGCATCTGCTCCATGTGACACAAGCCGTCAGGGGACAGGAGGTTAGGATTGAAGGCAACTGGGGCTGCTCCTGCTGCACTGCTGTTAGCAAAAAAGGCCCCCCTTAAAACTGGTGGCTCTGTGCAAGCGCACAGATTGCACACCCCTAAGGCCCGGGCCTGACTACAAAGCCAAGTTGCACTAAATGTGGACCCGACATTTTCAAAGGAAGATAACATGGGGGCATGTGGAGCAATTCTGCGAGATAGTACTGGCATGTTGATTACAGTAGCGACGGCTAAGCTTGATCATGTACCTGATGTTTGTTCTGCTGAGGCTGCAGCTCTGGTAGAGGGCCTAAAGCTTGCAAATATAGTTGGTCATAATTCAGTCCGGATGCAATCAGACTGCATGGTTCTAATAGAATCCCTACAACAAAAAATGGGGCATTCGATGGTGGCACGCCCAGTTCTGGAGGAATGCCGGTTATTTTTAGTTGGTTTCGGGAAGGTCATTTTAGAGCATTGTAATCGTGATTCTAATACGGTAGCTCATGTGCTAGCGCAAAATGGTTGTGTTGATCGACCAAACTTATAGTTGGACTCACCTCCTGCTTTTATTTATGAACTTTCAGCAGATGGTGTAAGCGTTGTTTGATATTAAATATTAATAAAGCTAGCCATGATGCCCTTCCCCTAAAAAATTAGATGTAAAAACTTTACTCGGATTTTGCTCTAAATGTAAAATACATCACTTGTTGATGAATATTTGTATCACCAGCCGCCGCACAAGCAAACTTGTAGTGTCGCGCTAACGCCCAACTGCCAAGCACAAGTTTCTCGCCACCTGCCCGCCCTCCCGCCGCCCGTCGGCCCCACCGGACCAAATGGACAATTCCCCCGACCCCACGGCTCCCATCGTAGACCGCCACCGCCATGGCACCCCAAAAATGTCGTGTCGGATTTGCCCCCCCCCTCTCGTGGCCGCCACCAAAGAATAATACTGTCGTGGCCAAACCACATGGTGGCGGCCGCATGACGTCGACGACTACAGATGTTGTTGTTGCCGATGGCGTGCCCCCTTGCTACCTCTTGAGCATGCGTTGGTTTTCCCTTGAAGAGGAAACAGCAAAGCAGCGTAAGTATTTCCCTCAGTTTTTGAGAACCAAGGTATCAATCCAGTAGGAGACCACACGCAAGTCACCTCGTACCTACACAAACAAATAAGAACCTCACAACCAACGTGATAAAGGGGTTGTCAATCCCTTCACGGCCACTTGCAAGAGTGAGATCTGATAGATATAATAATAATAAGATAAATATTTTTGGTATTTTTATGATATAGATTGAAAGTAAAGATTGCAAAATAAAATAGATTGGAAACATGTATGATGAAGAATAGACCCGGGGCCATAGGTTTCACTAGTGGCTTCTCTCAAGATAGCATAAGTATTACTGTGGGTGAACAAATTACTATTGAGCAATTGATAGAAAAGCGAATAATTATGAGAATATCTAGGTATGATCATGTATATAGGCATCACGTCCGTGACAAGTAGACCGACTCCTGCTTGCATCTACTACTATTACTCCACACATCGACCGCTATCCAGCATGCATCTAGAGTATTAAGTTCATAAGAACAGAGTAACGCCTTAGGTAGGATTACATGATGTAGAGGGATAAAATCAAGCAATATGATATAAACCCTATCTTTTTATCCTCTATGGCAACAATACAATACGTGTCATTTCCCTTTCTGTCACTGGGATCAAGCACCGCAAGATTGAACCCAAAGCTAAACACTTCTCCCATTGTAAGAAAGATCAATCTAGTAGGCCAAACCAAACTGATAATTCGAAGAGACTTGCAAAGATAACCAATCATACATAAAAGAATTCAGAGAAGATTCAAATATTGTTCATAGATAAACTTGATCATAAACCCACAATTCATTGGATCTCAACAGACACACCGCAAAATAACATTACATTGAATAGATCTCCAAGAGAATCGAGGAGAACTTTGTATTGAGATCCAAAGAGAGAGAAGAAGCCACCTATCTAATAACTATGGCCCTAAAGGTCTGAGGTAAACTACTCACACATCATCGGAGGGGCCATGGAGTTGATGTAGATACCCTCCGTGATCAATGCCCCCTCCGGCGGAGCTCTGAAAAAGGCCCCAAGATGGGATCTCTTGGGTACAGAAGGTTGCCACGGTGGAAATAGGGTTTCGTGGTGCTCCTGGATGTTCTCGGGGTATATGAATATATATATAGGAGGAAGAAGTAGTTCGGTGGAGCAACGAGGGGCCCACGAGGGTGGAGGGCGCGCCCAGGGGGGTAAGTGCACCCCCTACCTCGCGGCCTCCTCGATTGTTTCTTGATGTCCACTCCAAGTCCCCTGGATCACGTTTGTTCCAAAAATAACTCTCCCGAAGGTTTCATTCCATTTGGATTCCGTTTGATATTCCTTTTCTGCGAAACACTGAAATAGGCAAAAAAACAGCAATTTGGGTTGGGCCTCCGGTTAATAGGTTAGTCCCAAAAATAATATAAAGTGTAAAGTAAAGCCCATTAACATCCAAAACAGATAATATAATAGCATGGAACAATCAAAAATTATAGATACGTTGGAGACGTATCAAGCATCCCCAAGCTTAATTCCTGCTCGTCCTCGAGTAGGTAAATGATAAAAACAGAATTTTTGATGTGGAATGCTTCCTAACATATTTCTCAATGTAATTTTTCTTTATTGTGGCATGAATGTTCAGATCTGAAAGATTCAAGATAAAAGTTTAATATTGACATAGAATGTCAGGACCCCGATTCCAAGTCACATCGATCTAGCCGGTAACACCTCATATCACTTTGCGGCCTCACGCACGGTATTCCCACGGGTGTCGCCTTGCCATGGCCCGGGACCGTTTGTGCCTTTTGGCTCACGTATATGATAGTGTCGCTAGCATCCATATGACAGAGAACCCGGACCGATATGGCTAGTCGTGAACCCAAAGCGGCACTAACCTATGGGGACAGGCATACATGAATCACATCGAGCATGTCGGTCAGCAGCGTGTGAATCCGGGCTGTAGCACTGGGCTAACAGGACTCCGGGAACCCGGGCTGTAGCAGGCTAGGCAGGACTCCGGATGTCACCGCGTGACATTTCCCCGAAGGGACAGACACAGGAATGAATTGAAACACATGTCGGCCAGTCAAGTGTCCTGAGCAGTAGTGCTGGGCTAGCAGGACTCCGGTGAACCGGGCTGTAGCGGACTACTATGGCTCATGGAAGCACTGGACTACATTTCCCCATAAGAGAGGCTGCCAAGGATAAACAACTAGATTGTCGGATCCCACACATACCAAGCATTTCAATCATACACACAATATGCTCGGTATGTGTAAATACAACATGGCATCACAACATAGCTCTACAACTCAAGTATTTATTCCTTAGGCTTCGAGGAGTGAGATATTACAAACATGGGTCTCATGACCCAACAATCACAGCATACAAATCAAGCACATGCGGAAGCTTAACATGTCTAAGTACAGACATCTACAAATGGAAAAAGGCTAAGAAGCCTGACTATCTACCAGATCCTGCCGAGGGCACAAGATCGTAGCTGAGGTATCAAGCTAACGTCGAAGTCCACGCGGAACTACTAGCGAGAGTGAAGTCTCTCTCTGCAAAACATAAATTAAGAAAACGTGAGTACAAAGGTACTCAGCAAGACTTATATCAGAACTAGCTACATATGCATCGGTATCAACAAGGGGGGGGGTGGAGTTTAACTGCAGCAAGCCAGCTTTGACTCAGTGGCTAACCTGAACTACGACTGCAAGCAACTCTTTTGAGGTGGCGCACACGAGTCCACATATTCACCATTCAATACACCACTATGGAACTGCTCCCGTCTCCCTACGAGAAGGCCATCCATAGCACTCACACTTATCTTGCGAGTTTTAGAGTATCCACTTTCACTTGTCTATGAACTATGCAAGGGGTCCAAGTTTCCATATCCGAGGAATCCGGCTATTCGAATAGATAATGATAACCCTGCAGGGGTGTACTTCTTCACACACGCTTCCACCACTTACCGCCGTTTACACGACATGTACTCGGCAACCTTCAAGCGGAAGCCCAACGAGGGTGTCGGCCACGGCCTACCTAAACACTCAAGTCTCTAGTCCAGGTTTATCGCCTATCCAGGTTCCATCCGCAGGGAGTCCGGCCGAGGTTTCCACATACGGCCCCGAACGATGTGAACAGGGTTCTCGAGACACCAAACGGGCGCCCGGTACACCGTGCCACGGTGTATCTACCGCAACATAGCCCACCCTGGGGTCAGCCCTACGCACGGCCGCCAACACATAACCTACAAACACCAGAAACTAGTTGCAACTCCTGGACAAAGTACTAGGGTGATTAAGAAGCCGAGAGGGTCAATTGAGGATCCCAATGAGTGGTAGTAGCTGTTCATGGATCACAGACACAGAACTCAGTTCCTGAGGACGGTTTCAATGAGACAACCCACCATGTACTCCTACATGGCCTCTCACTGCTACCTTTACCAAAACGTGTTCACACACTTAGCTCACACACAGTAGGACATGTTCACACACCTCCGATTCATTCCCGATGAATCAGACCTGACACAACTATATGCAATAGCAGGCATGACAAACAAGCATGAATGAGTAGGCACATCAGGGCTCAAACAACTCCTACTCATGCTAGTGGGTTTCATCTATTTACTGTGGCAATGACAGGTCATGCAGAGGAAAGGGGTTCAACTACCGCAGCATGTAACAGTTGAATCGTTGTTGTCCTAATGCAGTAAAAGAGAGCAGGAGCGAGAGAGTGGGATTGTATCGGAATGAACAAGGGGGTTTTGCTTGCCTGGCACTCCTGAAGATAACATAGTTCTTCATCGGTGTCATCGATCTCATCGTCGAAACCACGTCTATCGAGAGGGGACAAATACCGGTAGCAGAGAAAGAAACACAATCAATGCAATGCACAATATGATGCATGATCATGACATGTCAATATGCTGTGGTTCGAGCTAATGCAACTAGCTACATGTTAAATGGAGTTGGTTTGAACCCTAGGTTCAAATTCAAACTCCATATGTGAAATTCAAATGCCATTTAATTGATTTGACCTGATCAGCAGGTATAAGTTGATCTAACATGCATTAAAGTGGTACAGATGGATAGATTGGATTTTTCTGATCATTTTTCATATATAATTTATTTCATTTGGAGTTACGGTTGAATTTCTATGAATTTTAGAAGTTATACTAATTTCTGGAATTTTCTAAACTTTTCTGATTTAATCAAATTTCAGAAAATAGTTACAGCGTCAGCATGACGTCAAGATGACATCATCAGGTCAACACAGCTGACCGGGGTCAAACCTGAGTTGTGGGTCCCACATGTTGGTGTAACAGGGTCAGCAGCAGAGGCTGACCAGTGGGGCCAGGTCAACGCTGAGGTGGCAAGGTCAAACTGACCAGTGGGCCACGGGCATTAGCTTAATCTAAGCAGGGGGATAAACCTGTGATTAATTAAGGGTGTGGGCCCATTTGTCAGTGACGGAGGAGGTTAGTTAGCCCCGTCATTAGTACTAATGATGGTGCCACGTTGGCTGCCGCCGGGGATGGTCGCCGGCGAGCACGCAGCACGGCGGAGGGCTTCAGTTTCGCGCTATAGGGCATGGATTGACGAGCGGTTTGTGGCTACGGAAAGCTGGAAGTCTCGCGCATCTAAAGGAGGCAACGGCTCGCGCCGGAGTGGACTAAATCGACGACGGCGACAGCTTTTGCGGCGGCCGGAGTTCGGGTT
This sequence comes from Triticum urartu, assembly GCF_056163025.1. Taxonomy (NCBI): domain Eukaryota; kingdom Viridiplantae; phylum Streptophyta; class Magnoliopsida; order Poales; family Poaceae; genus Triticum; species Triticum urartu. The sequence goes on along the minus strand of NC_141874.1, from coordinate 365,837,784 downwards.
AGTTTGGGCTCGGCGTTAGGGTGCTCGGGAGGAGGATTTGGTGGGCGTTCCAAGCTCCTGGGAGCGTCTAGAGAACGGTAACGCGCTCGGTTTCGAGCCTCAGCGGCTGCAGCGACGGCGGGGACATCGCCGGCGACATGGAGCTCTCGGTTCCGGCTGTGGAGCTAGCTAGAGGATGCGCGCGACGACGAGGTAAGGGGGGTTTCGATCGGGGGCTCATAGAGGATCGTTTGGCGCAGACGGCGAGGCCGGGGAGGGTCGAGGCTGAGCGGGAGGCCGAGAGGGATCTCCGGCGACCGAGGTTGAAGAAGATGGTGGTGAGGGCGCTCGGGGACATCCGGCATCGCATAGCTTGGTGGAGAGGATGAGGCAGACGTGGCGGAGCCCGTGGACTGCTCGGAGAGGCGAGGGGAGCTCGGTGGCCATGGGGGCAGCGGGCGGCGGGGACGGTTGCGCTCCGGCATTCTCGGGTCCGAGGGGGAGCGAGGCAAAGAGCGGGGTGGGGGCAAGTGAGAGGTCGGGCGGATCCGTACGACAACGGGGTGGTCATCCGCGGCGTCGCGCTGGCCAGTGAGGGCCAGGCAGGCAGCTGCGTGCCAGCCCGCGCGGGCGCCGTGCTCGGCCTCGCCTCTGCCAGTAGGCAGAGGTTGAAGACAGGCATGCCCCTGGTGGGCTGGGCCGGTTAGCTGGGCCGCCGGGTAAGGAGGCCCAAGTGGCTGAGGCAAGTGAGTTCTTCTCTCTCTCTCTCTCTTTCCTATTTTCTGTTTTCTATTTTTTTGCAGTATGTTTTGACTTAGTTTAAATACTAAAACACTTTATAAAATTCTGCAAACTTTTATGGGCACTATCTGATTTAAACCAGAGGCCCTCACCAAGTTTCAGAATATTTGGAGCTACCAAATATTTTATAGGAATTAGTAGCTCCAATTCAAATAAGTATTGACTTAATTCAAAGGCCCAAATAAATTATTTCTGTGACTCCCAAAATATTGGTTTGAATTTCACCTCATGCCAATATTTTCACAGAATAACAGGAACATTTTCTTGGACTCATTTGATGAGATTTAAATGTTGGTTATTTTTAGAGGTTTTCTGAGGCTTGGAAAATTCCTCAATTCAAATTTCAATTGAATTTAAACATGATGCAGCAACCAAACTAGTCCAAGGCCAGGGTAGAGCTAGGGCTGTGACATAGAAATAATAATACTTCAAGTATACTAACCAAGCAATATGTCTTCTCAAAATAACATGGCCAAAGAAAGTTATCCCTACAAAATCATATGGTCTGGCTATGCTCTATCTTAATCACACAAAATATTAAATCATGCACAACCCCGATGACAAGCCAAGCAATTGTTTCATACTTTTGATGTTCTCAAACTTTTTCAATTTTCACGCAATACATGAGCGTGAGCCATGTACATAGCACTATAGGTGGAATAGAATGGTGGTTGTGGAGAAGACAAAAAAGAAGAAGATAGTCTCACATCAACTAGGTGTATCAACGGGATATGGAGATGCCCATCAATAGATATCAATGTGAGTGAGTAGGGATTGCCATGTAACGGATGCACTAGAGCTATAAGTGTATGAAAGCTCAACAAAACAAACTAAATGGGTGTGCATCCAACTTGCTTGCTCACGAAGACCTAGGGCAATTTGGGGAAGCCCATCATTGGAATATACAAGCCAAGTTGTATAATGTAAAATTCCCACTAGTTTATGAAAGTGACAACATAGGAGACTCTCTATCATGAAGATCATGGTGCTACTTTGAAGCACTAGTGTGGAAAAAGGATAGTAACATTGTCCCTTCTCTCTTTTTCTCTCATTTTTTTATTTGGGCCCTTTTTTGGCCTCTTTTCTTTTTTTTCGTCTGGAGTCTCATCCCAACTTGTGGGGGAATCATAGTCTCCATCATCCTTTCCTCACTGGGACAATGCTCTAATAATGATGATCATCACACTTCTTTTTACTTACAACTCAATACTTAGAACAAAATATGACTCTATGTGAATGCCTCCGGTGGTGTACCGGGATATGCAATGAATCAAGAGTGACATGTATGAAATAATTATGAACAGTGGCTTTGCCACAAATACGATGTCAACTACATGATCGTGCATGGCAATATGACAATGGTGAAGCGTGTCATAACAAACGGAAGGGTGGAAAGTTGCATGGCAATATATCTCGGAATGGCTATGGAAATGCCATAATAGGTAGGTATGGTGGCTGTTTTGAGGAAGGTATATGGTGGGTGTATGATACCGGCAAAAGGTGCGCGGTAATAGAGAGGTTAGCAAATGTGGAAGGGTGAGGGTGCGTATAATCCATGGACTCAAAATTGGTCATAAAGAACTCACATACTTATTGCAAAAATCTATTAGTTATCGAAACAAAGTACTACGCGCATGCTCCTAGGGGGATAGATTGGTAGGAAAAGACCATCGCTCGTCCCCGACCGCCACTCATAAGGAAGGCAATCAATAAATAAATCATGCTCCGACTTCATCACATAACAGTTCATCATACGTGCATGCTACGGGAATCACGAACTTCAACACAAGTATTTCTCAAATTCACAACTACTCAACTAGCATGACTCTAATATCACTACTTCTATATCTTAAAACAATCATCAAGTATCAAACTTATCTTAGTATTCAATGCACTTATATGAAAGTTTTTATTATGCCTAAAAGTAAATTGCCATGTTGTTCTAAGGGACTCTCAAAATAATATATGTGAAGCATGAGAGATCGATTATTTTTATAAAATAAAACCACCACCGTGCTCTAAAAGATATAAGTGAAGCACATAGAGTATTCTAATAAATTCCGATTCACGTGTGTCTCTCTCAAAAGGTGTGTACAACAAGGATGATTGTGGTAAACTAAAAATCAAAGACTCAAATCATACAAGACCCTCCAAGCAAAACACATATCATGTGGTGAATAAAAATATAGCTCCAAGTAAAGTTACCGATGAACGAAGACAAAAGAGGGGATGCCTTCCGGGGCATCCCCAAGCTTAGGATTTTTGGTGTCCTTGGATTTTACCTTGGGGTGCCTTGGGCATCCCTATGCTTAGGCTCTTGGAGGGCAAAGATTCCATAATCCATCAAATCTTTACCTAAAATTTGAAAACTTCACAACACAAAACTTAACAGAAAATCTCGTGAGCTCCGTTAGCGAAAGAAAACAAAACACCACTTCAAGGTACTGTAATGAATTCATTCTTTATTTATATTGATGTTAAACCTACTGTATTCCAACTTCTCTATGGTTCATAAACTCTATTACTAGCCATAGATTCATCAAAATAAGCAAACAACACACGAAAAACAGAATCTGTCAAAAACAGAACAGTCTGTAGTAATCTGTAACTAACGCAAACTTCTGGAACCCCAAAAATTCTAAAATAAATTTCTGGACGTGAGGAATTTATCTATTAATCATCTGCAAAAATAATTAACTAAATTAGCACTCTTCAATAAAAAATGGCAGCAATTCTCGTGAGCGCTAAAGTTTCTGTTTTTTACAGTAAGATCAAAAAGACTTTCCCCAAGTCTTCCCAACGTTTCTACTTGGCACAAACACTAACTAAACACAAAAAACACAACTAAAACAGAGGCTAGATAAATTATTTATTACTAAACAGGAGAAAAAAATCAACGAATAAAAATAAAATTGGGTTGCCTCCCAACAAGCGCTATCGTTTAACGCCCATAGCTAGGCATAAAAGCGAGGATAGATCTAGGTATTGCCATCTTTGGTATTAGGAAATAAAAGAGAAAAATTCTTTTATACAACATTTATCTTTCTATTTTGAGATAGCACGTGGCCATTGATAGTGGAAGAAATATTAAGTACGTTACGGAAATTGTCATCTAAGCTAGGCCTCATTTCTTTGATAATTTCATTTTGGTAAAAGCACAAAAAGAGGTAGATTCAACCTTCTCACTCATGGGGTACCCAAATATAGTTTTCATCCTTTCATAAGTATCAATGGGATCCCCCTCAAGAAAACCTTCTTCAAAGATAGAATCTAAAACTTGCTTGAATGAAGAGGGTAAACCAATATAAAAGCTTTTCAGGTAAACCTCAATTTGATATTGGGGCACATAGCTAGCTCTGATACTTAATAGCCTATCCCAAGCGTCTTTCAAAGATTCATCAAGTAAATAACGAAAAATTCTGGGATCATCTTCATCGAAATTATTCAAACTCTCATTGATAACCCAGTAGGTCTCTCCATAGCATCATTATTTATGAGCTTAGAGAGGACAGATGGACTATCCAAGGTAAAACCCGGGAGAGAACCCTTAGCCCTTTTTGAATCGGCCATGGTACAGGAAAACAAACAGGAAAGAGGCAAACAGAAAAGAGAGGGTGAAAGGAAAATAGGGCGAATAAAATGGCAAGGGTGAAGTGGGGGAGAGGAAAACGAGAGGCAAATGGCAAATAATGTAATGAGAAGGATAAGAGTTGTGATGGGTACTTGGTATGTCTTAACTTGGCGTAGATCTTCCCGGCAACGGCGCCAGAAATCCTTCTTGCTACCTCTTGAGCATGCGTTGGTTTTCCCTTGAAGAGGACAGGGTGATGCAGCAAAGCAGCGTAAGTATTTCCCTCAATTTTTGAGAACTAAGGTATCAATCCAGTAGGAGACCACGCGCAAGTCACCTCATACCTACACAAACAAATAAGAACCTCGCAACCAACACGATAAACGGGTTGTCAATCCCTACACGGCCACTTGCAAGAGTGAGATCTGATAGAGATAATAATAATAAGATAAATATTTTTGGTATTTTATGATATAGATTGAAAGTAAAGATTGCAAAATAAAATAGATTGGAAACTTGTATGATGGAGAATAGATCCGGGGGCCATAGGTTTCACTAGTGGCTTCTCTCAAGATAGCATAAGTATTACGGTGGGTGAACAAATTACTGTCGAGCAATTGATAGAAAAGCGAATAATTATGAGAATATCTAGGTATGATCATGTATATAGGCATCACGTCCGAGACAAGTAGACCGACTCCTGCCTGCATCTACTACTATTACTCCACACATCGTCCGCTATCCAGCATGCATCTAGAGTATTAAGTTCAAGAGAACAGAGTAACGCTTTAAGCAAGATGACATGATGTAGAGGGATAAACTCATGCAATATGATGAAAACCCCATCTTGTTATCCTTGATGGCAACAATACAATACGTGCCTTGCTGCCCCTACTGTCACTGGGAAAGGACACCGCAAGATTGAACCCAAAGCTAAGCACTTCTCCCATTGCAAGAAAGATCAATCTAGTAGGCCAAACCAAACTGATAATTCGAAGAGATTTGCAAAGATAACCAATCATACATAAAAGAATTCAGAGAAGATTCAAATATTGTTCATAGATAAACTTGATCATAAACCCACAATCCATCGGATCTCGACAAACACACCGCAAAACAAGATTACATCGAATAGATCTCCAAGAGAATCGAGGAGAACTTTGTATTGAGATCCAAAGGGAGAGAATAAGCCATCTAGCTAATAACTATGGACACGAAGGTCTGAGGTAAACTACTCACACATCATCGGAGGGGCCATGGAGTTGATGTAGAGGCCCTCCGTGATCAATGCCCCCTCCAGCGGAGCTTCGGAAAAGGCCCCAAGATGGGATCTCTTGGGTACAGAAGGTTGCCGCGGTGGAAATAGGGTTTCGTGGTGCTCCTGGATGTTCTCGGGGTATATGAATATATATATATATAGGAGGAAGAAGTAGTTCGGTGGAGCAACGAGGGGCCCACGAGGGTGGAGGGCGCGCCCAGGGGGGTAGGTGCACCCCCCTGCCTCGCGGCCTCCTCGATTGTTTCTTGATGTCCACTCCAAGTCCCCTGGATCACGTTTGTTCCAAAAATAACTCTCCCGAAGGTTTCATTCCGTTTGGATTCTGTTTGATATTCCTTTTCTGCGAAACACTGAAATAGGCAAAAAAACAGCAATTTGGGCTGGGCCTCCGGTTAATAGGTTAGTCCCAAAAATAATATAAAAGTGTAAAATAAAGCCCCTTAACATCCAAAACAGATAATATAATAGCATGGAACAATCAAAAATTATAGATACATTGGAGACGTATCACCCCTCCTCCATCACGTCATGCCCCGCCATCGGCCGTGCAGAAGGAGTCGCCGACGCACGCGGCCACCGTCTACAACATGCTTGACGAAATGTCCCAAAGGTAAATAAAATCTTCTTCTTTCTTAATTGTTTTTTATCATGTTCATATGAATAGAATGTGAGATTGTGTGTATGTGCATTTGTAGTGTTGGTGATGAAACATTTATGCATATGTCAAATGTTGTGGCCAAAGATTTTGTCTCTCAAGATTTTTCATCACAAAAATATGATACGTCATTTGATGATGAGAATCTTGACATGGTAGAAGAGCATTTTGTTGAGAACGTGAAGGGAAGAACCGCCAACTACTCGAATGTCGAAGATGTGTTGATTTGTACCGCTTGGAAGCGGGTCTCTCTTGATGCATCTGTGGGAATTGACCAATCGACTGCCACATATTGGAACCACATCAAAGAATTCTTCCATGAGTGAAACACAAGTGGTCACTTTCCGTCAAGGATTCTATTTGGCACTGATGGGCCACTATCAACGTCGAATGCCAAAAATAGGCGGGTTGCTTGACCAATGTTGATCGCGTGAAGCCAAGTGGCTGTGATGAAACCAACATGGTAATTTCTTGCTTTCGAATGCTTTCTCATGAACCCAAGTGGTTGCATATGGTCCTAATGAACGAGGTTTTTTTATTGTTTTGTAGTCCATGCTTGCTCAAGGTTTGTTCCAAGAAAGAGGGGAGAAAGGGGAAAGAAGAAGATGAAAGGGAAATCGTTCTATTTCCAACATTACCGCAAAGAGCTCAGGGATGAGGAGAAGTGGAATAATTGGGAAGCTTTTGAAGTTCCGATGAAGAAGGGCTTGATTGTAGATGGTGGTGGTGGTGGTGGTGAGGAGGAGGAGGTGAGAAGGAGCTCCACTCCTCACTCAGTCGGCAAAGCATATAGACACGATGGAAACAAGAAAGCAAAGGATCAATGGCCGAAGACAATGATCTTAAAGAAGAGTTGAATCCATTGTCATTGCGACGAAAGAGTGTGCTAAAGAAAAGAAAAACCCTTGAAATTGAAAGAAATGGAGGAGAGTGCGGAGGCCAAGGAGAAGAGGGCAACAGTCGAGGAGAAGAGGGTCTACCTAGACGAGAGGAATGTGGTGGCCGAAGAGCTTAAGCCAGTGGAGAAGAAAGCGGAGAAGTTTATGTTCATGCACACAAGTGGCCTTGATGCGAAGCAACAAACCATCGGTGGAGCTTTGTTGCGATGAAATGATTGTAAAGAAGACCATGATCATGAGGAACTTGATGGGTGGCTTTGGAGGAGGAATGGGTTGCTTCAGAGGAGCAATGAGTGGCATGGGAGGAGGAATGGGTGGCTTCATGAACATGATGGGAGGTGGCTTTGGTAACACATGGGGTGGCATGGGAGGTGGTGCTTCATGGCATGATGGTCGACATGGGAGTTGGCTATGGTGGTAACATGGGTGGCATGGAAGGTGCTGCTACTTATGAGCTGGGATTTTCCCCAAAGAGGAAGGGTGAAGCAATATAGTAGCGAATAGTATTTCCCTCGGTAGAGAACCAAGGTTATCGAACCAATAGGAGAACCACACAAACACTCCTTAGCAGTACCTACACACACAAGAGCAAATACTTGCACCCAACGCGGGCAGGAAGATTGTCAATCCCCTTATACTCGTTAATTGCAAGGATCAAAGGATCAAATCCGGTAATAGGTGATAGATAAATTGCAAAGTAAAATAAAAGAAAAAATGCAGCAAGGTATTTTTCGTCTTTATAATATGATTAAAGTAGCCCCGGGGCCATAGTTTTCACTAGAGACTTCTCTCTCATAAAAATAGCATAAGATGGGTAGACAAATTACTATTGGACAATTGATAGAAAAGCGCATAGTTATGACATTGTTCATGGCATGATCATGTATATAGGCATTACGTCTGTGACAAGTAGACGGACACCTTCCTGCATCTACTACTATTACTCCACTTCGAGAGTGATTCTATGTTTGCCTCTCTACGTGTTAAGTTCATAACAAATAGAGTAATGCATGAGGTATGATGGCATAATGTAGATAGAATAAAACCAAGCAATATGATTGAACCCCGTCATTTTCCCCTTTGTAGCAAAAAATACAATACATGCCTCGCTACCCCTTCTGTTACCAGGTGAGGACACCGCAAGATTGAACCTACCACAAAGCACCTCTCCCACTGAAGATAAATCAATCTAGTTGGCCAAACCAAATGAATAGACCAGAGAGAAATACAAAGCTATAATAATCATACTTAATAAAGTTCAGAAAAGCCTCAATTACTTTCAATTAATAATCTCATCATAAACCCACAATCCATCAGATCCTAATACACACACCGCAAAAGATGATTACATCAGATAGAACTCCGAGGAGAACATTGTATTGAAGATCAAAGAGAGAGAAGAAGCCATCTAGCTAATCACTATGGACCCGTAGGTCTGTGGTAAACTACTCACACATCATCGAAGGTACAACAAGGTTGATGTAAAGCCCTCCTTGATCGATTCCCCCTCTGACAGAGTACCGGCGGAGGCCTCTAGATGGGATTGCGGAAGAATAGAGTCTTGCATCGGCGGAATAATTGTTTCGGGTCTCCTTCTGGTGTTTTTGGAACTTATGGGAATTTATAGAAGTGGAATTAGGGCAAAAGGAGTGATGAGGGGCCCACAAGCTTAGGTGGAGCGTCCCCTTGGGGCGCTATGTGATCTTGTGGCCCTCTCCTACATCTTCTGGTCTCCTCCGGAAGCTTCTAGGGTCCTTCTGGTCCAGAAAAAATCACCGTAAAGTTTCATCATGTTTGGACTTTGTTTGGTATTGATTTTCTGCCAAACAAAATAATAGACTGGGCACTAGGTTAATAGGTTAGTTCCCAAAAATAATATAAAATTGCATATAAAGCATACAAGATTAATAATATAATAGCATGAAACAATCAAAAATTATAGATACATTAGAGACGTACCAGCATCCTCAAGCTTAATTCCGGCTCGTCCTCGAGTAGGTAAATGATAAAAACAAAATTTTTGATGTTGAACGCTACCTAGCATGTTTATCATGTAATCTTTTTTATGATATAAATATTGAGAAACGATGAATTAATTAGTATCAACATAATAATATCCATGAATACAAGAACATAATCATTACTTTTTCAAAATATACGATGCTTAACGAATGTTATCCCTACTCATTGAATTATGTAAGCATGGCATGACTTTGTCTTCCTCGCATAAGTATAAATCAGGAGCACCCAGTGTCAAGTCAAGCAATTGGATCATACTTTTCATGCACTTAAAAATTTTCAACTCCACTCAATACATGAGTGTGAGCCATGGACATAGCACTACGGGTGGAATAGAATGCGGTGGTAGGGATTAATAAGGGAAGAAAAAAGTGGAGAAAGTCTCACATCAACTCGGTGGATTTTTAGGCAATGGAGAGGCCTTTCAATCGATATTGATGCGAGGACTAGGGATTGCCATGCAACGGATGCACTAGAGCTATAAGTGTATGAAAGCTCAATACTGGAACTAAGTGGGTGTGCATCCAACTTGCTTGCTCATGAAGACCTCGGGCATCTGAGGAAGTCCATCAGCGGAAGATACAAACCAAGTTCTATAATGAAAAATTCCCACTAGTATATGAAAGTGACAAATATGAGACTCTCTATATGAAGAACATGGTGCTACTTTGACGCACAGGTGTGGTAAAAGGATAGTAGCATTGCCCCTTCTATCTTTTTCCCTCATTTTTTATTTTCTCATTTATTTTTAAGTCAGGAACCTCATCCTCATTCTTTGGAGGACTCATTAGTCTCCATCATTGTTTTCCTCACTGGGACAATGCTCTAATAATGATGATCATCACACTTTTATTTACTTACAACTCGATAAACTGAAACAATATGACTCTATGTGAATGCCTCTAGTAGTGTACCAGGATGTGCAATGATCTATTGTAACAAGTATAACAATGATGAATGATGGCTTTGCCAAAAATATAATATAGTGCTCTTGAGTAATACTGAGGCTCCTGTGGCTCCCACTGATAGATGGGTTCCCAAAGCTCCCACTAATAGATGGGCCCCTCGACGGGCTCTCACTCAGGTGCTGGCTCTGGCTGAAGTGCTTGGGGGTGTCAGGCCCCAATAAGCATAAATGTCCTCCGGCATCATAGTGTATTTGCCCCTAAAAACATCAAACAAAGCAGGCACAGGCAAAGTAATAATCTCACGAGTCCCCTAACTGAACATTAAGTTATACTGGAATCTCATCGGGCCATTGTTAATAAAATTATGCTCGACCATACTACCGCGATCAAGATATTTGGTAGGTAAAAACCTCTCTTCCGCCTCGTCATGCCTAATAGGAATCTCAAAATGTCTAGCGAGGCGGGAAGCATAGATACCGCCATAAATAACACCCTTCGAACGTTAGTGTGTAACCGTCGAGCAATCATAGCCCCCAAACTGAAAGTTCTATCACTATAAAGAGCATGGTGCAAAGAGCGTTCCACTCTCCCACCGACCAGTCAAACACCTCCCGGCAAATAATGAGTAACAGCGCAAAACAAGAAAGTGTAAACTAGAAACTCTAGCTTCAGAAACTCCTCTCAACTCTCCCACAGTTACTTCAGATATAAAATCCACCACGTCCCTAGGATGTGGCTCTAGAGAGATGCCCTCATTGGGAATCATGCAAACTTCACAAAATTGCTCAAGTGTCATCTCTCTAGGAATATCATAGAGGTGGAATGACACCATGAGTATATCTCTTCTAGCATGGAGATGAAAGTGTTGCACGAAAGTATTAGTGAGGAGGAGGTATTGGTCACACTTATCTTTGAGGAAGGGAATAATGCTGGCATTGTTCACCAAATAATAGAAATCATCAAAAATTCCCGCATCCCTCAAGAACGTGCCGCACGACCACTTGCATGGTCGCATCTCGGCTGCACGAGGAAGATTGTACTTGGGATTCGGAATTTCCTTAGGACCCCGGCTCGAAGAACCTCTCAACCTCCACTTAAGCATTTTCCTTTTATCTAAAAATTTCTGAAATTTTTAGTACCTCAAAATAAAAGTGAACCAAACTTGACAAGATTGATAGCAACTACTCCAACAAGTGTCTAGAGGCTATATCATGCATCAAAACTACTTTGGACCATATAAATTCAACATGCAAGCTCAAATACATGGTCACCACAACAAAAAATTCATTGACCACATGCCCCTAAAAAGAATTCATTAATAAGGCTGATCAAGTCTTATTAACAAACTATTTCCGAGTAACATGAAACCAAAGAATCTTCGTATAACACTAGGTTACCTCAACAGGGATATGCATCTCCCCAACGATGAGAGTTTCATATTTATTTCTTACGGATGGAAGAGGGAATTTGAAACCTCCAATAGTGATTGTAGCAAAAAAATTCAATAGTGTTGATACTATTCGCTGAACTTTATTTCTTCGGAAAATAAATTGTATGCTCATTAGCATTAACTTGAAAAGTAACCTTGCTTTTGTTGCAATCAATATCAGCCTTTGCAGTATTCAAAAAGGGTCTACCAACGATGATCGACATAGCGTCGTCCTCAGGCATATCGAGTATAACAAAGTCTGTTAAGATAGTAACATTTGCAACTACAAGAGGCACATCCTCACAAAATTCCAATAGGTATAGCAGTTGATTTATCAGCCATTTGCAAAGATATTTCAGTAGATGTGAGATTATTCAAATCAAGTCTTCTATATAAAGGAGAAAGGCATAACACTAACACAAGCTCCTAAATCACATAAAGCAGTTTTGACATACTTCTTTTAATGGAGCATAGTATAGTAGGTTTTCCTAGATCTCCTAACTTCTTAGGTACTCCACCCTTAAAAGAATAATTTGTAAGCATGTTGGAAATTTAATCTTCATGTATCTTTCATTTATTAGTGACAATATCTTTCATATACTTAGCACAAGGAGGCCGCAAGTGCATCAAGTGCCCCCTTAGTGGTTTTGGAGCATTGAAGAGAAATGGGTTGAGGGACTAATGTGTTGTGAGTGTACACAGGAGTTAAAGTCCCTAAAGATTTGGTTTAACCCATGGAAGACGACACCTAAAATGTATTTCTTCAAGTGAAGAAATTGGTGATGAAATTGGTACATGATACGTCTCCAACATATCTATAATTTTTGATTGTTCCATGCTATATTATATTCTGTTTTGGATATTATTGGGCTTTATTATACACTTTTATATTATTTTTGGGACTAACCTATTAACCGGAGGCCCAACCCAGAATTGCTGTTTTTTGCCTAATTTAGGGTTTCGCAGAAAAAGAATATCAAACGGAGTCCAAACGGAATGAAACCATCAGGAACGTGATTTTCGGAACGAATATGATCCAGAGGACTTGGACCCTACGTCAAGACATCAACCAGGAGGCCACGAGGTAGGGGGCGCGCCCTCCACCCTCATGGGCCCCCTTTTGCTCCACCGACGTACTCCTTCCTCCTATATATATATACCTACGTAGTCCCAAACTACCAAATATGGAGCCAAAACCCTAATTCCAATGACGTAACTTTCTATACCACGAGATCCCATCTTGGGGCCTGTTCCGGAGCTCCACCGGAGGGGGCATCGATCACGCAGGGCTTCTACATCAACACTATATCCCCTCCGATGAAGTGTGAGTAGTTTACCTCAGACCAACAGGTCCATAGTTATTAGCTAGATGGCTTCTTCTCTCCTTTTGGATTCAATACAAAGTTCTCCCCCTCTCTTGTGGAGATCTATTCGATGTAATCTTCTTTTGCGGTGTGTTTGTTAGACCGATGATTGTGGGTTTATGATCAAGTTTATCTATGAACAATATTTGAATCTTCTCTGAATTCTTTTATGTATGATTGGTCATCTTTGCAAATCTCTTCGAATTATCAGTTTGGTTTGGCCTACTAGATTGATCTTTCTTGCAATGGGAGAAGTGCTTAGCTTTGGGTTCAATCTTGTGGTGTACTTTCCCAGTGACAGTAGGGGCAACAAGGCACGTATTGTATTGTTGCCATCAAGGATAACAAGATGGGGTTTTCATCATATTGCATGAGTTCTACATCATGTCATCTTGCTTAAAGCGTTACTTTGTTCTCTTGAACTTAATACTCTAGATGCATGCTGGATGGCGGTCGATGTGTGGAGTAATAGTAGTAGATGCAGGCAGGAGTCGGTCTACTTGTCTCGGACGTGATGCCTATATACATGATCATACCTAGATATTCTCATAACTATGCTCAATTCTGTCAATTGCTCAACAGTAATTTGTTTACCCGCCGTGAATACTTATGCTCTCGAGAGAAGCCACTAGTGAAACCTATGGCCCCCGGGTCTATCTTCCATCATATTAATCTTCCAACACTTAGTTATTTCCTTTGCCTTTTATTTTACTTTGCATCTTTATCATAAAAATACCAAAAATATTATGTTATCATATCTATTAGATCTCACTCTCATAAGTGACAGTGTAGGGATTGACAATCCCTTATCGCGTTGGTTGCGAGGATTTATTTGTTTGTGTAGGTGCGAGGGACTCGCGCATGGCCTCCTACTGGATTGATACCTTGGTTCTCAAAAACTAAGGGAAATACTTATGCTACTTTGCTGCATCACCCTTTGCTCTTCAAGGGAAAACCAACGCAAGTGCTCAAGAGGTAGCAAGAAGGATTTCTGGCGCCGTTGCCGGGGAGTCTACGCAAAAGTCAACATACCAAGTACCCATCACAAACCCTTATCTCCCGCATTACATTATTTTCCATTTGCCTCTCGTTTTCCTCTCCCCCACTTCACCCTTGCCATTTTATTCGCCCTCTCTATCTCCGTCCTCCCTCTCTTTCTCTATTTGCCTCCTTTTGCCCCTTGCTCTTTCTGCCGTTATGTCTAAAATTGAGGAAATTATTGTCGATATGGATAATAATAATATCATGAAAAATTCTGATGCTCCTGCTGAAGAACCCCCTATCTTACATACAAAAAAAAATTCCGTGTTGGTAGTGGTAATATTATTGGAAAAGGAGTTATTCAAGATTTCTTTACTTGTGCCGGTGCTTTGCCTTCTATGGGCAGTTCTATCCTTCATAGAACTAATAGTCTTGCGGATGCTATTGCCATACTTGTAGTTGAACTTGAAAGACAATTCATGCACATGCACCCTTGCATATAAAGGATTTTCCTAGAATTTTCTAATATTGAGCATTCTTCTGTTAAGCGTGCCGCAACTATCTTTTTGGCTCATGAGTTTAGATTTATAATAAAAGAGGCCAAAGAAATCTTTGCGCATTATAGGGTGGACGCTTTCCGTCCTCCCATAGAGGCTATCCTTTTTGATCAAGAAGAAATAATGCGTTTTCAATCTCTAGACTATGTTGCTTTCAATGAAAATCTTAGAAAAAGGGTTCCTACCAATGTTCTATTTGATAGAATTTCTGAACTTAATGATGATTTGGCTATTCGAAATAATGAACTAGGATATTATATTGAGTATAGGCTCACAAAGTTCTGTAAAAGGAATGCTTACAATGATGAATTGGTTGTGCAATACGAAGGGCCAAGAGAGGAACCTATACCTCCCAAAGTTGATCTTTGGGACTTTTGTCCCATTAAATTTAGCCCTTTTGATTACTTTTGCTTGCCTCAAAGAAAACTTGCTGCCTAACGTAGAGAATATGAAATGAGTTTTAATGATCTATCTTACTATTATGGCAATACCTGGACCTATCCTTGCTTTTATGCCTAGCTAGGGGCGTTAAACGATAGCGCTTGTTGGGAGGCAACCCAACTTTATTTTTATTCCTTGATTTTTGCTCCTGTTTAGTAATAAATAATTTATCTAGCCTATGTTTTGGTTGTGTTTTTTGTGTTTAATTAGTGTTTGTGCCAAGTAGAACCATTGGGAAGACTTGGGGGAAGTCTTTTTAATCTTGCTGTAAAAAACAGAAACTTTAGCGCTCATGAGAACTGCTGCCATTTTTATTTGGAAAGTGCTATTTAGTTAATTATTTTTTAATATGATTAATAGATAAATTCCTCACGTCCAGAAATTTATTTTGAATTTTTGGGGTTCCAGATCTTGTGTTAGCTACAGATTACTACAGACTATTTTGTTTTTGACAGATTCTGTTTTTCGTGTGTTGTTTGCTTATTTTGATGAATCTATGACTATTAAAATAGTTTATAAACCATAGAGAAGTTGTAATACAGTAGGTTTAACACCAATATAAATAAAGAATGATTTCATTACAGTACCTTGAAGTGGTGTTCTGTTTTCTTTCGCTAATGGAGCTCACGAGATTTTCTACTTTAAGTTTTGTGTTGTGAAGTTTTCAAGTTTTGGGTGAAAGATTTGATGGATTATGGAACAAGGAGTGGCAAGAGCCTAAGCTTGGGGATGCCCATGGCACCCCAAGATAATCTAAGGACACCTAAAAGCCAAAGCTTGGGGATGCCCCGGAAGGCATCCCCTCTTTCGTCTACTTCCATCGGTAACTTTACTTGGAGCTATATTTTTATTCACCACATGATATGTGTTTTGCTTGGAGCGTCTTGTATTATTTGAGTCTTTATTTGTTAGTTTTCCACAATCATCCTTGCTCTACACACCTTTTGAGAGAGACACACATGATTCGGAAATTGTTAGAATGCTCTATGTGCTTCATTTATATCTTTTGAGTTATATAGTTTTTGCTCTAGTGCTTCACTTATATCTTTTAGAGCACGTCGGTGGATTTGTTTTATAGAAACTATTGTTCTCTCATGCTTCACTTAGATTATTTTGAGAGTCCTAAAAAACATCATGGTAATTTTCTTTAATTATGTTAGGCATTCAAGATTAATAATAAAATGTTCTTATGAGTGTGTTGAATACTATGAGAAGTTTGAAACTTGATAATTGTTTTGAGATATGGAGATGGTGATATTAGAGTCGTGCTAGTTGAGTAGTTGTGAATTTGAGAAATGCTTGTGTTGAAGTTTGTGATTCCTGTAGCATGCACGTATGGTGAACCGTTATGTTAAGAAGTCGGAGCATGCTGTATTTATTGATTGTCCTCCTTATGAGTGGCGGTTGGGGACGAGCGATGGTCTTTTCTTACCAATCTATCCCCCTAGGAGCATGCGCGTAATACTTTGCTTCAATAACTAATAGATTTTTGCAATAAGTATGTGAGTTCTTTATGACTAATGTTGACTCCATGGATTATACGCACTCTCACCCTTCCACCATTTCTAGCCTCTCTAATACCGCGCACCTTTCGCCGGTATCATACACCCACCATATACCTTCCTCAAAACAGCCACCATACCTACCTATCATGGCATTTCCATAGCCATTCCGAGATATATTGCCATGCAACTTTCCACCGTTCCGTTTACTATGACACGCTCCATCATTGTCATATTGCTTTGCATGATCATGTAGTTGACATTTTAGTTGTGGCAAAGCCACTGTTCATAATTCTTTCATATAAGTCACTCATGCATCATTGCTATCCCGGTACACCGCCGGAGCCATTCATAGAGTCATACTTTGTTCTAGTATCGAGTTGTAATCATTGAGTTGTAAATAAATAGAAGTGTGATGATCATCATTCATAGAGTATTGTCCCAAAAAAAATAAAAATTAATATATATATATATATATAAATGGGCAATACTACTATCCTTTTTCCACACTTGTGCTTCAAAGTAGCACCATGATCTTCATAATAGAGAGTCTCCTATGTTATCACTTTCATATACTAGTGGGAATTTTTCATTATAGAACTTGCCTTGTATATTCCAACGATGGGCTTCCTCAAAATGCCCTAGGTCTTCGTGAGGAAGCAAGTTGGATGCACACCCAATTAGTTTCTTTTTGTTGAGCTTTCATATACTTATAGCTGTAGTGCATCCATTGCATGGCAATCCCTACTCACTCACATTGATATCTATTGATGGGCATCTCCATAGCCCGTTGATATGCCTAGTTGATGTGAGACTATCTTCTTCTTTTTTGTCTTCTCCACAACCACCATTCTATTCCACCTAAAGTGCTATGTCCATGGCTCATGCTCATGTATTACGTGAAGATTGAAAAAGTTTGAGAACACCAAAAGTATGAAACAATTGCTTGGATTGTCATCGGGGTTGTGCATGATTTAAATACTTTGTGTGATGAAGATAAAGCATAGCAAGACTATATGATTTTGTAGGGATAACTTTCTTTGGCCATGTTATTTTGAAGAGACATAATTGCTTAGTTAGTATGCTTGAAGTATTATTATTTCTATGTCAATATTGAACTTTTGTCTTGAATCTTTCGGATCTGAGTATTCATACCACAATTAAGAAGAATTACATTGAAATTATGCCAAGTAGCATTCCACATCAAAAATTCCGTTTTTATCATTTACCTACTTGAGGACGAGCATGAATTAAGCTTGGGGATGCTTGATACGTCTCCAACGTATCTATAATTTTTGATTGTTCCATGCTATATTATATTTTGTTTTGGACATTATTGGGCTTTATTATACACTTTTATATTATTTTTGGGACTAACCTATTAACCGGAGACCCAGCCCAGAATTGCTGTTTTTTGCCTATTTTAGGGTTTTGCAGAAAAAGAATATCAAACGGAGTCCAAACAGAATGAAACCTTCGGGAACGTGATTTTCGGAACGAACATGATCCAGAGGACTTGGACCCTACATCAAGACATCAACCAGGAGGCCACGAGGTAGGGGGGCCTGCCTCCCCCCCAGGCGCGCCCTCCACCCTCGTGGCCCCCTATTGCTCCACCGACGTACTCCTTCCTCCTATATATACCTACGTACTCCCAAACTACCAGATACGAAGCCAAAACCCTAATTCCACCGCTGTAACTTTATGTATCCACGAGATCCCATCTTGGGGCCTGTTCTGGAGCTCCGCCGGAGGGTGCATTGTAAGTGCATTTAGTGCCCCTTAGTGATTTTGGTGATTGATGACAATATAGGTTAAGTTTTCAACGGGGATAAACATATGAAGTGTAAATACTGATATTGAGGAATTTGATTGCAAGATATAGAAGAACTCCCCCTGAATATGTGCATGGTGAGGTATTTGCTTTTGAAGCATTGCACACTTGAAGAGTAGAATCATGGAGATCTCCCCCTATATCTTGTAATTCATACACGCATTTGACATATCACAATGAAGAATTTGAAATGCATGATGAAATATGGTGACTGATGTAATTCAGCATGCGTGCATTAGCATATATGAGGAATAAGCATGCAGAAAAACATATCAAAAGTATCAGAGCACCATCGGGTTTAAGTTTACAACTAGATCCAATAAAGTCTCAGAAGAACAAGAATTGTGACTTAACAAATAAAACGCCCATATAGAAAGACCCGCTTGAAGACTAACTCAAAATCCCCCCCCCCCTTTTGTCATCAAATGACCAAAAGGATCGAATATGAGGACTAACACCCCTGAAGAATATCAAGTTGATGAAGGAGCGCCAGCATTGTTGGGGTCGTTTGTCATGGAAAGGCCTGCTACAGTGTCATCCAAGTCTTCATTCTCATCGGTGTCGCGCGATGAAGAATATGAGCTGGCCACCAAGGAAGGAACCTTGACCTTCTTGAATTTCTTCTTTGGAGGTCCAGACCAGTCAAAATCTTCCTTGAGACCCATTTTCTTGAGATTTTCTTCACCATACAAATGTGACAGTATTGCACAGGTGCGACCGAAAACTTCATGAAGATAGTAATGGTTTTTCTTCACTGCATTGTGGGTAGCAGTCATGTTGTGAAGAAATGAACTAAACTGACGCTTAACCCATTTATGGTTCGATCCACCTTCTGGTGAAGACTAAGCAGAAGCTCACGGTCAGTCATCACACGAGGAGCAGTGGCTTGAGGAGTAGACTTGGGTGCATTGGCAGAGTCATGTGTGGCAGAGTCATCATTGGTGGAATAAGCTGCAGCTTTGCGAAACTGTCCATCCAATGGATGAATGCCTTCATCTATAACAGCTGGTGCTTTACCCTTTTCATCAACTGAGGAATAGGTCCGCTTGAGGACTTCAATCGGGGGCAAGTAGCTGAGGTGATTCTAAAAATCAGCTTTGTAGTTGAGTGAAGTCCTTGTCCTGAGGAATTTCATGATCCAGGGTGCATAAGGCTTCAGCTCAAACGAAGAAAGAGCAACATTTGCCAGAGTCCTCATGAAGAAATCGTGATAATTGACAGGAATGCCATGAACGATATTGAATACCAGATTCTTCATGATGCCAACAATTTCCTCATCAGATGAGTCGTGGCCTTTGATGGGACTCATTGTCCTCGTTAGAATGCGATAGACAGTTCTGGGCACATATAGTAATTCCTTCATGAGGAATTTGGTCTGTGTGACCTTAGCTCAAGGGGAATACGGTGAGGACTGAGTGTCCTGAGCTGCATGTTCAGGACTGGGTGTTCGGGACTATGTGTCCTCAGGTTTAAATACCTATCCGCCCTAACCAGACATACATATGAGACAATAGTTGGAATTGGTCTACCAAATCATTGTCTTCACCAAGCTTACTGGTTCTATTTCATCAACTCTTTCATTTCCTCATAACTGCGTTGTATGCTTGTTCATATCTGTGTTTGAAGACTTTGACTGAAGATTTTCTCAATTTCCTCAGTTCAATTTCTTCAGTCTGTTTGTCTTCATCCTGTGTTATCCCGTGCTTACGCTTTCTGTACTCTGTGCGTGTCTTCATTTCATCATGATGACTATGCTTGTGTTCTGTTATGTTTACTTTTGAGTACTTATTCGCTGCTAGTAGTTCTTCGCTAAGGAATTTCCTCACCTGCAAATTCCTCAGTGAAGATTTCATAAAAATAGCCTATTCACCCCCCTCTAGTCGATATAACGCACTTTCAGGCATCGATCACGGAGGGCTTCTACATCAACACCATAGCCCCTCCGATGAAGTGTGAGTAGTTTACCTCAGACCTACGGGTCCATAGTTATTAGCTAGATGGCTTCTTCTCTCTTTTTGGATCTCAATACAAAGTTCTCCCCCTCTCTTGTGGAGATCTATTCGATGTAATCTTATTTTGCGGTGTGTTTGTTGAGACCGATGAATTGTGGGTTTATGATCAAGTTTATCTATGAACAATATTTGAATCTTCTCTAAATTCTTTTATGTATGATTGGTTATCTTTGCAAGTCTCTTCGAATTATCAGTTTGGTTTGGCCTACTAGATTGATCTTTCTTGCAATGGGAGAAGTGCTTAGCTTTGGGTTCAATCTTGCGGTGTCCTTTCCCAGTGACAGTAGGGGCAGCAAGACACGTATTGTATTGTTGCCATCGAGGATAACAAGATGGGGTTTTCATCATATTGCATGAGTTTATCCCTCTACATCATGTCATCTTGCTTAAAGCGTTACTCTGTTCTCTTGAACTTAATACTCTAGATGCATGCTGGATAGCGGTCGATGTGTGGAGTAATAGTAGTAGATGCAGGCAGGAGTCGGTCTACTTGTCTCGGACGTGATGCCTATGATCATACCTAGATATTCTCATAACTATGCTCAATTCTGTCAATTGCTCAACAGTGATTTGTTTACCCGCCGTGAATACTTATGCTCTCGAGAGAAGCCACTAGTGAAACCTATGGCCCTCGGGTCTATCTTCCATCATATTAATCTTCCAATACTTAGTTATTTCCTTTGCCTTTTATTTTACTTTGCATCTTTATCATAAAAATACCAAAAATATTATCTTATCATATCTATCAGATCTCACTCTCGTAAGTGATCGTGTAGGGATTGACAACCCCTTATCGCGTTGGTTGTGAGGATTTATTTGTTTGTGTAGGTGCGAGGGACTCGTGCGTGGCCTCCTACTGGATTGATACCTTGGTTCTCAAAAACTGAGGGAAATACTTATGCTACTTTGCTGCATCACCCTTTCCTCTTCAAGGGAAAACCAACGCAAGTGCTCAAGAGGTAGCAGTATGGCCTTTGAAGAAATTGATGTGAAGACATTAAAGCTTGAAGACTTCTATTTTCGTTGTTTCTTTCTTCTATTTTGAG
The DNA here is from genome assembly GCF_056163025.1 of Triticum urartu. Lineage (NCBI taxonomy): Eukaryota > Viridiplantae > Streptophyta > Magnoliopsida > Poales > Poaceae > Triticum > Triticum urartu. The sequence continues at coordinate 365,816,507 of NC_141874.1, read as the reverse complement.
TCATTGGAAAAACCGTATTGTTAAAGGGGGTCTAGGTGAATCATAGTTCACATTTCCAAAGTAATGCTCAAACTTATACATACACAAGCCGCTTTGAGTGAAGCCTTTGGAAATCTCCGGAATAGATGACGAATTTGCTAGCGACAGTGACAAAGTTCATTTGGTCATTAAAAAATTTGATCAGGCTGTGGAGTTAGGATGTCACCAACGCGATCTGCCCATCGTGAGAAAATTGAGTGCCCCAATGAAATTGAGAGTTCAATTTTCCGACTGTTGCTGCGCCATGGGCCAACTGTCGAGTGGATCCTTATCCTGACAATGGTCATGCCCGAGAAGGGCATTTATGACAATTCATGTCGGGTTGCCCTGTTTATAAATAGCCGCCCCACAACCACTTGTTGATTGGCTTCTTAGAGAGAACTTGACACTTGTCATTTGAGAGCAACACATCCTCTGACGACTTTGAGAGAATCCTAAGTGAGGAGAAACTCAACCAGAGCGAAAGTGATTGAGCATCACTAAAGAGATTGATCTGTGTGATCCGATGCATGTTAGCTTTGAAGACTGTCATTCTTCTAGACAGTTAGGCGTCATGTTCTGAGCACCCAAGAGTCATTGTGGTGTGCCAGTGAACAATTCTGTGAAGGTTTTGGAAGTCTACCTTGAAGACTTACACTACAAAAAAACACTTCCCTGATGATACACGTTTGTCATAGTAGGTCACATTTTTTGTCATGCATGTACATCCATGACGATTTTATGACAGAATCAAGATAGTCATACTTGTGTTGTTGTATAATTGTTCCATGACAATACTCAAATTATCATCACGGTAGTGTCCACTTCCATGACGATAAATGGCACGTCATGGAAGTATTTTCGTCAAGGGTAACCGACATGTGGCATCCACCATAACGGGTCGCTGTTAAGCTATCAGGTCCAGTTTTGGATCTGATAACCCGTTAACAACAATGACCAATGGTGATTTTCTGCGTGTAAAATTCTCATTGGCTGAAGGAACCACGTGTCAGCTCCGCGTTGGGATAGATGTCATCCAGCGAATGGACGGGGCACGCCTATGATACGTCGACATGTGGCTCGGCCCAACAGTGGCCCATTTAGGTCAAAGGTTGTCCTGTTTTACTTGGTCAAAAGGTAGTGGGCCGGCCCATGGAAAGCCTGTTGTAGGACCGAAAGTATGTCTAGAGGGGGAGTGATTAGACTACTTGACCAAATAAAAATCTATCATTTTCCCAATTTTAGTTGTGGGTAGATTTTAGAAATTAGCACAAGTCAAGAAATCAACCTACACATGCAATTGTAAGAGTGTAGCAGCGAAAAGTAAAACATTGCATATGATTAAAGGGAAGGGTTTGGAGAAGGCAAACGCAATGGAGACACGGAGATTTTTGGCGTGGTTCCGGTAGGTGGTGCTATTGTATGTCCTCGTTGATGGAGACTTCAACCCACGAAGGGTAACAACCGCGCAAGTCCACAGAGGGCTCCACCCACGAAGGGTCCACGGAGAAGCAACCTTGTCTAGCCCACGATGGCCATTGCCCACGAAGGACTTGCCTCACTCGGGTAGATCTTCACGAAGTAGGCGACCTCCTTGCCCTTACAAACTTCTTGGTTCAACTCCACATCTTGACGGAGGCTCCCAAGCAACACCTAACCAATCTAGGAGACACCACTCTCCAAAAGGTAATAGACGGTGTGTTGATGATGAACTCCTTGCTCTTGTGCTTCAAATGATAGTCTCCCCGACACTCAACTCTCTCTCTCTCTCTCATATTTGGCTATGGTGGAAAGATGATTTTAGTGGAAAGCAACTTGGGGAAGGCTAGAAATCAAGATTCTTGTGGTAGGATTGGAATGTCTTGATCTCAACACATGAGTAGGTGGTTCTCTCTTAGAAAATGTATGGTGGAAGTGTAGGCACATTCTGACGACTCTCTCACAAATGGAGAAGGATGTGGAGGGGTATATATAGCCTACACACAAAATCCAACGTTACACACATTTGACTCATCTCGGTGGGACCAAATGGTTAAACTTGGTGGCATCGATATGTTCAAAAATGTGAACGTTAGGAATCTCGGTGGGATCGACTGGGGCAACTCGGTGGGACCGATGTGCTAGGGCTTAGGGAAAACCGCCTCTTGGTGGCACCGACTGCATCAAGTCGGTGAGACTGAAGTGAAGCAATAAGGCAATAGAAAGTTGGTCAAGCCATCTCGGTGAGTCTGATTGCTATTTTGGTGAGACCAAAATAATTGCAACCGATATTAGGGAGTTGGCAAGGCCATCTCGGTGAGACCGAGATCCGTATCGGTTAGACCGAACTATTAGGGTTTCTGGCTGTGGCTATGTCATATGAACTCGGTGGCGCCGCATAGAAAGAATCGGTGGGGCTGAGTTGGAGTTTAGGATTTTGACATATTTAGATGGAGAAAGTGGCTGGGTTTTTTGGAGCAATATTGCTAAGCATTTGAGCAAGTAGACCATTAAGCAACATCTCATCCCCTTTTAATAGTATTGGCTTTCCAATGGACTCAATGTGATCTTGGATCGCTAAAATAAAGATGGAGAGTCCTGAGCTTTTGCCAATATATGTCGCATTTTGAGGGGTCCACATCTCTAGTCCATGCCATGCCATTCATTGAACTTCTTGAAATTTTTATCTTGAATGGATATTAGTTCAATGAGCTATATGTTGTTATGAATTACCAAAACCACCTAGGGATTAGTTGCACTTTCAATCTCCCCCTTTTTGGTAATTTATGACAACATATAGATCAAAGCTTCCACAAATGATAAACGTGAAATACATCGTCGCTTTGAGAAGTATGTGATAAGCAAAAGCTCCCCCTAAATTGTGCATTATTAAAAATTTGCATTTGAATGCAAATGCATAATCGATTAGGATCATGGGTCACTCTTCCATGTCACATACATCTTGGTGGAGCGCACAAAATGATAAGAGTGAAATAACATGCACGCATCACCAAAAACACGAGTGAATGATCATACACAAATAATCCTAGAGATAGGCATATATCACACATTAAGCATAGTATGATCAAACACATAACCACACAAAGTATCTCACGAGCATCAAAACAATAAGTAGCACAAACCAAACGAATGAAGTAGCAACTCGCAATAAAAATCAACAAGCAAAAGAATGAGACACACTCTCTCTCGAAGCCTATGATCTATACATTTTCCCCCTTTGGCAACAAGTTACCAAAAAGCTTGAAAAAGTACAGTGTTATACGACACTCTGGGCACGATCTTCGAGAACTCCTAAAGGGGTCTTCTAGCTTGTTGCTCCGGTGTGCGTAGATGGCACTGAGAGAACTGCTTCTGCAAATGCCTCGGTTGATGTCTGTTGAGCTGGTGGAGTTGACACTGGTGGTGGTACTGTGGCAGTGGCGGTAGGTGCAAAGTGTGTAGTTCTGGTGTCTGCAGCTGGCACAGCTGATGACCTTTGTGCCCTAGGCTCTGTCTAGAATATGTCAGTGGTAGGTGATAGAGATGAGGGGCCCGATCTTTCGATGAGATGGTGGCTATCATTTTTGGTTCAGTAGACTTTGATGATCCAACTACGAACGTGCGAGGACGTCGCGCCCTAGCAATCGCTAAACCAACTCCGATGGGTTATTAACCACGCTGGAGCACGATCAATCTGACCACGGAGGTCTATTTCCTGCAAGCAAACGAAGATCAAGCAAGAAACTGAAATTGCAATCTGGATATTGCGAATATAAGAGGAAAGCTTTATTAATGAAAGCGGGGTTCTGTGACGTCTTGGTCTGGTCGTTGAACACAAACGAAGTACGCAAAGTTGCAACTATGACGAACTTTTAATCTAAACAAAACCCAAAGTCTAAACGGCGCCCTAAGGGCTGTATATATGGAGGAAGAGGGGGCAATTTCGTGGCCCTTGGAGGAGGGGCTCGAAACCAACCCTAACTCTTGTTTCCCCACACATACGGACTCTAAAAACAACCTATACTTAAGTATTTCGAAATTACGTGGGCCTGGCCCAATAATAAGGTGACGCAGCACCTATAATAGCCTTTGGACGAAATTTATGAAGTGACATTTTGTATATTTCGCCCAAGGCTTCATGCACGGTGGCTTCAATGTCCAGACATCATCACTTGTAACTCTGTTCTTGTTCCCCTTGGGCATGCCATCATCTCCATGCTTGGTCTTGCTACAGTGTTCATCCCTCTTATCCATGCCAGGCCATTCATTTGTAAGCAAAACAAATGTATCCAATTTAGGCAACATCATATTCTCATGAACATTAGAATCATTACCAAGAAACGAAAGTACCTGATAATTTATTTGGCACGTGCGAGCTCTATTAATTGGTCCACTATATGTAGCAGTAGGGGATGTGGGTGTAACAATGGTATTGATGTCCTCATCATCCTTCCTTTCTTGAAATGAAGTCGTCCTCGATGGAAGCTCATCTTCCTCACCCAAATAAGGCTTCAAATCTGCAATGTTAAAAGTAGGACTAACCCCAAAATCTGCAGGCAGCTCAAGTTTATATGCATTATCATTTATTTTCTCTAACACCTTAAATGGACCATCAGCACGTGGCATTAGCTTTGATTTGCGCAAATCAGGAAATCTATCCTTACGCAAATATAACCAAACAAGATCTCCAGGTGCAAAGACAACACATTTTCTACCCTTATCTCCAGCAAGTTTATATTTAGCATTCATACGCTCAATGTTCTCCTTAGTTAGCTCATGCATTTTTAAGGTCAACTTAGCATGTTGTTTAGCATCGAAATTAACCTTCTTCGAAGATGGAAGAGGCAACAAATCAATAGGTGCACGAGGAAGGAAACCATACACAATTTCAAAAGGGCACATCTTAGTAGTAGAATGCAATGAACGATTATAAGAAAATTCATTATGAGGCAAGCATTCTTCCCACATTTTCTTGTTATTCTTCAAAACAGCCCTAAGCATAGTAGACAATGTTGTATTGACTACTTTAGTTTGTCCATCAGTTTGGGGGTGACATGTAGTACTAAAAAGCAGTTTAGTCCCCGCCCATAAACATCTCCAAAAGTGGCTAAGAAATTTAGTATCACGATCTGAAACAATTGTATTTGGCACACCATGCAAGCGAATAATTTCACGAAAGAACAAATCAGCAACATTAGCAGCATCATCGCTTTTATGACATGGTATAAAGTGTGCCATTTTCGAGAACCTATCCATAACAACAAATATGCTATCCCTCCCCTTCTTTCTTCAAGGTAAACCTAAAACAAAGTCCATAGATATATCCTCTCAAGGAACACTAGGTATAGGCAAAGGCATATATAAACCATGAGGATTGAGTCGTGACTTAGCTTTTTGACATGTAGTGCAGCGAGCAACAAAATGCTCAACATCCCGTCTCATCTTTGGCCAAAAGAAATGTGTAGCAAGTATATCCTCCATCTTCTTCACGCCAAAGTGTCCCATTATTCCTGCTCCATGCGCCTCCTACAACAACAAAAGACGAACGGAGCTAGTTGGAATGCATAGCTTGTTAGCACGAAACACAAATCCATCGTTAACGACGAACTTGTTCCATGTTCTCCCTTCCTTTCAATTATGCAATACATCTTTAAATTCAGCATCATGCACATATTGATCTTTGATGGTCTCCAAACCAAATATTTTAAAGTCAAGTTGTGAAAGCATAGTATAACGATGAGACAATGCATCATCAATAACATTTTATTTACCCTTCTTGTGTTTAATTACATAAGGGAAAGTCTCAATGAATTCAACCCATTTAGCATGTCTACGGTTCAGTTTTGCTTGACTTTTAATGTGTTTCAAAGATTCATGATCAGAATGTATACCAAATTCTTTGGGCCATAAATAATGTTGCCATGTTTCTAAGGTCCAAACAAGAGCATATAATTCTTTATCATAAGTAGAATAGTTCAAACTAGGTCCACTCAATTTTTCAGAAAAGTATGCAACAGGTTTGCCATCTTGTAATAACACACCTCCTAATCCAATTCCACTAGCATCACATTCAAGTTCAAAAGTCTTATTAAAATCAGGAAGTTGGAGTAAAGGAGCATGTGCCAACTTATCTTTCAATACCGTGAAGGCTTCTTCTTGTGCGGTACCCCAAACAAAAGGCACATCCTTCTTTGTAAGCTCATTGAGAGGTGCAGCAATGGTGCTGAAATCTCTCACAAAACGCCTATAGAAACCAGCGAGTCCAAGAGAACTCCTCATTTGTTTGACCGCTTTGGGCTATGGCCAACTCTCAGTAGCTTCAATCTTGGCTTTATCAACTTCAATTCCCTATGGAGTAACAACATAGCCAAGAAAAGATACTCGGTAGGTGCAAAAGGTGCACTTCCCAAGGTTACCAAACAAACGTGGATCACGTAAAGCAATAAAAATAGCACGTAAATGTTCCAAATGTTCCTCCAAACATCTGCTATAAAACAATATATCATCAAAGTAGAGTACCACAAATCGTCCAATGAAAGCATGTAAAACTTCATTCATTAATCTCATGAAAGTACTAGGTGCATTAGTTAACACAAAAGGCATGACTAACCACTCATATAATCCAAACTTAGTTTTAAATGTTGTTTCCCATTCATCCCCAATTTCATACGAATTTGATGGTATCCACTATGCAAATCAACCTTGGAGAATATTGTAGAGCCACTCAATTCATCAAGCATATCATCTAGCCTAGGAATAGGATGACGATAACGAATAGTAATATTATTAATGCCTCTACAATCAACACACATAAGCAATGTACCATCCTTTTTCGGCACTAGAATAAAAGGAACAACACAAGGACTAAGGGATTCACGTATATAACCTTTGTCGAGCAGCTCCTGGACTTGACGCATAATCTCCTTCGTCTCCTCTAGATTGGTACGGTATGGTGCACGGTTGGGTAGCGATGCACCAAGAATTAAGTCAATCTGATTCTCAATCCCTCGAATATGTGGTAATCCCGGTGCCACGTCTTGTGGAAAGACGTCAGCGAACTCCTGCAAAATGTTAGTAACAGCAGGAGGCAAAGAGGAAGGAACGTCCTCGTATGAAAATAATGCCTCTTTGCACACAAAAGCATAGCAAACAGATTTGCTAAAATCTAGCTCATCAATATCAGATTTGGTGGCATGTAAACATGCATTTTTCAATTTAATTTCAGAAGCAACACTAGATGGTTTATTATTAGGCTTCATTTTTTGCTCAAATTCTTTTGCCACAATCTGATTTTCACTCTTATTTTTCTCCTATTTTGCTTTATTAGCTCTATTAATATCATCTTTCAAAATGGAATCGGGAGACATAGGAAGCAAAGCAATATGTTTATCCTTATGAACAAGAGGATACTGATTGTTTCTACCATGGTGTACATATTTTTTTATCAAATTGCCATGGTCTACCAAGTAATAAGGAACACGCTTGCATGGGTACCACATGACAATCAACATAATCACCATATGTAGAGATACTAAAATGCACACGAACAGTACGTGTTACCTTAACCTTGCCACTGTTGTTGAACCATTGGATGTAGTAAGGATGTGGATGTGGTCTTGTGGTGAGAGATAGCTTCTCCACCATCTCCATGCTAGCCAAGCTGTTACAACTCCCTCCATCTATGATGACACGAACAGAATGTTCCTTCACAACTCCCTTTGTATGGAACAAATTATGCCTCTGATTTTGCTCAGCTTGTGTAACCTACACACTCAAAACACGTTGAGCAACTAAATATTCATACCTGTCAGCATCTTCAGTAGCCATGTATTGCGACTCATGATCAGAATCATCTCCACCGTGTTCTTCACTTGTAATAAGAGCCAAAGTCTCCTCATCATAGTCACTTAGCGGACTCATACCCACCATCCTCAGTAACAATCATCACACACTTAGATGGGCATTCTCTTGCATAATGACCTCCACCCTTACAACGACGTCAAATAATATCATGTGTTTGCCCTGTTGATGCCATGGATGAAGAAGAGCTCTGTGCATGCCCAGAAGGTGTGCTCTTGGCAGATAGTGGTGGTTGTGCCTGCTTTCTTGTATCACGGTTGGAGGTGGTAGCTGACGGAGGTGCCGGTGCAGTAGAACGTGTGGAAGTAGAGGATGCACGCGGTGTCCATGATGAAGGTCAACCTGCGGAAAAGTTAGTTCGCGCCAATGCCTGTCGATCCTGCACTTCACGTTCAGCTTTGCAAGCAAGACGGAATAAATGAGTGATATTATTATATTCCTTACACTCTAGAATGGTCCGATTCTCTTTATTTAATCCACCCATAAAACATGCAAGCATAGCTTCATTATCCTCAACAATACCACATCTAATCATACTAGTTTGTAATTCCTGGTAATATTCTTATACATAAATTTTTCCTTGTCTCAAACGCTGCAATTTTTAAAGCAATTCATGTTGATAATATGGTGAAACCTAGCGAGTACGCATAACATTTTTCAAAGCAGCCCAAGTAGCTGGAATATGATATAATCTAGAATGTTCAGACCACCAAACACATGCAAAACTAGTGAAAGCACAAACAACATCAACAACACATCTTTCCTCAGGATATTGTAAACATGTAAAACTTTGTTCAGTTTCTACTCCCACAAGATATATATCAGGAACATATCTACCCTCGAATGGTGGAATATTCAATTTTAATTTAGGAGGATGGTCATGATCTCGTACCTGAGGTGGTGCTGCAGCCCTACCGTTGCGATTATATGCCTGAGGTCAACCTGCTGGTGGTGGTCTTGGTGGTTGCACGTATTTTGATTTTGATCAATCTCATCCTCATAATAGTCCTCCACCTCTACAGTAGGAGCAGGAGCTACATAAGCATCAACAATAGTAGCAGCGGCACCAGAATTTTTTCCAGGCTCAAGGGGAACATGCAGTGCTCGTCCCACTCGATTTGGAAGGCGTTGTTGTTGTTGTTGTTGTTGTTGTTGTTGTTGTTGCTGCTGTTGTTGTTGCTGCTGTTGCTGTTGCTGCTGTTGCTGTTGCTGCTGTTGCTGCTGCTGTTGTTGTTGTTGTTGTTGTTGTTGTTGTTGTTGTTGTTGTTGTTGTTGTTGTTGTTGTTGTTGTTGTTGTTGTTGTTGTTGTTGTTGTTGATAGGTGCAGCCGGCGGTGGTGGTGGAAGACGCGGGAGCAATTCATTAAACTTGTTATCGAGCTTTGTTTCGAACGTCTTCTCAATGCCATCTATCTTCTCCATGGCCTCTTCAAATCTGTTTAGCACATATTGCACTTGTCCACTCATCATTTTCTAAAATTTATTATGTAGCTGTTTGTTGGTCATGTTCTCCCAATCAGTCTCATTTGTGATCCTGCCATGGTTAGCAGTAATAGAAACACACAAGAATATGATCCTACAGACTACTAGGAAGTGGTGGTGGTGGTGTGTCACAAATTTGTCAAGCGAATCTCAAATTCTTAACAGTTCTTACCCAACAACAGGTGGTGATCGGCAACCGTTGTAGTCAAAACTCTCAAAGCTTGGACATAGAGATTACTAGGTGGTGTCAAACACACGACGTAGATGTATGTGGAGCTGGGAAGGCTTATGATATGGTGGCAAAAATGTCAGCAATAATCAATTAAGAGATGCAAAGTTGAATAAACGCTCAACGACTGTACTATGCTGGTCCTAGGCTAGACCGTGCTAGAGACGTGAGCCTAGAACACTAACAAAATCACGGCGCTGCACATAAACAAGGGAGGACCACACTTTGAATTTTTTTTCTCTTTTCTTCACTTTTTAATTTCACCTTTTTCCTCTTTTTTTGCTCCGCAACAATTTTTTTCCGAAAAAGTTTGCAAATGGTCTAAAAACTGCCTAGCCAGAATTTTTCAGACTTAGTTTTTTTTAAACTGGAACTATTTTTCTACTGCGGGTAGCATGAAAGTTGGGGAGTCCGACTTGGTCACGACTCAGAGTATGGCGTGGTCTGGAAATTGAAAACAAAAGAAAAAAAATACCGGACTCAGACTAGGACTGGTGGCGGAGATGAATCTGGTGGAAACTCGGACTGGCGGCGGATATATGTAGGGCGGTGGAATACGGACTGGTGGCGAATCTATGATGGAGGTGGACTCAGATTATCGTGATGGCAATGGATATGTGGTATATGGCAGCGGTGATGACGATGATGTGGCGGCAGCGTGACAACTTGTGAACAAAACTCGAAACTCTAAAGGACTAGACACTAACACCAGCAACTAGACACGATGATGCAACCACAAATTCAACAATGCAAAACCCTAAAAGATTATGCAAAGGCTCAGATTGGTTTGGATATGATGAACTAACCCTAATTTTTTTGGCTTTTTCGTGGACTGTAGGTATGAAGAACAAACTCAATCTAAACTACGAAAAACTGTAAAATCTCACCGAGCAACCTGGAAATCTGATACCACTTGATAGAGATGAGGGGCCTGATCTTTCGATGAGATGGTGGCTATCGTTTTTGGTGGAGTAGACTTTGACGATCTGACTATGAACGTGCGAGGACGTCGCACCTTAGCAATCGCTAAACCAACTCCGAGGGGTTATTGACCACGCCGGAGCACGATCAATCTGACCACAAAGGTCTATTTCCTGCAAGCAAACGAAGATCAAGCAAGAAACTGAAATTGCAATCTGGATATTGCATGTATAAGAGGAAAGCTTTATTAATGAAAGTGGGGTTCTGTGACGTCTTGGTCTGGTCGTTGAACACAAACAAAGTACACGAAGTTGCAGCTATGGTGAACTTTTAATCTAAACAAAACCCAAAGTCTAAACGACGCCCTAAGGGCTGTATATATGGAGGAAGAGGGGGCAATTTCGGTGGCCCTTGGAGGAGGGGTTCGAAACCAACCCTAACTCTTGTTTCCCCACACATACGAACTCTAAAAACAACATATACTTAAGTATTTCAAAATTGCATGGGCCTGGCCCAATAATAAGGTGACACAACACCTAGAATAGCCTCTGGACGAAATTTATGAAGTAGCATTTTGTATATTTCTCCCAAGGCTTCATGCACTCCTTATGGTGGCTTCAATCTCCTGACATCATCACTTGTAACTCTGTTCCTGTTCCCCTTGCGCATGCCATCATCTTCATGCTTGGTCTTGCTCCAGTGTTCATCCCACTTATCCATGCCATGCCCTTCATTTGTAAGCAAAACAAATGTATCCAATTTAGGCAGCATCATATTCTCATGAACATTAGAATCATTACCAAGAAACGAAAGTACCTGATAATTTATTTGGCATGCGCGAGCTCTAGTAATTGGTCCAGTATATGTAGTAGTAGGGGCTGTGGGTGTAACAATGGTATTGATGTCCTTATCAGTAGGTCTGTCATCACTATCCTCAACACCATCTCTCAGCTTCTCCACAATAGGTAACAGGAGACAAAGGGGGACATGATGTTTACCCAGGTTCGGGCTCTCTTAATGGAGGTAAAACCCTACGTCCTGCTTGATTGTATTTGATGAATATAGGGGTTACAAGAGTTGATCTACCTTGAGATCGTAATGGCTAAACCCTAGATGTCTAGCCTATATGAATTTTGATAGCCTCTACGGACTAAACCCTCCAGTTTATATAGACATCGGAGGGGCCTAGGGTTGTATAGAGTCGGTTTACATAGAAAGGAAACCACACATCCAGACGTTAAGCTTGCCATCCACGCAAAGGAGAGTCCCATCCAGACACGGGGGAAGGCCTTCTATCTTGTATCTTCATGGCCCATCAGTCCGACCCATGCTACACAGCCCGGACACCTGAGGACCCCATAATCCAGGACTCCCTCGGTAGCCCCCGAACTTGCCTTCAATGACGATGTAATATTCGACCCATGTCTTCGGCTTTGCAAGGCGGGTTCTTCATTATAATCCAGACCAATGACAATCCGGTGATAACCTTGATGTCTTTTACGATTCCCCCTGTAGACGCTTTAATTTTCGCACGCCGGGCGAATACGAACGTTCCATGCTTTTTCGCAAATAAGCCCTTCACCATGCTCGGATTGCATCTATATAAGGAGATATGGATCTCCAAATGCCATATCACATCGCGCAGAAGGAAAACGGCCAAGTCTAGCCACAAACAAAGCCTTCCATCATGGCCGGCACCCCAGGCTCCTCTTCATGCCCCCATGGCCCTCAAGAGGGTGACTAGTAGAGTTGCTCCGTGCCTCATCTTCAACTAAGCTGGATCTAGACGCAGGGCTACCTCCCCCTCGCAGATCTAGTTCCCGTTCGAGCGGGATTATATTCAATAGGCAATGACGCGATGGCTGAGAAATTCCCCAACCCAAATAAGGAGGAGAGGGTGTGCTTCGTCCCATTTCTGTTGTGGGGCATGGGATTTCCAATCCATCCCTTCCTCCGGGGGTTATTGGAATTTTATGGCATCCAACTGCACAACCTCACCCCAGGTTCGATTCTGCACATCTCAGGCTTTGTTGCCCTCTGCAAGCTATTCCTAGGCATCGAGGCCCATTTTGGATTATGGAGGAAATTCTTCTGCCTCGTTCCCCACCACCAAGGGGGTTCCATATTTGAAGTGGGCAGTGCCGAAGTATGGCGTATTGCCGGATCCGGATACCTTGTAGGAACACCTAAAGAGGCATACCCACAATGGTCTTTGGAATGGTTATATATGGACGATGTTCCGCTGCCGAATCCAGTTAGGCACGACCTCCCTGAATTTTCCAGCGCTCCTCTAAAGAAGCGCCTCAACTGGCGTCCCCGAAGTCCCAAGGAAGAGGACAGTGTGGAGATAAAGAGGTTGGTTAGCAAGGTCAGGCTGCTTGCCCACTCTGAACTTTCGATATTTGAGGTCATGGCGATTACAATAAAGAGGTGCGTGCAGCCTCTCCAATCCAGAGTAACTCCCTTATGGTGTTACAACGTAGAAGATGACACATCCCATTATAGACGGCAGGGTCCGGATACCCCAACCGAACTGGCTTCAATTTTGGCTGATCTGTACAAGGGCGAAAAAGAAGATTTTCTCTGGTTGAACTGTCGGGAGGCTTATTCCATGTACACCCCTATTGAATGGGTAAGATCTCGATCATCTGTGCTTATTTTATTGCATTACAGGCACTAACCGAATTTGCTCGTTGTTGCCACCAACAGTCATGGAGGAGGATGACCGAGGACATCCACTGTCCCGCTCCCCAGCCAGAGGATCATAATCGTGATGAAGATCCTGGCTTTTGCGAGGATCCGGACATATATATAGAATTCGACGATGGGGTATTCTATCAAGCGAGCCCTGACGGTTCGAAAGTGGCTATCACCGCCCACTACCCTCGCCTTTACCCATTCTGCATCGTGAGTATCCAGAGGCTTCCTAAGAGGAGATCCTCATCTGCATCCTTACCCGTTGTGATGATCCGGATTTTAACAGGATCGATGCTCTAGGGACCGTATCTCCCCGAGGGCGACCCCTACACAAGGCCGCCGTTCTAAACGAAAGGGGACCGGGAGTACAGCGAAGACCTCACAGTCCTCCAAGAGGTATCTGTGCTTTAATCCATGCCTAGGCACGAGTCTAGGTTGTTAAGAGTCTCCCTTTTTATCCTTGACTTCAGGAGGAGTACGCGGCAGATGGTGGGAAAATGCTAGATTAGCCAGATGTCCACTAATCCGGTGCCGGACTCGTCAACTAGGACACGAGCCAATGCCACGCCCGTTCCGCCTCCTCAAGAGGATTCAGATGATGTATCGGTCACGAATTCCGAAGTGGAGAGCGTGATAAATCACCGTCGATTAAAGGAGGCTGTGCGTGCTTCGGCCTTGTCCGAACAAGAATTATCCGCACTGTGTTTGACAGATGCATATATCCAAGCTGCTCGAGATGGTCTTGCCGCAGTCATTCAGCTATTCTCAAAGAATATATAGATAAAATTTGATGCAATTTGCATGGCCATATGCCAGTAGCCCCCGAGACTTGAAACGGTGAAGCAAACTGATTTAAGGATCGATAATTTTTGCAGGTTCTGCAAAAAAAGAACACTATGCTAGCTCAAGAGCTGAACACAAACCATACACAACTGAGTGCTATCACCGCCGAACTAGTGGAATTGAAAGAGACTACGACGGGTGTGTCTAGGGAGAAAAAACTTGAGGAGGAAAAGGACAAACAGTCCAAAGAGATAGAGAGCTTGAAGGCTCAACTATCAGCCGCTCAGAAGGAAAATGAGAAGCTGAAGGGCGGCATGTTTGGTATGTTTTCCCCTCTTATGCAGGACCACCATAGGTACTCATGTTTAGTCCATAATGCGGAATATCATGAATTAGTTGTGGCAGGTCTGTTAACTGGTTGGCCAGAGGAGGAAGTGTCCAGGTTTCAAGGCGACGTGCTAAAGGAGTTGTCCACCGTGCATGCTCGGGCCCGGAAAGCCATGAGGAGTATGGTGAAGGCGTTATGGCCATGTGATACCCCTCCAGAAAGTATGGAGGGCCTGACAAACTTGTTCAAAGGTGCCCGGTGCCGGTTCGAGCTATGAAAGACGTCTACCTGCCGTGAAGGCGCATGAGAAGCTTGGCCCATGGTGAAGACATGCTTCTCAAAACTGGACCCGAATCATATGGCCCGAGTAGGACCACAGGGACCAGATGGGAAGGAAAACCCTTTAAATTTGGTCTATGATCAAGTAATGATCGCTACAAAATATTCGTAGGAACACTGTAGATTAGACAGCCTTATAGACGGAATAGAGAAGGAATAGGTTTTTGACTTAATATATCAATGTACATTTATGATCGACCTTTGGTTTGTTCCGAACATGTGAAATGATTTTGTCATCGCAGGATTTCGGCTTTAACCTCCGGACCAAAATGGTGGAGTGTTTCCGGATACTTAGGACAAAAGGAAGTATCTTTCCGAAAACCAGGCAACCCAGTTAATGTGCCCAAATAGACAAAAAATTCGAGTTCAGGATGTATGTTATATTACGTATGTACGAAACATCTTCCAAGGAAAATAGTTCCATTAAAGGTTCCTTCCCTTGGGTCGGCATATTATGATTACATGTGCCGGGGCATGTGGTCCATAGTACGGAAAAACCGTCTCGAAGTGCTTAAATATGGTTGCAATGCGACAACAATCTGTCATTTTAGTGCCGACCAATTATTCCCTTAAGAACACTAGCTTTCGGCTTCACCCGTCTGAGGTACATGTCCGGATGACCCGGTTGTAACAATCGTAGAGGTGCTCCCTTTATGCCCTAGCTGAACAATCAGGAATGTAGGGCATAAGCACAGGAGCGAGGCAACCCAGCTTGGCAAAAACTTAAGTCATAGAGGTGCATATAATGGCAAAAAGGATGTATATCCTCAAACGACACATATATTGTGAGATCTAGGCTTGGTATAATAATAAGCTTCTACTTACAGAAGCCCGCAGTCGTGGCGGGGTGTGTACATTTAAGGACGTGTACCCCTCAAGTGTTCGGCTTATCCAAACACACCATGGGAAACGTATAAAAACGAAAAAAGGAAAAAATTTGAAAAGGAGACAAAAGAACGAATAAGAAGCATGGCCGTACTTATGCGTAGAATCTTTAGAGCCGGGTAGCGTTCCAAGGGTTCGGCTCTAAGCGATTATCAGATGCACTGCGAAGGCGGTAGGCTCCTCCAGTGAGAACTTCATCTATAATGAATGGACCTTCCCATTTTGGTTTGAGTTTGTCCTTTTTCTTCTCTTGGAGGCATAAAACGAGCTCACCGACGTTATAAGTCTTTGCCTGCACTTCTCTGCTTTGGTATCTTCGAGCTTGTTGTTGATAGAATGCGGAATGGGCTTTTGCGACATCGTGCTCCTCCTCCAGGCCGTCTAAGTCGTCTTGCAGATCGAGCTCGGCCTCTCTCTCTCTTCATACATGCGCACTCGAGGTGAATCATGAATAATGTCACAGGGCAAGACAACCTCTGTGCCGTACACCATGAAGAATGGTGTGTATCCGGTCGTGCGGTTGGGCGTGGTCCGCAGCCCTGAGAGTACGAAATCGAGTTCCTCGACCCAGTGTTTAGCCGACTCCTTTAGGGATCGCACTAGTCTGGGTTTGATGCCGCTCATTATCATGCCATTAGCTTGCTCGACTCGACCGTTTGTTTGAGGGTGATATACAGAGGAGTAATCGAGCTTGATGCCCAGGTTAGCACACCAATTTTTTTACCTCATCGGCTGTGAAGTTAGAGCCGTTGCCAGTAATAATGCTGTGCGGGACACCATAACGGTGTACGACACCAGATATAAAATCTATCACCGGTCCGGCTTCAGCTGTTTTTACTGGTTTGGCCTCTATCCACTTAGTGAATTTATGCACCATGACCAGTAAATATTTCTTCTTATGGATTCCCCCTTTAAGGGGTCCGACCATGTCTAGCCCCCAGACTGAGAAAGGCCAGGTAATGGGGATAGTTCTTAGGGAAGTAGGCGACATATGGCTTTGATTGGCAAAGAGCTGGCATCCGACATAGCGCTGTACAAGGGCCTGTGCATCTGCTCGGGCCGTGGGCCAAAAGAAGCCTGTACGGAAGGCCTTGCTTACAAGGGCCCGAGCCGTGGCGTGATGGCCGCCGAGGCCAGCATGTATTTCGGCCAAGAGCCGCCGCCCCTCCTCTTCAGAGATACATCTTTGAAGAACTCTAGTAGTGCTTTTCTTATAGAGTTCTCCTTCGTGAACTTTGTAGGCTTTAGAGCGTCGA
Organism: Triticum urartu; assembly: GCF_056163025.1. Classification (NCBI taxonomy): domain Eukaryota; kingdom Viridiplantae; phylum Streptophyta; class Magnoliopsida; order Poales; family Poaceae; genus Triticum; species Triticum urartu. The sequence goes on along the minus strand of NC_141874.1, from coordinate 365,799,731 downwards.
ACTATGTGACGGGCCTCGTTCTGATCATCAGGGAGCTCCTGCCTATTAAGGTAGGCCAAGAAGGGTTCGATCCATGGAGCAGTAACCGCCATGATTACATGAGTGGAAGGCGTTGGTTCAATGCCCGAGCCCCCGATGATATCCGAATCGTTTTGGCGTCTGGGGGTGTGATTGCCGCCGGACTGGTATTTCCGCTCTCGTCCTACCAAACCATAGATGGCTTAAAAAGCCTTTCCAAAAAGGTGTTAGGCGGGACGGGGTCGCATTTAGCGCCCATTCGAGCAAGGATGTCTGCTGCTTGATTACTGTCTCGAGCCACATGATGAAACTCGAGCCCCTCAAACTGAGCTGATATTCTGAGTACGGCATTGCGGTAGGCCGCCATCTTTGGATCTTTGCGGTACGGCATTCGCGAGGTTTGAATCCCCACGCACCTCAAGGCGTTGTATGCCCATAGAAACGACCATCCGGAGTCCGTGCAATAGCGCTTCATATTTGGCTGCGTTATTGGAGTCCGTATACATGATTTGTAATACATAACGTACGTTGTCCCCTGTAGGGGATGTTAGGATGACACCAGCCCCCAATCCGGCTATCATTTTGGAGCCGTCGAAGTACATCACCCAGTTGGAGTATGTGGTGTATTCTTCAGGGAGTTCGGCTTCTGTCCATTTGGCGACAAAGTCGGCCAACACCTGAGATTTAATAGCTTGGCGTGGCTTGTATGTTATTTCAATTGGTAATAGCTCGATAGCCCACTTGGCAATGCGGCCGGTGGCGTATCGATTGTTTAAGATGTCGTTGAGTGGCACTTCGGAAGCCACCGTGATCGAGCACTCTTGAAAGTAGTGCCGCTGCTTTCAAGATGCCATGAAGACCGCATATGCTATCTTTTGATAGTGTGGGTATCGTGATTTACATGGTGTAAGGACCGCTGATACATAGTACACTGGTTTTTGGAGTGGAAATTTCTGTCCCTCTTCCTTTCATTCGACAATGAGCACATCACTCACTACCTGGTGAGTTGCTGATATGTACAGTAGCATAGGTTCACCGACGTTTGGTGCGGCAAGGATTGGGTTGTTTGCTAAAAGAGTTTTTATTTCTTCCAATCCGGCTGTTGCCGCATCCGTCCACTCGAAGTGGTCGGTACGTTGGAGCAGGCGATAAAGTGACAGTGCGTTTTCTCCCAATCTGGAGATAAAGCGGCTCAAGGCTGCCACGCACCCAGCTAGTTTTTGGACCTGCTTTAGGTCAGTTGGCGTTGCCAATTGTGACAAGGCTCGGATTTTGGCTGGATTTGCTTCGATTCCTCTATTGGAAACAATGAACCCGAGCAGCTTTCCGGCTGGGACGCCGAAAACACATTTTTCCGGATTAAGCCGTATGTCATATGTTCGGAGGTTGTCGAATGTAAGGTGCAAGTCATCCACCAATAATTCGACATGTTTAGTTTTGATGACTACATCATCTACATATGCCTCCACCGTCTTGCCCATTTGTTTTTCCAGGCATGTTTGAATCATGCGTTGGTAGGTGGCGCCGGCGTTTTTGAGTCCGAAAGGCATAGTGTTGAAGAAGAAAGGCTTATATGGAGTAATGAATGCCGTTGCCGCATGATCAGATTCCTTCATCTTATTTGATGGTATCCGGAGTATGCATCGAGGAAGCACAGTGAATCGTGTCCTGCGGTTGCATCAATGATTTGGTCAATGTGGGACAGTGGGAAGGGGTCCTTAGGGCAAGCCTTGTTGGGGTCTTTGAAATCGACAAGTAGTTTGGCTAGCTCCTCCCCCATAGCTTGTCGCTTGGGTTTGGAAAATCGCCGCAGAGTTTGCTTGACTGGTTTAAACCCTTTTATTATATTGAGGCTGTGTTTGGCTAGTCTACGTGGGATTCCTGGCATATCCGAAGGATGCCAGGCAAAGATGTCCCAATTTTCGCGCAGAAACGCTCTTAAAGCGACATCGATCATTGGATCCAGCTGTGCTCCAATGGCTGCTGTTTTATTAGGATCCGTTGGGTGTACTTGAAATTTGACTAGTTCGTCTGCTGGCTTAAAGGAAGTGGATTTGGGCCTCTTGTCAAGGATTACATCGTCCTTGTCCACTGTAGAGCGCAGAGTGGTTAATTCCTCGATTGCAAGGGCCTTGGATAGCGCCTCGAGGGCTAGGGATGTAGTTTTGTTTTCGGTGCGGAGTTCTATATCCAGATCACTAGTGATAGTGATAACTCCGTTGGGCCCTGGCATTTTGAGCTTCATGTACCCGTAATGGGGTATGGCTTGAAAGCGTATGAATGCTTCTCGCCCTAACAGGGCGTGATATCCGCTGTGGAAAGGTCCCATGTGGAAAAGCAACTCTTCGGACCTATAGTTCTCCGTCGTGCCGAATACAACGTCGAGTTTGATCTTCCCTGAGCTTCGTGCTTCTCGACTAGGGATGATGCCTCAAAAGTGGTGCCGCTTTGCTCAATGCGACTTTTGTCCATCTGCATTTTCTGGAGCGTATCTTTGTATTCAATCCGTTGCCGCCGTCCATGAGCACTTTGGTGAGCCGAAAGCCATCTACTATTGGGTTTAAGACCAAAGTGGCTGGTGCTCGAACTGATCAGGCCTTTGGCTCGTCATCGGCGGTGAAGGTTATCACCATGTTGTTCCAATGATTTATTGCGGCTACCTGGTTGACTTCGACAAGGTCACGTAATGCCCTTTTCCCCTGGTTGTTGGAAGAAAAGGTCTCGAAGATCGTAAAAACATTGAGATTGGCATCCTCCGAAGAGTGCCTCTCTAGAGTAATGCTGGTGAGGATGGCCTCACCGCTCTTAGTCACCTGTAGGAGTACCCAACATGCCCGAAGGCTATGTGTTGGTTCGGTATTCGGCGCCGTATGTATCTGACAGGGTTTATCGAGCAGGTCATCAAGGACAGTTCTGTGTCCCGTAAAGGGCTTAATTTTTTTGTCCATGGGATGATGATCGGGTGCCCGTAAGGGTGCATCATTTTTGTCGGACCGGTGGGCTGCTTGAAGGCAGGAGGTTCCCATTGAGCTGTTTGGGCCTTCTAGGTGCTTTTCATTGCACTGTACTTCCGTACGATGTGTGCCAAATGTGCAAAGTGCAGTATGCGGCGGCTGTTGAGGGCGTTAAGGATTCCCTCGTCCGTATAGTTGTGGCAAAATACTGAAACCACGTCATCGTCGCAGCAATCCTTGATCTTGGTTTTGACAAGGAGGAATCTGGCCCAAAGGTGGTGGACCGTTTTCTTAGGTTGCTTCCTTACATACATTAGGTCGCATATGTCTGGAGGACCTGAATTTCTTGGGGAATATTGCTTGTGGTGGGTGGGTGGGCTAAAATCTGAACCCTGACCCATTATTGCATCCGGAGTTTAAAGAATTTGCGAGGTCACCGATCCAGGGTCCGGAGTGTCCTGGCGGTCTTTGGGCTCAACGCCCGATTCTATGTTTGGAGGACATGCGGTCTCTTCCCAAAGATGGGTATCCAGCTCGCAGGACTCGGAAATCTGAACATAATTTGTTCTTAACTTACGGGGAGAAGTATTCTTGGCTTGTTCCTCTACGACCGCTACCAGATGGGTGATCGGCGGGGACCTGATTTCCCTCTGATCGGGTTTAAGCCCAATCCGATCGTAGTCTGGTGCAACTCCCAGGGCGGCGATGCGATCAAGTAGCTCGTTTAAGGACGAGACATTTGCTGGATCCATCTTTTCGATGTGTTCAAGGCCGACGTGAAGATGATGTTTAGCGATCTCGAGGGCTTCCTTTCGCTTAAAGGCCACACATGCGCCTATGGTGAAACCGCCAAGCTGGAGGAGCTGTCCTGGAGCTAGGGTCTCTCCAGAGGTAATGTTGTCGTTAATGACAAGGCAAGCCATCGATCCCGCCGTCGAGGACACAGTGGAACTCTCAATGAAAGCACCAATGTCAGTGTCAAAACCGACCGATCTCGGGTAGGGGGTCCTGAACTGTGCGTCTGAGGATCGAAGGTAATAGGAGACAAAGGGGGACACTATGTTTACCTAGGTTTAGGCCCTCTTAATGGATGTAAAACCCTACGTCCTGCTTGATTGTATTTGATGAATACAGGGGTTACAAGAGTTGATCTACCTCGAGATCGTAATAGCTAAACCCTAGATGTCTAGCCATGAATTCTGACAACCTCTACAGACTAAACCCTCTGGTTTATATAGACACCGGAGGGGCCTATGGTTGTACAAAGTCGGTTTACAGAGAAAAGAAACTACACATCCAGACGTTAAGCTTGCCATCCATGCAAAGGAGAGTCCCATCCGGACAGGGGGGAAGGCCTTCTATCTTGTATCTTCATGGCCCATCAGTCCACCCATGCTACACAGCCCGGACACCTGAGGATCCCATAATCCAGGACTCCCTCAAAGGGTGCACTTGCAGATTTCATGGCATCTGCCATTAGCTTCTGAGACTTGGCAGGGGGTGCAGCTGGTTCCTCTTCCTCCTCATCTTCATCATCCACCATCATGGATGGTCTGCCAATCACTCTAGCAATTGTCTTCTTCACTCTCTCTTTCCTCTTCTTCTTCCCATCAGCAACTTCTTCTTCTTCTTCTTCTTCTTCTTCTTCTTCTTCTCTTGGATCAAGAGTAAATTCCATAGTCTCTTATGGAACTGTTGATCTCCTGGCCTTAGACATAGGAACTCTCTTTGCAGGGGATTTCTTTTGGAGATCTGGCTTAGTAGCAACAGCAGTGGCAACTCCTTCTTGAGCACTTTCTTCATTGTTGAAGTGACCTCTTCTTCAACAACAAAATCCTCATCGTCACTTTCTGAGGTTCTCTTCTTCCTTTTTCTAGTGGCAGCTTAGGGCAGATTGCTTGGAGTGCTTCTGCTGGCCTCATCATAGCTTCCACTAGGGCTTGTGCCCTCACTGAGATTGACCTCTTCCTCTGACTTGTTCTGGCTGTCACTTGCATCAGACATCTTGCAGACAGACCCTGTGAATAGATGGGTATGGGCAGAGTGGATGAGCATCACAAAAAGCAACTTGTTTTGCAAAAAGTTTGAATCAAAACTTTAGTTTTAGTTTTCTGCAGAAAGCATTTCGGAGCTACCAATATGAAAATCTCGGTGACACCGAAGCATTAACAGAGTCTAAACACAAAACATCGGTTAGTCCGAGTTGTGGTTCGGTGATTCCTGGATGCTAGGGTTTCACTGAGGTTTTTCTTCCAGTCTCACCAATCAGTACACTTCGGTGGTACCGAGTTATACTTAGTGCAATGGCCAGGGCCAGTCGGTGGGACTGAAAGATTCATTTCGGTCAGTCTGAGATGAGCTCGGCGGAAACCTAAACCTAAATTTTTTCATCGAATCTAATCTAAAGAAGTTTTTTCTATGGATAGAAAGTTCTCATTCGTGGCAAGAAGCTAGGCAATATCTCTGTGCATTAAATCGGAAAGGGGAATGGCACAAAGAGGTTGAACCATACCCTAACTTGGTGATGATTCGCTACAGCGACAACGACGGTGAGGATTTCTATTGACGGCGATGGAGACCTGCGGCAGAGGCGCACAGGCGGAGACGGCGATGATCCGGAGACCAATGGGGCGACAGCAATGGGGCACGAGCTCGAGTGGTTTGAAGAAATTTTCAACTAGATGGTTCCGTGGGATATATACCCATGTGCTATTGGTGGCACCGAATGGAATGCTTCGGTGGCGCCGAGATGCAAAACTGCGTACAGTTAGTACAACTCGGTTGGACCAAGTCATTCTAATCGGTATCACTGAGATGAAAACCTAGATCAGTCTGGTGATTTCGGTGGGACCGAATAGGAGTGAGTTGGTCTGACTAAAATACACAAGAAGGTTTTGGAAAGCAGCCCTTGACGGATCAATGACTTCGAGTGCTCCTCACCCGGAGGGTCCGAAAAAGACTTGTTTAATTTTTGTGATGTAGCATGAATATATTTTGAGATGAGAAAAGCATAGATAGCTAGAGAAGGTTCTTAGGCATTCTTGTCCATCCATTTGGCCAATAAAAGCCAAGACAATCAAAAACAACAAATGGATGTCCTCGAATGAAGAAATTATGCAACCAACATGCTCACACAATAAGATAGCAAATGAAATATGTGAGAAAGCATGCACAAACAATTCTAGCATATATGAACCAATTGGCGATGGCTAGGTCATCTATATACGAGTATATCACTACAAAAAAAGACACATCCGTGACATTTTGGGTCGAACGAATTTTTTCTGTCATGCTTATGACACTTCTATGACGATAATTGTGACAAAACCCGATATCATCATATATGTGGTGGGCTCCTACTTCTATGACAAAAAACCATGACAGAAAATGAGCTTTTCGTCCTGGCAGGCCGGAGATGCAGCTGCATGACATTCTTTGGGCCATCCATGACGGAAAAAACCGCGGTAGAAGCGAGGGCGGGGAAAATATCGGGGAGTTCCCAGTTACGGTGGGTGGTCAGGGCCGAGTGATGCATGGAGGTTTAAGTGTTTCTCTCGTACACGTACGCGTGTGTGTGCGAGGCGTTGCGCTCTAACTGAACTCGAGCGAGGCATTCGTGTAGGATCGAAAGTATGTCTAGAGGGGGGGGGGTGATTAGACTACTTGACCAAATAAAAATCTAGCCTTTTCCCAATTTTAAGTATTGGCATATTTTAACAACTTAGCACAAGTCAAGCAATCAACCTACACATGCAAGTCTAAGATTATAGCAGCGGAATGTAAAACATTGCACATGGAGGTAAAGGGAGGAGTTTGGAGGGAGCAAACGCAATGTAGACACAGAGATTTTTGGCGTGGTTCCGATAGGTGGTGCTATCGTACATCCATGTTGATGGAGACTTCAACCCACGAAGGGTAATGGTTGCGCGAGTCCACGGAGGGCTCCACCCACGAAGAAGCAACCTTGTCTATCCCACCATGGCCATCGCCCATGAAGGACTTGCCTCACTAGGGTAGATCTTCACGAAGTAGGCGATCTCCTTGCCTGTACAAACTCCTTGGTTCAACTCCACAATCTTGACGGAGGCTCCCAAGTGACACCTAACTAATCTAGGAGACACCACTCTCCAAAAGGTAATAAATGGTGTGTTGATGATGAACTCCTTGCTCTTGTGCTTCAAATGATAGTCTCCCTAATACTAAACTCTCTCTCGCTGATTTGGATTTGGTGGAATGATGATTTGAGTGGAAAGCAACTTGGGGTTGGCTAGAGATCAAGATTCATATGGTTGGAATGGAGTATCTTGGTCTCAACACATGAGTAGGTGGTTCTCTCTTAGAAAATGAATGTTAGAAGTGTTGGCATGTTCTGATGGCTCTCTCCACAAGTGAAGAGTGGGTGGAGGGGTATTTATATCCTCCACACAAAATCTAACCGTTACACACAATTCACCAAACTCGGTAGGACCGAATCAGAAAACTCAGTGGTATCGATTCAGTTCAAAAATGTGAACGTTAGGTTTTTTGGTGGGACCGACATGTCAACTCGGTGGAACCAGTTTGATTAGGGTTAGGGCATAATGTAATCTCGGTGAGACCGATTACACAAACTCGGTGGGACCAATTTTGGTAATAAGCCAACCAGAGAGTTGGTCAGGCAAACTCGGTGGGACCGAATCGCTCATTTCAGTGAGACCGAAACGTTACGAAAGGGAAATAGAGAGTTTGCATTGCGAACTCGGTGGGACCGATCACTCATCTCGGTTGGACCGAAACGTTACGAAGGTAAACAGAGAGTTTGCAATCCCATCTTGGTGAGACCGAGATCCCTATCGGTACGACCGATATGACTAGGGTTTCTGGCAGTGGTTATGTCAAGTGAACTCGGTGGTGCCGGATAGAACATTTTGGTGGGGCCGAGTTTGACTTTTTGGTTTGGAACATATGTGGATACGAGAAAGTGGTTGAGGGTTTTTGGAGCATAACACTAAGCATTTTGAGCAAGTAAGACATTAAGCAACACCTCATCCCCTTTTAATAGTATTGGCTTTTCCTATGGACTCAATGTGATCTTGGATCACTAAAATGAAAAAGGTAGAGTCTTGAGCTTGAGCCAATATGTGTCCTTAGCATTTTGAGGGGTCCACATTCTTAATCCATGCCATGCCAATCATTGAACTTTCTGAAATGATCATCTTGAAATAGTATTAGTTCAATGAGCTATATGTTGTTAATAATTACCAAAACCACCTAGGGATAGTTGCACTTTCAATCTCCCCCTTTTTGGTAATTGATCACAACATATCACTGGTGCGCGTCGGTCCTAAACAAACGTTTTTTAACCCCTTTCCGCCACGACATCTGGAACCGTCGCCAAGTGAGTGTGGGCGATAGGGGGTCCTTCCCACACGACCCAAAAACCGTCGTGGATATGCCCTCCTGGCACACACGTTCGGCAAAATGAGGTCGTGTGTGACCGACGAGCGCTAAAATACGGACATACGTACAATAGAGCTAAAAAATACAATTATACGGCGAAATTGTTTCCAGTCGCAAGTACATCCCACACAGTCAGTCCCTGCTAAACGTTTCCGTTCGTATGTACATCCCACATAGTCGCTCCAAGGAAAACGTTTCCGTTCACAGGTACATCACACACAATTTTTCCTGTTAAATCGTTTGTGATAGCGTTGCCATTGCACACGATATTAATAATTTTATCGTTTGCGTTATTGAATGCATCACACATGGTGCGTAGAAAGAAACTGTGTGGAAAAGGCTGTCCATCACACACACTTTTTATGTGATAAACATTTGCGCAAGGTGACCTAATGCAAACAGTTTTCAAGAGAAACTCGTGTGTTTAGTGGAGATTGATCGCACACGTAGTGGATCCTAGAAACGTTTTCGATCTCCACATATATCGCAGACATTTCGCTTTCGCAAACCGTGTGCAGTGTAATCCCTATTTAATCCATAATTAATTCAATTAATCCCTAATTTAAAAATCACATGTTATGAATTTGAAAGTAGGCAATCACTTATTTCATATCCAACCATGTTTATTACAAATGTAGGTTCAACCACGAATCCATAATTCAATGAACAGGTACATATACTAAAGAACTACAGAAGCACCAAGTAAAGAATGATGAACCATAGTTGTACTAAAGACTATAAAGAGAGAGAGGCAAAGACACTCTGGTTGCTCAAGAAGGTGAAGCGGAATGCCCATATTATACCCTCCTCCATGCGTAAGGCGCGCACGACTCTAGGCCAACCCCTTATGATGGCTGCCCATCCATCCTTCATTGTCTTCATTAGGACTTCTCGATGCTCATTGTAGTCTGGATGAAATACTTTAACCTTCATTGTGTGTCCACCAATCATGTACTTTGTGAGGTAATCTTGAGTGAACTGCTTCGGGAACCACTGGGAACGAAAAAGATTCAGACATTGTTGTCTAACAACTCATTATGGGCAGTAAAAAGAGAAGGCTGCGGAGTTTGTAGTTACCATCCTACAACTCACTGTTGTGTTGTATAGAGCATAAACAAATAATTTGCTTGCCACTATTCGTATATTTTTGCTAATAATCCTTATCAGTTTCCTCACTTGATGCTTGTTCATCAATATCTCATTGCCCCATATGCAAAAAGGGTCGATGCGTGGATCCTTGCCAAGGGCATATGTACCTACAAGCAACAAATCAATATTAGAAGCTAACTAGTGTCCAGGCCTGGATCTATATGCACTACATTATGGAACAACGGCGGGAGTACAAGCCGAGGGATGAAGCTAACCTCGGCGGAAAATGGTGGCCACTCCCGTTGTTGTCCTACATAAGTAGTGGAAAGGCATGATAAGTGCAGCAATCTTAACATCAAACAAATACAGCAAAGGTAAAAAACATCATCTCCAAATGATAGCTTGAATGTGTTGGTTTTAGCATGCTATTAAAGCAGATATAAAATGGAAGGCAATGTTACCGACAGCAGGCTTAACATTCATCAAATATTGCAATTCAAACTGGTATTGTTGAAAATGAATAGAATGTAGGTAATGCTTAAACATCACACTAGATAAATGTGTAAAACTGAAATAAAGGGCATGTGTTAACTACACCAGAATAACTAGAACCAAATATAGCCGTTCAAACTGGTATTGATGTAGTCGGGCGACACAGTTCCGACTTGCACATAATGAACCATACATTGTGAATGACTGAAATGAACAAGGCATAAATGACCAGTATAACAACCAAATATAGCCATTGAAATCTGGACAGAGTCTCACTGCAACCAACCTAACAAGCAAATACAGATAAACATGGCATATGCTTAAAAACTGGAGAAATGCTCATTGCAACCAACCTAACAAGTAGATAAAGATAAACAAGGCATCTGCTTGATAACTGGAGAAATGCTAAAAAAGCAACCTAACAACCAAATGCAGATAAACAAGGCATCTGCTTGATAACTGGACAAATGCTAAAAAAAGCAACCTAACAACCAAATACAGATAAACAAGGCATCTGCTTGATAACTGGACAAATACTCACTGCAACCAAACTAAGAACCAAATACAGATAAACAAGGCATCTGCTTGATAACTGAAAAAATGCTCACTCCAACCAACCTAACAACCAAATACAGATAAACAAGGCATCTACCCACTATAAACAACCAAATATAGCCATTCGTGAAACTAAAGTGGACAATTCATACTTAGACATCACATAGACCTACTGAACAATACATTTTTGCGTAACTGAAATAATTAAACACGACACAGTTAAAGCACCGCACGACAAATGCTACTACAACAAAGGGTATGGGTTGGCAAGCTAGAAAAGGTAATATTTGCTGATAGAATGTTGCCTCACATTTCATGGATGGGATCCTTCCAGTTGGAAGAGCACAAACCCATGGTGCGCTCTCTGATGTCACAGATGGGCTGTTTCACCTTGGAAGAACCTTCGTGGATGCCCTCCTCATGGTCGTGGTCGTGGTCGATGAGATCTGACTTGGCAATTGAGGATCCCAAGCCGCCGCCGTAGAACGTGTCCTTCAAAAGTGATAAAATGGGCTCGATGGCGTATAAAGCTTGCAAATCCTTGACCGCTTGGTGGAGGAGATCAGCGGCAGGGCCGCTGAAGAGATCGACGGCGGTTAAACCAGAGGGGTTGGGGATGGACCACTTAACCTGTGACATGGCCCGCATGAAGCCATCGATGTGGACGAGCTTGATGTCGTAGCCAGCTTTCCCGAGATACAGTAATACGCTAGCCCGCTGACATGAAGCCTTCGGCATGGCAACGTAGTCAACGTCTTCGCCGGCTTCCGTGCCGACGTGTTGCTCCGGGATCGACAGGTCGGGGCGAACGGCGCCACCTTGCCAACGTCCGCCGGAGAGGCCATGATAAACCTCTTCTTGGCCGAACGCTCGTCGGGCTCCCCGGGATACGTGGTCGATCTTAGGCTGCGACATTCTGGAGTAGGGGATGTGGATCTGGCAGGGAGGGACACCGCAGGCCTCATCTAAAAACTCAGGGGAGTGGGGCAACGGTATGGGAATCGCTGGTTAACCTAAGCTTTATTATCTAAGCTAGGAGGAACGGGTAGACCAGCACAGTTGGCGGCAGCGCCGGCGGCGGCCGCGAGCTAGGGTTCAAAGGGGGGGAGGGGGCGGGTGGGGGACTGTGGAGGGGGGTGGTGGTGTTTGAGGATACACCGCGGCTACTGAAAATTTTAGTAATGGTGGGTGGAGATGGTGGTGGACGAGGGAGGGCGACGGTTCAAATGCCTCGGCTGCTAAAATTTTACTATAAGGTCGGTGCTGGAGGAGTGTGGCCGATGGTTGAAGTACGGCGGCTACTAAAATTTGGGTAAAGGAATTGATGCGGGGCGGGAGTGCCCAATATCGCGCACGGTCCAATAACAATATGCGTGTATGATAATAAGGAAAAGTGGTGCGGATCCGTCGATTTTTGCAACGCTCAAGGCGGGTAGTTTGTTTTTTATATTTCTAGCTAGCTGGTCTATCACACACGGTTCGTCCTAATTTCCAAATAAACTTACCCGCCTTTAGCTTCCACAGGTGGTGGTTTTACAGCACACTTGCATCGCACACGGTTAAGCTAGTACCTCCACCCTTTGCTCGCGCTTGCGCGGTCCTGGTGATTTCAGCACACTTGCATCGCACACGGTTGAGCCAGTACCTCCACCCTTTGCTCGCGCTTGCACGGTCGTGGTGATTTCAGCGCACTTGCATCGCACATGGTTGAGCCAGTACCTCCACCCTTTGCTCGCACTTGCGCGATCGTGGTGATTTCAGCGCACTTGCATCGCACACGGTTGAGCCAGTACCTCCACCCTTTGCTCGCGGTTGTGCGGTCGTGGTGATTTCAGCGCACTTGCATCGCACACGGTTGAGCCAGTACCTCCACCTTAATTTGCTCGTGCTTGTGCGGTCATGGTGATTCACATCGCACTTGTATTGAACACGGTTTAGATATTATACCCCGTGTCTGTTGAGGATCATTAGAGTCTTTGCAGCAAAAAAATAACGTTAGGGAGGGTCAAAAGACAGCTGCACCAGCATGTGGCACAAATATATATGAGTGAAAAGGTTGGTATGTGATGTTCAAAATTCCAATGCACAACTTTGACCCCCGTGGGCCCACGGTTGGGCGCGTCATTGAAGATCGAGAAGAGGGGCCAGAAGTCAAGAACCACCTGGAAGTGGCCAAATATATGTACGCATATTGGGGACGTTTAAAACTTTAAATACACAATGCATAACTTTGGTGGCACCTGCCTCGCAAACCCGAAAGCACCCTAACAACCACCTAGCTAGGATATATATAATGACATAATGTCGTACCTAGCTAGGATGCTTGGCCCACCACCTCTCACTTCGTGTCAGCGGGGCGGATGCACGTAATGATTGATACTTTGGTCATACATGCATGTCGCCATGACCTACCATAAGACGGACCAATGAATCTTTCATTTGGTCAAATGATAGTTGTTGTTGTCACTAAATCGCTTGGGCCAATAGATTGAACCATCATAAACATCGCACGAGAGGGACCACAAAACCAGCACCTCTTGCATGCGGCCCAAAATGATGTACGTTGGGAAGGGGTGGTGTGTGTTTTCAATATAGAATAATGTACAATTTAGATGTGGTGCCTACCTCTCGATACAGACAACAACCATGAAGGCAAGGTAGTTAAGGATGAGATATGCACGCAGGGTTTGATGTAGGTCGAACCCAGCAATCCGAGCATCTGGGAGGGAATCCTGACAACGCATGATCTCGAGCTTTGGTTGACCGACATTTGACGGTGACCGGCCCGAACATGAACTAGGAGGAATCCATTCATGGACAACACATACCCCTCATTATCGGTCAAAGGTATGATATATATACACTCGGGCAGCCCACATGAAAGATCGTGGATGTCGCCTAGAGGGGGGGGGGGGTGAATAGGCGTTTTAAAATAATTACGGTTTAGGCTTGAACAAATGCGGAATAAACCTAGCAGTTAATTTGTCAAGCACAAAACCTAAAACAACTAGGCTCACCTATGTGCACCAACAACTTAAGCTAAGCAAGATAAGCAACTATGTGATAGCAAGATATATGACAAGAAACAATATGGCTATCACAAAGTAAAGTGCATAAGTAAAGGGGCTCGGGTAAGAGATAACCGAGGCACGCAGAGACGACAATGTATCCGGAAGTTCACACCCTTGCAGATGCTAATCTCCGTTTGGAGCGGTGTGGAGGCACAATGCTAATCTCCGTTTGGAGCGGTGTGGAGGCACAATGCTCCCCTAATCTCCGTAATCTCCTCACGCCCTCGCACAATGCAAGATGCCGTGATTCCACTAAGGGACCCTTGAGGGCGGTCACCGAACCCGTACAAATGGCAACCCTTGGGGGCGGTCACCGAACCCATACACTTTGGCAACCCTTGGGGGAGGTCACCGGTACCCGTCAAATTGCTCAGGGCGATCTCCACAACCTAATTGGAGACCCCGACGCTTGCCCGGAGCTTTACACTACAATGATTGAGCTCCGAACACCACAAAGGTTGGGGTTAACTCCCCAACGAGACCACAAAGCTTCACCACAATGGAATATGGCTCCGAGGTGACCTCAATCGTCTAGGGCGCCCAAGCACCCAAGAAGAACAAGCTCAAGGGTACCAAGCACCCAATAGTAATAAGCTTCTCAACTTGTAACTTCCACCTATCACCGTGGAGAACTCAAACCGATGCACCAAATGCAATGGCAAGGGCACACGAAGTGCCCAAGTCCTTCTCTCTCAAATCCCACCGAAGCAACTAATGCTAGGGAGGAAAATGAGAGGAAGAACAAGAAAGAGAACACCAAGAACTCCAAGATCTAGATCCAAGGGGTTCCCCTCACATAGAGGAGAAAGTGATTGGTAGAAATGTGGATCTAGATCTCATCTCTCTTTTCCCTCAAAAACTAGCAAGAATCCATGGAGGGATTGAGAGTTAGCAAACTCGAAGAAGGTCAACAATGGGGAAAGAACACGAGCTCAAAGGATAAGGTTCATTGGGGAAGAAGACCCCCTTTTATAGGAGGGGGAAAATCCAACCGTTATGTGCTCAGCCCGCACACAAGCGGTACTACCGCTCGGGCGGAAGAAACAGGGAAAAGGAGCAACAAAACATGAACCTTGGAGCGGTACTACCGCTCACCCCAGCGGTACTACCGCTGGAGGAGCAGAACACGGGACCAAAAGAGGCAGGGAAGAGCAGAGTACGACGACAGTAGTGCAGTAGCGGTACTACCGCCTGACCGGAGCGGTACTACCGCTTAGGCGGAACTACGGTGCCTTACTGCCGTGCAACTACTGCTAAACCCAACACAAAAAGAGCAGGACCCAAAATTGAGGCGGTAGTAGAGCGGTACTGGAGCGGTACTACTGCTTGACACTGTAAGCGGTACTACCGCTGCCGACCGTGGTACTACCGCAGGGAGAAAACCAGAACTGCCATAACTTCTTCATACGAGCTTCGAATTGAGCAAACTCAAGCTTGTTGGATACAAGATGACGAGTAGCATCAAGACAACGACTGGTTATAGTAACAAGAGGCAGGGGAGGTATGCCAACAAATAGAGGAGTGAAACCTCAACCGAGAAGAACCGGCAAAACCTCCAACAACAAAAACATCATAGAAGATGCATGTGAACTCCGTTTTCGATGAACTCGAGCTTGTCATCAAGATGACCATAAGCTCAAAACTCATAAAGAGAAGAACCAAACAAGAACCAATAAATATGATGCAAGGATGCAATGGCTTGAGCTCTTTACGAACGATACGATCAAGCTACTCATCGAGAGCCCACCTTGATAGTACGACAATCGATCCTATAACCCGGTCTCCCAACTACCACTATGAGACCGGTAAAATAAAAAACCTATCAAGGGCAAACCTTTGTCTTGCACATAGTCCACTTGAGCTAGATGATGACGATCTTGACTTCCTCAAGTTGGACCACCTTTCTTGATTGCGTTGGCTTGGTGAAGACTAGTAGATTGCTCCCCCATACTCCACTATGGGTGAGAAACTCTTCCGCACATCTTCACAAGTCCATTGTCACCACAATGGACGGCAAGCTTCAAGCACTTGATCTCTTCGTGATGTATCACTTGAACTTGCACACGGCAACCTAACCCCACACAGAACTCTCACGAAGACCATGGGTTAGTACACAAAGCGTAATTGACAATGCTTACCATACCATGGGATCACTTGATCCCTCTCGGTACATCTTCTGCGCTTTGTGAGTTGATCAACTTGATTCACTCTTGACTTAGTCTTGATCAACCTTGAACCTTTCCAATTCTCTTCATTTGGATGATGTCTTGAAGGTAGACATGAATGATCACACAATCTTCTTCTTCAAGACATGCTTGCAATAAGCTCAACACTCACATGACCGATCTTTGGATAATTCCTTGAATAGCACCTTGGTCGACACAAACTCTCCTTGAAACCAACACATGAAATCCAAGAAAAGCCTATGGACAAAACCTTCAAATATAGCTCAAGGCAGCCATTAGTCCATAGAGATTGTCATCAATTACCAAAACCAAACATGGGGGCACCGCATGTTCTTTCACCACAGATATCCGTGACATCACAAAAACCGCACAAGGGAGACGTGGTCGATCAGAAGACCCCGTATACACTGCGTGCGGCCCGAAAATATGTATGGGTACAATGGTGTATGATGTGTTTAAATCCCAAATGCACAACTTCGATGGGCCACGCCAAGTACATTACAAACCGAACACCGTACCCGACTCCAAGCCTGGTTCAATAACTATGATGTCAGTTTTCCAACTTCGAGGTGACAACGGGGGGGGGGGGGTCGTCCCACGCATGCACTCAAACTTTATTTTGTCTAGCATGGGACACACACACACACACACACACACACATATATATATATCTATACATCTATACACATATATAGTGTGCGAATAACTATGAAAGTTGCTCATTGGATGAAGCCAATCCGACAGTACATAGTTGGCAAATCCGAGCACTACTGGCCGTTGGATATCATCTACATTCTACCAGATTCTGCCACATGTACAACCTAGAAGACTCCATGGTTGAACTTAAGCACAACGCTCAAACCTCTAAACACAAGCACTTCTCCTTTGTTCTCTAGAATCTTCCATATCTTAATTGCCCAAACCTTTTTTTCTAAACGAATTGTCACTTTTTGTTTTTACCTTTACAATGCACAATTCCATGAATCTTAAAATAGTTTTTTACAAAACTAATTGATTTTGGATGAGATGAACTATAAGAATTAAACGAACATCTACATCATGCATATCTGGGAGAAGATGCGGGAAACAGATGAGAGGAGTGGCGAGAAACGGTAGCCTGTTTTGAATGAAAACCTAGTCGAGAAGGAAGCGTGAGCTACACAACGCATGAGCACAATGCTTACACATGTACTGCATGTGCTGTCGAAAGGTCTCAGGGTTGCCGTTCGATATGGGAGCATCCAACGGTGCACACATACGATCCATGGGATTTGGGTTCTGGCCAATCAGAACGCAAGACTCAGATCATGGGTGCAGCGCGGGGGGGGGGGGGGGGATATCATACGAAAACCAATATTCGGTGGAAACTGGTGAAAACCACGAGAAAAAGATGTTTTGAAGTTTAAAAAAAAAATTCAAAAAAATGCGGGATGTTAAGACGATGATGTTTTATTGGCACACAAAATTTCAAGTTGAAACACATTAAGAGATGTGAGCTATGAAAAAGACAAAATCAGTGTTGAATAGTTCCTAATAGTAATGTCACTATTTAGGGCAGAATTTGTGTTTTTCATAGCTCACATCTCATAATGTTTTTCAACTTGAAATTTTGTGTCGTAATAAAACACCACCTTCTTAACATCCCACATTTTTTTTCAGATTTTTATGAAACTTTAAAATATGGTTTCCATGAAGTTTTCATTGAATATCGGCTTTTGTGAGTGAACCGTGTGCTATTTGAAAACATTTCGTGAGAAGAATCTCGGTTTTTAAATCCCCGTAAATCCAAAACTAAGCTAAAAATCGGGAAACCTGCCATGGTGTCACGACATCACACTTATATGTTGAGGAATTTTTTTTGTCCATTGTGGCGCAAGTTTTATTACAAGCCTCTTACAAACCGAAGCTTCTCTCAAAGAAGCCTCGTGGTTCCGATAGGGAAACGTGTCCCCCTTGTGGGCGAAACGTAATCACTGCCTCTTTTCACCTTGTATTTTCTTCTACGGGCAACATGGAAGGACAGGATATCCGTGCCGAAATTTAAACTTATTCAGGGTTCGTTTGACCTTTTTATACACTAATTGAGTTTCCTAGGCATTTAATGTCCATAATTCAAATCTGAACTACAAATACATGCTCCAGTTCACAAAAATGGCTAGAAAAATTATACATGTGTCCTTGGGTGCATGTTTAGGTCCCATGCAAGGAATGGGAACGAATTACAACCTTACTGGTGTCATGGCTCGTACTCAAACATTTTGAATCTCGTTTTTAAAGTCCCCATAAATCCTAAACTCACCAGAAAGTCATCAAAGGTGGCATGGTGTCACGTCATGGCACATATATGTCGTGGTAAAAACACTGTCCAATTTGGGCCAAGCTTTATTACAAACCTCTTACAAAAACTGGAGCTTCTCTCAAAGAAGCCTCGTGGTTCTGATAGGGAAACGTGTTCCCCTTGTGGGCGAAACATAATCACTGCCTCTTTTCGCCTTGTATTTTCTTCCACGGGCAACATGGAACCACAGGATATCCGTGCTGAAATTTAAACTTATTCAGGGTTCGTTTGGCCTTTTTATACACTAATTGAGTTTCCTAGGCATTTAATGTCCATAATTCAAATCTGAATTGCAAATACATGCTCCATTTCACCAAAATGGCTAGAAAAATTATACATGTGTCCTTGGGTGCATATTTAGGTCTCATGCTAGGAATGAGAACGAATTAAAACCGTACTAGTGTCCTGGCTCTTCCTCAAACATTCCGAATCTCGGTTTTTAAGTCCCAATAAATCCTAAACTCACCAGAAAGTCATCAAAGGTGGCAAGGTGTCATGTCATGGCACATATATGTCATGGTAAAAACATTGCCAATTTGGGCCAAGCTTTATTACAAACCTCTTACAAACCGGAGCTTGTCGCAAGAACCCTCGTGGTTTCGATAGGGAAATGTGTCCCCTTGTGGGCCAAACGATAATCACTCCCTCTTCTAGCCTCGTACTTTCTTCTACATGCAACATGGAACAACTGGAGATTCGCGCTGGACTTTGAAATTATTCAGGGTTCGTTTGACCTTTTTATTCATTAATGGAGTTTTCTAGGCATTTAATGTCCATCATTCAAATCCGAACTACAAATACATGCTCCAGTGCACCAAAATGGCTAGAAAAAACGTACATGTTTCCTTGGGGTGCATGCTTAGGTCCCATGGAATGAATGGGAGCGAATTCAACCGTCTCGCCGTCCTGGCATAGCCACAAACATTGCAAATCTCAGTTTTAAATGTCTGTAAATCCAAAACTCACCAGGAAATCACGAAACTTGGCATGGTGTCACTACATGGTATATATAATTGTACAATTTGGGAGAAGCTATATTACAAGCCTTTTACAAACCGGAGCCTGTCACAACCCTTGTGGTTTCGGTAGGGAAACATGCCCCTCTTGTGGGCGAAATGATAATCGTTGCCTCTTCTCGCCTTGAACTTTGTTTTCTACAGGCAACATAGAATAACAGGAGTGTCGGGCTGAAATTTGAAACTATTCAGGGTTTGTTTGGCCATTGTATATATATTACTAATTACTAAGTTTTCTATGCATTTAATGTTGTCCATAATTCAAATTTGAACTACAACCACATGCTCGAGTGAAGCAAAATGGGTGGGAAATCGTACATGTGTCATTGGGTGCATATTCGTTTAAGGAATGAGAATGTATTACAAACTTGTCGTCATCCTGAAACAATGAGAATCTCGGTTTTTAAATCCCAGTAAATAAAAAAATCACCCAAAAAACATGAAACTTGGCATGGTTTCATGACATGGCACATATATGCCGTGGTAAAAAAGGCGTCTAGTTTGAGAAGAGGCGCACACATTAGTAGCCAACGAAGTCCTTTTTGAAAAAAAGCTGACACGTTAATATCGCAAACAATTGTATTATATTTACCGTGTCGAAATTTAATCATACTCGGTGGCGTGCGCGCAGTTGTTTGATTAGACGGGATGAGCGCGAGAAGTCCGCTGTGCAGCTATGACAGGACGCGTGCGAGCAGTCCGCTGCGCAGGCTCGACGGGACGCGTGCATCCTGTCCACCTCGTAGGATCGACAAGACACGTGCGAGCAGCAAGGCCGCCCATGCTCACCGGGAAGCGAGCTCTTTGACCTCCATGCACCAGCCACCGCCCGCCTCGCTCACAACTTCTCCATTAATGGGTTAATTAAAGCACCTGGACGAAGGGTGTTTGCTTGTGATCCCATGGCAACATTTGCTTTGTTCGTGTTTTCAACTAGTATTCTGCCCTAATTTAAATTGCCACATAGGGCAACGGATAATACGACCACAAATAAAATGGCAACAGATAATACGACGACAAATTTATATTCCGGATAATTTAAAATGTGATGAGGACATGACTACCTTGGATACGACCAAAAATATTGCATACATGTATATTTTTGAGGTGATTTCTAATGCAAGTTATGCAATAATTTATTTATGTCATCCAGAACAAAAATACTTCACAAACTTTTGTGCCATGTCTAATTGCAGGTGTATAGGATATTTGTACAATCCACATACGAAGATAAGGGAAAAAGAGAAGTTTAGGTGCTGTTCAAAAAGTCCTCTCACATCACTTTTGGGCCAAGAAAAGATAGAGTCCAAGTCTCTCACGTTCTGGATTCAGATTCGGACTGCACATACATACCTGCCTCGAAACGCCAACAACTTTTTCATACGGACTCCAAATTGGGTGATTCTTTTTTTTGTTTGAAAGTAGATTTCGTGCTCTTTCCAACACAATTAGATTCAGCTTCAAATTCGTCTGGAGCGTTGATTTATGGACAAAACAATCAGACATTGCAGTAGAATACGAGTCAAACTACAAGCCCAAAGGTGTTGCATCACCTCCACTTGAGCCCATGAGCCTTGTATGACCTAGGGTTAGTTTTAGGCTGCCCTGGGACGTCCTCACACCTCCTTGGCCGCCCCCTTGCTCCTATATAAGTAGATCCATCTAGTAGCTTTTTCCTGGGGATTTGTTTAGTTAAAAGTTAGCCATTGCAACTTCATGTACTTCGTTTGTGTCCAACAACCAGACCAAGACCGCTTCTGGATCCCCACCTTGATCAATACTTCATATATATTCCCAACATTCAGATTGCTTTATCATATTCTTACTTGTTCTTCGATTGCTTGCAGGAATAGACCTTCGTGGTCAGGCTGACCGTGCTTCCAGCAACATCAGTAACCTCAGGAGATTGGTTTAGCAATTGCTAAGGCGCAATGTCTTGCATGTTTGTAGTCGGATCGTCAAAGTCGACTCCACCAAATCGATAGTTATCATCTCATTGAAAGATTGGGACCCTCGCCTCTATCAAGTGATATCAGTTTTTAGGTTGCTCGGTGAGAATTTCTAGTTTTTCCTAGATTAGGTTTATTTTCTTACCTATTGTCCAAGAAAAAGCCACAAAAAAGTTAGATCTATTCATCCTTTGTCCAAGCTATTCTGAGCCTTTGCAATTTTCTTTCATTGCTTGCATAGTTGAATTATCAGTTGCATCGTCGTGTCGAGTTGCTGGACTTAGTGTCTAGTTCGTTTAGAGTTTCGGGTTCTATTCACATTAGTCACGCCGCCGCTGCATCGTTATCCCTTCCGCTGTCCACCACCCATCCATCAATTTCCACCACGTGCTACCCATCGTTCATTGTCACAATCATAGTTGAGGTCGTTCACATCTTCGCTAGATCCAATCTGCATCTTATCTAGTTTGTCTTGGAAAGAGGGATACAGAAAAAAAGGCAGAGAAAAAAAAGTTAAAAAAAGTCAGAGAAAAAAAGAAGAGAAAGAAAAAAGTGTGAGGAAAAAAGAGAGAAGAAAAAAAAATTCGGATGTATCTAGACTCAATCTCGTACTTGATTTCGGATTGGAATCTGTTTCGTGCACTGTTCAGTAAAACAACCATAACTTCCTCATACGAAGTCCGTTTTGCCTCCGCAAGTACTCAAATAAAAGCTAGCAACGAGCCGCATCTAAATAGTCGCAGAGACTTGTTCAATATTTGGCACCTCAAAACCGGCTTGTAAATAGGTCTTTTTTCCCTCCGAAGTTCGCAACACAGCTTGTTCCAGTTTTTCACGCCAGTTTTAGAATTTTTTGACTCCTCATATCAACTTGGAACTGAGTGATTATTTTTGCATTTAAAAGCTTGAGTCAGTGCCATTCTTGAGAAAAATTATCAGAAAATTGGCACAAACTTTTCCAGAGAAAAGTTTGAGAGAAAGTTGTTGTATATCCTCTTGGCAGTTGTTTTTCATCACTATCTTTACTGCCGTTGTGATCTTCATTTATATCTTGCTGTCTAGAGCTACTTAGTATCCTTCATTGATGCTAGTTGTGCTACACCGTGGTCTCATTAGTGTTCTAGGCTCGCGTCTCTGGTCCGGTCTAGCCTAGGACCAGCACAGTACCGTCGTTGAGCGTTTATTCAACATTGCATCTCTGAATTGATTATTGCTGATCTTTTGCTACCATATATAACCAACCCAGCTCCACATATTTCTACACCGTGTATACGTGTGTTCCCCTGGCAATCGCTTTACACAATCTTCAGAGTTATTTGACACCCCTGGTTGCCTGTCACCACCTGCCGCATGGTAAGAACTTGTAAGATATTGGTATTTGCTTTACTGTGAGCACTTTACAACCACATCCTAGTAGTTCATAGGAACATTATTCTCAAATTTTGTTTCTTGTTTCTACTAATTATGATAGGTTCCGGAGATAGAAGTTCTTGGACGATGGACACATCTTCACCATCACGAGAGTTGGGACAACACACACAAGCACATGGTCAGGTTATCTTTTTACCATCATTTGACGGTAGATTTAATCCTGCTATTTATCTAGCTTGGGAGCTTGAAGTAGAACAAGTTTTTAGTCACCATGACTTTTTTGAACTTGAGTGAGTACGAGCTGCCACTAGAGCATTTACTGGTCTTGCTTATGTTTGGTGGAGTGTGCATTGTAAGAAAAACATTGATAACCAACCCACAACTTGGAAAGATTTGAAATATCTAAGATAACAATTTTTCCCTCCTTACTATCATCATGAATTGCTTCGCAAATTTGAACAATTTAAACAAGGCAACAACACTGTTCATGCTTACTACCAAGAGTTCAAATCTTATATGCATCATTGTGACATAGAAGAATCTGAGGATGATACAATGAATAGATTTTTTTGGTGGTTTGAACCATGATATTCACGCAAGATTTCAGTATATTCCTCGTTGCATTATTGGTATGTATGTTCGTGCTTGTACCTTTGAGAGACAGATACAGGAGGATGCATTGGGTGACTACAAAAACTACTATTCCAGTTCATGCTCACCACCGCCGGTTGGTTCCTCCATCGTTGCACCTACTAGAGCAGCCCCACCTCGGATTGTGAGCGCCACATCATCTCAAGAGTATGGTACATTGTCAATGTCCGTACCTACATCACCTACGTCTTTGCGACAAGGTAACAGTAAAGGTATTGATGATATAACTTCACATGAGAATGATGCATGCCTAGTTAACTTGAATGCATCATGTGTTGAGTTACCTCTTGATTTGAGCACACCACCTATTTTAGAGAATCTTGTTACTGTCATTAATGCTTCATGTGATCAAACAACTAAGATACCAATAATTTTGAGTGCACCCATTGAATTAATTGTTGATGCAAAAGAACTAATGTTTAATCATTTTGATATGACCTTTAATCTTGGTGATGATTCTGTGTCAAATGACTTATGACATGTTTGCTTATTTAAGCATGTTGTAGCATGTAAATTTGATGCAAATAAGGTTTATTCACCAATGTTGGGATGGCTTAATGATGAACATTGTCAATCCTTTGATATGAATAAGAGCTTCACTTATATGTGCAAACCGAGTTGCAATATTTTCATGCCTTATACTTCTTGTGATAATATTTCGGCTTCAGATTTTATGAACTATGAAATTACTCATGTATACGTGTGCCATTTGTGCAAAAACCAAGGGAAGTAAAAATGGATGACATATACATATACATAATGTACACTTTGTCTCGTTTGTAAGCCACATTTCAGATTAAGCAACACCAAGGACGGCTTTGTTTTCAAGAGGGGGAGGATGATGAGGACATGACTACCTTGGATACAACCAAAAATATTGCATACATGTATATTTGTGAGGTGATTTGTAATGCAAACTATAGGATCGAAAGTATGTCTAGATGGGAGGGTGATTAGACTACTTGACCAAATAAAAATCTAGCCTTTTCCCAATTTTAAGTTTTGGCAGATTTTAGCAAATTAGCACAAACAAGTAATCAACCTACACATGCAATTCTAAGAGTATAGAAGCGGAATGTAAAACAATTTCATATGGAGGTAAAGGGAGGAGTTTGGAGGGAGAAAACACAATGTAGACACGGAGATTTTTGGCGTGGTTCCGATAGGTGGTGCTATCGTACATCCACGTTGATGGAGACTTCAACCCACGAAGGGTACCGATTGCTCGAGTCCACGGAGGGCTCCACCCATGAAGGGTCCATGAAGAAGCAACCTTGTCTATCCCACCATGGCCATCACCCACGAAGGACTTGCCTCACTAGGGTAGATCTTCACGAAGTAGGCGATCTCCTTACCCGTACAAACTCCTTGGTTCAACTTCACAATCTTGATGGAGGCTCCCAAGTGACACCTAACCAATCTAGGAGACACCACTCTCCAAAAGGTAATAGACGGTGTGTTGATGATGAAATCCTTGCTCTTGTGCTTCAAATGGTAGTCTCCCCAACACTCAACTCTCTCTCATAGGATTGGATTTGGTAGAAAGATGATTTGAGTGGAAAGCAACTTGAGGAAGGCTAGAGATAAAGATTTATGTGGTTGGAATGGAATATCTTGACCTCAACACAAGTGTAGGTGGTTCTCTCTCAGAAAATGTATGTTGGAAGTGTAGGCATATTCTGATAGCTCTCTCTTCTAATGAAGAGTGGGTGGAGGGGTATATATAGCCTCCACACAAAATATAACCGTTACACACAAATCACCAAACTCGGTGGGACCGAATCATGACTCAGTCAAACCGATTTGGCTCATAATGTGATCGTTAGGCATTTCGGTGGGACCGACATGTCAACTTGGTGGGACCGATTCCATTAGGGTTAGGGCATAATGTAATCTCGGTTAGACCGATTACACAAACTCGCTGGGACCGATTTTGGTAATAGACAAACAGAGAGTTGGTCAGGCAAACTCGGTGGGACCGATTCGCTCATCTCGGTTAGACCGAAATGTTACGAAAGGGAAACAGAGAGTTTGCAATGCAATCTCGGTGGGACCGATTGCTCATCTAGGTTAGACCAAAACGTTATGAAGGAAAACAGAGAGTTTGCAATCCCATCTCGGTGAGACCGAGATCCCTATCGGTGAGACCGAAGTGACTAGGGTTTTGCGGCAGTGGCTATGTCAAGAGAACTCGGTGGCGCCGGATAGAAGATTTCGGTGGGGCCGAGTTTGACTTTCGGTTTGGGACATATGTGGATATGAGAAAGTAGTTGAGGGTTTTTTGGAGCATATCACTAAGCATTTTGAGCTTTTCTTGCGAAGATCGTCATTGATTGCTTTTAAGAACTCATGCTCTTGCTCAAGGTTGAGCTTTTCAAAACGTAGCTTCTCCCGAGTCTTTAAAAGTTCTCGATGATCTTCCAAGGTAGTTTCATGAGCTAACTTCAGAGTGTTTAGTTCTTTAGTTAGACGCTCAATCTCCTTCTTATCATTGTCATTAGTTTTATCTTGATTAGCATGATTAATAGCAAGTTCATCATAGTTTTCATAACTAGAGTTGTCAACAAGTAAATCATCATCACCTAGAAAATCATCTTCATCACTTTTGAAATCAACATACTCGGGGTGTGATACCTTTGGGCCTTTAGCCATGAAGCATCTTCCAATTCCTTCATTTGGTGACTCAAATATGTCGTAGGAGTTGGTTGACACAAGTGCTAGACCGACAACACCTTCATCTTGATTATATTCGGAGTCGGAGTGATAACTTCTCTCGGAGTGATCGTCAGAGTCGGAGCCGGATACCCATTCACCAACATGAGCTTGATGTCTTCATCTTGTGTAGCTCTTTGATGACTTGTCCTTCCTTCCCGAATCCTTGCTTCTCCGTGGTGTTCTTCGTTCATACCGTTCATCTCTACCCCTTCTCTCTCTTGGTGGTGATTCTTCTCTTCTACTTCTTCTTTTAGGAGAATCTTCTCTTCTTTTGTGGGGAGCCGTACACTCATTGAAATAGTGTCTGGGTCTTCCACAATTGTAGCAATAACGCTCACGACTAGAAGATCTTTTGTCATTGTAGGACCTTGACTTGGAACTTCTTTCCTTGCTTCTACTCTTGTAAAACTTGTTGAAGTTCTTCACCATTAGGCTCAATTCTTCGTTGAAGGTTTGTTTCTCACTTGATGATGTGGGAGTATCACATGAGGCTTTGTAAGCACCACTTGACTTATTGTGAAGCTCTTTCTTATCCTTGAGTGACATCTCATGAGCAACAATTCTTCCAATGACTTCCGTTGGCTTGAGATCTTTGTAATTGGGCATCATTTGGATCAATGTGCACACGGTATCATATTTTCCATCCAAGGCTCTTAGGATCTTCTTGATGATGAATCTATTAGTCATCTCTTCACTTCCTAAGCCGACAATCTCATTTGTGATTAGAGCAAGCCTAGAGTACATTTCAGCGACACCTTCACCATCCTTCATTTTGAACTTGTCAAGTTGACTTTGAAGCACATCCAATTTGGATTCCTTGATGGAGTCGGTAGCTTTGTGTATATCAATCAAAGCATCCCAAATTTCCTTTGCATTCTCAAGACGGCTGATTTTGTTGAATTCTTCGGGGCACAATCCATTGAAAAGAATATCACAAGCTTGAGCATTGTATTGCAGCATCTTCAACTCTTCCGCGGTAGGTTCATGGTTCGGTTCTCTCCCATCAAAGAATTCACCTTGCAAGCCAATACACACAATAGCCCAAACGACGGGGTTATGTCCAAGAATATGCATTTTCATCTTATGCTTCCAACTAGCAAAATTAGTACCATCAAAGTAAGGACCTCTACAGTGGTAATTTCCCTCACTAGACGCCATACTCTCCTAGGTTGTGAAACCAAGGCTATGATAACCAAAAGCTATGGAAATCAAATCAAATGGAGACCAAAGCTCTGATACCACTTGTAGGATCGAAAGTATGTCTAGAAGGGGGGTGATTAGACTACTTGACCAAATAAAAATCTAGCCTTTTCCCAATTTTAAGTCTTGGAGATTTTATCAACTTAGCACAAAGAAGTAATCAACCTACACATGCAATTCTAAGAGTATGGCAGCGAATGTAAAACAATTGCATATGAAGGTAAAGGGAGGAGTTTGGAGGGAGAAAACGCAATGTAGACATGGAGATTTTTGGCATGGTTCCAATAGGTGGTGCTATCGTACATCCACGTTGATGGATACTTCAACCCACGAAGGGTAACGGTTGCGCGAGTCCACGGAGGGCTCCGCCCACAAAAGGTCCACGAAGAAGCAACCTTGTATATCCCACCATGGCCATCGCCCACGAAGGACTTGCCTCACTAGGGTAGATCTTCACGAAGTAGGAGATCTCCTTGCCCATACAAACTCATTGGTCCAACTCCACAATCTTGATGGAGGCTCCCAAGTGACACCTAACCAATCTAGGAGACACCACTCTCCAAAAGGTAATGGACGGTGTGTTGATGATGAACTCCTTGCTCTTGTGCTTCAAATGATAGTCTCCCCAACACTCAACCCTCTCTCATAGGATTAGATTTGGTGGAAAGATGATTTGAGTGGAAAGCAACTTGAGGAAGGCTAGAGATAAAGATTTATGTGGTTGGAATGGAATATCTTGACCTCAACACAAGTGTAGGTGGTTCTCTCTCAAAAAATGTATGTTGGAAGTGTAGGCATATTCTGATGGCTCTCTCTTCTAATGAAGAGTGGGTGGAGGGGTATATATAGCCTCCGCACAAAATCTAACCCTTACACACAAATCACCAAACTCGGTGGGACCGAATCATAAGACTCGGTCAAACTGATTTGATTCATAATGTGACCGTTAGGCATTTCGGTGGGACCGACATGTCAACTCGGTGGGACCGATTCCATTAGGGTTAGGGCATAATGTAATCCCAGTTAGACCGATTACTCAAACTCGGTGGGACCGATTTTGGTAATAGACAAACAGAGAGTTGGTCAGGCAAACTCAGTCGGACCGATTCTCTCATCTCGGTTAGACCGAAACATTACGAAAGGGAAACAGAGAGTTTGCATTGCAATCTCGGTGGGACCGATCGCTCATCTCAGTTATACCGAAACGTTACGAAGGGAAACAGAGAGTTTGCAATCCCATCTCGGTTTGATCGAGATCCCTATCGGTGAGACCGAAGTGACTAGGGTTTTGCGGCAGTGGCTATGTCAAGAGAACTCGATGGCGCCGGATAGAAGATTCTGGTGGGGCTGAGTTTGACTTTTGGTTTGGGACATATGTGGATATGAGAAAGTAGTTGAGGATTTTTTGAGCATATCACTAAGCATTTTGAGCAAGTAACTCATTAAGCAACACCTATCACTAAAAGTAAAATGTAGAGTCTTGTGCTTTGAGCTTGAGCCAATTTTTTGTCCTTAGCATTTTGAGGGGTCCACTTTCTAATCCATTCCATGCCAATCATTGAGCTTTCCTGAAATATTTACTTTCAAATAGCATTAGCTCAATGAGCTATACGTTGTTAGGAATTACCAAAACCACCTAGGGATAGTTGCACTTTCAATCTCCCCCTTTTTGGTAATTGATGATAACATATAGATCAAAGCTTCGACAAATGATAATAAGATTGAAATACATTGTCGCTTTGAGAAGTATGTGATAAGCAAGAGATCCCCCTAAATTTATGAATTATTTAAGATTTGCTTTTGAATGCAAATGCACAATCGATTAGGATCATGGGTTAATCTTTCATGTCACATACATCTTGGTGGAGCGCTCAAAATGATAGAAATTAAAAGCATGCACTCATCACCAAGCAAGTGAATGATCATATATGAGATATAAAAGATAGCATCATTCAAGCAAGCATTAAAGTAGCATATGATCAACCACATGATTACATAAGTATCTCACAAGGACATAAGGGCATAAAGTATCTCACACAAGCACTCAATAAACAAGTTCATCCAAAAGCAAGAGAGATAAAAAGCAAGACACACTCTCTCGAAGCCTATGATCTATACATATTTCTCTCCCTTTGGCAACAAGTTACCAAAAAGTTCGAAAATGCATAGTGCTATATGTCTCTCAGGCTTGGTCTTCGGGAGGTGGTGTAGAGAGAACTCCAAGGACGAAGGCTTTCGATGATGTAGTTGGAGCTGAGGGAGTGGGTGCTGGAGGTGGCACTAGAGTTGTAGCTGCTGGTGCTGACACTGAAGCTCTAGCATCTAAAACTGGCACTACAGCAGACCTTGGACCTCATGGCACACGCTGAAAAGCATCAATAGTTGCATTTCCTTTCCTCTCCTATGCTTCCTCCTGAAGCTGCTCAACTGCAGTCTGAATCTCAGTCACCTTCAGATCAAGATCATAGAATTTTGTCTCCACAATCCTCTCCAGACTCTCCTGATTCTGAGTCAGGGTGGCCAAGCCCTTCTCAATCCTCAGTGACTGGATGAGCATCATTGTGGTCAGGAATTTTGGGCTTCAACTTCCTCAAAACAAGAGAATCATCTTCCTCTTCTTCAGCTTCAGGCACTGGGGCCTTGTTCTTCTCCTCAGCAGGTATACTCCTGGTGTTCCTCTTGGGCTTTGGGGATTTCTGACCAGCAGCCTTGGGAGCAGATTTGGGCTTAGATGGAGTAGCCCCTGACTTAATTGCATCTCCCATAAGCTTCTGAGACTTGGGAGCTGGTGCAACATCCTCTTCCTCCTCCTCTTCTTCTGGATCTCTCATGATGGATGATCTACCAAGCACTCTGGCAATGGTCTTCTTGACCGTTTCCTTCCTTTTCTTTCCTTCTCCAACTACCTATTCAGTTGGCTTGGAGGTTTCAGCAGTTGAGGCTCTCACCTTTAAAGTTGGCACCCTCTTGGCAGGGGCCTTCTTATGCAAGCCAGGCTTAGTTGATGCAACTGTGACATACTCCTTCTTTAGCACTTTCTTCTTGGAGCTGACTTCCTCCTCAACAGCCACATAATCCTCATCATCAGAATCTGAGGTTTTCTTCTTCGTTGACCTGGTGGCTGCTTTGGGCAAGTTGCTTGGTGTGCTCCTACTACCATCATCAGAAGTGCTAGAGGGACTAGTGCCCTCACTCAATTGCACCTATTCCTCTGACTTGTTCTGGCTGTCGCTCTGGTCAGACATCTCTGCAAACTTACTGATAGCAGACCCTGTGAACAGATATAGATGAGGTAGAATGGATGAGCATCACAAAGTTTAGAGTTTTTGCAAAAAGAATGACTCAAAAACTTAGTTTTAGTTCTTCACAGAAAGCATTTCGGAGCTACCGATTTGTAAACTCGGTGGCATCGAAGCAGCTTTTCGAACCTAAACTAGTGAACTCGGTCAGACCGAGTCACAGTTTGGTGGCACCGAGACTGCTAGGGTTTCACAAAGAATCAAACTCGGTCACACCGATTTGCAGCTTTCGGTCAGACCGAAAGTGCAACTGCAATGGCCTAAGCCAAATCAGTGAGACCGATTTCTACAATTCGGTCGGTCCGAGATGAGTTCGGTGGAGACCTAACCCTAAATTATCAAATCCAATCTAATCTAGAGGATGTTTTCAGTGGATAGATTGATTGCATACATGGTCATGAACATGGCAAAGTAATGTGCTATGAATCGGAGTTAATGGAATAGCACAAAAGATCGAACTCATACCCTAATTCGGCGGAGTTCGCTATGGCGGCAACGGAGGGGCAGAAATCCATTAACGGTGATGGAAACCAGCGGCGGGAGGTCACTGGCGGTGACAGGACGATCTGGAGACCCGAGGCGACAGAGCAGGACACGCGCGGGCTGAGAGGTTTTGAAGAAATTTCCAAAATCTCACCGTGGGTTTATATATCCCGCCCCTGTCGGTGTGACCGAGTGGAACAACTCGGTGGCACCGAGATGCAGAATCACAAGCGGTTGCTGCAACTCGGTGTGACCAAACAGTTTGAATTGGTTGCACCGAGATTGAAAACCTAGATCAACTTAGTGATCTCGGTGTGACCGAAAAGGATGACTCGGTCATACCGAAATTCACAAAGAGGTTTTGGAAGTTTAAGTCTATGACGAATCGGGGACTCCGAGTGCTCCTCACACAGAGTGGTTCGAATCTGACTTGATCAAACTTTGTGATGTAGCATGAATAGAGTTTGAGACGAGAAAAGCATAGATAGCTAGAGGAGGTCCTTAGGCATTCTTGTCCATCCATTTGGCAAAAGAGAAAAAAAGCCAAACAATCAAAGCAAGAAATGGATGTCCTCGAATGAGTAGAATATGCATCCAACATCCTCACACAATAAAATGACAAATGAAATATGTGACAAAGCATGCACAATAACTCTAGCATCTATCAAGCAATTTGGCGATGACTAGGTCATCTATATATGAGTATATTGACTTAGGAGTCAAATGAGAACATTTGATCATAGGTCATACTCATCGTTTAAGCACAAGTGGGGTTGCCACTTTCACATAAAGCATTTTTGTGCTCACATCATTAGAGTTGCTTTAGCTCAATTGATTAGAGTAAAGCTCCCCCTAGATATGATATCCCCCCTATGAGGGATGAACTAACCTTGGGTTTTGTCGATGATGACTTCATGTAGGTGTTGAAGATGTAGATGCTCAATGTTGATGTAGATCATTCGGAGCAATCTTTTGGAGTGAGTTGCACTTTCAATACCTACACGGGTTAGTCCCACAAGGAACAAACAAGGATATCCATAGACATAAGTGATGTTCACATAGGATGATGTCCATGAAAGCATTAGGTTACCTTGTCCCTTGTCTTACCAACAAGAGGGTTTGTGACTCCTTGAACTAGTGCAAGATATGGAAGTTGTTTGCACTTGTCCTTGCCAAGATGATAAGAGTGAAGTATGTTGGCGGAGTCACCCTCAAGAACTCTCTAGTTCTTCTTCTTAGGGATCCACACCCTATTGATGGGAATTCTTGGAGTTGTAGTTGTACTTGATGAAGTGGAACTTGATGTAGTCTTGGGAACCCACTTGACCAAGGCCTTAGGTGCTTCTTCAAATGCATCAATCTCCCCTTGAAGCTTGTCCTTGCCTTTTAGCTTGTGGTCTTGTGGTGGAAGATCATCTTGAGCTTGAGTTCCTTGGAAAGAAGTAGGATCATACTTCTCTTGTTGAGGAACAAACTTTGTCTAGGGGTATTGATCTTCTTCCCACTCAACTCCATTAGCATTAAACTTTCGTTCAAAACCAACAGCTTGATTCTTCCGGTGTCTTCCTTGCTTGCATACAATTTCCTCAAATTTCTTACTTCAGACAAGGCTCTTGTAAACACATTTCTCTATAATTCCCTTCAATAAGCTATTTTCTTGCTCAAGTGTAACTTGGCTAAGAGAATCATTAGTGGAATCAAGAGAACTACTAGAAGCAACAACATTGGATTTAGCATGATTGTTGTTACTACTAGAAGAATAATCTTTCTTGTTCTTGTTGCTAGATTTAACTTATGGCATGTAAGTAGACAAGAGTAAATGCTTGGCAATGTAAGAAGAACTTTTCTTGCGAAGATCATCATTGATTGCTTTTAAGAACTCATGCTCTTTCTCAAGGTTGAGCTTTTCAAAACGTAGCTTCTCATGAGTCTTTAAAAGTACTCGATGATCTTCTAAGGTAGTTTCATGAGATAACTTAAGAGTGTTTAGTTCTTTAGTTAGACACTCAATCTCCTTCTTATCATTGTCATTCGTTTTATCTTGATTAGCATGATTAATAGCAAGTTCATCATAGTTTTCATAACTAGAGTTGTCAACAAGTAAATCATCATCACCTAGCAAATCATCTTCATCACTTTTGAAATCAACATACTCGGGGCGTGATACCTTTGGGCCTTTAGCCATGAAGCATCTTCCAATTCCTTCATTTGGTGACTCAAATATATCGTAGGAGTTGGTTGACACAAGTGCTAGACCGGCAACACCTTCATCTTGGGTATATTCAGAGTCGGAGTGATAACTTCTCTCGGAGTGATCGTCAGAGTCGGAGCCGGATACCCATTCACCAACATGAGCTTGATGCCTTCGTCTTGTGTAGCTCTTTGATGACTTGTCCTTCCTTCCTGAATCCTTGCTTCTCCGTGGTGTTCTTTGTTCATACCGTTCATCTCTACCCCTTCTCTCTCTTGGTGGTGATTCTTCTCTTCTACTTCTTCTTTTAGGAGAATCTTCTCTTCTTTTGTGGGGAGCCGTACACTCATTGGAATAGTATCCGGGTCTTCCACAATTGTAGCAATTGCGCTCACGACTAGAAGATCTTTTGTCATTGTAGGACCTTGACTTGGAACTTCTTTCCTTGCTTCTACTCTTGTAAAACTTGATGAAGTTCTTCACCATTAGGCTCAATTCTTCATTGAAGGTTTGTTTCTCACTTGATGATGTGGGAGTATCACATGAGGCTTTGTAAGACCACTTGACTTATTGTGAAGCTCTTTCTTATCCTTGAGTGACATCTCATGAGCAACAATTCTTCCAATGACTTCCGTTGGCTTGAGATCTTTGTAATTGGGCATCATTTGGATCAATGTGCACACGGTATCATATTTTCCATCCAAGGCTCTTAGGATCTTCTTGATGATGAATCTATCGGTCATCTCTTCACTTCCTATGCCGGCAATCTCATTTGTGATGAGAGCAAGCCTAGAGTACATTTCAGCGACACCTTCACCATCCTTCATTTTGAACTTGTCAAGTTGACTTTGAAGCACATCCAATTTGGATTCCTTGACGTAGTTGGTACCTTCGTGCATATCAATGAAAGTATCCCAAATTTCCTTTGCATTCTCAAGATGGCTGATTTTGTTGAATTTTTCGGGACACAATCCGTTGAAGAGAATATCACAAGATTGAGCATTGTATTGCAGCATCTTCAACTCTTCCGCGGTAGGTTCACATTTCGGTTCTCTCCCATCAAAGAATTCACCTTGCAAGCCAATGCACACAATAG
Organism: Triticum urartu; assembly: GCF_056163025.1. NCBI lineage: Eukaryota > Viridiplantae > Streptophyta > Magnoliopsida > Poales > Poaceae > Triticum > Triticum urartu. The sequence goes on along the minus strand of NC_141874.1, from coordinate 365,765,618 downwards.
CCCAAATGGCGGGGTTATGTCCAAGAATATGCATTTTCATCTTATGCTTCCAACTAGCAAAATTAGTACCATCAAAGTAATGACCTCTACGGTGGTAATTTCCCTCACTAGACGCCATACTCTCCTAGGTTGTTAAACCAAGGCTATGATCACCAAAAGCTATGGAAATCAAAGCAAATGGAGACCAAAGCTCTGATACCACTTGTAGGATCGAAAGTATGTCTAGAAGGGGGGGGGTGATTATACTACTTGACCAAATAAAAATCTAGCCTTTTCCCAATTTTAAGTCTTGGAGATTTTAGCAACTTAGCAGAAAGAAGTAATCAACCTACACATGCAATTCTAAGAATATGGCAGCGGAATGTAAAACAATTGCATATGAAGGTAAAGGGAGGAGTTTGGAGGGAGAAAACGCAATGTAGACACGGAGATTTTTGGCGTGGTCCCGATAGGTGGTGCTATCGTACATCCACGTTGATGGAGACTTCAACCCATGAAGGGTAACGGTTGCGCGAGTCCACGGAGGGCTCCGCCGACGAAGGGTCCACGAAGAAGCAACCTTGTATGTCCCACCATGGCCATCGCCCACAAAGGACTTGCCTCACTAGGGTAGATCTTCACGAATTAGGCGATCTCCTTGCCCGTACAAACTCCTTGGTTCGACTCCACAATCTTGATGGACGCTCCCAAGTGACACCTAACCAATCTAGGTGACACCACTCTCCAAAAGGTAATAGACGGTGTGTTGATGATGAACTCCTTGCTCTTGTGCTTCAAATGATAGTCTCCCCAACACTAAACTCTCTCTCATAGGATTAGATTTGGTGGAAAGATGATTTGAGTGGAAAGCAACTTGAGGAAGGCTAGAGATAAAGATTTATGTGGTTGGAATGGAATATCTTGACCTCAACACAAGTGTAGGTGGTTCTCTCTCAGAAAATGTATGTTGGAAGTGTAGGCATATTCTGATGGCTCTCTCTTCTAATGAAGAGTGGATGGAGTGGCATATATAGCCTCCACACAAAATCTAACCGTTACACACAAATCACCAAACTCGGTGGGACCGAATCATAAGACTCGGTCAAACCGATTTGGTTCATAATGTGACCGTTAGGCATTTCGGTGGGACCGACATGTCAACTCGGTGGGACTGATTCCATTAGGGTTAGGGCATAATGTAATCTCGGTTAGACCGATTACTCAAACTCGGTGGGGCTGATTTTGGTAATAGACAAACAGAGAGTTGGCCAGGCAAACTCGGTGGGACCGATTCTCTCATCTCGGTTAGACTGAAACATTACGAAAGGGAAACAGAGAGTTTGCATTGCAATCTTAGTGGGAGCGATCGCTCATCTCGGTTAGACCGAAACGTTACGAAGGGAAACAGAGAGTTTGCAATCCCATCTCAGTGAGACCGAGATTCCTATCGGTGAGACCGAAGTGACCAGGGTTTTGCGGCAATGGCTATGTCAAGAGAACTCGATGGCGCCGGATAGAAGATTTCGGTGGGGCCGAGTTTGACTTTCGGTTTGGGACATATGTGGATATGGGAAAGTAGTTGAGGGTTTTTGGAGCATATCACTAAGCATTTTGAGCAAGTAACTCATTAAGCAACACCTCATCCCCTTTTAATAGTATTGGCTTTTCCTATGGACTCAGTGTGATCTTGGATCACTAAAAGTAAAATGTAGAGTCTTGTGCTTTGAGCTTGAGCCAATCTTTTGTCCTTAGCATTTTGAGGGGTCCACTTTCTAATCCATGCCATGCCAATCATTGAGCTTTCCTGAAATATTTACTTTCAAATAGCATTAGCTCAGTGAGCTATATATTGTTAGGAATTACCAAAACCACCTAGGTTTAGTTGCAACTATGCAATAATTTATTTATGTCATCCAAGACAAATATATCTCACAAACTTTTGTGCCATGTCTAATTGCAGGTGTATGGGACATTTGTACAACCCACATATGAATATAAGGGAAAAAGAGAAGTTTAGGTGCTGTTCAAAAAGTCCTCTCACGTCAGTTTTGGGCCAAGAGAAGATAGAGTCCAAGTCTCCCACATTCTGGATTCAGATTCGGACTGCACAGACATACCTGACTCAAAACGCCAACAACTTTTTCATACGGACTTCGAATTGGGTGATTCTTTTTTTGTTTGAAAGTAGATTTCGTGCTATTTCCAACACAATTGGATTCACCTTCAAATGCGTCCGGAGCGTTGAGTTATGGACAAAATAATCTGACATTGCAGCAGAATCCGAGTCAAACTGCAAGCCCAAAGGTGTTGCATCACCTCCACTTGGGCTCATGAGCCTTGTACGACCTAGGGTTAGTTTAGGCTGCCTTGGGACGTCCTAACACCTCCTTGGCCGCCACCCCTTGCTCCTATATAAGTAGATCCATCTAGTAGCTTTTTCCTGGGGATTTGTTTAGTTAAAAGTTAGCCATTGCAACTTCGTGTACTTCGTTTGTGTCTAACGACCAGACCAAGAGCGCTTCCGGATCCCCACATTGACCAATATTTCATATATATTCGCAATATTCAAATTGCTTTATCATATTTTTACTTGTTCTTCAATTGCTTGCAGGAATAGAACTTCATGGTCAGGCTGATCGTGCTTCCAGTAACGTTAGTAACCTCATGAGATTGGTTTAGCGATTGCTAAGGCACAATGTCTTGCACGTTTCTAGTCGGATCATCAAAGTCGACTCCACCAAATCGATAGTTATCATCTCATCATAAGATCGGGACCCTCACCACTATCAAAATGCCACATGCAGCAAAGCCTGGAAGACACGGGGGCAAGAGAAGAAGGAAATTGCATACATCGATCTGGGTCGCTACTGTCTCTACTCGTCGATGGATCACCGGGCGGCGAAATCCTCCAGCTCCTTATTCAATTCCTCATGACTTTGCTTGAAAGCAGCCACATATTCCTCCATCTCATGCTCACGCTCGATCCGGAGCTTCCTCAAGCCACCCATCAGTTCCTGGATGACCGCTTTCAGCGTCATCTCCGAGGCACTGCTCTGCTCATGCAGCATCTTCCAGCCAGTGGCCTCCTCCTCCTTCTCGGCGACCAACTTGAGGAGCTTCGCATTGTCATCCATGAGTTGCTCGACGAGGCCAGTCGCCTTGTCAACCGAGGCACCGCTGATCTTGAGCAGCTTCATCAAGCCATCGACCAGCTCCTGCTGCGTAGTGACGCCAGCGAGAATGTCGTCGTCGCCGGCGAAGGACTTCAGGAACGCCGGCTCGTCACAATGGCCGATGTCGCGAATGCGCTTGTGAGAGCCCTCACGTGCCCATGAGAGCTCGTTCGAGGGCTCCGCGGCACGCCCGGACATCTCTACTATGGCTGCGGCTTCGCGGCAGGACCTCTATAGTGCTTCCGCGGCCTTGGTCTTTGCTGCCTAGTTATATGTCCACCCTAAACTCCTCCTACCAGTCATGGCACAATGGCTTGACAGAGAAAACCAGTTTTGTGGGTGATGAGGAGAGGAACTATGAAGTAATTTTCGAGTGGGTAGTTTTTATAGCCCGGTGCTAAGTGTGAACACATATTAGTTTGATAGGTGCGAACATATTTGCAATTACTTATTGCGTAGTAATCAACAATGTGAGGAGAAACAAGGTCAAAATTTATTGATGGCAGAAGGTTGACCACATGGTTGCTCGCCGTTGAGGTGGCCGCGGCGCGCTCCGCTCTGGCGTCCCTGCGCGCGCTCTGCTCGTCGTTGACGCAAAGTTACAATGGCAACTATTAATAATTCTTAATAATTGTCTTACATATTTAGGATAACTTAAAATGCCAAATGCGGCAAGGCCCAGAACACTCACGACCTACATATGCATACAATTATAATAAAATATAAGCTAAAAGGCTGAGCTGGCGGCCTTCCGAGTGTCCCGACCCACCTTGGCCTACGGAGCTGCTGGCGCTGGGAGGCTCTTGGGGCTGCTGGGCCTCTTCTAGAAGAGCTTGACAGCATGCAATCACGCGCATGGAAACTCCGCGGAACAGCTCCATTTCCATGTCTCTGGCCTGGTAGCAAATTCCGTCGATCACCCGCATCCTCAAGATATCATGTTGACGATGTTCTACTTCGTCGGGGACGTCAACTCCGCCAAGGATGCGCTCGAGCCTGGCCACCACATCATCGGGATCGAGGTTGACACGGCTGCCGCGGGTAATGATGAAGCTGTAGGCTGCCTTTATCTTGACTGAATCGCAGAGGTCCTCTGCCCATTCCTTGCGAGGCATCAGGCTCTTGATGAGCACTGCTGACGGTGGCTCTTTGGGTGGGTCTTCGATCATGCCGCCGAGCAGCTCTGGATCTTTTGCACGGTGGATGGCAAACTACGCACCACACCTCCTTTGTAATATGTTGATTGTGCTCCCAAGGACCGTGACGCCGATATCGCTACCGATGGGCCATGGTGCCTGCACCGACCGATGAAGCTCTTTCTCCCTGACCTGCTCCGGCTCATTCTCCTCGCCGAAGATGTAACATAGGTAGGCATCGACGTCGAAGCTTTGGTCATTGCCTGACATGCTTGGAATAACTAATGGTAGATGGGTGAGCACTAGATCTTTGTAGAGTGTCGCGGCGGTGCGTTGCCGCCTGGGTTATATGCAGCAAGACGTTAGCTGGTGGCGGGAAACCGGTGAGGGAATAGGCATGGTTTTACAATTCATCCATGTGGAGCGTGGGAAGCATTCGCTGGAGCGCGGGAAGACTAAGTGGAGCACACACACAACCCGAATACCGTATCCGATGCCACGTGTTATTTATCACACAAGTGTTAACATAAGGAAATGTATGTGTAACTTACTAATCATCGCACATGAGTACTTGCAGACGCATCGTGTGCGATACTCCTAGCCACCGCAAGCAACTTGTTTGCATTTTTCAAAGTTTTTTGTACACACAGAATCGCACACGAACTAACTGTATTAACCGTCTGTGTTGTAATTTCTCATTGCAAACAGTTCATCCGAGTCGGCTGTTTGCCACGTATCACACACATCTTGTTAAGTTGAACCATTTCTGTTGCGTTCACTAATCGAAAATAGTTCGTCCGAGTGAACCGTATGCCCTATATCACACACACCTTGATCTAGCTAACTATTTATGTTGCACTCCCTAATAGCAAATGGTTCATCGGAGCGAACTGTATGCCGTATATCGCACACACATTGATATGGCTGCCCGTTTCTGTTGTTCTGCCTCATCGCAAACAGTTCGAACGGGTTAACTGTGTGGCCTGAATCGCACAACAACTAAAATCTGAACCGTGTTTGATGCATCCTCAATCGCAGAAGTTTTGCACCTTTTTTGACGGTTTTCATACACCACCATTTGTGATTATTGCATCGCACACGGTTTCTTGAAGGGTCTCTAATCATAGTGTCGCGTTAGCAGCATCCTGCAGTAGTGTATAGATCAAAGCTTCGACAAATGATAATAAGATTGAAATACATCGTCGCTTTGAGAACTATGTGATAAGCAAGAGCCCCCCCTAAATTTGTGCACTATTTAAAATTTGGTTTTGAATGCAAATGCACAATCGATTAGAATCATGGGTCACTCTTCCATGTCACATACATCTTGGTGGAGCGCTCAAAATGATATGAATTAAAACATGCACTCCTCACCAAGCAAAGTGAATGATCATATAAGGATATAAAGATAATGTCATCCAAGCAAGCATTAAGGTAGCATATGATCAAACACATGATCATACAAGTATCTCACACAAGGACATAGAGTATCAAGCAAGCACACAATGAAGTTCAACCAAAAATAAGAGAAACAAAGAAGCAAAACACTCTGTCTCGAAGCCTATGATCTATACATTTCTCCCCCTTTGGCAACAAGTTACCAAAAATACAAACATGCATAGTTCTATGCGTCTCTCAAGCTTGGTCTTCGGGAGGTGGTGTAGAGAGAACTCCAAGGACGAAGGCATCAGTGGATGATGTTGGAGCTGGTGGAGCAAGTGCTGGAGGTGGTACTGAAGCTGTTGCTAGTGCAGATGAAGTAGCTCTTGTATCTGGTACTGGCACTTCAGCTGACCTCTGACTCCTTGGCACATGCTAAAAAGCATTCGTAGTTGCCCTTCCTCTCCTCTCCTCAGCTTCCTCCTGGAGCTGCTCAACTGTAGTCTGTATCTCAGTCACCTTGAGGTCAAGATCATAGAACTTGGTCTCTACGATCCTCTCCAAGCTCTCCTGATTCTGATTTAGGGTGGCCAAGCCCTTCTCAATCCTCAATGTAGCTTGAATTAGATAGCCCAATTGATCTTGTTTGCTCTCCAGGAACACCTCAGATGCTTCCTCAGCAGTTGGCATCCTTGCATCTTTTTTGCCTTTGCCTTGGCTCTCTTCTCCTGTGCTTGTGTTGATGAAGGTTCATTATCATTCATTACAACTCATTATCTTCAAAATCTAGGTATAAGGCTAAATGCTCCTTATCCAACAAGTAAGTACCTGTGCCCATCTTTGAGTTGATGAGCACCTGAATGTGTGGAGCATACCCACGAGATATTTTCTAGTCAGCAGCTGTCCTCTTGACAGTATCCACAATCAGACTCATGACCTTCAATTTTTGTGGTACATCAAAGATTTGCAGGAAGTTGATGGAATGTCCCCTTATCATCTTATGATCTCCAGATTTGGGTAACAGAGTATGCCTTAATATGGTGTTGATAGTGGGCAGACCAGACAACAAATAGTGCACAGATCCAAGCTTGTGTGTCTCCAAAGCTTTATCGAGGATCTCCTTCTACATATTTGCCATTGAGTTGTGGTCCTTCTTCTTCTTGTCATACACATCCATATCACCCTCTTGCTCTTTTGGGGCATTGATCAACTTGGCCCATTCATCTACAGTTGATTGGTACCTTGTACCTTCAGACATCCACACTATCCTCCCATCTGGATAGAAATGAGCAGTGGAGTAAAATTGCACGATTAGCTCATCATTCCATTTTGTGAGCTTTTGTTCAACAAACTTGTCAACTCCACAAGCTTTGAAGCTTTCATGTATGCCTGGGAAGTGATCCTCATTCTCATCAATAAATCCCCAATCGACCCATCTCATATCACTGACAATTGGCTTCTTGTCAAGCAGAATGGTCTCATAGAAGTCTTGTTGTTCTTTGGTGTGGAACCTATAGTCCACTGCAGTTCTCCTCCTTATAGCATATGGATCAGACTGCCTCCAAAGTCTCAATCCTACATCCTTTCTGATGTGCATGTCCTCAGCCACTGGATGAGCATCATTGTGATCTGGAATCTTGGGTTTCAGTTTTCTCAGCACTTAGGCTTCATCATCTTTTTCTTTGACTTCAGGCACTGGGGCCTTATTCTTCTCTTCAGCAGGAATGTTTCTGGTGCTTCTCTTGGGCTTAGAAGGCTTCTGAGCTTGAGCTATTGCTTTGGGGGCAGTTTTGGGCTTCGATGCGGCAACCCCTGACTTGATAGCATCTCCCATGAGCTTCTGAGACTTGGGAGCTGGAGCAGCATCATCTTCCTCTTCATTTTCTTCTGTCTCTTTCATGATGGAGGATCTACCAAGCACTCTGACAGTGGTCTTCTTGACCCTCTCCTTCCTCTTCTTGCCAGAGTGAACTCCATAGTTTCTTGAGTGGAGGCTCTGGCCTTAGACATAGGAATCCTTTTTGCAAGTGCCTTCTTATGTAACCCTGTCTTAGTTGTTGCAGTAGTACCATACTCTTTCTTTAGCACCTTTTCCTAGAGCTGACTTCCTCTTCAGTGGCCACATAGCCCTCATCTTCAGAATCTGAGGTTTTCTTCTTCCTTGACCTATTGGCTGCCTTTGGCAAATTACTGGGAGTGCTCCTGCTGCCATCATCTAAGGTGCTTCAGGGACTAGTGCCCTCACTCAATTGCACTTGCCCTTCTGACCTGTTCTGACTATCACTTTGGTCTGACATTCTGGCAAGCAAACTGACAACAAACCATGTGAATAGATATAGATGAGGTAGAATAGATGAGCATCACAAAGTGCAGAGTTTTTGAAAAACAAATGAGTCAAAAACTTAGTTTTAGTTCTCCACAAAAATCATTTCGGAGCTACCGATTTGTTAAACTCGGTGATACCGAAGCAACTTTTGGAACCTAAACTAGTGAACTCGGTCAGACCGAGTCATAGTTCGGTGGCACCGAAATTGCTGGGGTTTCACAGAGAGTCGAACTCGGTCGCACCGATTTGCAATTTTCGGTCAGACCGAAAACACATGTGCAATGGCCTAAGCCAAATCAGTGAGACCGATTTCTACAACTCAGAGATGAGTTCGGCGGAAACCTAACCCTAAATTTTCGAATCAAACCTAACCTAAAGGATGTTTTCTATGGATAGATCATTTTCATACATGGTAATGATCATGGCAAAGCAATGTGCTAGGAATCAGAGTAAGGAAACAGCACAAAGTATCGAACCCATACCCTAGTTCGGCGGGAGTTCGCTATGGCGACAACGGCAGAGTAGAATTCGGTTGACGGTGACGGAAACCAGTGGTGGGAGGTCACTGGCGGCGACGAAACGATCCGGAGACCCGAGGAGGCAAAGCAGGATATGCGCGGGCTGAGGAGGTTTGAAGAAATTTCCAAATTCTCACCCGTGGGTATATATATCCCGACCCTATTGGTGTGACCGAGTGGAACAACTCAGTGTCACCGAGTTGCAGAATCGCAAGCGGTTACTGCAACTCGGTGTGCCCGAAAAGTTCAAATCGGTTGCACCGAGATGGAAAACCTAGATCAACTTGGTGAACTCGGTGTGATCGAAGTGGATGACTCGGTCATACCGAAATGCACAAAGAGGTTTTAGAAGTTTAAGCCTATGACGAATCGGGGACTCCGAGTGCTCCTCACACAGAGTGGTTCAAATCTGACTTGATCAAACTTTGTGATGTAGCATGAGTAGAGTTTGAGACGAGAAAATCATAGATATCTAGAGGAGGTTCTTAGGCATTCTTGTCCATCCACTTGGCAAAAGAGAAAACGTCAAACAATCAAAACAACAAGTGGATGTCCTCGAATGAGTAAATATGCAATCAACATGCTCACATAATAAAATGGCAAATGAAATATGTGGCAAAGCATGCACAAACACTCTAGCATCTATCAAGCAATTGGCGATGACTAGGTCATCTATATATGAGTATATTGACTGAGGAGTCAAATGAGAACATTTGCTCGTAGGTCATACTCATCGTTTAAGAACAAGTGGGGTTACCACTTTTACATAAAGCGTTGTTGTGCTCACACCTTTAGAGTTGCTTTAGCTCAATTGATTAGAGTAAAGCTCCCCCTAGATGTGATATCCCCCCTAAGAGGGATGAACTAACCTTGGGTTCCATCGATGATGACTTCATGTAGGTGTTGAAGATGTGGATGCTCGATGTTGATGTAGATCATTTGGAGCAATTCATTGGAGTGAGTTGCACTTTCAATACCTATACGGGTTAGTCCCACAAGGAACAAACAAGGATATCCATAGACATAGAGTGATGTACACACAAGATGATGTCTATGAAAGCATTAGGTTACCTTGTCCCTTGTATTATAGACAAGAGGGTTTGTGACTCCTTGAACTAGTGCAAGATGTGGAGGTTGTTTGCACTTGTCTTTGCCAAAGAGATATGAGTGAAGTATGTTGGCGGAGTCACCCTCAGGAACTCTCTAGTTCTTCTTCTTCGGGATCCACATCATCTTGGTGGGAATCCTTGGAGTTGTAGTCGTACTTGATGAAGTAGAACTTGATGTAGTCTTGGGAACCCACTTGACCAAGGCCTTAGGAGCTTCTTCAAATGCATCAATCTCATCTTGAAGCTTGTCCTTCTCCTTTTGCTTTTGGTCTTGTGGTGGAAGATCATCTTGAGCTTGTGTCCCTTGGAAACAAGTAGGATCATACTTCTCTTGTTGAGGAACAAACTTCGTCTTGGGGTATTGATATTCTTCCCACTCAACTCCATTAGCATTGAACTTTCGTTCAAAACCAATACCTTGATTCTTCCGGTGCCTTCCTTGCTTGTATACAATTTCCTCAAATTGCTTAGTTCTGGCAAGACTCTTGTAGACACCTTTCTCTATAATTCCCTTCAATAAGCTATTTTCTTGCTCAAGTGTAACTTGGCTAAGAGAATCATTAGTGGAATCAAGAGAACTACTAGGAGCAACAATATTGGATTTAACATGGTTGTTGTTACTACTAGAAGAAGAATCTTTCTTACTCTTATTGCTATATTTAACTTGTGGCATGTAAGTAGACAAGAGTAAACGCTTGGCAATGTAAGAAGAACTTTTCTTGAGAAGATCATCATTGATTGCCTTTAAGAACCCATGCTCTTTCTAAAGGTTGAGCTTTTCAAAGCGTAACTTCTCATGAGTATTTAAAAGTTCTCGATGATCTTCCAAGGTAGTTTCATGAGCTAACTTAAGAGTGTTTAGTTCCTTAGTTAGACGCTCAATCTCCTTCTTATCATCGTCATTCGTTTTATCTTGATTAGCATGATTAGTAGAAAGTTCATCATAGTTTTCATCACTAGAGTTGTCAATAAGTAAATCATCATCGCCTAGCAAATCATCTTCATCACTATTGAAATCAACATACTCGGGGTGTGATACCTTTGGACCTTTAGCCGTGACGCATCTTCCAATTCCTTCATTTGGTGAGTCAAATATGTCATTGGAGTTGGTTGACACAAGTGCTAGACCGGCAACACCTTAATCTTGAGTATATTCGGAGTCTGAGTGACAACTTCTCTCAGAGTGATTGCCGGAGTCGGAGCCGGATAACATTCACCAATAAGAGCTTGATGTCTTTGTTTTGTGTAGCTCCTTGATGATTTGTCCTTCCTTTCCGAATCCTTGCTTCTCCGTGATGTTCTTCGTTCATAACAGTCATCTCTAGTCCTTCTCTCTCTTGGTGGTGATTCTTCTCTTCTACTTTTCCTTTTGGGTGAATCTTCTCTTCTTTTTAGGGAGCCTTACACTCATTGGAGTAGTGTCCGGGTCTTACACAATTGTACAAATTATGTTCACGACTCGAAGATCTTTTGTCATTGTAGGACCTTGACTTGGAACTTCTTTCCTTGCTTCTACTCTTGTAGAACTTGTTGAAGTTCTTCACCATTAGGCTCAATTCTTCATTGAAGGCTTGTTTCTCACTTGATGATGTAGGAGCATCACATGAGGCTTTGTAAGCACCACTTGACTTGTTGTGAAGCTCTTCCTTATCCTTGAGTGACATCTCATGAGCAACAATTCTCCCAATGACTTCCGTTGGCTTGAGATCTTTGTAATTGGGCATCATTTGAATCAATGTACACACGGTATCATATTTTCCATCTAAGGCTCTTAGGATCTTCTTGATGATGAATCTATCGGTCATCTCTTCACTTCCTAAGCCGGCAATCTCATTTGTGATGAGAGCAAGCCTAGAGTACATTTCAACGACACCTTCACCATCCTTCATTTTGAACTTGTCAAGTTGACTTTGAAGCACATCCAATTTGAATTCCTTGACGGAGTCAGTACCTTCGTACTTATCAATCAAAGTATCCCAAATTTCCTTTGCATTCTCAAGACAGCTGATTTTGTTGAACTCTTCGGGGCACAATCCGTCGAAGAGGATATCGCAAGCTTGATCACTGTATTGCAGCATCTTCAACTCTTCCACATTAGCTTCACGGGTTGGTTCTCTCCCATCAAAGAATTCACCTTGCAATCCAATACACACAATAGCCCAAATGGTGGGGTTATGTCCAAGAATACGCATTTTCATCTTTTGCTTCCAACTAGCAAAATTAGTACCATCAAAGTAAGGACCTCTACGGTGGTAATTTCCCTCGCTAGACGCCATACTCTCCTAGGTTGTGAAACCAAGGCTATGATCACCAAACACTATGGAAATCAAGGCAAATGGAGACCAAAGCTCTGATACCACTTGTAGGATCGAAAGTATGTCTAGAGGGGGGGTGATTAGACTACTTGACCAAATAAAAATATAGCCTTTTCCCAATTTTAAGTCTTGGCAGATTTTAGCAACTTAGCACAAAGAAGTAATCAACCTACACATGCAATTCTAAGAGTATGGCAGTGGAATGTAAAACAATTGCATATGAAGGTAAAGGGAGGAGTTTGGAGGGAGCAAATGCAATGTAGACACGTAGATTTTTGGCGTGGTTCCGATAGGTGGTGCTATCGTGCATCCATGTGGATGGAGACTTCAACCCACGAAGGGTAACGGTTGCGCAAGTCTACGGAGGGCTCCACCCACGAAGGGTCCATGAAGAAGCAACCTTGTCTATCCCACCATGGCCATCGCCCATGAAGGACTTGCCTCACTAGGGTAGATCTTCACGAAGTAGGCGATCTCCTTGCCCGTACAAACTCCTTGGTTCAACTCCACAATCTTGACGGAGGCTCCCAAGTGACACCTAACTAATCTAGGAGACACCACTCTCCAAAAGGTAATAAATGGTGTGTTGATGATGAACTACTTGCTCTTGTGCTTCAAATGATAGTCTCCCCAATACTAAACTCTCTCTCGCTGATTTGGATTTGGTGGAATGATGATTTGAGTGGAAAGCAACTTGGGGTTGGCTAGAGATCAAGATTCATATGGTTGGAATGGAGTATCTTGGTCTCAACACATGAGTAGGTGGTTCTCTCTTAGAAAATGAAAGTTAGAAGTGTTGGCATGTTCTGATGGCTCTCTCCACAAGTGAAGAGTGGGTGGAGGGGTATTTATATCCTCCACACAAAATCTAACCGTTACACACAATTCACCAAACTCGGTAGGACCGAATCAGAAAACTCAGTGGTACCGATTCAGTTCAAAAATGTGAACGTTAGGTTTTTTGGTGGGACCGACATGTCAACTCGGTGGGACTAGTTTGATTAGGGTTAGGGAATAACGTAATCTCGGTGAGACCGATTACACAAACTCGGCGGGACCAATTTTGGTAATAAGCTAACCAGAGAGTTGGTCAGGCAAACTCGGTGGGACCGAATCGCTCATTTCAGTGAGACCGAAACGCTACGAAAGGGAAATAGAGAGTTTGCATTGCGAACTCGGTGGGACCGATCACTCATCTCGGTTGGACCGAAACGTCATGAAGGTAATCAGAGAGTTTGCAATCCCATCTCGGTGAGACCGAGATCCCTATCGGTACGACCGATATGACTAGGGTTTCTGGCAGTGGTTATGTCAAGTGAACTCGGTGGTGCCGGATAGAACATTTTGGTGGGGCCGAGCTTGACTTTTTGGTTTGGAACATATGTGGATATGAGAAAGTGGTTGAGGGTTTTTGGAGCATAACACTAAGCATTTTGAGCAAGTAAGCCATTAAGCAACACCTCATCCCCTTTTAATAGTATTGGCTTTTCCTATGGACTCAATGTGATCTTGGATCACTAAAATGAAAAAGGTAGAGTCTTGAGCTTGAGCCAATATGTGTCCTTAGCATTTTGAGGGGTCCACATTCTTAATCCATGCCATGCCAATCATTGAACTTTCTGAAATGATCATCTTGAAATAGTATTAGTTCAATGAGATATATGTTGTTAATAATTACCAAAACCACCCAGGGATAGTTGCACTTTCAATTCACCTACTGAACCCGAGCGATTGCACTGCAGACTACACGTTACTGAACCTGAGCAATCAATCCCTGGCTGTTAACTGAACCCAATCAAGCGATTCCTTCTCTACTGCTGCTAACTGAAGCCGATCGAACCTGCTGCCTCTTGATGAACAGTGAGCATTGTTGGGGGGTTGGATGAACAGTTCTCGGTCGGGGTTGGATGAATAGGACCCCATGGTAGTAGAGGCCGTTGCCGCTGAATGAACAGGACCCCGATCGATCGAGCCGGTTGGGGGTGGATGAACAGGACCCCATGGAGGGCTGGATGAACAGGACCCCGTGGAGAGGGCTGGTTGAACAGTAGCCGGTGGAGGAGCGGTGGAGACTGGATGAACATGAGCCCGTGGATGAACAATCACAGGTGGAGGCTGGAGAAGGTCGACGGTGGATGAACAGTAGCCCATGGAGGCAGTCGACGGTGGAGAAGAATAGTAGCCCATGGAGTCCTGTTTTGCAGTACGCCACACCCCTCCCAATGAACAGGACCCCCATTTCGACCGTAGTGCTCCAACACAAGTCTGTTTCCTCCATTTTGCAGTACGCTACACCCCTCTCGATCAACATGACCCCGTTTCGACCATAGGAAGTCGAAGAGAAGTCCATTTCCTCCGTTTTGTGGTACGCCACACCCCTCCCGGTGAACAGGATCCTGCTTCGACCGTAGGCAGTCGAACACAAGGCTGTTTCCTCCGTTCTGCGGTATGACATGCCTCGTTATTATCGGCTGTTCCGTCCAAGCCGACTGGCTCCCGATAAACACAACACATTCTTTTGCCTCCCGATGAACACGACGACGCAGTTTCTCCATCCCAACCCAGCCGGTTGGCTGCCGATGAGCAGGACGCCGTCGCTGCCTCTCCATGTACACGAGCCCTGGTCGTACGTATGTGCCAGTAGGCATTCGAGAGCCCGCCCGTATGTACGTACATGGCCATATTTACTTTCTTGCACCCTGGATGTACGTACGTGTACACGATATTAACGGGACTGCATGACATGCTACGTGCGCGCCTCTGTTACGACATGTGCCCTTCCTTACTCAGCCACGGTTCATGGCTGCAGCCTGCAGACAGACCGATCATATGTACGTACACGTTCGCGACCAGAATGACAACGCTACGTACTTATAATGCCCTCGATGCGGCTATATCTCCCATGTGTGAAGCACGACTTAGAGGCATAACCCCATTGAAAGAAATGTCGCAAGTGAGGTAATCTTCATACAACCCATGTACTACATAAGGGAAAGAGATACATAGTTGGCTTACAACCGCCACTTCACACAATACATAAATAAAGCATTACATCATCCAGATACAATCAAGGTCCGACTACGGAACCAAAATAAAAGAAGACTACCCCAAATGCTACACAGATCCCCGAGCGACCCCAACTGGGCTCCACTACTGATCAACTAGAATGAAACAACACGACGAACAAGGTCTTCGTAGAGCTCCTCCTTGAGCTTAGTTTCGTCACCTGCTCGGTAACATTGGCACCTGCAAACTGGTTTTGGCAGTATCTGTGAGCCACGGGGACTCAGCAATCTCGGACCCTCGGGATCAAGACTATTTAAGCTTATAGGTAGGGTAAAAGGTATGAGGTGGAGCTGCAGCAAGCGACTAGCATATTTGGTGGCTAACATACACAAATGAGAGCGAGAAGAGAAGGCAAAAGCACGATCGAACAACTATGATCAATAAGTGATCCTAGAACAACCTACGTCAAGCATAACTCCAACACCGTGTTCACTTCCTGGACTCCGCCGAGAAGAGACCATCGTGGTTACACACGCGGTTGATGTATTTTAATTAAGATCAACTTCAGGTTTTCTACAACCGGACATTAACAAATTCCCATCTACCCATAACTGCGGGCACGGCTTTCGAAAGTTCAAATCCCTGCAGGGGTGTCCCCACTTAGCCCATCACAAGCTCTCACGGTCAACGAAGGATATTCCTTCTAGCAGGTAGAACCGACCAGACTCGGAATCCCGATTACAAGACATCCTCGACAATGGTAAAACAAGTCCAGCAAGACCGCCTGATGCGCCGACATCCTAAAAGGAGCTGCACATATCTCGTTCTCAGGGCAACACCGGATGAGACATCCTACGAGTAAAACCAGCCCTCAAGTTTCCCCGAGGTGGCCCTGCAGTCTACTCACTTCGGACCAACACTTAGACAAGCACTGGCCCGGGGGGGTTAAAAATAAAGATGACCCTTGGGCTGGCCTAACCCAAGGGAAAGAGAGGCTAGGTGGCGAATGGTAAAACCAAGGTTGGGCCTTGCTGGAGGAGTTTTATTCAAGGCGAACTGTCAAGGGGTTCCCATTATAACCCAACCGCGTAAGGAACGCAAAATCCGGGAACATAACACCGATATGACGGAAACTAGGGCGGCAAGAGTGGAACAAAACACCAGGCATAAGGCCGAGCCTTCCACCCTTTACCAAGTATATAGATGCATTAATTAAATAAGAGATATTGTGATATCCCAACAAAATATCCATGTTCCAAACATGGAACAAGCTCCAATCTTCACCTGCAACTAACAACGCTATAAGGGGGGCTGAGCAAAGCGGTAACATAGCCAAACAACGGTTTGCTAGGTCAAGGTGGGTTAGAGGCTGAACATGGCAATATGGGAGGCATGATAAGCAAGCGGTAGGTATCGCAGCATAGGCATAGCAAAAGAGCGAGCAACTAGCAAGCAAAGATAGAAGTGATTTCAAGGGTATGGTCATCTTGCCTGAAATCCCGCAAGGAATAAGAACGAGTCCATGAAGAAGACAAACGGACGTAGTCGAACGAATCCTCACAACACGACGTTACCGGATTACCAAGAAGAAGTACACCGGAAAGAAAGCAATCAACATAGTAAACAACCACGACATGAACATGGCATGATGCACAATCAAGTATGATGCATGTCCGGTTTAATGAAGCATGGCATGGCAAAGTGCACAAGCAACCGTACAAATTAAGTGGAGCTCAATATGCAACGAGTTGCATATTGACGAAACACCATGACAAGTTATTTAGTTCGATCTCGTTTATGTACCCAACAATATTAAATGTTGATTAGCATGGCAAGGGGTGAAGCAAAACAAAACTACCTATCTGGGCAAGTTTAAATGAGGCCGGAACAACAAAACAACAAGTCCGGAAAATCCTCATGTGCATATTTTAAGGTTTGGTACCGTTCTGCCCTAAACCATATTTTAGAGTTATTAAACATGCAAAGTGAGGCAACCATGTTAAACTAGGCATTTTTCCACCCCATTTACATATAAAGTTTATTAAAATCCGAGTTACGGTTATTTAGTTATTATTTAAACCGTTTTAGCAAGTTATTTAAGCAAATTAAAACAAACAACATTTTAAACATAGATGAGAGTTGCATATTATTAAACTAGATGAAAAACTAAGCAAGTTTCGTATACAAAGTTTTTACATGTGATGCTTAGTTTGTGAGATATTAAAAGCATGAAGTTTAGGGGCCGTTCTGCAAAACTGGCACTCTCTGGGAAAAACTAAATTCACTGGACAGGAAAAAACATGATGGGCTGGAACTGAATTGGCCCAGCAGCAGGAAAAGAAAGGTGAGGCGCTGGGGGCGGCCTGACCCATGGGTCTTGGCCCGACTCGGTGGAGAGGTTGGGCCGCAGCGACTTGTTGGGCCGCGGACGGGGCGCGATGAGGCACGAAGCGAGGCCGGCCCATGCGAGCAATGCGGTCAACACGTCGAGTGGAGCGGGTGCTCGCTTTCGATTCAGAGGAAGCAGGGTGCGGCGCTGGTCTCCCTCGCGACAGAGGCAGCAGGGACATGGCGAAGATGCAACGGATGGGGCGCGGCTTGCTGGGACTTGGGCGGCTCGATGAAGAGGAGCAGCAGCGGACACGGCGGCGCTGAGGACTCCGGCGGCGCAGGGGCGCCGAGGCACTGGGCGATGAGCTGCTCTTGCTCGATGCAGACAGTGGCAGCCAGGGGCGCGAAGGGGGCCAGCGACGATGGACTTGGCAAGGGCGGGAGGTGAGGCGGATCCGGGCGATGGCACGGCGGAGCAGGCGCGAGGGCGTTCTCAGCGGCGGCGCTGGTTAAGACGGCGACGAGGCGTTGCAGGGCATCCACGGCGGCGGGGTCTTCCTGTCAACAGAGAAAGAAGAACAAAGAGAGATGAGAGAGGGAAAAACGGGAGGAGCACGGGAAGGAGAAGAAGGGGGTGACGCTCATCTGGTAATGGTCGCCGGAGACGTGGTTTGCCGGGGCGGCGGGGACGGCACGAGTCAGGAGGTGACAGGGAGCTTCTCTCCCTGGCTCACGGTGAGGGGAACATGGGTTCTGCGTGGGCTGTGGTGGTTGGATAGATTGGTGCATGGATTGGATCAAATGGATTCCGGTGGGGATTGGTCGGCGATGGATCCAAGGAGAGACCAAGTGGCGACGGGATGGATCCCGAGAGAGAGGAAAAGGCAGGTAGGTGGCGGCAGAGGGACAAGGCTCCTAGATTTTAGGGTTAGGTTGATTTGGTAGGTGGTGGTCTATAAATATAAGGAAAAGGGGGAGTTTGGATCGTCTGATCAAAATCAGACGGTTCAGAAAGAATAGGCTAGGGAGTCCAAATAATAAAACGGTGATTTTGTAGACGTTAGGGGATGATCCGGACACAACGGTAGCGACAGCCCAGGTCGGGTCCGGGACAACTTTCGGACTCGAGGTGAATCATGAATAATGTCACAGGGCAAGACAACCTCTGTGCCGTACACCATGAAGAATGGTGTGTATCCGGTCGTGTGGTTGGGCGTGGTCCGCAGCCCTGAGAGTACGAAATCGAGTTCCTCGACCCAGTGTTTAGCCGACTCCTTTAGGGATCGCACTAGTCTGGGTTTGATGCCGCTCATTATCATGCCATTAGCTTGCTCGACTCGACCGTTTGTTTGAGGGTGATATACAGAGGAGTAATCGAGCTTGATGCCCAGGTTAGCACACCAATTTTTTTACCTCATCGGCTATGAAGTTAGAGCCGTTGCCAGTAATAATGCTATGCGGGACACCATAACAGTGTACGACACCAGATATAAAATCTATCACCGGTCCGGCTTCAGCTGTTTTTACTGGTTTGGCCTCTATCCACTTAGTGAATTTATGCACCATGACCAGTAAATATTTCTTCTTATGGATTCCCCCTTTAAGGGGTCCGACCATGTCTAGCCCCCAGACTAAGAAAGGCCAGGTAATGGGGATAGTTCTTAGGGAAGTAGGCGACATATGGCTTTGATTGGCAAAGAGCTGGCATCTGACATAGCGCTGTACAAGGGCCTGTGCATCTGCTCGGGCCGTGGGCCAAAAGAAGCCTGTACGAAAGGCCTTGCTTACAAGGGCCCGAGCCGTGGCATGATGGCCGCCGAGGCCAGCATGTATTTCGGCCAAGAGCCGCCGCCCCTCCTCTTCAGAGATACATCTTTGAAGAACTCTAGTAGTGCTTTTCTTATAGAGTTCTCCTTCGTGAACTTTGTAGGCTTTAGAGCGTCGAACTATGTGACGGGCCTCGTTCTGATCATCAGGGAGCTCCTGCCTATTAAGGTAGGCCAAGAAGGGTTCGATCCATGGAGCAATAACCGCCATGATTACATGAGTGGAAGGCGTTGGTTCAATGCCCGAGCCCCGATGATATCCGAATCGTGTTTGGCGTCCGAGGGTGTGATCGCCGCCGGACTGGTATTTCCGCTCTCGTCCTGCCAAACCATAGATGGCTTAAAAAGCCTTTCCAAAAAGGTGTTAGGCGGGACGGGGTCGCATTTAGCGCCCATTCGAGCAAGGATGTCTGCTGCTTGATTACTGTCTCGAGCCACATGATGAAACTCGAGCCCCTCAAACCGAGCTGATATTCTGAGTACGGCATTGCGGTAGGCCGCCATCTTTGGATCTTTTGCACTGAATTCTCCGTTTATTTGAGATATCGTGAGGTTCGAATCCCCACGCACCTCAAGGCGTTCTATGCCCATAGAAACGACCATCCGGAGTCCGTGCAATAGCGCTTCATATTTGGCTGCGTTATTGGAGTCCGTATACATGATTTGTAATACATAACGGACGGTGTCCCCTGTAGGGGATGTTAGGATGACACCAGCCCCCAATCCGGCTATCATTTTGGAGCCGTCGAAGTACATCACCCAGTTGGAGTATGTGGTGTATTCTTTAGGGAGTTCGGCTTCTGTCCATTTGGCGACAAAGTCGGCCAACACCTGAGATTTAATAGCTCGGCGTGGCTTGTATGTTATTTCAATTGGTAATAGCTCGATAGCCCACTTGGCAATGCGGCCGGTGGCGTATCAATTGTTTAAGATGTCGTTGAGTGGCACTTCGGAAGCCACCGTGATCGAGCACTCTTGAAAGTAGTGCCGCTGCTTTCTAGATGCCATGAAGACTGCATATGCTATCTTTTGATAGTGTGGGTATCGTGATTTACATGGTGTAAGGATCGCCGATACATAGTACACTAGTTTTTGGAGTGGGAATTTCTGTCCCTCTTCCTTTCATTCGACGATGAGCACATCACTCACTACCTGGTGAGTTGCTGATATGTACAGTAGCATAGGTTCACCGACGTTTGGTGCGGCAAGGATTGGGTTGTTTGCTAAAAGAGTTTTTATTTCTTCCAATCCGGCTGTTGCCGCATCCGTCCACTCAAAGTGGTCGGTACGTTGGAGCAGGCGATAAAGTGACAGTGCGTTTTCTCCCAATCTGGAGATAAAGCGGCTCAAGGCTGCCACGCACCCAGCTAGTTTTTGGACCTGCTTTAGGTCAGTTGGCGTTGCCAATTGTGACAAGGCTCGGATTTTGGCTGGATTTGCTTCGATTCCTCTATTGGAAACAATGAACCCGAGCAGCTTTCTGGCTGGGACGCCGAAAACACATTTTTCAGGATTGATCCGTATGTCATATGTTCGGAGGTTGTCGAATGTAAGGTGCAAGTCGTCCACCAATAATTCGACATGTTTAGTTTTGATGACTACATCATCTACATATGCCTCCACCGTCTTGCCCATTTGTTTTTCCAGGCATGTTTGAATCATGCGTTGGTAGGTGGCGCCGGCGTTTTTGAGTCCGAAAGGCATAGTGTTGAAGAAGAAAGGCCTATATGGAGTAATGAATGCCGTTGCCGCATGATCAGATTCCTTCATCTTAATTTGATGGTATCTGGAGTATGCATCGAGGAAGCACAGTGAATCGTGTCCTGCGGTTGCATCAATGATTTGGTCAATGCGGGACAGTGGGAAGGGGTCCTTAGGGCAAGCCTTGTTGGGGTCTTTGAAATCGACAAAAAGGCGCCAGGATTTGTCCTTCAAGTAGTTTGGCTAGCTCCTCCCCCATAGCTTGTCGCTTGGGTTTGGAAAATCGCCGCAGAGTTTGCTTGACTGGTTTAAACCCTTTTATTATATTGAGGCTGTGTTTGGCTAGTCTACGTGGGATTCCTGGCATATCCGAAGGATGCCAGGCAAAGATGTCCCAATTTTTGCGCAGAAACGCTCTTAAAGCGACATCGATCATTGGATCCAGCTGTGCTCCAATGGCTGCTGTTTTATTAGGATCCGTTGGGTGTACTTGAAATTTGACTAGTTCGTCTGCTGGCTTAAAGGAAGTGGATTTGGGCCTCTTGTCAAGGATTACATCGTCCTTGTCCACTGTAGAGCGCAGAGTGGTTAATTCCTCGATTGCAAGGGCCTTGGATAGCGCCTCGAGGGCTAGGGATGTAGTTTTGTTTTCGGTGCGGAGTTCTATATCCAGATCACTAGTGATAGTGATAACTCCGTTGGGCCCTGGCATTTTGAGCTTCATGTACCCGTAATGGGGTATGGCTTGAAAGCGTATGAATGCTTCTCGCCCTAACAGGGCATGATATCCGCTGTGGAAAGGTCCCATGTGGAAAAGCAACTCTTCGGACCTATAGTTCTCCGTCGTGCCGAATACAACGTCGAGTTTGATCTTCCCTGAGCTTCGTGCTTCTCGACTAGGGATGATGCCTCAAAAGTGGTGCCGCTTTGCTCAATGCAACTTTTGTCCATCTGCATTTTCTGGAGCGTATCTTTGTATTCAATCCGTTGCCGCCATCCATGAGCACTTTGGTGAGCCGAAAGCCATCTACTATTGGGTTTAAGACCAAAGTGGCTGGTGCTCGAACTGATCAGGCCTTTGGCTCGTCATCGGCGGTGAAGGTTATCACCATGTTGTTCCAATGATTTATTGCGGCTACCTGGTTGACTTCGACAAGGTCACGTAATGCCCTTTTCCCCTGGTTGTTGGAAGAAAAGGTCTCGAAGATCGTAAAAACATTGAGATTGGCATCCTCCGAAGAGTGCCTCTCTAGAGTAATGCTGGTGAGGATGGCCTCACCGCTCTTAGCCACCTGTAGGAGTACCCAACATGCCCGAAGGCTATGTGTTGGTTCGGTATTCGGCGCCGTATGTATCTGACAGGGTTTATCGAGCAGGTCATCAAGGACAGTTCTGTGTCCCGTAAAGGGCTTAATTTTTTTGTCCATGGGATGATGATCGGGTGCCCGTAAGGGTGCATCATTTTTGTCGGACCGGTGGGCTGCTTGAAGGCAGGAGGTTCCCATTGAGCTGTTTGGGCCTTCTAGGTGCTTTTCATTGCACTGTACTTCCGTACGATGTGTGCCAAATGTGCAAAGTGCAGTATGCGGCGGCTGTTGAGGGCGTTAAGGATTCCCTCGTCCGTATAGTTGTGGCAAAATACTGAAACCACGTCATCGTCGCAGCAATCCTTGATCTTGGTTTTGACAAGGAGGAATCTGGCCCAAAGGTGGTGGACCGTTTTCTTAGGTTGCTTCCTTACATACATTAGGTCGCATATGTCTGGAGGACCTGAATTTCTTGGGGAATATTGCTTGTGGTGGGTGGGTGGGCTAAAATCTGAACCCTGACCCATTATTGCATCCGGAGTTTAAAGAATTTGCGAGGTCACCGATCCAGGGTCCGGAGTGTCCTGGCGGTCTTTGGGCTCAACGCCCGATTCTATGTTTGGAGGACATGCGGTCTCTTCCCAAAGATGGGTATCCAGCTCGCAGGACTCGGAAATCTGAACATAATTTGTTCTTAACTTACGGGGAGAAGTATTCTTGGCTTGTTCCTCTACGACCGCTACCAGATGGGTGATCGGCGGGGACCTGATTTCCCTCTGATCGGGTTTAAGCCCAATCCGATCGTAGTCTGGTGCAACTCCCAGGGCGGCGATGCGATCAAGTAGCTCGTTTAAGGACGAGACATTTGCTGGATCCATCTTTTCGATGTGTTCAAGGCCGACGTGAAGATGATGTTTAGCGATCTCGAGGGCTTCCTTTCGCTTAAAGGCCACACATGCGCCTATGGTGAAACCGCCAAGCTGGAGGAGCTGTCCTGGAGCTAGGGTCTCTCCAGAGGTAATGTTGTCGTTAATGACAAGGCAAGCCATCGATCCCGCCGTCGAGGACACAGTGGAACTCTCAATGAAAGCACCAATGTCAGTGTCAAAACCGACCGATCTCGGGTAGGGGGTCCTGAACTGTGCGTCTGAGGATCGAAGGTAATAGGAGACAAAGGGGGACACTATGTTTACCTAGGTTTAGGCCCTCTTAATGGATGTAAAACCCTACGTCCTGCTTGATTGTATTTGATGAATACAGGGGTTACAAGAGTTGATCTACCTCGAGATCGTAATAGCTAAACCCTAGATGTCTAGCCATGAATTCTGACAACCTCTACGGACTAAACCCTCTGGTTTATATAGACACCGGAGGGGCCTATGGTTGTACAAAGTCGGTTTACAGAGAAAAGAAACTACACATCCAGACGTTAAGCTTGCCATCCATGCAAAGGAGAGTCCCATCCGGACAGGGGGGAAGGCCTTCTATCTTGTATCTTCATGGCCCATCAGTCCACCCATGCTACACAGCCCGGACACCTGAGGATCCCATAATCCAGGACTCCCTCAAAGGGTGCACTTGCAGATTTCATGGCATCTGCCATTAGCTTCTGAGACTTGGCAGGGGGTGCAGCTGGTTCCTCTTCCTCCTCATCTTCATCATCCACCATCATGGATGGTCTGCCAATCACTCTAGCAATTGTCTTCTTCACTCTCTCTTTCCTCTTCTTCTTCCCATCAGCAACTTCTTCTTCTTCTTCTTCTTCTTCTTCTTCTTCTTCTTCTTCTTCTTCTTCTCTTGGATCAAGAGTAAATTCCATAGTCTCTTATGGAACTGTTGATCTCCTGGCCTTAGACATAGGAACTCTCTTTGCAGGGGATTTCTTTTGGAGATCTGGCTTAGTAGCAACAGCAGTGGCAACTCCTTCTTGAGCACTTTCTTCATTGTTGAAGTGACCTCTTCTTCAACAACAAAATCCTCATCGTCACTTTCTGAGGTTCTCTTCTTCCTTTTTCTAGTGGCAGCTTAGGGCAGATTGCTTGGAGTGCTTCTGCTGGCCTCATCATAGCTTCCACTAGGGCTTGTGCCCTCACTGAGATTGACCTCTTCCTCTGACTTGTTCTGGCTATCACTTGCATCAGACATCTTGCAGACAGACCCTGTGAATAGATGGGTATGGGCAGAGTGGATGAGCATCACAAAAAGCAACTTGTTTTGCAAAAAGTTTGAATCAACACTTTAGTTTTAGTTTTCTGCAGAAAGCATTTCGGAGCTACCAATATGAAAATCTCGGTGACACCGAAGCATTAACAGAGTCTAAACACAAAACATCGGTTAGTTCTAGTTGTGGTTCGGTGATTCCTGGATGCTAGGGTTTCACTGAGGTTTTTCTTTCAGTCTCACCAATCTGTACACTTCGGTGGTACCGAGTTATACTTAGTGCAATGGCCAGGGCCAGTCGGTGGGACCGAAAGATTCATTTCGTTCAGTCCGAGATGAGCTCGGCGGAAACCTAAACCTAAAATTTTTCATCGAATCTAATCTAAAGAAGTTTTTTCTATGGATAGAAAGTTCTCATTCATGGCAAGAAGCTAGGAAATATCTCTGTGCATTAAATTGGAAAGGGGAATGGCACAAAGAGGTCGAACCATACCCTAACTTGGTGATGATTCGCTACAGCGACAACGACGGTGAGGATTTCTATTGACGGCGATGGAGACCTGCGGCAGAGGCGCACAGGCAGAGATGGCGATGATCTGGAGACCAATGGGGCGAGAGCAATGGGGCACGAGCTCGAGTGGTTTGAAGAAATTTTCAACTAGATGGTTCCGCGGGATATATACCCATGTGCTATTGGTGGCACCGAATGGAATGCTTCAGTGGCGCCGAGATGCAAAACTGCGTACAGTTAGTACAACTCGGTTGGACCAAGTCATTCTAATCGGTATCACCGAGATGAAAACCTAGATCAGTCTGGTGATTTCGGTGGGACCGAATAGGAGTGAGTTGGTCTGACTGAAATACACAAGAAGGTTTTGGAAAGTAGCCCTTGACGGATCAATGACTTCGAGTGCTCCTCACCCGGAGGGTCCGAAAAAGACTTGTTTAATTTTTGTGATGTAGCATGAATAGATTTTGAGATGAGAAAAGCATAGATAGCTAGAGAAGGTTCTTAGGCATTCTTGTCCATCCATTTGGCCAATAAAAGCCAAGACAATCAAAAACAACAAATGGATGTCCTCGAATGAAGAAATTATGCAACCAACATGCTCACACAATAAGATAGCAAGTGAAATATGTGAGAAAGCATGCACAAACAATTCTAGAATATATGAACCAATTGGCGATGGCTAGGTCATCTATATCCGAGTATATCACTACAAAAAAAGACACATCCGTGACCTTTTGGGTCGAACGAATTTTTTCTGTCATGCTTATGACACTTCTATGACGATAATTGTGACAAAACCCGATATCATCATATATGTGGTGGGCTCCTACTTCTATGACAAAAAACCATGACAGAAAATGAGCTTTTCGTCCTGGGCAGGCCGGAGATGCAGCTGCATGACATTCTTTGGGCCATCCATGACGGAAAAAACCGTGGTAGAAGCGAGGGCGGGGAAAATATCGGGGAGTTCCCAGTTACGGTGGGTGGTCGGGGCCAAGTGATGCATGGAGGTTTAAGTGTTTCTCTCGTACACGTACGCGTGTGTGTGCGAGGCGTTGCGCTCTAACTGAACTCGAGCGAGGCATTCGTGTAGGATCGAAAGTATGTCTAGAGGGGGGGGGGTGATTAGACTACTTGACCAAATAAAAATCTAGCCTTTTCCCAATTTTAAGTATTGGCATATTTTAACAACCTAGCACAAGTCAAGCAATCAACCTACACATGCAAGTCTAAGATTATAGCAGCGGAATGTAAAACATTGCACATGAAGGTAAAGGGAGGAGTTTGGAGGGAGCAAACGCAATGTAGACACAGAGATTTTTGGCGTGGTTCCTTTAGGTGGTGCTATCGTACATCCACGTTGATGGAGACTACAACCCACGAAGGGTAACGGTTGCGCGAGTCCATGGAGGGCTCCACCCACGAAGAAGCAACCTTGTCTATCCCACCATGGCCATCGCCCATGAAGGACTTGCCTCACTAGGGTAGATCTTCACGAAGTAGGCGATCTCCTTGCCCGTACAAACTCCTTGGTTCAACTCCACAATCTTGACGGAGGCTCCCAAGTGACACCTAACTAATCTAGGAGACACCACTCTCCAAAAGGTAATAAATGGTGTGTTGATGATGAACTCCTTGCTCTTGTGCTTCAAATGATAGTCTCCCCAATACTAAACTCTCTCTCGCTGATTTGGATTTGGTGGAATGATGATTTGAGTGGAAAGCAACTTGGGGTTGGCTAGAGATCAAGATTCATATGGTTGGAATGGAGTATCTTGGTCTCAACACATGAGTAGGTGGTTCTCTCTTAGAAAATGAAAGTTAGAAGTGTTGGCATGTTCTGATGGCTCTCTCCACAAGTGAAGAGTGGGTGGAGGGGTATTTATATCCTCCACACAAAATCTAACCGTTACACACAATTCACCAAACTCGGTAGGACCGAATCAGAAAACTCAGTGGTACCGATTCAGTTCAAAAATGTGAACGTTAGGTTTTTTGGTGGGACCGACATGTCAACTCGGTGGGACCAGTTTGATTAGGGTTAGGGCATAACGTAATCTCGGTGAGACCGATTACACAAACTCGGTGGGACCAATTTGGTAATAAGCTAACCAGAGAGTTGGTCAGGCAAACTCGGTGGGACCGAATCGCTCATTTCAGTGAGACCGAAACGTTACGAAAGGGAAATAGAGAGTTTGCATTGCGAACTCGGTGGGACCGATCACTCATCTCGGTTGGACCGAAACGTCATGAAGGTAAACAGAGAGTTTGCAATCCCATCTCGGTGAGTCCGAGATCCCTATCGGTACGACCGATATGACTAGGGTTTCTGGCAGTGGTTATGTCAAGTGAACTCGGTGGTGCCGGATAGAACATTTTGGTGGGGCCGAGCTTGACTTTTTGGTTTGGAACATATGTGGATATGAGAAAGTGGTTGAGGGTTTTTGGAGCATAACACTAAGCATTTTGAGCAAGTAAGACATTAAGCAACACCTCATCCCCTTTTAATAGTATTGGCTTTTCCTATGGACTCAATGTGATCTTGGATCACTAAAATGAAAAAGGTAGAGTCTTGAGCTTGAGCCAATATGTGTCCTTAGCATTTTGAGGGGTCCGCGTTCTTAATCCATGCCATGCCAATCATTGAACTTTCTGAAATGATCATCTTGAAATAGTATTAGTTCAATGAGCTATATGTTGTTAATAATTACCAAAACTACCTAGGGATAGTTGCACTTTCAATCTCCCCCTTTTTGGTAATTGATCACAACATATCACTGGTGCGCGTCGGTCCTAAACAAATGTTTTTTAACCCCTTTCCGCCACGACATCTGGAACCGTCACCAAGTGAGTGTGGGCGATAGGGGGTCCTTCCCACACGACCCAAAAACCGTCGTGGATATGCCCTCCTGGCACACACGTTCGGCAAAATGAGGTCGTGTGTGACCGACGAGCGCTAACATACGGACATACGTACAATAGAGCTAAAAAATACAATTATACGGCGAAATTGTTTCCAGTCGCAAGTACATCCCACACAGTCAGTCCCTGCTAAACGTTTCCGTTCGTATGTACATCCCACATAGTCGCTCCAAGGAAAACGTTTCCATTCACAGGTACATCACACACAATTTTTCCCGTTAAATCGTTTGTGATAGCGTTGCCATTGCACACGATATTAATAATTTATCGTTTGCGTTATTGAATGCATCACACATGGTGCGTAGAAAGAAACTGTGTGGAAAAGGCTGTCCATCACACACACTTTTTATGTGATAAACATTTGCGCAAGGTGACCTAATGCAAACAGTTTTCAAGAGAAACTCGTGTGTTTAGTGGAGATTGATCGCACACGTAGCGGATCCTAGAAACGTTTCTGATCTCCACGTATATCGCAGACGTTTCGCTTTCGCAAACCGTGTGCAGTGTAATCCCTATTTAATCCATAATTAATTCAATTAATCCCTAATTTAAACATCACATGTTATGAATTTGAAAGTAGGCAATCACTTATTTCATATCCAACCATGTTTATTACAAATGTAGGTTCAACCACGAATCCATAATTCAATGAACAGGTACATATACTAAAGAACTACAGAAGCACCAAGTAAAGAATGATGAACCACAGTTGTACTAAAGACTATAAAGAGAGAGAGGCAAAGACACTCTGGTTGCTCAAGAAGGTGAAGCGGAATGCCCATATTATACCCTCCTCCATGCGTAAGGCGCGCACGACTCTAGGCCAACCCCTTGTGATGGCTGCCCGTCCATCCTTCACTGTCTTCATTAGGACTTCTCGATGCTCATTGTAGTCTGGATGAAATACTTTAACCTTCATTGTGTGTCCACCAATCATGTACTTTGTGAGGTAATCTTGAGTGAACTGCTTCGGGAACCACTGGGAACGAAAAAGATTCAGACATTGTTGTCTAACAACTCATTATGGGCAGTAAAAAGAGAAGGCTGCGGAGTTTGTAGTTACCATCCTACAACTCACTGTTGTGTTGGATAGAGCATAAACAAATAATTTGCTTGCCACTATTCGTATATTTTTGCTAATAATCCTTATCAGTTTCCTCACTTGATGCTTGTTCATCAATATCTCATTGCCCCATATGCAAAAAGGGTCGATGCGTGGATCCTTGCCAAGGGCATATGTACCTACAAGCAACAAATCAATATTAGAAGCTAACTAGTGTCCAGGCCTGGATCTATATGCACTACATTATGGAACGACGGGGGGAGTACAAGCCGAGGGATGAAGCTAACCTCGGCGGAAAATGGTGGCCACTCCCGTTGTTGTCCTACATAAGTAGTGGAAAGGCATGATAAGTACAGCAATCTTAACATCAAACAAATACAACAAAGGTAAACAACATCATCTCCAAATGATAGCTTGAATGTGTTGGTTTTAGCATGCTATTAAAGCAGATATAAAATGGAAGGCAATGTTACCGACAGCAGGCTTAACATTCATCAAATATTGCAATTCAAACTGGTATTGTTGAAAATGAATAGGATGTAGGTAATGCTTAAACATCACACTAGATAAATGTGTAAAACTGAAATAAAGGGCATGTGTTAACTACACCAGGAATAACTGGAACCAAATATAGCCGTTCAAACTGGTATTGATGTAGTCGGGCGACACAGTTCCGACTTGCACATAATGAACCATACATTGTGAATGACTGAAATGAACAAGGCATAAATGACCAGTATAACAACCAAATATAGCCATTGAAATCTGGACAGAGTCTCACTGCAACCAACCTAACAAGCAAATACAGATAAACATGGCATATGCTTAAAAACTGGACAAGCTCATTGCAACCAACCTAACAAGCAGATAAAGATAAACAAGGCATCTGCTTGATAACTGGAGAAATGCTAAAAAAGCAACCTAACAACCAAATGCAGATAAACAAGGCATCTGCTTGATAACTGGACAAATGCTAAAAAAGCAACCTAACAACCAAATACAGGTAAACAAGGCATCTGCTTGATAACTGGACAAATACTCACTGCAACCAAACTAAGAACCAAATACAGATAAACAAGGCATCTGCTTGATAACTGAAAAAATGCTCACTCCAACCAACTTAACAACCAAATACAGATAAAAAAGGCATCTACCCACTATAAACAACCAAATATAGCCATTCGTGAAACTAAAGTGGACAATTCATACTTAGACATCACATAGACCTATTGAACAATACATTTTTGCATAACTGAAATAATTAAACACGACACAGTTAAAGCACCGCACGACAAATGCTACTACAACAAAGGGTACGGGTTGGCAAGCTAGAAAAGGTAATATTTGCTGATAGAATGTTGCCTCACATTTCATGGACGGGATCCTTCCAGTTGGAAGAGCACAAACCCATGGTGCGCTCTCTAATGTCACAGATGGGCTGTTTCACCTTGGAAGAACCTTCGTGGATGCCCTCCTCATGGTCGTGGTCGTGGTCGATGAGATCTGACTTGGCAATTGAGGATCCCAAGCCGCCGCCATAGAATGTGTCCTTCAAAAGTGATAAAATGGGCTCGATGGTGTATAAAGCTTGCAAATCCTTGACCGCTTGGTGGAGGAGATCAGCGGCAGGGCCGTCGAAGAGATCGACGGCGGTTGAACCAGAGGGGTTGGGGATGGACCACTTAACCTGTGACATGGCCCGCATGAAGCCATCGATGTGGACGAGCTTGATGTCGTAGACAGCTTTCCCGAGATACAGTAATACGCTAGCCCGCTAACATGAAGCCTTCGGCATGGCAACATAGTCAACGTCTTCGCCGGCTTCCGTGCCGATGTGTTGCTCCGGGATCGACAGGTCGGGGCGAATGGCGCCACCTCGCCAACGTCCGCCGGAGAGGCCATGATAAACCTCTTCTTGGCCGAACGCTCGCCGGGCTCCCCGGGATACGTGGTCGAGCTTAGGCTGCGACATTCTGGAGTAGGGGATGTGGATCTGGCGGGGAGGGACACCGCAGGCCTCATCTAAAAACTCAGGGGAGTGGGGCGATGGTATGGGAATCGCTGGTTAACCTGAACTTTATTATCTAAGCTAGGAGGAACGGGTAGACCGGGACGGTTGGCGGCAGCGCCGGCGGCGGCCGCAAGCTAGGGTTCAAAGGGGGGGAGGGGGCGGGTGGGGGACTGTGGAGGGGGGTGGTGGTGTTTGAGGATACACCGCGGCTACTGAAAATTTTAGTAATGGTGGGTGGAGATGGTGGTGGACGAGGGAGGGCGACGGTTCAAATGCCTCGGCTGCTAAAATTTTACTATAAGGTCGGTGCTGGAGGAGTGTGGCCGATGGTTGAAGTACGGCGGCTACTAAAATTTGGGTAAAGGAATTGATGCGGGGCGGGAGTGCCCAATATCGCGCACGGTCCAATAACAATATGAGTGTATGATAATAAGGAAAAGTGGCGCGGATCCGTCGATTTTTGCAACGCTCAAGGCGGGTAGTTTGTTTTTTATATTTCTAGCTAGCTGGTCTATCACACACGGTTCGTCCTAATTTCCAAATAAACTTACCCGCCTTTAGCTTCCACAGGTGGTGGTTTTACAGCGCACTTGCATCGCACACGGTTAAGCCAGTACCTCCACCCTTTGCTCGCGCTTGCGCAGTCCTGGTGATTTCAGCGCACTTGCATCGCACATGGTTGATCCAGTACCTCCACCCTTTGCTCGCGCTTGCGCGATCGTGGTGATTTCAGCGCACTTGCATCGCACACGGTTGAGCCAGTACCTCCACCCTTTGCTCACGGTTGTGCGGTCATGGTGATTTCAGCGCACTTGCATCGCACACGGTTGAGCCAGTACCTCCTCCTTAATTTGCTCGTGCTTGTGCGGTCATGGTGATTCATATCGCACTTGTATTGAACACGGTTTAGATATTATACCCCGTGTCTGTTGAGGATCATTAGAGTCTTTGCAGCAAAAAAATAACATTAGGGAGGGTCAAAAGACAGCCACACCAGCATGTGGCCCAAATATATATGAGTGAAAAGGGTGGTATGTGATGTTCAAAATTCCAATGCACAACTTTGACCCCCGCGGGCCCACGGTTGGGAGCGTCATTGAAGATCGAGAAGAGGGGCCAGAAGTCAAGAACCACCTGGAAGTGGCCAAATATATGTACGCATATTGGGGATGTTTAAAACTTTAAATACACAATGCATAACTTTGGTGGCACGTGCCTCGCAAACCCGAAAGCACCCTAACAACCACCTAGCTAGGATATATATAATGACATAATGTCGTACCTAGCTAGGATGCTTGGCCCACCACCTCTCACTTCGTGTCAGCGGGGCGGATGCACGTAATGATTGATACTTTGGTCATACATGCATGTCGCCATGACCTACCATAAGACGGACCAATGAATCTTTCGTTTGGTCAAATGATAGTTGTTGTTGTCGCTACATCGCTTGGGCCAATAGATTGAACCATCATAAACATCGCACGAGAGGGACCACAAAACTAGCACCTCTTGCATGCGGCCCAAAATGATGTACGTTGGGAAGGGGTGATGTCTGTTTTCAATATAGAATAATGTACAATTTAGATGTGGTGCCTACCTCTCGATACAGACAACAACCATGAAGGCAAGGTAGTTAAGGATGAGATATGCACGCAGGGTTTGATGTAGGTCGAACCCAGCAATCCGAGCATCTGGGAGGGAATCCTGACAACGCATGAGCTCGAGCTTTGGTTGACCGACATTTGACGGTGACCGGCCCTAACATGAACTAGGAGGAATCCATTCATGGCCAACACATACCCCTCATTATCGGTCAAAGGTATGATATATATATATATATATATATATATATATATATATATATATACACACTCGGGGAGCCCACATGAAAGATCGTGGATGTCGCCTAGAGGGGGGGGGTGAATAGGCGTTTTAAAATAATTACGGTTTAGGCTTGAACAAATGCGGAATAAACCTAGCAGTTAATTTGTCAAGCACAAAACCTAAAACAACTAGGCTCACCTATGTGCACCAACAACTTAAGCTAAGCAAGATAAGCAACTATGTGATAGCAAGATATATGAAAAGAAACAATATGGCTATCACAAAGTAAAGTGCATAAGTAAAGGGGCTCGGGTAAGAGATAACCGAGGCACGCAGAGACGACAATGTATCCCGAAGTTCACACCCTTGCAGATGCTAATCTCCGTTTGGAGTGGTGTGGAGGCACAATGCTAATCTCCGTTTGGAGCGGTGTGGAGGCACAATGCTCCCCTAATCTCCATAATCTCCTCACGCCCTCGCACAATGCAAGATGCCGTGATTCCACTAAGGGACCCTTGAGGGCGGTCACCGAACCCGTACAAATGGCAACCCTTGGGGGCGGTCACCGAACGCATACACTTTGGCAACCCTTGGGGCGGTCACCGGTACCCGTCAAATTGCTCAGGGCGATCTCCACAACCTAATTGGAGACCCCGACGCTTGCCCGGAGCTTTACACTACAATGATTGAGCTCCGAACACCACAAAGGTTGGGGTTAACTCCCCAACGAGACCACAAAGCTTCACCACAATGGAATATGGCTCCGAGGTGACCTCAACCGTCTAGGGCGCCCAAGCACCCAAGAAGAACAAGCTCAAGGGTACCAAGCACCCAATAGTAATAAGCTTCTCAACTTGTAACTTCCACCTATCACCGTGGAGATCTCAAACCGATGCACCAAATGCAATGGCAAGGGCAGACGAAGTGCCCAAGTCCTTCTCTCTCAAATCCCACCGAAGCAACTAATGCTAGGGAGGAAAATGAGAGGAAGAACAAGAAAGAGAACACCAAGAACTCCAAGATCTAGATCCAAGGGGTTCCCCTCACATAGAGGAGAAAGTGATTGGTAGAAATGTGGATCTAGATCTCATCTCTATTTTCCCTCAAAAACTAGCAAGAATCCATGGAGGGATTGAGAGTTAGCAAACTCGAAGAAGGTCAACAATGGGGAAAGAACACGAGCTCAAAGGATAAGGTTCATTGGGGAAGAAGACCCCCTTTTATAGGAGGGGGAAAATCCAACCGTTATATGCTCAGCCCGCACACGAGCGGTACTACCGCTCGGGCGGAAGAAACAGGGAAAAGGAGCAACAAAACATGAACCTTGGAGCGGTACTACCGCTCACCCCAGCGTTACTACCGCTGGAGGAGCAGAACACGGGACCAAAAGAGGCAGGGAAGAGCAGAGTACGACGACAGTAATGCAGTAGAGGTACTACCGCCCGACTGGAGCGGTACTACCGCTTAGGCGAACTACGGTGCCTTACTGCCGTGCAACTACTGCTAAACCCAACACGAAAAGAGCAGGACCCAAAATCGAGGCGGTAGTAGAGCGGTACTGGAGCGGTACTACTGCTTGACACTGTAAGCGGTACTACCGCTGCCGACCGTGGTACTACCGCAGGGAGAAAACCAGAACTGCCATAACTTCTTCATACGAGCTTCGAATTGAGCAAACTCAAGCTTGTTGGATACAAGATGACGAGTAGCATCAAGACAACGACTGGTTATAGTAACAAGAGGCAGGGGAGGTATGCCAACAAATAGAGGAGTGAAACCTCAACCAAGAAGAACCGGCAAAACCTCCAACAACAAAAACATCATAGAAGATGCATGTGAACTCCGTTTTCGATGAACTCGAGCTTGTCATCAAGATGACCATAAGCTCCAAAACTCATAAATAGAAGAACCAAACAAGAACCGATAAATATGATGCAAGGATGCAATGGCTTGAGCTCTTTATGAACGATACGATCAAGGTACTCATCAAGAGCCCACCTTGATAGTACGACAATCGATCCTATAACCCGGTCTCCCAACTACCACTATGAGACCGGTAAAATAAAAAACCTATCAAGGGCAAACCTTTGTCTTGCACACAGTCCACTTGAGCTAGATGATGACGATCTTGACTTCCTCAAGTTGGACCACCTTTCTTGATTGCGTTGGCTTGGTGAAGACTAGTAGATTGCTCCCCCATACTCCACTATGGGTGAGAAACTCTTCCGCACATCTTCACATGTCCATTGTCACCACAATGGACGGCAAGCTTCAAGCACTTGATCTCTTCGTGATGTATCACTTGAACTTGCACACGGCAACCTAACCCCACACATAACTCTCACGAAGACCATGGGTTAGTACACAAAGCGTAATTGACAATGCTTACCATACCATGGGATCACTTGATCCCTCTCGGTACATCTTCTGCGCTTTGTGAGTTGATCAACTTGATTCACTCTTGACTTAGTCTTGATCAACCTTGAACCTTTCCAATTCTCTTCATTTGGATGATGTCTTGAAGGTAGACATGAATGATCACACAATCTTCTTCTTCTTCAAGACATGCTTGCAATAAGCTCAACACTCACATGACCGATCTTTGGATAATTCCTTGAATAGCACCTTGGTCGACACAAACTCTCCTTGAAACCAACACATGAACTCCAAGAAAAGCCTATGGACAAAACCTTCAAATATAACTCAAGGCAACCACTAGTCCATAGAGATTTTCATCAATTACCAAAACCAAACATGGGGGCACCGCATGTTCTTTCACCACAGATATCCGTGACATCACAAAAACCGCACAAGGGAGACGTGGTCGATCAGAAGACCCCGTATACACTGCATGCGGCCCGAAAATATGTATGGGTACAATGGTGTATGATGTGTTTAAATCCCAAATGCACAACTTCGATGGGCCACGCCAAGTACATTACAAACCGAACACCGTACCCGACTCCAAGCCTGGTTCAATAACTATGATGTCAGTTTTCCAACTTTGAGGCGACAGCGGGGGGGGGGGGGGGGTCGTCCCACGCATGCACTCAAACTTTATTTTGTCTAGCATGGGACACACACATATATATATATATCTCTATACATCTATACACATATATAGTGTGCGAATAACTATGAAAGTTGCTCGTTGGATGAAGCCAATCCGACAGTACATAGTTGGCAAATCCGAGCACTACTGGCCGTTGGATATCATCTACATTCTACCAGATTCTGCCACATGTACAACCTAGAAGACTCCATGGTTGAACTTAAGCACAACGCTCAAACATCTAAACACAAGCACTTCTCCTTTGTTCTCTAGAATCTTCCATATCTTAATTGCCCAAACCTTTTTTTCTAAACGAATTGTCACTTTTTGTTTTTACCTTTACAATGCACAATTCCATGAATCTTAAAATATTTTTTTACAAAACTAATTGATTTTGGATGGGATGAACTATAAGAATTAAACGAACATCTACATCATGCATATCTGGGAGAAGATGCGGGAAACCGATGAGAGGAGTGGCGAGAAACGGTAGCCTGTTTTGAATGAAAACCTAGTCGAGAAGGAAGCGTGAGCTACACAACGCATGAGCACAGTGCTTACACATGTACTGCATGTGCTGTCGAAAGGTCTCGGGGTTGCCGTTCGATATGGGAGCATCCAACGGTGCACACGTACGATCCATGGGATTTGGGTTCTGGCCAATCAGAACGCAAGACTCAGATCATGTGCGCAGCGCGGGGGGGGGGGGGGATATCATACGAAAACCAACATTCGGTGGAAACTGGTGAAAACCACAAGAAAAAGATGTTTTGAAGTTTAAAAAAAAATTCAAAAAAAATGCGGGATGTTAAGACGATGATGTTTTATTGGCACACAAAATTTCAAGTTGAAACACATTAAGAGATGTGAGCTATGAAAAAGACAAAACCAATGTTGAATAGTTCCTAATAGTAATGTCACT
Organism: Triticum urartu; assembly: GCF_056163025.1. NCBI lineage: Eukaryota > Viridiplantae > Streptophyta > Magnoliopsida > Poales > Poaceae > Triticum > Triticum urartu. Next base: position 365,729,046 of record NC_141874.1, on the reverse strand, counting down.
ATTTAGGGCAGAATTTGTGTTTTTCATAGCTCACATCTCGTAATGTTTTTCAACTTGAAATTTTGTGTCGTAATAAAACATCACCTTCTTAACATCCCACATTTTTTTCAGATTTTTATGAAACTTTAAAATATGGTTTCCATGAAGTTTTCATTGAATATCGGCTTTCGTGAGTGAACCGTGTGCTATTTGAAAACATTTCGTGAGAAGAATCTCGGTTTTTAAATCCCCGTAAATCCAAAACTAAGCTAAAAATCGGGAAACCTGCCATGGTGTCACGACATCGCACTTATATGTTGAGGAATTTTTTTTCGTCCATTGTGGCGCAAGTTTTATTACAAGCCTCTTACAAACCGAAGCTTCTCTCAAAGAAGCCTCGTGGTTCCGATAGGGAAACGTGTCCCCCTTGTGGGCGAAACGTAATCACTGCCTCTTTTCACCTTGTATTTTCTTCTACGGGCAACATGGAAGGACAGGATATCCGTGCCGAAATTTAAACTTATTCAGGGTTCGTTTGACCTTTTTATACACTAATTGAGTTTCCTAGGCATTTAATGTCCATAATTCAAATCTAAACTACAAATACATGCTCCAGTTCACAAAAATGGCTAGAAAAATTATACATGTGTCCTTGGGTGCATGTTTAGGTCCCATGCAAGGAATGGGAATAATTACAACCTTACTGGTGTCATGGCTCGTACTCAAACATTTTGAATCTCGTTTTTAAAGTCCCCATAAATCCTAAACTCACCAGAAAGTCATCAAAGGTGGCATGGTGTCACGTCATGGCACATATATGTCGTGGTAAAAACACTGTCCAATTTGGGCCAAGCTTTATTACAAACCTCTTACAAAAACTGGAGATTCTCTCAAAGAAGCCTCGTGGTTCTGATAGGGAAATGTGTTCCCCTTGTGGGCGAAACATAATCACTGCCTCTTTTCGCCTTGTATTTTCTTCCACGGGTAACATGGAACCACAGGATATCCGTGCTGAAATTTAAACTTATTCAGGGTTCGTTTGGCCTTTTTATACACTAATTGAGTTTCCTAGGCATTTAATGTCCATAATCCAAATCTGAATTGCAAATACATGCTCCATTTCACCAAAATGGCTAGAAAAATTATACATGTGTCCTTGGGTGCATATTTAGGTCTCATGCTAGGAATGAGAACGAATTAAAACCATACTAGTGTCCTGGCTCTTCCTCAAACATTTCGAATCTCGGTTTTTAAGTCCCAATAAATCCTAAACTCACCAGAAAGTCATCAAAGGTGGCAAGGTGTCATGTCATGGCACATATATGTCATGGTAAAAACATTGCCAATTTGGGCCAAGCTTTATTACAAACCTCTTACAAACCGGAGCTTGTCACAAGAACCCTCGTGGTTTCGATAGGGAAATGTGTCCCCTTGTGGGCCAAACGATAATCACTCCCTCTTCTAGCCTCGTACTTTCTTCTACATGCAACATGGAACAACTGGAGATTCGCGCTGGACTTTGAAATTATTCAGGGTTCGTTTGACCTTTTTATTCATTAATTGAGTTTTCTAGGCCTTTAATGTCCATCATTCAAATCCGAACTACAAATACATGCTCCAGTGCACCAAAATGGCTAGAAAAAATGTACATGTTTCCTTGGGGTGCATGCTTAGGTCCCATGGAACGAATGGGAGCGAATTCAACCGTCTCGCTGTCCTGGCCTAGCCACAAACATTGCGAATCTCGGTTTTAAATGTCTGTAAATCCAAAACTCACCAGGAAATCACGAAACTTGGCATGGTGTCACTACATGGTATATATAATTGTACAATTTGGGCGAAGCTATATTACAAGCCTTTTACAAACCGGAGCCTGTCGCAACCCTTGTGGTTTCGGTAGGGAAACATGCCCCTCTTGTGGGCGAAATGATAATCGTTGCCTCTTCTCACCTTGAACTTTGTTTTCTACAGGCAACATAGAATAACAGGAGTGTCAGGCTGAAATTTGAAACTATTCAGGGTTCGTTTGGCCATTGTATATATATTACTAATTACTAAGTTTTCTATGCATTTAATGTTGTCCATAATTCAAATTTGAACTACAACCACATGCTCGAGTGAAGCAAAATGGGTGGGAAATCTTACATGTGTCATTGGGTGCATATTCGTTTAAGGAATGAGAATGTATTACAAACTTGTCGTCATCCTGAAACAATGAGAATCTCGGTTTTTAAATCCCAGTAAATAAAAAAATCACCCAAAAAACATGAAACTTGGCATGGTTTCATGACATGGCACATATATGCCGTGGTGAAAAAGGCGTCTAGTTTGAGAAGAGGCGCACACATTAGTAGCCAACGAAGTCCTTTTTGAAACAAAAAGCTAACACGTTAATATCGCAAACAATTGTATTATATTTACCGTGTCGAAATTTAATCATACTCGGTGGCGTGCGCGCAGTTGTTTGATTAGACGGGATGAGCGCGAGAAGTCCGCCGTGCAGCTACGTCAGGACGCGTGCGAGCAGTCCGCTGCGCAGGCTCGACAGGACGCGTGCATCCTGTCCACCACGCAGGATCGACGAGACACGTGCGAGCAGCAAGGCCGCCCATGCTCACCGGGAAGCGAGCTCTTTGACCTCCATGCACCAGCCGCCGCCCGCCTCGCTCACAACTTCTCCATTAATGGGTTAATTAAAGCAGCTGGACGAAGGGTGTTTGCTTGTGATCCCATGGCAACATTTGCTTTGTTCGTGTTTTCAACTAGTATTCTGCCCTAATTTAAATTGCCACATAGGGCAACGGATAATACGACCACAAATAAAATGGCAACAGATAATACGACGACAAATTTATATTCCGGATAATTTAAAATGTGATGAGGACATGACTACCTTGGATACGACCAAAAATATTGCATACATGTATATTTTTGAGGTGATTTCTAATGCAAGTTATGGAATAATTTATTTATGTCATCCAGAACAAAAATACTTCACAAACTTTTGTGCCATGTCTAATTGCAGGTGTATGGGATATTTGTACAATCCACATACGAAGATAAGGGAAAAAGAGAAGTTTAGGTGCTGTTCAAAAAGTCCTCTCACGTCACTTTTGGGCCAAGAAAAGATAGAGTCCAAGTCTCTCACGTTCTGGATTCAGATTCGGACTGCACATACATACCTGCCTCGAAACGCCAACAACTTTTTCATACGGACTCCAAATTGGGTGATTTTTTTTTGTTTGAAAGTAGATTTCGTGCTCTTTCCAACACAATTGGATTCAGCTTCAAATTCGTCTAGAGCGTTGATTTATGGACAAAACAACCAGACATTGCAGCAGAATACGAGTCAAACTACAAGCCCAAAGGTGTTGCATCACCTCCACTTGAGCCCATGAGCCTTGTATGACCTAGGGTTAGTTTTAGGCTGCCCTGGGACGTCCTCACACCTCCTTGGCCGCCCCCTTGCTCCTATATAAGTAGATCCATCTAGTAGCTTTTTCCTGGGGATTTGTTTAGTTAAAAGTTAGCCATTGCAACTTCGTGTACTTCGTTTGTGTCCAACAACCAGACCAAGACCGCTTCTGGATCCCCACCTTGATCAATACTTCATATATATTCCCAACATTCAGATTGCTTTATCATATTCTTACTTGTTCTTCGATTGCTTGCAGGAATAGACCTTCGTGGTCAGGCTGACCGTGCTTCCAGCAACATCAGTAACCTTAGGAGATTGGTTTAGCGATTGCTAAGGCGCAACGTCTTGCATGTTTGTAGTCGGATCATCAAAGTCGACTCCACCAAATTGATAGTTATCATCTCATCGAAAGATTGGGACCCTCGCCTCTATCAAGTGATATCAGTTTTTAGGTTGCTCGGTGAGAATTTCCAGTTTTTCCTAGATTAGGTTTATTTTCTTACCTATTGTCCAAGAAAAAGCCACAAAAAAGTTAGATCTATTCATCCTTTGTCCAAGCTAGTCTGAGCCTTTGCAATTTTCTTTCATTGCTTGCATAGTTGAATTATCAGTTGCATCGTCGTGTCGAGTTGCTGGACTTAGTGTCTAGTTCGTTTAGAGTTTCGGGTTCTATTCACATTAGTCACGCCGCCGCTGCATCGTTATCCCTTCCGCTGTCCACCACCCATCCATCAATTTCCACCACGTGCTACCCATCGTTCATTGTCACAATCATAGTTGAGGTCGTTCACATCTTCGCTAGATCCAATCTGCATCTTATGTAGTTTGTCTTGGAAAGAGGGAGACAGAAAAAAAGGCAGAGAAAAAAAGTTAAAAAAAGTCAGAGAAAAAAAGAAGAGAAAGAAAAAAGTGTGAGGAAAAAAAGAGAGAAGAAAAAAACAAAATTCGGATGTATCTAGACTCAATCTCGTAGTTGATTTCGGATTGGAATCTGTTTCGTGCACTGTTCAGTAAAACAACCATAACTTCCTCATACGAAGTCCGTTTTGCCTCCGCAAGTACTCAAATAAAAGCTAGCGACGAGCCGCATCTAAATAGTTGCAGAGATATGTTCAATATTTGGCACCTCAAAACCGGCTTGTAAATAGGTCTTTTTGCCCTTCGAAGTTCGCAACACAGCTTGTTCTAGTTTTTCACGCCAGTTTTAGAATTTTTTAACTCCTCATATCAACTTGGAACTGAGTGATTATTTTTGCATTTAAAAGCTTGAGTCAGTGCCATTCTTGAGAAAAATTATCAAAAAATTGGCACAAACTTTTCCAGAGAAAAGTTTGAGAGAAAGTTGTTGTATATCCTCTTGGCAGTTGTTTTTCATCACTATCTTTACTGCCGTTGTGATCTTCATTTATATCTTGCTGTCTAGAGCTACTTAGTATCCTTCATTGATGCTAGTTGTGCTACACCGTGATCTCATTAGTGTTCTAGGCTCGCGTCTCTGGTCCGGTCTAGCCTAGGACCAGCACAGTACCGTCGTTGAGCGTTTATTCAACATTGCATCTCTGAATTGATTATTGCTGATCTTTTGCTACCATATATAACCAACCCAGCTCCACATATTTCTACACCATGTATACGTGTGTTCCCCTGGCAATCTCTTTACACAATCTTCAAAGTTATTTGACACCCCTGGTTGCCTGTCACCACCTGCCGCATGGTAAGAACTTGTAAGATATTGGTATTTGCTTTACTGTGAGCACTTTACAACCACATCCTAGTAGTTCATAGGAACATTATTCTCGAATTTTGTTTCTTGTTTCTACTAATTATGACAGGTTCCGGAGATAGAAGTTCTTGGACGACGGACACATCTTCACCATCACGAGAGTTGGGACAACACACACAAGCACATGGTCAGGTTATCTTTTTACCATCATTTGACGGTAGATTTAATCCTGCTATTTATCTAGCTTGGGAGCTTGAAGTAGAACAAGTTTTTAGTCACCATGACTTTTCTGAACTTGAGTGAGTACGAGCTGCCACTAGAGCATTTACTGGTCTTGCTTATGTTTGGTGGAGTGTGCATTGTAAGAAAAACATTGATAACCAACCCACAACTTGGAAAGATTTGAAATATCTAAGATAACAATTTTTCCCTCCTTACTATCATCATGAATTTCTTCGCAAATTTGAACAATTTAAACAAGGCAACAACACTGTTCATGCTTACTACCAAGAGTTCAAATCTTATATGCATCATTGTGGCATAGAAGAATCTGAGGATGATACAATGAATAGATTTTTTTGGTGGTTTGAACCATGATATTCACGCAAGATTTCAGTATATTCCTCGTTGCATTACTGGTATGTATGTTTGTGCTTGTACCTTTGAGAGACAGATACAGGAGGATGCATTGGGTGACTACAAAAACTACTATTCCAGTTCATGCTCACCACCGCCGGTTGGTTCCTCCATCGTTGCACCTACTAGAGCAGCCCCACCTCGGATTGTGAGCGCCACATCATCTCAAGAGTATGGTACATTGTCAATGTCCGTACCTACATCACCTACGTCTTTGCGACAAGGTAACAGTAAAGGTATTGATGATATAACTTCACATGAGAATTATGCATGCCTAGTTAACTTGAATGCATCATGTGTTGAGTTACCTCTTGATTTGAGCACACCACCTATTTTAGAGAATCTTGTTACTGTCATTAATGCTTCATGCGATCAAACAACTAAGATACCAATAATTTTGAGTGCACCCATTGAATTAACTGTTGATGCAAAAGAACTAATGTTTAATCATTTTGATATGACCTTTAATCTTGGTGATGATTCTGTGTCAAATGACTTATTACATGTTTGCTTATTTAAGCATGTTGTAGCATGTAAATTTGATGCAAATAAGGTTTATTCACCAATGTTGGGATGGCTTAATGATGAACATTGTCAATCCTTTGATATGAATAAGAGCTTCACTTATATGTGCAAACTGAGTTGCAATATTTTCATGCCTTATACTTCTTGTGATAATATTTCGGCTTCAGATTTTATGAACTATGAAATTACTCATGTATACATGTGCCATTTGTGAAAAAACCAAGGGAAGTAAAAATGGATGACATATACATATACATAATGTACACTTTGTCTCGTTTGTAAGCCACATTTCAGATTAAGCAATACCGTGGATGGCTTTGTTTTCAAGAAGGGGAGGATGATGAGGACATGACTACCTTGGATACAACCAAAAATATTGCATACATGTATATTTGTGAGGTGATTTGTAATGCAAACTGTAGCATCGAAAGTATGTCTAGAGGGGGGGGGGTTGATTAGACTACTTGACCAAATAAAAATCTAGCCTTTTCCCAATTTTAAGTCTTGGCAGATTTTAGCAAATTAGCACAAACAAGTAATCAACCTACACATGCAATTCTAAGAGTATAGAAGCGGAATGTAAAACAATTGCATATGGAGGTAAAGGGAGGAGTTTGGAGGGAGAAAACACAATGTAGACACGGTGATTTTTGGCGTGGTTCCGATAGGTGGTGCTATCGTACATCCACGTTGATGGAGACTTCAACCCACGAAGGGTAACGATTGCTCGAGTCCACGGAGGGCTCCACCCATGAAGGGTCCACGAAGAAGCAACCTTGTCTATCCCACCATGGCCATCACCCACGAAGGACTTGCCTCACTAGGGTAGATCTTCACGAAGTAGGCGATCTCCTTACCCGTACAAACTCCTTGGTTCAACTTCACAATCTTGATGGAGGCTCCCAAGTGACACCTAACCAATCTAGGAGACACCACTCTCCAAAAGGTAATAGACGGTGTGTTGATGATGAAATCCTTGCTCTTGTGCTTCAAATGGTAGTCTCCCCAACACTCAACTCTCTCTCATAGGATTGGATTTGGTAGAAAGATGATTTGAGTGGAAAGCAACTTGAGGAAGGCTAGAGATAAAGATTTATGTGGTTGGATTGGAATATCTTGACCTCAACACAAGTGTAGGTGGTTCTCTCTCAGAAAATGTATGTTGGAAGTGTAGGCATATTCTGATAGCTCTCTCTTCTAATGAAGAGTGGGTGGAGGGGTATATATAGCCTCCACACAAAATATAACCGTTACACACAAATCACCAAACTCGGTGGGACCGAATCATAAGACTCAGTCAAACCGATTTGGTTCATAATGTGATCGTTAGGCATTTCGGTGGGACCGACATGTCAACTCGGTGGGACCGATTCCATTAGGGTTAGGGCATAATGTAATCTCGGTTAGACCGATTACACAAACTCGCTGGGACCGATTTTGGTAATAGACAAACAGAGAGTTGGTCAGGCAAACTCGGTGGGACCGATTCTCTCATCTTGGTTAGACCAAAACGTTACGAAAGGGAAACAGAGAGTTTGCAATGCAATCTCTGTGGGACCGATTGCTCATCTAGGTTAGACCAAAACGTTATGAAGGGAAACAGAGAGTTTGCAATCCCATCTCGGTGAGACTGAGATCCCTATCGGTGAGACCGAAGTGACTAGGGTTTTGCGACAGTGGCTATGTCAAGAGAACTCGGTGGCGCCGGATAGAAGATTTTGGTGGGGCCGAGTTTGACTTTTGGTTTGGGACATATGTGGATATGAGAAAGTAGTTGAGGGTTTTTGGAGCATATCACTAAGCATTTTGAGCTTTTCTTGCGAAGATCGTCATTGATTGCTTTTAAGAACTCATGCTCTTTCTCAAGGTTGAGCTTTTCAAAACCTAGCTTCTCACGAGTCTTTAAAAGTTCTCGATGATCTTCCAAGGTAGTTCCATGAGCTAACTTCAGAGTGTTTAGTTCTTTAGTTAGACGCTCAATCTCCTTCTTATCATTGTCATTAGTTTTATCTTGATTAGCATGATTAATAGCAAGTTCATCATAGTTTTCATAACTAGAGTTGTCAACAAGTAAATCATCATCACCTAGCAAATCATCTTCATCACTTTTGAAATCAACATACTCGGGGTGTGATACCTTTGGGCTTTTAGCCATGAAGCATCTTCGAATTCCTTCATTTGGTGACTCAAATATGTCGTAGGAGTTGGTTGACACAAGTGCTAGACCGACAACACCTTCATCTTGAGTATATTCGGAGTCGAAGTGATAACTTCTCTCGAAGTGATCGTCAGAGTCGGAGCCGGATACCCATTCACCAACATGAGCTTGATGTCTTCATCTTGTGTAGCTCTTTGATGACTTGTCCTTCCTTCCCGAATCCTTGCTTCTCCGTGGTGTTCTTCGTTCATACCGTTCATCTCTACCCCTTCTCTCTCTTGGTGGTGATTCTTCTCTTCTACTTCTTCTTTTAGGAGAATCTTCTCTTCTTTTGTGGGGATCCGTACACTCATTGAAATAGTGTCTGGGTCTTCCACAATTGTAGCAATAGCGCTCACGACTAGAAGATCTTTTGTCATTGTAGGACCTTGACCTGGAACTTCTTTCCTTGCTTCTCTCTTATAAAACTTGTAGAAGTTCTTCACCATTAGGCTCAATTCCTCATTGAAGGTTTGTTTCTCACTTGATGATGTGGGAGTATCACATGAGGCTTTGTAAGCACCACTTGACTTATTGTGAAGCTCTTTCTTATCCTTGAGTGACATCTCATGAGCAACAATTCTTCCAATGACTTCCGTTGGCTTGAGATCTTTGTAATTGAGCATCATTCGGATCAATGTGCACACGGTATCATATTTTCCATCCAAGGCTCTTAGGATCTTCTTGATGATGAATCTATTAGTCATCTCTTCAGTTCCTAAGCCGACAATCTCATTTGTGATTAGAGCAAGCCTAGAGTACATTTCAGCGACACCTTCACCATCCTTCATTTTGAACTTGTCAAGTTGACTTTGAAGCACATCCAATTTGGATTCCTTGATGGAGTCGGTAAGCTTCATGCATATCAATCAAAGCATCCCAAATTTCCTTTGCATTCTCAAGACGGCTGATTTTGTTGAATTCTTCGGGGCACAATCCATTGAAAAGAATATCACAAGCTTGAGCATTGTATTGCAGCATCTTCAACTCTTCCGCGGTAGGTTCATGGTTCGGTTCTCTCCCATCAAAGAATTCACCTTGCAAGCCAATACACACAATAGCCCAAACGATGGGGTTATGTCCAAGAATATGCATTTTCATCTTATGCTTCCAACTAGCAAAATTAGTACCATCAAAGTAAGGACCTCTACAGTGGTAATTTCCCTCACTAGACGCCATACTCTCCTAGGTTGTGAAACCAAGGCTATGATAACCAAAAGCTATGGAAATCAAATCAAATGGAGACCAAAGCTCTGATACCACTTGTAGGATCGAAAGTATGTCTAGAAGGGGGGTGATTAGACTACTTGACAAAATAAAAATCTAGCCTTTTCCCAATTTTAAGTCTTGGAGATTTTATCAACTTAGCACAAAGAAGTAATCAACCTACACATGCAATTCTAAGAGTATGGCAGCGAATGTAAAACAATTGCATATGAAGGTAAAGGGAGGAGTTTGGAGGGAGAAAACACAATGTAGACACGGTGATTTTTGGCGTGGTTCCGATAGGTGGTGCTATCGTACATCCACGTTGATGGAGACTTCAACCCACGAAGGGTAACGGTTGCGCGAGTCCACGGAGGGCTCCGCCCACGAAAGGTCCACGAAGAAGCAACCTTGTATATCCAACCATGGCCATCGCCCACGAAGGACTTGCCTCACTAGGGTAGATCTTCACGAAGTAGGCGATCTCCTTGCCCATACAAACTCATTGGTCCGACTCCACAATCTTGATGGAGGCTCCCAAGTGACACCTAACCAATCTAGGAGACACCACTCTCCAAAAGGTAATAGACGGTGTGTTGATGATGAACTCCTTGCTCTTGTGCTTCAAATGATAGTCTCCCCAACACTCAACTCTCTCTCATAGGATTAGATTTGGTGGGAAGATGATTTGAGTGGAAAGCAACTTGAGGAAGGCTAGAGATAAAGATTTATGTGGTTGGAATGGAATATCTTGACCTCAACACAAGTGTAGGTGGTTCTCTCTCAGAAAATGTATGTTGGAAGTGTAGGCATATTCTGATGGCTCTCTCTTCTAATGAAGAGTGGGTGGAGGGGTATATATAGCCTCCACACAAAATCTAACCCTTACACACAAATCACCAAACTCGGCGGGACCGAATCATAAGATTCGGTCAAACTGATTTGATTCATAATGTGACCGTTAGGCATTTCGGTGGGACCGACATGTCAACTCGGTGGGACCGATTCCATTAGGGTTAGGGCATAATGTAATCTCGGTTAGACGGATTACTCAAACTCGATGGGACCGATTTTGGTAATAGACAAACAGAGAGTTGGTCAGGCAAACTCGGTGGGACCGATTCTCTCATCTCGGTTAGACCGAAACATTACGAAAGGGAAACAGAGAGTTTGCATTGCAATCTCGGTGGGACCAATCGCTCATCTCAGTAATACCGAAACGTTACGAAGGGAAACAGAGAGTTTGCAATCCCATCTCGGTGAGATCGAGATCCCTATCGGTGAGACCGAAGTGACTAGGGTTTTGCGGCAGTGGCTATGTCAAGAGAACTCGATGGCGCCGGATAGAAGATTCCGGTGGGGCTGAGTTTGACTTTTGGTTTGGGACATATGTGGATATGAGAAAGTAGTTGAGGATTTTTTGAGCATATCACTAAGCATTTTGAGCAAGTAACTCATTAAGCAACACCTCATCCCCTTTTAATAGTATTGGCTTTTCCTATGGACTCAATGTGATCTTGGATCACTAAAAGTAAAATGTAGAGTCTTGTGCTTTGAGCTTGAGCCAATTTTTTGTCCTTAGCATTTTGAGGGGTCCACTTTCTAATCCATTCCATGCCAATCATTGAGCTTTCCTGAAATATTTAATCTCAAATAGCATTAGCTCAATGAGCTATACATTGTTAGGAATTACCAAAACCACCTAGGGATAGTTGCACTTTCAATCTCCCCCTTTTTGGTAATTGATGATAACATATAGATCAAAGCTTCGACAAATGATAATAAGATTGAAATACATTGTCGCTTTGAGAAGTATGTGATAAGCAAGAGATCCCCTAAATTTATGAATTATTTAAGATTTGCTTTTGAATGCAAATGCACAATCGATTAGGATCATGGGTTAATCTTTCATGTCACATACATCTTGGTGGAGCGCTCAAAATGATAGAAATTAAAAGCATGCACTCATCACCAAGCAAGTGAATGATCATATATGAGATATAAAAGATAGCATCATTCAAGCAAGCATTAAAGTAGCATATGATCAACCACATGATTACATAAGTATCTCACAAGGACATAAGGGCATAAAGTATCTCACACAAGCACTCAATAAACAAGTTCATCCAAAAGCAAGAGAGATAAAAAGCAAGACACACTCTCTCGAAGCCTATGATCTATACATATTTCTCTCCCTTTGGCAACAAGTTACCAAAAAGTTCGAAAATGCATAGTGCTATATGTCTCTCAGGCTTGGTCTTCGGGAGGTGGTGTAGAGAGAACTCCAAGGACGAAGGCTTTCGATGATGTAGTTGGAGCTGAGGGAGTGGGTGCTGGAGGTGGCACTAGAGTTGTAGCTGCTGGTGCTGACACTGAAGCTCTAGCATCTAAAACTGGCACTACAGCAGACCTTGGACCTCATGGCACACACTGAAAAGCATCAATAGTTGCATTTCCTTTCCTCTCCTATGCTTCCTCTTGAAGCTGCTCAACTGCAGTCTGAATCTCAGTCACCTTCAGATCAAGATCATAGAATTTTGTCTCCACAATCCTCTCCAGACTCTCCTGATTCTGAGTCAGGGTGGCCAAGCCCTTCTCAATCCTCAGTGACTGGATGAGCATCATTGTGGTCAGGAATTTTGGGCTTCAACTTCCTCAAAACAAGAGAATCATCTTCCTCTTCTTCAGCTTCAGGCACTGGGGCCTTGTTCTTCTCCTCAGCAGGTATACTCCTGGTGTTCCTCTTGGGCTTTGGGGATTTCTGACCAGCAGCCTTGGGAGCAGATTTGGGCTTAGATGGAGTAGCCCCTAACTTAATTGCATCTCCCATAAGCTTCTGAGACTTGGGAGCTGGTGCAACATCCTCTTCCTCCTCCTCTTCTTCTGGATCTCTCATGATGGATGATCTACCAAGCACTCTGGCAATGGTCTTCTTGACCGTTTCCTTCGTTTTCTTTCCTTCTTCAACAACCTCTTCAGTTGGCTTGGAGGTTTCAGCAGTTGAGGCTCTCACCTTTAAAGTTGGCACCCTCTTGGCAGGGGCCTTCTTATGCAAGCCAGGCTTAGTTGATGCAACTGTGACATACTCCTTCTTTAGCACTTTCTTCTTGGAGCTGACTTCCTCCTCAACAGCCACATAATCCTCATCGTCAGAATCTGAGGTTTTCTTCTTCGTTGACCTGGTGGCTGCTTTGGGCAAGTTGCTTGGTGTGCTCCTGCTACCATCATCAGAAGTGCTAGAGGGACTAGTGCCCTCACTCAATTGCACCTATTCCTCTGACTTGTTCTGGCTGTCGCTCTGGTCAGACATCTCTGCAAACTTACTGATAGCAGACCCTGTGAACAGATATAGACGAGGTAGAGTGGAGAGCATCACAAAGTTTAGAGTTTTTGCAAAAAGAATGACTCAAAAACTTAGTTTTAGTTCTTCACAGAAAGCATTTCGGAGCTACCGATTTGTAAACTCGGTGGCATCGAAGCAGCTTTTGGAACCTAAACTAGTGAACTCGGTCAGACCGAGTCATAGTTTGGTGGCACCGAGACTGCTAGGGTTTCACAAAGAATCAAACTCGTTCACACCGATTTGCAGCTTTCGGTCAGACCGAAAGTGCAACTGCAATGGCCTAAGCCAAATCAGTGAGACCGATTTCTACAATTCGGTCGGTCCGAGATGAGTTCGGTGGAGACCTAACCCTAAATTATCAAATCCAATCTAATCTAGAGGATATTTTCAGTGGATAGATTGATTGCATACGTTGTCATGAACATGGCAAAGTAATGTGCTATGAATCGGAGTTAAAGGAATAGCACAAAAGATCGAACTCATACCCTAATTCAGCGGAGTTCGCTATGGCGGCAACGGAGGGGCAGAAATCCATTGACGGTGATGGAAACCAGCGGTGGGAGGTCACTGGCGGTGACAGGACGATCTGGAGACCCGAGGCGACAGAGCAGGACACGCGCGGGCTGAGAGGTTTTGAAGAAATTTCCAAAATCTCACCGTGGGTTTATATATCCCGCCCCTGTCGGTGTGACCGAGTGGAACAACTCGGTGGCACCGAGATGCAGAATCGCAAGCGGTTGCTGCAACTCGGTGTGACCGAACAGTTCGAATCGGTTGCACCGAGATTGAAAACCTAGATCAACTTAGTGATCTCGGTGTGACCGAAAAGGATGACTCGGTCATACCGAAATTTACAAAGAGGTTTTGGAAGTTTAAGTCTATGATGAATCGGGGACTCCGAGTGCTCCTCACACAGAGTGGTTCGAATCTGACTTGATCAAACTTTGTGATGTAGCATGAATAGAGTTTGAGACGAGAAAAGCATAGATAGCTAGAGGAGGTCCTCAGGCATTCTTGTCCATCCATTTGACAAAAGAGAAAAAAGCCAAACAACCAAAGCAAGAAATGGATGTCCTCGAATGAGTAGAATATGCATCCAACATCCTCACACAATAAAATGACAAATGAAATATGTGACAAAGCATGCACAATAACTCTAGCATCTATCAAGCAATTTGGCGATGACTAGGTCATATATATATGAGTATATTGACTTAGGAGTCAAATGAGAACATTTGATCATAGGTCATACTCATCGTTTAAGCACAAGTGGGGTTGCCACTTTCACATAAAGCATTGTTGTGCTCACATCATTAGAGTTGCTTTAGCTCAATTGATTAGAGTAAAGCTCCCCCTAGATATGATATCCCCCTATGAGGGATGAACTAACCTTGGGTTTTGTCGATGATGACTTCATGTAGGTGTTGAAGATGTAGATGCTCAATGTTGATGTAGATCATTCAGAGCAATCTTTTGGAGTGAGTTGCACTTTCAATACCTACACGGGTTAGTCCCACAAGGAACAAACAAGGATATCCATAGACATAGAGTGATGTTCACATAGGATGATGTCCATGAAAGCATTAGGTTACCTTGTCCCTTGTCTTACCAACAAGAGGGTTTGTGACTCCTTGAACTAGTGCAAGATATGGAAGTTGTTTGCACTTGTCCTTGCCAAGATGATGAGAGTGAAGTATGTTGGCGGAGTCACCCTCAAGAACTCTCTAGTTCTTCTTCTTAGGGATCCACACCCTATTGATGGGAATTCTTGGAGTTGTAATTGTACTTGATGAAGTGGAACTTGATGTAGTCTTGGGAACCCACTTGACCAAGGCCTTAGGTGCTTCTTCAAATGCATCAATCACTGCTTGAAGCTTGTCCTTGCCTTTTAGCTTGTGGTCTTGTGGTGGAAGATCATCTTGAGCTTGAGTTCCTTGGAAAGAAGTAGGATCATACTTCTCTTGTTGAGGAACAAACTTTGTCTAGGGGTATTGATCTTCTTCCCACTCAACTCCATTAGCATTAAACTTTCGTTCAAAACCAACAGCTTGATTCTTCCGGTGTCTTCCTTGCTTGCGTACAATTTCCTCAAATTGCTTACTTTAGACAAGGCTCTTGTAAACACCTTTCTCTATAATTCCCTTCAATAAGCTATTTTCTTGCTCAAGTGTAACTTGGCTAAGAGAATCATTAGTGGAATCAAGAGAACTACTATAAGCAACAACATTGGATTTAGCATGATTGTTGTTACTACTAGAAGAAGAATCTTTCTTGTTCTTGTTGCTAGATTTAACTTCTGGCATGTAAGTAGACAAGAGTAAATGCTTGGCAATGTAAGAAGAACTTTTCTTGCGAAGATCATCATTGATTGCTTTTAAGAACTCATGCTCTTTCTCAAGGTTGAGATTTTCAAAACGTAGCTTCTCATGAGTCTTTAAAAGTACTCGATGATCTTCTAAGGTAGTTTCATGAGATAACTTAAGAGTGTTTAGTTCTTTAGTTAGACACTCAATCTCCTTCTTATCATTGTCATTCGTTTTATCTTGATTAGCATGATTAATAGCAAGTTCATCATAGTTTTCATAACTAGAGTTGTCAACAAGTAAATCATCATCACCTAGCAAATCATCTTCATCACTTTTGAAATCAACATACTCGGGGCGTGATACCTTTGGGCCTTTAGCCATGAAGCATCTTCCAATTCCTTCATTTTTTGACTCAAATATATCGTAGGAGTTGGTTGACACAAGTGCTAGACCGGCAACACCTTCATCTTGGGTATATTCAGAGTCGGAGTGATAACTTCTCTCGGAGTGATCGTCAGAGTCGGAGCCGGATACCCATTCACCAACATGAGCTTGATGCCTTCGTCTTGTGTAGCTATTTGATGACTTGTCCTTCCTTCCCGAATCCTTGCTTCTCCGTGGTGTTCTTTGTTCATAACGTTCATCTCTACCCCTTCTCTCTCTTGGTGGTGATTCTTCTCTTCTACTTCTTCTTTTAGGAGAATCTTCTCTTCTTTTGTGGGGAGCCGTACACTCATTGGAATAGTGTCTGGGTCTTCCACAATTGTAGCAATTGCACTCACGACTAGAAGATCTTTTGTCATTGTAGGACCTTGACTTGGAACTTCTTTCCTTGCTTCTACTCTTGTAAAACTTGATGAAGTTCTTCACCATTAGGCTCAATTCTTCGTTGAAGGTTTGTTTCTCACTTGATGATGTGGGAGTATCACATGAGGCTTTGTAAGACCACTTGACTTATTGTGAAGCTCTTTCTTATCCTTGAGTGACATCTCATGAGCAACAATTCTTCCAATGACTTCCGTTGGCTTGAGATCTTTGTAATTGGGCATCATTTGGATCAATGTGCACACGGTATCATATTTTCCATCCAAGGCTCTTAGGATCTTCTTGATGATGAATCTATCGGTCATCTCTTCACTTCCTAAGCCGGCAATCTCATTTGTGATGAGAGCAAGCCTAGAGTACATTTCAGCGACACCTTCACCATCCTTCATTTTGAACTTGTCAAGTTGACTTTGAAGCACATCCAATTTGGATTCCTTGACGCAGTTGGTACCTTCGTGCATATCAATCAAAGTATCCCAAATTTCCTTTGCATTCTCAAGATGGCTGATTTTGTTGAATTCTTCGGGGCACAATCCATTGAAGAGAATATCACAAGATTGAGCATTGTATTGCAGCATCTTCAACTCTTCCGCGGTAGGTTCACATTTCGGTTCTCTCCCATCAAAGAATTCACCTTGCAAGCCAATGCACACAATAGCCCAAATGGCAGGGTTATGTCCAAGAATATGCATTTTCATCTTATGCTTCCAACTAGCAAAATTAGTACCATCAAAGTAATGACCTCTACGGTGGTAATTTCCCTCACTAGACGCCATACTCTCCTAGGTTGTTAAACCAAGGCTATGAGCACCAAAAGCTATGGAAATCAAAGCAAATGGAGACCAAAGCTCTGATACCACTTGTAGGATCGAAAGTATGTCTAGAAGGGGGGGGGTTGATTAGTCTACTTGACAAAATAAAAATCTAGCCTTTTCCCAATTTTAAGTCTTGGATATTTTAGCAACTTAGCAGAAAGAAGTAATCAACCTACACATGCAATTCTAAGAATATGGCAGCGGAATGTAAAACAATTGCATATGAAGGTAAAGGGAGGCGTTTGGAGGGAGAAAACGCAATGTAGACACGGAGATTTTTGGCGTGGTTCCGATAGGTGGTGCTATCGTACATCCACGTTGATGGAGACTTCAACCCATGAAGGGTAACGGTTGCACGAGTCCACCGAGGGCTCTGCCCACGAAGGGTCCACGAAGAAGCAACCTTGTATATCCCACCATGGCCATCGCCCACGAAGGACTTGCCTCACTAGGGTAGATCTTCACGAATTAGGCGATCTCCTTGCCCGTACAAACTCCTTGGTTCGACTCCACAATCTTGATGGACGCTCCCAAGTGACACCTAACCAATCTAGGTGACACCACTCTCCAAAAGGTAATAGACGGTGTGTTGATGATGAACTCCTTGCTCTTGTGCTTCAAATGATAGTCTCCCCAACACTCAACTCTCTCTCATAGGATTAGATTTGGTGGAAAGATGATTTGAGTGGAAAGCAACTTGAGGAAGGCTAGAGATAAAGATTTATGTGGTTGGAATGGAATATCTTGACCTCAACACAAGTGTAGGTGGTTCTCTCTCAGAAAATGTATGTTGGAAGTGTAGGCATATTCTGATGGCTCTCTCTTCTAATGAAGAGTGGATGGAGTGGCATATATAGCCTCCACACAAAATCTAACCGTTACACACAAATCACCAAACTCGGTGGGACCGAATCATAAGACTCGGTCAAACCGATTTGGTTCATAATGTGACCGTTAGGCATTTCGGTGGGACCGACATGTCAACTCGGTGGGACTGATTCCATTAGGGTTAGGGCATAATGTAATCTCGGTTTGACCGATTACTCAAACTCGGTGGGTCCGATTTTGGTAATAGACAAACAGAGAGTTGGCCAGGCAAACTCGGTGGGACCGATTCTCTCATCTCGGTTAGACTGAAACATTACGAAAGGGAAAGAGAGAGTTTGCATTGCAATCTCGGTGGGACCGATCGCTCATCTCGGTTAGACCAAAACATTACGAAGGGAAACAGAGAGTTTGCAATGCCATCTCAGTGAGACCGAGATTCCTATTGGTGAGACCGAAGTGACCAGGGTTTTGCAGCAGTGGCTATGTCAAGAGAACTCGATGGCGCCGGATAGAAGATTTCGGTGGGGCCGAGTTTGACTTTCAGTTTGGGACATATGTGGATATGGGAAAGTAGTTGAGGGTTTTTGGAGCATATCACTAAGCATTTTGAGCAAGTAACTCATTAAGCAACACCTCATCCCCTTTTAATAGTATTGGCTTTTCCTATGGACTCAATGTGATCTTGGATCACTAAAAGTAAAATGTAGAGTCTTGTGCTTTGAGCTTGAGCCAATCTTTTGTCCTTAGCATTTTGAGGGGTCCACTTTCTAATCCATGCCATGCCAATCATTGAGCTTTCATGAAATATTTACTTTCAAATAGCATTAGCTCAATGAGCTATATATTGTTAGGAATTACCAAAACCACCTAGGGATAGTTGCAACTATGCAATAATTTATTTATGTCATCCAAGACAAAAATACCTCACAAACTTTTGTGCCATGTCTAATTGCAGGTATATGGGACATTTGTACAACCCACATATGAATATAAGGGAAAAAGAGAAGTTTAGGTGTTGTTCAAAAAGTCCTCTCACGTCAGTTTTGGGCCAAGAGGAGATAGAGTCCAAGTCTCCCACATTCTGGATTCAGATTCGGACTGCACAGACATACCTGACTCAAAACGCCAACAACTTTTTCATACGGACTCCGAATTGGGTGATTCTTTTTTTGTTTGAAAGTAGATTTCGTGGTATTTCCAACACAATTGGATTCACCTTCAAATGCGTCCAGAGCGTTGAGTTATGGACGAAATAATCCGACGTTGCAGCAGAATCCGAGTCAAACTACAAGCCCAAAGGTGTTGCATCACCTCCACTTGGGCTCATGAGCCTTGTACGACCTAGGGTTAGTTTAGGCTGCCTTGGGACGTCCTACCACCTCCTTGGCCGCCACCCCTTGCTCCTATATAAGTAGATCCATCTAGTAGCTTTTTCCTGGGGATTTGTTTAGTTAAAAGTTAGCCATTGCAACTTCGTGTACTTCGTTTGTGTCTAACGACCAGACCAAGAGCGCTTCTGGATTCCCACATTGAGCAATATTTCATATATATTCTCAATATTCAAATTGCTTTATCATATTTTTACTTGTTCTTCAATTGCTTGCAGGAATAGAACTTCGTGGTCAGGCTGATCGTGCTTCCAGTAACGTTAGTAACCTCATGAGATTGGTTTAGCAATTGCTAAGGCACAAAGTCTTGCACGTTTCTAGTCGGATCGTCAAAGTCGACTCCACCAAATCGGTAGTTATCATCTCATCATAAGATCGGGACCCTCACCACTATCAAAATGCCACATGCAGCAAAGCCTGGAAGACACGGGGGCAAGAGAAGAAGGAAATTGCATACATCGATCTGGGTCGCTACTGTCTCTACTCGTCGATGGATCGCCGGGCGGCGAAATCCTCCAGCTCCTTATTCAATTCCTCATGACTTTGCTTGAAAGCAGCCACATATTCCTCCATCTCATGCTCACGCTCGATCCGGAGCTTCCTCAAGCCACCCATCAGTTCCTGGATGACCGCTTTCAGCGTCATCTCTGAGGCACTGCTCTGCTCATGCAGCATCTTCCAGCTAGTGGCCTCCTCCTCCTTCTCGGAGACCAACTTGAGGAGCTTCGCATTGTCATCCATGAGTTGCTCGACGAGGCCGGTCGCCTTGTCAACCGAGGCACCGCTGATCTTGAGCAGCTTCATCAAGCCATCGACCAGCTCCTGCTGCGTAGTGACGCCAGCGAGAATGTCGTCGTCGCCGGCGAAGGACTTCAGGAATGCCGGCTCGTCGCGATGGCCGATGTCGCGAATGCGCTTGTGAGAGCCCTCGCGTGCCCGTGAGAGCTCGTTCGAGGGCTTCGCGGCACGCCCGGACATCTCTACTATGGCTGCGGCTTCGCGACAGGACCTCTCTAGTGCTTCCGCGGCCTTGGTCTTTGCTGCCTGGTTATTTGTCCACCCTAAACTCCTCCTACCAGTCATGGAAGATTGACTTGACAGAGAAAACCAGTTTTGTGGGTGATGAGGAGAGGAACTATGAAGTAATTTTCGAGTGGGTAGGTTTTATAGCCCGGTGCTAAGTGTGAACACATATTAGTTTGATAGGTGCGAACAGATTTGCAATTACTTATTGCATTGTAATCAACAATGTGAGGAGAAACAAGGTCAAAATTTATTGATGGCACAAGGTTGACCACATGGTTGCTCGCCGTTGAGGCGGCCGCGGCGCGCTCCGCTCTGGTGTCCCTGCGCGCACTCTGCTCGTCGTTGAGGCAAAGTTACAATGGCAACTATTAATAATTCTTAATAATTGTCTTACATATTTAGGATAATTTAAAATGCCAAATGTGGCAAGGCCCAGAACACTCACGACCTACATATGCATACAATTATAATAAAATATAAGCTAAAAGGCTGAGCTGGCGGCCTTCCGACGATGGTCTTCTCGGACTCCATGATCAGCATAGCACCCTTCCGGTCGTTCACTCCGAGTGTCCCGACCCACCTCGGCCTACGGAGCTGCTGGCGCTGGGAGGCTCTTGGGGCTGCTGGGCCTCTTCTAGAAGAGCTTGACAGCATGCAATCACGCGCATGGCAACTCTGCGGAACAGCTCCATTTCCATGTCTCTGGCCTGGTAGCAAATTCCGTCGATCACCCGCATCCTCAAGATATCATGTTGACGATGTTCTACTTCATCGGGGACGTCAACTCCGCCAAGGATGCGCTCGAGCCTGGCCACCACATCATCGGGATCGAGGTTGACACGGCTGCCGTGGGTAATGATGAAGCCATAGGCTGCCTTTATCTTGACTGAATCGCAGAGGTCCTCTGCCCATTCCTTGCGAGGCATCAGGCTCTTGATGAGCACTGCTGACGGTGGCTCTTCGGGTGGGTCTTCGATCATGCCGCCGAGCAGCTCTGGATCTTTTGCATGGTGGATGGCAAACTGTGCACCACACCTCCTTTGTAATATGTTGATTGTGCTCCCAAGGACCGTGACGCCGATATCGCTGCCGATGGGCCATGGTTCCTGCACCGACCGATGAAGCTCTTTCTCCCTGACCTGCTCCGGCTCGTTCTCCTCGCCGAAGATGTAACGCAGGTAGGCATTGACGTCGAAGCTGTGGTCGTTGCCTGACATGCTTGGAATAACTAATGGTAGATGGGTGAGCACTAGATCTTTGTAGAGTGTCGCGGCGGTGCGTTGCCGCCTAGATTATATGCAGCAAGCCGTTAGCTGGTGGCGGGAAACTGGTGAGGGAATAGGCATGGTTTTACAATTCATCCATGTGGAGCGTGGGAAGCATTCGCTGGAGCGCGGGAAGACTAAGTGGAGCACACACACAACCCGAATACCGTATCCGATGCCACGTGTTATTTATCACACAAGTGTTAACATAAGGAAATGTATGTGTAACTTACTAATCATCGCACATGAGTACTCGCAGACACATCGTGTGCGATACTCCTAGCCACCGCAAGCAACTTGTTTGCATTTTTCAAAGTTTTTTGTACACACAGAATCGCACACGAACTAACTGTATTAACCGTCTGTGTTGTAATTTCTCATTGCAAATAGTTCATCCGAGTCGGTTGTTTGCCACGTATCACACACATCTTGTTAAGTTGAACCGTTTCTGTTGCGTTCGCTAATCGAAAACAGTTCGTCCGAGTGAACCGTATGCCCTATATCACACACACCTTGATCTAGCTAACTATTTATGTTGCACTCCCTAATAGCAAATGGTTCATCGGAGCGAACTGTATGCCGTATATCGCACACACATTGATATGGCTTCCCGTTTCTGTTGTTCTGCCTCATCGCAAACAGTTCGAACGGGTTAACCGTGTGGCCTTAATCGCACAACAACTAAAATCTGAACCGTGTTTGATGCATCCTCAATCGCAGAAGTTTTGCACATTTTTTGACGGTTTTCATACACCACCATTTGTGATTATTGCATCGCACACAGTTTCTCGAAGGGTCTCTGATCATAGTGTCGCGTTAGCAGCATCCTGCAGTAGTGTATAGATCAAAGCTTCGACAAATGATAATAAGATTGAAATACATCATCGCTTTGAGAACTATGTGATAAGCAAGAGCCCCCCCTAAATTTGTACACTATTTAAAATTTGGTTTTGAATGCAAATGCACAATCGATTAGAATCATGGGTCACTCTTCCATGTCACATACATCTTCGTGGAGCGCTCAAAATGATATGAATTAAAACATGCACTCCTCACCAAGCAAAGTGAATGATCATATAAGGATATAAAGATAATGTCATCCAAGCAAGCATTAAGGTAGCATATGATCAAACACATGATCATACAAGTATCTCACACAAGGACATAGAGTATCAAGCAAGCACACAATGAAGTTCAACCAAAAACAAGAGAAACAAAGAAGCAAAACACTCTCTCTCGAAGCCTATGATCTATACATTTCTCCCCCTTTGGCAACAAGTTACCAAAAATACAAACATGCATAGTTCTATGCGTCTCTCAAGCATGGTCTTCGGGAGGTGGTGTAGAGAGAACTCCAAGGACGAAGGCATCAGTGGATGATGTTGGAGCTGGTGGAGCAAGTGCTGGAGGTGGTACTGAAGCTGTTGCTAGTGCAGATGAAGTAGCTCTTGTATCTGATACTGGCACTGCAGCTGACCTCTGACTCCTTGGCACATGCTAAAAAGCATTCATAGTTGCCCTTCATCTCCTCTCCTCAGTTTCCTCCTGGAGCTGCTCAACTGTAGTCTGTATCTCAGTCACCTTGAGGTCAAGATCATAGAACTTGGTCTCTACGATCCTCTCCAAGCTCTCCTGATTCTGATTTAGGGTGGCCAAGCCCTTCTCAATTCTCAATGTAGCTTGAATTAGATAGCCCAATTGATCTTGTTTGCTCTCCAGGAACACCTCAGATGCTTCCTCAGTAGTTGGCATCCTTGCATCTTTTTTTGCCTTTGCCTTGGCTCTCTTCTCCTGTGCTTGTGTTGATGAAGGTTCATTATCATTCATTACAACTCATTATCTTCAAAATCTGGGTATAAGGCTAAATGCTCCTTATCCAACAAGTAAGTACCTGTGCCCATCTTTGAGTTGATGAGCACCTGAATGTGTGGAGCATACCCACAAGATATTTTCTAGTCAGCAGCTGTCCTCTTGACAGTATCCACAATCAGACTCATGACCTTAAATTTTTGTGGTACATCAAAGATTTGCAGGAAGTTGATGGAATGTCCCCTTATCATCTTGTGATCTCCAGATTTGGGTAACAGAGTATGCCTTAATATGGTGTTGATAGTGGGCAGACCAGACAACAAATAGTGCACAGATCCAAGCTTGTGTGTCTCCAAAGCTTTATCGGGGATCTCCTTCTACATATTTTCCATTGAGTTGTGGTCCTTCTTCTTCTTGGCATACACATCCAAATCACCCTCTTGCTCTTTTGGGGCATTGATCAACTTGGCCCATTCATCTACAGTTGATTGGTACCTTGTACCTTCAGACATCCACACTATCCTCCCATCTGGATAGAAATGAGCAGTGGAGTAAAATTGCATGATTAGCTCATCATTCCATTTTGTGAGCTTTTGTTCAACAAACTTGTCAACTCCACAAGCTTTGAAGCTTTCATGTATGCCTGGGAAGTGATCCTCATTCTCATCAATAAATCCCCAATCGACCCATCTCATATAACTGACAATTGGCTTCTTGTCAAGCAGAATGGTCTCATAGAAGTCTTGTTGTTCTTTGGTGTGGAACCTATAGTCCACTGCAGTTCTCCTCCTTATAGCATATGGATCAGACTGCCTCCAAAGTCTCAATCCTGCATCCTTTCTGATGTGCATGTCCTCAGCCACTGGATGAGCATCATTGTGATCTGGAATCTTGGGTTTCAGTTTTCTCAGCACTTGGGCTTCATCATCTTTTTCTTTGACTTCAGGCACTGGGGCCTTGTTCTTCTCTTCAGCAGGAATGTTTCTGGTGCTTCTCTTGGGCTTAGAAGGCTTCTGAGCTTGAGCTATTGCTTTGGGGGAAGTTTTGGGCTTTGATGCGGCAGCCCCTGACTTGATAGCATCTCCCATGAGCTTCTGAGACTTGGGAGCTGGAGCAGCATCATCTTCCTCTTCATCTTCTTCTGTCTCTTTCATGATGGAGGATCTACCAAGCACTCTGACAGTGGTCTTCTTGACCCTCTCCTTCCTCTTCTTGCCATCTCCAGCCTCTTTGGGTTCAAGAGTGAACTCCATAGTTTCTTGAGTGGAGGCTCTGGCCTTAGACATAGGAATCCTTTTTGCAGGTGCCTTCTTATGTAACCCTGGCTTAGTTGTTGCAGTAGTACCATACTCTTTCTTTAGCACCTTTTCCTAGAGCTGACTTCCTCTTCAGTGGCCACATAGCCCTCATCTTCAGAATCTGAGGTTTTCTTCTTCCTTGACCTATTGGCTGCCTTTGGCAAATTACTAGGAGTGCTCCTGCTGCCATCATCTAAGGTGCTTCAGGGACTAGTGCCCTCACTCAATTGCACTTGCCCTTCTGACCTGTTCTGACTATCACTTTGGTCTGACATTCTGGCAAGCAAACTGACAACAAACCATGTGAATAGATATAGATGAGGTAGAATAGATGAGCATCACAAAGTGCAGAGTTTTTGAAAAACAAATGAGTCAAAAACTTAGTTTTAGTTCTCCACAAAAATCATTTCGGAGCTACCAATTTGTTAAACTCGGTGATACCGAAGCAACTTTTGGAACCTAAACTAGTGAACTCGGTCAGACCGAGTCATAGTTCGGTGGCACCAAAATTGCTAGGGTTTCACAGAGAGTCGAACTCGGTCGCACCGATTTGCAATTTTCGGTCAGACCGAAAACACATGTGCAATGGCCTAAGCCAAATCAGTGAGACCGATTTCTACAACTCAGAGATGAGTTCGGCGGAAACCTAACCCTAAATTTTTGAATCAAACCTAACCTAAAGGATGTTTTCTATGGATAGATCATTTTCATACATGGTAATGATCATGGCAAAGCAATGTGCTAGGAATCAGAGTAAGGAAATAGCACAAAGTATCGAACCCATACCCTAGTTCGGCGGGAGTTCACTATGGCGACAACGGCGGAGCAGAATTCGGTTGACGGTGACGGAAACCAGTGGCGGGAGGTCGCTGGCGGCGACGAGACGATCCGGAGACCCGAGGAGGCAAAGCAGGATATGCGCGGGCTGAGGAGGTTTGAAGAAATTTCCAAATTCTCACCCGTGGGTATATATATCCCGACCCTATCGGTGTGACCAAGTGGAACAACTCAGTGGCACCGAGTTGCAGAATCGCAAGCGGTTACTGCAACTCGGTGTGCCCGAAAAGTTCAAATCGGTTGCACCGAGATGGAAAACCTAGATCAACTTGGTGAACTCGGTGTGATCGAAGTGGATGACTCGGTCATACCGATGCACAAAGAGGTTTTAGAAGTTTAAGCCTATGACGAATCGGGGACTCCGAGTGCTCCTCACACAGAGTGGTTCAAATCCGACTTGATCAAACTTTGTGATGTAGCATGAGTAGAGTTTGAGACGAGAAAATCATAGATATCTAGAGGAGGTTCTTAGGCATTCTTGTCCATCCACTTGGCAAAATAGAAAACGTCAAACAATCAAAACAACAAGTGGATGTCCTCGAATGAGTAAATATGCAATCACCATGCTCACATAATAAAATGGCAAATGAAATATGTGGCAAAGCATGCACAAACACTCTAGCATCTATCAAGCAATTGGCGATGACTAGGTCATCTATATATGAGTATATTGACTGAGGAGTCAAATGAGAACATTTGATCGTAGGTCATACTCATCGTTTAAGCACAAGTGGGGTTACCACTTTTACATAAAGCGTTGTTGTGCTCACACCTTTAGAGTTGCTTTAGCTCAATTGATTAGGGTAAAGCTCCCCCTAGATGTGATATCCCCCCTAAGAGGGATGAACTAACCTTGGGTTCTGTCGATGATGACTTCATGTAGGTGTTGAAGATGTGGATGCTCGATGTTGATGTAGATCATTTGGAGCAATTCATTGGAGTGAGTTGCACTTTCAATACCTATATGGGTTAGTCCCACAAGGAACAAACAAGGATATCCATAGACATAGAGTGATGTACACACAAGATGATGTCTATGAAAGCATTAGGTTACCTTGTCCCTTGTCTTATAGACAAGAGAGTTTGTGACTCCTTGAACTAGTGCAAGATGTGGAGGTTGTTTGCACTTGTCTTTGCCAAAGAGATATGAGTGAAGTATGTTGGCGGAGTCACCCTCAGGAACTCTCTAGTTCTTCTTCTTCGGGATCCACATCATCTTGGTGGGAATCCTTGGAGTTGTAGTCGTACTTGATGAAGTAGAACTTGATGTAGTCTTGGGAACCCACTTGACCAAGGCCTTAGGAGCTTCTTCAAATGCATCAATCTCCTCTTGAAGCTTGTCCTTCTCCTTTTGCTTTTGGTCTTGTGGTGGAAGATCATCTTGAGCTTGTGTCCCTTGGAAACAAGTAGGATCATACTTCTCTTGTTGAGGATCAAACTTCGTCTTGGGGTATTGATATTCTTCCCACTCAACTCCATTAGCATTGAACTTTCGTTCAAAACCAATACCTTGATTCTTCCGGTGCCTTCCTTGCTTGCATACAATTTCCTCAAATTGCTTAGTTCCGGCAAGACTCTTGTAGACACCTTTCTCTATAATTCCCTTCAATAAGCTATTTTCTTGCTCAAGTGTAACTTGGCTAAGAGAATCATTAGTGGAATCAAGAGAACTACTAGGATCAACAATATTGGATTTAACATGGTTGTTGTTACTACTAGAAGAAGAATCTTTCTTACTCTTATTGCTATATTTAACTTGTGGCATGTAAGTAGACAAGAGTAAACGCTTGGCAATGTAAGAAGAACTTTTCTTGAGAAGATCATCATTGATTGCCTTTAAGAACCCATGCTCTCGCTAAAGGTTGAGCTTTTCAAAGCGTAACTTCTCATGAGTATTTAAAAGTTCTCGATGATCTTCCAAGGTAGTTTCATGAGCTAACTTAAGAGTGTTTAGTTCCTTAGTTAGACGCTCAATCTCCTTCTTATCGTCGTCATTCGTCTTATCTTGATTAGCATGATTAGTAGAAAGTTCATCATCGTTTTCATCACTAGAGTTGTCAATAAGTAAATCATCATCGCCTAGCAAATCATCTTCATCACTATTGAAATCAACATACTCGGGGTGTGATACCTTTGGACCTTTAGCCGTGACGCATCTTCCAATTCCTTCATTTGGTGAGTCAAATATGTCATTGGAGTTGGTTGACACAAGTGCTAGACCGGCAACACCTTAATCTTGAGTATATTCGGAGTCTGAGTAACAACTTCTCTCGGAGTGATTGCAGGAGTCGGAGCCGGATAACATTCACCAATAAGAGCTTGATGTCTTCGTTTTGTGTAGCTCCTTGATGATTTGTCCTTCCTTTCTGAATCCTTGCTTCTCCGTGATGTTCTTCGTTCATAACAGTCATCTGTAGTCCTTCTCTCTCTTGGTGGTGATTCTTCTCTTCTACTTTTCCTTTTGGGTGAATCTTCTCTTCTTTTTAGGGAGCCTTACACTCATTGGAGTAGTGTCCGGGTCTTACACAATTGTAGAAATTACGTTCACGACTCGAAGATCTTTTGTCATTGTAGGACCTTGACTTGGAACTTCTTTCCTTGCTTCTACTCTTGTGGAACTTGTTGAAGTTCTTCACCATTAGGCTCAATTCTTCGTTGAAGGCTTGTTTCTCACTTGATGATGTAGGAGCATCACATGAGGCTTTGTAAGCACCACATGACTTGTTGTCAAGCTCTTCCTTATCCTTGAGTGACATCTCATGAGCAACAATTCTCCCAATGACTTCCGTTGGCTTGAGATCTTTGTAATTGGGCATCATTTGAATCAATGTACACACGGTATCATATTTTCCATCCAAGGCTCTTAGGATCTTCTTGATGATGAATCTATCGGTCATCTCTTCACTTCCTAAGCCGGCAATCTCATTTGTGATGAGAGCAAGCCTAGAGTACATTTCAACGACACCTTCACCATCCTTCATTTTGAACTTGTCAAGTTGACTTTGAAGCACATCCAATTTGAATTCCTTGACGGAGTCAGTACCTTCGTACTTATCAATCAAAGTATCCCAAATTTCCTTTGCATTCTCAAGACGGCTGATTTTGTTGAACTCTTCGGGGCACAATCCGTCGAAGAGGATATCGCAAGCTTGATCACTGTATTGCAGCATCTTCAACTCTTCCACATTAGCTTCACGGGTTGGTTCTCTCCCATCAAAGAATTCACCTTGCAATCCAATACACACAATAGCCCAAACGGTGGGGTTATGTCCAAGAATACGCATTTTCATCTTTTGCTTCTAACTAGCAAAATTAGTACCATCAAAGTAAGGACCTCTACGGTGGTAATTTCCCTCGCTAGACGCCATACTCTCCTAGGTTGTGAAACCAAGGCTATGATCACCAAACACTATGGAAATCAAGGCAAATGGAGACCAAAGCTCTGATACCACTTGTAGGATCGAAAGTATGCCTAGAGGGGGGGGTGATTAGACTACTTGACCAAATAAAAATATAGCCTTTTCCCAATTTTAAGTCTTGGCAGATTTTAGCAACTTAGCACAAAGAAGTAATCAACCTACACGTGCAATTCTAAGAGTATGGCAGTGGAATGTAAAACAATTGCATATGAAGGTAAAGGGAGGAGTTTGGAGGGAGCAAATGCAATGTAGACACGTAGATTTTTGGCGTGGTTCCGATAGGTGGTGCTATCGTGCATCCATGTTGATGGAGACTTCAACCCACGAAGGGTAACGGTTGCGCAAGTCTACGGAGGGCTCCACCCACGAAGGGTCCATGAAGAAGCAACCTTGTCTATCCCACCATGGCCATCGGACTTGCCTCACTAGGGTAGATCTTCACGAAGTAGGCGATCTCCTTGCCCGTACAAACTCCTTGGTTCAACTCCACAATCTTGACGGAGGTTCCCAAGTGACACCTAACCAATCTAGGAGACACCACTCTCCAAAAGGTAATAAATGGTGTGTTAATGATGAACTCCTTTCTCTTGTGCTTCAAATGATAGTCTCCCCAACACTCAACTCTCTCTCGCTGATTTGGATTTGGTGGAAAGATTATTTGAGTGGAAAGCAACTTGGGGATGGCTAGAGATCAAGATTCATATGGTTGGAATGGAGTATCTTGGTCTCAACACATGAGTAGGTGGTTCTCTCTCAGAAAATGAATGTTGGAAGTGTAGGCATGTTCTGATGGCTCTCTCCACGAGTGAAGAGTGGGTGGAGGGGTATTTATAGCCTCCACACAAAATCTAACCGATACACACAATTCACCAAACTCGGTAGGACCGAATCAGAAAACTCGGTGGGACCGATTCAGTTCAAAATGTGAATGCTAGGTTTTCCGATGGGACCGACATGTCAACTCGTTGGGACCGATTTGATTAGGGTTAGGGAATAACGTAATCTCGGTGGGACCAATTACACAAACTCGGTGGGACCGATTTTGGTAATAAGTTAACCAGAGAGTTGGTTAGGCAAACTCGGTGGGACCGAATCGCTCATTTTGGCGAGACCGAAACATTACGAAAGGGAAACAGAGAGTTTGCATTGCGAATTCGGTGGGACCGATCACTCATCTCGGTTGGACCAAAACTTTACGAAGGGAAATAGAGAGTTTGCAATCCCATCTCGGTGAGACCGAGATCCCTATCGGTACGACCGATATGACTAGGGTTTCTGGCAGTGGCTATGTCAAGTGAACTCGGTGGCACCGGATAGAACATTTTGGTGGGGCCGAGTTTGACTTTTTGGTTTGGGACATATGTGGATATGAGAAAGTGGTTGAGGGTGTTTGGAGCATATCACTAAGCATTTTGAGCAAGTAAGCCATTAAGCAACACCTTATCCCCTTTTAATAGTATGGGCTTTTCCTATGGACTCAATGTGATCTTGGATCACTAAAATGAAAAAGGTAGTCTTGAGCTTGAGCCAATATGTGTCCTTAGCATTTTGAGGGGTCCACATTCTTAATCCATGCTATGCCAATCATTGAACTTTCTAAAATGATCATCTTGAAATAGTATTAGTTCAATGAGCTATATGTTGTTAATAATTACCAAAACCACCCAGGGATAGTTGCACTTTCAATTCACCTACTGAACCCGAGCAATTGCACTACAGGCTACACGTTACTGAACCTGATCAATCAATCCCTGGCTGTTAACTGAACCCGATCAAGCGATTCCTTCGCTACTGCTGCTAACTGAAGCCGATCGAACCTGTTGCCTCTTGATGAATAGTGAGCATTGTTGGGGGGTTGGATGAATAGTTCCCGGTGGGGGTTGGATGAACAGGACCCTGTGGTAGTAGAGGCCATTGCCGCTGAATGAACAGGACCCCGATCGATCGAGCCGGTTGGGGATGGATGAACAGGACCCCATGGAGGGCTGGATGAACAGGACCCCGTGGAGAGGGCTGGTTGAACAGTAGCCGGTGGAGGAGCGGTGGAGACCGGATGAACATGAGCCCGTGGATGAACAATCACAGGTGGAGGCTGGAGAAGGTCGATGGTGGATGAACAGTAGCCCGTGGAGGCAGTCGACGGTGGAGAAGAATAGTAGCCCATGGAGTCCTGTTTTGCAGTACGCCACACCCCTCCCAATGAACAGGACCCCCATTTCGACCGTAGCGCTCCAACACAAGTCTGTTTCCTCCATTTTGCAGTACGCTACACCCCTCTCGATCAACATGACCCCGTTTCGACCATAGGAAGTCGAAGAGAAGTCCATTTCCTCCGTTTTGCGGTACGCCACACCCCTCCCGGTGAACAGGATCCTGCTTCGACCATAGGCAGTCGAACACAAGGCCGTTTCCTCTATTCTGCGGTATGACATGCCTCGTTATTATCGGCTGTTCCATCCAAGCCGACTGGCTCCCGATAAACACAACACATTCTTTTGCCTCCCGATGAACACGACGACGCAGTTTCTCCATCCCAACCCAGCCGGTTGGCTGCCGATGAGCAGGACGCTGTCGCTGCCTCTCCATGTACACGAGCCCTGGTCGTACGTATGTGCCAGTAGGCATTCGAGAGCCCGCCCGTATGTACATACATGGCCATATTTACTTTCTTGCACCCTGGATGTACGTACGTGTACACGATATTAACGGGACTGCATGACATGCTACGTGTGCGCCTCTATTACGACACGTGCCCTTCCTTACTCGGCCACGGTTCATGGCTACAGCCTGCAGACAGACCGATCATATGTACGTACACGTTCGCGACCAGAATGACAACGCGACGTACTTATAACGCCTTCGATGCGGCTATATCTCCCATGTGTGAAGCACGACTTAGAGGCATAACCGCATTGAAAGAAATGTCGCAAGTGAGGTAATCTTCACACAACCCATGTACTACATAAGGGAAAGAGATACATAGTTGGCTTACAATCGCCACTTCACACAATACATAAATAAAGCATTACATCATCCAGATACAATCAAGGTCCGACTACGGAACCAAAATAAAAGAAGACTACCCCAAATGCTACACAGATCCCCGAGCGACCCCAACTGGGCTCCACTACTGATCAACTAGAACGAAACAACACGACGAACAAGGTCTTCATAGAGCTCCTCCTTGAGCTTAGTTTCTTCACCTGCTCGGTAACATCGGCACCTGCAAACTGGTTTTGGAAGTATCTGTGAGCCACGGGGACTCAGCAATCTCAGACCCTCGGGATCAAGACTATTTAAGCTTATAGGTAGGGTAAAAGGTATGAGGTGGAGCTGCAGCAAGCGACTAGCATATTTGGTGGCTAACATACACAAATGAGAGCGAGAAGAGAAGGAAAAAGCACGGTCGAACAACTATGATCAATAAGTGATCCTAGAACAACCTACGTCAAGCATAACTCCAACACCGTGTTCACTTCCCGGACTCCGCCGAGAAGAGACCATCGCGGTTACACACGCGGTTGATGTATTTTAATTAAGATCAACTTCAGGTTTTCTACAACCGGACATTAACAAATTCCCATCTGCCCATAACTGCGGGCACGGCTTTCGAAAGTTCAAATCCCTGCAGGGGTGTCCCAACTTAGCCCATCACAAGCTCTCACGGTCAATGAAGGATATTCCTTCTAGCAGGTAGACCCGACCAGACTCGGAATCCCGGTTACAAGACGTCCTCGACAATGGTAAAACAAGTCCAGCAAGACCGCCCGATGCGCCGACATCCTAAAAGGAGCTGCACATATCTCGTTCTCAGGGCAACACCGGATGAGACATCCTATGAGTAAAACCAGCCCTCAAGTTTCCCCGAGGTGGCCCTGCAGTCTACTCAGTTCGGACCAACACTTAGACAAGCACTGGCCCGGGGGGGGGGGTTAAAAATAAAGACGACCCTTGGGCTGGCCTAACCCAAGGGAAAGAGAGGCTAGGTGGCGAATGGTAAAACCAAGGTTGGGCCTTGCTGGAGGAGTTTTATTCAAGGCGAACTGTCAAGGGGTTCCCATTATAACCCAACCGCGTAAGGAACGCAAAATCTGGGAACATAACACCGATATGACGGAAACTAGGGCGGCAAGAGTGGAACAAAACACCAGGCATAAGGCCGAGCCTTCCACCCTTTACCAAGTATATAGATGCATTAATTAAATAAGAGATATTGTGATATCCCAACAAAATATCCATGTTCCAAACATGGAACAAGCTCCAATCTTCACCTGCAACTAACAACGCTATAAGGGGGGCTGAGCAAAGCGGTAACATAGCCAAACAACGGTTTGCTAGGTCAAGGTGGGTTAGAGGCTGAACATGGCAATATGGGAGGCATGATAAGCAAGTGGTAGGTATCGCAGCATAGGCATAGCAAAAGAGCGAGCAACTAGCAAGCAAAGATAGAAGTGATTTCGAGGGTATGGTCATCTTGCCTGAAATCCCGCAAGGAATAAGAACGAGTCCATGAAGAAGACAAACGGACATAGTCGAACGAATCCTCACAACACGACGTTACCGGATTACCGAGAAGAAGTACACCGGAAAGAAAGCAATCAACATAGTAAACAACCATGACATGAACATGGCATGATGCACAATCAAGTATGATGCATGTCCGGTTTAATGAAGCATGGGATGGCAAAGTGCACAAGCAATCGTACAAATTAAGTGGAGCTCAATATGCAACGAGTTGCATATTGACGAAACACCATGACAAGTTGTTTAGTTCGATCTCGTTTATGTACCCAACAATATTAAATGTTGATTAGCATGGCAAGGGGTGAAGCAAAACAAAACTACCTATCTGGGCAAGTTTAAATGAGGCCAGAACAACAAAACAACAAGTCCGGAAAATCCTCATGTGCATATTTTAAGGTTTGGTACCGTTCTGCCCTAAACCATATTTTAGAGTTATTAAACATGCAAAGTGAGGCAACCATGTTAAACTAGGAATTTTTCCACCCCATTTACATATAAAGTTTATTAAAATCCGAGTTACGGTTATTTAGTTATGATTTAAACCGTTTTAGCAAGTTATTTAAGCAAATTAAAACAAACAACATTTTAAACATTTTAAACATAGATGAGAGTTGCATATTATTAAACTAGATGAAAAACTAAGAAAGTTTCGTATACAAAGTTTTTACATGTGATGCTTAGTTTGTGAGATATTAAAAGCATGAAGTTTAGGGGCCGTTCTGCAAAACTGGCACTCTCTGGGAAAAACTAAATTCACTGGACAGGAAAAAACATGATGGGCTGGAACTGAGTTGGCCCAGCAGCAGGAAAAGAAAGGTGAGGCGCTGGGGGTGGCCTGACCCATGGGCCTTGGCCCGACTCGGTGGAGAGGTTGGGCCGCAGCGACTTGTTGGGCCGCGGACGGGGCGCGATGAGGCACGAAGCGAGGCCGGCCCGTGCGAGCAATGCGGTCAACACGTCGAGTGGAGCGGGTGCTCGCTTTCGATTCAGAGGAAGCAGAGTGCGGCGCTGGTCTCCCTCGCGACAGAGGCAGCAGGGACATGGCGAAGATGCAACGGACGGGGCGCGACTTGCTGGGACTTGGGCGGCTCGATGAAGAGGAGCAGCAGCGGACACGGCGGTGCTGAGGACTCCGGCGGCGCAGGGGCACCGAGGCACTGGGCGACGAGCTGCTCTTGCTTGATGCAGACAGCGGCAGCCAGGGGCGCGAAGGGGGCCGGCGACGATGGACTTGGCAAGGGCGGGAGGTGAGGCGGATCCGGGCGATGGCGCGGCGGAGCAGGCGCGGGGGCGTTCTCAGCGGCGGCGCTGGTTAAGACGGCGACGAGGCGTTGCAGGGCATCCACGGCGGCGGGGTCTTCCTGTCAACAGAGAAAGAAGAACAAAGAGAGATGAGAGAGGGAAAAACGAGAGGAGCACGGGAAGGAGAAGAAGGGGGCGACGCTCATCTGGTAATGGTCGCCGGAGACGTGGTTTGCCGGGGCGGCGGGGACGGCACGAGTCAGGAGGCGACAGGGAGCTTCTCTCCTTGGCTCACGGTGAGGGGAACAGGGGTTCTGCGTGGGCTGTGGTGGTTGGATAGATTGGTGCATGGATTGGATCAAATGGATTCCGGTGGGGATTGGTCGGCGATGGATGCAAGGAGAGACCAAGTGGCGACGGGATGGATCCCGAGAGAGAGGAAAAGGCAGGTAGGTGGCGGCGGAGGGACAAGGCTCCTAGATTTTAGGGTTAGGTTGATTTGGTAGGTGGTGGTCTAAGGAAAAGGGGGAGTTTGGATCGTCTGATCAAAATCGGATGGTTCAGAAAGAATAGGCTAGGGAGTCCAAATAATAAAACGGTGATATTTTGTAGATGTTAGGGGATGATCCGGACACAACGGTAGCGACAGCCCAGGTCGGGTCCGGGACAACTTTCGGACGCGCGCGCGAGGAGGGCCGCGGGCATAACTGAGAGAGGGGTAGGCATGGGCGTAGGAGGACTGTGGAGAGCGGTTTGGAATGAGAAAAGAGGGGAGAGAGAGACCCGGCGACTGTTTCCGGAGACCAAAAACGTCCGACGTTAGAACGGCTATAATGCCGCTATAGTTTAACGGTTGGGCTATCAAACGAACTCCGAATGCGATGAAACTTGGCAGGCGGCCTACCTACAACATAACAAGACCACACGCCAACTCTCATCCCATTCTGAGAACATTTTCCGGCCACTTATAAAATAATATTACGGACATGCCGCAGGCGCGTGCGAGTGTGTTTGGGCTCAGAACGGACAACAGAAGGAACTGGGGAAACCTGGACGAATGCAGGTTTTGAAAACATGATGATGCAATGCACATGATGACATGACAAGATGCAACACGCAAGCGAATGACATGGCAACAACATCGAATAACTGGAGGACACCTGGCACATCGGTCTCGGGGCGTCACAGTACGCTTCGGCCAGGTGGGTCCCGACTGTCAGGGAGGATAAGGAGGCACTTCCTTGCATGCGAAGATGTAGCTGGTGGGTTCCAGCAGTCAGGGGGGAAACATTTTTTTCACGAAATACGGTGGCCCATCTGATGGGTCCCTGTTGTCAGGTGGAGGAATCATTATTTTGTGCGTAGTAAGGAGGCACTTCCTTACTGCGGCCATGGACCTAGTTGTCAGCCTCTCCACGTATAGTACTCTTCCGATGGAAGTCATTCCTTGACCACATTGACCACGCCGCGCGGAGAGCACCAGGGCGGTGGACGACGGCGAGGCCTAGGAAGGGGACGACGTGGAGGCGGGGAAGACGCGGCAGTGGATGCCCACGCAAAGAGGAGTACGAGGGTTCACTGGTTCGGTTGTGGTGTGAGGCTGCCGTCGCCGCAGAATAACAGGGGGTGTGGGTGAGTAGAGGGATGGCGTGGCCAGTGGTGGGAGTAGTAGGGGCGGTGAGGCCTCCGCGGCAGCACAGCCGGCCACGGGGGACAGGAGCACGCGGCACGACCGACGCTGGTTTGGGCGGCTGGAGCAAGAAGACCAGAGGTTGAAGGAGCACTACGGCTGTTGGATGGACATCGTACAGTCACTGGAGCTAGAATCGTTCATATTGACTAAGTTGACAAAGCCCTCCGTCCCCGTCAACTTAGTAGGCCCACAAGTCAGCCTCCCACTATGGTGGGTCCCGGCTACCAGGGGGAGTATTCATTTTTTGTGTGTTGACCATGCCGCACCGAGCGCATCTAAGGTGGTGGACGAGGGCGAGGCCCCGGACAGCAACGAGCCGGAGATGGGAAGACGCTGGAGTGGAGTCACAGACGAAGAGGTGTATGAGGGTTAACTGGTTCTGATGCGGTGTGGTTCAACAGTCGATGGAGAAGAACAGGAGGTGGGGAGGGATGGTCTGGCCGGCGGTGGGGTAGCGCATCACAACGAAGCATGCTAAGTAGAGCTGCTAGCAGTATGCGGCGGGAGCAGGTGGTCCCGGCATCGGTGGAGGAAGAAGACGAGAGATTGAAGATGGATGCCGGTCGTTGGATGCAAATCCAACAGCTAACGGTGTCAGCATCATTTATTGACTAAGTTGACAACGACTTGCATTGGCTTCGACCTATTGGCCCACATTTCAGCCTCCAAAAATGTGGCACACATTCAACCCATTTTTTCAAAATTTACAGTCCATTTGATCCTTTTTTGAGAATTATAGTCCATTTGCTGGGCTGGGTGAACAAATAATGTTGCGTCCACGCGGCCCATTTTTTTTAAAACTACAACCCATTTTCTCTTTCTTGAAATACACAAATTTTCTCGGCTGGCTGAACAAATAATGTAGCGTCCATGCGGCCCATTTATTTATTTCTTAAAAAATTATAGGCCACTTGCACTTTCTCGAAATACACGATTTTGCTAGGCTGGTTCTAATTATAATGTTGGGTTGGGCGCAGCAATGTTATCAAAAAATAAACAGGGGCTGAGCATTTTGTTATAAATATATTTAAATAATAAGTGATTTATTATTACATTGATCCTTAGATCTTACCAAGCTTTTGTACACAATCACCAGGATTTTCGTTGCCTTAATGTAAAAAAAATCCAGGATTTTATTGTCAAGAAATTACTTTTATAAGTTAATAAGATGTGGGATATTGTTTTCTTATATATGTAAGTATCTATTAAATATATGATGACAATAATAATAATATATAATAACATATAAAATAATGTAAATATATATATATATAATATAGTTAGAAGGGAAACATAAGTTGGACCTGGCGCTCCTATTCTTATATAGAAAAATAGAACGGACCTCTGCGTTTTCTTCAAAAAAATACATAAGTTGGGCTGTCGATGTTTCAAGAAAAATAAAACCTCGGATGGGAGGTCCATAGGCCGGTCGATACATGACGGACCTCAAGAAAATACAAACCGGCATGTCGTGGGCTAGCATGTTAAAAAAGAAAGCCTAGATGGAGCAGCCCACAACCCAAGCTAATACTTGCTGGCCCACTGATAATAAATGATACTTGCCAGCTCACCGGCTTTGTTGTAAATTTATCTCCTTTAGTAACTACGTTGAAGCATCTAAAAAATGTAACTATGTTGACAAACCCATGGGCCCCAACGTCAGTATAGCATTAGGAGGAAGTTTTTTTTTAATGAGGCACTTGCTTGCGTACGGCCATAGACCTGGTGGGTCTCGACTGTTTGCCTCTCCACATATAGTCCTCTCCAGATTCCTCTCATTTTTTCAGCATGTTCACAACGGCAGACAGCGGCGCTGCAGCGAGCGCACAAAGACGCAAGACAAGAACGAACCACCGGAGGCAGTGCCTTATTTCTACCAAAACTACTGAACTAGCCTAGTGGCCAAGTGGTACTACCCGATCGCTGTTCCGCCTGGGTTCGATTCCACCTGATGCAGGGAAAATATCTCCAATTTTTTTGCCTCTGCCATTATTGACATGTGGGTCCCCATTGTCATCTACGCACACCACGTCCAACACTTGCCAAAACTTCGTCCCTCGTATTCTCTGTTTTTCGCACACTCAAAATTATGTGGGCATTTTGAAAATAGCATATCTTTTTGACTATGCATCATATGAAGATGTGCTATGCATGAATGTTGATCAACATGATGTTATCTGGCTGGTAGTTCCATTTTTGACCATGAATAAAACTTCCAACATGATGTTATCCCTGTTTAAAAAGGGCGTGTTAATATAAATGCTCTGCCTCTGAAACTTACAGTTTCTTATCTAAAATTGAAACTTGTAGTTTCTTATCTGAAACTAAAACTTGCCATTTCTTCTTTGAGCATCACATTGTCCGCACTTTTATACTCCTATGAAACTACATTTTGTTAAGTGCTAAAAATAGATCTATAGAATTCATAAAATACTTCATATACTCAATACGGCAAATCTGAAATTCAAAAGACATTCATATCTGAAAGTACTCTCAAAATACACAACACAAAACACAATTCACAACCTACAAATAGTAACAACCCTAAGCTCCTCCTGGCAATTCACAACCTGCAAATAGTAACAACCCTAAGCTCCTCCTGACAATTCACAACCTGCCCGACTATTGGGCTGGGGGGGGGGCAGTCTCCTCCTATTCCTCGGCGGCAGACAGCCGCCCCGTCTCATGGGTTGCGGGGAAGCATCGTCGGGCGAACTGCTTTTCATGGGTTCGGTCGAAGAAGACTCCACCGGATCACTCTGGCACGACACCCTCACGAACGACACCCTGTAGATGCTCAATCCTTCAATCTCTGGTGGATGCTCCATATGGGATCGATACTCCCACCACCACTGCCTCACGATCGGTTTCGGTGAATCTGTTTGCTCCATGGCCCAGAGGAGCAACTCTATGTACTCTGGCGCGACTCCTTCGGGAGTATCTCTGCCTTTTCGCTCTTTTGCAGATATTTGGCCATGGATGTCACCGTCGCCGCTAGTTGGTCCTTGTTGTCAAATCAAGACTGTATCTCCAACATCCTAGCTAGCTTGACCGGGTTGCCGTCTGTGATCCTCATGTATCGGTTGTACTCCTCCATCGATCTACTTCTCCACAACACCTTCACTCGCCGGCGATGGTTTTTGAATGGAAGAGGAGAAGAGCGGCGCTGGTTTTGGATTAGAACGGGAGATGAGCGGCGGTGGTTTTGGATTGGAACAGGAGAGGAGGGGCGGTGGTTTTGAAATGGAAGAGGAGAGGAGCGACGTTGGATTTAGATTGGAACGGGAGAGGAGCGGTGGTGGTTTAAGAGGAGAGGAGCGGCACTGGTCTTGGAAGTATTTTTTTGTTTTGTGTATTTTGGGTCAAAGTTTGACCATGTACTGTATTTGACAAGCAAAATGTGAATGCATGTCACCAAAATTGTATCGTTTGGTTCGTATCTGAATGTACTTTCAAATTATATTATTTTTGCAACGTACAACATATATTTTATTTGTGAAAATCATGGTCAATTATGACCTAGAATAAAAGGGAGACTAGTTAATGTGGGGTCGCTTTCTTAATTGAAGGGTAAATTGATTTTTATTTTGATCCGGCCACAGCACGCCGGCCCTCTCGTCCAATCCTAAATTGCTGCCGCACACTCCTCTCCCTCTTATCCATTGCAAAAGCACCTCCTCTCCTGTCCATCATCTCCATTCCAAAACCACCGTCTTGCCTCTCCCTCTTCTCCATTGCAAAACCACCCCCTATCCTCTCCATATTCTCCATTGCAAAACCACCGTCTTGCCTCTTCCTCGTCTCTATTGCAAGACCACCATCTCTCCTCCCATCTTCCAAAGCTAGCACCGGACCTCTCAAAAGGACATCTATGGAGAGGATGCAGCAGCGAATCAGGCAGATCGCCGGCGGCGACCAGACAAAGTTAGCCAGGTTGAAGGAGATCCTTACTTGGTTTGACAATGAGTGGGAGATTTCGAGGACGGTGAAGGCCATGTGGCAATGTATGCGAAAGAGCGAGACGACGGTGATGTACTCCTCGGTGGCAGTCACGCCGCAGCCCTTCGAGTTCATCGAGTATATCCTCTGGGTGATGGAGCAGTCAGATTTACCTGAGGCGAAAGTCAGGAGGAGGTGGTGGGCGTACAGGTTGAAGCTCGAGCATCCAAAGGATGATGAATCGATCGAGTACAGTGTGCCGTTCGTGAAGGTGCAGAGCCAGCCAGAGCCACAGGAGTATTCGTTCTCCCACCGCAAGAGGAGGCCGGATGGCGTGACGTCGCTTCCCCACCATTCTCCACAGTTCCCTCGACGCTCGCCTCGTTTCAACGACGGTGGTAGGGTTTAAGGTAAGCTTCGCACTAACCTAATCTTCCATCCACTCATGCTTACAATTAGTGTGATGTATAATGAAAATCATGATTACAATCAGTCTCCGAGTACTACGCAAATCACCCTTAAATAGCTCTGGACCTTTGGGTCAAAGTTGTGACACTATATACAAATAAAGAAAAATAGATTGGTGTTTCTTTTAGAAAAGAGTACTCCCTAGAAAATTGCCAATATAAGCTACTAGTATTTGGTTAGATGATTTGCCACCAAGAAAGATCCATCCACAGAGAGCGCCACACATCCCGCTGGTGGTGGTGGATGCCAATGCGTGCATGGAGCATGGTTTGTGTTGGTAATTTTTACTTGGCACACCTCGCACTCTGCATATATGCCGGTTCCATACGTACATTTGTGCAGTTCCACAAAAATGCAGCTGAATAACGTTGTTTGCACAGATAATGAAAAAGCGTGATTACATTATAGTGGCACTAGTTGATGAAACATACACTAATAAATAGAAGAAAATGTTGCGATAGTATCATAGTATGCCATGCTGCGAGGGCGAGATGGGCCCTGCAACGCCTCATACGGTAGGCCTCATACTGGAAATCGACCCAAGTTTCTCCGATACACCTTCTGCCAGTGATGAACATCAGTGTACATCAGTAGTACAAGGAGGGGCCTTGAGACATTCCAATATTTATTTTTGTGCAGATCAACTAAAATTAAGCACCCCAGTTTGTAGAAACGCTTAAACAATAACAATGGGACTAGTTGATGAAACATATACTAACAAAGAGAAGCACTTTCTTTATCTATATTGGAAATGAAATGATAGAGAGAACACTCGCTCTATTTTAACTGTATTATTACTTCATTTTATTAGTGGCACTAGGGTCGAGCAGGTGGCAAACGAGGTGTACCGTGCATCGCAAGGATGGAGGTCGGGGGTTCTTAGACTGGGATGCTGAAGCTGGCTCTTCAATCCCTATCTTCCCCCGTGATGTTTCTGTGGTAGCATTTGGGTTGTAATCCAAACTTGGTCGAGCTGGTGCTGCGTCCCCCTACCTGCCTAGCTTATGTGGCGAACTTGTCTCCTGCTAGTACTCAGTCCGTTCTAGTAGTAGTTGCATAACTGCCTGTTTACACTGAGATGTTGTCGGATAATGGTTCTCTATGGTTGGGTTTCTTTAATGAAATCGGAGGAAACCCCCTCTTTTGATATATATAAAAAAATCAGTGGCACTAGCGGTTCCAAAACATTGCCTCAAATTAATAGTGCCACTAGATTAAGGTGCAAAATAATAACATTACTACTTTATCATGGCAGTGCCAAAACAGTAGCACAAGAGCAGACTCAACATGCAGGACCTTTGGCTAACGGTCGTGTCAGGACCCTGATTCCAAGTCACATCGATCTAGCCGGTAACACCTCATATCACTTTGCAGCCTCACGCACGGTATTCCCACGGGTGTCGCCTTACCATGGCCCGGGACTGTTTGCGCCTTTTGGCTCACGTATATGATAGTGTCGCTAGCATCCATATGACAGAGAACCCGGGCCGACATGACTAGTCATGAACCCAAAGTGGCACTAACTTACGGGGACATGCATACATGAATCAGCATCGAGCATGTTGGTCAGCAGCGTGCGAACCCGGGCTGTAGCATTGGGCTAACAGGACTCCGGTGAACCGGGCTGTAGCAAGCTAGGCAGGACTCCGGATGTCACCGCGTGACATTTCCCCGAGGGGACAGACACATGAACGATGTGAATCACATGCCGGCCAGTCAAGTGTTCCGAAGCAGTAGTGCTGGGCTAGCAGGACTCCGGTGAACCGGGCTGTAGCGGACTACTATGGCTCATGGAAGCACTAGACTACATTTCCCCATAAGAGAGGCTACCAAGGATAAACAACTAGGTTGTCGGATCCCACACATACCAAGCATTTCAATCATACACACAATATGCTCGATATGTGTAAATACAACATGGCATCACAACAAGACTCTATGACTCGAAGTATTTATTCATTAGGCTCCGAGGAGCGAGATATTACAAACATGGGTCTCATGACGCAACATTCAGAGCATACAAGTCAAAGCACATGCGGAAGCTTAACATGTCTGAGTACAGACATCTACAAATGAAAAAGGCTGAGAAGCCTGACTATCTACCAGATCCTGCCGAGGGTACAAGATCGTAGCTGAGGTAACGAGCTAAACGTCGAAGTCCATGCGGAACTACTAGTGAGACTGAAGTCTCTCTGCAAAAACATAAATTAAGAAAACGTGAGTACAAATGTACTCAGCAAGACTTACATCAGAACTAACTACATATGTATCATTATCAACGAAGGGGATGGTGGGGTTTAACTGCAGCAAGCTAGCTTTGACTCGGTGGCTATCCTGAACTACGACTGCAAGTAACTCTTTTGAGGTGGCGCACATGAGTCCACATGTTCACCATATCAATACACCACTATGGATCCGCTCCCTAGAGGATGCGGGTGAACATGGGAGTAGGGGGAAAAGAAGCAGCGGCTCACCGCGGGTCTGCTGGTGCCGCTGGCAAGGCAGGGGAGGCGCGGGGTCCGGTGAATCGACGGTGCAGATCACCGGCACCCGAGGTCGAGGACGGCTGTGTTGGCGGGGAAGAAGGCCGTCCGGGCTTGCGTTCTTCTGCTTGGAGGCGCGAGGCGTCGTGGTGGAGTCGATGGGCATGTCGGCAGGGGCTGCGGTGGCCGGTGGCCATGGCTACGGCGATTGGCGGTGACGGCAACACTCGAGTGTGCGCGTGAGAGAGAGACAGAGGGGAGGAGGAGCACGGGGAGAGTGAGGGAGTGGGCTAGGGAGCTGCGTTGCATCTCGAGGGTGTGTG
Organism: Triticum urartu; assembly: GCF_056163025.1. Lineage (NCBI taxonomy): Eukaryota > Viridiplantae > Streptophyta > Magnoliopsida > Poales > Poaceae > Triticum > Triticum urartu. The sequence goes on along the minus strand of NC_141874.1, from coordinate 365,685,531 downwards.
TGTGGGGGGGAGGAGAGCTCGCCAGCGCGAAGCAGGAGCTGGCGCAGCCGGCGTCGTGCTCTGGTTTGCCTCTGCCTACTGGCAGAGGTAGAAGACGGTCATGCCCCTGTGGGCTGGGCCTCTACAGTGCTGGGCTGTCCTCTCTGGTGGCTGCACAAGTGAGGCCAGGTAAGCTCTCCCTCTCTTCTGTTTTCTAATTTGTTTTTGCTTTCTAATTATTTGCCTCTCTTTTGAGCTTAGGAAAAATACCAAGGCATTTCCTAAAATCCTGAAAATATTCATGGACACTTGCTGAATTATTTCAGTGGCCCAATAATAGTTCCAACATTATTTGAACATTTAAATTATTTATAGTATTTAAATGCCCAAAGTCAAATACAATAAGATTTAATTCAGTGACCAAAATATTCCTACAAATGTTCATTATTTTTGGATTGGTGCAAAAACCTTGCCAAAAATATCAAACAGTTAATAAGAACATTTTGAGAAGCATTGAATGCAATTTTCTAGGGTTCTTTGCTCTTCTTGAATTATAATTTGAGGCTTCCAAATTTCCTCAATTCAAGTTTCAAAAATTTAAACATGATGCAAGCAAGACGCAAACACTAGGCAGCACCAGAAGCTAGGGATGTGACAACTCGCCCCCACTAAACAAGAATCTCGTCCCGAGATTCAAGATGTGAGGTAAGAAGACAGAGGGGGCACGGAGCTGACATAGTCTTCATGATCCATTGCTTCAAATTGATCTTGACGTCTTTGCCTTCGAGATCTTGATCCAACACGATGACTACAGAAGGGAACTCTACAGAAAACGATCTCCTCGAAGATCGAGCACTCAAGATCAACTCATGGAGTGAGACATTGAGGCATCTCTTGAATTGGAACACAAAATATACATCAAGAGGGATGGATAGTAACAGATGATGAAGTTCGATTTGGTAGGCAACAATTCCACACTAAAGTAGATGGTGGATGGGTTTCAATGTAGCGAGGACTGAATTGCCATGATTCCATAACGGGACACCTTAGAAGAGGTGACTCATAGAATTATTTCCTTAAGTGGCAAAAGAATTACTTTTGATACTGTGATCATTGGAACTCTTTATACCTGCCTAAGGCAATCACAAATGATCATTTCAAGGAGTTTGAAAGAATGACATACTCAGACCAAAATGGATGATGTGGACTACCTTGTTGAAGACAACGCAATGAGTGATTTTTGCTTATCATTGGAGATGGATGGACCCATGGTAAGCCCACTTTGAAGATAATCCTGAGTAGTAATTACCGAGAGGGCAACCCATGGTAAGATTGGCACAATGGGGTACAAGCTGGGAACAAAATGCAAATGGTGGGAACGTTCCAACCATCATATTCGCCTGAGATTCAGATCTGGTTAGAAATAGGATACTTCAGACTCAAAATGTCTGAAAAGAAGATTTGCAACACAAATCGACGAGATGATGTTGCGAGATTCTCAGGAGATGAACTACGATAGCAAGCTCCAAGACATGAGCGGGTTCTGCTACTCGCATGTGAACACGCTGTCCCAGACAACATGACAACATAGTAGTCTTATAATAAAATACTACTGAGTTCAGGTGGGGAACCATCATCGAGGATATCGAAGTCTTGTGCACTTAAATTAGACTTCTTTACCTAGAACAAGTCAATTAGTGGCTTGGTGTGCTACGGAATCCATATGGAGTGGAGGTAATTAATCTACCAAACCATAGTATACTTTGCACATGCATGACTGACTTGGGACGATTCCAAAGGAAGCAAAACTAACTTTCTCAAATTCATGGAGGCAACTTGCATCGAATGCACATGAATGAGAGGAAGTCACTTCTTTCATCCAAACATATACTTCATGAATGGGGGATGAAAAAAATGCTTACACAAGTTTCCAACACTAGCTGAATGTTCAACATGAATCATGGAGGAGACAAGATGCTGCTGATGGGCTCAACAACAACTCATCGGAATTTCCATATCACTGGACTTCCACCATTATGTGAACATGGTGATAGTATTGGTCAGACCAAAAGATGTAATGGTGTATGCTTGAGGAATCAACCACGACTAAGACAACGTTACGAATATCATTGGTTCTAACTTGATTTGACGATAACCCACACTCAAATCAAGGTTTGGACAAGACAATAGGTTCAACAACTGATCACGGGGATCAGTTGATGAAGATATCATGTTTCTTCAACACACACACACAAAGATATCCCTTTGGAACGAACTAAGTTAGGCAAGCTTTTATCTTCCAACTCTCCAAGTTGTTATTCGGCTTAACCAACTAGCTCAGGGTATTCAACACAGATTCTTGGAGAAGGGGTGGTTGCAAGAAACCAACTTGATCACGAACTCAACATAGCGGTCAGGTGACAACCTGGTAACACTTGCGAGAAGGCATCCGGAAAATCATGAACCACCAAAATGTTAATAAGCTCGGGAGCAATCTTGCTTTCGAGGCAAGATGATATGATCATAAGAGCGAGGGATTGACACAATCCTAACTCATTGATCGAAGAGTGCACCGAAAATAAGGACTAGGTAGCACGATCAATCTTAGGGTGATGATTCAACAACCAACACGCTAAGAATGAGATTATTGTCCATTAACTACCAAGCAACGGGGTTGTTAGGAGTATTGATTGCACACATTACGATTCCCTTGTCGGCATTCTGGTTACCACAACACGGGAACCGAGGAATGAATAATGATGGCAAGAAGTATCACTGCATAAAGAATTTATAAGAGGTGGTGCAATTCTCATGACATTCTTGACATAAGACGGTAATACTTTAGGGTAGAACATAATCAAAAGTTGGGTTGGCATTTGATCTGCGAAATACAACTGCTTTGACCCAATCCAAAAAATGGATAAGGTACCAGAGTTTGTTTCTCCTAGTCATTCTGAACTAGAATGGCTTGACGGACCACAAGAACGATAAGCACCGATGAACGAATGCTCACATACTCTTGACTATCAATTGATAGATGAAGGTCGGAATATAACTGAAGGGGGACAACTAAAAGGAACATATAACTTTCTGAGTTATGGATGCATAGATTAGTATGTCGAACGAGTTCAACATATTTCTTCCGGATAACCCATGCAGAAAGGTAGAACTGGCAGAGTCACAATTTAGAATGGAGAACTCCTCAAGAGCACTTTGGTTGTGATCTTTTGGTTCAAAAGAACTTCTGCCATAAGCAGTTCATGGTATTTGGAAGAAGGAAATACCACAGACCTCGAGGACTATCACAAAGGTTACTAATATCCTAAAGGTACGAGCAACACTATCAACACGAGGTAAGTAGAGTGAATCTTGGGTCAAGAACCCGAGAGTAGAATACCTACTACTAAGTAGCATCGCGGGATGCTCTCAAGAATGGTGGCCAGAATCATCACACTGGGAATATAAAGCATGGCTAGATTATGGGTGGTTCTCTAAGATGCCTAGGGTCATAATAATGGCTCCAACATATATGTCGAGGCAATCAAGTACCACAACTCACCGATTAGTGTGGTTGAACTGGCCCAAAGGGACATCAGGAACGAAAAGAAGGGATTTGCAAATGCATCAGACTATTTAGAAACCTGGGGTGACATGGGCAGCATAATGGCTGTAAATTCTCAAAAAGATTTGAGACATCCTGCAAATTGGTGGCATAACCACTTATCCACAATATCAAGGTTCCGAGACCAACTATGAACACACGGAAGTAGTAGAAACTGAATTGGGGCTTAAATCCAACAATCCTAGGCAACTACAGTTTAGTAACACGTCATCCTGAGAGATAGAAGAGAAGCCTAGTTCTTAACCCCGTAGAAAAGATAAGATGACCCAGATCAGAAGGTCATGAGGATAAGGACTAAAAAGAGCCTTACGTTCCCATCCACAATCAATTCCCTTATAGAACTAAAGCATTGCTAGACACGACTTCGACCAGCTTGGCTTGGTAATCCTACAGGTAGTCAGGCTCTGATACCAAAGCTGTCAGGAGCCTGATTCCAAGTCACATCGATCTAGCCGGTAACACCTCATATCACTTTGTGGCCTCACGCACGGTATTCCCACGGGTGTCGCATTACCATGTCCCGGGACCGTTTGCGCCTTTTGGCTCACGTATATGATACTTTTGCTAGCATCCATATGACAGAGAACCCAGGCCGACATGACTAGTCGTGAACCCAAAGTGGCACTAACTTACGGGGACATGCATACATGAATCAACATCGAGCATGTTGGTCAGCAGCGTGCGAACCCGGGCTGTAGCACTGGGCTAACAGGACTCCGGTGAACCGGGCTGTAGCAGGATAGGCAGGACTCCGGATGTCACCGCGTGACATTTCCCCGAGGGTACAGACACAGGAACGATGTGAATCACATGCCGGCCAGTCAAGTGTTCTGAAGCAGTAGTGCTGGGCTAGTAGGACTCCGGTGAACCGGGCTGTAGCGGACTATTATGGCTCATGGAAGCACTAGACTACATTTCCCCATAAGAGAGGCTACCAAGGATAAACAACTAGGTTGTCGGATCCCACACATACCAAGCATTTCAATCATACACACAATATGCTCGATATGTGTAAATACAACATGGCATCACAACAAGACTCTACGACTCGAAGTATTTATTCATTAGGCTCCGAGGAGCGAGATATTACAAACATGGGTCTCATGACCCAACATTCAGAGCATACAAGTCAAAGCACATGCGGAAGCTTAACATGTGTGAGTATAGAAATCTACAAATGAAAAATACTGAGTGGCCTGACTATCTACCAGATCCTGCCGAGGGTACAAGATCGTAGCTGAGGTAACGAGCTAAACGTCGAAGTCCATGCAGAACTACTAGTGAGACTGAAGTCTCTCTGCAAAAACATAAATTAAGCAAACGTGAGTACAAATGTACTCAGCAAGACTTACATCAGAACTAACTACATATGTATCATTATCAACGAAGGGGATGGTGGGGTTTAACTACAACAAGCCAGCTTTGACTCGGTGGCTATCCTGAACTACGACTGTAAGTAACTCTTTTGAGATGGCGCACACGAGTCCACATATTCACCATATCAATACACCACTACGGATCCGCTCCCGTCTCCCTACGAGAACACCATCCATAGCACTCACGCTTATCTTGCGCATTTTAGAGTATCCACTTTCACTTGTCTATGAACGATGCAAGGGGTCCAAGTTTCCATATCCAAGGAATCCGGCTATTCAAATAGATAATGATAACACTGCAGCGGTGTACTTCTTCACACACGCTCTCGCCACTTACCACCATGTACACGTTGTGTATCTCGGCAACCTTCAAGCGGAAGCCTGTCGAGGGAGTCGGCCACGACCTGACTAACCACACAAGTCTCTAGTCTAGGTTTATCGCCTATTCGGGTTCCATCCGCAAGGAGATCCGGCTGGGGTGTCGCTCACGGCCCCAAACAATGTGTGCAGGGTTCCCAAGCCCACCATCCGGGTGCCACTTGGTACACCGTGCCACTGTGCCTAGTCTGTCCCAAGCCCACCTGTACCGGGTGCCACTTGGTAGACTACTAACACTACCTACAAACACCAAAAACTAGTTGCAACTCCTGGACAGAGATCGAGTTGATTAATAAGTCGAGAGGGGTCGAGTTACCGGAACCCAATGTGTGGTAGTAACTGTTCATGGATCACAAACATAGAACTCAGTTCCTGAGGACGGCTGCAATGAGACAACGCACCATGTAATCCTACATGGCCTCTCACCGCTACCTTTACCAAATCGTGTTCACACACTTAGCTCACACACAGTAGGACATGTTCATCACCATTCCAATTCATTCCCGATGAATCAGACCTGACTCAACTCTAAGCAATAGCAGGCATGACAAACAAGCATGAATGAGTAGGCACACCAGGGCTCAAACAACTCCTACTCATGCTCGTGGGTTTCATCTATTTACTGTGGCAATGACATGTCATGCAAAGGAAAGGGGTTCAACTATCGCAGCATGTAACAGTTGAATCGTTGTTGTCCTAATGCAGTAAAAGAGAGCAGGAGCGAGAGAGTGGGATTGTATCGGAATGAACAAGGGGTTTTTGCTTGCCTGACACTTTCGAAGATAGTATAGCTCTTCATTGGTGTCATTGAACTCATCGTTGGAACCACGTCTATGCAGGGGGAACGTTTACCGGCAACAAAGAGGAAACACAATCAATGCAAAGCGAAAATATGATGCATGAATGTGACATGGAAATATGATGTGATTTGAGCTAATGCAGCTATCAAGAGAAGGGTTTGAGTTGATTTGAACCAAAGGTTCAAATTCAAATTCAAACTATGAATTTATAAAGTGCATTATCATGTTTTCATCTATACATCTAGGTTAAGTTGCTTTGTCATGCATGAGAATGGTACAGATGGATAGATTGGATTTTTCTGATCATTTTTCATATATAATTTGTTTCATTTGGAGTTACGGTTGAATTCTTATGAATTTTAAAAGTTTAGGCAAATTTCTAAAAATAAATAAATCATTTAGATTTATTTAAATTCCAGAAATAGTTTACTGCGTCAACATGATGTCGGTGTGACGTCATCAAGTCAACAGGGGCCGGTCCAGGTCAAACCTGACCAGTGGGGCCCGCTGGTCAGTGACTCAGGGCTGGTTAGGGTCGCAGACAGGTGGGACCGGCCAAACGCCACGTTAGCAAAGTCAATGCTGACGCATGGGTCCACTGGATTAGATTAACTCTAACTAATTTGGTTAGCCGGTTAATTGAACCTGTGGGGTCCGGCTGTCAGTGTCTGGGGGTTAACTAAACAAGGTAATTAAGCCCTAAAGGCATGGTTAGCCAGCGGCTAATCGCCGGCAACCACAGGCCACGGCGGAGGCGTCGGGTTTGCTCCTCCGGCGACCAAACGAGTGGCGGAGGGGCTCTGCGTGGAGCTGGTGCTCATCCGCATCCAACGGAGCAAGCAGCAGTGGCTGGGGTGGTCTACAGAGCTGACGGCTTCGAGCTTTGAGGCGGCCGGAGCTTGGCAAGGTCGGGTTCGGCGCTATTGTGCACGACAGGGCGAACAGGTGGCTGCACTCGGCTCCTGGGAGCATGCTGAGAGCGCGACACTGCTCGGACGCAAGCTGAGGCTGCTATTGGTGCGGCGGAGATGAGACATGGCGGAAGGGAGCTTCTGCGTCCGTGCAACTACGGCCTAGAGGACGCGGGCGAACATGGGAGTAGGGGAAAAGAAGCAGCGGCTCACCGCGGGTGTGCTGGTGCTGCTGGCAAGGCAGGGGAGGCACGGCGTCCGGCGAATTGACAACGCAGATCACCGGCACCCGAGGTCGAGGACGGCGGCATTGGCGGGGAAGAAGAACGCCGTCCGGGCTTGCGTTCTTCTGCTTGGAGGCGCGAGGCGTCGTGGCGGAGTCGATGGGCATGTCGGCAGGGGGTGCGGTGGCCGGTGGCCACGGCTACGGCGATCGGCGGTGACGGCAACACTCGAGTGTGCGCGTGAGAGAGAGACAGAGGGGAGGAGGAGCACGGGGAGAGTGAGGGAGTGGGCTAGGGAGCTGCGTCGCGTCTCGAGGGTGTGTGTGTGGGGGGGAGGAGAGCTCGCCAGCGCGAAGCAGGAGCTGCGTAGCCGGCGTCGTGCTCTGGTTCGCCTCTGCCTACTGGCAGAGGTAGAAGACGGTCATGCCCCTGTGGGCTTGGCCTCTACAGTCTTAGGCTGGCCTCTCTGGTGGCTACGCAGGTGAGGCCAGGTAAGCTCTCCCTCTCTTCTGTTTTCTAATTTGTTTTTGTTTTCAAATTATTTGCCTCTGTTTTGAGCTTAGGAAAAATACCAAGGCATTTCCTAAAATCCTGAAAATATTCATGGACACTTGCTGAATTATTTCAGTGGCCCAATAATAGTTCCAACATTATTTGAACATTTAAATTATTTATAGTATTTAAATTCCCAAAGTCAAATACAATAAGATTTAATTCAGTGACCAAAATATTCCTACAAATGTTCATTATTTTGGATTGGTGCAAAAACGTTGCCAAAAATATCAAACAGTTAATAAGAACATTTTCAGAAGCATTGAATGCAATTTTCCAGGGTTCTTTGCCCTTCTTGAATTATAATTTGAGGCTTCCAAATTTCCTCAATTCAAGTTTCGAAAATTTAAACATGATGCAAGCAAGATGCAAACACTAGGCAGCACAAGAAGCTAGGGATGTGACAGGTCGGACCAAAAAGGAACATACCTCGTGATGGGAACCATATCCGCAGTCAACGCCATCATAGAAAGGATGGCACTAGTCACCAACATGGATGATTCAATTCATGGGACCTTTTGGTGCAATTCACCTAAAATGAAGCAATGTCCCATGAGCTAGCAACTTCTTCTTCATTTCTTTTAATAAAATGGCTCCAGCTCCGGTTCCATTTCCATCAGAAAATGAAACCCACAGAGCGTCTTCTTCATTAGTTGCAATAAAATTGTGCAATATCAAGGTTGGTTGTGAAGCTCGTGGAATGTTCAACTATAATTTGGATACCATTTGTGCAGTTCAACTAAGATCAAGCATGAAATGTATATCTCTGTTTGCACAAAAAGGTGGAAAGGAGGGTGACTAACAAGTGATGAAACATACATCAAATGAAAAGAAGCATGTTCCTTATTTGAATGGCAATCCTACAAGGATAATAGCAATTTCTAAAGCAACAACATTGCTAGATATTAGTGTGGGCATTAGGATTGACTATGACAACCGTTAAATACGACAGTACTTTAATGGTGCCATTGCTTCATTTCACCAGCAACATTACATTAACAGCTGCTACAGAGTTGGTATTTGGGCACATGAGAGTAGGCGGACCAGGATAATTGCATTTCTAACGAAAAGAAGCAACTTATCTTAATGGGAAATTTAGCAGGACATGGAAAACAGTGCCATTGATTCATATTACTGGAGGCATTACATTGAAAACAACATTGGTTTAACGTGTCCTTACTTTTAAAAGTGCAGCTGCTACATTTTACCAGTGACATTACATAAGAGGGGCTCGGGGCAACAAACATCAAAACGTGATATCTGGGTTGGTCCCATTTTTGTTCGGTATAGCCACCTTATACTGTGTGAGGTTAGAAAATCTAGTGCTGGACATACTCTATTGACTTGTCCCCCAGTCCCCACTTTCTTTCTTTTTTCAACCAATAGATCGGGTTTATATTGAGTTTGTATTGCGTTTCCCTTTATTTCTATTAGTCCAAGAGACCAGTTGGATAGCCAGTCTATGCTACTTTTTGCCCCCATTATTTCCTCTTTCGACCAAGTCCTAGATTCAGGAAACAAATCTTTCCCCACCCCACCCCCTTTATTCCTTGTTTGAACCAAGTAGTACTAGATTCGAGTGCATGAACTAGTTTTTACCTCTTAACTGTACAAATTTAGGTGGCTTTTGAATAGCCGATCGATCCTATCTACGATGGGGCCTGAGAAATAGTAAAAGATACAAATTTAGCGATGTCAGGAGCTGGGGAAATAGAGCAAGGCCGGTTTGAAGGAAGTTATTCCTGAGGGTTGCCGGGATGTCGCTAGCTGGACAACGGGAGGCTGAATCTGCCCACACTACGACAGCGAGGAGGAAGGGGTCGGAGGCCCTCCCTAGCCGGCGCTGTGTGGGAGAGAACGGCAAGGCACGTTGATCGGGACATGCCGGTAGTGGGTGAGGGAGTCCTGGACTAAGGGGTCCTCGGGCGTGTGGCCTGTTGGACATGGGCCGCACTGATGGGCTATGAAGATACAAGACCGAAGATTCTCCCACCCATGTCTGGATGGGACTCTCCTTGGCGTGGATGGCAAGCTTGGCGTTTGATATGAAGATTCCTTTCTCTCTAACCGACTTTGTAGAAACCTAGTCCCCTCTGGTGTCTATATAAGCCGGAGGGTTTAGTCTGTAGAGGCAATCATAATCATATAGGCTAGACTTCTAGGGTTTTAGCCATTACGATCTCGTGGTAGATCAACTCTTGTAACCCCCACACTCATCAATATTAATCAAGCAGGACATAGGGTATTACCTCCACCAAGAGGGCCCAAACCTGGGTAAAACTTCGTGTCCCTTGTCTCCTGTTACCATCAACCTCAGACGCACAGTTCGGGACCCCCTACCCGAGATCCGCCAGTTTTGGCACCGACATTGGTGCTTTCATTGAGAGTTCCGCTGCATCGTCTTCAAGAGGTTCGATGGCCCCGTCAATCATCTACAATAATGCTGTCCAGGGGGAAGTTTTTCTCCCCGGACAGATCTTCGTATTCGGCAGCGTTGCACTGCAGGCCAACTCGCTTGGCCATCTAGAGCAGATCGAGAGCTACGCCCTTGGCCATCAGGTCAGGTTTGGAAGCTTGAACTACCTTGCTGATACCCGCGGAGACTTGATCTTCGACGGGTTCGAGCCCACGGGAGCCGCTCCCTGCCACCACGATGAGCATGACCTAAATCTGTCATCGGACCATACCCAGGAGATAGCACCTGTGAGTGCTCCGGCCCTAGATCCGGAGCAGATTGCGCCACCCGAGGACGGGAAGCTCAACCCCGTCACGGGAGACGCAGACTCAGCGGCACTGGAGCCGCACATAGATCCAACCTCAAACATGACCTGCGTCATCGGAATCTCGGATTCGTCTCCGGCCATAGGTTCCGAACTGCGCGCACCCGCGTTCGTCGAGCCTGATCAGGCATCGGTCGTCAAATTCAGTGCCGCAGACATCTTCCGGCACTCACCTTGAAGCGATGTGCTGAACTCATTAAAATCCCTCTCCTTAGCAAGGGACTCACAGCCGAATTATATCCGGCTCGAACTAGGGGTTGATGACGGGGAATTTCGCTTCCCACCCACCTCCCACTTCATAGCGACTGTCGAGGACTTAACCGACATGCTCAATTACGGCTCCGAAGACATCGATGGTATGGACGACGATGCCAAAGAAGAGGAGGCCAAAACCCGCCGCTTACCGGATGCTGGACGACCACCTCCTCGTATGACATGTACATGGTGGATACACCCAAAGAGAATAGCGACGATGACAAGGAAGACCCAGTCGAGGACAAACCTCCTGAGATACAACCAAAGTGCTGATGTCAGCGGCGCCGCTCCAAGCCACGCTGTGGAAAAGACAGCAATACCGGCACAGGAGAAAACAATACTCCGAACGATGTCGAAGACAATGAAGACCCCATTGAACCAACTTCAGAACAGGACGAATGGGAAAACAGGAAAGTTAGCCCTGATGAACATGCCATAAAGGAAGACTCGGAGGACAGTAATTATCTTCGGCCCTCCGAGGATGAGGTGAGCCTCGGCAACGAGGATTTTATCACCCTAGAGGAACCTCTCGAGCAGGAGTGCTTCAAGCGCCGGCTAATAGCCACTGCAAGGAGCCTGAAAAAGAAGCAACAACAGCTTCAAACTGACAAAGATCTTCTCAACGATAGATGGACTCATGTCCTGGCAGCCGAGGAATACGGCCTCGAGCGCCCAGCCAAAAGTTATTCGAAGCGCAAATTGCTACCTCAGTTCGATGACAATGCACTGGAGCCCGTACCATCATCGCGCAATGCGGCTGACCGACCACCACGTGGCCGGGACAAAGCAACAACTCAAGCCAAACACCAGCCCATACCACCTCACCATAGAGGCAGAGATAAAACAGCTCGGGGACATACATATGACCTGCGGCAGGACTTGGACCGTAGAGCAGGTCAGAACAGATCGATCTATGGATCGCGGGGGCATGCCTCGGCACGCGACAATGGCTACCTCGCCGGATGCAACAATCATAATCACGCCCGGGCCGAGAAACACAGACGGACTCCATCCGAGGAACGTCGCAACGTGGCTCGATATAGAGGTGCCACACAGCCCCTTTGCTTCACTGATGAGGTAATGGAGCACAAATTCCCAGAAGGGTTTAAACTCATAAATATCGAATCATATGATGGGACAACAGACCCCGCGGTATGGATCAATGATTTTCTTCTCCATATTAATATGGCCCGCGGTGATGATCTCCATGCCATCAAATACCTCCCACTAAAACTCAAAGGACCAGCTCGGCACTGGTTGAACAGTCTGCCCGAAAACTCCATTGGCAGCTGGGAGGACTTGGAAGAAGCCTTCCTTGACAATTTCCAAGGTACATATGTTCGACCTCCGGATGCTGATGACTTAAGTCACATAATTCAACAGCCCGGAGAGTCAGCCGGGAAATTCTAGACCAGATTCTTGACCAAAAAGAACCAGATTGTCGACTATCCGGATGCCGAAGCCCTAGCAGCCTTTAAACATAGCATCCGAGACGAATGGCTCACCCGACACCTCGGCCAAGAAAAGCCGAAGTCCATGGCAGCCCTCACGGCACTCATGACCCGCTTTTGCGCCGGCGAAGATAGCTGGCTAGCCCGCAGCACTAACAATGCAAGCGAACCTGGCACCTCGGAAGCCAGAAATAGCAACAGCAAGCCCCGATGCAACATGCACAAGCGTCGAAACAATGGTGACAATACCGATGACACGGCGTTCAACACCGGATTCAATGGCTCCAAGTTCGGTCAGCGGAAGAAGCCATATAAAAGAAATAATCAGGGCCCTTCCAGCCTGGACCGCATACTCGATCGTCCATGTCAGATCCATGGCACCCCTGATAAACCAACCAATCATACTCACCAGAGTTGTTGGGTCTTCAAACAGGCCGGCATGTTAAATGCTGAAGACAAGGAGAAGGGGTCGCAAAGTGAGAATGACGACGAGGAGCCCCGTCCATCGAACATAGGGGGACAAAAGAAGTTTCCCCCTCAAGTCAAAACGGTGAACATGATATACGCTACCCATATCCCCAAGAGGGAGTGCAAGCGCGCACTCAGGGACGTCTATGCGATAGAGCCAGTCGCCCCAAAATTCAACCCATGATCTCATGCCCGATCACCTTTGATTGCAGGGACCATCCGACCAGTATCTGTCATGGCGGTTTAGCCACACTAGTTCTCAACCCAATAATTGATGGATTCCACCTCACACGAGTCCTCATGGACGGTGGCAGCAGCCTCAACCTGCTCTATCAGGATACAGTGAGCAAAATGGGCATCGATCCATCAAGGATCAAGCCCACCAAAACTACCTTTAAAGGAGTTATACCAGGTGTAGAGGCCCGCTGCTTAGGCTCAATCACATTGGAGGTCGTCTTCGGATCTCCGGACAACTTCTGAAGCGAAGAGTTAATCTTCGATATCGTCCCCTTGCGCAGCGGCTATCACGCACTACTCGGACGAACTGAGTTTGCCCGATTCAATGCGGTGCCGCACTATGCTTATCTCAAGCTCAAGATGCCTGGACCACGCGGTGTCATAACAGTCAATGGAAACACGGAGCGCTCCCTCCGTATTGAGGAGCACACCACTTCCCTGGTAGCAGAGGTACATAGCGGCCTTCACAAGCAGAACCTTAATTCGGCGGCCATGCTCCCAGACATTGTCAAACGAGTCCGGACTACTCTGCGGCAGGATAGTCCAGTTCGTCAGGAGCTCGACTAGCAATTCGACCTCAGTCTCAGTCCCGACCAAGTGGCGGCATACGTACCGCGCGTACATAAATACGCACTAAAAATACCATGGGCAGAGATGGAGGCATAACCAGATTGTGGTCCACAATATGGCTCAACCTTCCTTGGACACACATACTTTTAATTTTCTTTTTATCCTTTTCAGGTTTCTTTTCCGCAGGCCCCTCTCGACGGCCTTATAATCGGTCCTTTCGAATGACGAATATACCAAGGTGGCAAGTAGCACAGACGTGTGGGGGAATCTCTAGACGTTCTTCTTAACGATCATTCTACCTGCTTTCAGGACCCGTACGCAGCTCCTCCTTGGTCTTGGCATGTTAAATAACCACTGTTGCTTATCCCACTATTTGTACAAAATACACTTTGACGTATTAATCAAACTATACTGGAAACAGTTTGCGGCCCAACTTATGTGGCACTAGCTTACTATTCTATTTTTATTTCGCTATTTTTATTTGCCTCCGTACACCTTGGCACGCCGTAATTCGCCAGGGGCTTTATTGCACCCCATACTATGGCAACAAGTCCGTACACTTTTACAGTATAGTTCGGCCCCCGAATTTAGCATTATATGCATCGGCTCCGAATCATGTCTTTGGTCAATAGTTGGGTTGCCCGGCTCCTGTGCTTACTACCTTACGTTCCGCTCTATCGGCTAGGGTAGTAAAGGGAGAACTACTGCGATTGTGTCCTAGTTTATCCGGATGAGCACCTCAGTAGAGAAAGCCGAAAACTAACTGTCATGATGCGGCGTGAGCCGGTCAGCTCTTCGGAGGTTAAAATCTCTTGCGATTTTTTCCGCATTATGCGACGGATCGGCCTTCACCCGATCAGGTGTCTATAGCACCCTAGTCCGGACTAACGAACACTAGGGGTTGCGCCTACATTTCTATGGTCAAACTCCTATGGCTAAGTGAGGGCGATAAAGCCGCATAGTCCGATTGCCTGGTTCGTTGCGCTAAACACCTCCTTCAAGGACCAATTTCTTGGATCAAGAGTGTTTAGATTCTATCCCGAACACCCCCGTACTACCTACGTGGGGGCTGAAGCCGACGAGTGGCCACCTCTCAGATTTAATAAAAAAATGGCCGCACAGGAGGTAAAATTCCAAAATAAACAGCAAGCATTATATTACATATCAGTCTTGTTTTCATATACCGGGCGGGATAACATGAAGGTACTCATGCAAAGATAATATCTTTTGAACACTAACCCTCTATAATGTGGGATCCCTTGAGAACATCATCAAAATAGCGCTCCGGCATGCGGTGCTCCTTGCCAGTGGGTGGTCCCTCGGTCGCGAGCTTGACGGCATCCATCTTCGCCCACTGTTTCTTGACACGGGCGAAGGCCATTCGCGCACCTTCGATGCAGACCGACCGCTTGATGACATCAAGCCGGGGGCAGACATTGACCAGCCGCTTCACGAGTCCTAAGTAGCTGCTAGGTATGACTTCGGCAAGCCATAGCCAGATTATTAAATCCTTCATGGCTAGTTCAGCCACCCTATGCAGTTCGACCAGCTGTTTTAGCTGATCGCTAAAGGGCACCAGATGTTCTGGCGCAAGGTACTGCGACCAAAACAGCTTCTCCATCGAGTTCTCCTCTTCAGCTCGGAAGAACTCCGCAACATCGGCAACACTATGCGGTAAATCCGCAAACGCTCCTGGAGAACTCCAAATCTGGGTTAGTAAGAGATACCTCTTCTTCACATAGTTGCTTTGCATAATAAAGGCCTTACCCGCCGTGATTTTCCTAGCCTCCTGGATTTCCTGGAGGGCACCCTGGGGCTCAATCCTGGCATCGTATGCGCTCTGGCGGGACTTGGTAAGTTCGGACTCTTGATCCACAATATTGTGCTCCAAGGACTCGCATTTCTGCACAGCATCCTGGAGCTCTTGCTGGACCTCGCCAACCCTGGCCTCGTGTTTCTCACGAGCGGCTTGTTCCTTTGTCACTCTCTCCTCGGCCTCCGCCAGCGCCTTCTTGAGGGCCTCCACTTCGGTCGCCGCCCCTAATAAATATCATGGCACTATGGTCAGCACAAATCATTCATCCTTTCCAGATATACACAAGGTCATTGCATACCTTGCTTGTCTTCTAGCTGCTTTTTTACACGGCCGAGCTCTTCCTCGGTCCACTCCAGACTCTGCTTTAGTCCGGAGACCTCAGCAACATGAGAGGTTGTAGCTAGCAATGATGCCTGCTTATTCACATAAGACATATTTAGTTAGTCTCCTGCGGAAATTACTTGATCCTCTGTCTGGCTTTTCTTTTCGAACACCGGACAGAGTCTCAGGGGCTACTATCTATACTATGACGTTCTTTTTATTGCGTGGCTTACCTCAAAGCCTGTTAGAAGGCTTGTGCAGGCCTCGGTCAATCTGCTCTTGGCGAACTGAATCCTCTGAACCACCGTACCCATAAGGGTACGATGTTCCTCCACAATGGAAGCACTTCACAGCGCTTCCATTAGAGCATCCGGTGCCTCTGGATGGATAGTGGTCACCGGTGGAATTGGCGCACCTCCTTCCTTCGAAGGAGGCTGCCTGCTAGATTCTGGAGCCGTATAGGTCTCCAGGATCGTATTCGGCTGGGGGCCGAATTGAGGATGGCCCCCATCACCAGTCTCCATGGGGATCTGCTCCCCCATGTGTCCGACGGCCGATATGTTATCCTCTAGCGCCACCATGACGGCCTCCTGTGCCTCCCCCTGAGCTGGAAGTGTCCTTTGGGACAACACTTCAGCATCTTCCACCATCTTGGGAGAGGAGGCCGCCGGAGAGACCCGCTGTCCATCACCTTCGGATCCAGCGAGTTTCCCGAAGATGAGGATCACTCGAGGTCGGAACGAGCCGGACTGTAAATGCATGATTCAACATGTTAAAACTATGAAGTAAAGAAGCTGGATATTTGAGTGCGTCTTTGATTACTTATGATTCGGCCAGGGGCTTATCCCTGGGGCGCCACACTGAGCTGCTATTAACGTCCCACGCAGGGTTGCCCACGGCGGAGGCCTTCCCTTTCTTGGATGCCTTTGCCTCCAGATGCGTGGAGGCCGCCCTTTTCTTCCTTCTCCCTTAGGAGGAGAATCACTTTCCTCCTCTTCCTCGTCGTCAGTGGCGGGAGGGGAGTGGGTGTCGGCGTCTTCAGAGGTCACGTCCAAAGTGCCCTTATGGCAGAGACCACCCCTGGTCCCCTTGGCCTTCTTCTCCGGCACTTGATAGGGCGCCGAAACCAGCATATTCGTCAGAAGTGGGATAGTTGGTTCTTTGGGCAGCGGAGCCGGATACTGAATCCGCTCCGCTTTCTTTGTCCAGCCCTGAAAAAACAAATAGGGAAGTTTAGACATCTTCCTGGAGTATGCAAGTAAAGGGTGCACCTTGAAATACGAAAAACTTACCGCACTTGCAGGATGGGCCAGGTCATGCCCGCGGTCTTCGGACGTCGCTGGCCAGGTCTCGTTGGCCTTGAAGAGCACCTTCCAGATGTCTTTGTGCGTACTGCTGAAGAACTATCGCAAGGTCTGGTGCTTGGCCGGATCAAACTCCCACAAGTGGCAAGTCTGGCTTTGGCATGGTAGGATCCGGTGAGCGAGCATTACCTAGATCACATTGACAAGCTTGATGTTCTTGTCCACCATGCGCTTGATGCGTGTCTGGAGTGCAGTCAGCTCGTCCGACGAAGACCAGTCCAGGCCTTTCTCTAGCCAGGAGGTGAGCCACATCGGGGCACCGGACTGGAATTTGTGATCCGTGGCCCAGGTGGCACCGCGAGGCTCTGTGACATAGAACCACTGTTGTTGCCACCCCTTGACGATCTCCACGAAGGTGCCCTTGGGCCATGTGACGTTGGGCAGCTTGCTCACCATGGCGCCTCCGCACTCTGCATGTTGGCCATCCACCACCTTCGGCTTCACGTTGAAGACCTTCAACCATAATCTGAAGTGGGGAGGGATACAGAGGAAGGCCTCACACACGACAATAAATGCCAAGATATTGAGGAAGGAGTTGGGGGCCAGATCATGGAAATCCAGCCCATAGTAGAACAAGAGCCCACGGACGAATGGGTGGAGAGGAAATCCCAACCCGTGGACGAAGTGGGGGATGAACGCTACCCTCTCATGGGGCTCTAGGGTGGGGGCGATCTACCCATTGGTTGTAAGCCGGTGGGCGATCTCCTTGGCTAGGTACCCGGCCTCCCGGAGCCTGGTGATGTCCTTCTCCTTGATGAAGGAAACCATCCACTTGCCTTGCGCTCCAGATCTGGACATGACTGGAGTGCTTTTTGGGAGACGTAAAGGATGGAAGCTTGGGTGCTGGAGCTCGAGAATGGATGGGCAGAGAGGAAGAGGGCGTGGGTGAAAGAGGTGAACCCTTATCCCTTTATAAAGGCAGCGAATATCAAGCGCCTCCACACTCGCCTTAAAACTCGCCTATTTCCCAAGGGCCGTGAAAACGACACGGTTGGATTACCCACGCCCATATTGATGAGAATCCCGCAATAAGGGGACACAATCTCTGCTTTGACAAGACGTGCCAGTAAAACCGCATCTCAAAATATGAAGCGGCAGGCGGAAGAATGGTTCGAAATAATGACCAGGTGGTGATGTGGTGTCACACTACAAAATGTTGTCAGTAGATTGGACTCGTGAAATATTATACTCTCTGCGATTGTGTGTGTGGTGCTTGTTTTGTAGAGCCAGACACGTTCTTTGTGTTCGAAGGCTGTTTTGGACTATTCGGAGGAGGAACACGCCTTGCAATACCGAAGACAATCTGCATGCCAGACACCTCGTCATTGAAAGCCTGGTTCAGGTGCTACTGAGGGAGTCCTGGACTAAGGGGTCCTCAGGTGTCCGGCCTGTTGGACATGGGCCGGACTGATGGGCTATGAAGATACAAGACTGAAGATTCTCTCACCCATGTCCGGATGGGACTCTCCTTGGCGTGGATGGCAAGCTTGGCGTTTGGATATGAAGATTCCTTTCTCTGTAACCGACTTTGTACAAACCTAGTCCCCTTCGGTGTCTATATAAACCGGAGGGTTTAGTCCGTAGAGGCAATCATAAACATATAGGCTAGAATTCTAGGGTTTTAGCCATTACCATCTCATGGTATATCAACTCTTGTAATCCCCATACTCATCAATATTAATCAAGCAGGACGTAGGGTATTACTTCCATCAAGAGGGCTCGAACCTGGGTAAAACTTCGTGTCCCTTGTCTCCTGTTACCATCAACCTCAGGCGCACAGTTCGTGACCCCCTACCTGAGATCCGCCGGTTTTGACACTGACAGTGGGTAAGAGCCATCGCCGAGGATGACCGCGTGAACATTGCACCTTCTCACCTTCCCCGGCGGAGAGGATCCGGCTGGATCTGTGACCAGCAGTGAGCAGAGAGAGAGAGGGAGAGAGAGAGAGAGAGTGGCCACCGCCGTCGTGTTTAGATGTGGAGAGGACGAGACAGTGTGAAGAGAGAAACACTAGCAAGCAAGCGCAGCGGCTCCTACCTATATAATGGAGTAGTTTTCTTTTGTTTACCGGAGCCGTCTTGACCTCATCAATGACTGTCGAGAAGTCTTCGTGCACGTGCCCCGGAGGCGCAGTTGTCGTCATTTTGATCTGAAGCAGTAGATTAACATATAACATGAAAAAATGCCACCTAACAAGAAACCATAACCTCACCGCCCCAAGGAGACAACATGAAACCCGTCAGACAAACTAGACGAGGATCAAAGCTCAAATTAAAGATAAAATCATAGAAAAGGGGTCCATCAATAGATGTCCTAATTAACATAGCTGGCTTGACCTAGATGGCAGCCGAGTAGTCTTCATGCATGTGCCCCCAATGACCAACGCCTTGGAGGAACTCAGTTGTCGTTTAACCCTCGTAGTGAACAGAAGCACATGACACCTAATATTGCGAGATGACAAGAAACCTTTTTTTAGATTTCTCATCAGAACTACATCCCTATACAACACAACCTGCACGATATGCAGACGATAGCCAATCCATCTGTGTCTACTGGAGTCTGGTCACATGCATGGATGAACTGGTCTTCTGTGTCATGCAGGGATCGTCTAGGCACCGGCGTCTGTATAGCATTGCTCCAGTACTATTGCTCGTCTCTCTCTTCTATTAACTCACCCGACTTGCGGGGCCGGGGAATGTGCCTATGGCCGGTTCTCAATTGCGGTCCCACATGTGCGTGCAAACGCAATATGACACGCGTTCCATTCGGAGAGCGACATGCCAGACCGACCGACCGTTTGGGGTGCGACACGAACACGACGGGCGTTTTGTATACTCTGTACATGTGTACCACCGCTTTCTTGAGGCTTTGCTCCGTGGCGCAATCGATGGACACAAAATTATACTATTTGAAAGTCGAGGGCGGGGCTTTTCCCCTGCGGTAGGCGGGGCAGTTCCGCCTAGTCGGTTCGAAAAAGACGCGAGAAGATGAGGGAGTAGGCTGCTGCAAACATAGGGCTGTGTGATTTTACAGCGAGTTACTGCTGGACAGGTGGGGCCCCATGATTTGACTTGCCATTATCATTTTAACTACGGTGCTATGACCAGCGTGAGACTCCCAATTCCTGACCAGCTCCATGATATACATGTGCCTCTCCCAATGCTCCACCATGTAGAGCATGGTTAATAGTATAGCCAGCTGCTGGTGTTGCATGAGTATATAAACATGTCATGTCATCAAAAGTTGGTACTATTATTTATTAGTCATACAATAGGGTTGGCTATAAGGTTTTTCTCACTTTCTCTCTATTTCTCTCCTTGTATTAAATGCTTTTCTCTAGGAGCATGTGTAGAGGCTGGCTCTTGCATGAGAGCCCACTCCTCCACTTTTTCCTTGCCTCTCTCCTCCACATATGCAAAAATGCCATGTAAGCGGGCTTATAGCCCACTATTTTACTTGCTCGTACAGGTGCTAAGCCTGCCACATAGGCATAAAGTCTGATGTGGCAAGTTAATTAAGAAGAGAGAGACTAGTTTGGTGACCCCAGGAACAACTAGTGCTAAGCGCGTGTACCTAGGTGAAAAGACAATTTTGAGTCAAGACCTAATTAAATGAAGCAAGCTTAGCAACAAAAAACTAAGCACCCATGCATTGGGGATTTGATTTGCTAAGCCATTTAATGCCCTTAGCACCTCATCTAAGCACCATTTCATTGGAAGAGGCCACTCCTTGGCAAATGCAGTAAATACTACGAAGAAAGAGATAGAGAGAAGTAAAAAACCTCTTATAGTCAATCTTATAGCTAACCTTGTTGTATGAGCGACTAAGTGATGACTATGTATGACATGCCAACATCAGATAGCCTAACACACTGTGTGAAATCTCCCAAGGTGCGACCGTGCGAGCGAGGCGAGGGTCATGGTAGGCATAACCATGATATGGGCTGTTGGCAGCCCTTGGATCTGAGATCGAACGGTCACATGTTAAGTTGCTGAAAATTTGCAGAATAACCCTCCAGGATAGTATATTCACCCATAGGTCTAGAATCACGCCATGCAATCGTTCGATCTCAGATCCAAGGGCTCTCGGAAGCCCGTATCATGGGGGCATGGAAACCTTCGTATCACCTGTAATTTTCTGACGCTTGACGTGTGAACACGCAGATGCATGAAGCCATTTAATTGGGCGTCTAGTAGACATGACATCTAATTGGGCCCCCATAGTACTGTGCATGAATCCATTTATCCACTGGGCAAGCCCACTACCCTGTCGCTCGCATGCCCCACTCAACATTTTTACAATTGAAAAACCGCTAGCAGTTCGCTCCTACTCGTCCCCGGTCGTCCTTTAACATTACGATAATTCGCCCCTAGTCGTCCCGTCCTTTCACATTACAACAATTCCACTAATCCTAACCCTCCTCCCAAATCCATGGCGTCCGAAATCTCCATGATCGGCGGTGAGTGCAAGGTTAAAACCATCACCGGCGATGAGTTCAATGTCATCTACACTCATTCTTCCGTGATGGTGAAAGGATGCCTTGCTCGCTTCAGACACATGTTCGAAAAGTCAAATGATGAGTGGGTCGTTGGGCTAGATGTTGAGTACACCAAAGTCCCGTGAAAAGAGAAGAATCTAAAGGAGGAAGAGAGGAAGAAGCACGCCGTGATCCAGGTTTGCGTGCATAATTTGTGCTTGGTCTACCACATATGCCATGCTGACGTTGAGTGCGAGGATTTTAAGAACTTCCTCAAGGGCGACAAAGTTAAATTCGTTCCTATAGACTTTACGAACGACAAAGAAGTCCTGCGTCGGATAGGCCTCGTTGTAGATGAGCCCTTTGACCTCCAGAGGAATGTGCTGGTGTCCTCCCGTCAGCCTTCAATGCTGACCCTGGCAGCAGCCATGGTTGATCCTTTATACAGTAAACTAACGAAACCTTGATACGTCTCTTACGTATCTATAATTTTCGATTGTTCCATGCTATTATATTATCTGTTTGGGATGTTTAATGGGCTTTAATATGCACTTTCATATTATTTTGGGACTTACCTATTAACCGGAGGCCCAGTGCCAATTTCAGTTTTTTGCCAATATCAAAGGGAATCCAAATGGAATGAAACCTTTGCGAGGATCTTTCTTGGAATAAATGCAATCCAGGAGACTTGGAGTGGAAGTCAGAGACGCAACGAGGCGGCCACGAGGTAGGAGGGCGCTCCCAGGGGGTAGGCGCGCCCCCACCCTCATGGGCCCCTCGTAGGTCCACCGACGTACTTCTTTTGCCTATATATACTCTTACACTCTAAAAACATCCAGGGGAGCCACGAAGCCACTTTTCCACCGCCGCAACCTTCTGTACCCGTGAGATCCCATCTAGGGGCCTTTTCCGGTGATCTGCCGGTGTGGGAATCGATCACGGAGGGCTTCTACATCAACACCATAGCCTCTCCGATGATGTGTGAGTAGTTTACCACAGACCTTCGGGTCCATAGTTATTAGCTAGATGGCTTCTTCTCTCTCTTTGATCTTCAATACAAGTTCTCCTCGATGTTCTTGGGGATCTATTCGATGTAATATTATTTTGCGGTGTGTTTGTCGAGATCCGATGAATTGTGGATTTATGATCAAGTTTATCTATGAACAATATTTGGTTCTTCTATGAATTCTTATATGTATGATTTGATATCTTTGCAAGTCTCTTCGAATTATCGGTTTAGTTTGGCCTGCTAGATTGATCTTTCTTGCAATGGGAGAAGTGCTTAGCTTTAGGTTCAATCTTGCAGTGTCCTTTCCCAGTGACAGTAGGGGCATCAAGGCACATATTGTATTGTTTCCATTGAGGATAAAACGATGGGGTTTATATCATATTTCTTGAGTTTATCCCTCTACATCATGTCATCTTGCCTAAAGCATTACTCTATTCTTATGAACTTAATACTCTAGATGCATGCTGGATAGCGGTCGATGTGTGGAGTAATAGTAGTAGATGCGGAATCGTTTCGGTCTACTTAACACGGACGTGATGCCTATATTTTATAATCATGCCTAGATAATCTCATAACGATGCGCTTTTTTATCAATTGCTCAGCAGTAATTTGTTCACTCACCGTAATACGTGCTATCATGAGAGAAGCTACTAGTGAAACCTATGGCCCCTGGGTCTATTTTATATCATATAAGTTTCCAATCTACAATTCTAGTTTACTATTTATTTTATTTTGCAATCTTTACTTTTCAATCTATATAACAAAAATACCAAAAATATTTATCTTATTATCTTTATCAGATCTCACTTTCGTAAGTGACCGTGAAGGGATTGACAACCCCGTTATCGTGTTGGTTGCGAGGTTCTTGATTGTTTGTGCAGGTACTATGCGACTTGCGTGTAGTCTCCTACTGGATTGATACCTTGGTTCTCCAAAACTGAGGGCAATACTTACGCTACTTTGCTGCATCACCCTTTCCTCTTCAAGGGAAAACCAACGCATGCTCAAGAGGTAGCAAACCTCCGCCCAAGTTTCATCGTGCATGGCACTGGAATGTACTAGATATACACCACATCAATTACGCTGCAATGGATGCCTACCTTTGTTTCAATATCTACAAGGGCTGGATGAAGAGCGAGAGACAAGTGTGTGGTTCAAGCAAAGAAGTATCGGCCAAGAGGAAGAGGGACAAGGACGAAGTCGAGCACATGGACGAGGAGTCCGAGTAAGGTGGCAGTGTTGTTGCTCATGGTGGTTGTAATGCAGTGTCTACCGGATTAGTTGCTTAGTTTAATTTTAGGGTGCTTAGTTTTATTTGAGGGGTGTGTTGTGCTGAGCCCCCAGCAGAACTATGTTATGTTCCTTCTTGTTACTTTAACTCTTTAGTACATACATACTAGTATTTCTTATAGTTCATCTTGTAGTTGGTAGTACTACCACTCGTTTCTTCACATTATATACGTACAATATATATGGCCAACATCATATAGCTAGCAGTTTAGTTGTCAAAGAATTTCAGGGTGCTTAGTTTTATTTGAGGGGTGTGTTGTGCTGGACACCGTTCACTACAAAAAACACATCCGTGACATTTTG
The DNA here is from genome assembly GCF_056163025.1 of Triticum urartu. Taxonomy (NCBI): domain Eukaryota; kingdom Viridiplantae; phylum Streptophyta; class Magnoliopsida; order Poales; family Poaceae; genus Triticum; species Triticum urartu. The sequence continues at coordinate 365,661,348 of NC_141874.1, read as the reverse complement.
GGCCGAATGAATTTTTTTCCTGTCATGCTTATGACACTTCTATGATGATAATTGTGAAAAAACCCAGTATCATCATAGATGTGGTGGGCTCCTACTTCTATGACAAAAAATCATGACAAAAATGGGCTTTTCGTCCTAGGCAGGCCGGAGACGCAACTGCATGACATTCTTTGGGCCGTCCGTGACAGAAAAACCATGGTAGAAGCGAGGGCGAGGAAAATTTCTGGGAGTTCTCGGTTACAGTGGGTGGTCGGGGGCCAAGAGATGTACGTTTCTCTCGTACACGTACGCGCGTGGGTGCGAGGCGTTGAGCTCTAACTGAACCCGAGCGATTGCACTGTAGGCTACGCGTTACTGAACCCGAGCGATCGATCGATGGCTGTTAACTGAACTCGATTGATTCCTTCGCTACTGCTCCTAACTAAAGCCGATCGAACCCTGCTGCCTCCTTCCCTTGATGAACAGTGAGCGTTGTTGGGAGGGGGGGTGGATGAATAGTTCCCGGTGGGGGGTTGGATGAACAGGACCCTGTGGTACTAGAGGCCGTTGCCGCTGGATGAACAGGACCCCGATCGAGCCGGTTGGGGGTGGATGAACAGGACTCCATGGAGGGCTGGATGAACAGGATCCCGTGGAGGGCTGGTTGAACAGTAGCCGGTGGAGGGCTGGATGAACAGTAGCCCGTGGAGGGGTGGTTGAACAGGACCCCGTGGAGAGGGTTGGTTGAACAGTAGCCGGTGGAGGAGCGGTGGAGGCTGGATGAACATGAGCCCGTGGATGAACAGTCGCATGTGGAGGCTGGAGGAGGTCGACGGTGGATGAACAATAGCCCGTGGAGGCTAGAGGAGGTCGACGATGGAGATGAAGAGTATCCCGTGGAGTCCCGTTTTGCGGGACGCCACACCCCTCCTGATGAACAGGACCCCCTTTTCGACTGTAACGCTCCAACACAAGTCCGTTTCCTCCGTTTTACGGTATGCCACACCCCTACCGATCAACTGGACCCCGTTTCGACCGTAGGAGGCCCAAGAGAAGTACGTTCCCTCTGTTTTGCGGTATGCCAGACCCCTCCTAATGAACAGGACCCCGTTTCGACCGTAGCCGGTCGAACACAAGGCCATTTCCTCCGCTCTGCGGTACGCCAGGCCTCGCTTCGACCGGCTATTCCGTCCAAGCCAGTTGGCTCCCGATGAACACGACGACGACACAGTTTCTCCGTTATGACCCAGCAATGTAAACGAGCCCTGGCCGTACGTATGCGCGAGTAGGCGTTCGAGATCCCGCCCGTATGTACGTATGTGGCCGTATTTACTTTCTTGCACCCTGGCCGGTATATGTACATATACACGATATTAACGGGGCTGCGTGACATGCTACGTGCGCGCCTCTACTATGACACGTGCCCTTCCTTACACGGCCACGGTTCATCGCTATAGCCTACAGACAGACCGATCGACCAGTATGTACATACATGTTCGCGACCAGAATGACAATGCTACATACGCTTCGACCAGGTGGGTCCTGACTATCAGGCACTTCCTTGCATGCAAAGATGTAACTGGTGGGTCCCAGCAGTCAGGGGGGAAACGTTTTTTTGTGAAATACGGTGGGCCGTCCGGTGGGTCCCTGCTGTCAGGTGGAGGAATAATTATTTTCCGCGTAATAAGGAGGGGCTTCCTTGCTGCTGCTGTGGACCCAGTTGTCTGCCTCTCCACATACAGTACTCTTCCAATGGAAGTCGTTCCTTGACCACGTTGACCACGCCACACCGAGAGCACCAGGGCGGTGGATGACAACGAGGCCTAGTAAGGGGAGAACGCGGAGCTGGGGAAGACGCAACAGTGGAAGCCCACACGGAGAGGAGTACGAGGGTTCACTGGTTTGGCTGTGGTACGAGCATGGGGAGTATTCATTTTTTGTACGTAATAAGGAGGCACTTCCTTGCATGCGAAGATATAGCTGGTGGGTCCGACCTGTCAGCGGGGAAAATGTTTTTTCGCGAAATACAGAGGCCCTTCCGGTGGGTCCCAGCTGTCCGGTGGAGGAATCATTATTTTGCGCGTAATAAGGAGGAATTTCCTTGTGTGCGGCTGTGGACCCAGCTGTCAGCCTCTCCACGTATCGTCCACTTCCGATGGACGTCGTTCGTTGACCACGTTGACCACACCGCATCCAGAGCACCAGGGCGATGGACGGCGGTGAGGCCTAGGAAGGGAACGACACGGAGCCGGGGAAGACGTGGCAGTGGATGCCCACGCTGAGGGGAGTACGAGCGCTGACTGGTCGGTTGTGGGGTAAGGTTGACGTCGCCGGAAAATTACAGGATGTGCGGGTGGGTAGAGGGATGGCCTGGCGACAGCATAACCGGTCACGGGAGGAGGGAGCAGGCAGTCCCGCCAGTGCTGGTTTGGGCTGCTGGAGCAGGAAGATCAGAGATTGAAGAAGCACGACGGCTGTTTGATGGACATCCAACAGTCACTGCTCCGTGTTGACTAAGTTGACAAAGCCTTGCGTACGCGTCATTTTTTTAGGACAACATCATCATGAACCTAGTAGGCCCAGAAGTGAGCCTCCAAATTTGTGGAAAACAGCATACAACCCATTAGCCATCATTTTCAATAATTTACAGCCCATTTGCTAATTCTTCAGGATATTTGAAGCCCATATTCTTTTTATTAGCATTACAGACCATATATTCTGGGCACTGCTAAAAAATTCAACGAAAATTTTCATATTTTGGTGGGGTCCGAACTCTTTTAATCACGAAATTTCAAGTCACGTGAAAAATAATTTTTAAAAAATTATATCAAAATAAAATTCAAAAAACAATTCTCCACAAAAAAATGAATGAAATTTAAAATCTTAACTAGCAAGATGCCTGTGCGTTGCACGGAACATGAAGATGCATTTGTATAAGTAGTTTATCTTGTGGGACAAAAGACGATATTTTAATGTAATTGCTAGTTGGCTTTGGTTTTTATAAGAGTAGAGAATAGAGAAATCCAGAAAAATGATATTTTAATGTAATTGCCGGTTGGCTTTGGTTTAAAAATTTACAGACGGTTGGCCCGTGGAGGGGATGTAAGTAGTAAGAAATGGGCTCCCCCAAAAAATTTACAGCCCATTTGTGGAAGATGCGATAGTGTAGTGGCAGGTGGAGGGGAGTACGAGGGCAACAACATGCAACTCAACCTTACAAACAGTACAAAAATCCCAAGGATTAATTGTTCATAAAATTTTTAGACAAAACCTAGATTGAACATGGCAGTAACATCTAACCCAATCACTCGTTTTCGCAGTCACAAACAAATGGATCGGTCTGATCCATAAAATCAACATCCTATGCAAAAAAATTATTTCAGGATAACTACAACTTGTTGTAAATAGAAGACGAACACGTTTAGAAGCCCATTTGTCCACCTGAAACTTCTTTTTTTGCTGTTCAACGTGTCCGTCCGTGAGAAATATCTTGCGGTAAAACTTAAGCCTCATGGACAATAGTAACCTCGCATTCAACAGGAAGAATGTGACAAAGCTTCTGTTTGCCTGGTTGGATGCATATCCTTCCATTGTTATTGTCCTCAAATGAATGTCATGAGAACTGAGAAAATCCTGGTGCTTATTACGCCACGGATTAGTTATATGTTTTCCCCATGTGGTTGCGGTACCTAAGTAGACATGAATATTTGAAAACAGTTAAGGTCTGAAAAAAGAGTATGTCGAAAGAGCAACAACTGAACGGTTAATTCTAGTACAATATATACGGTCTTTCAATGTACATGAAATCATCACCTTTATATATAAATTCTCCAGGGACCAAAAGCATCGCAACAAGCCAATAATTATGTTCAGATCATAACTAAACATTTTGATATATAAGATCTTGATAGAATCCAGCAACATTGATAGGCTATCCATGGATGAACTCTTCATTGAGCATATAACATAATATTAGTACCCAAAGTGTACTCCAAGATGACATAAAACTTGTGTGCACAAATGAAAAATGCAGCTTATGATTACAAATGTGTACATGATAATATACGGTACCTGAAAAAGTGAGGAGCCAAATACCAACTTGTTGTGATCATCAAACAAAGCACTAATTAGACCCAAGGTCTCCAGTTTGGGCGCAGAGATGACAGTTATTTGTGAAGGTTTATAACAATCATCAAGGAGCAACCTTTGAAGTGAAGGGGCATCTTTGATGATGAGTTGCTGTCCTTCAAAACAAATTCCAATGCTCTTAAGTATAGCGACTTTATTTGGAGACAACTGATAGGGATTTCTATTCCCAAAACAATTAGCAAGTGCTCCAGGGCAGGGCAACTAGAGTGGATGATGCTGTGGAGTGAGGCCTCCGACAGATAAACCACCACAAGCGGAAGTTTTTTTTAGTAGTGGGAGTCGAAGCATTTGTACCAGATCGTTTGGTAGATGGCACCGGGTGAAGGTGGTGGTGTGGAGAGAGGAGGAAAACCGCGAGATGGACAATGGTGGTGTGGACATGAATTCTTGGTGTGTTCATGGTATGAAACTTTCATGGTAATGGTAGAACTCAAACTGCTGGAGTTTTCCGAATTCAGGGGATGTCAGCCAAGCGTCCACCGTGTCGGTTATGGACAACAGGTAGCGTGTCGGGATGCAGAGGCATTGAACGGGGCCCTGCTGGTGAGAGGAGATGATGGCTCTGAGGAGATCAAATTCAGGAAGGACAAATATCTGACGACAGTCGAGATTGAGGGGCACGGTGTGCCATAGAGGGCGCCGAGAGGACTTGTGTGCGACAACAATCCTTGGTAGGGAGAAGCGAGATGATCTCCTCAAGGATGACGTCCGGGAGATTGCTGATGCGGTCCACCAGAGATTCTACCGGTTCCTCAGATCCGGGTGGGGGGCTCGCCGCTTCTCCCCGCACTGCCGGGTGCGGGATCTACAACCGGCGTCGTCGCTGGCGGGAGCCTCATCTTCTTGGCGCTGGGGCCAGCCGACTCCATTTTCCTCGTGGGCATCGCACCGAGCACGGTTTTTGAGCAGAGTAGCCAGAGATGAGCCTAGTGGCAGTGCGAGTGGGGAAGAAGGAGGGCTGGGGTTTTCTGTAGGAGTGGAAGAAGAGGAGCAGGCGTTTTCTGTACGAGTGAGGAAGAAGGTGAGCGGGGGTTTTCTGGACGAGTGAGGAAGATGGGGAGCGGGGGGAACTGGGGGGGGGGCGATGAAAGGGAGATAGTCCAGCGAGCTGTAGTATAAGTGAAAGCGAGGAGGAAGGAGGGTTTTTCTGGGATTTCCTCCTCTTCAAGAAATATGGGCTTCTCCTATTAGAGACACTCTCCAGCTCTCCAGCTTATGGCCCATTCGAAAGAAAAAGAGACGCCTCTAGCTTATGGCTACTCATCGGTAACCTTTTTCAACTTGGCATCCATCAAATTAAAGGATGCGGTACTGGATGCAGACACTCACACTGGCCGCATAGCACGGCAAAGTGAGGTGTCAAATAACAGGCCTACAATATACTTACTAGATTGTGAAGGTTCACATGCTAGTTAACATTCACATTAAACTAAGCTTCAAAAGATATGGTATGCATACTAACATTCAGAAGAACAAAAGTTCAACATGTTTATGCATCTCAATGATTCACCATACTATAACCAATACAAAGCTGTGAGAAGGTGTGGAAATAAGGAAAATCGGTCGATCCTTCTCTGAGCAAAGGGCCTCCTGACGCACGCATTAATTTCCTGGGCATGCTTGTTTCTTCTCAATGTTGCGAGCACTTTGAGCATGTTGGCAACTCCATAACTAGGTAGATGCCTCATCTTTCAATTGATGCGGACACATTTGTAGAAAACACATGAGGCAATAGAGATGACTCAACATGAGTCCATATTGTGCAGTTCCCCTGAAATCATCTTCATTGTCCTGAATCTTAAAACAATAGCTATTCTTAAACAGTGTTGCAAAACAGTAGCACATATCAATAGCTCGGCATGACAAAACACGATCATCTGGACGAAGGTGATACTGACCTGCCCGAGGAAGATTATATATAATTTCATAAGTTCTTAGTTGATTTCCACCTTCAGCTACACTGCTTTTTTCCTCCTCCACACATGACAGGATCGTTCCGCACTACAATCAGCAAGTCAACGTACAAATAAGCTTATTTCATCTTGCGGTGGTCATTGTACCTAGTTACGAATGTAGGAATACCTGGAGCACCATGAGGTTAGGTGACAGTAGGTAGATGCAGCCATATAAATTTTGTGCGGTGCTACAAAAATAAGGTTTGTATCCCTTCCCATTATGAGAATTCTTCTTGAAGTTGGTAGAATGTGACGGCTTGTTCTTTGCATCAAACTTGCCTTTCCCCTAAGATTTGTTCTTGTTGTTTTGGGGCTGGTTGGGCTGGAAGTTCTTCTCATGTACCATGTGGGCATTAGAAGCTCCCTCAGCGACCCGAGCACGTGTGTCTTTTGCTCTCTCCTTCTCTTCAAAATCAAGAGTGCTAATGAGATTCGAACCGGAAAAATCATGTCTCTTGTTTTTCAGAGAAGTGGCAAAATTGTTCCATGAAGGTGGAAGCTTGGCAATGATGGTCCTAGCAACAAATTTGTCCGGCAACACACACTTAAAGTACTCAAGTTCCTTAGCAAGTGACTGTACCTCATGAGTCCGTTGAACAGCAGAGCGCTCATCAATCATCTTGTAGTCACATAATTGCTCCATGTCGTACAACTCATTGCCAGCGCCCGAGGCTGCAAACGTGGCCTCGAGCGCATCCCACATTTCTTTGCCGTTATCAAATGACATATATGAATCCACAATGGAATCGTCAAGAACACTTAGCAGGGCGGCTTTGAAGAGGGTATCCATGTTCTCAAAAGCTTCCTGCTGTGTAGGATTAGGATCGCCCTCAGGATTACCCTTAGTGGCGTCATAGCAGTACATGATCTGAAACCAATATACTGCTCTTGTGCCCCACCTTTTATATTGCACCCCCTTAAAAGTAGGCAGCTTCAAAAGCGCAGCAAAACCACTCGGAGTAAATTGCCTGTAATCAGGTTTTTGGATTGGATTGTTGAATATATGAGCAATTTACTATGAGATTTAATTCGAATCAACAGTAAATAGATCATGACGACAATTGCAAAGATCAAAGTAATGATGCGGACTAAACCAGGAGGATAGAATCACATACTTTACAGCGGGAGCAGAACCGCTGTGGTTGATGTTGTCACTCATGTTGTTGATGAAGAGGTTACCGAGGTCGAGGAAGAAGGCTGTCGTTGAGGAAGTCGTCGCTGGCAGCAGTCTCATGAGTGTGCTCCCAAAAAACCTGATCGCCCCTCTCCCGTACATGATCCTAAAAGGCGGGGTTCGGAGGACTGTTGTCCCTTCTCGTGGTGCACGCTGGAAGGAGGGATGGAGAAGAATAGCGTGGCGATGCTAAGATCTGGAACGGTGCGAAACCATATGATACATCAGCGGCTAGGGTAGAGCCTGTCAGGTCGGTCGTGCGAGTAAGACCAAGTATAATAGTACTCCCTCCGTCTCGGTTTACAGGGCATGCACATCGTTCTAGGTTGAGAATTTAACTAGCTATATATGTATTATATGTGATGGAAAATTTATGTTTAGAAACTATAGCTGCTTAAGAATCCAATGATATACTTTTGGTGACATATAACTCATATTTAGTTAGTCAAATGGATGATCTAGAACTACGCGCACACCCTCTAAACTGAGACGGAAGGAGTAGGCCTTTGGCCCAAAACCCACGTCCAAGTCAATAATAGCCCCACTATCCAAAAGAATCAGAAATGGATCAGTAATTAAGGTGTCAGTTAATTATTAATTAATGACTTAATAAATTTTCCGACCAACAAAAATATAGACCACATGCATAGCTTTTGTCCTTGGACATGCTCATTCCCAAAGAGCACGCGTAAATAGAGCACATTATAAATTGGTGCAACTCACACTCACCTAGTAGCAGTATGGGACTAAACTTTAGTCCCACTCACACCACACTTCAAGCATGGTTAATAGTATAGTCAACATCCGGCTATATGAAGTTAACACATCATCTAGAACCAACCTAATAGCCTGCTAGTACAATAGTTAGTCCCTTTAGTATAATACTATATCATTAATAATGGCCCCACCTTTTGTCTCACAAAATATGTTGGAGCTCCTGCTAGAACCGGCTACAAGTTTACAACCTGCTTCTCTTCTCTCTCTCCTCTTCCTTCTCCTTCAACTAAGCACAAATACTATATTGAATTCCTTATAGCCTGCTTTTGTCATCTAATTATAGTACTTGCTCTAAAGTTACTCTCCATTGTGTAGTCTGAAATGCTGAGCATGCAGCGGGCGGTGCCCTCGGTCGGCGCACTGCTTCAACGGCGGAAGCAGTGAGAGGTCACGTTGCACTGACTTGCCATCAATGTGGAGCGGCGGGTGCAGCTGGCGCCGGGCGGGAAGCGCGCGCGGGAGGGGGGAGGGGTTTTCGGTGGGCCAAGAAGGTGAGAAGCCAACTTGGGATCGGTCCAGACGGGGAAATATCATGTGCTCCCATACTCACTAGTTTCATGCATATGACACTAGTCTATGTTACTACCTTCATAGTGCAAAGTAACATAGTACAATAATGTTATAGATGGCTTCATTTATTAGCTTGTAGACTCATCTTGTCTTGGGAAGCGCTATGTTACAGTAACATATTATGTTACCACTTCTCATTAACTACTTGGCACATAAGCAAAATTTTCTTGGAGTGCGCTAAGTTACTCCCACTACAAACTAGCCATACAAAGTGTGGGCTATGTAGAGGGTGTAGTACGCAAGCTTCTCATCGTTTTGCGAATTGACATGACACATCAAAGTAGTAGTTTTTTTTTCAAAATGTACATCAAAGTACCCGTGTAGTAGTCTCCAAAAAGGGCCGACCATATCCATGGCTACCATCCCATACCGTGCTCCGTCATTGAGTATTTGCACGATTCACATGCCATTGAAGAAAAAAAACTGCGTACGTTCTGATGAAGAAAAAATATTGAAAACAAACACGCCACCACATCATGGTCGAACTTTGATTCGTCCATGCATGGTTCCCGACCCTCCACTAAGTGAACAACTACCAAACGCGTTAGATTATCACGTGAGCCGTCTCTTCATCCAGAAATGAGCTCCACCATGTACCCGCGCACGTGTGTTAGGGAATGAGGCACATAGTACGTGCATCCGTGCGTGCAATTTTTCTCCTCGTGCATGTACTCCTTTTTGTGTGGGTGATTCGTGCACATACTCGGCCTACACTGGTGACCGTTGGTGAGTCTCACTTATATCTACATCTCAACATGTACATCTATATCTGCATCTACATCTACACTACATCTACATCTACATCTACTATAGTACAACAAGTTTTAAACATGAGACCATCCATTTTCTTGCATGACACGACCAGCCGTATTGCTTCTTGCTCATTGTCTCTCTCAAAGTGCGTCCGGCAGGCAATTTTGCCGTCGATTGAGGTCGGTTCGCTCACACTCGGTCCCACATGTTATAAATCTAAAAAGAATACTCTGACCAGCGGACCATTCAAAGAAGTATATTTTTCACCCTCAAATGTAAGTTGATGGACAAATAACCCCCCAAAGTCAATTTTGGTATGATTTTTACCCTCAAATCTCTAAAACCGGGTATATCACCCCCTTGAGCGGTTTTAGTGTTCACATGTTAGAGTTTAGGAGGTTTTGATTGTTGAATAGGAATTGACTAATTATTTACACTAATGAAATGGCAACAATGCCGTCGGAAGCCGCGGATGTCGTCGGAGATATACCCAATGGACCCCAACCTTCCCTACGAGGAGAGGAGATCACGCTGGTGCCTTTCAAGCTCAAGGGGTCGTCGAGCTACCTCGTCTGCTCGTCGCCCGCCTACCTCTGGTCCTCCCAAAGCCTCTATCATTATCGCACAGCTCACGGTGGTGCTCATTTGCAGGTGAGTGCTGGTAGCTAGGAGAAATAGTTGAGTTAATCGAGCCCTACTTAAAAATCAATTATGTCCTTAGCCTAAGCTCCTCCACTACTAGAAGAAAACTCCTGCAGAGGAAGTCGATGAGAGGCAGCACCGTGCTACCTACATTGGTCGTTTGATTCATAGGATAGAATGCTATCAGATTTTTCCCGTGTTAATTGGCAATCTAGCATCCACCCAACTTTTTTTCACTTCCTTTGTTTTTCCTGTGACAAACATATGTTTTTTTAGGGAACACTGTGTTAATGCTATGGGATTCAAGTGGACATGCCACTCCAACCCTTTATTTTTCTTTACGAAGAGAGTACATGTTGCTGCAAGAGCACCGTGTTAATGATTTGCCACTGCAAGAGCCGCCTATATTAATTAACCGTGCAACAGTTCATTTAGTAGTACTAGGTTAGTAAGTGACCTTGCAATTGGCTCTTCTCCTCTTCCGTATGTCAAACAATAATGATGGTACTACAATAGCACTTCTGGCAATCTGACACTGAATGAACTGCTGCACGTCCACCGCTTGTAAGCAAAAGTTTCTCCTCGTGCTGCGAGCCACCACGCACGCGTTGGCGAGGGAGCTCGTTGTTCTACGAGTTGACGGGACACATCAAAGTTATTTAGTAATCTCTCCAAAAAGGGCCGACCATGTCCATGGCCACCATCCCGTGCTCCGTCATTGAGTACATGCACTATTCATGTGCCATCGAGGAAAAAAATATTGCATAGTACTAGGTGCCATCGAAGTGCACGACTCACTTACGCATTGCTTATCTCCATTTTCTTGCATGACACGTGCACCTTGATGCTAGATGTCCCGCCTGTTGGCAAAAGGACGAACAAAGCTCACATCAAAAAAGTGGAAGAACATAGGGCATGTTTGGTTCCCAGCCTAAGGTTGCCCCGTCTAACCTTAGTCATGCCACAACATCTTAGACATGTGCTTGGTTCATTGCAACACTTGTGGCTTGCCACACTTCTCTAGTTATTTGGTCCACATGTCATAGGCTCAATTTTTTTGCCAAATCTTGCCACCCTTGTGGTGGCCATAGCCACACTTTTTGTGGCAGCCACACTCTGCCTAAGGTTAGTTGTGGCAAAGGGGCTGTTTGGTTCTAGGCCTAGCATTGCCACACATTTTTTCCAAGCTTGCCTAAGGTTATTTCATCAAAATGAGAGCCATAAGTTGGCAAGCCTAAGGGAATCTTGCCTTATTTTGTGTGTGTATGCCATGTGGGGTCCAAGTGTGGCTTGACTAAGGTGTGGCTTGAACCAAACACTCACTTCATAGATTCTATCCTCATAGATTCCCGACGACCGAGAAAGAGCAAGGAACCTCGCGGTAGAGCGTCTGCACTCATAATATTTTATATTACTCCCTCCGTCCAGGTGAATAAGTCATCTTTGGTTGTGCAACTAACCACTGCATGTCGTGTTTTTGGTAGTCTCGAGTCATTGAAAACATGCATGCCGACATCTCCTATTGGTTGATATGTCAAGAAACAAGAATGTTTATTTGCTAATTAATAGCATTACATGCACACCCGACGACCGAGAAGGAGCAAGGAACCTCGTGGTGGAGCGTGTGCACTCATAATATTTTATATTATTCAATGATATAATATCAACCAATCATCTCCATAGTAGACCGGAAGTGTACGAAACATGGCAACCCAATGTAGTTACATCATACTACATGGATAACCCATGCTATCACCATATTTCTTGGTCTCTCTCAAAGTGCGACGGGCTGGCGTTTTTGCCGTCTATTGAGGTCAGTTAACTCATCACATGTTAGCGACATGCGAAGAGCATTCTAAAAAATTACTATACTCTATTGTTATGCCAAGAAGAGGAAGCACTTTGACCGACGGACCAAACGAGACAGGCGTGTCGTGCCGTGAGTGGGTCCAGTTTCTCGTTTTGAACTTGTTTGGTGTAGTAGTAACACTTGGTTTTGACTATTGATAATATTTTATATAGGTCCTAATGTATTCTTCGAGGATGCCTTTGACTATTGATACAATTTTACGTAATTTGAAAACTATATCATTTGAAGATCCTTTCGCGTTCCGTTTAAAAAAAGACCCTTTCATGTACGGATTTGATGTATGCTTTGACCAACTTGCATGTCCTATACTACTCTTGTTTGGATACTCTAACTTAGCTAGAGGTTAGACAACTCATGACTAACCATGAACTAACTGTAGCCAAAGAGGTGTTTGGTGACTGGGTTAGATTGACAATAAATGCACTTGATGGAGAGAGAAAAGTGATTTTTTCAGTGGGCCCAATGAGAACATCTCCAATTAGCACCTCTTGGGTGGGATAGTTTTTTTGATGAGTTCGGTGCAACTTGCTCCAATTTAACCCTCATGCTTGGATACTTTAGGGCTATTTGAGACCCAACTAGCTCAAACTAACTCTAACTCATGGATCCAAACAGGGCCAAAGTTAGTCTCAGAAAACGCATTAAGCCCTATATGCATGGACAGACGGAGTACATGATACTAGCAAATGCTCACCATTAGTAGTAGTTCATTGGTTAGTTTCAATTTTTGATTCATTTGCTATGCTGCTACCGTCCAATATTCATGTGTGGTTGTTTCTAGAGTAAAAAAAGGAGGTACTAGTACTTACTGAGGGAAAGGTGAAGTGATGGTTGCTTCGCCCGAGCAACTTCTTACTCTGGGAATATGGGAGTACCAGCGGATTCAAAGAATAGAGAAATGATGGTTGCTTCGTCCGAGCAACTTATTCTGGCGAAGGTGGGGCTCTATGATTTTACTGCTCACTAGTCATTACTACTGCGGTGCAACAACTGGGGTGAATCTTTCCATGCAGTTATGCACTCAATATTGCTACATGGCAGGTGGAGCCGGATGAAGGATGTCCCACATGTCGGTGAAACAAAGTTGAATTGTTTCTGGCATTGCTAACAATCCTTTAGGATTTGTTTATATGTACGCATAATTTTAATGAAATTGTACTAGGATGCTATGAAGGTTTCAACTTTGGTTCCCACAGGAAAAAAGGTTTCAACTTAGGATTGATGTGTCCTCTTGCCTCAAGATTATCTCGTTACAACACTCCATCAAATACAAATGAAACTACCATGGTTGCTAATGCATCTCAATGGTTTGCAGATCTGCGCCAATATTCACATCACAACTGAAGACAAAATTGTGAGAAGGTGTACAAATAAAGAAAAATATATAATTGATCAATGTTGTTCGTAGGCATGGCTCCATTTCCTGGGCACACTGTTCATTGGTTGGAAGCTAGTTTCACCCAACTCTATAGCCAAAAAAGAGGTGTATCACTATAAAAAAAATACATTTCCGCGATGATACGTGTTTGTCATAGTAGGTCACGTTTTCTGTCATGCATGTACATCCATGATAAATTTATGACAGAATCAAGATAGTCATACCTGTGCTGTCGTAGAAGTGTTCCATGACATTACCAAAATTATCATCATGGAAGTGTCCACTTCCATGACGATAAATCGCGCATCACAGAAGTGCTTTCGTCAAGGGTGACCGACACGTGGCATCCACCGTAACGAAACGCCGTTAAGCTATCGAGTCCGATTTTGGATCCGATAACCCGTTAACAACCCCGACCAATGGGGATTTTTCCACGTGTAAAATCATCATTGGCTGGAGGGAACACGTGTCGGCTCGCCGTTGGGACAGATGTCATCCACTCATTGGACCCAAAGCGCCTATGATACGTCGACACGTGGCACGGACCAAAAGAGGCCCATTCCTGTGAAAAGGCCGGCCCGTTTGACTTGGTCAAAAGGTGGCGGGCCGGCCCACGGCAAGCCTGTTAATGGCATGTTCACATATAGCCCATTTACAGCCCGCTAACCCAGGGCCCGCTTACGACCTGTCCGAATTAAGCCTAGTAGCGTCATCTGGGCCGTCCAATATAATTCCAGCCTGTTTTAACTTCCGGCCCATGTAGGGACCATGACGTATTTTGGCCCATATGAGGCCCTTAGTAACCCTCGGCCTATTAATGGCCCGTGGTAAAACTGGCCTGTAATGAACAGTGTATCACTTTATACCCATTAACGGCCCATTATTCCGTTGGGCCATTTCCAGCCCATGTTATCTTTCAGCCTTCTCAGGGCCCATTTATTCTTGGGCTCATTTCCAGCTTCGTTTACTTTCGGCCCGTTACTGTCATTTTTCTTCTTATGGGCCAAATTCAGCCCGTGGTTACAGTCGGCCCATTTGTGGCCCATTAATACGTTGGAACGTTTTCATAGCGTCATCTAATACGGCCGATTAATGACGACCCGTTATGGTCGGCCCGTTATGGTCGGCCCGTTATGGTCGGCCCGTTATGGTCGGCCCGTTATGGTCGGCCCATGAACGGACGATTTCAACTCTAGCCTATTTATGGCCATAATGTGGTCTATTATTGGCCCTTGTTTGGCCGACTGATCATACGGCCCGTAGAAGGCCCATTGATGATACGGCCCGTAGAAGGCCCATTGTGTCTATGGCCCGTATAAGGCCCATTGTTTCTACGCCCCATAGAAGGCCCATTGTTTCTACGGCCCTTAGAGGGCCCATTATTTCTACGGCCCGTAGGAGGCCCATGTTAAGTAAAGTAAATATGTAGCCCATGGTTAATGTGGCCTAGTTTTAAAAAATAGGCTATTGCGGCCACTAGCAAACCGCGGAAAAAGAACTGCACTGATTACAAGAAAACAAATAAACAAGACAATAAGGAAATAAATAGGCAAGCAACTTACGCTAGGCTATCATGGCTATTACACATGTTACATCCACTGGGCATCAAAGTTCGCCACCAGTGCAAATATAGGGAACAAAGCAGCATATAAACGCCGCAGAAAAACAAGTCCAGAACTGAAACCACTTCAGAAGAGCTCAAGAAACAATATCTTTGGTACCCATAATGCTGGCAAGATGCTTAGCAAGCTTATTAACTTTCTCTTGTTTGGCGCTTAAATCCTCCAGCACTTGCTATTGCACCAGAAAGTATGCATCTGAATTCTGCAGGGACTTCCTTAGTCCTTCGGCTTCCTGTCGCATAACATCTGATCGATGTCTTTCAACTTGAAGTTGAGACTCAAGAAGCCGAACTGATTCAGGCAGCGAGTTCGAAGAGCTGGTGCCAACAGTAGTAGCCAGTAACTCGAACACTACATCAAGATAGGACTTTGGGGTTGTCTCAGTGTCTTCAATATAGTTTTTATTAGCATTCTTGGAGACCAACAGGGATGTCTCACTATCTTCAACCTTATCTGCATTACTTCCTGTACCATTGCATAACAGGGTAATCTTCTCCAATATTTTATCCGCATTCTAAAAGAGAAACAAACAAACAATAACAACACTGTACCATTGCATAACAGGTTTACAATGTAGTATATGAAACTCATTTTGGTAAACCAGTTCAGTAGTAAGGTGGTCAGGATAACAGCATGAAACAAACATATATCTATGTAGCATGGTCACTGTATGGTCTATATCATTCTAGTTTATGTTGCCCAATCAAGATAGATACAGTTTGAATCATATCTATTTAAGAAAAAGCAGCTTAGACAGAATATAAGTGTGGGAAACTACACAACAATAACAACACTTGTAAGGTGCATGGCATGAGAATATAACTGTTTATTCAATTGAAACTGAAATCAACATAGAGCAAGTTACAACAGCAAACACGTTAAAGAAACAGGTTTAAAACATACCTGTTGTGCCATTGGAGTTTCAATTGCATCCTTCAAATTTGAAATTAGTTGGTATGAGTAAATACAGTGATGCAAGAGTAAAGTAATATGAACCATAGCTACGTAACCTAACCTGAGAACAATTCTTCTTCTGCTTTAAGCATTGACTTGGGGTTCGGAGTGGTGGTCCTTGTGCTTTGGGCACTACAGTTGCCTTACTAACTGCTCATGTTTGGGTGCTCTGTGGTGGAGATGGTGTTGTGTCAACGGGAACTGGGTTACTATCTGCTGGGGTTGGGGTTAGAAGGGGTGTAGCTGGTTCTCTGTCCAACTTGGTAGGGGTACAATCTGCGTGAGTCTGGGTTATGTGTGGTGCGACTGGGACAGAGAACCCAAACATAACCCAGACTCATGCAATACAACATATGCATGATATGAGTAATATAACCCTGCCAAGTTTGAGCATACACCTCAGGGGGATAATAGGTCTGGTCATCTGCCTCTGAATCCTCCTCTGAAGAGCTATTTGTAACCAGCAAGATATCTGCTTCACCAGGTAGCATTGTCTGCTCTGAAGATCTTGTTTTCACTCCAGATTTCTCCATCACCAATTCAAATGGCTGATGCACAGGAAGAGCAGTTGAATATACAAACATTGTCGACAAAAGCAATGAGAAATACAAAAAAGGACGGCATGATATAATTCACATATATGACGCTTGGCTAAACGACATGGCATTGCATAATTCACATATATAATGCCTTGCAACAAGATAGCATTGCATAATTCACATATATAATGTCTTGCAACAAGATGGCATTGCATAATTCACATATATAAATGGTAATTAGACACTAAACAGGTGGCATTCACACAAAGCATGTCTAAAATAAGCAAATGACATAGCAATGCAAGATACCATACGCACGCTATGAGCATCATAACCTTGCCAAGTTAGAGCATGCCCTCGGGGCGGGGGGGGGGGGGGGTAGGACTGGTCATCTGTCTCTGAATCCTCATCCGAGGAGCTATGTGTAACCAGCAAGACATGTGCTTCGTCAGATAGCATGATAGCATTGTCTGCTCTGAAGACCTTGTTTCCACTCCAGATTTTTCCATGACCGTGCCGAATGGCTAATGCACAGGAAGAGTAATTGAATGTACTAAAATTGTTGACAAATTTAACACGTAATAAAAAAATGACGTCATGATATAATTCACATATAAGATGGCTGGCTAACCAGGGTGGCATTGCAAAATTCACATATATGATGCCTAGCTAAACAAGATGGCATTGCATGATTCACATATACGATAGAGAAACTAAACAGATGGCATTGACACAAAGCATGTCTAAACTAAGCAGATGACATCTTTAATGTATACAGTAAGCAATGTAAGGCACCATATGCATGATATTACCAACATCAGCATGCCAAGTTAGAGCGAAGGCCTCATGGGGTAAATAGGAGTGGTCTTCTGCTTCTAAATCCCCCTCAGAACAGTTATCTTCCGCTTGATTACGATCCGAAATGGGTGGAGGGGGGCTGCCTTTGCGCCCACCGTGGAGCGACGTCTGCATGAAATTTTATTTCCACGCAAGGCTCGTCTCTTTTGCTCTACATGTTTAGTTCCATTGTGTACAATAATTGACATGTATATGAATAAAACATAGTGATATTATGTAAGGAGTGCATGCACAAATCCAGAGTGATGGTAGCAAATTGTGGATAGACCCTAAACAAATTATAGTAGGCAGATAATAGTTTTAGTTAAAAAATAGAGATAATGGCTCCTTTAATGTTTGTTTGCACCCAACATGAAACTCATAGTAGACACCCGAGATTAACTAGATAATAGACATATAGTACTGATTGCTGCCCCAATATGTACCCCACAACCATTTAAAAACTCAAGTTTCAACATAAGTTTGGACCTGAGTAAGAGTCTAATAGGTGAACACGCTGATAAAGTAGCATGTCATCATATTAAGCGATGCATAACGTAAGCAGACACGGAAGAGTGTGACCTCTCTTGCGGACCCGTGTAGTCCTCAAGGTCATCTTCTCAGTTGATGATGGTAATGCAGTTGTCGTGGCTGCCGGCGGCGGGGAAGAAGATCTGAGGCGGCGAAAGACAGTCTGGAGAGCGAATCCCTGCTGTGGTGAACCCTTCCATCGTTGGAGCAGCTGAGCTGGGGTGGAACACAGGACCGCAGGAGCAAGAGAGACCACACAAGGTTTTCTTTGACACATATCTGTAACAGAAGTAATTGTGTAAGGGCTTGTTTGAATTTGAGGATTCTAACAATGCATGGATAGGAAATAGACAGGAATAGGATAGGAATGCACGTGCAAAACAGAGAATTTAAAAACACTGGATTTCTGCCAATCTGGGTGTTTGGTTCACAAGAATTGGAAGATCACAGGATGCAAAGAAGCATGGTGAGATTAAGTCAAACCACAAGAAATGTACAACCTCTTTGGCGAAGCCATGTCGATCTCAGCGTGATTGGGTTGGCCGATGAGGATGCTCCGGCTGACTTGGCTGTTGGAGGAGGGCAAAAAGATCTTAGGTGTCTGGAGATGGAGCCCGAGGTACTGCTCCGCTGTGATGGAGGGTTTCGTCTTGGAGGAGCTCTGGTGAGTTGTACGACGTCGAGGCTGAAGTAGGACAAGAGAGACAACGTTAACCTGAGTGGAATTCTAATAGCATCTCCAATAGATGACGTAAAATACATAACCACAAACTGCTAGATGTATACATCAGCCGCTCATCTCTGAACTTAACTGTCAAAACTAAATTTAACTGTCCAAACTAAACTTAACTATCGAAACTGAATTTTACTGTCGAAACTGAACGAACTAGAGGTGAGGCTACAAGTCAGTCGACTGACTCTTTCATCTCTGGTCAATCGATTTTGCAGCCGTTGGATATGAAATCAAGGGCATGCAGTTCATCTTCAACCTCCACCCCTTGAGCCGCCAGCCACCGCCGGCCAAACAGGCGCCCCCCGCCACCCGCGGCCGGCGGTGCTCCGCCCCGCCCGCTGTCAGGACCCCGATTCCAAGTCACATCGATCTAGCCGGTAACACCTCATATCACTTTGCGGCCTCACGCACGGTAATCCCACGGGTGTCGCCTTACCATGGCCCGGGACCGTTTGCGCCTTTTGGCTCACGTATATGATAGTGTCGCTAGCATCCATATGACAGAGAACCCGGGCCGACATGGCTAGTCGTGAACCCAAAGAGGCACTAACCTATGGGGACAGGCATACATGAATCACATCGAGCATGTCGGTCAGCAGCGTGTGAATCCGGGCTGTAGCCCTGGGCTAACAGGACTCCGGGAACCCGGGCTGTAGCAGGCTAGGCAGGACTCCGGATGTCACCGCGTGACATTTCCCCGAAGGGACAAACACAGGAACGAAGTGAATCACATGCCGGCCAGTCAAGTGTTCCGGAGCAGTAGTGCTGGGCTAGCAGGACTCCGGTGAACCGGGCTGTAGCGGACTACTATGGCTCATGGAAGCACAAGACTACATTTCCCCATAAGAGAGGCTACCAAGGATAAACAACTAGGTTGTCGGATCCCACACATACCAAGCATTTCAATCATACACACAATATGCTCGATATGTGTAAATACAACATGGCATCACAACATAACTCTATGACTCAGAGTATTTATTCATTAGGCTCCGAGGAGCCAAGCATTACAAACATGGGTCTCATGACCCAACATACAGAGCATACAAGCAACAAGCACATGCGGAAGCTTAACTTGTCTGAGTACAGACAACTACAAATGAAGAAGGCTCAGAAGCCTGACTATCTACAAGACCCTCCCAAGGTACAAGATCGTAGCTGAGGTAACAAGCTAAACGCCGAAGTCCACATGGAGCTACTAGCGAGACTGACGTCTCTCTGCAAAACATAGAATAAGAAAACGTGAGTATAAATGTACCCATCAAGACTTACATCAGAACTATCTACATATGCATCAGTATCAACAAAGGGGGGTAGTGGAGTTTAACTGGAGCAAGCCAGCTTTGACTCAGTGGCTAACCTGAACTACGACTGCAAGCAACTCTTTGAGGTAGCGCACATGATTCCACATATTCACCATACCAATACACCACTATGGATCCGCTCCCGTCTCCCTGTGAGAATGCCATCCATAGCACTCACACTTATCTTACGCATTTTAGAGTATCCACTTTCACGTGTCTATGAACTATGCAAGGGGTCCAAGTTTCCATATCGGAGGAATCTGGCTATTCGAATAGATAATGATAATGCTGCAGGGGTGTACTTCTTCACACACGCTCTCACCCCTTACCACCATGTACACGTCGTGTATCTCGGCAACCTTCAAGCGGAAGCATGGTGAGGGAGTCGGCCACGACCTGACTAATCACACAAGTCTCTCGTCCAGGTTTATTGCCTATTCGGGTTCCATCCGCAAGGAGATCCGGCCGGGGTGTCGCTCATGGCCTCAAACGATGTGTACAGGGTTCCCAAGCCCACCATCCGGGTGCCACTTGGTACACCGGGCCACTATGCCTAGTCTGTCCCAAGCCCACCTGTACTGGGTGCCACTTGGTAGACTACTAACACTACCTACAAACACCAGAAACTAGTTGCAACTCCTGGACAGAGATCGAGTTGATTAATAAGTCGAGAGAGCTTGGAGCGCCTGGAGCCCAATGTGTGGTAGTAACTGTTCATGGATCACAAACACGAAACTCAGTTCCTGAGGACGGCTGCAATGAGACAACCCACCATGTACTCCTACATGGCCTCTCACCGCTACCTTTACCAAATCATGTTCACACACTTAGCTCACACACAGTAGGACATGTTCACCTCATTCCAATGCATCCCCGATGAATCGGACCTGACTCAACTCTAAGCAGTAGCAGGCATGACAAACAAGCATGAATGAGTAGGCACATCAGGGCTCAAACAACTCCTACTCATGCTAGTGGGTTTCATCTATTTACTGTGGCAATGACAGGTCATACAGAGGAAAGGGGTTCAACTACCGCAGCATGTAACAGTTGAATCGCTGTTGTCCTAATGAAGTAAAAGAGAGCGGAAGCGAGAGAGTAGGATTGTATCAGAATGAACAAGGGGTTTTTTGCTTGCCTGGCACTTCCGAAGATAGCATTGGGTCTTCATCAGTGTCAACGATCAAATCGTCGGAACGTCGTCTACTGAGAGGGGACAAACACCGGCAATAGAGGGAAACATAATCAATGCAATGCAACAATATGATGCATGAATGTGACATGGCAATATGCTGTTGATTGGCCTAATGCAACTAGCAACAAGTTAAATGGAGTTGGTTTGAACACTAGGTTCAAATTCAAACTCCATATGTGTTTTATTAAATGCCATTTATATGAATTGTCCTAAACAGAGGATATAAGTTGCTCTAACATGCATGAAAATGCCATAAATAGATTCTTTGGATTTTTCTGATCATTTTTCATATATAATTTGTTTCAGTTGGAGTTATGGTTGAATTTCTATGATTTTTAGAAGTTTATACTATTTTTTGGAATTTCCTGAATAAGAATAAATCCAGAAAAGGCATTACTGTGTCAGCATTGCATCATGCTAACCTCAGCAGGTCAACAGACCCGGTCTAGGTCAAACCTGACCAGTGGCACCCACTGGTCAGTGTCTCAGTGTTGTTTAGGGACGCTAATGTGTGGGCCTAGTCAATGGCCACGTCAACATGGTGAATGCTGACGCGTGGGGCCACTGGGATTAGTTAATACTAAGCAGAAACTTAATCTAAGCTTAATTAGGTGGCGGGGCCCTACTGTCAGTCTCACTAGGTGGTAACTAACTGCGTCATTAGCCTAAACTAATCTGCCACGTCACATCGCCGGAGTTACACCGGCGGCGACCAAAACGCGGCGGAGAAACACTGGGTTGGCTCGGGTTTTGCCCACGGTCAACCAAATCGACCGTAGTTTGGTCCTACGCGTAGCTGGGACTCGCGCGCATCTGGTAGGGCAAACGGAAGGGGCTGGGGTGGAGCGAGCTCGCCGGAGTCGAGCTCGTAGCGGCGGCCGGCGTTCGGGTGTTGAGCGAGACGGGGCTACAGAGCACGGGGAGATGGATGGGTGTGTGCGTTATGCTCAGGGGAGTGCGGTCAGTTCGGTGGTGAGCTCAGACGAGAGTGGCGGTGGCTAGAACAACGGCGGCATCATGCGCGGCGGAGCCGAGCTCTCGGCCATGGCGGAGATGCATCCTGGAGCTCGCGAATGCGAGGGGGAAGAGAGGGTTTCAGCATGGAGGCTCACAGCGGGTCTGGCAGCAACAATGGCGAGATGCTCAGCGGGCTCGGGCAGGCTTCGGAGTCGGCGAATCGTTGGCGGCGATCCACGGCCGAAGGTTGAAGACGACGGCATAGGCGAGGCTGCGGCGCGTCTGGCATCACGTGGCTTGGTCAAGAGGAAGAGGGAGTCGCTGCGGAGCCTCTGGGCGATACATAGAGGGGTAGGGTGGCCGGTGGCGGCGGTAACGGCGAGCGGCGGCGACGGGCGTGTTCGGTCGTGCTCGGAGAGGGAGCTAGAGGAGAGGGAGAGAGCTATAGAGTGAGGGGGGAGTTAGAGGGGGTCGAGGGCGGTCCAGAGCGAGGGGACCAGCACGGGGAGGCCAAGCAGGAGGTGGCGCTGCTCGGCTGCGGCATGCCTGGCACGCAACTGCTCCTACTGGTAGCAGCTTGAAGAAGCTTGCTGGAGCTAGTGGGCCGGGCCTCTCTGGTGGGCTGGACCAGCAGGAGTTGGGCCAGGTGGACTGGACAGGTAAGCTCCAGGTAAGGTTGCTCTGTTTTATTTTTCTGTTATGTTTTCTTTTGTTAAATATTCTGCCACTGTTCAAAATTCAAAACAATTTCAAAACAGTGACAAAACCCTTTGAATAATTTTATGTTGCAAAATGGACATTTCCAAATGCACATAAAATGTTTCAAAGATATTTGAAATTATATTCTAGTTATATGAATATAACTCAAATTCAAATAGCTATTGATTTAAATTCAGAGTCCCAAAAATAAATCCTTAAAAATGTTCCTAAATTCTGGTTTGATATATAGCTCTTGCCAAAATTCTCAAACATTGCAAAAGGACATCTTGGAAACAAAGAATGAGATTTCCATGGTTCTTTGCCCTTCTTTTATTTAAGTTTATGAGGCTTCCACTTTCCTCAATTCCAAGTTTCAGAAATTTAGACAAACACTTGGCAGCACCAGAAGCTAGGGATGTGACAGCTACCCCGAAAACACTCCCCACTGCCGGTCCGCCGCCGCCCCGGCCATCCCTGTAGCCCCCCCCCCCCCCCCCCGTGCCGAGCTTTTTCTCCGACGATCCCCATGCCACCGCCCCACCACCACCGGCGACCACCGCCCCACCCTGAACCCTAAGATAGATAGTGGAGTACCTCTCCAGCGAGCCCCCCTCCCTGCTGCGGCTGGTTCTTCCTTAACTCCGGCGAGCCCCCCACCCCCTGAAAATCAACTGACCCAAAAGTCGATTCAGTCGAATGAAGTGTAGCTAAATCGGAGCAGCATCACAAGCAAGAGAAAGAGCAAGAGCAGCAGCGTGAGCAAGAGCAAGATCAAGAGCAGACCAGGCAGGGGACCAAGAGCAAGAGTAGAGCAGCAGCGCGAGCAAGGGCTAACGCAGCAGCAGCTCCTACTGATGTGGACGTCACCGCCGAGGGAGCGACGCCGTGGAGGAAGTGGCCGGCAACGCCGTCGTGGATGGAGCCGCGTCGTGTCGGCTCGGGACCGAGCGCCGGCAGCACCGTGAGATCGAATCAAGAAGAAAGTGTGGCTATTAATGTACAACCTCTTTGGTGGCACCGATTAGGCCACAGCTTCATCCGAGGAAACGGTGATGATGATGCTCTTCCGGTGGTGAAGGTGAAGACGGTGGTGTGGGAATGGAGGTGGCGTGAAAGAGGAGGGGAACGTCGGGGCAGCTCCTTGGAGGTGGAGGACGGTGTGGCTGAACCGGCGGGACGACTAGATCGATGACGGATCCTCATCCGGTACGGTGGATGAGGGAAGTCGAGGTGTTGCTATGGACGACGTCGTCGGGGAAGAGGCTCCGGCTGGGTGGCGGACGGAGGACGGTGTGGGGCTTCGCGGGTTTTGCCGACCTCGGTGTACGAATGGGTGGGCGGATGGGATGGGAGTGGGGAACCATGGCTTAGGGACACACTTGTCTGAAATGTGGGGTAAGTTACGAAAGTACCCCACCGATTTGAGGCTGTTCTTTCGGTTTAGGGGTATTACGGGCATTTTGCGTGTCGGGATTTCACAGGAGGTGGGAGTTTTCGCGCGCGTTGTAATTTTGGAATAGCAAGGCGCGGGTTGAGATGGAGGGAGTTGTCGGAGCACAACGAGACAAAGATATATCTTAAATATTTCAGGCTAACAAGGCATGGGTTGAAGAGGCGGGAGTTTCGCAGCACGATAGACAGAGACGCTAGCTTGAAATTTCGGCATAACAAGGCGCGGCTTGAAATTTCGGGAGAACAAGCTTAACGTGTACCCCAAAAAAGACAACTTAGACTATTATGATATATTACATACAATGTGTTTAACACGCACAACACACACACATACACCATTTAGACTAGTAAGGTACACGTGCATTACAAGCATGAGATTTGGCAACCAAATTATGAATAAATACCACATTATAGCATGTAAGCTTTGAGTCATATATGCATGATGTAGATGTTCGTTTAATTCTTATAGTTCATTTCATTCAAAATCATCTAGTTTTTATAAGAAAGCTAATCTATTTTAAGATTCATGGAATTGTGCGTTGTAAGGCATAGACTAAAAACAAATCATGTAGAAAAACATTTGGGCAATTCTGATATGGAAGATTCTAGAACAAAGAAGAAGTGCTTGTGTTTTGAGGTTTGTGCATTATGCTTAAGTTCAACCATAGAGTCTTCTAGATTGTACATGTGGAAAATCTGGTGGAATATAGATGATATCCAACGGCCAGTAGTGCTCAAATTTGCCAGCTCTGCACCATTGGATTGGCCTCATCCAACGACCATCTTTCAAAGTTAAAGTCATCCGCACACTATATAAAAATATAATATATAATATACATATAAGGGTATAGATATAGATATGTGATGCGAAAGCCACCCATCATCTCCAATTAGAATAGTGTGTCCATGCACGGATGCAATGTGGCCAAACGATGTCTGCCATCGGCATCTCAAATTCAAACCAATCTGACCTTGTTCAATGTGTATACATTGCAACATGCTCATTTCCAAACCACACTACGCAGATCTCCGTTATATTCATGCATGCATGGGTTTCAAACATCATGATCTCTTATTCAAATATTTGAATTCAACTTTACATTGATTATGACCTCACCTAGTCTTTTACACCCACACATTGGTCTTCTATTTATAATTGTACCACGAACTTTCTCTCGTGCATGCATGCACACACACTACCAGTCGACATTATCCATCGCACACATGCAATGTTTTTCTTCAGTTCGGTCTCCCATGAAGGCACACACACACACACATCCCCTCTCCATCATATCGGGCATTCTTTACTTCTCACGTGCATGCGCAACAATCGATGTTCATCTATGTGTGTGTGTGTGTATATAGCTAGGTCTTTCATAGTTTTCCACATAAACCGGTAAATCTATATATCTAGTGAGGTCTCACCCTCTTTCCCACGTCCACATCGATCAATCTATACCTCTCTATATAGGGTTACATATATAGCTAATACACCCACATTAATTATATATCCAACGCCCCCTCTCATCATCCATGCCTTCCGCTTCATCTCTCAGATGTGCGCACAATGGCGAAGACAGGGGGCAGCAAGGGCCCTGCCCCCCAAACATCACTATATATCGAGGCTAATATGAATGTGATCATTAGACAATTGCTGGTAAAAATAGTTTAAGTTGATGAATTGGCCCTCCTCGTAAAGGATTAGCAATGCTTGCCCCCTAGCTCATGGGACATTTTTCATGGCTCCGCCACTGCGCGCAACAGCGCACGTTCTCGCCCCCTCTCTCTAAATATCGATCTCGCAGTTGTGCACTCCTTCATAGTCTCCCTCCACTCGGCCCCTCGCACCATCTTCTAGCCCCCCACCGGATTTTGCCACATGTACAATCTAGCAGACACCATGGTTGAGCTTAAGCATAATGCACAAATCTCAAAACAACAATGGTTCTCCTTTGTTCTAGAATCTTCTGTATCATAACTGCCCAAACTTATTTTCTAGTTGAATTGCCATTATTTGTTTTTACTTTATGCTTTACAACGCACAATTCCATGAATCATAAAATAGATTAAGGGCTTGTTTGATTCAAATGATTCTCGAAGGAATTTTGGAGGATTCTAATCCTTAGGAATTTTTCCTATCTTGGTTGTTTGATTCGTAGGATTGTAAACCATAGGAATTTTTCCATATGATTCATTTGCACTAGATTTCATAGGAAACATCCCGTCCACTCAAACCTCTTTGAAATAATTCTGCATTTTTTCTATGCACAATCAAACACTCGTACCATCCTATAGGATTCAAGACGACATTCCACTCTAATCCCATGCTCTTCCTATTCCCGCGTTTTGGAAATCCTACGAATCAAAGAGGCCCTAGGTTTTTTATAAAAACTAATTGATTTTGAATGAGATGAACTATAAGAATTAGACGAAGGTCTACATCAGTCATATATGACTCAGAGCTTACATGCTACAATGTGGTATTTATTCGTAATTTGGTTGCAAAATCTGACGCGTGCAATGCACGTGTACCTTACTAGTACTTCGAGTATGTGCAAAACACAATGACACGCTACACAGTGTCTCTCTTACAGTTCATGAAGCCACGTGGCACATGTGGAGGCGTTGTCGTGACATCCTTGTGTGGATTGATCACAGTGACGTGCTGCTGGTTCCAGAAGAATGTACCCGTCCTCCCTTAGCCGCATTAGCGGTACATGCACGAAGCAAAGATGTGCACGCACGGCACGCATGCACTCATTCCATCGCACGCACACGCGGGTACACGGGCGGACGCAATTTTGTACCAAGATCCACCCCATGTGATAATTTGACGCGTGTAAAGTCCTTCACTTTATTGATGGTCAATTAATACAGCGCATGCAAATTGAGTGGACGTGAGGGCGGAAGAAAGACATTACTACTCCATTGCGCGCATGCGAGTAGTTAAATCATGGGTTGCTAGTAGTACTTCCATTGGTCTCCTTCGTATTTTGTGTGTGCGTCTTCCTTCTTTTTTGGGGATGATAATCCTCCTTCTTCTTTTGCTCCCGTGTTTCTTATTTTGCTTCGGGTGTTTGGACGCACGTGCCACCTTCTCTGCGAGGCATGAATAGAACAATGCTAAAAATGATATGACTAGCAAATTAGATCATTCTTTATCGCCAATAGAACAATGCCTCTTGCTAGTAATATATAATAAGAGTAGAGAGTGGAGGATATGGCATTGGGCTGCCGTGTTTCGTGCTCCTCCGTTGTACTCCAGTGGAAAACTTGAGTATACTGCATGGTTCTTTGCTCCTCCTCAGGTCGTCGGCATATTTATACAAGCAGTCAAATCACAAGGCCCCGCCTTCCAGTGGTAATGAGCCGTAAAATCACAAAGGCCCTCGCCTTTCGTGAAAAGGACCAAGCTAGACTGCCCCGCCCTCTAGCCTTTTAAAAAATGTATACATTTGTACAGTAGTAGTATCGATGGATAGCGCCATGGAGCAAAACTAACAAGATGTAATTAAAGAAAAAAGGTGGTACATATAGAGAGCGCTTGTCGCCAAATTATGCATATACTATATGACACTACCCACTATGAAGGTACTAGTAACATAGACTAGTAACTGGTCTATGTTACTCTCCACTATGACCAGCCAAAGTCCAGCACGGATACCAACGAGGGCCTGGTTGTGTCTATACTTGGACAACTCACCCGACTGCATGCGCACCAGGCAGACGAAGCTCGTGTCGTGTCGGTGCCGTGTGCAGCCCACACATTAACCAAAACCCTCACGCCTCCATCTTAGCCTCCGTGTTTAAAACATCTCAATCTCAAGGCCAAGGAGCAACATGAAACCTATGATAGAGCCAATCGGATGGTTGAGAACACTACAATTCGTAGCTACAGATGCGTGTGTGAGAGAGGACGAGTGCGTGCGTGTGTGAGAGAGTACAACTGTATGTGGCTGGCATCGACCTAGGGAGCAGTGATGGTGTGTGTGAGAAGTCCCGAGAGATAGGTGTAATGCATCTAAAAAAAGACTAGTCTATAGCTCGCCACGAGGCTATTCCTGTCGAACGCCAAGCGTAAGATATGTATCCGATGGTGCCAGTTTTTTCCGTTGATGTAGCAGACTGGTCCGGCCACGCAGCGGAAGCAACAGAGATGTCCCGCCGCACCACCGAAGCAGCAGGGAGGTCCCGCCACGCCGCGACGGCCTAGGAAAATTTCTCGCGAGCAGGCAAGGACTCTTACAGGCACATGCATGCGATAGTCCATAGGCAGACGGATCAGATCTCTGGCTGGGTGAGGATGCAGGACGAGGCTACCGGCGTCATCCGGCAACTCGGGGAGGGCAATGCAAAGCTCCGGGGCGAGCGCGACCTGCTGAGGGCGAAGATCGCCGGAAGGGCGAAGCAGGAGGAGGAGACCGCTGCCGTGTTGCAGAGGACAGGCATCATCACCAAGAAACTTATGGACGAGAATGCCATGCTCTGCATCAAGCGCAACAGGCTGGTGGAGGAATCCATGGATGCTGCCAAGCAGCGTATTAAGGACATGAAACTGATGAAAGAGATCATCGCCCGCCGCGAGAACTAGTCTCCGTGACCTGCAGCCCATAAAGAAAGTAGAGATCAGCGAGCCAGATCATTGTATGTGTCTTCCTTCTTCTTTTGCCCTTGTGTATTTCGGGCGTAGCCGCATGTGGCTTTTTTTAATTATCTTACTAATTATGTAAGACAATTGTTATTCACTCTCGTCGTCCTTATACATATATATTCAGTCTTGCTATAAGTCGCGGTAGATGCTATATAGGTCCGTCGGATCTTACATCAAGATCCGTGCAAAATTTTCTTTTCAGATTTTCTTTTTTCTCTCTTAAATCTCAGTCGAGTGAGACATTGCCACACCATTAAACAGAGGCTCGGGCGCCATTAATGGAGACCTTGGGAGAGAGGTGGACGACATATGGAGGTCAAAGGGCTCTCCTCCCGATAAGCACGTGCAGGGGTCTGATCACACGCCTCCCGTACTCAAATAGCTACCCTGCACGACGCCTCCTATCTAATAAAAAAAAGGGGACGCATGGCGGCACGTAAATGGTAAATAGAACGCCCACGGTTTCAATAATACTTGTGTTTCCGATTGTAACGTGACAACACTTGTTCCAGAATGACTTTGTTGATTGTTAATGTGTGTGCCTACCAAATCGGACAGCAAAAAATGCCATCGATCCGTGAGATGCCTACTCAAAAATGCAATTAGATATCTAAAAATGCCATCGTTAAGTTAGATGTTTGCTCAGAAATGCCATTAGACATTGTTATTTTCACGTCAAACCCATTGACCATGTTACATGAAAAAAATAAGCCGATTCTCACAATGATGAAGTTAATGGTGTCCAGCACAACACACCCCTCAAATAAAACTAAGCACCCTGGAATTCTTTGACAAAACTAAGCACCTTGTAATTCTTTGACAACTAAACTGCTGGCTATATGATGTTGGCCATATATATTGTACATATATAATGTCAAGAAACGAGTAGTAGTACTATACCAACTAAAAGATGAAATGTACAAAATATAACGAGAAGAAACATAACATAGTTCTGCTGGGGGCTCAGCACAACACACCCCTCAAATAAAACTAAGCACACCAGAAATTAAACTAAGCAACTAATCCAGTATACACTGCATTAGAACCACCATGAGCAACGACACTACCACCTTACTCGGAGTCCTCGTCCACGTCCTCGACTTCGTCCTTGTCCCTCTTCCTCTTGGGCGATACTTCTTTGCTTGAACCGCACACTTTGCTCTTGCTCTTCATCCAACCCTTGTAGATATTGAAACAAAGGTAGCCATCCATTGCAGCGTAGTGGATGTGGTCTATATCTAGTACAGTCCACTGCCATGCACGATGAATCATGTGCGGAGCTTTCTTCAGTTCACCATACATAGGATGAACCATGGCTCCTACCAGGGTCAGCATCGAAGGCTGATCAAGGGAGGGCACCAGCCCTTCCTTCTGGAGGTCGAAGGGGTTGCCTACAACGAGGCCTATCCGACCCAGGATTTCCTTATCGTTCCAAAAGTCTACAATAACGAATTTGACTCGGACGCCCTTGAGGAAGTCCTTAAATTCCTCGCACTCAACATCGGCATGGTATATGTGATAGACCTAGCATAAGTCATGCACGCAAACCTAGATCACGGCGGGCTTCTTCTTCTCTGCGTCCTTTAGTTTCTTCTCGCTTCCAAGGACTATGGTGTACTCAACATCTAGCATAGAGACCCACTCATCATTTGAGTTTTCGAACATGCGTTTGAAGCGAGCAAGGCATTCTTTCACCATTGCGGAAGAACGGGTGTAGATGACATCGAACTCATCGCCGGTGATGGTTCTAACCTTGTACTCACCGCCGATCATGGAGATTTGGGACGCCATGGATTTGGGAGGAGGGTTAGGATTAGTGGAACTGCCGTAATGTGAAAGGACGGGACGACTAGGAGTGGTTTATCGATTGTAAAAATGTCGAGTGGGGGGGCGTGCGAATGGCAGGGTAGTGGCTTGCCTGATGGATAAATGGATTCATGCACAGTACTATGGGGGCGCAATTAGATGTCATGTCTACTCGACGCCCAATTAAATGGCTTTTGATATCATGTCCAGCATTGGGAAAATTACAAGTGATACGAAGCTTTCCATTCTCCCATGATACGGGCTTCCGAGAGCCCTTGGATCTGAGATCGGACGGTTGCATGGCGTGATTCTAGACCTATGGGTGAATATCCTATCCTGGAGGGTTATTCTACAAATTTTCCGCAACTTAGCATGCGACCGTTCGATCTCAGATCCAAGGGCTGCCAGCAGCCCGTATCATGGCCGCGCCTACCACGACCGTGGCCTCGCTCGCGCCCTTGGAGATTTTACACGGTGCGTTAGGCTATCTGATGTTGGCATGTCATACATAGTCATCACTTAGTCACTCATACAACAAGGTTAGCTATAAGGTTGGCCATGAGAGTATTTTTTGTTTACTTCTCTCTATCTCTTTCTTCGTAGTATTTATTGCATTTGCCAAGGAGTGACCTCTTCCAGTGAAATGGTGCTTAGATGAGGTGCTATGGGCATTAAATGGCTTAGCAACTCAAGTCCCCAATGCATAGGTGCTTAGTTTTTTGTTGCTAAGTTTGCTTCATCTAGGTACACGCGCTTATCGCTGTTTCTTCGTGGGGTCACCAAACTAGTCTCTCTCTTCTTAATTAACTTTCCACATCAGACTTTATGCCTATGTGGCAGGCTTAGCACCTGTAGGATCAAGTACAATAGTGGGATATAAGCCCGCTTTACATGGCATTTTTGCATATGTGGGGGAAAGAGGCAAGGAAAAAGTGGAGGAGTGGGCTCTCAAGCAAGAGCCAGCCTCTACATGGTGGAGCATCGAGAGAGGCACCTGTATGGAGGTGGTCAGGAATCGGGAGACTCAAGCCGGTCGTAGCACCACAGTTAAAATGATAATGGCAAGTCAAATCACTAGGCCCCACCTATCCAGCAGTAACTCACTGTCAAATTACACAGCCCTACGTTTGCAGCAGCCTACTCCCTCATCTTCTCGCGTCTCTGCCGAACAGAATAGGCAGAACTGCCCCGATTTAGGATTGGACGAGAGGGCTAGCGCACTGTGACTGGATCAAAATCAAAATCAATTTACCCTTCAATTGAGAAAGCGACCCCACATTAACTAGTCTCCCTTTTATTCTGGGTCATAATTGACCATGATTTTCGCAAATAAAATATATGTTATATGTTGCAAAAATATATAATTTGAAAGTACATTCAGATACGAACCAAACGATATAATTTTTGGTGACATGCATTCACATTTTGCTTGTCAAATACAATACGTGGTCAAACTATGACCCAAAATATGCAAAACAAAAAAATACTTCCAAGACCAGCGCCGCTCTTCTGCTCTTCTCCTCTTAAACCACCACCGCTCCTCTCCCGTTTCAATCTAAATCCAGCGCCGCTCATCTCCTCTTCCATTTCAAAACCACCGCCCCTCCTCTCCTATTCCAATCCAAAACCAGTGTCGCTCCTCTCCCGTTCTAAACCAAAACCAGCGCCGCTCCTCTCCTCTTCCATTCAAAAACCACCGCCAGCGAGTGAAGGTGCTGTGGAGAAGTAGATCGATGGAGGAGTACAACCATACGTGAGGATCGCAGATGGCGACCCTGTGAAGCTAGCTAGGATGTTGGAGATACAGTCTTGGTTTGACAACAAGGACCAACTAGCGGCGACGGCGACATCCATGGCCAAGTATCTCCAACAGAGCGAAAAGGCGGCGATACTCCCAGAGGGAGTCGCGCAGGAGTACATAGAGCTGCTCCTTTGGGCCATGGAGCAAACAGATTCACTGAAACCGATAGAGAGGGAGCGGTGGTGCGAGTATCGATCCCAGATGGAGCATCCACCAGAGATTGAAGGATCGAGCATCTACAGGGTGCCGTTTGTGAGGGTGTCATGCCAGAGCAAGCCGGTGGAGTCTTTGTAACGCCCTCGATGCGGCTATATCTCCCACGTGTCGAAGCACGACTTAGAGGCATAACCGCATTGAAAGCAATGTCGCAAGTGAGGTAATCTTCACAACAACCCATGTAATACAATAAGGGAAAAGGATACATAGTTGGCTTACACTCGCCACGTCACACAATGCATAAATAACATTACAGTCATCCAAATATACTCAAGGTCCGACTACGGAACCAAAATAAGATAAACCCCAAATGCAACATAGTCCCCGATCGCCCCAACTGGGCACCACTACTGATCATCTGGGAAAGACACGTAGTATCGTCCCGAGTCCTCATCGAACTCCCACTTGAGCTCTATCAAATCACCTGGAGCGGTATCATCGGTCCCTGCATCTAGTTTTGGAAGGAATCTGTGAGTCACGGGGACTCAGCAATCTCACACCCTCGTGATCAAGACTATTTATGCTTATAGGAAGGGTAAAAGGTATGATGTGGAGCTGCAGCAAGCGACTAGCATATTTGGTGGCTAACATACGCAAAAGAGAGCGAGAAGAGAAGGCAAAGGCACGGTCGATGAACTATGATCAAGAAGTGATCCTAGAACAACCTACGATCAAACATAACTCGAGACCGTGTTCTCTTCCTGGACTCCGCCGAAAAGAGACCATCACGGCCACACACTCAGTTGATTCATTTTAATTAAGTTTAGTTTAAGGTTTTCTACAACCGTACATTAACAAATTCCCATCTGCCCATAACCGCGGGCAGGGGTGTCCCAACTTAGCCCATCACAAGCTCTCACGGTCAACGAAGGATATTCCTTCTCCCAAGACAATCCGATCAGACTCGGCATCCCGGTTACAAGACATCTCGACAATGGTAAAACAAGTCCAGCAACACCGCCCGAATGTGCCGACAAATCCTGATAGGATCTGCACATATCTCGTTCTCAGGGCACACTCAGATGAGACATCCTACGAGTGAAACCAACCCTCAAGTTGCCCCGAGGTGGCCCCGCAGTCTACTCGGTCGTACCAACACTCAAAGGAGCACTGGCCTAGGGGGGTTTAAATAAAGATGACCCTTGGGCTCTGGAAACCCAAGGGAAAAAGAGGCTAGGTGGCAAATGGTAAAACCAATGTTGGGCATTGCTGGAGGAGTTTTATTCAAGGCGAACTGTCAAGGGGTTCCCATTATAACCCAACCGTGTAAGGAACGCAAAATCCGGGAACATAGCACCGATATGACGAAAACTAGGGCGGCAAGAGTGGAACAAAACACTAGGTATAAGGCCGAGCCTTCCACCCTTTACGAAGTATATAGGTGCATTAAAATATACAAGATATAATAATGATATCCCAACAATAAACAAGTTCCAACAAGGAACCAACTCCAATCTTCACCTGCAACTAGCAAGGCTATAAGAGGGGTTGAGCAAAGCGGTAACATACCCAAACAACGGTTTGCTAGGACAAGGTGTGTTAGAGGTTTGACATGGCAATTTTGGAGGCATGATAAGCAAGTGGTAGGTATCGTAGCATAGGCATAGCAAAAGACCGATCATCTAGCAAGCAAAGATAGAAGTGATTTCGAGGGTATGGTCATCTTGCCTGCAAAGTTCTCTGAGTTGACTTGATCCTCGTAAGCGTACTCAACGGGCTCCTCGATCGTGTACTCGTCTCCCGGCTCTACCCAAAGCAAGAAACACAAGCAAAGGGAGAACAATCAACCGCGTGCAATGCACAAGAAACAATGATGCAAAACATGGCATGATATGCGGGATGCGATATGTAATGCATATGCATGATTTGGAAAGGAATGATTGAACCTGGCCTCAACATGGAAAACCAATAGTGCCACTGGAAAGAGGAGTTGATTTCGGTCGAAATCGATATAAAGATCGCCGGAATCGGATGCACGGATTGGAAATGACAAGCAAAACAAATATGGCGCCGGGCTGCGATTAACAGCACGAGACCATCTAAATGCATTAAGAACAACATGCTACAACACTCCAACATGACAAAAAAAATACATGGAAGGGATCCACTCAAGATGCTTGACAAAAGATGAACACTGAGCTACGACTAATTCACTCAATAACAGGTTCAAACAAGCATGGCAAAAGTGCAAATGATAACAGGTTACATACTTAGTGAAAATAACAACAAGTCTGGAATTTAACATCAGGAAGCAATGTTTAGAGCAAGGAAACAACATGCTACAGGAACATATCATGGCAAAGCAAGGCATGGCATGAAGCTACTCAAAGCATACAAAAAAAGTCCCTTACTGACCATAAGCCAAAAAGGGATCAAAAAATACAATTGCAACCACATGAACATAGCAATTATCATTAACAGATTCAGACTTAGTGAAAAACTGGAACATGGCAAAATAGATAACAAGTAGGCATGTTTAAGAACTCGATGCACTCACTACGAGGCAAGACATGACAAAATAAGCATACACCCAGCAAGTAGACATGGCATAGAAGCTAAACATGGCAAGAACAACAACATAGCATGCACGGATCAACTACAACAAGCTCGACAAAATTGCTAAACATGTTAACAATCTGCCAGGAACATTTTATAGCAAAAATAGAGCTCTATTTACTCAATCTAGGGTGCTCCATAAATGCAAACAAAGACATGGATGGATAGAGCACCACAATATCTACAAAACATCCTTACTGAAAGTCCCTGAAATCAGCAACATTAAGTAAGCTACTTTGCATGCTTGTGCTAGTCACCACAAAGATCACAAAAATACATGACATACACCCCTGTAAAGATGGCATGGCATACTTCAACCTCATGTAGGGCTCAAGATCATAGCATGCACACATTAATCATGGAAAAAATGACAAAAATGGATATGTTGATAAGGAACTGAAACTAACATCACATAGCCCTCTTCCAACAGCATTTCGGGCATCAAGATGAGCTCAACTGAAAATGATGTAATGAGATGAAATGGAGTACTCGACGAGACGAGCATTTTGATATGCTACACGCACGAATCGGAGCAACGGTTGATGAGTTATGGCATGTCAAAGTATGCAAAAAGTTAGGGTTTCAGGGAGAAAAAGTCAACCGAAAACGGATCTGAGATCTGGCACTGTAACTGCACGCGGCCCGAGGATGGACGGCCGGAGCTTCACCGGAACAGGGCCGCTGGAGTGATGAGAGGCTGGATCCGGGGCGTGGGGAGGCGAAGGCGGCGGAGGGCGTCGCCGGAGAGGCGGCCAGAGTTGGCGCGGCCGGGCGCGGTTGCCGGAGCAAGGAGCTCCTCTCCCTGGCACGGGCGCTGGCGAGGTAGGCCGCGGCGCTGGTCGGTGTCGAGGGCGGCGGCCGGCGATGGAGAAGCGGCGCTGGGCGGCGCGGGGCTGGAGGGAGGCGCGGGGCGCGCGTGGGCCGGGAGGGCCCGTCCCGGGCCTCACGGCTAGCGGCGGCGACGACGTGCGGCTGAGGCGCGAGGCCAATGGAGGCGTGCCATGTGGCGGCGGCGGTGGAAACGGACACGTCCGGTGCCGGCGGACGTTGTCCGGGGTGCGGAGGAAGGAGGCTAGGGTTTCGGGGAAGAGATCCGAAATTTGGAAAGGGGGGCCTTTATATAGAGGTAGAGGGAGCTAGGAGGCTCCAAATTGAGCACGGTTTGCGGCCACGCGATCGTGATCGAACAGCCTAGGTGATGGAGAAGGTTTAGGTGGGTTTTGGGCCACTTTGGAGGGGTGTTTGGCTGCAACACACACGAGGCCTTTTCGGTCCCTCGGTTAACCGTTGGAGTATCAAACGAAGTCCAAATGGCACGAAATTTGACAGGCGTTCTACCGGTAGTAAACCAAGGCCGCATGACAAGTCTCGGTCCAATCCGAAAATGTTTAACACCCGCACAAGAAAAGAGGTAGGAAGGGACACCGGTGGACATAGGAGCGCCGGAATGCAAAACGGATAACGGAGAAAATGCTCGGATGCATGAGACAAACACGTATGCAAATGCAATGCACATGATGACATGATATGAGATGCATGACAAAGACAAAACAACACGAAGACAAAAAACCCGACAATGAGGAAATATCATAACTTAGTGCCAGAAATGGCAAGAGTTGGAATACAAATAAGGTAGGTTACATCCGGGGTGTTACAGTCTTCGTCGACCGAACCCAACTGCAAGAGGAGAAAAATAGTTGGCCTGACGATGCTTCCCCGCCATCCTCTCCCTTGCCGTTCACATCGTCTCACGGAGCGGCTGTCTGCCGCCGAGGAATAGGAGAGATTGCCCCCCCAGACCAATAGTGGGGCAGGTTGTGAATTGTCAGGAGGAGCTTAGGGTTGTTAGTATTTGCAGGTTGTGAATTGTGTTTTGTGTTGTGTATCTTGAGAGTACTTTCAGATATGAATGTCTTTTGGATTTCAGATTTGTAGTATTGAGCATATGAAGTATTTTATGAATTCTAGAGATCTATTTTTAGCACTTAAAAATGTAGTTTCATAGGAGTATAAAAGTGCAGACAATGTGATTCTCAGAGAAGAAACTGCGAGTTTCAGTTTCAGATAATAAACTCCAAGTTCAGTTTCAGATAAGAAACTGCAACTTTCAGAGGTAGAGCATTTATATTAACACGACCTTTTCAAACAGTGTTAACATCATGCTGGAAGTTTTATTCATGGTCGAAACTGGAACTACCAGCCAATTAACATCATGCTGATCAACATTCATGCATAGCACATCTTCATATGATGCACAGTCAAAAAGATATGCTATTTTCAAAATGCCCAGACAATGTCGAGTGTGCGAAAAACAGAGAAAACGAGGGACGAAGTTTTGGCAAGTGTAGGACGTGGTGCGCGTAGATGACAATTGGGACCCACATGTCAACAAAGGCAGAGGCAAAATTTTTGGAGATATTTTCTCTGCACAGGTGGAATCGAACCCGGGCGAAACAACTGTCGGGTAGTGTCACTCAGCCAGCGGGCTAGTTCAGTTGTTTCGTTACTAATAAGGCACTTCCTCAGGTGGTCGGATCTCCTCCTGCGCCTTTGTGCGCTCACCGCGACGCCGTTGTCTGCCGTTGTGAACATGCTGAACAAGCGAGAGGAATCTGGAGAGGACTGTACATGGAGAGGAGGATAGTCAGGACCCACCAGGTCTATGGCCATACGTAAGCAAGTGCCTCATCGAAAAATTACTTCCTCCTAATGCTATACTGACATTGGGGCCCACGGGTTTTTCAACATAGTTACAATTTTTTAGGTGCTTCAACGTAGTTACTATAGGAGATAAATTCACAACGAAGCCGGGGAGCTGGCAGGTATCATTTATTATCATTGGGGCAGCAAGTATCAGCTGGGTTTTGGGCTGCCCCGTCTAGGCTTTCTTTTTTAACATGCGCAACCCACGTCCTCGGATGGGAGGTCCATAGGCCTGTTCGTATTTTCTTGAGGGCCGTCATGTATCGACCGGCCTATGGACCTCCCATCCGAGGTTTTATTTTTCCTGAAACATCGGCAGCCCAATTTATGTTTTTTTGAAGAAAACGCAGAGGTCTATTTTATTTTTCTATATAAGAATAGGAACGCCTAGTCCAACTTATGTTTCCCTTCTAACTATATTATATATATTTAAATTATTTTATATGTTATTATATATTATTGTTATTGTCATCATATATTAAACAGATACTTACATATGTAAGAAAACAATATCCCACATCTTGTTAACTTATAAAAATAATTTCTTAACAATAAAATCCTGGATTTTTTGGCAACGAAAATCCTGGTGATTGTGTACAAAAACTTGGTAAGATTTAAGGACCAATGTAATAATAAATCACTTATTATTTAAATATATATATATATATAACAAAATGCTCAGCCCCTGTTTATTTTTTGAAAACATTGCTACGC
Organism: Triticum urartu; assembly: GCF_056163025.1. Lineage (NCBI taxonomy): Eukaryota > Viridiplantae > Streptophyta > Magnoliopsida > Poales > Poaceae > Triticum > Triticum urartu. The sequence goes on along the minus strand of NC_141874.1, from coordinate 365,622,831 downwards.
CCACCCCAACATTATAATTAGAATCAGCCCAGCAAAATCATGTATTTAGAGAAAGTGCAAATGGCCTGTATTTTTTTAGGAAAAACATAAATGGGCCGCATGGACGCTACATTATTTGTTCACCTAGCCCAGCTAATGGACTGTAATTCAAAAAAAAGATCAAATGGACTGTAAATTTTACCCCACAAAAAAAGACTGTAAATTCTGAAAAAATGGGTTGAATACGTGCCACATTTTTGGAGGCTGAAATGTGGGCCAATAGGCCGAAGCCAATGCAAGTCATTGTCAACTTAGTCAACAAATGATTCTGACATCGTTAGCCATTGGATTTACATCCAACGACCGACATCCATCTTCAATCTCTCGTCTTGTTCCTCCAGCGCCGCCGGGACCACCTGCTCCCGCCTCCTGCTGCTAGCAGCTCTCCTTAGCACGCTTCGCTGTGTAGCGCTACTCCACCGTTGGCCAGGCCATCCCTCCACACCTCCTGTTCCTCTCCACCGACTGCCGAACCACATTGCACCAGAACCAGTTAACCCTCGTACACCTCTCCGTCTGCGACTCTACTCCCGCGTCTTCCCATCTCCGGCTCATTGCTGTCCGGGGCCTCGCCGTCGTCCACCACCTTGGATGCGCTCGGTTGGGAGTGGTCAACGTGGTCAACAAACGACACCATCGAAAGTAGACTATGCGTGGAGAGGCTGACAGCTGGGTCCACGGCCGCACGCAAGGAAATGCCTCCTTATTACGTGCAAAATAATGATTCCTCCACCTGATAGCTGGGAACCACCGAAAGGGCCTCTGTATTTCGCGAAAAAAACGTTCCCACTGCTGACAGGTCGGACCCACCAGCTATATCTTTGCACGCAAGGAAGTGCCTCCTTATTACGCACAAAAAATGAATACTCCCCCTGCTAGTTGGGACCCACCTTGGTGGGAGGCTGACTTGTGGGCCTACTAAGTTGACAGGGACGGAGTGCTTTGTCAACTTAGTCAATATGAACGATTCTAGATCCAGTGACCGTACGATGTCCATCCAACGGCCGTAGTGCTTCTTCAACCTCTGGTCTTCTTGCTCCAGCTGCCCAAAGCAGCGCCGGTCATGCCGCATGCTCCTGCCTCCCGTGGCCGGCTGTGCTGCCGCGGAGGCCTCACCGCCCCCTACTATTCCCACTGCTAGCTAGGCCCTGCGGTGATGGCAGCCTCACACCGCAGCCGAACCAGTGAACCCTCGTAGTCCTCTCCGCGCAGGCTTCACTGCCGTGTCTTCCCCGGCTCCGCGTCGTCCCCTTCCTAGGCCTCGCCGTCGTCCACCGCCCTGGTGCTCTCGGCGAGGCGTGGTCAACGTGGTCAAGGAACGGCTTCCATCGGACGTGGACTGTACGTGGAGAGGCTGACAGCTGGGTCCACGGCTGCAACAAGGAAGTGCCTCCTTATTACGCGCAAAATAATTATTCCTCCACCTAACAGCGGGGACCCATCGGACGCGCCACCGTATTTCGTGAAAAAAATGTTTCCCCCTGACTGCTGGGACCCACCAGCTACATCTTCGCACGCAAGGAAGTGCGTCCAGGAAAAAAACAATTCACCCCCTTGACTGCTCGGACCCACCAGCTACATCTTCGCACGCAAGGAAGTGCCTGACAGTCGGGATCCACCTGGTCGAAGCGTACGTAGCGTTGTCATTCTGGTCGCGAACGTGTACGTACATACTGGTCTATGTAGAGGCGCGCATGTGTCGTAGTAGAGGCGCGCACGTAGCATGTACACGTACGTATAGAGGCCAGTGTGCAAGAAAGAAAATACGGCCACATACGTACATACGGGCAGGGTCTCGAACGCCTACTCGCGCATACGTACGGCCAGGGCTCGTGTACATGGCTGGGTCAGAATGGAGAAACAACATCGTCGTCATGTTCATGGGGAGCCAACCGGCTGGGTCGAAATGGAATGCGTCGTCGTGTTCATCGGGAGGGCTTGGACGGAACAGCCGATGGAAACGAGACCTGGCGTACCGCAGAACGGAGGAAACGGCCTTGTGTTCGACCGACCACGTTCCAAATGGGATCCTGTTCATCGGGAGGGGTCTGGTGTACCACAAAACAGAGGAAACGGACCTCCTACGGTCAAAATGGGGGTCCTGTTGATCGGGAGGGGTGTAGCATACCGCAAAACAGAGGAAGCGGACTTGTGTTGGAGCGCTATGGTCGAAACGGGGGTCCTATACATCTGGAGGGGTGTGGCGTACCGCAAAATAGGACTCCACGGGTACTGTTCATCTCCATCGTCGACCCCCTCCAGCCTCCATGGGCTACTGTTCATCCACCGTCGACCTCCTCCAGCCTCCACCTGCGACTGCTCATCCACGGGCTCCTGTTCATCCAGCCTCCACCGTGCACTACTCCACCGGCTACTGTTCAACCAGCCCTCTCCACGGGCTCCTATTCAACCACCCCTCCATGGGCTACTGTTCATCCAGCACTCCACCGTCTACTGTTCATCTAGCCCTCCATGGGGTGGTCCTGTTCAGCCTACCCTCCACGGGGTCTTGTTCATCTAGCACCAACCGGCTCGATCGATCGGGGTCATGTTCATCCAAAGGCCACCCCACGGGGTCCTGTTCATCCACCCCCACCGGTAATTGTTCATCCAAACCCCCCATCAATGCTCACTGTTCATCCGGAGGCAGCATCGATCAGCTTCAGTTAGCAGTAGAAGTGAAGGAATCACTCGATCGGGTTCAGTTAACAACCATCGATCGATCGCTCGGGTTCAGTAACGCGTAGCCTGCAGTGCAATCGCTCGGGTTTAGTTAGAACCCAACTCCTCCCTCGGGTTCAGTTAGAGCCCAACGCCTCACACCCACGCGCGTGCGTGTACGAGAGAAACGCGCATCGCTCGGCCCCGACCACCCACCGTAACCGGGTACACCCCAATATTTTCCTCGCCCTCACTTCTACCATGGTTTTTTCCGTCATGGACGGCGCAAAGAATGTCATGCAGCTGCGTCTCTGGCCCGCCCAGGATGAAAAGCCCATTTTCTATCATGATTTTCTAACATAGAAGTAGGACCCCACCACATCAATGAGGATACCGGGTTTTGTCACAATTATCGTCATAGATGTGTCATAAGTATAACCGAATTTTTTTTCATTCGTCCCAAAATGTCACGGATGTGTCTTTTTTTGTAGTGTATGGAGGACATTACAATCCGATCATTTTATGCAGCTCCACTAAAATCAAGCTGACCATCCCTGTTTGCAAAGTTATCCAGTCAGTGTGATTACAATAATAGTGGAACTAGATGATGAAACATAACACACACAAATAGAAGCCTATCACCTTTGCAATCTCTCTTTAGGACTAACTACTTGTTGGAGAAGATTAGGCATGGAGTTGGATGAGGAGGATAGAAAAACCAATCTCCCTTTCTGCAGTCCCACAGAAATGTAAAAACGTTGCCCGTGTGACATTTTGGCGAAACTGCACAAAACATCTTAGGAAAAAAGTGATTTGTGTAGTTCACCAAAAGGTCGCAATAGCAACGAGGTGAAATGGACAGCCCTGTTTGCAAAAGGAGGTAGAAAGGAAACAATTACTGCCCAATAACACGAGTTGAAGACACATACGCCGACATAAAAGAAGCATATTCCATGTAATAAGGGAAAGATAGCAACATGGTGGTTTATCAAAAATGGTTTGAGGATGAGATTGCAAGATGGAAAGTACGCCGGCCGAGATACATTTTAAGGAAACAACTAAAGAAGATCCACATGTAGGTTTTTCCACATGCAGCAACGTGGGAAGATGGGCAGTGGAGCAAGGACGGAGGAAGCTATACCTAAGGGTCGTCGGGATGAAACTAGGACGGCGCCGGCGGCCGGGATCTGCCCATACTACGACAGCGAGCAAGTGGCTAAGGCCCTGCCACGCCAGAGCTTGGTCAGAGAGAACGGCGGGTACAATAGATCAGGACGTGCTGCCTCAACGCCGTCGAACAGAGAAACGATGCACATCCTGCCTTTTCGTCGGCGGACGGGATGCGGCCGGATCACTGGCCAACGGTGAGAGGGAGGCCACCGCCGCCTTATGTGAGATGGTGTGACGAGAGACAAACCCCGGTAGGCAAGCTCCGTTGTATATAGTGGAGCGGATTTTTCCATTTTCCCCATGAAAATCGTTTTATATTCTGTACATGCCATTGAGGAATATATAACTTTATTTAATACTAACGCGTCAAGTCAAACTTCGTTCCATCTATGTGTGGTACATGACCCTCCTTCGAGTAAACAACTGCTACCCGCGTCAAATTATCACGCGGGCTACCTTTTCGTACAGAAACACACTCCACGGTGTACCCGCGCGGGTGTGGCCAGGAACGGGATGTGAGTACGTGCGTCCTGCGTGCACATCTTCTTTAGGTGCAGGTACGCACTTGGGTGGGTGTGAGAGTGATGGTTTGTGCGAAACAGAGGCAATGTGTCGATGATATCTCAAAAAAAACGTAACATATGCAATGTGTGTGAAACAGAGTCATGGATATATCATATATAGAGGGAGCGATCCACAAGAAGAGAGTGGAGGGATCATCGGCGTGAGATATCGATAGAATTGAAAACAGGGATGAAGTGTGTGGCCGTGAGATTGATAAAGAGTGCCATCGAATTTGTGTTTGCCCACTTCAAAGATACAGGGTAGCTGGCCTACTGGAATTTGAGAGGGCACATGTGCAGTTTTTCTCTATGGCCCAGATACCTACCTACAACGTTCAAATACCAGTGTGTGTGTGGGGGGGGAGGGGGCAGTGACCTAACTATAGAGAGGTAGATCGACTAGTATATGTGTGGAGAAGGAGAGAGACCTAGCTATGTATTGAGGGAGATCAATCGACATCCATGGATATGTGTAGCAGAGGAATAAGGTTGGGAGAAAGACAAAGGTAGAGTGTCGGAGGGTTCGTTGTGGAGTGGCGTCTCACAAATGGTGGGAGAGGCCTGCTAAACAAACGGAGGGTATGAGTGCAATATCAATAAGAGAGGGCTGCTACCTCTTGAGCATGCGTTGGTTTTCTCTTGAAGAGGAAAGGGTGATGCAGCAAAGTAGCGTAAGTAATTCCCTCAGTTTTTGAGAACCAAGGTATCAATCTAGTAGGAGACTACACGCAAGTCACCTAGTACCTCCACAAACAAACAAGAACCTCGCAACCAACGCGATAAAGGGGTTGTCAATCCCTTCACGGTCACTTACGAAAGTGAGATCTGTTAGAGATAATAAGATAAATATTTTTGGTATTTTTGTGGTATAGATTGGAAAATAAAGACTGCAAAATAAATAGTAAACTAGAATTGTAGATTGGAAACTTATATGATGTAAAGTACACCCAGGGGCCATAGGTTTTACTAGTGGCTTCTCTCAAGATAAAATGTATTACGGTGGGTGAACAAATTACTGCCGAGCAATTGATAGAAAAGCGCATAGTTATGATGATATCTAAGGCAATGATCACGAATATAGACATCACGTCCGTGACAAGTAGACCGAAACGATTCTGCATCTACTACTATTACTCCACACATTGACCTCTATCCAGCATGCATCTAGAGTACTAAGTTCATAAGAATGGAGTAACGCATTAGGCAAGATGACATGATGTAGAGGGATAAAATCAAGCAATATGATATAAACCCCATCTTTTTATCCTTGATGGCAAGAATACAATACGTGTCGTTTCCCTTTCTGTCACTGGGATCGAGCACCGCAAGATTGAACCCAAAGCTAAGCACTTCCCCATTGCAAGAAAGATCAATCTAGTAGGCCAAACTAAACCGATAATTCGAAGAGACTTGCAAAGATATCAAATCATGCATATAAGAATTTAGAGAAGAATCAAATAATATCTATGGTGTTGATGTAGAAGCCCTACGTGATCGAATCCCCCTCCGGCAGATCACCGGAACAGGCCCCAAGATGGGATCTCAGAGGTACAGAAGGTTGCGGCGGTGGAAAAGGTGTTTCGTGGCTCTCACCGAAGGTTTTAGGGTATAAGAGTATATATAGGCGAAAGAAGTAGGTCGGTGGAGCTGCGAGGGACCCACAAGGGTGGGGGGCGCGCCCTCCTACCTCGTGGCCACCTCGCCGCTTCCTTGACGTCCACTCCAAGTCTCCTAGATCACGTTTGTTCCAAAAAAGATCCTCGCGAACGTTTCATTCCATTTGGATTCCTTTTGATATTCCTTTTGTGCAAAAATATGAAATAGGCAAAAAAGCAACAATTTGCACTAGGCTTTCGGTTAATAGGTTAGTCCCAAAAATAATATAAAAAGGTATAATAAAGCCCATTAAACACCCAAAACAGATAATATAATAGCATGGAACAATCAAAAATTATAGATACGTTGGAGACATATCAAGCATCCCCAAGCTTAATGTCACAACCCCAGTTCTGGCCTTGCCTGTCTTGCATTAGCCTCCATGCATCATGTCTAAATTTTTATGAAACTTTGAAATGGGGGTTGATAAACCCTAGCAGCAAATGAAATTCAACTAGGGTCCAAATAAAATCATTTCAGTGAACCCAAAATGCCCTTGTAAAATGTTCATCATCTTTGCCTTGGTCCAGAACCTCTGACAAAAATGGTGCACATTTTACTAGAACAACAGAGGGTCACTGAATTAAATCATATAATACTTGCATTTGGGCATTTAAATGCTATAGAATATTTTAAATGCCCAAATATTCATGAACTGAAATGTTTACTGTAGGATATATCCCCAACGGTGGTCATGGGCAGTTTCATGAATTTTGGGATTGTTTTAATATTTTAAATAAAGCCACAAAGTTACAGAATAATAGAAAATAGGAAGTAATAAAAAGAGAGAGAACCTACCCGGCGCCTACCTGTGCGGCCTGCTGCTAAAGCCGGCCCAACCCAGCCACCTCCCCTGCCAGTTGTCTTCCTCCTCTCGCCAGAAGGCAGAGGGGAAGCAGTGCACGGTGCTCGCGCGCACGGGTACGCAGCTGCCTGCCTGGCCCCTCCCTCGCCAGCGCGACGCTAGGAACGTCACCCCGTGGCCTCTGGAACCCACCGATCCCTCTCTCACTTTTACCCCTCTCCCCCTCGCTCTCTTCACGCCATGGCCGATGCGCTTGTCGCCGCCGTTCACTACCACGCGACCACAACCACCCCCTTGCCCCTCGGCCCTCTCCAAGAGTTCTGCCCCGACCTCTTCTTCGTCTCCGCCGAGCCAAACGATGCCGGAGCGCCCCGCAGCGCCCCCATCGCTGTTGTCTTCGTCCTCTGCACCGACAGTCGTTGTCATCGATTCGCAGCAACCCGACTGCGCCCGACCTCGCCGACGACGCCGTCGGACGCGCTGTGAGCACCTGCGTCGTCTCCCCTTATCCCCTGGTCGCGCTCGCCCTCTAGGCCGTAGCCCCGCCATGACCGAAAGCTTGCACGCTGCCATCCATGTCGCTTCCGTGGCGAGAGCCCACACACGTCACATCCGAGGACGCTATCGTCCTCAGCACACTCCCAGGAGCCGAGAACACCCACCAGATCCTCCTCCCGTGCGCCGTAGCGCCTGACCCGCTGACGCCGAACTCCGGTCGCTGCCTCTCTGCTCGCCGTCATCATTTATGGTGACCCCGAGGCCTCCCAATCACTCTTCTAGACGCGGTCGAGCACGGGCTATCTTCTGGTGGCCTTCGCGCGTCCAGCCGCCGCTGGTAGCGCGTTTCTGAGCATCACCGCCGCGTTTGTGTGCTCGCCAGCGTTCAACTCAGGCGTGCTAACGTGGCCGCGTGATTAGTGCTAATCGCCGCCAGCTAACCAACCTATAGTCACTGACTAGTGGGCCCAGTGCCCTAATAGTTTTAACTTAATCACTAATTAGAGCAAGTGCCACTGACATGTGGGCCCAGGCCTTAACTAATTTGGATTAGGTTTAGTTTAATTTTAATTAACTCTATTAGTTAACCGTGTCACTGACGTGTGGACCCCACACGTCAGGTTTGACCTGGACCGAGCCGTTGACCTGCTGACCTCACTATGAGGTCATACTGACACAATAATTCCTTTCTGGAATTTAAATAAATCTTAAATGATTTATTTATTTCAGAAAATATCCCAAACTTTGAAAAATCATAGAAAATAATCTATAACTCCAATGGAAATAAGTTATATATGAAAAGGATCAGAAAAATATGAAGAATCTGTTTATGCATGTTTGAGCAAGTTAACATCGCTGTTTAGGACAAATTATGTAAATGGCATTTGATTATTCACATATGAAGTTTGAATTTCAACCTTGGGTTCAAACCAACTTCATCTAATCTGGACTCTAGTTGCATTAGCTCAAACACAAGCATATTGCCATGTCATGGTCATGCATCATATAGTTGCATTTCATTGATTGTGTCCTTCTCTGTTTGCCGGTAACCATCCCCTCTTAGTAGACGATGTTTCCGACGACGTGATCGATGACACTGATGAAGAGCTATATTATCTTCAGAAGTGCCAGGCAAGCAAAACCCCCTTGTTCATTCCGATACAATCCCACTCTCTCACTCCTGCTCTCTTTTACTGCATTAGGACAACACCGATTCAACTGTTACATGCTGCTGTAGTCGAAACCCTTTCCTCTGCATGACCTGTCATTGCCACAGTAAATAGATGAAACCCACTAGCATGAGTAGGAGTTGTTTGAGCCCTGATGTGCCTACTCATTCATGCTTGTTTGTCATGCCTGCTACTACTTAGAGTTGAGTCAGGTCCGATTCATCGGGGATGAATTGGAATGTGGTGAACATGTCCTACTGTTGAGAGCTAAGTGTGTGAACACGATTTGGTAAAGGTAGTGGTGAGAGGCCATGTAGGAGTACATGGTGGGTTGTCTCATTGCAGCCGTCCTCAGGAACTGAGTTCTGTGTTTGTGATCCATGAACAGTTACTACCACGGATTGGAATGCTTAAGTGCCCCTCTTGACTTATTAATCTACCTGATCACTGTCCAGGAGTTGCAACTAGTTTCTGGTGTTTGTAGGTAGTGTTAGTAGTCTACCAAGTGGCACCCGGTACAGGTGGGCTTGGGACAGACTAGGCACAGTGGCACGGTGTACCAAGTGGCACCCGGATGGTGGGCTTGGGAACCCTGCTCACATCGTTTGGGGCCGTGAGCGACACCCCGGCCGGATCTCCTTCCGGATGGAACCCGAAGAGGCGATAAACCTGGATGAGAGACTTGTGTGATTAGTCAGGTCATGGCCGACTCCCTCACCAGGCTTCCGCTTGAAGGTTGCTGAGATACATGACGTGTACATGGTGGTAAGTGGCGAGAGCGTGTGTGAAGAAGTACACCCCTGCGGGGTTATCATTATATATTCGAATAGCCGGATTCCTCGGATATGGAAACTTGGACCCCTTGCATAGTTCATAGACAAGTGAAAGTGGATACTCTAAAATGCGCAAGATAAGTGTGAGTGCTATGGATGGCGTTCTCGTAGGGAGATGGGAGTGGATCCATAGTGGAGTATTGATATCGTGAATATGTGTACTCGTGTGCGCCACCTCAAAAGAGTTACATGTAGTCGTAGTTCAGGATAGCCACTGAGTCAAAGCTGGCTTGCTGCAGTCAAACTCCACCACCCCTTTGTTGATACCGATGCATATGTAGTTAGTTCTGATGTAAGTCTTGCTGGGTACATTTGTACTCACGTTTGCTTAATTTATGTTTTTGCAGAGAGACTTCAGTCTCGCTAGTAGTTTCGTGTGGTCTTCGACGTCTAGCTTGATACCTCAGCTACGATCTTGTGCCCTCGACAGGATCTGGTAGATAGTCAGGCTTCTCAGCCTTTTTCATTTGTAGATGTCTATACTCAGACATGTTAAGCTTCCGCATGTGCTTTGACTAGTATGCTCTGAATGTTGGGTCATGAGACCCATGTTTGTTTTATCTGGCTCTTCGGAGCCTAATGAATAAATACTTGAGTCGTAGAGTTATGTTGTGATGCCATGTTGTATTTACACATATCGAGCATATTGTGTGTATGATTAAAATGCTTGGTATGTGTGGGATCCGACAACCTAGTTGTTCATCCTTGGTAGCCTCTGTTATGGGGAAATGTAGTCTTGTGCTTCCATGAGGCATAGTAGTCCGCTACAGCCTGGTTCACCAGAGTCCTGCTAGCCCAGCACTACTGCTCCGGAACACTTAGACTGGCCGGCATGTGATTCACTTCGTTCCTGTGTCTGTCCCTTCAGGGAAATGTCACGCGGTGACATCCGGAGTCCTGCTAGCCTGCTACAGCCCGGGTTCCCAGAGTCCTGTTAGCACAGTTGCTACATCCCGGATTCACGCGCTGCTGACCGGCATGCTCGATGTTGATTCATGTATGCCTGTCCCCGTAAGTTAGTGCCACTTTGGGTTCACAACTAGTCATGTCGGCCCGGATTCTCTATCATATGGATGCTAGCGACACTATCATATACGTGAGCCAAAAGGCGCAAACGGTCCCGGGCCATGGTAAGGCGGCACCCGTGGGGATACCATGCGTGAGGCCGCAATGTGATATGAGGTGTTACAGGCTAGATCGGTGTGACTTAGAATCGGGGTCCTGACACTTAATTCCTACTCGTCCTCGAGTAGGTAAATGATAAAAACAGAACTTTTGATGTGGAATGCTCCCTAACATAATTTTCAATGTAATTCTCTTTATTATGGCATGAATGTTCAGATCCAAAAAATTCAAGATGAACGTTTAATATTGACATAAAAATAGTAATACTTCAAGCATGCTAACCAAGCAATTATGTCTTATCAAAATAACATAGCCAAAGAAAGCTTATCCCTACAAAATCATATAGTTTGGCCATGCTTCATTTTCATCACACAAAATGCTCCCCTCATGCATAACCCAGATGACAAGCCGAGCAAAAGTGATATATTGTCAAAAGCTAAGAGTGGCAAAAGTGAAATGTCAAAGTCTTGAGTGGCATAATCAAAGTTGGCAAAAACTAGAGTGGCAAAAACAAAGTTTTCCCATACTTTTTAATGTGCTTCAACCTGTTCAACCCTTACGCAATACATGAGCCTAAGCCATGGATATAGCACTATAGGTGGAATAGTATATGATGATGGGGGTTATGTGAGAAGACAAAAAAGGAGAAAGTCTCACATTGACGCGGCTAATCAACGGGCTATGGAGATGCCCATCAATTGATGTCAATGCGAGGAGTAGGGATTGCCATGCAACGAATGCACTAGAGCTATAAGTGTATGAAAGCTCATCTAAAGAAACTAAGTGGGTGTGCATCCAACTTGCTTGCTCACGAAGACCTAGGGCATTTTGAGGAAGCCCATCATTGGAATATACAAGCCAAGTTCTATAATGAAAAATTCCCACTAGTATTATGAAAGTGACATAATAAGAAAATCTCTATTATGAAGATCATGGTGCTATTTTGAAGCACAGGTGTGGAAAAGGGATAGTAACATTGTCCATTCTCTCTTTTTCTCGCATTTTTTGTTTTGCTTGGGGCTTCTTTGGCATCTTTCTTTATTTGGGCTTCTTTGGCCTCTTTTTTCTTTCCTCGCATGGGACAATGCTCTAATAATGATGATCATCACACTTTTTATTTGCTCATAACTCAATGTTACAACTCGATACTAGAACACAAATATGACTCTATGTGAATGCCTCCGGTGATGTACCGGGATATGCGATGAATCAAGAGCGACATGTATGAAAGAATTATGAAAGTGGCTTTGCCACAAATATGACTCTATGAAAGCAATATGACAATGATGGAGCGTGTCATAATAAATGGAACCGTGGAATGTTGCATGGCAATATATCTCGGAATGGCTATGGAAATACCATAATAGGTAGGTATGGTGGCTGTTTTGAGGAAGATATAAGGAGGCTTATGTGTGATAGAGTGTATCGTATCACGGGGTTTGGATGCACCGGCGAAGTTTGCACCAACTCTCGAGGTGAGAAAGGGCAATGCACGGTACCGTAGAGGCTAGCAAATTGCGGAAAGGTAAGCGTGCGTATGATCCATGGACTCACATTAGTCATAAAGAACTCATATACTTATTGCAACAGTTTATTAGCCCTCGAAGCAAAGTACTACTACGCATGCCCCTAGAGGGATAGATTGGTAGGAAAAGACCATCGCTCGTCCCCGACCGCCACTCATAAGGAAAGCACTCAAAGAACACTCCATGCTTCAAATTTGTCACACAACATTTACTATACGTGCATGCTATGGGACTTGCCAACTTTAACACAAGCATTTCTCAATTTCACAATTGCCCAACTAGCGCGACTCTAACATTACCATTTTTATATCTCAAAGCATCTATCAAGAATCATAGTATTCAATGCACTCTATATGAAATTTTTTATCATACCCATCTTGAATGCCTATCATATTAGGACTAGTTTTATAGCCAAAGCAAATTAACATGCTGTTCTAAAAGACTCTCAAAATAATATAAGTGAAGCATGAGAGATCAATAATTTCTAGAAAATAAAACCACCACCGTGCTCTAAAAAATATAAGTGAAGCACTAGAGCAAAATTATCTAGCTCAAAAGATATAAGTGAAGCACATAGAGTATTCTAATAAATTCCGATTCATGTGTGTCTCTCCCAAAAAGTGTGTGTACAGCAAGTATGATTGTGGTAAACTAAAAAGCAAAGAATCAAATCATACAAGACGCTCCAAGCAAAACACATATCATGTGGTGAATAAAAATATAGCCTCAAGTAAAGTTACGGATAGAGGAAGACAAAAGAGGAGATGCCTCCCGGGGCATCCCCAAGCTTAGGCTTTTGGTTGTCCTTGGATTTTACCTGGGTTTCCTTGGGCATCCCCAAGCTTAGGCTCTTGCCACTCCTTCTTCCAAAATACATCAAATCTTTACCCAAAAACTTGAAAACTTCACAACACAAAACTCAACAGAAAATTTCATGAGCTCCGTTAGTATAAGAAAACAAATGACCACTTAAGGTACTGTAATGAACTCATTCTTTATTTATATTGGTGTTAAACCTAATGTATTCCAACTTCTCTATGGTTCATACCCCCCAATACTAGCCATAGATTCATCAAAATAAGAAAACAACACACGAAAAACAGAATCTGTCAAACACAGATCAATCTGTAGTAATCTGTAGGTTTCCAATACTTTTGTAACTCCAAAAATTCTACCAAATTAGTACGACCTAAATAATTTTTATATTGATCTACTTCAGTTGGAGTCAGTATTTTATCGCTCTCTGGTTAAAAATGAAAATTATTCCCGTGAGCCAATACTTTCTGTTTTTTCAGCAAGATCAAATAACAATCATCCAAGAGGATCCTAAAGGCTTTACTTGGAAAAAACACTAATTAAAACATAAAAAACACAATCATAGCAGAGTCTAGATTATTTACTTATTACTAAACAGGAACAAAAATCAAGGAACAAAAATAAAAATGGGTTGCCTCCCAACAAGCGCTATCGTTTAACGCCCCTAGCTAGGCATCTATAATTTTAATGATGCTTACATGAAAGATAGAAATTGAAACACAAAGGGAGCATCATGAAGCCTATGAAAATCACATCTAAGTCTAACATACTTCCTATGCATAGGCATTATATAAGCAAACAAATTATCAAGACAAACAAAAACTAGCATATGCAAGAAAGGAGAATGAAACAATAGCAATCTCAACATAACGAGAGGTAATTTAGTAACATGAAAATTTCAACCATATTTTCCTCTCTCATAATAATTACATGTAGGACCATAAGCAAATTCAACAATATAGCTCTCACATAAAATTTTCTCTACATGATCCACATGCATGCAAAGTTGACACTCTTCCAAAATAGTGGGATTAACATTAACTAAAGTCATGACCTCTCCAAACCCACTTTTATCAAAAATTTCATAAGATTGAACATTCTCCAAATATGTGGGATCTAAAGTTGACACTCTTCCAAACCCACTTTCAATATTATTTCAAACATTATTATTAATCTCATATTCATCATGGGGCTTAAATAAATTTTCAAGATCATAAGAAGAATCACCCCAATCATGATCATTGCAACAAATAGTAGTCATAGCAAAACTAGCATCCCCAATCTTGAGGTTTTGCATATAATTAATACAATTTACATTAAGAGAATTTATAATAACATCATTGCAATCATGCTTTTCATCGAAGGAACTATCAAGTATGGGTGCAATAGCAACGATCTCATGTTTAACATAAGGAACTATAGCAAATTCATCTTCATAAATATTGGCATCATGGCCACAAGAATAGCAAGCATCATGTTCATCAAGGGATATTTCAATCAAATCATCGGAATCATAATTATCTATAGATTCATGCATATCATTATTTTCTTCCAAAGCAGCAGTCATTCTTTCAATAAATTCTTTGACATAGACATTATGAGCAAAGTTTTCATAGCAATATTTAAGTATGTCAAAATTTCAGATTTGTAGAGAGTAACATCATACTTTTCAATCAAAGAAGCAACTTCATAAGCACCCTTAAAAGCAACAAATTCTTCAATCTGTCCGATATTGTAGTAACTATAAACACCCTTTGCATAAGAAGATAAGATTTAATTATCATTAAACTCACAGAGGTAGGGGAGGTATTGTTAGGGTTCTTAGAGCAACAAGTAAAATCACAAATTTCACAAAGATTCCAAGCATAACACAACAATCTGTTTATTTGATCCCATAAGAGTCTCCCTTTTTTAGACAAACAGCGACGCACAAAATGAGCATACTCATCTAAAGATTTCCCATCAACTAGGCTAGTTGGGGTTTCAACACGAGTGCATAAGGATCGAAGATGATCCAAGTAGAACACTTTAAGTGGATCCATATCAATAGATTTTTAACAAGCAAAGATGCAAGCAAATAGAAGGCATATGGAAACACAACCAAAGATACATACGGGAAGAAGGCGAAGAAAAGGCAAAGGTTTTCGAAAATCATTTTAGAAGTGGGGGAGAGGAAAACGAGAGGCGAATGGCAAATAATGTAATGCGAGGGAGAAGAGTTTATGATGGGTACTCGGTCTGTCTTGACCTGTGCGTACATCTCCCCGACAACTGTGCCAGAAATCCTTCTTGATACCTCTTGAGCATGCGTTGATTTTCCCTTGAAGAGGAAAAGGAGATGCAACAAAGTAGCGTAAGTATTTCCCTCAGTTTTTCAGAACCAAGGTATCAATCCAGTAGGATACTACACACAAGTCACCTAGTACCTGCACAAACAAACAAGAACCTCGCAACCAACATGATAAAGGGGTTGTCAATCCCTTCACGGTCACTTACGAAAGTGAGATCTGATAGAGATAATAAGATAAATATTTTTGGTATTTTTGTGGTATAGATTGGTGTCGGATTTCGGGTTCCGGCAAAACCCTTGAGGTTCGAACACTGGGGTGCACACGAAGATCTCCCCCCTCTCTAGCTCGCACACTCAATGATTCCACGGCCTAGCTTGACTGACCCAAAGAACACGAGACACAAGATTTACACTAGTTCAGGCCACCATTGTGGTGTAATACCCTACTCCAGTGTGGTCTGGTGGATTGCCTCTGCGGCTGAAGATGAACAGTTACAAGGGAAGAATAGCCTCCTGAGGAGAGGTGTTCTTGTGCTTGGTGAGCTTATGTGTTTGAGGATGATCTGGATCCTCTCTAGACCAGTTCCCTCTTTCTTCTTTCTATGGTGGCTAGTCCTATTTATAGTGGCCTTGGTCCTCTTCCCAAATATTGAGCAGGAAGGGATCCCACAACGGCCAATTTGAAGGGAGACAACTAGTACAAGTTATCCTGACAAAAGTAGTCTTCGCCTGCCGAAGGCTCTGGTGGTGACGCCGTCTTGGGCTCCACGATGACCTCCGTCCTGCCGTCCTGCTGGTCTTGGTCTTGTTGCACCGATATGGAAACCTTTGCCTGATGCCTTGGAACTCCTCACCTGCACTTGCCTCCTTAGCACCAAAGAGGAAGCGAGGACACTGCGCTTGCTGGCGCCCGCCTGGTCTTGATCGTCATGGCTTACATCATTGGAACCTCGCGAGGTTCGCCTCGCCTTGATCTTTCCGCCCCTCACGAGCCAGCCTGGTGAGGCCGCCCCTGAGGAGGTCTTGCGTCGTCCGCCTCGCGAGGCCTGGCCCCTCGCGAGGGTCTTGAGTGTTTGCTGGTGAAGATGGGCCGTACGGGGCCGCTGGGGGAGCCACGCTACGGGCCGCAGTCAAGCAAGTCTGGGGACCCCAGTTCCCAGAACGCCGACAGTAGCCCCCGGGACCTAGGTGCGCTCGGGCTTGGCTTCGAGGCGAAGCCAAAGGGAAAGTGCGGAGCGTCGCGGGCCCCAACAGCCTGCGGCCTTGGTCGACGCGTGGCGACTGATTGGACGTGGGCGTCTCCGCTTCCCCACGCAGCCTCCGTAACTGCCCGACTTGACGGGTCCTTGCTGCATGCAAGAAAAAGAACATTATTACCTTAGATCATGGAGGCCGGCGGTTGGCCTCCCCTTGGCTATAAATGGGAAGTGGGGGGCAGATCCCCCATCACCCGTCTCTCCTCTGCCTCTCCTGCTTCTTCTTCTTCCTTGATCCACTCCTTGTTGGTGTAGTCATGGCGCCGATTTGGAGGTTCTCGGCCACGGATAAGGGCAAGACTCCCCTCAACGAGCCCGGGCTGCTCACGTTGAAGAAGAGGAGGTCCCATCGTCGCGAGATGGTCATGAGGCCGGTGGTGTCACGGTCGTGGTACGAAAGGCCGCCTCCTGGGTACCCGTTGCCCTTTTATGCTCACGCCGATGATTCTGGAGGGAGGAGCGATAAGCGCCGCCGCCCGCGCCAGGGCCATGGCCGCCGTGCCACGGAGGTGCACGCCGTCGCCCTAGGGTTCCATGCTGCGGACTCCTCGCACGAGTTCATGCTGTGGGCGATGATGCCCTCGAGCACTTGGACTCGCCTTCCGCAGTTCTTCACCGCCGAGATGCCGCCGAGGGGCCCTCTCAAGCTTTGGCTGCAGCATGCCGACTGCGACGCCCCAACGATTGGAGCGGAAGTGGAAGCCGTCGCCTCCGGGAGGATCTTCATGACCCGTGGTTGGGGCGAGGTCGCTCGAGCCTGCCGCGCGAACGGCGCCCTCACCATCTACTTCGAGTATGACAACGCCTCCATGCTGTTCTTCAAGGTCTTCGACGAGAAAGGCCGCTGCTTGGAGTGCTTCCCTGAAGGAGGTCGCCAGGACGGTGCAGCGACGGGCGTCGGGCCTGCCGCAGGCCTCTCCTACAGCTCCTCCAACGACAGCAGTGACTACTGGTGGTCCAGCGACACTCTCGAGCTCGTGGAGTCTCCAAGACAAGCGACGACAGCTACGTGCACCCGAGCTCTCGTCGGGCCTAGAGCAAGGACGCCGCGTCTAGCCGCCGTCGCCGTTGATCCGGATGGGGTTGGCGCCGGCCCTTCGTGGCCCACTATTGATGATGGCGTCGGCGACGTCCGGCGGGTGTAGATAGAGATCCTAGGAATTCCCTTCCTTTTGTTCCCTGCGAGGAATCAAAACGGACCTCGCGGGGGTGTGTAAAGCGTTTGTAATGCCTTTTGTTGATATTATCCTTATTGTGAAAATTTGCGAACACATGTCCTGCTGAGGCTCGATCTCCCCCTTTCCAATCCCGCAGCAGCTTGGTGCTCTATGCTGACAGGTCCCGGTCCCTAGGTAGGCTGCAACCGTCGCTGGTATGCCAGGTCGCGATGCCGTGGACAAGGCCAGGAGGTGAGTGGCCCAAGGTCCGGCAAGAGCTCCTGAGGCGCGATGCTCAAGAGGTCCCCTTTAGCATGCAAGCAGCTAGCTGAGGATGAGAAAGGGAGGCGATGTTGCCACAGTAGGGCAGCAAAAAGTCAAGAATCTTATGTCGTAATGCTGGGTTGGTCCAGGTACGAGACTTATCTTTGGCGTTCCGGAGCCTGCTTCAGGTGCCACACCGGACTTGGGTGTTGGCCGCTGCCGGGTAGCTAGGCTAGGCCCGTGCGGGGCCTCCCCCTCTTCTCCATGTTCTTCCTAGTGCTCTACATCCTCAGGTCCCGGCCCTCGAGCGAGCTCAGCCGCCGCTGGTATGCCAGGTCGCGATGCCATGGTCAAGGCCAGGTGGTGAGCGCTGGCGAGCCAGTAAGATCTCCTGGGTTGCGATGCTCAGGAGCCCCCCTTTAACGTGCAAGTGAATTGCATGGGAGAAGAGAGAGAGAGAGTCCGTGGTACCGCCCATTGTAGTCCTTAGGAGGTTCCTGCAGGTCAGCGCGAGCAAATCGCCTCGGTGATCGCCCGTCTGTTGCTGGCTTGTGGGAGGGAACTCCGTACTGCGGAGAGCCCCCGAGGCGTGTACAGCCCCACGCTAGCACATGGCTTGCACGGCAGGGCTGTAGGAGGTGTATCTGGGCACTCGTGAGCCAGCACGGGACTTATGAGGCCCTACCTCAAGGCGGGTTGCACCCGGTCTTGATTCTTGAGGGCTGTGGCGTTCCTGTGAGATGGTTAGACAACCCGAGCCGAGTGGATTTCTTGAGGCTATCATACGAGAAGGCCAAGCACCAACGACCCAGGAGGTGACGTGAACGGGGCCAGCCCCCTGGACAGAGCTCAGCCGTTGGATTTATCGATGCTGCAGGGACGGGCCCGAGCACAGACGCCGTGCCTAGCCTTCTTATGCGAAGGATCCTGAAGAAAGACAATCGGTGCGCGGCTCCCTTGGTGGGTGAAAATCAGGCAGGTGATAACCATAGATAGATTATGCATGAGAAGCAAACTGGCTCAGGTAAACGCAGGAATGATACATGCCACTTGGTTGGACCCGAGCGGCCTGGGGATGATGCTGCCCGAAGGGCGCTCCCAGCAGAGTGAACTGAAGATGCAAGCAGATACATGCCGCAGGGACGGACCCACGCGGCCTCGGGATGATGCAGCCCAAGGGGCGCTCCCAACTAAATGAACTTGGAAAGATGTCACCTGGTTTGGTTGCTAAAGGGGTGTTGGGGTAGCTGAAGACGTGTAGCGAAGAAGTCGCCCCTCACGAGCCATCGAGGCCCTGAGCCTCGGGAGGCTCTAGAGGCTCTGGTGGCCTTCAGAGGACTGTCTCCATCTCCGCCAGGACTGTGTGATGCCTGTCCTCCTGACCCACCATGACGCTCCGCAGGTTGCGCTGGAAGGCAGCAGCCACACTCGGCAGGCCAAGCGGCATGCGAACGTAGCTGTGAGGTGGACCCTCGCAGTGTCCAACACATGAAGGCTAGAAGCGCTCCTTAGATGCGGCCCGGTTGAGCCCTAGGATGTCGATGCAGACGCGCAGCTCACCACCCTCGCCCGGGTGGGGGGGGGGGCAGCGCCAGGTGGGCGGTGGTCGCCGCGTATTGCTCTTGCTTCTTGAAGCTCCTGAGATGCCTTGTCGATGAACTCTTGAGCGCCAGGTGCTTTTCACCTGGCGCCCTCCTAAGGGAAATGTGTCATGAAGCACGCCTCCACGTGGTGCCCGAGTGCCTCCCTCATGATGCTGGCCAGGTCTGAGGCCCTCTGAGGGAGTCCTGGATTAGGGGGTCTCCGGACAGCCGGACTCTCTCCATTGGCCGGACTGTTAGACTATGAAGATACAATATTGAAGACTTCATCTCGTGTCTGGATGGGACTCTACTTGGCGTGGAAGGCAAGCTAGGCAATACGTATATGGATATCTCCTCCTTTGTAACCGACCTTGTGTAACCCTAACCCTCTCCGTTGTCTATATAAACCAAAGGGTTTTAGTCCCTAGGACAACAATCACAACATACAATCATACCATAGGCTAGCGTCTAGGGTTTAGCCTCTCTGATCTCGTGGTAGATCTACTCTTGTAATACCCATATCATCAATATTAATCAAGCAGGACGTAGGGTTTTGCCTCCATCAAGAGGGCCCGAACCTGGGTAAAACATCGTGTCCCCTGCCTCCTGTTACCATCCGGCCTAGACGCATAGTTCGGGACCCCCTACCCGAGATCCGCCGGTTTTGACACCGACATTGGTGCTTTCATTGAGAGTTCCTTTGTGTCATCGCCGTTAGGCTTGATGGATCCTACTATCATCGATGGCGATGCAGTCCAGGGTGAGACTTTTCTCCCCGGACAGATCTTCGTATTCGGCGACTTTGCGCTGCGGGCTAATTCGCTTGGCCATCTGGAGCAGATTGAAAGCTACGCCCCTGGCCATCAGGTCAGATTTGTAAGTTTGAACTACATGGCCGACATTCGCGGAGACTTGATCTTCGACGGATTCGAGCCACAGCCGGGCGCGCCGCACTGTCGCGATGGGTATGACCTAGCTCTACCGCCGAACAGTACCCAGAGGCCGCGCCCGCATCAGCTCCGACCCTTAGTTTGGAGCCAACTGCGCCAATCGAGGACGGGTGGTTAGACACCGCCTCAGGGGATGCAGTCTCAACGGCGATCGAGCCAAACACCTGCCTAACCCTCTGCGCAGCCCGTGACTCCAAGGTGCCGAACTCTTTCCCGGATCCAAACCATCCGTGCCCCTGCCAATCGAATCTGATTGGGAGCCGATCATGGAATTCACCGCCACGGATATCTTTCAGCACTCACCCTTCGGCGACATTCTAACTTCACTAAGGTCTGTCTCTTTGTCAGGAGAGCCCTGGCCGGGTTATGGCCAATAGGATTGGGATGCGGACGACGAAGAAATTCGACGCCCACCCACCACCCACTTTGTAGCCACTGTCGATGATTTAACCGACATGCTCGACTTTGACTCCGAAGACATCGACGGTATGGACAATGATGTAGGAGACGAACATGAACCAGCGCCTATAGGGCACTGGAAAGCCACCTCGTCATATGACATATACATGGTGGATGCACCCAACGAAGGCAACGACGACGAGATAGTGGAGGATGACCCCTCCAAGAAGCAACCCAAGCGCCAACGTCAGCAGTGCCGCTCTAAGTCCCGCCAAAGCAAAAGTGGTGATACTGGCACAGGAGATAATAACACTCCGGATAGTGCCGAAGACAACAACAATCCCCTCCAGCAAGATTTAAAGCAGGAGGATGAAGGAGCCAGCTCTCCTGAGAGAGCGGCAGACGGAGAGGAGGAGGATGACAATTACATCCCCCCCTCCGAAGACGAGGCAAGCCTCGGCGACGATGAATTCGCCGTCCCAGAGGATCTCGTCGAACAAGAGCGCTTCAAGCGCCAGCTTATGGCCACGGCAAATAGCCTGAAGAAAAAGCAGCAGCAGCTTCAAGCTGATCAAGATCTGCTAGCTGACAAATGGACTGAAGTCCTCGCGGCCGAGGAATATAAACTCGAGCACCCCTCCAAGAGTTACCCAAGGCGCAAGTTACTACCCCGACGGGAGGAAGAAGCATATGATACGGCTGATCGGCCACCTCGTGGCCGCGATAGAGAGGCATTCCAGCCAAAAGCTCAGCCTCCACCCCAACGCCATTCAAATAAAAAGGCATGGGGAGATACGCCAGACCTGCGAGACATATTGGAGGACAAGGCAAAGCATTCAAGATCGATCTACGGATCACGAGGGCGCACCACTCTGCAAGACAACAAACGTCATGCCGGATACAGTAAAAGGAAATCTGGCTGGGCCGAACACAGCGGGCAAGACCCATTCGAGCTGCGTCGAGATATAGCCCAATACAGAGGCGCCGCACACCCCTTATGCTTCACAGACGAAGTAATGAAACATCAACTCCTAGAAGGTTTCAAACCTATAAACATTGAATCATACGACGGCACAACAGATCCCGCTGTATGGATTGAGGACTTCCTCCTCCACATCGACATGGCCCGCGGTGATGACTTACATGCCATCAAATACCTCCCACTAAAGCTCAAAGGACCAGCACGGCATTGGCTTAACAGCTTGCCAGCAGACTCCATTAGCTGTTGGGAAGATCTGGAAGCCGCATTCCTCGACAACTTTCAGGACACTTATGTGCGACCACCAAATGCCGATGACTTGAGCCACATAATACAGCAGCTAGAAGAGTCGGCCAGGCAATTCTGGACTCGGTTCCTTACAAAGAAAAATCAAATCGTCGACTGTCCGAATGCGGAGGCCCTAGCGGCTTTCAAGCACAACATCCGAGACGAGTGGCTAGCCCGGCACCTTGGTCAGTAAAAGACGAAATCTATGGCAGCTCTCACGACGCTCATGACCCACTTTTGTGCGGGAGAAGACAGCTGGCTTGCTTGCAGTAATAACATATCAAAGAACCATGGTACCTCACATACCAAGGACGGCAATAGCAGGTCATGTCGCAACAAGCATAAGCGCCGCATTAACAACGAAAATACTGAGGATACGGTAGTCAATGCCGGATTCAAAGGATCTAAACCCGGTCAGCGGAAAAAGCCTTTCAAACAAAGTACGCCGGGTCCGTCCAGCTTGGACCATATACTCGACCGCTCGTGTCAAATACACGGCACCCCAGACAAGCCAGCCAATCACACCAACAGGGATTGTTGGGTGTTCAAGCAGGTCAGCAAGTTAATTGCCGAAAAAAGGACGAGGGGCCGCATAGCGACGACGAGGAGGTGCCCCAGCAGCCGCACACTAGAGGAAAGAAGAGGTTTCCCCCGCAAGTGCGGACGGTGAACATGATATACGCAACCCACATCCCCAAGAGGGAGCGGAAGCGTGCGCTCAGGGACGTATATGCGTTGGAGCCAGTCGCCCCAAAGATCAACCCTTGGTCCTCCTGTCCGATCACCTTCGATCGCAGGGACCACCCCACTAGTATCCGTCATGGCGGATTCGCCGCACTGGTCCTAGACCCAATCATCGACGGATTTCGCCGCACTGCTTTATCAGGACACAGTGCGCAAAATGGGTATAGACCCCTCAAGGATCAAACCCACAAAAATGACCTTTAAGGGCGTCATTCCAGGCGTAGAGGCCCATTGCACAGGCTCAATTACACTGGAAGTGGTCTTCGGATCCCCGGATAACTTCCGAAGCAAAGAGTTAATCTTTGATATAGTCCCGTTCCGCAGTGGTTATCACGCGCTGCTCGGGCGAACCGCATTTGCTAGATTCAATGCGGTATCGCATTATGCATACCTCAAGCTCAAGATGCCAGGACCTCGCGGAGTTATTACAGTCAATGGAAAC
Source organism: Triticum urartu (assembly GCF_056163025.1). Classification (NCBI taxonomy): domain Eukaryota; kingdom Viridiplantae; phylum Streptophyta; class Magnoliopsida; order Poales; family Poaceae; genus Triticum; species Triticum urartu. Next base: position 365,599,618 of record NC_141874.1, on the reverse strand, counting down.
ATAGAGCGCTCTCTCCGAACAGAGGAGCACACTGCGGCCCTCGCAGCAGAAGCACAAAGCAGCCTCTCAAGGCAATCAACCAGTTCGGCGTTTCAAAGCCCGGACACCTTCAAGCGCGCCCGGGGCAATCGGCAAATAGACCACCTGGCGCGATCTGAGCTCGCGTAGCAATACGACGGCCACCCCAATCCCAGCCCAACGGCGATATTCGTGCCGCACGTACATAATTACGCATTAAAAATACCATGGGCACAGGTGGGGAGGGGGGCACAACTGCGGCACACCCCAAAACTCGGCCTAAACCGCACTAGGGGCTTCCCGTTTGGTTATTTTTCTTTTTCTTTCAGGACCTTAATCTCTGGAAACACTGTCCGGCAGCACTATTGCCGAACACATGATGCAACAACCAAGGAGGCAGACAGCTACGTTATACAACGGAATACCCAGGTTGATTACAAATTTCATATCATTCCTCAGCCCGCCCTTGGAAGGGACATAGTCCTACTCTTTTCTTATAGCACTATCTGTATCACTTTGCTTTAACGCAATTTTTCAATAAACAATGCATGACATTACGACTATTATTGCATTCTTGTTATATATATATATATATATATCTATGTGTTCATTAATGACGCCTTGCAACCGTACACTCTGGTACGGCCAATACACCAGGGGCTTACGTACCCCACAATGCGGTGTGAAAAGTCCGAACACTTTCACAAGTGCGGCACCCCGAACTTATAGCACTATATGCATCAGCTCCGAATCATGTCTTTGGTCAATTGTTGGGTTTGCCCGGCTCCTATGTTTTGGTACCTTACGTTCCGCTCTATCGGCTAAGGTAGCGCTAGGAGAACTACTGCGATTGTGCCACGGTTCTGCCGGGCTGAGCACCTCAATAGAGAAAGCTAAAACTGACTGTCATGATAAGGCGAGAGACTGGTCGCTGTTCGGCGAGGTTTTTCGAGTCCCTAAAGACTTATGCCGCCTAGGGCGAGGGGCCGGCCCTGTCCGGCTTACAGGCATGTATCGCGCCCCGAATTCGGCCTTCCGAATACCAGGGGCTTCGCCGAAATTTTGAAATTATAGAATTCTATGGCTAAGTGAGAGTGATAAAGCATTATTAGTCCGGTTGCCTTGTTCGTTGTGCTGAGCACCTCCCTCGAAGGACCCAAACATGGGAACAAGAGTGCTCAGGTTTATCCCGAACACCCCAACACTAGTGGCATGGGGGCAGAAGCCGAGGACTAGCCATCTCTCAGATTGGATAAACAGCCAAACAGAAGGTAATATTTTAAATTCTAACAAGCGTTGCATAGTGCATATGAAACAAGTTTTCATACATACAGGATAAAACGAGCAAGTCTCATTCAAATATTACATATTTTGAACACTCATCCGTGATAAGACGGGCACCCGGTAGAACACCCTCGTAGTACATCTTGGGGTGGCGGTGCTCCTTGCCCTCCGGCGGCCCCTCCTTGATCAGCTTCACGGCATCTAGCTTGACCCACTGCATTTTTACACAGGCGAAAGCCCGGTGTGCACCTTCAATGCAGACAGATCGCTTGACGACCTCCAGCCGCGGGCAGGCATCCACGAGCCGCCTCACCAGGCCAAAGAAGCTGTTCGGAAGGGCGTTGCCGGGCCACAACCGGACTACAAAGCTCTTCATGGCCTGATCGGGTGCCTTATGTAGCTCGACCATCTGCTTCAACTGGTCACTCATTGGCACCGGATGTTCGGCCTCAGCATACTGAGACCAGAACAGCTTCTCCGTCGAGCTTCTATCCTCAGCCTGGTAAAATTGTGCGGCATCGGACACACTGCGGGGAAAATCTGCGAATGCTCCTGAAGAGCTCCGGATCCGGGTAAGTAATCGGTAATTTACTTTTACATGCTTGCTTTGCATATAGAAAGCCTTACCCGCCGCTATCTTCTTCATCCGTCGATCTCTTGGAGGGCCTTTTGGGCTTTGGCCTTGGCACTTTTTACACTCTCGAGGTCCGCGACAAGCTCAGACTCCCGCGTCTTGGAGTCCAGCTCCAATGCCTCGTGCTTCGCCACAAGAGCCTAGAGCTCTTGCTGCACCTCGCCCACCCGAGCCTTGTGCTTCTCTCGCTCGGTGCGCTCCTTGGCCGCTGTATCTTCGGCCTTGGCCAGCGCTCGCTTCAGGGTCGCCACCTCGGTCGTGGCCCCTGGCAAACATACAATGATCCTGTCATTTTGCAATCACGTCCTTTTTATATATACATATCTTTAGACGGGGTATTACTTACCCTTGTTCACCTCAAGCTGCCTCTTGGCAAGGCCGAGCTCTTTCTTGGACCCCTCGAGGTCCTATTTCAGTACGGCGACCTCCGCGGTTAGTGCGGCGGACGCCAGCAGCGAAGCCTGCATATGCATATTGACATACTTATATTAGACTCCTGCGATATTATTTGATCCTCTGTTTGGGTTTTCTTTGTGAACACCGAACAAAGCATCAGGGGCTACTATCTATGAGGTAATATTTCTACTACATTTTAAAACACTTACCTCGAAGCCTGTTAGAAGGCTGGCAGATGCTTCAGTCAATCCGCTCTTGGCAGACTGAACCTTCTAGATCACCGCACTCATGATGGTGCGGTGCTCCTCGTCGATGGAAGCGCTGCGAAGCGCTTCTAGCAGGTTGTCCGGCGCCTCTGGATGGACAGAGGTCACCAACATAGGCGTTTTTCCCCTCCTAGAAGGAGGCCGCCTGCCCGAGCCCGGAACCGCTGGAGGGTCCGGCGCGGTTTTCGGCTAAGGGCCGAACTCGGAGCTCTCGGGGGCCCCGTCCCCTCGGCTCCCGGAGGCCGGAAGGTCGCCTTGGGGCGCCTCCGGGACTGTCTCCCCCCGATCCGGCGCCTCTTGAGACAACACCTCGGCGTCGTCGGCAGGATGAGGGGAGGTGGCGGTCGGGACTAGATCGCTATCCATGTCCGACGAGCCCAGTGAGCCGTCCGATGATACCTCGATATTGGCTCGTGGCGGCCTGCGTAATTATGTTTGGCGATTAGGGAAAGCAGTGCGACCAAGGAATCTTATGGGTTACTTTGGTATCCGAATACTTATGATCTCCCCGGGGGCTTGCCCCGGCAACCACTCATCTTCGCCTTCGTCGGCGGCAGTGGAGCTGTCTGGAAGGAGAGTCCTTCCCTTCTTGGACCCTTCGCCCCCCCAGTTGGGGCGGCCTTCCTTTTTCTGTCTCCCCCAGTCGGCGGGGGAGCATCTTCTTCTTCTTCCTCGTCTTCGGGGGAAGAGTGCGCCGCAGAGTCATCGGACAGTGAGTCCGACGACGCCTGGCGTCGGGAACTCTTTTGAGCTCCCTTGGCCTTATTGGTCTTCTCCGGCACCTTATAAGGGGCCGGAGTCAACATCTTCGCCAGAAGAGCGTCTGCGGGGCCTTCGGGAAAAGGAGCCAGATAGTCGATCTGTCCGGCCATCTTCTGCCAGTCTTGTCAAAGGTACGGGAGTTTAGATCCCGCATAGAGTCAATCTATATAAAAAATAAGTATCCTGTGAAAGGTAAAGCAGCTTACCGCACTGGCTTGGCGCTTCGCGCTGAATCCGCGATCCTCAGTAATAGGGGGAGGGACCTCGGCACTTTTGAACAGCACCCTCCAGGCGTCTTCATGAGTCGTGTCGAAGAGCCTGTTCAGAGTTCGGTGCTGCGCCGGATTGAACTCCCATAAGGTGAACTCCCGTTGTTGGCACGGGAGTATCCGGCGGATGAGCATAACCTGGACTATGTTGACAAGCTTGAGCTTCTTGCCCACCATGTTTTGAAAACATGTTTGGAGTCCAGTTAGCTCTTTCGAACTACCCCAGGATAGGCCCTTCTCTTTCCAGGAGGTGAGCCGCATGGGGATGCCAGATCGGAACTCGGGGGCCGCTACCCATGCGTGGTCGCGCGGGTCGGTGATATAGAACCACCCCGATTGCCACCCCTTTATGGTTTCCACAAAGGAGCCCTCCAGCCATGTTATGTTGGGCATCTTGCCCACCTTGGCGCCTCCGCACTCTGCCTGGCGGCCGCCCACCACCTTCGGCTTGACATTGAAGGTCTTCAGCCATAAGCCGAAGTGGGGCTTGATGCGGAGGAAGGCCTCGCACACGACGATAAACACTGAGATGTTGAGGATGAAGTTCGGGGCCAGATCGTGGAAATCCAGGCCGTAATAAAACATGAGCCCCCGGACGAAGGGATGGAGAGGGAATCCCAGTCCGCGAAGGAAATGGGTGAGGAATACCACCCTCTCATGGGGCCTGGGGTGGGGATGAGCTGCCCCTCATCTGGGAGCCGGTGCGTGATGTCGTCGAGCAGGTATCCGACTCTCCTCAGTCTCTTGATGTCTCCCTCCATGACGGAGGAGACCATCCACTTGCCTCCCGCTCCGGACATGGTTGGAGAAGGTTGAGGTGGAAGTGAGGACTTGGGCGCTAGAGCTCGAGTGTGCGGAAACGGATGAGCAAAGGAGGAAGAAGGCGTGGATAGAAAGGTGAATCCTTATCCCTTTATATGGGCGGACGAAACTAACCGTCCCCACTTGCTTGGTAAAACTCGCTTATCCCCCAAGCGCCACAATTGATGGTGCGGTTGGGTTACCCACGCCCGTATTGATGAGAATCCCATAATAAGGGGACACGATCTCTGCTTTGACAAGACGTGTCGAAAAACCGCCTCGCGTTATGTGCGGGGCTAGTTAAAAGAAACGGTTCGAATAATCACCGGGCCATGACGTAACGTCATGCTTCCAAAACAAGCCAACAAATTAGATCTGTGAAAATATTATTCTCTCTACGGTGGAATGTGGAACTTATTTTGCAGGGTCGGACACTATCCTCGTATTCAAGTTCTTCTATGATGTATTCGGAGAAGGAACCCGCCTTGCAATGCCGAAGACAATACTGCGCCCCGGACTCATCGTCATTGAAGCCTGGTTCAGGGGCTACTGAGGGAGTCCTGGATTAGGGGGTCTCTGGACAGCCGGACTATCTCCATTGGTCGGACTGTTAGACTGTGAAGATACAAGATTGAAGACTTCGTCTCGTGTCCGGATGGGACTCTACTTGGCGTGGAAGGCAAGCTAGGCAATACGTATATGGATATCTCCTCCTTTGTAACCGACCTTGTGTAACCCTAACCCTCTCCGGTGTCTATATAAACTGAAGGGTTTTAGTCCGTAGGACAACAATCACAACATACAATCATACCATACGCTAGCTTCTAGGGTTTAGCCTCTCTGATCTCGTGGTAGATCTACTCTTGTACTACCCATATCATCAATATTAATCAAGCGGGATGTAGGGTTTTACCTCCATCAAGACGGCCCGAACCTGGGTAAAACATCGTGTCCCCTACCTCCTGTTACCATCCGGCCTAGACGCACAGTTCGGGACCCCATACCCGAGATGCGCCGGTTTTGACACCGACGCCCTCTAAAAGAGAGCCCCCAAGCCCTGCCTGAGGAGGGCGCTGGGCGCGCCTCCCTATGCGAGGGAGGGAGGCGCCCCAGGCACGGGCGTAGATCCTGAAGTGGTGCCAATGGAGGTGCCGCTCCCTTGGGGTCCAATGTGATGCAGCTGTTTCTTCTTCTTGGGGTTAGCTTCAGGAGGGTACTGCTTTGCTGTCGGGGTCTTCGAGTGATGCGGCTTGGAAGGTGCACTCGAGGGAGCACACCGCGTCTCTTTCTTCGCAAGGGATGGTGATGATTCCGCCGCTTCCGGGCATCTTGAGGACGTTGTGGCCATGGTGGGTGACTGCCATGAATTTGGCCAGCGCTGGGTACCCGAGGATGGCGTTGTACAACAGACGAATGTGGGCGACGTCGAAGTCGATGAGCTCAGTGTGGTAGTTTTCACGCTGACCGAAGGTGACAGGGAGACGAAATTTGCCCTATCGGGGTGGTAGAACCATCAGTCACTCCTAAGAACGGCTTGGTAGGTTGGAGCTGATCGTATGACACTTGAAGGCTGTCGAAAGTCCCGACGGACAAGACATTGAGCCCTGCGCCGCCGTCGACGAGGGTCTTGGTGACTTGGACGTTGCTGATCATGGGCGAACAGAGCATCGGGAGAATGCTGGCCGTTGTCGCGCACTTGAGCTGGTTTGGCGAGCTAAAGGTGATGGCATACTTGGACCACCTGAGCTGGCACGTGGCTTCGACCTTGGGGAGGACTACGTTCACCTCGCGAGCAAGCTGCTTGAAGACTCGCTGAGAAGCTGGGGCTTGAGCTCTGCCCAAGATATAGGTGATAGCTCGCGGCTCTTGGAAGCCCCCGGCCCCCTCGTCCTGTTGATGGTCGTCGTTCCTTCTTGGCGGCGGCGCGGAGGGAGACCAGGGTTGCCCTGAGGACGGTCCTCACGAGGCTGGTCCCTCCAAGGACCCTCATGAGGCTGATCCCGCCAATGATCCTCGCGAATTTGGTCTCGCCACTCCCAGCGGGGCCCATGGTCGTCCCAACGGCCTCCAGCATGTCCACCTCCTCGGCCGTAGCCCCGGTCATTGCGCTCGGGGCGTCGACTGAAGCGTCCATCTCGAATTGCCATGAGCACTTGACAGTCATTAGTGTTGTGCGTGCGCACGTTGTGGAAGGCACAGAAAGTGCGGCTGCCCTTTGACGACTCGGGAAGATCTTGGTCGCGCTTGGTGTCTGGTTCCGCCGCGAGCATGGTGACCCTTTTGTGCTTCACGTCCTTGGCCTTGGCCTTCTTCTCCTCTGGGTCCGCAGCAGGGAGCTCGAGGAGAGAGAGGCGCCCCTCCCCAGCTCTTGCACACTTGGTCGCGATGTTGAACAGCTCCAAGGTCGTGCACAACTCTTCATGGATGGCGAGCTCCTCCTTCATCTTGATGTCGGGAACAGCATCGGAGAACGCCGAGATGATGGCCTCGTCCGTTACCTTGGGGATCTTGATTCACACGCTGTTGAAGCGTTGGATATATTTCTGCAGGGTTTCCCCTGGTTGTTTCTTGATGCGGCGTAGGTCACCCGCGACCGGGGGGCGGTCGCGAGTGCCCTGGAAGTTGGCGACAAAGCGGTCGCGTATCTCGTCCCAGGAGGAAATCGAGCCTGGGGGCAGGTTCAGGAGCCATGAGCGGGCACCGTCCTTGAGAGCCATGGGAAACCAGTTCGCCATGACCTTTTCGTTGCTGTTGGCCGCTTCGATGCTCAGCTCGTAGAGCTACAGAAACTCCGCAGGGTCGGGGATGCCATCGTAGCGAGGAGGCAGATCTGGCTTGAACTTGCCCGGCTAGATGACGCTGCGCAACTTAGGAGCGAAGGCGCGATAGCCCGTTGTGGCCACTGGGGCCCATCGTGGAGGCAGAGCTTGGTCGTGGTGCCCCTGCGCCGCCACGGCACGCGGCGCATGGCCCTGTCGCAGCAAGCAATCCTGGCGCAGCAGAGCTGGGAGTGGTGAAGCATTTCCTTGTGGACGGGGAATCTCTTGGAAGCTTCTTTCTTCGTGCGCGGGCATGTGGCGCTGCGGATCGCGCCGCTGGGCCACGCACCTTGGAGCGAGGATGCTGTCTTGACGCGGTGGAGGCTGAGGTGCTCCCTAAGCCACACGCCTCGGTGCAAGGGTGACATCTTGTTGTGGAGGAGGTGGAGGCGATCCGTGAGCCACATCGCCCGCAGCTGGGGGCGGGCGAGGCAGCGAGAGGGATGGTGCAGGAGAGCCTCCCGCGGCATTGACGAGCTCGGCGATGCAGTCCAGCCAGTCCTTGTAGAGGTCGTCGACCAGATGGTAGCGCAGGAGCTCGCGCGCCATAAGCAGCGCGGCCTGTGCATCCGTGGGCGCACGGCGAGCATGAGATGACGAGCCGGCTGGAGTCACGACGGGGTGGCGGTGTGGCCGTCACGGCGCATAGTGAAGAGGCTTGCTGCTCGTTTGCCGCCGGACAGGCGACGGCGTTGGCGGCGGGTGATGGAGAACGACGGGGAGGCCCGCCTACTAGGGCCGTCTGAGTGACACAGGCGGCGAGAGAGGCCTGGCGCTCCGCGCGAGCCTCGCGAGCGTCGGCCATGAGGTTGGTGGAGTGACGAAGCGTGGATCAACGAAGAAGAAAGCTTCGGCGCACCCCTACCTGGTGCGCCAAATGTCGGATTTCGGGTTCCGGCAAAACCCTTGAGGTTTGAACACTAGGGTGCGCACGAAGATCTCCCCCCTCTCTAGCTCGCACACTCAACGATTTCACGGCCTAGCTTGACGGAACCAGAGAACACGAGACACAAGATTTATACTGGTTCGGGCCACCGTTGTGGTGTAATACCCTACTCCAGTGTGGTGTGGTGGATTACCTCTGGGGCTGAGGATGAATAGTTACAAGGGAAGAACAGCCTCCTGAGGAGAGGTGTTCTTGTGCTTGGTGAGCTTATGTGTTTAAGGATGATCTGGATCCTCTGTAGACCAGTTCCCTGTTTCTTCTTTCTATGGTGGCTAGTCCTATTTATAGTGGCCTTGGTCCTCTTCCCAAATATTGAGCGGGAAGGGATCCCACAACGGCCAATTTGAAGGGAGACAACTAGTACAAGTTATCCTGACAAAAGTAGTCTTCGCCTGCGGAAGGCTCTGGTGGTGACGCCGTCTTGGGCTCCATGGTGACCTCCGTCCTGCCGTCCTGCTGGTCTTGGTCTTTTTGCACCGATATGGAAACCTTTGCCTGATGCCTTGGAACTTCTCACATGCGCTTTCCTCCTTAGCACCAAAGAGGAAGCGAGGACACTGCACTTGCTGGCGCCCGCCTGGCGCCCGCCTGGTCTTGATCGTCATGGCTTATGTCATTGGAACCTCGCGAGGTTCGCCTTGCCTTGATCTTTCCGCCTCTCGCGAGCCAGCCTGGTGAGGCAGCCCCTGAGGAGGTCTTGTGCCATCCGCCTCGCGAGGCCTGGCCCCTCGCGAGGGTCTTGAATGTTTGCTGGTGAAGATGGGCCGTATGGGGCCGCTGGGGGAGCCACGCTGCGGGCCGCAGGCAGGCAAGTCTGGGGACCCCCGTTCCCAGAATGCCGACAATTGGAAAATAAAGATTGCAAAATAAATAGTAAACTAGTATTGTAGATTGGAAACTTATATGATGTAAAGTAGACCCGGGGGGCATAGGTTACACTAGTGGCTTCTCTCATGATAGCATGTATTACGGCGGGTGAACAAATTACTGTTGAGCAATTGATAGAAAAGCGCATAGTTATGATGATATCTAAGGCAATGGTCATGAATATAGGCATCACGTCCGTGACAAGTAGACCGAAACAATGCTGCATCTACTACTATTACTCCACACATCGACCGCTATCCAGCATGCATCTAGAGTATTAAGTTTATAAGAATGGAGTAATGCATTAGGCAAGATGACATGATGTAGAGGGATAAACTCAAGCAATATGATATAAACCCCATATTTTTATCCTCGATGGCAACAATACAATACGTGTCATTTCCCTTTCTGTCACTGGGATCGAGCACCGCATGATTGTACCCAAAGCTAAGCACTTCTCCCATTGCAAGAAAGATCAAGCTAGTAGGCCAAACTAAACCGATAATTCGAAGAGACTTGCAAAGATATCAAATCATGCATATAAGAATTCATAGAAGAATCAAATAATATTCATGGATAATCAAGTTCATAAACCCACAATTCATCGGATCTCGGCAAACACACCGCAAAAAGAGTTACATCGAATAGATCTCCAAGAAGTTCGAGGAGAACATTGTATTGAGATCCAAAGAGAGAGAAGAAGCCATCTAGCTAATAACTATGGACTCGAAGGTCTGTGGTAAACTACTCACACATCATCGGAGAGGCTGTGCTGTTGATGTAGAAGCCCTCCGTGATCGAATCTCCCTCCGACAGATCACCGAAAAAGTCCCCAAGATGGGATCTCATTGGTACAGAAGGTTGCGGCGGTGGAAAAGGTGTTTCGTGGCTCTCCCGGAAGGTTTCGGGGTATAAGAGTATATATAGGCGAAATAAGTAGGTCGGTGGAGCTACGAGGGGCCCACGAGGGTGGGGGCGCGCCCTCTTATCTCGTGGCCACCTCGCTGCTTCCTTGACGTCCACTCCAAGTTTCCTGGATCACGTTTGTTCAAAAAAAGATCCTCGCAAAGGTTTCATTCCGTTTGGATTCCGTTTGATATTCCTTTTCTGCGAAACACTGAAACAGGCAAGAAAACAACAATTTGCACTGGGCTTTCAGTTAATAGGTTAGTCCCAAAAATAATATAAAAAGGTATAATAAATCCTATTAAACATCCAAAACAGATAATATAGTAGCATGGAACAATAAAAAATTATAGATACGTTGGAGACGTATCAAGGGCCGGGGATGTCTGTCTGTCTATGCACGTGTGTGTGAGAAACGGGTCGGGAGGTATGCAAGGATGATGAGGGGGGACGATATGGTTGTGGTAAGCATACATAACTAGATAGGAAGATCAACCGTCATGTGTCCGAGAAAGGGAGAGACATAACTAGTGAGGTAAGTCTATTGGTTCATGGGGAAAAGAATTATAGTCGACCTAGCTATATGAAGGGAGATCGGTACGTATGCATGCATGCATGCATGTGTTAGAAGCAAATAAGGTCCGGAGAGACAACCATGGGGAGAGGGGTGCAGCTAGGAGGTGGTGCGAGAGGCCTACTATGTCGAGGGGGGAGGAGTGTGCGAGTATGAGATTGATGAAAAGAGGGGCGGGAGTGTGCACCTGCGTGGAACCGTATTGGACATAGGGGGCATGGAGGGTGAGAAGAGAAGAGGGGAAGTATGTGTTTGTGGTAGGCACACTTGGCTAGAGAGGTATATCGACTGGTGTGTGCCGGAAAGAAGGAGCCGGGGGGGGGGGCTACACACACCGCGGGTGTACGACCTAAAGAGAAATAACGAACGTGCGCGATGGAGGGGACGCTGAGGGAGGGTGAGAGGGGGGCGGGCGTGTGCATGCACGATAGAAAGTTAGCGCTAGCTAGCTACAAAGAGAAGAGGATTGTGAAGGTGTAAAAGACGAATAGAGATCACAATTCATTATAAAAAAGTGGATACGGATACTTGAAGAAGATATCGTAATGTAGAACATTGATTATAATTTGGGCTAATGTGTGGCTTTTGCAGCTCAGCGCTAAATACTTGTCATAATGTAGGGGGCGGGGCACTATACTTTGTGTGATAAACACGATGTACGTATGGAACATGGTTTAGATTATGAATATATAGTTAGTACATCAAATGTACTATTATTTGGAATCAACATCAAGTGTATTCAAAAAATTGAATTTGAGTTCATATAGTACACATAGTTCATATCTATCTCTATAGTAATCATGTGGTGTGTTGTTAAGGTAATACACGAATGATGGTTGAAGTTGGCAACAATCATGATTATAGATTCTTATTGAAATAGAGAAACGAATTCAAATTTAGTTAGAATTGCAGCGGTAGTATAGACATTTGGAATGCACTAAAATGTTGCTATGAGTAGGTTACATGCATTATACAGCCAGCAAAAAAATTTAATTGGACATAACATGGATTCATACTCAAATTTAACGGTGTGCTTTGTGTAAGTTGTATGTCATATATTATTGCTCTAATATTTGGTCAAAGTTAGCCTCAAAAAACGCATTAGGCCCTATACAGATGGAAGGAGGGAGTAGCTTTGAATAGCATTTGTATAGTAAAACGGTACAAGACTCTCTTTGTGTGGTGTGAATAGTTTTATTTTTTTCGTTTTTTCGTTGAGGAAGTGCGAATTGATTTGGTACGTACAAGTACAATATTACATGTTAGGCTTGTCCCTAAAATTGAAACTGCACCTTGTTATATCCTGAAAATTCAGATATCGTGCTCCCAAAACTGGTGCCTTCACAACCCACGCCTTATTTTCCCGAAACTACAACGCGCGCGAAAACTCCCTCCAGCTGCCAAATTCTGACACGCGAAATCCCCCTTCTAACCCTTTGCCGAAAGGGCCGCTAGTTCAAACGGTGGGGGTACTTTTGTAACACACCCTACATTTTGGACAAGCGCATCCCTAATTCATGGTTCCCCCGCCCATCGCCTCCTTTTCGCCATTCGAAATCCCAGGCTGCCATAACCTCTCCACTCCAGCCACGAAACCCCACCCTCCTCTGTCTGCCACCTCACCGCTGCCTAGCCGGAGCCTCTTCCCCGGCGACATCGTCCACCGCAACAACTCGATGTCCCTCATCCACCTCCCCTGATGAGGAAGCCGCCCCGTCCTCCCCCTCCAAGGAGCTGCTCTGATGACCGCCTCATCTATCACGGCTGGTCCATCCCCACAACACCACCTTAACCTGCTCAACCGGAAGCGCAGCATCCTCACCGACTCCTCGGACGAAGCCGAGGCCTAGACGGCGCCACCAAAGAGGTCATACACTCATCGCATCGCACCTTCTCCTTAACACGACCTCCCGGTGCCGATGGTGCTCCACCCGCACCCCCATAGAGTGGCTACCTCAAAGCCGGCGCCGCGAGCGACATCTCCACGGAGACTCTCCCCCAGTGCGAGGCCCCTTCAGCGGCGGCATCTGATAACCCACAAGTATAGGGGATCGCAATAGTTTTCGAAGGTAGAGTATTCAACCCAAATTTATTGATTCGACACAAGGGGAGCCAAAGAATATTCTCAAGTATTAGCAGCTGAGTTGTCAATTCAACCACACCTGGAAACTTAATATCTGCAGCAAAGTGTTTAGTAGCAAGGTAATATGATAATAGTAGTAACGGTAGCAAAAAGTAACAGTAGTAAAAGTAATGTTTTCGGTATTTTGTAGTGATGATAGCAATAGCGATGGAAAAGTAAATAAGCGAAGAACAATATATGGAAAGCTCGTAGGCAATGGATCGGTGATAGAGAATTATGCCGGATGCGGTTCATCATGTAACAGTCATAACCTAGGGTGACACAGAACTAGCTCCAGTTCATCAATGTAATGTAGGCATGTATTCTGAATATAGTCATACATGCTTATGGAAAAGAACTTGCATGACATCTTTTGTCCAACCCTCCCGTGGCAGCAGGGTCCTTACGGAAACTAAGGGATATTAAGGCCTCCTTTTAATAGAGTACCGGAACAAAGCATTGACACATAGTGAATACATGAACTCCTCAAACTAAGGTAATCACCGGTAAGTATCCCGATTATTGTCACTTCGGGGTTAACAGATCATAACACATAATAGGTGACTATAGACTTGCAAGATAGGATCAAGAAGTCTCATATATTGATGAAAACATAATAGGTTCAGATCTGAAATCATGGCACTCGGGCCCTAGTGACAAGCATTAAGCATAGCAAAGTCATAGCAACGTCAATCTCAGAACATAGTGGATACTAGGGATCAAACCCTAACAAAACTAACTCGATTACATGATAGATCCCATCCAACCCATCACTGTCCAGCAAGCCTATGATGGAATTACTCACGCACGACGGTGAACATCATGAAATTGGCGATGGAGGATGGTTGATGGTGATGATGGCGACGGATTCCCCTCTCTGGAGCCCCGAATGGACTCCAGATCAGCCCTCCCAAGAGGTTTTAGGGCTTGGCGGCAGCTCCGTATCGTAAAATGCGATGAATCCTTCTCTCCGATTTTTTTCTCCCCGAAACACAATATATAGAGTTGGAGTTGGAGTCGGAGAGGCACCAGGGGGCCCACGAGGTAGGGGGTGCGCCCTAGGGGGGCAGGCGCGCCCCCACCCTTGTGGACATGTGGTGGGCCCCCTGGCCTTCATCTTTTGCAGGTATTTTTTCATTTTCCAAAAAGTTGCTCCGTGAAGTTTCAGGTCATTCCGAGAATGTTTGTTTCTGCACATAAATAACACCATGGTAATTCTGCTAAAAACAGCGTCAGTCCGGGTTAGTTCCATTCAAATCATGCAAGTTAGAGTCCAAAACAAGGGCAAAAGTGTTTGGAAAAGTAGATACGATGGAGACGTATCAACTCCCCCAAGCTTAAACCTTTGCTTGTCCTGAAGCAATTCAGTTGATAAACTAAAAGTGATAAAGACAAACTTTTACAAACTCTATTTGCTCTTGTTGTTGTAAATATGTAAAGCCAGCATTCAAGTTTTCAGCAAAGATTATAACTAACCACATTCACAATAACACTTAGGTCTCAAGTTTACTCATATCAATGGCATAATCAACTAGCGAGTCATAATAATAAATCTCGGATGACAACACTTTCTCAAATCAATCATAATATGATATAACAAGATGGTATCTCGCTAGCCCTTTCTGAGACCGTAAAACATAAATGTAGAGCACCTTTAATGACCAAGGACTGACTAGACATTGTAATTCATGGTAAAAGAGATGCAGTCAAGTCATACTCAATTTAAACTAACAATAATGAATGCAAATGGCAACGGTGCTCTCCAACGGGTGCTTTTTAATAAGAAGATGATGACTCAACATGAAAGTAAATAGATAGGCCCTCTGCAGAGGGAAGCAGGGATTTGTAGAGGTGCCAGAGCTCAGTTTTGAAACAGAGGTGAATAATATTTTGAGCGGTATACTTTCATTGTCTACATAACAACCAAGAGATGGCAATATCTTCCATGCTACACACATTATAGGCGGTTCCCAAACAGAATGGTAAAGTTTATACTCCCCCGTCCACCAACAAGCATCAATCCATGGCTTGCTCGAAACAACGAGTGCCTCCAACTAACAAGAGTCCCAGGGGGAGTTTTGTTTGCAATTATTTTGATTTAGTTTGCATAAAGAATGGGACTGGGCATCCCGGTGACCAGCCATTTATTTCGTGAGTGAGGAGCAGAGTCCACTCCTCTTGAGAATAACCCGCCTAACATGGAAGATACGGACAACCCTAGTTGATACATGAGCTATTCGAGCATACAAAACAAGATATTTATTTGAAGGTTTAGAGTTTGGCACATACAAATTTACTTGGAACGACGGGTAGATACTGTATGTAGGTAGGTATAGTGGACTCATTTGGAATAACTTTGGGGTTTATGGAGTTGGATGCACAAGCAATATTCCCGCTTAGTACAGGTGAAGGCTAGCAAAAGACTGGGAAGCGACCAGCTAGAGAGCGACAACAGTCATTAAAATGCATTAAAATTAATCAACACTAAATGCAAGCATGAGTAGGATATAATCCACCATGAACATAAATATTGTGAAGGCTATGTTGATTTTGTTTCAACTACATGCGTAAACATGTGCCAAGTCGAGTCACTTAAATCATCCAGAGGAGGATACCACCCTATCATATCACATTATAACCATTTTAATAGCATGTTGGCACGCAAGGTAAACCATTATAACTCATAGCTAATCAAGCATGGCATAAGCATTATGATCTCTAGTTGTCATTGCAAACATGTTTATCCATAATAGGCTGAATCAAGAACGATGAACTAATCATATTTACAAAAACAAAATAGGTCGAGTTCATACCGGCCTTTCTCATCTCAGTCAGTCCACCATATATCATCATAATTGCCTTTCACTTGTACGACTGAACGATGTGAATAATAATAATAGTGCGCGTGCATTGGACTAAGCTGGAATATGCAAGCATTCAATAAACAGGAGAAGACAAGGCAATATGGGCTCTTTTGTCAGATCAACAATAATGCATATAAGAGCCACTTCAATAATTTAATTATGGTCTTCTCCTATCGACCCCCGAAGAAAAGAAAAGCAATAAAACTATTTACACGGGAAAGCTCCCAACAAGCAAAACAAGAACATGAAATATTTTTGGGTTTTCTTTTTAATTACTACTACAAGCATAGAAAGTAAACTAATTAAAAGCTACAACTAAATTTTTTGGTTTTTCTTAAGGTTAACCAAACACACAAGAAGAAAGCATAAAAAGGAAAATAAACTAGCATGGATGATACAATGAAAAAGTATGAGCACCGACATCTAGCAGTGAGTGTGTGAACATGAATGTAATGTCGATGGGAAATACGTACTCCCCCAAGCTTAGGCTTTTGGCCTAAGTTGGTCTATGGCCACGGCTGGCCTGGCGGATATCCATAATAATAGTTGGGGTCGTACTGCGATGCAGCGGCTATCGCCTCCTGAGCTGCAGCGTGGCGACGAGCGGCCTCCGCTCTCCTCTCGTACTCATCTGCCTCCTCTCTGGTAATAACATATCTTCCTTTTGCCTGATAATCAAAGAAGGCAGGAGCAGGGAGAGTAATATGGACAGCATGACGTCTGTCAAAGATTAAACAATACTGGAGAGGTGATTCATTCCTCTCGACAAACTGGTGGTGAACCATTGCATTAAAGTCTAGGTAAGCAGGGGGTAATTCAATATCATCTTCGCGTATGGCTACACCAAGAAAATTAGCTATGCGGGTTGCGTAAATTCCACCAAAGAAATCTCCATTAAATCTATTAAGATGCAACCTACGTGCAACAATGGCTCCCAAATTATAAGATTTGTCTTCTAACACAGCACTCCTAAGAATACTGAGGTCAGGGACACACATGTGACATGCCTCATCTTTACCATTAATGCATCTACCTATGAAGAGAGTAAAATAATGTGTAGCAGGAAAGTGAATGCTCCCTATGGTAGCTTGTGTTATATCTCTAGATTCTCCCACAGTTATACTAGCAAGAAAATCTCTAAATTCAGATTTGCGAGGGTCCCTTATACTACCCCATTGTGGAAGTTTGCAAGCAGTGGTAAAGTCCTCTAAGTCCATAGTGTAAGAATTATCATAAAGATCAAACAGGACAGTTGGAGAATTATGTGAAGATGAAAATTCAAACCTCCTCACAAAGGAACTAGTGAGATTGTGATATTGGCTGCACTTCTCTTCCTCGAAGCTCACAAGATCAGCATTACGCCAATATGCGTTAAATTCTTCTTTAATTCCCGCTCGGTCCATAAAGTTCTCAGAAGGCCATTGACAAGGACGCACTGGAGCGTCTCTTGGTGGCTCATCATCAGCATCACGCATTGCAAGCCTGGGTCCTTGCTTCCTTGAAGAACCACCTTGGAACATTTTCCAAAGCATATTTCTTCCTCTGAAAAATTTCTGAAATTTTAAGTAACTTCAAAATAAAAGTAAACCAAACTCAATAATATTGATAGCAACTACTCCTACAAGTGCGTAGAGCCTATATCATGCATCAAAACTACTTTTGACCATAAAAATTTGACATGGAAGATCAAGAACAGGGTCACCTAAGCAGCAAAATTTTGCAATGAATAAAGCACTAGAACAAAAACTAATTGGACCAATGGAGGAGTCACATACCAAGGAACAATCTCCCCAAGCAGTTTTGTGAGAGGTGCTTTGAGCAAGGAGATCGAAAATGGCAGCAAAACGAGCTTGGACTCGGGTTTGAGCTGGTTATTCGTGTTTGGGGGAGGAAGAAGAAGTGTATGGGTGAAAGGATAAGTGGAGGAGGGCCACCATGGGCCCACGAGGCAGGGGACGCGCCCAAGGGGGTAGGGCGCTCCCTCCACCCTCGTGGACAGGTGGTTGGCCCCCTGCCCTGTTTTCAGTGCCAAATATTCTGGAAAAAATCATATTTAAATTTCAGGGCATTTGGAGAACTTTTATTTTCGGGGTATTTTTATATTGCACGGATAATCAGGTAACAGACGGAGAAATACTATTTTTATTTTATTTAATATAAATAACAGAAAGTAAAAGTGGGGTATAGAAGGTTGTGCCTTCTATTTTCATCCATCTCATGATCATCAAAAGGAATCCACTAACAAGGTTGATCAAGTCTTGTTAACGAACTCATTCCGAATAACATGGAGCTGGAGAAATTTTGAATAACACTATGTTACCTCAATGGGGATATGCACATCCCCAATAATAAGAATATCATATTTCTTCTTGACAGTAGGAAGAGAAAATTCAAAACCTCCAAATATAATCGATGGGATTTTTCCAATAGAATTGATACTATGAACTTGAGGTTGTTTCCTCGGAAAGTGTACCGTATACTCATTACCATTAACATGAAAAGTGACATTGCCTTTAGTGCAATCAATAACAGCCCCTGCACTATTCAAAAAGGGTCTTCCAAGAATAATAGACATACTATCGTTCTCGGGAATATCAAGAATAACAAAGTCCGTTAAAATAGTAATGTTTGCAACTACTACAGGCACGTCCTCACAAATACCGACAGATATAGCAGTTGATTTATCAGCCATTTGCAAAGATATTTCAGTAGGTGTCAACTTATTCAAATCAAGTCTACGATATAAAGAGAGAGGCATAACACTAACACCGGCTCCAAGATCACATAAAACAGTTTTAACATATTTTCTTTTAATGGAGCATGGTATAGTTGGTACACCAGGATCTCCAAGTTTCTTTGGTATTCCACCCTTAAAAGTATAATTAGCAAGCATGGTGGAAATTTCAGCTTCCGGTATCTTTCTTTTATTTGTAATAATATCTTTCATGTACTTAGCATAAGGATTGGTTTTGAGCATATCAGTTAATCGCATACGCAAAAAGATAGGTCTAATCATTTCAGCAAAGCGCTCAAAATCCTCATCATCCTTTTTCTTGGATGGTTTGGGAGGAAAAGGCATGGGTTTCTGAACCCAAGGCTCTCTTTCCTTACCATGTTTCCTAGCAACAAAGTATTTCTTATCATAACGTTGATTCTTTGATTGTGGGTTATCAAGATCAACAGCAGGTTCAATTTCTATATCATTATCATTAGTAGGTTGAGCATCATCATGAACATTATTATTAACATTATCATTAGTTTTAGGTTCATTACCAGATTGTGTTTCAGCATCAGAAATAGGAATATCATTTGGATTCTCAGGTGTTTCAGCAATAGGTTCACTAGAAGCATGCAAAGTCCTATCATTTTTCTTTTTCTTCTTTTTAGACGAACTAGGTGCATCTATATTTTTTCTCTGAGAATCTTGCTCAATTCTTTTAGGATGGCCTTTAGGATACAAAGGTTCCTGAGTCATTCTACCATCTCTAGTCATAACTCTAACAACATTATCATTATTCTTACTATTCAATTCATTGAGAAAATCATTTTGAGCTTTAAGTACTTCTTCTACTTGAGTGGTAACCATAGAAGCATGTTTACTAATAAGTTTATGTTCACCTTTAACATTAGCCATATAATCACCCAAGTGTTCAAGCATATTTGAATTGTATTTTAATTGTCTACCAAAATAAGCATTAAAATCTTCTTGCTTATCCATAAATTTATCAAACTCATCCAAGCATGGGCTAGCAAACTTAGTAAATGGGATTTCAGCTTTATCATATCTATAGAGAGAATTTACCTTTACTACCTGTGTCGGTTTATCAAGACCATGAGTTTCTTCAATAGGTAAAGGATTAAGATCATATGTTTCTTCAACAGGCAGTAAATTAAGACCATGTATTTCTTCAATAGGAGGTAAATTCTTAACATCTTCAGCTTTAATACCCTTTTCTTTCATAGATTTCTTTGCCTCTTGCATATCTTCAGGACTGAGAAATAGAATACCCCTCTTCTTCGGAGTTGGTTTAGGAATAGGCTCAGGAACTGGCTCCGGAGGTGTCAAATTATTTTCATTTGTCAACATATTATTCAATAGAATTTCAGCTTCATCTGGTGTTCTTTCCCTGAAAACAGAACCAACACAACTATCCAGGTAATCTCTGGAGGCATCGGTTAGTCCATTGCAAAAGATATCAAGTATTTCATTTTTCTTAAGAGGATGATCAGGCAAAGCATTAAGTAATTGGAGAAGCCTCCCCCAAGCTTGTGGGAGACCCTCTTCTTCAATTTGCACAAAATTATATATATCCCTTAAAGCCACTTGTTTCTTATGAGTAGGGAAATATTTAGTAGAGAAGTGATAAATCATATCCTGGGGACTACACACACAACCAGGATCAAGAGAATTAAACCATATCTTAGCATCACCCTTTAATGAGAACAGAAATATTTTAAGGATATAAAAGTAACGAGTTCTGTCATCTTTAGTGAACAGGGTGGCTATATCATTCAGTTTAGTAAGATGTGCCACAACAGTTTCAGATTCATAACCATGAAAAGGATTAGATTCAACCAAAGTAATTATATCAGGATCAACAGAGAATTCGTAATCCTTATCAGTAACACAGATAGGTGAAGTAGCAAAAGCAGGGCTAGGTTTCATTCTAGCATTTAGAGATTGCTTATTCCATTTAGCTAATAACCTTTTGAGTTCATATCTATCTTGGCAAGCTAAAATAGCTAAAGAAGCTTCTTGATAAAAAACATAACCCTTAGGAATAACAAGTGATTCTTCATCATCACTTTCATCAGTATTATCAGATTCAATATTTTCAATCTCTCTAGCCCTAGCAAGTTGTTCATCAAGAAATTCACCAAGTGGCACCGTAGTATTGAGGCAGTCCTGGATTAGGGGGTCTCCGGACAACCGGACTATATCCTTTGGCCGGACTGTTGGACTATGAAGATACAAGATTGAAGACTTCGTCTCGTGTCCGGATAGGACTCTACTTGGCGTGGAAGGCAAGCTAGGCAATATGGATATGTATATCTCCTCCTTTGTAACTGACCTTGTGTAACCCTAGCCCTTTCCGGTGTCCATATAAACCGGAGGGTTTTAGTCTGTAGGACAACATACAATCATACCATAGGCTAGCTTATAGGGTTTAGCCTCTCCGATCTCGTGGTAGATCAACTCTTGTAATAGTCATATCATCAAGAATAAATCAAGCAGGACGTAGGGTTTTACCTCCATCAAGAGGGCCCGAACCTGGGTAAAACATCGTGTCCCCTGCCTCCTGTTACCATCCGCCTTAGACGCACAGTTCGGGACCCCCTACCCGAGATCCGCCGGTTTTGACACTGACATTGCTGCTTTCATTGAGAGTTCCTCTGTGTCGTCGCCGTTAGGCTTGATGGCTCCTATGATCATCGATAGCGATGCAGTCCAGGGTGAGACTTTTCTCCCCGGACAGATCTTTGTGTTCGGCGGCTTCGCACTGCGGGCCAACTCGCTTGGCCATCTGGAGCTGATCGAAAGTTACGCCCCTGGCCACCAGGTCAGGTTTGGAAGCTTAAACTACACGGCCGATATCCACGGAGACTTGATCTTCGATGAATTCGAGTCCCTGCCTTGTGTGCCACGCGGTCATGATGAGTACGATTTAGCTCTACCATTGGACCGTATTCAGGATATCGCACCGGCAGCCGCTCCAACCCTCAATTCGGAGCCAGTTTCGCCATCCGTGGACGGGTGGATAGACCCCGTCACGGAGGCCGTACCCTCTGCGGCGATCGAGCCGAATATCGACCTTACCCTTCACGAGAGCCGTGTCGCCAAATTGCCAGATCCTTCTCCGGCCACGGACTCCGAACCGCCTGCGCCCGTTCCTATCAAATCTGATTGGGCGCTGATCATGGAGTTTACCTCCGCGGACATTTTTCAGCACTCGCCCTTTGGCAACATAATGAACTCATTAAGATCTCCCTCTTTGTTAGGAGAGGCCTGGCCGAACTACGTCCGGCAGGATTGGGATGCGGATGACGAAGAAATTCGCCGCCCACCCACCACCCACTTAGTAGCCACTGTCAATGACTTAACCGACATGCTCGACTTCGACTCCGAAGACATCGACGGTATGGACGACGATGTGGGAGGCGAAGAGGAACCACTGCCCACAGGGCACTGGACGCCCATTTCATCACATGGCATATACATGGTGGACACACCCAAAGAAAATAACGATGAGGAAAGGAAGGATGTAGCGAAGGGTGGTTCCCTCGAGCAGTAGTCAAGGTGGCGGCGTAAACGCCGCTCCAAATCCCGCCTCGGCAGAAATAACGATCACATAGACCCAGCGTTAGAGCAGGGTGAAGCATTGCCCGACCACGGCAACATAGAAAATCAAGCTGAACAACCCAACCCCATTGAAGATAACAGTCCGGACGACATCACACCGGACAGGCGCCGGGAGCAACATAATGCCCACCAAAGGCTTGTTGCCACGGTGAGGAGTCTGAAAAAACAGAAGCAAAGGCTCAAGGCTGCACAAGACACACTCAAAATCAAATGGAGTGAAGTACTCAATACAGCAGCGAAGTACGACAGTAATCGCCACACCAAGAGCTATCCGAAGCGAAAGTTGCTACCTGAATTCGCTGATGAGGCCTTAGATCCTCCACAATTAAGAAATAAAACGGCCATCCGGTCGGATAGACGACCTCATAGCCAACATAAAGCGGCAATCGACGCCTCACATAAACCAGTACGCGATCCACGTAAGGGCTCGCATCAAAAGGACGGTGCAACCAGATCCATTTATGGACCACACAGGCGCGCTCCAACATACAATGCGACACAACAAACATCCGAATACCATGGTACACCCAAATACAGGGGTGCCGCACACCCTCTATGTTTCACCGATGAGGTGCTGGATCATGAATTTCCAGAGGGATTCAAACCCGTAAACATAGAGGCGTACGACGGAACAACAAACCCTGGGGTCTGGATTGTGGATTACATCCTCCATATCCATATGGCTCGAGGAGATGATCTCCACGCTGTCGGTGTCAATATCGGCGGATCTCGGGTAGGGGGTCCCGAACTATGCGTCTAGGCGGATGGTAACAGGAGACAAGGGACACAATGTTTTACCCAGGTTCGGGCCCTCTTGATGGAGGTAAAACCCTATGTCCTGCTCGATTAATATTGATGATATGGGTAGTACAAGAGTAGATCTACCACGAGATCAAGGAGGCTAAACCCTAGAAGCTAGCCTATGGTATGATTGTTGTATGATGAAGTTGTCCTACGGACTAAAACCCTCCGGTTTATATAGACACCGGAGAGGGTTAGGGTTACACAAAGTTGGTTACAATGGTAGGAGATCTTGAATATCCGCATTGCCAAGCTTGCCTTCCACGCCAAGGAAAGTCCCATCCGGACACGGGACGAAGTCTTCAATCTTGTATCTTCATAGTCCTGGAGTCCGGCTGAAGGTATAGTCCGGCTACCCGAACACCCCCTAATCCAGGACTCCGTCACACGCCATCAAGTACTTACCCCTCAAGCTCAAAGTGCCAGCTTGGCACTGGCTTAAAAGCCTCCCCGAAAACTCCATCGGAAGCTGGGAAGAGCTTGAAGGCGCCTTTCGGCTAAATTTTCAAGGGACATATGTCCGACCACCGGATGCAGACTATTTAAGTCATATAACTCAACAGCCTGGTGATTCAGCCCCGAAAGCTTTGGAACAGGTTCCTCACTAAAAAGAACCAAATTGTCGACTGTCCGGACGCTGAAGCCTTAGCAGCTTTTAAACATAGCGTCCAAGACGAATGGCTTGCCAGACACCTCGGTCAAGAAAAGCTGAGAACAATGGCAGCATTAACAAGCCTCATGACCCGTTTTTGTGCGGGCGAGGACAGCTGGTTAGCCAGATGCAGCACCAGCGACTCAAGTACATCCGAAGTCAGGGATGGAAACGGGAAATCACGACGCAGCAAGAACAAGCACCAGAATAAGGAAGACAGCCCGAAGAGCATAGCGGTAAACGCCGGATTTAGAAGCTCTCGGCCAAGCCAGCAGAAGCCGCCCTCCAAAGGCAACAGAGATGAACTGTCTAGCCTAAACAAAATTTTGGATCAAATATGTCAGATCCATAGCACCCCGGATAAACCTGCAAATCACACCCACAGAGAATGTTGGGTCTTCAAACAGTCCGGCATGCTCAACGCCGAACACAAGGGGCAGGATACACCAAGTGAAGACGAGGATGAGCCTCGCAATCAAAGCACAGGGGAACAGAAGAAATTCCCACCAGAAGTCAAAACAGTCAACGTGTTACACGTGATAAAAGGGAGAAACAAAGCGGCACCCTTAGAGGAACATGCCCCAGGGCCTATCACCGCGAAGCTCCGCCACTGGTCGTCCCAACCGATCACCTTCGACCATCGGGATTACTCGGCAAGTATCCGGCGTGCAGGATGGGATGCCTTGGTGTTATATCCAATAATTGACGGATACCACTTCACCCGTGTCCTGATGGACGGCGACAGTAGTTTAAATCTGATATATCAGGACACAGTCCGCAAAATGGGGTTAGAACCAACAAAAATTTTCCGCAGCAATGCTACCTTTAAAGGAGTAACGCCAGGCCCGGAGGCTCACTACAGGGGCTACATGCTACTAGAGGTTATATTCGGCTCCCCCGACAACTTCCGCAGCGAAAATTTAACCTTCCATGTCGCTCCATTCCAAAGTGGCTATCAAGCACTACTCGGACGCGAAGCTTTCGCTCGCTTTAACGCAATACCACATTACGCTTCCCTCAAGCTCAAGATGCCTGGTCCACGTGGCATCATTACAGTAAATGGAAATATTGAGCGCTCCTTGTGCGCCGAAGACGGTGCGGCCGCCTTGGCCACCACACACTAAATAGCCTCACCAACTAAAGCATTTGACAGGTCGTTAAGACCATGGACATGGCTAGACGAGTCCAGCTCAGCTATATGTAATTAATACAGGTTTGATGGCTATACCCCTATTACAATACAAGGGGCTCAACGCGCGCGTAAAAGTGGCAATAAGGCTCACCTTCACTCATTTTCAACTGTATATTGTTTATTTAGTATAACTTAACTTTTGCATGGCAACTTTTCAATTAAGTTCCTCTCTTTTTCAGATGACCATCGTGCTACACCCATCTAGAACACGGCACAACGGAGACACAGGCGCAGACGTACAGCCGGGACCTGTTCCAAGGATTCTTTGTAGATTAAGACCCCGCGTAAACCTTTTTTACTATCTCTTGTTGATTTACATCCCTCGGATTCTCAGTACAACCGATAAGGATGTTGATGTCTTGGCATGTGGCCACGCCAGAATAATGCATGTACCTAGACACCAGGGGCTTATTACAAAGGGTACTGTTTAGACCCGGTTTACACCATAAAGACCGAATACCTTAGGGAGTGTTCGGCGTCGCGAGTTTGGCCTTATACGCATCAGCTCCGAATCATGTCTTTGGTCAAATGTTGGGTTTGCCCGGCTCCTGTGTTTTGCTGCCTTATGTTCCGCTCTATCGGCTAAGGCGGCACCAGGAGAACTACTGCGATTGTGCCCTGGTTCATCCGGACGAGCACCTCAGTAGAGAAAGCCAAAAACTGACTTTCATGATATAACGTGAGACTGGTCAACCACTCGATGACCTATCGGAATCTTCGGGATTCCTCCGCATTAACGAAGGGCCATTTCTCGGCCAGGCATGTACGCACCCCGAATCGGGGCAAGTGCGGAGCCACCAGGGGCTATATAGTAGCCCCACTGTCAAACTCCTATGGCTAAGTGAAAGTGTAAAAGCATTATAGTCCGGTTACCTAGTTCGCTGCGCTATCACCTCCTTACTAGGACCAAGACGTTGGATTAAGTGTGAATACGCGTCTTCTGCGAATGCCCCCGCATTGTATGCGTGGGGGCTGAAGCCGACGACTGCAATCTTTCAGGTTATATACATATATACATAAACGGCCGCACAGGAGGCATCACAATACTTTCGGGAAAAAGTATAAACACAACCTAGATAAATTTAATAAAACATTGTTTTTACAATGGGAATACATGTCACTCAAACATAATATTCTTCGAGCACAGGGCCTCTATCAAACGAGCATGCTCAAGAAATTCTTCAAAATAGTGCTCGGCAGCCACTCGGCCTATGGCCGAACCCTGCGCCATGACAGTGGTAGCATCCATCTCTGCCAAGTATGCTTTGACACGGGCAAGGGCCATCCGCGAGCCTTCTATGCACGCCGACCTCTTCATCGCATTGATGCGCGGCACCACACCAATGAACTACTACACCAGGCTAAAATAACTGTTCGGCTTTGGCCTTTCCGGCCACAGCTGATCCACGACAGACCTCATGGCGAGTCCGGACAACCTATTGAGTTCGGCCCATTCGGCTAGCTGATCGGTCAATGGAAGCGGACGCTCTGGAACGTTAAACTGCGACCAGCACATCTTGTCCACTTCACGATCTGTTTGATCTCGGAAGTATTCGGCCGCATTGACAGCGCTTGCCACCAAGTCCAGATATGCGTCTGCCGAACTACACAGCCGATCCAGAGGGGCATACCGCGGATCTCCAAACTTCCTCCGCAGCAAAAAGGGCTTCCCAAACACAATGTCACATGCTTCACGCAGCTCCTCCTTCGCTCTCATGGCAGAACGGGTGTCTTTGGTTGCCATCGTAGCCTTTTCAAGGTCTGTTGCCTTCGCTCGGTTTTCTTCCTCAAGGAACTGGCAACGGTCGGCAGTGTCTTTCAACTTTACAACCATCTTGGCCTTTTCTATTTGCCCTCGCAATGCGCAGCCTTCTCGGCTCTTAACTCTTCGGCCACCTTCAAAGTAGCCGCATTACTACTCCTTGCTTGTTCTTTGGCCCGGACAAGTTTCGTCCGAAGGGTCTCCACAGTGGCAGCTCCATCTGCAGTGACAACATATTAAAGATATTGGCATCACGCTGCTCTTACTATGTGACATTCACCAGAAAATATCACTTACCCTGTGCCTCATCAAGCCGCTTGTTAACAAGCTCGATGTCGGCATCCGCCGCATCCAGTTGCCGCTTTAGTTCGGCAAACTCATGAGTCTGGCTAGCCACTGGAGCTTCCACTACCTGCACATAAAGGCGGTACAGTTATTACCTGGGACTACGATCCTCTGTTTGCCTCCGTTCTCGGTGACAACCAGAGTCTCAGGGGCTACTATCTACAGAGGGCACACCTAAAAATGTGCGGTATTATCACAAAGGTATATCATTTTACGTACATCAAAGCCCGTTAGTAGACTCATAAAGGCGTCATGCAACCCGCTTTCGGCGGACGAAATCCTTTCCATCACCGTACCCATCAACGTACGGTGTTCTTCCGAGATGGTCACTCGCTTCAGCAGATCCCTCAGTGCGTCTGACCGCATACCAGACGGCGCCGGACTCTTTTGTTTGCCCTCTTCAAGAGCCGGATGCTGGGGACTTCGGGTGACTATAGGATTATCTTCTGGCCTCACCGGATCCGGAGAGGCCCTCCGTGATGACAACTCAAGGTCGCTCGCTTCTTGAGCGGGGGAGTCCGGGGGAGGCGTTTCGCTCTCCATCATCTCCGGAAGAAGGTCCCCTGAAGACGAGCTCTGTTGAGAAGGGCTAAGATCTGAACTGCAAGATAAACGCTTCGGTTATTTTCCTCGGAAGTAAGGTAGAATATATCTACTATTAAGTAGATTTTGATCACTTACGACTCGTTAGAGGGCTGATCCCCGCGCGGGCTTTGTGCGAAAAAGCACCTTCCAGGGCAGGACCCTCTGCTAGAGACTTCTTCTCCCATTTGGAAGCCTTGGTTTCCGGATCTTCAGAGGCAGTCCTCTTCCTCCCGTGGAGCGAGAGAAGGTCAGATTCTCCCCCTTTGTTATCCTCCCTCACGGAGGCGCTCATTCCCTCGGTTGGAATTGGTAGTGGTGGGGGCCCGCTTTCGCCCTCATTATTCCCCCTTTATCTTCCTTTGAGGGCTCCGGGCAAGGTGCTAGCTCGAGCATCTTTTCTAGTACCAGATTGTCCAAACCCTCAGGAAGGGGGGCTGAACATCGAATCATCTTCGCCTTTGTTAGCCAGTCCTGGTCAGAGAGATTCTCAGAATGATGTCATGATAAACAAAAGACGGTGTGTTCGACTAGAGGATTACTTACTTGGTCGGCGGTGCGGTTGCTGCTCAGGCCCACATCCTTAGTAGTATCCGGACACTCTGTTTGGGGTCTAAAAAATGATTTGTACATCTCCTCGTGCGTCAGGCCAAGGAGATTCTGAATAGCGCGTGCTCCTTCTGGGTTGAATTCCCACAAACGGAGGGGCCGGCGTTTGCAAGCCTGGACTTGACGAACCAGCATGAGTTGCACTACCATAACAAAACTAAAATCTCCCTCGAAGAGATCCCGGATGCGGCTCTGCAGTATGGGCACATCCTTGGCTGGACCCCAGCTCAGCCCCCTGCTGATCCATGACATCAGTTGTGGTGGAGGGCCCGAGCGAAAGGCGGGGGAAGCTACCCAGTTGGCACTTCTGGGAGCAGTGATGTAGAACCACTCCCATTTCCATAATCCAGACACCTCTGGAAAGGAACCTTTTGGCCATGGAGCTCCAGCAATCTTCCTTACTAATGCACCCCGCACGCTGCATACTGCCCCTCGACCATCTTCGGCTTCACATTAAAGGTCTTGAGCCACAGGCCGAAGTGAGGGGTAATGCGGAGGAAGGCCTCACATACGACAATAAATGCTGAGATGTGGAGAAAGGAATCCAGGGCTAGATCATGGAAATCAAACCCGTAATAGAACATCAAACCCCTTACGAAGGGATCCAGAGTGAAGCCTAGTCCTCGGAGGAAGTGGGAGATGAACACGACGTCTTCTTGGGGTTCAGGAGTAGGGACAACCTGCCCTCAGGTGGGCAGCCGATGTGAGACTTCGGCGGTCAGGTATCTTGCCTCCCCCAACTTCTTGATATCCTCTTCCGTAACGGAGGAGGGCATCCACCAGTCCTGGAGGCTGGATCCGGACATGATTGAAGATCTGAAGCACCTGACCTAGGCTTTGAGTGTTAGAACTCGAGGCGGGGGAGGGATTCGATTGAGCACGGGAGGAAAAAAGTAAAAGCCTTGACCCTTTATAAAGAAAGTGAATATCAAGCATCCTCCTCGTGGCCGTTTGGGACTTGCCTAAAATCTAGGAGTCCTAGGCGTGGTCGGGTTACCCACGCCCGTATTGATGAGAATCCCGTAATAAGGCGGGCACGATCTTTGCTTTGACAAGACGTGTCAAAAAACTGCCTCGCGTTAGGTGCGGGGCTAGTTAAAGGAAACGGTTCGAATAATCACCGAGCCATGGCATAATGTCATGTTGCCAAAACAAGTCAGCAGATTAGATTTGTGGAAATATTATTCTCTCTACGGTGGTATGTGGAACTTATTTTGCAAGGTCGGACACTATCCTTGTATTCAAATTCTTCCGTGGTGTATTCGGAGGAGGAACCCGCCTTGCAATGCCGAAGACAATACTGCGCGCCAGACTCATCCTCATTGAAGTCTGGTTCAGGGGCTACTGAGGGAGTCCTGGATTAGGGGGTCTCTGGACAGCCGGACTATATCCTTTGGCCGAACTGTTGGACTATGAAGATATAAGATTGAAGACTTCGTCTCGTGTCCGGATAGGACTCTACTTGGCGTGGAAGGCAAGCTAGGCAATACAGATATGTATATCTCCTCCTTTGTAACCGACCTTGTGTAACCCTAGCCCTTTCTGGTGTCTATATAAACCGGAGGGTTTTAGTCCGTAGGACAACATACAATCATACCATAGGCTAGCTTCTAGGGTTTAGCCTCTCCGATCTCATGGTAGATCAACTCTTGTAATACTCATATCATCAAGAATAAATCAAGCAGGACGTAGGGCTTTACCTCCATCAAGAGGGCCCGAACCTAGGTAAAACATCGTGTCCCCTGTCTCCTGTTACCATCCGCCTTAGACGCACAGTTCGGGACCCTCTACCCGAGATCCGCCGGTTTTGACACCGAGAAGTATCAAGCATAGAAGCAGTTTCATCATAAGTATCATGCATAGCAGCAGTGGCATCATCAATAACATGCGACATATCATAGCAGAAGCAGGTTTAGGTGTCGCAAGCTTACTGAAAACAGAAGGTGAATCAAGTGCAGAGCTAGATGGTAGTTCCTTACCTCCCCTCGTAGTTGAGGGATACATCTTGGTTCTTGGATCTTTCAAGTTCTTCATAATGATAAGCAGATATATATCCCAAGTGACTCAAAGAATAGAGCTATGCTCCCCGGCAACGGTGCCAGAAAATAGTCTTGATAACCCACAAGTATAGGGGGTCGCAACAGTTTTCGATGGTAGAGTATTCAACCCAAATTTATTGATTCGACACAAGGGGAGCCAAAGAATATTCTCAAGTATTAGCAGCTGAGTTGTCAATTCAACCACACCTGGAAACTTAATATCTGCAGCAAAGTGTTTAGTAGCAAGGTAATATGATAATAGTGGTAACGGTAGCAAAAGGTAACAGTAGTAAAAGCAATGTTTTTGGTATTTTGTAGTGATGATAGCAATAGCGATGAAAAAGTAAATAAGCAAAGAACAATACATGGAAAGCTCGTAGGCAATGGATCAGTGATAGAGTATTATGCCGGATGCGGTTCATCATGTAACAGTCATAACCTAGGGTGACACAGAACTAGCTCCAGTTCATCAATGTAAAGTAGGCATGTATTCCGAATATAGTCATACATGCTTATGGAAAAGAACTTGCATGACATCTTTTGTCCTACCCTCCCATGGCAGCGGGGTCCTTACGGAAACTAAGGGATATTAAGGCCTCCTTTTAATAGAGTACCAGAACAAAGCATTAACAAATAGTGAACACATGAACTCCTCAAACTACGGTCATCACCGGTAAGTATCCCGATTATTGTCACTTCAGGGTTACGGATCATAACACATAATAGGTGACTATAGACTTGCAAGATAGGATCAAGAACTCACATATATTGATGAAAACATAATAGGTTCAGAACTGAAATCATGGCACTCGGGCCCTAGTGACAAGCATTAAGCATAGCAAAGTCATAGCAACATCAATCTCAGAACATAGTGGATACTAGGGATCAAACCCTAACAAAACTAACTCGATTACATGATGGATCCCATCCAAACCATCACCGTCTAGCAAGCCTACGATGGAATTACTTACGCACGGCGGTGAGCGTCATGAAATTGGTGATGGAGGATGGTTGATGATGACGATGGCGACGGATTCCCCTCTCCGGAGCCCTGAACGGACTCCAGATCAGCCCTCCCGAGAGGTTTTAGGGCTTGGCAGCGGCTCCGTATCGTAAAACGCGATGAATCCTTCTCTCTGATTTTTTTCTCCCCGAAACACAATATATAGAGTTGGAGTTGGAGTCAGAGAGGCACCAGGGCGCCCACGAGGTAGGGGGCGTGCCCTAGGGGGGCAGGCGCGCCCCCACCCTCGTGCACAGGTGGTGGGCCCCCTGGCCTTCATCTTTTGCAGGTATTTTTTATATTTTCCAAAAAGTTGCTCCGTGAAGTTTCAGGTCATTCCGAGAACGTTTGTTTCTGCACATAAATAACACCATGGTAATTCTGCTGAAAACAGCGTCAGTCCGGGTTAGTTCCATTCAAATCATGCAAGTTAGAGTCCAAAAGAAAGGCAAAAGTGTTTGGAAAAGTAGATACGATGGAGACATATCAGTGTCTATACTAGCCTGATCTGCTGCTCCGGCGCTCGCTCGCGCTGCTGCTGCTGCTCCGGCTCTCTCTCTCGTGCTGCCGCTACTGCTCCGTCTCCCGCTCGCTTGCTCGCTTTACTGCTACTACTCCCCCCTCGCTCGTGCTACTGCTCTGCTCTGATTGAGCTACACTTCAGTCGACGGAATCTACTTTTGGGTCATTCGATTTTTAGGGGGTGGGGGGGGGGGGCTCGCCGGAGTTAAGGAAGAACCACCGGCAGTGGGGAGGGGGTCTCGCTGGAGAGGTACCCCACTATCTATATTAGGGTTCATGGTGGAGGCGGTGGTCACCGGCGGTGGGGGGCATGGTGGTGGGGCGATGGCATGGGGATCGCTGGAGAAAAAGCTCGGCGCGGGGGGGGGGGGGGGGGGGGTAGAGGGCTGGCCGGGGCGGTGGCGGACCGGCGGTGGGGAGGTGTTTCGGGGCGGCGAGGCGGCGGCGGACCGGTGGTGGGGAGTTGTTTCGGGGCGGCGAGGCGGCGAGGCCGGTGGTGGCTAGTGGCTCAGGGGGGGTGCAGGTTGAAGATGAACAGCAGGCCCCCCTAAACTACATGTGAAGTGCCTCTCTGCTAGCATTGCGTTCAGTTTCGACAATAACATTCAGATTCCATAGTAAATTTTAGTTTCGTCAGTTAAGTTCATAGTCAACAATTTTTACCTCATCTGTTGTAGTCAGGTGGTTTTCAATGGTAATGTATTTTACATCATCTATAGGAGATGCTACTAGAATCCCACTTGAGATTAACGATGTATGTCTTGTGCTGCTTCAGCCTCGACGTCTTACAGCTCACCGGAGCTACTCCAATGACAGAACGATCCATCACAACAAAGTAGTGCCCTGGATGCCATCTACAGATTCCTTAGATCTTCCTCCACACCTCCGGTAGCCACCTCTGCCTCAACTCCTCAGCGACCAACCCAATGATGCTGAGGTCGACACGGCTACGACAAAGAGGTTGTACACTTGTCGCATCACTTATTACTCTACATTCATGTTGATCCATTAGGGCTATTTTGGTTCAACAGAAAAACTTAGCAATAGGAAATTTTCCTATGGCACTCTACTATTCAATTATTTATGCATTTTGTTGAAAGGAATGGAGCAAAACATCCACCTGGACCTACTTTTCAAAATCCTATGCATGAAAACAAGACCAAGTGCATTAGTGGCAGAATAACATTCTAACTGTACATGCTTTCATATGGTTTCACTTTATTCTGGCCATGTTTCTTTACATTCCTCTGCTCCTCCAATTCCTATGAACCAAACACCCAAGTTGACAGAAATTATGTGTTCACAAATGCTCTGTTTCCCATGTGCATTCCTAACCTATTCTGGTGTTTTTCCTCCTATCCCTGCGTTTTTAGAATCATGCAAGCCAAATGAGCCCTTATAGAATTACTTCAGTTATAGGTAGGTGTCGAAGAAAATTTCGTGTGGCTTGTCCTGCTCCTGCCGGGACATCGTCCACCTCACCTGAGCTGCTCCATCGACAGAAGCATCCACCAAACCACACATCACGGCTCCTGACCATCTTTTGCCTCCTTAGATCTCCTTCCCTGCCGCCGGCACCCACCGCAACGACATCACCATCATCGACTCAGCAGATGAACCTGAGGAGTACACGGGTCCACAAGAGAGGTCACACTCTTTTGTTTATTCTTATGTTATGCATTGCTTAATATTATCTGCTACGTTATTGTTCTATTCACCTCTTAGACTCCAAGTCAGGTCCAAATTGATGTTCACACTTGAGTTCTAAATTAGTTGTGGGGCACATATCGAGGCGCAATTAATAGTATCTCTATCTAATATCTGGTTCACCTAGGGTATGCCTATGTTGTTCATCTTGGGTGGGAAACAAATAGTAAACCAATCATCAACTGTTTTTTATTAAACTAAAGCAATCATCAGCCTGCTATCATTATTTTTGGATCCATCCACTGGTTGTTACCATTACTCTAGATTTCTGCATGCTCTCCATACATAATCTCACTATATTTTATTGTATGCATGTCAGATATTGTACACAGTCATGCTGAACATGTAGAGAATAAGAGAAGGGTTTTGCACGGCAACATAATGTCATGCAGACATCGCTCCATGGTGGGTTCAATGGCAAACCCTTGCCCCTCTCTAGATTGTAATCCAGAGGATGATACCTGTTCTGAGGCGGATTCAGACACAGCTGACCACTCCTATTTACCACCCAAGGTGTTTGCTCTAACTTAGCATGATGATGTTAGTCATATCATGCATATGTTGCCTTGCAGTGCCTACTTTCGACATCATATATGTCATCTACTTAGTTTAGACAAGTTCTGTAATGCCACCTGTTTAGTTTCAACATCATATATGGGAATTATGCAGTCTCATGTCTTTTAGCCAGCCATAATATATGTGAAATGTGCAATGCCATCCTGTTTAACCAGGCAAAGTATATTTGAATGTTATCTTGCCCATCCTTTTCTTCATTACATTTCCATTTGTCGACAATGTTTGTACATTAAACTACTCTTCTTGTGAATCATCCATTTGAGTGGGTGATGGAAAAATCTGGAGTGAAAACAAGGCCTTCAGAGCAGACTGTCGGTGTCAAAGCCGGTCGATCTCGGTTAGGGGTCCCGAACTATGCATCTAAGGATCGAAGGTAACAGGAGGCGGGGGACACGATGTTTACCCAGGTTCGGGCCCTCTTGATGGAGGTAATACCCTACTTCCTACTTGATTGACTTTTATGAGTATAGGGGTTACAAGAGTTGATCTACCTCGAGATCGTAAGGGCTAAACCCTAGATGTCTAGCTTGTATGATTGTGATTGCCTCTACGGACTAAACCCTCTGGTTTATATAGACACCTTAGGGGCCTAGGGTTATACAGAGTCGGTTTACAGAGAAAGGAATCTTCATATCCGAACGCCAAGATTGCCATCCATGCAAAGGAGAGTCCCATCCAGACACGGGGGGAAGCCTTCTATCTTGTATATTCACAACCCACCAGTCCGGCCCATGTCACAAAGCCCGGACGCCCGGGGACCCCCTAATCCAGGACTCCCTCAGTAGCCCCTGAACAAGGCGTCAATAACGATGTGTCCGGCGCGCAGATTATCTTCGGCATTGCAAGGCGGGTTCCTCCTCCAAACACTCCAAAGTAGTTGATCAAAAGAACTATATCCGGCTCTATACAATAGTTACAACCCTGAACCACAAAGGCAAAATACTTAAAAATAGGTCATCTCTTCCGACAGCTTTTTAGGCGAGGGGTTGTGTTCTGGCCTTATTATTATTTCGAACCATTTTTCAGCCTCCCGCTTCACGTTTCGAGACGCGGTCTTCATTAACACATCTCGTCAAAGCGGAGATCGTGTCCCCTTATTGCAGGATTCTGATCAATACGGTTTTGGGCAATCCAACCGTGCCGTTTGCACGACCCCTGGTGAATAGGCGAATTTTAAGGCTCGTGGGGGGACACTCAATATTCACTGCCTTTTTAAGAAGATAAGGATCCACCTTTTTACCCCACACCTTCTTCCTCCTCAGCCCATCTGTCCTCGAGCTCTAGCGCCCCAGCTTCAACCCCTTTCGCCTCCAACTAACACTCTAGCCATGTCCGGATCTGGAGTGCAGGGCAAGTGGATGGCCTCCTCTGTCATGGAGGAGAACATCAAGGAACTCTAGGAAGCTGGGTACTTAGCCAAAGAAATCGCCCATCGGCTCCCTGCCAAGAAGAAAATCATCCCCACCCCGGAGCCCAATGAGAGGGTAGTATTCATCCCCCACTTTCTTCGCGGGCTAGGGTTTCCACTCCACCCTTTCGTTCGCGGGCTCATGTTCTACTACGGGCTAGATTTCCATGATCTAGCCCTGAATTCATTCCTCAACATCTCGGTGTTCATCGTCGTGTGTGAGATGTTTCTTCGCATTCCCCTCCACTTTGGCCTATGACTCAAGGTCTTCAACATGAAGCCAAAAGTGGTTGAGGGTCAACACGCGGAGTGTGGCGGTGCCATGGTGAGCAAGCTCCCTAACGTCACCTAGCTCGAGGGGACCTTCGTGGAAACCGTGAAGGGATGGCAACAAGAGTGGTTCTACATCATGGAACCCTGCGACACCACTGGGCCGCCACCCTTGAATTCAAATCCGGTCCTTCAATGCAGCTTACATCATGCATCAAAAAAGGGCTGGACTAGGCGTCATCCGATGATGTGATGACGCTGCATAAGTGGGTCCAAAGCATGATAGAGAAGAACACCAACCTTGCCAACGTGATCAAGGTGATGCTTTTTTGCCGGATTCTTCCCTGCCAGCGCCGGACTCTCTATATGTGTTGTTTGATCCGGCCAGTCCTCGGACCTTGCAGCAGTTCTTCGGCACAACGCACGAAGATATATGGAAGCTACTTTTCAAGGCCCAGAAGTCGTGGCCGGAAGCGACCGAAGACCTCGGCCTCAACCGCGCTCATCCAGCTACTCCAGTAAGTTTTTTAGATTTGCAAACATATCCTCAACTTGTAGATCCAAGGAGCATACCAAGCCTTCCCCTTATTCTTCAGGGATGGACCAAGAAGGCGGAGCGGATCCGGTGTCCGGATCCACTGCCCAAAGACCCAACTATTCCTCATCTGACAAAGATGCTGGTTCCGGCACCGTACCAGGCACCGGAGAAGAAGGCCAAGAAGAAGGGCAAGGAGGCCAGAAGTGGCCTTCACCGTAAAGGTACTTCGGATGCAACGTCCGAAGATACCAAAGCTCCCTCCTCCCACGACGGAGACAAAGACGAAGAGGTCGAGGAGGAGAGCAATTCTCCCCTTAAGGGAGGAAAGAAGAAAAGGGGGGCTTCCACAGACCTAGAGGCGGAGGCGTCCAAGAAGGGGAAGCTCTCCCTTTTGGAGGATTCGGAATCGGACATCGAAGCCATCCCCGAGCGGAACCCCAGGCCGAAGCCCCTGGCCAAATCGTATTCAAAGATAATGCATATGTCCGGGTTTTTATAAATTATAGGGTGATATATCATCTATGTTTCCAGTCCGGCCCGTGATCTCCCCCAACAATCATTGTCTTCAAGGAATTCTTTGGCACCAAAGATGATGCAGAGCGAGTCGCCTCCACTAGCCTCCCCGCCACATGCCACAGATGACATCGAGGTGTTATCCCAAAGGACCTCTCCAGGCCAGGGAGAAGTGCGGAGGGCCGCTAAAATGGTGCCAGAGGGCAATGCGTCGGCAACTGGAGAATTGGGGGGCGTAATCCCCATGGAGACTGATGGGGGGGGGGCTTGACCAGTCCGGCCCCCAACTGAATATTGCTTCGGTGTCCCACACAGCTCCGGATCCCGAGCGAGCAGTCCCCTTCGAAAGAGGGGGGAGTGCCGACTCCACCGATGACCTCCATCAATCTGGAGGTGCCGGATACATTGAGGGAAGCACTTCACCATGCTTCCATCATGGATGAGCACCGTGCCCTAATGGGGACTGAACCAAGCGTTGACTACCCTGCTGACAGGTTTTGAGGTATGTGATATAATATGTGTGGTCGCTTTTTCCTGTATAATCATACACCTATGTATAGATAGTAGCCCCTGAGACACTGTTCAGGTTTTTGAAGAAAGGGCCGGATAGAGGGTCGAATATTCTAGAGGTAACATACTTGTCTATTTTGGTGAACAGGCTTCGCTGCTGGCAACTTCGGCCAAGAACATGGAAGTTTCTGAATTCCAGTGGGAACTGAAGCTCGCCGATGATGAGATCGACCAATATTAACAAGCGGTTCGATGAGGCCCAAGGTATGCTTTTAAAAGACCCCTTACAAGCCTGAATTATAATACAAACACAGAGTTTTACTCTCATGCGTGACTACTAATGATTGTAGGCAATGTGACCGAGGTCGAGGCCCTCAAGAGTGCCCTTGCCGAAGCCAAGGAGGAGGCGAGGGTAAGCAAAGCAGCCGCAGAGAAAGCGGCTGTGGATGTGGAGGCCGAAAAGGCCTCCCGCCTTAAGTATGAGGCAAGGGTGACCAAAGTAGAGCAAGCGCTCCAGGAGGCCGACACTAAGTGTGAGTCCTTGGAGGAGAGTAACAAGGCCCAAGCGGCCGATCTCACCAAGGCTCTTCAAGCTGCGAAGGAGGTGCGGTCCGAGTCCCGGGCGGCTCGCGAGGAGATCAAGCAAGCTGAATAGATAGCGGCTGGTAAGACTTTTCTTTTACAGAGTATATTCAATGGTCAAAGATATGCTTTGCTAAATCGACTGTGGAGTGCTCCAGACGCTTTCACGGATCTCCCGAGGAGTGCGGCTGATGCCGCCCAACATTTTCGGGCCCAAGATGGGAACATGATGGAGAAGCTCTTCTGGTCGCAGCATTTGGCACCAGAGCGACCAACGCTACTCAACAATCAGATGATGCAGCTGGCGGAGCTGCACAGGATGTCCGATTTGGCCATGAAGGACATCTTTGTCTGGCTATGGCCAGCCAGACCCATTCCGAGCAGCTACTTTGGCCTGGTCAAGCGACTCGGCGATGCCTTGCCCCGAATAGAGGCAGTAAAGCGCTCGACATGTATCGAGGGCGCGCGGATGGCCTTTGCCCGCGACTGGGCGAAGATGAAGGTTGCCATCATAGCCGTTGAAGGTCCGCCCGGAGACAAGGTCCACCGCACGCAAGAGCGCTACTTCGACGATGTCCTTGAGGGTGCCCATTTGATAAAGGGTCAATGCTCGAAGGATATTATGTTTGAGTAAATGTATCCAAGCCACCTAGGCATTTTATCATAAACCGAGGCTTTTGTAATATATTTGTGCCTGTTATCTTGAATTACTTCTCCTGTGCAGCTGTTTGTATGTTTGAGAGTTTGCGAGTCGTCGGGTTCAGCCCCCACGTAACTAGTACGGGGGTGTTCAGGATAGCACATAATCCCTCTTGACCCAACGTCTTGGTCCGTATAGTAGGTGTTAGTGCGGCGAGCGAGGCAATTGGACTATGCGGCTTTACCACTCTCACTTAGCCATAGGAGTTTGACAATGGGTTTGTAAGTTAGCCCCTGGTGTGTATGCAGCTATCGAACTTAGATGGCTTTAGACGCGTTTCTGAACAAAGCTATACCTTCATGTAATACGGAAGAAATTGCTAGAGATTTAGTAAGTCACCGAATTGCGGACCAGCTCTCAGCGCATCACGACAGTCAGTTTTCGGCTTTCTCTACTGAGGTGCTTGACCGGGCTAGCCGGAAACAGAATCGCAGTAGTTCTCCCTTTACTACCTTAGCCGAAAAACGAAACGTAAGGTGGCAAGCACAGGAGCTGGGCATCCCAACTATTGACCAAAGACGTGATTTAGAGCCGATGCATATAATGCAGTCTTCGGGACGCCGAAGTATACTCTGAGAATGTTCGGACTTTCTATTTTTGAAGATATGTATATGGCTTGAATAGAGTCCCTGGCGATTTAAGTTGTACCTAGTTGTATATGCCAATTTGAATGTAAAGTGGGAAAACAGAAAAAGGCCAATACCAAATGAGGCTAGGCGAAACTGTTTCCATTATAATCTGATTGGTATGTCCAAACATATTTTTACAGAAGATGCAATAAGCATCACCGCTATTTTACATGCCGAGAACAAGGGAAATCTGTATACAGGTCCTAAATTTGAAAAATGATCTAGAAAATCCTTTGGACATACTGCCGCGCGTCTGCGCTGCTTTTCACCTTGGTTTAGGATCCTTTGAGAGGATCGACAATCGAGTATGTATAAGGGGCCTAGAAGGGGGCCCTTGCTAGCTCTAGTAATTGATGCGGGTTGTAAAGAACCTGAAAAAAGAATAAAAATAAGAAGAAAAAGGTGGTGCAATATGTAGGTCCGGATAGGGCCAAGCCGTATCGTGGACCCTATGTTTAGCATGCCTCTGTCCTTGCCCATGGTATTTTTAATGCGTAGTTATGTATGCGTAGTACGCATGCCGCTATCAGGCTCGGGCATTGGCGGAGGCCGAATTGCTAATCTAGCTCTAGATGAGTCAGACTGTCATTCTATAGGGTAGATCGGACTCGTTTAACAGTGTCCGGGAGCTTGACTGCCAGTGTGGTTTTCGGCTTAGTGAGGCCACCCTGCGCCTCGGCTGCGAGGGCCGCGGTATGCTCCTCTATACGGAGGGAGCGCTCCATGTTTCCATTGACTGTTATAACGCCACATGGTCCAGGCATCGTAATCTTGAGATAAGCGTAGTGCGGGACTGCATTGAAACTGGCGAAAGCGGTTCATCCGAGTAGTGCGTGATAGCCACTTCGGAACCGGACAATGTCGAAGATCAGGTCTTCGCTCCGGATGTTATCCAGTGAGCCGAAGACGACTTCTAGCGTTATGGATCCTGTGCAACAGGCCTCTACACTCGGTATTACCCCTTTAAAGGTGGTTTTAGTGGGCTTGATTCTTGATGGATCAATGCCCATTTTACGAACGGTGTCTTTGATAAAGCAGATTGAGATTGCTGTCGCCGTCCATAAGGACTCATGTGAGGTGGAATCCGTCGATAATTGGATCGAGAACCAATGCGGCCGATCCTTCATGATGGATACTGGTCGGATGGTCTCTGCGATCGAAAGTGATCGGAAAAGCTGACCATGGGCTAAATTTTGGGGCAACTGGCTCTATGGCGTAGACGTCCCTTAATGCGTGCTTGCGCTCCCATTTAGGGATGTGAGTGATGTAGATCATGTTCATCGTTTTGACCTCGGGGGGAATTTCTTCTGTCCCCCTATGTTCTGTGGGCAAGGCTCTTCATTGCCGTCCTCGCTGGGTGGCCCTTTCCCCTTATGTTCGGCGTTGAGCTTGCCTGCCTGTTTAAGGACACAACAATTTCTATTGGTATGATTGGCAGGCTTATCGGGGGTGCCGTGAATCTGGCAAGGCCAATCGAGTATTCTGTCCAAACTAGACGGACCATCTCTGTTTCCTTTGAATGGCTTCTTCCGCTGACTGGGTTTAGAGCCACTGAATCCGATGTTGACCGTTGTGTCTTCGGTATATTGGTTGTTGGATCGACGCTTGTGCTTGTTGCGTCGTGGCTCGCCATTGCCATTCATGGCTTCGGAGGTGCCAGGGTCGCCGGTGCTATTGCTTCTACGAGCTAGCCAGCTATCTTCTCCCACGCAAAAGCGGGTCATAAGTGCGGTAAGGACTGCCATGGACTTGAACTTTTCTTGGCCGAGGTGTCGGGCGAGCCACTCATCTCAGACGCTGTGTTTAAAGGCCGCGAGGGCTTCCGCATCCAGACAGTCCATAATTTGGTTCATTTTAATTAAGTACCTGGTCCAGAGCTTCCCGGCTGACTCTCCGGGTTGTTGGACTATGTGACTGAGGTCATCGGCGTCTCGAGGCCAAACATTGATACCTTGGAAGTTGTCTCTAAAGGCATCCTCCAAGTCTTCCCAGCTGCCGATGGAGTTCTTTGGGAGGTTGTTTAACCAGTGCCAAGCTGGTCCCTTTAATTTGAGCGGGAGGTATTTGGTGGCATGGAGGTCATGACCGCATGCCATGTGGATATGGAGAAGGAAATCTTTGATCAATACTGCGGGGTCTGTCGTACCATCGTATCATTCAATGTTGACAGGTTTAAACCCCTCTGGGAACTGATGTTCCATCACTTCATCGGTGAAGCATAGGGGGTAGGCAGCGCCCCTGTACTGGGCGATGTCGCGGCGTAGTTCGAACGAAGCCCGTATGCGGTTTTCGGCCCGGGTGAGGTTGTGCCTGTCACGCCAGCTCTGATGGCCATCCTCTCGCGTTGGGGCACGCCCCCTCGATCCATAGATTGATCTTGTCTGACCGGCTCTATTGTCCAGGTCCTTGCGTAGGTCATAGGTGTAGCCCCGCGCCGCTGCCTCCCTGCCCCAACGGCAGGGTGGTGTGGGCTGGTGTTCAGCATGAGAAGCCGGTCTGTCCCATCGAAGTGGTGGTCGGTCGGGCTCGTCATCAGTTTTGTGCTCTGGCGGTATTGGCTCAAGGGCCTCGTCATCGAATTATGGTAAGAGCTTGCACTATAGGTAACTCTTAGTTGGGCATTCGAGGCCGTACTCCTCGGCTGCCAGGACATTAGTCCATCTGTCATTGAGTAAATCCTGATCAACTTCTTGAAGTGGCGATTAGCCGGCACTTAAAGCACTCTTGTTCGAGGGGTTCCTCCAGCATGATGAAATCTTCGTCGCCGAGGCTCACATCCTCTTCAGAGATCGGTAGGTAGTTACTGTCCTCTGAGTCCTCGTTCCCCACATGATCGTCAGGGTTAACTTGCCCATCCTCCCAATCATCCTGTTCGGATGTTGGCTCGACAGAGGCTTCGGGGTCTTCGGCGTTCTCTATAGTGTTATTGTCTTCGGTGCTGGTATTGCTGTCTTTTTTGCAACGCGATTTTGAGCGGCGCTGCTGACGTTGACGCTTTGGAGGTGCTTCGGCAGGCTTGTCCTCAACCGGATCCTTCTTGTCGTCGTCGGCATCCTCTTTGGGTGTATCCACCATGTATACATCGTATGTGGAGGTGGCCGTCCAACGTCCGGTAAACGGAGGGTTTTGGACTTGATCGTCTTCGGCATCGTCATCCATACCGTTGATGTCTTCGGAGGCATAGTCCAGCATGTCGGTTAGATCTTTAACAGTGGATATGAAGTGGGTGGTGGGTGGGACATGAAATTCCCCACTCTCAGCTCCTAGTCCGAGCTGGGTGTAATTCAGAAGCGATTCCTCTGTTATGGCGAGGGATCACATTAAGTCCAGAGCCTCGTTTAGGAGCGAGGTTTGGTCATAGAGTCAAGTGTTCGATGGGTCGACCGGGGTGAGGGTCTCCTGGCCGCGCCCGCTTGTCGCGAACCTCGAGAGTTCGGATTTAGAGTCTGAGGGAGAGTCCGGCGCTCTAGCGACAAGGGGAGTTCGGTTCGTCTTTGGGTTTGCTGATGACGCTGTCCCCTCCGGATCTCCGGTAGTGAGCTCCATAATTGTAGGGAGTCCGTCGGGCTCTAAATTCCCGTCTTCGGACCCGGTGGTTTGCTCTGGATCTAAGGACGGAGCGGCGGTCGGGGCTGCGAATCCTTAGAAGATCCAGTCTCCTCGGATATCAACGACATAGTTTAGGTTCCCGAAATTGATCTGATGACCAGGGGAGTAGCTGTCGATCTGCTCAAGGTGGCCAATCGAGTTGGCACATAGTGCGAAGTCGCCGTATACAAAAATTTGGCCGGGGAGGAAAGTCTCCTCCGAAACAGCATCATTGCAGATGATTGAACGAGCCATCGAACCTTACGTCGACAGCACAAGGGAACTCTCAATGAAAGCACCGATGTCGGTGTCAAAACCAGACGATCTCAGGTAGGGGGTCTCGAACTGTGTGTCTGAGGATCAAAGGTAACAGGAGGTGGGGGACACGATGTTTACCCAGGTTCTGGCCCTCTTGATGGAGGTAATACACTACTTCCTGCTTGATTGACTTTGATGAGTATAGGGGTTACAAGACATGATCTACCTCAAGATCGTGAGGGCTAAACCCTAGATGTCTAGCTTGTATGATTGTGATTGCCTCTACGGACTAAACCCTCCGGTTTATATAGACACCGGAGGGGCCTAGGGTTATACATAGTCGGTTTAAAGAGAAAGGAATCTTCATATAGAAACGCCAAGCTTGCCATCCACGCAAAGGAGAGTCCCCTCAGGACATGGGGGGAAGCCTTCTATCTTGTATATTCACGACCCACCAGTCCAGCCCACGTCACACAGCCCGGACGCCCGGGGACGCCCTAATCCAGCACTCCCTCACAGACAGTGCTACCTGTCGAAGCAGATCTCTTGCTGGGTACTGATAGCTCCTCAGAGATGGATTCAGAGGAAGATGACCAGTCCTATTCCCCCACCGAGGTGTATGCTCTAACTTGGCACGGTTATACTACTCATATCATGCATATGGTGTCTTGCATTGCATAGTTTAGACATCATATACACAATATTCAACACCATGTTCTTAGTCGAGTCATCATATATGCGAATGCCCTCTGCTTAGCATATAAATCACATATGTGAATTAAATCATGCGATCCTGATTACTTAGATAACATGTATGTGAATTATGTCATGCGATCCTGTTTAGTTAGTCATCATATCTTCGAATTATGTTATGCTATGCTATCCAGTTTAGATAGACATCATATATGTGAAATTATGTCGTGCTATCCGTTTTAGTTAAACAATATACATGTCAACTATTTCATGCCCTCCTTTTCCCACCCTTTCTATTGCATCTGTCTCTCATACAATGTCTGTACATTCAA
Source organism: Triticum urartu (assembly GCF_056163025.1). NCBI lineage: Eukaryota > Viridiplantae > Streptophyta > Magnoliopsida > Poales > Poaceae > Triticum > Triticum urartu. The sequence goes on along the minus strand of NC_141874.1, from coordinate 365,555,918 downwards.
CTATGTTTCCTGTTTATCAGCCATTTGAATTGGAGTGGGTGATGGCACTATCTAGCGGAGTAAAAACACAGTCTTCAAATAAAACAGTGCTACCACTTGGTGGAGATAGCACCCCGGTTGTCCATGCACGAGAACCAGCCTACCACACATAACCCAGACTCTCACAGATTTTACCCCTACTGTGATGGACAGAGAACCAACTTCACCCAATCTAACCCCAACTGTCGTGGGTTTGTCACAGCAAATGTCCTCGTGAAAGGACTTAGTCGTGGAGCCATCGCTACGGGTTAGCTTAAAGGGGTTAAACCGGACAAGGGACACGGGGGATTTTATACTAGTTCGGCCCCATCGATGAAGGTAAAAGCCTACGTCTAGTTGTGATTGGTATTGCTAGGGTTTCGATGACCAGGGAGCGAATCCGCTTTGCCTGGCTCTCGAGTTGTTGTCTGTTGTCCCTAAACCGCGGCCGGGTTGCCCTTTACATACATAGGTTGATGCCTGCCGGTTTACAGAGTCCCGAGGCCGGATCATACACGTCTCCGGCTCGGTCTCTATTCCTTCTACTTACAATACAAGTTATATGAAACAATCGGTTTACATCGACAGGCTTTAACCCGCCTTTGGGCCTTGGGCCTTCGTAAAGCGCCATCATCTTCACGTCTTCATGGGCTTCTATCTTCATGGAGCTAACCCGGCTACTCCTAGCCGGTTTACCTCCAGTAATCATATCCCCAACATTAGGCCCCAGATTGATTTGAACTTGTTCATGTCAATCTTCAACACTTAGAAAAATTCTTGCCCTGTCACCTTCATATAGATCTGGTAAACCGCCGTGATGTCATCCTTTAGATCCGTAGTAAACCGCCCTGACGTCATCTATTCGTTGAAGCCGAAGATTCCCTTCATTAATGAATATACAACCATCGTGGCGACATCCTTATTAACTATCCATTTTTGAGCTCCTCGATTTCCGCAGTTGTCGCTTTATCGCTTCGCCTTATAAATAGGACCACGGCCCCTTCTCCTTTTCCCCTTCGTCTCCTTCACTTCTTATTCCTCCTCGCGACATCTCCGCCCCTGAGCGCCGCCGCTGTCACCGAGCTTCGCCTCCGTCTCTCCGCCGGCCACTGCATCAACCTGGTTGCACCGGAGGACCGCGGCATACCTCCGCTGCTTCAACAGCCACTGTAAGTCCCTTCCTTTCTCCGTTGTAGATCTATCTAGGGTTTCCTTGTTCGTCGAAGTTCACCGAGACTCTGGCGCTGTTCTTCCCTTCTTTCTTCTTAGTCCATGGATAAACACTTCAAACTTGATATATCCACGTAATGTCTTATCTTCGGTTACCAAAACAAACCTTTATGAACATAAAACACTAATCTGGTCCCTTGTGAACTGCTTCGAGATCAACCTTTTAGGTCTAAATCCTTTTATTTTCCTGTCTTACGGTAGATCCAAAATTTCACTGCAACCTTATGAAATCTGTTTTTACCTTACTTAGTCATTCTTGCCTTAGATCTGTATCCTCTTTACCACATAGGCAGTTTACCTTTGTAAAAGCAATCTATCATATACCATTAGCCCTCTGGTGAACTGGATAAGCCTTTTACCTCCGTTGTTATACTCCGGTTTAACAGTATGTGCATTCCTTTGTTCTGATATTGCCTTGTCATTCATTATAGTATTAGCCTCTGGTTTGCACAATTTACATACTCGTATGTCTTTGTTCTGTCGCATCTTATGTACCACCATGAACGATTTGTAAACCGGTATTTCCTTTCAGCTTTTCGTTTGCAATTGCCAAACAGTTTTATGCTTACAACTGGGCTCCATCCTGGGTTACCGAAGAACAGCTTAACGGAATGGTCCGGATTGGTACTTTTCCCAAAAAGAATGAGATCCGGTGGCGAGTTCCAGGAACGGAAAATCCCCCTACCCCTAAGCAGGGTGAGGTAGTGGTATTTGTTGACCATATAGGTCGTGGTTTCAAACCGCCTGGGTCAAAGTTTTTCCGGGATGTGCTTGCCAGTTTCCAGCTCCATCCTCAAGACATTGGACGCAACTCGGTGTCTAATATATGCAATTTCCAAGTCTTCTGTGAGGTTTACTTACAAGAACAACCAACTGCTGAGCTATACCAGGATTTTTTTCATCTGAACCGGCACACTGAATTTGTAGACGGACCCAACACTGAACTTGGTGGCGTCTCTATTCAAAAAAGGAAAGAGGTTGAATTCCCTCATGCAAAGCTACACAGTCACCCCAAAGATTGGAACCAAACATGGTTCTACTATAAAGATACTTCCCCTGAAGACGAGAATCCTCTGCCGGGTTACCGCGCCCACCGGCTTTCTGACACTCATCCACTGCCGCAATGTTTAAGTGCTACATAACGGGCCTCCTATGCCCCTCAACTTGATAAGCTCCATGCTTTTATGGCTAACGGTTTATCAGGCGTCGACTTTGTGCGTTGCTGGATATCCTGGAGCATCTTGCCATTAAGCCGCCGCTCTGGTTTAATGTGTGAGTACACTAGTGAAGTAGAAGACTCCCAACGCCACATCAACATTCAATTAACTGATGAAGAAGTTACTGAGGGTGTCAAGAAGATTTTCAATGAATCGGAAGCTGTCTGCCAGCAAACCAGTTTAAACCCCTTCTACACAAAAAACAAACCGCCTGCTGTAAGTACTGTCCTTCCTTTTTATCTTCAACATCTTCTTAAACTACTCAACCTGTGAATAACCGTCTGCTTGTTTATAAACAGGGTGATGATCCATTCTGGAAGAAGAAACCTGTAGAGAAAGCGGCAAAGCCATCCCGTCCCAAACCAAAAGCCGTCAAGAGAACCTCAAAGCCGAAGGCGGCTGAACGCATCAGTACGGAACTTGATGACGACACAGATGAACCAGAAGTTGAGGTAGAGCTTGATTCACTTGGCTCCCTTTTCATGCATCTCATTAACAATGATACTTATCAGGAGGATGTGGAGCATAGCCAGGCTGACGATGTAGAGGTAATTACCCTTTCCTCCGGTTCAGACTCTATGCCAACACAAAAAACCCATCAAGTGGTCCGGAAAGTAAGCTTTTCTCATCCTCTTGCTTACTTGGATCCAACATTTATTTTGAAGACACATCAGCACGAGGCTCGACGGACAACCAGGCACAGTGGCCAACATGTCACTTCAGCCGGTTTACCTGACACCCCAGTTCGGAAGCGCCGATCTGAGGTCTCCCCCACTTCTGACAATTCTTATCCCAAGGTAGGTTATTTCCGACAACCTCTTAATCCATCCGATTCAAATTATCTGGTGACACCTCCCTCATCCTCTGGCGAGTCAACAGTGACTCAACTTCCTCCTCTCAAAATCGTAGCTGGGTAAGTACTTGAACTCCTTCTTTAGATGTTGTTCATACTTTGTAGTGTGCTTTAACTTTCACATCTGTTGCTATTTTAGGGCCAAATCTAGACCCAACAAAAAGGCTCGGGCGAACAATCCGCCCGAAGACCAGGTGGTTCGTGAACCCGAGCAAACGGTTGAACCGGAACAGACGGCTGAACCGGCGTGTCCAAATCCAGAAGCCATGTTTGACGAACCACCCCCTCAAGATCTGAATATTGATAATCAACTAGAGGCTAACACTGCAGTACCTGACAGTGAACCGGCAGATCCATTCTGGGCTGACGACATGTCTTCCAGTCCAGTGAGAGCCACTGACACTCCACCATCACCCGTAAAAACTACCAGAGGCCAAGGAGATGATGTTATCATTACCGGTGTGGGCCACAACTCTCCTGGCCATCCTGTAATCTTGGCCAAACATAGTGCCAAGGAAGAGCGTGCTGCGATGGAGAAGGGTAAATGGAGCACTGATTTGTCAAGCTATGCCCATCTCAGCGCTGAAGAACTCCACTCCGGTTTTTTAAACCGTCTACACTCAAACCGTGATTATGAAGCCGGTTTGGTAAACCTAATGAAGGAACGCTATGAGGTATTTTCATCACCTTTCCTTTCTTGATTCCAAAGTATAGACATCAACCCAAGTAGCCCCCAAGGGCCGGTTTATGATGTTAATCATAAACCGGGACTTTGTAATATCTTAATCCTTGCATGTTGATCCTCAATATGTCAAGTCCTCAGTAAAAAAAACCGATATTTTATCATTGTATTCATGTAATTTTCATCGGTGTAGCCCCCAAGGGCTGGTTTAGCTTTGCAAGGTAAACCGGGTCTTGAATCAATGCGTCAGTTTTGAACAGATGTACATTAGCCCCCAAGTGTTAAGGATAATGCTCGCATTGTACTTGAGACTTGTGAAAGATTTGTTGATAATAGAGCAAATAGGCATTAGCCCCCAAGTACAAAGTGCATGACTTGTTATACGCTTGGTACTTAGAAAATACATATCCCATTGTTGATATATCTTCGCCATTGCTGGCCGAGCTGAGCAAGAGGGATGCTCAAACCGCTGATCTTCAAGAGAATGTAAAGTCTCAACAAGCAGAGGCTTCCAAAGCCAAAGAGGAGCTGACCAATGCCCTGGCAGCTATGGAGAAGTTGAAAGAGACTTTCAACAAGGAGTGTGCTGACTGGGAAACAGAAAAGGCCGGTTGAGCCAGGAAAGTTGAGGATGCAGAAACAGCCCTGAAGCCAGTGGTAGACGAACTGACCGGCTTGAAGCGGCAGATTGATGCCATGATGTCCGTTATGTTTGGTAAGTACCTGCGCATGCCGTTTGTCTAGTTCATAAGATCTTATCATTGACCGGTTTACTAATACTAAACCGTGACAGGCACCCGCATTGCTCATCTGAGATCTGACATGCGGATGAAGCTTAAAGCGGCGTACACCTTAATGGAACAACTATATTCTGGATCCCAGCGTGCAATTTGCACTGCAGCATATAACAAGCCGCCGCAGTCGTTGATAAAGGAAACTCTTGAGAAGCTATCCATGCTGCCTGCCCGAATTACAGAACTGAAGAAAGCAGCCGCAAGAGTAGGAGCGCTAACCACACTAATCCAGGCCAAGGCATGGATTCCGGATCTTGAAGCGGCAGATATCATTAAAGGATATCCAGGTGTGAAGGAGGACGGTTCAGACCTCATCAATGATGATCTCTGAAAGCTGACAAAGGAGATGCAGCCAATAGCCAGCAAACTGGCGGAGGACAAAGACTTATCTCATTTCCAGCCAGTTTATGATGCTGAAGGAAAGAGACAGCCTGCCGTGATCCATGATGTTGAAGAACTTGTGCCACCAATCCGTAAGCATACTTACGCTCCTGACATTGATCCCTCTAGCCTTATCCATGAAGAGACCGTGTTTCAAGCTTTAACCGGAATCGATTGGTCAACGGCTGATTTCCAACATCTTGGGAGGGATGAAGAAGATGTGACTGCACAAGATGACCCTCAACCGTCAAGCCGTCCCAATGAAGCATCTTAGACCGACGACCGGCTTACAAGCTACAGTCTGCTACTGCTTGAAAACAATTATTCAATTTGGGCCGTTTTGAAGCTCCTTGTAATAAGATAGCAGAAACACCTTTATCTGTCATGCCATCGAGCATGCTTGTGTTGCTTGATATTTTGAAATTTTGTTTCACTTTTGGGATCTATTTATGCACAGTCCATTATGCTTTGTGTTCCTGCATACAAGAACTTGAAAGTGTCCTAGTGGTTTACCATTGGAAGGGTCATGATACCCAAAAATATACATAACTTGGATGAATAACCAAGATTTGTATTAACCAGATAAAATAAATAATATCTGTGACATACCTCATTGGCTGACCAACTGCTTGTATGGTAGAGGTGAAAACACCAATCCGAAGTGTTGATAACTCCTGGCCCTCTTGCCGGTTCATATAGAAATCGTATTGGGCTAGAAAAGCCGTTGATTTGTTCGTATAATGCTGGTGACATCTAGTCAAAACTAGACCGGAGCAGTATGCTACCGGTTTAGAATCTGATCATGTACTGACAACTAAGCCCTGAAAGTCATGCTGGGTTGTAATGGACACCGGTTTATCAGAAAAATATTTATAAATCCCTTATCATAAAAACAACAAAAACAAAAGAAATATGCAAGGCTTTTCATGGGCTGCCAGGCCCTAAATAGAGGCTTTTCATGGGCTGCCAGGCTGCTGAGTTAAACCATTTTGCAAAGCCTTTTAAGATGGACCTCAATCTTTAACCAATCACCAGTTTAACTTTGACAAGTTCAGGGTCCATGGGATTGACTTGTCAAACGTTCGATGGGTCATACCAGGTTTACCTGGACGGAGTGGCTTACTTAAAGTGGCAGGATAACCCGGGGTCTTAGGTGAATACACCTGGCATCCAAGCCTGGCTTGATAGCCTATTACAAGGGTACAAGCTCATTGTTCTTTGAGAAGCAAGGAGCACCCAGGTAATATGTGAGTTGTGCTCAGTGGCTACCTATGTTTGAGCTGTGCTTAATGCAACAGACTCTCTTTGGCTCCACATAATGTCCTTTTGGCTTAAAGCCTATCAAGAGGTGTAGCTATGGTGTGAAGACAACCAAGCCCCCTAGTGATATCCCTTTTTGGTTTTAAACCAATCAAGAGGTGTATCTATGGTTCGGATACGACCAAGCCCCCTAGTGATTTTCTTTATATCCGTGTGGCTGTATAGGCCGGTTTAACAAAACGCCGCTTTGTCAGTAGAAGCTCTTGTAGGCTCACACATGATGTAAAAAGAATAGAGACCCCGCTTTATTCGAGGCTCCGGTTTATTATATAATATATACATTGTCATAAATATGTACATAAGAAGAGCCTGTGGCTCAAGTATAGTAAGGCCGAAGAAGAGCTATATTCCACGGCCGCTTGGTCTCCTCCTCCGATTTACGTGAGTCTTTGTGCTCTCGAACATCAATGAGGTAGTATGACCCGTTGTGCAGATTCTTGCTGACCACAAAAGGTCCTTCCCAAGATGGGGATAACTTTTGCATATCAGTCTGATCCTGGATGAGCCGGAGCACCAGATCGCCCTCTTGAAAAGTTCTGGTCTTAACCCGGCGGCTGTGGTAACATTGGAGGTCTTGTTGATAAATCGCCGAACGTGCTGCTGCGAGATCACGCTCCTCATCTAACAAGTCCAGTGAGTCCTGAGGTGCCTTCTCATTATCAGCTTCAACATAAGATGCCACCCGGGGCGAGTCATGACGGATGTCACTAGGAAGAACCGCCTCTGCTCAATAAACCATGAAAAAAGGCGTGTAACCCGTAGATCTGCTAGGTGTGGTGTTGATGCTCCATAACACAGAAGGTAACTCCTCCACCCAACAACCCGGTCTCTGCTTTAAAGGAACCATAAGCCAGGGTTTAATACCTCTCAAAATTTATTGATTTTCCCTCTCAGCTTGACCATTAGACTAGGGGTGAGCCACTGATGCTACATCAAGCTGGATGTGCTCACGTTGGCAAAATTCCTCCATCTCACCCTTTAACAGATTAGTACCATTGTCAGTTATAATACTGTGTGGGAAACCAAACTGGAATATCACCTTTTTGATGAATTGAACCGCCGTGGCTGCATCACACTTACTGACTGGCTCTGCTTCCACCCACTTGGTGAACTTGTCCACTGCCACTAGCAGGTGGGTCTTTTTGTCCTTGGATCTCTTAAAGGGTCCAACCATATCGAGCCCCCAAGTCGCAAAAGGCCAAGTTATTGGAATCATCCTCAACTCCTAAGCCGGAACATGAGTGCGGCGTGCAAATATTTGACAACCATCACACCTTTTGACTAAATCCTCAGCATCAGCATGATCTGTTAACCAATAGAAACCGTGACGAAAAGCTTTAGCCACCAAAGATTTTGAACCGGCGTGGTGACCAGAATCCCCTTCATGGATTTCGCGCAAAATCTCACAACCCTCTTGAGGAGAGACACAACGCTGAATTGCCCCTGTGATGCTGCAACAATGTAACTCCCCGTTGATTATGGTCATTGACTTGGAATGCCGGATTATCTGCCGGACCGAGGTTTCATCCTCCGATAACTCGCCCAGGTTCATGTAAGCTAGGTACGGGATTGTCCAATCCGATATAACATGCAAAGCTGCCACAAATTGAGCCTCTGGGTCAGGAATAGCCAACTCCTCCTCTGTTGGTATCTTGACCGACAGATTATGCAGTACGTCGAGGAAAACATTCGGTGGGACCGGTTTACACTGAGAGCCAAGGCGGCTTAAAGCGTCGGCTGCTTCATTCTTTTGACGGTCTGTATGGTCAACTTGATAACCTTTGAAATGACCAGCCGCTATGTCCACATCTCGTCGATATGCAACCATGAGTGGGTCTTTAGAATCCCAAGTGCCAGATACCTGTTGAGCCACCAGATCCGAGTCACCGAAGCACTTAACCCGGCTTAAGTTCATCTCCTTAGCCATCTGAAGACCGTGGAGTAAGGCCTCGTACTCAGCTGCATTGTTAGTACAAGGGAACATCATGCGGAGGACATAACAAAACTTGTCACCTCGTGGGGAAGTTAATATGACTCCAGGCCCCGAGCCCTCCAACTGTCTGGGTCCATCAAAGTGAATAGTCCAATACGTGTTATTTGGCTTTTCCTCTGGTGCCTGCAACTCTGTCCAATCATTGATGAAGTCCACGAGTGCTTGGGATTTAATCACCGTGCGAGGTGCATATTTGAGCCCGTGAGATCCAAGCTCAATAGCCCACTTGGCAACCCGGCTGGTTGCCTCTCTGTTTTAAATGATATCTCCCAGAGGGGCTGAACTGACCACTGTGATAGGATGACCCTGAAAATAATGTTTGAGCTTCCAGCTTGCTATAAACACCCCATACACCAGCTTCTGCCAATGTGGATATCTTTGCTTTGATTCGATAAGCACCTCACTGATATAATAAACCGGCCATTGAACCGGATACTCCTTTCCAGCCTCCTTGCGCTCTACCACATTAGCCGCACTAACAGCTCGGGCATTAGCAGCCACATATAGCAGTAAAGGCTCCTTATCGATCGGAGCTGCAAGGACAGGTGGTTCAGCTAACTGCCTCTTCAAATCCTCAAACGCTTTATCAGCCGCATCACTCCAGACAAAATCATCTGTTTTCTTTAACATCTGATATAAAGGGATAGCTTTCTCTTCGAGACGACTGATAAACCGGATCAAAGCCACAATCCGGCTGGCTAAACGCTGGACGTCATTGATACACGCCGGTTTAGCCAAAGACGTGATTGCTGAATTTTTTTCCGGATTAGCCTCAATGCCCCTGTTTGATACCAGAAAGCCCAAGAGTTTGCCTGCCGGGACACCAAAGACACATTTGTCCGGATTGGGCATCATCTTGTAAACTCGGAGGTTGTTAAAGGTTTCTCTCAGGTCATCTATCGATGTTTCGTCTTTCCTGGACTTTATGACAATATCATCCACATATGCATGAACATTGCGCCCAATATGCTTATGAAGACAATTCTGAACACAATGTTGATAAGTCGCCTGGGCACTCTTGAGCCCAAAGGGCATGGAGACATAGCAGAACGCTCTAAAGGGGGTTATAAAAGTTGTCTTCTCCTGGTCCGTAACTGCCATTTTGATCTGACGATAACAAGAATAAGCATCCAAAAAACACAAGCGGTCACAACCCGCCGTAGCATCAATAATCTGATCAATACGAGAGAGGGCAAAGGGATCTGCTGGGCAAGCCTTGTTCAAGTCTGTGTAGTCCACACACATACGTCAAGTGCCGTTTTTCTTGAGAACCAGCACCGGATTAGCCAACCACTCCGGGTGAAAGACCTCCATGATAAACCCTGCGGCCAACAACCGAGCTACCTCTTCACCAATAGCCTTGCGCCTTTCTTTGTTGAAGCGGCGGAGAAACTGTCTGACCGGTTTAAACTTAGGATCAATATTAAGTGTGTGCTCAGCGAGTTCTCTCGGTACACCTGGCATGTCAGAAGGCTTCCATGCAAAGATGTCCCAGTTCTCATGGATGAACTCGATGAGCGCGCTTTCCTATTTTGGATCCAGGTTAGCGCTGATGCTGAACTGCTTGGATGAATCGCCAGGAACAAAATCAACCATCTTAGTGTCTGTGGCCGATTTAAACTTCAACGCCGGATCATGTTCCATGGTTGGCTTTTTCAAAGAAGTCATATCTGCCGGATCAACCTTGTCTTTGTAAAACTTCAGCTCTTCCATGGCACAAACCGACTCAGCATAAGCCTCATCACCTTCCTCGCATTCCAAAGCAATCTTCCTGCTCCCATGTACTGTGATGGTCCCCTTATGACCTGGCATCTTAAGCTGCAGATAAACATAACACGTCCTCGCCATGAACTTGGCATAAGCCGGTCGCCCAAACAGAGCATGATACGGACTCTTGATTTTCACCACCTTAAAAGTCAATGTTTCTGACCTTGAATCATGATCATCTCCAAAGGCCACCTCTAGGGCTATCTTTCCCACCGGATATGCAGATTTACCGGGTACCACACCATGAAAAACGGTGTTCGACGGTTTAAGATTCTTATCTGTCAACCCCATATGGCGGAGGGTATCATAGTAGAGAATATTGATACTGCTTCCCCCATCCATGAGCACCTTGGTGAACTTATACCCCCCAACTTGAGGTGCCACCACTAAGGCCAGATGACCCAGATTGTCAACCAGGGGTGGGTGATCCTCTCTACTCCATAAAATGGGTTGCTCAGACCAGCGCAAATACTGAGGCACGGCTGGTTCAACAGAGTTCACGGCCCTCTTGTGAAGCTTCTGATCATGCTTGCACAAGCTAGTGGTGAAGACATGATACTGCCCAACATCATGGTGAAGTATTTAGCACACACTGCTTCATCCACATATAACATCTCCATTGCCATCTCATAACTTTCAACCCATGCCTCTGGTTGCAGATCGGCGGTTTAATTTGGCACCTTACGAGGTCCTTTGAAATCCTTGGGTAGTTGTACATTACGCAAAGCAGGGGTGAGACACGGCACCCCTAAGGAACTGAAGACCACACCTGGCTCCACTGAAGCGGTAGGGTGAACCGGAGTAGGTTGACGAGTTCCATGCAGAGCTGCTAACTCTGCCCCTCGACGTGCACGACCATGAACCACCACATCCTACACATTAGCACCTCCACCTGTCGGGTTGTGCCCTCACGGAGAGTTACGGCGACGTGCACTGCTTGACACGACCGGTTCATCCTCAATGTGCCTGCTGTAGCTCCGGCTCAGGCGGGGGGTGGAATTAATCCTCTCGCGACTATGCGAATAAGCCTGTTGCTGGTTTAAAGCTGTTTGAAGGAGATCTCTGGCCTGTCGTGCCTCAATCGCAACCGGTGACTCGCTGTCGGTTGGGAGGGCTGCCAATCATGAAGCTGCGGCCATAATGTTGTCCAACGGGTTGGAGTAATGCCCCAGGGGCGTTGAAACATACTGCGGCACAATGTTGCTTTAACGAGGCGGGTCCATCGTGCGCGGCTGAACCGGCGCTCCTGTTCCCGGCGCCTCCATCCGGTTTCACACTGGCTGGTTACTAGTTCCTGCTCCTGGCGTGTTGAAGAGATTTCTTGGCTCATAACCCGGCGGGAGATGCGACCGCTATCTTCTTCTCATGACTTCCTCTGAAGCGTTCTGATCCAGCCTAAGCCGGTAGGCCTGAGCTTCCAACTCGGCCCGTTCCGTAGCCACCCTAGCGTTCTCTGCTGCTAGGTCCGCTTTAGCATGAGTTATCTATTGATCCCGATATAATTACTTTGGTTGAATCTAATCCTTTTTATGGGTATGCATCTGAAACTGTTGTGGCAAATCTTAATAAACTAAATGATATAGCCACCCTGTTCACTAATGATGAGAGAACTCGCTACTTCTATATCCTTAAAATATTTCCGTTCTCATTAAAGGGTGATGCTAAGATATGGTTTAATTCTCTTGATCCTGGTTGTGTGCATAGTCCCCAGGATATGATTTATTACTTCTCTACTAAATATTTCCCTGCTCATAAGAAACAAGCTGCCTTAAGGGATATATATAATTTTGTGCAAATTGAAGAAGAGAGTCTCCCACAAGCTTGGGGGAGGCTCCTCCAATTCCTTAATGCTTTGCCTGATGACCCTCTTAAGAAAAATAAATACTTGATATCTTTTATAATGGACTAACTGATGCTTCCAGAGATTACCTGGATAGTTGTGCTGGTTCTGTTTTCAGGGAAAGAACATAGGATGAAGCTGAAATTCTATTGAATAATATGTTGACAAATGAAAATAATTGGACACTTCCTGAGCCAGCTCCTGAGCCAACTCCCGATCCTATTCCTAAACCAACTCCGAAGAAAAGAGGTGTTCTATTTCTCAGTCCTGAAGATATGCAAGAGGCAAAGAAATCTATGAAAGAAAAGGGTATTAAAGCTTAAGATGTTAAGAATTTACCTCCTATTGAAGAAATACATGGTCTTAATTTACCGCTTATTGAAGAAACACATGGTCTTGATAACCCAACACAGATAGTAAAGGTAAATTCTCTCTATAGATATGATAAAGTTGAAATCCCTCCTACTAAGTTTGCTAGCCAATGTTTGGATGAGTTTGATAACTTTATGGTTAATCAAGAAGACTTCAATGCTTATTTTGGTAGACAATTGAAATGAAATGCTTATATGATTGAACACGTGGGTGATTATATGTCTAGAGTTAAAGGTGAACTTAAACTCACTAGTAAACATGCTTCTATGGTTACCACTCAAGTAGAACAAGTACTTAAAGCTCAAAATGATTTGCTCAATGAATTGAATAGTAAGAGTAATGACTATGCTGTTAGAGTGGCTACTAGAACTGGTAAAATGACTCAGGAACCTTTCTGTCCTGAAGGCCACCCTAAGAGAATTGAGCAAGATTCTCAGAGAAATAATATAGATGCACCTAGTCATTCTAAAAGGAAGAAAAAGAAAAATGATAGGACTCTGCATGCTTCTAGTGAACCTGTTATTGACAGACCTGAGAATCCCAATGATATCTCTATTTCTGATGCTGAAACACAATCTGGTAATGAACATGAAACTAGTGATAATGTTAATGATAATTTTCATGTTGATGCTGAACCTAGCAATGATAATGATGTAGAAATTGAACCTACTGTTGATCTTGATAACCCACAATCAAAGAATCAACGTTATGATAAAAGAGACTTTGTTGCTAGGAAACACGGTGAGGAAAGAGAGCCTTGGGTTCAGAAACCCATGTCTTTTCCTCCTAAGCCATCCAAGAAAAAGGATGATGAGGATTTTGAGCGCTTTGCTGAAATGATTAGACCTATCTTTTTGCGTATGTGTTTGACTGATATGCTTAAAATGAATCCTTATGCTAAGTACATGAAAGAAATTGTTAGTAATGAAAGAAAGATACCGGAAGCTGAAATTTCCACCATGCTTGCTAATTATAATTTTAAGGGTGGATTACCTAAGAAACTAGGAGATCCAGGAGTACCAACTATACCATGCTCCATTAAAAGAAACTATGTTAAAACTGCTTTATGTGATCTTGGATGTAACGCCCTCGATGCGGCTATATCTCCCATGTGTCGAAGCACGACTTAGAGGCATAACCGCATTGAAAGCAATGTCGCAAGTGTGGTAATCTTCACACAACCCACGTAATACATAAGGGAAAGAGATACATAGTTGGATTACAATCGCCACTTGACACAATACATGAATAAAGCATTACATCATCCAGATACAATCAAGGTCCGACTATGGAACTAAAATAAAATAAGACTACCCAAATGCTACACAAATCCCCGATCGTCCCAACTGGGCTCCACTACTGATCAACTGGAACGAAACAACACAAAGAACAAGATCTTCATCGAGCTCCGCCTTGAGCTCGGTTGCGTCACCTGCACGGGTCATCGGCACCTGCAAGCTGGTTTTGGAAGTATCTGTGAGTCACGGGGACTCAGCAATCTCACACCCTCGCGATCAAGACTATTTAAGCTTATAGGTAAGGTAAAAGGTATGAGGTGGAGCTGCAGCAAATGACTAGCATATATGGTGGCTAACGTACGCAAAAGAGAGCGAGAAGAGAAGGCAAAGCACGATCGATGAAGTATGATCAAGAAGTGATCCTAGAACAACCTACGTCAAACATAACTCCGACACCATGTTCACTTCCCGGACTCCGCCGAGAAGAGACCGTCACGGTTACACATGCGGTTGATGTATTTTAATTAAGATCAACTTCAGGTTTTCAACAACCGGACATTAACAAATTCCCATCTACCCATAACCGCGGGCACGGCTTTCGAAAGTTCAAATCCCTGCAGGGGTGTCCCAACTTAGCCCATCACAAGCTCTCACAGTCAACGAAGGATATTCCTTCTCCCAAGACAATCTGATCAGACTCGGTATCCCGGTTACAACACATCCTCGACAATGGTAAAACAAGTCCAGCAACACTGCCCGAATGTGCCGACAAATCCCGATAGGAGCGGCACATATCTCGTTCTCAGGGCACACTCAGATGAGCACTCCGTACAACTAAAACCAAACCTCGAGTTTCTCCGAGGGGGCGCTGCAAAGGGCTCTATTTTGGACCAACACTCAGAGGAGCACTGGCCCAGGGGGTTAAAATAAACATGACCCTTGAGTCTGCAGAACTGAAGGGAAAAAGGGGCTAGGTGGCGAATGGTAAAACCAACATTGGGCATTGCTGGAGGAGTGTTATTCAAGCTGAACTGTCAAGGGGTTCCCATTATAACCCAACCGTGTAAGGAACGCAAAATCCGGGAACATAACACCGATATGACAGAAACTAGGGCGGCAAGAGTGGAACAAAACACCAGGCATAAGGCCGAGCCTTCCACCCTTTACCAAGTATATAGATGCATTAATTATAAGAGATATAGTGATATCCCAACAAAATATCCATGTTCCAACATGGAACAAACTCCAATCTTCACCTGCAACTAACAACGCTATAAGAGGGGTTGTGCAAAGCGGTATCATAGACAAACAACGGTTTTCTAGGACAAGGTGGGTTAGAGGCTTGGCTTAACAATATGGGAGGCATGATAAGCAAGTGGTAGGTATCACAGCATAGGCATAGCAAAAGAGCGAGCAACTAGCAAGCGAAGATAGAAGTGATTTTGAGGGTATGTTCATCTTGCTTGAAATCCCGCAAGGAAGAAGAACGAGTCCATGAAGAAGACAAACGGATGTAGCCGAACGGATCCTCACAAACGCGACGTTATCGGAACCAACCCGAAGAAGCAACAACGGAAAGAAGCACACAACATAGTAAACAACCATCACATAAGCATGGCATGATGCACAACCAAGTATGATGCATGTCCGGTTTAATGAAGCATGGCATGGCAAAGTGCACAAACAAAACTACAAATTAAGTGGAGCTCAATATGCAACGAGTTGCATATTGACGAAACACCACGTCAAATATTTAGTTCCTCTCGTTTAGGTACTCAACAATATTAAATGTTGGTTAACATGGCAAGAGGTGAAGCAAAAGCAAACTACACAATCTAAGCAATTTAAATGGGGCCGGAAACATCAACCAACAATTCCGGTAAAACCCCATATGCATTAGCAATTTAATGCAACAACAATTTTAAACATTTTAAATGTTGTTCTCATGATGCGGATGACATGTGCAAGCTTATGCAATTTTTATTAAAAGTTGACAAGAGCATTATGAAGCATTTGTCACCGCGGTGGAAAGGATAGGGGTGCCACGGCAACGATAACGAAAACAGTGCCACGGCAACATATCGGTCTCCGGTAACTCCTTTGAGATGCCGGTGCAAAAGGAAGTGTGACGGGAGCGTGTCGTGCAAGATGGTGGGGTGATCCCGGTAACCGGGTTCCCATGGGTTAGCGGCGGAAGAGGAGGACCAAGCAAGTGACAACTCGGGCACGGTGCAAACATAGGGTGCAACTCATACATCACACAACATGCATTCGATCCACGGGTCATCTTCTCGGCGGTTATACCTTCGAAGCGTGCAAACGTGATGTTTCGGGTTCGTCGAGGGAAGTAGAGGAAGTAGTGGTACTATCGGTCATCGGTGATCAACGGGATGGTAGTGGAAGTAGAGGTACACAATGTCTTGACGAAAATAACGGCGGCGGTAGTTGTGCCCATGTGGTCATTGAACTTGATGGAACCAATGTCCTCGAGGGTAGTCGTGGGAAGTAGTCGTACTCGCGAACTTGTCGGATCCACGGCGACGGTAGTTGTTCACGGTTCATAGGCAGACTTGATGGGTCCGAGGGATCCGGCCATCATGGTACTTGGCACAACACCGTGTAGTCGTACATTTGAAGAGGAACGTGGCCATCCGGAGGTGTACTTGGCGAACAACGATCGTCGTGGTACTCATCGGTCCCCGAAGTTGTTCTCGTAGGTTTTTGCGTTTCGTTCGGTACTCGTTCGGGCATCCGTGTGGTCTTGTCGGTGGTGTACTTGGCGAAATTCCATGGAGGCGGTCTTGAAAGGCAACGAGCAGCGACACGGTGTACCGACGCAGCAACGCAGGCGGGTGCTTGAGCAGGACTTGGCGCCGGTCGTCGTCCACGCGTTCTCGCACGACAAAAGTAGGGGACGGAAGGAAAATCACGGGCAGGAGGAAGGCCATGGCAGAGACAGGCTCTGGGTGCTTGGGGCGCCGGCGGTGGCCTCGGCAAGGAGAAGGTGGGACGACGAGGTTGAGGCAAGGTCGCTGGACGAGGTCAGGGTACGGAGCAAGGCGTCGGGTGGCTTGACACGGTGCAGCTCGCACACGAGGAAAAGCAGAGGGGCCCGAAGAGGAAGGGGGCTCGCTGGCTTGGAGGCCCTGGTGGCTGGTGCCATGACGGTTGGGGCCAGCGGCCTATGCCGAGAACAACAAGGAGAAGACCTGGAGTGGTTGTGCTTGTCGGCGGCGGGCGGCGGCCTCTCTGGAGTGGGGAAGGCGGCGGTACTGGCATGGCCTCGCCGGAGTTGACCTCTATGCCAGAGCTTGATGGCGGAGGAGGATGGATGCAGCAGCAGCAGCAGGGCGCGGTGGAAGGCAATGGCAGCGCGCCTAGTAGTTGAGGAAGAGGGGAATGGCACGGAAAAGAGCGGTGGGGCGGCAGCCGGCAATAGCTTCGGTGGCCGGCCGGTGTGACGTAGCTGGAGGCGCCAGGCGTGCGCTGGGAGGCGATGGGAGAACGAGAGGGAGATGGGTTACGGGCGAGAAGAGGGGTCGAGCGCGGTGCCTCCTCTCCTGGCGGCGCGAGGGGGGGATCGAGAGGGAGAGGTGCGCGAGGGATCGGGCTAAGGTAGCGCTAGGGTTAGGATTAGGTGGGCTAAAAGGCCAGCCCAGTTGGGCGGGCACCGGCTGGGCTAGGGGAGGTTTGGCCGGAAGTGGATGGGCCCTAGAGAGGCCTGGGTCTCTCTTCTCCCTTAAGTCTTTTAAAAAAACCTTTTAGAAATCAGAAAACTGCAAAGAAAGAAAGGAGAGAAAAGAAAGGATTAGAGGAAGGATTTGGGCATGCGGAATATTTTTCTGGACTCGCAAAAATATGCTCGTTCCGAGAAAATAGAAAATGCCATGATAGAAAGATTTAAATTCAAACTCATTTGATTTAAATTCAAATGATTTGAATAGGAAGTGGGTGATAGGAGGTCCAAAAATGTTCGGTTACTTGGTGGAGCTCCGGAAAATAGAGAAAAGATATATAGCAAAGATAGAGGCCAAGAGTTGTGATAACTATAGCATTGGGATTTTTGCAAGTGTGTTATGGTGGATTTCAAATTAAAGAAATATTTAATATAGCTCCCTACTATCGGGAGGATATGTTATAAAGAGAAGTCACCCTTCCCTCGCTTTAAATGGATCAAAGATCCATGCCATTTATTTAGTCGAGTTAATAAAAGAAATGACCTGATGGCATGATGACGTGATGCAATGCACATGATGCAATGAAGAAAGCAACGAACCAAACAAAACACACGACGAAACCCGGAAACCCTGGGAATCATCTGAAGCTCCAGACTTGGGGCATCACAACACTCCAGCACTACAAGAGGATCTCGACCCGAGATCCTAGGGATGGCACCGGAGAAAAAGGAAGAGGATGGGGAAGAGGTAAAACTAAGTTGCTTCCTTGACCAATGAGTGAAACCATAGAACCTTGCGAGGTAGAACAAATTGAAAGAAAGGATACAACGAAGACGAACAAAGTTGAAAACACTCCATTAGAAAAGAGGATCAAGGAACATTACTAGAACCTTGTAGGTTGAAATACATAAGAAAAGGGTTGCAATGGACAAGATGTACATGCAAGCACTCCGGTAGAATGACATGCACAAGGAACGATAAGGATCAATTATGACAACACTCCCATTGGAAATGGAAGGTAAAGAATATGAGCTTGGCAAAACGAAAGCACTAGGATGAAGACTCCAATTGGAAGAGGAATGATAGACATAACACTCCGGTTGAAACAAGATAGAGAAGGGAAAAGAATGATATAATTTGGGCAGCATTCCGACTGAAAAGAAAAGGAATTGAATAAGAACTTGACAAGATGAGAGTATGCTTGATGAAATCAACAACACACTGTCTTCGGAACTATTGAAAGAATGGCACAAGGGGTAAGAAAGATTTCAGACAGCACTCCAGTTGAGAAGGGATGGAAAACTTGATAAGATGAGAGGACTTGAGCAGAGGGAACAACACTCCGGTTAAACGAATAAGCAAGGAAAGGAACATGATATTGACAAGACAAGATGATGGGTCGAAGAGGGCAACATCACAATGCCTCCGGAACAAAAGATAGAACGGATTGAAAGTAACGAAGAAGAAAACAACATCTTCTACCTCGAATGAATTTGAAAACATCCTTAGGAGAAAGTTCGAACGGAGTTGTTGGAAAACCAACAACGAAAAGAATAAGCTTGATATGGTCTTATGGAATACATCTCAAATTATGAGGTGACAACCAGCCACTCACGGGAAAAAGAATTGGATTGGTATGAACAAGGAGACGAGAAAGTATTTCACCGGGAGGATAAAGAAGAACTTGGATCATTTATAAGCACCATAATTAGCAACAATCCTTAGGGAAAGTTTAAGGTGAAATATAACCCAAGATAACTCCAACGAAGAGGTTGATGGATTTAAAATACCTCATTCTTGACAACATGTGAATCATGAAACATGAACTCAAATTTTCAAGAATGACATAATACCATCTCCAATGATACGGTAGAAAGAATTGCACTCCAGATTGCAAGAAGAAGAATACTTGAGCTCCTGTGAAAAGAATCTCGATGCATACTTTGATAAGGAATTACATCGTTGGTGAACCACCATATTGAGCCTCCATGAAGAACTCCGGTAATAAAAGGATGATCAAATGAAAAGAAGGATGAAAATAATAAGATTGAAGCCTTGCAATGATTAGAAGGAGCTTCGCGATGAGATAAAGTGGAAACTTGGAACTCCAAAAAAGAAAGATGAATCAATTGAAACCGAGAATTTGGTGAACCTTCAGAATAAGTAATTGAATTCACTTGATGAAAAAAGAATAAGAATTACATTATGCTTATCCTTCATCAATTAAATTGATGACGAGCAAACGAATTTGGCATAGTACTTATTCTCGAAGAAAGGATTAGAATAGATATAGCGCAACTTGAGAATGTCTTCGATGATCCACTGGTAGGATGACATAACGGATGAATTTATACAAAATAAAGGAAGCGAAATATTGAACGAACCACTGTAAGAATTGAAAAAGAGTGAAGTAAAGGGATGAATCACCGGGTAAGAATTGTGAAATGAATGACGATACTTGAGACAATCTAGATACATGAGAACAAAGGGATCATGACTGGTTAGAGATCACTTGAACGATGCACCGGTAAGATTGGAGAATGATAACTGAAAGCTGAGAATGAATAAATCTGAGATGATGGACTCCGGATGATCAAACTGAAAAGACTCCTGAATTGCTCCAGATAGGTGAAAAGAAATCTCACAATCGAAAACAATTATGAGAGGATGGCATAACGCTAGAACCACGAATCTTGAGAGAACGGGCCAAGATTTGAGTCTTCGGACTTCAAATCTCCGAGAACGACGACGAGAAACACCACCATGAATTATTTAGACACTCCAGAAGAATCAAAACGAAGAGGTTGAGCCAACGATGAAAAGAATTTGACAGATCTTGGAGAAGTACATCTGACTGATGAAAATTCATTCTTACGTCAAACTTTGAGATGAATTTGAAAAGCTCCGAGAGAATAGGAAGAGTCAGGTAAGATCCTGGGAAAAGACCTGTGGGTTAGGGCCCACTCAAAAGATACACCGTAGAACGATTTAAAAGAGAGAAAGCACCGGTTGAATTAAATGGCTTGAATAAGGTAAGACCTCGAAAATAGCTTGGATTGATCAAGAATAGAAGCACTAATCTTCCGAGATATCTTCAGTACAACGGAACAAATGGAAAAACGAGAGGTGAATAATTAAGAAGTGCACTGGCATAAGAAAGCATTTGAAACAAGGAAATGATATGATCGACAAAGCTAGAATTGAATCCACCGGAGAAGAAAAGAATTAAGGATGATGACCTTGAGGCTCCATTAAAATCTTCATGAGAATCACCGGATAAGAACATTGACGGAAAAGGAGTGGAGAGGCTTCACATGAATAAGATGGATACTTGATTAAGATATATTAGTCCTTGAAGAAAAAGGGTGGGAGGGCAGGAAAACAAAGACAACTTAGGACGGATGAAACAAACAACGTTGAGAAGACTTTGAGATGATCTTGCGGATGTTGAAATGAACGGATCCACTTGAAGAGAGACACGCCGGTTGAAAAGAATTGACATGACAATCTCAATTATCATGAAGGATTAGTATTCGCATAGGATTATGAGAACACCACTTAGGAAAAGGCATGAAATAAACACTTGAGATTGAAGCAACTCGAATACCACAACTGAAAACAAAACAAAGGATTGGCTTGCAGAATAAGCCGGAACAAACATATGATAGAGATTCCGTCCGAAGTTTTTGTGGTGGGGCCCACACGGGCTCGATCGTACAACACCATCATGTACAAGGCAGTGCACATGACATACGAAGCATTCCCGAGTCAGCATAGCCAAGGACTCTTTAAGACACAACGAGACCACTGTAAAACCAACCGTGGATGGGCGGACCACTAGACGTTGACCCCCAATTTCATATCATACATCTGTCGGAAAGATATCCTAGGAGCTACTTGAATTCCCACTTATAAACTCCCGAAATTTTCCGGTTATGCAATCAGGTGTTGGGGATACAGGGGAAGCATAATATCTCACCCAAAACTAACAAATCCTACATCCAGCTGTATCCATCCTTCAACACATAACCAAGAAATCTTCGGAAATCATTTACCTCAACCTTCGAAAAGCATCCGTTATACAAGTTATGGCAGTACTCCCGAACTCCCGCTCCAGTACTGGGTGGCGTCGAGGTTATCTCATCAACAATTGCATAAAAGAGATTTTCGATGTCGGCGAACTCAGGTATTCCAGAATTGTAACGATAAAATTGTGACGACAACACCTCGGAGCTCAATTCCCCGGGACACTGCCGCAACCCCTAAATGATAGGAGGCACCAAGAACAATGTTCTCGTCACAAATCGATCGGAACGATTCCGAGATACCCGCGTGATCCTAAATTTTTTTAAGTGAAATTTGAGAAGAGAAGAGTCAAAAATCTACGTCAGGATGCCTCACCAGAGCAACGAAGGGACTGGGGAGTAAAAAGAATCCTACTCTCCGATATATATAATTCCTAAATGACTCAAAAAAAATTTCTAGACTCAACAACGCCGGAGATTCAATCAAGCAGGGGGCTCCTATGTCGGGGAAGGCTCTGATTACCAACTTGTAACACCCTCGATGTGGATATATCTCCCACGTGTCGAAGCACGACTTAGAGGCATAAGCGCATTGAAAGCAATGTCGCAAGTGAGGTAATCTTCACACAACCCACGTAATACATAAGGGAAAGAGATACATAGTTGGCTTACAATCGCCACTTCACGCAATACATGAATAAAGCATTAAATCATCCAGATACAATCAAGGTCCGACTATGGAACCAAAATAAAAGAAGACTACCCCAAATGCTACACAGATTCCCGATCGTCCCAACTGGGCTCCACTACTGATCAATTGGAACGAAACAACACAAAGAACAAGATCTTCATCGAGCTCCGCCTTGAGCTCGGTTGCGTCACCTGCACGGGTCATCGGCACCTGCAAGCTGTTTTTGGAAGTATATGTGAGTCACGGGGACTCAGCAATCTCACACCCTCGCGATCAAGACTATTTAAGCTTATAGGTAAGGTAAAAGGTATGAGGTGGAGCTGCAGCAAGCGACTAGCATATATGGTGGCTAACATACGCAAAAGAGAGCGAGAAGAGAAGGCAAAGCACGATCGATGAACTATGATCAAGAAGTGATCCTAGAACAACCTATGTCAAACATAACTCCAACACCGTGTTCACTTCCCGGACTCTGCCGAGAAGAGACCGTCACGGTTACACACGCGGTTGATGTATTTCAATTAAGATCAACTTCAAGTTTTCTACAACCGGACATTAACAAATTCCAATCTGCCCATAACCACGGGCACGGCTTTCGAAAGTTCAAATACCGTAGGGGTGTCCCAACTTAGCCCATCACAAGCTCTCACGGTCAACAAAGGATATTCCTTCTCCCAAGACAATCCGATCAGACTCGGCATCCCGGTTACAACACATCCTCGACAATGGTAAAACAAGTCCAGCAACACCGCCCGAATGTGCGGACAAATCCCGATAGGAGCTGCACATATCTCGTTCTTAGGGCACACTCAGATGAGCACTCCGTACAACTAAACCCAAACCTTGAATTTCCACGAGGGGGCGCTGCAAAGGGCTCTATTTTGGACCAACACTCAGAGGAGCACTGGCCCCGGGGGGTTAAAATAAAGATGTCGGATTTCGGGTTTCGGCAGACCCTAGAGGTTCGAACACTGGGGTGCGCGCGGAGATTCTACCTTCTACCTACCTGCACCCCACCGCCTCGCTAAGATCTAAGCTATGGAAAGAACAGCATAAGAGACACAGGGTTTATACTAGTTCGGGCCACCATTGTGGTGTAATACCCTACTCTAGTTTCTGGTGTGGTGGATTGCCTCTTGGGCTGATGATGATGAGCAATACAAGGAAGAACAACCTCGCGAGGGTCTGTTCTTGGCTGGGGGATGAACTCCTAGGAGGAGTTCAATCACCCTTCTCTCTCTCTCTCTGCATGATGCTACTCGATCCGATCCCAGCTTGTTTCTGGATTGGCCGATCCTCTCTACCCTGGGGGTGGCTAGTCCTATTTATAGGCAAAGGCCCTGGGCCTCTTCCCGAATATTGAGCGGGAAGGGCGCCAACAATTGGCCATTTTGAAGGGGAACATTTGGTACACTTATCCTGACTAAAGTTGGTCCTCGCCTGCCAAAGGCTCGGGTGGTGACGCTGGCTTGGGCTCCATAATGACTTCCTCCCTACCATTGGGTTGGTCTTGGTCTCATTGCACCGAAACGGGTGCCTTTGCTTGATGCTCTCGCCTGCGCTTGCTCCCTGTGCACCAAAGAGGAAAGGAGGACACTGCGCGGGCTGGCACCCGCCTGGCGTCCTTGGTCATCATGTCTTGCGTCACGGGCACCTCGTGTGGTACCCCGCCTTGATCTCTCCGCCTCCTCGCGAGCCAGCCTGATGAGGCCGTGCCTGAGGAAGCTCCGTGTCGTCCACCCCACGAGGCTTGGCCCCTCGCGAGGGTCTTGGGTCTGTGTTGATGAAGATGGGCCGTGCTGGGCCCCCTTTGAGCCACGCCGCAGGCCGCAGGCAGGCAAGTCTGGGGACCCCCATTCCCAGGACGCCGACAGTAGCCCCCGGGCCCAAGGCGCGCCCGAACTTGGCCGTGCAGGGAGGGGAAAGGGCAAGGGCGGAGCGCCGCGGGCCCTAACAGCCTGCGGCCTTGGGCGCCACGTGGTGGTTGATTGGGCGTGGGCGACACTATTCCCCCACGCCCCCCTTATTTTGCTCCATGCTAGGCGGACTCGTAGTCGTACACAGCCGCTCCCCTTTTTGTTGCTCGAGCGCCCTCTGTCCTTCCTCCTCTCGAACTCCAGCTTCTGTTTTCAACCCAATCTCGAACCTTCCCCCCCCTTCCCATCGCCATGGCTCTGACGAAGAAGGGAAGAGGGAAGAAACCCATGCCTCCGCCTCGCTCGCCGCCGTTGGCGGCCCCTGCCGTCGACCAGTCGATCATAATCAATCGAGAGGGCTTGGGCAAGGTCAGCTCGGCTCTGGCCACTATCTTCAACGAATGCGGGAGGACGACGGCCTGGCCCGCGTCTCACTTCTCCATCGACAGGATAGTCACCGAGGTCCAGTATTTTGCCGACGCCCTGTGGGCGGGTCTGGTTCCCCCCTTTTCTGATTTCTTCAATGTTGTGCTTTCCCACTATCAGATCCACATGATGCATCTGGGTCCTGAATCCATCACCCTTCTTTCGGTCTTCGCCTTTGTTTGCGAGGCAATGATGGGCATCCTTCCTTTGGTTGCCTTGCTGCGCCACTTCTTCTCTCTGCGCCTTGTCTACCCTACCCAATGCTCGGCGTGCGTGAGCTTCGCTGCCGCGTCTAAGACAGCGGCCTCGGGGATTGACTTCAGGCTCCCTCCGCCTGCGGCTAGGTTCCGCGAG
The DNA here is from genome assembly GCF_056163025.1 of Triticum urartu. Classification (NCBI taxonomy): domain Eukaryota; kingdom Viridiplantae; phylum Streptophyta; class Magnoliopsida; order Poales; family Poaceae; genus Triticum; species Triticum urartu. The sequence goes on along the minus strand of NC_141874.1, from coordinate 365,531,124 downwards.
CGGTGGCTGTATGTGGATGTAGGGGTGCCCAGCCCCCTGCTATCGGAGCCAACTTCGCCTGCCGTCCCCAATTCGGGCTGGGGCCAGGAGACGCTCGAGAGCCCCCGGCTCGTCTTCGTCTGGCACCGCTTCGCGTTCTTGAGGTCGCTTGGCGTGACAGCGCCCAAGGTAGTGAAGGAGTTCCTGCTACGCCGCATTGCTCCTCTCCAACACCACTCCTGCCGGATGTGGGCCTTCAGCGGGCATGATGATCGTATGAGGCTCCAGGAAGAGGACCTGACCCCAAAAGTGCTGAGGACAGTGCTCTTGATCCTGACTGGGGACCCCAACCCTGGTAGCATCCAGCAAGGAGGGGCCTTGCTATACCTCTGCCCGAACAGGGGCGATTTTGTGAATCAGATGCCTATCTTTGATGAGTGGGGGCCGCACCCCGCCGGCCTCCAGGGGCCTCGCAAGAACCCAGTGACGGTGACTGCCCTTCCAGTCGGCCAAGGCAACTCTTCCTCAAGTGGCGGAGCAGGGAGGCATGAGGCGCCAGAGGCCGAGGGGGCTCCCGACGGGGTGACAGCGCCGGGCGGTGCTCATGAGGGAGCAGCTCTTGGGGCCCGTGCCGCTGAGGCTGAGGGCGGCAAGCAGCTACCCTCAGCACCTGCGGCTGAGGCCCCTGAGGCCCCAGCCGCTTCTCTTGGCGAGGCGACTGGCAGTGCGCATCAGGCAGGCGCCCCTGACGCGGATCGCCTTGACGCTTCGTCCTCGTCGCAAGTTGATCCCTGCGCTCAACTCTTGGGCCGCTTCCGCATGGACTTTGAGGCCCTCCGGAAGAGAAGGGAGGCCCTGGGCGATGATTACCCTTGTCGCCTGCTGAAGCATAGGAAGTACTTCGCGACTGATGAGTAAGCCTTCTCCTTTTCCAGCTCCCGATCCTTCTGTTGCTTTTACTGATCCTTGCTTCGCAGGCCCCTTCCAGCCGAGCTCGCGGAGATGGCTGAGGTGCCGCCCCCTTTGCTTCGCCCCCTCTACCGTCCTCAAGCACTCTGAGCAGCAGAGCCCTTGTGGTGAGGGCGATCGGATAGGCGAACCGTCCCGAGGCGCATCGAGGCCCTGTGCACCTCGCGATCCTCCCTCGCATGCCTTCTCGTGGCATAGCCAGCCTGCCGTGGGCTTCTCGCCTGGTCGTGGACTGCGATTGGCTAAGGCGCTCCCTGCGCTCTTCATCTGGGGACGGGCTGGCTCCAGGCCGGGCTTCTGGCATGGCGTGCCCGGCCGTCGCGAGGGTGCCAGCCCCCAGCCCCCTGCCTGGAGGGGGTGTGCTGATTCGTGGCTCCCGGCGCTTGCTTGGGGCCGATGATGATGTGGAAGACGTGCTCGAGCGCGCCCGGGAGCGTCGCGGTCTTCGCCAAGGATTCCTTCAAAGGGCGGCTGACGCGGTGAACCTGCTCAGTGAGGAGCTTGCTGATGAAGACGCGCGCCTTGAGGCCGAGGGCCTGCGCCTGGCTGCAGAGAGGCCCGAGCTGGAGGGTGCCATCGCCCTTGCGCGCCATCAGGGCGATCTTGACGACGAAGAGGCCAAGGCGTCGCTGGTGGCCTCTCGGGAGGCCCGATCTCTGGCCGCTGAGGAGGCCCGGTGTCGGTGTTCTGGGAACGGGGGTCCCCAGACTTGCCTGCCTGCAGCCTGCGTCGTGGCTCAAAGGGGGGCCAGCACGGCCCATCTTCATCAACACAGACCCAAGACCCTCGCGAGGGGCCAAGCCTCGCGGGGCGGACGACACGGAGCTTCCTCAGGCACGGCCTCATCAGGCTGGCTCGTGAGGAGGCGGAGAGAACAAGGCGGGGTACCTCACGAGGTGCCCATGACGCAAGCCATGACGACCAAGGGTGCCAGGCGGGCGCCAGCCCGCGCAGTGTCCTCCTTTCCTCTTTGGTGCAAAGGGAGCAAGCGCAGGCGAGAGCATCAAGCAAAGGCATCTGTTTCGGTGCAAGGAGACCAAGACCAGCCCAACGACAGGGAGGAAGTCATTGTGGAGCCCAAGCTAGCATCACCACCAGAGCCTTTGGCAGGCGAGGACCAACTTTAGTCAGGATAAGTGTACCCGATGTTCCCCTTCAAAATGGCCAATTGTTGGCGCCCTTCCCGCTCAATATTTGGTAAGAGGCCCAGGTCCTTTGCCTATAAATAGGACTAGCCACCCCAGGGGACAAAGGGGAGGAGGAACGAGAGAAGATCGGATCGGCAAGAGAGAGAGAGAGAAGGGTGACTGAACTCCTCCTAGCAGTTCATCGCCCCAGCCAAGAACAGACCCTCGTGAGGCTGTTCTTCCTTGTATTGTTCATCATCATCAGCCCAAGAGGCAATCCACCACACCACATACGGGAGTAGGGTATTACACCCCAACAGTGGCCCGAACCAGTATAAACCCTGTGTCTCTTGTGCTGTTCTTTCCATAGCTTAGATCTTAGTGAGGCGGTGGGGTGCAGGTAGGTAGAAGGCGAAATCTCCGCGCGCACCCCAGTGTTCGAACTTCAAGGGTCTGCTGGAACCTGAAACCCGACATTTGGCGCGCTAGGTAGGGGTGCGCCGGAATCCACCTTCTACCGCTTCGTGTCCCGTTGCGTTGTCATCACCATGTCCGGCGACCAGGCGGGCAACCCAGATCCTTGGGCGGCGTGGCCCGCCCGCGCAGAGCCGCTCGCCTCGGGCGACCCCGTGCCCCAGGCAGCTCGCGGTCCGCAGGGCGCTGCTGGCCGCGGGTGACGTGGACAAGCTTCGACAGCTCTCACACCGCGGCAGGCGCGGTCGGCAGCAAGGGCCTCCAATCACGCCGCGACCATGACACAGTGCACCCGCGGGGAGCAGGCGAACTCGAGGGCCGCTCTCACGGTGGCCTGAGAGCTGCTGCAGTGTAGGCTGCTGGAGGGCGGCCGCGACGTGTTGTTGGAGCGGGTGGCAGATCTCCTGGGCTTTGCCGCCTCGGGGGCTCACCCCTTCTGCACCCAGCTCCCATCTCTAGCCCAGGGCGGCCCGCGTGGTGGCTCCGTGCGCGCCGGCGGGCTCCAAGGCTACTCCAACGCCAGCGAAGCTGTCAGCACCGGACCGGCGGCGGCGCTGCCCCCGCTCCCGGTCCGCGAAGAAGAAGGACTCGACGCGACCCACGGCCCCAGTGGACAGCCGCGCTACCACCCCACGGTGGGCGCGTCAAGCAGAGCCGCATGGCACGCGGAGCACTACGGCGTGGCCTTCGGGATGACGGCGCCAGAAGAATACGTGCCCCACATGATGGACCAAGGGCACCCTCGCGAGGGCGAACAAGGCTCACTCCTCAGCCCAAGCTGGGGGGACGAGACGCCAGAAGCTGAGCTCTTCCAGGAGCCCCGGGACGGTCCCACTGGCCACGCTGGGGGCAACGATTATCGGGTACCGCTAATTCCTCAGGAACAGGCAAACGCTAATCATGGATCGCAGGAGGTGCAGGTCGCCACAGCGAGCAGCTGCCCCGCTCCCACAGTCTCCTACCCCTCGGGAGGAGGGCGCAGGGGGCTGTAGGAGAGGGGCCGAGATCCGAAATCACCACCGCGGCGTTCGGAGCAAGGTGTTCTCAGGAAGCAGGACCTCTGCTGGGGAGGTGCCTCAGGGCCTGCCCCTGGCGGAGGACCCGTGGTCGTCCGGGGAACCGTTGGCGACCGCTCTACCCCATCGGCGGCGTCCTGGTTTCCGGTCGTCGTTGATGGCACTAGAGTGTGGCGCAAGGCAGGGCCCTCGTCTGGCGATATGAAGCAAGGCCAGTACCTGTGAAGAAGGCCCAGTGCCTGTGAAGCTCGCCGCCCCGTGACACTCTCATGTAATAATGAGTGGGGCTGTACACGCCCAGAGTCTCAGGGGTGCCGGCCTTAGGCCCTGGGGCTCCCTCCCACGCCCAGTGGCAGCACTTAGCTCCGCGCTGGTGAGAAGATGTCGAAGACTAGATTAGGTGCCGGACGCGGCCATTTGTCTGCTTTCATTGCTTTTCCCTTTGGTTGTCGTTTTCCCCCGCTGGATTTAAGTTGGATACGAATTTGAGATTTGCGTGTGTTCGGGGAAGGGGTGCTTAGTCTCGTTCGAGCAATTCCTCGCGCTTTGGTTACCACTCCGCCTCAGCTGCCTCCCCTCGCGAGCCCCTCGCGAGCCGGGTCAGGCCTAGCTTGCGCGCAGCCCAGACTGCCGCCACCGCGTCCTCTAAGGAGGGTTTTTTACTGCAGATCCTACGGATTCGATCAGGGAACACTCGGGATACCACAGCCTCCCACAAGCTACCTCAGGGCCCGCACGGGACGAAGGTAAAACTAGCCGACCAGCACGTCGCTTAGCCAACCACTTGGCGTGGGCGCATGGCCAATGTAACGTCTACTAATACAATGAACACAAGTTTTACATGAGGGGCTCCCCCTCCCAAAATGCTCTCACAGCCATCAGGCCAAGGCCTGAGTTCTATTCATGCAGGGTAAGGAAACAGGAATGATGCACAATCAGTCGGATGAATCCCCCAATGCGCCCTCAGGAGCACCTCCCAAACCGTTGCTGGCGTCGCTGGACTCGCCATCGCTGTCTGCGTTGCCGCCAGCGGCGTCAAGGCCGTTCACCACGCTGCCCTCGTCGGCGGCCACGATCACGCCGTCGTTATCCGAAGCGAAGGCCCTAACAAGAGCATCCACATTGTCTTCCACCCAGTGCGCCAGGTCGACACGGACGGCCTGGGGGACTGGGGCGATGGCAGCGTCGAAATCGAAGTGGGGATCCATGTTCCGGAGATGGCTGAATACGCGAGAAAAGGCGCGCCCGAGCAGGACGCGGCTCCTCTCCTCCACCAACCTGTCGGCCCTGACCGACCGCGCCTCCAGCTGCGTCACCACGTCGGTGAAGAACTAAAGGTTGCCAGCATAGTTGACTGCGTGCGGCTCGCCAACAGCCGCCTCGTAGATGTTGCCCAAGGCTGTATTGGCTCTCTCCCGGAGCGTGGTGAGCATGGGGCCGTGCTCATGCTCCAGGATCCGCAGCTGACGTATCTCATCTGCATTCTGGCACGCGACGGCCTCAGCCTCCTCCACCCGATGGTGTAGAAGGAGCACCTCGGCCTGGGAGGTGGTTGACTCCCCTTGCGCTACCTCGAGGGCGGCCAGAAAGGCATCGTCCCGCCGCGTCGCATCCTCCAGCTTGGCCCTCAAAGCAGCAGTCCTACCTTCAGCCTCGGCCCGGATCAGCCCCAGCCTGTCCTCGAACTAGCGCTCGAGGTTCAAGCGCGCCGTCGCCACCCGACGTCCGACCTCCTCCAGGACACGGGCTTCCCGTGCAGCGACATCATACTCCGCCTGCATCACCAAGCGCTCCCTCATCTCCAGACGCTCGTACTCGTGGGCACGTTCGGCGGCTTCCAGCGTCAGCACCTCCTCACGCTTCTGGAGCTCTGCTGGGTCACCAGAGGCCACCCTCATCGACGCGAGGGCTGCCTCACGCAGCTCCGCTTGCTCCTCCAGTGAGTGGCACCGGGCCAGGAGCTCCCGAGCCCGCTCCTCCGCCGCCTCTCGCCGCCGGTCAGCTTCCAGGGCCTCCTCAGCGGCCTGAGATCGGGCCTCCCGAGAGGCCACCAGCGACGCCTTGGCCTCTTCATCGTCAAGATTGCGCTAATGGCGCGCAAGGGCGATGGCGCACTCCAGCTCGCGCCTCTCTGCAGCCAGGCGCAGGCCCTCGGCCTCAAGGCGCGCGTCTTCATCAGCAAGTTCCTCACCAAGCAGGTTCACCGCGTCAGCCGCCCTTCGAAGTAATCCTTGGCGAAGAACGCGACGCTCCCGGGCGCGCTCGAGCACTTCTTCCACACCATCATCTGCCCCAAGCAAGCACCGGGGGCCATGAATCGGCACACCCCCTCCGGGCAGGGGGCTGGGGGCTGGCACCCTTGCGACGGCCGGGCACGCCACGCCAGAAGCCCGGCCTGGAGCCAGCCCGCCCCCAGATGAAGAGCGCAGGGAGCGCCTTAGCCAATCGCAGTCCACGACCAGGCGAGAAGCCCACGGCAGGCTGGCTATGCCACGAGAAGGCATGCGAGGGAGGATCGCGAGGTGCACAGGGCCTCGATGCGCCTCGGGACGGTTCGCCTATCCGATCGCCCTCACCACAAGGGCTCTGCTGCTCGGAGCGCTTGAAGACGGTAGAGGGGGCGAAGCCAAGGGGGCGGCACCTCAGCCATCTCCGCGAGCTCGGCTGGAAGGGGCCTGCGAAGCAAGGATCAGTAAAAGCAACAGAAGGATCGGGAGCTGGAAAAGGAGAAGGCTTACTCGTCAGTGGCGAAGTACTTCCTACGCTTCAGCAGGCGACAAGGGTAATCATCGCCCAGGGCCTCCCTTCTCTTCCGGAGGGCCTCAAAGTCCATGCGGAAGCGGCCCAAGAGTTGAGCGCAGGGATCAACCTGCGACGAGGACGGAGCATCAAGGCGATCCGCGTCAGGGGCGCCTGCCTGATGCGCACTGCCAGTCGCCTCGCCAAGAGAAGCGGCCGGACCCTCAGGGGCCTCAGCCGCAGGCGCTGGGGGCAGCTGCTGGCCGCCCTCAGCCTCAGCGGCACGGGCCCCAAGAGCTGCTCCCTCATGAGCATCGCCCGACGTTGTCATCCCGCCGGGAGCCCCCTCAGCCTCTGGCGCCTCATGCCTCCCTGCTCCGCCACTTGAGGAAGAGTCGCCTTGGCCGACTGGAAGGGCAGTCACCGTCACTGGATTCTCGCGAGGCCCCTGGAGGCCGGCAGGGCGCGGCCCCCACTCATCAAAGATAGGCATCTTGTTCGCAATGCAGCCTCTGTTCTGGTAGAGGTACAGCAAGGCCCCTCCTCGCTGGATGCTGCCAGGGTTGGGGTCCCCAGTCAGGCTCAAGAGCACTGTCCTCAACACTTCAGGCGTCAGGTCCTCTTCCTGGAGCCTCATACGATCATCACGCCCACTGAAGGCCCACATCCGGCGGGAGTGGCGTTGGAGAGGAGCAATGCGGCGTAGCAGGAACTCCTTCACCACCTTGGGCGCTGTCACGCCAAGTGACCTCATGAACGCGAAGCGGTGCCAGACGAAGACGAGCCGGGGGCTCTCAAGCGTCTCCTGGCCCCAGCCCGAATTGGGGACAGCAAGCGAGGTTGGCTCCGTTAGCAGGGGGCTGGGCACCCCTACATCCACATATAGCCACCGCTCGCGGAACCCAGCCGCGGGCTGAGGGAGCCTGAAGTCAATCCCTGAGGCCGCTGTCTCAGGCGCGGCAGCGAAGCTCACGCACGCCGAGCATTGGGTAGGGTCGACAAGGCACAGAGAGAAGAAGTGGCGCAGCAAGGCTACCGAAGGAAGGATGCCCATCATTGCCTCGCAAACAAAGGCGAAGACCGAAAGAAGGGTGATGGATTCAGGACCCAGATGCATCATGTGGATCTGGTAGTGGGAAAGCACGGCATTGAAGAAATTAGAAAAGGGGGGAACCAGACCCGCCCACAGGGCGTCAGCAAAATACTGGACCTCGGTGGCTATCCTGTCGATGGAGAAGTGAGACGTGGGCCAGGCCGTCGTCCTCCCGCATTCGTTGAAGATAGTGGCCAGAGCCAAGCTGACCTTGCCCAAGCCCTCTCGATCGATTATGATCGACTGGTCGACGGCGGGGCCGCCAACGGCGGCGAGCGAGGCGGAGGCATGGGTTTCTTCCCTCTTCCCTTCTTCGTTGGAGCCATGGCGATGGGAAGGGGGGGAAGGTTTGAGATTGGGTTGAAAACAGAAGCTGGAGTTCGAGAGGAGGAAGGACAGAGGGCACTCGAGCAACAGAAAGGGGAACAGTTGTGTACGATTACTAGTCCGCCTAGCATGGCGCAAAATAAAGGGGGCGTGGGGGAACAGTGCCGCCCACGCCCAATCAACCGCCACGTGGCACCCAAGGCCGCAGGCTGTTAGGGCCCGCGGCGCTTCACTCTTGCCCTTTCGCCTCCTTGCACGGCCAAGTCCGAGCGCGCCTTGGGCCCGGGGGCTACTGTCGGCGTTCTGGGAACGGGGGTCCCCAGACTTGCCTGCCTGTGGCCTGTGGCGTGGCTCAAAGGGGGGGCCCAGCACGACCCATCTTCATCAACACAGACCCAAGACCCTCGCGAGGGGCCAAGCCTCGCGGGGCAGACGACACGGAGCTTCCTCAGGCACGGCCTCATCAGGTTGGCTCGCGAGGAGGCGGATAGAACAAGGCGGGATACCTCACGAGGTGCCCATGACGCAAGCCATGACGACCAAGGGTGCCAGGCGGGCGCTAGCCCGCGCAGTGTCCTCCTTTCCTCTTTGGTGCAAAGGGAGCAAGCGCAGGCGAGAGCATCAAGCAAAGGCATCCGTTTCGGTGCAACGAGACCAAGACCAGCCCAACGGCAGGGAGGAAGTCATTGTGGAGCCCAAGCTAGCGTCACCACCAGAGCCTTTGGCAGGCGAGGACCAACTTTAGTCAGGATAAGTGTACCCGATGTTCCCCTTCAAAATGGCCAATTGTTGGCGCCCTTCCCGCTCAATATTTGGGAAGAGGCCCAGGGCCTTTGCCTATTAATAGGACTAGCCACCCCTAGGGGACAAAGGGGAGAAGGAACGAGAGAAGATCGGATCGGCAAGAGAGAGAGAGAGAAGGGTGACTGAACTCCTCCTAGCAGTTCATCGCCCCAGCCAAGAACAGACCCTCGCGAGGCTCTTCTTCCTTGTATTGTTCATCATCATCAACCCAAGAGGCAATCCACCACACCACACACTGGAGTAGGGTATTACACCACAATGGTGGCCCGAACCAGTATAAACCCTGTGTCTCTTGTGCTGTTCTTTCCATAGGTTAGATCTTAGCGAGGCGGTGGGGTGCAAGTAGGTAGAAGGCGAAATCTCCGCGTGCACCCCAGTGTTCAAACTTCAAGGGTCTGCCGGAACCCGAAACCCGACACCCGGGAAGCTGACCGGCGGTGAGATGCGGCGGAGGAGCGGGCTCGGGAGCTCCTGGCCCGGTGCCACTCACTGGAGGAGCAAGTGGAGATGCGCGAGGCAGCCCTCGCGTTGATGAAGGTGGCCTCTGGCCACCCAGCGGAGCTCCAGAAGCGTGAGGAGGCGCTGACGCTGGAAGCCGCCGAACGTGCACGCGAGTACGAGCGTCTGGAGACGAGGGAGCGCTTGGTGACACAGGCGGAGGATGATGTCGCTGCATGGGAAGCCCGTGTCCTGGAGGAGGTCGGACGTCAGGTGGCGATGTCACGCTTGAACCTCGAGCGCGAGTTCGAGGAGAGGCTTGGGTTGATCCGGGCCGAGGCTGAAGGTAGGACTGCTGCCTTGAGGGCCAAGCTGGAGGAAGCGACGCGGCGGGCCGATGCTTTTTGGGCTGCCCTTGAGGTAGCGCAAGAGGAGTCAACCACCTCCCAGGCCGAGGTGCTCCTTCTTCGCCATCGGGTGGAGGAGGCTGAGGCCGTCGCGCGCCAGAATGCAGACAAGATACGTCAGCGGCGGATCCTGGAGCATGAGCACGGCCCCATGCTTACCACGCTCCGGGGGAGAGCCAATACAGCCTTGGGCAACATCTGCGAGGCGGCTGTTGGTGAGCCGCACGCAGTCAACTACGCCGGCAACCTTCAGTTCTTCACCGACGTGGTGATGCAGCTGGAGGCACGGTCGGTCAGGGCCGGCAGGTTGGTGGAGGAGACGAGCCGCGCCTTGCTCAGGCGCGCCTTTTCTCGCGTCTTCAGCCATCTCCGGAACATGGATCCCCACTTCGATTTTGATGCCGCCATCGCCCCAGTCCCCCAGGCCGTCCGAGTCGACCTGGCGCACTGGGTGGAAGACAATGTGGATGCTCTTGTTAGGCCCTTCGCTTCGGACAACGACGGCGTGATCATGGCCGCCAACGAGGGAGGCGTGGTGAACGGCCCTAATGCCGCTGGTGGCAACGCAGACAGCAATGGCGAGTCCAGCGACGCCAGCAATGGTTCAGGAGGTGCTCCTGAGGACGCATTGGGGGATTTATCCGACTGATTACGCATCGTTCCTGTTTCCTTACCCTGCATGAATAGAACTCAGGTCTTGGCCTGATGGCTGTGAGAGCATTTTGGGAGGGGGAGCCCCTCATGTAAAACTTGTGTTCATCGTATTAGTAGATGTTACATTGCCCATGCGCCCGCGCCAAGTGGTTGGCTAAGCGACGTGCTGGTTGGCTAGTTTTACCTTCATTCCGTGCGGGCCCTGAGGTAGCCTGTGGGAGGCTGTGGTGTCCCGAGTGTTCCCTGATCGAATCTGTAGGATCTGCAGTAAAAAACCTCCTGAGAGGACGCGGCGGCGGCAGTCTGGGCTACGCGCAAGCTAGGCCTGACCCGGCTTGCGAGGGGCTCACGAGGGGAGGCAGCTGAGGCGGAGTGTTAATCAAAACGCGAGAAATCTCTCGAACGAGACTAAGCACCCCTTCCCCAAACACACGCAAATCTCAAATTCGAATCCAACTTAAATCCAGCGGGGGAAAGTGACAACCAAAAGGAAAAGCACTGAAAGCAGAAAAAAGGCCGCGTCCGGCACCTAATCTAGTCTTGGACGTCTTCTCACCAGCGCGGAGCTAAGTGCTGCCACTGGGCGTGGGAGGGAGCCCCAGGGCCTGAGGCCGGCACCCTTGAGACTCCGGGGCGTGTACAGCCCCACTCATTATTACGTGAGAGTGTCACGGGGCGGCGAGCTTCACAGGCACTGTGCCTTCTTCACACGTACCGGCCTTGCTTCATATCGCCAGACGAGGGCCCCGCCTTGCGCCACACTCTAGTGCCATCAACGGCGACCGGAAACCAGGACGCCGCCGATGGGGTAGAGCGGTCGCCAGCGGTTCCCTCGACGACCATGGGTCCTCCGCCAGGGGATGGCCCTGAGGCACCTCCCCGGCAGAGGGCCTACCTCCTGAGGACACCTTGCTCCGAACGCCGCGATGGTGATGTCGGATCTCGGCCCCTCTCCTGCAGCCCCCTGCGCCCTCCTCATGAGGGGTAGGAGACTGAGGGAGCGGGGCAGCTGCTCGCTGTCGCGACCTGCACCTCCTGCGATCCATGATTAGCGTATGCCTGCTCCTGAGGAATTAGCGGTACCCGATAATCATTGCCTCCAGCGTGGCCAGTGGGACTGTCCCGGGGCTCCTGGAAGAGCTCAACTTCTGGCGCCTCGTCCCCCCAGCTTGGGCTGAGGAGCGAGCCTTGTTCGCCCTCGTGAGGGTGCCCTTGGTCCATCATGTGGGGCACGTATTCTTCTGGCACCGTCATCCCGAAGGCCATGCCGTAGTGCTCCACGTGCCATGCGGCTCTGCTTGACACGCCCACCGTGGGGTGGTAGCGTGGCTGTCCACTGGGGCCGTGGGTCGCGTCGATTCCTTCTTCGCGGACCAGGAGCGGGGGCAGCGCCGCCGCCGGTCCGGTGCCGACAGCTTCGCTAGCGTTGGAGTAGCCTTGGAGCCCGCGGGCGCGCATGGAGCCCCCGCGCAGGCCGCCCTGGGCTTGAGATGGGAGCTGGGTGCAGAAGGGGTGAGCCCCCGAGGCGGCAAAGCCCAGGAGCTCTGCCACCCGCTCCAGCAGCACGTCGCGGCCGCCCTCCAGCAGTCTGCACTGCAGCAGCTCTCGGACCACCGTGAGCGCGGCCCTCGAGTTTGCCTGCTCTCGGCGAGTGTATGGTGTCGTGGTCGCGGCGTGATTGGAGGCCATTGCTGCCGACCGTGCCTGCCGCGGTGTGAGAGCTGTCGAAGCCTGTCCGCACCGCCCGCGGCCCGTGGCGCCGTGCGGACCACGAGCTGCCTGGGGCACGGGGTCGCCCGAGGCGAGCGGCTCTGCGTGGGCGGGCCACGCCGCCCAAGGATCTGGGTTGCCCGCCTGGTCGCCGGACATGGTGATGACGACACGACGGGACACGAAGCGGTAGAAGGTGGATTCCGGCGCACCCCTACCTGGCGCGCCAAATGTCGTATTTCGGGTTCCGGCAGACCCTAGAGGTTCGAACACTGGGGTGCGCGCGGAGATTCCGCCTTCTACCTACCTGCACCCGACCGCCTCGCTAAGATTTAAGCTATGGAAAGAACAGCACAAGAGACACAGGGTTTATACTAGTTCGGGCCACCATTGTGGTGTAATACCCTACTCTAGTTTGTGGTGTGGTGGATTGCCTCTTGGGCTGATGATGATGAGCAATACAAGGAAGAACAGCCTCGCGAGGGTCTGTTCTTGGCTGGGGGATGAACTGCTAGGAGGAGTTCAGTCACCCTCTCTCTCTCTCTCTGCGTGATGCTACTCGATCTGATCCCAGCTTGTTTCTGGATTGGCTGATCCTCTCTACCCTGGGGGTGGCTAGTCCTATTTATAGGCAAAGTCCCTGGGCCTCTTCCCAAATATTGAGCGGGAAGGGCGCCAACAATTGGCCATTTTGAAGGGGAACATCTGGTACACTTATCCTGACTAAAGTTGGTCCTCGCCTGCCAAAGGCTCGGGTGGTGACGCAGTCTTGGGCTCCACAATGACTTCCTCCCTGCCGTTGGGCTGGTCTTGGTCTCGTTGCACCGAAACGGGTGCCTTTGCTTGATGCTCTCGCCTGCGCTTGCTCCCTGTGCACCAAAGAGGAAAGGATGACACTGCGCGGGCAGGCGCCCGCCTGGCGCCCTTGGTCATCATGGCTTGCGTCACGGGCACCTCGTGAGGTACCCCACCTTGATCTCTCCGCCTCCTCGCGAGCCAGCCTGATGAGGCCGTGCCTGCGGAAGCTCCGTGTCGTCCACCCCGCGAGGCTTGGCCCCTCGCGGGGGTCTTGGGTCTATGTTGATGAAGATGGGCCGTGCTGGGCCCCCCTTTGAGCCACGCCGCAGGCCGCAGGCAGGCAAGTCTGGGGACCCCCGTTCCCAGGACACCGACAAAAGATGACCCTTGAGTCTGCAGAACTCAAGGGAAAAAGGGGCTAGGTGGCGAATGGTAAAACCAATGTTGGGCATTGCTGGAGGAGTTTTACTCAAGGCGAACTGTCAAGGGGTTCCCATTATAACCCAACCGTGTAAGGAACGCGTAATCCAGGAACATAACACTGATATGACGGAAACTAGGGCGGCAAGAGTGGAACAAAACACCAGGCATAAGGCCGAGCCTTCCACCCTTTACCAAGTATATAGATGCATTAATTAAATAAGAGATATTGTGATATCCCAACAAAATATCCATGTTCCAACATGGAACAAACTCCAATCTTCACCTGCAACTAACAACACTATAAGAGGGGTTGTGCAAAGCGGTAACATAGCCAAACAACAGTTTGCTAGGACAAGGTGGGTTAGAGGCTTGGCTTAACAATATGTTTGGCATGATAAGCAAGTGGTAGGTATCGCAGCATAGGCATAGAAAAAGAGCGAGCAACTAGCAAGCAAAGATAGAAGTGATTTCGAGGGTATGGTCATCTTGCTTGAAATCCTGCAAGGAAGAAGAACGAGTCCATGAAGAAGACAAACGGGCGTAGCCGTACGGATCCTCACAAATGCGACGTTATTGGAACCAACCCGAAGAAGCAACACCGGAAAGAAGCACACAACATAGTAAACAACCATCACATAAGCATGGCATGATGCAGAACCAAGTATGATGCATGTCCGGTTTAATGAAGCATGGCATGGCAAAGTGCACAAACAAAACTACAAATTAAGTGGAGCTCAATATTTAGTTCCTCTCGTTTAGGTACTCAATGATATTAAATGTTGGTTAACATGGCAAGAGGTGAAGCAAAAGCAAACTACACAATCTAAGCAATTTAAATGGGGCCGGAAACATCTACCAACAATTCCGGTAAAACCCCATATGCATTAGCAATTTAATGCAACAACAATTTTAAACATTTTAAATGTTGTTCTCATGATGCGGATGACATGTGCAAGCTTATGCAATTTTTATTAAAAGTTGACAAGAGCATTATGAAGCATTTGTCACCGTAGTGGAAAGGAAAGGGGTGCCACGGCAACGATAATGAAAATGGTGCCACGGCAACATATCGGTCTCCGGTAACTCCTTTGAGATGCCGGTGCAAAAGGAAGTGTGACGGGAGCGTGTCATGCAAGATGGTGGGGTGATCTCGGTAACCGGGTTCCCACGGGGTAGCGGCAGAAGAGGAGGACCGAGCAAGTGACAACTCGGGCACGGTGCAAACATAGGGTGCAACTCATACATCACACAACATGCATTCATTCCATGGGTCATCGTCTCGGCGGTTATACCTTCGAAGCGTGCAAACATGATGGTTCGGGTTTGTCGAGGGAAGTAGAGGAAGTAGTGGTACTATCGGTCATCGGTGATGAACGGGATGGTAGTGGAAGTAGAGGTACACAATGTCTTGACGAAAATAACGGCGGCGGTAGTTGTGCGCATGTGGTCGTCGAACTTGATGGAACCAATGTCCTCGAGGGTAGTCATGGGAAGTAGTCGTACTCGCGAACTTGTCGGATCCACGGCGACCTTAGTTGTTCATGGTTCGTAGGCGGACTTGACGGGTCCGAGGGATCCGGCCATCGTGGTACTTGGCGCAACACCGTGTAGTCGTACATTTGAAGAGGAACTTGGCCATCCGGAGGTGTACTTGGCCAACAACGGTCGTCGTGGTACTCATCGGTCCCCGAAGTTGTTCTCGTAGGTTTTTGCGTTTCGTTCGGTACTCGTTCAGGCATCCGTGTGGTCTTGTCGGTGGTGTACTTGGCGAAATTCCACAGAGGCGGTCTTGAAACGCAACAAGCAGCGACACGGTGTACCGATGCAGCAACGCAGGCGGGTGCTTGAGCAGGACTTGGCGCCGGTCCTCGTCCTCGCGTTCTCGTGTGACAAAAGTAGGGGACGGAAGGAAAATCACGGGCAGGAGGAATACCATGGCAGAGACAGGCTCTAGGTGCTTGGGGCGCCGGCGGTGGCCTCGGCAAGGAGAAGGAGGGACGACGAGGTGGAGGCAAGGTCGCTGGACGAGGTCAGGGTATGGAGCAAGGCGTCGGGTGGCTCGACACGGTGCAGCTCGCGCACGAGGAAAAGCAGAGGGGCCTGACGAGGAAGGGGGCTTGCCGGCTTGGAGGCCCTGGTGGCTGGTGCCATGACGGTTGGGGCCAGCGGCCTATGCCGAGAACAACAAGGAGAAGACCGGGAGGGGTTGTGCTTGACGGCGGCGGGCGGCGGCCTCTCTGGAGTGGGGAAGGCGGTGGTACTGCCATGGCCTCGCTAGAGTTGACCTCTATGTCAGAGCTTGATGGCGGCGGAGCATGGATGCAGCAGCAGCAAGGCGCGGTGGGAGGCGATGGCAGCGCGCCTAGTAGTTGAGGAAGAGGGGAATGGCACGGAAAAGAGCGGTGGGGCGGCAGCCGGCAATAGCTCCGGTGGCCGGCCGGTGTGACTTAGCTGGAGGCACCAGGCGTGCGCTGGGAGGCGATGGGAGAATGAGAGGGAGATGGGTTACGGGCGAGAGGAGGGGTCGAGGGCGTTGCCTCCTCTCCTGGAGGCGTGAGCGAGGGATCGAGAGGGAGAGGTGCGCGAGGGATCGGGCTAAGGTAGCGCTAGGGTTAGGATTAGGTAGGCCAAAAGGCCAGCCTAGTTGGGAGGGCGCCGGCTGGGCTAGGGGAGGTTTGGCCGGAAGTGGATGGGCCCTAGAGAGGCATGGGTCTCTCTTCTCCCTTAAGTCTTAAAAAAACCTTTTAGAAATCAGAAAACTGCAAATAAAGAAAGGAGAGAAAAGAAAGGATTAGAGGAAGGATTTGGGCATGCGAAATATTTTTTCGGACTCACAAAAATATGCTCGTTCCGAGAAAATAGAAAATGCCATGATAGAAAGATTTAAATTCAAACTCATTTGATTTAAATTCAAATGATTTGAATAGGAAGTGGGTGATAGGAGGTCCAAAAATGTTCGGATACTTGGTGGAGCTCCGGAAAATAGAGAAAAGATATATAGCAAAGATAGAGGCCAAGAGTTGTGATAACTATAGCATTGGGCTTTTTGCAAGTGTGTTATGGTGGATTTCAAATTAAAGAAATATTTAATATAGCTCCCTACTATCGGGAGGATATGTTATAAAGAGAAGTCACCCTTCCCTCGCTTTAAATTGATCAAAGATCCATGCCATTTATTTAGTTGAGTTAAGAAAAGAAATGACATGATGGCATGATGACATGATGCAATGCACATGATGCAATGAAGAAAGCAACGAACCAAACAAAACACACAACGGAACCCGGAAACCCTGGAAAGCATCTGAAGCTCCGGACTTGGGGCGTCACATTGGAGCCGGTGTTAGTGTTATGCCTCTCTCTTTATATCGTGGACTTGATTTGAATAAGTTGGCACCTACTGAAATATCCTTCCAAATGGCTGATAAATCAACTGCTATACCTGTCGGTATTGGTGAGGATGTGCCTGTTGTGGTTGCAAACGTTACTATTTCAATGGACTTTGTTATTCTTGATATTCCCGAGGACGATAGTATGTCTATTATTCTTGGAAGACCCTTGTTGAATACTGCAGGGGCTATTATTGATTGCAACAAAGGCAATGCCACTTTTCATGTTAATGGTAATGATCATACGGTGCACTTTCCGAGGAAGCAACCTCGAGTCCACAGTATCAATTCTATTGGAAAAATTCCATCGATTATTTTTGGAGGTTTTGAATTTCCTATTCCTACTATCAAGAAGAAATATGATATTCCTATTGTTGGGGATGTGCATATCCCCGTTGAGGTAACATAGTGTCATTCGAAATTTCTCCGGTTTCATGTTACTCGAAATGAGTTTGTTGCCAAGACTTGATCAACCTTGTTAGTGGATTCCTTTTGATGAGCATGAGATGGATGAACTAGAAAGCACAACCTTATATACCCTCTTTTTGCTTTTTTCTATTTATATTAAATAAAGCAAAACTAGTAATTTCTGTCTGTTTTTTGAACTATCCGTGCAATATAAAAATACCCCGAAAATAAAGTTCTCCAAATGCCCTGAAATTTAAATATGATTTTTTCTCGAATATTTGAGAATATCTGGCACTGAGAACACATCAGGGGGAGCAAGCACCTGGCCACGAGGTTCCATGGTGCGCCCACCCCCTGTGCGCGCCCCCTGCCTCATGGGCCCACGGTGGCTCCCCTCCACTTATTCATGCACCCACACACCTCTGCTTCCTCCAAAAAAAATCACCATCCAGCTCAAGCACGAGTTCTAGCTCATTTCGCTGCGATTTTCGATCTCCTTGCTCAAAGCACCTCTTACAAAACTTCTTTGGGGGATTGTTCCTTGGTATGTGACTCCTCCATTTGTCCAATTAGTTTTTGTTCTAGTGCTTTATTCATTGCAAATTTGTGCTACCTAGGTGACCATGTTCTTAAGCTTGCATGTCCAATTTATATGGTTCCAAGTAGTTCTAATGCATGATATAGGCTCTAGGCACTTGTTGGAGTAGTTGCTATCAATTTTGTTGAGTTTGGTTTACTTTTATTTGAAGTTACTAAAAATTTCAGAAATTTTTCAGAAGAAGAAATATGTTTAGGAAAATGTACCAAGGTGGTTCTTCAAGGAAGCAAGGCCCCAGGCTTGCAATGCGTGATGCTGATGATGAACCACCAAGGGATGCCCAGTGCGGCCTTGTGAATGGCCTTCAGAGGACTTCATGGATCGAGCAAGAATTAAGGAAGAATTTAAAGCATATTTGTGTAACGCTAATCTTGAGAGTTTCGAGGCAGAAAAGTGTCGTCCGTACCACTATCTCACTAGTTCCTTTGTGAGGAGGTTTGAATTTTCATCTTCACGCAATTCTCAGACTGTCCTGTTTGATCTTTATGAAAATTCTTATACTATGGACTTAGAGGATTTTACCACTGCTTGCAAACTTCCACAATGGCGTAGTGCTAGTGAAGCTCGCAAATCTGAATTTAGAGATTTTCTTGCTAATATAACTGCGGGGGAATCTAGAGATATAACACAAGCTACCATAGGGAGCCTTCATTTTCCTGCTATACATTATTTTGCTCTCTTCATAGGTAGGTGCATAAATGGTAAGGATGAAGCATGTCACATGTGTGTCCCTGACCTCAGTATTCTTAGGAGTGTTGTGTTAGGAGATAAATCTTATAATTTGGGAGCCATTGTTCCACGTAGGTTGCATCATAATAGATTTAATGGAGATTTCTTTGGTGGAATTTATGCAACCCGTATAGCTAATTTTCTTGGTATAACCATACGTGAGGATGATATTGAGTTGCCTCCTCCTTATTTGGATTATGAGGCTATGGTTCGTCATCATTTTGTTGAGAGGAATGATCAATTCCTCCAGTACCGACTAATCTTTGACAGACGACGCACCTATCACGTCGCTCTCCCTGCTTCTACTTTCTTTGACTCTCGGGCAAAAGGGAGATACTTTATAACTAGAGAGGAGGGGAAGAGTATAAGAGGAGGGCTGAGATAGCTCACCTCCAAGATGCAGCCCACGATGCAATGACTGTTGTATCTTAGTACGACCCCAACTACAACTTTGGATATCCGCCAGGCCAGCCATGGCCATAGACCAACTTAGGCCAAAAGCCTAAGCTTGGGGGGAGTACGTATTTCCCACCGACATTATATTCATGTTCACACACTCATTGCTAGTTGTCGGTGCTCATACTTTTTCATTGTATCATCCATACTAGTTTATTTCCTTTTTATGCTTTCTTCTTGTGTGTTTGATAATCCTTAAGAAAAAACCAAAAAAATTAGTTGTAGCTTTTAGCTAGCTTTAATTTCTATGCTTGTAGTAGTAATTGAAAAGGAAACCCAAAAAGATTTCCTATTCTTCTTTTGCTTGTTGGGAGTTTTCCCGTGTAAATAGTTTTATTTCTTTTCTTTTCTTTGGGGGGTCGATAGGAGAAGACCTTAATTAAATTGTTAAAGTGGCTCTTATATGCATTATTGTTGATCTGACAAAAGAGCCCATATTGCCTTGTCTTCTCCTGTTTACTGAATGCTTGCAGATTCCAACTTAGTCCAATGCACGTGCACTGTTATTATTATTCACATCATTTGGTCGTGCAAGTGAAAGGCAATTATGACGATATATGATGGATTGATTGAGATGGGAGAAGCTGGTTTGAACTCGACCTCTCTTGTTTTTGTAAATGTGATTAGTTCATCGTTCCTGATTCAGCCTATTATGAATAAACATGTTTGCAATGACAATTAGAGATTATAGTTGCTTATGCCAGGCTTAATTAGCCAGGAGCTTATAATGGTTTACCTTGCGTGCCAACATTCTATTAAAATGGTTTCGATGTGGTATGATAGGGTGGTATCCTCTTTTGAACGGTTCGAGTGGCTTGACTTGGCACATGTTCACGCATGTAGTTGAAACAAAATCAACATAGCCTCTATGATATTTATGTTCATGGTGCATTATATCCTACCCATGCTTGCATTTGGTGTTGATTAATTTTAATGCATGTTCATGACTGTTGTCACTCTCTAGTTGGTCGCTTCCTAGTCTTTTTCTAGCCTTCACCTGTACTAAGCGGGAATATTGCTTGTGCATCCAATTCCATAAACCCCAAAGTTATTCCATATGAGTCCACCATACCTACCTATTTACGGTATCTACCTACCGTTCCAAGTAAATTTGTATGTGCCAAACTCTAAACCTTCAAATAAACATTCTATTTTGTATTCTCGAATAGCTCATGTATCAACTAGGGTTGTCCGTATCTTCCATGTTAGGCGGGTTATTCTCAAGAGGAGTGGACTCCGCTCCTCACTCACGAGAAAATGGCTGGTCATCGGGATGCCCAGTCCCATGCTTTATGCAAATCAAATCAAAATAATTGCAAACAAAACTCCCCCGGGACTATTGTTAGTTGGAGGCACTCGTTGTTTCGAGCAAGCCATGGATTGATGCTTGTTGGTGGAGGGGGAGTATAAACTTTACCATTCTATTTGGGAACCGCCTATCTTGGTTGTTATGTGTGTAGCATGGAAGATATCGCCATCTCTTGGTTGTTATGTTGACAATGAAAGTATACCGCTCAAAATATTATTCAGCTCTATTTCAAAATCGAGCTCTGGCACCTCTACAAATCCATGCTTCCCTCTGTGAAGGGACTATCTATTTACTTTTATGTTGAGTCATCATCCTCTTATTAAAAAGCACCAGTTGGAGAGCACCGTTGTCATTTGCATTCATTACTGTTAGTTTACATTGAGTATGACTTGACTGGATCTCTTTTACCATGAATTACAATGTCTAGTCATTCCTTGATCTTTAAAGGTGCTCTGCATTTATGTTTTGCGGTCTCAGAAAGGGCTTGTGAGATACCATCTTGTTATATCATATTATGATTTTTTTGAGAAAGTGTTGTCATCCAAGATTTATTATTATTGCTCGCTAGTTGATTATGCCATTGATATGAGTAAACATGAGACCTAAGAGTTATTGTGAATATGGTTAGTCCATAATCCTTGCTGAAAACTTGAATGCTGGCTTTACATATTTGCAACAACAAGAGCAAACAGAGTTTGTAAAAGTTTTTCTTTATCACTTGCAGTTTGTCAAATGAATTGCTTGAGGACAAGCAAGGGTTTAAGCTTGGGGGAGTTGATACGTCTCCATCGTATCTACTTTTCCAAACACTTTTTCCCTTGTTTTGGACTCTAACTTGCATGATTTGAATGGAACTAACCCGGACTGACGCTGTTTTTAGTAGAATTGCCATGGTGTTATTTATGTGCAGAAACAAAAGTTCTCGGAATGACGTGAAACTCCACGGAGATTATCTTTTGAAATAATAAAAATACTGGCAAAGAATCAAGGCCATGGGGCCCACACCCTAGCCACGAGGGTGGGGGCGCGCCTGCCCCCTGGGGTTGACTACGATGAGACCTTCTCATCTGTAGCGATGCTTAAGTCAGTACGAATCGTGTTAGCAATTGCCGCATTTTATAATTATGAAATCTGGCAAATGGACGTCAAAACTGCATTCCTTAATGGATTTCTTAAAGAAGAGTTGTATATGATGCAACCAGAAGGTTTTGTCGATCCTAAAGGTGCAAAGTGTGCAAACTCCAGTGATCCATCTATGGACTGGTGCAAGCATCTCGGAGTTGGAATATACGCTTTGATGAGGTGATCAAAGCATATGGTTTTATACTGACTTATGGTGAAGCCTATATTTACAAGAAAGTGAGTGGGAGCTCTATAACATTTCTGATAGTATATGTGGATGACATATTATTGATTGGAAATGATGTAGAATTTCTGAATAGCATAAAAGGATAATTGAATAAGAATTTTTCAATGAAAGACGTCGGTGAAGCTACTTATATATTGGGCATCAAGATCTATAGGGATAGATCAAGACGCTTAATAGGACTTTCACAAAGCACATACCTTGATAAAGTTTTGAAGAAGTTCAAAATGGATCAGTCAAAGAAAGGGTGCCTGTGTTACAAGGTGTGAAATTGAGTCAGACTCAAAGCCCGTCCACTGCAGAAGATAGAGAGAAAATGAAAGTCATTCCCTATGCCTTAGCCATAGGATCTATCATGTATGCTATGTTGTGTACTAGACCAGATGTGTGCCTTGCCATAAGTTTTGCAGGGAGGTGCCAAAGTAATCCAGGGGTGGATCACTGGACAGCAGTCAAGAAAATCCTGAAGTACCTGAAAAGGACCAAGGATATGTTTCTCGTTTATGGAGCTGATGAAGAGCTCGTCGTAAATGGTAACATTGATGCTAGCTTCGACACTGGTCCGGATGACTCTAGGTCACAAACCGGATACTTATTTATATTGAATGGTGGAGTTGTCAGTTGGTGCAGTTCCAAGAAGAACGTTGTGGTAGGATCTACGTATGAAGCGGAGTACATAGTTGCTTCAGAAGCAGCACATGAAGGAGTCTGGATGAAGGTGTTCATATCCGATCTGGGTGTAATACCCAGTGCATCGGGTCCAATGAAAATCTTTTGTGACAACACTGGAGCAAATGCCTTGGCGAAGGAATCTAGAATTCACAAGAGAACCAAACACATCAAGAGATGATTCAATTCCATTCGTGAAAAGGTCAAGGATGGAGACATAGAAGTATACAAAATACATACGGATCTAAATGTAGTAGACCCATTGACTAAGCCTCTTCCACGAGCAAAACATGATCATCACCTAGACTCCATAGGTGTTAGATTCATTACAATGTAATCTAGATTATTGACTCTAGTGCAAGTGGTTGACTGAAGGAAATATTCCCTAGAGGAAATAATAAAGTTTTTATTTTATATTTCCTTATATATGATAAATTTTTATTATTCATGCTAAAATTGTATTGATCGGAAACTTAAATACAAGTGTGAATACATAAAAAAATACCGTGTCCCTAGTAAGCCTCTACTAGACTAGCTCGTTGATCAAAGATGGTTAAGGTTTCCTAATCATAGACATGTTTTGTCATTTGATAACGAGATCACATATTTAGGAGAATGATGTGATGGACAAGACCCATCCCTTAGCTTAGCATATTACTCGTTCAGTTTATTGCTATTGCTTTCTTAATGTCAAATACATATTCCTTCGACTATGAGCTTACGCAACTCCCGGATACCGGAGGAATACCTTGTGTGCTATCAAATGTCACAATGTAATTGGGTGATCATAAAGATGTTCTACAGGTATATCCAAAGTTGTTTGTTGAGTTGGCATAGATCGAGATTAGGATTTGTCACTCTGAGTATCGGAGAGGTATCTCCGGGCCCTCTCGGTAATACACATCATAAGCAGCCTTGCAAGCAAAGTGACTAAGGAGTTAGTTACAAGATGATGTATTACGGAATGAGTAAAGAGACTTGCTGGCATGAGATTGAACTAGGTATGAAGATACCGATGATCGAACCTCAGGCAAGTAACATACGGATGGACAAAGGGAATTACGTATGTTGTTATCAGGTTTGACCGATAAAGATCTTCGTAGAGTATGTAGGAGCCAATATGGGCATCCAGGTTCCGCTATTGGTTATTGACCGGAGAGGTGTCTTGGTCATGTCTACTTAGTTCTCAAACACGTAGGGTTCGCACGCTTAACGTTCATTGAAGATATAGTGTTATATGAGTTATAGGGAATTGGTGACCGAATGTTGTTCGGAGTCCCAGATGAGATCATGGACATGACGAGGAGTTCTGGAATGGTAATGAGGTTAAGATTTATATATAGTACAATGATATTCGAACACCAGAAGTGTTTCGAAGTACACCAGGTAGTCATCGGATCACCGGAAGGGGTTCCAGACACCCCCGGAGGTCTATGGGCCTAATGGACCAGGGGGCAGACCAGCCCACAAGGGGGCTGACGTACCCCTCTCCCTGGACGGCCAACCCTAGGGTAAGGAAAGGGGAGGGGTGGCCCCTCCTTCCTTTCCGTCCTCATGACAGAAAGGAAGGGGGGGGCTGCCTTCCTCCCGCACTCAAATAAGGAAGGGGGCGTGGCTTGGGGAGGACCCCAAGTAGGATTCGACCATACTTGGGGCGCCTCCTGGCTGCTCCCATCTCCCCCACCTATATCTCTCTCCCTCTCTCTCTCTCTGTCTCTCTCTCTCTCTCTATATATATATATATATATGGGAGGGGGGCACCACACAGAACCACGACAATCTCTTAGCCATGTGCAGCGCCTCCCTCCACAGTTTCGTCCATCGGTCATATTTTCGTAGTGCTTAGGCGTAGCCCTGTGGAGATAGCATCAGCATGACCGTCACCACGCTGTCATGCTGCTAGAACTCATCCACTACTTCGTCGTCTTGCTAGATCAAGAAGGTGAGGACGTCACCGACCTGAATGTGTGATGTACGTGGTGGTGCCGTACGTTCGGTACTCGATTGGTTGGATCCCGAAGAAGTTCTACTAGATCAACCACGTTAACAAACGCTTCCACTTATGGTCTACGAGGGTACATAGACACACTCTCCCCTCTCGTTGCTATGCATCTCCATGGATAGATCTTGTGTGTGCGTAGAATTGTTTTTGTTTTCCATGCAATGTTCCCCAACAGCTATGTCATATGAACTCGGTGGTGCTGGATAGAAAGAATCGGTGGGGCCGAGTTGGAGTTTAGGATTTTGACATATTTGGATGGAGAAAGTGGCTGAGGGTTTTGGAGCAACATCACTAAGCATTTGAGCAAGCAAGCCATTAAGCAACACCTCATCCCCTTTTAATAGTATTGGCTTTCCTATGGACTCAATGTGATCTTGGATCACTAAAATAAAGATGGAGAGTCATGAGCGTTTGCCAATATATGTCCTTAGCATTTTGAGGGGTCCATATCTCTAGTCCATGCCATGCCATTCATTAAACTTCCTGAAATATTTATCTTGAATGGATATTACTTCAATGAGCTATATGTTGTTATGAATTACCAAAAACACCCGGGGATTAGTTGGACTTTCACCAGTTAACGACATGTTCGCAAATAGCCCATTTACTGCTCGCTAACTCATGACATGTTATGGCCTATCCGAATTAGGCCTAGTAGCGTCATCTGGGCCATCGAATATGATTCTAGCCCATTGTAACTTCCGGCCCATGTATGGCCCATTACGTCTTTCGGCCTATATGAGGCCCTTTGTAACTCTGGGCCCTTTAACGGCCTATGGTGAAACTGGCCCATAATGAACAGTAGATCGCTTTATACCCATTAACGGCCTATTATTCCATTGGGCCGTTTCCAGCCCATGTTATCTTTCGTCCTTCTAAGGGTCCATTTATTCTTGGGCTCATATCTAGAATTCGATTACTTATGGTCTGTTACTGGTCTGTTCCGCCGATGTGCGAAATTCAGCCCGTGGTTATAGTCAACCCGTTTGTGGCCCATTAATCCATGTGGCCGTTTTCACAGCATTATCTAATACGGCCCATTAACGACCTATTATGCATGTCGATAGAATTAAGCCTGTTATACACACTGGTACATCGAGCTGCTATACAAATGGTTTGTAACCCCTTTCCACGATGGCATTTTAAACCGTCGCCTAGTGAGTGTGGGCGATAGGGGGGGTCCTTCCCACACGACATAGACACCGTCGGGGATAGGGACCCATGATGCATATAGTTATCACTATAAAGCTGTTTTTGATATCTCGAATATCCCAAACGCTCCATTCTTGCTATTCATGTGTGCTGGCATTACCATCGCAATCGGTATTCTGTGGTGCTACATTTATGCTGTGTGGCCCATCACAAACAGTTCACGATTATAGAACATGTATGATAAGCAGACAATCACACACATTCACTTTTCCCAAACCATATGCGATAACTTATTAAGAAGATTAGCTAATCATCGTATGAGTGTCGGATAGGATTACGAAATGCCGGACCATCGTAACAGCATCGTACATGATAACTATCGCACACGCTATTTAGTGGTGCAACGTTTATGATGCGTACCACATCGGAAACAGTTCATGATTGCAAATCATGTACGATAAGGCAACTATCACAAACATTGATTTGCCTGCACCGTTTGTGATATTGTCTGACATCACACACTCTTTGCAAATGGCAACTGTGTGCATGCTCGCACATGTTTCCTCTCTGTGAACCGTGTCGTATTATGGTGTAAATCACAAACGTTTGAGTTTTACCGACCATGTGCGCTGTAATGACCTAAAGAGCGTAATTTCACCGTAATTTAGTTGCTAATATTTAAAATTGTACTGGATTTGAATTTTAAAGTATGGCATAACTTTATTCATATCCATCAGGTTCAAACAACCAATGCATTATTTGATTCACATGTACATATGTTCAAGAATTATATAAGCACCAAATAAAGAATGATGAACCACAGTTGTATACTTGTACTATTAAAGATGGTAAATAAAGAGGCGAAATACATTCTTGTTGCTGAACAAGGTGAAGTGGAATGCCCATATTATGCCCTCCTCCATGCAGAAGGCACACATGACTCTAGTCCAACCCCTTGTGATGGCCGACCACCCATTCTTCACTGTCTTCATGAACACATCTAGATAGTCATCGTGTTCTAGTAGAAATACTTTAACCTTTGCATGCCCACCAATCATGTAGTTTGAGAGGTAATCTTAAGTAAACTGCTTTGGAAACCAGTCATGTGGTCACCTATTACAGCTAGGGTCAAGGAACCATCATTTGGGATCCACATGGGGCCCATCACCATCATAGGTATGTCCCTGGACCGTGCCAACATTCGGATGCATACATTGGGAAGTTCACTCGGACGGCTCTGCGGCACTCGGACGGTCACATGTCACTTGGCTGATGAATCACCACTCAGACATAGATGGCAGGATGACGTCGTGGGAGATGCAACGGTCGAGGAATCCTAAGTCATCCACTAAATATAGTTATAGCTACCGTTATGTGAAACTGCTATAGTAGAGGCTCATTACACTAGTAATTGGCTCATGCAATGTCATTTATTGCCTCGACGGCATGGAAGACATGGGGCTGCAACACACTCTATATAAGTCGCACCCCTCTCCATAGCCAGGCAGGAGCAATCTCTGTAACTATACCCATCAAAACAAAGCAAGCCTCCAGGCACGAGACGTAGGGCTTTTACCTTCGCCAAGAGGGGCCCAAAGTCGTTAAAGACCGAGTGTTACACCTGCGCTTTAGCTAGGTTCTGCCCCTTATTCGTACCCCTAGCACTCATTGTCAGGATCGTAACCTTCACAGTTGGTGCCCACTATGCGGCTAGGCATCTAGCAAAGTTTTGTGGCGTAGGTGGTTTTCTTCGTCATCATGTCAGTCGGCGGTGAAATCCATTCCAGGGCACTCTCCTTCATCGCGACGACTTAGCATGGCTTCGCGAGGCCCCACTGGACGTGGAGGCGTTGCCCATCCGCGGCGCGACGCATTTCCGCGTTTTGACTATGAAAGTGCTAGTTATCGACTAGAGGGGGGTGAATAGGCAATTTTTACGGAAGTCTTCAAAACATGAAGTCTTTGAAGACAAACAGATGAAATGAATCAATTGATATGAAGTGGAAGATAGACTACACTAGACAAGCCATAGTCAAGTAAGCAATATAGTGAAAGTACAAAAACTATCAGCACCTAGGTAGTATGGATCAAAATGGAAGACAGTATGAAGCCAAACAGGTAATAGTCTTCACACAGAGAAGTCAATCAGATCAGACAAGTAAGAAATGACTTCATGAAGACAAACTGAAAAGTAAAGGAGGTTGGGGATAGAACCAGTTGCTTGATGAAGACAGAGATTTGGTAGACCAGTTCCAGTTGTTGTGAGAACTGTACGTCTGGTTAGGGAGGCTGAGATTGAACTCAAGACCATGTCTTCACCTTATTCCCCTTGAGATAAGGATACCCAGTCCTCGCCCAATCACTCTGGTAAGTCTTCAAGGTAGACTTCCAAACCTTCACAGACTTCATTCACCAGCAATCCATAATGGCTCTTGGATGCTCAGAACGTGATGCCTAACCAGCTGGAGGATTCATAGTCCTCAAGTGTAACAAGTCTTCAGGTCACGCGGACAGAAATACTTCAGTGATGCCTAACACTCTTTGGCTCTAGGTGTTTTGGGCTTTGTCCTCGCAAGGATCTCTCTCTCAAAGGCTTCGGAGGTGGGTTGCTCTCAAACGAAAAAAGTTGTGCACTAACTCTGAGCAGCCACCAATTTATGGTGTATGGGGTGGGCTATTTATAGCCTGGAGGCAACCCGACATGATATGTTCAAAATGACCCTGGGTCACTAAGGAACCAACACGTGTCCAACGATCGGATTTCAAACACACACGACAGCTTGGCTTGGGCTACAAGCAAAGCTGACTCATCCAGCTCTGGATAAGATTTGCTCTCATAGTCTTCGGTCGAAGACATAGGAGTTTGGTTGAGCATCAGATCAGTTATCTGACTTTGTTCACTTGGACCCCACTTAATAGTATGATGGTTCCTATGATTCAATAAAGAAGAAAAGGAAACTATGAAACAACTATGTCTTCGCACTCCATAGTCTTCAAGTGAATGTCTTCACATGTCATTATCTTCATCATGAATGTCTTCACGAACCACCATTGTCTTCCATGTATTCACACATTTTTAGGGGTCATCTCTAGTAGGTAAACCGAATCAATAAGGGACTACTACCTGTGTTATCCTGCAATTCTCACAAACACATTAGTCCCTCAACCAAGTTTGTCGTCAATCCTCCAAAACCAACTAGGGGTGGCACTAGATGCACTTACAGACTGATACTTCTCCAACGTATCTATTATATTATCTATCTTGGATGTTTTATATGTATTTATATGCTATTTTATACGATTTTTGGGACTAACCTATTAACCTAGAGCCCAGTTGTAACACCCACGGTGCGGCTATATCTCCCACATGTTGAGGCACGACTAAGAGGCATAACCGCATTGTGGTTTTGTTGCAAGAAGGGTCATCTTCACACAATCCCATGTAATGAACAATAAAGGGATGAAGAGGGTTGGCTTACAATCGCCATGTCACACAATACTTAAATAATTCATACATCATCCGGAGTAAACACATAGACCGACTACTGTTAAATCCAAATATAGAGAAGATAACCCCAAAGGCTAGATCCCTGATCGTCCTAACTGGGCTCCACTACTGATCATCAGGAAACGAAACATAGCAACGACCAAGGTCCTCATCGAACTCCCACTTGAGTTTGGTAGCATCACCTGCACTGGTATCATCGGCACCTGCATCTGTTTTGGTAGTGTCTGTGAGTCACAAGGACTCAGCAATCTCAAAACCCGTGAGATCAAGAGTATTTAAGCTTATGGGTAGGATAAGGTAATGAGGTGGAGTTGCGGCAAGCGCTAAGCAAATATGGTGGCTAACATACGCAAATGAGAGTAAGATGAGAAGCTACGCAGCGGTCGTGAAGCTAGAAGTGATCAAGAAGTGATCGTGAAACTACTTACGTTCAAACATAACCCAAACCGTGTTCACTTCTCGGACTCCACCGAAAAGAGACCATCACAGCTACACACGCTGTTGATTCATCTTAATTGAGTCAAGTGTCAAGTTCTCTACAACCATATATTAACAAATTCCCATCTGCCACATACCTACGGGCACGGCTCTAGAAAGTTTATACCCTACAGGGATGTCCCAACTTAGCCCATCACAAGCTCTCACGATCAACGAAGGATGTTCCTTCTCCCGGAAAGACCCGATCAGTCTCAGAATCCCGGTTACAAGACATTTCAACAATGGTAAAACAAGACCAGCAAGACTGCCCGATCTTCCTACAAATCCCGATAGGATTCGCACGTATCTTGTTATTAGGGCACATCGGATGGGACAAGCTACGAGTAAAACCAGCCCTGAAGTTTCCCTGAGGTGGCCCCGCAGGCTGCCCATTTCGGATCAACACTCAGAGGAGCACTGGCCCGGGGGGGTTAAAATAAAGATGACCCTTGGGTTTGCAACCCCAAGGAAAAGTTATAAGTTGTTAGGCAAATATAAAACCAAGGATGGGCCTTATTGGAGGAATTTTATTCAAAGGGAACTGTCAAGGGGGTCCCATAACCCCAACCGCATAAGGAACGCAAAATCAAGGAACATAACACCGGTATGATGAAAACTAAGGCGGCAAGAGTGGAATAAAACACCGAGCAAAAGGCCAAGCCTTCCACCCTTTGCCAAGTATATAGATGCATCAATTAAATAAGAGATATTGTGATATCCCAACATATCCATGTTCTAACATGGAACAACCTGCAAGGCACCTGCAACTAGCAGCGCTATAAGAGGGGCTGAGCAAAAGCGGTAACTTAGCCAAACAATGGTTTGCTAGGAAGGTGGGTTAGAGGGTTGACATGGAAATATGGGAGGCATGATAAACAAGTGGTAGGTAGCGCGACATAGCGATAGAACGAACAACTAGCAAGCAAAGATAGAAGTGATATCGAGGGTAATGGTCATCTTGCCTGCAAAGTTCACAGAGTTGTAGAAAGCTCGATCCTCGTTAGCATACTCAACATGTTCCTCATTCACAAATTCATCTCCCAGCTCTACCCAAATCAAGAACACAAGCAACGGAACAAGAATCAATCACAGTGTAATGCAACAGCAACATGATGCAAGACATGGCATGGAATGCAAGATATGATGTGCAATGCATATGGGTACTCCGGAAGGGAAAGGATGATCAAGGCATCAACTTGGCAAACCTAGTGTGCCGCTCGAAAGATGGGGTGATTTCGGTCGAAATCGATATAAGGATCACCGGAAACGGATGCACGGTTTGCAAATGACAAGCGAAACAAGAATGATGCAAATCTGCGATTAGCAGCATAATAGCACATAGAATGCAACAAGAAACTATGCTACAGTACTCCAATAAGACAACAAAGCACATGGCATAGAAGTACACATGAAGCTCTACAAATCATGAACATTGAGCTCCTGCTAGAACTCACTAGAACAAGCTCAAAATAGCATGGAAAAAATGCAAAAGATAACAGATTCACACACTTAAGAGAAAATACTAAGCATGCCAAAACAGCATTAGGAAGGAATGTTTAGAGCTAGAAAAGAACATGCTACAGGAACATATCATGGCAAACCAAGGTATGACATGCTATTACTGGAGACATAGAACAAAACTCCCTTACTGAACTTTAACCAAGTATGCATGGAAAATATGGTAGAACCCATGCAAACATACCAAGTTATATGAACAGTTTCAGACTTAGAAGAAAAAAAGAGCATGGTAGGAACAGATTCATGATAGCAACTTTACAAGCTCATGCCACACACCGCAAAGCGTATCATGGCATAACAAGGTAACCGACATGAAGTATACATGTTCAAGAACCTAAGAATGGCAAGAGTAAGTACATAGGGTACATGCATCACTAGCAAAACACATGGCAAAACTGAAACTCATGTTAACAATCTGCCAAGAACAATATTTAGCAAAAGTAGAGCATGGAAATGACATTCTAGAGTACTCCATAATTATAACCAGAGGCATTAATGGATAGAGAAATACTACATCTTATAAACACTGTTACTGAACTACCTCAAAATGTGCATGGATCTCATGGTAGCAACACGTTTACATGGCATCAAAATGTAACAGGAAAAGACAGCAAAATATTCAAAGTGTCTGAAATCAGCACTATTATGAAGCCTACTTTGCATGCTTGTGCTAGTCACCACATATATCATAAAACTACAAGGCTTGCACCTCTGCAAAGATGGCATGATGGAGCTCATAAAACATGTAAACGTCAAGCTCATAGGATGCACACACAATATGCAATGAAAATAACAAATCATCAAGTTATGTTGAAATCCAACAGACAACATCATATAGCACTTTTGCAACGATGATTTGAGCATCAAAATAGACAGTAGCATGCACGCAAATTACACTAACATAAATTGCATCACGAGATGAACATTTTGATATGGCATGATGATGAGAGACACAAAATGTTACAGATTCGAGACTTAGACGAAATCGAGGTCAACCTTTTGGATATAGGGTTTCGGGCGCGGTTCCCGAGGTTGCCCGATGAAGCTGGCCGGATCTTCGCCGGAGAATGGAGGAAGGGGCGGCCGGAGTGCGGGGGAGCTCGCCGGAGTGCAGGGAAGTCCGGATCCGGTCGCTCCTCGATTGGATCTGGACGGAGCGGGGTCGGCGGTAGTGGATGGCGGCGGAGCAGTTCGGCGGGGACGGGCGGCACAGGCGATGGTGGTGGTGGCGACCGGCGACGACAGCGTGGTGGCACACCGGCGAGGAGGCATCGGGTGGTGGAGAGAGACTCGGCTCGGGCGGCGCGGAGAGGCGTTGACCCGCGGACGGCGACAGAGGCGATAGGCTTCGGCTGCCCTTCCCGGGCCTGGCAGGCTGGCGGCGGCGTGCAGTGGCTGGGGCCATGTGGCACGCGACGATTGGCCCGGGCGGCAGCGGTTTTGTCCGGTGAGGCCGGACGTGTTCGGCGGTGCGGAGGGGCGATTTCTAGGGTTTGGATTGCAAGAATTTCGGGGGAGAGGGCATATATATATGTAGGGGAGCTAGGAGAGCCCAAATGAGGTGCGGTTTTCTCCCACACGATCGTGATCCAACGACGGAGAGCATGCAGGGGGTTTAGATGGGTTAGTGGGCTGTTACAAGAGAGGGGCTTATGCGGTTACCCGGTTAACTATTGGGGCATCAAACGGCCTCCAAATGGAACTAAATTTGACAGGAGGCCTACCGGTGATGTACCAAGGCCACTCGACAAATCTCGACCCATTCCGAGAACGTTCTTCTCCCACTCATGAAACGAGATTACAGGGGTGCAATGGGTGCATGTGGGAGTGTTAGATTGCGAAACGGACAATGGGGAAAATGACCGGATGCATGAGATGAACACGAATGCAAATGAGATGCACGTGATGACATGAACAAAATGCAAAACGAAGACAAAAACCCAACCACGAAGGAAAATAACATATCACATGGCCGTAAATGGCAAGAGTTGGAGTTACAAATATGGAAAGTTACATCCGAGGTGTTATAACACTCCACCACTACAAGAGGATCTCGTCCCGAGATCTAGGTATGAAAGAACTCCGGATATTCAAAACGGAGGTGATCCTCGCGTTCCCAGGTGGCTTCTTGGTTGGAATGGTGTGACCACTTTAATTTCGGGAATTTGATTGACTTGTTGCGAGTCTTGCGCTTGGTTTCTTCAAGAATAGCAACGGGACACTCATGATAGGACAAATCTTCTTGGAGGTCAATCTCTTCGAAGTTGATAGTGTGCTCAGGCATCTTGAAGCACTTGCGAAGCTGTGACACGTGAAACACATCGTGCACGTCTGCGAAGTTGGACAGAAGCTCAAGTTGATAGGCGAGATCACCTCTTATGCCAATGATCTTGAAAGGAAGCACATATCTCGGGGAAAGCTTCCCTTTGATACCGAAGCATTGAGTACCTTTCATTGGAGAGACGCGGAGGTAGACATGGTCTCCGATCTCTAAAGCCAAGTCACGGTGCTTGCTATCATAGTAACTCTTCTGGCGTGATTGCGCGACTTTGAGGTTTTCACGGATGACTTTACACATTTCTTCAGCTTCTATGATCAAGTCGTTGCCAAGAAGTTGGCGTTCACCAGTCTCGGACCAATTGAGAGGAGTATGACACTCTCTGCCATATAGAATTTTGAATGGGGCCGTGCCTGAACTTGCTTGCAAACTGTTGTTGTAGGAGGACTCGGCATATGGAAGACAATATTCTCATTTCATACTTATAGAGATGACACAAGACCTGAGCATGTCTTCGAGGATTTGATTGACTCGCTCGACTTGGCCACTTGTTTGAGGATGGAAAGTTGTGCTGAAGCGAATGTTGGTGCCCATGGCCTTCTGGAAGGAGTCCCAGAACATAGATGTGAAAATGCTTCCGCGGTCTGAAGATATGAATTGTGGAATACCGTGCAAGGAGACAATTCTGGAGGTGTATAGCTCTGCCAACTGAGCTATTGTGATAGATTCTTTGTGTCGGCACTCTGGGAACGGGGGTCCCCAGACTTGCCTGCCTGCGGTCCACAGCGTGGCTCTGCTGGCAGGCCTGTACGGCCCATCTTCATCAACAAGGAATCAAGACCCTCGCGAGGGGCCAAGCCTTGCGAGGCGGACGACACAAGACCTCCTCAGGAGCGGCCTCACCAGGCTGGCTCGTGAGGGGCGGAGAGTTCACCGCCGGGCAAACCTCGCGAGGTTTTCGTGACGTAAGCCATGACAATCGAGACCAGGCAGGCGCCAGCACGCGTAGCGTCCTTGTTTCCTCTTTGGTGCTAAGGGGCCAAGCGCAGGCGCGGAGTACCGAGGCATCAAGCAAAGGTTTCCATATTGGTGCAACGAGACCAAGACCAGAAGGACGTCAAGATGGAGGTCACCATGGATCCCAAGACGGCGTCACGACCAAAGCCTTTGGCAGGCGAAGACTGCTTTTGTCAGGATAGCTTGTACTAGCTGTCCCCTTTCAAATTGGCCGTTGTTGGCTCCCTTCCCGCTCAATATTTGGGGAGAGGACCAGTGCCTCTATAAATAGAACTAGCCACCACCATAGTAGGGGACGGGAGGGGTCGAGAACAGAACCTTGGATCAGATCCTCACACACACAAGTTCACCAAGCACAAGAACACCTCAACCCCAGGAGGCTATTCTTCCCCTTGTACCATTCGACCTCAGCCCAAGAGGCAATCCACCACCACCACACTGGAGTAGGGTATTACACCACAATAGTGGCCCGAACGAGTATAAATCTTGTGTCCTTTGTGTTCCGAGTTCGTCGAGTTAGTTCGTGAGATCTTAGATAAGTTAGGACGTGGATCGATAGAGGGAGATCTTCACGCGCATCCCAGTGTTTGAACCTTAAGGGTTTTGCCAGAACCCGTGATCCGACATTTGGCGCACTAGGTAGGGGTGTGCCGAAGCTTCCTTTCCGTCGCTCCGCATCACGTCGCTTCATCGTCTCCATGGCGGACGCACGTCACGCCCGTGCCGAGCGTTGGGCTGCCCTCTCCACCCGCGTTGCTCGGACGGCCCCTGTCGGCGGGCCACCCCGTCGCTCTCCGTCGCCTGCCGCCAACGTCGCCACCGGCCCGGCAGAGAACGAGCAGCAAGCATCCTCCCTGCACCCCTCGGTGCGACAGGACGGCCGCACAGCCACTCCATCGCTGACTCCCGCTGGTTCGTCATCTCACGCTCGTCAAGTTCCCACGGACACGTGGGCCGCGCTCCTCATGGCGCACGAGCTCCTGCGCTACCGCCCAGTCGACGACCTCTACGAGGACTGGCTTGACCGCATCGCCGAGCTTGTCTGTGCTGTAGGGGCTCCCCTGCGCCGTCCCACTCTCTGCCTCGCCCTCCGCCAGCCATGGGCGACGCAGATCATGAAGCACGTCCACCACCTCTGCCCCAAGACGGCGCCCTAGCGCCAAGGTACGCGGCTCCACGGCGCGACCCACCACGTCCGGCGCCTGCGCGTGAAGAAAGAAGCTGTCAAGAAGTCCCTCGACCGCAAGCGATCGCTCCGCCACTCCTTGCTCTGCCGCACCAGGATCATTTGTTGCGGCAAGGCCCTGTGCCGCTTGCCGTAGCGGCACGCGGGCGCCAAGACCAAGCTTCACCTACAAGGCGGGCCCCGGCGACCACGGCTGGCTGCCGCGCCTTCACCCCTGAGCTGCGCAGCATCGCCTGATACATCTCCAACGTATCTATAATATTTGATTGCTCCATGCTATATTATCTACTGTTTTGGACATTATTGGGCTTTATTATCCACTTTTATATTATTTTTGGGACTAACCTATTAACCAGAGGCCCAGCCCAGAATTGCTGTTTTTTTGCCTATTTTAGGGTTTCGAAGAAAAGGAATATCAAACGGAGTCCAAACGGAATGAATACTTCGGGAACGTGATTTTCTCAACGAACAAGACCCGGGAGACTTGGACCCTTGCCAAGAAAGAAAAGAGGAGTCCACGACGTAGGGGGGCGCGCCTACCCCCCCCCCCCCCCCCAGGCGCGCCCTCCACCCTCGTGGGCCCCCTGTTGCTCCACTGACGTACTCCTTCGTCCTGTATATACCTACGTACCCCCAAACGATCAAATACGGAGCCAAAACCCTAATTCCACCACTGTAACTTTCTGGATCCACGAGATCCCATCTTGGGGCCTGTTCCGGAGCTCCGCCGGAGAGGGCATCGATCACGGAGGGCTTCTACATCAACACCATAGCCCCTCCGATGAAGTGTGAGTAGTTTACCTCAGACCTACGGGTCCATAGTTATTAGCTAGATGGCTTCTCCTCTCTTTTTGGATCTCAATACAATGTTCTCCCCCTCTCTTGTGGAGAACTATTCGATGTAATCTTCTTTTTGTGGTGTGTTTGTTGAGCCCGATGAATTGTGGGTTTATTATCAACTCTATCTATGAATAATATTTGAATCTTATCTGAATTCTTTTATGTATGATTGGTTATCTTTGCAAGTCTCTTCGAATTATCAGTTTGGTTTGGCCTACTAGATTGATCTTTCTTGCAATGGGAGAAGTGCTTAGCTTTGGGTTCAATCTTGCGATGTCCTTTCCCAGTGACAGTAGGGGCAGCAAGGCACGTATTGTATTGTTGCCATCGAGGATAACAAGATGGGGTTTTCTTCATATTGCACGAGTCTATCCCTCTACATCATGTCATCTTGCTTAAGGCA
Organism: Triticum urartu; assembly: GCF_056163025.1. Taxonomy (NCBI): domain Eukaryota; kingdom Viridiplantae; phylum Streptophyta; class Magnoliopsida; order Poales; family Poaceae; genus Triticum; species Triticum urartu. The sequence goes on along the minus strand of NC_141874.1, from coordinate 365,494,864 downwards.
TTACTCATTTTTTAACTTAATACTCTAGATGCATGCTGGATAGCGGTCGATGAGTGGAGTAATAGTAGTAGATGCAGGCATGAGTCGGTCTACTTGTCTCGGACGTGATGCCTATATACATGATCATACCTAGATATTCTCATAACTATGCTCAATTCTGTCAATTGCTCAACAGTAATTTGTTCACCCACCGTAGAATACTTATGCTCTCGAGAGAAGCCACTAGTGAAACCTATGGCCCCCGGGTCTATCTTCATCATATTAATCTCCTACTACTTAGTTATTTCCTTTTCTATTTACTTTGCCTTTATTTTACTTTGCATCTTTATCATAAGAATACCAAAAAAATTATCTTATCATATCTATCAGATCTCACTCTCGTAAGTGGCCTTATAGGGATTGACAACCCCTATTTGCGTTGGTGCGAGGATTTACTTGTTTTGTGCAGGTACGAGGGACTCACATGTAACCTCCTACTGGATTGATACCTTGGTTCTCAAAAACTGAGGGAAATACTTACGCTACATTGCTGCATCATCCCTTCCTCTTCGGGGAACACCAATGTAGTGCTCAAGAGGTAGCAAGAAGGATTTCTGGCACCGTTGCCGGGGAGGTCTACGCAAAAGTCAACATACCAAGTACCCATCACATACCCTTATCTCCCGCATTACATTATTTGCCATTTGCCTCTCGTTTTCCTCTCCCCCACTACACCCTTGTCGGTTTATTCGTCCTCTCTCTCTCTATCCTCCCTCTCTTTCTCTATTTGCCTCTTTTTGCCCGCTTGCTTTTTGTTTGCTTGTGTGTTAGTTTGTTTGCTTGTCATTATGGCTAGTCCTTTACCTTCTACCTCTATGTCTGAAATTGGGGAAACTATTGTCGATAATAATTCTGATGCTCCTACTAAAGAACCCACTATCTCACATACAAAAAGACTCCGTGTTGGTAGTGGTAATATTATTGGAAAAGGAGTTATTCAAGATTTCTTTACTTGTGTCGGTGCTTTACCCTCTATGGGTAGTTCTATACCTCATAGAACTACTAGTCTTGCGGATGCTATGCCATGCTTGTAGTTGAACTTGAAAGACAATTCATGCACATGCATCCTTCCATACAAAGGATTTTTCTGGAATCTTCTAATATTGAGCATTCTTCTGTTAAGCGTGCCGCTACTATATTTTTGGCTCATGAGTTTAGATTAATAATAAAAGAGGCCAAAGAAATATTTGCACATTATAGGGTGGATGCTTGCCGTCCTCCCATAGAGGCTATCCTCTTTGATCAAGAAGAAATAATGCATTTTCAATCTCTAGACTATGTTGCTTTCAATGAAAATCTTAGAAAAAGGGTTCCTACCAATGTTTTAGTTGATAGAATTTCTGAACTTAATGATGATTTGGCTATTCGAAATAACAAACTAGGATATTCTCTTGAATATAGGCTCACAAAGTTCTGTCAAAAGAATGCTTATGATGATGAATTGGTTGTGCAATATGAAGGACCAAAGGAGGAACCTATTCCTCCCAAGGTTGATCTTGGAGACTTTTGTCCCATTAAATTAAGCCCTTTTGATTACTTTTGCTTGCCTCAAAGAAAACTTGCTGCCGAAGGTAGAGAATATGAAATGAGTTTTAATAATCTATCTTACTATTATGCCAATACCTAGATCTATTCTTGCTTGTTATGCCTAGCTAGGGGCGTTAAACGATAGCGCTTGTGTTTCCATAGATCTATTCCTGCTTAGTAATAAATAATTTATCTAGCCTCTGTTTTTGTTGTGTTTTTTGTGTTTAATTAATGTTTGTGCCAAGTAGAACCGTTGGGAAGACTTGGGGAAAGTCTTGTTGAACTTGCTGTAAAAAACAGAAACTTTAGCGCTCACGATAACTGCTGTCATTTTTATTTGGAAAGTGATATTTAGTTAATTATTTCTTAAGATTATTAATAGATAAATTCCTCACGTCCAGCAATTTATTTTAGAATTTTTGGGGTTCCAGATCTTGCGCTAGCTACAGATTACTACAGACTATTCTGCTTTTGACAGATTCTGTTCTTCGTGTGTTGTTTGCTTATTTTGATGAATCTATGGCTAGTAAAATAGTTTATAAACCATAGAAAAGTTGGAATACAGTAGGTATAACACCAATATAAATAAATAATGAGTTAATTACAGTACCTTGAAGTGGTCTTTTATTTTCTTTCGCTAACGGAGCTCATGAGATTTTCTACTTTAAGTTTTGTGTTGTGAAGTTTTCAAGTTTTGGGTAAAGATTTGATGGATTATGGAACAAGGAGTGGCAAGAGCCTAAGCTTGGGGATGCCCATGGCACCCCCAAGATAATCTAAGGACACCTAAAATCCAAAGCTTTGGGATGCCCCATAAGGCATCCCCTCTTTCGTCTACTTCTATTGGTAACTTTACTTGGAGCTATATTTTTATTCGCCACATGATATGTGTTTTGCTTGGAGCGTCTTGTATTATTTTAGTCTTTGCTTTTTAGTTTACCACAATCATACTTTCTGTACACACCTTTTGAAAGAGCCATACATGATTTGGAATTTGTTAGAATACTCTATGTGCTTCGCTTATATCTTTTAGAGCACTGTGGTGGATTTGTTTTATAGAAACTATTGATCTTTCATGCTTCACTTAGATTATTTTGAGAGTCTTAATAGCATGGTAATTTGCTTAAAATCCTAATATGCTAGGTATTCAAAGTTAGTAAAATTTCCTTAAGAGTGTTTTGAATACTAAGAGAAGTTTGATGCTTGATGGTTGTTTTGAGATATGGAGGTAATAATATCAAAGTCGTGCTAGTTGAGTAGTTGTGAAATTGAGAAATACTTGTGTTGAAGTTTGCAAGTCCTGTAGCATGCACGTATGGTAAACATTATGCAACAAATTTGAAACATGAGGTGTTATTTGATTGTCTTCCTTATGAGTGGCGGTCGGGGACGAGCGATGGTATTTTCCTACCAATCTATCCCCCTAGGAGCATGCGCGTAGTACCGAGGTTTTTGATGACTTGTAGATTTTTGCAATAAGTATGTGAGTTCTTTATGACTAATGTTAGTCCATGGATTATACGCACTCTCACCCTTCCATCCTTGCTAGCCTCTTCGGTACCGTGCATTGCCCTTTCTCACATTGAGAATTGGCGCAAACTTCGCCGGTGCATCCAAACACCGTGATATGTGTCAGGACCCCGATTCGAAGTCACATCGATCTAGCCGGTAACACCTCATATCACATTGCAGCCTCATGCACGGTATCCCCACGGGTGTCGCCTTACCATGGCCCGGGACCGTTTGCGCCTTTTGGCTCACGTATATGATAGTATCACTAGCGTCCATATGACAGAGAACCCGGGCCGACATGGCTACTCGAGAACCCAAAGCGGCACAGACCTATGGAGACAGGCATACATGAATCACATCGAGCATGTCGGTCATCAGCGAGTGAATCCAGGCTGTAGCACTGGGCTAACAGGACTCCGGGAAACCCGGGCTGTAGCAGGCTAGGCAGGACTCCGGATGTCACCGCATGACATTTCCCCGAAGGGGCAGACATAGGAAAAAAGTGAAACACATGCCTGCCAGTCAAGTGTCCTGAGCAGTAGTGCTGGGCTAGTAGGACTCCGGTGAACCGGGCTGTAGCGGACTACTATGGCTCGAGGAACACTAGACTACATTTCCCCATAAGAAAGGCTACCAAGGATAAACAACTAGATTGTCGGATCCCACACATACCAAGCATTTCAATCATACACACAATATGCTCGATATGTGTAAATACAACATGGCATCACAACAAAACTCTACAACTCAAGCACTTTATTTAAAGGCTCCAGAGAGCCATACATAACATGTTCATACAGGTAGGGGTCACATGACCCGACACTCAAGTCATACAAGCATACAAGCACATGCGGAAGCAAATAGTCTGAGTACAGACACTAGAAAGAAAGAAGGCTTCTCGAAGCCTGTCTATCTACATAGGGCCCTCCATGGTCAGGATCACCACCTGGGTGGCTAGTCACTCGTCGACACCAAGGTCTACGTAGAACCCATCGGAAGGGGCGGTGTTGTCGTGTGGAAACAGTAATTAAACAAACATGAGTACAAAGGTACTCAGCAAATCTTCCATCAGAACCTACTATACATGCTCATTCTCAAGAAGGTGGTGGAGTTATTGCAGCAAGCCAGCTTTGACTCTTGGCTAAGCTATCCTATGGGACACCACTAGTAAAATAGTTTTCGCACACGAGTCCACTAATCACAACACAATACTCCACCGGGGATCCTCCCTCGTCATCCTACGAGAGGGCCATCCTCGGTACTCACACTTATCTTGAGTCTTTTAGTAGTATCCATTAACTTGTCTATGAACTGTATAGGCAACCAAGTAGTCCTTTACCGCGGACGCGGCTATTCGAATAGATGATGTTAACCCTGCAGGGGTGTACTTCTTCATACATGCTCTCACCACTTACCGCCATTTACACGACATGTACTCGGCAACCTTCAAGCGGTAGCCCAACGAGGGTGTCGTCCACGGCCTACCTAAACACTCAAGTCTCTAGTCCAGGTTTATCGCCTATCCAGGTTCCATCCACAGGGAGTCCGGCCGAGGTTTCCACATACGGCCCCGAACGATGTGAACAGGGTTCCCGAGACACCAAACGGGTGACTCGGTACACCGTGCCACGGTGTATCTACCGCAACATAGCCCACCCCTAGGGTCAGTGCTACGCACGGCCGCCAACACATAACCTACAAACACCAGAAACTAGTTGCAACTCCTAGACAGAGTACTAGAGTGATTAAGAAGCCGAGAGGGTCCATTGGTTTCGGGCCCAATGTATGGTAGTAACTGAATCTTAAATCACACATACAGATCTCAGTTCTTAGGGATGGCCTCAATAAAACAACCCACCATGTACTCCTACATGGCCTCTCATCGATACCTTTACCAAAACATGTTCAACACATCCCTCACATTACCGACATAATCATTTCACTCTAGCCCATCACCCAGATGAACCAGACCTGACACAACTCTAAGCATAGCAGGCATAGCAAGGTAGGAAACACAAACATGGCTCAATCAAATCCTACACATGCTAGTGGGTTTCATTTAGTTACTGTGGCAATGACAGGTCATGCAGAGGATAAGGGTTCAACTACCGTAGCACACAACAGTTTGAAACGATGTTGTCTTAATGCAGTAAATGAGAGCAGAGGTGAGAACATGGGATTGTATCGATATGATCAATGGGGCTGCTTGCCTGATGGAGTGGTAGTAGGGTACTGCCCTTCAGTTGGATACTCGGAGATATCCTCGGAGGTAGAACCTACCACGAAGGACACACATAACGTAATCAACACATGACAATATGCAACAATATGATGCATGCTATGACATGGCAAAATGATGTGTCCTGCCTAATGCAATGTGAAACAAGTTGAAAAGGGTCCATTTGGACCAAAGATTCAAATGGAAGTTAAAGTTCTTATGCATAAAAAGTGTATTAGCTTGTTTCACCTAAACAGCAAGGTTAAAGTGGTTTATCACGCATGAAACCATTACAGATGGATAGATTGAATTTTTCTGATCATTTTTCATATATAATTTGTTTGATTTGGAGCTATGGTTGATTTTCTATGATTTTTAGAAGTTTTGGCTATTTTCTGGAATTTCCTATATAAAAATAAATTCAGAAAATGAATAATTGCGTCAGCATTAGGTCACGCTGATGTCAGCAGGTCAACAGGTGCCCTCCAGGTCAAACCTAACCTGGGGGACCCACTGGTCAGTGACTCAGTTAGTTAACTGAGTTAATTAGAGTTAAACTAAATCTACTAAAAATGTCAGCAGGGCTGGGCCCACATATCAGTGGCTCAGGGATAGTTTAGCAAGGGGATTAACACTAACAGTGGTGATTAGCACTAACTAACACCTAACTAATCCAGTTAGGGCCGGCCCCACATGTCAGGACTCGGGTGGGGCCCAGCCGGGGTCAAAGTGGGTCAACCCCACCGGCATTAAGCCGCCGGCGAGGACAGACGCGGCGGAGGCGTCGGGATTCCTCCTCCGGCGACCAAATGGCCAGCGGAGGGCATCTACGTGCTGCCGGTGAGCTCGCACGCCGAGTGGAGAAAGCGCTGTGTGCGGGGGTGGCTGAAGATGACGCCGACGTCGAGTCAGGCGGCGGCCGGAGTTCGGGTGTGCACGGAAATGGTGTTAGGAGGCACGGCAGGGGGCGCAGAAGGGTGCTACGGCCTCCTGGGGGTGCACTGAGCACGGTGACACGCTCAGCTGCGGCTATAGGTGACGGTGGCCACGGCGGCGGCATGGCTGGCGGAGCCAAGCTCCCGGCCGTGATGGCCAACGGGGTTAGGTGCAGCTAGGGTGACGTGGCTAGGGGGAGAAGGAAGAGAAGCTCACAGGGAGTGCAGGAGTGGCCTCGGCGTGCTCGGGGAAGCACCAGAGCGAGCGGAGCGGCGAGGGGGATCTCCGGCGATCGAGGTTGAGGAAGATGGCGATAGCGGCGTTGCAGTGCGTCCGAGGCGTCGTGGCTCGCCTGTGAGGAAGAGGAAGACATCGGTGGTGCTCTGGGACACGTCGAAGAGACGAGAGGGGGTCGATGGCCGCGGTGAACGGCGACGGTGGCGACGAGTTCCTCTCGGGAGGGAATGGGGAGAGAGACAGAGGAGGGAGAGGGGCACGGGGAGAGTGGGGAAAATAAGAGGGGGACGAGGGAGAGTGCATGGCAGTCGTAGACGATGTCCTGGGCATCGGCAGAAGCAGGAGGAGGCCGGCGTGTGGCTGCGGGCGCCGGGCACGCGCCTCTCGTCCTCTTGGCGAGAGGAGGGGGATGACTGGCGGTAGCCAGTGGGCTGGGCCGAGCTGGGCCAGGCCAGGGCGACAGGTAAGTCCTCTGTTCCCTTGTTTTCTCTTTTTTTTATTTGCTCTGCTCTGTGTATTGAAATGATTAAAATACCATTCCATTTCTAAAAATCCTGGAAATATTCAGAGGCACATTTGAAAATATTCTCAACTGCCTAAAAATACTTCCAAGAGTATTTGAGCACTTTAAAATATTTATAGTATTTAAAATGCCCAAATTCAAATACTTATGGCTTGTTCAAAAATCCAGAATGGCTCCATAATTTACAAGACCATTTTTGGCAGTGGTTTAAAGCAGAACCAAAAATGGTGGGCTTTTATGAAGGGCATTTTGGGTTCATTGAAAATCCAATTGTTGGAAATTAGCATTCTCAGGGGGGGTGTTGGGGTTGATTAGCCCCCATTTCAAGTTTAAAAAAATTTAAACATGACGCACATGTTCATCCAATCCTAATGCATGACTAAAAGCAGGGATGTGACAACTCACCCCCACTCAAAAGAATCTCGTCCCGAGATTTAGGATCCTCCGGGAAGAACGTGGGGTACTCGAGTCGAAGACGATCCTCCCTTTCCCAAGTGGCTTCTTTCTCGGAATGGTGTGACCATTGAACCTTGAGAAACCTGATATTATGGCCTCGAGTGGTACGCTCGGCTTGATCAAGGATACGAACGGGATATTCCCGATATGAGAGGTTATCTTGTAGATCAAGCGTTTCATGGTCCACTCCACGGATAGGATCCGCGAAGCAACGCCTGAGTTGAGAAACGTGGAAGACATCATGAACTCTGGAAAGATGCGAAGGTAGTTCCAATTGGTAGGCAACTTCTCCTCATTTGGCAAGAATGCGAAAGGGTCCAATGTAACGAGGAGCCAATTTTCCTTTGATACCGAAACGATGGGTTCCCTTTAACGGAGTAACCCGAAGGTAAGCCTTCTCGCCGACTTCATAAGTCATGAGCTTATGTTTACGATCATATTGGCTCTTTTGGCGAGATTGGGCTGTTTTCAATTTCTCACGAATAACGCGAACCTGCTCTTCTGCTTCCTGAATCATATCCGGGCCAAAGAGTTGTCTTTCCCCGGTTTCTGACCAGTTAAGAGGCATTCGACATTTTCGTCCATAGAGAACTTCGAAAGGAGCTTTTCCCAAGCTAGCTTGATAACTATTGTTATAAGAAAACCGCGTGAATGGATGGCATTTCTCCCAACCCATTCCGAATGAGATGACAGAAGCTCGGAGCATATCTTCCAAAATTTGATTGACTCGCTCTACTTGACCACTTGATTGAGGATGGAATGCGGTGCTAAAAGAGAGACAAGTTCCCATAGCATTTTGGACACTTTCCCAAAATCAAGAGGTGAAAAGACTCCCATGGTCTGAGTTAATTTCCAATGGGACACCATGAAGAGATACTACTCGGGAGATGTATAATTCAGCTAGCTGGCTAGCGGTGATACTCTCACGAACAGGTAGAAAGTGGGCTACTTTGGAAAGACGGTCGATCACGATGAAGATGGCATTATTCCCTCTCTTGGTCCTTGGAAACCCAGTAATGAAATCCATACTCATTTTATCCCATTTCCACTTAGGAATAGCCAAAGGTTGAAGGGTGCCAGCAGGCCGTTGATGCTCTGCTTTAACACAACGACAAACGTCGCAATTAGCAATGTATTGAGCGATTTCTCTCTTCATCCTAGTCCACCAAAACCTCTGGCGTAGGTCTTGATACATTTTAGTACTACCGGGATGAATGGTGAGAGGGGATTCATGAGTTTCCTTAAGGATCACCCACCTCAGGTTTCGTGCCTTGGGAACCACTAAGCGGTTTCCAAAGTATACGACACCTTGATCATCAACGGAGAAACAATTCGCGACTCCTTTGTTAATGTTTCTCTTAACACGGGAGATTCCCGGATCTACCTTCCGTGCCTTGATGATCTGATCCGTAAGGGTCGGTTTCGCCACCAGGGTGGATAGGAATCCTCGAGGAACAATGTGAAGATTAAGCTTACGAAATTCCTCATGGAGAAGTGGTTGACTTTGTTGTAACATCAAGTTGTTACAATAGGATTTACGACTTAGTGCATCAGCCATGACATTGGCTTTGCTCGGGGTGTAAGTTATTACTAAGTCGTAATCTGAGATCAACTCGACCCAACGTCTTTGCCTGAGATTCAAATCCGGTTGGGTGAAGATATATTTCAAACTTTGGTGATCGGTGAATATCTTGCAACAATTACCGAGGAGGTAATGTCGCCAAGTTTTAAGTGCATGGACTACACCTGCAAGCTCTAGATCATGTGTGGGATAATTTTCCTCATGTGGGTGTAATTGCCGTGAAGCATAGGCAATTACCTGACGATCTTGCATGAGTATGCAACCTAGTCCTTGTCGCGAGGCGTGGCAATACATAATAAAGTCCTTGGAGAAATCTGGTGGTACCAGTACGGGAGCAGATGTCAGTCGTCTTTTCAGTTCCTGAAAGCTGAACTCGCACTGTGGAGTCCACTCAAACTTTTTATCTTTCTTGAGGAGTTCAGTTAGAGGTTTAGCAACCTTAGAGAAATTCTTGACGAAGTGGCGGCAATAGCTCGCTAAGCCAAGGAAGCTCCGAACTTGCTTGACCGTCTTATGTGGAGTCCAATCAAGGACGGCTTGAACTCGCTCAGGATTGACAGCAATACCCTTACCAGAGATTACATGGCCTAGATAGGTCAGTTCTGTCGGCGTTCTGGGAACGGGGGTCCCCAGACTTGCCTGCCTGCGGCCTGTGGCGTGGCTCAAAAGGGGGCCCAGCGTGGCCCATCTTCACCAACACAAACCCAAGACCCTCGTGAGGGGCCAAGCCTCACGGGGCGGACGACGCGGAGCTTCCTCAGGCACGGCCTCGTCAGGCTGGCTCACGAGGAGGCAGAGAGATCAAGGCGGGGTACCTCACGAGGTGCCCGTGACGCAAGCCATGACAACCGAGGGCGACAGGCGGGTGCCAGCCCGCACAGTGTCCTCCTTTCCTCTTTGGTGCAAAGGGGGCAAGCGCAGCCGCGGAGTACCGAGGCATCAGGCAAAGGTTGCCATTTCGGTGCAACGAGACCAAGACCAGGAGGACTACGAGACGGAGGTCACCATGGAGCCAAAGACAGCGTCTTCACCAGAGCTTTGCGCAGGCGAAGACTACTGTTGTCAGGATAGCTAGTACTAGCTGCCCCCCTTTAAATTAGCCCGCCATTGTTGGCTCCCTTCCCGCTCGATATTTGGGAAGAGGACCAGGGCCCCTATAAATAGGACCGGCCACCCGCTAGACAGGGGAGAGAGGACCGAGGGCAAAAAGAAAGAAAGAGAGAGAGAGAGAGAGAGAGAGAGAGAGAGAAGGGCGACTGAGCTCCACCCAGCAGTTCATCGCCCCAGCCAAGAACAGACCCTCGCGAGGCTGTTCTTCCTTGTATTGTTCATCATCATCAGCCTAAGAGGCAATCCACCACACCACACACTGGAGTAGGGTATTACACCACAACGGTGGCCCGAACTAGTATAAACCCTATGTCTCTTGTGTTGTTCTTTCCTTAGTTTAGATCCTAGCAAGGCGGAGGGGTGCAGGTAGGTAGGAGACGAAAGCTCCATGCGCACCCCAGTGTTCGAACCTCAAGGGTCTGCCGGAACCCGAAATCCGACATTTGGCGTGCCAGGTAGGGGTGCGCCGGGATTCGTCTTCCACCACCCCGTTCTCCTCCGACCATCACGCCCATGTCTGACGCTCGTCCGGCCCGCGCCGAGCGCCGGGCCGCGCTTGCTTCCTGCGTTGCCCAGACGGCCCCTGTTGGCGGGCGGCCTCGCCGTTCCCCATCACCTGCCGTCAACGCCGCCACCGGCCCGGCAGGGGACGAGCGGCAAGCATCGTCCCAACATCCGTCCGTGCGACAAGACGGCCGCACCGCAACTCCCTCGCTCACCCCAGCTTGTTCTTCATCCCGTGTGCTCCGCGCGCCCATGGAGGCTCGAGCTGCACTCATCGCGGCGAACGAGCTCCTGCGCTACCGCCTCGTCAACGACGTCTACGAAGAATGGCTCGACCGCGTCGCCGAGCTCGTCCGCGCCGCAAGGGGCTCTCCTGCGTTGTCCGTTCCACTGCATCGCACCCCGCCCTGCGCGGGCAATGAAGCTCCGGCGGCGCCCCGACCGCCTCCTCCTCAGGAAGGCGCCATGGATCCAAGGCGCGTGGCCCCTGGGCGGAACCTGCTCCGGCAGGCGCCAGCGCAGCAAGAGAGGAGCTGTCAAGAAGTCCCTCGCCCGCAAGAAGCTGCCCGGGCGCTCCCTGCTCCAGCACGTCGCGACCATGCTCCTGCTCCCGCGCGTCAAGACCCCGCGCTGCACCCAGCTGTAGCGCGTGGGGACATGCAAGACCAAGCTTCCCATCATCCAAGGCCTCCCGTGGCCATAGTAGGCTGCCGCGCCTTCACCGCCGAGCTACGCAGCATCGCATGGCCCGGCAAGTTCAAGCCAGACTTGCCTCCTCGCTACGACGGCACGGCTGACCCTGCGGAGTTCCTCCAGCTCTACGAGCTGGGCATCGAAGCTGCCAACGGAGACGAGAAGGTCATGGCGAACTGGTTCCCCATGGCACTCAAGGACAGGGCCCGCACCTGGATCCTGAACCTGGCTCCAGGCACAATCTCCTCCTGGGACGAGATGCGCACCCGCTTCATCGCCAACTTCCAAGGCACTCGCGACCGGCCACCCACCGTAAGCGACATGCGCCGCATCAAGCAACAGCCCGGGGAGACCCTGCAGAAGTACATCCAGCACTTCAACAATGCGCGCCTCAAGATTCCCAAGGTGACCGAGGAGGCCATCATCTTGGCCTTCTCCGACGGCGTGCGCGACGTCAAGATGAAGGAGGAGCTGGCGATGCATGAAGACCTGTTCACCTCGTTGGAGCTGTTCAACCTAGCAACCAAGTGCGCCAGGGCCGAGGAATGGCGTCTCTCCCTCCTCGAGCTGCCTGCCGCAGACCCAGAAGAGAAGAAGCCCAAGACCAAGGATGTGAAGCGCAAGGGGGCTACCGTGATCGCGGCAGAACCAGACACCAAGCGAGGCAGAGATCAGCCCGAACCTTCCAAGGGCGGCCGGTACTGTGTGTACCACGACCTCCACACCCACAACACCAACGAATGTCAAGAGCTCCGAGCCGTGCGAGAAGGAAGGATCGACCGTCGCCCTGACAGCAGTGACCGGGGCTACGGCCGAGGAGGAGGAAGGAACGCAGGACGCTGGGAAGACCGTGGCCCACGCCAAGGGTGGCGCGACCAACCTTGCGAGGATCGCTGGCAAGACCAGCCTCGCGAGGATCGCTGGCAAGACCAGCCTCGCGAGGGAGGCTGGAGGGATCAACCTTGCGAGGGGGACTGGAGAGATCAGCCTCGCGAGGATTGCCCGCAAGGCAACGCAGGCCTCCCACCGCTGCCGCCGCAGCCAAGAAGAAACGAATACCGCCACCAGGACGAGGGGGCTGGGGGCTTCCAGGAGCCGCGCGCGATCGCCTGCATCTTGGGCGGGGCACAAGCCCCAGCCTCTCAGCGCATCTTCAAGCAATTCGCCCGCGAAGTGAACGCAGTCCTCCCCAGGCTCGAAGCCACGCGCCCTCTCAGGTGGTCGGCATGCGCCATCACGTTCAGCTCGGCAGATTAGCTCAAGTGTGCGGCTGCAGCCGGAGTCCTCCCGATGCTTTGTTCCCCAATCATCAGCAACGTGGTGGTCACCAAGACCCTCATCGATGGCGGGGCAGGGCTCAACGTCCTGTCCGTGGAAACATTCAACAACCTCCAAGTGCCCTACAGCCAGCTTCAGCCAACCAAGCCTTTCTCCAGTATCACCGACGGCTCCACGGTCCCGATTGGGCAGGTCCGCCTCCCTGTCACCTCCGGGGCACGCGACAACTACCGCACCGAGCTCATCAACTTCGACGTCGCTCACATTCGCCTGCCATACAATGCCATCCTTGGGTACCCAGCGCTGGCCAAGTTCATGGCCGTAACTCACCACGGCTACAACGTCCTCAAGATGCCAGGAAGTGGCGGAGTCATCACGGTGCCCTGTGAAGAGAAGGACGCAGTGTGTTCCCTGGAACGAGCCTTTCAGGCCGCGTCACTGGAAGACCCGGATCGTGGAAGCAGGAGGCCTCCTGAGACCGCCCCTAAGAAGAAGAAGACATCGTCCGGCCCGACCACTCAGGAGGTAGGCCCCTCTGGGCCCGCGCCTGCCCAGGGGGAACCTCCTTCCATCGCATAGGAAAGCGCGCCCAGCGCCCTCCTCAGGCAGGGCTCGGGGGCTCTCCCCTGGAGGGCCACCGACCTAGCTAGGGTCACGAGGGAGGCGCTTGGGCACCACATGGAGGCGTGTTTCGAAGAACATTTCCCTCAAGAAGGAGCAAGGAAAGGAGATCCAGACCCTCAGGAGTTCATCAGCAAGGCCATTCAGGAGCTACAGGAGTCAAGAGTCATGAAAGGCGGCCGCCGCCTACCAGCAGTGGCTCCCCATCCAAGCGAGGATGGTGTGCTGCGCATCTGCATCGACATACCAGGGCTCAACCGAGTCGCCTCTCTGGAGCGCCTCTGGCCCTCGCGAGTGGGGCGCTGCGGAGGCCCACCCCACAGCTACGTTCGCATGCCTTACGGCCTGCCGAGCGCGGCTGACGCGTACCAGCGCCTCATGAGGTGCATCACGGAGGCACGAGAGGCCAGGCGTTCCGCTGCCCTGACAGGGATGGAGATGGCCCGCGAGGAGCCGCCAGCGCCTCCGGAGCCGCCAGCGCCTCCGGAGCCTCCTGAGGCCCCTGGGCCTGGGGGCTCGTGAGGATCGGCTCCCGCAGCCCACCGAGCCTGCTACATCAACGCTCTTTTGTCCTCAACATCATCGGGTAACACCTTTCTAGTTTTACTTCTAGCTGGGAGCGCCCCCCCAGGGCTGCATTATTCCCAGGCCGCGTGGGTCTGTCCCTGCGACGTCTATCCCTTTTTTTATTCCATGTTGTTAGCTTACCTTGTTGGGGGTGCCCCTCAGGCTGCATGATCCCCAAGCCGCTCGAGCCAGGCCCAGTGGCATGTATCCCATTTGCGTCTATTTCCGATTATGCGTTAGACCCAGCATGCTTGATTATTTGATGCCGGTCCACGACACCTCTTCTTCTCCATGCCGACCACTTGCACGTTAAAGGGGGGGTACCTGAGCATGGCGACTCAGGGCTCTTACTCGCTCTCCAGCCCTCACCCTCTGGCCTTGTCCATGGCATCGTGACCTGGCATACCAGCGACGGCTGAGACCAGCTCGAGGGCCGGGACCCGAGGACGTAGAGTGCCGACATCTAACCAAATTTGCAGGAACGCATCACAAGATAAGGCCCAGTGTCAGGTGCAACCCGCCTAGAGGTAGGGCCCCGTGAGTCCCGCGCTGGCTCACGGGTGCCCAGATACACCTCGCCAGGCCCTACCGTGCCAGCCACGTGTCAGGGCGGGGCTGTACACGCACCGGGGGCTCCTCCCGGAGGAGGGCCCCATCCCACTGTAACACCCTCGATGCGACTATGGCTCCCACGTGTCGAGGCACGACTTAGAGACATAATCGCATTGAAGGCATATGTCGCAAGTTAGGCAATCATCACAACATCCCATGTCATATAGATAATAAAAGGGGAGATAACATAGTTGGCTTACACTTGCCACGTCAATCAAGTACATAAAATAGCTTTACATCATTCAAACACTCATGGCCCAACTACGGCGCCAAAATAAAAGATAACCCAACAAGCGACACAGTCCCGATCACCCCAACTGGGCACCACTACTGATCATCAGGGAGAGACACGTAGTATCGTTGAGAGTCCTCGTCGAACTCCCACTTGAGCTCAAGCGCGTCACCTGGAGCGGAATCATCAGGCCCTGCATCTGGTTTGGAAGTAATCTATGAGCCACAGGGACTCAGCAATCTCGCACCCTCGCGATCAAGACTATTTAAGCTTAATAGGAAAGGCAAGGTAAAATATGTGGAGCTGCAGCAAGCGACTAGCATATACGGTGGCTATCCTGTTCGCAAAAGAGAGCGAGAAGAGAGGGTAAAGCGCGAACGAGAAACTAGAGAACACCCTGCGCAAGCATTACTCCAACACCGTGTTCACTTCCCGGACTCCGCCGAGAAGAGACCATCACGGTAACTCACACGGTTGATTCATTTTAATTAAGTTAAGGTTCAAGTTATCTACAACCGGACATTAACAAATTCCCATCTGCCCATAACCGCGGGCACGACTTTCGAAAGTTCAAATCCCTGCAGGGGAGTCCCAACTTAGCCAATAACAAGCTCTCACGGTCAACGAAGGAATAGACCTCCTCCCGAGACGTTTCGATCAGACTCGGTATCTCGGTTCTTCAAGACACTTCGACAGGTTAAAACAAGACCAGCAACACCGCCCGAATGTGCCGACAAATCCCGATAGGAGCTGCACATATCTCGTTCTCAGGGCACACTCAGATGAGCTCTCCATACAACTAAAACCAAACCTCGAGTTTCCCCGAGGGGGCGCTGCACAGGACTCTAGTTCGGACCAACACTCAGAGGAGCACTGGCCCGGGGGGGGTTTAAATAAGATGACCCTCGGGCTCCGGAAACACAAGGGAAAAGAGGCTAGGTGGCAAATGGTAAAACCAAGGTTGGGCATTGCTGGAAAAGCTTTAATCAAGGCGAACTATCAAGGGGTTCCCATTATAACCCAACCGCGTAAGGAACGCAAAATCCGGGAACATAACACCGGTATGACGGAAACTAGGGCGGAAAGAGTGGAACAAAACACTAGGCGAGAGGCCGAGCCTTCCACCCATTACCAAGTATATAGATGCATTAAGATAACAAGGCAATATAATGATATTCCAACAAGTAAATAAATGTTCCAACAAGGAACGGTCTCCAATCTTCACCTGCAACTAGCAACACTATAAGAGGGGCTGAGCAAAGCGGTAACATAGCCAATCAATGGTTTGCTAGGACATGGTGGGTTAGAGGTTTGACATGGCAATTTGGGAGGCATGATAAGCAAGTGGTAGGCATCGTAGCATAGGCATAGCAAAAGAGCGAGCATCTAGCAAAGCAAAGATAGTAGTGATTTCGAGGGTATGATCATCTTGCCTGCAAAGTTGTCAGAGTTGACTGGATCCTCGAAAGCAAACTCAACGGGCTCCTCATTAGCAAACTTGTCTCCCGGCTCGACCCAACCAAGACAAACAAGCAAACGGAACACAATCAACCACGTGCAAAGCTCAAACAATATGATGCAAGGATGGTATGCTATGCGGGATGCGATGCGGGATGCATATGCAAGATTTGACGAGGAACGAATGAACCTGGCCTCAACTTGTAAATCCAAGTGTGCCACTGGAAATATGAGATGAAATCTCTTGAAAACGATATAAAGAACGCCGGAATCGGAGTTACGGTTTGGAAATGGCAAGCGATTCAAATATGACGACGTTCTGCGATTTACAGCAAGTAGCCGTCTAAATGCAACAAGATGAACATGCTACAGCACCCAAACAAGGCATCAAAATAAAGGGCAGGAATCCATTCATGAAGCTTAACAAAAGTCTAGCACTGAGCTACGGCCAATTCATCCATTAATAGGTTCAAACAAGCATGGCAAAAATGCATTTGACAACCAGATCTCAGACTTAGTGAAATTAACACTTGTCTAGAATTTCGGATCAGATAGCACTCTTTGGAGCATGAAAACAATATGCTACAGGACCTGAACATGCCAAAGTAAAGCATGGCATGGAGCTACTCAAAGAGCTTAACAAAAGTCCCTTAGTGACCTTGAGCCAAAAGGGATCAGAAAATACAATTGCAAGCATGTGAGCATGGCAAAAACATAATCAGTTCTCAGACTTAGTGAAAACTGGAGCATGCTGAAACAGATATCAAGTAGGCATGTTTACGAGCTCGATGGACTCACCATAGAGGAAGTCATAACGAGCTAAGCATACACCCATCAAGAATACACAAAATGCAAGCTAGACATGGCAAGAACAATAGCATAGCATGCACGGTTCAACTACAACATCCCCGGCAAAATTGCTAACAAGTAGACAATCTGCCCAGATTCATGAAATGACAAAAGTAGAGCTCGATTGACTCAAGCTAGGGTGCTCCAAAATTGCAAACAAAGACATGGATGGATAGAGCACTACAAGATTAACAAAACATCCTTAATGATCATCATCAAAAGAGGCACGGATCACCAGGAAACAACATGAACATATGGCCATATGAGATAACCAGCTCAAGGACTTGGTGGAAATGCAAAGTCCCTGAAATCAGCATTAACAAATGCCTCACTTTGCAAGCTTGTGCTAGTCACCACACACATCAAAAAATACATGGGTTGCACCTCTGGAAAGATGGCAAAACCCTTAACAAAACATATGTAGAGCTCAGGGGCATATCATGCACACAATAATCATGGCAAAAATGACAAATATCTAATTGGAGCAGCAGATCTGACAATTATCTCAAATAGCACTCTTCTAACAGCATTTCGGGCATCAAGATGAACTCAAATGAAAATGATGCAATGAGATGAAATGATGTACTTTTTGAGACGAACATTTGATATGCTATATGCCCAAAACGGAGTTACGGATGCAAAGTTACGATGCGGTGAACAGGAGCAAATTATTAGGGTTTCGGGGCAAAAGTCAACCAAGTTTGGATCTAGATCCAGATTTGGCACTGTTCACGCGCGGACTACGAGGTTCACCGGCTGGACTTGGAGCTCGCCGGAGTCGGACATGGCGCGGAGGAGGGGCTCGCCGGCAGGGAGGAGGAGGACGTCGGCGCGGAGGAGCTCGCCGGCATGGCGGACGCGGCGCGGAGGCGGCGACCCGAGCTCGCCGGGCTTGGCTGCGGGGCGGCAGAGCTCCGAATCGGCGAGGGCGGCGGTCGCCGGAGGCGTCGGGGCGGCGGCCGGCTCAGAGGAAGACGGCGGCGCGCGCGGGGGATGGAGGCGGCGGGGCGACGGGCGCGGTGCGGGCAGCGGGGGCCGGCCTCGGGCCCCGGCGGGCCTGGCGCGGAGATGTGGGGCGCGGAGGCGGCGGCGACACGTGGCAGGCGCGGAGAGGGCGCGGGCGGTGGTGGCGGTTTGTCCGGCCTGATTCGGACGTGTCCGGCCGGCGTGAGGTGGTTTTAGGGTTTGGACGGGGGAGAGATCCGGATTTTTCGTGGGGGTTTTATTTATAGGCATAGAGGGAGCTAGGAGAGTCCAAATGAGGTGCGGTTTTCGGCCACGCGATCGTGAACGAACGCTCTAGATGATGAAGAGGGTTTTGGTGGGTTTTGGGCCAAATTGGAGGGGTGTTGGGCTGCAACACACACGAGGCCTTTTCGGTCCCTCGGTTAACCGTTGGAGTATCAAACGAAGTCCAAATGATACGAAACTTGACAGGCGGTCTACCGGTAGTAAACCAAGGCCGCTTGGCAAGTCTCGGCCCAATCCGGAAATGTTTAATCCCCACACACGAAAGAAAGGTAGAAATGACCACCGGAGGGGAACGAATCGCCGGAATGCAAAACGGACAACGGGGAAAATGTTCGAATGCATGAGATGAACACGTGTGCAAATGCAATGCACATGATGACATGATATGAGATGCATGACAACGATAACAACACACAAAGACAAAAACCCGAACCCGAGAAAATAAAATAACTTAAGGCCAGAAATAGCAAGAGTTGGAGTACATATTGGGTAAATCACATCCGGGGTGTTACAACACTCCACCACTACGAAAGGATCTCCTCCCGAGATCTAGGACTGAAAGAACGCCGGGTACTCAGAACGGAGGTGATTCTCGCATTCCCAGGTAGCTTCACGGTCGGAATGGTGTGACCACTTGACTTTGAGGAATTTGATTAACTTGTTGCGAGTCTTGCGTTCAGTCTCTTCAAGAATAGCAACTGGGTGCTCACGATAAGAGAGATCTTCTTGGAGCTCAATGTCCTCGAAGTTGATGGTGCGGTCAGGAGTCTTGAAGCACTTTCGGAGCTGAGAGACATGGAACACGTCATGAACATTTGCAAAGTTTGAAGGAAGCTCGAGTTGATAGGCGAGGTCGCCTCTCTTGCTGACAATCTTGAAAGGTCCCACATATCTAGGGGCAAGCTTCCCTTTGATACCGAAGCGACGAGTACCTTTCATAGGAGAGACGCGGAGGTAAACATGATCTCCGATCTCAAAAGCCAAATCACGGTGCTTACTATCATAGTAGCTCTTCTGGCGGGATTGGGCTGCTTTGAGGTTATCTCGAATGACTTTGAACATCTCCTCTGCCTCTGTGATTAAGTCATTACCCAAAAGCTGACGTTCACCGGTTTCAGACCAGTTGAGAGGGGTACGGCACTTCCTGCCATACAGAATTTCAAATGGGGCTTTGCCCGAACTTGCTTGAAAACTGTTGTTGTAGGAGAATTCAGCATATGGAAGACAATCCTTCCACTTCATGCCAAAGGAGATCACACAAGCCCTGAGCATATCTTCAAGAATCTAGTTGACACGCTCGACTTGACCGCTAGTTTGAGGATGGAAAGTTGTGCTGAAGCGGATGTTGGTGCCCATGGCCTTCTAAAAAGAATCCCAAAACTTGGAGGTAAAGATGCTGCCACAGTCTGAAGATATCACTTGAGGAATACCGTGCAGAGAGACAATTCGAGAGGTATACACTTCCGCCAATTGAGCTGCAGTGACTGACTCTTTGATAGGCAGAAAGTGAGCCACTTTGGTGAGTTTGTCGATGACAACGAATATAGCATCATTGCCACGCTTGGACTTTGGAAACCCAGTCACGAAGCCCATTTCAATGTGGTCAAACTTCCATTCTGGAATGGCAAGAGGTTGGAGGAGACTCGCTGGCCTTTGGTGTTCTGCCTTCACTCTTCTGCAGACATCACACTCATTCACGAATTGAGCAATCTCGCGCTTCATTCGAGTCCACCAATAAGCCTGTTTGAGGTCCTGATACATCTTCGTGCTCCCAGGGTGGATGGAGAGGAGAGAATTGTGAGCCTCGTTCATGATCACTTTACGGAGGTCACCTTTGGGCACAACAATACGATCCTCGAAGAAGAGAGTATCCTTGTCATCAAGGAGGTAGCCCTTGTACTTGGGTTGACTCTTGGCAATCCCAATCTTCACCTTTTTCACCATAGCATCAAGAAGCTGAGCTTTGCGAAGCTGGTCTTCCAAGGTGGGAGAGACTTGAAGGTTGGCGAGGAAACCTTGAGGAACAACTTGCAGATTAAGTTTGCGGAAAGCTTCACAAAGCTCGGGTTGATAAGGCTTGAGAATCAGACTATTGCAATAAGCCTTTCTGCTCAATGCGTCAGCAATCACATTGGCCTTGCCTGGAGTATACTCGATACTCGGATTATACTCTTGAATCATTTCGACCCATCAAGTTTGCCTGAGGTTGAGATTAGGCTGAGTGAAGATGTACTTGAGACTCTTGTGATCAGTGAAGATGTCCACTTTTCTTCCCAATAAGAGATGTCTCCAAGTCAAAAGAGCATGCACAACTGCCGCCAACTCGAGATCATGAGTGGGGTAGTTCTTCTCGTTGGGCTTCAACTGACGAGAGGTATAAGCCACAACTTTCTTCTCTTGCATCAATACTGCACCAAGACCTTGGAGAGAGGCATCACAAAAGACCTCGTACGGCTTGGATTCATCAGGCGGAGTCAGAACTGGAGCAGTGACCAATTTCTCTTTCAAAGTGTTGAAAGCAATGTCACACTCCGGAGACCAAACGTACTTGACGTGTTTCTGGAGAAGATTTGGGAGAGGCTTCGCGATCTTAGAAAAGTTTTCAATGAATCTTCGGCAATAGCTTGCGAGACCGAGGAAGCTACGGAGTTGCTTCACGTTCTGAGGAGGTTCCCAATTCACAATTGCAAACACCTTCTCAGGATTCACCGCAATGCCCTTGGTAGAGATGATATGACCAAGATAAAGAACCTCATCGAGCCAAAATTCGCACTTGGAGAACTTGGCATAGAACTGGTGTTCCCTCAGCTTATCGAGTACCAAACGCAAGTGCTTGGCATGATCTTCCTTGTTCTTCGAGAAAACCAGAATGTCGTCGAGATAGACCAAAATGAAGTCATTGGTGTAGGCGTTGAAGATGAAGTTCATCATGCGAGAGAACGTCGGAGGAGCGTTGACGAGGCCAAAAGACATGACAGTGTATTCATATGAACCATAGCTTGTCCTGAAAGCCATCTTGGGAATATCTTGCTCACGGATTCGAATCTGATGATAACCCATACGGAGATCAAGCTTGGAGAATACTTGGTCACATTTGAGTTGTTCGAACAGCTCGTTGATGTTGGGAAGTGGGTATTTGTTCTTGATGGTCTTCTTGTTCAATGGACGGTAATCAACACAAAGTCGGTCCGTTCCATCCTTCTTCTTCACAAAAAGAACACCACAACCCCACAGAGAAGAACTAGGCCGGATGAGATCAATTCTCTCTTGAATATCGAGTTGCTTCTTCAGCTCCTTCAACTCTTTAGGTCCGAGCTTGTAAGGATGCTTGCACACAGGTTCCGTGCCAGGCTCAAGATCGATGACGAATTCAACTGGCCGGTGCGGAGGCATTCCTGGAAGCTCTTCTGGAAAGACGTCTTGATATTCGCAAACGACTGGAATTTGCGAGATAGCATCCAGTTCACCCTTCTCATTGAGAGAAAACAAACGGATGGTATCATCACGAGCGGCAAAGACAATTACATCCTCAGACGAATGAGTCAATTGAATCTGCCTGGCAGCACAATCAAGATGCGCCTTGTGCTTAGAAAGCCAATCCATTCCGAGAATAAGATCAATATCCGAATCACCCAGAACAATAGGAGAAGCTAGAAATTTGTAGTCACCCAATGTGATAGTAATATCCGGGATGCAGAAATTAGCTGTCATTTGCTTGCCCGGTGACACGATTTGCAAGGAATTTTGAAGATACTGATAATCGCATTCATACTTCGATGCAAAAGGTTTGGAAATGAAACAGTGCGATGCACTAGTGTCAAAAAGAACTTTTGCAGGGATATCGTTAACAGAAAGGTTACCCATGATGACATCTGACGAGTCCTCTGCCTGAGCTGCATTCACCATATTGACCTTGGCGTACTTGGGGTTATGCTTGACCACAGCTGTACTTGCCGATCTGACAGGAGGAGGAGGAGGGAGACGCCTCTGGTTGAAGCACTTGTTGGCATAGTGACCCTTCTGTTGGCACTTGTTGCACGTGACCTCTGAAAGCGGACGGTGATACAGAGCACTTGATCTTGGAGCTTGAGACGAAGTCTTGTTCTGAAAGCCAGGGTTGGGTGGGTGGGAAGATCCACTGCCACCTTTGCTCTTCTGCTGATACGGCTGACGGAACGGAGGAGGAGGAAGCCAATACTTCTGCTGCTTGGCCACTTGAGTAGAGGAAGAAGGAGTAGCATCTCTGACTCGCTTCTTGGAAGCATCACACCTCAGTTGAGCGGCCTCTTGCTTCAATGCCATGTTGTAGAACTCATCGTACCTCAAGGGCTCAAAGAGAACAAGAGCTAGCTGAATTTCTTCTCTGAGACCACCCCTGAACTGGTATATCATGCTCTTCTTATCAGGGACGTCCTTCTTGGCAAAGCGGGCGAGCTTCTGAAACAACTTGTTGTAGTCATAGACAGACAAAGAGCCTTGCTTCAGGTTGCGGAATTCCTCACGCTTGCTTTCAACCACGCTCTGGGGGATATGATGAGCTTTGAAGTCTTGACGGAACTCATCCCAGGTAATAACACGTCCACCTCTGGAGTCCTTGTACTGCTGGAACCATTCTGCAGCTTGATCTTTGAGTTGGAAAGAAGCAAACTTGACGAAGTCCTCAGGCCTGACATTACTGCACTCGAAATGCTTGCACAGATCCACGAGCCAATCGTCAGCATCAGTTGCCTCAACACAATTGCTGAAAGTCTTTGGCCCGTTAGCAAGGAACTGGTTGAGTGTAGCAAAGTGATTCTGATTGTTGCCTTGGTTGCCTTGGTTCGCTTGATTACGCTCTTGAAGAATTTGCATGATCAACTGTGTGTTTGCATTGGTTGCGGCCATCACAGCTTGCCATGCCTCCGGAGGAGGTGGAGGTGGTGGTGGATCCTGATTCTGATTCTGATTGGTGCTCTTAGCGGGAGCCATCCTGAAGAGGTTGACCACCGTTAGCACATAGACAGATAAAATGAAGCTGAATCCAACGGAATGGAAATTGCAACATAAAGTCTTCACATCCGAACAAAATGAACGAATGCATTCCTCTTGAAATGGTCACATATCCATAAATTGAGAAGCCACTTAGAATTTAGGTAGAGAAATAAATCAACAAGGTACGGATCAAGAACGCATAATCGGTAAGAAATCCCAATCTCAAACCAAATATCCATGGAAGAAGAACTAGAGCTACTTGAATTCCCACCTATGAAACTCCCGAACCTTTCCGGTTATGCAATCAGGTGTTTGGGATACAGGGGAAGCATAATATCTCACCCAAATCTAGCAAATCCTACATCCAGCTGTATCCATCCTTCAACACATAACCGAGAAAAACTTCAGAAACCATCTACCTCAACCTTCGAAAAGCATCTGTTATACAAGTTATGGCGATACTCCCGAACTCCCGCCCCAGTACTGGGTGGCGTCGAGGTTATCTCACCAACGAACTGCATAAAAGAGATTTTCGATGTCGGCATACTAAACTCAGGTATTCCAGAATTGCAACGATAGAATTATGACGACAACACCTCGGAGCTCAACTCCCCGGGACACTTCCACAAAACCCCTGACAGGAGGCACCAAGACAATGTTCTCGTCACAAAACCATCGGAACGATTCCAAGATACCCACGTGATCCTAAATTTTTTTAGTGAAATTTGAGAAGAGAAGAGTCAAAACTCTACGTCAGGATGCCTTACCAGAGCGATGAGGAGACTGGGAAGTAAAAAGAATTCCTAAACTGTCCGATATATAATTCCTAAATGACTCAAAACATTTTTCTAGACACAACTCGGCTGCTAAAAACGATCAAGCAATGGGGCTCCTAAGGTCGGGGAAGGCTCTGATTACCAACTTGTAACACCCTCGATGCGACTATAGCTCCCACGTGTCGAGGCATGACTTAGAGACATAATCGCATTGAACGCATATGTCGCAAGTTAGGCAATCATCACAACATCCCATGTCATATAGATAATAAAAGGGGAGATAACATAGTTGGCTTACACCCGCCACGTCAATCAAGTACATAAAATAGCATTACATCATTCAAACACTCATGGCCCAACTACGGCGCAAAAATAAAAGATAACCCAACAAGCGACACGGTCCCGATCACCCCAACTGGGCACCACTACTGATCATCAGGGAAAGACACGTAGTATCATTGAGAGTCCTCGTCGAACTCCCACTTGAGCTCAAGCGCGTCACCTGGAGCGGAATCATCAGGCCCTGCATCTGGTTTGGAAGTAATCTGTGAGCCACAGGGACTCAGCAATCTCGCACCCTCGTGATCAAGACTATTTAAGCTTAATAGGAAAGGCAAGGTAAAATATGTGGAGCTGCAGCAAGCGACTAGCATATACGGTGGCTATCCTATTCGCAAAAGAGAGCGAGAAGAGAGGGCAAAGCGCGAACGAGAAACTAGAGAACACCCTGCGCAAGCATTACTCCAACACCGTGTTCACTTCCCGGACTCCGCCGAGAAGAGACCATCACGGTAACTCACACGGTTGATTCATTTTAATTAAGTTAAGGTTCAAGTTATCTACAACCGGACATTAACAAATTCCCATCTGCCCATAACCGCGGGCACGACTTTCAAAAGTTCAAATCCCTGCAGGGGAGTCCCAACTTAGCCAATAACAAGCTCTCACGGTCAACGAAGGAATAGACCTCCTCCTGAGACGTTCCGATCAGACTCGGTATCTCGGTTCTTCAAGACACTTCGACAGGTTAAAACAAGACCAGCAACACCGCCCGAATGTGCCGACAAATCCCGATAGGAGCTGCACATATCTCGTTCTCAGGGCACACTCAGATGAGCTCTCCATACAACTAAAACCAAACCTCGAGTTTCCCCAAGGGGGCGCTGCACAGGACTCTAGTTCGGACCAACACTCAGAGGAGCACTGGCCCGGGGGGGGGGGGGGGTTTAAATAAGATGACCCTCGGGCTCCGGAAACCCAAGGGAAAAGAGGCTAGGTGGCAAATGGTAAAACCAAGGTTGGGCATTCCTGGAAAAGCTTTAATCAAGCCGAACTATCAAGGGGTTCCCATTATAACCCAACCACGTAAGGAACGCAAAATCCGGGAACATAACACCGGTATGACAGAAACTAGGGTGGCAAGAGTGGAACAAAACACTAGGCGAGAGGCAGAGCCTTCCACCCTTTACCAATTATATAGATGCATTAAGATAACAAGGCAATATAATGATATCCCAACAAGTAAATAAATGTTCCAACAAGGAACGGTCTCCAATCTTCACTTGCAACTAGCAACGCTATAAGAGGGGCTGAGCAAAGCGGTAACATAGCCAATTAACGGTTTGCTAGGACATGGTGGGTTAGAGGTTTGACATGGCAATTTGGGAGACATGATAAGCAAGTGGTAGGCATCGTAGCATAGGCATAGCAAAAGAGCGAGCATCTAACAAAGCAAAGATAGTAGTGATTTCGAGGGTATGATCATCTTGCCTGCAAAGTTGTCAGAGTTGACTGGATCCTCGAAAGCAAACTCAATGGGCTCCTCGTTAGCGAACTCGTCTCCCGGCTCTACCCAACTAAGACAAACAAGCAAACGGAACACAATCAACCATGTGCAAAGCTCAAACAATATGATGCAAGGATGGTATGCTATGCGGGATGCGATGCGGGATGCATATGCAAGATTTGACGAGGAACGAATGAACCTGGCCTCACAATGGAAATCCAAGTGTGCCACTGGAAAAATGAGATGAAATCGCTTCAAAACGATATAAAGAACGCCGAAATCAGAGTTACGGTTTGGAAATGGCAAGCGATTCAAATATGACCACGTTCTGCGATTTACAGCAAGTAGCCATCTAAATGCAACAAGATGAACATGCTACAGCACCCAAACATGGCACCAAAATACAGAGCAGGAATCCATTAATGAAGCTTAACAAAAGTCTAGCACTGAGCTACGGCCAATTCATCCATTAACAGGTTCAAACAAGCATGGCAAAAATGCATTTGACAACCAGATCTCAGACTTAGTGAAATTAATACTTGTCTGGAATTTCAGATCAGATAGCACTCTTTGGAGCATGAAAATAATATGCTACAGGACCTGAACATGGCAAAGTAAAGCATGGCATGGAGCTACTCAAAGATCTTAACAAAAGTCCCTTAGTGACCTTGAGCCAAAAGGGATCAGAAAATACAATTACAAGCATGTGAACATGGCAAAAACATAATCAGTTCTCAGACTTAGTGAAAACTGGAGCATGCTGAAACAGATATCAAGTAGGCATGTTTACGAGCTCGATGCACTCACCACAGAGCAAGTCATAACGAGATAAGCATACACCCATCAAGAATACACAAAATGCAAGCTAGACATGGCAAGAACAATAGCATAGCATGCACGGTTCAACTACAACATCCCCGGCAAAATTGCTAACAAGTAGACAATCTGCCCAGATTCATGAAATGACAAAAGTAGAGCTCGATTGACTCAAGCTAGGGTGCTTCATAATTGCAAACAAAGACATGGATGGATAGAGCACTACAAGATTAACAAAACATCCTTACTGATCATCATCAAAAGAGGTACGGATCACCAGGAAACAACATGAACATATGGCCATATGAGATAACCAGCTCAAGGACTTGGTGGAAATGCTAAGTCCCTGAAATCAGCATTAACAAATGCCTCACTTTGCAAGCTTGTGCTAGTCACCACACACATCACAAAAATACATGGGTTTCACCTCTGGAAAGATGGAAAAACCCTTAACAAAACATATGTAGAGCTCAGGGGCATATCATGCACACAATAATCATGGCAAAAATGACAAATATCTAATTGGAGCAGCAGATCTGACAATTATCTCAAATAGCACTCTTCTAACATCATTTCGGGCATCAAGATGAACTCAAATGAAAATGATGCAGTGAGATGAAATGATGTACTTTCTGAGACGAACATTTTGATATGCTATATGCCCAAAACGGAGTTACGGATGCAAAGTTACGATGCGATGAACAGGAGAAAATTGTTAGGGTTTCGTGGCAAAAGTCAACCGAGTTTGGATCTAGATCCAGATCCGGCACTGTTCACGCGCGGACTACGAGGTTCACCGGCCGGACTTGGAGCTCGCCGGAGTCGGACTTGGCGCGGAGGACGGGCTCGCCGACCGGGAGGAGGGGGATGTCGGCGCGGAGGAGCTCGCCGGCATGGCGGACGCGGCGCGGAGGCGGCGACCCGAGCTCGCCGAGCTTGGCGGCGGGGCGGCAGAGCTCCGGATTGGCGGGGGCGGCAGTCGCCGGAGGTGTCGGGGCGGCGGCCGGCTCGGTGGAAGACGGCAGCGCACGCGGGGGATGGAGGCTGCGGGGCGACGGGCGCGGTGCGGTCCGCGGGGGCCGGCCTCGGGCCCCAGCGGGCCTGGCGCGGCGATGTGGGGCGCGGAGGCGGCGGCGACACGTGGCAGGCGCGGATAGGGCGCGGGCGGTGGTGGCGGTTTGTCCGGCCAGATTCGGACGTGTCCGGCCGGCGCGAGGTGGTTTTAGGGATTGGACGGGGGAGAGATCCGGATTTTTCGTGGGGGTTTTATTTATAGGCATAGAGGGAGTTAGGAGAGTCCAAATGAGGTCCGGTTTTCGGCCACGCGATCGTGAACGAACGCTCTAGATGATGGAGAGGGTTTTGGGCCAAATTGGAGGGGTGTTGGGCTGCAACACACACGAGGCCTTTTCGGTCCCTCGGTTAACCGTTGGAGTATCAAACAAAGTCCAAATGATACGAAACTTGACAGGCGGTCTACCGGTAGTAAACCAAGGCCGCCTTGCAAGTCTCAGCCCAATCCGGAAATGTTTAATCCCCACACACGAAAGAAAGGTAGAAATGACCACCGGAGGGGAACGAAGCGCCGGAATGCAAAACGGACAACGGGGAAAATGCTCGAATGCATGAGATGAACACGTATGCAAATGTAATGCACATGATGACATGATATGAGATGCATGAAAACGATAACAACACATGAAGACAAAAACCTGAACCCGAGAAATTAAAATAACTTAAGGGCGGAAACGGCAAGAGTTGGAGTACATATTGGGTAAATCACATCCGGGGTGTTACACCCACGTACCAGTGGAAGCAGCATGCTCCGCGCTGGCTGACGACACTTCAGAGGAGCGGCTATGCCTGTACACATTCGGTAGCGCTATGCTCCGCGCTGGTGATAAACAACTGAGGGTGGCCCCCGGGCCGCATCAACCTCAGGGAGCCCAGAGCTTAGTGTCTAGCCTCATCGTAACGCCTCCCCTCGGGAGTGCCGCGCGAGGGGGCTGGGCACGGGGGCTGCGCCTGGGTCACACCCAGACACACGCCGCCCAGCCAGGTCCCCCCGGGCCTGGTTCGTCACGCGTCTCTCCCCGAGCGGAGCCAAGGTACGAAGGCCGTTTGAGCGTCAAGGGGGACTCCTGAGCATCGCGACTCAGGACCCTAACTGGTCACGTAGCCCCTCACTCCGTGGCCCCGTCCTGGTTTTCGGTCGGGACCAGCGCTGGGTGAGGCACGCGCGTGGCCGGGCTCTGCAGACGTAGAACGGTAGATCCACCCGCATCACACCTCCCTACTTGTTGTTCGTGCGCCAAGGGGGACTCCTGAGCATCGCGACTCAGGAGCCTAACTTGTCACATAGCCCCTCACTCCTTTGGTCCCGTCCTGGTTTCCGGTCGGGGCTAATGCTGGGTGAGGTATGCGCGGGGCCGGGCTCTGCCGGTGTAGAACATAAGCAAGTAGGAAGGAAAAGCGTAAATTCAAGGAATTCAAAAGCAAATATTACAGTCCACACTGTTATCTCGGTACCAAACGCAAGTTTAAACGCCTCCTCGAGGCACGATACATGTGCAGGAATTAAAAGTAGGACAGTAGCCACAGCGGAGCCACTTGTCGGCGGTGGAGCAGCGCGGAGTGGCTTCGCCTCATGGAGCAGCAGGGTCGGCAGCGCCTTGCCTCAGCTTGGTGCTGAAGGCCCGGAACTTCCCCAGCAGAACCTCCGCGCGACCCTTCACGGCCTCGGCAGTGGCAGCGGCACGCTCGCCGCTTACTAGCTCCAGCAGGCCGTCGAGGTCGACGTCGGGATCGCGAAGGTAGATGTGGGTGAGCACCCGCGTCAGTGCTGCAGAAGACAGGACACGCGCCTCGGCCTTCGCCGTGGGGCCAAGGCCAAGGGCGACATCTTCAAGAGCGCGAACCAGGAAGGGAAGCAGCTTGGCGGGGCTGTCCTCGGCGCCAGCCAGCGGGCTCTCCAGGCCGCTGTCCTAAAGCGTCCTCAGTGAGGAGCGAGCCTTCGCCTCCATCTCCGTGAAGGCCACGCGGTCCTCGGCAAGAACCAGGGCCTTGTCGTCCAGCTCGGCCTTCCTCGCCCTCAACTCCTGCTCCAGCGCACCTAGGCGGTCGCGGCGCTTCCTGAGCTTGACCTCCCTCTCCGTGACAGCCCCCTCGCGAGCCTTCACACCTTCTTCCTGCTCTAGGCGAAGGCGGACCTATTTCGCGAGCTGGTCCCGCAGGCCCTGCAACTCGTCCTCCAGCGCCTTGCAGCGACCGCGGATGATGACCACCTCCCCCAGGGCTGCGTCACGAGCAGCCTTCGCCTCAAGGACGGCCTGCTTCTCCTCGTCGCATGCCGTCGAGGCCTGGACCAGCGCCGCCCGAATCGAAGCGTCGGAGCGAACCCATCCTGAAGCCAGCTCCAAGAGCCCGGCCACCAAGTGGGGGTCGGCACCAAGAAGATCCTGCCGCAGTCGGCCCAGCTCAGCAACAGCACGATCCAGAACGGCAGAAGGAGTCAGAGAGACAGCAGCCGGTGGAGTAGGAGGAGAAGGCGGCAGCGCGGCCGCAGCATCCTAAGGCGGAGTCTGCCGCGCCCCAACAGCTGTGGTGGCGGCGGCAGGCGAGAGCACCTCGGGAGCCACATGGGCCATGGGGGCTGAGCTCGCCCCAGCCGGCTCAGCCAGGCCTCGCGAGGACGACCGGGCTGGAGAAGCCTGTGCGTCGCGGTCACCCTCCTTCGCAGGCAGGAGCGCTGCCACGGATGGAACCTCGGGAGCCCCCTTCGGCTTCTTTGCTGCGGGCGCCAGCCTATCCAAGATATGCGGACGTCATGCCTCAGCAGTAGAGCAAGAGATAAAGACAGGAATCGAATGCTTACGGGTCGTCGCCAGCGAGCTCAAGCGGCCTTCGGCCAAATTTGAAGCCTGAAAGCCGGCTGGAAGGGTCACCCTCGGGAAGCTTGGAAGCGGAAGGTGCGGTCCGCCCCGGGGCCGGGGCAGGCCCGCGGGAGATCAGCCCAGTCCTGTCCTTCTTCGGGATCGGGGGCAAGCTCCCGCCGTCCTACTCGTCATCATCCTCGTCGTCATCCTCGTCGTCATCGCTCGGAGAGAGGCAGAGAACGCGGGACCTGCACCGGGGGAGGGGAGCCCTCGACTCTCCGTTAGTCGCCTCGGAGTCAGGCCCTTTTCCCCGCTCCCCTCCTTCCTCCTCTTCGCTAGAGTCATCGGAGGGCACGTCCACCGGTTCCTCGGGAGTTTCCATGGGCACGGGCCCATCCCCGTTGAAGACGGGCATGGGCTCCACTACCCGCTCCCAGTCATCGCGAAGGAACAAGGGCGTAGGAGCGCCCACCGACCTCGCCACATCGCCCCCGACCAGAGATTGGAGGACAGCAGCCAGATCACCGTCGGCTAAGGCCGCGGGGCTTGGACGGGGCCTCCACATCGGAAGTGAGTACTGCCGAAGCGGAGCCAGCTGGTGCTCCAGGAATTCCCTCAGCAGCGACGCGCCGGTCAGCTTCGCCGCCGCCGTATTGGCTGGCCTCAGATCCGCGTCCATCTTCTCCAACATTAGCTTCGCGCGGGGGTACGTAAGCTCCGCTCGACCCCAATTGCTGGAGCTCGTGGGCTGCTCCATTGGCAAGATCAGCCGAGGGTGGATGCGCCCAGCATCCACCAAGACCCACTTGCTCCTGAAGCCCTCAATCCTTTTCCCGGGGTTCGAAATGGCAATGGAGCCACCGTACGCGACGAAGCTCGCGCACGCGGAAGCAGTACCGCGAGAGGTCCGGAGGTAGAAGTAGTGGCGCAGCAAGGCCACTTAGGGCTGTACCCCTACATGAGCCTCGCAGTAATAGGCGAAGATTGCCAAGAGAAGGACGGAGTTGGGGTGGAGATGCAAGGCTTGCAGCTTTTAGTGGCGGAGGACAGAGAAGAAGATCTCGGAGAAGGGAGGCACCAGGCCAGCAGCAATGGCACTTACGAAGAGTGGATAGAAGATGCTCCCTTGACCCTCAGGGGTGGCGGAGCCGGCTTTAAACATCTTCGCCCCATTGACGCCCCGCGCCGTCGCCATCCGGCGCAACCGGGCAAGGCTCGCCTCCGACACGTTCGGCGGGTCTAGGGCGGACGAGTACCAAGCTACGGCCGGGGGCTGGCGAGGCGCCATGGCTTCCTAGGTCACACAGTCGGAGCGAATCTGGAAATTTTGGAGGAAGGAAGGAGAGGCGCAAGAAAGGGGATCTGAGCAGCAACCGGGGAAAGCAAGGAGCAAAGCCTAGGTGGGTGCCGCTCCTTAATCAACTCGCGCGGTTGCTAAGGCGCCCACGTCCAATCAACCGCCACGCGGCGCCCAAGGCCGCACACTGTTAGGGCCCACGGCGCTTCGCTCTTACCCTTCCGCCTCCCTGCACGGCCAAGTCTGAGCGCGCCTTGCGCCCGGGGGCTACTGTCAGCATTCTAGGAACGGGGGTCTCCAGACTTGCCTGCCTGCAGCCTGTGGCGTGGCTCAAAAGGGGGCCCAGCGCGGCCCATCTTCACCAACACAAACCCAAGACCCTTGCGAGGGGCCAAGCCTCGCGGGGCGGACGACGTGGAGCTTCCTCATGCACGGCCTCGTCAGGCTGGCTCACGAGGAGGCGGAGAGATCAAGGCGGGGTACCTCACGAGGTGCCCGTGACGCAAGCCATGACGACCGAGGGCGCCAGGCGGGTGCCAGCCCGCGCAGTGTCCTCCTTTCCTCTTTGGTGCAAAGGGGGCAAGCGCAGCTGCGGAGTACCGAGGCATCAGGCAAAGGTTGCCATTTTGGTGCAACGAGACCAAGACCAGGAGGACTACGAGACGGAGGTCACCGTGGAGCCCAAGACGGCGTCATCACCAGAGCTTTGCACAGGCGAAGACTACTTTTGTCAGGATAGCTAGTACTAGTTGTCCCCCTTCAAATTAGCCCGCCATTGTTGGCTCCCTTCCCGCTCGATATTTGGGAAGAGGACCAGGGCCCCTATAAATAGGACCGGCCACCCGCTAGACAGGGGAGAGAGGACCGAGGGCAAAAAGAAAGAGAGAGAGAGAGAGAGAGAGAGAGAGAGAGAGAGAGAGAGAAGGGCGACTGAGCTCCTCCCAGCAGTTCATCGCCCCAGCCAAGAACAAACCCTCGCGAGGCTGTTCTTCCTTGTATTGTTCATCATCATCAGCCCAAGAGGCAATCCACCACACCACACACTGGAGTAGGGTATTACACCACAACGGTGGCCTGAACTAGTATAAACCCTGTGTCTCTTGTGTTGTTCTTTCCTTAGTTTAGATCCTAGCAAGGCGGAGGGGTGCAGGTAGGTAGGAGACGAAAGCTCCGCGCGCACCCCAGTGTTCGAACCTCAAGGGTCTGCCGGAACCCAAAATCCGACAACTTTTGGCAACCAAAATTCACACTTGGAGAATTTGGTATAAAGGCGATGCTCTCGAAGTTTCGTCAATACCAGCCTTAGATGTTCGGCATGTTCCTCTTCATTCTTGGAGTAGATGAGTATGTCATCGAGGTATACTACGACGAATTTATCCAAATACTCCATGAAGACTGAGTTCATTAACCGAGAAAAGGTGGCTGGGGCATTGGTTAGACCGAATGACATAACGGTGTACTCGTATTGGCCATAACGAGTAACAAAGGCCGTTTTGGGAATGTCCCCGTTTCTGATTTTGATTTGATGGTAGCCCAACCTCAAATCCATCTTGGAAAAGGCTGAGGATCCAGCGAGCTGGTCATACAGATCGTTGATCCTGGGAAGCGGATACTTGTTCTTGATAGTGACCAGGTTGACAGGTCGGTAATCTACAGCCATCCGATCCGTTCCATCCTTCTTTTTAACGAAGAGGACGGGGCAAGCCCAAGGAGAGGAACTAGGACGGATGAAAACCTTTTTCAACGACTCATCGAGTTGGTTCTTAAGCTCGGCTAGTTCTAAGGGTGCCATCTTATAGGGTCTTCTAGAAATTGGAACGGTTCCTGGAACAAGGTCTATCACAAACTCGACATCCCTGTCAGGTGGAACACTTGGCAGTTCTTCTGGAAAGACATCCGGAAAGTCCCGGACTACCGGAATATCTTCAAGGTCTGGAAGGGGGTTGGCATTTAGGGAGTAAAGCTGGCGCTTGGCCACTCAAGTTAAGACGTTGACTATCTTGCCCGATGGGTGAGTAAGTTGAACGGTTCTAGTGGCACAATCAATCTTAGCGTAATGAGCTGACATCCAGTCCATACCCAAGATGATGTTTATGTCCGAGGACTTGAGAGCTATTAAGGATGCAAGGAAGACAAGTCTATCGACAAGAATTTCGTTCCCATGGCTTACTCTAGAAGTTTGCCATTTGGAACCTGGAGTTTGAATTACCATGGAAGTGGGCATGTCACAGAATGTCGTGTTATGCAATCAAGCATAGTTCTCGGATATGAATGAATGAGATGCTCCAGTATCGAAAAGAACAGATGCCAGATGGCAATTAACAAGGAGCGTACCAAGGACGACGTTAGGATCCTCATGAGCCTCCTCGGCTGAGACATAGTTGACATGGCCACATGTAGTGGTGACCGGCTTGACGTAGAATGCCTTTGCCGCTGGCTTACCACTGCCAACGGACTTTCCAGACTGATTGGGGTTGTTGTTCTGGGGACACTCTCGACTATAGTGACCCGTCTCTCCACACTTGAAACATGTCACAACATTGGGGCGTGGAGCAGCATTAGCAGCGGGGCCACCATAGGGCTTGGATGGTGCAAACTGCTGGTTGGGACAATGCGCCTCAAAGGATGGCCTCGGAATGAACCTGGGTGGCAGTGTCGTGCTTGGAATCCACACCCGGTGCTTCTGAGATCCAGAGCCGGATGAAGAGCCAAAATCACGAGAGTGCTTGCGTGAAGCGTCATAGTCAGACTGGCATGTCTCAGCACTGATGGCTTTGTTGACCAACTTCTAAAAGGAGGTGCACTCGTGCAGACGAAGATCGCGGCGAAGCTCAGGGCTAAGTCCCTTGCGGAACCTTGCCTGCTTCTTAGCGTTGGTAGATACTTCTTCAGGAGTATATCGTGCCAGATTCCCAAATTCACGACTATATGCATCCATAGTCAGTCTTCCTTCGGTGAAATTGCAGAACTCTTCCCTCTTGCGATCTATGAGACCTTCCGGGATGTGATGCTCACGGAAAGCCTCACTGAATTCAGCCCAAGTAGTGATTTGGCCGACTGGGTGCATAGATTCAAAATTTTCCCACCAAAGGCTAGCAGGGCCTTCGAGGTGATAGGCAGCATAAGTAACCTTATCAGCTTCGGCTACGTTGGCAGAACGTAGCTTGTGGGTGATGCTGCGAAGCCAGTCATCCGCGTCGAGGGGCTCGACGGAATGGTTAAACTTTGGTGGGTACAACTTGATGAAGTCATTGATTGACACCAAGTCATTTCGCTGATGGCGTGCAGTGTTCTGCTCAATCCGCTCCAGCAAGCGGTTAGTCTCACGCTTGTTTCTTTCCGCCTCCAGCATCACTTCGGCCAGAGAAGGCGGGTGAGGCAGATTTTCACCCCTAACTGCACTGGCTTCCCCCTGCTCCGGGCAGCAGGGTTGCTGCGGGTGTTGACCATCCTAGAAGAAAACAAGACAACGGTTTAGATAAGGATGGCACAAACTTAGCAAGGAAGTGCAGAATGTAATGGATAACATGGAATGCAGAGATGTTCATCCGTATGACATGGTAATATAGAACTGCCATATTTATACCAACGGTCATACACACCATACATAGTTTAGTACAAGCCCAGGCTACAGTACAACTATGATGAAAGACGTTACATATCATCGGAGGCATTCCAAGCTCCTAACATTATTTTCCTGCACCTCCGGAATTGATTACACACTAAGTCATATTCCACAAGTCACGCAGGACAGTGGAAATACAACTATTACAATACTAGTGATACTACTACTAACTCAGACAGCTCTGTAGTAGTCCTCATAGAAGTCACCTCCATAGCCTGGAAGTTCAACGTGATCATCCGGGAACAGATGGTCCTGAGGAGCTTGTGGACCATAGGGGCTAGGATGAGGTCTTGGACCAACAAACGATGGGCTGCGGGGACCACGGGGTGGGGTGATGCCTCCAATATCACGCCAATCCACCATGTCTGGCAGAGAAGATCTCAGAGGATACAGATCCCTCGTATCCATACATCCAGCTTGCACAGCAGGTGCAAACCGAGTCAAAGTGTCCCAATGATCAGCACGGGTGTTGAAAAGCTCCAGTCTCAAGGCCCGATTCTCTCGGTCCTTATCCTCGAGCATCTCGGCAGTGGTGCGAGTTAGTGAGTCCTCACATGTGGAGTCAGCATAGATAGCCTAGAGATACCCTTGCGCTCCCGGGAGTGAAGCTGGCATATAACGGAAGTCGGTGTTCCGAAGCAGGCCAGTCCGGACTCGCATGATGGTCATCATGGAATAGGAAGCATCCTGCACAGCCATCTCAATTGTAACCCCGAGTCCATAGGAACAGTGGAGGGGCTCGGTAGATCCAGGATAAGAAGGAAATATCCTGACGGTGCAGAAATATTGGCTTTGATTAAAGTCTCGGAATTGCTCTTTGATAGTGTATTCGGGATACCAACGGTGACCCGTCTCGATCATTACCCGGACTAACATAGCAGTATGACCGGGCACATCGAGGCACCGGGTCAGGCAAACCACTTGGTTTTGAGCATGAGTGGCCATCTGAAAGCATAACCACAATGCAAAGACATTAGAATTTCTAGGGAAAATTGGACAGCATAACAGCTGTAAATGCTCAGAAAAAGATTTGAGACATCCACAACAGTTTGCAATACCACTCAACAACATCATATCAAGGTTCTGATTCAACTGGCAACATACTAAAAGTAATAGAAACTGTACTGAGGCTTGTAACAACAATCCTATAAGCTACTACGGATTAGTAACATGTGAACCTGACAGAAGAAGAGAGCCTAGTCCTTAACCCATGTTCAATGAGAAGAGAATGACTCAGATAAGAGGGCATAAGGTAAAGGAGTAAAAGAGACTTACGTTCCCTCCCACAATCAATTCCCCTACATATAACTAAAGCATTTCTAGACTCAACATCGACCAGTTTGGCTCAACGAACCTACAGGCAGTCCGACTCTGATGCCAACGCTGTCAGGACCCCGATTCCAAGTCACATCGATCTAGCCGGTAACACCTCATATCACATTGCGGCCTCACGCACGGTATCCCCACGGGTGTCGCCTTACCATGGCCCGGGACCGTTTGCGCCTTTTGGCTCACGTATATGATAGTGTTTCTAGCATCCATATGACAAAGAACCCGGGCCGACATGGCTAGTCGAGAACCCAACGCGGCACAGACCTATGGAGACAGGCATACATGAATCACATCGAGCATGTCGGTCATCAGCGAGTGAATCCGGGCTGTAGCACTGGTCTAACAGGACTCCGGGAAACCCGGGCTATAGCAGGCTAGGCAGGACTCCGGATGTCACCGCGTGACACTTCCCCGAAGGGACAGACATAGGAACGAAGTGAAACACATGCCGGCCAGTCAAGTGTCCTGAGCAGTAGTGCTGGGCTAGCAGGACTCCGGTGAACCGGGCTGTAGCGGACTACTATGGCTCGAGGAACACTAGACTACATTTCCCCATAAGAAAGGCTACCAAGGATAAACAACTAGATTGTCGGATCCCACACATACCAAGCATTTCAATCATACACACAATATGCTCGATATGTGTAAATACAACATGGCATCACAACAAAACTCTACAACTCAAGCACTTTATTTAAAGGCTCTAGAGAGCCATACGTAACATGTTCATACAGGTAGGGGTCACATGACCCGACACTCAAGTCATACAAGCATACAAGCACATGCGGAAGCAAATAGTCTGATTACAGACACTAGAAAGAAAGAAGGATTCTCGAAGCCTGTCTATCTACATAGGGCCCTCCATGGCCAGGATCACCACCTGGGTGGCTAGTCACTCGTCGACATCAAGGTCTACGTAGAACCCATCGGAAGGGGCGGTGTTGTCGTCTGGAAACAGTAATTAAACAAACATGAGTACAAAGGTACTCAGCAAGTCTTACATCAGAACCTACTATACATGCTCATTCTCAAGAATGTGGTGGAGTTATTGCATCAAGCCAGCTTTGACTCTTGTCTAAGCTATCCTACGGGACACCACTAGTAAAATAGTTTTCGCACATGAGTCCACTAATCACAACACAATACTCCACCGGGGATCCTCCCTCGTCATCCTACGAGAGGGCCATCCTCGGTACTCACACTTATCTTGAGTCTTTTAGTAGTATCCATTAACCTGTCTATGAACTATATAGGCAACCAAGTAGTCCTTTACCGCGGACGCGGCTATTCGAATAGATGATGTTAACCCTGCAGGGGTGTACTTCTTCATACATGCTCTCACCACTTACCGCCATTTACACGACATGTACTCGGCAACCTTCAAGCGGAAGCCCAACGAGGGTGTCGGCCACGGCCTACCTAAACGCTCAAGTCTCTAGTCCAGGTTTATCGCCTATCCAGGTTCCATCCGCAGGGAGTCCGGCCGAGGTTTCCACATATTGCCCCGAACGGTGTGAACAAGGTTCCCGAGACACCAAACGGGTGACTCGGTACACCGTGCCACGGTGTATCTACCGCAACATAGCCCACCCCTAGGGTCAGCGCTACGCACGGCCGCCAACACATAACCTACAAACACCAGAAACTAGTTGCAACTCCTGGACAGAGTACTAGGGTGATTAAGAAGCCGAGAGGGTCCATTGGCTTCAGGCCCAATGTATGGTAGTAACTGAATCTTAAATCACACATACAGATCTCAGTTCTTAGGGACGGCCTCAATGAAACAACCCACCATGTACTCCTACATGGCCTCTCATCGATACCTTTACCAAAACATGTTCAACACATCCCTCACATTACCAACATAATCATTTCACTCTAGCCCATCACCTAGATGAACCAGACCTGACACAACTCTAAGCATAGCAGGCATAGCAAGGTAGGAAACACAAACATGGCTCAATCAAATCCTACACATGCTCGTGGGTTTCATCTAGTTACTGTGGCAATGACAGGTCATGCAGAGGATAAGGGTTCAACTACTGTAGCACACAGCAGTTTGAAACGATGTTGTCTTAATGCAGTAAATGAGAGTAGAGGCGAGAACATGGGATTGTATCGATATGATCAATGGGGCTGCTTGCGTGATGGAGTGGTAGTAGGGTACTGCCCTTCAGTTGGATATTCGGAGATATCCTCGGAGGCAGAACCTACCACGAAGGACACACAGAACGTAATCAACACATGACAATATGCAACAATATGATGCATGCTATGACATGGCAAAATGATGTGTCCTGCCTAATGCAATGTGAAACAAGTTGAAAAGGGTCCATTTGAACCAAAGATTCAAATGGAAGTTAAAGTTCTTATGCATAAAAAGTGTATTAGCTTGTTTCACCTAAACAGCAAGGTTAAAGTGGTTTGTCATGCATGAAACCATTATAGATGGATAGATTGAATTTTTCTGATCATTTTTCATATATAATTTGTTTGATTTGGAGCTATGGTTGATTTTCTATGATTTTTAGAAGTTTTGGCTATTTTCTGGAATTTCGTATATAAAAATAAATCCAGAAAATGAATAATTGCGTCAGCATTAGGTCACGCTGATGTCAGCAGGTCAAAAGGTGCCGTCCACGTCAAACCTGACCTGGGGGACCCACTGGTCAGTGACTCAGTTAGTTAACTGAGTTAATTAGAGTTAAACTAAATCTACTAAAAATGTCAGCAGGGCTGGGCCCACATATCAGTGGCTGAGGGTTAGTTTAGCGAGGGTATTAACACTAACAGTTGTGATTAGCACTAACTAACACCTAACTAATCCAGTTAGGGCCGGCCCCACGTGTCAGGACTCAGGTGGGGCCCAGCCAGGGTCAAAGTGGGTCGACCCCACCAGCGTTAAGCCGCCGGCGAGGACAGACGCGGCGGAGGCCTCGGGATTCCTCCTCCAGCGACCAAATGGCCGGCGGAGGGCATCTACGTGCTGCTGGTGAGCTCGCGCGCCGAGTGGAGCAAGAGGTGTGTGCGGGGGTGGCCGGAGATGACGCCGGCGTCGAGTCAGGCAGCGGTCGGAGTTCAAGCGTGCATGGAAACGGCATTAGGAGGCACGACAGGGGGCGCAGAGGGGTGCTACGGCCTCCTGGGGGTGCACTGAGCATGGTGACGCGCTCAGCTGCGGCTATAGGTGACGGTAGCCATGACGGCGGCATGGCCGGCGGAGCCAAGCTCCCGGCTGTGATGGCCAATGGGGCTAGGGGCAGCTAGGGTGACGTGGCTAGGGGGAGAAGGAAGAGAAGCTCACAGGGAGTGCAGGAGTGGCCTCGGCGTGCTCGGGGAAGCACCGGAGCGAGCGGAGCAGGGAGGGGGATCTCCGGCGACCGAGGTTGAAGAAGATGGCGGTAGCGGCGTTGTAGTGCCTCCGAGGCGTCGTGGCTCGCCCGTGAGGAAGAGGAAGACGTCGGTGGTGCTCGGGGACACGTCGAAGAGACGAGAGGGGTCGATGGCCACGGTGAACGGCGACGGTGGCGACGAGTTCCTCTCGGGAGGGAATGGGGAGAGAGCCAAAGGAGGGAGAGGGGCACTTGGAGAGTGGGGAAAATGAGAGGGGGACGAGGGAGAGTGTGTGGCACTCGTAGATGACGTCCTGGGCGTAGGCAAAAGCAGGAGGTGGCCGGCGTGTGGCTGCGGGCGCCGGGCATGTGCCTCTTGTCCTCCTGGCAAGAGGAGGGGGATGACTGGCGATAGCTAGTGGGCTGGGCCGAGGTGGGCCAGGCCAGGGCGACAGGTAAGTCCTTTGTTCCCTTGTTTTCTCTTTTTTTATTTGCTCTGCTCTATGTATTGAAATGATTAAAATACCATTCCATTTCTAAAAATCCTGGAAATATTCAAAGGCACATTTGAAAATATTCTCAACTGCCTAAAAATACTTCCAAGAGTTTTTGAGCACTTTAAAATATTTATAGTATTTAAAATGCCCAAATTCAAATACTTATGGCTTGTTCAAAAATCCGGAATGGCCCCATAATTTGCAAGACCATTTTTGGCAGAGGTTTAAACCAGAACCAAAAATGGTGGGCTTTTATGAAGGGCATTTTGGGTTCATTGAAAATCCAATTGTTGGAAATTAGCATTTTTAGGGGGGGTGTTGGGGTTGATTAGCCCCCATTTCAAGTTTAAAAAATATTTAAACATGATGCACATGTTCATCCAATCCTAATGCATGACTAAAAGCAGGGATGTGACAATATGATACGCTCTTTCACACATAAACCTCCTTATATATTCCTCAAAATAGCTCCCATACCTACCTATTATGGCATTTCCATAGCCATTCCGAGATATATTGCCATGCAACTTTCCATCATTTCGTTCATCATGACACATTCATTATTGTCATATTGCTTAGCATGGTCATGTAGTTGACATAGTATTTGTGGCAAAGCAACCGTTCATAATTCTTTCATGCATGTCACTCTTGGTCCATTGCATATCCCGGTACACCGCCGGAGGCATTCATATAGAGTCATCCTTTGTTCTAGTATCGAGTTGTAATCATTGAGTTGTAAATAAATAAAAGTGTGATGATCATCATTTTCTAGAGCATTGTCCCAAGTGAGGAATAAAAAAAAGAGAAAGGCCATAAAAAAAGAGAAGGCCCAAAAAAGAAAAAAAAATGAGAGAAAAAGAGAGAAGAGACAATGTTACTATCCTTTGCCACACTTGTGCTTCAAAGTAGCACCGTAATCTTCATGTTAGAGAGTCTCTTGTTTTGTCACTTTCATATACTAGTGGGAATTTTTCATTATAGAACTTGGCTTGTATATTCCAACAATGGGCCTCCTCAAGTGCACTAGGTCTTCGTGGGCAAGCAAGTTGGATGCACGCCCACTAGTTTCTTTTGTTGAGCTTTCATACATTTATAGCACTAGTGCATCCGTTGCATGGAAATCCCTACTCCTTGCATTAACATCAATCGGTGGGCATCTCCATAGCCCATTGATTAGCCTCGTTGATGTGAGACTTTCTCCTTTTTTGTCTTCTCCACATAACCCCCTTATTATATTCTATTCCACCCATAGTGCTATGGTGTTGGAAATATGCCCTAGAGGCAATAATAAATTAGTTATTATTATATTTCCTTGTTCATGATAATCATTTATTATCCATGCTAGAATTGTATTGATAGGAAACCCAGATACATGTGTGGATACATAGACAACACCATGTCCCTAGTAAGCCTCTAGTTGACTAGCTCGTTGATCAATAGATGGTTACGGTTTCCTGACCATGGACATTGGATGTTATTGATAACGGGATCACATCATTAGGAGAATGATGTGATGGACAAAGACCCAATCCTAAGCCTAGCACAAGATCATGTAGTTCGTATGCTAAAGCTTTTCTAATGTCAAGTATCATTTCCTTAGACCATGAGATTGTGCAACTCCCGGATACCGTAGGAGTGCTTTGGGTGTGCCAAACGTCACAACGTAACTGGGTGGCTATAAAGGTACACTACAGGTATCTCCGAAAGTGTCTGTTGGGTTGGCACGAATCGAGACTGGGATTTGTCACTCCATGTAAACGGAGAGGTATCTTTGGGCCCACTTGGTAGGACATCATCATAATGTGCACAATGTGATCAAGGAGTTGATCACGGGATGATGTGTTACGAAACGAGTAAAGAGACTTGCCGGTAACGAGATTGAACAAGGTATCGAGATACCGACGACCGAATCTCGGGCAAGTATCGTACCGATAGACAAAGGGAATTGTATACGGGATTGATTAAGTCCTTGACATCGTGGTTCCTCCGATGAGATCATCGTGGAACATGTGGGAGCCAACATGGGTATCCAGATCCCGCTGTTGGTTATTGACCGGAGAGCGATCTCGGTCATGTCTACATGTCTCCCGAACCCGTAGGGTCTACACACTTAAGGTTCGGTGACGCTAGGGTTGTAGGGATATGTATATGCAGTAACCCAAATGTTGTTCGGAGTCCCGGATGAGATCCCGAACGTCACGAGGAGTTCCGGAATGGTCCGGAAGTAAAGAATTATATATAGGAAGTGCTATTTCGGCTGTCGGGACAAGTTTCGGGGTCACCAGCATTGTACCGGGACCACCCAAAGGGTCCCGGGGGTCCACCGGGTGGGGCCACCTGCCCCGGGGGGGCACATGGGCTGTAGGGGGTGCGTCTTGGCCTATATGGGCCAAGGGCACCAGCCCCAAGAGGCCCATGCGCCTAGAGATAGAAAAAGGGGAAGAGTCCTAAAAGGGGAAGGCACCCCTAGGTGCCTTGGGGAGGAGGGAGTCCTCCCTTGGCCGCCGCCCCCCTAGGAGATTGGATCTCCTAGGGCCGGCGCCCCCCCTAGGCTCCCTATATATAGTGGGGGAAGGAGGGCCTCTCACCCATGCCTTTGGTGCCTCCCTCTCCCTGTCCAACACATCCTCCTCCTCCATAGTGCTTGGCGAAGCCCTGCTGGAGTACCGCAGCTCCACCACCACCACCACGCCGTCGTGCTGCTGTTGGAGCCATCTTCCTCAACCTCTCCTTCCCCCTTGCTGGATCAAGAAGAAGGAGACGTTACGCTGACCGTACGTGTGTTGAACGCGGAGGTGCCGTCCGTTCGGCACTAGGATCATCGGTGATTTGGATCACAACGAGTACGACTCCATCAACCCCGTTCCCTTGAACGCTTCCGCGCGCGATCTACAAGGGTATGTAGATGCACTCCTCCCTCATTGCTAGATGACTCCATAGATAGATCTTGGTGACACGTAGGAAAATTTTGAATTTATGCTACGTTCCCCAATAGTGGCATCATGAGCTAGGTCTATGCGTAGTTTCTATGCACGAGTAGAACACAAAGTAGTTGTGGGCGTTGATTTTGTTCAATATGCTTACCGTTACTAGTCCAATCTTGATTCGGCGGCATTGTGGGATGAAGCGGCCCGGACCAACCTTACACGTACGCTTACGTGAGACCGGTTCCACCGACTAACATGCACTAGTTGCATAAGGTGGCTAGCGGGTGTCTGTCTCTCCCACTTTAGTCGGATCGGATTCGATGAAAAGGGTCCTTATGAAGTGTAAATAGCAATTGGCATATCACGTTGTGGTCTTTGCGTAGGTAAGAAACGTTCTTGCTAGAAACCCATAGCAGCCACGTAAAACATGCAAACAACAATTAGAGGACGTCTAACTTGTTTTTGCAGGGTATGCTATGTGATGTGATATGGCCAAAAGGATGTGATGAATGATATATGTGATGTATGAGATTGATCATGTTCTTGTAATAGGAATCACAACTTGCATGTCGATGAGTATGACAACCGGCAGGAGCCATAGCAGTTGTCTTAATTTATTTATGACCTGCGTGTCAACATAAACGTCATGTAATTACTTTAATTTATTGCTAACCGTTAGCTATAGTAGTAGAAGTAATAGTTGACGAGACAACTTCATGAAGACACGATGATAGAGATCATGATGATGGAGATCATGGTGTCATGCCGGTGACGATGATGATCATGGAGCCCTGAAGATGGAGATCAAAAGGAGCAAAGTGATGATGGCCATATCATGTCACTATTTGATTGCATGTGATGTTTATCATGTTTATACATCTTATTTGCTTAGAACGACGGTAGTAAATAAGATGATCCCTCACTAAAATTTCAAGAAGGTGTTCCCCCTAACTGTGCACCATTGCGAAAGTTCATCGTTTTGAAGCACCACGTGATGATCGGGTGTGATAGATTCTTACGTTCGAATACAACGGGTGTTGACGAGCCTAGCATGTACAGACATGGCCTCGGAACACATGCGAAACACTTAGGTTAACTTGACGAGCTTAGCATGTACAGACATGGCCTCGGAACACAAGAGACCGAAAGGTCGAGCATGAGTCGTATGGTAGATACGATCAACATGAAGATGTTCACCGATGATGACTAGTCCGTCTCACGTGATGATCGGACACGGCCTAGTTGACTCGGATCATGTAATCACTTAGATGAC
The DNA here is from genome assembly GCF_056163025.1 of Triticum urartu. Classification (NCBI taxonomy): domain Eukaryota; kingdom Viridiplantae; phylum Streptophyta; class Magnoliopsida; order Poales; family Poaceae; genus Triticum; species Triticum urartu. Next base: position 365,450,152 of record NC_141874.1, on the reverse strand, counting down.
TAGAGGGATGTCTATCTGAGTGGGAGTTCACAAGATGAACTTAATTATCTTCAACATAGTCAGAAGATCTTCGCAAATTGTGTCGTAGCTCGCGCTTCAGTTCTACTATTTAGTTATGTTCCTAGAGAGATTTAGTTGAAAGTTGATAGTAGCAATTATGCGGACTAGGTCCGTTAACTGAGGATTGTCCTCATTGCTTCATAGAAGGCTTATGTCCTTAATGCACCGCTCAGTATGCTGAACCTCAAACGTTGTCTATGGATGTTGCGAACATCTAACATACACATTTTGATAACTACGTGATAGTTCAGTTAAACGGCTTAGAGTTGAGGCACCGAAGACGTTTTGAAACGTCGTGAAACATATGAGATGTTTCGAGGGCTGAAATTGGGATTTCAGGCTCGTGCCCACGTCAAGAGGTATAAGACCTCCGACGATTTTCTTAGCCTGCAAACTAAGGGATAAAAGCTCAATTGTTGAACTTGTGCTCAGATTGTCTGAGTACAACAATCGCTTGAATCGAGTGGGAGTTGATCTTCCAGATGAAATAGTGATGGTTCTCCGAAGTCATTACCACCAAGCTGCTAGAGCTTCGTGATGAACTATGATATATCAGGGACATATATGATGATCCTTGAGATATTCGCGATGTTTGACACCACAAAAGTAGAAATCAAGAAGGAGCATCAATTGTTGATGGTTGGTGAAACCACTAGTTTCAAGAAGGGCAAGGGCAAAAAGGGATGCTTCATGAAACGGCAAATCAGATGCTGCTCTAGTGAAGAAACCCAAGGTTGAACCCAAACCCGAGACTAAGTGCTTCTGTAATAAAGGGAACAGCCACTGGAGCAAAATTACCCTAGATACTTGGTAGATAAGAAGGCTGGCAAGGTCGATAGAAGTATATTGGATGTATTATGTTAATGTGTACTTTACTAGTACTCCTAGTAGCACCAGGGTATTAGATACCGGTTCGGTTGCTAAGTGTTAGTAACTCGAAATAAAAGCTACGGAATAAACGGAGACTAGCTAAAGGTGAGATGACGATATGTGTTGGAAGTATTTCCAAGGTTGATCAAATATCGTACGCTCCCTCTAACATCGAGATTGGTGTTTGCGTTGAGCATAGACATGATTGGATTATGTCTATCGCAATACGGTTATTCATTTAAAGAGAATAATGGTTACTCTGTTTATTTGAATAATACCTTCAATGGTCTTACACCTGAAATGAATGGTTTATTGAATCTCGATCGTAGTGATACACATGTGCATGCCAAAAGATATAAGATAGTAATGATAGTGCCACCTACTTGTGGCACTGCCACGTAAGTCATATCGGTATAAAACGCATGAAGAAGCTCCAAGTTGATGGATCTTTGGGCTCACTTGTTTTGAAAGGTTTGAGACATGCGAACCATGTCTATTGGTGTATATGCATGAAGAAACTCCATGCAAATGGACCGTTTGGACTCACTTGATTTTGAATCACTTGAGACATGCAAATCATACCACATGGGCAAGATGACTGAAAGCCTCGTTTTCAGTAAAATGGAACTAGAAAGCAACTTGTTGGAAGTAATACATTTTGATGTGTGCAATCCAATGAGTGCTGAGGCATGTAGTGGATATCGTTATGTTCTTACTTCACAGATGATTTGAGTAGATGTTGAGTATATTTACTTGATGAATCATGAGTCTGAATTATTGAAAGGTTCAAGTAATTGCAAGGTGAAGTTGAAAGATCGTCGTGATAAGAGGATATAGTATCTATGATATGATCATAGAGATGAATATCTGAATTACGAGTTTGGCACAGAATTAAGATATTGTGGAAATTGTTTCACAACTAATACAGCCTGGAACACCATAGTGTGATGGTGTGTCCGAATATCATAACTGCACCCTATTGGATATGATGCATACCATGATGTCTCTTATCGAATTACCACGATAGTTTATGGGTTAGGCATTAAAGAGAACCACATTCACTTTAAATAGGGCACCACGTAATTCTGATGAGATGACACCATATGAACTATGGTTTAGAGAAACCTAAGCTGTCATTTCTTAGAAGTTTGGGGCTGCGACGCTTATGTAAAAAAGTTTCAGGCTAATAAGCTCGAACCCAAAGAGGATAAATGCATCTTCATAGGACACCCAAAACAGTTGGGTATACCTCCTGTCTCAGATCCGAAAGCAATAAGGGATTGTTTCTAGAATCGGGTCCGTTCTCGAGGAAAAGTTTCTCTCGAAAGAATTGAGTGGGAGGATGGTGGAGACTTGATGAGATTATTGAACCGTCTCTTCAACTAGTGTGTGGCAGGGCACAGGAGTTGTTCCTGTGGCACCTACACCAATTGAAGTGAAAGCTTATGATAGTGATCATGAAACTTCAGATCAAGTCACTACCAAACCTCGTGGGATGACAAGGATGCGTACTACTTCAGAGTGGTACGTAATCCTGTCTTGGAAGTCATGCTGCTAGACAACAATGAACCTATGAGCTATGGAGAAGCGATGGTGGGCCTGGATTCCAAAAATGGCTCGAGGCCATATAATCTGAGAGAGGATCCATATATGAAAACAAAGTGTAGACTTTGGAAGAACTACTTGATGGTCGTAAGGCTGTTAGGTACATATGGATTTTAAAAGGAAGACGGACAATGATGGTAGGTATCACCATTAAGAAAGCTCGATTTGTCGTTAAGATGTTTTCCGACAAGTTCAAGGAGTTGACTAAGATGAGACTTTCTCACTCGTAGCGATGCTAAGAGTCTGTTGGAATTATATTAGCAATTACTGCATTATTTATGAAATCTTGCAGATAGGATGCCAAAAACCATTGTTTCGTCGACGATTTTTGAGGAAAGGTTGTATGTGATACAACCGGAAGGTTTTGGTAATCCTGAAAGATGCTAATAAGTATGCAAAGCTCCAGCAATCCTTCTAAGGACTGGAGTAAGCATCTCGGAGTTGGAATGTATGCTTTGATGAGATGATCAAAGTTTTTGGGTGTATACAAAGTTTATGAGAAACTTGTATTTCCAAAGAAGTGAGTGGGAGCACTATAGAATTTCTGATAAATATATGTTGACATATTGTTGATCAGAAATGACGTAGAATTTCTGGAAAGCATATAGGGTTATTTGGAAAGTGTTTTTCAATGGAAAGCCTGGATTAAGCTACTTGAACATTGAGCATCAAGATCTATAAGGATAGATCAAAACGCTTAATGGTACTTTCAAATGAGCACATACCTTGACATGATCTTGAAGGTGTTCAAGATGGATCAGTCAAGGAAGGAGTTCCTGCCTGAGTTGTAAGGTATGAAGTTAAGACTTAAAGCTCGACCACGGCAGAATAGAGAGAAAGGACGAAGGTCGTCCCCTATGCTTTTGTCATAGGCTCTATACGGTATGCCATGCTGAGTACCGCACCTGATGTGTGCCTTGCCACATATCTGGCAAGAGGGTACAAAGGTAATCTAGGAGTAGATTACCAGATAGCGGTCTAAATTATCCTTAGAGGAATAAGGATATGTTTCTCGGTTATGGAGGTGATAAAGAGTTCGACGTAAAGAGTTACGTCGATGCAAGCTTAACACCTATCCGGATAGCTCTGAGTAGAGATACCGGATACGTATAATGGAGCAACAATTTAGAATAGCTCCAAGTAGAACAGTTATTTGAAATGGCTCCAAATATAGCGTAGTAGCTGCATCTACAAGATGACATAGAGATTTGCGAAGTACATACGGATCTGAAAGATTCAGACCCATTGACTATAACATCTCTCACAAGCATAACATGTTCAAACCCAGAACTCATCGAGTGTTAATCACATGGTAATGTGAACTAGATTATTGACTCTAGTAAACTCTTTGGGTGTTAGTCACATGGCGATGTGACCTTGAGTGTTAATCACATATCGATGTGAACTGGATTATTGACTCTAGTGCAAGTGGGAGACTGTTGGAAATATGCCCTAGAGGCAATAATAAATTAGTTATTATTATATTTCCTTGTTCATGATAATCGTTTATTATCCATGCTAGAATTGTATTGATAGGAAACTCAGATACATGTGTGGATACATAGACAACACCGTGTCCCTAGTAAGCCTCTAGTTGACTAGCTCGTTGATTAATAGATGTTTACGGTTTCCTGACCATGGACATTGGATGTCATTGATAACGGGATCACATCATTAGGAGAATGATGTGATGGACAAAGACCCAATCCTAAGCCTAGCACAAGATCATGTAGTTCGTATGCTAAAGCTTTTCTAATGTCAAGTATCATTTCCTTAGACCATGATATTGTGCAACTCCCGGATACCGTAGGAGTGCTTTGGGTGTGCCAAACGTCACAACGTAACTGGGTGGCTATAAAGGTACACTACAGGTATCTCCGAAAGTGTCTGTTGGGTTGGCACGAATCGAGACTGGGATTTGTCACTCCGTGTAAACGGAGAGGTATCTCTGGGCCCACTCGGTAGGACATCATCATAATGTGCACAATGTGATCAAGGAGTTGATCACGGGATGATGTGTTACGAAACGAGTAAAGAGACTTGCCGATAACGAGATTGAACAAGGTATCGGGATACCGACGATCGAATCTCGGGCAAGTATCATCCCGATAGACAAAGGGAATTGTATAGGGGATTGATTAAGTCCTTGACATCGTGGTTCATCTGATGAGATCATCGTGGAACATGTGGGAGCCAACATGGGTATCCAGATCCTGCTGTTGGTTATTGACCAGAGAGCGATCTCGGTCATGTCTACATGTCTCCCGAACCCGTAGGGTCTACACACTTAAGGTTCGGTGACGCTAGGGTTGTAGGGATATGTATATGCAGTAACCCGAATGTTGTTCGGAGTCCCGGATGAGATCCCGGACGTCACGAGGAGTTCCGGAATGGTCCGGAAGTAAAGAATTATATATAGGAAGTGCTATTTCGGCTGTCGGGACAAGTTTCGGGGTCACCAGCATTGTACCGGGACCACCAGAAGGGTCCCCGGGGTCCACCGGGTGGGGCCACCTGCCCCGGGGGGGCACATGGGCTGTAGGGGGTGCGTCTTGTCCTATATGGGCCAAGGGCACCAGCCCCAAGAGGCCCATGCGCCTAGAGATAGAAAAAGGGGAAGAGTCCTAAAAGGGGAAGGCACCCCTAAGTGCCTTGGGGAGGAGGGAGTCCTCCCTTGCCCCCCCCCTAGGAGATTGTATCTCCTAGGGCCAGCAACCCCCCCTAGGCTCCCTATATATAGTGGGGGAAGGAGGGCCTCTCACCCATGCCTTTGGTGCCTCCCTCTCCCTCTCCAACACATCCTCCTCCTCCATAGTGCTTGGCGAAGCCCTGCTGGAGTACTGCAGCTCCACCACCACCACGCCGTCGTGCTGCTGTTGGAGCCATCTTCCTCAACCTCTCCTTCCCCCTTGCTGGATCAAGAAGAAGGAGACGTTACGCTGAACGTACGTGTGTTGAACGTGGAGGTGCCGTCCGTTCGGCGCTAGGATCATCGGTGATTTGGATCACGACGAGTACGACTCCATCAACCCCGTTCCCTTGAACGCTTCCGCGCGTGATCTACAAGGGTATGTAGATCCACTCCTCCCTCATTGCTAGATGACTCCATAGATAGATCTTGGTGACACGTAGGAAAATTTTGAATTTATGCTACGTTCCCCAACACTATGTCCATGGCTCGCGCTCATATATTGCGTGAAAGTTTATAGGTTTGAGATTACTAAAGTATGAAACAATTGCTTGGCTTGTCATCGGGGTTGTGCATGATGAGAGCATTCTTGTGTGACCAAAATGAAACATGACTAAACTATATGATTTTGTAGGGATGAACTTTCTTTGGCCATGTTATTTTGAGAAGACATAATTGCTTAGTTAGTATGCTTGAAGTATTATTATTTTTATGTCAATATGAACTTTTGTCTTGAATCTTTCAGATCTGAATATTCATACCACAATTGAGAAGAATTACATTAAAATTATGCCAAGTAGCACTCCACATCAAAAATTCTGTTTTTATCATTTACCTACTCGAGGACGAGCAGGAATTAAGCTTGGGGATGCTTGATACGTCTCCAACGTATCTATAATTTTTGATTGCTCCATGCTATATTATCTACTGTTTTGGACATTCTTGGGCTTTATTATCCACTTTTATATTATTTTTGGGACTAACCTATTAACCGGAGGCCCGGCCCAGAATTGTTGTTTTTTGCCTATTTTAGGGTTTCGAAGAAAAGGAATATCAAACGGAGTCGAAACGGAATGAATACTTCGGGAACGTGATTTTCTCAACGAACAAGACCCAGGAGACTCGGACCCTACGTCAAGAAATAAAAGAGGAGGCCACGGGGTAGGGGGGCGCGCCTACCCCCCACCCCCAGGCGCGCCCTCCACCCTCGTGGGCCCCCTGTTGCTCCACCGACGTACTCCTTCCTCCCATATATACCTATGTACCCCCAAACGATCAGATACAGATCCAAAACCCTAATTCCACCGCCGTAACTTTCTGTATCCACGAGATCCCATCTTGGGGCCTGTTCCGGAGCTCCACCGGAGGGGGCATCGATCACGGAGGGCTTCTACATCAACACCATAGCCCCTCCGATGAAGTGTGAGTAGTTTACCTCGGACCTATGGGTCCATAGTTATTAGCTAGATGGCTTCTTCTCTCTTTTTGGATCTCAATACAATGTTCTCCCCCTCTCTTGTGGAGAACTATTCGATGTAATCTTCTTTTTGCGGTGTGTTTGTTGAGACTGATGAATTGTGGGTTTATGATCAAGTCTATCTAAGAATAATATTTGAATCTTCTCTGAATTCTTTTATGTATGATTGGTTATCTTTGCAAGTCTCTTCGAATTATCAGTTTGGTTGGCCTACTAGATTGATCTTTCTTGCAATGGGAGAAGTGCTTAGCTTTGGGTTCAATCTTGCGGTGTCCTTTCCCAGTGACAGGTGGGGCAGCAAGGCACGTATTGTATTGTTGCCATCGAGGATAACAAGATGGGGTTTTCTTCATATTGCATGAGTCTATCCCTCTACATCATGTCATCTTGCTTAAGGCGTTACTCTGTTTTTAACTTAATACTCTAGATGCATGCTGGATAGCGGTCGATGAATGGAGTAATAGTAGTAGATGCAGGCAGGAGTCGGTCTACTTGTCTCAGGCGTGATGCCTATATACATGATCATTCCTAGATATTCTCATAACTATGTTCAATTCTGTCAATTGCTCAACAGTAATTTGTTCACCCACCGTAGAATACTTATGCTCTCGAGAGAAGCCACTAGTGAAACCTATGGCCCTCGGGTCTATCTTCATCATATTAATCTCCTACTACTTAGTTATTTCCTTTGCTATTTACTTTGCCTTTATTTTACTTTGCATCTTTATCATAAAAATACCAAAAATATTATCTTATCATATCTATCAGATCTCACTCTCGTAAGTGGCCTTATAGGGATTGACAACCCCTATTTGCGTTGGTTGCGAGGATTTATTTGTTTTGTGCAGGTACGAGGGACTCGCACGTAGCCTCCTACTGGATTGATACCTTGGTTCTAAAAAACTGAGGGAAATACTTACGCTACTTTGCTGCATCATCCCTTCCTCTTTGGGGAAAACCAACGCAGTGCTCAAAAGGTAGGATCGCCTAGCCGGGCAAGTTCAAGCCAGATCTGCCTCATCGCTACGACGACACCCCCGACCCGCGGAGTTCCTGTAGCTCTACGAACTGAGCATCGAGGCGGCCAACGGCGACGAGAAAGTCATGGCGAACTGGTTTCCCATGGCTCTCAAGGATGGCCCCCGCTCCTGGCTCCTGAACTTGCCTCCAGGCTCAATTTCCTCCTGGGACGAGATGCGCAACCGCTTCATCGCCAACTTCCAGGGCACTCGCGACCGCCCCCCGGTCGCGGGTGACCTGCGCCGCATCAAGCAACAACCAGGAGAGACCCTGCAGAAGTACATTCAATGCTTCAACAGCGCGCGAATCAAGATCCCCAAAGTGACTGATGAGGCCATCATCTCAGCATTCTCCGACGGCGTTCGCGACATCAAGATGAAGGAGGAGCTCGCCATCCATGAGGAGTTGTGCACAACCATGGAGCTGTTCAACATCGCGACCAAGTGTGCAAGAGCTGAGGAGGGGCGCCTCTCCCTCCTTGAGCTCCCTGCTGCGGGCTCGGAGGAGAAGAAGACGAAGGCCAAGGACGTGAAGCGCAAGGGAGCAGACGTCCTCGCAGCGGAGCCAGACACCAAGCGCGGCAGAGACCAACCTGAGCCATCCAAGGGCAGCGGACCGTTCTGCGCCTTCCATAACCTGCATACCCACAACACCAGCGACTGTCAAGAGCTCAGAGCTATTCGAGAAGGACACTTCGGTCGATGCCCCGAGCGTAGCGACCGGGGCTACGGCCAAGGAGGAGGACATGGTGGCAGGCGCTGGGACGACCGTGGCCCGCGCAAGGAGTGGCACGACCGGCCTCGTGAGGACCGCTGGCAGGATCAGCCTCGCGAGGGCGCTTGGAGGGACCAGCCTCGTGAGGCTCGTCCTCAAGGCAATGCTGGCCTTCCTCCATTACCGCCACCACCCAGAAGGAATGATGACCACCATCAAGACGAGGGGGTTGGGGGCTTCCAGGAGCCACGCGCCATCGTTTGCATCTTGGGCGGAGCTCAAGCCCCAGCCTCGCAGTGTATCTTCAAACAATTTGCCCGTGAAGTGAATGCAGTTCTCCCCAAGCTTGAGGCCACACGCCCGCTCAGATGGTCCAGGTGCTCCATCATGTTCAGTTTGCAGATCAGCTCAAGTGCACGGCTACTACATGCGTCCTCCCAATGCTCTATTCACTGGTCATCAGCAACGTGCAAGTTACCAAGACCATCATCGACGGTGGTGGAGGGCTCAATGTCCTGTCCGTCGACACGTTCGACAACCTCCAAGTGCCATATGACTAGCTTTAGCCTACCAAGCCTTTCTCAGGAGTGACCGACGGCTCTACTACCCCGGTCGGGCAGGTCTGCCTCCCCGTTACCTTCGGAGAACACAACAACTACCGCACCGAACTCATCGACTTCGACGTCGCCTACATCCACCTGCCATATAATGCCATCCTCGGGTATCCAGCCCTGGCCAAGTTCATGGCGGTGAACCATCACGGCCACAATGTCCTCAAGATGCCGGGAAGCGGTGGAATCATCATAGTCACGTGCGAAGAAAGAGACCCGGTGTGCTCCCTCGAGCGTGCCTTCCAAGCTGTAGCAATTGACGACCCCGACAGTCAGGGCGAGTGCCCTCCTGAGGCCACCCCAAGAAGAAGAAGCAGCTGCGCCAAGCAGGGCCTCAGGCAAGCAGCACCTCGTCAGGATCGGTGCCCGCGCCTGGGGCGCCTCCCTCCATCACATAGGAAAGCGCACCCAACGCCCCTCTCGGGCAGGGCTCGGGGGCTCTCTTCTGGAGGGCCTCATACTTTGCCAACATCATGAGGGAGGCACTTGGGCAGCACTTGGAGGCGTGCTTCGCGGCATGTTTCCCTCAGGAGAACACAGGGCAAGGAATGCCCACCGCTTAGGAGTTCATCACCAAGACCACTCAGGAACTGCAAGACGTGAGGGCCATGCACGGTGGCCGCCTCTCACCAGGTGCAGCTCACCATCCAGGCGAGGATGTCGGGCTGCGTGTCTGCATTGATGTCCCAGGGCTCAATCGGGCTGCCGCTCAGGATCTTCTCTGGCCTTCGCGCGTGGGACGCTGCGAGGGCCCACCTCACAGCTACGTTCGCATGCCCTTTAGCCTGCCGAGCATGGCGGCCGCCTATCAACGCAACCTGCGTAGCATCCTGGTGGCTCAGGAGGCCAGGCACCATGCGGTGCTGACGGAGATAAAGACAGTCCTCACCGCACGCCTTCACCGCCCAGGGCCCCGGTGGCTCATGAGGGGCAGCCCCTTCACCGCACGCCTTCAGCTACCCCAACTCTCCTTCATCAACAGAACCAAGTGACATTTTCCAAAGTTCATTCAGCTGGGAGCGCCCCCAGGGTTGCATCATCCCCGGACCACGTGGGTCCGTCCCTGTGGCATGTATCTTTCCTTTTATGTCTTTAGCTTACCCTGTTAGGGGCGCCCCTCGGGCTGCATCATCCCCAAGTCTCTCGGGCCGGACCCAGTGGCATGCATATTCCCCGCATTTACCTGAGCTAGATTGCTTTCCATGCTTAATCTATCTATGACTATCACCTGCTTGATTGTCACCCACCATGGGAGCCGCGCGCCGGCCATCTTTCTTCAGGACCCTTCGCGTTGTCTAACCATCTCGCCGGACCAAGACAGCAAACAAGAACCAAGACCAGGTGCAACCCGCCTTGAGGTAGGGCCTCATGAGTCCCGCACCGGCTCACAAGTGTCCAGACACACCTCGTCTAGCCCTGCCGTGCAAGCCACGTGTCAGGGCGGGGCTGTACACGCCCCAGGGGCTCTCCACAGTAGGGAGTCCCCTCTCATGCACCAGAAGCAAACCAGCAATCACCACGGCGACTGGTGCACTTCCTTGCGCTAACTTGCAGGAACTTCATGAGGGCCGCAGCAGACGGTACCGCGGACTCTCTCTCTTCTCTCATGTGATTCGCTTGCGCATTAAAAGGGGGCTCCTCAGCATCGCGCCTCAGGAGCTCTTACTGGCTCTCCAGCTCTCACCCCCTGACCTTGACCATGGCACGCGACCTGTCATACCAGCAGAGGCTGAGCTCGCTCGAGGGCCGGGACATAAGGACGCAGAGCACCAAGAAGGACATGGAGGGGAGGGGGAGGCCCGCACGGGCCAGACCTAGCCACACTATAGCAACTGGCGTGCGAGTCCGGCACGACTCGAGGAGCAGACCCCAGACAACCAAAGATAAGTTCTCGCTCTAGATCCACCAGTTGCTTGCGGCACGAGACCCTCACTCACTCCCTTCGCTACCTAGCTGCGGCAACGTTTTCTTCCTTTCCCATCCTAAGACAGCTGCTTGCGCGCTAAGGGGAGCCTCATGAGCATCGCGCCTCAAGAGCTCTTACTAGACCTCGGGCCGCTCACCTCCTGGCATTGACCACGACATGCGACCTGGTATACCAGCGACGGCTGCAGCCTGCCTGGGGACCGGGACCTGTCAGCGTAGAGCACCAAGCTGCCGCAAGATTGGAAAGGGGAGGCCGAGCCTCAGCAGGATATGCGCACAAAAATCTTCATAATGAGGGCTATATTGACAAAAGGCATAACAGACGCTTTACACACCCCCACGGGGTCCATTTCTTGATTCCTCGCAGGGAACAAAAGGAAAGGAATTCCTAGGGGTTCTATCTACACGCACCAGGTGTCACCGACGCCATCATCAACAGTGGGCCACGTGAGGCCGGCGCCAACCCCATCCAGATCAGCGGCGACAGCGGCTGGACGCTGCGGCCCTCCTCTGGGCTCGGCGGGAGCTCGGGGGCACGTAGCTGTCATTGCTCGTCTACGGAGACTCCAAGAGCTCAGGAGAGTCGCTGGACCACCAGGAGACGTCGCTGTCACGGAGGAGCTGCAGCCGAGACCGGTGGCAGGCCTCGCGCCCGCCGCAGCGTCGTCCTGGCGACCCCCTTCAGGGCAGCACTCCAGGCGGCGGCCTTCCTCATCGAAGACATTGAAGAACAGCACGGAGGCGCCGTCGTACTCGAAGTGGATCGCGAGGGCGCCCTCCCCACGACAGACTCGGGCAATCTCACCCTAGCCTCGGGTCATGAAGATCTTCCCGGAGGCAACGGTTCCAATCTCCGCTCCAGTCGCTGGGGCGCCGCAGTCGGCATGCTGCAGCCAAACTTCGCGAAGGCCCCTCGGCGGCATCTCAGCAGCGAAGAACAGTGGGAGGCATATCCAGGTGCTCGAGGGCATCGCCGCCCACAGCACAAACCCACGCGAAAAGTCCGCAGTGTGGACCCCTGGGGCGATGGCGTGCGCCTCCGCGGCATGGCGACCACGGCCCTGGCACGGGCGGCGCCTCTCACCGCTCCTCCCTCCGGATTCGTCGGCGTGAGCGTACAAGGGCAACGGGTACCTAGGAGGCAGCCTCTCATACCAAGGCCGCGACCCCACTTGCCTCACAACCACCTTGCGGCGATGAGACCTCCTTTTCTTTGGTGGGAGCAGCACGGGCACGTTGAGGGGAGCCTTGCCCTTCTCTGTGGTCGAGAACCTCCGGCTCGACCCCATGTCTGCACAAGCAAGGAACGGAGCAAGGAAGAAGAAGAAGCAGGAGAGGAATAGGAAGGATGGGCGACGGGGGCTCCGCCCCCTCCCATTTATACCAGGAGTAGGCCAACCAGCACCCTCCCACGATCACAGGTAATGATGGTTTTCCTTGCATGTCGCAGGGACTTGTCAAGTAGGGCAGTTGTCGAGGCAGCGTGGGGAAGCGGAGACGCCCACGTCCAATCAACCGCCACGCGTCGACCGAAGCCACAGGCTATTGGGGTCCGCGGCGCTCCACACTTTACCCTTGGCTTCGCCTCGAAGCCAAGCCCGAGCGCACCTTGGGCCTGGGGGCTACTATCAGCGTTCTGGGAACGGGGGTCCCCAGAATTGCCTGCCTGCGGCCCATGGCATGGTTTTGCTGGCAGGCCTGTACGGCCCATCTTCATCAACAAGGAATCAAGACCCTCGCGATGGGCCAAGCCTCGTGAGGCAGACGACACAAGACCTCCTCAGGAGCGGCCTCACCAGGCTAGCTCGTGAGGGGCGGAGAGTTCAAGGCCGGGCAAACCTCGCGAGGTTCTCGTGAAGTAAGCCATGACGATCGAGACGAGGCGGGCGCCAGCGCGCGCAGCGTCCTTGTTTCCTCTTTGGTGCTAAGGGGGCAAGCGCATGCATGGAGTACTGAGGCATCAAGCAAAGGTTTCCATATTGTTCAACGAGACCAAGACCAGAAGGGCGGCAAGACGGAGGTCACCGTGGAGCCCAAGACGGCGTCACCACCAAAGCCTTTGGCAGGCGAAGACTGCTTTTGTCAGGATAGCTTGTACTAGCTATCCCATTTCAAATTGGCTGTTGTTGGCTCCCTTCCTACTCAATATTTGGGGATAGGACCGGGGCCTCTATAAATAGAACTAGCCACCACCATAGTAGGGGACGGGAGGGGTTGAGAACAGAACCTTGGACCAGATCCTCACACACACAAGTTCACCAAGCACAAGAACACCTCAACCTCAGGCGACTGTTCTTCCCCTTGTACCGCTCGACCTCAGCCCAAGAGGCAATCTACCACCACCACAGTGGAGTAGGATATTACACCACAACGGTGGCCCGAACCAGTATAAATCTTGTGTCCTTTGTGTTGCGAGTTCATCGAGTTAGTTCATGAGATCTTAGCTAAGTTAGGACGTGGATCGATAGGGGGGAGATCTTCGCGCGCACCCCAGTGTTCGAACCTTAAGGGTTTTGCCGGAACCCGTGATCCGACACTTTGATTGGAAGGAAATGAGCCACTTTTGTAATCTTGTCAATGACAACGAAAATAACATCATTCCCATGCTTGGACTTGAGAAATCCAGTGACAAAGTTCATTTCAATATGATCAAACTTCCATTCTGGAATAGCAAGAGGTTGGAGGAGACCAGCTGGTCGTTGGTGTTCTGCTTTCACCCTTCGGCAGACATCACATTCATTCATGAATTGAGCAATCTCTCGCTTCATTCGAGTCCACCAATACAACTGCTTGAGGTCATGGTACATCTTCGAACTGCCTAGATGAATGGAAAGAAGAGAATTGTGCGCTTCGTTCATTATGACCTTCCTTAGATCACCTTTAGGAACCACAATCCGGTCCTCGAAGAACAAAGTGTCTCTGTCATCAATGCGATAGCACTTGTATTTGGATAAGCCCTTGGCAATCCTGTGCTTCACCTTCTTCACCATGGTATCAAGGAGTTGTGCCTCACGAATTTGGTCATCCAAAGTAGGAGTTACTTGAAGGTTAGCAAGAAAACCTTGAGGAACGACTTGGAGGTTGAGCTTCACAAAGATCCGGTTGGAAAGTCCTGAGGATTAAGCTGTTGCAGTAAGCCTTCCTCCTCAAAGCATCTGCAATCACATTGGCCTTGCCTGGAGTATATTCAATACTTGGATTGTACTCTTGAATTATTTCGACCCAACGAGTTTGCCTGAGGTTGAGGTTGGGTTGAGTGAAAATATACTTGAGGCTCTTGTGATCGGCGAAAATGTCCATTTGTCTTCCCAACAAGAGATGTCTCCATGTTATAAATGCATGGACAACTGTCGCTAACTCAAGATCGTGAGTGGGGTAGTTCCTTCCATTGGGCTTCAACTGAAGAGAGGTATAAGCCACAACTTTCTTATCTTGCATTAACACAGTGCTGAGACCTTCCAATGAGGCATCACAGAGAACTTCGAATGCCTTGGATTCATCAGGAGGAGTTAAGACGGGAGTTGAGACTAGCTTCTCTTTAAGAGTGTTGAAAGCAACGTCACACTCAGGAGTCCAGACATACTTGACATGCTTCTGGAGGAGGTTGGAAAGAGGCTTTGCAATCTTTGAGAAATTCTCAACGAATCTTCGACAATAGCTCGCAAGTCCAAGGAAACCGCGAAGCTGCTTGACATTCTGAGGAGGCTCCCAGTTCACAATTGGAGAAACCTTCTCATGATTAACAACAATGCCCTTGGCAGAGATGATATGACCAAGATAAAGAACTTCATCAATCCAAAAGTCACATTTGGAAAACTTTGCATAGAATTGATACTCTCTGAGCTTGTCGAGCACCAATCGCAAATGTTTGGCATGATCCTTCTTATTCTTGGAGAAAACCAAGATATCATCGAGATACACCAGGACGAATTCATTTGTGTATGGGTTGAAGATGAAGTTCATCAAGCGAGAGTACGTTGGAAGAGCATTGACAAGACCGAAAGACATGGAAGTATATTCATAAGAACCAAAGCTTGTTTTGAATGTTGTCTTGGGAATATCTTGTTCACGAATGCGAATCTGATGATAACCCATACAGAGGTCAAGCTTGGAGAATACTTTAGCACCTTTAAGTTGGTCGAATAGATCATTGATGTTGGGAAGTGGATACTTGTTCTTGATTGTCTTCTTGTTCAATGGACGGTAATCGACGCAAAGTCGGTCTGTGCCATCCTTCTTCTAGACAAACAGAACACCACAACCCCACAGAGATGAACTCGGTCTGATCAAACCCAGACGCTCTTATTCATCGAGCTGTTTCTTCAATTCCTTCAGCTCCTTTGGTCCAAGCTTGTATGGACGCTTGCAAACGGGTTCTGTATCAGGCTCAAGATTGATAATGAATTCAACTGGTCGGTGAGGAGGCATTCCGAGAAGCTCTTCTGCAAACAAGTCTTGGTACTCACAAACAACTGGAATCTGAGAAATTGCATCCAACTCGCCCTTCTCATTGAGAGAAAATAGTCGAATTGTTTCGTCACGAGCGGCATAGATGATCACATCCTCAGAAGAATGTGTAAACATAATATCCTTGGCAGCACTGTCAAGTTGAGCCTTGTGCTTAGAAAGCCAATCCATACCAAGAATTAGATCAATATCCCAGTCACCAGGAACAATTGGAGAAGCCATAAATTTATAGTTGCCCATCTTGATACCGACATTCAGAACCAACAATCTAGAGCTCAAATGCTTAGCCGGAGAAACAACTTGCAATGCTTTAGTTAATACCTCAGTTTCAAAATTATGCTTCGATGCAAATGGATATGACATGAAAGAATGCGATGCACCAGAATCAAATAAGACTTTTGCAGGAATATCATTAACTGGAAGATTACCCATGATCACTTGAGAAGAATCCTCTGCTTGAGCTGAATTAATCATGTTCACCTTTGCAGACTTGGGATTATGCTTGACCACTACATTTCTTGAATATATCACAAGAGGAGGAGGCGGAAGACCCTTTGGTTTAAGCACTTGTTTTCATAGTGACCTTTCTGCTGACACTTGTTGCAAGTGACCTCTAAGAGCAGACGATGATAAGGAGCACTTGACCTTGGAGCTTGAGTCTGAGACTTGTTCTGATATCCTGGGTTGGGTGGGTGGGAGGATCCATGGCCACCTTTGTTCTTCTACTAGTAGGGCTGAGAAACGGAGGGGGCAGAGGAAGCCAGAACTTCTGTTGCTTAGCTGCCACTTGTGAGGAAGAAGAACACTGGACTGCATCCCTGATTCTCTTCTTTGAAGCCTCACACTTGAGCTGAGCACATTCTTGCTTGAGGGCCATTTTATAGAATTGATCGAACTTAGTAGGCTCAAGAAGCACGAGAGCTAACTGCAGATCTTCTCTGAGGCCACCTCTGAAGTGATAGATCATGCTCTTTTTATCAGGAACGTCTTGTTTAGCGAAGCGAGCAAGTTTCTGAAATTGGATGTTGTATTGGTACACGGACATGCTTCCTTGCTTGATATTGCGGAACTCCTCTCAGCAACACTTGTTGGAATATGATGAGCTTTGAAATCACGGCGGAAATCATCCCAGGTAATCACTCGACCTCCTCTGGAATCTTTGTATTGTTGATACCAATCAGCAGCTTGGTCCTTGAGCTGAAAAGAAGAGAACTTGACATAGTCCTCAGGTCTGACATTGCTACATTCAAAATGCTTGCTGATGCCCATGAGCCAATCATCGGCGTCTGTGGCCTCGGCATAGTAGCTGAAAGACTTTGGCTGATTTGCAAGGAACTGGTTGAGGGTAGCAACCTAAGGCTGATTGTTGAACTACCCTTGACCTTGATTTCCTTGGTTGCCTTGGCCTTGGTTGCGCTCTTGCAAGAGTTGCAAAGGCATCTGGGCATTGGCGTTGGTGGCTGCCATGACAGCCTGCCATGCCTTCGGAGGCGGAGGTGGAGGGTTCTCCTGTTCCCCATCATTACGGTCCGGATTCAGACGCGTTGGAGGAGCCATCCTGAAGAGGGTGACTGTGACGCCCCAAGACCAGAGCTTCAGGTGCCTTCCGTGATTTCCGGGTTTCGTCGTGTGAATTGTTTGGTTCGTTGCATTCACCATTGCATCATGTGCATTGCATCATGTCATCATGCCATCTTTTTCTCAACAATCAAATCGTATGGATCTTTGATTCATTTAAATCGAGGGATATTCACATGGTGATTCTCTTTATAACATATCCTCCCAATATTAGGGGGCTACAATAAATATTCCATCCTTTGGAATTTACCACAACACACTTGCAAAAAATTCCATCCTCTTCTTACTAAATTCCTCGTCTCCAAACTTTGCCCTAAATTCTTTCTTCACTTTCTGGAGTTCCTTCAAAAACCTCAACATTTTTGGACACTTTGAAAAACCTGTCCTAGTTCAAACCTTTTGAATTAAATTCAAATGAGTTTGAATTTAATCTGTTAATCTTGGCCATTTCTATTTTCTAGGAACGAGCACATTTTTGTGAGTTCAGGAAATCATCTGCATGTCCAACTTCTTCCCCTAACACCTCCTTCCTTTTTCTTCTCTTCTTTGTTTTTTCTGTTTTAGAAATAAGAATGAGGGAGAGAGAGCACCCCTGCCAGCTCTTCCGGGCCGGCCAACCAGCAGCCCTCCACCGCGTCGGCCCATTTTCCCTAGGCCCAGCCACGCCCCGACCTAACCCTACCCAATCCCGATCGATCCCCATCTCTGTCCCTTGAGCGCCGCCGAGCCTTCGTCCCTCTCCCTCGATGCCGTCCTTCCTCGCGATGCCCTTGCTGCCTCCCCTCCTCCGCGTCGCCGCCTCCCAATGGCATCGCGTCCAGCCTCCCCCGCCAGAACTCTTAGAGCTGAGCTTCCCCGAGCGCCTCCTCCTTGCTGCCTCGCTTGTCACTGAGCAGGAGCTCCGCCGCCTCGACTCCTAGTCCGGGCTCCGTCGACCGCTCCCTCCTCGGCTTCCGGCCTCGTCCAAGCCACCCTGCCGTCGCCCCTACTGCCTCACCCATGACCTGCTCCCTCCTTGTTCGGCCTCGACTTGTGCTAGCCTCCCCCGTCTCCCTGGCCAAGCTACGGCCATGCTCCGACGCCGCCCTCTACATCAGCCGAGCAGCGCCGCCGTCGCTTCCCCGAGCTCCCTCCTACACCTGACCGCGTCCAGCTGGACAACTCCGTGCCTTCGTCCTGCTACTACCACACGACATCTCCGCATCGGACACCAACTCGTCCTCGAGATTCGAACCTCGTCCTTGGTGCCGGTCTCCTTGCAAGAAGCCACAATTGCAAGTCTCCAGCGTAGTCCAATGAGCCCCTGCTCCTTCCCACGCTGCCCGCATGACGCTACCTCCATTGCACCCTCCTCGAGCAGGAGCATTTTAGGTTCGCCAAGTACATCTACACGGTGACGCGCCAAGTACCTTTACCGCCCTCTTCGGAATCGCCAAGAACGCCAAGACCGCCTTCGTGGAATTCGCCAAGTACACCACCGACAAGACCACATGGATGCTCGAACGAGTACCGAACGAAACACCAAGTACCACTATCGCCGAGTATGACTGCTTCCATGATGATACGAGAACAACTACCGTCAACCCTCAAAGCCTCCGTGGACGTCAAGTCCCTCGCCGTGACCCCGAACATCTACAGAAAATTGAGCAACTAAGAACGTGAAAGACTACCGCCACCAAGATCGCTAGTACCACTACCATCGCCGAGGTCCGATAGTACCACTACTTCTACTACCA
Organism: Triticum urartu; assembly: GCF_056163025.1. NCBI lineage: Eukaryota > Viridiplantae > Streptophyta > Magnoliopsida > Poales > Poaceae > Triticum > Triticum urartu. The sequence goes on along the minus strand of NC_141874.1, from coordinate 365,431,399 downwards.
TCGCGGGAACGACTACTTCCTCTACTTCCCTCGACGAACTCGAACCATCCCATTTGCATGCTTTAAAGGTATACCGCCGAGAACGACCGCCCCGTGGACGAATGCATGTGTGGTGTATGAGATGCCCGTGTTTGCTCTGTGTCGGAGTTGTTCGTTGCACGAAGCCCCTCTTTTGCCTTGCCACCGTCATGTGGGACACCCGGTTTCCGAGAGCACCCCACCATCCTTGCATGACACGCTTCCGTCACTTTTCCTTTTGCACCTGTATCCCTGTGGGCTACCGGATCAGCGGAATGTTGTCGTGGCATCATTTCCGTTTCGCCGCCGTGGCACCATTCTCGTTATCGTTGCCGTGGCACCCCTTTTCGTTTCTGCCACGATGACAAATGCTTCATAACAGGCTCTTATCAACATTTTCATAAACTTGCATAAAACTTGCACATGTCATCCGCATCATGATAATAACACTTAAAATGTTTAAAATTGTTGTTTGCCATAAATTGCTAAATGCATATGGGGTTTTATCGGAATTGTTGTTTGGCGTTCCGACCTCATTTAAACTTTCCTAAATATATAATTTCTTTATGCTTCTCCTATTGCCATGTTTAACAACATTTAATATTGTTGAGTACCTAAACAAGAGAGAACTCAATAAGTCATGTGGTGTTTCATCAATATGCAACTCGTTGCATATTGAGCTCCACTTAATTTGTAGTATTGTTTGTGCACTTTGCCATGCCATACCTCATTAAACCAAACATGCATCATACTTGGTTGTGCATCATGCCATGTTTATGTGATGGTTGTTTACCATGTTGCTTGCTTCTTTCCGGGTTGCTTCTCTCGTTAGCTTCAGTTTCGTTCTGGAGTTGTGAGGATCCGTTCGACTACATCCATTTGTCTTCTTCATGGACCCATTCTTCTTCCTTGCGAGATCTCAGGCAAGATGACCATACCCTTGAAATCACTTCTATCTTTGCTTGCTAGTTGCTCGCTCTATTGCTATGCCGCGATAGCTACCACTTGCTTTATCATGCCTCCCATATTGCCATGTCAAGCCCCTAACCCACCTTTTCCTAGCAAACCATTGTTTGGCTATGTTACCGCTTTGCTTAGCCCCTCTTATAGCGTTGCTAGTTGTAGGTGAAGTTGAAGCCGGTTCCATGTTGGAGCATGGATATGTTGGGATATCACAATATCTCCTATTTAATTATTTAATGCATCTATATACTTGGTAAAGGGTGGAAGGCTCGGCCTTATGCTTGGTGTTTTGTTCCACTCTTGCCGCCCTAGTTTCCGTCATACCGGTGTTATGTTCCTTGATGTTGCGTTCCTTACGCGGTTGGGGGAATGGGACCACCTTGACAGTTCGCTTTGAATAAAACTCCTCCAGCAAGGCCCAACCTTGGTTTTACCATTGCCACCTAAGACTTTTTCCCTTGAGTTCTCCATACTCAAGGGTCATCTTTATTTTAAACCCCCGGGCCAGTGCTCCTCTGAGTGTTGGTTCAAACCTGTCAGCAGCCGGTGGCCACCAGGGGCAACTCTGGGTTGGCCTACCGGAATCTTGGACAATCCGGTGTGCCCTGAGAACGAGATATGTGCAGCTCCTATCGGGATTTGTCGGCACATTCGGGCGGCTTTGCTGGTCTTGTTTTACCATTGTCGAAATGTCTTGTAACCGGGATTCCGAGTCTGATCAGGTCTTCCTGGGAGAAGGAATATCCTTCGTTCACCATGAGAGCTTGTGATGGGCTAAGTTGGGACACCCCTGCAGGGTTTTGAACTTTCGAAAGACGTGCCCGCGGTTATGGGCAGATGGGAATTTGTTAATGTCCGGTTGTAGAGAACTTGACACTTAACTTAATTAAAATGAATCAACCGCGTGTGTAGCCGTGATGGTCTCTTCTCGGCGGAGTCCGGGAAGTGAACACGGTTCTTGTGTCATGCTTGAACGTAAGTAGATTCAGGATAACTTCTTGATCACTTCTAGTTCACGACCGTGCTTTGCTTCTCTTCTCGCTCTCTTTTGCGTAAGTTAGCCACCATATATGCTAGTGCTTGCTGCAGCTCCACCTCACTACCTTTTCTACCCATAAGCTTAAATAGTCTTGATCTCACGGGTGTGAGATTGCTGAGTCCTCGTGGCTCACAGATACCTCCAAACAGTTTGCAGGTGCCGATGATACCAGTGCAGGTGACGCAGCCCAGCTCAGGTGGGAGCTCGATGAAGTCCTTGTTCGTTGTGTTGTTTCGTTTCCTGTTGATCACTAGTGGAGCCCAGTTGGGACGATCGGGGATCTAGCATTTGGGGTTGTCTTTATTTATGTTGGTTCCGTAGTCGGGCCTTGATTGTATTCTGGATGATGTAATGCTATATTTATGTATTGTGTGAAGTGGCGATTGTAAGCCAACTCTTTATCCCTTCCTTATTTAGTACATGGGATGTGTAAAGATTACCCCTCTTGCGACATGCCTACTATGCGGTTATGCCTCTAAGTCGTGCTCCGACACGTGGGAGATATAGCCGCATCGTGGGTGTTACAGTGACAACCATTACAATCTTGATAGACAGATAGACAAGCTAAATCAATGAATAGAAATTGCAACATATAGTCTTCACCATAAACATTCGAACAGAGATTGAACGAATGAATTCCAAAGTTAACATCACACGTCCGTTAAGTTGAGAATCCACTTAGATAAAGGTAGATGAATGAAACAACAAGGTACGACTGGAACAAATAAGTGGTAAGGATTACCCAATCACAAACCAAATATCCGCGGGAAGAAATACTAGAGCTACTTGAATTCCCACCTATAAACTCCCGAAACTTTCTGGTTATGCAATCTGGTGTTGGGGATACAGGGAGGCAGAATATATAACACACAACTAACAAGCCCTACGCTCCAACTGTATCCATCTGTCAACACATAACCAAGAAAACTCCGTAAATCATGTACCTCAACCTTCGAAAAGCATCCGTTATACGAGTTATGGAAATACTCCCAAACTCCCGCCCCAGTACTGGGTGGCGTCGAGGTTATCTCACCAACAACTGAATAAAAGATATTTTCGATGTCGGTGAACTCAGGTATTCCAGAACTGCCACGATAAAATTGTCATGACAACACCTCAGAGCTCAACTCCTCGGGACACTGCCACAACCCCTAAATGTCAGGAGGCACCAAGAACAATGTTCTCGTCACAAGAATATCGGAACGATCCGAAGATACCCGCGTGATCCTAAATTTTCTTAGTGAAATTTGAGGAGAGGAAAGTCAAAACATCTACGTCTGGAGACCTCACCAGAGCGACGAAGGGATTGAGGAGTAAAAAGAATCCTACTCTCTGTTATATATAATCCTAAGACTCAAAAAAATTTTGTTCTAAACTCAACAACGTCAGCGATTCGATCAAGCAGGGGGCTCCTAAGTCGGGGATGGCTATGATTACCAACTTGTAACACCCATGATGAGGCTATATCTCCCCATGTCGAGGCACGACTTAGAGGCATAACTGCATTGTGCTTTTGTCGCAAGAAGGGTCATCTTCACACAATCCCATGTAATGAACAAGAAAGGGATAAAGAGGGTTGGCTTACAATCGCCACGTCACACAATACTTAAATAATTCATACATCATCCAGAGTACACACATAGACCGACTACGGTCAAATCCGAATAAAGAGAAGATAACCCCAAATGCTAGATCCCCGATCGTTCCAACTGGGCTCCACTACTGACCATCAGGAAACAAAACATAGTAACGACCAAGGTCCTCGTCAAACTCCCACTTGAGTTCGGTAACATCACCTGCACTGGTATCATCGGCACCTGCAGCTGTTTTGGTAGTATCTGTGAGTCATGAGGACTCAGCAATCTCAAAACCTGTGAGATCAAGACTATTTAAGCTTATGGGTAGGAAAAGGTAATGAGGTGGAGTTGCAGCGGTCGTGAATGAGAGTAAGATGAGAAGCTACGCAACGGTCGTGAAGCTAGAAGTGATCAAGAAGTGATCCTGAAACTACTTACATTCAAACATAACCCAAACCGTGTTCACTTCCCGGACTCCGTCGAAAAGAGACCATCACGGCTACACACGCGGTTGATTCATTTTAATTAAGTCAAGTGTCAAGTTCTCTACAATCGGATATTAACAAATTCCCATCTACCACATAACCATGGGCATGACTCTCGGAAGTTTATACCCTACAGGGGTGTCCCAACTTAGCCCATCACAAGCTCTCACGATCAACAAAGGATATTCCTTCTCCCGAAAAGACTCGACCAGTCTCAGAATCCCGGTTACAAGACATTTCGACAATGGAAAAACAAGATCAGCAAGACTGCCCGATGTGCCGACAAATCCCGATAGGAGACGCACGTATCTCGTTCTCAGGGCACACATGATGGGACAAGCTACGAGTAAAACCAGCCCTCAAGTTTCCCTGAGGTGGCCCCGTTGGCTGCCCATGTCGGACCAACACTCAGAGGAGCACTGGCCCAGGGGAGTTAAAATAAAGATGACCCTCGGGTTTGCAACCCCAAGGAAAAGTTATAGGTTGTCAAGAAAATGTAAAACCAAGGTTGGGCCTTGCTAGAGGAGTTTTATTCAAAGCGAACTGTCCAGGGGGTCCCATAACCCCAACCGCGTAAGGAATGCAAAATTAAGGAACATAACACCGGTATGACGGAAACTAAGGCGGCAAGTGTGGAACAAAACGCCGAGCAAAAGGCCAAGCCTTCCACGCTTTGCCAAGTATATAGATGCATTGATTAAATAAGAGATATTGTGATATCCAAACATATCCGTGTTCCAACATGGAACAACCTGCAAGGCACCTGCAACTAGTAACACTATAAGACGGGCTGAGCAAAAGCTGTAACTTAGCCCAACAACGGTTTGCTAGGAAGGTGGGTTAGAGGCTTGACATGGCAATATGGGAGGTATGATAAACAAGTGGTAGGCAGCGCAACATAGCGATAGAACAAACAACTAGCAAGGAAAGATAGAAGTGATATCGAGGGTAATGGTCATCTTGCCTGCAAAGTTCTCAGAGTTGTCGAAAGCTTGATCCTCGTTAGCGTACTCAACAGGTTCCTTGTTCACGAATTCGTCTCCCGGCTCTACCCAAAGCAAGAACACAAGCAATGGAACAACAATCAATCACAGTGCAATGCATCAGCAACATGATGCAAGACATGGCATGGAATGCAAGATATGATGTGCAATGCGTATGGGTACTCCGGATGGAAAGGATGATCAAGGCATCAACTTGGCAAACCAAGTGTACCACTGGAAATATGGGGTAATTTCGGCCGAAATCGATATAAGGATCACCGGAAATGGATGCACGTTTACAAATGACAAGCGAAACAAGAATGATGCAAATCTACGATTAGCAGCATCATAGCACTTAGAATGCAACAAGAAACTATTCTACAACACTTCAACAAGACAACAAAGCAAATAGAATAGAAGTACACATGAAGCTCTACAAATCATAAACACTGAGCTCCTACTAGAACTCACTGGAACAAGCTCAAAATAGCATGGCAAAAATGCAAAAGATAACAGATTCATAGACTTGGAGAAAATACTAAGCATGTCAAAATAGCATCAGGAAGCAATGTTTAGAGCTAGCAAAAAACATGCTACTTGAACATATCATGACAAAAAAAGGCATGTCATGCTAGTACTAAAGACATAAAACAAAAACCCCTTAATGAACTTTAACCAAAGATGCATGGAAAATATGGTGGCACCCATGCAAACATGGCAAGTTATATGAACAGTTTCAAACTTAGAAGAAGAACAGAGCATGGTAGGAACATATTCATGATAGCAACTTTGCAAGCTCATGCCACTCCCCACAACGCATCTCATGGCATAACATGGTAACCAACCTGAAGTACAAATGTTCAAGAAGCATAGAATGGCAAGATCAAGTTCATAGGGTACGTGCATCAGTAGCAAAACACATGGCAAAACTGAAACTCATGTTAACAATCTGCCAGGAACAATATTTAGCAAGAGTAGGGCATGGAAATGACATGCTAGAGTACTTCATAATTACAACCAGAGGCATGAATGTATAGAGAAATACCACATCTTCTAAACCCTCGTACTGAACTACCTCAAAATGTGCATGGATCTCATGGTAGCAACAAGTTTACATGGCATCAAAATGTAACAGGAAAAGACTTTTAACGATGATTTGAAATCCAGTAGACTACATCATATTTAGAAAAAGTTATGTTGAAATCCAGTAGACTACATCATATAGAACTTTTGCAATGATGATTTGAGCATCAAAGTAGATAGTAACATTCATGCAAATGGCACTAACATGAAGAGCATCACGAGACGCACATTTTTGATATATCATGTATGCAAAACGGAGTTATGAGTTGAAGAGAGGCACAAAATGTTATAGATTCGATACATAGACGATATCGAGGTCGACCTTTTGGATCTAGGGTTTTGGGCGCGGTTCCCGAGGTTGGCCTGAGAAGCTCGCCGAATCTTCGCCGGAGAATGGAGGAAGGGGCGGCCGGAGTGCGGGGGAGCTCGCCAGAGTGCGGGGAAGTCCGGATCCGGCCGGAGCGGGGTCTATGGAGGCGGATGGCGGCGGAGTAGTGCGGCGGGGACAGGTGGCGCTGGTGATGCTGGTGGTGGCGACCGGCGACGAAAGGCGCGGTGGCATGGCGACGAGGAGGCGTCGGACAGCGGAGAGAGCCTCGGCTTGGGCGGCGCGCGGAGGCGTTGACCCACGGGCGGCGACGGAGGAGATGGGTTTCGGGGGGCTGTCCCGGGCCTGGCTGTCCGGCGGCAGCGCATAGTGGCCAGGGCCACGTGGAACGCGACGATTGACCCGGGCGGTGGTGGCGGTTTTGTCCGGTGAGGCCCGACGTGTCCGGTAGCGCGAAGGGTTGGTTTCTAGTGTTTGGACTGTGAGAATTTCGAGGGAGAGGGCATATATATAGGTTGGGGAGCTAGGATAGTCCAAATGAGGTGTGGTTTTCGCCCACACGATCGTGATCCAATGCCGGAGAGCATGGAGGGGGTTTAGATGGGTTTGTGGGCTGTTACAAGAGAGGGGCTTATGCGGTTACCTGGTTAACCATTGGGGCATTAAATGGCCTCCAAATGGAACAGAATTTGACAGACGTTCTACCGGTGGTGTACCAAGGCCACTTGACAAATCTCGACCCATTCTGAGGACGTTTTTCTCCCGCTCACGAAACGAGATTAGAGGGGTGCAACTGGTGCATGTGGGAGTGTTGGATTGACAGATGTTCTACCGGTGATGTACCAAGGCCACTTGACAAACCGGATGGATAGGGCGAAGACGAATGCAAATGATGCACATAATGACATGAGATGAAATGCATGACATGAACAAAATGGAAAACATAGACAAAAACCCAACCACGAAGAAAAATAACATATCACATGGGCGGAAATGGCAAGAGTTGGAGTTATAAATATGGAAACTTACATCGGGGGTGTTATACCAGTGCCAATTTTTTCCCTTGTTTTTGAGTTTCGTAGAAAGGAATATCAAACAGAGTCCAATTGACCTGAAAATTTATGCAGTATATTTTTAGAAAAATATATAAAATACTGGAGCGAAAAGTTATCGGACGAGAGTCGCGAGGCCACCACAAGGGTGGAGGCGTGCCCCTCGTCCTTGTCGTCGCCTCATGGGCCCCCTGACTTGTTCCCGACGCCAACGCCTCTTATGAATCCCAAAAACCCCAGAACTGAACCTAGATCTGGAGATCCGCCGCCGCAAGCCTCTGTAGCCATGAAAAACTAATCGGGAGCCCGTTCCGGCACCCCACCGGAGGGGAAACCCTCATCGGTGGCCATCCTCATCATCCCGGTGCTCTCCATGATGAGGAGGGAGTAGTGCACCCTCGGGGATGAGGGTATGTACCAGTAGCTATGTGTTCGATCTCTCTCTCTCTCTCTCGTGTTCTTGATTTGGCGCGATCTTGATGTACGGCGAGCTTTGCTATTATAGTTGGATCTTATGATGTTTCTCCCCCTCTACCTTCTTGTAATGGATTGAGTTTTCCCTTTGAAGTTATCTTATCGGATTGAGTCTTTAAGGATTTGAGAACACTTGATGTATGTCTTGCATGTGCTTATCTGTGGTGACAATGGGATATTCACGTGATCCACTTGATCCATGTTTTGGTGATCAAGTTGCGGGTTCTGTGACCTTGTGAACTTATGCATAGGGGTTGGCACACGTTTTCGTCTTGACTCTCCGGTAGAAACTTTGTGGCACTCTTGAAGTTCTTTGTGTTGGTTCGAATAGATGAATCTGAGATTGTGTGACGCATATTGTATAATTAAACCCGCAGATACTTGTGGTGATATTGGAGTATCTAGGTGACATTAGGGTTTTGGTTGATGTGTGTCTTAAGGTGTTATTTTAGTACGAACTCTAGGGCTGTTTGTGACACTTATAGGAATAGCCCAATAGATCGATCAGAAAGAATAACTTTGAGGTGGTTTCATACCCTACAATAGTCTCTTCGTTTATTCTCCGGTATTAGTGACTTTGGAGTGACTCTTTGTTGCACATTGAGGGATTGTTATATGATTAATTATGTTATCATTGTTGAGAGAACTTACACTAGTGAAAGTATGAACCCTAGGCCTTGTTTCTAAGCATTGCAATACTGTTTTCGCTCACTTTTGTTACTAGTTACCTTGCTGTTTTTACATTTTCATATTACAAAAACCTATATCTACCATCCATATGGCACTTGTATCACCATATCTTCGCCAAACTAGTGCACCTATACAATTTACCATTGTATTGGGTGTGTTGGGGACACAAGAGACTCTTTGTTATTTGGTTGTAGGGTTGTTTGAGAGATACCATCTTCATCCTATGCCTCCCACGGATTGATAAACCTTAGGTCATCCACTTGAGGGAAATTTGCTACTGTCCTACAGAACTCTGCGCTTGGAGGCCCAACACGAGTCTACAAGAAGAAGGTTGCGTAGTAGACATCATTGACATGTAGAGTCCTTCTCCGACAGCCCTCGGCTCCATACCGAGTGGCCACTCGCCCTACCATCGCACGTCGCCGCAAGCGTTCAGGGTGCTCGCGGATGCAGCACTGGATCAAGCACGCTGTTGCCACCCAGGCTGCAGCTGAATACATGGCGGCCCTCGAGTTCGACGAGCCCGCCCTTGACCTCTCCAGCGAGTCATTCGGTGATTCCTCTGAGGAGTTTGAATGCAAAAGCATCGAGTCGACCGCCGAAATTCTCATGGCAGACAACTCTGAGCACCATGCACCCTCCGGGTTCACGGATGCTCAGAGCGGCCGCGTATGGGTGTCACACGACAACACTCACAGCGGTGCCACGGGCCACAAGCAGTATGTGCCTCAAGCTTTCACCCGGGAGTAGCGGGACGAGCTCCGTCGCAGGAACGACTAGCTCCTCAACACCTCCATCATGGGGACGACACCCGATGCATTGGCCATGTATTCGACTTTCCTAGCCACTTTGGCCGAGCACGATTGCCTCGAACGGATTCAGAGACAGCTAGACGAACACGAGCACCGCCAGCCCAGTTCTAGTTGGCACAAGCGCCGGCTCTACTCGAGTGACCAGCCTCGTAACTATCAAGTAATCAGTACTCCACTACAAAATCTAGTAGCCACCACTCGGATCACAGATTCCATCCAACCCTCTGGCTCTTCGGCCGGGGAAGGGATTTGGCAGATCCAGGCACTCCTCAAGACAGCACTGTCGCAGAATGCGATGGTGTCCCGATCCAGAGACCAAATCCATAGCGCATCCGTGCGCAGAGACCGTTCAGTCGGCTCATAACCCACTCTTCTTAGGCAGGTGCCGAGCCACTTCCTCCTCTAGAGAAGGTTATGAAGATCGGAGGCACGATCGACTTGCATCTCCCTGGCGTAATGACGACTATGATCGTGTCCTGATGCCTCCATCACGAGATGGCACGTACGGGCACAAACCCTACGACGACAGGCGGACACACGGCGGTGACCACATGCCGAGTCCTTCTTGTCCCACAATAGACACTCGAGACCCGCTATTCTACGCAAGATCCATTCTTGCTCAGAACCTGGTCGACAGAGGCCGGGCCCTGAAGGCCAAGATCACGATGTACCGAGTGGTTCCCTACCCTCAGGTCCCGAGTGCTTCAGTCGTTGCATACTAGCAACTGAGATTCCCAACAACTTCAGGTTGGCCACGGGAATCAGCAAATTCACTGGCGAGTCCAAGCCTGAGATATTGCTGGAAGATTATCGATTCGTAGTCTAGATCGGTAGCAGGAATGACAATGTGGCCATGAAGCATTTTTCATTGTTGCTGGAGGGCTCTGCTCGGGCCTAGCTTATGAGCTCCTGCCAGGTAGCATCTTCTACTGGGACGGCTTGGTGAGAGTATTCATCAAAACTTTTGAAGGCACTTACAAGAGACCGGGTGGCCTAGTCGAGCTGCAACACTGCATGCAGAAGTAGAATGAGACTCTCCATGAGTTCATTCAGCGGTGGACCACCCTACACAACACGGTGGAGAACGTCACCGAGAACTAGGCAATCTGCACCTTCAAAGCCAGAGTTAGATATCGAGAGCTGAACATGAAGTTTGGCCAAACTGAGACTCTGACTCTCAGTCAGGCCATGGAGATAGCTAACCGGTACACCAATGGTGAAGAGGAAGACCGACTGAGGAGTGGAAAAAGCCAAGCAGGTGATGCCCATCAATCGGACAACAACGGCAAGATACACAAGCCGAAGGCGGATGTTGGAAGGAGCATTGAGGCTGCGGCTCTGGCTGGCCAAGGCAAAAACAAGGGCTCCCAAAAGCAAAAGAAATATTGGAAGGGTAAGAAGCAAGTTAGCATGAAGAGTGACATCCTCGACCAACCCTGTCAGATCCATATGAAGAAAGACGAGGAGGGCAATTCGATTTTGCCCAAGCACACAACTCGGGAGTGTCGATTCCTGAAGTAAGATACGCGACAAGATTCCTCTGGAGACAAGGATGAAGATGACAACGACAGAGGCAAGGGTACTTCCGTCTACCCCAACATGGAGAATGTCTTGATGATCTTTGCTCATGTCGAGAGCAAGAGTCGCCTTTCATTAACCGAGAAGTCAACATGGCAGTTCCAACTGTCACCAAATACCTCGACTGGGCCAAGACGCCAGTGACCCTCGATCAGTCAGATCATCCGGCCCACATACCGACCCCGAGAGGTAGGCCTTGGTGGTTGATCCGATCGTGGGTGGAGTTCGATTGCGCAAACTCCTAATGGACGGTGGCAGCGGGCTTAACATCATCTATGCCGACACGTTGGAGGCAATGGGCATTCCGGTTACCCGACTCAGCAAGAGCAACATGCAGTTCCATGGGGCAATCCTTGGGAAGAAGGCCAAATCACTCGGGCTGATTGCCCTCGACGGCGTATTCGGCGAGGAGAAGAACTTTCGAAAGGAGCGGCTGACTTTCAAAGTGATGGACTTCTGGAGTGCTTACCACGCCATCCTGGGTACGCTTGCCTACGCTCGTTTAATGGCCCGTCCATGTCACGTGTATCTTAAGCTTAAGATGGTGGGGCCAAAAGGTGTGATCACTACCACAGGGAATCGAAAGTTGGCCGAAGAAGGCCTCTAGAAGGGCTCTCAGGTTGCTGACGAACAGATGGCGATGGCCGAGTTGGACGAGTAGAAAAAACCGTTAGATTCAAGCGAGTTACTGAAGTCCAAGAAGCTGACTGTGGAATCCGCTTTCCAGTCGGTAGGAGACACAAAGCCAGTGCACATCCATCCTGAGGATCCAAATGCTGCCCCAACAAACATCTCCACTATGCTTGATAGCAAATGGGAAGACAAGCTCGTCCAGTTCCTCCGTGAGAACTGGGACATCTTCGCATGTAAACCTTCTGACATGCCAGGTGTTCCCAGGGAGCTTGGCGAGCACAGACTCCATGTCGACTCAACAATGAAGCCTGTCAAAGAGCACCTTCGATGATCTTCCATCTCAAAGTGAAAGGTGATTGGCGAGGAGATAGCACAGCTCTTGGCCACCGATTTTATCCGAGAGGTGTACCACTCCGAGTGGCTTGTCAATGTCGTCATGGTACCAAAGATGAATAATTCTCTCTGAACGTGTATCTATTTAAGCACATCAATTGGTCCTGCCCGAAAGATCATTCCTTCTCCCTCGCATAGATCAGATAGTAGATTCTACTACCGAGTGTGAGCGGTTGTCATTTCTGGATGCATACTCCGGGTATCACCATATCCGAATGTATGGTCCTGATGAAATAAAAACAGCGTACATCACCCCATTCAGGTGTTTTTGCTATAACACTATGCCATTCAGATTGAAAAACATTGGGGCACGTTTCATCGTATGATTCAGAAGTTCCTGCGGAAAAAATCAGTCGGAATGTGGAGGCCTATATGGATGACAACCTGGTCAAGTCCAGGAAAGGTTCCCACCTCCTGACTGACCTCACCAAGACCTTCGCGAATTTGTGCACTTTTGGCATCAAGCTCAACCCAGCTAAGTGTACATTCAGCGTACTCACAGGAAAACTATTTGGTTTGCTCGTTTTGGACCGGGGGATTGATGCCAATCCTGAGAAGATCAGAACAATCATCCGAATGAAGCAGTCAGAGCGTCTCCACAATGTACAACACCGCACGGGCTGCCTCGCAGCCTTGAGTAAATTCATCTCAGGGCTCGGTGAAAAGGCCTTGCCACTTTTACCGATTGATGAAGAAGTCTGACAAGTTTGAGTTGGATCCCAAAGCACAGGTTGCATTCCAGGAACTTAAAGCCCTGCTTTCCACCCAACCGGTGCTAGCTTCTCTGAGCAGCAAAGATCCTTTGCTCCTATACATCACGGCCACCGGCCTAGTTGTTAGCACGGTTCTCACTGTGGAACAGGAAGAACAAGGCAAAAACTTCAAGCTCCAACAACCAGTCTACTACACGTCCAAGGTCCCGACCCCTTCCAATCAAAGGTATCTGCATTATTGGAAACTAGCATATCTAATGTACCTAACTGCAAAGAAGGTGGCGTGTTACTTTCAAGATCACTTGGTCACGATGATAAGTGACGCTCCTCTATCTGAGATCATGAACAACAGAGATGCAACTGGCCAAGTGGCTAAGTGGGCCACCGAGCTCCTTCTGCTGGATATCAAGTTTGAAGCCAAGAAAGCAAACAAGTGACAAGCCCTGGTAGATTTCCTTGTTGAATGGATTGAGCAAGAGCAACCCGTCCCGAGTGTTCCCAAACACTGGACAATGTTCTTTCATGGCTCCAAGGCTCGGGGGCCGGAGTGGTCTTGGTGTCTCCTAAAGGTGACAGGCTCAATTATGTGCTTCAGATTCACTTCGACTCCTCCAATAACGAAGCCGAATACAAAGCTCTCCTATATGGGCTGCGAATGGAAATTTCTCTAGGAATTTTCCAACTGATGGTCTATGGTGACTCAGATCTGGTGGTCAACCAAGTCATAAAAGAGTGGGATATCTGCAGTTCGGCAATGACTAGTTACTACAGCACCGTCAGAAAACTGGAGAAGCACTTTGAAGGCGTGGAACTCCATCACGTGCCACGCCTCAAGAACCAAGCGGCTGATGATTTGGCCAAGATGTGTTCAGCCCAGAAGATAGTGGCCAAGAATGTGTTCCTGGAACACTTGCACTCACCCACAATCAAGGAAGATCCTTTTGTGGAAGAGCCCCTGCAACCAGCCGGTCCTTCCAATCCAACTGAAGTAGACATCCCTGCGGTAATTGACCTGGTCCAAGAGATCCTGATTATCACTCCCAAGTGGACTGAACCATACCTACCATACCTGCTTCGGCCGGAGCTCCCAGAAGATGAAGATGAAGCTTGCTAGGTCGTCCGTCGATCCGAGGCCTTCACCATCATGGGAGACCAACTGTACAAGAAAAGCATGACCGGCGTCACTCAATGATGCATTTCACTGGAGGAAGGGCAACAAATTTTGCAAGAGATTCACTTGGGAACATCTAGACACCGTGCATCCTCTCGGACCTTGGTCGCCAAAGAATTCAGAGTCGGGTTCTATTGGCCCCGAGCCAATGAGACTGCCCGAGATATAGTGGATCAATGCGTCGGGTGCCAGTTTTATACGAATCAGTCACACAAACTAGCATCCTATATAAAGACTACCCCCTCACTTGGTCGTTCACCGACTGGGGACTTGACATGTCGGCCCTCTTCGGACCGGGGCGAGCAGCTTCATGCACCTGTTGGTGGCAGTGGACAAGTTCACCAAGTGGATCGAGGCCAAGCCAATAAAAAAATTGGACTTGCAAAACCTTCTCGCATCCAAGGGCTTAGTGAATATATTGGCAAGCTGGTCTTTAGTCTTGACGTGGTCAATGACAATGTCTCCCTTCAGCACATGATCATGAAGAAAGTGGTGACGAATCTGAATGTGCTTTGTCTTGGAGTGTTTCATAGGGTTGTGGGTGATCTTGATAGCACTATCATTGTCACAATAGAGAGGGGCTTTCTTCACGTTGACGCCATAGTACTTGAGGATCTACTTCATCCATAGAAACTGTGAGCAGCAAGCACCAGCGGCAATGTACTTAGCCTCGGCTGTGTATTCAACCCAAATTTATTAATTCAACACAAGGGGAGCCAAATAATATTTGCATGTATTAGTAGTTGAGTTTTCAATTCAACCACATGATGATGACATTAATACCATTGTTACACCCACAACCACAACTGCTACATATACTGGACCAATTAATAGAGCTCGCGCACGCCAATTAAATTATCAGGCACTTTCGTTTCTTGGTAATGATTCTAATGTTCATGAGAATATGATGCTGCCTAAATTGGATACATTTGTTTTGCTTACAAATGAAGAGCATGCCATGGATAAGAGGGACGAACACTGGAGCAATACCAAGCCTGGAGATGATGGTATGCGCAAGGGAATAAGAACGGAGTTACAAGTGATGATTTCAGGACTTTGAAGCCACCATAAGGAGTGCATGAAGCCTTGGACGAAATATACAAGATGCCACTTCATAAATTTCGTCCAAAGGCTATTCTAGGTGCTGCATCACCTTATTATTGGGCCAGGCCCATGTAATTTCGAAATACTTAAGTATAGGTTGTTTTCAGAGTCCGTATGTGTGGGGAAACAAGAGTTAGGGTTGGTTTTGGACCCCTCCTCCAAGGGCCATGAAATTCCCCCTCTTCCTCCATATATACGGCCTTTAGGGTGTCGTTCAGACTTTGGGTTTTGTTTAGATTAAAAGTTTGCCATAGCTACAACTTCGCGTACTTCGTTTGTGTTCAACGACCAGAACAAGGCGTCACAGAACCCCACCTTGATCAATAAAGCTTTCATCTTATATTCGCAATATCCTGATTGCAATCTTAGTTTGTTGCTTGCTCTTTGTTTGCTTGCAGGAAATAGACCTTTGTGGTCAGGTTGATCGTGCTCCGGCATGGTCAATAACCTCTCGGAGTTGGTTTAGTGATTGCTAAGGTGCGACGTCCTCGCACGTTCGTAGTCGGATCATGAAAGTATATTCCTACGAAATGATAATCACCATCTCATCGAAAGATGGGACACCTTCGCCCCTATCAAGTGGTATCTGTCGTGGTTCTAAGTCTGACAGTAAAGTAGGGTGTAGGTATGTAGAGGCAAGATCATAGCTACGATGAGATTGTGCACGCAAGATGTACGAGTTCAGGCTCTTCACGGAGGAAGTAATAGCCCTATGTCTCGGTGCCCAAGGGCTCGGTCGATTGGAATATGCACGAAGTTACAGGAGGTTCAAACCCTTGTGCCAGAGCAGGGGTTGGCTTATATAGAACGCGCCGGACCCCTCCAGCCCTCAATTACACAGGGTTTAAGGTACATAAAGATGGGCGTTACTGATAATGCCAACAATAAAGATACATGAATGACTATTAAGTCTATAGGGTAACGCCTGATCGTTGCCACACGGAGTGACTTTAGATCTTCTATCTATCGAGTGATTCTTGTTACGGTCGAGTGAGTACTCCTTAGTCGAGTGAACTTGGATCTTCCGAGTGGAATGTTTATGGTCGAGTGAATGATGGTATCCCTCAAATGCTTCTGACTTTAGGTCAATGTCCTTGGGGAGGGTGTCTAGGTCTGGCCTATGACCCTACCCTAGGTACATGTCATCGTCATTAGCCCCCGAATCGTTCAAGGTTCGAGTGGGAAAAGGAGTGGAAGTTGGTCCCGACTCTATTACACGATGCAGAAGCATTTTCCTTAGACTGATGAGTTATGTGACAATTTGACTTCATTTTTAGTCGCCTTGATCCATTCTAAAGTAGTCGAGTAAACTTTTGTTGATAAGCTTCGAGTGTTGATATGGAAGAAATCTTTAGTCTCACAGGTTGCTCTGCTGTTCCCGGATCTTGCGGGATTAGAAATTTTGGGAAGCGCACAGGACGGAGGAGGCCGCAGTAATTGGGATGGATTAGGCAGGGCTGCCGCGATCACTGGGCCACCTTTTTCGCCATGTACCGAGCGAGCGTCAGTTGCGGGATTTGACATGATTGCCCGGGCCTAGTCGCCAGTCACTTGGAAATGACTCCATATAAGGCGTTGAGTTGGTGAATTTTGCACAGTGCGCCCCAATTTCTCCTTCTTCCTCCTCTGCTTCTCCACCGCTACCGCTTCCGTTCTCGACGCTGCCTCTGTCACAGCCCTAGCTTAGCCTTTGCTTGTCCTTGCATGATCGTCATGTCATCATGTCTAAATTTCATTTAAATATGAAATGGGGGTTGAACAAACCCTAGCATCAATCAAATCAAATAGGCTCAAGTAAAATCTATTTCAATGAACCCAGAATGCCCTTTAGAAAAGTTCATGATTTTTGTTAAAGGTGAAAACCTCTGCCAAAAATGATGCACATATTTCTAGGCCATTCTGTATTTTTGAATTAAATCTTATTGTATTTGACTTTGGACATTTAAATACTATAAATAATTTAAATGTTCAAATAATGTTGGAACTATTTTTGGGCCACTGAAATAATTCAGCAAGTGTCCATGAATATTTTCAAGATTTTAGGAAATGCCTTGGTATTTTTCCTAAGCTCAAAACAGAGGCAAATAATTAGAAAACAAGAACAAAAATTAGAAAAGGACTAGAACCCACCTGGCTTACCTGGCAGCCCAGCTCGCTGGCCCAGCCCACCTCCTCCTCCTCGTCTTCTACCTCTGCCTACTGGCAGAGGCGTGTCGCCCGCGCGCGCAGCGGACGCTACCTCCTGCTTCTACCTCTTGCTTCCTTCCCCGTCCTCGACCGCGTGCCTGGAGACGCCCGAGCCCCCCTGGTCCTTCCCCTCACTCGCTGCTCTCTCTCTCCCCTCCTCTGTTTCTCCCGCACGCAGCCACCGCGCGGAGCTCGTCGCCGCCGTCCACTGCCACCGCGGCCACCGGCCCTCCCTCGCCCTACCGACCCGCCCAGAAGAACCGCAGTGTCGTCTTCATCATATACGAAGAGCCACGCGACGCCAGGCGCCCCGCATCGCTAGCTACCTCGTCTTCTTCCTCCTCTGCCGCCGGAGATCGCCACCGACCTCCCGTCGTCACCAGCCTCTCCCCGAGCACGCCGAGGCCTTCGTTCAACTCGCTGTGAGCTGCTCCGTCTTTCCCCCTCCTCCCCGAGCTCATTCATGTCCTGTAGCCGCCGATTCCACTGGACCCGCGAGCTCGGCTCCGCCGGCCATGTCGCCGCCGTGGCCACCGTCACCTAGAGCTACAACCGAGCGCACAGCTGTGCTCAGCGCTTCCTCAGGAAGCCGCAGACCCCACCAGTTCGCCTCGAAACGCGCTGTAGCGCCTAACCCGTCGGTGCTCGAGCTCCGGCCGCTGCCACGAGCTCGAGTCCGGCGAGCTCGCTCCACCTCAGCCCCTCCCACTTGCTTAGTTGGATGTGGCTGAGCACCAGCTACGCGTAGATCATCTCCGCCGCTATTTTGGTCGCTGGAGGGCATTTTCCGAGCCCATCCGCCACGTCTGTCGCCGCCGGCGTCGAGCCGCCGGCGCGTTTCACTTGTTTGACAGGGTTTGACCTCCCCTGGGTCATTGACATGTGGGGCCAGCCCGTGCTAATTATCTAGTTTAGGTTTAACTAAAATAGGATTAGCTCCTGTGACACTAACACGCGGGCCCCACCGTCCAGGTTTGACCTGGACCGCCCAGTTGACCTTCTGATGTCACTGTGACGTAATGCTGACGCTATAAATAATTTTCTGGAATTAGTATATTTCTAAATAATTAGAAAATCCAGAAAATTGCCTAAACTTCTAAAAATCATAGTAATTCAACCGTAGCTCCAAATCAAATAATTTATATATAAAAAATGATCAGAAAAATATGAAGAAGCTGTTTATGCCATGTCCATGCATGTTTGAGAAAGTTAAAATCACTGTCTGGGACAAACTAAGTGAATGGCATTTGAATATTAACATATGGGGTTTGTATTTGAACCTAGGGTTCAAACCAACTTCATTGAATATGGTTGCTAGTTGCATTAGTTCAATCAACAGCATATTGCCATGTCATGAGCATGCATCATATTGTCTCATTGCATTGATTGTGTTCTTTCTTGTTTGCCGGTATTTGTCCCCTCTTGGTAGACGTGGTTTTGACGATGTGATCGATGACACCGATGAAGAGCTATACTATCTTTAGAAGTGCCAGGCAAGAAAAACCCCCTTGTTCATTCTGATACAATCCCACTCTCTCGCTCCTGCTCTCTTTTACTGCATTAGGACAACAACGATTCAATGTTACATGCTGCGGTAGTTGAACCCCTTTCCTCTGCATGACCTGTCATTGCCACAGTAAATAGATGAAACCCACTAGCATGAGTAGGAGTTGTTTGAGCCCTGATGTGCCTACTCATTCATGCTTGTTGTCATGCCTACTACTGCTTAGAGTTGAGTCGGGTCTAATTCATCGGGAATGAATTGGAATGTGGTGAACATGTCCTACTGTTGAGAGCTAAGTGTGTGAACACGATTTGGTAAAGGTAGCGGTGAGAGGCCATGTAGGACTACATGGTGGGTTGTCTCATTGAAACCGTCCACAGGAACTGAGTTCTGTGTTTGTGATCCATGAACAGTTACTACCACACATTGGGCTCCGGGCGCTCCAAGCTTTCTCGACTTATTAATCAACTTGATCTCTGTCCAGGAGTTGCAACTAGTTTCTGGTGTTTGTAGGTAGTGTTAGTAGTCTACCAAGTGGCACCCGGTACAGGTGGGCTTGGGACAAACTAGGCACAGTGGCACGGTGTACCAAGTGGCACCCGGTTGGTGGGCTTGGGAACCCTGCTCACATCGTTTGGGCCGTGAGCGAAACCCCGGCCGGATCTCCTTGCGGATGGAACCCGAATAGGCGATAAACCTGGACGAGAGACTTGTGTGGTTAGTCAGGTCGTGGCCAACTCCCTCGCCAGGCTTCCACTTGAAGGTTGCCGAGATACACGATCTGTACATGGTGGTAAGTGGCGAGAGCGTGTGTGAAGAAGTACACCCCTGCAGGGTTATCATTATCTATTTGAATAGCCGGATTTCTCGGATATGGAAACTTGGACCCCTTGCATAGTTCATAGACAAGTGAAAGTGGATACTCTAAAACTCGCAAGATAAGTGTGAGTGTTATGGATGGCGTTCTCGTAGGGAGACGGGAGCGGATCCATAGTGGTGTATTGATATGGTGATTATGTGGACTCGTGTGCGCCACCTCAAAAGAGTTGCTTGCAGTTGTAGTTCAGGTTAGCCACTGAGTCAAAGCTGGCTTGCGGCAGTTAAACTCCACCACCCCCTTTATTGATTCCGATGCATATGTACATAGTTCTGATGTAAGTCTTGCGGGGTACATTTGTACTCACGTTTGCCTATTTTATGTTTTGCAGAGAGACGTCAGTCTCGCTAGTAGTTCCGTGTGGACTTCGACGTTTAGCTTGTTACCTCAGCTACGATCTTGTACCCTTGGGAGGGTCATGTAGATAGTCAGGCTTCTCAGCCTTTTTCATTTGTAGTTGTCTGTACTCAGACAAGTTAAGCTTCCGCATGTGCTTGTTGCTTGTATGCTCTGTATGTTGGGTCATGAGACCCATGTTTGTAATACTTGGCTCCTCAGAGCCTAATGAATAAATACTTTGAGTCGTAGAGTTTTGTTGTGATGCCATGTTGTATTTACACATATCGAGCATATTGTGTGTATGATCCAGATGTGTGGGGGCTTAGGTATCCAAATGAGGGGGAAGAGCACTTTGAGTCGTAGAGTTTTGTTGTGATGCCATGTTGAAATGCTTGGTATGTGTGGGATCTGACAACCTAGTTGTTTATCCTTGGTAGCCTCTCTTATGGGGAAATGTAGTCTTGTGCTTCCATGAGCCATAGTAGTCCGCTATAGCCCGGTTCACCGGAGTCCTGCTAGCCCAGCACTACTGCTCCGGAACACTTGACTGGCCGGCATGTGATTCACTTCGTTCCTATGTCTATCCCTTCGGGGAAATGTCACACGGTGACATCCGGAGTCCTGCCTAGCCTGCTATAGCCCGGGTTCCCGGAGTCCTGTTAGCCCAGTGCTACAGCCCAGATTCGCACACTGCTGACCGACATGCTCGATGTTGATTCATGTATGCCTGTTCCTGTAAGTTAGTGCCACTTTGGGTTCACGACTAGTCATGTTGGCCCGGGTTCTCTGTCATATGGATGCTAGCGACACTATCGTATACGTGAGCCAAAAGGCGCAAACGGTCCCGGCCATGGTAAGGCGACTACCGTGGGAATACCGCGCGTGAGGCCGCAGAGTGATATGAGGTGTTACAGGCTAGATCGGTGTGACTTAGAATCGGGGTCCTGACAGCCTCCCACCCATGCGCCTCTTGCTGCGATGGCGAAGGACAAGACGGTGATGCTGGAGTGCGCAAAGAGGGGAGCGGCGAAGGGGAAGGGCAAGAAGACCGGCAGGAGCCGGTCGTCGTCGAGATCCGCCTTGCCACGCGGCTGGGTTCAGGGCGACTGGATCCAGTCCACAATTGTGCTGGATGACTTGCAAGACTTGGCCGAGAGCGGGTTGATTGAGCATGGTTCCTGGAGGCTCCCGGGGGATGAAACTGAGCCGCAGCCTCAGGAGGGTGAGTGTGTCTTACTCGCCACTCACGTCGACCGCGGTTTTTCTTTGCCCCCACATCCCTTTTTCCATGCATTCCTGAACTTCTTCGGATCCCAACTCCACCATTTCTCTCCCAACACTATCACGTACCTTGCTGCCTATGTCTCCTTGTGTGAGAATTTCCTGGGCTGCCAACCGCACTGGGGTCTGTTTAAGCACCTCTCCACATGCCGCTCGCATACTGTGAAAAAAGTTAGCCCGAGTGACGAGAAAACCCAGGTGATCCAGATGTGTGGGGGCTTAGGTATCCAAATGAGGGGGAAGAGCACTTTTCCCGCGATGACTCTCCCTGACTCGGTTAGAGGGTGGTAGTTGACTTGGTTTTATTGCAAAGACAAGTCGACCCCTGGTCATTTGACTGGTCTCCCTCCCTTTACCTTAGAGCGAGTCCAAAAACCTACTTCCTTGAGAGTGACACAGCAGAGAAGGTGGAGGTGACCATGTTGATGGGGTGAGTAGTTCTGCGCATCCATGAGGGTGTGACTGTTATGGACCTGCTCAAGGTATTCCTCGGTCGACGTATCCAACCCCTCCAGGCTCGTGACCACTCCATGTGGATGTACTTGGGGATTGAAGATTCCACTCGGATCCCACCCGGAGGACGTTGATGAGAAGACGGTGGCGCAATGGGTGCAAGGCATCACAGGGAACAAGGATAACCCCAGGTGGTCCCGAAGGGTAGTTCAGCGCATCCATGAGGGTGTGACTGGTATGGATCTGCTCGAGGTATTCCTCAGTCGACGTATCCAACCCCTCCAGGCTCGTGACCACTCCATGTGGATGTACTCGGGGATTGAAGATTCACTCAGATCCCACCCGGAGGACGTTGATGAGAAGGCTGTGGCGCAGTGGGTGCAAAGCATCACAGGGAACAAGGATAACCCTAGGTGGTCCCGAAGAGTTTTACCATTCGACACCAACAACCAACCAGACCAGGTCTATTCTTTATTTCCGAGTGTTTTTCATTCTGACTTGTAGTTGTTTATTGACTCGGCCATCCTTTGGTCACCTCTTTTGCTTCGCACATTTATACAGAGACGTACTCAATGCCGAACGGGGAGCAAGAGCAGTACCAGGAAGGAGAAGAAAGCGGAGGCGAAAGCATGGATTGGCAGTCTGATGGAGGAGAAGAGGAGGAAAGCGAGGACTCGAGCAGTGGTGAAGAAGTCGAGTCACCACCTGACAACGAAAAGCGTTCCAAACATAAGCATGATCCATCAAGTATCCGTGGAGAAGTAGCTAAGCCGACCAGACAAACTTCCAAGCGCACTCGGACCTCTTCCCCTGTGCCGACTGAGAAGGCTCCAAAGCAGCCCAAAGTTGCAGAACCAAAGTCTCGGAAGACCCTGCCCAAGATCAAGATCGATATTCCTGTCGCTTCTGCGTAAGTGTCTTGTCCCCACTTTTCGATCAAGAACTTGTGCTGTCGACTCTCTTTCTCATTTGTCCGAGTGAATCTTGAAACTTGCAGAGCTACTACTTCTGGGACTTCTGCTTATAGGGATGATGATGAGGATGTGGAAGACGCGGTCACTTCTAACCCGGGTATGACTTTTGCAAACTTGTCTTTGCTTTCTCAGCCATTTTGTTGGTTGACTGAATTCTGGTGGTTAATTCTTTTGCAGCTCCTCCCGATGTCATTGATCTTCCAGACGACGACGAGGATGTGCCGTTGAGGCCCATGAGAGGGAGGAGTAAGAAGACACCAACTGGTAAGGTGACCCACTAGTCACAGAGCTGTTGATCCAGGAGACCGGCGAGGCCAACCGAGCTTCTGTGACTTTTGTCGTACCATTGTCGAGTGCTCAGCCTTCGGCGTTGACTGCACATATTCCAGCTGATACACCATCTTCACTCTTCACTATGCATCACGTCCCGGAGGACCAAGTGGGTGCTGCCAAGGAAGCTATACGCCAGACAGGCATCATGATGGAGCAGATGAAGGTGGTTCGGGGGGCCAGTGAAGCTGCTTATGACGCCGGCTCAGCTCTCCGGAGCAACGTCCAGGTTGGTTGATTACCGACTGATCCCTTAGCTTGTCGCTTGTTCTGTTAGGATATGCTACCTGGAAAGTTTCCTTGTGCACCTTTTTGTCAGTCTGCATTTTGCATTTGTACACCCACTGGATGTTCAATTTATTGCTGAATAGTTTTGCTTCTTGAGTCGACTAGATTGTGTCGATTGAGTCTTTGAACCAGTGGGGGCATGCTGAGTGCACCCACTGGGAGTAGTCCCCGAGACCATAGTTGACTGCGGGCAGTCGGCTATGGTCTGAGAATCAGAACTTTCTCACTCGATCTGAACAGATCATGTCGAGTGTAACTTGAACCAGTGGGGGCATGCTAAGTGCACCCACTGGGTGTAGTCTCCGAGGCTACTGTTGAATGTTTGATTCGGCAGTAGTCTGAGAATTCTTTTTCACTCGGGAGTGAATAACTTTTGATTCTGTCCACTGATGTAAGATTTGTTGACTTCAGAAATCCTGCGAGCTTATCTCCAAATTTTCCGAATTCGAGGAGAAGCAGAGACAGCTCAATCTTGACTTGGAGCTGGCTAGCAAAACTTGCAAAAGGCCAAAGACGAGACAGCCGGTATGGAAGGCAACAACCGGTCGATTGTTTTAACTTGGCCGACTCACAAGCCATTCCCTCGTTCTTCTGTCTGACCTAAGTGCCTATCTTTCAGAGAAAATGAAGCAGGCTCTGGCGAAAAAGGACCTCGATCTTGCTGCTGCGCAAAAGGAGGCTCAGGAAAAGACCGCGCTTGCTGAAAAGAAGCTGGCCTCAGTCGGGGCGCTAGAGGAAGAAAACAATAAGTTGAAGGCATCTCTTAACGAATCCAACCGAGAAGTGACCCGTCTGAAGAAAGAAAAAGTGGCTTTGAACGAGAAGATTGAAGGCATTTCTCGTAAGAGAAATGACCTGGAAGCTTATCTGGGGGCACTCGCCAAGAAGCTATTTCTTATGCTCGAAGGTACTTTTCCTTGTCCGACTATTTAGCTATCGTCGATTCACCATGCAACCGTTGACTCATTATTTCTTTGCGTTCGTAGAATTCTGCCAAAACTTTCAGGAAGAAACTGGACGGATCGAGACAGGCCTGGACCCCATCCTTTCCCTTGTTGGTGATGAGGTTGCCATGAACGTGCTCCGACTGGAATCTCGTGTTGCCAGTATTACGGCCTACCTTGCTTGCCTGAAGGTTGCGGTGTCACAGATTCACTCAACGCTTTGGCCATGGGAGACGCCTAGAATGACCTCGAGTTTCTGATGACTCAACTCAATGAGATCCCTGGCCGAGTGCAGGAGTGGAAGAAGTCATCTGCTCGCTGCGGTGCTGACGTAGCTTTGTCGCTAGTTCGAGTCCACTGCATGGAAGCCAAGGAAGAAAAGCTAACAGCGATCAAGGTTGCCAATACCAGAAAACATGACTTCTAGTCCTTCATGGAAACCTTTATTGCCACCGCCACTCGAATTGCAGATGGGATTGACCTGGATGAATCCATCGAGCCTGCCAGTCCTCCTGCGGAGTGAACAAACTTTTTATGATCCGATTAAATTTGCCTCGGTATGCCGAGTGGTTTTTGTAACCGTTTAAACTTCTTCGGGCATGATGCCCGAGTACCTTAAACTGCGATCTAGAACCTCGTAGGATTTATCTGAACTTGGTTGCCTTTGGATCTTTTGACTCTTTGAGTAGAACTTGTTTCTTCAGTTTGAGTTGCTACTGACTTTGTGACGCAGCTCAGTCGAGTGTACCATGGACAAAGGTACTTAGTGTTGCCCATGTCTTGCACCTCGTCGTCCTTGCGGATCAGGATGGAGCGGACGTTGTATTTGTGTCGTAGCTCCGAGGATGAGGTCGTGGTCGACCTGCACCTCGTCTTCCTTGCGGATAAGGATGGAGCGAACGTTGTATTTGTGTCGTAGCTTCGAGGATGAGGTCGTGGTCGACCTGCACCTCGTCGTCCTTGCAGATAAGGATGGAGCGAACGTTGTATTTGTGTCGAAGCTTCGAGGACAGATCGTGGTCGACCTGCACCTGACCGTCCTTGCGGATAAGGATGGAGCGTGTTTTAAAACTTAGGCGAGTACTAGACTGCAGCTAAGCCCTCGAGTGGGAGGGTTGCTCACCACTCGGTAGGATTTTTTAAACTTAGGCGAGTACTGGACTGCAGCTAAGCCCCCGAGTGGGAGGGTTACTCACCACTCGGTAGGATTTTTTCAACTTAGGCTAGTACTGGACTGCAGCTAAGCCCCCGAGTGGGAGGGTTGCTCACCACTCGGTAGGATTTTTTAAACTTACGCGAGTACTGGACTGCAGCTAAGCCCCCGAGTGGGAGGGTTGCTCTCCACTCGGTAGGATTTTTTTAAACTTAGGCGAGTACTGGACTGCTGCTAAGCCCCCGAGTGGGAGGGTTGCTCACCACTCGGTAGGATTTTTTTAACTTAGGCGAGTACTGGACTGCAGCTAAGCCCCCGAGTGGGAGAGTTGCTCACCACTTGGTAGGATTTTAAAACTTAGGCGAGTACTGGACTGCAGCTAAGCCCCCGAGTGAGAGGGTTGCTCACCACTTGGTAGGATTTTTAAAACTTAGGTGAATCAGGTTCGCAGCTAAACCCCCGAATGGGAGACATGCTCTCCACTCAGTGGGATTTTAATTTTTGGAATTTAGGCGAATCGGATCCGCGACTAAGCCGCCCACTGGGGGACTTTGGACACATGCATAAGAAATAACAATCATTTAGGAGACTGCAAAACCTTGTCTTTGATAAACAAACTGAAAGGTACTTCTTATTACATCTCGACAGTCCAAATGATTAAGTGTTAAAGTGGCGCAGAAGCTCCGCATTCCAAGCGCGTGGATATGCACCATTGTGGATCACTTTGGTGATGATGAAGGGGCCTTCCCAGGCAGGGGCGAGCTTGTGTGGACGTTGCTGGTCCACTCGAAGAACTAGGTCTCCTTCCTGAAATGCTCGACCCCTGATGTTTCTGGCGTGAAAACGCCGCAGATCTTGTTGATAGATGGTCGACCGGATCAACATCATCTATCTTTCCTCTTCCAGAAGGTCAACAGCATCTTGATGGGCTTGTTCTGCTTCGGCTTCTGAGAAGAGTTCCACTCGCGGGGCATTATGAAGCAAATCAATCGGTAGCACGGCCTCGGCTCCATAAACCAGGAAGAAGGGAGTCCGACCAGTCGATCAATTTGTGTTGTCCTCAGGCCCCACAATACTGATGGTAACTCATCTACCCAAGCGCCAGCCGCATGCTTGAGATGTCACATTACCTACGCTTCAACCCTTGGAGGATCAAACCATTTGCTCTTCCTGCTTGTCCATTCGACTGCGGGTGAGCGACTGAAGCATAATCGACCCGAGTGCCTTGGGAAGCACAGAAAGCTCTGAATTCATCTGAATCGAAGTTTGATCCATTGTCTATGATGATGCTATGCGGGACTCCAAACCTGAATGTTAGCCCCCTGACGAAGCTGACGGCAGTGCTTGAATTGAGGCTTTTGATGGGCTTGGCTTCAATCCATCTAGTGAACTTGTTGACTGCGACAAGTAGGTGAGTGAAACCACTTCTGCCAGTCCTCAAGGGTCCAACCATATCCAACCCCCAAACGGCAAATGGCCAGACGAGTGGAATGGTCTTCAGGGCTGAGGAGGGTTTGTGAGACATGTTGGAGTAGAACTAGCAACCTTCACACTTGTCAACTATTTCCTTTACCATTTCATTTGCTCGCGGCCAGTAAAAACCTGCTCGGTATGCTTTGGCCATGATTGTCAGTGAGGACGCATGGTGACCACAGGTTCCCAAGTGGATATCTTTGAGAATCATTCGACCTTCTTCTGGGGTAATGCATTGTTGAGCAACTCCAGTCACACTTTCTCTGTACAGTCGACCGCTTATCACGGTGAAGGCTTTGGATCGACGGACGATCTGTCATGCTTCATCTTCGTCTTCTGGCAGCTCTTTCCTGAGGATATATGCGATGTACGACACAGCCCAATCAGGAATGACGACCATAAGTTCCATGACTAGGTCGACCACACCTGGGACTTCAACCTCGGTCGGATCAGTGGAACTCTTAGGTTGCGGGGGCTCTTCCGTGAAGGGATCTTCCTAGACTAATGGTGTGTGAAGATGCTCTAAGAACACATTGCTGGGAATGGGCTCTCTCTTAGAACCTATCCTAGCCAGGTCATCTGCTAACTGGTTTTCCAGTCGGAGAATATGGTGGAGCCCTAGACCTTCAAACTTCTTTTCTAACTTTCTAACTGCATTGCAATAGCCAGTCATAGCCGGGCTTCTGACATCCCACTCTTTCATCACTTGATTAACCACCAAATCCGAGTGGCCGAAGACCATTTGGCGACAGACGCCGAGTGAAATGGCCATTCACAACCCATAACAAAGAGCTTCCCATTCAGCCTCATTGTTGGAGGAATCAATGTGAATCTGAAGGACATAACTAAGTTTGTCACCTCGCGGGACACCAGAACAACTCCAGCACCAGAACGACTCAACATTTTGGATCCATCCAAGAACATAGTCCAATGTTCTGACTGGACTTGCGTCGGTTGTTGCTGTTCAATCCACTCGACGAGGAAATCTGCTATTGCTTGGGTTTGATTGCTTTCTTTGCCTCAAACTTGATATCCAAAGGAAGGAGTACAATCGCCCACTTTGCCAATGGACTAGTTACATCTCTGTTGTTCAGAATTTTTGACAATGGAGCGTCGCTAACGACTGTGATGGGGTGATATGAGAAATAATGTGCCACCTTCTTTGCAGTCAAGTAAATTCCATAGACCAACTTTTGGTAATACGGATACCTCTGCTTGGATGGAGTTAAGACTTTAGAAATATAGTACACTGGGCGCTGGACTTTATAGGTTTTACCTTCTTCTTCCCGCTCGACCGTGAGTACTATACTGACAACTTGTCCAGTGGCTGCAATATAAAGCAGCAAAGGCTCCTTGCTAACTGGAGCAGCGAGCACCGGCTAGGTGGAAAGGAGGGTTTTGAGCTCTGCAAATGTTGCGTCAGCTTCAGGAGTCCACTCGAACTTATCAGATTTCTTCATCAATCGGTAAAGAGGTAAAGCCTTTTCACTGAGACGAGAGATGAATCGATTCAAGGCGGCCAAACAACCAGTAAGCTTCTGAACGTCGTGTATGCGCACAGGGCACTTCATTCGGAGTATTGCGCCGAATTTCTCTGGGTTCACGTCGATTCCTCGTTCGGAAACAAGGAAACCGAGTAACTTGCCACCTGGAACTCCAAATGTACACTTCGACGGGTTAAGCTTGATATCATATCTTTTCAGATTGGCAAAGGTTTCAGTGAGGTCAGTCAGTAGGTCAAAACCTCTATGTGACTTAACCATGATGTCATCCATGTACGCCTCCACATTCTGACTGATTTGAGTGAGCAGGCACTTCTGTATCATGCGTATGAATGTGGTGCCAGCATTCTTGAGACCAAAGGGCATGGTAACATAGAAAAAGCACCCGAATGGGCTGATAAAGGTTGTCTTTATTTCATCGGGCCCATACAGTCAGATCTGATGATACCCGGAATATGCGTCCAGAAAGGACAGTCGCTCACACCCCGTAGTTGATTCGACTATTTGATCGATGCGGGGTAGAGGAAAATGATCCTTCGGGCAGGCCCGATTGATATGCTTGAAGTCAATACACATACGAAGTGAATCATCCTTCTTGGGAACCATGAAGACATTGGCGAGCCACTCAGAGTGGTAAATCTCTCAGATGAACTCGACTGCCAGAAGCCGAGCCACTTCTTTGCCAATCGCCTTTCTCTTCTCCACGGCGGCCATTGGAGATACTCTTTCACAGGTTTAACTTTTGGGTTGACTCGCAAACGGTTTTCAGCCAGCTCTCTGGGCACACCTGGCATGTCAGAAGGTTTCCATGTAAAGATGTCCCAGTTCTCACGGAGGAACTGGATGAGCACTTCTTCCTATTTGCTATCGAGTGTTCTTGATATATGAGTCGGAGCAGCATTGGGATCAGTCGGGTGAATATGAACTAACTTTGTTTCACCAGTCGACTTAAATGCAGACTGAAGCAGGCTTCTTAGCTCTCAGCAAATCAATCGGATCTGTTGTCTTCTTGTATTCTTCGATTTCAATTGTTGCCATTTGTTCATTGGCAATCTTTGAGCCCTTCTAGAAGCACTCTTCTGCTCGCTGCCGACTACCAGTGATTGTAATCACGCCCCTAGGGCCAGGCATCTTGAGCTTGAGATACACATAACATGGTCGAGCCATGAAACGGGCATACGCAGTTCTGCCCAGGATAGCATGATAGGCACTGTGAAAATCCATGACTTGAAATGTCAACTTTTCCTTCTGGTAATTCTTTGAATCGCCGAAAGCCACGTCAAGGGTGATCTGGCCGAGTGAATCTGCCTTCTTCCCTGGTATAACTCCATGACACCACATGTTCACTGAGCTTGGACATCAGAATGCCCATCTCGCTGAGGGTATCAGCATACAAGATGTTCAATCCGCTGCCAGTCGGGTGCCTCCAATGACCGGGTCGACCACCAAAGCTTGCCTCCCAGGGGTGGCAACATGTGGCAGGTGATCTGACTGGTCGAATGTAATGGAAGTCTTTGACCATTTCAGATATGTCGGTGTTGCCGGAGCAACCATGTTCACTTCCCTGTTGATGACTTTCAGTCGACTTTTGCTTTCAACATTAGAAAAAATCACCAAAGTAGAATTGATATTGGGAAAACCATCATCATCCTCTTCCTTGTCCTCATCTTTATCAGACTCTTTTTCCTTCTCACTGGGTTGATTTTCTCTGAACTGCTGTATAAGGACTCGCCACTGTTGAGTGGTATGCTTAGGATAGATGAGATTTCCCTCTTCATCCTTCTTGATGTGAATGTGACATGGTAAATCCAACAAATCATTGTCGGCCGCATCTTTCACCTTCTTAGGGGTCCAGGGCCCTTTATGTTTTCCTTTAGCCTTTCCTTGGGTTGCGACTGCAACCTCTCCAGGTGCTGCAGGCTCTGCTTTGCGCTTCTGCTTCCGATTGGAATTTCCTCCTTCGGTGTCCTGTCCGACCGGTTTACTCTTGCCACTGCGGAGTCGGTCTTCTTCTTCGCCATTGGCGTACCGAGTGGCTATCTCCATCATTCGAGTCAAAGACATGTCCCCTGTCCGACCATATTTCAGGTTGACTTCCTGGTACCGAACGCCCTCCTTGAAGGCGCACACTACTTGATGATGAGACACATTTTCTATAGTGTGGTTTAAAGTGGCCCATCTCTGGATGTAATCCCTCGAAGTTTCATTCAGTTTTGCACGTAGTGCTGCAATTCAGTCAATCCTGCTGGAAGTTTGCACGTGCCCTCAAACGTTCTGACAAACAGTCGGGCCAACTCTTCCCAGATGAAAATACTGCCTGGAGCCAACTGATTCAACCAAACTCTAGCTGACCCTTCAAGCATCAAGGGAAGATGCTTCATGGCAACTTCATCATTTCCTCCACCGATCTGCACAGCCACTCGGTAATCTTCAAGCCAGGTGTCAGGCTTTGATTCTCCAGTGAACTTACTGACCCTAGTCACCAACCTGAAGTTGGGAGGGATCTCTGCAGCTTTGATAGCTCTACTAAAACACTCGGGACCAGAAACATGAACCCTATTTACAGTCGGGTGATCTCTGTCATGCCCTTCCCTTTGTGCTCGATTCTTGTCCACTAGACCTTGCACCAAAATTGACCTTGCGTCAAACCCTGGCTCTCTTGGGTCGACCGACCTTCTTCGTTCTTCGCTGTACGGGCGCATATCATCATAATGTCGGGGCACGTACGATTCGCCCCTCGAAGGGGGTGTAGGCACTCGACGGCGGTTATCGTGGTCGAGCCGACGATCTTATTGCTCATGATTCCGACCCAAATACTACCCTTGACGATGCCCACGTCCCTCACGCCGCGGAGGCAATCTTGGGCTGTGAGCCGACTGGACGGTATCAGCCACCACAGATCTGCTATGGATCATGTTGCGCGATTGAGAAACTACCGTGTTCTGCTCTCCTGCTGCTCGGAGGAGCGCTCTGATCTGCATTAAACCTCTACTAGCTTCCAACTAGGATGGCTGAATGGATTCTGCTATACGGGCCGCAGCAGTAGGATTCTGAATCGGAGTGTGGTATACCTGTGGTTCCGGTGGAAATAATTGCCGTTGTTGTCGACTAGACTTGGGGATCTGCCGCTAAGCACACTCGTCAAGTGAACACTGAAGATTCTCCAGTCGAGTGCGTTCAGCCAAAGTGGCTAAACACACTGCCTCCAAGGCCCGAGCCTCAGAGGTCTCTCCAACAACGGGCGTGTGTAGGGCCTCCATATTGCCATGGTGAAGTTCCTCCCTCGGCTGAGAAGAGAGAGTTTCAGGATGATACTCTTCATGAATACGCGACGGCTCGCCGCCGCCGTCATTGTCGCCGTTCCGACGTATGCCAGGTGGGCTGCGGGGCGTGTCAACCATCAGGACTTCTGACACGGGGTCGCTACTATCGCACTCGGACAAGGTCTCGATGGAGCCAGTCGAACAGGCCGTAGAGAGATTCGTCGGGCTCAATTGTCGCAACTTGAGGGGTGGCCAACTGACGTGCCATCGCGTGCTTCACCCATCGCTGAAGTGGCGACCGACCGGATCGCTTGCAACGGTGAGCAGGGAGCCGACCGATACTGGGTCGATGGCTGTTGGAGCAAGAAGCCGCGAACGCATGCACGAAAGTGCGTCACTCCACGGACGGGGAGCGCCTCGACGTCGAGAGGAGCTTCCTGAAGCCAAGCGGAGTCGTCGGCGCCGCGAATGCGTGCACGAAAGTGCGTCGCTCCACGGACGGGGAGCGCCTCGACGTCGAGAGGAGCTTCCTGAAGCCAAGCGGAGTCGTCGGCGATGAAGACGAGCGTGCCGAGACGGATCTCACGGCCCTCAGCCAAACCTCCGTCGGAAACCATGATGAAAAGAGTCGGAGAAAATTGCAACCTCAACGAAAAGTCGCTAAGACACCTGCCCCACGGTAGGTGCTACATCTTTTAGCACTGCGTTGGTTTTCCCTGAAGAGGAAGGGATGATGCAGCAAAGTAGCGTAAGTATTTCCCTCAGTTTTTGAGAACCAAGGTATCAATCCAGTAGGAGGCTACGTGCAAGTCCCTCGCACCTGCACAAAACAAATAAATCCTCGCAACCAATGCAAATAGGGGTTGTCAATCCCTATAGGGCCACTTACAAGAGTTAGATCTGATAGATATGATAAGATAATATTTTTGGTATTTTTATGATAAAGATGCAAAGTAAAATAAAGGCAAAGTAAATAACTAAGTAGTAGGAGATTAATATGATAAAGATAGACCCGGGGGCCATAGGTTTCACTAGTGGCTTCTCTCGAGAGCATAAGTATTCTACGGTGGGTGAACAAATTACTGTTGAGCAATTGACAGAATTGAGCATAGTTATGAGAATATCTAGGTATGTCATGTATATAGGCATCACGTCCGAGACAAGTAGACCGACTCCTGCCTGCATCTACTACTATTACTCCGCTCATCGACCGCTATCCAGCATGCATCTAGAGTATTAAGTTAAAAACAGAGTAACGCCTTAAGCAAGATGACATGATGTAGAGGGATAGACTCATGCAATATGAAGAAAACCCCATCTTGTTATCCTCGATGGCAACAATACAATACGTGCCTTGCTGCCCTTACTGTCCCCGGGAAAGGACACCGCAAGATTGAACCCAAAGCTAAGCACTTCTCCCATTGCAAGAAAGTTCAATCTAGTAGGCCAAACCAAACTGATAATTCGAAGAGACTTGCAAAGATAACCAATCATACATAAAAGAATTCAGAGAAGATTCAAATATTATTCATAGATAGACTTGATCATAAACCCACAATTCATCGGTCTCAACAAACACACCGCAAAAAGAAGATTACATCGAATAGATCTCCACAAGAGAGGGGGAGAACATTGTATTGAGATCCAAAAAGAGAGAAGAATCCATCTAGCTACTAACTATGGACCCGTAGGTCTGAAGTAAACTACTCACACTTCATTGGAGAGGCTATGGTGTTGATGTAGAAGCCCTCCGTGATCGATGCCCCCTCCGGCGGAGCTCCGGAACAGGCCCCAAGATGGGATCTCGTGGATACAGAAAGTTACGGTGGTGGAATTAAGGTTTTGGCTCCGTATCTGATCGTTTGGGGGTACGTGGGTATATATAGGAGGAAGAAGTACGTCGGTGGAGCAACAGGGGGCCCACGAGGGTGGAGGGCGTGCCTGGGGGGGAGGCGCGCCCCCCTACCTCGTGGCCTCCTGTTAGCTGGCTTGACATAGGGTCCAAGTCTCCTGAGTTGTATTCGGTGAGAAAATCATGTTCCCTAAGGTTTCATTCCGTTTGGACTCCGTTTGATATTCCTTTTCTTCGAAACCCTAAAATAGGCAAAAAACAGCAATTCTGGGCTGGGCCTCTGGTTAATAGGTTAGTCCCAAAAATAATATAAAAGTGGATAATAAAGCCCAGTAATGTTCAAAAGTGGAATTAGGGTTTTTGCTCCGTATCTGGTCGTTTGGGGGTACGTAGGTATATATAGGAGGAAGGAGTGTGTCAGTGGAGCAACATGGGGCCCATGAGGGTGGAGGGCGCGCTTGGGGGGGGGGGGGGGTAGGCGCGCCCCCCTACCTCGTGGCCTCCTCTTTTGTGTCTTGACGTAGGGTCCAAGTCTCCTGGGTCGTGTTCGTTGAGAAAATCACGTTCCGGAAGGTTTCATTCCGTTTGGACTCCGTTTGATATTCCTTTTCTTCGAAACCCTAAAATAGGCAAAAAAAACAACAATTCTGCTGGGCCTCCAGTTAATAGGTTAGTCCCCAAAATAATATAAAAGTGGATAATAAAGCCCAATAATGTCCAAAACAGTAGATAATATAGCATGGAGCAATCAAAAATTATAGATACGTTGGAGACGTATCAAGCATCCCCAAGCTTAATTCCCGCTCGTCCTCGAGTAGGTAAATGATAAAAACAGAATTTTGATGCGGAGTGCTTCTTGGCATAATTTTAATGTAATTCTTCTTAATTGTGGCTTGAATATTCAGATCCGAAAGATTCAAGACAAAAGTTCATATTGACATAAAAATAATAATACTTCAAGCATACTAACAAAGCAATTATGTCTTCCCAAAATAACATGGCTAAAGAAAGTTATCCCTACAAAATCATATAGTCTAGCTATGCTCTATCTTCACCACACAAAATATTTAAATCATGCACAACCCGATGACAAGCCAAGCAATTGTTTCATACTTTTGACATTCTCAAAACTTTTTCAATCTTCACGCAATACATGAGCGTGAGCCATGGATATAGCACTATAGGTGGAATAGAGTGGTGGTTGTGGAGAAGACAAAAACGGGAAGATAGTCTCACATCAACTAGGCGTATCAATGGGCTATGGAGATGCCCATCAGTAGATATCAATGTGAGTGAGTAGGGATTGCCATGCAACGGATGCACTAGAGCTATAAGTATATGAAAGCTCAAAAAGAAACTAAGTGGGTGTGCATCCAACTTGCTTGCTCATGAAGACCTAGGGCATTTTGAGGAAGCCCATCATTGGAATATACAAGCCAAGTTATATAATGAAAAATTCCCACTAGTATATGAAAGTGATAATATGAGAGACTCTCTACTATGAAGATCATGGTGCTACTTTGAAGCACAAGTATGGTAAAAGGATAGTAACGTTGTCCCTTCTCTCTTTTTCTCTCATATTTTTTTATTTGGGCATTTTCTCTTTTTTATGGCCTCTTTTATTTCTCTTTTTTTATTTTTCGTCTGGAGTCTCATCCCAACTTGTGGGGGAATCATAGTCTGCATCATCCTTTCCTCACTTGGGACAATGCTTTAATAATGATGATCATCACACTTTTATTTTTCTTACAACTCAACAATTACAACTCGATACTTAGAACAAAATATGACTCTATGTCAATGCCTCCGGCGGTGTACCGGGATATGCAATGATTCATGAGTGACATGTATGAAAGAATTATGAACGGTGGCTTTGCCACAAATACTATGTCAACTACATGATCATGCTAAGCAATATGACAATGATGGAGTGTGTCATAAACGGAACGGTGGAAAGTTGCATGGCAATATATCTCGGAATGGCTATGGAAATGCCATAATAGGTAGGTATGGTGGCTGTTTTGAGAAAGGTATATGGTGGGTGTATGATACCGGCGAAAGGTGCATGATATTAGAGAGGCTAGCAAAGGTGGAAGGGTTAGAGTGCGTATAATCCATGGAATCAACATTAGTCATAAAGAAATCATATAATTATTTCAAAAATCTACAGGTTATCAAAGCAAAGTATTACGCGCATGCTCCTAGGGGGATAGATTGGTAGGAAAATACCATCACTCGTCCCCGACCGCCACTCATAAGGAAGACAATCAATAAATAAATCATGCTCCGACTTCATCACATAACGGTTCACCATACGTGCATGCTACGGGAATAACAAGCTTTAACACAAATATTTCTCAAATTCACAACTACTCAACTAGCCTGACTTTAATATCACCATCTCCATATCTCAAAACAATTATCAAGTATCAAACTTATCATAGTATTCAACACACTCATAAGAAAGTTTTTATTATTAATCTTGCATACCAAGCATATTAGGATTTTAAGCAAATTGCCATGCTATTTAAGACTATCAAAATAATCTAAGTGAAGCATGAGATATCAATAGTTTCTATAAAACAAATCCACCACCGTGCTCTAAAAGATATAAGTGAAGCACTAGAGCAAAATTATATAACTCAAAAGATATAAGCGAAGCACATAGAGTATTCTAACAAATTCCAAATCATGTATGGCTCTCTCAAAAGGTGTGTACAGCAAGGATGATTGTGGTAAACTAATAAGAAAAGAATCAAATCATACAAGACGCTCCAAGTAAAACACATTCATGTGGTAAATAAAAATATAGCTCCAAGTAAAGTTACCGATAGAAGTAGACGAAAGAAGGGATGCCTTCCGGGGCATCCCCAAGCTTTGGCTTTTAGGTGTCCTTAGATTATCTTGGGGGTTCCATGGGCATCCCCAAGCTTAGTATCTTTCCACTCCTTGTTCCATAATGCATCAAATCTTTACCCAAAACTTGAAAACTTCACAACACAAAACTTAAAGTAGAAAATCTCGTGAGCTCCGTTAGCGAAAGAAAACAAAAGACCACTTCAAGGTAATGTAATGAACTCATTCTTTATTTATATGGGTGTTATACCTACTGTATTCCAACTTCTATATGGTTCATAAACTATTTTACTAGCCATAGATTCATCAAAATAAGCAAACAACAGACGAAAAACAGAATCTGTCAAAAACAGAACAGTCTGTAGTAATCTGTAGCTAGCTAGCGCAAGATCTGGAACCCCAAAAATTCTAAAATAAATTTATGGACGTGAGGAATTTATCTATTAATTATCTGCAAAAAGAATTAACTAAATATAACTTTCCTAATAAAAATGACAGCAGTTCTCGTGAGCGCTAAAGTTTCTGTTTTTTACAGCAAGTTCAACAAGACTTTCCCCAAGTCTTCCCAACGGTTCTACTTGGCACAAACACTAATTAAACACAAAAAACAAAATCAAAACAGAGTCTAAATAATTTATTTATTACTAAACAGGAGCAAAAAGCAATGAATAAAAATAAAATTGGGTTGCCTCCCAACAAGCACTATCGTTTAACGCCCCTAGATAGGCATAACAAGCAAGAATAGATCTAGGTATTGCCATGTTTGGTAGGAAATTCTTCAATGAGGCATCTACCTTCTTTAGGAGTTTCTTTATTTTTATTAATTATCAAACTTTTAGGCACAAGATCGAAAAATTCATTTGTAACAAATGGTTCCTTAATGATAGCAAAAAGATTGGGG
This sequence comes from Triticum urartu, assembly GCF_056163025.1. NCBI lineage: Eukaryota > Viridiplantae > Streptophyta > Magnoliopsida > Poales > Poaceae > Triticum > Triticum urartu. The sequence continues at coordinate 365,394,126 of NC_141874.1, read as the reverse complement.
TGAACACTTATAGATTTAAGCTCCGCATTTTCCTTACTAGATGATTCACCCTTATTTTTAGGAACATACATAAGCTTGGCAACTTTAGTGGAGGAACTTGGAGTATTCTTTATGGAAGAAAAAGCGGTTCCCAAATTGGTAATAATATTCTCAAGTTTATCGATCCTAACAGAATCGTGATTTATTTTCTCATTAACTATGGGTTCCTTTTCTTTAATATCTTTCTAAGTAACTCCTACTTTAGATCCACATTGAGAGATTCGGCCGTGGATCTTTTTATCCAAATTTTCAATTAACTCTATGGTAGCAACCTTATTTTCAATAGTTTCAAGCCTTTGCATTACATGCTCCAAATTTAATATAGTTCCATTAAACAAAAGAGGGGGGAGCCAAATAAATCTAACATAGCATTATAAGAATCAAAAGTATGGCTACCCAAAAAATTCCCTCTGGTAATAGTATCGAGAACATAACGGTGCCAAGGAGTAATGCCTACATAAAAATTGCGAAGGAGAATGGTAGTAGATTGCTTCGTAGCAGATTTATTTTGAGCATTGCAAATTCTATACCAAGCATCTTTTAGATTTTCACCCTCCCTTTGCTTAAAATTTAGAATTTCATTCTCGGGAGATAAAGGAGAAGATAAGGGACTAGCCATAAGGACAAGCAAGCAAACTAACACACAAGCAAACAAAAAGCAAGCGGGCAAAAAGAGGCAAATAGAGGGAGGATAGGGAGAGAGAGGGCAAATTAAACGGTAAGGGTGAAGTGGGGGAGAGGAAAACAAGAGGCAAATGGCAAATAATGTAATGTGGGAGATAAGGGTATGTGATGGGTACTTGGTATGTCGACTTTTGCATAGACCTCCCCGGCAACAGCGCCAGAAATCCTTCTTGCTACCTCTTTTAGTACTGCGTTAGTTTTCCCCGAAGAGGAAGGGATGATGCAGCAAAGTAGCGTAAGTATTACCCTCAGTTTTTGAGAACCAAGGTATCCATCCAGTAGGAGGCTACACGCGAGTCCCTCGCACCTGCAAAAAACAAATAAATCCTCACAACTAACGCAAATAGGGGTTGTCAATCCCTCTGGGGCCACTTACGAGAGTGAGATTTGATAGATATGATAAGATAATATTTTTGGTATTTTTATGATAAAGATGCAAAGTAAAATAAAGGCAAAGTAAATAACTAAGTAGTAGGAGATTAATATGATAAAGATAGACCCGGGGCCCATAGGTTTCACTAGTGGCTTCTCTCGAGAGCATAAGTATTCTACAGTGGGTGAACAAATTACTGTTGAGCAATTGACAGAATTGAGCATAGTTATGAGAATATCTAGGTATGATCATGTATATAGGCATCACGTCTGAGACAAGTAGACCGACTCCTGCCTGCATTTACTACTATTACTCCACTCATCGACCGCTATCCAGCATGCATCTAGAGTATTAAGTTAAAAACAGAGTAACGCCTTAAGCAAGATGACATGATGTAGAGGGATAGACTCATGCAATATGAAGAAAACCCCATCTGGTTTCCTCGATGGCAACAATACAATACGTGTGTTGCTGCCCTTACTGTCACTGGGAAAGGACACTACAAGATTGAACCCAAAGCTAAGCACTTCTCCCATTGCAAGAAAGATCAATCTAGTAGGCCAAACCAAACTGATAATTCGAAGAGACTTGCAAAGATAACCAATCATACATAAAAGAATTCATAGAAGATTCAAATATTATTCATAGATAGACTTGATCATAAACCCACAATTCATCGGTCTCAACAATCACACCGCAAAAAGAAGATTACAACGAATAGATCTCCACAAGAGAGGGGGAGAACATTGTATTGAGATCGAAAAAGAGAGAAGAAGCCATCTAGCTACTAACTATGGACCCGTAGGTCTGAAGTAAACTACTCACACTTCATCGGAGAGGCTATGGTGTTGATGTAGAAGCCCTCCGTGATCGATGCCCCCTCCAGCGGAGCTCCGAAACAGGCCCCAATATGGGATCTCATGGATACAGAAAGTTACGGCGGTGGAATTAGGGTTTTGGCTCCGTATCTGATCGTTTGGGGGTACGTGGGTATATATATGAGGAAGAAGTACGTCGGTGGAGCAACAGGGGGCCCGCGAGGGTGGAGGGCGTGCCTAGGGGGGAGGCGACCCCCTACCTCGTAGCCTCCTGTTAGCTGGCTTGACGTAGGGTCCAAGTCTCCTGAGTTGTATTCAGTGAGAAAATCACATTCCCGAAGTTTTCATTCCGTTTGGACTTCGTTTGATATTCCTTTTCTTCGAAACCCTAAAATAGGCAAAAAAAACATCAATTCTGGGCTGGGCCTCTGGTTAATAGGTTAGTCCCAAAAATAATATAAAAGTGGATAATAAAGCCCAATAATGTCCAAAACAGTACATAATATAGCATGGAGCAATCAAAAATTATAGATACGTTGGAGACGTATCAGTGGGCGGAACTGTCGTGGTTCTAAGTCTGATAGTAAAGTAGGGGGTAGGTATGTAGAGGCAAGATCTTAGCTACGATGAGATTGTGCACGCAAGATGTACGAGTTTAGGCCCTTCACGGAGGAAGTAATAGCCGTATGTCTCGGTGCCCAGAGGCTCGGTCAATTGGAATATGCGCGAAGTTACAGGGGGTGCGAACCCTTGTGCCAGAGGAGGGGGTGGCTTATATAGAGTGCGCCGGACCCCTCCAACCCTCAATTACACAGGGTTTAAGGTATATAAAGATGGGTGTTACTAATAACGCCAACAATAAAGATACATGAATGACTATTAAGTCTATAGGGTAACGCCTGACCGTTGCCACACAGAGTGACTTTAGATCTTCTATCTGTCGAGTGATTCTTGTTACGGTTGAGTGAGTACTCCTTGGTCGAGTGAACTTGGATCTTTCGAGTGGAATGTTTATGGTCGAGTGAATGATGGTATCCCTCGAATGCTTCTGACTTTAGGTCAATGTCCTTGGGGAGGGTGTCTAGGTCAGGCCTATGACCCTACCCTAGGTACATGTCATCGTCAGTATCAGATTTCCAGGTTGCTCGGTGAGATTTTAAACTTTTTCGTAGTTTAGATTGAGTTTGTTCTTCATACCAACAATCCACGAAAATGCCAAAAAATAGGGTTAGTTCATCATATCTAAACCAATTTGAGCCTTTGCATAATCTTTTTAGGGTTTTGCATTATTGAATTTGCGGTTGCATCATCGTGTCGAGTTGCTGGTCTTAGTGTCTAGTCCTTTAGAGTTTCGAGTTTTGTTCATAGTTTGGCACGGCGCCGCCGCACCACCTTCATCACCGCCATATACCACCACCCCACTGTATACATCACCACTGCCATATACCACCACCCCACCATATACATCGCCGCTGCCATATACCACCACCCCCACCTTATACATCACCGCTGCCATATACGACCACCAATCCGAGTCCACATATACCACCGCCATATATCACCACCAATCCGAGTCCACATATACCACCACCAATCTGAGTCCACATATACTACCACCATATACCATCACCAATCCGAGTTCACACATACCACCATCATATACCATCATCAGTCCGAGTTCCACCAAATTCATCTCTGCCACCAGTCCTAGTCCGAGTCCAGTATTTGTTGCTTTGTTTTTCAATTTCCAGATCATGCCATACTACTAGTCGTGACCAAGTTGGACTTCCCAACATCAGTGCCACCTGTACAAGAAAAATAGTTCTAGTTTCAAAAAAACTAAGTCTGGAAATTTTTGGCTAGGCAGTTTTTAGACCATTTGTAGACTTTTTAGAAAAAAATTGTTGCCAAGGAAAAAAAGTGCAAAAAAATAAAAAAAATAGAAGAGATTCCGAGTGTGCTCCTGCCTTGTTTACGTGCAGCGCCGTGATTTTGTTAGTGTTCTAGGTTCACGTCTCTAGCATGGTCTAGCCTAGGACCAGCATAGTACCGTCGTTGAGCGTTTATTCAACTTTGCATCTCTGAATTGATTATTGCTGACCTTTTTTTTGCTACCATATTATAAGCCTTCCCAACTCCACATACATCTATGTCGTGCATTTGACTCTCCCTGGTAATCGCTCCATACAAGCTTTGAGAGTTTTGACTATAGCGGTTGCCGCTCACCACCTGATGTTAGGTAAGAAATGTAAGAATTTGAGATTTGCTTGACGGATTTGTTTCACACTACCACTTTCTAGTAGTCTGTAGGATCATATTCTTGTGTGTTTCTATTGCTGCTAACCATGGCAATGCCACAAGCCAACGAGATTGACTAGGAGAACATGATGAAGAAGGAGCTTCATGATAAATTTCAGGAAATGTTGAGTCAACAGGTGGAAGACGTCATGGCCACCTTCGGAAAGGCACTGGAGAGGATTGATGATGTTGACAAGATAATTGACACCAAGTTGGACGCCAAGTTCAATGAAGTACTCGCGCATCTTCCATAACCACCGCCCGCTGCACCTGTCGCACCTCTACATCAACATCAACAGCAACAGCAGCAAAAAGAACAAGAACAAGAACAACAACAACAACATCGCCTTCCAAATCAAGTGGGACGAGCATTATGCGTTCCCCTTGAGCTTGGTCAAAATTCTGGTGCCGCGGTACCTACTGTTGATGCTTCTATAGCTCCTGCTACTACTGCAGAGATGGAGGACCATTACGAGGATGAGGTTGATCAAAATGAGAACTACATGCAACCACCAGCAGCACCACCACCAGGTCATCCTCATGCATATCATCGCAATGGTAGGGCTGCACCACCACATGAGGTACGAGATCATGACCATCTTCCTAAACTAAAATTGAATATTCTACCATTTGAGGGTAGATATGTTCCTGATATATATCTTACTTGGGAGTTAGAAACTGAACAACGTTTTACCCCACTGCAAGGAAAAAATTCTATAGAAGAATATTATCAGGAATTACAAACTGGAATGATTAGATGTGGTATTGTTGAGGATAATGAAGCTATGCTTGCACGTTTTATGGGTGGATTAAATAAAGAGATTCAGACCATTCTACAGTATAAGGAATATAATAATATCACTTGTTTATTCCATCTTGCTTGCAAAGCTGAATGTGAAGTGCAGGATTGACAGGCATTGGTGCGAACTAACTTTTCTGTAGGTCGACCTTCATCATGGACACCGCGTGCATCCTCTATGTCAACATGTTCTGCTGCACCGGCACCTCCGTTAGCTGCCACCTCCAACTGTGATACAAGAAAGCAGGCACAACCACCACTATCTGCCAAGAGCACACCTTCTGGGCCTGCACAGAGCTCTTCTTCATCCATGGCATCAACAGGGCAAACACATGATATAATTTTTCATCGTTGCAAGGGTGGAGGTCATTTTGTGAGAAAATGCCCATCTAAGCGTGTGATGATTGTTACTGAGGATGGTGGGTATGAGTCCGCTAGTGACTATGATAAGGAGACTTTGGCTCTTATTACAAGTGAAGAACACGGTGGAGATGATTTTGATCATGAGATGCAATACATGGCTGCTGAAGATGCTGACAGGTATGAATGTTTTGTTGCTCAACGTGTTTTGAGTGTGCAGGTTACACAAGCTGAGCAAAATTAGAGGCATAATTTGTTCCATGCAAAGGGAGTTGTGAAGGAACGTTATGTTCGCGTCATCATAGATGGAGGGAGTTGTAACAACTTGGCTAGCATGGAGATGGTGGAGAAGCTATCTCTCACCACAAGACCACATCCACATCCTTACTACATCCAATGGTTCAACAACAGCGGCAAGGTTAAGGTAACACGTATTGTTCATGTGCATTTTAGTATCTCTACATATGCTGATTATCTTGATTGTGATGTGGTACCCATGCAAGCATGTTCCTTATTACTTGGTAGACCATGGCAATTTGATAAAAATTGTGTACACCATGGTAGAAACAATAAGTATACTCTTGTTCATAAGGATAAACATATTAATTTGCTTCCTGTGACTCCTGATTCTATTATGAAAGATGATATTAATCGAGCTAGTAAAGCAAAACATGAGCAAAATAAGAGTGAAAATAAGATTGTGGCAAAAGAATTTGAGCAACAAATGAAGCCTAATAATACAACATCATCTCATGTTGCTTCTAAAATTAAATTGAAAAGTGGATGTTTACTTGCCACCAAATCTAATATTGATAATCTAGATTTCAGCAAATCTATTTGCTATGATTTTGTGTGCAAAGAGGCATTATTTTTTTTCGAGGACGTTCCTTCCTCTTTGCCTCCTGTTGTCACTAACATTTTGCAGGAGTTCGCTGACGTCTTTCCACAAGATGTGCCACCGGGATTACCACCTATTCGAGGGATTGGGCATCAGATTGACTTAATTCCTGGTGCATCGCTATCTAACCGTGCACCATACCGTACCAATCCAGAGGAGACGAAGGAGATTATGCGTCAAGTACAGGAGCTCCTCGAGAAAGGTTATATACGTGAATCCCTTAGTCCTTGTGTTGTTCATATTATTCTAGTGCCGAAAAAGGATGGTACATTGTGTATGTGTGTTGATTGTAGAGGCATTAATAATATTACTATTAGTTATCGTCATCCTATTCCTAGGCTAGATGACATGCTTGATGAATTGAGTGGCTCTACAATATTCTCCAAAGTTGATTTGCGTAGTGGATACCATTAAATTCGTATGAAATTGGGAGATGAATGGAAAACATCATTTAAAACTAAGTTTGGATTATATGAGTGGTTAGTCATGCCTTTTGGGTTGACTAATGCACCTAGTACTTTCATGAGATTAATGAACGAAGATTTACGTGCTTTCATTGGACGATTTGTGGTAGTCTATTTTGATGATATACTGATTTATAGCAGATCTTTGGAGGAACATTTACGTGTTGTTTTGTTGCTTTACGTGATGCACGTTTGTTTGGTAACCTTGGGAAGTGCACCTTTTGCACTGACCGAGTATCTTTTATTTGCTATGTTGTTACTCCACAGGGAATTGAATTTGATAAAGCCAAGATTGAAGCTATTGAGAGTTGGACGCAGCCCAAAACGGTCACACAAGTGAGGAGTTTTCTTGGACTCGCTGGTTTCTATAGGCGTTTTGTGAGAAATTTCAGCACCATTGTTGCACCTCTCAATGAGCTTACAAAAGAAGGATGTGCCTTTTTATTGGGGTACCGCACAGGAAGAAGCCTTCACGGAATTGAAATATAAGTTGACAGATGCTCCTTAACTCCAACTTCCTGATTTTAATAAGAGTTTTGAGCTTGAATGTGATGCTAGTGGAATTGGATTAGGAGGTGTGTTATTACAAGATGGCAAACCTGTTCCATACATTTCTGAAAAATTGAGTGGGCCTAGTTTGAACTATTCTACTTATTATAAAGATTTATATGCTCTTGCTCGGACCTTAGAAACATGGCAACATTATTTATGTCCCAAAGAATTTGTAATACATTCTGATCATGAATCTTTGAAACACATTAAAAGTCAAGAAGAACTGAACCATAGACATGCTAAATGGGTTGAATTCATTGAGACTTTCCATTATGTCATTAAACACAAGAAGTGTAAAGAAAATGTTATTGCTGATGCATTGTCTCGTCGTTATACTATGCTTTCACAACTTGACTTTAAAATATTTGGTTTGGAGACCATCAAAGATCATTATGTCCATGATGCTGAATTTAAAGATGTAATGCAGAATTGTAAGGAAGGGAGAACATGGAACAAGTTCGTCGTTAACGATGAATTTGTGTTTCGTGCTAACAAGCTATGCATTCCAGCTAGCTCCGTTTGTCCTTTGTTGTTGCAGGAGGCGCATGGAGGACGATTAATGGGACACTTTGGTGTGAAGAAGACGGAGGATATACTTGCTACACATTTCTTTTGGCCAACGATGAGACGGGAAGTTTAGCAATTTGTTGCTCGCTGCACTACATGTCAAAAAGCTAAGTGATGACTCAATCCTCTTGGTTTATGTATGTCTTTGCTTGTACCTAGTATTCCTTGGGAGGATATATCTATGGACTTTGTTTTCGGTTTACCTCGAACAAAGAAGGGGAGGGATAGCATATTTGTTGTTGTGGATAGGTTCTCGAAAATGGCACACTTTATACCTTGTCATAAAAGCGATGATGTTGATAATGTTGTTGATTTGTTCTTTCATGCAATTATTCTCTTGCATGGTGTGCCAAATACAATTGTTTCAGATCGTGATGCTAAATTTCTTAGCCACTTTTGGAGATGTTTATGGGCTAAGTTTTGGACTAAACTGCTTTTTAGTACTACATGTCATTCCCAAACTAATGAACAAACTGAACTAGTCAATAGAACATTGTCTACTATGCTTAGGGCTGTTTTGAAGAATAACTAGAAAATGTGGGAAGAATGCTTGCCTCATATTGAATTTTCTTATAATCGTTCATTGCATTCTACTACTAAGATGTGCCCTTTTGAAATTGTGTATGGTTTCCTTCCTCGTGCACCTATTGATTTGTTGCCTCTTCCATCTTTGGAGAAGGTTAATTTTGATGCTAAACAACGTGTTGAATTGATCTTAAAAATGCATGAGCTGACTAAGGAGAACATTGAGCATATGAATGCTAAATATAAACTTGCTGGAGATAAGGGTAGCAAACATGTTGTCTTTGCACCTGGAGATCTTGTTTCATGACATTTGCGTAAGGATAGATTTCCTGATTTGTGCAAATCAAAGCTAATACCATGTGCTCATGGTCCATTTAAGGTGTTTGAGAAAATAAATGATAATGCATATAAACTTGAGCTGCCTGCAGATTTTGGGGTTAGTCCCACTTTTACCATTGCAGATTTGAAGTCTTTATTTGGATGAGGAAGATGAGCTTCCGTTGAGGACGACTTCATTTAAAGAAGGGGAGGATGATGGGGACATCAATACCATTGTTACACCCACAGCCCCTACTGCTACATATACTAGACCAATTACTAGAGCTCACACATGCCAATTAAATTATGAGGTACTTTCGTTTCTTGGTAATGATTCTAATGTTCATGAGAATATGATGTTGCCTAAATTGGATACATTTCTTTTGCTTACAAATGAAGGGCCTGGCATGGATAAGAGGGATGAACACTGGAGCAAGACCAAGCATGGAGATGATGGCATCCGCAAGGGGAACAAGAACGGAGTTACAAGTGATGATTTCAGGACTTTGAAGCCACCATAAGGAGTGCATGAAGCCTTGGACGAAATATACAAGATGTCACTTCATAAATTACGTCCAGAGGCTATTCTAGGTGATGCGTCACCTTATTATTGGGCCAGGCCCATGTAATTTCAAAATACTTAAGTATATGTTGTTTTTAGAGTCCGTATGTGTGGGGAAACAAGAGTTAGGGTTGGTCTCGGACCCCTCCTCCAAGGGCCATGAAATGCCACCCTCTTCCTCCATATATACAGCCCTTAGGGCATCGTTTAGACTTTGGTTTTTGTTTACAGTAAAAGTTCGCCATAGCTACAACTTCACGTACTTCGTTTGTGTTCAGCGACTAGACCAAGGCGTCACAGAACCCCACCTTGATCAATAAAGCTTTCATCTTGTATTCACAATATCCTGATTGCAATCTTAGTTTGTTGCTTGTTCTTCATTTGCTTGCAGGAAATAGACCTTCGTGGTCAGGTTGATCGTGCTCTGGTGTGGTCAATAACCTCTCGGAGTTGGTCTAGTGATTGCTAAGGCACGACATCTTTGCACGTTCGTAGTCGGATCGTCAAAGTCTACTCCTCCGAAAAGTGTTGTAGCAATGGTGACAGTAGCAGGAATAATAATAATTTAGCAAAGATCAATGTGTGAAAATCTCGTAGGCATTGGATCAGTGATGAATAATTATGTTGGATAACATTCATCATGTAACGGTTATAACCTAGGGCGGGACAGAACTAGCTCCAATTATTGAATACATGAAGTTCTGAAACTACGGTAATCACCAGAAAGAATCCCAATTATTGTCACCTTGGGGTATGCGGATCATAACATGTAATAGGTGTGTATAACTTGCAAGATATGATCAAGAAGACAAATATATTCATCAAAACATAAAGGGTTCAGATCTAAAATTATGGCACCCGGGTCCTAGTGACAAGAATTACGCTTAGCAAAGTCATAGCAACATCAATCTGAGAACATAGTGGATACTTGGGATCAAGCCCTAACAAAACTAACTCGATTACATGATAAATCTCATCCAACCCATCACCGTCCAGCAAGCCTATGAAGGAATTACTCACTCCCGGCGGTGAGCATCATGAAATTGGTGATGGAGGATGGTTGATGATGCTGATGGCGACGAATCCCCCTCTCCAGAGCCCTTAATGGACTCCAGATCTGGCCTCCCAATGAACAACAGGAGGCAGCGGCGGCTCTGTATCGTAAAACCCGATGAATTTTTATTTCCTATTTTTTGGGAAATATGAATGTATAGTGCTAAGATTAGGGTCAGCGGGGCCTCGTGAGCCCCACGAGCCACCAAGGCGCGCCCTGGTGCCTCATGGGCAGTAGGTCGCCCCCTCCAATGGGTCTTTGCTCCTATATTTTTTCTTTGTTCCATAAAAAATCTCCAAAAAGTTTAATCCAATTCCTAGAATTCTATTTCTACACAAAAACAACACCATGGTAGTTCTACTGAAAATTGTGTCTGTCTGGGATAGTTTCTTTCAAATCATGCAAATTAGAGTCCAAAACAATAGCAAAGTTGTTTGGAAAAGTAGATGCGATGGAGACGTATCAACTCCCCCAAGCTTAACTCATTGCTTATCCTCAAGCAATTCAAGTGACAAACTAAAAGTAATAAAGAAAAACTTTTACGAACTCCTTTCTTCTTATATCTATATACATTCTTAGACAATACCCATGTTTTCAGCAAAGATCATAACTAACCATGCAAATGATAACTCTTACAAATTATATTCACTCATACCAATGGCGTAATCAACTAGCGAGCAATAAAGAAATATCTCAAATGCCAACACTTTGTAAAATAATAATATGGCAACATGGTATCTCGCTAGCCCTTTATGAGACCGCAAAACATAGATGCGGAGCACCTCCAAATTTCAAGCAACGACTAAACATTGTAATTCATGGTAGAAGAGATCCCGTCATGATGCACACAATATTAACTATACAAAATGCATAAGAATGTCAATACTGCTCTCAGGACTGGTGCTTGTTTGAGAAGGTGATGACTCAACAATAAAAGTAAAATAACATAAAAGTAAATGGATAGGCCCTTCACAAAGGGAAGCAGGGATTTGCTTAGGTGCCAGAGCTCGAAGCTTAAATCAGAGATAAATGTAATTTTGGGAGGTATGCCTTTCCTGTCAACATCACGACCGAGAGTTTTCAATATGTTGCATGCTAAACAAATTAGCGGCGATTCTGCAGTAGTGAAGTAAGATTTACTCCCCCTCCACTAACAAACACAAGCCATGGCTGGCCGAATCCTCGGGTACCCTCCATACCAACAACTTTTTGGGGGAGCTTGTTTTATTATTTGCAATTCTAAACATGGGACTAGGCATCCTGATTACCAGCTCCTCTCATGCAAGGACAAGTGAATAAACACTCATCATGAGAATAACCCGCTTAGCATGGAAGATACCGATCGCTCGTTGTCACTCCATGAGCGGTACGTGCACACAAAACATATGTTCATTTGAATATTTAGAGGTGGGACATGCAAATTTACTTGGAACGACAAAGTAATACCGCATATAGGTAGATATAGTGGACTCATCTAGAATAACTTTGGTTTAGGGATTTAGATGCACAAGTAGTATTCCCACTTAGTACAAGCAAAGTCTAGCAAAAAGATTAAGAAGCGACCAACTAGAGAGCAAAAACAGTCATAAACATGCATTGCGAATAATTAACGTTGAATACTACCATGAGTAGGATATGAGCACCATGAACATAAATATCGTGAAGGCTATGTTGATTTTGAATCAACTACATGCGTGAACATGTGCCAAGTCAAGCCACTTGAAACATTTAGAGGAGGGTACCATCCTATCATACAACATCATAACCATTTTAACGCATGTTGACACCCATGATAAATCATTATCCACTCCTAGCTACTTAAGTATGGCATGAGCAACTATAATATCTAATTGTCATCATAACCATGTTTAATCATAATATATTTAATCATGGATGCTCAGTTAAACATATTCACAAAAACAAAACAATTTGAGTTCATACCCGCTCTTCTTTGCCACAGTCACTTCATCAAATTATCGTCATTATTGCCTTTCACTTGCACGACTAAATGATATGAAAATATTAATAGTGCAAGAGTGTCGTAGACTAAGCTGGAATCTGCAAACATTTTATTCAAAGGAGAAAACAAACAAATATAGGCTCTTTGTTAGATCAACAATAAAGCATATGAGAGCCACTCAACATTTTCATCGTGGTCTTGTCCTTACAATGACTCAACAAAAGAAAAGAATTTTAGAAAAACACACTGAAATATTTGTAGAATTTTTAGTTTTTCTTGGAGGAAGCAAAATAATGAAGGAAAAACAAAAACGAGAAAAACTATTTACACGGGAAAGCTCCCAATAAGCAAAAGAAGAAACGGGAAATCTTTTTGGGTTTTCTTACAATACTACAACTAATTAAACCAGAAAGAAAGAAAAGAAAAAACCCCGAAAAGAAGCAAGAAATATTCTTGGATTTTCTCAAAGTTTTTCAAACACACAAAAGAAGGCGAGAAAGTAAAACTAACATGGATTATACATTGAAAGAGGATGAACACCGACAACTAGAATGAAATGTGTGAACATGAATGTAATCTTGGTGAGAAAACGTACCCCCGCCCCCTCCGCTTATGCTTTTGCCTAGCTTCGTAATGACCATAGTAGTAGCTATATGGTCCCATGTGGAATTGCTGAGGCAGCGGCACCTGAGTGTCCCAATCCTGGACCTCATCCTCTGCGGCTGCCAACACATTTCGGTAAGCAACAGTATCTGGTGGTAGGATGGTGTATCCGTTCCTGGCATGAGATTCAAACAAAGCTGCTGCAAGGAACAAAATAATATCACGAGTATCGTCACTAAAAACCAAGTTATAACGAATGTGGTGGGGAGGCTTAGGAGCATCAATAAAGTGGTGATCCTGCATCGACTGGTGATCTAGGTAAACTTTAGGCAACAAGTAATCATGAGGGCGGATGTTAACATTAAAACGGCTCACTAAGCGAGTAGCATAAATACCACCATGAATTTTACCCTTAACTCTATTAGTGTGCAGGCAGCGTGCAATGATAGCTCCATGGTTATAAGTGTTGTCATTATGGAGTGTGCAGCATAAAATGGTGAAGTCAGGGGCACATAACGCGCCACCTTGATCTCTAGCAGTCAAGCATTTCTGTGTGAATAACGCAAGGTAATGAACAATAGGAAATTGCAAGCTAGTGACTCGGGCTTTCGCCATGCCCCTTTCCTCTCCCACATTTCAAGTGTGGAGGAAGCCCTCAAACTCCTCATGTCGAGACTCTCTTTTTCCCATGAAAGGGAATCAAACATATCTCACAAAATTCAGCAAGTGGTATCTGATGATGTTCAACAGATAAATCAAAACGCAACATGGGAGGTTTGAGCCTATTCAGGAAATGAAAATTTTGCATGAAGGAATTTATAAGGATGTGGTGCTAGTCACACTCATCTGCGAGGAAGTTGGTCAATCCGGCATTTGCAACGAATTGCGTGAACTCTTGGTAGAATCCAGCTTCGTTCATGAAGGCATTGTGCGGCCATTCGCACGGCCTCAGCTCCGTCCTACGCGGAATGTTGATGTCTCTATCCGAGGAGTCCCCAATGACTACCTTGGCGTTCCGTTTCGAGGAACTCCTCCGGAACAAATTCATTTTTCCTATGAACAAAATTCTAAAAATTTTGGGCCACAAAACGATGTCTATAGAACTTCACCAAATTCATACCAACTACTCATATGAATGTCTAGAGGCTATATCAGGCATTCAAACTACTTGGAACTCAAATATTCAACATGCAAGCTTATTTTCGGTAGCAACAATAGTAGCTAATTATGAAAAATATAATACACTAAAGCAAAAACTAATTGGAGCAATGGACGAGTCACATACCAAGTAGCAATCCCCCAAAACAGTTTCGAAAACGGAGCTCCGAGCAAAGATGTCGAAAATTTCAGGTTTGGGAGCAAGAACACGAGAGAGAGAGAGAGAGAGCTACTAGTGATATTTTTTAGATGTAAGAGACGAAATGGGCTGAAGGAATAAGTGAGAGGGTCCTTGTGGGGCCCACAAGCCACTAGGGCTGCAGTCTCGTGGGTACCTGGGGCATCCCCCTGGGGTGTTTTTAGTGCCAGAAATTCTTAAATATTATAGAAAAAATCATGTTAAAATTTCACACAATTCTGAGCACTTTTATTTTGGGGCTATTTTTGTTGCATGGGTAATTTACAAAACAGGATAATCATGGCAGTTTGTTGCATTTAAATAAAAATAATAGAGAGCAAAAAGTAAGTACATAAGGTTGTGCTTACTAAATTCATCGACCACATGCCCCTAAAAAATAATCCATTAATAAGGTTGATCAAGTCTTATTAACAAAGTATTTGTGAGTAACATGAAATCAAAGAATCTCCCCAATAATAAGTGTTTCATATTCCTTTTTGACAGTAGGAGGAGGGAGTTGAAAACTTCCAGTAGTAATTGTCGGAGTCTTTTCAATAATGTTTACCATTCACTTCACTCGGTGGTGTGCAGACGACTTGGTAGTCAGAGGGTACTTCGGGATTTGGTACTGATCCAGCTCGTTCCACTCGGTAGTGTGCGGTCGACTCGGTAGTCAGAGGTTACTTCAGGATCTGGTACTGATCCAGCTCGTTCCACTCGGTAGTGTGTGGTCGACTTGGCAGTCAGAGGGAACTTCAGGAGCTGGAATTGGTCTAACTTGTTCCTTCCAGCGGTGCATGTCCGGATGTTCGTGAGTTAATGCTTTGGTTCCTTTTTTAGGTCTTCCGACTGATTGTTTCTTGCATGTTGTAGAGGACTTATGAGTTGGGATCCCACTACGCTGCCATGGAGAAGGAGGTGATATCCCTTCAACTGGATCTGGAAGCTGAGAAGCTCAAGAGTGCCCGACTGGAGGAAGAGAAGCAAGCTCTGGGAGGTAAGCCATTTCCTTCATCTGGTGGAGAAAGAGAACAAAGATCTGGGAGGTAATCCATTTCCTTCGTCTGGTGGTTGCATATTGTTTTTCCCTTTTGATCCGAGCCACTCCGCTTCGATAGGTGTGCATAGCGAGAACACCAAACTTGTAACCAGGCTCAAGACTTCTATTTCTTTAGAAACCATGAAGCAGTCCCTGGAGAACAAGGACAAGGATCTGGCGCTTTCTCAGAAGGAAGCTAGGACCAAGACCAAGCTCACCAACGAGAAGCTGGCTTCAGTTGGCAAACTGGAAGAAGAGACCAAGGACCTCAAGACTACCATCATTGCTACCAATGGTGAATCTTCCGAGTGGAAGAAGAAATGTGAGGATCCAGCCAGTTCCTTCGGGAAGGAGAAGCAGACTCAGGAGGAGAAGGTCACGCAGCTGACTGGAAAGAAGTATGCCCTGGAAGCACACATCGAGGTGTTTTGCGAGTAGTTTAGCGAGAAGCTTGCTGGTAAGTTCTTCTTCAACCGAGTGAAATCCATATGCCAACAGATTTTCCTCAATCACTCGCTCATGGATTGTCTTCTTCCAACTAGAGCATTGCTACAACAAAGAGCTGGAACTCGAGGGGATTGAAAGTGATCTGGATCCTTGCAGGTCACTTGTCGTGGACAAAGCAACCCTTTCCATCCTCCGGCTTGAAGACCGTTTGGAGAATGAGCTGGGCTATATCACTCGGACCCGAGGTGCCTTGGGTTGGATCGACAATGCACTGCAACCATGCAAGGAGACTCAGATGGACCTGGAGTCAGTCATGACGAGGCTGAACGAAGTCCCTGCCTAGGTGAAAGCCTGAAGAAGTTGACAGCCCAGAGTGGTGCTGACGTGGCGTTGTCTCTCGTCTATGTCTACTGCAGGAACATGGATGAGGAGAAGCTGAAGGGCCTCCGAGTGATGAAGAAGAAGAACCTCAAGTTTGATGATTTCATGGAGACCTTTGCCAAAGCCGCCACACGCATCGCCAATGGGATCGACCTAGAGACCTTTGTCGAGCCAGCCAACCCTCTGCCTGAGGCCTAAAACATTTGGATGAATTTTCCCCGAAATTTCGGGTGGCACGACAAAAAAAGACACATCCGTGACATTTTGGGCCGAACAAAATTGTTTTCTATCATACATATGACACTTCTATGACGATAATTGTGACAAAACCCGGTATCATCATAGATGTGGTGGGCTCCTACTTCTATGACAAAAAATCATGACAGAAAATGTGCTTTTCTTCCTGGGCGGGCCGCAGACACAACTGCATGACATTCTTCGGGCCGTCCATGACGGAAAAAACCGTGGTAGAAGCGAAGGGGAGGAAAATTTCGGGGAGTTCCCGGTTACGGTGGGAGGTCGGGGGCCGAGCGATGCGCGTTTCTCTTGTACACGTACACGCGTGTGTGCGAGGTGTTGGCTCTAACTGAACCCGAGTGAGGCGTTGGGCTCTAACTAAACCCGAGCGATTGCACTACAGGCTACGCATTACTGAACCCGAGCGATCGATCGATGGCTGTTAACTGAACCCAATCGAGCGATTCCTTCGCTACTGCTGCTAACTGAAGCCGATCGATGCTGCCTCTGGAATGAACAGTGAGCGTTGTGGGGGGGGTTGGATGAACAGTGAGCGGTGGCATTGCCTCTGGATGAACAAGACCCCATGGTGTGGTGGATGGCTGGATAAACAGTAGATGGTGGAGGGGTGCCCGTGGAGGGGTGGTTGAACAGGCCCCCGTGGTGTGGAGGGTTGGATGAACAGTAGACGGTGGAGGGGTGCCCGTGGAGGGGTGGTTGAACAGTAGCCGATGGAGTAGCGCGCGGTGGAGGCTGGATGAACAGGAGCCCGTGGAGGCTGGAGGAGGTCGAAGGTAGCCCGTGGAGGCTGGAGGAGGTCGACGGTGGAGATGAACAGTATCCCGTGGAGTCCTATTTTGCGGTACGCCACACCCGTCCCGATGAACAAGACCCCCGTTTCGACCGTAGGAGGTCTGTTTCGTCTGTTTTGTGGTACGCCACACCCCTCCCGATCAACAGGACCCCCGTTTTGACCGTAGGAGGTCCGTTTCGTCCGTTTTGTGGTACGCCACACCCCTCCCAATCAACAGGACCCCCGTTAGGAGGTCTGTTTCCTCCGTTTTGCGGTACGCCACACCCCTCCCGATCAACAGGACCCTGTTCCGAACATAGGAGGTCCGTTTCCTCTGTTTTGCGGTACGCCAGGCCTAGTTTCCATCGACTATTCCGTCCAAGCCCTCCCGATGAACATGACCACACATTCCGTTCCGACCCAGCCGGTTGGCTCCCACGCGTTCGGTTCCCTCCTGATGAACACGACGCATTCCGTTGCCTCCCCATAAACACGACGCATTCCGTTGCCTCCCCATGAACACGACGACAACGATGTTTCTCCGTTCCGACCCAGCCATGTACACGAGCCCTGGACGTACGTATGCGCGAGTAGGCGTTCGAGACCCCGCCCGTATGTACACATACGTGGCCATATTTTCTTTCTTGCACCCTGGCCGTTGTACAAACGTGTACATGCTACGTGCGCGCCTCTACTATGACACGTACGCGCCTCTACTACGACACGTGCGCGCCTCTACATCCACCAGTATATATGTACGTACACGTTCGTGACCAGAATGACAACGCTACGTACGCTTCGACCAGGTGGGTCCCGACTGTCAGGCACTTCCTTGCCTGCGAAGATGTAGCTGGTGGGTCCCAGCAGTCAGGGGGGCGAATCGTTTTTTTGCCCGGACGCACTTCCTTGCGCGCGAAGATGTAGCTGGTGGGTCCCAGCAGTCAGGGGCAAACATTTTTTTCACGAAATATGGTGGCCCGTCCGGTGGGTCCCCGCTGTCAGGTGGAGGAATAATTATTTTGCGCGTAATAAGGAGGCATTTCCTTGCGTGCGGCCGTGGACCCAGCTGTCGGCCTCTCCACGTACAGTCCACTTCAGATGCATGTCGGTCATTGACCATGTTGACCAGGCCGCGCCGAGAGCACCAGGGCGGTGGACGATGGCGAGGCCTAGGAAGGGAACGACACAGTGGCAGGGAAGATTCGGCAGTTGTTTCCCACGCGGAGGGGAGTACGATTGTACGAGGGTTTACTGGTTTGTCTGCCATCGCCGGAGAATAACAGCAGGTGTGGGTGAGTAGAGGGATGGCTAGGCCAGCGA
This sequence comes from Triticum urartu, assembly GCF_056163025.1. NCBI lineage: Eukaryota > Viridiplantae > Streptophyta > Magnoliopsida > Poales > Poaceae > Triticum > Triticum urartu. The sequence continues at coordinate 365,375,699 of NC_141874.1, read as the reverse complement.
TGGGAGTACGGTGGGGTGGTGAGGCCTGCGTGGCAGCACAGCCGGCCATGGGGAGGAGGGAGCAGGCAGTCTCGTCGGCGCTTGTTTGAGCGGCTGGAGGAGGAAGAGCAGAGATTGAAGAAGCACGATGGTCGTTCGATGGACATCCAACAGTCACTGCTTGTGCATCAAACTTTTTTAGGAAAGCCTCAAATCTGCGAAAAATAGCATACAACCCATCTGCCATTATTTCTAATAATTTACAGCCCATTTGCTAATTCTTAAGGTTTTTTTGGAGCCCATATTCTTTTTGTTAGAATTACAACCCATATTGTGGCCACGGTTAAAAAATTATACGAAATTTTGCATATTTTGGTGCAGTCCGAACTGTTTTTAATCCCGAAATTTTGACTCACATTCAAACTGATTTAAAAAATGTATATCAATATAAAATCCAAAAAATTCTCCACGCATAAAAATTAATGTAATTTAAAATCTCAAAATGAAAAAAAGATATTTGAAACTAATTGCCGGTTTGATGTGTTTTAAAAATGTATAGCCCATTTCTCATTACTGATAGGCCATTTTCTCGGCCAGCCGAATGAAGCTCTCCTCGTCTTGAAAGATTTGCAGCCCAACAGGCCTGACAAAGCGACTTACTTGGAAAATCACAAAAAAACTAGGCTGTGGCCGTGGACCCAGCTGTCAGCCTATCCACGTACAGTACTCTTCCGATGGAAGTCCGTCGTTCACCACATTGACCACACCGCGCCGAGAGCACCAAGGCGGTGGACGATGACGAGTCCTAGGAAGGGGACGACACGGGGCCGGGGAAGACGCGGCAGTGGATGCCCACGCAAAGAGGAGTAAGAGGGTTCACTGGTTTGGCTGCGGCGTGAGGCTGCCGTCGCCGCAGAATAACATGGGGTGTGGGTGAGTAGAGGGATACCCTGGGCCAGCGGTGGGACTAGTAGGGGGCGGTGAGGCCTCCGCGGCATCACAGCCGGCCACGAGAGGCAGGAGCACGCGGCACGACCGGCGTTGCTTTGGGCGGCTGGAGCAAGAAGACCAGAGGTTGAAGAAGCACTATGGCCGTTGGATGGACATCGTACGGTCACTGGAGCTAGAATCGTTCATATTGACTAAGTTGACATAGCCCTCCATCCTCGTCAACTTAGTAGGCCCACAAGTCAGCCACCCACTATGGCGGTTCCGGCAGCGCTGGGGGAAGAAGATGAGAGATTGAAGAAGAATGCCAGCCGTTGGATGTAAATCCAACGCCTTCTTAGGCTTCGACCTACTGACCCACATGTCAGCCAGTCCATTTGTTTTTTAGTCCATTTGGTGGGCTGGGTGAAACAATGATGTAACATCTATGCAGCCCGTTTAAATCCCGTTTGCATTTTTCTCGAAATCCGCGGACTTGCTGGGCTGGGTGAAAATATCATGTTGGGCTAGACGGAGAAATGTTATAAAAACATAAACACATGATTGCACGTCAGTAAAATCTTTGCAAGCTTATGTACGCAATCACTAGGAGTTAACTTGCCAAGTTATATATAAACAATTATTATTATTATTTTGTAAGAACTTTCAACTTATGAAATAAAATATCATTTTAATTTGATGAGTTAATAGTACGTGGGGTATTATTATTTTTTAGGCTAAACGTGGGACAGTTGAGTTGCTTCTAGGGGAAAGTACTGGGAGAAAACTCAGTTTACATCGAAAAAGAAAGTGGGAGAAAATTCAGACACCTGCTGGGTCCACCTGAGGAGGGGAATATGTTGGGAGGAAGGAGATTCAAAGCACGACAGCCAAGTGAACTAGTTTTTTTTACGGACAAGTGAACTAGTTTACATACATAAGAAAATAGCCACTAAAAAAGCAATCAGGCTAATGGGTTCTTAAAAGAAATATTTCGGACAAAACAGATAATTACGACACATAGGCTAATGCATGAAACACTTAGATGATAAAGGTGCTTATAAATAGATAAAGTACAACATCTAGACCTTCCTGGCACGCTTGATCATGACGCTGCGGCTGTCTGTGTACTCGTCGATTACGGGAAGCAGACACGCCCTCATGTCCAAGATCTGCCTGTACATGTCGTAGCATGCGTATGCGTCCTTGGCCGTGTAGGTTACGTAGGCTAGATTCAGAGGTACCTCCCACGTGGTCAGGTCGTCTTCTTTCATGTTGGTGTATCAGGGGTCGATGATGGTCTCAGCGAGGTCAACCACTGAGTCCTTCTCCTGCCCGTTGCTGATGATCTTGTATTGCTTCTGGATGTCGACAAGCTTGTTGCACCAGATGGCCGAATCGTCGCGTTCTTCCTTCTCTCCACCGTAGCGAAGGTGTAGTCGGCGCTGCCGATGAAACAGGCGAATGCTCCAGAACCTGGTGCAGCCATAGGACCGAGGCGAGGCAGAGCATCACTGAGTCTGTATCGTTGGTGTACATCACATTCAACTTGGTGCAGCCATAGGACTGAACGGCGAACTCAAAGGGGAACTCCTTGCTGAAGTCCATATCCAGCAGGCTCACCCCTCGGATCGCCATTGGAGTCTCTTCGAGTGAACGAGTGTGTAGGCGGCGGCAACAGTTCATTTTTCTGCTCTTGGGGAACTGGATTCAACAATAAGCTGAGTGTGTACATGCGACAACAGTTACTACCCCTCCCTCGTCCGCTGCACGCCTGGCAGAAGATGCACCCTCGGCCACACGTCGGTTCACAAGCGGGTCTGTATTGGTACTGTAATAACAGGAGTTAGTGGTCACTTTACTTAAATTTAATTAGCTTTAATAGAAATTTATACTTAAAACAAGCAATGCATTCACTCATTCTATCAGTGCCACAAGATCAACATGCACAACAATTAGAATTATTATTCTCAGGACGCACACGATCAGCACATTTGTCGCACTTTCACAAAGATAATACTACCAAGTTTGAACTGTTTGTTATGGTTGTTGTCCTCTGCATCATCATGTCATGTTTCCCAGCTTGCATGATTCAGAACCAACAAATAAGATCCAAATAATAAGTACAACAAAGATGCCTACACATCTCATTGATTCCTAGCTTGCAAGATTCAGAACCAACAAATAAGATTCAAATAATAAGTACAACAAAGATGCCTACACATCTCACTGATTCCCAGCTTGCAAGATTCAGAACCAACCCGTTACAGCCTTTTGATAAAGTGAATATCAGGATTAAATCCATCTTGGCTAGCCATGTCATACAATCGAAGAACTTGGCGAATGCTCTTGACCGTCACAACATCTGTAGTTGAGTATTCCTGTTTGCACAGCATGTTTGCACAGCACAAACAAGGAGACAGGAGAGCATGATTTCGCTTTAATAGCGGCCTCCTTGAACTCAACCTCCAGCTCTACTTGGATGAGGTCTTCCTGGAGTTCCATGATTCAATTCATGTGCCTTTTTCTGCAGTTCACCTAAAATGAAGTAAAGATTGCATCATTCAGCTAGTAAGAAGTACTTGCTCTTGTGAGCTGGCAGGTTCTTCTTTAGTAGTTGCACTAAAATTGAGGAACATTAAGTTTGGCTGTCCGGCTCATGTAAGGTGCAACTATAATTTTCTTATCCTTTTGTGCAGTTCCACTAAAATAAAGTGCCACTGTGGTGACAGTGACGGCTCCATCTTTCAAAGGCTAATAAAATGTTGCACGAGATTACCAGCAGAACTTGACGGAGATTTTGGAAACTCCAATCACCATTTTGTGCAGTTCCACCAAAATTGGGAGATGTTGCCCACGAGACATTTTAGTTGAACTGCACAAGACACTCATTCCAAAAATTGTGTTTTGTGCAGTTCACCAAAAGGTCACAATAGCAACAAGGTGAAATGGATATCCCTATCTGCACAAAAAGATAGAAAGTAAACCGTTGCTGGTCAATAAGAATATATGAAACATATACAAAATGAAAAGAAGCATCTTAATTATTTTCATGGCAATCATGCAAGGACAGTAGAAATTTTAAAATGTCAGCAATGCCTGATGTTACCAGAAGCATTACGATCAACAATGAGATTCCTCAAATATGGGATTGCTTTAATGGTGTCATTGCTTGTTTACCAGACACAGTAAATCAACAGCAGCTAAAGAGTTGGTTTAAGGGCATGGGACCGTGGGGACACCAGGACACTCAGCAGCATAAAGGAGCAACTTACTTATCATACTGGGGGAAATAGCAGGAGTGCCATTGTACTATGTGAGGGCAACAAATCTAATCCTGGAGACCTTGTACTATGTGAGGGCAGCAAATCTAATCCTGGAGACCTTTTACTATGTGAGGGCAGCAAATCTAATCCTAGAGACCTTTTACTATGTGAGGGAAGCAAATCTAATCATGAGACATTTTACTATGTGAGGGCAGCAAATCTAATCCTGGAGACCTTTTACTATGTGATGGCAGCAAATCTAATCCTGGACATACTCTTTTGACTTGTCCACCAGCCGCCACTTTCTATCCTTTTTTCAACCAATAATAGATTTGTTCCTTATACAGTTTGTACAGTGTTTTCCCATTATTTCCCTTTTCAACCAAGAGACCGGTTGGGTATCCGGACTCTACTACTTTGACCATATTATTTCCTCTTTGAATCAAGTCCTAGATTCATGCTACAACTTTCCCCCCTTTCTTCGTTATTTGGACAAAGCCCTGGATAATGCATGAAGTAGCTTTACCTCTAATAATACTAAAAAATTAGGTGGCTTTGGAAGAGCTGATGGGAGTAGAAAAAGATGCACATGCAGACACGTGGGGAGCTGGGGTAGTAGAGTGAGGCCGCTATTGAAGAACTTATACCTGAGGGTCGCCGAGATGTCGGTGGCGGCAGGTCGGATCTGCGGACAATACGGCAGGGAGGAAGAAGGGTCGGAGGACCTCCCGAGCCGGCCATGTGTCAGAGAGAACGGCATCGGGCCCCTCCGGCAGTTGTGGGTTTCCTCCCTCGGCGGCGATGACCGCGTGAACGATGCACCTTTTAGTCCTCTACACACACCGGCCGAAGGGATCCGGCCGGATCTTTACCAGCGGTGAGCAGAGAGAATGTCGCTACCGCTGTCTTGTTTATATTTGGAGAGGATGAGAGAATGAAGAGAGAAACCCTAGTAAAGCAAGCGCTCAGGCCCCTGCATCCATATATAGTGGAGTGATTATCTTTTTTCTCTCCACAACAAGCGTTTCAATTTGTGTACGTGGCATTAAAGAAAAGAAACTCTCTATTTAAGGTGACTACTGTACGACTCCTACTTACTACTAATAGTACTACAATATTGTTCACTTGTGCTCCCTGCCCCTCCATTCATTGAACAAACCCACGGGTGAATAAACATGCAGTAAGTATTGTATTTATATAGAACGAAGAAGCTCGAACTATTTTCGTGTAGTTAAAAGTTGAGGGTGGGGCTTTTCCCGGGCAGTACGTGCGGCAGTTTTCAGGTAGGGCCAGAAGACTATTTTAATTTTTTTTTAAAACTTTGAGACGACCACATAGCATGGAGCCGACCCCAACGATTTTAAGCTTACAGGCACGGTACACGCTATCCAAGACTACTCTACACATGAAACTGCCATATGAGCGTCTGGGCTGCGCTTGGCTCTTCGCCTCTTCGGGAAGTCGAACAATGATGGAATACTACTGCACTGGAGGAGTACTACAGTACGCTTCTGGCCATCTGACACCGATTGAACTGCTGCATGTCCACCGCGTGCGGGAGGGAGAGCGTGTAGCGAATGCTTCTCCTAGTCTTGCCAGCCACCACGCTCATGGGAGAGGGAGGGACGCTCCTGCCTTTGCGTGTATGACAGGTGGGCCCGACATGTGTGTGTCCAACCTGTCATACAGCCAAAGGCAGGTGTAGTTAAGTCTGCGAGGGAGAGGATAATCAAACTTCTCGTTGATGTACGAGTTGACGCGACACATCAAAGCACTGCACTCGATATATTTCAAGAATTTGCGTGTGTGACTCCCAGATGCAGAGGCCGGGGGTCATCATCCTCCTTTTCGAGAAAAAACAGACGCGTGTGTGAGAGGATGAGTGCGTGCGTGCACCTCTTCTCTTCCTGTATAATGTACTACTAAACTCAGAGTACAAGTTTTTGTGGGTGGCACGATGGTGCGTGCCAGAAGTCCCGAGAGATAGGTTTAATGCGTTTGAAAAAAAGACTAGCCTAGAGCTCGCCACGCGGCTATTCCTGTCGAACGCCCCATTAACCGTAAGATATGTATACGATGGTGCCAGTTATTGCACGTACATAGCAGTACTCCCTCCTTTCCGGTTTATAGGGCTTAATTCAAAAATCTCACCAACCGAGATGGTGAGTGGTGGAATATTTTCGTAGTTTGCAAAAGCACCTATTGATGTTCTTGGATTTCTCAAAAAATTGTGTTTATCAATGCATTAATTGCAATGCATGCATGCATAAAGTACATGCATTGGTCAATTTTCTCTTAATACTTGCATGCAATGATTTAATGCACCTTGGAATCTGAACATGTGTTGGGGAACAACCAAATTCAGCCTTATAAAATGGAAAAACTAAAATTTTGCGATAAGCCCTATAAAACCGGAAAGGAGGGAGTAGAAAAATAAGTACTCCATCCAGGAATAGTGCCGCACTTCGAAACTAGAACCGTCAATAAATTTTGAGCTTGCGTCTCGTCACATTCCAAATTACTCCACGCTATATTGAATTGCAAACCTGTTCACACCGATCACAACCCAAACGGTTTCCCACTTAGGAGTGTATTAGTACTCGGTTATAAATCCTAGTATGCCAAGATGACTGCACATTCCTCCTCAACTCCTCATCCACAAAAACAAACAAGTCATTCAGCATCCTTCCCTTGCGTCTGCCATGGCCAGCGTGAGTTCTGGGTCGAGAGATTGCCACCAGGGAGAGGCGAGCATGGAAGCGGAAGCACGAGATATGTCCCGCCTCACTGCGAGAGCAGCTGACATCTCCCGTCGTGTGGAAGTAGTAGCACAAAGGTCCCGCCGCGCCGCTGAAGCAGCACGAAGGTCCCGCCGCGCCGTCGATGCAGCAGACTTGTCCGGCCGCGCCGCGGAAGCAGCAGAGATGTCCCGTCGCGCCACGAATGCAGCAGAGATGTCCCGTCGCGCCGCGGCGGCCTGGGAAAAATTTCTCGCGGGCAGGCAACGACTGTTACAGGAGCATGCATGCGATCGTCCATAGCCAGATGGATAAGATCTCTGGCTAGGTGAGGTTTCAGGATGACATGAAAGCCTCATTTGAACAGGCTACCAGCGTCATCCGGAAACTAAGGGATGGCAATGAGAGGCTCCAGGCCGAGCGCGACCTGCTGAGGGAGAAGATCGTCCGAAGTGCAGACCAGCAGGAGGAGACCAGTGCCTTGTTGAAGAGGACCGGCGTCATCGTCAAGAAACTTATGGACGAGAATGACATGCTCCGCAACGAGCGCCAAAGGATGGTGGAGGAATCCGTGGATGTTCTCAAGGAGCGTCTTGAGGACACGAAAGAGCTCATCGCCGCTCGCCGTGGAGACTAGTTTCCTGGTTTATTTTGATGTAATAATCGGTTTATGATGTGGATTGTGTCGTCGGTTGTGAAATGTTGGGTTCTAGCGCAGATGTTTGGCCTTTGTTGGCCTCTTGGGATGTTGCGATTTCAATCTGGTAGATTTCAGTCGTTCGTGTTAGGCTGGAGTTGTGCTAAACTTCTTGTGAATTGTGGTGGTTTTCAGTAATGAAAATCGGAAGGGGCAAGCCCTTCTTTGATCAAAAAAATTAATCGTCCTTATATATTCATCAGTCTTGCTATAAGTCGCAGTAGATGCTATATAGGTCCGTCGGATCTTACATCAAGATCCGTGCTTTCAGATTTTCTTTTTTCTCTCTTAAATTTCACTCGAGTGAGATATAGCCATGCCATTAAACAGAGGCTCGGGCGCCATTAATGGAGACCTTGGGAGAGAGGTGGACGACAGATGAAGGTCAAAGGGCTCTCCTCCCGATAAGCACGCGCAGGGGTCTGATCGCACGCCTCTCGTACTCAATTAGCTACCATGCACGGCGCCTCCTAGCTAATAAAAAATGGGGACGCGTGGAGGCACGTAAATGGTACTAGTAAGTAGAACGCCCACGGTTTCAATAATACTTGTGTTTCCGATTGTAACATGACAGCACTTGTTCCAAAATGACTTTGTTGATTGTTAATGTGTGCGCCTTCGCAAATCGGACTGCAAATTTACCACAACATGTTGGTGGCATGTCATGGCACCAAGCCAAGTTTCATTATTTTCATGCGTGTTTTGGATTTACATGAATTAAAAAACTAAGTTTCTCAATGTTTCCAACCCAGCCACGATGCCTAGAATTTTGAATTTCATTCCCATTTCTTGCATGGAACCTAGAAATTTACCCGAGGACACACATGTGATTTTTCAACCAACTTTGGTGCACTGGAACATGTGCTTGTATTTCAAATTTGAATTATGCACACAAAGGTGACATGTTCCCTCCCCGAACCACGAGCCTTCTTGAGAGAAGCTCCGATTTGCAAGAAGCTTATACCAAAATTTGTTCCTATTCGGCCAATTTTTTTTACTAGGGCATGGTACGACCATGACATGACACCATGCCAAGTTTCATGATTTTAAAACCAAGTTTCTCAATGTTCTCGACCGAGCCACGATGCCCAGATGTTTGAATTTTATTCTCATTTTTTGCATGGGACCTACTCCCTCCTTCCATCTATATAGGGCCTAATGTGTTTTTCAAGACAACCTTTGACTATTGACAAGATTAATAGCACATGAGATGTATACTATGAAAATTATACTATTGGAAGCTCCTTTGACATACAAAATTGAAGGTATGCTTTGTGTAAGTTGCATGTCATATATTATTGCTCTAACGTTTGCTCAAAGTTAGCCTCGAAAAACGCATTAAGACCTATATAGATGGAAGGAGGGAGTAGAAATTAACCCGAGGACACAAATGTGATTTTTTTTCAACCAACTTTGGTGCACGGGAGCATGTGCTTGTAGTTCAAATTTGAATTATGCACATTAAATGACCAAAAACTCAATTAATGTGTAAATAAGGTCAAACGAAGCCGGAATAATTCAAAAAGTTAACAGGGCACTCATGTAGTTCTATGTTGCCTTTGTAAATAAACTCAAGGGGGGCAACGTATATCGTTTCGCACTCAAAGGTGGCACGTTCCCTCTCAGAACCACGAGCCTTCTTGAGAGAAGCTTCGGTTTGCAAAAGCTTATACCAAAATCTGTTCCTATTCACCCAATTTTTTTACCACAACATGGTAGTACCATGACATGACATCCATGCCAAGTTTCTTGATTTTCAGACATGTTTTGGATTTACAAGAATTTTAAAACCAAGTTTCTCAATGTTCTCGGCCGAGCCACGATGCCCAGATGTTATAATTTTATTCTCATTTCTTGCATGGGACCTAGAAATTCACCCGAGGACACAAATGTGATTTTTCAACCAACATTGCTGCACGAGAGCATGTGCTTGTAGTTCAAATTTGACTTATGCACATTAAATGACCAGAAACTCAATTAATGTATAAAAAATGACAAACGAACCCGGAATAATTCCAAAATTTAACAGGGCACTAATGTAGTTCTATGTTGCCTTTGTTAAGAAACTCAAGGGGGTGGGGGCAGCGTATATCGTTTCACACTGAAAGGTGGCACGTTCCCTCTTAGAACCACGAGCTTCCAAATCGGCCCAATTTTTTACCACAACATGTTAGTGCCATGACATGAAACCATGCCAAGTTTCATGATTTCCAGGTGATTTTTGGATTTACATGAATTTAAAATCAAAGTTTCTCGATGTTCTCGGCCGAGTCATGACGCCCAGATGTTTGAATTTCATTCTCATTTCTTCCATGTGACCTAGAAATTCAACCATGGACACACATGTGATTTTTCAACCCACTTTGGTGCACCGGAGCATGTGCATGCAATTCATATTTAGATTATGCACATTAAAAGTCCAGAAACTCAATTAATGTATAAAAAGGCCAAATGAACCCGAAATAATTCCAAAATTTAATAGGGCACTCATATAGTTCTATGTTGCCTCTGTAAATAAAATCAGGGGGAGGCAGCGTATATCGGTTCGCACACACAGGTGACACGTTCCCTCTCGGAACCACGAGGCTTGTTGAGAGAATCTCCGGTTTTGCAAGAGGCTTATACCAAAACTTGTCCCAATTCAGCCAAAAATTATACGTATGAAAACAAGGTTTAGATTATCCCAAACATCTCGCTACCTAGACCAATAATGTACTATGATTTGAATTCAACATAAAATGGATACAAATATTTGAATTGGAGAGCGTATGGTACATGTAGTTCATAGTGAAATATGATTAGTGCTATATGTATGTTTTTTGTTATCAATATAATATTTAAATTATTGTATAACTTGACAACAATCATATTCAAATTAGGAAAATTGATTCAAATTTAGTCCATATGGTAGACGACAATATATATGTTCACATGGTGGAGTAAAATGTTCATATATGATGGAAGATCAAAATGTACGACTACATCAATTATAAACCACAAGGTCACCTAACGATATATTCAAATTCAACACAACGTGGATTCAAAAATTGAAATTCGAGATCATGGCATCTATAATCATATAAAAAGGGACATTACTCTTTCTTTGGTGGGAATTGTTTTGTTTTTTGTTGTTGTTGAGGGAAGTGCGAATCGATTTGGTACTGTGCAGGGTAATCTTGTTCTCCCGATATTTTTTTACATTTTTCTTGTAGTTTTTTCAATGGCATCTATAGCAATATAGTAAAAGGGGACATGACTCTCTTGTGTCTTGTATGAATTGTTTTTTTACACATTAAGTTTGTTCTGCCGAACAAGGAATCCGCACCTTGTTATCCCGAAATTTTCAAGCTCGAGTATCTTTTGTCTCACCTGCTTTGAAACTCCCGCTTCTTCAACCCGCGTTGCGCCTTGTTATCCCGAAATTTGGACGCGCGCGAGAACTCCCTCCTCATCCGAAATCGCTCCCGCAGCCCAGACACAAGAAATCCCCCTTCTACCCCTCAGCCGGAAATGAAGCTCCACGTCGCGGTGTCAAAACCGGTGGGGGTACGCTGGTAACTTACCCTACATTTCGGACAAGCGCGTCCCTAAGATTGGCTCCCCCTCCCCCTTTGCCCCCCCCCCATTCATACACCGAGGCCACCAAAACCCACAAAACCCCATGCTCCTCCGTCGGCCTCCCGACCGCCGCCCAGCCGGAGACTCTTCCCCGACTACGTCGTCCACCGCAACAGCTCGCCGTCCCTCATCCACCGCACCAGATGAGGATCCGTTGTCGATCTCGTTGTCCCGCCAGATCAGCCGCCCCGTCCTCCACCTCCAAGGAGCTGCCCCGATGTTTGCCTCATCTATCGTGCCACCTCAATCCCCACAACACCGTCTTGACCTGCCCCACCGGAACCACAGCACCCTCACCAATTCCTCGATGAAGCCGAGGCCAACTCGGCGCCACCAAGGAGTTTCTGCACTCACCGCTACATTTTATCTTTTATTCGATCTCACAGGGCTGTCGGTGCTCGATACCGAGCAGACATGGCGTGTCTCCATCGACGGCGCCATCGCCGGCCACATCATCCATGGCGTCTCTCCCCCATGTCATTGCTTCCTCGACGGCGACTTCCACAATGGCACTAGCTGCAGCTGCTCCAGCTCTCGCTCGCGCTGCGGCTCTGTTCTTGCTGTTAGTCGCGCTGCTGCACTACTCCTGCTTTCCTTCGTGTTGCTGCTCTGCTCTTGCTCTTGCACTCGCTCGCGATGCTGCTACTACCGCACGACCTCCGGCAGCTACATGAGTTGCTGCTTTAGCACTCGCTCGTGGTGCTACTGCATGACTTGCTCTTTGCTAGTGCATTCCCTGCTCGAGCGTCTGCTGATTTAGATCACTGCTTCTCTGCTACTAGTGCTCGAACGCCCTAAACATTTATTGCAATGCTCTGTTACTAGTTCAATCAGTTTCGACAGTAAAATTCAGTTTCGACTGTGAATTTCATTTTCTTCAGTTAAGTTCAGAGTGAACAGTACTTACAGCATCTGTCAGAGCGGCCGTGGCGCGGCTGATGCGTTTTACATCTAGCACTTTTTGGTGATGTATTTTACATCATCTATTGTAGATGATATTAGGGTCCCACTTCAGATTAACGTTGTCTGTCTTGTCATGCTTCAGCCTCATCGCCGTACACCTTAGCGGAGCTGCTCCAATGACGGAACCGTCCATCACAGCGGAGCAGTACCCTCAGCGCCGTTTCCAGAGGCCTCGGATCTTCTTCCCCGCCTCCGACAGTCACACCAGCATCATCACCATCCTCCACGTCCAACCCAATGATGCTGAGGTCCACAAGGCTATGCCAAAGAGGTTGTACACTCGTCGCATCACTTTGTTTCTCCATTCCTCTGTTCTTCCAATTCATGTGAGCCAAACACCTAGGTTGACTGAAATCCTATGTTTCCAAATGCTCTGTTTTGCACGTGCATTCCTATCCTATTCCTGTGTTTTTCCTGTCCCTGCGTTTATAGAATCCTCCAATTCTAAGGAGCCCTTACAAATTTACTTCATTTTCAGATAGGTGTCAAAGAAAACAATGTTTGTTATGTCCTGCTCCTGCCGTGCCGTCATCCACCACACCTGATGTGCACCATTGACAGAAGCGTTCACTGCAGCAGAGATCCCCCCTATAGACTTCCTTTCACCGCCTCAGATCATCTTCCCCGTTGCCGGCAGCCACGCCAACTGCATTACCATCATCGACTGAGCAGATGAACCTGAGGACTACACGGTTCCGGAAGAGAGGTCGCAGTCTTTCGTGTTTGCTTAAGTTATACATCGGTTATTATTACCTGCTACTTTACCGTTCAATCTTGAGTTTTGAATTGCCCATGGGTCTCATATCGAGCCAACAACGAATAGTATCTGTCTACTATCTGGTTCAGCCGGGGTCTTCTATGTGGTTCATGTTGGGTGGGCAACAAACAATAGATGATCCATTGTCTATCTTTTTAAACTGAAGCTATAATCTACCTGCTATCATTAGTTTTGGATCCATCCACTCGTTTGCTATCATCTTTCTTGATTTTTGCATGCACCCCTTAGGCCTTACAAAATCTAACTATTTTTTTATTATGCATGTCAGATATTGTACACAATCATACTGAACATGTAGAGAAAAAGAGAAGACCGTTGCGTGCGAATATAATGTCATGCAGACGCCACTCCATGGTGGGTGAAGTGCCCCCCCTCCTGCATTTCCAGATTGTATTCCAGAGGAACATAACTGTTCAGATGGAGATTCAGAAGGAGCCGACCACGCCTGTTTACCACCTGAGGTGTTTGCTCTAACCTGGCATGCTGATGTTGGTCATATCATGCATATGGCGCCTTGCATTGCTTACATTATACATCTTATATGTCATCAGCTTAGTTTAGATTTGCTTTGTGTGAATGCCACCTGTTTGGTTTCTATATCGTACTCCCACCATTCCTAAATATTTGTCTTTTTTGAGATTTCAACAAGTGACTACATACGGAACAAAATGAGTGAATCTACACTCTAAAATATGTCTATATACATCCGTATGTGGTAGTCCATTCGAAATATCTAAAAAGACAAATATTTAGGAACGGAGGGAGTATATGGGAATCATGCAATGCCATCTTCTTTAGACAGGCATCATATACGTGAATCATGCAATGACATCCTGTTTAGCCAGTCATCATATATGTGAATTGTATCGTCCCATATTTTTCCATAATGTATTCCATTTGTCAACAATGTTTATACATTCATCTACTCTTCCTGTGCATCAACCATTTGAGTCGGTCATGGGAAAGTCTGGAGTGAAAACAAGGTCTTTTGAGCAGTCAGTGCTACCTGTCGATGCAGATTTCTTGCTGGTTACAGATAGCTCCTCGGAGGAGGATTCAGAGAGAGATGACCAGTCGTATCCCCCCCCGAGGTGCATGCTCTAACTTGGCTGGGTTATATTGCTCATATCATGCATATGGTGTCTTGCATTGCCATGCCATCTGCTTAGATTAGACATGCTTTGTGTGAGTGTCTCCTGTTTGCTTTCTATATCAGATATGTGAATTATGCAATGCCATGTTTTTCAACCAGTTATCATATATGTGAATTATGCACCGCCATGGAGCCAGGCATCATATATGCGAATTATCTCATGCCATCTTTTTTTTCATTATGTATTCCATTTGTCGACAATCTGTGTATATTGAACTACTCTTCATGTGTATCAGCCATTTGAGTCGGTTATGGAAAAATATGGAGTGAAAACAAGGTCTTCAGAGAAGGCAATGGTACCTGTTGAAGCATATATCTCGATGGTTACAGGGAGCTCCTCAGAGGAGGATTCAGAGACAGATGACCAGTCCTATATCCCACCTGAGGTGTATGCTCTAAGTTGCAATGTTTATATTTCTCATATGATGCATATGGCGGCTTGCATTGCTTAGTTTAGACATCATATGCACAATATTGAATTCTATCTGCTTAGTTTAGAGATCATACATGCGAGTGCCAGCTGCTTAGTATATGAATCAATTGTGTCAATTATATCATGCCATCCTGTATACTTAGACAACATGTATGTGAATTATTTCATCCCAACCTATTTTAGAAAGACATCATATAGTTTTGTCATGTCATCCTGTTTAGGTACTCATCATATGTTGAATTATGCCATTATATCCTGTTAAGTTATCCATCATATATCTGAAACTGTGTCATGCTATCCTATTTAGTTAGGCATCATATATGTGAAATTGTGTCATGCTGTCCTGTTTGGTTAGACAACATATATGTGAATTACCACATCTGTCTATCATACAATGTCTGTACATTCAATTTCTTTTCTTGTTTATCAGCCATTTGAATTGGAGGGGGTGATGGCAGTATCTAAGGGAGCAAAAACCCGTTCTTCACAAAAGACAGTGCTACCCGTCGATGCAGATAGAACCATGGTTGTACTAGCCCACAAACTAGCCCCACCACACATAATCAAGACTCTTCCAGATTGCACACTTACACCGTTGGGCAGAGAACTAGCTACAACCCATCTAACCGCAACCCCAACAGATAGTAACCTACTTATAGTTGACAAAGCACCATGTCCACCACAGAGTACCCCCACACGAGCAGTTTGTAAAGCTACTGCAGTGCCCAAAGCACGAAGACCACCACAGCTAACCCAAACTCCACGTTTAAAGCAGAAGAGCAACTGTTCTCAGGTCAGATTCCGTAGCTATGGTCCATACTCCTTTGCTGTTGCATCACTGTATTTACTCATACCAACTACTTTCGAATTTGAAGGATCCAATTGAAACTCCAATGGCGCAACATGTATGTTTTAAACCTATTTCTTTAACTGGATTGATGTTCTAACTTCTTGCTCTATGTTGATTTCAGTTTAAGTTGTATAAACAATTATGTTCTTGTGTGATGCACATTACAAGTGCTGTCAATGCTATGTAGTTTCTCACACTTATATTCTGTCTATGCTGCTATGTCTTAAAAATATATGAGTTTAACTGTGTCTCTATCTTGATTAGGGAACATAAACTAGAATGATATGGACAATACAATGACCATAGTACATAGATATATGTTTGTTTCTTGCTGTTATCCTGTCCACCTTACTACTGAACCGGTTTACCAAAATGAGTTTCGTATACTACAAGCTAAACATGTGATGTGTCTGCTTGTTTTTCTTGTAGTATGCAAACAGAATATTGGAGAAGAGCACCGCACTATGCAATGGTAGAGAAAGTAATGTAGATAAGGTTCAAGATAGTGAGAAAACCCTGTTGGTCACCAAGAAAGGTGATAAAAACGATCTTGTAGACAGTGAGAAAACCCCACAATCTTGCGTTGATGTAGTGTTCGAGTTACTGGCCAGTACCGCTGGCACAAGCTCTTCGAACTCGCTGCCTGAATCACTTCGGCTTCTTCAGTCTAAGCTACAAGCTGAAAGGCATCAGTCAGTTGTGCTGCGGCAAGAAGCCGAAGGACTAAGGAAGTCCCTACAGAATTCAGATGCGTACTTTCTTGTGCAACAGCAAGCACTGGAGGATTTAAGCGCCAAACAAGAGAAAGTTAATAAGCTTGCTAAGCATCTTGCCAGCATTATGGGTACCCAGGATATTGTTTCTTGACCTCTTCTGAAGTGGTTTCAGTTCTGGACTTGTTTTGCTGCGGCGTTTATATGCTGCTTTGTTCCCTATATTTGCACTGGTGGCAAACTTTGATGCCCAGTGGATGTAATATGTGTAATAGCCGTGATAGCCTAACATAAGTTGCTTGCTTATTTATTTCCTTGTTGTCTTGTTTATTTCTTTGCTTGTAGTCAGTGCAGTTCTTTTTCCGCGGTTTGCTAGTGGCTGCAATAACCTATTTTTTAAAACTAGGCCACAATAACCATGGGCTAATATTTACTGTAGTGACACTGGGCCTCCTACGGGCCGTAGAAACAGTGGGCCTTCTACGGGCCATAGAAACAGTAGGCCTTCTACGGGCCGTAGAAACAATGGGCCTTCTACGGGCTGTATCATCAATGGGCCTTATACGGGCCGTATGATCAATTGGCCAAACATGGGCCAATAACATGCCGCATTATTGTCGTAAACAGGCTAGAGTTGGAATCGTCCGTTCATGGGCCGACCATAACGGGCCATCGTTAATAGGCCGTATTTGATGATGCTATGAAAAAGGCCCAACATATTAACGGACCACAAACTGGCCGACTGTAACCACGGGCTGAATTTGGCCCACAAGCAGAAAATGACAGTAACTTGCCGTAAGTAAACGAATGCTAGAAATGAGCCCAAGAATAAATGGGCTCTGAGAAGGCTGAAAGATAACATGGGCTAGAAACGGCCCAACGGAATAACAGGCTGTTAATGGGTATAAAGTGATACACTGTTCGTTACGGGCCAGTTTCACCACGGGCCGTTAATAGGCCAAAAGTTACATAGGGCCTCATATGGGCCGAAAGACGTCATGGGCCATACATGGGCCAGAAGTGAAAACAGGCTGGAATCATATTGGATGGCCCAGATGACGCTATTGGGCCTAATTCGGATAGGGCGAAATGGGCCTTGGGTTAGCGGGCTGTAAATGGGCTATATGCGAACATGCCGTTAACAGGCTTTCCATGGGCCGACCCGCCACCTTTTGACCAAGTCAAACGGACCGGCCTTTTCATAGGAATGGGCCTCTGTTGGGCCGTGCCACGTGTCGATGTATCATAGGCGCCTTCTGTCCAATGAGTAGATGACATATGTCCCAACGATGAGCCGACACATGTTTCCTCCAGCCAATGATGATTTTACACGTGGAAAATCCCCATTGGTCGGGGCTGTTAACGGGTTATCGGATCCAAAACCCGACCCGATAGCTTAACAACGTTCCGTTATGGTGGATGCCACGTGTCGGTCACCCTTGACGAAAGCACTTCTGTGACGCGCGATTTATCGTCATGGAAGTGCACACTTCCGTGATGATAATTTTGGTAATGTCATGGAACACTTCTACGACAGCACAGGTATGACTATCTTGATTATGTCATCATGGATGTACATGCATGACAAAAAAACGCAACCTACTGTGACAAACACGTATCATCACGGAAGTGTATTTTTTTGTAGTGTGGGTGATGTAATCGAATACATTGCCGAGACTTGGGCTCATTTTGCTTTCGAAACATTCGGACAGATCGAATCTTTGGTTTGAGAACCTTTAAGTCTCTATTTTCTTCTTGTGTTTCAGTTGACTTAGGCGAAAGCTGGTTCGCACCTAAGCCCCCGAGTGCGGAGCAGATCCCACTCAGGTTGTATTTTTAACTTAGGCAAAATCTGGTACACAGCTAAGCCCCTGAGTGTGGAGCAGATCCCACACGCATTGTATTTTTAAATTAGGCGAAAGCTGGTTCGCATCTAAATCCCCAAGTGTGGAGCAGATCCCACTCATATTGTATTTTTAACTTAGGCAAAAGCTGGTTTGCACTTAAGTTTTCTCCTATCTTCACCCACTGGAGGTGTGTTAGTTTCCAAATGTAGTTAGCATTGTGTAATGAAATGCGACCGTAGGTCGAACTAGACAATATATGGGAAAATCAATACTTTTATTCATCTAAGTTCATTCAGACTAACTATTACAAAGGAGAATTTTTTATTTTAAGTGTAAAACTTGCGGAGCAGATCCGTCTTCCAAGCTCTGGGCTCTTCTGATTCTTTGGCGAAGTTGTAGAGTCTGTATGCTCCATTGTCTAGGACCTTCGATATGGAGAACAGTTCCTCCCAAGGGGGGGCAACTTGTGAGGCTTCTGCTGATCCACTCGAAGGACTAGGTCTCCTTCCTAGAAGGCACACCCTCTGACATGCCTATCATGGTAGGGACACAAGTCTTGTTTGTACAACATTGATCTTATAAGCGCTAGCTCACGCTCTTCTTCCAAAAGGTCAAGGCCATCCTACCTTGCCTCTTCATCTTCGGCCTCCGAGTAAAGATCCACTGGGGGAGAACTGTGGGGCAAGTCACTCGGTAAAACTTCTTCTGACCCGTACACCCTAAAGAATGGAGTGCGATTGGTGGACCGATTCGGGGTTGTCCGTAAGCCCCAAAGGACTAATGAGTTAGATCGTGCATGAGGAAGGTTTCAATCCTTGGAGGATGAGCCCATTTGCTCGCTCAGCTTGCCCATTCGACTGCAGGTGCGCCACCGAGGCGTAATCGACCCGATTGCCTTGGGTGTAGAAAAATTCACAGAACTCGTCTGAATCAAAGTTTGACCCGTTGTCGGTGATGATGCTGTGAGGGACTCCGACTCTGAAGATTATCTCTTTGATCAAATGAATGGCGATGGCCAAGTTGTGGTGTGAGCTAAACATCCTAGAATCTTTGAATGTCCTCTGAAGTGGACACAAATCCTAATGTTGATGCATTTTTTATGACTTTGATGCACAACACACAAAGTAATGTATCTCTTCACTCAATGAACACTTACCCTCTAAGTGTCAATAAATTAATGAAGAACTTGACTCTGAGAACCCTACGACAATTGTACATGGTGTCTGAAGTCATCATAGTTCTTATACGGTGGGTAATGCCACCACCTCTTTGTGACATTCTTTGAATTTGAGTTTTTGTCATTTGCAATTTCGTCAAACTTTTCAAGTTCGTCATTTGAGGTTATTCTTCATTGCTTGAGCTGAGAAGCGCTCCCCTCTACGCTAAGCTCAATCCACTCTGTTCACAAATTTTTCATATGCGTTCTACTTGACACCGTTTAAAATCTTCACTGTGTCCTTGATGGCTCAAGAAATTGTGAACACATTTAAAAATAAATAAAAAAGTTTTATGCAGTTGCCACAGTAACTTCATCATGGGCTTCCCTTGTGTGGATAAGTATGTGAAAATGCATATGTGACGCGTGTCACAGAGATGCGAATGGTCAGGGGCTTATCCGTCCAAAATCTATGGACCACTCAGTTTTCACCGCGACTATAAGTAGCGTTGACTCCGTCAATCTAATTTCACTTCACTCCTTGCTCCCTTTGCTCTCACTCCCAAACCCTAGAGTTGTCGCTGGAATACATCACCGCTAGAGAAGAAGAGCTTCACTGCCTCGACATCTGCATTGACGTAATCACGTCGGACGCGGAGTTCTTCATCTCCGCCGCCGTTGTAGCTGTCTTTTGTCACCAATTTAGGGCACGGAAGATCTGAACTGACAATTTCCTTTGTTCCATCATCCAATTCATCAAGTTCAACCTTTGAGTAATTAAATGCTAATTATACCACCCAGTTTGATCTCCTCTCAACCTGAAAATCTTAAAGTGTTGTTTTTACTTCACTTTCAATTCTTCAGCACTTCCTTTTGGCTAGTCTTGCATAATTCACCTAATTCATGCTTAACTACTAGATTCCTCAGTTGTGCAAATTGCCTCAATATGTACAACTCTAGAACCTAAGTCAAGAACACTAAGTGGATTTCATCAAGACGATAAGGGTCAATTTCCTCAATTAGATTATTTTGAAAAACATCAAAGAACACATGTGACTCTTCCTAATATCCTCGCAACCATACTCTGTTCACACGTACAAATGTCTACCGGCGAATCTCTAGGTTCTCATCAAATTAATTCATTTGTAGCATTGCTTGAGGAAAATCTTCAAGCATCTTCAGAGTCATCAAGAGCTCAGAAACCTCAGTTGAAGAAAATGGCTGATGGTAAAAGGCCTCTGAAGGGAGGTGCTACTTCTGAGCTGTGTTGGGATTTCCTCAAAGAGGAGAGGATGATGCAGTATAGTAGAGATAAGTATTTCCCTCAGTTATGAACCCAGTAGGAGAACCACGCAAGACCTCGTGAACAACACCTACACGCAAATTAACAGATACTTGCACCCAACTCAAACAAGGGGTTGTCAATCCCTTGGCGGTTAATTACAAGTATCAAATCTTATAGTGATAGATAGACAAACAAAAACACAAAATAAAAATGGTAAATAAATTGCATGAAGGTATTTTTGTATTTTAATATATGATAAAGATATACACGGGGGGCATAGTTTTCACTAGAGGCTTCTCTCTTGGACATAGCATACGGTGGGTGAACAAATTACTATTGGGCAGTTGATAGAAAAGTGCATAGTTATGACGATATTCAAGGCAATGATCATGTATGTAGGGATCACCTCCGATACAAGTAGACTGACTCCTTCCTACATCTACTACTATTAATCCACACATGGACCGCTATCCAGCATACATGTACAATATTAAGTTCATAAAGAATGGGTTAACGCCTTAAGCAAGATGACATGATGTAGACAAAGTAAACACAATCAATATGAATAAACCCCATATTTTTATGGTTAATGGCAATGATACAAATACATGCCATGTCCCTTTCTATCATTCAGATTGAGCACCGCAAGATCAATTCATCACAAAGCACCTCTCCCCTTGCAAGATAAATCAATCTAGTTGGCAAACCAAACAGATAGATCAGAGAGAAATACAAAGCTATAAAAATCATGCATATAATAATTTAGAAAAGACTCAAATAATATTCATGAATAATATCAGCATAAAGCCACAATTCATTGGATCCCAACATGCACACCGCGAAAAAAGGATTATATCGAAAAGATCTCCAAGAAAATCAAGGAGAACATTGTATTGAAGATCAAAGAGAGAGAAGAAGCTATCTAGCTACTAGCTATGGACCCGTAGGTCTATGGTAAACTACTCGCACATCATCGAAAGGTCGGCAAGGTTGATGTAGAGGCCCTCCGTGATTGATTCCCCCTCTGTTAGAGTGTCGGAAAAGGTCACTAGATGGGATCTCCGAAGAGCAGAAACTTGCGGCGGCAGAAAAAATATTTTGGGTGGCTCTCTGATGTATTGGGAATATTCGGGAATTTATAGAGCTGGAATTAGGTCAAGAGGTGCCATGAGGGGCCCACAAGCCTAGGGGTGTGCCTGGCAGGCTTGTCACTCCCTCGTGACTCTTCAGGTCTTCTCCCGAAGCTTCTAGGGCCCCTTCCGGTCTAGAAAAAATCATCAAAAAGTTTCGTATTGTTTGGACTCCATTTGTGTCGTGGTTTTGTCACGACAGATGCCCTTGTGAAAGGACTTAGGTGCGAGGCCATGGCTACGGTGATTAGCTTAAAGGGGTTGAAGCGGGATGAGAGACACGAGCTTACCCAGGTTCGGCCCCTCATGATCGAGGTAAAAGCCCGTGTCCTGCTTTGAGTTGTATTGCTCGAGTACCGATTACAACAGAGCGGAATCGCTTGACCTACCTATCAATTGATTGTTACTTAAGTTTACCCGCCGCAGGGTCTCGCCTTTATATACACAACTAGAGGCCCTGGGCTTACAAGTGTCCAGGTCGGGACATATAACGTGACCGACCCTTGTCGGATTTCGGGCTCCATAGACCCTGGGTAGATTCAAACTCTAGGGTGCGTGTGAAGAACTCAACCTCCCCAGTCTGCCTACTCATCGCCCTCACGGCCTAGCTCGATGAACTGGAAGGTAATGGGACAAGGCAGTTTACCCAGGTTCGGGCCACCTTGAGGTGTAAAACCCTACTCCTGCTTTGTGGTGGATTAGCCTCGAGATGGGCTGAGGGTGAACTAGTACAGTTGAAGAACAACCTCAGGAGGCGTATTCTTAAGCTGGTGAGGGAGAGGATGATCTGAATGATCCATCTGTCCCCTTGTATGGCGGTGGCTAGGCTATCTTTATAGTGGCCTTGGTCCTCTTACCCCAAAATGTAGGTGGGAAGGGATCACACAACGGCCAAATTCGAAGGGAGACAACTAGTACATCTTATCCTGATGAAAGGTGCTCTTCGCCTGCAAAGCTTTTGGTCGTGACGCCGTGGTGGGCTCGGTGGTGACCCCCGTCCTACTATCCTAGCGCTCTTGGTCTTGTTGCATGAAAATTGAAACCTTTGGCTGATTCCTTGGGACTCCGCGCCTGCGCTTGCCTCCTTAGCACCAAAGAGGAAACTGTTGTACTACGCCCGCCTGGCCTTGGTCATCATGGCTTGCGTCATACGAACCTCACCAGGTGGAGGCTTGCATAGAGATCTCCGCTCCTCAGGAGCCAACCCGAGGAGGCCGCTCCTTCTGGAGGTCTTGGTGTCGTCTGTCTTGTGAGGCTTGGCCCCTCTCTAGGGTCTTGTGTTGTCGATGATGAAGGTGAGCCGTACCAGGCCGTCGGTGGAGCCACGCCATGGGCCGCAGGCACGCAAGTCTGGGTACCCCCATTCCCATAACAAAGACAGTAGCCCCCAGGCCCAAGGCACGCTCGAACTTGGCTTTGAGGCGAAGCCAAAGGACAAGGGCGGAGCGCCGCGGGCCCTAACCGCCTGCGGACTTAGTAGATGTGTGGCGCTTGATGGGACGTGGGCGTCTCTGCTTCCCCCCGATGCCTCAGCAACCGTTTGACTTGACGAGATCATGCTGCATGCAGAAAGATCATCATTACCCGGGATCATGGAGGCCGGCAGTTGGCCTCCCTCTGGCTGTAAATGGGGAGAGGGGCGGAGCACCCCTTTGCTCATCTCCATCTTGTTGCTGCCCGCTTCTTCCTCTTCTTCCTTGTCTCGTTGTCTCACTTAAGTGTCCATGGCACCGACGAGGAAGCTCCCAACCACAGAGAAAGGGAAGGCCCCCAAGGACGGACTAGGTTCGTCGCCTCCCAAGAGAGGTCGCGGACGTCCCTGCAAGTACGCCGCGACCCCGGCGGTGGCCCCTCGAGGGCACGGGCGCACCTCTCCGAGAGCAGGCATCGCCGCTGGCAGCCGTGGCGGCGCTTCTTCTTGTGACAGGGGACGTCGAGGATGAGGCAGCACCTACGACGGGGGAAGGCGCGCCGTGGTCACCCCGCCTCCTGGGCCGCGCTCCCACTTGGTGGACGCGCTCCCAGAGTTCGTCATGTGGCTGGAGAGGCCCGCTGGCACCTGGCTCCAACTCCCGTGCTTCTTTGCGGGTGCGCTACCGTCTGTGGGGCTTGATGGCCTCTGGCTGCAGGCTAACGACTGCTGCAGCAGACCCTCGTGGGCGGGGGTCGAAGTCACCGCCGCGGGCAACATGTCCTTGACCCGTGGTTGGCAGACGTTCACCCGCGATCGAGGCCTGAGCGGGAGATGCACCCTCCATTTCAAGTATGACGGCCTCGCAACCCTCCACGTGAGGGTTTTCGGGGAAGATGTCCGCCGTGCGGGGTGCTGCCCCAAGGACGGCAGCAGCGACGATGAGCTTGGCCTTGGCGAGGGCCGCAACGACGACGAGGGTGAGCTTTCCCTTGGCGACGGCCGCGCCACCTCTCCTCTGGCGAGAGCACCAGCAGCGGTGACTACGATGAACCACCACGCTGCCGGCCTCAGATCGGGGAAGGCGACGGCCCATCCCTCCATCATGCTCTGATGAAGCGGGAGGAAGGCTCAAACTGAGCTTCGGGCATTGCCAGAGCCTGGCCTTGGGAGCTGTTGCGGTCGCGTGGCCTACATTTGTTTTTCCTTTCCTTTCTCCTGCATTTGAAAAAGCAGAGGGACCCGCTGGGGTGTGTAATGAATTGCGGCACTTGCGCCACTATGTTATGTTTGCTACTTTGATGTTGTCCCGTGATACTTGTGTTTCCACTAGGTTCGGTCAGGGTAACTTAGCTCGATGTGCTTGTGGTAGTCTCCCTTGTCGCAAGGGCGCACCTTGCTTGCTGTATCCCCTGAGGGCTTCCTTCCCAACAGCTTAGGAGCCACCGATCCTTAGGGTACATTGTATAGATGCAGAGTTATATTTTTTTAGATGGCCTCATGAGGCACCTCATCCTACCTTGAGCGATCCCCCGAGCGTGGGTTGGTCGTGGCTGGTACACCATGTCGCGTTGCCCGGGGGCACAGACTTAGAGGGTGTGTATGCCTACGAACTCGTTCGAGAGCATCTCGCGAGGATTAAGGACGCCGGATCCCTGGGGCAACAAGGCTTGGGCGAGGTGTGGTAGCGGGCGAGCCCAGACGCACACACCTACCTAGCCCCCACGCAAGAGACGCCCAAGGAGGAGCGACAGACAACTACCACTCTTCCTGGGACAGGCTTGGAAAGTCGAGCGAACAAGAGAGAAAAAATCCAACTCTGATGAACGAAAGACGCGAAAACTACAAGTTCATTAAAGAAGTCGAGAAACCAGCTACAGAAAGCAAGCAAATAAAAGCCGCATACGGCACCTAGACTAGTCTTCATGTCTTCCCACCAGCGCGGAGCATGGAGCCTCCACTAGGACGTGGATGGGAGCCCCCATGAGGCCCAGGGCCACCTCAGGAGACTCCGGGGCATGTACAACACCAACTCATTATTACGTGAGAGTGTCATGAGCGGAGACCTTCACAGGCATGGGCCTTACTTCATGGGTAGAACTTCTGGAGGTGCTGGATGTTCCAGGCGTTCTGGATGGGGATCCTGTCCTGCGTCTCCAGGCGCGCGGCGCCAGGCCTAGAGACACGCGCGATCTTGAACGGGCCCTCCCACATGGGCGAGAGCTTATGCAGCCCTTCCCTGGAGAGCACCCGCCTCAAGATAAGATCACCCACCTTGAGCATCCTCGAGCGGACGATGCGGCTGTGGTACCTCGCAGCTCAGAGCGAGGCTTGGCTGTGACGCCCCGATACCGTTGCGCCAGGTGTCTTCCAGTTA
Organism: Triticum urartu; assembly: GCF_056163025.1. NCBI lineage: Eukaryota > Viridiplantae > Streptophyta > Magnoliopsida > Poales > Poaceae > Triticum > Triticum urartu. Next base: position 365,350,378 of record NC_141874.1, on the reverse strand, counting down.
TTCGTGTTCTTGCCTTGTCACTTGTTTGCATGTTGCATCTTGCCATGTCATCATCCGCATTGCATCATCATGTTTTTCGAAACTTGCATGCCTCCGGGTTCCCCCAGTTCCGTCCGTTGTCCGTTCTGAGCCCAGACACACTTGCACGCGCCCGCAGCACGTCCGAAATATTATTTTATAAGTGGCCGGAAAATGTTCTCAGAATGGGTTGAAAGTTGGCATACGGTGTTGTTATGTTGTTAGTAGGTTGCCTGCCAAGTCTCATCGCATTCAGAGTCCGTTTGATAGCCCAACCGTTAAACTATAGCCGCATTACAGCCGGTCTAACGTCGGACGTTTTCAGTTTCCAGAAACAGTCGTCGGGCCTCTCTCTCTTCTCTTCTCTCAGCTCGAGCCCTTCTGCATAGCCCACAAGTTCCAACCGACCCCTCGCGTGCGTGTCTGAAAGTTCCCCGGACCCGACCCGGGCAGTCGTCACCATTGGGTCCGGATCATCCCCGAACATCTACAAAACATCACCGTTTTCTTATTTGATCTCCCCTAACCTTTTTTTCTCAACCGTCCGATCCCAATCTGATGATCCAAATCCCCCTTCGATTACTCGGGATCCCTTTCCCCGATCCCACAGTCTCCGTCTCGGATCCAACGCCGCCTCCCACCTTCTCCTCCTCGTTTTCGGCAGCTACCCAACCAACACTCGAGGCCCCCCCTCGATCCAAATCCCTCCTGATCCACCCACTCAGTCTCCCCCTTCCTCGGGTTTTGTCCAATTCATCCAATCGATCCAAAATCCACCAGGCCAACCACCACCTCCTCTCGATCCATCCTCACACCCGAGCAGGAGCGCTCGGCCTCGTCCCCCTGCGCCGTCGTGCACCCCGCAGCCCCAAGCACCTCCCCCTCGCCGTGCAATGGCGCTGCCAACCAGAAACACCAGCACCTCGCGCTCGAGCGCCCACCGCCGGCAACAATGACCAGCAGAGGACTGCGGCCATGGCCACGGTCGTTGCCTCCTACCTCGCCTCAGTTCCGCCATCATCGAAGGCCCGAACGCTGCCGGCAAGACCATGTCCAGGTTGTGCCTTCTCCTTTCCCCTTTTCTTTTACCACTAGAAAAAGGCCTACTAGTGGCGCACCTGTTTTGGCTACTAATGGGGCACTACAGGTGCGCCATTAGTACCACGCCATTAGTATTTTTACTAATGGCGCACCACAGGTGCGTCATTAGTATCTGGTATACTAATGGCGCACACCACAGGTGCGCCATTAGTATCCCACAGGTGCGCCATTAGTAACAATTTTTTTATTTATTTTCAGAATTTATTTTCAAAAAAAAATTCAATTTTTTTGTTTTTTTCTTAATCTCAGGTCACTATGGCTTAATGTCGGGTCAATATGCTTAATCTCAAGTCAAATCGCACTCTGTGGTCAAACTTCCTGGAAGGTCACCCATCCTCACACTACTCCAGCTCGAGCACGCTTAACTTCGCAGTTCTATCTAACCCCAGCACCAGCTCACTTCACATGCACTTGTTGATATATCTATCATATCAATCCTATTAAACCTTGTTGATGTCTAGGACTTTGTTCATGTTCATGAGTATGATGAAATTTTGAAAAAATATTTCAAACTTCCCGTTCATATTATGTATCATATTTTGAAACAAAATTCCAAAAAAAATTGAAAACAATTTTTTTTTCTGTTACTAGTGGCGCACCTAGCAAATGGTGCGCCACTAGTAAGTTTGAATTTTTTTTCATTTTCCCCCTCTAGATCTTAAAAGCCCCGTATCTTTCGTTCTTTTAGGTTTTTGGGGAGTTTGAAATTCGGATGTAACTTTTCGAGTAGATGATTTTTCATATAAAAAACTTTTTAATCCGAGTTCGTATGCAAAAGTTATGCCCATTTTACTAAATTCCAAAGAGATTTTGCAAATAAAGTCGAAATTCATATTTGTAAATTTTCCCAACAAGTAGACCACATATCACATGGGAAACTTATTTTATTTTATTTTTTGACATTTCCATCATTTTCTTTTATTTTTTAAACTAAAAAGGTGGTCCACTAGGGGGGGGTGCATTCGGTGGAATTTGTGGGCCAAGTTAGTAATGGCGCACCGTGGGAGTGGTGCGCCATTACTAGTTTTGAAAAAAAAATTGAATTTTGTTTTGAAAAAAACTTAGTAGTGGCGCACCAGTGGACAGTGCGCCATTACTAGTAGTGCGCCATTACTAGTTTTGACTAGTAATGGCGCACTGTCCACTGGTGCGCCATTACTAACAATTTTTTTTATTTTTTTCAAAACTACTAATGGCGCACGGTGGGTGTGCTTCGCCATTACTATGTCAACTAGTAATGGCGCACTATCCCACAGTGCGCCATTAGTAACAATTTTTTCAAAACTACTAATGGCGCACCATACACCAGGTGCGCCATTAGTAATATATTACTAATGGTGCACATGTTGCTATATAGCAATGGCGCACCACATACATGGTGCACCATTAGTGTCCATATTATCTATAGCCCTTTTCCCAGTAGTGTACCAGTCTCCTCCCCTAGCTCTCTCTCTCCCGGTGTCTCTCCCTCGTTCTCTTTTTGCTGCAGGAGCAGCCGTGGACGCCGTGTCGCAAGCAGCAGCCGCCGCCGGCTTCCTCCGTCCCGTCCCAACACTGAACCTGGAGCCCCGACGCCCGCCTCTCTGCCTCGCAGGAGTCATCACCGTGTTGTGTTGCTGGACAAGAGCCGAGCCGTCACTGTTTCGTCGCCAGAACCCCATCCCCGCTGCTCCTCGCCGTCGTCAACTTCCGGCGAGCCGCCAACGACAGGTCTGGACTATGCTTTGAGTAGAGGAGGACGCCCGCGTCTCGCCGCCCGAGTACCGCTGCCTGCCCTCGTCCCCGACGCCGGCAAGCTCGCCGCCGCCGGATCCACGCCCGCCGGCCTCCACCGCGAGCTTTAGGCTGCCGCTGCTCTGTTTTCTGTTGGGCAGAGGAACGCACCCTGTTTCCCTGTCTTGCTCGAACTCCTGGAGGAGAGGACAAGCGCGTTGACCGTGCCAGCCTGTCTAGCTGTTGCACCAGCTGAGCCGAAGCCCATGGTTAGACTACCCAGCGCCTTTTTTTTTCTTTCCTTCTGTTGCGCCAGCCAACAGATTCGGGCCAGTGTAGCTTTTTTCAGATCTGTGATTTTGTCTATTTTCCAGGGTTTTGCAGTTTTATAGGAAAACCCTTGCATATCATGCATTTAATATCTAATTAACCGTGCATCGGATTAAAATAAGTTATATATGAAACATGACTAGAATTTCGTCTAGTTTCATAATTTGCAACTTTCATCTATGTTTAAAATATTTAAACTGCTGTTTGCATTGATTTGCTTAAATGCCATGTTAAAATGCTTTAATTCATAACTAATTAACCGTAGCTCGGTTTTAAATAAACTTTATATGTAAATGGGGTAGAAAATGCCTAGTTTAACATGGTGCACTCATCTTGTATGTTTAACAATTCTAAAATTGGGTTTAGGGCAGAACAGCACCAAATCTAAAATATGCATATGGGGATTTACCGGAATTGTTGTTCGTTATTTCCGGCCTCATTTAAACTTGCCTAGATAGGTAGTTTTGTTTTTCTTCACCCCTTCCCATGCTAAACAATATTGAATATTGTTGAGTACATAAACGAGATCGAACTAAATAACTTGTTGTGGTGTTTCGTCAATATGCAACTCGTTGCATATTGATCTCCATTTGATTTGTAGAATTGCTTGTGCACTTTTCCATGCCATGCCTCATTAATCCGGACATGCATCATACTTGGTTCTGCATCATGTCATGCTTATGTGGTGGTTGTTTACTATGTTGTTTGTTTCTTTCCGGTGTTGCCTCTTCGGGTTAGTTCCGATAACGTCGCATTTGTGAGGATCCGTTCGACTACGTCCGTTTGTCTTCTTCATGGACTCGTTCTTCTTCCTTGCGGGATTTCAGGCAAGATGACCATACCCTCGAAATCACTTCTATCTTTGCTTGCTAGTTGCTCGCTCTTTTGCTATGCCGCGATACCTACCACTTGCTATATAATGCCTCCCATGTTGCCATGTCAAGCCTCTAACCCACCTTGTCCTAGCAAACCGTTCTTTGGCTATGTTACCGCTTTGCTCAGCCCCTCTTATAGCGCTGTTAGTCGCTGGTGAAGATGACGTTTGTTCCATGTTTGGAACATGGATTTTGTTGGGATATCACAATATAGTTTATGTTAATTAATGCATCTATATACTTGGTAAAAGGTGGAAAGCTCGGCCTTATGCCTGGTGTTTTGTTCCACTCTTGCCGCCCTAGTTTCCGTCACACCGGTGTTATGTTCCTTGATTTTGCGTTCCTTACGCGGTTGGGTTATAATGGGAACCCCTCGACAGTTCGCTTTGAATAAAACTCCTCCAACAAGTCCCAACCTTGCTTTTACCATTTGCCTCACCACCACCTACTTTTCCCTTGGGAGTTGCGCTCCCAAGGGTCATCTTTATTTTAACCCCCCCCCCCCCAGGCCAGTGCTCCTCTGAGTGTTGGTCCAAACTAGAGCCCCTTGCAACGCCACCTCGGGGAAACTTGAGGGTTGGTTTTAGTTGTACGGATTGCTCATCCGGTGTGCCCTGAGAACGAGATATGTGCAGCTCCTATCGGGATTTGTCGGCACATTCAGGCGGCTTTGCTGGTCTTGTTTTACCATTGTTGAAAAGTCTTGTAACCGGGATTCCGAGCCTGATCGGGTCTTCCTGGGAGAAGGAATATCCTTCGTTGACCGTGAGAGCTTGTGATGGGCTAAGTTGGGACACCCCTGTAGGGTTTTGAACTTTCATAAGCTGTGCCCGCGGTTATGGGAAGATAGGAGGTTGTTAATGTCCGGTTGTATAGAACTTGACACTTAACTTAATTAAAATGCATCAACCGCGTGTGTAGCCATGATGGTCTCTTTTCGGCGGAGTCCGGGAAGTGAACACGGCTTTGGAGTTATGTTTGAACGTAAGTAGTTTCAGGATCACTTCTTGATCATTTCTAGTTCACGACCGTGCTTTGCTTCTCTTCTCACTCTTATTTGTGTAAGTTAGCCACCATATATGCTTAGTGCTTGTTGCAGCTCCACCTCACTACCTTTTTCTACCCATAAGCTTAAATAGTCTTGATCGTGAGGGTGTGAGATTGCTGAGTCCCTGTGACTCACAGAAACTTCCAAAACTAGCTTGCAGGTGCCGATGATACCAGTGCAGATGTCGTAGCTGAGCTCAAGTGGGATCTCGATTAAGATCGTGTGCGTTGAGTTGTTTCGTTTCCAGTTGACCAGTAGTGGAGCCCAGTCGGGGAGATTGGGGATCTATGCATTAGGGGTGGTCTTCTTTTATTTTGGTTCCGTAGTCGGGCCTTGATTGTATTCTAGATGATGTAATGCTATATTCATGTATTGTGTGAAGTGGCGATTGTAAGCCAACTCTTTATCCCTTTCTTATTCAGTACATGGGATGTGTAAAGATTACCCCTCTTGCGACATGCCTACAATGCGGTTATGCCTCTAAGTCATGCTCCGACATGTAGTAGATATAGCCGCATCGTGGGTGTTACCACTTGGTATCAGAACCTTCCCCGACTTAGGAGCCCCCTGCTTGATCGAATCGTTGGCGTTGTTGAGTCTAGAAAAATGTTTTGAGTCTTAGAGGATTATATATATCGGAGGGTAGGATTCTTTTTACTCCTTAGTCCCTTCGTCGCTCTGGTGAGGCCTCCTGACGTAGAAGTTTTGAATCTTCTCTCCTCAAATTTTCACGAATTTTTTTTAGGATCACGCGGGTATCTTGTAATCGTTCCGATGGTTTTGTGATGAGAACATTGTTCTTGGTGCCTCCTGACATTTAGGGGTTGTGGCAGTGTCCCGGGGAGTTGAGCTCCGAGGTGTTGTCGTCACAATTTTATCATTGCAGTTCTGGAATCATGAGTTTCACCGACATTGAAAATCTCTTTTTTGCAGTTGTTGGTGAGATAACCTCGACGCCACCCAGTACTGGGGTGGGAGTTTGGGAGTATTGCCATAACTCGTATAACGGATGCTTTTCGAAGGGTGAGGTAAATGATTTCCGAAGGTTTCTTGGTTATGTTTTGAAGGATGGATACAACTGGATGTAGGATTTGCCAGTTTTGGGTGAGATATTATGCTTCCCCTGTATCCCCAACACCTGATTGCATAACCAAAAAGTTTCGGGAGTTTATAAGTGGGAATTCAAGTAGCTCTTAGGATATCTTTTCGACACATGCATGATATGAGATTGGGGTTCGACGTCTAGTGGTCCGCCTATCCACGGTTGGTTTTACAGTGGTCTCGTTGTGTCTTAAAGAGTCCTTGGCTATGCTGACTTGGGGACGCTTCGTATGTCATGTGCACTGCCTTGTACATGATGGTGTTGTACGATCGAGCCCCTATGGGCCCCACGACAAAAACTTTGGACGAAATCTCTATCATATGTTTGTTCCAGCTTATTTTGCAAGTCAATCCTTTGTTTTGTTTTCAGTTGTGGTATTCGAGTTGCTTGGATGTCAAGTGTTGATTCCATACCTTTCCTAAGCGGTGTTCTCGTATTTCTATGGGAGTGCTAATCCTTTTCGATCATCGAGATGGGAAATGCCTATCCTTTTCAACCAGTGTGCATTCTCTTCAAGTGGATCCGATCATTTTCAACATCCGCAAGATCAACTCAAGTCTTCTCAATGTTGTTTGTTTCATCTGTCTCCAAGTTGCCTTTGTTTTCCCGCCCTCCCACCCTTTTTCTTCAAGGATTCAGATCTCTTAATCATGTATGCTTTTATTTGTGAGAATTCCCTTCAGTCTTTTCTTTCAATGTTTTACCCGGTGTTTCTTATGAAGATTCTAACGGAGCTTCAAGTTCATCAGTCTTCGTTCCCTTTCTCCTTCGGTGGATTCAATTCAAGCTTTTGGTGTTGATCATATCCCTTAACTCGTTTCAAATGCTTTCTCATGCCGGTGCACCTTTTTAATCATTCACTTCTCGCTATTCAATTGTTCCGGAGTGCATCTCAGAAGACTCGAGTTTCCATTCTCTATTCGGTCAAGTTCTTTTGAGAATATTATCTCATTCAAGCCATTTTAAATCAGCCGGTGCAATCTCCCTTTCAAGTAATTGTTCAATGGTGTATCTTTTGAGTGGGCCCTAACCCACAGGTCTTTTCCCAGGATCTTACCTAACTCTCCTAATTTTCCCGGAACTAGCCTAAATTATTTCAAAGTTTGATGTAAGAATGAATTATCATCAGTCATATGTATTTCTCCAAGATCTTTCATTGTTGGTTCAACCTTTCTAATTTTCATTATGGAGTGCCTCAACAAATCATGGTGGTGTTTCTCGTCGTCATTCTCAGATTTTGAAGACCGAAGAAGAGTTTCTCCTCAATCTTATCCGTCTCTCAAGATTCATGGTGATAGCTTGATGCCATCCTCTCATAATTGTTTTCGATTGTGATAATTCTTTTCACTCATCCGGAGCTATTCAGGAGTCTTTTCAGTTTGATTCTCCGCAACCCATCATCTCAGATTTATTCATTCTCAGCTTTCAGCTCTCTTTCTGTAAATCGTACCAGTGCATCGTTCAAGTATTCTCTAATCAGATCGTGATATCTTCGTTCTCATGTATCCAATTTCTATAAGTCATTCTTCATTTTTCCAATTCTTCCCGGTGAATTGTGCCTTTGCTACTTTAATTTTCTATTCTTACGATGGTTCATTCAAGATTTCTTTTCCTTTGTTATCATATCAATTCATTTGTTCTTTCCAATCATACCGGTGGTTCGCTGAAGACCTTCTCAAGATTGTGCTATATCTTTCTTAATCTTTCTACGAGAATAAGTAGTATGCCAAATCCGTTGCTTTTCATCAATTTAATTGGTGAAGGATATGCATAATGTAATTCTTATTCTTGTTTCATCCATATGTTAATCCCTTCTTCTGGAGTTTGTTTGTGATGAATAAATTCTTGTTTTTCTTTTGTGCATCTTTTCTTTCTCGGAGTTCCAAGCTCTAATTATCATGGAGATCCATCTAAATCATTAAAAGGTTTCACCTTGTGTTTTCAACTTCTCTTTCTTTTCATTATCCTTTTGTTTACCGGAGTTCTTCATGGAGGCGCTACATGATGGTTCATAAAGGATTTAATTCCTTCTCGAAGTGTTCATCAAGATTCTTTTCAGAGCAGCTCAAGCATTCTTCATCTTGCAATCCAGAGTGTAATTCTTTCTACCGTATCATTGGAGGTGGTATTATGTCATTCTTGATAATATGAGTTCATGTTTCATGAATCACATGTTGTTAAGAACGAGGTATTTTAAATCCATCAATCTCTTCATTGGAGTTATATTGGGTTATATTTCACCTAAAGCCTTCCCTAAGGATTGTTGCTATTTATGGTGCTTATAAATGACCCAAGTTCTTCATTTATCCTTCCTGTGAGATAAGCTTCTCGTCTCCTTGTTCATATCAATCCAATCTATTGTTGCCGTCAATGGCAGAATTTCAGCTCATAATTTTGAGAAGTTTTCCATAAGCCCACTACAAGTTTATTCGTTTCGTTGTTGGTTTTCCAACAATTTCGTTATATCATTCTTGGAAGGGTTCTGTCCAAGCTCACTTGTGGCAGAAGTTGGCATTTTCTTCTCCATTCTTATTCCAATGATCGATATTCTATTCTTTCTCCCGGAGGCTTTGTGATGTTGCTCTTTTCTCTCATCATCTCGAATGGTGAGGATCGTGTTCTTTTCGTGTTTATCCATTTAACCAGAGTTTCATGCCCTCTTTTCAAGTTCTTCCCATTCTATCAAGTCTTGCATCTCTTTTCAACCGGATTGCTGTCCGAATTTGTTCTTCCTTGTTCCTCTTTCCTAACGGAGTGTTTTCAACTTTGTTCATCTCCGTTGCATTCTTTTCTCGAAGTTGTTCAACCTCTCAAGGTTCTTTGGTTTCACTCATTTGTCAAAGAAGCAGCTTAGCTTTACTTTTTCCCCTTCCTCTTCCGTTTTTCCCCGGTGCCATCCTAGATCTCGGGACGAGATCCTCTCGTAGTGGTGGAGTGTTGTGACGCCCCGAGACCATTGCGCCAGGTGTCTTCCAGTTATTCGTGTTGTTGCCTTGTCATTTGTTTGCATGTTGCATCTTGCCATGTCATCATCCGCATTGCATCATCATGTTTTTCAAAACTTGCATGCCTCCGGGTTCCCCCAGTTCCGTCCGTTGTCCGTTCTGAGCCCAGACACACTTGCACGCGCCCGCGGCATGTCCGAAATATTATTTTATAAGTGGCCGGAAAATGTTCTCGGAATGGGTTGAAAGTTAGCATACGGTGTTGTTATGTTGTTAGTAGGTCGCCTGCCAAGTCTCATCGCATTCAGAGTCCGTTTGATAGCCCAACCGTTAAACTATAGCGGCATTATAGCCGGTCTAACATCGAACGTTTTCGGTTTCCGGAAACAATCGCTGGGCCTCTCTCTCTTCTCTTCTCTCAGCTCGAGCCCTTCTGCACAGCCCACAAGTTCCAACCGACCCCTCGCTTGCGTGTCCGAAACTTCCCCGAACCCGACCCGGGCAGTCGTCACCGTTGGGTCCGGATCATCCCCAAACATCTACAAAACATCACCGTTTTCTTATTTGATCTCCCCTAACCTATTTTTCTCGACCATCCGATCCCAATCCAATGATCCAAATCCCCCTTCGATTACGTACATGCTATATATAGCCCCCTAACCCAAAATGTTAGGCCTCATGTCCCATCCACCCATCGCCGCCGCCGTCACCCACCTCGGGATCCCTTTCCCCGATCCCACAGTCTCCCTCTTAGATCCAACGCCGCTTCCCACCTTCTCCTCCTCGTTTTCGGCAGCTACCCAACCAACACTCGAGGCCTCCCCTCGATCCAAATCCCTCCTGATCCACCCACTCGGTCTCCCCCTTCCTCGGGTTTTGTCCGATTCATCCAATCGATCCAAAATCCACCAGGCCAACCACCACCTCCTCTCGATCCATCCTCGCACCCGAGCAGGAGCGCTCGGCCTCGTCTCCCTGCGCCGTCATGCACCCCGCGTCCCCGAGCAACTCCCCATCGCCGCCCAATGGCGCTGCCGACCAGCAACACCAGCGCCTCACGCCCGAGCGCCCGCCGCAAGCAGCAATGACCAGCAGAGGACTGCAGCCATGGCCACCGTCGTTGCCTCCTACCTCGCCTCAGTTCCGCCATCATCGAAGGCCGGAACGCCACCGGCAAGATCACGTCCAGGCCGTGCCTTCTCCTTTCCCCTTTTCTTTTACCTGTCTCCTCCCCTAGGTCTCTCTCCCAGTGTCTCTCCCTCGTTCTCTTCTTGCTGCAGGAGCAGCCATGGACGCCATGTCGCAAGCAGCAGCCGCCGCCGGCTTCCTCCGTCCCGTCCCAACACTGAACTTGGAGCCACGACGCCCGCCTCTCTGCCTCGCAGGAGTCACCAACGCGTTGTGTTGCTAGACAGGAGCCGAGCCGTCACCGTTCCGTCGCCAGAACCCCATCCCCGCTGCTCCTCGCCGTCGTCAACTTCCGGCGAGCCGCCAACGACAGGTCCGACCTCTGCTTTGAGCAGAGGAGGACGCCCGCGTCTCGCCGCCCGAGTACCGCTGCCTGCCCTCGTCCCCGACGCCGGCAAGCTTGCCGCCACCGGATCGACGCCCGCCGGCCTCCACCGCAAGCTTTAGGCCGCCGCTGCTCTGTTTTCTGTTGGGCAGAGAAACACACCCTGTTTCCATGTCTTGCTCGAACTCCTGGAGGACGGGACGAGCGCGTTGACCGTGCCAGCCCGTCTAGCTGTTGCACCAGCTGGGCCGAAGCCCATGGTGAGACTACCCAGCGCCTTTTTTTTCTTTCCTTCTGTTGGGCCAGCCAATAGATTAGGCCCAGTGTAGCTTTTTTTAGATCTGTGATTTTGTCTATTTTCCAGGGTATTGCAGTTTTACAGGAAAACCCTTGCACTTCATGCATTTAATATCTAATTAATCGTGCATCGGATTAAAATAACTTATATATGAAACATGACTAGAATTTCGTCTAGTTTCATAATTTGCAACTTTCATCTATGTTTAAAATGTTTAAACTGCTGTTTGCATTGATTTGCTTAAATGCCATGTTAACATGCTTTAATTCATAACTAATTAACCGTAGCTCGGTTTTAAATAAACTTTATATGTAAATGGGGTAGAAAAATGCCTAGTTTAACATGATGCACTCATCTTGCATGTTTAACAACTCTAAAATTGGGTTTAGGGCAGAACAGCACCAAATCTAAAATATGCATATGGGGATTTACCGGAATTGTTGTTTGTTGTTTCCGGCCTCATTTAAACTTGCCTAGATAGGTAGTTTTGTTTTGCTTCACCCCTTGCCATGCTAAACAACATTGAATATTGTTGAGTACATAAACGAGATCGAACTAAATAAATTGTTGTGGTGTTTCGTCAATATGCAACTCGTTGCATATTGATCTCCACTTAATTTGTAGAATTGCTTGTGCACTTTGCCATGCCATGCCTCATTAATCCGCACATGCATCATACTTGGTTGTGCGTCATGTCATGCGTATGTGGTGGTTGTTTACTATGTTGTTTTCTTCTTTCCGGTGTTGCCTCTTCGGGTTAGTTCTGATAACGTCGCGTTTGTGAGGATCCGTCCGACTATGTCCGTTTGTCTTCTTCATGGACTCGTTCTTCTTCCTTGCGGGATTTCAAGCAAGATGACCATACCCTCGAAATCACTTCTATCTTTGCTTGCTAGTTGCTCTCTCTTTTGCTATGCCGCGATACCTACCACTTGCTATATCATGCCTCCCATGTTGCCATGTCAAGCCTCTAACCCATCTTGTCCTAGAAAACCGTTGTTTGGCTATGTTACCGCTTTGCTCAGCCCCTCTTATAGCGTTGTTAGTTGCAGGTGAAGATGAAGTTTGTTCCATGTTTGGAACATGGATTTTGTTGGGATATCACAATATCTTTTATGTTAATTAATGCATCTATATACTTGGTAAAGGGTGGAAGGCTCGGCCTTATGCCTGGTGTTTTGTTCCACTCTTGCCGCCCTAGTTTCCGTCATACCGGTGTTATGTTCCTTGATTTTGCATTCCTTACGCGGTTGGGTTATAATGGGAACCCCTCGATAGTTCGCTTTGAATAAAACTCCTCCAGCAAGGCCCAACCTTGGTTTTACCATTTGCCTCACCACCACCTACTTTTTCCTTGGGAGTCGCGCTCCCGAGGGTCATCTTTATTTTAACCCCCCCCCCCCGGGCCAGTGCTCATCTGAGTGTTGGTCCAAACTAGAGCCCCTTGGAGCGCCACCTCGGGGAAACTTGAGGGTTGGTTTTAGTTGTACGGATTGCTCATCTGGTGTGCCCTGAGAACAAGATATGTGCAGCTCCTATCAGGATTTGTCGGCACATTCGGGCGGCTTTGCTGGTCTTGTTTTACCGTTGTCGAAAAGTCTTGTAACCGGGATTCCGAGCCCGATCGGGTCTTCCTGGGAGAAGGAATATCCTTCGTTGACCGTGAGAGCTTGTGATGGGCTAAGTTGGGACACCCCTGCAGGGTTTTAAACTTTCCAAAGCCATGCCCACGGTTATGGGCAGATGGGAATTTGTTAATGTCCGGTTGTAGAGAACTTGACACATAACTTAACTAAAATGCATCAACCACGTGTGTAGCCGTGATGGTCTCTTTTCGGCGGAGTCCGGGAAGTGAACACGGCTTTGGAGTTATGTTTGAACGTAAGTAGTTTTAGGATCAATTCTTGATCATTTCTAGTTCACGATCGTGCTTTGCTTATCTTCTCGCTCTTATTTACGTAAGTTAGCCACCATATATGCTTAGTGCTTGATGCAGCTCCACCTCGCCACATTTTCCTACCCATAAGCTTAAATAGTCCTGATTGCGAGGGTGTGAGATTGCTGAGTCCCCGTGACTCACAGATACTTCCAAAACTAGCTTGCAGGTGCCGATGATACCAGTGCAGATGCCGTAGCTGAGCTCAAGTGGGAGCTCGATGAAGATCGTGTGCATTGAGTTGTTTCGTTTCTAGTTGATCAGTAGTGGAGCCCAGTCGGGGCGATCGGGGATCTATGCATTAGGGGTGGTCTTCTTTTATTTTGGTTCCGTAGTCGGACCTTGATTGTATTCTAGATGATGTAATGCTATATTCAAATTGTGTGAAGTGGCGATTGTAAGCCAACTCTTTATCCCTTTCTTATTCAGTACATGGGATGTGTAAAGATTACCCCTCTTGCGACATGCCTACAATGTGGTTATGCCTCTAAGTCATGCTCCGACACGTAGGAGATATAGCCGCATCATGGGTGTTACATTGGCGGCGGCGTTCCTCCCCCAACACGAGGTCCATCCCCCGCATGGCGTCCTGGCATGCCTCATCAAAGGCCAAGACCCACGTGGAGCGATGCCTGACCTCATGTGGGAGAACCGCTTCAGCTCCGTAGACGAGGAAGAATGGAGTCTCCCCCGTCGGCTTGGTGGCGATGGTGCGGATGGACCACAGCACGAACTGGAACTCGTCGAGCCAGCCCTTGCCATAGGCCTCGAGCTTCTTCTTGAAAGTCCTTGCCTTGAGGCCCCTCAGGATCTCTGCATTAGCGTGCTCTGCCTGGCCATTGCTCCTGGGGTGTGCCATCGAGGCATAGCATATTTTCATTCCAAGGCTAGCACAATATGTTTTGAAAAGGTTGATGGTGAACTACGAGCCATTGTCAGGGATGATGCGATTGGGAACCCCGAATCGGCTCACGAGGACCTTGATAAACTTGACGGCCGAGCCGGCTGGGATGGTGCGGACAGCCTCCACCTCCCCCCACTTGGTAAATTTGTCGATGGCGACGTAGAGGTAGCGGTAGCCCCCGGGCACTCGAGGGGACGGGCCCAGGATGTCAAGCCCCTAGACCGTGAACGGCCATGAGACCGGGATGGTCTAAAGGCCCTGGGCGGGCTGGTGGATCTGCTTGGCATGAAACTGGCAGGCCTCGCAAGATCTTACTAGCTCGGCAGCATCGTTGAGAGCCGTGGGCCAGTAGAATCCGTTGCGGAAAGCCTTGCCCATGAGGGTGCACGATGAAGAGTGATTCCCGAAGTCCCCTCCATGTATGTCAGCCAGCAACTCACATCCCTGCTCCCTGGAGATGCATCATAGAGAAACATCGTTTGGCCATTTTCGATAGAGCTCACCGTCCTGGATGCAGTAGGCGGTGGCCTGGCGGGCAACTCGCTCTGCGTCTTCTTCCTTCTCCGACAAGGTGTCTTGGAGTAGGTACGCCTTGAACTCCTCAGTCCAGCACCCCTCCTATGGTTCAAGCGCGAGGAGCAGGCGGGCTCCCAAGGTCGGGCCGCAAGCTGGGGCGCCTGAGAGGGGCACTGGGGGGAGCTCCTCCTACGACGATGTCGGTTCCGCGGTGAGGGGAGATGCCGATAGCTTGAAGAACCTCTCCTCGAAGACGCCAGGCCCCTGAGGCAGGCGCTGCGTTGCCCTTTTGGCGATGTCGATCGCCTCCTTGTTTGTGTCGCGTGGCACGTGCTAAAGTTCCAGGCCCATGAATTTTTTCTAAATTTTGCGTACGTCCTCAAGGTATGCCCCCATGTGCTCGTCCTTCAGCTTGTACGCTTTGTTGGAGAAGTTGACGAGGAGCTGGGAGTCGCCCCTGATGGTGAGGCACCTCACTCACAATGCCGTCGCAGCCTTGAGGCTGGCGATCTGGCCTTCGTATTCCACAATGTTGTAGGAGACCTTATCGCCCTGCTGGAAGCAGAGCTGCATGACGTAGTATAGCTTGTCTTAGGTGGGTGAGATGAGCACGGCTCCAGCCCCCGCGCCCTGTCGTGCGAACGCACCGTCGAAGTACATGATCCAACCATTTGGTGCTTCGCTTGTAGGCGAAAGGGAGCGGTCCTCACCCACTTCAGGGTCGGGAACGTCGGTCCATTACGCCATGAAGTCGGTGAGGGCCGCACCCTTGATGGCTCTGGTGGTGCTGAACTCCAACTGGAATGCCTGCAGTTTGATGTTCCATTCGGCGACCCTCCCTGCAGCGTGGGGGCTTCGGAGCACTCTCTCTAAAGGGTAAGCTGAGATGACCTTGATAGGGTGGCCTTGGAAGTAGTGGCACAGCTTTCGCGAGGCGACGAGGAGCGCGAGCAGGAGCTTTTGCGGCATGGGATAGTGTGCCCGCGCATCACATAGCACCGTGCTGACGAAGTATACCGGGTGCTCGACGAGGGTGGAGGCGTTGGCAGAGTCTTGCGCCTCCTGGGGCTGAGGATCCTCAGGAGCCTTGCCATCTGTCGGGGCAGCCATGGCCTCAGCAACCCCGTCCTTAGGAGTCTTGTTGGCTGGAGGGTTGGCCGGAGCCCCAGGAGCGCCCTTGACTTGCGGGGCGGCCGAGGCCTCAGGCGCACCGTCCTGAGGCCGTGGCGCCTCAGTTGGGCGTGAGGTGCTTTCCCACGAGCCCTCTACTGGATGCTCCTCCCGGACTGACACCAGTGCTGCGCTAGTGGAGTGAGGCGTGGCAGCTAGGTAGAGCACCAATGGTTCAAGGGGGCACGGTGCTACCATCACCAGTGGGCTGGTGAGGTACCTCTTGAGGTCTTGGAAGGCAGTGTCATCCTCCGGAGTCCACTTGAACATACCTTTCTTCTTCATCAGTTTGAAAAATAGGAGGGCGTGCTCCCCCAGCTTGGAGATAAAGCGCCCGAGCGAGGTTACGCAGCCCGCCAACTTCTGCATCTCCTTGAGGGTCTATGGCAGGCTCATCCTTTCTATGGCCTTGACCTTCTCCGGGTTGGCCTCAATCCCTCCGTGTGACACTAGGAAACCCAGCAGTTTTCTAGATGGAACACCAAACACACATTTTTTCGGGTTAAGCCGTAGTTTAACTTGGCGCAGGCTGGCGAATGTCTCCTCCAGGTCCACGATAAGAGTTCTTGCTTCCCGAAATTTCACCACCATGTAATCGACGTATGCCTCAACGTTCCTCCCGAGCTATTGTCCTAAGGAGATATGCATCAACCGCTGGAAGGTCGCCCCCGCATTACGCAACCCAAATGACATGCAAGTGTAGCAGTATACCCCACACGGGGTTAGAAAAGCGGTCTTCTCGACATCTTGCACCTCCATCTTGATTTGGTGATAGCCCGAGAAGGCGTCCAGGAAGCACAATATATCGCATTCGGTGGTGCAGTCGATGATTTGGTCGATGCGCGGGAGAGGGAAAGGGTCTTGAGGACAAGCCTTGTTGAGGTTGGTGCAATCAACACACATGTGCTCCATCCCTCCCTTCTTGGGGACGATGACTAGGTTCGCGAGCCAGTCTGGGTGCCGCACTTCCCGAATGACACCAGCCTCCAACAACTTGAGGGTCTCCTGGGTGATGAACGACCGCTTCTCCGGAGCTTGTCGTCACACCTTCTGCTTCACTGGTGGCGCGTTGGGGCACACCATCAAGTGGTGCTCGATTACTCCACATGGAACCCCGACCAGATCCGCTACCTCCCATGCAAACACATCCTTGTTTTCACGTAGGAAGCTGACCAATGCCTCTTGTTGGTCTGGAGGAAGGCCGGCGCCTATGGTGAAGGTGGGGCCCGATTCCTCGTCCCTGTTGATTGGTACCTGCTTCATCTAGGCCCGGTCCTGAGAGAACAACTGCTTCTTCTTTGCTGGTGCAGCCCCCGGGGCCTCACTGGCTCCCTCCTTGCTTGACCACGCGGCCGGCGTGGCTTTGAAAGCATGCATGAGGGCCAAGAGCGCATCCTTGGTGTCCCACGCTATGTTAAGGACGTCGCTGCTTCCCGGCATCTTCATGAGATTGTAGCCAAGGTGGGTCGCCGCCATAAACTTGGCCAAGGCCGGGTACCCGAGAATGACGTTGTACGGCCGGCCGATACGGGCAATGTCGAAGTCGATGAGCTCGGTGCGGTAGTTGTTGCAGGTGGAACCGTCGACGACTCCAAAGAAAGGCTTGGTGGGGCGAAGCCGGCCATGGGGCACTAGAAGCAGGCCGAATGCTTCCACGGAGAGGACATTGAGGCCAACGCCGCCGTTGATGAGGGTCCTAGTGACTGCCACATTGCAGATGGTGGGGGTGCAGAAAATCGGGAGCGCGCCGGTGCCGGCCGTGGTTGCGGGGTGGTCCCTTGAGTCGAAGGTGTGGTCGCCATAAGCGCCTCCCATCCTGGTGGCGCTCCTCGCTATACGTGGGAGGCGCCCACTTGGCGAGAGAACTGCTTGACATGGCGGTCTGAGGCCGGCGCCTGTGAGCCGCAGAGGAGGGCCGCGACTGCGTGAGGCGCTGGTACAGCGAAGCGCACGATAGAGTGGCCGCGCAGCTCCTCCCTAGAGGCCACTAAAAACTCTGGCAAGCCCATGAGCCAGGCGCGCGGCATGCCCATGAGGGCCATGGGTAGCCAGTTTGCCATGGCCTTGTCGTCGCTGCCAGCCACCAAAACAGCCTCCGCGTATGCCTGGAGAAACCCCGTCAGGTCCGCCGCACCGTCGTAATGAGGCGGCAGCTCCGGCCTAAACTACGGTGGCCACAGCACCTGCCACAAGGGGGGTGAAATCTCTGAGACCTACGGTGCCCCCAAACACACCTGTCGGTCCAGTCGGTGGAGCGGCGCTCGCCATGAGAGCCGAATGACCTGGTGGGGTGCGGCGAGCGAAGAGGTGAATCTTCAATGCACCCCTACCTGGCGCGCCATATGTCGGATTTTGGGCTCCGCAGACCCTGGATATATAGATTCAAACTCTGGGGTGCATGCGAAGAACTCAACCTCCCCAGTCTGCCAACTCATCGCCCTCACGGCCTAGCTTGATGAACTGAAACGAAACGAGATAAGGCAGTTTACCCAGGTTCGGGCCACCTGGCGGTGTAAAACACTACTCCTGCTTTGTGGTGGATTAGCCTCGAGGTGGGCTGAGGGTGAACTAGTACAGTGGAAGAACAACCTCAGGAGGCGTGTTCTTGAGCTGGTGAGGGAGAGGATGATCTGAATGATCCGTCCGTCCCCTTGTATGGTGGTGGCTAGGCTATCTTTATAGTGGCCTTGGTCCTCTTCCCCCAAAATGTAGGCGGGAAGGGATCCCACAACAGCCAAATTCGAAGGGAGACAACTAGTACATCTCATCCTGACGAAAGGTGGTCTTCGCCTGCAAAGCTTCTGGTCGTGACGCCTGATACATCTCCAACGTATCTATAATTTTTGATTGCTCCATGCTATATTATCTACTGTTTTGGACATTATTGGGCTTCATTATCCACTTTTATATTATTTTTGGGACTAGCCTATTAACCGGAGGCCCAACCCAGAATTGCTGTTTTTTTTTGCCTATTTTAGGGTTTCGAAGAAAAGGAATATCAAACAGAGTCCAAACGGAATGAAACCTTCGGGAACATGATTTTCTCAACGAACAAGACCCAGGAGACTTGGACCCTACGTCAAGACACAAAAGAGGAGGCCACGAGGTAGGGGGCGCGCCTACCCCCCCATGCATGCCCTCCACCCTCGTGGGCCCCCTGTTGCTCCACCGACGTACTCCTTCCTCCTATATATACCTACGTACCCCCAAACAATCAGATACGGAGCCAAAACCCTAATTCCACTGCCGCAACTTTCTGTATCCACGAGATCCCATCTTGGGGCCTGTTCCGGAGCTCCGCCGAAGGGGGCATCGATCACGGAGGGCTTCTACATCAACACCATAGCCCCTCCGATGAAGTGTGAGTAGTTTACTTCAAACCTACGGGTCCATAGTTAGTAGCTAGATGGCTTCCTCTCTCTTTTTGGATCTCAATACAATGTTCTCCCCCTCTCTTGTGGAGATCTATTCAATGTAATCTTCTTTTTGTGGTGTGTTTGTTGAGACCGATGAATTGTGGGTTTATGATCAAGTCTATCTATGAATAATATTTGAATCTTCTCTGAATTCTTTTATGTATGATTGGTTATCGTTGCAAGTCTCTTTGAATTATCAGTTTGGTTTGGCCTACTAGATTGATCTTTCTTGCAATGGGAGAAGTGCTTAGCTTTGAGTTCAATCTTGCGGTGTCCTTTCCTAGTGAAAGTAGGGGCAGCAAGGCACGTATTGTATTGTTGCCATCGAGGATAACAAGATGGGGTTTTCATCATATTGCATGAGTTTATCCCTCTACATCATGTCATCTTGCTTAAGGCGTTACTCTCTTTTCATTAACTTAATACTCTAGATGCATGCTGGATAGCGGTCGATGAGTGGAGTAATAGTAGTAGATGCAGGCAGGCGTTACTCTCTTGGTTGCGAGGATTTATTTGTTTTGTGCAGGTACGAGGGACTCGCGCGTAGCCTCCTACTGGATTGATACCTTGGTTCTCAAAAACTGAGGGAAATACTTACGGTACTTTGCTGCATCATCCCTTCCTCTTCGGGGAAAACCAACGCAGTGCTCAAGAGGTAGCAAGAAGGATTTCTGGCGTCGTTGTCGGGGAGGTCTTCGCAAAAGTCAATATACCAAGTACCCATCACATACCCTTATCTCCCGCATTACATTATTTCCCATTTGCCTCTCGTTTTCCTCTCCCCCACTTCACCCTTGCCGTTTTATCCGCCCTCTCTCTCTATCCCCCCTCTCTTTCTCTATTCGCCTCTTTTTACCCGCTTGATTTTTGCTTGTCTGTTAGTTTGCTTGCTTGTCACGATGGCTCAAGATAACACTAAATTGTGTGACTTTACCAACACCAACAACAATGATTTTATTAGCACTCCAATTGCTCCTCTTACCGATGCTGAATCTTGTGAAATTAATACTGCTTTGCTGAATCTTGTCATGAAAGATCCATTTTCCGGCCTTCCTAGTGAAGATGTCGCTACCCATCTTAATAGCTTCATTGATTTATGTGATATGCAAAATAAGAAAGATGTGGATAATGATATTGTTAAATTGAAGCTATTTCCTTTTTCACTTAGAGATCGTGCTAAAGCTTGGTTTTCGTCTTTGCCTAAAAATAGTATTGATTCATGGAATAAGTGCAAAGATGCTTTTATCTCTAAGTATTTTCCTCCCGCTAAGATCATATCTCTTAGAAAAGATATTATGAATTTTAAGAAACTTGATCATGAACATGTTGCACAAGCTTGGGAGAGAATGAAATTAATGATACGTAATTGCCCTACTCATGGTTTGAATTTGTGGATGACTATACAAAATTTTTATGCCGGATTGAATTTTGTTTCTCGAAATCTTTTAGATTCGGCCGCGGGAGGCACTTTTATGGAAATCACTTTAGGATAAGCTACTAAACTCCTAGATAATATTATGGTTAATTATTCTCAATGGCATACTGAAAGATCTACTCATAAAAAGGTGCATGCGATAGAAGAAATTAATGTTTTGAGTGGAAAGATGGATGAACTTATGAAATTATTTGCTAGTAAAAGTGTTTATTATGATCCTAAGGACATGCCCTTGTCTACTTTGATTTAGAATAATAATGAATCTATGGATGTGAATTTTGTTGGTAGGAACAATTTTGGTAACAACGCGTATAGAGGAAATTTCAATCCTAGGCCTTATCCTAGTAATCCCTCTAATAATTATGGTAATTCCTACAACAATTCTTATGGAAATTATAATAAGATGCCCTCTGATTTTGAATCTAATATTAAAGAATTTATTACTTCGCAAAATAATTTCAATGCTATGATTGAAGAAAAATTGCTTAAGATTGATGAGTTGGCTAGGAACGTTGATCGAATTTCTCTTGATGTTGATTCTTTGAAACTTAGATCTATTCCACCTAAGCATGATATCAATGAGTCTCTAAAAGCCATGAGAATTTCCATTGATGAGTGCAAAGAAAGAACCACTAGGATGCATGCTAAGAAAGATGCCTTTATAAGAGCGTGTTCTTCTAGTTCCTATGAAAATAAAGATGAAGATCTAAAAGTTATTGATGTGCCCCCTATTAAATCTTTGTTTTTGCAATATGAATCTTGATAATGATGGGACTAAATATGATCCACCTTTACCTAGAAGGCGTTCTAAGAATTCGGAGTATTTAGATCTTGATGCTAAAATTGATAAAAGTGGGATTGAAGAACTTAAAACCCTAGATGTCGCTAAACCCACTATTTTGGATTTCAAGGAATTTAATTACGAAAATTGCTCTTTGATTGATTCTATTTCCTTGTTGCAATCCGTGCTAAATTCTCCTCACGCTTATAGTCAAAATAAAGCGTTTACTAAACATATTGTTGATGCCTTGATGCAATCTTATGAAGAAAAACTTGAATTGTAAGTTTCTATCACTAGAAAAATTTATGATGAGTGGGAACCAACTATTAAAATTAAAATTAAAGATCATGAATGCTATGATTTATGTGATTTGGGTGCTAGCATTTCCACGATTCCAAAGACTTTGTGTGATTTGTTAGGTTTCCGTGATTTTGATGATTGCTCTCTAAACATGCACCTTGCGGATTCCACTATTAAGAGACCTATGGGAAGAATTAATGATGTTCTTATTGTTGCAAATAGGAATTATGTGCCTGTAGATTTTATTGTTTTTGACATAGATTGCAATCCTTCATGTCCTATTATTCTTGGTAGACCTTTCCTTAGAACGATTGGTGCAATTATTGATATGAAGGAAGGAAATATTAGATTCCAATTTCCGTTAAGGAAAGGCATGGACCACTTCCCTAGAAAGAAAATCAAATTACCTTATGAATCTATTATGAGGGCCAATTATGGATTGCCTACCAAAGATGGCAATACCTAGATCTATCCTTGCTTGTTATGCCTAGCTAGGGGCGTTAAACGATAGCGCTTGTTGGGAGGCAGCCCAATTTTATTTTTGTTCCTTGCTTTTTGCTCCTGTTTAGTAATAAATAATTTATCTAGCCTCTGTTTTGGTTGTGTTTTTGTGTTTAATTAGTGTTTGTGCCAAGTAGAACCGTTGGGAAGACTTGAGGCAAGTCTTGTTGAACTTGCTGTAAAAACCAGAAACTTTAGCGCTCACGAGAAATGCTGTCATTTTTGTTTGGAAAGTGATATTTAGTTAATTCCTTTTGAAGATGTTTAATAGATAAATTCCTCACGTCCAGAAGTTTATTTTAGAATTTTTTGGGTTCCAGATCTTGAGCTAGCTACAGATTACTACAGACTGTTCTGTTTTTGATAGATTCTGTTTTTCGTGTGTTGTTTGCTTGTTTTGATGAATTTATGGCTAGTAAAATAGTTTATAAACCATAGAGAAGTTGGAATACAATAGGTTTAACACCAAGATAAATAAAGAATTAGTTCATTACAGTACCTTGAAGTTGTCTTTTGTTTTCTTTCGCTAACAGAGCTCACGAGATTTTCTACTTTGAGTTTTGTGTTGTGAAGTTTTCAAGTTTTGGGTAAAGATTTGATGGATTATGGAAAAAGGAGTGGCAAGAGCCTAAGCTTGGGGATGCCCATGGCACCCCCAAGATAATCTAAGTACACCTAAAATCCAAATCTTGGGGATGCCCCGGAAGGCATCCCCTCTTTCGTCTACTTCTATCGGTAAGTTTACTTGGAGCTATATTTTTATTCACCACATGATATGTGTTTTGCTTGGAGCGTCTTGTATGATTCGAGTCTTTGTTTTTTTAGTTTACCACAATCATCCTTTCTGTACAAACCTTTTGAGAGAGCCATACATGATTTGGAAGTTTTTAGAATACTCTATGTGCTTCGCTTATATCTTTTGAGTTATATAATTTTGCTCGGGTACTTCACTTATATCTTTTAGAGCACGGTGGTCGATTTATTTTATAGAAACTATTGATCTCTCATGCTTCACTTAGATTTTTTGAGAGTCTTAATAGCATGGTAATTTTCTAAAAATCCTAATATGCTAGGTATTCAAGAATAATAAAATTCTCTTATGAGTGTGTTGAATACTATGAGAAGTTTGATACTTGATAATTGTTTTGAGATATGGAGATGGTGATATTAAAGTCATGCTAGTTGAGTAGTTGTGAATTTGAGAAATACCTGTGTTGAAGCTTGTGATTCCCGTAGCATGCACGTATGGTGAACCGTTATGTGATGAAGTCGGAGCAAGATTTATTTATTGATTGTCTTCCTTATGAGTGGCGGTCGGGGACGAGCGATGGTCTTTTCCTACCAATATATCCCCCTAGGAGCATGCGCATAATACTTTGCTTTGATAACTTGTAGATTTTCGCAATAAGTATATGAGTTCTTTATGACTAATGTTGAGTCCATGGATCATACGCACTCTCACCCTTCCACCATTGCTAGCCTCTCTAATACCGTGCACCTTTCGCCGGTATCATACACCCACCATATACCTTCCTCAAAACAGACACCATACCTACCTATCATGGCATTTCCATAGCCATTCCAAGATATATTTCCATGCAACTTTCCACCTTTCCGTTTATTATGACACACTCCATCATTGTCATATTGCTTTGCATGATCATGTAGTCGGCATCGTATTCGTGGCAAAGCCACCGTGCATAATTCTTTCATACTTGTCACTCATAAGTCATTGCATATCCCGGTACACCGCCGGAGGCATTCATATAGAGTCATATCTTGTTCTAAGTATCGAGTTGTAATTCTTGAGTTGTAAGAAAATAAAAGTGTGATGATCATCATTATTAGAGCATTGTCCCAGTGAGGAAAGGATGATGGAGCCTATGATTTCCCCATAAGTCAGGATGAGACTCCGGACGAAAAAAACAAAAGAAAAAAAAAGAGGCCAAAAAAGAGAAAATGCCCAAATAAAAAAATTAGAGAAAAAGAGAGAAGGGACACTGCTACTATCCTTTTACCACACTTGTGCTTCAAAGTAGCACCATGATCTTCATGGTAGAGAGTCTCTTATGTTATCACTTTCATATACTAGTGGGAATTTTTCATTATAGAACTTGGCGTGTATATTCCAATGATGGGCTTCATCAAAATGCCCTAGGTCTTCAAGCAAGTTGGATGCACACCCACTTAGTTTAATTTTGAGCTTTCACATACTTATAGCTCTAGTGCATCCGTTGCATGGCAATCCCTACTCACTCACATTGATATCTATTGATGGGCATCTCCATAGCCCGTTGATACACCTAGTTGATGTGAGACTATATTCCCCCTTTTTTGTCTTCTCCACAACCACCACTCTATTCCACCTATAGTGCTATATCCATGGCTCACGCTCATGTATTGCGTGAAGATTGAAAAAGTTTTGAGAATGTCAAAAGTATGAAACAATTGCCAGACTATATGATTTAAATACTTTGTGTGGTGAAGATAGAGCATAGCCAGACTATATGATTTTGTAGGGATAACTTTCTTTAGCCATGTTATTTTGAGAAGACATAATTGCTTAGTTAGTATGCTTGAAGTATTATTATTTTTATGTCAATATGAACTTTTGTCTTGAATCTTTCGGATCTGAATATTCAAGCCACAATTAAGAAGAATTACATTAAAATTATGCCAAGAAGCACTCCGCATCAAAATTCTGTTTTTATCATTTACCTACTCGAGGACGAGCGGGAATTAAGCTTGGGGATGCTTGATACGTCTCCAACGTATCTATAATTTTTGATTGCTCCATGCTATATTATCTACTATTTTGGACATTATTGGGCTTTATTATCCACTTTTATATTATTTTGGGGACTAACCTATTAACTGGAGGCCCAGCAGAATTGTTGTTTTTTTGCCTATTTTAGGGTTTCGAAGAAAAGGAATATCAAACGGAGTCCAAACGGAATGAAACCTTCCGGAACGTGATTTTCTCAACGAACACGACCCAGGAGACTTGGACCCTACGTCAAGACACAAAAGAGGAGGCCACGAGGTAGGGGGGCGCGCCTACCCCCCCCCCCCCCCCCCAAGCGCGCCCTCCACCCTCGTGGGCCCCATGTTGCTCCACTGACACACTCCTTCCTCCTATATATACCTACGTACCCCCAAACGACCAGATACGGAGCAAAAACCCTAATTCCACCGTCACAACTTTCTGTATCCACGAGATCCCATCTTGAGGCCTGTTCCGGAGCTCTGCTGGAGGGGGCATCGATCACGGAGGGCTTCTACATCAACACCATAGCCCCTCCGATGAAGTGTGAGTAGTTTATTTTAGACCTACGGGTCCATAGTTAGTAGCTAGATGGCTTCTTCTCTCTTTTTGGATCTCAATACAATGTTCTCCCCCTCTCTTGTGGAGATCTATTCGATGTAATCTTATTTTTGCGGTGTGTTTGTTGAGACTAATGAATTGTGGGTTTATGATCAAGTCTATCTATGAATAATATTTGAATCTTCTCTGAATTCTTTTATGTATGATTGGTTATCGTTGCAAGTCTCTTTGAATTATCAGTTTGGTTTGGCCTACTAGATTGATCTTTCTTGCAATGGGAGAAGTGCTTAGCTTTGAGTTCAATCTTGCGGTGTCCTTTCCTAGTGAAAGTAGGGGCAGCAAGGCACGTATTGTATTGTTGCCATCGAGGATAACAAGATGGGGTTTTCATCATATTGCATGAGTTTATCCCTCTACATCATGTCATCTTGCTTAAGGCGTTACTCTCTTTTCATTAACTTAATACTCTAGATGCATGCTGGATAGCGGTCGATGAGTGGAGTAATAGTAGTAGATGCAGGCAGGAGTTGGTCTACTTGTCTCGGACATGATGCCTATATACATGATCATACCTAGATATTCTCATAACTATGCTCAATTCTGTCAATTGCTCAACAGTAATTTGTTCACCCACCGTAGAATACTTATGCTCTCGAGAGAAGCCACTAGTGAAACCTATGGCCCCCGGGTGTATCTTCATCATATTAATCTTCCAATACTTATTTATTTCCTTTCCTTTTATTTTACTTTGCATCTTTATCATAAAAATACCAAAAAAATATTATCTTATCATATCGATCAGATCTCACTCTCATAAGTGGCCGTGTAGGGATTGACAACCCCTATTCGCGTTGGTTGCGAGGATTTATTTGTTTTGTGCAGGTACAAGGGACTCGCGCGTAGCCTCCGACTGGATTGATACCTTGGTTCTCAAAAACTGAGGGAAATACTTACGGTACTTTGCTGCATCATCCCTTCCTCTTTGGGGAAAACCAACGCAATGCTCAAGAGGTAGCAACGACGTGGTGGGTGATGTCTACTATGCAACTTTATTCTTGTAGACACGTGTTGGGCCTCCAAGCGCAGAGTTTTGTAGGACAGTAGAAATTTTCCCTCAAGTGGATGACCTAAGGTTTACCAATCCGTGAGAGGTGTAGGATGAAGCTAGTCTCTCTCAAATGACCTTGCAACCAAATATAAGAAATATCCTGTGTCCCCAACATACCCAATACAATGGCAAATTGTATAGGTGCACTAGTTCGGTGAAGAGATGGTGATAAAAGTGTAATATGGATGGTAGAAATATATTTTTATAATCTGAATAAATAAAAACAGCAAGGTAGCAAATAGTAAACGGGTGCAAAAATGGTATTGCAATGCTTGAAAATGAGGCCTAGGGTCCGTACTTTCACTAGTGCAACCTCTCAACAGTGCTAACATAGTTGGATCATATGATTGTCCCTCAAAGTGCAATAAAGAATCACTCTCGAGTTCCTATTAGCGGAGAACAAAAGATAGAAATTGTTTGTAGGGTACGGAACCACCTCAAAGCTATTCTTTCCGTTCGATCTATTCAAGAGTTCGTACTAAAATAAAACAAAGCTATTCTTTCCGTTTGATTTATCCTAGAGTTCGTACTAAAATAATACCAAAGCAAATTCATATTCATAATACTCAATGCACACAAAGAACTACAAGGAAACCCCAAAGTTTCTATTGGAGAAAAGATAATAAAAATGTGCATCAACCCCTATGCATAGATTACACCAATATCACCGTGGGAATCCGCAAGTTGAGTGCCATAACGTATATCAATTCAATCAATATGAAACCCCATTATCACCTCAAGTATTCATACCACAAGACATACAACATTTGTTCCCAAATCTGAACATTCAATCCTACATGACAAAACTTCAAAGGGTAAAGATTCAATTCATCACAGCAAGAGTATAGAGGGGAGAAACATCATATGATCCATCTATGTTAACAAAGCCCATGATATACATCTCGAGAGAGAGAGATATTAAACACATAGCTACTGGTACAAACCCTCAGCCCTGAGGGTGGACTACTCCCTCCTCGTCGTGGTGGCTGCTGGATGATGAAGATGGCCACGAGAGATGATTCCCCCCTCCGGCAGGGTGCCGGAAAGGGTCTAGATTGGTTTTTGGTGGCTACAGAGCCTTGCGGCGGCGGAACTTTTGATCTAGGTTTACCCCGAAGGGTTTCAGAATATTTGGGAATTTATAGTGCAAAGAAGGGGTACGGGAGGCCACCGAGGTGAGCACAACCCACCAGGGTGCGCCTGAGGGCCCAGGCGTGCCCTGGTGGGTTGCGGCCCCCTCGGGGCACCCCCAAGGTGCAGCTTTGGC
Source organism: Triticum urartu (assembly GCF_056163025.1). Lineage (NCBI taxonomy): Eukaryota > Viridiplantae > Streptophyta > Magnoliopsida > Poales > Poaceae > Triticum > Triticum urartu. The sequence continues at coordinate 365,322,776 of NC_141874.1, read as the reverse complement.
CCATTGGAACTGTTCTGGTCCATCAAAAATCCTCAAAAAGTTTCACGGTGTTTGGACTCCGTTTGATATTGATTTTCTACGATGTAAAAAACAAGCAAAAAAACAGCAACTGGCACTGGGCACTGGGTCAATAGGTTACTCCCAAAACTGATATAAAGTTGCTATAAAATGATTGTAAAACATCCAAGAATGATAATATAACAACATGAATACTTCATAAATTATGGATACGTTGGAGACGTATCAGCATCCCCAAGCTTAATTCCTACTCGTCCTCGAGTAGGTAAATGATAAAAGAAATAATTTATGAAGTGTGAATGCTAGAAAAGTGCATAAGTTTGATCAATGATAATTTCAATCACTTTTCCTAGCATCGTAACAACAATTCTTTCTTATAAAACTTCTCATGTTATAGTAGCAACCAATTCACATGTTAAGGTTCAAACAATGAACTCTCTTGGAACTCAACAACCTATGTTCTCAGCCACCAGGCAATTGCAATTCAACTTATTCAAGAGAGTTTAAGTAAGAGCTCCACATACCAACCATCATATAGTCTTCTATGATTTCTTACACTCACCGCATACACATGAGCAAAACATTTCAATCGGACACATAGAAAGATAGGGGCTTATTGTTTTGCCTCCCAACATATTCACCTCGAGGGTGGTGTCAACAATAATAACTCATGCTACCCATATCCAACTGGATATATGTGCCTAGATCTTTCCTCACCACATGATGCTTGCCAAAAGAGAAAAATAAAAAGGAATAGAGGGTAAAACTTTGACTCTTTTCATAAAAGTAAATACTGAAAAGTAAAAGATAGGCCCTTCGTAGAGGGAAGCAGAGATTGTCATGCGCTTATTTGTTTGTATGCTCAACCCCTAAGTGTAAAAGAACATCATGTTGTATTGCCCCTTATGATCGCAACCTTTATTATGTTGTCTGTCGCATTTATTACTTTGCCATCACAAGTTCGTACAACTTTCAATTTCTCTTACACTAAATGATCTCACTTCTAGAAGCAATTTTTATTGCCTTATTGCACCGATGACAACTTACTTGAAGGATCTTATTCAATACTTACATAGGTATGGTGGACTCTTGAAAAAAAATATTTGGGTTTCAGGGTTTTTGGATGCACAAGTAGTATCTCTACTTGGTGCGGAATTTTTGGCTAGCAAAGATGGGGGGCAAGTACCACATGTTGAAGGATCTATGAAAATATAACTTCTATGTGGATATGAACAAACATAAACCATTACGTTGTCTTCCTTGTCCAACATCAACAATTTTGGCATATAATATTTTGATGGGGGCTCACAATCACAAAAGATTTCCATGATAGTGTATTTGCATGTGAAAGTTCTCTTCCTTATACTAATTATTCGTGAATTGCTTTTATGACCAATATTCTGATGGTCAAGCCTCAAAAGATTCACATTCTAAACCCAATGTGAAGCTACCACTAGTCATGATATGATTTCAACTTCACGACATTCAATTTATTCAGCAATTTACTCATAGGATATAAGTGAAGCACAAGAGTAAATGACATAGAAAAGAGCTTCATTGACAGGATGTGAATGCCACCTACTTAGCCTCCCTGGCAACTATTTACAGACTCTATTTTATTTAAAATCTTTCAGATCTAAGTACTTTATTAAAACATCAAGCAAAACAAAATAAAATGACAATCCAAGGATAACACACATCATGTGAAGAAGAAAAAACTTAGGCTCAACCGATACTAACCGATAATTGTTGAAGAAAAAAGGTGGGATGCCTACCGGAGCATCCCCAAACTTAGATGCTTGAGACTTCTTGAAATATTATCTTGGGATGCCTTGGGCATCCCCAAGCTTGACCTTTTGTGTCTCCTTAATTCCTCTCATATCACGGTTTTCCTAAATCTCAAAAGCTTCATCCACACAAAACTCAACAAGAACTCATGAGAAAAGTTAGTATAAACCAATGCAAAAACCTTATCATTCTCTACTGTAGCAAATCAGTAAAATTATTAGTCAACATTGCGTACTGTCGGCGTTATGGGAACGGGGGTCCCCAGACTTGCCTACCTGCGACCCATGGCGTGGCGCTGCGAGCGGGCCCGTACAGCCCAGCTTCACCAACAACCATTCAAGACCCTTGCGAGGGGCCAAGCCTCGCGAGGCGGGCGACGCAAGACCTCCTCAAGAGCGGCCTCACCAAGATGGCTCGCGAGGGGTGGAGAGATCAAGGCCAGGCAAACCTCGCGAGGTTCCACTGACGTGAGCCATGACGATCGAGACAAGGCGGGTGCCAGGCGGGCGCCAGCGCTCACAATGTCCTTGTTTCCTCTTTGGTGTTAAGGAGGCATGCGCAAACGAAGAGTGCTGAGGCGTCAAACAAAGGTTTCCATATTAGTGCAGCAAGACCAAGACCAGTAGGACGGCAAGACGGAGGTCACCGTGGAACCCAAGACGGCATCACCACCAGAGCCTTTGGCAGGCGAAGACTGCTTTTGTCAGGATAACTTGTACTAGCTGTGCCCTTTCAAATTGGACGTTGTTGGCTCCCTTCCCGCTCAATATTTGGGTAGAGTACCAGGGCCTCTATAAATAGGACTAGCCACCACAGTATAGAGGGAGACCGGGTCGACCTCACCTTAGAGCTGAGCCATTCCATCCTTAGCCACACACCAACCAAGCACAAGAACACCTCACCTCAGCAGGCTGTTCTTCCCCTTGTACTATTCATCATCAGCCAAAGAGGCAATCCACCACACCACACTAGAGTAGGGTATTACACTGCAACGGTGGCCCGAACCAGTATAAATCTTGTGTCTTTTGTGTTGAGAGTTCGTCGAGCTAGCCTTCGAGATCGCGAAGTGCTTGAGGGCGTGATCGGTGAGGGAGAGATCTTCGCGCGCACCCCAGTGTTCGAACCTTAAGGGTTTTGCCGAAACCCGAATTCCGACAATTGGCGCGCCAGGTAGGGGTGTGCCGAAGCCTTCTTCTTCGTCGACCCACGCTACGTCACTCCACCAAGCTCATAGCCGACGCTCGCCGAGCTCGCGCTGAGCGTCGGGCCGCCCTCGCCGCCCGTGTTGCTCAGACGGCTCCCGTCGGCGGGCCTCCCCGTCGTTCCCCGTCACCTGCCGCCAACGCCATCACCGGTCCGGCGGCGAATGAGCAGCAAGCCTCTTCACTGCATCCCTCCGTGCGCCGGGACGGCCACAGCGCCACCCCGTCGCTGGCTCCGGCCGGCTCGTCATCTCATGCTCGCCGTGCCCCCACGGACGCGTAGGCCGCGCTGCTCATGGCACGCGAGCTCCTGCGTTACCACCCGGTCGACGACCTCTGCGAGGACTAGCTGGACCGCATCGCCGAGCTCGTCAGCACCGCAGGAGGCTCTCCTGCACCGTCCTCTCGCTGCCTCACCCTCCGCTAGCTGTGGGCGAAGTGGCTCACAGGGCTCCTCCACCTCCTCCACAATGAGATGGCGCCCTTGCACCGAGGCATGCGGCTCAGGGAGCACCCAGCCTCCCTCGCACCAGGGTGGCGTCATCGCTCCAAGATGCGCGGTCCAACGGCACGACCCGCCGCGCCGCGTGCGAGCGCACGAGGAAAGAAGCTGCCAAGAGATTCCCCATCCCCAAGGAAGTGCTCCACCACTCCCAGCTCTGCTACGCCAGGATTTCTTGCTGCGACAGGGCCACGCTCCGCGTGCTACGTCAGTGCAGGGGCACCATGACCAGGCTCCACCTCCAAGGCAAGCCCCGGTGACCACGGCCACTGCCGCGCCTTCACCCCCGAGCTGCGCAGCGTCGCCTGGCCATGCAAGTTCAAGTCAGACCTGCCTCCATGCTACGACGGCACCCCGACCCCGTAGAGTTCTTGTAGCTCTACGAGCTGAGCATCGAGGCGGCCAGCGGCGACGTGAAAGTCATGGCGAACTGGTTCCCCATGGCTCTCAAGGATGGCGCCCGCTCCTGGCTCCTAAACCTGCCTCCTGGCTCCATCTCTTCCTGGGATGAGATGCGCGACCGTTTCGTCGCCTACTTCCAGGGCACTCGCGACCGCCCCCCGGCCGTGGGTAACCTGCACCGCGTCAAGCAACAACCAGGGGAGACCCTCCAGTAGTACATCCAACGCTTCAACAACGTTTGTCTCAAGATCCCCAAGGTGACGCACGAGGCCATCATCTCTGTGTTCTCCGATGGCGTCCACGACATCAAGATGAAGGAGGAGCTCGCCATCCATGAGGAGCTGTGCACATCCCTGGAGCTGTTCAACCTGGCGACCAAGTGCGCAAGGGCTGAGGAAGGACGCCTTTCCCTCCTCGAGCTCCCAGCTGCCGACCCAGAGGAGAAGAAATCCAAGGCCAAGGACGTGAAGCGCAAGGGAGTCACCGTGCTTGCAGCAGAGCCGGATACGAAGCGCGCCAGGGACCAGCCCGAGTCATCCAAGGGCAGCCGACCATTCTGCGCCTTCCAGAACATACACAGCCACAACACCAACAATTGCCAAGAGCTCAGAGCCATGCGTGACGGACGCTTCGGTCGACGCCCCGAGCGCAACGATCGAGGCTACGGCCGAGGAGGAGGACGCGACGGAGGACGCTGGGACGACCAGGGCCCACGCCAGGAGTGGCGGGACCGGCCTCGTGAGGACCGCTGGCAGGATTAGCCTTGCGAAGGTGACTGGAGGGATCAGCCTCGCGAGGACCATCCTCAGGGCAATGCTGGGCTTCCTCCACTGCCGCCACCAAGAAGGAACGACGACCACCACCAAGACGAGGGGGCTGGGGGCTTCTATGAGCCGCGTGCTATCGCCTGCATCTTGGGTGGAGCTCAAGCCCCAGCCTTACAGCGTATCTTCAAGAAGTTTGCTCGCGAGGTGAACGCAGTCCTTCCCAATATCGAGGCTACACGCCCACTCAGGTGGTCCAAGTGCGCCATTACCTTCAGCTCAGCATATCAGCTCAAGTGCGCGGCCACCGCTGGCGCTCTCCCAATGCTTTGTTCACCCATCATCAGCAACATGCAAGTCACCAAGAGCATCATCGATGGCAGCGCAGGGCTCAACGTCGTGTCCGTCGAGACGTTCGACAACCTTCAAGTGCAATACGATCAGCTTCAGCCTACCAAGCCTTTCTCAAGAGTGACCGACAGCTCTACCACGCCGATAGGTCAGGTCCGCCTCCCAGTCACCTTCGGAGAATGCAACAACTACCGCACCAAGCTCATCAACTTCGACATCGCCCACATTTGTCTGCCGTACAATGCCATCCTCGGGTATCCGGCCCTGGCCAAGTTCATGGCTGTGACGCACCACGGCTACAACATCCTCAAGATGCCAGGAAGTGGTGGGATCATCACAGTCCCCTGCAAAGAAAGAGATGTGGTGTGCTCCCTCGAGCGCGCCTTCCAAGCAGCGTCAATCGAAGACCCCAGCAGCAATGCAGCTCGGTACCCTCCTGAGGTCGTCCCCAAGAAGAAGAAGCAGCTACTCCGTGTTGGACCTCAGGAGGGCAGCGCCGCAAGTGGCACCTCGTTAGGATCAGCGCCCGCACCTGGGGCGCCTTCCTCTGTCGCATAGGAAGGCGCGCCCGGCGCCCTCCTCGGGCAGGGCTTGGGGGCTCTCTTCCAGAGGGCCTCATACCTTGCCAACGTCACAAGGGAGGCGCACGGGCACCACTTGGAGGCGTGGTTCGCGGCACGTCTCCCTCAGGAGGACACTGGGCAAGGAGCACCCAGCGCTCAGGAGTTCATCACCAAGGTATCTCAGTAGCTTCAGGAAGCAAGAGCAATACGCGGCGACCGCCGCCCACATGGTGTTGCTCCCCACCCAGGTGAGGGTGGTGAGCTGCGCGTCTACATCGACATACCAGGGCTCAATCGAGCCGCATCTCAGGAGCGCTTCTGGCCTTCGCGTGTTGGGTGTTGCGAAAGTCCACCTCACAGCTGCGTTCGCATGCCATTTGGCATGCCGGGCGTGGCTACTGCCTTCCAGCGCAACCTGCGGAGGGTAATGGAGGGTCAGGAGGCCAGGCACCACGCAGTCCTGGCAGAGATGGCGACGGTCCTCAAGGAACCGCCTAGACCCCCAGAGCCTCCCGAAGCTCAAGGCCCCGGTGGTTCGTGAGGAACAACCCTTTCGCCGCGTACCTTCAGCTGCATCGACACCCCTTCATCAACGGAACCAGGTGACATTTTCCAAGTTTATTTAGCTGGGAGCGCCCAGGGGGCTGCATTATTCCCAGGCCATGTGGGTCCGTCCCTGTGGCATGTATCCTTTTTTTATGTCTTTAGCTTACCTTGCTGGGGGCGCCCCTCGGGCTGCATCATCCCCAAGCCACTCGGGCTGGACCCAGTGGCGTGTATCATTCATGCATTTACCTGAGCTAGTTTGCCTTCCATGCTTAATCTATCTATGATTATCACCTTCTTGATTGTCGCCCACCATGGGAGCCGCGCGCCGATCGTCTTTCTTCAGGACCCTTTGCGTTAGAGGGTCAGGCACGACATCTATGCTCGGGTCCGTCTCTGCAGCGTCGATAAATCCAATGGCTGAGCTTTGTCTGGCGGGCCGGCCCTGTTCACGTCACCTCCTGGGGCCGTTGGTGCTTGGCTTTCTCACGCGATAACCTCAGGAGATTCATTCGGTGCAGGTTGTCTGACCACCTCGCAGGACCAACACAGCGAACAAGAATCAAGACTAGGCGCAACCCGCCTTGAGCTAGGGTCTCGTGAGTCCTGCATTGGCTCACGAGGGCCCAGACACACCTCGTCTAGCTCTACCGTGCAAACCACATGTTAGGGCGGGGCTGTACACGCCCTGGGGGCTCTCCGTAGCAAAGAGTCCCCTCCCATGTACCAGAGGCGGATCGGCAATCACCACGGCGATTGGTGCCCTTCCTCATGCTAACTTGCATAAACTTCTTGAAGCCTACAGCAGGGGTGCTGCGGACTCTCTCTCTTCTCCCATGCGATTCGCTTGCACGTTAAAAGGGGGCACGTGAGCATCGCGACTCAGGAGCTCTTACCGGCTCTCCAGCCCTCACCCCCTGGCCTTGACCACGGCATCGCGACCTGGCATACCAGCGGCGGCTGAGCTCGCTCGAGGGCCGGGACCTGAGGACGTAGAGCACCGGTGAGGGAGTCCTGGATTAGGGGGTCTCCGGACAGCCGGACTATATACTTTGGCCGGACTGTTGAACTATGAAGATACAAGATCGAAGACTTCATCCCATGTCCGGATGGGACTCTACTTGGCGTGGAAGGCAAGCTAGGCAATACGGATATGGATATCTCCTCCTTTGTAACCGACCTTGTGTAACCCTAGCCCCTCGGGTGTCTATATAAACCGGAGGGTTTTAGTCCGTAGGACAACATACAATCATACCATAGGCTAGCTTCTAGGGTTTTGCCTCTCTGATCTCGTGGTAGATCTACTCTTGTAATACTCATATCATCAAGAACAATCAAGCAGGACATAGGGTTTTACCTCCATCAGGAGGGCCCGAACCTGGGTAAACATCGTGTCCCCTGCCTCATGTTACCATCCGCCTTAGACGCACAGTTCGGACCCCCTACCCGAGATCCGCCGGTTTTGACACCGACATGGGTGCTTTCATTGAGAGTTCCACTGTGTCGCCACCATAAGGCTTGATGGCTCCTTCGATCATCGCTAGTGATGCGGTCCAGGGTGAGGCTTCCCTCCCCGGACAGATCTTCATATTCGGCGGCTTTGCACTGCGGGCCAATTCGCTTGGCCATATGGAGCATATTGAGAGCTATGCCCCTGGCCATCAGGTCAGATTTGGAAATTTGAACTCCACGGCCGACATCCGCGGAGACTTGATCTTCGACAGATTCGAGCCCAGGTCGGACGCGCCGTACAGTCTTGACGAGCATGACGTAACTCTGTCGTCGGACAGTGTTCGGGAGATCGCATCCGCAGCTACTCCGTCCATCAATCCGGAGCAAGTCGCGCCATCCGAGAGCGGAGGGATGGACCCCGCCATGGAGGCCGCACTCTCAGTGGCGATAGAGCCGGATACTGACTTCACCCCTTACGAGAGTCGTGTCGCCAAACCACCGGATTCATCTTCGGCCATGGACTCCAAGCTGCTCATATCCGTGCCCGTCGAGTCCGACTGGGCGCCGATCATGGAGTTCACCTCCGCGGACATCTTTCAGCACTCACCCTTCGGGGATGTGCTAAATTCATTAAGGTCTCTCTCCCTGTCAGGAGAACCTTGGCCGAACTATGTCCGGCTAGAATGGGATGCGGATGATGAAGAAATTTGCTGTCCACCCACCACCCACTTAGTAGCCAGTGTCGATGACTTAACCGACACGCTTGACTTCGACTCCGAAGACTTCGATGGTATGGACGACGAAGCTAGAGACGAACAGGATCCACCGCCCTTGGGGCACTGGACCGCCACCTCATCATATGATATATACATGGTGGACACCACCAAAGAAGCCAATGGCGACGAGAAAGCGGAGGATGACCCCTCCAAGAAGCAACCCAAGCGCCGACATCAGCGGCGCCGCTCTAAGTCCTGCCACAGCAAGAGCAGTGATACCGGCACAGGAGATAATAACACTCCGGATAGCGCCGAAGAAAACATAAATCCCCTCCAGCACAGTGCAGAGCTAGAGGACGAACAAGCTAGCCCCCCAGAGCAGGCAGCAGATGGAGAACCGGAGGAGGACAATTACATGCCTCTCTCCGAAGATGAGGCGAGCCTCGGCGACGACGAGTTTATCATGCCTGAGGACCCCGTCGAGCAAGAGCGCTTCAAGCGCCGGCTTATGGCCACGGCAAGTAGCCTAAAGAAGAAACAACAACAGCTTCAAGCTGATCAAGACTTGCTAGCAAACAGATGGACTGAAGTCCTTGCGGCCAAGGAGCATGAACTCGAGCTCCCGTCCAAGAGTTACCCAAAACGCAGGTTGCTACCTCACCTCGAGGAGGAAGCATTGAAACCTCATTCACCAGTTTACGATGCGGCTGACCGGCCACTACACGACCGAGCCAGAGAGGCGTTTCAGCCTAAAGTTCAGACCGCACCCCGTCGCCACTCAGTTAAAAATACTAAGGCCTGGGGCAACACAGAGGACCTGCGAGACATCTTGGACAGTAAGGCAAAAATCGCCCGGTCAATATACGGGACACGAGCGCGTGTGCCCACACGGGACGATGATCATCGCGTCGGATACGCCAAGAGTAAATCCGGCCGGGCCGAATACAGCAGACAAGACTCATACGAACTACGTCGGGATATAGCCCAGCACAGAGGCGCCGCACACCCCCTATGCTTCACTGATGAAGTTATGAATCATGAATTCCCGGAGGGTTTCAAACCCGTAAATATCGAATCATACGACGGTACAACAGATCCCGCTGTATGGATTGAGGATTTCCCACTTCACATCCACATGGCTCGCGGTGATGATCTACATGCCATCAAGTACCTCCCACTAAAACTCAAAAGGACCAGCCCGGCATTGGCTGAATAGCTTGCCAGCAGATTCATTTGGCAGTTGGGAGGATTTGGAAGATGCATTTCTTGACAACTTCCAGGGCACTTATGTGCAGCCACCAGATGCCGATGACCTGAGCCACATAACCCAGCAGCCAGGGGAATCGGCCAGACAATTCTGGACACGGTTCCTGACTAAGAAAAATCAAATTGTAGATTTTCCGGATGCAGAAGCCCTAGCGGCATTCAAGCACAACATCCGCGATGAGTGGCTCGCCCGCCACCTCGGCCAGGAGAAGCCGAAATCTATGGCAGCCCTCACAATACTCATGACCCGCTTTTGCGCGGGCGAGGACAGCTGGCTGGCTCGCAGCAACAACACATCAAGGAATCCGGATACCTCGGATACCAAAGACGTTAATGGTAGGCAGCGTCGTAATAGAGCAAAGCGCCGCAGTAACGGCGATAACACCGAACATACGGAAGTCAATGCCGGATTCAGAGGCTCTAAATCCGGTCAGCGGAAAAAGCCATTTGAAAGAAATACTCCGGCTCCATCCAGTCTAGATCGCATACAAGATCGCTCGTGTCAAACCCACGGCACCCCTGACAAACCAGCCAATCACACCAACAGAGAATGCTGGGTGCTTAAGCAGGCCGTCAAGTTAAATGGCAAAAACAAGGACAAGGGGCTGCATAGCGATGACGAGGAGGAGCCTCGGCCGCCGAACCCAGGAGGACAGAAGGGGTTTCCCCCACAAGTGAAGACAGTGAACATGATATACGCAACCCACATTCCCAAGAGGGAGCGGAAGCGTGCACTAAGGGACGTCTACGTGATGGAGCCTGTCGCCCCGAAGTTCAACCCATGGTCTGCTTGTCCGATCACCTTCGACCGCAGGGACCACCCCACTAGCACCCATCACGACGGATCCACCGCACTGGTCCTAGACCCCATCATTGACGGATTTCACCTCACTCGAGTCCTTATGGATGGCGGCAGCAGCCTGAACCTGCTTTATCAGGATACAGTGCGAAAAATGGGTATCGATCCCTCAAGGATCAAACCCAGCAAAACCACCTTTAAAGGCGTCATCCCAGGTGTAGAGGCCCATTGCACAGGCTCAATCACACTGGAACTGGTCTTCGGATCACCGGATAACTTCTGAAGCGAAGAGATAATCTTCGACATCATCCTGTTTTGCAGTGGCTATCATGCACTGCTCACACGGACATCATTTGCAAAATTCAATGCAGTGCCGCATTACGCATACGTCAAGATCAAGATGCCAGGACCTCGCGGGGTCATAACAGTAAATGGAAACACAAAACGCTCGCTCCAAACAAAAGAGCACACTGTGGCCCTTGCAGCAGAGGCACAAAGCAGCCTGTTCAGGCAGACCACTCATTCGGCGTTACAGCCCCCGGACACCTTCAAGCGAGTCCAGAAAAATCTGCAACAGGATCGCCTGGCGCGATCAACGCTCTCCTAGCAATCCGGCCCCCGTCCCAGTCCTAGTGCAGCGACAAAATTCGTGCCGCGCGTACATAACTATACATTAAAAATACCATGGACATAGGCGGGGGCACAATCAGGACTCACCCCACATTGTGGCTTAACCACACCAGGGGCTGTATACCTTTGACATTCCTTTTCTCTTTTCGGGCCTAACTCTTCGGAAGCCCTTTCTGGCAGTCCGATTGCCGGACACATTCCGGAAGCAACAACCAAGGCGGCAAGAAGCTAGGATGAACACGGGAACCGCCAGGTGGTCTCTAGTAATACTTGATATACCCGTTTTTCAGTATTTATGCGTAGCTTGCCTTGGGATAGGACATTTCGGATTGTCCTACTTTATGCTTATTGCACTAGTTGTACCAGTACGCTTCGACGTATTATTCAAATAACAATGCATATTATTAATCTGTCATTGCATTATTTAAGTTTTTCTCTTTCTCTTATATCTCCATTTACGACATTCCGCACCTGCACGCTCAGGTGCGGTCAGTACGCCAGGGGCTCTCGTTTACCCCGTAATACGGCACAAGAATTCCGAACACTTTCGACAGCGCGACACCCCAAACTTATAGCATTATATGCATCAGCTCCGAATCATGTCTTGGGTCAAATATTGGGTTGCCTGGCTCCCATGCTTTGGTACCTTATGTTCCGCTATATCGGCTAAGGTAGCGGTGGGAGAACTACTGCAATTGTGTCCCGGTTCTTCCGGACGAGCACCTCAGTAGAGAAAGCCAAAAACTGACTATCATGATAAGGCGAGAGACTGGTCGCTGTTCGAGAGGTCTCAAGTCCTTAAAGACTTTTTCCGCTTCGGGCGAGGAGTCGGCCTTGTCCGGCTTAGGCGTGTATAGCGCCCCAAATTCGGCCCTCCGAATACCAGGGGATTCGCCAAAAATTTAAAATCATAGACTTCTATGGCTAAGTGAGAGTGATAAAGCATTATAGTACGATTGCCTCGTTCGTTGCGTTGAGCACCTCCCTTGAAGGACCCAAAATTGGGGTAAAGAGTGTTTAGATTTACCCCGAACACCCAAGTACTAGTTACATGGGGGCAGAAGCCGACAACTGGCCAACTCTCAGATTTTATAAATGGCCGCACAGAAGGTAATATTTTAAATTAAGAAAGCATCGCATGGCGCAAAAGAACTCATTTGATATTACAGGATCACATGGGCATGTTCATTCAAAGATTAAATCCTTGGCACACTCATCCACCACTAAGCGGGAACCCTTCAGGACGCTCTCATAATAATTCTCGGGGTAGCGATGCTCCTTGCCCTCTAGCGGCCCCTCCTTCACAAGCTTCACGACGTCCAGCTTCGCCCATTGCACCTTCGCCCGGGCAAAAGCCCTGCGTGCACCTTCGATGCAGACGGACCGCTTGATGACCTCAAGCCATGGGCAAGATTCCACCAGCCGCCTCACCAGATCGAAGTAGCTGCCGGACAGGGGTTCGCTCGGCCACATACGTACTATAAGGCCCCTTATGGCCTGTTCGGCCGCCTTGTGAAGTTCGACCAACTACTTCAGCTGGTCGCTCAAGGACACGGGGTGTTCGGTCCCAGTATACTGAGACCAAAACAACTTCTCTGTTGAGCTCCCCTCCTCAGCCCGGTAAAACTCCGCGGGATCCAACACACCGCGGGGAAGATCTGCAAACGCTCCTGGAGAGCTCCGAACTCGGGTAAGAAAAAGGAAAGTCTCCTTCACATGCTTGCTTTGCATATTGAATGCCTTACCCGCTGCTATCTTCTTCACCGCATCAATCTCCTGGAGGGCCTTGTGGGTTTCGGCCTTGGCGCTCCGGACGTTTTCAAGGGCCTGCGCGAGCTCGGACTCTCACGTCTTGGAGTCAAGCTCCAAGGACTCGTGCTTTTTGGCGAGAGCCTCGAGCTCTTGCTGCACCTCACCCACTCGGGCTTCTTGTCTCTCCCGTTCAATGCGTTCTTTGGCCGCTTTGTCTTCGGCCGCGGACAACGCCTTCCTCAGGGTCTCCACCTCGGTCGTGGCCCCTGACAAATTCATGATGATCCTATTACTCTACAATGAACTTCTTTTTAACTATATAAACTGGGGTATATCTTACCTTTGCTCTCTTCGAGCTACCCCTTGGTAAGGCCGAGCTCGTCCTCAGACCGCTTCAGGGCCTGCTTCAGTGAGAGACCTCCACAGTACCTGCGGTAGCGGCCAGCAGGGAAGCCTGCACATACACATAGACATACTCTAATTAGACTCCTGAGTTCACATTTGATACTCTATTTGGCTTTTCTTCGCGAATGCTGAACAGAGCATCAGGGGCTACTATCTATGCGGTAATATTTTTATTATTTTGAATGCTTACATCAAAGCCTGTTAGGAGGCTGGCGCAAGCTTCGGTCAGTCCGTTCTTGGCGGACTGAACCTTCTTGACCACCGCACTCATGATAGTGCAGTGTTCTTCATTGATGGAAGCGCTGTGAAGCGCTTCCAACAAGTTGTCCGGTGCCTCTGGTTGGATAGAGGACACCGGCACGGATGGTTGGCCCCCCTTAATGGGGGACCGCCTGCCGGAGTCCGGAACTATCAAAGGTTCTGGCGCAGTGTCCGGCTAGGGCCCGAACTCAAAGCCCGTAGGAGCCTCGCTCCCTTAGTACTCAGGGTCCGGGAGGTCGCCGTGAGGCGCCCCCAGGGTCACCTCCCCTTGGGTCGGTGCCTTTTGAGACACCACCTCGGTGTTGTCCGTAGGGCAAGGGGTGGAAGCCGACGGAGGAGAACCGATGTTCATATCCGACGAGCCGAAAGAGCTGCTCGACGAGGATACGTCGAGATGAGCTCGGGCCGGACTGCATAATCATGTTCGGCATGAGCAAAGGTAGTACAATAAAACATACCATGAAGTACTATGGTGTCCTGACACTTATGAATTCGCCAGGGGCTTGTTACTGGGTAGCCACTCGTCGCTGCTGTCGGCGGCCATCGTGGCCCAGTCCGGAGGGAGGGTCTTTCCCTTCTTGGACCCTTCGGCCTCCCCGGATGGGTCGGCCTTCCTTTTCTTGTCTCCCCCGGCTGGGAGGGGGAGAACTTTTCTCCTCCTCCTTGTTTTCGTGGTAGGAGTGCGCGTCGGACTCATCGGACGATGAGTCCGATAGAACCACCTTGCGCCGGAGACCCTTTCGGGTCCCCGCGGCCTTCTTCTTGGCCGTCTTTTCCGGCACCTCGTAAGGTGCCAGAGTCAGCATCTTCGTTAGAAGAGCGTTTGCAGGATCTTCGGGCAGGGGGGCTGGGCAATCAAGCTGCTCTGATGTCTTTATCCAGTCCTGTTAATGACATGAAAGCTTAGATCCAGCACATAACCAAACCAGGGCACATAAATACCCTGAGATATATAAAAGCCTACCGGATGGGTGTGGCGCTTTGTGCTGAGTCCGCGGTCCTCGGTGAGGGAGGGAGGCATATCGGCGCCCTTGAACAGCACCCTCCAGACGTCCTCGTGTGTCGTGTCGTAGAGCTCTCGCAGCATCTGGTGCTGGGCCGAGTCGAACTCCCACAAAACAAATTCCTGTCGTTGGCACGGAAGGATCCGGCGGAAGAGCATAACCTGGACCACGTGGACGAGCTTAATTTTCTTGTTCGTCATGTTCTGGATGCAGGTCTGGAGTCCGGTCAGCTCTAACGAAGAACCCTAGGACAGGCCCTTCTTTTTCCAGGAGTTGAGCCGCGTGGGGATTCCGGATCGAAATTTGGGGGCCGCCACCCAGTTGGAGTCGCGCGGCTCGGTGATGTAGAACCACCCCGATTGCCACCCCTTTATGGTATCCACGTAGGTACCCTCGAGCCAGGTGACATTAGGCATCTTTCCCACCATGGCGCCTCCGCACTCTGCTTGCTGGACACCACCACCTTCGGTTTGACATTGAAAGTTTTTGGCCATAGGCCGAAGTGGGGCCTGATGCGGCGGAAGGCCTCGCACACGACGATAAACGCTGAGATGTTGAGGATGATGTTGGGGGCCAGATCATGAAAATCCAGCCCGTAGTAGAACATGAGCCCACGGACAAACGGGTGGAGAGGAAATCCCAGTCCGCGGAGAAAATGGGTAAAAAAAATACCCTCTCATGGGGTTCGGGCGTGGGGACGATCTGCCCCGCATTCGACAGCCGGTGCGCGATATTCGCAGCTAGGTATCCGGCTCCCCGTAACTTTTTGATGTTTTCCTTCATGACGGAGGAAACCATCCACTTGCCTCCTGCTCCAGACATGCTTGGAGTCGTTTGAGAAGAAGAACGCGAGCTTGGGCGCTAGAGCTCGAGTGTGCAGGAATGGGTAAGCGAGAAGGAAGAAGGCGTGGGTGTAAAAAGTAAATCTTTGTCCCTTTATAAGGGCGGAGGAGGCGATGAGTCTCCCCACTTGCCTGGCAAAACCTCTTATTCCCCAGGCTCCGCAATTGATGGCACGGTTGGGTTACCCACGTCTGTATTGATGAGAATCCCGTGATAAGGGGAACACGATCTCTGCTTTTACAAGACGTATCAAGAAAACCGCCTCGCGATATGTGCGGAGCTGGTTGAGAAAAGCGGTGATAACCGGGCCATGACGTGATGTCATACTATCAAAACGTGTCAACAGATTATATTTGTGGAAGTATTATTCTCTCTACGATGGTATGTGGAACTTATTTTGCAGGGTCGGACACTATCCTTGCATTCAAACTCTTCCATGGTGTATTCGGAGGAGGAACCCGCCTTGCAATGCTAAAGACAACACTGCGCGCCGGACTCGTCGTCATTGAAGCCTGGTTCAGGGGCTACTAAGGGAGTCCTGGATTAGGGGGTCTCCGGACAGCCGGACTATATCCTTTGGTCGGACTGTTGGACTATGAAGATACAAGATCGAAGACTTCGTCCCGTGTCCGGATGGGACTCTACTTGGCGTGGAAGGCAAGCTAGGCAATACAGATATGGATATCTCCTCCTTTGTAACCGACCTTGTGTAACCCTAGCCCCCTCCGGTGTCTATATAAACCGGAGGGTTTTAGTCTGTAGGACAACATACAATCATACCATAGGCTAGCTTCTAGGGTTTAGCCTCTCTGATCTCGTGGTAGATCGACTCTTGTAATACTCATATCATCAGGAACAATCAAAGCAGGACGTAGGGTTTTACCTCCATCAGGAGGGCCCGAACCTGGGTAAACATCGTGTCCCCTGCCTCCTGTTACCATCCGCCTTAGACGCACAGTTCTGGACCCCCTACCCGAGATCCGCCGGTTTTGACACCGACAACCGAGAAGAACATGGAGAAGAGGGGGAGGCATGCACGGGCCTAACCTAGCTACTCAGCAGCGGCCGATGCCCAAGCCCGGCATCTCGCGAAGGACCAACCCTGGATTGCCAAGATAAGTTTCATGCTCGGGTCGACCAACCGTTACAGCGTAGAGTTCTCATTTGTGTTGCCCTGCTGTGGCGACGTAGTCTCCCTCTCTTACCTCTCGGTGGTCACTTGCACGCCAACAGGGACCTCCTGAGCATCGCGTCTCAGGGGCTCTTACTGGACCTTGGGCCGCTCACCTTCTGGCCTTGACCATGGCATCACGACCTGGCATACCAGCGACGGCTGAAGCCTGCCTGGGGATCGGGACCTGTCGGCGTAGAGCACCACGCCGTCGCGAGGTTGGAAAGGGGAAACCGAGCCGGAGCGGAGCGTGCACATGCACAACTTCATGATAAGGATGATATCAACAAAGGACATTATAGATGCCTTACACACCCCAGCAGGGTCCGTTTCTACATGCGTCGAACGATGCCGTCGCCGTCATCAACAGTGGGCCACGAGAGGCCGGCGCCAACCCCATTCAGATCATCGACGGCGGCGGCCAGACGCTGCAGCCTTGCTCCGGGCACGACGGAAGCTCGGGGGCACGTAGCTGTCGTCGCTCGTCTCCGGAGACTCAACGAGCTCGGGAGAGTCGCTGGACCACCAGGAGTCGCCGCTGTCATTGGAGGAGCTGCAGGCGAGGCCTGCGGCAGGCCCAGCGCCCATCGCTGCACCATCCTGGTGACCTGCTTCAGGGCAGCACTCCAGGCGGCGGCCTTCCTCGTCGAGGACCTTGTAGACCAGCACGGAGGCGTCGTCGTACTCGAAGTGGATCGTGAGGGCGCCCTCCGTGCGGCAAACTCGGGCAATCTCGCCCCAGCCTCGGGTCATGAAGATCCTCCCGGAGGCGACGACTTCAATTTCCGCTCCAGTCGCGGGGGTGTTGCAGTCGGTGTGCTGCAGCCAAAGCTCGAGGGGTCCCCTTGGTGGCATCTCTGCAGAGAAGAAGGAAGGGAAGCGAATCCAAGTGCTCGGGGGCATCGCCACCCACAGCACAAACTCGCGCGAAGAGTCCGCAGCATGGACCCCTAGGGTGATGGCGTGCGCCTCCGCGGCACGGCGGCCTTGGCCCTGGCGCGGGCGGCGGCGCTCACCGCTCCTCCCTCCGGAATCATCGGCGTGAGCATACAAGGGCAACGGGTACCCAAGAGGCGGCCTCTCGTACCACGGCCGTGACACCACCGGCCTCACGACCATCTCGCGGCGATGGGACCTCCTCTTCTTCGGCGAAAGCAGCTCGGGCTCGTTGAGGGGAGCCTTGGCCTTTTCCGCGGCCGAGAACCTCTGAATCGGCGCCATGACTGCACCAGCAATGAGTGGAGCAAGGAAGGAGGAGATGCGGGAGAGCCAGAGGAGAGACGGGTGATGGGGCTCCGCCCCCACCTCCCATTTATAGCCAAAGGGAGGCCAACCAACTCCCTCCATGATCTAAGGTAATAATGATGGTTTTTCCTTGCATGCAGCAGGGACTCATCAAGTTGGGCAGTTGCCGAGGCTGCGTGGGGAAGCGAAGATGCCCACGTCCAATGAACCGCCACGTGTCAACCAAGGCCACAGGCTATTGGGGCCCACGGCGCTCCGCACTTGCCCCTTGGATTCCCCTCGATGCCAAGCCCGAGCGTGCCTTGGGCCCGGGGGCTACTGTCGGTGTTCTGGGAACAGGGGTCCCCAGACTTGCCTGCCTGCGGCCCATGGCGTGGCACGGCGAGCAGGCCCGTATGGCCCGTCTTCATCAACAAGAATTCAAGACCCTCACGAGGGGCCAAGCCTCGCGAGGTGGGCGATGCAAGACCTCCTCAGGAGCGGCCTCACCAAGCTGGCTCGCGAGGGGCGGGGAGGTCAAGGCCAGGCAAACCTCGCGAGGTTCCAATGACGTGAGCCATGACGATCGAGACCAGGCGGGTGCCAGCGCTCACAGTGTCCTTGTTTCCTCTTTAGTGTTAAGGAGGCATGCGCAGACGAAGAGTACCGAGGCGTCAAGCAAAGGTTTCCATATCGGTGCAATGAGACCAAGACTAGCAAGACGGCAAGACGGAGGTCACTATGGAGCCCAAGACGGCATCACCACCAGAGCCTTTGGCAGGCGAAGACTGCTTTTGTCAGGATAGCTTGTACTAGCTGTCCCCTTGCAAATTGGCCCTTGTTGGCTCCCTTCCTGCTAAATATTTGGGGAGAGGACCAAGGCCTCTATAAATAGGACTAGCCACCACAGTAGAGAGGGAGACCAGATCGACCTCACCTTAGAGCTGAGCCATTCCATCCTTAGCCACACACCAACCAAGCACAAGAACACCTCACCTCAGGAGGCTGTTCTTCCCCTTGTACTGTTCATCATCAGCCCAAGAGGCAATCCACCACACCACACTGGAGTAGGGTATTACACCGCAACGGTGTCCTGAACCAGTATAAATCTTGTGTCTTTTGTGTTGAGAGTTCATCAAGCTAGCCTTTGAGATCGCGAAGTGCTCGAGGGCGTGATCGGTGAGGGAGAGATCTTCACGCGCACCCACAGTGTTCGAACCTTAAGGGTTTTGCCGGAACCCGAAATCCGACACATACTAAATGCCTCTGCATATTTAGTACTCCTATCCGCAAATAGAATCATTAAACAAGCAAACATATGTAAACAATGCAACCATAACAGCAATCTGCCAAAACAGTACAGTCTGTAAAGAATGCAAGAGTACTTCTTAAACTCCAAAAATTATGAAAATTGACCACACTGTAGAGAATTTATCATAGCTTATTTTGCAAAAAGTTTCAGCATTTTATCACATTGTGACTTTTCTAGGGTTTTTTTGCAACAACGATAAACTTTCTGTTTTGAAACAGCAACGTGTATACTTGCAAAATAAGCATGGTAAGGATATCCTTGACATTTTTATTGAAATGAAAGATGCAAAACATTATTCTAAATAACAGCAAGCAAATCGTAGCAAAATAAAATGACACTCCAAGCAAAACATATATCATGTGATGAATAAAAATATAGCTCCAAGTGAGGTTACCGATATTATTGGAGACGAAAGAGGGGATGCTTTCCGGGGCATCCCCAAGCTTAGTTGCTTGGATCTTCCTTGAATATTAACTTGGGGTGCCTTGGGCATCGCCAAGCTTAGGGTCTTGTCACTCCTTATTCTCCCCATATCGACATCTCACCCAAAACTTGAAAACTTCAATCACACAAAACTTACCGGAACTTCGTGAGATAGGTTAGTATGATATAGAGCAAACCATTTCACTTTGGTACTGTCAAAGACAAGATTCATAATTTTTTCCACACAATGCCTACTGTAGCATATCATTTCCACAATTTATATTGAGCAATATAAGCCATAGAAACAAGAAAACAAGCAAATTATGCATTGAAAACAGAATCTATCAAAAACAGAACAGTCTGTAGTAACCTGTAGTCCAACCATACTTACGTTACTCCAAAATTCTGAAAAATTAGGAAAATGTGGGAAATTTTTCTATTAATATTCTGCAAAAATAATTAGTAGTTTATCACGCTTCTGTTAAAACTGAGAATTATTTTCCTGAGTGCAAAAGTTTATGTTTTTCAGCAAGATCAAATCAAATATCACCATAGACCATCCCAAAGGCTTTACTTGGCACTTTATTGAAACTAAAGCAATAAAACATGCGACCGACTATTAAGATCCTCGCGACTATGGCATGGCGGTACGCTCTGCTCTCTCGCGACCTCCACTCTAATCAAAAGACTAAAGGCCCTTACTATAGTAGCATAATCATGTTAACACATAAAAACAGTAGGTAAAAGTGTTGGGTTGTCTCCTAACAAGCACTTATCTTTTATGCCTTTTAAGGTAGGGATGATCATTCCAATGATGCTCGCATGAAAGAAAAGAATTGAAACATGAAGAGAGCATCATGAAGCATATGATTAGCACATTTTGGTCTAACCCACTTCCTATGCATAGCGATTTTGTGAGCAAACAACTTATGGGAACATGAATCAACTAGCATAGGAAGGCAAAACAAGTGCAACTTCAAAGCAATCAACACATAGAGAAGAAACTTGATATTATTGAGACATGTAAGAGCATAAGTTCCTTCCTCATAATAATTTTCAGAAATATCATGAATGAATTCAACAATATAACTATCACATAAAGCATTCTTTTCATGATCCACAAGCAAAGAAATTTTATTACTCTCCACATAAGATAATTTATTCTCATCAATAATAGTGGAAGCAAATTCAACAAAATAACAATCATGTGATACTTGATTGGCATAATCAATTTGAGCATTAAAATCATGATGACAAGTTTCATGGTTATCATTATTCTTTATAGCATACATGTCATCACCATAATCATCATAGATATCAACTTCATTGTCATAGTCAATTGAAACCTCTTCTAAAATAGTGGATGTACAACTAAATAAAGTCATGACCTCTCCAAATCCACTTTCATAAATATTGTAATCAGATTCAACACCCTCCAAAATGGTGGGATCACTACTACCTAAACTTGACACTCTTCCAAACCCACTTTCATCAGTGTAATCATCATAATAGGAGGCATGCTATCATCATAATAAATTTTCTTATTGAAAGTAGAAGGAATCAAAGGATCATATTCATTAAGAAAAGCATCCCCAAGCTTAGGACAAGAATTATTTCAAATAAATCTTCAAACATATCATACTCATTAAACATAGCATCCCCAAGCTTGTGGTTTTGCATATTGTCATAATCATTCTTATCAATAGCATGAATGGCACCAATAGTATAGAAAACATTATTATCATATTCTTCCAAGAAAGTGTTAAAAATATTTTCAAGATCATAAGGGATATCGTTGTCTTCCCAATCATAATCATCACAACAAGCAATAGGCATAAAAAATCATCATCAATATCATCATCCTCCATCAACATATTTGATTCACCTTCATGAGGCACGATGGTGATGGGAGCAACATTATTTGGGAGAGATACCTTTTTACCTCTATTCTTTCTTGTTTTCTTCTTCTTCTTCACCACACCATGTGTGGGTTTAATTAATTTTCTCAAGCTTCTTGTTGAAGAGATTGATTGGATAGGAAGCTCCTCCTCATTACCTGATTCATCATAATAAACACTAGGAGGGTATTGGGAACTATTTTCCCTTTCATTAGTACTCTCTTTATATTCTATTTGTTTTCTTGTCTTTAGATAGTTGGCAATATAAGGATTCTCAATGCAATTTACCACACAAAACATATAAATTTCCTCTATATCAAAATCAAGAAATCTCTCAGGATTTGGAAAACCCTAGTCATATGTTTCATTTCTTCGTACCCCAAAAGAAGAATAAGCTCCTTATGATGCTCAAGGGAAATCAAGTTATCACAATTTTTGGATACGATTTGATCATGAAACAATTTGCATTGGAGATTTAAATGAGCATGTTCATTGAAAAGTTCACCAGGATGGCAAAAAAATTACATCTTTCAGCATAATCATCTAGCCTCTCTTGCAACTTCTTCATTTCTAAATATTTATTCTTCTTACAAAATCTATCTTCCCTTTTTGATGTGCAAATGCATTCCCAATTCACTCTGCAAAAATTGACATGCTTATAAGAAACATTTTTGTCATGACTTGTGCAAGCATCATTAGCATTTTGGATATTCAAAGAATTCATACTAACAACATTCCAATCATGCTCATCATTCAAATATTTTGTGCCAAACATTTCATTGACTTCTTCTTCTAACAATTGAGCACAATTTTCCGAACCATCATTTTCAAGAAAGATATTATAAAGATGATCAATAATATGATGCAACCTCAATTCCATTTTTTGTTTTCTTTTATAAACCAAACTAGTGATAAAACAAGAAATTAAAAGATTCAATTGTAAGATCTAAAGATATACCTTCAAGCACTCACCTCCCCGGCAACGACGCCAGAAAAGAGCTTGATGTCTACCACGCAACTTTATTCTTGTAGACACGTGTTGGGCCTCCAAGCACAGAGTTTTGTAGGATAGTAGAAATTTTCCCTCAAGTGGATGACCTAGGGTTTATAAATCCGTGAGAGGTGTAGGATGAATATGGTCTCTCTCAAACGACCCTGTGACCAAATACAAGAAATCTCTTGTGTCCCCAACACACCCAATACAATGGTAAATTGTATAGGTACGGTGCACTAGTTCGGCGAAGAGATGGTGATAAAAGTGTAATATGGATGGTAGAAATATATTTTTATAATCTGAATAAATAAAAACATCAAGGTAACAAATAGTAAACGGGCACAAAAACGGTATTGCAATGCTTGAAAATGAGGCCTAGGGTCCATACTTTCACTAGTGCAACCTCTCAATAGTGCTAACATAGTTAGATCATATGATTGTCCCTCAAAGTGCAATAAAGAATCACTCCCGAGTTCCTATTAGTGGAGAACAAAAGATAGAAATTGTTTGTAGGGTACGAAACCACCTCAAAGCTATTCTTTTCGTGCAAGCTATTCAAGACTTCGTACTAAAATAACACAAAGTTATTCTTTCCATTCGATCTATCCTAGAGTTCATAGTAAATTAACACCAAAGAAAATTCATATTCATAATACTCAATCCACACAAAGAACTATAAGGAGACCCCAAAGTTTCTATCGGAGAAAAGATAATAAAAACATGCATCAACCCATATGCATAGATTACCCCAATATCACCGTGGGAGTCCGCAAGTTGAGTGCCATAATGTATATCAAGTGAATCAATATGATACCCCATTATCACATCAAGTATTCATACTGCAAGACATACATCATGTGTTCCCAAATCTGAACATTCAATCCGACATGAAAAAACTTAAAAGGGTAAAGATTCAATTCATCACAACAAGAGTATAGAGGGGAGAAACATCATATGATCCATCTATGTTAACAAAGCCCATGATCTAGATCATGAGAGAGAGAGAGATTAAACACATAGCTACTAGTACAAACTCTCAGCCCTGAGGGTGGACTACTCCCTCCTCATCGTGGTGGCCGCCGGGATGATGAAGATGGCCGCCAGAGATGATTCCCCCCTCCGGCAGGGTGCTAGACAGGGTCTAGATTGGTTTTCGGTGGCTATAGAGCCTTGCTGCGGCGGAATTCTGATCTAGGTTTACCCCGAAGGGTTTCAGAATATTTGGGAATTTATAGTGCAAAGAAGGGGCACGGAAGGCCATTGAGGTGAGCACAACCCACCAGGGCGCGCCCTAATGGGTTGTGCCCCCTCGGGGCACCCACCGGGTGCAGCTCTGGTCCATAAAAATCCTTAAAAAGTTTCGCGGTGTTTGGACTCCGTTTGATATTGATTTTCTGTGATGTAAAAAACAAGCAAAAAACAGCAACTTGCACTGGGTCAATAGGTTAGTCCCAAAAAATGATATAAAGTTGCTATAAAATGATTGTAAAACATCCAAGAATGATAATGTAACATCATGAATACTTTATAAATTATAGATACGTTGGAGACGTATCAGTGGGCTCGGTGATGACCCCCATCATGCCGCCCTGGCGGTCTTGGTCTTGTTGCATGGAAATGGAAACCTTTGGCTGATTCCTTGGGACTCTATGCATGCGCTTGCCTCCTTAGAACCAAAGAGGAAACTGTTGTATTACGCCCGCTGGCGGCCGCCTGGCCTTGGTCGTCATGGCTTGCGTCATCCGAATCTCATGAGGTGCAGGCTTGCATAGAGATCTCCGCTCCTCGGGAGCCAGCCTGAGGAGGCCGCTCCTTCTGGAGGTCTTGGTGTCGTCCGCCTCGCGAGGCTTGGCCCCTCGTGAGGGTCTTATGTTGTCGATGATGAAGGTGGGTTGTACCAGGCTGTCGGTGGAGCCATGCCATGGGCCGCAGGTAGGCAAGTTTGGGTACCTCGTTCCAAGAACACCCACAACTCTTGTTCTAAGTCGCCTTGCCTTGCTAGGCAAGTCTCCATTGGGCGGCTTACACCTCCGGATCATGCTTCGTCTCCGGGTCTCGGGCCTTCAGCTGGCCCACGTTATAAGCCGCCTCCAGGCTTTGTCTTAGCTCCTTGGGCCTTTCTAAGCCTCATAGTTGAGTCGCCAACAGCGTAACCCGGCCCCTCCTGGGCGGGTTACACTGTGGGGTTATATCCCCAACATTAGGCCCCAGATTGATTTGAACTTGTTCATGTCAATCTTCATCCTCTGGTTGGTGAGTCTTCTTCAATTCTTCTAAAGCTTGACCTTGGACTGATCTTCATGACCCGCCATAATAAAAGATGACATCATTTTATTAAATTTAGAAAAAACCTCATGAAGTCACAACAGATCTTTGCATTAACCAGCCATTTCGAAAATCTAGGCGCCTCTCATTCTATAGTAATTATTATGCCTCCTCGATCTTTGCGCAATTCGTTTCGCTGTTTTATCTTTTCCCTTATATATAGGCACGGGGGACCTGCCTTTTCACTTTTTACCCCCATCGCCTCCTCTTCTTCTCTTCCTCGTGTCGTCCGTCGTGACCAGAGCTCCGCCACCCCAGCCGAACTTCGCCAGCAACTCCGCCAAGGCCACTGCATCAACCTGTTGGGACCAGAGATCCGCGGCGCTCGTCCGCTCTTCATCAACACCGCCAGGTATCATTCTTCTCCTTTCTCAGATCCACATTACGGCACCTAAGTTCTTAGAGTTCATCAGTGTTTATATGAGTTCATCCAGCTTGCGTATAGAACCCATATTTCAATCCAAAAATGCTATGAGAATAACACGGTAGTGGTCTGGCCTTCATCTTGTATCCAGATTAGATCTTTTTTTTCAAAATCAACACATAGCTTGTCAGTTCCTCCACTGCTGCACTCTAGGTTTAGCAATTATTCACTTTTTCTAAACTGTTGTAGATCCCTGAATATATTTGAAACCTGCAAAACTTGTTTGCCCCATACTTAGCAAAATTTTAACAACCTTGGATCCGTAGATAATTGAACGACCCTTCATTGTTCGGGCGGTTTAATAATGAATTTGTAACCCCGCCAAGAATTCCAAAGCTTGTTCTTCCAATTAACCCGCCAACATGTTGCCGGCTCATACTTTCATAACTTACCCACCACATTCTTATATCTTTGATAATCACCTCAATCCATCGCTAGGGCGGCTCATAATTTCTCAACTTTTCAATGTACACGTAGTCTTCTAACCATAATTAGCTCATTATTGCTAAAATATCATGTAAGCACTTTGGTAGCTTACCATTGCAATCTTAACCCGCCATGTCTTTATTCCTTGGTCACAACTCTTTAACCCGGCCAATCATGACTAAAACTCCCACTTCCTATGACTGTGAAGCCTCCCAAGTCTTAGAGCTCATGCTCAATGAATTTGTGGATATGGGTGTCTTGCCGGCCAAAGAAGTTGTTCACTGCTAGGTTCCCAGTCCTGAAGTTACTCCACAACCCGGAGAGGGTGAAGTGGTAATCTTTGTAGACCACCTTCTCCGTGGCTTTTCACCACCCAGGTCAATGTTTTCCGGAATGCTTTGCATTTCTATAACCTTCATCCTCAAGACATCGGCCCCAACTCTGTCTCCAACCTATGCCAGTTCCAAGTATTCTGTGAGGTGTATCTGCAAGAAGATCCTACCATTGACCTATTCAAGGATTTCTTTTATATCAATCGCCAGACTAAGATGACAGATGGACCTAGTCTAGAACTTGGAGGTGTTTCCATCCAACGGCGAAGAGACGTGACCTTCCCCTCAGCTGTCTTACTGAGCCATCCCAAAGGTTGGAACCACACTTGTTTTTACTAAAAAAAATAGTACCCTAGCTGAAGAGAACCCCTTGCCGGGTTATCGCCCCTACCGGCTCAGTATAAACACCGAGCTTCCAGGTCGATTGACTGCCACAGAGCGTGCTCAATATGTGCCCACTTTTTCAAAGATAAGGGCCTTAATAGCCAACGGCTTAACTAGAGTCGATTTGACCCATTGTTGGGTATCCTAGAGGATCTTGCCTTTAAGCCGGCGCGGCAGCTTAATGTGTGAGTATACTGGTGATGTGAAGGATCCGCAACGCTATAATCAAAAGCCTTTGACTGACAAGGAAATCGATGAGATTGTTAAGTCCTTGCTTGGAGAGCCTCAAGAGAATTGCAATAAGGCAGGGATGAACCCCTTCTACACTCTTAACCCGACCCCTCCATTAAGTACTTATATTAACTCCTCCTCTTACTCATTAATTCTTCATACTTTATCCCATTTAAACTGCTGCCAATATGTATGTACATGTAGGCTAGTCATGCTTTCTGGAGGAGGAAGATAATAGCTGCTCCCCTACCAAAAAAGAATAAAGGAGTGAAGACTCGGGCTCCGAGTCGTCCCAAGAAGAAGACAGCCAAAGAGCTACTCGATCTAGATGACTCGGAGGTACAACTTGACCCCCTTGGTCTTCTTTTCATGCAACTTATTAATGTTGATTCCTCTTAGGACGATGTGGAGACAAGCCAGGCCGACGCAGAAGAGGTAATTCCTGTATCCTCCGACTCAGAACCCTCGCCAAGAAATAAAACATGGCGGGTCATCAGCAAAGTAAGATTTTCTCACCCTCTTGCTTAGTTGGACCCAAACTTTCTTTTGAAGAAACAACAACAAAAGTCCAGGCATCAGACTCGGAGTGGCGGCACTGAAGATCTTGTGGCCGTCTTATCCAACACCCCGGTTCCCCAAAAACATTGCAATGAGGTGCCTCATAGCCCTACTCTATCTCTTACACAAGCCGGTCTCATACGTCAACCTCTTAATCCTTCCGACTCAAGCTATCAGGGAACACCTCTTTCCTCTGGCGACTCAAGTGGAACTCAGATGCCTGTCTTCATTGTTGCACTGGGGTAAGTTGTTTCGTTCTTTGATAAAGAACTTGTGGTGATATACTCATAAGCTTTCATATCTTTGTCATAGAGCCAAGGCCAAGACTGGAAAGAAACAAAAGGTGGGCGGTTCTTCCAAAGCCCCCGAAGTTTCTGAGCCAGAGAAGCAAACACTGGAAACCGCTGAGATCCCCATCCAAGACCCCAAAGAGCCTGTTAATCAACAAAATGGTCCGCCTCCACAAACTTACGCGGCAGCCTTTGAGCCCATGGACACTGAGGTTAGTTCGGTAGCCAGCCATGACCCGCCAAGTCCTAAGTCGCCCTCTCCTGCCAAGTCAACTACAACAGCCTGGCTGGTGAAAATGTTAAAGAAGTTGCTGTTACCGGGTCGGCTTTTAAGGTGCCTGAAGATTCTAGAGTACTATCCAAGCACTTTGCTAAGGAAGAGACGCCTTCGTTGGAGAAAGGCAGGGTTAAACTGGATTTGGAAAACTATTCCTCTTCCAGTGCAAGCGAACTCCATGAAGGCTACTTAAGCCGCCTCCAAGCCATGACATGGAGGCCGGCTTAGTGAATCTGATGAAACAGAGATATGAGGTATGTTTTTAACCCCTTTCAGCCTTAGCATATATACATACTCATGTAGCCCCCAAGTCTTAAGTATAGGAAAAATATTGAGTATGCTTGAGACTTTATGAAAACTTCCAAAGTGTACCCCTCAAGGGTCGACTTATCTTGATAAGATGAGCCCGGTCTTCAAAATAAACACTTTGCATGAACCTTGCGTAGCCCCCAAGGGCTGGCTCATATTAATAAGAAGAATCGGATCTTCAAAATATCTACTTTGAATGAACCTCGCGTAGCTCCCAAGGGTCGGCTCATACTAATAAGATTAACTGAGTCTTCAAAATATGCATCTTAAAATAACCGCTTGTAACCCCCAAGGGTCAGGTTATCTTGAAAAGATAATGCGGGTCTCGTGCTTACTTACCATAAAAAATGTAGGCCCCAAGGGCTAGCTTATTGCTGAGCTAGGTCAAGATATAACTTGAAATGACCTACATTAGCCCCCAAGTGCCAAGTATATTGCTTGCAATGTTCTTGGGACTTGAACAAATAGTATTAGAATAAATCTGACCCATACTAAACTACAAATATGACCTCAAATCCTTCTTGCGGGAGGCAACTTGAAGAAGAATGTGGAGTTGCAATAGGTTGAGACCATCAAAGCTGAGTCAAATCTGAAATCTTCATTGGAAGATATTAAAAAGCTCAAGGCAAACTTTGATGCGGAAAGAAACATCTGGGAAATTGACAAAGTTGCACTACTAAAAAGAGCGGAAGAGGCTGAGAAGCAACTTAAGCCGGCCACTGACGAGCTTTCCGGTTTAAAACAACATATATCCCAAATGACATCCGCCATCTTTGGTAAGTTAAAACTTTTACTCAATTGAAGTTAATCATACATCAATGAAAAATGTTGTATCCCATGTGGCGACTCAAAATACCTGATTGCTTAACTCAACTGACTTGGTTTGCAATTGTATGACAGGTGCCAGAAGTGCCAACCTTGGCCAAATATGTTATTAAAGTTGAAGGCGGTTTATTCACTAACTGAGCAATTATACGCTGGAACTCTACACAACCTTGTGGCCTTATCAAATGGCAAGAAACCTCCAACCCTCATCAAGACTATGTTGGATCACCTTTCAACAGTGCCAGATCAAGTTGAAGAGCTTAAATTATCAATGGCCCGCGCAGGAGCCATTGTTGCTCTAAGACGGGCCAAAGCTTGGCAATCAAAGTTAGACCACTACCGATTTTCCGGAGTTCAACGATGATGGGTCGATCTTTGAAGAAGAGGACTTCAATAAATGCGTCAGAGAGATGCGGCCCTTGGCATGTAAGCTTACACAGGAGCTGGATCTGAGAAAGTACCAGCTGACTTATGATAGCAACAATGCTAAGATTAAGATGCCATCCCACGATGTTGTAGACCTTACTCCGCGAAGGCGTAAGCATATCTTCACTCCTGACCTTCACCTTCTGTTATACTTAACGATGAAGCAACATTTGAAGCTTTATGGCATCGACTGGGCATCGGCCAATCTCCAGATGGCCATCGACGAAGAGCTGGCACAGGATGACCCGGGGGCTTCAAGATCAAGGCACCAGGATGACAGCAACCCGGCGGGTTCTAACCTGGATGACATAGAGGCCGGCTTAGAGGGGCGATTAAACTCCAAAAACGCTTAAGCGAAAAACTTGCGGGCTCAGCTATAGCTGTGTAACAGTGTAGCTTAAAACAGTTATTTGCTTGTCATTCCTTCGTGCATGTTCTTATCAACTCGTGCTTCAACAACTTGAAATTTTGTGATCTTATCATATATATTGATAGTTATTCTTGCAATATTGCCAAAAGACTTGGGCAGCTTGTATAATCCGTCCAAGAGCCATTAATCCTTGAGCTGGCGACTTATAGCCATAATCGAGGGTGAGTTAAACAACTCAACAATCTAGGGCGACTTATAATCATCGCCAGTCTGTGAAAGGATCAGTTTGGCGATTTATAACTGCAATAAACTCAACATGGAGCAATATAACCCAGATCGATATTACCCGGCAACTTCTCATTTGTAAACAACTTCTGCAAAATAGAAATATAGAGTATGTATAACTCAAATATTTGTTAAGACGGCTTGTAATTAAGGCACGACCGAAACAGATTGATTTTTGGAAAAACTCAATTTTTTGCGTCAAAGAAGCTTCATCTTTAGAATGGTGCGACCACTGGACCTTGAGGAATTTGATTGCCTTCTGATGTGTGCGGTGTTCAGCTTGGTCGAGAATGCGGACCGGATGCTCTTTATAGGAGAGGTCCTGTTGCAATTCAAGCACTTCATGATCCACTGCACGGATTGGATCCTTGAAGCGGTAGCGGAGTTGTGACACGTGGAACAAATCGTGAACCTGAGAAAGGTTCGGTGCAAGCTCTAGTTGGTATGCCACTTTTCCACGCCTTTCGAGAATAGTGAATGGACCAATATAGTGAGGAGCTAGTTTGCCCTTGATCCCGAAGAGGTGAGCACCCTTCATTTGTGTAACTCGAAGATAAGCCTTTTCGCCAGGTTGATAGACCATGTCTTTGTGAGGATGGTCATACTGACTTTTCTGACGTGACTGAGCAGTCTTGAGATTCTCATGAATAATCAGACTTGTTCTTCGGCATGTTGGATAATATCCAAACTGAAGAGTGTATGTTCCCTAGTTTCTAACCTGTTCAGAGGGGTTCGGCACTTTCGTCCATATAACACTTTGAAGGGGGGCATTTTCAGACTAGCTTGATAGCTATTATTATACGAGAACTCAGCATACGGGAGAGATTCCTCCCATTTCTTGCCGAAGGAAATAACACACGCTTGAAGCATGTCTTCAAGGATTTGGTTGACGCATTCAACTTGTCCTTGCGACTAAGGATGAAACCCCATATTGAAAGACAGATGAGTTCCCATAGCTTCTTGGAAACTTGCCCAGAATCTTGAAGTGAATAAGCTGCCACGGTCTAAACTGATAACCAGTGGAATGCCGTGAAGTGAAACAATTCTGGATTAGAGAGTTGCAAGCTGACTAGCAGTGATCGTTTCTTTGACCGCCAGAAAATGTGCAACTTTAGAAAGCCGGTTAATGACGACAAGAATAGCATCATTACCTTTCTGTGATTTGGGAAATCCAGTGACGAAGTCCATTTCAACATCGTCCCATTTCCATTCAGGAATAGAGATAGGTTGCAGAGTTCCAACAGGCCTTTGATGCTCTGCTTTGATGCGATGGCAAACGTCACACTCAGCAACATAACGAGCAATGTCTTGCTTCATATTATACCACCAGAATCTCTGACGGATGTCTTGGTACATCTTTGTACTACCGGGATGAATAGACAAATGTGTATCATGAGTTTCTTTCATAACCTTTTGAGTCTAATCTAGGTTTTTCCTCGAACATGGTACCACTAGGCGGCCTTTGAAGTACAAGGCGCCATCATCGGCGATAGTGAAGAATGATGGCTTTCCTTCTACGAGATACCGCTTATCTTCTCGACTTCAGAGTCATAATATTGAATAGTCTTGATACCATCTACGATATCTGGTACGATAGCCAGGGTATTTATGGAACCCTGAGGAACAACACGAAGATTCATCTTTTGGAACTATGGGGGAGGGGAAGCGAGTGCACGAGGAGGGACAATATGGAGGTTCAGCTTTCTAAATTCTTCGACAAGGGATGAACTTTTCGAACCTGGAGGTGGTTGCAGTAAGACTTGCAGCTCAAGGCATCAGTCATTACATTAGCCTTACCTGGAGTATAGGAAATACCCAAGTCAAAGTCTGCAACAGTCTCCATCCATCTCTGCTGACGGAGGTTCGGGTCTGGCTAAATAAACAAATACTTCAGACTTTGGTGGGCGGTGAAGATCTCGTAATGATTACCAAGAAGGTAATGTCGCCACTGTTTTAGTGCATTAATGACAGCAGCAAGCTCGAGGTTGTGAACTGGGTAGTTCTCTTCATGAGGGCACAATTGACGAGAGGCATAAGCAATCACTTTGCGCTCTTGCATTAGGAGACAGCCTAATCCTTGACGGGAAGCGTCGCAGTAAATGATGAAGTCCTTCTTAGTATCAGGTGGAGCAAGCACTAGGGCAGAAGTCAGATTGTCTTTGAGTGCCTGGAAACTTTCCTGACACTTGTCTGTCCATTGAAACTTGACGCCCTTATGCAACAGGTTAGTCAGAGGCCTAGCTATCTTGGAGAAGTTCTCGACGAATCGACGGCAATAGCTGGCGAGACCGAGAAAACTTCTGACTTGCTTGACATTCTCTGGAGGAGTCCAATCAAGAATAGGCTGGACTCGTTCAGGGTTCACGGCGATACCATCGTTGGAGATGACATGCCCAAGATAGGTTACTTTGGGAAGCCAGAATTCACACTTGGAATACTTAGCGTAGAGGTGATGCTCTCGAAGCTTTTCCAGCACAAGATGAAGATGTTCAGCATGCTCTTCTTTGTTCTTGGAAAATACAAGGATATCATCCAGATAAACCACGACGAACTTGTCGAGGTAATCCATGAATATATAGTTCATCAGGCGAGACAAGGTGGCTGGAGCATTGGTTAATCCGAATGACATGATGGTGTGTACTCGTATGATCCATATCGAGTCACGAAGGCGGTCTTTGGGATATCCTCTTCGCGAACTCAGATCTGGTGGTAACCCAACCTCTAGTCGAGTTTGGAGAACACTGATGAACCAGCCAGTTGATCATACAGATCATTGATCCGAGGGAGGGGATATTTGTTCTGGATAGTGGCTTGGTTAATAGGACGATAATCTTGGACTAATCGGTTTGTCCCATCCTTCTTCTTAACAAAGAGAGAAGGTGCTCCCCAAGGAGAGCAACTAGGGTGAATGAAACCTTTGCGAAGAGATTTGTGGATTTCTTCCTTAAGCTCAGTGAGTTCATGTGGTGGCATCTTGTAGGGTCGTTTGGCTATAGGAATGGTGCCTGGTTTCAAGTCGATGATGAATTCGATAGCTCTAGCAGGGGGAATCCCTGGAAGTTCTTCAGGAAAGACATCGAGGAATTGGCGCATGGTGGCAATGTTTTCAATGCCCTCGAGTGGTGCAGCATTCAATGCATTCAACGCATAGAGCCTTGCCTCGACATTCTCAACTAGGCGGGCATTGTAGCTTATTATTTCATTGGAAGGGTGTAGCAGATGGACGGTCTTAGTGGCACAAACTATAGAAGCAGTATGCGCTTTCAACCAATACATTCTCAGAATGAGATCAATGCTACAGGACTTCAGTACGATGGGAGAGACAAGGAATTCTAGTCCTTCAATTTCAACGGGGACGTCGTTGCAAATTATGGAGGTCCGACATTGGCCTGCAGGGGTGTGTACTAATAGCGAAGCGTTCATATCTTCACTTTTAATGCCATGCATGAATGCAAAATCTTCTGACATGAACGAATGTGATGCTCCTGAATCAAATAAAACGGATGTTGGTACTGAATTTACGAGGAGTGTACCCATCACAGTAGCAGGTTGGTCTTGAGCTTCGTTCGGATCAACGTGGTTGGCATGAACACAACCATAAGACTGGGCATTGTTGTTGCGGGGCTGGTTGCTTCCATGGCCAGTTGCTGGAAGGGCCAGTTGATTCTGGTTCTGGTTGCATTCCCTAGCACGGTGTCCTAGTTGACCACACCTGAAGCATAGACCATTATTGGGAGTGGGAGAAGGAGCTCGGGGTGGTGGTGCTGGAAGTCTTGGCTGCCTAGGTGGTGGAGGAGGCAGACGAGGTGCAGCATAGGTCTGCCTTGGAGCAGGTGCAGTTGGTTGGTACATGCTATTGGGAATCCATATTTACGCTTCTGCGAGGACGGGCCCAAAAATGAGCTCGTGTCACGATTGCGCCTGCGAGAGCTCTGGTGTTCCTGCAGACCAGTTTCAACATTGATGGCCTTGTTCACCAAGGTGGCGAAATCAGCAAAGTCATGCACTAGTAGTGCGAGCTTGATGTCAGCTTGTAGTCCATCATGAAACTTCTCCTGACTACGAGCGTCAATTGCAATGTCTTCTTCAGCATAGCGGGACAAGTCCAGAAACTCCCACTGATAAGCGTCCACAGTTTTGTTGCCTTGGGTGAGGTTGCGGAACTCGCGCTTCTTCCGGTCCATGACTCCCTGAGGAATGAAGCAGGCACGAAAAGCAGCTTGAAAGTCTGGCCAGGTGATGATTGTTCCAACCGGTCGAGTACGTCTGTGGCTGTCCTACCATTGAGCAGCGGGTCCCTTCAAAAAGAAGGAAGCAAAGGTGACATAGCTGGCAGGGGCTACGTCAGCAGACTCCATCTCATAGGTGATGTCACGGAGCCAGTCATCAGCATCTAGAGGCTGAGTTGAGCTGCGATAGATGGTTGGGTTGAGGCGCATGAAATCCTGCAGAGTCACTTGGGCTGGCTGCTGGTTCATATTGGGGCGAGGGAACTGAGCCATCATATTCTCCATGAACTGGCCATGTACTCAGGCGGTGGTGGGGCATAGCCACCACGACCACGACCACCTGGTCTAACCATCCTGCTAAAATTTAATAGGGGTAGTTCAGCATTGAGAAATTTGCAAAGATAATAATCATTCATGATGAAACATGCATGATGAAAGGAGCACGATAGATACTAAATAGTAGCCAGCATGTCTTACAAAAGGGATCATGCATAGAGTTCGGTACACAGAGTTCAGTACACAGACTAAAGACATCATAGGTGGCATGCAGGCTCGCGACGAAGGCACCTAATACTAATAAGCAAGCCTACATCAGTCCCAGGAGGAACTGTGGAGGTAAGTGTAGCATGACAGCTAGTAGTGACGCGACGGGAAATCCTCCACATTAGTAGTCTGGGGTCCGCGGATACTATGGTGTAGAACCCGATGCTCGGGTGGCAGAAGAGGACCAAGTGCAGGAGAGTAGCCTCCCACATCTGGCCAGCCGACACCCTGGCACATCACGGTCCTGGCTGGGTAGATCACAGATCGTGACAGATCACCAGATCGGACAAGGGGGTGCATCAGCGTCAGAGCATGGTAAAGGTGCTGACTAGTGGTGTACAACTCGTGGTGAAGAGCTCGGTTAGCTCTATCCAGCCCATCGACATGCAGAACTAGGTTCTGGTGGTAGAAGGGCTCTCGGGTGACAGTGGAGTTGGCAGCGGTGTAGTATCCCTCTACACCAACATCGGATGCAATAGCATTGTGCCTGAAAGGGGAGGTGTCCAACTCCCGATACTCTCCACGAAGACGTGTCAGAGCAGCATAAGTAGCATCGTGGACTGCCATATCGATAGTCACTCCAACACCATGAGCAGTGTGCAGCACAGTAGTGGAGTCATACTCCCAAGAGTAGAGGTGGATGATGGTACGGTACTGCTCCTGGTTAAAGTCCTGGTACTGCTCGTACACGGTGTACTCAGGGTGCCAATGATAACCTAGATAGGTCATCATCTCCGCTACATAGCAGGTGAACCTGGGACACCTATGGCCGTCGTGTGGTGCACGACTTGCCTCGTGTGTTCCATCTGAAAGCAAAGATGTTTCAAAGGAGTCAAATGATAGTGTGGGTATTGTTCAAATTACTATTCTAAGGAATAACTAGGCTTATCCAACTTTGGGGTGAATGTGGTCAAGGGATCCTAATGTTAGAGTTAGTAAATTCGTTTAACCCTAGTAGAAGAGAGTTCAAAGTCCCATAGTAAGGATCGAGGAGTAAAAGATCCTAATACCACCCAATTGGCGACGTGGTCCCGTAAGACACACAACCATGTTAGTAAAAGTTTTCTAATGCCTAGACTCGACTTCAGCCAAGGAGTGTGGAAGGGGGATCCCTACAGGCAGTCGGCTCTGATACCAACTTGTGACGCCCCCGATTCAATCGTACACTAATCATACACGCAAAAGTGTACGATCGAGATCAGGGACTCATGGGAAGATATCGCAACACAACTCTACAAATAAAATAAGTCATACAAGCATCATATTACAAGCCAGGGGCCTCGGGGGGCCGAATACAAGAGCTCGATCATAGACGTGTCGGCGGAAGCAACAATATCTGAGTATAGACATAAGCTAAATAATTTTCCATAAGATGGCTAGCACAAACTGGGATACAAATTGAAAGAGGCGCAGGCCTCCTGCCTGGGATCCTCCTAAACTACTCCCGATCATCGGCGGCGGCCTTCACGTAGTAGTAGGCACCTCCATTGTAGTAGGAGTCATCATCGACGGTGGCGTCTGGCTCCTGGACTCCAACGTCTGGTTGTAACAACCAGGTATAGATAGGGAAAAAGGGGGAGCAAAGCAACCGTGAGTACTCATCCAAAGTACTCGCAAGCAAGGAGCTACGCTACATATGCATTGGTATTAATGAAACGGGTAGTATATGTGGACTGAACTGCAGAATGCCAGAATAAGAGGGGGATAGCTAGTCATATCAAAGACTACACATTTGGCAACCTCCAGCTTGAGGCAATAGAAGAGAGTAGATGGTAAGTTAACAAAGTATCATTGCATAGCATAATCCTACCCGGCGATCCTCCCCTCCTCGCCCTGTGAGAGAGCGACCACCAGGTTGTATCTGGCACTTGAAAGGGTGTGTTTTAGTAAGTATCTAGTTCTAGTTGTCATAAGGTCAAGGTACAACTCCGGGTCGTCCTTTTACCGAGGGACACGGCTATTCGAATAGATCAACTTCCCTGCATGGGTGCACCACATTTCCCAACACTCTCGATCCCCTTTGGCCGGACACACTTTCCTAGGTCATGCCCAGCCTTGGAAGATCAACACATCACAGCCCTACCTAGGTTCAACAGAGATGTCAGCACGCCGGTCTAAATCCTAAGGCGCAGGGGTCTGGGCCCATCGCCCATTGCACACCTGCACGTTGCGAGGGTGGCCGGAAGCAAACCTAGCCTCCCTAATACAAGAGCAGGCATTCCAGTCCAATCCGGCATGCACCGCTCAGTCCCTGCGTCAAGAAGGCTTCGACTGATACCACGACGTCGAGTGCCCATAACTGGCCCCGCATAGTTGGTTAGTGCGTATAGGCCAGTGGCCAGACTCAGATCAAATACCAAGATCTCGTTAAGCATGTTATTTTGAAGTAACCGCGGATGCCGACTAGGGCCAGGTCCACCTCTCTCCTAGGTGGTCTCAACCAGCCCTGTCACTCCGACACAAAGGTCCACTCAGAGGGCCGTTGGGACAAACGTCCTTTCGGTCCTAATCCGTGAATCACTCGCGGGTACTCTACGAGCCAACCCAACTTTAGTCACCACAGGTATTGTATATTATGTATATAAGTATATACCCGCGATCACCTCCCGAGTGATCACGGCCCGATAGTATAGCATGGTAGACGGACAAGAATGTAGGGCCACTGATGGAATACTAGCATCCTATACTAAGCAATTAGGATTGCATGTAAAGGTAACAACAGTAGTAGCAAAGACAGGCTATGCATCAGGATAGGATTAACGAAAAGCCATAACATGCTACACTACTCTAATGCAAGCAGTACAGAGAAGAATAGGCGACATCTGGTGATCAGGGGGGGCTTGCCTAGTTGCTCTGGCAAGAAGGAGGGGTCGTCAACACCGTAGTCGACCGGGGCAGTAGCGGCATCGGTCTCCTAGTCTAGCGAGAGAAGAGAGGGAAGAAACAATAAATATAATGCAAACATATGCATGACAATGCATGACATGACAATGAGCATTGCTAGGTGTGCCCATACGCGGTAGTAGGTGATACCGACGAAGGGGGAAAACATCCGGGAAAGTATTCCCAGTGTTTTGTGTTTTCGGACAGATGAACTGGAGGGGAAAGTTGCGTGTTTGCTATGCTAGGGATGTGTCGCGGACGAACAGGCTACGTATCCGGATTCGTCTCGTCGTTCTGAGCAACTTTCATGTACAAAGTATTTTCATCCGAGTTACGGATTATTTTCTATGTTTTTCTAAAGTTCTAATCATTTTCTGAACTTATTTATCTACTTAATTCTAACATTATCCAGAATAGTGTCTGCTGATGTCATCATGAGGCAATGCTGAGGTCATCAGTCAACAGTGCGGTTGACTGGGTCATATCTGACCCGTGGGTCCAGTGGGACCCACGTGTCATTAACTGGGGCCTGCCCTGTCAGAATAGTTGACTGGGGCCTGCCTAGTCAGCATAGTTGACTGGGTCAACTGGGCCCAGGGGGCAGGGGTCAGTGGCTGAGCGGTGGGACCCGCGGCGCCATGTCGGCGCCGAGTCAGCGCGGCCACCGGAGTGCGCCGGCGAGGCCAGACGCGGTGGTGAGCTCAGGCGAACTCGGAAATAGGCCACGGTGGACAAAATCGGGTGCGGCCAGGTTCTCTGGAATGGCCTCTTCGCGCCACGTCCGATGGAGAAGAGCACGAGGGCGGGGTGGCCAGAATGGTAGTCGGTGACGACGTCAGGCGGCGACGGTTGTGGGCTTGCGACGGGACGGAGCTGCAGTGCACGCATGAGCAAACGGGGAGGCTAGGCGAGGCCTAAGCGATGCGACGAAGCAGATGGGCAGCACCACGGGGTCGCTGGTCGCCGGAACGAGGCCGGTGACGAGCTACGCGGACGCCGGGGCTCGGGCGAGTTTGAAGGCAGGGATGTGGGGCACGGTTTGTCGCGGGGATTGGTGCGTCCGAACGCACGCGACAGCGCGCCTCGAGTGGTGGTGGTCGTAGGCATGGGGGTGGCCAGGGTTGAGCGGTGCTTCGAGGTCAGGCAACGGTCGGAATCGGAGCTCGACCGGGACGGAGCTAGGAGCAGCGAGGGGATGCACTGGAGAGAGCATCGGTGTCGCGGTGGTGCAGGAAGCATGATTATGCGGTCGGACACAAGCTACGCGTGCAGTGACCTCGACGGCGAAGTTGTAGCTCGGCAATGGTGGTGTGTCGCGCATGACTAGTTACGGCATGGAAACGAAGCAAGGACGGGGGGAAGAAGGGGGGTGGAGCTCACCGAGCGGCCAAGAAAAGCCCTCGACAGCTTTGTAGCAGCAGCAGTTGCCGGAGACGACCGAGTTCGCCGGCGACAGAGGCGAAAGGGGGTGTCTCGATCCGCTCCCTGCAGTGGCTCCCTTCTCGCTCCAGTGGTTGCAGATGGCGTAGAGGACGGAGGCGGAGCGAGCTGGCACGATGGTGAGGCGAGGAGGTCGCGGTGGCCGCAGCTAGGATGGGGCCATGGCAACGGGCGTGCTCGGGATCGGGCGAGAGGAGAGGGTAGATGTGGATCTGGGGGAGGGGAGGCGCAGGGGCGACCGAGAGGGGGCAAGTGGGAGAGAGGGGTGGAGGTCGAGGCGTCGGGGTGTCCTTATCCCCTCCCGGTGTCGGCGCCGGCGAGGTGGTCGGGCGGGAACGTTCCCTTGCTCCGACCTTGGTCGGGGGAACAAGGAAGGGGGTGGCAGGGGGGCCAGGCCGGCTGGGCCGGTTGGGCCGTTTGGCCCAGTTGGCCAGGGCCTTTTCCCTTTTCTTTTTCTTTTGTATTTTTTTGTTTTTTGTTTTTTACTCTTTTTCTTTTATTTATTTTCCCTTTCCATTTTAATTCACTTTAAAATATTTAGGCATTTCCTAAAAAAAGTGTTTTCTTCACAATAATTACCTATGTAATATTTGGCACTAACTGAACATTTTTGTTTTTAGGTCTGAAAAGTTTTACTGTTTGACTTTAATTCAAAGTTGAATTTGGATCGGTTCTGAACTAACATGGGATTAGCAACAGTAACCGTAGTGATGTGGCATCACTAATAGAGAATTAATGTAGCTTAAATATCCAGGCGTCACAGTCGCGGCCCCGAGCGGGCCTCTCTTGTTGATTATCCTTGTCGTGGCGGCCACCTCGACCGCCACGCTTCTTGCCGGACCCCTCAGCACCATCCTGGCCCTTCTCCTTGTCGCGCCTCTCATATTCAGCTTTCTGCTTCTCTGCAAGCAGCTCAACCTGTCGGCAATTCTGGAGGTCATGGCCTTTGGTGTGGTGGATCTTGCAATACTGCTTGTCGGAGCCTCCTGGCTTGTCGGCAGCCGCCAAGGCCCGGCAGGCGGCGCACCCGGCAACTTCCTTGCCGGGGTCGTCAACCTTGGTCTTCTTGGCGGTGTTGTGGTCGCCGGATTCCTCGAGGGAAAGCACGGTCTTGCCCTTACGCTTCCTGTTGTGGCATCGGTCCTTCTTTGCCGGGCGACGGCGTCTTCGTCTGTGGAGTCAGTTTCCTCACCGGCATCTTCGCCAGGGTACTTCCTTCCTTCTTCAGCCCGAGCGCACCTATCGGCCAGAACATACAGCTCGGCTACATCCTTAACCTTGTTCATCACCAGCTCCTCACGCATATTATGGTTGCATACATTCTGATGGAATGCACTGATGACAGTGGCGGGATGAACATCTTGGATGTTGTACTGCACACGGCTGAACCTTTGTATGTACTTGCGCAGCGGCTCGCCGTCCTTCTAGGGGATGACATGCAAATCACTCGCCTGGCGAGGAGCTTGGTGGCCTCCGGTAAAGGCACCAACAAACTCATGGCACAGATCCAACCAAGAAGAGATGGAATCCACTGGATGGTGCATCAACCATGACATGACGTTGGGCTTAAGTGCCAACGGGAAATAATTGGCAAGCACCTTATCGTCGCGAGCCCCGGCAGCTTGCATCACAATGGTGTAGATGCTGAGGAACTCCGGCGGGTGAGTCTTGCCGTTGTATTTTTCTCCGACCTCAGGCTTGAATGTGTGGTGGGTGGGTCACTAGAACTACCGCAGCTCACAGGTGAAGGCTGGGCAACCCACCTCATTAGGTAGGTCACCAAGACCCCCCGGCGCTGGGCGGTCCACAGTGGGTCCCACGCGCCTATCTTACTGATGGCGTTTGTCTCGCCGCCGCTCGATAGTGGTTTGAGCGTCTTCCTGAGCTCGCTCCTGAAGGACTTGACATTGGCCGCGGCGGGCTCGTGGGTCAGACGATGCCATAGAAATGTTGTCCTGGGCGTCGGCCCGGCGAGCCGGCGGCTGCTGTC
This sequence comes from Triticum urartu, assembly GCF_056163025.1. Taxonomy (NCBI): domain Eukaryota; kingdom Viridiplantae; phylum Streptophyta; class Magnoliopsida; order Poales; family Poaceae; genus Triticum; species Triticum urartu. The sequence continues at coordinate 365,281,943 of NC_141874.1, read as the reverse complement.
GCGGGCGTGGGGGAGGAGAGTGCACTGTGGTCGCAGCATCTCTGGTCCTCCCATCGCCGGCATGCACCGGCTCGACAAAACGTCGGCACGAGGGTCCCTCTAGGCGCGGCTCATCTTTGTTGGCGAAGCTGACGAAGCTTCGAATGGTGGCCCTCCACTCGTCGAGCTTCTCCGCTGCTGGAGGGAAGTCGATCAGTAGTTGCACGCATGACAACGCTTCCGCTGGCGTGGGTGGCGGCAAAAGTTGTGTGGACTGTGACGCACTCCGACTTCTAACCACGTTAGAAGGAGCTCTATCACGGTCTTGCTGTCGCGCGCCGTTTCCGCCAGCGTCTGGGTGCGCATGCCAGCCCGGTGCGTCTTGAGAGTAACACAAAGAGTTCTTCCTGGGGCGGTGTCCGGAGGCACCGACGTCACGGCGTTGCTCATCATGCACGGCCTGGGAAGTTCGCGGTGCGGGCGCCGGCTGGGGCATCCAGGAGGTCGCCGCGCCGCCCGTGGGCAGCACGGCCCCGCCCCCGGGCCCAGGCCCAGCGGCGCGCGACTCATCGTCTCGGGCACGCACGACGCCGTTCGCCTGGCTCTGATTGCCCGAGCATCGTGGATGCTGGCGGGCCACGTCTCCGCCACCATCCGCGACCGCTTCGTCGCCCGCCCACACTGGGATGGGTGGTTCGGCCCCAGACGAACCGATCGCCGTGCCTTCTTCTTGGGAGCCATCGTGATGAAGGAGTCGATGAGTTGGCTTCAAAACCGGATTTTTACAGCCTCAGCGCCCCTTCCTGGCGCGCCAAAGATGTCGGGGTTCTGGAACGACACCTATGGGATCCCCCAACGGAATCCCTTCTACAGTTAGTGGGGCGTGGGGCTGCGCAAAGGGCGGGTCTAGAAGATCAACGTGGTGGGATTTTTTACCCAGGTTCGGGCCGCAAACGATGCGTAAAACCCTAGTCCTACTTTGTGTGCATTTAGTGTTCTTGAGCTCTTGAACTAGCTATGGTGCATGCCTAGTCCAAAAAGTCTCGAATCCTTCCTCATTACACCTCCGGCCTCTTTTTATATGTCAAAAGGGGTTGCCACAGTGGCACATAGGAGGTGGAAAGTATGTATAGTGTACAAGTCTATCGCATGGCACCGTAGGACAAAGGCATTTAATGCGCCGCCAATGTGCCCTCTTGCTTTATCGGGGATGATACGTCTCCAACGTATCTATAATTTTCTATTGTTCCATGCTATTATATATTCTGTTTTGGATGTTTAATGGGCTTTATTTTACACTTTTATATTATTTTTGGGACTAACCTATTAACCCAAGGCCTAGTGCAAATTGTTGTTTTTTTCCTATTTCAGTGTTTCGCAGAAAAGGAATATCAAACGGAGTCCAAACGGAATGAAACCTTTGGGAGCGTGATTTTTGGAACAAACGTGATCCAGAGGACTTGGAATGGACGTTAAGAAACAACCGAGGAGGCCAAAAGGTAGGGGGCGCGCCTACTGTAACACCCTCGATGCGACTATAGCTCCCACGTGTCGAGGCACGACTTAGAGGCATAATCGCATTGAAGGCATATGTCGCAAGTTAGGCAATCTTCACAACATCCCATGTAATATAAATAATAATAAAGGGAAGATAACATAGTTGGCTTACACTCGCCACGTCTATCAAGTACATAAATAACATTACATCATCCAAACACTCATGGCCCGACTACGGCGCCAAAATAAAAGAGAACCCAACATGCGACACGGTCCCAATCACCCCAACTAGGCACCACTACTGATCATCGGGAAAGGAAACATAGTATCGTTGAGAGTCTTCGTCGAACTCCCACTTGAGCTCAAGTGCGTCTCCTAGAGCGGAATCATCAGGCCCTGCATCTGGTGTAATAGTAATCTGTGAGCCACAGGGACTCAGCAATCTCGCACCCTCGCGATCAAGACTATTTAAGCTTATAGGTAAGGCAAGGTAAATATAAGGTGGAGCTGCAGCAAGCGACTAGCAAGTATGGTGGCTAACTTATTCGCAAAAGAGAGCGAGAAGAGGAGGCAAAGCACGAGCGAGAAACTAGAGAGCAACCTGCGCAAACATTACTCCAACACCGTGTCCACTTCCCGGACTCCGCCGAGAAGAGGCCATCACGGTAACACACTCAGTTGATTCATTTTAATTAAGTTAAGGTTCAAGTTATCTACAACCGGACATTAACAAATTCCCATCTGCCCACAACCGCGGGCACGGCTTTCGAAAGTTCAATCCCTACAGGGGAGTCCCAACTTAGCCCATGACAAGCTCTCACGGTCAACGAAGGAATAGACCTCCTCCCAAGACGTTCCGATCAGACTCGGTATCTCGGTTACTCAAGACACTTTGACAGGTTAAAACAAGACCAGCAACACCGCCCGAATGTGCCGACAAATCCCGATAGGAGCTGCACATATCTCGTTCTCAGGGCACACTCAGATAGGTCAAGCTACAAGTAAAACCAACCCTCGAGTTTCCCCGAGGTGGCCCCGCAGGCTGCCCGGTTCGGACCAACACTCAGAGGGAGCACTGGCCCGGGGGGGGGGGGGTAAAATAAGATGACCCTTGGGCTCCGGTAACCCAAGGGAAAAAGAGGCTAGGTGGCGAATGGTAAAACCAAGGTTGGGCATTGCTGGAAAAGCTTTAATCAAGGCGAACTATCAAGGGGTTCCCATTATAACCCAACCGCGTAAGGAACGCAAAATCCGGGAACATAACACCGATATGACGGAAACTAGGACGGCAAGAGTGGAACAAAACACTAGGCGAGAGGCCGAGCCTTCCACCCTTTACCAAGTATATAGATGCATTAAGATAACAAGATAATATAATGATATCCCAACAAGTAAATAAAAGAATGTTCCAACAAGGAACGGCCTTCAATCTTCACCTGCAACTAACAACGCTATAAGAGGGGCTGAGCAAAGTGGTAACATAGCCAATCAACGGTTTGCTAGGACAAGGTGGGTTAGAGGTTTGACATGGCAAATTGGGAGGCTTGCAAGCAAGTGGTAGGCATCGTAGCATTGGCATAGCAAAAGAGCGAGCAAACTAGCATAGCAAAGATAGTAGTGATTTCGAGGGTATGATCATCTTGCCTGCACAGTTGTCAGAGTTGACTGGATCCTCGAAAGCAAACTCAACGGGCTCCTCATTAGCGAACTCATCTCCCGGCTCTACCCAAACAATACAAACAAGCAAACAAGGATACAATCAACCACGTGCAAGGATCAAACAATAAGATGCAATGATGATATGCTATGCGGGATGCGATGCGGGTTGCAAAATGCAAGATATGACCGGAAATGCATGAACCTGACCTCAACTTGGAAATCCAAGTGTGCCACTGGAAAGATGAGATGAAATCTCTTAAAAACGATATAAAGAACGCCGGAATAGGAGTTACGGTTTGGAAATGGCAAGCGATCCAAAAATGACACCGGTCTGCGATTTACAGCAAGTAGGCATCTAAATTCAATGAGATGAGCATGCTACAGCCACCAAACATGACAACAAAATACATGGCAGGGATACACACAAGATTCGTAACAAAAGTCTAGCACTGAGCTATGGCCAATTCATCCATTAACAGGTTCAAACAAGCATGGCAAAAATGCATATGGCAAACAGATCTCAGACTTAGTGAAATCAACACTTGTCTGGAATTCCAGATCAGGTTGCCCTCTTCGGAGCAACAAAACTACATGCTACAGGATCTGAACATGGCAAAGTAAAGCATGGCATGGAGCTACTCACGGAGCTTAACAAAAGTCCCTTAGTGACCTTGAGCCACAAGGGATCAGAAAATACAATTGCAAGCATGTGAACATAGCAAAAACATAATCAGTTTTCACACTTAGTGAAAACTGGCACATGCTGAAATATAACTCAAGTAGGCATGTTTACGAGCTCGATGCACTCACTACGGTGCAAGTCATGGCAAGAAAAGCATTCACCCATCAAGAAGGCACAACAAGCAATCTAGACATGGCAAGAACAATAGCATAGCATGCACGGATCAACTACAACATCACCGGCAAAATTGCAAACAAGTTGACAATCTGCCCAGATTCACAAAGTAGCAAAAGTAGAGCTCGATTGACTCAAGCTAGGGTGCTCCATAATTGCAAACAAAGACATTGATGGATAGAGCACTACAATATTAACAAAACTCCCTTACTGATCATCCTCAAAAGAGGCACGGATCACTAGGAAACAACATGAACATATGGCATCATGAGATAAACAGATCAAGGACTTAGTGGAATTACTAAGTCTCTGAAAACAGAATTTGCAAGTGCACCACTTTGCAAGCTTGCACTAGTCACCACACTCATCACAAAAATACATGGGTTGCACCTCTGGAAAGATGACAAAACCCTTAACAAAACATATGTAGAGCATCAGGGCATATCATGCACACATTAATCATGGCAAAAATGACAAAAGTGCTAAACGGAGTAGCAGATCTGACAATTAGCTCAAGTAGCCCTCTTCTAACAGCATTTATGGCATCAAGATGAGCTCAAATGAAAATGATCCAATGGAATGGAATGATGTACTCTCTGAGGTGAACATTTTGATATGCTATATGCATGAATTGGAGCTACGGATGCAAAGTTACGGAGCCGCGAACATGTGCACATGGACTGAAATTTCTGGGACTTAGTGGAAAAAATCAACCTCTCCGGGACAGATCTAGGGTTTGCACGGAAACCGAGGCGCGGCCGGATCTCGCCAGAACAGTGCTCGCCGGAGTTCATCGCAGACGTCGCCGGAGTGGAGAGGAGAGGCCGGGCTGGGGCCGGATCCGGCGGAGGAGGGAGGAGGCGGCGCCGGGCACGGGCGGCGGCCGGTGAGGCGGCGTGGCGAGCGAGGCCAGCCGGGCGGCGAGGCGTCAGCGCGGCGCGGCGGCGGCAGCTGGCGGCGCGAGGCGGCGGCAGCGCGGGAGGCGGCGGCAGCGTGGCGCGGGCCCGAGTGGCGGCGGGGAGGGCCCGCAATGGGCCGCGGCGGGCTGGCGGAGGAGGCGGCGCGGGGAGGCCACATGGCAGCGCGGGAGAGGACGGCGGCGGTGTCCGGCGCGCGGACGGACGTGTCCGGCGCGTGGAGATGATTTTTAGGGTTTCGGAGGTAGGAGGAGATCCGAAAATCGGGGGGTGTTTAAATAGGCATAGAGGGAGCTAGGAGAGTCCAAATGAGGTGCGGTTTTCGGCCACACGATCGTGATCGAACGCTCTAGATGATGGAGCAGAGTTTGGTGGGTTTTGGGCCAAATTGGAGGGGTGTTGGGCTTCAACACACACGAGGCCTTTTCGGTCCCTCGGTTAACCGTTGGAGTATCAAACGAAGTCCAAATGATACGAAACTTGACAGGCGGTCTACCGGTAGCAAACCAAGGCCGCTTGGCAAGTCTCGGTCCAATCCGGAAATGTTTAATCCCACACACGAAAGAAAGCTATAAATGACCACCGGAGGAGAACGAAGCGCCGGAATGCAAAACGGACAACGGGGAAAATGCTCGAATGCATGAGATGAACACGTATGCAAATGCAATGCACATGATGACATGATATGAGATGCATGACAATGACAACAACACATGGAGACAAAACCCGAACCCGAGGAACTACATATAACTTAACGCCGGAAACGGCAAGAGTTGGAGTACAAATAGGGAAAGTTACATCTGGGGTGTTACACCTACCCCCTGGGCGCGCCCTCCCCCCTCATGGGCCCCTCGTGGCTCCACCAACCTACTTCTTCCTCCTATATATATTCATATAGCCTGAAAACATCCAGGAGCACCACGAAACCCTATTTCCACCACCGCAACCTTATGTACCCAAGAGATCCCATCTTGGGGCCTTTTCCGGAGCTGTACCGGAGGGGGCATCGATCACGGAGGGCCTCTACATCAACTCCATGGCCCCTCCGATGATGTGTGAGTAGTTTACTTTAGACCTTCGGGTCCATAGCTATTAGATAGATGGCTTCTTCTCTCTCTTTGGATCTCAATACAAAGTTCTCCTCGATCTTCTTGGAGATCTATTCGATGTAACTCTTTTTGTGGTGTGTTTGTCGAGATCCGATGAATTGTGGGTTTATGATCAAGTCTATCTATGAACAATATTTGATTCTTCTCTGAAATCTTTTATGTATGATTGGTTATCTTTGCAAGTCTCTTCGAATTATCAGTTTGGTTTGGGCCACTAGATTGATTTTTCTTGCAATGGGAGAAGTGCTTAGCTTTGGGTTCAATCTTGCGGTGCTCGATCCGAGTGATAGAAAGGGAAACGACGCGTATTGTATTGTTGCCATCGAGGATAAAAAGATGGGGTTTATATCATATTGCTTGAGTTTATCCCTCTACATCATGTCATCTCACCTAATGTGTTACTCTGTTCTTATGAACTTAATACTCTAGATGCATGCTGGATAGCAGTTGATGTGTGGAGTAATAGTAGTAGACGCAGGCAGGAGTCGGTCTAGTTTTCACGGACGTGATGCCTATATACATGATCATGCCTAGATATTCTCATAATTATTCACTTTTCTATCAATTGCTCGACAATAATTTTTTTTCACCCACTGTAATACTTATGATATCTTGAGAGAAGCCACTAGTGAAACCTATGGCCCCCGGGTCTATTCTCCATTATATTAATCTCCCGGCAACTTTCTATTACCATTTATTTTGCAATCTTTACTTTCACTCTATATCATAAAAATACCAAAAATATTTATCTTATAATTATTATCTCTATCAGATCTCACTCTCGTAAGTGACCGTGAAGGGATTGACAACCCCTTTATCGCATTGGTTGTGAGGTTCTTATTTGTTTGTGTAGGTACGAGGGACTTGCGTGTGGCCTCCTACTGTATTGATACCTTAGTTCTCAAAAACTGAGGGAAATACTTACCTACTTTGCTGCATCACCCTTTCCTCTTCAAGGGAAAACCAACGCAGTGCTCAAGAGGTAGCAAGAATGATTTCTAGCGCTGTTGCTGGGGAGTCTATGCACAAGTCAAGACATACCAAGTACCCATCACAAACTCTTATCCCTCGCATTACATTATTTGCCATTTGCTCTCGTTTTCCTCTCCCCCACTTCACGCTTGCCGTTTTATTCGCCCTCTTTTTCCTTCCTGCCTTCTGTGTGCTCGTTCTTTTTGCAATTTATTGCTATCATGTCTGAAACTAGGGAGGTTATCATTGATAAGGACAATAATATGGAAAACTTTGATGCTATTGATGATCCTCTTAAAAATCCTACTATTTTACATACTAAAAAGTTTCGGATTGGTAGGGGTAATATTGTTGGTAAGGGAGTTATTCAAGATTTCTTTACTTGTGTCGGTGCTTTGCCCACCATGAGCAGGTCTATTCTTCATAAAACTAGTAGTCTCGCGGATGCTATCTCTTTGCTCATAGTTGAACTTGAAAGACAATTTTTACATATGCATCCTTCCATACAAAGGATTTTCCTAGAATTTTCTAATATTTAGCATTCTTCTGTTAAGCGAGCAGCGACCATCTTTCTAGCTCATGAGTTCAGATTTATAATAAAAGAGGCCAACGAAATTTTTGCGCATTATAGGGTGGATGCCGTCCGTCCTCCCATAGAAGCAATCCTTTTTTATCAAGAAGACATTATGCATTTACGATCTTTAGATCATGTTGCTTTTAATGAAAACCTTAGGAAAAAGGTTCCTACCGATGTTCTTGTTGACAGGATCTCTGAACTTAATGATAATTTTTCTATCCAGAATAATGGGTTAGGTTTTTACCTTGAACAAAGGCTCATGACTTTTTGCCAAAAGAATGCTTATAATGATGAATTGGTTGTGCAATATGAGGGGCCAAAGGAGGAACCAATACCTCCCGAGCTTGATCTTGGGGACTTTTGTCCCATCAAATTTAGCCCTTTTGATTACTTTTGCTTGCCACAAAGAAAGCTTGCTGCTGAACTTAGGGAGTATGAGATGAGTTTTCATGATCTACCTTATCATTATCATGCAATACCTAGATCTATCATTGCCTTTATGCCTAGCTAGGGGCGTTAAACGAAAGCGCTTGTTGGGAGGCAACCCAATTTTATTTTTGTTTCTTGCTTTTTGATTCTGTTTAGTAATATATAATTAATATAGCCTCTGTTTAGATGTGGTTTTATGCTTTTAATTAGTGTTTGTGCCAAGTAGAACCTTTGGGAAGACTTGGGGAAAGTCTTTGTGATCATGCTGTAGAAAACAGAAACTTTAGCGCTCACGAGATTTGCTGCCATTTTTTACTGGAGAGTGATATTTAGTTAATTATTTTTGAAGATGATTAATAGATAAATTACTCACGTCCAGAAATTTATTTTAGAATTTTTGGGGTTCCATAAGTATTCAAAACCTACAGATTACTACAGACTGTTCTGTTTTTGACAGATTCTGTTTTTCGTGTGTTGTTTGCTTATTTTGATGAATCTATGGCTAGTATTTGAGTGTATGAACCATAGAGAAGTTGGAATAAAGTAGGTTTAACACTGATATAAATAAAGAATTAGTTCATTACAGTACCTTTAAGTGGTGTTTTGTTTTCTTTCGCTAACGGATCTCACGAGATTTTCTGTTAAGTTTTGTGTTGTGAAGTTTTCAAGTTTTGGGTAAAGATTTGATGGATTATGGAACAAGGAGTGGCAAGAGCCTAAGCTTGGGGATTCCCAAGGCACCCCAAGGTAAAATCCAAGGACAACCAAAAGCCTAATCTTGGGGATGCCCCAGAAGGCATCCCCTCTTTCGTCTTCGTCCATTGGTAACTTTACTTGGAGCTATATTTTTATTCACCACATGATATGTGTTTTGCTTGGAGCGTCTTGTAGGATTTGAGTCTTTGATTTTTAGTTTACCACAATCATCCTTTCTGTACACACCTTTTGAGAGAGACACGCATGAATCGGAATTTATTAGAATACTCTATGTGCTTCACTTATATCTTTTGAGTTAGATAATTTTGCTCTAGTGCTTCGCTTATATCTTTTAGAGCACGGTGGTGGTTTTATTTTATAGAAATTATTGATCTCTCATGCTTCACTTATATTATTTTGAGAGTCCTTTAGAACAGCATGGTAATTTGCTTTGGTTATAAAATTAGTCCTAATATGATAGGCATCCAAGATAAAAACCTGAAAGTGCATTAAATACTAACAGAAGTTGGATACTTAATAGTTGTTTTGAGATATAAAGGTGGTAATGTTAGAGGTGTGCTAGTTGAGTAATTGTGAAATTGAGAAATACCTGTGTTGAAGTTTGCATGTCCGGTAGCATGCACGTATGGTAAACGTTGTGTGACAAATTTGAAGCATGAGGTGTTCTTTGATTGCTTTCCTTATGAGTGGCGGTCGGGGCCGAGTGATGGTCTTTTTCTACCAATCTATCCCCCTAGGAGCATGCGCGTAGTGCTAGGTTTTGATGACATGTAGATTTTTGCAATAAGTATGTGAGTTCTTTATGACTAATGTTGAGTCCATGGATTATACGCACTCTTACCCTTCCATCATTACTAACCTCTTCGGTACCGTGCATTGCCCTTTCTCACCTTGAGAGTTGGTGCAAACTTCGGCAGTGCATCCAAACCCCGTGATATGATATGCTCTAACACACATAAGCCTCCTTATATCTTCCTCAAAACAGCCACCATACCTACCTATTATGGAATTTCCATAGCCATTCCGAGATATATTGCCATGCAACTTTCCACCGTTCCGTTTATTATGACACGCATCCTCATTGTCATATTGCATTGCATTATCATGTAGTTGACATCATATTTGTGGCAAAGCCACCATGTTTAATTTTTCATACATGTCTGTCTTGATTCATCGCATATCCCGGTACACCGTCGGAGGCATTCACATAGAGTCATATTTTGTTCTAAGTATCGAGTTGTAATTCTTGAGTTCTAAGTAAATAAAAGTGCGATGATCATCATTAGAGCATTGTCCCATGTGAGGAAAGGATGATGGATACTATGATTCCCCCACAAGTCGGGATGAGACTCCGGGCGAAAAATAATAAAAAAAGAGAAAAAAAGAGGCCTTAAAAGGAAAAAAGAAGGCCCAAATAAAAAATGAGAGAAAAAGAGAGAAGGGACAATGTTACTATCCTTTTTCCACACTTGTGCTTCAAAGTAGCACCATGATCTTCATGATAGAGAGTCTCTTATTTTGTCACTTTCATATACTAGTGGGAATTTTTCATTATAGAACTTGGCTTGTATATTCCAATGATGGGCTTCCTCAAATGCCCTAGGTCTTCGTGAGCAAGCAAGTTGGATGCACACCCACTTAGTTTCTTTGATGAGCTATCATATATTTATAGCTCGAGTGCATCCGTTCCATGGCAATCCCTACTCCTTGCATTGACATCAGTCGGTGGGCATCTCCATAGCCCATTGATTAGCCGTGTCAATGTGAGACTTTCTCCTTTTTGTCTTCTCACACAACTTCAATCATTATATTCTATTCCACCCATAGTGCTATGTCCATGGCCCGCGCTAATATATTGCGTAAAGTTGAAAGAGTTTGAAAACTCTAAGTATGAAACAATTGCTTGGCTTATCATCGAGGTTGTGCATGATGAGAGCATTTTGTGTGACGAAAATGAAGCATGGCCAAACTATATGATTTTGTAGGGATAAGCTTTCTTTGGCTATGTTATTTTGATAAGACATAATTGCTTGGTTAGCATGCTTGAAGTATTATTATTTTTATGTCAACATTAAACTTTTATCTTGAATCTTTCGGATCTGAACATTCATGCCACCATAAAGAAAACTACAATGAAGAATATGCTAGAAAGCATTCCACATCAAAAATTTTGTTTTTATCATTTACCTACTCAAGGACGAGCAGGAATTAAGCTTGGGGATGCTTGATACGTCTCCAACGTAGCTATAATTTTTTATTGTTCCATGCTATTATATATTCTGTTTTGGATGTTTAATGGGCTTTATTTTACACTTTTATATTATTTTTGGGACTAACCTATTAACCCAAGGCCCAGTGCAAATTGCTATTTTTTTGCCTATTTCAGTGTTTTGCAGAAAAGGAATATCAAACGGATCCAAATGGAATGAAACCTTTGGGAGCATGATTTTTGGAACAAACGTGATCCAGAGGACTTGGAGTGGACGTCAAGAAACAACCGAGGAGGCCACGAGGCAAGGGGCGCGCCTACCCCCCTGGGCGCGCCCTCCCCCCTTGTGGGCCCCTCGTGGCTCCACCGACCTACTTCTTCCTCCTATATATATTCATATACCCTGAAAACATCCAGGAGCACCACAAAACCCTATTTCCACCGCTGCAACCTTCTGTACCCAAGAGATCCCATCTTCGGGCCTTTTTCGGAGCTCCGCCGGAGGGTGCATCAATCACGAAGGGCCTCGACATCAACTCCATGGACCCTCCGATGATGTGTGAGTATTTTACTTCAGACCTCCGGGTCCATAGCTATTAGCTAGATGGCTTGCTCTCTCTCTTTAGATCTCAATACAAAGTTCGCCTTGATCTTCTTGGAGATCTATTCGATGTAACTCTTTTTGCGGTGTGTTTGTCGAGATTCGATGAATTGTGGGTTTATGATCATGTCTCTCTATGAACAATATTTGATTCTTCTCTGAAATCTTTTATGTATGATTGGTTACCTTTGCAAGTCTCTTCGAATTATCAGTTTGATTTGGCCCACTAGATTGATCTTTCTTGCAATGGGAGAAGTGCTTAGCTTTGGGTTCAATCTTGCGGTGCTCGATCCCAGTGACAGAAAGGGAAACGACACGTATTGTATTGTTGCCATCGAGGATAAAAATATGGGGTTTATATCATATTGCTTGAGTTTATCCCTCTACATCATGTCATCTTACCTAATGCATTACTCTGTTCTTATGAACTTAATACTCTAGATGCATGCTGGATAGCGGTCGGTGTGTGGAGTAATAGTAGTAGATGCAGGCAAGAATCGGTCTACTTGTCACGGACGTGATGCCTATATACATGATCATGCCTATATAATCTCATAATTATTCGCTTTTCTATCAATTGCTCGACAGTTATTTTTTCACCCACTGTAATACTTATGCTATCTTGAGAGAAGCCACTAGTGAAACCTATGGCCCCCGGGTCTATTCTCCATTATATTAATCTCCCGTCAACTTTCTATTACCATATATTTTGCAATCTTTACTTTCAATCTATATCATAAAAATACCAAAATATTTATCTTATCATTATTATCTCTATCAGATCTCACTCTCGTAAGTGACCTGAAGGGATTGACAACCCTTTATCACGTTGGTTGCGAGGTTCTTATTTGTTTGTGTAGGTACGAGGGACTTGCGTGTGGCCTCCTATTGGATTGATACCTTGGTTCTCAAAAACTAAGGGAAATACTTACGCTACTTTGCTGCATCACACTTTCCTCTTAAAGGGAAAACTGACGCGGTGCTCAAGAGGTAGCAGGGGACGGCAAAGAAGCCCGTCCCATCCGTCGCCGCCTCGCCTTGCTCTGATGCGCGTCCAGGCTGATGAGGCATGCAGCACCACACTGGCTGGCTGGCTGCTGAGCTGGTGCGGCAGCATGGTCTTCACAAAGATCTGCATGCCACCACGCAGGTGCTTGGCTAGTTGGCCTAGAAGCTGCATGCCACGACGCAAGTGCGTGCCTAGTTGGCATCATGGTTGCCACGTCAGAATGGGCGCGGGGCAGCGAAGCTTTGGTAAGTGCGGGCCTCGGCCGTGCAGACGCCCCCGGCAGGCCATTGCAGGGATCTCGTGGGCATCCCCGGCAAGGGTCTTGCCAGGGGCTTGCGAGCATCCCCGGCAAGGGTCTTGCCGGGGGCTTGTGAGCGTCCCCGGCAAGGATCTCGTCGAGGGTCTTCATTTTCTGGTGCTCATCTAGGCTTGCAAGACTTTGTTTTTTTACCAAGATCTGCATGCCACCATGCAGGCGCTCCCGAGCCTTGGTCTTGATGTTGTCGATGGCGTCATAACTCTCGGGCTCAAGGGTGGCAGTCTTGCTGGTGTTGGGCAAGTTGCCCTGGCAAGGCTCTTGTCGGGGCCATGCAGGCCGTCCCGGCAAGGCTCTTGCCGGGGAATCCCATCTTGTCCCTTTGCTCTTTATGCTTTTGGCATGGGTGCTGCCTCGGTAGCCTTGTATCTTCGCTTCCTCTGCCCTACCGAGCCTGGCCGCAGGTGTGGCTACGACTGCCTGTGGACAAGTAAAGTGGTACAAAAGGGCCCCTACTTTTGTACACCGACATTCACCAAGTGGCACATCATCATTATCAAGCAAGGTACTAGCATCATCATAAGCATCATTCATAGTAGAAGTAACATCATCAATAACTCATGACATATCAGAATTAATAGCATGTGGTGGTGTAGCAAGTTTACTCATAACAGAAGGTGAATCTAAAGCATAACTGGATGGCAGTTCCTTACCTCCCCTCGTCCTTGAGGGAAATATCTTAGTCTTAGGATCCTTCAGATTCTTCATAGTGATAAAATGATAATAATCCCAGTGAGCAAACAAATATAGCTACGCTCCCCGGCAACGGCGCCAGAAAAAGGTCTTGATAACCCAATAGTATAGGGGATTGCAACAGTTTTCGAGGGTAGAGTATTCAACCCAAATATATAGATTCGACACAAGGGGAGCCAAAGAATATTTGAAGGTATTAGCAGCTGAGTTGTCAATTCAACCACACCTGGAGATTTGTTATCTGCAGCAAAGTGATCAGTAGAAAAGTAGTTTGATAGTTTTGATAGTAGTGACAGCAGCAATTGATGAGGACATCAATACCATTGTTACACCCATAGCCCCTGCTGCTATACATACTGGACCACTTACTAGAGCTCGCGCATGCCAATTAAATTATCAGGTACTTTCGTTTCTTGGTAATGATTCTAATGTTCATGAGAATATGATGCTGCCTAAGGTGGATAAATTTGTTTTGCTTACAAATGAAGGGTCTGGCATGGATACGAGGGATGAAAACTGGAGCAGGACCAATCATGGAGATGATGGCATGCACGAGGGGAACAAGAACGGAGTTACAAGTGATGATTTCAGGGCTTTGAAGCCACCATAAGGAGTGCATGAAGCCTTGGACAAAATATACAAGTTCCCACTTCATAAATTTCGTCCAGATGCTATTATAGGTGCTGCGTCACCTTATTATTGGGCCAGGCCCATGTAATTTCGAAATACTTAAGTATAGGCTATTTTTAGAGTCTGTGTGTGTGGGAAAACAAGAGTTAGGGTTGGTTTCGGACCCTTCCTCCAAGGGCCACAAAATTCCCCCCTCTTCCTCCATATATACAGCCCTTAGGGCGTCGTTTAGACTTTGGTTTTTTTTAGATTAAAAGTTCGCCATAGCTGCAACTTCGCGTAACTCGTTTGTGTTCAACGACCAGACAAAGACGTCACAGAACCCCACCTTCGTCAATAAAGCTTTCATCTTATATTCACAATATCTAGATTGCAATCTTAGTTTCTTTCCTATTCTTCATTTTCTTGCAGGAAATAGACCTTCATGGTTACGTTGATCGTGCTCCGGCATGGTCAATAACCTCTCGGAGTTGGTTTAGTGATTTCTAAGGCGCAACGTCTTCGCATGTTCGTAGTTGGATCGTCAAAGTCTACTCCTTTGAAACGATAATCACCATCTCATCAAAAGACGGGACACCTTTGCCTCTATCAAGTGGTATCAGATTTCCAGGTTGCTCGGTGTGATTTTACAGTTTTTCATAGTTTAGATCGAGTTTGTTCTTCATACCTATAGTCCACGAAAAAGCCACAAAAAATTAGGGTTAGTTCATCATATCCAAACCAATCTGAGCCATTGCATAATCTTTTCTGTATTTTCGTTGTTGAATTTGTGGTTGCATCATCGTGTCAAGTTGTTGGTCTTAGCGTCTAGTTCTTTATAGTTTCGAGTTCTGTTCACAAGTCGTCACGCCGCTGCTGCACCATCATTATCGCCCTGCCATATACCACCACCGCTTATCCTCTACTTCTCTGATTTCATATAACACCACCGGTCCGAGTCCATATACCACCACAAATCCGAGTCCATATACCACCCTCGATCCAAGTCCATATCCAATTCCATATACCACCACCAATCCAAGTTCATATACCACCACCAATCCGAGTCCACATATACCCCGTCATATACTATCACCAATCCGAGTTCCACCAGATTCATCTCTGCCACCAGTCCGAGTCCAGTGTTTGTTCCTTTATTTTCGAGTTCCAGAGCACGCGCTACTACGAGTTGTGAACAAGTTGGATTCCGCAACTTTCGTGCTACCCGTACAAGCAAAATAGTTCCAGTTTCAAAAAAAACTAAGTCTAGAAAATTCTGGCTAGGCAGTTTTTAGACCATTTGTAGAATTTTTCAAAAAAATTTGTTGCGGAGCAAAAAAAAGAGGGAAAAGTGCAAAAAAGTGAAAAAAAAGAGGGAAGAAAGAGGAAAAAAAATTCAGAGTGTGCTCCTCCCTTGTTTACGTGCAGCACCGTGATTTTGTTAGTGTTCTAGGCTCACGTCTCTAGGACGCTCTAGCCTAGGACCAGCACAGTACCGTCGTCGAGCATTTATTCAACTTTGCATCTCTGAATTGATTATTGCTGACCCTTTTTGCTACCATATTATAAGCCTTCCTAGCTCCACATACATCTATATCATGCGTTTGACTCTCCCTGGTAATCGCTCTATCCAAGCTTTGAGTGTTTTGACTACAACGGTTGCCGATCACCACTTGCTGTTGGGTAAGAACTGGTAAGAATTTGAGATTCGCTTGATGGATTTGTGACACACCACCACCACCACTTCCTAGTAGTCTGTAGGATCATATTCTTGTGTGTTTCTATTGCTCCTAACCATGGTAGGATCACAAGCCAACGAGACAGATTGGGATAACATGTCGAACAAACAGCTACATGATAAATTTTAGCAAATGATGAGTGGACAGGTGTAACAGATTTGAAGAGGCCATGGAGAAGATAGGTGGAATTCAGAAGACGTTCGCAACAACAACAACAACAACAACAACAACAACAACAACAACAACAACAACAACAACAACAACAACAACAACAACAACAACAACAACAACAACAAACAACAACAACAACAACAACAACAACAACAACAACAACAGCAACAGCAACAAAATCATCATCAACAACAACAACAACAACAGCAACAGCAACAACAACAACAACAACAACAACAACAAAATCAACAACAAAATCAACAACAACAACAACAACAACAAAATCAACAACAACAACAACAACAACAACAACAAAATCAACAACAACAACAACAACAACAAAATCAACAACAACAACAACAACAACAACAACAAAATCAACAACAACAACAATAAAAAAATCAACAACAACAACAACAAAATCAAGTGGGACAAGCACTGCGCATTCCCATTGAGCCTGGTCAAACTTCTGGTGCCGCTACACCTACTGTTGATGCTTCTATGGCTCCTGCCGCTGCCGCTGAGGAGGACGATTATGCGGGTGATTACGAGGATGAGGTTGATCAAAATCAGAACTATGTGCAACCACCAGCACCAGGTTGTCCACATGCAAATAATCATAATGGCAGGGATACATTACCAGCTCAGGTACGAGATCATGACCATCTTCCTAAACTAAAATTGAATATTTCCACCATTTGAGGGTAGATATGTTCCTGATATATATATATATATATATATCTTACTTGGGAGTTAGAAACTAAACAACATTTTACATGTTTACAATATCCCGAGGAGAGATGTGTTGCTGCTGTTGTTTGTGGTTTCACAAGTTTTGCATGTGTATGGTGGTCTGAACATTGTAGATTATATCCTATTCCAGCTACTTGGGCTTCTTTGAAAATTGCTATGCGTACTCATTGGGTTCCACCATATTATCAACGTGAATTACTTCAAACATTGCAGCGCTTAAGACAAGGAAAAGATTTTGCAGAAGAATATTATCAGGAATTACAAACTGACATGATTAGATGTGGTATTGTTGAGGAGAATGAAGCTATGCTTGCACGTTTTATGGGTGGATTAAATAGAGAGATTCAGACCATTCTAGAGTATAAGGAGTATAATAATATCACTCGTTTATTCCATCTTGCTTGTAAAGTTGAACGTGAAGTGCATGATCGACAGTCATTGGCACGGACTAACTTTTTTGCAGCTCGACCTTCATCACGGACACCGCGTGCATCCTCTACTTCCACACATTCTACTGCACTGACACCTCCATCAGCTGTTACCTCTAGCTGTGATACAAGGAAGCAGGCACAACCACCATTATCTGCCAGGAGCACACCTATCGGGCCTGCACAGAGTTCTTCTTCTTCCATGGCATCAACATGGAACACAAGTGATATTATTTGTCGTTTTTGTAAGGGAAGAGGACATTTTGCGAGAGAATGCAAATCTCAGCGTGTGATGATTGCTACTAAGGATGGTGGGTATGAGTCTGCTAGTGACTATGATGAGGAGACTTTGGCTCTTATTACACGTGAAGAACACGGTGGAGATGATTCTGAACATGAGACGCGCTACATGGCTCCTGAAGATGCTGGCAGGTATGAATGTTTAGTTGCTCAACGTGTTCTGAGTGTGCAGGTCACACAAGCTGAGCAAAATCAGGGGCATAATTTGTTCCATACAAAGGGAGTTGTGAAGGAACGTTCAGTTCGCATCATCATAGATGGAGGTAGCTGCAACAACTTGGCTAGCATGGAGATGGTGGAGAAGCTATCTCTCACCACAAGAGCACATCCACATCCTTACTACATCCAATGGTTCAACAACAGCGGCAAGGTTAAGGTAACACGTACTATTCGTGTGTGTTTTAGTATCTCTACATATTCTAATTATGTTGATTGTGATGTGGTACCCATGCAAGCATGTTCGTTATTACTTGGTAGACCATGGCAATTTGATAAAAATTATGTACACCATGGTAGAAACAATAAGTATACTCTTGTTCATAAGGATAAACATATTACTTTGCTTCATATGTCTCCTAATTCCATTTTGAAAGATGATATTAATAGAGCTAATAAAGCGAAACAGGAGAAAAATAAGAGTGAAAATCAGATTGTGGCAAAAGAATTTGAGCAACAAATTAAGCGTAATAATAAACCATCTAATTTTGCTTCTGAAATTAAATCGAAAATTGCATGTTTACTTGCCACCAAATATGATATTGATGATCTAGATTTCAGCAAATCTGTTTCCTATGCTTCTTTGTGCAAAGAGGCATTATTTTCATTCAAGGACGTGCCTTCCTCTTTGCCACCTACTGTTACTAACATTTTGCAGGAGTTCGCTGACGTCTTTCCACAAGACGTGCCACCAGGGTTACCACCTATTGGAGGGATTGAGCATCAGATTGACTTGATTCCTGGTGCTTCACTACCCAACCGTGTGACATACCGTACCAATCCAGAGGAGAGAAGGAGATTATTCGTCAAGTCCAGGAGCTGCTCGACAAAGGTTATATACACGAATCCCTTAGTCCTTGTGTTGTTCCTATTATTCTAGTGCCGAAAAAGGATGGTACATCGCGTATGTGTGTTGATTGTAGAGGCATTAATAATATTACTATTCATTATCATCATCCTATTCCTAGGCTAGATGATATGCTTGATGAATTGAGTGGCTCTACAATATTCTCCAAAGATGATTTCCATAGTGGATACCATCAAATTCATATGAAATTGGGTGATGAATGGAAAAAGGAATTTAAAACTAAGTTTGGTTTATATGAGTGGTTAGTCATGCCTTTTTGGTTAACTAATGCACCTAGTACTTTCATGAGATTAATGAACAAAGTTTTACGTTCTTTCATTGGACGATTTTTGGTAGTTTATTTTGATGATATAATGATTTATAGCAAATCTTTGGAGGAACATTTGGAACATTTACGTGTTGTTTTTATTGCTTTAAGTGATGCATGTTTGTTTGGTAACCTTGGGAAGTGCACCTTTTGCACCGACCGGGTATCTTTTCTTGGCTATGTTGTTACTCCACAGGGAATTGAAGTTGATAAAGCCAGGATTGAAGCTATTGAGAGTTGGCCGCATCCCAAAACGGTCACACAAGTCAGGAGTTTCCTTGGCCTCGCTGGTTTCTATAGGTGTTTTGTGAGAGATCTCAGCACCATTGTTGCACCTCTCAACGATCTTACAAAGAAGGATGTGCCTTTTTTGGGGGGTACCACACAGGAAGAAGCCTTCACGGTATTGAAAGATAAGTTGACACATGCTCCTTCACTCCAACTTCCTGATTTTAATAAGACTTTTGAGCTTGAATGCGATGCTAGTGGAATTGGATTAGGATGTGTGTTATTACAAGATGGCAAACATGTTGCATATTCTTCTGAAAAATTGAGTGGGCCTACTCTGAATTATTCTACTTATGATAAAGAATTATATGCTCTTGTTCGGACTTTAGAGACATGTCAACATCATTTATGGCCCAAAGAATTTGTTATACATTCTGATCGTGAATCCTTGAAACATATTAAAAGTCAAGCTAAACTGAATCATAGACATGCTAAATGGGTTGAATTCATTGAGACTTTCCCTTATGTCATTAAACACAAGAAGGGTAAAGAAAATGTTATTGCTGATGCATTGTCTCATCGCTATACTATGCTTTCACAGCTTGACTTCAAAATATTTGGTTTGGAGACCATGAAATATCAATATGTGCATGATGTTGATTTTAAAGATGTAATGTAGGATTGTAAATAAGGAAGAACATGGAACAAGTTCGTCGTTAATGATGGATTTGTGTTCTATGCTAACAAGCTATGCATTCCAGCTAGCTTCGTTCGTCTTTTGTTGTTGCATAAGGCACATGGAGGAGGATTAATGGGACACTTTGGTGTGAAGAAGATGGAGGACGTACTTGCTACACATTTCTTTTGGCCAAGATGAGACGGGATGTTGAGCGTTTTGTTGCTCGCTGCACTACATGTCAAAAAGCTAAGTCTCGACTCAATCCTCATGGTTTATATATGCCTTTGCCTGTACCTAGTGTTCCTTGGGAGGATATATCTATGGACTTTGTTTTAGGTTTACCTCGAAAAAAGAAGGGGAGGGATAGCATATTTCTTGTCGTGGATAGATTCTCAAAAATGGCACACTTTATTCCATGTCATAAAAGCGATGATGCTATTAATGTTGCTGATTTGTTCTTTCGTGAAATTATTCGCTTGCATGGTGTGCCAAATACTATTGTTTTAGATCATGATACTAAATTTCTTAGCCACTTTTGGAGATGTTTATGGGCGGGGACTAAACTACTTTTTAGTACTACTTGTCACCCCAAACTGATGGTCAAACTGAAGTAGTCAATAGAACATTGTCTACTATGCTTAGGGCTGTTTTGAAGAATAATAAGAAAATGTGGGAAGAATGCTTGCCTCATATTGAATTTTCTTATAATCGTTCGTTGCATTCCACTACTAAGATGTGCCCTTTTGAAATTGTGTATGGTTTCCTACCTCGTGCACCCATTGATTTGTTGCCTCTTCCATCTTCGGAGAAGGTTAATTTTGATGCTAAACAACGTGCTGAATTGATCTTAGAAATGCGTGAGTTAACTAAGGAAAACATTGAGCGTATGAATGCTAAATATAAATTTGCTGGAGATAAGGGTAGAAAACATGTTGTGTTTGCACCTGGAGATCTTGTTTGGTTACATTTGCGTAAGGATAGATTTTCTGATTTGCGTAAAACAAAGCTAATGCCATGTGTTGATGGTCCTTTTAAGGTGTTAGAGAAAATAAATGATGATGCATATAAACTTGAGTTGTCTGTAGATTTTGGGGTTACTCCCACTTTTAACATTGCAGATTTGAAGCCTTATCTGGGTGAGGAAGATGAGCTTCCGTTGAGGATGACTTCATTTCAAGAAGGGGAGGATGATGAGGACATCAGTACCATTGTTACACCCACAACCCCTGCTGCTATACATATTGGAACAATTACTAGAGCTCACGCACGCCAATTAAATTAGGTACTTTCGTTTCTTGGTAAGGATTCTAATGTTCATGAGAATATGATGCTGCCTAAGGTGGATACATTTGTTTTGCTTACAAATGAAGGGTCTGGCATGGATAAGAGGGATGAACACTAGAGCAGGACCAATCTTTGAGATGATGGCATGCGCGAGGGGAACAAGAACGGTGTTGCGAATGACGATTTCAGGACTTTGAAGCCACCATAAGGAGTGCATGAAGCCTTGGATGAAATATACAAGTTGCCACTTCATAAATTTCGTCCAGAGGCTATTATAGGTGTTGCCTCACCTTATTATTGGGCCAGGCCCATGTAATTTTGAAGTACTTAAGTATAAGCTGTTTTTAGAGTCTGTATGTGTGGGGAAACAAGAGTTAGGGTTGGTTTCGGACCCATCCTCCAAGGGCCACGAAATTCCCCCCTCTTCATCCATATATACAGCCCTTAGGGTGTCGTTTAGACTTTGGGGTTTTTTAGATTAAAAGTTCGCCATAGCTGCAACTTCGCATACTTTGTTTGTATTCAACGACCAGACAAATACGTCACAGAACCCCAGCTTCGTCTATAAAGCTTTCGTCTTATATTTGCAATATCCAGATTGCAATCTTAGTTTCTTGCCCGTTCTTCGTTTGCTTGCAGGAAATAGACCTTCATGCTCAGGTTGATCATGCTCCGGCATGGTCAATAACCTCTTGGAGTTGGTCTACCGATTGCTAAGGCACGACATCTTTGCACGTTCGTAGTCGGATCGTCAAAGTCTACTCCTCTGAAATGATAATCACCATCTCATCAAAAGACGGGACACCTTTGCCTCTATCAGCAATAGTAACGGTAACAATGATAGCAGTAATTTTGTAGCAAGCGTAACAGTGATGACGACAGTAGTAACTTAGCAGAAACTATATAGGATAAATTCGTAGGCATTAGACCGGTGACTTGTTGGATGATATTCATGATGTAATAGTTATAACCTAGGGCTATTCGGTACTCGCTCCAGTTCATCGATATAATGTAGGCATGTATTCCATAAATAGTCATACGTGCTTTATTAAAAGAACTTGCATGACATATTTTGTCCTACCCTCCCGTGGCAGCGGGGTCCATATTGGAAACTAAGGGATATTAAGGCCTCCTTTTAATAGAGAACCGGAACAAATCATTAACACATAGTGAATACATGAACTCCTCAAACTACGGTAATCACCAGAAGAAGTCCCGGTTATTGTCACTCCGGGGTTACCGGATCATAACACATAGTAGGTGACTATAACTTGCAAGATCGGATCTAGAACATGGATATAATGATGATAACATAAATGGTTCAGATCTGAAATCATGGCACCTGGGCCCAAAGTGACAAGCATTAATCATGGCAAAGTCATAGCAACATCAATCTAAGAACATAGTGGATACTAGGGATCAAGCCCTAACAAAACTGACTCGATTACATGATGAATCTCATCCAACTCCTCACCAACCAACGAGCCTATGAAGGAATTACTCACTCCCTGTGGGGAGCATCATGGAATTGGCGATGGAGAAGGGTTGGTGATGACGAAGAACGAAGATCCCCCTCTCTGGAGCCCCAAACAGACTCCAGATCTGCCCTCCCGAGGAAGAACAGGGCTTGGCGGCGGCTCCGTCTCGTGGATCGTGATAATTCTTTCTCCTTGATTTTTTCTCCAAAAATAGGATTTTATAGCGTTGGTTTCAGGGTCAGCGGGGCCACCAGATGGGGGCAACCCACCTGGGCGCGCCAGGAGAGGGGGCGCGCCCTGGTGGGTTGTGCCCACCCAGGTGCCCCTCTCCAGCAGGTCTTGGCTCCATAAATTCTTATTATTGATATAAAAAATACTCGCAAAGTTTTGTTCCATTCCGAGAACTTTTATTTCTACACAAAAACAACACCATGGTAGTGCTGCTGAAAACAGCGTCAGTCCGGGGTTAGTTTCATTCATCATGCAAATTAGAGTCCAAAACAAGAGGAAAAGCATTAGGAAAAGTAGATACATTGGAGACGTATCAGCCACGCCCACCACCTCCCGCCTTCGGGACGCGGTGGCTGAGCAGGTGATGGCCACGATGGCCACCTCCCGCCTCCGGGCCACGGTGGCGAAGCGGGCGATGGCCCTGGCTTTTGACGGTGGTGTGCTGGCAACGGCGGCCGGCAATAGCTTCCGACGGGCAGTGGCGGCGGAGCGTGTGGTGGGTGTGCCGTGCACACCCAACAAGGACGCCACACGCACTACACCACGCCGGGACTGCGCCGCCTCCGCAGTGTAGCCTCCCAGCTGGAGCTATCCTCTACTGACGGCAGTGGCTGAGCAACGACGACAGGCTGGTGCCATTGGCGATTGTGGGAGAAGGAGACAAGATAAACTACATGTAGGGAGGGGAAAATGCGATGCAGGACTCGCCGACCGTGTGGGTTTATATAGTAGGCTGGTAAGCATTGGGATTTTGGGGGATTTCGCCGAATCAGGCGGGAAGCTTGTGCGGGAACCTGCGCGGTTACGCGGGAATGGGCTCACCACCGTTTGGCCAAAACAACGTCCCCACGTGCTGCTCAAGCTTGTGCTCGAAGCCGTCTGCGGCAGCGGGGTGACAAGACATGCGAGAGGAGGACGAAAGGACACGTACACATACGGTTAATAAAAAATTGTTTGTGATTTAATTACCTACTATACCCCCGTCCTTGTTTATATGTAGGATTTAACTAATAAAATACGAATGCATGTCGCCAAAGATTATATCGTTGGATTCGCATTTGAACATAGTTTCCAATTATATAATTTTTGTAACATGCATTAACATTTTGTTGGTTAAATTTAAGGTTATATACTAGCAAGTGTTTGCCCACAAGACACATGGCTTATTCCATCACAAACAGCTCGGATGGTTCAATGGTATGCCACGTATCGCACACGCAACTCTAATCTAATTTGTGCTTGATGTCTCCGACATCGCTTGCACAATTTGTCTTATTTTCCACGTATCACTGTGTCGGCCTCTGCTCGCGTCCCTCGGCAAGCTCTGCTCGCCGTTAGGCGCCGCAGCGCGCTGTGCTCGTCGTTAGGCACCGTGGCGTGCTCTGCTCGCGTCCGTCGGTGCGCTCGGCTTGTGGACAACTTTTCCTTGCGTGTTCAACTGATATATGCATATATATGATTGCTCACCGTTGAGGCGACCGCGTAGCGCTCTGCTCGCGTCCCTCCGCGCGCGCTATGCCAGTGGTTGGGCCTACACATGATCACGTCGGGGGACCCGCATGCATGTGGTTGTGCTGCGGGCGTCGCCACGCGATGCAGTTACGTGCGGCACGATGGAGTTACGCACTACAAATTAGAACTGCCATCAGGGCGTGCCGATATTCTAGGTAGTCTGGCTTCCCCTTTAATTCACGCGGCCATTATAACCTTAGTATCTTCAACCTTTTGATCATGCCCCCACAACAAAACAAGCACACCCACGACGACACATAGAGAGGGGATGTCTAGCGGCGCTCCAATGGAGTTCGGCGAGCATAAAGTGGAGAGCCACACGAGCGAGACGGATCTCTCAGAGTACACCATCGACCCGGCCGTGGTGGACGACTACATCAACATCGTTGAGCAGTTGCTTGCTCAAGACAAGTACAAGGTGGTCGGCGTCAACCTCCAGTACACCGTCGGTCGTCCCAACATAGATCATAAGGTTGCTGTCGTCCGGTTGTGTGTGCGCCATCATGTCCTCATCTACCACTACTGCATGGCCATAGAGCCTTCCGACCATTTTGCCAGGTTTGTCAACAGCACCGACTACAAGTTCGCTATGGTGGAAACCATCGATGATGTAAAAGCACTCAGGGTTACGGGCTTGGCCTGCAAGAACCTTGTAGAAATCCGTGAGCACTACAGGGTCTGGGGTAGCACTAAGGACTCCCTGTTTGATCTCGCCTCGGCCATCATCGACCCATACTACAAAAAGATGAAGCAGGATGCCAACAAAACACGTCTCGTATCCTAGCACGGGGCCTGGATGCAGCAACTGGACGCACCTCACCTCGGATTCGCGGCCAAGAGCATGTTGATAACCCACAAGTATAGGGGATCGCAACTATTTTCGAGGGTAGAGTATTCAACCGAAATTTATAGATTCGACACAAGGGGAGCCACAGAATATTTGAAGGGATTAGCAGCTGAGTTGCCAATTCAACCACACCTGGAGATTAATTATCTACAGCAAAGTGATCAGTAGCAAAGTAGTTTGATAGTTTTAATAGTAGTGACAACAGCAATAGTAACGGTAACAGTGATAGCGGTAATTTGGTAGTAAGTGTAACAATGATGATAGCAGTAATAACTTAGCAAGAACAATATAAGATAATTCGTAGGCATTGGATCGGTGACTTGTTGGATGATATTCATCATGAGACAGTTATAACCTAGGGCGATACGGCACTAGCTCCAGTTCATCGATATAGTGTAGGCATGTATTCCGTAATTAGTCATACGTTCTTTATTAAAAGAACTTGCATGCCATGTTTTGTCCTACCCTCCCGTGGTAGCGGGGTGCATATTGGAAACTAAGGGATATTAAGGTCTCCTTTTAAGAGAGAACCGGAACAAAGCATTAACACATGGTGAATACATGAACTCCACAAACTAAGGTAATCAACGGAAGAAGTCCCGGTTATTGTCACTCCGGGGTTACCGGATCATAACATGTAGTAGGTGACTATAACTTGCAAGATCAGATCTAGAACATGAATATAATGGTGATAACATCAACGGTTCAGATCTGAAATCATGGCACACGGGCCCAAAGTGACAAGCATTAAGCATGGAAAAGTCATAGCAACATCAATCTAGGAACATAGTGGATACTAGGGATCAATCCCTAACAAAACTAACTTGATTACATGATGAATCTCATCCAACTCCTGAACGACCAGCGAGCCTACGAAGGAATTACTCACTCCCGGTGGGGAGCATCATGGAATTGGCGATGGAGAAGGGTTGGTGATGACAAAGAATGAAGATCCCCCTCTCCAGAGCCCCAAACACACTTCAAATCTGCCCTCCCGGGGAAGAACAGGGCTTGGCGGCGGCTCCGTCTAGTGGATCGCGATAATTCCTTCTCCTTGATTTTTTTCTATCTGAAAATAGGATTTTATAGCATTGGTTTCAGGGTCAGCGGATCCACCAGTTGGGGACAACCCACCTGGGCACACCAGGAGAGGGGGGCGCACCCTGGTGGGTTGTGCCCACCCAGGGGCCCCTCTCCAGTAGGTCTTGGCTCCAGAAATTCTTATATATTATATAAAAATTCCTTGCCAAGTTTCGTTCCATTCCGAGAACTTTTATTTCTACACAAAAACAACACCATGGTAGTTCTGCTGAAAACATCGTCTGTCCAGGGTTAATTTCATTTCAAATCATGCAAATTAGAGTCCAAAACAAGAGGAAAAGCGTTAGGAAAAGTAGATACGTTAGAGACGTATCAACTCCCCCAAGCTTAAACCTTTGCTTGTCCTCAAGCAATTCAGTTGATGAACTGAAAGTGAAAAAGAAAAACTTTTACGAACTCTTCTGCTCTTGTTTGCATAAATAAGCTTAAAAAACACCCTGGTTTTCAGTCAACATTATAACTAACCATGCCGACAATAACTCTTAAAGATTATATTAACTCATATCAATGACATAATCAGCTAGCGAGCAATAATAAGACATCTCAAATGGCAACATGTTGTCAAAACAACCATGATATAATATGACAATAGTGGTATCTCGCTAGCCCTTTCTGAGACCGCAAAACATAAATGCAGAGCACCTCCAAAGTCCAAGCAGCGGCTAAAAATTGTAATTCATGGTAGAAAAGATCCATTCATGATGCATCCAACATTAGCTACACATAATGCATAAGTCATGACAGTTGTGCTCTCTCAGTTTCTAGCGCTTGTTCTAGAAGGTGATGACACAACATAAAAGTAAATAGATAGTCCCTTCGCAGAGGGAAGTAGTGATTCGCAGAGGTGCCAGAGCTCAAGTTTAAAATAGAGATCAATTATATTTTGAGATGTGCACCCTTCTCATTCACTTCATGACTATCAGTTGTCAATATCTCCCTCTCCCATGCTAAACAGGCTAGTGGCGATTCCCAAGAGATAAAAGTAAAGGTTTTGACTCCATTGGGAGTTTTTGTTTGATTATTCAAGTGATTAACTCTTTTTGTATTTTGCAGTTTGGGACTGGGCACCCCTAATACCGCCCTTTTCTCGTGCGATGGCGAGTGAATAAACACTCAACCTGGGAATAACCCGCTTAGCATGGAAGATACCGACTTCCTCCTGTCGTTCCATGAACGATCCAGGCACACAAAATGGATAAACTTTTTTAGAAGTTTTTAGAGGTGGCACATACAAATTTACTTAGGACGGTAGGGTAATACCGCATATAGGTAGGTATGGTGGACTCATCTGGAATAACTTTGGGTTCAAGGTTTTTGATGTACAAGCAGAATCCCCACTTAGTACAGGCGAAGGCTAGCAATTAGATTGAGAAGCGGCTAGCTAGAGAGAAACAATGATCATGATCATGCATTATGCGAAGTAACATTGGACACTAGCATGAGTAGGATATGAACACCATGAACATAAATATCATAGAGGCTATGTTGGTTTTGATTCAACTACATGCATGAACATGTGCCAAGTCAAGCCACTTGAACATTCAGAGGAGGATACCATATCATCATACTACATCGGAATCATTTTAACGCAATGTTGATATCCAAGATAAATCATTTTTCACTCCCAGCTACTTATGCATGGCATGAGAAACTATAATCTCTAATTGTCATTGCAAACATGTTTAATCATAATGGGCTGAATCATGGATACTAGGTTAAACATATTTACACAAACAGAGCAAGTCGAGTTCATACCAGTTTCTCTCTGCCAAGGCCAGTTCATTGAATAGCGTCATTATTGCCTTTCACTTGCACGACCGAACGATGTGAAAATAATAATAGTGTCAGAGTGCATGGACTAAGCTGGAATCTGCAAAACATTTTACTCAACAGGAGAAGATAAGGTAAAATTGGCTCTTTATTAGTCCAACAATTATTCATATGAGAGCCACTCAACATTTTCATCGTGGTCTTCTCCTCGGTACAACTCGAATAAAAGGAAAAGAAATTCAGAGAAACACACTAAAATATTTTTGGAGTTTTTCATTTTCTTGAACAAGCAAATAAAAGGGAAAAGCAAAAATGATAAAAATTATTTACAAGGGAAGGCTCCCAACAAGCAAAAGAAGAACAAAGAAATCTTTTTGGGTTTTCTTTTTAATACTACAACTAAGCATGCATGGAAAGTAAACTAGCTACAACTAATTTTTTGGTTCCTCTAAAGTTTTTCAAACACACAAGAAGAAGGCAAGAAAAATAAAATTTAAACATGGATGGTACAATGAAAAAGTGTGAACACCGACAAGATGAATAAGTGAACATGAATGTAATGTCGGCGAGAAACACGCACTCCCCCAAGCTTAGGCTTTTCGCCTAACTTGTTAGTCGATCAGAAATCTGGATAGTAGTTGGCGTGATAGCTCATGGAGGCTCTTGGTGCGGATGCCTCAGCCTGCCGTGCTGCCTCCACTGCTGCGTTGTGAGCTCGAGCCTCGCTCTCAAGAACAAAATATCTTCCTTTGCTGTGATAATCAAAAAGAGTAGGCGCATGCATATGTGTGTGCACAATAGATGTTTGGTTAAATAGCAGATTATAAGTGAAGTTGTCGACCTTTCCCTTGAGAATCTTATGTTCCTTTATGGTGGAAAAATACAAATACTGCGTGGGTAGGATAGGATCAAAAGGCAAAGGTGCAACACCCAGCCCTCGTGCTAAACGCGCATCATATATTCCACCATAGAAATATACACTGTTAGCGTTGTGCTGAAGTCTGCGTGCAACAATCGCTCCAAGGTTATAATTCCTTTCACCAGTGAGAGCAGTGTGGATGAGGCTCAAGTCTGGGGCACAGAGTGTACTATAGTCTTGCTTGCCTACTATACATTTCCCGTTAAATAATACAAAGTACTGAATTGTGGGAAAATGAATGCTCTTTATTCTACCTTGTGTCACTCCCCTCGTCTCACTGTAGCAAAGACTAGTTAAGAATTTTTGGTATTCAGCCCTTGACGATTCGTCAAGCGAACCCCAATACGGGAGTTTGCAGTGGTAAGCAAAATTCTCTAGTGATATGGTAAATGGGTTATCATAAAGCATAAACGACACCCTAGACTCACGGGGAAAGAATTTAAATCCTTTGACAAATGATTCAGTGAGAAGGTGGCGTTGTTCACACTTATCTGAAAGGTAGGGACCGAGACCAGCATTGTGAACATATTGCTCAAATTCTTCTTTAATGCCCACGCTTATCATATACTCATCGCAAGGCCATAAGCATGTTTTGGTGGTGGCATCTCGAGTGGAACTTTCACTTGGTTCAACATATGACTGGCGAGCGGAGGTGTCACTAGAAGATGCCCCGAGGATCGCGTCCTCGAGGAACTCCTTCCAAACAAGTTCATCATGTCCGTGTACAAATTTCTGAAAACTTTTGGGTGACAAAAATTTGTTAACAAAACTTTATAAGATTGATAGCAACTACTCATAGGGATACATAGAGGCCATAGCAAGCATTCAAACTACTTAGAACACTAAGAATTCAACATGCAAGCACATCTACAGTAGCACCAAGAGTAGCTAATTATTCAAAATATAAACCACTAAAGAAAAAACTAATTGGACAAACGGTGGAGTCACATACCAAGCAACAATCCCCCGAAATAGTTTCGGAAATGGAGCTTCGAGCAAAGAGATCGAAATCCGCGGGTTTGAGGGTAAGAACACGGGAGATAGAGCTATGGAGATTTTTTTCTGGAGGTGAGTGATGAAGTGGGCTGAAGGGATAAGTGAGGGGGGCCAGATGGGGACCACAACCCACCAGGGCGCGCCTGGGGGTCCTGGCATGCCCAGGTGGGTTGTGCCCACCTGGTGCACCTCCCTCTGATGTTATTGGCACCAAAAAATCTCAAATATTCAGAAAAAACATATTAAATTTTCATGGCATTCTGAGAACTTTTATTTTTGGGTCATTTTTTTATTGCATGGGAAATTCAGAAAACAAACAAAACATGGCATTTATTTTATTTAACTAATAAAAATAGAGAATAAAAAGTAGGGACAGAAAGTAGTGCTTACTAAATTCATCAACTTCACACCGTTCAAAAATGATCCATTAATAAAGTTGATCAAGTCTTATTAACAACCACTTTCGATAAGCATGAAACCGAAGAACTTTCGTAAATCACTAAGTTGCCTCAATGGGGATATGTATGCCCCCAACAATAAGCATTTCATATTTCTTTTTGACAGTAGGTAGAGGTATTTGAAAACTTCCAATAGTGATTGTCAGAGATTTTTCAATAAAATTAATACCATTCACTTGAAAATGTTTCTTCAGAAAGTGCACTGTATGCTCCTTACCATTGATATGAAAAGTGACTTTGCTTTTATTGCAATCAATAACAGCCCCTGTAGTATTCAAGAAGGGTCTACCAAGGATAATCGACATGTTGTCGTCCTCGGGCATCTCAAGTATAACAAAGTCAGTCAAAATAGTAACATTAGCAACAACAACGGGCACATCCTCACAGATACCGATAGGTATGGCAGATGATTTATCAGCCATTTGCAAAGATATTTCAGTAGGTGTGAGTTTATTCAAATCAAGTCTTTTATATAAACAGAAAAGCATAACACTAACACCAGCTCCTAAATCACACAAAGTAGTTTTCACATAATTCTTTTTGATAGAGCAACATATAGTTGGTATTCCCGGATCTCCAAGTTTTTTAGGTACTCCATCTTCAAAAGTATAATTAGCAAGCATAGTGGAGATTTCAACTTCCGGTATTTTCCTCTTATTTGTGATGATGTCTTTCATATACTTTGCATAAGGAGGCATTTTCAAGATATCAGTCAAGCGAGTACGCAAAAAGACTGGCCTCGGCATTTCAGCAAAGCGTTCAAATTCTTCATCATTGTTCTTTTTAGTTGACTTAGGTGGTAAAGGAATAGGGTTTTGAACCCACGGTTCTCTTTCTCTACCGTGAATTCTAGCAATGAAGTCTCTTTTATCATACCTTTTATTCTTAGGTTGTGGGTTATCAGATCAACAGGTGGTTCTATCTCAACATCATTGTCTGGTTCTTTATTATTTGGTTGAGTGTCCTCATGAACATCACTGTTATCTTTTTCATTATCACTAGGTGAGTGTTCATTACCTTACTGAGTTTCAGCATCAAAGATAGAAATTTCATTATCATTATTAGGAGGTTTCTCTATTTCAGGTTCACTAGGAGCATGTCAAGTCCTATCATTCTTCTTTTTCTTTTTCTTTTTAGAAGAACTAGGTGCACTAGTGTTGGCTCTTTGTGAATCTTGTTCAATTCTTTTTGGGTGTCCCTCGGGATAAAGTGCTTCCTGAGTCAGTTTACCTCCTCTAGTTGCAACTCTAACAGCAAAGTCATGCATATTATTGTTCATTTCATCAAGCAATTCTCTTTGAGATTTAGCAACTTGTTCTAACTGAGTTTGAACCATAGAAGCATGCTTTCCAACACCTCTAACATCATTTTATATTCTAAACAACAAGTCAATCAAGTGAGCAATCATATCAGAATTGTATTTGAATTGTTGCAAAACATTTGCATTGAAGTGATCTTGTTTCCTAATGTAGTTTTCAAACTCATAAAGGCATTGACTAGGATGCATATTGTGAGGATTGTCATTATCATTGAACTTCATAAGATAATTTACCTCTACCACCTTAGGAAGTGGTGGTATATTAAGCCCATGTATTTCTTCAATAGGAGGTAAATTGTTAACATCCTCAGCTTTAATACCTTTTTATTTCATAGATTTCTTTGCCTCTTGCATATCTTCTGGACTGAGATATAATATACCCCTCTTCTTCAGAGTGGGTTTAGGCGGTGGTTTAGGAAGAGTCCAATCATCATAATTTTTCAATATATTATTCAATAATTCTTTAGCTTGTCCAACAATTCGTTCCCTGAAAACACAACTGGCACAACTATCTAGGAAGTCCCTAGAAGCATCGGTTAGTCCATTATAGAAGATATCAAGTATTTCATTTTTCTTAAGTGGATGATTAGGCAAAGCATTAAGTAACTGGTAAAGCCTCCCCCAAGCTTGTGGGAGACTCTCTTCTTTGATTTGCAGAAACTTAAATATTTCCTATAAGGCAGCTTGTTTCTTATGAGCAGGAAAGTATTTTTCAAAGAAGTAATAAACCATATCCTGGGGACTACGCCCACAACCAGGAGAAAGAGTGTTGTACCAAGCTTTAGCATCACCCTTTAATGAGAACGGAAATAATTTGATAATAAAGTAGTAGCGAGTTTTCTCATCATGAGTAAAAAAGGGTGGCTATGTCATTGAACTTAGTAAGCCACAACAGTTTCAGTTTCATAACCATGGAAAGGATCAGATTCAACCAAAGTAATTAACTCTGGGTCGATAGAGAATTCATAATCCTTATCATCAATAAAGATAGGTGAAGTAGCAAACTTAGGATCACATTTCATTCTAGCATTCCGAGATTTTTCTTTATACTTGCATAATAATTTCTCTCGATCATCTCTATCATTGCAAGCAAGAATATCTCTAGTTGTTTCTTCACTCATAACATAACCATTAGGTACCTTAGGCAATTCATATCTAGGAAGGCTAGTTCTAGTAGGTGTTTCAGGAGATTCAGTTTCAAGCTCATCATCAGATTCAACAACATCATGTTGTATAACTCTAGCAATTTGTTTATCAAGAAATTCACCAAGTGGCACATCATCATTATCAAGCAAGGTACTAGCATCATCATAAGCATTTTTTTGAAAATGTATCACCATCATCATCATAAGCATTATCTATAGCAGAAGTAGCATCATCAATAACTTGCGACATATCAGAATTAATAGCATGTGGTGGTGTTGCAAGTTTACTTATAACAGAAGGTGAATCTAAAGCAGAACTGGATGGCAGTTCCTTACCTTCCCTCGTCTTTGAGGGAAAAATCTTAATATTAGCATCCTTCAGATTCTTCATAGTGATAATATGATAATTATCCCAAGTGACGCAACAAATATAGCTATGCTCCCCAGCAACGGCGCCAGAAAAAGGTCTTTATAACCCACAAGTATAGGGGATCACAACCGTTTTCGAGGGTAGAGTATTCAACCCAAATTTATAGACTCGACACAAGGGGAGCCAAAGAATATTTGAAGGTATTAGCAGCTGAGTTGTCAATTCAACCACGCCTGGAGATTAATTATCTGCAGCAAAGTGATCAGTAGCAAAGTAGTTTGATAGTTGATAGTAGTGACAGCAGCAATAGTAACGGTAACAATGATAGCAGTAATTTGGTAGCAAGTGTAACAGTGATGATAGCAGTAATAACTTAGCAAGAACAATATAAGATAAATTTGTAAGCATTGGATCGGTGAGTTGTTGGATGATATTCATCGTGAGACAGTTATAACCTAGGGCGATACGGCACTAACTCCAGTTCATCGATATAATGTAGGCATGTATTTCATAAATAGTCATATGTGCTTTATTAAAAGAACTTGCATGTCATCTTTTGTCCTACCCTCTCGTGGCAGTAAGGTCCATATTGGAAATTAAGGCCTCCTTTTAATAGAGAATGGAACAAAACATTCACACACGGTGAATACATGAACTCCTCAAACTACGGTAATCACCGGAAGAAGTCCTGGTTATTGTCACTCCGGGGTTACCGGATCATAACACGTAGTAGGTGACTATAACTTGTAAGATCGGATCTAGAACATGGATGTAATGGTGATAACATAAATGGTTCAGATCTGAAATCATGGCACCCGGGCCCAAAGTGACAAGCATTAAGCATGGCGAAGTCATAGCAACATCAATCTAGGAACATAGTGGATACTAGGGATCAATCCCTAACAAAACTAACTTGATTGCATGATGAATCTCATCCAACTTCTCACCGACCAGCGATCCTACGAAGGGATTACTCACTCCCGGTGGGGAGTATCATGGAATTGGTGATGGAGAAGGGTTGGTGATGACGAAGAACGAAGATCCCCCTCTACGAAGCCCCAAACAGACTCCAGATCTGCCCTCCTGAGGAAGAACGAGGCTTGGCGGCGGCTCCGTCTCATGGATCGTGACAATTCTTTCTCCCTGTTTTTTTTTCTCCGAAAATAGGATTTTATAGCGTTGGTTTCAGGGTCTGCGGGGCCACCAGGTGGGGACAACCCACCTGGGCGCGCCAGGAGAGGGGGCGCGCCCTGGTGGGTTGTGCCCACCAAGGGGCCCCTCTCTAGTAGGTCTTGGCTCCAGAAATTCTTATATATTATATAAAAATTCCTCGGAAAGTTTTGTTCCATTCCGAGAACTTTTATTTCTGCACAAAAACAACACCATGGTAGTTCTGCTGAAAACAGCGTCGGTCCGGGGTTAGTTTCATTCAAATCATGCAAATTAGAGTCCAAAACAAGTGGGAAAACTTTAGGAAAAGTAGATGCATTGGAGACGTATCATGTGTACACATGCTACGAGATGCACAGGCGGATCGTTGACATGAGGAAGTGCCTCGTTACCCAAATCGACGAGGCTGGATTGAGCCACAAGCAGAGCAAGCGTCACAAGAAGTAGGTGATGATCAGATGATCATTTATCCTAGTTAATCATGCATGTAATATATAGTTTACTTTGGTGTGTGGAAATGTCATGTGTGTAGTACCCACCTATGTAATTATGCATGTAATAGTTTACTTTGGTGTGTGCAAATGCCATGGCTGTAGTAGTCACCTATGTAATTGGATGTTTAATTTGGTTATGCAACCATGTCCTTATAAGTGTGTGTGTGTGTGTTGTTGTTGTTGTTGTTGTTGTTGTTCTGTATGAAATCCCATCGCACAACACACACGTCTTATTAGCAGCAATCGTCTGTGTTATTATCAGTCTTCGCACACATTTCTGATTACGAACCTGTTTGTCGGGTATCACACACATCTTGTTATATTGAACCGTTTCGGTTCTCATGTCTCAATGCAAACAGTTCATCTGAGTGAACTGCATGCCGTATATCGCACACACCTTGATCTGGCTGACTGTTTCTTTTATGTTGCCTAATCACATATAGTTCATCCGAGTGAACCGTATGTTGTATATCGCACACACCTTCATCGAGCTGCCCGATGTTTTGTTCCTCCTCATCGCAAATAGTTAATTAAACTGAACCGTATGCCTTGCATCACACACACAACTAAAATCTGAATCATGTTTGATGCATCCGTCGTCGCAAATGTTTTGCACCTTTTTTGACGGGTTTTTTACACCACCATTTGCGATTATTGCATCACACACAGTTTCGTCGAAGGGTCTCTATCATAGTGTCGCGTTAGCAGCATCCTGAAGTAGTGATGAAGACGAAAAGGAGACCCCAACAAACGATGTGTGTGCGAGAGAGAGTAATTTTAGTGGTAGGAGTCATATCTATAAAGATATAGGGTGCGTGAGAGAACCCTGGAGAGAAAGGCAAAGTGAAAAACGAGCGAGAGTGTGTGTGTGGTGGTGAAAAAGAAAGCTGATGTAGCTATAGTGATACCAGAGAACGATAGAGATGTGAGAGATAATGAAAACCATGTAATCTATGAAGATAGAGATAGTGTGACACTTCTCGAGGGAGACGACGAGAGATCGTGTTTGCAAAGAACGAAGAAGCATGTAGTGAGCGTGCGGGTGAGATGGAGAAAAGAGAGCGATAGTTGCATGAAGGAGCACGCGAGAGAGACCTAGAGAGAGATGGGCGTGAAATGAGATTCAAATATTTAGTTGTGTGCATAGAAGATGTTAACATAAAAGGGATTCAAATATTTGAATTCCAGATGATGATACATGTAATTCATACTCGAACCAAAATTGATCTATCAAACATGCATACAATTTGAATTTGTGCACGTGTATGTTATTTAATATATTGATATTACCGATCCATACATTTGAGCTTAACATAATTTGGTTACAAAAATTTGAATTCAAAGTTGAACATAATTTGGTTTCAAAAATTTGAATTCAACCTTAAGATTTTGAGATCATTGCATTTGTAAATCAAATTTTATATACAAAGGAGCATAATTCTTTGATATGCTTTTGAAAGTATATATAAAAAATGATGTATATAGATTTGTATTCGGATACAAAATGGATCCTGCCCGAAGAAAAAAAAGAATACGAAATGGATTTGAATTGAGTTGGCACGGCAAACGTGCACTCTTTTTCTGCAAAAAAATGAACGAAGCGGGGAAACTCGCTGTAACCGCCTGAAACCAAAATCCGCGAGATAGAAATTGCTGCCTATCACTGACACGCAAAGCCTATCAGCTCGATTTCTATAGGTTTTGATAGGGGTAGGCTTGTAATTTCACTCAAACATGACATAACCGCCTCCGCCTATCACCTCCCCGGATTCATACACGGTGCGCGCCAAAACACAGTTTCTCCTCGGCCGAAGTCGCCTCTCACCTCCCCGATTCATACATGGTGGGCGCCAAAACAAACTCTCCTCGGCCAAAATATCCATCGGGAAATATTTGGTGTATGCGAGATTACTGTCCTATCCCCAACCGACTAATACTGCTGTGATGTAGGAAATTTTAAACGGGGTCTTAGTTTGTAAATTTCCTCGCATTTGAGACAAGCTGAAAGTGCGTTATATCGACTAGAGGGGGGGTGAATAGGCGATTTTTATGAAAGTCTTCAAAACGTTGGAGTTATGAAGACAAACAGTGAAGACTTTGCCTATTACTATGCAGCGGAAGTTAGATTACACTAGGCAAGCCATGGTCAAGTATTCAATAGAGTGAAAGCACAAAGACAAACAGCTGCAGTGTAATAAGGATCAGGTAGGAAGAAGTTATGAAGCCAAACAGATCATACATTCATGTTGTGAAGACAAAAGATAGAGCAAGCATGCAATAGCTTCACAATGAGTAACGGTAAGACAAAGGAAGTGAAGATGAACCAGTGACTCGTTGAAGACAATGATGTGTTGGACCAGTTCCAGTTGCTGTGACAAATGTACGTCTGGTTGGAGCGGCTAGGTATTTAAACCTTAGGACACACAGTCCCGGACACCCAGTCCTGAACACGCAGCTCAGGACACCAAGTCCTCACCGTATTCTCCTTGAGCTAAGGTCACATAGTCCTCGCCCAATCACTCTGGTAAGTCTTCAAGGTAGACTCCCAAACCTTCACAGACTTCGTTCACTAGCAATCCACAATGTCTCTTGGATGCTCTGAACGCGACGCCTAACCGTCTGGAGGATTCACAGTCCCCAAGTGTAATAAGTCTTCAGATCACATAGACAAGAAGACTTAAGTGATGCCCAATGTTCTCTGGCTCTGGGTGGTTAGGGCTTTTCTCCTCGCTAGGGATTTTCTCTCAAAGGCTTCGAGGTGGGTTGCTCTCAAACAACAAAAGCCGTGCACTGAAATCTGAGCAGCCAACCGTTTATGGTTGTAGGGGGTGGGCTATTTATAGCCAGTTGGCAACCCGACCTGATTTGTCCGAAATGACCCTGGGTCACTAAGGAACTGACACGTGTCACAACGGTCAGATTTCAAACTCTCACGACAACTTTACTTGGGCTACAAGCAAAGCTGACTTGTCCGGCTCTAGACAAGATTCTCTCATTGTCTTCACTCAAAGATATAGGTTTTTGGATTAGGCATCACTTCAGTCATTCTGACTGGTTCTCCTGGACCCCACTTAACAGTACGGTGGTTCCTATGACTCAACACAAAAGAAAGAGAACTACGAAAGATCTAAGTCTTCGAGCTCCATAGGCTTCATGACATGTCTTCTTTTGTCATAGTCTTCAAAGTGAATATCTTCATATACCACCTTTGACTTCAATGTCTTCATACATTTTTGGGGGTCATCTCTGGTAGTGAAATCGAATCAATGAGGGACGTCTACCTGTGTTATCCTGCAATTCTCACAAACACATTAGTCCCTCAACTAGGTTTGTCGTCAATACTCCAAAACCAACTAGGGGTGGCACTAGATGCACTTACAATCTCCCCCTTTTTGGTGATTAATGACAAACTAGTTGAAGTTTTCAACGGGGAATACAGTCTGTGAAATTGTAAAGGGTGAGGAATTGTCTTCATAAGTTGCAAGGGCTCCCCCTGAAGATGTGCATATAAGTTAATTTGTTTTTGGAATGCAAATGCACATGGCAGGTTGTACTTTAGGAGATCCACTTCAGCTTATGATGACAATCCACTATGCATGTGAAAGTATTTGAAGATAATGACATGCATAATGGAAAATGGACGTCTGCAGAATGAGATAAGTGCGGAATTTATCGTCGCACATGCGGAATTTATCTTCGCAAAACAGGGTGGCAAACAAGTAGCAGACGACCATCTGGTTTAAGTGTTACAACTCATAAGAACCAAATGAAGCAAAAACGAGAGTTGTAAGCACGAAGCAAAAATATAGCAAAACTTAAAGCATCCGCCCATATGGACCCGCTTGAAGACTATCAACCCATATGCTTCTCCCCCTTTTGTCAGCAAGGATCAAAAAGGTTTGAAGACATAGAGTGTCTACTCGTTCCCAGGAGCAGCAGGGTCGTTGGAGGTGTTTGGCGGTGCAGAAGAGCTTGGAGGTGCTGAAGCAGGTGGCGGTGATGTAGCATCGTCTTCTTCATCAATGATTCTGGCAGTGACTGTGGCAGCAGATGAAGAAAACTCAGAGTCGTCAAGTGATGGTGTGTTGCGCATCACAGCCCTTCTAGGAGGTGTGGTGTCAAACTTGAATCGCTCTGTGAAGCCATCCTCTTCAAGTTCAGCTTCAGTACAGATCATTGAGAGCCCTTTCCAGGTGCGACGACAGGTTTCATGAGTGACGAAGGCATTCTTGGTGGCAAGATTTCAGAGACGATTAACATCCACCAAGAGGCTTTTCATCTGACGCTTTAGCCAGTCGTGATGCCTATCTTGTTTTTGATGAAGAGCCACAAGAAGCTCTCGGTCAGTGAGAACACGAGTGCGCTTCTTGGGTCTTGAAGCAGTTGCACTATCAGTGGCTTCAGTTGAAGCAGGGTGTGGCGCACGTGTAGTGCCAGCCAAAGGATACACCCTGGAGATGGCTTCAACACCTTCATCATTCTGAGTGAAGCTCTGGTGTTCTGCATTCTGAAGACTCAACGGTTGCTTGGAAGGCTCTGGATATATAGCTTCAGCAGAGGTATCCACATCTGGCAAGAAGATTCGATGGTTTCGGGCTGAGGGCTGATACGAGATCGCAGAGTGCAGTTTGATCAGCCTCATCACCCAAGGAGCATAGAACTTCAAACCAAATAAGTCTGAGCCTGACGCTGCAAGTTGGCGTATGAAGAAATCCTGTGCATTGAAGCATTTGCCATGAAGGATGCAGAATATCATAGTCTTCATTGCACCCTCAATTTTTGCATTTGGAGAGTGCCCCTTAATGGGCCAGAGAGTCCGCTGGATGATGTGATATATGGTCCTGGGCAGGTACTCAAGGTCTTCAACGAAGAACTCAGTTGGATAGGGTGCATCATGGGGCAATGGCTTCATCATTGAGAGCATCTGACTCATATTGGGTTCAGTCCGCTGGAATATGCTCTCAATAGCTTCATCATGTAGTTGACAGCCTTCCTCAAAGAATTCGCCAGGAGTGGGCAGGCCGGTGAGCTCAATGATATCAAATGCATTGGCTTCATGATGGACATTGCCGGTCATCCACTCCAGGACCCAAGTCTTCGGATCTCTGTTGTATCCTTTAATGTGGAGGGTGGCATAGAACTGAAGCAGAAGCTCTTCATTCCAGTGCTCTTCATCAGTTATAAACGGCAGCAAACCCACTTGCTTGAAGCAATCCAGCACTTCCTCTATGCAGGGCAGACCAGCAATGGCTTCAACATCAAGGCGCTTGTGAGGGAAGATGCGACCTTGGTTGTATAGGATGCATGAATAGTAGCTGCGCTGAGGATAGCTCCAGAACCTATCTGATGAAATCCTTTCCCTTGAATAGGGGTTCTTGGAGCTGTTGAAAAATGTATTGTCTGCCCTGAAGCTATTGATGTCAAAGGCACCAGGTGCTGATGCAGGACCTGGGAATCTTGGCAGCCTTGGAACTGGCTTCTGAACATGAGGCATGTGCTCAACATGGTAATCAAATTGAGGACCTGCAGCAGACTCAGGAACAGAAGTGTCTGGTTCAGTAGCTTCGCTGTCTGCTGAAGCTTTTGGTGGGGAGGACTCCACATTGGCTTCAGTGTTTGTTGTGGCAGCCTCAACATTTTCAGCCTCCACTCGACTAGCTGGAGGGTCAGACTTAGGCACGTTCTCCTGGAGAACTGCTTCTTGATGGAGCATTGGAGTGGGCTCTTGTGATGCTTCTTCTTCAGCTGATGCAGCCGGAATGTCTTCAGTATAGACTTGAGGCCTTGGACCTCTGCGAAGCCTGCGGAACGCAGACGACGCTTGTGGGGATGGAGTGGGCTGGTCCTCAAAGTCTGCTTCCTCTTGAGGGCGATCCGCCCATGACGCATCTTGTGCAATTGGCGTCAGAGGACGACCAATGCTGATGAGCTCGCTTTGTTCACACTGAGGAAGGACTGCATCATCTTGCACATTGTCCTGATGACCAATGTCTTCAGCAGCAATTGGGTCGGCTGCTGGTATGTCTTCAGCTTCAGGAGCCTCTGTGGAAGCAGGCTCATGACCTGTCAATTGGCGTTCTGGATTGGGGTGAACCATAGAGATAGGTTCAACTATCAAGGGCTCTGTGGGAGCAGCCCGAGATTTCTTGATCTTGCGCTTCTTCTTGCTGGGGGCAGTAGGAGAGGCTTCAGAGCTTTTCCTTTTCCTAGCTTCAGCCTCAGCAGTTCTTGTCTTCTTCAGCTCTGAAGCTGTTGACCGGCTCTTTGGCTTCGAGCCAGTCGTTGCAGTTGGGAAGACAATTGGAACTGCTTCCTGCCTAGGTGCCTCTGGTTCAGCCATAGCAGGCTTCTTCTTCTTCTTCGCAGCCATCTTGGGGTCAATGCCTGGACGCCCAAGTGCCTTGCGCTTTTCATCCTCGTTGTAGGCTTGTACACATCTTTCCGCCAGAGACTTCATCCGCTCATGTGAGCCCTGAGCTTCTGCACGCTTCTTCAGAAAATTTTCTTTGAGCTCATGCAGCATGGTCTTGAAGCTCTTCACTTCCTGCACGCTGAGCTTGGCCATATTCGTCTTGAACTGAGCCTTTTCATGATCAATTTTCTGTTTCAGCTCAACAATGCGCTGAGCAATGGCCAGTTCTGAAGCAATTGCGCCTTGGAAGGCGACGCTGAGGCCAACGGGCAGCTGCAGATCTTCGAAGCTGATGTCTGGTGAGGCAAACCATTCGTCGATGAAATTGTGGATGATGGCGACATCATAGAGAGGCAAATTGTTGAAGATTTCAGCCTCTTCTTTGCTCTTGATGAGCTGCTCTAGAGCGTCATCTCCAAGATCTTCATCACTTGACAGATCTATGGCTTCGCTGCGTAGGATGGCAGCAGCTGTGAGCTCTTTGCTGGTGTGTGGCTGAGGCACCTTGGCCTTCTGGGGCTTGGAGACGCGGGATATGTCTTCAGACTGCACACTATCTTCAGGAGGTGCAGTTGCCAATGGCTTCGCCCTTGAGACTTTTGAGGAAGGAGCCGGCTTTCAAGCTTTTGGCTTCTTCGACTGCTTTTGCTTCGGTTCAGCAGGAGCTTCATCAGACTCAGAGTCAGCTGGAGGGTCATTCACGGCAGTCCCTTGGACTAAGATGTGGGTGATGAGGCCTTCAAGGTTGGCAAACGGACCGATGATATTGGGTTCGGCGTCGCGTGTGCCATTTGCCCTTGGTGCGGAGGGGCCAGGGTTGAAGTCTAACCCAAATTTCTTCTTGTTCAGCTTCGCTGATTGTTGAGCAAACTAGAAGTTGCGCTTGAACAGATTGTCATCATGACACCAGAGTAGTGACGACGGATGTGCATCATCAGGCTGTGGTCCTCGGACCATGCAAGGGTAGAAGCCTTGAGCAATGGCTTCATCTCTGGTCCTGGGTATGAGATTCTTGAAACGGATGTCCCCCCATGGTCTCCTGATGGCACTTTTCTCAGCATACTCCTAGGTGACGAAGCGGTAATTGAACCATTGTTCTGCCCAATAGCGTCGAATCCATTGGATTCGAGTCTTGCGCTGCCAATAGTTCTCTTCAGGATCTGTTTTACACATTTCTGCCAGGTCTTCAGGCAGATCTTTGGAGTTCCTTCACTTCTCTGTCTGCCCCCCTTCCTTGTTGCTGCTTCTGAAGCCATAAACTTTAACTTGAAAGGCTTCAAAACTTTCAAAGGCTTCAAAGGCTTTCTTTTACTGGACCAACAGGAACTGGCTTCAGGAGAGTTTATGTGACGCTGTAGGAATTCTGCAAATAAATGCAGACTATGAGAACCGAAGGATTCTCCCACGGACATGTACCTGTGACAGCATTAAGGTGCGAGGGAAGGGGAAGAGGTCATATGCATTCTCAAAAGGTTTTGAAGATTAATCAGTTTAGAAGACATTGACCTCATCGTGCGAAGACATTCACTCATAGATAAGAAGTTGGTTCCAGATTTGTACGAACCCACAGATCAGTACAAGTGAGGAATCTAACTACTTTATGAAGCACAAGTGAATATACTAGGCATGTTATGAGATGCAGATTGAGAGATCAATCTAATGTGAAGAGAAACTTCTGATGGTAGAAAGTGACAGAACTATGAGATCAAAAGAGGCTGTAAAAACAAGTTTTATTTACCACACTTGGAACTGCTAGACGAAAGTGAGAGATGATGCCGAGCAGTTCAGTCCTCTGTGCCCTAACTTGGCGACGGAAGACACCTACGGCGACGGCGGAGAGGACGATGTCCGCAGTCGGCTTGAGTATGGCGTTGGAGAAGTTGCGGCAGCGAAGCGCTTCGTCGCCGGTGTCGTCGAGTGCTAGCCGTGGCGCTAGGGTTCGTGCGAGGGTGGAAGACGGAGATAATGACCGCGGTAAGTGTGAATTTATAGGCTCAGGGGCGGCACTGTGCTATTACACAGGTGCCCCTGGCGATTCGCATCTAAGGAACGCGTGGCCAGTTTGCGGAAGTTTTGGGTTTGTTCCACGTCCCACGCACGCCTGGATTGTCGGGCGGT
This sequence comes from Triticum urartu, assembly GCF_056163025.1. Lineage (NCBI taxonomy): Eukaryota > Viridiplantae > Streptophyta > Magnoliopsida > Poales > Poaceae > Triticum > Triticum urartu. Next base: position 365,238,482 of record NC_141874.1, on the reverse strand, counting down.
CGTTCCTGCTTCTCCGGATTTTATGTGGAGGAATGAGCATTGAAAATTGACTTTATGGTTGTCTCTATATCTTCTGCTGACTAGGACGCAGTGAAGACATTCGACAGTTTCAATAGAATGCATATGACTTGGAGAGATAGAGTTTGAGATAGAAAGCATAGAGAGATTGGGGTCCGATCATATTCACTTAGTTCAAAAGATTCAACCAAGAAGACATAGCTATAAGTGAATGCTGTAGAGGACAGAACACTAGTATGTATATCTATATAATCAACGTAGTGAAGATAATCATGAAGACATGTTAAGTTCGAAGCCAAACCAAATGTGAAGATATTGCAAGGTAACGCCATGAGTGAAACACTTCAAAGTAGAACGTTTGGTGGTGGCGTTACCCACCGTATAGGAAGTATTAGACCCAGACACGGCGCACAAGTATTGTGGCGCTCCGAAGTCAAATTCCACATTAATGTATTCACACTTAGAATGTATGTCTTCATTGATTGAAGATATACTTTACTTTGTGTGTTGCACATCTAAGTCATCAATATGCATAAGTGTTAGGATGTGTGCCTGATCACAGGACATTTGAGGATTCCAAGATATTTAGCTCACACCGTAACTTGCAAAACCTCTTCTCATCCAGGGGCTTTGTGAAGATATCTGCCAATTGCTCTTCAGTGTTGACGTGTATGACATCAATGTCTTCCTTCACAACATGATCTCTGAGAAAGTGATGACGAATTTCAATGTGCTTTGTCTTCGAGTGCTGAACTGGGTTGTTGGCAATCTTGATGGCGCTTTCGTTGTCGTAGTAAAGTGGTACTCGCTTCAGATGAATGCCATAGTCCTTGAGTGTTTGCTTCATCCACAGAAGCTGAGCGCAGCAAGATCCAGCAGCAATGTATTCAGATTCAGCAGTGGAGAGAGATACACAGTTCTGCTTCTTTGAAGACCAACATACAAGTGATCGTCCCAGAAAGTGACATGTGCCTGATGTAGACTTGCGATCAACTTTGTCACCAGCATAATCAGCATCCGAAAATCCAACCAAATCAAACTCTGAGCCCTTTGGATACCATAATCCTAGAGTCGGGGTGTGAGCCAAATATCAAAGAATTCGCTTCACAGCTAAGTGATGCGACTCCTTTGGTGCCGCTTGAAATCGAGCACACATGCAAACACTAAGCATAATATCTGGCCTAGATGCACATAAATAAAGCAAAGAACCAATCATGGAGCGGTATACCTTTTGACCGAACTCTTTACCATTGTCGTCAGGACCTAGATGATGTTTGGCTGGCATTGGTGTTGTGAAGCCTTTGCAATCTTGCATACCGAACTTCTTCAGGCAATCTTTGAGATACTTCTCTTGAGATATGAAGATCCCATTGCGTTGTTGTCGTATTTGAAGACCAAGGAAGAACTTCAGCTCCCCCATCATGGACATCTGATATTGCTCTTGCATCATATATCCAAACTCTTCACTGTACTTCTGATTGGTGCAGCCGAAGATAATGTCATCCACATATATTTGGCACACAAACAGTTCACCATCATATGTCTTCCTGAAAAGAGTGGGATCCAGGGAACCAGGTATGAAGCCTTTGCTCTTCAGGAAGTATTTGAGTGTGTCATACCAGGCCCTAGGGGCTTGTTTGAGGCCATACAGCGCCTTGTTGAGCTTGTATACCATGTCAGGATGTTTTGGATTTTCAAAGCCAGGTGGTTGTGCAACATACACTTCTTCTTCAATCTTGCCATTGAGAAAGGCACTTTTCACATCCATTTGATATAGAAGTATGTTATGATGATTTGCATAGGCCAGCAGTATGCGTATGGCTTCAAGCCTAGCCACAGGAGCAAATGTTTCATCGAAGTCAATGCCCTCCACTTGAGTATATCCTTGAGCAACGAGACGAGCTTTGTTTCTGACAACTTGACCATGCTCATCTTGTTTGTTGCGGTATATCCATTTGGTGCCTATTATGTTGTGCTTCCGTGGATCAGGACGCTTAACCAGTTCCCATACATTATTCAGCTCAAACTGTTGAAGCTCTTCTTGCATAGCTTGAATCCATTCAGGTTCCATGAAGGCTTCTTCAACTTTCTTGGGTTCTGATATTGAGACGAATGCGAAGTGCCCACAGAAATTTGCTAGCTGAGTTGCCCTTGAACGAGTGAGTGGACCAGGTGCATTGATGCTGTCAATTATTCTGTCAATCTGCACTTCATTGGCAACACGAGGATGTACAGGGCGAAGACTTTGCTCTTGCTGATCTGTGTTGTTGTTGGGAGGAATGTCTTCAGGCTGAGCATTGTCTTCATGTTGATCAGGTGCTGAGATGATAAGTTCTTCTTCAGGATGAGCTTCAGAAGGTATAATCTTTCCAGTTCCCATAAGCTTGATTGATTCACTAGCTGGGACTTCATCTAGCACATTTGGCAGTTGCTCTCTTTGTGAACCATTTGTCTCATCGAACCGCACATCCACTGTTTCAACAACTTTGTAATGAAAGAGGTTGAAGACTCTGTAGGAGTGTGAATCCTTTCCATATCCAAGCATAAAGCCCTCATGTGCTTTTGGTGCAAACTTTGAGGTGTGGTGTGGGTCCTTGATCCAGCACCTTGAGCCAAATACTCTGAAGTAACTGACATTTGGCTTCTTGCCAGTTAGGAGTTCATAAGATGTCTTGTTCAGAAGCTTGTGAAGATAAACACGATTGATAGTATGGCATGCAGTGTCAATGGCTTTAGTCCAGAATTTTCTTGGAGTCTTGTATTCATCTAGCATTGTGCTGGCCATCTCAATGAGTGTTCTGTTCTTGCATTCGACGACGCCATTCGGCTGTGGCGTGTACGGAGCTGAGAATTCATGTGTGATGCCCAAGGTATCAAGATATGTATCAAGGGCAGTGTTCTTGAATTCAGTGCCATTGTCACTTCTGATGTGCTTTATCTTGGCGCCAAAATTGTTCATAGCTCGATTGGCGAAGCGTCTGAAGACATCCTGCACTTCAGTCTTGTAAAGGATTATGTGCACCCAAGTATATCTAGAGTAATAATCAACGATGACAAAGCCATAGAGGCAAGCAGTAGTAGTAAAAGTTGAGTAGTGAGTGGGACCGAAAAGATCCATGTGGAGCAGTTCGAAGGGTTGTGTAGTAGTCATGATTGTCTTCGAAGGATGTTTTGCCCTTGTCATCTTCCCTGCTTCATAGGCACCGCATAAGTGATCTTTCTTGAACTTGACGCCCTCGATGCCTATGACATGCTTCTTCTTCGCAAGGGTGTGGAGGTTCCTCATGCCGGCATGCCCAAGCCTTCGATGCCAAAGCCAGCATTCTGAAGCTTTTGCAAGAAGACATACTGCAAGTTGTGGCCCTGCTAAGAAATCTACCACATACAAATCATCTTTCCGATACCCTTCAAACACTAGAGACTTGTCAGATTCCATTAGTACTAGGCAACGATATTTTCCAAACATTACGATCATGTTCAAGTCGCAAAGCATTGAGACAGACATTAAGTTGAAGCCAAGGGATTCAACAAGCATGACTTTATCCATGTGTTGATCCTTTGAGATTGCAACTCTACCTAGACCCAATACCTTACTTTTACCAGTGTCAGCAAATGTGATGTGGCTCTTGTCGGATGGACGTAAGGTTGAGTCCATAAGAAGGCTTCTTTTGCCAGTCATGTGATTTGTACATCCACTGTCAATAATCCATTCTGAAGATTTTGAAGTCACTGGTGTCGTACCCTACAGTGCAGTTAGGGGGATAGGCTTCACGAAGAGAATTGTGAAGCAAAAACATTTGACGAACCAGTGGGTTATGAAAACTTAGATCCAGATTAGGACTAATAGGGAGAGTAGCATGCGATTCAGGAACGAAGTACATAATGATGCCATTCGGGCATTTTATCTTGCGCCCCACAAGACTTTTAAGGTCCCCAGCAATAGCGTCAGAAGATTTTGTTTTTCTGCTAGAGACCATTCCCTGCAAAAGAGAGTTAAGCTTTCTTAACCACCCACATCTTCAAGGGTGGCTTAGAAGCAATAAGTCTAAGTGCAGCATCTGAGAATTTTGGCTTTGAAGCCTTAGCAAACAGTCTTGCAGGTGGACAATAATACTCATAGGAATAAGCAGAATAATTTTTGGTCATATGAACATGACGGTTCGATGAACCGCTCTCATATTCATATGCCTGAGTATGGTTTCCCTGCAAAACATTTGTGTTAGTGTGACTCTGGTGAGTCCTCTGATTGTATGAAGCCTTTGGACCGTATGAAGCCTTTGGTCTGAGGTTTGTCTTCTTCAAGTGATGTGTCATGAAGACATTCACAGGAAGATTTTCCAGACACTTTTTCGGAACCCAGATCTTCTTCATAGGCGGTCCATTCCTGCAGTTAGTACCAATGTACCTGGCAAACACTTCACCATTCTGATTCTTAAACAGTTTATAGTTTGCATCAAAGGAATCATCAATGATAATGGGGTTAGCACAAGTGAAGCCAGATAAATTGGATGGATCTGCTGAAAGTTCCTTTGCAGCAACCCATGTGGTTTTGGGGTACTGCTCAGGTTTCCAGTAAGAGCCATCTGCATTTATTTTCCTTACGAACCCAACACCCTCTTTCCTGGGGTTTCGGTTCAGAATCTGCTTCTTGAGGACATCACATAATGTCTGATGTCCTTTAAGACTTTTGTACGTCCCTGTTTCAAGCATTGTCTTCAACCTAGCATTCTCTTCAGCAATAGCAGTGGTATCCTCAGCAGAGGGGTTAGTTACCACATCAATAGTTGAAGATATTGCAACAGAAGTAGTAGTGGAACATTCAGCAACAGAAGTAGCATTATCACGCACAATGCATTTAAGACATGGTGGTTCAAATCCTTCCTGAGCGGAACTGATCTGTTCGACGCGAAGTGACTCGTTTTCCTTTTGAAGATCTTCATGAGCCGCTCTCAATTTCTCAAGTTCTTGCTTCCTTTGAAGATAATCATAGGAAAGCTTTTCATGAGTTGTTGAGAGAGTATCAAGACGATCCTCAAGTTCCTGATACTTAACCTGAAGATTTTCTATGTCTTCAATTAAGGATTCAGAACGAGTCATTTCAGCACCCAACAGATCATCGCTTCTGTCTAATAGTTTTTGAATATGTTCCATAGCTTTCTGTTGTTCAGTTGCAATTTTAGCAAGTGTTTTGTAGCTGGGTTTTGAATCACGGTCAGAGTCATCGTCACTAGATGTTTGATGGCGAGTAGTGCGTGTGTTTACCTTGGCACCGCGTGCCATGAAGCAGTAGGTAGGAGTGGAGTCGTTCTTGTCATTTGCGACGGTGTCGGTGATGCAGTCATTGTCTTTAATGTTGAAGATGGACTTGGCGACGTATGCTGTAGCCAGACTCGCAATGCCAGAATCAGACTCCACCTCAGACTCCTCAGAAGCGGACTCCTCCTCTGAATCCATTTCCTTGCCAACAAACGCACGTGCCTTGCCAGATGAGCTCTTCTTGTGTGATGAAGACTTTGAGGAAGACTTCGAAGAAGACTTTGAGTATTTCTTCTTCTTCTTGTCGTCAGAATCATATTCCTTTCTCTTCTTCTTCCTTCTGTTCTCATTGTCCCACTGTGGACACTCAGAGATGAAGTGTCCAGTTTTCTTGCACTTGTGACATGTTTTCTTCTTGTAGTCATGAGCAGAAGCTTCATCATTCCTTGAGCTTGATCATGAAGATTTTCTGAAGCCTTTCTTCTTGGTGAATTTTTGGAACTTCTTCACTAGCATTGCATGTTCCCTTCCAATGTCTTCAGGATCATCAGAACTGCTGTCAGATTCTTCTTCAGATGAGGAAACAGCTTTTGCCTTCAAGGCACGAGTTCGCCCATAGTTTGGACCGTAGATATCTCTTTTCTCAGAAAGCTGAAACTCATGTGTGTTGAGTCTCTCAAGTATGTCAGACGGATCGAGTGTCTTGAAATCAGGACGTTCTTGAATCATCAGGGCTAGGATGTCAAATGAACTATCAAGTGATCTCAGCAGCGTCTTGACGATTTCATGTTTGGTGATCTCAGTGGCGCCGAGGGCTTGAAGCTCATTTGTGATGTCAGTGAGCCGGTCAAATGTGTGTTGGACATTCTCATTGTCATTTCGCTTGAAGCGGTGGAAGAGGTTGCGAAGAACACTGATTCTCTGATCTCTCTGGGTTGATATGCCTTCATTGACCTTGGAGAGCCAGTCCCAGACTAGCTTGGATGTCTTCAAGGCACTCACACGGCCATACTGTCCTTTTGTCAGATGACCATAGATGATATTTTTGGCAGTAGAGTCCAGTTGAGTGAACTTCTTGACATCAGCAGCAGTGACACCTTCTCCAGCCTTGGGAACACCGTTCTCGACGACATACCATAGGTCGACGTCAATGGCTTCAAGATGCATGTGCATCTTATTCTTCCAGTAGGGATATTCAGTTCCATCGAAGACGGGGCACGCAGCGGAGACTTTGATTATCCCTGCAGTCGACATAGCTAAAACTCTAGGTGGTTAAACCGAATCACATAGAACAAGGGAGCACCTTGCTTTGATACCAATTGAAAGTGTGTTATATCGACTAGAGGGGGGTGAATAGGCGATTTTTATGAAAGTCTTCAAAACGTGGGAGTTATGAAGACAAACAGTGAAGACTTTGCCTATTACTATGCAGCGGAAGTTAGATTACACTAGGCAAGCCATGGTCAAGTATTCAATAGAGTGAAAGCACAAAGACAAACAGCTGCAGTGTAATAAGGATTAGGTAGGAAGAAGTTGTGAAGCCAAACAGATCATACATTCATGTTGTGAAGACAAAAGATAGAGCAAGCATGCAATAGCTTCACAATGAGTAACAGTAAGACAAAGGAAGTGAAGATGAACCAGTGACTCGTTGAAGACAATGATGTGTTGGACCAGTTCCAGTTGCTGTGACAACTGTACGTCTGGTTGGAGCGGCTAGGTATTTAAACCTTAGGACACACAGTCCCGGACACCCAGTCCTGAACACGTAGCTCAGGACACCAAGTCCTCACCGTATTCTCCTTGAGCTAAGGTCACATAGTCCTCGCCCAATCACTCTGGTAAGTCTTCAATGTAGACTCCCAAACCTTCACAGACTTCGTTCACTGGCAATCCACAATGTCTCTTGGATGCTCTGAACGCGACGCCTAACCGTCTGGAGGATTCACAGTCCCCAAGTGTAATAAGTCTTCAGATCACACAGACAAGAAGACTTAAGTGATGCCCAATGTTCTCTGGCTCTGGGTGGTTAGGGCTTTTCTCCTCGCTAGGGATTTTCTCTCAAAGGCTTCGAGGTGGGTTGCTCTCAAACGACAAAAGCCGTGCACTGAAATCTGAGCAGCCAACCGTTTATGGTTGTAGGGGGTGGGCTATTTATAGCCAGTTGGCAACCCGACCTGATTTGTCCGAAATGACCCTGGGTCACTAAGGAACTGACACGTGTCGCAACGGTTAGATTTCAAACACTCATGACAACTTTACTTGGGCTACAAGCAAAGCTGACTTGTCCGGCTCTAGACAAGAATCTCTCTCATTGTCTTCACTCAAAGACATAGGTTTTTGGATTAGGCATCACTTCAGTCATTCTGACTGGTTCTCCTGGACCCCACTTAACACTACGGTGGTTCCTATGACTCAACACAAAAGAAAGAGAACTACGAAAGATCTAAGTCTTCGAGCTCCATAGGCTTCATGACATGTCTTCTTTTGTCATAGTCTTCAAAGTGAATATCTTCATATACCACCTTTGACTTCAATGTCTTCATACATTTTTGGGGGTCATCTCTTGTAGTGAAACCGAATCAATGAGGGACGTCTACCTGTGTTATCCTGCAATTCTCACAAACACATTAGTCCCTCAACTAGGTTTGTCGTCAATACTCCAAAACCAACTAGGGGTGGCACTAGATGCACTTACACAAGCGCGCCCTGAAGACATGGTTCCCCCTACCTCTCTCCCTCCATTTCCCTGTTCGTACTCTATGGGCGCCAAAACACCCTCTCCACCCCAGTCTCCTCCGTCCGCCACCCCATCCACCGCCGTCCTCCTCCACCATGCTGGAGCTCATACCTCGATGGCATCATCCATTACAAAAGATCGACCTCTCTCATCCATGGCTTCAGACCAGGATCCTTGCACCGCGTTCTCTCGCGTCATCCGCGCCATTATCCACCTTGCCGAGGCCGCTCGTACGACCATATCGTCCACCGCACCATGATATTTCCCTTGCCGCCACTGTCTGCCCTCCCAGATCTGCTTCCACGTCGCCGACAGCCATCGCTACCATAGCACCCTCAATGCCTCAGTAGATGCTTACATGGCGCGACACCAGAGGCGTTACTCTTTCATATTTTCTCAAGTCATTTATCTCAGCAAGAAAATAGATAGCCACTACTTTATTGTGATTTCTTGTCCGCTCTTTCAACCCGGGGCCCCCTCTGGGGAACTGTTTGAGTTTTAGCATCGACCCCATTTCCTTTTGATCGTATTACGCATTCATGGAATGAGTTGAGGCAAAACCTCTAGCTCTTTTTGAGAGTCAGGGGCTTTAAAAGCGCTTTAAAAAGGGCTCGCTCCTTCCTATCTACGTTATTCTTTCTTTGTTACTCTCGTAATGACGTCCATCACTTAGAATCTTACTTGTTAGTTGAAACCAAACGTTGGTTGCGAAAGTTGCCTTTGTCCAATTTACACCTTCAGATCAGCCATGGCATGCTCACAACTATACTTGCAATGCTTATGGTTTTCCCCTTTTATATTCCACATTAGCTTAAATGACAGTCAACTGAATTTCAAATTGGGGTCAGTCCATTTTTGGGAGTTCGCTGAAGGGAAGGAAGGGGCTCTCCAGAGGGCTGCCCCATTATCTATCTTAGGGTTTTGGGTGGGGACAGTGGTTTTGGGGGGCTGTCGTCGGGCTATGGTGGGGCCTCGCCGGAGGAAAAACTCGGCGCGGGTGGGGTGCGGTTAGCTAGAGGAATGGCCAGGGGCAGCGGAAGACCAGAGGTGGTGGGCGGTTCAGGGGAGGGCGGGAGCTGGTGGTTCAGCTGGCGGCCCGTGCGGTGGTCTGTAGGGGGAGAATAACCGGCAAGGAAGAAGAAGGGTTAGCAGACATAGGATCTTCATCCAACCGCCTGAAATGGTCGACTGACCTGCATGTATACATTCCCATATATTCAGTACCATCATCGTAGGTGCTTCGAGACGTACGTGCAAGTAATGCTCCTCAACCCATCAAGGTAAACAACATGCAACTCATAATTCCAAACTTAGTTGCTCAAATACAAATCTGATATGATGCTAACACCAAAATGGAGAATGTTTAATTGGTCAGCTAATGTTCCTACATTACTTTCGAAAAGCACGTGTGCCACATATCGAGGGACAGCAGGGAGTTGCATTCTATATGCGCTCTGATTCATCATGTGTGGGCAACGAACATTTTATTATCCAAAACTTGCTTGCTCTTCTTTAGCATGCTCCTCTTCTGTTCTTCTTTAGTAAGTACTGAAGGAAATATGCCCTGGCGGCAATAATAAATTTTTTATTTATATTTCCTTATATCATGATAAATTTTTATTATTCATGCTAGAATTGTATTAAATGGAAACTTCGTACATGTGTGAATACATAGACAAAATAGAGTGTCCCTTGTATGCCTCTACTTGACTAGCTTGTTAATCAAAGATGGTTAAGTTTCCTGACCATGGACATGTGTTGTCATTTGATGAACGGGATCACATCATTAGGAGAATGATGTGATGGACAAGACCCATCTGTTAGCTTAGCATAATGATCGATTAGTTTTATTGTTATTGCTTTCTACATGACTTATACATGTTCCTCTGACTATGAGATTATGCAACTCCCGAATACCGAAGGAACACCTTGTGTGCCATCAAATGTCACAACGTAACTAGGTGATTATAAACATGCTCTACGGGTGTCTCCGAAGGTGTTTGTTGGGTTGGCATAGATTAAGATTAGGATTTGTCACTCCGTATATCGGAGAGGTATCTCTGGCCTTCTCGGTAATGCTCATCACTATAATCCTTGCAAACAATGTGACTAATGAGTTAGTTGCAGGATGATGCATTACGGAACGATTAAAGAGACTTGCCGGTAATGAGATTGAACTAGGTATAATGATACCAACGATCGAATCTCGGGCACGTAATCATACCGATGACAAAGGGAACAACGTATGTTGTTATGCGGTTTGACCGATAAAGATCTTCATAGAATATGTAGGAGCCAATATGAGCATCCAGGTTCCGTTATTGGTTATTGACCGGAGATGTGTCTCGGTCATGTCAACATAGTTCTCAAACCCGTAGGGTCCTCACGCTTAATGTTCGATGACGATTTATATTATGAGTTATGTGATTTTATGACCGAAGTTTGTTTGGAGTCCAGGATGATATCACGGACATGACGAGGAGTCTCGAAATGGTTGAGAGGTAAAGATCGATATATTGGAAGGCTATATTCGGACATCGAAAAGGTTCCGAGTGATTCGGCTATTTTTTGGAGTACCAGAGAGTTACGGGAATTCACCGGGAGAAGTTAATGGGCCTTATTGGGCTTTAGTGGAGAGAGGGAAGAAGGGCCACGAGGTGGTGCACGCCTCCCCCTGCCCAAATCGAATTGGACAAGGGGTGGGGGCCCCCCTTTCCTTCTCCCTCTCCCTCCTTTCCTTCTTTCCTATCCCGAAAAGGAAAGGCAATCCTACTAGGACTTGGGAGTCCTAGTAGGACTTCCTACACTTGGTGCTCCCCTAGGAGGGACGGCCTTTCTCCCTCCCTCCTTTATATACATGGGTAGGGGGCACCCCAAAGGCACTCCAAGATTTGTCTTAGCTGTGTGCGGTGCCCCCTCCATAGTTACACACATCGGTCGTATCGTCGTAGTGCTTAGGCGAAGCCCTGCGCCTGTAACTTCATCATCACCGTCGCCACTAGATCAAGAGCTTGGCGCACCCATAGGAGGTGCCGTAAGTTCGGTACTTGGATCGGTTGGATCTTGAAGACGTTCGACTACATCAACCGCGTTACTAAACGCTTCTGCTTTCGTTGTACGAGGGTACGTGGACACACTCTCCCCACTAGTTGATATGCATCTCCTAGATAGATCTTGCATGATCGTAGGAATTTTTTTGAAATACTGTGTTCCCCAATAGTGGTATCAGAGCCAAGTCTATGCGTAGATGATATATGCACGAGTAGCACACAAAGAGTTGTGGACGATAATAGTCATACTGCTTACCAGCAACGACTTACTTTGATTCGGCGGTATTGTTGGATGAAGCGGCCCGGACCGACATTACATGACCATGTTCATGAGACTGGTTCTGCCGACGTGCTTTGCACACAGGTGGCTGGCGGGTGTCTGTTTCTCCAACTTTAGTTGAATCGAGTTGGAATATGCCCGGTCCTTGTTGAAGGTTAAAACAGCACACCTGACGAAAAATCGTTGTGGTTTTGATGCGTGGGTAAGAACGGTTCTTGCTAGAAGCTCGTAGCAGCCATGTAAAACATGCAACAACAAAGTAGAGGCCGTTTAACTTGTTTTTGCAGGGCATGTTGTGATGTGATATGGTCAAGACGTGATGAGATATAAATTGTTGTATGAGATGATCATGTTTTGTAAAAGTTATCGGCAATTGGCAGGAGCCTTATGGTTGTCTCTTTATTGTATGAAATGCAATCGCCATGTAATTGCTTTACTTTATCACTAAGCGGTAGCAATAGTCGTATAAGCAACAGTTGGCGAGACGACAATGATGCTACGATGGAGATCAAGGTGTCAAGCCGGTGACGATGGTGATCAAAGGCACAAGATGATGGTGGCCATATCATATCACGTATTTTGATTGCATGTGATGTTTATCCTTTATGCATCTTATTTTGCTTAGTACGGCGATAGCATTATAAGATGATCCCTCACTAAATTTCAGGTACAAGTGTTCTCCCTGAGTATGCACCCTTGCTACAGTGCGTCGTGCCAAGACACCACGTGATGATCGGGTGTGATAAGCTCTACGTTCACATACAATGGGTGCAAGCCAGTTTTGCACGTGCAGAATACTCAAGTTAAACTTGACGAGCCTAGCATATGCAGATATGGCCTCGGAACACTGAGACCGAAAGGTCGAACGTGAATCATATAGTAGATATGATCAACATAGTGATGTTTACCATTGAAAACTACTCCATCTCACGTGATGATCGAACATGGTTTAGTTGATATGGAACACATGATCATTTAGATGACTAGAGGGATGTTTATCTAAGTGGGAGTTCTTAAGTAATATGATTAATTGAACTTTAATTTACCATGAACTTAGTCCTGATAGTTTTTGCATATCTATGTTGTAGATCAATAGCTCGCGTATAGCTCCCCTGTTTTATTTTTGATATGTTCCTAGAGAAATATAAGTTGAAAGATGATAGTAGCAATGATGCGGACTGGGTCAGTGATCTGAGGATTATCCTCATTGTTGCATAGAAGAATTATGTCCTTGATGCACCGCTAGGTGACAGAACTATTGCGGGAGCAGATGCAGACGTTATGAATGTTTGGCAAGCTCGGTATGATGATGATACGTCTCCAACGTATCTATAATTTTTGATTGTTCCATGCTGTTTTATTATCAATATTGGATGTTTTATAATCATTTTATATCATTTTTTGGTACTAACCTATTGACATAGTGCCAAGTGCCAGTTCCTGTTTTTCCGTGTTTTTTACATTGCAGAAAATCAATATCAAACGGAGTCCATATGCCATGAAACTTTACGGAGATTTTTTCATGGACCAGAAGGAACATGTTGGGCCCTGGTTGCACCTGGGGGGGAGTCCTGAGGAGGGGACAAGCCACCAGGGCGCGCCAGGAGGCCCAGGCGCGCCCTGGTGGGTTGTGCCCACCTCAGGTGCCCCCGGAGCGCCTCTTTGCTCTATAAATACCCCAATATTTTTAGAACCCTAGAGGCGTCGACGAAATATTCATCCTGCCGCCGCAGAGTCCAGAACCACCAGATCCAATCTAGACACCATCTCGGATGGGGTTCACCACCTCCATTGGTGCCTCTCTGATGATGCGTGAGTAGTTCTTCGTAGACCTTCGGGTCCGTAGTTAGTAGCTAGATGGCTTCATCTCTCTCTCTCTCTCTCTTGATTCTCAATACAATGGTCTCTTCGAGATCCATATGATGTAACTCTTTTTGCGGTGTGTGTTGGGATCTGATGAACTTTGAGTTTATGATCAGTCATACCTTTTTATATCCATGAAAGTTATTTGAGTTTCTTTGATCTCTTATATGCATGATCTCTTATAGACTCATTTTTCTTCTCCGATATTTGGGTTTTGTTTGGCCAACTTGATCTATTTATCTTGCAACGGGAAGATGTGCCCGGTAGTGGGTTCAATCTTACGGTGCTTGATCCCAGTGACAGAAAGGGAATCGACACGTATGTATCGTTGCTACTAAGGATAAAAAGATGGGATCTATATCTACGCCATAGATAAACGGATCTCGTCTACATCATGTCATCATTCTTATTGCATTACTCCGTTTTTCCATGAACTTAATACACTAGATGCATGTTGGATAGCAGTCGATGTGTGGAGTAATAGTAGTAGATGCAGGCAAGAGTCGGTCTACTAATCTTGGACGTGATGCCTATGTAATGATCATTTCCTGGATATCATCATAATTATTTGAGGTTCTATCAATTGCCCAACAGTAATTTGTTTACCCACCATTTGCTATCTTTCTCGAGAGAAGCCACTAGTGAAACCTACAACCCCCGGGTCTTCTTTCTCATATATTTGCTTGCGATCTACTTCTCCTTTGCATTTTTATTCAGATCTATTAAACCAAAAATACAAAAATATTTTGCTGCACTTTATTTATTTATGATCTATTATTTAAATCTACTACAAATTTCTGGCATCGTTACCTGAAAGGGATTTACAACCCCTTTAACACGTTGGGTCGCGAGGTGTTGTTATTTGTGTGCATGTGTTGTTTATGTTGTGTTGCTTGGTTCTCCTACTAGTTCGATAACCTTGGTTTCATCACTGAGGGAAATACCTACCTTCGTTGTGCTACATCATCCCTTCCTCTTTGGGCAAATACCGACGTAGTCCTAGCATACAGGAGTTTTCTGGCGCTATAGTCACGGAGCAATCAAAAGGAATTTCTGGGGCCGTTGCCGGGGAGGATTTTCAACTTAACCAGGTTCCTAATCACAAATCTCATCTCCTTGCAATTTACATTACTTTCCATTTGCCTCTCGTTTTCCTCTCCCCCACTTCACAAAAAATTGCCGTTTTATTCGCCTCTCTTTTTCCGTTCGCCATTTTCTCGCCATGTCCGATCTTAGAAGAGCTAAGATTTTTCTCCCGAGTCTTAATACTTTGGATAGCCCCTCTGTCCTCTCTAAGCTCATAAACAATGCTGCTATGGAAGGATCTACCGGGGTGGTTAAGGAAAATCTTAACCAATATGATGAAGATGATTCTGGAATTTTTCGTTATTTACTTGATGAATCTTTGAAAGATGCTTGGGAGGTTGTTGAGAATTCGAGCTAGCTATGTGACCCAATACCAGATAGAGGTATATTTGAAAAGTTTTTATGATGCTTTACCCTCTTCCTTCAAGCAAGTTCCATATTCTATATTTGAAAACGGTTTTCTTGAAGGGGATGTCATTGATACTTATGAGAAGATGAAAGCTATATCTGGGCACCCCGAAGGAGAAAATGTTGAATCTACCACTCTTATGTGCTTTTATCAAAATGAAAAATTAAAGAGATAAGGCTAGTTTAGATATGAATTCTCGCAACTTTCTTAATCTTTCTTCTGCTATCAATGGCCATGTGCTTTCACAAGATAGAAAATTAAATGCCATTGATAGAAAAATCTCTCTTTTCTTTCCAAGGAACAAGAATGACATAACTTAGATCCTTGCTTTATGCCCAGCTAAGGGCGTAAAACTATAGCGCTTGTTGGGAGGCAACCCAATGAATAAAATTTATTTTTGCTTTTTACTTTCTGTTCTTGAGTGTTAACACAATTATTCTACTGCAATGATTGTGTTTTTTATGTTTAAATTAGTGCTTGTGCCAAGTAAAGCCGTTAGGATATTCTTGGGTGATAGTTGTCTGATCTTGCTGAAAAAATAGAAACTTTTACGCTCACAAAATTAATTTTCATTTTTAAAATACCCATTACACATGCAGTAGATCAATATACAAATTTCTCAGGCCTTCCTAATTTTTCAGAATTTTTGGAGTTACAGAAGTATTCGAATAGTCAGATTGATACACACTGTTCTGTTTTGACAGATTCTATTTTCTTTGTGTTGTGTGCTTATTTTGATGGCTCTATGGTTTTCTTTGATGAGTTTTCGCCATAGAAAAGTTGGAATACAGTAAATAATACAAAAACAAAATATGAATTGGTTTGATACAGCACTTATAGTAGTGGTTTATTATTCTTATACTAACGGATCTCATGAAGGTTTTGTTGAGTTTTGTGTGATTGAAGTTTTCAAGTTTTGGGTTATCTTACGATGGATGAAGGAAGGATGGAAGAGCCGAAGCTTGGGGATGCCCCGGCTGTCATGGTTCTAAGTCTGACAGTAGAAAGGGGGGTACGTAGGAGGAGGGAAGATCCTAGCTACGATGAGGTTGTGCACGCAAGATTTACGAGTTCAGACCCTTAGAGGAAGTAATAACCCTATGTCTCGGTGCCCTGAGGCAGTCGACTGGATTATGCGTGAAGTTACAGGGGGTGCGGACCCTTGTCCCTGAGGAGGGGGTGGCTTATATAGAGTGCGTCGGACCCTTCTCGCCCTCAGTTATACAGGGTTCAATGTACATAAAGATGAGGCGTTACTGGTAACGCCAACAATAAAGACATATAAATGATCATTAACACTACAGAGTGAATGCCTGACCGTTGCCATCCTGAATGAATTTAGGTCTTCTGCCTGGTTTCTTGTATGGTTGAATGGTGATATATTGATCAAATGGAATTGGGTTATCCGAGTGGAGTTATTGGTCGAGTGAATTGCACTCTGAGGAGATTCCAGTCGGTGGGAAATATTGTGCTTTGGATGTTGTTGATCTTTGGGTAGTGTCCTTGGGGAGGGTGTCTAGGCCAGGCCTATTACCCCGAGGGCAAGAACATGAGTCGGGGGGATCCTCCTCGATGTCTAGTCTGCCACCCGGCTGGATCCAGGGTGACTGGATCCGCTCCACGATTCAGCTGGAGGATCTGGCCTCTAGAGGTTTGATCGCCCATGAATCTTGGAGGCTTCCCGGCAACGAGACCGAGCGGCAGCCGCAGGAGGGTGAGTGCGTCCTCCTTGCGACTCACGTTGACTGTGGATTCTCTCTGCCTCCCCAACCTTTCTTTCAGGATTTTCTAAACTTCTTCGGTGCCCAACTTCATCACTTTCCCCCAACACCATCACGTATCTTGATGCGTTTGTTTCTATGTGCGAAAATTTCTTGGGTTGTCGACCGCATTGGGGTCTCTTCAAACACATCTTCACCTGTCGCTCTCAGTCAGTGAAAAAAGCTAACTTGAACGACGAGAAGACCCATGTGATCCAGATGTGTGGAGGCCTAGGTATCCAGATGAGAAGCAAGAGTACTTTTCCAGCTGTGATCCTTCCCGAGTCAGTTAGAGGGTGGCAATCGACCTGGTTCTACTGCAAGGACCAACCGTCTCCTGGTCAGTCGACTGGTCTCCCTTCCTTCTCCACGGAATGAGTCCAACAACCCACTTCTTTGAAAATAACTCCAGCAGAAAAAGCATAGGTGAGCATGCTGATGAAGCGAGTAGTCCAATTAGTTTGGGATGGCGTGACTGGTATGGACTTGCTAGAAGTGTTTCTCAGTCGACGCGTCCAGCCGCTCCAGGCCCGCGATCATCCTATGTGGATGCATTCGGGCATTGAGGACACCACTCGAATCCACCCGGAGGACGTCACTGAAGAGATAGTGGAGCTGTGGTTGCAGGGCATCACTGGAAACAAAGATAACCTCCGGGGTCCAGAAGAGTTCAACCATTCTACGCTGGTCATGAACCTGAAAAGGTCTGTCTTTTACTGTCGAGTGCTTCTTCATTCTGATTTGTAACTGTCTTCATGTCCGACTAATGTCTATGTTATCCTTTGCCTTGCAGGTTTGCATTGACATGTACTCAATGCCCAATGGAGAGCAGGACCAGGAGGGAGAGGCGAGTGGGGGCGAAAGTGGTGATTGGAGATTCGATGACGATGACGAGGAGGAGAGTGAGGATTCAAGCGATGGCGAGGAGGTCGACTCTCCACCTTGCACTGAAAGGCGCTCCAAGTAGACCCATGACCCCGCATGCATCCGCGGCAAGGCAGCTGCGCAGGCCTCGAAGCGCACTCGGACTTCCTCTCCTATCCCGACTAAAAAGGCGCTGAAGCAACCCAAGATAGCGGCTCCTAAGCCTCTGAAGACTCTTCCCAAGATCAAGATCGACGTCCTTATCACCTCCGGGTAAGTGTTTTGTTTTCTCCTTTTATGCAAGGACTTCTTAAGCAGACATTGACTCGCTTTCTTGCTTGACTGAGTGAGTTCGAGAACTCGCAGTGCTGCTACTTATGGGACCTCAGTGGACATTTACAGGAATGAGATGATGCGGAGATGGAAGATGCGGCCACCTCCAGAGCAGGTGTGACTCTGCCATCTTGCCTCCACTTCGTCAGTTGATTTGTAGGTCGACTGATATATTATGGTCGATTCTTTTGCAGTGCCGCAACATGTGATTGAACTTCCACATGATGATGAAGAAGCGCCTCTGAGGCCTATGGGAAGGAGAGGCAGGAACTTGGGGAGGAAAGCATCGACCGGCAAGACGGCTCAGACGACAACAGTGCCTGAACCAGTGATCCAGCGGACTGGAGACCTCAATCGGGCCTCTGTCACCTTTGCTGAACCTGTGCTGACTGAACATCCACCAGCGTCGACTGCCCAAGATCATGCTTCATATGTTCAAATCCATACATCAGATCCTCAGATTGCTGCAATCATTCCACCGTCTCCGTTGTTCGTCACCCATCATGTCCCGGAGGACCAGGCGAGCGCTGCTAAAGAAGCTATACGCCAAGCAGGCCTGATGATGGAGCGGATGAAGATGGTGCATGAGACCAGCCAAGCTGCCTATGGCGCCAGTGCAGCTCTCCAACCCAACGTCCAGGTTAGTTGATTTCCGACTGATCCTCTAACTTTATGCTTGAGAACTTCTGCTTTCTTATTCGTAAGATGTCCATGGATGATCGTTTTCACACTTTTTCAAGCTTCATGTGCATCTGTTCACCCACTGGGTGCATTCTTTTATTTTACAATCTTCTTCACTTGAGTCGGTGTCGAGTGAACTTTTAAATCAGTGGGGGCACGCAGAGTGCACCCACTGGGTGTAGTCCCCAAGACCGTCGTCAAATGTTTGATTCGGTGGGGGTCTTAGATCGTTTCTGATAATAAATCCACTCGGTCTCGAACTGATCCTGTCGAGTGAACTCTTAAACTAGTGGGGCCACGCCAAGTGCACCCACTGGGTGTAGTCCCCGAGACCGGGGTTGACTGCGGGCAGTCGACGGTGGTCTGAAACCCAATATTGTTGTTGCAGTTCTCTCTGTTTTTTTGGGCGACTGGACTGATCAAGTCGGGTACCAAACCAAACCAGTGGGGGCACGCCAAGTGCACCCACTGGGTGTAGTCCCCGAGACTACTATTGAATGTTTGATTCTGCAGTAGTCTTAGAACTCTTTTTGTCACAATATCCTGAATTTGTACTTCATCACTCGGGAGCAAATAATCTTTGATTCTGTCAACTGATATATCTTATTTACTGGCTTTAGAAATCCTGTGAGCTCATATCTCAATTTTCCGAATTCGAGAGGAAGTAGATCCAGCTCAATCTTGACTTGGACTTGGCCAAGTAGAACTTGCAGAAGGCTAAGGACGAAACAGCTGGTATGGAAGGTAAAAACTTGCCGACTGTGAGATTGGACTGTTGCTCGAGTCATCCTCCCGTTCTTCTTTCTGAACTGAGTGTTGTTTATTATTTTTTTAGAGAAAATGGGGCAGGCTCTAGCGCAGAAGCATCTTGATCTTGCAGCGGCGCAGAAGGAAGCCCAAGAGAAAACAGCACTCCCGACAAGAAGCTGGCTTCAGTCAGGGCATTAGAGGAAGACACCGCCAAGCTGAAGACTGCTCTTGCCGAAGCTAACAAGGAAGTGACGTGTCTAAAGAAGGACAAGGTAGCCCTGAACGACAAGATTGAAGATCTCTCTCGGAAGATAAATGAGTTGGAGGCTTATCTGGGGGGACTCACCATGAAGTTATTCCTCGTGCTTGAAGGTATTTCCTCCTGGTCGATTGGTTTCTCTTGATAGTTGTTGAGTCCTCAGACGGTTTTTGACTCATCATTTTGCTGTGCTATGCAGGGTTTTGCCAGAACTTTGAAGAAGAGACTGGACGGATCGAGACGAACTTGGATCCCATCAACTCTCCCGTTCAAGACGAAGCCGCCATGAACGTGCTCCGACTGGAATCTTGTCTTGCCAGCATCTTGGATTATCTAGCTCAACTGAAGCTGGTGATTTCCCGAGTTGACACAGCACTCTTCCCGAAGGAGAGGTTCCGGAATGACCTCGAGTCTCTAATGACTTGACTCAATGAGATCCCCGGTCGAGTGCAAGCATGGAAGAAATCTTCTGCCCGATGTGGTGCTGATGTGGCCTTGTGCCTGGTTCGTGTCCACTGCAAGAAGGCCAAGGAAGAGAAGCTGGTAGTGCTCAAGGTTGCTAAAACCAAACATCGCCAGTTCCAGTCCTTCATGGAGACCTTCGTTGAAGCAGCCACTCGCATCGCGGATGGAATTGACTTGGATGAGTTCGTCGAGCTAGCCAGTCCTCCTCCAGAGGAGTGAACAAACTTTCAAGCTTTAATTCAATTTTCCTCGAAATGTCAAGTGATTTTTGTAACTGTTAAAACTCCTTCGGGCCGGATGCCCAAGCACTTTTATCTGCGGTTCTGGACCTTGCGAGATTTATCTGAACTTTGTTTTTCTTTGAATATGTTTGTCTTCACCTTTGCTGCTTTCGAATCTCTTGACTCTGAGTGGAACTTGATTCTTCAGTCAGAATTGTTACTGACTCTGCGATGCAGTTTTGTCGAGTGGGTCATGGACAATGGCACCTGGTGTCGTCCACGGCCTGCACTTCGTCGTCCTTGCGGATCGGAATGGAGCGGATGTTATACTTGTGTCGCAGCTCCGTCGAGTGGGTCGTGGACAAGAGCAGTAGGTGCTATGCATGACCTGCACCTCGTCATCCTTGCAGATCGGGATGGAGCGGACATTGTACTCGTCGGGCAGCTCCGTCGAGTGGGTCATGGACAAGAGCACTAGTGTTGTGCATGACCTGCACCTCGTCATCCTTGCGGATCGGGATGGTTTTCAACTTAGGCGAGTGCGAGACTGCAGCTAAGCCCCCGAGTGGGAGGATTGCTCTCCACTCAGTAGGATTTTAGAAACTTAGGCGAGTACGTGACTACAGCTAAGCCTCCGAGTGGGAGGATTTCTCTCCACTCGGTAGGATTTTAGAAACTTAGGCGAGTACGTGACTGCAGCTAAGCCTCCGAGTGGGAGGATTGCTCTCCACTCGGTAGGATTTTAGAAACTTAGGCGAGTTCGTGACTACAGCTAAGCCTCCGAGTGGGAGGATTGCTCTCCACTCGGTAGGATTTTTTTTAAAACTTAGGCGAGTACGGGACTGCAGCTAAGCCTCCGAGTGGGAGGATTGCTCTCCACTCGGTAGGATTTTAGAAACTTAGGCGAGTACGGGACTGCAGCTAAGTCTCCCAGTGGGAGGATTGCTCTCCACTCGGTAGGATTTTAGAAACTTAGGCGAGTTTGTGACTATAGCTAAGCCTCCAACTGGGAGGATTGCTCTCCACTCGGTAGGATTTTAGAAACTTAGGCGAGTATGGGACTGCAGCTAAGCCCCTGAGTGGGAGGATTGCTCTCCACTCGGTAGGATTTTAGAAACTTAGGCGAGTATGGAACTGCAGCTAAGCCCCCGAGTGGGAGGATTGCTCTCCACTCGGTAGGGTTTTTTAAACTTGGGCGAATCAGGTTCGCGGCTAAGCCACCCACTGGGGGATTTGAACACACAACTTGACAGGATATCAATCAATAAGGCACCACAAAAATCTTGTTTTTGATAAGCAAAATGAACGATTCTTATTACAACTCGCCGACCCGAGTGCTTAAGTGTTAAAAGGGCGGAGCAGATCCGTGTTCCAAGCGCATGGCTCATATTTCTTGTGTTCCACATTATAAAGGTGATAAGCTCCATTGTGGAGCACCTTGGTGATGATTAAGGGACCTTCCCAAGCAGGAGAAAGTTTGTGAGGCCGTTGCTGATCCACTCGGAGCACTAGGTCTCCTTCCTGAAATGCTCGACCTCTCACGTTTCTGGCATGGAATCGACGGAGGTCTTGCTAATAAATGGTCGACCGGATCAAAGCCTTCTCTCTATCTTCTTCTAGGAGGTCAACAGCATCTTGGCGAGCTTGCTCTGCTTCAGCTTCTGAGAAAAGTTCCACTCGGGGCGCGTTGTGAAGCAAGTCGCTTGGCAGCACGGCTTCAACCCCATAGACCATGAAGAAGGGAGTCCAACCAGTCGACCGGTTTGGCATTGCTCTCGACCCCCAAAGGACAGAAGGCAACTCATCTACCCAAGAGGTTGCTTCATGCTTGAGGTCATGCATCAACCAGGGTTTCAGCCCTTGGAGGATCAAACCATTTGCTCTCTCTGCATGTCCATTCGACTTTGGATGCGCGACAGAAGCGTAGTCGACCCGAGTACCCTGGGAGGCGCAGAATGCTCTGAACTCATCAGAATCAAAGTTGGAGCCATTATCCATGATAATATTGTGAGGGAATCCATATCTGAATGTCAACTCTCTAATGAAACTGATGGCAGTGCTTGAGTCGAGACACTTGATAGGCTCGGCTTTGATCCACTTAGTGAACTTGTTGACTGCTACAAGCAAATGAGTGAAACCACTTCTGCCAGTCCTCAGGGGTGCAACCATATCCATCCCCCAAACAGCGAATGTCCAGATGAGTGCGATGGTCTTCAAGGATGAAGCGGGCTTATGAGACATGTTGGAGTAGAACTGGCAGCCCTCACACTTGTCGACTATTTCCTTTGCCATTTCATTTGCATGTGGCCAGTAAAAACCTGCTCGGTATGCTTTGGCCATGATTGTCCGAGTGGACGCATGGTGACCACAGGTGCCCGAGTGGATATCATTGAGAATCATTCGACCTTCCTCTGGGGTAATGCATCATTGAGCAACTCTAGTCACACTCTCTCTGTATAGTCGCCCACCTATCACGGTGAAGGCTTTGGATCGACAGACGATCTGACGGGCCTCCTCCTCATCCTATGGAAGTTCTTTTCTGAGTATGTATGCAACATATGGCACCATCCAATCAGGGGTGATGACCAAAACTTCCATGATCAGGTCGACCACGGCTGGAATTTCAACTTCAGTCGAGTCAGTGGAACTTTTCTGTTGCGGGGGCTCTTTCGTGAAAGGATCCTCTTGAACTAACGGAGTGTGGAGATGTTCCAAGAACACATCTCTAGGAATAGACTCGTGCTTGGAGCCTATCTTCGCCATATCATCAGCTTCTTGACTCTTGACTCGGGGTATGTGATGGAGCTCTAACCCCTCGAACTTCTTTTCCAACTTCCTCACTGCATTGCAATCGCCAGTCATAGCTGGGCTCTTGATATCCCATTCCTTCATCACTTGATTGACCACCAAATCTGAGTCGTCGTAAACCATCAGGCGGCGGATGCCGAGTGAAATGGCCATACGCAACCCTTACAGAAGTGCCTCATATTCAGCCTCATTGTTAGAGGAATCAAAGTGAATTTGGAGAACATAACTGAGTTTGTCGCCTTGCGGGGATACCAGAACCATTCAGCATCTTGGACCCATCAAAGAACATAGTCCAATGTTCTGAGTGAATTTGAGTCGGTTGTTGTTGCTCACTCCACTCGGCGAGGAAATCTGCTATTGCGTGGGACTTGATTGCTTTCTTTGCCTCAAAGTTGATATCTAACGGAAGGAGTTCAATCGCCCACTTCGCCACTCGACTAGTTGCATCTCTGTTGTTCAGAATTTCTGATAATGGAGCATCACTAACAACTGAAACCGAGTGATCTGAGAAGTAATGTGCAACTTTCTTTGCCGTCAAATAAATTCCATAAACCAACTTCTGATAATGAGGGTATCTCTGCTTGGACGGGATTAAGACTTAATAAATATAATACACCGGGCGCTGAACTTTGAAGGATTTTCCTTCTTCTTCCCGCTCGATCGTGAGCACTCTACTGACAACTTGTCCAGTGGCTGCGATATAAAGTAGTAAAGGCTCTTTGCTAATTGGAGCAGCAAGCACCGGCTGGGTGGAAAGCAGGGTTTTGAGCTCTGCAAACGCTGCGTCAGCTTTAGGAGTCGACTCAAACTTGTCAGACTTCTTCATCAGTCGGTAACGAGGCAATGCCTTTTCACCTAGACGAGAAATGAATCGGCTCAATGCGGCCAGGCAACCAGAAAGTTTCTGGACATCACGCACATGCACCGGGCGTTTCATTCGGAGAATTGCACCAACTTTTTCTGGGTTTGCAGCGATCCCTTGTTCGGAAATGAGAAAACCGAGTAACTTTCCTCCTGGACTCCGAATGTGCATTTTGATGGATTAAGCTTGATATCGTACCTTCTTAGATTGGCAAAGGTTTCAGCGAGGTCAGTCAGTAGATCGGAACCATTACGTGACTTGACCACAATGTCATCCATGTATGCTTCCACATTTCGACTGATTTGAGTGAGCAGACACTTCTGAATCATGCGCATGAATGTGGCACCAGCATTCTTGAGACCAAAGGGCATGGTAACATAGAAAAAGAACCCGAATGGGGTGATAAAAGCTGTTTTGATTTCATCAGGACCATACAGTCGGATCTGACGGTACCCGGAATAAGCGTCCAGAAAGGACAAACGCTCGCATCCCGCAGTCGGGTCAACAATTTGATCGATGCGGGGCAGAGGGAAATGATCTTTTGGGTAGGCCCGATTGATATGATTGAAATCGATGCACATGCGGAGTGAGTCGTCTTTCTTGGGGACCATGACAACATTAGCGAGCCACTCGGGGTGGTATATCTCGCGGATGAACTCAGTTGCCAGAAGCCGAGCCACTTCTTCACCAATTGCCTTCCTCTTCTCCATGGCGGACCGATGGGGATGCTCTTTGACAGGTTTTGCTTTTCGGTCGAATCGCAAACGGTGCTCAGCCAGTCCCCTAGGTACACCTGGCGTGTCAGAAGGCTTCCATGCAAAGATGTCCCAGTTCTCACGGAGGAACTAGATGAGCGCTTCTTCCTATTTGCTGTCGAGTGTTGTTGAGATATGAGTCGGAGCAGCATTAGGATCGGCCAGGTGAACATGAACTTGTTTCATTTCACCGGACGACTGAAATGAAGATTCTGAAGCAGGCTTCTTGGCACGCAGCAAATCACTCGGGTCTGCGTTCTTCTGGAACTCTTGCATTTCTACTGCTGCCATCTGTTCATCGGCAATCTTTGAGCCCTTCTAGAAACATTCCTCCGCTCTCTGCCGATTACCAGTGATCGTAATCACACCTTTGGGCCCAGGCATCTTCAGCTTGAGGTATACGTAACATGGTCGAGCCATGAAGAGAGCATACGCAGGCCTGCCCAAAATAGCATGATAAGCACTGTAAAAATCCACAACTTCAAATGTCAACTTTTCCTTGCAATAGTTCTTCGAATCACCGAAAACCACGTCAAGAGTGATCTGGTCGAGTGAATCATCTTTTTTCCCAGGAATGACATCGTGGAAGCGCATATTTCTTTCACTGAGTTTGGACATTGAGATGCCCATCTCTCGGAGAGTCTAAGCATACAGAATGTTCAAGCCATTTCCACCATCCATAAGGACCTTGGTCAATCGGGTGCCTCTGACGACCGGGTCGACCACCAACGCTTGCCGCCCTAGGGTAGCAACACGTGCCGGGTGATCCGACTGGTCGAATGTAATGGGAGTCTTTGACCACTTCAAATATGTTGGCGTTGCCGGAGCAACCATGTTCATTTCTCTGTTAATGACTTTCAATTGACTTTATCTCTCAACATCAGCGAAAACCACCAAAGTGGCATTGATGTTGGGGAAACCATCATCTTCCTCTTTGTCTTCGTCCTTATCAGACTCTTTCTCTTTCTCCTTGGACTGGCCTTCTCGGAATTGCTGGATAAGGTGTCGACATTGTTGAGTGGTATGCTTGGTATAAATCAGGTTTCCCTCTTCATCCACTTTGTTGTGTATATGACATGGTAGATCTAACACATCATTTCCTACCGAATCCTTCACCTTTTTGGGGACCCAAGGCCCTTTAGGTTTTCCCTTGAATTTTCCCTGAGTCACTGTTGCGGCTTCACTAGGAGCGGTGGGTTCGGCCTTGCGCTTCTGTTTCCGATTGGAATTTCCTCCTCCGGCGTCTTGGGCGACCGGTTTGCTCTTGCCGCTGCGGAGTCGGTCTTCTTCTTCACCGTTAGCGTACCGAGTGGCTATTTCCATCATTCGGGTCAGAGTCATATCTCCTGTCCGACCGAATTTCAGGTTCAACTCTCGGTACCGAATGCCCTCCTTGAAGGCGCAAACTGCTTGGTGTGGTGACACATTTTCCACTATGTGATGCAAAGTGGTCCACCTCTGGATGTAATCTCTCAATGTCTCATTCGGCTTCTGAACACAATGCTGCAACTCTGTCAGCCCTGCAGGCCGCTTGCAAGTGCCTTCAAATGTTCTAACAAACACTCGGGCCAACTCTTCCCAACTGAATATGCTGCTAGGGGCCAACTGATTTAACCAAGCTCTGGCCGACCCTTCCAACATCAAAGGAAGGTGTTTCATGGCTACCTATTCATTACCGCCACCAATCTGTACAGCCACTCGGTAATCCTCTAGCCAAGTGTCAGGTTTGGATTCACCGATAAACTTACTTACTCTAGTCGCCACCTGAAGTTGGGAGGGATTCCTGCGGCTCTGATGGCACTACTGAAACACTTAGGTCCTGATACATGCACTCGACTGCTCGTTGGTCGATCTTTGTCCTATCCTTCTCGGTGAGCTCTATTCCGGTCGACCAAACCTTGTACCAAGATTGATCTTGCATCAAATCAAGGTTCTCTGGGGTTAACTGGATGTCTTTGCTCATCACCATACAGACGCCTGTCACCGGGTCGCCAGGGTGCATACGATCCGCCCCTCGGAGGGGGCGTGGACACTCGACGGTGGTCCTCACGGCCGAACTGATAATCATATTGCTCGTGGTTCCGACCCATGTACTTCTCTTGACGGTGTCCTCGGCCCTCACACCATAGAGGCGATCTTGGGCTGTGGGCCGACTGGACAGTGTCCGCAACCACAGATCTACTATGGACCTGTTGTGCAACTGAGAAACTGTTGTGTTCTGCTCTCCAGCCACACGGAGCAGCGCCCGAATCTGCATCAAACCTCTTCCAGCCTCTGACTGGGACGGCTGGATTGACTCTGCTATGCGGGCTGCAGCGGTAAGATTCTGAATTGGGGTACGGTATACCTGATACTCGGGGGGAAACAATTGTTGCTGTCGTCGGCTGGATTCAGGGAAGTCGTCGAGCGCAATCCGGGAGTGAACGCTGGAGATTCTCCAGTCGCGCGCGCTCAGCCAACGTGGCCAGGCGCGCAATCTCCAAGGCCCGAGCCTCAGAGGTTTCCCCAAGGATGGGAGTGTGGAGTGACTCTGTATTGCGATGATGCAACTCCTCTCACTGCTGCGAAGTAATGGCTTGAGGAAGATATTCTTTGTCAACATGCGACGGAACACTGCCACCATTGCCGCTGTCGCTGTGGCGGAAACCAGGCGGACTGCGTGATGTGTCGACCATCAGGACTTCTGCCGGAGGGCCGCTGCTGTCACACTCGAACAGGGTCTCAACAGAGCCAGTCGGTGATACGTCCATTTTGCATCATACTTTTATATCGATATTTATTGCATTATGGGCTGTTATTACACATTATGTCACAATACTTATGCCTATTCTCTCTTATTTTACAAGGTTTACATGAAGAGGGGGAATGTCGGCAGCTGGAATTCTGGGCTGGAAAAGGAGAAAATATTAGAGACCTATTCTGCACAACTCCAAAAGTCCTGAAACTTCACGAGAGCACGTTTCGGAATATATAAAAAAATTGGGCGAAGGAAGTACCAGAGGGGGGCCACCCACCATCCATGAGGGTGGGGGCGCACCCTACCCCCCTGGGCATGACCCCTGCCTCGTGGGCCCCCTCGCAGACCTCCAGTGCCCATCTTATGCTATATGAGGTCTTTCGTCCGAGAAAAAATCATAAGCATGCTCGCGGGACGAAACTCCGCCGCCATGAGGCGAAACATTGGCGGAACCAATCTAGGGATCCGGCGGAGCTGTTCTGCCGGGGAAACTTCCCTCCGGGAGAGGGAAACCATCACCACCATCATCATCATCGATCCTCCCAGTAGGAGGGGGTCAATCTCCATCAACATCTTCACCAGTACCATCTCATCTCAAACCCTAGTTCATCTCTTGTATCCGATCTTTGTCTCAAAACCTCAGATTGGTACCTGTGGGTTGCTAGTACTGTTGATTACTCCTTGTAGTTGACGCTAGTTGGTTTATTTGGTGGAAGATCATATGTTCAGATCCTTTATGCATATTAATACCCCTCTGATTATGAACATGAATATGATTTGTGAGTAGTTACGTTTGTTCCTGAGGACATGGGAGAAGTCTTGCTATAAGTAGTCATGTGAATTTGGTATTCATTCGATATTTTGATGAGATGTATGTTGTCTCTCCTCTAGTGGTGTCATGTGAACATCGAATACATGACACTTCACCATTGTTTTGGCCTAGAGGAAGGCATTGGGAAGTAATAAGTAGATGATGGGTTGCTAGAGTGATAGAAGCTTAAACCCAAGTTTATGAGTTGCTTCGTAAGGGGCTGATTTGGATCCATATGTTTCATGCTATGGTTAGGTTTACCTTAATACTTCTTTTGTAGTTGCGGATGCTTGCAAGAGGGGTTAATCATAAGTGGGATGCTTGTCCAAGGAAGGGCAGTACCCAGGCACCGGTCCACCCACATATCAAATTATCAAAGTACCGAACGCGAATCATATGAACGTGATGAAAACTAGCTTGACGATAATTCCCATGTGTCCTCGGGAGCGCTTTCCTTTATATAAGAATTTGTCCAGGCTTGTCCTTTTCTACAAAAAGGATTGGGCCATCGTGCTGCACCTTATTTACTTTTATTACTTGTTACCCGTTACAAATTACCTTATCACAAAACTATCTGTTACCGATAATTTCAGTGCTTGCAGAGAATACCTTACTGAAAACTGCTTATCATTTCGTTCTACTCCTCGTTGGGTTCGACACTCTTACTTATCAAAAGGACTATGATAGATCCCCTATACTTGTGGGTCATCAAGACTCTTTTCTGGCACCGTTGCCGGGGAGTGAGGCGCCTTTGGTAGGTGGAATTTGGTAAGGAAAAAATTATATAGTGTGCTGAAATTTACTGTCACTTGTTACTATGGAACATAATCCTTTGAGGGGCTTGTTCGGGGTATCTTCACCCCGACCAGTAGAGCAAAGAGTTTCCCCTCAACCTACTGAAAATGTTTACTTTGAAATTCCTTCGGGTATGATAGAGAAACTGCTAGCTAATCCTTTTATAAGAGATGGAACATTGCATCCCGATTTGCACCTAATCTATGTGGATGAAGTTTGTGGATTATTTAAGCTTGCAGGTATGCCTGAGGATGTTATCAAGAAGAAGGTCTTCCCT
The DNA here is from genome assembly GCF_056163025.1 of Triticum urartu. Taxonomy (NCBI): domain Eukaryota; kingdom Viridiplantae; phylum Streptophyta; class Magnoliopsida; order Poales; family Poaceae; genus Triticum; species Triticum urartu. The sequence continues at coordinate 365,209,402 of NC_141874.1, read as the reverse complement.
TTATCTTTGAAGGGAAAGGCATTGACATGGTTTAGACTATGTGATAATATGGGATCATGGAACTACAACCAATTGAAATTGGAATTTCATCAAAAGTTTTATCCTATGCATCTTGTTCTTCATGATCGTAATTATATATATAATTTTTGGCCTCGCGAAGGAGAAAGCATCGCTCAAGCTTGGCGGAGGCTTAAGTCAATGTTATATTCATGCCCCAATCATGAGCTCCCAACAGAAATTGTTATTCAAATTTTTTATGCTCGGCTTTTTCTCGATAATCGCTCCATGCTCGATACTTCTTGTACTGGCTCTTTTATGATGAAGACTATTGAATTAAAATGGGATTTATTGGAAAGAATTAAACGCAACTCTGAAGATTGGGATCTTGACGAAGGTAAGGAGTCGGGTATAATACCTAAGTTTGATTGTGTTAAATCTTTTATGGATACCGATGTTTTCTGAGAATTTAGCACTAAATATGGACTTGACTCTGAGATAGTAGCTTCTTTCTGTGAATCATTTGTGTCGGCGTTCTGGGAACGGGGGTCCCCAGACTTGCATGCCTGCGGCCTGTGGCGTGGCTCAAAAGGGGGCCCAGCGCGGCCCATCTTCACCAACACAAACCCAAGACCCTCGCGAGGGGCCAAGCCTCGCGGGGCAGATGACGCGAAGCTTCCTCAGGCACGGCCTCGTCAGGCTGGCTCACGAGGAGGCGGAGAGATCAAGGCAGGGTACCTCACGAGGTGCCCATGATGCAAGCCATGACGACCGAGGGCGCCAGGCGGGTGCCAGCCCGCGCAGTGTCCTCCTTTCCTCTTTGGTGCAAAGGGGGCAAGCGCAGCCGTGGAGTACCGAGGCATCAGGCAAAGGTTGCCATTTCGGTGCAACGAGACCAAGACCAGGAGGACTATGAGACGGAGGTCACCGTGGACCCCAAGACGGCGTCATCACCAGAGCTTTGCGCGGGCGAAGACTACTTTTGTCAGGATAGCTAGTACTAGCTGTCCCCCTTCAAATTAGCCCGCCATTGTTGGCTCCCTTCCCGCTCGATATTTGGGAAGAGGACCAGGGCCCTATAAATAGGACCGGCCACCCGCTAGACAGGGGAGAGAGGACCGAGGGCAAAAAGAAAGAGAGAGAGAGAGAGAGAGAGAGAGAGAGAGAGAGAAGGGCGACTGAGCTCCTCCCAGCAGTTCATCGCCCCAGCCAAGAACAGACCCTCGCGAGGCTGTTCTTCCTTGTATTGTTCATCATCATCAGCCCAAGAGGCAATCCACCACACCACACACTGGAGTAGGGTATTACACCACAGCGGTGGCCCGAACCAGTATAAACCTTGTGTCTCTTGTGTTGTTCTTTCCTTAGTTCAGATCCTAGCAAGGCGGAGGGGTGCAGGTAGGAAGGAGACGAAAGCTCCGCGCGCACCCCAGTGTTCGAACCTCAAGGGTCTACCGGAACCCGAAATCCGACATTTGGCGCGCCAGGTAGGGGTGCGCCGGGATTCGTCTTCCACCACCCCGTTCTCCTCCGACCATCACGCCCATGTCTGACGCTCGTCAGGACCGCGCCGAGCGTCAGGCCGCGCTCAATTCCCGCGTCGCCCAGACGGCCCCTGTCGGCGGGCGCCCTTGCCGTTCCCCATCACCTACCGTCAACGCCGCCACCGGCCCGGCGGGGGACGAGCGGCAAGCATCGTCCCAGCATCCGTCCATGCGGCAAGACGGCCGCACCGCAACTCCCTCGCTCACCCCAGCTGGTTCTTCGTCCCGCGCACTCCGCGCGCCCATGGAGGCTCGAGCTGCACTCATCGCGGCGAACGAGCTCCTGCGCTACCGCCCTGTCGACAACGTCTATGAAGAATGGCTTGACCGCGTCGCCGAGCTCGTCCGCGCCGCAGGGGGCTCTCCTGCGCCGTCCGTTCCGCTGCACCGCACCCCGCCCCACGCGGGCAATGAAGCTCCGGCGGCGCCCCGACCGCCTCCTCCTCAGGAAGGCGCCATGGATCCAAGGCGCGTGGCCCCTGGGCGGAACCCGCTCCGGCAGGCGCCAGCGCAGCAAGAGCAGAGCTGTCAAGAAGTCCCTCGCCCGCAAGAAGCTGCCCGGGCGCTCCCTGCTCCAGCGCGTCGCGACCATGCTCCTGCTCCCGCGCGTCAAGACCCCGCGTTGCACCCAGCTGCAGTGCGTGGGGACATGCAAGACCAAGCTCGCCGTCATCCAAGGCCTCCCGTGGCCACAGCAGGCTGCCGCGCCTTCACCGCCGAGCTATGCAGCATCGCGTGGCCCGGCAAGTTCAAGCCAGACTTGCCTCCTCGCTACGATGGCACGGCTGACCCTGCGGAGTTCCTCCAGCTCTACGAGCTGGGCATCGGAGCTGCCAACGGAGATGAGAAGGTCATGGCGAACTGGTTCCCCATGGCACTCAAGGACGGGGCCCGCACCTGGCTCCTGAACCTGGCTCCAGGCACAATCTCCTCCTGGGACGAGATGCGCACCCGCTTGATCGCCAACTTCCAAGGCACTCACGACCGGCCACCCGCCGTAAGAGACATGCGCCGCATCAAGCAACAGCCCGGGGAGACCCTGCAGAAGTACATCCAGCGCTTCAACAACGCGCGCCTCAAGATTCCCATGGTGACCGAGGAGGCCATCATCTCGGCCTTCTCTGACGGCGTGCGCGACGTCAAGATGAAGGAGGAGCTGGCGATGCATGAAGACATGTGCACCTCCTTGGAGCTGTTCAACCTGGCAACCAAGTGCGCCAGGGCCGAGGAAGGGCGTCTCTCCCTCCTCGAGCTGCCTGCCGCAGACCTAGAAGAGAAAAAGCCCAAGACCAAGGATGTGAAGCGCAAGGGGGCTACCGTGCTCGCGGCAGAACTAGACACCAAGCGAGGCAGAGATCAGCCTGAACCTTCCAAGGGCGGCCGGTACTGTGTGTACCACGACCTCCACACCCACAACACCAACGAATGTCAAGAGCTCCGAGTCGTGCGATAAGGAAGGATCGGCCGTCGCCCTGACCGCAGTGACCGGGGCTACGGCCGAGGAGGAGGAAGTAACGCAGGACGCTGGGAAGACCGTGGCCCACGCCAAGGGTGGCGCGACCAACCTCGCGAGGATCGCTGGCAAGACCCGCCTCGCGATGGAGGCTGGAGGGATCAGCCTCGCGAGGGGGACTGGAGGGATCAGCCTCGCGAGGATCGCCCGCAAGGCAACGCAGGCCTCCCACCGCTGCCGCCGCAGCCAAGAAGAAACGAAGACCGCCACCAGGACGAGGGGGCTGGGGGCTTCCAGGAGCCGTGCTCGATCGCCTGCATCTTGGGCGGGGCACAAGCCCCAGCCTCTCAGCGCATCTTCAATCAGTTCGCCCGCGAAGTGAACGCAGTCCTCCCCAGGCTCGAAGCCACGCGCCCTCTCAGGTGGTCGGCGTGCGCCATCACGTTCAGCTCGGCAGATCAGCTCAAGTGTGCGGCTGCAACCGGAGTCCTCCCGATGCTTTGCTCCCCAATCATCAGCAAGGTGGTGGTCACCAAGACCCTCATCGATGGCGGGGCAGGGCTCAACGTCCTGTCCGTGGAAACATTCAACAACCTCCAAGTGCCCTACAGCCAGCTTCAGCCAACCAAGCCTTTCTCCGGTATCACCGACGGCTCCACGGTCCTGATTGGGCAGGTCCGCCTCCCTGTCACCTTCGGGGCACGGACAACTACTGCACCGAGCTCATCGACTTTGACGTTGCTGACATTCGCCTTCCGTACAATGCCATCCTTGGGTACCCAGCGCTGGCCAAATTCATGGCCGTAACTCACCACGGCTACAACGTCCTCAAGATGCCAGGAAGTGGCGGAGTCATCATGGTGCCCTGTGAAGAGAAGGACGCGGTGTGTTCCCTGGAACGAGCCTTTCAGGCCGCGTCACTGGAAGACCCGGATCATGGAAGCAGGAGGCCTCCCGAGACCGCCCCTAAGAAGAAGAAGACATCGTCCGGCCCGACCACTCAGGAGGCAGGCCCCTCTGGGCCCGCACCTGCCCAGGGGGAACCTCCTTCCATCGCATAGGAAAGCAAGCCCAGCGCCCTCCTCAGGCAGGGCTCGGGGGCTCTCCCCTGGAGGGCCACCGACCTAGCTAGGGTCATGAGGGAGGCGCTTGGGCACCACATGGAGGCGTGTTTTGAAGCGCGTTTCCCTCAAGAAGGAGCAAGGCAAGGAGATCCAGACCCTCAGGAGTTCATCAGCAAGGTCATTCAGGAGCTACAGGAGTCAAGAGTCATGAAAGGCGGCCGCCGCCTACCAGCAGTGGCTCCCCATCCAGGCGAGGATGGTGGGCTGCGCATCTGCATCGACATACCAGGGCTCAACCGAGTCGCCTCTCTGGAGCGCTTCTGGCCCTCGCGAGTGGGGCGCTGCGGAGGCCCACCCCACAGCTACGTTCGCATGCCTTACGGCCTGCCAAGCGCGGCTGACGCGTACCAGTGCCTCATGAGAGGCATCACAGAGGCACGAGAGGTCAGGCGTTCCGCTGCCCTGGCAGGGATGGAGATGGCCCGCGAGGAGCCGCCAGCGCCTCCGGAGCCTCCGAGGCCCCTGGGCCTGGGGGCTCATGAGGATCGGCTCCCGCAGCCCACCGAGCCTGCTACATCAATGCTCCTTCGTCCTCAACATCATCGGGTAACACCTTTCTAGTTTTACTTCCAGCTGGGAGCGCCCCCCCAGGGCTGCATTATTCCCAGGCCGCGTGGGTCCGTCCCTGCGGCGTGTATCCCTTTTTTTATTCCATGTTGTTAGCTTACCTTGTTGGGGACGCCCCTCAGGCTGCATGATCCCCAAGCCGCTCGGGCCAGGCCCAGTGGCATGTATCCCATTTGCATCTATTTCCGATTATGCGTTAGACCCACCATGCTTGATTATTTGATGCCGGTCCACGGCACCTCTTCTTCTCCATGCCGACCACTTGCACGTTAAAGGGGGGGTACCTGAGCATCGCGACTCAGGGCTCTTACTGGCTCTCCAGCCCTCACCCTCTAGCCTTGTCCATGGCATCGCGACCTGGCATACCAGCGACGGCTGAGACCAGCTCGAGGGCCGGGACCCGAGGACGTAGAGTGCCAACATCTAACCAAATTTGCAGGAACGCATCACAAGATAAGGCCCAGTGCCAGGCGCAACCCGCCTAGAGGTAGGGCCCCGTGAGTCCCGCGCTGGCTCACGGGTGCCCAGATACACCTCGCCAGGCCCTACCGTGCCAGCCACGTGTCAGGGCGGGGCTGTACATGCCCCGAGGGCTCCTCCCGGAGGGGGGGCCCCTCCCACATACTAGTGGAAGCACCATGCTCCGCGCTGGCTGACGACACTGCCGAGGAGCGGCTATGCCCGTACACATACGGTAGCACTATGCTCCGCGCTGGTGATAAACAACTGAGGGTGGCCCCCGGGCCGCATCAACCTCAGGGAGCCCAGAGCTCAGTGTCTAGCCTCATCGTAACGCCTCCCCTCGGGAGTGCCGCGTGTGAGGGCTGGGCACGGGGGCTGCGCCTGGGTCACACCCAGACGCACGCCGCCCAGCCAGGTCCCCCCGGGCCTGGTTCATCGCACGTCTCTCCCCAAGCGGAGCCAAGGTACGAAGGCCATTTGAGCTTCAAGGGGGACTCCTGAGCATCGCGACTCAGGAGCCTAACTGGTCACGTAGCCCCTCACTCCGTGGCCCCATCCTGGTTTCCGGTCGGGACCAGCGCTGGGTGAGGCACACGCGCGGCCGGGCTCTGCAGACATAGAACGCTAGATCCACCCGCATCACACCTTCCTACTTGCTGTTCGTGCGCCAAGGGGGACTCCTGAGCATCGCGACTCAGGAGCCTAACTTGTCACGTAGCCCCTCACTCCTTTGGTCCTGTCTTGGTTTCCGGTCGGGGCTAATGCTGGGTGAGGTATGCGCGGGGCCGGGCTCTGCCGGCGTAGAACATAAGCAAGTAGGAAGGAAAAGCATAAATTCAAGGAATTCAAAAGCAAATATTACAGTCCACACTGTTATCTCAATACCAAACACAAGTTTAAACGCCTCCACGAGGCACGATACATGTGCAGGAATTAAAAGCAGGACAGGAGCCATAGCAGAGCCACTTGTCGGCGGTGTTGCAGCGCGGAGTGGCTTCGCCTCATGGAGCAGCGGGGTCGGCAGCGCCTTGCCTCAGCTTGGTGCTGAAGGCCCGGAACTTCCTCGACAGAACCTCCGCGCGACCCTTCACGGCCTCGGCAGCGGCAGCGGCACGCTTGCCGCTTACTGGCTCCAGCAGGCCGTCGAGGTCGACGTCGGGATCGCAAAGGTAGATGTGGGTGAGCACCCACGTCAGTGCTGCAGAAGATGGGACACGCGCCTCGGCCTCCGCCGTGGGGCCAAGGCCAAGGGCGACATCTTCAAGAGCGCGAACCAGGAAGGGAAGCAGCTTGGCGAGGCCGTCCTCGGCGCCAGCCAGCGGGCTCTCCAGGCCGCTGTCGTAAAGCGTCCTCAGTGAGGAGCGAGCCTTCGCCTCCATCTCCGTGAAGGCCACGCGGTCCTCGGCAAGAACCAGGGCCTTGTCGTCCAGCTCGGCCTTCCTCGCCCTCAACTCCTGCTCCAGCGCGCCTAGGCAGTCGTGGCGCTTCCTGAGCTTGATCTCCCTCTCCGTGACGGCCGCCTCGCAAGCCTTCACACCTTCTTCCTGCTCTAGGCGAAGGCGGACCTCTTTAGCGAGCTGGTCCCGCAGGCCCTGCAACTCGTCCTCCAGCGCCTTGCAGCGACCGCGGACGACGACCACCTCCCCCAGGGCTGCGTCATGAGCAGCCTTCGCCTCAAGGACGGCCTGCTTCTCCTTGTCGCATGCCGTTGAGGCCTGGACCAGCGCCGCCCGAATCGAAGCGTCGGAGTGAACCCATCCTGAAGCCAGCTCCAAGCGCCCAGCCACCAAGCGGGGGTCGGCGCCAAGAAGATCCTGCCGCAGTCGGTCCAGCTCAGCAACAGCACGATCCAGAACGGCAGAAGGAGTCGGAGAGACAGCAGCCGGTGGAGTAGGAGGAGAAGGCGGCAGCGCGGCCGCAGGATCCTGAGGCGGAGTCTGCCGCGCCCCGACAGCTGTGGTGGCGGCGGCAGGCGAGAGCACCTCGGGAGCCACTTGGGCCATGGGGGCTGAGCTCGCCCCAGCCGGCTCAGCCAGGCCTCGCAAGGATGACCGGGCAGGAGAAGCCTGTGCGTCGCGGTCACCCTCCTTCGCGGGCAGAGGCGCTGCCACGGATGGAACCTCAAGAGCCCCTTCGGCTTCTTTGCTGCGGGCGCCAGCCTATCCAAGAGATGCGGACATCAAGCCTCAGCAGCAGAGCAAGAGATAAAGACAGGAATCAAATGCTTACGGGTCGTCGCCAGCGAGCTCAAGCGGCCTCCGGCCAAATTTGAAGCCTAAAAGCCGGCTGGAAGGGTCAACCTCGGGAAGCTTGGAAGCGGAAGGTGCGGTTCGCCCCGGGGCCGAGGCAGGCCCGCAGGAGATCAGCCCGGTCCTATCCTTCTTCAGGATCAGGGGCAAGCTCCCGCCGTCCTGCTCGTCGTCATCCTCGTCGTCATCGCTCGGAGAGAGGCGGAGAACGCGGGACCTGCGCCGGGGGAGGGGAGCTCTCGACTCCCCGTCAGTCGCCTCGGAGTCAGGCCCTCTTTCCCGCTCCCCTCCTTCCTCCTCTTCGCTGGAGTCATCGGAGGGCACGTCCACCAGTTCCTCGGGAGTTTCCATGGGCACGAGCCCATCCCCGTTGAAGGCGGGCATGGACTCCACTACCTGCTCCCAGTCGTCGCGGAGGAACAAGGGCGTAGGAGCACCCTCCAACCTTGCCACATCGCCCCCGACCAGATATTGGAGGACCGCAGCCAGATCACCGTCGGCTAAGGCTGCGGGGCTCGGACGGGGCCTCCACATCGGAAGTGAGTACTACCGAAGCGGAGCCAGCTGGTGCTCCAGGAATTCCCTCAACAGCAACGCGCCGGTCAGCTTCGTTGCCGCCATATTGGCCGGCCTCAGGTCCGCGTCCATCTTCTCCAACATCAGCTTCATGCGGGGGTCCGTGAGCTCCGCTCGACCCCAATTGCTGGAGCTCGTGGGCTGCTCCGTTGGCAAGATCAGCCGAGGGTGGATGCGCCCAGCATCCACCAAGACCCACTTGCTCTTGAAGCCCTCAATCCTTTTCTCAGGGTTCGAAATGGCAATGGCGCCACCGTACGCGACGAAGCTCGCGCACGCGGAAGCAGTACCGCGAGAGGTCCGGAGGTAAAAGTAGTGGCGCAGCAAGGCCACTGAGGGTTGCACCCCTACGTGAGCCTCACAGTAATAGGCGAAGATTGCCAAGAGAAGGACGGAGTTGGGGTGGAGATGCAAGGCTTGCAGCTTATAGTGGCGGAGGACAGAGAAGAAGAACTCGGAGAAGGGAGGCACCAGGCCAGCAGCAATGGCACTTACGAAGAGCGGATAGAAGGTGCTCCCTTGACAATCAGGGGTGGCGGAGCCGACTTTAAACATCTTCGCCCCGTTGACGCCCCGCGCCGTCGCCATCCGGCGCAACCGGGCAAGGCTCGCCTTCGACATGTTCGGCGGGTCCAGGGCGGACGAGTACCAAGCTACGGCCGGGGGCTGGCGAGGCGCCATGGCTTCCTAGGTCACACGGTCGGAGCAGATCTGGAAATTTTGGAGGAAGGAAGGAGAGGCGCAAGAAAGGGGATCTGAGCAGCAACCGGGGAAAGCAAGGAGCAAAGCCTAGGTGGGTGCCGCTCCTTAATCAACTCGCGCGGTTGCTAAGGCGCCCACGTCCAATCAACCGCCACGCGGCGCCCAAGGCCGCAGACTGTTAGGGCCCGCGGCGCTTCGCTCTTGCCCTTCCGCCTCCCTGCACGGCCAAGTCCGAGTGCGCCTTGGGCCCGGGGGCTACTGTCAGTGTTCTGGGAACGGGGGTCCCCAGACTTGCCTGCCTGTGGCCTGCGGCGTGGCTCAAAAGGGGGCCCAGCGCGGCCCATCTTCACCAACACAAACCCAAGACCCTCGCGAGGGGCCAAGCCTCGCGGGGCGGATGACGCGGAGCTTCCTCAGGCACGGCCTCGTCAGGCTAGCTCACGAGGAGGCGGAGAGATCAAGGCGGGGTACCTCACGAGGTGCCCATGATGCAAGCCATGACGAACGAGGGCGCCAGGTGGGTGCCAGCCCGCGCAGTGTCCTCCTTTCCTCTTTTGTGCAAAGGGGGCAAGCGCAGCCGCGGAGTACCGAGGCATCAGGCAAAGGTTGCCATTTCGATGCAACGAGACCAAGACCAGGAGGACTATGAGATGGAGGTCACCATGGAGCCCAAGACGGCGTCATCACCAGAGCTTTGCGCAGGCGAAGAGTACTTTTGTCAGGATAGCTAGTACTAGCTGTCCCCCTTCAAATTAGCCCGCCATTGTTGGCTCCCTTCCCGCTCGATATTTGGGAAGAGGACCAGGGCCCCTATAAATAGGACCGGCCCCCGCTAGATAGGGGAGAGAGGACCGAGGGCAAAAAGAAAGAGAGGGAGAGAGAGAGAGAGAGAAGGCCGACTGAGCTCCTCCCAGCAGTTTGTAGCGACCAGACCTCAAACAGTCTGATCTCTGTGCTCCGGTGTCATCCCTATATCAGTAATGCTGACACCACACAGTACTCGGAGGATTTATAGCAGAGTAGCAATCACACACTTATTACATCGAGTGTCTCATAAGAAAGCTTATTACAATAAATATGGCTTAAGGCCATCTAATAACGATAACAGCGGAAGGCTTGGAAGATAAGTGAGTCCATCAACTCCAACGGCATCACTGAGTATAGGACCACGACCTAAAAACTCCTTAATCGTCGCCTGAAAAGTCTGCAACATTAACGTTGCAACCCGAAAATGGGTCAGCACATGGAATATGCTGGCAAGGTAACACATAGAGAGTAATGGAATGAAACAGCTATACTATATGCATATATGGCTGGTGGAAAAGCTCTATGGTTATATGTTTTTGCGAAAAGCCAATTTTTCCCTACTACAAAGGAATAAAATTTATTTAACTATCATGGTAGTTGTTAAACATTGAGAATGGTTGACAGCATTCTCAATCCCAATTAAGCATCAACATTAAACATAACCCAACAAAATTAATTTAGAGTAACATGTTGAGATTCACATGATAATCCAGGTACTAGATACTCAAGATGTCCATAACCGGGGACACGGCTAATCATGATTAGTTTGTTACACTCTGCAGAGGTTTGCGCACTTTTCCCCACAAGACTCGATCGCCTCCATTTGGTTTCTCGCACTACATGGTGTTTGAGAAGACGGATGATCGAGACATAGTCTTTCAGAAGCGCTAGCACCTTACGATCGGCTAGACCGTACCACCTACATCCCCTACATCTGCTAGTCTACCACTATAAGAGTTCGCACAACTTAGTCAACTATGCTAGAGCCCATAATAGCTTGTGGCTGCACACGGAAGTTTCTAGTATGAATAGTCTTATGATCCCTTTGAGCCTGGGTGGCGGTCCAAAAGAAAACAGGCAAGTCCTGGAATACCCAGGTGCCTCAATCCACCCAGATGTGTGTTTAAGTTGCCACCTTAGATAAACCATTAATTAACAAAACTCACATCTGTCATGGATATCACTCACCCAATCCACGTCTACTAGCATAGCATGGCATAATAAGCAAACGCGGAAGTAACTCCCAAAGGTTTGATAATAAACAGATAATAGGTACTACCTCAACTACTTCCCATCCCACAATTTAATTAGATCCTAATCATGCAATGTGTGAGGATTGATCTAATGCAATAAAACTGGGTAGTAGAAAAAGGTATGATCAAAGTGTTACTTGCCTTGCTGATGATCCAGGAAACCTAGCGATTCAAAGTAACAAGCGGCGCACTCTGGATACTCTATCGCAAACAAACAAACGAGCAAGCAATAAGTACTCATCTAATGCACAGTTAAAACTCAAATAAGAGATATAACCAGAAGGTTCAACTTAAGAACTCCGATTGGCAAAAAGAACCAAATCGAACAAAGCAACGAAAGTCAAACGACGAAAGAAAACAACTTCGTTCTAGTAATCTGGATCTAGGGCAAATTTTACAGTAGCAAAATCTTGTTTAAGTTGGTTAAACGGATAGAGGGTTTCGAGACGAAACTCTAGGCGCTTGAATCGCCTGATTCCGATAAATGAGCGAAAAGATAAACTAAAACGAAAATCAGATCAGGAATCGCGATCAGATAAATCGCGATTTAATCCGAGAAAAAGAAAACTGACGAATAGTTAATCGAACGGACGTTCATTAACAGAAACTAACCGGTGAACACGTTCGCTAAAATGAATGGATCGGTGAACGTCGGCGGCTATACCTTCGGCTAGGTACTCCGACGGCGGTGGCTATGCGGGGCGGTGCAGCAGCGGCAGCGGCGGCGGTGGCGTGTGGCGCGCGGCGGCAGCGGCGGCAGCGGCAGCAGCACAGGCGGCGGGGCGGCTGCGGCTTGGCGGGGCGAGGCGGGGTGAGGTGAGGGGCGGCGGGGCGGCTCGGTATATAAGAGAGGGAGGGGTGCTGCCTTGGGGGAGGGGGCACGGCGGCGGCCCCGAGCCGGACTCGGGCGGCGGCGGCTCCAGTCTCCTGGAGGGAGACGCAGGCGGCGGGGTGGGCCGTCGGCTGGGCCTTGGCCCAGTCGGCGCGTTTTATATATTCCGCTCGGAAAAAGGAAAAAAGAAATACTAAATGGACTCCAAAAATTCCGAAATAAATTTCAACGGGCTTCTAAAATCAAGCCGCACAGGGTGAACATTTATTTGGGACCTAAATGCAATTTTGAAAAACGCACATTTTTCCTAAATCAAATAAAACACCGAAAAACTACGAAATAAAATCTTATTTGATTTTATTATTAAATCCTCAATATTTCTTTATTTTGGGAAAGTCATTTTATTCCCTCTCTCATAGTTTTGTAATAGAAATAATTGATGATAAAATAAATAAAATCAAATGATCCTATTCTCAAAATTTGAGAGAACTCAAATATGAAAATATCGAAATCCGCAACTCTCTCCGTGGGTCATTGAGTTGCGTAGAATTTCTAGGATCAACCAAAATGCAAAAGAAATTTGATATGCATTGATGATCTAATGTATAACATTCCAAATTGAAAATTTGGGATGTTACACAGTTCATCGCCCCAGCCAAGAACAGACCCTCGCGAGGCTGTTCTTCCTTGTATTGTTCATCATCATCAGCCCAAGAGGCAATCCACCACACCACACACTAGAGTAGGGTATTACACCACAACGGTGGCCCAAACCAGTATAAACCCTGTGTCTCTTGTGTTGTTCTTTCCTTAGTTTAGATCCTAGCAAGGCGGAGGGGTGCAGGTAGGTAGGAGACGAAAGCTCCGCGCGCACCCCAGTGTTCGAACCTCAAGGGTCTGCCGGAACCCGAAATCCGACAATTTGCTACTCATGTTGATCTCCCTAAGGAGAAGTGGTTTAAATATGATCCTCCCATTGAAGTAAAAGTAGTCGCACCTATTAAAGTTGAAGAAAAGACTATCACTTATAATGATTCTGTTGTTCCTACTGCTTATATTGAGAAACACCTTTCCTTGTTAGAATAAAGGATCATGCTAAAGCTTCAACTATGGTTCGTAAGAGTAATACTAGAACACCAACAGCCTCTAAGCAAATTCAAGTTGAACCTAGTATTGCTATGGTTAAAGATCTCTTGGAAGACAATATTGGTGGGCATGTTATTTAGTTTTGTGATGAAGCTGCTAGAATTGCTAGACCTGACACTAAAAACAAACATAGACCTGTTGTAGGAATGCGTGTTATTTCTAGTAAAATAGGAGATCATTGCTATCATGGCTTATGTGATATGGGTGCTAGTGCAAGTGCAATACCTCATTCCTTATATAAATAAATTATGCATGATATTGCACCTGCTGAGATAGAGGAAATTGATGTTACAATTAATCTTGCCAATAGAGACACTATTTCACCAGTTGGGATTGTTAGATATGTTGAAGTCTTGTGTGGGAAAGTTAAATACCCTACTGACTTTCTTGTACTTGGTTCCCCACAAGATAACTTTTGTCCCATTATATTTTGTAGACCCTTCTTAAATAATGTTAATGCTACCATAGATTGCAAAAGAGATGTTGTTACTATCGGTTTAGATGATATGACTCACGAATTTAATATTTCTAAATTTAGTAGACAACACCGTGAAGAAGAATTACCTAGTAAGGATGAAATTATTGGTCTTGCTTCTACTGCCGTACCTCCTAGTGATCCTTTAGAACAATACTTGCTAGACCATGAAAATGATATGTTTAAGAATGAAAGAAGGGAAATAGATGAAGGATTCTTCAAACAGGTACCTATTTTGAAACACAACTTGCCTGTTGAAATCCTGGGGGATCCTCCTCCACCCAAGGGTGATCCCGTGTTTGATATTAAACCTTTACCTGATACTCTTAAATATGCTTTTCTTGATGAGAAAAAGATATATCCTGTTATTATTAGTGCTAACCTTTTAGATCATGAAGAAAACAAATTATTGAAAACTCTGAAGAAGCACCGTGCTGCTATTGGATATACTCTTGATGATCTTAAGGGCATTAGTCCCACTCTATGCTAGCATAAAATAAAATTGGAGAAAGACGCGAAAACTGTTGTTGATCGCCAATGACGGTTAAGTCCTAAGATGAAAGAAGTGGTAAGAAAAGAAATACTAAAGCTTCTGGAGGCAGGTATAATTTATCCCGTTGCTGATAGTCAGTGGGTAAGTCATGTCCATTGTTTCCCTAAGAAGGGAGGTATTACTGTTGTTCCTAATGATGAAGATGAATTGATCCCACAAAGAATTGTTACAGGTTATAGAATGGTGATTGATTTCCGCAAATTGAATAAAGCTACTAAAAAGGATCATTACCCGTTACCTTTTATTGATCAAATGCTAGGAAGATTATCCAAACATACACATTTTTGCTTTCTAGATGGTTATTCTGGTTTCTCTCAAATACATGTGTCAAAAGAGGATCAAGAAAAGACAACTTTCACTTGCCCTTTCGGTACCTTTGCTTATAGACGTATGCCTTTTGGTTTATGCAATGCACCTGCTACCTTTCAAAGATGTATGACTGCTATATTCTCTGACTTTCGTGAAAAGATTGTTGAGGTTTTCATGGATGATTTCTCCATATATGGAACTTCTTTTGATGATTGCTTAAGCAACCTGATCGAGTTTTGCACAGATGTGAAGAAACTAATCTTGTCTTGAATTGGGAAAAGTGCCACTTTATGGTTAAAGAAGGTATTGTCTTGGGGCATAAAATTAGGTATTGAAGTTGATAAAGCTAAAGTTGATGCTATTGAAAAGATGTCGTGCCCTAAGGACATTAAAGGTATAAGAAGTTTCCTTGGTCATGCCGGTTTTTATAGGAGGTTCATTAAGGACTTTTATAAAATTTCTAGGCCTCTCACTAATCTCTTACAAAAAGATGTTCCGTTTGTCTTTGATGATGATGTGTAGAAGCATTTGAAATTCTTAAGAAAGCTTTGATTTCTGCACCCATTGTTCAGCCACCTGATTGGAATTTACCCTTTGAAATTATGTGTGATGCTAGTGATTATGTTGTAGGGGATGTTCTAGGATAGAGAGTTGATAAGAAATTAAATGTTATCCAATATGCTAGTAAGACTCTAGACAGTGCCTAGAGAAATTTTGCTACAACTGAAAAAGAATTTTTAGCAGTTGTATTTGCTTGTGATATGTTCAGACCTTATATTGTTGATTCTAAAGTAATTGTTCACACTGATCATGCTGCTATTAAATATCTTATGGAAAAGAAAGATGCTAAACCTAGACTTATTAGATGGGTTCTCTTGCTACAAGAATTTGATTTGCATATTATTGATAGAAAGGGAGCTGAGAACCCCGTTGCAGACAACTTGTCTAGGTTAGAGAATGTTCTTGAAGACCCACTACCTATTGACGATAGCTTTCCTGATGAACAATTAGCTGTCATAAATGCTTCGCGTACTGCTCCATGGTATGCTGATTATGCTAATTACATTGTTGCTAAATTTATACCACCTAGTTTCACATACCAGCAAAAGAAAAAGTTTTTCTATGATTTAAGACATTACTTCTGGGATGACCCACACCTTTATAAAGAAGGAGTAGATGGTGTTATTAGACATTGTGTACCTGAGCATGAACAGGAACAGATCCTACGCAAGTGTCACTCCGAGGCATATGGAGGACACCACGCTGGAGATTGAACTGCACATAAGGTATTGCAATCCGGTTTTTATTGGCCTACTCTCTTCAAGGATGCCCATAAGTTTGTCTTGTCTTGTGATGAATGTCAAAGAATTGGTAATATTAGTAGACGTCAAGAAATGCCTATGAATTATTCACTTATTATTGAGCCATTTGATGTTTAGGGCTTTGATTATATGGGACCGTTTCCTTCCTCTAATGGGTATACACATAGTTCAGTTGTTGTTGATTACGTTACTAAGTGTGTAGAAGCTATTCCAACTAGTAGTGCTCATCATAACACTTCTATTAAGATGCTTAAAGAAGTTATTTTTCCGAGGTTTGGAGTCCCTACATACTTAATGACTGATGGTGGTTCACATTTTATTCATGGTGATTTTCGTAAGATGCTTGCTAAGTATGATGTTAATCATAGAATTGCATCTCCGTATCATCCATAGTTTAGTGGTCAAGTAGAACTGAGTAATAGAGAGCTTAAATTAATTTTGCAAAAGACTGTTAATAGATCTAGAAAGAATTGGTCCAAGAAACTTGATGATGCATTATGGGCTTATAGAACTGCATATAAAAAACCTATCGGTATGTCTCCGTATAAAATGGTTTATGGAAAACATGTCACTTACCTCTTGAACTAGAACATAAGGCATATTGGGCCATTAAAGAGCTCAATTATGATTTCAAACTTGTCGGTGAGAAGAGGCTTTTTGACATTAGCTCATTTGATGAATGGAGATCCCGGGCCTATGAGAATGCAAAACTGTTTAAGGAAAAAGTTGAAAGATGGCATGACAAAAGGATACAAAAACGGGAGTTTAATGTAGGTGATTATGTATTGTTATACAACTCTCGTTTAAGATTTTTTGCAGGAAAACTCCTCTCTAAATGAGAAGATCCTTACGTCATCAAGGAGGTCTATCGTTCCGGTGCTATAAAAATCAACAACTTCAAAGGCACAAATCCGAGAGTGGTGAACGGTCAAAGAATCAAACATTATATCTCAGGTAATCCTATAAATGTTGAAACTAATGTTATTGAAACCGTAACCCCAGAGGAATTCATAAGGGACACTTTCCAGAATGTTTCAGACTTCGAAAAGGAAGAGGTATGTGGTACGGTAAGTAAACCGACTCCAAAATAGTTCTAATAGCAATTTTTCTCCATTTTGGAATATTTAAGAAAATAGGAAAATAAGTTGTCCGGGAAGGACACAAGGCTTCCACAAGGGTGGAGGGCGCGCCCCCTGCCTCGTGGGCACCTCGTGTGCTCTTCGGACTCCATTTTCTTGCACGATGCTTCTTTTGGTCGGTAAAAATTCATTATATAATCTCCCGAAGGTTTTGACCACCGTATCACGCAAATATCTTTTGTCTTTGTTTTGAGCTGTTTTTCTGTCAGATCTAGATCACCATGACGTCTTCAAGTGCCCCCAAGGACAAGTTCTTTGAGAAGGTCATCAACCCCTACTTCGCGGAGGTGCTGCAACATCCTCAAACCATTGAGATGCGTGAGGGGTTGCTGCACATCTGTGATGTTGAGGAACCAAGGAGGACCAGAAGCGAGGAGACAAGACTCGAGGCAATGGAGCAACAAGTTTTCAAGTGCCAAGAGATGGTGGAGCGTGGACTCTACGCCAACCACATAACGATCACGGAGTTCACCAACAACACCAAGAAAGATGCCAGGAACATCAGGGAGACCATCTTCAAGCTTCACGAGAAAATCGAGCATCTCCAAGCCCAGATCTATGACCTGCAAAACCAAAACCGTGAGTATGAATATAGATTCAATAGGATGAGTTTGACTGCAGATTTGAGGATCCTGGAAACTCGATCATCCTAATACGATGGTGAGCCTATGCCTTGGAAGATGGACGATAAGCCTACATCATCATCACCATCACCAGCAAAGAAGAACTGAGTATCTGGTATGGGCACTCCCCTTGGCAACTTCCAAGCTTGGGGGAGGTGCCCCGGTATCGTATCACCATCACACTTTTATCTTTACCGTTTTTCTTAGTTCGATCCTTTTGGTAATATCTTGATCTAGTAGAATAAAGTTTTAGTATGATCTAGTTTTTTTTGTTTTGCTTTATGATCTTCCTATGTAATCGAGTCAGTGAGCTATATATAATAAAGATTAGTGTTGAGTCGAGGGCTATGCTATCTTGCTATGATCTGGAGGGAATAAAAATAAAAGAGAAGAGAAAGAATAAAAAAAATAAAGAGATCATATGGATCTTATGGAGATTAATGACTTCACATATAAAGAGTATGATGAATAAAAGTTGTTGAGAGTTGACAAACATAGTTTTGGTCATTGTTGCAATTAATAGGAAGTAATAAAGAAAGAGAGGTTTTCACATATAAATATACTATCTTGGACATCTTTTATGATTGTGAGCATTCACTAAAATATGACATGCTAAAGAGTTGATGTTGGACAAGGAAGACAACATAATGGGTTATGTTTTCTTACATCCGAAATAAATTATATTGTCATGGATCATCCAACATGTTGAGCTTGCCTTTCCCTCTCATGCTAGCCAAATTCTTTGCACCAAGTAGAGATACTACTTGTGCTTCCAAATATCCTTAAACCCCATTTTGCCATGAGAGTCCACCATACCTACCTATGGATCGAGTAAGATCCTTCAAGTAAGTTGTCATTATTGCAAGCAATAAAAATTGCTCTCTAAATATGTATGATTTATTAGTGCAGAGAAAATAAGCTTTATACGATCTTGTGATGTGGAAGAAATAAAAGCGACGGACTGCATAATAAAGGTCCATATCACAAGTGGCAATATAAAGTGACGTTCTTTTGCATTAAGATTTCGTGCATCCAACCATAAAAGCACATGAAAACCGCTGCTTCCCTCTGCAAAGGGCCTATCTTTTATTCTTGTCTTATACTTCATACAAGAGTCATGGTGATTTTCACCTTTCCATTTTACATTTTATCCTTTGGCAAGCACAATGTGTTGGAAAGATCCTGATATATATAGCTAATTGGATGTGAGTTTTCATGAACTATTATTGTTGACATTACCCTTGAGGTAAAAGGCTGGGAGGCAAAATTATAAGCCCCTATCTTTCTCTGTGTCCGATTAAAACTTCATACCCATAATTATTGCGTGAGTGTTAGCAATTGTGAAAGACTAAATGATAGTTGAGTATGTGGACTTGCTGAAAAGCTCTTATATTGACTCTTTCTGATGTTATGATAAATTGCAATTGCTTTAATGACTGAGATTATAGTTTGTTAGTTTTCAATGAAGTTTATGATTCATACTTGAAACTGTGAGTGAATTGTTACTTTAGCATAAGAGATCGTATGACAATATATATATATATGTTGGTGTTATAAGAATGATCATGATGCCCTCATGTCCGTATTTTATTTTATCGACACCTCTATCTCCAAACATGTGGACATATTTTTCGATTTCGGCTTCTGCTCTAGGACAAGCGAGGTCTAAGCTTGGGGGAGTTGATACGTCCATTTTGCATCATGCTTTTATATCGATATTTATTGCATTATGGGCTGTTATTACACATTATGTCACAATACTTATGCCTATTCTCTCTTATTTTACAAGGTTTACATGAAGAGGGGGAATGCCGGCAGTTGGAATTCTGGGCTGGAAAAGGAGCAAATATTAGAGACCTATTCTGCACAACTCCAAAAGTCCTGAAACTTCACGGAAGCACGTTTCAGAATATATAAAAAATATTGGGCGAAGGAAGTACCAGAGTGGGGCCACCCACCATCCACGATGGTGGGGGGGGCGCCCCCCTGCCTCATGGGCCCCCTGGCAGGCCTCCGGTGCCCACCTTCTCCTATATGAGGTCTTTCATCTGAGAAAAATCATAAGCAAGCTCAAGGGACAAAACTACGCCGCCACGAGGCGAAACCTTGGCGGAACCAATCTAGGGCTCCGGTGGAGCTGTTCTGCCGGGGAAACTTCCCTCCGGGAGGGGGAAATCATCACCACCATCATCATCATCGATCCTCTCAGTGGGAGGGGGTCAATCTCCATCAACATCTTCACCAAAACCATCTCATCTCAAACCCTAGTTCATCTCTTGTATCCAATCTTTGTCTCAAAACCTCAGATTGGTACCTGCGGGTTGCTAGTACTATTGATTACTCCTTGTAGTTGACGCTAGTTGGTTTATTTGGTGGAAGATCATATGTTAAGATCCTTTATGCATATTAATACCCCTCTGATTATGAACATGAATATGATTTGTGAGTAGTTACGTTTGTTCCTAAGGACATGGGAGAAATCTTGCTATAAGTAGTTGATACGTCTCCAACGTATCTATAATTTTTGATTGCTCCATGCTATATTATCTACTGTTCTGGGCAATATTGGGCTTTATTTTCCACTTTTATATTATTTTTGGGACTAACCTATTAACCGGAGGCCCAGCCCAGATTTGTTGTTTTATGCCTATTTCAGTGTTTCGAAGAAAAGGAATATCAAACGGAGTCGAGACGGAACGAAATCAACTGGAGAATTTATTTTTGGAAGGAAACCTATCGGATATACTTGGACCCTACGTCAGAAGATGAAGGAGGATCTCACGAGGGTAGGGGGCGCGCCCCCCTGCCTCGTGGCCCCCCCTTCGGTCCACCGACGTACTCCTTTCACCCATATATACCCACGTATCCTAAAACTTCCAAAACAGAGATTAGATCTGGGGTTCCGCTACCGCAAGCCTCTGTAGCCACCAAAAGTCAATCGGGACCCTGTTCCGGCACCCTGCCGGAGGGGGGGACCCTCACCGGTGGCCATCTACATCATCTCGGCACTCTCCATGACGAGGAGGGAGTAGTTCACCCTCAAGGCTGAGGGTATGTACCAGTAGCTATGTGTTTGATCTCTCTCTCTCTCTTGTGTTCTTGATTTGGCACGATCTTGATGTATCGCAAGCTTTGCTATTATAGTTGGATCTTATGTTTCTCCTCCCCCTCCACTCTCTTGTAATGAATTGAGTTTCCCCTTTGAAGTTATCTTATCGGATTGAGTCTTTAAAGATTTGAGAACACTTGATGTATGTCTTGCCGTGGATATCTGTGGTGACAATGGGATATCACGTGATTCACTTGATGTATGTTTTGGTGACCAACTTGCGGGTTCCGCCCATGAACCTATGCATAGGGGTTGGCACACATTTTCGTCGTGATTCTCCGGTAGAAACTTCGGGGCACTCTTTGAGGTTCTATGTGTTGGTTGAATAGATGAATCTGAGATTGTGTGACGCATATCGTATAATCATACCCACGGATACTTGAGGTGACATTGGAGTATCTAGGTGACATTAGGGTTTTGGTTGATTTGTGTCTTAAGGTGTTATTCTAGTACGAACTCTAGGGCTGTTTGTGACACTTATAGGAATAGCCCAACGGATTGATTGGAAAGAATAACTTTGAGGTGGTTTCGTACCCTACCATAATCTCTTCGTTCGTTCTCCGCTATTAGTGACTTTGGAGTGACTCTTTGTTGCATGTTGAGGGATAGTTATGTGATCCAATTATGTTATTATTGTTGAGGGAACTTACACTAGCGAAAGTATGAACCCTAGGCCTTATTTCCTATCATTGCAATATCGTTTACGCTCACTTTTACCATTAGTTACCTTGCTGTTTTTTCAGATTACAAAAACTATTATCTACTATCCATATACCACTTGTATCACCATCTCTTCGCCGAACTAGTGCACCTATACAATTTACCATTGTATTGGGTGTGTTGGGGACACAAGAGACTCTTTGTTATTTGGTTGCAGGGTTGCTTGAGAGAGACCATCTTCATCCTACGCCTCCTACGGATTGATAAACCTTAGGTCATCCACTTGAGGGAAACTTGCTACTGTCCTACAAACCTCTGCACTTGGAGGCCCAACAACGTCTACAAGAAGAAGGTTGTGTAGTAGACATCAAGCTCTTTTCTAGCGCCATCGCCGGGGAGGTGAGTGCTTGAAGGTATATCTTTAGATCTTGCAATCGATTCTTTTAGTTTCTTGTTTTATCACTAGTTTAGTTTATAAAAGAAAACTATAAAAAATGGAATTAAGTTTGCCTCATACGCTTCATCTTTTTAATATCTTTCGTGAGTATGATGGAAAGGAAAGTTGTGACAAAGTGTTAGAAGAAGAATGCATTAAAATGTTTGGCACTAAATATTTGAATGATGAGCATTATTTCAATGTTGTTAGTATGAATTCCTTGAATATCCATGATGCTAATGATATGCAAAGCCACAAGCTTGGGGAAGCTATGTTTGATGAAGATGATATTTTTTGTCCCCCAAGTTTTGATGAGCAAATTTATTATGATGAAAGCATGCCTCCTATCTATGATGATTATTATGATGACACATATGCTTTAAAGAATAATAATAACAATGAAACATGTCATCTTGATTTCAATTTTCAATCCCATGATAGTTACTCTGTTGAGTTTGCTCCCACTATTCCGATTGAGAAGAATTTTGCTTATGTGGAGAGTAGTAAATTTTCTATGCTTGTAGATCATGAAAAGAATGCTTTAGGTGCTGGTTATATTGTTGAATTCATTCATGATACTACTGAAAATTATTATGAGGGAGGAACATATGCTTGTAGGAATTGCAATGATATCAAGTTTCCTCTCTATGTGTTGAAAATCTTGAACTTATGCTTGTTTTGCTTTCCTATGCTAGTTGATTATTGTTCCCATAAATTGTTTGCCCACAAGATATCTATGTATAGGAAGTGGGTTAGACTTAAATGTGCTAGTCATATTCTTCATGATGCTCTCTTTATGTTACAATTCTTATCCTTTATGTGAGCATCATTGAAATCATCATGCCTAGCTAGGGGCGTTAAACGATAGCGCTTGTTGGGAGGCAACCCAATTTTATTTTTATTACATGCTTTTTGTTCCTGTTTAGTAATAAATAATTCATCTAGACTCTGTTTATATGTGGTTTTATGCTTTTAATTAGTGTTTGTGCCAAGTAGAACCTTTGGGAAGACTTTGGGAAAGTCTTGTTGATCATGCTGTAAAAACAGAAACTTTAGCGCTCACGAGAATTGCTGCCATTTTTATTTTGAGAGTGATATTTAGTTAATTATTTTTTCATGTGATTAATAGATAAATTACTCAGGTCCATCAATTTATTTGAGAATTTTATGATTTCCAGAAGTATACATTTGATTCAGATTACTACAGACTGTTCTGTTTTTGACAGATTCTGTTTTTCATGTGTTGTTTACTTATTTTGATGAATCTATGGCTACTAAAATAGTTTATAAACCATAGAGAAGTTGGAATACAGTAGGTTTAACACCAATATAAATAAATAATGAGTTCATTACAGTAACTTGAAGTGGTGATTTACTTTCTTATACTAACGGAGCTTGCGAGTTTTCTGTTAAGTTTTGTGTTGTGAAGTTTTCAAGTTTTGGGTAAAGATTCGATGGATTATGGAATAAGGAGTGGCAAGAGCCTAAGCTTGGTGATGCCCAAGGCACCCCAAGGTAATATTCAAGTACAACCAAGAGCCTAAGCTTGGGGATGCCCCGGAAGGCATCCCCTCTTTCATCTTCGTTCATCGGTAACTTTACTTGGAGCTATATTTTTATTCGCCACATGATATGTGTTTTGCTTGGAGTGTCAATTTATTTTGTTAGGATTTGCTTGCTGTTATTTAGAACAATGTTTTGCATCTTTTATTTCAATAAAAGTGGCATTGATAGTCTTTACTATGCCTATGTTACAAGTCTTCATGTTGCTGTTTGAAAACAGAAAGTTTACCACTGTTGCAATAATTCCCTAGAAAATTCAGAATGTGATAAATTGTTGAAACATTTTGCATACTAAGCTCTGATAAATTTACTACATTAGGAATTTTATTTCATAATTTTTGGAAGCTAGAGAAGTATGGATGTTGCTGCATTCTTTACCGACTATCCTGTTTAGGCAGATTGTTGTTATGTTTGCATATGTTTGCTTCTTTAATGATTCTATTTGAGGATAGGACTATTAAATATGCAGAGGCATTTAGTATGCAATGTTGAATAATAATTTTAGTGATTTTCTACAGTAGAGTATGGTAAGGTTTTGGCAATGGTTTATACTAACTTATCTCACGAGTCCTTGTTGAGTTTTGTGTGGATGAAGCTTTTGAGATTTAGGGAGACCGTGATATGAGAGGAATTAAGGAGACACAAAAGCTCAAGCTTGGGGATTCCCAAGGCACTCCAAGATAATATTTCAAGAAGTCTCAAGCGTCTAAGCTTGGGGATACCCCGGTTGGCATCCCACCTTTCTTCTTCAACAACTATCGGTTAATATTGGTTGATCCTAAGTTTTTTACTCCTTCACATGATGTTTGCCATTCTTAGAATGTCATTTTATTTTGCTTTGCTTGCTGTTTGAATAAAATACCAAGATCTGAAATTCTTAAATGTTAGAGAGTCTTCACATAGTTGCATAATTATTCGACTACTCATTGATTTTGACTTAAATCTTTCGGAGTAGTTTGTCATTTGCTCTAGCGCTTCACTTATACCTTTTAGAGCATTGTGGTAGTTTTATTTTGAAGAAATAGATGAACTATCATGCTTCACTTATATTGTTTTGAAAGCATTAAATAGCATGGTAATTTGCTTAAAATCCTAAGAATAATAAAATTCTCTTATGAGTGTGTTGAATACTATGAGAAGTTTGATACTTGATAATTGTTTTGAGATATGGAGATGGTGATATTAGAGTCATGCTAGTTGAGTGGTTATGAATTTGAGAAATACTTGTGTTGAAGTTTGTGATTCCTGTAGCATGCACGTATGGTGAACCGTTATGTGATGAAGTTTGAGCATGATTTATTTACTGATTGCCTTCCTTATGAGTGGCGGTCGGCGACGAGCGATGGTCTTTTCCTACCAATCTATCCTCCTAGGAGTATGCGCGTAGTACTTTGTTTCGATAACTAATAGATTTTTGCAATAAGTATGTGAGTTATTTATGACTAATGTTGAGTCCATGGATTATACGCACTCTCACCCTTCCACCATTGCTAGCCTCTCTAGTACCGTGCAACTTTCGTCGGTACCATAAACCAACCATATACCTTCCTCAAAACAGCCACCATACCTACCTATTATGGCATTTCCATAGCCATTCCGAGATATATTGCCATGCAACTTTCCACCATTCCATTTATTATGACACGCTTCATCATTGTCATATTTCTTAGCATGATCATGTAGTTGACATTGTATTTGTGGCAAAGCCACCGTTCATAATTCTTTCATACATGTCACTCATGCATCATTGCACATCCCGGTACACCGCCGGAGGCATTCATATAGAGTCATATTTTGTTCTAAGTATCGAGTTGTAATTCTTGAGTTGTAATAAAAATAAAAGTGTGATGATCATCATTATTAGAGCATTGTCCCAGTGAGGAAAGGATGATGGAGACTATGATTCCCCCACAAGTCGGGATGAGACTCCGGACGAAAATAATTTAAATAAAAGAGGCCAAAGAAGCCCAAATAAAAAAGGAGAAAACAAAGAGGCCATAAAAAAGAGAAAGGCCCAAATAAAAAAAATAAAAAAATGAGAGAAAAAGAGAGAAGGGGCAATGCTACTATCCTTTTACCACACTTGTGCTTCAAAGTAGCACCATGATCTTCATGATAGAGAGTCTCCTATGTTGTCACTTTCATATACTGGTGGGAATCTTTCATTATAGAACTTGGCTTGTATATTCCAATGATGGGCTTCCTCAAAAATGTCCTAGGTCTTCGTGAGCAAGCAAGTTGGATGCACACCCACTAGTTTCTTTTGTTGAGCTTTCATATACTTATAGCTCTAGTGCATCCGTTGCATGGCAATCCCTACTCACTCACATTGATATCTATTGATGGGCATCTCCATAGCCCGTTGATACGCCTAGTTGATGTGAGACTATCTTCTCCTTTTTGTCTTCTCCACAACCACCATTCTATTCCACCTAAAGTGCTATATCCATGGCTCACACTCATGTATTGCGTGAAGATTGAAAAAGTTTGAGAACATCAAAAGTATGAAACAATTGCTTGGCTTGTCATCGGGGTTGTGCATGATTTAAATATTTTGTGCGGTGAAGATGGAGCATAGCCAGACTATATGATTTTGTAGGGATAACTTTCTTTGGCCATGTTATTTTGAGCAGACATAATTGCTTATTTAGTATGCTTGAAGTATTATCATTTTTATGTCAATATGAACTTTTGTCTTGAATCTTATGGATCTGAATATTCATACCACAATTAAGAAGAATTACATTGAAATTATGCCAAGTAGCAATCGGCATCAAAAATTCTTTCTTTTATCATTTACCTGCTCGAGGACAAGCAGGAATTAAGCTTGGGGATGCTTGATACGTCTCCAACGTATCTATAATTTTTGACTGCTCCATGCTATATTATCTACTGTTTTGGGCAATATCGGGCTTTATTTTCCACTTTTATATTATTTTTGGGACTAACCTATTAACCGGAGGCCCAGCCCAGATTTGTTGTTTTATGCCTATTTCAGTGTTTCGAAGAAAAGGAATATCAAACGGAGTCGAAACGGAACGAAATCAACTGGAGAATTTATTTTTGGAAGGAAACCTACCGGGTAGACTTGGACCCTATGTCAGAAGATGAAGGAGGAGCTCACGAGGGTAGGGAGCGCGCCCACCCCCCTGGGGGGTGCCCCCCTGCCTCGTGCCCCCCCCCCTTCGGTCCACCGACATACTCCTTTCACCCATATATACCCACATATCCTAAAACTTCCAAGGAGGACAATAGATCGGGAGTTCCGCTGCCAGAAGCCTCCGTAGCCACCGAAAGCCAATCTAGACCCATTCCGGCACCCTGCCGAAGGGGGCAATCCCTCTCCGGTGGCCATCTTCATCATCCCGGTGCTCTCCATGACGAGGAGGGAGTAGTTCTCCCTCGGGGCTGAGGGTATGTACCAGTAGCTATGTGTTTGATCTCTCTCTCTCTCGTGTTCTTGAGGTGATACGATCTTGATGTATCGCGAGCTTTTCTATTATAGTTGGATCTTATGTTTCTCCTCCCCCTCTACTCTCTTGTAATGAATTGAGTTTCCCCTTTGAAGTTATCTTATCGGATTGAGTCTTTAAAGATTTGAGAACACTTGATGTATGTCTTGCCATGGATATCTGTGGTGACAATGGGATATCACGTGATTCACTTGATGTATGTTTTGGTGATCAACTTGCGGGTTCCGCCCATGAACCTATGCATAGGGGTTGGCACACGTTTTCGTCGTGATTCTCCGGTAGAACTTTGGGGCACTCTTTGAGGTTCTATGTGTTGGTTGAATAGATGAATCTGAGATTGTGTGATGCATATCGTATAATCATGCCCACGGATACTTGAGGTGACATTGGAGTATCTAGGTGACATTAGGGTTTTGGTTGATTTGTGTCTTAAGGTGTTATTCTAGTACGAACTCTAGGGCTGTTTGTGACACTTATAGGAATAGCCCAACAGATTGATTGGAAATAATAACTTTGAGGTGGTTTCGTACCCTACCATAATCTCTTCGTTCGTTCTCCGCTATTAGTGACTTTGGAGTGATTCTTCGTTGCATGTTGAGGGATAGTTATGTGATCCAATTATGTTATTATTGTTGAGGGAACTTACACTAGCGAAAGTATGAACCCTAGGCCTTATTTCCACGCATTGCAATATCGTTTCTGCTCACTTTTATCATTAGTTACCTTGCTGTTTTTATATTTTCAGATTACAAAAACTTATATCTACTATCCATATACCACGTGTTTCACCATCTCTTCGCAGAACTAGTGCACCTATACAATTTACCATTGTATTGGGTGTGTTGGGGACACAAGAGACTTTTTGTTATTTGGTTGCAGGGTTGCTTGAGAGAGACCATCTTCATCCTACGCCTCCTATGGATAGATAAACCTTAGGTCATCCACTTGAGGGAAATTTGCTACTGTCCTACAAACCTCTGCACTTGGAGGCCCAAAAACGTCTACAAGAAGAAGGTTGTGTAGTAGACATCAGTAGTCATGTGAATTTGGTATTCGTTTGATATTTTGATGAGATGTATGTTATCTCTCCTCTAGTGGTGTCATGTGCACGTCGACTACATGACACTTGGCCATTGTTTGGGCCTAGAGGAAGGCATTGGGAAGTAATAAGTAGATGATGGGTTTCTAGAGTGACAGAAGCTTAAACCCTAGTTTATGAGTTGCTTCGTAAGGGGCTGATTTGGATCCATATGTTTCATGCTATGGTTAGGTTTACATTAATACTTCTTTTGTAGTTGTGGATGCTTGCAAGAGGGGTTAATCATAAGTGGGATGCTTGTCCAAGGAAGGCAGTACCCAAGCGCCGGTCCACCCACATATAAAATTATCAAAGTACGGAACGTGAATCATATGAATGTGATGAAAACTAGCTTGACGATAATACCCATGTGTCCTCGGGAGCACTTTCCTTTATATAAGAATTTGTCCAGGCTTGTCCTTTGCTACAAAAAGGATTGGGCCATCTTGCTGCACCTTATTTACTTTTATTACTTGTTACCAGTTACAAATTACCTTATCAAAAAACTATCTGTTACTGATAATTTCAGTGCTTGCAGAGAATACCTTACTGAAAACTGCATATCATTTCCTTCTACTCCTCGTTGGGTTCGACACTCTTACTTGTTGAAAGGACTACGATAGATCCCCTATACTCGTGGGTCATCAGTCGACAGGTTGAACAGCCCGCGGAGTGATTCGTCGGGCTCGGTTGCCGCGACTTGAGGGGTGGCCGACCGGCAAGCCACCGCATGCTTGATCCACCGCTACACCCGCGATTGACCGGATCGCTTGCGGTGTCAAGCAGCGAAGAGCAAAGACGTTGTGGGAGCCGACTGATACTGGGTCGACGGCTGCCGCAGAAGGACGTCGCAAGCACACGCCCAAAAGTGGGTCGCTCTACGGACAGGGAGCGCCTCGACGTTGAGGGGACTTCTTGAAGCCAAGCGGAGTCATCGGCGATGAAAACGAGCGCGCGGAGACAGATCTCGCGGCCCTCAACCAAACCTCCGCCAAAAACCATGATGATGGGAATTGGAAAAATTGCAACCTCACCAGAAGTTGGTAAGACACCCGCCCCACGGTGGGTGCCAACTGTCGTGGTTCTAAGTCTGACAGTAGAAAGGGGGTACGTAGGAGGAGGCAAAATCCTAGCTACAATGAGGTTGTGCACGCAAGATTTATGAGTCCGGGCCCTTCTCGGAGGAAGTAACATCCCTACGTCTCGGTGCCCTGAGGCGGTCGACTTGATTATGAGTGAAGTTACAGGGGGTGCGAGCCCTTGTCCCTGAGGAGGGGGTGGCTTATATAGAGTGAGCCGGACCCCTCTCGCCCTCAGTTATACAGGGTTCAATGTACATAAAGATGAGGCGTTACTAGTAAAGCCAGCAATAAAGACATATAAATGATCATTAACACTACAGAGTGAACTCCTGACCGTTGCCATCCTGAGTGACTTTAGGTCTTCTGCCTTCTGAGTGGTTTCTTGTACGGTCGAATGGTGATATATTGGTCGAATGGAATTGGCTTATCCGAGTGGAATTATTGGTCGAGTGAATTGCACTCTGAGGAGATTCCAGTCGGTGGGAAATACTGTGCTTTGGATGTTGTTGATCTTTGGGTAGTGTCCTTGGGGAGGGTGTCTAGGCTAGGCCTATTACCCTACCCTAGGTACATGTCATCGTCACCGGCATCCCAAGCTATTATCCAAGAATGAGCAACCAACTAAGCTTGGGGATGCCCCCGAGTGGCATCCCCGCTTTCTTCCAACGACCATCGGTATTTTACTTGAGACTACATTTTTTATTCGTCACATGATATGTGCTTTGCTTGGAGCGTCTTGTATGATATGATTCTTTGCTTATTTTATTTTGTGTTTTAAGTCATCAATCCTTGCTAGACACACCTATTTGAGAGAGCCAAAATTATGTCATGACTTGTTAGAATTGCTCTCTATGCTTCACTTAAATCTTTTATGAGCTAGGACTTGCTCTAGTGCTTCACTTATATCTTTTTGAGCATTGTGTGCTTAGTATTTTTGAAGAAATGCTCTCCTGCTTCACTTAGATTTATTTGAGAGTTAGTAAACTTTTGAAGAAATTCTCTCTTGCTTCACTTAAATTATTTTTAGAGAAAGAAAAATTTATTATGCTCATGATCTTCACTTATATTTGTTTGAGCTTATAAAAAGCAACATGTGAAAATTAGTCCCAACGTGATAGATATCCAAGAAGGATAAAGAAAAAGAATGAAAAAATGTCATGAAGATCATTGGAAAAAATGAACTTGATTCTTAGTAATAGTTTTGAGATATGATGATGTGATATGTGAGTTATGTTGATGAGTAATTGTGCTCTAGTAGGAATATTGGTGTTAAGGTTTGTGATTCCTGAAGCATGCACGTATAGTCTCTTGTTATGCTAAGATGTTGGAGCATGATTTATTTTTGATTGTCGTCCTTATGAGTGGCCGTCGGGGACGAGCAAAGTTCTTTTCCTACCAATCTATCCCCCTTGGGGCATGCATAGTAGTACTTTGCTTCGAGGGCTAATAAACTTCTGCAGTAAGTATATGAGTTCTTTATGACTAATGTGAGTCCACGGATTATACACACTCTTACCTTTCCGCAATTTGTTAGCCTCTACGGTACCATGCATTGCCCTTTCTGACATCGAGATGTGGTGCAAACTTCATAGGTGCATCCAAACCCCGTGATATGATACGCTCCATCACACATAAACCTTATTATATCTTCCTCAAAACAGCCACCATACCTACCTATTATGGCTTTTCCATGGCCATTCCGAGATATATTGCCATGCAACTTCCACCGCTTCCGTTTGATGACTTGAGAATTCACTGTCATATTGCTTTGCATGATCTTATAGCTGACATAGTAGTTGTGGCTCGGCCACCGTTCATCATTTTTCATACATGTTACGCTAGATCATTGCACATCCTGGTACATGCCAGAGGCATTCATATAGAGTCATACTTTGTCATAGATATCGAGTTGAAATTTTTATTTCTTTTGAGTTATAAGTAAATAGAAGTGTGATGATCATCATAATTCATTTTCAGAGCAATGCCCCAGTGAGGAAAGGATGATGGAGACTATGATTCCCCCACAAGTCGGGATGAGAATCCGGACAATGAGAAAAAAAAGAGGAGAAAAAGAAAAAAAGGGAAAATAAAAAAAGAAAAAAATAAATAAATAAACAAAGAGAGAAGGGACATTGTTAGTATCCTTTACCACACTTGTGCTTCAAAGTAGCACCATGTTTTTCATATGAAGAGTCTCCTATGTTGTCACTTTCATATACTAGTGGGAATTCTTCATTATAGGATTAGATGCACACCCACTTAGTTTCATACTGAGCTTTCATACACTTATAGCTCTTAGTGCATTCGTAGCATGGCAATCCCTACTCCTCACATTGATATGATTGATGGGCATCTCCATAGCCCGTTGGTTAGCCGCATCGATGTGAGACTTTCTACTTTTTGTCATCTTTATATTTACCCCTATCATCATACTCTATTCCACCCGTAGTGCTATATCCATGGCTTGCGCTCATGTATTGTGTGAGGGTTGAAAAAGTTGAAGCGCATTAAAAAGTATGAACCAATTGCTCGGCTTGTCATCAGGGTTGTGCATGATAAATACTTTGTGTTAAGAAGACAGAGCATGACAAGACTATATGATTTTGTAGGGATAACTTATTTTAGCATTGATATTTTGAAAGACACGGTTGCTTGTTGATATGCTTGAGTATCTAAATTATTATGTCAAAACTTTACTATTGCTTTGAATCACATAAAAATTCCAATTGTCCATGCTATAAAGAAAAGAATATGATATGACATGTTAACCAGTACTCCACATCAAAAATTCTGTTTTTATCACTTACCTACTCGAGGACGAGTAGGAGTTAAGCTTGGGGATGCTGATACGTCTCCAACGTATCTATAATTTTTGATTGTTCCATGTTGTTTTATAATCATTTTATAGTCATTTTATATCACTTTTTGGTACTAACCTATTGACATAGTGCCAAGTGCCAGTTCCTGTTTTTCCAGTGTTTTTTACATCACAGAAAATCAATATCAAACGGAGTCCAAATGCCACGGAACTTTACGGAGATTTTTTCTAGACCAGAAGGAAGATGTTGGGACCTGGTTTCACCTGGGGGAGTCCCGAGGAGGGGACAACCCACCAGGGCGCGCCAAGAGGCCCAGGCAAGCCCTGGTGGGTAGTGCCCACCTCGGGTGCCCTCGGACCACCTCTTTGCTCTATAAATACCCCAATATTTCCAGAACCCTAGAGGCGTCGACGAAATATTCATCCAGCTGCCGCAGAGTCGAGAACCACCAGATCCAATCTGGACACCATCTCGGATGGGGTTCACCACCTCCATTGGTGCCTCTCCGATGATGCATGAGTAGTTCTTTGTAGACCTTCAGGTCTGTAGTTAGTAGCTAGATGTCTTCATCTCTCTCTCTTGATTCTCAATACAATGGTCTCTTGGAGATCCATATGATGTAACACTTTTTGCAGTGTGTTTATTGGGATCTGATGAACTTTGAGTTTATGATCAGTCATACCTTTTTATATCCATGAAAGTTATTTGAGTTTCC
This sequence comes from Triticum urartu, assembly GCF_056163025.1. NCBI lineage: Eukaryota > Viridiplantae > Streptophyta > Magnoliopsida > Poales > Poaceae > Triticum > Triticum urartu. Next base: position 365,177,334 of record NC_141874.1, on the reverse strand, counting down.
TTAATATCTTATATGCATGATCTCTTATAGCCTCGTATTTCTTCTCCGACATTTGGGTTTTGTTTGGCCAACTTGATCTATTTATCTTGCAATGGGAAGAGGTGCCCGGTAGTGGGTTCGATCTTACGGTGCTTGATCCCAGTGATAGAAAGGGAACCGACATGTATGTATCGTTACTACTAAGGATAAAAAGATGGGATGTATATCTACGCCATAGATAAACGTATCTCGCCTACATCATGTCATCGTTCTTATTGCATTACTCCATTTTCCGTGAACTTAATACACTAGATGCACGTTGGTTAGCGGTTGATGTGTGGAGTAATAGTAGTAGATGCTGGCAGGAGTCGGTCTACTAATCTTGGACGTGATGCCTATGTAATGATCATTGCCTGGATATCGTCATAATTATTTGAGGTTCTATCAATTGACCAACAGTAATTTGTTTACCCACCGTTTGCTATCTTTCTCGAGAGAAGCCACTAGTGAAACCTACGGCCCCCGGGTCCTCTTTCTCATATATTTGCTTGCGATCTACTTTCTCCTTTGCATTTTTATTCAGATCTATTCACTACAAAAAAATACACATTCGTGACATTTTGGGCCGGACGAAAAAAAATATATCATGCTTATGACACTTCTATGACGATAATTGTGACAAAACCCGGTATCATCATAGATGTGGTGGGGTCCTACTTCTATGACAAAAAATCATGATAGAAAATGGGCTTTTTGTCCTGTGTAGGCCGGAGACGCAGCTGCATGACATTCTTTGGGCCGTCCATGACGGAAAAAACCATGGTAGAAGCGAGGGCGAGGAAAATATCAAGGGAGTTCCCAGTTACGGTGGGTGGTCAGGGCCGAGCTATGCGCGTTTCTCTCGTACGTACGCGCGTGTGTGCGAGGCATTGGGCTCTAACTAAACCTGAGCGAGGCGTTGGGCTCTAACTGAACCCGAGCGATTGCACTGCAGGCTACGCGTTACTGAACCCGAGAGGTCGATCGATCCCTTGCTGTTAACTGAACGCGAGTGATTCCTTCGCTACTGTTGCTAACTGAAGCCGATCGATGCTGCCTCCGGATGAACAGTGAGCATTGATGGGGGGGTTTGGATGAACATTTCCCAGTGGGGGTGGATGAACAGGACCCCGTGGTGTTGCCGCTGGATGAACAGGACCCCGATCGAGCCGGTTGGGGGTGGATGAACAGGACCCCGTGGAGGGCTGGACGAACAGGGCCCCGTGGAGGGCTGGTTGAATAGTAGCCGGTGGAGGGCTGGATGAACAGTAGCCCGTGGAGGAGTGGTTCAACAGGACCCCGTGGAGAGGGCTGGTTGAATAGGAGCTGGTGGAGGAGCGTGCGGTGGAGGTTGGATGAACAGGAGCTCGTGGATGAAAAGTCGCAAGTGCAGGCTGGAGGAGGTCGACGGTGCATGAACTATAGCCCGTGGAGGCAGTCGACGGTGGAGATGAACAGTATCCCATGGAGTCCCGTTTTTCAGTACGCCACACCCCCTCCCGATGAACAAGACCCCCGTTTCGACCATAGCGCTCCAACACAAGTCTGATTCCTCCGTTTTGTGGTACGCCACACCCCTCCCGATCAACAGGACCCCGTTTCGACCGTAGGAGGTCCGAAAGAAGTCTGTTTCCTCTGTTTTGCGGTACGCCAGACCCCTCCCGATGAACAGGATCCCATTTAGACCATGGTCAATCGAACGCAAGGCCGTTTCTTCCGTTCTGTGGTACGCCAGGCCTTGTTTCCATCGGATGTTATGTCCAAGCCGGTTGGCTCCCGATGAATAGTACGCGTTCCATTGCCTCTCGATGAAGACGACGCATTTCGTTGCCTCCCCATGAACACGACGACGACACAGTTTCTCTGTTCCAACCCAGCCATGTACATGAGCCCTGGCCGTACGTATGCGCGAGTAGGCGTTCGAGACCCCGCCCGTATGTACGTACGTGGCTGTATTTTTTGGCGTGTGGCTTTATGTACGTGTACACGGTTTAGACGGGACAGCCTGAACTGCTACGTGGGGGGCTCTACTATGACATGTGCCGCTACTTACTCAGCCACGGTTCATACTTGCAGAGAGACTGATCGACCAGTATGTACGTACACGTTCCGATAAGACAGACAACGCTACGTACGCTTCGACCGGGTGGGTCCTAGCTATCAGGGAGGATAAGGACGCACTTCCTTGCATGCGAAGATACAGCTGCTGCTTCCCAGCTATCAGGGGGGTATATTTTTTTGCCCGTAATAAGGACGCACTTTCTTGCGTGCGAAGATGTAGCTGGTGGGTCCTAGCAGTCAGGGGGAGAAAAGATTATTTTTCAGGGTAAAAAGGATGCAGTTGCATGCATGCGTCCATGGGCGTGGTGTGTCCCCACTATCAGCCTCTCACGTACAGTCATCTTCCGATGACTGTCGTTTGTTGACCACGTTTACCACACCGCGTCGAGCGCACCAAGGCCGGTGGACGGCGGCGAGGCCCCAGACTGCAATGACCCGGAGATGGGGAAGACGCGGTAGTGGAGTCGCAAATGGAGAGGAGTGGGAAGCTTGACTACTTCAGGTGGGCGGTAGCACTGCCGCCCAGGGGAGACAGGAGCAAGAACAGAGGTTGAAGAAGGAGCACGGCTGTTGGATTAACATCCAATGGTCCAGCTGCTAGAATCATTTGTTGATTAAGTTGACAAAGCCCCTGCATACATGTTTGCTTAGTAGGCCCACAAGTCAGCCACCAAATCTGCCAGGTCCCAGCTGTCATTGGGAGGAATGGTTTTTTTCACATAACAAGGACACACTTCCTTCCGTGCGAAGATATCGCCGATGGGTCCCAGTGTTAGGGGGAGGAAATAGCTTAATTAGGAGGAACGTTCCTTGCGTGCGACCATGGGCCTCATGGGTCCCAGCCGTCCGGCTCTCCATGTACAGTCCTCTTTCGATGACTCTCGTTTATTCACTACGCCGTGCCGAGCGCAACGAGGCGGTGGACGACAGCGAGGCCCCGGACGGGAATGACCCGGAGATGGGAAGACGCGACAGTGGAGTCGCATATTGAGAGGAGTACATGGTTCATAACTGGTTCTGGTGCGGTGTGGGGCTGCAATCGGTGGAGAATAACAGGAGGTGTGGAGGGGTGAAGGGATAGCCTGGCCGGCGGTGGGGTAGCGCTTCACAGTGATGCGTCCTAAGCAGAGCCGCTAGCTGCCGGAGGCCGGACCTGGCGGTCCCGACGACGCTGGAGGAAGAAGACGAGAGATTGAAGGTGCATACCGACCGTTGGATATAAATCCAATGGTTGTGGATGTCATAATCATTTGTTGACCAAGTTGACAACGCCCTGCGTAGGCTTTGACCTATTGGCCCACATGTCAGCCTGCAAAAATGTGGCACATATTTAACCCATGTTTGCTGGGCTGGGTGAACAAATAATTTCGCGTCAATGCGGCCCATTTAATATTTTCTAACAAATCCCAGCCCATTTGCACTTTATTGAAATACACGAATTAGCTGGGCTCATTCTATATATAATGTTAGGTTAGAAGGAGCAATTAATATCAAAAAATAAACCGGAGCGACACATTATATATATGTATAATTAACAAATTAGCGAGTTATTGCTCAAAATAAAAATGAGTGTGTTATTATTACATTGGTCCTTAACATCTTCACAAGCGTTTTTTCGCAATCACCAGGATTTTCCTACCTGTGAGTCAAAAACAACTAGGATTTTCCTTGCCAACTTCTGTTAAACATTTACTCCCTCTATAAACTAATATAAGAGCGTTTAGATCGCTATTTTAGTAATCTAAACACTCTTATATTAGTTTATGAAGGAAGTACTTTTATAAGTTAATAACACGTGGGATGTTTTTATAATGTATATAAGTCTCTATAAAATATACAATAATAGTAATGATATAAATATATATAATGTGGTTAGAAGGGAAAACATAAATTGGAAACAACATTATTATTCTTATATATATGTAGATAAATAGAACAGAGATCTGCGTTTTATTAAAAAAATACATTGGGTTGCCAATCTTTAAGAAAAAAGTAAAACCTACGCTAGGAGGCCCATAGGCCGGTACGGACCTCAAAAATAAGTTGAAACCACTGTCTCCATGTGTCGTGGGCTACGCATACCTAGGCCTAGCTGATACTTGTTCGCCCACTGCAAAAAATGATACCAGCTAGAGCCCCGAGCGAACTGGATTAAAGAGGGGGCCGGCGGCGCGACTGAAGAAGCACATCAGACATGATTTTTTTTACTTCAGTGGATGGCTCTCGACAACATTTTTTTACTTGCCTCTGCACCATACAACTTGTATTTTTAGCCTCCCAGACCATGGTGGACCAGCAGCCCATTTGTTGGGCGGGCCAACCTACAGAAACCAGCACTCGATTTTTCATCAAGCCCCAAAAACAATGAAGTACTATGCTTGTTTTGAGGCCGAAAACATTACGGCAGTGGTTGAGCAGGGGAGGGGGGAAGACAAAGCAAAAATATTAAAAAGAGCTGACGCGTCGTTGCTACCCTAACAAAGCAGGTGCAATTCTTCTCACGAAGAAGGTGTGTCGTTGACACCCACACGTCACAAATCCCATAGTAGACATACTAACAAGTTCACACACAAGTACAACATAACAGGTAAACATTTGTATCAAACTCAGGTTCACAAGATAGGTTCATATTCATAGCCAACATTCACAATCAACAACTCAAAAGATTCATATATACACAAGTTCAGCATGTCTATGCATCCCAATGATTGATAGATCACACGACAATATTCATAGATAATTCACAAAAAGATTCAGATATACACATGTTCAGTTTGTTTATGCAATCAAATGATTGAGATCACAGCCAATATCATCCATGGACGAACTTTAATTACCTAGGGTACATACTGGTAAATGTTGTTCAGTCGGAGGTACTTCTTGCTAAAATTAATGCTTGTACAAGTAAACTTTCGAGTACATAAGAGGCAACATAGACAATCTGAACTTTGCTTGTAGGTTTATCCTCAAATATTGGCCTCGTGCCGAGGGAGGTTTGAGCAACTTGGCCACTACTTTCATGCAACTAGTTTACTGGCTCGCCAAAATTCTACATTGCAGACAAGAAAGGAGGCGGTTGAGAAAATGAACCACCCAAATTTTTGTGCAGTTCAACTGAAATGGAGCATCCCTGGCGTGCAGGTTGATTAAATGCCAGATGAATATACACGTCAACCAACTTGTCTAGAATCTTCAGACTCCATGCCATACAGTTCACTACCATATGTGCCGATAACAAAAAGGCACAAGTTGGGACCAAACACTAGACTGCGTTTCTCTAGGCTATGCACCAAGCAATATTTTTGGCGTTCGCTCTCCTAATACTTGGAGTTTGATAACTGGTTGACGCCGGTTGATACTCAAATGAATATAGGCACTTCTTCGTGTCAACATCGATGCTTGTCTGAGTGAACTTTGGAGTAGATAGCAGCAGCATAAGTATCTGTCCATCTAATCTTTTTGTGCAGTTCTATTGAAATCACCCAATGTAATGATTTGCCTACAAGTTCAGGCTCCAAGTTACTCCTTTATGAAATTGGCAAACAGTAGCACAATACCAAATTACCAATACATATGACAAGCACAATAATCAGGATAAAGACCAGTACCAACCTGTGTGAGGTAGCATATCAATTACTATTTCCTTTGACTGGAAGCCGAGATAAGCAAAGCGACTGACGGCAAAGGAAGGAAGCAAGCCGAGATTAGCGACTGACAGGAAAGGAAGGAAGCCGTCGAGGCAATGAAGCACACAGTTCCACCAAAATTGAGCATCCCTGTTGGCACATATATTGAGAGAGTGAGATTACTGTAATAGTGGGACTAGTTGATGAAACATACACTAACAAATAGAAGCACCCTCATTATCTTAATGGGTAAAGTTAGCAACATAGTAGTCTTGCTTAAATAGAGGTATTAGTTTATTTAATCAGTGCCAATTAGCTCAAAACTCAAAGCATTGCCATGTATCATAGGTTGCAAAACTTTAACGTGCAAAGGTAAAGGAGTTTCTCATGATAGTAGCACAATACAAATAGAGATGACAACAAACTAATATGGATGAAGGCCTTAGTCCGGTACCAACCTGAGCAAAAAAGCTTATTCATGTAGTCCCAGAAGAGATGATAAAGCACTCACTGGAATCACTCAATAGTATATATTTTTGTGCACTTCAAATGTATGGTTGAAATCACTCTTGTTTACAAGTGCTGAGATTATATCAAAAGATTATCAAGAACTTCCAGCAGAGTTAAAGCACTGGTTGGGATACAGTTCATTGTATTGCCTTGTGTAGTTCCACTAAAATGTATGATTGGCACAACATGATCCCTGTTTGCACAAGTAGGAACAAGGCAAAATCTTCATTAGCTTAGTGAGAAAGGATAGAAAGACATTAGCATATTACACTAACAGTAGCATCAAATTCATGATGGATAATACGCAGAAGTGGAAGGGCTCCTTGGAGGATCATCTCACATGTAAGGTAGACATTGTCGGAGCCCTTGAATGGCCTCGACTGAGGCCTCAACTTCAGCAAGATCACCTTGGCACTGTTTATTCTTCTTCTTCTTCCTCTTCATGCTTTGTTTCTCTTTCTCCTCGCCAGTTGGTGAAACCAAGTACATGATTGGCCTTCTATTTCAGAATTGGTTTTGTCAGTGAGGGAGTACAAGTGTACTAGTAAACAATAGCATTATTTTCTCATGGCAGTCGAAAAATAGAGATGAACACATGCATTAAATAGCATTCTTACCTAAAGGAAGGTTATGGTGCCAATATGGATGATGAGAATTGGAACACAGATCCCCCTTTGTGCAGTTCCACCGAAATGAACCAACTGTTCCATTCTGACATTCCAGTTAAATAGCACAAAATTCACTTCTTTTAAGAAGTGTTCTGTGTAGTACACCAAAAGGTCACAACAGTGACCATGTGAAATGGATATCCTTGTTTGCATAAAAAGCTACAGAGGAAACAGTGAGAGTCTCAAACAATTACAGGCAAAAACATTTGGCTAAACTTGTCATGGCTTATAACAGTGGCATGGCTTCATTTTACCAGGGGCATTAGATTAAGAACAGCTAAATATTTGGTATAAGGGCATGGGATAGTGGGTGCACCAGCAGTCCAGCACCATGTACCTAAACCGGGGCATAAAGTGATGATTCAGAGTTTGTTGCCCCGAGAAACAAATATCCAAGAAACATATCTGGGTTGGTCCCATTTTTGTTCACACTAGCCACCTACTCCTATGTGTGGACAGCAAATCTAGTCCTGGTCATACCACTGTGTACAGTGTTTCCCCTATATTTCCCTTTTCGACCAAGAGACCGGTTGGATGACCAGTCTGTACTACTTTCACCCCCTTTCCTTCATGTTTGTACCAAGTCCGATGTACATACTAAATTCCCCCACCCCCACTTTATTTCTTGTTTGAACCAAGTACAAGATTCGACTCCATGAAGTAGCTTTACCTCTAACAATAGAAGAAGAAAAATATGTGTCGTTGGACCATACGATCGAGAGGGGCTGAGAGGTAGAAAATGATGCACATGCAGCGACGTAGCGAGTGGGGTAAGTAGAGCTAGGGCGGTTTCGAAGGAAGATATAGCTGAAGGTCATCGGGATGTGGATAGGTGGGTGGTGGGAGGCCTGATCCACCCACACTAGGGCAACGACAAACGGGTCGGAGGACCTCCCGCACCGGCGCTTGGCCAGAGATAACGGTGCGGCCGGTAGTGGGTCTCCTCCCTCACTGTCGATGACAGCCTAAGCGCTGCCCCTCCTCCTCTTCACCGGCAGAGGGGGATACGTACAGATCTGTAACCAGTGGTGAGGATAGAAAGACAGTGTTTTTGAAGGGAGAAAGACATGTTACCACCGCTATCTTGTTTAGATCTGGAGAGGATGAGAGTGTGTGAATAGAGCAACCCTAGCAAGCAAGCGTGGAGGCTCCGGCCTATATATACGTAGTGGGGTAGTTTTCCTTTTCCACTCCATCAAAACAATTGCTTAAAATTGTGTACATGCCAGGTCGCCTTTTTTGAGTTGTTGATTGTTTTTTGAGATAGCTACCCGCTTATTATAAGTGGTGTTATGGTGTGCCAGGTCGCCCTTTGTATCGTTCAAGTCTGGTATAAGACCCTCCATTAAATGAACAACCACCCCCTCGTAAAATTTGCGAACAAGCCCATGGCTAAAATTATCGGAAACGTGGGCTGCGCCAACACGCATTATTATTTATATTTTCTATGTGGGAGTATCCTCAAAACAAAATATGAGAGTACAATATTTATTGGGCCCCTTTGTAATTGGTGCTGAATTTTGACCAAAGATTTAACTGACAAAATGTTAGTGCATGTTAACAAAAAAATTATATTGTTTGATTCGTATTTGAACATAGTTTTCAATGATGTAATTTTTTGTGACATGCATGAACATTTGGTTAGTTAAATTTATAGTCAAAATTTGGCAAGGTGCATTAAACCAACACATGCAAGTATCAAAAGGAGAGTCACGGCATGCATGCATCCATTGTAATTAATGCATCGGTAAACGCAAATTATTGAAATATATCGAGTGCAGTGCTTTGATGTGTTGCGTCAACTCGTACAAGACCGAGAAATTTGATTACTACATTGCCCTCTCCCTCACGGACTGAGCTCGGGTGCCTTAACTGCACCTACCTTTGGTTGCATGACAAGTGGGCCACCCACCTGTTGGGCCCATCTGTCATACACGCATAGGCAGGAGCAGTAAGTCAATGAAGCTGTGTCCCTCCCTTGTCCATGAGCGTGGTAGCTGGTAGGACTAGGAGAAGCTTTCGCTACTCTCCCTCCCGCACGCGGTGGACATGTAGCAGTTCAATTGGTGTCAGATGGCCAGAAGCATGTTGTAGTACTCCTCCACTTCAATAGTACTCCATCATTGTTTGACCCCAAAGAGGCAAAGAGCCAAGCGCAACCCGGACGCCCGTGTGACAGTTTCATGTGTAGAGTAGTCTAGGATAGCGTGTACCGTGCCTGTAATCTTAAAATCGTTGGGGTCAGCTCCATGCTTTTTTTATTAAAATAATCTTCTGGCCCTACCTATCATCTTGGTGATTGTAGTTTGCACGCTCATCTGGTCAAGACAGGAATATATATTTTAATTTTTGGTGGGGTAAATGTTAGTGGTTGCAGCAAATATATTGTACACTCCAGGTCTTGCAGCAGATATATTGTACACTTGTTGAAACATCTAGAAAGACAAATATTTAGGAATGGAGGGAGTACTACCTATGATACTCCCATTACAACTAGCCTTATAGAGTACTAAAACAAGCTATCCCTCCCGCACGCGGTGGACGGACATGCAGCAGTGGATTCGATATTGTAGAAGTAGTACTAGCATCATTGTTCGTCTTCTTGAAGAGGAGAAGAGCCAAGCGCAACCCGAACGCGGCAGTTGCGAATGCTTGCCACAGTGTGTTTGGTTGCATTCTCATCTCAGCATAGTTGTTCCCTCTTCGTGCATGCTCATCCCAGCACCCCTCTTCATGCATGCTCTGCTCATGCATGCTCCTAGTGTATTTGTGTTAAGCTATTGTGGACTCATGCACCCTTCATACACCCTACCAAACACCCAAAAGTGGGTTGAGAAGGGCTTGGAGAACGCATATAGCCATGCTCTTGCATGAGACAAAATTGCTATTTGAGCTCACTATTGTAGTACTACTTGCTAGTATAGCCCTGTAAACCAGAAAGGAGTATTTGCCTTTCTAGAGATTTCAACAAGTGACTATACTAAACCCTAAATGAGTAGTACTAGAGCAAAATGAGTGAATCTACACCGTAAATAAATGCATATCTCTCGTTTTCCTCTCCTCCTTGGTCGCGGTGCACAATATTGAGTACTCCTATATGACTAGCCGCTCTATCTACATGCGGGACATCAAAGCATTCGGTCCCGCGTGCCATCAACCAAATCATAGTGAGGTGATATAGTCGAGACTCACCGGTCACCCCGGTGTGGCCGTCATGACCCGTCATATCACAAAACCACACCTTTACCAGCAGTGGTAAAGTGGCCTCGAAGTTGGACTGGACAAAGCAACCATCATTTCACAGGAACGCTCGCTGAAGCCCTTTCTCCCCTTTCTTGAAGAAAACCTCACTCCGGGCTACTCACTTCTACCATTTTTCTTCTGTACCGATGAAGGAAAGGTGGGCGAATCAGTGACGCTACTATATTTTCATTCCAAGAATCTGATTTTTGCAAAGCACCGACCGATTCTCACAGCCTATTCTTTTCCCGTTTTCATTGCGATTAGTGGCACTATTAATTTGAGGCAATGTTTTGGCACCTCTAGTGCCACTGTTTTTTATATATATCGAAAGAGGGGGTTCCCTCCGATTTCATTAAAGAAACCCAACCATAGAGAACCATTATCCGACAACATCTCAGTGTAAACGGGCAGTTATGCAACTACTACTAGAACGGACTGAGTACTAGCAGCAGACAAGTTCTCCACATAAGCTAGGCAGGTAGGGGGACGCAGCACCAGCTCGACCAAGTTTGGATTACAACCCAAATGATACCACAGAAACATCAAGGGGAAGATAGGGACTGAATGAGCCAGCTTCAGCATCCCAGTCTAAGCACCCCCAGCCTTCATCCTTGCGACGCACGGTACACCTCGTTTGCCACATGCTCGACCCTAGTGTCACTGATAAAATGAAGTAATATTACAGTTAAAATAGAGCGAGTGCCCTCTCTATCATTTCATTTCCAATGTAGATAAAGAAAGTGCTTCTCTTTGTTAATGTATGTTTCATCAACTAGTCCCATTGTTAATGTTCAAGCGTTTCTGCAAACTGGGGTGCTTAATTTTAGTTGATCTGCACAAAAATATAGATCTGAATGTCTCAAGGCCCCTCCTTGTACTACCGTTGTACACTGATGTTCATCATTGGCAGAAGGTGTATCGGGGATACTTGGGTCGATTTCCAGTATGATGTAATATTTTCTTCTATTTATTAGTGTATGTTTCATCAACTAGTGCCACTATAATGTAATCACGCCTTTTCATTATCTGTGCAAAAAGGATTATTCAGCTGCATTTTGGTGGAACTGCACAAATGTACGGATGGAACTGGCATATATGCAGAGTGTGAGGTGCCAAGTAAAAATTACCAACACCAACCCTGCTCCATCTAAGCATTGGCATCCACCACCATCAGTGGGATGTGTGGCGCTCACTGTGGATGGATCTTTCTCGCAGAAAATACTCTAACCAAATACTAGTAGCTTAGACTTAAAAAATACTAGTAGCTTATATTGGCAGTTTTCTAGGGGTGTACTCTTTTCTGAAAGAAGCACCAATCTATTTTTCTTTATTTGTACACAGTGTCACAACTTTGACCCAAAGGTCCAGAGCTATTTTAGGGTGATTGGCGTAGTACTCGGAGACTGATTGTAAGCATGATTTTTATTAGTTGTCACATTGATTGTAAGCATGAGCAGATGGAAGATTAGGTTAGTGCGAGCTTACCTTAAACCCTACCGACGCCGTTGAAACGAGGTGAGCGTCGAGGGAACCATGGAGAACAGTGGGGAAGTGACGTCGCGCCATCCGGCCTCCTCTTGCGGTGGGAGAACGAAAACTCATGTGGCTTCGGCTGGCTCTGCACCCTCACGAACGGCACACTGTACTCGATCGATTCGTTATCCTTTGGGTGCTCGACCTTCGACCTGTATGCCCACCACATCCGCCTGACATTCGCCTCGGGCGAATCTGTCTGCTCCATCACCCAGAGGAGATACTCGATGAACTCGAAGGACTACGACGTGACTGCCGCCGAGGAGTACATCGCCGCCCTCATCACCATCGTCTCGCTCTTTCGCATACATTGCCACATGGCCCTCACCATCCTCGAAATCTCCCGCTCATTGTCAAACCAAGTAAGGATCTCTTTCAACCTGGCTAACTTTACCTGGTCACCGCCGGCGATCTTCCTGATTCGCTGCTGCATCCCTTCCATAGATGTCCTTCTGAGTGGTCCGGTGCTAGATTTGGAATATGGGAGGAGAGACGGTGGTCTTGCAATAGAGAAGAGGGAGAGGTGAGACGGTGGTTTTGGAATGGAGATGATGGAGAGGAGAGGTTCCCCTACCTTTCGGTCGTTGACAAGTGATTCTCAGAGAAGAAACTGCAAGTTTCAGTTTCAGATAAGAAACTCCAAGTTCAGTTTCAGATAAGAAACTGCAACTTTCAGAGGCAGAGCATTTATATTAACACAACCTTTTCAAACAGTGTTAACATCATGCTGGAAGTTTTATTCATGGTCGAAACTGGAACTACCAGCCAGTTAACATCATGCTGATCAAAATTCATGCATAGCACATCTTCATATGATGCACAGTCAAAAAGATATGCTATTTTCAAGATGCCCACACAATGTCAAGTGTGCGAAAAACAGAGAAAACAAGGGACGAAGTTTTGGCAAGTGTTGGACGTGGTGTGCATAGATGACAATTGGGACCCACATGTCAATAAAGGCAGAGGCAAAAAATTTGGAGATATTTTCTCTGCACAGGTGGAATCGAACCCGGGAAGAACAGCTGTCGGGTAGTGTCACTCGGCCACTAGGCTAGTTCAGTTGTTTCGTTACTAATAAGGCACTTCCTCAGGTGGTCGGATCTTCTCCTGCGCCTTTGTGCGCTCGCCGCGACGCCGTTGTCTGCCATTGTGAACATGCTGAACAAACGAGAGGAATCTGGAGAGGACTATACGTGGAGAGGCGGACAGTCGGGACCCACCAGGTCTATGGCCGTACGCAAGCAAGTGCCTCATCGAAAAAATACTTCCTCCTAATGCTATACTGACGTTGGGGCCCACGGGTTTGTCAACATAGTTACATTTTTTAGGTGCTTCAACGCTGTTACTATAGGAGATAAATTCACAATGAAGCCGGGGAGCTAGCAGGTATCATTTATTATCACTGGGGCAGCAAGTATCAGCTGGGTTTTGGGCTGCCCCATCTAGGCTTTCTTTTTTAACATGCGCAGCCCACGACCTCGGATGGGAGGTCCATTGGCTTGTTTGTATTTTCTTGAGGGCCGTCATGTATCGACCGGCCTATGGACCTCCCATCCGAGGTTTTATTTTTTCTGAAACATCGGCAACCCAATTTATGTATTTTTTTGAAGAAAACGCAGAGGTCTGTTCTATTTTTCTATATAAGAATAGGAACACCTAGTCCAACTTATGTTTCCCTCCTAACTATATTATATATATTTAAATTATTTTATATGTTATTATATATTATTGTTATTGTCATCATATATTTAACAGATACTTACATATGTAAGAAAACAATATCCCACATCTTATTAACTTATAAAAATAATTTATTAACAATAAAATCCTGGATTATTTTTGGCAACGAAAATCCTGGTGATTGTGTACAAAAGCTTGGTAAGATTTTAGGACCAATGTAATAATAAATCACTTATTATTTATATATATATATGTAACAAAATGCTCAGCCCCTGTTTATTTTTTGATAACATTGCTGCGCCCACCCCAACATTATAATTATAATAAGCCCAGCAAAATCGTGTATTTCAAGAAAGTGCAAATGGCTTGTGATTTTTTAGGAAAAACATAAATGGGTTGCATGGACGCTACATTATTTGTTCACCCAGCCCAGCTAATGGAATGTAATTCAAAAAAAAGAGATCAAATGGACTGTAAATTCTACCCCGCAAAAAAAGACTGTAAATTCTGAAAAAATGGGTTGAATATGTGCCACATTTTTGGAGGCTGGAATGTGGGCCAATAGGTCGAAGCCAATGCAAGTCATTGTCAACTTAGTTAACACACGATTCTGACATAGTTAGCCGTTGGATTTACATCCAACAACCGACATCCATCTTCAATCTCTGTCTTCTTCCTCCAGCGCCGCCGGGACTACCTGCTCCCGCCTCCACCCCTCCACAGCTCCTGTTCTTTCCACTGACTGCCGAACCACACCGCACCAGAACCAGTTAACCCTCGTAGACCTCTCCGTCTCTGACTCTACTCCCGCGTCTTCCCATCTCCGACTCGTTGTTGTCCGGGGCCTCGCCCTCGTCCACCAACTTGGATGCGCTCAGTGCGGAGTGGTCAACATGGTCAACGAACGACACCATGGGAAGTAGACTGTGCGTGGACAGGCTGACAGCTGGGTCCACGGTCGCACGCAAGGAAATGCCTCCTTATTACGCGCAAAATAATGATTCCTCCACCTGACAGTTGGGATCCATCGAAAGGGCCTCTATATTCCGCGAAAAATGTTCCCACTGCTGATAGGTGGGACCCACCAGCTATATCTTCGCACGCAAGGAAGTGCCTCCTTATTACGCACAAAAAAATGAATACCCCCTGCTAGCTGGGACCCACAATAGTGGGAGGCTGACTTGTGGGCCAACTAAGTTGACAGGGACGGAGGGCTTTGTCAACTTAATCAATATGAACGATTCTAGCTCCAGTGACCGTATGATGTCCATCCAACGGCCGTAGTGCTTCTTCAACCTCTGGTCTTCTTGCTCCAGCCGCCAAAAGCAGCGCCGGTCGTGCCTCGTGCTCCTGCCTCCCGTGGCCGGCTGCGATGCCGCGGAGGCCTCACCGCCCCCTACTACTCCCACCGCTGGCCAGGCCATCCCTCTACTCACCCACACCCCTGTTATTCTGTGATGATGGTAGCCTCACACCGCAACGAACTAGCGAACCCTCATACTCCTCTACGCATGGGCATCCACTGGTCGTCTTCCTTGGCTCCACGTCGTCCCCTTCCTAGGCCTCGCCGTCATCCACCGCCCTGGTGCTCTTGGCGCGGCGTGGTCAACGTGGTCAAGGAACGACTTCCATCGGAAGAGTATTGTACATGGACAGGCTGACAGCTGGGTCCATGGTAGCCGCAAGGAAGTGCCTCCTTATTACGCGGAAAATAATTATTCCTCCACCTGACAGCAGGGAACCACCGGACGGGCCACCGTATTTGGCGGAAAAAATGTTTCCCCCTGACTACTGGGACCCACCAGACGGGCCACCGTATTTCATGAAAGAACGCCCCCCCCCCCCCCCCCCGCGCGCTGTCAGCTCGGACCCACCGGAAGTGCCTCCTTATTACACACAAAAAAATGAATACTCCCCCAGCTAGTTGGGACCCACCTTGGTGGGTGGCTGACTTGTGGGCCTACTAAGTTGACGGGGATGCAATGCTTTGTCAACTTAGTCAATATGAACAATTCTAGCTCCAGTGACCGTACGATGTCCATCCAACGGCCGTAGTGCTTCTTCAGCCTCTGGTCTTCTTGCTCCAGCCGCCAAAGCAGCGCCGGTCGTGCCGCATGCTCCTGCCTCCCATGGTCGGCTGTGCTACCGCGGAGGCCTCACCGCCCCCTACTATTCCCATCGCTGGCCAGGCCCTGTGGCGACGGTAGCCTCACACTGCAGCTGACCCAGTGAACCCTCGTACTCCTCTCCGCGCGGGCTTCCACTATCGCGTCTTCCCCGGCTCCGCGTCGTCCCCTTCCTAGGCCTCGCCGTCGTCCACCGCCCTGGTGCTCTCGGCGTGGCGTGGTCAAGGAACAACTTACATCGGACCTGGACTGTACGTGGAGAGGCTGACAGCTGGGTCCACGGCCGCAGCAAGGAAGTGCCTCCTTATTACGCGCAAAATAATTATTCCTCCACCTGACAGCGGGGACCCACCGGACGGTCCACCGTATTTCACAAAAAAATGTTTCCCCTGACTGCTAGGACCCACCAGCTACATCTTTGCACGCAAGGAAGTGCGTCTAGACAAAAAAATGATTCGCCCCCTGACTGCTGGGACCCACCAGCTACATCTTCGCATGCAAGGAAGTGCCTGACAGTCGGGACCCACCTGGTCGAAGCGTATGTAGCATTGTCATTCTGGTCGCGAACGTGTACGTACATACTGGTCGATGTAGAGGCATGCACATGTCGTAGAATAGGCGCACACGTAGCATGCACACGTACGTACAGCGGCCAAGGTGCGAGAAAGTAAATACGGCCACGTACGTACATACTGGCGGGGTCTCAAACGCCTACTCGCATGTACGTACAGCCAGGGCTCGTGTACATGGCTGGGTCGGAACGGAGAAACAGCGTCGTCGTCGTGTTCATGGGGAGCCAATCGGCTGGGTTGGAATGGAATGTGTCGTCGTGTTCATCGGGAGGTCTTGGAGGGAACAGTCGATGGAAACGAGGCTTGGCGTACCGCAGAACGGAGGAAACGGCCTTGTGTTCGACCGGCCATGGTCGAAACGGGATCCTGTCCATCGGGAGGGGTCTGGCATACCGCAAAACGAAGGAAACGGACCTCCTACAGTCGAAACGGGGGTCCTGTTGATCGGGAGGGGTGTGGCGTACCGCAAAACGGAGGAAACCGACTTGTGTTGGAGCGCTACGGTCGAAACGGGGGTCCTGTTCATCGGGAGGGGTGTGGCGTACCGCAAAACGGGACTCCACGGGATACTGTTCGTCTCCACCGTCGACCCCCTCCAGCCTCCACGGGCTACTGTTCATCCACCGTCGACCTCCTCTAACCTCCACATGCGACTGTTCATCCATGGGCTCATGTTCATCTAGCCTCCACCGCGCGCTACTCCACCAGCTACTGTTCAACCAGCCCTCTCCACGGGCTCCTGTTCAACCACCCCTCCACGGGCTACTGTTCATCCAGCCCTCCACCATCTAATGTTCATCCTGCCCTCCACAGGGTTGTCCTATTTATCCAGCCCTCCACGGGGTCTTGTTCATCCAGCCCCAACCGGCTCGATCGACCGGGGTCCTGTTCATCCAGTGGCAACACCACGGGGTCCTGTTCATCCACCCCCACCGGGAACTGTTCATCCAAATCCACCAGCAACGCTCACTGTTCATCCAGAGGCAGCATCGATCGGCTTCATTTAGCAGCAGTAGCGAAGGAATCGCTCGATCGGGGTCAGTTAACAGCCATCGATCGATCGCTCGGGTTCAGTAACGCGTAGCCTACAGTGCAATCGCTCGGGTTCAGTTAGAGCCCAACGCCTCGCTCGGGTTCAGTTAGATCCCAACACCCTGCACCCACATGCGTGCATGTATGAGAGAAACACGCATCGCTCAGCCCCGACCACCCACCGTAACCGGGAACACCCCGATATTTTCCTCGCCCTCGCTTCTACCATGGTTTTTTCCGTCATGGACGGCCCCAAAGAATGTCATGCAGCTGCGTCTCCGGCCCGCCCAGGATGAAAAGCCCATTTTCTGTCATGATTTTTTGTCATAGAAGTAGGACACCACCACATCTATGATGATACCGTGTTTTGTAATAATTATTGTCATAGAAGTGTCGTAAGTATGACAGAAAAAAAATTCGTTTGGCCCAAAATGTCACGGATGTGTCTTTTTTGGCAGTGTGTGCAAAAGAGATCAACCTATAAATGCATGTATGGAGAGACATATATAGTGTGGGTGATAGGAATCAAGAGTGCGTGCAAGAAAGAAATGTTGACGGAGAAACTACAGATAGATACAGAGATAGAGATGCTAGCTAGAGGGACATCGGCTAGTTTGAGTGTTGGAGATGACTGCCGGCTGGTTCAGAGGGTGAAGTTATGTGTGTGAGAGAGAAAGATAAAAATAGGGCACTTGACTGCATGTAGAGAGAAACATATGTAGTGTGCGTGATAGGAAGCAAGAGTGAGGGCGAGAAAGAAGGTTGATGGAGAAACAGATAAATAGAAAGATAAAGATGCTAGCTTACGTGTGTTGGAGATAGGAGTTGAGTGGATCAGAAGGCTGAGTTATGTGTGTGGGTGTGAGAGAGATAGAGAGAGGGTGCATTTGAGTCACATATTGTTGGTGTACAAAAGTAGGGGCTCTCCTTTTGACCCCTTTACTTGTGCACGGGCAGTCAGAGCCACGCGTTGCGGCCACACTTAGCAGGGCAGAGGTGGGAAGCCGGAGAGAAGCCGAAGCACAAGACAACCAAGGCGACGCCAAGACCAGAAGCACATGAGGGCAAGAGGGCGAGGTGGACTCCCTCGGCAAGATCCTTGCCGAGGCAGCCCCGGCAAGGGCCTTGCCGGGGCCACTTGCCCAACACCAGCTGAGCGAGCCACCCTTGAGCCCACAGGCTCCAACCCAATCAACTACATTGGAGCCAAGGCTCGGGAGGCGCCTTTGTGGTGACATGCAAATCTTCGTCAAGATTATAAACATATGAGTTCAGATGAGGACCAGAAGAAGGCGACCCTCGGCAGGATCCTAGCCGAGGAAATCCACACGACCCCCGGCAAGCATCTTGCCGAGGACGACTACAACACCACGGCAAGACCCTTGCCAGGCCCCCGGTAAGGCACTTGCCGAGGACGCCAGCAGGGCCACTGCCAGGCCCGCACCAGCCAAGACTCCTGCGCTGTTCGCATGCAGCTGCCAGCCCAACCAGCTGGCCAGGCACCTGCGTGGCAACATACAGCTTCCAGGCCAAATCAGCAAGCACCTGCCTGGCGGCATGCAGATCTTCATGAAGGCCCTACCACCGTGCCACCTCAGCTGCTTGCCTGCCTACATGGAGCTGCATGCATCGCTAGCCTAGGCACGTGTCGGAGCGAGGCGGAGCAGCGACGGACGGGATGGGCCTCGTTCCCATCCCCGATAAAGCTAATGGACACCTATGTAGCACATTTAATGCACTTTGTCTCGTAATGTCATGCGATAAGCTCATGCACTGTAGGCCTTTCCACCTCCTGTGTGCCACTGTGGCAACCCCTTTTTCCTATAAAAGGAGGCCCGAGGCGACCAGGAGAGGGATTCGGCTCTTTGGGATGGCACAGCCACCCTAGCTAGTTCAGAAAGCTCAAGACCACTCAATACATCCACCAAAGCAAGACTAGGGTTTTACGCATCCTCGCGGCCCAAACCTGGGTAAACGATCCGTGGGCTTGCTCCTAAACCTGCTCTTCTCAAGACCCCGCGCCCGCCGACCGTAGAAGGGATCCCAGTGATCCCATAGGTGTCGTTCCCACCGACATCTTTGGCGCGCCAGGTAGGGGCGCAGTTGTGAGAATCTTCTCTAGCAGTTAGCATAGCGGTTCTTCGTCTCCATGGATCCCAAGAAGAAGGCGGCCACGGTGGTCGGTTCGTCGGGAGTCAAACGGCCCATACCGGCGAGGGCGAGTAGTGGGCCGGTCGCGGACAGGACCCGAGGCGCAGCCTGCGAGCAACAACATCGCTCTGGCAGTCAGAGGCTGGCGAGCGGCGTCATTCGTGCGCAAGACGGCGGGCCGCATGCCACAAAATACAGAGACGGAGTTGGGCCCCCTGCGGGGCGGCACGGGGCCCTCTGGGGTCACCGCCGTGCCACCCACGGGCGGCACGACGACCTCCATGGGAAGAGCCATGTGCATCATCTGCGGGACGAAGGAGGCCAGCCTGCCCGCCGAAGTGCTGGTGACAATGGCACGCAGCCACTGGGCCGTGATAGAGCTCCTTCTAACATGGTTAGAAGTCGAAGCGCGCCACGGTCCATGTAGCTTTTGCCACCACCCACGCCAGCAGAAGCTTTGGCGCGCGCGTAGCTGCTCCTCGATTTCCCTCCTGCTGTGGAGAAGCTTGACGAGTGGAGAGCCACCATCCGGAGCCTCGTCGCCATCGCCAACAAAGACGAGCCACGGCCGGCGGGTCCCTTGGGTCGGCGCTCCGTTGAGCCACCACACGCCAGCAGTGAAAGGACGGGGGAGTTGCAGCCACAGTGCACTCTCCTCCCCCGCGCCAACTGCCACCGGTGCTGGTCCGTCGTGACGACATTGGTGATAACATTTCCATAGCGTCGTCCGTCCCCCGGACCCACCGTGATCAACGCCAAGTTCTTCGGGAGCGAGCCCACGAAGATGCTTGAACCACTATCGAGCACCGGCGCGATACACACCACCAGTCGAATAAGCAGGCGGGACCCGCTATGGACCACCCAGCACCGGGGGGCTCCGGCGGCCTACCTTACGAGGTGGTTGCCCAGCCTTTACCCGTGAGCTATGGCAGTTCCAGTGGCCGTCCCATCGCATGTTCAAGCCTGACGTCGGCGAGAATTACAACGGCAATACCCATCCGTCAGAGTTCCTCAGCATCTACACCATCGCGATGCAAGCTGCCGGAGCTTGCGACGACAAGGTGCTTGCCAATTACTTCCCGTTGGCGCTGAAGCCCAACATCAGGTCTTGGTTAATGCACATTTCTTCTTGGTCAGATTTGTGCCATGAGTTCGTTGGTGCCTTCACCGGAGGCCACCAAGCTCATGGCCAAGCCAGTGATTTGCATATCATTCCCCAGAAGGAAGGGGAAACCCTGCGTAAGTACATCCAGAGATTCAGCCGGGTGCAGTACAACATCCCCGATGTTCATCCCGCAGTTGTGATTAGCGTGTTCCATCAGAACGTGTGCAACCGCAAGATGCGCGAAGAGCTGGAGATGAACAAGGTTAAGGATGTGGCCGAACTTTATGTTCTGGCCGATAGGTGCGCCCGGGCTGAAGAGGGAAGGAAGTACCCCGGCGAGGACACCGGCGTGGAAACTGACTCTACTGATGAAGACACCGCCCCCCCTGACGAAAAAGGGCCGGCGTCGCAACAGGAAACGCAAGGGCAAGGACGTGCTTGCTGTCGAGGGATCCGACAACACCGGCGCCGCCAAGAAGGCCAAGGCAGACGACCCGGGCAAGGAGATTGCCGGGTGCGCCGCCTGTCGGGCCTTGGCAGCCGCCGACAATCCAGGAGGCTCCGACAAGCAGTATTGTAAGATCCACCGCACCAAGGGCCACGACCTCCAGAACTGCTGACAGGTTAGTTGCTTGCCGAAAAGCAAAAGGCCGAGTATGAGAGGCGGGACAAGGAGAAGGGTCAGGATGGTGCCGAAGGATCCGGCAAGAAGCGTGGCGGGCAAGGAGGCCGCCGCGGCAAGGATAACCAGCAAGAGAGGCCCGCTCGGGGCCGCGACAAGAAGCAGGAAGACAATGATCATGACGAGGACGACGAGTCCGGCGAGCAAGAGTTTCAGAAGGCTACGGAGGCCATGTGCGTCGATGGTGGCGCCTCGCTGCACACTTCTCACTACCAGCTCAAGCAGTGGGCGCGTGAGATTACAGCAGCAGAGCCATCGTTCGACGCTCAGAAGCCACTAAAGTGGTCCAGCACACCCCTCATCTTTGACACCGAGGACCACCCTGACCGCACAACTTCGGTCAGGTGTTTGCCGTTGTTGGTCTCGCCAACGATACGCAACCTCAAGGTGAACAAGATGCTGGTTGACGGTGGGGCCGGCTTGAACTTGATCTTGCTCGTCGTGATCAAAAGGCTGCAAATTCCTGATGGGGACCTCGAGGAAACAGGTACGTTTCAAGGGGTCAGTCCGGGAAGGAGTCAACCGAAGGGGAAGGTCACATTTCCCGTTACGTTTGGAGGTGAGTTGAATTACAGGACAGAGAGGATCGTCTTCGATGTGGCCGAGATCCCCTTGCCCTACAACGGGATCCTCGGCCTCCCGGCACTAGCCAAGTTTATGGCGGCGGCGCACTACACCTACAACACGCTGAAGATGCCTGGGCCGATGACCATCATCATCATCCCCTCCGACAAGAAGGATGCGCTGATTTGCACTGACCAACTCTATCGAGAAGCAGTTGCAGCAGCTGCGCCAAGGCACTTGCTCCTGCTGTTGAAGCCCCGCGAGGGAATAAGAAGACTGGCAAGACCTCTCGCACCCACTCCGGCAAGCGCCACCTCTTCGGAGTGTTGTGCTACCGTCGAGGACGTGCCCGAGAGCTCTACCGGCAAGAACAAGAAATCCAGAGCTACACCAGCAGAGACCAAGAGGGTGTCCGTCAAGGAGGATGGCATGGGAGGGGCTTTCACCATAAGCTCCACCCTCGACGGCAAATAGGAAAGCGTGCTCGTCACTTTCCTACGGGTGAATGTCGATGTGTTTGCGTGGCAAGCATCCGACATCCCCGGCGTTCCCAGGGAAGTAATTGAGCACCACCTTGCTGTTTGTCCCCATGCGTGACCCGTCAAGCAGAAGGTCAGGAAGCAGGCTTTGGAACGACAGGAGTTCATCACAGAGGATATCGGGAAATTGGAAGCGGCGGGTTTGGTGAGAGGAGTGCTCCATCCGACGTGGTTGGCCAATCCGGTGGTGGTGCGCAAGGCAAATGGGAAGTGGAGGATGTGTATTAACTACACAGATGTCAATAAGGCTTGTCCTAAGGACCCCTTCCCGTTGCCGCACATTGACCAGATTATTGACTCCACGGCCGGGTGTGATCTGTTGTAACTCCTCGATGCCTACTCGGGCTACCACCAGATCTTCATGACAAGAGAAGATGAAGAGAAGACGGCATTTATCACCCCATGTGGTACGTATTGCTTTTTACGGATGCCTTTCGGGTTGAAGAGTGCTGGCTCGGCATTCGCAAGGGCGGTCCAGATTGGTTTTGAGCCCCAGCTACATATAAATATGGAAGCTTATATGGATGACATACTGGTCAAAACCAAGGACAAGGCGACCCTTGTACAAGACTTAGAAGAGACGTTTGCCAACCTACGCAAGATCAACCTCAAGTTGAACCCTGAGAAGTGTGTCTTTGGCGTCCCGTCAGGAAAACTTCTCGGTTTCTTTGTGTGGCAGCGTGGGATCGAGGCAAACCCAGACAAGATCAAGGCTATTGAGCAGATTGAGGCACCCAAGCGGATCAAAGATGTGCGCCGGCTAACTGGCTGCGTTGCCGCCATGAGCAGATTCATCTCCAAGTCCACTGAGCGTGCCCTTCCTTTTTACAAAATCTTGAAGAAGGCAGGCCCAATGGAGTGGACCCCATAGGCCGAGGCGGCATTGCAGGATCTGAAGAAGTACCTTTCCCCTAAGCCAATACTGGTTGCGCCTAAACCACAAGAGCCATTGCTGCTGTATCTAGCGTCAATGAATCAAGTGGTCAGCGCCGCACTAGTGGCACAGAGGAAGGTCGATGAAGAGGCAGTGGCAACTGCAGGACCGGCAGATGGCAAGTCGAAGATTCCCTCGGCAGGGCCTGGTGTCGGCAAGGCAAGGCCCCCGGCAGAGTCCGACGCCATCGGGGCAGGGCCCGTGCAGCCAAGTGAAGTGGTGCAGAAGAAGAAGATGATGCATCACCCGGTTTACTTTGTCAGCTCCCTCTTGCATGGGCCCAGTTCAAGGTACTCTGATGTGCAGAAATTGCTCTTCGGCCTCCTTATGGCCTCGAGGAAGCTGCGTCATTACTTCCAAGCCCACGAGATCACTGTCGTCACCCGCCTCCCGTTGCAACGGATACTGCACAACCCAGATGCAACCGGAAGGACTGTGGAGTGGGCCTTGGAGTTGTCAAGCTTTGGGTTGAAGTTTGAAAGTACTTCGACAATCCAGAGCAGAGTCTTGGAGGAGTTCATTGCAGAATGGACCTCAACGCCCGACGAATAAATCCAGGAGACCTCTCTCCCCGGCAAGGAAGCAAGTCGCGACTGGATCATGTACTTTGATGGGGCTTTCTCGCTGCAAGGCGCCGGTGCCGGTGTGCTGCTTGTCGCACCCACCGGAGAGCACCTCAAGTATGTGATCCAGATGCACTTTCCCAGGGAGATGTCCACAAACAATACTGCTGAGTACGAGGGGCTGCTTGTCGGTCTCAGGATCGCGGTAGACCTCGGGGTGAAGAAGCTCATCGTCAGGGGTGATTCGCAGCTTGTCGTCAGACAAGTCAACAAAGATTATCAGAGTCAGTTGATGGAGGCCTACATAGATGAGGTGAGGAAGCTGGAGGAGCGCTTCGATGGTATACAAGCGAAGCACGTTCCCCAAGTGGAGAACGACATTGCTGACTACCTGTCAAAGCGCGCTGCATTCAAGCTACATGTGGAACCAGGTGCCTTTTTGCTTCGGTTAACTCAACCATCCGTCGAACCATCAACGGAGCAAAACAAGCGGAGGAAATCAGGTCCCGGCAAGTACTTTCCCGCCGAGCCCCCAGGGGCCGCCAGCAAGGGTGTTGCCACGGATTCCGAGCCTGCCAAGGGGCAGCTGGCTCCGGCAGGGCACCGAGCCCTGGCCGTAGAGACGGCTGCCCCATGGTGGAAGAGATGCCTTTGGTCCTTGCCGTCGAGCCCCAGGCTCCGGCATGGGCACAGCATACCGTCCGTTTTCTCGAGACAGGGGAACTTCCTGAGGAGCAGGAAGAAGCGGAAAAAGTAGCACGTCGGTCTGCCGTGTACCAGTTCGTTGATGACGTCCTGTACAAAAAAAGATCGAATGGTGTGAAATTGAAGTGCATCCACTGGGAGGAAGGACTGGAGTTGTTGGCAGAGATACATGGAGGCATATGTGGCTCCCACATAGGGTCGAGGGACCTTGCCGGCAAGGCATTCCGGCAAGGCTTCTTCTGGCCCACCGCCCTCTAGGATGCGACGGCACTAGTAACTAGGTGTGAAGCATGCCAGTTCCATTCGAAGAAGCTTCATCAACCAGCTCAAGCCCTTCAAACAATCCCTCCTGGCCATTTTCGGTCTAGCGGCTCGACATACTGGGCCCTTTCCCTTGCACTGTCGGGGGCTTTGAGTACTTGTACGTTGCAATCGACAAGTTCACAAAGTGGTCGGAGGTGGAGGCAGTGAGGAAGGTAACAGCACAGTCAGCCGTCAAGTTCTTCAAGGAACTAGTCTGCCATTTTGGTGTGCCAAACAGAGTCATCACCGACAACGGCACACAGTTCACAAGCCACACCTTCATGCAGTACACCCAAGATCTCGGCAGCAAGGTCTGTTTCGCTTCTGTGGCACACCCACGGAGCAACGGCCAGGCGGAGAGGGCAAATGCTGAAGTACTGCAAGGCCTGAGAACAAAGACTTTTGATAAGCTGCACAAAAGCGGAAGGCATTGGATTGATGAGTTGTCGGCGGTTCTTTGGTCGATCAGAACGACGCCAAATCGAGCCACCGGCCAGACACCCTTTGCCCTGGTATACGGGGAAGAAGCAGTTCTCCCCATGGAACTCATATACGGGTCACCTCGAGTGCTCGCTTATGACGAACTTGAGCAAGAGCGATTGCGGCAAGATGACGCAACGCTCCTTGAGGAAGATCGTCTTCGGGCGGTTGTGAGAGCAGCACGCTACCAGCAAGCCTTGCGCCGCTACCATAGCCGCAAGGTTCATGCCCGAAGCTTTGAGGAAGGCGACATTGTTCTTCGGCGCGTTCAGTCGGCCAAGAATTCCAACAAGTTGACGCCAAAGTGGGAAGGCCCTTATCGGGTAATACGAGTCACCAGGCCCGGCGCAGTCCGCCTGGAGACCGAAGATGTTGTCCCAGTGAGCAATTCCTGGAACATCGAACATCTTCGCAAGTTGTACCCATAAGGCGCGGTTGCTGGGGCCCCCGGCAAACCACCTTCTGTACAAGCCTTGCCGGCAAGGCATGTAACCCTTTGTACAAAGCCAGGCGCAGACCCTAAGCATAAATAAACGAAGCGCTGGCGCCCTAAGTTATAGCATGCATGCTAGGTTAAGTCTCTCCCTCGGTTAGGGTTGATAGTTCTTAGCGGCGAATAACCCCTAGCCTAGAGGTCGAGTATGCGTTTTTCTGTCTCCTTTGGTTCGTAGGGCACATGGACACTTCTGCTGAGCCGCTCGGGAGGAAGAAAATGAATCGGCGCTCCGGCCCCGGCGAGCCGAGACTGTCGGGGGCTGAAGATACAAGGATCCAACCACGGCAAGCCAAGGATGCCGGGGGCTGCAGATTCAAATAAGTCTTTTATCCCCCTGTTATGTGTTTCCGTATAGAACTGGGACATGTGAAACCTCATTCATGTTCTTAAAACGACCGTGCTCCCCTTTCCTGTACCCAAGAGCTACCTCCTGGGTCGGATTTTGGTAGTAGTCGCGGTGGCGAGGAAATGAACGAGGGGCCTAACTCTACTTCGCCCCTGCCTCCGCCAAGAGCGCGAGAATGGTCGACTGAAGTGCGGAGACAGCAAGGCCTGTTGTCGGGCGACAATGTTTATCTTAAAAATAACAAGGATTCATCCTTGGCATGGGCCTCGCTCACACACAAAGAACCCGGCAATCACCCTTTTTCATTAAAAACATCCCATACAGGTACAGTTCATATGGAATTAAAAACACGAGCAAGGGGATAACAAGTCTTAAAATTAAAAAGTGCCCGCAGGCTTACAAACTAAAAAAAGATAAGATCTCGTAATCCCTTTCTTTTCCCTCTCCTCAGAAGGTGGAACAAGAGGGCAGGAGGGCGAAAAGAGCGCCTAGGCGAGGTGCGAGGAGTAGAAGGCACCAAGAGAACGTCCCGGTGCCGGGAGGGGAGCTGGAAGATGAGGCAGCGGTCCGGCAATACACGACGAAGGCATCGGTGCCCGCGTACTCTGACTTGATGGCCGCCACCGCCTTCTTCGCCTTCTCTGGCCCTCCTATGCCAGTCGCCCAAGGAGACGACGGGGAGCGCCCCGATGGAGAGCTTGGCGAGGAAGGCCCTCGGTAGGCCGCGCAACGTAGGGCGGGGCGACGCGGTCAGTTGGAGACAAGGTCGACGTGACCCCGCTCGACGCTCTCGTCGTCGCTGTCGCTGCCCTCCTCATTACTCCCGCTTGAAGAGGAATCTTCATTGTCAGAGAGCTCTCCACGCAGCACGTCAAGCGAGTTCCGAGATCTCCAAAGACCTTGATGGAAAGCAGGCTGCCCTCCATTAACTTGAAGTAGAGGACAAGCCCCGCCGTCAAGCTGTGGGTGCGAGTGAACGTCTTCCATCCGCGGCGGACGTACATGACGTGAGCAGCGGGGAAGTCGACGTCGACCCGTGTGCCACCGTTCCCGTAGCCCCTCATGTGCAACCAGAGGGTCTGGGTGGATCGAGCTCCATCTCCCGAGCAAATGTGGTACGGAGACGGAGGCGGCGACGCGGTGGCCGGTGCAGCCTGATGAAGAAATTGCGTGGCTGGTCCCCGACGTGGCGCTCCGTCGGGGGAGGCATCGCTGGCAGAGGCGAGGCCGATGCGCCGGCCCGTCCTCCTCTCCCCCGAGTGCCACGACTACCTCGGCCTCGCCCCCTCCCCCTTCCTCTCGTGGTCGGTTCCGCCGCCACGAGCTCTTGGGGAGGAGGATCGCGCTGACGAGCAGCAACCCTCGCTACCACCGTCGAAGGGCCAGTGCTTCCTCTCGCCATGACGGATGGAAGAAAGAAGCTGAGGTGGAAGGAGACTGATGATGGAACAATGTGGAATTCCACCCCTCCCCTTCTTATAAAGGAGCGGAGTCGGGGCTCGGCCACCCCACTCGACCAATCCGGTCATCGGGGGCGCAGGGAATCAGGACTGGCCCGCTGCCCCAATCAGCGACGGGCCGGTTTCCCGCCTCCACCTCCTGCCACCTGCATGAGGGACACATGGCGAGCGAGCAGCATTGAAGGGACGGGCGAAGCAGCCGCTCCCCACCCCATGATCATGGGGCGGGCACCTTGAAGGCCACGACCCGAGTCCACCCAAGTAAATGGGTCGTGCCTCTCCGCCTCCCTCCTTTTATGGGAAAGGCGCAAGCCACCTCTTTACCACGATGTGATGCATGCTTGCGGGAACCGCCCCACGCATGACCCCCACGTCACGCACGACCCTCCACGTCGCGCGTTCAACGCGGGTCATGGGGAAGCGCAGCGGACGAGAAGTTACTACGGTAAAATACGCCCCACCTGCCCGCGCACCGTTCTGGGCCTAGCCTAACAACACGGTGCGCTTATGCGTGGCCCAGGCCCGGGGGCTCCTGTCGGTGTACAAAAGTAGGGGCTCTCCTTTTGACCCCTTTACTTGTGCACGGGAAGTCAGAGCCACGCGTCGCGGCCACACTTAGCAGGGCAGAGGAGGGAAGCCGGAGAGAAGCCAAAGCACAAGACAACCAAGGCGACGCCAAGACCAGAAGCACATGAGGACAAGAGGGCGAGGTGGACTCCCTTGGCAAGATCCTTGCCGAGGCAGCTTCCGCAGCCCCGGCAAGGGCCTTGTCGGGGCAACTTTCCCAACACCAGCTGAGCGAGCCACCCTTGAGCCCACAGGCTCCAACCCAATCAACTACATTGGAGCCAAGGCTCGGGAGGCGCTTTTGTGGTGACATGCGAATCTTCGTCAAGATCATAAACATATGAGTTCAGATGAGGACCAAAAGACGGTGACCCTCGGCAGGATCCTAGTCGAGGAAATCCACAAGACCCCCAGCAAGCGTCTTGCTGGGGACGACTACGACACCACGGCAAGACCCTTGCCGGGCCCCCGGCAAGGCCCTTGCCGAGGACGCCAGTAGGGCCACTGCCAGGCCCGCACCAGCCAACACTCCGTCACCGTTCGCATGCAGCTGCCAGCCCAACCAGCTGGGCAAGCACCTGCATGGCAACATGCAGCTTCCAGGCCAAATCAGCAAGCACATGCGTGGCGGCATGCAGATCTTCATGAAGGCCCTACCACCGCGCCACCTCATCAACTTGCCTGCCTACATGGCGCTGCATGCATCACTAGCCTGGGCGCGTGTCGGAGCGAGGCGGAGCGGCGACGGACGGGATGGGCCTCGTTCCCGTCCCCGATAAAGCTAACGGACACCTACGTAGCGCATTTAATGCACTTTGTCCCGTAATGCCGTGCGATAAGCTCGCACACTGTAGGCCTTTCCACCTCCTGTGTGCCACTGTGGCAACCCTTTTTTCCAATAAAAGGAGGCCCGAGTCGACCAGGAGAGGGATTCGGCTTTTTGGGACGGCACAGCCACCGTAGCTAGTTCAGAAAGCTCAAGAACACTCAATACATCCACCAAAGCAGGACTAGGGTTTTACGCATCCTCGCGGCCTGAACCTGGGTAAACGATCTGTGTGCTTCCTCCTAAACCTGCTCTTCTCACGACCCTGCGCCCGCCGACCGTAGAAGGGATCCCAGTGATCCCATAGGTGTCGTTCCCACCGACACATACAAACAAATATCATAGAGAAATGAGATCCCGAGAGATGGAGTTTTGTGTCTGTGAGAGAGAAAGATATTTCACAATGAGAGTGATAGCTAGAGAGACATATGAGGGAACGCAAGATATCTCTAGGGAGAGAGAGTGTGTGTGAGCGGCATACAAGAGAACGATGGAGAGATATGAGACACTGGGAGACAGAGTTTGTGTTTGTGTGTGAGAAAGAGATATTTAAGAGGAAGAGTCATAGCTTCTCATACATAAGGAGTGAAAGACATCTCTGTGTGAGAGGGGGTGTGCGAGTGTCACACAAGGGAATAGTAGAGAGAAATGAGACCCCGGGAGACGAAGTTTGTGTTTGTGTGAGAGAAAGAGATTTCACATGAAGAATCATAGTTAGAGACACATAGCAGGGAGCGAGATATACTTAGAGAGAGATAGAGTGATGAAGGTCGAGGGAGAGAGTACCGTCAGTGTGTTGCGAAGATAAAAGATCATTGTTGACATACAGGTAGCACAAGAGATACCCGAGAGACGACGAACGTGTATAGGTCTAGAGAGATACTCCTATATAAGCATGAGTGATAGCTATATGAGACGAATATCTGGATTAAAGGGGATTCAAATATTTAAACTGGAGATCACGACATCGATAATATCATAACGCAAATTGGTGTATCAAACATGCATATTCATTTGAATTTGGGGACATATGTAATGTTATATAGTTTATCAATATTAGTGATCCATAGATTCTTTAATTAGAGACAATGCATGATTTATATGCAATTAATGTATAAATGGGATTACACTATATGTTGCGTGTGTGAAACACATTATACATGTTTGAGAAGTAAAAAACCGCATGAAACACACATTAATTGGAGACAGTTAGTGAGGAATGCATACATTGGATTTCAACATAAAGTGGTTTCAAATATTTGGAAATCCAAATTAAGATGGATACAGCCTTATGAATCTGAGATCATGCCATTTGTAAACCATATTTATGTATAAAGGGTGTTGTGCTTTTGAAAGTATATATAAAAATGATGTATATAAAATTTTATTCCAACCGAAAATGGATCATGCCCGAACAAAAATAGAATACAACTGGATTTGAATTGAGTTGGCACGGTAAACATGCACTCTTGCTCTGCAAAAATTTGAATGAAGCGGGGAAAGTCACAGTAACCGCTCGAAACCAAAATCTGCGAGATGGAAATTACTGCCTATCCCTGACACGCAAAGCCTATCGGCTCGATTTCTATAGGTTTTGATAGGGGTAGGTTTGTAATTTCACTCAAACGTGACATAACCGCCTCTCACCCGGATTCATACACAGTGGGTGCCAAAACACAGTGTCTCCTCGGCCGAAATCGACTCCCTCCCCGATTCATACACGGTGGGCTCCAAAAACAAACTCTCATCGGAAAATATTCGGTGTATGCGAGAATATCGTCCCATCCCCAACTGACTAATATTGATGTGATGTAGGAAATTTTAAACAGGGGCTAAGTTTGTAAATTTCTTGGTATTTGAGACAAGCGCGCCCTGAAGACATGATTCCCCCCTTCCTCTCTCCCTCCATTTCCCCATTCGTACTCCGTGGGCGCCAAAACACCCTCTCCACCCCAGCCTCCTCCGTCCGCCACCCCATCCACCGCCATCCTCCTCCACCATGCTGGAGCTGATACCCCGACGCCGTCGTCCATTACAAGAGATTGACCTCTCTCATCCACGGCTTCGGACCGGGATCCTTGCATCCTGTCCTCTAGCTTCATCCCCGCTGTCGTCCACCTTGTCGGCACTTCTCCTACGACCGTCTCGTCCACCGCGCCCCGCCGCCACCATCTACCCTCCTAGATCTTCTTCCACGCTGCCGACAGCCATCGCTACCGCAGCATCGTCAAATTCTCAGCAAATGCATACACGGCTCCGCATCAGAGGCGGTACTCTTTCGTATCTACTCAACTTATTTATCACAACAAGAAAATATATCTTGTCCATCACTTACTTGTTAGTTGAATGCAAACATTGGTTGCGAAGTTGCCTTTGTCCGGTTTGCACCTTCAGATCCGACATGGCACGCTCAACACTATACTCGCAATGGTTATGGTTTTCCCCTTTTATATTCCACACTAGTTAAATGATGGTAGACTAAATTTCAAAATTGGAACAGTCGATTTTTGAGAGCTCGCCGGAGAACGGGGCTCGGGTGGGGACAGTGGTTGTGGGGCGGTGGTGGGGCCTCGCCGAACAAAGAAAACTTGATGCGGGTGGGGCAGGGTGGGGGTGGGGGTGGTGGAGGAATATAGGCGGTGGGGCGGTTCATGGGAGGGCAGGGGGTCGGGGCCGGTGGTTCGGCCGGCGGCCCGTGCGGTGTTCTGTATGTGAAGAATCAGAGACAAGGACGAAGAAGGGTTAGCACACGCAGGATCTTCCTCCAACCGCCTGAAATGGTCGACTGACCCAAATGACAAAAGTCACGTGACTTGCATGCAGACATGCAGAATATGCTTCCTCTTTTGTTCTTTAACATGTTCCTCTTCTGTTCTTCTTTAGTAAGCACAGTATGTTCCTTGTTAGGAAGGGGAGCAAGGACATCTGCAGCCGACACCTCTATTGGGGCGGTTCTGCTAAATGATTTCGCACTTCAAGTTGGTCTGCCATAATACCTCGGAAATGGTGGGAGCCGCGCGGTCTTTGACAGACTAAACTGATAGTAACAGCTATGCACCTTTAGATGAATAGAGCTGGCATGTAGGTGATCCATAGGCTGCATATTAGTAGCGGCAAAACCCTATGTTTTCCAGCCAGTTCCGCTTTCCCGATTTATTTATGGTGGTTATGGTGTACCCCTATTATCTACACTATGATCTACCTACTGGCTCTGCACTCTCGTTATCATGGTTTGGCAATAAACTTTCTATACGGTATATTATGAACCTATCGTCTGCCAACTATCCTTACTTCCGGGGCCCCCCAACAGGGAGCTTATTTTTTTGTGTAGTTGTGCCAGATTATATTTATCTACTCACCATATTACAGCACACATGGGCTCTCTCATCAGAATCCAGTGATAGCACACAAGGGTTTACAGGGAGCCTCTATTATATTACAATATCCTCTGCATTACAAAGATAATCTCATTACTATTTGTGTTTTCATGCTTTACGGATATTGTATGTAATCACAATGAATATAAGAATGCACACATCAGAAGAATATTGCGGAACAGTTCAATGGGTAACAAACTTGGCATAAAGGGATTGAGGTCCATTGTGGATGCAATGAAACCCACATGCTCCCGACCTATAGATTTGTATTCAGAATATGATCCTAATGACTATTCTGAGCTCAAGGAGTCAAAGGCAGATGGCCTATCCTGTTCACCCACTGAGGTGTCTGTTCTAATTTGCCAAGGTTTTATTGGCTGCACATATCTTGCATAAGGTGTCTTGCATTTCTTTTGCTTTGTTGCACCGCCATCTGCTTAGTTTACTCACGATATATGTGAAGATGCCATGCCCATCCATGATCAACACCTATTCCATTTGTCGCCATACCATGTTTTTTCATTCAAATGTTGTTCTTGTGTTTCAGATATCCAAAAGGAAGAGGGTGATTGCAGAACCTGAAGGAGTACAAGCAAAGTCCTTGAAAAAGGTGGTGCTACCGGAGAAATCACATAGCACCTAACATATATTGGTGATAGAACCAACACCACAAAACCGAGGATATCGCAACTATGCGGGTCGCTGCTTTGCTCTTGTGAGTATACCTATTGTCCTATCGATGTCCTTACATTCATACCTGGTGGATTATGTGACATCATTGTGCATTATAGCTTGTTTATCCACTATTTGCTCCAAATTATTAGATCTATATTAATGCTTAAATTAATGTAGAGTAAACCCAATGCCTAAGAAGAAATTTAGTTCTGCATTGTTCTTGTAAGTATCTGTTGTCCTTCATCAATGTACATATATTTGTTAGCTAGTTCTTCATGTGCACTTTGCAGCTTATTTTCCCTTGTCCTCCACTTTTCTACAAATCAGATCTACATTTACTCTTGCCAAAATATAGAATAAAACCAATGTTACTAAAGAAGTTTAGCTCCGCATTGCTCTTGTTAGTGCCTTCTGCCTGTATGTTGTATTTACATTTGTACTCTGCATCTTAAGTTAAATAATCGCCATTTGTTCCTATATTTTCACATCTATATTTACTCTTAACAAAATGTAGAATAAAGGCAATAGTCTTGAAGAAGAGTGTGCGGTAAACTTCTTGAATTGCCCCCCCCCCATCAATATGGACAAGGCCTTTATAGAGCGTGTCTTCACTACTAATGTAAGTTTGTCCTCCTCGAGCCTTCAAACTTTGTTGTTTATATTTGGATAGCTATGAGTGCAAATGCTATTTATTTTTGTCGTCTACATCAAATTGCTTGTTCAAAGTTTATAAAGTATAAGTACATAAACATAAGTTTGTCCTTCTCAATTTCAGTCTTTAGTTGTACAATCTAGTTCCTTATTCGTACCATGTAAATTAAACTAAACATAGCAAGTTATCTTCTTTAGCACTATGTGTATGCTTGTGTTCTTGATCTGTAATCCAGTGGTGTGGTGAGACTACCAACAACAGCACAATGTCATATCCTGCTATGTCTCAACTATTAACAATGCCATGTTATATTAATGTTATTTAAATTGTGTCTCTTTATTTACCAATCAGAAATGGTATAAATTGACAGTACACTCACCATTCATGCTTATACGTTGTTTAGAACTACATCTATGCTTGTGTTCTTGATCTGTAATCCAGTGGTCTGGTGAAGCTGGCCGCTCCTGCACAATGTCATTTCCTGCCGTCTTAAGTATGAACAATGCCTACTATGTTAATGCTATTTTAAACCGTGTCTCTTTATTTCTGACAAAGAAATGAGATGAATTGACAGCGCTGATGCTTATACGTGCAAAACCTGTTATCTACCTACTTGTTTCTCTTTCAGGGTGACAACACTGCTGCTAGGAAGAACTGCCACAATGATACTGAGATGAACCCATTGTTTGTCCCTCTAACACATATTCTAGAGGAGAAGGCAACACATATAGAGGGTAGGGATACAACCACGAAGTCACATCTTGATGTAGTGTCAAACTTACTCAGTGACACAAGCTCGATGAAGTCGCCGCCTGAATCTGTTCGACTTCTTCAGTCTGGAATTCAAGCAGAAATACGTGCTTCCGCTCAAATACGACTGGAACTCCAATCTCTATGCAAGATTAACCGTAAGTACATGACATTTATTGATGCTTTGCAGCTTAAGTTGGTGGATATGATCGCCAAAGAAGCGCAGTCTCATCAGGTGGCTAAGCTGCTTGCACTGCAGCTCCTGGGCCGGGCTAACCTTTCTTGAACTATGTTGAAGTGTTGTCGGTTCTGTCTATTATTTTGTCCGCCTGTTAACTTCCACTGGTGGCAACCTGCCCAGTTGAAAGTGCTTTATATCGACTAGAGGGGGGTGAATAGGCGATTTTTATGAAAGTCTTCAAAACGTGGAAGTTATGAAGACAAACAGTAGAGATATGCCTATCACTATGCAGCGGAAGTTAGATTACACCAGGTAAGCCATGGTCAAGTATTCAATAGAGTGAAAGCACAATGACAAGTAGCTGCAGTGTAATAAGGATCAGGTAGGAAGAAGTTATGAAGCCAAACAAATCATACAGTTACGTTGTGAAGACAAAAGATATAGCAAGCATGCAATGGCTTCACAATGAGTAACAGGAAGTAAAAGGAAGTGAAGATGAAACCAGTGACTCGTTGAAGACAATGATGTGTTGGACCAGTTCTAGTTGCTGTGACAACTATACGTCTGGTTGGAGCGGCTAGGTATTTAAACCTTAGGACACACAGTCCCGGACACCCAGTCCTGAACACGCAGCTCAGGACACCAAGTCCTCACCGTATTCTCCTTGAGCTAAGGTCACATAGTCCTCGCCCAATCACTTAGGTAAGTCTTCAAGGTAGACTCCCAAACCTTCACAGACTTCGTTCACTGGCAATCCACAATGTCTCTTGGATGCTCTGAACGCGACGCCTAACCGTCTGGGGATGCACAGTCCTCAAGTGTAATAAGTCTTCAGATCACACAGACAAGAAGACTTAAGTGATGCCCAATGTTCTCTGGCTCTGGGTGGTTAGGGCTTTTCTCCTCGCTAGGAATTTTCTCTCAAAGGCTTCGAGGTGGGTTGATCTCAAACGACAAAAGCCGTGCACTAAAATCTGAGCAGCCCGCCGTTTATGGTTGTGGGGGTGGGCTATTTATAGCCACTTGGCAACCCGTCCTGATTTGTCCGAAATGACCCTGGGTCACTAAGGAACTGACACGTGTTCCAACGGTCAGATTTCAAACTCTCATGGCAACTTTACTTGAGCTACAAGCAAAGCTGACTTGTCCGGCTCTGGACAAGATTCGCTCTCATTGTCTTCACTCGAAGACATAGGTTTTTGGTTTAGGCATCACTTCAGTCATTCTGACTGGTTCTCCTGGACCCCACTTAACAGTACGGTGGTTCCTATGACTCAACACAAAAGAAAGAGAACTATGAAAGATCTAAGTCTTCGAGCTCCATAGGCTTCATAACGTGTCTTCTTATGTCATAGGCTTCAATGTGAATATCTTCATATACCACCTTTGACTTCAATGTCTTCATACATTTTTAGGGGTCATCTCTGGTAGTAAAACCAAATCAATGAGGGACTTCTACCTGTGTTATCCTGCAATTCTCACAAACACATTAGTCCCTCAACTAGGTTTGTCGTCAATACTCCAAAACCAACTAGGGGTGGCACTAGATGCACTTACAATCTCCCCCTTTTTGGTGATTGATGACAAACTAGTTGAAGTTTTCAACGGGGAATATAGTCTGCGAAGTTGTAAAGGATAAGGGATTGTCTTCATAAGTTGCAAGGGCTCCCCCTGAAGATGTGCATATAAGTTAATTTGCTTTTGGAATGCAAATGCACATGGCAGGTTGTACTTGGAGATCCACTTCAGCTTATGATGACAATCCACTATGCATGTGAAAGCATATGAAGATAATGACATGCATAATGGAAAATGGACGTCTGCAGAATGAGATAAGTGCGGAATTTATCGTCGCACATGCGGAATTTATCTTCACAAAACAGGGTGGCAAACAAGTAGCAGACGACCATCTGGTTTAAGTGTTACAACTCATAAGAACCAAATGTAGCAAAAACCGAGAGTTGTAAGCACGAAGCAAAATATAGCAAAGTAAAGGCACCCGCCCATATTGACCTGCTTGAAGACTATCAACTTCATATGCTTCTCCCCCTTTTGTCAGTGAGGACCAAAAAGGTTTGAAGACATAGAGTGTTATGCACGTTCCCATGAGCAGCAGGGTCGTTGGAGGTGTTTGGCGGTGCTGAAGAGCTTGGAGGTGCTGAAGCAGGTGGTGGTGAGGTAGCATCGTCTTCTTCATCAATGATTCTGGCAGTGACTGTGGCGGCAGAGGAAGAAAACTCAGAGTCTTCAAGAGATGGAGTGCTTCGCATCACAGCCCTTCTAGGAGGTGTGGTGTCAAACTTGAATCACTCAGAGAAGCCATCCTCTTCAAGTTCAGCTTTAGTACATATCATTGATAGTCCTTTCCATGTACGATGGCAGGTTTCATGGGTAACGAAAGCGTTCTTGGTGGAAAGATTTCGGATGCGATTTACATCCACCAAGAGGCTCTTCATCTGTCTCTTCAACCAGTCATGATGCCTATCCTGCTTTTGATGAAGGGCCACAAGAAGCTCTCGGTCGTTGAGAACACGAGTGCGCTTCTTGGGTCTTGAAGCAGTAGCACTGTCAGTGGCTTCAGTTGAAGCAGGGTGTGGTGCACGTGTAGTGCCAGCCAAAGGATACACCCTGGAGATGGCTTCAACACCTTCAACGTTTTGAGTGAAGCTCTGGTGTTCCGCATTCTGAAGACTCAAAGGTTGCTTGGCAGGCTCAGGATATATAGCTTCAGCAGAGGTATCCACATCTGGCAAGAAGAATCGATGGTTGCGGGCTGAGGGCTGATATGAGATCGCAGAGTGAAGCTTGATCAGTCTCATTACCCAAGGAGCATAGAACTTCAAACCAAGTAAATCTGAGCCTGATGCAGCAAGTTGGCGTATGAAGAAGTCCTGTGCGTTGAAGCATTTGCCATGAAGGATACAAAACATCAGAGTCTTCATTGCACCCTCGATCTTGGCATTTGGAGAGTGCCCTTTGATAGGCTAGAGAGTCCGCCGGATAATGTGATAGATGGTTCTGGGAAGGTACTCAAAGTCTTCAACGAAGAACTCTGTTGGATAAGGAGCATCGTGGGGCAATGGCTTCATCATGGAGAGCATCTGACTCATATTCGGTTCAGGCCTCTGGAATATGCTCTCAAGAGCTTCAGTGTGTAGTGGACAGCCTTCCTCGAAGAATTCGCCGGGAGTGGGCAGGCCGGTGAGCTCAATGATATCAAATGCATTGGCTTCGTGATGGACATTGCCGGTCATCCACTCCAGGGCCCAAGTCTTCGGATCTCTGTTGTATCCTTTGATGTGGAGAGTGGCATAGAATTGCAGCAGAAGCTCTTCATTCCAGTGCTCTTCATCAGTTACAAACTGCAGCAGACCCACTTGCTTGAAGCAATCCAACGCTTCCTCTAAACAGGGCAGACCAGCAATGGCTTCAACATCAAGGCGCTTGTGCGGGAAGATGCGACCTTGGTTGTATAGGATGCATGAATAGTAGCTGCGCTGAGGATAGCTCCAGAACCTATCTGATGAAATCCTTTCCCTTGAATAGGGGTTCTTGGAGCTGTTGAAGAACGTATTATCTGCCTTGAAGCTATTGATGTTAAAGGAGCCAGGTGCTGATGCAGGACCTGGGAACCTCGGCAGCCTTGGGACTGGCTTCTGGACATGAGGCATGTGCTCAACATGGTAATCAAATTGAGGACCTGCAGCAGACTCAGGAACAGAAGTGTCTGGATCAGTAGCTTCGCTGTCTTCTGAAGCTCTTGGTGGGGAGGGCTCCACATTAGCTTCAGTGTTGGTTGTGGCAGCCTTAATATTTTCAGCCTCCACTTGACTGGCTGGAGGGTCAGACTTAGGCACGTTCTCCTGGAGAACTGCTTCGTGGTGTAGCGGGGGAGTGGGATCTTGTGGTACTTCTTCATTTTCTTCGGCTGATGCAGCCGGAATGTCTTCAGCAGAGACTTGAGGCCTTGGACCTTTGTGAAGCCTGCGGAACGCAGACGACGCCTGTGGGGTTGGAGTGGGCTGGGCCTCAAAGTCTTCTTCCTCTTGAGGGCGATCCGCCCATGAAACATCATGTGCATGACCAATGCTGATGAGTTTGCTGTGTTCATACTGAGGAAGGGCTGCATCATCTTGTACATTGTCCTGATGACCAATGTCTTCAGCAGGGATGGGGTCGGCTGCTGGTATGTCTTCAGCTTCAGGAGCCTTTGTGGAAGCAGGCTCATGAACCGTCAGTTGACGTTCTGCGTTAGGGTGAACCATAGAAATAGGTTCAACTATCAAGGGCTCTATGGGAGCAGCCCGATATTTCTTGGTCTTTCTCTTTTTCTTGCTGGGGGCAGTAGGAGAGGCTTCAGAGCTCTTCCTCTTCCTGGCTTCAGCCTCAGCAGTTCTTGTCTTCTTGAGCTCTGAAGCTGATGACCGGCTCTTTGGCTTCGAGCCAGTCGTTGCAGTTGGGAAGACAAGCGGAACTGCTTCCTGCCTTGGTGCCTCTGGTTCAGCCATAGTAGGCTTCTTCTTCTTCTTCGCGGCCATCCTGGGGTTGATGCCAGGACGCCCAAGTGCCTTGCGCTTCTCGGCCTCATTGTAGGCCTGCACACATCTGTCTGCCAGAGTCTTCATTCGCTCCCGCGAACCTTGAGCTTCTGCACGCTTCTTCAGAAAGTTTTCCTTTAGTTCGTGCAACATGATCTTGAAGCTCCTCACTTCTTGCACGCTGAGCTTGGCCATATGCTTCTTGAACTGAGCCTTTTCATGATCAATTTTCTGCTTCAGTTCAACAATGCGCTGGGCAATTGCAAGTTCTGAAGCAATAGCGCCTTGGAAGGCGACACTGAGGCCAACGGGCAGCTGCAGATCTTCGAAGCTGATGTTTGGTGTGGCAAACCATTCGTCGATGAAGTTGTGGATGATGGCGACATCAAAGAGAGGCAAATTGTTGAAGATTTCAGCTTCTTCTTTGCTCTTGATGAGCTGCTCGAGAGCGTCATCTCCAAGATCTTCATCACTTGACGGATCAATGGCTTCGCTGCGCAGAATGTCAGCAGCTGTGAGCTCTTTGCCGGTGTGTGGCTGAGGCATCTTGGCCTTCTGGGGCTTGGAGACGCGGGATACGTCTTCAGACTGCACACTGTCTTCAGGAGGTGCAGTTGCCAATGGCTTCGCCCTTGAGATTTTTGGTGAAGGGGCCGGCTTTGAAGCTTTTGGCTCCTTCGACTGCTTTGGCTTCGGTACAGCAGGAGCTTCATCAGACTCAGAGTCAGCTGGAGGGTCATTCACGGCAGTCCCTTGGACTAAGATGCGGGTGATGAGGCCCTCAAGGTTGGCATACGGACCGATGATATTGGGTTCTGCGTCGCGTGTGCCATCTGCCCTAGGTGCGGAGGGACCAGGGTTGAAGTCTAACCCAAATTTCTTCTTGTTCTGCTTCGCTGATTGTTGGGCAAATTGGAAGTTGCGTTTGAATAGATTGTCGTCACGACACCAGAGTAGTGACGATGGATGTGCATCATCAGGCTGTGGCTCACGAACCATGCATGGATAGAAGCTTTGGGCAATAGCTTCATCTCTGGACCTGGGTACAAGGTTCTTGTATAAGATGTCTCCCCACGGTCTTTTGATGGCACTTTTCTCAGCATACTCTTGGGTTGTGAAGCGGTATTTGAACCATTGTTCTGCCCAATAGCGTCGAATCCATTGGATTCGGGTCTTGCGCTGCCCATAATTCTCTTCAGGATCTGTTTTATACATTTCTGCCAGGTCTTCAGGCAGATCTTTGGAAGTTCCTTCACGTTGCTGTCTGCCCCCCTTCCTTGCTGCTGTTTCTGAAGCCATAAACTTTAACTTGGAAGGCTTCAAGACGTTAAAAGGCTTCAAAGGCTTTCTTTTGCTGGACCAACAGGAACTGGCTTCAGGAGAATTTATGTGATGCTGTAAGAACTCTGCAAATGAATGCAGACTATGAGAACTAAAGGATTCTCCCACGGACATGTACCTATGACAGCATTAAGGTGCGAGGGAAGGGGAAGAGGTCATATGCATTCTCAGAAGATTTTGAAGATAAATCAGTTTAGAAGACATTGACCTCATCGTGCGAAGACATTCACTCATAGATAAGAAGTTAGTTCCAGATTTGTACAAACCCACAGATCAGTACAAGTGAGGAATCTAACTACTTCATGAAGTACAAGTGAATATACTAGGCATGTTATGAGATGCAGATTGAGAGATCTAACTTGTGTGAAGAGAAACTTCTTATGGTAGAAAGTGACAGAACCATGAGATCAAAAGGGGCTGTAAAAAGAAGTTTTATTTACCACACTTGGAACTGCTAGACGGAGTGGGAGATGATGCCGAGCAGTTCAATCCTCCATGCCCTAACTTGGCGACGGAAGACACCTACGGCGACGGTGGAGAGGACGATGTCCGCGATCGGCGTGAAGACGGCGTCGGAGAAGTTGCGGCAGCGAAGCACTTGATCGCCGGTGTCGTCGAGAGCTAGCGGTGGCGCTAGGGTTCGTGCGAGGGTGGAATAAGGAGATAATGACCGCGGTAAGTGTGAATTTATAGGCGCAGGGGCGGCACTGTGCTGTTTCATAGGTGCCCCTGGCGATTCGCATCTGAGGAACGCGTGGCCAGTTTGCGGAAGTTTGGGGTTTGTTCCATGTCCCACGCACGCCTGGATTGTCGGGTGGTCGTTCCTGCTTCTCCGGATTTTATGTGGAGGAATGAGCATTGAAAACGGACTTTATGGTTGTCTCTATATCTTCTGCTGACAAGGACGCAGTGAAGACATTCGACAGTTTCAATAGAATGCATATGACTTGGAGAGACAGAATTTTGAGATAGAGAGCATAGAGAGGTTAGGGTCCGATCACATTCACTTAGTTCAAAAGATTCAAACAAGAAGGCATAGCTATAAGTGAATGCTGTAGAGGACAGAACACTAGTGTATATATATCTATATAATCAACGTAGTGAAGATAATCATGAAGACATGTTGAGTTCGAAGCCAAACCAAATGTGAAGACATTGCAAGGTAACGCCATGAGTGAAACACTTCAAAATAGAATGTTTGGTGGTGGCGTTACCCACCATATAGGAAGTATTAGACCCAGACACGGCGCACAATTATCTGGCGCTCCGAAGTCAAATTCCACATTAATGTATTCACACTTAGAATGTATGTCTTCATTGATTGAAGATATACTTTACTTCGTGTGTTGCACATCTAAGTCATCAATATGCATAAGG
This sequence comes from Triticum urartu, assembly GCF_056163025.1. Classification (NCBI taxonomy): domain Eukaryota; kingdom Viridiplantae; phylum Streptophyta; class Magnoliopsida; order Poales; family Poaceae; genus Triticum; species Triticum urartu. The sequence goes on along the minus strand of NC_141874.1, from coordinate 365,135,653 downwards.
GTTAGGATGTGTGCCTGATCACAGGACATTTGAGGATTCCAGGATATTTAGCTCACACCGTAACTTGCAAAACCTCTTCTCATCCAAGGGCTTGGTGAAGATATCTGCCAATTGCTCTTCAGTGTTGACGTGTATGATATCAATGTCTTCCTTCACAACATGATCTTTGAGAAAGTGATGACGAATTTCAATGTGCTTTGTCTTCGAGTGCTGAACTGGGTTGTTGGCAATCTTGATGGCGCTTTCGTTGTCGCAGTAAAGTGGCACTTGCTTCAGATGAATGCCATAGTCCTTGAGTGTTTGCTTCATCCACAGAAGCTGAGCGCAGCAAGATCCAGCAGCAATGTATTCAGATTCAGCAGTGGAGAGAGATACACAGTTATGCTTCTTTGAAGACCAACATACAAGTGATCGTCCCAGAAAGTGACATGTGCCTGATGTAGACTTGCGATCAACTTTGTCACCAGCATAATCAGCATCCGAGAATCCAACCAAATCAAACTCTGAGCCCTTTGGATACCATAATCCTAGAGTTGGGGTGTGAGCCAAATATCGAAGAATTTGCTTCACAGCTAAGTGATGCGATTCCTTTGGTGCCGCTTGAAATTGAGCACACATGCAAACACTAAGCATAATATCTGGCCTAGATGCACATAAATAGAGCAAAGAACCAATCATGGAGCGGTATACCTTTTGATCGAACTCTTTACCATTGTCGTCGGGACCCAGATGATGTTTGGCTGGCATTGGTGTTGTGAAGCCTTTGCAGTCTTGCATACCGAACTTCTTCAGGCAATCTTTGAGATACTTCTCTTGAGATATGAAGATGCCATTGCGTTGTTGTCGTATTTGAAGACCAAGGAAGAACTTCAGCTCCCCCATCATGGACATCTGATATTGCTCTTGCATCATATATCCAAACTCTTCGCTGTACTTCTGATTGGTGCAGCCGAAGATAATGTCATCCACATATATTTGGCACACAAACAGTTCACCATCATATGTCTTCGTGAAAAGAGTGGGATCTAGGGAACCAGGTATGAAGCCTTTGCTCTTCAGGAAGTATTTGAGTGTGTCATACCAGGCCCTAGGGGCTTGTTTGAGGCCATACAGCGCCTTGTTGAGCTTGTATACCATGTCAGGATGTTTTGGATTTTCAAAGCTAGGCGGTTGTGCAACATACACTTCTTCTTCAATCTTGCCATTGAGAAAGGCACTCTTCACATCCATTTGATATAGAAGTATGTTATGATGATTTGCATAGGCCAGCAGTATGCGTATGGCTTCAAGCCTAGCCACAGGAGCAAACGTTTCATCGAAGTCAATGCCTTCCACTTGAGTATATCCTTGAGCAACGAGACGAGCTTTGTTTCTGACAACTTGACCATGCTCATCTTGCTTGTTGCGGTATATCCATTTGGTGCCTATTATGTTGTGCTTCCGTGGATCGGGACGCTTAACCAGTTCCCATACATTATTCAGCTCAAACTGTTGAAGCTCTTCTTGCATAGCTTGAATCCATTCAGGTTCCATGAAGGCTTCTTCAACTTTCTTGGGTTCTGATATTGAGACGAATGCAAGTGCCCACAGAAATTTGCTAGCTGAGTTACCCTTGAACGAGTGAGTGGACCAGGTGCATTGATGATGTCAATAATTCTGTCAATCTGCACTTCATTGGCAACACGAGGATGTACAGGGCGAAGACTTTGCTCTTGCTGATCTGTGTTGTTGTTGGGAGGAATGTCTTCAGGCTGAGCATTGTCTTCATGTTGATCAGGTGCTGAGATGATAAGTTCTTCTTCAGGATGAGCTTCAGAAGGTATAATCTCTCCAGTTCCCATTAGCTTGATTGATTCACTAGCTGGAATTTCATCTAGCACATTTGGCAGTTGCTCTCTTTGTGAACCATTTGTCTCATCGAACCGCACATCCACTGTTTCAACCACTTTGTAATGAAAGAGATTGAAGACTCTGTAGGAGTGAGAATCCTTTCCATATCCAAGCATAAAACCCTCATGTGCTTTTGGTGCAAACTTTGAGGTGTGGTGTGGGTCCTTGATCCAGCACTTTGCGCCAAATACTCTGAAGTAACTGACATTTGGCTTCTTGCCAGTTAGGAGTTCATAAGATGTCTTGTTCAGAAGCTTGTGAAGATAAACACGATTGATTGTATGGCATGCAGTGTCAATGGCTTCAGTCCAGAATTTTCTTGGAGTCTTGTATTCATCTAGCATCGTTCTGGCCATCTCAATGAGTGTTCTGTTCTTGCGTTCGACGACGCCATTCTGCTGTGGCGTGTATGGAGCTGAGAATTCATGTGTGATGCCCAAGGTATCAAGATATGTATCAAGGCCAGTGTTCTTGAATTCAGTGCCATTGTCACTTCTGATGTGCTTTATTTTGGCGCCGTAATTGTTCATAGCACGATTGGCGAAGCGTCTGAAGACATCCTGCACTTCAGTCTTGCAAAGAATTATGTGCACCCAAGTATATCTAGAATAATCATCAACAATAACGAAGCCATAGAGGCAAGAAGTGGTAGTAAAAGTTGAGTAGTGAGTGGGACCAAAAAGATCCATGTGAAGCAGTTCGAAGGGTCGAGTAGTGGTCATTATTGTCTTCGAGGGATGTTTTGCCCTCGTCATCTTCCCTGCTTCACAGGCACCGCATAAGTGATCTTTCTTGAACTTGACGCCCTCGATGCCTATGACGTGCTTCTTCTTCGCAAGGGTGTGGAGGTTCCTCATGCCAGCATGCCCAAGCCTCTGATGCCAAAGCCAGCATTCTGAAGCTTTTGCAAGAAGACATACTGCAAGTTGTGGCCCTGCTGAGAAATCTACCACGTACAGATCATCTTTTTGATACCCTTCAAACACTAGAGACTTGTCAGATTCCATTAGTACAAGGCAACGATATTTTCCAAACATTACGATCATGTTCAAATCGCAAAGCATTGAGACAGACATTAAGTTGAAACCAAGGGATTCAACAAGCATGACTTTATCCATGTGTTGGTCCTTTGAGATTGCAACTCTACCTAGACCCAATACCTTACTTTTACCAGTGTCAGCAAATGTGATGTGGCTCTTGTCGGATGGACATAAGGTTGAGTCCATAAGAAGACTTCTTTTGCCAGTCATGTGATTTGTACACCCACTGTCAATAATCCATTCTGAAGACTTTGAAGACGCTGGTGTCGTACCCTACAGTGCAGTTAGGGGGATAGGCTTCACGAAGAGAATTGTGAAGCCAAAACATTTGACGAACCAGTGGGTTATGAAAACTTAGATCCAGATTAGGACTAATAGGGAGAGTAGCATGCGATTCAGGAACGAAGTACATAATGATGCCATTTGGGCATTTTATCTTGCGCCCTACAAGATTTTTGAGGTCCCGAGCAATAGCGTCAGAATATTTTGGTTTTCTGCTGGAGACCTTTCCCTGCAAAAGAGAGTTAAGCTTTCTTAACCACCCACATCTTCAAGGGTGGCTTAGAAGCAATAAGTCTAAGTGCAGCATCTGAGAATTTTGGTTTTGGAGCCCTAGCAAACAGTCTGGCAGGCGGACAATAGTACTCATAAGAATAGGCAGAATAGTTTTTGGTCATATGAACATGACGGTTTGATGAACCGCTCTCATATTCATATGCCTGAGTATGGTTTCCCTGCAAAATATTTGCGTTAGTGTGACTCAGGTGAGTCCTCTTTCTGTATGAAGCCTTTAGACCGTATGAAGCCTTTGGTCTGAGGTTTGTCTTCTTCAAGTGAGGTGTCATGAAGACATTCACAGGAAGATTTTCCATACACTTTTTCGGAACCCAGATCTTCTTCATAGGCGGTCCATTCCTGCAGTTAGTACCAATGTACCTGGCAAACACTTCACCATTCTGATTCTTAAACAGTATATAGTTTGCATCAAAGGATTCATCAATGATAATGGGGTTAGCACAAGTGAAGCCAGATAAATTGGATGGATCTGTTGAAGGTTCCTTTGCAGCAACCCACTTGATTTTGGGGTACTGCTCAGGTTTCCAGTAAGAGCCATCTGCATTTATTTTCCTTACGAACCCAACACCCTCTTTCCTAGGGTTTCGGTTCAGAATCTGCTTTTTCAGGACATCACATAGCGTCTGATGCCCTTTAAGGCTTTTGTACATCCCTGTTTCAAGCAATGTCTTCAACCTAGCATTCTCATCAGCAATAGCAGTGGTATCCTCAGCAGAGGGGTTAGTTACCACATCAACAGTTGAAGACATTGCAACAGCAGTAGCAGTGGAACATTCAGCAACAGAAGTAGCATTATCACGCTCAATGCATTTAAGACATGGTGGTTCAAATCCTTCCTGAGCGGAACTGATCTGTTCGGCGTGAAGTGATTCGTTTTCCTTTTGAAGATCTTCATGAGCCGCTCTCAATTTCTCAAGTTCTTGCTTCCTTTGAAGATAATCATAGGAAAGCTTTTCATGAGTTGTTGAGAGAGTATCATGACAATCTTCAAGTTCCTGATACTTAACGTGAAGATTTTTTATGTCTTCAATTAAGGATTCAGATCGAGTCATTTCAGCACCCAACAGATCATCACTTCTGTCTAACAGTTTTTGAATATGTTCCATGGCTTTCTGTTGTTCAGTTGCAATTTTAGCAAGTGTTTTGTAACTGGGTTTTGAATCACAATCAGAGTCATCGTCACTAGATGTTTGATAGTGAGTAGTGCGTTTGTTTACCTTGGCACCGCGTGCCATGAAGCAGTAGGTAGGAGTGGAGTAGTCCTTGTCATTTGCATTGGTGTCGGTGATGAAGTCATTGTCTTCAATGTTGAAGATGGACTTGGCGACGTATGCTGTAGCCAGACTTGCAATGCCAGAATCAGACTCCTCCTCAGACTCCACCTCTGCCTCCTCAGAAGCTGACTCCTCCTCTGAATCCATTTCCTTGCCAACAAACTCTCGTGCCTTGCCAGATGAGCTCTTCTTGTGTGATGAAGACTTTGAGGATGACTTGGAAGAAGACTTTGAGTATTTCTTCTTCTTCTTCTTGTCGTCAGATTCATATTCCTTGCTCTTCTTCTTCTTTTTGTTCTCATTGTCCCACTGTGGACACTCAGAGATGAAGTGGCCAAGTTTCTTGCACTTGTGACATGTTTTCTTCTTGTAGTCATGAGCAGAAGCTTCATCATTCCTTGAGCTTGATCGTGAAGACTTTCTGAAGCCTTTCTTCTTGGTGAACTTTTGGAACTTCTTCACAAGCATAGCAAGTTCCCTTCCAATGTCTTCAGGATCATCAGAACTGCTATCAGATTCTTCTTCAGATGAGGAGACAGCTTTTGCCTTCAAGGCACGAGTTCGCCCATAGTTTGGACCGTAGATATCTCTTTTCTCAAAAAGCTGAAACTCATGTGTGTTGAGCCTCTCAAGTATGTCAGACAGATCGAGTGTCTTGAAATCAGGACGTTCTTGAATCATCAGGGCTAGGATGTCAAACGAACTATCAAGTGATCTCAGCAGCGTCTTGACGATTTCATGTTTGGTGATCTCAATAGCGCCGAGGGCTTGAAGCTCATTTGTGATGTCAGTGAGCCGATCAAATGTGTGCTGGACATTCTCATTGTCATTTCTCTTGAAGCGGTTGAAGAGGTTGCGAAGAACGCTGATTCTCTGATCTCTCTGGGTTGAGATGCCTTCATTGACCTTGGAGAGCCAGTCCCAGACCAGCTTGGATGTCTTCAAAGCACTCACACGGCCATACTGTCCTTTGGTCAGATGACCACAGATGATGTTCTTGGCAGTAGAGTCCAGTTGAACGAATTTCTTGACATCAGCAGCAGTGACACCTTCTCCAGCCTTGGGAACACCGTTCTCGACGACATACCATAGGTCGACGTCAATGGCTTCAAGATGCATATGCATCTTATTCTTCCAGTAGGGATATTCAGTTCCATCAAAGACGGGGCACGCAGCGGAGACTTTAATTATCCCTGCAGTCGGCATAGCTAAAACTCCAGGTGGTTAAACCGAATTACACAGAACAAGGGAGCACCTTGCTCTGATACCAATTGAAAGTGCGTTATATCGACTAGAGGGGGGGTGAATAGGCGATTTTTATGAAAGTCTTCAAAACGTGGAAGTTATGAAGACAAACAGTAGAGATATGCCTATCACTATGCAGCGGAAGTTAGATTACACCAGGCAAGCCATGGTCAAGTATTCAATAGAGTGAAAGCACAATGACAAGTAGCTGCAGTGTAATAAGGATCAGGTAGGAAGAAGTTATGAAGCCAAACAAATCATACAGTTACGTTGTGAAGACAAAAGATATAGCAAGCATGCAATGGCTTCACAATGAGTAACAGGAAGTAAAAGGAAGTGAAGATGAAACCAGTGACTCGTTGAAGACAATGATGTGTTGGACCAGTTCTAGTTGCTGTGACAACTGTACGTCTGGTTGGAGCGGCTAGGTATTTAAACCTTAGGACACACAGTCCCGGACACCCAGTCCTGAACACGCAGCTCAGGACACCAAGTCCTCACCGTATTCTCCTTGAGCTAAGGTCACATAGTCCTCGCCCAATCACTTAGGTAAGTCTTCAAGGTAGACTCCCAAACCATCACAGACTTCGTTCACTGGCAATCCACAATGTCTCTTGGATGCTCTGAACGCGACGCCTAACCGTCTGGGGATGCACAGTCCTCAAGTGTAATAAGTCTTCAGATCACACAGACAAGAAGACTTAAGTGATGCCCAATGTTCTCTGGCTCTGGGTGGTTAGGGCTTTTCTCCTCGCTAGGAATTTTCTCTCAAAGGCTTCGAGGTGGGTTGATCTCAAACGACAAAAGCCGTGCACTAAAATCTGAGCAGCCCGCCGTTTATGGTTGTGGGGGTGGGCTATTTATAGCCACTTGGCAACCCGACCTGATTTGTCCGAAATGACCCTGGGTCACTAAGGAACTGACACGTGTTCCAACGGTCAGATTTCAAACTCTCATGGCAACTTTACTTGAGCTACAAGCAAAGCTGACTTGTCCGGCTCTGGACAAGATTCGCTCTCATTGTCTTCACTCGAAGACATAGGTTTTTGGTTTAGGCATCACTTCAGTCATTCTGACTGGTTCTCCTGGACCCCACTTAACAGTACGGTGGTTCCTATGACTCAACACAAAAGAAAGAGAACTATGAAAGATCTAAGTCTTCGAGCTCCATAGGCTTCATAACGTGTCTTCTTATGTCATAGGCTTCAATGTGAATATCTTCATATACCACCTTTGACTTCAATGTCTTCATACATTTTTAGGGGTCATCTCTGGTAGTAAAACCAAATCAATGAGGGACTTCTACCTATGTTATCCTGCAATTCTCACAAACACATTAGTCCCTCAACTAGGTTTGTCGTCAATACTCCAAAACCAACTAGGGGTGGCACTAGATGCACTTACACCAGTTTATGTAAATTGTTGTCTGGTTGCCCTTTATTATCACTGGCGGTGAACTTTGATGTCGAGGGGATGTAATATGTTGTAACTTTTTTGTTGTATAGTCTAGGTTTATTCTTGGTCGGTATGTTGTAATTTAGGCCGAAAGGTTCAGTGGATCTCGATGTTGTCGGTCTTCAGGCTGGTCTGTTACTCATATGGACCAAAATGTGGGCCTATAATCATCTAGGGCCATTAGCAGGTCTAAACGAGTTGTTTCCCGCCTTTAACAGGCCGAGTAAAGTTCTGTCCGGCTAGGCCAGAGAATACCATGGGCTTTTAATAGGCTAAAACCTAGATTGGGCTAGCGTTCAGCCATAAAATTCACGGGCCAATACAGGCCAAAACTTCCTAAGGCCCATGTTTGGCCCAAATAGGACGAGCAGTTAATAGGCCAAAATATATCTCGGGCATGTTTGGCCAAATATAATTATGGGCTTTAAGCAGGACAGTATCTACGCGGGCCATAGGCCTAAAAGTGTCATGGGACATTATCAGATGGGCTGTAAGCAGGCCAGATTCAACGCGGGATGTAATTAGGCCCAACTATTACACGGGCCATTAACAGGCCGATAGACAGTTGGGCTGAAATTTATCAACGAAGACTACGGGCCGTTAAGAGGCCTGAATTTACTTCGGACAAGAAATAGCCAAGTTTTTGCATGGGCTGTTAAATGGCCTAAAGTTAAACCGGGCCGACAACGTCCCAAATGCACCACGGGCCGCTAATAGGCTGAAACTATTATTGGGCCAAACTGGTAAACGGGCATTTAGCAGGCTGAAATACAAACATGTCTTAGAATGGGCCCAAAAGAACAGTGGCCTGTTAACGAGCCTGATCCGATATGGGCCGTAATTTCGCCCAAAATACGGCAGGCTGTGAACGGGCCTGATCTGGTATGGGCCTCAATTTGACCCAAAACATGGCAGGCTGTTAACGGGCCAGCCCAATAGTGTCTAGAAAAACATGGTGGGCCTTTAGCTGGGCCAGCCTTTTCACCGGAATGGGCCTCTGTTGGGCCGTGCCACGTGTCGACGTATCATAGGCACCTCCTGTCCAATGAGTGGATGACATCTGTCCCAATGGTGAGCCAACACGTGTTTCCTCCGACCAATGAGAATTTTACATGTTGAAAATCCCCATTGGTCTGGGATGTTAACGGGTTATCGGATCCAAAACTGGATCCGATAGCTTAATGGCGACCCGTTACGGTCGATGTCATGTGTCGGTCACCCTTGATGAAAGCACTTCTATGACGCGCTATTTATTGTCATGGAAGTGGACACTTCCGCGATGATAATTTTTGTAATGTCATGGAACACTTCTACGATAGCACAGGTATGACTATCTTGATTCTGTCATAAAATCGTCATGGATGTACATGAAACATGACCTACTGTGACAAACACGTATCATCACGGAAGTGTATTTTTTTGTAGTGATTAAACCAAAAATATAAAAATACGTTGTTGCACTTTATTTATTTACGATCTGTTATTTCAATCTACTATAAATTTCTGGCATCGTTACCCGAAAGGGATTGACAACCCCTTTAACATGTCGGGTTGCGAGGTGTTGTTTACGTTGTGTTGCTTGGTTATCCTACTGGTTCGATAACCTTGGTTTCATCACTGAGGGAAATACCTACCTTCACTGTGCTACATCATCCCTTCCTCTTTGGGGAAATACCGACGTAGTCCTAGCATACAGGAGTTTTCTGGCGCTATAGTCAGGGAGAAATCAGATGACTACTTGATAGTTTAGTGCACCATGCTTTATGGCTTAGAACCGGGACTTTAAAACGATTTGAATGCCAAGGAGCATATAATATGTTCCAAGATCTGAAATTGGTATTTCAGACACATGCCCGAGTCGAGAGGTATGAGACCTCTGACAAGTATTTTGCCTACAAGATGGAGGAGAATAGCTCAACCAGTGAGCATGTGCTCATAATGTCTGAGTACTACAATTGCTTGAATCAAGTGGGAGTTAATCTTCTAGATAAGATAATGATTGACAGAGTTCTCTAGTCACTATCATCAAGTTACTAGAACTTCGTGATGAACTATAATATGCAAGGGATGACAAAAATGATTTCCCGAGCTCTTCGCAAAGCTGAAATTGGCGAAGGTAGAAATCAAGAAAAGCATCAAGTGTTGATGGTTGACAAGACCACTAGTTTCAATTAAAAGGGCAAGGGAAAGAAAGGGAACTTCAATAATAATGGCAAGCAAGTTACCACTCCCATGAAGAAGCCCAAAGCTAGACCCAAGCCTAAAACTGAGTGCTTCTACTGCAAAGGAAATGGTCACTGGAAGCGGAACTGCCCCAAATACTTGGCGGATAAGAAGGATGGCAAAGTGAACAAAAGTATATATGATATACATGTTATTGATATGTAATTTACTAGTGTTCATAGTAGCCCCTGGGTATTTGATACTGGTTCAGTTGTTATGATTAGTAACTTAAAACATGAGTTACAAAATGAACAGGGACTAGTTGAGGGCGAGGTGACGATGTGTGTTGGAAGTGATTCCAAGGTTGATAAGATCACCATCGCACGCTCCCTTTACCTTCAGGATTAGTTTTGAACCTAAAATAAATGTTATTTGGTGTTTGCGTTGAGCATAATATGATTGGATCATGTTTATTGCAATACAGTTATTCATTCAAGTCAAAGAATAATTGTTATTCTGTTTACATGAATAAAACTTTTTGTGGTCATACACCCAAGGTGAATGGTTTATTAAATCTCGATCGTAGTGATACACATATTCATATTATTGATGCCAAAAGATACAAAGTTGATAATGATAGTGCAACATACTAGTGGCACTTCCGTTTAGGTCATATTGGCGTAAAGCGCATGAAGAAACTCCATGCGGATGGACTTTTGGAATCACTTGATTATGAATCATTTGATGCTTGAGAACCATGCCTCATGGGCAAGATGACTAAGACTCCGTTCTCCAGAACAATGGAGCGAGCCACTGACTTATTGGAAATAATACATACCGATGTATGCGGTCCGATGAGTGTTGAGGCTCGCGGCGGGTATCATTATTTCCTGACCTTCACGGATGATTTGAGCATATATGGGTATATCTACTTAATGAAACATAAGTCTGAACCATTTGAAAAGTTCAAAGAATTTTAGAGTGAAGCGGAAAATCATCGCAACAAGAAAATAAAGTTTCTACGATCTGATCACGGAGGCGAATATTTGAGTTACGAGTTTGGTCTGCATTTGAAACAATGTGGAATAGTTTCGCAACTCACGCCACCTGGAACACCACAGCGTAATGGTGTATCCAAACGTCGTAACCTTACTTGATTAGATATGGTGTGATCTATGATGTCGCTTACCGATTTTCCACTATCGTTTTGGGGTTATGCATTAGAGATAGCTTCATTCACGTTAAATAGGGCACCATCTAAATCCGTTGAGATGACACCATATGAACTGTGGTTTAGCAAGAAACCTAAGCTGTTGTTTATTAAATTTTGGGACTATGGTGCTTATGTGAAAACACTTCAACCTGATAAGCTCGAATTCGAATCGGAGAAATGCGTCTTCATAGGATACCCAAAGGGAAATGTTGGGTACACCTTCTATCACAGATCCAAAGGCAAGATATTCGTTGCTAAGAATGGATCCTTTCTAGAGAAGAAGTTTCTCTCGAAAGAAGTGATTGGGAGGAATGTAGAACTTGATGAAGTAATTGTACCTTCTCTTGAATTGGAAAGTAGTTCATCACAGAAATCAGTTCCAGTGATTCTCACCAATTAGTGAGGAAGCTAATGATGATGATCATGAAACTTCAGATCAAGTTACTACCGAACCTCATAGGTCAACCAGAGTATGGTCTACACCAGAGTGGTACGGTAATCATGTTCTGGAAGTCATGTTACTAGACCATGACGAACCCATGAACTATGAGGAAGTGAAGATGAGCCCAGATTCCGCGAAATGGCTTGAGGCTATAAAATCTGAGATGGGATCCATGTATAAGAACAAAGTATGGACTTTGATTGACTTGCTCGATGATTGGCGAGCCATTGAGAATAAATGGATCTTCAAGAGGAAGGCAGGCGCTAATAGTAGTATTACTATCTACAAAGCTCGAATTGTCGCAAAAAAAATTCGACAAGTTCAAGGTGTTGACTACGATAAGATTTTCTCACTCGTAGCGATGCTTAAGTCTGTCCGAATCATGTTAGAAATTGCCACATTTCATGAAATCTGGCAAATGGATGTCAATACTACATTCCTTAATGTCGGTGTCCTGGAACGGGGGTACCCAGACTTGCCTGCCTGTGGCCCAGGGCGTGGCTCCACCAACGGCCTAGTACGGCCCATCTTCACCAGCAACCACTCAAGACCCTCGCGAGGGGCCAAGCCTCGCGAGGCGAACGACACCAAGACCTCCTCCGGGGCGGCCTCGCCAGGCTGTCTCCTGAGGAGCGGAGATATCTATGCAAGGGGCACCACACGAGGTCCGCTTGACGTGAGCCATGACGACCAAGGCCAGGCGGGCGCCAGCGAGCACAGGGTGCTAGTTTCCTCTTTGGTTCTAAGGAAGCAGGTGCAGGCGAGGAGTCCCGAGGCATCAGGCAAAGGTTTCCATATCGGTGCAACAAGACCAAGACCAGCAGGATGGCAGGACGAAGGTCACCGGGGAGCCCACGGCGGCGTCACCACCAGAGCCTTTGGCAGGCGAAGACCACCTTTTGTCAGGATAACTTGTACAAGTTGTCCCCCTTCGAAATTGGCCATTGTGGGATCCCTTCCCGCCTAAACATTTGGGAAGATAACCAGGGCCTCTATAAATAGGGCTAGCCACCACCGTAGTCAAGGATCGGCTCATCTTGGATCGGATCCACTCCACCAAGGCCATCTCACCAGCTCATCGAGCTCAAGAACACCTCTCCTCAAGAGGTTGTTCGTCCACTATACTAGTTCATCCTCAGCCCACGAGTCAATCCACCACACCACACTGGAGTAGGGTATTACACCACAACGATGGCCTGAACCAGTATAAACTCCCGTGTCACTTGTTCCTTGGGTTCGGCGAGCTAGGCCTAGAGATCATTGCGAGAGTGAGCTAGGGAGAGAGAGATCTTCATGCGCACCCCAGTGTTCAAACCTCAAGGGTTTGCCAGAACCCACAATCCGACACGTAATGGATTTCTTAAAGAACAGTTGTATATGATGCAATAAGAAGGTTTTGTCAATCCTAAAGGTGCTAACAAAGTGTGCAAGCTCCAGCAATCCATCTATGGATTGGTGCAAGCATCTCAGAGTTGGAATATACGCTTTGATAAGGTGATCAAAACATATGGTTTTATACAGACTTTTGGTGAAGCCTGTATTTACAAGAAAGTGAGTGGGAGCACTACAGCATTTCTCATATTATATGTGGATGACATATTGTTGATTGGAAATAATACAGAATTTCTGGATTGCATAAAAGGATACCTGAATAAGAATTTTTCAATGAAAGACCTCGGTGAAGCTACTTACATATTGGGCATCAAGATCTATAAAGATAGATCAAGATGCTTGATAAGACTTTCGATGAGTACATACCCTGATAAGATTTTGAAGGAGTTCAAAATGGATCAGTCAAAGAAGGAGTTCTTGCCTGAGTTGTAAGGTGTGAAGTTGAGTAAAGACTCAAAACCCAACCACGGTAGAAAATAAATAGAGAACGAAAAGTAATTCCCTATGCCTCAATCATAGGTTCTATAAAGTATGCTATGCTGTGTACCAGACCTATTGTGTACCTCACCATGAGTTTGGCACGAGGGTACAATAGTGATCCAGGACTGGATCACCAGACAGCGGTCAAAATTATCCTTAGTGGAATAAGGACATGTTTCTCGGTTATGGAGGTGACAAAAAGTTCATCATTAAGGGTTACGTCGATGCAAGCTTTGACACTGATCCGGATGACTCTAAGTCTCATTCTGGATACATATTGAAAGTGGGAGCAATTAGCTAGAGCAGCTCCTTGCAGAGCATTGTAGATATAGAAAATTGGTAAAATACAAACGGCTCTGAATGTGGCAGACCCGTTGACTGAACTTCTCTCACAAGCAAAACATGATCACACCTTAGTACTCTTTGGGTGTTAATCACATAGCGATGTGAACTAGATTATTGACTCTAGTAAACCCTTTGGGTGTTAGTCACATGGAGATGTGAACTAATCACATAAAGATGTGAACTATTGGTGTTAAATCACATGACGATGTCAACTAGATTATTGACTCTAGTGCAAGTGGGAGACTGAAGGAAATATGCCCTAGAGGCAATAATAAAGTTGTTATTTATATTTCCTTATGTCATGATAAATGATTATTATTCATGCTAGAATTGTATTAACCGGAAACTTAGTACATGTGTGAATACATAGACAAAATAGAGTGTCCCTAGTATGCCTCTACTTGACTAGCTCGTTAATCAAAGATGGTTAAGTTTCTTGACCATAGACATGTGTTGTCATTTGATGAACGGGATCACATCATTAGGAGAATGATGTGATGGACAAGACCCATCTGTTAGCTTAGCATAATGATCATTTAGTTTTATTGCTATTGCTTTCTTCATGACTTATACATGTTCCTCTGACTATGAGATTATGCAACTCCCAAATACCGGAGGAACACCTTGTGTGCTATAAAACGTCACAACATAACTGGGTGATTATAAATATGCTCTACAGGTGTCTCTGAAGGTGTTTGTTGGGCTGGCATATATCAAGATTAGGATTTGTCACTCCGTATATCGGAGAGGTATCTCTGGGCCCTCTCGGTAATGCTCGTCACTATAAGCCTTGAAAGCAATGTGACTAATAAGTTAGTTGCGGGATGATGCATTACGGAACGAGTAAAGAGACTTGCCGGTAACAAGATTGAACTAGGTATAATGATACCGACGATCGAATCTTGGGCAAGTAAACATACCGATGACAAAGGGAACAATGTATGTTGTTATGCGGTTTGACCGATAAAGATCTTCATACAATATGTAGGAGCAATATGAGCATCCAGGTTCCGCTATTGGTTATTGACCGGAGATGTGTCTCGGTCATGTCTACATAGTTCTCGAACCCGTAGGGTCCACACGCTTAACGTTCGATGATGATTTATATTATGAGTTATGTCATTTGATGACCGAAGTTTGTTCGGAGTCCCGGATGAGATCACAGACATGACGATGAGTCTCGAAATGGTTGAGTGATAAATATCGATATATTGGAAGGCTATATTCGGACATCGGAAAGGTTCCGAGTGATTCGGGTATTTTTCGGAGTACCGGAGAGTTACGGGAATTCGCCGGGGGTAGTTAATGGGCCTTATTGGGCTTTAGTGGAGAGAGGGAAGAAGGGCCACGAGGTGGCGCGCGCCTCCCCCCTACCCAAACCTAATTGGACAAGGGGTGGGGGATCCCCCCCTTCCTTCTCCCTCTCCCTCCTTTCCTTCCTTCCTACTCAGAAAACAAAAGGAAATCCTACTAGGACTTGGGTGTCCTAGTAGGACTCCCTACACTTGGCGCGCCCCTAGGTGGGTCGGCCTCTCTCCCTCCCTCCTTTATATACGTGGGCAGGGGGCACCCCAAAGGCACTCCAAGATTTGTCTTAGCCGTGTGCGGTGCCCCCTCCATAGTTACACACCTCGGTCGTATCATTGTAGTGCTTAGGCCAAGCCCTGCGCCGGAAAATTCATCATCACCATCGCCACGCCGTCATGCTGACGGAAATCTCCCTCATCCTCAACTGGATCAAGAGCTCGAGGGACGTCATTGAGTTGAACGTGTGCTGAACACGAAGGTGTCGTACGTTCGGTACTTGGATCGGTTGGATCGTGAAGACGTTCAACTACATCAACTGTGTTACTAAACGCTTCCGCTTTCGGTCTATGAGGGTGCGTGGACACATGATGTAGGGTAGAATCCTAATCGCCCAATCTTTCTCGAAAGGAGCGGATCCCGGGAAGAACGCGAAGAACACGAGGACGGAAATGAGGGGACAACACGAGGGGAACACAAGAGAACACTCAAACCAACAATAATGATCACACATGCGCTAGATCCACGAGTACATAAGAGAAGATACACGATCCACGGACAACTAAGGACGATACAAGGGTAGCCAGTCTTCTCTATGAGGAGGTCTTGAATCCACGGGGGGATCTTCCCTTAGAAAGGGGTATTGAATCCAAAGGGATCTTCTCCGAAGAGGCCGCAGTCTCTCGCACGGAGGATATCCGATATGGATGAGCATAGCTCTATCTCTCAAATGAGCTAAACCAACGCTAACCCTAACTAGGAGGAGGTGGGGGAGTATATATAGTGCTAGCCCACGAAGGGGTAAGTGAGAGGGGGAATACATGGGCCCTTGGCCCGAGTCTTTGCACGCACGCAGGCCGGAAGTTCCGGATGAGGCCGGAAGTTCCGGGCAGGTTCCGGTCGGGTTCCGGGCTATCTAGAGAGTTGGTGCGCTCGGGGCTGGTCTGGACTCTGGGGGCCGGAGGTTCCGGGCAGGCCGAAAGGTCCGGGGGGCGGAAGTTCCGGGCAGAGTCCGAAAGTTCCGGGCTTTCCAGAAGCTTGTCCCTGCTTCTTCTTCCTTCTTCGTTTCCAGGCTTTCCTCGCGGATGGTGTAGTTGTTCCTTGGTGGCTGCACTCCTCCTCGTCGTCCATAGCTTCCGACAATACCTATGCATGCACACGGGAGAAGTGTCAAGTAGTATACCATCCTCGAAGGGGTCAAGTGAGCAAGTGTAAAGGAGACAATCCACCTTTGTGTATGTGAAGTAGATGTCGCACGTGTCACTCGCCGAACGGACTCTTGACATGGTGATGTCCATAGGATGCTCCGCATCATCTCCCCTCCCTTGGGGAAGATCTGACCTCGGATCGAAATCCAGATCACCATGGGAAAGAGATGGCGCCACCGTGTAGGAGTGGTCGATCACCAAGTTCTCGTCATCTTGAAGCTCGAAATGGGCACTCTCCAATGTCGCACCATCTTGGGATTCCTTCGAAAGGAGCAAAGACAACAAACACTTGGAAAAACAAATGTGGTTAGCATTAGTGCAAAACCAAGCATTCAAGAGGTGATTCACCAAACAAGTGTCGTCATCATGCAAAGCATATGGTTTGACAAAGGATTGTGACATGGCATATAAGCACATAAATTGAGCACAAGCAAACATATCATGGGGACTAGCATGTGAATGTGAGGTAGTGATGCAAATGTGTGTGATAAGAGAAGAAGCATCTACCTCAAGTTCATAGCAAACATGGGCGAAGCGCTCAATGAAAGGTCTATGGTAGGCATAGGAATCATTCACAACACCAAAAGAAATGCAATGTCTAAACACATGGGTCAAGTGCAAGACAATCCAACCATAATGTGCATAGGGTGTAGTGAAGATAGTGTGGCACTCAACACAATAGAAAGAGCAATTGTTCATCTTGTGTGAGGCAATCAAGACAAGCATGTAGCAATCAATGGGACATGGCATATGTGAAGTGATGACATTGTTGCAACCAAACATGTGAGAGGAACAAGTAATCCAAGAATTGGATGCAACACACAAGGCATATATATCATGATGCATGGAATGGTGAAAATGACAAGTCGAAGCAAGATCTCTAACAAGTGTGCAGTCAAGTGGTCCAAGTCTCATGGTTTGGGGGTTCTCAAAAGAGAAGGATATGACCTTGAAATCATGTCCTTGTGTGTCCTTCACAATGCCGAAGTACAAGCAAGTGCGATGTAGAATCGTCGTGGTAGGAGGTGGTTCGCTCTCAAGAGCTTGGATTGTCAACTCACGTGACGTGGAAGTTGACACAAGGTCCAAGTATCCTACACATGCACACAACAAAACAAAGAGCGTATGCGCATGGTAGATAAACACATCATCCATCATGATGGTTCTATTCTCTTGCACATAACCATTAGAAGCACAAGTGCATGAATAATATGATGCAACAATGGCAATATTCATGGCACTAGGTATATGGTGCAAAGAGGTAAGACAAGCATGCTTCACACTAAATATGTTAAAATCTCCAAACATATGTGAGAATGCTATGGGGGCAAACTCATTATCAATATTAGGGGCATTGTTGCACTCAATACATGTCAAATCATCTAGCATGAGAGATGCAGCATATGGAGAGATATGACAAGAAGCAATAATAATCATGTGCAAAGCATGTAGATGGTTGTCATCAACCGCGTGAAGTGAGCAAGTATGGATCATTGGGGATGCACCATAAGCAAGTATAGTAATCAAGTCGTGCAAGCTAGTAGTGCGAAGATGCAACATACTAGAGGAAATCATGGCAAACATGTCATGTGAGCAAATAATAGGCATAGGCAATGCACATGACATATCGGAAGCACGAACACAAAGCAAGATCATAGTATAATCATAGGCATGGGGCACAAAGAAAATATGGCAATAACAAGTTATATCTCCACCAAGCTTGCAAATACACATACAAGTAGTAGAATCAATCATCATGTGTAATGCAAAGCATGGGTCACAAATGCATGGCAAAGGCATGGGAATGAGCATATCATGCAAAGTGAACATGGCAAGATGGGCATAGAAAATGTAATGGACAATAATCCATAACCATGTGAGGGACATGTCGACTAAATGCGCGAAGTCTTTGCGCGAAGAAAGCGGTGGGAAGGATAATCCATGGGATCCCAAGTCATCATTGCTCTCTAGAGCTCGTTTTGTCAACTCGTGGGATTGCGAGGTTGACAAGTATTCATGGGTACCTACACAAAAGAGACACAAACTAAAGAAATTGTGCGCATGGTAAATGTACACATCATCCATCATGATGTGTATTTGCACGTGGAAATTAGCACAAGATAAGCATCGCTCAAAGAAATTTGATGCATGGTATAAGAACATGTCATCCATCATGAAAGAATAGTTATTGTGTATAACATGATGGGGATGCAAATTGAGCATACAAGTATATGGCACATCAATAGCATGTTTATTCATGGGAAGCAAATTGCGCACATAAGTATTGGGATCATGCAATGGATGGGAGTGATCAAAATCTCCAAACATGTATGAGGAAACTATGGGGGTCTCCCCATGAGCAATAATGGAAACATCATATGGAGAAAATGGACAATATCCAAAACAATGCATATCCGAAGCTAGGTGGTTATGGCATGGCATATGAGATAAATGATGCAAAGGTAGCATGTCAATATCATCACAAGAGAAACAAATGCCAATAACCATAGGCTTGTCATCTATGCCATATGTGCAAATTGGGTTCATTTTAATAGCATATGCATAGTCACTATGAAGAGATTGCAAATATGACATATGATTGATCTCATGCATAGCATATGATAAGTCAAGCCGATTGGCAAACATGATGTGACCGAGAGAATTAGCACAAGAAATCCTATGTAACATGGCATCACAACTAAAAGACTCCACATGGCAATCATCATACTCATCATAAATGGGTAAATCATCGCATGGGAAATCATACTAGCATGAAGCATGTCAATAGGGGGATCAACATCATGCAAGCAATCAATGTCATGAATGTCCACTAGTGGGACTAGAGCATCACCTTCACCTATGTTACCTTGTTCATTCCACTCATGTGGTGTAGGTGAGGTGGGAAAGACCAAATGGTGGTCATCTTCATCTTGATGGAACCATGTGGGGGTGCATCATATTCCACCATGGCCATCGTCTTGTCCAAAGGGAGGACGAAGTCATCGCGAATAGGCGCATCATCATAGATGGGACCTAGCACCAAATGAGAAGACACAATAGAGGTAGAGGTCAAGTCGTTAGTGTTGAAAGTGGCCTCACATGACCTATCAACTATCTCACTCTCTCTATGTGGTGGTTCACTCACTCCCTCAAAGTAGGTGCACTTAAACTCACATATGGTGGAGTCACACATCTCACTCAGGTGGTGGGGGTTGTGGCTCTCCTCACATGGGAATTGTGGCAACACATCATATATGGGGCTAGTGGTGAAGTCGCTCTCACTCTCAATATGGTGGCACAAGTCACTCAAGTCATCATACGTCACCGTGGTCAAAGGGAAAATCCCATGCTCAACCATCTCGATGTTGTCACCGTGGATGAAGGCCGAAGATGGCACATCATCACTCTTGCCTCCTAAGATGGAAACATCATCCGTGCTCGTCACCATGTCATGCGCCTCCAAATCTTGGTCCTTGATGGTCTTCATAGTCGTAGTTGTCGCCGCACCATCTTGAAAAGGAGTTGAAGTAGACTCGGCATCATCAATGCCACAAAGAGGGATGGCGGTGAAGTCGAACTTGGGAGCATCGTCTTGGATCTCATCGGGCTTGGACATCTTTGTGATACTATCCTCATGCTCGCCTTCTTGGAGCTTGGTCTTCGAGAAGTGTGCTTGGGGTCGACATGCCTTGGCCTTCATGAGTTCTCGTTCCGCCTTAAGAGCACCAATGTAGTTGTCGTCAAGGGACTTATAGTTCACGAGGAAGATCGTCTTGGAGATGTCGTTGTGTAGTCCCATCATGAAGTGGAACTTCATCAAAATGGGGTTGTCCACGCCGGCTCGTCGCAAGGCAATCTTCATCTCCTTGAAGTACTCGTCGATGGACTTGGATCCTTGGATGGTGTTCTCCAATTGGCGTTGAAGTTGTGCCGTGTAGATTGGAGGCACAAACTCTCGCCACAAAGCTCTCTTCGTCTTGGGCCAACTCATGTTGTAGGTCTCCGAAGGTGTGTGAAGCCACCATGTGGACGCGTAGTCGTGGAAGTTCCTTGTGGCGCACTTCACTTGATCTTCGGGAGCTAGTTGATGTAGCTTGAGGTAGTCGTCCATCAAACATTCCCACTCGAGATACTCCTCGGGTTCTAGAGTTCCATAGAAAGGAATCTCATGGTCGATGTCGAGGTCGTAGTAGCTCGTGGAAGTCGCGGACTTGAGCTTGGGGAGCTTCTCTTGAAGTGCTTGTGGGCGAAGATGTTGTATGTCCATAGGTGAAGATGCCTTGAAGTCGCTTGGCGAAGATGCCGAGGGAGATCATGAAGACGTTGAGCGGTTGTTGGTGTTGAGATCTTGACCATCACATTCGTGGTGGTGATGGTGTCAATGCCGATGTGACCTTGCCGAAGACGGTAGCTCGGAAGCATGTGTACTTGAGCGTCTTCTCGAAGATGAGGAAGATCTCTTGTAGAACTTGATGAGGGCTTTGATCTCCTCCATTTGAGCTTGCATCTTGGCGTTGTTGGAGTTGTTCGTGGCATCCAACTCATCGTTGTTGTTGTAGACCGAAGATGAAATGCCTTGCCTATCCATCACTCCAAGAGAAAAATGTGAGTGGTAGAAAGAGAAGAACGAATACCAAATGTACCTTGACCGAAGTTGAAAGTGGATCAATGATCACTCCAATGTGGACAAGGAAATAGCACAATTGGTACCAATTCTTGTCGGTTTCTCACACCTACACAAATAAGGCTTATGGTGGAGCTCGGTGAGGATAATGGCACAAAAATTTAATGCAAAATGTTAGCAAGAGTCAATAATGTTGAAAGAGATTCACAAATTCGCAAGTGTAACAAGTAGACCAATAGCAATGAATGGCACACGGAAACGCACACACGGATAGATAAATGGGGTCGTGCAACCAAGGATGAGCACAAAATGTGGAAACCACGGAAAACGCTCGTGTTGCACAACTCAAGAGAGACGCTAGCATGATTGCTTTATAGGCGGATACGACACTTGTGCACAACCTATAAGATGCAAAATGTATCAACTTTCTATCCCAAGTATGCTATATATGTATGGTTCCCGGTGTTTCTCACAAGGTGATCCAAGATGATCTTATATGACAATGTGGTATGATGCTATGGCACTTGCTTACAAGCTCTTTGTTCACTCTTTTTCTTTGCTTAAAAGCTTTATTCTCTTTTTTTGTATGGCCACTTTTGCACAATGCACAAACCAATATAGCTATTGTGTATATGCGGGAACAAACTTGAGGCATGAAGGATGATATGATACCAAGATGATACCGATATGGTATGGTATGTATGCAATGTATGGTGTAGATCACTAATGTGCACAAGTAACATTGCCGGCAATACTCAAATGGCTAGTCTCGATAGGCAAGTGACACAAAATGAGCTAGGGGTTATCAATGCAATTGCAAGGTAATATACAATGGAGGGATACCACGATACCAAGATGATATGGAGGTTACCGTCCTTGGCGATGATGAGTGGAGGTGATCTTGATGGAGATACCAATATGATGGAGACTCGTCCCTAAGTAGCTGAAACACCTTAGGAAGCGGAAAAACCGCAAACTCAAAATCTCAAATGTCAAATGGTGGTAGCGGGATGCGGTGGTGGTGTTGCGGAAGCTCAATGGGATTGCGGCAATGCAATGATGGATTATGTGAGTAGGCAATGCATAAATGGAGGGTTATTGGGTTATGTGAGTCGGAGTTGGAAGCACGGTCCCTAAGTAGCCGAAACACGTTAGGAGACACAACTCACAACACAAACAAAATTGGGTTAGGTTGGGGTGTAAGAAGTGTATGGTTGGTAAGCCTATGCGGAAGTTATGGTGGTGGTGGTGGTTGAAGAAGCAACCGTCCCTAAGTAGCCTAGACACCTTAGGAGACTCAAATCACTCCTCAAGCAACCACATATGCGATGGGGAACAAAATTGGTTAGGTTGCGGAAGTCTGCGGTGGTGTAGCGGATGATGTGGTGGAAGCACTTGGCAAAGATGCCAAAATTCACAAAATTTGATGGTGTCAAAAGGTTGTGAAACCAAGGTCAGGTCCTCAGGCACGTCTATAGCTTCAAAACGAGCCAAAGAACACTCGAATCGGAGTTCGGAGTGAAAATTTGTGATGAAAACGGTGAAGAAGGCTGATGCTGAAATTCTGTGTAATGTATCGGGTTAGGCCGGAAGTTCCGGGCCTAGGGCCGGAAGTTTCGGGGGGTGTCCGAAAGTTCCAGGGGTCGCGGAAAAAGTCTCGGGGAAGCCGGGGGATTTTGGGTAAACTCTCTGTTTAGCCCGGAAGTTCCGGGGCTGGGACGGAAGTTCCGGGGGTCGTGGAATTTCTTCCGAGACGAACCCTAAATTCCAGATCTGAG
Organism: Triticum urartu; assembly: GCF_056163025.1. Lineage (NCBI taxonomy): Eukaryota > Viridiplantae > Streptophyta > Magnoliopsida > Poales > Poaceae > Triticum > Triticum urartu. The sequence goes on along the minus strand of NC_141874.1, from coordinate 365,113,004 downwards.
AACGGGGGCAGAAAAACTCGATTTCCAAGGTCAAAATTGGGGAGATTTCGTGGATGGAAAGGGGGGAAGATGGGGGAAAGCTAGATCCACTTGAAACACAACGAATCCATGGATCAAAATCAACAAAACATCGTCAAACCAACAAATCACAAAAAAATTGGGGCTATTTTTGGTGGGGATTTATGAATTAGGGACAAAATCAAGAAAATTAGGCTAGCAAACAAAGAGGGGCTCCGAAATCGTGATCAACGTGGCTCATGATACCAAGATGATGTAGGGTAGAACCCTAATCGCCCGATCTTTCACGAAAGGAGCGGATCCCGCGAAGAACACGAGGAGGGAAACGAGGGGAAAAACACGAGGGGAACACAAGAGAACACTCAAACCAACAAGAATGATCACACATGCGCAAGATCCACGAGTACATGAGAGAAGATACACAATCCACGGACAACTAAGGACGATACAAGGGTAGCCGGTCTTCTTCGTGAGGTCTTGAATCCACAGGGGGGTCTTCCCTTAGAAAGGGGTCTTGAATCCAAAGGGATCTTCTCCGAATAGGCAGCAGTCTCTCGCACAGAGGAGATCCGATATGGATGAGCGTAGCTCTATCTCTCAAATGAGCTAAACCAACGCTAACCCTAACTAGGAGGAGGTGGGGGAGTATATATAGTGCTAGCCCATGAAGGGGTAAGTGAGAGGGGGGATACATGGGCCCTTGGCCTGAGTCTTTGCACACAGGTAGGCCGGAAGTTCCGGGTGGGGCCGGAAGTTCCGGGTGGGGCCGGAAGTTCCGGGCTCCGAAAGTTCCGGGCAGGTTCCGGGCGGGTTCCAGGCTATCCAGAGAGTTGGCGCGCTCGGGGCTGGTCTGGACTCCGGGGGCCGGAGGTTCCGGGCAGGCCGAAAGGTCCGGGGGGCGGAAGTTCCAGGCAGAGTCCGGAAGTTCCGGGCTTTCTAGAAGCTTGTCCCTGCTTCTTCTTCCTTCTTCGTTTCCAGGCTTTCCTCGCGGATGGTGTAGTTGTTCCTTGGCGGTTGCACTCCTCCTCGTCGTCCATAGCGTTCCAACAATACCTATGCATGCACACGGGAGAAGTGTCAAGTAGTATACCATCCTCGAAGGGGTCAAGTGAGCACATGTAAAGGAGACGATTCACCTTTGTGTATGTGAAGTAGATGTCGCACGTGTCACTCGCCGAACGGACTCTTGACATGGTGATGTCCATAGGATGCTCCGCATCAACACACTCTCCCCGCTCGTTACTATGCATCTCCTAGATAGATCTTGCGTGATCGTAGGAAAATTTTTGAAATACTGCGTTCCCCAACAAGTACTCTCTCCGTTCCGAAATATAAGTCTTTGTAGAGATTCCTCCATGGTCTACATACAGAGCAAAATGAGTGAATCTACACTCTAAAATGTATCTATATGCATTTGTATGTGATCCATTGTGGAATCTCTACAAAGACATGTATTTAGGAACAAAGGGAGTATAATAGTAGTACAGTATGTTCCTTGTAGTGAAGAGGGGCGGGGACATTTGCAGTGTACAGGTCTATTCGGCCGCTTGTCATGGACGCTTTCAACTCTTTGTGTTGGTCTTCATGTCACTTGTCATGGATGCTTTCAACACTTCGTATTCGGTTGTATGTGTTGCCTTTGAGAGTTAGACTGATAGTAACAGTACTGTGCCTTCAGTTATAGAGAGCTGATATCCGAACCCTTTCTAATCATACCGGCAATACTAGCACATATTTTCCAGCAAGTTCCACTTTTCGGATTTTACTCGTGATGCTTAGGGTTTTCCAATTATATCTACACTATGATCTGGGTAGGTGCTTTGTGCCCTACTAGCAGCAATCCACCCTTTAAAGCTAAACAACACACCAATCCTAATTCCAAAGCTTAGTTGTTCCAATATGAATGTGACATGATATTCATATTAGTTAACAGACATACATTTAATTGGTCAGCTAATGCTCCCACTTGAGTTTCCAAATGCTTGCGGCCACATAGAGAGAGACAGCATGGAATTGCATTTCTTTGGATGCTCTGATTTATCATGGGTGGGTGACCAACATTGTATAGAAAGAAATGGAATCTCCCTAATATACTTCCTCTTCTATTCTTTAAGATGATCCTCTACTAGTCTTATTTAATAAGTAAAGTATGTTCCACATCAAGAAGTCAAGCAGGGACATCTACAGTCGACGGCTCTATTTGGCCGCTTCTACAAGTTGCCTTCAGCAATTCGAGTTGGTCTGCCATAATATCCAGGAAATGTTGGCAGCTGTGCGGCCTTTGACACACTAGACTGATAGTAATAGTAGCGCGCCTTCAGGTGAATAGATCTGGCCTGTTGAAAGTGCGTTATATCGACTAGAGGGGGGTGAATAGGCAATTTTTATGAAAGTCTTCAGAACATAGAAGTTTTGAAGACAAACGATAAAATTAAACATATTACCATGCAGCAGAAAGTGGACTACACTAGGCAAACCATAGTCAAGTATTCAATGAAGTGAAAGCACAAAGACTAATAGCAGCTAGGTAGTAAGGATCAGGTAGGAAGATATTGTGAAGCCAAACAGAACACGCAGTCACTCAGTGAAGACAAATGATAGTGCAAACATACAATGACTTCACAAGGAGTAACGGTAAGTAAAGGGAAGTGAAGATGAAACCAGTGACTCGTTGAAGACAATGATTTGTTGGACCAGTTCCAGTTGCTGTGACAACTGTACGTCTGGTTGGAGCGGCTAGGTATTTAAACCTTAGGACACACAGTCCCGGACACCCAGTCCTGAACACGCAGCTCAGGACACCCAGTCCTCACCGTATTCTCCTTGAGCTAAGGTCACATAGACCTCGCCCAATCACTCTGGTAAATCTTCAAGGTAGACTCCCAAACCTTCATAGACTTCGTTCACCGGCAATCCACAATGTCTCTTGGATGCTCAGAACGCGACGCCTAACCGGCTGGAGGATGCACAATCCTCAAGTGTAATAAGTCTTCAGATCACACAGACAAGAAGACTTAAGTGATGCCCAGTTCTCTCTGGCTCTAGTGGTTAGGGCTTTATCCTCGCAAGGAATTCTCTCTCAAAGGCTTCGAGGTGGGTTGCTCTCAAACGACAAAAGCCGTACTTTCAATCTGAGCAGCCGACCGTTTATGGTTGTAGGGGGTGGGCTATTTATAGCCACTTGGCAACCCGACCTGATTTGTCCGAAATGACCCTGGGTCACTAAGGAACTGACACGTGTTCCAACGGTCAGATTTCAAACTCACACGGCAACTTTACTTGGGCTACAAGCAAAGCTGACTTGTCCGACTCTGGACAAGATTCGCTCTCATTGTCTTCACTCGAAGACATAGGTTTTTGGTTTAGGCATCACTTCAGTCATTCTGACTGGTTCTCCTGGACCCCACTTAACAGTACGGTGGTTCCTATGACTCAACACAAAAGAAAGAGAACTATGAAAGATCTAAGTCTTCGAGCTCCATAGGCTTCATAACGTGTCTTCTTATGTCATAGGCTTCAATGTGAATATCTTCATATACCACCTTTGACTTCAATGTCTTCATACATTTTTAGGGGTCATCTCTGGTAGTAAAACCAAATCAATGAGGGACTTCTACCTGTGTTATCCTGCAATTCTCACAAACACATTAGTCCCTCAACTAGGTTTGTCGTCAATACTCCAAAACCAACTAGGGGTGGCACTAGATGCACTTACACCTGTAGGTGATCGATAGGCTTTCGATTAGTAGTGGCAATACAACTCTATATTTTCCATCCAGTTCCACTTCCATAATTTATTTATGATGCTAATGGTGACCCCCTTTCAACAACATTACAATCTGCGTAGTGGCTTTGTGTCATATTAGCAGCACTCCATCCTTCAAGCGAAACTACATGCCACTCATATTTTCAAACCTTACATTTAATTGTCCAGCTAATGTTTCTACATGAGTTTCGAAATGCATGTGTACCACATATAGAGACACGTTGGAATACTATTTCTCTATGCACTCTCGTTGTCATGGTTTCACAATAAACTTTCAATACAGCATATTATGAACCTATCATCTGCCAACTATCCTTACTTCTAGAGCTCCCAACAAGGAGCCTATTTTTTGTGTAGTTGTGCCAGATTATATTATTTCACACACCAAATTACAGCACACAAGGGCTCTCTCATCAAAATCCAGTAATAGCACACAAGGGTTTACAAGGACCCCCTATTATATTAGAATATCCTCTGCATTACAAAGATAATCTCACTACTATTTATGTTCTCATGCTTCTCAGATATTGAACAAAATCACAATGAATATGAGAATGCGCACATCACAAGAGTAACGCGGAATAGTGCAATGACTAACAAACATGGCATCAAGGCATTGAGTTCCATTCTGGATGGAATGAAGCCCACACACTCCACACCTACAGATTCGTGTTCAGAATATGATCCTAATGACTATTCTGAGCTCAAGGATTCAAAGGCAGATGGCCTATCATGTTCACCCTACAAGGTGCCTGTTCTAATTTGGCAAGGTTTTATTGGTTGCACGTAACTTGCTTAAGTTGTCTTGCGTTTCTTCTGCTTCTTTGCACCGCCATGTGCTTAGTTTACTCATCATATATGCGAAGTTTCCATACCCACCCATTATCAATACGCATTCCATTTGTCATCATACCATGTTTTTCAATTCAAATGTTGCTCTTGTGTATCAGACATCCAAAAGTAAGAGAGTGATTGCAGAACCTAAAGGAGTAGTAGCAAAGTCCTTGAAAAAGGTGGTGGTACCGCAGAAATCAGACATCACCCCACTTATATTGGCGATAGAACCAGCGCCACAAAACCTAGGATATCGCAACTATGTCGCTCGCTTCTTTGCTCTTGTTAGTACCTATTGTCTTGTATTGTTGTACTTACATTCATACCTGATTGATTATGTGACATCAGTGTGCATGATAACCTGCATATCCATTGTTCTCTCCTAATTATCGTACCTATATTAATGCTTACATTAATTTAAATAAACCCAATGATTATGAAGAAGTTTAGCTCTACATTGTTCTTGTAAGTATGTGTTGTCCTTTATCACTATACTTATACTGTCAGCTAGTTGTTCATGTACCACTGGTACGCGTCGGTGCTATACAAACAGTTTTTATCCCTTTCCTCGTCGGCATTTGGAACCATCACCTAGTGAGTGATGGCGATAGGGGGGTCCTTCCCACATGACCCAGAAACCGTTGGGGATATGCCCTCCTGGCACACACGCTCGGCAAAATGAGGTCGTGTGCGACCGGCGAGTGCTCAAATACGGAAATACATACAATAGAGCTAAAAATACAATTATACAGGAGAAATTGTTTCCAATCACAAGTACATCCCACACAGTCAATTCACGCTAAGCAGTTCCGTTCGTATGTACATCCCACACAGTCGCTCCAAGGAAAACATTTCCGTTCACAGGTACATCACACACAATTTTCCCTGTTAAATCGTTTGTGATAGTGTTGCCATTGCACACGATATTAACAATTTTATCGTTTGCATTATTGAATGCATCACACACGGTGCGTAGAAGAAACTGTGTGGCAAAGGTTGTCCATCACACATAGTTTTTATGTGGTAAACGTTTGCGTAAGGTGGCCTAATGCAAACAGTTTTCAAGAGAAGGTCGTGTGTGATTGTTCATTGATCCAACACGGTTTATTCCTAGAACTTGTGTGCGTTGCCTGAGGTCATCGCCCACGGTATTTTCTAAATAACCGTTTACAATAGCAAAACCCAATTAGCAGGCTAATTGCCCTATTATTAATAATCCATTTATTAATCTAATTGACATTCATATTAAGCACATAATATATTTCATTTCCATATTAAGGAAGCATGATTTCATAATTGAAATACATCAGAGTACAACATGATATAGCTTCAGCACTCAGCTACCCCATTACACAACTGCACCAGCACCAAATTTACATGCAACATGTAGAACCTTCCAAAATTAGTATCATAGATGGTATATAGACAGATGCATCTCATCTGGAAAACTGCTAAAGCGGAAGGCGAATATTGAGCCTTCATTCATGTTGAAGGTCTTTGCCACTTTAGACTAGTGCTTGTGGATGATCGACCGTCCGTCCTTCGTCCTCTTCAGGAGCACTTCAATATTGAACCGTGGGTGTTGTATGAAAACCTTCCTCGCCTCCTGACCATAGAGGTGGTTTGAGAGGTAATCATCAGTGAACTGCTTTAGAAAGGCCTGAAAACAAGGATGTGCATAAATATCTTCTCTATATTGGAAATGGGGCAAAGGAGTAAAAAAGGCAAGGTATAATAGTTAGTACCGTCTTGTAGTGAACTGATGTCTTCTTCATTGTGCAGACAAAGATCTTGTTGTTTTTTGTCGCTAATTTCTTTATCCTAACAATCTTTCTTAGTTTCTTGACTTGATTGATATTCATGGACAACTCATTTCCCCATATGCAAAAAGGGTCGAATAGTGGGTCAAAACCTCTGACAGCAAGACCTACATGTGCAAGACCAAATTGTTAAAAACCTAAATATTAGAATGGTTCCTGCTATTGCACAATAATGTGCTATTAGACAACGGACCATGCACGTGCTAACCTCGATTGTAAACCTCAGTGCTTCCCATTGTTTCCCTGCAACACATATAAGGTAGTTAGTCATCAGGTTAAGTAAGGGTTCGCATGCTATCAGTAAAATATGTTGATGAAAAATAAGCACATTGCAGATTCATCAGATTAATTCAAGCCACATGGAAAACCCATTTATCCAAACCAAGCATGATTAAGAACTAGGAAATATAGCACTTGTATATGTTTCTCATGTATTAAGTGCACCCAAATTTGATTTATTCCTCACATGCACAACAATACAAAATTCTACCAACGATAATTGGACATCGCATTGCAGAATTGAACCAAGCAATTAACGAAACACAACAACAAATGAACCAAATATTAAATGAGCACCACATTGCACAATATAACATACTCCTAATAGAAGATCGAACAGCTAACCAAACCAAGCATGCTTAACAACTTGGAAATATATCAATTGTATTTGTTTCTCATGTATTTACTACAGCCAAATTCAATTTATTCCTCACATGGTATACAATAACAGAATGCACCCACAACTATTGAACATCGCATTGCAGAATTGAACCAAACAGTTAACTAAACACCACAACACAAATGAACCAAACGTTAACTGAGCACCACATTGCACAATGTATAACCAAACCAAGCATGCTTGAAAACTTTGAAATATAGCAATTGTATTCATTTCTCATGTATTTTGTAAAGATAAATTCGATTTATTTCTCACATGGAAGACAATACAAAATTGTAGCCTGAAGAATTGAACATCACATTTGCAGAATTGAACCAAACAGTTAACTAAAGACGACAACTAATTAACAAAACAGTTAATAAGTGAGCAGCACACTGCACGACATATAGAACATATACACTAGAGCAACAAATTGCATGGTAAAATTAGATAGCACAATTCACTAGAATTTGTGAAGGAAAGGCAGGAGAAGTACACGCAACGGGTAAACCGAGCATGCTTAATCGGCGTAGCTAGCAAATGGCAAGGTGCTCCTCCAAGATCTGGGGGTCGGCACGAATGGCAGCGATCGCGACCTCATCCACGCGTGCGGCCGCGATTTGCTTCTCCGCTGCCAAATGCTCCTTGAGATCCTGGCTATACTACATGCACCATGGCTTAGGGCGGAGCTTATTTGGTGGAGGGGTCGGTGATTTGGGTGGAAGGTGTCGCGTCGGCGGTCGGGGCATGTGGGATGTGGAAGGAGGAGAAGGATGGGGGTCGGGTGTGGATTACCTATCTGGATAGACGAGGCCGAGCGGCGTGAAGGAGGGACGCCAGCGAGGAGGCGGCCCTGCAAGCAAGGAGTGAAGGTTTCAACTTGGAAAGGAAGGCGTAAACAGGGGAAATGTGGCTTTTGGTAAGGGGAGGGGCGGGGAGGTAGATATTTCCGCGGAAGCCGAAAATTTGGAATCGCTTCAGCGAAAAAACTGGCGCGCAAAGTGTCATCAGACACGGTCCCTTATTCAGAACTTTGTACGATATGTGAACATCACAAATGATTCAGATAGCTCAACCCATGTGTGATGAGTTTGAACGTCAAAAATTTTGGTTCGAATTTCCCTGGTTACAGTGGTCATCCACGTCATTGCATAATTTGGGTACATAAAGGAGACTACAGCACACCCACACTTCTTAATCGAGCAAGTTCAGCAATTAAACAGAGCTAGCTGACCTAAACATTACTCTAACCAATTAAAGACTGGCGCTCTTAATTAAACAAAACAAAGAGTACTACTACGTCTGGTGCTCATTGATCTCCGCCGCCTCCATGTCCAGCTCGCGCCCGATGGTCTCCTGGCAAAGGGGATCCATGGCATCCATCACACCATACTCGGCAAGCATCTCGCCATCCGCGTCCGCCATCTCTTTGGAAAAGGCCACTACGAGCTGGGTGTGGGCGGTCGCGATCTGGGCTTGGACAGGCTCCATCGTCGCAAGGTATGTTGGAGAGGAACGGACGGCTGCTCGAACGCTCTCGACGATTGCCAACTCTTCGGTCATGGGTTATTGACCGTTGTCGGAGAAGGTTTGTTTGATTTGTGCGGTGACCGCCATGAGCTAGGCGTGGGCGGCCTCGACATGGTCATGGGCGGCCTCCATCAGGACTAAGGCCGCCGCTGTGGAACGGACGGCTGTTGTGCCGCTCTCGCCAGTTGCTATCCCCGAGGCAAATGTTTCTGCCGCCACCTGAGAAGCAAACAGCGGCCGTTTGGGTTGCCTTGGCCGCCCAGTCGCAGATTGCGGCCACGCTCATGCACATTGTTAGCACGTCCATGGCGGCTGTAGCCACGCCCTCTCCGGAGTGGGCCACCGAAGTTGCCCTCACGACACGGGTCCACATGCCCATCTTTCACCGGCGACGATTGCACAATAAAATGATATTTGGGGAGCGAGTTAGTGAAGGAAATATACCCTAGAGGCAATAATAGAGTTGTTATTTATATTTCCTTATATCATGATAAATGTTTATTATTCATGCTAGAATTGTATTAACCGGAAACTTGATACATGTGTGAATACATAGACAAACAAAGTGTCCCTAATATGCCTCTACTTGACTAGCTCGTTAATCAAAGATGGTTAAGTTTCCTGAGCATAGACATGTGTTGTCATTTGATCAATGAAATCACATCATTAGAGAATGATGTGATGGACAAGACCCATCCGTTAGCTTAGTATAATGATCGTTTAGTTTTATTGCTATTGCTTTCTTCATGACTTATACATGTTCCTCTGACTATGAGATTATGCAACTCCCAAATACCGGAGGAACACCTTGTGTGCTATCAAACGTCACAACATAAATGGGTGATTATAAAGATACAAGCAATGTGACTAATGAGTTAGTTGCGGAATTTGTCACTCCGTGTATCGGAGAGGTATCTCTGGGCCCTCTCGGTAATGCACATCACTATAAGCCTTGCAAGCAATGTGATAATGAGTTAGTTGCGGGATGATGCATTACAAACGAGTAAAGAGACTTGTCGGTAATGAGATTGAACTAGGTATGATGATACCGACGATCGAATCTCGGGCAAGTGACATACTGATGACATAGGGAATAACATGTGTTGTTATGCAGTTTGACCGATAAAGATCTTCGTAGAATATGTAGGAGCCAATATGAGCATCCAGGTTCTGCTATTGGTTATTGACTAGAGATGTGTCTCGGTCATGTATGCATAGTTCTCGAACCCGTAGGGTCCGCACGCTTAACATTCGATGACGATTTGTATTATGAGTTATGTGTTTTGGTGACCGAAGTTTGTTCGGAGTCCCGAATGAGATCACGGACATGAAGAGGAGTCTTGGAATAGTCGAGAGGTAAAGATTGATATATTGGACAAAGGTATTCGGACACCTGAAAGGTTTTGGGACGTTTCGGATATTTATTGGGGAACTGAGGGGTTACTGTCGGATCATGGGTTCCAGCAAACCCTTGAGGTTCGAACACTGGGGTGCGCACGAAGATCGATCTCTCTCTCTCTCTCACTCGCTCATTCTCGCAACGATCTCTGGGCCTAGCTCGTCGAACCCAAGGAACAAGAGACACGAGAGTTTATACTGGTCCAGGCCACCGTTGTGGTGTAATACCCTACTCCAGTGTGGTGTGGTGGATTGCCTCGTGGGGTGAGGATGAACTAGTACAAAGGATGAACAGCCTCCTGAGAAGAGGTGTTCTTGAGCTCGATGAGCTTGTGTGTGTGAGGATGGTCTGAATGATCCTCCCTCCTAGGGTGGTGGCTAGTCTTATTTATAGGGGCCCTGGTCCTCTTCCCAAATGTTTAGGCGGGAAGGGATCCCACAATGGCCAATTTTGAAGGGAGACAACTAGTACAAGTTATCCTGACAAAAGGTGGTCTTCGCCTGCCAAAGGCTCTGGTAGTGACGCCGCCGTGGGATCCACGGTGACCTCTGTCCTGCCGTCCTGCTGGTCTTGGTCTTGTTGCACCGATATGGAAACCTTTGTCTGATGCCTCGGGACTCCTCACCTGTGCTTGCCTCTTTAGCACCAAAGAGGAATCTGGCACCCTGCGCCCGCTGGCACCCGCCTAGCCTTGGTCGTCATGGTTCACGTCATGCGAACCTTGCGAGGTGCCCCTTGCATAGATATCTCCGCTCCTCGGGAGCCGGCCTAAGGAGGCCGCCCCGGAGGAGGTCTTGGTGTCCTTCGCCTCGCGAGGGTCTTGAGTGGTTGCTAGTGAAGATGGGGTGTACCAGACCGCCAGATGAGCCACGCCCTGGGCCGCAGGCAGGCAAGTCTGGGTACCCCCGTTCCCAGGACGCCAACAGTAGCCCCCGGGCCCAAGGCGCGCTCGGACTTGGCTTCGAGGCAAAGCCAACGGGCAAATGCGGAGCACCACGGGCCCCAATAGCATGTAGCCTTTATTGACGCATGGCGAGTGATGGGACGTGGGCCCTCCACTTCCCCACGCAGCCTCGATTTCCGCCTGGCTAGGCAACCACTGTCGTCTTCATAGCTCCGCCTCCTTTACAGGCAGCACTCTTCGCAGCTCCCTCATCTTCCGGAAGGCAGCGGATCTCTTCCCTCGGTCCAATCTGACACCAACTCCCCCGCCGCCATGGCACCAAGCCGAAAGAAGAAGAGGAAGGAGTCACGTACCTCGGCCCCCGCAATGCCGGTCTTCGAGCCCGCCATTGAGCGGTCGATGGTGCTCAACCAAGAGGCGATGGGCAAGGTTCGCCCGGCGTTTGCCGCCGATTCCAATGAGTGGGGGTGTCGGTGTCAAAACTGGCGGATCTCGGGTAGGGGGTCCCGAACTGTGCGTCTAAGGCGGATGGTAACAGGAAGCAGGGGACACGATATTTACCCAGGTTCGGGCCCTCTTGATGGAGGTAATACCCTACGTCCTGCTTGATTGTTCTTGATGATATGAGTATTACAAGAGTTGATCTACCACGAGATCGTAGAGGCTAAACCCTAGAAGCTAGCCTATGGTATGATTGTATGTTGTCCTACGGACTAAACCCTCCGGTTTATATAGACACCGGAGGGGGCTAGGGTTACACAAGGTCGGTTACAAGGGAGGAGATATACATATCAGTATTGCCTAGCTTGCCTTCCACGCCAAGTAGAGTCCCATCCGGACACGGGACGAAGTCTTCAATCTTGTATCTTCATAGTCCAACAGTCCGACTAAAGGATATAGTCCGGCTGTCCGGAGACCCCCTAATCCAGGACTCCCTCAGTAGCCCCTGAACCAGGCTTCAATGACGATGAGTCCGGCGCACAGTATTGTCTTCGGCATTGCAAGGCGGGTTCCTCCTCCGAATACTCCAGGGAAGAGTTTGAACACAAGGATAGTTTCCGGCTCTACAAAACAAGTTCCACATACCACCGTAGAGAGAATAATATTTCCACAAATCTAATCTGCTGACACGTTTTGGCAGCACGACATCACGCCATGGCCCGGTCATTATTCGAACCGTTTTTCTCAACCAGCACCGCACATATCGCGGGGCGGTTTTCTTGGCACATCTTGTTAAAGCAGAGATCGTGTTCCCCTTATTACGGGATTCTCATCAATACGGATGTGGGTAACCCAACCGTGCCATCAATTACAGCGCTTGGGGAATAAGAGATTTTGCCAGGCAAGTGGGGAGGCGCATTGCCTCTTCCGCCCTTATAAAGGGATTAGGATTCACTCTTTTTACCCATGCCTTCTTCCTCCTTGCTTACCCATCCTCGCACACTCGAGCTCCAGCGCCCAAGTTCGTGTCTTTCTTCTCAAACCACTCCAAGCATGTCCGGAGCGGGAGGCAAGTGGATGGTCTCCTCCGTCACAGAGGAGAACATCACAAAGTTACGGGAAGCCGGATATCTGGCTACGGATATCGCGCACCGGCTGCCAGATGCAGGGCAGATCATCCCTACGCCCGAACCCCATGAGAGGGTAGTTTTTCTTACCCACTTCGTCCGCGGACTGGGATTTCCCCTTCACCCGTTCGTCCGCGGGCTCATGTTCTACTACGGGCTGGATTTTCATGATCTGGCCCCCAATTTCATCCTCAACATCTCGGTGTTTATCAACGCGTGCGAGGCCTTCCTCCGCATCAAGCCCCATTTTGGCATGTGGCTGAAGACCTTCAATGTCAAACCGAAGGTGGTGGTCGGCCAGCAAGCAGAGTGCGGAGGCGCCATGGTGGGCAAGATGCCTAACGTCACCTGGCTCGAAGGCTCCTATGTGGAGACCATAAAGGGGTGGCAATCGGGGTGGTTCTACATCACCGAGCCGCACGACACCAACTGGGCGGCGTCCCCCAAATTTCGATCCGGAATCCCCATGCGGCTCACTTCCTGGAAAGAGAAGGGCCTGTCCTGGGGTTCTTCGGTAGAGCTGACCGGACTCCAGACCTGCATCAGGAACATGATGAGCAAGAAAATCAAGCTTGTCAACGTGGTCCAGGCCATGCTCTTCCGCCGGATTCTCCCGTGTCAACGACGGGCATTCAATTTGTGGGAGTTCGACCCGGCCAAGCACCAGACGATGCGAGAGCTCTATGACACGACGCACAAGGACGTCTGGAGGGTGCTGTTCAAGGGCGCCGAGGTACCTCCTTCCCTCTCTGAGGACTGCGGACTCAGCGCAAAGCGCCATGCCAATCCGGTAAGTTTCGATATCTCACAAGGTATTTATTTGCCCAGTTAAATCATGTGCGGGATCTATGCTTCCATGTCATTAACAGGACTGGATAAAGACAGCGGAGGAGCTTGATTGCCCAGCCCCCCTGCCTGAAGATCCGGCAGATGCTCTCCTAACGGAGATGCTGGCTCCGGCAATTTACGAGGTGCCGGCAAAGAAGGCCAAGAAGAAGGACACAGGGACCCGGAAGGGTCTCCGGCGCAAGGTTGTATCAGACTCATTGTTCGATGACTCCGACACGCACTCCTCCCATGAAAACGAGGAGGAGGAGGAGAGTTCTCCCCCCCCCAGCCGAGGGAGACAAGAAAAGGAAGGCCGACCCAACCGGGGAGGCCAAAGGGTCCAAGAAGGGCAAGACTCTCCCTCTGGACTGCTCCATGACGGCCGCCTACAGCGGCGATGATTGGCTACCCAGGGTCAAGCCCCTGGCGAAGTCATAAGTATCCGGATACCATAGTAACTCGTGGTATGTTGTACTGCACTGCTTCTTCTCATGCCGAACATGATTGTGTTGTCCGTCCCTAGCTCATCTCGACGCAACTTCATCGAGCAGTTCGTTGGACTCGTCAGATATGAACAGTGGTTCTCTTCCGACCGCCTCCACTCCTTTCCCTGCGGACAATGTCGAGGTGTTGTCTCAATAGGCACCGGGCCAAGGGGAGGCAGTCCTGGGGGCACCTTGAGGCGACCTTCCGGACCTTGGGCACAAAGGGAGCCAGACTCCCATGGGCTCCAGGTTCGGCCCCCAGCCGAGCACTGCACCGGAATCTTTGGTGGTTCCGGACTCTGGCGGGCGACCCCCGTTAAGGGGGGCAAGCCGCCCGTGCCGGTGTCCTCTGTCTATCTAGAGGCACCGGACAACTTGCTGGAAGTGCTTCGCGGCGCTTCCATCGACGACGAGCACCGCACTATCATGAGTGCGGTGATCGAGAAAGTTCAGTCCGCCAAGAACGGACTGACCGAAGCTTGCGCCAGCCTCCTAATAGGCTTTGAGGTAAGCAATGAAGATATAGGAAAATATGCCCGCATGGATACTAGCCCCTGATGCTCTGTTCGGTGTTCGGAAAGAAAGGCCAGATCGAGGATCAAATGATAACTCAGGAGTCTAATCAGAAAAATGTCTATGTGTATGTGCAGGCTTCACTGCTGGTCGCTGCCGCACGTACTGCGGAGGTCTCTGTGCTGAAGCAGGACCCAGAGCAGTCCGAGGATGAGCTCGGCCTTACCAAGAGGCAGCTCAAGGAGAGCAAAGGTAAGCAATACCCTTGTCTATATATTTAAAAAGAAATTCGGGTGTAAAGTAATAGGATCATCATGGATTTGCCAGGGGCCATGACCGAAGTGGCAACCCTGAGGAAGGCGTTGTCCGAGGCCGAAGACAAAGCGGCCAAGGAGCGCATTGAACGGGAGAAGCAAGAAGCCCGAGTAGGCGAGGTGCAGCAAGAGCTCGAGGCTCTTGCCAAAAAGCACGAGTCCTTGGAGCTTGACTCTAAGACGCGAGAGTCCGAGCTCGCGCAGGCGCTTGAAAGCGTCCGGAGCGCCAAGGCCGAAGCACACAAGGCCCTCCAAGAGATTGATGTGGTGAAGAAGATAGCAACGGGTAAGGCATTCATTATGCAAAGCAAGCACGTGAAGGAGACTTTCCTTTTTTTTACCCGAGTTCGGAGCTCTCCAGGGGCATTTGCAGATCTTCCCCGCAGTGTACTGGATGCCGCAGAGTTTTACCGAGCTGAGGAGGGGAGCTCAACAAAGAAGTTGTTCTGGTCTCAGTATACTGGAACCGAACACCCCGTGCCCTTGAGCGACCAGCTGAAGCAGTTGGTCGAGCTTCACAAGGCGGCCGAACAAGCCATGAGGGGCCTTATAGTCCGGATGTGGTCTGGCGAGCCCCTGTCCGGCAACTACTTCGGTCTGGTAAGGCGGCTCGTCGACGCCTGCCCATGGCTTGAAGTCATAAAGCGGTCCGTCTGCATTGAGGGTGCGCGCAGGGCTTTTGCCCGGGCGAAGGTGCACTGGGCGAAGCTGGACGCCGTGAAGCTGGTGAAGGAGGGGCCGCCGGAGGGCATGGAGCATCGCTGCCCCGAGATGTACTATGAGAGTGTCCTGAAGGGTTCCCGCCTTGTGGCGGATGAGTGTGCCAAGGATGTAATTTTTGAATGAACATGCTCATGTGATCCTGTAATATGAAATGAGTTCATTTGCGCCATGCGACGCTTTTTTAATTTAAAATATTACCTTCTGTGTGACCGTTTATAACATCTGAGAGTTGGCCAATCGTCGGCTTCTGCCCCCATGTAATTAGTACTGGGGTGTTCAGGATAAACCTGAGCACTCTTTACGCCAATTTTGGGTCCTTCAAGGGAGGTGTTCAACGCAACGAACCAGGCAATCGGACTATAATGCTTTATCACTCTCACTTAGCCATAGAAGTCTATAATTATAAATTTTGGCGAAGCCCCTGGTATTCGGAAGGCCGAATTTGGGGCGCTATACACGCCTAAGCCGAATAAGGCCGACTCCTCGCCCGAAGCGGAAAAAGTCTTTAAGGACTTGAGACCTCTCGAACAGCGACCAGTCTCTCGCCTTATCATGACAGTCAGTTTTCGGCTTTCTCTACTGAGGTGCTCGTCCGGAAGAACCGGGACACAATCGCAGTAGTTCTCCCACCGCTACCTTAGCCGATATAGCGGAACGTAAGGTACCAAAGCATGGGAGCCGGGCAAACCCAACATTTGACCAAAGACATGATTCGGAGCTGATGCATATAATGCTATAAGTTCGGGGTGTCGCACTGTCGAAAGTGTCCGGACTTCTTGCGCCGTATTATGGGGTAAACGAAAGCCCCTGGCGTACTGACCGTACCCGAACATGCAGGTGCGGATTGTCGTAAATGGACATATAAGAGAGAGAGAGAGAGAGAGAAAAGTTTAAATAATGCAATGATAGACTAATGATATGCATTGTTATTTAAATAATATGTCGAAGCGTACTGGTACAATTAGTGCAATAAGCAGAAAGTAGGACAATTCGAATGTCCTATCCCAAGGCAAGCTGCGCATAGATAGTGAAAAACGGGTATATCAATTATTATTAGAGACCACCTGGGGGTTCCCATGTTAATCTTAGCTTCTTGCCGCCTTGGTTGTTGCTTCCGGAATGTGTCCGGCAATCGTACTACCGGAAAGGGCTTCCAGAGAGTTATGCCCTGAAAGAGAAAAGGAATGATAAAGGTATACAACCCCTAGGGTGGTTAGGCCACATTGCGGGACGTGCCCTGATCGTGCCCCCGCCAATGTCCATGGTATTTTCAGTGCGTAGTTATGTACGCGCGGCACGGATTTCATCGCTTGACTGGGACTGCGATGGGGGCCAAATTGCTAGGCGAGCTCTAAACGAGCCAGGCGATCCTGTTGCAGCTTGTTCCAGACTCGCTTGAAGGTGTCCGGGGACTTCTGCTGCAAGCGCCGCAGTGTGCTCTTCCGTGCGGAGCGAGCGTTCTGTGTTTCCATTTACCGTTATGACCCCCCTAGGTCCTAGCATCTTGAGCTCGAGGTATGCGTAATGCAGCACTGCATTAAATTTTGCGAATGATGTTCGTCCGAGCAGTGCGTGATAGCCACTGCGAAACGGGACGATATCGAAGATTAACTCCTCGCTTCGGAAGTTGTCCGGTGATCCGAAGACCACTTCCAGTGTGATTGAGCCTGTGCAATGGGCCTCTATACCTGGATGAGGCCTTTAAAGGTGGTTTTGCTGGGTTTGATCCTCGCGGGATCGATACCCATTTTTCGCATTGTATCCTGATAGAGCAGGTTCAGGCTGCTGCCGCCGTCCATAAGGACTTGAGTGAGGTGAAATCTGTCGATGATGGGGTCTAGGACCAGTGCGGCGGATCCTCCATGACGGATGCTAGTGGGGTGGTCCCTGCGATCAAAGGTGATTGGGCAAGCAGACCATGGGTTGAACTTTGGGCCGACGGGCTCCATCACATAGATGTCCCTTAGTGCACGATTCCGCTCCCTCTTGGGAATGTGGGTTGTGTATATCATGTTCACCGTCTTCACTTGTGGGGGGAACCCCTTCTGTCCTCCTGTGTTCGGCGGCCGGGGCTCCTCCTCGTCATCACTATGCAGCCCCTTGTCCTTGTTTTTGGCGTTTAACTTGCCGGCCTGCTTAAACACCCAGCATTCTCTGTTGGTGTGATTGGCTGGCTTGTCGAGGGTGCCGTGGATTTGACATGAGCGATCCAGTATGCGATCCAAACTGGACGGAGCCGGAGTACTTCTTTTAAATGGCTTTTTTTGCTGACCGGATCTAGAGCCTCTGAATCCGGCATTGACTGTCGTATCTTCTGTGTTATCGTCGTTATTGCGGCGCTTTGGTCTGTTACGACATTGCCTACCGTTGGCATCTTTGGTATCCGAAGTGCCTAGATTCCTCGATGTGTTGTTGCTGCAAGCCAGCCAGCTATCCTCGCCCGGGCAAAAGCGGGTCATGAGTGTTGTGAGGGCTGCCATAGATTTCGGCTTCTCCTAGCCAAGGTGGCGAGCCAACCATTCGTCACGGATGTTATGCTTGAATGCCGCTAGGGCCTCTGCGTCCAAACAGTCGACAATTTGGTTTTTCTTAGTCAGGAACCGTGTCCAGAATTGTCTGGACGATTCCCCTGGCTGCTGGGTTATATGGCTCAAGTCGTCAGCATCAAGTGGCCGCACATAAGTGCCCTAGAAGTTGTCCAGAAATGCGTCTTCCAGATCCTCCCAACTGCCTACGGAGTCTGCTGGCAAGTTGTTCAGCCAATGCCGAGCTGGTCCTTTGAGTTTTAGTGGGAGGTACTTGATGGCATGTAGATCATCACCATGAGCCATGTGGATGTGAAGGAGAAAATCCTCAATCCATACAGTGGGATCTGTTGTGCCATCGTATGATTCGACATTTACGGGTTTGAAACCCTCCAGGAATTCATGATTCATAACTTCATCAGTGAAGCATAGGGGGTGTGCGGCGCCTCTATGCCGGGCTATATCCCGACGCAGTTCGTATGAGTCTTGTCTGCTGTATTTGGCCCGGCCGGATTTACTCTTGGTGTATCCGACGCGACGATCATCGTCCCGTGTTGGCGCACGTGCCCGTGACCCATATATTGACCTTGCGATTTTTGCCTTACTGTCCAATACGTCTCGCAGGTCCCCTGTGTTGCCCCGGGCCTTAGTATTTTTGATTGAGTGGTGGCGGGGTGCAGGCTGAACTTCAGGCTGAAACGCCTCTTTGGCTCGGCCACGTAGTGGCCAGTCAGCCGCATCGTACACTAGTGAATGAGGTTTCAATGCTTCCTCCTCGAGGTGAGGTAGCAACCTGCGTTTTGGGTAACTCTTGGAGGGGCACTCGAGTTCGTACTCCTCGGCCGCAAGGACTTCGGTCCATCTGTCTGCTAGCAAGTCTTGATCAGCTTGAAGCTGTTGCTGCTTTTTCTTCAGGCTATTTGTCGTGGCCATAAGCCAGCGCTTGAAGCGCTCTTGCTCGACGGGGTCCTCAGGCATGATAAATTCTTCATCGTCGAGGCTCGCCTCGTCTTCGGAGAGAGGCATGTAATTGTCCTCCTCCAGTTCTCCATCTGCTGCCCGCTTTGGAGGGCTAGCTTGTTCGTCCTTCGGCTCTACATCGTGCTGGAGGGGATTGTTGTTGTCTTCGGCACTATCCGGAGTGTTATTATCTCCTGTGCCAGTATCACTACTTTTGCTGTGGCGGGACTTAGAGCGGCGTCGCTGACGTCGGCGCTTGGGTTGCTTCTTGGAGGGGTAATCCTCCGTTGTTTCGTCGTCATTGCCTTCTTTGGGGGTGTCCACCATGTATATATCATATGCTGAGGTGGCGGTCCAGCGCCCTGTGGGCGGTGGTTCCTGTTCGTCTCCTGCACCGTCGTCCATACTATCAAAGTCTTCGGAGTCAAAGTCGAGCATGTCGGTTAAGTCGTCGACAGTGGCTACTAAGTGGGTGGTGGGTGGGCAGCGAATTTCTTCGTCGTCCGCATCCCATGCTAGCCGGACATAGTTCGGCCAAGGTTCTCCTGACATGGAGAGAGACCTTAATGTATTTAGCAGATCGCCGAAAGGCGAGTGCTGAAAGATATCCGCGGAGGTGAACTCCATGATCGGCGCCCAGTCGGGTTTGACGGGCACGGATGTAAGCGGCTCGGAGTCCATGGACGGAGATGAATCCAGTGGTTCGGCGACATGGCTCTCGTAAGGGGTAAAGTCAGCATCCGACTCTATCACCGCTGAGAGCGCGACCTCCATGGCGGGGTCTATCCCTCCGCTCTCGGATGGCATGATTTGCTCCGGATTGAAGGTCGGAGTAGTTGCAGATGCGATCTCCTGAATACTGTCCGACGATAGAGTTATGTCATGCTCGTCGTGACTGTGCGGTGCACCTGACACAGGCTCGAATCCGTCGAAGATCAAGTCTCCGCGGATGTCGGCAGTGTAGTTCAAGTTTCCGAATCTGACCTGATGGCCAGGGGCGTAGCTCTCGATCTGCTCCAGATGGCCAAGCGAATTGGCCCGCAGTGTGGAGTCACCGAATACAAGGATCTGTCCGGGGAGGAAAACCTCACCCTGGACCGCATCGCTACCGATGATCGAAGGAGCCATCAAGCCTTATGGTGACGACACAGTGGGACTCTCAATGAAAGCACCAATGTCGGTGTCAAAACCGGCGGATCTCGGGTAGGGGGTCCCGAACTGTGCGTCTAAGGCGGATGGTAACAGGAAGCAGGGGACACGATATTTAGCCAGGTTCGGGCCCTCTTAATGGAGGTAATACCCTACGTCCTGCTTGATTGTTCTTGATGATATGAGTATTACAAGAGTTGATCTACCACGAGATCATAGAGGCTAAACCCTAGAAGCTAGCCTATGGTATGATTGTATGTTGTCCTACGGACTAAACCCTCCTGTTTATATAGACGCCGGAGGGGGCTAGGGTTATATAAGGTCGGTTATAAGGGAGGAGATATACATATCCGTATTGCCTAGCTTGCCTTCCACGCCAAGTAGAGTCCCATCTGGACTCGGGACGAAGTCTTCAATCTTGTATCTTCATAGTCCAACAGTCCGGCCAAAGGATATAGTCCGGCTGTCCGGAGACCCCCTAATCTAGGACTCCCTCCGGGGGCGACACTGGCTGGCCTGCTTCCCACGCCGAAGTTGACAGGACAGCCACCGAGGTCCCCATCCATCTTCATGCCCTTTGGGCAGGCTTGATTCCCCCTTCTCCAATTTCTTCAATGCGGTGCTCTCGCATTACCAGATCAATGCGCTGCATCTCGATCCCCAATCCATCATTCTCCTTGCTATCTTTGCCTTAGTCTGCGAAGCCATGGTGGGCATTGCCCCTTCCATGGCCCTGCTTCGCCACTTCTTTTCGCTGCACCTGATAGATCCTCTCCGGCGCTCAGGGTGTGTATCCCTTCAGGCCATCGCGGTGATGGCCGGCTCGGGGATCGACTTCGAGCTCTCGCCGGTCGTCGGAGGCTTCAAGAAGAGGTGGGTGTTTGTGGATGTTGGCGTGCACAGCCCCCTGCTGCTCCCACGGATTCCGGCTGCTCCGAGCTCCGGCTAGGGGCACGTGAAGCTCACCGATCGGCGGCTCACCCATGTTTGGCACCGGCTTGCTGGGCTGAAGGACCTCGGAGTGACGGCGCCCATGGTGGTGAAGGATTTAATCCGATGTTGCATCGCTCTGCTTCAGCGCCATGCCCGGCAAATGTGGACCTTCTCCGGCTATGGGGACTGAGGGAGTCCTGGATTAGGGGGTCCTCGGACAGCCGGACTATATGCTTTGGCCGGACTGTTGGACTATGAAGATACAAGATTGAAGACCCCGTCCCGTGTCCGGGTGGGACTCTCCTTTGCGTGGAAGGCAAGCTTGGCAGTTCGGATATGTAGATCTCCTCCCTTGTAACCGACTCTGTGTAACCCTAGCCCCCTCCGGTGTCTATATAAATCGGAGGGTTTAGTCCGTAGGACAACAACAATCATAATCATAGGCTAGCCTCTAGGGTTTAGCCTCTATGATCTCATGGTAGATCAACTCTTGTAATACTCATATCATCAAGATCAATCAAGTAGGACGTACGGTATTACCTCCATCGAGAGGGCCCGAACCTGGGTAAACATTGTGTCCCCTACCTCCTGTTACCATCCGCCTTAGACGCACAGTTCGGGACCCCCTACCCGAGATCCGCCGGTTTTGACACCGACATTGGTGCTTTCATTGAGAGTTCCACTATGTTGTCACCGTAAGGCTTGATGGCTCCTTCGATCATCAGCAACGATGCGGTCCAGGGTGAGGTTTTTCTCCCCGGACAGATCTTCGTATTCAGCGGCTTCGTACTGCGGGCCAACTCGCTTGGCCATCTGGAGCAGATCAAGAGCTATGCCTCTGGCCATCAGGTCAGGTTTGGAAGCTTGAAATGTATTGCTGACATCCGCGGAGACTTGATCTTCGATGGATTCGAGCCCATGTCAGGTTCACTGCACACTCACGACGAGCATGACTTAGCTCTACCACCGGATGGTGTTCGGGAGATCACACCTGTGGCTACTCCGGCCCTCAATCCGTAGCAGATAGTGTCGTCCCAGGATGGGTGGATGGACCCCGCCACAGAGGCCGCACACTCAGCGGCGATAGAGCCGAATACTGACTCCACCTCCTATGAGACCTGTGTTGCCAGACCCTTGGATTCGTCCCCGGCCACAGGCTCCGTACTGCCTGCGTCCGTGCCTATCGAATCTGATTGGGCACTGATCATGGAGTTTACCTCCGCGGATATTTTTCAGCACTCGCCCTTGGGAGACGTACTAAATTCATTGAGGTCTCTCTCCTTGTCAGGAGACCCTTGGCCGAACTATGTCCGGCTTGAGTGGGAAGTCGACGACGAAGAAATTCATTCCCCACCCACCACCCACTTAATAGCCACTGTCGACGACTTAACCGACATGCTTAATTTCAGCTCCGAAGACATCGACGGTATGGACGACGATGCAGGAGAGGAACAGGAACCACCGCCCACAGGGCGCTGGACAGCCACTTCATCACACGATATATACATGGCGGATACACCCAAAGAAAACAATGACGAGGAACGGAAGGATGCAGCGGAGGATAATTCCCTCGAGAAGCAACCAAAGCGGTGACGTAAGCGCCGCTCCAAATCCCGCCTCGGCAAAAACAGCGATAACAGCGCAAGAAAGAATAATACCCCGGTCGACTCCAAAGCAAGCGACGACCACATGGACCCAGCGACAGAGCAGGATGAACTAGCGGACGGCGAACATAGTACGGAACCGCTATTCGATCACGGCGACGCCGAGGGTAAAGCTCATCAACTGTCTCCGGAGAGGAGAACAGTCCGGACGACGAGGCACACATCATCGCGGAAAGGAACTCGGAGCAAGAGGACCTCCATAGAAGGCTTATTGCCACCGCGAGGAGTCTGAAGAAGCAGAAACAAAGGCTTAAGGCCGCGCAAAATACACTCAACAGTAGATGGAACAAAGTGCTCGACACTGAAGAAAAGAACGGGGGCAGTCGCCACACAAAGAGCTATCCAAAGCGCAAGCTGCTGCCCGAATTCGATAACGAGGCCTTAGAGCCTATAAAGCCGAAAAATAAAACGGCTGATCAGCCGGATCGACCACCCCGTGGCCGCGATAGGGCGGCTAACGATGTCGAACATAAGTCAGTGCACGATTTACGTGAGGACTTGCACCAAAAAGCCGGTCTGACCAGATCCATCTACGGATCTAGGAAGCACGCTCCGGCACAGAATCAAAACAGAAAACTACAACCGTCAGAACGCCATGGCACATCCAAATACAGGGGTGCCGCACACCCCCTATGCTTCACCAATGAGGTGCTGGATCATGAATTTCCCGAAGGATTCAAACCCATGAACATAGAGGCATACGACGGAACGATAGACCCTGAGGTCTGGATTGAGGACTTTATCCTTCATATCCACATGGCTCGCGGAGATGATCTCCATGCCATCAAATACTTACCCCTCAAGTTGAAAGGACCAGCTCAGCACTGGCTGAAGAGCCTCCCCGAAAACTCAATTGGAAGTTGGGAAGAGCTCGAAGATGCTTTTAGGGCTAATTTTCAAGGGACCTATGTCCGACCTCCGGATGCAGACGATCTAAGTCATATAATTCAACAGCCCAAAAGCATTAGAACAGGTTCCTCACTAAGAAGAATCAAATCATCGACTACCCGGATGCCGAAGCCTTAGCGGCTTTCAAACACAGTGTCCGGGACGAATGGCTCGCCAGACACCTCGGCCAGGAAAAACCGAGGACAATGGCAGCCCTCACAAGCCTCATGACCCGCTTTTGCGCGGGCGAAGACAGTTGGCTGGCCCGTAGCGGCACCAGCAACCCAGGCACATCCGAAGTTAGGGATGGCAATGGAAAACCACGCCACAATAAAAGCAAGCGTCGAAACAATGAAGACAGCCCAGATAACATGGTAGTAAATGCCAGATTCATGGGGCTCTCGACCCGATCAACGGAAAAAGCCATTTAAAGGCAGCAGAGACGGACCGTCCAGCCTAAACAAGATTCTAGATGGATTATGTCAGATTCATGGCACCTCCGACAAACCGGCAAATCACACCAACAGGGAATGCTGGGTCTTCAAGCAGGCCGGCAAGCTAAACGCCGACAACAAGGGGAGGGAGACACCAAGCGAAGACGAGGATGAGCCTCGCCAGCCGAACACTGGGGGACAGAAAAAATTCCCACCAAAGGTCAAAACAGTGAACATGATTCACGTAACAAAGAGGAGGAGCAAACACGCACTCTGAGACACATGCGCCATAGAGCCCGTCACCCCCAATTTCAACCCCTGGTCGGCCTGCCCGGTCACCTTTGATCGTAGGGATCACCCAACTAGTATCCGGCACAGAGGATCAGCTGCCTTGGTACTAGACCCAATAATTGACGGATACCATCTCACCCGAGTCCTTATGGACGGCGGCAGTAGTCTTAATCTGATATATCAGGACACAATCCGCAAAATGGGGATAGACCGGACAAGAATCATCCAAAGCAATACTACCTTTAAAGGAGTAATACCAGGCCCAGAGGCCCGCTGCACGGGCTCTCTAATACTAGAGGTTGTATTCGGTTCTCTCGACAACTTCCGAAGTGAAAAGTTAACCTTTGACATCGCTCCGTTTCGAAGCCGCTATCAAGCAATACTCGAAAGAATGGCCTTCGCTCATTTCAATGCAATACCACAGTACGCTTATCTTAAACTTAAGATGCCCGGTCCACGTGGCATCATCATAGTTAGCGGAAACACAGAACGTTCCTTACGTGCGGAAGAATGTGTGGCGGCTTTGGCAGCCGAACACTGAGCGACCTCTCCAACCAGAATAAATGATTGGTCGTCAAGACCGCGGACACGGCTAGATGAGTCTGGTGCACCACTAGCTGTAATAGCTCAAATAAACCTAAGGCTGGGTCGATAGATATACCCCCATGGGTGGTTCTAGGGGCTTCCCACAAGTACAAAGGACTACAGTTCGACTTGATCTTATTTAAATTGAATTTTAATGGTTTATTAAGAATAACCAATTTTTCGCACGAAAACTTTCACCTGGGCCTTTCTCTCTTACAGATGATCATCGTGCTACACCCTTCCAGGATACGGCACAACGGAGACACAGGCGCAGACATGCAGCAGGGCCCCGTTCAAAGGTTTCTTTTTAGATTAAGACCCTGTGTAAACCTTTTTTACTGTCTCTTGTTGCTTCACACCCTCAGGATACTCAACGTAACCAAGAGGGATGCTGGAGTTATTGACATTTTCGTCACGTCAGACTAATGCACGTACCTGGAAATTCAGGGCTTATTATCGAGGGCGTTACTCAGCCCAATATGCATTGTAAAGAACGAATACCTTAGGGAGTGTTCGGCGTCGCGAGTTTGGCCTTATATGCATCAGCTCTGAATCATGTCTTTGGTCAATAGTTGGGTTTGTCCGGCTCCCGTGTTTTCCTACCTTATGTTCCGCTCTATCGGCTAAGGTGGCACCGGGACAACTATTGCGATTGTGCCCTGGTTCATCTGGATGAGCACCTCAGTAGAGAAAGCCGAAAACTAACTGTCATGATAAAACGCGAGACTGGTCAACCACTTGAGGACTCAGCGGAATCTTCGCGATTCTTCCGCTTTAACGAAGGACCGGTTTCTCGGTCATGTATGTACGCGCACCATATTCGGGTAAGCGCAGAAATACCAGGGGTTATATAGTAGCCCCACTGTCAAACTCCTATGGCTAAGTGAAAGTGTTAAAGCAATATAGTCCGATTGCCTTGTTTGTCGCGCTATCACCTCCTTAATGGACCAAGACGTTGGATCAAGTGTGAATACGTGCTTTTCCAAACACCCCCGCATTATATGCGTGGGGGCTGAAGCCGATGACTGCAAACTTTCAGGTTATATACATACATAAAACGGCCGCACGGGAGGCATCATAATACTTTCAGGAAAAAGTATAAACATAGCCTTTACATTCCAAATAGCATTGTTTTTACAATTGGGATACACGTCACTCGAACATAATACTCTTCGAGCATTGAGCCTCTATTAAACGAGCGCCTTCTAGGACTTCTCCAAAATAGTGCTCGGTCGAGCCCTGGCCTACGGTCGGACCCCGGTTTGCAATAGCAGTGGCATCCATCTCTGCCCAGTATGTCTTAACACGGCAAGAGCCATCCGTGCACCCTCTATGCACGCGACCTCTTTACAGCATCGATATGAGGCACAACACCAAGGAATCGTTGCACTAAACTAAAATAACTATTCGGCCTTGGTCCTTCCGGCCAAAGATGATCCACGACAGACCTCATGGCAAGCCCGGACAACCTATGGAGCTCAGCCCACTCGGCCACTTGCTCATTTAACAGCAGCGGACGCGTCGGAGCACTGAACTGCAACCAGAACAACTTTTCCACTTCGTGATCTTTTTGATCTTTGAAAAACGCAGTCGCATCAGCACCACTCATTGCCAAATCTGAATACGTGTCTGCAGCACTCCATAATTGACCCAAAGGGGCATACTTCAGATCTCCGAACTTCGTCCGCAACAAAAAGGGCTTCCTAGCCGTGATATCTCCGGCTTGATGGAGCTCCTCCTTCGCCTCTCTGATTTCAGAACGGATTTCCTTGGTTGCTTCCATGACTCTCTTCAGGTCAGCCGCTCTCGCTTGATTTCCTTTTCAAGAAGCTCATATCGGCCGGCGGCATCTTTCAGCTCATCAGCCATCTTGGCTATTTTATCTTCACTCTTGCGATGAGCAGCCTGTTCGGCTCTTAAGTCTTCTGCTGCCTTTAGGACGGCCGCATCACTCCTCCTAGCTTGTTCCTTGGCTCGGGAAAGTTCCGCCCGAAGGGTCTCCACGGCGGCAGCTCCATCTGTAGTCACAACATATTATAGATACTAGCATCATGCTCCTCTTAATATTTGTTGACCACCCAAAAATACATACCATGTGCCTCGTCAAGCCGCTTGTTCACAAGCGCAATGTCGGCATCTGCCGCATCAAGTTGCCGGCTCAAACCGGCAAACTCAGCAGTCCAGCCAGCCACCAGACCGTCAGCCGCCTGCACATGAAAGCAGCATGATTATTACCTGGGACTATGATCCTCTGTTTGCTACATCTGGACAGCAACCAGAGTCTTAGGGGCTACTATCTGTATAGACCACACCTAGCATGTGCGGTACCGTCAAAACATTTATATATTACTTTGTGTACCTCAAAGCCTCTTAGCAGGCTCGTAAAAGCTTCATGCAACCCACTTGTGGCGGATGAGATCCTCTCAACCACCGTACTCATTAAAGTACGATGCTCCTCTGAAATAGCCGCTCTCTCCAAAAGACTCATCGGTGCGTCCGGTTGCCCACCGGACAGTCCCGGACTCTTTTTGTTGCTCTCCATAGGAGACGAATATTCCGGACTGCGGGTGGCCGAAGGGTTACCTTCTGGCCTTGGCGGATCAGGAGAAACCCTTTGTGATGACACCTCAGGGTCGTCCGCCCCAGGAGGCGGGGAGGCAGGGGGAGGCGTTTCGCTCTCCATCATCTCCGGAAGAAGATCCCCCGAAGACGAACTCTGCTGAGAAGGGCTACGAGCCGGACTGCAAGATATATGTCTCAGTTATTGTCCTTGGAGATAAAGCAGGATATATTTACCAAAAGTACTCTTGATTCACTTACAGCTTGGTGGAGGGCTGGCCCCCTTGCGGGCACTGTGTGGTAAGGACGCCCTCCGGGGTAGTGCCTCCTAGCGAAGGTTTCTTCCCTCGTTTGGAACCTTTCGTTTCCGAGTCGTCAGAGGCAGTCCTTTTCCTTTCTTGGGGAGAGGGGATTCTAGATTCTTCTCTCCAATCATCCTCCTTCGTGGAGACACTAATCCCCCCGGTTTGGACGAGTAATGCGTGAGGCCCGCTTTCGGCTTCTTTATCCCTCCCTTTATCTTCCCCTGATGGCACTTGATAAAGTGTGTGCTCGAGCATCCTGGCTAGTACAGGATCCGGTGAGCCTTCGGGAAGGGGGGCCGAACACCTGATCATCTTCGCCTTTCTTATCCAGTCCTGGCCAAGATCGATTTTTTCAAAATGATGTTGTGACAAATAAAAAGACAGCATGTTCGGCCGCAGAATTACTCACCTAGGTATCTAGACG
This sequence comes from Triticum urartu, assembly GCF_056163025.1. Classification (NCBI taxonomy): domain Eukaryota; kingdom Viridiplantae; phylum Streptophyta; class Magnoliopsida; order Poales; family Poaceae; genus Triticum; species Triticum urartu. The sequence continues at coordinate 365,084,927 of NC_141874.1, read as the reverse complement.
GTTGCAGTTGAGACCCGCATCCTCGGTGGTGTCCGGACACTTTATCCGTGATCCTAAGAACAATCCATACATCTCTTCAAGTGTCATGCCGAAGAACTGCTGAATAGCTCGTGGTCCCTCCGGGTTGAACTCCCACATACGGAGAGATCGACGTTGGCATGGCAGGACCCGACGAACTAGCATGACTTGCATTACCTTGACAAGGCTGACATCTCTCTTGAGGAGATCATGGATGTGACTCTGTAATGTCGACACGTCATTAACTGGCCCCCAGTCCAGCCCCTTGTTGACCCATGACGCCAGTTGCGGTGGGGGGGCGAACTGAAGGCGGGGGGAGCTACCCACTTAGTACTTCGAGGAGCTGTGATATAAAACCACTCCCGCTGCCATAAGGTGGACACCTTAGGGAAGGAACCCTTTGGCCATGGGGCATCGACGCCTTTGCTTATTGTGGCACCTCCGCATTCTGCGTGTCGCCCATCGATCGTCTTCGGCTTCACATTGAAGGTCTTGAGCCATAAGCCGAAGTGTGGGGTGATGCGGAGGAAGGTCTCACATACGACGATAAACGACAAGATGTGAAGGATGGAATCTGGGGCTAGATCATGGAAATCGAGCCCGTAATAGAACATAAGCCCTCTAACAAAGGGATCAAGACTAAAACCTAGCCCTCGGAGGAAGTGGGAAACAAATATGACCCTCTCGTTGGGTTCAGGAGTGGGGATGACCTGCCCTTGAGCAGGCAGCCTGTGCGAGATTTCGGCGGTCAGATACCTGGCTTCTCTTAACTTCTTGATGTCCTCCTTTGTGGCAGAAGAGGCCATCCACCGGCCTTGAAGGTTGGATCCGGACATGGTTGAAGGTCCGAAGCACTTAGCCTGAGCTTTGGGTGTTGGAACTCAAGGTGGGGGAAGGGAAGGATCGAGCACGAGAAGAAAAGGACAGAACTTGGCCCCTTTATAAAGAGGGCGAATATCACGTGTCCTCCGCGTGCCCGTTTGGAACTTGCCTAAAATCGAGGAGTCATATTAACAAACACGGTTGGGTTACCCACACCCATATTGATCAGAATCCCGTGATAGGGGGACACGATCTCTGCTTCGACAAGACGTGCCAAGAAAACCGCCTCGCAACACGTGCAATGGCAGGCAGGGAAAAACGGTTCGTAATGACCGGGCCATGGCGTGATGTCACGTTGTGAAAAGTTGTCAGCGGATTTGATTTGTGGAATAATATACTCTCTACGGTGGTATGTGGTATTTGTTTTGCAGAGTAGGACACGATCATTGTGTTCAAAATCTTCTATGGAGTATTCGGAGAAGGAACCCGCCTTGCAATGTCGAAGATAATCTGCGTGCCGGACTCATCGTCATTGAAGCCTGGTTCAGGGGCTACTGAGGGAGTCCTGGATTAGGGGGTCCTCGGACAGCCGGACTATATGCTTTGGCCGGACTGTTGGACTATGAAGATACAAGATTGAAGACCTCGTCCCGTGTCCGGGTAGGACTCTCCTTTGCGTGGAAGGCAAGCTTGGCAGTTCGGATATGTAGATCTCCTCCCTTGTAACCGACTCTGTGTAACCCTAGCCCCCTCCGATGTCTATATAAACCGGAGGGTTTAGTCCATAGGACAACAACAATCATAATCATAGGCTAGCTTCCAGGGTTTCGCCTCTACGATCTCGTCGTAGATCAACTCTTGTAATACTCATATCATCAAGATCAATCAAGCGGGACGAAGGGTATTACCTCCATCGAGAGGGCCCGAACCTGGGTAAACATCGTGTCCCCTACCTCCTGTTACCATCCGCCTTAGACGCATAGTTCGGGACCCCCTACCCGAGATCCGCCGGTTTTGACACCGACAGGGACCGCATGAGGCTTCAGGCTCCGGCTCTTCCTCCTGAGGCGCGGCGCATGATGCTCGAGCTCCTGACGGGTGACCCGATGCCAACCAACCTGCCGGAGGAGGGCTGTCTTCTATACTGCAGTTCGAACAAGGTGGAGTTTGTGAAGCAGATGCCCCTCTTTGACGAATGGGGACCGCGCCCAGGTGGCCTTGAAGGGCCTCGCGAGAGCCCCATCTTTGTGTCCCCCCTACCTGCCGCCAGCGCGACGCCCGCCCCAGGGGTGGGCGTAGGGGCGGTCGCTGTTGAGCAATGGCGGCGCTGCTGCTGAGGAACCGGCACCACTCGGGGCTCCTGAGGTGCCGTCCTCCGGGACCCTGGAGAGCCGTCTTGAGGAAGCGGTCGGGGGGTCGGCGCAGTCTGATGCTCCTGAGGCTGGAGCTCCCGAGGCCCCGGTGAACCGCCATGAGGCGAGTACCAAGGTCTCCGCGCGGTCCAGCACCCTTGAGGTCGCCTCCTCACGAGTCACACCATCCGCGTGCGGCCTTGGTGAGTGCTCCTAGGGCTTCGGACGGCTCCGACCAAACTTCGAGGTGCTTCGCAAGAGGAAGGGGTCGCCAGGCTGCATTGGTAACGCCTTCCGGCCACTGAAGCAGAGGAAGTACATTGCTATTGATGAGTGAGTACATTATCTTTGTAATTTCTTGAGCGCCGCTTCTCCACCTGACCATAGTTCTTCAGGTCCCCTTCCTCCATGGCGATGGAGTCTTCCGAGAAGCAACATTCGCCTGCTTCGGGCTCTTTGCTGACTCTGAGTGCCTCCAGTCGACCCGCCACGCGCGACGCGAGGCCTGCTGGGAAGGCAGACGCGCCAGCCTGGCGTCTTGACCCCGCGCTCTTGTCGTCCCTCCTTCGCGGCTCGTCCTGGGATGCGGGGAGTGTGCCGAGGGGCCCTCCAATGGTGTTTGCCCGCAGCTGGGCGACCTCAGTCCTGGCCTCACCTCTGAGTGTCTAGGCCCCGCCCCACTGGGCCTGCGCCGAGGTCCGGAGGGCGGCCGGAAGGGCACCGGCCTCCAGCCCCGTGCCGAGGGCAGACGAGCCGCTTCGAACTTCTCCAACACAGCTTGACGCAGAGGACGAACTCAGCCACGTGTTCGATCTTGCACACGAGCGCAGAGTAGTCTGTCATGAGCTCTTCCGGGAGGCGATGGGTGCACTGAGCCGGCTCGGAGAAGAGCTTGTGGGCGTTGGCGCCCACCTTGAAACCGAAGGCCTTTGGCTGGCGGGCGAATGGCATCAGCTGAAGGTGGCCATCGACCTTGGGCGTCTCCAGCACAAACGCGCCAATGCGAAGGCCGAGGCGTCCCTTGCTACCTCGCGCGAGGCCAGCGCCCGGTCCCTGGAGGAGGCCAGGGAAGCCGACCGTTGCCGCGAGGCCACAGAGAAACGTGAAGGGGAGCTCTGGGCTCCGAAGGCCTCCCTGGAGCGGCAGGTCGAGGCGCGCAGGGCCACCTTGGCGTCGATGAAGGGGGCGCCTTCCAACGAGGAGGAGATCTTGAAGCGCGAGGAGGCACTGGTGCTGGAGGCCACAGAGCGCAGCCTCGAGCTCAAACGGCTTGAGACGAGGGAGCGCCAGGTTGCCCAAGCGGAGGACGCAGCCACCGCGCGTGAAGCCAGGATCCAGGAGGAGGTCGATCGCAGGGTGGCGGAGGCTCGAGCAGATCTTGCCAGCAGATACGACCTGAAGCTGAAGCTCGAGGAGCCGAAGCTGAGGGCAGAACCACCGCCCTCAGGTCAAGGTTGGATGAAGCGGAACGGCGCGAGAAGGACGCTGCAACGGCCCTGGTCTCCGTCCAGGCCGAGTTGGCCTCCGCCCGTGCCGAACTGCTCCCGCTCCAGCGGTGGGTTGCTGATGCTGAGTCCCTCACGCAGCAAAGCAGGGAGGAAGCGCTCCGCCGGCAGATATTACTACGCGAGCATACTCCCATGCTCCGGGCCCTCAGGGTGAGGGCCAACCAAGTGTTGGGTGCCATCTGGGACGAACACGCCCCTCACCCCCATGCAGAGACCTATGCCAGCCATCTTTGCTTCTTCACCGATGTCGTGACCTGCCTAGAGGATCGGGCTGAGAGGGCTCACGAACTCGTGGACGAAAAGAGCCGAGGCCTCCTTGGATGCTCGTTCTCCCGCGTCTTCAGCAATCTTCAGAATGCCGACCCCAACTTCGACTTCGACGCTGCCATCGCCCCAGTGCCCGGGGCTATCCGAGACAACCTGGCGCGCTGGTTGGTGATAACGTGGATGCTCTAGTCAGAGCTTTCGCTTCCGATGATGACGCAGTGGTGGTCGTGGCGGATGAAGGTAGTGTGGTTGATGATGGTGAAGACGACGCTGGCGACGACGCCGGTAGCATGTTCGGGAGCGATTCGGAGGATGTTGCGAGCGACATGTCCGGTTGAGCCCGCGCTCCTTGTCTTGAACCTGCGCGCAAAAGCTTGGGCACAACTTTTCAAGATGTAAGAGCATTTTGGGGAGGAGGAGCCCCTCATGTAATTAGACTATTGTTTTATTTCCTAAGCCAGACTTAAGGCGTGCTTTTGCGAGTTCTCAAGTTCTTCTGCGAGTTTGCTGCATTGACTTACCTCAGTCTAGGCAGGCCTCAGACTGGTCTTGTAGTTGTGGATGTGCATTTGTCCCGAGGGGATTCCTTCGCGGGCTTCTGAGGAGCCTGCTAGTCTGCCTAAGAGGGCCTCTCAAGAGACGAGCGTTAGATCACGGCGAGGTGTGCGCGCATACCACGCCCAGCCCCTGCTCGTGAGGTGCTTGTAAGGGGGGGCAGCAGGCGCTGGCCTCGAAACAAGGCACGGAGCCTGAAAACTAAGAAATCAACACGAACGAGAAAAGATGCCCCCCATGCTTGCCAATGAAAATACAACTTCAAGTTCAAATCCAAAAAGGCGGCAAATCGAGTTACAGAAAAGGGGTTGAAAGCAAATGGCCGCGTCCGGCACCTAGCTAGTCTTCTTGTCTTCTCACCAGCGCGGAGCCTAGTGCTTTCACTAGTCGTGAGCATAGTCATTGGGGGACAGTGTCGACGGCCAGCACTGAGGATGGTGCTTCCACTAGGTGGTGGGCGGGAGCCCCCGAGGCCCGAGGGCGGCTCTCCGGAGACTCTGGGGCGTGTACAGCCCCACTCATTATTATGTGAGAGTGTCACGGGCGAAGACCTTCATAGGCGTGAGCCTTGCTTCATATCGCTAGACGAGGGGCCCGCCTTGCACCACGCTCGACCACCGTTGGTGCGTCCGGAAACCAGGACAATGCCAAGGGGCAAAGGGGACGCTTGCGACGCCCTCGGCGACCACGGGCCCTATGCCGGGGGGAGGGCTCGCCGGCGCCTCCCCGGCAGAGGACCTACCTCCAGGCGATGCCTTGCCCCGCGCGACATGAGGGAGGGCCTTGCTCTGGACCCCTTCCGTGCGGCCCCTAGCACGCTGCCCCTAGCTGGAGTGGGGCTGCCGCGCTAGGGTCGCCATCCGCCGCTGCGGCCTGGTCCACCTGCGACCCATGGTTAGCATAAGCCTGCTCCTGAGATACCAGTGGTACCCTGCGGTTGTTGTCATTGGTGGTGGCGGCGGGGCTCCTAGGTGGCTAATGGAAGGCCTCGACTTCCAGCATCTCTTCTTCCCAGCTCGGCTCCTGGAACATGCAGGGGTCATCCTATGGCTTGTACTCTCGATCCACCATGCGGGGCACATAGGCTTCCTGAGCTGCCTCTCCGGAACCTCCGTCAAGACGCCATGTGCCCCATGCCGCCAAGCCTGGTGCGCCTCCCTAGTGGCTGTAGGGTGGTGCCCCATTGGGGCCGTGAGGAGCAACGCCCGCACCTATGCCACCCGAGGGAGGCAAAGGCGTGGCCGGATGTCTGGCACCGTTGGTCGTGCCCGTGCTGCCGAGCCCTCCCGGTGCACCTGGGAGCACGCGGGTGCGACGAGGCCCGGTGTGCGACCTGGCCACAACTTGAGATGTAAGTAGGGAGCAAAAAGGTGGCGTACCCCTGGTTGCAGCATCCAACAGCTCAGCGACGTGTTCCAGCAATGCATCGAGGTCGCTCTCCATCAGCCGGCACCGCAGTAGCTCCCGCACCACCACAAGCGCGGCTCGCATGTTTGCCTGTTCCCGTCGGGTGTGTGGCGACGTCACTGCCGCGTAACTTGAGGATCTTGCGACGGCCCTCGCGCGCCGCGGTGTGAGGGTGGAGGCATCAGTCTGCGCCGCCCGCGTCCCGCGGCATTCGGCGGTGTGCGGGCCACCTGGAGTGCAGAGTTGAGGTCTCCTTGGGCGGACGGTGCCGCCCTGACGAGCCAAGCAGCCCAATGGTCGACGTTGGTCCTTGGGTCGCCAGACATCGAGACCGCGGGGTGTTGGCGGATCAGCTGACGGAAAAGAGGCTTCGGCGCACCCCTACCTGGCGCGCCAAATGTCGGATCATGGGTTCCGGAAAACCCTTGAGGTTCGAACACTGGGGTGCGCATGAAGATCTCTCTCTCTCTCTCACTCGCTCACTCTCGCAATGATCTCTAGGCCTAGCTCGCCGAACCCAAGGAACAAGAGACACGAGAGTTTATACTGGTTTGGGCCACCATTGTGGTGTAATACCCTACTCTAGTGTGGTGTGGTGGATTGCCTCGTGGGCTAAGGATGAACTAGTACAAAGGATGAACAGCCTCCTGAGGAGAGGTGTTCTTGAGCTCGATGAGCTTGTGTGTGTGAGGATGGTATGAATGATCCTCCCTGCTAAGGTGGTGGCTATTCCTATTTATAGAGGCCCTGGTCCTCTTCCCAAATGTTTAGGCGGGAAGGGATCCCACAATGGCCAATTTTGAAGGGAGACAACTAGTACAAGTTATCCTAACAAAAGGTGGTCTTCGCCTGCCAAAGGCTCTGGTGGTGACGCCGTCGTGGGCTCAGCGGTCACCTCCGTCCTGCCGGTCTTGGTCTTATTGCACCGATATGGAAACCTTTGCCTGATGCCTCAGGACACCTCGCCTGCGCTTGCCTCTTTAGCACAAAAGAGGAAACTGGCACCCTGCGCCCGCTGGCGCCCGCCTGGCCTTGGTCATCATGGCTCACGTCACGCGAACCTCGCGAGGTGCCCCTTGCATAGATATCTCCGCTCCTCGGGAGCCGGCCTAAGGAGGCCGCCCTGGAGGAGGTCTTGGTGTCGCTCGCCTCGTGAGGCTTGGCCCGTCGCGAGGGTCTTGAGTGGTTGTTGGTGAAGATGGGCCAAACCAGGCCGCCGGATGAGCCATGCCCTGGGCCGCAGGCAGGCAAGTCTGGGTGCCCCCGTTCCTAGGATGCCGACAGTTATCGGAACCCCCTGGGGAAGTTATGGGCCTTAATGGGCCATAAGGGAGTAGGAGAGGGTAGCCCACAAGGTGCCCCCCCCAAGGGAGTCTGAATTTGACTAGGGGGAGGGGTGCAGCTCCCTCTTTCCTCTCCCTCTCCATCTCCCTCTCCCTCTCCTTCCCTCTTTCCCCTCTTGGAATAGGAAAGGGGGTCCAACTAGGATTGGGAATCCTAGTTGGGCTCCCCCATTGGCGCGCGCCCTCATGGCCGCCGACCTCCTCCCTCTCCTCCTTTATATATGGTGGCGGGGGCACCCCAAAGACACACCAAGATTTGTCTTAGCCGTGTGCGGTGCCCCCCTCCATAGTTTACCACCTCGGTCATATTGTCATAGTGCTTAGGTGAAGCCCTACGCGGATCACAGCACCAACACCGTCGCCATGCAGTCGTGCTAACGAAACTCTCCATCGACCCTCTACTGGATCAAGAGCTCGAGGGACGTCATCGTGCTGAATGTGTGCTGAACACGGAGGTGTCATACGTTCGGTACTTGGATTGGTTGGATCATGAAGACGTTCGACTACATCAACCGCGTTAGCATAACGCTTCCGCTTTCGGTCTACGAGGGTACGTGGACACACTCTCCCCTCTCGTTGATATGCATCTCCTAGATAGATCTTGCATGATCGTAGGAATTTTTTTTGAATTACTACGTTCCCCAACAGTGGTATCCGAGTCAGGTCTATGCATAGATGATATGCATGAGTAGAACACAAAGAGTTGTGGGTGATAATAGTCAAACTGCTTACCACCAACGTCTTACTTTGATTCGGCGGGATTGTTGGATGAAGCGGTTCGAACCGACATTACATGACCGCGTTCATGAGACTGGTTCTACCGACGTGCTTTGCACACAGGTGGCTGGCGGGTGTCTGTTTCTCCAACTTTAGTTGAATTGAGTTTGACTACGGTCGGTCCTTGTTGAAGGTTAAAACAGCACACTTGACGAAAAATCGTTGTGGTTTTGATGCATAGGTAAGAACATTTCTTGCTAGAAGCCCGTAGCAGCCATGTAAAACTTGCAACAACAGAGTAGAGGGCGTCTAACTTGTTTTTGCAGGGCATGTTGTGATGTGATATGGTCAAGACTTCATGAGATATAAATTGTTGTATGAGATGACCATGTTTTGTAATAGTTATCGGCAACTGGAAGGAGCCATATGGTTGTCGCTTTATTGTATGAAATGCAATCGTCATGTAATTGCTTTACTTTATCACTAAGCGGTAGCGATAGTCATAGTAGCAATAGTTGGCGAGACGACAATGACGCTACGATGGAGATCAAGGTGTCAAGCCGGTGACAATGCAGATCATGACGGTGCTTTGGAGATGGATATCAAAGGCACAAGATGATGATGGCCATATCATGTCACATATTTTGATTGCATGTGATGTTTATCCTTTATGATCTTATTTTGCTTAGTACAACGGTAGAATTATAAGATGATCCCTCACTAAATTTCAAGGAACAAGTGTTCTCCCTGAGTATGCACCGTTGCTACAGTTCATCATGCCAAGACACCATATGATGATTGGGTGTGATAAGCTCTACGTTCACATACAACGGGTTCAAGCCAGTTTTGCACGTGCAGAATACTCAGGTTAAACTTGACGAGCCTGGCATATGCAGATATGGCCTCGGAACACTGAGACCGAAAGGTCGAACATGAATCATATAGTAGATATGATCAACATAGTGATGTTCACCATTGAAAACTACTCCATCTCACGTGATGATCAGACATGGTTTAGTTGATATGGATCACGTGATCATTTAGATGACTAGAGGGATGTCTATATAAGTGGGAGTTCCTTAGTAATATGATTAACTGAACTTTAATTTATCATGAACTTAGTACCTGATAGTTTTTTTGCATATCTATGTTGTTGTAGATCAATGGCTCGTGCTACCGTTCCCTTGAATTTTAATGCGTTCCTAGAGGAAGCTAAGTTGAAAGATGACGGTAGCAACCACACGGACTGGGTCCGTAACTTGAGGATTATCCTCATTGTTGCACGGAATAATTACGTCCTGGAAGCACCGCTAGGTGCAAGACCCGCTGTAGGAGCAACTCCGGATGTTATGAATGCCTGGCAGAGCAAAACTGATGACTACTCGATAGTTCAGTGTGCCATACTTTATGGCTTAGAATCGGGACTTCAAAGACGTTTTGAACGTCATGGAGCATATGAGATGTTCCAGGAGTTGAAGTTAATATTTCAAGCAAATGCCCGAGTTGAGAGATATGAAGTATCCAACAAGTTCTACACCTGCAAAAATGGAGGAGAATAGTTCTATCAGTGAACACATACTCAGAATGTCTGGGTACCATAACCACTTGACTCAGCTGGGAGTTAATCTTCCTGATGATAGTGTCATTGACAGAGTTCTTCAATCACTGCCAGCAAGCAATAAAGGCTTCGTGATGAACTATAATATGCAAGGGATGGAAAAGACAATTCCCAAGATCTTTGCGATGCTAAAGGTTGTGGAGGTAGAAATCAAGAAGGAGCATCAAGTGTTGATGGTGAACAAGACCACTAGTTTCAAGAAAAAGGGCAAAGGGAAGAAGGGGAACTTCAAGAAGAATAGCAAGCCAGTTGTTGCTCAAGGGAAGAAGCCCAAGTCTGGACCTAAGCCTGAAACTAAGTGCTTCTACTGCAAAGGGACTGGTCACTGGAAGCGGAACTGCCCCAAGTATTTGGCGGATAAGAAGGATGGCAATGTGAAAGGTATATTTGATATACATGTTATTGATGTGTACCTTACTAATGCTCGTAGTAGCGCCTGGGTATTTGATATTGGTTCTGTTGCTCATATTTGCAACTCGAAACAAGGGCTACGGATTAAACGAAGATTGGCTAAGGACGAGGTGACGATGTGTGTGGGAAATGGTTCCAAAGTCGATGTGATCGCCGTCGGCACGCTACCTCTACATCTACCATCAGGATTAGTTTTAGACCTAAATAATTGTTATTTGGTGCCAGCGTTGAGCATGAACATTATAGCTGGATCTTGTTTGATGCGAGACAGTTATTCATTTAAATCAAAGAATAATGGTTGTTCTATTTATATCACTTTTATGGTCATGCACCCTTGATGAGTGGTCTATTTTTGTTGAATCTCGATTGTAGTGATACACATATTCATAATATTGAAGCCAAAAGATGCAAAGTTAATAATGATAGTGCAACTTATTTTTGGCACTGCCGTTTAGGTCATATTGGTGTAAAGCTCATGAAGAAACTCCATGCCGATGGGCTTTGGAATCAATGCTTGCGAACCATGCCTCATGGGCAAAATGACTAAGACTCCATTCTCAGGAACAATGGAGCGAGCAATAGACTTATTGGAAATAATACATACTAATGTATGCGGTCCGATGAGTGTTGAAGCTCGCGGCGGGTATCGTTATTTTCTGACCTTCACAGATGATTTGAGCAGATATGGGTATATCTACTTAATGAAACATAAGTCTGAAACATTTGAAAAGTTCAAAGAATTTCAGAGTGAAGTGGAAAATCATCGTAACAAGAAAATAAAGTTTCTACGATCTGATCGTGGAGGTGAATATTTGAGTTATGAGTTTGGTCTTCATTTGAAGCAATGTGGAATAGTTTCACAACTCACGCCACTTGGAACACCACAGCGTAATGGTGTGTCCGAACGTCGTAACCGTACTTTATTAGATATGGTGCGATCTATGATGTCTCTTACTGATTTACCGCTATCGTTTTGGGGTTATGCTTTAGAGACGGCTGCATTCACATTAAATAGGGCACCATCTAAATCCGTTGAGATGACACCATATGAACTGTGGTTTGGGAAGAAACCTAAGCTGTAGTTTCTTAAAGTTTGGGGTTGCGATGCTTATGTGAAAAAGCTTCAACCTGATAAACTCGAACCCAAATCAAAGAAATGTGTCTTCATAGGATACCCAAAGGAGACTGTTGGGTACACCTTCTATCACAGATTCGAAGGCAAGATATTCGTTGCTAAAATGGGTCCTTTCTAGAGAAGGAGTTTCTCTCAAAAGAGGTGAGTGGGAGGAAAGTAGAACTTGATGGGGTAATTGTACCTTCTCCCGAATTGGAAAGTAGTTCATCACAGAAATCGGTTCTAGTGATTCCTACACCAATCAGTGAGGAAGCTAATGATGATGATCATGAAACTTCAGATCAAGTTACTATCGAACCTCGTAGGTCAACCAGAGTATGATCCGCACCAGAGTGGTACGGTAATCCTGTTCTGGAGATCATGTTACTTGACCATGACGAACCTACGAACTATGAGGAAGCGATGATGAGCCCAGATTCTGCGAAATGGCTTGAGGCCATGAAATATGAGATGGGATCCATGTATGAGAACAAAGTGTGGACTTTGGTTGACTTGCCCGATGACCGACAAGACATAGAGAATAAGTGGATCTTCAAGAAGAATACTGACGTTGACGGTAATATTACTGTCTACAAAGCTCGACTTGTTGCGAAAGGTTTTCGACAAGTTCAAGGAGTTGACTACGATGAGACCTTCTCACCCGTAGCGATGCTTAAGTCTGTCCGGATCATGTTAGCAATTGCCGCATTTTATGATTATGAAATTTGGCAAATGGATGTCAAAACTGCATTCCTTAATGGATATCTTAAAGAAGAGATGTATATGATGCAACCAGAAGGTTTTGTCGATCCTGAAGGTGCTAACAAAATGTGCAAGCTCCAGTGATACATTCATGTGAACGAAATATGCCCTAGAGGCAATAATAAAGTTGTTATTTATATTTCCTTATAACATGATAAATGTTTATTATTCATGCTAGAATTGTATTAACCGGAAACTTAGTACATGTGTGAATACATAGACAAACAAAGTGCCCCTAGTATGCCTCTACTTAACTAGCTCGTTAATCAAAGATGGTTAAGTTTCCTGACCATAGACATGTGTTGTCATTTGATGAACAGGATCACATCATTAGAGAATGATGTGATGGACAAGATCCATCTGTTAGCTTAGCATAATGATCGTTTAGTTTTATTGCTATTGCTTTCTTCATGACTTATACATATTCCTTTGACTATGAGGTTATGTAACTCCCGAATACCGGAGGAACACTTTGTGTGCTATCAAACGTCACAACGTAACTGGGTGATTATAAGGATGATCTACAAATGTCTCTAAAGGTGTTTGTTGAGTTGGCATAGATCGAGATCAGGATTTGTCACTCCATGTATCGGAGAGGTGTCTCTGGGTCGTCTCAGTAATGCACATCACTATAAGCCTTGTAAGCAATGTAACTAATGAGTTAGTTATGGGATGATGCATTACAGAACGAGTAAAGAGACTTGCCGGTAACGAGATTGAACTAGGTATGATGATACCAATGATCGAATCTCGGGCAAGTAACATACCGATGACAAAGGGAATAACGTATGTTGTTATGCAGTTTGATCGATAAAGATCTTCGTAGAATATGTAGGAGTCAATATGAGCATACAGGTTCCGCTATTGGTTATTGACCGGAGATGTGTCTCGATCATGTCTACATAGTTCTCGAACCCGTAGGGTCCGCACGCTTAATGTTCGATGACGATTTGTCTTATGAGTTATGTGTTTTGGTGATCGATGTTTGTTCGGTGTCCCGGATGAGATCATGGACATAATGAGGAGTCTCGAAATGGTCGAGAGGTAAGGATTGATATATTGGAAGGTTATATACGGACACCGGAATGGTTTGGAAAAAGATCGGGGATTTTTCGGAGTACCGGGAGGTGGTTACTGGACCCCCCCCCCGGGAAAGTTATTGGGCCTAATGGGCCATAGTGGAGGAGAGGAGGCAGGCCACAGGAGGTGGGGCGCGCCCCCTTGCCCCAATCCAAATTGTACAAGGGGAGAGGGTGTGGCCCCCCTCTTTCCTTCTCCCTCTCCCTCCTTTCCCCTTTCCCCCTCTCCGTTGGAAGGAAAGGGGGGCTGAATCCTACTAGGTTTGGAGTCTTAGTAAGACTCCCCCCCCCCTTGGCGCGCCTCCCCCTTGGCCGACCTCCTCCTCCCCCCTCCTTTATTTACGTGGTCATAGGGCACCCCAAAGGCACAACATCAATTGTCTTAGCCGTGTGCGGTGCCCCCCTCCACAGTTTACCACCTCGGTCATATTGTCGTACTGCTTAGGCGAAGCCCTGCGCGGATCACATCATCAACACCATCACCACACCGTCGTGCTGAAGAAACTCTCCCTCGACCCTCTACTAGATCAAGAGCTCGAGGGACGTCATCGTGCTGAACGTGTGCTGAACACGGAGGTGCCGTACGTTCGGTACTTGGATCGCTTGGATCGTCAAGACATTCGACTACATCAACCGCGTTACTAAACGCTTCCGCTTTCGGTCTACGAGGGTACATGGACACACTCTCCCATCTCGTTGCTATGCATCTCCTAGATAGATCTTGCGTGATCATAGGTATTTTTTTTGAATTACTATGTTCCCCAACATTATGGACTAGTGCAAGCCTCTCGGAGTTGGAATATACGCTTTGATAGTGTGATCAAAGCATATGGTTTTATACAGACTTTTAGAGAAGCTTGTATTTACAAGAAAGTGAGTGGGAGCTTTGTAGCATTTCTAATATTATATGTGGATGACATATTGTTGATTGCAAATAATACAGAATTTCTAGATAGCAAAAAAGGATACTTGAATAAGAAATTTTCAATGAAAGACCTCGGTGAAGCTGCTTATATATTAGGCATCAAGATCTATAGAGATAGATCAAGACGCTTAATTGGACTTTCACAAAGCACATACCTTGATAAAGTTTTGAAGAAGTTCAAAATGGATCAATGAAAGAAAGGGTTCTTGCCTTTGTTACAAGGTGTGAAGTTGAGTCAGATTCAATGCCCGACCAGTGCAGAAGATAGAGAGAAAATGAAAGTCATTCCCTATGCCTCAGCCATAGGTTATATCATGTGTGCAATGTTGTGTACCAGACCTGATGTGTGCCTTGCTATAAGTTTAGCAGGGAGGTACCAAAGTAATCCAGGAGTGCATCACTGGACAGCGGTCAAGAACATCCTGAAATGCCTGAAAAGGACTAAGGATATGTTTCTCGTTTATGGAGGTGACAAAGATCTTGTCGTAAATGGTTACGTCGATGCAAGCTTTGACACTAATCTGGATGACTCTAAGTCACAAACCAGATACGAATTTATATTGAATGGTGGAGCTGTCAGTTGGTGCAGTTCCAAGCAAAGCGTCGTGGCAGGATCTACGTGTGAAGCGGAGTACATAGCTGCTTCGGAAGCAGCAAATGAAGGAGTCTGGATGAAGGAGTTCAGATCTAGGTGTAATACCTAGTGCATCGGGTCCAATGAAAATCTTTGGTGACAATACTGGAGCGATTGCCTTAGCGAAGGAATCCAGATTTCACAAGAGAACCAAACACATCAAAAGACATTTCAATTCCATCCGCGATCAAGTCAAGGAGGGAGACATAGAGATTTGCAAGATGCATATAGATCTGAATGTTGCAGACCCGTTGACTAAGCCTCTCTCATGAGCAAAACATGATCAGGACCAAGACTCCATGGGTGTTAAAATCATTACTATGTAATCTAGATTATTGACTCTAGTGCAAGTGGGAGACTGAAGGAAATATGCCCTAGAGGCAATAATAAAGTTGTTATTTATATTTCCTTATATCATGATAAATGTTTATTGTTCATGCTAGAATTGTATTAACCGGAAACATTGTACATGTGTGAATACATAGACAAACACAGTGTCCCTAGTATGCCTCTACTTGACTAGCTCGTTAATCAAAGATGGTTAAGTTTCCTGACCATAGACATGTGTTGTCATTTTATCAATGAGATCACATCATTAGAGGATGATGTGATGGACAAGACCCATCCGTTAGCTTAGCATAATGATCGTTTAGTTTTATTGCTATTGCTTTCTTCATGACTTATACATGTTCCTCTGACTATGAGATTATGCAACTCCCGAATACTGGAGGAACACCTTGTGTGCTATCAAACATCACAACGTAACTGGGTGATTATAAAGATGTTCTACAGGTGTCTCCAAAGGTGTTTGTTGAGTTGGCATAAATCAAGATTAGGATTTGTCACTCCGTGTATCGGAGAGGTATCTCTAGGCCCTCTCGGTAATGCACATCACTATAAGCCTTGCAAGCAATGTGACTAATGAGTTAGTTGCGGGATGATGCATTACGGAACGAGTAAAGAGACTTGCCGTTAATGAGATTGAACTAGGTATGATGATACTGACGATCGAATCTCGGGCAAGTAACATACCGATGACAAAGGGAATAACGTATGTTATGCGGTTTGACCGATAAAGATATTCGTAGAATATGTAGGAGCCAATATGAGCATCCAGGTTCCTCTATTGGTTATTGACCAGAGATGTGTTCCGGTCACGTCTACATAGTTCTCGAACCCATACGGTCCGCACGCTTAACGTTCGATGACGATTTGTATTATGAGTTATGTGTTTTGGTGACCGAAGTTTGTTTCGGAGTCCCGTATGAGATAACAGACATGACGAGGAGTCTCGAAATGGTCGAGAGGTAGAGATTGATATATTGGATGAAGGTATTCGGACACCGGAAAGGCTTCGGGACGTTTCGGATATTTATCGGGGAACCCAGGGGTTACCGGAACCCCCGGGGAAGTTATGGGCCTTAATGGGCCATAAGGGAGTAGGAGAGGGCAGCCCGTAGGGTGCCCCCCCAAGGGAGTTTGAATTGGACTAGGGGAGGGGGTGCGGTCCCCTCTTTCCTCTCCCTCTCCCTCTCCTTCCCTCTTTCCTCCTCTTGGAATAGGAAAGGGAGTCCAACTAGGTTGGGAATCCTAGTTGGGCTCTCCCTTGGCGCGCCCCCTCATGGACGCCGGCCTCCTCCCTCTCCTCCTTTATATACGGGGGCGGGGGGCACCCCAAAGACACACCAAGATTTATCTTAGCCGTGTGCGGTTCCCCCTCCATAGTTTACCACCTCGGTCATATTGTCGTAGTGCTTAGGCGAAGCCCTGCGCGGATCACATCACCAACACCGTCACCACGCCGTCGTGCTGACGTAACTCTCCCTCAACCCTCTACTGGATCAAGAGCTCGAGGGACGCCATCGTGCTGAATGTGTGCTAAACACGAAGGTGCCGTATGTTCGGTACTTAGATCGGTTGGATCGTGAAGACGTTCGACTACATCAACCGTGTTAACATAATGCTCCCGCTTTCGGTCTACGAGGGTACGTGAACACACTCTCCCCTCTCGTTGCTATGCATCTCCTGGATAGATCTTGCGTGATCGTAGGAAATTTTTCGAATTACTACGTTCCCCTACAGTTAGTGTGCTTGAGACGCCAGCTGTGGACTGTAGCCGATGCACCTTCTCGCGTAAGCCATAGGCGTACTATACACCGACAGTGCTCCAGGATATTTTGTGCTGCATCTCACACGGTTGGTGATAATAAACTGTGTGGTATCTACTTGATTTTTCATCTTGAGTTGAATACATAATAGGGTCAAAGCGGCAATGGACGGTGTTTGAATTGCTAGACCTTTTATCTGCAGTGAACATGCAACTATATGTGTGTAGTATAAGAATTGGAATTATTTAGGGTTCATTTGAACATTTTACACACTAAATTCTAGTAAATCCAAAGCTTCTCTGAAATTCATGAAACTTGGCATGTTGTCATGGAGCGGCATCAACATGCCATGGTAAATTTTTTGTCCCATTTGGGGCAGGTTTTGGTATATGCTTTTCACAAACCAGAGCTTCTCACAACAAGCCTGATGGTTTCGGTAGGGAACGTTTCACCTTTCTGGACGAAACGATATCGATTGCCCCTTCTCGATTTCAATTTTTTTCCTAGTATCAACATAGAACCACAGGAGTGTTGTGTCTCTTTTTGGGATTTTTCGGGGTTCATTTGGACATTTTTATGCATTAATTGAGTTTTCAATTCATTTATGTGCATAATTAAAATTTGAACTACATGCACATGCTCTAATGCATATAAATTAGTTGAAAATTCAAATTTGTGTCCTTGGTTGCATGCTTAGGTCCCATGCAAGAAATGGGAATGAATGTCAAACACCCTGCCACCGTCACTCGGCCGCAAACATTGAGATACCTTGTTTTTAAATTCTAGTAGATCCAAAACTCGTCTGAAATTCATGAAACTTGGCATGTTTTCATGGAGCGGCATCAACATGCCATGGTTAATTTTTTGTCCCATTTGGGGCAGGTTTCGCGATATGCTTCTCACAAACCAGAGCTTCTCACAAGAAGCCTGATGGTTTCGGTAGGGAACGTTTCACCTTTCTCGACGAAACGATATCCATTGCCTCTTCTCGATTTCAATTTTTTTCCTAGTGTCAACATACAACAACAGGAGTGTTGTGTCACTTTTTGGGACTTTTCGGGGTTCTTTTGGACATTTTTATGCATTAATTGAGTTTTCAATGCATTTATGTGCATAATTCAAATTTGGACTACATGCACATGCTCTAATGCATATAAATTAGTTGAAAATTCAAATATATGTCCTTGGTTGCATGCTTAGGTCCCATGCAAGAAATGGGAATGAATGTGAGCCACCCTGCCACCGTCACTCAGCTGCAAACATTGAGATACCTTGTTTTTAAATTCTAGTGAATCCAAAACCTGTCTGAAATTCATGAAACTTGGCATGCTATCTTGTAGTGGCATCAACATGGCGTGGTAAAATTTTTGTCCCATTTGGGGAAGGTTTGGGTATATGCTTCTCACAAACTAGAGCTTCACACAACAAGCATGATCATTTTGGTAGGGAACGTTTCACCTTTGGGGACGAAACGATATCCATTGCCTCTTATTGCTTCCAAAAAAATTTATCGTGTCAACGTAGAACAACAGGAGTGTTGTGTCAATTTTTTGATTTTTCGGGGTCCGTTTGGACATTTTTACGCGTTAACCGAGTTTTCAATGCATTCATGTGCATAATTCAAATTTGAACTACATGCACATGCTCTAATGCATATAAATTGGTTGGAAATTCAAATCTATGTCCTCGGTTGCATGCTTAGGTCCCATGCAAGAAATGGGAATGAATGTCAAACGCCCTGCCACCGTCACTCGGCCGCAAACATTGAGATACCTTGTTTTTAAATTATAGTAAATCCAAAACTCGTCTGAAATTCATGAAACTCAGCATGCTATCATGGAGCAGCATCAAAATGTCATGGTAAAATTTTTGTCCCATTTGGGGCAGGTTTCGCGATATGCTTCTCACAAACCAGAGCTTCTCACAAGAAGCCTGATGGTTTCGGTAGGGAACATTTCACCTTTCTGGACGAAACGATATACATTGCCTCTTCTCGATTTCAATTTTTTTCCTAGTGTCAACATAGAACAACAGGAGTGTTGTGTCAATTTTTGGGATTTTTGGGGTTCGTTTGGACATTTTTATGCATTAATTGAGTTTTCAATGCATTTATGTGCATAATTCAAATTAGAACTACATGCACATGCTCGAATGCATATAAATTGGTTGAAAATTCAAATATGTGTCCTTGGTTGCATGCTTAGGTCCCATGCAAGAAATGGGAATGGATGTCAAACACCCTGCCACCGTCACTCGGTCGCAAACATTGAGATACCTTGTTTTTAAATTCTAGTAAATCTAAAACTCGTCTGAAATTCATGAAACTTGGCATGCTATCATGGAGCAGCATCAACATGCCGTGGTAAAAATTTTGTCCTGTTTGGGGCAGGTTTGGGTATATGCTTCTCACAAACCAGAGCTTCTCACAACAAGCTTGATTGTTTCGGTAGGGAACGTCCCACCTTTGGGGACGAAACGATATTCATTGCCTCTTATTGCTTTCAAAAAAGTTCTCGTGTCAACATAGAACAACAGGAGTGTTGTGTCAATTTTTGTGATTTTTTGGCGTTCGTTTGGACATTTTTATGCATTAACTGAGTTTTCAATGCATTTATGTGCATAATTCAAATTTGAACTACATGCACATGCTCCAGTGCATATAAATTGGTTGAAAAATCAAATCTTTGTCCTTTGGTGCATGCTTAGATCCAATGCAAGAAATGGGAATGAATTTCAAACATCAGGGAATCGTTGATTGCCGGCAAAACGTTGAGATACTTTGTTTTTAAATTCTAATAAATCCAAAACTCATCTAAAATTCATGAAACTTGGCATGCTATCATGGAATGGCACCCAACATGATGTGGTGTTTTTCGTGTCCATTTGAGAGAAGGCGCACTCGAATAACAGCCAACAAAGGCATTTTGAAAAAATAGTTGCCACTTTAATATCTCAAACGTTTGTATAATTCAAACCGTGTGCGTTCTGTTAACCATTCATGTGAAGCCACGTGTCTTGGTTTTAATAGCTATAGGAGGTGTCGTGCGGACAGTTGCTTGACCTTGACTGAACGGGAGGCGTGCGAGCGCAGTCCGGTGTGCAGGCTGATCGAGAGGCCTGCAAGCTGTCCTCCAATGCGTAGGCTCATCGAGAAGCGTGTGAGCTGTACGCTGCACAGGCTCACTGGGAAGCGAGCCCTTTGACTTCCATGGTCGCCCGCCTTCCTCTCCATTAATGGCGCCCGAGCCGCTGCTTAATATGGGCGGCCTTACTGTTCGCCTCCCATTCCCCTCCCTCCCGCAGACCTCACCAATGCCATGGCGCAGAAGGATGATCTGCCACTAGTCTTCAAGTTTGGTGAAGTCGACTCCAAGCCAGAGGAGATAGAAAATAAGGAGGAATGGGGCCTCATGGACATGACCCAGAATGAGTTGGCCGTGGCGGTTGCTGGCCCCGCTCCCATCCCCACGCCCGTGCCAACGACCATCCCCGTAGCATTGACGGGCTGGTCGTCGAGCACTATCGCAGAGCTGGAAGCCGCGGGCGTCAGCAAGGTCTCCGCGGGTTTAAGTCTATGACGAATATGTGACTCCGAGTGCTCCTCACCCATGCGGTTCGAATCTGACTTGATCAAACTTTGTGATGTAGCATGAATAGAGTTTGAGACGAGAAAAGCATAGATAGCTAGAGGAGGTTCTTAGGCATTCTTGTCCATCCATTTGGCAAAATAAGAAGAGCCAAACAATCAAAGCAACAAATGGATGTCCTCGAATGGGAAAAATATGCAATCAACATGCTCACACAATAAAATGACAAATGAAATATGTGGCAAAGCATGCACAAATACTCTAGCATCTATCAAGCAATTGGTGATGACTAGGTCATCTATATATGAATATATTGACTTAGGAGTCAAATGAGAACATTTGATCATAGGTCACACTCATCGTTTAAGCACAAATGGGGTTACCACTTTTACATAAAGCATTGTTATGCTCACACCTTTAGAGTTGCTTTAGCTCAATTCTTAGAGTAAAGCTCCCCCTAGATGTTATATCCCCCCTAAGAGGGATGAACTAACCTTGGGTTTTGTCGATGATGACTTCATGTAGATGTTGAAGATGTGGATGCTCAATGTTGATGTTGATCGTTTGGAGCAATCCATTGGAGTGAGTTGCACTTTCAATACGTACACGTGTTAGTCCCACAAGGAACAAACAAGGATATCCATAGACATAGAGTGAAATACACACAAGATGATGTCCATGAAAGCATTAGGTTACCTTGTCCCTTGTCTTACCAACAAGAGGGTTTGTGACTCCTTGAACTAGTGCAAGATGTGGAAGTTGTTTGCACTTGTTCTCGCCAAAATGATATGAGTGAAGTATGTTGGTGGAGTCACCCTCAAGAACTCTCTAGTTCTTCTTCTTCGGGATCCACATCAACTTGATGGGAATCCTTGGAGTTGTAGTCGTACTTGATGAAGTAGAACTTGATGTAGTCTTGGGAACCCACTTAACCAAGGCCTTGGGAGCTTATTCAAATGCATCAATCTCCTCTTGAAGCTTGTCCTTGCCTTTTTTTCTTGTGGTCTTGTGGTGGAAGATCATCTTGAGCTTGTGTTCCCTTGAAAGAAGTAGGATCATACTTCTCTTGTTGAGGAACAAACTTCATCTTGGGGTATTTATATTCTTCCCACTCAACTCCATTGGCATTGAACTTTCGTTCAAAACCAACACATTGATTCTTCCAGTGCCTTCCTTGCTTGGGTACAATTTCCTCAAATTGTTTACTTCCGGCAAGGCACCTTTCTCTATAATTCCCTTCAATAAGCTATTTTCTTGCTCAAGTGTAACTTGGCTAAGAGAATCATTAGTAGAATCAAGAGAACTACTAGAAGCAACAACATTGGATTAACATGATTATTATTACTACTAGAAGAAGAATCTTTCTTACTCTTGTTGCGATATTTTACTTGAGGCATGTAAGTAGACAAGAGTAAATGCTCGGCGATGTAATAAGAACTTTTCTTGTGAAGATCATCATTGATTGCTTTTAAGAACCCATGCTCTTGCTCTAGATTGAGCTTTTCAAAGCGTAGCTTCTCATGAGTCTTTAAAAGCTCTCGATGATCTTCCAAGGTAGTTTCATGAGCTAACTTAAGAGTGCTTAGTTCTTTAGTTAGACGCTTAATCTCCTTCTTATCATCGTCATTCATTTTATCTTGATTAGCATGATTAATAGCAAGTTCATCATAGATTTCATCACTAGAGTTGTCAACAAGTAAATCATCATCACCTAGAAAATCATCTTCATCACTATTGAAATCAAAATACTCGGGGTGTGATACCTTTGGGCCCTTAGCCATGAAGCATCTTCCAATTCCTTCATTTGGTGAGTCAAACATGTCATAGGAGTTGGTTGACACAAGTGCTACACCGGCAACACCTTCATCTTGAGTATATTCGGAGTCGGAGTGATAACTCCTCTCGGAATGATGGTTGGAGTCGAAGCCGGATACCCATTCACCAACTTGAGCTTGATGTATTCGTTTTGTGTAGCTCCTTGATGACTTGTCCTTCCTTTCCGAATCCTTGGTTCTGCGAGAGGTTCTTCGTTAATAACGATCATCTCTACTCCTTCTCTCTCTTGGAGGTGATTCTTCTCTTCTACTTCTCCTTTGAGGTGAGTCTTCTCTTATTTTGTAGGGAGCCATACACTCATTGGAGTAGTGTCCGGGTCTTCCACAATTGTAGCAATTACGCTCATGACTAGAAGATCTTTTGTCATTGTAGGACCTTGACTTGGAACTTCTTTCTTTGCTTCTACTCTTGTAGAACTTGTTGAAGTTCTCCACCATTAGGCTCAATTCCTCATTGAAGACTTGTTTCTCCCTTGATGATGTAGGATCATCACATGAGGCTTTGTAAGCACCACTATACTTGTTGTGAAGCTCTTCTTTATCCTTGAGTGACATCTCATTAGCAACAATTCTCCCAATGACTTCCGTTGGCTTGAGATCTTTGTAATTGGACATCATTTGGATCAATGTGCACATGGTATCATATTTTCCATCCAAGGCTCTTAGGATCTTCTTGATGATGAATCTGTCGGTCATCTCTTCACTTCCTAAGCCGGCAATCTCATTTGTGATGAGAGCAAGCCTAGAGTACATTTCAGTGACACCTTTGCCATCCTTCATTTTGAATTTGTCAAGCTGACTTTGAAGCACATCCAATTTGGATTCCTTGACGGAGTCGGTACCTTCATGCATATCAATCAAAGTATCACAAATTTCCTTTGCATTCTCAAGATGGCTGATTTTGTTGAATTCTTCGGGGCACAATCCGTTGAAGAGGATATCGCAAGCTTGAGCATTGTATTGCATCATCTTCAATTCTTCCGCGGTAGATTCACGATTCGGATCTCTCCCATCAAAGAATTCACCTTGCAAGCCAATACACACAATAGCCCAAACAGCGGGGTTATGTCCAACAATATGCATTTTCATCTTATGCTTCCAACTAGCAAAAGTAGTACCATCAAAGTAAGGACCTCTACGATGGTAATTTCCCTCGCTGGACGCCATACTCTCCAAGGTTGTGAAACCAAGGCTATGGAAATCAAGGCAAATAGAGACCAAAGCTCTAATACCACTTGTAGGATCAAAAGTATGTCTAGAGGGGGTGATTAGACTACTTGACCAAATAAAAATCTAGCATTTTCCCAATTTTAAGTCTTGGCAAATTTTAGCAACTTATCACAAGTCAAGCAATCAACCTACACATGCAAATATAAGAGTATAGCAGCGGAATGTAAATCATTGCATATGAAGGTAAATAGGAGGAGTTTGGAGGGAGCAAACGCAATGTAGACACGGAGATTTTTGGCGTGGTTCCGATAGGTGGTGCTATCGTACATCCACGTTGATGGAGACTTCAACCCATGAAGGGTAACGGTTGCGCGAGTCCACGGAGGGCTCCACCCACGAAGGGTCCATGAATAAGCAACCTTGTATATCCCACCATGGCCATCACCCATAAAGGACTTGCCTCACTTGGGTAGATCTTCACAAAGTAGGCGATCTCCTTGCCCTTACAAACTCCTTAGTTTAACTCCACAATCTTGACGGAAGCTCCCAAGTGACACCTAACCAATCTAGGAGACACCACTCTCCAAAAGGTAATAGATGGTGTGTTGATGATGAACTCCTTGCTCTTGTGCTTCAAATGATAGTCTCCCCAACACTCAACTCTCTCACACAGATTTGGATTTGGTGGAAAGATGATTTGAGTGGAAAGCAACTTGGGGAAGGCTAGAGATCAAGATTATTGTGGTTGGATTGGAATGTCTTGGTCTCAACACATGAGTAGGTTGGTTCTCTCTCGGAAAATGAATGGTGGAAGTGTAGACATGTTCTGATAGCTCTCTCCATGAATGGAGGATGGCTGGAGGGGTATATATAGCCTCCACACAAAATCTAATTGTTACACACAATTAGCCAAACTCGGTGGGACTGAATAGTTAAACTCGGTCAGACCGATTTATTTCAAAATGTGAACGTTAGGATTTTCGATGGGACTGACATGTCAGCTCGGTGGGATCGATTTCATTAGGGTTAGGTCATAACATAATCTCAGTGAGACCGGTCACATGAACTCGGCGAGACCGATTTCTGTAATAGGTAAACAGAGAGTTGGTCAGGAAAACTCGGTGGGACCAATAGCTCATTTCGGTGGGACCGAAACGTTACGAAAAGGAAACACAGAGTTTGCATTGCAAACTCGGTGGGACCGATCGCTCATCTCGGTTAGACCGAAACGTTATGAATGGAAATAGAGAGTTTGCAATCCCATCTCGGTGAGACCGAACTGATTAGGGTTTCTAGCAGTGGCTATGTCAAATGAACTCGGTGGTGCCGGATAGATCAAATCAGTGGGGCCGAGTTTGACTTTTGGTTTGGGACATATGTGGATATGAGAAAGTGGTTGAGGGCTTTTGGAGCATATCACTAAGCATTTTGAGCAAGCAAGCCATTAAGCAACAAATCATCCCCTTTTAATAGTATTGGATTTTCCTATGGACTCAATGTGATCTTGGATCACTACAATGAAAATGTAGAGTCTTGAGCTTGAGCCAATATGTGTCCTTAGCATTTTGAGGGGTCCACATCTCTAGTCCATGCCATGCCAATCATTGAAATTTCCAAAATGATCATCTTGAAAGGGTATTAGTTCAATGAGCTATATGTTGTTAAGAATTACCAAAACCACCCAGGGATTAGTTGCACTTTCATGGACCCAGTCCGTGTAGTTGCTACCTTCATCTTTCAACTTAGCTTTCTCTAGGAACGCATTAAAATTCAAGGGAACAGTAGCATGGGCCATTGATCTACAACATAGATATGCAAAAACTATTAAGACTAGGTTCATGATAAATTTTTGTTCAAATAATCAAATTACTGATGAACTCCCACTTAAATCAACATCCCTCAAGTTGTCTAAGTGATAAATGATCCAAATCAACTAACCCATGTCCGATCATCACGTGAGATGGGGTAGTATTCAACAGTGAACATCTCTATGTTGATCATATCTACTATATGACTAACGTTCGACCTTTCGGTCTCCAGTGTTTAGAGACCATGTCTATACATGCTAGGATCGTCAAGTTTAACCCAAGTATTCTGCATGTGCAAAATTGTCTTACACCCGTTGTATGTGAACGTAGAGTCTATCACAACCGATCATCACGAGGTGCTTTGAAACAACGAACTTTGGCAACGATGCATACACAGGGAGAACACGTCTATCTCGAGATTAAGTGAAGGGGTCATCTTATAATGCTACCGTCGTTCTAAGCAAAATAAGATGCATAAAGGATAAGCATCACATGCAATCAAAATATATGACATGATATGGCCATCATCATCTTGTGCTTTTGATCTCCATCTCCGAAGCACCGGCATGATCTCCATCATCACCGGCACGACACCTTGATCTCCATCGCAGCGCCGGGGTCATCTCGCCAACTATTGCTTCTACAATTATTGCTAACGCATAGTGATAAAGTAAAGCAATTACATGGCGCTTACATTAATAATCAAGTGATTGACACATAGGTCATAAAATAATTAAAGAAACCCTAAGGCTCCTGCCGGTTGTCGTACTCATCAACATGCAAGTCGTGAACTTATACAAAACATGATCATCTCATACATCAACATATATCACATCATATCTTGACCATATCACATCACAACATGCCCTGCAAAAACAGGTTAGACGTCCTCTACTTTATTGTTGCAAGTTTATGTGGCTGCTACGGGCAACTAAGCAAGAACCGTTCTTACTATGCAAAACCACAACGGTGATTATCAAGTTTGTTGTTTTAACCTTCTACAAGGACCGATCGTAGTCAAATTTGATTCAACTAAAGTAGGAGAAATAGACACCCGCCAGCCACCTTTATGCAAAACAAGTTGCATGTCAGTCGGTGGAACCGGTCTCATGTGCGTGGACATGTAAGGTTAGTTCGGGCTGCTTCATCCCACAATACCTCCAAATCAAAATAAGACGTTGGTGGTAAGCAGTATGAACATCACCACCCGCAACTCTTTTATGTTCTGCTCGTGCATATCATCTACACATTGAACTGGCTCTGATACCACTGATGGGGAACGTTACATGGAAAACAAAAAACTCTACGCACACGCAAGATCTATCCATGGAGATGCATAGCTATGAGAAGGGAGAGTATATCTACGTACCCTCGTAGACCATTAAGCGAAAGCGCTTATCAATGTGGTTGATGTAGTCGTACACCTTCACGATCCGACCGATCAAGTACCGAACGCACAGTACCTCCACGTTCAGCACACGTTCAGCTCGATGATGTCCTCGCCTTCCTAATCCAGCAAGTAGGGCGAAGTAGTAAATGGGTTCCTGTAGCATGACGGCATGGTGACAGCGGTGGTGCAACTATCTCCGCAGGGCTTCGCAGAGCACTACGGAAATTATGACCGAGGACGAACTAGAGGGAGAGGGGCACCGCACATGGCTTGGGGATCATGGTGTGTGTGTGCCCAGGTGGGGGAGGAGGAGGCTGCCCAGGTGCACCCCTAGGGGCTGGCGGCCAGCCCTAGGGCGCCTGCCCTTAGGCACGCCCCTTCCTTATTTGCTCTCGGGGGAAAGGAAAGGGGAGGAGAGGGAAGGCAAGGGGAGGCCGACTCCCCTCCTTCCTTTTATCCACAAGGCCTGCGGCCAGAGGAGGGGCGCACCAGCCCCTTGTGGGCTGATGTGCTCCCCTCGTTTGGCCCATATGGCCCAATAACCTCCCGGGACCTCCCGGAACCCCTTCGGTGATCCGATGATTACCCGATACATTCTGAAACCTTTCCGATGACCAAATAGTATCGTCCTATATATCGATATTTACCTCCAAACCATTCCGGATCTCCTCGTCATGTATGTGATCTTATCTGGGACTCCGAACAACATTCGGTCACCAACTCACATAACTCATATGGTACTATATCGTCAACGAACATTAAGCGTGCGGACCCTACGGGTTCGAGAATGATGTAGACATAACCGAGACGCTTCTCCGGTCAATAACCAATAGCGGGGCCTGGATGACCATATTGGTTCCTACATATTCTACGAAGATCTTTATAGGTCGAACCTTTATGACAACATACGTAGTTCCCTTTGTCTATCGATATGTTACTTGCTCGAGATTCGATCGTCGATATCTCCATACCTAGTTCAATCTCGTTACTGGCAATTCTCTTTACCTGTTCCGTAATATATCATCTCGTAACTAACTCCTTAGTCACTTTGCTTGCAAGCTTCTTGTGATGTTGTATTACCGAGAGGGCCCCGAGATACATCTCCGATACACGGAGTGACAAATCCCAATCTCGGTCCATGCCAACTCAACAAACACCTTCGGATATACTTGTAGAGCATCTTTATGATCAGCCAGTTACGTTGTGACGCATGATAGCACATAAGGTATTCCCCCGGTATCCGGGAGTTGCATGATCTCATGGTCAAAGGAATATGTATTCGACATTAAGAAAGCAGCAGCAATAAACTGAACGATCATATGCTAAGCTAACGGATGGGTCTTGTCCATCACATCATTCTCGTAATGATGTGATCCTGTTATCAAGTGACAACACATGTCTATGGTTAGAAAACCTTAACCATCTCTTGATCAACGAGCTAGTCTAGTAGAGGCTCACTAGGGACACGGTATTTGTTTATGTATCCACACATGTATTTAAGTTTCCGGTCAATATGATTCTAGCATGAATAATAAACTTTTATCATGATTAAGGAAATATAATAATAACCACTTTATTATTGCCTCTAGGGCATATTTCCAACATTACCCTCAAACGTTGGCCAGTCCATCCCTTGATTCCCCCACACGTCCTATTATTCTTTGGCGACGTCGGCCCCAACCCGCACCCGCACCCAAACTAGTCAACCCTCGTACTCCCCTCCGTCTGTGACTATACTGCCGCATCTTCCACGACTCATGTTCGTTCCCGTCCGAGGCCTCACTGTCGTCCTCCCCGTGGTTCGCTCGCCGTGCATGCTGCGCCGCCATCTGGCGTTGTCAACATGGTCAATAATCGAGAGGAATCGATAGGTGACTGTATGTGGAGAGGATGACAGTAGGGACCGACTAGGGTCATGGCAGTACGCAAGCAAGTGCCTCGTTATTACAAGTCAAAAAATGCTTCCTCCTAATGCTTTGAAATCTGGGTCCCATGCCATTACCAACGTATAGTCAATAAATGAGAGATTTACACAACGAGCGGCTGACATCAGGGACCCAGTAGCTCGCGTGGTTGTTTTTTTAGTTTTAGAGATGGAGCAGGGTATTAATGGGGTTGTGCGGGGGCTATGGCCCATCTAGCCCAGGCTTTTATTTTATGTTTACCACATAACGAGCCCAGTTGTTTTTTCTTTCTAAAAATGGTTAGCACAGTTCTATTTTTTATAGAATACCCAACCAAGGCCTACTTGCTTTTCTCAGCCCTGTTGGGCTGCAAATCTTTCAAGATGGTGAGGGATGTATACGCTTGCTCAGAAAATGGGCTATAAGTAGTAAGAAATGGGCTGTAAATTTTAAAAACACAACAAACTGGCAATTAGCTTCAAATATCTTTTTTAGGATTTTGAGATTTTAAATTTCAATGATTTTTTTGCGGGGAAAATTATGTTGGATTTTAAATTGATATAAATTTATTTTTCAAATTAGTTTGAATGTGACTCAAAATTTCAGGATTAAAAATAGTTCAGACCGCACCAAAATATGCAAAATTTTGTTATATTTTTTAACCATGGTCAGAATATGGGATGTAATGCTACAAAAAGAATATGGACTCCAAAAAATCCTTAAGAATTAGCAAATGGGTTGTAAAGTACTAGAAATAATGGCAGATGAGTCGTATATTGTTTTCCACATATTTGAGAATGACTTGTGGCTTGTGGGCCTACTAGGTTGACGCGTACGCTTTCCTGAAAAACTAGATGATACCCCGCGCATTGTTGCGGAAATTCAAGCCAAGAAATTTAGATAGAAAACAATAGTAATTTATAGACAATTATGAGATAACTTCTTAGGTGGGGAACACACTTATCGTAAAGCTTCTGTCCAACTGATTACTTCGATGTTGCCTACATTGTCTTTTGCGTTTCTGGTTTTGTACAATCCTGAGTGGCATTATGCATTTCTTACCATGACACAAAGACATGTGTGCATTCTCCATTACCTAACATTTCAATGTTGTAGACCAGTCAGCAATAGGGAAACAAATTTAGGAACTATTATGATAATTAGTTATGGATTGAACATGGCAGAAATGAATAAAAAAATCCAGAATTTGGAACATAATGTGATTGACTTGATGATGTCTGCAACTACCACTTTGGTTAGAAGAATTTTTTTATCATATTGTTCCGTGCATACCTATGAGACCAAAAGACCGGTGAACACAAAATATTAGGAGTCAAGCAAGAAGACTGAAAGAGGTTTACTTAGAATATATTCATAAAGCTCTGCTTTGTAGACTACATATTCTACTAACTCCCGATGTAAAAAAAACTTGAGAATGAGAAAGAGGGACATCTCTAACATTTTATGATAGTAATATGAATGGTTGCTACCAGTATAAATTTTAGCTTTCTTATGGCAAGAAAAAATCTTCAGATCAAAGATCCAAAAATGAATGTCCAAAAATAACATTGTAGAAACAACATGAGTTGGGATTATCCTTGACTATATCCAGGTTAACCTCACATGCAGTGTGTTTGGATTTTCATGAAATAGCTTGCCGACGTGACAAAACAAAAGATCTGTAGAAATAACATGAGAGGGAGTGAGTTGATTTTAGCAGATTAATGCAGCCCCAAGATCTTGATGTTGTTGCTTAATGGAAATAAAGTGTACTAATAAGAAAGGTAAAAATCAATTTACAAAATCAATCTAAATGAACTGCAACAGCACACAAACCGTCCAACTGTATATATATCAATCAGGAAAGAATTTTAATGTCACAGACACCTGCCTACCGCATGGATGACTATTGAATCTTGTGCAAGGAAGGACGACCTGCTCGGGAGAATATCTGGAGCACCGGTGCTTGTGGTGCTATCGGTGCACCGAACTCAAGTTGCACATTTTAAATGTTTGAATAATTCTGAAAAATGTAGCACATTTAGAAAACATTAGTGTAGATTGCCACAAAATTTCAAGTCAAAATTCGAAACACAGCTCCTAAAACAAAAATGATAAATTCAACACTGAATAGTACACAACATAAGTTGGGCTTTAGATTTGGCCCATTATATGTCAATTTTGTCATTTTTGTATCTTAAAAAATATTTCAAATTTTGACACGCAATTTTGTGATGACATACATCGATGTTGTGTCAATGTGCTATAAATTTTTTTTCCAGATTTTTTAAAATATTGTACGGCACCCAGTGCACCGGTAAGCAACACAAGTATGGGTGCACGAGATACGTTCCCCGACCTGCTCGCCTACCAGTGCAATGGATATTATGGTTGTAGTGGTCATGAGGAAATGCAAGGGAAAGCCAAGAAGTAGAGCAAAAAAAAGGAAGGAGTTAGAACCTACGGACGGGGAGGACATAGTGACTCGCCTGATGGAGCCAAGGCCGGTAGCCGCCGCGGTGCGGACAACGCTAGGTGAATGGGTCGTTCAGGTGGGGTGCCGATTACGGACAACGGCAACCTGAGGTAGATGCTGACATGGTCCTCTCCATGTCGTGCCATGCCAGAAACGCATGAACCCCGCACAAACGCACTTGCCCCTGCAGTTGCGGCATGCACGATAGCGTGGTCGCGGCCGTAATCTGAAGAACTGTAGTTGGTCCACTCCACGTCGTCGAAATTGACTCCATGACAGCGATCACGAGTATAGTGCCAGTTGCTGCAGCGTGCCATGAAAAAGGTCCTCATAGAGTCATAGATGGGATCTTCGTGGCCCAGGAGATCAAATGGAGGTGAGAGAAGGGAAGGGGAAGGAAATTTATCTTTTTCAGGGAGAAGGAGGAGAGTTGGAAACAGGTGAGAATCTAGGAGAGGGAGAGAGAGAGGGATCGTTTTACATAAACAATGCCAGGTAGTTTAACTACCCGATTAAGTGCAGCAATTAACGTGATGTACTCTACTCCTATTATCGTGGGACGTGCATGCATATGTATGGACGAGACTTGCCTGCTCCCCCAACGTGCTCCCATCCGTGCTCCCGCATAGGTGGCATGATTTAATTGGAACAAGATAAGGCCCGACCCCACCCCCTTAAAATCAGGGGGAAGATGATTAGATTAGAAAGAAAAAGGAGAAAAAGACAGCCGTAGGATGGAGTGGGAGCACGGATGGGAGCATGGCGAGGGAGCAGGCAAGCCGGATCCCATATGTATTGGCTGCATGGTCCTGGTTTCCAGCTCTATGGAGCTCTCTCCCTTTAATTCTCTAGTCAGCTGATTTATTTCTTTTCTTTTGGCGTGGAAGCTGATTTTTTTTCCTCAAGTGGCGCACATATAAGGAGATATTGAGGGAGCCAAGGAAAAAACTATTGTTGTCCCTTCATCACCCGCTGGCTTAATAAATTCGGATGAATAGAGCACTAACTATTTGTGAAAAATATTTTAGAACATAAATGATGACATGGATGCATGGTTGCATTATGCATGTCGATTGGTTGGTGTTTGGGTCCGAGCACTAACGTGGCATGCATGCTGATGCGGACAGACCGCATGTAGAGAGAATTGGTAAAAGTGGGGAGCAACTTCTTAAGAATGTAGGATAGGTTGATGACTACGCACGTCTGTGTCAACTTAGTCAACACACAAGAGCAGTGACTGTTGGATGTCCATCCAACGGCCGCCATGCTTCTTCAATCTCTAATCTTCTTGCCCCAGCCGCCCAAACCAGTGCCGGCGGGACTGCCTGCTCCCTCCCCCCATGGCAGGCTATGCTACCGCTAAGGCCTCACCAGCCCACCCTACTCCCACCACTGGGCATGCCATCCCTCTACCCACCTGCACCTCATGTTATTTTCTGGCAACGGCAGCCTCACCCAGCAGCCGAACACGTCAGCCCTCATACTCCCCTCAGCATGGGCATCCATTGTTGTGGCTTCACCGACTCCGGGTCGTTCCCTTCCTAGGCCTCGTCGTCGTCTGCCGTGTTGATGCTATCGGCGGGGCGTGGTCAAAAAACGACAGCCATAGGAAGAGGGATGTAAGTGGAGAGGCTGACAGTAGGGGCCCACATTGTCCATGGTTGCATGCAAGCAAGTGCCTCCTTATTACACAGGAAAAAAAGTTTCCTGCACCTGACAGCTGAGACCCACCAACTACATCTTCACACGCAAGGAAGTGTCTCCTTATTACATGCAAGGAAGTGTCTCCTTATTACACACAAGGAAGTGTCTCCTTATCATGCGCAAGGTAAATGATTCCTCCCACTGCTAGCTGGAACCCATTGAAGGAAATATGCCTTAGAGGCAATAATGAAGTTGTCATTTTATATTTCCTTATATCATGATAATGTTTATTATTCATGCTGGAATTGTATTAACCGAAAACATGATACATGTGTGAATGCATAGACAAAACACCGTGTCCCTATTAAGCCTCTACTAGACTAGCTCGTTAATCAAAGATGGTTAAGTTCCCTAACCATAGACATGTGTTGTCATTTGATGAACGGGATCACATCATTAGGAGAATGATGTGATGGACAAGACCCATCCGTTAGCTTAGCATACTGATCATTCAATTTTATTGTCATTGCTTTCTTCATGACTTATACATATTCCTTTGACTATGAGATTATGCAACTCCCGAATACCGGAGGAACACCTTGTGTGCTATCAAATGTCACACTGTAACTGGGTGATTATAAAGATGCTCTACATATGTCTCCGAAGGTGTTTGTTGGGTTGGCATAGATCTAGATTAGGATTTGTCACTCCGAGTATCGGAGAGGTATCTCTGGGCCCTCTCGGTAATGCACATCACCATAAGCCTTGCGAACAATGTGACTAATGAGTTAGTTGCGGGATTATGCATTACGAAACGAGTAAATAGACTTGCCGGTAACGAGATTGAACTAGGTATGAAGATACCGATGATCGAACCTCGGGCAAGTAACATACCGATGACAAAGGGAATGATGTATGTTGTCATTGCAGTTTGACCGATAAAGATCTTCGTAGGTAGGAACCAATATGAGCATCTAGGTTCCGTTGTTGGTTATTGACCGGAGATGTGTCTCGGTCATGTCTACATAGTTCTCGAACCCGTAAGGTCTGCACGCTTAACATTCGAGGACGATTTGTATTATGAGTTATGTGTTGTGGTGACCGAAGATTTTTCGGAGTCCCAAATAAGATCACGGACATGACGAGGAGTCTCGAAATGGTCGAGAGGTAAAGATTGATATATTGGACGATAGTATTCGGACACCGGAATGGTTCCGGAATGTTTCGGGTATTTTTCAAAGTACATGGAGGTTACTGGAACCCCCTGTGGGAGTAATGGGCCATAGGGGAGAGAGAGGGGAGCCCACAAGGGGTGCCCTCCCATGGGCTGTCCGAATTGGACAAGCGGAAGGGGGTGCGCCCCCTTTCCTTCTCCCTCTCCCTCTCCTTCCCCTTTCCCCCTACGAGAAGAAAGGAAAGGGGGGGCGACTAGGACTAGGAGTCCTAGTCGGTTTCCCCCCACTTAGGCGCGTCCCTAGGGCCGGCCTCCTCCCCTCCTCCTTTATATACGGGGGCAGGGGGCACCCCAAAGCACATCAATTGTTTCTTAGCCGTGTGCGGTGCCCCCCTCCACAATTTACTCCTCTGGTCATATTGTCGTAGTGCTTAGGCGAAACCCTACGCGGATCACATCACCGTCACCATCACCACGCCGTCGTGTTGATGAAACTCTCCCTCGACACTTTGCTGGATCAAGAGTTCGAGGGACATCATCGAGCTGAACATGTGCAGAACTCGTAGGTGCCGTACGTTCGGTGCTTGATCGGTTGGATTGCGAAGATGTTCGACTACATCAACCACGTTAAGCTAATACTTCCGCTTTTGGTCTACGAGGGTACGTGGACACACTCTCTTCCGCTTTTTTTTGAAATTGCATGCTACGTTCCCTAACACCCACCAGTTTTGGTGGCTGGCTTGTGGGCCTACTAAGTTGACACGTACGCAGAGCTTTGTTAAGTTAGTCAAAAAATTATTCTAGCAGCAGTGACCGTTTGATGTTAATCCAACAGCCATGACACTTTTTCAACTTCTGATCTTCTTGCTCGAGCCGCCCAAACCAACAATGGTTGTATCGCCTGCTCCTGCCTCCTGTGGCCGGCTGTGCTACTACGCAGGCCTCACCGCCCTATCCTACTCCCACCACTGGTCAGGTCTTCCCTTTACTCACCCACACCCCCTGTTATTTTCTAGCGACGGCAGCCTCACACTGTAGCTGAACCAGACAACCCTCGTACTCCCCTCCATGTGGGCAACCACTGCAAAGTATTCCCCAGCTCTGGGTTGTTCCCTTCCTAGGCATCGTCGTCATCCATCGCGTTTGTGCTCTAGGTGCGGCATGGTCAACGAACAACAACCATCGAAAGAGGAATGTACGTGGTGAGGCTGATAGGTGGACCCACCGGCTACATGTTCGCACGCAAGGAAGTGCCTCCTTATTACGGGGAAAAATGATTCCTCCCCCTGACAGCTGGGACCCACCAGCTATATCTTCGCGTGCCACGAAGTGCGTCCTTATCCTCCCTGACAGCTGGGACCCATCCGGTCGAAGCATACATAACATTGTCTGTCTGGTCGCAAACGTGTATGTACATACTGGTCGATTGGTCTGTCTACCATGATGAATCGTGGCCGAGTAAGGAGCAGTAGCAATTCAGGCAGTCCCGTCTAAATGGTGTACATATACGTACATCCACGCTGCAAAAAAGATGGCCATGTACGTACATACGGGAGTGGTCTCGAACACATACAATGATGGCATCATGTTCATCGGCAGCCTACCGGCTGGGTCGGAATGGAGAAACAACATATGGTTCATTGGGAGGCACCCGACTGGGTCAGAATGCGTCCTATTCAATGGGAGCCAACCAGCTTGAACAGAACAGACGAAACGGGGTCTGGCGTGCCGCAGAACAGAGGAAACGGCATTTTGTTCGACCGGCTACGGTCAAAACAGGATCCTGTTCATGGGGAGGGGTGTGGCGTACCACAAAATGGAGGAAACGAACTTCTCTCCAACCGCCTATGGTCGAAACGAGGTCTTGTTGATCTAGAGGGGTGTGGTGTACCGCAAAACGGAGGAAACAGACTTCTGTTCGAGCGCCTACGGTCGAAACGGGGTCCTGTTCATCAGAAGGGATGTGGCGTACCGCAAAATAGGACTCCACAAGCTACTGTTCATCCACCATCTACTACCTCACTCTAGCCTCCATGGGCTACTGTTCATCCACCATTGACTTCCTCCAGCCTCTACCGGCTACTGTTCATCCAGCCTCCACGGGGTCCTGTTCATTCACCCCCAATAGGCTGGGTGTGGCGGCCTCCTTGGGGTCATGTTCATCCAGCGATAACCACAAGGTCCTATTCATCCAACCCCCACCAGGAACTGTTCATCCACAGCCAACCAACCGGATTGACTCATCATGTCTCGACTCATTCTATGTACCGCGTGCGTGGTAGCAGCGGTCACTGTTCATCGAGAGGCAACCCAACACCGGCTGGCTACGTCTCACACGGGGGCTCAATCGGCTTCAGTAAGTAGCAACAACGATTGCCCGGTCGGCTCAATTAGCAGCAGTAGGGAAGGAATTGCTCAGGTCTAGTCAGCAGTGAAGGAATCGCTCGGGTTTAGTTAACAGCCAAGGGATCGATCGCTCGGGTTCAATAATGTAGCTAGTGCAATCGCTCAACTTCAGTAAGCGAACGCCTCGTTCGGGTTCAGTTAGCCAACACCTCACACATACGTGCGTACGAGAGAAACACGCAAACTATAGTGCATCGCTTGGCCCAACTACCCACCATAATGGGGAACTCCCCGATATTTTTCTCGCCCTTGCTTCTCCCATGATTTTTTTCGTCATGGCCCAATTTCTGTCATGATTTTTTGTCATAGAAATAGGAGCCCACCACATATATGATGATACGTGTTTTTGTCACAATTATCGTCATAGAAGTGTCACAAGCATGACAGAAAAAGTTTTCGTTCGCGCCATAATGTCACGGATGTCACTTTTTTGTAGTGTATGCTTGAACAAAATAGTTCTCAAGGGTTACTGGAAAAATATATAAACATAGCATTGTTGTAGAAGAAGGGTGGGGTGCTAAAAACTTGGGAAACACCACTAAAGAACACATATCTAATAGGCATAGTTGTATTGATATAATACTAATGGGACTGTATCAGGTGCATGATCTGACCATCGAAGGTCCAACAATTGTTTCCTCACTTTTTTAATCCTCTTCTCTCATGTGTACTCCTTGAAGAGCTCCAGGAATCATGTCTCGTAAATTAAGCTCCAAGTCTACAATTGTGAATTGCAGTGCATTAAGCTACTGTAAACTAACTAACTCACGAGTCGCGCCCACCGGGTCCATGATGCCCACAAAGCATGGGTGTGACCTCCATGATGTCCAGCGACGTCAAGCGGGCCTACCGGAAAGGTGTGCGGCCTCCACAAGGTCTGGGCAACGCCGAGCAAAGTAGGCGGGCTGGGGTTGCAACTTCTTCTTATCAGCAAGGGCGAGCTAGCGGCGCTAGCAACTGGAGTGGCCTCCACACTATAGTGGTGATAGCGAGCAAGCAGGGTAGCAGAAAACTAAGCGCGTCGAGATGGGGAAGAGAGGGGGGCGTGGACCTTCGGAGTAATCGTGCGGGGCAACATCACAATTTGAATTTTGAACGAGTACCCTAAGCTGAATTGGGCAGGAGGGAGGGGACTGGGGAGTCAGGTGGCCGCAGGGGAGAGGAGGACGTCGCAGGAGGTACTGTATAGTAGAGAAGGACATCGGGGAAGGGTCACTTTTTTATAATAAAGAGCAATCCTAGTAACCATATTAATTTAGAAAATTGTAGTGTTCCTATAACATGTAGAAAAAAACCGAGCTATCAAACGGGGCCTAAGTGAAGAGGGCCTAAGAAAATTCTGAAAGATTTGGTGTGCACGAAACTATTCCATTACATGATTTAAAGGACCTATGCGGCAATGCTAAGAACTTCAGGGTCCATTTGTAAATAAAAAAATCCCTACTAAGAGCATCTCTAGCAGACCCCTTAAATCGCCGACCCGTATTGCGCATTTCGAGTTTGTGGAAATCGCGTTTTGCGGGCTCGCGTGGGCTGCGGCCGGACAGACCCTGCATAGTGGAACTGTAAAACAGAATATTCGTTTATCAGAATTTGACACATATTTCACATATGACAGTAATATGAATTCAAATAACATAAAACGTGAATATTATGAATCCAAATTACAATGATATTCAAGTCACCAAGTAAAACTAATAGTTCGATACCACAGTTGTTCCGAATACAACAATGGTACTGATCACACATGAATTAAATGAAATGAATGTAAAATTGGCCGATGCCTTTGCCAATGGTGACCAATACCTTTGGCCATGCCTCTGCCAACGATGCTCAATGAGATCCCCTTGGAGCTGATGGTGAGTGTTTGCATCTTCAATTTGTCGATATGTCAAGGAATGCTTGTATGCGGTCAGGGTCTCTAGCTAGCTTCACACGACAACCGACATTGTCATAGAAGAACTCCAAGTTCAAGTCCCACTCATCTTCGATGATCATATTGTGAAGAATCACACACCATGTCATGATGTTGCTCAGGGTTTTCTTGTCTCAAAAAATGAGCACGATCACGAACAATGGCTAATCTAGATTACAAAACCCCGAAGGCTCTTTCTATATATTTTCTGGCAGCCTCTTGCACCTTTGCAAATTCAATATGCTTTATAGTATTGGGCTTTTTATGCTCTTCACAAATGTACACTAGGAGGGGTAAATACCATCTGCAAGATACTACCCCTTTGTGTACTCATGCCCATCACTGTGAAGTTGCAAGCAGGGGCATCAACACAAGCAAGTCTAGCAAACAAATGAGACCGTTGCAACACATTGATATCATTGAGAGTACCCGGCATACCAAAAAAACAATGCCAAATCCATAAATCCTCGGATGTTACAGCCTCTAGCACAATTGTTGCATCATGAGACTTGTCACAATATTGCCCATGCCATGCCTTCGGGCTGTTTTTCCAAGTCCAATGCATGCAATCAACGCTTCCTAGCACGCCGGGCCAACCTCGCTTCTCATTTGTGGCCATTAACTTTATTGTGTCTTCCTCATTGGGTGCACGAAGATAGACAGGACCAAAGCCGCGGATCATCACTTTGGCAAACCTACGCACTAACTTGATGACCCACAAGTATAGAGGATTAATCGTAGTCCTTTTGATAAGTAAGAGTGTCGAACCCAATGACGAGCAAAAGGAAATGGCAAGCGGTTTTCAGCAATGTATTTTCTGCAGGCACTAAAAATGTCGGTAACAGATAGTTTGATAGCAAGGCAATTGGTAACAAGCAAGTAATAGTAATGGTAACAAAGGTGCAGCAAGGAAGTCCAATCCTTTTTGTAGCAAAGGACAAGCCGGAACAAACTCTTATAGTAAGTAAAGCGTTCTTGAGGACACACGGGAATTTCATCTAGTCACTTTCATCATGTTTGTTTGATTCACGTTCGTTACTTTGATAATTTGATATGTGGGTGGACCGGTGCTTGGGTGATGTTCTTACTTGAACAAGACTCCCATTTATGCTTACCCCCTCTCACAAGCATCCGCAACTACGAAAAAAGAATTGAGAATAATCTAATCATAGCATGAAACATATGGATCCAAATCAGTCCCTTACGGAATAACGCATAAACTAGGGTTTAAGCTTATGTCACTCTAGCAACCCATCATCTAATTACTACTGCACAATGCATTCCCTTAGGCCCAAAGATGGTGAAGTGTCATGTAGTCGACGTTCACATAATACCACTAAGGGAAACAACAATATACATATCATCAAAATACCGAACGAATACCAAATTCACATGATTACTTATGACAAGATTTCTCCCATGTCCTTAAGAACAAACGTAAATACTCACAAAACATATTTAAGTTCAAGATCAGAGGGGTATTGAATAGCATAATGGATCTGAACATATGATCTTCCATCGTATAAACCAACAAGCATCAATTACAAGATGTAATCAACACTACTAGCAACCCACGGGTACTAATATG
The DNA here is from genome assembly GCF_056163025.1 of Triticum urartu. Taxonomy (NCBI): domain Eukaryota; kingdom Viridiplantae; phylum Streptophyta; class Magnoliopsida; order Poales; family Poaceae; genus Triticum; species Triticum urartu. Next base: position 365,045,390 of record NC_141874.1, on the reverse strand, counting down.
AGATTTTGAGACAAAAATTGAGTACAAGAAATGAACTAGGGTTGGAGATGACATGGTGCTGGTGAAGATGTTGATGAAGATTGGTCCTTCCACGGTGAGAGAATCGTTGGTAATGACGATGGCTTCGATTTCCCCATCTCGGAGGGAAGTTTTTTCGGCGGAATCGCTCCGCCGAAGAGTAAAAGTGCTCCTGCCCAAGTTCCGCCTCAAGAGCGGCGCTTCGTCCCAAAACCTTCCTTCTGATTTTCCTAAGGCAAATGGCATCATATAGGTGAAGATGGGCCCCGAAGGCCTGCCAGGATCACCACAAGCTTAGGGGCCCACCCAGGCTTGTGGCTGCCTGGTGGGTCCCCCTCTGGTACTTCTTTCGCTAATAATTTTAATACATTCCAAAATAATTCTCCGTCAATTTCCAGCTCATTTGGAGATGTTCAAAAAATACCTTCGATATAGCCCTTTCCGGTCCAGAATTTCAGCTGCCGGCAATCTCTCTCTTTATGTGAAACTTATAAAATAAAAGAGAAAAGGCATAAGAATTGTATTATAAAGTGAAATAACAATCCATAATACAATAAATATCAACATAAAAATATGATGCAAAATTGACGTATCATGACTCAATTGTAGCATCTTCGCCAATACGAAGATACTCATCGGCATAGTCAGCAGGAATACCATATGCAATCACACGCATAGCCCTAGAGAGTTTTTATAGGCGCTAAAACCCAACAAGCCCGCAGCGTTTCTTCTTTGAGTAAAAAACCGGCAATTGGCATCACAAGCTTGCACAATTTTTTCGAAGAGTGATCGGCGCATTCGATACCTTCTCCGGAAGAGGTGCAACGGATAAGTTGGATTGTCCGTGAAGTAGTCTTGCATCAACATCATATTTTCGAGATGGCGGTTGTGAGGGATGCAAAGACGACCCATGGTCGAACCTCACCGTTTCTTGCGGTTTCGATCCTCCACCTCCTTCACGGCCAGGACCGCTACGACCATCTGCTGACGATGGCGCTCGAGTATCGATTCCACGTCTGAGTCGTCGGACGAGGATGAATCCTTGAGCAAAAATTGCTCGCACGGGCTCAAATCCATCTAAAAAACCGCATCTAAGCTCGCATCAACAAAATTTCCGCGACCGAGCTACAAGGGGAAGGAAAGGAGCTCACCGGGGTGGCGGCTATCGGTGGCGGCTCGACGAATCTGGGGAGGGGAACGACTGGTGGCGGCTCGGCGAATCCGGAGCGGGCAGCGGCTCGAGGCGGTTGATCCGGGGCGGCGGGTCGCAGTGGCTCGGCTCGTCGGATCCGGGGCGGGCGGCACGATTCCACTGGCGGGAATGGCTGGAATCGCAGGCGGCAGGTGATGGCGACGGTGGCGGGCGGTCGTGGGAGGAGATGTGGAGAGCGTGCACACTGAAATGTCCCATTCACTAACCGCTTTCGCAGGATACATGGCACCAATGAGGAGTTGTGTTTTCGCGGGTTGGAGGGGATTTTATCGCGTCTCTCAAATTTTTCTTACGGTTGGATGCTTTTAAGATTTTTGTTCGGGTCACTTTTTGGCTAAACTGAACGTTATTTTACGGGTCAGCGATTTTAAAAGTCCGCTAGAAATTTTCTAAAAACCGGCAAACTCGTTCACGGCTCACTTTTTCTCCTGAGATCACCACGTATCTCTATCTCATCGCTCTCTCTCCCGACCTCACAGAGAGAGAGAGACCACGCACGCCAGGAAACCAAAGAGAGAGAAACGAGAGAGGGCGGTTCCTCCCCCTCCTGCGCCCGAACTAACCGGAGCATATTCCACGCCGGGATCCCCTCCCTCCCTCCCTCCCACATAAACGCAGCCCTCCCGGGGAGAGAGAGAGAGAGGACATAGGACAGCATGTGTTCTTGACGGGGAGTCCAATCCAATCCAATCCAAGGTCAGTTGTGGATTCTTCCATTTCCATTCTCCGTCACTGGATTCTCGTGTATGAGGCATGGGTTGGATCTCGTTTCTGTGGTGCTATGCGCGATTTCGTCTGGTCGTAGATCCGTTTGTTGGGAGTAGACAAGGATGCCCCCGGCGGTTGCTCGGCGCAATGCCGGTCCGCTCCGGTTGTTTGATCCGACTTGTGCGCCAGTATTCGCAGCGGGTAATGCTTGGTTTTTGATCGGTTACTCCTATTGTTTCTGTACGAAAGGATGAATTTCATTTTAGATTCGTACGGGTGTAATTGCTGTTGATTTGTTTCCAGTGAGAATTCCCGTCTAGCTCTCTAATAAATCACGTATTTTTGGAAGAAGTTTGATGGCTTCCGCTACGTTTGGTGCAGTTTTATATTCATCTGCACGCAAAAATGTTTATATGTTTCTCTTATTACTTTCTTTTGTGTGTGTTTCCTGTTAGTTTTTGCTTGACTCTCTCCTTAGGCAACGCAAAAGCATCTGCTGTTCCTCGTGGTTGGAATATCCTTTCTGTGCGGATCACTTTTTTGTTTTGTTTTTCTGCCGTTGATCAATTGCTACACCGTTTTATATATTTTAGCCGGTCATTCCAATATTACTTCCAAAAAAATGATCGAACATTACTTAAGACTTGCTAATTGTGTCGAACCAGTTACTTGAAATATGATCTAGACCTTACGGGCTGTTAGACAGATTATTTTTGTTAATTGCTTGTGCAGTGTATACAATTTTTTTGTCTGGACCGTTGTTACTACCTGAAGTCCAAATCAATATACTCTTATAGGTATAAACTGGCATCTTCCTTTTCTAGTTCAATATGAAGCTCAATTTTGAGTTTGGGGTTTCTATGCTTATCTTGAAAAAAAGAAGTTCTCTGCCACATAATAGTTGACAGTCTGTTGCTTTGTTTGATAAATCAGATCATTAGATGCTATCCAATTGCTTGGTAAATCAGATCATTGCACAACCTGGTAACATATTTGTTTGCAACTTGATTAAGAAAAAAGCTGATGGCCAAAAAGTAGCTCTAGTGTTCTACCATACGAAATATGACAGAGGAACTCTAAAATGGCCACCTGGTCACCTGTAGGTTGAGAAATCTATGTGCTAGATTGTAATTTTACTATGATGTGATGATCATTTTCTATATCGTGTTAGCTGCATATTTTCCAAGTTTTTTTGGCCGGCTGACTTCTCTAATACATATATAAGTTCACATATGCCCAAGTAGTCCTGCTATTGCACTCTAGACTTTCACGCAAATGCCTTTTTGATGCTGGCCTCTTTTTCATCAAACATTGGTTAGAATTGTTAGTTAGCAATCTCACTCACTATTATTTTGGCTGTTTGCTAATATTTATTCTACTAATCGATGCCATTTTTAAACCCGTCTTGTATCTTAATTAGCCCATTTTATCATTTGACTGATCTACTGTCGATAGTTTCTGCATTATGTCCTTCTACTAATTTATATTCATTTTACTATGCAGGTTGATCTCTATTCTATGGATGCTTCTTTATCTAGCATCCCATTTGGACATGGAATAGCATCCTAACCTCATGGAACTCTAATAAAATAATTGGGCTCAGGATGAAGATCTAGTGCCATGCTGTCCTATGTTACTTGGCTAGTTTAGGATATCTCAGTCTTAGAGAGTGGAGATGATAATCATCCAAGCTTTCTGCCAGTTCTCCTTGCAGAGATAAAACTGTAACGATACTAGACTTTTTCTTTAGGATTAAGATTAACTTACTACCGATTAGTCAAACGGTACCAAAATAGTGTTGCTGCTGTGCAAAATACCTGTGGCATGCAAGCAGTTCAGCAGTGGACCTGCCTTTCTAGGTACCATGACATTTTAAACTAAACAAATGTCATTTTCTGATATTGTTGTGACGGAGTACTGATTTGTCTCAATAACCCCATAGATACTTCTGCAATTGAGAAGTGCCATGGAGCCTTCAGTATCTCCGCCAGGCGCACCGAAGCAAGCTGGCACGCGCAGACCTTGTACTGGATGCTCTCTGAAGGATTTGTGTCTTGTTTCAAAACAAGGGTCAATAGCTGAAGTGGAATCTGCTTTGGCCTTGATAAAAAAGAACGGTGGAAGCATTGACGGTAGAAATGCATTTGGCCTTGGTGCCCTCCACCTTGCAACATGGAGAAATCACCTTCCAATCGTCAGGCGGCTCCTAGATGCTGGTGCTAATCCAGATGCAAGGGTATGCACCACCTTTGTCTTCATTTATAAATTTTCTTATTGTCTCCTTTTCATTAAAGCACTATGCCTCCATTTATCGAACTGCTGGGTTGCTATTGGGCATTCTACAATTATATGCATTGGCAGAGGAAAACTTGTATCCAGATACCAAAGGCAAATCATAAAATATGTTCTTCATTGAGAAAAACATATCCTTAAACGCCCACATTGGTGTGAATTTGAAGTATATAATCTGTTTGCTCTTTACTTGCTAAATGCAATTTTTGTCCATTATTAAGTATCACACTATTTTTTTGTAAATTCCCACCAAATTCCATTTTTGCAGGATGGAGAATCCGGTTGGAGCAGCCTTCACAGAGCACTTCATTTTGGCCACTTGTGCATTGCTGGTGTTCTTCTACAGTTTGGTGCATCCCTCAATTTGGAGGACACCAAGGGTCGTACACCTATTGATCTTCTCTCTGGCCCTGTATCACAGGCTAATGGGGATTCTCCCAATTCAGGTAGCATGCCTCTCTTCTGTTTCGGGAGACAGTTAATTTGTCTCTAATTGTGTTCAGTGCTTTGGTACTGGTGTGATTATGACCTTCTGGAAATTTCTTTAGGATGCGCTTACAAATCCTCCTTACCTTTTTCCATTTTAGTTGCAACGGAAGTCTTCAGTTGGGGAAGTGGAACAAACTATCAACTGGGAACTGGCAATGCCCACATACAAAAACTACCTTGCAAAGTAGATGCCTTGCATGGGTCATATATCAAAACTGTTGCTGCATCAAAGTTCCACAGTGTAGCAGTCAGTTCTGATGGTGAATTATACACTTGGGGATTTGGTCGAGGTGGTCGTCTTGGACATCCGGATATTCAGAGGTAAGCAGTCATGCAGTATCTAATAAAACACTTTTTGTAGAAAGGTTGAAAATGGTTATCTCCACATGACTTTGTGGTAAGTTCTTTGCAGAGAATGCACAAACCTCAAAACACAAGCACTTATTTGTTCTAGAATTTTCCATACTTTAACCCTCTTAACTTTTTTCTTCTAAATGAGTTACCATTCCTTTTTACCTGATGGTCTACGATTCACTTCAAATTATAAGCACTTCTCATTTGTTTTAGACCCTTCTGTACTTTAGTTCCCCAAAGTGATTTCTTCTAAACAAATTGCCATTCAATTTTGTTTTATGATTTTATAATTCAAGGCTATGCCACCTTCATAAAGTCTGTTTGGCTTTGAAGATACAACACTAACTACTCAAAACTGCAGTACAAGATAGTTAAAAATAAATGTGCTGGATATATTTCACATCAGTTTTGTGTAGTATATACCATGCAGTCTTTCGATTATTTTGTAGCTATAATTTGATTTCCAATGCGATGAACTACGAGAATTAAATCTACATCATATAAGTCATGCATATATGACTCCAAACTTACATGTAGTGTGGTATGTCGATATTCGTTCGTACTTCGGTTATCTAAGCTCCCACATGCAATGCACATGTACCTTACTAGTATATTCAAATGTGCCAATGAAGCGTAAAGTCGCTAACATTTTTCAACAGTAGTTGAGCACTAATGTCTCGGGCCTTTCGGTGTTAAAAGTCTCATTTCTCATGCTATTGGTAAAATTTATTTTGTGTTGCTACAACTACCATTTTATTGCAGTGGCCAGACGACAGCTGTGATTACCCCTCGCCAAGTGACAGTTGGATTAGGCCGTAAAAAGGTGAATGTTGTGGCTGCTGCGAAACATCACACAGTGATTGCTACATCAGCTGGGGAATTGTTTACCTGGGGATCAAACAGAGGTATGTGTGAATGTGTATGTGTCTCCAGCAACATACTTCTAAAATTTACAGTGTGCTTATGGCCTATAACAAAATGCTATGGACGATGCAGAGGGTCAGCTTGGTTACCCTTCTGTCGATACCCAACCAACACCAAGGCGTGTTAGTTCACTCAAGCAAAGGATAATTGCAGTAGCCGCTGCAAACAAGCACTCAGCAGCAGTTGCCGATACTGGCGAAGTGTTCACATGGGGTTCCAATAAGGAGGGCCAGCTAGGCTATGGCACTTCAAACTCGGCATCCAATTGCATTCCAAGAATGGTAGAGTATTTGAAAGGAAAAGTATTTAAAGGTGTATCTGCAGCAAAATATCATACGTTAGTGTTTGGGGCTGATGGTGAGGTAAGTTAAAATCGGTTCGAATAACACCAAGAAAATTAACAGGCCTCAGACCTGCTGATGTCACCCTCTTTTGCAGGTGTTCACTTGGGGTCATCGCCTCGTGACCCCTCGCCGTGTTGTAATAGCTAGATGTCTTAAGAAGGGTGGAAATGCAAATGTGAAGTTTCATCGTATGGAACGACTTCAGGTGATCTCTGTGGCAGCTGGAGTGATGCACAGTACTGCTCTAACAGCTGATGGTGCTATTTTGTACTGGAATTCATCGGATCTGGACTTAAGATGTCAACAGGTTCTGTTATTACATCTCACAAGGTCATCTTTTAAGCTATGTTATGTGTTTCATGCTTACATTTAAACTGTTTCTGCACAGATATTCTCTATGTGTGGACGGAATGTAGTGAGCATCTCAGCTGGAAAGTACTGGACTGCACTGGCTACATCAACTGGTGATGTTTTCATGTGTGATGCAAAGAAACGTAAGGATGAAACTCCAGTATTTACTCGAGTGAATGGTGTTAAGCGAGCATCATCAGTTTGTGTTGGTGAAACACATATGCTTGTGCTTTCTAGTATTTACCATCCCGAGTATCCACCCAAACCCAAATTCCAAAGCAAAAAGCCCTCATCAGAATGGAGTGGTGTGATGGAAGAGTTGGATGAAGACATATTGTTTACTGATGTCCAGCCTGAAACTGATCTATCTGTTACCAGCAATGAAATGAGCAAAGGCATACCCAGTCTGAAGAGCCTCTGTGAGAAAGTTGCAATTCAGCATATAATGGAGCCAAAGAATGCTATACAACTTCTTGAAGTTGCTGATTCCTTGGAAGCCAAAGAGCTCAAGAAGCACTGTGAGGTAATACATCGGTGTGCTGCAGCTTACATGCATTATACAGTTGTTACCACATACTGATATGCATTCATCCTTTGTCCATGCCTAATTAATTTTCATATAGTGATTTCTGGTACTCTGCTGTGCAATGCGATGCAGGATACAGCTATTCGCAACCTTGATTACATCTTCACAGTGGCAGCTCCTTCAATTATGAATGCTTCTCCTGAAATTCTTGCAAATTTAGAGAGATTGCTGGATGAAAAATCCTCGGAGCCCTGGAGTCACCGCCGTCTTCCCACAATGACAGCTACTTATCCTGCTGTCATTGATAGCGATGCAGAGGGAGATAATGCAGGAGGATTCCCTAGGCTCAGGGACAATCAGAAGCCTGCATCAAAGTTGTATGGAATGTCAGGTTATGGTAACTTCCTTCAGAAAGAAAGCAATGCTGAGCAATTTGTCTCCAAACAGATCAGGGCAATTCGCAAGAAACTGCAGCAGATTGAGATGCTCGAGGCTAAACAACTGGATGGTCATCAGCTTGATGATCAACAGCTAGCAAAGCTCGAGTCTAGGGCTTCCCTTGAAAGTGAACTTGCAGAGCTGGGCTTTCCAACAGAAGCATTTTCAAGACCTTCAGTTTATGTGCCAAACAAAAAATCTGAGGGTTCTAAGAAACAGAAGAAGAAAATCAAGCAGGCAGCACAATCTGATATTGCCTCTATAAAGCATGAGGACAAGGAGCAAAACCACAATAAGGAGCTTCCAGAAGTGTTACCAACCCATGGCTCTTCAGAAAAGGTTTGCGCTCTTCTATCCTATGATACCAATAAGGTTCATTTTCTTTGGTTCTTTCCGTGTTGGTCTTCAGTCTCATGCCTGTATTCCTAGCCAGTGAAAAATCTTCTACCTATCTTAAAGACCATACGGTTGAAAATAAAAGGATTGCTGTCCTACATTTGAAATTTTGATTTCTGTGAAAGTGTCACCTACACTTCCATTTCAATATTTAGTTCTTCTCTATATCATTTTGTAACAAGTCCACAAAAATGAGAAAATTCCAACAACCTCCAACTTCGGGTTTTGGAAAAAATCTGGCTGCACCGGCCTTACTGGTGACCAGTTGTATAATTTTGGACTGGTCGTGTTTATCCGTGACCCTAGTTACTAGCAGTTTTTTTATGTATGCTTGGCCGTGTCTTCGTGGGTTTGTTTGACTAAGTTTTGCACCTTTGCTTTTCTCGATACCTAGTGGTGAGAGGCCATGCGAAACTTTATTCTTCTGGTACCTGTTCTGAGTGTTGCTTCCATGGGAGGCTAAGTATTTGATAAGGCAGAATATCTTGTTTCTTTCTTTTAAGAGTTATAATTCCAATTTTTACCCCTAAGTTTCAGATTTGTGACAGATTATACCCCATCTAACAGAAATTCTCGTCGCTTCACATTTCAGCGCTGACTTGGATGCCACATAGACTGATTAATCTGGCCAACCGGTTTTCTTAGGTCCGGTTTGTTTTGGTTTTGTTCAACCACACTAACACATGCACGAACACGAGGTCCTCCATGCTGTACCTCGCGCCCTTCCCCACAAACATCTGTCGGTTTGGCTCACGCCCAGTGCCCACCGCCGATAACCCGGGTGTGCCAGTGCTTTGGCAAGGATGCCATGCCTGTGGCGCCATCATCGCTGGATGCCGGCGGAGCACCTCTTTCTTGAGCCGCCATCACAGCTGTGCCCTTTGGTCCTTCGCGCGTGCCGCGTTGCTGCCGCCGGGACCTGTTGTAGTAAAACACGATGTCGGCCAGCTGGAGCAGTGCAAAGACGACAACTCTCACGACAATGCCAGCGACGCCGTGCCAGAGAGCTTGCCCTTCTTGTTGTTCCCAGGCACGTTGTACTCGGGCTCATCCCGGGTGCTGGCGATGGGGACGGGAAGAAGGGGCTCCCGCTGGAGGTTTACCCACAAAGGCGTTGGCCGGAAAGCGGTGTGAGGGCCTACAGGATGGAGACGCTGAAAAGGCGGTTCCTGTCCGGCCACAACACCACAACACGCGCAGTGAAGCGAGGCTGCTAAGGCCATGTTCAGTGCATGGGAGCAGAGCGGAGGCCACCACCCAGATCTGGCGAGGTCTGGCTCCCCCTCCTATCTGCCCAGATCACCAGCTTCGGCGGCTGTTGCAGTCGATTCGACCCCCTTTGGAGGCAGATGCACTTGATCCAGGACGTGGTAGCCTACGATGGCGGCCTCTGGTGGTGAGAAGTGTGGTGGCATCTGGTGGCGACTCCGCGTCGTAGTCCACTGCGTGTCCTACTCCCCATCGTGAGCGGAGGCTGAGTGCCGCCTCCCGCAGCTCCCTGGTGGTGTGGCCGTATCTCCGTCCTCGGCGCCACCTCAGAGTGGCTTTACGGACGGTGTCGCCGGCTTGACTGTGGTTCCGTCCTCTACAACGCAGGCATGACCGGCTGTGCCTTGTCTCCATCCCCAGCCTCCATTGCATCGATGTCGCCGCTCCCACGGCACGGAGCTTGTGAGGAGGCCTGGCTCTGATTATGGGCAACATCCTGGTGATCTGACCTGAGTGTTGTCTGCAAGAACGCCGCCTACTTTGAGGTCACCAGGCCCATGAACCTGTTCACCGGCTTGTCGGACGGTGGGTACCACAGGTGCCGGCGGAGTGGCATCGGGGACTTGCCTTTGCTGCTGGAGAACCTCAAGGTCCCGACGCCAGACTTCATGATTGACGGGTTGTACCCTTCCCTCTCACTGCGGCTGGACCATGGTCATGACGCCATCAAAAATCAGAAGGGGTAAAAACTGACAAATGATTATTACATGGAGTAAAATTGAGGATTTTTTCTTAAATGGGGTAAAACATGTCACAAACATAAATCGATCCTATTTATGTAGGCATTTCTTTATAGTTTCTTTGCTTTAATCATCGTTTTGTTCATTATGGATGTGTTCTTTTATTTATCTATTATGTTAAAGGAAGCAACAGTATTAATAAATTTATATATTCAAGCAGGAACCAGTCAAACCATCTGATGATGGCACTTCGAGTAACACAAAAGCCATCTTTTGTCCATTAGGGAACAAAGCTTCCGGGCCAACTTCATCAAAGAAGAAGAACAAGAAAGGTGGCTTGTCATTGTTTTTGAGTGGTGCTCTTGATGACACCTCAAAGCTAAGCTTGCCTACTCCTGCTGTGCCTGTGACACCAAAGCAAGAAGGACCTGCCTGGGGTGGAGCTAAGATAACGAAGGGACCTGCTTCCCTTCGTGATATTCAAAGCGAGCAGAGGTCGAAAACGAACGAGCTGGTGACGACGAAAGCAAAAGACCGCCATGAGGATTCACCTGACAGTGCTGGGCTTTTGCGGCTTTCTTCATTTATGCCTGATGCGTGTTCAAGTCCAATATCTGTTACACCTGCTCGTGCTGTTCCTGCTCACGAAGGGGATAAGAGCACACCTCCTTGGTCATCTTCAGCTACCTCACCCAACCTATCACGGCCTTCACTCAGGGACATACAGATGCAGCAGGTTGAGTTCATGTTACCAAATGTTAAATTGATATGTATTTTCTTACACCAATATAACAAAGTGCAGCCTCTGATTGAAACCAACTGACTTTTGAGCAGGAGAAACGGCACCACGGCGTTGTCTCCCACAGTCCGAAAACCCGGACATCAGGCTTTGCCATACCATCCCTGGGCGCAGCGCCAGAGGTTGTTGGCGTGAAGGACAACGTTCCCAACCGCTGGTTTAAGCCAGAGACTGACACCCCGTCCTCCATCCGCTCGATCCAGATTGAGGAACAAGCGATGAAGGACTTCAAGCGTTTCTACACCACCGTGAGGATCATGAAGCCACAGGTCTAGGATGAGCTGCTGCGGCCTGGCCTCAATCCCGGAAGAGTTAGTCATCTTGTTTAGGCTCACCCTCCCGTTGCAATGTACATTCAAGTGTACAGTCAGTTTCTGTTAACTGTAGGTTCCTTGTGTCGAATAAAGTTCAAAGCTTCTCCTGGCTTTCATTTTTTGCCCTGCTTTTTTATTTTAACTTTGGCAACCTTTATTAAACGATGATCATGTCTGTTACAAGATGGAGGAATAAGAAAGTCAGGAGTGTTTCCTTCTAACTGGATCGGCATTGCTCTCCTGGGCGTCGCCCTGCCGAAAGAGCTCATCATCTCCCGGTAGGCAGAGTTCAGCAAGACGCAGTACTTCCACCCTGCGTGGAGTTACTAATACCGGTGTTCAACCCATATGTCACAACTTCCGGCGGCTGCCTTCTACTCCCTCTGTTCACAAATATATAATGTTTTCGACTTATCATACAAGTCTGACATATCTTGAAGAATAAAATTTCATTACCATGTACCCTCTCTGTCCCGTAATATAAGAGCGTTCCAAAATGGAGGGAATTAATATCTATATCTATCTATACCAATATATTAAAGGGAGGATTGTTTCTCCAGTATTTTTCGTTCACGATGGACCCACATAATTTACGTCCTAGGCTTTGTACGTATAGTGGCGCCAGATACTGAGAGGAAAATATATTTTTCAAAGTGAGTATATTTTAGAATGCAAAAATTTGGCAAAGTTATTAATAAAAAATTTAAAGTCGCATATTTTTAAAGAAAAATATTTATCTTTTTTTTTGAAACCTGAGTATTTTCTAAAATACAGACAAATTTTAAACTAGGAGGTATTGTTGTGATTATTTCTCGAATTTAGAAACATTTTTAAAACAAAAATATTTTTTGAACTTTAAATTTGAAAAGGCAAACACTTTTGTAAACATGTTTTTTTAAATGGGAGGTAATGTAGCTAAATTGTTTTAATCTATACATATATTAATAAAACTTGGCGAATATTTGAAATATGCCCACATGATGCTTTGTTTCACTTTATTTTATTAAACTAGGGATACGAAAGGAATCTTTTCTCTTTCGCGTCTTCACGTACAACAAGTCTCACTCGGTCTAATGACTCCCGTCAAAATGCATGATAACACGGACATATATTATGTGCAGTGCTTTTTCCTATTATATTAGCCAAATGATAGAAACAAATTGTGTTCAACGCTTTTGATCTTCATCGGACACGAAGACGGCTCAACAATCCAACTATTGGACCTTGCCAACCTTGGTTAGTGACAGCTGGTGCTGCGACCACCGACGACGAGGACGACAAAGACGACAAGCGGAAACATGTGTCTGGTGTTATATTGAAATGGAGGATGTGGACCTGAGAATGAGGTATTAGTCGTGTTTATTATGTTATGATAATGAGGGTGAGGTCTTTAGCCATGCTCAATGGGTAAACGCATGTAAGGGCTGTTTTCTCCCGTTGCAATGCACGGGAATGTTTTCTAGTCTATACCAATATAAAAAGATCCAAAGAGGCAGATCCAAATCATCTCAACCGTCAAATCATGTAATCTAGTGGTTCAAATCGCTCCAATATTAAGCACCAAACACGTTTAACGCTTTAATTATCCACCACTGCCATTGGTTATAAACATGTTTAGACTCAACGCTATCCCATGAAATCTACCATGTAATTAATATCTTACCATTTCCATGAAGAAAGTAATTAATATCTTACCAAATATCAATGTGCCACAAATATGCCTTACCTAATATAACGTGCCACTAATATCCTATCTAATACGTGCATTGCACGTACATAATTACTAAGACCGGCCATAGTGGGAGTAACATCACTAGTAATATCACACTTTTCAAGATAATTTTGCTTATGTGGCACATATTTAATGATGAGAGAGGTGATGGTGGTAACTTAGCTAGTTACTGTAACATCACACATACCAAGACAATGAGTCTATAGGCTAATAAATGAACCATAACATGACAACACACATATGTTACTACCCACTATGGAGATAGTAACATAGCTTAGTAAAATGTGATGTTACTAGTCTAAGTTACTCCCCATTATGACTAGTCAAATAAGAAATGGTATCATCTTGATTCTAGTACTATGGCCAATCCATACATCGTTTTCCATTTTATATGAGCTCATTATTACCAACTTATCTCAAGAGCCCGTAAGAGGAAAATTACAACAAACCGTCCTTTTGGAGACTAGAAAACATGCCCGTGCGTTGCAACGGGAGAAAACAACCCTTACATGCCTTTACCTATTGAGCATGGCTAAAGACCTCACCCTCATTATCATATAACATAATAAACACGACTAATACCTCATTCTCAGGTCCACATCCTCCATTTCAATATAACACCAGACACATGTTTCCGCTTGTCGTCTTTGTTGTCCTTGTCGTCGGTGGTCGCAGTACCAGCTGTCATTAACCAAGGTTGGCAAGGTCCAATAGTTGGATTGTTGAGCCGCTTTCATGTCCGATGAAGATCAAAAGCGTTGAACACAATTTGTTTTTATCATTTGGCTAATATAATAGGGAAAAGCACTGCACATAATATATGTCTGTGTCATCATGTAAATTGGGTAGTTTCTGTCAGATATACCATGAAATCTTAGCTGGACTCCTCATGCATTTTGACGGGAGTCATTAGGCCGAGTGAGACTCGTTGAACGTGAAGACGTGAAAGAAAAAAGATTTCTTTCGTATCCCTAGTTTAATAAAATGAAGTGAAACAAAGCATCATGTGGGCATATTTCAAATATTCGTCAAGTTTTATTAATATATGTATAGATTAAAACAATTTAGCTACAGTACCTCCCATTTAAAAAAAACATGTTTACAAAAATGTTTGCCTTTTCAATTTTAAAGTTTAAAAAGTGTTTGTGTTTTAAAAATGTTTCTAAATTCGAGAAATAATCACAACAATACCTCCTAGTTTTAAAAATTTGTCCGTATTTTAAAAAATACTCAAGTTTCAAAAAATAAAAAGACAAATATTTTTCTTTAAAAAATGTGCGACTTTAAATTTTTTAGTAATAACTTTGCAAATTTTTGCATTCTAAAATATATTCACTTTGAAAAATATATTTTCCTCTCAGTATCTGGCATCACTGTGTACGTAATTTAAAATTTCGTGGTGCTAATAAAACAAATAGTCTTGTTTAGTCTATTGGTAAGCATTTGAGTGCTCTAGCATGAGTGGCAGGGTTTGATTCCTTGCGTTGCAATATTTTTTCTTGGAAATTCTTTTAGCGTGGGCTCTTTGTACGCTAATGGGCCGGCCCATTGCGGCTCTATGCGTCCTGTGATTTTTTTTTTGATAAAAACAAATCAAGAGAAGTAGAAAATGCTGCGACGTACAAAGCCTTATGTGGGTCCACCGTGAACGAAAAATACTGAAGAAACAATCCTCCCTTTAATATTAATTAGGGAAGGAAGAGGATATTTATATGCAAAATAAGACAAACTTGACAAAAGGACTTTGTTATACACCGGCACCGTGCTGTCATGACTGAATTAAAATCTTGCGCCGCGTCAAATATTTTTTATATATCTTGCGGATTGTGGATTTATATGGAAAAAACCCTTTAAATTCTTCGTTCATGGTCAGTAAAGACCACAGAGAAACTGTGGAAAAGAGAAAAGAATCTGTAATAAAAATATTCTGATCTCTGGTTGCACAAAGATGGCCTAATATGACTTTGCAAAAATAGCAACTTCATCGGCTGGATTGCCAGTCATGAAACATTTTTTCGCACCCTCCGGCTGATCAAAGGGAAAGCACCTGATGGTCGCACTGGTCTCTTCTTTCACCTTCAGCTCATCCGCATCGCTGAAGTTTACCACAAATCAATCAAATCGTCAAATAAAAAAAACATGGTTGACCCACAAGGATAAAAGCCGTCCATTCAAACACGACCTACCTAGCTGACCATGGACCTCTTGCCCATTTACCCTCGGAAATGACCTCCTTCAGTTCTCCATATGAGTTGACATCAACTATATTACTGCAAGGAATGAAAAGGTTATTAGTTCTGATAAAAAAAATCTGGATCATGCAATGAAGAGAACCCACAAAAGAATCCATGTGTCCGACGACAAGTACATATAAACCTAACACAGGTACACACCAGAACAGTTATTATCACTATGGGGAAAGGATGGCATAAGAGCACAGAACAAAACGGGCATAAGAAAGTAGCAATAAACACTTCTTGAAGACAAGTTATGAGTTCATAAAAAATATATTCTGGATCATAAGTACCTATCACGAAATGTGATGGCCTTCTGTAGAAGAGATGCCTGAATTTCCTCTAGACGGTCTTTTATATGATCCACCAATATTGATGGTTCCATAGATATTCCAAACTCCTTTCCTTGCTTTCCAGGGACATCTCGCCTAGAAAGCACAACACTCCTGTTTTTTACATCGCGGGGACCAAGTTCAATCCTTATGGGAACTCCCTGTCAAAACAATAGAAGAAATGTCAAGCACAAGCCTATGGAAAAGTAGAAGGGGAAAATAACTGAACTGGAATTCCAGTAGAAGTGCAAAAGTGGTTACTTTCATTTCGTAAAAGTTAAACTTCCATCCAGGTGTCCTCAGCTCTGAGTCATCCACTTTGACTCTAATGCCTGCTTCTTTGAGCGTGTTCTGAACTGAAGCTACAGCTTCCATAACAACACCCTTTTCGTCACCCTTTTTCCAAATAGGCACTATTACCACCTGTGTTGAACAAAAAATTCTTACATTCTACTCACAAGTGTATAGTTCAAAATACTGAGAGCAGATAGTACGATGCAAAACTTTGCAGAAAAGGGACATAGCTGGCATTTTCGGCCAAAAAAAATTGAGTGTCCCTTTTATCCAAACTTCCACAGGGGTTTTGTAGAGTACAAGACAGATGAAGGAAAAACTTATACAGGTACAAGGGCCTGAGCTTTGTGCGCACAAAGGTGTAAACAAAGCAATGGGATAAGACCTGAATGGGAGCAATCCTTGGTGGAAGCATTAAACCAGCATCATCACCATGGGTCATGATGATCCCACCAACGAACCGAGTGCTAATAGCCCAAGAAGTCTGCCATACGTGCTCAAGTTGACCATTTTCATCCATAAACTGCAGCAGGTGAGGAAAATCAAAATAAACAGTTTGTCTCAGAGGATTGCAATAGGTACTTAACTACTTATAATAGCTAAATGATCGAGTACAGGAAGCACACAAGATTCCAATAAAATGAGACAGTTCAAAGTTGGTAAACAGCAACCTGTGTTTCGAAGGCACGGGAGAAGTTCTGGCCAAGGTTGTGACTAGTTCCAGCTTGTAAGGCCTTCTTGTCACCCATCATAGCTTCTATAGTGTAGGTCCGATCAGCACCAGCAAATGTCTCCACTCTTGATTTCCTGCCTGGAATAACTGGTATTGCAGCTTGCTCATAAGCAAATTTGGTATATACATCAATCATCTGCATCGCCTGCAGAGTATTAAGAAATGGAGCAGATGACAGCGCATTAGAACCTTTCATTGTTTCACATCTGTATCATTACTACATGAATGGCATGGTACTGAACAAGTTCAGGGGCAAAAGGAACTTGCAGAATGATGAACAAACCTCCTTCTCTGCCTCTTCAAGGGTTGCATGAGCTGTATGACCTTCTTGCCATAAAAATTCAAGAGTTCTGATGAATGGCTTAGTCCTCATTTCCCATCTTGTCACATTGGCCCACTAGAATAATAGGAAATAATTAGTACAGTAAATGATAGTGAGCGTGTTGACCCAAGTCTGCCAATGAGGTTACCTGATTAATCATGAGAGGGAGATCACGATAGCTCTGGATCCATTTAGTGAACATGTGATTTACGATGGTTTCACTTGTTGGTCTTACCTACAAAACCCTCGAGAATGGAAATGCAAAAAAGTGTAGCTTTAGAAGTGACCCACTCACAGAATTAATCGCACATTTATAAGAATTGTTCAAAGTGAATATAATGGTTCTTAACTTCATAAAACTAGAGCAAAGTATTACCACAAGCTTTTCCTCCAGCTCCTTTCCTCCTCCAATGGTAACTACTGCAAGCTCCGGACTAAACCCTTGGACATGACTGGCCTCCTTCTCTATAAACGAGTACGGTATGAACTGGTCCAACAAAGAGGGCAAGGATAAGAAAGTATATCAAGGGGAATGCCAAGAAAACAGTCTCATTCAGATAAAACATGAGCTAAGCTATGTGTGAAGAAGAAACAGTCACCAATTACAGCAATAATTTGATAAAATAGACTAGCTAATTAGCTATAAAAAAGATACTCCTTCCATTCCAGAATATAAGGTGTATTGGTTCCGTGCAAGTCAAACTTATGTATGTTTGACCAAGGTTATAGAATAAAATATCAACATCTAGAATACAAATTAAATAAAATATGAAAATATTTTTCATGATGGATCTAGTGATACAAATTGGTACTGCAGATGTTGATACTTTTTTCTAAAAGCTTGGTCAAACAAGCACGTGTTTGACTTATATAAAAACTAATACACCTTTGTTAGGAGCCCCTCCTAACTTGTACTCGTACATGTACAGGGCCTGGCCTCTTGGGCCAGCTCATGGGCCCCGCTCCTGACCCACTGCTGCATCTACAAGTACACAGGAGAAGGCTACGAACGGGGTATCCAGTGGATCACGGCAAACGGCACACAGCGGCTCGGCTCTCTTCTTCCTCTCGTTCCCCTTCCTTTGTTCTTCCTTACCCAACTATCAATTAGTGTGTAATCGATACTCTGCACTCGGATCAATGGTGCTTGTGAGCAATTGAGTGGTAGTGTGATCGGGTCCCTAACATCTGGTATTCAGAGCCAGTAAATATTCCCACAATTTTTTTTCACCCAGCACCACCTCCCCCAATTCCCCAATTTCCACCGGCCACAACACCATGTCCGATCCAGAGCAGGCTCCTTTTTCCCTCGTCTATCCACCGGAGTGGGACGCCATGACCGCAGATGACCAGATGCTGTGGTTTCTCGTGCAGCTATCGGCGCAACTGGATAGCATCAGGTCTGAGTTCGCGGCTGCACGCACGGGCGATCCAGCCGGGGCTACCTAGCGAGTCGATCCGGCTGCCTCACCTGCTACTACTACCGCTACATCAACAACTGCTCTGGCCGTGCTCCACACCAACCACGACACCACCTGCCGTGCCGCTGTTTCAGGCACAAACGAGTCTGCAATTGTGGCGGCCTCTGCCGAAGTCGCTCCCAAGCTTGCCGTCCTCCCCAGCGTCTTCTCAACCATCAAGGTCCAGGAGGTCCTCCAGATTACCCACCATGCGTCCCTTGACTGCATCGCCACGACGCCCGTGACCTGTTCGACAGAGTGCCCGAACCAAGTCACTGTCACATCGTCGCTCACGTTGCCAGTCATGACGGCACCACTACTCCCAGCAACCACAGTTGTGCTCGTCACCAACCTCAGTCACCCTGCTAGCAACGGTGATTCTAACCTGTGGGCGCCCCTGGACATGGAAGACAAGCTCCTGACCACTCCATCTTCTCCTATGTTTTCAGCTATCTATTCAATGCAGCCGTTCCTGAACCATGACCTGGACGTCTCGTTGCCCACAAGGCACCTAGGACTTCTGATACGGCCGACACCATGGCCATCGTTTCTGGCAGATCATTTTGCAGAGGGGAATGAGATTCGACCAACTCCGTGGCCATCATTTCAAATCGGTGTGCCATCAGAGGACAAGGATGATTCATGTTTTTGTAAGCAGTTATTTCATGAAGGTAAAAAGTGGCTTTTAGAACTATGTGCTTGCTCTATTACTACGGCTCCTCAAGTGCAGCATTCCAATCTACCTATCACGACTGCACATCTATTTCTGAGCATGCAGAAAATGGCTGCTCTAAGCACTGAACATTCAAGCAAAAAAATTCTTCAGTTCATGCAATTTGGGCCGTATGAACTAGTCTGTTACAAGCTTCAGGGTTAAGTATCCAGTTTGTTTACTAGTGTTGTTGTTCAGACTGTACTCTCTGCATATCCTATTGATTCACTTCCTCTGTGGGAATTTGGTACATGTGCTGTGAAAGACACTGTTCTGCTCCATGGCATAGCTTGTGGTTGCGTCTCCGGTGACCCTGGATATGTGTGGTGGCCACAGGATCAGCAGCCAAGCATGAAGCGTGATTTGCAAGAATGGGCGCCTCCTGTTCAGTCTGCTTGAGAGCTGCTGCATTGGCCTTTTTGGGAGACATCTTCTGCTTCATATAGTGGTGATAACTCTCGTTTTGCAAGGTAATGGCAGCAAGACAGAGCTGCAATCACTACTGTGGCCCTCATTTCCATACAAATGCCAAGCAGTACAAGTATGGTTAGAACTACCCAAGTATGAACAAGGACAGCTCACTTCCTTAGTTTCCACTGAGTCAAGCAATTGTTGTGAGGCTGGGTCAAAGAGAGTGAAATTCAACACTCTATCCGTTTTTCCTAATTGCTCTAAACATTCCCAATGGAAAGTTGCATGGCCACTCAGTTCCAAGAGGAAAACATCTGCTAGCAGGCTCTGTCTTATGCCATGGCCATCATTTGCTTGCTATCCTGAAGGAGTTACTCTGAAGCACACATGGATGCTACCACAAGTCATTTATGTGATGAAGAGTTTATCTGGTAATCTGAATTCTCTTAGAGCTTTCTCAAGGTATTTTCCAAATCTGCAACTGAAGTCCAGATTCGGTCAAACAAATGTCCACCTGAAGCTTCCTTGGCCATCTGGTTCTTGCAATTGCCGAGCAGTGCAAGTGTGTTCAGAACTGCCTAAGGTGAAATATATTGAATATCAATTTATGGTTGTTTGTGAGCATCACGTAGTGGATTGGGATTATGCTGTTCTGGGTTGCATTCCTATTTCTGATAAATTGCAGGGAATAATTCATATTATGCATATATCAGTGCACTTGTTTTTTTTCGAGTCAAGAAGAATTTAAAGGCAGTGGTCGTGCTTCAATCAACTTTAACACTAACAATGCATGGGAACAGTGCTCCAATCTCCTTCGGAATTGCATAAGGATATTTCCAGTGCAGCTCTCGTGCTCGTGGTTTTTGAAACGGGGCAAAAATGATTCAGATTTCAGTGGTCATGACAGGCTCCTTCACAGCAAGCAGTGATTGGGTGCTCTAAGTACAACATTTCCGAGTAGTGTCTGTCTTCAGTTCGTGCAGTTTTGGCCATTATTGTCTTTTGCTCCAGCTGGTATCACGATGCAATGGCAGGTGGACAAGCATCAATCGCGTGACAAAAATTCACAACATATTTTTATGTTGCCTCGTCCCCTTTCTGAACCAATATTATGTGAGGTTAATCATGGCTGGTATTTCGACACTCTCAAACTATTTGCGATTCAGGCTGTACAATTTGCAACAGAGATTCATTATTCAGATTCCAGTCTATTTGGTAGTGTATCATTCTCCTTTGGGCATAAACAAATGTTTCGCTGGACTCCAGATACTTCAGCTAGTGGTGACCACCTTGAGCAATTGTGGGATCCTGGAGGCCTTGCGAGCTATATATGCAGTACATGTGCATTGACTTCCCTGATGCATTACTTGTTTGAAGTCTGGCTTGCATATGCGACTCCTATATGCATCCAGTTGAGAATGAAGAAGCCAATGGGCAGCGGCGAACTAAATCAGTGGATGACCATCCATTTCTTGCATGGAACATTGGAGCATGATTGCAGACTTGACAAGCTCATAGCACTATGGGGGTCCTTGCTGCCATTCTATTGCCAGTCATGCAAGTCTACGAGGAGCGGAAAATCTGTGTGTGGGCCACACCTGATGATCTAGGGAGCTTCACCGTCGTCCAGGAAGGCTATGGGACTTCAGCTTCCAATCAAGACACTTTTCAAGGAGGGAGGGGTTTCATCACCAGTGTCGCTGTCGTCGTCGTGCAGGGCTCCATCGACCACAAGTACTACCTCAACTTCGATCAAGACTATGTTGGCAACGACCACTTCCGCGGCGCCTCTTGGGATGGAGTCACCATCGGACACGGCTACTACAACTTTGTCGTTCAAGTCAACCCCGACTTCGACTACCATCAGGACTTCGAGCTAGTCAAGGAACACCGAGTGCAATGGGATCCCGGCGGTTCTCGGTGGTGTCGGCTTGGGGTCAAGCCGCATTTCAAGGAGGGGGGGATGTTAGGAGCCCCTCCTAACTTGTACTCGTACATGTACAGGGCCTGGCCTCTTGGGCCAGCTCATGGGCTTGCCCCGCTCCTGAACCACTGCTGCATCTACAAGTACACAGGAGAAGGCTACGAACGGGGTATCCAGTGGATCACGGCAAACAGCACCCGGCGGCTCGGCTCTCTTCTTCCTCTTGTTCCCCTTCCTCTGTTCTTCCTTACCCAACTATCAAGTAGTGTGTAATCGATACTCTGTACTCGAATCAATGGTGCTTGTGAGCAATTGGTGGTAGTGTGATCGGGTCCCTAACATCCTTATATTTTGGAATGGAGGGAGTACATATAGGACATAAGTATCTGGAACACGTGCATACATTCGTACTATGTTTCAAATGATTTTTTTTTTCACTTTGTTATGCCTGCTTTACATCCAAAACAAGTTAATAGCTAGCACCTGCACATCAGGTATGAAGATCATAGCTCAGCAATAGATAAGCCAAGACATAAACTGATATTTTTACAGAAGGATTATATTTCATCGTGTGGCGCTATTAAATGGTACCGACATGCATCGAATTAGAGCAAAGAACGGCAGAAACAAACTAACATCTTGATCGATCAAGACTCTGGCTTCGGCACTACAGAAAAAATAGCGCAGCCAAATGAAACATGGTATGCGTACCTGAGGGAAGTACATGTTGCTGTGCCCCGTCTCCTTGAACTTTACATTCAAATAATCCTACAACAACAACAACAAAAATAAAAAATATTCAAACTCTGTACTAAAGACACTTCCTGCTATGAAGTACTCCACTTCCAATCCCATGCAAGGATTACAAGTTTATACTAAGGACGCGCTAAAATTGACAGCATTTTATGAATATTCCTCGAATGCATAAGCAACGATAAAATGGTAAGAGTGGCACGTCAGGAAGTGAGAACTAGAGGTATAAGACTGAGAGGCGAGGCCAAGATACCGTTATGGTTGCTACAATTCGCACATACACAACACTAAATAAGTTCATACAGTTCACAGTGTATTCAAGCATCGCCTCACAGTAGCACCAGGTAACTACCATTCTTGTTTACACCAACAATGTCAAAGTCTGCCCAACAAGCACGGGCATTAAGGCGCGTTGAAGCGAGCACGCGGTAAGGAGGACTATACTCTGGAGCACCGACCTGTATGGCCTCCCAGATGGCGTACCCGTAGGGGCGGATGACCATGGTGCCCCGCACGGGCCCGTAGTCCGCGAGCTCGGCGGCGGCGATCACGTCCGTGTACCAGGCGTTGAAGTCCGTCGACCGCGGCGTCACTTGCCCCTCCCTGTCGCCGCCGCGTGACTCCATCTTAACGGGCGCTGCCGAGGAAGCACCCGCGGTCGTAGCGGCAGGGCATAGCCTCGCCGGAGACGTGTGGAGGCAGCGGCCCCGGTGGCGGAGCAGGGCCGCCGGTCTGGCCGCCGCCGGCGCGAGTAGCGAGGGGAGGCGCAGCAGCGAACCCATCAGAGGGGATGATTAGTTGGATTGGGGGTGTGCTGCCCGAATGCTTCTGCTATACCCTGACAGGCTGGACTCTTATTGGGCTTTCTAGGTCAGCCGGCCGGCCCAACTGTTGGCCGGTCGCCTACCGAGCGTTAGATTGCACGGAGCTCAGATAGACGCAGACTGCCCCTCAGAGAGAGAGACGCAGAATAGGTCGTTTGCTGCAACTAGTTAACGAGCACTTCTTCGGAAGCCTCGCAACGATCAGTGTCACTTGGTGCGCTCTCAGCCATTCGCCACATGTCGCGTTTTGAACGCTTTCTTTGGATTTTGTTTTTTTCTTATTTTTTCGCACGCGTTTTCGGCTTTTTAAACAGTTTTTTTCCAGAGTTTTTTCGACGTTTTGGTTTCTCCATGGTCTTTCTTAGCTTTTCGATAAAAAAAAGATTCAAAATTTTCTTTTGCGAAAAAACGCGTTTTCTTTTTTTTTCTTTTCGTGAAAGTCACGGTTTTTCTTCCGCGAGAGGCACGGTTGTGCTTTAGCGAGAGTCACGGCTGTGCCTCTCGGAAACGAAAAAAACGTGTTTTTTATTTTTATTTTCTTTCGCGAGAGTCACGGTTTTGTTTTCGCGAGAGGCACGGTTGTGCTTTCGCAAGAGTCACGGCCGTGCCTCTCGGAAAGGGAAAAACAAAACGCGTTTTCTGTTTTTTTTTCGTTCGTGAGAGTCACGATTTTGCTTTCGCGAGAGGCATGGTTGTGCTTACGCGAAAGTCACGGCCGTGCCTCTCGGAAAGGGAAAAAATACGCGTTTTCTATTTTTTTTTCTTTCGCGAGAGTCATGGTTCTGCTTTCGCGAGAGGCACAGTTGTGCTTTCGCGAGAGTCACGGCCGTGCCTCTCGAAAACGGAAAAAAACGCGTTTTCTGTTTTTTTCCTTATATGAGAGTCACGGTTTTGCTTCCATGAGAGGCACGGTTATGATTTTGCGAGAGACACGGGCGTGCCTCTTTCGGAAAGGAAAGAAAACCGTGCTCCCGGTTCGTTTTTTCGCCCGGTTTTTTCATCCGGTTTTTCTCGTCCGTTTTTTCATGAAAAAAAAGTTCGTCAAAACAACATGGGATCTAGTTTTGAAAATCTCGACCCGAGGAATCCAACGATGAAAACGGTTCGAGATTTGGACGCACGGTTTAAGAGATAAAACGTTTTGAATAAACGGATCTAGAAAAAAGGGAAAACTCCCAGGTTGCGACAAGTGGCGCGCTGCATGTGCGCCACTT
Organism: Triticum urartu; assembly: GCF_056163025.1. NCBI lineage: Eukaryota > Viridiplantae > Streptophyta > Magnoliopsida > Poales > Poaceae > Triticum > Triticum urartu. Next base: position 365,021,330 of record NC_141874.1, on the reverse strand, counting down.
GTCGCGACCTGGGAAAGTGAAGTGTTCTTTGCAACGAGTACTCCTTAATTAGTAATTTCGCCATCTCCCCCTTTCCTGCACGCGCGCACAAAAGAAGAGGATCTCCGCACTCACCGGCCGCCTCACGCTCGTCCTTACAACATCTCTAGCAGACCCCGCATAAGTGGTTAAATCCGTAAAAAATTTATGTTTTACAGTTTTGGAAAAAAATTGTCCAAAACAGAAACCGTAAAAATAGTCCAACCCGTAAATTTTTTAAGGACCACCGCAAATGCACACCCGAAACCCTTATCTTTGGAGGTTGGAAGGCCGAATTTAGAGGCCCCCGTATACCGGTCAAACCTCGTCGGAGCAAATACGCCGCCGCGGAGTTTGCCGGAATCCGCCCTAAACTCGCCGGAATTCATCACCGCACATCGGAAAAGGCCGCTAGACGCCGCAATCGATCACCGCCGGTTTGAATTGGACGAGCTCGACATCGTCGTGGCCTCCCATGACCTCAGCCTGGCCGCCGAAATCCTCTCGACGCGGCAGACAAAGGGGCACGGCTCGCCTGGCAATAGAGTAAGGCGCAGACGACATAGGCGACAGGGCGTGGCCGACAAGGCTGGGCACGGACGACGGAGGCGACGGGGCGTGGCCGGCGAGGCTGGGACGCAACCGGCACGATGATGGGGCACGACCAGCAGGGACGGGGCACGACCGACGGGTGACGGGGCATGGCCTGCGAGCGACGGGGTTGGGCGCGGCCGGCGTGGCCGGCTGGAGGAAGGGGCGGCAACGGCCAGACTGGAGGAAGGAGCTCTTTATTCCAGTTTTACAGTTTGTTTTACAGTATTTGTTCAGCTGCGCTAGTTTTTGAGCCACAAACACAATCGTCATGAAACTGCAAACACGTTTTGCGGGTCAAGTTTTTGCAGAGTCTACTAGAGTTGCTCTTAGCCGCCTTATTTGTCCAACCAGCGAACACATTCGTTAGTCACGAAGAAACATGACCATCGGAGTAGTAGTGATTTTCGTTGTCGGTCGTAGCGAAAGAAGGCGATGGTTGCAGATCTGTACGCCCGCCCTTGGCCGCTCTACACTTGCATGCGCTTGTCCATCAACTTGCACCTCTCGTGCCCTCTCCTCCCCTCGGCCGCATGTAATTGTCATCTCTCATCGCCACTGAGGAACATATTTTCATTAATAGAATGCCCGTGCGTTGCTACGGGCTACCATTTGATATAAATAGATTAAATAAATAATTAAAATCGTATTGAAAGTAGAAGCTCATGGCTACCATTTGATATAAATAGATTAAATAAATAATTAAGATCGTATTGAAAGTAGAAGCTCATTTCTCTCGGCTCCTCGAAATTCAGCCGTCAGGACAGTCCGGGATTCCTGAAATCCAGACCATATATGGGGAGAAATATGGTTTTTCGAACTATCCGCCATGTTATCGCCAATACGCGAGCCCAACACAAAAACCCCCACTCACTTTTTTCTGCTAGACCTTCCCATTCCTACTCGTTTTTCGGCCATAGCGGAACATTTCTCGCTGGAACTCCCTAATTTAAAACCAGATGACGACCACCTCACCTTTGCAGTGGAGCCCTCTCTCCTTCATATCTTACTTCCCCACGGGCTGCCCTAATCCCCTCCTCCCATGTGTTCGTGTTGATCTGCCACCACCATAAAGGGGGAGGAGGTGAGCACCGTTCATGACGCCCCCACCCCACCCCCCATATGATGTCTCCTGATCCATTACTACATTGCAACATAGAGTTGAAATGCCATGCATTACCATGAAATAAAAACATATCCATTGTTGGGCATGCAACTGATACGCCACGGGGTCCGTTATCAACTCTTGAAGCAATCAGCCAATGGATTTACTCTTCTATCATAACCAAAAAATTGTACGACTTGATGGAAAAAAATATAAATGGCTCGGTCATGCAAATTCTACAAAGCCATCTCTAATGAAACACAATTTTACCACATTTTCTAAAGTAGGAACATTAGCCGTAACTCAGTAGACTAACCCCAATCCACATCCACATCTGCTGGATAATATATATTTTTTGGAGGGGGTGGGGGCGTGTGTCCACCTAATTTTTATAGGACAAGTGGACATCACACATATTCTCACGTCAATGATAATCTTGCTAAACCCGAAACAAAATACTGTTGCCAGACACTTCAGGTAACCAACTACTGATCTATCATTGTTCTTACTGAGTTACACCAAATCCACCGTGAGTTGTAAGAAGTTAGAAAATAAACCAAAAAATAAATTTAAAATACATTAGAATATCGAAAGCCATGCTATAGTACCACCAGATATGATCTGAGAAAACAAATGTTCCCATCAATAACGAGAACTGCATGGCAAACAGCTAGATAAGCAAAAATGAATATAACTACGATAGAATCTCAGCTTAAAATAGCATAGCACCCTTGATTAATTCCTGAGAGTCCACTACTAACGAAGGCCGCAACATGATGAATCCTTTCATCCATAAACTACAATATTTCAGCAATCAGCTCTCCTGACAAGGATACTCCATTTAAACACATGTCACTTGGCACCGACATAGCGGCCATCCTCAGCCTAGGCACATCCTCACAAGTCTCACCAATATGCCCAGTGCTCCATAAAAAATACAAATTGAGATCCCCATTAAAAGTTTGATAGCATAACTATCACCAAACTTGAAGGTGATGTTTTATCATGTAGACATTCCTCGAACACATATCCGGATCCTTCTTGAAAGAAACCTGGGTTGGAATAAATGTACACACCTCTAGGCAGGAGAAAACAGAAAGCAAACACGGATATGATTGAAACTGCCTGGGAAGAGTCTCAGTAATTGTTACCTTGGTTTTCCTTAGCTCCATTACATCATTCACATAATCACAAACTCTGTAATTGAGCCGATAAAGGAATAGGTTGCCATGCAAGCATTAGATCAGTGTTAGTAATCTAGCTCATGTGATATTTCACAAAAGCAGTAGTTCCATCACGAACGGTAGTGGACTGTGTGCCCTTTGTATCTGGTTTTCACCTGGTTTCCCCTAATTAACCGGGCAACTCTCTTCTTCTTCTTTATAAAATGCAGGACCCCCTGCCCATCTGGAGGTAGTATTTGGAAAAAGTATATTATTTTGTGTCTGGTTTATTTTTTAATGTAAAGGATTATGCATGATTTATATCAGCTAATAAACCGTAGGACAACATTTTCAGTTCTAATCTCCATAGCTCTACGTAGTGTGTACTAACTTTTTTTTTGCAAATGCGGGGAGAGCCATGGGAAGTCAAGTACTACTTGATATAGTAGGTCAAACAACCTACAAACATTGTACTTCTTAATCAAGGTCAAACCAGTTCACGGGAACAATCCAAATAATAGTAGTTATCATGTCTTGAAAGAAATATGCAATAGGTGTTCATATATCTAAAGGCAGCACATTCATTATTCCAGCTCCAAACTCGAAGGCAATATATAATTTACGAACATTACTCCAATGTCATAAAACCTGCAATCTTGAATATGACCTTTCGACTCAAGAACCATATTCTGACATGGCACTCATATTTTACCGTTTGATAGTGCAATGAAATTCTAATAACACAAAGAGTAAATCGTCCACATGTGATATTTATTAGGAATGTGTGCTATATAACAAATATTTATCGCGCCCCTCATTATTACTGTAACTTCTTCAACATGAGCATACTCTCATGCAATGGCGGAGCTACAAAAGAAAAGTTGGGCGGGCCAGGGAATACAAATGTTTTATTTTTTCGTGAATACACAAGCTGCGTATCTTTGCATTGATAGAAGAAGGGTTTATACCAGGAGATTACAACCACACGCAAGCCATGTACGCTAGAGGCATGTTCGCCGGCCAGGGAATACAAATGTTTCCAAATTATTAACCATATATATATATATATATATATATATATATATATATATATATTTAAGCTATCAAAGTATAGTAAACAGCGCTACCAAATTGACAGTAAATGACAATTGAGTGCACTGTTAGACAGTAAACAACAACACTATTTTTGTTGTGAACTTGTAAACTGTAAACTTGGCATCTGTTGTGAACTTGTAAAGTGTCAAGAACAGATCTTCAGTGGATTATTTATGTTTATTGGGGTCGAATTTAGGGGATTTAGGGGATGATTTAACGAACAATGACCTAAGTTGAATTTAGGGGAATAAAATTGAGAATCATTCAAATTGATTAGCTATGCTGCTTGCAGGTGATGAGGACATCAATACCATTGTTACACCCACGGCCCCTACTGTTACATATACTGGACCAATTACTAGAGCTCGCGCACGCCAATTAAATTACCAGGTACTTTCATTTCTTGGTAATGATTCTAATGTTCATGAGATTATGATGCTGCCTAAATTGTATACATTTGTTTTGCTTACAAATGAAGGGCCTAGCTTGGAGAAGGATGAACATTGGAGTAAGAACACGCATGGAGTTGATGGCATGCGCAAGGGGATCAAGAACGGAGTTACAAGTGATGATTTCAGGACTTCGAAGCCGCCATAAGGAGTGCATGAAGCCTTGGACGAAATATACAAGATGCCACTTCATAATATTCGTCCATAGGCTATTCTAGGTGCTGCGTCACCTTATTAATGGGCCAGGCCCATGTAATTTCGAAATACTTAAGTATAGGCTATTTTTAGAGTCCGTATGTGTGGGGAAACAAGAGTTAGGGTTGGTTTCGGACCCCACCCTCAAGGGCCACGAAATTCCCCCCTCTTCCTCCATATATACAGCCCTTAGGGCCTCGTTTAGACTTTGGGTTTTGTTTAGATTAAAAGTTCGCCATAGCTGTAACTTCGCGTACTTCGTTTGTGTCCAACGACCAGACCAAGATGTCACAGAACCCCACCTTGATCAATAAAGCTTTCATCTTATATTCGCAATATCCCGATTGCAATCTCAGTTTCTTGCTTGTTCTTCGTTTGTTCGCAGGAAACAGACCCTCGTGGTCAGGTTGATCGTGCTCCGGCGTGGTCAATAACCCTCGGAAGTTGGTTTAGCGATTGCTAAGGCGCGACGTCTCGCACGTTCGTAGTCGGATCGTCAAGGTCGACTCCCACAGAAAACGATAGCCACCATCTCATCGAAACATCGGGACACCTTAGCCTCTATCAAGTGGTATCAGATTTCCAGGGTGCTCGGTGAGATTTTACAGTTTTTCGTAGATTAGATCGAGTCTGTTCTTCATACCTACAGTCCACGAAAAAGCCACAAAAAAATTAGGGTTAGTTCATCATATCCGAACCAATCTGAGCCTTTGCATAATCTTTTTAGGGTTTTTGCTTTGTTGAATTTGCGGTTGCATCGTCGTGTCAAGTTGCTGGTCTTAGAGTCTAGTCTTTTAGAGTTTCGAGTTCTGGTCATAAGTTGTCACGCCGCCGCCGCACCATCATCATCGCCCATCTACCACTTTTGCTTATCCGCCACCGCTCTGAATCCATATCCATATTCCACCACCAATCCGTATCCATATACCACCACCAATCTGTATCCATATACCACCACCGCTACCATATACCACCACCACTGCCATATACCACAACCATATATCCACCACCAATCCGAGTTCTTCTCATATTAGGTTTGTTCTTGAGATCAATCTAAATTCCAATTCGTGTTTCCTTGCTTGCGTAGGTCTCGGAAAAAAAAAGAAAAAAAAAGAGTCTGGAGACCCCCGGGCAGTTTTTAGGCCAAAATTTTCACGGGCAAAATTTTTTTCCCTATCCTATTTTTAGGCTTTTCTGAGTCTTTTGAGCCACGTGTCATCATAGTGATTTTTTGTCGCACTTTTTCGTCGTCGCTGCCCTGATTTCCGAAAAAAAGTGAAAAAATTTCGTGCCCATCCTATCAATTTGACGAGGGAAGAATTTTGAGACACTCGCCACTATAGTGATTTTTCGCAAAAAAAAGGAGCGCAAAAAAAAGAGCGAAAAAAAAGAGAGTTCCAGAGTGTGCTTTTCCCTTATTTACGTGCAGCGCCGTGATTTTGTTAGTGTTCTAGGCTCGCGTCTCTAGCACGGTCTAGCCTAGGACCAGCACAGTACCGTCGTTGAGCGTTTATTCAACTTTGCATCTCTGAATTGATTATTGCTGACCCTTTTTACTACCATACTATAAGCCTTCCCAGCTCCACATACATCTACGTCGTGCGTTTGACTCTCCCTGACAATCGCTCTGTCCAAGCTTTTAAGAGTTTTGACTACAACGGTTGCCGATCACCGCCTGCTGCTGGGTAAGAACTGGTAAGAATTTGAGATTTGCTTGACGGATTTGTGACACCCGCCACCACCACCACTTGTTAGTAGTCTGTAGGATCATATTCTTGTGTGTTTCTATTGCTGCTAACCATGCCAGGATCACAAGCCGACGAGACTGACTGGGAGAACTTGACGAACAAGGAGCTTCATGATACGTTTCAGCAAATGATGAGTGGACAGGTGCAAGATGTGATAAACAGATTTGAAGAGGCCATGGAGAAGATAGATGGCATGGAGAAGACGTTTGAAACAAAGCTCGATAACAAGTTTGCTGAATTGCTTTCGCGTTTTCCACCACCATCACCGGCTGCTCCTGCCGCACCTCTGCAACAACAGCAACAACACCGACTACCTCCACGTCAGGAAACAGCCCTCCGCCGAGCGAGCCGTGTCCCTCTTCAGTCGGGCCAAACTGCTGGTGCTGCTGTTGATACTTCGGTGGCTCCTACTGCTGATGTGGAGGAGGATGATTATGTGGGAGATTATGAGGATGAGGTTGATCAAAATCAGAACTACGTGCCACCACCAGCACAGCAACCACCAGGTCGTCCACGTGCAAATAATGGCAATGGTAGGGCTCACCCTCAGGTACGAGATCATGACCATCTCCCTAAACTAAAATTGAATATTCCACCATTTAAGGGTAGATATGTTCTTGATATATATCTTACTTGGGAGTTAGAAACTGAACAACGATTTACATGTTTACAATATCCCGAGGAGAGACGTGTTCCTGCTGCTGTTTGTGCTTTCACTAGTTTTGCATGTGTTTGGTGGTCTGAGCATTGTAGATTATATCCTATTCCGGCTACTTGGGCTGCTTTGAAAACTGCTATGCGTACTCGTTGGGTTCCACCATATTATCAACGTGAATTACTTCAAAAATTGCAGCGCTTAAGACAGGGAAAAAATTCTGTAAAAGAATATTATCAGGAATTACAAACTGGCATGATTAGATGTGGTATTGTTGAGGAGAATGAAGCTATGCTTGCACGTTTTATGGGTGGATTAAATAGAGAGATTCAGACGATTCTAAAGTATAAGGAGTATACAAATATCACTCGTTTATTCCATCTTGCTTGTAAAGCTGAACGTGAAGTGCAGGATCGACAGGCATTGGCGCGGACTAACTTTTCTGCAGGTCGACCTTCATCATGGACACCACGTGCATCATCTACTTCCACACGTTCTGCTACACCGGCGCCTTCGTCGGCTGCCACCTCCAACCGTGATACAATAAGGCAGGCACAATCACCACTATCTGCCAAGAGCACACCTTCTGGGCCTGCAAAGAGCTCTTCTTCATCCATGGCATCAACAGGGCAAACACATGATATTATTTGTCGACGTTGCAAGGGTGGAGGTCATTATGCGAGAGAATGCCCATCTAAGCGTGTGATGATTGTTACTGAGGATGGTGGGTATGAGTCCGCTAGTGACTATGATGAGGAGACTTTGGCTCTTATTACACGTGACAAACACGGTGGAGACGATTCTGATCATGAGACGCAATACATGGCTCCTGAAGATGCTGACAGGTATGAATGTTTAGTTGCTCAACGTGTTTTGAGTGTGCAGGTTACACAAGCTGAGCAAAATCAGAGGCATAATTTGTTCCATACAAAGGGAGTTGTGAAGGAACGTTCTGTTCGCGTGATCATAGATGGAGGGAGCTGCAATAACTTGGCTAGCATGGAGATGGTGGAGAAGCTATCTCTCACCACAAGACCACATCCACATCCTTACTATATCCAATGGTTCAACAACAGCGGCAAGATTAAGGTAACACGTACTGTTCGTGTGCATTTTAGTATCTCTACATATGCTGATTATGTTGATTGTGATGTGGTACCTATGCAAGCATGTTCTTTATTACTTGGTAGACCATGGCAATTTGATAAAAATTCTGTACACCATGGTAGAAACAATCAGTATACTCTTGTTCATAACGATAAAAATATTACTTTGCTTCCTATGACTCCTGATTCCATTTTAAAAGATGATATTAATAGAGCTAATAAAGCAAAACAGGAGACAAATAAGAGTGAAAATCAGATTGTGGCAAAAGAATTTGAGCACCAAATGAAGCCTAATAATAAACCATCTACTGTTGTTTCTGAAATTAAATTGAAAAGTGCATGTTTACTTGCCACCAAATCTGATATTGATGAGCTAGATTTTAGCAAATCTGTTTGCTATGCTTTTGTGTGCAAAGAGGCATTATTTTCATTCGAGGACGTGCCTTCCTCTTTGCCCCCTGCTGTCACTAACATTTTGCAGGAGTTCGCTGACGTCTTTCCACAAGACGTGCCACCGGGATTACCACCTATTCGAGGGATTGAGCATCAAATTGACTTAATTCCCGGTGCTTCGCTACCCAACCGTGCACCATACCGTACCAATCCAGAGGAGACGAAGGAGATTATGCGTCAAGTACAAGAACTGCTCGACAAAGGTTATATACGCGAATCCCTTAGTCCTTGTGCTGTTCCTATCATTTTAGTGCCGAAAAAGGATGGTACGTCGCGTATGTGCGTTGATTGTAGAGGCATTAATAATATTACTATTCGTTATCGTCATCCTATTCCTAGGTTAGATGATATACTTGATGAATTGAGTGGCTCTACAATATTCTCCAAAGTTGATTTGCGTAGTGGATACCATCAAATTCGTATGAAATTGGGAGATGAATGGAAGACAGCATTTAAAACTAAGTTTGGATTATATGAGTGGTTAGTCATGCCTTTTGGGTTAACTAATGCACCTAGTACTTTCATGAGGTTAATGAACGAAGTTTTACGTGCTTTCATTGGACGATTTGTGGTAGTTTACTTTGATGACATATTGATTTATAGCAAATCTTTGGAGGAACATTTGGAACATTTACGTGCTGTTTTTATTGCTCTACGTGATGCACGTTTGTTTGGAAACCTTGAAAAGTGCACCTTTTGCACCGACCGAGTATCTTTTCTTGGCTATGTTGTTACTCCACAGGGAATTGAAGTTGATAAAGCCAAGATTGAAGCTATTGAGAGTTGGCCGCAGCCCAAAACGGTCACACAAGTGAGGAGTTTCCTTGGCCTCGCTGGTTTCTATAGGCGTTTTGTGAGAGATTTCAGCACCATTGCTGCACCTCTCAACGAGCTTACAAAGAAGGATGTGCCTTTTGTTTGGGGTACCGCACAAGAAGAAGCCTTCACGGTATTGAAAGATAAGTTGACACATGCTCCTTTACTCCAACTTCCTAATTTCAATAAGACTTTTGAGCTTGAATGTGATGCTAGTGGAATTGGATTAGGAGGTGTGTTATTACAAGATGGAAAACCTGTTGCATACTTTTCTGAAAAATTGAGTGGGCCTAGTCTGAACTATTCTACTTATGATAAAGAATTATATGCTCTTGTTCGGACCTTAGAAACATGGCAACATTATTTATGGCCCAAGGAATTTGTTATACATTCTGATCATGAATCTTTGAAACACATTAAAAGTCAAGCAAAACTGAACCGTAGACATGCTAAATGGGTTGAATTCATTGAGACTTTCCCTTATGTCATTAAACACAAGAAGGGTAAAGAAAATGTTATTGCTGATGCCTTGTCTCGTCGTTATACTATGCTTTCACAACTTGACTTTAAAATATTTGGTTTGGAGACCATCAAAGATCAATATGTCCATGATGCTGAATTTAAAGATGTATTGCAGAATTGTAAGGAAGGGAGAACTTGGAACAAGTTCGTTCTTAACGATGGATTTGTGTTTCGTGCTAACAAGCTATGCATTCCAGCTAGCTCCGTTCGTCTTTTGTTGTTGCAGGAGGCGCATGGAGGAGGATTAATGGGACACTTTGGCGTCAAGAAGACGGAGGATATACTTGCTACACATTTCTTTTGGCCAAAGATGAGACGGGATGTTGAGCGTTTTGTTGCTCGCTGCACTACATGTCAAAGAGCTAAGTCACGACTCAATCCTCATGGTTTATATATGCCTTTGCCTGTACCTAGTGTTCCTTGGGAGGATATATCTATGGACTTTGTTTTAGGTTTACCTCGAACAAAGAAGGGGAGGGATAGCATATTTGTTGTCGTGGATAGGTTCTCGAAAATGGCACACTTTATACCATGTCATAAAAGCGATGATGCTGTTAATGTTGCTGATTTGTTCTTTCGTGAAATTATTCGCTTACATGGTGTGCCAAATACTATTGTTTCAGATCGTGATACTAAATTTCTTAGCCACTTTTGGAGATGTTTATGGGCTAAGTTAGGGACTAAGCTGCTTTTTAGTACTACTTGTCGCCCCCAAACTGATGGACAAACTGAAGTAGTCAATAGAACATTGTCTACTATGCTTAGGGCTGTTTTGAAGAATAACAAGAAAATGTGGGAAGAATGCTTGCCTCATATTGAATTTGCTTATAATCGTTCATTGCATTCTACTACTAAGATGTGCCCTTTTGAAATTATGTATGGTTTCCTACCTCGTGCACCTATTGATTTGTTGCCTCTTCCATCTTCAGAGAAGGTTAATTTTGATGCTAAAGAACGTTCTGAATTGATTTTAAAAATGCATGAGTTAACTAAGGAAAACATTGAGCGTATGAATGCTAAATATAAACTTGCTGGAGATAAGGGTAGAAAACATGTTGTGTTTGCGCCTGGAGATCTTGTTTGGTTACATTTGCGTAAAGATAGATTTCCTAATCTGCGCAAATCAAAGCTAATGCCACGTGCTGATGGTCCTTTTAAGGTGTTAGAGAAAATAAATGATAATGCATATAAACTTGAGCTACCTGTAGATTTTGGGGTTAGTCCCACTTTTAACATTGCAGATTTGAAGCCTTATTTGGGTGAGGAAGATGCGCTTCCGTCGAGGACGACTTCATTTCAAGAAGGGGAGGATGATGAGGACATCAATACCATTGTTACACCCACGGCCCCTACTGTTACATATACTGGACCAATTACTAGAGCTCGCGCACGCCAATTAAATTACCAGGTACTTTCGTTTCTTGGTAATGATTCTAATGTTCATGAGATTATGATGCTGCCTAAATTGGATACATTTGTTTTGCTTACAAATGAAGGGCCTAGCTTGGAGAAGGATGAACATTGGAGCAAGAACACGCATGGAGTTGATGGCATGCGCAAGGGGATCAAGAACGGAGTTACAAGTGATGATTTCAGGACTTTGAAGCCGCCATAAGGAGTGCATGAAGCCTTGGACGAAATATACAAGATGCCACTTCATAATATTCGTCCATAGACTATTCTAGGTGCTGCGTCACCTTATTAATGGGCCAGGCCCATGTAATTTCGAAATACTTAAGTATAGGCTATTTTTAGAGTCCGTATGTGTGGGGAAACAAGAGTTAGTGTTGGTTTCGGACCCCACCCTCAAGGGCCACGAAATTCCCCCCTCTTCCTCCATATATACAACCCTTAGGGCCTCGTTTAGACTTTGGGTTTTGTTTAGATTAAAAGTTCGCCATAGCTGCAACTTCGCGTACTTCGTTTGTGTCCAACGACCAGACCAAGACGTCACAGAACCCCACCTTGATCAATAAAGCTTTCATCTTATATTCGCAATATCCCGATTGCAATCTCAATTTCTTGCTTGTTCTTTGTTTGTTCGCAGGAAACAGACCCTCGTGGTTAGGTTGATCGTGCTCCGGCGTGGTCAATAACCCTCGGAAGTTGGTTTAGCGATTGCTAAGGCGCGACGTCTCGTACGTTCGTAGTCGGATCGTCAAGGTCGACTCCCACAGAAAACGATAGCCACCATCTCATCAAAACATCGGGACACCTTAGCCTCTATCAGCAGGGATACACATTAGTAGTGATTCTCATGGATTGAGAGAAGAAGCTAGCTAGTTGGGTGCTTGGGTCGCCGCCTACCGTTGCGTCGTCGCGTGGGTCGGCTGAATACACGTGTGCCGGTTGGCCGTCCGTCCGTGGGACACTGATGTGTGCGGTGCTCCGGTGGCCGGCGGCCGGCGTCGCGGCAGCCGGCGGCTTATGTGTGCTTCCTACTGCACTATGAGGCCGCAGTCGCGGTCGAACCCTGAGCCTGCATCGCTGTGAATCCTACGCGTACGACTCTGCTGCGTTTCTTGTACGGTGTCCGTCAGCGCTGTGAGCTGCAGTACTATATAATTAGCTTTTTGCTCCAGACTTGGGCGGGCCACGGCCCAATCGGCCTTGCCGAAGCTCCGCCAGTGCTCTCATGGATCAAGAGGCCACGAAAACTCCTAAACTGAAAGGTTATAAATGAGTGTCACAAAAGTCAAGCCATCTAACACTCCATCATATTGTATACCACGAAATAAAACATTAAGAAGAGATGTTTGAAGTAGTACCTCTCTGATAATAAGGGGGGATACTTACTACTTTGAGCCATACAAGAAATCTGGCATAGTCAAGTTAGCTCCGAGCAGTCAATACATAGCAGGATAATTTCAAGTTCTGTGCAACCACATCAACACATGAGATTATATGGTTAGATACAGAATCATATACAACTCAAAGTAAGTTTACAGTTTACACTAACCATTCTACAGAAAGAAAATAAATGTCTATGTATGTTCTAATTTGTATTTAGTGCAAATAACTTTCCACACGATTTAAATTTCCGCATAAAAATGTCTCTCGGTTTAGGTAAGAGTTATTTCTCAGATATTTGAAACAGGGTGATTTTTTTGATCCTAGCAGACAAGAAGCCCATAGATGTGCAGATCCTACGTGTACTGTAGTTATATAATTTGAAGGGTGCTATGATCAAGAAAAAACTAATCTGCAAAAGCATGTATGTATGGTCTGAATGATAAATAAAAATTCAATTTTTTCCAATTTGAGAAGCAGGTGTCGCTGATATATGTAGATAATCCAAAGGTGATTTATCTATATATCCTTCACCTTGATATCATATAACCTATGTTCAGCCCTAAAGCATGTAATTGTTTCCTTGTCAACAAAGCTAATATGAACATAAAATGTGTGGTGTTAATCACCAACAGGGAAGGTAGATCCTACAGTTCTGCAACAGGCAGCAACCAAGATATACACAAAAGGGTAATATGTGCAGGAGAACTTAAAATGACAACACCTATAACAACATATATAAAAGGCAGACTGTACCGCGAGCTAAGAAAAGTACTCCCTCCGTTCGGAAATACTTGTCTCAGAAATGATTGTATCAAGTCTAGATACAATCATTTCTGAGACAAGTATTTCCGAACGGAGGGAGTAAGAATTATCTAACTGATAGATGCCCAATAGTAAATTTTCTTTACTGTGCACTATTTATTGTAGCATCGGTTACACAATTAATCACCTTGAAGTGTCCTCATCGTTGAAAATAAAGCTTGTGCAGGTGCCTTTCTTCTTCTGCACTGCTGGCAGAAGTTGCTATGTCACCCAGATTCTGAGTTGCACCTTAGATCATTTCAGATGGCTAACTATGCCTATAAGAAGAAGAAAATTGTCATTTACCAAATTCAAAAGCAGAGGAACCTCAAATAATAAGGTGTTTTCATTGCTCACATGTAAAAAAAAAATCAAAATCTCAACAAATGAAGTCAGAACCTGAACAATGGAAATTTGTTCAGAAATTAGTGAAAAGAACTCATCTAATTAGTGTCATGATTTCATATGCGTAACAGTATATTTGGTATATAATATAGCACTTTTAAACTCTTTGATGTATCAATCCCGAACCATATGGAAAACCATATTGAATCTCGGACAACTCCCTGAACTTATTCCGTTCCGTTCCCAGTCATGCCGCTCCTTCCAGAATTTGTCTAGGTGCCTGAAAAAAAAATACTTAGTTAACCTCTAATGAGAATAATAAATTTGCATGTCATGATGGATAGTTTTATGACTGTATTAAAAAATTACTCTAATATGACTCGGTGGTTTGAGTTGCTAGATATTGTAGGCCATCTGGTTAAATTAAGGTCTGACTTCCTAGATAGAAATAGACATGAGAGGAGCACTTTCAATTGGGTCAATTCCATGAGCGGAAGTGGCACAAGTCAGCAGTGTGAGAAAGCGGCTGCAACACAAAATCAGCAGTTTGAGTGGCACAAGTCAGCTGCATTAGCCAACAGCATCCTGTCCACATATGCAAGAAGCTCCTGCAGAAGGAACAAAATTACATATTCTACTGAACCCAAACTTATTAGTAACAAGCTTAACGGCTGGGACTCAAGTTAAATGACATGTTCCTCGACGGCAGTGACGAACTCATCGACCAAGTGAATGCACGACGAGAGAGCCACCAGGGGAACAGAGATGGTGACCAGGGCCTTGAGCGCAACTGGGACGCGGCCATCACGGCCACGGTGGTGGAGGGCTCATGAAAACGGACGATGACACTCGCCGCTGTCATCCGTGGCGGTGGCCTCAAAGGCAAGGCGAGATCGTCGTGGGTCGGCACCACCGTAGGCCCGCAGTTGGCCACGTACAAGACGACGCTAAGAGCGGCGTGCGGGCTGTGTCCTCCGTGATGCGCGGCAGGTGCTTGTACCCAGACTTGGCCATCTGCAGGGTTGCGATAGCCGGAGATCGAGTTGGAGGTGGGGGTGGACGGAGGAGAACCGTCACGCGAGCAGCGGCGGCGGCGAGGTGGGCGGCAGTGCATCGGCATGTCCTTTTCCCGCGTGATGGTCCAGAGGCCACCATGCTCCCATCTGCGCCCTCTCTCTTCCATGGCTTGTAGAACGGACGGGATGGGTAGGAACTTGAAAGGGAGGCAACCCCTGATTCAGATCGGGTGGGGATTGTTTGGAAAGACTGGAAAGAAAATCAAAATCGGGATCCTCCAAAAAAAACAAAAAAAAAACCGTTGTCAGCTCCGAAAAAATCGGTCGGTGCCAGATGCTTTCGATAGATGGGAGGGGAGGAGCGAACAAACAAAAAAGCGACAACCTTCGTACTCAGACTTAGAAGTAGAGATTAGGAGTAGAAAGATTAAGAAAGGTAAGAATCGATGTGTTAGGAAAGTTAGGATTTTAAATAGATTTCTATGAAAATGGTGTTTAATTTTTGGTAACATGATATTAGTATCTGCCTGTTTGTGACATGCCTGGTTAGGAAAGTTTACACATATTAACATAGTTTTTGTTTGGAGGGTAAAAAATCAACGTGAAGATATGATGATGAAAGATGAGACGAAACTAAACGAGACGAAAAAAAACTAGACGAAAAAAACCATAAACGTAATCCTATCAACTGTTCCATTAGGAACTAGTAAGAGTGCACGTGCAACGCACGTATCCTAATAAACTACAATAAAAACATGAAGTTTGTCTTGTGTTTTTACCTGAACATTTAAATGTGTGTCACGTCCAATGATTTTAATGTAGCAATTTATTTTAGATTAATTCATGGGTCTTGTTTGACCCGTGAAAGACTTCCATTGTTGAAATGTTGTGATCCCAAAATTCCAAGAAAATAATGAAAAAACTCGCTCATGTACAAACGACCAATACACATGTCTTCACATAAAATCAACGATCACATAAATGTATTTGTAATTGTTACTTATTACAAAAATACTTAAAAATAACAACTAAGCAACATTATCTAGTAATCATTATTTGATGATGATCCTCTCTGAAAGGTCCATCTTTTGATGCGGTCTATAATGCTTCGTTCTAAGACTGGGATATTGTTTAGAACTTCATTCTCTTCATACTTCAAAATATGAACCAAAAATCACTTCCTCAGTTCAAAATCATCCTAGATATGCATTATATAACATTGTAATTTAAAGAAACACGTGTGACGTGTGTAGAAATGAGCATGGTGTCAGCATTTACCTTCGATACTGGAAAATGTAGCGTCCCATCATGCCATGAGTGCATTAAGTTGAAAACCAAATAACCAGACAGGGACTGCATGTATGAAATGTTACATGCGAGTTGAATGAATCAATTAAATTGTGATGTATTGACAAGATTATTACCTGTATGAGTTTGTGGGAACAACAAGAACTTTGCGTCCCCATATAAAAATGTCGTCCTTCAAGACAGGGTTGCAGCTTAGAGTGCAAGGTTTAGATCGTTGACTATAGTTTCAAGAATATGCTTTACAAAAGTGGGTATCGAAAGCGGGTCCAAAATAGAAATAACTTTTTTATGTTGGTCCAAGACAAACAATAAAAATAACCCAAGAATATCACAATGCAATAAAATCTACAAGAACACATGCATTTAGAAATACATCAATCAATATCATTTATTAAGACCAAATAAACAATTAATTTGAATTCAAATCTTATCGTATCACACTCTAGCAAGCTAGACGTCATGGCACGCCAGTATCCTCACAGCCATGTTAAAACAACCAGGATCCATGTACTCATTTTTTTAAATATGTTCTTTACATCTCTCAAATTTAAACTGATAGGGTAAGGTTGAGAGCTTTTCACCCATTCGCTCTTGTGAAATGGGAATTTTGTCAATTATAATTATACAAGAGTAATAATTTATTAGAAACAAAAATAAACTGGTAGAATATGTCTTACTCTAGCAACGGGACATCATCAACCATGTTGATGAACAAGCAAAGTTCATCTATTAAGTCATCATTTGTTGGAGTGACAAACGGCAAAATGATAAATGATCATGAGATGAGCTCAACTTGTGACGATGAGTTGGATGCTTTGGGTTTGTTAGGAGGTGTTTCGACGATCATACAATGAGTGGGATCTGTGTTGGTTTCATCATCATCCAAAACTCGGTTTCTTATATCGTCATCATTGAATTATGAGTCGACTAAAATGACACATAATTTTGTTCTAAAATCTGCCATGTGAACCTAAAGTGAGGCAGTAATAAAACTTAGTTTTCAAATAATGATACAACACAAAATAATTAGTATCAGGATATGATGCAAAATATACATGTTCGGGAGTGTCGGACAAACTATCTCCCGTGAAGTACTCCATGTAATTTAACATCCAGAGACCACAAAATGACCTAGATATTTTTTTGTTATGCTTAATAGCAAAAATATTAATAAAAATTATTAGTATAATAAAATGATGATAACTGAACCACACAGCCATACCGGACACGCTCAATGGAAAAAGAATTGAACACTTGCCGCTAATATAAATCAAATGACCAAAAGGGCTATGAATAAAGGAATTGAATTTCTGAACACATTTTTTTTATATAAATCAAATGAACAAAAGGGCTATAAATAAAAAAATGAATTTTTTAATGCATAATTATTTAGAGAGGAACCCATATAAATATTCTTCACTGAATGTGTTGTCAATCATATATATTAAAAATAAAACAAAAGAGACATGCCCGATGATCCATTTGGTCGATGATCGGTTTAGTCTGGGTGGCGTAATTAGGCCACAGAAAAGCAACCATAGGTCGGATTTTTGTAAAAAAATAGAGGAACACTAATAAAGAGCAGCCGGTAAAAAGTAAAATAAAAGAAGGAGCAACAGGATAACCCATTGCACTTTGCTTTCTCGGTTTCTCCAGTGATGTGCGGTGAGATCGTGAAACACTATCACTTTGCTTTCTCCACTGTGACGCCCCTGATTTGACCGTACACTAATCATGCACGCAAATGTGTACGATCAAGATCAAGGACTCACAGGAAGATATCACAACACAACTCTACAAATAAAAAAAGTCATACAAGCATCATATTACAAGCCAGGGGCCTCGAGGGCTCGAATACAAGAGCTCGATCATAGACGAGTCAGCGGAATCAACAATATCTGAGTACAGACATAAGTTAAACAAGTTTGCCTTAAGAAGGCTAGCACAAACTGGGATACAGATCGAAAGAGGCGCAGGCCTCCTGCCTGGGATCCTCCTAACTACTCCTGGTCGTCGTCAGCGGGCATCACGTAGTAGTAGGCACCTCCGGTGTAGTAGGAGTCGTCGTCGAAGGTGGCGTCTGGCTCCTGGGCTCCAACATCTGGTTGCGACAACCAGGTAGAAGGGATAGGGGGAAAAGAGGGAGAAAGCAACCGTGAGTACTCATCCAAAGTACTCGCAAGCAAGGAGCTACACTACATATGCATGGGTATATGTGTAAAGGCCATATCGGTGGACTGAACTGCAGAATGCCAGAATATGAGGGGGATAGCTAATCCTGTCGAAGACTACGCTTCTGGCAGCCTCCGTCTTGCAGCATGTAGAAGAGAGTAGACTGAAGTCCTCCAAGTAGCATCGCATAGCATAACCCTAACGGATGATCCTCCCCTCGTCGCCCTGTGAGAGAGCGATCACCGGTTGTATCTGGCACTTGAAAGGGTGTGTTTTATTTAGTATCCGGTTCAAGTTGTCATAAGGTCAAGGTACAACTCCAAGTCGTCCTGTTACCGAAGATCACGGCTATTCGAATAGATTAACTTCCCTGCAGGGGTGCACCACATAACCCAACACGCTCGATCCCATTTGGCCGGACACACTTTCCTGGGTCATGTCCGGCCTCGGAAGATCAACACGTCGCAGCCCCACCTAGGAACAACAGAGAGGCCAGCACGCCGGTCTAAACCTAAGCACACAGGGGTCTGGGCCCATCGCCCATAGCACACCTGCACGTTGCGTACGCGACCGGGGAGCAGACCTAGCAACCTCCATTACAAAGGAAGTCACGTTACGCGGTCCAACCCGGCGCGCGCCGCTCGGTCGCTGGCGTCACGAAGTGCTTTGGCTGATACCACGACGTCGAGTGCCCATAACTGTCCCCGCGTAGATGGTTAGTGCGTATAGGCCAGTAGCCAGACTCAGATCAAATACCAAGATCTCGTTAAACGTGTTAAGTATCTGCGAACGCCGACCAGGGCTAGGCCCACCTCTCTCCTAGGTGGTCTCAACCTGCCCTGTCACTCCGCCTCAAAGTAACCGTCGGGGGCCGTCGGGAACCCAGGCCCACCTCTACCGGGATGGAGCCACCTGCCCCTTCAGCCCCCATCTCCGAACAGTATCACAGGTAATGTAACTGTGTAAAGTATATCGTATATGCCCGTGATCACCTCCCGAAGTGATCACGGCCCAGTGGTGTAGCATGGCAGACGGACAAGAGTGTAGGGCCACTGATGGAACACTAGCATCCTATACTAAGCAGTAGGATAGCAGGTAATGGTAACAACAGTAGTAGCAAGGACAGGCTATGCATCAGGATAGGAATAACGGAAAGCAGTAACATGCTACACTATTCTAATGCAAGCAGTATAGAGAAGAGTAGGCGATATCTGGTGATCAAGGGGGGGCTTGCCTGGTTGCTCTGGCAAGAGAGAGTGGTCGTCAACACCGTAGTCGAACTAGGTAGCAGCGGCGTCGGTCTCGGTGTCTAGCGAGAGAAGAGGGGGAAGAAACAATAAATATAATGCAAGCATATGCATAGTGATGCATGACATGACAAGTAACGGCGTTAGAGGTGCCCTAACGCGGTAGTAGGTGATACCGGTGAAGGGGGATGACATCCGGGAAAGTATCCCCGGTGTTTCGCGTTTTCGGACCGGTGAACCGGAGGGGGAAAGTTGCGAGTTCGATAGGTTAGGGATGCGTGGCGGACGAACGGGCTGCGTATCCGGGTTCGTCTCGTCGTTCTGAGCAACTTTCATGCAGAAAGTATTTTCATCTGAGTTACGGTTTATTTTATATGATTTTTAAAAGATTTAAAACAACTTTAGGAAATACTTTAATTTGATTTAAATGGCAAAATGCTATGCGTACACAGTAGAGGCTAGCCACAGCCTATGACATGTGGGGCCAGGGGACCCGGTTGACCCAGTCAACTGTTGACTGGTCAACGGTGTGAATAGTACATGCAGGACCCCCATGTCATTCTCTCTAGTAATTTCAACACTGATTTAACATTTATACTTAGCAGTGGACCCCATCTGTCATTTTCCAATTGATTCTAGTTATTTAGTTAATTTTAACAGATGGACCCACATTTCATACATTCAAATTGCGTTAATTTAATTAAATGGATTAATTAGCAATTGGGGGTCCTTCCAGTCAGCGTCTCAAGGGCTAATCAACAGAGCCATTTAGTCCAATTAGTCCCCAATAGTCAGGGACACGATAACTGGCCGGGGTTAACCGCCGGTGACCTTCTGAGCGGTAGAGACACGTCAAAGGTCCACGGGAGCGGCGGGCGAGGGCAACAGAAGGCACCCCACAGTCGCGCGCATCTAGGGGGCTTCGCAGCACGCGTTGGAGTTGCCGGAATTGTCGGGAACGATGAGTCCCGCGGTGGTGGAGCCACGGCTTGCTCCGGGGTGGTGCACGGGCGCGGCGCGGGCATGTGTGTGCGCGGCCGGTGGTGATGAGCACGAGCTCCCGGCGCGGTGGTGCGGCGAACTTCGGCGACGGAAAACGCGATGGAGAAACGAAAAGCGGGAGCAGGGGGTCGAGGGGGAGTCTCACATCGAGCGGCAGGGGAGGCTCGTGAGCTCGGCGGAGGCCGTGGCGGGTCGGAGAGGTGGCCGATGAGGCGCGGGCCGCTGGTGATGAGGCGGTCGGGCAGGGGCGACGACGGGTGGAGCAGAGGGACAGGCGCGGACATGAGGGGAAGGAGGGAGGCCGGATCCACGACGGGGCCTCCGGGATCCGCCCCTCTCTGGCGACGAGCGGCTTGGCGTGGTATGGACGTGGAGAATCAGGCGACGGCGGCCATGGCAGGAGCTCCAGCGCGGCGGTGTCGCGAGGACAGTGGGGCGGAGGCAGCGGTTAGGGCTTGCCAGCGGCGCGACCGGAGTGGCTCGAGGTGGATGCGAAAGGCAAGGAAGAGCTCGGGCGCGAGGCACGGCGGGGGCGTGAGGGAGGTCTCCCTCCTGTGTGTGGCGGCGCGCGTGGGAGACAGGGAGGCATGGGGCAAGTGGGGAGGGAGTTTAGGGTTCGGTCGCCCCATGGGTGATGTAGGCGCTGGCTGGGCCGGCCTGGTTGGCACCGAGGCCATCTGGGCCATGGCCCAGCAAGGGGGGTGTTCTCTTTTTATTATCCTTTCCTTTTTTCTTTATTTTCTTTTCTGCTTATTTATTTCTCCTATCATGTTTTCTTTTAGCCTTTAATCTATTTTCGAATCTAAAGAGATAAAAGTAGTTTCTAATTTGGTGTATCTAAATATACTACTGCCACATTAACTATGGACCCCAATAAAATAGGTTAGTATTTTGTTAATTGAAAAAGGCATGTAATTAATTGTTTTTGATACTGTCATAATTATTTTAGAGCCTTTAAACACTTCTTCAGAGTTTGGTTTCGCCACCACAATTACCTATGATTTTTCCGACACCTTTAGGACATTTTTGTTTTAGCGTTTCAAAACTTTTGTTGCTTGCTTGATTTTGAATTTGAATTCGAATCGTTTTCGAACTAACGCAAGGTTAGCAACAGTAACCGAGGTGACGTGGCATCATTAGCAGAGGGTTACTGTAGCTTAATTATCCGGGCGTCACATCCACTCATGACTTGATTCCTCCGCCAGCATCCTCCTCTGTAGCACGGCGCCTCCTCTGCAGCATGCCGTTCTCCGGCCACGGCGATGCCCGGCGGCCCCCCTCCCCCCAACCCACACCACCAACACAACCACCACGGCCTCGCCCCGTCTCGTCCTATCCCCACCATAGCCCCGCCCCGCCGGCCCTTACCCCCACAACGACCTCTCCCCGCCGGCCCTTATCCACACAATGGCCTCTCCCCGCTAGCTCCTGTCACCACCGCGGCCTTGCCTCGCCGCCAACCCCGCTCATCTTCTCTAGATCAGCTTTGCCCCCGCCATCGTACTGCCCAGAGCAGATCGAGATGCGAGATGCTGTACATGACGTGGGAGGAGGCATCTCGAATTGGACCGAGATTCAGTCCATTGTGCCCGCCATAATCATCGCCCCCCGTGCTTGGCTCACACAGTCGCTCCGGGAAGAAGTTCGCAACTCGTGTACGTGCTCGGTTGCTGAAGGTATAATGTTCGATTAGATGTTGTTAGTGCACCTATGGTTATCAGTGGGGATTTAGTCAAGTGACATTTTTGAGTCAACCATGTTGTGACAAAGCTAATTGAGTTGTGGATTTGAATCCCGGGTGGCTTAATTTGTCACAATCAGCTGGCTATAATTGATGTTGAGTCATTTTTTGTGGTGGTTGCTTGATTCCTGTGGTATTCTCAAGTTGTAATGTCGCATTATTACCGGCACTAAGTAACAAAGAGTTCCAGGGTCACAAGCAGGTTGGTATCTGCACTATTTGTATCAAAAATACATCTGGCTCCATCATTTGACATCTGAACTTTGCTGATGCTTATGCCATTGTATGCACAACAGGCGCCTTCGCCACATTGTCATTCATTTGTGAGATGTTTCTATTTCTCTATGTTGGCATGGATGATATAGAGTAGTGGAAGAATGTTAGTGAAACACATACAGGTATGCTATCTATCTGCTTCTTTCCATGCGAGGAGTAACATATTTGTTGTTCAAATCTAGAAATGGTAACACATTTTCTATACTATATGCAGCCCAATGAAATGTATGGCCTTGAGCTCCATTATTTAGGCCAGATCTCATGTGAGGTGGTCTGTCAATTGCATTGGCATACCAAATCTGTTAATGAAATGTGCTTCAGGAGTGCTAAGTAGTGAAAAAATAAACATAACAACATACCAAATGTACCCTGTTAAGCATAAATGGTTTGAGTTATATTAGGAGGCGTACCCAGTCGTCTAAAGACTGCTCTTAATATATTATTCTCTTTTCCATGTTGTAACATTTAGATCAATCCACTTATTGGATTTTAATTCCATGTGCTCGGATGCATATTTGAATAAATCATCCAGTCCTTCTAGCTGTTGTACCAACAAATGAAAAAAGTATGAGCATGAAAAGTGAGAAATAAGAGGAAAAATAGCTTCTTATGAAAAGATGGGTCAGTAGGACTAACTACTGACCGTATTAGTGAAGTCCTTGCGGTTCATTGATGGGCCTAGTGAGTCGACACTTGAACACATAGTTTTCTGGCATTTATAACACATAGGTACCAGTGAACGTCGTCCATGTTTATTGGAATGAATATCTGAAGAAAATGATTGTTTTAGTTGTACTCCTATGTGGACGAACCGGTCGTTCTCGTTGTAATTCATAGAAATATGTAGAAAAGTAAGACTAACCATATCATTTTCCAAAATACTCTTTGGCTCTGTTTAATACCCATGCTGGTGTGGCATCTGTGTCATCCGAGGACGGATAGCAACCGATCTTTATCATCTTAGAGATGCATGCACTCAATAAGAACACACTTCCACCTGACCTTACTCGTAGATGCTCCGTAGGCAATCACAATCTTCATCAGCTATAGAAATTGAGTGACTGTAAGTTAGGAAATCAACGATTGGATATGCAGTGTTTCATGTAGCTGGCATCACCTGTGTGGGATTGTTTTTGTTCTACCGTTGTAATGACTACTGTAGATTTGGCTCGACGCCGTTTGTCACGTAGGCTTTGTAATATACCTTGTCTATGTTGCTCATACTGGCCACTTTCCATCCGCCTCTTGAGTGCTTGTTTTGCTTCTGTATAATAAGTGTTAATTAGGTACAAGACAACATGAGCAAAAGTGTTTTGTCAATCAGATGTACGGTGTAAGTGTCAATTAAGTATGATAGATAATATGAGCCACAATTGAGTACCATATGGAGTGCTGCATCTGTAGGCTTGAAGTGGCGGTCGTAACACAGTCGATTGGGAGGACTCAATGTCAGAGTCGATATTATGGACATTTTCCTTGTTAGAACCGACACTATCTGGTGTGCTCTTAATGAATTTGGAGCATGAAGTGGAGTCTGATCACTCATTATCATATCAACAGGTATGCCTGCATCATAATTGTATGTACAATGTCAATTGTTGAGACACAAACTAAGGTATTATGTTTGACAAGAGAACACATGACCTTCCGCAGCTGGGGTGTGTCGTTGTGGGGTGACAGCAGACTGCGCACTGGGCCTGTCCACAATGTCAAAACATGTCCAAAAGAAGACTTGATTAATACGACTTTACTTGTGATTCATGAAATGTATGAGAAAATGGAGTAACCAGGCGACATGGCCATGGGTGGCTTTGATAGAGTGTTGGTTACATTTATAATAGCAGACATAGCTTTCTTAAATCCCTTGCCTCCTATCATAATTTTTTAGTATTGCATCCCTTTTTACCTCTCCCTTTCCCTCTGTCTCTTTAGTTCTTTTGGATCTGTTTTTTGACCTGTGAGGCAACGATATATTTTGGATTTACAAGATTGAAGTACGTAAGAGTACATGATATATGTATTTACCTGAATTGTCGTTGTTTGTCAGGTCCTGAAAGGGAGTACGTGCCCCACTATGCTCAAAGGATGCCATATTGTCAACTCAGTTTGTCATGCAGATCATGATGTACTGTAAGTATCAAATTTCACAGTACAAATTATAGATTGTCAGATTAAAAGAGCAATTTCCTTTTGTCTTCTGCCTGATCTCTATACTTGCGAATTCAAATGATCTAACCTATGTGCTGGCAGGTTAGGAAGTAGTCATATGTCCTCGAGATGCTGCGGGCCACACGGGGTGATGACACCGCAGGTAGGGCAGCACACCGTTGTCGAGGACGACCACCGGGTGGAGGACGTCGCGGCCACCAGGGACGGCAGCGGTGTGGCGATGACGGTGGGGAGAGGAAAGGTTGGGCAGCAAGGCGGGTCGAGGAATGACGTGCACCGGGGCGGAGGACATTGCGGCCACGAGGGGCTAGGGCGGCGTGGCGACGACGGAGGGGCGAGGAGAGGTAGGGGAGCAAGGCGGGTCGAGGATGTCTACCGGGTCGAGGACATCGCATACACCAGCGCTGATCGCGGCGGTTCCTGGCGTGGTGGTGGCGTAGATCGTGGAGGTGCTGTTTAATTCCCAGGAGGTGTCATCGTGGGGTTGTGTAGCATCCTGAATGGGGGAGTCTGCCGGCAGAACATTTGTTGTGAACCGTTGATTTGATTGTAGTATGGTTGATGTAACATGGACAGTTGGATGGTATCAAGTGGGTCTGATCGGACGTGGGGGGTTATCCCGTGTGCACTTTCTGGTGTGGATGTAGGGGAAGTCATGTTTGGTCTTTTAATAGTAGTAAGATAAAGATTAGTCGCGAAGAAACATGGTCGTCGTCGTAGTAACGATTTTCATTGCCGGACGTAGCAAGCGGAGACGACAATTGCATCAAAAAATGTCATCGTCATCAATGACGGTTGTAACTTCCCGTGCAGGTCAAAACATATCCATCGCTGGTTGTAGAAAGCAACCTCATCGGTTCCAGGAAAAAAATGACACCATGGTTCCAACACTTCTTTTGTTGGTTGCAGCATCATGTCATAGCACGGTCGTCGCCAGTTGTAGCAGCGGCAGTCACCGGTTCTAGCAAAATTGCATCACCATTGCAGCAAAGCAACATTGCCGTCACGACCGTCGACCTTTTGTTCCAGCAAATCCGTGCATGGTTGCAACAAAAAATAAGTCGCTGGTAGTAGCTTCTGCCATCACCGGTTGCAGAACTCAAAGTCGTCGGTTCCAGCAAATGTTCAGCTCGTGGTCGCCGCCATTGCAGCTTCTTTGCCATCACCGGTAATAGCACTGCGGCAAGGCGCAACACAGTTTTCCAACACCGATGGTCGTCGTTTCCCAACCGCTGATGAATTGTTGTGAAAGTAACTTAGCGAGATCCTCGTGTGTCCTCATGAACGTTTTAGTCATTATAAGAAGCACAATCGGCTTGTCCTTAGCAGCAATAAGGATTGGGCTTGCTACACTTTATTAATTTTGTTACTTGTTACCTTGTTACTATTTATCTTGCTATCAAACTATCTTTATATCATTTGCACTGAAACCTTATCGAAAACGCTTGTCAATTTCTTCTGCTCTTCAATGGGTTTGACACTCTTATTTCTCGAAAGGTCTAAATTGACCCTCTATTCTTGTGAGTCATCAAGACTCTTTTCTAGCGCCATCGTCGGGAGTGTAGCGTTCTTGGTAAGTGGAATTTGGTAGGGACAACTTTTACCGTATGTGTTATATTTTGTTTATGTTTACTACTATGGGAGATAATCCTTTAAGAGGCTTGTTCGGGATGACTTCTCCACGTTGATGGTGTCCTGGGCTAGTGGGTACTCACCACGTTGTCTCTCGACCAGGTGGATCGGGCCGAGGACCCCCATGGCGGTTCACTCATGGGCCACTTCGAGCAGCCATGACGCATACAAGGAGGATTCCACAAGACTTGGTGATCAAGACAAGGACTCCTCTGAAGGAAATATGCCCTAGAGGCAATAATAAGGTTGTTATTTATATTTCCTTATATCATGGTAAATGTTTATTATTCATGCTAGAATTGTATTAACTGGAAACTTAGTACATGTGTGAATACATAGACAAACAAAGTGTCTCTAGTATGCCTCTACTTGACTAGCTCGTTAATCAAAGATGGTTAAGTTTCCTGACCATAGACATGTGTTGTCATTTGATGAACGGGATCACATCATTAGAGAATGATGTGATGGACAAGACCCATCCGTTAGCTTAGCATAATGATCGTTTAGTTTTATTGCTATTGCCTTCTTCATGACTTATACATGTTCCTCTCAATATGAGATTATGCAACTCCCGAATACCGGATGAACACCTTGTGTTCTATCAAATGTCACAACGTAACTGGGTGATTATAGAGATGCTCTACAGGTGTCTCCGATGGTGTTTGTTGAGTTGGCATAGATCGAGATTAGGATTTGTCACTCTGTGTATCGGAGAGGTATCTCTAGGCCCTCTCGGTAATGCACATCACTATAAGCCTTGCAAGCAATGTGACTAATGAGTTAGTTACGGGATGATGCATCATGGAACGAGTAAAGAAACTTGCCGGTAATGATATTGAACTAGGTATGATGATGCCACGATCGAATCTCGAGCAAGTAACATACCGATGACAAAGGGAACAACATATGTTGTTATGCGGTTTGACCGATAAAGATCTTCGTAGAATATGTAGGAGCCAATATGAACATCCAACTTCCGCTATTGGTTATTGACCAGAGATGTGTCTTGATCATGTCTACATAATTATCGAACCCGTAGGGTCCGCACGCTTAACGTCCGATGATGATTTGTATTATGAGTTATGTGATTTGATGACCGAAGTTTGTTCAGAGTCCCAGATGAGATCATGGACATGACGAGGAGTCTCAAAATTGTCGAGAGGTAAAGATTCATATATTGGAAGGTTACATTCGGACACTAGAATGGTTTGGGTCGTTTCGGATGAGTTTCGGAGTACCGGGGATTACCGGACCCCCCCGGGAGGTTAAAGGGCCACCATGGGCCTTAGTGAAGAAGAAAGAGGGCCGGCCAGGAGGTGGCGCTCGCCCCTCCTTGCCAATCCGAATTGGATAAGGGGTGGGGGCGGCGCCCCCTTCCCTCTCCTACTCCTTCTCTCTTCCCCCATTTAGCTACTCCGGAAAAGGAAAAAAGGGAGTGGGAATCCTACTAGGACTAGGGAGTCCTAGTAGGACTCCCCACACCCGGCGCACCTCCTCCCTGGCCGTCGGCCTCCCCTTCCTTTATATACGTGGGAGGGGGGCACCCCAAAGACACACCAAGTCTTCTTTTAGCCGTGTGCGGTGCCCCCTCCACAGTTACACACCTCAGTCATATCGTTGTAGTGCTTAGGCAAAGTCCTGCACCAGTAACATCATCATCACCGTGCCACGCCATCGTGCTGACGGAACTCTCCCTCGTCCTCAACTGGATCAAGAGCTCGAGGGATGTCATCATGCTGAACGTGTGCTGAACACGGAGGTGCCGTACGTTCGGTGCTTGGATCGGTTGGATCGCGAAGACGTTCGACTACATCAACCACGTTACTAAACGCTTCCGCTTTCGGTCTACGAGGGTACGTGGACACACTCTCCCCTCTCGTTGCTATGCATATCCTAGATAGATCTTGTGTGGTCGTAGGATTTTTTTGAAATACTGCGTTCCCCAACAGTGACATCCGAGCCAGGTCTATGCGTAGATGTTATATGCACGAGTAGAACACAAAGAGTTGTGTGCGATAATAGTCATACTGCTTACCAGCAATGTCTTACTTTGATTCGGCGGTATTGTTGGATGAAGCGGCCCGGACCGACATTACATGGCCGTATTCATAAATTGTTGTATGAGATGATCATGTTTTGTAAAAGTTATTGGCAACTAGCAGGAGCCTTATGGTTATCGCTTTATTGTATGAAATGCAATCACCATGTAATTGCTTTACTTTATCACTAAGCGGTCGCTATAGTCGTGGAAGCAATAGTTGGCAAGACGAAAATGATGCTACGATGGAGATCAAGGTGTCAAGCCGGTGACGATGGAGATCATGACAATGCTTTGGAGATGGAGATCAAAGGCACAAGATGACGATGGCCATATCATGTCACATATTTTGATTGCATGTGATGTTTATCTTTATGCATCTTATTTTGCTTAATACGGCGGTAGCATTATAAGATGATCCCTCACTAAATTTCAAGGTATAAGTGTTCTCCCTGAGTATGCACCGTTGCTACAGTTCGTCGTGCTGAGACACCACGTGATGATCGGGTGTGATAAGCTCTACGTTCACATACAACGGGTGTAAGCCAGTTTTGCACATGCAGAATACTTGGGTTACACTTGACGAGCCTAGCATATGCAGATATGGCCTCGGAATACTGAGACCGAAAGGTCGAACGTGAATCATATAGTAGATATGATCAACATAGTGATGTTCACCATTGAAAACTACTCCATCTCACGTGATGATCGGAGATGGTTTCATTGATTTGGATCACGTGATCATTTATATGACTAGAGGGATGTCTATCTAAGTGGGAGTTCTTAAGTAATATGATTAGTTGAACTTTAATTTATCTTGAACTTAGTACCTGATAGTATTTTGCATGTCTATGTTGTTGTAGATCAATGGCCCGTGCTACCATTCCCTTAAATTTTAATGCATTCCTAGAGAAAGCTAAGTTGAAAGATGATGGTAGAAACTACACGGAATGGGTCCGTAACTTGAGGATTATCCTCATTGCTGCACATAAGGATTACATCCTGGAAGCACCGCTAGGTGCAAGACCCGCTGCAGGAGAAACTTTGGACGTTATGAACGTATGGCAGAGCAAAGCTGATGACTACTCGATAGTTCAGTGTGCCATGCTTTACGGCTTAGAATCGGGACTTCAAAGACGTTTTGAATGTCATGGAGCATATGAGATGTTCCAGGAGTTGAATTTAATATTTCAAGCAAATGCCCGAATTGAGAGATATGAAGTCTCCAATAAGTTCTATAGTTGCAAGATGGAGGAGAATAGTTCTGTCAGTGAACATATACTCAGAATGTCTGGGTACCACAACCACTTGACTCAACTGGGAGTTAGGGCCTGTTCGGAATTCCACCAGCTCCATGAAATTCTAGGAGTTGTGGAGTCAGGAAATAGCTACTCCACAGTTTTCAATTGCAACTCCACCAACTCCAGGAGTGGAGTTGTGGAGTGGAGGCTTTCCGAACAGGACCTTAATCTTCCTGATGATAGTGTCATTGACAGAGTTCTTCAATCACTGCCACCAAGCTACAAAAGCTTCGTGATGAACTATAATATGCAAGGGATGGATAAGACAATTCCCGAGCTCTTCGCAATGCTAAAGGCTGCGGAGGTAGAAATCAAGAAGGAGCACCAAGTGTTGATGGTTAACAAGACCACTAGTTTCAAGAAGAAGGGCAAAGGGAAGAAGGGGAACTTCAAGAAAAACGGCAAGCAAGTTTCTGCTCAAGTGAAGAAGCCCAAGTCTGGACCTAAGCCTGAGACTGAGTACTTCTACTGCAAAGGGACTGGTCACTGGAAGCGGAACTACCCCAAGTATTTGGCTGATAAGAAGGATGGCAAAATGAAAGGTATATTTGATATACATGTTATTGATGTGTACCTTACTAATGCTCGTAGTAGCGCCTAGGTATTTGATACTGGTTCTGTTGCTCATATTTGCAACTCGAAACAGGGGCTACGGATTAAACGAAGATTGGCTAAGGACGAGGTGACATTGCACGTGGGAAATGGTTCCAAAGTCGATGTGATCGTCGTCGGCACGCTGCCTCTGCATCTACCATCGGGATTAGTTTTATAAACCTAATAATTGTTATTTGGTGCCAGCGTTGAGCATGAACATTATATCTGGATCTTGTTTGATGCGAGACGGTTATTCATTTAAATCAGAGAATAATGGTTGTTCTATTTATATGAGTAATATCTTTTATGGTCATGCAACCTTGATGAGTGGTCTATTTTTGTTGAATCTCGATAGTAGTGATACACATATTCATAATATTGAAGCCAAAAGATGCAAAGTTAATAATGATAGTGCAACTTATTTGTGGCACTGCCGTTTAGGTCATATTGGTGTAAAGCTCATGAAGAAACTCCATGCTGATGGGCTTTTGGAATCACTTGATTATGAATCACTTGATGCTTGCGAACCATGCCTCATGGGCAAGATGACTAAGACTCTGTTCTCCGGAACAATGGAGCGAGCAACTGACTTGTTAGAAATAATACATACTGATGTATGTAGTCCGATGAGTGTTGAGGCTCGCGGCGGGTATCATTATTTTCTGACCTTCACAGATGATTTGAGCAGATATGGGTATATCTACTTAATGAAACATAAGTCTGAAACATTTGAAAAGTTCAAAGATTTCAGAGTGAAGTGGAAAATCATCGTAACAAGAAAATATAGTTTCTACGATCTGATCATGGAGGTGAATATTTGAGTTATGAGTTTGGTCTTCATTTTAAAACAATGCAGAATAGTTTCGCTACTCACACCACCTGGAACACCACAGCATAATAGTGTATCTGAACATCGTAACCGCACTTTATTAGATATGGTGCGATCTATGATGTCTCTTACTGATTTACCGCTATCATTTTGGGGTTATGCTTTAGAGATGGCTGCATTCACGTTAAATAGGGCACCATCTAAATCCGTTGAGACAACACCATATGAAGTGTGGTTTGGCAAGAATCCCAAGTTTTCGTTTCTTAAAGTTTGGGGTTGCGATGCTTATGTGAAAAAGCTTCAACCTGATAAGCTCGAACCCAAATCAGAGAAATGTAACTTCATAGGATACCCAAAGGAAACTGTTGGGTACACCTTCTATCACAGATCCCAAGGCAAGATATTCATTGCTAAGAATGGATTCTTTCTAGAGAAGGAGTTTCTCTTGAAAGAAGTGAGTGGGAGGAAAGTAGAACTTGATGAGGTAATCATACCTTCTCCCTTATTGTAAAGTAGTTCATCACAGAAATCAGTTCCAGTGATTCCTACACCAATCAGTGAGGAAGCTAATGATAATGATCATGAAACTTCTGATCAAGTTACTACCGACCCTCGTAGGTCAACCAGAGTAAGGTCCGCACGAGAGTGGTATGGTAATCATGTTCTGGAGGTCATGTTACTTGACCATAACGAATCTACGAACTATGAGGAAGCGATGATGAGCCCAGATTCCGCGAAATGGCCTGAAGCCATGAAATCTGAGATGGGGTCCATGTATGAGAACAAAATGTGGACTTTGGTTGACTTTCCTGATGATCGGCAAGCCATAGAGAATAAATGGATCTTCAAGAAGAAGACTAATGCTGACGGTAATGTTACTGTCTACAAAACTCTACTTGTTGTGAAAGGTTTTCGACAAGTTCAAGGAGTTAACTACGATGAGACCTTCTCACCCGTAGCGATACTTAAGTCTGTCCAAATCATGTTAGCAATTGCCGCATTTTATGATTATGAAATTTGGCAAATGGATGTCAAAACTGCTTTCCTTAATGGATATCTTAAAGAAGAGTTGTATATGATGCAACCAGAAGGGTTTATCGATCCAAAAGGTACTAACAAAGTGTGCAAGCTCCAGCGATCCATTTATGGACTGGTGCAAGCCTCTCGGAGTTGGAATATACGCTTTGATAGTGTGATCAAAGCATATGGTTTTATACAGACTTTTGGAGAAGACTGTATTTACAAGAAAGTGAGTGGGAGCTCTGTAGCATTTCTAATACTATATGTGGATGACATATTGTTGATTGGAAATAATACAGAATTTCTGGATAGCATAAAATGATACTTGGATAAGAATTTTTCAATGAAAGACCTCGATGAAGCTGCTTATATATTGGGCATCAAGATCTATCGAGATAGATCAAGATGCTTAATTGGACTTTCACAAAGCACATACCTTGATAAAGTTTTGAAGAAGTTCAAAATGGTCAGTCAAAGAAAGGGTTCTTGCATGTGTTACAAGGTGTGAACTTGAGTCAGACTCAATGCTCGACCACTGCAAAAGATATAGAGAAAATGAAAGTCATTCCCTATGCCTCAGCCATAGGTTCTATAATGCATGCAATGTTGTGTACCAAACCTGATGTGTGCCTTGCTATTAGTTTAGCAGGGAGGTACTGAAGTAATCCATGAGTGGTTCACTGGATAGCGGTCAAGAACATCCTGAAATACATGAAAAGGACTAAGGATATGTTTCTCGTTTATGGAGGTGACAAAGAGCCCGTCGTAAATGGTTACGTCAATGCAAGCTTTGACACTGATCCGGATGACTCTAAGTCACAAACCGGACACATATTTATATTGAATGGTGAAGCTGTCAGTTGGTGCAGTTCCAAGCAGAGCGTTGTGGCGGGATCTACGTGTGAAGCGAAGTACATAGCTGCTTCGAAAGCAGCAAATGAAGGAGTCTAGATGAAGGAGTTCATATCCAATCTAGGTGTCATACCTAGTGCATCGGGTCCAATGAAAATCTTTTGTGACAATACTGGTGCAATTGCCTTGGCAAAGGAATCAAGATTTCACAAGAGGACCAAGCACATCAAGAGACGCTTCAATTCCATCCGCGATCAAGTCAAGGAGGGAGACATAAAGATTTGCAAGATACATACGAATCTGAATATTGCAGACCCATTGACTAAGCCTCTCTCATGAGCAAAACATGATCAGCACCAAGACTCCATGGGTGTTAGAATCATTACTATTGTAACACCCCGAGACCGTTGCGCCAGGTGTCATCCAGTTATTCGCT
Organism: Triticum urartu; assembly: GCF_056163025.1. Lineage (NCBI taxonomy): Eukaryota > Viridiplantae > Streptophyta > Magnoliopsida > Poales > Poaceae > Triticum > Triticum urartu. Next base: position 364,987,842 of record NC_141874.1, on the reverse strand, counting down.
ATTGTTGCCATGTCATTTGCTTGCGTGTTGCATCTTGTCATGTCATCATATGCATTACATCATCATGTTTTCAAAACTTGCATCCGTCCCGGTCTCCTCGTTCCGTCCGTTGTCCGTTCTGAGCCCAGACACACTTGCACGCGCCCGCGGCATGTCCGAAATATTATTTTATAAGTGGCCGGAAAATATTCTCGGAATGGGATGAAAGTTGGCGTGTGGTCTTATTATAGTGTAGATGGACCGCCTGTCAAGTTTCATCGCATTCGGAGTTCGTTTGATAGCCCAACCGTTAAACTATAGCGACATTATAGTCGGTCTAACGTCGGACGTTTTCGGTCTCCAGAAACAGATGCCGGGCCCTCTCTCTCTCTTCTCCCCCTCGCAGTCTCGCCACAGCCCACTACCTACCGCCAGGTCCAACCTAACCTCTCTCGTCAGCCTGCGACCCTCCTCGCGCGCGCGTCCGGAAGTTGTCCCGGAGCTGACCCGGGCAGTCGTCACCGTTGGGTCCGGATCATTCCCAAACATCTACAAAACGTCTCCGTTTTGTTAATTGGACTTCCTAGTGTATTTTTCTTGACCGCTTGATTTTAATTGGAGGGACGGATTAGCCCCTAAACTCTCCCTCTTTCCGTATATATAGTCCCTAGTCTAAATCTGGACAAAACCCTAAAATCTAGGACTTGTCCCTCCCCGCCGCCACTCCTCTCCCACATCGGGATCCCCTCCCGATCCAAAATCCTTCCTTGTTTTTCCAATCGGCCAACCACCACCGATCCATCACTCCACCTCTCAAGCAGCGTCCTCAAGCCCCATGGAGCCAGGCTTGTTCCTGTCGTCTTCGACCATAGGCGCCGCCTCCTCCTCGTCGCGTTCGAGGAGACGAACGCCTCGCTAGCCTCAAAGCTCGCACCAGCGCCGCCGACTGTCCTCGTTCCCCACGTCCGATTTCTGCCGGAGTTGCTCTGTTCCTCACACGAACCAGCAGTCTGTCCTCACCGCACTGCCCCTTTTCTCTCCTTCGCTGAAGCTCTCTCTGCCTCCCTGGCCTCTCTTCCTCTCTTGGAGCTGCAGCAGCAGGAGCTTCCGCCACCGCGCCATGTTGCCGTTCCTCTGCTGCGTCGCCGTCCAGGAACGCCCCGAGTCCACCACTGCCGCCGGTTCGCGTCAGATCCGGCCGAGGACCGCCGGATCTCGCCGCCTCCGCCATGGATCACCCATCCCCAGACCTCCTCTGCGCCACCTTGCCTCAGCCGTGCCCCCTCCGTTGCAACTTCGCCATGTCCCTACTGCCTCTGTCGCGAGGGAGACGAGCGCCTCGCCTACACCCGTTGACCGCATTGCTCGCACGGGCCGGCCTCGCTCCGTGCCTCATCCGCCCCGCCCGCGGCCCAGCAAGACACTGTGGCCCAGTCTCTCCAACCGCAGCCCTCAAGGGGTCCAATGTGAGCAGTTTCCATCCAGCCCAGATCCACCAGATTCGGCCCGATATTTTTTCCCTGTTGCTTGTTGGGCCAGCCTCTGTTTTGGCCCATTCATGTTTTTTTCCAGATCCACGTATTTTCTAATTATTCCAGAGACTCCAGTTTTTTAGAAAAGTCCCTGGAGTTCATGCATATAATAACTCATTAACCGTGCATCGGATTAAAACAAACTTTATATGTAAAATGACTAGAATTTCATCTAGTTTCATAATATGCCACTTTCATCTATGTTTAAAATGTTTAAACTGCTGTTTGCATTAATTTTCTCATATGCCTTGCTAAAATGCTTTATTTCATAACTAAATAACCGTAGCTCCAAATCTAATAAACTTTATATGTTAATGGGGTAGAAAAATGCCTAGTTTAACATGATGCACTCATCTAGCATGTTTAACAACTATAAAATTGGGTTTAGGGCAGACCAGTACCAAACCTTAAAATATGCACATGAGGATTTTCCGGACTTGTTGTTTGTTGTTCCGGCCTCATTTAAACTTGCCTAGATAGGTAGTTTTCATTTGCTTCACCCTCTTGCCATGTTTAACAACATTTAATATTGTTGGGTACATAAACAAGATCGAACTAAATAACTTGAATGTGGTGTCCCGTCAATATGCAACTCGATTGCATATTGAGCTCCACTTAATTTGTAGGATTGTTTGTGCACTTTGCCATGTCATGCCTCATTAAACCGGACATGCATCATACTTGGTTGTGCATCCTGCCATGTTTATGTGGTGGTTGTTTACTATGTTGTGTGTTTCTTTCCAGTGTTGCTTCTTCGGGTTGGTTCCGATAACGTCGCGTTTGTGAGGATCCGTTCGACCACGTCCGTTTATCTTCTTCATGGACTCGTTCTTCTTCCTTGCGGGATTTCAGGCAAGATGATCATACCCTCGAAATCACTTTTATCTTTTCTTGCTAGTTGCTCGCTCTTTTGCTATGCCTATGCTGCGATACCTACCACTTGCTTATCATGCCTCCCATATTGTTGAACCAAGCCTCTAACCCACCTTTTCCCAGCAAACCGTTGTTTGGCTATGTTACCGCTTTGCTCAGCCCCTCTTATAGCGTTGTTAGTTGCAGGTGAAGATTGAAGTTTGTTCCTTGTTGGAACATGGAGATGTTGTTCCTTGTTGGAACATGTTTACTTGTTGGGATATCATAATATCTCTTATTTAATTAATGCACCTATATACTTGGTAAAGGGTGGAAGGCTCGGCCTTTTGCCTAGTGTTTTGTTCCACTCTTGCCGCCCTAGTTTCCATCATATCGGTGTTATGTTCCCGGATTTTGCGTTCCTTACGCGGTTGGGTAATAATGGGAACCCCTTGACAGTTCGCCTTGAATAAAACTCTTCCAGCAATGCCCAACATTGGTTTTACCATTTGCCACCTAGCCTTTTTCCCCTGGGTTTCGCGGACTCAAGGGTCATCTTTATTTAAAACCCCGGGCCAGTGCTCCTCTGAGTGTTGGTCCAACCTGTCAGCTGCCGGTGGCCACCAGGGGCAACTCTGGGCTGGCCTACCCGTACCTTGGACAATCCGGTGTGCCCTGAGAATGAGATATGTGCAGCTCCTATCGGGATTTGTCGGCACATCCGGGCGGTGTTGCTGGATTTGTTTTACCTTGTCGAAGTTGTCTTGTAGAACCGGGATGCCGAGTCTGCTCGGAATGTCTCGGGAGAAGGTTTATCCTTCGTTGACCGTGAGAGCTTGTGATGGGCTAAGTTGGGACACCCCTGCAGGGATTGAACTTTCGAAAGCCGTGCCCGCGGTTATGGGCAGATGGGAATTTGTTAACGTCCGGTTGTAGAAAACCTGAAGTTGATCTTAATTAAAATACATCAACCGCGTGTGTAACCGTGATGGTCTCTTTCCGGCGGAGTCCGGGAAGTGAACACGGTGTTGGAGTTATGCTTGACGTAGGTTGTTCTAGGATCACTTCTTGATCATAGTTTCTCGATCGTGCTTTGCCTTCTCTTCTCGCTCTCTTTTGCGAATAGGTTAGCCACCATATATGCTAGTCGCTTGCTGCAACTCCACCTCATACATTTTACCCTTCCTATAAGCTTAAATAGTCTTGATCGCGAGGGTGTGAGATTGCTGAGTCCCCGTGACTCACAGATACTTCCAAAACCAGTTTGCAGGTGCCGCTGAGTCCGTGCAGATGACGCAACCAAGCTCAAGAAGGAGCTCGATGAGATCTCGTTCTTTATGTTGTTCCGTTTCCAGTTGATCAGTAGTGGAGCCCAGTTGGGGTCGATCGAGGATCTGTGTAGCATTTGGGGTAGTCTTCTTTTATTTTGGTTCCGTAGTCGGACCTTATTTGTATATGGATGATGTAATGCTTTATTCATGTATTGTGTGAAGTGGCGATTGTAAGCCAACTATTTATCTCTTTCCCTTATGTATTACATGGGTTGTGTGAAGATTACCTCACTTGCGACATTGCTTTCAATGCGGTTATGCCTCTAAGTTGTGCTTCGACACGTGGGAGATATAGCCGTATCGAGGGCGTTACAAGTTGGTATCAGAGCCTTCCCTGACCTTAGGAGCCCCCCTACTTGATCGAATTAGCTGACGTCGTTGAGTCTAGAAAAATGTTTTGAGTCATTTAGGAATTATATATCGGAGAGTTTAGGAATTCTTTTTACTCCCTAGTCCCTTCGTCGCTCTGGTGAGGCATCCTGACGTAGAGTTTTGACTCTTCTCTTCTCAAATTTCACTAAAAATTTTTAGGATCATGCGGGTATCTTGGAATCATTCCGATCGATTTGTGACGAGAACATTGTTCTTGGTGCCTCCTGTCATTTAGGGGTTGTGGCAATTTCCCGGGGAGTTGAGCTCCAAGGTGTTGTCATCAAAATTTTATCGTTGCAGTTCTGGAATACCTGAGTTTAGTTCGCCGCCATCGAAAATCTTTTTTATGTAGTTGTTGGTGAGATAACCTCGACGCCACCCAGTACTGGGGCGGGAGTTCGGGAGTATTGCCATAACTCGTATAACGGATGCTTTTCGAAGGTTGAGGTAGATGATTTCCGAAGTTTTTCTCGGTTATGTGTTGAAGGATGGATACAGCTGGATGTAGGATTTGCTAGTTTTGGGTGAGATATTATGCTTCCCCTGTATCCCCAACACCTGATTGCATAACCGGAAAATTTCGGGAGTTTATAAGTGGGAATTCAAGTAGCTCTTAGGATATCTTTTCGACAGATGTATGATATGAAATTGGGGTTCGACGTCTAGTGGTCCGCCTATTCACGGTTGGTTTTACAGTGGTCTCGTTGTGTCTTAAAGAGTCCTTGGCTATGCCGACTCGGGGACGCTTCGTATGTCATGTGCACTGCCTTGTACATGATGGTGCTGTATGATCGAGCCCGTGTAGGCCCCACCACGAAAACTCCAGACGAAATCTCTATCATATGTTTGTTCCGGCTTATTCTGCAAGCCAATCCTTTGTTTTTGTTTTGAGGTGTGGTATTCGAGTTGCTTCAAAGTCAAATGTTGATTCCATACCTTTCCTAAGTGGTGTTCTCATATTTCTATGTGGATACTAATCATTCTTGATCATCGAGAATGTCATGTCAATCCTTTTCAACCGGCGTGTTTCTCTTCAAGTGGATCCGAACATTTCAACATCTGCAAAATCAAGTATCAGTTCTTCTCAACGTTGGTTGTTTTCATCCATCCCAAGTTGCCTTTGTTTTTCCCACCCTCCCACCCTTGTTTCTTCAAGGACCCAGATTTCTTATTCAAGTATCCATTTTATTGATGGAAGTCTCTCCATTCCTTTTCCGTCAATGTTCTTATCCGGTGATTCTCAGGAAGATTCTAATGGAGCTTCAAGTTCGTCATTCTTCATTCTTTTTCTTCTCCGGTGGATTCTATTCAAATTTTTTGGTGTTGATCATACCCTTTTCCTCATTTCAATGCTTTCTCATGCCGGTGCAATTCTTAATTATTCACCTCTCGCTATTCTTTTGTTCCGGAGTGCTGAAGATATCTCGGAAGGCTCGTCTTTTCCTTCAAGATCCGTTCAAACCTAATCTGAGGTTGTTATCTCATTCAAGCCATTTTATTTAACCGGTGCTTTCTCTCTTTTAAATCGTTCAACGGTGTATCTTTTGAGTGGGCCCTAACCCACAGGTCTTTTCCCAGGATCTTACCTGACTCTTCTCTTTTCCCGGCGTTACTCTCAAATTCTTTTCCAAGTTTGACGTAAGAATGAATTTTTCATCAGTCAAATGCTTTTCTCCAAGATCTTTCAAATTCTTTTCATCGTTGGCTCAACTTTTCCATTCTTCATTCCGGTGTGCCTCAATAATTCTTGCTGGTGTTTCTCGTCGTCATTTGAAGACCGAAGAAGAGTTTTACCTCCATATCTTACCCGTTCTCTCAGAGATTCGTGGTTCTAATTCGAGGCCATCCTCTCATAATTGTTTGATTGTGAGAATTCTTTTTATCCATCCGGAGCAATTCAGGAGCCTTTTCAGTTTGTTCATCCGGAGCCCATCATCTAAGATTTATTCATTCTCAGCTTTCAGCTATCATTCTTCAAATTTTACCGGTGCTTCGTTCAAGTGATCTTTAATCGGCTCGTGATCTCTTCGTTCTCATGTATCTAGTTTGTCTCAAGCACCTTCGTTCATTTGCTAATTCTTACCGGTGATTCACCCCTACTTCGATCATTTTCAATTCTTACGGTGGTCCGTTCAAGAGTTCTTTTCCTTGGTCACCATATCAATTTATTCGTTGTTTCAACCCTTCCGGTGGTTCGTTCAATACCTTCTCAAGTTTGCGCTATATCCATCTTAATCCTTTCTATGAGAATAAGTAGTATGCCAAATCCATTGCTTGTCATCAATTAAATTGGTGAAGGATAAGCATAATGTAATTCTTATTCTTGTTTCATCCATATGTTAATCTTTTCTTCCGGAGTTTGTTCAGGATGATTAAATTCTTGGTTTCAAGTGCTTGTTTTTCTTTCCCGGAGTTCCAAGCTCTAATTTATCACGGAGATCCATCTAAATCATTACAAGGTTTCACCTTGTGTTTTCAACTTCTTTTTCCCTTTTGGTTGAACACCCTTTTATTACCGGAGTTCCTCATGATGGTTCATCAAGGATTTATTTCCTTCTCGAAGCGTTCATCAAGATTCTTTTCTAAGGAGCTTAAGTTTCTTCATCTTGCAGTCCGGAGTGCAATTCTTTCTTCCATATCATTGGAGGTGGTATTATGTCATTCTTGATAATTTGAGTTCATGCTTCATGATTCACATGTTGTTAAGAGTGAGATATGTTAAATCCATTAACCTCTTTGTTGGAGTTATCTTGGGTTATATTTCACCTAAATCTTCCCCTAAGGATTGTTGCTATTATGGTGTTTATAATTAACCCAAGTTCTTTTATCCTTCCGGCGAGTAAGTTTATCGTCTCCTTCTTGATATCAAGTCAATCTATCGTTCCGTTAGTGGCAAAATTTCACCTCATAGTTTTGAGAAGTTTTTTTTCATAAGCCCACTACCAGCTTACTCTTTTCGTTGTTGGTTTTCCAACAATTCCGTTCGACCCTTCTCCTAAAAGATGCCTTGTCAAGCTCTTTTATGACAGAACTTGGCATTTTCTTCTCCATTCTTTTCTCTTAATTACCTATCTTCTATTCTTTCGTTCCGGAGGTCTAGTGATGTTGCTCTTTTCACTCCTCATCTCGGTTTGTCAAGATCATGTTCAATTTCTTCCATTTACAGTCAAAGTGCTGTCCAAAGTATATCAGTCTTTTTCCTTCTCTATCTTGTTTAACCGGAGTGTTGTGCCCCTTTGCTCAAATCCTTTCATCCTATCAAGTCTTGTATCTCTTTTCAACCGGAGTGCTATAAGAAATTGTTCTTCCTTGTTCCTCTTTTCTAACGGGGTGTTTTCAACTTCGTTCATCTCCGTTGTATTCTTTCTTTCAATTTGTTCAACTTTTCAAGGTTTCTTGGTTTCACTCGTTTGTCAAAGAAGCAACTTAGTTTTACCTCTTCTCTTTCTCTTTCGTTTTCCCTCCGGTGCCATTCTAGATCTCAGGACGAGATCCTCTCGTAGTGGTGGAGTGTTGTAACGCCCTGAGACCGTTGCGCCAGGTGTCGTCCAGTTATTCGCTATTGTTGCCTTGTCATTTGCTTGCGTGTTGCATCTTGTCATGTCATCATATGCATTGCATCATCATGTTTTCAAAACTTGCATCCGTCCCGGTCTCCTCGTTCCGTTTGTTGTCCGTTCTGAGCCCAGACACACATGCACGCGCCCGCGGCATGTCCGAAATATTATTTTATAAGTGGCCGGAAAATGTTCTCGGAATGGGATGACAGTTGGCGTGTGGTCTTATTATAGTGTAGATGGACCGCCTGTCAAGTTTCATCGCATTCGGAGTTCGTTTGATAGCCCAACCATTAAACTATAGCAACATTATAGTCGGTCTAACATCGGACATTTTCGGTCTTCGGAAACAGATGCCGGGCCCTCTCTCTCTCTTCTCCCCCTCGCAGTCTCGCCACAACCCACTACCTACCGCCAGGTCCAACCTAACCTCTCTCGTCAGCCCGCGGCCCTCCTCGCGCGCGTCCGGAAGTTGTCCCGGAGCCGACCCGGGCAGTCATCACCGTTGGGTCCGGATCATTCCCAAACATCTACAAAACGTCTCCGTTTTGTTAATTGGACTTCCTAGTGTATTTTTCTCGACCGCTTGATTTTAATTGGAGGGACGGATTAGCCCCTAAGTTCTCCCTCTTTCCGTATATATAGTCCCTAGTCTAAATCTAGACAAAACCCTAAAATCTAGGACTTGTCCCTCCCCACCGCCACTCCTCTCCCACATCGGGATCCCCTCCCGACCCAAAATCCCTCCTTGTTTTTCCAATCGGCCAACGACCACCGATCCATCACTCCACCTCTCAAGCAGCGTCCTCAAGCCCCATGGAGCCAGGCTTGTTCTTGTCGTCTTCGACCATAGGCGCCGCCTCCTCCTCTTCGCGTTCGAGGAGACGAACACCTCGCTAGCCTCAAAGCTCGCACCAGCGCGGCCGACTGTCCTCGTTCCCCACGTCCGATTTCTGCCGGAGTTGCTCTGTTCCTCACACGAACCAGCAGTCCGTCCTCACCGCCCTGCCCCTTTTCTCTCCTTCGCCGAAGCTCTCTCTGCCTCCCTGACCTCTCTTCCTCTCTTGGAGCTGCAGCAGCAGGAGCTTCCGCCACCGCGCCATGTTGCCGTTCCTCTGCTGTGTCGCCGTCCAGGAACGCCCCGAGTCCACCACTGCCGCCGTTTCGCGTCAGATCCAGCCGAGGACCACCGGATCTCGCCGCCTCCGCCATGGATCACCCATCCCCAGACCTCCTCCGCGCCACCTTGCCTCAGCCGTGCCCCGTCCGTTGCAACTTCGCCATGTCCCTGCTGCCTCTGTCACGAGGGAGACGAGCGCCTTGCCTGCACCCGTTGACCGCATCGCTCGCACGGGCCGGCCTCGCTCCGTGCCTCATCCGCCCCGCCCGCGGCCCAGTCTCTCCAACCGGAGGCCTCAAGGGGCCCAATGCGAGCAGTTTCCATCCAGCCCAAATCCACCAGATTCGGCCTGATATTTTTTCCCTGTTGCTTGTTGGGCCAGCCTCTGTTTTGGCCCATTCATGTATTTTTCCAGATCCACGTATTTTCTAATTATTCCAGAGACTGCAGTTTTTCAGAAAAGTCCCTGGAGTTCATGCATATAATAACTCATTAACCGTGCATCGGATTAAAACAAACTTTATATGTAAAATGACTAGAATTTCATCTAGTTTCATAATATGCCACTTTCATCTATGTTTAAAATGTTTAAACTGCTGTTTGCATTAATTTTCTCATATGCCTTGCTAAAATGCTTTATTTCATAACTAAATAATCGTAGCTCCAAATCTAATAAACTTTATATGTTAATGGGGTAGAAAAATGCCTCGTTTAACATGATGCACTCATCTAGCATGTTTAACAACTATAAAATTGGGTTTAGGGCAGACCAATACCAAACCTTAAAATATGTACATGAGGATTTTCCGGACTTGTTGTTTGTTGTTCCGGCCTCATTTAAACTTGCCTAGATAGGTAGTTTTCATTTGCTTCACCCTCTTGCCATGTTTAACAACATTTAATATTGTTGGGTACATAAACGAGATCGAACTAAATAACTTGAATGTGGTGTCCCGTCAATATGCAACTCGATTGCATATTGAGCTCCACTTAATTTGTAGGATTGTTTGTGCACTTTGCCATGTCATGCCTCATTAAACCGGACATGCATCATACTTGGTTGTGCATCCTGCCATGTTTATGTGGTGGTTGTTTACTATGTTCTGTGTTTCTTTCCGGTGTTGCTTCTTCGGGTTGGTTCCGATAACGTCGCGTTTGTGAGGATCCGTTCGACTATGTCCGTTTATCTTCTTCATGGACTTGTTCTTCTTCCTTGCGGGATTTCAGGCAAGATGATCATACCCTCGAAATCACTTCTATCTTTTCTTGCTAGTTGCTCGCTCTTTTGCTATGCCTATGCTGCGATACCTACCACTTGCTTATCATGCCTCCCATATTGTTGAACCAAGCCTCTAACCCACCTTTTCCCAGCAAACCGTTGTTTGGCTATGTTACCGCTTTGCTCAGCCCCTCTTATAGCGTTGTTAGTTGCAGGTGAAGATTGAAGTTTGTTCCTTGTTGGAACATGGAGATGTTGTTCCTTGTTGGAACATGTTTACTTGTTGGGATATCATAATATCTCTTATTTAATTAATGCATCTATATACTTGGTAAAGGGTGGAAGGCTCGGCCTTTTGCCTAGTGTTTTGTTCCACTCTTGCCGCCCTAGTTTCCGTCATATCGGTGTTATGTTCCCGGATTTTGCGTTCCTTACGCGGTTGGGTAATAATGGGAACCCCTTGACAGTTCGCCTTGAATAAAACTCTTCCAGCAATGCCCAACATTGGTTTTACCATTTGCCACCTAGCCTTTTTCCCTTGGGTTTCGTGGACTCAAGGGTCATCTTTATTTAAAACCCCGGGCCAGTGCTCCTCTGAGTGTTGGTCCAACCTGTCAGCTGCCGGTGGCCACCAGGGGCAACTCTGGGCTGGCCTACCCGTACCTTGGACAATCCGGTGTGCCCTGAGAATGAGATATGTGCAGCTCCTATCGGGATTTGTCGGCACATCCGGGCGGTGTTGCTGGATTTGTTTTACCTTGTCGAAGTTGTCTTGTAGAACCGGGATGCCGAGTCTGCTCGGAATGTCTCGGGAGAAGGTTTATCCTTCGTTGACCGTGAGAGCTTGTGATGGGCTAAGTTGGGACACCCCTGCAGGGATTGAACTTTCGAAAGCCGTGCCCACGGTTATGGGCAGATGGGAATTTGTTAACATCCAGTTGTAGAAAACCTGAAATTAATCTTAATTAAAATACATCAACCGCGTGCGTAACCGTGATGGTCTCTTTCCGGCGGAGTCCGGGAAGTGAACACGGTGTTGGAGTTATGCTTGACGTAGGTTGTTCTAGGATCACTTCTTGATCATAGTTTCTCGATCGTGCTTTGCCTTCTCTTCTCGCTCTCTTTTGCGAATAGGTTAGCCACCATATATGCTAGTCGCTTGCTGCAACTCCACCTCATACCTTTTACCCTTCCTATAACCTTAAATTGTCTTGATCGCGAGGGTGTGAGATTGCTGAGTCCCCGTGACTCACAGATACTTCCAAAACCAGTTTGCAGGTGCCACTGAGTCCGTGCAGATGACGCAACCAAGCTCAAGAAGGAGCTCGATGAGATCTCGTTCTTTATGTTGTTCCGTTTCCGGTTGGTCAGTAGTGGAGCCCAGTTGGGGTCGATCGGGGATCTGTGTAGCATTTGGGGTAGTCTTCTTTTATTTTGGTTCCGTAGTCGGACCTTGTTTGTATATGGATGATGTAATGCTTTATTCATGTATTGTGTGAAGTGGCGATTGTAAGCCAACTATTTATCTCTTTCCCTTATGTATTACATGGGTTGTGTGAAGATTACCTCACTTGCGACATTGCTTTCAATGCGGTTATGCCTCTAAGTCGTGCTTCGACACGTGGGAGATATAGCCGCATCGAGGGCGTTACAACTATGTAATCTAGATTATTGACTCTAGTACAAGTGGGAGACTGAAGGAAATATGCCCTAGAGGCAGTAATAAAGTTGTTATTTATATTTCCTTATATCATGGTAAATGCTTATTATTCATGCTAGAATTGTATTAACCGGAAACTTAGTACATGTGTGAATACATAGACAAACAGAGTGTCCCTAGTATGCCTCTACTTGACTAGCTCGTTAATCAAAGATGGTTAAGTTTCATGACCATAGACATGCATTGTCATTTGATGAACGGGGTCACATCATTAGAGAATGATGTGATGGACAAGACCCATCCATTAGCTTAGCATAATGATCATTTAGTTTTATTGCTATTACTTTCTTCATGACTTATACATGTTCCTCTAACTATGAGATTATGCAACTCCCGAATACCAGAGGAACACCTTGTGTGCTATCAAACGTCACAACGTAACTGGATGGTTATAAAGATGCTCTACAGGTGTCTCCGATGGTGTTTGTTGAGTTGGCATAGATCGATATTAGGATTTGTCACTCCGTGTATCGGAGAGGTATCTTTGGGCCCTCTCGGTAATGCACATCACTATAAGCCTTGCAAGCAATGTGACTAATGATTTAGTTACAGGATGATGCATTACGGAACGAGTAAAAAAGGATAGGGAACCCTACTAGGACTAGGGAGTCCAAGTAGGACTCCCCACACCTGGCGTGCCTCCTCCCTGTCCGCCGGCCTCCCCCTCCTTTATATACGTGGGAGGGGGCACCCCAAAGACACGTCAAGTCTTCTTTTAGCCATGTGCGATGCCCCCCTCCATAGTTACACACCTCGATCATATCGTCGTAGTGCTTAGGTGAAGCCCTAACGGAACTCTCCCTTGTCCTCAACTAGATCAAGAGCTCGAGGGACGTCATCGTGCTGAACGTGTGCTGAACACGGAGGTGCCGTACGTTCGGTGCTTGGATCGCGAAGACGTTCGACTACATCAACCGCGTTACTAAACGCTTCCGCTTTCGATCTATGAGGGTACGTGGACACACTCTCCCCTCTCGTTGCTATGCATATCCTAGATAGATCTTGCGTGGTCGTAGGAAAGTTTTTGAAATACTGCGTTCCCCAATATCCTCTCCATCGACGTAGCCCACTAGGACTCTTGTTATCCTAGGCCTCCAGACATTATATAAGCCGAGGCCAGATTAGTCGATACATATAAGCTAGATCATTAGAATCATACACAACATACGATCTCGAGGTAGATCAACTATGTACTCGATACATCATCATCAATATAAACAAGAGCAGGACGTAGGGTTTTACCTCCATCAAGAGGGCCTGAACTGGGTAAACACTGTCTCCTTCGTCTCCTGTTACCCATCAATCCAAGCTCCACAGCTCGGAACCTCCTACCCCGAGGTCTGCCGGTTTTGACATCGATAATGGTGCTTTCATGGAGAGTTCCGTTGTGTGATCGATAAAGGATCAATGGCTCGCCTGGAGATCAACTATGACGTCGGCATCTTCGTCACCGGCTCGACTGGTCACCTTGGCTCGACCGAGAACTGTTGTCTGCCTCAAATCGTCATGATCGGACGAGGGCCTTCATCAACATCAACTTCGATCTCTACCAAGATCATGGAGGAATCATCCATGAAGCTCGGGGGCTCAACGTCAACATTGCTCTGAGCGATCATGCTGTTTTTCTAGACAACGAATTTGTATCCTCCGTCACCGCCTTCTCGAGCGTCACTTTGATGATTACTTTGGTGAAATTGTGCAGAATTGAGTCCACAAGCACCCTGTAAAATTTCATCGTATTCAGATGGAGGAATCTCCAGCGATCTTTGATATACCGAAGCCTTGTCGAATTTGGACGAGAATCTGGATGAGTTTGGGGCGAGGAGTCCAACATCCAGCTCGGTCATCCTTTGGAAGATCCAACCGTTCATCGGCTGCAGAATTCCTATATCTACCACCCCACAAAATTTCAGCTCGATCCGACCGTTCAAACTCCAGAAAACTTGTGATGAGTAGATCAATTTTCGGATATGTTTTCTGCGCGAATACGAATCCGACCCGAGTTCATCTTTCTTCATGAACGGTATATTGGACACCCTTTTGGGAGAAAGTTTTTCTAAGGGTATTGTGTGTTGTTCTTAAACACGTGCCCACAAATATGAGCCTTTTCCGAGGTAATCTTTACCATCACCCTGGTGTCAAACCAACCCGACTACGTTGCTCCACGGCTGCTGACCGGCGCTAGACACATCGTCGCCTCGTTGAGCCGAGGTTAACCTCATCAGATCGTCATCTCGGCAAACCAACCAAGAGTTGGGCATCGGGAAGGCTAAATCATCACCAACATCGTCGCCCCATGGATTGCACGGGACGGGCGCGCTGACATCACTGTGCAGTCACTTCATCAAGCCGACATTGACCGCGTCCCAAGTTACGACATGCGTCGGCATGGCATCGCTGCCTCTTGAAAACGATGTCCATCAGGCCAACATGCTTCGACACCTCAGCTGGCATGGCGGCTGCAACGTCATCTGCTGACCTGCTCCATCACCTCGGCTGGACCAAGGCCTTCGCCACCTCTTCATCAACCTACTCTAGGGACTTTGGCGTCATGAGTCGACCAACTTCGTCATGGTAGCTAGATTGGGGGCTTCGCCTCGCCACATCGACCATGCTGCATCGTTACTTCGTCAAGCCGAGCTCCTCGATCGATCACCTCGGGCTTGGGGGCTGGGACCTCGGCCTGGCCGAGGAGTATGTCTTCTTCCCGCCACAAGCCCAGACCACGTCATTGACGCCAAGCACATTAACCAGCTAAGTCACTTTCATGCTCAAAATTCCTCCAATCTTTTAATTTTTGTTCAGTTCGACCAACATTATATTTGTTTTAAACAAAAAGTTGTTTGTTAAAAACTTAGTTTGTCAAAAATGTTGTTTGTCAAAACACTTCTTTTACCCAAGTTAACCGGGGGCTCTTAAATTTGTATGAGCCATTTTATAATAACTGTTTTTCTAAGTCGTTGCAAAGTCTTTTTCTACCACTCTTTTTTTGACTCGAGTGTGTGGTAAATAGTCAGATAGCATGGTTTCTCTCTAAAAGCCGCTCGATTTTAGTTCGCTAAACTGGCCTGAGAAGCACTCCACCTTCGGGATAGGAGGTTGAAGCCAAAGGCTGGCCCGTTTGAAGTCTTAAGATCGGATGTGTCATGCTAGAGCACGACGGAAGCACAAACTAATTTTAAGACCAATTTTCGGATTGGCACCGAAAAACTTGATTTACTTTGAATGTAAAGTTTACAAATAAGTTTTTTGGTTTTTAGAGCTTATAACACTTTTAACCTATTGTATGTTTTCCTTTCAGGAGGCGAGACATCCTCTTGATCAAGGTGTTTGGTGCTATGGTTTTGCTCGTGAAATATTTTCCGACCCATAGTTCGACATCTCTCCTGCCGAGCCATAGCTCGGTGTTGTCAAAACACATTCAATAGAGCAAACATTTCCCAAGGGGACTCGATCCTCAGGTTGGTCGGCCGCACCCAACCCGAGTCTCGGGGTCTACTGGCTATACATCTCGGCAGAGAATAGATTGCACTAATCGGAAATAAATTCCGCAAAAAATCAACCCAAGGTCAAGGTGGTGCACCACCTTGGAAGCAGTCCGTCATAAAGCTCAGCTACGAGTAGCTGGCTCCATAGAGGGCATTTACGGCACTAAGCTCGGCTAAACTCCTTCAAAGTTTTTCAAGAATGAGGTAATTTATGACACCTCGGATGCAGATCGGCGTTGGAGCTCGGCTGCAAAAACACACCTCGTATGTAGTCCGCCGTTGGAGCTCGGACACAAGAGGACACCGCTGCACAAGAAACACTTCAAATCTGAGGTGTGGCATAAAAAATAACAAGGCATTGATAAAGGCCGAAGACTTAAAGGGCTCCTCGGATACCCGACGTGTGAACACTTCGGATTTAGCTCGACAAACCTCAAGACCGAAGATGGGAAGATTTATTGAACCAGTTTTCAAGACCGACGACCGAAGATGAAGAACAATTCGAAAGAATCGAGGAGCGTCCCCAACTTGAAGACCGGGTGAGGGGGCTACTTATGGTGTCCTGGACTAGGGGTACTCACCATGTCGTCTCTCAACCAGGTGGATCGGGCCGAGGACCCCCATGGCGGTTCACTCATGGGCCACTTCGGGCAGCCATGACGCATACAAGGAGGATTCCACAAGACTTGGTGATCAAGACAAGGACTTCTCTCCATCGACGCAGCCGACTAGGACTCTTGTTGTCCTAGGCCTCAGGTACATTATATAAGCCGAGGCCAAGCTAGTCGATAGATATAGGCTAGATCATTAAAATCATACACAACATACAATCTCGAGGTAGATCGAATCTGTACTCGATACATCATCATCAATATAAACAATAGCAGGACGTAGGGTTTTACCTCCATCAAGAGGGCCCAAACTTGGGTAAACACCGCCTCCTTCGTCTCCTGTTACCCATCGATCCAAGATCCATAGCTTGGGATCCACTACCCCGAGGTCTGCCGGTTTTGACACTGACACACTGTGACGCCCCCGATTCAATCATACACTAATCATACACGCAAACGTGTACGATCAAGATCAGGGAATCACGGGAAGATATCACAACACAACTCTACAAATAAAATAAGTCATACAAGCATCATATTACAAGCCAGGGGCCTCGAGGGCTCAAATACAAGAGCTCGATCATAGACGAGTCAGCGGAAGCAACAATATCTGAGTACAGACATAAGTTAAACAAATCTGCCTTAAGAAGGCTAGCACAAACAGGGATACATATCAAAAGAGGCGCACGCCTCCTGCCTGGGATCCTCCTAAACTACTCCTGGTCGTCGTCTGCGGCCTGCACGTAGTAGTAGGCACCTTAAGTGTAGTAGGAGTCGTCGTCGACGGTGGCGTCTGGCTCCTGGACTCCATCGTCCGGTCCCAACAATCGGATATAGAAAGGGGGAAAAGGAGAGCAAAGCAACCGTGAGTACTCATCCAAAGTACTCGCAAGCAAGGAGCTACACTACATATGCAATGTATCAAATGAAAGGGGTAATATATGTGGACTGAACTATAGAATGCCAGAATAAGAGGGGGATAGCTAGTCCTATCAAAGACTACGCTTCTGGCAACCTTCATCTTGCAGCATGTAGAATAGAGTAGATGGTAAGTTCACCAAGTATCATCGCATAGCATAATCCTACCCGGTGATCCTCCCCTCGTCGCCCTGTGAGAGAGCGATCACCGGTTGTATCTGGCACTTGGAAGGGTGTGTTTTATTAAGTATCCGGTTCTAGTTGTCATAAGGTTAAGGTACAACTCTGGGTCATCCTTTTACCGAGGGACATGACTATTCGAATAGATAAACTTCCCTGCAGGGGTGCACCACATTTCCCAACACGCTCGATCCCCTTTGTCCGGACACACTTTTCTGGGTCATGCCCGGCCTCAGAAGATCAACACGTCACAACCCCATCTAGGCACAACAGACAGGTCAACACGCCGGTCTAAATCCTATGGCGCAGGGGTCTGGGCCCATCACCCATTGCACACCTGCACGTTGCGTACGCGGCCAACGAGCAGACCTAGCCTCCCTTATACAAGAGCACGCGTTCCAGTCCAACCCAGCGCGCGCCGCTCAGTCGCAGACATCACGAAGGCTTCGGCTGACACCACAACATCGAGTGCCCATAACTGTTCCCGCATAGTTGGTTAGTGCGTATAGGCCAGTGGCCAGACTCAGATCAAATACCTAGATCTCGTTAAGCGTGTTATTTTGAAATAACCACGGACACCAACCAGGGCCAGACCCACCTCTCTCCTAGGCGGTATCAACCTGCCATGTCGCTCCGCCACAAAGATTCACTCAGAGGGCGTCGGGACAAACGTCCTTTCGGACCCAACCCGTGAATCACTCGCGGGTACTCTATGAGCCGACCCGACTTTAGTCACCATAGGTATCATATAATATGTATAAGTATATACCAGTGATCACCTCCCGAGTGATCACGGCCCGATAGTATAGCATGGCAGACGGACAAGGATGTAGGGCCACTGATGATAAACTAGCATCCTATACTAAGCATTTAGGATTGCAGGTAAGGTATCAATAACCGGAGCAACAATGATAGGCTATGCATCAGGATAGGATTAACGGAAAGTAGTAACATGCTACACTACTCTAATGCAAGCAGTAGAGAGAAGAGTAGGCGATATCTGGTGATCAAGGGGGGGGCTTGCCTGGTTGCTTTGGCAAGAAGGAGGGGTCAACTTCGATGTAGTCGAACACACGGACAACGGCAGTGGTCTCGGAGTCTACCGAAAAGGAGTAATGGAGGGGGAACACAATAAATAACAGAGCAATCAAAAGTAACACAAAGCAAGACGCGGCAATACGTTGTGCTAGGGGTGACCTAACGTAGGGATAGCCGATACCGACGAAGGGGGAAAAACATCCGAGAAAGTATTCCCAGTGTTTCGCGTCTTTGGGCAGATGAACCGGAGGGGGAAAGTTGCACATTCGCAATGCTAGGGATGTGTGACGCACGAACGGAGTGCGTATCCGGATTCGTCCCGTCGTTCTGAGCAACTTTCATGTACAAAGTTTTTCCATCCGTGCTACGGTTTATTTTATATGATTTTTCAAAGTTTTATTCATCTTCTGAAATTATTATTAATTCAAAATTAATAGATCAAATGCTATGGGTACCCAGCCCTGTGTACACAGAATGTACACAGAGGCTGACATGTGGGCCAGGGGACCCAGTTGACCAAGTCAACTGTTGACTAGTCAATGGTGTGAATAGTGCGTGTGGGACCCACATGTCATTGACTGCCAAACTAACTAACAGATTATTTAGATTAGTTAGCTAATTAGATTACCTAACACTGGTTAATTTATTAAATTTAATTAAGTTAATTAATTCGTTAATTAATTAATTAATTTTTAATCTCTTTTTTTAATTTTCGTTTTGGGGATGGGCCCATTCGGTCAGTGGCCCAAGGCCATTGCGGGCGTGCGGGCGCCAGTGGTGCGGGGCCGAACCCGACCGGGGAGGCGAGGCGAGGCCACCGGGGCGCGGTGGCGCTTGGCCGGCGCGTGGCTGCGGCGGGCGCGGCAGCGGGGCAGCGCCGGCGCCGACATGACGGAGCGGACACTAAGGAGGGAAGGACGCGGTCGACGCACGTAGGCGCAGGGGCCAGTGTGTGCGGCATGCGGGGCTGCGAGCGCAGCCGGCAAGGTCATCGGAGAAGGAGGCGGTAGCAGCAGCAGTTTGAAGCGGCAGGGCAAGGCAGCAAACGCAGCACGCGAGAGTGCAAGTGGGGCGACGGTGAACGCACGCAGGGCATGCGGGTGCATGGCCAGCGAGGTCGAGCAGGGGGTGGCACGGTCGGCCGGCGAGCGGGACTAGCATATGCGGGGGGGAGGCACGAGGTGCGGACGCGGGACGACGTCGGCGGGCGTGTGCGGTGGCCAACGGTGCATGATCGGCGGCGGGGAGAGGTGCCGGAGCGGGCGCACAGGGGAAAGAGGAGGCCAGAGGCCTCACCCGCATTGCAGGGGTTCGGTCATCGAGGCTTGGGGAAGCCGGCGTGGAGGAAGACGAGGAGGCGTCTAGCGACGGCGGTGATGGGGTCGGGGCGGTCCGGTGAGCCGGCGACGAAGCTCGGGGGCAGGCGGGGCTGCGTGGTCGAGGTGGAGGAAGAAGACGAGCGGCGAGCTAGTGCAGTGCACGGCGAGGAGCGGTCGAGGACGGATCATTCCGGCGGAGAGGCGGTCCGGTGATGGGAGAGGCGCTGGGAGGTCCAGCAACGACGGTGAGCATCGGGGCATCAATGGGGCGGGGCACCGTGGGGGAGGGGGTTTCGTTCCCCCGATCCCATTCTGGATCAGGGTGGGGGAGAGAGCGACGTGGGGGGGAGAGTGGGTGCGGTTAGTGGAGCTAGGGTTCGGGTAGTGGGGTTATGGGGAGTGGGGTGGCCGGCCGGCCGGGCCAGGTGGGCTGGGCCACCTGGTCCAGTGGGGGGGGGGTTCTCTTTTTTGTCATTTTTTTGTTAGTTTTGTTTTCCCCCTTTTGTTTATTTTTCTATTTATTTGTTTTCTTTTAGTCCTTAATGTATTTTAGTTTAAATGAAACACAACACAGACTTCTAAATTAGTCTTATCTTTAAACCCACTGCCACAAAAAGTTTGACCCCTAATTAAGATGTTTTAATATTATATAATTTATAAAAGGCATTTAATTAATGTTTTTGCTGTTGTTTTAATTACCTGAGTGCATTTAACTATGTTATAAAAATGTGGTTTCTCCACCATAATTGATTATGCATTATTTGGCTCACTCCGAACATTTTAGTTTTAATGTTTGAAAACTTTTGGTTGTTTGCCATATTTTGAATTTGAATTTGAATTAGTTTTTGAACTAACACGAGATCATCAATAGTAATTGAAGTGACCTGGCACCATTAACATGGAATTACTGTAGCTTAAATATCCGGGCGTCACAAATCTCCTCCACTACAAGAAATCTCGTCCTGAGATTTAATAGGTAGTAAAAGGGGAAAAGGTTTGGTAACGAATCTAGTGGGTCTTCTCATTCTGGCTTGCTCTTCTCGAAGAAGCCGGTCCAATACATTGATGTCTTCATTTCTCTGCTTCAGGTCATCATGATGAAGTCGGCATCCTTTCTTTGGGAACTCCATCGTACTTACGAAATAATAAAGGGTGGCATTCCGGGAGAACAGACCTCTGCCAGGTCGACTATCTGATCGATAAAATCGAGGAAGGTGGCAGAACTCTTGAATTGAAACTTAAGAAAATACCAAGAGCAAAGTAAGAAGGTACATCATAGAAGTTTCAAGCGCATAGGCAATCGTTCGATGCCTGGTACGAAATGTGAAAGGGGTTCAGAGCAATGGGAATAACTATTGCGTCTGATACCAGAATAGATTATTAGGCAGGTGGCCCATGATTTACATACGAAGTCAAGCTCAAGGAATATCTTTGGCAATAGGGTCTACATGAGAGTCAGGTTTCGATCCCGTGGAATTGTGGGTTATGGGCCCACCATGTGGGTTAAAAGTAGGAAGGTCGTTGACATCTTACACGGTCATGATAGCAAGACATGTCAGAGGGTAGAATGTCGGTTATGTTGGCAACAACGTTGGTACCAAGGGCGAGGGACGAAGAGAACCATTTTCCTGCTCGTTGAACGAGGCAGACCAATAGGCAAGGTTCTTGTCCATCGGTGGCTACCGGAATGTCATCAACAATAGCAACAGGTTCTTACTGACAGTGTTGTACATCGATGTGCTTGCAAAAGCAGTGACTGATTACTGCTTAGATCATATAAACCTCAAGAAGGTTAACCAAAACAATGGAAAGGAAAATGTGATTATCAGATTAAACAGAACAATGGAAAGGAAAAATGTGTTTAAACACATAATTTAGGGTTATATCCTTCCCAAGGACAAGCAGAGCATGATATCCATGACAGGATAGAAAGTAGAAAACAATTTAGGTAAGGGGGGAGGAATCTCATGATATTACGCATACAACGGTGTTAGGATAAATGATAAAGAAAATTTAGCATTGTGCTTCAAATGTTCTTATTGAAAATCGGAGTACCACAGACATGCCTCGAGATAGCATTGACATGGTCATTGGGTAAAGATCAGACTTTGGATTCACAAAGGATCCATCAGGAACAACTTATAGAATAAGTCTTACCATTTCCTCATGGAAGAAATGGCTAAACTTGCTAAAAAGGAAGACTATAACAATGGGTCCTCTGACCCGGTGCGCTAGGCATGACATCACCTTACTGGGCTATACAAAGTCCAATGTTACGGCTTTTGGAAAATGTCCCATCCATCATATCTGACCGAGATTCAGTTCTGATTGGTGTCAGGATACCTCAGACTCACGATGCCTAAGAAGGAAGGGGTGCAACACAACTTGACGAGACGGAGTTGCAAGATTCTTGGTAAATGAACTATGGAAGCAAGTTCCGAATCATGAGTTCATCATTTAACCAAGGAGAGAATGAGGAGATGGCTGATGGACTTAGCGATAATTCATCGAGAATTCCCCAAAAGATGGATTTCCACAATTATGTGAACAAGGAGATAACCTTTGTAGATCAATGATTTAATGAGGTATGCTCAAGGAAAACATACACAATTAACATTGGTTGAAAGGTGTACCCAAAATATGGGCTTAGGTAGCATGATCAATGTTAATGGTGATTCAATAACCAATAGTCTAAGAATGAACTATCAACCATTAACTTGGAAGCAATAGGGTTGCTAGAAGTTTTGAAGTCGCACCTCATAGTTCAATTGCCGGTTTTTCGGTTAGAAACAACACGGGGACCAAGGAGTGAACGGATATGGCAAGGAGTATCACCTGTATCAAGAATTCTTAAGAGGTGGTGAAATTCTCACGACATTCTTGACATAAAAGATGGTAATACTCCAAGGCAAAGAACAAATGCTGGATAGCAAGGATCTCAAGGTATATCACGAAACACGAACAAGTTTGTGTTGAACGGAAGGCAATAAAGTGGTCGATGATAACACAAATCATCGAGGCAAGGATGGTACTTCTCATCATGAATTCAATTGATATCCTGGAAGGAGTCAAAATGTTGAAGATTTTCACGACATACTTGTCGAGGGGTTTCATGAGGTTATAATTGATCATTGATGACATCAAGCAAAAGGAAGGGTGAAGCAAAAGTTATCAGAACCATGGGTATGAAACAAACTCGAAATCAAGTTTGCTATGCAAGAAGAAATGATATGACAAGGAAGATCGACGTAAGGTTAGCTCACTGTCGAAATTTGTGCTCGTGAAGAAGGACCAGGTAATACAGTTAAAAATTAGCCCAATAAGGGTATATCCGATCAGGCTAGGAATGACTTGAAGGATTATTAAACTCATAAGCAACAAAAATTAATTAGGGTTATTGAACCGGAATGCGAAATCGGTTCACATATCGGTGTTCTTAGTTGACGACAACCCAGAACCCAGAAAAATTGGAATCGGTGAGAAATAACAGTTGATGAAGAACCCATAAGAAGTTATGCAGTTCCATGACATTATCAAGATATCATAGTGTAATACTCGACGGTAGATCAAAGTAAAGGTTGGACAGGTGCAATGATCTGCACAAGACAAGTACTTCAACTTGTCCGATAAATGGTATTAATGAGAAAATATGGTCAGAACCATGATTGCAAAGGACCAAACATAGATACAGGATGAACTTATAACAAGGGGATTATTATCATTTACAATAAGCTTCGATGATAAGTTCCACATCGGGTCCATGGGCATGAACGCAAAGGCTCAAGGTCGACTCCCACTTCTTCCATGCATAACCTTTCATTTTACTTCTCGCTTTTGATGAAGCTGTAGTGTAGAAATTTTATCTAGCAAAACACCAGAAGAGTATAACTTGTGAAAACTTCTGAGTTCACACATAATAAGGAAGGCATAGGTTCAACCCATGAGGGTATCATGGAAACATATACCGCAAGCTTCAATAGTAAATACCACCAGCTCGAAAACAGAGCATGGTTGAGAAAGCAGAGGATACAATTTACCAAAGGCTTTATATATCCATGGAAAGGCTCACAAGGTTACTTGAATATGAAGGACATTGTCGGATAATAATCCAACAAGAGGTCTGGTGGTCTACGACAGAGCTGATGTGAGTGTCGGTACTCTATCAAAGGAAGAAGGAATGCATGTGCATCTGATTATAGAAACAACTGACTAACTCAAAGCTCAAATGCAAAGAAATTATGAATTCCAAGACAAGGGATCAGAAGCAATGCTCTGATTAGGGATGTATAAGTTGAATAGCCTTAGTGGTACAATTAATGGCAATTTGAGTGGTCGAGATCCAGCTCATGTCCGGAATGACGTCTGAATCGGAAGGATAAATTCCAGGGAACAACTGATGATTGTGTGCATTCACACACATGTTGAATCAAAAGGATCAGAATTACAATCACAAAGGTTTTTAAAGTAAATTGCTAGACCAATGGAATTAACCGGAATGCAAGTATGCAAGAATTCTAAGAACCACATGCTATTGAGGATTTTTGAAAGATCAAGTAGTATTTCGAAGTCTTTTGCGGAACACAAGAACAACTGGGAATGAGTGGATACTCGATAAGTGTGAGGAATTATCCATAGGAGTATTTCTACGGCAAGGAGCTACAAGGCAATGGTACAAGGGATTCTTAAAAGTCGGAGAGCAATTCGATGCATCTTGTAACAACAACAGAAACTCAGAGTAGTTGTATGAACAACAAGTGTATGTCGTTATCCATATGGATATATCGGTAGTAGGGAATTGAAAAGCAGAGGGCACAAGGGTCTCGAGAATGATCGAAGACTATTTTCAAAATCTTCAGGTGCAGTAGGCGATCATCTGTGATAGGGCTCTCCAGGAGAAGTAGTTACAAGAACCTAGAGTCAGATTTAGTAAAATCATTTAACCCGAATAGAAGAGAGATCAGAGTCCCAGAGTATAGATCGAGGAGTAAAAGATCCTAATACCACCCAAATGGCGACGTGAGCCCGTAAGGCACATATCCATGTTAGTAAAAGTTTTGCAATGTCTAGACCCGACTTCGGCCAAGGAGTGTGGAAGGGGGGTTCCTACAGGCAGTCGGCTCTGATACCAACTTGTGACGCCCCCGAGTCAATCGTACACTAATCATACACGCAAACGTGTATGATCAAGATCAGGGACTCACGGGAAGATATCACAACACAACTCTACAAATAAAATAAGTCATACAAGCATCATATTACAAGCCAGGGGACTCCAGGGCTCGAATACAAGAGCTCGATCATAGACGAGTCAGCGGAAGCAACAATATCTGAGTACAGACATAAGTTAAACAAGTCTGCCTTAAGAAGGCTAGCACAAACAGGGATACATATCGAAAGAGGCGCATGCCTCCTGCCTGGGATCCTCCTAAACTACTCCTGGTCATCGTCTGCGGCCTGCACGTAGTAGTAGGCACCTCAAGTGTAGTAGGAGTCGTCGTCGACAGTGGCGTCTGGCTCCTGGACTCCATCGTCTGGTCCCAACAATCGGATATAGAAAGGGCGAAAAGGAGAGCAAAGCAACCGTGAGTACTCATCCAAAGTACTCGCAAGCAAGGAGCTACACTACATATGCAATGTATCAAATGAAAGGAGTAATATATGTGGACTGCACTGCAGAATGCCAGAATAAGAGGGGGATAGCTAGTCCTATCAAAGACTACGCTTCTGGCAACCTTCATCTTGCAGCATGTAGAAGAGAGTAGATGGTAAGTTCACCAAGTATCATTGCATAGCATAATCCTACCCGGTGATCCTCCCCTCGTCGCCCTGTGAGAGAGCGATCACCGGTTGTATCTGGCACTTGGAAGGGTGTGTTTTATTAAGTATTCGGTTCTAGTTGTCATAAGGTCAAGGTACAACTCCGGGTCGTCCTTTTACCGAGGGACACGACTATTCGAATAGATAAACTTCCCTGCAGGGGTGCACCACATTTCCCAACACGCTCGACCCCCTTTGTCCGGACACACTTTTCTGGGTCATGCCCGGCCTCAGAAGATCAACACGTCACAACCCCACCTAGGCACAACAGACAGGTCAACACGCCGGTCTAAATCCTATGGCGCAGGGGTCTGGGCCCATCACCCATTGCACACCTGCACGTTGCGTACGCGGCCAACGAGCAGACCTAGCCTCCCTTATACAAGAGCACGCGTTCCAGTCCAACCCGGCGCGCGCCGCTCAGTCGCAGACATCACGAAGGCTTCGGCTGACACCACAACATCGAGTGCCCATAACTGTTCCCGCATAGTTGGTTAGTGCGTATAGGCCAGTGGCCAGACTCAGATCAAATACCTAGATCTCGTTAAGCGTGTTATTTTGAAATAACCACGGACACCAACCAGGGCCAGACCCACCTCTCTCCTAGGCGGTATCAACCTGCCATGTCGCTCCGCCACAAAGATTCACTCAGAGGGCGTCGGGACAAACGTCCTTTCGGACCCAACCCGTGAATCACTCGCGGGTACTCTATGAGCCGACCCGACTTTAGTCACCATAGGTATCATATAATATGTATAAGTATATACCAGTGATCACCTCCCGAGTGATCACGGCCCTATAGTATAGCATGGCAGACGGACAAGGATGTAGGGCCACTGATGATAAACTAGCATCCTATACTAAGCATTTAGGATTGCAGGTAAGGTATCAATAACTGGAGCAACAATGATAGGCTATGCATCAGGATAGGATTAACGGAAAGCAGTAACATGCTACACTACTCTAATGCAAGCAGTAGAGAGAAGAGTAGGCGATATCTGGTGATCAAGGGGGGGGCTTGCCTGGTTGCTTTGGCAAGAAGGAGGGGTCAACTTCGATGTAGTCGAACACACGGACATCGGTAGTGGTCTCGGAGTCTACCGGAAAGGAGTAATGGAGGGGGAACACAATAAATAACAGAGCAATCAAAAGTAACACAAAGCAAGACGCGGCAATACATTGTGCTAGGGGTGACCTAACGTAGGGATAGCCGATACCGACGAAGGGGGAAAAACATCCGAGAAAGTATTCCCAGTGTTTCGCGTCTTCGGGTAGATGAACCGGAGGGGGAAAGTTGCATGTTCGCTATGCTAGGGATGTGTGACGCATGAACGGAGTGCGTATCCGAATTCGTCCCGTCGTTCTGAGCAACTTTCATGTACAAAGTTTTTCCATCCGTGCTACGGTTTATTTTATATGATTTTTCAAAGTTTTATTCATCTTCTGAAATTATTATTAATTCAAAATTAATAGATCAAATGCTATGGGTACCCAGCCCTGTGTACACAGAATGTACACAGAGGCTGACATGTGGGCCAGGGGACCCAGTTGACCAAGTCAACTGTTAACTAGTCAATGGTGTGAATAGTGCGTGTGGGACCCACATGTCATTGATTGCCTAACTAACTAACAAATTATTTAAATTAGTTAGCTAATTAGATTACCTAACACTGGTTAATTAAGTAAATTAATTAAGTTAATTAATTTGTTAATTAATTAACTTTTAATCTCTTTTTTTTAAAAAATTTCGTTTTGGGGCTGGGCCCATTCGGTCAGTGGCCCAAGGCCATTGCGGGCGTGCGGGCGCCAGCGGTGTGGGGCCGAACCCGACCGGGGAGGCGAGGCGAGGCCACCGGGGCGCGGTGGCGCTTGGCGGACGCGTGGCTGCGACGGGCGCGGCAGCGGGGCGGCGCCGGCATGATGGAGCTGGCACTAAGGAGGGAAGGACGCGGTCGGCGCGCGTAGACGCAGGGGCCAGCGTGTGCGGCATGCGGGGCT
The DNA here is from genome assembly GCF_056163025.1 of Triticum urartu. Lineage (NCBI taxonomy): Eukaryota > Viridiplantae > Streptophyta > Magnoliopsida > Poales > Poaceae > Triticum > Triticum urartu. The sequence goes on along the minus strand of NC_141874.1, from coordinate 364,960,791 downwards.
GCGAGCGGGGCCGGCAAGGTCATCGGAGAAGGCGGCGGTAGCAGCAGCAGTTTGAAGCGGCAGGGCAAGGCAGCGACCGCAACACGCGAGAGTGCGAGCGGGGCGACGGTGAACGCGCGCAGGGCATGCGGGTGCGTGGCCGGCGAGGTCGAGCAGGGGGTGGCGCGGTCAGCCGGCGAGTGGGACTAGCAGATGCGGGGGGCACGAGGTGCGGATGCGGCACGACGTCGACGGGCGTGTGCGGTGGCCAACGGTGCGTGAACGACGACGCCGAGAGGTGCCGGAGCGGGCGCACAGGGGAAAGAGGAGGCCAGAGGCCTCACCCGCGTTGTAGGGTTCGGTCGTCGAGGCTTGGGGAAGCCGGCATGGAGCAAGACGAGGAGGCGTCTGGTGACGGCGATGATGGGGTCGGGGCGGTCCAGCGAGCCGGCGACAAAGCTCGGGGGCAGGCGGAGCAGCGTGGTTGGGGCGGAGGAAGAAGACGGGCGGCGAGGTGGTGCAGTGCACGGCGAGGAGCAGTCGAGGACGGATTGTTCTGGCGGAGAGGCAGTCCGGCGAGGGCGGTTTCGAGCAGCGCCGCGGGGTGGTCCGGCGATGGGAGAGGCGCGGGGAGGTCCAGCGATGGCGGTGAGCGTCGGTGCATCAACGGGGCGGGGCACCGTGGGGGAGGGGGTTTCGTTCCCCCGATCCCGTTCTAGATCGGGGTGGGGGAGAGAGCGACGTGGGGGGGGGGGGGGAAGAGTGGGTGCGGTCTGGGCCAGGTGGGCTGGGCCGCCTGGTCTAGTGGGGGGGGGGTTCTCTTTTTTCATTTTTTGTTAGTTTTGTTTTTCCCCTTTTGTTTATTTTTTTCTATTTATTTGTTTTCTTTTAGTCTTTAATGTATTTTAGTTTAAATGAAATACAACACAAACTTCTAAATTAGTCTTATCTTTAAACCCACTGCCACTAAAAGTTTGACCCCTAATTAAGATGTTTTAATATTATATAATTTATAAAAGGCATTTAATTAATGTTTTGGTTGTTGTCTTAATTACCTGAGTGCATTTAACTATGTTATAAAAATGTGGTTTCTCCAGTATAATTGACTATGCATTATTTGGCTCACTCCGAACATTTTAGTTTTAATGTTTGAAAACTTCTGGTTGTTTGCCATATTTTGAATTTGAATTTGAATCGGTTTTTTGAACTAACACGAGATCATCAATAGTAATTGAAGTGATGTGGCACCATTAACAGGGAATTACTATAGCTTAAATATCTGGGCATCACACACACGTGCACAAGTGGTTAGGTGTCACGACCCGATCCCAGGAGGGGCCCGAACCTCTGCACTTTCTATGTTAGTCCCTTAATCAATGGCTGACACGCACAGTCGGCGATGAAATGCCAAGAATACATCACATGTCATAGTATTACATCACAAATCCAGTGCTTTACAATACATACCTGCTTAGCTCATGCGCTAGCTTAGTATACAATCATGCAACAGAGATACTATTCTAGTCTTATGGCGTCCATCCACTCACATGCAAGATTTAAGTATAGCGTCGTAACCCTACTTCGTACCTTTCCTTTGATATGGTAAACCTGCAACATGATATGTTGCAGCCACAGGGGTTAATACATCGAGTGTATTGGCAAGGTTCACTAGGATTTACTTGTTGGAAAATAAAGATGTTGTTTGGTGTGGCTAGTTTTCCTTTTGAGTGAGATAGTTTTTCCCTACCTTTGTAACATTGGTCTAAACTAATAGCATTATGACACTCCAATCCATCTCCGGTCATAGTCAAAGCACTCCCGGTCCATCTCCGGTTGTAACCTTGGGCACAGAGGTCCATCTCCCTTGGTGGCCCTATTCCCTTGGTTCAACCCATCAAATTTTAATTAAGAAGGGGTAATGAGATCAAGCTGACAATTCTCTAATAAGTTGCTGAAAATTGTCCGTAACCGGGACACGACTAATAATGATGAGTTTTATACACTTGTAGAGGTTTGTGTACTTTACCCACGATTCCAAATCACACATTCCTACTACTAAACTTCACTTGTGAAATAGCTAGGTGGATCAAGATGAGACTTTTGGGAAGTAGTAGCCCTCTCCCAATGGTGGACCTAGTCCAACCTACAACCAATAACTACATCTGCTGGTCATGCCGGGGAGGGTTCCCACAACTTACTTAGTCCAGGCAGAGCCCATATTGTCTCATGGTTACACATGGAAGATACTCAAGTTTCAACTCATACAATCCTTTGAGCCTAGGCGGTCGCCCATACAACTGCCGACCACCAAGCAATACCGAAGCACTGCCCATATGATTCATCAATTAAGTTGTTTTATTAAGTATTCATCCATAAAGTAACCTTTTGAATGTTGATCCCAAACCATGTAATAGTAGCTAAGAAACTACTCGTTGGATACAAGGTCATGGTAAAATGGACCTGCATTTCTTCTACCGGGTTCTGTCAAGCATAAGTAAAATCCTATAGAGGATTCCTAATTGAAAAGAACTACAATGCATGAAAACATAGGTTATGATCAAAGGTTTCTCTTGCCTGGTATTGACGATTCCTCAATCTCACAATCCTGATCACGTTGCTCTTTGCTATCCATGCAGTCTAACGTAAGTAAAGAGCAATCTTAAATAACCATACCAATCAAACATACAACAAGTATTATGCATGATGTCAGTGTCGTTGTGTTGTGAGATCATGTGCCACTGTTAACTCATAAGAGTTTGAAAAACAACATAGTGGTTGTCAATTGGAATACATGTGACTTAAGGGTTCACATGCAAGTTTCAAATAAAGGGTCCATCACGGTACTACTGCGCATGCGCCTAGGGGGGTAGATTGGTAGGAAAAGACCATCGCTCATCCCTGACCGCCACTCATAAGGAAGACAATCAATAAGTCATGCTCCAATATCATCGCATAACGAGAGACCATATGTGCATGCTTCGGGAATCACAAACCTTAACACCAATATTCTTACTAAACCACAATCATTCACCAGTACGTCCCACATATTACCATCTCTATATCACAAAACTATTGCAAGGAATCAAACACATCATATCAGTGATCTACAAATTTATGTAGGATTTTATGACTAACCATGTGAATGACCAATTCCTGTCAACTCTCTAAATAGATATAAGTGAAGCATGAGAGTTTAATTCTTTCTACAAACGATATGCCCACGCTCTAACAAATATAACTGAGCAAAAGAGCATTCTACAAATGGCGGTTTTCTATGTGTAGAGAAACATGCAATCCAAACTTCAAATGATATAAGTGAAGCACATGAAGCATTATATAAAGCCATACTCAAATGATATAAGTGAAGTGCAATGAGCATTCTATAAATCAACCAAGGACTATCTCATACCAGCATGGTGCATAAAAGAAAAAGGAAAAACAAACACAAAAGACGCTCCAAGAATCGAATAAAAATATAGCTCCAAGTAAAATTACCAATGGTCGTTAGAAGAAAGAGGGGATGCCTTCTGGGGCATCCCCAAGCTTAGTTGCTTGGGAGTCCTTGAATATTACCTTGGGGTGCCACGGGCATCCCAAAGCTTAGGCTCTTTCCACTCCTTTTTTTGAGTTAAAACGAAACTTTATTCATTAGAAATAATTAGTACATCGTTTGTGAGGATCATTACAATTTCATTTACAGGCTCCTCAAACCAATCCAAAGTTGAAGAAAATCTGGCTAATCTAGCAAGTTCATGTGCTAATTTATTTTCCTCTCTATTACAGTGTTCGAATATAGTCATGATAAAATCACATGCATAGTGAAAGCAGTCATCGAAAATTGGCGCCGCCACACCCGTTGATTGTCCTCCGTCCTGCATGGTCTCAATTACATCCAGATTATCTGAGTTGATGATTAATCGATTGCACCGCACCCTTTGTGCTAATGTTAGTCCAAATTTGAGAGCTAATGCTTCTGCCATCAGAACATCCACGCAATGGTCAATCTTTCCATTTCCTCCTGCAATAAACCTACCTTTGTCGTCTCACAAGACTGCCCCCATCGTACCCTTCAGCATGTCATGGTCAAAAGAGGCATCAACATTGAGTTTCATGAAACCCCTAGGAGGACAAAGCCAACCCCCCTTTTTATGGACGCCTTTGAAGATGATGCATTTACAAAACTGTATGTAAGGGCTGTGATCCCCATTGATATCTGAGTTGCATTCTGAGTTACTTCCTTGTGCACTAATTTCCGTCTCTCCCACCGTAGATACCAAGCTGAAATAGCCATCATTTCTCATACATTTTGGTACCCCATAATTCACAAATCTTGCTCTGGAAGAAGTAAAAGGTATTCCAATATCGCCTCTCCAGCACGATCAACCTCACAAGCTCTATCAATAATGTCCTCCATCCCTAGTCTCTTCCAGACCTCCTTTGCTTTAGTACATAGAAAAGGCATGTGTTCCGTGCTTTCTACACCTTGAGAGCAAGTAGGGCACAAGCGCGAAACCTTCATGTGTCTATTAGCAAGTGTTGCCCGACATGGGAGAGTGCCATGTAACGTACACCATATAAAAAAATTGACTTTTGTCGGACATGATAACTTCCATATCTGACACCATATAGGGTTAGGTGTGGTTCTCCCTGAAGGAAATATGCCCTAGAGGCAATAATAAAGTTATTATTTATTTCCTTATATCATGATAAATGTTTATTATTCATGCTAGAATTGTATTAACCGGAAACATAATACATCTGTGAATACATAGACAAACAGAGTGTCACTAGTATGCCTCTACTTGACTAGCTCGTTGATCGAAGATGGTTATGTTTCCTAACCATAGACATGAGTTGTCATTTGATTAACGGGATCACATCATTAGGAGAATGATGTGATTGACTTGACCCATTCCGTTAGCTTAGCACTTGATCGTTTAGTTTGTTGCTATTGCTTTCTTCATAACTTATACATGTTCCTATGACTATGAGATTATGCAACTCCCGTTTACCGGAGGAACACTTTGTGTGCTACCAAACGTCACAACGTAACTGGGTGATTATAAAGGTGCTCTACAGGTGTCTCCGAAGGTACTTGTTGGGTTGGCGTATTTCGAGATTAGGATTTGTCACTCCGGTTGTCAGAGAGGTATCTCTGGGCCCACTCGGTAATGCACATCACTTAAGCCTTGCAAGCATTGCAACTAATGAGTTAGTTGCGGAATGATGTATTACGGAACGAGTAAAGAGACTTGCCGGCAACGAGATTGAACTAGGTATTGGAATACCGACGATCGAATCTCGGGCAAGTAACATACCGATGACAAAGGTAACAACGTATGTTGTTATGCGGTTTGACCGATAAAGATCTTCATAGAATATGTAGGAACCAATATGAGCATCGAGGTTCCGCTATTGGTTATTGACCGGAGATGTGTCTCGGTCATGTCTACATAGTTCTCGAACCCGTAGGGTCCGCATGCTTAAAGTTCGGTGACGATCGTAATTAGGGTTTTTGTGTTTTGATGTACCGAAGGTTGTTCGGAGTCCCGGGTGTGATCACGGACATGGCGAGGAGTCTCGAAATGGTTGAGACATAAAGATTGATAAATTGGAAGCCTATATTTGGATATCGGAATCGTTCCGGGTGAAATCAGGATTTTACCGGAGTACCGGGGGGTTACCGAAACCCCCCGGGGGTTAATGGGCCTACATGGGCCCTAAGGAAGAAGAGGAGGGCCGGCCAGGGCAGGCCGCGCGCCCCCTCACCCTAGTCCGAATAGGACAAGGAAGGGGGGGCGGCTGCACCCCTTTCCTCTTTCCCCCTTCCCCTTTCCTTCTCCAACAAGGCAAGAGGGGGGAGTCCTACTCCCGATGGGAGTAGGACTCCTCCAGGCGCACCCCTAGGGGCCGTCCGCACCTCCCCCCTCCCTCCTTTATATATGGGGTCAAGGGGGCACCCCATGACACACAAGTTGATCTTCGTGATCGTTCCTTAGCTGTGTGCGGTGCCCCCTTCCACCATATTCCACCTCGGTCATATCGTAGCAGTGCTTAGGCGATGCCCTGCGTCGGTAGAACATCATCACCGTCATCATGTCGTCGTGCTGACGAAACTCTCCCTCAACACTCGGCTGGATCGGAGCTCGAGGGACGTCACCGAGTTGAACGTGTGTAGAACTTGGAGGTGCCGTACGTTCGGTACTTGGATCGGTCGGATCGGGAAGACGTACGACTACTTCCTCTACATTGTGTCAACTCTTCCGTTGCCGGTCTACGAGGGTATGTAGACAACACTCTCCCCTCTCGTTGCTATGCATCACCATGATCTTGCGTGTGCGTAGGATTTTTTTTGAAATTACTACGTTCCCCAACAGTGGCATCCGAACCAGGTTTTATGCATTGATGTTATGCACGAGTAGAACACAAGTGAGTTGTGGGCGATATAAGTCATATTGCTTACCAGCATGTCATACTTTGGTTCGGCGGTATTGTTGGATGAAGTGGCCTGGACCGACATTACGCGTACGCTTACGCGAGACTGGTTCTACCGACGTGCTTTGCACACAGGTGGCTGGCGGGTGTCAGTTTCTCCAACTTTAGTTGAATCGAGTGTGGCTACGCCCGGTCCTTGCGAAGGTTAAAACAGCACCAAGTTGACAAACTATCGTTGTGGTTTTGATGCGTAGGTAAGAACGGTTTTGCTAAGCCCGTAGCAGCCACGTAAAACTTGCAATAACAAAGTAGAGGACGTCTACTTGTTTTTGCAGGGCATGTTGTGATGTGATATGGTCAAGACATGATGCTAAATTTTATTGTATGAGATGATCATGTTTTGTAACCGAGTTATCGGTAACTGGCAGGAGCCATATGGTTGTCGCTTTATTGTATGCAATGCAATCACGCTGTAATGCTTTACTTTATCACTAAGCGGTAGCGATAGTCATGGAAGCATAAGATTGGCAAGACGACAACGATGCTACGATGGAGATCCAGGTGTTGCGCCGGTGACGATGGTGATCATGACGGTACTTCGGAGATGGAGATCACAAGTACAAGATGATGATGGCCATATCATATCACTTATACTAATTGCATGTGATGTTTATCTTTTATGCATCTTATCTTGCTTTGATTGATGGTAGCATTATAAGATGATCTCTCACTAAATTTCAAGATAAAAGAGTTCTCCCTGAGTATGCACCATTGCCAAAGTTCATCGTGCCCAGACACCACGTGATGATCGGGTGTGATAAGCTCTACGTCCATCTACAACGGGTGCAAGCCAGTTTTGCACACGCAGAATACTCAGGTTAAACTTGACGAGCCTAGCATATGCAGATATGGCCTCGGAACACTGAGATCGAAAGGTCGAGCGTGAATCATATAGTAGATATGATCAACATATTGGTGTTCACCATTGAAAGCTACTCCATTTCACGTGATGATCGGTTATGGTTTAGTTGATTTGGATCACGTGATCACTTAGAAGATTAGAGGGATGTCTTTCTAAGTGGGAGTTCTTAAGTAATATGATTAATTGAACTTAAATTTATCATGAACTTAGTACCTGATAGTATCTTGCTTGTCTATGTTTGATTGTAGATAGATGGCCCGCGCTGTTGTTCCGTTGAATTTTAATGTGTTCCTTGAGAAAGCAAAGTTGAAAGATGATGGTAGCAATTACATGGACTGGGTCCGTAACTTGAGGATTATCCTCATTGCTACACAGAAGAATTATGTCCTAGAAGCATCGCTGGGTGCCAGGCCTGCTGCTGGAGCAACACCAGATGTTATGAACGTCTGGCAGAGCAAAGTTGATGACTACTCGATAGTTCAGTGTGCCATGCTTTATGGCTTAGAATCGGGACTTCAACGACGTGAACGTCATGGAGCATATGAGATGTTCCAGGAGTTGAAGTTAATATTTCAAGCAAATGCCCGGATTGAGAGATATGAAGTCTCCAATAAGTTCTATAGCTGCAAGATGGAGGAGAATAGTTCTGTCAGTGAACATATACTCAAAATGTCTGGGTATCATAATCACTTGACTCAACTGGGAGTTAATATTCCAGTTGATAGTGTCATTGACAGAGTTCTTCAATCACTGCCACCAAGCTACAAGAGCTTCATGATGAACTATAACATGCAAGGGATGGATAAGAAGATTCCCGAGCTCTTTGCAATGCTAAAGGCTGCGGAGGTAGAAATCAAGAAGGAGCATCAAGTGTTGATGGTCAACAAGACCGCGAGTTTCAAGAAAAAGGGCAAAGCGAAGAAGAAGGGGAACTTCAAGAAGAACAGCAAGCAAGTTGCTGCTCAGGAGAAGAAACCCAAATCTGGACCTAAGCCTGAAACTGAGTGCTTCTACTGCAAGCAGACTGGACACTGGAAGCAGAACTGCCCCAAGTATTTGGCGGATAAGAAGGATGGCAAGGTGAACAAAGGTATATGTGATATACATGTTACTAATGTGTACCTTACTAGAGCTCGCAGTAGCACCTGGGTATTTGATACTGGTTCTGTTGCTAATATTTGCAACTTGAAATAGGGACTACGGATTAAGCGAACACTGACGAAGGACGAGGTGACGATGCGCGTGGGAAATGGTTCCAAAGTTGATGTGATCGCAGTTGGCACGCTACCTCTACATCTACCTTTGGGATTAGTATTAGACCTAAATAATTGTTATTTGGTGCCAGCGTTGAGCATGAACATTATATCTGGATCTTGTTTGATGCGAGACGGTTATTCATTTAAATCAGAGAATAATGGTTGTTCTATTTATATGAGTAATATCTTTTATGGTCATCAACCCTTGAAGAGTGGTCTATTTTTGATGAATCTCGATAGCAGTGATACACATATTCATAATGTTGAAGCCAAAAGATGCAGAGTTGATAATGATAGTGCAACTTATTTGTGGCAATGCCGTTTAGGTCATATCGGTGTAAAGCGCATGAAGAAACTCCATACTGATGGACTTTTGGAATCACTTGATTATGAATCACTTGGTACTTGCGAATCGTGCCTCATGGGCAAGATGACTAAAACTCCGTTCTCCGGTACTATGGAGAGAGCAACCGATTTGTTGGAAATCATACATATAGATGTATGTGGTCCGATGAATGTTGAGGCTCGTGGTGGATATCGTTATTTTCTCACCTTCACAGATGATTTAAGCAGATATGGGTATATCTACTTAAGGAAGCATAAGTCTGAAACATTTGAAAAGTTCAAAGAATTTCAGAGTGAAGTTGAAAATCATCGTAACAAGAAAATAAAGTTTCTACGATCTGATCGTGGAGGAGAATATTTGAGTTACGAGTTTGGTCTACATTTGAAACAATGCAGAATAGTTTCGCAACTCACACCACCCGGAACACCACAGCGTAATGGTGTGTCCGAACGTCGTAATCATACTTTATTAGATATGGTGCAATCTATGATGTCTCTTACTGATTTACCGCTATCGTTTTGGGGTTATGCTTTAGAGACGACTGCATTCACGTTAAATAGGGAACCATCGAAATCCGTTGAACGACGCCTTATGAACTGTGGTTTGGAAAGAAACCAAAGTTGTCGTTTCTAAAAGTTTGGGGCTGCGATGCTTATGTGAAAAAGCTTCAACCTGATAAGCTCGAACCCAAATCGGAGAAATTTGTCTTCATAGGATACCCAAAGGAGACTGTTGGGTACACCTTCTATCATAGATCCGAAGGCAAGACATTCGTTACTAAGAATGGATCCTTTCTAGAGAAGGAGTTTCTCTCGGAAGAAGTGAGTGGGAGGAAAGTAGAACTTGATGAGGTAATTGTACCTGCTCCCTTATTGGAATGTAGTACATCACAGAAACCGGTTTCTGTGACACCTATACCAATTAGTGAGGAAGCTAATGATAATGATCATGAAACTTCAGATCAAGTTACTACGAACCTCGTAGATCAACCAGAGTAAGATCCGCACCAGAGTGGTACGGTAATCCTGTTCTGGAAGTCATGCTACTAGATCATGATGAACCTACGAACTATGAAGAAGCGATGGTGAGCCCAGATTCCGCAAAATGGCTATAAGCCATGAAATCTGAGATGGGATCCATGTATGAGAACAAAGTGTGGACTTTGGTTGACTTGCCCGTTGATCGGCAAGCAATTGAGAATAAACGGATCTTCAAGAAGAAGACTGACACTGACGGTAATGTTACTGTCTACAAAGCTCGACTTGTTGCGAAAGGTTTTCGACAAGTTCAAGGGATTGACTACGATGAGACCTTCTCACCCATAGCGATGCTTAAGTATGTCCGAATCATGTTAGCGATTGCCGCATTTTATGATTATGAAATTTGGCAGATGGATGTCAAAACTACATTCCTGAATGGATTTCTGGAAGAAGAGTTGTATATGATGCAACCAGAAGGTTTTGTCGATCCAAAGGGAGCTAACAAAGTGTGCAAGCTCTAGCGATCCATTTATGGATTGGCGCAAGCCTCTTGGAGTTGGAATAAACGCTTTGATAGTGTGATCAAAGCATTTTGTTTTGTACAGACTTTTGGAGAAGCCTGTATTTACAAGAAAGTGAGTGGGAGCTCTGTAGCATTTCTGATATTATATGTGGATGACATATTACTGACTGGAAATGATATAGAATTTCTGGATAGCATAAAGGGATACTTGAATAAGAGTTTTTCAATGAAAGACCTCGATGGAGCTGCTTACATATTGGGCATTAAGATCTATAGAGATAGATCAAGACGCTTAATTGGACTTTCACAAAGCACATACCTTGACAAAGTTTTGAAGAAGTTCAAAATGGATCAAGCAAAGAAAGGGTTCTTGCCTGTGTTACAAGGTGTGAATTTGAGTAAGACTCAATGTCCGACCACCGCGGAAGATAGAGAGAAAATGAAAGATGTTCCCTATGCTTCAGCCATAGGCTCTATCATGTATGCAATGTTGTGTACCAGACCTGATGTGTGCCTTACTATAAGTCTAGCAGGGAGGTACCAACGTAATCTAGGAGTGGATCACTGGACAGCGGTCAAGAACATCCTGAAGTACCTGAAAAGGACTAAGGATATGTTTCTCGTATATGGAGGTGACAAAGAGCTCATCGTAAATGGTTACGTTGATGCAAGCTTTGACACTGATCTGGATGATTCTAAATCGCAAACCGGATACATGTTTGTACTGAACGGTGGAGCTGTCAGTTGGTGCAGTTCTAAACAAAGCGTCGTGGTGGGATCTACATGTGAAGTGGAGTACATAGCTGCTTTGGAAGCAACAAAGGAAGGAGTCTGGATGAAGGAGTTCATATCCGATCTAGGTGTCATACCTAGTGCATCGGGTCCAATGAAAATCTTTTGTGACAATACTCGTGCAATTGCCTTGGCGAAGGAATCTAGATTTCACAAGAGAACCAAGCACATCAAGAGACGCTTCAATTCCATTCGGGATTTAGTCCAGGTGGGAGATATAGAAATTTGCAAGATACATACGGATCTGAATGTTGCATACCCGCTAACTAAGCCTCTTCCACGAGCAAAACATGATCAACACCAAGGCTCCACGGGTGTTAGAATCATTACTGTGTAATCTAGATTATTGACTCTAGTGCAAGTGGGAGACTGAAGGAAATATGCCCTAGAGGCAATAATAAATTTATTATTTATTTCCTTATATCATGATAAATGTTTATTATTCATGCTATAATTATATTAACCGGAAACATAATACATGTGTGAATACATAGACAAACAGAGTGTCACTAGTATGCCTCTACTTGACTAGCTCGTTGATCGAAGATGGTTATGTTTCCTAACCATAGACATGAGTTGTCATTTGATTAACGGGATCACATAATTAGGAGAATGATGTGATTGACTTGACCCATTCCGTTAGCTTAGCACTTGATCGTTTAGTTTGTTGCTATTGCTTTCTTCATAACTTATACATGTTCCTATGACTATGAGATTATGCAACTTCCGTTTACCGGAGGAACACTTTGTGTGCTACCAAATGTCACAACGTAACTGGGTGATTAAAAGGTGCTCTACAGGTGTCTCCGAAGGTACTTGTTGGGTTGGCGTATTTCAAGATTAGGATTTGTCACTCCGATTCTCGGAGAGGTATCTCTAGGCCCACTCGGTATTGCACATCACTTAAGCCTTGCAAGCATTGCAACTAATGAGTTAGTTGCGGAATGATGTATTACGGAACGAGTAAAGAGACTTTCCGGTAACGAGATTGAACTAGGTATTGGAATACCGACGATCGAATCTCGGGCAAGTAACATACTGATGACAAAGGGAACAACGTATGTTGTTATGCGGTTTGACCGATAAAGATCTTCGTAGAATATGTAGGAACCAATATGAGCATCCAGGTTCCGCTATTGGTTATTGACCGGAGACGTGTCTCGGTCATGTCTACATAGTTCTCGAACCCGTAGGGTCCGCACGCTTAAAGTTCGGTGACGATCGTAATTAGGGTTTTTGTGTTTTGATGTACCGAAGATTGTCCGGAGTCCCGGCTATGATCACGGACATGACGAGGAGTCTCGAAATGGTCGAGACATAAAGATTGATATATTGGAAGCCTATATTTGGATATCGGAATCGTTCCGGGTGAAATCGGGATTTTACCGGAGTACCGGGGGGTTACCGGAACCCCCCTGGGGGTTAATGGGCCTACATGGGCCCTAAGGGATAAGAGGAGGGCTGGCTAGGGCAGGCCGCGTGCCCCCTCCCCCCTAGTCCGAATAGGACAAGGAAGGGGGGGGGCGGCGCCCCCCTTTCCTCTTTCCCCCCTTCCCCTTTCCTTCTCCAACAAGGCAAGAGGGGGAGTCCTACTCCCGGTGGGAGTAGGACTCCTCCAGGCGCACCCCTAGGGGCCGAACGCACCTCCCCCTCCCTCCTTTATAAACGGGGGCAAGGGGGCACCCCATGACACACAAGTTGATCTTCGTGATCATTCCTTAGCCGTGTGCAGTGCCCCCTTCCACCATATTCCACCTCGGTCATATCGTGGCGGTGCTTAGGCGAAGCCCTGCGTCGGTAGAACATCATCACCGTCATCACGCCGTCGTGCTGACGAAACTCTCCCTCAACACTCGCTGGATCGGAGCTCGAGGGACGTCATCGAGTTGAACGTGTGCAGAACTCGGAGGTGCCGTATGTTCGGTACTTGGATCGGTCGGACCGGGAAGACGTACGACTACTTCCTCTATGTTGTGTCAACGCTTCTGTTGCCGGTCTATGAGGGTACGTTGACAACACTCTCCCCTCTTGTTGCTATGCATCACCATGATCTTGTGTGTGCTTAGGATTTTTTTTTGAAATTACTACGTTCCCCAACACTCCCCATCCCATTAGAGTGTTTTAGTTGACTCCCATACTGATAGTTCTAGTCCACAGAGTAAGCAGACAGTACCGAGAACATACCATTTTTTGTATAACTCCAGGCAATGAAATTCGTCATATTATGTTGCAAAATTGGATTGAAAGAATCCGTTGTGCGTCAATGGGACACATAGTTTGTCTAATCAGGTCCTCATCCCAATTATTGGAGATGGGGTCAATCAAATCCACCACTTTTGGTAACAATTGTCCCCCCTTAGGAGTCACAATCTTCTTAGTGGCACAATTTGGGATCCAGGCATCTTCCCAGACACTGATATTATGTCCATTCCCCACTCGCCAAATATAGCCACGTTTCAGGGTAGTCATGTCTGCCATGATGCTTTGCCAGGTGAAGGAAGCACCATGCTTTGGCTTGGAATTCAGCAAGTCGCCATCAGGATAGTTCTTGGCCCTTAGAACGGTGGCACACAAATATTCAGAATTATCAAGGATACTGAAGGAAATATGCCCTAGAGGCAATAATAAAGTTATTATTTATTTCCTTATATCATGATAAATGTTTATTATTCATGCTAGAATTGTAGTAACCGGAAACATGATACATGTGTGAATACATAGACAAATAGAGTGTCACTAGTATGCCTCTACTAGACTAGCTCGTTAATTAAAGATGGTTATGTTTCCTAACCATAGACATGAGTTGTCATTTGATTAATGGGATCACATCATTAGGAAATGATGTGATTGACTTGACCCATTCCGTTAGCTTAGCACCCGATTGTTTAGTATGTTGCTATTGCTTTCTTCATGACTTATACATATTCTTATGACTATGAGATTATGCAACTCCCGTTTATCGGAGGAACACTTTGTGTGCTACCAAACGTCACAACGTAACTGGGTGATTATAAAGGTGCTCTACAGGTGTCTCCGAAGGTACTTGTTGGGTTGGCGTATTTCAAGATTAGGATTTGTCACTCCGATTGTCGGAGAGGTATCTCTGGGCCCTCTCGGTAATGCACATCACTTAAGCCTTGCAAGCATTGCAACTAATGAGTTAGTTGCGGGATGATGTATTACGGAACGAGTAAAGAGACTTGCCGGTAACGAGATTGAACTAGGTATTGAGATACCGACGATCGAATCTCGGGCAAGTAACATACCGATGACAAAGGGAACAACGTATGTTGTTATGCGGTCTGACCGATAAAGATCTTCGTAGAATATGTGGGAGCCAATATGAGCATCCAGGTTCCACTATTGGTTATTGACCGGAGACGTGTCTCGGTCATGTCTACATAGTTTTCGAACCCGTAGGGTCCGCACGCTTAACGTTTCGATGACAGTTATATTATGAGTTTATATGTTTTGATGTACCGAAGGTTGTTTGGAGTCCCGGATGTGATCACGGACATGACAAGGAGTCTCCAAATGGTCGATACATGAAGATTGATATATTGGAAGCCTATGTTTGGATATCGAAAGTGTTCCGGGTGAAATCAGGATTTTACCGGAGTACCGGGAGGTTACCGGAACCCCCCGGGAGGTTAATGGGCCTTTATGGAGAAGAGGAGAGGTGGCCAAGGCTAGGCCGCACGCCCCTCCCCCTTAGTCCGAATCGGACAAGGAGAGGGGGGCGGCGCCCCCTTCCTTCCTCTATCCCTCCTCTTTCCCCCTCCCAAGTCCTAATCCAACTAGGAAAGGGGGGGGGGAGTCCTACTCCCGATGGGAGTAGGACTCCTCCTGGCGCGCCCTCTCTCCTGGCCGGCCACACCCCCTTGCTCCTTTATATACGGGGGCAGGGGGCACCCTAGAGACACAACAATTGATCGGTTGATCTTTTAGCCGTGTGCGGTGCCCCCTCCACCATAGTCCACCTCGATAGTACTGTAGCAGTGCTTAGGAGAAGCCCTGCGTCGGTAGAACATCATCATCGTCACCACGCCGTCGTGCTGACGAAATTCTCCCTCAACACTCGGCTGGATCGGAGTTCGAGGGACGTCATTGGGCTGAACGTGTGCTGAACTCGGAGGTGCCGTGCGTTCGGTACTTGATCGGTCGGATCGTGAAGACATACGACTACATCAACCGCGTTGTGCTAACACTTCTGCTTTCGGTCAACGAGGGTACGTGGACAACACTCTCCCCTCTCGTTGCTATGCATCACCATGATCTTACATGTGCGTAGGATTTTTTTGAAATTACTACGTTCCCCAACAGATACGCCATGCCTATTTGGCAAGCAGAGCCAGGTTGAAACAGTGGATATCACAGAAACCCATTCCTCCTTGTACTTTTGGTACACACATTTTCCACCAGGCCATCGAGTGCATCCTCCTCTAGTTCTCCTCGTCTCCCCACCAGAAATGCATAGTCGCGTCGATGATTCCTTTACAATTATTTTAGGAATTTGAAAGACCGACATTGCATAGGTAGGTATGTCTTGGATCACAGCCTTGAGCAGGATCTCCTTCCCTCAGGTAGATAGTAATTTTTCCTTCCAACCACTAATTTTCTTAATAATACGTTCAACCAGAATTTTAAAGCAATCAGTTTTATCAACACCCATGTTTGCTGGCAAGCCCAAGTATTTGTCCATTGAGTGCCTCCGTCATTATATTCAATATTGCACACATTTGTTCTCTGATCTCAACCCTTGTATTAGGGCTAAAGAAAATACTGGACTTTTCCACGCTTACCCCGTTGTCCCGACGCAGCACAATATAAATCTAGTGCTTATTTCAGGGTCGTCACATTCTGTTGGTTGGCTTTCATCAAGATCAATGAATCATCCGCAAAGAGAAGATTTGAACTGGTGGGGCATCTCTACAAACTTTAACTCCTTATATTTTCCCGTTCTCCTCAGCATGCAAGACCAAAGCATTCAACCCTTCTGTGCATCGCCAAAAAAGGCATGGTGATAGCGGGCCCCCTGTCTGAGCCCTCTGGTAGGCTAAAAACTCTCACTTTCCTCTGCATTAATCCTTACTTTGTATTCTACAGTTGTGACACATTGCATAACCAAATTAACCCACTCTTGACGAAAACCCAACTTCAACATAATCTCCTTTAAAAAAACCCACTCGACTCTATCATAAGCCTTGTGCATGTCAAGTTTTATAGCACACAAACCCTCTCTACCTCTTTTTTATTCTTGATTGTGTGAAAACATTCGTAGGCCACTAAAGTATTATCCGTTATCAATCTACCCGGTACTAATGCACTTTGCGTTGGGCTAATGATTTCTGGTAAAAAAGTCTTCAGTCGAGAAGCCACCATTTTTGCAATTATTTTGTATACCACATTACATAAGTTGATCGGCCTTAATTGGGTTAACTTTTCTGGTGTATTAATATTAGGAATCATCACAATTGCCGTATCATTCCATCCTTCGGGATAGTACATGTATTGATTGCTTCCAAAACCTCCTCAATTAGGTCTTCCCCCAGCATGGGCCAGAACCTTTTATAGAAAATGGCATGGAGACCAGCTGGCCTTGGAGCTTTCAGGTCCCCAATACCGAATAAAGCCTTGTGAACATCTTCCGCGGTATAAGGAGCAAGTAGAGCATTATTCATTTTGTTTGACACTCTCCTAAGGACTAGTGATAAGACTTCTTGATTCGGATGGTGAACTTCCAATGTAAAGAGCTTTGTAAAATATTCAGTGATGTGATTCGTCAACTCCCTTCCTGTTATCCATTTTCCAGACTCGTCTAATATTTTCTTTATATTATTTCTTTTTTTCCTGGCCGTGGCGGCGTTATGAAAGAAAGAGGTATTACGATCCCCGTGCATCAACCAGTTCGCCCGTTCTCTCTGTAACAAAAAAATTTCCTCTTGATCCAAGATATTCTCAATTAGCACAATAATTTCCTTCTAATGACATTGAGACTCCATATTCAATGGGCCACGCCTTATTCTCTCCAATTCTTTTTTAATTTCCTAATTCTCACCTTTGGTCCCTTCAGAGTTTCCCGGTCCCAGTTATGCAGATCGGCATGCACTGCTCTTTTATGATCAACAAGTGAGGGTCCAATACCTGCAAGTTTTGCTTTCTCCCACGATGCCTTAAAAATTTCAGTGACCGTCTCTTCCTTCAACCACCTCGCCTCAAACTGTTTAACACGCCTCTCTGGTTGTTTAAAGATTTTTTCATCTAAGTAATCCATATCCAGTATGATTGGGCGATGATCAGAATGAACATGTTCTTCGTTGATCACTGCTGCTCGCGGGAATTTGTTTGTCCATGCTATATTATAGACCGCTCGATCAAGACATTCACGTATTTCGCCTCTCCTCCAAGTGAACAGGTCACCCATATAGCTTAGGTCCTCTAGCCGGCAATCCATTAGACATTCACAGAATTCTCTCATCATACCAAGTGGTCTAGCCATACCACCCTCTGTTTCTGATAAGTATAAAATTTCATTAAAATCCCCCAAAACCATCCAAGGGTGGTTACCCTTACTATATAGATTGCGAATATCGTCCCAAGAAAGATGGCGTTCATTCCATTTCCGATGACCATAAAACCCGTGAACCACCACTGAACCACATCCTCATACATAAAAACAATATCAATAAAATGGGATGATACATAGTTCAACTCGACTTTATTCGATTTATGATAAAACAAAGCGAGGCCACCGGCCTTACCATCACTTTCTACTACAAAGATAGAATCAAAACATAAAGTACGACGAAGCTCATTGGCTTTACAATTATTCAAATGGGATTCATAAAGGAAAATTAACTCTACCTGTCATGGAATTGTCATGGCAGATGTCCTAGTGAAAGAACTTAGTCGTGGAGCCATCACAACTAGGAAGCTTAAAGGGGTTAATCGGGAAAAAGGACACGAGAGGTTTATACTAGTTCGGCCCCTGACGATGAAGGTAAAAGCCTACGTCTAGTTGTGTCGGAATTGCTGGGGTTTCAAAGACTAGGGAGCAAATACGCTTTTCCTGGCTTCAAGTTGTTGTTTCTTGCCCTAAGCCGCTGCCGGGTCGTCCCCTTATATACACGGGTTGACGCCTGGCGGTCTACAGAGTCCCGGCCGGCTCATAAAACGTGTCCGGCTCGGTGACTTCCTTTACATGCCTTTCTTTGCAAGTCTTTCCTTACATATGGCGGTTTACAATATTGGGCCTTAAGCCGCCTCTGGGCTTAGGCCTTCTACGAGTCTTAATAAACTATCATCTTGAATGTTTACTAGGCTTTTTCTTGTAACCCACCATCGGGGTTGACCCGGCCCCTCATGGGCGGGTCATACCTGGTAGTTATATCCCCAACATTAGGCCCCAGGTTGAATTGAAATTTGTTCTTTGTCAATCTTCAACACTTAGACGAAATCTATCCCCCTCTTTCTATAAAAACTCTGTAACCCACCATGACGTCATCTTCTGAAAACACGAAAGCCTGCTATGACGTTATCTTCAACGGATCTTTATCCTTAAATGTCTTCCGAGAATCGAGGCGTCCGTTTAGTTGGATAATCATTATTTGGGTCTTCCTCGATTTTCGCGCCTGCATGTTCGCTTATCCCCTTATAAATAGGCACGACCCGGTCTTTCTCATTCTTCCCTCTCTTCGTCTTCTTCCTCTCGCAACCCTATTGCTGCTCGAGCTCCGCCGCCGTCGCAGAGCACCTCGTCTTCGTCGACCTTGGCCGCTGCATCAACCTGAATCGGTCCAGAGAACGGCGGCGACCCTCCGCAGAAGATCCGTGGCTGTAAGTGTTTTACCTTTCTGCTCCTCAGGTTCGCATTAGGGTTTCTAGGTTTCTGCGTGTTCTTCATGGTTCATCACAGTTTCTTCGTAGTTCTTCCACTGCAGCTTCTTCTTGATCCAAAAAGAACATATACTCATGCGGTAGTTGTTTTGTGCCCATTCTTGATACCAGTAGATCCCTTTTTCTGGTACAAAGGCCTCATTAGAAATCACGAACTCATCTGTGCTAGATTTTTAGGTCTAGAATATTTTCCATTTTGAACAGCCATTTGATCCAGAATAATATCAAGACATTAGGAAACTTGTTTGCCTCAACACTTGGCTAATTCTGTTTCTGGCATTTCTCAAATATCTGTAGTTATGGCGGCTTATTACGCCGGCTCACTTTTCTCTTATATGACATTAGCCCTTACTTAGCCGCCATTACTCATTTACACCATCATCATTTAATTTCACCATTGAATTGAACCGGCACGTTACTTTCTTTTCAGTTTGTCCTTTGATCATCATGCCATCAAAAGCACCGACTGTTTGCAACTGGGTCCCTTCCACAGTCACTGAAGATACCTTGAAATAATTCTTCACCATAGGATTTTTGCCAGGGAAAAATGTTATGTCTTATCGTGCACCTGACCCGAACGAGGGACAGCCTAATCCCAAAGACGGTGAAGTTATTGTCTTCTCTTACCACATGAATCGGGGTTTTACACCACCCGGCTCAAAGTCCTTCAGACACGTTCTTCATTTTTTAAAACTTCACCCTCAAGATATTGGACCCAATTCCATATCCAACATCTGCAATTTTCAAGTTCTCTGTGAGGTGTATTTTCAAGAAGAGCCGACTATGGAACTCTTCAGAGAGTACTTTTATCTGAACCGCCAGAATGAGTGTACCAATAGCCCTAGCTTGGAACTCGGTGGAATCTCAATTCAGCGCCGACAGGGCGCCGTCTTTCCTTTAATAGTCTTACCGAGTCATCCCAAAGATTGGAATCAGACCTGGTTCTATTGCCAAGATACGTCTCCAGCCAACGAAAAACCACTGCCGGGTTATCGCGCGGAGCGTCTAGATTCCAAGTTTGTGCTCCCTGATAAGCTTACTGCTGCTGAACGCAAGAAACTGATTCCATCTATTAAAAGGATCAATGCCTTACTGGGGAATGGCTTAACCGAAGTTGATTTGATCCATTGCTGGATCTCGTGGCGGGTCATTCCTCTAAGCCGCCTATCCAAATTGATGTATGAAATGGCGGAGGCCTAGATGACTCTCTTTGTTACAACTCCGTACAACTAACTGAAGAAGACATTGTTTCAATGTCAACCATCCTTGTGAACGGCAAGTATGAGGACTGCAGTAAGGTTGGGTTAAACCCCTTCTGTAAACTGAACCCGGCACCAGAGGTGAGGAACCCCTGACCTCTTTCTCTTTTTGTGTTTTCCTCAGTAGTTTTAAATACTTGCATGACCTTTTATCCTGTTAATTTGTTTATAGGCCAAATCCGATTTCTGGAAAGCCAAGTATGACCATGAAGCTGCCAAAAAGGCTAGAGCTGCCGCCATAGCCACCAGGAAGACGACCCAGAGGTCCAAGAAGAAAAGGAGCACTGCTTTGGACCTGTTAAATCTTGATGATGATACTGAGTCGGAGGTAGCCCTTGACTCCCTTGGCCAGTTTTTTAATAACCTTATTGACACTGACTATTGCCAGGACGACACGGGGGCTAGCCAGGCCGTAGAAGAAGAGGTAACTATTTCCTCCGACTCAGCCCATTTGCCAAGACAGAAACTTCGACTGGTAACCCGGAAAATAAGGTTTTCACACCCTTTGGCTTATTTGGACCCTCATTTTCTTTTGAAAAAGCAGCAACATGAGAGCCGCCGTCAGGCCCGGAATAATGACGACGATGAACCGCCTTCCGTTTTACAACAAACTCCTCAGAAGCGCCAGAATGAGGTTTCTTTCATCTTCATCTATTGCTTTCATTAATGAATCTATTCCCTTGCCTCACTGACTTTATTTTACCTTTTACAAGAGGTTTCTCGCTCTTCTGGTGACTCATCTCAGACTCAATTTCCGGCCTTCAAGACTGCCCATGGGTAAGGAAAAAAATCATCTTTCCTCTGTGTCTTTAAAACTGCATCATTGTACTAACTGTCTCACCAAATCTTTCTTAGTGGTCAAGCCAAGTCCAAGAAGGCCAAGGTGATTAAACCGGAGGAAGACCCGTCAGTTCTTGCATCTGAACTGGCCATGCCAACTTCTCCCCCTCGAACTGAAGCACCAGAAAACCCAGCTGTTGATACTCAATTGGACCCTCCTGAGCCGTCAGCTGATGATACCGTTGTTAATCCCTCTACCACCATACCATCCGGTTCAGCTAACCCGCCAACGTCTTCTGATCATGACATTCTGATCACTGGCAGCAGATTTGTTGTGCCGGGTAATCCAACTGTGCTAGCCAGGCATTCTTCCAAACAGGAGGCCTTAGAAAGGCAGAAAGTACAGTTTGATATCTCTTGCTATACTCATCTGAATGCTAGTGACATACTGTCCGGCTATCTTAGTCATGTGCATTCCAGCCGTGAGTCGAAAATTGAGATGGTCAAGCAATTACAGCTAAAATATGAGTTATGTTTTCCGGCTTACTTATACTCTGCCAGCCCCCAAGTCTTCAGATGATAATCCTGAATGATCTGTAGACTTTATGATATAGGTTGATACTTTGCCTTTGAAAGTCCAATAGAGTAGCATAAACTTGACCTGTAGTCCCCAAGGGCCGGTTCAATTTATCATAAATGAACCGGTACTTAACTTTATAACTGTCTTTTGCTAGTCCCAATAAGTATTGCAATCCTGCTCAATATTGATAAACTTTCTGAATATCATGCATTAGCCCCCAAGTGCCAAGTGTTGTTACTTTGTAGAACACTTGGGACTTGAAACATATAAGAGTCATAAAAAATTGCTTTGGCAGACATTAGCCCCCAAGTGTCAAGTGGTATTGCGGTGCAAAGTACTTGAGACTTGAACCCTTATAACTTTTAGTTTAAACCCTGACACACCTGTATATGTTTTGTAGAACGCCTTATCTGAATTGGGCTCCCAATTAACTGACGCAAAGACCCGGCTGGCGGATCAAGAGGCAGAAATCAAGTCCGCTGACTCTAAACTCCAATTGAGTCTCTCTGAGACAGAAAAATGGAAAATGAGCTTGACTGCAAAGAAGAAATCTTGGGCTGAAGAAAATACGCTGCTGATACAACGTGCAGAAACAGCTGAGGCGGCTCTTGAGGAGGTTACTACAGAGCTAACCAGCTTAAAGAACCGGGTGTCTCAAATGGTCTCCGCCATCTTTGGTAAGTCATCTATATTAATCACTTATACCTTCTTTTGACCCAGAACATAAGCCGCCTGCTGAGCCTTTATTAAAAAACACTCGTAGGTCCACGAAGAAAAAATCTGAGCCAAGAAAGTGTGACCAAATTGAAGGTAGTGTATACTTTAGTGGAGCAATTGTATACTGGCGCTCAATGAGCACTTGCCACCATCTCCCCTGCCAACCAAGGACCCAACCGGTTGAGCGATGTCTTGAAGAAGTTATCAATCTTACCCGCCAGGGTTCAAGAAGTCAAACAATCTTGTGCTAGAGCCGGAGCCCTGACTGCCCTGAGCCGCCCCAAAGCCTGGGTGCCAGATCTAGACCCGGTGGATGTGGCTAAGGGGTACCCTACTGTGAAAGAAGATGGGACTCCATTTGACCAAGATGACTTCATTGCCTGTGTGAGGGGAGTTCTACCTCAAGCTACCGTTCTTGGAGATGAGACCAACATCGATAAATATCAGCCGGGTTTTGATATGGAGAATAAGAAGATGGCAACTCCCTCTTATAAGGTGACAGATCTTGTCCCGCCGGTTCGTCAGCACACTTTTGCTCCGGAAGTTGACCCGGCCGGCCTGATTGATGATGAGGCGGAGTTATTGCTTTGAACGGCTTTGACTGGTCCAAGCCTAGCTTCCAATCAGTAGAAGTATATGAACCAGCGAGGGGAGAGTCATAACCATCTTGTGGGCTCTCAAAGCCTTGTAATAGATTTAGCTTAAAAAACTGCATGTGGTGCTTATGCCATCACACACAGAATGTTGCATATTACTCTTTGCCAGCACATCTTTGGTTATATCTGCAATGTTTGAACTTTGCTCCTAAAAAATGAAAGAGCTGGCCTGGCGGTTTAACACCGGACGGGTCAAAAACACCAGGTATATGTCTTTATTTGAAAAGATAAATAAGGCTGAAAAACCCTGTTCGTGAACAACACTGTCACACCTGTGTTTCTGGACTGTCGGTTTTCATGATCCGGATGATGAGGTTGATGACCCAATCTTTTTGAGAAGTCAATGCTTCCATACACCTGATGACTATCATGCCTTTGGCGGCTTATTGTCAAATAATCAAGCTGGCTTAAATAAAAACCATACTGATAATTTAAATCTGAGACAATAAAAAACTAGTAAAACAAAATAGCAGATTTCCAACAATATAAATTTTGGGGTTTCTGATTCAAATTCGACCAGTAAACCGGACCAAAGGGGTTAAGCTAAGATTCGAATACGATCATATAGCCCCCAGTGGCTTTGGCGTTGCGCCGATCAAGAGGGTACCGACAACTGTGTTCTCTTTGGTTCGAATACGACCTATGTTTGAACAGGAAGCCCCCAAATGACCTTGATAGGTTTTTAACAACCCTGATTCGAATACGATCCAAGTCGGACCCAAAAAGGGGTTAAGCTATGATTCGAATACGATCAAGAAGCCCCCTAGTGAGTTTGGCTTTGAGCCGATCAAGAGGGTTACGACAGCTATGTTCTCTTTGGTTCGAATACGACCTATGTTTGAATAGGAAGCCCCCAAGTGACCATGAGGTTTACAGCTAGATTCAAATACGATCATAAGCCGGACCAAAAAGGTTAAACTAGATTCAGATATGATCAGCTCCTTAATAGTCATGTGAATAGTGAAAATAGTAAAGATATATGATCTTTGAAGAGGAAAAAGGCAGAGGTCCTGCTTTATTACTTATCATAATATATACAACGTCAAAGTATGTACATGACGAGAGCCGGTAGCTTAGGTGTAGTATGGCCGAAGCTAAGCAATGTTCCACGGCCGGCGGGTCTCCTCCTCCGACTTATGTGAGTCTTTGTGCTCTCGAACGTCAATGAGGTAATATGACCCGTTGTTTAAATTCTTACTGACCACAAAAGGTCCTTCCCAAGGCGGGGATAGTTTGTGTGCATCTGACAGATCCTGAATGAGCCGGAGCACCAGATCACCTTCTTGAAAGGTCCTGGACTTAACCCGGCGGCTGTGATAACGGCGCAGGTCCTGTTGATAAATTGCTGATCGAGCCGCTGCCAAGTCTCTCTCCTCATCTAACAAGTCAAGTGCATCCTGTCGGGCTTGTTCATTATTAGCTTCAACGTAAGCTGCCACGCGAGGTGAGTCATGACGGATGCCACTGGGCAGCACCGCTTCCACTCCATAAACCATGAAGAAAGGTGTATAACCTGTAGACCTGTTAGGAGTGGTGTTGATACTCCACAGCACCAAGGGTAATTCCTCTACCCAACAACCCGGCGTCCGTTGTAAGGGAACCATAAGTCGGGGCTTGAGACCTTTTAAGATTTCCTGATTTGCTCTCTCAGCCTAACCATTAGATTGAGGGTGAGCTACGGAAGAAACATCAAGCCGGATATGCTCACGTTGACAAAACTCCTCCATAGCACCTTGGGACAAATTAGTGCCATTGTGAGTGATAATGCTGTGTGGAAAACCAAAGCGAAAAATCACCTTTTTCATGAACTGAACTACCGTGGCTGCATCACACTTACTCACTGGCTCTGCCTCAACCCATTTTGTGAATTTGTCAACTGCCACTAAAAGACGTGTCTTTTTATCCTTAGACCTTTTGAAAGGTTCAACCATGTCAAGCCCCCAAACTACAAATGGCCAAGTGATTGGAATCATCCGCAACTCTTGAGCCGGCACATGCGCTCGTCGTGCAAATTTTTGACATCCATCACACCTACTGACCAGATCCTCTGCATCAGCGTGAGCCGTTAACCAGTAAAAACCATGACGAAAAGCTTTGGCCACAAGAGACTTTGACCCGGCGTGATGACCACAATCCCCTTCATGGATCTCATGAAGTATTTCTTGACCTTCTTCAGGAGAAACACAACACCGAAATGCTCCAGTGACGCTGCGATGATACAACTCTCCATCAGAATCGTCATTGACTTGGACCACCGGGTTATCTGTCGGGCCAGGATCTCGTCCTCTGGCAACTCACCCCGGGTCATGTAAGCCAGGAACGATACTGTCCAATCTGGAATAACATGAGTAGCCGCCACTAACTGTGCCTCCGGGTCAGGAATGGCCAAATCTTCCTCTATAGGCAACTTAACAGACGGGTTATGTAAAACATCCAAAAAGGTGTTAGGGGGTACCGGCTTACGCTGAGATCCCAACCGGCTTAAGGCATCGGCCGCTTCGTTCTTTCTGCGGTCAATGTGTTCCACTTGAAAACCCTTAAAATGCCCTGCAACAGCGTCGACCTCGCGGCGATAAGCCGCCATGAGAGGATCCTTGGAATCCCACTTGCCTGACACCTGTTGAGCCACCAAATCTGAATCGCCAAGGAACCAGACCCGGCTCAGACTCATCTCTTTATCCATTCAAAGACCATGGAGCAAGGCTTCATATTCTGCTGCGTTGTTAGTACAAGGAAACATCAATCGCAACATGATACGTCTCCGTCGTATCTATAATGTTTGATTGTTCCATGCTAATATTATTCAAATTTCATATACTTTTTGACAACTTTTCATATTATTTTTGGGACTAACATATTGATCCAGTGCCCAGTTCCAGTTCCTGTCTGTTGCATGTTTTTGGTTTCGCAGAATATCCATATCAAACGGAGTCCAAACGGGATAAAAACGGACGAAGCTTATTTTTGGAAAATATGGAAAATTCGGAAGGAAAATCAACGCGAACCAGTGCCCGAGGTGGTCACGAGGCAGGTGGGCGCGCCCCTACCCTCATGAGCCCACCGTAAGGCGGTTGATGCTCTTCTTTTGCCGCAAGAAAGCTAATATTTGGAAAAAAAATCACGGTGAAGGTTTCAGGCCAATCGGAGTTAAGGATCTCCATATATATATATACGAAACGGTGAAATAGAGCCAGAACGGAACGCAGAACCAGAGAGAAACAGAGAGATAGATCCAATCTCAGAGGGGCTCTCGCCCCTCCCATGCCATGGAGGCCAGGGACCAGAGGGGAAACCCTTCTCCCATCTAGGGAGGAGGTCAAGGAAGAAGAGGAAGAAGGGGGCCCCTCTCCCCCTCTCCTCCGGTGGCGCCGGAACGCCGCCGTGGCCATCATCATCATCACCGCGATCTACACCAACACCTCCGCCATCTTCACCAACCTCTCCATCACCTTCCCCCCTCTATCTACAGCGGTCCACTCTCCCACAACCCGCTGTACCCTCTACTTGAACATGGTGCTTTATGCTTCATATTATTATCCAATGATGTGTTGCCATCCTATGATGTCTGAGTAGATTCTCGTTATCCTATCGGTGGTTGATGAATTGCTATGATTGATTTAATTTGCTTGTGGTTATGTTGCTGTCCTTTGGTGCCCATCATATGATTGCGCGCGTGGATCACACCCTAGGGTTAGTTGTATGTTGATAGGACTATGTATTGGAGGGCAAGAGTGACAGAAGCTTCAACCTAGCATAGAAATTGATGCATACGGGATTGAAGGGGGACCAATATATCTTAATGCTATGGTTTGGTTTTACCTTAATGAACATTAGTAGTTGAGGATGCTTGCTAATAGTTCCAATCATAAGTGCATAG
The DNA here is from genome assembly GCF_056163025.1 of Triticum urartu. Taxonomy (NCBI): domain Eukaryota; kingdom Viridiplantae; phylum Streptophyta; class Magnoliopsida; order Poales; family Poaceae; genus Triticum; species Triticum urartu. The sequence continues at coordinate 364,933,793 of NC_141874.1, read as the reverse complement.
AATTCCAAGTCAGGGATGACATGTTAGCAGTGGCCTCTCCCACATAATACTTGCTATCGGTCTAGTAAAGTAGTCAATTGCTTAAGGGACAATTTCGCAACTCCTACCACCACTTTTCCACACTCTCTATATTTACTTTATTGTTTCTTTACCTTAACAGCCCCTAGTTTTATTTTCGTGTTCTTTACTTTCTTGCAAGCCTTTCCGAAAACACCTACAAAGTACTTCTAGCTTCATACTTGTTCTAGGTAAAGCGAACGTCAAGCGTGCGTAGAGTTGTATCGGTGGTCGATAGAACTTGAGGGAATATTTGTTCTACCTTTAGCTCCTCGTTGGGTTCGACACTCTTACTTATCAAAACTGTTGCAATCCCCTATTCTTGTGGGTTATCAAGACCTTTTTCTGGCGCCGTTGCCGGGGAGCAATAGCGTGGGGTGAATATTCTCGTGTGTGCTTGTTTGCTTTATCACTAAGTAATTTTTATTTGCTGTTCTTAGTTGTTTTCTATCTTTAGTTATGGGTAGAAAACGCAAAATACCAAAAAAATTAGTTGTACCTATTGAACCAATGGTTGAAGAACCACTCAAAATCTATCACACTGCTGAAGCTTTTTACTTGGATCATCTTCGATCCCTTTGTGCTCGTGCCGAAACCCCAACTAGCTTAGTTGAGGGCAAATCTTTAGATGAGCATGCTTATTATGTGCGACACCGTATATCTGAAAAAGGGAAATTATTATGGAGTCAAATTCAACGTTTGCAATGCTATGCTTGGAATTTATGTGAATTATATGATTTTACTTGTTGTTCTGAAAACCCTAAGAAACACCTTCCCTACCAATGTGAGTTTATCGATAATGGAATCTTATCTTCTTATGCTAAAGGTGTTTATAGTTACTATGATGTTCAACAAATTGAAGAATTTGTTGCTTTTGAGGGTGCTTATGAAATTGCTTCTTTGATTGAAAAGTATGATGCTACTTTTCACAAATCTGAAAATTTTGCTATACTTAAATATTGCTATGATAATTATGCTTCTAATGCCTATGTTGAACCATATATTGAGTACTACTCCGTCGTCCAAGAAGAGACTAATATTTTGCAGGAGTCTATGGAAGAAGAAGTTGATGACACTGTGAGCTCATTGGATGAAAAAGATGAGGAGGAGAGCGAAGAACAAAAGGTGGAAGAGCGGATTGATCACCCGTGCCCACCTTCTAATGAGAGTAACTCTTCAACTCATACATTGTTTAATTTCCCTTCATGCTTACCAAAGGATGAATGCTATGATAATTGCTATGATCTCGTTGATTTTTTTGAAATATTCCTTTTTGATGATGCTTGCTATGCTTGTGGCCAAGATGCTAATATGAATTATGCTTATGGAGATGAACTTGCTATAGTTCCTTATGTTAAACATGAAATTGTTGCTATTGCATCCACGATGATAGTCCTATTATCTTTTTGAATTCTCCCGACTACACTATATCGGAGAAGTTTGCACTTATTAAGGATTATATTGATGGGTTGCCTTTTACTATTACACATAATAATTTTGATGAATATAATATGCATGTGCTTGATGCTCCTACTTGCAATTACTATGAGAGAGGAACTATATCTCCACCTCTCTATGTTTCCAACATGGTAAAATTGCAAGAAACTGTTTATAGTATGCATTGGCCTTTATTGTGTGTGCATGAATTGTTCTTTTATGACATGCTGATGCATAGGAAGAGAGTTAGACTTTGTTGTTACATGATATATGTTACTTTGTGCTCACTACTAAATTACAAATCATTGCTAATTAAAATTGGCTTCGATATACCTTGGGATCCGGGTGGATTCATTACTTGAGCACTATATGCCTAGCTTAATGGCTTTAAAGAAAGCGCTGCCAGGGAGACAACCTGGAAGTTTTAGAGAGTCATTTATTTCCGTTGAGTGCTTTCATATAGTTTAAAAACAACAAAAATAAAGAGGGGAACCCAAAACTTTTTCAAAAAGGAAAGTGAAAGTGAGAAAGACAAGCATTGTTGAAGTGGGAGAGCTCCTTGAACTTTGTTCATGCTCACGGCAACTTTGTGAATCTTGATTACAGAAAATTTTCAAAAAAAATAATTATCCCCTCATACAATTCCATTGTATTATAAAAATAATGTGCCAAGGTTTGCCTTTAGGGTGTTTACATTTGCTTGATGGTTTGTACGGTGCAGGACAAAAACTTTGGCTGTAGTGCGCGATTTTACATTTTTAGCTGGAACGCCAAATGGTTATGATTCTTTTTGCACTGTCTTTATATACAAATTTTTTATTTTTCCTAATTTTGGCATATTTTTTCAAGTATCATAAGTATGGTGAATGTTCAGACTGTTCTGTTTTAGACAGATTCTGTTTTTGATGCATAGTTTGCTTGTTTTGATGAAACTAACAATTTATATTAGTGGATTAAGCCATGAAAAAGTTATATTACAGTATACACAATGCTAAAACAAAATATGAATTGGTTTGCAACAGTACTTATAGTAGTGATTTGCTTTATTATACTAACGGATCTTACCGAGTTTTCTGTTGAAGTTTTGTGTGGATGAAGTGTTCGATGATCGAGAAGGTCTCGATGTGAGAAGAAGGAAGAGAGGCAAGAGCTCAAGCTTGGTGATGCCCGAGGCACCCCAAGTAAATATTCAAGGAGACTCAAGCATCTAAGCTTGGGGATGCCCCCGAAAGCATCCCCTCTTTCTTCAACAAGTATCGGTATGTTTTTGGATTCGTTTCGTTCATGCGATATGCGCAATCTTGGAGCGTCCTTTGCATTTAGTTTTCATTTTTCTTTTATGCACCATGCTGGTATGAGGTAGTCCTTGGTTGATTTATAGAATGCTCTTTGCACTTCACTTATATCTTTTGAGTATGGCTTTATAGAATGCTTCATGTGCTTCACTTATATCAGTTGAAGTTTGGATTGCCTGTTTCTCTTCACTTAGACAACCGCCATTTGTAGAATGCTCTTTTGCTTCACTTAGATTTGTTAGAGCATGGGCATATCTTTTGTAGAAAGAATTAAACTCTCTTGCTTCACTTATATCTATTTAGAGAGATGACAGGAACTGGTCATTCACATGGTTAGTCATAAAATCCTACATAAAACTTGTAGATCACTGAATATGATATGTTTGATTCCTTGCAATAGTTTTGCGATATAAAGATGGTGATATTAGAGTCATGCTAGTGGGTAGTTGTGGATTAGTAGAAATACTTGTGTTGAGGTTTGTGATTCCCGTAGCATGCACGTATGGCGAACCGTTATGTAACGAAGTCGGAGCATGAGGTATTTATTGATTGTCTTCCTTATGAGTGGCGGTCGGGGACGAGCGATGGTCTTTTCCTACCAATCTATCCCCCTAGGGGCATGCATAGTAGTACTTTGCTTCGAGGGCTAATAAACTTTTGCAATAAGTATTTGAGTTCTTTATGACTAATGTTGAGTCCATGGATTATACGCACTCTCACCCTTCCATCATTGTTAGCCTCTCTAGTATCGCGCAACTTTCGCTGGTACTATAAACCCACCATCTACCTTCCTCAAAACAGCCACCATACCTACCTATCATGGCATTTTCATAGCCATTTCGAGATATATTGCCATGCAACTTCCATCATCATCATGTACATGACTTGAGCATTCATTGTCATATTGCTTTGCATGATCGTAAGATAGATAGCATGATGTTTTCATGGCTTGTCCGTTTTTTGATGTCATTACTATGCTAGATCATTGCACATCTCGGTACACCGCCGGAGGCATTCCTATAGAGTCACATCTTTGTTCTAGTATCGAGTTGTAATATTGAGTTGTAAGTAAATAAAAGTGTGATGATCATCATTATTAGAGCATTGCCTCAAAAAAGAGAGGCCAAAGAAGCCTAAATAAAAAAAGGGGGCCAAAGAAGCCCACAAAAAAAGAAAAAAAGAAAAAGAAAAAGAAAATAAAAGGGGGCAATGTTACTATCCTTTTACCACATTTGTGCCTTAAAGTAGCACCATGTTCTTCATATAGAGAGTCTCTTGAGTTATCACTTTCATATACTAGTGGGAATTTTCATTATAGAACTTGGCTTGTATATTCCAACGATGGGCTTCCTCAAATGCCCTAGGTCTTCCTGAGCAAGCAAGTTGGATGCACACCCACTTAGTTTCAGTTTGAGCTTTCATATACTTATAGCTCTAGTGCATCCGTTGCATGGCAATTCCTACTCACTCACATTCATATCTATTGATGGGCATCTCCATAGCCCGTTGATACGCCTAGTTGATGTGAGACTATCTTCTCCTTTTTGTCTTCTCCACAACCACCATTCTATTCCACCTATAGTGCTATATCCATGGCTCACGCTCATGTATTGCGTGAGGGTTGAAAATGCGGAAGTGCGTTAAAAAGTATGAACCAATTGCTCGGCTTGTCATCGGGGTTGTGCATGATGTGAATATTTTGTGTGGTGAAGATGGAGCATAGCCAGACTATATGATTTTGTAGGGATAACTTTCTTTGGCCTTGTTATTTTGAAAATACATGATTGCTTTATTAGTGGGCTTGAAGTATTATTGTTTTTATGTCAAATGATAGACTATTGCTTTGAATCACTCGTGTCTTAATATTCATGCCATGATTATATATGTGATCAAGATTATGCTAGGTAGCATTCCACATCAAAAATTATCTTTTTATCATTTACCTACTCGAGGACGAGCAGGAATTAAGCTTGGGGATGCTGATACGTCTCCGTCGTATCTATATTTTTTGATTGTTCCATGCCAATATTCTACAACTTTCATATACTTTTGGAAACTTTTTATACTATTTTTGGGACTAACATATTGATCCAGTGCCCAGTGCCAGTTCTTGTTTGCTGCATGTTTTATGTTTCGCAGAAACCGCATATCAAACGGAATCCAAACGGGATAAAAACAAATGGAGAATATTTTTGGAATATTTGGAGAATTCCGGAAGAAAAATCCATGCAAGACGGTGCCCGAGGTGGCCACGAGGCAGGGGGACGCGCCCCTGACCCTCGTGGGCCACCTATAAGGCGGTTGATGACCTTCTTCGGCCGCAAGAAAGCTAATTTTTGGTAAAAAAATCACGGCGAAGGTTTCAGTCCAATCGGAGTTACGGATCTCCATATATATACGAAACGGTGAAGGGGCAGCAGACGAGAACGCAGAAACAGAGAGAGATAGAGAGACAGATCCAATCTCGGAGGGGCTCTCACCCCTCCCACGCCATGGAGGCCATGGACCATAGGGGAAACCCTTCTCCCATCTAGGGAGGAGGTCAAGGAAGAAGAAGAAGGAGGGGCTCTCTCTCCCCCTCGCTTCCGCTGGCACCGGAGTGCCACCGGGGGCCATCATCATCACCGCAATCTTCACCAACAACTTCACCGCCATCATCACCAACTCTTCCCCCCTCTATGCAGCGGTGTAATCTCTCTCTCTCTTACCCACTGTAATATCTACTTAAACATGGTGCTCAACACTATATATTATTTCCCAATGATGTATGGCTATCCTATGATGTTTGAGTAGATCCGTTTTGTCCTATGGGTTATTTGATGATTGTGATTGGTTTGAGTTGCATGTTTTATTATTGGTGCTATCCTATGGTGCTCTCCGTGTCGCGCAAGCATGAGGGATTCCCGTTGTAGGGTTTGCAATATGTTCATGATTTTCTTATGGTGGGTGGCGTGAGTGACAGAAGCACAGACCCGAGTAAGTAGGTTGTTTGCGTATGGGATAAAGAGGACTTGATGCTTTAATGCTATGGTTGGGTTTTACCTTAATGACCTTTAGTAGTTGCGGATGCTTGCTAGAGTTCCAATCATAAGTGCATATGATCCAAGTAGAGAAAGTATGTTAGCTTATGCCTCTCCCTCATATAAATTGCAATAATGATTACTGGTCTAGTTATCGATTGCCTAGGGACAAGTAACTTTCTCGTGACAACAAGCTCTCTACTAAACCTAACTTATTTGTGTCTTTATCTAAACAGCCCTTACTTTTTATTTACGTAATCTTTATTATCTTTGCAAACCTATGCAACAACACCTACAAAGTACTTCTAGCTTCATACTTGTTCTAGGTAAAGCGAACGTCAAGCGTGCGTAGAGTTGTATCGGTGGTCGATAGAACTTGAGGGAATATTTGTTCTACCTTTAGTTCCTCGTTGGGTTCGACACTCTTACTTGTCGAAAGAGGCTACAATTGATCCCCTATACTTGTGGGTTATCAAAGAGTTACTCTCATTAGAAGGTGGGCACGGGTAGCTAATCCGCTCTTCCTCCTTTTATTCTTTGCTCTCCTCATCGTCTTTTTATCCAATGAGCCCACAATTTCATCAATTTCTTCTTCCATAGACTCCTGCAAAATATTATTCTCTTCTTGGATAGTGGAGACTCTCTCAATAAAATCATCAATATTGGAATTGAATTCATAATTTTCATAGCAATATTTAAGTATAGCAAAATTTTCAGGTGTGTAAACAGCATCATCAAGATTTTCACACTCTTTAAACAAAGATTCAATTTCATAAGCACCCATAAAAGCAACGAATTCTTCTATTCGTTCCACATCATAGTAATCATATATACCATTAGCATAAGAAGCCAAGGTTTCATCATCATTAAATTTACATGAAAAGGGAAGGTGTGGAGCCTTCATCCTAGAGCAACAAGTATAATCATATATCAAGCATAGTTGCCGAGCATACCAATGCAACACATAAATTTGATCCCATAATAGTTTCCCTTTTTGAGTCAAGCGATAATCCCTAAAGTATTCACGTTGATCCCATTATAAATTTGAATGTGGTTTTCTCAGGATTATCAAAGTAGTTCATAATATCTTTCACATAATGAGCATCGAGGCTTTTAGGAGGTTCCCCATCTCCATGAGTAGCAAGTAAACCTAATTTTTTTGGTATTTCGTGTTCCATATCCATAAATAAAGATAGAGAACAACTTAGAACAGCAAATAAAAATTACTTAGTAATAAAGCAAACAAGCACACACGAGAATAATCACCCCACGCTATAACTCCCCGACAACGGTGCCAGAAAAAGGTCTTGATAACCCACAAGTATAGGGGATCAATTGTAGGCTCTTTCAATAAGTAAGAGTGTCGAACCCAACGAGGAGCTAAAGGTAGAACAAATATTCCCTCAAGTTCTATCGACCACCGATACAACTCCACGCACGCTTAACGTCCGCTTTACTTAGAACAAGTATGAAACTAGAAATACTTTGTAGGTGTTGTTGGATAGATTTGCAAGATAATAAATAGCACATAAATAAAAAGTAGGGGTTGTTTAGATGAAGACACAACTAAGTTAATTTTAGTAAAGAGCTTGTTGTCACACAAGAAAGTTATTTGTCCCTAGGCAATCGATAACTAGACCGGTGATCATTATTGCAATTTTATTTGAGGGAGAGGCATAAGCTAACACACTTTATCTTCTTGGATCATATGCACTTATGAGTGAAACTCTAGCAAGCATCCGTTCCCACCTTCTAATGAGAGTAACTCTTCAACTCATACATTGTTTAATTCCCCTTCGTGCATACCGAAGGATGATTGCTATGATGACTGTTATGATCCCTATGATTCTTTTGAAATATCCCTTTTTGATGATGCTTGCTATGCTTATGGCCAAGATGCCAATATGAATGATGCCTATGGAGATTAACTTGCTATAGTTCCTTATGTTAAACATGAAATTGTTGCTATTGCACCCACGCTTGATAGTCCTATTATCTTTTTGAATTCTCTCGACTACACTATATCGGATAAGTTTGCACTTATTAAGGATTATATTGATGGGTTGCCTTTTACCGTTGCACATGATGATTTTGATGAATATAGTATGCATGTGCTTGCTGCTCCTACTTGCAATTATTATGAGAGAGGAACTATATCTCCACCTCTCTATGTTTCCAATATGATAAAATTGCAAGAAACTATTTATACTATGCATTGGCCTTTACTTTGTGTGCATGAATTGTTCTTTTATGACATGCCTATGCATAGGAAGAGAGTTAGACTTCGTTGTTGCATGATATATGTTACTTTGTGCTCGCTACTAAATTACAAATCATTGTTGATTAAAATTGGCTTTGACATACCTTGGGATCCGGGTGGATCCATTACATGAGCACTATATGCCTAGCTTAATGGCTTTAAAGAAAGCGCTGCCAGGGAGACAACCCGGAAGTTTTAGAGAGTCATTTATTTCTGTTGAGTTCTTTCATATAGTTTAAAAACAACAAAAATAAAGAGGGGAACCCAAAACTTTTCAAAAAGGAAAGTGAAAGTGACAAAGACAAGCACTGTTGAAGTGGGAGAGCTCCTTGAACTTTGTTCATGCTCACGGCAACTTTGTGAATATTGATTACAGAAACTTCTCAACAAAAATAATTATCCCCTTGTACAATTCCATTGTATTATAAAAATAATGTGCCAAGGTTTGCCTTTAGGATGTTTACATTTGCTTGATGGTTTGTACGGTGCAGGACAGAAACTTTGGCTGTAGTGCGCGATTTTACATTTTTAGATGGAACGTCAAATGGTTCTGATTCTTTTTGCACTGTATTGCTGTACAAATTTTTTATTTTTCCTAATTTGTGCAGAAATTGTCAAGTATCAGAAGTATGGTGAATGTTCAGATTGCTACAGACTGTTCTGTTTTAGACAGATTCTGTTTTTGATGCATAGCTTGCTTGTTTTGATGAAACTACCAATTTATATCAGTGGATTAAGCCATGAAAAAGTTATATTACAGTAGACAAAATGCAAAAACAAAATATGAATTGGTTTGCAACAGTACTTATAGTGGTGATGCGCTTTATTATACTAACGGATCTTACCGAGTTTTCTGTTGAAGTTTTGTGTGGATGAAGTGTTCGATGATTGAGAAGGTCTCGATGTGAGAAGAAGGAAGAGAGGCAAGAGCTCAAGCTTGGGGATGCCCGAGGCACCCCAAGTAAATATTCAAGGATACTCAAGCGTCTAAGCTTGGGGATGCTGGGGAGGCATCCCCTCTTTCTTCAACAAATATCGGTATGTTTTCAGATTCGTTTCGTTCATGCGATATGTGCAATCTTGGAGCGTCTTTTGCATTTAGGTTTTCATTTTTCTTTTATGCACCATGCTGGTATGATATAGTCCTTGGTTTATTTATAGAATGCTCTATGCACTTCACTTATATCTTTTGAGTATGGCTTTATAGAATGCTTCATGTGCTTCACTTATATTATTTGAAGCTTGGATTGCCTGTTTCTCTTTACATAGACAACCGCCATTTGTAGAATGCTCTTTTGCTTCACTTATATTTGTTAGAGCGTGGGCATATCTTTTGTAGAAAGAATTAAACTCTCTTGCTTCACTTATATCTGTTTAGAGAGATGACAGGAATTGGTTATTCACATGGTTAGTCATAAAATCCTACATAAAACTTGTAGATCACTGAATATGATATGTTTGATTCCTTGCAATAGTTTTGCGATATAAAGATGGTGATATTAGAGTCATGCTAGTGGGTAGTTGTGGATTGTAGAAATACTTGTGTTGAGGTTTGTGATTCCCGTAGCATGCACGTATGGTGAACCGTTATGTAATGAAGTCGGAGCATGATTTATTTATTGATTGTCTTCCTTATGAGTGGCGGTCGGGGACGAGCGATGGTCTTTTCATACCAATCTATCCCCCTAGGAGCATGCGCGTAGTACTTTGTTTCGATAACTATAGATTTTTGCAATAAGTATGTGAGTTCTTTATGACTAATGTTGAGTCCATGGATTATACGCACTCTCACCCTTCCACCATTGCTAGCCTCTCTAGTACCGCGCAACCTTCGCCGGTACCATAAACCCACCATATACCTTCCTCAAAACAGCCATCATACCTACCTATTATGGATTTCCATAGCCATTCCGAGATATATTGCCATGCAACTTCCATCATCATCATATACATGACTTGAGCATTCATTGTCATATTGCTTTGCATGATCGTAAGATAGCTAGCATGATGTTTTCATGGCTTGTCCATTTTTTGATGTCATTGCTACGCTAGATCATTGCACATCCCGGTACACCGCCGGAGGCATTCATATAGAGTCATATCTTTGTTCTAGATATCGAGTTGTAATATTGTTGTAAGTAAATAAAAAGTGTGATGATCATCATTATTAGAGCATTACCCTAGTGAGGAAAGGATGATGGAGACTATGATTCCCCCATAAGTCGGGATGAGACTCCGGACTTTACAAAAAAGAGAGAGGCCAAAGAAGCCCAAATAAAAAAAGAGGCCAAAGAAGCCCACCAAAATAATTAAAAAATAATTAAAAAAAAAAACAAAAAAAGATGAGAAAAAAAGAGAGAAGGGGCAGTGCTACTATCCTTTTTCCACACTTGTCCTTCAAAGTAGCACCATGTTCTTCATATAGAGAGTCTCTTGAGTTATCACTTTCATATACTAGTGGGAATTTTCATTATAGAACTTGGCTTGTATATTCCAATGATGGGCTTCCTCAAATTGCCCTAGGTCTTCATGAGCAAGAAAGTTGGATGCACACCCACTTAATTACTTTTGTTGAGCTTTCATACACTTATAGCTCTAGTGCATCCGTTGCATGGCAATCCCTACTCACTCACATTGATATCTATTGATGGGCATCTCCATAGCCCGTTGATACGCCTAGTTGATGTGAGACTATCTTCTCCTTTTTGTCTTCTCCACCATCATATTCTATTCCACCTATAGTGCTATGTCCATGGCTCACGCTCATGTATTGCGTGAAAGTTGAAAAGGTTTGAGAACGTCAAAAGTATGAAACAATTGCTTGGCTTGTCATCGGGGTTGTGCATGATGTGAATATTTTGTGTAGTGAAGATGGAGCATAGCCAGACTATATGATTTTGTAGGGATAACTTTCTTTGGCCATGTTATTTTGAAAAGACATGATTGCTTTATTAGTAGGCTTGAAGTATTATTGTTTTATGTCAAATGATAGACTATTGCTTTGAATCACTCGTATCTTAATATTCATGCCATGATTAGATATGTGATCAAGATTATGCTAGTTAGCATTCCACATCAAAAATTATCTTTTTTATCATTTACCTACTCGAGGACGAGCAGGAATTAAGTTGGGGATGCTGATACGTCTCCGTCATATCTATAATTTTTTATTGCTCCATGCCAATATTATTCAACTTTCATATACTTTTTGGCAACTTTTCATATTATTTTTGGGACTAACATATTGATCCAGTGCCCAGTGCCAGTTCCTGTCTGTTGCATGTTTTTGGTTTCGCAGAATATCCATATCAAACGGAGTCCAAACGGGATAAAAACGGAAGGTGCTTATTTTTGGAAAATATGGAAAATTTGGAAGGAAAATCAACGCGAACCAGTGCCCGAGGTGGTCACGAGGCAGGGGGGTGCGCCCCCCTTAGGGCGCGCCCCTACCCTCGTGAGCCCACCGTAAGGCGGTTGACGCTCTTCTTTTGCCGCAAGAAAGCTAATATTTGGAAAAAAATCACGGCGAAGGTTTCAGGCTAATCGGAGTTACGGATCTCCATATATATACGAAACGGTGAAACAGATCCAGAATGGAACGCAGAACCAGAGAGAAACAGAGAGATAGATCCAATCTCGGAGGGGCTCTCGCCCCTCCCATGCCATGGAGGCCAAGGAACAGAGGGGAAACCCTTCTCCCATCTAGGGAGGAGGTCAAGGAAGAAGAGGAAGAAGGGGGCCCCTCTCCCCCTCTCCTCCGGTGGCGCCGGAACGCCGCCGTGGCCATCATCATCATCACCGCGATCTACACCAACACCTCTGCCATCTTCACCAACCTCTCCATCACCTTCCCCCCTCTATCCGCAGCGGTCCACTCTCCCGCAACCCGCTGTACCCTCTACTTGAACATGGTGCTTTATGCTTCATATTATTATCCAATGATGTGTTGCCATCCTATGATGTCTGAGTAGATTTTCGTTGTCCTATCGGTGGTTGATGAATTGCTATGATTGATTTAATTTGCTTGTGGTTATGTTGTTGTCCTTTGGTGCCCACCATATGATTGCGTGCGTGGATCACACCCTAGGGTTAGTTGTATGTTGATAGGACTATGTATTGGAGGGCAAGAGTGACAGAAGCTTCAACCTAGCATAGAAATTGATGCATACGGGATTGAAGGGGGACCAATATATCTTAATGCTATGGTTGGGTTTTACCTTAATGAACGTTAGTAGTTGTGGATGCTTGCTAATAGTTCCAATCATAAGTGCATAGAATTCCAAGTCAGGGATGACATGTTAGCAGTGGCCTCTCCCACATAATACTTGCTATCGGTTTAGTAAAGTAGTCAATTGCTTAAGGGACAATCTCGCAACTCCTACCACCACTTTTGCACACTCGCTATATTTACTTTATTGTTTCTTTACCTTAACAACCCCTAGTTTTATTTTCGTGCTCTTTACTTTCTTGCAAGCCTTTCTGAAAACACCTACAAAGTACTTCTAGCTTCATACTTGTTCTAGGTAAAGCGAACGTCAAGCGTGCGTAGAGTTGTATCGGTGGCCGGTAGAACTTGAGGGAATATTTGTTCTACCTTTAGCTCTTCGTTGGGTTCGACACTCTTACTTATCGAAAACTGTTGCGATCCCCTATACTTGTGGGTTATCACAACACATAACAAAACTTGTCCCCTCGAGGAGAAGTTAAAACAACTCCAACCCCCGAGCCTTCGAACTATCTGGACCCATCAAAATGAATCGTCCAATATGTGTTGTCTGGTTTCTCCTCTGGCATCTGCAACTCTGTCCAGTCGTTAATGAAGTCAACTAGCGCTTGAAATTTGATCGCAGTATGTGGCATATACTTCAAACCATGAGACCCAAGTTCAATAGCACACTTGGCGACTCGACCTGTGGCTTCTCTATTTTGAATGATGTCTCCTAGAGGAGCAGAGCTAACCACAGTGATTGGGTGACCCTGAAAGTAATGTTTGAGCTTCCGGATTGCCATGAACACCCCATAAACGAGCTTCTGCCAGTGTGGATATCTTTGTTTAGATTCAATCAGCACCTCACTGACGTAGTAAACCGGCCGTTGGACCGGATGTTCTTTGCCAGCCTCCTTACGCTCCACAACAATAGCCACACTGACAGCACGTGAGTTAGCATCTACATATAACAACAACGGCTCTTTCTCAACCGGAACCGCAAGAACTGGCGGCTCAGTGAGCTTTTTATTCAGATCCTCAAAAGCAGAGTTAGCAGCATCACTCCAGACAAAGTCATCCGACTTTTTCATCATTTGATACAAAGGCATCGCCTTCTCCCCTAACCGGCTTATGAACCGGCTTAAGGCGGCGACGCGACCCGCCAAATGCTGAACGTTATTGATGCACACCAGTTTGGCCAGAGATGTAATTGCCTTAATTTTCTCTGGATTAGCCTCAATACCTCTATTAGACACCAAAAAACCCAAAAGTTTGCCAGCTGGGACTCCAAAAACACATTTGGCTGGGTTAAGCATCATCTTGTAGACCCGGAGGTTATCAAAGGTCTCCTTCAGATCAGTTACCAAGGTTTCCTTCTCTCTGTATTTCACCACTATGTCAACCACATAAGCATGAATGTTGCGCCCAATCTGACTGTGAAGACAATTTTGTACACATCGTTGATAAGTCGCCTGGGCACTTTTTAGTCCAAAAGGCATAGACACATAGCAGAAGGCTCCAAATGGAGTGATGAACGTTGTCTTCTCCTGGTCCTTAACTGCCATCTTGATCTGATGATAACCTGAATATGCATCCAAAAAACTCAAACGCTCACAACCTGCCGTAGCATCAATGATCTGATCAATACGAGGGAGAGCATAAGGATCGGTCGGACAAACCTTGTTCAAATCGGTGTAATCCACACACATACGCCAGGTGCCGTTCTTCTTGAGTACAAGCACCGGGTTAGCCAACCACTCCGGGTGAAAAACTTCAACAATGAAACCGGCTGCCAAGAGCCGGGCCACCTCTTCTCCAATGGCCTTGCACCTTTCCTCGTTAAACCGTCGAAGAAACTGCCTGACCAGCTTGAACTTTGGATCAATATTAAGACCGTGCTCAGCGAGTTCTCTCGGGACACCCGGCATGTCAGAAGGTTTCCATGCAAAGATGTCCCGGTTCTCATGGATGAACTCGATGAGCGCGCTTTCCTATTTTAGATCCAAGTTGGCACTGATGATGAACTATTTGGATGAGTCGCCAGGCACAAAATCGACCATCTTGGTGTCATCAATTGACTTGAATTTCAACACCGGTTCATGCTCCGTAGTTGGCTTCTTCAAAGACGTCATGTCTGTTGGGTCAACATTATCTTTATAAAACTTTAACTCCTCTATCGCACAAACAGACTCAGCATAAGCGGCATCTCCTTCTTCACATTCCAGGGCTATTTTCCGGCTTCCATGTACTATGATGGTGCCTTTATAACCCAGCATCTTGAGCTGTAGATACACATAACACGGCCGAACAATGAACTTGGCATAAGCCAGCCGTCCAAATAGAGCATGATATGGGCTTTTGATCTTAACCACCTCAAAACTTAACTTCTCAGTCCTGGAATCATATTCATCCCCAAAGGCTACTTCCAGTTCAATCTTACCAACTGGGTATGCCGACTTACCAGGCACAACACCATGAAAAATAGTGTTGGATTGTTTAAGACTCTTATCAGTCAACCCCATCTGACGAAACGTCTCATAATAGAGGATGTTGATGCTACTGCCTCCATCCATGAGCACCTTGGTAAATTTATATCCACCAACCTGAGGTGCCACCACCAAGGCCAAGTGACCTGGATTATCAACCTGGGGAGGGTGATCTTCCCTGCTTCACACAATAGGCTATTCTGACCACCTCAAATAATGTGGAATCGCCGGCTCAACGGCATTGACAGCCCTCTTATGAAGCTTCTGTTCCCTCTTGCATAAACTAGTGGTAAATACATGGTACTGCCCACTATTCAACTGTTTTGCATTGCTCTGATACCTGGACTGTTGCTGCTGTTGTTGCTGATTACGTTGGCTGGGTTGGTGATTATAACCGCCCTGGTGACCCGGATGGCCCTGACCGTGAAAACCGCCTCCGCCTGAACCGGCGCCCGGGCCATGAAAGCCGCCTCCGCCTGAACCGCCGCCAGGTCCGTGGCTGCCATCAAACATGTTGGAATGTTTAAATGCCTTCATGATCGTACAGTGCTTCCACAAATGGGTAGCTGACTTCTCCCGGGTGCCGTGTCTTGGACAAGGTTCATTCAGTAGTTGCTCGAGGGTGGGACCTGACCCACCTGACCGAGGAGGTGGCCTACCCTTGCGCCATTGGTTGTTGCCCTGCGTATTGGTGTTAGCCACAAACTCGTCAGCCTTACGTTTATTACCTCCTTGATTCGCCGGGTTATGCTGGTGACCCTTGCCGTTGCCGTTATTCTTTCCCTTCCGTGTTTTTTCTTCATCAGACACGGGATCCTTGGTACTGTCAGAATCATCATATTTGACCAGGGCTGCCAGCAACTGGCCCATGTCATTACAGTCACGCTTGAGCCGCCCCAGCTTCTGTTTCAGAGGTTCAAAACGGCAATTTTTCTCCAAGATTAAGACCGCCAAGCCGGCATCCATCTTACCAGATGAATGTATTATCTCCTTGACCCGGCGCACCCAATGGGTCGTGGACTCACCTTCCTCTTGCTTACAATTAGTCAGGTCCACGATTGACATAGGTTGTTTACATGTGTCCTTGAAGTTATGAATGAACCGGGCCTTTAACTCCGCCCATGAGCCGACGGAATTGGGTGGCAACCCTTTCAACCAAGTGTGAGCCATTCCATCCAACATCACAGTGAAATACTTAGCCATTGCTGCATCGCTGACCTCCAACAGCTCCATCGCCACCTCATAACTTTCAATCCATGCCCCAGGCTGCAAGTCGGACGTGTAATTAGGCACCTTACGAGGCCCCTTAAAGTCTTTTGGCAAGCACTCATTACGTATAGCCGACACTGAGCAAGGGACACCTCCTTTTCTTGTGGCTACTCCTGCCTCAACAGAGGTTGCCGGATAAACCAGAAAAGCCTGATGAGCCGCCTGCTTAGCTGCCAGTTGAGCCACCCACTCAGCCTCTTGACGGAGTCTCTCCTGATCCGCCAACTTAAGGGCTCCACCCTGCGCCGGCTCATGCCTACGCGGTTGGTTACGGCGTTGAGCATTGCTCGACATAGCGGCTGAGTCCATATGCCTGCTATAGCTCGGGCTCTGGCTTGGACGAGGGGTTGAATGGATTCTTTCTCGAGTGTAAGAGTACGCATCCTGCTGTGCCAGATCTGTCTGAAGAAGTTCTCTAACCCTTCATGTTTCAATTGCTGTCGGAGAGTCACCTTACATAGGGAGAGCCGCCAAACAAGCTGACGCAGCAATGAGATTTTCCAAAGGGTTAGAAAAGTGACCCGGTGGTATTGATGTGTAATGAGGCGGAGCAGTATTCATACAAGGTGGTTCCATGGCCCGCGGTTGAACCGTCGCACCAGCCCCGGGTGTCGTGATCTGGTTTGCCTCCGGCGGGTTACTTGGACCAGCCCCGGGTGTGTGGAAAAGGTTCCTAGGATCATACGCCAGAGGCAGATGTGACTAAGTTTTCTGGTGCCTTCTCCTCATGACCTCGTTTGACGCGTTCAGATCCACCGAGAGCCGAAAAGTCTCTGCTTGAAGCTGCTGAGCACGAGCATCCAAAGCTGCCTGCTCCGCGGCCATCCTGACCTCTTCTGCTGCTAAATTTTTCTTGGCCTATGCCATCTCTTCGCGTAGCCGTGCCACCTCTACGTCATGCTGAGCCTTATCCGCTGGCTCCACTAGCAGTCAACAGAGCCATCAACTTATCCATGAGGTCCATTAGCATTTGAGCCGGGGGGCGCACGGGGTCTCCTGACCCGGCCGCTGCCGACCCGATGGTTATTGTTGCTGCAGCCGTGGAGTTCTGCCCGGGTTGAGTGCCAGCCATGAAGACTCCGGTTCGATTCAGCGGCTCAAAGGGGTCCGGAATACTGCTGCCATCGGAACAGCCCCAAGCATGCCATCTTGCAGCTGATATAAAGAATCTGTCTCGCCTGTTGATGATGTAGCGTCAGAATAGATGGCCGTCTCACTGCCATCCACTGATCCTTCAGAGAATTCACCTCCATGGATGCAACCCACGAAGGCATGCCTCACGACAGGTTGAGCCCGGGCGGATCTCGCGCGCCGAGCCGTCTCGATGAGGTTGGTGTAGACGTCCGGCTCAGGGTCTGACTCGCCGATCCAGCCGATGAAGACATGGATTCCACCGAAGGGGACCCGGTACCCATAGTCAATTGAGCCGGCCTCGGGGCCCCAGCCTTCGTCGTCGATGTAGAGCTTGCCGCGACGACTCTTGGTCATCTGGCCCACAACGTATCCCTTGAGCCCTTCAAAGTTTCCCTTCAAGAACTCAAATCCACCGTGCACTGGCCCCACGGTGGGCGCCAACTGTCGTGGAATTGTCATGGCAGATGTCCTAGTGAAAGGACTTAGTCGTGGAGCCGTCGCAACTGGGAAGCTTAAAGGGGTTAATCGGGACAAAGGACACGAGAGGTTTATACTAGTTCGGCCCCTTACGATGAAGGTAAAAGCCTACGTCTAGTTGTGTTGGAATTGCTGGGGTTTCGAAGACCAGGGAGCAAATACACTTTTCCTGGCTTCGAGTTGTTGTTTCTTGCCCTAAGCCGCCGCCGGGTTGTCCCCTTATATACACGGGTTGACGCCTGGCGGTCTACAGAGTCCCGGTCGGCTCATAGAACGTGTCCGGCTCGGTGACTTCCTTTACATGCCTTTCTTTACTAGTCTTTCCTTACATATGACGGTTTACAATATTGGGCCTTAAGCCGCCTTTGGGCTTAGGCCTTCTACGAGTCTTAATAAACTATCATCTTGAATGTTTACTGGGCTTTTTCTTATAACCCACCATCGGGGTTGACCCGACCCCTCATCGGCGGGTCATACCTGGTAGTTATATCCCCAACACTACCCTTGTACACTCCTGTAGGTCCAGAAGCTCACGAACTGCCGTGTTGGGGAGCATACAACGGCAGTTCCATCCTAGGATTTTCATTTTGCCCGGCGGTCCTCCTCCTTGGAGGCCGCAGATGTGCCAATCTCGTCTTTCTCTTCACCAACTAATTCCACACCTTGCGGAACATACTCTTCTTCCTTCTCGTCTATCTCCTTTGCAATGTGAGTAGCCCCGCTCTCCTCGTCCTGGACAACTACCACTCTACCCATGCACACCCGTTTGGATGAGACAGTTACAACACCATACAACATGCGCTCATAGCTATCCATCTCTTTCTCGAAGGAGAACTCTAAGTCACTGCCCGTCGGGCGAACCCCAAAAGAATGTCCCCTTTTTTCACTAGTACTTGCTTGCGGGCAACCTCAACTCTGTTCGCCCCCTTTCTTTTTATCTTTCTTTTTTGAGTTGCCCTGCATAGGATTTTTGGCTGCATTGAATTCAAATCGCAAGTTGTTATTCCCAGTATCACCACCTGCGCTACGATCCTTGGAGCCACAGCGCTGGATAGCGCCTTCAACACTCCCGGCTGGAAGAGTAGGCTGCCATCATTTGCCCTAGGCGCTAGGACTTAGCTGGCCATCCCCTGCGATTCTGTACAAATGGCCATATGATCCGCCAGGGGTGCTTGGACTGGTACAACAGCAGAACGCAGTTGCTGGCCATGCATCCCAGCCTAGCGCAAGTCCTTTAGGACTTCTTTTCCCTAAACCGCATAGGCTCACCCGACTAGAGCAGCTGGCGCGTCAGCCTGGTCCTCCTGACCAAGCGACACACCCGCCAGGGCATGCAGCACACCCCCTGAGCCCGACCCTTTTGGCCGGTGGTCATCTTGATGGATGAGATGGACCCCTTATCGGAAACCGTGAGACCACTCACGGCTGTGGCCACCTTGACGACGTCCTTTGGCTTGGCGATGTTGTTGGTGATGATGCCTGTGGTCGAATTCTTGCTGCTGCAAGAGTAGTTCTCGAAGAGGAGTCCACTTCTGCTAGCACCTTGGCTCTTCCAATATGGCTCAACACTAAGTTTTTCTGGGAAACAAACTACTCTCTTCTCACTTGGGATTTTACGAAACCTCTCAGAAGTATGACCTACTATCCCACATCACTCACAGTACAAAGGTAGCTTCTCATACTTTACATCAAATTTAAGAATTTTTAAACTAACTAAAGGGGTAATATCTACAGAGCTCTTCAGAGGTACATGCAATAAAATCTTCACCTGCACACGCAAATATTTTTAGCAATAACATGATTTCGGTGCGATACCTCCAGCACCTCTCCCAATTGATCCTCAAGAGACTACCCTATACTCTCCGTCTTCAGCTCGAACGGGAGATCACGTACCTGGACCCATACGTTCATGACACCAAGGTTGACCTCCGCCGGTTCGCCCTTGCCGTCGAACTCGGCGAAGATGAGGCCGTCCCGCTTGAAGTGCCATGGCTGCGCCTTAAGCACAAACCGGCGGTCACTCTCAGCAGCTAAATTGAGGATGAACCTCCCATCATCGCTTGCCACCTCTTGGATGGTATCCACCCCTTGGTTCTTCCAAGCCGTGTTCCGGAGGTCGTCAACAATGACCCTCAGGTTGACCTAGAAGGGGGAGAGAAGGCGCCCGACCACCAGAAAGCCGCTGACGGCCTTGCGAGCTCCCTCCATGTCAATGATGAGAGGCACGTTGTCGCCACAGGAGCGCCCCGGCCCCATCTTCCCCATCTGGTCCGGAGTAGGCTGGAGCAGGGAAACCCCAGCCCCGACCATTGCCGGCTGGGATCGCAGCTCCTCTGCTATGGCAAGCACCCCTCCCAAGCTCACCATCCTCTCCTTCCTCGCCTCCACCGACCTTTCCTTCATCTCTCCCCCATCCGCCATGGTGTTCAACAATGAACCCAGACTCAAATACGATGACACAATATGTTGAGAACACTGGTTCGAGAAAGTGCGTGAAGAATAGTTGCATCCTCTATTACCATAGATATAGCACCTCTTATCCCCCACCCTCATATCATCTAATCCATAATTGATACCATTAACAGAAAATAAATGCTCTTGATTAGTCCATTTCCTAATAATTTCAATGGAATTTCCTCTATTGCTGCCATTACAATTAAAATCAACCTCTTCCCAGATCAAATCCGAGGCTACAATCGCTCCCCCTTGATTCCTCTCTCTTATTCCTAAGTAATTTGTAGAACCTATCAAATGCGCCGGCGACCCATACATGCCCGCAAAGGCTGGATCAGCGCCTTCCAAAGAAACACCCCTGGCCGAATCCGTTGATATCTTCACCTTCCTAGTCCGGATCGAATCTTCCCCATCTATAGTAGGAAGTGAAAGTGTGTTATATCGACTAGAGGGGGGTGAACAGGTGATTTTTACAAATTCATCATTGAGGAATTTCAAACTGAGGAAATTCCTAAGTCACGAACAACTAGCAGCGGAATAAGTACTCAGAACAAAGCATAACAAAGCAGTAGCACAGACCACATGATGAAATGAAAGCAAGCAATGAGTATGGGAAGCGTAAACACAAGATAAGCAGGCTGAAGACAAACTGACTGAAGAAAATTGAACCGAGGAAATTGAGAAAGGCTTAAGTCGAAGTCGTCAAATAGTAACGATTAAGTACAACAACACAGTAACAAGGAAATGAAAGGGTTGAGGAAATAGAACCAGTTTGCTCGGTGAAGACAATGATTTGGTAGACCAGTTCCAACTGCTGTGACAGTCGTACGTCTGGTTGGAGCGGCTAGGTATTCAAACCTAGGGACACACAGTCCTCACTGTATTCTCCTTGATCTAAGGTCACATAGACCTCACCCAATCACTCGTGGTAAGTCTTCAAGTGACTTCCAAACCTTCAAAGACTCGGTCACTCGGCGATCCACAATTTCCTCTTGGATGCTCTAGACCATGACGCCTAACCGTCTAGAAGATGCACAGTCTTCAAAGGTAACAAGCGTTGGTTCCACACAGGAACAATCTCTTCAGTGATGCTCAATAACTTTAGGTTTGTAGGTGTTTGGTTTGGGTATTTGGGTTTTTCCTCACTTGATGATTTTCGCTCAAAGTCCTCGGAGGACGAGATGCTCTCAAATCTCAATGACAAGTGTCAGTTTCTCGCGGAGCAGCCAACTAGCTAGTGGTTGTAGGGGGCGGCTATTTATAGCCTAGGGAGCAGCCCGACATGATAAGACATAAATGCCCTTCAATGATATGACCGTTAGGTGGGTAGATATTTTGGGACAGCTGGCACTTAGCACAACAACAGTCGGGAATTTGAGCTCTCAAATTCCTCAGGGCTATCATGTTCCTCACTTGTAGGCAATCCGCACTGGCGAATTCCTAACTCCTCAGTCAAAACAAATTCCTCAGAGACTAGAAGATCTTCATCTCTATCACTGAAGAAATTGACTAAACTATATGAGATTTCTAATGGCTTCACTCGAAAAGATTGGTAGGTGTAGGATTTTGAGATGAGCATCACTTGGAAACTTTTCCTTAGTTTTACCTCGACCCCCTTTAACAGTATGGTGTTTCTTATGACTCAAGAAAGAGAAAAACGAAACTACGAAAACAAAAGTCTTCACGCTTCATATTCCTCACATGAATATCAAGTCCAGAATCACACTAATTTCTTCACTTTCAAAGTCATCGGAAAGCCAAAGTCTTCAGTTGAAGACATTCATTTTTAGGGGTCGACTTTCTCTGTAAATATCAAACTCCTCATAGACTTATAGTCCTGTGTACACTCACAAACGCATTACTCCCTTAACCTATAAGTCTTCAATAGACCAAAATCACTAAGGGGCACTAGATGCACTTACAATCTCCCCCTTTTTGGTGATTGATGACAATATAGGTTAAGTTTCAACAGGGATAAACATATGAAGTGTAGATACTGATACTGAGGAATTTGATTGTAAGATATAAAAGAACTCCCCCGGAAGATGTGCATATGTGAGGAATTTGATTTTGAGAAGCAATGCACATTGAAGAGTAGAATCATGGAGATCTCCCCCTATATCATGTAACTCATACACACATTTAACATATGATATGAAAAAATTGAAATGCATGATGAAATATGGTGACTGATGTAATTCAGCATGCGTGCATTAACATATATGAGGAAATAGCATGCAGAAGAACATAGCAAAAGTATCAGGACACCATCGGACTTAAGTTTACAACTCGATCCAACAAATACTTTAGAAGAACGAGAGTTGTAACTTAGCAAAAAAATGCCCATAGAGATAGACCCGCTTGAAGACTAACTCAAATTTCTCCCCCTTTGTCATTGAATCACCAAAAGGGACGAAAAATGAGGACTAACGCCCTTGAAGAATATCATCATGAGGTCGATGGAGGACCGCCAGCGTTGTTGGGGTCAGTTGTTGAACTAGGGCCTGCCGCAGTGTCGTCCAAGTCTTCATTTTCTTCAGTCTCGCGCGATGGAGAATAGGAGCTCGCCACCAAGTGAGGAACCTTGACCTTTTTGAATTTCTTCGAAGGTTGCTGAGACCAGTCAAAGTCCTGCTTGAAGCCCATCTGCTTGAGTTCTTCATCACCATAGAGATGAGACACAACAGCGCATGTGCGATCAAATACTTCATGCATATAGTAATGGTTATTCTTCACAGAAATCTATGTGATTGCCATGTTCTGAAGAATTGAACCAAACTGTCGATTGACCCATTGTGGTTGCGATCGACCTTTTGGTGAAGATTGAGGAGAAGCTCACAATCAATTAGCACCCTTGGAGCAGTGGCTTGAGGATTTGGCTTTGAAGCATTAGCGACAGAGTCATGAGTGGCAGAGTCATCATTGGTGGAGTAGGATGCAGCTTTGCAAAACTGGCCATCCAATGGATGAGTGCCTTCATCAATAATAGCAGCCTTGCCCTTCTCATCATATGAGGAAATAGGTCATTTGAAGACTTCAATTGGGGGCAAGTAGCTGACGTGATTTTGCAAATCAGCCTTGTAATGAATTGAAGACCTTGATCTAATGAACCTCATGATCTAGGGAGCGTAAGGCTTCAATTCAAATGGTGAAAGAGCAACATTTTCCATAGTCCTCATGAAGAAATCATGGTAGTTGATAGGAACTCCATGGATGATGTTGAATAGCAGATTCTTCATGATGCCAACGACCTCTTCTTCATTAGAGTCGTGGCCCTTGATTGGACTGGGGATCTTGGTCAAAATTCTATAAATTGTAATTGGAACATAGAGCAATTCCTTTATGAGGAATTTGGTTCATGGGGCTTGGCCAGGCTTCAGAGGCTTCATCAACACTTGCATGAAATGATTAGATAGCTCAGGTTCATGGTAGATGAGTCTTGCACCTTCATGGGGAGGACTGATTGGTAGGGCATGAAGTAATTCAGAGGTCGGTGCTTTGAAGTGAGTGTTCTCAGTCATCTAGTCCAACACCCATGAATTCACATCTTCAGCGTTGCCTGTGATGTGCAACGTAGCATAGAACTGAAGAATTAGCTCTTCATTTCAGTCACCGATGTCGGTGCAGAAATTGAGCAACCCAACGTCATGAAGAACACTGAGGACTGGGGTGAAGCAGGGCAGAGACTCCATATCCATAAGATGAATATGCTCATGGTCAAAGATCTTGTCTTTATCAAATAACAGTGAAGAATAGAAGTTCATCTGACTTGTTGTCCAGAAGCGCTTGTGTCAAAGACGAGCAGAGTCATAGGGGTTGTAGTCAGTGAAGAAAATGTGCTCCTTGAAGAACTCAACAGCTTTGAACTTCTGTTTCTTTGAGAAGGGATTATTTGTCTTGGGTTGAGGAGTGTCAGTCAAAGTCTTCACAGCCTTTGGAATCACGGTCTCTTGAGCCGCATGCTGAGGAATTTCAGTTGTAATGTCATCAGTAGCAGCCTGGGCCTCCATTTCTTCAGTAGCATTTACATCAGCGCTGGTGGCTGGAATTTCTTCAGGGATGGTAAGAAGAGAGGCTTGAGGTTCTTCAGAGACCATGTGAATTTCTTTGGTCTGAACTGGGGACTGAGGAATTTGTTGTAGAGGAGTGAACAATGGTGAATTGGGGTGATGACTTTCCCAGTAGTCATCATTCAGAATAGGAGTTGAGCACCCAATATCCATGTCTTCATCTTCTTCATCAATTTCCTCAACGCCTACCTCTTCAGCTGTAAACTGAGGCATGGACGATGATACCAATGGAGTTGAAGGGATGTTATCCACTTCAATTTCTTCATCCAACTGCTATGTCGAAGCAGCAGAAGGATCTTCTTGATCTGATTCATTTGGAATTTCATAATCTTCACCAAAGGGAACAATCTCCTTTGATGGCATGCTTGAAACAGGAATAGCATTGATAGGATTGTCATAAGAACTTGTCAAAGTCTTCGCCTTCTCAGAAGCAGAAGACTCTGAGGAAGCAGATGCTTTCCTTTTCTTCATAGCTTCTCGCTCTGCAACCTTGGTCTTCTTCGCTTCTGATGCAGAAGGAAGGATAGGACTTGGTGTTGCTGCAGGAGGAGTAGAGGAAATTGGTGCAGTTTCCTCAGGCGCAACTGATGCAGTTGCCCTGGCTTGTTCTTCAGGTGCAACACTAGTGGTTGCCCTGGCAGTTTCTTCACTGGCTGGAATGTCTTCATCAGCCCTGGTGCTTTCACTTTCTTCAGCAACCTGATTTTCATCAGTGGTGCTGGCATGTTTTTCAGTAGGCTGTGCAGATGCATCAGCCTGAGGAGATTCATGTTGTGTTGGGGCTGCAACATTGGAGGTGAATCCCTTCGCCATCTTGACGAATCTGACTTTGGCTCCCAGCCAATCTGCACGGTAGGCGTCAAATTCATCACTGAGTCCTTTGATCTCAGCTTGCATGGCAACAAGTTCATCAGTTTTCATTTTGACAATGTGCTTCTTCAGAAAACGCTCCTTCTTGTACCGAGCTTTCTTCAGTTGCCCGGCCTTCTCAAATTTCCATTTTTCCTCGCCTATGAAGGCATTCAGCATGTGATTCTGGCCAAGTGTGAGTTTGAAATCAGGCATCGAAGTGTTGGGGTCCTTGTGCTAGAGATCAATGTACTCAAGGATCAACTTGGGATCCAGAAGAAGAGGCACACTGCTGTCTTTGGCTCTAGCGGCCCTTTGCTGTCTGTCTCTGATGATTTCTTCCAATTCTTCATTATCAGCCCCATCTTCACTAGAAGACACATGAAAGGCAATCTGCTTCTTGTGAGGACTTGGTCTAGTGCCTCGTCCAGCAGTGGCCTTGGTCTTCAGCAAAGTTGGGCCTGTTGAGGACCACGGAGGAGCTAGAGAACTTGCAGACGCTCCTGAAGAAATTGAGATGCCTGTGGTCCTTTGGCAAGAGGCAAGATGCACATGTGTCGAGGACTTAGCAGGAGCAGCTGAAGATTTTGCAGCTGGAGGAACTGGAGCAGCTTGAGGAATTTGCTTTGAGGGCACAGAAGAGCTTGGCCGTGAGGGCATTTTTGAGGTACTTGGTGGTTTGCGAGCTGGCTTCTTAGGCATAGCCTTCTTGGGCTTGCTAGCACAGGCCTCAACAGCAACAACAGCAATGTCTTCGTTGAATTTCCTCACTGCCTCTTTGGCCACTTTGGCCAGTTTAGCTTGATACTTGGCCCATTCATCGGGAAATTCCTCACCTCTTCTGATGCTAGAGGGATCAGCAACTTGGCTAGGTGCCAATGGAGGTCTTGGGCATGGAGGGTGTACATCAAATTTCTTCATGTACTTGGGGGTGACATAGCGATATTCCCTCCATTCTCTAGCCCATCTCCTCTCAATCATCTGAATGCGCACTTTGCGCTCATTCTTCGTTTCTTCAGGAGGTGTGCAGTACCCTGCATAGATGTCTTCAGGGATTTCAAAAGAAGGGTTGACTTCCAATTTCTTCCTTCCCTTTTGAGGTTTCTTGCCGTCAGCCATTTTCTTCAGCGGAGGAATTTGAGCAACTGAGTTCTCTGAAGAGGTATGCAATCTGTCTTCGAGGAACGCTGGAAATGAGTTAAGTTGATGAGAACCTAGTGATTCAGCAGCGGACATGAGTACCTATGAACAGAGTATAGGTGCGAAGAATTTGGAGAGGTCATATGCGTTCTCAGAAGTTTTTGCAAAATGAACAAATTTGAGGAATTTGACCAGAGGTGTCTTGAGGACTTTCACTACGCGTTCTTTGACTTAGGTTCCAGAGTTGTATGGATTGGAAAAATCCACACAATTGAGGAATCTTGAAGAAAAATGTAGCATAGAGAAACAGATCAAGAACTGATGCTTGTGTGAGGTGTTTACATTGTGAAAGTTGAGGAATAAACACCTTTTGAAGATTTTGTGGAAATCATCAGAATCAACAAGGGCGGTAAAAGTAACTTTTAATTACCCTTGACGAGAACACGACGAAGTCAGAGTTGTAGATTGGAAGTTCGCCAGTCCAGATCTTCCACGCCCTAACTTGGCGGCGGAAGACAGCTACAGCGGCGGTGGAGTGAAGATATCTGTGATCGGCGCGAGTACGATGACGACGAGGTCGAGCCAGTGAAGCTCTTCCTCACCGGCGACGATGGAAGTAGCGGCGACGCTAGGTCTGGAAGCTCGAGCGAGGGGAGTGAGGTCGAGTGTGGTAAATGAAGTCCGAGGAGGGTGAGGGGTATTTATAGCCGAGGTGAAAAACCGCTCGCTCGAAGAAATTGGACGAACGTGCCCCTGGCCCTTCTCATCCTAGCGACATGTGTCACCCACGTACAGAGCGGCGGCGATCGTGTGAGATCGTGCGTGAATAGATAAATCCTATCGTGGGATGTGGAATGATTTGAGCGGCAAAAAGCCAAAAATTTGGGATATGAAAATTTTAATGTTTCGTTCACAAATTCTTCAGCTGACAAGGACACTGTGAAGATTTTGAACAGGTTTCAAATAGAACGCATATGAAGAATTTGTGAACATACTGGGTTGAGTATAGCATAGAGGGGGAAGGGTCCGATCACATTCACTTAGCAGAAAAGTCAGCTTGAAGAATTAGCAATAAGTGAATGCTGGAGAGGACTGAAACTCTCACACACACACACACAAACACTATTATGATCACGGGATCATAATATTATTCTGATCACAACATGAACTTCCTGAGTTACACGCGTGAACTTCCCTCTGTAGGAACCCGACCTTCGGGCTATCTTCTCAACTGCATCTCTCCGCGCGAATTTTTTGGTCAGTCATGTTCTATGTGATGTAAGTGTAATCTACAAACTGTTTGTAGCAACTAAATGCCCATGTTAAATAGGAATCTCACTCATTGGTGGATTTGCTCTCGGGTCGTGATGAAACATGCCTCTGTTGTAATTTTACTGCCTGAGTTGTTCGACCTGAACTTCCCCTAGTGCTAGGTTGAACTTCTGCAAACATTTCCCAAAAGGGGCTTGCGACATACCGTTGGAAAGCTATGGACACCAGTATCATGACCTAAGTTAAAATTTTGGCAAAATGTAAGAGGTTTAAGAGCAATTTTCAAAACCATTTTTTCTTCATATAAAAAACGTGAATCATATTTCCGATAGTTTTTCAAAACCGTTTATCGGAATGAGGCAAACAATATGGTGTTGGAAAGCTATTGAAAAACCGCTCCTTCCACATGTTGAAATTTTTCACTAATTCCCTACGGTTAAAGATTAATTTGGAAGAACATAAAATTTCACAAACCGAACAACAGATTTCGTATTTTTAATGTTATTTCTAAACGGCTAATCCAATAGAGGCAAATGATATGGAGTTGGAAAGCTTATGAAAATGCGCTACTTTTTCATGTTTAAAGTTTTTTCTAATTTTCAATGGTTTAAAAGTAATTTAGAAAACGGTCCAAGTTGCACTGAGTTTGTATTTTCAAGCTAATTTTTTAACCGTATGTCCGAATGCAGCAAATGACATGGCGTTGGAAAGCTTGAGGAAATGCGAAACTTTTTCATATATATTGTTTCTCCCAATTCCTTACGATTTTAAGACAATTTTGAAAATGGCTAAAAATGTATTTTCACCGTAATTTCTACAAACTTCATCGGAATGGGGCAAATAATATACCGTTGAAAAGCTACGGAAAATGCGAAACTTTTTCATGTTGATGGTTTTCTATGATTCCTAGCTGTGTTCAAGTAATTTTAAAAATGGCGAGATCATTCGTTCTGTCTTTATCGCGAAACAAATTCTTCAAAAATGCACCGCGTGAAGAACTTGAACTTCTCGGCATGTCTACTTGAACTTCACCCTGTTTTTTCACGTGCTTTTGTTGCTCGTAGCTCTCCATCCACTCATCGAAATTGAGAAAGTGATATACCGATGGAAAGCTGCTGTAAACACACAACTTTTCCGTGTTTGTCATTTTTTCATACTCGCGACGGTTTTAGAAGTTTTTCATCTGAAATTCATTCAGTGTAGTAGTTGAACTTCTTGCTGTTTTCAGGTTGAACTTCTGTGACGTATTTTCGTTTGTAATTTTCTCATCCATTCGTCAGTGTTACACTAATGATATTCCTTTTGTACAAACCTCTCTCACAATATTTTTTTAACTTTCTCACACTTAGGACTTGAACTTACACAAATGATATTCCTACCATTTTGAAATAAATTAGAAAATGAAGAGATCATGATTTCTGCCTTCATCGTGAATGAAAATGCACTGCGTGAAGTAGTTGAACTTCTCGAGCATGTCTATTTGAACTTCACTCTGTTTTTGACGTGCTGTTTTTTGCCCGTAACTCGCAAACCACTTACCGGAATTGAGCAAATGATATATCGATGGAAAGCTGTTGAAAACATGTAACTTTTTGGTGTTGATCAGTTTTTCATACTCGCGACGGTTCATAATATTTTTTTGAATGCGTAAAATGTGTTTTTAATGGTATACATAAATTTTTTAAACCATTCATTGGAATATAGCATATAATATACTGTTGGAAAGCTTATGAATATGAGCATCTTTTTCATGTAGACAGACGTTACAAATTGTTGTCGTTTGAGAGTAGTTTTAAAAATGGCAAAAACAACGTCTTTTTTGCCTGTTTTTTTACATGTAATTGAAGGTCGGACGTCTCGCACTAGAGATCTTGAAATTCACCGGGAGGAGCACGTGAACTTCTTGCAACAAACCTTTTAAGCTTTCAATTATCTATTCTTATATTCTCATCTAAAACGCATTCCATGTAGTAGTTGAACTTCCCGCTGTTTTCACCTTAAACTTCTGTCACGTATTTTTGTTCAATCCGCCTCATCAGAAATTTTGAACTTTCCCGCGTCGCGCACTTGAACTTCTGGCAACAAAACATTTTGACTTTTTATTCTTTTTTCATACAAAATGCACAACCTGTAGTACGTGAACTTCTGGGAGCTATCAATTTGAACTTCTCTCTCTGTTATGTGAAAATATCTGAGTTTTTTATAGATACTAGCACATATGCCCATGCGTTGCAATGGGAAAAATTGATGTTTTGTGCAAGCATAATGTCCCACAGCACCGGATTCACTATGAAGAACATGCTGCAACGCATCATCCTTCTACAAAATGAAAATAAAAATATGTTGCAATTTAGTCGTATTCACATTTTCTTTACGGGGCATAATCTCCCACTAATTTCATTTAAGAACAATTTTTAATGGCATTTAAGTATATAATCCTTTCATTAATTACCATGACGTCTCACCCGTTTAGTCGAGAATCAAATCCTTCCTTTTTCTAATTTAGTAGCCCCAACACATTGAAGCCTACGATCCTTCCTTTTTCTAATTTAGTAGCCCCAACACATTGAAGCCTACAGATCCTTCCTTTTTCTAATTTAGTAGCCCCAACACATTGAAGCTTACATATCCTTCCTTTTAATTATCCACCTTTTTACCTCAAATCCTTCATGTAGAATTTGTTAAGACCACAATCTTTCTTTTAGTTATTCCACTGGTCTATCCATAATCATTCCTGTAATTAGCCACATCCGTTTAAATATTATATTTAAGCCCGCAATCCTTCCTTTATTAGCTCATTCGCTTAATTAGCTCGCCCTAAACATTATGACTGCCACTCATATATTTAGAGCGAGTTGAGATTAGTAAATGTGAAAGGCGCATAGGTTGTTGGTTGTTACATCAAAGAGCTATACAGGAGGTCCTGTGTTCAATTCCAACAATGTTGATTTATTTTAACCCAATTATTTTTCGTGGTCTCTATGAAAGCCCATAAAAGGCCCATCAACATACAAATACCTGCCCCAAATCTCTTAGCATGTCTAAACCAAACGAAAATGACTAAACCAAAGCAAGAATACCTATTCCCTTTAATAGTAGGTATAAATTGAACCACTCTACCTTTTTTATTTGAACTTCATTGTGTAATTTTTAGAAATGTGAAGATGGTTTTTTTTGAGAAACATCGAACTTCTTCGTTATTTCAAATTGAACTTATTGGTTTTATTCTTTAATAACTAGAAAATTTGACTTATTTTTTCAAATAAATATCAAACAACTTCGCTTTTTTCAATTGAACTTCTTGGTTCTATTCATTAGTTACGAGAAAATCTGAGTTTTTTATATACATTGAATTTCTCCTTTTTTAAAATTGAACTTCTTGGTTTAAATCTTTAGCATCGGGGGAAAATCCGAGATTTTTGTAAACATCAGACAACTTCATTTTTTGAATTAGGACTTCTTGGGTTATTCACTAGTAACGGGGGAAGTCCTAGTTATGTAATAAATATCGAACCACTCACTTTTTGAATATGAACTTCTAGATCTTTTTAAAAACATGGGCAAATCTATGTCTACAAACTTTTTGAATTGCTCAGTTTTTTAATTTGACCTTCTTGGTTTTGGAATAAACATTTTCAACTTTTGTGTCTGAAAAATGCCCAAAATGACATTGTTTTTTTTGTTTTTTGAACTTGCGAATCCTAGGTTTTAATATACTTTGAACTTCTGTGCTTTTTCAATCCGAACTTCACTTTTTTTAGTTAACAATTGTTTTTTATTTTTAAATAAACATCGAATTTCAACTTCAGCTTTTTTTGTTTTTGAACATGTAATCCTAGATTTTTTTATTAAACATCAGACCACTTAGTTATTTTTAGTTTGAACTTCTAGTTTTTTACAAAATGAGAATTTTCTTTTGAAACCTTTTTTAGTTGTTCATTTTCTTTTAAATTGAACTTCTTCATTTTATTATTTACTAATGAGCAAAATTTTGAGTTTTTTCATAACATTCGAACTTCTCTGTTATTGTAATTTGAACTTCTTATAAAAAATATGGTTTTGAAAATTTCAACTTCCTATGAACGAAAATAATTTGAATTTTCCGTATACATCGAACTACTCCGTTATTTTGAATTTGAACTTCTCAATTTTATACCATCGTAGCAAGGAAAATCTGAGTTTTCTATAAATATTGTACTGGTCTTTTTATAATTTGGACTTCTTAGATTTTTTTTCATAACGAAAAAATCCTAGGATTGAAATAAATATTGAGCCGGCCCCTTATTTTAATTTGAACTTCTAGAGTTTTTTATTTAGTAATGATGAAACCCGTTTTTGGTAAACTCAAATATCGAACAACCCCGTTATTTAAATTTGAACTTCTAGAGTTTTTATTTAAACATCGAACCGACCGTACGAAGTTCTCATTGGAGAAGTATTTTTTTACTGTCAGAATACGTGGATGTGTCCCCTAAAAAAAGAATACGCGGATGTGTACTTTAAAAAGTCTTTTTTATAATACACCCATAAACGCCACACAACCACACCTACATAGATGAAAAGCCATGCATCGTTATTACTCATTTTCTTTGGTAAGAGAAAAAAACATTGCACTTTAGGAATTTAGGCCTAACAATACCTAGAACAATCTAGCATTTGGTTGTCGTTTTTTGTATATAACCATGTACTTTTGGTCTCCGCCACATGTCAACTCTAAATCCGTATATTATTCTCCTACCAACGCTCTTGACCTCGTTTTCTCTCTCCATTTCTTTTCTGTGCTGACGTGGCATTAGGGTTGGCCCGCAGTCCTCCGTCACATTGATGCTCGCTGTCCTCCTGCCCTCCACCCCATAGTTGGACTTCAGTTAATCTTCAGTTAATTTCAGTAAATGCAAACTTCAGTTAATTTTCTTCATTTTTTCTCCAAAGGTGTAGAATCTCGCCTGTGTCAAACCCTGTGTTGGGGCCAGCCATCATGCAAGCTTGATAGTGGTTGAGGACGCCACGGACATCAGCTCGCTGCTCAGAGGAGCTGGTTGCTGCGGGCGGAGAGAAGGTTGGGAGGAACAAGACAGGAACCAGAGCCATTTTTTCAGCAGAAAGAAGTTCCTTGCCGTCATTTGAGTTTACACTAGCT
This sequence comes from Triticum urartu, assembly GCF_056163025.1. NCBI lineage: Eukaryota > Viridiplantae > Streptophyta > Magnoliopsida > Poales > Poaceae > Triticum > Triticum urartu. Next base: position 364,901,226 of record NC_141874.1, on the reverse strand, counting down.
TTGTCTCACATAAGAAACACCACCCGAGCACCTCTCCGTGTGTCGTCATGTTTACATCTTGAATATTTTTCTTGATTCAGTATAAAAAACTGGTTTAACTCATTCTTTTGTGTTGACATACACTGACATTAAGGATTGAACTCGCGATGGTAATGATGAGTCTGCAAGGTCAAGGTCATATGGTCTAACTATCAAATCACAGAAAGGAGAGGAGAAGCTGAGCTCCGCCCTTTTTCTGTCTAGGAGAGAAGGTTATTTTTTTCTTTTTGATTGAAACCTGCACCTTGTATTGGGTTTGGAGGAAATTGTTCTCTGCGTCTATAGTTGTTGTATCATAGTACTCCGTAGTGTACTGCCAGTACCCTGGCATACCAATTGTTTGGACAGATCAAAAGGCAAGCTAAAGGTCAATTAGATAAATGCTACTGTACTCCCACATCTCACATCTCATTTACTACCTTGTATCAGCATTACTTGAAACAAATTTATGCAGTCACACATCTCACCTTGATTTTTCTTCTTCTGAATTTTGCTTGTATTGGAACTATATACATCATTGTCTAACTTGTTATGCTCGCTGGTTGAATTTTCAGCATTTGAATCGTCCTCAAAGGAGAAACAGGGCATTAGCTAGTACCATAAATGACAAGATAGCTTGGCCATGACTCTATCAACTTGCCTAGGTCCAAGTCCAACCCTCACAAGCTTCTTCATCTGTACAAACATCAATCTTGGGAGCGTTAGTTGAAGATCCGGTGTTCTACAGTCTAGAAAAAAGATGAAGAAGTCATTGCCACTACTCCTACGAGAATATTCAGTCAAAGAAGAAAACTTCTTGTTTTGGCTGCTAGTTAATTGCAACTGACTTTATCAACATGTTAATGTCATAAATGTTATTGCTCTGCTACTTAGTTGCGAGTGTTTTTTTTCTATTTTTTAAAAAGAGACTAGCATTTACACATCTATGTTATACACGTCTGTGCCAGTGTCTCCTTGTCGATGCATTTTTTAATTAACAATGTCTGTTATGAATGCATCCCTTAGTTGGAGCATCCATGTTCAATATCAGTTCAAAATTATAAGTTCATAAAAAGCATGAGCATGCCTAATCATTTCAAATTCTTTGGAACAAATGCACAACCTCAGAATCAATCTCAAGTTCCAACTCATTGCCCCCCTATCAAAATTAAGCCTACTGTCAAAATAAATAAGAAAGAGACTACTCCATGTCGGGGGAACGACACCTACGGGATCACGAGGAATCCCTTTTTGCTATGGTTGGCGGGCACGGGACCGTGGAAAGAGCGGGATTGAGAGATTAACTCGGGGGGATTATCCAGGTTCGGGCGCAAGTGATGCGTAAAACCCTACTCCTGCTGGCTTCTGTTTATCTGGTGTTCTTGGACTAGCTACAAGGCGTGCAGGGTCCAAAAAATCCAATCCTCCCTCAGTACGCCGCGGGCCTCCTTTTATAGTCAAAGTGGTTGCCACAGTGGCACACAGGAGGTGGAAAGCTATACAGTAGTCAAGTTTATCTCCTAGCACCGTAGGACAAACACATTTAATGCGCTGCCGACGTGTCCTTCTTGCTTTATCGGGGACGGCAAGGAAGCTCGTCCCAGCTGTCACGGCTTCGCCTGGCTTTGACACACGTCCGAACTGATGAGGCATGTAGCGCCACGCTGGCTGGCTGCTGAGTTGGTGCGGTGGCAGAGTCTTCGCGAAGATCTGCATGCTACCACGCAGGTGCTTGCTGAGTCGGCCTAGAGGCCGCACGTCGCCACGCAGGCGCCTGCCTAGCTAGTGGGCTGGCAGATGCATGGGAAAGGCAGTGGAGTCTTGGCAGATGTGGGCCTGGCTGTGGCCCCGAGGATGTTTTCGGCAAGAGTCTTGCCGGGGCCCCGACAAGGGTCTTGCCGGGGGTCTCGTGGGTATCCTTGGCAAGGATCTTGCCGAGGATCGTCATCTTCAGGTCATCATCTAGTCTTGTGTGCTTCTGATCTCCACAAAGATTTGCATGCCACCATGGAGGTGCCTCCCGATCCTCGGTTCCAAAGTGGTTGATGGTGTTGGAACTCTTGGGCTCAAGCGGGGGGGGGGGGGGGGGCTCTGCTGGTGTTGGGCAAGTTGCCCCTGCAAGGTTCTTGCCGGGGCTGTGGAGGCTGCCCCGGCAAGGGCCTTGCCGGGGGAGCTCACATGGCCCTTCTGCTCTTCGTGTTTCTGGCTTGGCGTTGCTCTGGTTGTCTTGTGGCTTCGCTTTCTTCCTCTGCCCCGTTAGGTGTGGCCGCAGGTGCGGCTCCAACTGCCTGTGCACAAGTAAAGGGGTACAAAATAAGACCCCTCCTTTTGTGCACCGACAGGAGCCCCCAGGCCCAGGCCATACATAAGCGCGACGCGTTGTTGGGCTAGGCCCGAAACGGCGCGTGGGCATGCGGGGCCGAGTTGTACTGCTGTAATTCCCTCGCCCGTCACACTTCCCCATGACCCGCGTTGAATGCGACATGGGGGTCGTGCGTGACGTGCGGGTCATGCGTTGGGCGGTTGCTGCCCTCATGCGTCACATCGTGGTAAATGGTAAAGGGGTGGCCCGTGCCTTCCCCATAAAAGGGAGGAAAACGTGGGGGCGCGGCTCATTTACTAGGTGGACTCGGGTCGCGGCCTTCAAGGTGCCCGCGCCCCACGGTCACGGGGTGGAATGCGGTCGTTTAGTCGTCCTCTTGATTCCGGTTCACTTGCCACATGTCCTTCATGCCCCGAGGAGGGTAGGTGGTGGACACGGAGGGCACATTCCATAATGTGGAGGCGGGAAACTGGGTCATCGCTCATTGGAGCACCGGGCCAGTCCTGATTCCCTGCGCCTCTTGGCGGCCGGATTGGTCGAGCGGGGCGGCCGAGCCTTGGCCCCGCCCCTTTATAAGAAGAAGGGGAGGGGGACGGCGTCCTCCGATCCTTCAACGCTCATCTCCTCCACCTCGACTCCTTTCTTCCCGTCATCATGGCGAGAGGGCGTGTTGGTGCTTGATGACCCACAAGTATAGGGGATCTATCGTAGTCCTTTCGATAAGTAAGAGTGTCGAACCCAACGAGGAGCAGAAGGAAATGATAAGCGGTTTCCAGCAAGGTATTCTCTGCAAGTATTGAAATAAGTGGTAACAGATAGTTTTGTGATAGGATAATTTGTAATGAGCAACAAGTAACAAAAGTAAATAAGGTGAAGCAAGGTGGCCCAATCCTTTTTGTGGCAAAGGATAAGCCTGGAAAAACTCTTATAAGATGTGAAGCACTCCCGAGGACACATGGGAATATTGTCAAGCTAATTTTCATCACGTTCATATGATTCGCGTTCGGTACTTTGATAATTTGGTATGTGGGTGGACCGGTTCTTGGGTACTGCCCTTACTTGGACAAGCATCCCACTTGTGATTAACCTCTATTGCAAGCATCCGCAACTACAAAAAAAGTATTAAGGTAAACCTAACCATAGCATGAAACATATGGATCCAAATCAGCCCCTTACGAAGCAACGCATAAACTAGGGTTTAAGCTTCTGTCACTCTAGCAACCCATCTTCTACTTATTACTTCCCAATGCCTTCCTCTAGGCCCAAATAATGGTGAAGTGTCATGTAGTCGACGTTCACATAACAACACTAGAGGAGAGACAACATACATCTCATCAAAATATCGAACGAATACCAAATTCACATGACTACTAATAGCAAGACTTCTCCCATGTCCTCGGGAACAAAAGTAACTACTCACAAAGCATAAACATGTTCATAATCAGAGGGGTATTAATATGCATATAGGATCTGAACATATGATCTTCCACCAACTAAACCAACTAGCATCAACTACAAGGAGTAATTAACACTACTAGCAACCTACTAGCACCAATTCCGGACTTGGAGACAAGAATTGGATACAAGATATGAACTAGGGTTTTGAGATGAGATGGTGCTGATGAAGATGATGATGGAGATTGCCCTCTCCCGATGAGAGGAGCGTTGATGATGACGATGGCGATGATTTCCCCCTCCGGGAGGGAAGTTTCCCCGGCAGAACAGCTTCGCCAGAGCCCTAGATTGGTTCCGCCAAGGTTCCGCCTCGTGGCGGCGGAGTTTCGTCCGAGAAGATGGCTTATGATTTTTTTCCCATCGAAAGACTCCATATAGCAGAAGATGGTCACCGTAGGGCCACCAAGGGGCCCACGAGGTAGGGGGCGCGCCCTGGGGGGTAGGGCGCGCCCCCCACCCTCGTGGGGAGGGTGTGGCCCCCCTGGTGAAGTTCTTCCTCTAAGTATTTTTCATATATTTGGAAAACATCTTCCGTGAAGTTTTAGGACTTTTGGAGTTGTGCAGAATAGGTCTCTAATATTTGCTCCTTTTCTAGCCCAGAATCCCAGCTGACGGCATTCTCCCTCTTTATGTAAACCTTGTAAAATAAGAGAGAATTGGCATAAGTATTGTGGCATAATGTGTAATAACAACCCATAATGCAATAAATATCGATATAAAAGCATGATGCAAAATGGACGTATCAACTCCCCCAAGCTTAGACCTCGCTTGTCCTCAAGCGAAAAGCCGAAATCGAAAAATATGTCCACATGTTTAGAGATAGAGGTGTCGATAAAAATAAGATACGGACATGAGGGCATCATGATCATTCTTAGAACAACAACTTATATAATTCTTGTCATATAATCTCTAATGCTAGAGTAATAATTCAATCACAATATCAAGTATGAATCGTAAACTTCATTGAAAACTAACAAGCTACAATCTCAGTCATTGAAGCAATTGCAATTTATCATGACATAGGAAAGAGTTAATGTATAAGAGCTTTTCAGCAAGTCCACATACTCAACTATCATATAATCTTCCACAATTGGTGACACTCACGCAATACTTATGGGTATGGAGTTTTAATCAAACACAGATAAAGATAGGGGCTTATAGTTTTGCCTCCCAATGTTTTACCTCAAGGGTAATGTCAACAGTAATAGTTCATGAAAACTCACATCCAATTAGCCATATATACCAGGATCTTTCCAACATATTGTGCTTGCCAAAGGATAAAGTGTAAAAAGGAAGGGTGAAAATCACCATGACTCTTATGCAAGGTAGTAGATAAAAGTAAAAGATAGGCCCTTCGCATAGGGAAGCAGAGGTTGTCATGCGCTTTTATGGTTGGATGCACAAAATCTTAATGTGAAAGAACATCACTTTATATTGCCCCTTGTGATATGGACCTTTATTATGCAGTCTGTCGCTTTTATTACTTCCATATCACATGATCGTATAAAGCTTATTTCCTCCACACCAATCAATCATACATATTTAGAGAGCAATTTTTTATTGCTTGCACCGATGACAACTTACTTGATGGATCTTACTCAATCCATAGGTAGATATGGTGGACTCTTATGGCAAGGCTGGTTTAAGGGTGTTTGGAAGCACAAGTAGTATCTCTACTTGGTGCAATGAATTTGGCTAGCATGAGGGGGAAAGGCAAGCTCATCATGTTGGAAGATCCAAGACAATATAATTTATCTCAGATGTAAGAAAACATAACCCATTACATTGTCTTCCTTGTCCAATGTCAACTCTTTAGCATGTCATATTTTAATGAGTGCTCACAATCATAAAAGATGTCCAAGATAGTATATAATATGTGAAGACATCTCTTTCTTTATTACTTCCTATTAATTGCAACGATGACCAAAACTGTGTTTGTCAACCCTCAACAACTTTTATTCATCATACTCTTTCTATGTGAGCTCATTACTCTCCATAAGATTCACATGATCTCTTTGTTTATTTTTATTTCTTTATCTTTTCTTTTATTCACTTAGGATCATGGCAAAATAATCAAGCCCTTGACTCAGCACTAATCTTTATTATATAGCTCACAGACTCGATTACATAGAAGGATAATAAAGCAAAACTCACAACTAGATCAAACTAAGAACTTTTATTCTACTAGATCAAGATATTACCAAAATGATCGAACTAAGAAAAACAGTAAAGATAAAAGTGATGGTGATACGATACCGGGGCACTCCCCCAAGCTTGGCAGTTGCCAAGTGGAGTGCCCATACCAGATACTCAATTCTTCTTTGTTGGTGAAGAAGGTGGAGTTGCCGATGATGGATAGTCGCACATCGAGCGTAGGAGGTCTTCTAACTTGTGGATAATGCCCTTGAGTGCGATGATATGCTCCTTCAACAAAATATTTTCACGTGTGAGATACTTATTTTGTATACGAGCTAACTCAATCATCTTGAAAGCTTCGATTTCTGTTGGGGTAAGAGGATTGTGATCCAGTTGAAGGGTGTCTTCTGTTGCCGAAACTTGGTCCTCCATGGCCTTCTTGATCCCTTCATGCTTGTTGATCTCCATAGGTTCTTCTCTCTTCAACTCTATCTTCATTAGCCAAGCATCGTTGCCCTCATGGTTGGAGGAGGAGGGAGACGACATAGTGCCTGGCCTTGACAACCCTGACAGAAAACAGCTCAAAACAAAGAAAGGAGATTTTTGCGTGATACGGGAGTCAAAACCCCCGGGAGATTATATAATGAGTTTTTACCGACCAAAATACGTGTCATGTACGAAAACGGAGTCCGTAGAGCACACGAGGTGCCCACGAGGTAGGGGGGCGCGCCCAGTAGGGTAGGGCGCGCCCTCCACCCTCGTGGATCCCTCCTTTCCGGACTGCTGCTTATTTTTCTATTTTTCTAAATATTCCAAAGCAGAGAAATATTGCCTTAAAAACTATTTTGGAGTCGGTTTACTTACCGTACCACATACCTATTCCTTTTCGGTGTCTGAAATGTTTCGGAAAGTGTCCCTTATGTATTCCTCCAGGGTTACGGTTTCAATAACATTGGTTTCGACATTTATGGGATTACCTGAGATATAGTGTTTGATTCTTTGACCGTTCACCACCTTCGGATTTGTGCCTTCAAAGTTGTTGATTTTTATGGCACCGGAACGGTAGACCTCCTCAATAATGTAAGGACCTTCCCATTTAGAGAGAAGTTTTCCTGCAAAAAATCTTAAACGAGAATTGCATAGCAATACATAATCACCTACATTAAACTCATGCTTTTGTATCCTTTTGTCATGCCATCTTTTAACTTTTTCTTTAAACAACTTGGCATTTTCGTAGGCTTGGGTTCTCCATTCATCAAGTGAGCTAATATCAAATAACCTCTTATCACCGGCAAGTTTAAAATCATAATTAAGTTCTTTAATAGCCCAATAAGCCTTGTGTTCTAGTTCGAGAGGTAAGTGACATGCTTTTCCATAGACCATTTTATACGGAGACATACCCATAGGATTTTTATATGCAGTTCTATAGGCCCATAATGCATCATCAAGTTTCTTGGACCAATTCTTTCTAGACCTATTAACAGTCTTTTTCAGAATTAATTTGAGTTCTCTATTACTCAATTCTACTTGACCACTAGACTGAGGGTGATAAGGAGATGCAATTCTATGATTAACATCATATTTTGCAAGCATTTTACAGAAAGCACCATGAATAAAATGTGAACCACCATCAGTCATTAAATATCTAGGGACTCCAAATCTTGGAAAAATAACTTCTTTAAGCATTTTAATAGAAGTGTTATGATCAGCACTACTAGTTGGAATAGCTTCTACCCACTTAGTAACGTAATAAACAACAACTAAAATATGTGTATATCCATTAAAGGAAGGAAAAGGTCCCATATAGTCAAAGCCCCAAACATCAAATGGTTCAATAACAAGTGAATAATTCATAGGCATTTCTTGACGTCTACTAATATTACCAATTCTTTGACATTCATCACAAGATAAGACAAACTTACGGGCATCCTTGAAGAGAGTAGGCCAGTAAAAACCAGATTGCAGTACCTTATGTGCAGTTCTATCTCTAGCATGGTGTCCTCCATAAGCTTCGGAGTGACACTTGCGTAGGATCTATTCCTGTTCATGCTCAGGTACACAACGTCTAATAACACCATCTAATCCTTCTTTATAAATATGTGGGTCATCCCAAAAGTAATGCCTCAAATCATAGAAGAACTTTTTCTTTTGCTGGTATGTGAAACTAGGTGGTACAAACTTAGCAACAATGTAATTAGCATAATCAGCATACCATGGAGCAGTATGAGAAGCATTTATGACATTTAATTGCTCATCAGGAAAGCTATCATCAATAGGTAGTGGGTCATCAAGCACATTTTATAACCTAGACAAGTTGTCTACAACGGGGTTCCCAGCTCCTTTTCTATCAACAATATGCAAATCAAATTATTGTAGCAAGATAACCCATCTGATAAGTCTAGGTTTAGCATCTTTCTTTTCCATGAGATATTTAATAGCAGCATGATCAGTGTGAATAGTTACTTTAGAATCAACAATATAAGGTCTAAACTTATCACAAGCAAATACAACTGCTAAGAATTCTTTTTCAGTAGTAGCATAATTTCTTTGAGCATTGTCTAAAGTTTTATTAGCATATTGAATAACATTTAGTTTCTTATCAACTCTTTGTCCTAGAACAGCACCTACAGCATAATCACTAGCATCACACATAATTTCAAAGGGTAAATACCAATCAGGTGGCTGAACAATAGGTGCAGAGATCAATGCTTTCTTAAGTATTTCAAATGCTTCTACACAATCATCATCAAAGACAAATGGTATATCTTTTTGTAATAAATTAGTCAGAGGCCGAGAAATTTTCAAGAAGTCCTTAATGAACCTCCTATAAAAACTGGCATGACCAAGGAAACTTCTTATACCTTTGATGTCCTTGGGACATGGCATCTTTTCAATAGCATCAACCTTGGCTTTATCAACTTCAATACCTCTTTCAGAAACTTTATGCCCCAAGACAATACCTTCATTAACCATAAAGTGGCACTTTTCCCAATTCAAGACAAGATTAGTTTCTTCACATCTTTGCAAAACTCGATCAAGGTTGCTGAAGCAATCATCAAAAGAAGATCCATAGATGGAAAAGTCATCCATGAAAACCTCACAAATATTTGAAAGGTAGCAGGTGCATTACATAAACCAAAAGGCATACATCTATAAGCAAAAGTACCAAAAGGGCATGTAAAAGTAGTCTTCGATTGATCTTTGGCTGACACAGGTATTTGAGAGAAACCAGAATAACCATCTAGAAAGCAAAAATGTGTATGTTTGGACAATCTTTCTAGCATTTGATCGATAAAAGGTAAGGGGTAATGATCCTTTTTAGTAGCCTTATTTAACTTGTGGAAATCAATTACCATCCTATAACCTGTAATAATTCTTTGAGGAATCAATTCATCTTTATCATTAGGAACAACAGTAATACCTCCCTTCTTAGGGACACAATGGACAGGGCTTACCCACTGACTATCAGCAACGGGATAAATTATACCTGCCTCAAGGAGCTTTAGTATCTCCTTTCTGACCACTTCTTTCATTTTAGGATTCAGCCGACGTTGATGATCACGAACTGGTTTAGCATCTTCTTCCAAATTAATTTTATGTTGACATAGAGTGGGACTAATGCCCTTAAGATCATCAAGAGTATACCCAATAGTAGCATGGTGCTTCTTCAGAGTTTTCAATAATCTCTCTTCTTCATGTTCTGAAAGGTTAGCACTAATAATAACAGGATATATCTTTTTCTCATCAAGATAAGCATATTTAAGAGTATCAGGTAACAGTTTAAGCTCAAACACGGGATCACCCTTGGGTGGAGGAGGATCCCCTAGAATTTCAACAGGTAAATTATTTTTCAGAATAGGTTCCTGTTTAAAGAGTACTTCATCTAATTCCCTTCTTTCATTCATAAACATATCATTTTCATGGTCTAGCAAATATTGTTCTAAAGGATCACTAGGAGGTACGACAATAGAAGCAAGACCAATAATTTCATCCTTACTAGGAAATTCTTCTTCACGGTGTTGTCTACTAAATTTAGAAAAATTAAATTCATGAGTCATATCATCTAAACCGATAGTAACAACATCTATTTTGCAATCTATGGTAGCATTAACAGTGTTTAAGAAGGGTCTACCAAATATAATGCGACAAAAGCTATCGTGTGGGGATCCAAGAACAAGAAAATCAGAAGGATATTTAGCTTTCCCGCACAAGACTTCAACATCTCTAACAATTCCCATTGGTGAAATAGTATCTCTATTGGCAAGTTTAATTGTGACATCAATACCTTCCATCTCAGCAGGTGCAATATCATGCATAACTTCTTGGTATAAAGAATAAGGTATTACACTAGCACTAGCACCCATATCACATAAGCCATGATAACAATGATCTCCTATTTTAACAGAAATAACAGGAATGCCTACCACAGGTCTAGGTTTATCTTTATCATGGGGTTTAGCAATTCTAGCAGTTTCATTACAGAAATAAATAACATGCCCATCTATATTATCAGACAAGAGATCTTCAACAATAGCAATGTTATGTTCAACTTTAACTTGCTCGGGAGGTGTATGTGTTTTAATATTGCTTTTACGAACCACAGTTGAAGCTTTAGCATGATCCTTTATCCTAACAGGGAAGGTGGTTTCTCAACATAAGAAGTAGGAACAATAGGATCATTATAAGTGATAGTCTTTTCTTCAACTTTAATAGGTGCAGCTACTTTTACTTCTATGGGAGGATGATATTTAAACCACTTCTCCTTGGGGAGATCAATATAAGCAGCAAAAGATTCACAGAAAGAAGCTACTATCTCAAAGTCAAGTCCATATTTAGTGCTAAATTTACGGAAAATATCGGTATCCATAAAAGATTTAACACAATCAAAACTAGGTGTCATACCTGACTCCTTACCATTGTCGAGGTCCCAATCTTCAGAGTTGCGTTTAATTCTTTCCAATAAATCCCATTTGAATTCAATAGTCTTCATCATAAAAGAGCCAGCACAAGAAGTATCAAGCATGGTGCGATTGTTACCAAAAAGCCGAGCATAAATTTTTTGAATAATCATTTCTCTTGAGAGCTCATGATTGGGGCATGAATATAACATTGACTTAAGCCTCTCCCAAGCTTGAGCGATGCTTTCTCCTTCGCGAGGCCAAAAATTATATATATAATTGCGATCACGATGAACAAGATGCATAGGATAAAACTTCTGATGAAATTCCAATTTCAATCGTTTGTAATTCCAAGACCCCATATCATCACATAGCCTATACCATGTAGATGCATCTCCCCTCAAAGATAAGGGAAAGACCTTCTTCTTAACAACATCTCCACTTACACCTGCAAGCTTAAATAATCCACAAACTTCATCCACATATATCAAATGTTCATTAGGATGTTTTGTTCCATCTCCCAAAAAAGGATTAGCTTGCAGTTTTTCTATCATACCCGAAGGAACTTCAAAGCAAGAATTTTCATTTTCATATTCATTTTCATTTTCATATTCATTTTCATTTTCAGTAGGTTCAGTAGGTTGAGGAGCAACTCTTTGCAATACTGGTCGGGGTGAAGATACCCCGAACAAGCCCCTCAGAGGATTACCTTCCATTCTAACAAGCGACAGTAAATTTCAACACACTATAGAGATTTTTCCTTACCAAATTCCACCTACCAAAGGCGCTTCAATCCCCCGCAATGGTGCCAGAAAAGAGTCTTGATGACCCACAAGTATAGGGGATCTATCGTAGTCCTTTCGATAAGTAAGAGTGTCGAACCCAACGAGGAGCAGAAGGAAATGATAAGCGGTTTCCAGCAAGGTATTCTCTGCAAGTATTGAAATAAGTGGTAACAGATAGTTTTGTGATAGGATAATTTGTAATGAGCAACAAGTAACAAAAGTAAATAAGGTGAAGCAAGGTGGCCCAATCCTTTTTGTGGCAAAGGATAAGCCTGGAAAAACTCTTATAAGATGTGAAGCACTCCCGAGGACACATGGGAATATCGTCAAGCTAATTTTCATCACGTTCATATGATTCGCGTTCGGTACTTTGATAATTTGGTATGTGGGTGGACCGGTTCTTGGGTACTGCCCTTACTTGGACAAGCATCCCACTTGTGATTAACCTCTATTGCAAGCATCCGCAACTACAACAAAAGTATTAAGGTAAACCTAACCATAGCATGAAACATATGGATCCAAATCAGCCCCTTACGAAGCAACGCATAAACTAGGGTTTAAGCTTCTGTCACTCTAGCAACCCATCTTCTACTTATTACTTCCCAATGCCTTCCTCTAGGCCCAAATAATGGTGAAGTGTCATGTAGTCGACGTTCACATAACAACACTAGAGGAGAGACAACATACATCTCATCAAAATATCGAACGAATACCAAATTCACATGACTACTAATAGCAAGACTTCTCCCATGTCCTCGGGAACAAAAGTAACTACTCACAAAGCATAAACATGTTCATAATCACAGGGGTATTAATATGCATATAGGATCTGAACATATGATCTTCCACCAACTAAACCAACTAGCATCAACTACAAGGAGTAATTAACACTACTAGCAACCTACTAGCACCAATTCCGGACTTGGAGACAAGAATTGGATACAAGAGATGAACTAGGGTTTTGAGATGAGATGGTGCTGATGAAGATGATGATGGAGATTGCCCTCTCCCGATGAGAGGAGCGTTGATGATGACGATGGCGATGATTTCCCCCTCCGGGAGGGAAGTTTCCCCGGCAGAACAGCTTCGCCAGAGCCCTAGATTGGTTCCGCCAAGGTTCCGCCTCGTGGCGGCGGAGTTTCGTCCGAGAAGATGGCTTATGATTTTTTTCCCATCGAAAGACTCCATATAGCAGAAGATGGTCACCGTAGGGCCACCAAGGGGCCCACGAGGTAGGGGGCGCGCCCTGGGGGGTAGGGCGCGCCCCCCACCCTCGTGGGCAGGGTGTGGCCCCCCTGGTGAAGTTCTTCCTCTAAGTATTTTTCATATATTTGGAAAACATCTTCCGTGAAGTTTTAGGACTTTTGGAGTTGTGCAGAATAGGTCTCTAATATTTGCTCCTTTTCTAGCCCAGAATCCCAGCTGACGGCATTCTCCCTCTTTATGTAAACCTTGTAAAATAAGAGAGAATTGGCATAAGTATTGTGGCATAATGTGTAATAACAACCCATAATGCAATAAATATCGATATAAAAGCATGATGCAAAATGGATGTATCAACTCCCCCAAGCTTAGACCTCGCTTGTCCTCAAGCGAAAAGCCGAAATCGAAAAATATGTCCACATGTTTAGAGATAGAGGTGTCGATAAAAATAAGATACGGACATGAGGGCATCATGATCATTCTTAGAACAACAACTTATATAATTCTTGTCATATAATCTCTAATGCTAGAGTAATAATTCAATCACAATATCAAGTATGAATCGTAAACTTCATTGAAAACTAACAAGCTACAATCTCAGTCATTGAAGCAATTGCAATTTATCATGACATAGGAAAGAGTCAATGTATAAGAGCTTTTCAGCAAGTCCACATACTCAACTATCATATAATCTTCCACAATTGGTGACACTCACGCAATACTTATGGGTATGGAGTTTTAATCAAACACAGATAAAGATAGGGGCTTATAGTTTTGCCTCCCAATGTTTTACCTCAAGGGTAATGTCAACAGTAATAGTTCATGAAAACTCACATCCAATTAGCCATATATACCAGGATCTTTCCAACATACCCCGAACAAGCCCCTCAGAGGATTACCTTCCATTCTAACAAGCGACAGTAAATTTCAACACACTATAGAGATTTTTCCTTACCAAATTCCACCTACCAAAGGCGCTTCAATCCCCCGCAATGGTGCCAGAAAAGAGTCTTGATGACCCACAAGTATAGGGGATCTATCGTAGTCCTTTCGATAAGTAAGAGTGTCGAACCCAACGAGGAGCAGAAGGAAATGATAAGCGGTTTCCAGCAAGGTATTCTCTGCAAGTACTGAAATAAGTGGTAACAGATAGTTTTGTGATAGGATAATTTGTAACGAGAAACAAGTAAAAAAAGTAAATAAGGTGCAGCAAGGTGGACCAATCCTTTTTGTGGCAAAGGACAAGCCTGGACAAACTCTTATAAGATGTAAAGCACTCCCGAGGACACATGGGAATATCGTCAAGCTAGTTTTCATCACGTTCATATGATTCATGTTCGGTACTTTGATAATTTGGTATGTGGGTGGACTGGTGCTTGGGTACTGCCCTTACTTGGACAAGCATCCCACTTATGATTAACCTCTATTGCAAGCATCCGCAACTACAACAAAAGTATTAAGGTAAACCTAACCATAGCATGAAACATATGGATCCAAATCAGCCCCTTACGAAGCAACACATAAACTAAGGTTTAAGCCTCTGTCACTCTAGCAACCCATCATCTACTTATTACTTCCCAATGCCTTCCTCTAGGCCCAAATAATGGTGAAGTGTCATGTAGTCTACGTTCACATAACACCACTAGAGGAGAGACAACATACATCTCATCAAAATATCGAACGAATACCAAATTCACATGACTACTAATAGCAAGACTTCTCCCATGTCCTCGGGAACAAAAGTAACTACTCACAAAGTATAAACATGTTCATAATCAAAGGGGTATTAATATGCATATAGGATCTGAACATATGATCTTCCACCAATTAAACCAACTAGCATCAACTAGAAGGAGTAATTAACACTACTAGCACCAATCCCGGACTTGGAGACAAGAATTGGATACAAGAGATGAACTAGGGTTTCGATATGAGATGGTGCTGAGGAAGATGTTGATGGAGATTGCCCTCTCCCGATGAGAGGAGCGTTGATGATGACGATGGTGATGATTTCCCCCCTCCGGGAGGGAAGTTTCCCCGGCAGAACAGCTCCGCCAGAGCCCTAGATTGGTTCCGCCTCGTGGCGGCGGAGTTTCATCCGAGAAGATGGCTTATGATTTTTTCCCATCGAAAGACTCCAAATAGCAGAAGATGGTCACCGGAGGGCCACCAAGGGGCCCACGAGGTAGGGGGCGCACCCTGGGGGGTAGGGCGCGCCCCCACCCTCGTGGGCAAGGTGTGGCCCCCCTGGTTAAGTTCTTCCTCTCAGTATTTTTCATATATTTGGTAAACATCTTCTGTGAAGTTTGAGGACTTTTGGAGTTGTGCAGAATAGGTCTCTAATATTTGCTCCTTTTCCAGCCCAGAATCCCAGCTGCCAGCATTCTCCCTCGGCCCCACGCCCTACCGAGGGTCTTCCTCGTCAAGCTCTCCATCGGCGCGTTCCCCGCCGCTCCCTTTTTTCCTGCACCTGCCGCACCTGGGAGGAAAGGGGCAAGAACGGAGATCACGAGGAACCTATCTTTCTTTTAAAATTGTAGGCACTTACCAAATCTTAATTTCTATATAATGTAATCTCTCAAGCCCATGTTTGCATCCTATAACCTTTGTACTCGCATCAGCATATTGATGAAAAAGTATAGTCTTGCCGGTGACTCGTGCACGTGTATGTTCATGCGGAGGCGAAATGCCTCCTTAGTGTAAATAAACGAGTCCTTCCGGCAAGCCACCTTGCCGGCACCCCTTGCGCCTGCCGGAGAATCACATATGCCGAGTTACAGACAAAGGGCCCAGCCCCCCTTCCATCTCTTTTTGACAAGGGTCACCACGACCATTCTGACCGAAGCAGCGCTCGAGGCGGAAATGGGAGCCCCCGAGTCCTTAAAGACAAGTGGCGAGGTTTTCTAATGCACAAGTCACATGTTACGAATACGAATGGGCAAGAGGTAAACTTTATCTGTTTGGTTTGCCGTGGATCGCCGTGCCGGGCGGTCTTCTCAACTTCTTGCCGGAGCCAGGTCCTTGGCGGGATCGCACATCTTTGCCATGACTGGAAAGAAGTGAGGACAAAAGCATGGAACCTCGGTGGTTCGCTAACATTTACTAGAATCAAAAAGCAATACAGTACCCTGGACAAGCATGCATATACGTATATACGCAAACATGGAAATCGACAGGAAACTATACATACTAAGGGATTCCTTTTCCCTGGCTGCGCATAGGGTCTGCGCTTGGCTCCGTACATAGGGCTACATGCCTCGGCGGCAAGGCTAGTATGAAACGGGGGTTTCCGGGGCTCCCGGCAACCGCGCCTTAGGGGTAAAACTTGCGAAGATGTTCAATATTCTAGGAGTTGCTCACCGGAATGCCATCTTCGGTCTCCAGGCGGACTGCGCCAGGCCTAGTGACTCGTATTACCCGATAAGGGCCTTCCCACTTCGGTGTCAACTTGTTTGGATTCTTGGGGGATTGGATCCACCGAAGAACAAGGTCGCCTTCCTCAAGGCTTCGGGCGTGAAACTTGCGGCTGTGATAGCGGTGCAAGGCTTGCTGATGTTGAGCAGCTCGCACAACAGCCCAAATATGATCTTCCTCAAGGAGCGTCACATCATCTTGGCACAACTGCTCTTGCTCAAGCTCATCATAAGAGAGCACTCGAGGTGACCCCTATATGAGTTCAGTGGGGAGAACTGCTTCTGCCCTGTATACCAGGGCAAAGGGTGTCTAGCCAGTGGCTCGATTTGGTGTCATGCTGATTGACCAAAGAACCGTCGGCAACTCATCAATCCAACGCCTTCCGTACTTGTGTTGCTTGTCAAAAGTCCTGGTCTTGAGGCCCTGCAGCACTTCTGCCTTCTCCCTCTCAGCCTGGCCGTTACTTCTGGGATGGGCAACAGAAGCAAAACAGACCTTGTTGTCGAGGTCTTGAATGTACTGCATGAAGGTGCAGCTCGTGAACTGCGTGCCGTTGTCGGTGATGACTCTGTTCGGCACACTGAAATGACAGACTAGTCCATTGAAGACCTTGACGGCTAACTGTGTTGTTACCTTTCTCACTGGCTCCACTTCCGGCCACTTTGTGAACTTGTCGATCATGACGTACAAGTACTCAAAGCCCCCGACAGCACGGGGAAAGGGGCCCAATATGTCGAGCCCCCAGACCGAAAATGGCTAGGAAAGAGGGATTGTCTGAAGTGCTTGGGCGGGTTGATGAAGCTTCTTTGAATGGAATTGGCATGCTTCACACTTGGTTACTAGTGCAGTTACATCCTGGAGGGCGGTGGGCCAGAAGAAACCTTGCCGGAATGCTTTGCCGACAAGAGCCCTTGACCCTATGTGGGAGCCACACATGCCTCCATGTTATCTCTACCAACAGCCTCAGTCCGTCCTCTCAAGGAATGCACTTCAATTTCACACCGTTCGGTTTTCTCCTATAGAGGGCATCATCCACAAACTGGGACATGCTGGACCGATGGGCTACTTTCTCTGCTTCTCCTGCTCCTCGGGGAGCTCTCCTGTTTAGAGGAAACAGACGGTGGGTTGTGCCCATGCTGGAGCCTAGGGCTCGACGTTAAGGACTAAAGGCTCATCTTCGGCCGTAAGGGCAGCTGCTTCTATGGCCAGGGCGTGAGGCCCTGCTGAGGGTTGCTGCCCTCCGACAAGCTTGGGGCTCCTGACAACGTCCTTGCCGGCGGCTCCTGGGAACTCAGCGAGAAAGTACCTGCCGGGGCCCGCCTTCCTTCATTTGTTCTGTCCTGCTGATGGTTCAACGGATGGGTGAGTTAACTGAAGCACAAAGGTACTTGGTTCCACAGGCAACTTGAGGGCAGCAATGCCGTTCTCTGCTCGGGGAACATGCTCTGTTTGCAATCCGTCAAAGCGCTCTTCCAACTTCGTCACTTCATCCACATAGGCCTCCATCAACGGGCTCTGGTAGTCCTTGTTTACTTGCTTGACGACGAGTTGCAAATCACCTCTGATGATGAGCTTTCTGATTCCAAGGTCTGCCGCGATCCTGAGACCGGCCAACAACCCCTCGTACTTCGTTGTGTTGTTCGTTGATTTCCCCCAGGGAAAGTGCATCTAGATTATGTACTTGAGGCGCTCTCCGGTGGGCGCGACGAGCAATACGCCGGCACCAACACCTTGGAGTGAGAAAGCTCCATCAAAGTACATAATCCACTCCCTGCTCGTCTCCTTGTCGGGAAGGGTGGCCTCTTGAATCTCCTCGTCGGGCGTTGCGGTCCATTCTTCTATGAACTCCGCCAGGCTCGGCTCTTGATTGTCGAAGTACTTTCAAACTTGAGGCCAAAGCTCGACAGCTCCAACACCCACTCCATAATCCTCCCAGTCGCATCTGGGTTGTGCAAGGTTCGTTGCAACGGGAGGCTCATGACGACAATGATCTCATGTGCTTGGAAATAGTGGCGCAGCTTTCTCAAGGCCATGATGAGGCTAAAAAGTAGCTTCTGCATACTAGAATATCTTGACCTAGCCCCCTGCAAGAGGGAACTGACAAAATAGACTGGGTGCTGCATCATATTCTTCTTCTGTCCTACTTTGCTCATCTGCTCAGACTCCACCTTGCCGAGATCGGGTCTCGCCGGGGGTTCTGTCTTGCCGGCGCCAGACCCTGCTGGGGATGGCCCCGGCCCGCCACCAGATGGCTCCGCTGCTACTGCTGCCTCTTCCTCAAGTTCCCTCTACGCCACCAGCGCGGCACTGACCACTTGATTCGTTGCTGCCAAGTATAGCAGCAACGGCTCTCGCGGTTTGGGTGCGACTAGTATCGGCGTGGAGGAGAGATACCTCTTCAAATCTTGTAGTGCTGCCTCCAGAGTCCACTTTATTGGACCCTCCTTTTTCAAAACTATGAGAAAGGGAGGGCATGCTCAGCAGATTTGGAGATGAATCTACTCAGGGTGGCAACGCAGCCGGCGAGCCTATGGACGTCTTTGACTCGCTTCGGTGCTTCAATCTGCTCGATCGCCTCGATCTTGTCGGCATTTGCTTCAATTCCGCGCCGAGACATGAAGAACCCAATAAGTTTGCCGGACGGGACACCGAACACACAGTTCTCTTGGTTGAGCTTGAGGTTGATCTTACGCAGATTTGCAAATGTTTCTTCTAGGTCTTCTACGAGCGTGGCCCTGTCCTTGGTTTTGACCACTATATCATCCATATAGGCTTCCATATTTCTATGTAGCTGTGGCTCAAAACCAATTTGGACCGCTCGGGCAAACGTCGAACCGACGCTCTTCAGCCTGAAAGGCATCCGTACAAAATAGTATCTGATACGTCTCTAACATATCTATAATTTTTGATTGCTCCATGCTTTTCTTTTGATCTATTTTGGATGTTAATGGGCTTTATTTTACACTTTTATATCATTTTTGGGGCTAACCTACTAACCGGAGGCCCATCACAAATTGATGTTTTTTCCTATTTTAGGGTTTCGACGAAAAAGAATATCAAACGGAGTCCAAACGAAATAAAACCTTCGGGACCGTGATTTTCTCAACAAACGTGATCCAGGAGACTTGGAGTGTGCGTCAAGAAACAAACGAGGCGGCCACGAGGCAGGGGGCGCGCCTACCCCCTGGGCGCGCCTATAACGCCCCAAGACCAGAGCTTCAGATGCCTTCCATGGGTTCTGAGATTTGTCGTGTGATTTGTTTGGTTCGTTGCTTTCGTTTTTGCATCATGTGCATTGCATCATGTCATCTTGCACCTCTTCTTAAAACTCATCCAATTAAATTGTATGGATCTTCGATCCATTTAAACCGAGGGAATTCACATGGTGATTCTCTTTATAACATATCCTCCCAATATTAGGGAGCTATAATAAATATCCCATTAGTTTGGAATTAACCGGAACACACTTGCAAATAATCCTCATGCCTTTTCCACTTCGAGTTTGACCTTCAAATCTTGTCCGCAATTCTTATTACTTTTACCAAGGTTCCTCCAAAAATCCAAACATTTTTGGGCACTGCTAAATCCAAGTCCTAATTCAAACCCATTTGAATTAAATTCAAATGAGTTTGAATTTATATCTTTCGATCATGCCATTTTTAATTTTCTTGGGTCAAACTTATTTTTTGACTCCGAGAAAAATACCCTCCCGCTCAAGCTTCTTCCCTAACCTCTCTTTCTTTTCCTTCTCTTTAATCCTTTCTTGATAAAGAGTTATGAGAGGGAAGAGATCCTAGCCCACCAGGTCGTTTAGGCCCAGCTAGGCCATCCTTCACTGCAGCCCCGACCCATCTTGTTCCACGGTGCCAGGCCTCCCAACCACCAACGCCGGCCCATGGCCAAGGCCCGACCGAACCCTAGCCTCCCTGAGTCCTTCCCCTGCTCCCTCTTCGTCCCTCAGCGCCGCCAGAGACCCGCATCACTCGATCCCATCTCTTCCTCTGTCCGCCGCCTCCGGCTTGACCCTCCTCTCTCGCTCGTCCCCCTCCTCGCGCCAGGGAAGGGAGCTCCCTCGTCCTCGCTGTCCTTCAGCTCATTGTCGCTCCCTTGCCATCTCCGGCGCCGCGCGGGTGAGCGCCACCGCCGGAGCTCCACCCCGTCGGCCGAGAGGCCACGACCAAGATGGAGCCTCCTCTTCGACTTCACGCCAGCAGGAGCCACCGCCCGACCTCCTCCAACGCCGCTGCCTCGCCAGGAGCTGCACCGCTCGGCCCCTCCCGCGCGCCTCCCTTTGGAGCGCCAAGCCGCGACCATGCCTTCCTCTCCTGCACCTCGTCCCATGCCCGCCGTTGCCAGCTGCTACTCTGCCGCGAGCCACCGTACGTCGCAGCTACGCCATTGTGTGGCTCCTCCAGCAACCTCCTGTGAACCTGCCTGCCTCCTTGACCTCCAGGCCACCGCGTCGCCCCCTTCTCTTTGCTGAGGCCGCCACCGGTGCCCAGCGCCTGCCTCTGCCATGGCCTTCCTCCTCCCGTGCCTGCAGCGATGTTGCCCTGCTGCAGCTGCTCTTCCTACGCGCCGCCTTCCTCGCTAAGCCCCGTGGCGTGGCCCTTCTCCGGCAACTAGCGCCCCTGCATGAACGACCACCACCACCCATGCATGCCCCTGGATTCGTCCAAGTCCAATGATGTTTTTGTACAACTACGGTGCGGAGACCAGGACCAGCAAGTCCGCACGGGAGCCCGAACGACTACTTCCACGATGATGCAAGAACAAGTACCCTCGACGTGTTTTTCGCCAAGTACCACAACGCCCGGAGCCCTCGGATATGTCAAGTTTGACTACACTGCAAGATGAAGAATGCCAAGTACCTCTCCGAAAACAAACATGTACCACTATGCCCGGAGGCATCGGATCCGTCAAGTCCAACAAACGACTATGCTCAACTACCCACGACCCCGAACGTCTATGAAAACGGGTACCACTACCGTCGCAGAGATCACGAGAACCTGTACCTACGAACCTGGAGCATGTGAGAACCTCTACCGACTAACTCAGAGCGTGTACGACGACCGTTGTCGAAGACCCGTACCTCTATCGCTTCCCGAACATGAACGAGCATTTCCTCTTTGACTCGTGAACCACTAATTCCACCACCATTGTCGAGGGCCGATAGTACCACTACTTCTACTACCGTCGCAGAACGACTACTTCCTCTACTTCCCTCGTTGAACCCGAACCGTCCGGAGATGCACGCTTCAAAGGTATAACCCCGAGACGACCGTCCGAGAACGATTGCTTGTGTTGTATGAGATGCACCCTTTGTCTGCACCGTGTCTGTAGTGTCTCTCACTTCCGTGCCATCGACTTGTGGGAACCTGGTATCCGGGAGCACCCTATCATCTTGCATGACACACTCACACCCACTTCCTTTTGCACCGGTATCCCTGTGAGCTACCGGATCATCGGAATGTTGCCGTGGCATCATTTTCGGATTGGTTGCCATGGCACCCCTTTCGTTTCCGCCACGATGACAAATGCCTCATAACTTATCATGTCAACATTTTCATAAATACTGCATAAAACTTGCACATGTCATTCGCATCATGATAATAACATTTAAATGTTTAAAATTATTGTTGCACCAAATTGCTAAATGCATACGGGGATTTACCGAAATTGTTGTTTGTTATTTCCGGCCTCATTTAGACTTACCTAAATGTTTAGTTTACTTATGCTCCACCTCTTGCCATGTTTAAACAACATTTAATTTTGTTGAGTAGTTTAAACGGGAGAGAACTAAATAATTAAATGCGGTGTTTCGTCAATGCAACTCGTTGCATATTGAGCTCCACTTAACTTGTAGTTTTGCTTGTGCACTTTGCCATGCCTCATTAAATCGGACATGCATCATACTTGGTTGTGCCCATGCCATGATTATGTGAGGGTCATTTACCATGTTGTTTGCTTCTTTCCGGTGTTGCTTCTCCGGGTTAGTTCCGATAACGTCGCGTTTGTGAGGATTCGTTCAACTACGCCCGTTTGTCTTCTTCATGGACTCGTTCTTCTTCCTTGCGGGATTTCAGGCAAGATGACCATACCCTCGAAATCACTTATATCTTTGCTTGCTAGTTGTTCGTTCTATCGCTATGGCGTGCTTCCTACCACTTGTTATATCATGCCTCTCATATTGCCATGTCAAGCCTCTAACCCACCTTCCTAGTAAACCATTGTTTGCCTATGTTATCGCTTGTGCTCAGCCGCTCTTATAGAGTTGCTAGTTCCAGGTGAAGATGAAGTTTGTTCCATGTTGGAACATGGATATGTTGGGATATCACAATATCTCTTATTTAATTAATGCATCTATATACTTGGTAAAGGGTGGAAGGCTCGGCCTTATGCCTGGTGTTTTGTTCCACTCTTGCCGCCCTAGTTTCCGTCATACCAGTGTTATGTTCCTTGATTTTGCATTCCTTACGCGGTTGGGTGTTATGGGAACCCCTTGACAGTTCACTTTGAATAAAACTCCTCCAGCAAGGCCCAACCTTGGTTTTACATTTTCCTAACAACCTAAGCCTTTCTCCCTTGGGTTTCCGGAGCCCGAGGGTCATCTTTATTTTAACCCCCCAGGCCAGTGCTCCTCTGAGTGTTGGTCCAAACTAGAGCCCCTTGCAGCGCCACCTCGGGGAAACTTGAGGGTTGGTTTTAGTTGTACGGACTGCTCATCCGGTGTGCCCTGAGGACGAGATATGTGCAGCTCTTATCGGGATTTGTCGGCACATTCGGGCAGCTTTGTTGGTCTTGTTTTACCATTGTCGAAATGTCTTGTAACCGGGATTCCAAGTCTGACCGGGTCTTCCTAGGAGAAGGAATATCCTTCGTTGACCGTGAGAGCTTGTGATGGGCTAAGTTGGGACACCCCTGCAGGGTATAAACTTTCGAAAGCCGTGCCCGCGGTTATGTGGCAGATGGGAATTTGTTAATATCCGGTTGTAGAGAACTTGACACTTGACTTAATTAAAATGCATCAACCGCGTGTGTAGCCGTGATGGTCTCTTTTCGGTGGAGTCCGGGAAGTGAACACGGTTTTGGAGTTATGTTTGTGCGTAAGTAGTTTCAGGATCACTTCTTGACCGTTGTGTTGCTTTTCTTCTCGCTCTTATTTGCGTATGTTAGCCACCATATATGCTTAGTGCTGTAGCTCCACCTCATTACCCTATCCTACCCATAAGCTTAAATAGTCTTGATCTCGCGGGTGTGAGTTTGCTGAGTCCTCGTGACTCACAGACACTTCCAAACAGTTGCATATGCCGATGATACCAGTGCAGGTGACGCAACCAAGCTCAAGTGGGAGCTTGATGAAGATGTTGATCGTTGTTTTGCATCTTTTTTGGTTGATCAGTAGTGGAGCCCAGTTGGGACGATCGGGGAACTAACATTTGGGGTTGTCTTCTTTTATTTTGGTTCCGTAGTCGGACCTTGATTGTATTCTGGATGATGTATGTTTAACTTGTATTTGTGTGAAGTGGCGTTGTAAGCGAACTCTTTATCCCTTTCTTATTCAGTACATGGGATTGCGTGAAGAGTACCCCTCTTGCGACAAAACCACAATGCGGTTATGCCTCTAAGTCGTGCCTCGACACGTGGGAGATATGGCCGCATCGTGGGTGTTACAAGTTGGTATCAGAGCCTTCCCCGACTTAGGAGCCCCCTGCTTGATCGAATCGCTGACGTTGTTGAGTCTAGAACAAAATGTTTTGAGTCTTAGGATTATATATATCGGAGAGTAGGATTCTTTTTACTCCTCAGTCCCTTCGTCGCTCTGGTGAGGCCTCCTAACGTAGAGTTTTGACTCTTCTCTCTTCACATTTCACGATTTTTTTTGGATCACGCGGGTATCTTGGAATCGTTCCGATAGTCTTGTGACGAGAACATTGTTCTTGGTGCCTCATGACATTTAGGGTTTGTGGCAGTGTCCCGGGGAGTTGAGCTCCGAGGTGTTGTCGTCACAATTTTATCATTGCAGTTCTGGAATACCTGAGTTCGCCGACATCGAAAATCTCTTTTATGCAGTTGTTGGTGAGATAACCTCGACGCCACCCAGTACTGGGGTGGGAGTTCGGGAGTATTTCCATAACTCGTATAATGGATGCTTTTGGAAGGTTGAGGTACATGATTTCCGAAGGTTTCTTGGTTATGTGTTGAAGGATGGATACAACTGGATGTAGGAATTGTTAGTTTGGGTGAGATATTATGCTTCCCTTGTATCCCCAACACCTGATTGCATAACCAGAAAGTTTGGGGAGTTTATAAGTGGGAATTCAAGTAGCTCCTAGAATATCTTTCCAACAGACACATGATATGATATGGGATCTATCATATGTTTGTTTCCGACTTATTCTGCAAGCCAATCCTTTGTTTTTGTTTTGGTTTGTGGAATTCGAGTTGCTTCAATGTCAAGTGTTGATTCCATACCTTTCCTAAGCGGTGTTCTCATACTTCTATGTGAATACCAATCCTTCTTGATAATTGAGATTGTCATGTCAATCCTTTTTCAATGGGCGTGTTTCTCTTCAAGTGGATCCGATCATTTTCAACATCCGCAAGATCAACTCAAAGTCTTCTCAACGTTGTTCGTTTCATCCGTTCCCAAGTTGTCTTTGTTTTTCCCGCCCTCCCACCCTTTTTATTCAAGGACTCATATATCTTAATCAAGCATCCATTTTTATTGCTGTGAAGTCTCTTCATTATTTTGCTTCAATGTTTTTATCCGGTGATTCTCAGGAAGATGCTAAGGAAGCTACAAGTTCAACATTATCCGTTCTATTTTCTTCTCCGGTGGATTCATTTCAAGCTTTGTTGATCATATCCTTTTTCCTCGTTTCAAATATTTTTCCATACCGGTGTACTTCGTAATTTTTCACTTCTTGTTATTCATTTGTTCCGGAGTGCTTAAGATTATCTCAAAAGATTCAAGTTTCTATTCTTAATCCTTTCTAGCTATTTCGAGGTTGTTATCTCATTCAAACCATTTAATTCAACCGGAGCAATCTCCTTTTCAAGTAATCGTTCAATGGTGTATCTTTTGAGTGGGCCCTAACCCACAGGTCTTTTTCCAGGATCTTACCTAACTCTTCTTTTTCCGAAGCTACTCTCAAATTCTTCTCCAAGTTTGACGTAAGAATGAATTATCATCAGTCATATGCATTTCTCCACGACCTTTCAAATTCTTTTCATCTTTGGCTCAACCTTTCCTCTTTTAATCCTTCCAGAGTGCCTCAACAATTCATGGTGGTGTTTCTCATCGTCATTCTCTGCATTTGAAGACTGAAGAAGTATTTCCTCTAAATCTTGGTCCGTTCTCTCGAAGATTCATGGTTCTAGCCTTATGCCATCCCATCATAATTATTTTCTATTGTGAGAATTCTTTCCACCCATCTGGAGCAATTCAGGAGTCTTTTGAATTTGATTCTCCGTAGCCCATCATCTCAGAATTATTCATTCTCAGCGTGTAGCTATCGTTCTCCAAATCTTACAGGTGCATCGTTCAAGTATTCTCTAGTCCGCTCGTGATATCTTGGTTCTCATGTATCCAAATCCCCCAAAGTTTCTTCATTTGTTCTCAAATTCTTCCCGGTGAATTGTGTCTTTTCTACTTTCATTTTCAATTCTTATGGTGGTTTGTTCAAGAGTTCTCTTCCTTGGTTATCATATCAATTTATTTGTTCTTTCCAAATCCCACCAGTGGTTTATTGAAGTTCTTCTCAAGTTTGTACTATATCTCTCCTTAATCCTTTCCAATGGGAATGAGTAGTATGCCAAATCCGTTGCTTGTCATCAATTTAATTGATGAAGGATAAGCATAATGTAATTATTATTATTGTTTCATCCAAGTGATTAATTCCTTATTCCGGAGGTTCATCAAAATTCTTGATTTCTTTTGTTCATCTTTCTTTTCCGAGTTCCAAGCTCTCTCAATTATCTCGTCAGGAAGATCCATCTGAATCATCGCAAGGCTTCACCTTGTGTTCTCAACTCCTCTTTCTTTATATCATCCTTTTATTATCGGAGTTCTTTTCAGCTTCATCTTGCATTCCGAAGTGTAATTCTTTCTCTCTTATTATTTGAGGTGGTGTTATGTCATTCTTGATAATTTTCCCTTCGTGTTTCATGTTTCACAAGTTGTTAGGAATGAGATATTTAAATCCATCATTTTCTCTTTGTTCAAGAGACCTTTTCAACCAATCAACCTTTTTTTGTTGGAGTTAGATTGAGTTATATTTCACCTAAAGCTTTCCCTAAGGATTGTTGCTATTTATGGTGCTTATAAATGACCCAAGTTCTTCATTTATCCTCTCGGTGAAATAAGTTTCTTGTCTCCTTGTTGATATCAATCCAATTTATTTGTTTTCCGTAGTGGCAGAATTTCACCTCAAATTTTGAGAAGTTTTTCCATAAGCCCACTACAAGCATTTTTGTTTCGTTGTTAGTTTTCCAACAACTCCATTTGACCCTTCTCCTAAAGATGCTTTTCAAGCTCATTTGTGGTAGAAGTTGGCATTTTCTTCTCCATTCTTATTCCAATGATCTATCTTCTATTCTTTCTTCTGGAGACATTGTGATGTTTCTCTCTTCATTCATCATCTAGATTTCTCGGGATTGTGTTCCTTTTGTGCTTATCCATTTAACCGGAGTGTGGTGTTCTCCTTTCAAGTTCTTTTCATCTTATCAAGTTTTCCTTCTCTTTTCTACCAGAGTGCTGTCCAAATTATATCATTCTTATTCCTTCCAAATATTGTTTTGACCGGAGTGGTTTCAATATCTATCTTGTCACTTAACCTCTGGGTTCTCGTCGTATCCCATGTTCCTCTTATCTAACGGAGTGTTCGCAATCCTGTTCATCTCCATTATATTCTTTCTTTCGATTTGTTCAACCTCGCAAGGTTCTTTGGTTTCACTCATTTGTCAAAGAAGCAACTTAGTTTTACCTCTTCCCCTTCCTCTTCCGTTTCCCTCCGGTGCCATACTAGATCTCGGGACGAGATCCTCTTGTAGTGGTGGAGTGTTGTAACGCCCCAAGACCGGAGATTCAGATGCCTTCCATGGATTCCGAGATTCTTCGTGTGATTTGTTTGGTTCGTTGCTTTCGTTTTTGCATCATGTGCATTGCATCATGTCATCTTGCACCTCTTCTTAAAACTCATCCAATTAAATTGTATCGATCTTCGATCCATTTGAACCGAGGGAATTCACATGGTGATTCTCTTTCTAACATATCCTCCCAATATTAGGGCGCTATAATAAACATTCCATTAGTTTGGAATTAACCGGAACACACTTGCAAATAATCCTCATGCCTTTTCCACTTCGAGTTTGACCTTCAAATCTTGTCCGCAATTCTTATTACTTTTACCGAGGTTCCTCCAAAAATCCGAACATTTTTGGGCACTGCTAAATCCAAGTCCTAGTTCAAACCCATTTGAATTAAATTCAAATGAGTTTGAATTTATATCTTTCGATCATGCCATTTCTAATTTTCTTGGGTCAAACTTATTTTTTTGACTCCGAGAAAAATACCCTCCTGCTCAAGCTTCTTCCCTCTTTCTTTTCCTTCTCTTTAATCCTTTTTTGTTAAAGAGTTATGAGAGGGAAGAGATCCCAGCCACCAGGTCGTTTAGGCCCAGCTAGGCCATCCTTCACTGCAGCCCCGACCCATCTTGCTTCACGGTGCCAGGTCTCCCAACCACCAACGCCGGCCCATGGCCAAGGCCCAACCAAACCGTAGCCTCCTTGAGTCCTTCCCTCGCTCCCTCTTCGTCTCTCATTGCCGCGAGAGACCCGCATCGCTCGATCCCATCTTTTCCTCTATCCGCCGTCTCCTGCTCGACCCTCCTCTCTCGCTCGCCCCCTCCTCGCGCCAGGGAAGGGAGCTCCCTCGTCCTTGCCGTCCTTCAGCTCATCGTCGCTCCCTTGCCATCTCCGGCGCCACACGGGTGAGCGCCACCGCCGGAGCTCCACCCCGCCGGCCGACGAGGCCACGACCAAGCTGGAGCCTCCTCTCCGCCTTCGCGCCAGCAGGAGCCACCGCCCGACCTCCTCCAACGCCGCTGCCTCGCCAGGAGCTGCACCACTCGGCCCCTCCCGCGTGCCTCCTTTTGCAGCGTCAGGCCGCGACCATGCCTTCCTCTCCTGCACCTTGTCCCATGACCGCCGTTGCCAGCTGCTACTCTGTAGCGAGCCACCGTACGTCGCAGCTACGCCGTTGTGTGGTGCCACCAGCAACCTCCCGCCAACCCGTCTGCCTCCTTGACCTCCAGGCCACCCCGTCGTGCCCTTCTCTTTGCTGAGGCCGCCACCGGCGCCCCAAGCGCCTAGCGCCTGCCTCTGCCATGGCCTTCCTCCTCCCATGCCTGCAGCGATGTTGCCCTGCTGCAGCTGCTCTTCCCGCGCGCCATGCTACGTCTCGAGCTAGCGTTGGTTTTCCCCGAAGAGGAGGGGGTGATGCAGCACAATAGCGTAAGTATTTCCCTCAGTTTTTGAGAACCAAGGTATCAATCCAGTAGGAGGTCACGCACAAGTCCCTCGTACCTGCACAAAACGGTAGCAACTCGCAACCAACGCTTAGGGGTTGTCAATCCCTTCACGGTCACTTACGAGAGTGAGATCTGATAGAGATAATATTTTTGGTATTTTTGGTATAAAGATGCAAAGTAAAAAGTAAAAGCAAAACAAGTAAAATAAAGTAATGGAGATTGATATGATGAGAATAGACCCGGGGGCCATAGGTTTCACTAGTGGCTTCTCTCAAGAGCATAGATATTCTATGGTGGGTGAACAAATTACTGTTGAGCAATTGATAGAATTTAGCATAGTTATGAGGTTATCTAGGTATGATCATGTATATAGGCATCACGTCCGTGACAAGTAGACCGACTCCTGCCTGCACCTACTACTATTACTCCACTCATCGACCGCTATCCAGCATGCATCTAGAGTATTAAGTTAAAAAACAGAATAACGCCTTAAGCAAGATGACATGATGTAGAGGAATAAATTCATGCAATATGATAAATACCCCATGTTGTTATCCTTGATGGCAACAATACAATACGTGCCTTGCAACTCTTTCTGTCACTGAGTAAGGACACCGCAAGATTGAACCCAAAGCTAAGCACTTCTCCCATTGCAAGAACTACCAATCTAGTTGGCCAAACCAAACGGATAATTCGAAGAGACTTGCAAAGATAACTCAATCATACATAAAAGAATTCAGAGAAGATTCAAATATTATTCATAGATAAGTTGGATCATAAACCCACAATTCATCGGTCTCAACAAACACACCGCAAAAAGAAGATTACATCGAATAGATCTCCACGAGAGAGGGGGAGAACATTATATTGAGATCCAAAAAGAGAGAAGAAGCCATCTAGCTACTAGCTATGGACCCAAAGGTCTGAAGTAAACTACTCACACTTCATCGGAAGGGCTATGGTGTTGATGTAGAAGCCCTCCGTGATGGATGCCCTCTCCGGTGGAGCTTCGGAACAGGCCCCAAGATGGGATCTCGTGGATACAGGAAGTTGCGGCGGTGGAATTAGGTTTTTGGCTCCTTCTCTGGTCTAATGGGGGTACGTAGGTATATATAGGAGGAAGGAGCACGTCGGTGGAGCTCCGAGGGGCCCACAAGGCAGGGGGCACGCCCAGGGGGGCGCCCTCCACCCTCGTGACCTCCCCGGAAACTTCTTGGAGTAGGGTCCAAGTCTCCTGGATCACGTTCGGTGAGAAGATCACGTTCCCGAAGGTTTCATTCCGTTTGGACTCCGTTTGATATTCTGTTTCCTCGAAATACTGAAATAGGCAAAAACAGCAATTCTGGGCTGGGCCTCCGGTTAATAGGTTAGTCCCAAAAATAATATAAAAGTGGAAAATAAAGCCCAATATAGTCCAAAACAGTAGATAAAGTAGCATGGAGCAATAAAAAATATAGATACGTTGGAGACGTATCAGGCATCCCTGTGGCGACCCGACCCGAATGGATCAAGTCGACTGTGCTCCGGTGTCATCCCTGGATCAGTAATGCTGACACCACATAGTACATCGAAGGATTTATAGCAGAGTGGCAATCACACACTTATTACATCGTTGTCTCAAAGAGAACTTATTACAATAAATATGGCTTAAGGCCATATAATAACGATAACAGCGGAAGACTCGGAAGATAAATGGGTCCATCAACTCCAACGGCATCACTGAGTATAGAACCACGACCTAAAAGCACCTTACTCGTCGTCTGAAAAGTCTGCACCATGAAAGTTGTAGCCCGAAAATGGGTCAGCACATGGAATATGCTGGCAAAGTAACACATAGAGAGTAATGGAATGAAATAGCTATACTACATGCATATATGGCTGGTGGAAAGCTCTATGGTTATAGATTTTGCGTAAAGCCAGTTTTTCCCTACTGCAAAGGAATAAATTTATTTAACTATCATGGTAGTTGTTAAACATCGAAAATGGTTAACAGCATTCCGATCCCAATTAAGTGAACAATTAAACCCAACAATATTAATTAGAAGTAACATGATGAGATTCACATGATATTCAAGTACTAGATACTCAAGTTGTCCATAACCGGGGACACGGCTAATCATGATTAGTTTGTACACTCTGCAGAGGTTTGCGCACTTTTCCCACAAGACTCGATCGCCTCCGTTTGGTTTCTCGCACTACAGGATGTTTGAGAAGACGGATGATCGAGACATAGTCTTTCAGAAGCGCTAGCACCTTACATGTGGGTAGACCGTACCACCTATAACCCCTACATCTGCTAGTCTACCCATAAGAGTTCGCACGACTTAGTCAACTATGCCAGAGCCCATAATAGCTTGTGGCTGCACACGGAAGTTACTAGCATGAATGATCTTATGATCCCTTTGAGCCTGGGTGGCGGTCCAAAATAAAACAGGCAAGTCCTGATAGACATCAGGTGCCTCAATCCACCCAGATGTGTGTTTAAGTTGCCACCTTAGATAAACCATTAAAATTATCAACTCACATCTGTCATGGATATCACTCACCCAATCCACGTCTACTAGCATAGCATGGCATAATAAGCAAACGTAGAAGTAACTCCCAAAGGTTTCATAATAATACAGGTGATAGGTACTACCTCATCTACTTCCCATCCCACAATTTAATTAGATCCTAATCATGCAATGTGAGAGGATTAATCTAATGCAATAAAATATGGGTTGTAGAAAAGGTATGGTCAAAGTGTTACTTGCCTTGCTGATGATCCGCGAGACCTAGGGTTTCGAAGTAACAAGCGGCGCAATCCGGGTGATCTATCGCAGACAAACAACAAGCACACAATAAGTACTCAACTAATGCACAGGTAAAACTCGAACAAGAGAACGAACTAGAAAGTTCAACTTAAGAACTCCGGTTGCAAAGAAAGAACGAACGGAACAGACGACGGAAAAACAAACGGCGGAAGAAAACAACTCGGTTCTAGCAAGTTGAAACTAGGTCAAATTTTACTGTAGCAAAGGCTCGTTCAAGTTGATTAGACGGAACGGTGGTTTTGAAACGAAACTCCAGGCGCTTGAATCACCTGATTCCGATAAACGAGCGAGAAGAAAGACTAGAACGAAGATCGGATCTGAGATCACGATCACGGAACAAAGACGCGGAATAAATCAGACGAGAAAGAAAACGAAGAACGGTTAAACGAATGGACGTTCGTTAACCGGGAACTATCGGTGATCACGTTCGTTGAGACGAACGGTCCGAAAGAAGAACGAAAACCGATCTAGGGTTTCGGAAAAGACCGAAACAAAAACGAAAGAAAACCGGAACGGTTTAGAAGAAAAACTGAACTGAGGGGAGAAAAAGAGACGCGGCGCAGGACAACCTCGGCGAGGCTCCGGCGAACGGCGGCGACGGCGGCTATAGGGCGGCGGCGGCTATAGGGCGGCGGCGGCGGGTGAGGGGCGCGGGGTGGGGCGCGGCTAAGGAGGAGAGGGGCTTGGGATTGATGTGAGGAGAGGGGGGGGGGGTTTGGGGTGTATTTATATAGGTGGGGGGGATTACTTGGGGTAGGGGGCAAGCAAAAGAGGGAAAACAAAACAAGGAAAGGGGGGGCTAACCGGCCTAGAGTCCCTCTGGGACTCGGCCTAGAGCGAGGGAGGCGGCGGCCTGGCGCTGCGCCTGGCGCGCGCGCTGGCTGGGCCTTTGGCCCGGCTGGCCTTGGTCCCTTTTTTTTAACTGGATTCGCGCGCAGAAAAACAAAAGAAAACTAAACTAAACGAACTCCAAAATTACTAAAGTAAATTTTCCCCGACTCCTAAAAATGAGTCGAACAAAATGAACTTTACTCCGGACCTAGAATGCAATTTTTTGAAAACGCGCATTTTTCCCTATCCAAATAAAAAGCAAACAAACACCGAAAACCAAAATTTGATTTATTCATTAGATCTTCATTTTTTTCCTAAATTTTTGGAAAAGTCATATTATTTCCCTCTCTCATATTTGATATTGGGAAAATAATTGAAGATGAAATAAATAAATCAAATGATCCTCTTTTCCAAAATTTGAGAAAACTCTCAAATATGAAAATAACGAAATCTCCAACTCTCTCCGAAGGTTCTTGAGTTGCGTGAAATTTCTAGGATCAACCAAAATGCATGAAAATATGATATGCATGATGATCTAATGTATAACATTCCAAATTGAAAATTTGGGATGTTACAAACCTACCCCCCTTAAGATGAATCTCGCCCTCGAGATTCGGGTTGGCTAGAAAATAGGTGAGGGTGGTCCTTGAGAAAATCTTCTTCTCTTTCCCAGGTGACTTCATCCTCTGAGTGGTGGTTCCACTGAACTTTGCAAAACTTGATAACCTTGCTGCGGGTAACTCTGCTGGCATAATCGAGAATCTTGACTGGCTTCTCCTCATACGTTAAGTCGTCCTTCAACTGAATCGCTTCGAGTGGCGCAGTATCTCTTAGCGGTACCTCCGCCATCTCGGCATGACATTTCTTCAGCTGAGAAACATGGAATACATCATGAACTCCTGACAGCTCCTCTGGTAATTCCAACTTATAAGTGACTTCTCCCATACGTTGCAAGATCTTGTACGGTCCAACGAAATGCGGTGCTAACTTTCCCTTAACTCCAAAGCGCTTAACTCCTCGAAGTGGGGATACTCGGAGATAAACTCTGTCTCCGGTTTCGTAAATTGTCTCCTTGCGTTTAGAATCTGCGTAGCTCTTCTGCCTGGACTGGGCTACCTTGAGCCTATCGCGAATCAACTTAACTTTCCGTTCAGACTCCTTAATCAAATCTGGTCCAAAGAATTGACGGTCTCCAACTTCATCCCATGACTACGGTGTCCTGCACCTCCTTCCGTATAAAGCTTCGAAAGGTGCCATCTTCAAACTGGTTTGGTAACTGCTGTTATAAGAAAACTCCGCATACGGCAAGTTATCGTCCCAGCTAGATCCATAATCTAGTGCACAAGCTCTCAGCATATCTTCCAAAATCTGATTGACTCTCTCGGTCTGTCCATCTGTCTGCGGATGAAAAGCTGTGCTGAACTCCAGTCTGGTTCCTAATGTTTCATGCAACTGATTCCAAAACTTTGAGGTAAATTGAGTTCCTCTATCTGATACGATACTCCTCGGAACTCCATGCAAACAAATGATCCTAGTCATGTATATCTTTGCCAACTTAGCACTGGTGTAAGTGGTCTTAACTGGAATAAAATGTGCTACCTTCGTCAAACGATCAAGTACTACCCATATCGAATCATAGCCTAATTTTGTCCTGGGTAGTCCTGTGATAAAATCCATGCCTATCTTATCCCACTTCCATTCGGGTATCGGCAATGGTTGTAACAATCCTGCTGGCTTCTGATGCTCTGCCTTTACTCTCTGACATACGTCACAAACTGCTACATATGCTGCAATATCCTTCTTCATTCCGGTCCACCAGAATGTTTCCTTCAAATCCAAATACATCTTGGTATTCCCTGGGTGAATCGAATACGGTGAATCATGTGCCTCTTGCAAAATCAACTTCCTGATCTCCGGGTCATTTGGCACATAAACACGGTCCTCAAACCATAAGGTATCGTGCTCATCCTCACGAAATCCCTTTGCTTTTCCTTCGCTCAATTTCTCCTTTATAGAAGCAATCTCCTTGTCAGATTTCTGAGCTTCTCTGATTTTATCCATCAATGTTGACTGAATCTCCAATGCTGCTACATAGCCTCTCGGAACTATTTCCAAACATAGCTCACGAAGGTTTTCTGCTAACTCCTTGGGTATTTTCCCCGTCACTATGGTGTTGACATGGCTCTTACGGCTCAATGCGTCAGCTACCACATTAGCTTTTCCGGGATGGTAATGCAATCTCATGTCATAATCCTTGATGAGCTCCAACCATCTCCTTTGTCTGAGGTTCAACTCCTTCTGCGTGAAAATGTACTTCAAACTCTTGTGATCCGTGTACACCTCACAATGATTTCCAATGAGGAAATGTCTCCACGTTTTCAATGCATGCACTACGGCTGCTAACTCCAAATCATGCGTGGCATAATTCAACTCATGAGGCTTCAGTTGTCGTGAAGCATACGAAACAACTCTTCCTTCTTGCATAAGCACTGCTCCAAGTCCTCGACGTGAAGCGTCGCAATACACCTCATAATCCTTGGTCTGATCTGGTAAAATCAATACTGGTGAGGTAACCAAACGTTTCTTCAACTCCTGGAAACTAGCCTCACACTCCTCAGTCCATTTGAACTTAGTATCCTTCTTCAACAATTCAGTCATAGGCTTTGCAATCTTTGAAAAGTTCTCAATGAATCTCCGGTAGTATCCTGCGAGCCCAAGAAAACTCCGGATCTCTCCAACTGTTGTTGGTGATTCCCATTCGGTTACGGTCTCAACCTTAGTGGGGTTAACTGCTATACCTTCTCCGGATATAACGTGTCCGAGGAATCCAACTTCCTTCAACCAAAACTCACATTTGCTGAATTTGGCGTATAACTGATGTTCCCTTAGTTTCTCCAAAACCAAACGCAAATGTTCCTTATGCTCCTCTTCATTCTTTGAATAAACCAGGATGTCATCAATGAACACTACGGCAAACTTATCCAAAAACTCCATAAACACTTTGTTCATCAGGTTCATAAAATAGGCAGGTGCGTTAGTCAATCCAAATGACATAACGGTATACTCATACAGTCCATATCTCGTGGTGAATGCTGTCTTAGGTATGTCCTGCTCTCGAATCTTCAACTGATGGTACCCTGATCGCAAATCGATCTTGGAAAACACTTTAGCTCCTTGCAACCGATCAAACAGATCATTAATCATTGGCAGTGGGTACTTGTTCTTGATGGTTACTTCATTCAATCCCCGATAATCTACAACCATCCTTAATGATCCATCCTTATTTTCCACTAGAAGTACGGGTGATCCCCAAGGCGAAGAACTTGGGCGAATGTAACCTTTATCCAATAACTCTTTAATCTGATTCTTAATTTCCACCAAATCCTTTGCTGGCATCCGGTACGGTCGCTTCGATATTGGGCCTGTACCTGGCAATAACTCAATCAAAAACTCAATGTCTCTATCCGGTGGCATGCCTGGTAATTCCTCAGGAAATACATCAGGAAAATCCTTTACCACTGGTACTTCTTCTTGCACAACTCCTGTTAGGCAGTTTACTTGTGTCCTGTTTGGCACATGCCGGGATACATACTTGATCCTTCTCCCTTCTGGTGTGGTCAGCAAAATTGACTTACTAGCACACTCAATATTCCCTTTATACTTTGATAACCAATCCATGCCTAATATCACATCCAATCCTTGAGATTCCAATACTATTAGGTCTGAGGGAAAAACATAGTTACCAATCCTTAATGGTAACCGATCACACCATAAACTTGCCACATACTCTGCTCCTGGCGAGGTTACTAACATGGGTGACCTAAGGGCTTGGGTTGGCAGGTTATATTTATCCACAAATCCCCTTGATATGTATGAATGCGATGCACCAGTGTCAAAAAGAACAAGTGCGGTAAATGACTTAACCAAAAACTTACCGATTACTGCATCGGGCTGATCTTCAACCTCCTCCACATTAACGTGGTTCACCTGTCCCCTATTGAAAGGGTTCGTCTTCTTCCCAGAGCTTCCATTGCCATTTCCATTATGGCCTTCAGGACATTCATTGGCATAATGTCCGGTCTTGGAACACTTGAAACAGGTGACTTGACTCAGGTCTCTCTTGGTTGGGGTCGATGGGGTGGTCCGGTTCTGGCCGTTGCTTCCTCCATTCCCATTACCATTATTGTGGCCATTATGGTTGTGCGAACTACCTCCTCCATGGGTATGCTGAAACTGAAATCCCGGTTTAGGGGCAAAACGGGGCTTCTGCTGGGCTCCAGAGTTATACTTCCCCTGTCCATATTTCCTCTTGCGGTTCTCAATCTGCTGTTGCTTCCCTTCAATCATGATGGCACGATCTACCAACTCCTGGTAGTTGTTGAAACTCGCTACCATCAATTTCATGCTTAATTCATCATTCAGTCCTTCCAGAAACTTCTCCTGCTTAGCTGCATCTGTACCAACGTCATCTGGGGCATAACGTGCTAACTTGCTGAAGTCGTCAACGTACTGGCCAACTGTCCTTCCTCCTTGGCATAAGTTGCGAAACTCACGCTTCTTCATGGCCATAGCTCCTGCTGAAACATGGGCAGTGCGGAAAGCTTGCTGAAACTGATCCCATGTGACAGTGTCAATTGGGTAAGTGGCTGTGAAATTCTCCCACCATGCTGCCGCGGGTCCGTCAAGCTGGTGAGCGGCAAACTTCACTTTCTCACCATCCGTGCATCCTGCAGTGGTCAACTCCCTTCCTATCTTGCGGAGCCAATCGTCTGCTACTATTGGCTCGGTGCTACTGGAAAACACCGGCGGATTTAGCCTAAGGAAACGGGCTAAGTGGTCAACAGGTGGTGGTGGTGGTGGGTTGTTGTTGTTGTTCTGCTGGTTCTGGACTAACATCTGCATCAATTGATTCTATTGCTGGATCAACTGAGTGAGCTCCGGTGGGAAATCCATTGTCACGTCTCAGAGGCATCTGAGGGTTTAGAAAAGACGAGAATTAAGAATAGAGTGAGGTCTAAAGGGAAAACACTACCCCAATGCACATGAGCAAATGCACACAAAATCACTTCATTCAATCAAACAAGGGCTTACAATCGGTCTAAAACTATCGCAAAAGTGCTCGACTATAATGTTTACATGGGGGAATACTACTACTATCTGGTGGTCATCTAGAAATTTGAACCGGTGGAAGACTCCATGATATCTGCTCCAGCTTCGTCTTCAAAGTCGGGTTCACTGGGATCCGAATCGGTGTCGTCGATGATGACGTAGTTGTCCGGACATGCGACGTACATGTCTTCCTTCCTGGATGCTAACTTCCCCTTGAGTTCTTCAATCTCCTGCTTAAGATCGCCATTGTGTCTTGCTAGAGCTACGATTTTGTCCATGTAGTCCTTGCGTGTAGACTTCAGTTCTCCTTCTAGCTCGATGATCCTTGCCTTCGCATTCTTCAACTCTATCATATCATTGCACATCTGGTTCTCGCGTCGAATGTGCTGTTTTAACTCCTGGATGAAAGATGCAATGGATCTATCCTTCTTGGTGCTGACTAACTCCCATTGTTCATCTCGGCGTCCGCAAATCTAGTAGTTAGTGTCCTTGAGGTCTTCTTGATAAACTTCTCCAATGCGTCCTATGGTGATATGAGCTGCCATGCTCTTTCCCAGACTCCAGGTTGGTGCATTGAAAACACTATCTATAGGCTTCGTGATTGGCGCGAATGTTCTTCCCGGAACGTGAGCTTGAATCTTCCAGCGCTCCTCTTCAGGCAGAGTGGCGTTGAAGGTTCCCGTGAAGCTTGGTAATCCGATATTCAGGTACTTGGTGACTTCCTTCAGGTGAAATCCAAATGGTGTGCCTTCATCCGGTTGGGCGTACTTAATCTTCGCGTTCGTCATCCTAAAAGGGTAGAAAAGATGAGGAGTTAGAAAATGAGAAGAGAATGGTGATCTATGGCTTTAACTTAGTGGTCGTGTCCTACAGTCAGCGTGTGCTCTGATACCATCTCTGTGGCGACCCGACCCGAATGGATCAAGTCTACTATGCTCCGGTGTCATCCCTGGATCAGTAATGCTGACACCACACAGTACATCGAAGGATTTATAGCAGAGTGGCAATCACACACTTATTACATCGTTGACTCAAAGAGAACTTATTACAATAAATATGGCTTAAGGCCATATAATAACGATAACAGCGGAAGACTCGGAAGATAAATGGGTCCATCAACTCCAACGGCATCACTGAGTATAGAACCACGACCTAAAAGCACCTTACTCGTCGTCTGAAAAGTCTGCAACATGAAAGTTGCAGCCCGAAAACGGGTCAGCACATGGAATATGCTGGCAAAGTAACACATAGAGAGTAATGGAATGAAACAGCTATACTACATGCATATATGGCTGGTGGAAAGCTCTATGGTTATAGATTTTGCGTAAAGCCAGTTTTTCCCTACTGCAAAGGAATAAATTTATTTAACTATCATGGTATTTGTTAAACATCGAGAATGGTTGACAGCATTCCGATCCCAATTAAGTGAACAATTAAACCCAACAATATTAATTAGAAGTAACATGATGTGATTCACATGATATTCAAGTACTAGATACTCAAGTTGTCCATAACCGGGGACACGGCTAATCATGATTAGTTTGTACACTCTGCAGAGGTTTGCGCACTTTTCCCACAAGACTCGATCGCCTCCGTTTGGTTTCTCGCACTACAGGATGTTTGAGAAGACGGATGGTCGAGACATAGTCTTTCAGAAGCGCTAGCACCTTACATGTGGGTAGACCGTACCACCTATAACCCCTACATCTGCTAGTCTACCCGTAAGAGTTCGCACGACTTAGTCAACTATGCCAGAGCCCATAATAGCTTGTGGCTGCACACGGAAGTTACTAGCATGAATGATCTTATGATCCCTTTGAGCTTGGGTGGCGGTCCAAAATAAAACAGGCAAGTCCTGATAGACATCAGGTGCCTCAATCCACCCAGATGTGTGTTTAAGTTGCCACCTTAGATAAACCATTAAAATTATCAACTCACATCTGTCATGGATATCACTCACCCAATCCACGTCTACTAGCATAGCATGGCATAATAAGCAAACGTAGAAGTAACTCCCAAAGGTTTCATAATAATACAGGTGATAGGTACTACCTCATCTACTTCCCATCCCACAATTTAATTAGACCCTAATCATGCAATGTGAGAGGATTGATCTAATGCAATAAAACATGGGTTGTAGAAAAGGTATGATCAAAGTGTTACTTGCCTTGCTGATGATCCGCGAGACCTAGGGTTTCGAAGTAACAAGCGGCGCAATCCGGGTGATCTATCACAGACAAACAACAAGCACACAATAAGTACTCAACTAATGCACAGGTAAAACTCGGAAAAGAGAACGAACCAGAAAGTTCAACTTAAGAACTCCGGTTGCAAAGAAAGAACGAACCGAACAGACAATGGAAAAACAAACGGCGGAAGAAAACAACTCGGTTCTAGCAAGTTGAAACTAGGTCAAATTTTATTGTAGCAAAGGCTTGTTCAAGTTGATTAGACGGAACGGCGGTTTCGAAATGAAACTCTAGGCGCTTGAATCACCTGATTCCGATAAACGAGCGAGAAGAAAGACTAGAACGAAGATCGGATCTGAGATCACGATCACGGAACAAAGACGCGGAATAAATCCGACGAGAAAGAAAACGAAGAACGGTTAAACGAATGGACGTTCGTTAACCGGGAACTATCGGTGATCACGTTCGTTGAGACGAACGGTCCGAAAGAAGAACGAAAACCGATCTAGGGTTTCGGAAAAGACCGAAACAAAAACGAAAGAAAACCGGAACGGTTTAGAAGAAAAACTGAACTGAGGGGAGAAAAAGAGACGCGGCGCAGGACAACCTCGGCGAGGCTCCGGCGAACGGCGGCGACGGCGGCTATAGGGCGGCGGCGGCGGCTATAGGGCGGCGGCGGCGGGTGAGGGGCGCGGGGTGGGGCGCGGCTAAGGAGGAGAGGGGCTTGGGATTGATGTGAGGAGAGGGGGGGTTTGAGGTGTATTTATATAGGTGGGGGGGATTACTTGGGGTAGGGGGCAAGCAAAAGAGGGAAAACAAAACAAGGAAAGGGGGGCTAACCGGCCTAGAGTCCCTCTGGGACTCGGCCTAGAGCGAGGGAGGCGGCGGCCTGGCGCTGCGCCTGGCGCGCGCGCTGGCTGGGCCTTTGGCCCGGCTGGCCTGGTCCCTTTTTTTTAACTGGATTCGCGCGCAGAAAAACAAAAGAAAACTAAACTAAACGAACTCCAAAATTACTAAAGTAAATTTTCCCCGACTCCTAAAAATGAGTCGAACAAAATGAACTTTACTCCGGACCTAGAATGCAATTTTTTGAAAACGCGCATTTTTCCCTATCCAAATAAAAAGCAAACAAACACCGAAAACCAAAATTTGATTTATTCATTAGATCTTCATTTTTTTCCTAAATTTTTGGAAAAGTCATATTATTTCCCTCTCTCATATTTGATATTGGGAAAATAATTGAAGATGAAATAAATAAATCAAATGATCCTCTTTTCCAAAATTTGAGAAAACTCTCAAATATGAAAATAACGAAATCTCCAACTCTCTCCGAAGGTCCTTGAGTTGCGTGAAATTTCTAGGATCAACCAAAATGCATGAAAATATGATATGCATGATGATCTAATGTATAACATTCCAAATTGAAAATTTGGGATGTTACAATCCCCAAGCTTAATTCCTGCTCGTCCTCGAGTAGGTAAATGATAAAAAGAGAATTTTTGATGCGGAGTGATACTTTGGCATAATTTCAATGTAAATCTTCTTAATCATGGTATGAATATTCAGATCCGAAAGGTTCAAGACAAAAGTTCATATTGACATAAAAATGATAATACTTCAAGCATACTAATCAAACAATTATGTCATCTCAAAATAACATGGCCAAAGGAAGTTCATCCCTACAAAATCATATAGTTAGGCTATGCTTCATTTTCGTCACACAAAGATGTTCCCAACTTCTATACCCCCGATGACAAGCCAAGCAATTGTTTCATAATCAAATAATCTCAAACTTTTTCAACCTTCACGCAATACATGAGTGCGAGCCATGGACATAGCACTATGGGTGGTATAGAATATGATGATGGGGATTGTGTGGAGAAGACAAAAAAGGAGAAAGTCTCACATCAACGAGGCTAATCAATGAGCTATGGAGATGCCCATCAATTGATGTTAATGCAAGGAGTAGGGATTGCCATGCAACGGATGCACTAGAGCTAAGAATGCTCAACAAAAGAAAACTAGTGGGTGTGCATCCAACTTGCTTGCTCATGAAGACCTAGGGCATTTTGAGGAAGCCCATCGTTGGAATATACAAGCCAAGTTCTATAATGAAAAATTCCCACTAGTATGAACAAGACAAATTATGAGACTCACTATATGAAAATCATGGTGCTAATTTGAAGCACAATATATGAGACTCACTACATGAAGAACAAGGTGCTACTTTGAAGCACAAGTGTGGAAAAAGAGATAGTAGCATTGCCCTTTTTATTTTCTCTTTTTTTTGGGCCTTTCTTTTTTCCTTTCTTTTTGGCCTTTCTCTTTTTTTTGATTGGGCAATGCTCTAATAATGATGATCATCACACTTCTATTGATTACAACATAATGATTACAACTCGATACTAGAACAAGATATGACTCTATATGAATGCCTCCGGCGGTGTACCGGGATGGTGCAATGAATCAAGAGTGACATGTATGAAAAATAATGCATGGTGGCTTTGCCACAAATACGATGTCAATTACAAGATCATGCAATGGCAATATGACAAAAGTAAAGCATGTCATGATGATGATGATGGTGGTGGAAGTTGCATGGCAATATATCTCGGAATGGCTATGGAAATGCCATGATAGGTAGGTATGGTGGCTGTTTTGAGGAAGATATAGAGAGGTTTATGTGTGAAAGAGCGTATCATATCACGGGGTTTGGATGCACCAGCGAAGTTTGCACCAACTCTCAATGTGAGAAAGGGCAATGCACGGTACCGAAGAGGCTAGCAAATGGCGGAAAGGTAAAAGTGCGTATAATCCATGGACTCAACATTAGTCAAAA
Source organism: Triticum urartu (assembly GCF_056163025.1). Lineage (NCBI taxonomy): Eukaryota > Viridiplantae > Streptophyta > Magnoliopsida > Poales > Poaceae > Triticum > Triticum urartu. Next base: position 364,858,680 of record NC_141874.1, on the reverse strand, counting down.
GAACTCATATACTTATTGCAAAAATTTAGAAGTCATCAAAAATCAAGTACTACGCGCATGCTCCTAGGGGGATAGATTGGTAGGAAAAAACCATCGCTCGTCCCCGACCGCCACTCATAAGGATGCACAAGACAGGTACACTTCATGCTTCAAATTTGTTACACAACTTTAACCATACGTGCATGCTACGGGACTTGCTAACTTCAACACAAGTATTTCTCAAATTCACAACTACTCGACTAGCACGACTATGATATTATCACCTCCATATCTCAAAACAATTATCAAGCATCAAACTTATCTTAGTATTCAACCCACTAAAAAGAAAGTTTCACATATCTTGAATACCAAGTATATTAACATTAAGCAAATTACCATGTTATTAACGACTCTCAAAATAATCTAAGTGAAGCATGAGAGATCAAGTTTCTTTAAAACAAACCACCACCGTGCTCTAAAAGATCTAAGTGAAGCACTAGAGCAAAAATTATCACGCTCAAAAAGATATAAGTGAAGCACATAGAGTAAACTATCAAGCTCAAAAGATATAAGTGAAGCACATAGGGTATTCTAACAAATTTCAATTGATACATGGCTCTCTCAAAAGGTGTGTACAGCAAGGATGATTGTGGTAGACTAACAAGAAAAGACACAAATAATACAAGACGCTCCAACCAAAACACATATCATGTGGTGAATAAAAATATAGCTCCAAGTAAATTACCGATGGAAGTGGACGAAAGAGAGGATGCCTTCCGGGGCATCCCCAAGCTTTGACTTTTTGGTATCCTTGGATTATCTTGGGGGTGCCATGGGCATCCCCAAGCTTAGGCTCTTGCCACTCCTTGTTCCATAATCCATCAAAAGAATTCACCCAAAACTTGAAAACTTCACAACACAAAACTCAATAGAAATCTCGTGAGCTCCGTTAGAGAAAGAAAACAAAAGACTACTTTAAGGTACTGTAGTGAACTTGTTCTTTATTTGTATTGGTCTTAAGCCTACTGTATTCCAACTTCTCTATGGTTTATAAACTATTTTACTAGCCATAGATTCATCAAAATAAGCAAACAACACACGCAAAACAGAATCTGTCAAAAACAGAACAGTCTGTAGTAATCTGTTACTAACGCAAACTTATGGAACCCAAAAAATTCTAAAAAAATTAGACGACCTGGGAAATGTTTTTATTGATCAGAAGCAATTGGAATCACTATTTTATCACGTTCTGGTGATTTTTGACAATTCGGGCACTGAGCGCAAAGATTCTGGAAATTACAGCAAGATCAAATAACTATCTTCCAAGAAGATCTAATAGGTTTAACTTGGCACAAACACTAATTAAAAGATAAAACCACATATAAACATAATCTAGATGGATTATTTATTCCTAAACAGAACCAAAAACAAAAAACACAAAATAAAATTGGGTTGCCTCCCAACAAGCGCTATCGTTTAACGCCCCTAGCTAGGCATAAAAGCAAGGATAGATCTAGGTATTGCCATCTTTGGTAGGCAATCCATAAGTGGCTCTCATGATAGATTCATATGGTAATTTTATTTTCTTTCTAGGAAAGTGTTCCATGCCCTTCCTTAAGGGAAATTGGAATTTAATATTCCCTTCCTTCATATCAATAATTGCACCAATCGTTCTAAGGAAAGGTCTACCAAGAATAATAGGACATGAAGCATTGCAATCTATATCAAGAACGATAAAATCTATGGGCACATAATTCCTATTTGCAACAATAAGAACATCATTAATTCTTCCCATAGGCTTTTTAATAGTGGAAGCCGCAAGATGCAAGTTTAGAGAGCAATCATCAAAGTCACGGAAATCTAACAAATCACACAAAGCTTTGGGGATAGTAGAGACACTAGCACCCAAATCACACAAAGCATAAAACTCGTAATTTTTAATTTTAATCTTAATTGTAGGTTCCCACTCATCATGGAGTTTTCTAGGGATAGAAACTTTCAACTCAAGCTTTTCTTCATAAGATTGCATTAAGGCGTCAACAATGTGTTCGGTAAAGGCCTTATTTCGACTATAAGCATGAGGAGAATTTAACACGGATTGCAACAAGGAAATACAATCAATTAAAGAGCAATTTTCATAGTTAAATTCCTTGAGATCCAAAATAGTGGGTTTAGCAATATCTAGATTTTTATTTCTTTCAATCCCTTTTTTATCGATTTCATCATCAGGATCTAAAAACTCAGAATTCTTAGAACGCCTTCTAGGTAAGGGAAGATCATAATCAGATTCATTAAGATTCATATTGCAAAACAAAGATTTAATAGGGGACACATCAATAACTTTTAGATCTTCATCTTGATTCTCATAGTTATTCGGTTTAGCGGCCATCTTATTGACTAAGGTGGCTTGCATATCCGAAATTTCAGCGGTCATTTTTTCAAGATGAGCAATTTGGGCTCTTACACCATCAAATTCTTTGGACATATCATCGAGCTCTTTATTCATATAACTCATAAAACTCTTTTGTTCCTTAAGCTCGTTTCTAAAGAAATTATTATGCTCAAATTGCAAGACCATAAACTTCCTGACAATGTTTTCGATATCTTCTAGCCTTTTAAGGTGGAGATCACCAAAATTAGGTAAGGCCATCGTGACGAACAAGCAAGCAAACTAACACACGAGCAAACAAAAGGCAAAGGGAAAGAGAGGGCGAATAAAACGGCAAGGGTGAAGTGGGGGAGAGGAAAACGAGAGGCAAATGGCAAATAATGTAATGCGAGAGATAGAGATTGTGATGGGTACATGGTATGTTGACTTTTGTGTAGGCTTCCCCGGCAACGGCGCCAGAAATGGCTCGTTGACGGGAGAGTAAATCTTGACTTGACTTGGCGTAGGCCTCCCCGGCAACGGCGCCAGAAATCCTTCTTGCTACGCCTCGAGCTAGCGTTGGTTTTCCCCGAAGAGGAGGGGTGATGCAGCACATTAGCGTAAGTATTTCCTCAGTTTTTGAGAACCAAGGTATCAATCCAGTAGGAGGTCACGCGCAAGTCCCTCGTACCTGCACAAAACGGTAGCAACTCGCAACCAACGCTTAGGGGTTGTCAATCCCTTCACGGTCACTTACGAGAGTGAGATCTGATAGAGATAATATTTTTGGTATTTTTGGTATAATGATGCAAAGTAAAAAGTAAAAGCAAACAAGTAAAATAAAGTAATGGAGATTGATATGATGAGAATAGACCCGGGGGCCATAGGTTTCACTAGTGGCTTCTCTCAAGAGCATAGATATTATACGGTGGGTGAACAAATTACTGTTGAGCAATTGATAGAATTTAGCATAGTTATGAGGTTATCTAGGTATGATCATGTATATAGGCATCACGTCCGTGACAAGTAGACCGACTCCTGCCTGCATCTACTACTATTACTCCACTCATCGACCGCTATCCAGCATGCATCTAGAGTATTAAGTTAAAAAACAGAGTAACGCCTTAAGCAAGATGACATGATGTAGAGGAATAAATTCATGCAATATGATAAATACCCCATCTTGTTATACTTGATGGCAACAATACAATACGTGCCTTGCAACTCTTTCTGTCACTGAGTAAGGACACCGCAAGATTGAACCCAAAGCTAAGCACTTCTCCCATTGCAAGAACTACCAATCTAGTTGGCCAAACCAAACGGATAATTCAAAGAGACTTGCAAAGATAACTCAATCATACATAAAACAATTCAGAGAAGATTCAAATATTATTCATAGATAAGTTGGATCATAAACCCACAATTCATCGGTCTCAACAAACACACCGCAAAAAGAAGATTACATCGAATAGATCTCCACGAGAGAGGGGGAGAACATTGTATTGAGATCCAAAAAGAGAGAAGAAGCCACCTAGCTACTAGCTATGGACCCAAAGGTATGAAGTAAACTACTCACACTTCATCGGAAGGGCTATGGTGTTGATGTAGAAGCCCTCTGTGATGGATGCCCTCTCCGGCGGAGCTCCGAAACAGGCCCCAAGATGGTATCTCGTGGATACAGGAAGTTGCGGCGGTGGAATTAGGTTTTTGGCTCCGTCTCTGGTCTAATGGGGGTACGTAGGTATATATAGGAGGAAGGAGCACGTCGGTGGAGCTCCGAGAGGCCCACGAGGTAGGGGGGCACGCCCGGGGGGGGGGGGGGCCCTCCACCCTCATGACCTCCCCGGAAACTTCTTGGAGTAGGGTCCAAGTCTCCTGGATCATGTTCGGTGAGAAGATCACGTTCCCGAAGGTTTCATTCCGTTTGGACTCTGTTTGATATTCTGTTTCCTCGAAATACTGAAATAGGCAAAAAACAGCAATTCTGGGCTGGGCCTCCGGTTAATAGGTTAGTCCCAAAAATAATATAAAAGTGGAAAATAAAGCCCAATATAGTCCAAAATAGTAGATAAAGTAGCATGAAGCAATCAAAAATTATAGATACGTTGGAGACGTATCATGCCGCCTTCCTCGCTGAGCCCCGTGGCATGGCCCTTCTCCCGCAACTAGCGCCCCTCCATGGATGACCACCACCGCCCGTGCACGCCTCTGGATTCGTCCTAGTCCGATGATGTTTTTGTACAACTACGCTGCGCAGACCAAGACCAGCAAGTCCGCACGGGAGCCCGAACGACTACTTCCACGACGATGCGAGTACAAGTACCCTCGACGTGTTTTTCGCCAAGTACCACAACGCCCGGAGCCCTCGGATATGTCAAGTTTGACTACGCTGCGAGACGAGGAATGCCAAGTACCTCTCCAAAAACGAACATGTACCACTACGCCCGGAGGCATCGGATCCGTCAAGTCCAACAAACGACTGTGCTCAACTACTCACGACCCCGAACGTCTACGAAAACGGGTACCACTACCATCGCAGAGATCACGAGAACCTCTACCTACGAACCTGGAGCATGTGAGAACCTCTACCGACGAACTCGGAGCGTGTACGACGACCGTTGTCGAAGACCCGCACCTCTACCGCTTCCTGAACATGAACGACCATTTCCTCTTCGACTCGTGAACCATTACTTCCACTACCATCGCCGAGGACGGATAGTACCACTACTTCTACTACCGTCGCGAAACAACTACTTCCTCTACTTCCCTCGTCGAACCCGAACCGTCCGGAGATGCACGCTTCAAAGGTATAACCCCGAGACGACCGTCCGAACGATTGCTTGTGTTGTATGAGATGCACCCTTTGTCTGCACCGTGTCCGTAGTGTCTCTCGCTTCCATGCCATCAACTTGTGGGAACCTGGTATCCGGGAGCACCCTATCATCTTGCATGACACACTCACACCCACTTCCTTCTGCACCGTTATCCCTGTGAGCTACCGGATCATCGGAATGTTGCTGTGGCATTATTTTCAGATTCGTTGTCGTGGCACCCCTTTTGTTTCCGCCACGATGACAAATGCCTCATGTCTTATCATGTTAACATTTTCATAAATACTGCATAAAACTTGCACATGTCATTCGCATCATGATAATAACATTTAAATGTTTGAAATTGTTGTTGCACCAAATTGCTAAATGCATATGGGGATTTACCGGAATTGTTGTTTGTTATTTCCGGCCTCATTTAAACTTGCCTAAATGTTTTGTTTACTTATGCTCCACCTCTTGCCATGTGTAAACAACATTTAATTTTGTTGAGTAGTTTAAACAGGAGAGAACTAAATAATTAAATGTGGTGTTTCATCAATATGCAACACGTTGCATATTGAGCTCCACTTAACTTGTAGTTTTGCTTGTGCACTTTGCCATGCCATGCCTCATTAAACCGGACTTGCATCATACTTGGTTGTGCATCATGCCATGATTATGTGAGGGTCATTTACCATGTTGCTTGCTTCTTTACGGTGTTGTTTCTTCAGGTTAGTTACGATAACGTCGCGTTTGTGAGGATCCGTTCGACTACGTCCATTTGTCTTCTTCATGGACTCATTCTTCTTCCTTGCGGGATTTCAGGCAAGATGACCATACCCTCGAAATCACTTGCTTGCTAGTTGTTCGTTCTATCACTATGCCATGCTGCCTACCACTTGTTATATCATGCCTCCCATATTGCCATGTGAAGCCTCTAACCCACCTTCCTAGCAAACCGTTGTTTGCCTATGTTATCGCTTGTGCTCAGCCGCTCTTATAGCGTTGCTAGTTCCAGGTGAAGATGAAGTTTGTTCCATGTTGGAACATGGATATGTTGGGATATCACAATATATCTTATTTAATTAATGCATCTATATACTTGGTAAAGGGTGGAAGGCTCGGCCTTATGCCTGGTGTTTTGTTCCACTCTTGCCGCCCTAGTTCCCGTCATACCGGTGTTATGTTCCTTGATTTCACGTTCCTTACGCGGTTGGGTGTTATGGGACCCCCTTGACAGTTCGCTTTGAATAAAACTCCTCCAGCAAGGCCCAACCTTGGTTTTACATTTGCCTAACAACCTAAGCCTTTTTCCCTTGGGCTTCCGGAGCCCGAGGGTCATCTTTATTTTAACCCCCCCCCCCCGGGCCAGTGCTCCTCTGAGTGTTGGTCCAAACTAGAGCCCCATGTTGTACGGACTGCTCATCCGGTGTGCCCTGAGAACGAGATATGTGCAGCTCCTATCGGGATTTGTCGGCACATTCGGGCAGCTTTGCTGGTCTTGTTTTACCATTATCGAAATGTCTTTTAACCGGGATTCCGAGTCTGATCGGGTCTTCCTGGGAGAAGGAATATCCTTCGTTGACCGTGAGAGCTTGTGATGGGCTAAGTTGGACACCCCTGTAGGGTATAAACTTTCGAAAGCCGTGCCCACGGTTATGTGGCAGATGGGAATTTGTTAATATCCGGTTGTAGAGAACTTGACACTTGACTTAATTAAAATGCATCAACCGCGTGTGTAGTCGTGATGGTCTCTTTACGGCGGAGTTCGGGAAGTGAACATGGTTTTGGAGTTATGTTTGTGTGTAAGTAGTTTCAGGATCACTTCTTGATCACTTCTAGCTTCTCGACCGTTGCGTTGCTTCTCTTCTCGCTCTTATTTGCGTATGTTAGCCACCATATATGCTTAATGCTGTAGCTCCACCTCATTATATCCTACCCATAAGCTTAAATAGTCTTGATCTCGCGGGTGTGAGTTGCTGAGTCCTCTTGACTCACAGATACTTCCAAACAGTTGCAGGTGCCGATGATACAGGTGACACAACCGAGATCAAGTGGGAGCTTGATCAAGATCTTGATCGTTGTTTTGCGTCTTTTTCGGTTGATCAGTAGTGGAGCCCAGTTGGGACGATCGGGGAACTAGCATTTGTGGTTGTCTTCTTTTATTTTGGTTCCGTAGTCGGACCTTGATTGTATTCTGGATGATGTATGTTTAATTTGTATTTGTGTGAAGTGGCGATTGTAAGCCAACTCTTTATCCCTTTCTTATTCAGCACATGGGATTGTGTGAAGATTACCCCTCTTGCGACAAAACCACAATGTGGTTATGCCTCTAAGTCGTGCCTCGACACGTGGGAGATATAGACGCATCGTGGGTGTTACAGTGCCCTCCACCCCCGTGGGCCCCTTGTTGCTGCACCGACGGACTTCTTCCTCCTATATATATCCACGTACCCCCAAACATCCAGGAGCACCACGAAAACCTAATTCCACCGCCGCAACCTTCTGTACCCGAGAGATCCCATCTTGGGTCCTTTTCCGGAGCTCCACCGGAGGGGGCATTGATCATGGAGGGCCTCTACATCAACTCCATGGCCTCTCCGGTGATGTGTGAGTAGTTTACTTCCGACCTTCGGGTCCATAGTTATTAGCTAGATGGCTTCTTCTCTCTCTTTGGATCTCAATACAAAGTTCTCCTCGATCTTCTTAGAGATCTATTCAATGTAATCTTCTTTTGTGGTGTGTTTGTCGAGATCCGATGAATTGTGGGTTTATGATTCAGTTTATATATGAACAATATTTGATTCTGCTCTCAATTCTTCTATGTATGATTGGTTTATCTTTGCAAGTCTCTTCGAATTATCAGTTTGGTATGGCCTACTAGATTGATCTTTCTTGCAATGGGAGAAGTGCTTAGCTTTGGGTTCAATCTTGTGGTGCTCGATCCCAGTGACAGAAAGGGAACCGACATGTATTGTATTGTTGCCATCGAGGATAAAAAGATGGGGTTTATATCATATTGCATGAGTTTATCCCTCTACATCATGTCATCTTTCTTAAAGCATTACTATGTTCTTATGAACTTAATACTCTAGATGCATGTTGGATAGCGGTCGATGTATGGAGTAATAGTAGTAGATGCAGAATCGTTTCGGTCTACTTGTCACGGACATGATGCCTATATACATGATCATACCTAGATATTCTCATAACTATGCTCAATTCTATCAATTGCTCGACAGTAATTCATTTACCCATCGTAATACTTATGCTCTTGAGAGAAGCCACTAGTGAAACCTATGGCCCCCGGGTCTATCTTCCATCATATTAATCTTCGAATACTTAGTTATTTCTATTGCCATTTATTTTACCTTGCATCTTTATTTCTCTTTATCATAAAAATACCAAAAATATTATCTTACCATATCTATCATATCTCACTCTCGTAAGTGACCATGAAGGGATTGGCAACCCCTTTATCGCGTTGGTTGCGAGGTTCTTATTTGTGTGTGTAGGTGCATGGGACTTGAGCGTGATCTCCTACTGGATTGATACCTTGGTTCTCAAAAACTGAGGGAAATACTTACGCTACTTTACTGCATCACCCTTTCCTCTTCGAGGGAAAACCAACGCAGTGCTCAGGAGGTAGCAAGAAGGATTTCTGGCGCCGTTGTCGGGGAGATTTGCGCCAAGTCAAGTCAAGACATACCAAGTACCCATCACAAACTCTTATCCCTCGCATTACATTATTTGCCATTTGACTCTCGTTTTCCTCTCCCCCACTTCACCCTTGCCATTTTATTCGCCCTCTCTTCTCCGATCCCCTTCTCTTTTTCTATTTGCCTTTTTGCCCATTTCTTGTTTACTCGTGTGTTGGATTGCTTGCTTGTCACGATGGCTCAAGATAATACTAAATTGTGTGACTTTACCAATACCAACAATAATGATTTTATTAGCACTCCGATTGCTCCTCTTACAAATGCTGAATCTTGTGTAATTAATACTACTTTGCTAAATCTTGTCATGAAAGATCCGTTTTCTGGCCTTCCTAGTGAAGATGCTGCTACCCATCTAAACAACTTTGTTGATTTGTGTGATATGCAAAAGAAGAAAGATGTGGATAATGATATTGTTAAATTGAAGCTATTTCCGTTTTCGCTTAGAGATCGTGCTAAAGCTTGGTTTTTGTCTTTGCCTAAAAATAGTATTGATTCATGGAATAAGTGCAAAGATGCTTTTATCTCTAAGTATTTTCCTCCTGCTAAGATCATCTCTCTTAGAAATGATATTATGAATTTTAAGCAACTTGATCAAGAACATGTTGCACAATCTTGGGAGACGATGATATTAATGATACGTAATTGCCCTACACATGGTTTGAATTTATGGATGATTATACAGAATTTTTATGCCGGATTGAACTTTGCTTCTAGAAATCTTTTAGATTCGGCCGCAGGAGGCACTTTTATGGAAATCACTTTAGGATAAGCTACCAAACTCCTAGATAATATTATGGTTAATTATTCTCAATGGCACACTGAAAGATCTACTAGTAAAAAGTGCATGCAATTGAAGAGATTAATGTTTTGAGAGGAAAGATGGATGAACTTATGAAATTGTTTGCTAATAAGAGTGTTTCCTCTAATACTAATGATGTGCCTTTGTCTACCTTGATTGATAATAATAATGAATCTATGGATGTGAATTTTGTTGGTAGAAACAATTTTGGTAATAACGCATATAGAGGTAATTTTAATTCTAGGCCGTTTCCTAGTAATTCCTCTAATAATTATGGTAATTACTACAACAATTCTTATGGAAATTATAATAAGATGCCCTTTGATTTTGAATCTAGTATTAAAGAATTTATTACTTCACAAAAGAGTTTCAATGCTTTGATTAAAGAAAAACTGCTTAAGATTGATGAATTCGCTAGGAACGTTGATAGAATTTCTCTTGATGTTGATTCTTTGAAACTTAGATCTATTCCACCTAAGCATGATATCAATGAGTCTCTCAAAGCCATGAGAATTTCCATTGACGAGTGCAAGGAAAGAACCGCTAGGATACGTGCTAAGAAAGATTGCTTTGTGAAAGCATGTTCTACTAGTTTTCATGATAATAAGGATGAAGATCTAAAAGTTATTGATGTGTCCCCTATTAAATCTTTGTTTTGAAATATGAATCTTGATAATGATGGGATTGAAGATGAGCCACCTTTACCTAGAAGGTGTTCCAAAAATTCAGAATTTTTAGATCTTGATGCAAAAATTGTTAAAAGTGGGATTGAAGAGGTTAAAACTTTAGATATCAATGAACCCACTATTTTGGATTTCAAGGAATTTAATTATGATAATTGCTCTTTGATAGATTGTATTTCCTTGTTGCAATCCGTGCTAAATTCTCCTCATGCTTATAGTCAAAATAAAGCTTTTACTAAACATATCGTGGATGCTTTGATGCAATCTTATGAAGAAAAACTTGAGTTGGAAGTTTCTATCCCTAGAAAACTAATGCGGAGCATCCCAAGGTCATCCCCATGGACCTACCATTGTCTCACCAAGTGTCTACCGGGCCCATGACTCGATCACGTGCAAGAGCCCTTGAAACCGAGGTGACATCTCTCCTCTCACAATTCCACTCCGATGCACATGAAGCATGGCTACTACCTCATATGGATACATTATGCATACTCAGGTACAATGGAGAATCTAAGGAGCAAGGACAAGAAGAAGAGGAAGATGGACGAGAAAATGGAGAAGAAGAAGAGCTGCAGGAAATTTCCCAGCCACCGGACGACCGGCCGGGACCGGACGTCCGGCGCCTGAAGCGTCAGCCGAGCTCCAGCCAGCGGACGTCCGGCCCAGACCGGACGACCGGTGCCCCTGCACCCGAAGCGAACGAGCGGACGTCCGGTCCGGACCGGACGACCGGCGCACCAGCACCCGAGGCAACGTCAGCGGAAGTCCGGAGCCTCCGGACGTCCGGCGCCCCCATCACAGAGCAGAACCAGCGGACGACCGGAGGACACCGGACGTCCGGCAGCTCCTGAGACACCGGACGACCGGTCCCCAGCGGACGTCCGGTACCTGGCTGCGTCCAGATTCGGGCCCGAGGCCCATGTACCCGTTCACTTCACCCCCTTTTGCACTTAGACTATAAATAGACCCCCCATTCATCCTAGCTAGGGTTAGCATTGGTTTAGCTCATACTTCGAGATAGAGCTTCGCTCATCCATCCCGATCTCCTCCTCGAGAGAGACTGCGGCCCCTCTTCGGAGAAGTTCAACTTGGATTCAAGACCCCCCTCTTGGGTGGCCCCATCAAGACCTCCTTCTAGGAGAAGAACCGGTTACTTGTATCGTCCTTTGTTGACCGTGGATCATCATGTATCTCTTTGTGTTTCGAGGATCTAGCACATGTGTAATCGAATCTTGTTGGTTTGAGTGATTCTCTCGTGTTTTCCCCTCATTTTCCCCCTCGTGTTTTTCGTGTTCCTCGTAGGGATCTGCTCCTTTCATGAAAGATCGGCCATCTAGGGTTCCACCCTACATCATCTTGGTATCATGAGCAAGGTTGATCATGATTTTGGAGCCACCTCTTCGTTTTTCTAGCTTGATTTTGTTGTTTTTCGTCCTAATCCGAAAATCCCCACAAAAATAGCCCCAAAATTTTTCTTGTGTTTTGTGAGTTTTGATGATGTTTTGTTGGTTTTGATCCGCGAATTGGTTGCGTTGCAAGTAGATCTAGCCTTCCCCCACCATCTCCACCTCAAAATCCCTCCCAAATCCCCCATATTCCCCCCCAAATCACCTCCCGGATCTACAAACCCGCGTTGACCCCGACCACCGAACGACCGGCACATCACCGAACATCCGCGACCTAGGAAGCACCGGACGTTCGACCTGACCGGATGACCGGCGACCGAACATCCGTCCACCTTCGGACGACCGCTACTTCCACCATTTCATCCGCTACACCACCACCGACTTCCCGCACTCTGTGACATTATCCCAACCCACACCACCACCTACCTACTCCGACGATTTTGGTCGCCTTTGGTTTTGAGAATTTGAGTTGCAGTACCGTATCCTTTTGTGTTTCGGCTATCTAGGTACGGTTCGACATCGACACCACCACCGCTCATTTTTCGCCATGGACGCGTCATCAACACCGGTCAACAACAACGACCACCTCGACAACGACTTGGTATTCGTTCCACCATTTTGACATCATACTGGAAGCAAGACCGGTAACCTCATCTTGGTATTGGACATATCATTCTTGCCATCACATTGTTAACCATCATCGCCTGACTCCTTTGCGTTGCTTACCCTTCGAGACTAGCCATTGAGTATTGCCGGCAACGAGACTTGTGCACTTTAGTGATCATACTTCCCCATAGCATACATACATGCATCATTGTTGATTATATTGTTATCATCTCTTGTGTCACAAAGTTGTCATCGCATAATCACTTGCTATCTTGGTTCGTCAAGCGTCGCATAAGAAAAGAGCTCGAACATCAAAGAGCCAACCAAGCTTTTAAGCAAAGAGGAAACATAAGCAAAGAGCTTTTAAGCAAGAACCATAGCATCATACAACATTAAGATTGTCATACTCGATCATCTTGGATCATATCATAGCAACACCTTGCATAAAACATATTTGGGATAGAAGCCGTTGCATTTTTGCTAAGTAGGTTGTGCACAAGTTCTTGTATCCGCCTATCGTGCAATCGTGCTAGCGTCTCCCTAGTGTTGTGCAACAAGAGCATTTTTGTGGATCCCACATTTTGGCTCACCCTTGGTTGCTCAACCCCACTTATCTTTTTGCGTATGTGTTTCCGTGTACCGTATATGCTTGGTCTACTTGTTACATTGCATCTTGCGAATCTTTTCCAACATTCTTGAATCTTGCTTACATTCACATTAAAAATTGTGCCACCATCCTAACCAAGCTCCACCAAAAGCTTTTACTTGTGTAGGTGTGAGAACCGACAAGAATTGGTACCAATTGTGCTATTTCCTTGTTACACATTGGAGTCATCTTTGATCCATTGTCAACATCGGTCAAGGTACATTTGATATTGGTTCTTCCCTTTCTTCCACTCACACTTGTCTTGGAATGATGGATAGGCCAAGTACTTCTACCAACCCACTCTTCATGGAGCAAGACGACGACATGAACTCCTTCGTCACCAAGAGTCACCTCTTTGGTGCACAACGTGCTTTGCATCAAGAGCAACAAGCTATGAGTGAACGCATCGACAACCTTGCCGCCGACTTGCGACTTTCCGAGCAACGTACAAGGGACTACTTTGACAACAAGCTCGACGATCACAAGCAAGAGAATGACGCAAGGATGGACGAGATTCGTGCTTTGTTGCTCAACCGCTCTTCTTCCACTTCAAGAAGGAGCCGTTCAAGCCGACACTCCGACGACACCATCTCCGGTTCAAGTACACCGACATCGAACACTCTTCAACGAGCCGCGCGCAACGAGCGTCAAGCAAACCTCAATCCACTTCGAGACACCGACTCGCAAGAACATCGACGACGTCAAGCCGACGAAGCCTTTGCACTAGCTCAAGAACGGCATCGCCAACGTCAACACGAACAAGAGGAGCGAGCGCGACAACTTCAAGATGCACAAGACGCCGAGGCGGAATGCCACCAACAACAACTACGTGCAGCTCAAGCACTTGAAGCGCAACGGGCCCTTCATGAATCAAGTCGTGCTGTAGCCGACCGAGGCCGACAAGCTCGACTACATCGAGAAGCACTTCGCGATGAAGCTCAAGAAAGAATGTACCAAAGACGTGTGCGTCAACAAGCTCCTCGTCAAGATAGACAAGCGCCTCATCACGATAGACAAGCTCCCCATCAAGTTCACCAAGAGCATGAAAACAATGGGAATCCTCCGCGGCAAGAGCAACACGAGGTCGCCAACCCTCCGCGTCAAGAGTACCACGAGTTGGACAATCATCTACAACATGGGCGTCATAATCCCCGACCCCAACATAATGAAGAGCAACACTACGGCAAGCTCAAGTTAACCATGCCCAAGTTCAATGGAAGCAACGATCCCGAAGAATACCTTTCATGGGCATTGAAGGCTGACAAGATCTTCCGTTTGCACAATTATGAAGAAGAGAAGAAGATCGCGATGGCATCCCTTGAGTTCCAAGATTATGTCCTCATTTGGTGGGAACAAGTCATTGAACTCCGCGAGGCAAGAGGTGATCCACCCATCACTACTTGGGCACAAATGAAGGGCGTTATGAGAGCACGCTTCGTGCCTACCTACTACAACCGCGACCTCTTCAAGAAACTCCAACAACTCAAGCAAGGAACCAAGAGCATTGAAGAGTACTACAAGGAAATGGAGATTGCCATGATACGAGCCAATGTCAAAGAAGATGATGAGCAAACTATGGCAAGGTTCTTGAATGGACTCAATCATCCTATCAAGAAGATCGCCGACTTCCAACCTTACTCAAACCTCATCGAACTAGTGCATCAAGCTACCAAAGCGGAACGGCAAGTACAAGACGACTTCAAGTATGCCAAGTTCTCATCCAAGTCCTATGACCTCTCCAACAATCTAGCTTTGACGACTCCAACACCTTCGACCTCAACCAAGCCTTCTACAAGCAACGGCAACAAGTCAAGTTACAAGAAAGCTTCGACAAGCTCAAGTAGTCCTCCTACTACAAGCAACTTCAAGAAAGCTCCATCATCATCTACTCCACCCGATGAGACCATCAAAACAAGTTCTATCAAATGCTTCACATGCGGCGGCCGAGGCCACAAGTCCTTCGAGTGCACCAACAAACGCACAATGATCTTCAACGACGATGGCACTTATGATTCCATGAGCGCAGGAGAAATGGAAGCCCTTGAGCAAGTGGCCATGCACCGCCAAGTGAACAATGAAGAAGAACAAGTCTTTTGTGATGAAGACTCAAGTCCTGCACTTGTTGTTGTCTCAAAAATTTTGACTCTCCAACATCAACAAGAAGAAGACCAAAGATGCACCATATTCCACACCAAGGCCGGCATCAATGGACGATCCGTCAAGGTCATCATCGATGGAGGGAGTTGCCACAATTTAGCAAGTGAAGAACTATGCTCCAAGCTCCAATTGGTCAAGATGAAGCACCCTCACCCCTACAAGGTTCAATGGCTAAGTGACACCAGCACCATAGAAGTCGAGCATAGAGTACAAGTCTCTTTCAAGATCGGCGCCTATGAAGACACATTGGAATGTGATGTCCTTCCGATGACCGTTTGCCACCTCCTCCTTGGACGGCCATGGCAATTTGACCGAGGTGTCATTCACAATGGGCGTACAAATCACTATAGCTTCAAGATGAAAGGAAAAGAGTTCGTGCTACGTCCTATGTCTCCAAGCCAAGTGATAGCCGACAAGCAAGCCACCCATCGTGGAGAAAGTAGTGAGAGAGCGATCCACCAAAAAGAGAGTGAGCGCCACAAGCCCAAATTGAGTGACTCCACGATGAGCGACAAGAAAAACCTAGTTCTCTTTGCCACCAAACATGAGATGAGAGAAGTGTGTGAGAACCCAACAAGTGTCCTACACTATGTCCTATTGTGCAAGGACGAGGTCACAAACACTAACAACTCTCACGACCTACCTTTGGTGTTATCTTCTCTATTGCAAGAATTCCAAGATGTTTTCCCAGATGAGCTACCTCCGGGTCTACCTCCACTACGAGGCATTGAGCACCGAATTGATCTCATCCCCGGAGCGCCGCTTCCCAACAAAGCTCCATACCGCGTCAACCCTGACAAAACCAAAGAAGTACAAAGGCAAGTAAAGCATCTCATAGACCATGGTCATGTGCGTGAAAGTTTGAGTCCTTGTGCCGTACCGGTCATTCTTGTCCCGAAACGTGACGGTAGCTTTCACATGTGCTCCGATTGTAGACCTATCAATGCTATCACCGTTAGATATAGGTACCCCATTCCACGACTTGATGATATGCTTGATGAACTTAGCGGTGCCACTATATTTTCCAAAATTGATCTTAAGAGTGGTTACTATCAAATCCGCATACAAGAGGGTGATGAATGGAAAACCGCTTTCAAAACCAAGTTTGGTTTGTATGAGTGGTTAGTCATGCCTATGGGTGTCTCGGAAGCACCGGCCACTTTTATGCGCCTTATGAATCATGTCTTTCGCCCTTATATTGGTATATTTGTTGTGGTTTACTTCGATGACATTCTTGTGTTTAGCAAATCTATCCAAGAACATGTCACCCATGTCCGCACCGCTTTGCAAACTCTTAGAAAAGAGCGCCTCTATGCTAATATGGAGAAATGCCTATTTGGTGTTGATAAGCTCATTTTCTTGGGTTTTGTGGTCTCTTCTAAGGGTGTTCATGTTGATGAATCTAAGATCAATGCTATTAAAACTTGGCCCCAACCAACCAATTTGCACCAAGTGCGTAGTTTTCTTGGTTTAGCCGGTTTCTACCGTAGATTTGTGAAGGATTTTAGCACCATTGCTTCACCTTTGCATGCTTTGAGCAAGAAGAACACGCCTTTTGTTTGGGGACCATCTCAAGATATTGCTTTCAATGAGCTTAAGAATTTGCTTACTCATGCTCCCGTGCTTGCTTTACCCAACTTCGACAAGCCTTTTGAGATTCATTGCGATGCTAGCGGTAATGGCATAGGAGGCGTGTTAACGCAAGAGAAGCGCCCCATAGCTTACTTTAGTGAGAAACTTTCCGGAGCGCAACTCAATTACCCCATCTATGACAAAGAACTTTATGCTTTAGTGCGAGTTTTGCATGAATGGGAACATTACCTTCGCCCACATGAGTTCATCATCCATACCGACCATGAAACACTTAAATACCTTAAGGGTCAAACTAAGTTGAACAAGCGTCATGCTAAATGGAGTGAATTTATCGAGTCTTTTCCTTATGTCATAAAGTACATTAAGGGTAAAGAAAATGTTGTGGCGGATGCGCTTTCCCGTATATGCATGCTTGTCACTAACCTTGAGTTGAATGTCATTGGTTTTGAGCATATCAAAGACTTGTATGAACATGATCCTACATTCGCCATACCTTATGACAAGTGTTTGATGCATACTTCTTGGGATCGATACTACATCAAAGATGGATATCTTATGAGAGCTAACAAACTTTGCATCCCCGAGTCCTCTTTTCATTTGTTGCTTTTGCAGGAATCTCATGGAGGCGGACTCATGGGACACTTTGGACGCGACAAAATATTTGCTACGCTCTCCAAGAACTACTTTTGGCCAAAGATGCATCGCGACGTCAATCGCTTCACCAACCGTTGTTCTACATGTTGCAAAGCTAAGTCTAAAGCCCAATCTCATGGCCTCTATATGCCACTTCCAATTCCATATCAACCATGGGAAGATATTAGCATGGACTTTGTGCTTGGTTTGCCTAGAACTCGAAATGGAAAGGGTTCCATTTTTGTTGTCGTGGACCGCTTCTCCAAAATGGCTCATTTCATTCCTTGCAACAAGATAGACGATGCTTCACATATTGCAAATTTGTTTTGTAGGGAAATCTTGCGCCTTCATGGAGTACCAAAGACTATCGTCTCGGACCGCGACGTCAAGTTCCTTAGCTACTTTTGGAAGACTCTTTGCGCCAAGCTCGGAATCAAGCTACTCTTCTCCACGGCATACCATCCTCAAACCGACGGCCAAACGGAGGTGATAAACCGCACACTCTCCGCTCTACTTCGAGTACTCATCAAGAAGAACATCAAGGAGTGGGAGGAGTGTCTACCCATCGCCGAGTTCGCATACAACCGAGCAAGACACTCAACAACCGGCAAGTCCCCTTTCGAGGTCGTCTACGGATTCAACCCTTTGTCACCGTTGGATATTCTTCCTCTACCACTCCAAGAACGCATCAATTTGGACGCAAGTGCGCGTGTGACACATCTAAAGAAGATGCATGAAGATACAAGAAACACCATCGAGCGCCAAGTTCAACGCCTTGCGACCAAGCTCAACTTGAACAAGCAACCGATGGTCTTCAACATTGGTGATCAAGTGTGGCTACACCTTCGCAAGGACCGCTTCCCACAAGAACGCAAATCCAAGCTTCGTCCATGAGCGGATGGACCCTTCAAGGTGCTTGCATGCTACAATGACAACGCTTACAAGATCGACCTTCCACGCGACAAGTACAATGTGAGCGACATCTTCAACGTCAAAGATCTCTCTCCTTTCCATGGTGATGAAGATTTTGATCCGAGGACGGATCTTCCCCAAGGGAGGGGACATGATGCGGAGCATCCCAAGGTCATCCCCATGGACCTACCATCGTCTCACCAAGTGTCTATCGGGCCCATGACTCGATCACGTGCAAGAGCCCTTGAAACCGAGGTGATATCTCTCCTCTCACAATTCCACTCCGATGCACATGAAGCATGCTACTACCTCATATGGATACATTATGCATACTCAGGTACAATGGAGAATCTAAGGAGCAAGGACAAGAAGAAGAGGAAGATGGATGAGAAAACGGAGAAGAAGAGGAGCTGCAGGAAATTTCCCAGCCACCGGACGACCGGCCGGGACCGGACGTCCGGCGCCTGAAGCGTCAGCCGAGCTCCAGCCAGCGGACGTCCGGCCCAGACCGGACGACCGGTGCCCCTGCACCCGAAGCGAACAAGCGGACGTCCGGTCTGGACCGGACGACCGGCGCACCAGCACCCGAGGCAACATCAGCGGAAGTCCGGAGCCTCCGGACATCCGGCGCCCCCATCACAGAGCAGAACCAGCGGACGACCAGAGGACACCGGACGTCCGGCAGCTCCTGAGACACCGGACGACCGGTCCCCAGCGGACGTCCAGTACCTGGCTGCGTCCAGATTCGGGCCCGAGGCCCATGTACCCCTTCACTTCGCCCCCTTTTGCACTTAGACTATAAATAGACCCCCCATTCATCCTAGCTAGGGTTAGCGTTGGTTTAGCTCATACTTCAAGATAGAGCTTCGCTCATCCATCCCGATCTCCTCCTCGAGAGAGACTGTGGCCCCTCTTCGGAGAAGATCAACTTGGATTCAAGACCCCCCTCTTGGGCGGCCCCATCAAGACCTCCTTCTAGGAGAAGAACCGGTTACTTGTATCGTACTTTGTTGACCGTGGATCATTGTGTATCTCTTTGTGTTTCGAGGATTTAGCACATGTGTAATCGAATCTTGTTGGTTTGAGTGATTCTCTCGTGTTTTCCCCTTGTTTTCGCCTCGTGTTCTTCGTGTTCCTCGTAGGGATCCGCTCCTTTCATGAAAGATCGGCCATCTAGGGTTCCACCCTACATCAAAAACTTTATGATGAGTGGGAACCTACTATTAAAATTAAAATTAAAGATCATGAGTGTCATGCTTTATGTGATTTGGGTGCTAGTGTTTCCATGATTCCAAAAACTTTGTGTGATTTGCTAGGTTTCCGTGATTTTGATGATTGTTCTTTAAACTTGCACCTTGCGGATTCCACTATTAAGAAACCTATGTGAAGAATTAATGATGTTATTATTGTTGCAAATAGGAACTATGTGCCCATAGATTTCATTGTTCTTGACATAGATTGCAATCCTTCATGTCCTATTATTCTTGGTAGACCTTTCCTTAGAACGATTGGTGCAATTATTGATATGAAGGAAGGGAATATTAAATTCCAATTTCCATTAAGGAAAGGCATGGAACACTTCCCTAGAAAGAAAGTTAAATTACCATATGAATCTATTATGAGAGCCACTTATGGATTGCCTACCAAAGATGGCAATACCTAGATCTATCCTTGCTTTTTATGCCTAGCTAGGGGCGTTAAACGATAGCGCTTGTTGGGAGGCAACCCAATTTTATTTTTATTCCTTGCTTTTTGTTCCTGTTTAGTAACAAAAAATTTATCTATACTCTGTTTTGGTTGTGGTTTTTGTGTTTAATTTGTGTTTGTGCCAAGTAGAACCGTTGGGAAGACTTGGGGAAAGTCTTTTAGATCTTGCTATAAAAAACAGAAACTTTAGCGCTCACGAGAATTGCTGCCATTTTTATTTGGAAAGTGCTATTTATTTAATTATTTTTGAAGATGATTAATAGATAAATTCCTCACGTCCATCAATTTATTTTAGAATTTTTGGGGTTCCAGAAGTTGCGTTAGCTACATATTGCTACAGACACTACAGAAAAAGACACATCCGTGACATTTTGGGTCGAACGAATTTTTTTTCTGTCATACATATGACACTTCTATGACGATAATTGTGACAAAACCCGGTATCATCATAGATGTGGTGGGCTCCTACTTCTATGACAAAAAATCATGATAGAAAATGGGCTTTTCGTCCTGGGCGCGCCGGAGACGCAGCTGCATGACATTCTTTGGGCCGTCCATGATGGAAAAAACCGTGGTAGAAGCGAGGGCGAGGAAAATTTCGGGGAGTTCCCGATTACGGTGGGAGGTCGGGGGCCGAGCGATGCGCGCTTCTCTCGTACACGTACGCGCGTGTGTGCGAGGCGTTGGCTCTAACTGAACCCGAGCGAGGCATTGGGCTCTAACTGAACCCGGGCGATTGCACTGCAGGCTACGCGTTACTGAACCCGAGCGATCGATCGATGGCTGTTAACTGAACCCGATCGAGCGATTCCTTCGCTACTGCTGCTAACTGAAGCCGATCGATGCTGCCTCTAGATGAACAGTGAGCGTTGCAGGGGGGGTTGGATGAACAGTTCCCGGAGGGGGTGGATGAACAGGACCCCGTGGTGTTGCCTCTGGATGAACAGGACCCCGATCGATCGAGCCGGTTGGGGCTGGATGAACAGGACCACCCCATGGAGGGCAGGATGAACAGTAGACGGTGGAGGGCAGGATGAACAGTAGCCCGTGGAGGGGTGGTTGAACAGGAGCCCGTGGAGAGGGCTGGTTGAACAGTAGCCGGTGGAGTAGCACGCGGTGGAGGCTGGATGAGCATGAGCCCGTGGATAAACAGTCGCAGGTGGAGGCTAGAGGAGGTCGACGGTGGATGAACAGTAGCTCGTGGAGGCTGGAGGGGGTCGACGGTGGAGATGAACAGTATCCCGTGGAGTCCCGTTTTGCAGTACGCCACACCCCTCCCGATGAACAGGACCCCCGTTTCGACCGTAGCGCTCCAACACAAGTCCGTTTCGTCCGTTTTGCGGTACGCCACACCCCTCCCGATCAACAAGACCTCCGTTTCGACCGTAGGAGGTCTGTTTCCTCCGTTTGGCGGTACGCCAGACCCCTCCCGATGAACAGGATCCCGTTTCGAACATGGCCGGTCGAACACAAGGCCGTTTCCTCCATTCTGCGGTACGCCAGGCCTCGTTTCCATCGCCTGTTCCGTCCAAGCCCTCCTGATGAACACGATGCATTCCGTTGCCTCCCCATGAACATGACGCATTCCGTTGCCTCCCCATGAACACGACGCATTCCGTTGCCTCCCTATGAACACGACGACGACGCTGTTTCTCCGTTCCGACCCAGCCATGTACACGAGCCCTGGTCGTACTTATGCGCGAGTAGGCGTTCGAGACCCCGCCCGTATGTACACATACGTGGCCGTATTTTCTTTCTTGCACCCTGGCCGCTGTACGTACGTGTACATGCTACGTGCGCGCCTCTATTACGACACGTGCGTGCCTCTACATCGACCAATATATATGTATGTACACGTTCGCGACCAGAATGACAACGCTACATATGCTTTGACCAGGTGGGTCCCGACTGCCAGGCACTTCCTTGCGTGCGAAGATGTAGCTGGTGGGTCCCAGCAGTCAGGGGTAAACATTTTTTCCGCGAAATACGGTGGCCCGTCCGGTGGGTCCCCATAGTCAGGTGGAGGAATAATTATTTTGCGCGTAATAAGGAGGCACTTCCTTGCTGTGGCCGTGGACCTAGCTGTCAGCGTCTCCACGCACAGTACTCTTCCGATGGAAGTCGGTCGTTGACCACATTGACCACGCCGCTCCGAGAGCACCATGGCGGTGGACGACGGCGAGGCCTAGGAAGGGGATGACGCGGAGCCGGGGAAGACGCGGCAGTGGAAGCCCGCGCGGAGAGGAGTACGAGGGTTCACTGGTTCGACTACGGTGTGAGGCTGCCGTCGCCGCAGGGCCTGGCCAGTGGTGTGAATAGTAGGGGGCGGTGAGGCCTCCACGGCAGCACAGCCGGCCACGGGAGACAGGAGCATGCGGCATGACCGGCGCTGCTTTGGGAGGCTGGAGCAAGAAGACCAGAGGTTGAAGAAGCACTACGGCCGTTGGATGGACATCGTACGGTCACTGGAGCTAGAATCGTTCATATTGACTAAGTTGAGAAAGCCCTTCGTCCCCGTAAACTTAGTAGGCCCACAAGTCAGCCTCC
Source organism: Triticum urartu (assembly GCF_056163025.1). Classification (NCBI taxonomy): domain Eukaryota; kingdom Viridiplantae; phylum Streptophyta; class Magnoliopsida; order Poales; family Poaceae; genus Triticum; species Triticum urartu. Next base: position 364,836,115 of record NC_141874.1, on the reverse strand, counting down.
CACCAAGGTGGGTCCCAGCTAGCCGGGGGAGTATTCATTTTTTTTGTGCGTAATAAGGAGGCACTTCCGGTGGGTCCGAGCTGACAGCGGGGGGAACGTTTTTTTCGCGAAATACGGTGGCCCGTCCGGTGGGTCCCAGCAGTCAGGGGGAAATGATTTTTTCACAAAATACTGGTGGCCCATCCGGTGGGTCCCCGCTGTCAGGTGGAGGAATAATTATTTTCCGCGTAATAAGGAGGCACTTCCTTGCGGCTGCCGTGGACCCAGCTGTCAGCCTCTCCATGTACAGTACTCTTCCGATGGAAGTCGGTCATTGACCACATTGACTACGCCGCGCCGAGAGCACCACGGCGGTGGACAACGACGAGGCATAGGAAGGGGACAACGCAGAGCCGGGGAAGGTGCGGCAGTGGATGCCCACGCGGAGAGGAGTACGAGCGTTCACCGGTTCAGCTGCAGTGTGAGGCTGCCGTCGCCGCAGAATAACAGGGGGTGTGGGTGAGTAGAGGGATGCCCTGGCCAGCGGTGGGAGTAGTAGGGGGCGCTGAGGCCTGCGCGGCAGCACAGCCGGCCACGGGAGGCGGGAGTAGGCGGTCCCGCCGGCGTTGCTTTGGCGGCTGGAGCAAGAAGATCAGAGATTGAAGAAACATGACGGCCGTTGGATTGACATCCAATGATTACGTCTGCTAGAATCGTTTGTTAACGTATATAATAACTAAAAAAACCTTGCATGTGCGTCAACTAAACAGGCCCACAAGTCAGACCACTCCCTCTTTTTTTAATAATTTATATATAGGTCATGGCAACTTCTTATGCAATTTATTGGAGTCATTTTTTTGGTTGGCCAGGGCCAATTTCGCATATTTCTGTGGGTTCCAAACTATTTTTAATACCGAAATGTCCAGCCAGATTTAAAGTACTTTGAAGATATATTTAAATTAGGTTAATGCCCGGTGAAATAGGAATATGAAAATGTAATAAAATTCAGAAATTATAGAGTAATTGCCAATTTGTCATCTGTTTTTATATTTATAACCCATTTCATATTACTTTCAAGATTTGCAAGCGTCTTGAAAGAGTTGCATCCCATCAGGGCGTAGAAAAATAAGTAGGCCTGGATTGGGTATTCTTCAAAAAAATAAACTGGGCTCATTTTCACAAAGAAAAAATAGCTGGGCTGGTCACATGGTGAACATAAAATATAAGCCTGGGCTAGACGGGCCATAGCCCAGTTCAAACCCTGCTCCGTCTCAACGATACCAAACAAAAAAATACTGCTCGACTAGCTACGTCCCAGGTGTCAGCCGATCTTGTGTTGTTCTCTTGTCTATTGACTATATGCGCTCACAATGTCGTGGGTCCCAGATGTCAGGAAAACACTAGGAGGAAGCATTTTATTTTTCCATACGCTGACGTGGTGGGCCCCTACTGTCATCCTCTCCACGCACTTCTGCCGATTCCTGTTGTTTGTTGACCATGTTGACAACGCGAGAGGGAGGCGCCACGGCGAGCACACCAAAGCGCATGGAGGACATCAGCGTTAACGATTTAGGAGACGGTGGGGCAGCGATGCGTGCGCTGAGGCACAGCCAGCCGTGGGAGGCGGAACCAGGCGGCCCCGCCAGCGCTGGTTTGGTTTTGGCGGCTGGAGGAAGACAGGACTGAAGAAACACGACAGACTGTAAAAGCAGCAGGAGTACTTAACAACCTTAACTGAAACCAGCAGGGGCACTTAACAACCAAAGCTGAAAGCAGTATGAGTACTTATACAGGTTCAGCCGTACAAAGCACGCCTCGAACAGTGCTACTTTGCCTACAGTTAACCAAGGGTGAGGCCGCCAAGCCCCAGGACAAGGCCCAGGCGCCACCCCGCGCATCCACAACCTTCTGAAAGCGGCTTCATCTCGCAACATGGTCAATAAACAGGATATTCGCTTTAGAGCCATGGAAAAGCATGAACATGATCTTCTGTCCTATTCTCCAAGATGGACGGGCCTTCATTATTTGAGACCACCCATGAATAAGTATCTTTTCACCTCCAAGGGGAATTGAGTAGGTCGACATAAACATCATGTTGTGACCAAAAGCAAGTCTGACCCGACCATGGTCAGGCATCTGTATAGGAACAATAGAACTCGGCAGTTCCTGTTTCAAGAAGATCACAGCTGTAAAACTGTGTATAAGCAATAGTTTATGAACAACATATATAACAGAAAACAGCTTGTACCATAAGTTTCTCGACACAGTTGGACCTGTTCAACGAGTGCAGCAGTGGCACACATATCCCACGTGGCCTTCCACCATTGAAACGCCCCGCAAGGACCTCAAGACGATCAATAAAGTGTAGGAACTTGTGGATGTCGATCCAGTCAACTTCAGTGCCATTAGTACAGCCGAGTTATTACAGAGTAACAAACGAGCAGACTGCTTAACTCTGAAAAAACCTAGATGTGCCACCAATTATAAGAAAAATATTAGTTAGAAGTAGCATCTTCGTGAGAGATTCGTTGCTACTTTTAAAGTTAAATTGTGATTAGTTAGACAGAATAGGTGGATTAAGAAGTAATCGAGGCAACAAGCAAGAACCAGATACAAAACTAACATGGATGAACAATTGGAACGACGTCGGGGTGCAAGATCGCAGTGAAGATGAGACCAGGTTCTGCTATTTCCATCAACATTCGTGCGCCAACTTTCAGTCCGTAACACTTGAGAAAGTTTATCCAAGTTCGGCCATAAAAAAAGCAGCGATCTTCTTGGTTCCTGAACCCAACTCGGAACTTATATCCATGGCTTGTCTTCACTGTGACCATTAAACTAGTGTATTCAGTTATGGAAAGGCCGAGCATCTTGAGTACATGTGTTCTGGCAGAGCAAATAATACACTGCAGGAAAAATAATATGAGAACACAACATGTTCAAAAAACCCCACCCTCCCGGATAGAAAAGAGGATTCTAGGAACATACTGTGCACGTTTCAAAATGCTGTGTTAGGATGAGAAGGAACAAGTGTGGTGTCTCGCCGAGGGCGCAGAAACCTGTAGGGTACTCGCACTTTGGGCACTGCAAATGAAACACACTAGATTTAGTAGGAAGAAAAATGCATCAACGGCGGTGGCTGCCATCCTAGGATTACCTGCGACCAAGGGACTTGGGTTTATCGGGGATGGATGAAGAATTCGTACCTGGTTCTCCATGAGAAAACCCTATGCAATCGCCGAGAGGGGGTTTTCTCTGAACAAGTAGACGAGGGAGAAGGGGATTCAGGCCCAGTGAAATATTGCCGCTTCGTCCATCCAGCTTACTGCTAAAGCTGGAAAGAGGGGTTGTGATTTGACGGCTCATTGGGCATTACTGCGGCGCTACGACCGGGGTGTGTCTACCGTGAAGTTTTGCACTCTAATTTGTGCATATGGCACGTGGACTCCGTTGTCGGTTGCCCCACATATCAGCGAAAGGAAGTAGAAAGACAGGAGTAACTAGTTACACATAAATATATTTTTTGACAGAGAGATACTCCCTTTGTAAAGAAATGTACAAATCTTTTATATCACAGGCTCACCTTGCCGAGAAATATACTCCCTCTGCAAGGCACGGGCATTATGGGGGTTCAACTTTTTTTATGGGGGTTCAGCTGAGAATATAATACTCAGATAGGCTCACGGTTTTGGACTTTGGGCCGCAGGCCGACCCTGCATGTTTGGGAGGCCATGTGTTCTACCCCAGCACTTTTCATATTGCAAGCGATCGGTTCGGCGCTGGTTTTAGATGCTGTCGCAAGGCGAATACACAAAATTGAATAAAGCACGGCAGTTGTTGGAATGAAATCGAACGACAGTTCCTAACCAGCAATCAGAGTTGCAATTCTATCAACGATTACCATGTGATAAATAATATTGTCGTACTACTTATACACACCGAACACTTGTTTCACCATGCCAGATTATTACATCAAAATCTCTCGGAGGATAGATCAGTTCGGCAGTTGCGTGCTGCTACTGAAGAATTTCAAAGTTGATTTGGACCAGCTCTCCTTGCCGAGAAAGTTCGATTTTGACATCATCCCCTACCGCAAGATATGATTTAGATTTGAACCTTGACCATCCTTTAGCATCAATCATCATGTGACCATCCTTTGTACTTACGGTATATTGACCAGGTTCATTCACACCAAGGTTGCGCATGGTAAGAGAAACTTGGCCGCGGTCGCCCGGATTGTTGAACGACTCCCTCGTTGCTCTAGAAATTCTCTATTTGCAAACAATAAGACATACCCAAACAGTTAGATCAACACAGTGAATCATGTGAAACAACATGGAAAGAAAAAAGAACGAAGCACTTGGGCGGCCAATGCTTACCAAGGTGGACATGTCAATTTTTGTAAGGACTTTGGTATATGAAGTGCGAACTGCAGCCCAGTCTGTTGCCGGTGCAACTGCACAGGCCAGAGCAGATGCAAGTTCATGTGTTGGTGCAGGTGCCGAAGCAGCTGCTGCTGCCGGAGATGGTGCTCCTTGTAGAACTAGTGCCGGTGTCGATGCCCGATCCTCCGGTAGATCAGACTGATCCGCTGACGCGGTCGGTGCCCAAGGTAAACACACGCACTACTCACTATCAAACTTCTAGTGAAGATGACTCTGATTGTGGTTCCAAACCCAGCTACAAAACACTTGCTAAAATTGCAACTGAACAACAGAAAGCTATGGAACATATTCAAAAACTGTTAGACAAAAGCGATGACCTGTTAGACGCTGAAATGACTCGATCTCAGTCCTTAATTGAAGACATAAAAAATCTTCACGTTAAGTATGAGGAACTTGAAAGTCATCATGAAACGCTCTCAACAACTCATGAAAAGCTTTCCTATGATTACCTTCAAAGGAAGCAAGATCTTGAGAAATTGAGAGCGGCTCATGAAGATCTTCAAATGGAAAACAAGTCACTTCGCGCCAAACAGATCAGTTCAGCTCAGGAAGGATTTGAACCACCATGTATTAAATGTATTGAGCATGACGACGCTACTTCTGTTGCTGGTTGTTCTACTGCTGCTACTATTGCAATATCTTCAACTGCTGATGTGCCAACTAACCCCTCTGCTGAGGATGCCACTGCTATTGTTGATGAGAATGCTAGGTTGAAGACATTGCTTGAAACAGGGATGTTCAAAAGCCTCAAAGGGCATCAGACACTATGTGATGTCCTCAAAAGGCAGATCCTGAACTGAAACCCTAGGAAAGAGGGTGTTGGGTTCAAAAGGAAAATGAATGTTGATGGCTCTTACTGGAAACCTAAGCAGTACCCCAAAACCACATGGGTTGCTGCAAAGGGACCTTCAGTGGATCCATCCACCCTATCTGGCTTCACTTGTGCTAATCCCATTGTTATTGATGAATCCTTTGATGCAAACTATAAATTGTTTAAGAATCAGAAGGGTGAAGTGTTTGCCAGGTATATTGGTACTAACTGCAGGAATGGACCGCCTATGAAGAAGGTCTGGGTGCCGAAAAGATGTTTGGAGAATCTTCCTGTGAATGTCGTCATGACACCACACATGAAGAAGACAAACCCCAGACCACAGGCTTCATACGGTCCAAAGGCTTCATACAGACAGAGGACTCACCTGAGTCGCACTAACGCAAATGTTTTGCAGGGAAACCTTACTCAGGCCTATGAATATGAGCGTGTTTCATCAAACTGCCATGTTCATAAGACCAAGAACTACTCTGCTTATTCTTATGAGTACTATTGTCCACCTGCAAGACTTTTTGCTAGGGCTCCAAAGCCAAAGTTCTCAGATGCTGCACTTAGACTCATTGCTTCGAAGCCACCCTTGAAGATGTGGGTGGCTAAGAAGGCTTAACTCTCTTTTGCAGGGAAAGGTCTCCAGCCGAAAACCAAAATCGTCTGAAGCCACTGCTGGGAACCTTAAACATCTTGTAGGGCGCAAGATCAAATGCCCAAATGGTCTTATTATGTATTTTGTTCCTGAGTCGCTTGCCACTTCCCCTATCAGTCCCAACCTCGATCTAAGCTTTCATAATCCACTTGCTCGTCAAATGTTTATGCTTCACAATTCTCTTCGTGAAGCCTATCCCCCTAACTGCACTGTAGGGTACGACACCAGCTGCTTCAGAATGGATTATTGATAGTGGGTGTACTAATCACATGACTGGCAAGCGAAGCCTTCTCATGGACTCAACCTTACGTCCATCTGACAAAAGTCACATCACATTTGCTGACACTGGTAAAAGCAAGGTATTGGGTCTAGGTAGAGTTGCAATCTCAAAGGATCAACACATGGATAAAGTCATGCTTGTTGAATCCCTTGGTTTTAACTTAATGTCTGTCTCAATGCTTTGTGATTTAAACATGATTGTGATGTTTGGAAAATATCGTTGCCTTGTTCTAATGGAATCTGACAAGTCTCTAGTGTTTGAAGGGTATCAGAAAGATGATTTGTACGTGGTAGATTTCTCAGCAGGACCACAACTTGCCATATGTCTTCTAGCAAAAGCTTCTGAATGCTGGCTCTGGCATCGGAGGCTAGGGCATGCTGGCATGAGGAACCTCCACACCCTTGCAAGGAAGAAGCATGTCATAGGCATCAAGGGCGTCAAGTTCAAGAAGGATCACTTATGCGGTGCCTGTGAAGCAGGAAAGATGACGAGGGCCAAGCATCCCTCGAAGACAATCATGACAATGACTCAACCCTTCGAACTGCTCCACATGGACCTTTTTGGTCCCACTCATTACTCAACTCTTACTACTACTGCTTGTCTCTATGGCTTTGTCATTGTTGATGATTATTCAAGATATACTTGGGTGCATATAATCCTCTACAAGACTGAAGTGCAGGATGTCTTCAGACGCTTCGCCAATCGAGCCATGAACAACTATGGCGTCAAGATCAAGCACATCAGAAGTGACAATGGCACTGAATTCAAGAACACTGGTCTAGACACTTATCTTGATACTTTGGGCATTACACATGAATTCTCAGCTCCGTACACACCGCAGCAGAATGGCGTCGTGGAACGCAAGAACAGAACACTTATTGAGATGGCCCGGACGATGCTTGATGAATACAAGACTCCAAGAAAGTTCTGGCCTGAGGCCATTGATACTGCATGCCATATCATCAACCGTGTTTATCTTCACAAGCTTCTCAACAAGACATCCTATGAGCTCCTTACTGGCAAGAAGCCAAATGTCAGTTACTTCAGAGTATTTGGTGCCAGGTGCTGGATCAAGGATCCACATCACACTTCAAAATTTGCACCAAAAGCACATGAGGGTTTTATGCTTGGATATGGAAAGGATTCGCACTCCTACAGATCTTCAACCTTTTTCACTATAAAGTGGTTGAAACAGTGGATGTGCGGTTCGATGAGACTAACGGCTCACAAAGTGAGCACCTGCCAAATGTGCTAGATGAAGTTCCATCCAGTGAATCAATCAAACTTATGGGAACTGGAGAAATCATACCATCTGAACCTCAGCCTGAAGAGGAACTTATCATCTCCGCACCTGATCAAACAGAAGACAATGCTCAGCCTGAAAACAATCCTTCTAACGATGACAATGATCAGCAAGAGCAAAATCTTCGTCTTGTACATCCTCGTGTTGCAAATGAAGTACAGATTGAGAAAATAATTGATAGCATCAATGCACCAGGTCCACTCACTCGTTCAAGGGCAACACAGCTAGCAAATTTCTGTGGGCACTTCGCATTCGTCTCAATATCTGAACCCAAGAAAGTTGAAGAAGCCTTCATGGAAGCTGAATGGATTCAAGCTATGCAAGAAGAGCTTCAACAGTTTGAGCTGAATAATGTATGGGAACTGGTTAAGCGTCCCGATCCTCGCAAGCACAATATAATAGGCACTAAATGGATATATCGCAACAAGCAAGATGAGCATGGTCAAGTTGTCAGAAACAAAGCTTGTCTCGTTGCTCAAGGGTACACTCAAGTTGAAGGGATTGACTTCGATGAAACATTTGCTCCTGTGGCTAGACTTGAAGCCATACGCATACTGCTAGCCTATGCAAATCATCATAACATTCTTCTGTATCAAATGGATGTGAAGAGTGCTTTTCTCAATGGCAAGATTGAAGAAGAAGTGTATGTTGCACAACCACCTGGCTTTGAAGATCCAAAACATGCTGACATGGTGTACAAGCTCAACAAGGCACTGTATGGCCTCAAACAAGCCCCTCGGGCTTGGTATGACACACTCAAAGACTTCCTGAAGAGCAAAGGCTTCAAACCTGGTTCCCTCGACCCCACTCTCTTCACGGAGACATATGATGGTGAACTGTTTGTGTGCCAAATATATGTGGATGACATTATCTTCGGCTACACCATTCAAAAATACAGTGAAGAGTTTGGATATATGATGCAAGAGCAATATCAGATGTCCATGATGGGTGAGCTGAAGTTCTTCCTTGGTCTTCAAATACGTCAGCAACGCAACGACATCTTCATATCTCAAGAGAAGTACCTCAAAGATTGCCTGAAGAAATTTGGGATGCAAGACTGCAAAGGCTTCACGACGCCAATGCCAGCCAAACATCATCTGGGTCCCGACGACAATGGTAAAGAGTTTGATCAAAAGGTATACCGCTCCATGATTGGTTCTTTACTTTATCTATGTGCATCTAGGCCAGATATTATGCTTAGTGTTTGCATGTGTGCTCGAATCCAAGCGGCACCAAAGGAATCGCATCACTTAGCTGTGAAGCGAATTCTTCGATATTTGGCTTACACCCCAACATTAGGATTATGGTATCCAAAGGGCTCAGAGTTTGATCTGGTTGGATTCTCGGATGCTGATTATGCGGGTGACAAGGTGGATCGCAAGTCTACATCAGGCACATGTCATTTTCTGGGACGATCACTTGTATGTTGGTCTTCAAAGAAGCAGAACTGTGTATCTCTCTCCACTGCTGAATCTGAATACATTGCTGCTGGATCTTGCTGCGCTCAGCTTCTATGGATGAAGCAAACACTCAAAGACTATGGCATTCATCTGAAGCAAGTGCCACTCTACTGCGACAACGAAAGCACCATCAAGATTGCCAACAACCCAGTTCAGCACTCGAAGACAAAGCACATTGAAATTCGTCATCACTTTCTCAGAGATCATGTTGTGAAGGAAGATATTGATATCATACACGTCAACACTGAAGAGCAATTGGCAAATATCTTCACCAAGACCTTGGATGAGAATAGGTTTTGCAAGTTACGGTGTGAGCTAAATATCTTGGAATCCTCAAATATCCTCTGATCAGGCACACATCCTAACACTTATGCATATTGATGACTTAGATGTGCAACACACGAAGTAAAGTATATCTTCAATCAATGAAGACTTACATTCTAAGTGTGAATACATCAATGTGGAATTTGACTTCGGAGAGCCATGATAATTGTGCGCCGTGTCTGGGTCTAATACTTCCTATACGGTGGGTAACGCCACCACCAAATTTTTCTGTTTGAAGTGATTCACTCATGGCGTTACATTTGATATGTCTTCACATTTGGTTTGTCTTCAATTTCAACTTGTCTTCATGATTATCTTCACTATGTTGATTTGATTGTCTTTCTCATATATATATATACTAGTGTTATGTCCTCTACAGCATTCACTTAGAGCTATGTCTTCTTGTTGAATCTTTTGAACTAAGTGAATGTGATCGGACCCTAACCTCTCTATGCTTTCTATCTCAAACTCTATCTCTCCAAATCATATGCATTCTATTAAAACTGTCGAATATCTTCTCTGCGTCCTTGTCAGCAGAAGATACAGAGACAAACATTAAGTCTGTTTTCAATGCTAAATCCTTTCACCTGAAACCGGGAGAAGTGGGAACGACCACCCGGCAATCCAGGCATGCGTGGGAACATGGAACAACCTCCGATATGTTGCATGATAGCCACGTGCCCTTCAGATGTGAATCACCAGGGGCACCTGTGTAATAACACTATGTCGTCCCTGTCCCTATAAATACACGCCTCACCACAGTCATTATCCTTTCTTCCACTCTCGCACAAACCCTAGCGCCACCGCTAGCCCTCGACGACGCTGGCAACGAAGCGCTTAGCTGCCGCGACCTCACCGACGCCGTCTTCACGCCGGCCACGGACATCGTCTTCTCCGCCGTCGCCGTAGGTGTCCTCCGTCACCAAGTTAGGGCACGGACGATCGAACTGCTCGGCCTCCTCTCCCACTCCGTCTAGCAGTTCTTCGTGTGGTAAATAAAACTTCCTTTTTACGGCCCCTTTGATCCTATAGATTCATCACTTTCTACCACAAGCAGTTTCTGTTCACACAAGTTGGATCTATTTCATACTGCATCTCATAATATGCCTAGTATGTTCACTTATGCTTCACAAAGTAGTTAGATTCCTCACTTGTACTTATTCGTGGATTCGTAAAAATCTGGAACCAACTCTCTATCTATGAGTGAATGTCTTCGCACTATGAGTGAATGTCTTCTAAACTGATTTATCTTCAAAATCTTCTGAGAATGCATATGACCTCTTCCCCTTCCCTCGCACCTTAATGCTGTCACAGGTACATGTCCGTGGGAGAATCCCTTGGTTCTCATAGTCTGCATTCGTTTGCAGAATTCTTACAGCATCACATTAACTCTCCCGAAGCCAGTTCATGTTTGTCCAGCAAGCGAAAGCCTTTGAAGCCTTTGAACGTGTTGAAGCCATTCAGTTTGAAGTTCATGACTGCAGAGAAATCAGTAAGGAAGGGTGGCAGACAACGTCGTGGGGGAACATCAAGAGATCTGCCTGATGACCTCTCAGAGCTGTACAAGACAGATCTAGAAGAGGATTACAATCAGCGCAAGACATGAATCCAATGGATTCGAAGATACTGGGCTGAGCAATGGTTCAAGTACAGGCTTGTGACCCATGAATATGCTGAGAAGAATGCCATCAAGCGACCATGGGGAGACATCCTATACAGAAATCTTCAACCCAGGTCCAGAGATGAAGCCATTGAACAAGGCTTCTATCCCTGCATGGTCCGTGGACCACAGCCTGCGGATGCAGACCCATCGTCATTGCTATGGTGTCGTGACGACAATTTGTTCAAGCACAACATCCAGTTTGCCAAGAATTCGGCTAAGCAAAACAAGAAGTCATTGGGACTAGACTTCAACCCTGGTCCTTCTGCTCCCCGTGCCGATGGCACCCGCGAAGCTGAACCCAATCTTGTTGGGCCCTTCTACAACCTGGAAGGTCTCATCACTCATATCATGGTTCAAGGGACAGCCGTGGATGAGCCTGCAGATGACGTTGAATCTGATGAAGCGCCTGCACCACCGAAGCCAAAGAAACTGAAGAAGCCTAAAGCTTCAAAGCCTGCTCCTGCACCAAAGGTCTTATAGGCGAAGCCTCTGGCCACTGCACCTCCTGAACATAGTGTGCAGTTTGAAGATTTGTCACGCATCTCCAAGCCCTCGAGAGTAAAGATGCCCTTGCAACCCACCAGCCAAGAACTGACTGCTGCTGCTATTCTACGCAACGACGCCATTGATCTGTCCAGCGATGAAGATCTTGCAGGTGACGCTCTTGAGCAACTGATTAAGAGCAAGGAAGAAGCAAAAATCTTTAATGATTTGCCTCTCTTTGATGTGGCCATCATTCATAACTTCATTGATGAGTGGTTTGACACGCCCAACCTCAGCTTTGAAGATCTGCAACTTCCAATTGGCCTTAGTGTCGCCTTCACTGGCGCCATTGCTTCTAAGCTAGCTCTAGCTTAGCTCATAGTTGAACTGAAGCACAAAATTGACTATGAGAAAGCTCAGTTCAAGAAGCACATGGCAAAGCTCAGTGTGCAAGATGTCAAAAACTTCAAGATTATGCTGCACGAACTCAAGGAAGCCTTTCTCAAGAAACGTGAAGAAGCTAAAGGGTCTTGTGAGCGCATGAAGAGTCTGGCTGACCAGTGCGTGCAAGCCTACAATGAGGCTGAGAAGCGCAAGGCTCTTGGTCGTCCTGGCATCGACCCCAGAATGGCTGCAAAGAAGAAGAAGCCCTCAACTGACCAATCTGCACCTTCAAGGCAGGAAGAACCTCGCATAGTCTTGCCAAGCAGCATGACTGGCTCGAAGCCAAAGGTCAGGTCAACCGCTTCAGAACTGAAGAAGACGAGGACTGCCGAGGCTGAAGCCAGAAAAAGGAAAAATCCTGAAGCTTCTGATGTCGCTCCCTCTAAGAAGAAGCGTAAAACCAAGAAGGATCGGGCTGCTCCCACAGAGCCCTTAGTTGTTGAACCTATCTCAATGGTTCGCCTTGCATCTGAACACCACGAGCGCCAACTGATTGTTCATGAGCCTGCTTCCACAGAGGCTCATGAAGCTGAAGACATTCCAGCAGTTGATCCCACCGCTGCTGAAGACATTGGTCACCATGACAATGTTGAAGATGATGTAGTTCTTCCTCAGATCGAGCACAACTTGGTATCATCCCCTATTCTCACAAACAGCAAACTCATCAGCATTGGTCGTCCTCTGACGCCAATTGCTCAGGATGCATCATGGGCTGATCACCCACAACAACAAGACACCCCGAGTACTCCCCAACAACAAGTCACACCACCCGTACAAGAAGAAGATGACTTTGAGGCCCAGCCAACTCCATCTCCAAAGGCGTCGCCAGTGTTACGCAAGCTTCGCAAAGGACCAAGGCCTCAAGTCCCCCTTTCGAGCATTGTAGGATCTAGAAGTAGATGTGTCTAGAGGGGGGTGATTAGACACTTAGTGCTAAAGTTGCAATTTTTAATCTCTTTCGGTTTACGTGGAGTTTAGGCACAAATTCAACATCCACAATACATATCAAGCAAGCATGCAAAGAGTATATGAGCAGCGGAATGTAAAGCATGCAACTTGCAAGAAAGTAAAGGGAAGGGTTTGGAGATTTCAAACGCAATTTGGAGACACGGATGTTTTTCCCGTGGTTCGGATAGGTGGTGCTATCCTACATCCACGTTGATGGAGACTTCAACCCACGAAGGGTAACGGTTGCGCGAGTCCACACAGGGCTCCACCCAAGGGCAACGGTTGCGCGAGTCCACGAAGGGCTCCACCCACGAAGGGTCCACGGAGAAGCAACCACCCACAAAGGGTCCACGAAGAAGCAACCTTGTCTATCCCACCATGGCCAACGCCCACGAAGGACTTGCCTCACTAGCGGTAGATCTTCACGAAGTAGGCGATCTCCTTGCCCTTACAAACTCCTTGGTTCAACTCCACAATCTTGTCGGAGGCTCCCAAGTGACACCTAGCCAATCTAGGAGACACCACTCTCCAAGAAGTAACAAATGGTGTGTAGGTAATGAACTCCTTGCTCTTGTGCTTCAAATGATAGTCTCCCCAACACTCAACTCTCTCATAGGATTTGGATTTGGTGGAAAGAAGATTTGAGTGGAAAGCAACTTGGGAAGGCTAGAGATCAAGATTCATATGGTAGGAATGGAATGTCTTGGTCTCAACACATGAGTAGGTGCTTCTCTCTCAGAACATATGAGTTGGAATGGTGTGTGCATTCTGATAGCTCTCTCACTGAATGAGAAGGAGGTGGAGGGGTATATATAGCCTCCACTCAAAATCCAACCGTTACACAGTTTTCCAATCTCGGTGGGACCGAATAAATAAACTCGGTCGGACCGAAAATGTAAACCTAGTGACCGTTAGGAGTTTTGGTGGGACTGACATGCAACTCGGTAGGACCGATTCGGTTAGGGTTTGGGCATAACGTAATCTCGGTGAGACCGATTACACAAACTTGGTGAGACCGAGTTTGGTAATTAGCTAACTAGAGAGTTGGTCAGGCAAACTCGGTGGGACCGATTTGCTCTTTCGGTGAGACCGAGTGGAACTCGGTGAGACCGAAAAGTTACAAAGGGGAAACACTGAGTTTACATTGCAATCTCGGTGGGACCGATTACACAAACTCGGTGGGACCGAGAATAGTGCAATGGGTAACAGACAGTTTGCAACCCCATCTCAGTGGGACCGAGATCCTTATCGGTAGAACCGAATTGCTAGAGTTTGGCAGTGTCTAATGACAAGTGAAACTCGGTGGCGCCGGATAGGAAAAATCGGTAGGACCGAGTTTGGCTTAGAGTTTAGGTCATATGTGGATGTGGGAAAGTGGTTGAGGATTTTGGAGCATATCATTAAGCACATGAAGCAAGAGGCTCATTAAGCAACACCTCATCCCTCCTTGATAGTATTGGCTTTTCCTATGGACTCAATGTGATCTTGGATCACTAAAATATAAAATGAAGAGTCTTGAGCTTGAGCCAATCCTTTGTCCTTAGCATTTTGAGGGTTCCCACAACCTTTAGTCCATGCCACTCCATTGTTGAACTTATCTGAAACATGCTAGATAGAAGTGTTAGTCCAACCAGAGATATGTTGTCATCAATTATCAAAACCACCCAGGGAGCACTTGTGCTTTCAATCTCCCCCTTTTTGGTAATTGATGGCAACATACATCAAAGCTTTAGATAAAGATATAAAGGACAGCAAGTAAAGCTTTGGAAGAACATGTAGCAAGCATAGGCTCCCCCTACATGTATGCACTCATGTAAATATGAAATATATAGGCATGTGAGAGCATAATCATGACAGAGTAGGCAATGTGTTACATGTATCTTGGCCATATGCATCAGAGCAAAAGATTATCAAGGAAAATACCTTCATGCTCATGAGTCCTTCTTGCAAACAGTATGTACATAAGCAAGAACTCCTCATACTCATGATTTTGATGCATATACTTACCTTGTGGTCTCGAGTTGGCTTAGGATGGAATGAACCTGCACAAACAAGGTTAGATAACACAGGTACGTCCACTAGCCAGAGCAAACAAGAAACCACAAGAATACCAAGACTGGGATGACATGTAGAGAGTGAGTACAAGGTACCACATTGAATTCAACATGTCCCCAAGAATAAGGATATGCAATGAATTTGGCTGATTTCTTCTCCTTTAGGTGTCTTGCTCCCCCTGAATCATACATGGGATATTGGGAGAAGATAGGGAACAGAAAATCAGAGCTGAATAGAACTGAATTCATATGAACATTTCTTTCCCCCAAAAATACATGTGGCATCTCTCCTCTTGAACATCTAGCATCTGGGATCCTTGAGTGTTTTTCTCTCCCTGGAGATCTCTCTCTCCCCCTTAATAACATCTGGGATCCTTGAGACTTTCTCTCCCCCTTAATACTTTTTCTCTCTTGGTGTGATCTCTCTTTCCTATAAGCTTTGATGTGATGTCTCTCTCCCCCTTTGACATCAATTTCCAAGAAGGTTTTTCCTGGAATCCGTCGAATAGGTTTGGTCCTTGAGATTCAGCACAAGGCAGAGGATAAAATTGTGATGCTTGTAGAGGACAAGATTCATTGAGTGGAGCTGGATCCGAAGAAATGTAGAACAAGTGGCAAACTGTTTTTCTGATTGTAAAGTCGGTGGCACCGAGTGGCATATTTCGGTGGTACCGAAAAGATTCGGTTGGACCGAAATTTGCAAGTCGGTGATACCGAGTTTACACATAGAAATACACTTGTCACCTCAGCTCACTAGACAAGTAAGATCTCACAAAGATTTGCAATGAATTTCCTAAAGGATTTGCAAGGAATTAAATGCAGAACAAGCACAAAGAGAAAAGAGAATAAACTGAAAGATCTAGATGAAGTTTTTTTTAAAATAAAAGAAACTAAACATGCATGAGACAAATGCAATAACACAGAAAAGAACACAAGAGAACTTCATCTAGAGTTGGGCGGTGACATAGTCACCTATGTTAGAGTATATTGACTTAGGAGTCAAGTGAGAACACTTGATCATAGGTCATACTCATCGTTTAAGCTCAAAATGGGGTTACCATTTTTCGTTTAAGCATCTTGATGTATTCACATCTTGTTGAGTTGCTTTGACTCATGTCTTGGAGTAAAGCTTCTCTAAGATGGAATAACATACCTTGGGTGGTGGTGTGGTTCTTGCTCATGTAGTTGAACTTGTGTGGGTGCTTCAACGTTGATGTAGCTCATCAAGAGTTTGGAGCACCACTTGGAGTTTGAGTTCATCTACCTACATGGGTTAGATCTTGCAAGAAAGAGCACTTGTGTATCAAATGACAATCATGAAGCTCAACATAGAATTTGTCAAAGGATATGTTTGAATGGTTTTGTGCTTCCTTGTCTTCAACCACCATTGTGTAGAGTCTTGGTGATATAGAGATTGCTCAAGATATGAGTGAGTCGCAATCTCATGGAATTAGATTCAGCCAAGTACCTACATGGGTTAGACAACATGCAAGGTGCAAATATATCCAAGACATAAGATAGTTATCATAAGAGATATATCATGGATTAGTCATAAGCTCATGTCTTGCATGTATCCAATGGAGTTTTCTACTCCAAGTTCAAGGCATAAATGATGTTCAATTCTCCTCTCAACCTGCAAAACACTTTATCATCAAGCGGTTTATTAAATATATCCGCTAACTGCTTATCGGTGCGAACATGCTTAAGATTTATGTCATCCTTAGCAACATGATCTCGAATGAAATGATGACGAACTTCAATATGCTTAGTTCGAGAATGTTGTACAGGATTATGACCAATTTTGATAGCACTTTCATTGTCACAAAGCAGTGGAACATGTTTCACATAAATACCATAATCTTTAAGAGTTTGGGTCATCCAAAGTAATTGAGCACAACATGAACCAGCGGCAATGTATTCCGCTTCGGCGGTGGATAAGGATACCGAGTTTTGTTTCTTGGAAGACCAAGACACAAGAGATCTACCAAGAAATTGACAAGTACCCGAAGTGGACTTTCTATTAACCTTGTCTCCGGCATAATCTGAGTCGGAATAGCCAACAAGATCAAAAGAAGACCTCTTAGGATACCAAATGCCAAAATTTGGTGTATGGATTAAATATCTCACTATCCTTTTCACAGCCTTAAGATGACAATCTTTAGGAGTAGCTTGATATCGAGCACACATGCACACACTTAGCATAATATCGGGACGTGAAGCACATAGGTATAACAATGAACCAATCATAGAGCGATAAACCTTTTGATCAACTGGTTCACCATCTTTGGTCAAATCATTATGTCCACTAGTAGGCATGGGTGTAGACATACCTTTGAATTCTTGCATATTGAACTTCTTGAACAAGTCCTTGGTGTACTTTGTTTGAGAGACAAATGTACCTTCCTTAGTTTGCTTGATTTGCAACCCGAGAAAGAATTTGAGTTCACTCATCATAGACATCTCAAACTTCTCTGACATTAGCTTTCCAAACTTTTCACTAAAGAGAGGGTTAGTTGATCCAAATATGATGTCATCAACATAAATTTGGCATACAAAAAGTTATCCATTAACCTTTTTAGTGAAAAGAGTAGAGTCAATTTTACCAATTTCAAAACCACTTGTAGTAAGGAACTATCATGTGAGATGGCCACCTTACCAAGGCCAACCACTTTACCCTTTGAATTATCACCAAAGGTGACATATTTTCGAGGGCCGTTGTTTTCAGCAAGCTCACGGAACATCTCTTCATCTCCGGTCATATGATCAGTGCATCCACTATCAAGAACCCATTCCTTTCCTCCTGATTCATATCCCCGAAGATTTGCCATAAGACCAAAATGTCTCATTGCATTGTCAAGATCGGAGTCACTATCATCATCATAATATTCATGTTCATCATGATCTTGTGACTCATCATTTCCTAGAGAGGGTAATTCATTAGATAAACAATCAAAGTGGTTATTTTTATGAATTCTTATAGCTTTGAGTATGATATCATTAATGATTCCAACATCTCCTTTAGCATGCTTAAGATTGGCAAGTTCAAGAAGACATTTACCAAAATTAGGATCACTAGAGTTCATCTTACTCAAGGCAATGGATTTATGGAGAATTTCATCCAAAGTTTTCAAGGAATGATTGAGAAATTGTTCCTCAAGAAATTTCCATATAGTATAGGCACAATCTTGAGTAGGCAAACAAGCAGTCAGATTTTTGGGCAATCCTCTAATGATGAGCTCAATAGTTCTAAGATTGCGAATCATGTCAATATCTTCATCTAGGGTAGGATGCAAGGGATCAATATGGGGTGCACAAGGGCTAGAAATATACTTGTTCAAATGATATTGATTGAAGATTACAAGCATCTCATTTTTCCACTCATGAAAATACTTTTCATCAAGAATGGGCACTCTATGTCTAAGACTCCCTAGAGTAGACACATCCATCTTCCTCCAATGGTGATTAAACCAAGGCAATGGAGACCAAAGCTCTGATACCACTTGTAGGATCTAGAAGTAGATGTGTCTAGAGGGGGGTGATTAGACACTTAATGCTAAAGTTGCAATTTTTAATCTCTTTCGGTTTACGTGGAGTTTAGGCACAAATTCAACATCCACAATACATATCAAGCAAGCATGCAAAGAGTATATGAGCAGCGGAATGTAAAGCATGCAACTTGCAAGAAAGTAAAGGGAAGGGTTTGGAGATTTCAAACGCAATTTGGAGACACGGATGTTTTTCCCGTGGTTCGGATAGGTGGTGCTATCCTACATCCACGTTGATGGAGACTTCAACCCACGAAGGGTAACGGTTGCGCGAGTCCACACAGGGCTCCACCCAAGGGCAACGGTTGCGCGAGTCCACGAAGGGCTCCACCCACGAAGGGTCCACGGAGAAGCAACCACCCACAAAGGGTCCACGAAGAAGCAACCTTGTCTATCCCACCATGGCCAACGCCCACGAAGGACTTGCCTCACTAGCGGTAGATCTTCACGAAGTAGGCGATCTCCTTGCCCTTACAAACTCCTTGGTTCAACTCCACAATCTTGTAGGAGGCTCCCAAGTGACACCTAGCCAATCTAGGAGACACCACTCTCCAAGAAGTAACAAATGGTGTGTAGGTAATGAACTCCTTGCTCTTGTGCTTCAAATGATAGTCTCCCCAACACTCAACTCTCTCATAGGATTTGGATTTGGTGGAAAGAAGATTTGAGTGGAAAGCAACTTGGGAAGGCTAGAGATCAAGATTCATATGGTAGGAATGGAATGTCTTGGTCTCAACACATGAGTAGGTGGTTCTCTCTCAGAACATATGAGTTGGAATGGTGTGTGCGTTCTGATAGCTCTCTCATTGAATGAGAAGGAGGTGGAGGGGTATATATAGCCTCCACTCAAAATCCAACCGTTACACAGTTTTCCAATCTCGGTGGGACCGAATAAATAAACTCGGTCGGACCAAAAATGTAAACCTAGTGACCGTTAGGAGTTTCGGTGGGACTGACATGCAACTCGGTAGGACCGATTCGGTTAGGGTTTGGGCATAACATAATCTCGGTGAGACCGATTACACAAACTCGGTGAGACCGAGTTTGGTAATTAGCTAACCAAAGAGTTGGTCAGGCAAACTCGGTGGGACCGATTTGCTCTTTCGGTGAGACCGAGTGGAACTCGGTGAGACCGAAAAGTTACAAAGGGGAAACACTGAGTTTACATTGCAATCTCGGTGGGACCGATTACACAAACTCGGTGGGACCGAGAATAGTGCAATGGGTAACAGAGAGTTTGCAACCCCATCTCGGTGGGACCGAGATCCTTATCGGTAGAACCGAATTGCTAGAGTTTGGCAGTGTCTAATGACAAGTGAAACTCGGTGGCGCCGGATAGGAAAAATCGGTAGGACCGAGTTTGGCTTAGAGTTTAGGTCATATGTGGATGTGGGAAAGTGGTTGAGGATTTTGGAGCATATCATTAAGCACATGAAGCAAGAGGCTCATTAAGCAACACCTCATCCCTCCTTGATAGTATTGGCTTTTCCTATGGACTCAATGTGATCTTGGATCACTAAAATATAAAATGAAGAGTCTTGAGCTTGAGCCAATCCTTTGTCCTTAGCATTTTGAGGGTTCCCACAACCTTTAGTCCATGCCACTCCATTGTTGAACTTATCTAAAACATGCTAGATAGAAGTGTTAGTCCAACAAGAGATATGTTGTCATCAATTATCAAAACCACCCAGGGAGCACTTGTGCTTTCAAGCGTTCCAGAAGGAGAAGTGCCCCAATCTGTTGCACGTCAAGTGTTCCCAGAAGCCACTCCGACTGTGAATGTCTCTGTGTCTGAAGCCAAAGGTGCTGAAGACAATCCGGCTGCATCAGCCGATGACAAACAAGAAGAAGATTGTGTCCCTACACCCCCAATCTCTGAAGAAGTTGTTCCTGAAGTGAACGTGTCTGTGCCCGACCCTCCAGCTCATCAAGTGGAGGTTGAGACTCTTGAGGCTGCCACCACCAACAAAAATGAAGCCAATGACGTAGTCATGGCTGAAGCAAATGTGGAGCCTGCACCAACCAATGTGCCAGAAGCCAATGAAGCCAATGATGCACCTGCAACAGATGTGCAGCCTGACGCCTCTGTTAATGCCACTGCTCCTGTTCCGCCACCAAGGCCACACACTATCAAGCAAGCATTCAACTATGGCCAACTTATCGCTGTCAAATGGCCTTTTCTGACTCCTCCGCCTGCTGCTGGTCCTCAGTTTGACTATCACATTGAGCACAGGCCTCAGGTTCAGAAGCCAATGCCAAGGTTGCCCAGGTTTCTAGGTACTGCATCTGCACCCGGATCTTTCAATATCAATGGCTTCAAAGCAGACAACACCTTCTTCAATAGTGCCAAGAACCCCTACTCAAAGGCAAGAATATCTTCTGATCGGTTCTGGAGCTATCAGCAGCGCAGTTATTACTCCTGCATCTTGTACAATCAAGGTCGCATTTTTCCCCATATGCGTCTTGACACTGAAGCCATAACTGGTCTGCCTTGTTTGGAAGAAGCTCTGGATTGCTTCAGAGAGTCTGGATTGTTGCCGTTCGTCACTGACAAGGAGCACTGGAACGAAGAATTGCTGCTCCAATTCTATGCCACTCTTCATATTCGTGGCTACAACAAAGATCTGAAGACTTGGGTCCTTGAGTGGATGACAGGCAATGTTCATCACGAAGCCAAAGCCTTTGAGATCATTGAGCTCACTGGCCTGCCCACTCCAGGAGATCTTTATGAACCTGGTTGTCAGCTTCACAGTGCAGCTATGGAGAGCATTTTTCACAAGCCTGAACCAAACATGAGTCAGATGCTTAGCATGATGAAGCCTTTGCCTCCAGATGCTGCATATCCTAAGGAGTTCTTTGTTGAAGACCTTGAGTATCTGCCACGCACTATCTATCACATTATAAGGCGAACTCTCTGGCCCATCAAAGGACATTCTCCACATGCAAAGCTGGAAGGTGCAATGAAGACTTTGGTCTTCCATATTCTTCACGTCAAAATCTTCAATGCACAAGATTTCTTCATCCGCCAACTTGCTGCATCAGGATCTGATCTCTTTGGCTTGAAGTTTTACGCTCCATGGATTATGCGACTGATCAAACTACACTCAGCTGTCACCTATCAGCCCTCTGCTCGCAATCATCGGATCTTTATGCCTGACGTCGATATGTCAGTTGAAGCCATCTATCCAGAGCCTGCCAAGGAGCCCCTTAGTCTTCAGAATGCTGATAAGCAAAGTTTCTCTCAACACATTGAAGGCGACCCAGCAGTCACTCGTGTTTATCCACTGGCTGGTACTACCCGTGCACCTCATCGTGCCCTCACTGAAGCCACTGAAAGCACCATTGCACAACGGCCCAAGAAGCGATCCCGTGTTCTCAATGACCGAGAGCTTCTGGTTGCCCTTCATCAGAAACAGGATAAGCATCATGACTGGCTGAAGCGCCAAATGCAAAGCCTCTTGGTGGACGTAAACAGGATTCGCAACCTTGCCACCAAGAATGCCTTTGTTGCCCATGAAACCTGTCGGCGTACATGGAAAGGGCTGACGCATATGTGTTCTGAAGATGATCTTCAAGAGGATGGCTTCTCTGAACGCTTCAAGTTTGACTCAACACCTCCAAGAAGGACTGTGCTGTGGCGTACTCCGTCTCTTGAAGACTCTGAGTTCTCCTCCTCTGCTGCAACAGTGAATGCACGTGTCATCGGTGATGAAGATGATGCTACTTCACCACCTTCGGCGCGAATCACAACTGCACCGAGTTCGTCTGCACCGCCAACCAACTCCGACGACCCTGCTGCTTCACCAACTCCTCATGGGAACGAGTAGCTGCTCTATGTCTTCAAACCTTTTTGGTCCTTACTAACAAAAGGGGGAGAAGCATATGAGTTCGATAGTCTTCAAGCGGGTCCATATGGGTGGTGGTTTTATATTTTTTTCTAGTGTTTACAACTCTCGCGTTTTGATACATTTGGTTCTTTGAGTTGTAACACTCAAACTCGATGGTCATCTGCTACTTATTTGCTTTTTTGTGATGCGATGATAAATTCCGCATGTGCGACGATAAATTCCGCACTTAGATCATTTTGCAGACGTCCATTTTTCATTATGCGTGTCATTATCTTCACATACTTTTCATGCATGATGAATTGTCATCATAAGTTGAAGAGGATCTCCACAAGTACAACCTGCCATGTGCATTTGCATTCCAAAAGCAAATTACTTATATGCACATCTTCAGGGGGAGCCCTTGCAACTTATGAAGACAATCCCCTATCCTTTACAATTTCACATATTATATTCCCCGTTGAAAACTTCAACTAGTTTGTCATCAATCACCAAAAAGGGGGAGATTGTAAGTGCATCTAGTGCCACCCCTAGTTGGTTTTGGAGTATTGACGACAAACCTAGTTGAGGGACTAATGTGTTTGTGAGAATTGCAGGATAACACAGGTAGAAGTCCCTCATTGATTCGGTTTTCCTACCAGAGATGACCCCTAAAAATGTATGAAGACATTGAAGTCAAAGGTGGTATGTGAAGACATTCACATTGAAGACTATGATAAGAGAAGACATCACATGAAGACTATGGAGTGCGAAGACTTAGCAGTTTTGTCGTTTTGTGTTTTTCTTTGTTGAGTCATAGGAACCACCGTACTGTTAAGTGGGGTCCAAGAGAACCAGTCATAATGACTGAAGTGATGCTTAACCAAAATCCTATGTCTTCGAGTGAAGACTATGAGAGCAAATCTTGTCCGGAGTTGGATAAGTCAGCTTTGCTTGTAGCCCAAGTAAAGTTGCCGTGTGTTTGAAATATGACCGTTGGAACACGTGTTAGTTCCTTAGTGACCCAGGGTCATTTCGGACAAATTAGGTCGGGTTGCCTAGTGGCTATAAATAGCCCACCCCCTACAACCATAAACGGTTGGCTGCTTAGAGTTAGAGTATGGCTTTTGTCGTTTGAGAGCAACCCACCTCGAAGCCTTTGAGAGAGAATTCCTTCCGAGGATAAAGCCCTAAACACCTAGAGCCAAAGAGTGTTAGGCATCACTTAAGTCTTCCTATATGTGTGATCTGAAGACTTATTACACTTCAGGACTGTGAATCCTCCAGCCGGTTAGGCGTCACGTTCTGAGCATCCAAGAGTCATTGTAGATCACCGGTGAACGAAGTCTGTGGAGGTTTGGAAGTCTACCTTGAAGACTTACCAGAGTGATTGGGCGAGGTCTGTGTGACCTTAGCTCAAGGGGAATACGGTGAGGACTGGGTGTCCTGAGCTGCGTGTTCAGGACTGGGTATCCGGGACTGTGTGTCCTCAGGTTTAAATACCTAGCCGCCCTAACCAAACGTACAACTGTCACAGCAGTTGGAACTGGTCTACCAAATCTTTGTCTTCACCAAGCTCACTGGTTTCATCCTTCCCTTCCCTTTACTTACTGATTGGTCCTTGTGAAGTCATTGTATGATTGCTTTATCTTTTGTCTTCACTGAGTGACTACTTGTTCTGATTGGCTTCACAATATCTTCCTACCTGATCTTTACTGCCCAGCTGCTATTAGTCATTGTGCTTTCACTTCATTGAATACTTGACTATGGTTTGCCTAGTGTAGTCTACCTTCTGCTGCATGGTAATAGGTTTATTTCTATCGTTTGTCTTCGAAACTTCCATGTTTTGAAGACTTTCATAAAATCGCCTATTCACCCCCCTCTAGTCGATCACTAGCACTTTCAATAATAACACTACTCCACCCATCAAGCTAAACAAGCTTAGTTGTTCAAATACGAATCTGATATTATTAAAACAGAATTGTTTAATTGGTCAGCTAAATGTTCCTAAATTAGTTTCGAAAATGCATGTTCGCCGCTTGGGTGTGTATCTCTATGTGTGGTCTGGTCAGCATGGTTGGGGAGGTGAACTTTGCATATGCAGGGGTTTATAGGGAGACACTCTCCGAGTTGAAACCGCAATGCATTCCATAGATAATCTGACGAATTTTTATGTTTTCATGAATCTCAGATTCTGAACAGCGTCATAATGATTATGAGCTTGCGCGCATGAAAAGAATAAAGCAGAACAATGCCATGGCTGTCAAACTTGGCATTAAGGGACTGAAATCAAGTCTGGATGCAATGCAAACACTCTCCACCTACAGATTCATGCTCAGAATATGATCCTAACAGTGATTCTGAGCTAGAGGGAGACCTAAGTCAATGTAGCTCCCTAGTGGAGGAGTCAGAGGAAGATGCCCTATATTATTCACCCATCAAGGTACTTGCTCTAACTTTCCAAGGTAACATTGCTCGCACATATCTTACAACTGATGCTTTGCATTGCTTCTACTTTGTTGAACTGCCATTAGCTTAGTTTACATATCGCGTATGTGAATACGCCCTGCCTATCCATTTTCAGTACATATTCCATCTGTCATCATACCATATTTATCCATTCAAATGTTGTTCTTGTGTATCAGACGTTCAAAAGGAAGAGGGCGATTGCTGATCATGGAGGAGCACAAGCAAAGTATTTGGAAAAGGTAGTGGCACCTGATAAATCAAATAGTGCATTAGGTGTAGTTGCAATATCACCTGACCCACAAAGTACCCCAACTCTAGCAGACTCTAGCCCTACTACACTGGTCATTTCTGATGCCCCAACTCAGCAGACCCCAACTGCAGCAAACAATATGATTATGCCAGTTAACATAGCACCAGCTATACGACGCAAAACCCCCATTCCAGCAAAGAGTACACCAAATCCAGTTGCCAAATCCCTTTTCAAACCAGAGAGAGCCCCAGTTGCAGCAAATAGGACCCCTGTTCCATTTCTCCCAGTTTAGAAGATGAAGCTTATGTTGTTGTCAGGAACTTTGTGTGCATCTTTCCCTCATGGAAAGATTATACCGCAGACACAGAACAATTTCCAGTCTTCTTCCGCAACTTACGCGTAAGTAATGTACTAATGTTATTCATGGTCATTACTGCATATGTTTCTGCTGACAGAAGACACTAGATTTCATTCTTTTAAATAGGCGAGGCGCAAACTGGATTGTGATGACGAGCAAGGGTTGGTTGCGCTTTTCAAGCACTCGTTGATGAAGTATCGTTCCTACCTGAGGCAAGCACACTTCGATGGCAAGCCTCTGAACGAAATTTCTGTAAAGTCTCCAGTGCTACATTTATCCGACGGTGACTGGAATAATCTTGTTACACATTGGTCTCAGCTATAGCGTAAGGTACTGTCTATGATATTACATCACAATTTGAACTACATTTCTGCATTTGCCTTAATGTCTCACTTGTACGAAAACTGTTAGCAGAAGAACATTCGTTCTCAAGGGACCACAGAATCTCGCAACTATACTGCACACTGCATTGCTCTTGTGAGTACCTCTTGCCCTGTATGACCATAGTTACTTTCATAGCTGTTTGATTATGTAGCATCACTGCACATGTTAGCCTCGTAATCGTCCAATTGGTGGACATTATAAGATCTGTATGGACTCTTACATAAATTTAGAATCAACCCAATGCTTTTGAAGAGGTTTAGCTCTGCAGTCCTCTTGTAAGGACTGAACGTGGTCTATCACTGTACTTACATTAACAGCTACTCCCTCCGTCCCATAATATAAGAACGTTTTGTACAGTACACCAGTGTTCGAAACACTCTTGTATTATGGGAAGAGGGATTGGTTCATTTTGTAGCATTCTGCATCTTATCTCCCTCGCCCACCATTTACTAAAAAAGATCAGATCTATATTTAATCTTACCAACAAGTAGAATACACAGACAATGCCAGTGCAGAAGTGTAGCCCATTGCTCTTGTCAGTACATTTTGTCCTGTAACGCTTGTACTTCTAGGGATTGGTAGTTGATTATGTAGCATCAATCTGCATCTTATCTTCATTATCCTCTATCCCTTCCAGTATTATCATATCTATAATTACTCTCTACAAAATGTAGAGTACAGGCAATGCTTATGAAGAAGATTCTGTGCTAAAATTCTTGAGTTATCCTTCCCTTGCCATGGAGAAGGGAATTATAAAGCCGGTGTTAACTGTTAATGTAAGTAAGTCCTTCTAAAGCCTTTATCCTCAACTGCTGTTTAATTTGCTCATACTCCCTATCGTTTATTGCTATTTAGTTTGCTGTTTCTACCAAAATGCATGTTTGTAAGAACTGTAAGTTCTAAGTTTTACTTGTAAAACCAAATTCCTTATTCATACCATGCACATTACTTAATACTACCCATATGTATGCTTGTTTTTGTGGATCTATAATCCAGTGTGTGGTGAAGCAGCCCATTATGGTCCACAAAATCTCATGGGCCTTTAGCTGGGCCGGCCCATTATGGTCCGCAAAATCTTGTGGGCCTTTAGTTGGGCCGGCCCATTTAAACTTGTTGGGCCGTGCCACATGTCGACGTATCATAGGCGCCTTCTGTCCAGTGAGTGGATGACATATGTCCCGACGATGAGCCGACATGTGTTTGCCCTAGCCAATGATGATTTTACATGTGGAAAATCCCCATTGGTCGGGGCTATTAACGGGTTATCGGATCCAAAACCCGACCCGATAGCTTAACGGCATTCCGTTGCGGTGGATGCCACGTGTCGATCACCCTTGACGAAAGCACTTGACACTTCCGTGATGATAATTTTGGTAATGTCATGGAACACTTCTACGACAGCACATGTATGACTATCTTGATTCTGTCATAAATTTGTCATGGATGTACATGCATGACAAAAAAGCGACCTACTGTGACAAACACGTATCATCACAGAAGTGTATTTTTTTGTAGTGAGACTGTTCTGTTTTTGACAGATTCTGTTTTTCATGTGTTGTTTGCTTATTTTGATGAATCTATGGCTAGTAAAAGAGTTTATAAACCATAGATAAGTTGGAATACAGTAGGTTTAACACCAATATAAATCAAGAATGAGTTCATTACAGTACCTTGAAGTGGTGTTTTGTTTTTCTTTCGCTAACAGAGCTCACGTGATTTTCTATTTTGAGTTTTGTGTTGTGAAGTTTTCAAGTTTTGGGTAAAGGTTTGATGGATTATGGAACAAGGAGTGGCAAGAGCCTAACCTTGGGGATGCCCATGGCACCCCAAGGTAAAATATAAGGACACCAAAAAGCCTAAGCTTGGGGATGCCCCGGAAGGCATCCCCTCTTTCGTCTTCGTCTATCGGTAACTTTACTTGGAGCTATATTTTTATTCACCACATGATATGTGTTTTGCTTGGAGCGTCTTATATGATTTGAGTCTTTGCTTTTTAGTTTACCACAATCATCCTTGCTGTACAAACCTTTTGAGAGAGACTCACATGATTGGGAATTTATTAGAATACTCTATGTGCTTCACTTATATCTTTTGAGCTATATAGTTTTTGCTCTAGTTCTTCACTTATATCTTTTAGAGAACGGTGGTGGCTTTATTTTATAGAAATAATTGATCTCTCATGCTTCACTTATATTATTTTGAGAGTCCTTTAGAACAACATGTCAATAATAAAAACTTTCATACAAGTGCATTGAATACTATGAGAAATTTGATACTTGATAATTGTTTTGAGATATGGAGATGGTGATATTAGAGTCATGCTAGTTGAGCAGTTGTGAATTTGAGAAATACTTGTGTTAAAGTTTGTGATTCCCGTAGCATGCATGTATGGTCAACCGTTATGTGATGAAGTCGGAGCATGATTTATTTATTGATTGTCTTCCTTACGAGTGGCGGTCGGGGATGAGCTATGGTCTTTTCCTACCAATCTATCCTCGTAGGAGCATGCGCGTAATACTTTGCTTTGATAACTTGTAGATTTTCGCAATAAGTATGTGAGTTCGTTATGAATAATGTTGAGTCCATGGACTATACGCACTTTCACCCTTCCACCATTGCTAGCCTCTCTAGTATCGAGCAACTTTCTCCGGTACCATAAACCCACCATATACCTTCCTCAAAACAGCCACCATACCTACCTATTATGGCATTTCCATAGCCATTCCGAGATATATTGCCATGCAACTTTCCATCATTCCGTTATTATGACACGCTTCATCATTGTCATATTACTTGCATGATCATCTAGTTGACATCGTAATTTGTGGCAAAGCCACCGTTCATAATTTTCATACATGTCACTCATGCATCATTGCACATCCCACTACACCGCCGGAGGCATTCACATAGAGTCATATCTTGTTCTAAGTATTGAGTTGCTATTCTTGAGTTGTAAGTAAATAAAGTGTGATGATCATCATTATTAGAGCATTGTCCCAAGTGAGAAAGGATGCTGGAGACTATGATTCCCCCACAAGTCGAGATGAGGCTCCGGACGATAAAAAAAGAGAAAAGAGGCCAAAAAAGAAAGAAGGCCCAAAGAAAAAAAGAAAAAGAGAGAAAAAGAGAGAAGGGACAATGTTACTATCCTTTTTCCACACTTGTGCTTCAAAGTAGCACCATGATCTTCATGATAGAGAGTCTCCTATGATATCACTTTCATATACTAGTGGGAATTTTTCATTATAGAACTTGGCTTGTATATTCTAATGACAGGCTTCCTCAAATTGCCATAGGTCTTCATGAGCAAGCAAGTTGGATGCACACCCACTTAATTTCTTTTGTTGAGCTTTCATACACTTATAGCTCTAGTGCATCTGTTGCATGGCAATCCCTACTCACTCACATTGATATCTATTATTGGGCATCTCCATAGCCCATCGATACGCCTAGTTGATGTGAGACTATCTTCTCCTTTTTGTCTTCTCCACAACCACCATTCTAACCAATTCAATATTTATTAGAAAACTAGGATTTTTCCGTTACTATAATAAAATAAACCAATAAGCCTAAATTACAAAAATTGAGCAGTTTCATATTTATAAAAAACTAAGATTTTCATTGAGTGTTTTAGGAGTTATGGATAGAAAAGCAGAGAGAAGTTCAAAGTGAAAACAACCAGCGATTCAACTACTACATGACATGTGTTCCATATAACGAAAATAATAAAAAGGCAAAGTCTAAAAAGGCATTTGCTAGAACTTCATGCTATCTTTTTCATTTTAGGTGAGCCAAATTTTTGTGTGGATGTGATGTGCATGTGCTTGTGCGTAGTACACTGAATAGAACAAAAAAAACAATTATGGGTGCCCTCTAAATGTTTGTCCTATTGCTTATGAGAATTGACCCAAATTTTCCTATTGTTTTTACACATGTTGGATTCAAGGGAAAATGTGTATAAAAAAGGTGTGATTTTGAAAGTTCAGGTGTAACGAACATCGAAGTTCAAACCAAAAAAAGTAAACAAAAAAATCATGGAATTCAAAGAATAAAAACTATGGAGTTTCGTGAAAAAAAATCATAGCACGCGAAGTTCATGTTTCATAAATTCCGAAGTTCACGTGTACCACGTACAGAAGAAAAATCATCAAATGAAAAAGGGACCGCCTAGGCCATTTCACCGAAAAGAAAAAATGCATAAAATGTCGCGATAAAATTCTACAACAAGTTCAAATTTAAAAACCGAAGCAGGTCAACGTAAAAAATGAAGTTTTAATATCTAAAAGACAAATTTGGATGTTCAGAAAATTTGAGCAAGAAGTTAAAAAAAAGTAGTTCAAAATTATTTATAATGGATTTTGCTTGTTTATTAAAAAATAGAGAAGTTCAAATTAAAAATAGGAGCATTTCAAAAGATTGTGTAAAAACCGATTTTGCCCATTCTATGAAAACTAGAAGTTCAAATTAAAAAACCGCACGGTATCATTGTTTATTAAAAAAGCATTTTCCCCAGTACTAACCAATAAAACTAAGAAGTTCAAATTTAAAATATGGTGAAGTTCGATGTCTATAAAAAATTTGGATTTTTCATAAATAGATGAATCTAGAAGAAGAAGTTCACGTGCACGTCCGTGCATGGTTCAGAATTTATATTGTGGGGCATCCGACCTCCAATTACATGTTTTAAAATGGCAAAAAATGACGTCCAACCTTCAATTGCGTGTAATTTGACATATACACAAAAATGCGACAGAAGTTCGCAGTGAAAACAACGAGAAGTTCAAGTACCGCAAGGAATGCATTTTAGGTGAGAATAAAAG
Source organism: Triticum urartu (assembly GCF_056163025.1). Lineage (NCBI taxonomy): Eukaryota > Viridiplantae > Streptophyta > Magnoliopsida > Poales > Poaceae > Triticum > Triticum urartu. The sequence goes on along the minus strand of NC_141874.1, from coordinate 364,805,610 downwards.
TATAGAAAAATAAAATCTTGAAAGGTTTGCTGAAAGAAGTTCAAGTGCTCTGTCCGGGGAAGTTCAAAAATTCTCGCAAGAGAGGTTCACCTTGTATTTCTATATTCAATTTTTTCCGTATAAAAATTGAATACAATTCTTTACTCAAAAAAATAAAAAGGTGAAGTTCAAATTGAAATAACAGAGAAGTTCGGAATTTATTAAAACCTAGGATTTACCTGTTCAAAAAATAAAAAACACAATGCAATTTTTTGCACTTTTAAAAACAACTCATAAACGAAAAAATGGTTGCTAGAAGTTCAAGTGCTCGGCGAGGAAAAGTTTAAAAAATTCTTGTGAGAGAGGTTCACCGTGTATTTACATGTCCAAAATACCTTAAAAATATGTTGTTTTTTGTGTTTTAAAATATTTTTCTCAAACTAGAGAGAAGTTCAAAGTGATAATAATTAGAAGTTCACGTACTAGATGGTGTGTATTTGATAAAAAAAATACAATACAGTGAAATGGAGTGAAGTTCAAACAGACATGCCCCAAAAGCTCAACTACTTCACGCAGTGGAAAAACAGCACGTCAAAAAAATGTTACAGAAGTTCAACGTGAAAACAGCACGAAGTTCGACTACTATAGTGAATGAATTTGAGATGAAAAACTTTTAAAATTGTCGTGAGTATGAAAAAAGAATCAACACGGGAAAGTTGCGTGTTTACAACAGCTTTCCATCGGTATATCACTTGCTCAATTCCGGTGGGTGGATGGAGAGCTATGAGCAGTGGATGTAGATCTACGAGCAAAAATAGCACGTGAAAAACAGAGTGAAGTTCAAGTAGACATGCCGAGAAGTTCAGGTTCTTCACGTGGTGCATTTTCAAAGAATCTGTTTCGCAATAAAGGCAGAACGAATGATCTTGCCATTTTAGAAATTACTTGAAAACGGCTAGGAATCACAAAAACCATCAACATGAAAAAGTTTCGCATTTTCCTTAGCTTTTCAATGGTATATTATTTGCCCCATTCCGATAAAGGTTGTAGAAATTACGGCAAAAATACGTTTTTAGCCATTTTCGAAACTGACATAAAACCGTAATGAATTAGGAGAAACAATATATACAAAAAAAGTTTCGCATTTCTTCAACCTTTCTAACGCCATATCATTGGCTGCATTTGGACATATGGTTAAAAAATTAGCTCGAAAATACGAACTCTGTGGAACTTGTATCGTTTTCTAAATTACTTTTAAACCGTTCAAAATTAGAAACAACTTTTAACATGAAAAAGTAGCGCATTTTTATAAGCTTTCCAATGCCATATTATTTGCCTCAATTGGATTAGCCGTTTAGAAATGGCATCGAAAAAACGAACTCGGGTGTTCCATTTGTGAAATTCTACGATTTTTCGAATTACTCTATAACCATAGGGAACTAGAGAAAACTTTCAACATGTGGAAGGACCGGTTTTGCAGCAGCTTTCCAACGCCATATTATTTGTCTCATTCCGATAAACGATTTAAAAATGCGATCGAAAATACGATTCACGTTTTTTGTATGAAGAAAAATCGGTTTTCAAAACTGCTCTTAAACCGCTTACATTTTGAAATTTAACTTGGGTCATGATATTGGTGTCCATAGCTTTCCAATGGTATATAGCAAGCCCCATTTGGGCAATGTTGGCAGAAGTTCAACCTAGCACACGAGGAAGTTCAGGTCAAACAACTCAGGCAGTAAAATTGCAAAAAACACAATTTCATCACGACCCAAGAGCAAAATCCGCCACCGAGCGAGATTCCTATTTAAAACCGGTATTTAGTTGCTAAAAAATGATTCTAGATTACACTAACATCATATAGAACACGACTAACAAAAATAAATCACGAGGAAAGCCACGGTTGCAAAGATAGCCTGAAGGTCGGGTTCATACACAGGGAAGTTCATGCGCGTTACTCAGGAAGTTCAGGTTGTGATCAGAATATTATCCTGATCCCGTGATCAGAATATTATTTAATATACAGCCGGTCTATTCTGATAATATTATCAGAATAGTTATTCTGATAACACTTCCGCACTGCATGCTCAATGCAAGTGCACGTCATTGTTTGAACCAAGTGTGCTATAGTACTCACACGAGTGAACTTCGTGTGGAAAAAAACTGCACGCAGTGTTTTTCCGGTACTGTTTTTGCTCTAGTTTTTTAACCGTTTATCGGAACCAGACGTATAATATACCGTTGGAAAGCTATTAATTAGGCGCAACTTCGCCATGTTGAACACTTTCCGAAATTCCTCTCGGTTTAAGAGCAGTTTCAAAAATAGCGCGACGGATGATGAGTGGCAGCGAGCGTATTTTCGTGATTTTTTCTAAACCGCTCATCGGAATAAGGCAAATAATACGTCGTTGGAAAGATATCGTCGAGGCACATATTTTTCATATCTATTATTTTCTCTAATTCGTTACGGTTTAAGAGCAATTTCGAATTTACTAAATCATGGAATTCTGTTTTTTTGAAAATTTTGCAATTTTCGGTACTGTTTTCGCTCTAGTTTTTAAACCATTTGTCGAAATGAGGCATGTAATATGTTGTTGGAAAGCTATGGACAAGGCGCAACTTTCATATGTAGAAATGGTTTTGAGATTCCTTACAGTTTTAAGTTAATTTTGAAAATCGTGCGGCGGACGACGAGTGGCAGCGGCCGTTTTTCACGAAATTTTTACAAACCGGTTGTCGGAATGATTCAAATGATATGCCGCTGGAAAGATATCGACGAGACACAACTTTTTCATGTAGGACACTCTCTCTAATTCCTTATGGTTTAAGAGCAGTTTTAAATTTATCTAAAAGCGGACACTCTGTTTTTCGTGAAGACCAAAATTATCGTGTGTACTTCATCGGACAGAAGAACGCACTGCTTCAAACGAAAAACCAAACTGCAGCAGGTAGTCAAGTGAACTTCATGATTTTTTTTGTCGGACATAAACTTTCTCGCACCAGTTTTCGTTGTCTTTTTTTTCAACTTTTTTTTGAACGAGAGTGGACCGCAACACTCCCGAAAGTGAACCGCATCACTATCAAAAGTGAACCTCATGAGTTTTTGTTGTATTTTTTCATACTTATTAATTTTTTACGTGCGTTGACCAAGCGAGTGGACCTTTCATCGGACAGAAGAACGCACTGCTTCAAACGGAAAACCGCACTGCAGCAGGCAGTCAAGTGAATTTCATGATTTCTTTTTGTCAGACATAAACTTTCTCGCAAAAGTTTTTGTTGTCTTTTTTCAACTTTTTTTTGAACGAGAGTGGACCGCAACACTCCCGAAAATGAACCGCAACACTATCAAAAGCGAACCTCATGAGTTTTTGTTGTCTTTTTTTCGTACTTCTTACTTTTTACGCGTGTGGACCGGGCGAGTGGACCGCAGAGACCAAGTGAGTGAACTATATCTAATAAGAAGGGAGCTTCTTTGAGATGTTTTGATTTTTGTTTACCAAGGGGACCACGAAGGAGTTTTATAACAAAATGCGTCAGAGAACAAAGTGAGCTTCATAATTTGACTTATGAGCTACTTCAAGATGAGTAGTGAACCTCTTTGGTAACCCTTTTTTTTGAAAACACGTGAAACTATCGGAGACGAGTGTAATTCACAGTCTGAGGGAACTGAACCGCATGACAAATTGAAGTGAAGTACATGACTTTTTTATGAGACGAGGTGAAGCAGACTACACTGATTTTTCAAAATCATTTTTTAGTTTTCTTCATTTGTCACGTGAACAAAGTGAACTGCTCGTCGGGTTCTTTATAGAATGAACCACATAGCATTTTATAGTGAGCTGCATCATGTACTGAACATTTTGTAGGAAATAACCAACAAAAAATACTACGGTAGCCGCACTATAGCTTCCCTCAGTTAAACATCCAGGAGCTGGAATTGGCTTGTATAGAAAAAACCCTCACAAAAAACAAAAACAAAAAGAATCAGGTGGTGGGAACCTCCAGCGCAGCGAGCAATTTACTCCGCAATGAAAAATCTAACCACACGCATGGGGTGATGTATTGGAGTCCCTTTATTAGTGCAAAAAATATCAAAAATAAAAACAACCACGTGCCATCAAGTGCACAACAAAATATATGACCCAACAGAACGACACTGGGCAGAGAATTACTCACACTCTCCTGCTAAATCAATGAACAACAAAACTAAGCTGCACTGGGCAGAGAACTAAACCAATGAAGTTCTTCCTTCTCCCCTTCTCCCTGTGTTCATGCTCTCCTGCCAATAACCACAACAAAGCTGAATCACAAAAACAACAGGGACTGAACTTCAAGCATGTTAGTTTAGGGATTAATTCAGAGAGAAAACTGCAAGTAATCGGTGTGCTGGCATACTGCATATCACCTATGCGTGTCGTCGCCCTCCTCATGTCAGTGTACTGCAAGCACGCACACAACCATGGAGGCGCGAACACGGATCGAGGAGGATCCCTCGCGTGAATGAAGATGCAGAGGGGGGCGAGAGGCGTCGGCTAGTGGACCCATCTTGGACACCGTGAGTTGTGGAGGGGGCGTCGCCGGCGAACTGCATGGGTGATGAGAGAGAGCTGCGGCGTCAGCTGAAGTGCACGCCGGCCGGATCCAGTGGGGTGACGGCCGTGGCTACCACAACCTCCACGACGGTCTTCGGCTGTGCTCGGAGCGACGCCATGGATCTCCGGCGTATCTAGAGCTGCACTGCATCACCACTGGGGGCCGAACTGCACACCCGAGAAGAAGTCCACGGTCTGATCTCGCCGGTTTCCGATGATTTCCCGGGCCGCCGTGACAGGAGGTAGGCTTGGTGGGCCAAGCGACTTGCCGTAGGGGTATGTTGGAGCGGCGGAGTAGTAGGTATTGAAGGAGATGGAGGAGTCGGAGCTGGAGAGGTCGTCGCCATCATGGGGGGAGAAGGGGGCCCAGGACAAGAGCTGCCGCGACGGCCCTCCACCATGGGGACTGGTGGAGGCTCGAGACCACCATGGGCCTTTTCCCTCCGTCGTTGAACTCCACCGAGATGAGCCACTGTCCACCGAGATGAGCGCGGGGCGGTGCGGATCCCGCCGAATCCAACGCCGCGAGTGGTGCAGTGGTGCCGCGGGGGAGGGTGGAGGTGCGGTGGTGGCGGCCTAGGTGTGGTGTGGGGGTGACGACATGATGTGGTGGGGGAGGGGATGCACGGCAGCCGTCGGGCGTGGCTTGGGGCATGGCGGCAATGTGGGGTGGGGAAGGAGAGGCTCGGAGGCCATATGGAGAGGAGGCGCGGCCGTGGCTAGCTGGTGGCGCGGGGCCCTGGCAGCGGCGGCGGCGGCTTCAGGGCAAGGCGGAGGTGGCTGCGGTGTCTCGACGGATCGGGGCGGCGCCGGGTGGTCGGCGTGGCGGCGTAGAGGAAGGCAGGGCGATGCGGGGCTCTGGCAGCCGCAAGAGGAAGAAGGTGGGAGAGGAGGTGGGTTGTGGGTCAGGTGGGTACGAGCGGGCGTAGATGGTAGTGGTAGGTTTTTGTCACCGTGCAGTTTGGTACGGGCACTCGTGCCGTTCTTTTTTATTAGCAGAATAAGCTTTAGGTGTTATTATAATAAGGTCTTAAGGGGTGTTATCATAATAGACCCACCCTATATATATAAACACTATTCTGATCACGGGATCAGAATAATATTCTGATCACAACCTGACCTGCCCCGCTAGTAGTATGTTGAACTTCCCTGTGAACTAGGTTGAACTTCCGCCAACATTGCCCAAATGGGGCTTGCGATATACCGTTGGAAAGCTATGGACACCAATATAATGACCGAACTTAAATTTTTGGCAAAATATAAGCGGTTTAAGAGCAGTTTTGAAAACCGTTTTTTTTCTTCGCACAAAAAACATGAATCGTATTTTTGATCGCATTTCTAAACCGTTTATCGGAATGAGGCATATAATATGGCGTTGGAAAGATGCTGCAAAACCGCTCCTTCCACATGTTGAAAGTTTTCTCTAATTCCCTACAGTTAAAGAGTAATTTGAAAAAAACGTAAAATTTCATAAACCAAACAGCTGAGTTCGTTTTTTTGATGTCATTTCTAAACGGCTAATCCAATGGAGGCATATGATACGGCATTGGAAAGCTTATGAAAATGCGCTACTTTTTCATCTTGAAAGTTTTTTTTTCTAATTTTGAATGGTTTAAGAGTAATTTAGAAAATGGTCCAAGTCCTACCGAGTTCGTATTTTCGAGCTAATTTTTTAACCGTGCGTCCGAATGCAGCGAATGATATGGCGTTGGAAAGCTTGAATAAATGCGAAACTTTTTGGTATGTGTTGTTTCTCCCAATTCTTTACGGTTTTAAGTCGGTTTTGAAAATGGCGAAAATGTATTTTCGCCGTAATTTCTACAAACTTTATCGGAATGGGGCAAATAATATACCGCTGAAAAGCTACGGAAAATGCGAAACTTTTTCATGTTGATGGTTTTCTCTGATTCTTAGCCGTTTTCACGTAATTTCGAAAACGGCAGGATCATGCGTTCTGCCTTTATCACGAAACAGATTCTTCAAAAATGCACCGCGTGAAGAACCTGAACTTCTCGGCGCGTGTACCTGAACTTCACTCTGTTTTTCACGTGATTTTTTTGCTCGTAGGTCTCCATCCACTGCTCGTAACTCTCCATCCATTCACTGGAATTGAGTAGGTGATGTACGGATGGAAAGCTGCTGTAAGCATGCAAGTTTCCCGTGTTGATCATCTTTTCATACTCGCGACGATTTTAAAAGTTTTTCATCTAAAATTCATTTAGCGTAGTAGTTGAACTTCCTGCTGTTTTCACGTTGAACTTTTGTGACATATTTTTGTTTGTAATTTTCTCATCCATTCGTTAGTGTTACACAAATAATATTCCTTTTGTACAAACGTCTCTCACAATAAATTTTTTAACTTTCTTCGACCGAGGACTTGAACTTACACAAATGATATTCCTGTCGTTTTGAGGTAAATTAAAAAATGGCAAGATGATGATTTATGCATTCATCGCGAATGAAAATGCACTGTGTGAAGTAGTTGAACTTCTGGGGCATGTTTGTTTGAACTTCACTTTGTTTTTGACGTGCTGTTTTTTGACGTGTTGTTTTTTGCACCGCGTGAAGTAGTTGAACTTCTGGGACATGTCTGTTTGAACTTCACTCAGTTTCACTTTATTGTATTTTTCTTATATGAAATACACACCATGTAGTACGTGAACTTCCGGTTGTTATCACTTTGAACTTCTCTCTGGTTTGAGAGAATTATTTTAAAGCACAAAAAACTAATTTTTTATGTATTTTGGACATCTAAATACATGGTGAACCTCTCTCACAAGAATTTTTTGAACTTTTCCTCGCCGAGCACTTGAACTTCTAGCAACCATTTTTTCCGTTTATGAGTTGTTTTTAAAAGTGCAAAAAATGGCATTGCGTTTTTTATTTTTTGAACAGGTAAATCCTAGGTTTTAATAAACTTCGAACTTCTGTGTTATTTCAGTTTGAACTTCACCTTTTTATATTTTGATTAAAGAATTGTATTCGATTTTTATACGAAAAAAATCGAGCATGGAAATACAAGGTGAACCTCTCTCACAAGAATTATGAGTTTTTCTCGGGCCGATCACTTGAAGTTCTAGCAACAAAATTTGTAGAGTTTGCCTTTTAATTCTTCCTTTTGTTCTCGTTTGAACTTCGTCTTTTTTTAATGATGAACTTCATTTTTGATTTTCGGTGACGTGATAATTTCTTCCTTTTGTTCTCGTTTGAACTTCATCTTTTTTTAATGATGAACTTCCTTTCTGATTATTAGTGACGTGATACTTTCTTCCTTTTGTGCTCGTCTGAACTTCGCCTTTTTTTAATGATGATCTTCTCGCGTGAATTTTACATGGCTTTTCCCATGTGTTTAGAAATGAGAGAGTGAATGAAATCTGCTTGTTTATGTCATTGAAGTTTTTGACTTTTTTGAATGTTATTTTTCTTCTTTATTGTCAAGTATTACATATCTTGAAATTTAACTATTCTTGTTTTTGAACTGTAAGTAGTGAAAATATTAGAGCAAATAATCTCAAATTCTTTTATAAAGTTCTAGTGTGAATCAGAGTTAAAAAAAGTTCAAGAAGTTCAAGCTTTATAGCTGAGCGTGAGCACTAGGTAAATAGAACGTTGCTTTTTCTCTAAACCACAAGTTATTTTTATCACTGAATAGTAACACACATCCCTTATCCTCTCACACACCACACGTTTCATATCCACACCACGTAGGCACTCTACTCTTTTATCTCTTTCACTCCATAATTTTCTCTCTTTGTCTTCTTCCTGGTAACGCCCAAATTGGTTGTGCAAGCTAAAACAAGCAGTAGCAACAGTAGCTCGGTGCTGGCCTTTCTTCTCCTCTATTGGCAGTAGGAGAAACACATAAATTAAAACAATTTCAAGAGGAAAATGGTCCTGCCGCTGCAGCCTACACCGCACAGTGAAACGTTGTTGTTGCCTTTTCTGAACCTGAAGATGTAGTAGAAGAGCAACAACAACAACCTGATATCTTGGTCGTCCTTGTGGTGTGGAGGAGGGGTGCAGTGAGACGCTGGCAGCAGTGGGGCACCACCTCAGTAGGCTTCGACGACCGGCGCAGGCAACCCAGTAGATCATACAGTCTAGAACTCCATATTTAGATGACCTGAAACAACGTGACAAATTGTACATGTTTCTAAGCCAATAGAACTCTGAACCTTCTGAAGAAAAACCACGGTTTGAACAAGACTGTACGATAAGCTAAGTTCGCCTTAACCCAATAGAACTCTGAACCTTCTGAAGAAAAATCACTCTCTCATGGTCCCACACAACACAAACACAGAAAGCACACCCAGTTCGCCATCTCACCTGGCATGCGGCGAAAAAATGTATTACATGTTGAAAACAATTTATCATGGCGCAAACTGAGCCCAGGGCGCATACAAGATTACTCTCGAAATTACTTGCTAATCCTGCTGTGTTCCCGACGCCATATCTTGTTCCATCAAGTCCTGCTTCAGCAGCTCAAGATGCACAAGGATGTTGTTTCTCCGTGGGCTTGTCTATTTGCGGTCTTGAAGCTTCATCAGGCACTGTGGGTAGTCTAGGTACAAACAACATCAGCTAGGTAGTGGAAGGAACCAATCTGGCATGCATGCCTACTTATGTGCTATAGAAGATGAGTCCATGACGCTGCATTGATTTGTCCATGAACTGCAAAATGGGTACAAGAAATGAAGGAGATCAATACTTGGCGAACAAGTAGGCCGATAACAATCAGAATTCAGAACATCCAACCACGTATATCTAAGCATTCCAACAAGGAGTAACTAATGGAACTTATCATGCTTTGCTTGAAAGTATACACTAAAAGTAACTTCTGAGATGCTTCACTCAGCTGATTAGCTACAAGAAACCAAAAGTAATACACAACAACCTCTAATATTTTCATTTTTAGGGGAGTAACATCTAAACACTAGGAAGTGCATAAACCAGAAAAATTTGTCAGCCACAAGTGTTTTTGTGTTCCCCTACATACACACAACAATCATCATCTTCCATATACATGGACTTCATTTTTCTGACAACATGAACTTTGTTGTTGTCGCTGTATATGAACTTCTCCTGTAAACAAAGAGAGAGAATGCACTAAGCCAAGGTAGAATCTTACAAAGAAAACACACTTTTTTGTTTGAGTCATATACACAAACAGCTTGTGTGCACTGCCAGTTGAAGGAGAGGGCAGCTCAATGCGGAGGCTATGGAGTGCGGGGGCAGAGTCGAAGGCAGCAGCAGCATGGAGGAAGAGGGCAGCAGTAGCATGGAGGAAGAGGGCAGGAACAGCATGGAGGAAGAGGGGCGCTAATGCTGACTAGTGTGGTGCGCGGTAGCACTGCTCTGTACAGGAGCGTCGGATCCGGGAGATCGACCGGGAGGAGCAAGGTGGCAGCGCGGGGTGGCGTGGGTAGCTCTCAGGCCGGCGATGGAGGGAAGAGAGTGAACTCAGGGGGAGGGTCACCAGTGGGGGAACGTGCATCGCGTCGCCGATCTAGGGAGGCACATGAGGGAAGAAGGCCGCAGTGGCAGAGGTGGAAGGTCGCGGCAGCAGAGGAGGAAGGCCGCTGAGGGGTGAATTCCGGCGACGTGGGAGGTGAGTTGGTGGCTGTCGCGCGGCGGCAGGATCCCGGCGATGGGAGGTTGCGTTGGTGGCGGTTGTGCAGCAGCGGGATCCCGGCGGCAGGGAGGTGGATTGTTGGCTGGATCCCGACGGCGGGGCGGTGGATTCATGGTTGGATCCCGGCGACGGGGGAGGTGGGTTGGTGGTGGTCGCCGACTCGCCGTTGGCTGGATCCTGGCGGCGGGAAGGTGGGATGGTGGAGTTCGGGACGGGAGGTGGAAGAGATGGGGTGCGGGGACAGTGGGGGCGCTGTTTTTTTTTCTTTCCCACCATTCAGGAGTTCGGGAACACCTAATGGGCCCTATATATGTGATCGTGATCCAAATAGTTATTCTAATCCTGGGATTAGAATAGTGCCTCTCTCTCTCTATATATATATATAAAGAGAGAAACCACGGACCCGACTATTTGACATGCTCGTGGTCGGGATGAGAGGAAAAGGGGCATATTACAGGCTCGGAATAAAGAGTGTGGTCTACAAAAAGTAATTTTGGACCTCCTGTCGCACGTCTGCGTAGCCCATCCTCGGGGAGGGGGATCCTTAACGGATGTAACCCCTTAGGTGAGTGTATGGATCCGAACTCCGATAGAGTCCGCTGTAGATGCTGTCCAGTTGGTCACCTGTTCTTTAAAGATGATACAGAAAAAATGAGAAAAACATATAAAAACGTTACGGGAATTCTTGTAGGGTTGTCCGAATTGTGCTTCCGCCGATGCCCATGGTATCTTGAGTGCGTAGTGATGTGCGCGTGGTGCAAATTTCGCCAGTACAATAGGTGGGTGGCGGAAGCCGAACTGCTATTTGCGCTCCGAGAGTGGTCGAACGTCGGAGGGGAACTTTTTTTGGCCCCTGGTGTTCTGCTGGCGAGTCATCCGCCGTCTTTGTCACCCGGTGGCCTCCTCCCCTTGTGATCAGCGTTAAGCTTGCCTGCCTGCTTGAAGACCCAACAATTACAGTTGGTATAATTAGCTGGCCTATCAGGGTGACCATGAATCTGACAAGGTCGGTCCAATATCCTGTCAAGGGTGGATGCTCCATCCTAGTTTGCCTTCAGTGGCTTCTTCCGCTGAACGGGCTTCGGATTGTGAAATCCGGCAGGCACCGCTGTGTCACGTATGTTGTTTTTTTTGGTTCGTCGTGGCTTTCCGTTGCCATCTCGGATTTCGGAAGTGCCCAGGCCACTAGCGTTGTTGCTTTTACGAGCAAGCCAGTTGTCTTCTCCCGCGCAGAAGCGATTCATTAGAGCAATGAGGGCTGTCCTGGATTTGGGTCCTTCCTGGCCGAGGTGACGCGCGAGCCATTCATCCCGGACACTATGTTACAAGGCCGCGAGGGCTTCTGCGTCCGGACAGCCGATAATTTGGTTCTTTTTGACTAAGAACCTGGTCCAGAGCTCCCTAGCTGACTCGCCGGGCTCCTGGACAATGTGACTTAAGTCATCGGTGCATAATGGCCGGACATATGTTCCCTGGAAGTTGTCTCGAAAGGCGTCTTCCAAATCCTCCCAGTTGCCAATAGAATTTTCTGGCAAACTGTTTAGCCAGTACTGAGATGGCCCTTTAAGCTTGAGAGGTTGGTATTTAATGGCGTGGAGGTCGTCTCTGCGGGCCATGTGAATATGGAGGAGGTAATCCTCGATCCATACTGCGGGGTCTGTTGTCCCGTCGTATGATTCAATGTTAATGGGTTTAAACCTGTATGGAAATTCGTGTTCCATTACTTCGTCCGTGAAGTAGAGGGGGTGTGCGGCTCCTCTATGTTGGGCCACACTATGAAGTATCTCCGGCGGGCTCCGTTTATGGTGCTCAGACCGGGCGTGGTCGGCTTTGTAGTGTCCGAATAGGCGACCATCATCGTTGGTCGGGGTATATCTTCGTGATCTGTACGTCGATATTGTGCGTCCTACTCAACCCTCCATGCCGGATGGGTTGGTATGGTGCTCTGCTTGGGCTGCTACTTTGTCTGGACCGAACTGTAATCAGCCCGCCGCATTATTCGATGGTGGTGTGGGCTCCATCGCCCTGCCATCATATTGAGGGAGCCACCTACTCTTGGGATGGCTTTTGTCTGGGCTGCTAAGGCCGTATTCTTCAGCGGCCAAGACCTCGGTCCATCTATCATTGAGCAAGTCTTGGCTTGCTTGAAGTTGTAGCTTCTTCTTTCTTAAGCTCCTTGCAGTGGCTATAAGCCGACATTTAAAGCGCTCCTGCTCGAGAGGTTCCTTTGGCGCGGTAAAATCCTCGTTGCCGAGGATCTCCTCCTCCTCGGAGGGGGGGAGATAGTTGCTGTCCTCCGAGTCCCCACATGTGGCTTATTCGTCAAGGCTGTCTTGCCCGTCTTCCTGTTCCTCCTGCTCGGATTCTACCTCAACAAGGTCTTCGTTGTCTAGAGTATCGTCTTCTCTGGTGCTGGCAGTGTCTTCTCTTGGGCGATGAGGCCCAGAGCGCCGGTGTCCGGGCTGTGTACCAGGCGGTGTATCCTCGACCAAATTCTCCTTCTCATCGTCGAGAGCGCCGTAAGGTGTGTCTATCATACACACGTCATACCAGGAAGTGCTTGTCCCGTGTCTATGGAGGTAATACCCTACGTCCTGCTTGATTGATATTGATGAATATGGGTGTTACAAGAGTTGATCTACCACGAGATCATAATGGCTAAACCCTAGAAGCCTAGCCTATGAATATGGTAATGAGTATATATGTGTTGTCCTTTCCGGACCATCCCCTTCGGTTTATATAGACACCGAGGGGATCTAGGGTTTACATGGAGTCGGTTACATAAGAAGGAATATTCATAGTCGGTTGCCAAGCTTGCCTTCCACGCTAAGTAGAGTCCGATCCAAACACGGTGCAATCTTCGGCCTTCATGTCTTCACAGCCCATCAGTCCGGCCCACAGATAACAGGTCGGATGCCCGAGGACCCCTTAGTTTAGGACACCCTCAACAGTTATAACATAGGGTGACACAGAACTAGCTCCATTTCATCAATGTAATGCAGGCATGTATTCTAAATATAGTCATACATGCTTATGTAAAAGAACTTGCATGACATCTTTTGTCCTACCCTCCCGTGGCAGCGGGGTCCTATTGGAAACTAAGGGATATTAAGGCCTCCTTTTAATAGAGTACCGAAACAAAACATTAACACTTAGTGAATACATGAACTCGTCAAACTATGGTCATCACCGGTAAGTATCCCGATTATTGTCACTTCGGGGTTAACGGATCATAACACATAATAGGTGACTACTGACTTGCAAGATAGGATCAAGAACTCACATATATTCATGGAAACATAATAGGTTCAGATCTGAAATCATGGCACTCGGGCCCTAGTGACAAGCATTAAGCATAGCAAAGTCATAACAACATCAATCTCAGAACATAATGGATACTAGGGATCAAACCCTAACAAAACTAATTCAATTACATGCTAAATCTCATCCAACCCATCACCGTCCAGCAAGCCTACGATGGAATTACTCACGCACGGCGGTGAGCATCATGAAATTGGTGATGGAGGAAGGTTGATGATGATGATGGCGACGGATTCCCCTCTCCGGAGCCCCGAACGGACTCCAGATCAGCCCTCCCGAGAGAGATTAGGGCTTGGCGGCGGCTCCATATCGTAAAACGTGATGAATCCTTCTCTTTGATTTTTTTTCTCCCCGAACGTGAATATATAGAGTTGGAGTTGAGGTCGGTGGAGCATCAGGGGGCACACGAGGCAGGGGGCGCGCCCCAGGGGGGTGGGCACGCCCCACCCTCATGGACAGGGTGTGGGCCCCCTGACATTGATTCTTTTGCTAGTATTTTTTATATATTCCAAAAATATTCTCATTGAAGTTTCAGGTCATTCCGATAACTTTTATTTCTGCACAAAAATAACACTATGGCAATTCTGCTGAAAACAACGTCAGTCCGGGTTAGTTCCATTCAAATCATGCAAGTTAGAGTCCAAAATAAGGTCAAAAGTGTTTGGAAAAGTAGATACGATGGAGACGTATCAACTCCCCCAGGCTTAAACCTTTGATTGTCCTCAAGGAATTCAGTTGACAAACTGAAACTGATAAAGAAAAACTTTTACAAACTCTGTTTGATCTTGTTGTTGTAAATATGTAAAGCCAGCATTCAAGTTTTCAGTGACGATTATAAACTAGCCATATTCACAATAATATTTAGGTCTCATGTTTACTCATATCAATAGCATAATCAACTAGCGAGCAATGATAGTAAATCTCGGATGACAACACTTTCTCAAAACAATCATAATATGATATAACAAGATGGTATCTCGCTAGCCCTTTCCGAGACCGCAAAACATAAATGCAGAGCACCTCTGAAGATCAAGGACTGACTAAACATTGTAATTCATGGTAAAAGAGATCCATTCACAGTCATACTCAATGTAAACTAATAGTAATACATGCAAATGACATCGATGCTCTCCAACTGGTGCTTTTTAATAAGAGGATGATGACTCAACATAAAAGTAAATAGATAGGCCCTTCGTAGAGGGAAGCAGGGATTTGTAGAGTTGCCAGAGCTCAATTTTTGAAATAGAGATAAATAATATTTTGAGTGGTATACTTTCATTGTCAACATAACAACCGAGAGATCTCGATATCTTCCATGCTACACACATTATAGGCGGTTCCCAAACAGAATGGTAAAGTTTATGCTCCCCCTACCACCAACAAACATTAATCCATGGCTTGTCCGAAACAACGGGTGCCTCCAACTAATAACAATCCTGGGGGAGTTTTGTTTGTAGTTATTTTGAATTGGTTAGATCATGGGACTGGGCATCCCGGTTACCGGCCATTTTCTCGTGAGTGATGAGCGGAGTCCAGTCCTCTTGAGTATAACCCACCTAGCATGGAAGATATAGACAACCCTAGTTGATACATGAGCTATTCGAGCATACAAAAGAGAATTTCATTTGATGGTTTAGAGTTTGGCACATACAAATTTACTTGGAATGGCAGGTAGATACCGCATATTGGAAGGTATAGTGGACTCATGTGGAATAACTTTTGGGGTTTATGGAAGTGGATGCACAAGCAGTATTCCCGCTTAGTACAAGTGAAGGCTAGAAAGAGACTGGGAAGCGACCAGCTAGAGAGCGACAACAGTCATGAACATGCATTAAAATTAATCAATACTGAATGCAAGCATGAGTAGGATATAATTCACCCTGAACATAAATATCATGGAGGCTATGCTGATTTTGTTTCAACTACATGCGTGAACATGTGCCAAGTCAAGCCACTCGAATTGTTCAAAGGAGGATACCACCCTATCATACCACGTCACAACCATTTTAATAGCATGTTGGCACGCAAGGTAAACCATTATAAACTCCTAGCTAATTAAGCATGGCATGAGCAACTATAATCTCTAATTGTCATTGCAAACATGTTTCATTCATAATAGGCTGAATCAGGAATGATGAACTAATCATATTTACAAAAACAAGATAGGTCGAGTTCATACCAACTTTTCTCATCTCAATCAGTTCATCATATATCGTCATTATTTCCTTTCACTTGCACGACCAAATGGTGTGGATAATAATAATAGTGCACATGCATTGGACTAAGCTGGAAATCTGCAAGCATTTAATACACATGAGCAGACAAGGTAATATGGGCTCTTGGTTAGATCAACAATAATGCATATGAGAGCCACTCAACATTTTCATCATGGTCTTCTCCTCTCGACACCCTAAGAAAAGAAAGGAAATAAAACTATTTACACGGGAAAGCTCCCAACAAGCAAAAGAAGAATGGGAAATATTTTGGGGGTTTCTTTTAATTATTGCCACTACAGGCATGGAAAGTAAACTAGCTAAAAGGAAAAACTATTTTTTTTGTTTTTATTAAGGTTTTTCAAACACACACGAAGAAGGCTTAAAAAGAAACTAAACTAGCATGGATAGTACAAAGAAAAAGTATGAGCACCGACAATTGGCATGAGTGTGTGAACATGAATGTAATGTCGTTGACGAATACATACTCCCCCAAGCTTAGGCTTTTGGCCTAAGTTGGTCTAGGCCCATGGATCAAAGTGGCCCCCTCCAGTGTAGTAAGGAGGATCCTCGGGGTGCCACTGGTTGGCGATCTCCTCCGGATCCCACTAATAAAAAGACTGCCGATAAGGGTCAGGAGATGGCTCAGACTCAGGCTCTAGGGATCGTGTTTGCTCCCAATATGCATAAATGTCATCAGGCAGGATGATGTATGTTCTTGAATAAATGTTAAACAAAGAAGGTGCATGCAGGGTAATAATCGGACAAGTCTTTTCACTGAATACTAGGTTATAAATAAGTCTCTTCTCTTTATCATCGCAAATAAAATCATGTGATACCATACTTTTATAGTCTAAGCAAAGAGGGGGTAGCACCTTTTCTTCTTTCTCATAGTGTCTAATAGGTATCTCAAAATATTTAGCAAGACACGAAGCAAAGATACCTCGAAAAATGGGGCCCTTTGTAAGGTTTAGACTCAACCGTTTAGCAACCATAGCACCTAAACTGAAAGTTCTGTCACGGAGTAAAGCATGGCGCAATATGGCGAGGTCAGGAGCACTGAGGTCCCCACTGTTCCCGCGGCCAATTAAACATATACTAGCAAATATTGCATAGTAACATAGAATAGGAAAATGTATGCTAGTAGTTCTTGCATCTGACACTTTTCTCGTTTCCCTACAGCAATCATATTAATAAATCCTGCCACATCCCTAGGATGTGGTTCCTCGACGCTTCCCTCAAAAGGCAACTTGCAAACCGCACAAAAATCATAAAGTGACATCTCCTTAAACTCATCATATAAATAAAAATCCACCGAAGGTGGCGATCTCCTAGCATGGAAATGAAAAGTTTGCACAAAAATATTAGTGAGTAGGAGATACTGTTCGAGCTAGTCATGGAGGAATTTGGTGAGGCCCGCATTCTCAGCCAAATAATAAAAGTCTTCATAAATCCCGGCTGCTCTCAAGAACTCATCACAAGGCCATTCGCACGGCCGAACCTCCACTGTGCGAGGGAGATTATATTTGGGCTTCTTATTCTCTTCACTTTGCTTATCCTTTGAGCTTCGGCTCGAAGAGCCCCTCAACAATCTCTTCATCATTTCCTCTAAAAAAATTCTGAAATTTTTAGTAACTCAAAATAAAAGTGAACCAAACTCAACAAGATTGATAGCAACTGCTCCCACAAGTTCCTAGAGGCCATATCATGCAACAAAACTACTTTTGACCACATGAATTTGACATGCAAGCTCAAGAACAGGGTCACCTAAGCAGCAAAAAATTGCAATAAATAAAGCACTAGAACAAAAAAAATTGGATCATTGGAGGAGTCACATACCAAAGAACAATCCCCCAAAGCAGTTTTGTGAATGGAGCTTTGAGCAAGGATATCGAAAATGGTAGCAAGATGAGCTAGAACTCGGGTTTGAGCTGGTGGAGGATTTTTTCTGGAGGAAGACGAAGTGTGTGGGTGCAAGAATAAGTGGAGGGGGCCCTCCACCCTCGTGGGCACATGGTGGGTCCCCTGTTGTGTTCTCAGTGCCAAATATTCTTAAATATTCTGGAAAAAATCATATTAAATTTTCAGGACATTTGGAGAACTTTTATTTCGGGGTATTTTTTATTGCAAGGATAATTCAGAAAACAGACAGAAAATACTGTTTTTGCTTTATTTAATCTAAAAAACAGAAAGTAAAAGGAGGGTACAGAGAGTTGTGCTTTCTAACTTCATCCATCTCATGCTCATCAAAAGGAATCCACTAACAAGGTTGATCAAGTCTTGTTAACAAACTCTTTCCGAATAACATGAAACCGGAGAATTTTCGAATAACACTAGGTTACCTCAATGGGGATATGCATGTCCCCAACAATGAGAATATCATATTTCTTCTTGACATTTGGAAGAGGAAATTCAAAACCTCCAATAGTAATTGTTGGAATTTTTCCAATAGAATTGATACTGTGGACTTGAGGTTGTTTCCTCGAAAAATGTACCATATGCTCATTACCATTAACATGAAAAGTGACATTGCCTTTGTTGCAATCAATAACAGCCCCTGCAGTATTCAAAAAGGGTATATCAAGAATAATAGACATACTATCGTCCTCGGGAATATCAAGACTAACAAAGTCCATTAAAATAGTAGCGTTTGCAACCACAACAGGCACATCCTCACAAATACCGACAGGTATAGCAGTTGATTTATCAGCCATTTGCAAAGATATTTCAGTAGGTGTCGACTTATTCAAATCAAGTCTATGATATAAAGAGAGAGGCGTAACACTAACACCGGCTCCAAGATCACATAAAGCAGTTTTTACATAGCTTCTTTTAATGGAGCATGGTATAGTTGGTACTCCTGGATCTCCTAGTTTCTTTGGTATTCCACCCTTAAAAGTATAATTAGCAAGCATGGTGGAAATTTCAGCTTCCGGTATCTTTCTTCTATTTGTGACAATATCTTTCATATACTTAGCATAAGGATTCATTTTAAGCATATCAGTCAAACGCATACGCAAAAAGATAGATCTAATCATTTCAGCAAAGCGCTCAAAATCCTCATCATCCTTTTTCTTGGATGATTTAGGAGGAAAATGCATGGGTTTCTGAACCCATGGTTCTCTTTCTTTACCGTGCTTCCTAGCAACACAATCTCTCTTATCATAACGTTGATTCTTTGATTGTGGGTTATCAAGATCAACAGCAGTTTCAATCTCTACATCATTGTCATTGCTAGGTTGAGCATCAACATCAACATCATCATTAATATTATTACTTGGTTCATGTTCATTACCAGATTGTGTTTCAGCATCAGAAATAGAAATATCATTGGGATTCTCAGGTGTGTCAACAACAGGTTCACTAGAAGCATGCAAAGTCCTATCATTTTTCTTTTTCTTCTTCTTAGAAGAACTAGGTGCATCAACATTAGTTCTCCGAGAATCTTGCTCAATTCTCTTAGGGTGGCCCTCAGGATACAAAGGTTCCTGAGTCATTTTAACCCCTCTAGTCATAACTCTAACAACATTATCATTTTTCTTATTATTTAATTCAATGAGCAAATCATTTTTAGCTTTAGGCACTTGTTCTACTTGAGTGGTAACCATAGAAGCATGTTTACTAATAAGCTTAAGTTCACTGTTAACTCTAGACATATAATCACTCAAGTGTTCAATCATATAAGTATTACGTTTCAATTGTCTACCAACATAATCATTGAAGTTTTCTTGTTTAACAATAAAATTATCAAACTCATCTAGCATCGGCTAGCAGACTTATAACGAGGAATATCACCTTCATCAAATCTATAGAGAGAATTTACCTTTACTACCTATGTCGGGTTATCAAGACCATGTATCTCTTCAATAGGTGGTAAATTCTTAACATCTTCAGCTTTAATACCTTTTTCTTTCATAGATTTCTTTACCTCTTGCATATCTTCAGGACTGAGAAATAGAATACCCCTTTTATTCGGAGTTGGCTTAGGAGTTGGTTCAGGAAGTGTCCAATCATTTTCATTACTCAACATATTATTCAATAGCAATTCAGCTTGCTCAACAGTTCTTTCCCTGAAAACACAACCAACACAACTATCCAGGTGGTCTCTGGAAGCATCGGTTAGTCCATTATAAAAGATATCAAGTATTTCATTTTTCTTGAGAGGATGCTCAGGCAAAGCATTAAGTAATCGGAGAAGCCTCCCCCAAGCTTGTGGGGGACTCTCTTATTCAATTTGCACAAAATTACATATTTCCCTTAAGGCAGCTTGTTTCTTATGAGCGGGGAAATATTTAGCAGAGAAGTAATAAATCATATCCTCGGGACTATGCACACAACCAGGATCAAGAGAGTTAAACCGTGTTTTAGCATCACCCTTTAATGAGAACGGAAACAACTTAAGGATAAAGTAATAGCGAGTTTTCTCATCATTAGTGAACAGGGTGGCTATATCATTTAATTTAGTAAGATGTGCCACAACAATTTCAGATTCATAGCCATAAAAAGGATCAGACTCAACCAAAGTAATTAACTCAGGATCGACAGAGAAATCATAATCCTTATTAGAGATACAGATAGGTGAAGTAGCAAAAGCAGGGTCATATTTCATTCTAGCATTCAAAGACTTTTCTTCCAGCTTAGCTAATAGTTTCGTGAGATCATATCTATTATTGCAAGCTAGAAAGTCTCTAGCAGTTTCTTCATCCCTAACATAACCCTCAGGCACAACAGACAATTCATATCTAGGTGAGAATCTTCATCATCACTTTCATCAATATTATCAGTTTCAATAATTTTGTTCTCCCAAACCCTAGCAAGTTGTTCATCAAGAAATTCACCAAGTGGCATAGTATTAACAAGCATAGAAGTAGTTTCATAATAAGCATCATGCAAAGCAGAAGTGGCATCATCAATAACATGCGACGTATCAGAATGAATAACAGGAGTAGGTGTCACAAGTTTACTCATAATAGAAGGTGAATCAAGTGCAGAGCTAGATGGCAGTTCCTTACCTCCCCTCGTAGTTGAGGGAAAAATCTTGGTTCTTCTATCTTCCAAGTTCTTCATAGCGATCAACAGATATAAATCCCAAGTGACTCAAATAATATAGCTATGCTCCCCGGCAACGGCGCCAGAAAATAGTCTTGATAACCCAAAAGTATAGGGGATCGCAACAGTTTTCGAGGGTAGAGTATTCAACCCAAATTTATTGATTCGACACAAGGGGAGCCAAAGAATATTATCAAGTATTAACTGTTGAGTTGTCAATTCAACCACACCTGAAAGACTTAATATCTGCAGGAAAGTATTTAGTAGCAAAGTAATATGGTAGTAACGGTAACGGTGGCAAAAGTAATAGTATTGGTTTTGTAGTGATTGTAACAGTGGCAATGGAGAAGTAACTAAGCAAAGTTCAATATGTGAAAAGCTCATAGGCATTAGATCAGTGATGGATAATTATGTCGGATGCGATTCCTCATGGAACAGTTATAACATAGGGTGACATGGAACTAGCTCCAGTTCATCAATGTAATGTAGGCATGTATTCCGTATATAGTCATACATGCTTATGGAAAAGAACTTGCATGGCATCTTTTGTCCTACCCTCCTGTGGCAGCGGGGTCCTATTGGAAACTAAGGGATATTAAGGCTTCCTTTTAATAGAGTACCGGAACAAAGCATTAACACTTAGTCAATACATGAACTCCTCAAACTACGGTCATCACCGGTAAGTATCCCGATTATTGTCACTTCGGGGTTAACGGGTCATAACACATAATAGGTGACTATTGACTTGCAAGATAGGATCAAGAACTCACATATATTCATGGAAACATAATAGGTTCAGATCTGAAATCATGGCACTCGGGCCCTGGTGACAAGCATTAAGCATAGCAAAGTCATAGCAACATCAATCTCAGAACATAATGGATACTAGGGATCAAACCCTAACAAAACTAACTCGATTACATGATAAATCTCATCCAACCCATCACCGTCCAGCAAGCCTCTGATGGAATTACTCACGCACGGTGGTGAGCATCATGAAATTGGTGATGGAAGAAGGTTGATGATGACGATGGTGACGGATTCCCCTCTCCGGAGCCCCGAACGGACTCCAGATTAGCCCTCCCGAGAGAGATTAGGGCTTGGCGGCGGCTCCGTATCGTAAAGCGTGATGAATCCTTCTCTCTGATTTTTTTTCTCCCCGAACGTGAATATATAGAGTTGGAGTTGAGGTCGGTGGAGCATCAGGGGGCCCACGAGGCAGGGGGCGCGCCCCTCGCCCTCATGGGCAGGGTGTGGGCCCCTGACGTTGATTCTTTCGCCAGTATTTTTTATATATTCCAAAAATATTCTCCATGAAGTTTCAGGTCATTCCAAGAACTTTTATTTCTGCACAAAAATAACACTATGGCAATTCTGCTGAAAACAGCGTCAGTCTGGGTTAGTTCCATTCAAATCATGCAAGTTAGAGTCCAAAACAAGGTCAAAAGTGTTTGGAAAAGTAGATACGATGGAGACGTATCAGTCGCTAAGCAGGTCTTCACCGAGAAGCTAAGCATTGTGCACGTTGTGAACACGTCCAGCTAAAATGGTTGTGAACATGTCCAACTAAAATGGAGGAGGAAAATGAAAAAAAATCAATACGAATGCCCGCCTCTGGCGCTGTGGGAGCGTGCGCCATGCTCACACGCCTGCACGCGTGACCATTCTTCCGCTGGTGGGCGGAGGGAGGAGCTCACGGTCTTGGAGTCATGTCGGGGTGGCGAGCCACCGCAGCCCCTTCGGCCACCCCGCCTGTGTCCATCGCTCATCATCGGGGCCAGCTTTTTTTGGCTATGCGCTCGGCGAACGATAGCCCGAGCGACTCGATTCTCACCGGAGGGTGCTAGATTGCTGTGGAGGGGAAACGAAATTTGCGGATGCGAACCCTAAATCGACAAAGTTCCGGTATATATAGTGGGTTCCGTTGAGTTTTTACATGCCGCCCGTAAGAAATTTACGGGCTGAGCCGTTTTTATCGTATCTGATCAGGCCAGTTTTTTTCCGGATCTTGCTAGAGATGCTCTGAAGTAGAGATGGGGCTCGACTGCTCTCCATCTATCGTTTTTCTCCCGGAGTTGATTGGAAGCTATTTTTTTCTCAAATCTCGACTCTATCGTTTTTCTCCTGGAGTTGATCGGACGCTCTCTTTTTTTCCTCAAAGAAATTAAATAGATGAGTGATATGTGCTAGAGTAGCTAACATGCAGGTAGACACAATTTGTAAGAAGTGTTCTAGTATAAAAGAAGGGACATTTTTAAATTTCGGGTTTCTCTATGTGAGGAATTATCCCAGATTATAAGGAATTTTTTGTGGGGAGATGAGGAAGATAGAAGGAAAACACATTGGTTATCATGGGATAAATTAACAAGGCCTAAAGGTAAGGGTGGTATGGGATTTCATGATCTCAAACTTTTTAATCAAGCTCTTTTGGCAAAATAGGCGTGGCGTTTATTGATTTATCTGGACTCGTTGTGTGCGAAGTTGATGAAGGCAAAGTATTATCCTCAGGGTCATATTCTAGATACAGTATTTCCGCAATCTTCATCAGTAACTTGCCAAGGTATTGTGCATTGTTTGGAATTGCTGAAGAAATGGGTCATTTGGAGGGTTTGGGATGGTTCTAGTATTAATATTTGGAGGGACAATTGGATACCTAGAAACTAAGGCCTAAAAATTTCTGCAAAAATGCATAATACTAGATTGAAGTGGGTCTCTGATTTATTCATGAGCAGGGGTAAGTGTTGGGATGAAAATTTGGTTAAGCATATTTTCTATCCACATGATGCTGAGGAGATTCGTAAGATTCATATTCATGCATATGGGGAGGGAGATCTTATTGCATGGCACTATAAAAATAATGGTATTTTTTCTGTTAAGAGCACGTACAATTTAGTATGGCCAATCCAGTGGCGAACAGAGGGGAAAAGGAGGATATGGGAGTTAATTTGGAAGGCTAATATACCCCAGAAGATTAGGATTTTTGCGTGGCGTGCGGCTACCAATAGCTTGGCGGTCCAAATGAAGAGAGTTAAGCACTATCAGACTAATTCAGGTATGTGCTATATTTGTTGTGTGGAAGATGAAAGCACCTTTCATGCCCTGGTGAGGTGCTCTAAAGCTCGTGTTTTGAGGTTGGCGGTAAGAGATTCGTGGGATATTCCCGACGAAGAGTTCTTCAAATGCTCGGGACCGGACTGGCTTTTTAGTTTGCTGGATCAGTTGAGCTTGCAGCAGTGGGAGCAAATCTTGTTCCTCTTCTGGCGAGCTTGGCATATGAGAAACGACTTAATTTTTGGAAAGGGTAAGGAATCCACACTACTAGAAAAGGGCTATAGATGAAATGGATACTAATGGTGCACCTGACATGTGGTGCGCCACTACAATATAGCAGTGGCGCACCATGTACAGGTGCGCCATTAGTGTGGAAGACACTAATGACGCACCAGATACATGGTGCGCCACTAGTAACACATTTTTTTCATTTTTCCAAACATACTAATGGCGCATCATGTAGACAGTGCACCATTACTAAGTTTTTCCCCCTAGCTAATGGCGCACCGCCAGGGGTGCGCCATTAGTAATCTCCCCCCTAGCTAATTCGCCCGATCCCTTTGTCCCTCCCTCCACTTCCCCCCTTGCTCCACACCCGCTCCGACGACCCCCGCGCCCCGCCTCGCCGTCTCAGTCCTCGACGCTGACCCACTGCGCCGCCGCCCCACCCACGTCGTCGCCGTCGCCGACAGCCTCCTCGCGTCGGCCCCTGCACTGCGCCGCCGCCCCACCCAAGTCGCCGCCATCGCCGACAGCCTCCCCGCGTCGGCCCCTGCACTGCGCCGCCTCTATCTCAGCCCGGGCACGGGGTGCAGGATGACGACCGCGGCCGCCGGCCTCCCCACGACCAACCGAGGCATCCCTGCATCCCTTCGACGCCGCCGCCGACCCCGACCCCAACCCCGACCCCGACCCCTCTGGCGACCGGCCGAGCCCGCCCAGGTACCTCTCCTCCTTCCTCCTTCCTCCCTCTCCACCCTTCCTCCCCATTCCCTGCCCATGAATGATTTTAGCACCACACATATTGTTCCCCTGCCCATGAACGATTATTCAGAGAACAGTTAGGTTTTTGATTTTTTTAGTAAGTGTTTGTGTCAGTGACAGGTACAATGACAAATCAAACCTTTATATATTGTCCTTACAATCTGAACATAGTCGTGTATCATGTCTTGATAAATAGTTCCATCTGGCATCAGATTCATAGAGTCGTCATACGGCACATCAGATTCTGTTAAGATAGTGATTTTTTTAATCAAATGCAAGCGCACAATGCAAGGAAAATTTAGATTAAGACTTCATATGCATCTGACTGAATCATACCAGTTTGGCAATATCCCAAATTGTAAGGGAATGATTCCTTATCAAATGCTGGATATTCTTTGGCATGAAACCTGCTTCAGAAAATAATCAACATGGCTAGACCTAACAACTAACACACTGTTTCAGGGAGACATAATATTTCTAGTGGCATAGTAAAGATCATCTCTCAACGGAAACAATCTTTTCACAATCCTATGATCAAAATGCTTAGTCCTACCTATCTAACTAGACTAACAAGACCCCGCAAAAGAAGGACCTCGACTAACAAGAGCTTAGAAAGTCGTATCTCCATTTTACTTTCTCCAAGAGGCAGCTAACTTCTATTTTAAGTTTGCAAGCAATTAATTTTATGATGTAAGTACAGATTGGCACGCTAAAGTCAACAAATTGTGATGCTACCAAACCTGCCCAGATCGTAAAAACTGTTGTGTTATAGTTATCGAAAAGAAGCTCGAATCTTAACAATAAGCAGTACACTTGCTCAGAGTTTAAGTTTACTGAACCTATTCATTTTTGTGGACTTAGTGAACATGATAAGACAAGCCAGATGCTCTATTTTTAATTAATAGTAATCCATGATCAGCAACAGTTTCTTTCACTAATTTTTAGTTAACAGCAATCCATGATTTTTTATCAGCTAAAACTATTGATGATTTTTTGTTGGGTGACCTATTAGATCTGGAATGGAAGCTCACATAAGTTGAGCTGATTTTTGTCCATATGAAAGCAGATGATCATATGGTCTGTGGCTTTTTCATCCATATGAAAGTAGAGGCCCTTGAGTTTGCTGGGTTTTGTCTCCGACCATCGTGTCGTGATGATTTTGCAGGTACCCCGAGAGGCCCTTGAGTTTGCCGGAATGTCGATTAACTTCCATTCCGGCAAATTCGGGTACTCCACATGTCCTATTTTCAGCAAAGGTCATGCTGAAATTTTTTGTGAATTTTAGCATGACTTTGCTAAAAATAGGACATATGGGGTACTTGCGACAAATGCATGGGCCGGGGTATCTTAGTACTTAATTAAGTAGGATCAACTGCCTCTTGTGTTATACATATAGAAGTGTGATATCAACTCATAGTTATTACTAATGTCAGTTGCTCGTCATCGATAAACCCTAATCTGGAAGAGGAACCACTCATCCTATGTAGATTTGAATTATGAACGTAGGAAATGTCATCATCGGATGACGAAAGTCTCCCGAGGGAGTGCGACTGGTGCCACGACGATCGAGGTCTGTGCAACAGGCCTCACCTGGACGATGATCAGCGCTTCAGCATTAAGCTCGAGGAGACCTTCGAAGTTGAAATGGTACGCAATGACGACAATTGTTTTTTCATAATTAAGCATGACTTCAACTATTTCAACGTGTAATTTTCATCTTTTACAATTTGAGTATAGCTTATCCCATGCCATGCAAGACGCTATGTCTTGGAGAGGATGGATTTTGAAGACCATGAAATTTCTGAAACAAACAAAATTCACCTAAGGACTCATCACGATGTGGACTTTGAAGTAAATCTGTATAATTCTGAGAGCGTAACCCATTTTGGTTGCAAAAATTGGGAAGCATTTTGCAAGATGTATGGTTTTGATGAGGGTATGCTTATCACCATGGATCTTGGTAATCCTGACATCGACCAAGACAATATGGGCATTTGGGTCCTTGTTGATACGCCTCCAGTTCTACCGCTATGTGAGTTTCTCAAACATAGTTGTTAGCTAATTTATATTGTTTATTTCAAAATAGTTGACAGCTTATTTCCATTAACAGCTTATTTTTATTGTTCAAAGAATGTGCGGGAGATGGTAGACAAAACCCACTACACCGATGGCTCCGAATTAACAACTTACAAGGAGAAAAATCATTTGGTCGGATTTTGTACTGACATTGAGAATTACAATATCTACAATCAAACTCCTCAACATTATGGTCAATACGTGCCACTAGTGCATGTGTTCAACTACGGTAACTACCATGGAGATACCTTGGTAAGATTTTTACTATTACGACATCCGTGCATGTTTTGCATACTTCTAAAACTAGTACATCATTGCTAACTATGAAGTTATTACTATGTTTTTCAACAGATAATCCCAGAGAATTGTGTGCCTCATTTGATGTATAAGAAAGGTAGTCTTAATGTTTTGAACATACAGCCAGGTCGTCCTACGAATCTCAACTGTCCATACGAGATTTCTAAAAGAAGTGGAGACATGAAAATCAAAGGATGGAAAAAATGTATGGACAGTCGTAAGGAGGTTCTTGGAAGCAAAAGGAAGCGAAGCACAAGAATTGGAGACAGGATGTTCTCCATTCTCCATAATGGAGAGTCAGGGTCTATATTGTTTTATGCTATTTTACCTTAAATAGGGTATTTAGGTCCTGCCTAATACTGATGATCATGTGCTAAGAACAATTAAGTAGGGTTGGTTCAATGACTATCAAGATGATGATCGTATGACTTGTTATTAATAATGATTAGAAGTTGTATGATGATGATTAGTAGGACTTGTTAGGATTAGTATTACTTCCGACAAACTCGCTACTCGCGGTCTCAAGACTTGTAATGTTCTATCTTTGTTCGGTCTTTTGAATTCGGGGACTAATATGATGAATTGTATTCGGAGACTAATCTTCTATTGTATTCAATGAATCTGCTCTTGCTGTGTGGTGTTGTCTATATTCTGTCCAATAATATATTTTGTAACCTGTGCAAAAACCAGAAAAGTAAAAAAACCTAATATTCATACTAATGGCGCATCACCCCACAGTGCGCCATTAGTATGCCAAATACTAATGGCGCATGTTCGTCTATACTAATGGCGCATGGCATGGTGCGCCATTAGTATAGCGGATACTAATGGCGCACCTGTGGTGCGCCATTAGTATATAATACTAGTGGCGTGGTACTAGTGGCGCACCTGTAGTGCGCCATTAGTAGGCAAAACTGGTGCGCCACTAGTAGGCCTTTTCCTAGTAGTGCCATTTCTAACTTAGCAAATTTTGTGCTCAATTATTGGTCTTCTTACACGGCCAATCACGACACTATTCAGTTGGATTTTAGCAATAAAGGTATGAAAAAGGTGGGAGGTGTTATTGCGGATTAATTATGTACCACAGGGACACCACGTGGTGTGGAAATCTCCTCCTGATGGCTATATCAAGATCATTGTCGATGCCAGTTTTGTGGAGAGTATTAACGTAGCCAGTGTGGGGGTTGTTGCTAGAAATTCGACTCGCGAAATCATCATTTCCTCGTGGGATTTTATTGGCCGGTGTACTAGTGTCAATGAAACTGAGCTCCGTGCCTGCCTAGCAGGCCTTTATATCGGTATTATCCTTCACCAGTCTATTATTTTGGAGATTGACTATGCTTTCGTTCATTCTTTCCTTGCAAGTGAGAAGCTTGATAGATCCCCTCTCGTCGACCTGAAGAGAGAGGCTTTGTGCATCGCCAAGTTGTTCCAAAATTTGAGCTTTTCAAAATTAAAGCGGCATGCCAATGAGGTGGCACATGAGATTGCTAAGTTCGCTTTTATTAGTAGATCTGACGGGTTGCTTGTTAACTTTGTCCCGCCTTGCATGGCATATGCTGTAATGAATGACTGTAATAACCTTTTGTTTAATTAATTAATATAAGGGGTGTTTTTCAAAAAAAGAGAAAAAATACATTTTTTGAAAGAGGTGCTCCAAGAAAGAAGGTATTTAATAGGTTGGATCCATGCATTTTGCATGGTCCAAATTTACTCCAGTACATTCCTATCCCAGCTGCACATCAGGTATATATATTAATACTATATAAGAAGATTTTTTTTCTCTTACGACTAGTCGGCCACTTCGTCTAGCCGCTATGTTTCCTCATCTCACAACGTAACTTACCCATGGAGGTCGTAAGATTACCACGCATCTATATTTCGTATAAGCTGGATTTGGTGTGGAAAACGATTCCTTTTCCACGTTGTAATTTTATCTCCCAGCCCCCTTTTTCTTATGGCCTGGTTGGGGTGTGAGTGGTTTGACTATGGTGAGGAATAACCCTGGGTGACGAATAGCACGACCCTATATATTCTGACGAATAGCGCGACCCTATATAGTTGGTTATCAATTTCTGTGAAATCGATTGTTTGGGGTGTGAGCTTCGTCCGCTCGTCTGTTCTTGTTGTTTTTTTGGATTTTCGCGTCGTTGCGTTTTCGAATATTATTATTAGTTTCTCTTTTTTCGTTTGAATTTACTGTATTGCGCATGTAATGTTCGTCTTTTTGGTGTGTATTTTTAAAGAATAGCTCATGCTGTTCATCATAGTGGCCATGGGTTTGATGTATTTTTTGGTGGGTAATTGTTCAAATTTGAGTGGTTGCGCAATGTTTTGGCCACTTATCAAACTGCAAGTGGAATTGGCACCTCTGTTGGTCTCCTACATGTCTGGATCTGTACTGCTTTGATTTTGTTGATGCAGTTCTGGCATATGTTTGTAGTGTGCTGCATTTTGTTAAGTAGTGGACTTCAATGTAACTATATTATAGT
Source organism: Triticum urartu (assembly GCF_056163025.1). Taxonomy (NCBI): domain Eukaryota; kingdom Viridiplantae; phylum Streptophyta; class Magnoliopsida; order Poales; family Poaceae; genus Triticum; species Triticum urartu. The sequence goes on along the minus strand of NC_141874.1, from coordinate 364,775,924 downwards.
GGGCATGACAGCTTATGAGATAATTCTTTTTCTTACACTGCATTCTGTGTTTTAGAGAACTGCATAGTATGTACTTTTGTACTACATTAGCAGGATAATTATGCTGCTATTTCTTGTATTTTATGTCAATTCTCCTGAACTCCATAGCATGAGAATTCTGTTGAACAACATATGTTAAGTACAAACTTTTCGACAATTGGCATTGGATTGTTATTGTTCAGAGTACTGCAAATTTTTATATAAGTACTGTACTATGTGTATTAGAGAACTGCATTTATGTCAGCAGCAACTTGTCTAAAAAGAGTGATAAAAATGATGCAGATGAGGTTGCATACTTTAAATAGGCATCTTTCAAGGCTTCTGATGGACATAATTTTAAAAGCATACAACATAAGCAAAGCATTAGAATATGCCAGTGATGGCTTTAGCTTTTATCCTAGACAACCTACAGTGCAAATATTGTAAACTTGAGGGAGCCTTCTTCTTTGTAGAAAAACACCATGGCCACTTCTCCAGCCTCAAAGCCATTCTGGGAGACAAAATCATTCCAGCCAGTAGTTATGTTGATGCAGTCTTCAGAGTCAATGTGGTAGTCAGCATGCATGTATACATACCCATTCCTGTGTTGTGTCTCCAAGGTAACCTTCCCTGAACTCGGAGTAGGAAATTTTATTGTGGATGGCAGTTTCTGCATTTTGGAATGGATGGAAAAAATAATGTTTATTAGTAAACAACAAATGTTTTTCTTTATACTTAGGATGATCTGCTTATGTTGACTTAAATATGAACACATATATAACTACTATTTTGTTAAAGTAGTTGCAATGTATGAACTAACTTATATACGGAATTGACCTCTAGTTTTACTATGATATATATTATACTGTAACATGTTTGTACTGTAAGGTCATTTACAGTGTACTTCGCTAGCATGTTAAGTGAACTGCAACACTGGTCTACTGACCCTATTTTTCGTTCGTGTGTTGGGGTTCTGATCTAACTAGTGTGGATACTTGGTGTGGTACTAAAGAAAAATAGGTGGAAGCATCTAGTCTTAATAGCTAACAAATCTGAACAACAATACAAATTATGTTTTGTATTTGTTGACACTACTGCACAAATTGATGGAACTATATATTCAGATGTGGATTTGCAGCCTAGATTGTGTCAAAAATTGTGAGTGGAAAGACATACCCAACTTTCCTGCAGATCCGCGGTGTGAGGCGATGAAGAAATGGCGCCCGAAACCCCATGTTGGGTATCATCAGGCACCCGAGCATGCTGCGCCACTCGGTGTTGGTGAGCTCTAGACCCTTTGCGTACACGCATGTGTCCGCTATCGGCGCCATCCTTGCCAAACGCCCGCACTTACAGTCTGTGGCGGGTTTAGTGGAATTTCAGAGAACAGCTGGGGATGGGATGAACCCTAGATCTACGATTTGAAGAAAAAGAGGAACGGGGGGAGGAGTTGTGTCAGTCTGGAGCACGAATGGATAGGTTTTTATGCAACCAATTGAGCAACATAAGTAATAAATGTTGTGGTTGGTGTTAGGTGGTGGATTGATTTTGATTCAATGTACGCGAATGCATTTGAGAAGCAACAGGACTACTTACTTGAATATAGTGAACTGCATTGTCATATCACAACGAACTGCGTAACGCGTGGTTGGGCCTGTGTTTGTGGAGTGGTATGTGGGAATTTTTTCTAAGTTTCAGTAGCCTCTCTTTTGTATGTTGGGCCTGTGTTCGAGGAGTGAAGACGCATTGGGCCCAAGTCAGCCTGTGAGCATGGCTGGTTCCTGGTGAGCTGTGTGTGCGGCCTAATGTTTAGTCCCACCTCGCCCATGGAGGGCGCGCTCGACCTGTTTCTAAGCGCTGGCGAGGCAGCTGTATCGAACTCCTCTGGTTACTTATTTGGGCGCTTATACACGGCGCTTGCTGCTCTATGCTCTCTGACCTGTGGGCCCATGTGTGCCCGGCCCCATGCATCGTGGCTGAGAATGACTCGACTGCTATGGGCGCAGACCTACTATGAGACTGGCTGGGTCCAACTGCACTTGGGGTGGTCAATTTTTTCTTTGTATTTTCTCTCTTAAACATTTTTTCAAATGTAGGGGCGTGCACCGCATTGATCAGGGTTCTGTACTGCATGTGCACGCATTTCGCACTACATGTACAACTCACAATTTCTTTTCTTGTTTTTGCTCAAGTATTCTTTTTTCAAGTGTAGGGGCGTGCACTGCTTAGTAAATCATTCGTGCACTGCATTGATCAGGGTTCTGTACTGCATGTGCATGCATTCCGCACTACATGTACAATTCACATTTTTTTCTTGTTTTTGCTCTTATGTATTCTTTTTTCAAATGTAGGGGCGTGCACTGCTTTGTTGGGTATGTGTAAACTTCATTCGACAGAGTATGTACTACATCCGTACACATTTTGCACTGCATGCGTCCTATTTGCACACGGCATCTTCGTCCGTTTTGTGCGCTGCTCGAATCTAATGATACATAAGCAAACAACAAAAAACAAATTATCACAAGCATTCAGTACAACAAGTTCATCATCAACAAACTAAGTTCAACAAAAAGCAATCTAACATAATCAAAGTTCATCATTACAAGTGATTCTGCATGACAAGCAAAGTAAGTTCAGCAAAAGCAAATGATCACAACCAAACTAACGATACATAAGCAAACAATATAAAGCAAATTTGATGATAATTCTAAAACGACGCTAGCATTGTTGCCTCTTGGCCGACACCATCTGCTTCTTCACCAGTTAGAGTCTCCCCATCCCTAGCTGCTCCTGGCGCGCTTCTTGGGGGGATCCTCCTTCTCCAGCTTTGCATGACAAAGCCCATCCTAGGTGAGGGTGATGCGGTTCCATATCTCATACGCTGCATAGGCATCCTTTGCCGCGTACTCAATGTGCCTCATGGACAGAGGCAGGTTGGCCCAGCGCCTGTGTTCATCGTCGATGATCTTCATGTTGTTGTAGTAGTCGTCGATGAGCATGCCGGAGACGTCTCCAAGGGAGTCCAACTCCTTGGTTGCCTCGGGCACCCTCCACTCCTTCTGGATATCGACGAAGTTGGCGACCTCCAGATTGACGCGCTCTAGCCTGGTTTTGTCGCCGTCGATGGAGAAGCCTGCAAAGGTGTACCTGGGGTCGGCGAGGAAGTTGTCAAAGATGGTGCACCTTTCAACGGCGCTTAGTTGGAAGAGCAACACCGGCCGAGTCTTTCATGACCCACAAGTGTAGGGGATCTATCGTAGCCTTTTCAATAAGTAAGAGTGTCGAACCCAACGAGGAGCAGAAGGAAATGATAAGCAATTTTCAGTAAGGTATTCTCTGCAAGCACTGAAAATTATTGGTAACAGGTAGTTTTGTGATAAGGTAATTTGTAATGAGTAGCAAGTAATAAAAGTAAATAAGGTGCAGCAAGATGGCCCAATCCCTTTTGTAGCAAAGGACAAGCCTGGACAAACTATTATATGAAGGAAAACGCTCCCGAGGACACATGGGAATTATCATCAAGCTAGTTTTCATCACGTTCATATGATTCGCGTTTGGTACTTTGATAATTTGATATGTGGGAGGACCGGTGCTTGGGTACTGCCCTTACTTGGACAAGCATCCCACTTATGATTAACCCCTATTGCAAGAATCTGCAACTACAATATAAGTATTAAGGTAAACCTAGCCATAGCATGAAACATATGGATCCAAATCAGCCCCTAACGAAGCAATGCATAAACTAGGGTTTAAGCTTCTGTCACTCTAGCAACCCATCATCTAATTATTACTTCCCAATGCCTCCCTCTAGGCCCAAAAAATGGTGAAGTGTCATGTAGTCGACGTTCACATGACACCACTAGAGGGATGATAACATACATCTCATCAAAGTATCGAACGAATACCAAATTCACATGACTACTAATAGCAAGGCTTCTCCCATGTCCTCAGGAACAAACGTAACTAATCACAAAGCATATTCATGTTCATAATCAGAGGGGTATTAATATGCATAATGGATCTGAACATATGATCTTCCACCAAGTAAACCAACTAGCATCAACTACAAGGAGTAATCAACACTACTAGCGACCCACAGGTACCAATCAGAGGTTTGGATACAAAGATTGGATACAAGAGATGAACTAGGGTTTGAGATGAGATGGTGCTGGTGAAGATGTTGATGGAGATTGACCCCTCCCGACGAGAGGATCGTTGGTGATGACGATGGTGATGATTTCCCCCTCCCGGAGGGAAGTTTCCCCGGCAGAACAGCTTTGCCGGAGCCCTAGATTGGTTCCGCCAAGGTTCCGCCTCGTGGCGGCGGAGTTTCATCCCGTGAGCTAGCTTATGATTTTTTCTCGGACGAAAGACCTCATATAGCAGAAGATGGGCATCAGAGGGCCACCAGGGGGCCCACGAGGTAGGGGGCGCGCCCAGGGGGTAGGGCGCGCCCCCCACCCTCGTGGACGGTGGGTGGCCCCCCTCTGGTACTTCTTTCGCCCAATATTTTTTATATATTCTGAAACGTACTCTCGTGAAGTTTCAGGACTTTTGGAGATGTGCAGAATAGGTCTCTAATATTTGCTCCTTTTCCATCCTAGAATTCCAGCTGCCGGCATTCCCCCTCTTCATGCAAACCTTGTAAAATAAGAGAGAATAGGCATAATTATTGTGACATAATGTGTAATAATAACCCATAATGCAATAAATATCGATATAAAAGCATGATGCAAAATGGACGTATCAACTCCCCCAAGCTTAGACCTCGCTTGTCCTCAGGCGAAAGCCAAAATCAAAAAATATGTCCACATGTTTAGAGATAGAGGTGTCATATGATCTCTTATGCTAAAGTAACAATTCAATCACAAATTCAAGTATGAATCATAAACTTCATTGAGAACCAACAAACTTTAATCTCAATCATTGAGGCAATTGCAATTTGTCATAACATAGGAAAGAGTCAATATAAGAGCTTTTCAGCAAGTCCACATACTCAACTATCATTTAGTCTTTCACAATTGCTAACACTCACGCAATATTTATGGGTATGAAGTTTGAATCGGACACAGTGAAAGATAGGGGCTTATAGTTTTGCCTCCCAACGTTTTACCTCAAGGGTAATGTCAACAATAATAGTTCATAAAAACTCACATCCAATTAGCTATATATATCAGGATCTTTCCAACACATTGTGCTTGCCAAAGGATACATTGTAAAAGGAGAGGTGAATATCACCATGACTCTTTGCATGAAGTATAAGACAAGAATAAAAGATAGGCCCTTCGCAGAGGGAAGCATAGGTTGTCATGCGCTTTTATGGTTGGATGCACGAAATCTTAATGTGAAAGAATGTCACTTTATATTGCCACTTGTGATGTGGACCTTTATTATGCAGTCCATCGCTTTTATTTCTTCCACATCACAAGATCGTATAAAGCTTATTTTCTCCACACTAATAAGTCATACATATTTAGAGAGCAATGTTTATTGCGTGCACCGATGACAACTTACTTGAAGGATCTTACTCAATCCATAGGTAGATATGGTGGACTCTCATGGCAAAACTGGGTTTAGGGATATTTGGAAGCACTAGTATTTCTACTTGGTGCAAAGAATTGGCTAGCAAGAGAGGGAAATGCAAGCTCAACATGTTGGATGATCCATGACAATATAATTTATCTTAGATGTAAGAAACCATAACCCATTACGTTGTCTTCCTTGTCCAACTTCAACTCTTTATCATATCATACTTTAATGAGTGCTCACGATTATAAAAGATGTCCAAGATAGTATATTTATATGTGAACCTCTCTTTCTTTATTACTTCCTATTAATTGCAACAATGACCAAAACTATGTTTGTCAACTCTCAACAACTTTTATTCATCATGCTCTTTATATGTGAAGTCATTACTCTCCATAAGATCCATATGACCTCTTTATTTCTTTTTATTTCTTCTCTTTTATTTTATTCCCTCAAGATCATAGAAAAATAATCAAGCCCTTGACTCAACACTAATCTTTATTATATATAGCTCACAGACTCGATTACATAGGAAGATCATAAAGCAGAACTCACAACTAAATCATACTAAAACTTATTCTACTAGATCAAGATATTATCCAAATGATCAAACTAAGAAAAACGGTAAAGATAAAAGGTGTGATGGTGATACGATACCGGGGCACTCCCCCAAGCTTGGCAGTTGCCAAGGGGAGTGCCCATACTCGATGCTCAGTTCTTCTTTGTTGGTGAAGAAGGTGTTGGTGATGATGGGTAGTCGCACATCGAGCGTAAGAGATCCTCCAATTTGCGGATAATGCCCTTGAGTGCGATGATATGCTCCTTCAACAAAATATTTTCACTTGTGAGATACTTGTTTTGCATACGAGCTAACTCAATCATCTTGAAAGCCTCAATCTCCATTAGGGTAAAGAGATTGTGGTGAGGTGGAAGGATGTCTTCTTCTGCTTCTGCCGGAACTTGATCCCCCATGGCCTTCTTGATCCCATCATCCATCTTGATCTCTTCGGGTTCTTCTCTCTTCAGCTCTATCTTCATTAGCCAAGCATCGGTGCCCTCATTGTTGGAGGAGGAGGGAGACGACATGATGCTTGGCCTTGATAACCCTGGCAGAAAACAACTCAAAACAAGAACATGAGATTTTTGTGTGATACGGTGGTCAAAACCTTCGGGAGATTATATAATGATTTTTTTCTGACCAAAAGAAGTATCGTGCAAGAAAACAGAGTCCGAAGAGAACATGAGGTGCCCACGAGGCAGGGGGCGCATCTAGGGGGTAGGGCGCGCCCTCCACCCTCGTGGAAGCCACGTGTCCTTTCCGGTCTGCTTCTTATTTTCCTATTTTCTTAATATTCCAAAATGGAGAAAAATTGCCATTAGAACTGTTTTGGAGTCGGTTTACTTACCGTACCACATACTTATTCCTTTTCGGAGTCTGAAACGTTCCGGAAAGTGTCCCTTATGTATTCCTCCGGGGTTACGGTTTCAATAACATTAGTTTCAACATTTATAGGATTACCTGAGATATAATGTTTGATTCTTTGACCATTCACCACCCTCGGATTTGTGCCTTCGAAGTTGTTGATTTTTATGGCACCGGAACGATAGACCTCCTCGATGATGTAAGGACCTTCTCATTTAGAGAGGAGTTTGCCTGCAAAAAATCTCAAACGGGAGTTGTGTCGCAATACATAATCACCTATATTAAACTCACGCTTTTGTATCCTTTTGTCATGCCATATTTTAACTTTTTCTTTAAACAGTTTGGCATTTTCATAGGCCTGGGTTCTCCATCCATCAAGTGAGCTAATGTCAAATAACCTCTTCTCACCGACAAGTTTGAAGTCATAGTTGAGCTCTTTAATAGCCCAATATGCCTTATGTTCTAGTTCGAGAGGTAAGTGACAAGCTTTACCATAAACCATTTTATAAGGAGACATACCCATAGGATTTTTATATGCAGTTCAATAAGCCCATAATGCATCATCAAGTTTCTTGGACCAATTCTTTCTAGATCTATTAATAGTCTTTTGCAAAATTAATTTGAGCTCTCTGTTACTCAATTCTACTTGACCACTAGACTACGGGTGATATGGAGATGCAATTCTATGATTAACATCATACTTAGCAAGCATTTTACGAAAGGCACCATGAATAAAATGTGAACCACCATCAGTCATTAAATATCAAGGGACTCCAAACCTCGGAAAAATAACTTCTTTAAGCATCTTAATAGAGGTGTTATGATTAGCACTACTAGTTGGAATAGCTTCTACCCACTTAGTAACATAATCAACAGCAACTAAAATATGTGTATACCCATTAGAGGAAGGAAACGGTCCCATATAATCGAAGCCCCAAACATCAAATGGTTCAATAATGAGTGAATAATTCATAGGCATTTCTTGACGTCTACTAATATTACCAATTCTTTGACATTCATCACAAGATAAGACAAACTTACGGGCATCCTTGAAGAGAGTAGGCCAATAAAAACCGGATTGCAATACCTTATGTGCAGTTCTGTCTCCAGCATGGTGTCCTCCATAAGCTTCTGAGTGACGCTTGCGTAAGATTTGTTCCTGTTCATGCTCCGGTACACAACGTCTAATAACACCATGTGACGCCCCCGATTCAATCGTACACTAATCATACACGCAAATGTGTATGATCAAGATCAGGGACTCACGGGAAGATATCACAACACAACTCTACAAATAAAATAAGTCATACAAGCATCATATTACAAGCCAGGGGCCTCGAGGGCTCGAATACAAGAGCTCGATCATAGACGAGTCAGCGGAAGCAACAATATCTGAGTAAAGACATAAGTAAACAAGTTTGCCTTAAGAAGGCTAGCACAAACTGGGATACAGATCGAAAGAGGCGTAGGCCTCCTGCCTGGGATCCTCCTAAACTACTCCTAATCGTCGTCAGTGGGCTGCACGTAGTAGTAAGCACCTCCCGAGTAGTAGCAGTGGTCATCGATAGTGGCGTCTGGCTCCTGGGCTCCATCGTCTGGTCGCAGCAATCGAGTATAGAAAGGGGGAAAAGGGGGAGCAAAGCAACTGTGAGTACTCATCCAAAGTACTCGCAAGCAAGGGGCTACACTACATATGCATGCATTGGTATCAAATGGAATAAGGGTAGTATATGTGGACTGAACTGCAGAATCCCGGAATAAGTGGGGGATAGCTAGTCCTATCAAAGACTACGCTTCTGGCCACCTCCATCTTGCAGCATGTGGAAGAGAGTAGATAGTAAGTTCACCAAGTAGCATCGCATAGCATAATCCTACCCCGGCGATCCTCTCCTCATCGTCCTGTTAGAGAGCGATCACCGGGTTGTATCTGGCACTTGGAAGGGTGTGTTTTATTAAGTATCCGGTTCTAGTTGTCATAAGGTCAAGGTACAACTCCAAGTCATCCTGTTACCAAAGATCACGGCTATTCGAATAGATTAACTTCCCTGCAGGGGTGCACCACATTTCCTAACACGCTCAATCCTCTTTGCCCGGACACACTTTCCTGGGTCATGCCCGGCCTCGGAAGATCAACACGTCGCAGCCCTACCTAGGCACAACAGAGAGGTCAGCACGCCGGTCTAAATCCTATGGCGCAGGGGTTTGGGCACATTGCCCATTGCACACCTGCATGTTGCGTACGCGGTAGGTGAGCAGACCTAGCCTCCCTTATACATGAGCAGGTGTTCTAGTCCAACCCGGCGCGCGCCGCTCAGTCGCTGACGTCATGAAGGCTTCGGCTGATACCACGACATCAAGGGCCCATAATTGTTCCCGCGTAGTTGGTTAGTGCATATAGGCCAGTAGCCAAACTCAGATCAAATACCCATATCTCGTTAAGCGTGTTATTTGAAGTAACCGCGAATGCCGACCAGGGCCAGGCCCAGCTCTCTCCTAGGTGGTCTCAACCTGCCCTGCCGCTCCGCCTCAAAGTAAGAGTTGGGGGCCGTCGGGAACTCAGGCCCTCCACTACCTAGATGGAGCCACATGTCCTTTCAGCCCCCACATCAGAACCACTTGCTGGTACTCAACGAGCCGACCCGACTTTAGTCACCACCTGTATAGCATGTATATATGTATGTATATACCCGTGATCACCTCCCCAGTGATCATGGCCCGATAGTATAGCATGGCAGACGGACTAGAATGTAGGGCCACTGATGAAGTACTAGCAACCTATACTAAGCATGTAGGATTGCATGTAAGGTATCAACAGTTGTAGCAATAATGACAGGCTATGCATCAGCATAGGATTAACGGAAAGTAGTAACATGCTACACTACTCTAATGCAAGTAGTATAGGGAAGAGTAGGCGATATCTGGTGATCAAGGGGGGGGCTTGCCTGTTTGCTCTGGCCAGAGAGAGGGGTCGTCAACACCGTAGTTGTACTGGGTAGCAGCGGCGTCGGTCTCGGTGTCTAGCGAGAGAAGAGGGGGGAGAAACAATAAATATTAAGCAAACAGATGCATAGCGATGCATGACATGACAAGTAGCGGTGCTAGGGGTGCCCTAACGCGGTATGAGGTGGTGCCGGTGAAGGGGGGAAACATCCGGGAAAATATCCCCGGTGTTTCGCGTTTTCGGACAAATGAACCGGAGGGGAAAGTCGCGTGTTTGCTATGCTAGGGATGCGTGGTGGACGAACGGGCTGCGTATCCGGATTCGTATCATCGTTTTGAGCAACTTTCATTTACAAAGTTTTTCCAACCGAGCTACGGTTTATTTTATATTAATTTTAAAAGATTTAAATCATTTTTAGGATTTATTTAATTCAATTTAAGTAGTAAAAAGCTAGGTGTACACAACAGAGGCCAGCCACAGCCTATGATCTATGGGGCCAGGGGACCCAGTTGACCGAGTCAACTTTTGACTGGTCAATGGTGTGTATAGTGCGTGTGGGACCCAGAGGTCATTGTCACAATATCCTAATTAACCTATTAATTAGTTTAATTAGCTAATTAGGTTAACTAATGTTTATTTAGATTAATTAAATAGGATTAATTAAGTTAATTAATTATCCAATTAATTAATATTTTTTATTTATTTTTCGTTCTATTTTTTCTGGGGCGTGGGCCCCGGCTGTCTGTGTCACAGTTGAGGCAACATGGCTGGTTAGCGGGCGCCCGGGCAATGGAGCCCCGGGGGGATCCAGCGCGGCTAGCCGGCGCAAGGGCGTGTGTGCGCGCTCACGCATGGCGGGGCAGCGACGCTGTGGCAGGGGGAGCGGCGCGTGGCCCTAGCGGGGAAGAGACGCGGCGGCGCCGGCGGAGTGCACAGGGGCGCGGCGATGCGCGACGACCAGGCACAGCAGCAGCCCTGAGCACGGGCGAGCATCGGCAGGGGAGGCGCGAAACGGCGGGCGGGGCAGGGGACAGGGGCGGCCGGCGCGCTGAGCGCGGCGGCAGCGACCGCGGGCGAGGCCGTAGGGAGCGAGGCGCCCGTGCTACGGGGTTTGCGATGGCCGAGCGCGACGGTGGACGTGCGGGACTGCGGGGAAAGGGAAGCAGGGGGGTGGGGTTCTCACCCCCGTTGCAGGGGAGTTGGGCGGCGAGGCGCGATGGCGCCGGCGGGAAGGAGGACGAGGCGGACGACGGTTAGGTCCGGGGTCGGCCGACGATGGAGAGGCGGGGCGGGGCAGTCCAGCGAGCGGCGAGGTGGGCGTCGGGGTGGCGCCGGGGATGGGCGCCGGTGTCAGGGGCGCGGGGCGGCGCGGGTTCTGGCTCCTCTTCCCCGATCTATATGGGGAAGGGGAGAGAGGCGTGGGAGAGATTGAGGGGATCTTGTGGTGGGGGAGTGGGAATCGGGCCTAGGTTCAGTGGAGTGGGGTTAGATATAGGAGGGATGGGCCGGCCGGCTGAGGGAGTGGCCGACTGGGCCGGCCCGTTGGGTCGGTTGGCCCGGGGGGGCTTTTCTTTTTCTTTAATTTTGTATTTTTTTCTGCTTTGGTTTAGCTTAGTTTCTTCCTTTTTTAATCTATTTCTATAAAAACTAGAACTAGCACCTAAATTAGTATTAATAATTATGCTACCGCCCCATTAATTTTTGGAAACTAAATAAAGTGGTTTAATATATTATTAATTGTAAAAGGCATTTAATCAATTGTTTTTATCATTATCTTCGGGCATTTAACATTTTATAAAGGAGTGGTTTATCCACCAATATTACATATGATTTATTTGTCACATGTAGAACATTTTAGCTTTGACATTTGAAAACTTTTATTGTTTGCTTCATTTCGAATTTGAATTCGAACCGGTTTCGAACTAATGCGGGTTTATCAACAGTAACCGAGGTGATGTGGCATCATTAGCAGGGAATTACTATAGTCTAATTATCCGGGCGTCACAATTCTCCTCCACTACAAGAAATCTCGTCCCGAGATTTAAGAGGCGTAAGGTGGGGTGGTTCTGGTTACGAAATTCTAGCGGGTGTTCTCGGTCTTAGTTGGTCGATCCATCATGTTGATGTCTCCATTCCCCTGCTTCAGGTCACCATGATGAAGTCAGCATCCTTTCCTCGGGAACTCCAACTTACGTATGAAGTACAAGGGGTAACTTCGAAAGAACGAACCGCTACCATGTTGCTTATCTGGTAGATAACATCAGGAAAGGTGGCGGAAGTAACCCTCGAATTGAAGCTTAAGAAGATATCGAGAGTAAAGTAAGAAGGTACCCTGAGAAGTTTAGAGTGAGCAGGCAATCATTCGATGCCTGAAATGAAGCGTGAAAGGGATGTAGAGCAATGGGAGTAAGTATTTCGTCTGATACCAGAATAGATCACTAGGCAGGTGGTCCATGAATCATATACGAAGTCAAGCGCGAGGAATAGCTTGGACAACAGGGTGTACAGGAGAGTCAGGTTTCAATCCTGTGGAACCGTGGGTTATGGGCCCACCATGTAGGTTAAAGTAGAAAGGGCGGTGATATCTTGCACAGTCATGATAACAAGGCATGCCAGAGGATAGCCTATCAGTTATGTTGGCACAACATCGGTACCAAGGGCGAGGGACGAAGAGAACCATTCTCCTGCTCGTTGAACGAAGCGGACCATTAGGGAAAGTTCTCGTCCATCGGTGGATACCGGAATGTCACCAATCAATAGTAACGGGTTCTTACTGACAGAGTTGTACACCGAGGTGCTTACAAAAGCAGTGACTTATTACTGCTTAGATCATATAAACCTCAACAAGGTTAAACAAAACAATGGAAAGGAAAATGTGATTATCAGATTAAACAGAAGAATGGAAAGGAAAATGTGCTTAAACATATATTTCAAGGGTATATCCTTCCCGAGGATAAGGAGAGCATGATATCCATGACCGTATATAATGTAGAAAACTCATTAGGTAAGGTGAGAGAAATTTCATGATATTACCCATACAACGGTGTTTGGATAATTGAGCAAGAAACAATTAGCATTGGGATAAGTGTTCTTGTTGAAAATCGGAGTACCACAGACATGCTTCGAGATAGCATTGACATGGTCTTCCAGCAAAGGTCAGACTTTGGATACACGAAGGATTCATCAGGAACAACTTGTAGAATAAGTCTTACCATTTCTCATGGAAGAATAGATAACCTTGTTAAAAAGGAAAACTATAACATTAGGTCCTCTGGCCAGGTATGCTAGGCATGACTTCACCTTATCGGGTCAAAGACCAATGCTATAACTCTTGGCAATATGTTCCAACCATCATATCTGACCGAGATTCTGATCTGATTGGTGTTAGGATACCTCAGACTTAGGAAGTCTAAGAAGAAAAGGAGCAATGCAAATTAAACGATATGATATTGTAAGATTCTCAGGAAATGAACTATGCAAGCGAGTTCTGAAACAAGAGTTCATCATTAAATCAAGAAGAGGATGAGGAGGTGGCTGATGGACTCAGTGATAATTCAACGAGGTATCCAAAAAGATGGATCTCCATAATCATGTGAACAAATAGATAACATTTAGATCAATTGATATAAGAGATATGCTCGAGGAAAACATACCCAATTAAACATTGGTTGAAAGGTGCACCCGAAATATGGGCTTAGGTAGGATGGCCGATGCTATAATGGTGATTTGATAACCAATGGTCTAAGAATGAAATGTCGACCATTAACTTCAAAGCAATAGGGTTGCTAGAAGGAAAGAATCCAAACAACACCGTTCACTTGTTGGAATCAACACGGGGACCAAGAAAGAATAGTGATGATGAGAAGTATCACTACACCAAGAATTCTTAAGAGGTGGAGCAATCCTCACAACATCCTTGACATAAAAGACAGTACTACTTCAAGGTAGAACATAATACAAACTGGAAAGAAAATTGCATCCATAACATGAACAAGTTTATGATGAAAGGGAGTAAGGATGTTGTCGGTGGCAACTCAAATTACCAAGGGACGAGGATGGTAAATATCATCATGAATTCGATCGATATCCTAAAAGGAGTCAAATGTTGATGATGATCACGACAAATTTTGTCGAGAGATTTCATGAGGATGTAATCGATCAGCGATGACATCAAGTGTAAGGAATGATAAAGCAGGAGGTTATTGGAACCACAGGTACGACACAAACTTGAAATCAAGCTTGTTGTTCAAGGCGAAATGGTATGACGAGGAAGATCGGCTTAAGCCTAGCTCATCATCGAAAGTTGTGCTCTGGGGTTAAGGACCAGGTATCATAGTTAAAATTGCACGATAATGATATAGCCGAGCAGGCTAGGACTTACGTGATCGAGTTCAAATTCGTAACTAATGAAGGTTACCAAGAGTTGTTTAATCACGGTGCGAACTCGATTCAGTTATCAATGTCTTTGAGTGTTTAATAACTCAGAGCCCGTGAAAAAAAAATTGGAATCAGTGAGAATGTAGTGCTTGATGAAGAACTCATAAGAAGTTATGCAGTTCCGTGATAATATCGAGATACCAGGGGGTAATACTCGACGATAGATCAAAGTAGAGGTTGGACTGGGTATTGCTCTGCAGAAGACAAGTGCTTAAACTTGCACGAGAAATGGTATTTAAAGGAGAACATGGTCGGGACCACGATTGCAAAAGGCCAGATCCCAGATATAAGATGAACTTATACCAAAGGAATAATTAATTTAAGAGAAGCTTTAATGATAAGATCTACATCGTGTCCATGGGCATGAACACAAAGTTCAAGGTCGACTCCCACTTCTCCAATGCATAACCTTTCATTCACTTCTCAATTTCAAAGAAGTTGTAGTGTTGAAATTTTATCTGACATAACAACAATAGAGTATGACCCGTAGTAGTTTCTGGGTTCACACAGATTAGAAAAGGCATAGTCCAACCCATCAAGGTCTCTTAGGAACATATACCACAAACTTCAGGAGTAAATAACACAAGCTCGAAAGCAGAGCATGGTTGGTCAATCAGAGGATAGGATTTACCAATGGAGAAAGAACTTCCAAAGTGATTCAATATGAAGGACAATATCGGATAAAATCCAACGAAGGATCCAGTGGTCCTCAAGAGATCTGATGTGAGCATCGGTACTCAACCAGAGGAAGAAACAATGCAAGGAGATCAGACTATAGAAACAACTGACTAATTCAAAGCTCAAATGTAAAAGAATTATGATTTCCGATCAAGGGATCAGAAGCAAACACTCTGATTAAGGATGGATAAGTTGCGTAGGCTTAGGGGTATAATCGATGGCAATCTGACTGGTCGAGATCCAGCTCATGTTTAAAATGACATCTAAGTCAGAAGGATGAATTCTAGGACCTGATTGAGGATTGCGAGCATTCGCAACATATCGAATCAATGGTCTCAAAATGATAGTGACAAAGGCTGCCAATAAGATTAGTATACTTATGGGATTAACCATAATGCAAGCAAGCAAGAATTTCAAGGGCAATAAGTTTCTAGGGAATTTCGGAAGATCGAATATTATTTTGAAGACCTTAGTGAAACACATAAACAACTGGGATGGGCAGATACTAGATAAGTGCGAGAATTATCGGTAGGGGTATTAAGGTGACAAAGAACAGCAAGGCGGTAAGCTCAAAGGATTATCGAAACAACGACGAGTATTTCGGGGTATCTTGTAATAACAAGACCAACTGGGGATGAATGTAAGAATGACAACTGCATGTAGTTATCCATAAGGGTTGGCGGTGGAAGGGGAATTGCAAACGCGATGAACAAAAGTTCTCGGGTTAACAGCGAAGAGTATCTTCAGGGTCTTCACGTGTAGCATACGATCATCAGTAATAAAGGGCTCTCCGGGTGAAAGTGATAACGAGATCCTAATGTTAGATTTAGCAAAATTCATTTTAACCTGAATAGAAGAGAGATCAGAGTCCCAGAGTATAGATCGTGGAGTAAAAGATGCTAATACCACCCAAATGGCGACGTGGGCCTGTAAGGCACACAACCATGTTAGTAAAAGTTTTGCAATGTCTAGACTCGACTTCGGCCAAGGAGTGTGGAAGGGGGATTCCTACAGGCAGTCGGCTCTGATACCAACTTGTGACGCCCCCACTTCAATTGTACACTAATCATACACGCAAACGTGTACAATCAAGATCAGGGACTCACGGGAAGATATCACAACACAACTCTACAAATAAAATAAGTCATATAAGCATCATATTACAAGCCAGGGGCCTCGAGGGCTCGAATATAAGAGCTCGATCGTAGACGACTCAGCGGAAGCAACAATATCTGAGTACAGACATAAGTAAACAAGTTTGCCTTAAGAAGGCTAGCACAAACTGGGATACAGATCGAAAGAGGCGTAGGCCTCCTGCCTGGGATCCTCCTAAACTACTCCCGGTCGTCGTCAGCGGGCTGCACATAGTAGTATGCACCTCCCGAGTAGTAGCAGTCGTCATCGACAGTGGCGTCTGGCTCCTGGGCTCCATTGCCTGGTCGCAGCAATCGAGTATAGAAAGGGGAAAAGGGGGAGCAAAGCAACCGTGAGTACTCATCCAAAGTACTCGCAAGCAAGGAGCTACACTACATATGGATGCATTGGTATCAAATGGAATAAGGGTAGTATATGTGGACTGAACTGCAGAATCCCAGAATAAGAGGGGATAGCTAGTCCTATCGAAGACTACGCTTCTGGCCACCTCCGTCTTGCAGCATGTGGAAGAGAGTAGATGGTAAGTTCACCAAGTAGCATCGCATAGCATAATCCTACCCGGCAATCCTCTCCTTGTCGCCCTGTTAGAGAGCGATCACCGGGTTGTATCTGGCACTTGGAAGGGTGTGCTTTATTAAGTATCCGTTATATTGTCATAAGGTCAAGGTACAACTCCAAGTCGTCCTGTTACCGAAGATCATGGCTATTCGAATAGATTAACTTCCCTACAGGGGTGCACCACATTTCCCAACACGCTCGATCCTCTTTGCCCGGACACACTTTCCTGGGTCATGCCCGGCCTCGGAAGATCAACACATCGCAGCCCTACCTAGGCATAACAGAGAGGTCAGCACGCCGGTCTAAATCCTATGACGCGGGGGTTTGGGCCCATCGCCCATTGCACACCTGCACGTTGCATACGCGGCCGGTGAGCAGACCTAGCCTCCCTTACACAAGAGTAGGCGTTCCAGTCCAACTCGGCACGCGCTGCTCAGTCGCTGACGTCACGAAGGCTTCGGCTGATACCATGATGTCGAGTGCCCACAATTGTTCCCGCGTAGTTGGTTAGTGCGTATAGGCCAGTAGCCAGACTCAGATCCAATACCTAGATCTCATTAAGCGTGTTATTTGAAGTAACTGCGAACGCTGACAAGGGCCAGGCCCAGCTCTCTCCTAGGTGGTTTCAACCTGCCCTGCCGCTCCGCCTCAAAGTAATAGTTGGGGGCCATCAGGAACTCAGGCCCATCACTACCTGGATGGATCCACCTGTCCTTTCAGCCCCCACATCAGAACCACTTGCGGGTACTCAATGAGCCGACCCGACTTTAGTCACCACCTGTATAACATGTATATATGTATGTATATACCCGTGATCACCTCCCGAGTGATCACGACCCGATAGTATAGCATGGCAGACGGACTAGAATGTAGGGCCACTGATGAAGTGCTAGAAACCTATACTAAGCATGTAGGATTGCAGGTAAGGTATCAACAGTTGTAGCAACAATGACAGGCTATGCATCAGGATATGATTAACGGAAAGTAGTAACATGCTACACTACTCTAATGCAAGCAGTATAGAGAAGAGTAGGTGATATCTGGTTTTCAAGGGGGGGGGCTTGCCTGGTTGCTCTGGCCAGAGAGAGGGGTCGTCAACACCGTAGTCGTACTGGGTAGCAGCGACATCGGTCTCGATGTCTAGCGAGAGAAGAGGGGGGAAGAAACAATAAATGTTAAGCAAACAGATGCATAGCGATGCATGACATGACAAGTAGCGGTGCTAGGGGTGCCCTAACGCGATATGAGGTGGTACTGGTGAAGGGGGGAAACATCCGGGAAAATATCCCCGGTGTTTCGCGTTTTCGGACAGATGAACCAGAGGGGGAAAGTTGCGTGTTTGCTATGCTAGGGATGCGTGGCGGACGAATGGGCTGCGTATCGGGATTCATATCGTCGTTCTGAGCAACTTTCATGTAAAAGTTTTTCCATCCGAGCTACGGTTTATTTTATATTAATTTTAAAAGATTTAAATCATTTTTAGGGTTTATTTAATTCAATTTAAGTAGTAAAAAGCTAGGTGTACACAACAGAGGCCAGCCACAGCCTATGACCTGTGGGGCCAGGGGACCCAGTTGACCAAGTCAACTGTTGACTGGTCCATGGTGTGAATAGTGCGTGTGGGACCCACAGGTCATTGTCACAATATCCCAATTAACCTATTAATTAGTTTAATTAGCTAATTAGGTTAACTAATGTTTATTTAGATTAATTAAATAGGATTAATTAAGTGAATTAATTATCCAATTAATTGATATTTTTATTTATTTTTCGTTCTAATTTTTCTGGGGCGTGGGCCCTGGCTGTCTGTGTCATAGTGGAGGCAACATGGCGGGTTAGCGGGCACCCGGATAACGGAGCCCCGGGGGGGATCCAGCGCGGCTAGCCGGCGCAAGGGCCCGTGTGCGCGCTCACGCATGGCGGGGCAACGACGTTGTGGTAGGGGGAGCGGCGCTTGGCCCGAGCGGGGAAGGGACGCGGCGGCGCCGGCGTAGTGCACAGGGGCGCAGCGACGCGCGACGACCAGGCATAGCAGCAGCCCTGAGCACAGCCGAGCATCGGCAGGGGAGGCGTGAAACGGCGGATGGGGCAGGGGACAGGGGCAGCCGGCGCGCTGAGCGCGGCGGAAGCGACCGCTGGCGAGGCCGTAGGGAGCGAGGCGCGCGGGCTGCGGGGTTGGCGATGGCCGAGCGCGATGGTGGACGTGCGGGACTATGGGGAAAGGGAAGCAGGGGGAATGGGGTTCTCACCCCCGTTGCAGGGGAGTTGGGCGGCAAGGCACGATGGCACCGACGGGGAGGAGGACGGGGCGGACGGCGGTGAGGTCCGGGGTCGGCCGGCGATGGAGAGGCGGGGCTGGGCAGTCCAGCGAGCGACGAGGTGGGCGTCGGGGTGGCGCCGGGGATGGGCGCCAGCGTCAGGGGCGCGGGGCGGCGCGGGATCTGGCTCCTCTTCCCCGATCCAGATGGGGAAGGGGAGAGAGGCGTGGGAGAGATTGAGGGGAGTGGGGATCGTGTGGTGGGGGAGTGGGAATCGGGCCTAGGTTCAGTGGAGTGGGGGTTAGATATAGGAGGGATGGGCCGGCCGGCTGAGGGAGTGGCCGACTAGGCTGGCCCGTTGGGTCGGTTGGCCCGGGGGGCCTTTTCTTCTTCTTTAATTTTGTATTGTTTTTTTCTGCTTTGGTTTAGCTTAGTTTCTTCCTTTTTTAATCTAGTTCTATAAAAACTACAACTAGCACCTAAATTAGTATTAATAAATATGCTACCGCCCCATTTATTTTTGGCAACTAAATAAAGTGGTTTAATATCTTATTAATTGTAAAAAGGCATTTAATCAATTGTTTTTATCACTATCTCCAAGCATTTAGCATTTTATAAAGGAGTGGTTTATCCACCAATATTACATATGATTTATTTGTCACATGTAGAACATTTTAGCTTTGACATTTCAAATTTTTTATTGTTTGCTTCATTTCGAACTTGAATCTGAACCAGTTTCAAACTAACGCGGGTTTATCAACAGTAACCGAGGTGATTGGCATCATTAGCAGGGAATTACTGTAGTCTAAATATCCGGGCGTCACACACCATCTACTCCTTCGTTATAAAGATGTGGGTCATCCCAGAAGTAATGTCTTAAATCATAGAAGAACTTTTTCTTTTGCTGGTATGTGAAACTAGGTGGTATAAATTTAGCAACAATGTAATTTGCATAATCAGCATACCATGGAGCAGTACGAGAGGCATTTATAATAGCTAATTGTTCATCAAGAAAGCTATCATCAATACGTAGTGGGTCATCAAGAACATTCTCTAACCTAGACAAGTTGTCTGCAACGGGGTTCTCAGCTCCCTTTCTATCAATAATATGCAAATCAAATTCTTGTAGCAAGAGAACTTTCTAATAAGGCTAGGTTTAGCATCTTTCTTTTCCATAAGATATTTAATAGCAGCGTGATCAGTGTGAATAGTTACTTTAGAATCAACAGTATAAGGTTTGAACTTATCACAAGCAAAAACAACTGCTAAAAATTCCTTTTCAGTGGTAGGATAATTTCTTTGAGCACTGTCTAGAGTTTTACCAGCATATTGAATAATGTTTAATTTATTATCAACTCTTTGCCCTAGAACAGCACCTACAGCATAATCACTAGCATCACATATGATTTCAAAGGGTAAATTGCAATCAGGTGGCTGAACAATAGGTGTAGAAATCAAAGCTTTCTTAAGTATTTCAAATGCTTCTACACAATCTCATCAAAGACGAAAGGAATATCTTTTTGTAGTAGGTTGGTCAGAGGCCGAGAAATTTTTGAGAAGTGCTTAATGAACCTCCTATAAAAACCGGCATGACCAAGGAAACTTCTTATACCTTTGATGTCCTTGGGACACGCCATCTTTTCAATAGCATCAACTTTAGCTTTATCAACTTCAATACATCTTTCAGAAATTTTATGCCCCAAGACAATACCTTCATTAACCATAAAGTGGCACTTCTCCCAGTTCAAGACAAGATTAGTTTCTTCACATATCTGCAAAACTCGATCAAGGTTGCTCAAGAAATCATCAAAAGAGGATCCATAAACGGAGAAATCGTCCATGAAAACCTCAAAAATCTTTTCACAAAAGTCAGAGAATATAGCCACCATGCATCTTTGAAAGGTAGCAGGTGCATTACATAAACCAAAAGGCATACGTCTATAAGCAAAAGTACTGAAAGGGCAAGTAAAAGTGGTATTTTCTTGATCATCAGCCGACACAGGTATTTGAGAGAAGCCAGAGTAACCATCTAGAAAGCAAAAATGTGTATATTTGGATAATCTTTCTAGCATTTGATCAATGAAAGGCAAAGGGTAGTGATCTTTTTAGTAGCTTTATTTAATTTGCGAAAATCAATTACCATCCTATAGCATGTAATAATTCTTTGCGGAATCAATTCATCTGTATCATTAGAAATGACAGTAATACCTCCCTTCTTAGGGACACAATGGACATGACTTACCCACTGACTATCAGCAACGGGATAAATTATACCTGCCTCAAGGAGCTTTAATATTTCCTTTCTTACCACTTCTTTCATCTTAGGATTTAGCCGTCGTTGGTGATCAATAACTGGTTTGGCATCTTTCTCCAAATTTATCTTGTGTTGACATAGGGTGGGACTAATGCCCTTAAGATCATCAAGAGTATATCCAATAGCAGCACGGTGCTTCTTCAGAGTCTTCAATAATCTATCTTCCTCATGCTCTGAAAGGTTAGCACTAATAATAACAGGATATATCTTTTTTTCATCAAGATAAGCATATTTAAGAGTATCAGGCAATGGTTTAAGCTCAAACACGGGATCACCCTTGGGTGGAGGAGGATCCCCTATGATTTCAACAGGCAAGTTGTGTTTCAGAATAGGTCCCTGTTTAAAGAATTCCTCATATATTTCCCTTCTTTCATTCATGAACAGATCATTTTCATGGTCTAGCAAATATTGTTCTAAAGGATCAGTAGGAGGCACATCAATAGAAGCAAGAGTAATAATTTCAAATTTACTAGGCAATTCCTCATCACGGGGTTGTCTACGAAACTTAGCAAAATTAAACTCATGAGACATATCCCCTAAACCAACAGAAATAATATCCTTATTGCAGTCTATCTTAGCATTAACAATGTTCAAGAAGGGTCTACCAAATATAATGCGACAAAAGCTATCTTGTGGGGAACCAAGAACAAGAAAATCAGCAGGATATTTAACCTTCCCACACAAGACTTCAACATCACTAACAATCCCAATTGGTGAAATAGTATCTATATTGGCAAGCTTAATGGTAACATCGATATCTTCTATCTCAGCAGGTGCAATATCATGCATAATTTCTTTGTATAAGTAATGAGGTATTGCACTTGCACTAGCACACATATCACATAAGCCATGATAGCAATGATCTCCTATTTTAACATAAATAACAGGCATGCCTACAACAGGTCTATGTTTATTTTTAGTATCAGGTCTAGCAATTCTAGCAGTCTCATCACAGAAGTAAATAACATGCCCATCAATATTATCGGCCAAGAGATCTTTAACCATAGCAATATTAGGTTCAACTTTAACTTGCTCAGGGGGTTTGTGTGTCCTAATATTACTTTTGTTGACTACAATTGGAACTTTAGCATGCTCCTTTATTCTAACAGGGAAAGGTTGTTTCTCAACCGGAACAACAGGATCATTATAACTGATAGTCTTTTCTTCAACTTTAGTAGGTGCAACTACTTTTACTTCAATGGGAGGATTATATTTAAACCACTTCTCCTTAGGGAAATCAACATGCGTAGCGAAGGATTCACGAAAGGAAGCTACTATCTCAGAGTTAAGTCCATATTTAGTGCTAAATTCACGAAAATCATCGGTATCCATAAAAGATTTAACACAATCAAAATTAGGTGTTACCCGACTCCTTACATTCGTCGAGGTCCCAATCTTCAGAGTTGTGTTTATTTCTCTCCAATAAATCCCATTTGAATTCAATAGTCTTCATCATAAAATATCCATTACAAGAGGTATCGAGCATGGAGCGATTACTGAGAGAAAGCCGATCATAAATTTTTTGAATAATCATTTCTCCTGAGAGCTCATGATTGGGGCATTAATATAACATTGACATAAGCCTCCCCCATGCTTGAGCGATGCTTTATCCTTCATGAGGCCAAAAATTATATATATAATTACGATCACGATGAACAAGATGCATAGGATAAAACTTCTGGTGAAATTGCAATTTCAATCGCTTATAGTCCCATGATCCCATATCATTAGCCTATACCATGTCAATGCATATCCCTTCAAAGATAAAGGGAAAACCTTCTTCTTGATGACATCCTCGGGCATACCTGCAAGATTAAATATTCCACAAACCTCATCCACATAGATTAAGTGTAAATCGGGATGCAATGTTCCATCTCCTGCAAAAGGATTAGCTAGCAGTTTCTCTATCATACCCGAAGGAATTTCAAAGTAAACATTTTCAGTAGGTTGAGGAGCAACTCTTTGCTCTACTGGTTGGGGTGAAGATACCTCGAACAAGCCCCTCAAAGGATTATGTTCCATAGTAACAAGTGACAGTAAATTTCAACACACTATATAATTTTTTCCTTACCAAATTCCACCTACCAAAGGTGCTTCACTCCCTAGCAACGGCGCCAGATAAGAGTCTTGATGACCCACAAGTGTAGGGGATCTATCTTAGCCTTTTCGATAAGTAAGAGTGTCGAACCCAACGATGAGCAGAAGGAAATGATAAGTAGTTTTCAGTAAGGTATTCTCTGCAAGCACTGAAATTATCGGTGACAGATAGTTTTGTGATAAGGTAATTTGTAACGAGTAGCAAGTAATAAAAGTAAATAAGGTGCATCAAGATGGACCAATCCCTTTTGTAGCAAAGGACAAGCCTGGACAAACTCTTATATGAAGGAAAGCGCTCCCGAGGACACATGGGAATTATCGTCAAGCTAGTTTTCATCATGTTCATATGATTCGCGTTCGGTACTTTGATAATTTGATATGTGGGTGGACCGGTGCTTGGGTACTGCCCTTACTTGGACAAGCATCCCACTTATGATTAACCCCTATTGCAAGCATCTGCAACTACAACAGAAGTATTAAGGTAAACCTAACCATAGCATGAAACATATGGATCCAAATCAACCCCTAACGAAGCAACGCATAGACTAGGGTTTAAGCTTCTGTCACTCTAGCAACCCATCATCTAATTATTACTTCCCAATGCCTCCCTCTAGGCCCAAAAAATGGTGAAGTGTCATGTAGTCGACGTTCACATGACACCACTAGAGGGATGATAACATACATCTCATCAAAGTATCGAACGAATACCAAATTCACATGACTACTAATAGCAAGGCTTCTCCCATGTCCTCAGGAACAAACGTAACTACTCACAAAGCATATTCATGTTCATAATCAGAGGGGTATTAATATGCATAATGGATCTGAACATATGATCTTCCACCAAGTAAACCAACTAGCATCAACTACAAGGAGTAATCAACACTACTAGCGACCCACAGGTACCAATCAGAGGTTTGGATACAAAGATTGGATACAAGAGATGAACTAGGGTTTGAGATGAGATGGTGCTGGTGAAGATGTTGATGGAGATTGACCCCCCCCCCCCCCAATGAGAGGATCGTTGGTGATGACGATGGTGATGATTTCCCCCTCCCGGAGGGAGGTTTCCCCAGCAGAATAGCTCTGCTGGAGCCCTAGATTGGTTCCGCCTTGTGGCGGCGGAGTTTCGTCCCGTGAGCTAGCTTATGATTTTTTCTCGGACGAAAGACCTCATATAACAGAAGATGGGCATCAGAGGGCCACCAGGGGGCCCACGAGGTAGGGGGGCGCGCCCCCACCCTCGTGGACGGTGAGTGGCCCCCCTGTGGTACTTCTTTCGCCCAATATTTTTTATATATTCTGAAACGTACTCCTGTGAAGTTTCAAGACTTTTGGAGATGTGCAGAATAGGTCTCTAATATTTGCTCCTTTTCCAGCCCAGAATTCCAGCTGCCGGCATTCCCCCTCTTCATGCAAACCTTGTAAAATAAGAGAGAATAGGCATAAGTATTGTGACATAATGTGTAATAATAACCCATAATGCAATAAATATCGATATAAAAGCATGATGCAAAATGGATGTATCAGTCTTGCCGACGGAGAGTTGGCAGAGGGCGGGTTTCTGCGTCGCTTTAGGATCGTTGTTGTACTCGAGATCAATGCCGACGATCTTGTGGCGCTGGAGGCTGAGGTGGCGCTCGTACTGCATGAGGGAGATCGCCATCTGCTTCTTGTCGTTGGTGTGGATGACGTGCAACTTGGTGTTGCCGTGGGCCTCCACACCATTGTACTCGTCGGTGAACGCCATCGCCGGTAGTAGGGCTTGGTGTTTTCTATGGAGATCGATGTGATGGAGCGATTTGGTGTCAGCGCAATGGATACTTGTGTTGTTGTGGATGAGAAGGCCTTTGGCAGGGGTCTGAATTTAAGGGGAGGGCGCGGGGTGGGATGGCCGCATCGGATGAACTGCACAATCTCGCTGACGATGCGGTTGTGCAGATCGTGGGTTGGTGTTGTGTCTGTGATCGTGGGTTTGTGGCGATGGAACCGCTCGGATTGGGTGGTTGTATGTGAACGTGGTTTTATTTTATTTTTTATCAGTAAATTTTTTAACCACCACTTTCTGTGCGAATGGGCATTTGTCACGTTTATATGTATCCTACATGTTAACAGAACTGCATTGGTTATCATTCTGCACTGCATCGTCTATCAAAGAGAACTGCATTTTGTCTACAGGTGTGTACTTCACCGTTTTTTGCGTGTCCTTGCTGCAGCCCCTGAAAAAAGTACAATGTATTCCGCAATTTTACGAGTTTTTCACTGTGAACTAGACCATGTATTTATTCATGTAGGTAATCCGGAACTGAATTGCTATACCGTACTACTTCATCTAACCAAATGCACTACATTTTTCTAGAGCTGCGTACTGCATCTGTTTTTGCGTGTACTTGTTGCATTCCCTGGCATGGGAGGGGTAGGGATGGGGGTTGGGGGCCCCCTTTTTTATTGTTGTGGCACTTATTTGAAGGTAGACTTTTTTCGGATGCGTTTCTTAACACACGCATTGTTTTTTATTTGAACTTTTTTTACGAACTGCATGTATTTTATTTTGTTTTACCGTCTGAACTTCATCGTTCTTCATAGAGAATTGCATCATGTGCGTTTTGATGTAGTCTGTCTTATTTAGTCGGGCCATTTTTGGGCCGACCAGTTTTATGTGACCCTTTGCCACGCGGGCCTCCTACGTGTCCCTCCCAGGCGATCCCACCGCTCCGCTGACAAGGAGAGAGAGCGAGAAGAATCCCCTCTCCTCTCTTGCAGTTTCTCCCGAGGCATCTCTCCCTCGAGCAAATCCGTCGTCGCCCGCAGCAACTGTCGTCGCCCGAGGAACCGCCGCCCTCAAGAGGTCCTTATTCCTACATTCCGCATCGCTGTCCGCTCCGCAAGCCCTTGTCGCTGCGCTCCCGCAGCCCTTTCCTGTCCGTTACCATCACCGCCCCTCCCCCCCTCCGCCGCCGCTCATCCCCTTTTTTGTGGTACATTCCCCTTGGCCTCGGCCTTGACCGTCCCCTCGCCTAGTTTTGTGATTCTCGTAGTTGCTGTTGCTATTTTTGCTTGTGTAGTTTTTCCATAGGCAGGCGATTTTATCTCGATTTGAAGTCGATGCTCGTGTGTGCTCTGTAGGCAGAGCAAGGTGGATCTAGGGTTTCGTCAGATTTTGGCAATTTTGTTGCTTATATCTGTCGCTTCGTCCATGTGCTGTAGGTAAATTCCATGTCTTCACTGAGCAGAGTGGGAGGAGGAGTTCAGGGTATGTGGAGTGCTTATTTTTGGCTTTTGTTTATTTTGTTTGATGTTTATCTAGTTTCCTAATTCATCATGCATATTTGTTTTATGCTCTGTTAGTTGTCAGCGTTCGTTTGCATTATTTTGTCATGTGATGTTTTGCAATTTCTGTTTCTGGTTTTTTTGAATCTAGTAGGTGATTGCAGTGCTCATAATGATACACCAATTGGCTCTTGTTGTCCTGGTGGTAAGGATGATGGTGGTGAGGGAGGACATCAAGTGAATTCGCCAATTGAATCTTCTCCCATAAGTGTGACCCCTCCTTCTAGTATGTGAATGCTTTGTTTATTTTGTGCATGCTGCTTACTTGATGTTGTACAAATTGGCGTTGCCTTGCTGTATCTAGTCCGGCATTTTGTTCGGAACAAACATTAAGTTAGTGTATGCAACACTTGATTTGTTTGTATATGTGAACTCCACTATATGTATGTGTGAACTGCATTGTTGTTTTATTCAAGTTTTTTGTACAATGCATTATTTTTTATTTTAGCTTATGTATGACGCCCCCGATTTAATCGTACACTAATCATACACGCAAACGTGTACGATCAAGATCAGGGACTCACGGGAAGATATCACAACACAACTCTACAAATAAAATAAGTCATACAAGCATCATATTACAAGCCAGGGGCCTTGAGGGCTCGAATACAAGAGCTCGATCATAGACGAGTCAGCGGAAGCAACAATATCTGAGTACAGACATAAGTTAAACAAGTTGCCATAAGATGGCTAGCACAAACTGGGATACAGATCGAAAGAGGCGCAGGCCTCCTGCCTGGGATCCTCCTAACTACTCCTGGTCGTCATCAGTGGGCATCACGTAGTAGTAGGCACCTCCGGTGTAGTAGGAGTCATCGTCGAAGGTGGCGTCTGGCTCCTGGGCTCCAATATCTGGTTGCGACAACCAGGTAGAAGGGATAGGGGAAAAGAGGGAGAAAGCAACCGTGAGTACTCATCCAAAGTACTCGCAAGCAAGGAGCTATACTACATATGCATGGGTAAATGTGTAAAGGGCCATATCGGTGGACTGAACTGCAGAAAGCCAGAATAAGAGGGGGGATAGCTAATCCTTTCGAAGACTATGCTTCTGGCAGCCTCCGTCTTGCAGCATGTAGAAGAGAGTAGACTGAAGTCCTCCAAGTATCATCGCATAGCATAATCCTAACCGATGATCCTCCCCTCGTCGCCCTGTGAGAGAGTGATCATCGGTTGTATCTGGCACTTGGAAGGGTGTGTTTTATTAAGTATCCGGTTCTAGTTGTCATAAGGTCAAGGTACAACTCCAAGTCGTCCTGTTACCGAAGATCACGGCTATTCGAATAGATTAACTTCCCTGCAGGGGTGCACCACATAACCCAACACGCTCGATCCCATTTGGCCGGACACACTTTCCTGGGTCATGCCCGGCCTCGGAAGATCAACACGTCGCAGCCCTACCTAGGCACAATAGAGAGGTCAGCACGCCGGTCTAAATCCTATGGAGCAGGGGTCTGGGCCCATCGCCCTTTGCACACCTGCACGTTGCGAACGCGGCCGGAAGCAGACCTAGCCTAGTGGCGTTCCAGTCCAATCCGGCGCGCGCCGCTCAGTCGCTGACGTCATGAAGGCTTCGGCTGATACCACGACGCCGAGTGCCCATAACTGTCCCCGCGTAGATGGTTAGTGCGTATAAGCCAGTGGCCAGACTCAGATCAAATACCAAGATCTCGTTAAACGTGTTAAGTATCCGCGAACGCCGACCAGGGCCAGGCCCACCTCTCTCCTAGGTGGTCTCATCCTGCCCTGTCGCTTCGCCACAAAGATCCACACAGGGGGCCGTCGGGAAAGTATGTCCTTCCAGCCCCCAATTCGTGAATCAACTGCGGGTACTCCTTGAGCCAACCCGACTTTGGTCATCACATGTATCATGTATAAAGTATATAGTATATATCCGTGATCACCTCCCGAGTGATCACAGCCCGATAGTATAGCATGGCAGACGGACAAGAATGTAGGGCCACTGATGGAACACTAGCATCCTATACTAAGCAGTAGGATAGCAGGTAATGGTAACAACAGTAGTAGCAAGGACAGGCTATGCATCAGGATAGGAATAAAGGAAAGCAGTAACATGCTACACTATTCTAATGCAAGCAGTATAGAGAAGAGTAGGCGATATCTGGTGATCAAAAGGGGGGGGCTTGCCTGGTTGCTCTGGCAAGTAGGAGGGGTCGTCAACACTGTAGTCGAACTGGGCAGCAGCAGCGTCGGTCTCGGTGTCTAGCGGAAGAAGAGGGGGGGAAGAAACAATGAATATAATGCAAACAGATGCATAACGATGCATGACAAGACAAGTAACAGTGCTAGGGGTGCCCTAACATGGTATTAGGTGATACCGGTGAAGGGGGATAACATCCGGGAAAGTATCCCCGGTGTTTCGCATTTTCGGACAGACGAACCGGAGGGGGAAAGTTGCGTGTTCGCTATGCTAGGGATGCGTGGCGGATGAACGGGCTGCGTATTCGAATTCGTCTCGTCGTTCTGAGCAACTTTCATGTACAAAGTTTTTCCACCCGAGCTACGGTTTATTTTATATTATTTTTCAAAGTTTTAATTTAATTTTAGAATTATCAGAATTAATTTAATTAGGAAATGCCATTATGATGTCAGCATGACATCAGGGTGATGTCAGCAGTCAACAGTCAGTTGACTTGGTCAATCTGACGCATGGGTCCCACTGTCATTGTCTAACTAACTAATTGTTTAGTTAGATTAATTTGCAGGTTAATTAGGTTTATTAGTTAGTTAACAGAATTAATTAAGTTAACTAATTAAGTTAATTAATTAATTATTTATTTTATTTATTTAATCATTACTTTTTAATTATTTTTAATTTAATTTTTTTATTAAATTAAACGTTCTGGGCCATGGGCCCCACATGTCATTGGCCCCTGGCCTTAGCAGGCACAGGGTGCCGCGGGCGGGTTACGGGCGCTAGCGCCAAGCGCCCAACGGGGCGAGCCCGGGCGCACCAGCGACGGCCGACAGGGCGCCGGACTTGCCCGCGGGGAGGGGTGGTCGGCGCGAGCCCGGACCGGAGCAGGGCGAGAGGAACGGGAGCGTGCGTGCGCGGAGGCAGCAGCAGCGACGGAGGCGGGGCGGGAGCTAGCGCGAGCGGGGAGCGCGGGCGCGCCGGTGGTCAGAAGTAGCAGCGTGGCAGTGGCTGCAGGGGGCGGTGGCGGCGTTGAGAGAAGCGGGTTGCGGTGGCGCGCGACCGGACGGAGCAGGACGGGGGCGGCCTCGGCCCGGAGAGGCATTGCAGGGGCACGACGGCGAGGTTAGGCGCGCGGGCCGCGGCCAGGGGAAAGGCGAGCGCGTGTGCGGGCGGCGACGTGTGTGCGCGTGCTCACCGCAAGCACGAGCACCGGGCGGCGCGAGTCGCCGCGGGGGCGGGCGCGCGCGAGCTGGGCACGACCAGCGCGGGGCGACCGCAGGCAGGGCTCGGGCAGACGTGCGTGTGGCGATGGAGAGAGGCGTGCCGAGCGGGGTAGCAAGGAGAGGAGGGGGGCTCATGGCAGGGAGCAGGGTTCGTGGCAACGGGGGTCGGGGTGGTGGTCGGAGACGATGGCGTCGACGTAGACGAGGCAGACCGACGAGGGAGCGCTCCGGGGAGGAGCTTCGGCGGCGGCAACGTTCGGTCGCGAGGCGGCGGTTGGCGCCGCGAGCCCCGATCCGATCTGGATCGGGGGGAGGGGGCGCATCGTGGGGAGGCGAGTGGGGGGGAGCGAGTGGGGATGGGGATTAGGGTTTCTGGGGTGTGGGGTGGCCTATAGGCCAGGGGGCGGCCGGCTGGGCCATGGCCCAGTTGGGCCAAGGGGTCCAGTGGGGGGGTCTCTTTTGTTTTAGTTTAGTTTTCTGTTAGTTTGTTTTTATTTTATTTTATTTCTTTTCTTCTTTTCTGTTTTATTAAATTTCGGTGTCTATGAAAAACCCAAGTTGCACCTAAAATATTTTTAATACTTATGCCGCTACCGCAATTAACTTGGCACCTAATATAAAATCATTTGTAATTGTTTATTATTTTATAATCATTTAACTAATTGTTTTTGCTACTATTTTATTCATTTTGAGTATTTACATATTTTATACAAGTGTGGTTTCTCCACCATAATTACCTACGCATTATTTGGCACAACCAGAACATTTTAGTTTTATTATTTGAAAACTTTTATTGTTTGCCTAATTTTGAATTTGAATTTGAATCGGTTTCGAACTAACTGGAGATTAGCAACTATAAACGAGGTCACGTGGCATCATTAGCAGAGGATCACTGTAGCTTAATTACCCGGGCGTCACAATTCTCCTCTACTACAAGAAATCTCGTCCCGAGATTTAGGAGGTAGAAGGAAACAGTGCAGGGTATTCATCGCGAAGACGATCCTCGCGTTCCCAGGTGGCTTCGTCTTCAGAGTGATTCGACCACTGGACCTTGAGGAACTTGATCGCCTTCTGACGGGTGCGGCATTCAGCCTGGTCGAGAATGCGGACCGGATGCTCTTTATAGGAGAGGTCCTGTTGCAATTCGAGCACTTCATGGTCCACTGCTCGGATTGGGTCCTTGAAGCAGCGTCAAAGTTGCGACACGTGGAACACATCGTGAACCTGAGAAAGGTTGACGGAAGCTCCAGTTGATATGCCACTTTTCCACGCCTTTCGAGAATAGTGAAAGGACCAATATAGCGGGGAGCTAACTTTCCTTTGATCCCGAAGCGATGTGCACCCTTCATTGGTGTAACTCGAAGATAAGCCTTTTCGCCAGGTTGATAGACCATGTCTTGGTGATGATGGTCATACTGACTTTTCTGACGTGACTGAGCAGCCTTGAGATTCTCGCGAATAATGCGAACTTGTTCTTCGGCCTGTTGGATAATATCCGGACCGAAGAGTGGACGTTCCCCAGTTTCTGACCAGTTCAGAGGGGTTCGACACTTTCGTCCATATAGCACTTCGTAGGGGGACATCTTCAGACTAGCTTGATAGCTATTATTATAAGAGAACTCGGCATATGGAAGAGATTCCTCCCATTTCTTGCCGAATGAGATTACACAAGCTCGAAGCATGTCTTCGAGAACTTGGTTGACACGTTCAACTTGCCCTTGTGACTGCGGATGAAACGCAGTACTGAAAGATAAGTGAGTCCCCATAGCTTCTTGGAAACTTGCCCAGAATCTTGAAGTGAATAAGCTGCCATGGTCCGAACTGATAACCAGTGGAATACCGTGAAGTGAAACAATTCTGGACATGTAGAGAGTAGCAAGCTGACTAGCAGTGATTGTCTCTTTGACCGCCAGAAAATGGGCAACTTTGGAAAGCCGGTCAATGATGACAAGGATAGCATCATTACCTTTATGCGATTTGGGAAATCCAGTGATGAAGTCCATTTCAACATGGTCCCATTTCCATTCAGGAATAGAGATAGGTTGCAGAGTTCCGGCAGGCCTTTGATGCTCTACTTTGATTCGGCGACAAACGTCACACTCAGCAACATAACGAGCGATGTCCTGCTTCATATTAGACCACCAGAATCTTTGACGAATATCCTGGTACATCTTTGTACTACCAGGATGGATGGACAGAGGCGTATCATGAGCTTCTTGCATAACCCTTTTAGTCTTATCCAGGTTTTTCTTCGAACATGGTACCACTAGGCGGCCTTTGAAATACAAGGCGCCATCGTCGGCGACAGTGAAGAATGAGGGCTTTCCTTCTGCTAGATGGCGTTTAATCTTAAGGACTTCAGAGTCATAACCTTGAATAGTCTTTATACCAGCTACGAGATCTGGTATGACAGCCAGGGTATTTAGAGAACCCTTAGCAACAACAAGATTCATCTTGCGGAATTCCGGGGGAGGGGGAGCAAGTGCTCCAGGAGGAACAATATGGAGGTTCAGCTTTCTAAATTCTTCGACAAGCGAGGGCTGAACTTTATGAACCTGGAGGTGGTTGCAGTAAGACTTGCGGCTCAAGGCATCAGCCATTACATTAGCCTTGCCGGGGGTATAGGATATACCCACGTCAAAGTCTGCAACAGTCTCCATCCATCTCTGCTGACGGAGGTTCAGATCTGGCTGAGTAAACAGATACTTCAGACTTTGATGGTCAGTGAAGATCTCGCAACGATTACCGAGAAGGTAATGTCGCCACTGCTTCAGTGCATGAATGACAGCAGCCAGTTCGAGGTCGTGAACTGGGTAGTTTTCTTCGTGAGGGCGCAGTTGACGAGAGGCATAAGCAATCACTCTGCGCTCCTGCATTAGGACACAGCCTAATCCTTGACGGGAAGCGTCGCAGTAAATGACGAAGTCCTTCTTAGTATCAGGTGGAGCAAGCACGGGGGCAGAGGTCAACTTGTCTTTGAGCGCCTGAAAACTTTCCTGACACTTGCCTGTCCATTCGAACTTGACACCCTTATGCAACAGATTAGTCAGAGGCCTGGCAATCTTGGAGAAGTTCTCGACGAATCGACGGCAATAGCTGGCAAGACCGAGAAAACTTCGGACTTGCTTGACGTTCTTCGGAGGAGTCCAATCGAGAATAGCCTGAACTCGTTCAGGGTTGACGGCAATACCATCCTTGGAGATGACATGCCCAAGATAGGTTACTTCGGGGAGCCAGAATTCACACTTGGAATACTTAGCATACAGTTGATGTTCTCGAAGCTTCTCCAGCACAAGACGCAAATGTCCAGCATGTTCTTCCTCGTTCTTGGAAAATACAAGGATATCGTCCAGATAAACCACGACGAACTTGTCGAGGTAATCCATGAATATATAATTCATCAGACGAGAGAAGGTGGCTGGAGCATTCGTTAAGCCGAATGACATGACGGTGTACTCGTATGATCCATACCGAGTCACGAAGGCGGTTTTTGGGATGTCCTCTTCACGAACACGGATCTGGTGGTAACCCAACCTCAAGTCGAGTTTGGAGAACACTGATGAGCCAGCCAGTTGATCATAAAGATCATTGATTCGAGGAAGAGGATATTTATTCTGAATGGTAGCTTGGTTTATAGGACGGTAGTCTTGGACTAATCGGTTTGTCCCATCCTTCTTCTTAGCAAAGAGAGAAGGTGCTCCCCAAGGAGAGCAACTTGGGCGAATGAAACCTTTGACAAGAGATTTGTCGATTTCCTCCTTAAGCTCAATGAGTTCATGCGGCGGCATCTTGTAGGGTCGTTTAGCTATAGGGGTAGTGCCGGGTTTCAAGTCGATGATGAATTCGACAGCTTTAGCAGGGGGAATCCCCGGAAGTTCTTCTGGGAAGACATCTTGGAATTCACGAACGACGGGAATGTTTTCAATGCCCTCGAGTGGTGCAGCGTTCAATGCATTCAAGGCATAAAGACGTGCCTCGGCGTTCTGAACTAGATGAGCTTGGTAAGCAATTATTTCATCAGAAGGGTGTAGCAGATGGACGACCTTAGTGGCGCAAACTATAGAAGCAGTATGCGCTTTCAACCAATCCATTCCCAGAATGAGGTCAATGCTACAGGACTTTAGTACGATGGGGGAGGCAAGGAATTCCAGTCCTTCAATTTCAACGGGAACGTTGTGACTAACCATAGAGGTTTGACACTGGCCCGCGGGAGTGTGTACCACAATCGCAGTGTTCATCTCTTCGTATTTAATGCCATGCATGAATGCAAACTCAGCTGATAAGAATGAATGTGATGCTCCTGTATCAAATAAAACAGATGCTGGTATGGAATTTACGAGGAGTGTACCCATCACGGTAGCAGGCTGGTCTAGAACTTCATTGAGATCAACGTGGTTGGCATGAACACGACCATAAGACTTGGTACTGTTGTTGCGGGGCTGGTTGCTTCCACGGCCAGTTGCTGGAAGGGCCAGTTGATTCTGGTTCTGGTTGCATTCCCTAGCACGGTGCCCTGGTTGCCCACACCTGAAGCACAATCCATTATTGGGAGTGGGAACAGGAGCTTGTGGTGGTGGAGCTGGAAGTCTTGGCTGCCTAGTTGGAGGAGCAGGCAGACGAGGTGCAGCATAGGTCTGCCTTGGGGTGGGTGCATTCGGCTGGTACATGCTGTTGGGAATCCATATCTTGCGCTTCTGCGAGGACGGGCCCGAAGAAGAGCCCGTGTCACGGTTGCGCCTGTGAGAGCCCTGGTATTCCTGCAGACCAGTTTCGACATTGATGGCCTTGTTCACCAGGGTGGCGAAATCAGCAAAGTCATGCACTAGAAGTGCGAGCTTGATGTCAGCTTGAAGGCCATCACAGAACTTCTCCTGTCTGCGTGCATCAGTTGCAATGTCCTCTTCAGCATAGCGGGACAAGTCCAGAAACTCCCGCTGATAAGCTTCAACAGTCTTGTTGCCTTGGGTGAGGTTGCGAAACTCACGCTTCTTCCGGTCCATGACTCCCTGAGGAATGAAGCGAGCACGGAAGGCAGCTTGGAAGTCTGGCCAGGTGATGATTGTTCCAGCTGGCAGAGTACGCCTGTGGCTGTCCCACCATTGAGCCGCGGGTCCTTTTAGGAAGAAGGAAGCAAAGGTGACATAGCTGGCAGGGGCTACATCAGCAGACTCCATCTCATAGGTGATGTCACGGAGCCAGTCGTCAGCATCCAGAGGCTGAGTTGAGCTACGGTACACGGTTGGGTTGAGGCGCATGAAATCTTGCAGAGTCACTTGGGTTGGCTGCTGGTTCATATTGGGGCGAGGAAACTGAGCCATAATATTCTCCATGAACTGACGATTCAGCTCAAACTGTTGCATCATCCCAGCCATGTACTCAGGCGGTGGTGGGGCGTTGCCACCACGACCACGACCACCTGGTCTAACCATCCTGCTAATATTTAACAGGGATAGTTCAGCATTGAGAAATTTGCAAAAACAAGAATCATTCATGATGAAACATGCACAACGAAAGCAGCACGATAGATACTACATAGTAGTCGGCATATCTTACAAAAGAGATCATGCATAGAGTTCGTTACACAGTGTTCAGTACATAGGCTAAGACATCATAGGCGGCACACAGGCTCGCGGCGAATGCAACTAACCCTAATAAGCAAGTCTACGTCAGTCCCATGTGGTACTACGGAGGTAGGTGTAGCCCGACAACTGGTAGTGACGCGAAGGGAAGACCTCCACGCGAGTAGCCTGGGGTCCGCGGATACTCTGGTGCGGAACCCGATGCGCAGGTGGCAGGAGAGGGCCCAATGCAGGAGAGTAGCCTCCCACATCTGGCCAGCCGACGCCCTGGGGCATCACGGTCCGGGCAGGGTAGATCGCAGAACGCGACAGATCACCAGAGCGGACAGAGGGGTGCAACAGCGTCAGAGCACGATACAGGTGCTGACGGGTGGTGTACAACTCATGGCGAAGAGCTCGGTTAGCTCTATCCAGCCCATCAGCATGCAGAACCAGGTTCTGATGGTAGAATGGCTCTCGGGTGACAATGGAGTAGGCAGCAGTGTAGTAACCCCCCGCACCAACATCGGATGTGATAGCAATGTGCCTGAAGGGGGAGGTGTCCAACTCCTGATACTCTCCACGAAGACGTGTCAGAGCACCATAAGCAGCATCGTGGACCGCCATATCGATAGTCACTCCAACACCATGAGCAGTGTGCAGCACGGTAGTGGAGTCATACTCCCGAGGTAGAGGTGGACGATGGCACGGTACTGCTCCTGGTTGAAGTCCTGATACTCCTCATAGACGGTGTACTCAGGGTGCCAGCGATAACCCAGATAGGTCATCATCTCAACTAACACAGCAGGTGATCCTGAGGCACCAATGGCCGTCGTGTGGTGCACGACCTGCCTCATGGGTCCCATCTGAAAACAAAGATGTTTTCACAGGAGTCAAATGACAATGTGGATAATGTTCAATTACTACTCTAAAGAATAACTAGGGCTTATCCAACTTTGGGGTGAACGTGGTCACGGGATCCTAGTGTTAGAGTTAGTAAAATCGTTTAACCCGAGTAGGAGAGAGTTCAGTGTCCCAGAGTAAGGATCGAGGAGTAAAAGATCCTAATACCACCCAATGGCGACGTGGGCCCGTAAGGCACACAGCCATGTTAGTAAAAGTTTTGTAATGTCTAGACTCAACTTCGGCCAAGGAGTGTGGAAGGGGAATTCCTACAGGCAGTCGGCTCTTATACCAACTTGTGACGCCCCCGATTTAATCGTACACTAATCATACACGCAAACGTGTACGATCAAGATCAGGGACTCACGGGAAGATATCACAACACAACTCTACAAATAAAATAAGTCATACAAGCATCATATTACAAGCCAGGGGCCTCGAGGGCTCGAATACAAGAGCTCGATCATAGACGAGTCAGCGGAAGCAACAATATCTGAGTACAGACATAAGTTAAACAAGTTGCCATAAGATGGCTAGCACAAACTGGGATACAGATCGAAAGAGGTGCAGGCCTCCTGCCTGGGATCCTCCTAACTACTCCTGGTCGTCATCAGCGGGCATCACGTAGTAGTAGGCACCTCCGGTGTAGTAGGAGTCGTCGTCGAAGGTGGCGTCTGGCTCCTGGGCTCCAACATCTGGTTGCGACAACCAGGTAGAAGGGATAGGGGAAAAGAGGGAGAAAGCAACCGTGAGTACTCATCCAAAGTACTCGCAAGCAAGGAGCTATACTACATATGCATGGGTAAATGTGTAAAGGGCCATATCGGTGGACTGAACTGCAGAAAGCCAGAATAAGAGGGGGGATAGCTAATCCTTTCGAAGACTATGCTTCTGGCAGCCTCCGTCTTGCAGCATGTAGAAGAGAGTAGACTGAAGTCCTCCAAGTATCATCGCATAGCATAATCCTAACCGATGATCCTCCCCTCGTCGCCCTGTGAGAGAGCGATCATCGGTTGTATCTGGCACATGGAAGGGTGTGTTTTATTAAGTATCCGGTTCTAGTTGTCATAAGGTCAAGGTACAACTCCAAGTCGTCCTGTTACCGAAGATCACGGCTATTCGAATAGATTAACTTCCCTGCAGGGGTGCACCACATAACCCAACACGCTCGATCCCATTTGGCTGGACACACTTTCCTGGGTCATGCCCGGCCTCGGAAGATCAACACGTCGCAGCCCTACCTAGGCACAACAGAGAGGTCAGCACGCCGGTCTAAATCCTATGGCGCAGGGGTCTGGGCCCATCGCCCTTTGCACACCTGCACGTTGCGAACGCGGCCGGAAGCAGACCTAGCCTAGTGGCGTTCCAGTCCAATCCGGCGCGCGCCGCTCAGTCGCTGACGTCACGAAGGCTTCGGCTGATACCACGACGTCGAGTGCCCATAACTGTCCCCGCGTAGATGGTTAGTGCGTATAAGCCAGTGGCCAGACTCAGATCAAATACCAAGATCTCGTTAAACGTGTTAAGTATCCGCGAACGCCGACCAGGGCCAGGCCCACCTCTCTCCTAAGTGGTCTCAACCTGCCCTGTCGCTTCGCCACAAAGATCCACACAGGGGGCCGTCGGGAAAGTATGTCCTTCCAGCCCCCAATTCGTGAATCAACTGCGGGTACTCCTTGAGCCAACCCAACTTTGGTCATCACATGTATCATGTATAAAGTATATAGTATATATCCGTGATCACCTCCCGAGTGATCACGGCCCGATAGTATAGCATGGCAGACGGACAAGAATGTAGGGCCACTGATGGAACACTAGCATCCTATACTAAGCAGTAGGATAGCAGGTAATGGTAACAACAGTAGTAGCAAGGACAGGCTATGCATCAGGATAGGAATAACGGAAAGCAGTAACATGCTACACTATTCTAATGCAAGCAGTATAGAGAAGAGTAGGCGATATCTGGTGATCAAAAGGGGGGGCTTGCCTGGTTGCTCTGGCAAGTAGGAGGGGTCGTCAACACCGTAGTCGAACTGGGCAGCAGCAGCGTCGGGCTCGGTGTCTAGCGGAAGAAGAGGGGGGGAGAAACAATGAATATAATGCAAACAGATGCATAACGATGCATGACAAGACAAGTAACGGTGCTAGGGGTGCCCTAACGTGGTATTAGGTGATACCGGTGAAGGGGGATAACATCCGGGAAAGTATCCCCGGTGTTTCGCATTTTCGGACAGACGAACCGGAGGGGGAAAGTTTCGTGTTCGCTATGCTAGGGATGCGTGGCGGATGAACGGGCTGCGTATTCGAATTCGTCTCGTCGTTCTGAGCAACTTTCATGTACAAAGTTTTTCCACCCGAGCTACGGTTTATTTTATATTATTTTTCAAAGTTTTAATTTAATTTTAGAATTATCAGAATTAATTTAATTAGGAAATGCCATTATGATGTCAGCATGACATCAGGGTGATGTCAGCAGTCAACAGTCAGTTGACTTGGTCAATCTGACGCATGGGTCCCACTGTCATTGTCTAACTAACTAATTGTTTAGTTAGATTAATTTGCAGGTTAATTAGGTTTATTAGTTAGTTAATAGAATTAATTAAGTTAACTAATTAAGTTAATTAATTAATTAATTAATTATTTTATTTATTTAATCGTTACTTCTTAATTATTTTTAATTTAATTTTTTTTTATTAAATTAAACGTTCTGGGCCATGGGCCCCACATGTCATTGGCCCCTGGCCTTAGCAGGCACAGGGTGCCGCGGGCGGGTTACGGGCGCTAGCGCCAAGCGCCCAACGGGGCGAGCCCGGGCGCACCAGCGACGGCCGACAGGGCGCCGGACTTGCCCGTGGGGAGGGGTGGTCGGCGCGAGCCCGGACCGGAGCAGGGCGAGAGGAACGGGAGCGTGCGTGCGCGGAGGCAGCAGCAGCGACGGAGGCGGGGCAGGAGCTAGCGCGAGCGGGGAGCGCGGGCGCGCCGGTGGTCAGAAGTAGCAGCGTGGCAGTGGCTGCAGGGGGCGGTGGCGGCGTTGAGAGAAGCGGGTTGCGGTGGCGCGCGACCGGACGGAGCAGGACGGGGGCGGCCTCGGCCCGGAGAGGCGATGCAGGGGCGCGACGGGCGAGGTTAGGCGCGCGGGCCGCGGCCAGGGGAAAGGCGAGCGCGTGTGCGGGCGGCGACGGGTGTGCGCGTGCTCACCGCAAGCACGAGCACCGGGCGGCGCGAGTGGCCGCGGGGGCGGGCGCGCGCGAGCTGGGCACGACCAGCGCGGGGAGACCGCAGGCAGGGCTCGGGCAGACGTGCGCGTGGCGATGGAGAGAGGCGCGCCGAGCGGGGTAGAAAGGAGAGGAGGGGGTCTCATGGCGGGGAGCAGGGTTCGTGGCAACGGGGGTCGGGGTGGTGGTCGGAGACGATGGCGTCGACGTAGACGAGGCAGACCGACGAGGGAGCGCTCCGGGGAGGAGCTTCGGCGGCGGCGACGTTCGGTCGCGAGGCGGCGGTTGGCGCCGCGAGCCCCGATCCGATCTGGATCGGGGGGAGGGGGCGCGTCGTGGGGAGGGGAGTGGGGGGGAGCGAGTGGGGATGGGGATTAGGGTTTCTGGGGTGTGGGGTGGCCTATAGGCCAGGGGGCGGCCGGCTGGGCCATGGCCCAGTTGGGCCAAGGGGTCCAGTGGGGGGGTCTCTTTTGTTTTAGTTTAGTTTTCTGTTAGTTTGTTTTTATTTTATTTTATTTCTTTTCTTCTTTTCTGTTTTATTAAATTTCGGTGTCTATGAAAAACCCAAGTTGCACCTAAAATATTTTTAATACTTATGCCGCTACCGCAATTAACTTGGCACCTAATATAAAATCATTTGTAATTGTTTATTATTTTATAATCATTTAACTAATTGTTTTTGCTACTATTTTATTCATTTTGAGTATTTACATATTTTATACAAGTGTGGTTTCTCCACCATAATTACCTACGCATTATTTGGCACAACCAGAACATTTTAGTTTTATTATTTGAAAACTTTTATTGTTTGCCTAATTTTGAATTTGAATTTGAATCGGTTTCGAACTAACTGGAGATTAGCAACTATAAACGAGGTCACGTGGCATCATTAGCAGAGGATCACTGTAGCTTAATTACCCGGGCGTCACATTATGATTAGAGCACTACATTTATATGTCTAAGTGTACTGCATTTGTTCTTTTTGTGCACTTTTTAACGACCATAGTAAAACTTCATTTTGACGCAGTGTCTGTTTTCCATGCTGGGGCGCATGGGTTTGAGGAGGTTACTCAATTGATTGACCATTATTTTGCAGAGGGTGATGTTGGTGTGAGCTTTAACCAGAGACATCACGTATTGTCTGAAACACAATCGTAGTTTGTTGATGGTACAGAGGAAGTTACACAGGATTGGATGGTCTCGGAACAGCTTCGTGCATATGAGTTAAAGCAAAGCAAGAAGAAGTTGAGGTTTGAAAGTGACTCAAAAGAGTTTGTGGAGAAGGAGAAGCAGAGGAGAGCTGCAGATGGTGCCAAGGGTGCCAAATTTGCCAAGGTGAAGCAGCCTGCTTTGCAGAAGAAGAGGCTGAGTACTATTACTGAGGAAGGTGGTACTCCTCGGCGGAGTCCACGTGTTGCTGGCATGAACAAGAATCTTGGGAAGAGAACTATTGAAGCTGGTGGAAAGGATCCTCAGCGCAAGCAACTACATGTCACTGAAGGTCCCAACTCTGACAATGACGACTTTGTGCTTGCTGATTTTGTGAGGGATGTTCATACTGGTAGACGCAAAGACTGTGGTTCATCTAAGAGTCTACCCAAGCGTGCCCGTGATGATGTCGATGAAGATGTTGGTGCTGACTCTGGCGAAGAGGCGGATGTTGTTCCAAAGGTTTGTTGAAGTGGACTGCATTTGTTTCCTTCATTGTTATTCTATCTGTGTTTTCTCTATCTCTTTTTTATGGCTAATCTTCTAATGTGGACTGCATTTACCTCTACACAGAGGAAGAAGTCTAGTAAGAGCAATGCAACTAAAGATGATTCCAAGGGAGATGATTCTCGATTTAACAAGACCGTACGTTTGTCGCTTCCCACTGTTTGCAAGGCTGCTTTATTGAAAGAGGCACACTGTAGTCGTGTTCGGGATGCTGGATTCGGTGTTGTCTTTGAACTGACAGTGAAGAAAAATGTGTCGCGCATTATTATGTGCTATCTAATGGGAGTGATTGACCCTGCCACCATGATAATGGACTTTGGGAATGGAAGGGTTCTTCGAATAAATCGTGATGTAGTTCATCACATTTTTTATTTACCTATGGGACATCACACTGCACCCATGCCTATTGCCAGTGGCCATGATGACTCGTTGACTGCCCTCAAGGATGAGCTTGGCTTTGACCGTTCAAAAAGTATAGGTGTCAAGGACTTGCTTGAGAAGTTGAAGGTGTTGGTGGAGGAAGATGATCATGTGACTATTGACCTTGCTGTGAAGGTGTTCTTACTGATACTTTACCAGAATTTGCTGTGCCTCAGGCCCGCAGTTCGTTTGGGTAGAGTTGCTGCAATGGTAGAGAACATGGATTATGCGGCTATGGCACAGATGGACTTTTGCCAGCTTGTCGTTGATGAGTTGCAAACAGCTGTGGTGAGGTGGCAAACAGAAGGCAACAAGCATAACTGTGCAGAGGGTTGTGCCATTGTCCCCCTGATTATGTATCTCGACTGCTTGAAGCTTCGCAAATTTTTAGTTATGCACACGTTGACACCACGTGCGTCATACCTGACGACCAAGGACCTGATGAAGTTATACACTGAGGATGTGCTTGTGAAGGGAAAGATTTACTTGGAAACTTACAAATTTGGGAAGCTGTCGGTTAGTGCATCTGAGTTTTTAATATCATATGTTATTAAAAAAAGGTGCAACCATTATAAATCTGAACTTTTCTAGTACTCACATGTGTACTTCTCTTCGCTTCTTGTCTTTTTTTGCAGTGGAAGACGTCATGTGATATTGTGTACAACTGTCCTGTTGCAGTTATATGTGGCAGCTCTGATGCGGGGCCTAGCACTCATGCTAGGTTTTATGAGCCTATCTGTAGATAGCTTCCCGCCTGTGATGATGAGGTGCCGCTTACTCGTGGTTTCATGGCTCGACAAATGTTTGATAATAGAAGCTCTTCTAAACAGATGTTTGTTGGCGGCAAAAAACACGAGGAGATTTATGAGCCTCTTCTGAAGGTTTTGAAGTTGACTGAAGATTTGCCAACCTCTGGTGACACGTTGAGGACACTTGCTGGTTTTTTCCCTATTGTCCATGGCCCACGAGATTAAGATATTGTTGCTGCTCACAATTTTGATTGCGGTGTGATTGAAAGCCTTAAGATTGCAGTGACGAATGTTCGGTCTTCATACGCTCAGTTGAGACATTCACGGGAAGAAAAATGCGGTCGGTATGAGAAGGATGTTGAGCATATTTTGGATAAAATGAACCATCAGGACGCTGGCGTCGGCGCTGATAATGTATGCTCTATGTCTTTTTGTGCCTTTGAACCTTTTTGTGTATTATGTGGACTGCTCCTCACTATTTTTGTTTTTTTGTGCCTTTGAACCTTTTTGTGTATTATGTGCGCTGTTCCTCCCATCCTAAGCCAACTCAAGACCACAATGTAAGTATATGCATCA
Organism: Triticum urartu; assembly: GCF_056163025.1. Classification (NCBI taxonomy): domain Eukaryota; kingdom Viridiplantae; phylum Streptophyta; class Magnoliopsida; order Poales; family Poaceae; genus Triticum; species Triticum urartu. The sequence goes on along the minus strand of NC_141874.1, from coordinate 364,732,674 downwards.
TAGTCATGTGAATGAGAAGTTCTTGCTGATGTACATACTGTTTGCAAGGACTCATGAGAATGAAGGTACATTTCTCACATTCACATCATTTGCTCAGATGCATATAGCCAAGATACATGTAACACATTGCTTACTCTGTCATGTTTACGCATTCACATGCTCCTATATTCAATATTCACATGATTGCATACATGTAGGGGGAGCCTATGCATGTTACATGTCTTTCCAAAGCTTTACTTGCTATTCTCCATATCTTTATCTAAAGCTTTGATGTATGTTGTCATCAATTACCAAAAAGGGGGAGATTGAAAGCACAAGTGCTCCCTGGGTGGTTTTGGTAATTAATGTCAACATATCTCTTGTTGGACTAACACTTTTACCTAGTATGTTTCAGATAAGTTCAACAATGGAGTGGCATGGACTAGAGGATGTTGAACCCCTTCAAGATGCTAAGGACAAAGGATTGGCTCAAGCTTCAAGATCAAGACTCTACATTTTATATTTTAGTGATCCAAGATCACATTGAGTCTATAGGAAAAGCCAGTACTATCAAGGAGGGATGAGGTGTTGCTTAATGGCTTGCTTGCTCAAAGTGCTTAGTGATATGCTCCAAAATCCTCAACTACTCTTCCACATCCACATATGACCTAAACCAAAATTCAAACTCGGCCCCACCGATTCTTTCTATCCGGCGCCACCGAGTTTCAAATGTCATAGCCACTGCCACAAACCCTAGCAAATCGATTTCACCGATAGGGATCTCGGTCTCACCGAGATGAGATTGTAATCTATCTGTGTATGTCCATTACCAAAATCGGTCTCACCGAGTTTGAGCAATCGGTACTACCGAGATTACAATGCAAACTCTCTGGTTAGCTTATTACCAAAATCGGTCCCACCGAGTTTGTGTAATCGGTCTCACCGAGTTTGCCTGACCAACTCTCCGGTTAGCTTATTACCAAAATCGGTCCCACCGAGTTTGTGTAATCGGTCACACCGAGATTATGTTATGCCCTAACCCTAACCATATCGGTCCTACCGAGTTGCATCTCAGTCCCATCGAAAATCCTAACGGTCACTAGGTTTGCTGAATCGGTTCGACCGAGTTTAAACATTCGGTCCCACCGAGTTTGGGAAATTGTGTGTAACGGTTAGATTCTGTGTGGAGGCTATATATACCCCTCCACCCACTCTTCATTCGTAGAGAAAGCCATCAGAACATACCTACACTTCCAATACACATTTTCTGAGAGAGAACCACCTACACTTGTGTTGAGGTCAAGATATTCCATTCCAACCATACGAATCTTGATCTCTAGCCTTTCCCAAGTTGCTTTCCACTCAAATCTTCTTTCCACCAAATCCAAATCCCGTGAGAGAGAGTTGAGTGTTGGGGAGACTATCATTTGAAGCACAAGAGCAAGGAGTTCATCATCAACACACCATTTGTTACTTCTTGGAGAGTGGTGTCTCCTAGATTGGCTAGGTGTCACTTGGGAGCCTCCGACAAGATTGTGGAGTTGAACCAAGGAGTTTGTAAGGGCAAGGAGATCTCCTACTTCGTGAAGATCTACCGCTAGTGAGGCAAGTCCTTCGTGGGCGACGGCCGTGATGGAATAGACAAGGTTGCTTCTTCGTGGACTCTTCGTGGGTGGAGCCCTCCATGGACTCGCGCAACCGTTACCCTCCGTGGGTTGAAGTCTCCATCAACATGGATGTACGATAGCACCACCTATCGGAACCACGACAAAAACATCCGTGTCTCCAATTGCGTTTGAATCCTCCAAACCCTTCCCTTTACATTCTTGCAAGTTGCATGCTTTACTTTTTGCTGCTCATATACTCTTTTGTATGCTTGCTTGATATGTATTGTGTTTGTTAAACTTGTGCTTAAACTCCACTTAAACTTAAGAATATTAAAAACTGCAACTTTTGGCACTTTGTGTCTAATCACCCCCCTCTAGACACCTCTTCTCGATCCTTTCACATCATCATCTTGTGCTTGTGATCTCCATCTCTGAAGCACCGTCATGATCACCATTGTCACCGGCGCGACACCTTGATCTCCATCGTAGCATCGTTGTCGTCTTGCCAACTATTGCTTCTACGACTATCGCTACCACTTAGTGATAAAGTAAAGCAATTACAGGGTGATTGCATTGCATACAATAAAGCGACAACCATATGGCTCCTGCCAGTTGCCGATAACTCGGTTACAAAACATGATCATCTCGTACAATATAGCATCATGCCTTGACCATATCACATCACAACATGCCCTGCAAAAACAAGTTAGACGTCCTCTACTTTGTTGTAGCAAGTTTTACGTGGCTGCTACAGGCTTAGCAAGAACCGTTCTTACCTACGCATCAAAACCACAACGATAGTTCGCCAAGTTAGTGTTGTTTTAACATTCCCAAGGACCGGGCGTAGCCACACTCGGTTCAACTAAAGTTGGAGAAACTGACACCCGCCAGCCACCTATGTGCAAAGCACGTCGGTAGAACCAGTCTCGCTTAAGCGTACGCGTAATGTTGGTCCGGGCCGCTTCATCCAACAATACCGCCGAACCAAAGTGTGACATGCTGGTAAGCAGTATGACTTGTATCGCCCACAACTCACTTGTGTTCTACTCGTGCATATAACATCTACGCATAAAACCAGGCTCGGATGCCACTGTTGGGGAATGTAGTAATTTCAAAAAAAAAATCCTACACACACAGAGGATCATGGTGATGCAAAGCAACGAGAGGGGAGAGTGTGTCTACGTACCCTCGTACACCGAATGCGGAAGCGTTAGCACAACACAATTGATGTAGTCGTACGTCTTCACGATCCGACCGATCCAAGTACCGATCACACGGCACCTCCGAGTTCCGCACATGTTCAACTCGATGACGTCCCGCGAGCTTCGATCCAGCAAAGCTTCACAGGAGAGTTTCGTCAGTACGACGGCGTGGTGACGGTGATGATGATGCTACCGACGCAGGGCTTCACCTAAGCACCGCTACGATATGATCGAGGTGGATTATGGTGGAGGGGGGCACCGCACACGGCTAAGGGATCAATGATCAATTGTGTGTCTATGGGGTGCCACTACCCCCGTATATAAAGGAGCTAGGGGGAGGAGGCGGCCGGACAGGGAGAGGCGCGCCAAGGGGGAGTCCTACTCCCACTAGGAGTAGGACTCCTCCTATTCCTAGTAGGAGTGGGAGAAGGGGAAGGAAAGGGAGAGGAGGAGAAGGAAAGAGGGGGCCGACCCCCTTGCCCTAAACCAATTCGTTTTGGGCCTTGGGGGGGGGGGCCCACACTCCCCTTGCTGCCCTCTATTTCCACTAAGGCCCATGTAGGCCCATTAAGTCTCCGGGGGGTTCCGGTAACCCCCCGGTACTCCGATATATGTCCGAAACCTTCCGGAACGTTTCTGGTGTCCGAACATAGTCGTCCAATATATCAATATTTACGTCTCGACCATTTCGGGACTCCTCCTCATGTCCGTGATCACATCCGGGGCTCCGAACTACCTTTGGTAGATCAAAACACAAAACTCATAATACCGATCGTCACCGAACTTTAAGCGTGCAGACCCTACGGGTTCGAGAACTATGTAGACATGACCGAGACACGTCTCCGATCAATAACCAATAGCGGAACCTGGATGCTCATATTGGCTCCCACATATTCTACGAAGATCTTTATCGGTCAAACCGCATAACAACATACGTTGTTCCCTTTGTCATCAGTATGTTACTTGCCCGAGATTCGATCGTCGGTATCTCAATACCTAGTTCAATCTCGTTACTCATTCCGTAATACATCATACCACAACTAACTCATTAGTTACAATGCTTGCAAGGCTTATAGTGATGTGCATTACCGAGTGGACCCAGAGATACCTCTCCGACAATCGGAGTGACAAATCCTAATCTCGAAATACGCCAACTCAACAAGTACCTTCGGAGACATCTGTAGAGCACCTTTATAATCACCCAGTTACTTGTGATGTTTGGTAGCACACAAAGTGTTCCTCCGATAAACGGGAGTTGCATAATCTCATAGTCATAGGAACATGTATAAGTCATGAAGAAAGCAATAGCAACATACTAAACGATCAAGTGCTAAGCTAACAGAATGGGTCAAGTCAATCACATCATTCTCCTAATGATGTGATCCCGTTAATCAAATGATAACTCATGTCTATGGCTAGGAAACATAACCATCTTTGATCAACGAGCTAGTCAAGTAGAGGCATACTAGTGACACTCTGTTTGTCTATGTATTCACACATGTATTATGTTTCCGATTAATACAATTCTAGCATGAATAATAAACATTTATCATGATATAAGGAAATAAATAAGAGAAAATTCCTTATTTGACACTATCTTAAAACCTGCTTCCTTATTTGACACTGGAAAAAAATTCCTTCCCTATTTGACACAAGTTCTAAATTTTATTCCCTGTATGACATTTCCGTTCATTTTGAGCCTAAATGACACCTGAAAAGACTCTTTTGCCCCTCATGTGGTATGTGCGTGGGGGGCAATAGCACACACACGCAGCACCAGTGCGAGGGCAGGAGCACACACGCAGCAACACATACACATGCACCAACACACACGCACGCGCACACACATGAAACAACACGCACGCGCACGTGCACACACACACACGCACACACACACACACACGCAGCAACACACATGCACGCGCATGCACGCACGCAACAACACACATGCACGCAACACACACACACATACACAAACACGCAACAGCAGCACACACGCAGGCAACACATAGGCACGCAACAGCACACACACGCGCGCGCATGTACACACGCAGCGGCACACATGCACACACACATGCAGTAGAAGCACACATGTGCGCGTGCACCCACACACGCAACAGCACACACGCGCGCACACACATACCGCATGAGGGGCAAAATCGTCTTTTCAGATGTCATTTAGGCTCAAAATGGACGGAAGTGTCGTATAGGGAATAAAATTTAGGACTGGTGTCAAATAGGGAAGAAAAACTTTTCCAGTGTCAAATAAGGAACCAGATTTTAAGACAGTGTCAAATAAGGAATTTTCTCAATAAATAATGACTTTATTATTGCCTCTAGGGCATATTTCCTTTAGCAGTTACCCGCTGCAAAAACTACCACGCGGACGCGCCGAGAATCCATGCCGCCCGGCCCCCTTTTATTCCTGCGGCCATTTACCTTCATCTCTCGTCTCACATGACACAATAAGCACACCACGAGGACATATACAAAAAGGACATCCAACAGTTTCAATGGCGCTCCCAGCGGCCGACGATGACAACGGCGGGCAGTTCACCACGCAACACGTCGTGGACACCCACGTGAGGGGGAAGGCTCTCTTGGTGGTGTACACGAACGTTCCGGTCTTGGTGGAGAGCTCCATCCAAACTATGGAGCAGTTCCTTGCCGAGGACAAGTACCAAGTGGTCGGCTTCGACCTTGAGTACACATGGGTCGTGTCGGGCACGATCAAAAGGTTGTCATCGCCCCGTTGTGCATGCGACATGACGTCCTCGTCTACCACTACCACTTGGCCACAACGCCTTGTGAGCATTTCTCCAGGTTTATCAACAGCTCCGACTACAGTTTCGTTGCGGTGGACACCACCAATGATCTAAAAGCGCTCAAGGTTTCGTGCTTGAAATGTCCGAATCTTGCCAACATCCAGCGCCACTACAAGGTCTGGGGCAACGACAAAAACAAACTAAACTCCCTGGTTGACCTCGCCTCGGCCATCATCGACCCTTACTACATGAAGATGAAGAATGAGATCAATAAGGATGGGAACGCCTGGCACAGTGTGTGGCATGAGAGACTGGATGAACGACATGTCAAGTACGCGGCCATGGATGCGTACACAAGCTACGAGATGTGGAGGCGGATCGTTGACATAAGGAACTGTCTTCTTCCTAACCCAGACGGGGGATCGAGCCACATAGCAGTGGCAGAAGCGTCACAAGAAGTAGATGACTAGACGATCATTTCTCCTACTTTAGAATGCATGTAATTATTTATTGAGGTGTGTGCGAATAATCTGTATAGTCACTTATGTAATTGGATGTTTATTTTAGTTATATATATACATATTATTCTACTATAGACAGAGCAAATCACACGGCTTATTAGCAGCAATCGTCTGTGTTATTATTGGTCTTCGCACACATTTCTGATTACGGACCTGTTTGTCGCGTATCACACACATCTTGTTCAGTTGAACCGTTTCCATTGTGTTGCCTAATCACACACAGTTCATCCTAGTGAACCGTATGCTATATATCGCACACGCCTTCATCTGGTTATCCGTTTCTTTTGTTCCTCCTCATCCCAAACAGTTAATTAAACTGAACCATATGCCCTGCATCGCACACGCAACTAAAATCTGAACCGTGTTTGATGCATCCGTCATCGCAAACATTTTGCACCTTTTTGATGGTTTTTTACACCCCCGTTTGCGATTATGGCATCGCACACAGTTTCGTCGAAGGGTCTCTGATCGTAGTGTCGCGTTTGGACCATCCTGCAGTAGTGATTTATCCTCAATGGACGGCATTTGTGAAGACTATATTTGATCCCTATGGTAGGAAATAATGTCTCTTTGCACAAATGCAAGAAGGTGATAGGAAGAATGTGGAGAGGGCATTCGAAGTGCTCCAAGCTCGTTAGGGTATTGTTCATGCAGCTGCAATGATGCGGGAACTGGAGACACTGCAACTCATGACATGACTGCACAACATGATTGTGGGGAAAGAGAGTGAAGGGGCACCCCCCCACACATATGATTTCGAGAAGACCTGAGTTTAGATCTGTCTCCCGGAACAAGAGGCTGAACCTGTTGTCAATTTTCTTGATACACATCGATAACTTTGAGATCAACAAGTGCACATGTAACTTCTCAATGATCTTGTAGAGCACATGTGCATCCACACCAGAAATCAATGAACTATGTACTTATGTTTCAATTATGCATTGTGAACAAATTTTATATGTTTGCACTATTCATTTTTGTGTGTAGTGATTGAATTTCATGGATTTGAGATTTCAAAAGTGGGGATTATAGTTATAAATAATAAACAAGGATATTTAAGGGGCATATCGTCCATCAGGGGTCCGGACGCGCCCAAAGAGGCCTAAATTTGTGAAATCTGTAAGAGCATATCTACAACCGGATATATCTAATTCAACCCCTCAAACTCCCACAGACGTGCATATGCGTCTCCGCGGGCATTGACCGGGCACCTCTCATTTGGTTGCTTCCACAACTGTGTCCCTTACCGAACCCCCAAATCCATGCAGCACATACGACACTACATAGATGAACACACTTAATAGCAACAAACAGACTAAATTTCACATACTACTTAGCAATTACATTAGTCATCCGACACGACATTGTTGAGGAAATCGTTAACTGGTAACTGCTCGGTTGGCTGGCGAGTAGGGGATTAATAGGCTAATCGACAAGTTAATCGGCCATTTAATCAATTAATCGGATGATTTATCAGTTTATCGGCTACTCGGTGACCCTATGAGTAGGGATTAATCGGCAAGTTAACTGGTTAATCGGATGAATTCTTGAATAGGGCGACACGATCAAAGTTCATCCCAGATAGTCCTAGGCCAGCCGGAGCGCCCTCGCCTTGCCTGCCACCTTCGCCGTTGCTTCGCGCTCTAATTGCTTGATGGCTAGCTGGAGCACTTTGGCATTTCTACAGTGGAGCCACGATGCGTTGGTCTCCACCAATGTGGGGGAGCGTCGTAGGACCGACACGAGCAGTGCATCCTCCGGATCCACCAATGCGCGCATGACCAACTCATCCCTTGCCGCTGTCCTCTCCCTCGCCCGTTACCGCTTGCGGTGTGCGGCCCGCAACTCATATTCAGGCGCCCTCATCTGTGCCGGCATCGTCGAGGGGACGAGTACAAAGTGGTGGTTGGGGACGCTTTCCGGCGCTGGTAGAGTAGGATCTTACGAGCGGCATACCTGCATGGGTGCAAAGCGACCGGGGTACGCTCGGACGCGGTGACGTCGCCCTCACTGCGTAGCCGGGCGACGGGTGCCGGCGCGGAGCCTGAGCTTCCGCTACTGCCGCCCCCGGTCAAGGGCCAACCGGCATAGCGCGGTGCAGAGGGCAATCTCCTCCACGTCGTCGTTGGCGGCATTGCCGCCGTCGCTCGCCATGGGACAGACGAAAAGAGGAGGAGACGGATATATATATATATATATATATATAGAGAGAGAGAGAGAGAGAGAGAGAGAGAGAGAGAGCGAGAGAGAGCGAAGTGGAGTGGATTGTGGTCTAGAGTTCGTCCGAATTTGGGATTTATGTGGCACCGAGGTGGGCCACGGCTAGCCGGTCTAGCGTGACGAACGTGCCCGGGCCTTCGCAAACCCTCCTTAGATTTGGGCGGGACAACCCAGACGACCAGTTTGAGAGACACACCTGGGTCAGATTTTTTGACCGGTCAGTGACCGTGCCATTTGGAGGGGGGGACGCCCGGATGTAGATGCTCTAAGTCAGATCACACTTTGATTTGCGACACTTGACGGGCGGAGTACCATCTCCTTTGGTTGTAGGAATTCTATAGGATATGATTCTCAAAAGAAAAATTCTTGTGAAACCTTGTAGGAATGAAATTTTATTTTGTACTCTCTCCGTTTCAAAATAGATGACTCAACTTTATAGAAATTAACCCTTCGCATTTTAAAGAAAGAAAACATTAGCCTTGACTCGATGAATTTTTTTTATTCTATACATCAATGCTTTTTTTACTATAGAATTTGAGATACATGTCATTTTATCTTTTATAATATTTCTATTTTTATGATATTTCTATTTTATGAACCAAGTAAGGCCAATATTTAGGCTTTTGTCGAGTGGGATTGGTCGCGGAGGTGGACGTCGTCACGTGGCCGGAGCGGACGAGGCTTGCCTGCTCCCGTCCGGTGCTCCCATTCGTGCTCCGCTTTCACTCGTTCTCGATCGAACGGCTGGGCCAGTTTTCGTCTCCCACGTCCCTTTTCTGGCCCAAAAAAAAGTCGCCGTGCTCCCGTATTTCCCCTGTACCCAATACGTTCCCCTCCTTCCCCTTTCTCCTCACCTTCCGACAGCCGAGCGTGGGCAGCGGAGAGATCCAGTGAGTCAGTCGACGCCGTTCCCGTCCCAGATGTCGTCCCTCTCCTGCCGCAAGGCAGCCTCCGCCTCATGGTACGTTCTTGCGCCAAAGATCGGGTCTTGGGGTTGCCTGTGATGGGGACGGAGATGGTGGAGCTCGGGGCGGGGATAATGGAGGTGGTGATAGTGGAGGTCGTGGCCGCGGCGGCGGCGGCGGAGGCCGCGGCGAGCGACGAGGGTGTCCCCCTTCTAGCGGCTATTCCAGGCTTGTGGCGCCGTCTTCGGTGCCGGTGGCACCATTCCCGTGCCTGCCGAGGTTGGCTTGCCCCGCTCCCTCTCTTCCTCCTCTGTACTTCTGCACAATTCAGATGTCTAGTCTGATTTCTTCGCCATTTAGTCTCTGATCTGAGCTATTTTGTATGTAACTACTGGTATTTGAGCACACAAGCACAAGGGGATATTGCAAATTAATTTGGTCCATACAGAGATTTCTTAATAGCTCAACTTTTGTTGTGCAAAATTGTAGATCGAAATTAGCTTCTACATGTCCTGGATACCTAGCTAGCTGTGTTTAAATTGACAATTAATTTATATCATTGTTCTGTGCGTACTGAAGGTGCTCAGCTTGATTTATTTTTTCTAACAAGATGGTTAATTTTAGGATGCAACAAAAGGAAAGCATAGTTTAAATGCAGTGGATTCAGTCTTGGAAAGGTCTTGCATTGCACAAAATACTAATGATGTTGTGTACTGATTGAATAAACTGAAATTTAATTAGCTAGTGGTGGTGATGTTTGCATACAGGATGAGGCCAGAAGACGGTTCAGTGAAGTGAACAAATTACTCCTTTCATCGATGCATGCAAAGTCATATTTTTGGGTTGATAGTTCATACTGATCTGCGTGACAGTGGCACTTCATTACCGCAGTGATCGACTACTGGTCTGCTTGTCAGGTTAGGCAAAAAAATGTTGTTGGTAATATGTACAGTTTATACCTGATGCAAACCAAGCCTAACTGCATCTTGGTTCACATTGCTTGTATAGCAGTATAGAAAGTAGAAATCACAATATTCCTATTAATCTCATCCAATCTGAGGGCTACCTTTGTTTTGCAACTTGTCTATAATGAGTTGACAATAATTACAACAGATGAAAAGTGGAAACGTAATTCCTGTGTTCCATTCATAGTCCTTTAAGCTATGAACAGATGGTAACACAGAAAATAAGTGAAATATGTTTAATTAATATAGATAGTATCCTTCAATCCATGGTCGTATACTCATAGTTTCTAATATAGTTGCAAGCAAATACATGAGATAAAACTCTATAACATCGATTAAGCAGGCTTCTGTTGGAAGAATGGTAGATCTTGTCCTGGCATCATCGTAGGGGTAAAGGCACCGATGGTGAGATTATTTTCTTGGAAGGATGATAGATTCTGTCCTAGCATCATCATAGGGGTAGAGGTACCACTGGTAGGAGTCTGTTGTTGGAATAATGATAGATTTTGTGCTGGCATCATCGTAGGGTTAAAGGTACCACTAGTAGGATTCTGTAGTTGGAAGAATGGATTCTGTCCTGGCAACATCGTAGGGGTAGAGGTACCACTGGTAGGACCATATTGTGCCAAATAGGGGTATAGATGATTTGGCAGAGCTCCCAGATGACCCTATGCAAATAAATAGCAAAGCTTAGGTCGTTGAGGATTAAAAAAGGAGAAAAATTTACAAGTAGCCTTCTTATACCATTTGGGCTGGGTTGTACTGTGGTAGATACCCCGGCATTTGGTTTGTCAAAGGCATTCCAGGTTGTAGTTGTAAAGAATCGGCGGTCTTCTTTTTCTTCTTTTTTTTTTGCTTTCTCCAACTCACCAACGGGTCTTGCTGATCCTGGTCCAATATTTTCTCCCAAATGACCCTATGAAGATTAATAGCAAGCTTAGCAACACTGGAGTTTGAAAATAAGAAAGTTAAGAAGGGCAGACTTCCTATATACCAATAAGATTGGGTTATACATAGGCATTTGAATTGTGAAAGGCATTTCAGGTTGTAGTTGTAAAGAATCATCTGTCTTCTTTTTCTTATTTGTTTTTGCTTTCTCCAAGGCACCAACGGGTCTTGCTGATCCTCGTACGGTCTTCTCCTTGACCTTCATACCTCTTGGCCTGCATAGCCCCTCGTTATGTTTTGAAACTCTACTAGAGTCGATGTTCGGACCTGCAACCATAAAGTTAAATGTAAGAATCAGTTTGAAAAGACTCCATGCAAGTAGTAGTATAGTATATACCTTCTGAAACAGAGGAATTACCCACATCTGGGTTTGGATCTGGATCAGTTCTATTTTTCAAGCATTTCTCCACATCTCGTGCTAGCTGCTCTGCGCATTTAGCAGCCATGTCATATGTTTCATCGGACTCTGCGGCACGAGCAGCTATGTGGATAAACATTCTGCACAAGTCTTTGTAGAAGTTAGACATTCTTGCTTTTAAATCCTCTTGCAGATTGCGATTGCTTGTTATCTCTAGCACTTTGGCATCAATTGTCCATCTATTCAATACATACTGTTTAGGGATATGCTTGATATTATTAATATCAAGTATCTTTAAGCAATGAGAGCAGAGGATTCCAGCAAATTCAAATTTCTTGCAACTACAATTGACTTTCTCTTTGTTCGGGTCAAATCGGACAACATGCTCACGTTGTGTGCCATGAAATTTTACTGTATAAACCTTCTGCTCTTTGTCACTATCATCACAAAGAAATGTGTCATAGTTGAGGGTCCGAAGCACTTGCTCCTCAAACATCTTGAATATTTCTGGAGTATACGTAGTTGCAGCTTGCCTTAATACATAGCTATCTACTGCCTTCAGCTTGGGAGTAGTTTGTGACGCCTTGAAGTCACACTTCACCTCTACAAATCTTTTATCTGCAACTAGCCGCTCAAAATGCTCGAAGAAAGTAAGCATGTCATATTTAATACTAATGTACCGCTTCAGCTCATTATTCATGTTTTCACTTCTTTGGGTAGTGCTCATGTGGGCTGAGAATGTATTTCTGCCATACACTAGTGCCCATTGCTCCCTTTTCTCAAACAGCCTTTGCAGCCATGTATTGTCACGTAGACCATATCTGTCCAGCATTCTATTCCATTCATTTATAAAATCGTCTTCTTCCTCAATATCATATATACAATGCTGAAAATCAGCATTGAACTTCTTATATTCTTCAACAACCTCAGCAAGGTGCTTGCAAGCATTTTGATTCATATGCCACACGCAAAGTCTGTGCTGAGACCAAGGCAGGACTACACTGATTGCCTTGGCCATTGCTGCATCTTCATCGGTCAGGATTGTCCTTGGATGTTTCCCAGACATAGCTGTTCGAAATGTTCTAAAAAGCCAACCAAAACTTTCAGCTGTTTCATCATAGAGAAGTGTGGCACCAAAGACAGTAGTTTTCTTGTGATTATTGACCCCAACAATTAAACCAAATGGACGCCCATCATCTAGTTTCCTATATGTGGTGTCAAAGCATATAACATCACCAAATAATGAATAGTCTGAGATCATTTTGAGTCAGCCCAAAATATATTAGTTATCAGATCATCCTTGTCAATTTGAATTGAATAGAAAAAATTGGGATCTTCTTTTACCTTCTTCTCCATGTATTCTAACACTCCCCCGGTGTCACCTTTCTTTGCTTGCAGTGTTCTCTTAGAGTACAAACGATTTTTCATATCTTCGGGTGCAAACCCAAGATTTGGAAGTCCACATGCTTCTTTGGCCATAAGATCAATAGTTGCTTTATTCGAAATGCCTACAGACTTTGCGACCTCAGCGTTTGCTATTTGTGCTTCCGTCACTTTCCTTTGGGACCTTAAATATAAGGCCATGTCTCCAGTGGCAAGATTATGGTTGTGTGCAGCCTCAAATTCGTAGACATAATATAATCCGCTTTTCAGACTTATCTTCATATGGCCTTCACAACCACATCGTGTTTCAGGTCTACTGTAACTGAACGAATCCTCTCTCTTATCTTCTGCTCGGAATCCTGTCAATTAAAATAAGTATCTTGGTGAAACCAAAAGTAATATAACTAAAACAAAATACAAGCAGCCCATACCTTGACGGGAGCATGTAAATGTCCGTTGCTGTATGACGGAAGAATTCTTTACTTTATGTTGACTCCCTCTTCGGATGCTAAAACCGATAGCTTTTGCATACTTGTTATAAAAGGAGTAAGCTTCCTCTTCAGATAGAAATTGCATGCCAACCTTTGGTACCCTTTCATCGATGCAATCTGTTGCATTGCTAGGAGCAGTTTCATGCACATCCTATATGAGTCAGTATTCACTTTAGTTAATACTCATATGGTTGACAGTTAGATTTTTCAAAAACGGTTCACAAACAGATTACCTTTTAGTTGCCCTTGACACAAGTAATCAATTCATGTCGCAGTTTTGTAGTCTAACCATTCAGTCCTCATAATCATACTACATTTGTGTCTACATGGCCACACTACTGGAATACTACTTGTAAACTAAATTGTTGTACAACTATTTGAATCTAAATCATCTGTAAAAGATCATAATGTTGATTTTGTGAGACTAATATTGATTATGGATAAAACAACAATTAGACATCGGATTTTATTATGTACGGCAGGCCGTGAATAACAGATTCTTGTATATATAAGGTTGAAATAGCATGAACGACCTGACTAAGTTGTGAAAAACTGCTATTCCTTTTGTTCCTACATGGTTGTACAAATGTTGAAATCAGATTTGCATAGATCTTACACGATCATGATCAGTATTTTTGATTTGTTTGTCAGCAGGAGAAAGTAAGTAACCAGTTCGACAAGAAGGACAAGAACATTGAAAAGAGATCAAGAAGAATATGAGTCAGATTTCTTACTTCTGGTCCTGGAGATCCATTGACGTGTTCATGGTTCCCATGATCACTGCTTGAAGAAGCCATACGGGGCAATAATTTCCTTTGTTTAAACCTCGGATGGCTTGATATTTGCAGACTTTGCTATCTGCCTGAAATTTGTTCGTTGGATGCAGTCAGGCTCCAGATTGCAAATATCCTTCCGCCTGTGATTTAGGATCTAGCGTTTGTGAGGGTTTGGCTCATACCTCGGTTTCTAAGTTGGCGCGCAAAATAGTTAGATTGGCGGACATTTTCCCTCCAGAATCAGTTGCGAGTATTACGTGAGGGAGAGAGAGAAACGGAAATACGTCGATTCCCTTTTTTTGGGCGAGAAAAGGGACGTGGGGTAGGAAAACTGGGCCAGCCGTTCGATCGATAATGAGTGGAACGGGAGCATGGATGGGAGCACGGGACGGGAGCAGGCAAGACTCGTCCGGCCGGAGCATGGTCGAAACCACCGCGCGTGCACCGGGACACCCGCTTCGTCTTCGTCTTCGCCGTGACGCCGTCCCTCACGTGTTATTGCAGTTAAAATATTCATTCAGTCAATCAAGTGATCCCAAACAACTCCACCCCATGCGCCGTCCATCGTATTCGTTGGCCCCACCTGCAGCTGCTACGACACGTCTCTCCACCAACGCCGCCGGGGTCGGGGGAGGCGACACATGCTCTCGCGTGTCACCGTCGGTTGTTCTCTGTTTGGAATTTCGCGAGCTCTCGCAGCCGAGGCAGACAGTGACGAGACTGCGACACGGAAGGGTGGAAGGCTCACTAAGATAAGGAGATCGAGCACATGGGAATCGGATTCCGGCACGCAAATCTCTCCCCCCTTTTCGCCTCCGCGCGATGGCTTCCTCGACGCCGCAGCCGCCGCCGTCCGCGGCGGTCTTTGCCGTCAACGGCCAGCGCTTCGAGCTCCGCGGTGGCGACGACCCGGGCGCCACCCTCCTCGACTTCATCCGCACCCGCACCCGCTTCACCGGCCCCAAGCTCGGCTGCGGCGAAGGTGCGCACTACCACTTTGCACTTACCCCCTCCCTCTCCTCCTAGGCAGAGGCCGTCGCCGTCGCCATTCGAGGTTAATGCGGGTTTTCATTCGGACTTGGTTGCAGGTGGGTGCGGCGCGTGCGTAGTGCTGCTCTCCACGTACGACGCGGCGGCCGACCAGGTCTCGCACGCCGCCGTGAGCTCGTGCCTGACCCTTGTGCACGGGCTCCACCACTGCGCGGTCACCACCACCGAGGGCCTCGGGAACAGCCGCGACGGGCTCCACGCCGTGCACGCGCGATTCGCGGGCTTCCACGCCTCGCAGTGCGGCTTCTGCACGCCCGGGATGTGCATGTCCCTCGCCGCCGCGCTAGCCGGCGCAGAGGGCAAGGGGTCCGGTCCGCCTCCGCGGGAGGGGTTCTCGAGGCTCACGTCGGCTGACGCGGAGCGCGCTGTCGTGGGTAACCTGTGCCGCTGCACGGGGTACCGCCCCATTGCCGACGCCTGCAAGAGCTTCGCGGCAGACGTCGATTTGGAGGACCTTGGTCTCAACTCCTTCTGGAAAAAGGGAGACGCTCATGTCGACAAATTGCCACCGTACAAGGAGGGGAGCATTGGTGCTTTCCCAGAATTTCTCAAGGCTGAGATCAGAGCCTCTCTGAGGATTGATAAGTGTATGTCGGCTACGGTAATGGCAGGAAGCGAGAGCTCTTGGCATCGACCTCGGAGTGTGGAGGAGTACTACAGGCTGATAGCTTCCGATTCATTTGATGGAAGTGGCACAAAGGTGGTCGCAGGCAACACCTCTTCTGGTGTTTACAGGGAGGCAGAGGTGTATGATAGGTACATTGACTTGAGAGACATCCCAGAGTTGAATTCAGTATCCAAGGATTCCGAGGGTGTTCAAATTGGAGCTGCAACATCGATCTCTCGGGTTATTGAGATTTTAAGACGAGAAGGTGATGACTGCAAGGATGTCATCTTTGGTAAGATTGCTGATCACATGGAAAAGGTGTCCTCTCATTATGTTCGGAACACGGCAACCTTGGGTGGAAATTTGGTGATGGCTCAAAGGGACGAATTTCCCTCTGATATTGCAACTATTCTTCTTGCTGCTGGTTCGTCAGTGTGCATCCAGGTATCATCAGGAAAATTGAATGTCACGTTGGATGAGTTCCTGGAAATGCCACCGTGTAATTACAAGACACTACTGTTAAGCATTTCTGTTCCTCATTGTACTCCTGACAATGTCTCATCAAGTGCTGGGGCTGTAAATATGACAGGAGATAAGACAGAAAGTTCACTGCTATTTGAGACATACCGAGCTGCTCCGCGCCCTCTTGGAAATGCAGTTGCTTACCTTAACTGCGCTTTCTTTGCTCAAATCTCCTCTGATGAAAGTTCAGGAAGCTTAATACTGGAAAAACTAAATTTAGCTTTTGGTGCATTTGGAACCCGACATGCTATCAGGGGTAGAGACGTTGAGAAGTACTTAGTTGGTAAACCCATTAGTGCATCAGTCCTGCTTGAAGCATGCACCGTTCTTAAGAAAAGCATTGTTCCAAAAGAAGGCACAACACATTCTGCTTACAGGTCAAGCTTGGCAGTTGCCTTTCTGTTTACTTTTCTTTACCCAATGACCAAACGAAATGTGAAGCCTGCAAGATCAGCTCGTCTAAATGGCCATGCTGCTTCTGATACCAATGGAAATCCAAATTGTCCACCCAGTGCAGATATTGACTTGTCACTTAAGGAGACCAATAGTGTGAAATCTGGTCTGCATAACAATGACCACATACTTGAATCTTGCAAGCAGATAGTTGAAATCAGTAAAGATTATCTCCCAGTTGGCATACCAGCGAAGAAAGTTGGAGCAGAACTCCAAGCCTCTGGTACGAGCTTCACATATTTCTTGTTGTAGCCATTGGTAATCTTGAACTTAGGTAAGGGAAAAGTATATTTTTCGTCCCTGAATTCTCTCGAAAGTATAGAAATGGTCCCCCAACTCTAAAACAGGCAAATATTAGTCCCTTAACTTCTCAAACCAGATTAGTCCCTTCACACGCAAAAGCGGTTTTCATGCTGACTTGGCATGGTTTTGACCGGTCGTCACCTATGTGGCAGCCTTCTTCTTCCTTCTCATTGTAACTCAGCTGGACATTTCGTCGAGCAGTGGGCGCACACTGAGCAATAGGAGAAGGAGGTAGACGTGAAGCTTGTGTGGCTCACGGCGGTGCACGCAAAGGGTGCAGACAGCCGGGGAGCTGTGGCACTACGAGGCTCGCTAGCAGCAGGGAAACACGCAGCAGATTGGCCTTGGCGTAGGCGAGCTCCTAACACGGCGAAGTGCTGCTCGTGTTACCATCCTCGTGCTCATGGTATGCCTCCGCCATTGCTGGCGACGGTGCCGATGATGTCTCTGCGTCGCCCTGAGCCTATATCACAAACATGTGTTGCCCCAGGTCGTCTGGCGCTCTTCCTCCTCCAGCACACGTGGTTTCCATGCTCGGAGCTGGGGGCAATCGCACCGTCTTGGCGTCACTGTGGGAGGTCCCTCGGGTGGCATCATGGTCCATGGCGATGCCGGGTGCATGTCTTCTCCTCCCTTTGGGACGCCGACGTGGTGGTCACCGGAGTCTGGCTCAGTGGCACAGAGCGCCCCTGTCGCAGCACGCCTCCGCCTCGTGCACCTGTCCTGGGCACCCCTGCTCGCTGTTAGCGCAGGCCGTTCCGCCGAGTAGCTTTCGGCGTGGACGACAACGGCAAAGCGAGGATGTCAAGCGCTATCGCGGTCGAACTCGACGAGGCACGGGCGCGCCAGCAGGATTGAGATCCTGATGTCGCAATGTTGAGGCATGTGTTGCACGCGGTTGTGTTCATGCGCGTCACAGAGGGGAGAGCCCACTTGCACTTGCACACGCCTGCAGCATGGTGCCGCAGCTTCGCCGCTTGCTCGTGGCCACTGGCTGCCATTGCGGTTCGCCACCGGTTGTGTTGGCCAGGCTCGTCTTGCTTGTGCCGATGCAATTCGTCGACTTGTCAAAAAAATTTAAAAAATTGGCCTAGTGTTGAACGGCTCGCTCTAGCAAAGCTGCCTGAGTGAGTAGCATTGGCACTGTTCTGTATGTGCTAGCTTTGTATGCACATGTTCCTGATGCCACGAGCCACACAAGATACATGCCTACCTCATTCTCCTGTTGCTCATGCTCAGCTGAGTTAAAATGGGAAGGAAAAAGATTGCCACACAGGTGACGGGTCAAAACCATGTGGTGTCAGCATGCAAACCGCTTTTGGCGCATGAAGGGACTAAACTATTCCGGTTTGAAGAGTTGAGGGACTAAGGTTTGCCGGTTTTGGAGTTGAGGGGCCATTTCTATACTTTCGAGAGAGTTTAGGGACAAAAAATATACCTTTCCCTATTTATATAGATAACTTAGCAGTTGTTTTATGCAGCATGTTGTTTTTCTTGCTAGTGTTGTTTACTGACATGGTTTATCTTCCTTTCTTCCATCTTATCTATACATTGATGATTCCTTTCTTAACATTTCTTTCAAGTTTATTTATGTGTCTATTTTAATCAGTGGAAGTTACATACTCTCATCTTGCATAAAGTATACTGTAGTGCTGATAACAGAAACATTATGTATAGGTGAGGCTGTATATGTGGATGACATCCCTTCTCCAGAGGGCTGCCTTTATGGAGCATTTGTATATAGTACAAAGCCTTTAGCTCATGTGAATAGCATAGAGCTCGACCCTTCTCTCGAGCAGCTGAAAACTGTGGCAGTTATCACTGTTAAGGATATTCCAAAGGGGGGTGGCAATTTTGGGGCCAACACTATATTTGGACCTGAACCTCTGTTTGGCGATCCACTTACTCAGTGTGCTGGGGAACCTCTTGGTATCGTGGTATGGCTTTTGCTCTGATGGTTTGGATTTGAAGAAATCTGCAACAGTTTTCAACAAAAAGAAAAAATATGTATCCTTTAATGAAGTTTATATTTCTGACAACATGAGTTAACGTTAAATCCAGCTATTACTGAAGATTTTAGCATTTTTAGGTTGCAGAAACACGAAATTTTGCCAATATAGCTGCCAAACGAGCTGTAGTCAACTACAGCACAGAAACTTTGGATAGCCCAGTTTTATCGATAGAGGAGGCAGTTAGAAGATGCAGTTATTTTGAAACCCCACCATTTCTTCTTCCGCAAAATGTTGGTGATTTTTCCAAAGGGATGGAAGAAGCCGATCAGAAGATCTACTCAGCTGAGGTACACCTCATATAATTTTTAATGCTAAGTTGAATCTTCTTGATACCCATCCAAAGTCTGTGGATGAACTGATTCTTATGTCAGGTAAAGAGTTTCAGCTTGGGCTAACATTAGTATTCATTGGTCGCATGTACACCTGTTATATGAGATGGTTCTGTGGCAGACTGGTAGGTGTTTGGCCCATGAAGAGTGATGAACTCGTAATTTGATATTTACTACACCTGTTCACTATTATAAGATGTTCTGGATATTTCAATATGGACTACATATGGACTGAAATGAGTGAACAAACACACTGAAACATGTCTACATGCATCCGATTTAGAAAAAAGTGAGAACATCTTGTAATAGTGAATCGAGAGAGTAGCTAAGTACTTGTGCATTGCTACGGAATAGCTATTAAATATGCACAATCACCATTGATTATAAAGGGTTGTTTCATACAAGTACCTGATGAAAGCTTGCCTAAGATTATCAGCATATACAGCTTCAACGACGGTCTGGCGGCAACAGAGCTTGAAGGCTCGGCGCTTGGCAGACCTGATCTGCGCGGCGGAAGCTATGCGGCCTTGTGCTCCTCGTTGGCGATGCACGCGACCTCGGCACGTGCCCTGGCCCGCCTTGCAGTTGTACCTCATAGGTGTATGGATGCCGCAGGTTTCCCGCCTCGTGCGCGTACCCCCTGCGCAGCCGCTCAAGCCGTGGCCACGCCTCCTGTGTGTCGCTGCTACCCGTGGCAGCCGTGGCAGTGGTGAGATCCCCCAGCTTCTGATGTAACCGCTGGGCTGCGAAACCTCATGCAGGTCTGCCGGCATGGTGGTTTGTAAGGCCTTGTACAATGCGAGGTGCTTAGAAAAATAAACCCGTTTTTCTTGAGCACCGGTGCTTATTTGTAGAGGGTAGACGCTTAATTAGGCACCCCTCCTGTAGAGATAAGCACTGATGCTTGAGAAAAACTCGATTTATTTTACTAAGCATCTTCCTAAGCATCTTGCATTGTGCAAGGCCTAAACAGACAATGAGGATGTCCCCGATTATAGCATGCATAAAGTGGGAGTTGTGGGTAGGAAGAGGAAATAGCTTTTTTTTAGAGACGTGGAAATATTGGATCGCATCCTGGTTTATTCTCAGCAGAGACATGCGGGGGGGATGGGAGACATACGAAGACAAATGTTAAGAGGGAACACTTACCAAAGGAAACACGGTAACCACTGTAAAAAAAAGGAAGCATGGTAAAAACGGAAACGTCTCTGGGGTATGGATAAGGAAACAAATCGGTGTGCATGGAAAATGACAAGACTATCAGTAAGGGGGAAGATCGGTGGAAGGGGGATCGGTGGGGAATAAACCAAGACAAAAGGGGAGGCTTCACCAACCTATATACAGACACCAGCTCCCCTTTAATAGTAAAAGATATAATAAAGATTATTTATTGCTGCAATGCTGAATCACCCTTAGTGCCCCTAGAGTACAACAACAACAACAACAAAACCTTTAGTCCCAAACAAGTTGGGGTAGGCTAGAGGTGAAACCCATAAGATCTTGCGACCAACTCATGGCTCTGGCACATGGATAGCAAGCTTCCACGCACCCCTGTCCATAGCTAGTTCTTTGGTGAGCCACCACACCCGGGTTCCGATGTGGCGCGTCGCTGAGAGGGTTACGCCCCAACGGAAATCTTTTGGGTTTCATCTCCATAAGAGTGGCTGAGTTTTTACGTTGGCTCGCCAAGCCTATCACAACCCTCCTCCTTTACCCGGGCTTGGGACCGGATATGTTGAGACAACATAGGCGGAGTTTTAGTGCCCCTAGAGTAGTTTACATTAAATGGATGTTGCAAGTGTGCCTCCCTTTTATGTTCCCTTTTCCTCTGATTTGTGTCTCCCTACTTGTGGGTTGTTTCCTTGTCTAACCTTTCAATCTCGACCCCCACAATTATTGAACAATTGACATATCACCCCCCACCCCCCTGATAGGTGGTTAGTCCTTTCTTATGTACTCCCTCTGATAAAAAAAAAGTGTCCTGGTTTTAGTTCAAATTTGCACTAAAACCACGACACTTTTTTTGGATCGGAGGGAGTATCTTTTTATAAGATTCGGTTATTCTTTATATATCTTTGATATTGTCGCATTGTGCTACAAACACTTGGTGCAGGTGAAGCTTAACTCACAGTATTACTTTTACATGGAAACACAAACTGCTCTAGCCATACCTGATGAGGATAATTGCATGGTAGTGTATAGCTCAAGTCAGTGCCCTGAGGCAGCACAAAATAACATTGCAACATGCCTCGGTTTACCTTGTCACAATGTTCGTGTTATCACTAGAAGAGTTGGTGGTGGCTTCGGAGGAAAAGCTGTTAGATCATTACCAGTAAGTGTCGATACCATCATTTCTTACAGCTTTTGAAATGCTGCAGACCATGTCTTATTTTTGTCAGATTATGCTTAGCACTTTCTGTGAAGTACAAATGGTAAATCAGCTAAGTGCTGTTGCATGTTCAACTCTGCTGTGTTTACCAACTATCAGTTGTGCTTTAAAATGCAGACGCTGTGATCCTGAAATTTTGAGTATCCTCGCACCCAAATAAGAACATAGAACATCTGCACATATCTTCACCTTATAAGCATAACATACAGATTGCTTCAGCTGTAACACAACTAAAAGCGTATTGTTTCCTCTTGTGACATTGTTACACTGAATATTGAAGCCGAATTGTCTCTTTTAACAAGATTCACTCTGATCTAGCCATTTTCTTAATGACATACTTCATGTGAAGTTTTCAAGTGCTACATATAGGAGGAGGCAGGGGTGGCTGCAGTCTTGCTGCTAAAGTGCTAAAAACTTGAAGACCATACTCATTTAAACATTGTTAAGTTCGGTGCTTCACGAGCCTTTTAATCTGCAGTTTTGTTTAACAGTTTATTGAATTACATAAAGAACGGAACACTTATTATATGTATGTTAATTATAGGTGGCGGCGGCCTGTGCACTTGCAGCATTTAAGTTGCGTCGTCCTGTTCGAATGTATCTTGATCGCAAGACTGACATGATAATGACTGGAGGTCGGCATCCCATGAAAATATGCTATTCGATAGGATTCAAATCAGATGGGAAGGTCACAGGATTGCATGTAGATTTGTTCATAAATGCAGGAATGACCATGGACATTAGCCCAATTATTCCTCATAATTTCATAGAGGCACTGAAGAAATATAATTGGGGTGCCTTTTCATATGATGCAAAGATTTGCAAAACAAACATTTCAACACGGTCTGCAATGCGGGGCCCTGGAGAAGTGCAAGGTTCTTATGTTGCTGAAGCTATTATTGAGCATGTCGCGTCAGTTCTCTCTACTGATGCTAATTTGGTAAGGCAGAGAAATATTCACACAGTGGAGAGCCTTGCTTTGTTTCACAGTGAGTGTCTGGAAAATGCCTTGGGGTATACACTTCCCTCTATCTGTAATCAGTTGACTGCATCAGCAAATTACCAATATCGTTCAGAAATAATCCAGACCTTTAACAAAACCAGCCAGTGGAAAAAGAGGGGACTTTCTTTTGTTCCGATAGTGCATAAAGTGTTATCTCGACCGACACCTGGAAAGGTGTCTATTCTTAACGATGGATCCATTGTTGTTGAAGTTGGAGGCATTGAGTTAGGCCAGGGACTTTGGACAAAAGTGAAGCAGATGGCAGCATTTGGTCTTGGACAGTTGTGGGCTGATCGAAGCCAAGACCTGTTGGAAAGAGTACGAGTTATTCAAGCAGACACGTTAAGTGTGGTACAGGGAGGGTGGACCACAGGGAGTACCACATCAGAATGCAGCTGTGAAGCAGTTCGACTTGCCTGCAATATCATGGTTGACAGGCTGAAATCACTCAAGGAGCAATTGCAAGAAAAGCATGGCAAAGTTTCATGGGATGGACTAATTTCACAGGTATTGATAAGATGATAACTTCAGTTAATAGCAACTATTATCAGGATGTTATTGTGTTGTTCTCACAAAAATTAGTCATCCGTAGAAATTTGTGCATCATTGGCTTCTATAGTTATGTGTGCCCAATTACATTACTCAGTAATGTAGTCAATGACCTTAAGGTGTCGCGACGTTCCGTTGTGCAGGCAAAAATGGTTGGTGTGGATTTGTCAGCAAGAGAATATTACATTCCTGGGGCTTCTGGTTCATACCTAAACTACGGAGCTGCTGCTAGTGAGGTATCCTTACAACTTAGTTTACTTTAGTTGTTTAGTTTCAGATATGCCAGTAAGCTGCTGCTATAGATGTACAAATTTGAAATACACACGCCTTTGCATACATTAAGATATTCATAGCGGGAATTTACAGGCAGAGATTGATCTTCTCACGGGAGCAACTACAGTTTTGCGCAGTGATCTTATATATGACTGTGGCCAGAGCTTAAATCCTGCTGTGGACATGGGGCAGGTGGGTATAATTTGTCTCACTCTACTCTAACCTGTCTATATTTGTTAACTTTCCAAAGATGCATCTTCGAGTCATTTCAGGTAGCAGGTCATCAATTAATTACAATGTAGTTTCATGGGATGCTACAGACCTACATTATTTGTGTTTTATGCTATCTTCTAGTATTGGTTTACTGTCTAGTGCATTGATTGCTCATTTCTTTAAGTCCACAGAGATGGACATAGAAACCCATTTCATTCTGATGTTGATTTGCATTAATGGTGTTTTAATATCTTTTGTTGCTGTCCTATTATGGCACTTCAGGTGGAAGGGGCCTTTGTTCAGGGAATTGGTTATTTCATGAGTGAGGAATATGTGACCAATACGGATGGGCTGGTTGTCTCGGACGGGACTTGGACATACAAGATCCCAACCGTGGACACCATCCCTAAACAGTTTAATGTTGAGCTGCGCAACAGTGGATTCCACAAGAAGAGAGTGCTGTCTTCAAAAGGTATTCGGTTTCTCCCCTGTTGTGACATCTATGGGCATATAACAAACGGATAGTTGTATTTTGCTTTCTAGGCTCCTAGCAGGGATAAGATGGTATTAAGTTCAAAAAAAAAAGAACATTTGGTAGAGATCGTTTATGATTTATTTATCTTTTGCCTTGTTGACTTGGTGTTTGTCACAGCATCTGGGGAGCCGCCTTTGCTCCTTGCAGCTTCAGTTCACTGCGCAACAAGGGATGCAATTGCCGCAGCAAGGAAGGAACTCCACTGTTGTGGGTCTGGACCGTCTTCACCTTCGTTCTTTGAGTTGGAAGTTCCGGCAATCATGCCTGTGGTGAAGGAGCTGTGTGGCTTGGACAATGTGGAGAAGTATTTGGAAACTCTAGTGGGTTCCAAATAAATACAGACGAATTTCACATTTGGCAAAGTAAATTATAATGATAGCATTATAAGGTATACTTCTTGCATAGTACTCTGGGCATACTAGAAGGTACTGATCCACTTGTTAACGCATGTACAATTCGACTATAACAGAATTTTGTTTGGTTGTGCCACATTTGTTCGATAATTTCATTCAGGCACGGACTTACAGTACATAGTTCTTAGGTAACATTTTGTACTTCCTCTGTTCCTAAATATTTGTCTTTTTAGAGATTTTAAATGGACTATCACATACGAATGTATATAGAGTTATAGACATATTTTAGAGTGTAGATTCATTGATTTTGCTCCGTATGTAGTCACTTGTTGAAATCTCTAGAAAGACAAATATTTAGAAACGGAGGGAGTACTAGACTGATGGATGGATACACGGTATTTGTGACTCAAATAGGCAAAACGATGAGAG
Organism: Triticum urartu; assembly: GCF_056163025.1. Taxonomy (NCBI): domain Eukaryota; kingdom Viridiplantae; phylum Streptophyta; class Magnoliopsida; order Poales; family Poaceae; genus Triticum; species Triticum urartu. Next base: position 364,707,534 of record NC_141874.1, on the reverse strand, counting down.
TAAACAAATGGAAGATGTATACTTGGAGCATAATGAGACATGGTCATGGGACCTCCCTATTTGTGTAATGTAATGTAATGTAATGTGATTCATAGTTTGATAATGTTTTTTTTTCAGAAAAAGCAAGTTAAAATGTAGTCTTTCGGTTTACCATCCGTGGATGCTCTGTTCTTAAATATAAGATGTTTTGGTAGTTGAAATTGAACTGCCAAAACATCTTATATTTAGGAAAAGAGGGACTAATTTTATTTAGGAACAGAGGAAGTATAATTTTATTGAGATAGTTGAAATTGAACCGCCAAAACATCTTATATTTAGGAATAGAGGGACTATAATTTTATTTAGGAACAGAGGGGGTATAATTTTATTGAGACTGATAGAGCGCAACGAGATAATAGAAAAAATCATGATGCTAGGAGGTGCATACGTCATATAATTCAACCTGTGATGGTCAAGAAAGAAAGAAAAAGAAAATTCATCACAATGCCAGGTCTCATTAGTAAGGTATAAAGCGCAGAACATAGGTAGAGAGTACAAGATATATACTGACGCAAGTGTCGCTGCTGGGTCAATCAGTGAAGACCAGAGCTTTCATTTTCTTTTCTTTTCTTTTCTTTTTTCTTCTTTTTACCGGGGAGAAGGGAGTTTTTATTGCACTGTCAGTGCTACAATTAAGAGGCCACAAATCCTCAATACAAGGTGGAATCGAGTGTACTCACATAGCTGTGGTTCTCTCGGTGCGGCTATAATTGGCCAACCGATCTGCAACACTATTCTCCCTCCTACTCATCAACTCCTTATCTCCAGGATTAACTGACCATACGCTGATCTTATGAGACCATTGCTAGATAGAACTGAAAGAGCTTCAGCCGAGTCCGACTGCACTACCACCGGGTAGAGATATGCAGCGGAATTCCAGCTACAAAGAACATGTTAGCAGATGCATAACGAAAGGACCAGGGGAGCAAACATGTTCAATGGGTTCATTTTATTTTTCTGGGCGTTTATATTGTTACACTCAAGCTGTATATGTATATAGAGAGAGTTCTGTACCGCACACAGAAACGTGTGCACGTACCCAGATCAGAAATTATTCGCGTTACAACCATAAGATCACAGCAAGTGTCAACAAGTCAAAGATTTCCAGAAGATTAGGGTGCAGTAACAAGATCATCTTCCTTGGACTTGGCCTTGCCACTCGCTTCCACTATCTGTACAGGCTTCTTCTCTTCAGTGGTCATTCCCTCTTCGAGCTCCTTCAGCTGCCTTAGGATGTCTTCCTTTTCAGCATGTAGGTCTTGTAACTTTGCGTCGATCTTCTCCAGCTTCTTCTTAAGCTTTGCCAGATCGTCGGTCTTCTCCTTGCCGCCCTTGTCTTTCTTCTTCTCTTTGTCTTTCTTCTTACCTTCTTCCTCCCCATCCTCACCATCCTTCTTTTTCTTCTTAGTTTCTTCCTTGTCGGTCTTATCTTTCTTCTTCTCCTTCGCTTCTTTGTCCTTCTTACCTTCTTCCTTCTCATCATCGCCATCCTTCTTCTTGCCTTCCCCCTTCTTGTCGGTTTTATCTTTCTTCTTGTCCTTCTTCTCTGTATCTTTCTTGTTACCTTGTTCGTCCTTGTCACCGATTTCCTTATGTTCATCTTGCTTCTTCGCACTGTCTCTCTTTCTTTTATCCTTTGCTTTGTCCGTGCCATCCTTCTTCTCTTCAGAAGCATCAGTTTCTTTCTTCGCCGACTCATTATCTTGTAGCTTGATTTCTCTTGCCTGACCCACTTCTACATGCTTCTTCTTGTTCTCATGTTCCTCCTTCTCTTTGTCTTTCTCTTGTTTTTCATCGCTTTCATCCTTCTTCTTTGCCTTGTCCTTATCCTTCTTTTTGTTCTTGGGGCTACTGTCATCTGCATCAGCTCCAGTCTCCTTGACGCTAATTTTATCCTTCTCTTTGCTCTCGCTCTTCTTATCTTTCCCTTTCTTGGCCTTCTCCTTTTCTGAGCCTTCGCCATCTTCTTTCTTTTTCTCATCCTTCTCCTTTTTATCCTTCTTACTAGTCTTCCCGTCATCTTCATGCTTCTCTAACTTCTTCTTTTCCTTCTTACCATCTTCATGTTTCTCTGCCTTATTTTCCTTCTTCTTACTCGCCTTCTGATCGTCTTCATGTTCATCTACATGCTTCTCTGACTTGTTTTTCCCTTCTTTTTTGGTTTCCTTAACTTTGCCTGCAGACTTTGAACCATCACTGGACACCTCTTCCTTCTCCACAACCTTGGCGTCGATTTCTATCTCGATCTCCTTCTCGTCCTCCTCATTCACCGAGGACTTGTCCTTACTCTTAATCTTGAGATGTAACTCATCCTTTGACTTCTTCTCTACCTCCATATCTAATTCGAGATGGGCTAGCAATAACCTCCAAGAACCAGAATGACCTGCATTTACAACGTTCTGTCACTATCAATTCAATTCGCTACATGATGGAGAATCATATAGTCTGTTCAACCAACAACTGCGCCAAGGCTATCGGTGATTTCAGGGATGAGCAAATGGAACCAAAGCCACAGGGTTGACGAACCATAGGCTACATAGACACATTCCAATCAGCATAAAATGCAACGCTAGAATATACTAGGAAATATATACTATACTTATATGAAGGGAAAGGCAAAAACGGAGCAACTAGCTGACGAACTGTACTGTCATATACTCCTACTGGAGAGTAGAAACTAGACAGAGTGAAAATATATAAATTAAGTACAGCTAACTTGTGCACCAAGATCGCAAGGCTGATACATGCACACATTAGGGGAACCACATAGAACTGACACGATAACATGATAGTAATACCCGAGAGCTAATGATGATAAATTTCCTCTAAGATCCGCATAAGCTTGGTTGGAGGTAGCAAAGAACAAGATAGAGAAAATGACCTATGCCAAGGTCCACGGATCCGATCCAATCAGGTTGTGCCCGGCGCCGGTCGAGCTGCGACCTCCTCGGACGGCGAGGTAATCAAATCTGGCGCTTCGTTTCGGAGGTCGCGCAGCAGAGTGGGCTACCGACGGTATGCGTGGTCGCGCGCTCTCGTGGGTACAGCTTGCTGAGTGGTGGAGTAGAGTGGGTCAGCTCAGATTCGAGGGGAGCAGGAGCGGGTGAGGTTAGAGAAGAGAAGCACACAAGGGGAAGAAGAAGAAGAAATAAGAAGGGAAGTGGAGATCAGCCGCGTCCCGGGCGCTGGTACAAGGGAAAGCGACGCGCGGGTGCGGCGTGGTGGCCGCGTGGCCGACGTCGGCACTCACTTTGCCCTTCTCAGACATGATAAGTGTGAACATGTTAAGGCCCCTGTTTGGTTTTAACAAATACTTAAGTCAGGTGACCCCTGTTTGGTTTTAACAAATCACCTGACTTATAAGTCAGGTGACTTAAAATCAATGATTTATAAGTCACGTTGGTTTAGTTGTTATCTGATTTATAAGTCATTTGATTATACTTTTTTATTTTGTTTTTTATGTAAAGGTGATAGGATCCATGTAAAAAGGATGACTTATAAATGCTGAGTATAATGTTTATTAAGAAAGACAAGATAGATTGGAATTTGTTCTGACTTGTATTATACTTCAAGTAGATGATTGTACTTATATATGCCCATGAGGCTCAAGCAATACAACAACTATTTCATCAATTATTTCTTCCTTCTAACATGATATCTATTGCAAGTCAATTCTAAACCCTAGCCGCCGCCGCTTATGCACTTGCGTGCCGCCCTCAGGGCGGTCGGCCTCCATGACCGCCGCCAGGGGCCGCGCGCCGCTCGTACCTAGGGTTCGTCCGTCGACCGTGTTGGTCGGCTGTCCTAAAGAGTCTTTTTTTCTCAGCCCTCATTCCGGGTTTTTTCGCTCTTTCATCGGTCATTTTGATCGGCGTCTTCTTTTTGGTTTTTCGATCTTTGCTTGATCAGTTTGCGTCGCCCGCCACCGCCGTTGACATCCCGTGCATCTACTTCGACACCGGTCGGTCGCGCCACAGGCGATCCCTCAAGGCTGTCGTCCGCGCGCCGGCTCGCCCGTCGTCCTGCGCCGGTCGTCACTGCCCTGCTCCGACCGGGACACCTGCATCGCCTATATCCGGCAGCCTCGCGCCATGCGGCGGCCAATCATAGCCCCCGCTTGCGCGTCGGCCTGCCAATCGATCCACGCCACCCGTCTCCGCCGTGTCTGCACGGCGGCACTGCGGGTTGCCTCGCCGGCCTCGTCCCTGGTTGCGTCAGGCCCGTCAGCTGCCTTGAGCTCGGGCGCCGCTGCTCCATTGGTTGCTCGGGCCTCACTGCCCTGGCGCCGACGTTACTTTGGTGGCCCGGGTACCGTTGCTGACGTGCTCGTTCGCACGTCGTCCCACGCCGTCCATCGTCGCCAGGTCCATCTCGGACTCCGCCGCCACCCCGTCTCCACCGAGCGGCGTCCCCGACCTCGCGCGCAATCGGATTGATCACCCGCCTGCAGCCGCCATCCGCTTCATCCACGTCGTGCGACCGACCTGACCCGTCGGTTGCGCGCGCCTCCGCATGCCTTGTGAAGACGGTCCCGAGTTCAGCGCGTCCCTCTACCGATCAAGCAACAGGTTGCCGCTACGTCGCCCCATCAGGCCGCAGCGACGTCGCCCCGTGGTTCTTCTCCCGGCTGCACCGACCCGCGTCACCGCTGCATCGCCCGTTCAGACCGTAGTGCCGCGGCCCGCGGTCCCCCGCCGCCCCGGGGCCGTCCGCTCCAGGCCGTCCCCGTGGCTGTACCGACCCTCGCGCCGCCGCTGCGTCGTCCCGTCGGGCCATAGCGAGCGTGCCACGCGGTCCACGCCGTCGTCCCAAGGTCGTCCCCGTGGTTGCACCGACCTGCGCTCCGCCGCTGCACTGCCCCTTTGGGCTGGAGCGCCACGGCTCGCGGTCCCTACGACCGCCCCGAGGTCTTCCGCCGTTGCCCTGACCTACCCGCCGCCGCTGCATCGCCCCTTCGGGTCGTAGCGTCGCGGCCCACGGTCCACTGCCGTCCCTGCGCGTCGACTTCTCATGGTATGCGTCGCGCCGCCTTCCTTGGCGCGGGAACACCATCGTCCACGCCGGTCTTCGTCACGCTGTTGGGTTCTCCTCGCCTACTTCGAGCACCGCCGCCGCGCTCCTAACCTAGCCGTCGCCGCCATCGTCAGGCCGCCGCCACCGCTCTACTTTGGTTGCCGCCGTGGCTACCCCCGTAGCCGCCGCCCGTCCACGTCATTCGTCTTCGTCCAACACCAGCCCGTCGCCAGTGTCGCCGTCATCTACCCCGACCACTTCGTCTACTCCGACAACCGCGGGCGACATCGGCCCCGCGCCGATTGGCGCCGCAACCGTCGTCGAGTTCTTCTCTGTTGGCCCCTCCGACTTCTTCGACATGGCGTACAGCTCGTGCAGGTCCCTCGTCTACGCATGCTTGGTGCTGGCAACACCGATGCGTGCCTTCGTCCACGACGTGTCCCTGGGCCTGGCAAGCCTGGTGCGATGCTTCGTCAACTTCGTCTTTGTCCGTCTACGCATGCCCGGTGCTGGCAACACCGGTGCGTGTCTTTGTCCACGACGTGTCCCCGGGCTTGGCAAACCCGTCGCGACGCGTCGTCAACAACATCTTCATCCCGGCGCACCACTACTTCGACACCACTGCGCCCATGCTAACTCGGCGCCCCCTTGCGCCCGCGGCTCCACGGCGACTTCCTCAACACCGACTACCCCGACTTGACATCGACCACATCATTCTTCGCATGGCTACCTCGACCACGGCTCCACCACATACGTTCTCGGCTACATCGACAAACGGCACAAAGGGCTACCGCCTTGCTTGAGCAACCTCGTCGGTTTCTACTCCACCCAAGACTTCCGCGATGCGTCGACCGTTACGACTGTGTGGGAGGGTGTCCATCGGCTTGCCTTCGAATTCTTCTCCAGTCTCACTGTCCGCGTCACTACCGTTGTGACTGCGGGGGGGGGGGGAGCTGTTGAGTATAATGTTTATTAAGAAAGACGAGATAGACTAGGATTTGTTCTGGCTTGTCTTGTACTCCAAGTAGATGATTGTACTCCTATATATATGCCCACGAGGCTCAAGCAATACAACAACTATTCCACCAATTCTCTCTCTCCCTTCTAACAATAAGTTTTAAGTTAGGATGGAGCAACTTATGATTTATAAGTTGGGGTGACTTATAAGTTGGGCCTGTTTGGCACTTTTTGACTTATAAGTTGGTGACTTATTTGGAACCAAACAGGCCCTAAGTACTAGTATATGTAATCGTAATTGTTTGGTAGAAATGCATGTGATGACACATGCTTTGTTTGGTAGCCTGCATATGATAAGACATGCTGAACTTAGACTGTATGTAAGGTAGCCTGCACTGATGATATTACATTCCCACCAACATTTTGACACTTCACTAATATTTTCAGCAACAAAACATAACATTCCAACATTTCAACTACTAACTCATTAATCCATCAATAAAACATCATCGTTTTAACATAATCTCATCAATAAAGCATCATAAATTGTATTAGTTCATCTCTAGATTCATATTACTACCTCCGTCTTTGTGAATAAGTCATTCACGTAGTTCTAGGTCGATGATTTAACTACCTAAATATGTATTATATATGATAAATATATATATATATATTTAGAAACTGCATCAGTGTAGAAATCTAGTGATATACTTTTCATGACATATAACACATATTTAATTCCACAAATCGATGACCTAGAACTACGCGAATGACTTATTCACCTAGACGGAGGTAGTACATAAGCAAACCAAATAATAAGGGCTCATTTGGTAGCCAGGGGATCCCTGGAGGATCCCGGGCCATTCCCTGGGTGGAAAGCCCGTGCGCAAAATCAGCCCCGGGCCAGGTGCTTGGACATTTGGACGCTAGAATACATGAGGTTTTCTCGGGCCGTTCCCTATGATTTCCCCGGGATAGGATCCACGACCCACGACATCGGGATGGAATCCCCTGTCTCGCTTGCTCTCGTCACCCGTCTTGGGCAGAGCGGCCGCCGCCACTACTAGAGAAAACCTTACTAGTGGCGCTAGTTTTTTACATACCAGTAGCGCAGGCACCCGCGCTACTGCTAGGGCGCTAGAGCTATTATTTAACAGTAGCGCGTTTCTAAACAAGCATTGCAGCTAAAATACTTAGTAGTAGCGCCTCTTTCTCTACCAACGCTACTACTATCATCACGTAGTAGTAGCGCCCTATTTTCTTCCCACGCTACAACTAGGTAAATAGAAATTAAAAATAATAAAAAGAAGTCAGATGCAATATTCATGGAAATCAAGACAAGTCCAGTGTAAATAAACTAAGTTCACAAAACCATCTCACAAACATTAACGACAACACCACATTTAATATAACCACACAATCTCACAAACTCATATATAGTAGTCAACAATGCATGGATAGATCATAGTTGATAAGTCTACTAGGTAGTCATACTAGCATATATATGGTTCAGCAGCCACACGCATGCATATGTAGTTCTAGATGATATCGATGACGATCATCATCCTCAAGCCTGGGCGGTGGGTGTTCCTGATAGTAATTAGGATTTTCTGTCCAACATGAAGATTCTTGCCGACGAGGAAGCTCTTCCACCCAACCGAGTTGAAGTGTGTGCGACCGTCCGTGTCCACGCCGTATGCATAGGTGGTGACGGAGCCCCTCGTGGTAAGGCGTATTCCATCAGAGCCTTCTTCATCAGGCATGATACCACAACTCTCAGATAGGCTCTTTGGCAATTTCTGAATAAGAAAAACATATCAATTAATAAGTAGCCTCACACATTCTACACTATCAAAAGACAGTACTACATTTCTACTAAGCATGAATTCTACTAATAAGTATATATGGATTCTACACTATTAACAGTTCTTTGGATTCTACATGAAGCATATATATCATCGGATTCACTAAGCATATAGATCATCGAATTCACTAAGCATATATATCATCGAACTCTACACTAAGTATAACAATAGATCATATATATCATCGGATTCACTAAGCATATAGATCATCGGATTCACTAAGCATATACGATTCACTAAGCATATATATCATCGAACTCTACACTAAGTATAACAATAAAGCATATATATCATTGGATTCACTAAGCATATAGATCATCGGATTCACTAAGCATATAAGATTCACTAAGCATATATATCATCGGACTCTACACTAAGTATAACAATAAAGCATATAAGATTCACTAAGCGTATATATCATCGGTGTCGGTGTCAAAACCGGCGGATCTCGGGTAGGGGGTCCCGAACTCTGCGTCTAGGCCGGATGGTAACAGGAGGCAGGGAACACGATGTTTTACCCAGGTTCGGGCCCTCTCGGTGGAGGTAAAACCCTACATCCTGCTTGATTAATATTGATGATATGGGTAGTACAAGAGTAGATCTACCACGAGATCAAGGAGGCTAAACCCTAGAAGCTAGCCTATGGTATGATTGTTATATATGGAGTTGATGTCCTACGGACTACAACCCTCCGGCTTATATAGACACCGGATAGGGTTAGGGTTACATAGAGTCGGTTACAATGGTAGGAGATCTTGAATATCCGCATCACCAAGCTTGCCTTCCACGCCAAGGAAAGTCCCATCCAGACACGGGACGAAGTCTTCAATCTTGTATCTTCATAGTCCAGGAGTCCGCTGAAGGTATAGTCCGGCTACCCGAACACCCCCTAATCCAGGACTCCCTCAGTAGCCCCTGAACCAGGCTTTAATGATGACGAGTCCGGCGCACAAATTGTCTTCGGCATTGCAAGGCGGGTTCCTCCTCCAAGTCCTTCATAGAAGATTGTAAACACCAAGAGTAGTGTCCGGCTCTGCAAAATAAGTTTCCACATATTGCCATAGAAAGAATAATATTAACACAAATCAAATCTGTTGACGTATTCCGCAGTGCGTCATCACACTACAGCCAAGTCCTTTACTCGAATCATTTTCACTTTTCCACCTCAGCGTGTTTTGTGAGGCGGTTTCCTTGGCACGTCTTGTCAAAGCAGAGATCGTGTACCCCCCCTTTTACGGGATTCTCATCAATACGGACGTGGGTAACGCAACCGCGCCACTTATCACGGCACTTGGGAGGCAAGCGAGTTTTACTAGGCAGGTGGGGACGCACAACCGCATCCGCCCATATAAGGGGACAAGGATCCACCTTTTTACCTACGCCTTCTTCCTCCTTTGCCTATCCATCTCCTGCGCACCCGAGCTCCAGCGCCCAAGCCCGCACTTCCCACCTCAATCTTCTCCATCAATGTCCGGAGCGGGAGGCAAGTGGATGGTCTCCTCCGCCACGGAGGGAAGTCAAGAAGCTAAGGAAGGCCGGATACCTGTCCAAGGACATCGCGCACCGGCTTCCCGAAAAGGGGTAGCTTCTCCCCACCCCAAGGCCCCATGAGAGGGTAGTATTTCTCCCCCACTTCCTCCGCGGACTGGGTTTTCCACTCCACCCATTTGTCCGAGGGCTCATGTTCTACTACGGCCTGGATTTCCACGATCTGGCCCCGAACTTCATCCTCAACATCTCGGCGTTTATCGTCGTGTGCAAGGCTTTTCTCCGCGTCCGCCCTCATTTCGGCCTCTGGCTCAAGACCTTCAACGTCAAGCCCAAGGTGGTGCGCGGCAGCCAGGCGGAGTGCGGAGGCGCCATGGCGGGCAAGATGGCCAACGTCCTATGGTTCGAGGGCTCTTTCGTGGAGACCCTAAAGGGATGGCAATCCGGGTGGTTTTATATCACCGAGCCGCGCGATCTGAAATGGACCGCAGCCCCCGAATTCCGATCCGGACCCCCCACGCGGCTCATGTCCTGGAAGGAGACGGGCCTGTCGTGGGGTGACGAAAAAGAGGTGACCGGATTGCAAACATGCATCCAATCCCTGGTGAACAAGCCAGTCCAGCTTGTTAATGTAATCCAGGTTATGCTCGTCCGCCGGATCCTCCCGTGCCAACAACAGGATTTTAATCTATGGGAGTTCAACCCGGCGCTGCATCAAACCCTCAGCAGGCTCTTCGACACGACGAACGAAGACGCCTGGAAGATGCTATTCAAGGGCGCCGAGGCTCCCGCATCTGCCTCCGAGGACCGCGGATACAGCTCGCAGCGTCACGCTAGCGAGGTAAGCCATCTACACCTTTTACAGGATGTTAAGCTTTTTTCATAGTTTGACTCTATGCGGGATCTAAACTCCCTTACCTTTGACAGGCTTGGCGGGCGATATCCGGACCGATTAACTGTCCGGCTCCGCTGCCCGAAGACCCAGCCCCAGCTCTACTAGTGAAGCTGCTGGTTCCGGCGCCTTATGTGGTGCCGGAGAAGAAGGCCAAGAAGAAGAAGACCACGGGGACTCGAAAGAGTGCCCGCAACGTGGTGGTGTCGGACTCGTCATCTGACGAGTCCGAGACGCCCTCCTCCCGCGAAAATGAGGAGGAGGAAGAAGAAAACTCTCCCCCCATTGGAGGGAGGAGAGAAGAGGAAGGCGGCCCCAATGGGGGAGGCCGAGGGGTCTAGGAAAAGGAAGACCCCTCCGCCGGACTACGCCCCCAACGCCGAAGAGGGTAAAGAGGAGTGGCCAAACAGGGCCAAGCGTCCGGCGAAATCGTAAGTTCGGATATCAGAGTAACTCATGATGTTCCTTTGTTGCACGGCTTTCCCTAATGTCGAATGTAATTATGCAGTCCGCCCCGGGCCGAATTCGACGAATCGTCGGGCGGCTCCCTGGACTCATCGGACGTGAACTCAGTTCCGCCCGCTGTCTCCCCCCGCACTGCAGACGACGCCGAAGTGGCGTCGCGACAAGCTCCGGGGCAGGAGGAGGTGGTCCCGGAGGAGCCGCAAGGCAACCTCCCGGACTCCAGGAGTGAAGGGGATAAGGCTCCCCAGGGCTCTAAGTCCGGCTTTGTGCCGGACACCGCGCCAGAATCAGTTCCGGACCGCGGTAGGCGAACTCCTTCCAAGAGGAGCAAGCCTTCTGAGCTGGCGGCCTCCGTCCAACCGGAGGTGTCGGACAATCTGCTGGAGGTGCTTAACGACGCCTCCATCGACGAGGGGCACCGTACTATTATGAGTACGGTGATCCAAAAGGTTCAGTCCGCCAAGAGCGGACTGACTGAAGCTTGCGCTAGCCTTCTAACAGGCTTCGGGGTAAGTAAAAATATGTAAAAATATTACCGCATAGACAGTAGCCCCTGATGCTCTGTTTGGCGTTCAGAAAGAAAAGCCGAATAGAGGATCTATTAGATTTCGTAGGAGTCTAAAAAAGAGTCAATATGCGTATGCAGGCTTCGCTGCTATCCACCGCCGCACTGACTGCGGAGGTGGGTGTCCTGAAGCAGTACCTCGAGCGGACCGAGCAAGAGCTCGGCCTTGCCAAGCGGCGGCTCGAGGAGGAAGAAGGTAAGAAATACCTTACAGAAGAAGTGCCTATAAAAAGGCTTGATTGCAAAAAAGAGTAACAGGATTGTACTGCTTATTGTAGGGGCCACGACTGAGGTGGCGACCCTTAAGCAGGCGCTGTCTGAGGCCGAAAAGAAAACAGCCGCGGAGCGCACCGAGCGAGACAGACTTGGGGCTCAGGTCGGCGAGGTGCAGCAAGAGCTGCAGGCTCTCATGAAAAAACATGAGAGTTTGGAGCTGGAGTCGAAGGCGCAAGCATCCGAGCTTGCAACGGCCCTAGAGGCTGCCAAGTCTGCCAAGGCCGAAGCCCAAAAGGCCCTCCAAGAGTTGGAGGAGATGAGGAAGAATGAGTTGGAGGAGTTGGAGGAGATTGAAGGTATAGTCCGGCTACCCGAACACCCCCTAATCCAGGACTCCCTCAATCGGACTCTACACTAAGTATAACAATAAAGCATATCATCAAATTACTACAGTAAATGCAACATACCATGATATGCCGATCAACCATGGCACTTGTCAGGCGGGTCACGAATGGCACCCCGACGAAGTTAGCACGTGGCGGAATGATGTCCCATAGGTTGCACACCTCCTCCTCGCTCAACCTCATTCTTTGAGCTACGATGGCTTCATCAAGTGGGTCGTCATCATCTTCATCATTTTCGGCTTTGTTAACATAAATGACGACCAACTTAGGTCTTTCTGCTCTGAAGGAGAAGCTGATCAACTCACCACCGGTGATACACATGTGGGTGATGAAACAGACCCATCCATCTCCTCCCACGTGCGTCATATTTCGTCCTTTCTCGACCTCCATAGTGTAGGGGCCCCAAGGAGCCTCAAAGGTCACAGAGTCTCCAGTCAGCTTGTTGAATTCCGACCTCACATTGCATGGGACGATCTATGTACAAAAAGCAAAATGATATATACACGATGCATTAATGCTAATAACACTAAAAACAAAATAGTGGTTACTAGTTTCATATAATTTATTACCGCCGCATGAAGAAAACTAGACTCGAAGTAGATGCCGAACAGCGTGCCAGTTGCAAGGCTGCTGGCGCACCTTGACTTGCACCGTCAACATGGTGGTGGTGGTGGTGGAGCCATTTCCCTAAAGCAATATGATTAAAGGATTAATGATCCAAAAAGTAAACATAAAGTTTTCAATACACATCAGGTTTTGAATAATATACACATCAAGTTCACATCATAGAGAATACACACCAGGTTCACATGGCAAGCAAAATAACAACTAAATTGTAGTTCACTTCAGACAATAACCTAATAGAGATCATGTAACCCAAACAGAGCCTAATAATAAGATAAATGGCATATTGCCATTATTGCACAAGCAGACAAGCAAAAGTAGTTCAATCCAGGGGAACACTTTATCTATTCCCACATCCAAAAGTTGAACCAGCTTAGAATCTTTCAAAAAAGCACGACACAAGATTCACAAAACACAATAAGTAAACATCCATTCCACCTTTGGCATCAGATGCACAATAATTAAAACTATAAAAGGCAAACACCCCCCTTTTAGATTAGATACAACTCTCTGTCTCTCTGTGTTTTCTTTTTCCTGAAATTTACCAAAAATGGGCTCACTAACACATCAGATGGATAGTGATTTGGGTCCATCATTCCATTAACGGACGAGTGCTTCCCTTTGCATCAACCGCTCTGGCCTCTATCTAATATGCCTGCTCTAGCCCAACTCAGGCCTGGTCTGCGCCTTTGCGGCCCCTCCCCTTCGTCGAGCGGCGCAACACTAAACAAAAGCCAAGGCAGGACGAGAGAGAGAGAACCCCTCTCTAAACCCTATAACACTAGGCACTGCCGCCACCACCACTGCTCCAGGGACAGCAGCCAAGGAAGAAGAAACCAAGCCTCCGCCCTTCTGCTGCCCTTAATCCCCCCTTGCTCAGGTCAGTTCACTCGCTCCCTTCTGCTTCCCTCAATCCCCCCTCTCGCTTCTACCCGCTTCCTTTTTTGTCTCCTGGATTCGACCAAGTTTGGCTGACCAAACTTGTGCATCTGGATTAGTTCCAACAACCAGTGGTGTTCATATATGTGCTAAACTACTAATCAAGAATTGAAACCCAAATTTCAGTGAGCAACAAAAAGCCTCTACTTCTCTCACCTAACCCCTCTCTCTACTCTCTCCCAATCACGCGAGGAAACAAGCCTGGAACACGTCGCATCAAAGCGCGGAGCCACCGTGCAATCCCTAAATCCCTTTCCCCCACGCGAAATCCCAAAACATGGCGAGCCACCGCGGCGAATCGGTCGGAGCCTAGCTAGTGGTGGCGCGCGCAGGGAGGAGGAGATCGAGGGGGACTTACGGGGTTGGAGCGTCGGAGGAGGCGAGAGGCGACCGCGCGTGGTGGCGACGCACGGCGCCGTCGACGGGGGTAAGGCGGCCGGGGAGGAAACCTAACCGCGGCGGCAGCAGTGGGCGGAGGGGGGATCGATAATGTGAGAGTGAGGGGTGCGGGGGGCGCTCAGGCCAGTTTTCTTTTCCTCTAGTAGTAGCGCTGGGTAGAGGTCGGCGCTACTGCTAAGCCCACCAGCTGTAGCGCCTGTTCGAAACAAACGCCACAGGTAACTGGGCTACCCTTTTTACCCTGTGGCCCATGTAACAGCAGTGCGGCCCAAGCTAACAAACGATGTTGTTATTTAGTAGTAGTAGTGTGTTTTGTACCAGGCGCTACTGGTAAATACCAGTAGCGTGGGTGCTTAAACAGGCGCTACTGCTAAACTTCTATCTATAAGCATTTTCCTAGTAGTATGCCTCCCTCCCCTACCACACCGTTGGTTCTGAGGTTGTGCTTCCTCTCCTCTCGTCCTCGGTCTCTGGCTGCTTCTCGTACTCATGCCTCTCCCTCTGTCGTGCTCACCAGCCGCAGCAGCAGCGGCATCATTAGATCTCCTCCCAACGGAGTTATGTCTCCTGTCTACTAGGTCGCGCCACCAGGGAGGCTGTCGGCGGCGGCGACTGCTGCTGGTGGTGGCAATCAAGATAATGATAAAGGCGGTGATGGGGCATGGTATTTTCTTCAGTTCATCATATTTTGATTCTGCTTCAGTTCTATGTCTTTTCTCTGTAGCGGGTGAGCCATATGATGGTGCCAATTTTCCACGGGACTTCTAGTTGGCCAAAGAAATTTTCAACCCGGGCATCTATTCCCTGGAAATATCCCTCCTAGCATCCAAACGAAGCCTAAGTGTCACACATGTGGCACGAAGCACTCCGGCCCTGTCGTTTTTTACAACTAAAGTTGTCATCCGAAAAGAAAAGAAAAAGAAAAAACGAAACTTGTCATCAGAAAAGAAAAAAGGAAACTTGTCATAAGAAAAGAAATTGTCATACTTGACAACTAAAGTTGTCATCCTCGTGTCAGTAAACTTGCCATAAAAAACGTTCGGATTTGCCATGTGTTTGTGCCACACGTGTGGCACTTATTAGGGTCCCATATGCAATAAACCATCATAAATTGTACCAATACATCACTAGATTTACATTACATGGCCTTATTCGAAATTCAACTTATAATGGGGTTTACAAAAATAGTTTCTCATTGGGAAAGGGCCAAGCAGAACAAAATGTACAAATCAACGGGCGGTGGTAGTAGATTGGACGGAAAGGAGGACAAGCTGGGATGTACGGAGGATTGGATCTAGATCGGCACCAGCAGGGAGCAAGGGCACCGATGGCAAGGAGCAGGAAGGAAGGAAGGAGAAAGCGGGTAGGGGAGATGGGGGCGGACAGATGAGGTAAACCATGGGCAGGGGCGACCATGACCGGCGGTGAGCAGGGGCGACTGCGAGGTAGACTACGGGCAGGGGGCGTAGACGAGGGGCGACGACCGACGTCGGCCGAGATCAGGGTTCAGTCGCCATTATCTCCTGGTGCGTCGCGCGTGAGAGAGATGTGAGTGCGTGGCGGCTAGACCATGAAAAGTGGTGAGAGGGAGAGATGCAAGGGGGTCGTTCGACGGAGCGGTGGGTCATTGGGGGATTTTTCTAGGGGTCGATCTCAGGCCCAGTTCTTTTCACGCAAGATCTTGCAGAATCAAGATTCTGGAAAATTCTCCTAGAACCTGTCATCGAGTTCTTTTCTGAGATTGTAGTTTGAGATTCTAGAAAGAGTTGTGTGTTGAAATGTCTGTACTACCTTTAGACAGAAATTGTTTGAGGAATTGTTAACACTTTGTTGTTTCTAACAATATCTAGTCGAATGAGTATGAAAGTGATTTACGAATGTCATAAAAAGTGCTAAATATTACTGAAGGAAATATGCCCTAGAGGCAATAATAAAGTTATTATTTATTTCCTTATTTCATGATAAATGTTTATTATTCATGCTAGAATTGTATTAACCGGAAACATAATACATGTGTGAATACATAGACAAACATAGTGTCACTAGTATGCCTCTACTTGACTAGCTCGTTAATCAAAGATGGTTAAGTTTCCTAACCATAGACATGAGTTGTCATTTGATTAACGGGATCACATCATTAGGAGAATGATGTGATTGACTTGACCCATTCCGTTAGCTTAGCATTTCATCGTTTAGTATGTTGCTATTGCTTTCTTCATTACTTATACATGTTCCTATGACTATGAGATTATGCAACTCCCGTTTACCGGAGGAACACTTTGTGTGCTACCAAACGTCAAAACGTAACTGGGTGATTATAAAAGTGCTCTACAGGTGTATCCGAAGGTACTTGTTGAGTTGGAGTATTTCGAGATTAGGATTTGTCACTCCGATTGTCGGAGAGGTATCTCTGGGCCCACTCGGTAATGCACATCACTATAAGCCTTGCAAGCATTGTAACTAATGAGTTAGTTTCAGGATGATGTATTACGGAATGAGTAAAGAGACTTGTCGGTAACGAGATTGAACTAGGTATTGAGATACCGACGATCGAATCTCGGGCAAGTAACATATCGATGACAAAGGGAACAACTTATGTTGTTATGTGGTTCGACCGATAAAGATCTTCATAGAATATGTAGGAGCCAATATGAGCATCCAGGTTCCGCTATTGGTTATTGACCAGAGAAGTGTCTCGGTCATGTCTACATAGTTCTTGAACCCGTAGGGTCCGCACGCTTAAATGTTTGTTGATGATATAGTACTTAAGAGTTATGTATGTTGGTAACCGAATGTTGTTCGGAGTTCTGGATAAGATCACGGACATGATGAGGAACTCCGGAATGATCCGGATAAAGTTTGATATATGGGATAATAGTGTTTGGTCTCCGGAAGGGTTCCGGAATTCACCGGAAGGGGTTCCGAATGTTTCCCGAAATGTTTGGGTACGAGAACACTTTATTTGGGCCAAAGGGGAAAGCCCACAAGGTTTTTGGAAAGCGCAAAAGGAAGTTTTACGGAGTCCAGGGGCCAGACGCCAGGGTCCCTGGCGTCTGGGTCCTGACGCCGGGAACCCTGGCGTCTGGCCCTGGAGTCCGAGAAAGACTCTTGCCTTTCGGGCGAAACCGACTTTGTGGAGGCTTTTACTCCAAGTTTCGACCCCAAGGCTCAACATATAAATAGAGGGGCAGGGCTAGCACCCAAGACACATCAAGAAACACCAAGCCGTCTGCCGGCAACCCCGTCCCCTCTAGTTTATCCCCCGTCATAGTTTTCGTAGTGCTTAGGCGAATCCCTGCGAAGATTGTTCTTCACCAACACCGTCACCACGTCGTCGTGCTGTCAGAACTCATCTACTACTTCGCCCCTCTTGTTGGATCAAGAAGGCGAGGACGTCATTGAGCTGAACGTGTGGTGAACGCGGAGGTGTCGTACGTTCGGTACTTGATCGGGACGGATCGTGAAGGTGTACGACTACATCAACCGCGTTGATAAACACTTCCGCTTTCGGTCTACGAGGGTATGTAGACATACTCTCCCCTCTCGTTGCTATGCATCACCATGATCTTGCGTGTGCGTCGGATTTTTTTTGAAATTACTACGTTCCCCAATAGTGGCATCCAAGCCTGGTTTTATGCATAGATGTTATATGCACGAGTAGAACACAAGTGAGTTGTGGGTGATACAAGTCATACTGCTTACCAGCATGTCATACTTTGGTTCGGCGGTATTGTTGGATGAAGCGGCCTGGATCGACATTATGCGTACGCTTACACGAGACTGGTTCTACCGACGTGCTTTGCACACAGGTGGCTGGCGGGTGTCAGTTTCTCCAACTTTAGTTGAACCAAGTGTGGCTATGCCCGGTCCTTGCGAAGGTTAAAACAACACTAACTTGACGAAGTATCATTGTGGGTTTGATGCGTAGGTAAGAACGGTTCTTGCTCAGCCCATAGCAGCCACGTAAAACTTGCAACAACAAAGTAGAGGACGTCTAACTTGTTTTTGCAGGGCATGTTGTGATGTGATATGGTCAAGACGTGATGCTATATTTTGTTGCATGAGATGATCATGTTTTGTAACCGAGTTATCGGCAACTGGCAGGAGCCATATGGTTGTCACTTTATTGTATGCAATGCAATCGCCCTGTAATTGTTTTACTTTATCACTAAGCGGTAGCGATAGTTGTAGAAGCAATAGTTGGCGAGACGACAACGATGCTACAATGGAGATCAAGGTGTCGCGCCGGTGACGATGGTGATCATAACGGTGCTTCGGAGATGGAGATCACAAGCACAAGATGATGATGGCCATATCATATCACTTATAGTGATTGCATGTGATGTTTATCTTTTATGCATCTTATTTTGCTTTGATTGATGGTAGCATTGTAAGATGATCTCTCACTAAATTTCAAGATAAAGTGTTCTCCCTGAGTATGCACCGTTGCAAAAGTTCGTCGTGCCGAGACACCACGTGATGATCGGGTGTGATAAGCTCTATGTTCATCTACAACGGGTGCAAGCCAATTTTGCACACGCAGAATATTCGGGTTAAACTTGACGAGCCTAGCATATGCAGATATGGCCTCGGAACACTAAGACCGAAAGGTCGAGCGTGAATCATATAGTAGATATGATCAACATAGTGATGTTCACCATTGAAAACTACTCCATCTCACGTGATGATCGGACATGGTTTAGTTGATTTGGATCACGTGATCACTTAGATGATTAGAGAGATGTCTATCTAAGTGGGAGTTCTTAAGTAATATGATTAATTGAACTTTAATTTATCATGAACTTAGTCCTGGTACTATTAGCATATCTATCTTGTAGATCAATAGCTTGCGTTTAGCTCCCCTATTTTATTTTTGATATGTTCCTAGAGAAAAATAAGTTGAAAGATGTTAGTAGCAAAGATGTGGAGTAGCTCCGTGATCTGAGGATTATCCTCATTGCTGCACAGAAGTATTATGTCCTTGATGCACCGCTAGGTGACAGAACTATTGCAGGAGCAGATGTAGACGTTTTGAACGTTTTGACAAAAGCTCGGTATGATAACTACTTGATAGTTTAGTGCACCATGCTTTACGGCTTAGAACCGAGACTTCAAAAATGTTTTGAATTCCATGGAGCATATAAGATGTTCCAAGAGTTGAAATTGGTATTTCATACTCATGCCCGTTTTGAGAGGTATGAGACCTCTGACATTACTTTGCCTACAAGATGGAGGAGAATAGCTCAACCAGTAAGCATGTGCTCAGATTGTCTGAGTACTACAATCACTTGAATCAAGTGGGAGTTAATCTTCCAGATAAGATAGTGATTGACAGAGTTCTCTAATCACTATCACCAAGTTGCTAGAACTTCATGATGAACTATAATATGTAAGGGAAAACGGAAATGATTCCCAAGCTCTTCGTGATGCTGAAATCGACGAAGGTAGAAATCAAGAAAAGCATCAAGTGTTGATGGTTAACAAGACCACTAGTTTCAAGAAAAGGGCAAAGAGAAGAAGGGGAACTTCAAGAAGAACGGCAAGCAAGTTGCTACTCAAGTGAAGAAGCCCAAGTCTGGACCTAAGCCTGAGACTAAGTGCTTTTACTGGAAAGGGACTAGTCACTGGAAGCGGAACTGCCCCAAGTATTTGGCGGATAAGAAGGATGGCAAAGTGAACAAAGGTATATTGGATATACATGTTATTGATGTGTACTTCACTAGTGTTTATAGCAACCCCTCGGTATTTGATACTAGTTCAGTTGCTAAGAGTAGTAACTTGAAACGGGAGTTGCAGAATGAACAGAGACTAGTTAAGGCTGAAGTAACGATGTGTGTCGGAAGTAGTTCGAAGAATGATATGATCATCATCGCACACTCCCTATGATTTCGGGATTGGTGTTGAACCTAAATAAGTATTATTTGGTGTTTTGCGTTGAGCATGAATATGATTTGATCATGTTTATTGCAATACGATTATCATTTAAGTTAGAGAATAATTGTTATTCTGTTTACATGAATAAAACCTTCTATGATTATACATCCAATGAAAATGGTTTGTTGAATCTCGATCGTAGTGATACACATATTCATAATATTGAAGCCAAAAAGATGCAAAGTTAATAATGATAGTGCAACTTATTTGTGGCACTGCCGTTTAGGTCATATTAGTGTAAAGTGCATGAAGAAAATCCATGCTGATGGGCTTTTGGAATCACTTGATTATCAATCAGTTGATGCTTGCGAACCATGCCTCAAGGGCAAAGATGACTAAGACTCTGTTCTCCAGAACAATGGAGCGAGCAACTGACTTATTGGATATAATACATACTGATGTATGTGGTCCGATGAATATTTTGGCTCGCGGCCGGTATCGTTATTTTCTCACCTTCACAGATGATTTGAACAGATATGGGTATATCTACTTAATGAAACATAAGTCTGAAACATTTGAAAAGTTCAAAGAATTTCAGAGTGAAGTGAAAAATCATCGTAACAAGAAAATAGAGTTTCTACAATCTAATCGTGGAGGAGAATATTTGAGTTATGAGTTTGGTCTACATTTAAAACAATGCGGAATAGTTTCGCAACTCACGCCACCCGGAACACCACAGCGTAATGGTGTGTCCGAACGTCATAATCGTACTTTACTAGATATGGTGCGATCTATGATGTCTCTTACTGATTTACCGCTATTGTTTTGTGGTTATGCTTTAGAGACGGCTGCATTCACGTTAAATAGGACACCATCAAAATCCGTTGAGACGACACCTTATGAACTATGGTTTTGCAAGAAACCAAAGTTGTCGTTTCTTAAAGTTTGGGGTTACAATGCTTATGTGAAAAAGTTTCATCTTGATAAGCTCAAACCCAAGTCGGAGAAGTGCGTCTTCATAGGATACCCAAAAGTAACTGTTGGGTACACCTTCTATCACAGATCCGAAGGCAAGATATTTGTTGCTGAGAATGGACCCTTTCTAGAGAAGGAGTTTCTCTCGAAAGAAGTGGGTGGGAGGAAAGTAGAACTTGATGAGGTAACTATACCTGCTCCCTTATTGGAAAGTAGTTCATCACAGAAATCTGTTTCTGTGACTCCTACACCAATTAGTGAGGAAGCTAATGATGATGATCATGTAACTTTAGATCAAGTTACTACCGAACCTCGTAGGTCAACCAGAGTGAGATCCGCACCAGAGTGGTACGGTAATCCTGTTTTGGAGGTCATGTTAATTGACCATGATGAACCTACGAACTATGAGGAAGCGATGATGAGCCCAGATTCCGTGGAATGGCTTGAGGCCATTGACGGTGTCCTGGACTAGGGGGTACTCAACACGTCATCTCCCGATCTGATAGATTGGGCCGAGGACCCCCGTGGTCGTATACTCATGGGCCAGTTCGGACAGCCGCCGCATACAAAGAAGATTCCACAAGACAAGGACTTCTCCCCACCGGTGTATTCGGCTAGGACTCTTATTAACCTAGGCCTCTGGTGCATTATATAAACCAGGGCCAGGCTAGTCGATAGAACATACAGAACAACAATCATACCATAGGCTAGCTTCTAGGGTTTAGCCTCTCCGATCTCGTGGTAGATCTACTCTTGTACTATCCATATCATCAATATTAATCAAGCAGGACGTAGGGTTTTACCTCCATCAAGAGGGCCCGAACCTGGGTAAACATCGTCTCCCATGCCTCCTGTTACCATCGATCCTAGACGCACAGTTCGGGACCCCCTACCCGATATCCGCCGGTTTTGACACCGACATTGGTGCTTTCATTGAGAGTTCCGCTGTGTGATCGACAAAAGGATCGATGGCTCGCCTGCAGATCAACTGCGACTTCGGCGTCTTCGTCACCAGTTCGACTGGTCACCTTGGTTCGACCAAGAATTGCGCCCCGTGTTCGGATCACCATGTTCAGACGAGGGCCTTCATAAAACATCAACTCCGATCTCTATCAAGATCATGGAGGAATCATCTATGGAGCTCGGGGGCTCAACGTCAACATTGCCCTCACCGTGCTGTTTTTTTGGACAGCGAACTCGTATCTGCCGCCACCACCTCCTCGAGTATCGCTTTGACGATCGCTTTGGTGGAATTGTGCGGAATTGAGTCTATAACAACCCTGGAAAATTTTGTCGAGTTCCGATGGAGGAATCTCTGGCAATCCACGATATACCGGAGCCCTGTCAAATCTGGATGGGAATTTGGATGAGTTTAGGGCGTGGTGTCCAGCTTCTAGCTCGGACGTCCTTTGGAAGATCCAACCGTTGATCGGCTGCGGAATTCCTATATCTACCACCCCTCCAAATGTCAGCTCGATCCAATGGTTCAAACTTCGGGAAACTTCCGATGAGTGGACCAATTTCGGATCTGTTTTCTGCACGAATACGGATCCGACCCAAATTCATGTTTCTTTTTTATAAACGTGATATTGGACAACCTTTTTAAAGGAATTTTCTTCTATGGTATTGTGCGTTGTTTTTAAACATGTACCCATAAAATTTTAAGCCTCCTTCGAGGTAATCTTCACCATCACGCTGGTGTCAAACCAGTTCGGTGATATTGCTCCACGGCTGCCGAGCTGCGCTAGACACGTCGTCGCTTTATTGAGCCGAGCTCAATTCCTTCGATCATCATCTCGGCAAGCCGAACAAGAGTTCGGCATCGCGAAGGATAAATCATCACCAACATCACCGCCCCACGGATTACACGGAGCGGGCATACCGGCATCGCCGCACGGTCACTTCATCAAGCCGGCATCGACCACGTCACGACCTGCATCGGCAGGGCCGCACTATTGCTTCTTCAAGCTGGTGTCCATCACGCCGACCTACTTCGACTCATCGGCTGACATTGAGGCTTCGACATGTCGGCTGGACCGGGGGCTTCGCCATCTCTTCATCAACCTACTCCGGAGACTTCGGCGTCACTAGCCGGCCAGCTCCGTCATGTTAGCTGGACCGAGGGCTTTGCCTCGGCGAGCCAACCTTTGCCAGCATCGCCATACCATCGCTTTATTTCCATTCAGGCAATGGGTGTGCGGATCGAGTCTCAATTTTGGGAATCACCTTTCTTCGGATTGCTACAACAAATAAACCAGGTGCTATTAATCCTAGTATTTTTTTTGCTTGTTTGGGTTTATTTTTCCCAAGGAATTATTACTCTGGTTCGTTCATCATCTGTACACAGGTCTATCAAATGATGGCCGCATTAACGACGGTCGCGTGGTGGTTCGGTCAGTTTCCGTACATAGTCCGGCGAACGCCGCATCCGGAACTCGGACCGGCCTGTGAATTCAAGCTTTGCCACGCCTTTACCGCATCACAACGACGCCCTGCATCGACATTGACTTCGGCGCCAGGCCATATTTCTTTTATTACTCACTTTGCATAAATTATTTATTATGCAACAATTTTTTTTAATTATTATTATTACTATTATCTCCGGTTTGCACTACTTTTTGTGCACAGGAAAATGATCCGGGGACTTCGGCATCACTCTGCCGGTCTGCATTGACCGTGCTATGTCACCACTTCGGCGTGTCGAGCTCTCCGCTCCTCCACCTCAGGACCGGCTTGGGGGATGGAACCTTGTCCCGCATCAAGCTCGGACCGCGTCATCAATGCCGAACACATTAACCAGGTAAGTCGCTTTCATGTTCACAGTTTTAATTTTTAACTTGTGATCGGTTCGACCAAGCATTATACTTTTTTGGAAAAAAGTTTCTTGTAAAAAATTTCCTTGTCCAAACTTTGTTTGTGACACACATATTCAAGTACCCTGTTTATTTGGGGGCTTCCTTTATGAAGCTTTTCCTCTTGCATATGATTATACTTGTACGGCTTCGTTCCTTGTTCGTGTATTACGCCACAATATGCACCAGATTGACTTAAGCGATTTGCAAGCTGGGTTGCCTCACTCATGTGTTTACCCCTACGTTCCCGATTGTTCGGATGGGGAGTAAAGGGAGCACCTCTGCGATTGTCACGATCGGGTCACCGGAGCCGGACCTCAGACTGGGTGAAGCCGAAAGCTAGCACTCTTATTGTTTTCAATTATGGTCGGCACACAACGGAACTCATGAGTACAAAAAATCTATTGCACAAGTCTCATAATAACAATGAGCACCGAAGAAAGGTATCAGTGGGGGTACTATTTTCTTCGAAGATGCTTCTTACACTTCGCAGTAATATAACATAAGTTCCCTGAGCGCGCTTTGTCTGTTACAGCCTTATGGCCTGATTGCCTGGTTATTGGAAACACCGTCGATATTCTCGATAGATGGAGTACATAACACTTTTCGGTCCTTGACCGAAGAGGGAGAAGCCGACGGTCGGTTAAGACGCGTTTAAAGTTCGGTTGAACATAGAAATGATATAAGTACTTGAGTACATGCAATCATTCTTTTACCCAAGTCACTTGGGGGCTCTTAAATTTATTTGAGCCGTTTTATAATAAGTGTTCTTCTTCTTAGTTGTTGCAAAGTTTTATTATTATTATTATTATTATTATTATTATTATTATTATTATTATTATTATTATTATTATTATTATTATTTATCACTCCTTTTTTCGACACGAGTGTGTGGTCACTAGCCGGGGAGCCTAATTTGTTTCTCAAAGCCGTTCGAGTTTAGTTCGCTAAACTGGTCTAACGAGAAGTACTCCGCCTTCAGGATAGGAGGTTGAAGCCGTAGGCTGACCCGCTCGAAGTCTTGAGATAGAATGTATCATGTTAAAGCACGACAGAAGCACTTCCTTTTTCTAAGACCAATTTTTGGATTGGCACTGAACACTTGCTCTTGCTCAGACGTCATGTTTTTACTGATGTTTCTTGGTTTTCCATGTTTTTTGGCACTTTTAAACTATTTGTGCTTTTGCAGCATTAGTCTCGTAGTGCAACGCCGGACACCTTTAGGGATTCGGCAAAAACATTCTCAGATATTGCTATATATGCATCGGTTTCGAATTGTGTCTTCGGTCAATAGTTGGGTTGCCCGGCTCCTGCGCTTGCCTCCTACGTTCCGCTTTGTTCGGCTAGGTGTGCAAAGGGAGAACCACTGCGATTGTGCTTCCAGCTCACATGGTTAAGCACCTCAGTGGAGAAAGCCGAAAACTGACTGTCACAATAAGCGTAAACTGGTCAGCGATCCGATGACGGTGTTAAATGACGGGCCATTCATAACAATGGCCGAAGTGTTTACGGCTTCACCTCGACTGTCGCCGAACACTACCGGGGGCTAGTAACTGGCCTCCCAAACTAAAATCCTCAATATTTTACTCTTACGTTAGAGCTGAGGTTTCATGATCATGCTTAGCATGACAACCCAAAGAAAGGGACCGATAGCGGGACTATTTTCTTTGGAAGACATTTCTTATGTTAAACAATAATATAACATATCTCTCCACGTACCTTTGTTTATAAAACCGTATGGCCAGATTGCCTTGTTTATCGTAAATCTTTGCCCTCATAAAGGCTTTACACAGTAAGACAAACACTCCTCGGCTACTGGCCGAGGAGGTGGAAGCCGATGGTCGGTCAACAAAGTTTTGTACAATGCGGATCCGAGCATTAAATGACGTAAAGTACTTGGGTACATAGAGTCATTACACACAATTTGTGATTTTACTACGGATATTGATCCTTAATTCGGCCACCCATGCCCGCATTAAGACTCGGGGGCTACTGCGCTTCAGGCTTATTATTTACAAATATTAAAGGGGCACATCGATCCCCTGATCTGGTGTTGCCACCCGACCAGTGTCTCGGAGGCTACTGCATTGCTTGACCAATGCAGAAAATTTTATGTGCAATATAGTTTCCGAGGAGATTTTGATCCTCAGGTTGGTCGGCCGCACCCAACCCAAGTCTCGAGGACTGAGCACGCCGCTTTTAGTGTCCCGAAGTATTCTGCCGAGCTTGGACTTGATCCTCAGGCCGATTTTGCAAATCAACCTGAGTCTCAGTGGCTACTGGGATCAGCGGTCTTACATCATCCTTCAGGTGCATCTCGGGTTTTAGACCGATACACACCTTGAGGGCTACTGGCTATATATCTCGGCAGAGAATAAATTGCACCAATAAAAAATATTCACAAAAATTGGCCCACATTCGGGGTGGTGCACCACCTTGGAAGCAGCCCGGCATAAAGCTCGGGCGCTAGTGGCTGGCTCCATAGAGGGCATTTCCGGCATTAAGCTCGGCTAAACTCCTTCAAACTTCTTTGAACCAAGGTAATTTACGACACCTCGGATATAGTCCGGCGTTGGAGCTCGGATATACAGTCCGGCGTTGGAGCTCGGATACATAGTCCGGCGTTGGAGCTCGGATACATTCCGGCGTTAGAGCCGGGAAGCGGTCCGGCGTTGGTGCTCGGTTGCAAAAGATACCTCGAATACAGTCCAGCGTTGGAGCTCGGACGCAAGAGGACGCTGCCGCCCGGGAACAACTTCAAACCCGAGGTGTGGCATAAAAATAACAAGGCATTGATAAAGGCCGGAAACTTAAAGGGGCTCCTCGGATACCCGACGTGTAAACCCGTCGAATGCATTTTGGCGATCCTCAAGATCGAAGATAAAGAAGATTTGTTGAACCAGTTTTCAAGACCGACGACCGAAGATGAAGAACAGTTCGGAAGAATTGATGAGCGTCCCTAACTTGAAGACCAGTTCAGGGGGCTACTGACGGTGTCCTGGACTAGGGGGTACTCAACACGTCATCTCCCGATCTGATAGATTGGGACGAGGACCCCCGTGGCCGTATACTCATGGGCCAGTTCGGACAGCCGCCGCATACAAGGAAGATTCCACAAGACAAGGACTTCTCCCCACCGGTGTATTCGGCTAGGACTCTTGTTAACCTAGGCCTCCGGTGCATTATATAAACCAGGGCCAGGCTGGTCGATAGAACATACAGAACAACAATCATACCATAGGCTAGCTTCTAGGGTTTAGCCTCTCCGATCTCGTGGTAGATCTACTCTTGTACTATCCATATCATCAATATTAATCAAGCAGGACGTAGGGTTTTACCTCCATCAAGAGGGCCCGAACCTGGGTAAACATCGTGTCCCGTGCCTCCTTTTACCATCGATCCTAGACGCACAGTTCGGGACCCCCTACCCGAGATCCGCCGATTTTGACACCGACAGCCATGAAATGTGAGATGGGATCCATGTATGAGAACAAAGTGTGGACTTTGGTTGACTTGCCCGATGATCAGCAAGCCATAGAAAATAAATGGATCTTCAAGAGGAAGATGGGCGCTGATAGCAGTGTTACTATCTACTCCCTCCGTCCCAAAATATAAGAACGTTTTTAACACTAGTATAGTGTAAAAACATTCTTATATTCTGGGACAGAGGGAGTACAAAGCTAGACTTGTCGAAAAAGGTTTTGACAAAGTTCAAGGTGTTGACTACGATGAGATTTTCTCACTCGTAGCAATGCTTAAGTCTATCCGAATCGTGTTAGCAAATTGCCATATTTTATGAAATCTGGCAAATGGATGTCAAAACTACATTCCTTAATGGATTTCTTAAAGAAGAGTTGTATATGATGCAACCAGAAGGTTTTGTCGATCCTAAAGGTGCTAACAAAATGTGCAAGCTCCAGCGATCCATCTATGGATTGGTGCAAGCATCTCAGAGTTGGAATATACACTTTGATGAGTTGATCAAAGCATATAGTTTTATACAAACTTGTCGTGAAGACTGTATTTACAAGAAAGTGAGTGGGAGCACTACAACATTTCTGATAAATATATGCGAATGACATATTGTTGATCGAAAATAATGTAGAATTTTCTGGAAAGCATAAAGGAGTATTTGAAAGGAGTTTTTTTCAAATAAAGACCTCGGTGAAGCTACTTAGATATTGAGCATCAAGATCTATAGAGATAGATCAAGACACTTGATAAGTTTTTTCAAATGAGTACATACCTTGACAAGATTTTGAAGTAGGTCAAAATGAAACAGTCAAAGAAAGAGTTCTTACCTGTGTTACAAGGTGTGAAATTGAGTAAGACTCAAAGCCCGACCACGGCAGAAGATTGAAAGAGAATGAAAGTCATTCCCTATGCCTCAGCCATAGTTTCTATAAAGTATGCCATGCTGTGTACCAGATCTATTGTATACCCTACACTGAGTTTAGCAAGGGAGTACAGTAGTGATCTAGGAGTAGATCACTGGACAGCGGTCAAAATTATCCTTAGTGGAATAAGGATATGTTTCTCGATTATGGAGGTGACAAAAGGTTCATTGTAAAGGGTCACGTCGATGAAAATTTTGACACTGATCCAGATGACTCCAAGTCTCAATCTGGATACATTTTGAAAGTGGGAGCCATTAGTTAGAGTAGCTCCGTACAGATCATTGTTGACATAGAAATTTGCAAAATACATACGGATCTGAATGTGACAGACCCGTAGACTAAACTTCTCTCAGAAGCAAAACATGATTACACCTTAGTACTCTTTGGGTGTTAATCACATAGCGATGTGAACTAGATTATTGACTCTAGTAAACCCTTTGGGTGTTGGTCACATGACGATGTGAACTATGGGTGTTAATCACATGGTGATGTGAACTATTGGTATTAAATCACATGGCGATGTGAACTAGATTATTGACTCTAGTGCAAGTGGGAGACTGAAGGAAATATGCCCTAGAGGCAATAATAAAGTTATTATTTATTTCCTTATTTCATGATAAATGTTTATTATTCATGCTAGAATTGTATTAACCGGAAACATAATGCATGTGTGAATACCTAGGCAAACATAGTGTCACTAGTATGCCTCTACTTGACTAGCTCGTTAATCAAAGATAGTTAAGTTTCCTAACCATAGACACGAGTTGTCATTTGATTAACGGGATCACATCATTAGGAGAATGATGTGATTGACTTTACCCATTCCGTTAGCTTAGCATTTGATCGTTTAGTATGTTGTTATTGCTTTCTTCATGACTTATACATGTTCCTATGACTATGAGATTATGCAACTCCCATTTACCGAGGAACACTTTATGTTCTACCAAACGTCACAACGTAACTGGGTGATTATAAAGGTGCTCTACAAGTGTCTCCGAAGGTACTTGGTTATTTGGCGTATTTCGAGATTAGGATTTGTTACTCCGATTGTCGGAGAGGTATCTCTGGGCCCACTTGGTAATGCACATCACTATAAGCCTTGCAAGCATTGTAACTAATGAGTTAGTTGCAGGATGATGTATTACAGAACGAGTAAAGAGACTTGCCGGCAACGAGATTGAACTAGGTATTGAGATATCGACGATCGAATCTCGGGCAAGTAACATATCGATGACAAAGGGAACAACGTATGTTGTTATGCGGTTCGATCGATAAAGATCTTCGTAGAATATGTAGGAGCCAATATGGGCATCCAGGTTCCGCTATTGGTTATTAACGAGAGAAGTGTCTCGGTCATGTCTACATAGTTCTCGAACCCGTAGGGTCCGCACACTTAAACATTCGTTGACGATATAGTACTTATGAGTTATGTATGTTGGTAACCGAATGTTGTTTGGAGTTCCAGATAAGATCACGGACATGACGAGGAACTCCAGAATGATCCGGAGATAAAGTTTGATATATGGGATAATAGTGTTTGGTCTCCGGAAGGGTTCCGGAATTCACCAAAAGGGGTCCAGATGTTTCCCGAAATGTTTGGGTACGAGAACACTTTATTTGGGCCAAAGGGGAAAGCCCACAAGGTTTTTGGAAAACGCAAAAGTAAGTTTTGCGGAGTCCAGGGGCCAGACACCGGGAACCCGGGCGTCTGGCCCTGGAGTCTGAGAAGGACTCTTGCCTTTCGGGTGAAACCGACTTTGTGGAGGCTTTTAGTCCAAGTTTCGACCCCAAGGCTCAACATATAAATAGAGCGGTAGGGCTAGCACCCAAGACACATCAAGAAACACCAAGCCGTGTGCCGGCAACCCCGTCCCCTTTAGTTTATCCTCCGTCATAGTTTTCGTAGTGCTTAGGCGAAGCCCTGCGAAGATTGTTCTTCACCAACACCGTCACCACGCCGTCGTGCTGTCAGAACTCATCTACTACTTCGCCCCTCTTGCTTGATGAAGAAGGCGAGGACGTCATCAAACTGAACGTGTGCTGAACGCGGAGGTGCCGTACGTTGGGTACTTCATCGGGACGGATCGTGAAGGTGTACGACTACATCAACCGCGTTGATAAACGCTTCCGCTTTCGGTCTACGAGGGTACGTAGACATACTCTCCCCTGTCGTTGCTATGCATCACCATGATCTTGCGTGTGAGGATTTTTTTTTGAAATTACTACGTTCCCCAACAATTACATTTAGAATGGATTTAAAGTTTTATCCGTTACAAAAGTGGATGAAATAAAAAATGAATAATCTCAAGGTACAAGACTACCAGCAATCGCGTCGCATGTTGCATTCATGGTACCATCATCTTCTGGTGGTAGAGCGTTGGCACCTATAAACGGTAATGGAGGTTGCACATATGCATCATTGTCAAACTTGTCAAAATGCTCATCACATACCTTGGTATCACGGATCCAATTATGGAGACACATGCATGCAATGACAATCATCTTTTGGATCTCCGGTTTGTACCGAGGTATGCCTCCAAGAATTCGCCATTTCATTTTGAGAACACCAAATGTTCTTTCGATGACATTTCATGAAGAAGAATGTCGATGGTTGAATGTCTCATATCTCCCAAGTGGGTCGGTGCTGTTGGAAATCTATAAGTGGGTGCTGTTGGAAATCTGATACATGGTATCGTTGCCCTTTGTATGGTGCTAGATATCCAACCCTATTTGGATATCCGGAGTCGACAAGATAATATTTATCTAAAGTAGGACATCAACAAAATACATTAGAAAATTACAACATACCATCATATATATAACAATATGGATACATGCGAGAGATTACCTGTGAGGGGCTGTGGAAAGTGATCATAACGAACTATGGCCACATACCATCCTGTATATAACAATATGGATACATGCGAGAGTTTACCTGTGAGGGGTTGTGGAAAGTGATCATGACAAACTATGGCATCGCTCCATACACGTGTGTCATGAACCGGCGCGACTTCTTATTGTCCCGGTTGCGGCAGAGGGGAGAGGGGCAGACGGGCCATTGAGGAAGCTAGGCTACGGCGGGAGTGGGTACCAGCGACGGAGAGGACCAAGCCGGCGACAACAAGGTCCGAGACGGTGAGGCAGGGCTGGCGGCGGTGCTGGAACTCTAGCGCGAGGCCCTGCTCGAGGTCGAGCGATGCGAACAGATGGGCATCTACAGACGCGTTCATTTTCTGTGTATCGATCGTGGACGGCTCGGTGTCAGTTTTGCCGTAATAACCAGCTGCAATAGGGGCACTTTGTTAATTTCAAACATTTTCTTTTGTGGGACTAGCCAAAATCCTGAGATCCTGGGAAAATTCAACTATATTGAAGATTTTGGATTGTACTAGGATACTGTAGAATCCTCTAAAGATTTTGAAAAGACTATCAAATTCTTTTGGCTAAAGATTTTCCAGATTGAGATTCTCCAAAATCTGCCAAAAAAACTGGCCCTTCGCCTCGCTCACCACAGCTCGCCTATCTGAGGGGTGCTCCGATGAGCATAGCTGAAGGTATTTTTTGCATGAGAACAACGAGATGAATCCGAATACGCAGTCCGTATCTAAGTGGTGCCTCCAACCTTTTTCATCTGAATTACGGTTAATTTTCTACGAATTTCTAAAGTTTTAGTAATTTCCTGAAATTATTATTAATTCGAAAATAAAGGTTAAAAGGCTATGGGTACCCAGCCCTATGTACATAGATTGCACACAGCGGCTGATAGTGGGCCAGGGAGGGTCCAGTCAGCAGAGTTAACTCAGACAACATTTGACCGGTCAAAAGGTGAATAGTAAAGGTGGGTCCCAGCTGTCACAGACTTAGGCACTTTTAAAATAATCTATCATTTTAATGTACAGCAGGGGCCACATGTCAGCGAAAATAACTAAAAGTTAATTAGATCTATTAAATTACTAAGCAGATTTATCTAATCTAAATAGGGACCCCACTTGTCATTTGCTAATAGGCCAAGTTAGCATTAAATCGATACTAAACTAAACCTACTACTAGTAAACAAGGGCTGGTCGTACATGCGAGAGTCACAGCCATCGGCTGTGCTCACAGCCTCACACACGCACACAGGCACGGCGGCCAAAGCCGGCCGGCGCTGGGAGGCAGGGGGCTGGGAGCAACGGCCAGCGGCTAGCGCAGGGATCGGCGAGCGGCGCGCGGACACCAGCGGCAGCGGCGCAGCAGGCGGGAGTAGCAGCAATAAGAACTAGAGCAAGGCAGAAGCAGTAGCGGCTCACAGGGACAAGCAGAGGCGCGGCCAGCGCGGGACGGCTGTGGGCGCGGCCGGGCGCGGGGACGGACGAGGCCCGGGCGTGGCCTAGCGCGGCAGGGAGGCGAGGCGAGGCACGGACACGGGGTGGCCATGGCGCGGGGGTTGGGGCAGACGCGAGTTGCCCGGACACTGGCCGTGACGGACGACGGCTATGGCTACGAGCGGGGGACGCACTCGGGCAATGGATCGAGACCGGGGCGATGGGGAAACAGGGGAGGAGCTCATGGCGAATCTGTACAGGAGGGCAGCGGGCTCGGGGAAGGGTCGTAGGCAGCGGATCGAGCAGAGAGGCGACGACGTCCGCGGCGGAGAAGGTCGCCGATGGCGATGGTTCGAAGGTGTCCCGGCTTGGGATGGTCCCTAGGACGGACGTAGCCGCCCGTCGCGGACCTCCTGGACGTGCTCCCGCACGCCGGAGACAACGGTGGTCGCGACGCTTCACGGCGACGTGCTTCAATGCGCCATGGCTATCTCTAGTCAAAGAAGGGAGAGGGTGAGGGAGTGAAGGGGGTTCGAGCTAGGGTTTCAGGGGGAGGAATCCTGGTGTCTTATAGGGCGGCGAGGAGGGCGGGATGGCCGCCACGCAGCCCAGGGCGGGACCATGGCATGCAAATGACTGCCACGATCCCCCCTCTGCTTCTGTAGCAAGGAGGGAGACAAGTGGGAGGGGGAGTGGGCTGGGCCTCCCTGTACTTTGCATTTGGGCCCAAGTGTACAGTGCATGTTTTAACTCTTTTCTTTTACCTTTTTATTTATTTAACACACTCGGTCTTTTATTAAACTTAGCAACTAAATGACTTTTGGTTAAATGTGTAAATTGGCACATAAACAATAGGCAATATAATGGAGAGGCTACAAAGTTCGAGATCAATTTGGAAAGTATACATTTTAGTTTATTTTGAAAAGACCATTTTATTTGTTGTTAGAGCATTTATTAATTTCCTAAGATCGATTGGTGAGGCGAATGATGTTAGCCACAACATGACAATGCTCAAGGGGGAATATAGAATAATTTGAACATTTTATTTTTGACATTTGAAAACTTTTAAAGTTGGACTTGATTTTAAATTTTGAATTTGAACGGAGTTTGAATCGACACGAGTTTACCAATAGTAATCGTGGTGACATGGCATCATTAGCGGAGGGTTATTGTAGCTTAATTATCCGGGCGTCACAATTCTCCTCCACTACAAGAAATCTCGTTCCGAGATTTAAGGGGTGGAGTAAGGGGGAAAGACTTGGTAAGGACGGAGCTCAACACAAGATAGGTACATGGGGACTATCTCAGTGAACATGGCATAGAGGCATATCTCGAGTTGAAATTCAAAAAAGTCATCAAGAGCAAGGTAAGAAGGTGCAATAAGAAGCTTCAACCAGGTAGGCAATCATTCGTTACCTGAAATAGAGGGTGAAAGGAGTTTAGAGCAATGGGGATAAGTATTGCGTCTGATATCAGAATAGATCACTAGGAAGGTGGCTCGTGATTTACTTACGAAGCCAAGCATGTGGGACAATTTTAGAAAATAGGGATGTACAGGAGAGTCAGGTTTCGATCTTGTGGAACTGTGGGCTATGGGCCCACCATGCAGGCCAAAAGTAGAAATGGCAGTGATGTTTGCATGGACATGATAGCAAGGCAGGTCAGAGGATAGCCTGCCAGTTATGTTGGAAACAACGTTGGTACCAAGGGCGAGGGACGAAGAGAACCATTTTCCTGCTCGTTAAGACGAGGCGGACCAATAGGCAAAGTTCTCGTCCATCGGTGGCTACCGGAATGTCATCAACATTAGTAACAAGTTCTTATTGACAGAGTTTGTACACAGAGGTGTTTACATAAGCAGGAAATTATCACTGCTCGGATATGTTATGCTACAAGAAATGGTAAACAAAACAATGGAAAGGAAAGTGTAGACATTGAATCAGTTATCGGCGTTCTCGAGTGTCTAACAACTCAGAACACGTGGAAAATTTGAATCGGCGAGAATAATAGTTGATGAAGAACTCATAAGAAGTTATGTAGTTTTGTGATATTCTCGAGATACCAGAGGGTAATACTTGAAGGTAGATCAAAGTAGAGGTTGGACAGGTGAAAAGATCTATAGAAGAAAAGCACTTTAACTTGCCCGTGAAATGGGATCAAAGAAGAACAATATGGTCGAAACCATGGTTGCAAAGGAGTAATTCAAAGATACCAGATGATATTATATCAAGGAAATAGTTATTATTACAAGAAGCTTCCTTGATAGGATCTACATCGTGTCCATGGGCATGAACACAAAGTTCAAGGTTTACTCCCACTTCTTCAATGCATAACCTTTCATTCACTTCTCGCTTTCGATGAAGTAGAAGTGTTGATATGTTATCTGGCAAACACTAGAAGGGTAAGACACGTGAAAACTCTCGGGTTCAAATGGATTAGTTAAGGCATAGGTTCAACCCTTAGGGGAATCTTAATAACCCATTCTACAAACTTCAGGAGTAAAAACTCAAGCTTGGAAGCAGAGTATGGTAGACGAGAGCGGAGGATACAATTTACCAAAGGCATTATGTATTCGAGGAAAGGCTCACAAGGTTACTGAATATGAAGGACGCTGCTGGATAAAACCCAACAAAGGATCTGATGGTTCACAAGGGATCTGATGTGAGCATCGGTACTCAGCCAGAAGAAGAAAGAATGCAAGGATATCATATTATAGAAATAACTGACTAATTCAAAGCTCAAATGCAAAGGAATTATAATTTCCAAAATAGTGTATCAAAAGCGGAGGCTCTGAACAAAGACAAGTAAGTTGAATAGACATAGATCGACAATCAATCAAGGTTTGAATTGTCAAACTCCAGCTCATATCCGGGTGACGTCTGAGCCGAAAGGAAGAATTCTAATTCGGACTGATGAGCGAGCATTCACAAACAAAACGAATCAAATGCTCGAAATTACAATGAGAAAGGATGCTAATGAACTTTGGTAGACATATGGAAGTAACCATAATGTAAGCAGGTAAGGATGAATAAGAGTAATAGGCTACTGAGGATTTTCGGAAGATCGAATAGCATTCCAAAGAAAATTGTGAAACACATGAACAATTGTGGATGAACGGATACTCAGCAAGCGCGAGTAATTATCCGTAGGGGTATTCATGCGGCAAGGACCTGTAGGGAAGTAAGCATAAAGGATTCTCGGAACATCGGAGAGTATTTCAGGACATGTTGTAATAACAAGAGCAACTGGTGATGAAGGTATGAATGACAATGTAGGTAGTTACCCATAAGGATTTATCGGTGGTAGGGATCACAACGGCGAAGGGCACATGGGTGTCAGGAAAACATCGGAGAGTATCTTTAGAATCTTCTAGTGAAGCAGGCCATCATCTGGAACGAAGGGGCTCTTCGGGAGGAAGTAACTACGAGAACCTAGAGTTATAGCAAAATCATTTAATCTGAATAGAGGAAAGATCAGATTCCCAGAGTATAGACGAGGAATAAAAGATCCTAATACCACCCAATGGCGACGTGGGCCCGTAAGCCACACAACCATGTTAGTCAATCAGTTTTTCATTGACTAGACTCAACTTCGTCCAAGGAGTTGGAAAGGGGATTCCTATAGGCAGTCGGCTCTAATACCAACTTGTGACGCCCCCGATTCGTCCGTACACTAATCATACACGCAAATGTGTACGACCAAGATCAGGGACTCACGGGAAGATATCACAACACAACTCTAGACACAAATTAAAATTATACAAGCTTTATATTACAAGCCAGGGGCCTCGAGGGATCGAATACATAGCTCGATGCACAAGCGTCAACGGAAGAAACAATATCTGAGTACAGACATACGTTAAACAAGGATGCCTTAAGAAGTCTAGCACAAAAGCAACACGATCGAAGAGGCAAGGCCTCCTGCCTGGGACCTCCTAACTACTCCTGGTCTTCGGCGGCCTCCATGTAGTAGTATCCGTCAGCGGTGGAATCTAGCTCCAGGGATCCACCATCTGGTTGCAACAACCGGAAAGAAGAAAGAAGGGGGAAAAGGGGTAGCAAAGCAACCGTGAGTACTCATCGAAAGTACTCGCAAGCATCTAATCTATACTAATTATGCATTGGTATCAAATGGAAAGGCTGTATTTGTGGACTGAACTGCAGAATGCCAGAAGAGAAGGGGAAAGCCTAGCCTATCGAAGACTAGCATCTTCAAGCATCTTGCAGCATCTAAAAGAGTACAAATCAACATAATGTAAAGTAGTAGTAGTGTTATCAACCTTGGCCAGAGATCCTTTCTCGACTCCCTGCGAGAAACAAATCCCAGAGCCATACTATCCATTTTTCATCACAAGTATCCAGTTCTAGTTGTATCGATCGGGATACAACTCCAAGTGTCTGTTACCATAGGACAGGCTATCGATAGATGTTTTCTTCCCTATAGGGGTGCACCAACTTACCCACCATGCTTGATTAACTTTGGCCGGACACACTTTCCTGGGTCATGCCCGGCCTCGGCCAAACAATAGGCCGCAACCCGACCTAGGCTTAACAGAGAGGTCAGCACGCCGGATTAAACCTACGCCCCCAGGGGTCATGGTCCATCGCCCCGGGAACTCCTGCACGTTGCGAACGCGACCGATGAGTAGACCTAGCTACCTCTTTAAAAAGGCAGGTGCTTACGCAATCCAACCCGGCACGGCGCTCGGTCGCTGACGTCTATTAAGCTTCGGCTGATGCATAAGACGCAGAACGCCCATACTATGCCCACGTGATGGTTAGTGCTATCAGGCCAGAGGCCCCTCGGATCAAATATCCAAATCGTAGTGGATTAGGATCATGCGTAACAAGCAGGGACTCACGAAAGATGTGACCCCATCGCCCCGTCTTGAGGACTTGCGGCAAGGGCTAAGAATGCCCGGCCACGCCTCGAAGCTATCTTGCGGGCACTCTCCAGGTCAACCCGACTCCACATCACTCGCAATTAAGCTCGCGCGGGTACCCCTCAGGGTCGACCCGTCCTTAGTAACATGGTTCAGTGTAAAGTCATAATAACCATAGTAACTGTGTGTCTAACACCAAGGGAAACTCTGAGGAACCACCCTCGATGGATTCCACTTGATATAATCATCAAGGTGAACTTAAGAGGAACCACCCTTGAGGTTCACTCTTGAGGGGTTGCATGACAAAGTCTTATCGGAAGTGGTTAAGGAGGAAATCACCCTCGATGACCATGACCGAACAGCTACACTACAGAGATCTCATCAGGAGCGATGTATGAGGTGTCACCCTCGGCACTCGATAGTAACTCTCCAGAGTCGTACAACTAGGGGGGTGATGTGCGGTGTCGGGGCCTGGACGTCGATCATGTTGATCGAGTCATCGAACATAAAGCGGGGCAACAAGGGCAAGGTGGGGGTCACTGATGGATCACTAACCAACCTATACTAAGCAGTTTAGGATAAGCAGGTAAGGTAACAATAAGCAGGTAACAAAACAGGCTATGCATCAGAGTAGGATCATACAGAAAGCAGTAGCAGTTCTAATGCAAGCATGAGAGAATGGAATGGGCGATATCGGGATGATCAAAGGGGGGCTTGCCTGGTTGCTCAGACGAGAAGGAGGGGTCGTCGTCGACGTAGTCGATCACGGTGGCAGCATCAGTCTCGGAGTCTACCGGAGAGAAGAGGGGGAAGAAAGAGTAAATACAAAGCAAGAAAGTGCATAACAGGACAACATGCAGAGCTAGACGTGTTCTAACGCGATGCTACACGTTACCGGGGAAGGGGATAACATCTGGGAATGCTTTCTCGAAGTTTGACATTTTCGGACATACGAACTGGAGGGAAAAGGTTGCATGTTCGCTATGCTAGGGACGTGGGGCACACGAACGGACTGCGTATTGGATTCATCTCGTCGTTCTGAGCAACTTTCATATATAAAACTTTTTCATCTAAATTACAGTTAATTTTCTATGAATTTCTTAAGTTTTAGTAATTTCCTGAAATTATTATTAATTCAAAAATAAAGGTTAAAACGCTATGGGTACCCAGCCCTGTGTACACAGATTGTACACAACGGCTGATAGTGGGCCAGGGAGGGTCCAGTTAGCAGAGTTGACTCAATCAACATTTGACCGGTCAAAAGGTGAATAGTAAAGGTGGGTCCCGGCTGTCATAGACTTAGGCACTTTTAAAATAATCTATCATTTTAATTTACAGCAGGGGCCACATGTGAGCGAAAATAACTAAAAGTTAATTAGATTTATTAAATTCCTAAGTAGATTTATCTAATCTAAATAGGGGCCCCACTTATCATTTGCTAAAAGGCCAAGTTAGCATTAAACCTATACTAAACTAAACCTACTACTAGTAAACAAGGGCTGGTCGTACGTGCGGGAGTCACAGTCACCGGCTGTGCTCACAGCCTCACACACGCACACAGGCACGACGGCAAAAGCCGCCCGACGTTGGGAGGCAGGGGCCTAGGAGCAACAGCCAACAGCTAGCGCAGGGAGCGGCGGACGGCGGCGAGCGGTGCGCGGACACTAGCGGCAGCGGCGCAGCAGGCGGGAGTAGCAGCAATAAGAAGCAGAGCAAGGCAGAAGCAGCAGCGGCTCACAGGGACAAGCAGAGGCGCGGCCAGCGCGGGACAGTTGTGGGCGCGGCCGGGCGCGGGGAGGGACGAAGCCCGAGCATGGCCTAGCGCGGCAGGGAGGCGATGATAGAGGCGAGGGTCCTGATCTTTCGATGAGATGATAACTATCGATTTGGTGGAGACGACTTTGACGATCCGACTACAAACGTGCACGACGTTGCGCCTTAGCAACCGCTAAACCAATCTCCTGAGGTTACTGACGATGTTGGAAGCACGGTCAGCCTGACCACGAAGGTCTATTCCTGCAAGCAATCGAAGAACGAGCAAGAATATGATAAAGCAATCTGAATATCACAAATATATATGAAGCATTGATAATGGTGGGGATCCGAAAGCGGTCTTGGTCTGGTCGTTGGACACAAACGAAGTACACGAAGTTGCAATGGCTAACTTTTAACTAAACAAATCCCAAGGAAAAAGCTACTAGATGGATCTACTTATATAGGAGCAAGGGGTGGCGGCCAAGGAGGTGGGAGGACGTCCCAAGGCAGCCTAAAACTAACCCTAGGTCGTACAAGGCTCATGGGCCCAAGTGGAGGTGATGCAACACCTTTGGGCTTGTAGTTTGACTCGGATTCTGCTGCAACGTCAGATTGTTTCGTCCGTAACTCAACGCTCCGGACGAATTTGAAGGTGAATCCAATTGGGTTGGAAAGAGCACGAAATCTAGTTTCCAACAAAAAATGAATCACCCAATTCGGAGTCCGTATGAAAAAGTTGTTGCCGTTTTGAGTCAGGTATGTCTGTGCAGTCCGAATCTGAATCCAGAACGTGAGAGACTTGGACTCTATCTTCTCTTGGCCCAAAAGTGACGTGAGAGGACTTTTTGAACACAACATAAACTTCTCCTTTTCCCTTATTTTCATATGTGGATTGTCCCATACACCTGCAATTAGACAAAACACAAAAGTGTGTGAAATATTTTTTTCTGGATAACATAAATAGATTATTGAATAGTTTGCATTAGAAATCACCTGACAAATATGCATGTATGCAATATTTTTGGTCGTATCCAAGGTAGTCATGTCCTCATCATCCTCCCCTTTTTGAAAACAAAGCCGTCCTTGGCGTTGCTTAATCTGAAATGTGGCTAACAAAAGAGACAAGGTGTACATGTTGTATATGTATATGTCATCCAGTTTAACTTCCCTTGATTTTTGCACGTATGACACATGTATACATGAGTAACTTTCATAGTTCATAAAAACTGAAGCCAAAAAATTATCACAAGAAGTAGAAGGCATGAAAATATTAGAACTCAGTTTGCACATATAAGTGAAGCTCTTATTCATTTCAAAAGATTCGCAATGTTCATCATTAAACCATCCCAACTTTGGGGAATAAACCTTACTTGCATCAAATTTACATGCTACAACATGCTTAAGTAAGCAAACATGCAATAAGTCATTGGACACAGAATCATCACCAAGATTGGAGGCCATATCAAAATAATTAAACATTAGTTCTTTTGCATCAACAGTTAATTCTATGGGTGCACTCAAAATTGTTGATATTTCAGTTGTTTGATCACATGACGCATTCATGACAGTAATAAGATTCTCTAAAATAGGTGGTGTGCTGAAATCAACAGGTAACTCAATACATGACGCATTCAAGTTAACTAGGCATGCATCATTCTCATGTGAAGTTATATCATCAATACCTTTACTGTTACCTTGTGGCAAAGATGTAGTTGATGTAGGTACGAACGTTGACAATGTACCATACCCTTGAGATGATGCCGCGCTCATAATCTGAGGTGCAATGATGGAGGAACCCACCGGCGGTGGTGAGCATGAACTGGAATAGTAGTTGTTGTAGTCACCTAATGCATCCTCCCGTATCTGTCTCTCAAAGGTACAAGCACGGACATACATACCAGTAATGCAACGAGGAATATACTGAAATCTTGCCTGAATATCATGGTTCAAACCACCAAAAAATCTATTCATTGTATCATTCTCAGATTCTTCTATGTCACAATGATGCATATAAGATTTGAACTCTTGGTAGTAAGCATGAACAGTGTTGTTGCCTTGTTTAAATTGTTCAAATTTGTGAAGCAATTCACGACGATAATAAGGAGAGAAAAATTGTTGTCTCATTACAGCTTTCAAAACTTTCCAAGTTGTGGGTTGGTTATCAATGTTTTTCTTACAATGTACACTCCACCAAACAGAAGCAAAATCAGTAAATGCTCTAGTGGCTGCTC
This sequence comes from Triticum urartu, assembly GCF_056163025.1. NCBI lineage: Eukaryota > Viridiplantae > Streptophyta > Magnoliopsida > Poales > Poaceae > Triticum > Triticum urartu. The sequence goes on along the minus strand of NC_141874.1, from coordinate 364,666,398 downwards.
GCACTCGCTCAAGTTCAGAAAAGTCATGGTGACTAAAAACTTGTTCTACTTCAAGCTCCCAATCTAGATATGTAGTAGGATTAAATCTACCCTCAAATGACGGTAAAAAGATAACCTGACCATGTGCTTGTGTGTGTTGTCCCAACTCTCGTGATGGTGAAGATGTGTTCGTCATCCAAGAACTTCTATCTTCGGAACCTGTCATGATTAGTAGAAACAAGAAACAAAATTCAAGAATAATGTTCGTATGAACTACTAGGGTGTGGTGGTAAAGCGCTCACACTAAAGCAAATATCAATATCTTACAAGTTCTTACCAAGCAGCAGGTGGTGACAGGCAACCAACGGTGTCAAATAACTCTGAAGATTGTGTAAAGCGATTGCCAGGGGAATGTATGTACACACGGTGTAGAAATATGTGGAGCTGGGTTGGCTATATATGGTAGCAAAAGATTAGCAATAATCAATTCAGAGATGCAATGTTGAATAAACGCTCAACGACGGTACTGTGCTGGTCCTAGGCTAGACCGAACTAGAGACGCGAGCCTAGAACACTAATGAGGTCACGTCGTAGCACAACTAGCATCAATGAAGGATACTAAGTAGCTCTGGACAACAAGATATAAGTGAAGATCACAACGGCAGTAAAGATAATGATGTGAAACAACAACCAAGCAGGATATATCAACAACTTTGTCTCCAACTTTCCTCTGAAAAAAAGTTTGTGCCGATTTTTTTGATTTTTTTTCAAGAATGGTATTGACTCACGCTTTCAAACACAAAAGGAATCACTCAATTCTGAGTTGATATGAGGAGTCAAAAAATTCGAAAACTGGCCTGAAAAACTGGAATAAGCTGTGTTCATGAACTTCGGAGGGGAAAAAGACCTATTTTAGAAGCCGATTTTGAGGTGCCAAATATTGAACTAGCTTCTTCAACTATTTAGATGCGGCTCGTCGCTAGCTTTTGTTTGAGTACTCGCGGAGGCAAAACGTACTTCGTATGAGGAAGTTATGCCTATTTTACTGAACAGTGCACAAAACAGATTCCAATCCGAATTCAACTACGAGATTGAGTCTAAAAAGATCCGAATTTAGTTTTTTTTTCTTCTCTCTTTTTTTTCCTCACACTTTTTTTCTTTCTCTCCTTTTTTTCTCTGACTTTTTTTCTCTTTTTTCTTCTTTTTTTCTCCCTCTTTCCAAAACAAACTAGATAAGATGCAGATTGGATCAAGCGAAGATGTGAACGATCTCAACTATTATTATGACAATGAATGGTGGGTAGCACGTGGTGGAAATTGATGGATGGGTGGTGGACAGCTGTAACGCCCTCGATGCGGCTATAGCTCCCACGTGTCGAGGCACGACTTAGAGACATAACCGCATTGAAAGCAATGTCGCAAGTCAGGCAATCATTACAACATCCCATGTAATATATAATAAAAGGGGGAAGAACATAGTTGGCTTACACTCGCCACGTCACATCAAAGTACATAAATAACATCCATCATACAAGCACTCATGGCCCGACTACGGCGCCAAAATAGAAGAGAACCCAACATGCGACAAGGCCCTGAATCAAACCCCAACTAGGCACCACTACTAATCATCGGGAAAGGAAACATAATAACGCTGAGAGTCCTCGTCGAACTCCCACTTGAGCTCGTATTCGTCACCTGGAGCGAAATCACCTGGACCTACATCTGGAGTTATAGTATCTGTGAGCCACAGGGACTCAGCAATCTCGCACCCTCGCGATCAAGACTATTTAAGCTTATAGGAATGGATAGGGCAAATATATGTGGAGCTGCAGCAAGCGACTAGCATATGTGTGGCTAACTTATATGCAAAAGAGAGCGAGAAGAGGAGGCAAAGCACGAGCAAGAATCTAGAAGAACAACCTGCGCAAACATAACTCCAACACCGTGTCCACTTCCCGGACTCCGCCGAGAAGAGGCCATCACGGTAACACACACAGTTGATTCATTTTAATTAATTAAGGTTTGAGTTATCTACAACTGAACATTAACAAATTCCCATCTGCTCATAACCGCGGGCACGGCTTTCGAAAGTTCAATCCCTGCAGGGGAGTCCCAACTTAGCCCATGACAAGCTCTCACGGTCAACGAAGGAATAGACCTCCACCCGAGACACACCGATCAGACTCGGCAACCCGGTACAACAAGACAATTCGACAGGTTAAAACAAGACCAGCAACACCGCCCGAATGTGCCGACAAATCCCGATAGGAGCTGCACATATCTCTTTCTCAGGGCACACTCAGATAAGCAATCCGTACAACTAAAACCAGCCCTCGAGTTTCCCCGAGGTGGCGCTGCAAGGGGCTCTAGTTTGGACCAACACTCAGAGGAGCACTGGCCGGGGGGGGGGGGTAAAATAAGATGACCCTTGAGTCTGTAGAACCCAAGGGAAGGAAAAAGGCTAGGCGGCAAATGGTAAAACCAAGGTTGGGCATTGCTGGAAAAGCTTTAATCAAGGCGAACTATCAAGGGGTTCCCATTATAACCCAACCGCGTAAGGAACGCAAAAATCCGGGAACATAACACCGATATGACGGAAACTAGGGCGGTAAGAGTGGAACAAAACACTAGGCGAGAGGCCGAGCCTTCCACCCTTCACCAAGTATATAGATGAATTAAGATAACATAGCAATATAATGATATCCCAACAAGTAAACAAATGTTCCAACAAGGAACGCCTCCAATCTTCACCTGCAACTAGCAACGCTATAAGAGGGGCTGAGCAAAGCGGTAACATAGCCAATCAACGGTTTGCTATGACATGGTGGGTTAGAGGTTCAACATGGCAATTGGGAGGCTGACAAGCAAATGGTAGGCATCGTAGCATTGGCAAAGTAAGAGCGAGCAAACTAGCATAGCAAAGATAGTAGTGATTTCGAGGGTATGATCATCTTGCCTGCACAGTTGTCAGAGTTGACTGGATCCTCACAAGCAAACTCAACGGGCTCCTCAGTAGCGAACTCGTCTCCCGGATCTACCCAAACAAGACAAACAAGCAACAAGGATACAATCAACCACGTGCAAGACCAAGCAATATGATGAAATGATGATATGCTATATGGAATGCGATGCGGAATGCAAAATGCAAGATATGACAGGAAATGCATGAACCTGGCCTCAACTTGGAATTCCAAGGGTGCCACTGGATAGAGGGGATGAACTCGCTTGAAAACGATATAAAGATCATTGGAATCGGAGTTACGGTTTGGAAATGGCAAGCGTTTTAAGATATGACACCGGTCTGCGATTTACAGCAAGTAGGCATCTAAATGCAACGAAATGAACATGCTACAGCCACCAAACAAGACAACAAAATACATGGCAGGGATGCACACAAGATGCTTATCAAAAGACTAGCACTGAGCCACGGCCAATTCATCCATTATGAGGTTCAAACAAGCATGGCAAAAACGCAAATGCAAAACAGATTCCAGACTTAGTGAAATTAACACTAGTCTGAAATTTCAGATCACGAAGCCCTCTTCGGAGCAGCAAAACAATATGATACATGACCTGAACATGAAAAGTAAGAACATGGCATGGAGCTACTCAACAAGCTTAACAAAAGACCCAAAGTGTCCTGGGGCCAAAAGGGTTCACAAAATATATTAACGGGCACACGAACATAGCTAAAACACAATCAGTTTTCAGACTTAGTGAAAACTGAGACATGCTGAAATATAACTCACGAAGGCATGTAAACGAGCTCGATGCACTCACCAAGGTGCAAGTCACAGAAAGGCAAGCATACATCTATTAAGAAGGCACAAAGTACAAGCTATACATGGCAAGAACAATGGCATAGCATGCACGGATCAACTACAACAACGCCGGCAAAAGCGCAAACGAGTTGACGATCTGCCCAGATTCACCACGAAGCAAAAGTAGAGCTCGATTGACTCAAGATATGGTGCTCCATAATTCCAAACAAAGACATGGATGGATAGAGCATAACATGAATAACAAAAGTCCCTTACTGATCATCCTCAAAAGAGGCACGGATCACTAGGAAACAAGCTGAACATATGGCATCATGAACTAAAATATCCCAGACTTAGTGAAAACAACTAAGTCCCTGAAAACAGATTTACCGGGTGCCTCACTTTGCAAGCTTGCACAAGTCACCACACACATCCTAAAAATGCATGGGTTGCACCACTGGAAAGAAGACAAAATGCTTAACAAAACATATGAAGTACTCACAGGCATAGCATGCACACAATAATCATGGAAAAAATGACAAAAGTCTAAGATGAACTAGCAGATCTGACAATTAACTCACGTAGCCTCCTTCTAACAGCATTTAGGGCATCAAGATGAACTCAAATGAAAATGATGCAATGGAATGAAATGATATACTCGTCGAGGCGAAGATTTTGATATATCATATGTCCAAAACGGAGCTACGGATGCAAAGTTACGGGCGGTCAAAGTAGGCATAAAAATCTGGAATGAGAGGGAAAAAGTCAACCGAGGAGAAGTTTGGATCTAGATCTGGCGCGTTTCCCGAGGAGTTCGCCGGAGTTGAGCTCGAGCTGGCCGGAGTTGGAGCCCACGGGGAGAGGCCGGGGCGGCGTGGTGCGGCGAGGGGGAGGCTGGGGCGTGGTGCGGCGGCGCCGGCGGGCGCGGACGGCGGCGGTGGCCCGCCGGAGCGGCGCGGGCGGCGATGGTGCGGCGAGGGGGCGAGGCGGCGGCCGGTCACCGGAGTTGGCACGGCGGCGGGGCGGTCGGGCTCGAAGACGAAGGCGGCGGGGCGCGGGTGCTGGGCGGCGGCGGCTCCGGGCCGGGAGGGCCCCGCACGGGCCTGCGGGCCGGCGGCGATGTGGGCACCGCCCGGGGACAGATGGCAGGACGGGAGTGGCTGGGCACGACGGGGCAGACGTTGTCCGGTACGCACCGGACACGTCCGTCGGCGGCAGATCTGAATCTTTTTTTTTAGGGTTTGGACGAGCGAGACGAGATCCGAAAAATGGAGGGGGTATATATAGGCATAGAGGGAGCTAGGAGACTCCAAATGAGGTGCGGTTTTTGGCCACGCGATCGTGATCGAACGCTCTAGGACATGGAGCAGAGTTTGGTGGGTTTTGGGTCAAATTGGAGGGGTGTTGGGCTGCAACACACACGAGGCCTTTTCGGTACCTCGGTTAACCGTTGGAGTATCAAACGAAGTCCAAATGATACGAAACTTGACAGGCGGTCTACCGGTAGTAAACCAAGGCCGCATGACAAGTCTCGGTCCAATCCTGAAATGTTTAATCCCCACACACGAAAGAAAGCTAGAAATGACCACCGGAGGAGAACGAAGCGCCGGAATGCAAAACGGGCAACGGAGAAAATGCTCGGATGCATGAGACGAACACGTATGCAAATGCAATGCACATGATGACATGATATGAGATGCAAGAAAACAAAAACAACACACGGAGACAAAGACCCGAACCCGAGAAATAAATATAACTTAACGCCGGAAACGGCAAGAGTTGGAGTACAAATTGGGAAAGTCGTATCTGGGGCGTTACAACAGCGGAAGAGATAATGATGCAGCGGTGGCGTGACTAATGTGAACAGAACTCGAAACTCTAAACGAACTAGACACTAAGACCAGCAACTCGACACGACGATGCAACCGATAATTCAACTATGCAAGCAATGAAAAGAAAATTGCAAAGGCTTAGACTGGCTTGGACCAAGGATGAATAGATCTAACTCTTTTTTGTGGCTTTTTCTTGGACAATAGGTAAGAAAATAAATCTAATCTAGGAAAACTGGAAATTCTCACCAAGCAACCTGAAAACTGATACCACTTGATAGAGGCGAGGGTCCCGATCTTTCGATGAGATGATAACTATCTATTTGGTGGAGACGACTTTGACGATCCGACTACAAACGTGCACGACGTTGCGCCTTAGCAACCGCTAAACCAATCTCCTGAGGTTACTGACGATGTTGGAAGCACGGTCAGCCTGACCACGAAGGTCTATTCCTGCAAGCAATCGAAGAACGAGCAAGAATATGATAAAGCAATCTGAATATCACAAATATATATGAAGCATTGATAATGGTGGGGATCCGGAAGCGGTCTTGGTCTGGTCGTTGGACACAAACGAAGTACACGAAGTTGCAATGGCTAACTTTTAACTAAACAAATCCCAAGGAAAAAGCTACTAGATGGATCTACTTATATAGGAGCAAGGGATGGCGGCCAAGGAGGTGGGAGGACGTCCCAAGGCAGCCTAAAACTAACCCTAGGTCGTACAAGGCTCATGGGCCCAAGTGGAGGTGATGCAACACCTTTGGGCTTGTAGTTTGACTCGGATTCTGCTGCAACGTCAGATTGTTTCGTCCGTAACTCAACGCTCCGGACGAATTTGAAGGTGAATCCAATTGGGTTGGAAAGAGCACGAAATCTAGTTTCCAACAAAAAACGAATCACCCAATTCGGAGTCCGTATGAAAAAGTTGTTGCCGTTTTGAGTCAGGTATGTCTGTGCAGTCCGAATCTGAATCCAGAACGTGAGAGACTTGGACTCTATCTTCTCTTGGCCCAAAAGTGACGTGAGAGGACTTTTGAACACAACATAAACTTCTCCTTTTCCCTTATCTTCATATGTGGATTGTCCCATACACCTGCAATTAGACAAAACACAAAAGTGTGTGAAGTATTTTTTTCTGGATAACATAAATAGATTATTGAATAGTTTGCATTAGAAATCACCTGACAAATATGCATGTATGCAATATTTTTGGTCGTATCCAAGGTAGTCATGTCCTCATCGGGCGAGGCGCGGACACGGGGTGGCCACGACGCGGGGGTTGGGGCAGACGCGAGTTGCACGGACACTGGCCGTGACGGACGACGGCTATGGCTACGAGCGGGGGATGTACTGGCGCGATGGATCGAGACCGGGCCGAGGGGGAAACAGGGAAGAAGCTGACGGCGAATCTGTAGAGGAGGGCAACGGGCTCGGGGAAGGGTCGTAGGTAGCGGATCGAGTGGAGAGGCGACGACGTCCGCGGCGGAGAAGGTCGCCGATGGCGATGGTTCGAAGGCGTCCCGGCTTGGGATGGTCCCTAGGACGGACGTAGACGCCCGTCGTGGACCTCCTGGACGTGCTCCCGCACGCCGGAGACAACCGTGGTCGCGACGCTTCACGGCGACGTGCTTCGATGTGCCATGGCTATCTCTAATCAGAGAAGGGAGAGGGTGAGGGAGTGAAGGGGGTTCGACCTAGGGTTTCAGGGGGAGGAATCCTGGCGTCTTATAGGGCGTCGAGGAGGGCGGGATGGCCGCCACGCAGCCCAGGGCGCGGCCATGGCATGCAAATGACTGCCATTACCCCCCCTCTGCTTGTGTAGCAAGGAGGGAGACAAGTGGGAGGGGGAGTGGCCTGGGCCTCCCTGTACTTTGCATTTGGGCCCAAGTGTACAGTGCATATTCTAACTCTTTTCTTTTTCCCTTTTATTTATTTAACACACTTGGTCTTTTATTAAACTTAGCAACTAAATGACTTTTGGTTAAATGTGTAAAGTGGCACATAAATAATAGGCAATATAATGGAGAGGTTACAAAGTTTGAGATCAATTTGGAAAGTATACATTTTAGTTTATTTTGAAAAGACCATTTTATTTGTTGTTGGAGCATTTATTAATTTCCTAAGATCGTTTGGTGAGGCGAATGATGTTAGCCACAACATTACAATGATCAGGGGGAAATATAGAATAATTTGAACATTTTATTTTTGACATTTGAAAACTTTTAAAGTTGGACTTGATTTTAAATTTTGAATTTGAACGGAGTTTGAATCGACGCGAGTTTAACAATAGTAATCGTGGTGATGTGGCATCATTAGCAGAGGGTTACTGTAGCTTAATTATCCATGCGTCATAGACCTGTCAGCAGGGAGATGCACATCGAGGTTGAAATCTACTCCCTCCCTTTGTTAGGTTATATCACAGAAGTCTTAAAAACTGGATTACTAACGTAAGATTGGTGGACTCCGCAAGGATTAATACATTAATTATAGGGTCTCTCGCTGGTAGTAATAATCCCAAAATCTAGTACTGTATTACTCATAGTCCCTCTTAATTTATATTGAAACGATCATCCATGCAAATCCAACATTTTTTTAATTATAGCCAATTAGCCATGCTAGCCCAATTCCATTTAATACCTCTGTTCCCTCTGTTCCTTGGTTCTTGATGTGGCTTGCCGATTTCCAAGCAATTTACAAATGTATATAAATTGATGTATTCTTGTGCAAAGAATCGAGGTGGGACTAATTAATTAAATAATTAACCTATTTTGTAGCAGAAGCACTGCTTCTAGACGTATTAACCCCAGGCAACTACACACCCCAGATGGAAGCAACTAACACCCAATCTTCATGCAATTATTTGCTATCTTTTTAGCAACAACCAAGGGAAGCACATGCAAAGCAGTGAGGAGACAAAAATCTCATAGACAAAACTTACATTTAGCAACCCAGGCAACTAAACACACCAGATGCAAGCAACAAAACACCAAATAAGAACAATTTTTTTGTTACAGAACTACCAGCAGGCAATCAAATATGCTATCCTAAATTTATGCTCACTGCTTTTAGATGTATTAACCCCAACCAACTACACACACCAAAGGAAGCAACTAGCACCCCAATCTTCAGGAATTGTTTTGCTATCTTCTAGCGACAACCAAGGGGGAAGCACATACAAAACATTGATAGTCACTGGAGAACACCAGGCAAAAACAAGACTGTCCATGAGATTTTTTGTCTGATGAACGCTTACATTTGGTAACCCAAGAAACTTAAACACACTACAAGCAACAAAACACCAAATGCCAAGGCAATTTTTTGTGCAGGGCAACCAAACTACTTTTCTTAACAACACATACTTGTTGTCAAGTTATAGTTATGAATGTTCATTAGGAACAACTTCTCTTCTAGGGGTTGTTGTGATCGCAAATATTTAGTCAAAGACGGTTTGTCAACTAACGGATGGTTGTGCTCACCAATGAAATAAGTGACCTCCCACCGTCCATCAATGAATTTTACTATCATCTTGGCTTTGCACCCTATCTGTATTATCTTCTCTCTTTTTCGCTTCTTCCTCCTCCTCTTCTTCTTCTTCTTCTTCTTATTCTTCTTCTTATTCTTCTTATTTTGTTCATTAGCATCATTACCAAATATAGTGACATTGTCTTCTCCATCATCATCTACACCTTCAAATGGATCTTCAAGCAATTCAATGCTAGGTGCAGTCTTCAAGCAATTCAATGCTAGGTGCAAACAAATTGGTACTTCTCCATTTGGCCAGTAACTAAAGACCTTCTTGAAGTATTCATTTTAACTGAAAAACCCATATGCAATGCATAGGCATTATACTGTTCTCTAGCGCCTTGCAAAGTGTCAAACCTCAGACCCAACGAAGGCTCTTTTGGTTCAGACTGTGCTTCATCATCGTTATCAGCACCTCTCGCCGCACCCTCATGCCCAATAGTACCCCTGTTGAACCCAACGTATCTGTCTCATCAAGGGTGTGCTCTTCTGTCTGCATTGCTTGCACACTAGGGTTAGCAACATTTCGCGTGACAAAAGGGTTTGGAGATTCTGCCACAAACTCATTGTTCTCTGCCTCACCCCCATGGGTGGTAGGTTGTGTGCAATACATGGGATCAACATTTCCACTCCAACATTGGGTGGCAACTCATCATTAAGGTCATCTTGCAATTCATTAAGGTCGATCATCTCCTGCTTCATAATTGGTCAAAAATTGAAAAAACACACAAGTTACAAGTTTTTGACAAAGTTGAAATGTTGCACTGTCAACCAAACAATAATTCATAGAACAAGAGGAAAGCAACTACTAAACAAATATATAACAAGAATCTAGTAATATCAGCCAACAAAACCAAACTACAAAAAATGTATATTTTCATAGTTGCATGCAACAATCAACATAGCAGACTATAACTTTGTCTTCTTTTTTGTTTTTCCAGGGGGATAAATCAGGGTCAGAAAAAGCAATAACAGATGATGCGACGCAATCTTATTTTCTAAAGTGCAGGTGATAAGAGGAGCACAAAAGTGGCAATTTCCTTGCCTTTTATTTTCACAAGGATTGAAAAATGATGTAAGATTGCACTAGCAGTAGCAGTATTAGTAGTAGTGAAAGTGCTAGTTATCGACTAGAGGGGGGTGAATAGGCGATTTTTATGGAAGTCTTCAAAACACGGGGGCTTTGAAGACAAACTGTAGAAATGAACCTATTGATATGCAGCGGAAGGTAGACTACACTAGACAAGCCATAGTCAAGTAAGCAATGAAGTGAAAGCACGAAGTCTATCAACAGCTAGGTAGTATGGATCAAGATGGAAGAAAGTATGAAACCAATCAACAATAGTATTCACATAGTGAAGTCAATCATATCATGCAATCAGGCAATGACTTCACGAAGACAAACTGTAAGTAAGGAGAGAGGTAAGGATAGAACCAGTTGCTTGGTGAGGGCAGGTACTTGTTGGACCAGTTCCAGTTGCTGTGACAACTGTACGTCTGGTTAGGGAGGCTGAGATTCAACTCAGAAGACCGCGTCTTCACCTTATTCCCCTTGAGCTAAGGACACACAGTCCTCGCCCAATCACTCTGGTAAGCCTTCAAGGTAAACTTCCAAACCTTCACAGACTTCGTTCACCGGCGATCCACAATGACTCTTGGATTCTCAGAACGCGACGCCTAACCGGCTGGAGGATTCACAGTCCTCAAGTGTAATAAGTCTTTAGATCACGCAGGCAGAAAGACTTCAGTGTTTAGGGCTTTGTCCTCGCAAGGATTTCTCTCTCAAAGGCTTCGAGGTGGGTTGCTCTCAAACGACAAAAGCCGTGCACTAACTCTGAGCAGCCACCAATTTATGGTATAGGGGGTGGGCTATTTATAGCCACTAGGCAACCCGACCTAATATGTCTGAAATGACCCTGGGTCACTAGGGAACTGACACGTGTCTAACGGTCAGATTTCAAACACACGCGACAGCTTGACTTGGGCTACAAGTCAAGCTGACTTATCCAGCTCTGGATAAGATTTGCTCTCATTGTCTTCGCTCGAAGACATAGGATTTGTTTGAGCATCACTTCAGTCACTCTGACTTTTTTCACTTAGACCCCACTTAACAGTACGGTGGTTCCTATGACTCAACAAAGAAGAAAAGGAAACTACGAAACAACTATGTTTTCGCAATCCATAGTCTTCATACGATGTCTTCTCATGTCATAGTCTTCAATGTGAAACTCTTCATAGACCACCATTGTCTTCAATGTCTTCACACATTTTTAGGGGTCATCTCCGGTAGGTAAAGCGAATCAATGAGGGACTACTACCTGTGTTATCCTGCAATTCTCACAAACACGTTAGTCCCTCAACCAGATTTGTCGTCAATACTCCAAAACCAACTAGGGGTGGCACTAGATGCACTTACAATCTCCCCCTTTTTGGTGATTGATGACAAACTGGTTGAAGTTTTCAACGGGGATAAAAGTATGTGAAATTGTAAAGGATTAAGGTATTGTCTTCATAAGTAGCAAAAGGCTCCCCCTGAAGATGTGCATATATAAGTATTTTATGTTTGAATGCAAATGCACATGGCAGGTTGTACTTGTGGAGATCCTCTTCAACTTATGAAGGCAATTCATCATGCATGAAAAAATATAACAAAGATAATGACATGCATAATGATAAATGGACGTCTACAAAATGACTTCGTGCGGAACTTATCATCGCACATGCGGAATTTATCATCGCATCACATAGTTGACAGAAAAGGTAGTAGACGGCCATCAAGTTTAAGTGTTACAAATCAAAAGAACCAAATGTATCGAAAGCGAGAGTTGTAAGCACTTGGCAAAAGTATAGCAACCACCCTTATGGACCCGCTTGAAGACTATCAACCCATATGCTTCTCCCCCTTTTGTCAGTGAGGACCAAAAAGGTTTGAAGACATAGAGCTTTCTACTCGTTCCCATGAGGAGTAGGCAAAGCAGCAGGGTCATTGTTGAGGTCTGGTGGTGCAGAAGAACTTGGTGCGGTGTCGATTTGAGGCGAAGTTGAGGTTGGGCAAGTAGCACCATCTTCGTCATCAATAACTCTGGCATTGACAGTTGCCGTTGAGGATGAGTAGTCAGAGTCTTCAAGTGAGGGATTCCGACGCATGTGAGCATTCCTGGGAGGAGTGGAATCAAGCTTGAATCTCTCAGCAAAGCCATCTTGTTGGAGATCATCTTCAGAGCTCAGCAATGTCAGACTCTTCCACGACCACCGACAGGTTTCATGAGTGAAAAATGCATTCTTGGTGGCAAGGTTGCGAATGCGATTGACATCCACCAAGAGACTATGCATCTGACGCTTGAGCCAGTCATGATTCTTATCCTGTTTTTGATGCAGGGCGACGAGAAGCTCTCGGTCATTAAGAACACGAGATCGCTTCCGAGGCCTTTGGGCAATTGTGCTTTCGGTGGCTTCAGTATGGGCACGAGGGCACGTGTATTTCCAGCCAAAGGATAAACACGAGTTGCAGCAAGAACTCCTTCAATGGGTTGAGTGAAACTTTGACGATCGACGTTGTGAAGATAAATTGGCTCCTTGGCAGGTTCTGGGTATATGGCTTCGACAGACAGATCAACCTCTGGCAGGAAGACGAGATGATTGCGCGCAGAGGGTTGATAGTTGACCAAGGAGTGAAGCTTGATCAGGCGCATTACCCATGGAGCATAAAACTTCAGACCAAATATGTTAGAGCCAGATGCAGCCAATTGCCTGATGAAGAAGTCTTGAGCATTGAAGCTGATGCCATTGAAGATATAGAAAACCAATGTCTTCATTGCTCCTTCAAGCTTCGCTGCAGGAGAATGTCCTTTGACAGGCCAGAGAGTTCGCCTGATAATATGATAAATAGTGCGGGGCAGATACTCTAGGTCTTCAACAAAGAACTCCTTTGGATATTCAGCGTCTTGTGGCAGTGGCTTCATCATGCTCAGTATTTGGCTCATGTTTGGCTCTGGCTTCTGGAAGATGCTCTCCAAAGCATTTTGGTGCAGCTGACAACCTGGTTAATAGTGTTCACTAGGAGTGGGCAGGGCAGTAAGCTCAATGATATCTTGGGCTTTGGCTTCATGGTGTACCTCGCCTGTCATCCACTCAAGGACCCAAGTCTTTGGATCCCTGTAGTAGCAGCGAATGGGGAGAGTTGCATAGAATTGCAGCAGAAGCTCTTCATTCCAATGCTCTTTATCGGTCACAAACTGTAGAAGGCCAGCATCTCTGAAGCAGTCAAGGGATTCTTCTAGGCAGGGCATGCCAGCCATGGCTTCGCAGTCTAGACGCATATGAGGAAAAATGCGCCCCCTAATTGTATAGTATGCAGGAATAGTAACTGCGCTGCTGATAACTCCAGAACCTATCAGATGATATTCTTGGCTTGGAATATGGGTTCTTGGTGCTACCAAAGAAGGTGTTGTGTGCTATGAAGCCATTCACATAAACGATCCTGGTGAAGTTGCAGTACCTGGAAACCTTGGCAGCCTTGGATTTGGCTTCTGGACCTGAGGCCGGTGCTCCACATGATAGTCAAACTGTGGTCCGGGAGCAGGCGGAGGAACCAGAATGGGCCAGCGGACGGTGGCAAGTTGACCTTGATAGAATGCTTGCTCAATGGTGTGAGGTCTTGGAGGTGGTACAGGAGCAGAGGCATTGACATGGGCTTCGAGCTGCACAATGGCTTCAGGTGCAATATTGGCTTCAGGAGTCACATTCACTTCAGGCGCCACATTAACTTCAGGCGCCACATTTGCTTCAGTCATGACAACGTCATTGGCTTCAGTGTTGTTGTCTGTGGCCGCTTCATCATTTTCAACCTCCACTTGAGTAGCTAGAGGGTCTGGCACAGACTCTTCTCCTCGAGAACAATTTCTTCATTGGTAGGGGGTGTGGCAACTTGCTCTTCTGCTTGACAGGGTTCTGGTGGTTCTTGTTGATCATCGGCTGATGCAGTCGGAATGTCTTCAGCAGCTTTTGCTTCGGACTCAGAGACATTCACAGTTGGAGTGGCGTCAGGGAACACTTGTCGTGCCACTGAGTTATGTTGCTCTTCTCCTTCTGGAATGCTCGACAGAGTGACTTGTGGCCTTGGTCCTTTGCGAAGCCTGCGGAGTGCGGGCGACACCTTTGGAGAGGGAGTCGGCTGGACCACAAAGTCATCATCTTCAAGCACCAGAGTGGTGGCTTGAGGTGGGGGAGTACTTGGAGAGTCTTGAGGGCGATCATCCCATGAATTGGCATCAGAGGACGACCAATGCTGATGAGTTCGATGTTCCTGAGAACAGGCGATGATACCATTTGGTGCTCAATCTGAGGAAGGACTTCATCATCTTCTACATTGTCGTGATGACCAATGTCTTCAGCTTCAGGAGCTGGAATATCTTCAGCTTCAGGAGCCTCTGTGGAAGCAGGCTCATGAACTATTAACTGACGCTCTCGGTGTTCGGACGCAGGATGAGCAACTGAGATTGGCTCGACGACAAGGGGCTCCGTGGGAGTAGCCCGATCTTTCTTCTTTGTCTTCCTCTTCTTGGTCGGTGGAGCATCGTCAGTGGTGTTCTTGGTCTTGTGCTTTCGGGCTTCGACTTCAGCTGCCCTTATTTTCTTGAGTTCTGAAGCAGTTGTGGGGACCTTAGGCTTCGATCCTGTCATACTGGCAGGGAAGTCAATGCGAGGTTCTTCCTGCCTTGATGCTTCAGCTTGGGCCACAACAGGCTTCTTCTTCTTCTTGGCAGCCATTCTGGGGTCGATGCCAGGGTGCCCCAGTGCCTTACACTTCTCAGCCTCATTGTGTGATTGCACACTTTTCTCAGCAAAATACTTCATTCTCTCTCTTGAACCTTTTGCTTCCTGGCGTTTCTGGTGAAACTGCTCCTTGAGCTCATGCAGCGTCTGCTTGAAGCTTTGAACATCAGCCACGCTGAGGTTTGCCATGTTCCTCTTGAACTGATCTTTCTCATAATCAATCTTGTTCTTCAGTTCAACAATCTTATGAGCCAGAGCCAGCTTAGTAGCAATGGTACTATGGAAAGAGACACTGATGCCAATTGGAAGCTCAAGGTCATCGAGGTTGATGCTGGGGTTTTCAAACCATTCATCAATGAAGTTGTTCAAGATATCCACATCAAATAGAGGTAGATCATTGAAGATCTCCACCTCTTCCTTGCTCTTTATCAACAGCTCAAGATGCGAGAGAGATCTTCAGACTGCACACTGGCTTCAGGAGGTGCTGTGGCCAGAGGCTACGCACGTGAAGCTTTTGGTATAGTGGAGGGCTTTGAAGCCTTCGACTTCTTCTCCTTCTATGGCCTTGGTGGAGCTGGCGCTTCATTAGTGTCAGCGTCATTCTCAGAGTGCTCCACGGCGGCCCCCTGAACAACAATGTGAGTGAGGAGACCATCGAGGTTGTAGAAAGTCCCGATGATATTGGGTTCGGCATCACGAGTGCCATTAGCCCGAGGAGCAGATGGACCAGGGTTGAAGTCGAGTCCAAGGTCCTTCTTGTTTTTCTTGGCAGAATCCTTTGCAAACTAAAAGTTGCGCTTGAATAGATTGTCTTCACGACACCATAACAGAGACGATGGGTCGGCATTAGCAGGCTGAGGTCCACGGACCATGCAAGGGTAGAAGCCTTGAGCAATGGCTTCGGACTTGGACTTGGGTTGAAGATTTTGTATAAGATATCTCCCCAAGGTCGTTTGATGGCATTCTTCTCAGCATACTCAGCAGTGACGAATCTGTATCTGTACCATTCCTCTGCCCAATATCTCCGAATCCACTGGATTCGAGTCTTGCCTTCACCATAGATTTCTTCTGGGTTAGTCTTGTACATTTCATACAGATCAGGTGGCAAATCTTTGGATGTATTCCCACGGTGCTATCTGCCGCCCTTCCTGACTGATTTCTCTGTCGCCATGAAGTTCAGACTGAATGGCTTCAGAACTTGCGAAGGCTTCTATCTGTTGGTCAGACAGGAACTGTCTTCAGGAGAATTGATGTGACGCTGTAAGAACTCTGCAAATGAATGCAGACTATGAGAACCAAGGGATTCTCCCATGGACATGTACCTGTGACAGCATTAGAGATGCGAGGGAAGGGGAAGAGGTCATATGCATTCTCAGAAGATTTTGAAGATAAATCAGTTTGAAGACATTGACCTCATAGCGCGAAGACATTCACTTATATGATGAGAGTTAGTTCCAGATTTGTACGAATCCAAGAATAAGTACAAGTGAGGAATCTAACTGTGTGTGAAGCATAAGTGAATATACTAGGCATGTTATGAGATGCGGAACATGATAGATCCAAATTTGTAGGGACAGAAACCACTTGTGGTTGAAAAGGATGGATCTATCAGACCAAAAAGACAGTAAAAAGGAGGTTTTATTTACCACTTGAAGAACTGCTAGACGGAGGAGAGAGGAAGCCGAGCAGTTCGATCTTCCGTGCCCTAACTTGGCGACGGAGGACACCTACGGCGACGGCGGAGGAGACGAGGTCCACGGCCGGCGTGAGGACGGCATCGGTGAGGTTGGGGCAGCTAAGCGCTTCGTCGCCGGCGTCGTCGAGAGCTAGCAGTGGTGCTAGGGTTTGTGGAGAGCTGGAAGAAAAGATAATGAATGCGGTGTAGTGTATATTTATAGGGACAGGGACGGCACAACGATATTACGCAGGTGCCCCTGGCGGTTCACATCTGAGGGACACGTGGCGAACATGCAACACATTGGAAGTTGTTCCATGTTCCCACACATGCCTGGATTGTCGGGTGGTCGTTCCCGCTTCTCCGGTTTTCAGGCAAAAGAGATATAGCATTAAAACAGATTCAATTTTGTCTTCGTGTCTTCTGCTGACAAGGACTCAGAGAAGACAATCGACAGATTCAATAGAATGCATATGATTTGGATAGATAGAATCTGAAGTAGAAGCATATAGGGGGTTAGGGTCCGATCACATCCACTTAGGTCAAAAGAGTCAAACATGAAGACATAGCTATAAGTGAATGATGTAGAGGACATAACACTAATATAAGTATAGACCAATATGATACCAAATCAACATTGTGAAGATAAACACGAAGACGAATCAATGTTGAAGACAAACCAAATGCGAAGACTATGCAAATGAGACGTCAAATGAAAACACTTCAAATAAGAGTTCGGTGGTGGCGTTACCCACCGTATAGGAAGTATTAGACCCAGACACGACACACAATTATCATGGCGCTCCAAAGTCAATTTCCGCATTAATGTATTCACATTTAGAGTGTATGTCTTCATTGTTTGAAGATATACGTTACTTTTTGTGTTGCACATCTAAGTCATCACATGCATAAGCGTTAGGATGTGTGTCCAATTACAGGACATTCGAGGATTCTAAGATATTTAGCTCACACCGCAACTTGCATAACCTTTTCTCATCCAAGGGCTTTGTGAAGGTATCTGCCAATTGCTCTTTAGTGTTGACGTGAATGATACCAATATCTTCCTTCATGACATGATCTCTGAGAAAGTGATGACAGGTCTGAATGTGCTTTGCCTTCGAATGCTGAACTGGGTTGTTGGCAATCTTGATGGCGCTTTCATTGTCGCAGTAGAGTGGCACATGCTTCAGATGGATGCCGTAGTCCTTGAGAGTTTGCTTCATCCACAGAAGCTGAGCATAGCAAGATCCAGCAGCAATGTAGTCAGATTTAGCAGTGGAGAGAGATACATAGTTCTGCTTCTTTGAAGGCCAACAGACCAGAGATCGTCCAAGAAAGTGACATGTTCCTGATGTAGACTTGCGATCAACCTTGTCACCAGCATAATCAGCATCTGAGAATTCAATTAGATCAAACTCTGAGCCCTTTGGATACCATAATCCTAGTATTGGGGTGTGAGCCAAATATCGAAGAATTCGCTTCACAGCTAAGTGATGCGATTCCTTTGGTGCCGCTTGGAATCGGGCACACATGCAAACGCTAAGCATGATATCTGGACTAGATGCACACAAATAGAGTGAAGAACCAATCATGGAGCGGCATACCTTTCGATTGAACTCTTTACCATTGTCGTCGGGACCCAGGTGACTTTTGGTTGGCATTGGCATCGTGTATCCCTTGCAGTCTTGCATTCCAAACTTCTTCAGGCAGTCTTTGAGGTATTTCTCTTGAGATATGAAGATGTTGTTGCTTTGCTGACGGATTTGAAGACCAAGAAAGAACTTCAGCTCACCCATCATGGACATCTGATATTGCTCTTGCATCATGTTTCCAAACTCATCACTTTATCTTTCGTTAGTGTAGCCGAAGATAATGTCATCCACATAGATCTGGCACACAAGTAGTTCACCATCGTATGTCTTCGTGAAGAGAGTGGGATCCGTGGAACCAGGTTTGAAGCTTTTGCTCTTCAGGAAGTCTTTGAGTGTGTCATACCAAGCACGAGGGGCTTGTTTGTGGCCATATAGTGCCTTGTTCAGCTTGTAAACCATGTCAGGATGTTTTGGATCTTCAAAGCTAGGCGGTTTTGCAACATACACTTCTTCTTCAATCCTGCCATTGAGAAAGGCACTCTTCACATCCATTTGATACAGGAGGATGTTGTGGTGGTTGGCATAGGCTAGCAGAATGCGAATGGCTTCAAGCCTAGCCACTGGAGCGAATGTTTCATCGAAGTCAATTCCTTCAACTTGAGTATATCCTTGAGCAACAAAACGAGCCTTGTTTCTGACAACTTGACCATGCTCATCTTGTTTGTTGCGATAGATCCATTTTGTGCCTATGATATTGTGCTTGCGAGGATCAGGACGCTTGACCAATTCCCACACATTGTTCAGTTCAAACTGTTGAAGCTCTTCTTGCATAGCTTGAATCCACTCAGGTTCCATGAAGGCTTCAGCAACTTTCTTGGGTTCAGATATAGAGACGAATGCAAAGTGCCCACAGAAATTTTCCAGTTGCGTTGCTCTTGAACAAGTAAGGGGACCAGGTGCATTGATGCTATCAATTATCTTCTCAATCTATACTTCATTTGCAACATGAGGATGAACTGGACGAAGATTTTGCTCTTGCTGATCATTGTTTTCATCTTCAGCATTGGCTTCAAGCTGAGCAGAGTCTTCAGGTTGATTTGGTGCAGAAATGATAAGTTCCTCTTCAGCTTGTGCCTCTGAAGGTATGATTTCTCCAGTACCCATAAGCTTGATGGATTCACTAGGTGGAACTTCATCTAGCACATTTGGCAGATGCTCTCTTTGCGAGCCGTTAGTCTCATCGAACCGCACATCCACAGTTTCAACCACTTTATAGTGAAAGAGGTTGAAGACTCTGTAGGAGTGTGAATCCTTTCCGTAACCAAGCATAAAACATTCATGTGCTTTCGGTGCAAATTTTGAAGTGTGATGTGGAACCTTGATCCAGCACCTGGCACCAAATACACTGAAGTAGCTCACGTTTGGCTTCTTACCAGTCAGTAGCTCATATGATGTCTTCTTTAGAAGCTTGTGAAGATAAACGCGGTTGATGACATGGCATGCAGTATCAGTAGCTTCAGGCCAGAACTTCCTTGGAGTCTTGTACTCATCAAGCATCGTTCGAGCCATCTCAATGAGTGTTCTGTTCTTGCGCTTCACGATGCCATTCTGCTGAGGTGTGTATGGAGCTGAGAATTCATGAGTGATGCCCAATGTATCAAGATAAGTGTCGAGGCCGGTGTTATTGAACTCCGTGCCGTTGTCACTTCTTATGTGCTTGATCTTGATGCTATAGTTCGTCATGGCATGATTTGCGAATCTTCTGAAGACATCCTGCACTTCAGTCTTGTAGAGAATTATATGCACCCAGGTATATCTAGAGTAGTCATCAACAATAACGAAGCCATAGAGACAAGCAGTAGTAGTAAGAGTGGTGTAATGAGTAGGGCCGAATAGGTCCATGTGAAGCAGCTCGAAGGGACGTGATGTAGTCATGATTGTCTTCGAAGGATGCTTGGCCCTAGTCATCTTCCCAGCTCGCAGGCACCGCACAGATGATCCTTTTTGAACTTGACGCCCTCGATGCCTACGACATCCTTCTTCTTTGCGAGAGTGTACAAGTTCCTCATGCCAGCAAGCCCTAGCCTCCGATGCCAGAGCCAGCACTCTAAAGCTTTTGCTAGAAGACATACTGCCAACTGTGGTCCTGCCGAGAAATCTACCATGTACAGATCACCTTTTCGGTACCCTTCAAAGACTAGAGATTTGTCAGATTCCATTAGAACAAGGCAATGATATTTTCCAAATATCACAATCATGTTCAAGTCACAAAGCATTGAGACAGACATTAAGTTGAAACCAAGGGATTCAACAAGCATCACTTTATCCATGTGCTCCTCCTTTGAGATTGCAACTCTACCTAGACCCAATACCTTGCTTTTACCAGTGTCAGCAAATGTGATATGACTCTTATCAGATGGACGTAAGGTTGAGTCCATGAGAAGACTTCGATCGCCAGTCATGTGGTTAGTGCATCCACTATCAATAATCCATTCTGAAGCAGCTGGTGTCATACCCTACAGTGCAGTTAAGGGGATAGGCTTCACGAAGAGTATTATGAAGCATAAACATTTGACGAGCAAGTGGATTATGAAAGCTCAGATCCAGGTTAGGACTGATAGGATAAATGGAAAGCGACTCAGGAACAAAATACATAATAAGACCATTTGGGCATTTTATCTTGCGCCCCACAAGATGTTTTAGGTCCCCAACAATAGTATCTGACGCCTTTGATTTCCGGCTGGAGACCTTTCCCTGCAAAAGAGAGTTAATTTTTCTTAACCACCCACATCTTCAGGGCTGGCTTCGAAGCAATGAGTCTAAGTGCAGCATCTGAGAACTTTGGCTTTGGAGCCCTAGCAAATAGTCTTGCAGGAGGTGAATAATATTCATAAGAATAAGCAGAGTAGTTCTTGGTCTTATGAACATGGCAGTTTGATGAAAAACGCTCATATTCATAGGCCTGAGTATGGTTTCCCTGCAAAACATTTGTGTTAGGATGACTCTGATGAGTCCTCTGTCTGTATGAAGCCTTTGGACCATGTGAAGCCTTTGGTCTGGGGTTTGTCTTCTTCCCAGGTGGTGTCATGATGACATTCACCTGAAGATTTTCAAGACAACTCTTGGGCACCCAGATCTTCTTCAAAGGTGGTCCATTCCTAAAGTTAGTACCAATATACCTCGCAAACACTTCACCATTCTGATTCTTAAACAGTTTATAGTTTGCATCAAAGGATTCATCAATAATAATCGGGTTAGCACAAGTGAAGCCAGATAAGGTAGATGGATCCATTGAAGGTCCCTTTGCAGCAACCCATGTGGTTTTGGGGTACTGCTCAGGCTTCCAGTAAGAACCATCAACATTCATTTTCCTCTTGAACCCAACACCCTCTTTCCTAGGGTTTTGGTTCAAAATCTGTTTCTTGAGGACATCACATAGTGTCTGATGCCCTTTGAGACTCTTGTACATTCCTGTCTCAAGCAATGTCTTCAAACTGGCATTCTCATCAGGAATAGTAGTGGTATCCTCAGTAGAGGGATTAGTTACCACATCGGCAGTTGAAGATATTGCAATTTTAGTAGCGGTAGAACATCCAACAACAGAAGTAGCATTATCATGCTCAAGGCATTTTAGACATGGTGGTTCCAATCCTTCCTGAGCGGGACTGATCTGTTGAGCATGAAGTGACTCATTCTCTTTTTGAAGATCTTCATGAGCCGCTCTCAAGTTCTCAAGTTCTTGCTTCCTTTGAAGATAATCGTAGGAGAGCTTTTCATGAGTAGTTGAGAGCGTTTCATGACGAATTTCAAGTTCTTCGTACTTAACATGAAGATTTTTAATGTCTTCAATTAAGGACTGAGTTCGAGTCATTTCCGCGTCCAACAGGTCATCGCTTTTTTCTAATAATTTTTGAATATGTTCCATAGCAGTCTGTTGCTATGTTGCAATTTTAGCAAGTGTTTTGTAGCTAGGTTTTGATTTACATTCAGAGTCATCTTCACTGGATGTTTGATAGTGAGCATCGCGTGAGTTTACCTTGGCACCACGTGCCATGAAGCAGTAGGTGGGTGCAGAGTCATCTTCGTTAGCATCAGCGTTGGTGAAGAGGCCATCGTCTTCAGTGTTGAAGATGGACTTGGCGACATATGCTGAAGCTAAAGCCAGGCTTGCCACGCCTGAATCAGATTCCTCTTCAGACTCCATCTCCGCCTCCTCAGATGCAGACTCCTCCTTTGAATCCATTTCCTTGCCAACAAATGCACAACCCTTGCTAGATGAGCTCTTCTTGTGTGATGAAGACTTTGACGAAGACTTAGAAGAAGACTTTGAGGATTTCTTCTTCTTCTTCTTGTCATCGGAATCATATTACTTGCTCTTCTTCTTGTTGGTGTTCTCATTGTCCCATTGAGGACATTCACAGATGTAGTGACCAGGTTTCTTGCACTTGTGACACGTTCTCTTCTTGTAGTCACGGGAGGAGGCTTCATCATTTCTTGAGCTGGATCTTGAAGACTGTCTGGAGCCTTTTTTCCTAGTGAACCTTTGGTACTTCTTTACGAGCATGGCAAGCTCCTTTCCAATGTCTTCAGGATCCTTGGAACTGCAGTCAAATTCTTCTTCAGATGAGGAAACATCCTTTGATAAAGAAGAGTTGTATATGATGCAACCAAAAGGTTTTGTCGATCCTAAAGGTGCTAACAAAGTGAGCAAGCTCCAGCGGTCCATCTATGGACTGGTGCAAGCATCTCAGAGTTGGAATATATGCTTTGATAAAGTGATCAAAGCATATGGTTTTATACAGACTTGCGGTGAAGCCTGTATTTACAAGAAAGTGAGTGGGAGCACTACAACATTTCTGATAAGTATATGTGAATGACATATTGTTGATCGGAAATAATGTAGAATTTCCTGGAAAGCATAAAGGAGTGTTTGAAAAGAGTTTTTCAAAGAAACACCTCGATGAAGTTGCTTACACATTGAGCATCAAGATCTATAGAGATAGATTAAGACGCTTGATAAGTCTTTTCAATGAGTACATACCTTGATAAGATTTTGAAGTAGTTCAAAATGGAACAGTCAAAGGAGTTCTTGCTTGTGTTGCAAGGTGTGAAGTTGAGTAAAGACTCAAAACCAGACCACAGCAGAAAATAGAAAGAGAATGAGAAGTCATTCCCTATGCCTTAGTCATAGGATCTATAAAGTATGCTATGCTATTTACCAGTCCTATTGTATACCTTAGCATCTTTTTGGTAAGGGAGTATAATAGTGATCTAGGAGTAGATCACTGGACAACGGTCAAAATTATCCTTAGAGGACTAAGGAGATATTTCTCGGTTATGGAGGTGATAAAAGAGTTCGTCGTAAAGAGTTACGTCGATGCAAGCTTTTTAAATTGATCTAGATGACTCTAAGTCTTGATCTGGATACATATTGAAAGTGGGAGCAATTAGCTAGAGTACCTCCACGCAGAGCATTGTAGACACAGAAATTTGCGAAATACATATGGATCTAAATGTTGCGGACCCGTAGGCTAAACTTCTTTCACAAGCAAAACATGATCACTCTTTGGGTGTTAATCACATAGCGATGTGAACTAGATTATTGACTCTAGTAAACCCTTTGGGTATTAGTCACATGGAGATGTGAACTAATCACATAAAGATGTGAACTAGATTATTGACTCTAGTGCAAGTGGGAGACTGAAGGAAATATGCCCTAAAGGCAATAATAAAGTTATTATCTATTTCCTTATATCATGATAAATGTTTATTATTCATGCTAGAATTGTATTAACCGGAAACTTAGTACATGTGTGAATACATAGACAAACAGAGTGTCACTAGTATGCCTCTACTTGACTAGCTCGTTGAATCAAAGATGGTTAAGTTTCCTAGCCATAGACATGAGTTGTCATTTGATTAACGGGATCACATCGTTAGAGAATGATGTGATTGACTTGACCAATTCCGTTAGCTTAGCACGCTGATCGTTTAGTTTGTTGCTACTGCTTTCTTCATGACTTATACATGTTCCTCTGACTATGAGATTATGCAACTCCCGAATACCGGAGGAACACTTTGTGTGCTACCAAACGTCACAACGTAACTGGGTGATTATAAAGGTGCTCTACAGGTGTCTCCGATGGTACTTGTTGAGTTGGCATAGATCGAGATTAGGATTTGTCACTCCGATTGTCGGAGAGGTATCTCTGGGCCCTCTCAGTAATGCACATCACTATAAGCCTTGCAAGCAATGTGACTAATGAGTTTGTTGCGGGATGATGCATTATGAAATGAATAAAGATACTTCCCAGTAACAAGATTGAACTAGGTATTGAGATACCGACGATCGAATCTCGGGCAAGTAACATACCGATGATAAAGGGAACAACGTATACCGTTATGCGGTTTGACCGATAAAGATCTTCGTAGAATATGTAGGAGCCAATATGAGCATCCAGGTTCTGCTATTGGTTACTGACCGGAGATGAGTCCCGGTCATGTCTACATAGTTCTCGAACCCGTAGGGTCCGCACGCTTAATGTTCGATGACGATTTGTATTATGAGTTATGTGTTTTGATGTACCGAAGGTTGTTCGGAGTCCCGGGTGAGATCAGGGACATGACGAGGAATCTCGAAATGATCGAACCGTAAAGATCGATATATTGGAAGGCTATATTCGGACATCGGAAAGGTTCTGAGTAATCCGGGTATTTTTCAGAGTACCGAGAGTTACTGGAATACGGGAGTACATATGGGCCTTAGTGGGCTTTAAGAGAAAAAGAGGAGAAGCCACGAGGGCTGGCCGCGCGCCCCCCATGGGCCTAGTCCGAATTGGACTAGGGGAGGGGCTGCGCCCCCTCTTTCCTTCTCCTCCCCTTCTCCTTCCTTTCCCCTCCTAGTAGAACTAGGAAAGAACAAATCCTACTCCTACTAGGAGGAGGATTCCTCCCCCCTTGGCGTGCCTAGAGAGGCCGGCTGGCCTCCCCTCCCTCCTTTATATACGTGGGGAGGGGGCACCCTAGAACACACAAGTTGATTATTCCAAGCCGTGTGCGGTGCCCCCCTCCACCATAATCCACCTCGATCATATCATAGCGGTGCTTAGGTGAAGCCCTGGGTCGGTAGCAACATCATCACCGTCATCACACCGTCGTGCTGACGAAACTCTCCCGTGAAGCTCTGCTAGATCGGAGTTCGTGGGATGTCATCGAGCTGAACATGTGCTCAACTCGGAGCCGCCGTGCGTTCGGTACTTGGATCGGTCGGATCGTGAAGACGTACGACTACATAAACCGCGTTCTCATAACACGTCCGCTTACGGTCTATGAGGGTACATGGACGATAGTCTCCCCTCTCCTTGCTATGCATCACCATGATCTTGCGTGTGCGTAGGAAAATTTTGAAATTACTACGTTTCCCAACACTTTCATGGAATGGCACCCGACATGTTGTGGTATTTTTCATGTCCATTTTGAGAGAAGGCGCACTCGAATAACAGCCAACAAAGGCATTTTGAAAAATAGCTGCCACTTTAATATCTCAAATGGTTGTATAATTCAAATCATGTGCTTTCTATTAACCATTCACGTGACACCACATAGCTTTGTTTTAATGGCTATAGGAGGTGTCGTGCGGACAGCTGCTTGACCTTGACTGGACAGGAGGCGTGCGAGCGAAGTCCGGTGCGCAGGATGACTGTTGGTGCCAAAACCGGTAGATCTCGGGTAGGGGGTCCCAAGCTGTGTATCATGGATCGATGGGTAACAGGAGACAGGGGACACGATGTTTATGCATGTTCGGGCCCTCTTGATGGAGGTAAAACCCTACGTCCTGCTCTTGTTTATATTGATGGAGTATCAAGTATGGAGTTGATCTACCTCGAGATCATATGTTGTAGTCTAAAACCTAAGGGTATGATGAATAATATCATAATCATCTATTGACTAGCCTGGCCTCGGCTTATATAACATACCAGAGGCCTAGGATAACAAGAGTCCTAGTCGAATACGTCGGTGGAGAGAAGTCCTTGTCTTGATCACCAAGTCTTGTGGAATCTTCCTCGTATATGTCTTCGGCCGTCCGAATTGGCCCATGAGTAAACGGCCATGGGGGTCCTCGGCCCAATCCAACTGATCGGGAGACGATGTGGTGAGTACCCCCTAGTCCAGGACACCGTCAGTAGCCCCCTGAACCGGTCTTCAAGTTGGAGACGCTCCTCAGTTCTTTCGAGCTGTTCTTCGTCTTCGGTCGTCGGTCTTGAAAAGTGGTTCAACAAATCTTCCCATCTTCTATCTTGAGGATTGTCGAGCTAAATCTAAAGATCTCACACGTCAGGTATCCAAGGAGCCCTTTAAGTCTTCGACCTTTATCAATGCCTCGTTTATTTTATGCCACACCTCGGGTTTGAAGTTGTTCCCAGGCGGCAGTGTCCTCTTGCGTCCGAGCTCCAACGCTCAACTATATTCGAGGTATCTTTTGCAGACGAGCACCAACGCCGGACCCCTTTCGAGCTCCAATGCCGAAATGTATCCGAGCTCCAACGCCGGACTATGTCCAAGCGCCAATGCCAGACTATATCCAAGGTTTCATAGATCACCTTGGTTCAAAAAAGTTGAAGGAGTTTAGCCGAGCTTAATGCCAGAAATGCCCTCTATGGAGCCAGCCACTGGCGCCCGTGCTTTATGCCGGACTGCTTCCGAGGTGGTGCACCACCCTGACTGTGGGCCTATTTTTTGTTAATATTTTTGATTGGTGCAATTTATTCTCTGCCGAGATATATAGCTAGTAGCCTTCAAGGTGTGTATCGGTCTAAAACCCGAGATGCACTTGAAGGATGACATAAGACTGCTGATCCCAGTAGCCGCTGAGACTCAGGTTGATTTGCAAAATCGGCCTGAGGATCAACTCCTAGCTCGACAGAATACTTCGGGACACAAAAAGCGGTGTGCAAAGTCCTCGAGACTCAGGTTGGGTGCGGCCGACCAACCTGAGGATCATAATCTCCTCGAAAACTATATTGCACTTAAATTTTCTGCATTGGATTGCCAATGCAGTAGCCCCCGAGACACTGGTCGGGTGGCAACACCAGATCAGGGGATCGATGTGCCCCTTTAATATTAGTAAATGATAAGCCCGAAGCCCAGTAGCCCCCGAGCCTTAATGCAGGCATGGGTGGCCGAATTAAGGATCAATATCCAGAGTAAAATCACAAATTATGTGTAATGATTCTATGTATCCAAGTACTTTACATCATTAATGCTCGGATCCGCATTGTACAAAACTTTGTTGACCGACCATCGGCTTCAACCTCCTCGGCCAGAAGCCGGGGAGTGTTTTTCCTACTTTATAAAGCCCTTATAAGGGCAAAGATTTATGGAAAACAAGGCAATCCGGCCATACGGTTTTATAAACAAAGGTACGCGGAGAGATATGTTATATTACTTAATGTAAGAAACATCTTCCAAGGAAAATAGTCCCGCTATCGGTTCCTTTCTTTGGGTCGTCATGTTTATCATGATCATGAAACCTCACCTCCGATCAATGTGGGAGGAAAGTATTGAGGATTTAGTTCGCGGAAAGTTCCCGAACTTTGTGGTATTAATGAACCAAAAAATTTACTTCCATCGCTGCCGACCAATGTGATCCTTTAAGATTGCTAGCTTTCGGCTTCACCCAGTCCGAGGTACTAACTCGGATGACCCGGTAGTAACAATCATAGAGGTGCTCCCTTTACCGCCTAGCCAAACAATCGGGAACATAGGGGTATGCACAGGAGCCAGGCAACCCAGCTTGGCAAAAAATTTAAGTCAAATTGATGCATATGTATGGCTTTATAACGATGATTACAGAAGGCAGCCCTTGTATATTAAATACAAATGATGATGATATGTTTATTTTGACTTTGTTGCGACCGTTTATCAGTTGAAAGTGGCCCATCGTCGGCTTCTACCCATTTGTAGATACTACGCAGGGTGTCTCCACAATAACAAGACAACCCTTAGCCGACGTCTCGGTGCCTGAAGGCGGTTGTGTTAGAGGAAACGAGGCAATCAGATATGCAGACTTTATAGCTTTCACTTAGTCATAGGAGCTTTAAACGGGGGAAGCTAGCTATGAGCCCCCGGTTAGTGTTCGGCGACATTTGAGGTCAAGCCATAAACACTTCGGCCAATGTTATGAACGGCCCGTCATTTAACATAGTCATCGGATCGCTGACCAGTTTACGCTTATTGTGACAGTCAGTTTTCTACTTTCTCCACTGAGGTGCTTAACCATGCGAGCTGGAAGCACAATCGCAGTGGTTCTCCCTTTGCACACCTAGCCAAACAAAGCGGAACGTAGGAGGAAAGCGCAGGAGCCGGGCAACCGAACTATTGACCGAAGACACAATTCGAAACCGATGCATATTTAGCAATATCCGAGAATGTTTTTGCCGAATCTCTAAAGGTGTCCGACGTTGCACTGCGAGACTTGTGCTGAAAACACACAAATAGTTTAAAAGTGCCATAAGCTTGGAAAACCCAAAAAACGTCAATAAAAACTTGACGTACGAACAAGATCAAGTGTTCGGTGCCAATCCGAAAATTGGAAAAAAGAAAAAAAATTGTGCTTCTGCCGTGCTTTAACATGACACACCCGATCTCAACACTTCAAGCGGGCCAGCCTACGGCTTCTAGCTCCCTATCCCAGAGGCGGAGTACTTCTTCGAGGCTAGTTTAGCGAAATAAACTCAAGCGGCCTTTTAGAGAGAAGACAGGCTATCCGGCTATTGACCATACACTCGAGTCGAAAAAGGAGCAGTAGAAAAAGACTTTGCAATGACCAAAAAGAAAACACATTTACTATAAAATAGCTCATATAAATTTTAAGATTCCCCAAGTGACTTGGGTAAAAGAATTTTATGTATAATGATTGTATGTACCAATGTACTTATATCATATCTGTGTTCATCCGAACTTTAAACGCGTCTTAAGCGACCGTCGGCTTCTCCCTCTTCGTTCAAGGACCGAAAAGTGTCATGTACTCCACCTGTCGAAAGCATCAATTGTGTTTCCGATAACCAGGCAATCAGGCCATAAGGTTGTAACAGACAAAGCACGCTCAGGGAACTTATGCTATATTACTGATGAAGTGTAAGAAGCATCTTCGAAGAAAATAGAACATCCATCGATACCTTTCTTCGGTTGCTCATTGTTACTATGAGACTTGTGCAATAGATTTTTTGTACTCATCAGTTCCGTTGTGTGCCGACCATTATTGAAAACAATAAGAGCGCTAGCTTTCGGCTTCACCCAGTCTTAGGTACTAACTCGGATGACCCGGTAGTAACAATCGCAGAGGTGCTCCCTTTACCGCCTAGCCGAACAATCGGGAACGTAGGGGTAAGCACAGGAGCCAGGCAACCCAGCTTGCGAAACACTTAAGTCAACATGGTGCATATTGTGGCGTAATACATGAACAAGGAACGAAGCCGTACAAGTATAATCATATGCAAGAGGAAAGGCTTCATAAAGGAAGCCTCCAAGTAAACGGGGTATTTGAATTTGCTTGCAAAAAACAAGGTTTTGACAAAGAAAGTTTTTCGCAAATGACTTTTTGTCAAAAAAGCATAATGCTTGGTCGAACCGAATGAAATTTAAAACTAAAGGTTTTTAAGTATGGAAGCGACTTAGCTGGTTAATGTGCTTAGTGTCGATGCACGGCCCGAGCTTACGGCGGGACAAGGTCCCAGCCCCCAAGCCGGTCCCTAGGTGGCGGAGCGAAGAGCTCGACACTCCAAAGTGGCGACATAGCACGGCCAATCCAGGCCGGCAGTGTGACGCCGAAGTCCCCGGTGTGGCTTAATGAAGTAATGACGAAGCCCTCGGTCCAGCCGAGGTGACGTGGTACGTTGGTACGCCGAGGTGATAGCGCTGCCCGACCCGGATCCTTTACCTGTGCACAGAAAATAGTGCAAGCCGGAGATAATAGGAATAATAATAAAAATTGTTGCATAATTAATAATTTACGCAAAGTGAGTAATAAAAGAAATATGGCCCATGTGCCGAACACTCGATGAGGTAGAGCTCTCTCAGCGATGCCAAAGTCCCCGAGGCAACCGAACAAGCCGGTATGGCGATTCGGCCAACAAGGTGATCACACGAGCCGATTGGGACAACGACGTCGGCTTGCCAAAGTGACTGCGTGACGTAGTCGAAGTCGATCACCTAGTCGATGCAGGGCGTCGGCGTGACGCGGTGAAGGCGTGGCCAAGCCTGAATTTGCAGGCCGGTCTAAGTTCTGGATGCGGCATTCGCCGAACTATATATGGAAACTGACCGAACCACCACGCGACCGTTGTTAATGCGGCCACCATTTGATAGACCTGTGTACAGATGATGAAACAAACCAGAGTAATAATTCTTTGGGGAAATAAACCCAAGCAAGAAAAAATACTAGGATTAATAGCACCTGGTTTATCTGTTGTAGCAATGTGAAGAAAGTTTACTTCCAAAATTGGGAGTCGATCCGCACACCCTTTGCCTGATGGGCGATAAAGCGACGGCATGGCGATGCTGGCAAAGGTGGGCTCGCCGAGGCAAAGCCCCCAGTCCAGCTAACGTGACGAAGCTGGTCGGCTGGTGACACCAAAGTCACCGGAGTATGTTGATGAAGAAATAGCAAAGTTCCCAGACTAGTCGAGATGACAGAGTGGGTCAGTAAGGAGATGTTGCAGCTGCCATGTCAGTCGAGGTGTTGAAGCAGTTCGGCGTGATGGACATCGGCTTGAAAAAGCAACAGTGCGGCCATGCCGACGCTGGTCATAACTTGTGATGCGGTCAATGCTGGATTGATGAAGTGACCGAGCGGCGATGTCGGTGCGCCTGACCCGTGCAATCCATGGGGCGATGGTGTAGGTAATGGTTTATCCTTCGCGATGCCGAACTCTTGTTCGGCTTGCCGAGCTGATGATCCGATAAGGTTAGGCTCGACTTGATGAAGTGATGATCTGTCTAGCGCAGGTCGGCGGACGTGGAGCAATGTTACCGGACTGGTGTGACACCAGCGCGATGGTGAAGAGTGCCTCAAAGAAGGCTTAAACTTTCATGGGCACGTGTTAAAAACAACGCACAATACCATAAAGGAAAATTCCTTTAAATAGGTTATCCAATATCACGTTCATAAAGAAACATGAATTCTGGTCGGATCCGTATTTGCGCTGAAAACATGTCCGAAAAGTGACACACTAATCGGAAGGTTTCCAGAGTTTGGACGGTCGGATCGAGCTGAAAGTTTGAGGGGTGTTAGACATAGGAATTCCGCAGCCGATCAATAGTTGGATCTTCCAAAGGACGTCCGAGCTAGCTGCTGGAGACCACGCCCTAAACTCGTTCAGATTCTCGTCCAGATTTGATAGGGCTCCGGTATATCGTAGATTGCCAGAGATTCCTCCATCGGAACTCGATGAAATTTTGAACGGTTGTTGTAGACACAATTCCGCACAATTCCACAGAAGCAATCGTTAAAACGACACGTGAGGAGGCGGTGGCGGCGGATACAAGGTCGATGTCCAGAAAAACAGCACGGTCGCCCGAGGGCAATGTTGACGTTGAGCCCTCGAGCTCCATGGATGATTCCTCCATGATCTTGATAGAGATCAGAGTTGATGTTGATGAAGGCCCCCCGTCTGAACATGATGATCGATGATGGAGCGTGGTCCTCGCTCGAGCCAAGGTGACCAGTCGAGCCGGCGACAAAGATGCCAGCATCACAGTTGATCTGCGGGTGAGCCATTGATCCTTTGTCGATCACACAACGGAACTCTCAATGAAAGCACCATTGTCGGTGTCAAAACCGGCAGATCTCGGGTACTGGGTCCCAAGCTGTGTATCATGGATCGATGGGTAACAGGAGACAGGGGACACGATGTTTACCCAGGTTTGGGCCCTCTTGGTGGAGGTAAACCCTATGTCCTGCTCTTGTTTATATTGATGGAGTATCAAGTACGGAGTTGATATACCTCGAGATCATATGTTGTCGTCTAAAACCTAAGGGTATGATGAATAATATCAAAATCATCTATTGACTAGCCTGGCTACGACTTATATAACATACCAAAGGCCTAGGATAACAAGAGTCCTAGTCGAATACGTCGGTGGAAGGAGTCCTTGTCTTGATCACCAAGTCTTGTGGAATCTTCCTCGTATATGTCTTCAGCCATCCGAACTGGCCCATGAGTAAACGACCATGGGGGTCCTCGGCCCAATCCAACTGATCGGGAGACGATGTGGTGAGTACCCCCTAGTCCAGGACACCGTCAATGACCAAGGGGCGTGCAAGCTGTCCTCCAATGTGCAGGCTCATCGGGAAGCATGTGAGTTGTACGCTGTGCAGGCTCACTGGGAAGTGAGCCCTTGGACTTCCATGGCCGCCCGCCTTCCTCTCCATTAATGGCACCCGAGCCGCTGTTTAATACTGGCGGCCTTACTGTTCGCCTCTCATTCCCCTCCCCACACAGACGTCCACCAATGCCATGGCGCAGAATGATCACCTGCCACTAGTCTTCTAGTTTGGTGAAGTCGGCTCTGAGCTGGAGGATATGGAAAATAAGGAGGAATGGGGCCTCATGGACATGGCCCAGAACGAGCTGGCCGCGGCGGTTGCTGCCTCCGCTCCCGTCCCAGCTCCCATCCCTGCACCCGTCCCAGCGACCATCCCCGTAGCATTGACGGGCTAGTCGCCGAGCACTATCGCAGAGCTGGAAGCCGCGGGCGTCAGCGAGGTCTCCGCGGACCTGCGCGAGGTCGTGTACATGCCAACGCCCATGCCCGTGCGCGTCCCTCCACCCACCGTGGCGCCGGCCCCCGTGCGTTTGGCTGCACCCGCCGCGCCCCTACCCATGAGCGCCCCTCCACCCACCGCGGCGCCGGTCCCCGTGCATTAGGCTGCACCCGCCGCACCCGTGCCCATGCCCATGCCCATGCGCGCGCGCCCCTCAGCGGCATGGGACGTTGCCGTCGACCGCTACCTCTCAGCGGCGCCAGTTGCCGTCCTCCCGCACCCCGCCCATCGATCGCGCGATGACATGATGTTTGATTTACAAGTGAAGAACATTTTGTGTTGCCTTGAAGACTTCAACAAGGGCGTCCCGGAGGACGGCAACGACAACGACGGTGCGGCACGCCACCTCCACCGCTGTCGAAAATAGTTTTTTGGGCTTTTAATACTATATCTCAAATTCTCGATCATATGAATATAAATTCACAGTGTGACTGAATGAAATATATGGTTTGAACAAACTTGCGTATTTCTCTCTTAATGTACAGACTTATCAAACGATTTTCTTTTGAAAAAACGTGAATGGTATTTAAATATAAAACACTCATAGCAGACGTTTTAGTTAGAACACCCGTATGCAAACTGACAGCTTCCCCAGGAAGCAAAGGGAAAATGTGCCGAGCAGGATTTCTGCATATCTTGATCGCAAACGTTTTAGATAGAACACCTATATGCAAAGTGAGAGCTATGGTCTTCCCTCGCAATGCAGGATTTGTGCATCCCTTCAACGCAAACGGTTGTTTTGCATGACCCGTGTGCAACCACGTAGAAACAATTGGGTAAGATTTGTATCTGTCATTTTGGGTATGTTGCCATTTGTCAAACTGGAAAGATTGACATTTTTTATCTAGTAACATTGCCATTTGTCAACCTTGTAACACCGCGATTTGTCAAAATATGCAGCTAAAAATCACTAGCACTATCTAATTTTTGCAACTAAAATCACTAGCACTGTTCATATGGACACCACTAGCAGGCGTGAGTTGATGGACGCATATGCAAATGCACCATTGATTACATACAACAAGTCATCAACCCACAATGACAACGAGGATACACGTTGGATTATAGATCATTTCCAATAAAACATTCTAGTAAAGTAAAGTTTTTCTCACACAAAAAATAACAAAGTGATGAAATGAATTTCAGCTCAACCACTCGTCGGCGTTGGAAACGCTTACTTTGAACCAGAAGTGATTCTCTGGAAAGGGCCAGCTACTGTCAATCTCGAGACCAATGCAGGACTGATCATCCAGGCTGAAGCGGCCTATGTCAGGACCCATATTGGGATGATAGGGAAGCATGGCAATGTCCGAGGTATAGATACAGTTGCTTCTCATAAATGGTAGTAATGTTGTGTCAACAGCAGCTGGATCGCCTTCCACCATCATTGGATAGTTTTGTCCAAGGAAGAGCGAGTTTCCTCCAAGACTTTCAATACTGAACCAGGGAGAAGGTGTTGGTGCTAGTACACTAGCATCCATCCTGAATACCCTGCAACGGATGTTGGAATAGGTCCGGAGAGTGCGACCATGTGAGACACACATGCTTCCTTAGTAACATCAGAAGTGCCGTGTATATAGACAAGAAGAGGTGATCCATCGGAATAAGTTGCCAGGCGCCACTGAGTATATGGGTCCTATTCGTCCTCATGCTCGTGATCATCAGCATCGTCATCTCCCCCTTGCTTATAAAAAATTTCAAGTATGGGTGGTGGAATGTTCACAGGACCTTGGAAACACAAGAAGGTTAATTAGTAAAGGGAAACTAGCTAACCCGCATGCATGTGGATGAAACAATTATAATTATGGTGGAAGAACAACGTACCGAAAGCATCAGGATTCCATGTAAAAATAGTGCCACGAGTGGTGGCAGCAAACACAAGACCCTCGTATTGAATTACATCACAGTACTCATCCGTGTACAGAAATTGATTTTGAGCAATATCCATCAAGGCGTGGAAGTAAGGACGTCAACAAGCTTGTCGAAGATACGAACAACTTCATAGTTTGTGTAATCCCAAGAGCGGTTGGGAACTCGACAAATTGCTATCTTCCGTAGACGACAGTCACCATGATCGTATTTGAACTCATGCAGAATACCAGTGTACTCAACCTCTGGGCAGTCTGAGATTTTTGGAAGTGGAACCCGCTGACGAGTGTACACATTCACAAGTTCCCACTCGCAGTTGTACCCAATATAAACAACCCAATCTCCATTTGCGCCTGCCCAAGCCTTGCCCTCAAGCGATGGCATCATAACATCATACGTATCATTATCAAGTGGCATCAACTTGCACAAGCCGAGGCTTCCCTCGTCCCTACGCCAGTCAGCAGGGTCACGGCGAAGAAGATAGGGGAGATCAAACCGCTCCTGGACCCTTGGGTTCCTTGTAATGATGTTATTAGTTGAGTCAAGAATGGTCTTGAACGAACCTGCCATGCTAGCCGAGGTGATGACGTCACACCGATCAATGAGTTCCTCCACCACGTCATCTTCAGATCGGGGCAAGAATAACGGGGTCATTTCTGGCCTGTTCCCTCCATGGAGAAGATGATTAAACAATGGCAGAAGGAAGGGTGAAGGTGTAACGCCCACGTTCTAGCTATATCTCCCACGTGTCGAGGCATGACTTAGAGGCATAGCCGCATAGTAGTCGTTACAAGTTGGTATCAGAGCCGAACCTCGCGGTTACACGGATGTTTGCGGATAGGTGCACGGTCATGTTGTTCATGCCATTTGTGACCCATGTGGCACACGGAATGGCACATGTACCGGACTGGATGCACAGACGTATGTGCCAAGAGGGAACGTTCCTGTGGCCCGACAAGGACGTCGGTTCCTCTGAGTGGGGGTGTATGTGATAGCCTGGCTTAATAGGGATGATAGACTACTCATATCAATAAGGAATTCCTTCTTTTCCGGGAGCCCATTCGGACAGAACTCCAAAGTTAAGCGTGATCAGCTTGGAGTAGTTTCAGGATGGGTGACCGACCGGGAAGTTGCTCCTGGGTGTGCACGAGTGAGGACAAAGTGCATAGAAAAGACTAGTATTGATCTGTGTGGCCAGTCTAGATCCCGCCAGGAGTAACGACCACCAGCGGGTGTGTTCGGGGCGTTACAGAAGGCAAATGGAGGGAGGAAGAGCGTGCGATAGTATTTCCAAATCAAGAGGGAAAGGCAAAGAGGCGGTGGACGGTTGCCATGGTACAAGAAGAGGCTAGTGGGGAGCGAACAGTTGCCACAGAGGTCACACACTAACGATAAGGCCGAGTAAACCACATGCCGTATATCGCACACACCTTGATCTGGCTGACCATTTCTTTTGTGTTGCCTAATCACAAATAGTTCATCCGAGTAAACCATATGATGTACATCACACACACCTTCATCTGGCTGACCGTTTCTTTTGTGTTGCCTAATCACAAATAGTTCATCTGAGTGAACCGTATGTTGTACATCGCACACACGTTCATTTGGCTGCCCATTTCTTTTGTGTTGCCTAATCACAAATAGTTCATCCGAGTGAACCGAATGTTGTACATCGCACACACCTTCATCTGGCTGCCCGTTTCTTTTGTGTTGCCTAATCACAAACAGTTCATCCGAGTGAACCGTATGTTGTGTACCGCACACACCTTCATCTGGCTACCCATTTCTTTTCTTCCTCCTCATCGCAAACAGTTAATTGAACTGAACCGTATGCCCTGCATCGCACACGCAACTAAAATCCGAACCGTGTTTGATGCATCCATGATCGTTTTGCACCTTTTTGACAGGTTTTTTACACCACCGTTTCCGATTATTGCATCGCACACAGTTTCATTTAAGGTTCTCTGATCGTAGTGTCGCGTTAGCAGCATCCTGCAGTAGTGCTTTGAGGTGGTTTTGTACCCTACAAACAATTTTATCTTTTGTTCTCCGCTAATAGGAACTCGGGAGTGATTCTTTATTGCACTTTGAGGGATAATCATATGATCCAAGCATTGTTGAGAGGTTGCACTAGTGAAAGTACGGACCCTAGGCCTCATTTTCAAGCATTGCAACACCATTTTTGTGCCCGTTTACTATTTGCTACCTTGCTGTTTTTATTTATTCAGATTATAAAAATATATTTCTACCATCCATATTACACTTTTATCACCATCTCTTCGCCAAACTAGTGCACCTATACAATTTGCCATTGTATTGGGTGTGTTGGGGACACAAGAGATTTCTTGTATTTGGTTGCAGGGTCGTTTGAGAGAGACCATCTTAATCCTACACCTCTCACGGATTGATAAACCTTAGGTCATCCACTTGAGGGGAAATTGCTACTGTCCTACAAAACTCTGCGCTTGGACGCCCAACACGTGTCTACAAGAATAAAGTTGCATAGTAGACATCAAGCTCTTTTCTGGTGCCGTTGCCGGGGAGGTGAGTGCTTGAAGGTATATCTTTATATCTTGCAATCGAATCTTTTAGTTTCTTGTTTTATCACTAGTTTGGTCTGTAAAAGAAAAAAATGGAAATGAGGTTGCATCATATTGTTGATCATCTTTATAATATCTTTCTTGGAAATGATGGTTCGGGAAATTGTGCTCTATTGTTAGAAGAAGAAGTCAATAAAATGTTTGGCACAAAATATTTGAATGATGAGCATGATTGCAATGTTGTTGGTATGAACTGTTTAAATATCCATGATGCTAACGATATGCAAAGCCATAAGCTTGGGGATGCTATGTTTGATGAAGATGATATT
The DNA here is from genome assembly GCF_056163025.1 of Triticum urartu. Classification (NCBI taxonomy): domain Eukaryota; kingdom Viridiplantae; phylum Streptophyta; class Magnoliopsida; order Poales; family Poaceae; genus Triticum; species Triticum urartu. Next base: position 364,628,700 of record NC_141874.1, on the reverse strand, counting down.
TTTAGTCCCCCAAGTTTTGATGAGAAAAATTATGATGATGAAATCATGCCTCCTATTTGTGATGATTATAATTATGAAAGTTGATTTGGCGAGGCCATGACTTTATTTAATGATGGATCCATTATTTAGGAAGAGGTTTCAATTGACTATGATAACAAAGTTGCTATTTATGATGGTTATGGTGATGACATGTATGCTATAAAGAATAATGATAACCATGGAACTTGTCATCATGATTTTAATTTTCACTCCCATGATAGTTATTTTGTTGAGTTTGCCCCCACTACTATTGATGAGAATAAATTTGCTTATGTGGAGAGTAATAAAATTTCTATGCTTGTGGATCATGAAAATAATGCTTTATGAGATAGTTATATTGTTGAATTCATTCTTGAATCTACTGAAAATCATTATGAGGGAGGAACTTATGCTTGTAGGAATTTCAATAATATCAAGTTTCCTCTCTATGTGTTGAAAGTTTTGAAGTTATGCTTGCTTTGCCTTCCTATGCTAGTTGATTCTTGCTCACATAAATTATTTGTTCAAAAAATCCCTATGCATAGGAAGTGGGCTAAGACTTAAAGGTGTTTGCTATGTGATTCATGATGCTCTCTTTATGTTTCAATTCTTTACTTTTATGTGAGCATCATTGAAATCATCATGCCTAGCTAAAAGGCATTAAATAAAAGCGCTTGTTGGGAGACAACCTAACACTTTTACCTACCGTTTTTGTGTGTTCACATGATTAGGCTACTATAGTAATCATGTTTTATTGCTTTCGTTTCAATAAAGTGCCAAGTAAGACCTTTGGGATGACTTATGGTGATAGTTTATTTGATCTTGCTGAAAAACAGAAACTTTTGAGCTCAGGAAAACAATTATCATTTTTAACAGATGCATGATAAAATGCTGATTCTTTTTGCAGAAGATTAATAGACAAATTACCTAGGTTTTCCTAATTCGTCAGAAATTTTGGAGTAACAGAAATATGGTTGGAGTACAGATTACTACAGACTGTTCTGTTTTGGACAGATTCTGTTTTCAATGCATAGTTTGCTTGTTTTCTAGTTTCTATGGTTTATATTGCTCAATATAAATTGTGGAGATGATATTCTACAGTTTTGACAGTACCAAAGTGAAATGGTCTGCTCTTTATCATACTAACCTATCTCACGAAGTTCCGTTAAGTTTTGTGTGATTGAAGTTTGCAAGTTTTGGGTGAGATATCGATATGAGGAGAATAAGGAGTGACAGGAACCTAAGCTTGGGGATGCCCAAGGTGAAGGAAATATGCCTTAGAGGCAATAATAAAATTTGTTATTTATAGTTCCTTATATCATGATAAATGTTTATTATTCATGTTAGAATTGTATTAACCGGAAATTAGTACATGTGTGAATACATAGACAAACAGAGTGTCACTAGTTTGCCTCTACTTGACTAGTTCGTTGAATCAATGGTGGTTATGTTTCCTAACCATAGACATGAGTTGTCATTTGATTAACGGGATCACATCATTAGAGAATGATGTGATTGACTTGACCCATCCGTTAGCTTAGCACGATGATCGTTTAGTTTGTTGCTATTGCTTTCTCCATAACTTATACATGTTCCTATGACTATGAGATCATGCAACTCCCGAATACCGGAGGAACACTTTGTGTGCTACCAAACGTCACAACGTAACTGCGTGATTATAAAGGTGCTCTACAGGTGTCTCCGATGGTGTTTGTTGAGTTGGCATAGATCAAGATTAGGATTTGTCACTCCGATTGTCGGAGAGGTATCTCTAGGCCCTCTCGGTAATGTACATCACTATAAGCCTTGCAAGAAATGTAGCTAATGAGTTAGTTACGGGATGTAGCATTACGGAATGAGTAAAGAGACTTGCCGGTAACGAGATTGAACTAGGTATTGAGATACCGACGATCGAATCCTGGGCAAGTAACATACCGATGACAAAGGGAACAACGTATGTCATTATGCGGTTTGACCGATAAAGATCTTCATAGAATATGTAGGAACCAATATGAGCATCCAGGTTCCACTATTGGTTATTGACCAGAGACATGTCTCGGTCATGTCTACATAGTTCTCGAACCCGTAGGGTCCGCACGCTTAACATTCAGTGACGATCGGTATTATGAGTTTATGTCTTTTGATGTATCAAAGGTAGTTCGGAGTCCCGGATATGATCACGGACATGACGAGGAGTCTCGAAATGGTCGAGACATAAAGATCGATATATTGGACGGCTATATTCGTGTGACGCCCCCGATTCAATCGTACACTAATCATACACGCAAACGTGTACGATCAAGATCAGGGACTCATGGGAAGATATCACAACACAACTCTACAAATAAAAATAAGTCATACAAGCATCATATTACAAGCCAGGGGCCTCGAGGGTTCGAATATAAGAGCTCGATCATAGACGAGTCAGCGGAAGCAACAATATCTGAGTACAGACATAAGTTAAACAAGTTTGCCTTAAGAAGGCTAGCACAGGTTGGGATACATATCGAAAGAGGCGCATGCCTCCTGCCTGGGATCCTCCTAAACTACTCCTGGTCGTCGTCAGCGGCCTGCACGTAGTAGTAGGCACCTCCCGAGTAGCAGCAGTCATCATCGACAGTGGCGTCTGGCTCCTGGACTCCAACGTCTGGTCGCAGTAATCGGGTATAGGAAAGGGGAAAAGGGGGAGCAAAGCAACTGTGAGTACTCATCCAAAGTACTCGCAATCAAGGAGCTACACTACATATGTATGAATTGGTATCAAATGGAATGAGGGTATCATATGTGGACTGAACTGCAGAATGAGGGTATCCTATCAAAGACTATGCTTCTGGTAACCTCCATCTTGCAGCAGAAGAAGAGAGTAGATGGTAAGTTCACCAAGTAGCATCGCATAGCATAATCCTAACCGATGATCCTCCCCCCGTTGCCCTGTGAGAGAGCGATCACCGGTTGTATCTGGCACTTGAAAGGGTGTGTTTTATTAAGTATCCGGTTCTAGTTGTCATAAGGTCAAGGTACAACTCCAAGTCGTCCTGTTACCGAAGATCACGACTATTCGAATAGTTTAACTTCCCTGCAGGGGTGCACCACATTTCCCAAACGCTCGATCCCCTTTGTCCGGACACACTTTTCTGGGTCATGCCCGGCCTCGGAAGATCAACACGTCGCAGCCCTACCTAGGCACAACAGAGAGGTCAGCACGCCGGTCTAAATCCTATGGCGCAGGGGTCTGGGCCCATCGCCCATTGCACACCTACATGTTGCGCACGCGCCCGGTGAGTAGACCTAGCCTCCCTTATACAAGAGCAGGCGTTCCAGTCCAACCCGGTGCGCGCCGCTCAGTCGCTGACGTCACGAAGTCTTTGGCTGATACCACGACGTCGAGTGCCCATAACTGCCCCAGCGTAGATGGTTAGTGCGTATAGGCCAGTAGCAAGACTCAGATCAAATACCAAGATCTCGTTAAGCGTGTTAAGTATCCGCGAACGCCGACCAGGGCTAGTCCCACCTCTCTCCTAGGTGGCCTCAACCTGCCCTGTCGCTCCGCCACAAAGCAACACTCGCGGGCCGTCGGGAACCCAGGCCCACCTCTACCGGGATGGAGCCACCTGCCCCTTCAGCCCCCATCTCCGAACAGTATCACCGATAATGTAACAGTGTAAAGTATATAGTATATGCCCGTGATCACCTCCCGAAGTGATCACGGCCCAATAGTATATCATGGCAGACGGACAAGAGTGTAGGGCCACTGATGATAATCTAGCATCCTACACTAAGCATTTAGGATTGCAGGTAAGGTATCAACAGTTGTAGCAACAATGACAGGCTATGCATCAGGATAGGATTAACGGAAAGCAGTAACATGCTACACTACTCTAATGCAAGCAGTATAGAGAAGAGTAGGCGATATCTGGTGATCAAAGGGGGGGCTTGCCTGGTTGCTCCGGCAAGAGAGAGGGGCCGTCAACACCGTAGTCGTACTGGGTAGCAGCGGCATTGGTCTCGGTGTCTAGCGAGAGAAGAGGGGGAAGAAACAATAAATATAATGCAAACAAAGCATCACAAAACATAATGAGGCAATATGCGGTGCTAGGTATGCCCTAACGCGGTAGGAGGTGATACCGACGAAGGGGGGAAACATCCGGGAAAGTATCCTCGGTGTTTTGCGTTTTTGGACAGATGAATCGAAGGGGAAAGTTGTGTGTTCGCTATGCTAGAGATGTGTGGCGGACGAACGGGGTGCGTATCTGAATTCGTCTCGTCGTTCTGAGCAACTTCATGTACAAAGTTTTTCCATCCGAGTTACGGTTTATTTTATATGAATTTTCAAAGTTTTAAAGAATTTCTGAAATTGTTTAATTCGAATAATAAGGAGAATAAAGTTTTGTCACCTGGTGCTAAAATAGCCAGAGTGTATGACAGTCAATGTTGGGGATATCGCTTATCGGGAACTTATCGGTCGACCCATGATAAGGGGTAAATCGGCCAGTTTATCGGCATATCGGCCGATTTATCGCAATATCGGTTGATTTATCGGTCGATTTATCTTATCGATCAGAGAACGGTAAGCAATAAATCGGCCGATTTATCGGAATATTGGAAGATATCTTGAACAGTGATGACAGTGGGACAGGGGGTCCAGTGAGCATGCACACTCAGCAGTTGACCAGTCAACATTGATTGGTCAAAAGGATCAGCGGGGCCTACATGTCATTGACACAATGACTTATCATTTATTTTAACATGGTATTTAAGTGAGGGGGCCATTGTCATAGGGTAGTTAGCCTAAATAATTAATTAACTAAACTAATTTATTATTTCACTAATATTTATTTTATTTACTCTTTTTTTAAGGGGCCGCCCCCATTGGGCAGTGACCCAGGCCGACGGAGGCCAAGGCTGTGCTTGGGCACGCATGAACACACGCAGGCGTCGGCGGCCGGCGCACAACGCGCAGAGGGGAGCACGGCGCGGCCCCAGGCTACAGCGGCCCTGGCGGGCGTGCGACAAGGCGAGCCAGCGCACGGCCACAGAGGCGCGGGCGCGCTGGGTCAGGCCATGGAGTGGAGGACGCAGGTGGCGGCGGGCGTCGACGGGCGTGTGACGCGTGGGGGGCGGTGGCCGGGCGAGGCCAGCGCGCGGGTGCGCAGCCAGCAAATCGGGGCGCGGCCCGGGGGGAGGCAAGCGCGTGCAGGAGCGGTTGCAGGCGGCGGGGTGCGGGACGGCGAGCAGTGGGGCAAGTGCAGCGGCGGCGACGGAAGCAGGGGGAGAGTAGGGAGCGGGTAGTGGCAAGGAATCAGCAGCTAGCATCGGCATTAGCAGCAAAGAGTAGCAGTTAGTAGTAGTACACAGCAGCAGCTTAGGAACAGCACGGTAGCGGCACGAGCAGCAGAGTATGCACGCGGAAGCTCAGCCCCCGGCCATGGCGGCCGAAGCACGGGGACGACGATACGACGACAAATCAAGGGGGGTAGTAGGGGGGAATGGAGGAGCAGCTCACCATGAGGTGCTTGGCGTGCTCGTTGTAGCCGGAGAGAACTGGAGGCAAGCGGATCGACGACGGCGTTGCAGTGGCCGAAGGTAGAAGAAGACAGCGATGGCGAGCTTCCGGTTCGCCCCTACTCGATTTAAAGCGAGGAGGCGAGGGAGTCGTCGATGCTTGAGCTCGTGGACATCCTTCTGGACACCGGGGAGGCCAGTGGCCGCGGGATCGACGCGGTGACGGCAACCATGAGCTTCAGGCGATGAAGAGACGAACGAGAGAGGGGGATTTGGGAGGCTAGGGTTCGTCCGCTGGGTCGGGCTCCAGCTTAACTAGGTCATGGGTGCCGGCGGATGGCTGACACGCGCCCATCGGCGACGTGGACGGGCGCGCCAGCTCCAGGCCATGGCTCTGCCTCCCTCTGTACAGAGGTTGAGGAAAACATCTGGGAAAGTATCCTCGGTGTTTTGCGTTTTTGGACAGATGAATCAAAGGGGAAAGTTGTGTGTTCGCTATGCTAGAGATGTGTGGCGGACGAACGAGGTGCGTATCTAAATTCGTCTCGTCGTTCTGAGCAACTTTCGTGTACAAAGTTTTCCCATCCGAGTTATGGTTTATTTTATATGAGTTTTCAAAGTTTTAAAGAATTTCTGAAATTGTTTAATTCGAATACTAAGCAGAATAAAGTTTTGTCACCTGGTGCTAAGATAGCCAGAGTGTATGACAGTGGGCCAGGGGGTCCAGTCAGCATGCACACTCAGCAGTTGACCAGTCAACATTGACTGGTCAAAAGGGTCAGCGGGGCCTACATGTCATTGACACAATGACTTATCATTTATTTTAACATGGTATTTAAGTGAGGGGGCCACTGTCATAGGGTAGTTAGACTAATTAGCCTAAATAATTAATTAACTAAACTAATTTATTATTTCACTAATATTTATTTTATTTACTCTTTTTTAAGGGGCCGGCCCCGCTGGGCAGTGACCCAGGCCGACAGAGGCCAAGGCTGTGCTTGGGCACGCACGAACGCACGCAGGCGTCGGCGGCCGGCGCACAACGCGCAGAGGGGAGCACGGCGCGGCCCCAGGCTGCAGCGTCCCCGGCGGGCGTGCGACAGGGCGAGCCAGCGCACGGCCACAGAGGCGCGGGCGCGCTGGGTCAGGCCATGGAGCGAAGGACGCAAGCGGCGGCGGGCGTCGATGGGCGTGTGACGCGCGCGTGGGGGCGGTGGCCGGGCGAGGCTAGCGCGCGGGTGCGCAGCCAGCAAGTCGGGGCGCGGCCTGGGGGGAGGCAAGCGCGGGCAGGAGCGGTTGCAGGAGGCGGGGTGCGGGACGGCGAGCAGCGGGGCAAGTGCAGCGGCGGCGACGGAAGCAGGGGGAGAGCAGCGGCGGCGACGGAAGCGGCGGCGACAGACGGAGGCGGCGAGTAGCACACAGTAGCAGCTTAGGAATAGCACGGTAGCGGCACGAGCAGCAGAGTATGCACGCGGAAGCTCAGCCCCAGGCCATGGCGGCCGAAGCACGGGGACGACGATACGACGACAAATCAAGGGGGATGGTAGGGGGGAATGGAGGAGCAGCTCACCATGAGGTGCTTGGCGTGCTCGTTGTAGCCGGAGAGAACTGGAGGCGAGCGGATCGACGACGGCGTTGCAGCGGCCGAAGGTAGAAGAAGACGGCGATGGCGAGCTTCCGGTTCACCCCTACTCGATTTAAAGCGAGGAGGCGAGGGAGTCGTCGATGCTTGAGCTCGTGGACATCCTTCTGGACACCGGGGAGGCCAGTGGCCGCGGGATCGACGCGGTGACGGCAACCATGAGCTTCAGGCGACGAAGAGACGAATGAGACGAACGAGAGAGGGGGATTTGGGAGGCTAGGGTTCGTCCGCTGGGTCGGGCTCCAGCTTAACTAGGTTGGGGGTGCCGGCGGATGGCTGACATGCGCCCATCGGCGACGTGGACGGGCGCGCCAGCTCCAGGCTATGGCTCTGCCTCCCACTGTACAGAGGTTGAGGAAAAGGCCCTGGTGGAGGGCTGGGCCTGGTACAGTAGAAGGGTTGGGCTAAGTGCATCGGCGGTTTTCCTTCTATTCCTTTCCTTTTCAGTTTCCTTTATTCTTCTCTGTTTTATTTATTTTAGCTACAGTTTTCTATTTATTTTAGCTACCAAATGATTTTTGTTAACTATGAAACTTTGCACATAATTCCTAGTCAACACTATAAGGTTGCACAAAAAGTTTGAGGCCAATTGGAACTGTTCAAATTTATAGTTGAATTAAAATGTGTTTATTTAATCTTGTTGTTCCACTAAATTAATTCCAGGGGCAATTTAGGAAACCAATTGAGGTTGCTTCCAACATGTTAATTACTTAGTTAATATTTGCAACTCATCGAACATTTTTATTTGACAGTTTGAAGAAATAATAATTTGACTTGTTATTATATCATCTGAATTTGACACCATTTTCATCAAGTGGAAAAATGGCTTTAAAACATGATGACAAGGCACATTAGGGTGAGGTTACTGTAGCTTAATTATCCGGGCGTCACAATTCTCCTCCACTATAAGAAATCTCGTCCCGAGATTTAAGAGGTGGAAAACGAGGAAAAGGTCTGGTTACGAATTCTAACGAATCTTCTCGGTCTTGGTTGCTCTTCTCGAAGAGGTCGATCCATAGCATTGATGTCTTCATTCCTATGCATCAATGCATCATGATGAAGTTGTCGTCCTTCTTTCAGGATCTTCACCGGACTTACGAAAGGATAAGATGGAGAAAACTCTAAGGATGGATTCTAACAAAATTGAGCATCAGACGGTTAACTCAGGGGAAGAAGCATAAGTATCTCTCGAATTGAAACTTAAGGAGTTATCGAGAGCAAAGTAAGAAGGTACCATGAGTAGTTTCAAACGGATAGGCAATCGTTTGATGTCTGAAACAACATGCGAAAGGGATCCAGAGCAACAAGATTGAGTATTGCGTCTGTTACCAGAATAGATCACTAGGACGGTGGCCCGTGAATTACATACGAGGCCACATGCGAGGAATAACTTTGGGAACAGGGGGTGTACAGGAGAGTCAGGTTTCAATCTTGTGGAACTGTGGGTTATGGGCCCACCATGTGGTTTAAAAGTAGGAGGAGCGGTGACATCTTGCATAGTCATGATAGCAAGGCATGTCAGAGGGTAGCATGTCGATTATGTCGACAACAACGTCGGTACCAAGGGTGAGGGACGAAGAGAACCATTTTCCTGCTTGTTGAACGAGGCGGACCAATAGGCAAAGTTCTCGTCCATCGGTGGTTATCGGAATGTCATCAACAATAGTAACAGGCTCTTACTGACAGAGTTGTACACCGAGATGTTTGCACAAGCAGGGAATTATTACTGCTTATATCATATAGATCATAGAAAGGGTTTAAACAAACCAATGGAAAGGGGGGAAATGTCTATCAGATTTAATCAGAACAATGGAAAGAAAAATGTGTTTAAACACATATTTCAGGGGTATATCCTTCCCAAGGACAAGCAGAGCATGATATCCATGACAGGATATAACGTAGAAAACCATTTAGGTTAGGCAAGAGGAAGTTCATGGCATTACCCAAACAACGGTGTTTGAATAATTGATAAAGGAAATTTAGCATGGCGCTTCAAATGTTCTTATCGATGATCAGAGTACCACAGACATGCTTCGAGATAGCATTGGCATGGTCTTCTAGCAAAGGTCAGACTCTGGATACACGAAGGGATTCATCATTAAGCCAAGGAGAGGATGAGGAGGTGGCTGATGGACTCAGCGATAATTCAACGAGGTATCCAAAAAGATGGATTTCCAGGGATATGTGAACAAGGAGATAACATTTGTCGGATCAAATGATATAATGATGTATGCTCAAGGAAAAACATACGCAATTAAACATTAGTTGAAAAGTGTGCCCAAAGTATGGCCTTAGGTAGCATGATCAAATGTTAGAATGGTGATTCAGTGATCAATAGTCTAAGAATGAACGTTCGACCATTAACTTCAAAGCAATAGGGTTGCTAGAAGGGCAGAATGCAAACAGCCCGTTCACCTGTTGGTATCCCGGTTAGAACCAACACGGGGACCAAGGAAGAATAGTGATGGTGAGAAGTATCACTATACCAAGAATTCTTAAGAGGTGGTGAAATTCCCAGGGCATTCTTGACATAAAAGGTGGTAATACTCCAAGGTAAAGAAGAACAATGCTGGGTAGCAAGGAACTCAAGGTATAACACAAAACACGAACAAGTTTGTGTTGGAGGGAAGGCAATAAAGTGGTCGATGATAACACAACTCATCGAGGCCAAGGATGGTATTTCTCTTCATGAATCCGGTTGATATCCTGGAAGAGCTCATAAGGTTAATGATGATCATGACACATTTGTCGAGAGATTTCATGAAGATGTAATCAATCGGCAATGACATCAAGTCAAAGGAATGATGAAGCAAGAGGTTATTGGAACCACAGTTACGACACAAACTCGAACTCAAGCTTGTTGTTTAAGGTGAACGGGTATGACGAGGAAAATCGACGTAAGCTTAGCTATCATCGCAAATTGGTGCTCCGAGAATAAGGACCAGGTAGCACAGTTAGAATCATCACGACAATGATATAGCCAAACAGGCTAGGAATGACTTCAAGGATTAATAAACTTCTCAACAACGAAGTACTGGAAGTACTGAATCACAGTGTTGATTTGATTCACAAATCGGTGTTCTCGGTTGACGACAACCCAGAACCTGTGGAGTGACCATGACGGGGAAAGGTACTACTTCATCAGAAATTCATAAGATGTAGTGTAATGGGTTGATATCCTCGAGATACCAGGGGGTATTACTCAAGGGTAGATCAAAATAGAGGTTGGGCAGGCGTATTGATCCGCAACAGGCAAGTACTTAAACTTGTCCGAGAAAAGGATCAAAGATGATCAATCATGTTCGAAACCACATTTACAAAGGACCAACATGGATACAAGATGAACTTATAACAAGGGGACCATTATTAATTCAAGAAGCTTCCATGATAAGTTACACATCGGGTCCATGGGCATGAACACAAAGTTCAAGGTCGACTCCCACTTCTCCAATACACAACTCTTCATTTACTGCTCTCAGTTAAGAATGTTTAGAGTTTGAAAGTTTAACTGGCGGAATACCAGAAGGTTATGACCCATGAAGACTTTTGGGTTCACACAAATTAAGGAAGGTATATGTTCAACCCATCGGGGCATCTTAGAAACATATACCACAACTTCAGGAGAAATTTATACAAGCTCAAAAGTAGAGCATTGTTGAGAAAGCAGGGGATACAATTTACCGAAGGCATTATGTATCAGGGAAAGAACTTCTCGAGGTTTTTGTATACGAAGGACACTGTCGGATGAAAATTCAACAAAGGAACTGACGATCCATAACAGAGTTGATGTGAGCATTTGCACACCACCAAATGGAAGAAACAATGCAAAGGCATTTAATTATAGAAACAACTGACTAAATCAAACTCAAAGGCAAAGGAATTAAGATTTCCAAATCAAGGGATCAGAAGCAATCGTTCTGATTGAAAATAAATAAGTCCAATAGACTTAGAAGCACAACCAATCAAGGCATTGATTGGTCAAGAACCAGCTCATATCCAAATGACGTCTGAGCCGAAAGGATAATCCTAGGATTCGACTGATGATTGTGAACATTCACAACTTATTGAATCAATGGACTCAAGAATGATAGTGACAAGGGATGCCAATAGGATTACTATACTTATGGGATTAACCATAATGCAAGCAAGCAAGAATTTCAAGAGCAATAGGCTGCTCAGGATTTTCGGAAGTTCAAATAGTATTTTGAAGACTTTTGTGAATTACTTGAATCAACTGGGGATGTTCGGATACTCGATAAGTGCGAGAAATTATTCGTAGGGGTATTCAGGTGGCAAAGAACTGCAAGGCAGTAGGCACAAAGTATTCTCGGGGTACCTTGTAATAACAAGATCGATTGGGAATAAAAGTAAGAACTACAGGTGTATGTATTTATCCATAGGGATATTTCGGTGGTAGGGAATTGCAAAAGCAACACGCACAAGGTCTCGAGAGAATATCGGAGAGTATTGTCAGAATCTTCTATTGAAGCAGTCGATCATCCGTAATGAAAGGGGTCTCCGGCAGGAAGTGGTAATGAGAACCTAGAGTTAGATTTTAGCAAAATCATTTAACCCGAATAGAAGAGAGATCAGAGTCCCAGAGTATAGGTCGAGGAATAAGAGATCCTAATACCACCCAATGGCGACGTGGGCCAAGAGAGAGGGGTCGTCAACACCGTAGTCGTACTGGGTAGCAGCGGCGTTGGTCTCGATGTCTAGCGAGAGAAGAGGGGGAAGAAACAATAAATATAATGCAAACAAAGCATCACAAAACATAATGAGGCAATACACGGTGCTAGGTATGCCCTAACACGGTAGGAGGTGATACCGACGAAGGGGGGAAACATCCGGGAAAGTATCCTCGGTGTTTTGCGTTTTTGGACAGATGAATCAAAGGGGAAAGTTGTGTGTTCGCTATGCTAGAGATGTGTGGCAGACGAACGAGGTGCGTATCTGAATTCGTCTCGTCGTTCTGAGCAACTTTCATGTACAAAGTTTTCCCATCTGAGTTATGGTTTATTTTATATGAGTTTTCAAGGTTTTAAAGAATTTCTGAAATTGTTTAATTCGAATATTAAGCAGAATAAAGTTTTGTCACCTGGTGCTAAGATAGCCAGAGTGTATGACAGTGGGCCAGGGGGTCCAGTCAGCATGCACACTCAGCAGTTGACCAGTCAACATTGACTGGTCAAAAGGGTCAGCGGGGCCTACATGTCATTGACACAATGACTTATCATTTATTTTAACATGGTATTTAAGTGAGGGGGCCACTGTCATAGGGTAGTTAGACTAATTAGCCTAAATAATTAATTAACTAAACTAATTTATTATTTCACTAATATTTATTTTATTTACTCTTTTTTAAGGGGCCGGCCGCACTGGGCAGTGACCCAGGCCGACAGAGGCCAAGGCTGTGCTTGGGCACGCACGAACGCACGCAGGCGTCGGCGGCCGGCGCACAACGCGCAGAGGGGAGCACGGCGTGGCCCCAGGCTGCAGCGGCCCCGGCAGGCGTGCGACAGGGCGAGCCAGCGCACGGCCACAGAGGCGCGGGCGCGCTGGGTCAGGCCATGGAGCGAAGGACGCAAGCGGCGGCGGGCGTCGATGGGCGTGTGACGCGCGCGTGGGGGCGGTGGCCGGGCGAGGCTAGCGCGCGGGTGCGCAGCCAGCAAGTCGGGGCGCGGCCTGGGGGGAGGCAAGCGCGGGCAGGAGCGGTTGCAGGAGGCGGGGTGCGGGACGGCGAGCAGCGGGGCAAGTGCAGCGGCGGCGACGGAAGCAGGGGGGGAGCAGCGGCGGCGACGGAAGCAGCGACGGCGACGGAAGCGGCGGCGACAGACGGAGGCGGCGAGTAGCACACAGTAGCAGCTTAGGAATAGCACGGTAGCGGCACGAGCAGCAGAGTATGCACGCGGAAGCTCAGCCCCAGGCCATGGCGGCCGAAGCACGGGGACGACGATACGACGACAAATCAAGGGGGATGGTAGGGGGGAATGGAGGAGCAGCTCACCATGAGGTGCTTGGCGTGCTCGTTGTAGCCGGAGAGAACTGGAGGCGAGCGGATCGACGACGGCGTTGCAGCGGCCGAAGGTAGAAGAAGACGGCGATGGCGAGCTTCCGGTTCACCCCTACTCGATTTAAAGCGAGGAGGCGAGGGAGTCGTCGATGCTTGAGCTCGTGGACATCCTTCTGGACACCGGGGAGGCCAGTGGCCGCGGGATCGACGCGGTGACGGCAACCATGAGCTTCAGGCGATGAAGAGACGAACGAGAGAGGGGGATTTGGGAGGCTAGGGTTCGTCCGCTGGGTCGGGCTCCAGCTTAACTAGGTCATGGGTGCCGGCGGATGGCTGACACGCGCCCATCGGCGACGTGGACGGGCGCGCCAGCTCCAGGCCATGGCTCTGCCTCCCTCTGTACAGAGGTTGAGGAAAAGGCCCTGGTGGAGGGTTGGGCCTGGTACAGTAGAAGGGTTGGGCTAAGTGCATCGGCGGTTTTCCTTTTATTCCTTTCCTTTTCAGTTTCCTTTATTCTTCTCTGTTTTATTTATTTTAGCTACAGTTTTCTATTTATTTTAGCTACCAAATGATTTTTGTTAACCATGAAACTTTGCACATAATTCCTAGTCAACACTATAAGGTTGCATAAAAAGTTTGAGGCCAATTGGAACTGTTCAAATTTATAGTTGAATTAAATGTGTTTATTTAATCTTGTTGTTCCACTAAATTAATTCCAGGGGCAATTTACGAAACCAATTGAGGTTGCTTCCAACATGTTAATTACTTAGTTAATATTTGCAACTCATCGAACATTTTTATTTGACAGTTTGAAGAAATAATAATTTGACTTGTTATTATATCATTTGAATTTGACACCATTTTCATCAAGTGGAAAAATGGCTTTAAAACATGATGACAAGGCACATTAGGGTGAGGTTACTGTAGCTTAATTATCCGGGCGTCACAATTCGGACACCGGAAGTATTCTGGGTGATTTCAGAGAAAACCGGTGTGCCGGAGGGGTTACCGGAACCCCCCGGGGAAGTATTGGGCCTTATGGGATAGAGAGGGCACCAGCCCAGGAGGTGGCGCCCCCCCTCTTTCCCTCTCCCTCTCCCGCTCTTTCCTTCCCCCATCGTCCTTCCTAGTAGGACTAGGAATGGATGAATCCTACTCCTACTAGGAGGAGGATTCCTCCTCTCCTTGGGCGCCACTAGGGCCGGCCGTCCTCCCCCTTGCTCCTTTATATACGGGGGGCGGGGGGCACCCTAGGACACACAAGTTGATTGTTCCAAGCCGTGTGCGGTGCCCCCTCCACCATAATCCACCTCGGTCATATCGTAGCAGTGCTTAGGCAAAGCCCTGTTCCGGTAGCAACATCATCACCGTCATCACGCCGTCGTGCTGACGAAGCTGTCCCTCGAAGCTCTACTGGATCACGCGGGACGTCACCAAGCCGAATGTGTGCTGATCGCGGAGGTGTCGTACCTTCGGTGCTGGGATCGGTCGATCGTGAAGACGTACGACTACATCAACCGCGTTGTCATAACGCTTCCGCTTACGGTCTACGAGGGTACATAGATGATACTCTCCCCTCTCGTTGCTATGCATCACCATGATCTTGCGTGTGCGTAGGAATTTTTTTGAAATTACTGCGTTCTCCAACACAAGGCACCCCCAAGGAAATATTTAAGGAATATCCAAGCAACTAAGCTCCAACATTATCGGTAACCTCACTTGGAATCATGTTTTCATTCGTCACATGATACGTGTTTTGCTTGGAGCGTCATTTTATTTTGTTGGGATTTGCTTCTTGTTATTTAGAATAATGTTTTGCATCTTTTATTTTATAAAAGTGGCAATGGTAGCCTTTACCATGCTTATTTTGCAAGTATACATGTTGCTGTTTGAAAACAAAAAGTTTATCGTTGTTGCAAAAATTCCCTAGAAAATTCAGAATGTGATAAAATGTTGAAACATTTTGAAGAATGATCTCTGATAAATTTTCTACAGTGTGTAAAATTTTCATAATTTTTGGAGTTTAAGAAGTATTGATACTCTTGCATTCTTTACAGATTGTACTGTTTTGGCAGATTGCTGTTATGTTTGCACTGTTTGCATATGTTTGCTTGTTTAATGATTCTATTGGAGGATAGGAGTATTAAATATGCAGTGGAATTTAGTATGAAATGTTGAATAATAATTTTAGTGATTTGCTACAGTAGAGAATGATAAGGTTTTTGCATTGGTTTATACTAACATATCTCACAAGTTCTTGTGGAGTTTTGTGTGGATGAAGCTTTTGAGATTTAGGGAAACCGTGATATGAGAAGAATTAAGGAGACACAAAAGATCAAGCTTGGGGATGACCAAGGCATCCCAAGATAATATTTCAAGAAGTATCAAGCATCTAAGCTAGGGGATGCCCCGGTAGGCATCCCATCTTTCTTCTTCAATAATTATCAGTTAGTATCGGTTGAGCCTAAGTTTTTGATTCTTCACGTGATGTGTGTTATTCTTAGAATGTCATTTTATTTTCATTTTGCTTGTTGTTTTAATAAAATCAGTGTTGGAAAAAGCAAAATTAGGCGTACGCTTAGGCACGCTGAAGCGCTCGGCGATAGCCCATCGCGTAGCCTTGGGCCTAAACGGCACTCTAGGCGGCCCCCATCGCTTAGGCGGAGCAACGCGTACGCCTAGACGTGATTATGCAATAGAAAGAGGCGAGGAGGCGGCGCAAGGCAGGGCAAGGCGTGGCCCGGTATGGAGCTCGCGCCGCTGAAAGCACGGACGGGAAGGTGCGAGAATATTGGGGAAGATGTCGAGAAGATTGCGGGGAGTTTGCCGGCGAGAGGAAAGGAGATACTGTATTTGTCTAGGATTTGGATATATATAAACACAAAATGGCGGCGGCGGCCTGAGCTATTCCATCGTCGCTTCATCCTCCGGCCACTGGAAGGTAAAGATTCAACTCCTCCACGTCGCCCGTACTTCTTCCTCCTCGCCATCTCTCCGCGTGTGAACGATTTGAGGTTCGGTCTCTTCTCCCTGCTGTTTCCTGTAAGTGAGATGCGATTTCATTTGTCCCTCCGCTTCCCGTGTCTTGTCCTCTACTGTAGCCTATAGATTTTCCTACTGCCCCTCCCATCGGATTGCTATTGGTTGCTACTCCATCCCTCTTGTAATCCCTCAATTTGCAGTTTTTTTAGGACACTCGATCTGCAGTTTTTGTAGATCTATTTACTTCATAGATGATCTTTGAAAAGTATACAATATTATTTGCCTCTCGATTGCTGGTTGGATGTTGCTTGATCCATCCCTCGCTTGTAATTTCATTGGTCTGCAATTTTTCTATTATTTGTTAACTCCAGAACTATGAAGAGGAAATTGATAAGATGACTATTGTAAGTGGACTTTTCTGTACTGAATAGTAGAGTTATTTTTTTGAAACGAACACTATAGTATACTTGGGATAACACAAGACTGCAAATAATGAAGATTGTGGTTATCCTCATATTAAAAATCACTTCTCAGCTCTAATATCTTCCTGGAATTCTACCCTGAATAAAAATTCTTGGATTACACCCAGTAGATAATTATTCGTAATTATACTGATAGGTTATACACTTGCACTGATTTGCTGATGGTCATTAACGGTCAGCTCAACTGGAATCATCAATAGACAATACATATAAATTATAATTGTGTGATGTTTTACTTGACAGCTCATACGACAAGTTAATGAGGGCTGGTCTTATCTAGTGCCTGAAGAAGTTAAAGAGGACTGCTACCTACAGGCGGCTGTTCTGAAGGTAATCATTCTGCTTCCTGGAGAAGTTGCCACCATTTCCCTAAACTTGCATATTGTACGCATAACCATCTTGGGTAGCAGCAGGTCGATCAGCTCTTCAGTACTGGAGATACACATCCCTGATTTATCATCAAAACTCGTATAAAATTGGGATCATTCGTCTCTTCAAGTGAATAACTGTGTTGTGCGCATCAGTGCTTGTTAAATAACTTCCGTTATAAGTAGCATCTTGATGTTAGTGAAGTTTGTGCTACATGATTTTCTCTTCTGTTGCCTGATGCCAAGATGCAACACCATCCAGAACTAGTCCTAGTGTAAAAGTAGGATCACATGTATGTGGTTGCTGGTAATCTTTACTATGGAGTGTGGAGACTCGAGGTTCATTAATCAGAGGGTTGTTTAGTCGGTATAAAAATGGATTAGCTTCTGGATCTGTATCGAGCATTGCAACCTTGCAGGACTAAATAAGTTTCTAATGCAATTATGCAACAAATTTATTATCTTGTAATACAAAAAATGATGTTCTTTGGTTTCCCTCATTGCAGTTTTTGTATTTTCTATTTAGTTTGTTTTGCTTGGAATTTCTCGATCGACAGCTTCCTACCTATTTCATATTTGATCTACATACACTATGAATTTATGATATTATAACTTATATTGCTTTGCTTCTGCCTTCTGTAAAAATCATATACCTAATTGAGTGGGTAATGATTTATCTTCCACTATATGTTTTTGGATGTGGACACACGCACACCCGTACAAACAACTATATTACATTTTTGCTTTCATTATTATCTAGATTTATGCCTACTTGTGCTCTCCACTTTGATAGACCTAGCCCATATTTTTATCATTATCGATGTGAATTACTGAACAATTGTTGTTGTGTATTTGAGCATTTGTAGGATGTTGGAGACAAACACAACGTTAGTGTTGCAGGAAGAGAATGCCCGTAAGAGAAAGTCGGATGATGTGGGATGGGAGTATGGGAGTCTAGCCGATGTTTCCAACAAGGACAAAGTGAAGTGTTTGTTTTGTAACCATGTGATCATTGGAGGTGTTTATCGTCACAAGCAGCATGTGGCTCACGTTGGTAATTTTGTGGCTAAATGCAAGAAAAGCTCGCAGGAAGCTAAAGATAAGTGCAAGAAATCTCTTGAGGAGGCATCTAAGAAGAGGAAGGAAAATACTTCCCGTGAGCTAGAGCTCTAGCTCAGAGAAGGCGTGAATATTTCTCGTGTTGGAGATGCCGAAGTTACTTGTATTCGAAGCGTTGAGCCACACAAGATAGGTCCCATTGATAGTGGACACGTCCTATTGATCCTAAATTAACTCAAATTGTGCGTCTGTGTGGAACTATCCCTGTTGGGACTTGGGATAAGTCTTTCAAATAAGATTCTAGGAATAAAGTACTTGTGAACTTGTGCTCATAATTTATAATGCTATATGCCATATTGGGTCTTGCGTGATTTTTGCCTCAACTATATTTGAATATTTGATGTTTCTATGTTACTGCTACTTCCCTTGAGTAGATCATTTTTAGTTCTTCCCGTTGTTGTGATGTACTCCCTCCATCCAATAATATAAGATCTTAATATCATGAGAATATAAGATCTTATATCATGGGATGGAGGGAGTATCTTATTGTCATTCAATTGTCATAACCTACTGTAGTAGAAAATGCCTAAGGCTATTCCTAGCCACAAAATTGTCCTCCTAACCCGCTACCATACAAAACGCCTTGGCCCGCCTAGGCTACGCCTAGGCAGGCTAGGCGCTAGGCAGAGAGTCATCGTCCGCCTACTGCCTAGCACTTTTTCCAACCTTGAATAGAATACTTGGATCTTAAAGTTTTTAAATAAAATAGAGTCCTCAAATAGTTGCCAGGGAGGCTAACTAAGCGGCATTCACATCCCGTCAACGAAGCTCTTTTCTACGGAATTGCTCTAGTGCTTCACTTATATCCTATAAGTAAATTGTTGAATAAATTGAATGTCATGAAGTTGGAATCATATCATGCCTAGTGGTAGCTTCACATTGGGTTTAGAAAGTGAATCTTTTGAGGCTTGACAATCACAATATTGGTCATATAAGCAATTCACGAATAATTAGTATAAGGAAGAGAACTTTCACATGCAAATACACTATCATGGAAATCTTTTGCGATTGTGAGCCCCCATCAAAATATTATATGCCAAAATTGTTGACGTTGGACAAGGAAGACAACATAATGGTTTGTGTTTGTTCATATTCACATAGAAGTTATATTGTCATAGATCCTTCAACATGTGGTGCTTGCCCCCCATCTTTGCTAGCCAAAAATTCCGCACCAAGTAGAGATACTACTTGTGCATCCGAAAACCCTTAAACCCAAATATTATTTTCAAGAGTCCATCATACCTACCTAAGGATTGAGCAAGATCCTTCAAGTACGTTGTCATCGGTGCAATAAGGCAATAAAAATTGCTTCTAAAAGTGTTAGATCATTTAGTGCAAGAGAAAATTGAGCGTTGTACGAACTTGTGATGGCAAAGAATAAAAGTGACAGACTGCATAATAAAGGTTGCTATCATAAGGGGCAATATAACGTGACGTTCTTTTGCACTAAGGGGTTGAGCATACAAACAAATAAGCGCATGGTAACCTCTATTTCCCTCTGCGAAGGGCCTATCTTTTACTTTTATGTATTTACTTTTATGCAAAGAGTCAAAGTTCTTCTCTCTATTCCTTTTTATTTTTCTCTTTTGACAAGCATCATGTGGTGAGGAAAGATCTAGGAACATATATCCAGTTGGATATGGGCAACATGAGTTATTATTGTTGACATCACCTTTGAGGTGAATACGTTGGGAGGCGAGATTATAAGCCCCTATCTTTCTATGTGTCCGGTTGAAACGTTTTGCTCATGTGTATGCGGTGAGTGTTAGCAATCATACAATACTATATGATGGTTGAGTATGTGGAGCTCTTACTTAAACTCTGTTGAATAAGTTGAATTACAATTGCTTGGTGACTCAGAACATAGGTTGTTGAGTTTCAAGAGAATTCATTGTTTGAACCTTAACATGTGAATTGGTTGTACTTTAACATGAGAAATTTTATGAGAAAGAATTGATGCTATGATGCTAGGAAAAGTGATTGAAATTTTCATTGATCAAACTTATGCACTTTGCTAGCATTCACACTTCATAAATTATTTCTTTTATCATTTACCTACTCGAGGACGAGTAGGAATTAAGCTTGGGGATGCTGATACGTCTCCAACGTATCTATAATTTATGAAGTATTCATGCCATGTTTACAACAATTTTATATGGTTTTGGTATGATTTGCATGGAACTAACCCAGACTGACGCTGTTTTCAGCAGAACTACCGTGGTGTTGTTTTTTGTGCAGAAATGAAAGTTCTCCAAATGAGCTGGAACTTTTTGACGATTCTTTTTGGAACAAAAGAGACCCCCGAAGCTTCGTGGGAGGACCAGAAGAGCCACGAGGAGGGTGCAACCCATCAAGGCGCGCCTGGTGGGCCTGGCTTGCCCCGGTGGGTTGTGCTCACCTCAAGGCCCATCTTAGTGTGAAACCAACGCCAAAAAATCCTATAAATAGAGAAACCATCAGAAGTTAACCTAGATCAGAAGTTCCATCACCGCAGGCCTCTGTAGCCACCAAAAACTAATTTGTACCCCGTTCCGGCACCCTGCCGGAGGGGGGAATCATCTCCCGTGGCCATCTTCATCATCCTGGTGGCCACCACAATGAGGAGGGAGTAGTCCACCCTCGGGGCTGAGGGTTTGTACCAGTAGCTATGTGTTTACTCTCTCTCTCTCGTGATCTATATCATGGGCTTTGTTAATATAGTCGGATCATATGATGTTTCTCCCCTCTATACTCTTGTTGTGATGAATTGAATCTTTACCCTTTGAAGTTATGTCTTGTCGGATTGAATGTTCAGATATGAGAACACATGATGTATGTCTTGCGGTATGAATACTTGAGGTGACAATGGGATATCATATTGATTCACTTGATGTATGTTATGGCACTCAACTCGCGGATTCCCGAGGTGACATTGGGATAATTTATGCATAGGGGTTGATGCACATTTTTATTATCTTTTCTCCAATAGAAACTTTGGGGTCTCCTTGTAGTTCTTTGTGTGGATCGAGTATGATGAATATGAATTTGCTTTGGTGTTATTTTAGTACGAACTCTAGGATAGATCGAACGAAAAGAATAGCTTTGTGTTATTTTAGTACGAACTCTTGAATAGATCGAATGGAAAGAATAGCTTTGAGGTGGTTTTTCATACCCTACAAACATTTTCTATCTTTTGTTCTCCGCTAATAGGAACTCAGGAGTGATTCTTTATTGCACTTTGAGGGATAATCATATGATCCAACTATGTTAGCATTGTTGAGATGTTGCACTAGTGAAAGTACGGACCCTAGGCCTCATTTTCAAGCATTGCAACACCGTTTTTGTGCCTGTTTACTATTTGCTACCTTGCTGTTTTTATTTATTCAGATTATAAAAATATATTCCTACCATCCATATTACACTTTTATCACCATCTCTTCGCCGAACTAGTGCACATATACAATTTGCCATTGTATTGGGTGTGTTGGGGACACAAGAGATTTCTTGTATTTGGTTGCATGGTCGTTTGAGAGAGACCACCTTCATCCTACACCTCTCACGGATTGATAAACCTTAGGCCATCCACTTGAGGGAAAATTTCTACTGTCCTACAAAACTCTGCGCTTGGAGGCCCAACACGTGTCTACAAGAATAAAGTTGCGTAGTAGAGATCAGGCTCCACCAGTGCTGGTGCTGGTAAACAGGCCGCTGGCCTTAGTTCGGCCCCCTCACAAATGAGTGGGCAAGGCTTCGCTTTTGGTACTGGCGGACCATTGAAGCAAGGAGGAAAGAAGAAGAAGAAGAAGAGTGGGCGTCGGCCAGGCGCACATACAACACCAACACCTCAGGCGCCCCTAGTTGCCGCAAACTCGGCCGTCTCCCACGCCATGCCACCATTGGTCAAGTCCGACGGCACGGTTGCCGCTCAATAGGAAGAAGCCTCTGCCAACGTGCCTAAAACCAAGAAAGAAAAGATGCATTGTTTCAAATGCCAGTCTAATGATCACTTGTCCAGAGATTGTATTGTGGTGCACTTTTGCTACGTCTGCAACAACTTCAAGCACGCTATGTTTCATTCTCCCATTCTGAAGCAGCCATGGCCCTCGACATCTTTTTGTGGACAAGGATCTAATGCTTCCATGTTCATTCAGATCCCAAAGCACGTGTGCAAGGACATCGACGCTTCTCCATCAGCATCGCCAATTGCCTTAGTCACAGTTTCCGGTGGGGAGCTACCTGCAGTGGTGCTTGTACCTGAGATTGCTAGGATCGTTCGGACTCAGACTCAGTGGAAGTGGGAGGCTATTCTGCATGGCAAGGATGCCTTTTGGTGTCATTCCCCTCCTTTGACGATCTTCGCCGAATGGCTGACCTAGAGGTTCGAGTCAAGTCGCATGGTGTTGAAATTTCTTTTAAAGAATGGAAAGGTGAAGATGTCCCATCTTATGTTTCTTTGGAGACTATTTGGGTGCACATTTACGGCGTTCCTCATTCACTACGACATTTCCTCGGGCTTTGGGTTGTTGGATTGGTCATTAGAGCAACTCAAGATGTTGATCTTTATGCCCTACGTCATCATGGTATTATACGCATTCAGGTTGCGGTGCGCTCTTTGGATATATTCACCTATAATAATGACTTGGGAGGAGATTCCACAACCGCAGAGGCATTTGTCAAGCTTGATGGGTATAACTTTTGCTACCAGGTTGAAAAGGATGACTATATTCTGGATGTAGATTTCATACCTCTAATCTGGAAGCAACATGATGATGGCCCAGATAGAGGTCATGGCCGTGATGATGAAATTAACGATGGTGATGTTAGCAAAAAAGCAAAGAAAGGAAACTCTGCGAGTGTGAATCCTCCTCCGAACTCGAGCTCGAGCACTCCAGTTCCTATGCTGACTGCATCTCTCGCCGCGCCGTTGTCTGAACTACAGCACACTACAGGGCCTTCGAACATGCTTGGGGACATTGTTGCAGGTTACACTTCGTCGTCGTCATTGCCGGCGCCGCCTCCGCTATCCGTCAACCTTGGTACACCGCTGCACCAACCTCTTCTGCAGAATGATCTGCCTTTGCTCAGGACAACGCGAGTAGCGGCCGTGGAATCTCCACTCACGGACTTGCATGCTTGCATGGGTGCAACTGTATCAGCCAACAAGAACTCACCCGTGGGGTTGCATGGCTCTGTGCAACCGACGCTATAGGGGGGCGTTGTCGCTGAGCTGGGCTCATTGACAACTACCAGCGATGGACGCCCAGTACAACCCATGACTGCTCATGCAAAGGTTCTACAATCACCTGCGTCGTTGCCCTCGCTACAGAGCGCGCCAAGCCGTGATCTAGTTGCTGCGGTGAGACTTGGTCCAGCCATGGGGCGCAGCATGGAGCTATCCTCCTCACCCGTTGTCGCCGTTCTAATGGAGCCAGGAGCTGCTGCACCATTGGGATCGCCTCCATCTTCTCCAATGCTGCAGCCGGCACTCCATTCTACTCCAACCAAGCTGACGGATACTCCGTTACGGCGCAGTGGTCATCACTTCACCTCTGCTGACCGGTCCTCGGCCACGGATGAGTGCTCTCTCTCCAATGCGATGTGGCATTAGGCGGAGCGTGACCTCGACCCTCCTACAGGTACACCTTGCAATAATCATTTCTTTCCTTTTCTGATTCTCATATTTCCTCTAGTTTAAATAACGTTTGAATTAAAATTGGAAAAAATGATAATGATGTGTGCATTTCGGTGGGGGTGCTTAAACACATGGAGATAGACCGATTAAAGGTTTCTCCAAAGTGTTCGAGCCCCCTACCATACCCCGAAACTGAGGAGAAGGAACCGCCGGTTGCTTATGGCTGTCCTCTTCTCTCCCACTTGGTTGGTGTGGTAACTGAGGTTGGATTAGGTGACGCACGACTTGGGTCCATGTTTTGTGACTTCACCGCGTCCTCGCATAAATCAAAATCCCACTCCTCAAAAAAGAAACAAAAACCGCCCAAGAAGGCGAAGGTATCCACCCTGTCCCGAGTCTCCACATGAGAGGCATGTTTTGGAATAGCAGAGGTCTTTCAGACTTGGCTAAACATAAACACGTTGGTGACTGTGTGCGTGACCATGGGTTAGATTTTGTGGCAATTTCCGGGGCTGGTAAATGTGACTTTCGTGCACATGTCTTTGATCACCTATCAGGTGGTTTGGACTACACATGGCATTGCTTACCACCACGTGGAAGGTCCGGAGGAATCTTACTTGGGATACATACCACAACCATGGACTTGTTAGCTTTTTCGGTTGGTGAATTTCACATCAAATTCCACCTACGAAATAGAGTTGACAATTATACATGGAGCCTGGTCGCAGTCTATGGGGCAGCCCAAGATGAGAATAAATCCTCTTTCCTTCGGGAATTGGTGAACTTGGCTAAGGATAACCCGCATCCAATGCTTATTGGATGTGACTTCAATATCCTTAGATACCAGGAAGAGAAAAATAATGATCGTTTTGACACACACACTGGCCTTTCTTATTCAACGCTCTAATTGATAGTTTGAATCTTCGAGAAGCTAGTATGTCGGGACGACAGTTCACTTGGGCCAACAACCGTCCAGTGCCGACATACGAGAAACTCGATCGGGTACTCATGGATACCGAATGGGAATTAAAATTCCCTATGGTAACAGTGCATGCCCTATAGCGTATTGAGTCACTTTCGGACCATGCACCCATCATTCTTGATTCTAACTCTACTAGCTCTCCCATTGTTCGCCGTCCATTCAAATTTGAATTGGGATGGTTACATCGGGATGGTTTTGCGGATATAGTTAAGAATTTATGGGAGAGGACTGCTGTTGGTCGCACACCGATTCAAAGATGGAACTAAAAAATCCGAGCCATGAGGTGGTTCCTAACTGGATGGCCCAAACACACAAGTGGTATATATAAAAAAGAAAAGCAATGCCTTTCCACTATTATAGATGACCTCGACAAAATAGCAGAGACCCGCATTTTGTCTCAACGGGAGATTCATATGAAAAACCAATCCAATGAGCAGATTGCACGTCTATTGCGAGAAGAGGAAATCAAGTGGTATCAAAGATCAGGTGCCCAATTCATTTTGGAGGGAGACAACAATACATGATATTTCCAAATGGTCGCCAATGGGTGGCACAGGAAGAAGTGTATTTTTAGCCTCCAACTGGATGAGGGACGGATCGAGGGTCAGGTAGAGCTCAAGCGTTATACAACCAAATACTACAAGTGTCTGTTTGGAGCTCCAGAGGAAGGGAACTTCACTCTAGATGAGACCCGAACAGATGACATTCACAAGTCATAGAAGAGCAGAATGATATCCTGACAGCACCTTTCTCTGAAGAGGAGGTGCGAGCTGCAGTGTTCCAAATGGAACATAACAAAGCTCTAGGCCCTGATGGTTTCCCTGCAGAGTTCTATCAGAACTTCTGGGATGTCATCAAGACTGACCTAATGGAGTTGTTCAATTGTTTTCATGCCGACCAACTATACCTATCTAGGCTTAATTTTTGCAAGATAGTTTTGTTGCCAAAGACTAAGGAGGCTGAACAGATTCAACAGTTCAGACCGATCTGCCTCCTTAATGTCAGTGATACGTCTCCAACGTATCCACTTTTCCAAACACTTTTACCCTTGTTTTGGACTCTAACTTGCATGATTTGAATGGAACTAACCCGGACTGACGCTGTTTTCAGCAGAATTGCCATGGTGTTATTTTTGTGCAGAAATAAAAGTTCTTGGAATGGCCTGAAAATCAATGGAGAATATTTTTGAAATATATAAAAAATACTAGCGAAAGAATCAAGGCCAGGGGGACCACACTCTGTCCACGAGGGTGGGGGCGCGCCCCCTACCTCGTGGGCCCCCTGGTGCTCCTCCGACCTCAACTCCAACTCTATATATTCATGTTCGGGGAGAAAAAAAGAGAAGGACTCATCGCATTTTATGATACAGAGCCGCCATCAAGCCCTAATCTCTCTCGGGAGGGCTGATCTGGAGTCCGTTCGGGGCTCCGGAGAGGGGAATCCGTCGCCATCGTCATCATCAACCTTCCTCCATCACCAATTTCATGATGCTCACCGCCGTGCGTGAGTGATTCCATCGTAGGCTTGCTGGACGGTGATGGGTTGGATGAGATTTATCATGTAATTGAGTTAGTTTTGTTAAGGTTTGATCCCTAGTATCCACTATGTTCTGAGATTGATGTTGCTATGACTTTGTTATGCTTAATTCTTGTCACTAGGGCCCGAGTGCCATGATTTCAGATCTGAACCTATTATGTTTTCATGAATATATGTGAGTTCTTGATCCTATCTTGCAATTCTATAGTTACCTATTATGTGTTATGATCCGTTAACCCCGAAGTGACAATAATCGGGATACTTACCGGTGTGACCGCAGTTTGAGGAGTTCATGTATTCACTATGTGTTAATGCTTTGGTCCGGTACTCTATTAAAAGGAGGCCTTAATATCCCTTAGTTTCCAATAGGACCCCGCTGCCACGGGAGGGTATGACAAAAGATGTCATGCAAGTTCTTTTCCATAAGCACGTATGACTATATTCGGAATACATGCCTACATTACATTGATGAACTAGAGCTAGTTCTGTGTCACCCTATGTTATAACTATTGCATGAGGAATCGCATCCGACATAATTATCCATCACTGATCCATTGCCTACGAACTTTTCACATATTGTTCTTCGCTTATTTACTTTTCTGTTGCTACTATTACAATCACTATAAAACCAAAACTATTACTTTTGCTACCGTTACCGCTACTATCATATTACTTTGCTACTTGATGACCCACAAGTATAGGGGATCTATCGTAGTCCTTTCGATAAGTAAGAGTGTCGAACCCAAGGAGGAGCAGAAGGAAATGGTAAGTGGTTTCCAGCAAGGTATTCTCTGCAAGTACTGAAATAAGTGGTAACAGATAGTTTTGTGATAGGATAATTTGTAACGAGCAACAAGTAACAAAAGTAAATAAGGTGCAGCAAGGTGGCCCAATCCTTTTTGTAGCAAAGGACAAGCCTGGACAAACTCTTATATGATGTAAAGCGCTCCCGAGGACACATGGGAATATCTTCAAGCTAGTTTTCATCACGTTCATATGATTCGCGTTCGGTACTTTGATAATTTGGTATGTGGGTGGACCGGTGCTTGGGTATTGCCCTTACTTGGACAAGCATCCCACTTATGATTAACCTCTATTGCAAGCATCCGCAACTACAAAAAAAGTATTAAGGTAAACCTAACCATAGCATGAAACATATGGATCTAAATCAGCCTCTTACGAAGCAACGCATAAACTAGGGTTTAAGCTTCTGTCACTCTAGCAACCCATCATCTACTTATTACTTCCCAATGCCTTCCTCTAGGCCCAAGTAATGGTGAAGTGTCATGTAGTCGACGTTCACATAACACCACTAGAGGAGAGACAACATACATCTCATCAAAATATCGAACGAATACCAAATTCACATGACTACTAATAGCAAGACTTCTCCCATGTCCTCAGGAACAAAAGTAACTACTCACAAAGCATAAACATGTTCATAATCAGAGGGGTATTAATATGCATATAGGATCTGAACATATGATCTTCCACC
Organism: Triticum urartu; assembly: GCF_056163025.1. Lineage (NCBI taxonomy): Eukaryota > Viridiplantae > Streptophyta > Magnoliopsida > Poales > Poaceae > Triticum > Triticum urartu. The sequence goes on along the minus strand of NC_141874.1, from coordinate 364,600,950 downwards.
AATTGAACCAACTAGCATCAACTACAAGGAGTAATTAACACTACCAGCAACCTACTAGCACCAATCCCGGACTTGGAGACAAGAATTGGATACAAGAGATAAACTAGGGTTTTGAGATGAGATGGTGCTGATGAAGATGTTGATGGAGATTGCCCTCTCCCTATGAGAGGAGCGTTGGTGATGACGATGGCGATGATTTCCCCCTCCGGGAGGGAAGTTTCCCCGGCAGAACAGCTCCGCCAGAGCCCTAGATTGGTTCCGCCAAGGTTCTGCCTCGTGGCGGCGGAGTTTCGTCCAAGAAGATGGCTTATGATTTTTTTTTCCATCGAAAGACTCCATATAGCATAAGATGGCCACCGGAGGGCCACCAGGGGGCCCACGAGGTAGGGGGCGTGCCCCCACCCTCGTGGGCAGGGTGTGGCCCCCCTGGTGAAGTTCTTGCTCTCAGTATTTTATATATATTTGGAAAACATCTTCCGTGAAGTTTCAGGACTTTTGGAGCTATGCAGAATAGGTCTCTAATATTTGCTCCTTTTCCAGCCCAGAATCCCAGCTGCCGACATTCTCCCTCTTTATGTAAACCTTGTAAAATAAGAGAGAATAGACATAAGTATTGTGACATAATGTGTAATAACAGCCCATAATGCAATAAATATTGATATAAAAGCATGATGCAAAATGGGCGTATCACTACTAAATACTTTGCTGCAGATATTAAGTTTCCAGGTGTGGTTGAATTGACAACTCAGCTGCTAATACTTGAGAATATTCTTTGGCTCCCCTTGTGTCGAATCAATAAATTTGAGTTGAATACTCTACCCTCGAAAACTGTTGCGATCCCCTATACTTGTGGGTTATCAAGACTATTTTCTGGCGCCGTTGTCGGGGAGCATAGCTCTATTCTTTGAGTCACTTGGGATTTATATCTGCTGATCACTATGAAGAACTTGAGAGATAAAAGAACCAAGATTTTTCCCTCAACTACGAGGGGAGGTAAGGAACTGCCATCTAGCTCTGCACTTGATTCACCTTCTGTTTTGAGTAAACTTGCGACACCTACTCCTGCTATTCATTCTGATATGTCGCATGTTATTGATGATGCCACTTCTGCTTTGCATGATACTTATGATGAAACTACTTCTATGCTTGATAATACTGTGCCTCTAGGTGAATTTCTTGATGAACAACTTGCTAGGGTTAGAGAGAATGAAATTATTGAAACTGATAATATTGATGAAAGTGATGATGAAGATTCTCCCCCTAGATATGAATTGGCTGTTGTTCCTGAGGGTTATGTTATGGATGAAGAAACTGCTAAAGACATCTTAGCTTGCAATGATAGATCTGATCTTAAGAAATTACTAGCTAAGCTTAAAGAAAAGTCTTTGAATGCTAGAATGAAATATGACCCTGCTTTTGCTACTTCACCTATCTTTGTTACTGATAAGGATTATGATTTCTCTGTCGACCCTGAGTTAATTACTTTGGTTGAATCTGATGCTTTTATGGCTATGAATCTGGAACTGTTGTGGCACATCTTACTAAATTAAATGATATAGCCACCGTGTTCACTAATGATGAGAAAAATCGCTATTACTTTATCCTTAAGTTATTTCCGTTCTCATTAAAGGGTGATGCTAAAACATGGTTTAATTCTCTTGATCCTGGTTGTGTGCGTAGTTCCCAAGATATGATTTATTACTTCTCTGCTAAATATTTCCCCGCTCATAAGAAACAATCTGCTTTAAGGGAAATATATAATTTTGTGCAAATTGAAGAAGAGAGTCTCCCACAAGCTTGGGGGAGGCTTCTCCAATTACTTAATGCTTTGCCTGATCATCCTCTCAAGAAAAATAAAATACTTGATATCTTTTATAATGGACTAACGATGCTTCCAGAGACCACCTGGATAGTTGTGCTGGTTATGTTTTTAGGGAAAGAACTGTTGATCAAGCTGAATTGCTATTGAATAATATGTTGAGTAATGAAAATGATTGGACACTTCCTGAACCAACTCCTAAGCCAACTGCGAAGAAAAGGGGTATTCTATTTCTCAGTCCTGAAGATATGCAAGAGGCAAAGAAATCTATGAAAGAAAAAGGTATTAAAGCTGAAGATGTTAAGAATTTACAACCCATTGAAGAAATACATGGTCTTGATAACCCGACACAGGTAGTAAAGGTAAATTCTCTCTATAGGTTTGATGAAGGTGATATCCCTCGTTATAAGTCTGCTAGCCAATGCTTAGATGAGTTTGATAATTTTATTATTAAACAAGAAAACTTCAATGCTAATGTTGGTAGACAATTGAACCACAGTGTTGATATGCTTGAACACTTGAGTAATTATATGTCTAGAGTTAAAGGTGAACTTACACTACAAGAAATATGTCAACTTGTGACCTTGACTATTGGTCACTGAATGGTCATTATTTTCCATCTGTGACCTTTTTGTGACCAAAAACAGATGGTCAAAAGCTGGCGGTCGTAAACTGAAATTAACGACCTTCTCTGTGAGAAGGTCGTAGACGTTTACGACCAAAATATGCCTACTGTTTTGTTTTGGTCACTAGCAGCCTCCCCAGGTCACGTAGGCATCCGACGTGGCAATCTGATGGGGCACAAAAATCAGCCCGGTCCAATTTGGTGTTTATATGGGTCGAGCCCATTAATTCGGCCTTTTTAATATTTATTTTTCCTATTAATTTTTGCTAGCTACATGGGCTGGCCCAGCAATTCGGCCTTTTTGCGATCCATTTCAAATTTGGGCCTCACGATTTTTACAGTGCATTTAATTTTGGGGCCTTGGCCTTTTTGTGATCCAATTTTTGGGCCTTGGCCTCTTTGCCGATCCATTCTTTTTGGGCTGTAGCCATTTCCACCAGTTTTTCATTTGGTCCAATAGACATTTCGGCCAGTTTTTAATTTGGGCCACGCCTCTTTGTTTCAAATACAATTTACAACACAGACATAGAATCAACCCAAATTCAATACGAATATATTCTCTTTTTGACCACTTTCAATCCAAGAATACATTTCAAGTAAACATAGAATACTATTCCAACGATTTGTACATATATCCTAGCATTTGAACAATAAGTTCAGCAAGCAAATATACACCAAATTCTCAGCAAGATCAACAATACATCCAAATTCCCAGAAAATACGGCATTACAACAAACATATAAAGCAAGTCGTTGACTTGGACTTCCAGCTTCTTCAAAAAAATCAGCACATAACTCTCCTGTAGATGAGAAGAAAAGCCACATGTTCAGTCTCGATATGGGTAATATATGCTAAAAATAAATCCAAGAACCGTGCAAGAGCCCTAGGTTTTACTATCATTTGGACACCCAGATCGGCGATCCTTCCTTACCTAATGTGTGCAAGTCCAAATAAATTAATAAACAATCCATTTTATAGAGAAAATGATATGCCCCCCTTTTATCTAAAACTGTAATGTATGCTAGTGATAGAACAAGGGGTAAGATTGTTATGATATGCCAGATTGCTAGCAACAGTGCTTACATGCATCTTCATATTTCAAAAGGTAACATGCATCACATCAAAAAATTGTAAGCATTGAACCTACATCATATCTACAGTAACATCACCAATCAAGTTGCATGTGTATGCTAGAAATCAAGAATCAAAAGGACTTCAGCTTGTTTCGAATATCGTGCCTTTGTTGCTCCCAGTTCAGTAAAGAAATAGTCAAGCAGTGAGCGCTTCGCCTCATGGACTTGGCAGTGCACAATAGATTTCATAATGGAGCATAAATAGAATACCTGGAAAAGAACAATAAAGAGCTATACAGTTAAGTAAGCATCCTTGGCTGTTCAAATAAGTGGAGAGAACAATAAAAAGCTACACAGTCTAGAATTTCTGTTAAGAAACAGTAACTTGATGTAAAGTCGCTTGAAAATAGAAAACACCTTACAAGCTTGTGAAGCTTACCATGATTTCAAAAGCATGGGTTATAATCTTTTATGCCATCCTCCCAAAATTTGGCTAGATGATTCTGCAACTGTAGTTGTACCCAGCTGCTCAAAATATAAACATATAGATGAGTGCTTCACACATGTCACTAGAGGTAAATAGCAATACACATAAATGAATGAACAGGGGCATATTCTACAGCAAGATGAACCAACAGAGATATATCTTGTAGCCTACAACAATCAAGTTAGAAATCACATCCATTTTCTAATTAACCAGCACCTAAATATATACATGCACTACTTCAGGAAATTTATGACTAGGAGATGTATTAATAGCAGATTACGAACTAATGTACTTGTACTTGATCTAGTTGAATAAATGCAGATTAAGTTCTAGGTACAGCCAGCTCCAACGTATGGTACTAGCTATTGACAGAAAAACATAGAGAGAGAGGGAGGGAGGAGATCCAGCGACAATATGACTACAGCAGGCGACCTCGAGGGAAGATCTGGCGCCCCGTGGATTGGTCAACCCCAGGATCTCACGCGTGCCGCCGTTGCCGAGGTCGTCCATATCACCTGCGAGCTTGATGGTCCAGGCCCCCACGATGACCAAGTCGTGATCCATGCGGAGCTCCACCTCCTGCACGGCTGATCCATGCTCCAGTGGAGGCTCGGGCTCCACCCTCGAATCTGGCGGCGCCTATAGAAAGATAGTGTAAGCTCTCCTAACAAGAAAAGAAACTTAGGAAAGTTAAACTGGTACAGATCAAATTCAGAAGAGAGTTTACACTATACCTAGCATAGCAAATGAGGATGGCCAAAGATGAATAAGTTTTTTTAGGAACTATGGACAGTGGGGGAAAGCCCCCCACTGACTTTAAATTAGCAAGATTGTAGAGTGAAAGATGAATAAGTTACGTGGCTCGAATGGTCGGCATCCCTCGGATCTCATAGCTACCGCACATCACGGATGAACTATAGCAAACTAGTTATATCCACAGGCCACATGTACAAAGAATATACTAAAATGGCTTGAAGCTAAAACTAATCAACCATTCATCTTCGGTACTGCAATTTTTTATTATGCAGTACAAAGATTATTATGCAGAATCTAAAATTGGCCACAGCCTTAAAGGTTATTATGCAGCATCTAAAATTAGCCAACTCTACAAAACAGTGGAGGAAGCATACATCTGAACCCAAACAAATTTACATCATCTAATACACTATATTCCTCCCATTAAAAAACTAATATTCCAGTAGAGAGTTAAATCAGTTCATCATGAACTGGCTTCCAACAACATAATATAGGTGAACCCACTAAACTGATGCAAACTTTATGGAAAGTTCCTAGAATTCTGAAGTTGCAACATTTCAAACATAACTCAAACTGAAACAACTCTTCTGCATTTGATTAGTTTATGTGTTCTATCAAAGCACATAATTTCCATCTTCTGCACTAAAATGAGTATCATGGGATGGGAGGCGTACTATCTTCTTTTTTGCATACTTCAGTGTAATTAGTTATAAAGAGGTAATTGGCTGAACATTTCTTAGTCAGAATAACAGATTGGCTGTTGCAACAAGGCGCATCAGTCTAACAAGAACATAACTGAAAATGTAACACTAAACCAATAATCCAGAGATGCATGGCACCCACACACTAAACCAATAATCCAGAGATGCATGATTACCTACATATCCTACTAAGCGAAGCCGGCAGTCAGGTTGTTGGTCTGGTACTTGTATATGCAGTGCAGCAAAGAAGAATGGTTTCCACTATAGAATTTCTACCTGAAGGTGGGTTGCCATGGACAGCATGCAACAGCAGCAAAAACCAGTAGCGGCAACGGTGCTACCAAGCAGCGGCAGCGGAGCATCAGCAGCGCAAGAGTAGCAGAAGCAGTGAGCAGCTGCGGCATCTGGCGAGCAGCAGCAGTATGCGGCAGCAGGCAATAGAAGATAGTAGAAGCAGCGGCGACAGTACGCAAGCGAGGGGGCACGCTGGCACGAGCGGGGCGCGGCCGGCGAGCAGGCGCATGACGGCAGGCACGGCGTACACAGGCGCAAGGTCACGACTGCAGGCGGCAGGGGCATGCGGGCGCGCGCGGACGCAAAGCTTCGGCCATGGCGGCCTCGGCGAGCGCAGGCAACATACAACGACGGATCGAGGGGGCCAAACAAGGGGATCGGCTGAGGAGCTCACCGCGGTGCAGATGACGAGCTCGGGGAGGCCGGAGACGTCGGAGCAGTGATGGCGACACGGATCGACGGCGAAAGACGCGCGGCGGCCGACGGGGAAGAAGCTCGGATCCGGCGATGTGGGGGCGCCCAGCTTGAACTGGTGGCCGTAGTCGATGCATAGGGGAGCTGCGGAGCTCGTGGACACCTTCCCATGTCGCCATGTGGTGGGTGAGGAGGTGCGGATCCGGCGATGTGGGGGCGCCCAGCTTGAGCTGCGGAGCAGGTGGGGGCGGCGAGGTCGGGGAATGAAGGGTTGCCGGCGGGGAGAGGAGTGGATCGGGAGGGGGTGGCGGCGGCGGGGAGAGGAGTTGATCGGGAGGGGGAAGGGTGCGACGGGGGGATCGATGTGAGCTAGGGTTTGGGCTGCGGGTGGGTGGGGGTATCTCTTTTTCTTTTCTTTTTTCCTTTTTTCTGTAGAAAGATGGATGGATGGATGTGGGATGGAGAGATGGATGGATGGATGGATGGACGCCATGTCATCAATCCGTGGGAATGGTTCTGATTGGTTTGGAAAACCAGTTATTTAAAAGAGTTTCCAAGTACTAAAGACAGAGCTATTTTGTGAAGCAACTATCAAAAATATTTTGTAAAAGGGCATTATACAAATTTTCACTCAAGTTAGACCACATTTTATGGATGAGCACCAATTTGTATGCATTTCTGATCTTTCTAGCTATTTTTAATCATTTTTCGAGTGTCCAAACTGAGTTTTTTTGTGAACGACCTATAATATATTTGTTACAAAATTGGACCAAATCATTTTTCTAAAATACTAGGCCATATTTAATGCACAATTGACCAAATTATTGGGTGTAAAAAGTTTTGATCCACCTCTGGTGAAAAAGACAAATTTTCGCCGATTCAGTTGGAAGTGGGTCAAATTTGAACTGCGGCTGCCTCATAGTTTGCTATTTATTTTTTACAAAAATCATTTATAGGTACAAAAGTATCTAATTAATCATAGAAACACCAAAAAAATTCCAAGATTCAACCACTAGCTAGGAACGGTCATTCCCGCCGTTTTGACCACATTATGAAACGGGCATAAAAAATTCAAAAAAATCAAAAAATTGGGAAACCTTCGCATTGTGTCCTTATATGTGGCCAAGTTCCCAGGAAAAATAAAAAACTTGTAATACGGAAATTATTTTAAAAAAGTGTTCTGAGAAACGAGCTATCACGTGTGGAGATCAGTGGCTTTCAAGCCAAATGATCAATCTTATGGCCACATTCATGGCATAGTTTGTTCAAATGATCTCATATTGTGCAGAAGGGTGCATATTGGAATGGCAAACAATGTTGCCTAAGGGACTTTTTATTCTCTTTGCACGGAAAATTCATTTTCCATTTTCCGAGTGCTTGGATTGAGTTCTTTTTGTGAAGGACCTACCATATATTTGTTGCAAAATTGGACCAAATAAATTTTCTAAAATACTAGGCCATATTTGGTTCACAATTGACCAAATGGTTGGGTATCAAAAGCCCTGATCCACCTCTGGTGAAAAAGACAAATTCTCGCCGATTTAGTAGGAAGCGGGTCAAATTTGAACTGCAGCTGCCTCATAGTTTGCTCTTTATTTTTTCAAAAAATCATTTCTAGATACATAAGTATCTATTTAATCAGAGAAACATCAAAAGTTTTCCAAGATTCAACCACTAGCTAGGAACGGTCAACCCCGCCGTTTTGATCGCATTTTGAAACGGGCATAAAACATTCAAAAAAATCAAAAATTTGGAAAACCTTCGCATTGTGTCATTATATGTGACCAAGTTTCCAGGAAAAATAATAAACTTGTAATACGGCAATTATTTTGAAAAAGTGTTCTCAGAAATGAGCTATCATGCATGAAGATTCATGGCTTTCAAGCCAAATGATCAATCTTATGGTCACATTCATGGCATAGTTTGTTCAAATGATCTCATATTATGCACAAGGGTGCATATTGGAATGGCAAACAATGTTGCCTAAGGGACTTTTTATTTTCTTTGCACGGAAAATTCATTTTCCATTTTCCGAGTGCCTGAATTGAGTTCTTTTTGTGAAGGACATACCATATATTTGTTGCAAAATTGGACCAAATAATTTTTATAAATATTAGGCCATATTTAATGCATAATTGACAAAATGGTTTGGTGTCAAAAGTTTTGATCCACCACTTGTGAAAAAGACAAATTTCTGCCGATTCAGTAGGAAGCGGGTCAATTTTGAACTGAATCTACCTTAGTGTTTGCTCTTTATTTTTTCCAAAAATCATTTCTAGTTACATAAGTATCTATTTAATCATAAATACATGGTTTGGTGGCGATACATCGAGGTTTGGATGTGGCCCAGGGCCCCAACTCCAAAGCGCGTAAACTCGCATGCCCGCCGCGTGGTCACCGTGTGACCTTGGCATTGACATGCTTTCTGGGAGGCCTATGCATGTCTAGTGGGTTGAGAACTCCCCAGGTAGGTGCTAGGAAGAAAATTACAACAGAAGAATCTCACGAGGAGACTGACCTATGCTCAAAGATAAATTAGCAGCCAAGTGTTTGATTAGCGGTACGGGAAATGCACATGGCCAATGGGCGTGAGTTTTGGTTGAGGATGATCATCTACTAAGGAGAATGTCTTCACAAATTTTTAGCTCAAAAGGAGGATCCTAGGTGGTACTTGCTTTGCAAAGTACCACGCTGGACAAAAATATGAATGTTGAAGCTGGGCTCAAAATAATGAATGGATTGAGTTGAAATTTGGTGGAGGATGGTTATTTGGGCATAGGAAAGCATTGTAGAAAATTGATACCATTTGGACATGCCAAAGTAGTACTTCCTTCACAATGCTCTTCCATGGACAGAAACTTGGGAAAACTAGTGAGAGAGATTGGATGAATGAAATGAGCTAAAAATTGGTGTAGGTAAGTTACATAGGTATGGTCATGCGCTGGTAAATTTTCAGATCATTTTGGTAAGTCTAGCTAGTACTTACTTCACAAAGCTTCTCTTGAGGTAGAAACTTTGGAAATTTCCTGAGAAAGATTTGCTAGGAAAATTGAGCTGAATATTATCATGTGGCAATGATTTGGGTATGGAAGAGTGCCCGAAAAGTTTGAGGGTAATAGGAGGGGTCTATATAACACTTGCTTTGCAACGTGCCAATTTGGCCATAAAATATAAATTTAACCTGGGCTCACATAGATGATTTGACTGAGCTGCAATTTGGAGGAGGGTGATAATTTGGGCATATGAAGGAACTGTATAAATTTCATGTCATTTCGATATATAAAAAAGGTACTTCCTTCACAATGCTTCTAGGTGGACAAAAACTTTGGAAATTTGCCGAGGAATATTTGCTAGGCAAATGGAGCTGAATTTTGTCATGCGGTAATGATTTGGATAGGAAATAGTGCCCAAAAATTCTGAGGGCAATCAAGAATATATAAATAGCACTTCCTTCATAAAGTGCTGTTGTGAACAGAATAGGAAAATGAATATTGCTGAATTAGTTTTGAACTAGGAAAGGAAGGATTTTTACATATTTGATGAAGATATGACCCAAATAATTTATGAGATTTTTTTGGGAATTTTGGGAATGACAGAAATATAGGTTGCTTCACAACCTAGGGCAAAAACTGCCACATGGACATGACACATAGGCAAAACTGATGAGGTGGCGCCTAGTCATAGCAACCCACCACAATTTACAAGGTTATGACCATCTATATGGGTCATGATCAGCTAGAAATAAGGCAACAGACCAGTGCTACCTGCTTTATGGCCATTTCGTGTAAGGAAATTATGACCTTTCTGACCAAAATGGTCGTTATAGTTTAGGGTTTGGAGCCCCCCGAACAGCTTTTGACCAATTGGTCTGAAATGGTCATATATCTATGACCAATTCTTCCAGGGTCACTGACAGAAGGTCACTAGTTGACATATTTCTTGTAGTGTTAAACTTATTAGTAAACATGCTTCTATGGTTACCACTCAAGTAGAACAAGAACTTAAGGCTCAGAATGATTTGCTCAATGAATTAAATAATAAGAAAAATGATAATTTTGTTAGAGTTATGACTAGAGGGGGTAAAATGACTCAGGAACCCTTGTATCCTGAGGGCCATCCTAAGAGAATTGAGCAAGATTCTCAGAGAACTAATATTGATGCACTTAGTTCTTCTAAGAAGAAGAAAAAAATGATAGGACTTTTGCATGCTTCTAGTGAACCTGTTGTTGACACACCTGAGAATCCAAATGATATTTCTATTTCTGATGCTGAAACACGATCTGGTAATGAACATGAACCTAGTGATAATGTTAATGATGATGTTCATGTTGATGCTCAACCTAGTAATGAGAATGATGTAGAGATTGAACCTGCTATTGATCTTGATAACCCACAATCAAAGAATCAACGTTATGATAAGAGAGACTTTGTTGCTAGGAAGCACGGTAAAGAAAGAGAACCATGTGTTCAGAAACCCATGCCTTTTCCTCCTAAACCATCCAAGAAAAAGGATGATGAGGATTTTGAGCGCTTTGCTGAAATGATTAGACCTATCTTTTTGCGTATGCGTTTGACTGATATGCTTAAAATGAACCCTTATGCTAAGTACATGAAGGATATTGTTACAAATAAGAGAAAGATACTGGAAGCTGAAATTTCCACCATGCTTGCTAATTACACTTTTAAGGGTGGAATACCAAAGAAACTTGGAGATCCAGGAGTACCAACTATACCATGCTCCATTAAAAGAAACTATGTTAAAACTGCTTTATGTGATCTTGGAGCCGGTGTTAGTGTTATGCATCTCTCTTTATATCATAGACTTGATTTAAATAAGTTGACACCCACTGAAATACCTTTGCAAATGGCTGATAAATAAACTGCTATACCTGTCGGTATTTGTGAGGATGTACCTGTTGTGGTTGCAAACTTACTATTTTATCGGACTTTGTTATTCTTGATATTCCCGAGGACGATAGTATGTCCATTATTCTCGGAAGACCCTTTTTGAATATTGCAGGGGCTGTTATTGATTGCAACCAAGGCAATGTCACTTTTCATGTTAATGGTAATGAGCATATGGTACACTTCCCGAGGAAACAACCTCAAGTTCATAGTATTAATTCTATTAGAAATTTTTCAACAATTACTATTGGAGGTTTTGAATTTCCTCTACCTACTATCAAGAAGAAATATGATATTCTTATTGTTGGGGATGTGCATATCCCAGTTGAGGTAACCTAGTGTTATTCGAAATTTCTCCGGTTCCATGCAATTCGGAATGAGTTTGTTAACAAGACTTGATCAACCTTGTTAGTGGATTCCTTTTGATGAGCATGAGATGGATAAAGTTAGAAAGCACAACTCTCTATACCCTCCTTTTACTTTCTGTTATTTAGTTTAAATAAAGAAATAGTATTTTTTTTGTCTGTTTTCTGAATTGTCCATGTAATAAAAAATACCCCAAAAATAGAAGTTCTCCAAATGCCCTGAAAATGAAATATGATTTTTTTCTAGAATATTTGAGAATTTTTGGCACTGAGAACACAACAGGGGGACCCACCATGTGCCCACGAGGGTGGAGGGCGTGCCCCTGCCTCGTGGACCTCACCTGGGTCCCCTCCACTTATTCTTGCACCCACACACTTCGTCTTCCTCCAGAAAAAAAATCACCCACCAGCTCAAACCCGAGTTCTAGCTCATCTTGCTGCCTTTTTTGATCTCTTGCTCAAAGCTCCATTCACAAAACTGCTTCGGGGGATTGTTCTTCGGTATGTGACTCCTCCAATGGTCCAATTAGTTTTGGTTCTAGTGCTTTATTTATTGCAAACTTTTGCTGCTTAGGTGACCTTGTTCTTGAGCTTGCATGTCAAATTTATGTGGTCAAAAGTAGTTTTAATGCATGATATAGCCTCTAGGCACTTATAGGAGTAGTTGCTATCAATCCTATTGAGTTTAGTTCACTTTTATTTTAAGTTACTAAAAATTTCAGAAAATTTCAGAAAAAGATGAAGAGATTTTTGAGGGGCTCATCGAGCCGAAGCTCGAAGGATAAGCAAAGTGAAGAGAATAAGAAGCCCAAGTATAATCTCCCTCGTACTGCGGAGGTTCGGCCGTGTGAATGGCCTTGTGATGAGTTCTTGAGAGAAGCCGGGATTCATGAAGATTTTTATTATTTGGCTGAGAATGCAGGCCTCACCGACTTCCTCCATGACTAGCGTGAACAGTATCTCTTGCTCACCAATATTTTTGTGCAAAATTTTCATTTCCATGCTAAGAGGTCGCCACCTTCGGTGGAATTTTATTTATAGGATGAGCATAAGGAGATGTCACTTTATGATTTTTGCCAGGTTTGTAGGATACCCTTTGAGGGTAGCATAGAGGAACCACATCGTAATGATGTGGAAGGTTTATTGATATGATCGTTGTAGGGGAAACGAGAAAAGTTCCCGATGCAAGAATCACTAGCATACATTTTCCTGTTCTACGATACTTTGCAATATTTGCTAGTAGAAGCTTAATTGGTCACGAGAACTGTGGAAATCTTAGTGCCCCTGATATTGTTATTTTGAGCCATGCTTTGTTTCGTGATACCACTTTCAGTTTAGCTGCTATTGTTGCTAAACGGTTAAATCTGAACCGTACAAAGGGTCCCGTCTTGGGAGGCATCTTCGATTCGCGCCTTGCTGCACACTTTAACATACCTATTAGGCATTATGAGAAAGAGGAAAAGTTGCTTCCCCGTATTTTTCTAGATTATAAGAGCATGGTAGCACATGATTTTATTATTAAGAATAAGAAGAAGATGCTTAACTATAGACTGATATTTGATAAGAATCGCTTTGAGACTATTACCTTGCCTGCTCCATCTTTGTTCAACATATTTTCAGGCACGTACCTTGTTTTGCCGGAGGCTGTTCAGGCATACCTGAGCCTGACATCAGCTCCAGAGCCGGAGCCACTATCTGATCCTCAACGTCAGTCTGTTTATCAGTGGAATCCGGAGGAGATCGTCAACCACTAGCATCCCGAAGACCCTCCTCGGTACACCGGAGAGGGCAGCTTTGATCCGTGGGCATAGACCAACTTAGGCCAAAAGCCTAAGCTTGGGGGAGTACGTATCTCTCACCGACATTGCATTCATGTTCACACACTCATGCCAGTTGTCGGTGCTCACACTTTTTCATTGTATCATCCATGCTAGTTTATTTTCTTTTTAAGGTTTCTTCTTGTGTGTTTGAAAACCCTTAAGAAAAACCAAAAAAATTAGTTGTAGCTTTTAGCTAGTTTACTTTCCATGCATGTAGTAGTAGTAGTAATTAAAAAGAAAACCCAAAAAGATTTCTCGTTCTTCTTTTGCTTGTTGGGAGTTTTCCCGTGTAAATAGTTTAATTTCCTTTCTTTTCTTTGGGGGTCGAGAGGAGAAGACCATGATGAAAATGTTGAGCGGCTTTCATATGCATTATTGTTGATCTAACAAAGAGCCCATATTACCTTGTCTTCTCCCTTGAATTGAATGCATGCAGATTCCAGCTTAGTCCAATGCACGTGCACTATTATTATTATCCACACTATTCGGTTGTGCAAGTGAAAGGCAATAATGACGATATATGATGGACTGATTGAGATGAGAAAAGCTGGTATGAACTCGACCTCTCTTATTTTTGTAAATATGGTTAGTTCATCATTCCTGATTCAGCCTATTATGAATGAAACATGTTTGCAATGACAATTAGAGATTATAGTTGCTTATGCCATGCTTAATTAGCTAGGAGTTTATAATGGTTTACCTTGCATGCCAACATGCTATTAAAATGGTTGTGATGTGGTATGATAGGGTGGTATCCTCCTTTGAACGATTCAAGTGGCTTGACTTGGCACGTTTTCATGCATGTAGTTGAAACAAAATCAACATAGCCTCCACAATATTTATGTTCATGGTGAATTATATCCTACTCATGCTTGCATTCAGTGTTGATTAATTTTAATGCATGTTAATGACTGTTGTCGCTTTCTAGCTGGTCGCTTCCCAGTCCCTTTCTAGCCTTCACTTGTACTAAGCGGGAATATTGCTTGTGAATCCAATTTCATAAACCCCAAAGTTTTTTTTGAAATATATACTACAAGGCAACAGCCTCACAGCTCTTTATTGAAAGCAACAAAGGAAAAAAGTCCTATTACAAGTCAATTACAAGGAAAGAAAAGAAGAAGGCAGAAATACTTACAACCCAAGCAAGGTAAAAACACTAACTATGGGAGATTAGAGATCCAAGTTAGTAGGCTATCCTTGTATTTACATTTTATCCTATGAGAAAGTAAAGTTATGTCATGGATAAAATTATGCCTCCAGGCTATGAAAGAGGGCCTCTCATTCCTGAAAACCTTGCCATTCCTCAAGATCCAAATATTCCAAGCAGCTGTAAAGACCACTTCAGTGAAGAAAGTATGCCCAAAATCCTTCCTAGCCTTTACAACCATGTTGTAGGTGGTCATCCCAGGCTGAGGATCCTAGTGAATCTGCAAGTAATTCCAGACTCTAACACTAAAATTACAAGAGAAGAACAAATGTGCAATGTCCTCATGGATGAGATATGGGCATAGAACACAAGAATGATCCTCCACATGCCAATGCCTCCTCTTTAGCATATCTCTGGTGTTTAAACGATCCCTCAACAGAAGCCATCCAAACATTTTAATTTTCAAGGTGCATGAAGATTTCCAAATCCATTGGAAAATCGGATCTACGACAATATCTTGATGCTCATGCACACAGAAGGATTTAGGTCTGAAGAAGCCCTTATTAAAAGGCCATATCCATGTGTCATGGTCTGCAGAGCAAGTATATGCATTTGTCAATTGTTGGAGGCATTCAAGTTTAGCAAAATCCTACGTAGACAGGGGTAGATGCATATTTGACAAAAACTCTTGAGAAAGCACATCAGACACTGAAAGTTGTCCATCAATAACAAATGTGAAGAGCCTGGGAAATTTTTCATTGAGAGAAGAACCCTTAAGCTCAACCACCCATCTATCAGTCCAAAAGAGAATATACCTGCCATCCCCCAACATTGGAGCAGCCATTTGACAATATTTACGTGCCAAATTAAACACATCACGCCACCAAAAGGACCCACAAAGGCTGGTAGTATGAGGGACAGAGCTATCATAGTAGGCATTCCAGATGAGACCAACCCAGGGTATGTCATGATGATTATAAAACTTGTGCAAGAACTTCATAAGTAAGGCCTCATTCTGTACCCTCGGATTGAGCACACCAAGACCCCCCTTATTTTTTGGTAGGCATACCAAATCCCAAGCAGCCAGAGATTGTCTTGGAGTATCAGAGTTCCCTCTCCAGAGACATTGTCTCTGAATCCTTTCAATTTGTTTCAGAATTTTAGGTGGGATGACAAGTGTGCATAGGAAGTATATGGGCATTGAAGTTAAAACAGACTGGAGCAACTGTAACCTACTTCCTTGGTTCAGAAAGCGAGAAGTGGCAGACAATCTCCTTTCAATCCTATGCACAAGAGGCATGAGATCTTGAATTGAGGGCCTGGTAGTCCCCATGGGAAGACCCAAATAAGTAAAAGGCATGACTCCCACATTGCATCCTAGAATTGAATCCAACCTATTAGCTTCATCAGCTGACATGTTCATAGGCACCATAAGAGACTTTGCAAAATTCACAGATAACCCTGTTGTAGCAGCAAAAACATCAAGCATGTCTTTAAGAGCAAGTAGCTGATGGTCAATAGCAGGCAACACAATTAGTGTATCATCAGCATACTGCACAATGGGAAAATCCTGGCTGTGAGAAGGGATTGGGAGAGTCAAGATTCCTTTACTGCACATATCATTCACTACAAACTGAAGCAGGTCAGCAGCAAGCACAAAGAGTAGAGGTGACATTTGGTCTCCTTGTCTAACTCCCCTCTTACATTTAAAGTGGTGGCCAGGTACACCATTAAGAAGCACACAAGATGAACCAGATGACAGAATGGATTGCATCCAAGATATCCATTTGTCATTAAAACCCTTGTATCTTAGAATTCTAAGAATGGCATCATGCCCAATAGTGTCAAAGGCCTTAGTAAAATCCAATTTCAGCAAGACAATTGGTCTTTTTGAAGATTTACATTGGTGGATGTACTCAAAACACCAGGCTAGACAATCCTGAATAGACCTAGATTTAATAAATCCATATTGGTTTTTATGAATACAGGAAAGAATCATTTTCTACAGTCTGTTTGCCAGAAGTTTAGTGAGAAATTTCAAACAGGTATTTGTCAAAGAGATTGGCATGTAGTCATTCAAACCCTCAGGAGATAGCTTTTTTGGGATCAAAGTTATGAGAGAGCTGTTGATACACTCCAGATCAAGGTGTCCTTCAGAAAACTCTTTGACCAATTGATGAAAATCATCCTTAATGATGTGGCAGCACTTCTTAAGAAAGAGGCCAGTGAAACCATCTGGCCCAGGAGCTTTGTCAGGAGGCATCTCTTTAATAACACAGTCGATTTCCTGCTCAGGAAAAGGCTTGGTCAAATCATCAAGTCCCTCAAACTTTTGGATAATATTTGGCATATCAAAACCCATTTGGGTGTTATTAGTACATCCCATCCTCTATTTGGACTCCTGCAAAAATAGTCCAGCAATTGATGCATGATCAGAGATCACTTGCCCATTATTAGAAGTTATACTGGAAATAGAGTTACTCCTATATCTCTCAGTGGCCATGGCATGGAAAAATTTAGTATTTTCCTCTCCCACTTTAACGCTCCTAATAGTGCACCTCTGCTTCCAGTAAATGTACTGCAGTATGAGAATTTCCTCCAAATGTAGCTTAACAATCTTCCTGAAAATTTCCTCTGGCCCAGACAAAGGCCTCAATTCCTCTAGACCATCCAAACAAAGCATGACTTTATTGCAATTGGATATCAAAACTTTAACCTTAGAAAGGCTAATGTGCCAATGTTTGAGTGCCTGCCTAAGAGTTTTAAATTTTGCAGAGATAACAGCAGCAGAAGATTTCTTATGAACTGGCCTGCTCCAAGAGTCACTAACACAATCAAGAAAACCAGGCAAATTAGTCCAATAATTTTCAAATCTAAAAAATTTGGCCTTAGGAATAGAAGTTTTGATTTGCACCACATAGGGCACATGATCAGAAGCAGTTCTGGATAAAGGTAAGACCATAGTGTTAGGATAATAGCAGGTCCATGAGGTAGTTGTGAAGAACCAATCAATCTGTTCAAGCAAAGGAACAGTTTGCATATTTGTCCATGTATACTTTCTGCCCTTGAGAGGAAGTTCAATTAAGCCCAGATGCCCAATAACCTCATTAAAGATAAACATGTCATTAACGTCACCACCAGGTTTGTTCCTATTGTCCATCGTGCGCATGAAATTGAAATCACCCAACAACAGCCAGTTGGCATCATCAGGGATAATTAGATCATGCAACCAATTAACAAAACTATCCATAGCTGGGTTTTGACAGGGCCCATAGACTGTGACCAATGTCCAGGTTTGAGAATTATGAGTAGAAGTGAACTCCACCACAATACCAAAACTAGTGGACTCAATTAATTTACTAGCAAACATAGTAGTATTCCACACTACCAACAGCCCACCCGAAGCTCCAGACGATGGCACATGAACAAATTGATCAAAACGTCATGGACAACACTTGCGAATGAAACGCTGATCAATGATCTCACATTTGGTTTCTTGGAGACAACCAATGGAATAGGCACTTTCATCGATTTTCTAACGAACTGCATGTTGTCTATCATCCGAATTCAGACCACGAACATTCCAGCATAGCACTTTCCAATCTCTAACGTCATACTGATTCATTACAGACCAAAATAAAGCAACAGCAAAAGACTGCCACATAATGGCAATACCAGTTCAGCCAAGCAACAACATAAAAGTTCATATAAAGCCTAAAATATAAAAGAAGATAGATGGTTTTCACAAGGGTTAACTATAAACCCCACCATATAAAAGATTCAGCTATCATTAGAGCTAGAAGAAGAAGATGAGGGCTTGCAAGAAGAAGCCTCAAGCTTCTCCTTAGTGAGCTTGTCAGGTCCAATGCCGAGGCGAAGTCCAACCCGTTGCAGCACATTGATTGGCTTAGGAGGTGGGACAGCAACTTGATTTGCATCTTGAGGAGGAGCCTGCGGTAGTTGTTCATCGGTTGAAACCTTGCACTTCTTCTGAGGTTTCTCTGCAGGTTTCTTCAAAGGGGCAGACTTGGCCAGAGAGGAATGCATGAAACCATCCCGTAGGGCAGAGAGTCTGGCACTTCGTCTGACCTCAAACTCAACTATCACAGGCTTAGGTTTACGAGCTCGAACTGGGCGCCCAATCGGAGCAGCAGAGAAGTTGAAAGCAGACATATCAACAGCAGTCATGGCTGAATCATCCATGGCACAGTCCTCATCAATAGCGTCAAAACGGAGAGCACAAGCAACATGAGGCTTCCTTGGAACAGTAAGGGTCCGACGAGCAGGGGAAGGATGAAAAACCAACTTGTTACTCATAGCAGAGCAAGAAAAAGAGACTTCCCAAGAGCGTTTTGACAATATAGCCGGTTTAAAAGGACTAGAGAACTGCAACCCTCGAGGAATTTGCATTAGATCAAAGATGGGCAGCATGCGCTGGAAAGATCTAGTCCATTGCATCACCGGAGGAAGCTCTGGTCTGAAAACAGTCAACACTTGACCAATAACAACAGGAGGCTGGATGAGAGGAGGCACATAGGCTGCAATAATCCCTTGCTGATCGTTAACAGATCCCTCAGCAGAATCAACATGACCATAGTTCTGCAAAACCACTGACTCTTGAGAAGCAGGCTGAGCTTCATCCTCAAGAACTTCCTCAATAATGACATTGCCTTGCTGGTTATCATGTTGTTGATCATCATTGTGAGCATGAGGGGCCTCGTTCCATCCTAGTTCTGGAAACTCAGGCATGACAAAATTAACATCATCAAAAGGTATATTTCCAGGCAGCGGATGAGGGTTTCCATTGAACGGCATCGGATCTTCATCAGCTGGCAGAATATCAGCAAATTCTGCAAAGAGAACATAGATCGGTGCAGTCCAAGAAATACGTGTAGCTCCAAAATCAGCATACTCACGATAAACTACATCTTTAGGAACTTGCTGAGGGCATGGGAAGGAAACATAAACCAAAGTCCTGACCATCCGAGGATCATCTTGATGCCAGATATGATAGCGACCAAAAGTGCTAACTGCCTCAGAGATATGCTGTGTAGTGCGGAAGTCCAAAGGAACACCCAACATCATAATCCAACCCCTACGAAAACCCTGAGTGGCTCTGTGATTGATGCCTTGATCATGAGGAACAAACCGAACAAAGTGACCATTGCCAAGATCATACGGAGGATGGTTCATAATAGCATGTCTAGATGCAGGAGATCGAACTCATACAAACCCACACCCTCAATCCATTGCTAATCACTAAGAACGTCACAGTGAAGCTGTGTCATCACAAAATCACTAACCAGTTGCCGGAAGTGATGAATCTGCCTAGGCGGCGGCGGAGGCTCGACAAGGCCAATGGAGAACTGCTCGTGCCGGCGCTCAGGTGCAATGGCCGGAGAATAGAAGGTCCGAGGCAGACAGGTTGGTCCTCCATCGATGATCTCAAACCCTGGCGGAAGGAACTCAAGAGGATCCAGGGGAAAATTTTCCATATCTTGCTCTGGTGGAGGTGGAGGGGAAAATAAACCCCAAAGTTGTTCCATATGAGTCCACCATACCTTCCTATATGCGGTATCTACCTGCCGTTCCAAGTAAATTTGTATGTGCCAAACTCTAAACCTTCAAATAAAAATTCTGTTTTGTATGCTCGAATAGCTCATGTATCAACTAGGGTTGTCTGTGTCTTCCATGCTAGGCGGGTTATTCTCAAGAGGAGTGGACTCCGCTCCTCACTCATGAGAAAATGGCTGGTCACCGGGATGCCCAGTCCCATGCTCAAATCAAATCAAAATAATTGCGAACAAAACTCCCCCAGGATTGTTGTTAGTTGGAGGCACCCGTTGTTTCGGGCAAGCCATGGATTGATTCTTGTTGGTGGTGGGGGAGTATAAACTTTACCATTCTGCTTGGGAACCGCCTATAATGTGTGTAGCGGATATCAAGATCTCTCGGTTGATATGTTGACAATGAAAGTATACCGCTCAAAATATTATTTATCTCTATTTCAAAACCGAGCTCTGACACCTCTACAAATCCCTGCTTCCCTCTGCGAAGGGCCTATCTATTTACTTTTATGCTGAGTCATCATCCTCTTATTAAAAAGCACCAGTTGGAGAGCACCGCTGTCATTTGCATGTATTATTATTAGTTTATATTGAGTATGACTGTGATTGGATCTCTTTTACCATGAATTACAATTTCCAGTCAGCCCTTGATCTTCAGGGGTGCTCTGCATTTATGTTTTGCGGTCTCAGAAAGGACTAGCGAGATACCATCTTGTTATATCACATTATGATTGTTTTGAGAAAGTGTTGTCATCCGAGATTTATTATTATTGCTCGCTAGTTGATTATGCCATTGATATGAGTAAACATGAGATCTAAATGTTATTGTGAATATGGTTAGTTCATAATCTTTGCTGAAAACTTGAATACTGGCTTTACATATTTACAACAACAAGAGCAAACCGAGTTTGTAAAAGTTTTTCTTTATCACTTTCAGTTTGTCAACTGAATTTCTTGAGGACAAGCAAAGGTTTAAGCTTGGAGGAGTTGATACGTCTCCAACGTATCCACTTTTCCAAACACTTTTGCCCTTGTTTTGGACTCTAACTTGCATGATTGGAATGAAACTAACCCGGATTGACGCTGTTTTCAGCAGGATTGCCATGGTGTTATTTTTGTGCAGAAATAAAAGTTCTTGGAATGAACTGAAAATCAACGGAGAATATTTTTGGAATATATAAAAAATACTGGCGAAAGAATCAAGGCCAGGGGGCCCACACCCTGTCCACGAGGGTGGGGGGTGTGCCTACCCCCTGGGCGCGCCCCCTGCCTCGTGGCCCCCCTGGTGCTCCTCCGACCTCAACTCCAACTCTATATATTCGTGTTCGGGGAGAAAAAATAAGAGAGAAGGATTCATCGTGTTTTACGATACGGAGCTGCCGCCAAGCCCTAATCTCTCTCGGGAGGGCTGATTTGGAGTCCGTTCGAGGCTCCGGAGAGGGGAATCCATCGCCATCGTCATCATCAATCTTCCTCCATCACCAATTTCATGATGCTCACCGCCGTGCATGAGTAATTCCATCGTAGGCTTACTGGACGGTGATGGGTTGGATGAGATTTATCATGTAATCGAGTTAGTTTTGTTAGGGTTTGATCCCTAGTATCCACTATGTTCTGAGGTTGATGTTGCTATGACTTTGCTATGCTTAATGCTTGTCACTAGGGCCCGAGTGCCATGATTTCAGATCTGAACCTATTATGTTTTCATGAATATATGTGAGTTCTTGATCCTATCTTGCAAGTCTATAGTCACCTATTATGCGTTATGATCCGTTAACCCCGAAGTGACAATAATCGGGATACTTACCAGTGACGGCCGTAGTTTGAGGAGTTCATGTATTCACTATGTGTTAATGCTTTGGTCCGGTACTCTATTAAAATGAGGCCTTAATATCCCTTAGTTTCCAATAGGACCCCGCTGCCACGGGAGGGTAGGACAAAATATGTCATGCAAGTTCTTTTCCAAAAGCACGTATGACTATATTTGGAATACATGCCTACATTACATTGATGAACTGGAGCTAGTTCTGTGTCACCCTATGTTATAACTATTGCATGAGGAATCGCATCCGACATAATTATCCATCACTGATCCATTGCCTACGAGCTTTTCACATATTGTTCTTTGCTTATTTACTTTTCCGTTGCTACTGTTACAATCACTATAAAACCAAAACTATTACTTTTGCTACCGTTACCGCTACTATCATATTTCTTTGCTACTAAATACTTTGCTGCAGACATTAAGTTTCCATGTGTGGTTGAATTGAGAACTCAGCTACTAATACTTGAAAATATTCTTTGGCTCCCCTTGTGTCGAATCAATGAATTTGTGTTGAATACTCTACCCTCGAAAACTGTTGCGATCCCCTGTACTCGTGGGTTATTAGTCAGCTTCAAAATCTTCACCAAAGTTGCGACTACTAGGCTCAACACAGTCGCTGATCTTGTTGTTCAGTCATCCCAAATGGCTTTCATGCAAGGACGAAATATACTCGATGGAGTAGTAATCCTTCACAAGACCGTCCACGAGATGCACCGGAAGAACATGAGTGGAGTAGTATTTAAAATCGACTGTGAAAAGGCATACGACAAAGTCCAATGGCCATTTCTCCAACAGACCCTAAGAATGAAAGGTTTCTCAGATAAATGGCGTGAGTGGGTCCAAAATTTCGTTACTGGAGGTAGTGTGGCTATAAAAGTTAATGATGATGTAGGTCATTACTTCCAAACGAAAAAGGGATTACGACAAGGTGACTCGGCATCTCCAATGTTATTTAACATTGTCGCTGACATGTTAGCTACTTTGATCAAACGCGCCAAATAGGACGGTCAAATTGCAGGAGTAGTGCCACATCTTGTGGATGGCGGACTCTATATCTTGCAATATGCCGATGAAACAATTCTTTATGGAACATGTAACGCCCTCGATGCGGCTATATCTTCCACATGTCGAAGCACGACTTAGAGGCATAACCGCATTGAAAGCAATGTCGCAAGTGAGGTAATCCTCACAAACAACCCATGTAATACATAAGGGAAAGAGATACATAGTTGGCTTATAATCGCCACTTCACACAATTACATGAATAAAGCATTACATCATCCAAATACAATCAAGGTCCAACTACGGAACCAAATAAAAGAAGAACCCCAAAAGCGACAAGGTCCCCGATCGCCCCAACTGGGCTCCACTACTGATCAACTAGAACGAAACAACACAAAGGACAAGATCTTCATCGAGCTCCTCCTTGAGCTTGGTTGCGTCACCTGCTCGGTAACATCGGCACCTGCAAATTGGTTTTGGAAGTATCTGTGAGCCACGGGGACTCAACAATCTCGCACCCTCGCGATCAAGACTATTTAAGCTTATGGGTAAGGTAAAAGCTATGAGGTGGAGCTGCAGCAAGCGACTAGCATATATGGTGGCTAACATACGCAAATGAGAGAGAGAAGAGAAGGCAAAAGCACGGTCGAGAATCTATGATCAATAAGTGATCCTAGAACAACCTACGTCAAGCATAACTCCAACACCGTGTTCACTTCCCGGTCTCCGCCGGAAAGAGACCATCACGGTTACACACGCGGTTGATGCATTTTAATTAAGGTCAACTTCAGGTTTTCTACAACCGGACGTTAACAAATTCCCATCTGCCCATAACCGCGGGCACGACTTTCAAAAGTTCAAATCCCTGCAGGGGGTCCCAACTTAGCCCATGACAAGCTCTCACGGTCAATGAAGGATATTCCTTCTAGCGGGAAGACCCGATTAGACTCGGAATCCCGGTTACAAGACATTTCGATAAGGTAAAACTAAACCAGCAACACCACCCGAATGTGCCGACAAATCCCGATAGGAGCTGCACATATCTCGTTCTCAGGGCACACCCAGATTGTCCAAGGTATAGGTAGGCCAGCCCAGAGTTGCCCCTGGTGGCCACTGGCAGCTGACAGGTTGGACCAACACTCAGAGGAGCACTGGCCCTGGGGGGGGTTAAAATAATGATGACCCTTGAGTCTGCGGAACCCAAGGGAAAGAAAAGGCTAGGTGGCGAATGGTAAAACCAATGTTGGGCATTGCTGGAAGAGTTTTATTCAAGGCGAACTGTCAAGGGGTTCCCATTATAACCCAACCGCATAAGGAACGCAAAATCCGGGAACATAACACCGATATGACAGAAAACTAGGGCGGCAAGAGTGGAACAAAACACCAGGCATAAGGCCGAGCCTTCCACCCTTTACCAAGTATATAGATGCATTAATTAAATAGAGATATTATGATATCCCAACAAGTAAACAGGTTCCAACAAGGAACAACATCTCCATGTTCCAACAAGGAACAAACTTCAATCTTCACCTGCAACTAACAACGCTATAAGAGGGGCTGAGCAAGCGGCAACATAGCCAAACAACGGTTTGCTAGGACAAGGTGGGTTAGAGGCTTGGCTCAACAATATGGGAGGCATGATAAGCAAGTGGTAGGTACCGCAGCATAGGCATAGCAAAAGAGCGAGCAACTAGCAAGCAAAGATAGAAGCGATTTCAATGGTATGGTCATCTTGCCTGAAATCCCGCAAGGAAGAAGAACGAGTCCATGAAGAAGACAAACGGACGTAGTCGAACGGGTCCTCACAAACGCCACGTTACCGGAACCAACCCGAAGAAGCAAACACCGGAAAGAAGCACACAACATAGTAAACAACCACACATGAACATGGTATGATATGCGAGATGCGGTATGCGATGCATATGCATGATTTGACAAGGAATGATGGAACCTGGCCTCAACTTGGAAATCCAAGTGTTCCACTGGAAAGGTGAGATGATTTCAGTTGAAATCGATATAAAGAACACCGGAATCGGAGGCACGGTTTGGAAATGGCAAGCAAAACAAATATGGCACCGGGTTGCGATAAATAGCAAGTAGCCATCTAAATGCATCAAGATAAACATGCTACAACACCCAAACATGGCAAAAAAATACATGACAGGGATCCATTCATAATGCTTAACTAAAGAGGAACACTGAGCTACGACCAATTCATCCATTAACAGGTTCAAACAAGCATGGCAAAAGTGCAATTGGTAAACAGATTTCAGACTTGGTGAAATTAACACAAGCCTGGAATTTCAGATCAGGTAGCACACTTTGGAGCAAGAAAACTAGATGCTACAGGAACTTAACATGGCAAAGTAAAGCATGGTATGGAGATACTCAAAGAGCTTAACAAAAGTCCCTTAGTGACCTTGAGCCAAAAGGGATCATAGAATACAATTGCAAGCATGTGAACATGGCAAAACATAAATAGATCACAGACTTAGTGAAAAACTGGAGCATGCAAATCAGATATCAAGTAGGCATGTTTACGAGCTCGATGCACTCACTACAGAGCATGTCATGACAATCTAAGCATACACCCATCAAGAATACACATTATACAAGATAGACATGGCAAGAACAATAACATAGCATGCACGGATCAACTACAACATCCTCGGCAAAATTGCTAACAAGTAGGCAATCTGCCTAGATTCATGAAATAGCAAAAGTAGAGCTCGATTGACTCAAGCTAGAGTGCTCCATAATTGCAAACAAGGACATGGATGGATAGAGCACTACAAGATTAACAAAACATCCTTACTGATCATCCTCAAAAGAGGCACGGATCACTAGGAAACAACATGAACATATGGCATATTGATAAGAACAGATCAAGGACTTCGTGAAATTGCTAAGTCCCTGAAATCAGCATTAACGAATGCACCACTTTGCAAGCTTGTACTAGTCACCACACACATCAAAAAAATACATGGATGGCACCTCTGGAAAGATGGCAAAGCATATAACAAAACATATGTAGAGCTCAGGGGCATATCATGCACACAATAATCATGGCAAAAATGACAAATAGCTATTTGGAGCAGCAGATCTGGCAATTATCTCAAATAGCACTCTTCCAATAGCATTTCGGGCATCAAGATGAGCTCAAATGAAAATGATGCAATGAGATGAAATGATTTACTCTCTGAGCTGAACATTTTGATATGCTACACGCATAAATCGGAGCTACGGATGCAAAGTTGTGACATGATGAACATGGGCATTTGAAACTGGAAATTTCGGGGACTTAGTAGAAATTGGACCTCCAGATCTAGGGTTCATCCGGCGCGCGAACCGAGGCGGCCGGATCTCTCGCCGGAGAGCGCGGGGATTCGCCGGAGTTGTAGAAGACGCCGGATCTGGCCGGGGCGACACGGTTCACCGGCGGGGGCGCGGACTCCGGCGCGGGCGGAGCCGCCGGAACGACGAGGTGGCCGCGGGTGGCTGGTGGCGACGTCCGCCGGAGAAGATGGCGGCAATGGCGCGCGGCGGCCGGCGCGCGGGCGGAGGAGGGAGAGGCGCGGGCGCGCTGTAGCAGTCGGGCCGCGGGGGCTTCCCGCGGGCCTCGGCGGGCCTCGGGCGGCGCGGCGATGTGGGGGCTGACCCGGGACGCGTGGAGGCTAGCGATTGGCGGAGGGAAACGGGGCGGACGTGTCCGGCCCGGTCGAACACGTCCGGCGGCTGGAGAAGGGAGGAGACTAGGGTTAGGGGGAAAAGACCCGGAAATGAAATGGAGGGATCTATTTATAGGCATAGGGGGAGCTAGGAGTGTCCAAATGAGGTGCGGTTTTCGGCCACGCGATCGTGATCGAACGACCGAGATTATGGAGGAGGTTTAGGTGGGTTTTGGGCCAAAATGAAAGGGTGTTGGGTTGCAACACACACGAGGCCTTTCCGGTCCCTCGGTTAACCGTTGGAGTATCAAACGAAGTCCAAATGGCACGAAACTTGACAGGCGGTCTACCGGTGGTAAACCAAGGCCGCATGACAAGTCTCGGTCCAATCCAAAAATGTTTAACACCCGCACACGAAAAGAAGGTAGAAAGGACCATCGAAGGAGATAGGAGTGCCGGAATGCAAAACGGACAACGGGGAAAATGCTCGGATGCATGAGACGAACATGTATGCAAATGAAATGCACATGATGACATGATATGCAATGCATGACACGCAAGTAAAGACAAGGCAACAACAGCGAATAACTGGAGGACACCTGGCACATCGGTCTCAAGGCGTTACAGAACATGACCTAGATAAGGCTAAAAATATGAAACTATTGCTTTCAGCTTTTGAGCAAATGTCAGGTCTGAAAATTAACTTCCATAAAAGTGAATTGTTCTGTTTCGGAGAAGCCAAGGAGGCGGCTGCACAATATGCTGACTTGTTCGGTTGTGTACAAGGCCAATTCCCGATTAAATATTTGGAAATTTCGATTCATTATGGTTGTCTCACTAATGCGGAGTGGAAACATGTTGAAAAGCGATTGGAGAAACGATTGAGGAGTTGGAAAGACAAGTTGCTCTCCGTTGGAGGGCGACTAGTTTTGATCAATTCCGTTCTCACAAACATGGTTCTCTACATGCTCTCATTTTTTCAATTCCCAAAGGGGTTCTGCAAAGACTGGATTATTTCAGATCCAGATTCTTTTGGCAAGGAGACAGTGAAAATAAAAAGTATAGGATAATCAAATGAAGTGTGGTTTGTCGACCAAGAGACAAGGGAGGTTTAGGTGTTCATGACCTCCAGGTTAAGAATGATGCCTTGCTCAGTAATTGGCTGTTCAAGCTATTTACCTAGGATGGTGTTTGGCAAACCTTGTTGTGCAAAAAGTATGTAGGCCAAAAAACGCTATCCCAGACATATTGGAAACCTGGTGACTCACATTTTTTGTCTGGTCTGATGGCGGTAAAGAAACATCTATCCCGCCGAATGTATCATTTAGGAGGTATTTGATTGGCCTCCGCCTTGCGTCATGGCAACATCTTCTATCCCGTTTGGATTCAGTTAACTTGACACAAGGGAGGGATGTGTTTCGCTGGAATCTCACTACATCTGGATCCTACACAGTTGACTCTATGTACCGTGCACTCTCGCACTCAGAGGTTCCATTGGATAATAATAAACTAATATGGAAATCAAAGATGCCACTAAAAATAGGATTTCATGTGTTATCTTCGGAGAGGAGTTGTGCTAACAAAAGACAACCTCGCTCGACGCAACTGGCAAGGAAGTAAGAAGTGTAGCTTTTGTACTCATGATGAGACAATTAAACACCTCTTCTTTCAGTGCAAGTTCGCGCATTCTATATGGTAAGTCATCCAAATAGCGTCCAATTTGTATCCGCCAACAAGTGTTGCCAATATATATGGTCACTGACTTGATGGAATACCAAATACTTTTAGTACGCTAATACGGGTGGGAGTGTCTGCCTTATTATGGTCGCTTTGCCTATGTAGAAACAATTGTGTTTTTAATGGCAAAACCTCTTCTTCTATGCGAGTTATTTACCGTTGTATGCACTGGCTTCGTAAGTGATCTACGCTACATCGAACGGAGTATCAATCGCTGTTCAATGCGGTGTGTATGCGGTTGGAGTGGGTGGTCAGAGAGGTTTTTATCCAACATGGGTGACAACATAATCTCCGGATCGGTCCACCTCCTCCGTCGATATTGGCATAGTTTTGGACTCATATGACTTTACTGTCGCCAACTTGTCATTTTTTATATATATACTTTGCTAGACTTTTCGTTAAGGCTGTGTGCATCTTAGCTATGCAAAGGCCGGGTGTAACTCAATGCTTTGATGATGCAAGTGTTGAATGGTGTAATCGTTCCTGCAACTCTGTTGCTCATAGTGTAGGGTCCTTTGGCGCTGGTTTGGAATTAAGTAGCCAACAACACTGGCTAGATGTATTTCCAAACTTTGTAAATGTTGCGGTGGCTGGTGATGTGCCACACTGTATTATGTAATATATTCTGGTATTTCCAGTTAAAAAACCCTTTAATCATTCCACGGCACTTGAGAGTTCCCTTGCTGCCGCGAGAAGGCAGAGGTGACACCCTGGCCCCAGCGGCAGACAGGCCGCGCATCGAGTATAATCAATCTACCAAATCCACGGTGGGACCGAACTGTCAGCCGTGGAACACAAAGGCGTCCAGCTTAACCCCACTCGTTAAAAGCATCTCCGACAGTACAACGGCCAACCCCTCTCTCTCTCTCTCTCTCTCTCCCTCCTCGCCGCGCCGCGCCTCCTGCCCCGCCGCCATGAACAACCTACTCACCGTAAGTTCCCTCTCTCTGCCTCCCTCCCTCCCCTCTGAACCGTCCTGTCCCTCGATCTACTCACGCTGGCTCCCTCAATTGCTTCACCGAGTGGCGGGGATCCAGACACGAGCTCGAGATCTGAGCGGGGCTGCCCGCCGTGCCCCCCTCCCGCATGGGCTTCAAATTTCTGAAGCAACCGTTGTTCTGTTGCTATGAGTTCCAAGTCGGCTGGGCCTGATCGAGTTTAGAGGCGGCTGGGTGACTGGTGGAGAAAGGGATTGCTTAAGCGTCGGGGCGCGAAAAAAAAGAAGGAAATGCCACGCAAGGAATCGGCTTAGCTGCTCAGATGTGCGTGGCGAAGTAGCAGGATGTATCCTTTTAGGATGGTCGCGTTAGATCTGCTTTTTTGTGTTATGAGAAATGGCCTGGTTGCTGTTGTTTGAAGAACCTCTCCGTGATTTGCAACGACTTTTGTTCTGATTTATTCCGAGCTTTATGCTTAACACCGGAGTAAATTTTGCTACCATCCTCGAAATGTCATTGACTGTTAGGCTGAAAACACGTAATGATCACATTAGTTATTTGAACAGTCAAATTAACTGGCTTGGAGTTTCTGTGGGGTTTGATATGCTGGAAGACTTCAGAATATTCTTTTGGCATTACATGATCGTTGTCATGTTTCTTTTGAGTTTTCACATGCACTGTGTTATGAATACAAACGATTCGCAACTGGGAAGGAAGTGTTCTGATTTTGAAAGTGACAGCTCAAATACTCTTTTGGCTGTTTATCTGCAGTATTAGCAATTTAAGCTTAATACTCTTCTGGGATTAGTTATAATGTCAATGCTTTATTGTGCAACAATAGTATTTGGTTTTGCTTATGATGAAAGTAGTGCAATTGGTTTGTCAGATCGAATTCATAACAATCAAGCCTTCGTGCAGGTGCTGCAGTACATGCATTACATATTCTATAAACATTCCTATTTTGCAGGATTCCTTTGAGCTTCCTCGGCGGGATTCCTCAAGAGATGGGGACGTTGAAATGGGAATGCATCAGCCTGATGCTTCTGATAATTTAAAAGGCTTCTTGAAGAAGGTGCTGTTTAGGAAACTCTTCAGTCTTCGCATTTTGTAACGGCCTTATTTGTCCATTTTTGCACTTCAGATTAATGACATGATGCTTTCATACACAGGTTGATGGAATTGAGAGCCTAATAGCTAAGCTGACGAATCTCTTGACTAAGCTCCAGGTCCATTAATCACCCCCCATTCTAATTTCCTTATTTCTCTTTCTGGTCCTTATTCATAGTAATGACGGAATCTCTGGTGTGTGAGTACTAACTTCTTGATGAATTTATCAAAGCCCCGCAGTTAAATATAATATATACACACCCTGCCTTTTCTTGCAGACTGCAAACGAGGAATCAAAAGCAGTTACGAAAGCAAGTGCCATGAAAGGTGAGAACTCGTGTTCTTTAGCAGAGCCAAACCTTATCTGAAATGAGTGTAGACTCTCTTGAAAATTTTGCTATATGTATAGTCACGTACAACAATACATTTTTGTAGCAATTAAGCAGCGAATGGAGAAAGATATTGATGAAGTGGGGAGAATTGCTCGTATGGCAAAAACCAAAGTTGATGAACTGGAAAAAGATGTATGTTTACACTTGACCTGCTTGTGTCTGTCATTCTTTCCTAGCTTTATCTGCATAAATTAAAGGATGGACGTGCTTATGGTTTGCTGCCTCTGTGCTACAGAACTTATCTAACAGGCAGAAACCTGGATGTGGGAAGGGGTCTGCAGTAGATCGATCAAGAGAACAGACTACTGGGTAAATTTGCTGTCAATTTGTGTTTCCGATTTCTTGCCTTCATGAATTAGTTGTTGTTCACTGTGCTTACCGATCTCTACAGAGCAGTCAAAAAGAAA
Organism: Triticum urartu; assembly: GCF_056163025.1. Classification (NCBI taxonomy): domain Eukaryota; kingdom Viridiplantae; phylum Streptophyta; class Magnoliopsida; order Poales; family Poaceae; genus Triticum; species Triticum urartu. Next base: position 364,569,901 of record NC_141874.1, on the reverse strand, counting down.
TTGAAGGAACGGATGGACGATTTTCAGGTATTGTTTTCCTCTAACTGGACTGTCCAAATTACCTTGTATGTGATGATTTTCTTGTTCCATGAATAAAAGTTCCCTCTAATGCCTAATAATCTTTAGACACATAGAAAATTAATCCATATTTTTCTATTTACTACCTGGGCTATTTGACATGCCCTCATAGAGCAGCAGGGACATCCAGCTATATGAAGTCTGAACATCTAGCTCTTCTAAAGCAGTGGAAGTGGCTTCATTGATGCTTATATGTTCTAAAAAGTAAAGGACAAATATTACTGAACTATGTTTTGCAAATTATCCTCCTTTCAACTTTCATTAACTTTACAAGAATATTTCTTACCATCATGGTAGATTGAAAGTATGCATCAGCCTGATGTCTGAAAATAGAATAATATAATGTACTATTGCAACTATGTGAGTTATACGGTGTTGTTACCCTCTGATGCAGGTATTGAGAGAATCAATCCGGCAGGAGTACCGGGAAGTTGTTGAAAGAAGGGTATTTACTGTAACTGGCAATCGCCCTGATGAAGAGGTATAGTTGCAACATTTTTTTATATGGTTAAATTTGTGCTTTGATTTGCAATGTTTTTTAGTTGTTTATCTTACAGTGTGCCTCCTTTGTTACTTTGGAACCTGCAGACTATTGATGATTTAATCGAGACAGGGAGAAGTGAGCAGATTTTCAAAGATGCTGTTCAGCAGCAGGGGAGAGGCCAGGTATATGAGTTATAACTTGGTCATTATTTGTGTACTTGTGGGAAAATGCATCAAAATCTCATCAGGATAATTGGGCCTCTTCTAGATATTGGATACTGTTGCTGAGATACAGGAGCGTCATGATGCTGTCAGAGATCTGGAGAGGAAGCTTCTGGAGTTGCAGCAGGTTATCTTTCATTTGCATGAGCTCTTGTACAATTTTATAGTTCGCACCATGTGAATACAAGGGTTGTAATATGTCTTATGTACCCCATTTCCTGGGTTTTGCCTTGTAGATATTCCTGGATATGGCAGTATTGGTTGAGGCTCAAGGAGACATGATCAACCACATAGAGACACATGTAAGACAAACAGCTTATTCTAAATAGACCTAACCGATTTTATAAAGCAAACTAACGATATGTTGCTAACATTTGCACTGTCATTCCATTTTCTTTTTTCAAGGTTTCAAATGCTACCAACCACATACAGCAAGGTGTGGGCGCTCTCCAGAATGCAAAGAAGCTGCAGAAAAACTCGAGAAAGTGGATGTGCTACGCCATCATCCTTCTCCTGGTAATAGTGGTTATCATCGTGGTCGCGGTTATCCAGCCATGGAAGAAGTAACTCTTGAGCATGACCTGGAACCCAAGATCTCGGTGGAATATATATATATATATATACTGTTTTTGTGTTTGTGCAATCTGTGTAGTTCTGTGACCGATTCAAACTCTTCTATCGTTGTACCTATGCTCAACCAGACAAAGCCCCATATTGTTTGCCCCTGGAGGTGCTGCTATTCATTTGTGTTTCGTGTGCTCCAGCTATTTTAGCGGTGAAAGTGGTGAACGCGAAACCGAAATGTGCATTCTTGTTCCTAAATCCATTTATTGCAGTTTGTGCACCATACTAACATGTAAGAACGTTTTGCTGTTTGTTACCAGATCTAATGCTCATTCATCTTTGTTTCTTCTTGCAAAAGAAAATGCTCAGGCCTCTTTTGGTTCATAGGATATGATTATCATAGGAATAGGAATCTTGTAGGAAATGAGAAGCCTTTGGTTCATAGGATATGATTATCATAGGAATAGGAATCTTGTAGGAAATAAGATGACATGTATCTCAAATCCTATGAGTAGGAATATGAAACAAGATGTCATTTGGTTGACACCAAAGAAATTTTTTCATTAAGTCTAGACTTTTTTTATTTTCTTATGAAATGTGGAGGATAGGAACCAATCCTATATAGGAATAGGAATCCATTCCTATGAACTAAAGTGCTCTAAAGAAAAAAGTCCTATAAGAATTCTATCCTCTAGAATTTCTATGAAATTCCTCTAAACCAAAGGAGGCATCATTCATCTTGGGGCGCTGTTTCTTCTTGCAAAAGAAAATGCTCATTCATCTTGGGGCTATTGCGCGCAGGTCACAAACTCGCACTTTGATAAAAGAACTTCCAAAGTGCTGTGCTGCGGTCTCAAACCATGCCTGTGACGAATAGGTCACTGGCCAATCACAGTGCGCCTACTGGCAGCCACATTGTTGTTGTTTGCCGAGTTGATGACCCTCTATACATGGTTGCAATCTTGTTGATAGGCCCCGCCGTTTACGTTACCCGCCTAACCCGCACTATCATGGTCCACTTGTCATTCAAACCCACTTAGTCCTGATAATAACCCGCGGTCCTTGTTTTTTTAATACAGTACAGACGCAAATGTTTATACATACGCGTATACACTTATCCCTATAAACGCACACACTTACACCCTACCTCTATGAGCACCTTCGAGCCTTATGAGCATATTCGAGAGACTGAGCCGGCATATCATCTTGAGATTTATGAAATCACCGTAAGCGTCTCGTCGTCGACGGGAACGTCTCCTCTCACTAAAGCGCATGGTTATACATACGCGTATACACTCACCCCTATAGACGCACACACTCACACCCTACCCCTATGAGCATCTTTGAGCCTTATGAGCACCTTCGAGAGACTGAGCCAGCATTTCATCTTGAGATTTATGAAGTCACTGTAAGCGTCTCGTCGTCGACGGGAACGTCTCCTTTCACTAAAGCGCATCGCAGGAAATCCTGAAATAAATCCAGGAATAATGCGAGCACCAGGACTTGAACCTTCATGGGTTGGGGATACCACTGTCTCTCTAATCATCCAACCACAGGTTGGTACGCCCCATGGTCCCCGTCAACTGGTACATAGCAAGGTGTGCCTTCTAAAGATTTGGGACGACATAAGGATGTCTGCCGCCACGTACTACTTGGAGGACGTCATGCGATAGGCATACCAAGCCATCTTTCACATTGGGTTTAGAAAGTAAAATTTATTGAAGTTTGACAATCACAATATTGGTCATACAAACAATTCATGAATGATTAGTATAAGGAAGAGAACTTTCACATGCAAATATATTATCTTGGACGTCTTTTATAATTATGAATACCCATTAATTATTTTCAAACTTGAGAAAATTGGTTGAAGTTGGACAAGGAAGACAACGTAATGAGTTAAGGTTGATTATTTGTATAGAAGTTATATTGTTATGGATCCTCCAACATGTGGTGCTTGTTTAGAATCTTTTGCTAGCCAAAATTTCTGTACGAAGCGGGATCACTGCATGTGCATCCAAATCCTTGAGCCAAGTTTCTTCCATGAGTATCCACCATACCTACCTATATACGGTATTGCCCTGTCGTTCCAAGTAAATTTGCATGTGCCATCTCTAAATCTTCAAATAAACATCTGTCTTGTGTGCCCGTACCACTCATGAAGCGGCAGGGAGTGGTCAGTATCTTTCATACTAAGCAGGTTATTCTCACGAGGGGTGTTTATTCATTTGTCATTGCACGAGAGAGGCTGGTAATTGGGATGCCCAGTCCTATGATCAAAATGAAAAATAATGAAACAAACTCCCCCAGAAAGTTGATTGTATGGAGGGCACCTGAGAATTTGGCTAGCCATGGCTTGTGTTATGGTTGAGGGGGAGTAAATTTTACCTTTCCACTTGGGAACCGCTTATAGTGTGTTTAGCATGGAAGATAATGAGAATTCTCGGTCGTGACGTTGACAGGAAAAGTACACCTCTCAAAATGAATTCATCTCTGTTTTAAGCAATGAGCTCTAGCACTTCCGCAAATCCATGCTTCCCTCTGTGAAGGACATACCTTTTACTTTTTAGTATTTACTTTTATGCAAGAGTCAGTAGTATTCGTTATTATTCCAACATATTCTTTAGTTGATAAGCATCATGTGGTGGGGAAAGATCCAGACATATATGGCCATTCAAATATATTTTATCTGAATCATTATTGTTGACAATTATCTCTATGATAAATAAGTTGGGAGGCAAAACATTAAGCCCCTATCTTTCTCTATGTTCGATGAATGCTATTTGTTCTAAAAATATGCTTTGAGCACTAGCAATCATAGAGGACTAAATGATAATTGAGTATATGGAGCCCTTACTTAGACTTTGTTGAAAATAATATGCATTACAATTGTTTGGTGACTAAGAACATAGGTTGTTAAGTTTCAAGAGAATGCATTGTTTGAACCATAACATCTGAATTGATTGCTACTTTATCATGATGAGTTTTATGAGAAAGAGTTGTTGTTATGATGCTAGGAAAAGTGATTGAAATTATCATTGATCAAACTTATGCACTATGCTAGCATTCACACTTCATAAATTATTTCTTTTACCATTTACCTACTCGAGGACGAGCAGAAATTAAGCTTGGGGATGCTGATACGTCCCCAACGTATCTATAATTTATGAAGTATCCATGTCATGTTTATTATAATTTTGTATGATTTTGGTGCACTTTTATATTATTTTTATGGACTAACTTATTGATCTAGTGCCCAGTGCCAGTTCCTGTTTTCGCATGTTTTTTATTTTGCAGAATTACCATACCAAACAAAGTCCAAACGGGATAAAATTTATGGAGATTTATTTTGGAATATATGCGATTTTCAGGAAGAAGAATCAATGCAAGACGGTGCCCGAGGTGGCCACAAGGCACCAGGGCGTAGCCTACCCCTTGGCAGGACCCTGGTGGCTTATGGGCCCCTCGTAGGTTGGTTGATTCCCTTTTTTCGCCGCAAGAAAGATAATATCTGAAAAGAAATCGTTTTGAAATTTCAGTCCAATCGGTGTTACGGACCTCCAGGAATTTAAGAAACAATTTTCGACCAGAAACAGGGTCGCAGAAACAGAAGGCAACAGAGAGATCCAATATAGGGGAGAGCTCCCTCTCCCCCCTGGAGGGCCAAGGAAGAAGAAGAAGCAGGGCCCCCAGCCCCTCTCCTCCGGTGGAGCTGGAACACTGCCGGGGACATCTCCTCCATCACCATCACCACCAACTTCTCCTCCATTCTCATGGTGGTGTGTGAGTAGTTCACCCCCGAGGCTAAGGGTATCTAATAGTAGCTATGTGTTTGATATCCGCGTTCTTGATTTGGTACGATCTTGATGTACCGCAAGCTTTGTTAATATAGTTGGATCATATGGTGTTTCTCCCTATCTATCTTGTTGTGATGAATTGAGTTTCTACCTTTGAGGTTTCACTTTTATCGGATTAAATACTTTTATGGATTTGAGAACACTTGATGTATGTCTTGCATATGGATACTCATGGTGACAATGGGGTGTTATATTGATTCACTTGATGTATGTTTTGGTACTTAACTCGCGGATTCCCGAGGTGACATTGGGGTAATCTATGCATAGGGGTTGATATACGTTTTCGTCCTACTTTCTTCGGTAGAAACATTGGGGCACTCTTTGAAGTTATTTGTGTTGGATTGAATATTGTGAATCTGAAGTTGTTTGATGCATATCGTATAATTGACCCACAAATACTTGTGGTGACATTGGAGTATCTAGGTGACATTAGGGTTGATTGATGTGTATCATATGGTGTTATTTTAGTACGAACTCTAGGGCCGTGACACTTATAGGAATAGCTCAATAGAGTAATCGGAAGGGATAACTTTGAGGTGGTTTCGTACCCTACAAACAATTTCATCTTATGCACTCCGCTTGATAAGAACTTTGGAGTGATTCTTTGTCACACGTTGAGGAATTGTTATATGATTCAATTATGCTAGCTCTATTGAAAGATTGCACTAGTGAAAGTATGAACCCTAGGCCTTGTTTTCAAGCATTGAAATACCGTTTGTGCTCCATTTTATCACTTGCTACCTTATTGTTTTTATTATTTCAGATTACAAAAACCTATATCTACTATCCATACTACACTTGTATCACCATCTCTTCGCCGAACTAGTGCACCTATACAATTTACCATTATATTGGGTGTGTCGGGGACACAAGAAATTTCTTGTATTTGGTTGCTGGGTTGTTTGATAGAGACCACCTTCATCCTACGCCTCCCACAGATTGATAAACCTTAGGTCATCCACTCAAGGGAAAATTGCTACTGTTCTACAAAACTCTGCGCTTGGAGGCCCAACACGAGTCTACAAGAAGAAGTTCTGTAGTAGACATCAGGACCACTACTATATCTTCGCACGCAGGGAAGTGCCTCCTTATCCTCCCTGACAGCTGGGACCCACCCGGTCGAAGCGTACGTAGCGTTATCTGTCTGGTCGCAAACATGTACGTACATACTGGTCGATTGGTCTGTGTGCCACAATGAATCATGGCCGAGTTAGGAGCGGTAGCAGTTCAGGTGGTCCCATCTAAATTGTGTACACATGCGTACAACCACGCCGCAAAAAAGATGGCCACGTACATACATACGGGCATGGTCTTGAATGAGTACAACGATGGTGTCCTGTTCATTGGTAGCCAACCGGCTGGGTCGGAACAGAGAAACAACGTCGTTTTCATCAGGAAGCAACCGACTGGATCAGAATGCGTCCTGTTCAACAAGAGCCAACCTGCTTGGACGGAACAGCCGAAACGGGGTCTGGCGTACCGCAGAACGGAGGAAACGACCTTCTGTTCGACCACCTACGGTTGAAACGGGATCCTTTTCATCGGGAGGGGTGTGGAGTACGGCAAAACAGAGGAAACTGACTTCAATTCAACCGCCTACCGTCGAAGGTCCTGTTCATTGGGAGGGGTGTGATGTACCGCAAAATGGAGGAAATGGACATCCCTCCAACCGCCTATAGTCGAAACGGGGTCCTGTTCATCGGGAGGGGTGTGGCTACCGCAAAACGAGATTCCATGGGCTACTGTTCATCTACCGTCTACTGCCTTGCTCTAGCCTCCACTGGCTACTATTCATCGACCGTTGACTTCCTCCAGCCTCCACCGGCTATTGTTCATCCAGTCTCCATGGGGTCTTGTTCATCCACCAACAACCGCTGGGATGTGATGGCCTCCTCGGGGTCCTGTTCATCAAGCGGCAACAACAGGGTCCTATTCATCCACGCACCCCCACCGGGAACAGTTCATCCATAGCCAACCAACTAGCTAGGTCGACTCACCACATCTCGACTCAATCTACATGTTGCGCGTGCGGTAGCAACATGCACTGTTCATGCAGAGGCAACCCAACACCAGTTGTCTACATAAGCTGCAGCAATGATCGATCACTCGGGTTCAATTAGCAGCAGTAGCGAAGGAATCGCTCGGATTTAGTTAGCAGCGAAGGAATCGATCGGGTCTAGTTAGCAGCGAAGGGATCGATTGGCTTTATTACAGAGTGGGATCGATCGATGGCTCGGGTGCAGTAAGCGAACACCTTTCTTGGGTTCAATTAACGAGCGCCTTGCACACACGCGCATACGAGAGAAACACGCAAACCACATTGCATCACTCGGCCTAGACCACCCACCGTACCTGGGAACTCGCCGAAATTTTCCCCACTCTCACTTTTACCATGATTTTTACGTCATGGACAACCCAAAGGATGTCATGCAGGTGCGTCTCCGGCCCACCCACTCTTCCAAACCCACTTTCTATCATGATTTTTTGTCATGGAAGTAGGATCCCACCACATCTACGACAATACATGTTTTTTTTCACAATTATTGCCATAGAAGTGTGATGTTGCTTGAAGCTACGTCGGTATTTCCCCAAAGAGGAAGGGATGATGCAGCACAGCGGCGTAGGTATTCCCCTCAGATATGAAACCAAGGTTATCGAACCAGTAGGAGAACCAAGCAACACAACGTAAACAGCCCCTGCACACAGATAACAAATCCTTGCAACCCGACGTGTTAAAGGGGTTGTCAATCCCTTCCGGGTACGGCGCCTCAAGATAGGCAAACAGACGTGAGATGAAATTGTAGTAGATTGATAGATCGAACGCCAAATAAAATAAATAAGAATAAATTGCAGCAAGGTATTTTTGTATTTTTGGTTTAATAGATATGAAAATAAATGCAAAGGAAAATAGATCGCAAAAAATGCAAATATATGAGAAATAGACCCGGGGGCCGTAGGTTTCACTAGTGGCTTCTCTCGAGAAAAATAGCAAACGATGGGTGAACAAATTACTGTTGGGCAATTGATAGAACTTCGAATAATCATGACGATACCTAGGCATCACGTCCAAGATTAGTAGACCGACTCCTGCCTGCATCTACTACTATTACTCCACACATCGACCGCTATCCAACATGCATCTAGTGTATTAAGTTCATGGAGAAATGGACTAATGCAATAAGAACGATGACATGATGTAGACAAGATCTATCTATGTAGAGATAGATATCATCGTTTTATCCTTAGTAGCAACGATACATATGTGTCGGTTCCCCTTCTGTCACTGGGATCAAGCACCGTAAGATCGAACCCACTACAAAGCACCTCTTCCCATTGCAAGATAAATAGATCAAGTTGGCCAAAAAAACCCAAATATCGGAGAAGAAATACGAGGCTATAAGCAATCATGCATAAAAATAGATCAAAGAAACTCAGATAACTTTCATGGATATAAAAAGATAGATCTGATCATAAACTCAAAGTTCATCGATCCCAACAAACACACCGCAAAAGTGTTACATCATATGGATCTCCAAGAGACCATTGTATTGAGAATTCAGAGAGAGAGAGAGAGAGGAAGCCATCTAGCTACTAACTACAGACCCGAAGATCTACAAAGAACTACTCACGCATCATCGGAGAGGCACCAATGGAGGTGGTGAACCCCATCCGAAATGGTGTCTAGATTGGATCTGGTGGTTCTGGACTCTGCGGCGGCTGGATCAATATTTCGTCAACTCCCCTAGGGTTTGGGGAATATTGAGGTATTTATAGAGCAAAGAGGCGGTCCGGGGGGCACCCGAGGTGGGCACAACCCACCAGGGCGCGCCTGGGCCTCCTGGCGCGCCCTAGTGGGTCGTGTTCTCCTCGAAGCACCCCCAGGTGCAGCCATGGCCCATTATGTTCCTTCTGGTCCAAAAAAATCTTCGTAAAGTTTCGTTGTGTTTAGACTCTGTTTGATATTGATTTCCTTCGATGTAAAAGATATGCATAAAACAGCAACTAGCACTTGGCACTATGTCAATAGGTTAGTACAAAAAATGATATAAAATGACTATAAAATGATTATAAAACATCCAAGATTGATAATATAACAACATGGAACAAAAAAAATTGTAGATACGTTGGATACGTATCAGTATCCCCAATCTTAACTCCTACTCGTCCTCGAGTAGGGAAGTGATAAAAACAGATTTTTTGATGTGGAATGTTGCCTAACATGTCATATCATATTCTTTATTTATAGCATGGACATTTGGACTTTTATGTGATTCAAAGCAATAGTCTAGTTTTGACATGATAATTTAAATACTCAAGCATATCAACAAGCAACCATGTCTTTCAAAATATCAACGCTAACATAAGTTATCCCTAGCCCATGATGCTCAATCATTGATCCATTCATGAAACAGACTCGCATATTAGCTACACCCAATACTCAAGTACGACCATATTGCCTCCTAGTTGGTGCTTTTATAAGAGAAGACGGAGACTCAAATTCAAAATAAAATTGCATAAAGTAAAAGAAAGGCCCTTCGCAGAGGCAAGTAGGGATTTGTAGAGGTGCCAGAGCTCAAAGCCAAAAAACTTAGAGATAAAAACATTTTGGGAGGTGTATCCATCCCACCAACGAAAACAACTTAGAGTTCCCAACACTTTCCATGCTAGATATAACATAGGCGGTTCCCAAACAGAAAATAAAGTTTATCCCTTTTTCCACCATACTTTCACTTTCCATGGCTAGCCGTATCCACGGTTGCCCTCCATACCAACACTTTCCAAGGAATTTATTATTTGACAACATAAATTAAATTCATTTTTCATTTCAGGACTGGGCATCCCTAATACCTTTGCCTTACTCTCATGCAATGACAAGTGAATAAACACTCGTCGTGAGCATAACACATCGAGCATGGAAAATATTAGCCACCCCTCACCGGTCTGCGAGTGAAAGGAACACACAAAAGAGAAGTTCATTTTGAAAATTAGAGATGGCACATGCAAATTCGCTTAGAACGGCAAAAGAATACCGCATATAGGTAGATATAGTGGTCTCATGTGGCAAAACTGGTTTAAAGGATTTTGGATGCACAAGTAGAGATCATACTTAGTGCAAAATGAAGGCTAGCAAAAGATTGAGAAGCAACCAACCAAGAAACGGATAATCTCATAAGCAAGCATTAAGCATAATTAACACCGAATAATGCACCACAAGTAGGATATAATTTCATTGCATGACTATTGACTTTCGTGCTTGCATAGGGAATCACAAACCTTAACACCAATATTCTTACTAAAGCATAATTACTCATCAACATAACTCACATATCACATCATCATACCTCAAAACTATTACTAAGAATCAAGTTTATTTTGTCCAATGATCTTCATGAAAGTTTTTATTATATCCTTCTTGTATATCTATCACTTTGGGACTAATTTTGATGTGTTGCTTTTCATAAGCTCAAACAAATATAAGTGAAGATCATGAGCATAATATTTCTTTCTTTCTCTCAAATTAATTTAAGTGAAGCAAGAGAGAATTTCTTGAATATTTTACTAACTCTCAAATAAATCTAAATGAAGCAAGAGAGCATTTCTTCAAAACTACTAAAGCACACCTTGCTCAAAAAGATATAAGTGAAGCACTAGAGCAAGTCCATAGCTCATAAAATTTTAAGTGAAGCAAAGAGAGCAATTCTAACAAGTCATGACATAATTTTGGCTCTTCTCAAATAGGTGTGTCCAGCAAGGGATCAAGACTTAAAACACATAATAAAACAAGCAAAAACTCATATCATACAAGACGCTCCAAGCAAAACACATAGTATGTGACGAATAAAAATATAGCTTCGAGTAAAATACCGATGGTCGTTAGAAGAAAGAGGGGATGCCACTCGGGGGCATCCCCAAGCTTAGTTGCTTGCTCTTGCTTGCTCTCTTTTGGATAATAGCTTGGGATGCCGGGGCATCCTCAAGCTTAGGCTCTTCTTACTCCTTATTCCTTCATCCATCGTAAGATAACCCAAAACTTGAAAACTTTAATCACACAAAACTCAACAAAAAAGCCTTTGTGAGATCCGTTAGTATAAGAAAACAAATCAGTACTATAAGTGTTGTAGTAAACCAATTCATATTTTGTTCTTGCATTATATCTACTATATTCCAACATTTCTATGGCAAAAACTCATCAAATAAAACCATAGAGCCATCAAAACAAGCACACAACGCAAAGAAAACAGAATCTGTCAAAACAGAACAGTCTGTAGCAATCTGACTATTTCGAATACTTCTGTAACTCCAAAATTTTGAAAAATTAGGACGGCCTGAGAAATTTGTATGTTGATCTACTGCAAGGGGAATGGGTATTTTATCGCCCTCTGGTTAAAAATGCGAATTATTTTCACGAGTGCAAAAGTTTCTGTTTTTTTCAGCAAGATCAAACAACCATCACCCAAGAAGATCCTAAAGACTTTACTTGGCACAAACACTGATTAAACATAAAAAACACAGTCATAACATTAGCATAGTTGTGCTAACACTCAAAAGCAGGAATCAAAAAGCAAAAATAAAATTTATTCTTGGATTGCCTCCCAACAAGCGCTATCGTTTTACGCCCCTAGCCAGGCATAAGATTTCAACGATGCTCACATGAAAGATAATAATTCAAACACAAAGAGATCATCATGAAACATGTGATGACCACATTTAAGTCTAACATACTTCCTATGCATAGGAATTCTATAGGAAAACAAATTATCAAGACAAGAAACATCTAGCATATGCATAGGATAGAAATAAAACATTGATAATATCAACATAACGAGAGGAAATTTAATAACATGAAAATTTCTACAACCATATTTTCCTCTCTCAAAATAATTATAAGTAGGATCATAATCAAATTCAATAATGTAGTTATCACATAAAATTTTCTCTTCATGATCCACATACATAGAAGTTTTAAGATCTTCCAAGATAGTGGGATTAACATCAACTAAAGTCATGACCTCTCCGAACCCACTTTTGTCAAAAGTTTCATAAGATTGAACACTCTCCAAATATGTGGGATTACTTTTACCTAAAGTTTACGCTCTTCCAAACCCACTTTCATTTTTATTGCAAATAACATATTCATCATGAGGCTTAAATAAATTTTCAAGATCATAAGAAGAATCACCCCAATCATGATCATTACAATAAGTAGTGGACATAGCAAAACTAGCATCCCCAAGCTCGGGGTTTTGCAAATTATTAGCACAATTGACTTTAATATAATTTATAGTAAAATCATTGCAATCATGCTTTTCATTCAAGGAGTTATCATGAATCACTTTACAAATTTCTTCATCACAATTTTCAGATTCACGAATCTCAAGCAAAACTTCATAGAGATAATCTAGTGCACTCAAATCACTAGCAATTGGTTCGTGATAATTGGATCTCTTAAAAAGATTAGCAAGTGGATGAGTATCCATATCAATAAATTTTTAGCAAGTGAATATGCAAGCAAATAGACGACACATGGCAACACAAGCAAACAAGAGATCTAACGAGAAAACGGCGAACCAAAAAGAAGGTGAATAAAACGGCAAATTTTTGTGAAGTGGGGGAGAGGCAAATGGCAAATAATGTAAATTGCGAGGAGATGAGATTTGTGATTAGGAACCTGGTATATGTTGAAGATCCTCTCCGGCAACGGCCCCAAAAAAACCTTTTGATGTCGCTTGAAGCTACGTCGGTATTTCCCCAAACAGGAAGGGATAATGCAGCACAGGTGTGGTAGGTATTTCCCTCAGATACGAAACCAAGGTTATCTAACTAGTAGGAGCACGAATCAACACAACGTAAACATCCCATACACACAAATAACAAATCCTCGCAACCCGACGTGTTAAAGGGGTTGTCAATCCCTTCCTGGTACGGCGCTTGAAGATAGGCAAACGGGCGTGAGATAAAATTGTAGTAGATTGATAGATCGAACGCCAAATAAAATAAATAAGAATAAATTACAACAAGGTATTTTTGTATTTTTGGTTTAATAGATCTGAAAATAAATGCAAAGGGAAATAGGTCGCAAAGGCAAATATATGAGAAAGAGACCCGGGGGCCGTAGGTTTCACTAGTGGCTTCTCTCGAGAAAAATAGCAAACAGTGGGTGAATAAATTACTGTTGGGCAATTGATAGAACTTCTAATAATCATGACGATATCTAGGAAATGATCATTATATAGGCATCACGTCCAAGATTAGTAGACCGACTCCTGCCTGAATCTACTACTATTTCTCCACACATCGACCACTATCCAACATGCATCTAGTGTATTAAGTTCATGGAGAAATGGAGTAATGCAATAAGAACGATGACATGATGTAGACAAGATCTATCTATGTAGAGATAGACCCCATTGTTTTATCCTTAGTAGCAACGATACATACGTGTCGGTTCCCCTTCTGTCACTGGGATCAAGCACCGTAAGATCGAACCCACTACAAAGCACCTCTTCCCATTGCAAGATAAATAGATCAAGTTGGCCAAACAAAACCCAAATATCAGAGAATAAATACGAGGCTATAAGCAATCATGCATAAAAGAGATCAAAGAAACTCAAATAACTTTCATGGATATAAAAAGATAGATCTGATCATAAACTCAAAGTTCATCGATCCCAACAAACACACCGCAAAAGTGTTACATCATATGGATATCCAAGAGACCATTGTATTGAGAATTCAGAGAGAGAGAGGAACCCATCTAGCTACTAACTACGGACCCTAAGGTCTACAAAGAACTACTCACGCATCATCGGAGAGGCACCAATGGAGGTGGCGAACCCCATCCGAAATGGTGTCTAGATTGGATCTGGTGGTTCTGGACTCTACGGCGGCTGGATCAATATTTCGTCAACCCCCCTAGGGTTTTGGGAATATTGAGGTATTTATAGAGCAAAGAGGCGGTCCAGGGGGCACCCGAGGTGGGCACAACCCACCAGGGCGCGCCTAGGCCTCCTGGCGCGCCCTGGTGGGTTGTGCTATCCTCGAAGCACCCCCCAGGTGCAGCCATGGCCTATTATGTTCCTTCTGGTCCAAAAAAATCTCCGTAAAGTTTCGTTGTGTTTGGATTCTGTTTGATATTGATTTCCTGCTATGTAAAAGATATGCAGAAAACAGCAACTGGCACTTGGCACTATGTCAATAGGTTAGTACAAAAAATGATATAAAATGATTATAAAATGATTATTAAACATCCAAGATTGATAATATAACAACATGGAACAATCAAAAATTATAGATACGTTGGAGACGTATCAAAGTGTCATAACCGTGATAGAAGAAGTTTTTGTTCAAGCCATAATGTCACAGATGTGTCTTTTTTTGTAGTGACTAGGCTTCGGCTTACCTGCAAACTTAGCCAAAATTAGTGTTTGTCTCTCTAGTAGTTTAGCCACTTGTGCTTCCATATTCTTGGATCTTCCTTCAAGTATCTGCACATAATTCATTAGTCCAACAACCTTACTGGTTAATTCACCAAGTAAGTTATCATGGTTCTTCAAGATATTCTTGAAGTTTTCATTCTGCTCAGTTTGACTAGCAATAAAACTTTTAAGGTTTCCTTCTAGAGTATTTCTGTTGCTAGCATTGGCTCCATTAAAATTATTGGGCGCTCCTCCATTACTAGGATAAGGAAGTCTAGGAGCATATCCATTATTTTTTCAATTAGGATTGTAGCTATTACGAGTGATAAAATTCACGTCACTAGTTTCTTCACTAGTGATAGCATTCACGTTTACCTATTCTGTACCTTTTATCACGAAGATAGGTTCATCCAGCTTAGTTGTTAACTCCTTGCCACTTTCTTCTATGGCATTCACCATTTTAGTGATGGTTCTCTCAACATGCCATTGGGCATGGTTTTCTTGCATATCATCCAATAATCTCTTGACATCTTCTATGGGCTTTCCCATGATCGTTCCTCCTGCAGCTGTATCAAGCATAGGTTTTGACATGTGATTCAAACCATTATAAAACATATGGAGAATTAACCATTCCTCCATTCCATGATTGGGACAGTTTCTAATAGCTTCCTTCATTCTATTTCACGCAAGCGCTGGTGGCTCACGTTCCTCTTGCTTGAAACCTGTAATCTGAGAACATAATTGCATAATATTTGCAGGTGGAAAATACTTAGACAAAAAATTACTGCAATAATCATCCCAAGAATAAATACTTCCCTTAGGTAGTGCAAGAAGCCATTCCTTAGCTTTTCCTCTTAAGGAAAAAGGAAATGGACGCAATTTCAGTGCGTCAGGATCATAATCCTTTATGTGTGTCATGTTGCATAATTCAGTGAAATTGTGTAGGTGAATACCGGCATCCTCAGAAGGAAAACCTCCAAATTGGTCCCGTTGAACCATGGAAACTAAGTTCTGTTTAATCTCATACTCAGCGACTGCTACCTCAAGTTGTGTTATAGGTTCACACATGAAGTTGTTGATGGGAGTAGCAAACTCCCAAGATTATGAGCCATGGTAATCTTTTGGTTTTTCAACTAACAAGACTTGCAACTAAAAATTAAAACTTAAACTTAAAAACAGAAAAGTAAAGCCAAAAACTGAAAATAACTTTAACAAAAACTCTAAACACAAAGACTAGGAATACTAATCTCCTCCCCGGAAACGACGCCAGAAAAAGGATTGATATCTCCTTTTTATTGATCCGGTATTGGAACAGAAAAGAGTATCCCACACCTATTTCCCCAGAGGTGACCCTGGGTTATCGAACTCACAATAGGAAGATTCCCCTGAAGCGATGGTCTCTAGCAAGCTTTCGTCGAAGTGTCAAATCCACCTTTTGTCTGGACCAGCAAGCAAAGAGTGATTCAAACACTTATAATAAAAAAGAGGTATGAGTATGAGGTATTATGCTTACAACCTTGTATTTGCGATGGAATCAAATCTTACATTCTTAAGAAGTTGATCCCCACTACTACCAATTCTCTTAACATGCACACTGTCCACGTCAACATCATGCCACATTAGCATTCAGTTTGTAAAGAGTCATCCCCACAACTTTAGTTCTCTCAACGCACAAGCTTCCACTGAAGGAAATATGCCCTAGAGGCAATAATAAATTTATTATTTATTTCCTTATAATCATGATAAAAGGTTTATTATTCATGCTAGAATTGTATTAACCGGAAACATAATACATGTGTGAATACATAGACAAACAAAGTGTCACTAGTATGCCTCTACTTGACTAGCTCGTTAATCAAAGATGGTTATGTTTCCTAACCATGAACAATGAGTTGTTATTTGATTAACGAGATCACATCATTAGTTGAATGATCTGATTGACATGACCCATTCCATTAGCTTACCACCCGGTCATTTAGTATGTTGCTATTGCTTTCTTCATGACTTATACATGTTCCTATGACTATGAGATTATGCAACTCCCGTTTGCCGGAGGAACACTTTGGGTGCTACCAAACGTCACAACGTAACTGGGTGATTATAAAGGAGCATTACAGGTGTCTCCAAAGGTAGATGTTGGGTTGGCGTATTTCGAGATTAGGATTTGTCACTTTGATTGTCGGAGAGGTATCTCTGGGCCCTCTCGGTAATGCACATCACTTAAGCCTTGCAAGCATTGCAACTAAATGAGTTAGTTGCGGGATGATGTATTACAGAACGAGTAAAGAGACTTGCCGGTAACGAGATTGAACTAGGTATTGGATACCGACGATCAAATCTCGGGCAAGTAACATACCTATGACAAAGGGAACAACGTATGTTGTTATGCGGTCTGACCGATAAAGATCTTCGTAGAATATGTAGGAGCCAATATGGGCATCCAGGTCCCGCTATTGGTTATTGACCGGAGACGTGTCTCGGTCATGTCTACATTGTTCTCGAACCCGTAGGGTCCGCACGCTTAAGGTTACGATGACAGTTATATTATGAGTTTACATGTTTTGATGTACCGAAGGAGTTCGGAGTCCCGGATGAGATCGGGGACATGACGAGGAGTCTCGAAATGGTCGAGACGTAAAGATTCATATATTGGATGATATGGTTAGGCCAAGGGGTCAAGCCCATGAGGCTTTAGGTCGGTGCAAAAGGAGTTTTGCGGAGGCCAGGGGGCCAAACGCCGGAGACCCTGGCGTCTGGCCCTGGGCCAGACGCCGAGGCCCATGGCGTCTGGGCCAGACGCCAAGGATTGTGGCGTTTGGTCCTGGAGTCCGAGTGGGACTCTTGCCTTTCGGGCAAAACCGACTTTGAGGAGGCTTTTGCTCCAAGTTTCGACCCCGGGGCTCAACATATAAATAGAGGGGCAGGGCTAGCACCAAAGACACAACAAGTTGATCCACGTGATCTATTCCTTAGCCGCGTGCGGTGCCCCCAGCCACGATATTCCTCGATAATACTGTAGCGGAGTTTAGGCGAAGCCCTGCTGCTGTAGTACATCAAGATCGTCACCACGCCATTGTGCTGACGGAACTATTCCCCGACACTTTGCTGGATCGAAGTCCGGGGATCGTCATCGAGCTGAACGTGTGCTCGAACTCGGAGGTGCCGTAGTTTCGGTGCTTGATCGGTTGGATCGTGAAGACGTACGACTACTTCCTCTACGTTGTGTCAACGCTTCCGCAGTCGGTCTGCCTGGGTACGTAGACAACACTCACCCCTCTCGTTGCTATGCATCACATGATCTTGCGTGTGCGTAGGAATTTTTTTGAAATTACTACGAAACCCAACAGTGACATCCGAGCCTAGGTTATTTTTGTTGATGTTATATGCACGAGTAGAACACAATTGAGTTGTGGGCGACATAAGTCATACTGCCTACCAGCATGTCATACTTTGTTTCGGCGGCATTGTTGGACGAGACGACCCGGACCAACATTACGCGTACGCTTACGCGAGACCGGTTCCCCCGACGTGCTTTGCACATAGGTGGCTTGCGGGCGACTATCTCTCCAACTTTAGTTGAACCAAGTATGGCTACGCCCGGTCCGTGCGAAGGTTAAAACGGAGTCTATTTGACAAACTATCGTTGTGGTTTTGATGCGTAGGTGAGATTGGTTCTTGCTTAAGCCCGTAGCAGCCACGTAAAACTTGCAACAACAAAGTAGAAGACGTCTAACTTGTTTTTGCAGGGCATGTTGTGATGTGATATGGTCAAGACATGATGCTGAATTTTTATTGTATGAGATGATCATGTTTTGTAACCGAGTTATCGGCAACTGGCAGGAGCCATATGGTTGTCGCTTTATTGTATGCAATGCAATCGTGATGTAATGCTTTACTTTATTACTAAACGGTAGTAATAGTCGTGGAAGCATAAGATTGGCGAGACGACAACGATGCTACGATGGAGATCAAGGTGTCGCGCCGGTGACGATGGTGATCATGACGTTGCTTCGGAGATGGAGATCACAAGCACAAGATGATGATGGCCATATCATATCACTTATATTGATCGCATGTGATGTTTATCTTTTTATGCATCTTATCTTGCTTTGTTTGACGGTAGCATTATAAGATGATCTCTCACTAAATTATCAAGAAGTGTTCTCCCTGAGTATGCACCGTTGCCAAAGTTCGTCGTGCCCAGACACCACGTGATGATCGGGTGTGATAAGCTCTAAGTCCATCTACAACGGGTGCAAGCCAGTTTTGCACACGCAGAATACTCAGGTTAAACTTGACGAGCCTAGCATATGCAGATATGGCCTCGGAACACGGAGACCGAAAGGTCGAGCGTGAATCATATAGTAGTTATGATCAACATAACGATGTTCACCATTGAAAACTACTCCATCTCACGTGATGATCGGTTATGGTTTAGTTGATTTGGATCACGTAATCACTTAGAAGATTAGAGGGATGTCTATCTAAGTGGGAGTTCTTAAAGTAATTTGATTAATTGGACTTAAATTTATCATGAACTTAGTCCTGGTAGTATTTTGCAAATTATGTTGTAGATCAATAGCTCGCGTTGTTGCTTCCCTGTGTTTATTTTGATATGTTCCTAGATAAAATTGTGTTGAAAGATGTTAGTAGCAATGATGCGGATTGGATCCGTGATCTGAGGTTTATCCTCATTGCTGCATAGAAGAATTATGTCCTTGATGCACCGCTAGGTGACAGACCTATTGCAGGAGCAAATACAGACGTTATGAACATTTGGCTAGCTCAATATGATGACTACTTGATAGTTTAAGTGCACCATGCTTAACGGCTTAGAATCGGGACTTCATAGACGTTTTGAACGTCATGGACCATATGAGATGTTCCAGGAGTTGAAGTTAATATTTCAAGCAAATACCCGAGTTGAGAGATATGAAGTCTCCAACAAGTTCTATTGCTAAAAGATGGAGGAGAATCGCTCAACTAGTGAGCATGTGCTCAGATTGTCTGGGTACTACAATCGCTTGAATCAAGTGGGAGTTAATCTTTCAGATAAGATAGTGATTGACAGAATTCTCTAGTCACCATCACCAAGTTAGTAGAACTTCGTGATGAACTATAATATGCAAGGGATAACGGAAACAACTCCCAAGCTCTTCGTGATGCTGAAATCAACGAAGGTAGAAATCAAGAAAAAACATCAAGTGTTGATGGTTGACAAGATCACTAGTTTCAAGAAAAGGGCAGAGGGAAGAAGGGAAACTTCAAGAAGAACAGCAAGCAAGTTGCTGCTCAAGTGAAGAAGCCCAAGTCTGGTCCTAAGCCTGAGACTAAGTGCTTCTACTGCAAAGGGACTGGTCACTGGAAGCGGAACTACCCCAAGTGATTGGTGGATAAGAAGGATGGCAAAGTGAACATAAGTATATTTGATATACATGTTATTGATGTGTACTTTACTAGTGTTTATAGCAAACCCTCAGTATTTGATACTAGTTCAGTTGCTAAGATTAGTAACTCGAAACGGGAGTTGCAGAATAAACAGAGACTAGTTAAGGGTGAAGTGACGATGTGTGTTGGAAGTGGTTCCAAGATTGATATGATCATCATCGCACACTCCCTATAATTTCGAGATTAGTGTTGAACCTAAATAAGTGTTATTTGGTGTTTGCGTTGAGCATGAATATGATTTGATCATGTTTATTGTAATACGGTTATTCATTTAAGTAAGAGAATAAATTGTTGTTCTGTTTATATGAATAAAACCTTATATGGTTACACACCCAATGAAAATAGTTCGTTGGATCTCGATGTAGTGATACACATAATCATAATATTGAAACCAAAAGATGCAAAGTTAATAATGATAGTGCAACTTATTTGTAGCACTGCCGTTTAGGTCATATTGGTGTAAAGCGCATGAAGAAACTCCATGCTGATGGGATTTTGGAATCACTTGATTATGAATCAGTTGATGCTTGTGAACCATGCCTCATGGGCAAGATGACTAAGACTCTGTTCTCTGGAACAATGGAGCGAGCAACTGACTTACTGGAAATAATACATACTAATGTATGCGGTACGATGAGTGTTAAGGCTCACGGCAAGTATCGTTATTTTCTGAACTTCACAGATGATTCGAGCAGATATGGGTATATCTACTTGATGAAACATAAGTCTGAAACATTTGAAAAGTTCAAAGAATTTCAGAGTGAAGTGAAAAATCATCGTAACAAGAAAATAAAGTTTCTACGATCTGATCGTAGAGAAGAGTATTTGAGTTACGAGTTTGGCCTTCAGTTAAAAACAATGTGAAATAGTTTCACTACTCATGCCACCTGGAACACCACAATGTAATGGTGTGTCCGAACGTCATAACCGTACTTTATTGGATATAGTGCAATCCATGATGTATCTTACCGATCTACCACTATCGTTTTGGGGTTATGCATTAGAGACAGCTGCATTCACATTAAATAGGGCACCATCAAAATCCGTTGAGACGACGCCTTATGAACTGTGGTTTGGCAAGAAACCAAAGTTGTCGTTTCTGAAAGTTTGGGGCTGCGATGCTTATGTGAAAAAGCTTCAACCTGATAAGCTCGAACCCAAATCGGAGAAATATGTCTTCATAGGATACCCAAAAGAGACTGTTGGGTACACCTTCTATCACAAATCCGAAGGCAAGACTTTTGTTGCTAAATTCGGAGTTTTTCCAGAGAAGGAGTTTCTCTCGAAAGAAGTGAGTGGGAGGAAAGTAGAACTTGATGAGGTAACTGTACCTGCTCCCTTATTGGAAAGTAGTTCATCACAGAAATCTGTTCCTGTGACTCCTACACCAATTAGTGAGGAAGCTAATGATGATGATCATGTAACTTCAGATCAAGTTACTACCAAATCTCGTAGGTAAACCAGAGTGAGATCCGCACCAGAGTGGTACGGTAATCCTGTTCTGGAGGTCATGTTACTTGACCATGACGAACCTACGAACTATGAGGAAGCGATGATGTGCCCAGATTCTGCGAAATGGTTAGAGGCCATGAAATCTGAGATATGATCCATGTATGAGAACAAAGTTTGGACTTTGGTTGACTTGCCCGATGATCGGCAAGCAATTGAGAATAAATGGATCTTCAAGAGGAAGACGGACGCTGATAGTAGTGTTACTATCTACAAAGCTAGAATTGTCGCAAAAGGTTTTCGACAAGTTCAAGGCGTTGACTATGATGAGATTTTCTCACTCGTATCTATGCTTAAGTCTGTCCGAATCATGTTAGCAATTACCGCATTTTATGAAATCTGGCAAATGGATAAACAAAACTGCATTCCTTAATGGATTTACTAAAGAAGAGTTGTATACGATGAAACTAGAAGGTTTTTGTCGATCCTAAAGGTGTTAACTAAATATGCAAGCTCCAGCGATCCATCTATGGACTGGTGCAAGAATCTCGGAGTTGGAATATACGCTTTGATAAGTTGATCAAAGCATATAGTTTTATACAGACTTGCGATGAAGCCTGTATTTACAAGAAAGTGAGTGGGAGCACTACAACATTTCTGATAATTATATGTGTATGACATATTGTTAATCGGAAATAATGTAGAATTATTCTGCAAAGCATAAAGGAGTGTTTGAAAGGAATTTTTCAAAGAAAACCTCGGTGAAGCTGCTTACATATTAAGCATCAAAATCTATAGAGATAGATCAAGACGCTTGATAAGTTTTTTCAATGAGTACATACCTTGACAAGATTTTGAAGTAGTTCAAAATGGAGCGGTCAAAGAAAGAGTTCTTGCCTGTATTACAAGGTGTGAAGTTGAGTAAGACTCAAAGCCCGACCACGGCAGAAGATAGAAAGAGAATGAAAGTCATTCCCTATGCCTTGGCCATAGGTTCTATAAAGTATGTCATGCTGTATACCAGATCTATTGTATACCCTGCACTGATTTGGCAAGGGAGTACAATAGTGATCTAGGAGTAGATCACTGGACAGCGGTCAGAATTATCCTTAGTAAAATAAGGATATGTTTCTCGATTATGGACGTGACAAAAGGGTTCGTCGTAAACGGTTACGTCGATGCAAGTTTTTGACACTGATCCAGATGATTCTAAGTCTCAATCTGGATACATATTGAAAGTGGGAGCAATTAGCTAGAGTAGCTCCGTGCAGAGCATTGTAGACATAGAATTTTGCAAAATACATACGGATCTGAATTTGGCAGGCCCGTTGACTAAGATTCTCTCACAAGCAAAACATGATCACACCTTAGTACTCTTTGGGTGTTAATCACATAGCAATGTGAACTAGATTACTGACTCTAGTAAACCCTTTGGGTGTTGATCACATATCGATGTGGACTATGGGTGATAATCACATGGTGATGTGAACTATTGCTGTTAAATCACATGGCGATGTGAACTAGATTATTGACTCTAGTGCAAGTGGGAGACTGAAGGAAATATGCCCTAGAGGCAATAATAAAGTTATTATTTATTTCCTTATAATCATGATAAAAGGTTTATTATTCATGCTAGAATTGTATTAACCGGAAACATAATACATGTGTGAATACATAGACAAACAAAGTGTCACTAGTATGCCTCTACTTGACTAGCTCGTTAATCAAAGATGGTTATGTTTCCTAACCATGAGCAATGAGTTGTTATTTGATTAACGAGATCACATCATTAGTTGAATGATCTGATTGACATGACCCATTCCATTAGCTTAGCACCCGATCGTTTAGTATGTTGCTATTGCTTTCTTCATGACTTATACATGTTCCTATGACTATGAGATTATGCAACTCCCGTTTGCCGGAGGAACACTTGTGCTACCAAACGTCACAACGTAACTGGGTGATTATAAAGGAGCATTACAGGTGTCTCCAAAGGTAGATGTTGGGTTGGTGTATTTTGAGATTAGGATTTGTCACTCCGATTGTCGGAGAGGTATCTCTGGGCCCTCTCGGTAATGCACATCACTTAAGCCTTGCAAGCATTGCAACTAAATGAGTTAGTTGCGGGATGATGTATTACAGAACGAGTAAAGAGACTTGCCGGTAACGAGATTGAACTAGGTATTGGATACCGACGATCAAATCTCAGGCAAGTAACATACCGATGACAAAGGGAACAACGTATGTTGTTATGCGGTCTGACCGATAAAGATCTTCGTAGAATATGTAGGAGCCAATATGGGCATCCAGGTCCCGCTATTGGTTATTGACCGGAGACGTGTCTCGGTCATGTCTACATTGTTCTCGAACCCGTAGGGTCCGCACGCTTAAGGTTACGATGACAGTTATATTATGAGTTTACATGTTTTGATGTACCGAAGGAGTTCGGAGTCCCGGATGAGATCGGGGACATGACGAGGAGTCTCGAAATGGTCGAGATGTAAAGATTCATATATTGGATGATATGGTTAGGCCAAGGGGTCAAGCCCATGAGGCTTTAGGTCGGTGCAAAAGGAGTTTTGCGGAGGCCAGGGGGCCAAACGCCGGAGACCCTGGCGTCTGGCCCTGGGCCAGACACCGAGGCCCATGGCGTCTGGGCCAGACGCCAAGGATTGTGGCGTTTGGTCCTGGAGTCCGAGTGGGACTCTTGCCTTTCGGGCAAAACCGACTTTGAGGAGGCTTTTGCTCCAAGTTTCGACCCCGGGGCTCAACATATAAATAGAGGGGCAGGGCTAGCACCAAAGACACAACAAGTTGATCCACGTGATCTATTCCTTAGCCGTGTGCGGTGCCCCCAGCCACCATATTCCTCGATAATACTGTAGTGGAGTTTAGGCAAAGCCCTGCTGCTGTAGTACATCAAGATCGTCACCACGCCATTGTGCTGACGGAACTCTTCCTCGACACTTTGCTGGATCGGAGTCCGGGGATCGTCATCGAGCTGAACGTGTGCTCGAACTCGGAGGTGCCGCAGTTTCGGTGCTTGATCGGTTGGATCGTGAAGACGTACGACTACTTCCTCTACGTTGTGTCAACGCTTCCGCAGTCGGTCTGCGTGGGTACGTAGACAACACTCTCCCCTCTTGTTGCTATGCATCACATGATTTTGCGTGTGCGTAGGAATTTTTTTGAAATTACTACGAAACCCAACATCCACGTCATAATTTTTTCTTAGTCCTTTAGTTTTAAGGTGAGTTAGTTACTCCTTATAGTACGCATGGATTCATCTTGAAGCCACCACCCATCCATCAATTATGTCCTTCCGTTTAATCCTCCAGTGTCTCACATGTTTAATCTAAAATATTAACCGATGAGGCTGTCGAACGGCCAGTCAGAGGGACTGCGCCGTACTATATAGAGCTACGTCCCTATACATCTTCCTTCCCGGTTCTCTGCCTGCCACAGCTCACGACGGCTAATTCTAGTTCTGTTAGGTAGATTTCAAACCCATATTTGCACTGCACTGATTGAATATGTGTAGATACAACTGTTGCTGGTATGGAATTTGCCACCGTCGGCCAGCTGAAGTGGCCTGAAACTGCGTCGGTATTTCCCCAAAGAGGAAGGGATGATGCATCACAACTACGGTAGGTATTTCCCTCAGTTGTGAAACTAAGGTATCAATCGAGTAGGAGAACCAAGCAACACTATGTAAACGGTTGAAAGGATCGAGATGGACCTAGAGGGGGGGGGGAGTGAATAGGTACAATTACAAATTTTAATTGTTACTAAGCAATTTTAGGCAATAATGCGGAAAATGAAAGTGAGCCTAATAATTGCAAGTATGATACTAATGAGCTAAGCAAGATAAACAAGTGACACAAATATATGTATGAGTAAGCAAGCACAAGATGATATAAATAAGTGCTAAGAGACAAGTAACCACAAGTACAGATTTAGGGTTAGGAATAACTGCAACTCCAAGAGACGAGGATGTATGCCGATGTTCACTTCCTTGGAGGGAAGCTACGTCACCATTTAGAGAGGTGGATGTTACCACGAAGGCACACTAATGCCACGAAGGCTCACCCTATTCTCTCCTTAATACAACACCACGAAGGAATTTCTCAACCACTAGTGGTAGACCTTGGGGTGGTCTCCAAACCCTCACAAACTTTCCGGGGAAAATCACAACCTCCAAGACACACCACAAAAACAAGGGGGAATCAACTTTCACTTTGGTGAATGTGTAGATCGAGCACTTCTCCTTTGCTTCTCAAAAGATCAAGAGCTTTGGTTGGCTAAGGAGGGAGATCTCCAAGAAATCGAGGTCTGAAAATGGAGGTGAGAGAAATGGAGTCGTCAACTCCTTCGTGAGGAAGAAGAAGACTATTTATAGCCGGGGATGAAATCTGGCCATTGGAGGAAGATTTCTGCGCAGCCCGGAAGTTCCGGCCAAGTTCCGGACAGGTTCCGGGCTACACAGAAGGTTTGCACCACTCAGTAGTACCCCGGAAGCTGCTGACACAGGGGACGGAAGTTCCGGTGCCCGGAAGTTCCGGCCGCCCCGGAAGTTCCGGGTGACGGAAGTTCCGGCCAGGTTCCGGCGAGGTTCCGGGCTACACAGAGAGATCGCACGAAAAGTGCAGTTTCTCTGGGTACCCCGGAAGCTTCCCAGACCCCGCCTGGACATTCCGGTCCCTGGAAGTTCCGGCCGTCCCCGGAAGTTCCGTCCTGAACAGAGACTTGGCACTAGGATTTTCAGATCAATGTGACAAGGTAAGTTGATTCCCCTGATGTTTTTATGATGCACCCCCTCTTAATAGTGAGGCTGCCCTAAGGACTCAAGAAATAAGAAAACATTAAGGTACTCTTCTTTTCTTGAGCGCACCGCTTTTCCTTGTTCCAATAAGAGACAAAATAACCATCCATGCTTCACTTTTAGTTTAATCAGGGTTGTTAACACTTAGAGCATGCGGTTATAGACACAAATGAAGTTGTCATCAATGTCAAAAACACTTTAGTGCAATATTGCACTTTCAATCTCCCCCTTTTTGACATAGATGACAACAATGCTTAAGAGGGTAAACTCATAAAGTATATACATAATTAAGCAAATTTAATGACAAGAAGGTACTCCCCCACAACCCATGCCTTATTTTAAGATTGCATTTGAAATGAAATGACATGGTTAGAGAATTCTCCCCCTATCACTGTGCATACCCACAGAAGAATGATATATAGACATAGCACACTTTACTAACCTTTGTTCTTCATAGTGAGGGTACAGATATAGATATAATCATAGCCTGATAGATATCTCTTACAATATGAGCAAATAGAATATGCCATGTAACCTCCTTGCCATAAGTGTCTCACACACAGATAGATTAATTAACAGAACATAAATAGGTTCAAATAGCAAGCTCAGATCCAAATGGAGGCAAATAAAAAACAAAGGTTCAAGGATCCAAATAAAAACAAAGGTTCAGGTTCAAGGATAAACGATAAGCCCTGGCAAGCATCACAACATCTCCCCCTGTTGTCACCTAGATGGAAAAAAGGAAAGATGGAGGAATCCGCAAACAACCCCTAGGAGAGGGACGCAGAAGAGTCACCAGACGACTCTCCAGAAGATTCTGGGCGAGGAGGGCGGTGAGAAGAGGCTTCATCACCGGCTTCAACATCAAACCGAGCAAACTGGGACTGGTATTTCTCAAAAGGAGTCACATTAGACTCGGAGCCGTGAGCAATGTCCATACCAGATGCACGCATACCATCCTTAAGAGCCTTCATGCTCTCCTTCCTAGACTTGTGCTCCTCCCACTGCTTCTTATGCATATCTTGCTGAAGACAAAACATGTTCTTGAGAATATGCCAAATTTTGTTGCTCTTCTTGGACACGGAGTCACTAGGCTCCCCACGATGAAAAGTATGTGAGCGGGGACGAAGCTCAAAGTGGTGTGGATTTCCAGCATGTAGCTCCTCTTCCTCCTCATCTTCACCCTCATGAGCAGTTGCCTTGCCCTTCTTAACAAGCAAGTTAACACTGGAGTGGCCAGTCAGACGCCGACACGCAAGTGCATCAGGAGCAATTTCAGCGATTAAAGCAGCAATGTACGGAGCATAGATAGGAACCTTGTGGTTTACTACCACACTGTACATCTCATTCCACATAAAGTCCATCACATCAATGGGGCCCTGCTCGGAGTTATGACAAGTGTAGTGAAGAAGGTTGATGAGGTGGCCACGAATCTTGTTCTTGTCACCCACCTTGACTGCAAGGGTATCTCGAAAGATATGGTGCATGATGTCATAGAAAGGCAGAAGATCACCAACAGATCCAACCTTTCCAGACGGAGGATACAAATCAGCCAAGTGAATAGCTTGGAAGATCCCTTTGTCATGAATCTTGTACCCACGGTCAGCAGTAATGTCAGTATACTCATAGCCCAAAAGACCAGCCAACATGGAGAACGGAGCAGAGAACTTCTCATTACCACTCATCCAAGTAAGAGTGCGCTACATATCTGTCCCAAAATGCACAGTGGCATAGAATTGAGCCACAAGAGGCGGAGACACATCATGTTGAAAGCGCATGAGTGGAAGGAGGTTGAGCTTCA
Source organism: Triticum urartu (assembly GCF_056163025.1). Classification (NCBI taxonomy): domain Eukaryota; kingdom Viridiplantae; phylum Streptophyta; class Magnoliopsida; order Poales; family Poaceae; genus Triticum; species Triticum urartu. Next base: position 364,541,761 of record NC_141874.1, on the reverse strand, counting down.
CACACAAGTTCTGGATCCCCTCAAAGTAAGCACAGTTTGTTGGAGTCTTGTCAAAGTGAGCAATGTTGATGCTCTTCTGAGTGACATACTTGTTGAGGAACTGAGAAAAAATCTCTTCATAGCTGCGTTGCTGGAAAAGTGTCCAAAACTTGGAATCAGCCACATGATCACGCTCGTGACGATAGGGATTGACACGGCGCAGAGCAATCCACTCCGGTGCGGGCATTTCCTTCATGGTGACTGGCTCAGGAGGAGGAGGTTGTATATTTTGTGCTTTTGCCTTCTTGGAAGTGGTCTTCCGCTTCTTGGAGTGGGCGGGTGCAGCAGGAGGAGATGCACTGTCTTCAGCCTCAGCATCTTCCTCAGGATGGCAGTCAAACATGTTCTCACGCCCTAAAACAACAGCCGTTGTCTTCTTGACCCTAGCTTTGGTTTCCGTTCATACACCTTGGATGAGTGAGCACCCGAACCGGACCCTCCTTCTAACAGAGATAGAGAATAGCATGGGGATAGAATAAGTACACAAGCCTCAAAAAAAAATCAAAGAATCTCACTGGTCGAAATTTTGACAGAACTCTGCTTAGGCCAGAAGTTCCGGGGTGGACGGAAGTTCCGGAGGCCAGAAGTTCCGGGGAGCCCAGAAGTTCGGGCCGATGGAAGTACCGGCCCAGCCCGAACATGGAAACCCTAGCGTGGCCGGAAGGACCGGCCTGCCCGGAAGTTCCGGGCACCAGCATGGTCGCAGGGTTCCTTCCAAATCTTGGCAGGGGACTGACATGGATCGATCAATTTGAGAAAAAGAAGTCATGGAGCACTGCAGATCTAAAGTGGATGCAGGGCTTGAGAGTGTGAGGTTTGTGTTTACCCTAGAACCATAAGCGTAGCCTACAATCCCTAGGAGTTTAGAGAGAGCAGAGAGAAGCTTAGGTCACCTTCCTCCATGTAGATGGTGAAGAGGACAGATCCCCTCCAAGTACGATGAAAGGGAAGAAGGGGCCAGAGGTTCCGGGGGCCGACAGCTCGCCCGAAAGTCGCTGATGGGTGAGGGGCGCCGCAGGGGGAGAGAGCAGTGGAACAGAGAAGAAGGGAAATAACCCCTTTGATATCCCCTGCCCATAATATGTGCCCACTACTCGCGACGCCCGGAAGTTCCGGGAAAGGCCGGAAGTTCCGCCGGCCAGAAGTTCCGGGCCACACCCCGGAAGTTCCGGGATATCCAGAGAGATTACAGTCTCTCTGAACTCCTGAGAACTAGGGGGAGGGGGTCCGAAAGCTCCCAAGACACCACACACCACATCAACATTTATGTGGGGGTGATTTGAAGCTTGTGCACTAGATAAATATCAGATGGTTTCGAGATGAGAGAGACTGGAGTAGAATCCGAGCTAGGGGCAAAACACAAGAGCAACAACGAGAACCCGCAAATAGAGAGAAAAACACCGGACGAACACACAGAAAAATAAATGTAGAAATGAAGAATAAGTCCAGCCTCTCTAAGAGAGGGCGGTGGACGAGTCCACCATGTTTGAGTGTGTGTGACTTGGTATTGCGAAGATTTTAACCTTGAGCCCAGCATCACAACTCCATCATTTAAAGTACTAGGTCACAAAGTGAGAACATAGTAACTTTGAGAGTGTTTGGTTTATTTGTGCATCATATAGGGTGAGATAACTCATGGGTTGAATGTCTCCCCCTAAAGACATGCCTACATCTAGACACGACATTATGAAAATGCATGAATGGGTACTAGATTTCACATAATATTGTCAAGCTCCAAGATACCAAGTTCACACCTAAGTTGACATAACCTTGCTTCATCCAATGGCTTGGTGAAAATATCTGCAAGTTGCATATCTGTGCCAACATGAGCAATGTCAATATCACCCTTCTCCACATGATCTCTCAAGAAGTGGTACCTAATGTCAATGTGCTTGGTGCGGGTATGATCTTTGGGGTTCTCAGCAATATTAATGGCACTTTCATTATCACATAGAAGAGGCACATGTCTATAGGTGATACCATAATCCTTCGAGGTTTGCCTCATCCATAGTAGCTGAGTTGCACAACTGGCAGTTGCAATATATTCAGCTTCAGCGGTGGAGAGAGCAACACAGTTTTGCTTCTTCGAGGACCAACTTACCAAGGAGCGTCCAAGAAATTGACATGCACCGGAGGTGGATTTATGATCCACTTTGTCTCCAGCCCAATCCGCATCCGTGTACCCAATGAGATCAAACTTAGCATCCTTGGGGTACCATAGACCCAACTTTGGGGTGTGAACAAGGTATCTAAGAATATGCTTAACCGCCTTATGATGGATTTCCCTAGGGGAAGCTTGAAATCTAGCACACATGCATACACTAAACATGATGTCCGGTCTAGATGCACAAAGGTAAAGCAATGAACCAATCATAGAGCGGTATTTAGATGGGTCGAAAGGGATACCGTTTGAGTCTTCAGTGAGTACAATTTTGGTTGGCATGGGTGTCTTACATGGGCTAGCATCAGTCATGCCAAATTTTGCTAGGATATCCTTGAGGTATTTTGCTTGAGACAAGAAAATTCCTTCTTGAAATTGTTGAATTTGAAATCCGAGGAAGAACTTCAAATCCGCATTGAGTGACATTTCAAAATTCTTGGTCATTGATGCCGCAAACTTCTTGCATAAATGAATGTTAGGAGAACCAAAAATGATATCATCTACATAGATTTGGCATAAGATCAAATCACCTTTGTCCCTCTTAGTAAAAAGAGTGGGATCAATCACCCCTCTCACAAAGCCATCATCGAGTAAAAACTTCTTAAGATGATCATACCAAGCACGAGGTGCTTGTTTGAGGCCAGACAAAGCCTTATGAAGTTTATACACATAGTCTTTGTGATCGGGGTCAACGAACCCAGGTGGTTGTGATGCATATACTTCTTCTTGTAGAGGGCCGTTAAGGAAAGCACTCTTCACATCCATTTGATGTAATGTAAAGCCATTGAAAGCAGCATAAGCAAGTAAGATGCGAATGGATTCAAGATGGGCAATGGGGGCAAAGGTCTCACCAAAGTCCAAACCTTCAACTTGTGAGTACCCTTGTGCCACTAACCTTGCCTTGTTGCGGATGATTACACCATTCTCATCTTGCTTGTTCTTGAAATCCACTTTGTACCAATGACGTTGTGTTCCGTAGTTGGCCTCTTGACTAATGACCACACTTGATTGCGCTCAAAACTATTCAACTCTTCTTGCATAGCAATGAGCCAATCATTGTCTATCAACGCATCTTGTACCTTGAGAGGCTCAACACTAGACACAAAAGAGAACTGAGCACAAAAGTTTGTCAATTGTTTATGAGTGACTCTACCTTCCGATATGCCGGTGAGGATCTTATCAACATCAACACGACCGACCACTCGAGGCATGATGGAGGTTAAGGTTTCGCGAGGTTCAACTTCATGTCCATCATCCACGTCCTCTACATATGGATCATTAATGTGTGTTGGAAAATCTTCTTCTTCTTCTTCTTCTTCTTCTTGCAGTTGTTAGGTTCATTGTCAATGATTGCACTTTCTTGTTCTTGCCTTTGAGGATGATCTTGTTCTTGATGATTAACATGAAAAGGAGCTTGATTATCATCTTGTACTTGAACTATGGGTATTAGTTGAGTAATAGGGACTTGTGGTGGTATGGGTGTTGAAGTTGTTTGATGATGTGTGAGGCTTTCATCTTCTTCATCATCACCATGAGGTTCTTGTTCCATTGGAAGAAGTGCACCAACACCCATGGTCAAAATATCTTGAGACGAATCTTCTTCACCTACATCACTTAGATCAACCTGCTCCCCATGGGAGCCATTAAACTCATCAAACACCACGTCACAAGTTTCTAAAACACATCCATTGGATTTGTTGTAGACTCTATAGGCATGAGAGTTTGATCCATAGCCAACAAATATACCCTCGGTTGTTTTGGATTGAAATTTTCCTAACTATTCCTTTTTGTTGAGGAAGAAACATTTGCACCCAAATACACGAAAGTACTTGACATTTGGCTTGTTCCCAGTTAGAAGCTCGTATGGAGTCTTTTCCAATATTTTGCGGAGGAAGAGTCGATTTGATGCATGACATGCGGTGTTGATAGCCTCGGCCCAAAAACTGTGTGGAGACTTGTACTCATCCAACATGGACCTTGCCATCTCCACAAGTGTACGATTCTTCCTTTCTGCAACACCATTTTGTTGAGGGGTGTATGGTGCGGAATATTGATGTTCAATCCCTTCATCACTAAGAAATCCTTCCAAGGTGTAATTCTTGAACTCGGAACCATTATCACTTCTTATTTCCATGATTTCTTTGTCAAACTTGCGTTGTGATTGCTTGGCAAAATCAATGAAGGTGATCTTCGTCTCGTCTTTAGACTTGAGGAAAAACACCCATGTGTATCTTGAGTAATCATCCACAATGACAAGTCCATACTTTTTCCCACCAAGACTATCCCATGAAGGAGGCCCAAAAAGATCCACATGAAGGAGCTCCAAAGGCCTTGAAGTAGACACAATATTCTTGGGTGGGTGCTTTGATTGATGTTGCTTCCCGGCTATGCATGCACTACACACACGATATTTCTCAAAAGAGACATTTGTTAGTCCAAGGATGTGATTTCCCTTTAAGAGATCTTGAAGATTTCTCATGCCGACATGGGCTAGCCGGCGATGCCATAGCCACCCCTTGTTGGCCTTGGCCGTTAGACAAGTTGCATGGAATGTGCTCTCTTTTGAGAAATCAACCGTGTAAAGGTTGCCATCCAACTCTCCAACAAAGGCCACTTCGAGAGTATCTCTCTTAAATACTTTCACATCCGTTAGTACAAATAGTGTATCATATCCAACAGAAGCCAATTGGCGAACAGAAAGCAAATGATATTTAAGGGATTGGACAAGCATGACATTTGCAAGAGACATGTCATTTGGGATAGCCACCTTACCCAAGCCGAGTACCTGTCCTTTTGATCCTCCACCAAACATAATGCTCATAAATGGTTTAATAGCTTCCATGAAGTCATAGAGCAATTTGCTATCTCCGGTCATATAATTTGTACATCCACTATCAATCACCCATTTTACTCCACCGGAGAAGGCAACCTACACACAATTATTACTTGGTTAGAGGCACCCATTTTGCAATGGGACCTCTCAAGTTATTCATGTGGGTCTTAGGGACCCAAATAGCATAAAACCGAAATGCATTTCGAGGACCAACAAACTTTGCATAAACTTCTCCATCCTTAGTCTTACGAAGAACATAGGATGGAGGCATGAACTATTTTGGCTTGTTGACAGTGGGCATGACCCTTGTGGCCTTACCACAATCAACCTTACCTTTCTCCTTGTGCCCTTCTCGTACAAAATTTTCTTTTAGAGGGGTGGTGCACTTTTGAGAGGATGTCTTTTTCTTGCTTGTGCTTGGGTCAAACCCGAGTCCCTCTTTGGCAAACACTTCATTGTGTTGGCTCAACACCTCATTGAGGTTCTTTTTCCCTTGAGCACATGTCATGAGCCCTTTCTCGATTTGAGCTTTGAGAAAACCATTCTCCTCAAGAATAGATGCTAGATCACTACTAGAGTTAGTAGTACAAGCATCAACATTGATAATAGGAGAAGAGTAAGCCTTGGCTAGAGTTTCAAGATAAGTAAGCTTGAGTGTCTCAAAACTCTTTGTAAGAAGGGTGAGCTCTTCTTCCTTGGTCTTGAGGGACACAGATAGAAGCTCACACTCCTTAGAGAGAGAAGCATTAGACTTTACAAGCTTACTTTTATCATTCATCAACTCTTCGCAAGAGTCGATAGCCTTTTTCAAGGAGGCAAGATCTCTAGTATGAACATCAATGTTTGCACCTATTTTTAAGCATAGTTCATCATTGCGTGCTTCCTCATATTGGACTTTCCGCTCAAGGACTGCATATTTTTCCTTTTCCTCGGTGACGAGGGTTTCGAGTTCCTTAATGGAAATGGTGTGCTTACTCACCATCTCCATAAGCATACGAAACATAGTGAGCTTCTTTCCTTTAAGGGAGCACATGAACTTATTTAGTTTAGCAAGCATAGGATCATTTATATCATCATCCTCATAACTATCCTCCGCATCAAGATACTCATCACTAGGAGTAGGAGGAGCGAAAAGAGGAGGATTTGATCGTGGGGTTACCTTGACCTTGTCAGGAGAGTGTTGGTCCTCTTCATCTTCTACCACGGCCTTCGCCATGAGACACTTGTGAGTGTTGCCCTTGTAATCCTTCATGTAGTTGTAGGTGACAACTTCACCACTCTTGTTTACTAGCCTCAATGTATTTTGAGAATCTTGAGCAACTCCGGCAACACCACTAACATCATCCGGATCGGATTCTTCTTGAGCAACCATTGCTTTCCCATCTCTCTTCTTGAGCTTGGAGTTCAAAGGATTTGGCAACTTCTTCTTGGGAAAGGTCTTGGGAAACCTTGGTTTGTCTTCTCTCTTCTTATACGGGCACTCGCTTGATAAGTGGTTGGTTTCTTCACAGTTGTAGCATTTTCTTACTTTCTTCTTTTGAAATCTTCCCTTGAATTTTCCTGCGCTAAACTTCTTGACAAAGAGAGCCATGTCTTCATATGAAGGGCCCTCATCGGATTCAACCTCATCACCATCTTCATCATCATCATCATCATCATCATCATCATCATCATCATCATCATCATCATCATCATCATCTTCTTCTTCTTCTTCTTCTTCACTTTGCTCATCTTCACATGCATGCTTAGCCTTCAATGCAAGATTGATATTTGACGATGGAGTACCATGCATGGCAAGATGTTTTGTAGCATTTGCCTTTGACTCTTCAAATAGTTGGAAAGTGGATATGATGTCATCTGTAGTCATTTCCTTGAAGGCATGGTGTTGTCTTATGTCCCATACCATTTGATGGTGATATGGAGCAAGAGCATGGAGCAACTTGTCCACAAGGAATCTCTTAGTCATGTTGAATCCATCTTGTGTCTTGTCACACTCACACGACTCAATATCAGCGGTGAGAGTCATGAGGCGCTCAAGGAGTTGATTGGGAGTTTCACCTTTCTCCATACAAAAGTTTTGCAATTGCCCCTTGGCAATTTCATATTGAGCACTCCGGAGGGTGGAGGTACCGGTCTTGGATCTTATAATACTTTCCCATAGTTCCTTGGCACTTGTGATGTGTATGAAAGGTCTCCTTTGCTTTTCAACCATACCTCTCCTTATACACATGGTTGCAGTGTCATTGAGATTCTTGTCATAAATTTCTCTTGGTGTAGGATTCTTTGGATCAACCACATGGTAACCATACTCCAAGATCTCCAGCATCTCATCATTTCCATATCGAAGATGATCCTGCATAGCAACTCTCCACAAGGCAAAATTGGAAGTGGCATCAAGTAAAGGAGGTTTGCCTTAAGGGTTTTATTTAGGTTTCTCAACTTGGGGTCTAGCATAAAGCCAAGGAACACTGGAGTGTTCATTGCTAGGAGGTTGTTGACCAAGTGACAGAGTAGGCACAGTTGGCCTCAAAGCCGCACCACCCGAAAGTGGTGCAAGCACCGTGGACAACGTGGCTATCCTCATTTGGACCAAGGCCTCAAGAGAAGCATCATGCTCCTCCTTTTGCTTGGCAAGGGCCCGTTCTAGATCCTCAGAAGTAAAGGTCTTAACTTCAGAAGAAGCCTCGCCTTTATCCTTCGGATCTACAAGAAGGGGAGTCCCATCGGGGTTCATCTCGCTCTAGGGTGGTTAAGCCACAAGAATAGAGCACGAGGCTCTGATACCAATTGAAAGGATCGAGATGGACCTAGAGGGGGGGGGGTGAATAGGTACAATTACAAATTTTAATTGTTACTAAGCAATTTTAGGCAATAATGCGGAAAATGAAAGTGAGCCTAATAATTGCAAGTATGATACTAATGAGCTAAGCAAGATAAACAAGTGACACAAATATATGTATGGGTAAGCAAGCACAAGATGATATAAATAAGTGCTAAGAGACAAGTAACCACAAGTAGAGAGTTAGGGTTAGGAATAACCGCAACTCCGAGAGACGAGGATGTATGCCGATGTTCACTTCCTTGGAGGGAAGCTACGTCACCGTTTAGAGAGGTGGATGTTACCACGAAGGCACACCAATGCCACGAAAGGCTCACCCTATTCTCTCCTTAATACAACACCACGAAGGCATTTCTCAACCACTAGTGGTAGACCTTGGGGTGGTCTCCAAACCCTCACAAACTTTCCGGGGAAAATCACAACCTCCAAGACACACCACAAAAACAAGGGGGAATCAACTTTCACTTTGGTGAATGTGTAGATCGAGCACTTCTCCTTTGCTTCTCAAAAGATCAAGAGCTTTGGTTGGCTAAGGAGGGAGATCTCCAAGAAATCAAGGTCTGAAAATGGAGGTGAGAGAAATGGAGTCGTCAACTCCTTCGTGAGGAAGAAGAAGACTATTTATAGGTGGGGATGAAATCTGGCCGTTGGAGGAAGATTTCTGCGCAGCCCGGAAGTTCCGGCCAAGTTCCGGACAGGTTCCGGGCTACACAGAAGGTTTGCACCACTCAGTAGTACCCCGGAAGCTGCTGACACAGGGGACGGAAGTTCCGGTGCCCGGAAGTTCCGGCCGCCCCAGAAGTTCCGGGTGACGGAAGTTCCGGCCAGGTTCCGGCGAGGTTCCGGGCTACACAGAGAGATCGCACGAAAAGTGCAGTTTCTCTGGGTACCCCGGAAGCTTCCCGGACCCCGCCCGGACATTCCGGTCCTTGGAAGTTCCGGCCGTCCCCGGAAGTTCCGTCCTGAACAGAGACTTGGCACTAGGATTTTCAGATCAATGTGACAAGGTAAGTTGATTCCCCGGATGTTTTTATGATGCACCCCCTCTTAATAGTGAGGCTGCCCTAAGGACTCAAGAAATAAGAAAACATTAAGGTACTCTTCTTTTCTTGAGCGCACCGCTTTTCCTTGTTCCAATAAGAGAGAAAATAACCATCCATGCTTCACTTTTAGTTTAATCAGGGCTGTTAACACTTAGAGCATGCGGTTAGAAACACAAATGAAGTTGTCATCAATGTCAAAAACACTTTAGTGCAATATTGCACTTTCAACGGTACCTGCACACAAAGAACGAATACTTGCAACCCGACGCGTAAGAGGAGTTGTCAATCCCTCCACGGTAAAAAGATAAATTGATTTGTACTAGATTGGATAAATAGCTCTCGATAAAACGCGAAATAAAATAAGTAATAAATAGTGCAGCAAGGTATTTTTGGGGTTTTGGAATAATGGATCTGAAAATAAAAGCGACAAATAATAGATCGGAAAGCAAATATGATAAAAGATAGACCCGGGCCCGTAGATTTCACTAGTGGCTTCTCCCGAGAAATAGCAGACGGTGGGTAATCAAATTACTGTTGGGAAATTGATGTAAGAGCAAATAATTATGACGATATCCAAGGCAATGATCAATATATAGGGATCACGTCCAAGATTAGTAGACTGAAACGATTCTGCATCTACTACTATTACTCCACACATTGATCGCTATCTAGCATGCATCTAGTGTATTAAGTTCATGGAGAAACAGAGTAATGCAATAAGAACGATGGCATGATGTAGACGAGATCTATTCATGTAGGAATAGCTCCCATCTTGTTATCCTTAATAGTAACGATACATGCATGCCTCGCTGCCCCCTCTGTCACTGGGAGAGGACACCACAGGATCGAACCTATCACAAAGCACCTCTTCCCATGGCAATAAAAATCGATCTAGTTGGCCTAACTAAACCAAAGATTCGAAGAAGAAATACGAGGCTATACATAATCATGCATATGAGAGATCAAAGAAGACTCAAATAATATTCATGGATAAAAATTTGATCATAAACTCAAACTTCATCGGATTCCAATAAACACACTGCAAAAACTCGTTACATCAAATAGATCTCAAAGAGACCATTGTATTGAGAATTAGAAAGGGAGAAGAAGCCATCTAGCTAGTGCCTACTGACCCATAGGTCTATGGTGAACTACTCACGTATCATCGGAGAGGCACCAATGAGGATGATGAACCCCTCCATGATCGTGTTCCCCTCCGACAAAGTGCCGAAATAGGGCTCTCGAATGGATCTCATGGTTCTGGAACTTGCGGCGGCTGGAATTGTGTTTCGTTGACTCCCCTAGGGTTTGTAAAATATTTGGGAATTTATACGGCGAAGAGGCGGTGCAGGAGACCCCCGTGGGCCCCACAACCCACCAGGGCACGCCCTGGTGTATTATGGTCCCCATGGGACTCCTTCCAGGTGCTTTCTTGCCCCCCAAGGTATCTTCTGGTCCAAAACAAATCTCCAAAAAGTTTCACCGCGGTTGGACTCCGTTTGGTACTGATATTTTGTGAAGTAAAAAAACAAGCAAAAAATAGCAACTGGCACTGGGCACTATGTCAATCGGTTAGTCCCAAAAAATGATATAAAGTTGGTATAAAATGATGGTAAAACACCCAAGAATGATAATATAACAACATGGAACAAAAAAAATTATAGATACGTTGGAGACGTATCAGTATCCCCAAGCTTAATTCCTGCTCGTCCTCGAGTATGTAAATGATAAAAACAGAATTTTTGATGTGGAATGCTGCCTAACATGTTCATCACATATTCTTTTATTTTGTAGCATGGACATTTGGACTTTTATATGGTTCAAAGCAATAGTCTAGTTTTCACATGAAGATTTCAATACTCAAGCATATCAATAAGCAACCATGTCTTTCAAAATATCAACACTAAAGAAAGTTACCCCTAGCCCATCATGCTCAATCATTGATTCATTCACAAAACACACTCGCATATTAGCTACCACCAATGCTCAAGTATGATCATAGTGCTCCCTAGTTGGTGCTTTATAAGAGAAGATGGAGACTCAAATAAAAATACAAATTGCATACAGTAAATAGAAAGGCCCTTCGCAGAGGAAAGCAGAGGTTTGTAGAGGTGCCAGAGCTCAAAGCTTAAATTGAGAGATTTTTTTTTGAGAGGCATACTTTTCCCGTCAACGAAAATGACCGAGTAATTCCCAATACTTTCCATGCTAGATATATCATAGGCGGTTCCCAAACATAAAATAAAGTTTATTCCTTTTTCCACCATACTTTCACACTCCAAGGCTAGCCGTATCCACGGGTTCTTTCCATACCAACACTTTGAAAGGAATTTATTATTTGACAACATAAAGTATTTTTTTTCATTTCGGGACTGGGCATCCCTATTACCTCCGTACTCTCGTGCAATGGCAAGTGAATAAACACTCATCTTGAGAATAGCACATCTAGCATGGAAAATATTGGCCACCCCTTGTCGCTTCATGAGCGATACGAGCACACAAAATGGAAATTCATTTTGAATATTTAGAGATGACAGATATAAATTTACTTAGAACGACACAGAAATACCACATATAGGTAGGTATGGTGGACTCATATGGCAAAACTGGGTTTAAGGACTTTGGATGCACAAGTAGTATTTCTACTTAGTACAAGCGAAGGCTAGCAAATAGATTGAGAAGCATCCAACCAAGAAGCGAAAATTCACATAAACGAGCACTGAGCATAACTAACACCGAATAATGCACCACAAGTAGGATATAATTTCATTGCATAACTATTGACTTTAGTGCTTGTACAGGGAATCACAAACCTTAACACCAATATTCTTACTAAATCATAATTACTCACCAACATGACTCACATATCACTATCATCTTATCTCAAAACTATTGCAAAATCAAGTTTATTTTCTCCAATGATCTTCATGAAAGTTTTTATTATATCCCTCTTGAATATCTATCACTATGGGACTAATTTCATATGTTGCAATTGCTTTTGTCAAGCTCAAACAAATTTAAATGAAGAACATGAGCATAAAAATTTCATCTCTCAAAATAATTTAAGTGAAGCATGAGAGAATTTCTTCAAAAAATTACTAACTCTCAAATAAATCTAAGTGAAGCATGAGAGAATTTCTTCAAAAATATTAAAGCACACCATGCTCAAAAAGATATAAGTGAAGCACTAGAGCAATTCCATAACTCAAAAAATTTAAGTGATCCACATAGAGCAATTCTAACAAATAATAGCATAATTTTGGCTCTCTCAAATAGGTGTGTACAGCAAGGATAGATGAGGCAAACTAAAAAGCAAAACAAGCAAAGACTCATATAATACAAGACACTCCAAGCAAAACTCATGATATGTGACGAATAAAAATATAGCTCTAAGTAAAATTACCGATGGTTGTTAGAAGAAAGAGGGGATACCTTCCGGTGCATCCCCAAGCTTAGTTGCTTGGTTCTCCTTGAATATTAACTTGGGGTGCCATGGGCATCCCCAAGCTTAGTTGCTTGGTTCTCCTTGAATATTAACTTGGGGTGCCATGGGAATCCCCAAGCTTAGGACCTTTTCACTCCTTATTCCTTCATCCATCATGATCTCACCCTAAACTTGAAAACTTCAATCACACAAAACTTAACAAAACCTTCGTGAGATCCGTTAGTATAATAAACCAAATCACCACTCTAAATACTGTTACAAACCCATTAATATTTTATTCTTGCATTATATTTACTATATTATAACTTTTCCCTGGCTTATATCCTCTAATACAATCCATAGATTCATCAAAACAAGCACACAATGCAAAGAAAACAAAATCTGTCAAAAACAGAACAGTTTGTAGTAATCTGGACTTTGTCCATACTTGTGTAACTCCAAAAATTCTGAAAAATTAGTACAACGTAGGAAATTTGTATATCAATCTTGTGTAAAAAATTCAGAATTTTTTGTCACTTCTGTAAATTTAAACAATTATGTTACTGGACTAAAAAGTTTTTGTTTTTCAACAAGATCAAATCAACTATCACCCAACATAATCCCAAAGGCTTTACTTGGCACAAACACTAATTAAAACATAAAAAACACAATTATAACAATAACATAATTGTGCAAACACTCAAGAATAGAAAGAAAAAAAGGCAAAAAAGAATTTTATTCATTGGGTTGGCTCCCAACAAGCGCTATCGTTTTATGCCCCTTGCTAGGCATAAGATTTTATTGATGCCCACATAAAAGATAATAATTGAAACACAAAGAGAGCATCATGAAACATGTCACAAACACATTTAAGTCTAACTCTCTTCGTATGCATTTGCATTTTATAAGAGAACAAATTATAAAGAGAAGAAGAACCTAGCATATGCGAGGAAGGAGAAGGAAATAATAGTAAACTCAACATGAAGAGAGGTAATTTAGTAACATGAAAATTTATACAACCATGTTTTCCTCTCTCATAATAATTACATGTAGGATCATAATCAAATTCAACATTATAGCTTTCATATAAAATTTTCTCTTCATGACCCACATGCATAAAAGTTTTATAATCTTCCAAGATAGTGGGATTAACATCAACTAAAATCATGACCTCTCCAAACCCACCTTTATCAAAAATTTCATAAGATTGACGCTCTTCCAAATATGTGGGATTATTTTTACCTAAAGTTGAAGCTCTTCCAAACCCACTTTCAATACTATTGCAAATAACATATTCATCATGAGGCTTAAATAAATTTTCAAGATCATAAGAAGAATCACCCCAATCATGATCATTACAATAAGTAGTGGACATTGCAAAATTAACATCCCCAAGCTTGGGATTTTGCATATTATTAGCACAATTGACATTAATATAATTTATAGTAAAATCATTGCAATCATGCTTTACATTCAAGGAGCTATCATGAATCACTTTACAAATTTCTTCCTCACAATTTTCAGATTCACGAATCTCAAGCAAAACTTCATAACGATAATCTAGTGAACTCAATTCACTAGCACTTGGTTCATCATAATTGGATCTTTTAAAAATATTAACAAGTGGATGAGGATCCATATCAATAAATGTTTAGCAAGTGGAGATGCAAGCAAATAGAAGGCACATGGCAACACAAGCAAACAAAAAGATCAAACGAGAAAAGGGCAAACGGAAAGAAGGCAAATGAAAATGCAAATTTCTGTGAAGTGGGGGAGATGAAAATGAGAGTCAAATGGAAAATAATGTAAATTGCAAGGATATGAGATTTGTGATTAGGAACCTGATAGATGTTGATGATGTCTCCCCGACAACGACGCAAGAAATTCCTTTTGACGCGGCTCGAAGCTGCGTTAATATTTCCCCAAAGAGGAAGGGATGATGTAGCACAGCTACGGTAGGTATTTCCCTCAATTGTGAAACTAAAGTATCAATCTAGTAGGAGAACCAAACAACACTATGTAAACGGTACCTGCACACAAATAACAAATACTTGCAAACCGACGTGTAAGAGGGGTTGTGAATCCACAGTAAAAAGATAGATTGATTTGTAGTAGATTGGATAAATAGCTCTCGATAAAATGCGAAATAAAACAAGTAATAAAAAAGCCAGCAAGGTATTTTTGGGTTTTTGGAATAATAGATCTGAAAATAAAAGCGGCAAATAATAGATCATAAAGCAAACCCCGGGGCGTAGATTTCACTAGTGTCTTCTCTTGAGAAATAGCACACAGTGGGCAAACAAATTACTGTTGGGAAATTGATAGAAGATCAAATAATTATGATGATATCCAAGGCAATGATCAATATATAGGCATCACGTCCAAGATTAGTAGACCGAAATGATTCTGCATCTACTACTATTACTCCTCACATCGACCCTTATCCATCATGCATCTAGTGTATTAAGTTCATGGAGAAACAGAGTAATGCAATAAGAACAATGAAATGATGTGGACGAGATCTATTCATGTAGGAATAGCCCCCATCTTGTTACCCTTAATAGCAACCATACATGCGTGCCTCGCTGCCCCATCTATCACTGGGAGAGGACACCCAAGATCGAACCCATCACGAAGCACCTCTTCCGATGGCAAGAAAAATCGATCTAGTTGGCCTAACTAAACCAAAGATTCGAAGAAGAAATACAAGGCTATAAATAATCATGCATATGAGAGATCAAAGAAGACTCAAATAATATTCATGGATAAAAATCTGATCATAAACTCAAACTTCATCGGATCCCAACAAACACACCGCAAAAAGTCATTACATCAAATAGATCTCAAAGAGACCATTGTATTGAGAATCATAAAGGGAGAAGAAGCCATCTAGCTACTGCCTACTGACCCGTAGGTCTATGGTGAACTACTCACGCATCATCGGATAGGCATCAATGAGGATGATGAACCCCTCCGTGATCGTGTTCCCCTCCGGCAGAGTGCCAGAATAGGGCTCTAGATTGGATCTCGTGGTTCTGGGTCTTGCGGCGGCTGGAATTGTGTTTTGTCAACTCCCTTAGGGTTTCTAGAATATTTGGGAATTTATAGGGCAAAGAGGTAGTGCAGGAGACCCCCGTGGGCCCCAGAACACACCAGGGCACGCCTGGGCTCCTGGGTGCGCCTTGGTGTATTGTGGTCATGACGGGACTCCTTCCAGGTGCTTTCTTGGCACCTAATGTGTCTTCTGGTCGAAAAAATCGTCAAAAAGTTTTGCTGCGTTTGGACTCCGTTTGGTATTGATGTTTTGCGAGGTAAAAAACAAGCGAATGGCACTGGGCACTATGTCAGTAGGTTAGTCCCAAAAATGATATAAATTTGCTATAAAATGATTATAAAACATCCAAGAATGATAATATAACATCATGGAACAATAAAAAATTATAGATACGTTGGAGACGTGTCACCAGCTTCTTGGTGATCTGGTGATCTGGTCGCGCATCACTGCTGGCGAGGCCTTGTTACTACTTTCCACCGACCTTGCTACTAGCATCGTCACGTCGATCAAGTGAAGACATGGATGATGAAGAGCCCACGAACACATAGGCAAGGCGATGAATTGTCTCGGCACTCGGAAGGTTGGCGAATCAACTACATCGGCGTAGATGGCTTGCTTGAAGATTGAGCGTGAGTAATTTTTTTTTGTTTTATTTTCCTTTTCGCAATGCTGATGTTCTTTTTTTGGTGAAGGGTTACCCCTCTAACTTCCCTACTTTCAACCCCAAAGATCATTCTCATCTTCCTTCAAAGTTGATGATTCATTTGTTTTCTCCATTCATTAATGGTTGGGAGTAATAAACATTATGTTCGCTTTAGCCTAGGGTTGGTGACCCTAAGACAAGTTGACAGCCGTGCTGAGCCAGGAGCGTTTAAATCTGCAACAGTGATGGAATGCCTTGGGGACACCATTGACGGGTGTCCAGGAGTGTGGATTGGTTGCGTTCATGTTCCAAGACATGAAGTGAAGACTTTGTGAACTAGATCAGACCTGCAAACCACGTGTTGGTTTCTTAAAATGAAACCTTTGTCTGAGTATATTCTTATCAATATTCGTCACTTTAACGACCATATAGACTTGATGACCTGCTTCTGTTTCTATATGTGGCAGACCTGAATGAACTATAAACCATGAAGTTAACAGAAGCAAGTCATTAACTCTATAAACCATGAAGCTAATGACCTGCTTCAGTTTCTATATGTGGTAGCTAAGAGCACCTCTTTTCAGACTTCTTAGTTCATTGAGATACCTTTGTCTGAGTATATTCTTATCAATATTCGTCAAATGAATTCTTATGAATATTGAATCAGTAAAATTCCATGGGTTTGAGATCAGCCTCTTCATACGTTGCTAGCTCTATGAACAATTGGCCAACCAGTATGAATACACGTATAGTAACACTACTTTCAAGTAAATATCAAATGTGTTCTCAATTTTCTGAAGCACCAAGTAGTGTTTTTATATGAAACAATCTTAATGTTTTTCACTAATTATATAACATTATTCTATCAAAAAAATAAATGCTTAGAATTCTGCAGCAACGCGTGGGGTATCTTCTAGTATGATATTAGTTTCTGCGCAGGAAGTCACCCATTGAGATGTGCTTATTACAAATCGAAGTGGGGAATGTGTCCAAATAGCATCTTGACCGACACGAGTCCTGCATCAAGAATCAATTGTCCTACGCAGGCCCTATCTATCATGCGGGGTTACCTCGATAATTAAGATAGTGAAATCAGACAAGAGCTTTGGGCCTTTAATGACTACACCTCATTTCTCCCCGAGGATAGGATCCATGTTACCCTACTGAACCTTACTGTCACCGGTGTTCGGTATAACACTTCACGGTTTCCTTGCTCCTAGCCTCAATGGTGCTCGATCTCCATGATCCTGGGTACCTGCAGGGATGAAGATCGTGGACAAGACAATAGACATCTTCACGTAACAATTTTACTTCACACATACGAGACATTTTATCGAAGTCTTCCATTGATCCCCTCAACAAATACCTCGGGTTGCAAGGCTTATGCCTCAACCCATACCTTACTGAACTACTCACACATGGAGATCAAATCGCGGGAAGAAAACATTGAAGAACACATCTCGAGATTAATAGATTGCAATATGTTTTACAATGGATGCCTTGTGTGATGCATGATTACAAGTATGAATGGGATGGATGAGCACTATGGTGGTGGCGGAGATGGCTATGGAGATGGCGGCAACTAGGGTTTGCGGATGATGATGATGATGATGCAGAGGTTCTGCCTTCTGTGCTCCGTGCTCGTCCCTTTGTTCACATTTCGATGGGGTCCCCTTAACGAAAGTAGTTGTGTTTGACAAACTGTCTTGGAATCCGCACCATACGTGCGCTCATACGGGCTCTTGCGCCCGTATGGAACACCATCTTTTGTGTTGTTTCCATGTAGACGTTTCCTGTTGATTCCTTCCTCCTCCATTCTTCATCCATTCAATTTCCACACATGATTTCTTCCCTTTTTAGCTTATTTCCCATGGAAACACATGAAAGAGAGGATTTTGTGGAATCCCTTGTATTCATTAGTCATTACACTGGTACAATGAGGTGCTATACAAATGGTTTTAAACCCATTTCTGCGATGACATTCTGGACCGCCACCTAGTGAGTGACTGTGATAAGGGGGTCCTTCCCACACGACCCAGAAACCATCAGGGATATGCCCTCCTGGCACACACGCTCGGCAAAATGAGGTCGTGTGTGACCGGCGAGCGATCAAATACGGTTATACGCACAATAGTGCTAAAACACAATTATACAGGCGAAATCATTTTAGTCGTAAGTACATCCCACATAGTCAGTCCCCGCTAAACGTTTCCGTTCATATATACATCCCACACAGTCGCTCCAAGGAAAACATTTCCGTTCGCAGGTACATCACACACACTTTTCCCCGTTAAATCGTTTGTGATAGCGTTGCCATTGCACACGATATTAACAATTTTATCGTTTGCGTTATCGAATGCATCACGCATGATGCATAGAAGATACCGTGTGGCAAAGGCTGTCCATCACACACAATTTTTATGTGGTAAACGTTTCCGCAAGGTGGCCTAACACAAACAGTTTTCAAGAGGATGTCATGTGTGATTGTTCATTGATCCAACACGGTTTATTCCTAGAAACTGCTTGCGTTGCCTGAGGTCATCGCCCATGGTGTTTCCTCAATAACCGTTTGCAATAGAAAACCCCAATTAGCAGGCTAATTGGCCATTAGCAGGCTAATTGCCCTATTATTAATAATCCATTTATTAATCTAATTGACATTCATATTAAGCACATAATATATTTCATTTCCATATTAAAGAAGCTAGATTTCATAATTGAAACACATTAGAGTACAACATCATATAGCTTCAGCACTCAGCTACCCCATTACACAACTGCACCGGCACCAAGTTTCACATGCAATATATAGAACCTTTCAAAATTAGCATCATAGACGGTACATAGACATATGCATCTCATCTGGAGAACTGCTGAAGCGGAAGGCGAACATTGAGCCTTCATCGATGTTTGATCATCCATCCTTCGTTCTCTTCAGGAACACTTCAATATTGAACCATGGTGATGTATGAAAACCTTCCTCGCCTCCTGACCATAGAGGTGGTTTGAGAGGTAATCATCAGTGAAATCCTGTGGAAAGGCCTAAAAACAAGGATGTGCATAAATATCTTCTATATATTGGAAATGGGACAAAGGAATAAAAAATGCAAGGTAGAATAGTTAGTACCATCTTGTAGTGAACTGATGTCTTGTTCATTGTGCAGACAAAGATCTTGTTGTTTTTTGTCGCTAATTTCTTTATCCTAACAATCTTTCTGAGTTTCTTGACTTGATTAATATTCATGGACAACTCATTTCCCCATATGCAAAAAGGATCGAACAATGCGTCAAAACCTCTGACAGCAGGACCTACATGTGCAAGACCAAATTGTTAAAAACCTAAATATTAGAATGGTTCCTGCAATTGCACAAGAATGTGCTATTAGACAACGGACCATGCACGTGCTAACCTCGATTGTAAACCTCAGTGCTTCCCATTGTTTCCCTGCAACACATATAAGGCAGTTAGTCATCAGGTTAAGTGAGGGTTCGCATGCTATGAGTAAAATATGTTGATGAAAAATAAGCACATTGCAGTTTCATTAGATTAATTCAAGCCACATGGAAAACCCATTTATGCAAACCACGCATGATTAAGAACCAGGAAATATAACACTTGTATATGTTTCTCTTGTATTACGTGCATCCAAATTTGATTTATTCCTCACATGCACTACAATACAAAATTTTACCCATGACAATTGGACATCACATTGCAGAACTGAACCAAGCAGTTAACTAAACTCCATAACAAATGAACCAAACATTAAATGAGCACCACATTGCATAATATAACATTCTCCTAATAGAAGATCAGACAGTTAACCAAACCAAGCATGCTTAACAAGTTGCAAATATGGCAATTGTATTTGTTTCTGATGTATTTAGTACATCCAAATTCAATTTATTCCTCAAATGGTATATAATAACAGAATGCACCCACAACAATTGAACATCACATTGCAGAATTGAACCAAATAGTTAACTAAACACCACAACAAATGAACCAAATGTTAACTGAGCACCACATTGCACAATACAACATACTCCTAATAGAAGATTAGACAGTTAACCAAACCAAGCATGCTTAACAAATTGGAAATATGGCAATTGTGTTTTTCTCATGTATTTAGTACAACCAAATTCGATTTACTTATCACATGGTATACAATAACAGAATACACCCAGAACTATTGAACACCGCATTGCAGAATTGAACCAAACAGTTAACTAAACACCACAACAAATGAACCAAACGTTAACTGAGCACCACATTGCACAATGTATAACATACTAGAAGATCATACAGCTAACCAAACCAAGCATGCTTGACAACTTGGAAATATAGAAATTGTGTTCGTTTCTCATGTATTTTGTGAAGATAAATTCGATTTATTTCTCACATGGAAGACAATACAAAATTGCAGCCTAAAGAATTGAACATCACATTTGCACAATTGAACCAAATAGTTAACTGAAGACGGCAACTAATTAACCAAATACTTAATAATTGAGCACCATACTGCACGACATATAGAACATATACACTAGAGCAACATATTGCATGGTAAAATTAGATAGCACAATTCACTAGAATTTGTTAAGGAAAGGCAGGAGCAGCACACATAACGGTAAACCGAGCATGCTTAACCGACGTAGCTAGCAAATGGCAAGGTGCTCCTCCAAGATTTGGGGGTCTGCACGAATGGCAGCCATCGCGACCTCATCCGCGCGTGTGGCTGTGATTTGCTTCTCCGCTGCCAAATGCTCCTTGAGCTCCTGGCTATACTGAGTGCACCATGGCTTAGGGCGACACTTATTTGGTGGAGGGGTTGGTGATTTTGGTGGAAGGTGGCGCGCCGACGGTCGGGGCATGTGGGATGTGGAAGGAGGAGGAGGATGGGGGTCGGGTGTGGATTACCTGCCTGGATAGACGAGGCCGAGCATCGTGAAGGAGGGTCGTCGACGAGGAGGTGGCGCTGCAAGCAAGGAGTGAAGGTTTCAACTTGGAAAGGAAGGTGGCAACAGGGGAAATGTGGCTTTTGGTAAGGGGAGTGGGCGGGGAGGTAGCTATTTCAGCGGAAGCTGGAAATTTCTATCCGTTCAGCGAAAAAACTGGTGCGCAAAGTGTCATCAGACATGGTCCCTTATTCAGAACTGTGTACGATATGTGAACATCATGAACGATTCAGATAGCTGAACCCGCGTGTGATGAGTTTGAACGTCAAAAATTTTGGTTCGAATTTCCCTGGTTATAGTGGTCATCCACGTCATTGCATAATTTGGGTACACAAAGGAGACTACAGCACACCCACACTTCTTAATCGAGCAAGTTCTGGAATTAAACAGAGCTAGCTCACCTAAACATTACTCTAACAAATTAAAGACCAGAGCTCTTAATTCAACAAAACAAAGAGTACCACTACCGCTGGTGCTCGTCGATCTCCACCTCCTCCTCCATGTCCAGCTCGCGCCCGATGGTCTCCTCGGGAAGGGGCTCTATGGCATCCATCACACCATACTCAGCAAGCATCTCGCCATCCGCATCCAACATCTCTTTGGAAAAGGCCGCCACGAGCTGGGCATGGGTGGCCGCGATCTGGGCTTGGACGGGCTCCGTCGTGGCAAGGTATGCGGCGGAGGAACGGACGACTGCTCGAATTCTCTCGACGATTGCCAACTCTTCGGCCATGGTGTAACGCCCCGAGACCGATGTGCCAGGTGTCGTCCAGTTATTCGTTGTTGTTGCCTTGTCATTGCTTGCGTGTCATGCATTGCATATCATGTCTTCATGTGCATTTCATTTGCATACATGTTCGTCTCATGCATCCGAGCATTTTCCCCGTTGTCCGTTTTGCAATCCGGCGCTCCTATGTCACCCCGTGTCCCTTTCTACCTCTTTTCATGTGCGGGTGTTAAACATTTCCGGATTGGACCGAGACTTTCCAAGCGGCCTTGGTTTACTACCGGTAGACCGCCTGTCAAGTTTCGTACCATTTGGACTTTGTTTGATGCTCCAACGGTTAACCGAGGGACCAAAAAGTCCTCGTGTGTGTTGCAGCCCAACACCCTTCCAATTTGGCCCAAAACCCTCTCCATCATCTCGGTCGTTCGATCACGATCGCGTGGCCAAAAACTGCACCTCATTTGGACTCTCCTAGCTCCCTCTACCTATATATATGTGATTCCCTCCGAAATTCGTGCAGATGAAACCCTAGATCTCTCCTCTCCGCGCCGCCGGACAAACATCCCACCGCGCCCGGACATGTCCGCTCGGTCGCCACCTCACCCCGGCCAATCGCCGGTCGACACCTCAGTGCCTGCCGCCGCCCTCCACCACTCCCGTGGCGCCACCTCATCGTTCTCTCTCTCCTCCCGCGCGAGGCCCTGAAGGCCCAGATCCGGCCCACGGGATCCGGATCCCGTCGCTGCCCGGGGAGCTCGGCTCCCAGCGCCCAAGCCACCAGATCCGCCGCGCCGCCCAGCTCCCGGCGACGCCCCCGCGCGCCACCCGAGGCACCGCCGCCATGCGCCGCCACGACTCCTCGCCGCCGGCCGCCTCGTTCGACGTGCGCCGCCACCTCGTTCGCGGGCGTCCTCCGCCGCTGCCTCGCCGGCGTCGTCCTCCGGCGAGCCCGCGTCTCCTTCTCCGTCACCGGCCACCTCCCCGTCGTCTTCTCCGGCGAACCCCGGCGAGGTCCCGTGGATCAGGACCAGATCCACCAACCCCTCCAACCAAACGGCCTCCCCGCGTCCCGCTCCGCTCCGTCCCGGATCCCTCCGTCCCGCATTGACTTTTCTGGAGGTATAATTTCACTAAGTCCCCGAAATTCCCACATTCACATGCCCATGTTCATCATGCCGTAACTTTGCATCCATAGCTCCGATTCATGCATATAGCATATCAAAATGTTC
Organism: Triticum urartu; assembly: GCF_056163025.1. Taxonomy (NCBI): domain Eukaryota; kingdom Viridiplantae; phylum Streptophyta; class Magnoliopsida; order Poales; family Poaceae; genus Triticum; species Triticum urartu. The sequence goes on along the minus strand of NC_141874.1, from coordinate 364,518,809 downwards.
GTCTCAGAGAGCACATCATTTCATCTCATTGCATCATTTTCATTTGAGTTCATTTTGATGCCCGAAATGCTGTTGGAAGAGTGCTATTTGAGTTAAGTGTCAGATCTGCTGCTCCAAATAGCTATTTGTCATTTTTGCCATGATTATTGTGTGCATGATATGCCCCTGAGCTCTTCTTGTGTTTTGTTATATGCTTTGCCATCTTTCTAGAGGTGCTATCCATGTATTTTTGTGATGTGTGTGGTGACTAGCACAAGCTTGTAAAGTGGTGCATTCGTTAATGCTGATTTCAGGGACTTAGCAATTCCACTAAGTCCTTGATCTGTTTATTTCATTATGCCATATGTTCATGTTGTTTCCTAGTGATCTGTATCTCTTTTGAGAATGATCAGTAAGGATGTTTTGTTAATCTTCTGGTGCTCTATCCATCCATGTCTTTGTTTGCAATTATGGAGCAACCTAGCTTGAGTCAATCGAGCTCTACTTTTGCTATTTCGTGAATCTGGGCAGATTGTCTACTTGTTAGCAATTTTGCCGAGGATGTTGTAGTTGATCCGTGCATGCTATGTTAATGTTATTGCCATGTCTAGCTTGTATAATGTGTATTCTTGATGGGTGTATGCTTAGATTGTCATGCCTTGCTCTGTAGTGAGTGCATCGAGCTCGTAAACATGCCTACTTGATATCTGATTTGCATGCTCCAGTTTTTCACTAAGTCTGAGAGTCTGATTATGTTTTTGCCATGTTCACATGCTTGCAATTGTATTTTCTGATCCCTTTTGGCTCAAGGTCACTAAGGGACTTTTGTTAAGATCTTTGAGTAGCTCCATGCCATGCTTTACTTTGCCATGTTAAGTTCCTGTAGCATCTAGTTTTCATGCTCCAAAGTGTGTTACCTGATCTGAAATTCCAGGCTTGTGTTAATTTCACTAAGTCTGAAATCTGTTTTCCAATTGCACTTTTGCCATGCTTGTTTGAACCTGTTAATGGATGAATTGGCCGTAGCTCAGTGTTCATATTTTGTTAAGCATCATGAATGGATCCCTGCCATGTATTTTGTTGCCATGTTTGAGTGCTGTAGCATGTGCTTCTTGATGCATCTAGATGGCTACTTGCTGTATATCACCGACCGGTGCCATATTTAAATTGCTTGCCATTTCCAAACCATGACTCCGATTCTGGTGATCTTTATATTGTTTTCAAGCGAAATCATCTCACCTTTCCAGTGGCACACTTGGATTTACAAGTTGAGGCCAGGTTCATTCATTCCCTTGCAAATCATGCATAGGCATCGCATACGCATCTCGCATATCATACCATGTTCATGTGTGGTTTGTTTACTATGTTGTGTGCTTCCTTTCCGGTGTTTGCTTCTTCGGGTTGGTTCCGGTAACGTCGCGTTTGTGAGGACCCGCTCGACTACGTCCGTTTGTCTTCTTCATGGACTCGTTCTTCTTCCTTGCGGGATTTCAGGCAAGATGACCATACCCTCGAAATCACTTCTATCTTTGCTTGCTAGTTGCTCGCTCTTTTGCTATGCCTATGCTGCGATACATACCACTTGCTTATCATGCCTCCCATATTGTTGAACCAAGCCTCTAACCCACCTTGTCCTAGCAAACCGTTGTTTGGCTATGTTACCGCTTTGCTCAGCCCCTCTTATAGTGTTGTTAGTTGCTGGTGAAGATTGAAGTTTGTTCCATGTTGGAACATGGAGATGTTGTTCCTTGTTGGAACATGTTTACTTGTTGGGATATCACAATATAACTTATTTAATTAATGCATCTATATACTTGGTAAAGGGTGGAAGGCTCGGCCTTATGCCTGGTGTTTTGTTGCACTCTTGCCGCCCTAGTTTCCGTCATATCGGTGTTATGTTCCCGGATTTTGCGTTCCTTACGCGGTTGGGTTATAATGGGAACCCCTTGACAGTTCGCTTTGAATAAAACTCCTCCAGCAAGGCCCAACCTTGGTTTTACCATTCGCCACCTAGCCTCTTTTTCCCTTGGGTTAGGCCAGCCCAAGGGTCATCTTTATTTTAACCCCCCCGGGCCAGTGCTTGTCTAAGTGTTGGTACGAAATGGGCAGCCTGCGGGGCCACCTCGGGGAAACTTGAGGGCTGGTTTTACTCGTAGCTTGACCTATCCGGTGTTGCCCTGAGAACGAGATATGTGCAGCTCCCATCAGGATGTCGGCACATCAGGCGGCTTTGCTGGACTTGTTTTACCATTGTCGAGGATGTCTTGTAGAACCGGGATACCGAGTCTGATCGGAATGTCTCGGGAGGAGGTCTATTCCTTCGTTGACCGTGAGAGCTTGTGATGGGCTAAGTTGGGACACCCCTGCAAGGATTTGAACTTTCGAAAGCCGTGCCTGCGGTTATGGGCAGATGGGAATTTGTTAATGTCCGGTTGTAGAAAACCTGAAGATGATCTTAATTAAAATACATCAACCACGTGTGTAACCGTGATGATCTCTTTCCGGCGGAGTCCGGGAAGTGAACACGGTGTTGAAGTTATGCTTGATGTAGGTTGTTCTAGGATCACTTCTTGATCATAGTTTCTCGATCGTGCTTTGCGTATGTTAGCCACAATATATGCTAGTCGCTTGCTGCAGCTCCACCTCATACCTTAACCTTACCCATAAGCTTAAATAGTCTTGATCGCGAGGGTGCGAGATTGCTGAGTCCCTATGACTCACAGATACTTCCAAAACCAGCTTGCAGGTGCCGTTGAATCGTGCGGATGACGCAACCAAGCTCAAGGAGGAGATCGATGAAGATCTTGTCCTTTGGTTGTTTCGCTCTAGTTGATCAGTAGTGGAGCCCAGTTGGGGTCGATCGGGGACCGTGTCGCATTTGGGGTTCTTCTTTTATTTTGGTTCCGTAGTCGGACCTTGATTGTATTTGGATGATGTAATGCTTTATTCATGTATTTGTGTCAAGTGGCGATTGTAAGCCAACTATGTATCTCTTTCCCTTATGTATTACATGGGTTGTGTGAAGATTACCTCACTTGCGACATTGCTTTCAATGCGGTTATGCCTCTAAGTCATGCTTCAACACGTGGGAGATATAGCCGCATCGAGGGCGTTACACGTGGGTTGTCGACCATTGTCGGAGAAGCTTCATTCGATTTGTGCAGTGACCGCCATGATCTGGGCATGGGCGGCCTCGACATGGTCGTGTCATGCCGCTCTCGCCAGTTGCTATCCCCGAGGTAGATGTTGCTGCCGCCACGTGAGTAGCAACAACAGATGTTTGGGCTGCCTTGGCTGCCCGGTCGCAGATTGCGGCAGCGGTCATGCACCTTGTTAGCACGCGCATGGCGGCTGCGGCCGCGTTCTCGCCGGAGTGGGCCTCGAAGTTGCCCTCACGACACGGGTCCATGTCCCCATCTTTCACCGGCGACGATTGAATAGTGAAATGATATTTGGGGAGCGAGCTAGTGTGCTTGACATGCCGGCTGTGGACTATAGCCGACACACCTTCTCGCATAAGCCATAGGCGTACTATACACCGACGGTGCTCCAAGATATTTTGTACTGCATCTCACACGGTTGGTGATAATAAACTGTGTGGTATCTACTTGATTTTCATATTGTTTTGAATTACATAATCGGGTCACAGCGGCAATGGAGGGTGTTTGAATTGCTAGAGCTTTTATCTGCAGTGAACATGCAACTATATGTGTGTTGTAAAAAAGTGGAATTATTCATGGTTTGTTTGGACATTTTATACATTAAATTGGTTTTCTAGCCATTTCAGGTGCATAGTTCAAAATTAAATTACATGCACATGCTCCGGTGTACCAACATGGGTTGTAAAATCGTATATGTGTCCATGGGTTTATGCTTATGTCCCATGCAAGAAATGGGGATGAATTTTGAACACCACGACACCGTGGCTCTCCGGCAAACATTGAGGTACTTGCTTTTGTAATTCTAGTAAATCCAAACCCCGTCTGAATTTCACGAACCTTGTCATGCTATCATGGAATGGCATCAACATGTTGGGGTAAAAAATATTGTCCTATTCACTACTAGGGAAAAACCTAGCAGTAGCGCGGGTTTTAGGCGCTACTAGTACGACGCTATAGCTAAAGGTTAACAGTAGCGTGGGTTAACCCGCGCTACTGCTATATCCACTTAGTGGTAGCACTTCCTGGAAAGGGCGCTACTGGTAATTACTAGTAGCGTTTCTCGCAGCCAGCGCTACTACTATTATTCCGTATTATATTTCCTTTTTATTTCATGTTGTATTCATACACCTTTATACAAGTTTTCATATAGCAGAAATTTAGAGATTGTTTTTACATCATAATGAGCTATTACATCACTGGGTGAAAGAACCGTGGACTAGTTTCAAGTGGATGTCCATCCACTTGAAACTAATCCGCTGTTCTTTCACCCAATGATATAATAAATATCATCATCATCATATCATTAACAACTTATCATCATAATACATCATTGTCATATAACACCTCCTCATGATCATTGTTTTCATCAATGAGACATCACATAGGAAGTTGGTCACTAGTCATAATCACAACTCCCCTCATCATCATCAACTCTAACACATTGTATCACATAACAACACATTGTACATAGGACCTACTTCTCTCTCATAGGACCTACTACCTTCTCTAAGGTAAAATAGCATAAAACAAGATAGTCCCTAACTCTCCATTATGGGGACTGGAGATTATCATGTCTCCAATTCTAGCCTTTCGCACAATGTTGCTTCCAAGTAGCTCCCTATGACTGACCATACATTTTTTCCATACTTTGATTATCATGTCTTCACCACTTTTAGAAATCCGATATGAATAGGTGTGATTCGTAGGATGATCTGGCCGTATGTTCAAACCATCAAGGTGACCATTCTGAAACATCAGATGAGGCACACAATCCTTCGGGATTTTCTGTTGAAAAACATAGTAATAACTTCGTAGTTAGAAACGTAGTTCAGTTTTAGAAGAATTTATGCAAAAGATGCACGGATGTCGTAATAGTAAAAAATCTTACCATGGCATCTCCATGGATGTTACCATAGTTCAACACGTGCACTAGTGGCACATATTGACCATAATGTGGAGGATTTTGATAATAGATATTGTAATTCTCAAGATTAGTAATAAATGAGATCAGATGATTTTTCTCCTGATAAGTTCATTCTAAGCCATCGGTCTAGTAGGTTCTGTCTACCATCTTCCACACATTGTTTGAAGAATGAAAATAAGCTGTCAACTATTTTGAAATAAACAATATAAATTAGTTAATAATATGTTTGAGAAACTCACATAGCGGTAGAATTGGAAGCGTATCAACAAGGACCCAAATCTCCATATTGTCTTGGGCGATGTCCGGATCACCAAGATCCATGGTGACAAGCATACCCTCATAAAAACCATACATCTTGCAAATTTCTTCCCAATTTGTGCAACCAAAATGAGTTACACTCTCAGAATTGTACAGATTTACTTCAAAATCCATACCATGATGGGTCCTTAGGTGAATTTTCTTTGTTCCCATACTTTCATGATCTTCAAAATCCATCCTCTCCAAGACATAGCGTCTTGCATGGCATGGGATAAGCTAGTCGAATTGTAAAAGATGAAAATTGCACGTTGAAATAGTTGAAGTCGTGCTTAATTACGAAAAAAACACTCATCGTCATTGCGTACCATTTCAACATCGAAGGTCTCCTGGAGCTTAATGCTGAAGTGCTGATCTTCGTCCAGGTGAGGCCTGTCGCACAGACCTCGGTCGTCGTTTGTACCGACCCGACCTGAAACGGTCAAGTCTCTATGCTTAAGTGTCATCCATGGATCAGTATATTGACACACACAGTACTCGAGGATTTATAACAGAGGTAAATCACATGTATAAAGTAACGCAAATACTATTACCAAAATCCATATAGCGGAAGTAACAAAGGTTGTGGATTCCCATCAACACCAACGGCAAAGTTGAGTGTAGAAATTGTAACCCTAACATATCACTTACTCGTCGTAAGAATCCTGCAACATGAGACGTTGCAGCCACAAATGGTCAGTACATTGAATGTACAGGAAAATTCACACTGTAGAGCAATGATGAATAATGGCTATCACTACATGCATATTTGGCTAGTGGAAAAGCTCTATGGTTACAGTTTTGCGTAAAGCCAATTTTTCCCTACTTCAAAGGAATACATTTTATTTAACTATCATGGTGGTTGTTAAACATTGAGAGCGTTGAAACCCTCTCAATCCCAATTAAGCATCATCATTAAAACCCAACAAAATTATTTAAAGTCACATGATGAGATTCACATGATAATCCAAGTACTAGATACTCAACGTCCATAACCGGGGACACAGCTAATCATGATTAGATTATAAACTCCGCAGAGGTTTGCGCACTTTTCCCCACAAGACTCGATCTCCTCCGTTGGATTTCTCGCACTACATGGTATTTGAGAAACGGATGACCGAGACACAGTCTTTCAGAAGCGTTTGCACCTTACGATGGGTAGGCCGTACCACCTACATCCCCTACATCTGCTACTCTACCACTGTAAGAGTTCACACGACTTAATCAACTATGCTAGAGCCCATAATAGCTTGTGGCTGCACACGGAAGTTTCTAGTATGAATAATCTCATGATCCCTTTGAGCCTGGGTGGCGGTCCATAAAGAAAAATAGGCAATCGCTGGAATACCCATGTGCCTAAACAGGCAATCGCTGGAATACCCAGGTGCCTCAATCCACCCATTTGTGTATTAAAGTTGCCACCTTAAGTAAACCATTAATTAACAATCTCACATCTGTCATGAATACGCTCAAACCCAATCCACGTCTACGAGCATAGCATAGCAATATAAGCAATGTAATAGTAACTCCCAAGGTTTGAATGCAGGGTAATAAGTTCCTACCTCATCAACTACTTCCCAATACCCACATGTTATCAATCCTACTCATGCAATGTTTGAGGTTGAAACTAATGCATAAAAACTGGGTATGAAAGGAATATGATCAAAGTGTGAACTTTCCTGCAATGTTGATGAAGATGATTTGCACTCATAACTCTTGATAGATATACTCGTCTCACTCTGGTCAATCTATCGTAAGCAAGCATGTAGCGACCTGACCCGAATGGATCACGTCTACTGTGCTACAGTGTCATCCCTGGATCAGTAATGCTGACACCACACAGTACATCGAGGTTTTATAGCAGAGTTGCAATCACACACTTATTACATCGATGGCTCAAAAAGAACTTATTACAATAAATATGGTTGAAGGCCATCTAATAAAGATAACAGTGAAAGACTTGGAAGATAAATGGGTCCATCAACTCCAGAGGCATCACTGAGTATAGGGCCACGACCTAAACGCACCTCAATCGTCGTCTGAAAAGTCTGCAACATTAACGTTGCAGCCCGAAAACGGGTCAGCACATGGAATATGCTGGCAAAGTAACACATAGAGAGTAATGGAATGAAACAGCTATACTATATGCATATATGGCTGGTGGAAAGCTCTATGGTTACAGTTTTTGCGTAAAGCCAGTTTTTCCCTACTGCAAAGGAATAAATTTATTTAACTATCATGGTGGTTGTGAAACATTGAGAATGGTTGACAGCATTCTCAATCCCAATTAAAAGTACAATTAAAACCCAATAGCATTAATTAGAAGTAACATGTTGAGATTCACAATGATATTCAAGTACTAGATACTCAAGTTGTCCATAACCGGGGACACGGCTAATCATGATTAGTTTGTACACTCTGCAGAGGTTTGCACACTTTTCCCCACAAGACTCGATCGCCTCCGTTTGGTTTCTCGCACTACATGGTGTTTGAGAAGACGGATGACCGAGACACAGTCTTTCAGAAGCGCTAGCACCTTACATGTGGGGTAGACCGTACCACCTACAACCCCTACATCTGCTAGTCCACCCCGTAAGAGTTCGCACAACTTAGTCAACTATGCCAGAGCCCATAATGGCTTGTGGCTGCACACGGAAGTTTCTAGCATGAAAGATCTTATGATCCCTTTGAGCCTGGGTGGCGGTCCAAAAAAAACAGGCAAGTCCTGATAGACATCAGGTGCCTCAATCCACCCAGATGTGTGTTTATGTTGCCACCTTAAATAAACCATTAAAATTATCAACTCACATCTGTCATGGATATCACTCACCCAATCCACGTCTACTAGCATAGCATGGCATAATAAGCAAACGTAGAAGTAACTCCCAAAGGTTTCATAGTAATACAGGTAATAGGTACTACCTCATCTACTTCCCATCCCACAATTTAATTAGATCCTAATCATGCAATGTGTGAGGGTTGATCTAATGCAATAAAACATGGGTTGTAGAAAAGGTATGATCAAAGTGTTACTTGCCTTGCTGATGATCCGCGAGTCCTAGGGTTTCGAAGTAACAAGCGGCGCAATCCGGGTAATCTATCGCAGACAAACAACAAGCATACAATAAGTACTCATCTAATGCACAGGTAAAACTTGAACAAGAGAACGAACCAGAAGGTTCAATTTAAGAACTCCGGTTGAGAAGAAAGAAAGAACCGAACAAGAAACCAAAACAAACGGCGAAAGAGAACAACTCGGTTCTAGCAAGTTGAAACTAGGTCAAATTTTACCGGGGAAAAACTTTTTCAAGTTGATTAGACGGAACGGCGGTTTCGAGACGAAACTCCAGGCGCTTGAATCGCCTGATTCCGATAAACGAGCGAAAAGAAAGACTAGAAAGAAGATCAGATCTAAGATCGCGATCGCGGAATAAATCCGACGAAAAGAAAAAGAAGAACGGCTAAACGAACGGACGTCGTTAACCTAGAAAAATCCGGTGATCACGTTCGTTAGGACGAACGGTCCGGCGAACGGTCCAAAGACAACTAAATCGGAGAAGAAAACGAATCCGATCTAGGGTTTCAGAGAAGAAAAACCGAACGAAAAACCGATCTAGAAAACCGGAACGGTTTAGAGAAGAAAAGAATCGGAATGATTAGAAGAAAACGATCCGATGAAAAGAATAGATGTAGCGCGGGGCTACCTTGGCGAGGTCTCCGGCGGCGTGGGCGTGGGGCGGCGGCGGCGCGGGTGTGGGGTGGTGCGGCGGCGCGGCGTGGGGTGGGGTGGTGCTCTAGGCTTTGGGTTTGATGATTTAGAGGGGGGGTGCTTGGGTATTTATATTGGGGAGGGGAGGGGTTTACTTGGGGTAGAGGACAAGAAATAGACTAGGAATAGGAAAGAATAAACGGAGTAGGACTAGGAATAACGAAACAAAGAAAAAAGGGGCAAGGGCTACCCTAGAATCCTAAAAGGATTCGTAGAGTAAGAGGCGGCGGCGGCCGGTTCCCTGGCGCCTGGCGCTAGGCGCGCGGTGGCCTGGGGCGCGGTGGCCTTCGGCCCGGCTGGGCCTTGGCCTGGCCGGCCTGCTCCAGTTTTTTTTTTTTGTAAATAGTTTCCGCGCGCAGAGAAAAAAAACAAAAAAAACAAAAAGAGATCTAAACGAACTCTGAAAAATCTAAAGTAAATTTTCCCCGACTCCTAAAAATGAGCCGAACAAAATGAACTTTTCTCCGGACCTAAAATGCAATTTTTGAAAACGCGCATTTTTCCCTATCCAAATAAAATGCAAATAAAACTCCGGCAAACAAAAATTGATCTATTTATTAAATCTTCATTTTTCCTAAATTTTGGGAAAGTCATATTATTCCCTCTCTCATATTTTGACACCGGAAAATTTATTGAAGATAAAACAAATAAATCAAACGATCCTCTTTTCAAAATTTGAGAAACTCTCAAATATGAAAATAACGAAATCTCCAACTCTCTCCGGAGGTCCTTGAGTTGCGTGAAATTTCTAGGATCGGCCAAGATGCAAGAAAATATGTTATGCATGATGATCTAGTGTATAACATTCCAAATTGAAAATTTGGGATGTTACAAACCTACCCCCCTTAAGATGAATCTCGCCCTCGAGATTCGGGTTGGCTAGAAAATAGGTGAGGGTGATCCTTGAGAAAATCTTCTTCTCTCTCCCAGGTGGCTTCATCCTCTGAATGGTGGTTCCACTGAACTTTGCAAAACTTGATAACCTTGCTGCGGGTAACTCTGCTGGCATAATCGAGAATCTTGACTGGCTTCTCCTCATATGTTAAGTCGCCCTTCAACTGAATTGCTTCAAGTGGCACGGTATCTCTTAGCGGTACCTCCGCCATCTCGGCGTGACATCTCTTCAGCTGAGAAACATGGGATACATCATGAACTCCTGAAAGTCCCTCTGGTAATTCCAACTTATACGCGACTTCTCCCATACGTTTCAAGATCTTAAACGGTCCAACGAAACGCGGTGCTAATTTTCCCTTAACTCCAAAGCGCTTAACTCCTCGAAGTGGGGATACTCGAAGATAAACTCTGTCTCCGATTTCGTAAACTATCTCCTTGCGTTTAGAATCTGCGTAGCTCTTCTGCCTGGACTGGGCTACCTTGAGCCTATCGCGAATCAACTTAACTTTCCGTTCAGACTCCTTAATCAAATCTGGTCCAAAGAATTGTCGGTCTCCAACTTCGTTCCATGACAACGGTGTCCTGCACCTCCTTCCGTATAAAGCTTCGAAAGGGGCCATCTTCAAACTGGTTTGGTAACTGTTGTTATAAGAAAACTCCGCATACGGCAAGTTTTCGTCCCAACTTGATCCATAATCTAGTGCACAAGCTCTCAGCATATCTTCCAAAATCTGATTGACTCTCTCGGTCTGTCCATCTGTCTGCGGATGAAAAGCTGTGCTGAACTCTAGTCTGGTTCCTAAAGTTTCATGCAACTGATTCCAAAACTTTGAGGTAAATTGGGTTCCTCTATCTGATACGATGCTCCTCGGAACTCCATGCAAACATACGATCCTTGTCATGTATATCTTTGCCAACTTAGCACTGGTGTAAGTGGTCTTTACTGGGATGAAATGTGCTACCTTCGTCAAACGATCAACTACTACCCATATCGAGTCATACCCTGCTTTCGTCCTGGGTAGTCCTGTGATAAAATCCATGCCTATCTTATCCCACTTCCATTCGGGTATCGGCAATGGTTGTAATAATCCTGCTGGCTTCTGATGCTCCGCCTTTACTCTCTGACATACGTCACAAACTGCTACATATGCTGCAATATCCTTCTTCATTCCGGTCCACCAGAATGTTTCTTTCAAATCCAAATACATCTTGGTATTCCCTGGGTGAATCGAATACGGTGAATCATGTGCCTCCTGCAAAATCAACTTCCTGATCTCCGGGTCATTGGGCACATAAACACGGTCCTCAAACCATAGGGTATCGTGCTCATCCTCACAAAATCCCTTTGCTTTTCCTTTGCTAAGTTTCTCCTTTATAGCAGCAATCTCTTTGTCAGATTTCTGAGCTTCTCTGATTTTATCCATCAATGTTGACTTAATCTCCAATGCTGCTACATAGCCTCTCGGAACTATCTCTAAACTTAGTTCACGAAGGTTTTCTGCTAACTCCTTGGGTATACTTCCCGTCATTATCGTATTGACATGGCTCTTACGGCTCAATGCGTCAGCTACTACATTAGCTTTTCCGGGATGGTAATGTAATCTCATGTCATAATCCTTGATGAGCTCCAACCATCTCCTTTGTCTGAGGTTCAACTCCTTCTGCGTGAAAATGTACTTCAAACTCTTATGATCCGTGTACACCTCACAATGATTTCCAATGAGGAAATGTCTCCACGTCTTCAATGCATGCACTACGGCTGCTAACTCCAAATCATGCGTGGCATAATTCAACTCATGAGGCTTCAGTTGTCGTGAAGCATACGAAACAACTCTTCCTTCCTGCATAAGCACTGCTCCAAGTCCTCGACGTGAAGCGTCGCAATACACCTCATAATCCTTGGTCTGATCTGGCAATATCAACACTGGTGAGGTAACCAATCGTTTCTTCAACTCCTGAAAACTAGCCTCACACTCCTCAGTCCATTTGAACTTAGTATCCTTCTTCAACAACTCCGTCATAGGCTTCGCAATCCTTGAAAAATTCTCAATAAATCTCCGGTAGTACCCTGTGAGTCCAAGAAAACTCCGGATCTCTCCAACTGTTGTTGGTGCTTCCCATTCGGTTACGGTCTCAACCTTTGTGGGGTCAACTGCTATACCTTCTCCGGATATAACGTGTCCGAGGAATCCAACTTCCTTCAACCAAAACTCACATTTGCTGAATTTGGCGTATAACTGATGTTCCCTTAGTTTCTCCAAAACCAAACGCAAATGTTCCTTATGTTCCTCTTCATTCTTTGAATAAACCAGGATGTCATCAATGAACACTACGACGAACTTATCCAAAAACTCCATAAACACTTTGTTCATCAGGTTCATAAAATAGGCAGGCGCGTTAGTCAATCCAAATGACATAACGGTATACTCATACAATCCGTATCTCGTGGTAAAAGCTGTCTTAGGTATGTCCTGCTCTCGAATCTTCAATTGGTGGTACCCTGATCGCAAATCGATCTTGGAAAACACTTTAGCTCCTTGCAAACGATCAAACAGATCATTAATCATCGGCAGTGGGTACTTGTTCTTGATGGTTACTTCATTCAATCCCCGATAATCTACAACCATCCTTAATGATCCATCCTTCTTTTCCACTAGAAGTACGGGTGATCCCCAAGGTGAAGAACTTGGGCGAATGTAACCTTTATCCAATAACTCCTTAATCTGATTCTTAATTTCCACCAAATCCTTTGCTGGCATCCTATATGGTCGCTTCGATATTGGGCCTGTGCCTGGCAATAACTCAATCAAAAACTCAATGTCTCTATCCGGTGGCATGCCTGGCAATTCCTCAGGAAATACATCAGGAAAATCCTTTACCACCGGTACTTCTTCTTGCACAACTCCTGTTAGGCAATTCACTTGTGTCCTTTTTGGTACATGCCGGGATACATACTTGATCCTTCTCCCTTCTGGTGTAGTAAGCAAAATTGACTTACTAGCACACTCAATATTCCCTTCATACTTTGATAACCAATCCATGCCTAATATCACATCCAATCCTTGAGATTCCAATACTATTAGGTCTGAGGGAAACACATAGTTACCAATCCTTAATGGTAACCGATCACACCATTGTCTAGCCTTAAACTCCGCTCCTGGTGAGCTTACTAACATGGGTGACCTAAGGGCTTGGGTTGGCAGGTTATACTTATCCACGAATCCCCTTGATATGTATGAATGCGATGCACCAGTATCAAAAAGAACGAGTGCAGTAAATGGCTTAACCAAAAACTTACCGATTACTGCATCGGGCTGATCTTCAACCTCCTCCACATTAACGTGGTTCACCTGTCCCCTATTGAAAGGGTTCGGCTTCTTCCCAGAGCTTCCATTGCCATTTCCATTCTGGCCTTCAGGACATTCATTGGCATAATGTCCGGTCTTCAAACACTTGAAGCAGGTGACTTGGCTCAGGTCTCTCTTGGTTGGGGTCGATGGGGTGGTACGGTTCTGGCCGTTGCTTCCTCCATTCCCATTACCATTCTTGTGGCCATTATGGTTGTGCGAGCTACCTCCTCCATGGGTATGCTGAAACTGAAATCCCGGTTTAGGGGTAAAACGGGGCTTCTGCTGGGCTCCAGAGTTATACTTCCCCTGTCCATACTTCCTCTTATGGTTCTCCATCTGCTGTTGCTTCCCTTCAATCATGATGGCACGATCTACCAACTCCTGGTAGTTGTTGAAACTTGCTACCATCAACTTCATGCTTAGTTCATCATTCAGTCCTTCCAGAAACTTCTCCCGCTTAGCTGCATCCGTAGCAACGTCATCTGGGGCATAACGGGCTAGCTTACTAAACTCCTCCACATACTGGCCAACAGTCCTTCCTCCTTGGCGTAAGTTGCGAAACTCACGCTTCTTTATGGCCATAGCTCCTGCTGAAACATGGGCAGTGCGGAAAGCTTGCTGAAACTGATCCCATGTGACAGTGTCAACTGGGTAAGTGGTTGTGAAATTCCCCCACCATGCTGCCACGGGTCCGTCTAGCTGGTGAGCGGCAAACTTCACTTTCTCACCATCCGTGCATCCTGCAGTGGTCAACTCCCTTCCTATCTTGCGGAGCCAATCGTCTGCTACTATCGGCTCGGTGCTACTGGAAAACACCGGCGGATTCAGCCCAAGAAAACGGGCTAAGTGGTCAACAGGTGGTGGTGGTGGGTTGTTGTTGTTGTTCTGTTGGTTCTGAACTAACATCTGCATCAATTGATTCTGCTGCTGGATCAACTGAGTGAGCTCCGGTGGAAATCCATTGTCACGTCTTGGAGGCATCTGAGGGTTTAGAAAAGACGAGAATTAAGAATAGAGGGGGTCTAAAGGGAAAACACTACCCATATGCACATGAGGCAAATGCACACAAAATCACTTCAATCAATCAATCAAGGGCTTACAAACGGTCTAAAACTATCGCAAAAGTGCTCGACTATAATGTTTTACATGGGGGAAATACTACTACTATCTGGCGGTCATCTAGAAATTTGAACCGGTGGAAGACTCCATGATATCTGCTCCAGCTTCGTCTTCAAAGTCGGGTTCACTTGGATCCGAATCGGTGTCGTCGATGATGATGTAGTTGTCCGGACATGCGACGTACTCGTCTTCCTCCTGGGATGCTAACTTCCTCTTGAGTTCTTCAATCTCCTGCTTAAGATCGTTATTGTGCCTTGCTAGAGCTACGATCTCGTCCATGTAGTCCTTGCGTGTAGACTTCAGTTCTCCTTCTAGCTCGATGATCCTTGCCTTCGCATTCTTCAACTCCATCATATCATTGCACATCTGGTTCTCGTGGCGTCGAATGTGCTGGTTTAACTCCTGGATGAATGCTGCAATGGATCTATCCTTCTTGGTGCTGACTAACTCCCATTGTTCATCTCGGCGTCCGCAAATCTGGTAGATAGTGTCCTTGAGGTCTTCTTGATAAACTTCTCCAATGCGTCCTATGGTGATATGGGCTGCCATGCTCCTTCCCAGACTCCAGGTTGGTGCATTGAAAACACTATCTATGGGCTTCGTGATTGGCGCGAATGTCCTTCCCGGAACGTGAGCTTGAATCTTCCAGCGCTCCTCTTCAGGGAGAGTGGCGTTGAAGGTTCCCGTGAAGCTTGGTAATCCAATGTTCAGGTACTTGGTGACTTCCTTCAGGTGAAATCCAAATGGTGTGCCTTCATCCGGTTGAGCGTACTTAATCTTCGCGTCCTTCATCCTAATAGAGTAGAAAAGATGAGGAGTTAGAAAATGAGGAGAGAATAGTGATCTATGGCTTTAACTTGGTGGTCGTGTCCTACAGTCAGTGTGTGCTCTGATACCATCTCTGTAGCGACCTGACTCGAATGGATCACGTCTACTGTGCTACGGTGTCATCCCTGGATCAGTAATGCTGACACCACACAGTACATCGAGGTTTTATAGCAGAGTTGCAATCACACACTTATTACATCGATGGCTCAAAAAGAACTTATTACAATAAATATGGCTGAAGGCCATCTAATAAAGATAACAGCGGAAGACTTGGAAGATAAATGGGTCCATCAACTCCAGCGGCATCACTGAGTATAGGGCCACGACCTAAACGCACCTCAATCATCGTCTGAAAAGTCTGCAACATTAACGTTGCAGCCCGAAAACGGGTCAGCACATGGAATATGCTGGCAAAGTAACACATAGAGAGTAATGGAATGAAACAGCTATACTATATGCATATATGGCTGGTGGAAAGCTCTATGGTTACAGTTTTTGCGTAAAGCCAGTTTTTCCCTACTGCAAAGGAATAAATTTATTTAACTATCATGGTGGTTGTGAAACATTGAGAATGGTTGACAGCATTCTCAATCCCAATTAAAAGTACAATTAAAACCCAACAGCATTAATTAGAAGTAACATGTTGAGATTCACAATGATATTCAAGTACTAGATACTCAAGTTGTCCATAACCGGGGACACGGCTAATCATGATTAGTTTGTACACTCTGCAGAGGTTTGCGCACTTTTCCCCACAAGACTCGATCGCCTCCGTTTGGTTTCTCGCACTACATGGTGTTTGAGAAGACGGATGACCGAGACACAGTCTTTCAGAAGCGCTAGCACCTTACATGTGGGGTAGACCGTACCACCTACAACCCCTACATCTGCTAGTCCACCCCGTAAGAGTTCGCACAACTTAGTCAACTATGCCAGAGCCCATAATGGCTTGTGGCTGCACACGGAAGTTTCTAGCATGAAAGATCTTATGATCCCTTTGAGCCTGGGTGGCGGTCTAAAAAAAACAGGCAAGTCCTGATAGACATCAGGTGCCTCAATCCACCCAGATGTGTGTTTATGTTGCCACCTTAAATAAACCATTAAAATTATCAACTCACATCTGTCATGGATATCACTCACCCAATCCACGTCTACTAGCATAGCATGGCATAATAAGCAAACGTAGAAGTAACTCCCAAAGGTTTCATAGTAATACAGGTAATAGGTACTACCTCATCTACTTCCCATCCCACAATTTAATTAGATCCTAATCATGCAATGTGTGAGGGTTGATCTAATGCAATAAAACATGGGTTGTAGAAAAGGTATGATCAAAGTGTTACTTGCCTTGCTGATGATCCGCGAGTCCTAGGGTTTCGAAGTAACAAGCGGCGCAATCCGGGTAATCTATCACAGACAAACAACAAGCATACAATAAGTACTCATCTAATGCACAGGTAAAACTCGAACAAGAGAACGAACCAGAAGGTTCAATTTAAGAACTCCGGTTGAGAAGAAAGAAAGAACCGAACAAGAAACCAAAACAAACGGCGAAAGAGAACAACTCGGTTCTAGCAAGTTGAAACTAGGTCAAATTTTACCGGGGCAAAACTTGTTCAAGTTGATTAGACGGAACGGCGGTTTCGAGACGAAACTCCAGGCGCTTGAATCACCTGATTCCGATAAACGAGCGAAAAGAAAGACTAGAAAGAAGATCGGATCTAAGATTGCGATCGCGGAATAAATCCGACGAAAAGAAAAAGAAGAACGGCTAAACGAACGGACGTCGTTAACCTAGAAAAATCCGGTGATCACGTTCATTAGGACGAACGTTCCGGCGAACGGTCCAAAGACAACTAAATCGGAGAAGAAAACGAATCCGATCTAGGGTTTCAGAGAAGAAAAACCGAACGAAAAACCGATGTAGAAAACCGGAACGGTTTAGAGAAGGAAAGAATCGGAACGATTAGAAGAAAACGATCTGATGAAAAGAATAGATGTAGCGCGGGGCTACCTCGGCGAGGTCTCCGGCGGCGTGGGCGTGGTGCGGCGGCGGCAAGGTGCGGCGGCGGCGCGAGTGTGGGGTGGTGCGGCGGCGCGGCGTGGGGTGGGGTGGTGCGGCGGCGCAGCGTGGGGTGGGGTGGTGCTCTAGGCTTTGGGTTTGATGATTTAGAGGGGGGGTGCTTGGGTATTTATATTGGGGAGGGGAGGGGTTTACTTGGGGTAGAGGACAAGAAATAGACTAGGAATAGGAAAGAATAAACGGAGTAGGACTAGGAATAACGAAACAAAGGAAAAAGGGGCAAGGGCTACCCTAGAATCCTAAAAGGATTCGTAGAGTAAGAGGCGGCGGCGGCCGGTTCCCTGGCGCCTGGCGCTAGGCGCGCGGTGGCCTGGGGCGCGGTGGCCTTCGGCCCGGCTGGGCCTTGGCCTGGCCGGCCTGCTCCAGTTTTTTTTTTGTAAATAGTTTCCGCGCGCAGAGAAAAAAACAAAAAAAACAAAAAGAGATCTAAACGAACTCCGAAAAATCTAAAGTAAATTTTCCCCGACTCCTAAAAATGAGCCGAACAAAATGAACTTTTCTCCGGACCTAAAATGCAATTTTCAAAAACGCGCATTTTTCCCTATCCAAATAAAATGCAAATAAAACTCCGGCAAACAAAAATTGATCTATTTATTAAATCTTCATTTTTCCTAAATTTTGGGAAAGTCATATTATTCCCTCTCTCATATTTTGACACCGGAAAATTTATTGAAGATAAAACAAATAAATCAAACGATCCTCTTTTCAAAATTTGAGAAACTCTCAAATATGAAAATAACGAAATCTCCAACTCTCTCCGGAGGTCCTTGAGTTCGTGAAATTTCTAGGATCGGCCAAGATGCAAGAAAATATGTTATGCATGATGATCTAGTGTATAACATTCCAAATTGAAAATTTGGGATGTTACAAAGCAATAGTAACCACACATAAGCACTCGCTCAAAAGGTCAGAAAGATCGAAGAAGACGATTCAGAAAACATCAAAACCAAGCAAATAATTCTTGCAGCATAAAACAATTTCTAACAGTACCAAAATTATGTGACTTTGGCCTTATCAGAAAGTTTAGGTCAAGAGCTTTAATTTGCAAAAAGAATCAACTCAAACGGAGTTATAAAACCCAAGTTACGATCAAACGAAGTTTGAAATCAAATCTGATCTAATTCAAAATTTAAAATTTCAAAAACATGTTTAAGTTGCTTTACTGGATAGAGGGGATCATAACGAAGAAGTGGGCGCTGGTTTCGTTAGATTTGGACAAACGAGTAAAAAGTAGTGATCGTTTGAAGTACAGGGACTAATCTGTGAAGAAAATTATCATGAATAGGTCCCTGGCCGAAATTAAAAAGAAAAAGGAAAAAATCTATCGAGCAAACGCTCGCTAACAGAACTAATCTAATGAATCCGTTCACTATCGATCCTAAACGAACGAACGTTCGTTAAATAACTGGTAAATCGAGTTTTTAAGAAAAACCGGAGAGAAAAACCTAACCCTAATAAAATAAACTGGGTCGGGTTTTATTGGTTTATACCGGTTCGAGGGAAATAAACCAGTGGCGGCGGTTAAGTCCGGCGAGATCTAGCGATGCGGCAGCGGCGCTTAAGTCCGGCGAGATCTAGCGATGCGGTAGCGGCGGTTCCGGCGAGGCGACCACAACGGCGGGAGGCGGCGGCAGCGGCAATAGCAGGCGACGGCGGCTCAGATCGGGTGCGGGCGGCGGTGCAACGATCTGTGGTGGTGGCGGTGCAAGAGGAGGGAGAGAGAGAGATCGGGGCAGCGGCGGTATATATAGGAGGCAGGGAGGCGGGTTGTGTGGAGGAGGAGGCAGGCGGCGAGGCGGCGGCGGGAGTCCGGCTGCGGCACGAGATCGGCGGCGGCGTCGGCTACGCTCGGGACTCCGTCCCGAGCTCGAGGGCGACGCGCGGCTGGGCTGGGCCGTGGCCTGACCTGGGGGCAGGGCCGGCCCAGTTCGGCGAGAAGGTTTTTTTAAATAAATATTTATCCGCACAAACTAAAAAAAACAAAAATATTCTATAGGCATATAATATATCAAAATTTTCAGAAAAAGATTTTCTACAACGTGGACATTTTTCTAGCATTAAATAAAATATGCACAAATTCTAATAATTTAAAGAGTGCTCATGCTCTAATAAAATCCAATAAAATCAATTTAAAAATACCAAAATGATTTCAAACTTATTTATCTCAAATTTTTTGATGTAGGGAATCATGTTACCCTATTTTCCATGTACTTTATTTTTGGAGAAAAATTATTTGAATAAAACCCAAATAACTCCAAATTGGAAATAAATTCAATGGGATTTTGAATTTAATTCTTTGAAACTCCCATCTCATATTTCATATGCTTTGAAGAAGTCATTTTATCTTCTCTCATGAAAATCATTGAGTTGCTTGAAGTTTCTGAATTGAAAAATCTTCCCAAATGAAATTCAAATATTTTCAACACCCCTTTTCATTTAAATAAATGGAAGAAGTCATGTCATCTTCTCTCCAGGGTTTTGTGATGAAAAGTATTTGAATTCACGGAGAGCATAAATGCAAAATTGAAAGTTTGGGAAAGCCCTTTTATTCCCTCTCATTTAACTTTCAAAAAGTTTCAAATTCACTCACTTTCAGTCAATCAATTACACAACAAACAAGCAAATAATCAAATCTATCTATTTATTATAACATTCCAAAATTTAGAATTTTGGGATGTTACAAACCTACCACCCTTAAAATGAATCTCGTCCTCGAGATTCGGAGAGGCTAGAAAGAAATAGGTTGGGTTTGGGGTTCTTCTCAAAATCCATCGATCGTCTTCGGGGTCTCGGGTGCTACCACCCTTAGAAGCATGGTTACGGTTCCACCAAAAAAACTCATACCCTTCATCCTTATTCTTGACAGTGTCGGTCTTCTCAAATCTTCAGGATAATTCCTTCTCTGGGCTCTTCTTGTAACGGCATAACCTTTTCCTCAATTCTTTTGTCCTTTTTCTTGGCAAGGTTGTCCGGAGACTGGGTCTTCTTAGCTGACGAGTCTGGCGCCAATACTAAACAACTATCGATATCTCATGGCGGTCATACAATTATGGTTTCTCCTGCAGGAAATGGGTCTGGTTGATCCTCACCGTATCACCTACGGTTGGCAAAAGCTGCCTTGTAAAAGGGAAAAATTGCTATACCATTCTAAGGTTTAAACAAGGTTTAATGTCGTCGTCTCTCTACTATAGGTAAGTCACTCAGATTTACCATCCCATATAGCAAAGCGAATAATAAGAGTAAGTCAGTATGGTGATCAATCCATCCCGCACCCAAATCATTACCTTGTATATGGTTTAGTGAATCTCGCATTCTATCACTCGGTCATCCTCACAAGCATTGCAGAATTTGTCTTGTCGACGAACCAAGTTTGGATGAATCCATTGATTCTGCAAGCCAAACAAACATCTATCATTTCTTCACAACTCTCAGGTTTTGCGTAAACTCCTATAAGATCGTTTGTCGTTAAACGTAACTTCTTCTTCCAGGGTTTTTCCTTCAGCAAGAGTGTGCTTGCTTCTTGGCAGGTCCTGGGGCCTGTGGGTTATGGCCCATCTCATCACTTGCAAACCATGAACTCATCCTCGGGGCAACTGATCGTTATCCCATCATCCAACTTCCTAGTATTCTTAAATCCATCCAATTGTACTGTATTCCTTCCTTCTATTGGCACCCAACTAGGACATGATTACTCAGACTCATCATGGAATTTCCATTGATCCATATTTCCAACATCATACCTCCTTTATATCCAATAGTAATTCATTTCTTCATCCTCGTGGAATATCCCACATACCGAGACAAGGCTCATTCCTATTTTATCAAAAATCCACTTCGTGGTATATCATTCTCCTTTCCATGGGTCAAGTGTCCTCACAGGGTACTACCACCCTTAAAATGACACAAACTCATCCATAGACCATATTTCTCATATCCTTGAAAACGGTCAAAATCTTCCTTCACAGAGTAACAAGTCATAAGATCCAATCAGTACTAAGGATGCTAACTTTATTGGTCCTAAAATTACTACAATCTCCTGCATAGCACTTCTTCAACTGGGAAACGTGAAACACATCATGAACTCCGGACAGTCCTTCGGGTGACTCCAACTTGTTGGCCACTTCTCCCATACGCTCCAAAACTCGGTATGGTCCTACAAATCTCGGGACTAACTTTCCCTTAACTCCAAATCGTTTAACTCCTCGCAGAGGGGACACACGAAGACATGCTCTGTCTCCAATTTCATAGACTACCTCCTTGCGTTTTTGAGTCTGCATAACTCTTCTGCCTGGACTGAGCTACCTTCAGTCTATGTCGAATCAACTCTGCCTCCATGATCACATTTGGTCCAAACGACTGACGGTCTCCAACTTCATCCCACATCAACAGTGTCTGGCTCCATCTCCCATACAAAGCTTCAAAAGGGGCCATCTTCAAACTGGCTTGGTAACTGTTGTTGCATGAAAACTCCGCGTAAGGTAGATTATCATCCCTACTAGATCCATAATCTAGCGCACACGCTCTCAACATGTCCTCCGGAATCTGATTGACTCTTTCGGTCTATCCATCTGTCTGCGGATGAAAGGTTGTACTAAACTCTAGCCTAGTACCCAAAGTCTGGTGCAGCTGATTCGAAAACTTTGAGGTAAACCGTGTTCCTCTATCTGATACGATGGTCCTTGGAACTCCATGCAGACATACGATCCTGGTCATATATATCTTGGCCAACTACGCACTTGTATAGGTGGTTTTCACTGGGATAAAGTGAGCCACTTTGGTCAAGCGAATCAACTACTACCCAGATAGAATCATATTCCGATCGGGTTCTGGGAAATCTGGTAATGAAATCCATGCCAAGCTTATCCCACTTCCATTCGGGTATCGGCATAGGCTGTAGTAATCCTGCTGGCTTCTGATGCTCTGCTTTTACTCTCTCTGGCATACATCACCTACGACTACATACTCCACAATATCCTTCTTCATACCAGTCCACCAGAAATGCTCCTTCAAATCCAAATACTGTTGGGGAACGTAGTAATTTCAAGAATTTTCCTACGCACACGCAAGATCATGGTGATGCATAGCAACGAGGGGGAGAGTCTGATCTACGTACCCTTGTAGATTGCAACGGAAGCATTGACACAACGTAGAGGAAGTAGTCGTACGTCTTATTCCCGATCCGACCGATCCAAGCACCATTACTCCGGCACCTCCGAGTTCTTAGCACACGTACAGCTCGATGACGATCCCCGGGCTCCGATCCAGCAAAGCGTCGGGGAAGAGTTCCGTCAGCACGACGGTGTGGTGACGATCTTGATGTTCTACCGATGCAGGGCTTCGCCTAAGCACTACAACGATATGATCGAGGTGGAATATGGTGGCAGGGGGCACCGCACACGGCTAAGGAACGATCTTAATGATCAACTTGTGTGTCTAGAGGTGCCCCCTGCCTCCGTATATAAAGGAGCCAAGGGGGAGGGGTGCGGCCAGCCCTATGGAGGCGCAGGAGGAGTCCTACTCCTACCGGGAGTAGGACTCACCCCAATCCTATTCCAAATAGGACTCCCAAGGGGGAAAGAGAGAGAGAGAGGTGGCCGGCCACCTCTCCTAGTCCTAATAGGACTAGGGGAGGGGGGGAGGCGCGCAGCCCACCATGGCAACCCCTTTCACCTTTCCACTAAAGCCCAATAAGGCCCATATGGCTCCCGGGGGGTTCCGGTAACCTCCCGGTAATCCGATAAAATCCCGATTTCACCCGGAACACTTCCGATATCCAAACATAGGCTTCCAATATATCAATTTTTATGTCTCGATCATTTCGAGACTCCTCGTCATGTCCGTGATCACATCCGGGACTCCGAACAACCTTCGGTACATCAAAATGCATAAACTCATAATAACTGTCATCGTAACGTTAAGCGTGCGGACCCTACGGTTCGAGAACAATGTAGACATGACCGAGACACATCTCCGGTCAATAACCAATAGCGGGACCTGGATGCCCATATTGGCTCCTACATATTCTACGAAGATCTTTATCGGTCAGACCACATAACAACATACGTTGTTCCCTTTGTCATCGGTATGTTACTTACCCGAGATTCGATTGTCGGTATCCAATACCTAGTTCAATCTCGTTACCGGCAAGTCTCTTGACTCGTTCTGTAATACATCATATCACAACTAACATATTAGTTGAAGTGCTTGCAAGGCTTATGTGATGTGCATTACCGAGAGGGCCCAGAGATACCTCTCCGACAATTGGAGTGACAAATCCTAATCTCGAAATACGCCAACCCAACATCTACCTTTGGAGACACCTGTAGTACTCCTTTATAATCACCCAGTTACGTTGTGACGTTTGGCAGCACCCAAAGTGTTCCTCCGGCAAACGGGAGTTGCATAATCTCATAGTCATAGGAACATGTATAAGTCATGAAGAAAGCAATAGCAACATACTAAACGATCGGGTGCTAAGCTAATGGAATGGGTCATGTCAATCAGATCATTCAACTAATGATGTGATCCCGTTAATCAAATAACAACTCTTTGTCCATGGTTAGGAAACATAACCATCTTTGATTAACGAGCTAGTCAAGTAGAGGCATACTAGTGACACTCTGTTTGTCTATGTATTCACACATGTATTATGTTTCCGGTTAATACAATTCTATCATGAATAATAAACATTTATCATGATATAAGGAAATAAATAATAACTTTATTATTGCCTCTAGGGCATATTTCCTTCAGTCTCCCACTTGCACTAGAGTCAATAATCTAGTTCACATCGCCATGTGATTTAGCAGCAATAGTTCACATCACCATGTGATTAACACCCATAGTTCACATCGTCATGTGACCAACACTCAAAGGGTTTACTAGAGTCAGTAATCTAGTTCACATATCTATGTGATTAACACCCAAAGAGTACTAAGGTGTGATCATGTTTTGCTTGTGAGATAATTTTAGTCAACGGGTCTGTCACATTCAGATCCGTAAGTATTTTGCAAGTCCTATGTCTACAATGCTCTACACGGAGCTACTCTAGCTAATTGCTCCCACTTTCAATATGTATCCAGATTGAGACTTAGAATCATCTGAATCAGTGTCAAAAACTTGCATCGACGTAACCCTTTACGACGAACCTTTTTGTCACGTCCATAATCGAGAAACATATCCTTATTTCACTAAGGATAATTCTGACCGCTGTCCAGTGATCTACTCCTAGATCACCATTGTACTCCCTTTCCAAATCAATGCAGGGTATACAATAGATCTGGTACACAGCATGACATACTTTATAGAACCTTTGGCCAAGGCATAGGGAATGACTTTCATTCTCTTTCTATCTTCTGCCGTGGTCGGGATTTGAGTCTTACTCAACTTCACACCTTGTAATACAGGCAAGAACTCTTTCTTTGACTGCTCTATTTTGAACTACTTCAAAATCTTGTCAAGGTATGTACTCATTGAAAAAACTTATCAAGCGTCTTGATCTATCTTTATAGATCTTGAAGCTCAATATGTAAGCAGCTTCACCGAAGTCTTTCTTTGAAAAAACTCCTTTCAAATACTCTTTTATGCTTTACAGAATAATTCTACATTATTTCCGATCAACAATATGTCATTCACATATACTTATCAGAAATGCTGTAGTGCTCCCACTCACTTTCTTGTAAATACAGACTTCACCGCAAGTTTGTATAAAACTATATGCTTTGATCAACTCATCAAAGCGTATATTCCAACTCCGAGATGCTTGCACCAGTCCACAGATGGATCGCTGGAGTTTGCACATTTTTTTAGCACCTTTCAGATTGACAAAACCTTCTGGTTGCATCATATACAACTCTTCTTTAATAAATCCATTAAGGAATGCGGTTTTATTTATCCATTTGCCAGATTTCATAAAATGCGGCAATTACTAACATGATTCGGATAGACTCAAGCATAGATACGAGTGAGAAACTCTCATCGTAGTCAACACCTTGAACTTGTCGAAAAACCTTTTTGCGACAATTCTAGCTTTGTAGATAGTAACACTACTATCAGCGTCTGTCTTCCTCTTGAAGATCCATTTATTTTCTATGGCTTGCCGATCATCGGGCAAATCCATCAAAGTCCATACTTTGTTCTCATACATGGATCATATCTCAGATTTTATGGTCTCAAACCATTTCGCGGAATCTGGGCTCATCATCGCTTCCTCATAGTTCGCAAGTTCGTCATGGTCTAGTAACATGACTTCCAGAACAGGATTACCGTACCACTCTGGTGCGGATTTCACTCTGGTTTACCTACGAGATTCAGTAGTAACTTGATCTGAAGTTACATGATCATCATCATTAGCTTCCTCACTAATTGGTGTAGTAGTCACAAGAACAGATTTCTGTGATGAACTACTTTCCAATAAGGGAGAAGGTACAATTACCTCATCAAGTTTTCTACTTTCCTCCCACTCACTTCTTTCGAGAGAAGCTCCTTCTCCAGAAAGTTTCCGAATTTAGCAACAAAAGTCTTGCCTTCGGATCTGTGATAGAAGGTGTATCCAATAGTTTTCTTTGGATATCCTATGAAGACACATTTTTCCGATTTAGGTTCGAGCTTATCAGGTTGAAGCTTTTTCACATAAGCATCGTAGCCCCAAACTTTAAGAAACGACAACTTTGGTTTCTTGCCAAACCATAGTTCATAAGGCGCCGTCTCAACGGATTTTGATGGTGCCCTATTTAACGTGAATGCAGCTGTCTCTAATGCATAACCCCAAAACGATAGTGGTAAATCGGCAAGAGACATCATAGATCGCACCATATCTAATAAAGTACGGTTATGACGTTCGGACACACCATTACATTGTGGTGTTCCAGGTGGCATGAGTAGTGAAACTATTTCACATTGTTTTTAACTGAAGGCCAAACTCGTAACTCAAATACTCTTCTCTACGATCAGATCGTAGAAACTTTATTTTCTTGTTACGATGATTTTTCACTTCACTCTGAAATTCTTTGAACTTTTCAAATGTTTCAGACTTATGTTTCATCAAGTAGATATCCCCATATCTGCTCAAATCATCTGTGAAGGTTAGAAAATAATGATACCTGCTGCAAGCCTTAATATTCATCGGACCACATACATCAGTATGTATGATTTCCAACAAATCTGTTGCTTGCTTCATTGTTCCGGAGAACGGCGTTTTAGTCATCTTGCCCATAAGGCATGGTTCGCAAGCATCAAGTGATTCATAATCAAGTGATTCCAAAAGCCCATCAGCATGGAGTTTCTTCATGCGCTTTACACCAATATGACCTAAACGGCAGTGCCACAAATAAGTTGCACTATCATTATTAACTTTGCATCTTTTGGTTTCAATATTATGAATATGTGTATCACTACGATCGAGATCCAATGAACTTGTTTCATTGGGTGTATGACCATCGAAGGTTTTATTCATGTAAACAGAACAACAATTATTCTCTGACTTTAATGAATAACCGTATTGCAATAAACATGATCAAATCATATTCATGCTCAATGCAAAAACCAAATAACACTTATTTAGGTTCAACACTAATCTCGAAATAATAGGGAGTGTGCGATGATGATCATATCAATCTTGGAACCACTTCCAACACACATCGTCACTTCACCCTTAACTAGTCTCTGTTCATTCTGCAACTCCCGTTTCGAGTTACTAATCATAGCAACTGAACTAGTATCAAATACTTAGGGGTTGCTATAAACACTAGTAAAGCACACATCAATAACATGTATATCAAATATACCTTTGTTAACTTTGCCATCCTTCTTATCTGCTAAATACTTGGGGTAGTTCCGCTTCTAGTGACCAGTCCCTTTGTAGTAGAAGCACTTAGTCTCAGGCTTAGGATCAGACTTAGGCTTCTTCACTTGAGCAGCAACTAGCTTGCCGTTCTTCTTGAAGTTCCCCTTCTTCCCTTTGCCCTTTTCTTGAAACTAGTGGTCTTGTCAACCATCAACACTTGATGTTTTTCTTGATTTCTACCTTCGTTGATTTCAGCATCACGAAGAGCTTGGGAGTTGTTTCCGTTATCCCTTGCATATTATAGTTCATCACGAAGTTCTATTAACTTGGTGATGGTGACTAGAGAATTCTGTCAATCACTATCTTATCTGGAAGATTAACTCCCACTTGATTCAAGCGATTGTAGTACTCAGACAATCTGGGCACATGCTCACTAGTTGAGCGATTCTCCTCCATCTTTTAGCTATAGAACTTGTTGGAGACTTTATATCTCTCAACTCGGGTATTTGCTTGAAATATTAACTTCAACTCCTGGAACATCTCATATGGTCCATGACGTTCAAAACGTCTTTGAAGTCCCGATTCTAAGCCGTTAAGCATGGTGCACTTAAACTATTAAGTAGTCATCATATTGAGCTAGCCAAACGTTCATAACGTCTGCATCTGCTCCTGCAATAGGTCTGTCACCTAGCGGTGCATCAAGGACATAATTCTTCTATGCAGCAATAAGGATAAACCTCATATCACGGATCCAATCCGCATCATTGCTACTAACATCTTTCAACACAATTTTCTCTAGGAACATATCAAAATAAACATAGGGAAGCAACAACGCGAGCTATTGATCTACAACATAGATATGCTAATACTACCAGGACTAAGTTCATGATAAATTAAAGTTCAATTAATCATATTACTTAAGAACTCCCACTTAGATAGACATCCCTCTAATCTTCTAAGTGATCATGTGATCCAAATCAACTAAACCATAACCGATCATCACGTGAGATGGAGTAGTTTTCAATGGTGAACATCGTTATGTTGATCATATCTACTATATGATTCACGCTCGACCTTTCAGTCTCCGTGTTCCGAGGCCATATCTGCATATGCTAGGCTCGTCAAGTATAACCCGAGTATTCTGCGTGTGCAAAACTGGCTTGCACCCGTTGTAGATGGACGTAGAGCTTATCACACCCGATCATCACGTGGTGTCTGGGCACGACGAACTTTGGCAATGGTGCATACTCAGGGAGAACACTTCTTGATAATTTAGTGAGAGATCCTCTTATAATGCTACCATCAATCAAAGCAAGATAAGATGCATAAAAGATAAACATCACATGCAATCAATATAAGTGATATGATATGGCCATCATCATCTTGTGCTTGTGATCTCCATCTCCGAAGCACCGTCGTGATCACTATCGTCACCGGCGCGACATCTTGATCTCCATCGTAGCATCATTGTCGTCTCGCCAATCTTATGCTTCCACGACTATCACTACCGCTTAGTAATAAAGTAAAGCATTACATCGCGATTGCATTGCATACAATAAAGCGACAACCATATGGCTCCTGCCAGTTGCCGATAACTCGGTTACAAAACATGATCATCTCATACAATAAAATTTAGCATCATGTCTTGATCATATCACATCACAACATGCCCTGCAAAAACAAGTTAGTCGTCCTCTACTTTGTTGTTGCAAGTTTTACGTGGCTGCTACGGGCTTAAGCAAGAACCAATCTCACCTACGCATCAAAACCACAACGATAGTTTGTCAAATAGACTCCGTTTTAACCTTCGCAAGGACCGGGCGTAGCCACACTTGGTTCAACTAAAGTTGGAGAGACAGTCGCCCGCAAGCCATCTATGTGCAAAGCACGTCGAGGGAACTGGTCTCGCGTAAGCGTACGCGTAATGTTGGTCCGGGTCGTCTCGTCCAACAATACCGCCGAACCAAAGTATGACATGCTGGTAGGCAGTATGACTTATATCGCCCACAACTCACTTGTGTTCTACTCGTGCATATAACATCAAACCATAAAACCTAGGCTCGGATGCCACTGTTGGGGAACGTAGTAATTTCAAGAATTTTCCTACGCACACGCAAGATCATGGTGATGCATAGCAACGAGGGGGAGAGTCTGATCTACGTACCCTTGTAGATTGCAACGGAAGCGTTGACACAACGTAGAGGAAGTAGTCGTACGTCTTCTTCCCGATCCGACCGATCCAAGCACCGTTACTCCGGCACCTCCGAGTTCTTAGCACACGTACAGCTCGATGACGATCCCCGGGCTCCGATCCAGCAAAGCGTCGGGGAAGAGTTCCGTCAGCACGACGGCGTGGTGACGATCTTGATGTTGATTGCCGGAAAAACATTGAGATACTTTGTTTTTAAATTCTAGTAAATCCAAAACTCAACTAAAATTAATGAAACTTGGCATGCTATCATGGAATGGCACCCAACATGCTGTGGTATTTTTGTGTCCATTTTGAGAGAAGGCGCATTCGAATAACAGCCAACAAAGGCATTTTGAAAAAAATAGCTGCCACTTTAATATCTCAAACGTTTGTATAATTCAAATCGTGTGCGTTCTGTTAACCATTCACGCGACGATACATGTCTTGGTTTTAATGGCTATAGGAGGTGCCGTGCGGACAACTGCTTGACTGAACAAGAGGCGTGCGAGCGTAGTCCGGTGTGCAGGCTGACCGAGAGGTGTGCAAGTTGTCCTCCAATGCGCAGGCTCACCAGGAAGCGTGCGAGCTGTATGCTGTGCAGGTTCACTGGGAAGCGAGCCCTTTGACTTCCATGGCCACCCGCCTTTCTCTCAACCTCTCCATTAATGGCGCCCGAGCCCCTGTTTAATACGGGCAGCCTTACTATTCTCCTCCCATTCCCCTCCCTCCCGCAGACCTCTACCAACGCCATGGCGCAGAAGGATCATCTGCCACTAGTCTTCAAGTTTGGTGAAGTCGACACCGAGCCAGAGGAGATAGAAAATAAGGAGGAATGGGGTCTCATGGACATGGTCCTGAACGAGCTGGCCGTGGCGGTTGCTACCGCCGCTCCTGTCCTAGCTCCCATCCCCGTGCCCGCGCCAGTGACCATCCCTGTAGCATTGACGGGCTGGTCGCCGAGCACTCTCGCAGAGCTAGAAGCCGCAGGCGTTAGTGAGGTCTCCGTAGAACCGCACGAGCTCGTGTACATGCCAGCGCCAGCGCCCGTGCCTATGTGCGCCCATCCACCCACCGCAGTGCCGGTCCCCGTGCGTTTGGCTGCACCCGCCGCGCCCGTGCTCGCGCCCCCCTCAGCGGCATGGAACTCCGCCGTCGACCGCTACCTCTCAGCACCGCCAGTTGCCATCCTCCCACGCCTCGCCGTCGATTGCGCGAAGACATGATGTTTGATTTCCAAGTGAAGAACATTCTATGCTTCCTTGAAGACTTCAACAACGGCGTCCCGGAGGACGACAACGACAACGACGGCGCGACACGCCGCCTCCGCCACTGCCGAAGATAGTTTTTTGGGGTTTAATACTGTATCTCGATCATATGAATATAAATTTGCAGTGTGGCTGAATGAAAGATATGGTTTGAACGAACTTGCGTTTTTCTCTCTTACTGTATAGACTTATCAAACGATTTTCTTTTGAAAAGAAGTCAATGGTTTTTAAATATAAAACACTCATTGCAAACGTTGTAGTTAGAACACCTGTATGCAAACCGACAACTTCCCCAGGAAGCAAAGGGAAAATGTGCTGAGCAGGATTTGTGCAGCTCTTGATCACAAACATTTTAGATAGAACACCCGTATGCAAAGTGAGAGCTATGGTCTTCCCCCTTAAGTTAAGGGAAAATTCGTAGCGCAGGATTTGTGCATCTCTTCAACGCAAACAGTTCAAATTGAATACGGTATGCAAAGCCAGACTTCAGTGCTAAGCCAAGAGAAAATGTGCCGAGCAGGATTTGTACATCCCTTCAACGCAAACGGTTGTTTTGGATGACCCGTGTGCAACCACGTACAAACAATTTGGTAAGATTGGCATCTGTCATATTGGTTATATTGCCATTTGTCAAATTGGAAAGATTGACATTTGTTGATCTAGTAACATTGCCATTGGTCAACCTTGTAACACTGCGATTTGTCAAAATATGCAGCTAAAAATCACTACCACTATCTAATTTTTGCAACTAAAATTCAATAACTAAGCTTAGATTTCATTCATAGATTAAGGAGTTGTTCTTTATACAAACAGTTCAACTCAACAGCTGAACTGACCAAACTTTCCCCAATTGTTGCCAACCACGTACTGAAATAGCTAGTTCTACTATATATACTAGCTAATTTTAAGTATGTTGTATAGTTCCACCACATCTATAGTCAGATGAACTGAACAAAATTGCCCCTAAATACTACTACCACGGAGGGGCTTTGTACTACTTCCAGCAGCCTCTCCTCTGCCGAGCGCGCTCAGTAAGAGACAAAGGAGGAGGAGCCTACCGACGAGCTAGACAACTGCAATACGGTGCCTGTCGTTGCTGCACCTTCAGCGACGCTCACCTTGAACGCCCTCTGCCGCTCCAGACGACCCCTCTCGAAGCGGTGGTTCTCCTCGTAGATCTCCTGATTCCTTGCCTCTAAGGCAGTGTGTGCCGTGGCCATGGCGGCAGTAAGGCTCTTTGCGTGCTCGACTGCTACCTCTTGAGCACTGCGTTGGTTTTCCCTTGAAGAGGAAAGGGTGATGCAGCAAAGTAGAGTAAGTATTTCCCTCAGTTTTTGAGAACCAAGGTATCAATCCAGTAGGAGACTACAAGCAAGTCACCTCTCACCTACACAAACAAATAAGAACCTTGCAACCAACGCGATAAAGGGGTTGTCAATCCCTTCACGGTCATTTGCAAAAATGAGATCTGATAGAGATAATAAGATAAATATTTTTGGTATTTTTATGATATAGATTGAAAGTAAAGATTGCAAAGTAAAATAGATTGGAAACTTATATGATGGAAAATAGACCCAGGGCCATAGGTTTCACTAGTGGCTTCTCTCAAAATAGCATAAGTATTATGGTGGGTGAACAAATTACTATCGAGCAATTGATAGAAAAGTGCATAATTATGAGAATATCTAGGCATGATCATGTATATAGGCATCACGTCTGCGACAAGTAGACCAAAACGATTCTGCATCTACTACTATTACTCCACACATCGACCGCTATCCAGCATGCATCTAGAGTATTAAGTTCATAAGAACAGAGTAACACATTAGGTAAGATGGCATGATGTAGAGGGATAAACTCAAGCAATATGATATAAACCCCATCATTTTATACTCGATGGAAAAAATACAATACGTGCCTTGCTGCCCCTGCTGTCACTAGGAAAGGACACCGCAAGATTGAACCCAAAGCTAAGCACTTCTCCCATTGCAAGAAAGATCAATCTAGTATGCCTAACCAAACCGATAATTCGAAGAGACTTGCAAAGATAACAAATCATACATAAAAGAATTCAGAGAAGAAATTGTTCATAGATAATCTTGATCATAAACCCACAATTCATCGGATCCCGACAAACACACCGCAAAAAGAATTACATCGAATAGATCTCCAAGAAGATCGAGGAGAACTATGTATTGAGATCCAAAGAGAGAGAAGAAGCCATCTAGCTAATAACTATGGACCCGAAGGTCTGTGGTAAACTACTCACACATCATCGGAGAGGCTATGGTGTTGATGTAGAAGCCCTCCGTGATCGATTCCCCCTTCGGTGAAGCTCCGGAAAAGGCCCCAAGATGGGATCTCTTGGGTACAGAAGGTTGCGATGGTGGAAATAGGGTTTCGTGGTGCTCTCGGATGTTTTCGGGGTATATGAGTATATATAGGCGAAAGAAGTCAATCAGGGGAGCCACGAGGGGCCCATAAGGGTGGGGGGCGCGCCTCCCTGCCTCGTTTCCTTCCTTGACGTCCACTCCAAGTCTCCTGGATTGCGTTTTTTTCCAAAAATCACTCTCCCAAAGGTTTCATTCCGTTTGGATTCCGTTTGATATTCCTTTTCTGCGAAACACTAAAATAGGCAAAAAAATAGCAATTTGCACTGGGCCTTTGGTTAGTACGTTAGTCCTGAAAATTATATAGAAGTGTATAATAAAGCCCATTAAACATCCAAAACAGATAATATAATAGCATGGAACAATAAAAAATTATAGATACGTTGGAGACTTATCATCGATGAGGCGCTCCTCCTCCCGCAGGTACTCGGTGTAGCGCGCAAGGTCGCTGACGCACATGCGGACCTCCACCTCCGCCTCCGCCTCGCACCATCGGGCGGCGGTGGTGGAGCGGGTGATGACCCCGACGGTCGACGGTGGGCTGGCGGCCACGGCGGCCGACGGTGGGGTGGTGGCCACGACCACCACCTCCCGCCTTCGGGCCACGGTGGCGGAGCGGGTGATGGCCACAGTGGCCGGCAGTGGGGTGGCAGCCACGACGGCCACCTCCCACCTTCGGGCCGAGGAGACGGAGCGGGCGATGGCCCTGGCTTTCGACGGTGGTGTGGCGGCAACGGCGGCCAGCAACAGCTGCCGACGGGCATCAGCGGCGGAGCGTGTGGTGGGTGTTCATACACACCCAACAGGGATGCCACGCGCACTACACTATCCCGGGGACTGCACCGCCGTGGTGTAGCCTCCCAGCTAGAGCTGTCCTCTGATGACGGCGGAGTGGCTGAGCGACAATGACAGACTGGTGTCATTGGCGATTGTGGGAGAAGCAGACAAGATAAGCTACAGGGAGGGAGGGGAAAATGTGATGCATGACTCACCGGCCGTGAGGGTTTATATAGCAGGCCGGTAAGCATTGGGGTTTTGGGGGATTTCACCGTGTCGGGCAGGTGGCTTGCGCGGGAACCTGCGAGGTTGCGCGGGAACGGTCTCACTGACAATTCATTGTCGCCAGTTCAAGCCACCGTTTGGCCAAAAGAACGCCCCCGCGCGCTGCACAAGTTTGCGCTGTAAGTCGTCTATGGCAGCAGGGTGACAAGACGTGCGAGGGGAGAACGAAAGGCCACATACACATACGGTTAATAAAAAAACGTTCGTGATTTAATTATCTACTATATCGCCGTCCTAGTTTATAAGTAGGATTTAACTAATGAAATACGAATGCATGTTGCCAAAGGTTATATAGTTGGATTCGTATTTGAACATACACTACAAAAAAAGACACATCCATGACATTTTGGGCCAAACAATTTTTTTCTATCATGCTTATGACACTTCTATGACGATAATTCTGACAAAACCCGGTATCATCATAGATGTGGTGGGCTCCTACTTCTACAACAAAAAATCATGACATAAAATGGGCTTTTCGTCCTGGGCGGTCCGGAGACGCAGCTGCATGACATTCTTTGGGCCGTCCATGACGGAAAAAACCATGGTAGAAGCGAGGGCGAGGAAAATATCGTGGAGTTCCCGGTTACGGTGGGTGGTCGGGGCCAAGCGATGCACAGAGGGGTTGCACGTTTCTCTCGTACACGTACGAGCATGGTTGCGAGGCGTTGGGCTCTAACTTAACCCGAGCGAGCGCCTACTGAACCCGAGCGATTGCACTGCAGGCTACGCGTTATTGAAATCGAGCGATTGATCGATTTGGCTATTAGCTAAACCCGATCGAGCGTTTCCTTCGCTACTGCTGCTAACTGAAGCCAATCGAACCTGCTGCCTCTTGATGAATAGTGAGCGTTGTTGGGGGATGGATGAACAGTTCCTGGTGGGGGTTGGATGAATAGGACCCTGTGGTAGTAGAGGCCGTTGCCGCTGGATGAACAAGACCCCGATCGAGCCGGTTGGGGGTGGATTAACAGGACCCCGTGGAGGCTGGATGAACAACAGCTAGTGGAGGGCTGGTTGAACAGTAGCCGGTGGAGGGTTGGATGAATAGTAGCTTGTGGAGGGCTGGTTGAATAGGACCTCGTGGAGAGGGTTGGTTGAACAGTAGCCGGTGGAGGCTGGATGAACAGGAGCCCGTGGATGAATAGTAGCTGGTGGAGTTAGGAGGGAGACGTCATGGAGGAACAGTCGCAGGTGGAGCCTGGAGGAGGTCGACGGTGGATGAACTGTAGCCCGTGGAGGCTAGAGCGAGGCAATAGACGGTGGATGAACAGTAGCCCGTGGAGTCCCGTTTTGCCATATGCCACACCCCACCCAATGAACAGGACCCCCGTTTTGACCATAGGAGGTCGAAGAGAAGTCCGTTTCCTCCGTTTTGTGGTACGCCACACCCCTCCCGATCAATAGGACCCCGTTTCGACCGTAGGAGGTCGAAGAGAAGTCCGTTTCCTCCGTTTTGCGGTATGCCACACCCCTGCCGATCAACAGGACCACGTTTCGACCGTAGGAGGTCAAAGAGAAGTCCATTTTCTCCGTTTTGCGGTACGCCAGACCCCTCGCGGTGAACAAGATCCCATTTTGACCATAGGCGGTCGAACACAAGGCCGTTTCCTCCATTCCGCGGTACGCCAGGCCTCGTTTCAGCTGTTTCGTCCAAGTGTTGGCTCCCGATGAGCATGACGCATTCCATTTCCTCCCGATGAACACGACGCAGTTTCTCCATTCCAACCTAGCCGGTTGGCTACCGATGAACATGACGCCGTTGCTGCTCTTTGTTGCCTCTCCATGTATATGAGCCCTGGCCGTACGTATGTGCGAGTAGGCGTTCGAGACCCCGCCCGTATGTAACTACGTGGTCGTATTTACTTTCTTACACCCTGGCTGTACGTACGTGTACATGATATTGACGGGACTACGTGACATGCTACATTCTCGCCTCTACTAGGACTCGTGCCCTTCCTTACTCGTCCACGGTTCATCGTTGCAACATGCAGATAGACCGATCGACCAATATGTGATACATCTCCAACATACTGATGTCGCTTGAAGCTACGTCGGTATTTCCCCAAAGAGGAAGGGATGTTGCAACACATCAGCGGTAGGTATTTCCCACAGATGTGAAACCAAGGTTATCGAACCAGTAGGAGAACCAAGCAACACAACGTAAACAACACCTGCACACAAATAACAACTTCTCGCAACCCGACGTGTTAAAGGGGTTGTCAATCCCTTCCGGGGTACGGCGCCTCAAGATAGGAAAACGGTCATGAGGTAAAATTGTAGTAGATTGATAGATCAAACACAAAATAAAATGGAATTTTATAACTACCAAACGTTCGGATTTTAGCAATAGGCAAGAACGATTCTTATTTCACTCTAATTATATACATGCATGTAATAGAATGACTAATTTTACTTTCACGTGCACTCCTCCCTCTAATTACATGCTTATATGCACTAAAGGACAAAAAAGCTGATGTCACCCTATATTCTTTCTTTTTGTCAAACTTCAAAATGTTTTGTAGCTCAAACCATCGCCCCAAATGAAATACCGTCTTCACAAAAAAGAATCGTCTCAACGAGATCTTCGAAACTAGATCCTATGTTGATATGTTCTAATGACTTTTTTTCTGGACCAAAAGTTACCACATCCGGGCTACATGAGTTACCACATCTGTCATACACAAGTTACCGTGTCATTTACACAAAAGTTTTGGGGGTATGTTTTCAACAAACTTTTGTTCGAGGGGTCAAAAAGTGATTATGATGTTTGCAGTGAGTTATCAGTTTTGTTGTGTATATTACCATGTTACACAGAAGTTATCGGGGGTATCTTTTTCAACAATTTTCACTCCTTCGGTCAAAAATTACTGCGATATTTGTATATGAGTTATCAGCTCTCATGTGCGTGTATTATCATGTTGTTCACACATGAGTTATTGGGAGGTATTTTTAACAACATTTTTCCATGTTATCAGCTCATGTTATTTACATGAGAAGTTATGAGTGGTATGTTTTCAACACATTTTTTCATGTCAAGGTTATCATGGTGTTTGTTCCTAAGTTATCAGGGCCGAGAACCTATATTATCATGCTATTTACACAACAAGTTATCAGGGTATGTTTTCAACAACTTTTTTTCAAGGGTCAAAGTTATCGTGGTGTTTGTACCTAAGTTATCAGGTCCGGAAACCTATACTATCATGCTATTTACACAAAAAGTTATCAGGGTATGTTTTCAACAACTTTTTTTCATGGGTCAAAGTTATCGTGGTGTTTGTACCTAAGTTATCAGGTCCGGAAGCCTATATTACCATGTTATTTACAGAGATGTTACCGGAGTATGTTTTCAATAAATTTTTTCTATGAGTCAAAGTTATCGTGGTGTACTGGTGTTTATACCTAAGTTATCAAGTCTGGGAGTGTATATTATCATGCTATTTACAAAGAAATTATCGGTTGTATGTTTTCAACAATTTTTTTCATGGGTCAAAGTTATCGTGGTGTTTGTACCCAAGTTATTGGGACCGGGAGCCTATATTATCATGCTATTTACACAAGACAAGTTATCAGAGTATGTTTTCAACAACTTTTTCTCACGGGTCAAAATTATCGTGGTGTTTGCAGCTAAGTTATCAGGTCTAGGAGCCTATATTACCATGTTATTTACACAGATGTTACCGGAGTATGTTTTCAACAACTTTTTTCCACGGATGAAAGTTATCATGGTGTTTATTCCTAAGTTACCAAGTCCGAAAGTGTATATTATCATGCTATTTACAAAGAAATTATCGGTGGTATGTTTTCAACAACTTTTATCCATGGGGCAAAGTTATCATGATTTATGTACCTAAGTTATCAAGTCCAAGAGCCCGATGGCATGCATTGGTTGCATGCTCCTTGTCTTGAAATGGAGAGACACATGCTACCATAATGGGAGCAAGGATTGCGTTCTCCCATTTCAATCCTCTTAATTTTCCAGTCCATTATTTACATTCCTCGGACAAGGTAGAAATGGGAGCAAGACAACGAGACATACTACCGTAATGTAGAGAGACATCATCGTTTTTAATACTATATATGGATACTGCCTACTGTAACCAACATGCTATTTAAATGCATAAAATTAGGGGGTAAGACAACAAAAGTAATTTAAGTGAGCTGGTTAATGGGACAGAGCTTAGTTATGAGAGACTCAAGTCCGAGTCCGAACGCACCCCACACACAACATCAATTTTTTTCTAATTTTTTGGCTGTAGATGCAAAGGAGCAGTGCTACGATAAAAGAAAATGTAACATATCCTTGGTCACATGAAAGACATAGCTGGGTTGGTTACCGGTAGTAGAAGGCATGCAGCAGGTGCAAGGATTGAATCCCTCTGCTGCTGATATTTTTTGCGAAAAATAAAAAGCGGGCGGAAGGTGGAGCACTGGAGCCGAACTCGTTCGGATCTATCAACAAGGTGAGAACATTAGGAAATTACAATTTCCAAAATAAAATACATAAGAATAAATTGCAGTAAGGTATTTTTGTATTTTTGGTTTAGTAGATCTGAAAATAAATGCAAAAGAAAAGTAGATCGCAAAGGCAAATATATGAGAAAGAGACCAGGGGGGCGTAGGTTTCACTAGTGGCTTCTCTCGAGAAAAATAGAAAATGGTGGGTGAACAAATTACTGTTGGTCAATTGATAGAACTTCAAATACTCATGACGATATCCAGGCAATGATCATTACATAGGCATCACGCCCAAGATTAGTAGACCGACTCCTGCCTGCATCCACTACTATTACTCCACACATCGACCGCTATCCAGCATGCATCTAGTGTATTAAGTTCATGGAGAAACGAAGTAATGCAATAAGAACGATGACATGATGTAGAAAAGATCTATCTATGTAGAGATAGACCCCATCGTTTTATCCTTAGTAGCA
Source organism: Triticum urartu (assembly GCF_056163025.1). Classification (NCBI taxonomy): domain Eukaryota; kingdom Viridiplantae; phylum Streptophyta; class Magnoliopsida; order Poales; family Poaceae; genus Triticum; species Triticum urartu. The sequence continues at coordinate 364,479,782 of NC_141874.1, read as the reverse complement.
ACGATACATACGTGTCGGTTCCCCTTCTGTCACTGGGATCAAGCACCATAAGATCGAACCCACTACAAAGCACCTATTCCCATTGCAAGATAAATAGATCAAGTTGGCCAAACAAAACCCAAATAGCGGTGAAAAATACGAGGCTATAAGCAATCATGCATAAAAGAGATCAAAGAAACTTAAATACTGTCATGGATATAAAACGATAGATCTGATCATAAACTCAAAGTTCATCGGATCCGAACAAACACACCGCAAAAGAGTTACATCATATGGATCTCCAAGAGACCATTGTATTGAGAATCAAGAGAGAGAGAGAGAGAGAGGAAGCCATATAGCTACTAACTACGGACCCGAAGGTCTACAAAGAACTACTCATGCATCATCGGAGAGGCACCAATGGAGGTGGTGAACCCCATCCGAGATGGTGTCTAGATTGGATCTGGTGGTTCTGGATTCTGTGGTGGCTGGATCAATATTTTGGCGACTCCCCTAGGGTTTTGGGAATATTGGGGTATTTATAGAGCAAAGAGGCGGTACGGGGGCACCCGAGGTGGGCACAACCCACCAGGGCGCGCCTGGGCCTCCTGGCATGCCCTGGTGGGTTGTGCTCTCCTTGGAGCACCCCCCAGGCGCAACCAGGGCCCATTATGTTCCTTCTAGTCCATAAAAAATCTCCGTAAAGTTTCGTGGCATTTGGAATTCGTTTGATATTGATTTTCTATGATGTAAAAAACATGGAGAAACAACAACTGGCACTTGGCACTATGTCAATAGGTTAGTACCAAAAAATGATATAAAATGACTATAAAATGATTAGAAAACATCCAAGATTGATAATATAACAACATCGAACAATAAAAAATTATACATACGTTGGAGATGTATCAATATATACTTTTCCTAACGCTTTTCCTCTTGTTTTGGACTCTAATTTGCATGATTTGAATGAAACTAACCCTAGATTGACGCTGTTTTCAGCAAAACTACCATGGTGTTGTTTTTGTGCAGAAATAAAAGTTCTCAAAATGGAACGAAACTTTGGGGGGGGGGGCATTTGGGTGGGCACAACCCACCAGGGCCCCCCCCTTCTGGCGCGCCCAGGTGAGTTGTCCCCACCTGGTGGCCCCGTAGACCCTGAAACCGACGCTATAAAATCCCGTATTTCCAGGAAAAAAAACTGGGAGAAAGAATTATTGCGATCCACGAGACAAAGCCGCCGTCACCTCTCATTCTTCATCAGGAGGCCAGATCCGGAGTCCGTTCGGGGCTCTGGAGAGGGGGATCTTCGTTCTTCGTCATCACCAACCCTTCTCCATCGCCAATTCCATGATGCTCCCCACTGGGAGTGAGTAATTCCTTCGTAGGCTCGCTGGTCGGTGAGGAGTTTGATGAGATTCATCATGTAATTTAGTTAGTTTTGTTAGGTCCTGATCCCTAGTATCCACTATGTTCTGAGATTGATGTTGCTATGACTTTGCCATGCTTAATGCTTGTCTCTTTGGGCCCGTGTGCCATGATTTCAGATCTGAACCATTTATGTTATCACCATTATATCCATGTTCTAGATCCGATCTTGCAAGTTATAGTCACCAACTACGTGTTATGATCCGGCAACCCTGGAGTGACATAGCCGGGACCACTCTTGGTGGTGACCGTAGTTTGAGGAGTTCATGTATTCACCGTGTGTTAATGCTTTGTTCTGGTTCTCTATTAAAAGGAGGCCTTAATATCCCTTCGTTTCCAATTGGACCCCGCTGCCACGGGAGGGTAGGACAAAAGATGTCATGCAAGTTCTTTCCATAAGCACGTATGACTATTTAAGGAATACATGCCTACATTATATTTATGAATTGGAGCTAGTGCCGTATCGCCCTAGGTTATGACTGTCACATGATGAATATCATCCAGCAAGTCACCAATCCAATGCCTATGGATTTATCTTATATTGTTCTTGCTAAGTTACTACTGCTATCATTATTGTTGCACTTGCTACAAAGCTATTGCTATCACTGTTACCGTTACCATTGCTGCTGCTACTGTTATCAAAACTATCATATTACTTTGCTACTGATCACTTTGCTATAGATAATTAATCTCCAGATGTGGTTGAATTGACAACTCAACTGCTAATACTTACAAATATTCTTTAGCTCCTTTTGTGTTGAATCTATAAATTTGGGTTGAATACTCTACCTTTGAAAACTGTTGCGATCCCCTATACTTGTGGGTTATCAAAACCTTTTTCTGGCGCTGTTGCTGGGGAGCATAGCTATATTTGTTGAGTCACTTGGGATTATTATCAATTTATCACTATGAAGAATCTAAAGGATGCTAAGACTAAGATTTATCCCTCTAAGATGAGGGGAGGTAAGGAACTGCCATCTAGTTCTGCTTTAGATTCACCTTCTGTTATAAGTAAACTTGCAACACCACCACATGCTATTAATCCTAATATGTCACAAGTTATTGATGATGCTACTTCTGCTATGAATGATACTTATGATGATGCTAGTACCTTGCTTGATGATGATGATGTGCCACTTGGTGATTTTCTTGATTAACAAATTGCTTGAGTAATTCAACATGATGTTGTTGAATCTAATGATGAGCTTGAAACTAAAAATCTTGAAACACCTACTAGAACTAGCCCTCCTAGATATGAATTGCCTAAGGTACCCGAAGGCTATGTTATGAATGAAGAGACAACTAGAGATATTCTTGCTTGTAAGGATAGAGATGATCTAGAGAAATTACTATGCAAGTATAAAGAAAATTCTCTGAATGCTGGAATGCAATATGATCCTAAGTTTGCTAATTCACCTATCTTTATTGTTGGTAAAGATTATGAATTCTCTGTCAACCTAGAGTTAATTAATTTGGTTGAATTTGATCCTTTCCATGGTTATGAAACTGAAACTGTTGTGGCATATCTTACTAAGTTGAATGACATAGCCACCCTTTTTACTCATTATGAGAAAACTCGCTATTACTTTATTCTCAAATTATTTCCTTTCTCATTAAAGGGTGATACTAAAGCTTGGTACAATACTCTTTCTCCTGGTTGTGTGCGTAGTCCCCAGGATATGATTTATTACTTCTCTGGAAAATATTTCCCTGCTCATAAGAAACAAGCTGCTTTATAGGAAATATTTAACTTTGTGCAAATTAAAGAACAGAGTCTCCCACAAGCTTGGGGGAGGCTTCGCAAATTACTTAATGCTTTGCATGATCATCCTCTTAAGAAAAATGAAATATTTGATATCTTCTATAATGGACTAACCGATGTTTCTAGGGATTTCCTAGATAGTTGTGCTGGTTGTCTTTTCAGGGAATGAGCTGTTGGGCAAGTTGAGGAATTATTGGATAACATATTGAAAATTTATGATGATTGGACTCTTCCTGAACCACCGGCTAAACCCATTCCAAAGAAGAGGGGTATATTATATTTCGGCCCTGAAGATATGCATGTGGAAAACAAATCTATGAAGGAAAAATGTATTAAAGCTGAGGATGTTAAAAATTTACCTCCTATTGAATAAATACATGGGCTTAATACACCACCACTGCCTACGGTGGTAGAGGTAAATTCTCTAATGAAATTCAATGATAGTGACAATCCTCACAATATGCACCCTAGCCAATGCCTTTATGAGTTTGAAAACTACATTAGAAAACAAGATCACTTCAATGCAAATGTTATGAAACAATTTAAATACAATTATGATATGATTGCTCGCTTGAGTGTCTTGTTATTTAGAATCTCAAATGATGTTAGAGGTGTTGGAAAACATGCTTCTATGGTTAAAACTCAGTGAGAACAATTTGCTAAATCTCAAAGAGAATTGCTTGATGAAATGAATAACAACATACATGACTTTGCTATTAGAGTTGCAACTAGAGGAGGTAAAATGACTCAGGAACCACTTTATCCCGAGGGACACCCAAAGAGAATTGAACTAGACTCACAAAGAAATAACACTGATGCACATAGTCCTTCTAAAAACAAGAAGAAAAGAAAAATAATATGACTTTGCATGCTTCTAGTGAACCTGAAGTAGAAAAACCTCCTGATAATGATAATGAAGTTTCTATCTCTGATGCTGAAACTCAATCTGGTAATGAACACTCACCTTCTGATAATGAAAATGATAATGACGTGGTTCATGAAAATACTCAAACAAATAATAAAGAACCAGACAATGATGTTGAGATAGAACCACCAGTTGATATTGATAACCCACAACCTAAGAATACAAGATATGATAAAAACACTACATTGCTAGAAAACACGGTAAAGAAAGAGAACCATGGGTTCAAAAAACTATGCCTTTTCCACCCAAGTCAACTAAAAAGAAAGATGATGAAGAATTTAAAACGCTTCACTGAAATGCCGAGGCCAGTCTTTTTGCGTACTCGCTTGACTGAAATCTTGAAAATGCCTCCTCATGCAAAGTACATGTAGGATCGAAAGTATGTCTAGGGGGCGTGATTAGACTACTTGACCAAATAAAAATATAGACCTTTTCCAATTTTAAGAACTTGCCTCACTAGGATAGATCTTCACGAAGTAGGCGATCTCCTTGCCCTTACAAACTCCTTGGTTCAACTCCACAATCTTGTCGGAGGCTCCCAAGTGACACCTAACCAATCTAGGAGACAACACTCTCCAAAAGGTAATAGATGGTGTGTTGATGATGAACTCCTTGCTCTTGTGCTTCAAATGATAGTCTCCCCAATACTCAACCCTCTCTCATAGATTTGGATTTGGTGGAAAGATGATTTGAGTGCTAAGCACCTTGGGAAAGGCTAGAGATCAAGATTCTTGTGGTTGGAATGGAATATCTTGGTCTCAACACATGAGTAGGTGGTTCTCTCTCAGAAAATGTATGTTGAAGTGTAGGCATGTTCTGATGGCTCTCCTTACTAATGAAGGAAGGGTGGAGGGGTATATATAGCCTCCACACAAAATATAACCGTTACACACAAATCATCAAACTCGATGGAACCAAATCATGAAACTCGGTCAGACCGATTTAGTTCAAAATGTGAACGTTAGGATTTTCAGTGGGACCGACATGTCAACTCGGTGGGACCGATTTCATTAGGGTTAGCGCATAACATAATCTCGGTGAGACCGATCACATAAACTCGGTAGGACCAATTTCTATAATAGGCAAACTCGGTGGGACCGATTCGCTCATTTCGGTGAGACCAAAATGTTACGAAAGGGAAACAGAGAGTTTGCATTATGAACTTGGTGGGACCGATCGCTCATCTCATTTGGACCGAAATGTTACGAAGGGAAACAAAGAATTTGCAATCCCATCTCGGTGAGACCAAGATCCCTCTCGGTGAGATCGAAGTGACTAGGGTTTCTGGCAGTGGCTATGTCAAGTGAACTCGGTGGCGCCGGATAGATCAAATCGGTAGGGCTGAGTTTGACTTTTGGTTTGGGACATATGTGGATATGAGAAAGTGGTTGAGGGCTTTTGGAGTATATCACTAAGCATTTTGAGCAAGCAAGCCATTAAGCAACACCTCATCCCCTTTTAATAGTATTGGCTTTTCCTATGGACTCAATGTGATCTTGGATCACTAAAATGAAAAAGTAGAGTCTTGAGCTTGAGCCAATATGTGTCCTTAGCATTTTGAGGGGTCCACATTCCTAATCCAGGCCATGCCAATCATTGAACTTTCTGAAATGATCATCTTGAAATAGCATTAGTTCAATGAGCTACATGCTGTTAGGAATTACCAAAATCACCCAGGGATAGTTGCACTTTCAGTACATGAAAGCCATCATCACTAATAAAAGAAAAATACCGAAAGCTGAAATCTCCACCATGCTTGTTAATTATACTTATAAGGATGGAGTACCTAAAAAACTTGGAGATCCGGGAATACCAACTATACCTTGCTCTATCAAAAAGAATTATGTGAAAACCGCTCTATGTGATTTAGGAGCTGGTGTTAGTGTTATGCCTTTCTCGTTATATAAAAGACTTGATTTGAATAAACTCACACCTACTGAAATATCTTTGCAAATGGCTGACAAATCAACTGCCATACCTATCGGTATTTGTGAAAATGTTCCCATTGTTGTTGCTAATGTTACTATTTTGACTGACTTTGTTATACTTGAGATGCCCGAGGACGACAACATGTCGATTATCCTTGGTAGAACCTTCTTGAATACTGCAGGGGCTGTTATTGATTGCGATAAAAGCAAGGTCACTTTTCATGTCCATGGTAATGAGCATACAATGCACTTTCCGAAGAAACAATTCCAAGTGAATGGTATTAATGTTATTGAAAAATCTCCGACAATCACTATTGGAAGTGTTCAAATACCTCTACCTACTGTTAAAAAGAAATATGAAATGCTTATTGTTGGGGACATTCATATCCCCGTTGAGGCAACTTAGTGATTTACGAAAGTTCTTCGGTTTCATGCTAATCAAAAGTGGTTGTTAATAAGACCTGATCAACCTTATTAATGGATCATTTTTGAGAGGTATGAAGTTGATGAATTTAGTAAGCACTACCTTCTGTCCCCACCTTTTGTTTTCTGTTTTTATTAGTTAAAGAAAATAAAATGCCATGTTTTGTCCGTTTTCTGAATTTCTTGTGCAATAAAAATTGACCTAAAAATAAAAGTTCTCAGAATGCCTTGAAAATTTAATACGATTTTTTTGTGAATCTGTAAGATCATAGGGAGGTGCACCAGGTGGGCACAACCCACTTGGGCGCCAGGACCCCCAGGCGTGCCCTGGTGGGTTCTGGTCCCCAAGTGGGCCCCTCACTTATGTCTTCACACCACATCATCACCTACCTCCAGAAAAAATTCTCCATTGCTCTCTCTCCCGTGTTCTTGGTCTCAAACCCACGGATTTTGATCTCTTTGCTCGAAGCTCCATTTCGAAACTGTTTCGGGGAATTGTTGCTTGGTATGTGACTCCACCGTTTTTCCAATGAGTTTTTGTTTTAATGGTTTATATTTTGAATAATTAGCTACTGTTGGTGCTACTGTGGATGAGCTTGCATGTTGAATTCTTAGAGTTCTACATAGTTTAAATGCTTGGTATGGCCTCTATGTATCCCAATGAGTAGTTGCTATCAATCTTGGTAAGTTTTGTTGATAAATTTTTGTCACCCAAAAATTTTCAAAAAATTGTACGCAAACATTATGAACCTATTTGGAAGGAGTTCTTCGAGGAGAAGGTCCCCGGAGGAATCTTCTAGTGACAGCCCCGCTCGTCGGTCTTATGTTGAACCAAGTGAAAGTTCCATTTGAGATGCCGCTACCAAAACATGCGTATGGCCATGCGATGATTATATGGTGCGTGTGTGCATTAAGGAGGAATTTGAACAATATGTTCACAATGCCGGTCTCGTACCTACATTTCAGATAAGTGCGATCAACACCACACTCTCACTGAATCATTTGTCAAAGGATTTAAATTCCGTCCCCATGAGTCTAGGGTGTCATTTAAGCTTTACGAAAATCCATTTACCATTTCACTAGAGAGTTTTTCTCACCATTGCAAACTCCCATTCTGGGGTTCGCTTGATGAACCGCCAAGGGCTGAGTACCAATCATTCTTGACTAGTCTTTGCTAAGGTGAGACGAGGGGGTGACGCAAGGTAGAATAAAGAGCATTCATTTCCCCACAATTTAGTACTTTGCATTATTTAACGGGAAATGTATCGTAGGCAAGCAAGATTGTAGTACACTTTGTGCTCCAGACTTGAGCCTCATACGCACCGCTCTCACCAGTGATAGGAGTTGTAATCTTGGAGCGACTGTTGCATGCAGACTGCAGCATAACGCTAATAGTGGCTATTTCTATGGTTGAATTTATGCCACACGTTTAGCCTGAGGGTTGGGTGTTTCACCTTTGCCCTTTGACCCTATCCTACCCACGCAGTATTTAGACTTTGATGCTATGAAAAATCATAAGATCCTTAAAGGAGATATTCATAATTTCACCTATAACTTGTTGTTTAACCAAGCATCTGTTGTGCACACATATTTTCCTACGCCTGCTCTTTTTGACTATCATAGCAAGGGAAGATATTTTGTTCTTGAGAGCAAGGCCCGAGCTCACAACGCGGCGGTGGAGGTAGCACGGCAAGCCGAGGCATCCGCACTGAGAGCCACTATGAGATACCATGCTGACTACTATCCAGACTACTGATTGATTACCAAGTTAGGCCAAAAGCCTATGCTTGGGGGAGTATGTGTTTCTCAGCGATGTTACATTCATGTTCACACTTCTCATTCCAATTGTCGGTGTCCACACTTTTTCATTGTATCATCCATGCTTAATTTTATTTTCTCGCTTTCTTCTTGTGTGTTTGAAAACCTTAGAAAAACCAAAAAAATTAGTTGTAGTTAGTTTACTTTCTATGCATGCTTAGTTGTACTACTAAAAAGAAAACCCAAAAGGATTTCCTTGTTCTTCTTCTGCTTGTTGGGAGCTTTCCCATGTAAATAGTTTTTCTCGTTTTTGCTTTTCCCTTTTATTTGCTTGTTCAAGAAAATCAAAAACTCCAAAAATATTTCAGTGTGTTTCTCTGAACTTCTTTTCCTTTTATTCAAGTCTTACCGAGGAGAAGACCATGATGAAAATGTTGAGTGGATCTTATTTGCATAATTGTTGATCTAACAAAGAGCCCATTTTACCTTGTCTTCTCCTGTTGAATAAAATATCTGCAGATTCCAGCTTAGTCCACGGCACTCTTGCACTATTATTATTTTCACATCGTTCGCTCGTGCAAGTGAAAGGCAATAATGACGATATTCGATGAACTGGCTGTGGCAGAGAGAAACTGGTATGAACTCAACTTGTTCTATTTGTGTAAATATGTTTAACCTAGTATCCATAATTCAGCCCATTATGATTAAACATGTTTGCAATGACAATTAGAGATTATAGTTTCTCATGCCATGCATAAGTAGCTAGGAGTGGATAATGATTTATCTTGGATATCAACATTGCATTAAACTGATTGTGATGTGGTACGATGATATGGTATCCTCCTCTAAATGTTCGAGTGGCTTGACTTGGCACATGTTCGTGCATGTAGTTGAATCAAAACCAACATAGCCTCTATGATATTTATGTTCATGGTGTTCATATCCTACTCATGCTAGTGTCCAATGTTCACTACAAAAAAATACACTTCCGTGATGATACGTGTTTGTCAAAGTAGGTCAGGTTTTCTGCCATGCATGTACATCCATGACGATTTTATGGAAGAATCAAGATAGTCATACCTGTGCTGTCGTAGAAGTGTTCCATGACATTACCAAAATTTTCATCATTGAAGTGTCCACTTCCATGACAATAAATCGCGTGTCATAGAAGTGTTTTCGTCAAGGGTGACCGACACGTGGCATCCACCGTAACAGGTCGCCGTTAAGCTACCGGGTCCGATTTTGGATCCGATAACTCGTTAACAGCCTGGACCAATGGGGATTTTCCACATGTAAAATTCTCATTGGCCACAGGAAACACATGTTGACTCACCATTGGGACAGATGTCATCCACTCATTGGACAGGAGGCGCCTATGATACGTCGACACGTGGCACGGCCCAACAGAGGCCCATTCTGGTGAAAAGGCCAGCCCATTTGACTTGTTCAAAAGGTAACAAGCTGGCCCACGGAAAGCCTGTTAACGGCTTGTTCGTATACCACCCATTTACGGCCCGCTAACTCCTGACCCATTACGGCCTATCAGAATTAAGCCCAGTAGCTTCATCTAGGCTGTCCAATATGATTCCATCCCGTTGTTACTTTCGGCCCATGTATGACCCATGATGTCTTTCGGACCATATGAGGCCCTTCGTAACTCTAGGCCCAATAAATGCCCGAGATGAAACTGGCCCATAATGAACAGTGTATCGCTTTATACCCATTAACGGCCCATTATTCCTTCGGTCATTTCCAGCCCGTGTTAACTTTCGGCCTTCTAAGAGCCCATTTATTCTTGGGCTCATTTCTAGAATTCGGTTTGTTACAGTCCGTTACTGGCCTGTTCTGTTTGTGGGCCAAATTCAGCCCGTGGTAACATTGGGCCCGTTTGTGGCCCATTAACCCGTTGGGTTGTTTTCATAGCGTTCTCAAATACGGCCTATTAACGGCCTGTTATGGTCCTCAAATAGTACGCCCATGTTTGCAAAATGATTATACGCCCTGTAGAAGGCCCATGGATCATACGGCCCGTAGAAGACCAATAGACCCTACGGCTCATAGAAGGCCCATGGATCATAAGGCCCGTAGAAAGTCCATGGATCCTACGGCCTGTAGAAGGCCCGTGGATCCTACGGCCCATGGAAGGCCCATGGATCCTACGGCCCGTAGAAGGCCCATGGATCCTATGGCCCGCAGGAGGCCCATGGTTACAACAGTCCGTGTGTTGCCATGATTATTGTGGCCTAGTTACCAAAAATAGGTTATTGTGGACACTACAAAAATGCGGAAAAAGAACTGCAGTGACTACAAGCAAACAACTAAACAAGACAATAAGGAAATAAATAACCAAGCAACTAATGCTAGCATATTACAGCTATTACACATATTACATCCACTGGTCATCAAAGTTCGCCACCAGTGCAAATATAGGGAACAAAGCAGCATATTACATACAGTAGCCGTCAAAATTGGCCACAAGTGCAAATAAACACGGCAGCAAAACAAGAGCATAAGTGAAACAACTTCAGAAGAGCTCAAGAAACGTTATCCTCGGTATCCACCATGCTGGCAATAAGCTTAGCAATGTTTGGCGCTAAAATCTCTCAACGCTTGATGTTGCACTAGAAAGAATGCATCTGAATGCTCCAGGGATTTCCGCATTCCTTCCGCTTCTTGTTGCAGCGCAGCTGATCGATGTCTTTCAGCTTGTAGTTGAGACTCAAGAAACCGAACTGATTCAGACAGTGAGTTTGAATAGCTTGTGCAAGCAGTAGTGGCCAGTAACTCAAACACTAAACCAAGACAGGACTTTGGGGTTGTCTCACTGTCTTCAAGATAGTCTTCCTTAGCTGTTTTATCAGCTTTGTTGGAGACCAACAAGGATATCTCACTATCCTGAACCTTATCTGCATTACTTCCTTTACCATTGCTTAATAAGGCACTCTTCCCTAGTATTCTGTCAGCATTCTAAAAGAAGAAACAAGCAGACACATAACATGTTTAGCATGTACTAGTATATGAAACTCATTTCGATGAACCAGTTCATTAGTAAGGTGGACAGGATTAAACTACCAAGTCTTCTATTACCATGTACTAGTAAATAATAAAAGCATCAAAGAAACACACACACACACACACATGTCCTATGGTCACTTCATTGTCTTGCCAAATCAAAATAGAGACACGGTTCAAATCATATCAGTTCAAGACAAAGCAGCAGTAAAAGAATACAAAGCATGGGAAACTACACGGCACAACCAGATTTCAGATGGGTACCACGGATCTACATGTACAACAACACTATTGGCTCTATTGTGATGCTAGTAATGTGCATGATATGAGAAGTCAATTGTATACACAATTGAAATTGAAATCAACAGATCTATTGATAAGAGCAAACCTGTTAAAGAAACATGCGTGAACATACCAGCTGTGCCATTGGAGTTTCAATTGGATCCTTCAATTTAAAAATAAGTTTGTATGAGTAAATACAGTGATACAAGAGCAAAGCAGTATGCACGATAACAATGGAATCTTAAATTAGAACAATTGTTCTTCAGGTTTAAGCACTTGTTCTACATGAATAGAGTACATTAAGACACAAGATACAATACTTAAAAAATGAGCTCATAGACCTTACCCCATTCTTGGTTCGGGACCAGTACAGAACAAGGCATTCCCAGTCATCGTCCAGTAAATGTGTCTCACGAGAACCTAAGGGAATTTGATGAGTTTCTTTGCCAGTGAAGTACGTTTTCTTCAGGTAATTCCGATACTACCACCAAGCATTCTTGAAGATAGCAGAGGTATTAGCACAGGTTACCTCATCCTAAGTTTCCAAATCGGTCCTTCTCTATAGAGAAAAATGGGAAAATTTGTTGTATTATAACCATCATGGAGGTAGAATGTATGGGACAAAGCAAAGTAATTGCCATGAATAACATTACTTACACATAACTCCTGGACAAACACCTTCAACTGGCATTTTCCTTCATCTTCAGTATAATATTTCCAAGATGGGAAGATACGCACATAGGATTTAACAACATCAAATGCGATAGATGCTAAACTATGACTGGCTGGTTGTGCTTCCTCCACAGGAATAGGCGCACTAACTGGTGGAGTTGGGGTTCGCCGTGGTAGTACTGATCCTTTGGGCACTGGAGCTGCCTTACTAACTGCTCTTGTTTGGGAGCTTTGTGGTGGAGATGGTGTTGTGTCAACAGGAATTGGGTTACTATCTGCTGGGGTTGGGGTTAGATTGGGTGAAGCTAGTTCCCTGACCATCGCAGTAGGGGTACAATCTGCGAGAGTCTGGGTTATGTGTGGTAGGGATGGTTCTCGTGCATGTACAACCGGGGTGCTATCTCCACCAAGAGGTAGCACTGTTTTATTTGAAGACCGTGTTTTTACTCCGCTAGATATTGGCATCACCCACTCCAATTCAAATGGCTGATAAACAGGAAACATAGTTGAATGTACAAACATTGTATGAGAGACAGATGCAATAGATAGTGTCGAAAAAAGAGGGCATGAAATAGTTGACATGTATATTGTTTAACTAAAATGGATAGCACGGCATAATTTCACATATATGATGTCTATCTAAACTAGATAGCATAGCATAACATAATTCAAAGATATGATGAATAACTAAACATGATCGCATGACGTAATTCACATACATGTTATCTAAGTTATCAGGATCGCATGATTTAATTCACATATGTGATTTATATTCTAAAAAGAGGGCATTAGATATGATGTATAAACTAAGAACATGGTGTTGAATATTGTGTATATGATGTCTAAACTATGCAATGCAAGACACCATATGCATGATATGAGCAGTATAACCGTGCCAAGTTAAATCCCAACTTAGATCATACACCTCGGTGGGGGAATAGGACTGGTCATCTGTCTCTGAATCCATCTCTGAGGAGCTATCTAGACCCAACAAGAGATCAGCTTCGACAGGTAGCACTGTGTGCTCTGAAGGCCTTGTTTTCACTCCAGATTTTTCCATCTCCCACCCAAATGGCTGATTCACGGGAAGAGTAGTTTAATTTACAAACATTGTCGACAAATGGAAATGTAATGAAGAAAAGGATGGGCAAGTTATCATTCAAATATATGATGCCTGGTTAAACAGGATGGCATTGCACATTTCACATATATTATGGCTAGCTAAAAGACATGAGACTGCATAGTTCCCATATATGATATAGAAACTAAACAGGTGGCATTACAGAACATGTCTAAACTAAGCAGATGAAATATATGATGTCAAAAGTAGGCACTACAGGGCAACATATGCATGATATGACTAACATCATCATGCCAAGGTAGAGCAAACACCTTGGGGGGTAAATAGGAGTGGTCAGCTGCGTCTGAATCCACCTTAGAACAGATATCTTCCTCTGGATTACAATCTGGAGAGGGGGTGAGAGGGTTTGCCACTGAACCCACCATGGAGCGATGTCTGCATGACATTGTATTGCCACACAAAACTCTTCTCTTTTTCTCTACATGTTCAACATGACTGTGTACAATATCTGACATGCATACGAAAAAAATATGGTGAGATTATGTAAGGAGAGCATGAAGAAATCTAGAGTGATGGTAACAACCAGTGGATGGATCCAAAAATAATGATAGCAGGCTGATGATTGCTTTCATTTAATAAAAAGACAAATGATGATTGCTTTACTATTTGTTTCCCACCCAATACGAACAACATACGCATACCCTAGGTGAACAAGATATTAGACAAAGATACTATTCATTGCTGCCTCGATATGTGCCCCACAACTAATTTAGAACTCAAGTTTGATCATTAATTTGGACATGACTTGGAGTCTAAGAGGTGAACAGGATGATAAACTAGCAGGTAATTTTAAGAAATGCATAACATAATCAGAAACAAAAGAGTGTGACCTCTCTTGTGGACCCGTGTACTCCTCAGGTTCATCTGTTGAGTCGATGATAGTGATGCCATTGCGGTGGGTGCCGACAGCAGGGAAGGAGATCTGAGGCGGCAAAAGACGGTCAGGAGTCATGATGTCTGGTTTGGTGAATGCTTCCGTCGATGGAGCGACTCAGGTGAGGTGGACGGCGTCGTGGTAGGAGCAGGACAAACCACACAAAGTTTCCTTCGACACCTGCCTGTAACTAAAGTAATTCTGTAAGGGCTCATTTGGCTTGCATGATTATAAAAATGCAGGGATAGGAAAAACACTAGAATAGGATAGGAATGCACATGGTAAACAGAGCATTTGTAAACACAAGATCTTTGTCAACTTGGGTGTTTGGTTCACAAGAAATGGAAGAGCAGAGGAATGCAAAGAAACATGGCCAAAATAAAGTGAAACCATATGAAAGCGTGTATAGTTAGAATGTTATTCTGCCAGTAATGCACTTGGTCTTGTTTTCATGCATAGAATTTTGAAAAGTAGGTCCAGGTGGATGTTTTGCTCCATTCCTTTCAACAAAATGCATGAATAATTGAATAGTAGAGTGCCATAGGAAAATTTCCTATTGCTATGTTTTTTCGTTGAAGCAAAATAGCCCTAATGGATCGACATGAATGTAGAGTAATAAGTGATGCAACAACTCTACAACCTCTTTGTCGTAGCCGTGTCGACCTCAGCATCACTGGGTTGGTCACTTAAGAAGTTGAGGCAGAGGTGGCTATCGGAGGTGTGGAGGAAGATCTGAGGAATCTACAGATGGCGTCCAGGGCACTACTCTGTTGTGATGGATCGTTTTGTCGTTGGAGCAGCTCCGGTGAGCCGTAAGACGTCAAGGCTGAAGCAACACAAGACAGACATCGTTAATTTCAAGTGGGATTCTAATAGCATATCCAATAGATGATGTAAAATAGATGTAAAATTTACATCACCAAAAACCACCTGACTACAACAGATGAGGTAAAAACTATTGACACTGAACTTAACTGTCGAAACTGAAATTTACTGTTCGAAACTGAACGCAATGGTAGCAGAGAGGCACTTGACATGTAGTTTAGGGAGGTCCTGCAGTTCATTTCAACCTGCACCCCCTTGAGCCGCCAGCCACCACCAGCCGAACCGCCGGCCCCCGCGCCGCCTCGCCGCCCCGAAACAACTCCCCACCATCGGTCCACCGCCGCCTTGAAACAACTCCCCACCGCCGGTCCGCCGCCGCCCCGGCCAGCCCTCTAGCCCCCCCCCCCCCCCCCGCGCCGAGCTTTTTCTCCAACGATCCCCACGCCACCGCCCCTCCGTCGGCGACCACCGCCCCCACCCTAAACCCTAAGATAGATATTAGGGTACCTCTCCGGCGAGCCCCCCTCCCCGCTGTGGGTGGTTCTTCCTTAACTCCGGTGAGCCCCCCACCCTCTGAAAATCGACTGACCCAAAAGTCGATTCAATTGACTGAAGTGTAGCTAAATCGGAGCAGAGCAGCAGCACAAGCGAGGGGGAGAGGAATAGCAGCAGCAGCGCGAGCGAGCAAGCGAGCGAGAGCCAGAGCAGCAGCAGCAGCGCGAGCGAGCAAGAGCCGGAGTAGCAGCAGCTGGGCGAGCGAGCGAGAGCCGGAGCAGCAGCAGTAGCAGATCTGGCTGGTTTGGACGCCGCCGCCGAAGGGGCCTCGCACTGGGGGAGAGTCGCCTGGAGATGTCGCCCGCGGCGCTGGCTTCGAGGTAGCCGCTCCATGGGGGTGCGGGATGGAGGACCATCAGCGCCGGGAGGTCGAGTTAAGGAGAAGGTGCGATGCGAGTAGGCCTCGGCTTCGTCCGAGGAGTCGGTGAGGATGCTACGGTTCCGGCGGAGCAGGTTAAGGCGGTGTTGTGGGGATGGAGTAGCCGCGATAGACGAGGCGATCGTTGGAGCAGCTCCTTCGAGGTGGAGGACGGGCGACTGAACCGGCGGGACGACGAGATGGACGACGAATCCTCATCCGGGGAGGTGGATGAGGGACGTCGAGCTGTTGCGGTGGACGACGTCGTCGGGGAAGAGGCTCCGGCTGGGTAGCGGTGAGGTGGCGGACGGAGGAGGGTGGGGTTTCACGGCTGGTGCGGAGAGGTTATGGCGGCATGTGATACGTCCATTTTGCATCATGCTTTCATATCGATATTTATTGCATTATGGGCTGTTATTACACATTAGGTCACAATATTTATGCCTATTCTCTCTTATTTTACAAGGTTTACATGAAGAGGGGGGATGTCGGCAGCTGGAATTCTGGGCTGGAAAAGGAGAAAATATTAGAGACCTATTCTACACATCTCCAAAAGTCCTGAAACTTCACGGGAGCATGTTTCAGAATATATAAAAAATATTGGGCGAAAGAAGTACCAGAGGGGGGCCACCCACCGTCCATGAGGGTGGGGGCGCGCCCTACCCCCTGGGCGCGCACCCTACCTCGTGGGCCCCCTGGCAGCCTTCCGATGCCCATCTTTGGCTATATGGAGTCTTTCGTCGAGGAAAAAAATTCATAAGCAAGCTTTCGGGAAGAAACTGCGCCTCCACGAGGCGGAACCTTGGCGGTACCAATCTAGGGCTCCGGCGGAGCTGTTCTGCCGGGGAAACTTCCCTCCGGGAGGGGGAAATCATCATCATCGTCATCACCAATGATCCTCTCATCGGGAGGGGGTCAATCTCCATCAACATCTTCACCAGCACCATCTCATCTCAAATCCTAGTTCATCTCTTGTATCCAATCTTTGTCCCAAAGCCTCAGATTGGTACCTGTGGGTTGCTAGTAGTGTTGATTACTCCTTGTAGTTGATGCTAGTTGGTTTATTCGGTGGAAGATCATATGTTCAGATCCCTTATGCATACTAATACCCCTCTGATTATGAACATGAATATGATTTTTGAGTAGTTACGTTTGTTCCTGAGGACATGGGAGAAGTCTTGCTATAAATAGTCATGTGAATTTGGTATTCGTTCGATATTTTGATGAGATGTATGTTGTCTCTCCTCTAGTGGTGTCATGTGAATGTCGACTACATGACACTTCACCATTGCTTGGGCCTAGAGGAAGGCATTGGGAAGTAATAAGTAGATGATGGGTTGCTAGAGTGACAGAAGCTTAAGCCCTAGTTTATGCATTGCTTCGTAAGGGGCTGATTTGGATCCATATGTTTCATGCTATGGTTAGGTTTACCTTAATACTTATGTTGTAGTTGTGGATGCTTGCAATAGAGGTTAATCATAAGTGGGATGCTTGTCCAAGGAAGGACAATATCCAACCACCGGTCCACCGACATATCAAATTATCAAAGTACCGAACGCGAATCATATGAACGTGATGAAAAATAGCTTGACGATAATTCATGTGTCCACGGGAGCGCTTTCCTTTATATAAGAGTTTGTCCAGGCTTGTCCTTTGCTACAAAAAGGATTTGGCCATCTTGCTGCACCTTATTTACTTTTATTACTTGTTACCCGTTAGAAATTACCTTATGACAAAACTATCTGTTACCGATAATTTCAATGCTTGCAGAGAATACCTTGCTGAAAACCGCTTATCATTTCCTTCTGCTCCTTGTTGGGTTCGACACTCTTACTTATCGAAAGAACTACGATAGATCCCCTACACTTGTGGGTCATCAGCCTGGGATTTCGAATGGCGAAAAGGAGGCGATGGGAGGGGGGAACCATGACTTAGGGACGCGCTTGTCCAAAATGTAGGGTGTGTTACAAAAGTACCCCCACCGATTTGATCTAGCGGCCCTTTCGGCTCAGGGTTAGAAGGGGGATTTCGTGTGTCGGTATTTAGAAGCTGGAGGGAGTTTTCGTGTGCGTTGTAATTTCAGGATAGCAAGGAGCGGGTTGTGAAGGCGCCAGTTTTGGGAGCACGACATCTGAATTTTCGGGATATAACAAGGCGCGGGTTGAATTTTAGGGACAAGCCTAACGTGTAATATTGTACTTGTACGTAAAAAATCAATTTGCACTTCCCTCAATGAAAAAAAACCAAAAAATAAAAACTATTCACACCACACAAAGAGAGAGTCTTGTCCCGTTTTACTATACAAATGCTATTCAAAGCTACTCATACCAACATCTTATGTCCAATCAAATTTTTTTGTTGGCTGTATAATGCATGTAACCTACTCATACCAACATTTTAGTGCATTCCAAATGTCTATACTACCACTGCAATTCGAACTAAATTTGAATTCGTTTCTCTATTTCAATAAGAATGTACAATCATGATTGTTGCCAACTTCAACCATCATTCGTGTCTTACCTTAACAACACACCACATGATTACTATAGAGATAGATATGAACTATGTGTACTATATGAACTCGAATTCAATTTTTTGAATACACTTGATTTTGATTCCAAATAATAGTACATTTGATGTACTAACTATATATTCATAATCTAAACCATGTCCATACGTACACCTTGTTTATCACACAAAGTATAGTGCCCCGCCCCTACATTATTACAAGTATTTAGCCCTGAGCTGTAAAAGCCACACATTAGCCCAAATTATAATCAATGTTCTACATTATGATATCTTCTTCAAGTATCGGTATCCACTTTTTTATAATGAATTATGATATATGTTCGTCTTTTACACCTTCACGATCCTCTTCTCTTTGTAGCAAGCTAGCGCTAACTTTCTATCATGCATGCACACGCCCGCTCCCTCTCACCCTCCCTCAGCGTCCCCTCCATCGCGCACGTTTGTTATTTCCCTTTAGGTCGTTCACCCGCAGTGTGTGTAGGCCCCTCGACTCCTTCTTTCTGGCACACACTGGTCGATATACCTATCTAGCCAAGTGTGCCTACCACAAACACATACTTCCCATCTTCTCTTCTCACCGTCATGCCCCCCTATGTCCAATACGGCTCCACGTAGGTGCACACTCCCGCCCCTCTTTTCATCGATCTCATACTCAATACTCCTCCCCCCTCGACATGGTAGGCATCTCGCACCACCTCCTAGCCGCACCCCTCTCCCCCTGTCTGTCTCTCCAGACCCTATTTGCTTCTAACACATGCATGCATGTCTACGTACCGATCTCCCTACATATAGCCAGGTCGACTATAATTCGTTTTCCCCACGCACTGATAGACTTATCTCACTAGTTATGTCTCTCCCTTTCTCGGACACATGACAGTTGATCTTCCTATGTAGTTACGTATGCTTAACACGACCATATCGTCTCCCCTCATCATCCTTGCATACCTCCTGACCCGTCTCTCACATGCACGTGCATAGAAAGACAGACATCCCTCGCCCTCTCTTACTGATATTGCACTCGTACCCTCCGTTTGTCTAGCAGGCCTCTCCCACCATTTGTGAGACGCCACTCCACCACCATCCCTCCGACGCTCTACCTCTGTCTTTCTCCCAACATTATTCCTATGCTACACATATCCATGTGTCGGAGTAAATAGCCATGGGTAGCCTAGCCGGCTTCCCCTGGCCCTTCTGAAAAAATTACGAGCCCGTCCGGCTCTCAAGAATCCAAGACATGGGGCCGCCTTCCCCTTGCTGGCTGTCACCCAGGCCGGCTTTCGGAAGGCGGCCCGACTTTAGCCCTCATGAAGAAAGCCATGGGAGGGCCGACTTTGAGAAGCCGGCCGCGAGAAGGCCGACTCCAAGAAGCCGGCTCCCACAAAGCGGTCGAGACCGTACCCTCAAAGTTTGCATCCACCTAACGGCGATGAGACGGGGCGTGGCTACAGTAAAGCCTGCCACCCCCAAATCCCGGAGCACGCCTGGCACAGTGCGCCGTACGGGTGGCCATGACCCGTCCGGCGCAGCACTGTTGCCACGTTGACCCTGATGTCATCCATGACGGGCTACCAGTACGGCCCGCGGGCGGTGGGCCCCTGCGGGCAGAGAGACGCCCGAAGGCGGCCAGGCCTCCCCCAGTAGGCCCGAGACGGGGCCGGCTCCCCGCAGCCGGCTCGCTTCCCCCCCTCGAAGGAGACGCCCCATTAAGGAGACAAGACGCGGTAAGGCTACAACAATCGCCCGCCGGACGGCAGCACTGTAGCCACACTTACCTCAACGAAGCCCTCGTCATCAGGTTGAGGCAACAGTAACCAGCCACCGGCAAGACCCTTGGCAGTGGGGCCTGCCTGTTGCCAAGGAGTTGGCAGCCGGCGGGACCCACCAGCCGGCGGGCCCCAGCAGTCGGCGCAGAAGCCGACGAGCGTAGTCACAGACGGCTGGGCCTCGCGCCCAGTCGGATTACCATTGTACCCCCGGGGGTAGGCCTATATAAACCCCTCGGGACGCCCATGCAAAGGGTTGGAACCCCCAGCTAGTTTTAGACACCACACAAGGAGAAGAAGCAAGCTAGCCGTGCCCTTCTTCCTCCCCCCACCGAACAGCTCAAGGAGCATTGTGTAGCTACTTGTCCATCTAGTGATCATGCGGAGACCCCGCAGAGCAGCAGTAGGGGTGTTATCTCCACGGAGAGCCCCGAAGCTGGGTAAGATTCGCCGGCGTGCATGTCTACGCCTCATCCCGTTTCCAGGCATCGGCGACGTCTTACTGGCTCCCACAATGATAAGCCACCCGTTGGCATATGTCGCACCTACCACCCGACATTTGGCGCCCACCGTGGGGCCAGGTGCACCGTCGTCCGGAGACCTGTTCTGGACGGGAACCCTCTTCCTCCCCAGCGAGCGTAGCCAGCCCGGCACGCCCGATGGCGCTTGCCACGACGCGCTTCAAGGCGTCACCAGCATCTGCGCGGCGAGCAGCCTCGCCGATCTCCTCGACGAAACCCTCATCTCCGACGAGCTCACCTCCGATGCGGGCACCGACCACCTCGCCAACCTCCTCGGCCAGCTCCATGTCTCCAGCGAGCCCGCTGTGGATCTGGAGTCGGTTGGCTCCACCGACCCGATGCCTGTCGACGCCTACACGGCCTCCTTCGACACCTTCCCCACCAACGTCGCGATCTACAACGACCCGCTTCCTCGGACCGACGGCCGCGATACTGTCACCACCGAAGTGATGGTCATCGGCCACGGAGGCCCGGCCGACGAGAGCGCCCACGACGCCCCGCACGTGGCGGCCCACGACTTGTCCACCCCCTCCCGGCTGATGCCGACGACGAAGCACTAGAGGCGCACCGCCTCGCCCTCCTCGCAGAGGGCCGGAGGCTGACTTCCGTGAGACGCCTCACTGAGGCCTACCAGCGCGAAGCTGACCGCGCCGCCTTCGGCACGCCGGCCCCGGGCGGGCCAAGCCGGGCCGGCATTGTCAAGAAACGCGGCGTCGTCATCGCCGACATGCTGGGAGTCGACCACCCTGTCTATGCCACTCCGCTCGAGAACTTGCGTGCCGCCCAGGCGGCCGTGGACGAGTTGGACGGCTTGGAGGCCGAAGAACTCCCCCACATGACCCGGCGCATCCAGCAACTGATTGACGCGGCCGCACGGCGGCACGAAGCCGACGCCCGCACGGGAAGCCCTCCCCCGCGCCGAGATCACGGCGCGACGTCCCGGACACCGACTACGAGCAACACCCGTGCGTGGCGCGAGAAAGAGCCGGCGGCCAGCCAAAGCCGGACCCGAATCTCCATCGAGCGAGACGCGGACGGCCATCCCCGAGCCATGGAATGGCGGGGCAAACCGCCTCCGCCTCGACCCCGTGGAGAGAGATATCCCACCCCGCCGCCAGTGGCGCACCCGACTCTCAGCGGCCGGCTAGGACGCCGCGAAGGAGTCGGCGAGAACGACGCCCGCCATCGGATCGACCGCCTGGCGCGTTCCCTGGCGCTGGAAGAAGAAGATGATGTCGGCCCGCCTTGTTTCGGCCCCGCATCCGCGACGAGCCTTTCCCCAAAGGGTTCTCGCTCCCAAGAGACACGCCCAAGTACAACGGCTCCGTGAAGCCGGAAGATTGGTTGATCGACTACTCCACGGTGGTCAGCATAGCCAACGGCAACCGGCGCGTTGCCGTGAAGTACGTGCCCCTCATGCTGCAAGGCACGGCGCGGACCTGGCTCAACAGCCTCAAGCCTCTCAGCATCAACAGCTGGCTAGATTTCACTGAAGCTTTCATCCGCAACTTCATCAGCACCTACAAGCGGGCCCCCAAGCCCAGGCAGCTCTCCCTGTGCGTACAGGGCCCAGTCGAGTCCACTCGCGACTACCTCACGTGTTGGGCCGAGCTCCGCAATTCTTGCGAGGGGGTGCACGAGG
Source organism: Triticum urartu (assembly GCF_056163025.1). NCBI lineage: Eukaryota > Viridiplantae > Streptophyta > Magnoliopsida > Poales > Poaceae > Triticum > Triticum urartu. The sequence continues at coordinate 364,457,405 of NC_141874.1, read as the reverse complement.
TGCAAGCCATCGAATACTTCACTGCCGGGTGCCGAGAAGGTACCCTCCTCAAGCACAAGCTCCTCTGCGACGAACCGACTACCCTCGACGAGCTTCTAGACATAGCGGACAAATACGCCACCGCCCACTCTTCGATGAAGACCGAGCTCCGGGTAGACGCGTCCGGGAAAGTACTCAACCCGGCGCCCAAGACGCCGGCAGGAGATTCCGGCCGATGCCCACACCCGAACGACCACAAGCGCAAGGGCCCTGCGCCGCCTCCCGCTAGTCGGCAGGTGGCCACGGTCGAAGACGCGCTGCCTGAAGGGCGACCCGCGCCCAAGAAGCCCAAGGGCGGCCGGCCGGCTTGACAGCCGGCTTTCTCCTACGAGCAAACTTTCGACGCCCCGTGCAAATTCCATAGCAGCGTGAAGCCGTCCAACCACACAACCCGGAAGTGCCATTGGCTCACCCGAATCTCTAAAGGCGAGGGGCTCACGCCGCCTCTGCCTGCCGACCCGCCGCCTCCGGCCGCGCGGCCCGCAGTCGGAGCCGTGCACGACGAATTCCCTGACGAGCTAGCAACCTGCATCGTCTTTACAAGCCAGCTCGAAGACCGGCGCGGCGAATGCCGAGAGCACCAGGAAGTCAGCATGGTTGCTGCCAACCCCGCCGGACACATGCATTGGTCAGAAAAACCCATCAGCTGGAGCCGGGCCGACCATCCAGAGGTGATGCCGTCTCCCGGCTCTTATGCGTTGGTCCTGGAAGCCACCCTCGCGACGGACAGACGCGCTGCCCGCTTCTCCCGCGTGCTGATAGACGGCGGGAGCAGCATCAACATCCTGTACCGTGACACCCTGGAGAAGCTAAATGTCAAGACGAAGCAGCTCATGCCTACTCGGACAGTGTTTCATGGCATCGTACCCGGCTTGTCCTGCGCCCCCATTGGCAAGATCAAGATTGATGTACTCTTTGGGGACAAGGAGCATTTCCGCCGGGAAGCAATCTGGTTTGAAGTGGTGGACCTGGAGAGCCCCTACCACCCATTGCTTGGCCGACCCGCCTTGGCCAGGTTCATGGCAGTTCCCCACTATGCATACCTCAAGATGAAGATACCAAGTTCCAAGGGCGTCATCACCATAGCCGGCGATTACAAGAAGTCTTCCGAGTGCGCTGCCGCCAGCAGCCGGCTGGCCAAGTCCCTTGTGATTGCCGAAGAGAAGAAGATGTTGGACCGGGTCGTGGCCATCGCCAGCAAGCAGCCGAGCCAGTCCCCTGACCCCAAGGAGTATGATGCCCAAGGATCTTTCTAGCCGGCCAAAGAAACCAAGAAGATACCCCTTGACCCCGAGCACCCCGAGAGGTTTGCCGTCATCGGGGCAAGCCTAAACAGCAAATAGGAAGGCGAGCTCGCCGATTTCCTCCGTGAGAATTGGGACATCTTTGCATGGTCCCCCAAGGACATGCCGGGTGTTCCGAAGGAATTCGCCGAGCACAAACTACACGTCCGAAAAGACGCGAAACCAGTCAAGCAGCCCCTCCGCCGACTATCAGAGGAAAAGAGAAGGATTGTAGGGGAGGAGATAGCCTGGCTTCTGGCAGCCGGCTTCATTATGGAAGTCTTCTTTCCAGAGTGGCTTGCCAACCCGGTCCTCGTGTTAAAGAAGAAAAACAAGTGGCGCATGTGTATAGACTACACAAGCCTCAACAAGGCCTGCCCCAAAGATCCCTTTGCCCTACCGAGGATTGACCAAGTGATAGACTCCACGGCCGGATGCGAGCTGTTGAGTTTCTTGGATGCTTACTCAGGATATCACCAGATAAAGCTAGATCCGGACGACCGCCTTCATCACACCATTTGGAGCCTTCTGCTACCTGACTATGACATTCGGCTTAAGAAATGCCGGTGCCACTTTTCAGCGTTGCATGCAGAAGTGCCTCCTCAAACAACTCGGCAGAAACGCTCACGTCTACGTGGATGACATTGTGGTGAAGACGGAGAAGCACGGCACCTTGCTGGGAGACCTCAAAGAAACGTTTGAGAACCTACACCGGTTCCAAATCAAGCTCAACCCCGAGAAATGCGTGTTCGGAGTGCCAGCCGGCCAGCTCCTAGGCTTCCTGGTCTTCGAACGCGGCATCGAATGCAACCCGGTGAAGATCAAGGCCATCGAGAGAATGGCAATCCCCACCAAGCTTCGAGACATCCAAAAGTTCACCGGATGCTTGGCCTCCTTGAACCGCTTCATCAGCCGGCTCGGAGAGAAAGCTCTCCCCCTCTACCGCCTCATGAAGAAGAGCACTCACTTCGAGTGGAACGACCAGGCCGACCAAGCTTTTCACGAGCTGAAGAAGATGCTGGCCATGCCGCCCGTCCTAGCGGCGCCGACTGAGAAAGAGCCCATGCTCCTTTACATTGCCACAACCAGCCGGGTGGTCAGCACCGTCATCGTAGTCCAACGCCCAGAAGAAGGCCGAGCCCAGCCGGTCTAGAGGCCGGTGTATTATTTGAGCGAGGTGCTGTCTGCTTCAAAGCAGAACTACCCGCACTACCAGAAGATGTGTTACGGCGTGTACTTCACCGCCAAGAAGCTGAAGCCCTACTTTCAAGAGCGTCCCGTCACGGTCGTATGCACCGCCCCGCTGGCCGAGATCATAGGCAGCCGGGATGCATCCAGCCGGGTGGCGAAATGGGCCATCGAGCTGGACCCTTACACAATCTTCTACCAGCCCCGCACCGCCATCAAGTCCCAAGCACTGGCCGACTTCCTCGTCGACTGGGCCGAGACCCAGTACCTGCCGCCGGCTCCCGACTCCACCCATTGGCGCATGCACTTTGACGGGTCCAATATGCGCACCGGCTTGGGAGCCGGCGTCGTCCTTACCTCTCCCAAAGGCGACAAGCTCAGATACACGCTGCAAATTCACTTTGCCGCCTCCAACAATGTAGCCGAGTACGAGGCACTCATACACGGGCTCCGGCTTGCCAAGGAACTCGGCATCCGCCGGATCCTATGTTATGGCGACTCAGACTTGGTGGTTCAGCAATCATCCGGCGACTGGGACGCCAAGGACGCAAATATGGCAAGCTACCGCTTCCTGGTTCAACAACTCAGCGGATACTTTGAAGGATGCGAGTTCCTCCACGTACCGCGAGCCGACAACGAGCCAGCCGATGCCCTGGCTTGAATAGGCTCCACTCGGCAAGCAATACCAACCGGCGTCGCTCTACAACGCCTCCTCAAGCCGTCCATCAAGCCGTCTCCAGAGTCCGATTCCATCTTCATACCGCCTGACCCCGACGCGGCCGGGTCCGGCTCGAAGAACCAAGCAGGCAACCCCGGGACTTTAGTAGTCGGCCCGGGGACTTCGGCAGCCGGCTCGGGGACTGCCACACCCGGCTCGGGGACTGTAGTAGCCGGCCCGGGGACTGCACCAACACAACAGCCGGCGGCCGACTCCAGCATCTCACCACCCAGCCCGCCCACCTTGGTGGCAGTAGCCACATTGGCAGTAGGAGAAGTCGCGGCTCCGTCATGGGCTCAGTCCATCCTCAACTTCCTAGTAAACCAAGATCTGCCGGCTGACGAAACAGAGGCAAGACAAGTCCAACGTCGAGCCGGAGCATACACAATCGTCAACAGAGAACTCGTCAAGCGCAGTGTCACTGGAGTCCTCCAACGGTGCGTTGAGCAAGAGAAGGGCATTGCAATCCTCAGAGACATTCACCAAGGAGAATGCGGCCACCATGCGGCTTCAAGATCACTCGTTGCCAAAGCTTTCCGCCATGGTTTCTTCTGGCCGACTGCTTTGGATGACGCCAAAGAATTAGTTAAATATTGCAAAGGGTGCCAACTTTTCAGCTCCAAGCAACACATGCCAGCTTTGGCACTCAAGACCATTCCCCTCACCTGGCCCTTCGCTACTTGGGGACTGGACATGGTGGGCCCATTCAAGACGGCGCGCGGCGGCATGACGCATTTGCTCATCGTCGTGGACAAATTCACCAAGTGGATTGAGGCAAAGCCGATCAAGAAGCTGAATGGGCCGACTGCTCTGACATTCATCGCAGACATAACAACTCGGTACAGCGTGCCACACAACATCATCACCGACAATGGCACGAATTTTGCCAAAGGAGCCTTGGCACGTTTCTGTGCAGCCCAAGGTATCCGGCTGGACTTAGCGTCCGTCGCCCACCCGCAGTCAAACGGCCAGGTCGAGCGAGCCAACGGCCTCATCCTCTCCGGCATCAAGCCCCGACTGGTCGTACCACTGGAGCGTTCAGCCGGCTGTTTGCTCGATGAGCTGCCGGCTGTCCTCTAGAGTCTGCGCACTACCCCAAAAAAGTCAACCGGCTTCACTCCTTTCTTCCTCGTGTATGGTGCCGAGGCGATCATCCCAACCGACATCGAGTTCGACTCACCCCGGGTAACCATGTACACGGAGGCGGAGGCCAAGGAAGCACGAGAAGACGGCGTCGACCTGCTGGAAGAAGGCCGGCTGTTAGCCCTCAGCCGGTCTGCCATCTACCAGCAGGGTTTGCGCCGCTACCACAGTCGGAAGGTCAGGCCAAGATCTTTCCAAGAGGGTGATCTTGTGCTCCGGCTGATCCAGCGAACAGCCGGCCAGCACAAGCTCTCAGCCCCCTGGGAGGGCCCCTTCGTCATCAGCAGATCTTTAGGCAACGACTCCTACTACCTGATCGACGCGCAGAAGCCGAAGGCACGCAAGAGAGACAACTCCGGCAAGGAGTCGGAACGACCATGGAACGCCAACCTCCTTCGAAGATTTTACAGTTGAAATGCAGTATGTATCACGCTAACTTTTGTACTAAATACGAGACAATAGGCCCCCCGAGGAGGGCTCGGGGACTGCCATCTTTTATCTATGAATGAAAAGTATCATGCTTATGACCTTGTCATTTCATTTACTTGTTCCGTCCGGTACCGGGTTCGACTAGTCGGCCCGGGGACTGGCCGACTGGAGTTATATTAGAAGTCCTACCCGCGGTCAGACAAGTAGTGTGCCGACACCCAGGCTTAGCTCTTGCCAAAGTCGCAGTTCGAAGAACCGGCTGTCCGGCTGGCAAGAGTCAAAAGCAGGAAAGGATGCCCACACGAAAAATGGCCAGGGACCAACGGACTAATATAACGAAAGCCGGTTTGCCGCCTACCACCGACCGACTACCAGAGTAGCCGGCCGGCCGGTTTCCATTCACTTCACTTCAATCCAAGAAAGCTCGAGTACTTGCCTCCCCAAAGAGGGAAGGCGGCAAAGGAAAAAGCCTAAGGATAAAAAGCATACGCGAATGGAAACCAAACATGCACATAATAATATTTACATAAAAGACCTCCAAGAGGCCAACATTCAACATAGTTTGGATACACCCCCAGTGGGTGGAACTGCGAAAGCTTAATAAAGATTGTTCAAAAGGCAACAAGCAGGAAAAATAAGGACGGCAGGTCAAGCTGGCGGGGCGACCGACGAGCCGGGCTGGTCGGCGGAGACGGTTGTGCCGGCTGAAGGAGTGGCCGGCTGGCGAACCTCGGCTTGATCACCGCCTCCCGCAGAGGGCGCGCTTCCACGCGCCTTGTTGCTGGAGGCACGGTCAGCCTGAGGCCGGCCGGTTGTTCCACTAGCCGGCTCGACGTCTTCACTATCCTCTTCTTCGTCATCCTCGCCCTCGTCGCTGGAGGCGATCTCCTCTGCCGAGTCCTCGCCCACCGCCGGGTTCAGCCCGAACCACTCCTACGGCTGGGCAACGCCATCATCATTGATTTCAGGTGCAAAAACGCTGATGTCGGTGCAGTCGGCGATCGTCGAAGCACGCTGGGCGATAGCCGGCCGCACCTCCTCCAGCTCCGCGTCGGCCTCCAGCCGCCAAGTACGCAGCTGGTCCAGGTTCAGCCCTGGGTACCAAGCTCGAACGAACTCCAACGCCCGCCCGGCTCCAAGACAGGCCGCCGACGCCTTCCAAGCTTCAAAGCGACCGACTGCGACCTCCAGCCAGTCGGCAGTCCGGCTTGGGGTGCGAGGGATCGTCTCGCCGGGCCAGAGGGCGGCCAACACCTGCGCCCCGGCATGTTGGAGCCGGCGAAGCATCCGGTGAGCCGGCTGCAGCCACGCTTGGATAGCCAAGAGCTGCTCCTCAAGCGTCCGATTCGCGTCCGGCGCGATGTTGACCCCCGCCTGGCGGCGTGCCTCGCGATGGGCCTCGATGGTTTGGGCGGCGAAGGCGGAGTAGCCGGGAAAGTAGTCTGCACAAGAAAATAGGCAGCAGCACAAGTCAAGCCAAAAACCAGGCGGCAAGGGGCAGGAGAGGAGCGAGGAAGGCGGCTTACCGTCGATCAAGTCCTCGATGCGGCCGAAGCCTTCATCCAGCGCTCGCCGGGTCTCAGCCCAGCTCGCCGCTTCGGTCTCAAACTCTGCCTTCAGGGCGGCCTCGCTATCCTGCGCTTTCTGCCGGGCCGCCTTATGGCTCTCCTCTTGGTCAGCCAGCTTCTTGGCCAGGTGGTCACGCTCTTGGACCAAGGCGGCGTGCTCAGCATCCTTGGTACGAAGGGCGGCCTGCGCTTCGCTGAGCTCCCTCCTCAAGTCGGCGTTGGCCCCTGAAAGCACGAAAGACGAAAGCAAGAAGAAACCGATAAGGAAAAAGTCGGCGAGGAAGATCTGACCCGACTGCTCAGCAGTCGGCCCGAATCTCGGGGACTACACCCAGTGGGTGCGCTGACACGCCCCCACAGGAGACAGACAAGATCAAGCACTTACTTCGGCTGTTGACCAGGTCGTCGGTCTTTCGACCCAACTCCTGAGCCTGGGAGTTGAAGGCGGCAGCACGGGAGTTATGATATTCCTGGAAGTTCAGACAGGAAGCAAAAATAAGGTAGTCGTCAAGAAAGATCCGACCCGACTGCTCAGCAGTCGGCCCGAATCTCGGGGACTACACCCAGTGGGTGCGCTGACGCGCCCCCACGGAAGAAATCAAGAGACCGAAGCGGCCAAGAATGAAAGACTCACCCGGATGGCGGCCCGCGTTGACAGGAACTCCTGGGTGTACTGCTGCAGCAGGGCGGCCTGAGCTTGAAGCCGGCTCCGGACCTCTTGAGCCACCACATTCAGCTCACCAGTCCCCCGCTGGGAGTCCACTCGGACGTGGCGGTGCTGGCCGCCTCCAGAGCCTTCGCCGACTGGACGGCGCCCGCAACTTGGCATGACTCCGACGGAGCGGCGCCTCCCCCTGCGCGCCGACGCGTCACCGGCTGCACCTCGAAGCCGGCTCCGTCCTCCGGCTCACCCCCGGCCGGCTCCTCTAGCGCCGCTGACGATTGGCCGCCTTGGCCCGCTCCGGTTGGCGCTGCCGGCGGCGCTCTCCCCGCGAAGGCCACGAGGTCCTCCCTCCTCTCCATCAGCGGCGGGTCTTGGATGATTTGCTCCGCCAGGGCAATGGGGTGTCAGGGGCCACGGCTCGAAGGGGAATGGCGAGCAGCGGAGGCTGGTTACGTGAACCCTCCGCCTCCGTTTCCACGGTCGCCGCCTCTGCCTGGGCCTTGGCTGCCGCGTCGGCCTGCTCCCTCGCCGCCTGGGCGGCCGCTTTTTCCGCCGCCTCACGCTCCTCCCGCACCTCACGGGCATTCCGCTCCGTGGCCTCCCTGAGGTCGGCACGGGGGTCCACGCGGCGGGAGCCCGAAGACCCTCCAGTCGGCCCAACTACGGAGCCGCCCGGACCCCGCTCAAGGGAAAGCGGCGCCCTGTCCAGCGAGCGGGAAAAGGTTAGGAAGAATGTTCGAACAAGAGAGAACGATGAAAAGCATGCGATCAGGCAATCGACGACTTACGCTGAGACTGCCTGAGGCTGCTTCACTGCCTTGCGGAAGCGGGCCGCTTTCGCGGCCGCCTCATCTCGTTTGGTCACCGCGGTGGAAGCTTTGGACTTTTTCGGTCGACTGCCGAAGAGGATTGACGCGGCCCGGTGCTTCTGTGCGCCGCCACCGGCAGCCGGCGCGGTGGACAAGCCCGCGCCCTGATGGTCGGCCACCGGCTGGCAACGTGGGGCGACTTCGGCTTCGGCATCATTCGGCCAGTCCCCGAAGCTGGCGGTAAGCCCTGTGCCTCCGGGCTCGGCGTCATCCCCCATGACGGTGTCTTCCATGGCGGCCGCCCCCAAATCCGGGTCGTCGACGTCGTCCACCGTGCGGTTGGGGACGTACTGGCGTTCTATCCCTGTTGCCCCAGTCGTCGGCGAAAGAAGGGGGTTCTGCAAAGAAGAACCGACCGATCAGAAGCCGGCCATCATAAAGCCGGCTACCAACAAAAAGAAGAAAGAGAGGAAAGCTTACCACGGGCGGAGGGTTGGCGCGAGAATATGGCACCTTGCCGTATCGCCGGTCCTCAGCGAGCTTGCAATTGGAGATATGATTTACCATGTACGACACCTCCGCATGAGGCATCTCCCTGGTGCTCAGCCGGCTTGGGTCGAAGCGGCTGCTCATCTGACACATCATGTGGGGCCGGCTTTAGAGAGGAAGTATCCGGCGCTCCACGAAGGCGGCCACCAAGTAGGCCCCGCTCAGGCCTTCCGACTGGATCATCACCCGAAGCCGGGAGACGGCAGCGTTCCCGGCCTGAGACAGTGACCTGGACCGGAAACTCCATGAGGGCTGCCTCCCAGCCGGCGGGCCGGCTACGTAAGCCGGCAGGTTGACGTGGTCTCCTTGCTGGGCGACATTCTTCACGTAGAAGTACGACTTCTGCCAGATCTTCACCGACTGGATCAGGGGGATGGGCGGGAACGGGTTGTTCTCGCCCGACCTCCTCATGGCGATGAAGGCCCCGCAGGGGGCGGGCACACCTGCAACGACGGTGCCGAGTTTGCTCTGGAAGAATTCCCCCCAGAGCTTCAGCGTGGGGAGCAGCCCCAAGAAACCTTCGCAGAGAGAGACGAAGGCCGACAGCAGCATCACCGCGTTGGGCGTGAGGTGATGCGGCTGAAGATTGTAGAACTCGAGGAAGGAGCGCAGAAATCCGCTCGCCGGAAGGCCGAAGCCGCGCAGGAAGTGCGAGCGGAAGACGACCCGCTCGCCCTCCTCCGGTGCCGGTGAGATCTCTGTCTCTGGAGCCAGGCGGACCCGCACGAGGTTGGCGTCGGGCAGGCGCCGAGTCTGGCGAAGGAACTCAACATGGTCCTCATGGACGTTGGAGCCATCCCACGAGCTCGACAGCGCGATGGGAGCAAGACGATGTGGCGGCGCGGTGGCGCTGAGACGGGAGGCTGCGGCGGCAGCGAGAGGAAGAAAGGAGGACGAGAAGGGGCGAAGCGAGAGAGAGCATGCGAACCTCTGTCTCTCCCCCTCCTCCCCCTACTTATAGGCTCGCGTGGCGGAGCCGAGGAGACGCGGCGTGGGGAAACGTGGGGATCGATCGTGCCCACTCCCCCACGTCCCGCGTTTATTGCGCCCTAACGACGAAATAAAATCGCCACGGGAAGGCGAGCGGTCCACCTGGGCCGCAGAAGATCAGCGTTCGGGCCGAAGCCTAGGAGTGGCGGGCCCGGGCCTGCAGTGGCGTCCCGTCGCGCGCGTGCGCTGGCATGGTCTCGCTGCCACGTGGCCCGTGGGAGGGCCCGCGGTCAGCACGCGGGTCGACCACTTTCCCGCCTGCAAGACGCAGGGCTCCCCGAAATCGGCATACACCAGCAAAGCCGGCTCTTCAGGGTAGGAAGCTGACCAAGCTTCTTGTCCCTTTGTCCGCCTCGAAGCTCGATCAGCTTCGGGGACTACTGTCAGAGTAAATAGCCATGGGTAGCCTAGCCGGCTTCCCCTGGCCCTTCTGAAAAAATTACGAGCCCGTCCGGCTCTCAAGAATCCAAGACATGGGGCCACCTTCCCCTTGCTGGCTGTCACCCAGGCCGGCTTTCGGAAGGCGGCCCGACTTTAGCCCTCATGAAGAAAGCCATGGGAGGGCCGGCTTCGAGAAGCCGGCCGCGAGAAGGCCGACTCCAAGAAGCCGGCTCCCACAAAGCGGTCGAGACCGTACCCTCAAAGTTTGCATCCACCTAACGGCGATGAGACGGGGCGTGGCTACAGTAAAGCCTGCCACCCCCAAATCCCGGAGCACGCCTGGCACAGTGTGTCGTACGGGTGGCCATGACCCGTCCGGCGCAGCATTGTTGCCACGTTGACCCTGATGTCATCCACGACGGGCTACCAGTACGGCCCGCGGGCGGTGGGCCCCTGCGGGCAGAGAGACGCCCGAAGGCGGCCAGGCCTCCCCCAGTCGGCCCGAGACGGGGCCGGCTCCCCGCAGCCGGCTCGCTTCCCCCCTCGAAGGAGACGCCCCATTAAGGAGACAAGACGCGGTAAGGCTACAGCGATCGCCCACCCGACGGCGGCACTGTAGCCACGCTTACCTCAACAAAGCCCTCATCATCAGGTTGAGGCAACAGTAACCAGCCACCGACAAGACCCTTGGCAGTGGGGCCTGCCTGTTGCCAAGGAGTTGGCAGCCGGCGGGACCCACCAGCCGGCGGGCCCCAGCTGTCGGCGCAGAAGCCGGCGAGCGTAGTCACAGACGGCTGGGCCCCGCGCCCAGTCGGATTACCATTGTACCCCCGAGGGGTAGGCCTATATAAACCCCCGGGACGCCCATGCAAAGGGTTGGAACCCCCAGCTAGTTTTAGACACCACACAAGGAGAAGAAGCAAGCTAGCCGTGCCCTTCTTCCTCCCCCCACCGAACAGCTCAAGGAGCATTGTGTAGCTACTTGTCCATCTAGTGATCATGCGGAGACCCCGCAGAGCAGCAGTAGGGGTGTTATCTCCATGGAGAGCCCCGAAGCTGGGTAAGATTCGCCCGCGTGCATGTGTATGCCTCATCCCGTTTCCAGGCACCGGCGACGTCTTACTGGCTCCCACAATGATAAGCCACCCGTTGGCATATGTCGCACCTACCACCCGACACCATGGATGTCGATCGATCTCCCTCAATACATAGCTAGGTCCCTCTCCTTCCCCACACATATACTAGTCGATCGGTCTTTGCCCCCCCACACCAATAGTCGAACGTTGTAGGTAGGTATCGATGCCACAGAGAAAAACTGCACCTCTACCCTCTCAAATTCCAGTAAAATAGCTGCCCTGTATCTTTGACGTGGGAAAACACAAATTCGATGGCACTCTTTATCGATCGTGCAGCCACACACTTCATCCCTATTTTTGATTCTATCGATATCTCACGTCCATGACTCCGTTTCACACACATTGCATATGTTACGTTTTTTGTTTGAGATATCATCGACACATTGCCTCTGTTTCGCACAAACCAGCTCTCTCACACCCACCCACGTACGTACCTGCACCTAAAGAAGAGGTGCACGTAGGATGCACGTACTCACGTCTCGTTCCCGGCCACACCCGCGCGGGTACACGGTGGAGTTCGTTCCTGCACGAAAAGGCAGCCCATGTGATAATTTGACACATGTAGCGGTTGTTTACTCGAAGGAGGGTCGGGTACCACGCCTATATGGAACAAAGTTCGACTTGACGCATTAGTATTAAATAAATTTATATATTCCTCAATGGCACATACAGAATATAAAATGATTGCCGTGGGGAAAATGGAAAAAATCTGCTCCCCTATATAGAACGGAGCCTGCCTGCCGGGGTTTGTCTCTCGTCACACCATCTCACACAAGGAGGCAGTGGCCTCTCTCTCTCACCGTTGGTCCGTGATACGGCCGCATCCCATCCGCCGGCGGAAAGGGAGGATGTGCATCGTTTCTCCGTTCGACGGCGTTGAGGCAGCACGACCCGATCTATGGTACCCGCCGTTCTCTCTGACCAAGCTCCGGCATGGTAGGGCCTTTGCCACTTGCTCGCTGCCGTAGTATGGGCAGATCCAGGCCGCCGACGCCCTCCTAGTAACATCCCGACGACCCTCAGGTATAGCTTCCTCCGTCCTTGCTCCACTGCCCATCTTCCCGCGTTGCTGCATGTGGATCTGCTTTAGTTGTTTGCTTAAAACGTATCTCGGCCGGCGTACTTTCCATCTTGCAATCTCGTCCTCAAACCATTTTTGGTAAACCACCATTTTGCTATCTTTCCCTTATTACATGGAATATGTTTCTTTTTTGTCGGCGTATGTGTCTTCAACTCGTGTTATTGGGCAGTAATTGTTTCCTTCCTACCTCCTTTTGCAAACAGGTCTATCCATTTTCACCTCGTTGCTATTGCAACCTTTTGGTGAACTGCACAAATCACTTTTTTATTATGAGTGTTTTGTTCAATTCTGCCAAAATGTCACACGGGCAACGCTTTTACATTTATGTGGGACTGCAGAAAGGGAGATTGGTTTTGCTATCCTCCTCATCCAACTCCGTGCCTAATCTTCTCCAACAAGTAGTTAGTCCTAAAGAGAGATCGCAGAGGTGATTGGCTTCTATTTGTGTGTGTTATGTTTCATCATCTAGTTCCACTATTATTGTAATCACACTGACTATATATCTTTTCAAACAAGGATGGTCCGCTCAATTTTAGTGGAGCTGCACAAAATGATCGGATTGTGGTGTCCTCCATACACCTCTTTTTTGGCTAAAGAGCTGGGTGAAACTAGGTGCCAAGCAATGAACAATGTGCCCAAGAAATGGAGCCATGCCTATGAATAACATCGATCAATTAGATATTTTTCTTTATTTGTACACCTTCTCACAACTTTGTCTTCAGTTGTGATGTGAATATTGGTGCTGCTCTGCAAACCATTGATATGCATTAGCAGCGATGGTAGTTTCATTTGTATTTGATGGAATGTTGTAACGAGATAATCTTGAGGCAAGAGGACACATGAATCCTAAGTTGAAACCTATTTTTTCCAGCGGGCACCAAAGTTGAAACCTTCATAGCATCACAGTACAATTTCATTAAAATTATACGTACATATAAACAAATCCTGAAGGATTGATAGCAATGCCAGAAACAATTGAACTTCGTTTCGCCGACATGTGGGACATCCTTCATCCGGCTCCACCTGCCATGCAACAATATTGAGTGCACAACTGCAGGGAAAGATTCACCCCGGTCGTTGCACCGCAGTAGTAATGACTGGTGAGCAGTCAAATCACAGAGCCCCACCTTCGCCACAGTAAGTTTCTTGGACGAAGCAACCATCATTTATCTGTTCCTTGAATCCGCTGGTACTCCCATATTCCCAGAGTAATAAGTTAGTCGGGCGAAGCAACCATCACTTCACCTTTCCCATAGTTAGTACTTGTACCTCCTTTTTTACTAGAAACAACCACACTCGAATATTGGCCGTAGCAGCACAACAACTGAAAAAAATCGAAACCAACCCATGAACTACTACTAATGGTGAGCATTTGCTAGTATCATGTACTCCGTCTGTCCATGTATATAGGGCTTAATGCGTTTTCCGAGACTAACTTTGGCCCTGTTTGGATCCATGGGTTAGAGTTAGTTTGAGCTAGTTGGGGCTCAAATAGCCCTAAAGTATCCAAGCATGAGGGTTAAATTGGAGCAAGTTGCACCGAACCCACCAAAAAAACTATCCTACCCAAGAGGTGCTAATTGTAGATAGTTCTCATTGGGCCCACTGGAAAATCACTTTTCTCTCTCCATCAATTGCATTTATTGTCAATCTAACCCTGTCACCCAAACACCTCTTTGGCTACAGTTAGTTTAGGGTTAGTCATGAGTTAGTCTAACCTCTAGCTAATTTAGAGTATCCAAACAGGAGCAGTGTAGGACATGCAAGTTGCTCAAAGCATACAGTCAAATTCATACATGAAAGGATCTTTTTTTGAAAATGGAACGTGAAAGGATCTTCGAATGATATAATTTTGAAATTATATAAAATCTTATTAATAATCAAAGGCATCCTCGAAGAATACAGTAGGCCCTATATAAAATCTTATCAATAGTCAAAACCAAGTGTTCTAAACGAGTTCAAAATGAGAAACTGGAGCCACTCATGGCATGACACGCCTGTCTCGTTTGGTCCGTCGGTCAAAGCGCTTCCTCTTCTTGGCATAACAATAGAGTACAATATTTTTTAGAATGCTCTTGGCATGTCGGTAACATGTGATGAGTTAATCGACCTTAATAGACGGCAAAAACGCCAGCCTGTTGCACTTTGAGAGAGACGAGGAGCGAGAAGCAATATGGGATGCTGGATTACTAGAGCTAGGTGTCGCACAGAGGCCAAGAAAAATGGTGATAACATGGGTTAGCCATGTAGTATGATGTAACTACACTGGGCTGCCGTGTTTCATACTCTTCCAGTCCACTTTGGAGATGATTGGTTGATTTTATAGCGTTAAATAATATAAAATATTATGAGTGCAGACGCTCCACCACGAGGTTCCTTGTTCCTTCTCGGTCGTCGGGAATCTATGCTCTTCCACTCTTTTTTATTGACGTGAGCTTTGTTCATCCTTTTGCCAACACGCGGCAACTCGCAGAACGACAAGAAGCTTGTTTACTACGGGGCCATTTGGTTCTAGGACTAGGAGTGCCACATTTTGCCATACAATGTTGCCAAACTTGCCTAAGGTTAGGGGCTGTTTGGTTTGTGACTAAGTTTGCCAAAGGTTACCACACCTAAGGTTAGGCAAGTTTGACCAACTTAGTGGGTGTTTGGTTCAAGCTACACTTTAGGCAAGCCACACTTAGGCCCCACATGGCATGCCTCAAGTGTGGCTTCAACCAAACACCCACTAAGTTGGTCAAACTTGCCTAACCTTAGGTGTGGTAACCTTTGACAAACTTATTAGTCACAAACCAAACAACCCCCGCGCCTTCTCCCTCACCAACGCGTGCGCGGTGGCTCGTAGCACGAGCAGAAACTTTTGCTGCGGTGGACGTGCAACAGTTCATAGTGGGAGTAACATACTCCTAGGTAGTAACATAGCGCAATCCAAGACAAGTTTGCTTATGTGGCATGTATTTAATGAGGAGAGATGTGTTTAGAGTAACATAGTAGTGTCGGGCACAAGCGAGTAGTGAGTAGTCCATTGTAGAAACTAGGGTGGTGTCGGATTAATTCCGCATGTAAATAAGCTTGTAACCGTGGATTTGGGGCTCTTTCCCCCCTCTTCTTTAATGAATGATACGCACACTCATGCGTATTCGAGAAAAAATATGTTACTGTAACATAGCGCTTTCCAAGAGAGGATGAGTCTACAAGGTAATAAATGAAGCCAACTGGTATGACACTAGTACTATGTTACTTTGCATTATGGAGGTAGTAACTTAGACTAGTGTCATATGCATGACACTAGTCTAAGTTACTCTGCACTATGACCAGCCTAAGAGCATGGTTAATAGTATAGCCAGCTAATGGCTATAAGAAACTGCCATGTCATGTATATCCATCATTTATAGTCACTCATATAGTAGTGTGGGCTACAAGGTTGGCTATAACATCACTTAGTACTTTTTTCAACCTTCTCTCTTTCACTTTCTTCACATTTATTCTATTTGTCTAGGAATCCGCATATAGCTAGGCTCTTGCATGAGAGCCCACTCCCCATAATTTTCCTCGTCATCATCTGAGTCCTAGAAGATCTCACCCACATCATCATTAGGCATGCAGCCGCCTTGATAGACAACGTGCGCAGAAGGAGTAGAGGCGACTTGGGATGCAACACGTCGTGGGCACTTCGTACGTGCTCGTGTGCGTGCAGGGTGCGTGCTTTTCCATCGGTGCTAGCTCTAAGGCCAAGGTTGCGGTCGTCTTCGTCACCGACTAGTCATTGAGCAACAACGACAAAGAGGTGCTGCAAGAGATGCGTAGGCGCCGTTGTGTGCGAGCTTTGCCGTAGCAAGACGAACCAGACGTCGCCACAGATGGCGCACGCCTCCATGCAGCCGAGTGTGTGCGCATGCATGTGTTATTCACGTGCATTCTGTGGCCGAGTGTGTGTGCATGCATGTGTTGTGTACGTGCGTTGTGTGCTCCATGCTGTGCGCGTATGTGCATGAGTTGGATCGGCATGAGTTAGTGCATTGGCATGTTTACATGCGTGGCTGCATGCGTCCTGTACATGCGTGGCTTCTTGCGTGGTTACCAATATAAACTATAAAACATCTTCAACTTAGCATCCTGATGTACCATCTCTAGTGGTTAGCGAAGAGTTCATGTTCTTTTATTTGTTTATAGGTGGGCAGGCGGCAAAAACAGGGGAAAACGCGCAAGGTTCCTTGCAGACGCTCCACCGCGAGGTTCCTTGCTCCTTCTCGGTCGTCGGAAATCTATGTTCTTCAACTCTTTTTTTTACATGAGCTTTGTTCATCCTTTTGCCAACACGCGAGACATCTAGCATCAAGGTGCACGTGTCATGCAAGAAAATGGAGATAATCAGATACGCAGTGCGTAAGTGAGTCATGCACTTTGATGGCACCTACTACTACGCAATATTTTTTCTCCTTGATGGCACGCGAATAGAGCACATACTCAACGTCGGAGCACGGGATGGGGGTAGCCATGACATGGTCAGCCTTTTTTTGGAGAGAGTACATACTAAATAACTTTGATGTGTCCCGTCAACTAGAAGAATGACGAGAAGCTTGCTTGCTACGCCTTCTCCCTCGCCAACGCGTGCGCGGTGGCTCACAGCACACGGAGAAACTTTTGCTTACAAGCGGTGGACGTGCTGTAGTTCATTTGGTGTGAGATTGCCAGAAGTACTAATGTAGTACCATCATTATTGTTCGACTTCCGGAAGAGCCGAAGAGCCAAGCGCAAGGTCACCTACTAACCTTAGGCTAGGCATAGTGGGAGTAACATAAGTAGGGGTACCTCCTTTTTTATTCTAGAAACAACCACACGCAAATATTGGACGGTAGCAGCACAACAACTGAATCAAAAAATCGAAACCAACCAATGAACTACTACTGTTGGTGAGCGTTTGCTAGTATCATGTACTCCGTCTGTCCATGTATATAGGGCTTAATGCATTTTCTGAGACTAACTTTGGCCCTGTTTGGATCCATGGGTTAGAGTTAGTTTGAGCTAGTTGGGGCTCAAATAGCCCTGAAGTATCCAAACATGAAGGCTAAATTGGAGCAAGTTACCCCAAACCCACCAAAAAAAATATCCCACCCAAGAGTCGGTAACATGTGATGAGTTAAACGACCTCAATACACGGCGAAAACGCCAGCCCGCCGCACTTTGTTCATCATTTTGCCAACACGCGGGACATCTAGCATCAAGGTGCACGTGTCATGCAAGAAAATGGAGAAAAGCAGTGCATAAGTGAGTCATGCACTACGATGGCACCTAGTGCCATGCAATATTTTTCCTCCTCGATGGCACGTGAATAGGGCACGTACTCAATGGACGAGCACGGGATGGTAGCCATGGACATGATCGACCCTTTTTGGAGATAGTACTAAATACTACTACTACGTATTAACTTTGATGTGTCCCGTCAACTCGCAGAACGACAAGAAGCACACACTGAGACTACCCACAGTGGGAGTAACATCTACACTCTTATACAAAACAGAGTTGGTGATGGTGGTGTGCCTACCATCCTCAATATAGGCCGTCTGATTTATATCTGACGGATAGGAAGGAAACTATGGAAATTTTGCAAAAAGGTACCCACACACCTCTCCACATTTGCAAATAAGGCCTTCCCTCGTTCATCCTTTTCTCTCACAAGATAAACTAGTCATACAAATGCATCTTGATGTTACGTGCAACGCACAGGCATCTTGCTAGTAGGTAGTAACATCACACATGTCTAGATAAAGTAGATGATGTGGCAAGCAATAAATGAAGAAAGAGAGGAAAGGAGTAACATCACACATATCAAGGCAAGATGTGTCTATAGCCTAATAAATGAAGTGTTGCATGTTACCACACATATGTTAACCCCTCAGAGTGTTACTATAGAGGTAGTACTAACATAGACTAGTAACATGAGTAACATGAGCATGTTACTAGTCAATGTTACTACCCATTGTGGCTAGTCTGAGGGGGGTGTCTTCAACAGTGTTCCTCGGCTCGCACCTCTTGCATCACGGTGGTCGAGCTTGGAGTCATTCATCTGGTACACATGGCATCTCAGATATGGACACAAGGTGACGTACACCGTCAAGGTCCATGGTCAAGGGGGTCAGGGCGGACGCGACCTCTCACTGCGTCTGCCATTGAAGCGGCGCGCCGGCCCAGGGCGCCGCCCGCTGCACTCCCAGCTATACCCGCCTCCTCGCCGCATTCAAAAACCTACATTTAAAACTGCGTGGAATGCGAGAAACCAAATCCGGCCACACACGTCCGTTCAGGAGCAGGATGCTGGCCAAGCTCCTCCTTCCACCATTTTGTCCACTCTTTCGGCGGCATCTGACGAGCAGGAAGAGCAGTTCTCTGACATAAAAGCCGTCTGGGTGGCCCGCCGAGCCCGACAGTTACGAGCGAGGCAGCTCGCTTCTCCACCTACCTCGCCTAGCCCGTCGGAGGCAGTTGCGGCACTAAGCCAGTGCATGGTTCCACAGCTGGCCTCTCCAATACAGCTCGAGGAAGAGTGCCGACTTGCTCCACACCGGCTTGTCGGGGAGCACGACGGCATATGCATCGTCGCTGCCCCTGACGCCGTCACGTCATACATTGCCTCTGGTGTCTGCGACTGCGCCATCTGCCGTCGACACACTCGTAGCAGCGACAAGCAGGCAGAGAAAGAAGCCGCCACGGATGTCGACGAGGTGATGCGGCTACACGGATGTCAATGAGGTGACGGGCAGCACGTCCTTGCCCACCGTCATCATCGAGGAGAAGTATAACATGGGAGGCCTCCGCCAATTGTATCCCATGAAGGCCACCGCTGAGGCGACGTCGGCGAATACAGCCAGTGTCTTGCACGATTCTTCTTCTGTCGGATGCTGGAGGAGGACAAAGAGATCGGGTGGCGACCATTTAGATTAGGTATTTTAATTCTACCAGGCTGGTTGTAATGGGAGTATTATAAGTAGTATCATGCATGCCAACTAGTAGTAGGCAAATTTGATGAGGTGGCGTAGAATTAAATGAAGAAAGAGAGAGTTGAGTATCATATTATGATACCGTATGGAATTAAGACCTCTTCCAATGCAAATGTGTTGAGGTGCTAAGTGCATTAAATGGCTTAGCAACTCAAGTCTCCAATGCATAGTAGGTGCTTAGTTTGTTGTTGCTAATCTTGCTTCATTTAATTAGCCATAGACTCAAAACTGTCTTTCCACCGTTTCTTCCTGGGGTCACCAAACTAGTCAATCTCTTCTTAATTAACTTGCCACATCATATTTTATGCCTACGTGGCAGGCTTAGCAGCTATACATGGTGGAGCATGATGACCCACAAGTATAGGGGATCTATCGTAGTCCTTTCGAAAAGTAAGAGTGTCAAACCCAACGAGGAGCAGAAGAAAATGATAAGTGGTTTCCAGCAAGGTATTCTCTGCAAGTACTGAAATAAGTGGTAACAGATAGTTTTGTGATAGGATAGTTTGTAATGAGCAACAAGTAACAAAAGTAAATAAGCTGCAGCAAGGTGGCCCAATCCTTTTTGTAGCAAAGGACAAGCGTGGACAAACTCTTATATGATGTAAAGCGCTCTTGAGGACACATGGGAATATCGTCAAGCTAGTTTTCATCACGTTCATATGATTCGCGTTTGGTACTTTGATAATTTGGTATGTGTGTGGACCGGTGCTTGGGTACTGCCCTTACTTGGACAAGCATCGCACTTATGATTAACCTCTATTGCAAGCATCCGCAACTACAACAAAAGTATTATGGTAAACCTAACCATATCATGAAACATATGGATCCAAATCAGCCCCTTACGAAGCAACACATAAACTAGAGTTTAAGCTTCTGTCACTCTGGCAACCCATCATCTACTTATTACTTCCCAATGCCTTCCTCTAGGCCCAAACAATGGTGAAGTGTCATGTAGTCGACGTTCACATAACACCACTAGAGGAGAGACAACATACATCTCATCAAAATATCGAACGAATACCAAATTCACATGACTACTAATAGCAAGACTTCTCCCATGTCCTCAGGAACAAAAGTAACTACTCACAAAGCATAAACATGTTCATAATCAAAGGGGTATTAATATGCATATAGGATCTGAACATATGATCTTCCACCAATTAAACCAACTAGCATCAACTACAGGGAGTAATTAACACTACTAGCAACCTACTAGCACCAATCCCGGACTTGGAGACAAGAATTGGATACAAGAGATGAACTAGGGTTTTGAAATGAGATGGTGCTGATGAAGATGTTGATGGAGATTGCCCTCTCCCAATGAGAGGAGCGTTGATGATGACGATGGCGATGATTTCCCCCTCCGGGAGGGAAGTTTCCCCGGCAGAACAGCTCCACCAGAGCCCTAGATTGGTTTCGCCAAGGTTCTGCCTCCTGGCGGCGGAGTTTCGTCCGATAAGATGGCTTATGATTTTTTCCCATCGAAAGACTCCATATAGCAGAAGATGGCCACCGGAGGGCCACCAGGGGGCCACGAGGTAGGGGGGCGCGCCCCCACCCTCGTGGGCAGGGTGTGGCCCCCTGGTGAAGTTCTTGCTCTCAGTATTTTTTATATATTTGGAAAACATCTTCCTGAAGTTTCAGGACTTTTGGAGCTATGCAGAATAGGTCTCTAATATTTGCTCCTTTTCCAGCCCAGAATCCTAGCTGCTGGCATTCTCCCTCTTTATGTAAACCTTGTAAAATAAGAGAGAATAGGAATAAGTATTGTGACATAATATGTAATAACAGCCCATAATGCAATAAATATTGATATAAAAGCATGATGCAAAATGGACGTATCAACTCCCCCAAGCTTAGACCTCGCTTGTCCTCAAGCGAAAAGCCAAAATTGAAAAATATGTCCACATGTTTAGAGATAGAGGTGTCGATAAAAATAAAATATGGACATGAGGGCATCATGATCATTCTTAGAACAAAAACTTATATAATTATCTCTAATGCTAGAGTAATAATTCAATCACAATATCATGTATGAATCTTAAACTTCATTGAAAACTAACAAACTATAATCTCAGTCATTGAAGCAATTGCAATTTATCATAACATAGGAAAGAGTCAATGTATAAGAGCTTTTCAGCAAGTCCACATACTCAACTATCATATAATCTTTCACAATTGCTGACACTCACACCATAGTTATGGGTATGGAGTTTTAATCGGACACAGAGAAAGATAGGGGCTTATAGTTTTGCCTCCCAACGTTTTACCTCAAGGGTAATGTCAACAGTAATAGTTCATGAAAACTCACATCCAATTAGCCATATATACCAGGATCTTTCCAACATACTGTGCTTGCCAAAGGATAAAATGTAAAAAGGAAGGGTGAAGATCACCATGACTCTTATACAAGGTAGGAGATAAAAGTAAAAGATAGGCCCTTCGCAGAGGGAAGCAGAGGTTGTCATGCGCTTTTATGGTTGGATGCACAAAATCTTAATGCGAAAGAACATCACTTTATATTGACACTTGTGATATGGACCTTTATTATGCAGTCTGTCGCTTTTATTACTTCTATATCACACGATCGTATAAAGCTTATTTCCTCCACACCAATCAATCATACATATTTAAAGAGCAATGTTTATTGCTTGCACCGATGACAACTTACTTGATGGATCTTACTCAATCCATAGGTAGATATGGTGGACTCTTATGGCAAGACTGGTTTAAGGGTATTTGGAAGCACAAGTAGTATCTCTACTTGGTGCAATGAATTTGGCTAGCATGAGGGGGAAAGGCAAGCTCATCATGTTGGAAGATCCAAGACAATATAATTCATCTCAGATGTAAGAAAACATAACCCATTACGTTGTCTTCCTTGTCCAATGTCAACTCTTTAGCATGTCATATTTTAATGAGTTCTCACAATCATAAAAGATGTCCAAGATAGTATATCTATATGTGAAGACCTCTCTTTCTTTATTACTTCCTTTTAATTGCAATGATGACCAAAACTATGTTTGTAAACCCTCAACAACTTTTATTCATCATACTTTTCTATGTGAGCTCATTACTCTCCATAAGACTCACGTGATCTCTTTGTTTCTTTTTATTTATTTCTCTTTTCTTTTATTCACTTAGGATCATGGAAAAATAATCAAGCCCTTGGCTCAACACTAATCTTTATTATATAGCTCATGGACTCGATTACATAGAAGGATAATAAAGCAAAACTCACAACTAAATCACACTAAGAACTTTTATTCTACTAGATCAAGATATTACCAAAAGGATCGAACTAAGAAAAACGGTAACGATAAAAGTGGGGGTGTACGATACCGGGGCACTCCCCCAAGCTTGGCAGTTGCCAAGTGGAGTGCCCATACCAGATACTCAATTCTTCTTTGTTGGTGGAGATGGTGGTGATTTTATTGATGGCGTAGGCTTCTTCCTTAATTTGCGTTTGAGGACAGAATTTTGGTCCCTTAGGTCCTCGATCTCCTGTTCCAGGCTCAGTATCTTTTTGCATAGTTCCTGCTTGTTTTCCTGCAAGAGGCGAAAAGGGATGAACTCGATCTTAGGTTTCTTTACTCTATCCGGGAGACTTGACTTTTTGAACTCCACATGCATGTCCCCAGGTTGAGGTAGTGGGACTTCATCTTCATCTGAGCTCGTCTCCTCCTTTCCCTTGGGTTCATAGTCTTCTTCTTCTTCCGTAGTCCAACCACAATGCTCCACATCCCCATAGACCTTAGGATCTGCAAGGTAATCCGCCACATAGCTTTCTCCTTCCGAATCCTGGGACGACATGTTGCTCTGTCTGCAGCAGGACATCTCAAAACAAAGGTAAGAGATTTTTGCGTGATACAGGAGTCAAAACCCCCGGGAGATTATATAATGAATTTTTATCGACCAAAATACGTGTCGTGTCCTTCCCGGACTGCTGCTTATTTTTATATTTTTCTAAATATTCCAAAATGGAGAAATATTGCCTTAAAAACTGTTTTGGAGTCGGTTTACTTACCGTAGCACATACCTATTCCTTTTCGGAGTCTAAAACGTTCTGGAAAGTGTCCCTTATGTATTCCTCCAGGGTTATGGTTTCAATAACATTGGTTTCAACATTTATGGGATTACCTGAGATATAGTGTTTGATTCTTTGACCGTTCACCACCTTCGGATTTGTGCCTTCGAAGTTGTTGATTTTTATGGCACCGGAATGGTAGACCTCCTCGATAACGTAAGGACCTTCCTATTTAGAGAGAAGTTTTCCTGCAAAAAATCTTAAACGAGAGTTGTATAGCAATACATAATCACCTACATTAAACTCGCGCTTTTGTATCCTTTTGTCATGCCATTTTTAACTCTTTCTTTAAACAACTTGGCATTTTCGTAGGCTTGGGTTCTCCATTCATCAAGTGAGCTAATATCAAATAACCTCTTCTCACTGGCAAGCTTAAAATCATAATTAAGTTCTTTAATAGCCCAATAAGCCTTCTGTTCTAGCTCGAGAGGTAAGTGACATGCTTTTCCATAGACCATTTTATACGGAGACATACCCATAGGATTTTTATATGCAGTTCTATAGGCCCATAATGCATCATCAAGTTTCTTGGACCAATTCTTTCTAGACCTATTAACAGTCTTTTGCAAAATTAATTTGAGTTCTCTATTACTCAATTCTACTTGACCACTAGACTGAGGGTGATAAGGAGATGC
The DNA here is from genome assembly GCF_056163025.1 of Triticum urartu. Lineage (NCBI taxonomy): Eukaryota > Viridiplantae > Streptophyta > Magnoliopsida > Poales > Poaceae > Triticum > Triticum urartu. Next base: position 364,433,707 of record NC_141874.1, on the reverse strand, counting down.
AATTCTATGTTTAACATCATATTTAGCAAGCATTTTACGGAAAGCACCATGAATAAAATGTGAACCACCATCAGTCATTAAATATCTAGGGACTCCAAATCTTGGAAAAATAACTTCTTTAAGCATTTTAATAGAAGTGTTATGATCAGCACTTGTAGTTGGAATAGCTTCTACCCACTTAGTAACGTAATCAACAGCAATTAGAATATGTGTATAACCATTAGAGGAAGGAAAAGGTCCCATATAGTCAAAGCCCCAAACATCAAATGGTTCAATAACAAGTGAATAATTCATAGGCATTTCTTGACGTCTAATAATATTACCAATTCTTTCACATTCATCACAAGATAAGACAAACTTACGGGCATCCTTGAAGAGAGTAGGCCAATAAAAACCAGATTGTAGTACCTTATGTGTAGTTCTATCTCCAGCATGGTGTCCTCCATAAGCTTCGGAGTGACACTTGTGTAGGATCTGTTCCTGTTCATGCTCAGGTACACAACGTCTAATAACACCATCTACTCCTTTATAAAGATGTGGGTCATCCCAAAAGTAATGCCTCAAATCATAAAAGAACGTTTTCTTTTGCTGGTATGTGAAACTAGGTGGTATAAACTTAGCAACAATGTAATTAGCATAATCAGCATACCATGGAGCAGTAGGATAAGCATTTATGACATTTAGTTGCTCATCAGGAAAGCTATCATCAATAGGTAGTGGGTCATCAAGCACATTTTCTAACCTAGACAAGTTGTCTGCAACGGGGTTCTCAGCTCCTTTTCTATCAACAATATGTAAATCAAATTCTTGTAGCAAGAGAACCCATCTAATAAGTCTAGGTTTAGCATCTTTCTTTTCAATAAGATATTTAATAGCAGCATGATCAGTGTGAATAGTTACTTTAGAATCAACAATATAAGGTCTAAACTTATCACAAGCAAATACAACTTCTAAGTATTCTTTTTCAGTAGTAGCATAATTTCTTTGAGAATTGTCTAGAGTTTTACTAGCATATTGAATAACATTTCATTTCTTATCAACTTTTTGTCCTAGAACAGCAGCTACAGCATAATCACTAGCATCACACATAATTTCAAAGGGCAAATTCCAATCAGGTGGCTGAACAATAGGTGCAGAGATCAATGATTTCTTAAGTATTTCAAATGCTTCTACACAATCATCATCAAAGACAAATGGTATATCTTTTTGTAATAAATTAGTCAGAGGCCGAGAGATTTTTGAGAAATCCTTAATGAACCTCCTATAAAAACCGGCATGACCAAGGAAACTTCTTATACCTTTGATGTCCTTGGGACATGGAATCTTTTCAATAGCATCAACCTTGGCTTTATCAACTTCAATACCTCTTTCAGAAACTTTATGCCCCAAGACAATACCTTCACTAACCATAAAGTGGCACTTTTCCCAATTCAAGACAAGAGTAGTTTCTTCACATCTCTGCAAAACTCGATCAAGGTTGCTCAAGCAATCATCAAAAAAAGATCCATAGGCGGAAAAGTCATCCATGAAAACCTCACAAATCTTTTCACAAAAGTCAGAGAATATAGCCATCATGCATCTTTGAAAGGTAGCAGGTGCATTACATAAACCAAAAGGCATACATCTATAAGCAAAAGTACCAAAAGGGCACGTAAAAGTAGTCTTTGATTGATCTTTGGCTGACACATGTATTTGAGAGAAACCAGAATAACCATCTAGAAAGCAAAAATGTGTATGTTTGGACAATCTTTCTAGCATTTGATCGATAAAAGGTAAGGGGTAATGATCCTTTTTAGTAGCCTTACTTAATTTGCGGAAATCAATTACCATTCTATAACCTGTAATAATTCTTTGAGGAATCAATTCATCTTTATCATTAGGAACAACAGTAATACCTCCCTTCTTAGGGACACAATGGACAGGGCTTACCCACTGACTATCAGCAACGGGATAAATTATACCTGCCTCAAGTAGCTTTAGTATCTCCTTTCTTACCAATTCTTTCATTTTAGGATTCAGCCAGTGTTGATGATCACGAACTGGTTTAGTATCTTCTTCCAAATTAATTTTATGTTGACATAGAGTGGGACTAATGCCCTTAAGATCATCAAGAGTATACCCAATAGCAGCGTGGTGCTTCTTCAGAGTTTTCAATAATCTCTCTTCCTCATGCTCTGAAAGGTTAGCACTAATAATAACAGGATATATTTTTTTCTCATCAAGATAAGCATATTTAAGAGTATCAGGTAACGGTTTAAGCTCAAACACGGGATCACCCTTGGGTGGAGGAGGATCCCCTAGGATTTCAATAGGTAAATTGTTTTTCAGAATAGGTTCCTGTTTAAAGAATACTTCATCAAATTCCCTTCTTTCATTCATAAACATATCATTTTCATGGTGTAGCAAGTATTATTCTAAAGGATCGCTAGGAGGTACGACAATAGAAGCAAGACCGATAATTTCATCCTTACTAGGTAATTCTTCTTCACGGTGTTGTCTACTAAATTTAGAAAAATTAAATTCATGAGTCATATCATCTAAACCGATAGTAACAACATCTCTTTTGCAATCTATGGTAGCATTAACAGTGTTCAAGAAGGGTCTACCAAATATAATGGGACAAAAGCTATCCTGTGGGGAACTAAGAACAAGAAAATCAGCAGGATATTTAGTTTTGCCACACAAGACTTCAACATCTCTAACAATTCCCATCGGTGAAATAGTATCTCTATTGGCAAGTTTAATTGTAACATCAATTTCTTCTAACTCAACAGGTGCAATATCATGCATAATTTCTCTATAAAGGCTAATAGGTATTGCACTAGCACTAGCACCCATATCACATAAGCCATGATAACAATGATATCCTATTTTAAGAGAAATAACAGGCATGCCTACCACATGTCTAGGTTTATCTTTATCACGGGGTTTAGCAATTCTAGTAGTTTCATCACAGAAATAAATAACATGCCCATCAATATTATCAGACAAGAGATCTTTAACGATAGCAATATTAGGTTCAACTTTAACTTGCTCAGGAGGTGTATATGTTTTAATATTGCTTTTACGAACCACAGTTGAAGCTTTAGCATGATCCTTCATCCTAATAGGGAAAGGTGGTTTCTCAACATAAGAAGTAGGAACAATAGGATCATTACAAGTGATAGTCTTTTCTTCAACTTTAATAGGTGCAGCTACTTTTACTTCTATGGGAGGATGATATTTAAACCACTTATCCTTGGGGAGATCAACATAAGCAGCAAAAGATTCACAGAAAGAGGCTACTATCTCAGAGTCAAGTCCATATTTAGTGCTAAATTTATGGAAAATATCAATATCCATAAAAGATTTAACATAATCAAAACTAGGTGTCATACCTGACTCCTTACCATTGTCGAGGTCCCAATCTTCAGAGTTGCGCCAGCACAAGAAGTATCAAGCATGGTGCGACTGTTACCAGAAAGCCGAGCATATTTTTTTGAATAATCATTTCTCTTGAGAGCTCATGATTGGGGCATGAATATAACATTGATTTAAGCCTCCCCGAGCTTGAGCGATGCTTTCCCTTCGCGAGGACAAAAATTATATATATAATTACGATCACGATGAACAAGATGCATAGGATAGAACTTCTGATGAAATTCCAATTTCAATCATTTGTAATTCCAAGACCTCATATCATCACATAGCCTATACCATGTCGATGCATCTCCCCTCAAAGATAAAGGGAAGACCTTCTTCTTAACAACATCTCTGGGTACACCTGCAAGCTTAAATAATCCACAAACTTCATCCACATATATCAGATGTTCATCAGGATGTTTTGTTCCATCTCCTAAAAAAGGATTAGCTAGCAGTTTTTCTATCATACCCGAAGGAACTTCAAAGCAAGCATTTTAATTTTCATTTTCATTTTCAGTAGGTTCAGTAGGTTGAGGAGCAACTCTTTGCTCTACTGGTCGGGGTGAAGATACCCCGAACAAGCCCCTCAGAGGATTACTTTCCATGGTAACAAGTGACAGTAAATTTCAGCACACTATATAAATTTTTCCTTACCAAATTCCACCTACCAAAGGAGCTTCACTCCCCGGCAACGGCGCCAGAAAAGAGTCTTGATGACCCACAAGTATAGGGGATCTATCGTAGTCCTTTCGATAAGTAATAATGTCAAACCCAACGAGGAGCAGAAGGAAATGATAAGCGGTTTCCAGCAAGGTATTCTCTGCAAGTACTGAAATAAGTGGTAACAGATAGTTTTGTGATAGGATAGTTTGTAACGAGCAACAAGTAACAAAAGTAAATAAGGTGCAGCAAGGTGGCCCAATCCTTTTTGTAGCAAAGGACAAGCCTGGACAAACTCTTATATGATGTAAAGCGCTCCCGAGGACACATGGGAATATCGTCAAGATAGTTTTCATCACGTTCATATGATTCGCGTTCGGTACTTTGATAATTTGGTATGTGGGTGGACCGGTGCTTGGGTACTGCCCTTACTTGGACAAGCATCCCACTTATGATTAACCTCTATTTCAAGCATCCGCAACTACAACAAAAGTATTAAGGTAAACCTAACCATAGCATGAAACATATGGATCCAAATCAGCCCCTTACGAAGCAACGCATAAACTAGGGTTTAAGCTTCTGTCTGTTGGGTAACGTAGCATAAATTCAAAATTTTCCTACGTGCCACCAAGATCTATCTATGGAGTCATCTAGCAACGAGGGAGGAGTGGATCTACATACCCTTGTAGATCGCGCGCGGAAGCGTTCAAGAGAACGGGGTTGATGGAGTCGTACTCGTCGTGATCCAAATCACCGATGATCCTAGCGCCGAACGGACGGCACCTCCGCGTTCAACACACGTATGGAGCAGCGACGTCTCTTCCTTCTTGATCCAGCAAGGGGGGAGGAGAGGTTGATGGAGATCCAACAGCACGACGGCGTGGTGGTGGAAGTAGCGGGATTCCAACAGGGCTTCGCCAAGCGCTGTGGGAGGAGGGAGATGTGTCATGGGAGGGAGAGGGAGGCGCCAGGGCTTGGGTTGGGCTGCCCTCCCTTCCCCCCACTATATATAGGGCCAAGGGAGAGGGGGAGGCGCAGCCTTGGCCCTTCCTCCAAGGAAGGGTGCGGCCAGGGGAGGAGTCCCTCCTCCCCAAGGCACCTCGGAGGTGCCTTCCCCCTTTAGGACTCTTCCTTTCCCTCTTCTCTTGGCGCATGGGCCTCTTGGGGCTAGTGCCCTTGGCCCATATAGGACAAGGCGCACCCTCTACAGCCCATGTGGCCCCCCGGGGCAGGTGGCCCCACCTGGTGGACCCCCGGGACCCTTCCGGTGGTCCCGGTACAATACCGGTGACCCCGAAACTTGTCCCGATTGCGTGATAGCACTTCCTATATATAATTCTTTACCTCCGGACCATTCCGGAACTCCTCGTGATGTCCAGGATCTCATCCGGGACTCCGAACAACTTTCGGGTTACCGCATACTAATATCTCTATAACCCTAGCGTCACCGAACCTTAAGTGTGTAGACCCTACGGGTTCGGGAGACATGCAGACATGACCGAGATGACTCTCCGGTCAATAACCAACAGCGGGATCTGGATACCCATGTTGGCTCCCACATGTTCGACGATGATCTCATCGGATGAACCACGATGTCAAGGACTTAATCAATCCCGTATACAATTCCCTTTGTCTATCGGTACGACACTTGCCCGAGATTCGATCATCGGTATCCCGATACCTTGTTCAATCTCGTTACCGGCAAGTCTCTTTACTCGTTCCGTAACACATCATCCCGTGATCAACTCCTTGATCACATTGTGCACATTATGATGATGTCCTACCGAGTGGGCCCAGAGATACCTCTCCGTTTACACGGAGTGACAAATCCCAGTCTCGATTCGTGCCAACCCAACAGACACTTTCGGAGATACCTGTAGTGTACCTTTATAGCCTCCCAGTTACGTTGTGATGTTTGGCACACCCAAAGCACTCCTACGGTATCCGGGAGTTGCACAATCTCATGGTCTAAGGAAATGGTACTTGACATTAGAAAAGCTTTAGCATACGAACTACATGATCTTGTGCTAGGCTTAGGATTGGGTCTTTGTCCATCACATCATTCTCCTAATGATGTGATCCCGTTATCAATGACATCCAATGTCCATGGTCAGGAAACCGTAACCATCTATTGATCAACGAGCTAGTCAACTAGAGGCTTACTAGGGACATGGTGTTGTCTATGTATCCACACATGTATCTGAGTTTCCTATCAATACAATTCTAGCATGGATAATAAACGATTATCATGAACAAGGAAATATAATAATAACTAATTTATTATTGCCTCTAGGGCATATTTCCAACAGTCTCCCACTTGCACGAGAGTCAATAATCCAGTTCACATCGATATGTGATTAACACTCAAGGTCACGTCCCCATGTGACTAACACCCAAAGAGTTTACTAGAGTCAATAATCTAGTTCACATTACCATGTGATTAACACTCGATGAGTTCTGGGTTTGAACATGTTATGCTTGTGAGAGATGTTATAGTCAACGGGTCTGAATCTTTCAGATCCGTATGTACTTCACAAATCTCTATGTCATCTTGTAGATGCAGCTACTATGCTATATTTGGAGCTATTCCAAATAACTGTTCTACTATACGAATCCAGTCTACTACTCAGAATAATCTGGATTAGTGTCAAAGTTTGCATCGGCGTAACCCTTTACGAAGAACTCTTTTACCACCTCCATAATCGAGAAAATTCCTTAGTCCACTAGTTACTACGGATAACTTTAACCGCTGTCCTGTGGTCCATTCTTGGATCACTCTTGTACCCCTTGACTAACTCATGGCAAGGCACACTTCAGGTGCAGTACACAGCATAGCATACTGTAGAGAGCCTATGATAAAAGCATAGGGGACGACCTTCGTCCTTCCTATTTCTTCTGCCGTGGTCGAGCTTTAAGTCTTAACTTCATACCTTACAACTCAGGCAAGAACTCCTTCTTTGACTGATCCATCTTGAACACCTTCAAGATCATGTCAAGGTATGTGCTTATTTGAAAGTACCATTAAGCGTTTTGATCTATCCTTATAGATCTTGATGCTCGATTTTCAAGTAGCTTAATCCAGGCTTTCCATTGAAAAACACTTTCCAAATAACCCTATATGCTTTCCAGAAATTCTACGTCATTTCTGATTAACAACATGTCAACAACATATATTCATCAGAAATTCTATAGTGCTCCCACTCACTTCTTTGGAAATACAAGTTTCTCATAAACTTTGTATAAACCCAAAATCTTTGATCATCATCAAAGCATACATTCCAACTCCAAGATGCTTACTCCAGTCCCTAGAAGGATTGCTGGAGCTTTGCATACTTATTAGCATCTTTCAGGATTGACAAAACCTTCCGGTTGTATCACATACAACCTTTCCTCAAGAAAATCGTCGAGGAAACAATTTTTTGACATCCTATCTGCAAGATTTCATAAATAATGCAGTAATCGCTAATATAATTCCAACAGACTCTTAGCATCGCTACGAGTGAGAAAGTCTCATCGTAGTCAACTCCTTGAACTTGTCGAAAAACATCTTAACGACAAGTCGAGCTTTTTAATGGTGACATTTACCATCATTGTCCGTCTTCCTTTTAAAATCCATCTGTACTCAATAGCCTCACGACCATCGAGCTGTTCTGTCAAAGTCTACACTTTGTTTCCATCCATGGATCCTCTCTCGGATTTTATGGCCTCGAGCCATTTATCGGAATCCAGGCCCACCATCGCCTCTCCATAGCTTGTAGGTTCATTGTTGTCTAGCAACATGACTTCCAAGACAGGATTACATACCACTCTGAAGTAGTACGCATCCTTGTCATCCCACGAGGTTTGGTAGTGACTTGATCTGAAGTTTCATGATCACTATCATAAGCTTCCACTTCAATTGGTGTAGGTGCCACAGGAACAACTCCTTGTGCCCTGCCACATGCTAGTCGAAGAGATGGTTCAATAACCTCATCAAGTCTCCACCATCCTCCCACTCAATTCTTTCGAGAGAAACTTTTCCTCGAGAAAGAACCCGATTCTAGAAACAATCCCTTATTGCTTTCGAATCTGAGACAGGAGGTATACCCAACTGTTTTGGGTGTCCTATGAAGATGCATTTATCCGCTTTGGGTTCGAGCTTATCAGCCTGAAACTTTTTCACATAAGTGTCGCAGCCCCAAACTTTTAAGAAATGACAGCTTAGGTTTCCCTAAACCATAGTTCATACGGTGTCATCTCATCGGAATTACGTGGTGCCCTATTTAAAGTGAATGTGGTTGTCTTTAATGCCTAACCCATAAACTATTGTGGTAATTCGATAAGAGACATCATTGTATGCATCATATCCAATAGGGTGCAGTTATGATGTTCGGACATCACACTACGGTGTTCCGGGCTGTATTAGTTGTGAAACAATTTCCACAATGTCTTAATTCTGTGCCAAACTCGTAATTCAGATATTCATCTCTATGATCATATCATAGATCTTTTATCCTCTTGTCACGACGATCTTTCAACTTCACCCTGAAATTACTTGAACCTTTCAATAATTCAGACTCGTGATTCATCAAGTAAATGTACTCAACATCTACTCAAACCATCTGTGAAGTAAGAACATAACGATATCCACTACATGCCTCAGCACTCATTGGATTGCACACATCAAAATGTATTACTTCCAACAAGTTGCTTTCTAGTTCCATTTTACTGAAAAACGAGGCTTTCAGTCATCTTGCCCATGTGGTATGATTTGCATGTCTCAAGTGATTCAAAATCAAGTGAGTCCAAACAGTCCATTTGCATGGAGTTTCTTCATGCATATACACCAATAGACATGGTTCGCATGTCTCAAACCTTTCAAAAACGAGTGAGCCCAAAGATCCATCAATATGGAGCTTCTTCATGCGTTTTATACCGATATGACTTAAGTGGCAGTGACACAAGTAGGTGGTACTATCATTACTATCTTTTGGCATGAACATGTGTATCACTACGATCGAGATTCAATAAACCATTCATTTCAGGTGTAAGACCATTTGAAGGTATTATTCAAATAAACAGAGTAACCATTATTCTCTTTAAATGAATAACCGTATTGCGATAGACATAATCCAATCATGTCTATGCTCAACGCAAACACCAAATAACAATTATTTAGGTTTTAATACCAATCTCGATGGTAGAGGGAGCGTGCGATGCTTGATCATATCAACCCTGGAAACACTTCCAACACATATCGTCAGCTCACCTTTAGCTAGTCTCCGTTTATTCCGTAGCCTTTTGTTTGGAGTTACTAACACTTAGCAACCGAACCGGTATCTAATACCCTGGTGCTACTAGGAGTACTAGTAAAGTACACATCAACACAATGTATATCCAATATACTTCTATCGACCTTGCCAGCCTTCTCATCTACCAAGTATCTAGGGTAATTCTGCTCCAGTGGCTGTTCCCCTTATTACAGAAGCACTCAGTCTCGGGTTTGGGTTCAACCTTGGGTTTCTTCACTAGAGCAGCAGCTGAATTGCCGTTTCATGAAGTATCCCTTTGTTCCCTTGCCCTTCTCGAAACTAGTGGTTTCACCAACCATCAACAATTGATGCTCCTTCTTGATTTCTACTTTCGCGGTGTCAAACATCGCGAATATCTCAAGGATAATCATATATGTCCCTGATATATCATAGTTCATCACGAAGCTCTAGCAGCTTGGTGGTAATGACTTCGGAGAACCATCACTATTTCATCTAGAAGATCAACTCCCACTCGATTCAAGCGATTGTTGTACTTAGACAATCTGAGCACAAGCTCAACAATTGAGCTTTTCTCCCTTAGTTTGTAGGCTAAGAAAATCATCGGAGGTCTTATACCTCTTGACGTGGGCACGAGCCTGAAATCCCAATTTCAGCCCTCGAAACATCTCATATGTTTCGCGACGTTTCAAAACGTCTTCGGTGCCTCAACTATAAGCCGTTTAACTGAACTATCACGTAGTTATCAAAATGTGTATGTCAGATGTTCGCAACATCCATAGACAACGTTCGAGGTTCAGAACACTGAGCGGTGCATTAAGGACATAAGCCTTCTATGAAGCAATGAGGACAAACCTCAGTTTACGGACCTAGTCCGCATAATTACTACTATCAACTTTCAACTAAATTTTCTCTAGGAACATATCTAAACAGTAGAACTGAAGCGCGAGCTACAACATAATTTGCGAAGACCTTTTGACTATGTTCAGGATAATTAAGTTCATCTTATGAACTCCCACTTAGATAGACATCCCTCTAGTCATCTAAGTGATTACATGATCCGAGTCAACTACGACGTGTCCGATCATCACGTGAGACGGACTAGTCAACATCGGTGAACATCTTCATGTTGATCGTATCTACCATACGACTCATGCTCGACCTTTCGGTCTCTTGTGTTTCGAGGCCATGTCTGTACATGCTAGGCTCGTCAAGTCAACCTAAGTGTTTCGCGTGTGTAAATCTGGCTTACACCCGTTGTATGTGAACATAAGAATCTATCACACCCGATCATCACGTGGTGCTTCGAAACGACGAACTTTTGCAACGGTGCACAGTTAGGGGGAACGCCTTCTTGAAATTTTAGTGAGGGATCATCTTATTTACTACCGTCGTTCTAAGCAAATAAGATGTATAAACATGATAAACATCACATGCAATCAAATAGTGACATGATATGGCCAATATCATATTGCTCCTTTTGATCTCCATCTTCGGGGCTCCATGATCATCATCGTCACCGGCATGACACCATGATCTCCATCATCATGATCTCCATCATCGTGTCTTCATGAAGTTGTCTCGCCAACTATTACTTCTACTACTATGGCTAACAGTTAGCAATGAAGTAAAGTAATTACATGACGTTTATGTTGACACACAGGTCATAAATAAATTAAGACAACTCCTATGGCTCCTGCCGGTTGTCATACTCATCGACATGCAAGTCGTGATTCCTATTACAAGAACATGATCAATCTCATACATCACATATATCATTCATCACATCCTTTTGGCCATATCACATCACATAGCATACCCTGCAAGAACAAGTTAGACGTCCTCTAATTGTTGTTTGCATGTTTTACGTGGCTGCTATGGGTTTCTAGCAAGAACGTTTCTTACCTACGCAAAACCACAACGTGATATGCCAATTGCTATTTACCCTTCATAAGGACCCTTTTCATCGAATCCGATCCGACTGAAGTGGGAGAGACAGACACCCGCTAGCCACCTTATGCAACTAGTGCATGTCAGTCGGTGGAACCAGTCTCACGTAAGAGTACGTGTAAGGTCGGTCCGGGCCGCTTCATCCCATGATGCCGCCGAATCAAGATAAGACTAGTAACGGCAAGCATATTGAACAAAATCAACGCCCACAACTACTTTGTGTTCTACTCGTGCATAGAAACTATGCATAGACCTAGCTCATGATGCCACTGTTGGGTAACGTAGCATAAATTCAAAAATTTCCTACGTGTCACCAAGATCTATCTATGGAGTCATCTAGCAACGAGGGAGGAGTGGATCTACATACCCTTGTAGATCGCGCGCGGAAGCGTTCAAGAGAACGGGGTTGATGGAGTCGTACTCGTCGTGATCCAAATCACCGATGATCCTAGCGCCGAACGGACGGCACCTCCGTGTTCAACACACGTACGGAGCAGCGACGTCTCCTCCTTCTTGATCCAGCAAGGGGGGAGGAGAGGTTGATGGAGATCCAACAGCACGATGGCGTGGTGGTGGAAGTAGCGGGATTCCAACAGGGATTCCCAAGCGCTGTGGCAGGAGGGAGATGTGTCATGGGAGGGAGAGGGAGGCGCCAGGGCTTGGGTTGGGCTGCCCTCCCTTCCCCCCACTATATATAGGGCCAAGGGAGAGGGGGGAGGTGCAGCCTTGGCCCTTCCTCCAAGGAAGGGTGCGGCCAGGGGAGGAGTCCCTCCTCCCCAAGGCACCTCGGAGGTGCCTTCCCCCTTTAGGACTCTTCCTTTCCCTCTTCTCTTGGCGCATGGGCCTCTTGGGGCTGGTGCCCTTGGCCCATATAGGCCAAGGCGCACCCCCTACAGCCCATGTGCCCCCCCGGGGCAGGTGGCCCCACCCGGTGGACCCCCGGGACCCTTCCGGTGGTCCCGGTACAATACCGGTGACCCCGAAACTTGTCCCGATTGCGCGATAGCACTTCCTATATATAATTCTTTACCTCCGGACCATTCCGGAACTCCTCATGATGTCCGGGATCTCATCCGGGACTCCGAACAACTTTCGGGTTACCGCATACTAATATCTCTATAACCCTAGCGTCACCGAACCTTAAGTGTGTAGACCCTACGGGTTCGGGAGACATGCAGACATGACCGAGATGACTCTCCGGTCAATAACCAACAGCGGGATCTGGATACCCATGTTGGCTCCCACATGTTCCACGATGATCTCATCGGATGAACCACGATGTCAAGGACTTAATCAATCCCGTATACAATTCCCTTTGTCTATCGGTACGACACTTGCCCGAGATTCGATCGTCGGTATCCCGATACCTTGTTCAATCTCGTTACCGGCAAGTCTCTTTACTCGTTCCGTAACACATCATCCCGTGATCAACTCCTTGATCACATTGTGCACATTATGATGATGTCCTACCGAGTGGGCCCAGAGATACCTCTTCGTTTACACGGAGTGACAAATCCCAGTCTCGATTCGTGCCAACCCAACAGACACTTTCGGAGATACCTGTAGTGTACCTTTATAGCCACCCAGTTACGTTGTGACGTTTGACACACCCAAAGCACTCCTACGGTATCCGGGAGTTGCACAATCTCATGGTCTAAGGAAATGATACTTGACATTAGAAAAGCTTTAGCATACGAACTACATGATCTTGTGCTAGGCTTAGGATTGGGTCTTTGTCCATCACATCATTCTCCTAATGATGTGATCCCGTTATCAATGACATCCAATGTCCAAGGTCAGGAAACCGTAACCATCTATTGATCAACGAGCTAGTCAACTAGAGGCTTACTAGGGACATGGTGTTGTCTATGTATCCACACATGTATCTGAGTTTCCTATCAATACAATTCTAGCATGGATAATAAACGATTATCATGAACAAGGAAATATAATAATAACTAATTTATTATTGCCTCTAGGGCATATTTCCAACACTGTCACTCTAGCAACCCATCATCTACTTATTACTTCCCAATGCCTTCCTCTAGGCCCAAATAATGGTGAAGTGTCATGTAGTCGACGTTCACATAACACCACTAGAGGAGAGACAACATACATGTCATCAAAATATCTAATGAATACCAAATTCACATGACTACTAATAGAAAGACTTCTCCCATGTCCTCAGGAACAAAAGTAACTACTCACAAAGCATAAAGATGTTCATAATCAGAGGGGTATTAATATGCATATAGGATCTGAACATATGATCTTCCGCCAATTAAACCAACTAGCATCAACTACAAGGAGTAATTAACACTACTAGCAACCTACTAGCACCAATCCCGGACTTGGAGACAAGAATTGGATACAAGAGATGAACTAGGGTTTTGAGATGAGATGGTGCTGATGAAGATGTTGATGGAGATTGCCCTCTCCCGATGAGAGGAGCGTTGGTGATGACGATGGCGATGATTTCCCCCTCCGGGAGGGAAGTTTCCCCGGCAGAACAGCTCCGCCAGAGCCCTAGATTGGTTCCGCCAAGGTTCCGCCTCGTGGCGGCGGAGTTTCATCCGAGAAGATGGCTTATGATTTTTTCCCATCGAAAGACTCCATATAGCAGAAGATGGCTACCGGAGGGCCTCCAGGGGCCCACGAGGTAGGGGGCGCGCCCAGGGGGGTAGGGCGCGCCCCACCCTCATGGGCAGGGTGTGGCCCCCCCGGTAAAGTCCTTCTTCTTAGTATTTTTTTATATATTTGGAAAACATCTTCCGTGAAGTTTCAGGACTTTTGGAGCTATGCAGAATAGGTATCTAATATTTGCTCCTTTTCCAGCCCAGAATCCCAGCTGTCGGCATTCTCCCTCTTTATGTAAACCTTGTAAAATAAAAGAGAATAGGCATAAGTACTGTGACATAATGTGTAATAACAGCCCATAATGCAATAAATATTGATATAAAAGCATGATGCAAAATGGACGTATCAGAGCACTGGGAGAGGCCAAGGCTGGTCATAGTGGGGAGTAACTTATAGTACTGCCCCTCCCAATGCTCCACCTTGTACAGGTGCTAAGGCTGCCATGTAGGCAAAAAATCTAATGTAGCAAGGTAATTAAGAGGAGAGAGATGAGTGTGGTGACCCCTAAATATAAGTCTTTCTAGAGATTTCACTACGGACTACATACAGATGTATATAGACATAGTTTAGAGTGTAGGTTCACTCATTTTGCTCCATATGTAGTCTCTTATTGCAATATCTAAAAAGACTTATATTTAGGAATAGAGGGAGTAGTGAGTATGGGAGCACATGATGTTTCCCCGTCCAGACCAATCCCAAGTTGGCTTCTCACCTTCTTGGCCCAACAAAACCCACCCCTCCCGTGCGCGCTTCCCACCGGCACCAGATGAGCCCGCCGCTCCACATTGATGGCAAGTCAGGGCGACGCGACCTCTCACCGCTTCCGCCGTTGAAGCGGCGCGCCGACCGAGGGCACCGCCTGCTGCACGCCCGGCATTTCAGACTACACAGTGGAGAGTAACTTTAGAGCAAGTACTACAATTAGATGACATAAGGATTTAAATATAGTATTTGTGCTCAGTTGAAGGAGAGAGAAGAGGAGAGAGAAGAGAAGCGGGTTGTAAACTTGTAGTCGGTTGTAGCAGGAGCTCCAACATAATTTGTGAGACAAAAGGTGGGGCCATTATTAATGATATAGTATTATACTGAAGGGACTAACTATTGTACTAGCAGGCTCTTAGGTAGGTTCTAGATGATGTGTCAACTTCATATAGCCGGATGTTGGCTATACTATAACCATTCTCTAAGTGTTGTGTGAGTGGGACTAAAGTTTAGTCCCATACTGCTAGGTGAGTGTGAGTTGCACCACTTTATAATGTGACCTATTCTAGCATTTGCATGAGCATGATAATAGGAAACCTACATGCGCGCTCTTTAGGAATGAGCCTGTCCAAGGACAAAAGCTATCCATGTGGTCTATATTTTTGTTGGTCGGAAAATTTATTAAGTCATTAGTTAATAATTAACGGACGCCTTAATTACTCAGCCATTTCTCATTCTTTTGGATAGTGGGACTATTATTGACTTGGACGCGGGGTTTGGGCCAAAGGCCTACTATTATACTTGGTCTTTACTTGCATGACCGACCTGGCAGGCTGTACCCTAGCTGCCGCTATATCATATGGTTTCGCACCGTTCCAGATCTTAGTGCTGCCACGCAATTCTTCTCCAGCCCTCCTTCCGATGTGCACCGCAAGAAGGGACAACAGTACTCCGAACCCCGCCTTTCATGATCCTGTACAGGATAGGGGCGATCAGGTTTTTGGGGAGCACACTCCTGTGACTGCTGCCAGCGACGACTTCCTCGACGACAGCCTTCTTCCCCGACCTTGGTAACCTCTTCATCATCGACATGAGTGACAACATCAACCATAGTGGTTCTGCTCCCGCTGTACATTATGTGATCTTTGCAATTGTTGTCATGATCTATTTACTGTTGGTTCAGATTAAATCTCATAGTAAATTGCTCATATATTCAACAATCCAATCCAAAAACCTGATTATAGGCAATTTACTCCGAGTGGTTTTGCTGCACTTTTGAAGCCGCCTACTTTTAAGGGGGTGCAATATAAAAGGTGGCGCACAAGAGCAGTATATTGGTTTCAGATCATGTACTGCTATGATGCCACTAAGGGTAAGCCTGGGGGCGATCTTAATCCTACACAACATGAAGCTTTTGAGAACATGGATACCCTCTTCAAATCCGCCCTGCTTAGTGTTCTTGACGATTCCATTGTGGATTCATATATGTCGTTTGACAGCGGCAAAGACATGTGGGCTGCACTCGAGGCCACGTTTGGGGCCTCGGGTGCTGGCAACGAGTTGTACGTCATGGAGCAATTCTGTGACTACAAGATGACTGATGAGTGCTCTATTGTTCAGTGGACTCATGAGATACAATCACTCGCTAAGGAACTTGAGTACTTTAAGTGTGTGTTGCCGGACAAATTTGTTGCTAGGACCATCATTGCCAAGCTTCCACCTTCGTGGAACGATTTTGCTACTTCTCTGAAAAATAAGATACATGAGTTTTCCGTTTTGGATCTCATTAGCACTCTTGAATTTGAAGAGAAGGCGAGAGCAAAAGACACACGTGCTCGGGTCGCTGAGGGAGCTTCTAGTGCCCACATGGTACACGAGAAGAACTTCCAGCCCAACCAGCCCCAAAACAACAAGAACAAATCTCAGGGGAAAGGAAAGTTTGATGCAAAGAACAAGTCATCACATTCTACCAACTTCAAGAAGAATTCTCATAACGGGAAGGGATACAAACCTCAATTTTGGTAGCACCGCACAAAATTTATATGGCTGCATCTACCTGCTGTCGGCTAACCTCATGTTGCTCCAGGTATTCCTACATTCGTAACTAGGTACAATGACCACCACAAGATGAAATAAGCTTATTCGTATGTTGACTTGCTGATTGCAGTGCGGAACGATCCTGTCATGTGTGGAGTAGCAAACAAGCAGTGCAGCCGAAGGTGGAAATCAACCAAGGACTTATGAAATTATATATAATCTTCCTCAAGCAGGTCAGTATCCCCTTTGTCCAGATGATCGTGTTTTGTCATGCCGAGCTATTGATACGTGCTACTGCTTTGCAACACCGTTTAAGTATAGCTATTGTTTTCCTTTCTTTTTAGATTTAGGACAATGAAGATGATTTTAGGGGAACTGCACAATATGGACTCATGTTGTGTCTTCTCTATTACCTCATGTGTTTGCTGCAAATGTATCAACATCAATTACAAGATGAGGCAGCTAGCTAGCCGTGGAGTTGCCAACATGCTCAAAGTGCTCGCAACATTGAGAAGAAACAAGCATGCCCAGGAAATTAATGCGTGCGCAGAGAGGCCCTTTGCTCAGAGAAGCATCGACCGATTTTCTTTATTTCCACACCTCCTCATAGCTTTGTATTGGTTATAGTATGGTGAATAATTGAGATGCATAAACATGCTAAACTTTTGTTCTTATGAATGTTAGTATGCATACCGTATCTTCTGAAGCTTAGTTTAATGTGAATGTTGAATAGCCTGTGAACCTTTACAATCTAGTAAGTATATTGTAGGCCTGTTTTTGACACCTGACTTTGCCGCGCTACGCGACTAGTGTGAGTGTCTGCATCCACTACCGCATCCTCTAATTTGGTGGATGCCAAGTTGAAAAAGGTTACCGATGAGTAGCCATAAGCTGGAGGCGTCTATTTTTTTCTTTCAAATGGGCAATAAGCTGGAGAGTGTCTCGGGCTGCCTCTAGTGTTAAGGCCCTCCAGTACGAAACATGGGCAGCCAACTGGGCCGATACAAAAGCATATCCATCTTAAAGCCCATTTGTTTTTGTTTTTTGCGAGGAGAAGCCCATGTTTCTTGAAGAGGGGGCGATCCCAGAAAAACCATACTTCCTCCTCGCTTCCACTTATACTACAGCTCGCCGGACTCTCCCACTTCTGTCACCCCCAATTCCCCCCGCTCCCCATCTTCCTCACTCGTCTAGAAAACCCCCGCTCACCTTCTTCCTCACTCGTATAGAAATCTCCTGCTCCTCTTCTTCCACTCCTACAGAAAACCACAACCCTCCTTCTTCCCCACTCGCACTGCCACTAGGTTCGTCTCTGGCTACTCTGCTCAAATCCGTGAGCTCGGCACGATGCCCACAATGAAAATGGATTCGGATGGCCCCAGCGCCAAGAAGATGAGGCTCCCGCCAGCGGCGACGCCGGTTGTAGATCCCGCACCCGGCAGCGCGGGGAGAAGCGGCGAGCCCCCCCCCCCCACCCGGATCAGAGGAACCGGTAGAATCTCCGGTTGACCACATCAGCGATCTCCCGGACGTCATCCTTGAGGAGATCATCTCGCTTCTCCCCACCAAGGATTGCTGCCGCACACAAGTCTTCTCAACTCGGTGGCACCCTCTATGACGCACCACACCCCTCAATCTCGACTATCATCAGATATCTGTCCTTCCTGAATTTGATCTCCTCAAAGTCATCGTCTCCTCTCACAGTAGGGCCCCGTTCAACGCCTCTGCATCTTGACATGCTACCTGCTGTCCATACCCGGCACGGTGGACGCTTGGCTGACATCCCCTGAATTCGGAAAACTCCAGCAGTTTGAGTTCTACCATTACCACGAAAGTTTCATACCATGAACACGCCAAGAATTCATGCCCACACCACCATTGTCCATCTCGCAGTTTTCCTCCTCTCTCCACACCGCCACCTTCGCCCGGTGCCATCTACCAGACGATCTGGTACAAATGCTTTGACTCCCACTGCTAAAAAAACTTTCGCTTGTGGTGGTTTATCTATCGGAGGCCTCACTGCACAGCATCATCCACTCCAATTGCCCTGCCCTGGAGAGCTTGCTGATTGTTTTGGGAATAGAAATCCCTATCAGTTGTCTCCAAATAAAGTCGCCTCACCTTAAAAGCATTGGAATTTGTTTTGAAGGATAACAGCTCATCATCGAAGATGCCCCTTCACTTCAAAGGTTGCTCCTTGATAATTGTTATAGACCTTCGCAAATAACTGTCATCTCTGCACCCAAACTGGAGACCTTGGGTGTAATTCGTGATCCGTTTAATGATCATAGGAAGTTGGTGTTCGGCTCCTCACCTTTTCAGGTACCGTATATTATCATCTACACATTTGTAATCATAAGCTGCATTTTGCATCTGTGCGCATAAGTTTTATACCATCTTGGAGTACACTTTGGGTACTAATATTATGTTATATGCTCAATGAAGAGTTCGTCCATGGATAGCCTATCAATGCTGCTGGATTCTGTCAAGATCTTATATATCGGAATGTCTAGTTTTGATCTAAACATAATTATTGGCTTGCTGCGATGCTTTCAATCTCTGAAGAATTTATATATAGAGGTGATGATTTCATGCACATTGAAAGCACGTATATATTGTACTAGAATTAACCGTTCAGCTGTTGCTCTTTCGACATACTCTTTTTTCAGACCTTAACTGTTTTCAATCTACATGTCTACTTAGATACTGCGACCACATGGAGAAAAACTATAACCAATCGGTGGCGTAATAAGCACCAGGATTTTCTCAGTTCTCATGACATTCGTTTGAGGACAATAACGATGGAAGGATATGCATCCAACTAGGCAAATAGAAGCTTTGTCACATTCTTCCTGTTGAATGCGAGGTTACTATTGTCCATGAGGCTTAAGTTTTACCGCAAGAGATTTCTCATGGAAGGACACGTTGAACAACAAAAAAGAAGTTTCAGGTGGACAAATGGGCTTCTAAACGTGCTCGGCTTCTATTTACAACAAGTTGTAGTCATCCTAAAATAATATATTTTGCAGAGGATGTTGATTTTATGGATCCGACTGATCCATTTGTTTGTGACTACGAAAAAGAGTGGTTGGGTTAGATGTTACTGCCATGTTCAATCTGGGTTTTGACTAAAAAATTTATGAACAATTAATCCTTGGGCTTTTTGTACCGTTTGTAAGCTTGAGTTGCATGTTGTTGCCCTCGTACTCCCCTCCACCTGCCACTACACTGTCGCATCTTCCACGGCTACTGTTCGTTCTCGTCCAAGGCGTCGCCGTCGTTCTCTACCTTGGTTCGCTTGTTGTGCCCACCGCCGTCTGACGTTGTCAACATGGTCAACAACCAAGAGGAATCAGGAGATGACTGTATGTGGAGAGGCTAACAGTAGGGACCCACCAGGGTCATTGCATTACGCTAGCAGGTGCCTCGTTATTACAAGCCAAAAAAACTTCCTCCTAATTGTTTGACAACTAGGTCCCACGCCATTGTCAATGTAATCAATAAAAGAGAAAATTACACAACGAGCGGATAACACCAGGGACCCAGCAGCTCGCCCAGTTGTTTTTTAGTTTCAGAGACGGAGCTCAACTGCATGCTGTGCGGGGGCTGTGGCCCGTCTAGCCCACGCTTACGCTTTTATTTAAGCACATGACGAGCCCAGTTGATATCTTTTTTCTTTCTAAAAATGTCTAGCCCAGTTCTTTTTTTTGGAGAATATCAAAACTGAGGCCTGCTTGCTTTTCTCAGCCCTGCTAGGCTGCAAATCTTTCAAGATGAGGAGGGATGTTAGTAGTAAGAAATGGGCTGTAAATTTTTAAACCAAAGCCAACCGACAATTACATTAAAATATCATTTTTTTCTAGATTTCTCTACTCTCTACTCTTATAAAAACCAAAGCCAACCGGCAATTACATTAAAATACCATCTTTTCTCCCACAAGATAAACTACTCATACAAATGCATCTTCATGTTCCGTGCAACACACGGGCATCTTGCTAGTTAAGATTTTAAATTTCATTCATTTTTTGCAGAGAATTGTTTTTTGAATTTTATTTTGATATAATTTTTTAAAAAATATTTTTTACGTGACTCAAAATTTCGTGATTAAAAGAGTTCAGACCCCACCGAAATATGCAGAATTTCGTTGAATATTTTAGCAGTGCCCAGAATATATGGTCTGTAATGCTAATAAAAAGAATATGGGCTTCAAATATCCTTAAGAATTAGCAAATGGGCTGTAAATTATTGAAAATAATGGCAAATGGGTTGTATGCTGTTTTCCACAGATTTGGAGGCTGACTTCTGGGCCTACTAGGTTGACGATGATGCTGTCCTTAAATTTTTTTTACGCGCATGCAAGGCTTTGTCAACTTAGTCAACACAGAGCAGTGGTTGTCGGATGTCCATCCAACGGCCACCATGCTTCTTCATTCTCTGATCTTCCTGCTCCAGCCGCCCAAACCAGTGCCGGCAGGACTGCCTTCTCCCTCCTCCTGTGGCTGGCTATGTTGCCGCCAGGCCATCCCTCTACCCACCCGCACATCCTGTTATTTTCCGGCGATGTCAGCCTCACCCCGCAGCCGACTAGTCAGCGCTCGTACTCCCCTCAGCATGGGTATCCGCTACGGTGGCTTCGCCGGCTCGGGGTCGCTCCCTTCCTGGGCCTCACCCTCGTCCACCGTGTTTGTGCTCTCAGCGCGGCGAGGTCAACATAGAACAGCCATCGGAAGAGGCTGACAGTAGGGGCCCACACAAGGAAATGCCTCCTTATTACATGCAAAATAATGATACCTCCACCTGACAGTTGGGACCAACCGGAAGGGCCTCTGTATTTCACGAAAAAAACGTTCCCTCGTTGATAGGTCGGACCCACCAACTATATCTTCGCACGCAAGGAAGTGCCTCCTTATTACGCACAAAAAAATGAATACTCCCCCTGCTATCTGGGACCCACCATAGTGGGAGGCTGACTTCTGGGCCTACTAAGATGACGGGGGCGGAGGGCTTTGTCAACTTAGTCAATATGAACGATTCTAGCTCTAGTGACCATACGATGTCCATCCAACGACCATAGTGCTTCTTCAACCTCTGGTCTTCTTGCTCCAGCCGCCCAAACAAGCGTCGGCCATGCCGCCTGCTACCTCCCGTGTCCGGCTGTGTTGCCACCGCTGGCCATGCCATCCCTCTATACTCGCCCACACCTCCTGTTAATCTCCGGTGACAGCAGCCTCACACCGCAGACGAAGCATTCAACCCACGTAATCCACTCTGCGTTAGCATCCACTACCGCGTCTTCCCCGGCTCCGCGTCGTCCCCTTCCTAGGCCTTGCCGTCGTCCACCGCCCTGGTGCTCTTGGCGCGGCGTGGTGAACGTGTTCAAGGAATGACTTCCATCGGAAGAGTACTGTACATGGAGAGGCTGACAGCCGGGTCCACGATAGCAGCAAGGAAGTGCCTCCTTATTACACGGAAAATAATTATTCCTCCACCCGACAGCAGGGACCCACCAGACGGGCCACTGTATTTCACGAAAAAATGTTTCCCCCCTGACTGCTGGGACCCACCAGCTACATCTTCGCACGGAAGGAAATGCCAGACAGTTAGGACCCACCTGGTCGGAGCGTGCGTAGCGTTGTCATTATGGTCGCGAACGTGTACGTACATACTGGTCGATCGGTCTCTCTGCAAGTATGAACTGTGGCCGAGTAAGTAGCGGCACGTGTGTCATTGCAGAGCACCCGACATAGCAATTCACGCAGTCCCGTCTAAGTCCTATACACGTACGTACAGCCACAGGGCAAGAAATACGGCCACGTACGTACATACGGGCGGGGTATCGAGCGCGTACTCGCGGACGGCCAGGGCTTGTGTACATGGAGAGGCAACAGACGGGAGCAACGGCGTCCTGTTCATCGGGCAGCTAACCGACTGGGTCGAAACGGAGAAACAATGTGGTGTTCATCGGGAGGCAACGGAACGCGTGCTGTTCATCGGGAGCCAACCGGTTTGGACGGAACAACCAATGGAAACCAGGCCTGGCGTATCACATAATGGAGGAAAAGGCCTTGTGTTTGACCAGCCACGGCCGAAACGGGATCCTGTTCACTGGGTTACCGCAAAACGGAGGAAACAGACCTCCTACGGTGGAAACGGGGTCATGTTGATCGGGAGGGGTGTGGCGTACCGCAAAATGGAGGAAACGGACTTGTGTTGGAGCGCTACGGTCAAAACAGGGGTCCTGTTCATCGGGAGGGGTGTGGCGTACCGCAAAACGGGACTCCACGAGATACTGTTCATCTCCACCGTCGACTGCTTCCACGGGCTACTGTTCATCCACCGTCGACCTCCTTCCAGCCTCCACCTGCGACTGTTCATCCATGGGCTCCTGTTCATCCATCCTCCACCGCACACTCCTCCACTGGCTACTGTTCAACTAGCCCTCTCCATGGGGTCCTGTTCAACCACCCCTCCACGGGCTACTGTTCATCCAGCCCTCCACCGGCTACTGTTCAACCAGCCCTCCACGGGGTCCTGTTCATCCAGCCCTCCACAGTCCTGTTCATACACTCCTCCACAGGGTCCTGTTCATCCACCGGCTCGATTGGGGTACTGTTCATCCAGCGGCAACGACCTCTACTACCACGGGGTCCTGTTCATCCAAGCCCCCACCGGGAACTGTTCATATAACCCCCTCCCCCCCCCCCAACAACACTCACTGTTCATCAAGGGAAGGAGGCAGCAGTGTTCGATCGGCTTCAGTTAGAGCCCAACGCCTCGCTCGGGTTCAGTTAGAGCCCAACGCCTCGCACACACGCACGTACATACGAGAGGAACGCGCATTTCTCGGCCCCTGACCACCCACCGTAACCGGGAACTCCCCTGATGTTTTCTTCGTCCTCGCTTCTACCATGGTTTTTCGTCATGGATGGCCCAAAGAATGTCATGCGGCTGCGTCTCCGGCCCGCCCAGGACGAAAAGCCCATTTTCTTTCATGATTTTTTGTCATAGAAGTAGGACCCCACCACATCTATGATGATACCAGGTTTTGTCACAATTATCGTCATAGAAGTGTCATAAGCATGACAGGAAAAAAATTTGTTCGGCCCAAAATGTCATGGATGTGTCTTTTTTTGTAGTGGTTACTTATGCATAATGCATGTTGATGACCGTTGTTGCTCTCTAGCTAGCCGCTTCTCAACCTAATTGCTAGCCTTCACCTGTACTAAGCGGGAATTCTGCTTCATCAAAAACCTTGAACCCAAAGTTATTCCGGATGAGTCCACCATACCTACCTATATGCGGTATTACCCTGCTGTCCTAAGTAAATTTGCATGTGCCACCTCTAAAAACTTCTAATAAAAATCCTTTTTGTGTGCCTGGATCATTCATAGAATGACAAGAGGTGGTCGGTATCTTCCATGCTAAGTGGGTTATTCTCAGGTCGAGTGTTTATTCACTCGCCATCAACGAGAAAAGGGCGGTTATAGGGATGCCCAGTCCCAAACTGCAAACAGAAAAAGCTTACAAATAATCAAACAAAAACTCCCAATGGAGTCAAAACCTTTACTTTTATTGGTTAGGAACCGCCACTAGCGTGCTTAGCATGGAAGATATTGATAACTGAATAGTCGTGAAGTAAATGAGAAGGGTGCATTTCTCAAAATATCATTTACCTCTGTTTTAAAACTTGAGCTTTGGCACCTCTACAAATCACTGCTTCCCTCTGCGAAGGGACTATTTATTTACTTTTATGTTGTGTCATCACCTTCTAAAACAAGCACCAGAACCAGAGAGCACTGTTGTCATGCTTATGCATTGTGTGTAGCTAATGTTGGGTGCATCATGACTGGATATTTTCTACCATGAATTACAATGTTTAGTCGCCGCTTGAACTTTCGAGGTGCTCCGCATTTATGTTTTGCGGTCTCAGAAAGGGCTAGCGAGATACCACTATTGTCATATTATATCATGGTTGTTTTGACAACGTGTTGCCGTTTGAGATATCTTATTATTGCTCACTAGCTGATTATGTTATTGATATGAGTTAATATAATCTTTAAGAGTTATTGTCGGCATGGTTAGTTATAATTTTGGCTGGAAACCTGGGTGTTGTTTAAGCTTATTTATGCAAACAAGAGCAAATGAGTTCGTAAAAGTTTTTCTTTTTCACTTTCAGTTTAACAACTGAATTGCTTGAGGACAAGCAAAGGTTTAAGCTTGGGGGAGTTGATACGTCTCCAACGTATCTACTTTTCCTAACGCTTTTCCTCTTGTTTTGGACTTTAATTTGCATGATTTGAATGAAACTAACCCCGGACTGACGCTGTTTTCAGCAGAACTACCATGGTGTTGTTTTTGTGCAGAAATAAAAGTTCTCGGAATGGCACGAAACTTTGCGAGGAATTTTTATATAAATAAAGAGAATTACTAGAGCCAAGATCCACCGGAGGGGGGCACCTGGGTGGGCACAACCCACCAGGGCACCCCCTCCTAGCGTGCCCAGGTGAGTTGTCCCCACCTGGTGGCCACGCAGACCCTGAAACCGATGCTATAAAATCCCATATTTCCAAAAAAAACCAGGGAGAAAGAATTATCATGATCCACGAGACGAAGCCGCTGTCACCTCCTGTTCTTCATCGGGAGGCCAGATCTGGAGTCCGTTCGGGGCTCCGAGAGGGGGATCTTCGTTCTTCGTCATCACTAACCCTTCTCCATCGCCAATTCGATGATGCTCCCCACCGGAAGTGAGTAATTCCTTCGTAGGCTCGCTGGTCGGTGAGGAGTTGGATGAGATTCATCATGTAATCTAGTTAGTTTTATTAGGACCTGATCCCTGGTATCCACTATGTTCTGAGATTGATGTTGCTATGACTTTTCCATGCTTAATGCTTGTCACCTTGGGCTCGGGTGCCATGATTTCAGATCTAAACCGTTTATGGTATCACCATTATATCCATGTTCTAGATCCGATCTTGCAAGTTATAGTCACCTACTACGTGTTATGATCCGGCAACCCTGGAGTGACAATAGTCGAGACCACTCCCGGCGATGACCGTAGTTTTCGGAGTTCATGTATTCACCATGTGTTAATGCTCTGTTCCGGTTCTCTATTAAAAGGAGGCCTTAATATCCCTTAGTTTCCAATTGGACCCCACTGCCATGGGAGGGTAGGACAAAAGATGTCATGCAAGTTCTTTCCATAAGCACGTATGAATATTTACGGAATACATGCCTACATTATATTTACGAACTGGAGCTAGTGCCGTATCGCCCTAGGTTATGACTGTCACATGATGAATATCATCTAGCAAGTCACCGATCCAATGCCTACGAATTTATCTTATATTGTTCTTGCTAAGTTAGTACTGCTATCGTTACTGTTGCACTTGCTACAAAACTATTGCTATCTCTATTACCGTTACCATTGCTGGTGCTACTATTATCAAAACTATCATATTACTTTGCTACTGATCACTTTGCTGCAGATAATTAATCTCCAGGTGTGGTTGAATTGACAACTCAACTGCTAATACTTACAAATATTCTTTGGCTTCCCTTATGTCGAATCTATAAATTTGGGTTGAATACTCTACCCTCAAAAACTGTTGCGATCCCCTATACTTGTGGGTTATCAGTATGTACGTACACGTCCGCGACCAGAATGACAATGCTACATACACTTTGACTAGGTGGGCCCTGACTGTCAGGGAGGATAAGGAGGCACTTCCTTGCATGCGAACTTATTGCTGGTTGGTCCCAGTTGTCAGGGGGAGAATCATTTTTTACCCGTAATATGGACGCACTTCCTTGCGTGCGAAGATGTAGTTGGTGGGTCCCAGCAGTCTGGGGGAAAGTATGCAGCTGGTGGGCCTAGGAAGGGTACGATGCGGAGCCGGGGAAGACACGGTAGTGGATGCCCACGCAGACATGAGTAAGAGGGTTGATTGGTTTGGCTGTGGTGTGAGGCTACCGTCGCCGCAGAATAATAGTGGTTGTGGGTGAGTAGAGGGATAGCCTGGCCAGCAGTGGGAGTAGTAGGGGTAGTGAGGCCTCCGCGGCAGCACAGCCGGCCATGGGAGGCAGGAGCAGGCGGCATGACCGTTCGTGGTTTGGGTGGCTGGAGCAAGAAGACCAGAGGTTGAAGAAGCACTACGGCTGTTGGATGGACATCGTATGGTCACTCGAGCTAGAACCGTTCATATTGACTAAGTTGACAAAGCCCTCCGGCCGCGTCAACTTAGTAGGCCCACAAGTCAGCCTCCAACTATGGTGGGTCCCAGCTAGCTGGGGGAGTATTCAGTTTTGTGTGCGTAATAAGGAGGCACTTCCTTGCATGCGAAGATATAGCTGCTAGGTCCGAGCTGTCAGCGGGGGGAACGTTTTTTCATGAAATACAGAGGCCCTTCCGGTGGGTCCCAGCTGTCAGGTGGAGGAATCATTATTTTGCGTGCAATAAGGAGGCATTTCCTTGTGTGCGGTCGTGGACCAAGTTGTCAGTCTCTCCACGTACAGTCCACTTCCGATGGATGTTGTTTGTTGACCACGCCGCGCCGAGAGCACAAGGGCAGTGGACGATTGCGAGGCCTAGGAAGGAACGACATGGAGCCAGGGAAGACTCGGCAGTTGTTTCCCACGCAGACGGGAGTACGAGGGTTTACTGGTTCATCTGCCATTGTCGGAGAATAACAGTAGGTGTGGGTGAGTAGAGGGATGGCTAGGCTAGCGATGGGAGTACGGTGGGGCGGTGAGGCCTGTGCGGCAGCATAGCTGGCCACGGGAGGTGGGAGCAGGCAGTCCCACCAGCGCTTGTTTGAGCGGCTGGAGCAGGAAGACCAGAGATTGAAGAAGCACGATGGCCGTTCGATGGACATCGAACAAGCACTCCTCTCATGTGTTGACTAATTTGACACGGTGTTGCGTGTGCGTCAACCTTTTTTTAGGAAAGCATACGCGTCAACCTATAGTAGGCGCACAAGTCAGCCTCAATGTGTGGAAAACAACATACAACCCATCTGCCATTATTTCTAATAATTTATAGCCCATTTCCTAATTATTAAGGATTTTTTGGAGCCCATCTTCTTTTTGTTAGCATTACAGCCCATATCGTGGCCATGGTTAAAAATTATAGGAAATTTTGCATATTTCTGAGCGGTCAACTGTTTTTAATCCCGAAATTTCGAGTCACATTCAAACTAATTTGAAAAATAAATTTATATTAATATAAGATCCAAATAATTGTCCACACATAAAAATCAATGAATTTAAAGTTTTGAAATGAAAAAAAATTGAAACTAATTCCTGTTTTCATGATATTTCAAAATGTACAACCCATTTCTCATTACTGATAGTCCATTTTCTGGGCAATCCGAATGAAACTCTTCTCATCTTGAAAGATTTGCAGCCCAACAGGGTTGTCAAAGCAAGTAGCCCTCGTTTGGGTATTTCTTAAAAAAAGTAGAACTGGTCTAGCCATTTTCAGCAAGTAAAAAAGACAACTGGGCTCATGATGTGGTAAACATAAATAAAACCCTAGCTAGACGGGCCACAGCCCCCGCACAGCCCCGTTGTTACCCTGATCCATCGCTAAAACTAGTATAAAGAACAATTGCTTGTTCCTAAAAAAGTAAATAACAACTACGCGACCTGCTGGGTCCCTAGTGGCTGACACTCGTTGTGTAATTCTCTCGTTTATTGACTATATTGACAATGGCGTGAGCCCCTGATGTACAACCATTAGGAGGAACCATTTTTTGGGCTTGTAAAAACGAGGCACTTGCTTGCATACTGCCATGACCCTGGTGGGTCCCTACTATCATCCTCTCCACATACAGTCATCTCCTTGTTCCTCTCGGTTGTTGACGATGTTGACAACGCAAGAGGGCGGCGCACCGCGCACAGTGAGCGAACCAAGGCGGAGGACGACGGCGAGGCCTCGGACAGAATGAACGGGAGCCGTGGAAGATGCGTCGGTCCAGTCGCAGGCGGAGGGGAGTACGAGGGTTGACTGGTTCGAGTGCGGGTGCGTGTTGGGGCTGACATCACCGGAGAATAAAAGGACGTGTGGGGGAATAGAGGGAGGGACTAGCCAACGTTGGAGGGTACAGTAGGGCGACGGAGGCGCAGCCAGCCAAGGTGGGAGCAGGCGATAGAAGACAAGAGTGGTTTGGTTTGGTTTTGGCGGCTGGAGGAAGAAGACAAGAGATAGAAGATACATGACAGATGTTGGATGCCAATCCAACGGCTGGTAGGCAGAATCGTTTGTTGACTAGCTAGTAAGTCGACACCACCTTGGATAGGATTTTTCCTCGTGGGTCCCAAATGTCACAATCCAAATCTGTCACGGTCATGCAACCTTTCTTATGAAAATTTACAGCCCATTTGGTGTGCTAGTTCAAAATAAGTTTGTGGGTGCTAGTGGGGGCTAATCACTTGGGTTCTGTAATGCACAGTGAGCTCAAACAACCGGCAAGAGTGATGTCATTTCCCTTGGTTGGGATTTGTTACAACATTTCACTCTTAATTAAACGAATGGCAAGCCATTTTCCCTGTTTCAAAGAAAATATGACAGTCACAGCCGAGTTGAAAAGGGCAACAACATCTAACTCCAGCTTACAAACTATACAAAAGCACGAGGGTTAATTGTTCATCTGGTTTAGACAAAACCCAGATTGAAAAGGGCAACAACATCTAACTCCAGCACTATTTTTGGCAGTCATAGTCAAATGGATTGGTCAGGTCCATAGAATGAACATCCTGGGTCATAAAATTTACTGGATTATGACCACAAGATGTTGCAAATAGAAGCCCGACACGTTCGTAAGCTCTTTTGTCCACCTGAAACTCCTTTTTTGCTCTTCAACATACCCATCCGTCAAAACCATGCTGCTAATAAACTTAAGCCTGATGGACAATAGTAACCTCATATTCAGTAGGAAGAATGTGACAAATCTAGTGTTTGCATGGTTGGCTACATATCGTTCTAGCGTTATTTTCTTCAATCGAATGTCATGAGAAGTGAGAAAATCCCGGTGCTTATGAATCCACCGATTGGTTATAACTTTCTTACCCCATCCCGTTGCCTAAATAAAAATGAAGATTGAAAACAGTTAAGGTCTAAAAAAAGAGTGTCGAAAGAGCAACAACTGAACGGTTAATTCTAGTACACTATATGCGGGCTTCCAATGTGCGTGAAATTATCACCTTTACATACAACTTCTCCAGTCATGGAAAGCATTGCAGCAAGCAAATAATCTTGTTTAGATCAAAACTATTCATTTGGATATATAAGATCTTGATAGAATCCAGCACCATTGAGAGGCTATCCATGGAGAAACTCTTCATTGAGCACAGAACATAATATTAGTATAAAATGTGTACTCCAAAATGATATATAACTTATGCGCATAAATTTAAAATGCAGCTTATGGTTACAAGTGTAGATGATAATATATAGTACCTAAAGAACTATGGAGCCAAACACCATCTTGAAATGAGCACAGAGATCATGTATTACACCCAAGGTCTCCAGTTTAGGCGCAGCGAGGATGGTTATTTGCGACGGTGAATAACTAGAATCAAGGATCAACCTTTGAAGTGAAGGGGCATCTTGGATGATGAGCTGCCTTCCGTCAAAAGAAATTCCAATTCTTACAAGGTTAGGCGACTTTATTTGGAGACAACCGATTCTAACTGTGAAAACAAGCACCAAGCACTCCAGGGTAGGGCAAGGAGTGGATGATGTTGTGCAATGAGGCCTCCGATATACGAACCCGCACAAGTGAAAGTTTTATGAGAAATGGGAGTCGAAGGTTTAGTACTAGATTGTCTAGTAGGTAGCACAATGCAAAGGTGGCGATGTGGAGAGAGGAGGAAAACCGCAAGATGGACATCGGCGCTGAGGGCACAAGTACATGACGTTCGGTATCTGGTAGGTGCTTTCCTGGGGAATAGTAGAACTCAAGCAGCTGTAGTTCTGTGAATTTAGGGGATTTCAGCCAGGCGTCCACCATGCAGGGGATGGTATGCTTGCTCAGGTAGCATGATAGGATGTAGAGGCTTTGAACGGAGCCCTGGTGGGAGGAGATGATGGCTCTAGGGAGTTCAAAATCATTAAAGAGAGATAGTCGAAGACAGTCGAGATTAAGGGGCACGGCACGCCATAGAGGGCGCCACCGAATTGAGAGGACTTGGGTGCAGCATCAATCCTTAGTGGGGAGAAGCGAGATGATCTCGCCAAGTATGGCGTCCGGGAGATCGCTGATGCGGTCCACCCGAGATTCTACGGGTTCCATGGATCCGGTGGGGGCGGGCTCACCGCTTTTCCGTGCGCTGCCGGGTACGAGGTCTATAATAGGCGTCACCGCTGGCGGCAGCCTCATCTTCTTGGCATTGGGGTCAGCTGACTCCATTTTCCTCGAGGGCGTCGTGTCGAGCTCACGGATTTGAGCAGAGTAACGAATGACGGCCTAGTTGTAGTGCAAGTGAGGAAGAAGGGGAGCTGGGGTTTTTCTGTAGTGGTGAGGAAGAAGGGGAGCTAGGGTTTTCTGTAGGAGTCAGGTAAGGAATTTGGGGGTACAAGTGGGGCGAGCTGACGTGAGGTGGGTGGGAATGAGGAGGAAGAAGAGCACCCAGGTTTTTTGGGGGGCGGTGTGCTAGGTGTGGGTAGCGCCTCTCATTAAGTAAATATATGGGCTTTTGAATTGATTTTACTATTTACTAGTGTGGATGGGCTGTTTTGTCTTGGGCCCAGTGAAACAATTACTACTAGTACAGTGGAGACACTCTACAGCTACTCAGAAAAACAATTACTACTTGTACAGTGGATACACTACCGCTTCTGGCTCCTCCGAGGTCATGAAACGTCTCCCTCTACTGAATGCCATTTTACTTTTGTTCACCGACATGCGGGCCATGCAGCACGCGGGCCCAAATGCCATCCACCAAATTAGAAGGCAGTATGTAGGCGGAGAGTCACCCCGGTCGTAGCGTAACGAGCCATCGTATCACAAAACCCCACCTCCCCGCAGTCTAAGTTTGGCGGATGAAGCAACCATCATTTCACTCTTCGCTGAATCCCCTTCTCCCTCACCGTCTTCAAGAAAGACAACACTCGCATATGCCACTGTTCTTCTCCCCCAACGAAGGGAAGGTAAGCGGATCCGGGATGTTGGTATATTTTCGTTCAGAAAAAAAAGAACTTTTGCAAAGCAGTAACCGATCCTCACTCTCTTTTTGTTTCATTGTCATTGCGATTGTGTTTTCCTTTCAGCGGTTTCCTAGTATTCGTCAGTTTCATTATGGACCAAGGAGAACCAGGCAAAGATCTGGCAATGTTGGAGCAGACGCGGGAGGCTGATCCCCACGAGACAGAGAGCTCCAAGAAGATGGAGGCAGCCGCCGATCCGACCCCAGATACGCTCATGACCACTACTAAGATGGTCAACACCCCGTTTGAGGTTACAGCCCTTGTGGCCCTGCAGGAGCAGTTTTCCCCCTTCGAGGATGTGCCCCCCCCCCCCATTGAGCTGCCCAAGGTGATTTTCTTCTTTACCGATCTAGATTGTGGTTTTTCATCAAAGTGTGTGGTGATAAATAATGCAAAATTTTATTAGCTTCGATGCCATGCTACCTTCCCTGTCATGCATAATTTTAACTCTACATAGTGGTTTAAATAACTTGTGTTTCTTATATTGGAAAGTAATTCAGAATTTGTTTCTGTTTGAATTAGAGCCCTGATGTAGACAAGGATTGTCTGGTTCTACATGTCACCCGCTATGAGGCGGATGACCTGAATATACGCACTGGGAAAACAAAGTTCTTAGGTTGTTGGATCCTGGAAGCCATTTGCACTTATACCAATATCGAGATGTATTCCAACCTCACTGTTGTTAGGCGTGTTGTCCATGGTGTACTGAAGCACAAGAAGTTCAAAGCTACTCCTTCGTTTGTGAGCATACTTTTATTGTCAAGCTTACGCAGGAAGATGACGTGGCATGCCTCCACAAAGAAGTTTATGAGTGGCAAGGCCACAAGGTTATCCTCAGGAAGGTTCATAGGATTGAGCTGCTGCCGGACGTTCTCGATGATGTTCATGGCAAGGCCCATCTTGTGTCCATCCCAAATTAGATCGAGGCATGAAATAGTTGTCCCAGCTAGTGTTTACTAGTAGTTTGGATTGTGTCTAATTATCAGAACCTTTCCTATTATTGAGCCCTCTGGGCTAGTACTCTGTTTGAATCCGTCTATGGGAACTGCTGCTACTTTTGTATGCAAGTGAATCGTGTGAGAACCATCCTAATTGTTGACAAAACAGATGCGTCCTCACTACTTTATTCATGAATATGGAATGGTAAGACATAAGTTGTCACGGTTTATCATACGCGCAGTGTGTGTTTGATGAAATAGAGTACTCGTTCGAGAACTGTGCGCCGACGTATACATAGGGTACGTAAGGCTGGTTAAGTACTTGTAAACACTGTTGGTGCTACCCCACTTGTAAGTAGTTGTGCAAAACATGGCGCATTGGCTCATCTCGCTTCAACACTAGAAAAGTCGGCTATCGACCAGCTAACAATCAATAATCTGCTGTCTGACATATAAGCAACTACGTATCTTGTTACAGTGGTTCATGCAGTTAACTGAGGCCACAATGTAAATTCCAAACATTCACACGCTAGTCCAGTGTTCATGTGGAACATTCACATTAAACTCGGCTTCAGAAAATACTTGAAAAGCATAAGTTAAGAAATTTTATACATCTCAATGATTCATTGAACATAACAAACATATACTAGTTCACAGCAAAAGACAAAGTTGTGAGGAGGTTTACAAATCAGGAAAAATCAAGCAAGGCTTCTCTTAGCAAAGGGCCTCCCTAGGCAGGCTTTAATTTCCTGGAGTTCACTCTAGGTTCTTTTTGTTTCCATCATCCAGGGTTAGGTTCTCTCATTCCAGAATACCCAATTATAATTGTGTTCTCAGTTGGAATGCTGAACTGAACCATGTAGTGTACTGACCATCTGAACTTCTTGTGTAGTTCCACTAAATTTGAGCATTGCTATTTGCAGAAATAAGCAGACCACAATGCCTCTTATCCACGCAACTGTCCCAAAAACCTCCATGCAGCCGTGTCAGCTAGTCCTCGGTCCATGGATGAACTGGGAGAAAGTGCATTCCGTACTAGGATGCAGTTGTTTCCGCTCATCCCTGCACTGCAATCAGGAAGTAAAACGTACGAATCAGCTTCTTTTAGATTGCGTTGTTCATTCTACGTAGGCACTACCAATGTAGGAATACCTGGAAGACGGGTGGTTAGAGGACGGCAGCTAGGAATAGCCATCTCATTTTGTGCAATTCTTCTAAAACTGAGTGTTGTACTTTTGATTGCACAGATAGAAACGATATGGAAACATACATCCCTATTTGCGCAAATATGAAATACAGTTATTTCAACAGTGACAGTTATTTGCAGTGGCATATGATTAACAACAGCATCTATTGTGTTACAATTGGCACTACATTGACGGTATGAAAGTGCCCTTAAGTAAGTAGCATCACATCATGTCAACACTGCCACTAGATTAACATGCAGAACAATAGCATTAGTATTACTGCCATTAGAGTATCACATGGTAGTAAATGTGCAATCAAATTTGTGTAGTTCTACTGGGATGAAGCAATGTTAGTGCTGTGAGATTTAAGTGTAACTGCAAACACACAATTCGTGGGAAATAAAGCAAGACGGAAGCACTTCATAGAATGGTGGTGGAATTGCTTCAATTTATCGATGGCACTAGATCATTACTAACAGTGACATTAGGTGGCATTGCTTCAATTTATCGACGGCACTAGACCATTACTTAATAGTGACATTAGGTAGCATTGCTTAGTGCTTCATGTGATTTTACATTAACGGTAGAGATATGGGCGTAGGGACATGTAGCGACCCGACCTCAAACGGTCAAGTCTCTGTGCTTCAGTGTCATCCCTGGATCGGTAATGCTGACACACACAGTACTCGAAGGATTTATAACAGAGTAGCAATCACACACTTATTACATCGAATGTCTCCAAAAGAGAACTTATTACAATAAATATGGCTTAAGGCCATCTAATACGATAACAACGGAAGGCTTGGAAGATAAAGTGAGTCCAACTCCAATGGCATAGCTGAGCTGCACGGCAACGACCTAGCGAACCTTACTCCTCATCTGAAAAGTCTGCAACGTGATATGTTGCAGCCCGAAAACGGGTCAGCACATGGAATATGATGGCAATGTAACACAGTAGAGCAATGAACAGAAATAATGCTAACACTATATGCATATTTGGCTGGTGGAGGCTGTATGGTTATAATGTTTTTGCGAAAAGCCAATTTTTCCCTACAACAAAGGAATAACTTTTATTTTAACTATCATGGTAGTTGAAACAACACTGAGAAGGGTCCTCCAACTCAATCCCAGTTAAAGTAGTTCACTAACCCAACAAATTAATTTAGAGTGATGAGATACAATAGGAAAATCCAAGTACTAGATACTCAAGATGTCCATAACCGGGGACACGGCTAACCATGATTAGATTGTACACTCTGCAGAGGTTTGTGCACTTTTACCCACAAGACTCGATCTCCTCCGTTGGATTTCTCGCACTACATGATGTTTGAGAAATGGATGACCGAGACACAGTCTTTCAGAAGCATTTACTCTTTACTCTGGGTGGACAGTTACACCCACTTTCCCTCTACATCTGCTAGCCCACCACTGAAAGAGGTCACACAACTTACTCATACTATGCCAGAGCCCATAATGGCTTGTGGCTGCCCACAGAAGTTTATAGCATGAATAATCTTAAGATCCCTTTGAGCCTGGGTGGAGGACCGTAGGATGATCACACGGGTACTCCGAGATATCCTAGGACAACACTGGATTCTGCAGGTGCCCAAACAAGCAATCCACCCAGATGTGTATTAAAGTTGCCACCTTAAGTTGAACCATTAATTAACAATCTCACATCTGTCATGGATACACTCAAACCCAATCCACGTCTACAAGCATAGCATAGCAATATAAGCAACGTAGAGGTAACTCCCGAGGGTTTGATAATAAAACAGGTAATAGGTTCTACCTCATCATGTACTTCCCAAACCCACAAGTTAATCACATCCTAATCATGCAGTGTTTGAGGATTGGAACTAATGCATAAAAACTGGGTAATAAAGGGGTATGATCGTGTTACTTGCCTTGCTGATGATCCGTGAATCCTAGAGACTCGTAGTAGCACGCTTTGCACTCCGGGTGTTCTATCACAGACAAACAATAGCATACATAAGCAATCAAACAAAGATGCACGGGTAAAACTCAAATAAGAAGATCTAACCAGAAAGTTCAACTTAAGAAATCCGGTTTGCAAAAAGAATCAAATCAAACGGAGCAACGAAACACAAACTGCGGAAGAAACAAGATTCGATT
This sequence comes from Triticum urartu, assembly GCF_056163025.1. NCBI lineage: Eukaryota > Viridiplantae > Streptophyta > Magnoliopsida > Poales > Poaceae > Triticum > Triticum urartu. Next base: position 364,397,604 of record NC_141874.1, on the reverse strand, counting down.
ACTAATCTGGACTAAAGTCAAATTTTACAGTACCAAAATCTTGTTCAAGTTGGTTAAACAGAAAGAGGGCTTCGAGACGAAGATCTAGGTGCTTGAATCGCCTGATTCCGATAAACGAGCAAAAAGAAAAACTAAAACGAAAATCGGATCAGAAATCACGATCGAAAATAATCACGAAAAACCCGAGAAAAAGAAAAACAGACAAACAGGCTAACGAACGAACGTTTGTTGTTTGTGACTAACGGGCGAAAACCGTTCGTTAAAACGAACGAAAGGACGAACGTCCGCTAAAAAAACTAAACCGAGCAAACCAACGAATCGGTCTAAAAACGTAACTAGTTTTTTTAAAAAAACCGGCTGTTTTTTCCTAAACTGAAAAAAACCGAACGGCGAGATTCGAACTCCGGCGCGGCTCTGGCGGCTTCCGGCGAGCGGGCAGCGGCGCGGGCGACGACAGGGTGCAGCGTGTGGCGGAGGAGGGCGGCGCGACAGAGGCTTGGCGGCGGCGAGCGGCGGCAGCGCGAGGTGGCGGGGCTGGCGGCGCGGCTTGCGGGGCTGGCGGCGGTGGCAGCTTGGGGCTCCAAGGGGGGGTCCGGCTTTTAAAGGGGAGGGAGGCGGCTTGCGGGAGGGGGCGAGGCCATGGCGGCGGCGGCTCGGACTCCCTCGAGGAGTCTGGCTTGGAGACGACGGCGGCGCAGGGCTGGCTGGGCTAGCTGGGCCGCAGCCCAGTTCGGTCCTGCGGGTTTTCTCTTTTTTTAACATATTTCGCCGAAAAGAAATCCTAGAAAAAAACTAAAAATACCAAAAAAAAAAATTTCACCGTCTAAATAGAATATTTAGAACAAGGTGAACATTTTCTTGGCCTAAAATGCAATTTTTGAAAAATGCATATTTTTTCCTATGCAAATAAAAATAGTAATAAAATCCGAATAAAATCAAAAAGTTGATTTTAATATTTTTGCTCCAATATTTCGTTTAATTTCGGGAAGTCATATTATCTCCTCTCTTATATTTTAATATGAAATATTTTCGGAGAGAAAAATAATAAAACAACTGATCCTCGTTTCGATATTTGATAAAATTCAAATATGAAAACCGTGAAATCCCCAACTCTCTCCGAGGGTCCTTGAGTTTCTTAGAATTTCGAGGATCACGAAACGAAAAGCAAATAAAATATGATATGCATGAATGACCTACGTATAACATTCCAAATTGAAAATTTGGGATGTTACAGGACAGCGGGGGCATAAAGTGGTGTGGCAGATGTGGTTGCCGAGGGCAGCAAACACTCAGGCAGCATGTTTGCTTTTATTCCATTTTTTATCTACTCAGTGACATTTTCCTATGTGAGCACAGGAAATCTAGACCTGCTTGTTCTCATTTGCGTTGTCCCCCAACACCCCTCACTTTCTTTCCTTTTTCGACCAAGAGACATGTCCACTTCCCCCACCCTTTGCCATCCACCATGCTTTCTTCGTGTTTTCAACAGAGAGCGGTTGGGTAGCCAGTATCTACTACTTTCCCCCGTTTCCTCTTAGAACCAAGTCCTAGATTCATGCTACAGCTTTCCCACTTTCTTCCCTGTTTGAACCAACTCTTAGGTTCGACTGTATGAACTATCTTTACCTCTAATAATACTAAAAGCTAGGTGGATTTGGAACAACCGACGGAAGAAGAAAAAGATGCACACGCAGCCACGTTGGGGGGCTGGGGAAGTAGAACAAGACATGTTTCGAAGAAATATGTACCCGAGGGTTGTCGGCATGTGGCAAAGACGGCGTCGGGAGGCCGCATCTTGGCCACAATACCATAGGGAGGAAGAAGGGGTCGGAGGCCCTCCCGATCCGGTGTTGTCTCGGAGAGAACGGCACGACTGCCGATCAGGATGCGCGGGCAGCAGTTGGCCTCCTTCCTCGCCGCTGACGACCGCGTGAACGATGCACCTACACCCAGACACCCCTGCCCCGGTCGAGGTGGTCCGGCCGGATTTTTGACTAGCCATGAGCAGAGAGAGAGTGTAGCCACCTATGTCTTGCTTAGATCCGGAGAGCATGAGAGAGTGAAAGAGAGGAACCCTAGTAAAGCAAGTGCTAAGGCTCCTGCTTATATATATAGTGGACTGATTTTGTTGTACCAGCCGTTATTAAATTGAATACGCGCGAACCACTATTTTCACTTAAAGTTCAAGTAAAAATAAAATTCGATCAATAATGTGCCACCGCGTCCAGGATGCACTATACTTTATCATTCATGTGCAGTCCCCCACCCTCCATCAAGTTGAAAACTAGACTAGTCAAAATGTCAATTGGGATGCCTCTTTGTAAACAAATGCGCTCCTTCCTTAAAAAATGCGCTCCTACGTGTACCCGCGAGTGAGTGTGAGAGAACTAGTGCGTGCGTGCACCACTTCTCTTCGTGAGAGTTCAATATACTATGCCCAAAGAACGTTCGCCACAAGAGTAATAGTATAAGTGTGTGACGTGTGAGTTAAAATAAAAGGTGCGCGACGTCTTTTATTTTTTAGAAGTTCTGAGGGTAGGGTGTGAAGAGCACATATGTGTGTGACGTCTACCTACAGATAGACGGTGCGTGCGAGAGGACTCGGGAGAGTCATGACTCGTGAGGGTGTGTGTGTGCATGAGAGAGAGAGAGGGGGCACGTATCAATGCAATGCATGTGTCTGTAAATCATATCTGACAAACGTTCGCCACAAGACGTTTCCTAATGAACGTCGTAAGAACCATTAGATCGGCATCCGACAGTGTCAGTTTTGCCATCTCATTTAACAGAACAGCCACTCCTCCAACACACAAATCTTCCAAGTGAGTGTTGGCAACTGTCGTATGCTCCTCCCTCCGTTTCAAAATGCAATGCATATAGCTTTATTGAAAATTCGAACCTCGCAAACTTTTATCGAGTTTTCGTGTACCAAAACGCACATATAGAAGACCTAGTATATATCATTTCATTCATCTTAAAGAGGTAACTGTAAAGATGGGGGAGGGGTGTACAAAGAAAGACCGTCGTATCACCTGCAGCAATTTCAACCATCCCTTGGTGTGGAGGAATATCATAGGAACTCTATATGATATGATTTTTATAGGATTTTTTTCCTTTAGAGCCAATTGGTTCATACGAATAGATTCATACACTCCACATTTCAAAGGAAAATAAACATGATATCATTTTTATAGCTTTAGAGCCACTTGGTTCATATGAATGGATTCCTATACTCCCACAATTCAAAGGAAAATAAACATTAGTGTATATTCAATAGAAAATTTCCTATGATGTGAACCAAATGACATCTCTTTTCTAATCCCTCCTCATAGGAATTGAGATAGATGTCATCTCTAGATTCAACAAAAAAGTTCCTATGATGTGAACCAAATGGCATCTCTTTTTCCAATCCCTACTCATAGGAATTGAGATACATGTCATCTCTTTCCATCCAACTTCCATGTATACATCTTCTATTCCTAAATAGCTAGTACAACCTACTAGTATCTTTTTTCCTGGACATGCAACTATGGCACAAGAACACGTCATGCATGCAAGTCATAAATCACATTGTTTTTGTACTCTATGCGTGCAAGCACCACATCATCAATTCGTGCATGTTACTCATTTCTTGCATTAGATTTTGTATTGACAATGTATGTGTTGGTCACGTACACACACATGTAGTTCACATTCACATTTTTGTTAGAAATGTCATTCTTTTAAATGCAATCCATTTTTTCTCTTTGTATTACATTTTCATTTTAAGCATACATTCACTTCCCATTAGTTATAGACGTTTCTGGAGGAACTTTTATGCATTATTTTGAGTAGCAAATTTCACGCGGCCGCGAGTATATCAAAATGCAGGGCCCATGCATCATTGCCTTTCGGTCAAACCTACGTCCACAATTTTTTGTACGTATATCTACACTGGTCCCTGAACCCAAAATGCTGCATTGTTCCCGTAAAACCAAGCAGCTCACACATATTAAGGCGTCGACTCAAACTCAATCCCTCTCCCGTTTACTACGCCATGGCCCCGCACGTCGTAGTACTCCTACAAACCCTACCGCCACAAGCATCATTGGTTTTCTTCAAGAGGATGAGGGAGAAGCGAATTTGTAGTGGATGCACTTTCAAAAAAAGGATTTGTAGTGGAGGCTTCTACCCTAGGGTGCCCTAGGTAGCTGCCGCATGCATCATTGGTTTTCTCTTTTCTTTATGCTCTTGCGCCCTAGAGTGAAATGATGGTTGCTTCGTCCGTCCAGCTTACTGTGGGAAAGGTGGGGCTTTGTGATTTGACCCCTCATCGCTCATTTACTACTACTGCGGCTCTACGACCGGGGTGCCTCCAAGTCCAACCGCCGCTCCAAACTATAATTTGGTGCAGCGCATGTGGAACAGATGGTGGATGAGCCACATGTCGGCCAAAGGGGTCCTGTTAAGTGTGTCGCCATTTCATGTGCGGACTGACCCTTCTTGGGTTGCTACGCCAACACGACAGGAGCAGCCTACCATTTGGTTTTGCTCCTTGGTGAATCCTGACTATATTGATCTAAAAAGATACTACTCCCTCCGTCTCGGTTTATAGGGCATGCAGGTAGTTCTAGGTCATCCATTTGACTAACTAAATATGAGATACTATGTCACAAAAAGTATATCATTGGATTCTTAAGAGGATGTAGTTTCTAAACATATATTGTTCATCACATATATAGCTAGTTAAATTCTCAACCTAGAATGATGTGCATGCCCTATAAACTGAGATGGAGGAAGTAGTAAAAATGAGGTGATTTTACCAAGTGGTGGGCGGGGGAGCATGGCTTGTCATGCGGTCCCACGTGCCATGATGTACCAAGGCGATGCGCGTCCCTCTTGAGACAGAACAATGGCAGAAGCAACATGTGGTTTCCTTGAAGGAGATGATGGCGAAGCGGATTCATCGAAGTGTGAAATAATGCTTACTTTGTCCATTTGGGAAGGTGCGGCATTGTGATTTGATGCCTCATTGGTCATTACTACTACTGGGGCTCTACAACTGGGGTGCGTCCCCCTGCTGTTCTGCACTCTTATTTGGTGCATGACACGTCGACCCGGTTGCTATATGTCCCACATGTCGGTGAGAGGAAGTACAAAATTCATGAAAGCGAGCGTCTCGACTCTTTTAGTATGACGGAGGAGTATAAGACACGGCTTGATTTTTGCTGCTTCGCGCGATTGATCGATACAAACCCGGACTAAAAAAGGCGAGGGCGGGTCTTTTCCCGCGCGGCACGCAGGGGAGTTTGGCATAGTCTGTTCGAGGCAACGAGGCAGGAAGGGAAACAAGTAAATTATGGTTGAGTGACTTAGTTTTGGGAAAATCTGATTTTACGGAGTACGTACCCACTATGGACGTAGTACTACTTACTACTCCCTCCTTTCCAGTTTATAGGGCTCATCTAAAAAAATTTGTTTTTCCGTTTTATAAGTCTCAATTCTACTAGTAGTACCATCACATGTTTGGACTTCGAGGTGCATTAAATCACCCGATGGAAGCAGTATCAAGAGAAAACTCACCAATGCATGTAGAAGTTCATGGAAATTTAGTGGTCATGCATGCATTCGTTGTAATTAATGCATCGGTAAACATAACTACTTGAGAAAAATGAGCGTACTAATTACTTGTGGAAACTATGAAACTAATTCCACCACTCACTATCTACCTTGGTTGGAGAGATTTTGAAATTGAGCCATAAACCGGAAAGGAGGGAGTAGTAACATAGCCTAGGGTAGCTTGCTGCACCACGGACTCCAAGGAAATTGCTATAGTACTACTCCTATGTACCACTGTACTACTCCTACTACTAAAAGACATATATTTCAAACAATATGATAATCTCTCTAACCAAGGTAGGGACAAGGAGTAAATGAAGGAAGTAGTAAAATTTTCTCCTCGTCCCACGAGCCACCACACGCGTGGGCAAGGGAGCGGGCGTAGGCGTAGTAAGCAAGCTTCTCCTCGTCCTGCGACTCTATGAGCCACCGCACCCGTGGGCAGGGGAGACAGCGTACTAAGCAAGCTTCTCCTCGTTCTGTGACTTGATGGGACACATCAAAAGTAATACGTATAGAGAATGTCCAGTGTATAGAGCCTTGCCTCTAAGGTAGGCCCCACATGGTTTGCCTCTTATCAAATGAAAAATCCACAATGTATAGATACTCTAAGTAGCCTCTAAGATGGTTCCTAGGAGAAATTTAAAAAGTATGGATTAGCAATAGATTTGTCCAATCAGTACTATTTCTCTGTACTCCTACTTTCTTATGCTTCCTAAGGCTGACAATTGGGACCATATGGATTGTTACATTGTTAGAGGTAGCCTCTAAGGTTAGACGCGATGCTAGCCAATTTTTTGTTAGAGGCAGTTCATGCAATATAGACCGTCCAATCTATATCTGATGGATAGAAAGTAAACTATGACAATTTTACAAAACATACCCGCACCTCTCTCCACATTTACAGATAAGGCCTTGCCTCGTTCATCCTTATCTCCCACAACCTCATTGCTGATCAATTAAAAAAGGAAGTCTCTGGAACAATCTGGCATGGTGGCTGTCGGTGTCAAAACCGGCGGATCTCCGGTAGCGGGTCCCGAACCGTGCGTCTAAGGTGGATGGTAACAGGAGGCAGGGGACACGATGTTTTACCCAGGTTCGGGCCCTCTTGATGGAGGTAAAACCCTACGTCCTGCTCGATTTATTCTTGATGATATGGGTATTACAAGAGTTGATCTACCACGAGATCGGAGAGGCTAAACCCTAGAAGCTAGCCTATGGTATGATTGTATGTTGTCCTACAGACTAAAACCCTCCGGTTTATATAGACACCGGAGGGGGCTAGGGTTACACAAGGTCGGTTACAAATGAGGAGATATACATATCCGTATTGCCTAGCTTTCCTTCCACGCCAAGTAGAGTCCCATCCGGACACGAGACGAAGTCTTCAATCTTGTATCTTCATAGTCCAACAGTCCGGTCAAAGGGTATAGTCCAGCTGTCCGGAGACCCCCTAATCCAGGACTCCCTCAGTAGCCCCTGAACCAGGCTTCAATGCCGATGAGTCCGGCGTGCAGTGTTGTCTTCGGCATTGCAAGGCGGGTTCCTCCTCCCGATACACCATAGAAGAGTTCGAATAAAAGGATAGTGTCCGACCCTGCAAAATAAGTTCCACATACCACCATAGAGAGAATAATATTTCCAGAAATCTAATCTGCTGACACGTTTTGGCAACATGACATCATGCCATGGCGCGGTGATCATTCGAACCATTTTTCTTTAACTAGCCCCGCACATAACGCGAGGCAGTTTCTTGACACGTCTTGTCAAAGCAAAGATCGTGTCCCCCTTATTATGGGATTCTCATCAATACGGGCGTGGGTAACCCAACCGTGCCATCAATTACGGCGCTTGGAGGATAAGCGAGTTTTACCAGGCTAGTGGGGGCGCATAGTTTCGACCGCCCTTATAAAGGGATAAGGTTTATCCTTTTTCTACCCACGCCTTCTTCCTCCTTGCTCATCCATTCTCGCGCACTTGAGCTCCAACGCCCAAGTCCACATCCTTATCAACCTTCTCCAAACATGTCTGGAGCAGGAGGCAAGTGGATGGCTTCCTCCATCACGGAGGCACACATCAAAAAGCTACGCGGAGCCGGAAACTTATCCGCGAATATTGTGCATCGGCTGCCCGCTGCGGGGCAGATCGTCCCCACCCCGGAACCTCACGAGAGGGTAGTCTTCCTCCACCACTTCCTCCGCGGATAGGGTTTTACCCTCCATCCATTCGTCTGTGGTCTTATGTTCTACTACGGGCTGGACTTTCATGATCTAGCCCCGAACTTCATCCTCAACATTTCGGCGTTCATCATCGTGTGTGAGGCTTTCTTCCGCATCCGGCCCCACTTCGGCCTATGGCTGAAGACCTTCAATATTAAGCCGAAGGTGGTGGGAGGCCAATAAGCAGAATGCGGTGGAGCCATGGTGGGCAAGATGCCCAATGTTGTATGGCTTGAAGGCTCCTTCGTGGAGACCATAAAGGGGTGACAATCGGCATGGTTCTACATCACCGAGCCGCGCGACAACAACTAGGTGGCGGCCCCCGAGTTTCGATCCGGAATCCCCACGCGGCTCACCTCCTGGAAAGAGAAGGGCCTATCCTGGGGTTCATCGGTAGAGCTGGACGGACTCTAGAAATCTATCCGTAATATGGCAAGCAAGAAGCTCAAGCTTGTCAACATAGTCCAGGTCATGCTCTTCCGCCGGATCCTCCTGTGTCAACAACGGAATTTCAACTTGTGGGAGTTCGACCCGGCCCACCACCACACTCTGAGCGAGCTCTTCGACACGACGCACAAGGACGTTTGGAGGGTGCTGTTCAAGGGCGGCATGGTCCCTCCCTCTCTCACCGAGGACCACGGGCTAAGCGCGAAGCGCCCTGCAAATCCGGTAAGTTTTGTACATCTGGTAGGATTTTTACTTCCCATAGCTTAACCACGCACGGGGTCTAAGCTCCCATGCCTTTGACAGGACTGGGTGGGGGCATCGGAGAAGATCGACTATCCGGCCCCTCTGTCCGAAGACACCGTGGACGCTCTCCTGACAGAGATGCTGACTCCGGCTCCTTACAAGGTGCCGGAGAAGACCAATAAGAAGGCCAAGGGAACCCGAAAGAGTTCCCGGCGCCAGGTGATATCGGACTCATCGTCCGATAACTCCGCGACGCACTCCTCCCCCGAAGACAAGGAGGAAGATGAAGATGCTCCCCCTTCAGTTGGGGAAGACAAGAAAAGGAAGGCCGCCCCGGCCGGGGGGGGGCGAAGGGTCCAAGAAGGGGAGGACCCTCCTTCCGGACTACTCCACCACCGCTGCCGAAGGCGAAGACGAGTGGCTGCTCAGGGCCAAGCCCCTGGCGAAGTCGTAAGTATTCGGATACCAGAGTAACTCATAGCATACCTGTGTCGCACTGCTTCTCCTAACGCCGAATATGATTATGCAGACTGCCCCAAGCCCGTATCGACGTATCTTCATCGGGCGACTCCTTGGACTCGTCGGATATGGATAGCGATCCAGTTCTGACCGCCACCTCCCCTTGCCCTACGGACAATGCCGAGGTATTGTCTCAAGAGGCACCGGGTCGAGGGGACACAATCTCGGAGGCGCCTCAAGGCGACCTTCCGGACTCGGAGAGCAGAGGGAGTAAGGCTCCCGAGGGCTCCGAGTTCGGCCCTCAGCCGGACACCGCACCGGAACCTCCAGTGGTTCCGGACTCAGGCAGGCGGCCTCCTTCCAAAAGTGGTGTCGGTGTCAAAACCGGCGGATCTCGGGTAGGGGGTCCCAAACTGTGCGTCTAGGCCGGATGGTAACAGGAGGCAGGGGACACGATGTTTTACCCAGGTTCGGGACCTCTTGATGGAGGTAAAACCCTACGTCCTGCTTGATTGATATTGATGATATGGGTAGTACAAGAGTAGATCTACGACGAGATCAGAGAGGCTAAACCCTAGATGCTAGCCTATGGTATGATTGTATGTTATGGTTGTTGTTCTACGGACTAAAACCCTTCGGTTTATATAGACACCGGAGAGGGTTAGGGTTACACAAGGTTGGTTATAAAGGAGGAGATATCCATATCTGTATTGCCTAGCTTCCTTCCACGCCAAGTAGAGTCCCATCCGGACACAAGACGAAGTCTTCAATCTTGTATCTTCATAGTCTGACAGTCCTGCCAATGGAGATAGTCTGGCTGTCTAGAGACCCCCTAATCCAGGACTCCCTCAGTAGCCCCTGAACCAGGCTTCAATGACGATGAGTCCGGCGCACAGTATTGTCTTCGGCATTGCAAGGCGGGTTCCTTCTGCGAATACATCACAGAAGAATTTGAAAATGAGGATAGTGTCCGACCCTGCAAAATAAGTTCCACATTCCACCGTAGAGATAATAACATTTTCGCAGATCTAATTTGCTGGCTTGTTTTGGCAGCACAACGTTATGTCATGGCCCGGTGATTATTCGAACCGTTTCTTTTAACCAGCTCCACACATAACGCGACGAGGTTTCTTGACACGTCTTGTCGAAGCAGAGATCGTGTTCCCCCAATTACGGGATTCTCATTAATGCGGTCATGGGTAACCCAACCGTGTCTAGGACTCCTAGATAATAGGCAAGTCCTAAACGGCTATGGAGAGGACGCTTGATATTCACCCTCTTTATAAAGGGACAAGGTTTTCGCTTTTTCCCTCTTGTGCTCAATAGAACCCTTCCCCCGCCTCGAGTTCTAACACCCAAATCCCAGGTTAGGTGCTCCGGATCTTCAGTCATGTCCGGATCCAGCCTTCAAGGCCGATGGATGCCCTCCTCCGTTACGGAAGAGGACATTAAGAAGTTGAGGGAGGCCAGATACCTGACCGCCGAGGTTTCGCATCGGCTGCCTGCTCAAGGGCAGATCGTCCCTACTCCTGAACCCAACGAGAACGTCGTGTTCGTCTCCCACTTCCTCTGAGGTCTAGGCCTCACTCTGGATCCCTTCGTCAGGGGTTTGATGTTCTATTACGGGCTAGATTTCCATGATCTAGCTCCGGACTCCTTTCTCCACATCTCGACATTTATTGTCGTGTGTGAGGCCTTCCTCCGCGTTACCCCTCACTTCGGCCTATGGCTCAAGACCTTTGAACTAAAGCCAAAGATGATCGAGGGGCAACATGCAGCGTGCGGAGGTGCATCAAAGGCAAGATGGCAGGAGCTCCATGGCCGAAATGTTCCTTTCCAGAGGTGTCCAAATTATGGCAACGGGAGTGGTTTTACGTCACGGCTCCCAGAAGTGCCAAGTGGGCGGCTGCCCCCGCTTTCCGCTCAGGCCCCCCACCACAACTGATGTCATGGATTAGCAGAGGTCTGAGCTGGGGTCCAGCCAAGGACGTGCCTATACTGCAAAGCCGCATCCGAGATCTCTTCGAGGGAGATTTTAATTTGGTTGTGGTAATACAAGTTATGCTGGTTCGTCAAGTCCAGCCTTGCAAACGCCGGCCCCTTCGCTTGTGGGAGTTCAACCCAGAGGGACCGCATGCCATTCAAAGTTTCCTCGGCCTAATGCACGAGGAGATGTACAAGTCATTCTTCGGACCTCAAGTAGAGTGTCCGGATATTACCGAGGACGTGGGCCTGAGCAGTAACCGCGCCGCCGAACAAGTAAGAAATCCTCTGGCCGAACACACTGTCTTTTATTCGTCACGAAGTTATTTCTGAGAGTTCGCTTTTTGACCAGGACTGGCTAACAAAGGCGAAGATGATTCGGTGTTTGGCCCCCCTCCCCGAGGGTTTGGAAAATCCGGTATTGGAAAAGATGCTCGAGGTCGCACCTTGCCCGGAGCCCTGAAAGGAAGATACGAGGGGGATAATATGGGCGGACGCGGGCCCCCATTGCTGCCCGTTCCAACCCAGGGAATGAGCGTCTCCATGTAGGAGGATAACCGGGGGAGGAAAAGGACTGCTTCTGAGGATCCGGAAGCCGAAGCCTCCAAACGGGAGAAGTCTCCCACAAAGGTTCCTGCCTCGGGGGGGGGGGTGCTTTTGCCGCACAAAGTCCGCGGGGGGATCAGCCCTCCAATGAGTCGTAGGTGATCCAAAATACTTTAATAGTAAAGGTATGCTATCTTTTTTCTAAGAAAATAACCACCGCATATATCTTGCAGTTCGGGCCTTAGCCCCTCTCAGTTGAGCTCGTCTTCGGGAGATCTTCTTCCAGAGATGATGGAGAGCGAAACGCCTCCCCCGGACTCCTCCGCTCAAGAAGTGGGCGACCCCGAAGTGTCGTCACGGAGGGCCTCTCCGGATCCGGTGAGGCCAGAAGATAATCCCATAGACCCCCGAAGTCCCCAGCGTCCGGCTCCCGAAGAGAGCAGACAAAAGAGTCCGACACCGTCTGGTGTGCGGTCGGACGTTCTGAGGGAGTTGGTGGGGAGAGCGGCCATCTCAGAAGAACACCATACGCTGATGGGTACGGTGATGGAGAGAATTTCGTCCTCCGAAAGCGGATTACGTGAAGCCTTTATGAGTCTACTGACAAGCTTTGAGGTACGCGAGACAATATGTGATAGTACTGCACATGTTAGGTGTGCCTTGTGTAGATAGTAGCCCCTGAGACTCTGGTTGTCGTCGAGAACGGCGGTGAACAGAGGATTACATTCCCAGGAAATAACCAGACTGCCCCTATGTGCAGGTGGTGGAAGCTCCGGTGGCTAGCCAGACTAGTGAGTTTGCCAAATTAAAACGGCAACTGGATGCGGCAGACGCCGACATCGAGCTTGTTAACAAGAGGCTTGACGAGGCACAGGGTAAGTGTTATTATCTGGTGAACGCCACATAGTAAGAGAAGCATGATGCCAGTATCTTTAATATGTTGTGACTGCAGATGGAGCTACCACCGTGGAAACCTTGCGGACAGAACTTTCCCAAGCCAAGGAACAAGCGAGGATTAGTAATGCAACTGCTTTGAAGGCGGCGGAAGAGTTGAAGGACGAGAAGGCCGCACATTGCGAGAGCCAAGAGAAGATGGCCAAGATGGCCGTAGAATTAAAAGACGCTGCCGACCGTTGCCGGGTCCTTGAAAAAGAAAACCGAGCGAAGGCAGCGGACCTTGACAAGGCCACGATGGCAGACAAAGACACCCGTTCTGCTATGAGAGCAAAGAAGGAGGAGCTGCGGGAAGCCGAGGATAGTGCGGCTGGGAAACCCTTCATGTTACGAAGGAAGTTCGGAGATCCACGGTATGCCCCTCTGGATCGGCTGCAGAGTTCGGCAGATGCGTATATGGATTTGGCGGCGAGCGCTGCCAATGCGGCCAAGTACTTCCAAGGTCAGACAGATCATGAAGTGGACAAGCTGTTCTGGTCGCAATTCAACGTTCCAGAGCGTCCGCTTTCATTGACTGACCAGCTAGCCGAGTGGGCCGAACTGAATAGGTTGTCCGGACTCGCCATGAGGTCTGTTGTGGATCAGCTATGGCCGGAAAAGCCAAAGCCGAACAGCTATTTCAGCTTAGTGCAGCAGTTCCTTGGTGCGGTGCCGCGCATTAATGCGATGAAGAGGTCGGCGTGCATAGAAGGCTCGCGGATGGCCCTTGCCCGTGTTAAAGCATACTGGGCGGAGATGGATGCTACCACTATTGCGGCGCAGGGTTTGGCCATAGGCCGAGTGGCTGCCGAGCATTATTTCAAGGAGGTTCTCGAGGGTGCTCATTTGATAGAGGCCCAGTGCTCGAAGAATATTATGTTTGAGTGATATGTATTCTCATTGTAAACACAATGCTTTTATGAAGTTTTATAAGGCTATGTTTATACTTTTGCCTGAAAGTAGTATGATGCCTCCTGTGCGGCCGTTTATGTATACATGTGTATAACCTGAAAGATTGCAACTGTCGGCTTCAACCCCCACGCATATAATGCGGAGGTGCTCATGAAAAACGCGTGTTCACACTTAGCCCAATGTCTTGGTCCTATTAAGGAGGCGATAGCGTAGCGAACAAGGCAACCGGACTATAATGCTTTAACACTTTCACTTAGCCATAGGAGTTTGACAGTGGGGCTACTAGATAGCCCCTGGTGGCTCCGCACTCTCCCGATCGCGCGGTGCGTACATGCCTGGCCGGAAAACGGCCCTTCGTTAAGGCAGAGGAATTCTAACATTTCGATAGGTCATCGAGTGGTTGACCAGTCTCACGCTATATCATGACAATCAGTTTTCGGCTTTCTCTACTGAGGTGCTCGTCCGGATGAACCAGGGCACAATCGCAGTAGTTCTCCTGGTGCTACCTTAGCCGATAAAGGGGAACGTAAGGCACGAAAACACAGGAGCCGGGCAAACCCAACATTTGACCAAAGACAATGATTCGGAGCTGATGCATATAAGACCAAACTCGCGACGCCGAACACTCCCTAAGGTATTCGGTCTTTATGGTATAAACCGGGCCTAAATAGTGCCCTTTGTAAGAAGCCCCTTGTGTCCAGGTACGTGCATTATTCTAACGTGGCCACATGCCAAGACGTCAGCATCCTTCTCAACTGTGCTGAGAATTCGGAGGATGTGTATCAACAAGAGACAGTAAAAAAAGGTTTACGCAGGGTCTTAATCTAAAAAGAATCCTTGGAGCGGGTCCCTGCTGCACGTCTACGCCCGTGTCTCCGTTGTGCCGTATCCTGGACGGGTGTAGCACGATGATCATCTGTAAAAGAGAGGAACTTAGGTGAAAAAGTTGTCATGCAAAAAGATAGTTTTTAAAGAAACCATGTATAATTCAAGATGAGTAAAAATTGCCACTTGTCTGCACGCGTTGAGCCCCTTGTATTTGTAATAGGGGTGTGACCATTGATCCGGTATGAATTACATATAGCTGCGCCGGACTCGTCTAACCGTGTCCGAGGTCTTGACGACCTGTTAAATGCTTTAGTTGGTGAGGCCGTTTTTAGTGTGCGGCTGCCAAGGCAGCCACACTCTCTTCGGCGCGCAAAGATCGCTTAATACTTCCGTTCACTGTAATGATGCCACGTGGGACGGGCATCTTGAGTGTGAGGGAAGCGTAGTGCAGTATTGCATTAAAGCGAGCGAAAGCTTCGCGTCCGAGTAGTGCTTGATAGCCACTTTGGAACGGAGCGATGTGGAAGGTTAAATGTTCGCTACGGAAGTTATCGAGGAAGCCGAATATAACTTTTAGTAGCAGGGAGCCCGTGCAATGAGCCCCTGGGCCTGGCGTTACTCCTTTGAAGGTAGTATTGCTATGGCAAATTTTTGTTGGGTCTATCCCCATTTCGCGGATTGTATCCTCGTATATCAGGTTTAGACTGCTGCCACCGTCCATCGGGACTTGTGTGAAGTGGTATCCGTCAATTATTGGGTCTAATACCAGGGCAGCCCATCCTGCATGCCGGATACTTGCTGAGTAATCACGATGGTCGAAAGTGATCGGTTGAGACGACCAGTGGCAGGACTCCGCGGTGATAGGCCCTTGGGCATATTTTTCTAGGAGTGCCGTTTTTTTCTTCCCTTGATCACGTGTAACACGTTTACTGTTTTGACTTCTGGTGGAAATTTCTTTTGTTCCCCAGTGTCTTGCTTGAGAGGCTCATCCTCGTCTTCGCTTGGTGTATCCTCCCCCTTGTGTACGGCGTTGAGCTTGCCGGACTGCTTGAAGACCCAACATTCTCTGTGGGTATGATTAGCGGGTTTACCAGGGGTGCTATTGTTTAGGTGTCACTTGGGAGCCTCCGTCAAGATTGTGGAGTTGAACCAAGAAGTTTATACGAGCAAGGAGATCGCCTACTTCGTGAAGATCTACCCTAGTGAGGCAAGTCCTTCGTGGGCGATGGCCATGGTGGGATAGACAAGGTTGCTTCTTCGTGGACCCTTCATGGGTGGAGCCCTCCGTGGACTCGCGCAACCATTACCCTTCGTGGGTTGAAGTCTCCATCAACGTGGACGTACGATAGCACCACCTATCGGAACCACGCCAAAAATCTCTGTGTCTACATTGCGTTTGCTCCCTCCAAACTCCTCCATTTACCTTCATGTGCAATGTTTTACATTCCGCTGCTATACTCTTAGACATGCATGTGTAGGTTGATTGCTTGACTAGTGCTAAGTTGCTAAAATCTGCCAAGACATAAAATTGGGAAAAGGCTAGATTTTTATTTGGTCAAGTAGTCTAATCACACCCCCCCCTCTAGGCATACTTTCGATCCCACACTGTCAGAATGTGTGCGGCTATGGTTGGATGGCGTCATTTGCGGGTCGTCGGTTGGTCTGCGGCCGGCTCGGGCAGCATGGTGGGACAAAAAAAGCACAACTCATGCGAGCTCGTCTCCAACGCGTGCGCTGGAGGATGCATGAGCACTCGAGCTCTTCGTCGTTTATTGGTGGCAAAGGCACGGGTGGACAAAAGGGTCGCCAATATTTTGGCTACCCTACGCAAGATCTAAACAGCCCCTCCCAGCCCCACCCCTCCCAGCACATTCAAATCCCTCATTCGCCATGAAATTTTGCCATGTGTTGTTTTCATGGACTAGCAAGATGCCCATGCATTGCATGGAACATCAAGATACATTTTTTTTACAAAGCACCTGTTGAGATTGAGCCATGCAGGAATAATCCCATGTGTAAAAACTAATGATATCTCAAGAATTTTATCGAAAAATGGTATCTCGAGAATTTCATCGAAAAAATGATATCTCGAGAAAGATGAGAGATAAGGTGAGGAGGAGTGGGGCGTGGTGGTAACTGGTGGTCAGACTAGGCGGAGGCATGGGGATGGAAGGCGCAGGCAGGCGGTAGCGGCCAGTGAGGTAGTCCTGGATTAGGGCGTCTCCGGACAGCCGGACTATATCCTTGGACCGGACTATTGGACTATGAAGATACAAGATTGAAGACTTCGTCCCGTGTCCGGATGGGACTCTACTTGGCGTGGAAGGCAAGCTAGGAAATACGGATATGTATATCTCCTCCTTTGTAACCAACCTTGTGTAACCCTAGCCCCCTCCGGTGTCTATATAAACCAGAGGGTTTTAGTCCGTAGGACAACATACAATCATACCATAGGCTAGCTTCTAGGGCTTAGCCTCTCCGATCTCGTGGTAGATCAACTCTTGTAATACCCATATCATCAAGAATAAATCGAGCAGGACATAGGGTTTTACCTCCATCCAGAGGGCCCGAACCTGGGTAAAACATCGTGTCCCCTGCCTCCTGTTACCATCCGCCTTAGACGCACACTTCGGGACCCCCTACCCGAGATCCACCGGTTTTGACACCGACATTGGTGCTTTCATTGAGAGTTCCTCTGTGTCGTCGCTGTTAGTCTTGATGGCTCCTACTATCATCGATAGCGATGCAGTCCAGGGTGGGACTTTTCTCCCCGGACAGATCTTTGTGTTCGGCGGCTTCGCACTGCGGGCCAATTCGCTTGGCCATCTGGAGCAGATCGAAAGTTACGCCCCTGGCCACCAAGTCAGGTTTGGAAGGTTAAACTACATGTCTGATATCCGCGGAGAGTTGATCTTCGACGGATTCGAGCCCCTGCCTTGTGCGCCACGCGGTCACGATGAGTACGATTTAGCTCTACCATCGGATAGTGTTCAAGAAATTGCACCGGCAACCGCTCCGACCCTTAATTCGGAGCCAGTTGTGCCATCCATGGACGGGTGGAAAGACTCCGCCACAGAGGCCGTATCCTCAGCGGCGATCGAGCCCAATATCGACCTTACCCTTCATGAGAGCCGTGTTGCCAAACTGCCGGATCCTTCTCCAGCCACGGACTCCGAACCGCCTGTGCCCGTTCCTGTCGAATCCGATTGGGCGCCGATCATGGAGTTTACCTCCGCAGATATTTTTCAGCACTTGCCCTTCGGCGACATACTGAACTCATTAAGGTCTCTCTCCTTGTCAGGAGGGTCCTGGCCGAACTATGTCCGGCAGGATTGGGATGCGGATGACGAAGAAATTCGCCGCCCACCCACCACCCACTTAGTAGCCACTGTCGATGACTTAACCGACATGCTCGACTTCGACTCCGAAGACATCGACGGTATGGACGACGATGCGGGAGGCGAAGAGGAACCACTGCCCACAGGGCACTGGACAGCCACCTCATCATATGACATATACATGGTGGACACACCCAAAGAAGGCAATAGCGACGGGACAATGGAGGATGACCCCTCCAAGAAGCAACCCAAGCGCCGGCGTCAGCGGCACCGCTCTAAGTCTCGCCAAGTCAAAAGCGGTGATATCGGCACCGGAGATAATAGCACTCCGGACAACGCCGAAGACAACAACAATCCCCTCCAGCAAGATTTAGAGCAAGAGGTTGGAGAAGCCAGCCCTCCTGAGAGAGCGGCAGATGGAGAGGCAGAGGAAGATAATTACATGCCTGCCTCTGAAGATGAGGCAAGCCTCGACGATGACGAATTCGTCGTGCTAGAGGATCCCGTCGAACAAGAGCGCTTCAAGCGCCGGCTTATAGCCACGGCAAATAGCCTTAAGAAAAAGCAGCAACAGCATCAAGCTGATCAAGATTTGCTAGCTGACAGATGGACTAAAGTCCTGGCGGCCGAGGAATATAAACTCGAGCGCCCCTCCAAGAGTTACCCAAAGTGCAGGTTGCTACCCCGACTGGAGGAGGAAGCACCGAAACCTACATCCCCGGCGTACGACGCGGCTGATCGGCCACCTCGTGGCCGCGACAGAGAGGCATTCCAGCCAAAAGCTCAACCCGCACCCGGACTCCATTCAAATAAAAAGGCATGGGGAAATATGCCAGACCTTTGAGATGTATTGGAGGACAAAGCAAAGCATGCAAGATCGATCTACGGATCACGAGGGCACGCCACTACGCGAGACGATAATCATCACGCCGGATACAGTAAAAGTAAGTCCGGCCGGGCCGAACACAGCGGGAAAAACTCATTTGAGCTGTGTCGCGATATAGCCCAGTACAGAGGCGCCGCGCACCCATTATGCTTCATAGACGAAGTAATGGATCATCAAATCCCAGAGGGTTTCAAACCCGTAAATATAGAATCATACGACGGCACAACAGATCATGCGGTATGGATCGAGGATTTCCTCCTGCACATCCACATGGCCCGCGGTGATGACCTACACACCATCAAATACCTCCCACTCAAACTCAAAGGACCAGCTCGGCATTGGCTCAACAGCTTGCCAGCAGAGTCCATGGGCTGTTGGGAAGATCTGGAAGCCGCATTCCTCGACAACTTTCAGGGCACTTGTGTGCGACCACCAGATGCCGATGACTTGAGCCACATAATTCAGCAGCCAGAGGAATCGGCCAGGAAATTCGGGACACGGTTCCTAACAAAGAAAAATCAAATCGTCGACTGTCTGGATGCAGAGGCCCTAGCAGCTTTTAATCACAACATCCGTGACGAATGGCTCGCCCGGCACCTTGGCCAGGAAAAGCCGAAATCTATGGCATCCCTCACGACACTCATGACCCGCTTTTGTGCGGGAGAGGACAGCTGGTTGGCTCGCAGCAATAACAAATCAAAGAACCATGGTACTTCGGATACCAAGGACGGCAACGGCAGGTCACGTCGCAACAAACATATGCGCTGCATTAACAGCGACAATACTGAGGATACGACAGTCAATGCCGGATTCAAAGGCTCTAAACCCGGTCAGCGGAAAAAGCCATTCAAAAGAAGCACTCTGGGCCCGTCCAGTTTGGACCGTATACTCGATCACTCATGCCAAATACACGGCACCCCCGACAAGCCAGCCAACCACACCAACAGGGATTGTTGGGTGTTCAAGCAGGCCGGCAAGTTAAATGCCGAAAACAAAGATAAGGGGTCACATAGCGATGACGAGGAGGAGCCCCGGCAGCCGAACACCGGAGGACAGAAGAGGTTCCCCCCATAAGTGCGGACGGTGAACATGATATACGCAACCCACATCCCCAAGAGGGAGCGGAAGCGTGCGCTCAGGGACGTGTATGCGTTGGAGCCAGTCGCCCCAAAGTTCTACCCATGGTCCTCCTGTCCGATCTCCTTCGACCGCAGGGACCACCCCACTAGTATCCGTCATGGTGGATTCGCCGCATTAGTCCTAGACCCAATCATTGACGGATTTCACCTCACTTGAGTCCTTATGGATGGTAGCAGCAGCCTAGACCTGCTTTATCAGGACATAGTGCGCAAAATGGGTATAGACCCTCAAGGATCAAACCCACCAAAACGACCTTTAAAGGCGTCATACCAGGTGTAGAGGCCCATTGCACATGCTCAGTCACACTGGAAGTGGTCTTCGGATCTCCGGATAACTTCCGAAGCGAAGAGTTAATCTTCGACATAGTCTCGTTCCGCAGTGGCTACCATGCACTGCTCGAGCAAACCGCATTTGCAAGATTCAATGCGGTACCACATTATGCATATCTCAAGCTCAAGATGCCAGGACCTCGGGGGGTCATCACAGTCAATGGAAACACAGAGCGCTCTCTCCATACGGAGAAGCACACTACGGCCCTCGCAGTAGAAGCACAAAGCAGCCTCTTAAGGCAATCCACTAGTTCGGCGATTAAGGACCCGGACACCTTCAAACGCGCCCGGAGTAATCGGCAATAGGACCGCCTGGCACGTTCCGAGCTCGCATAGCAATGTGGCCCCACCCCGGTCCCAGCCAAACGGCGAAGTCCGTGCCACGCGTACATAATTATGCATTAAAAATACCATGGGCATAGGTGGGAAGGGGGAGACGACTACGGCACGCTCCAAGATGCGGCTTAAACCGCACTAGGGGCTTCCCGCTTTGTTATTTTTCTCTTTCAGGACGTTAATCTCTGGAAACCCTGTCCGGCAGCATGATTGCCGAACACATGATGCAGCAACCAAGGAGGCAGAAAGCTACGTCACACCACGGAACTCCCAGGTGGATTACAATAACGAGTGAAATACTTGATTTAATACCATTCCTCAGCTTGCCCTTGGAAGGGACATGTCAAATAGTCCTACTTTTTGCTTATCGCACTACTTGTATCATTCTGCTCTAACGCACCTTTTTGAATAAAACAATGCATAGCATTAAGACTATTATTGCATTCTTCCTTTTTATATATATGTTCATTCATGACATCTAGCACCCGTACACTCTGGTACGGCCAATACGCTAGGGGCTTAAGTATACCCCATAATACGGCGTGAGAAGACCGAACACTTTCGACAGTGCGACACCCCGAACTTATAGCATTATATGCATCAGCTCCGAATCATGTCTTGGGTCAATAGTTTGGTTTGCCCGGCTCCCATGTTTTGGTACCTAACCTTCCGCTATATCGGCTAAGGTAGCACTGGGAGAACTACTGCGATTGTGCCCCGGTTCTGCTGGGCTAAGCACCTCAGTAGAGAAACCTAAAACTAACTGTCATGATAAGGCGAGAGACTGGTCACTGTTCGAGAGGTCTCAAGTCCCTAAAGACTTATGCCGCTTAGAGCGAGGAGTCGGCCCTGTCCGGCTTAAGGCATGTATAGCGCCCCGAATTCGGCCTTCCGAATACTAGGGGCTTCGCCGAAATTTAAAATTATAGAATTCTATGGCTAAGTGAGAGTGATAACGCATTATAGTCCGATTGCCTTGTTCATTGTGCTGAGCACCTCCCTCGAAGGACCCAAAAATGGGAACTGGAGTGCTCAGGTTTTATCCCGAACACCCCAGCACTTGTGGCGTGGGGCAAAAGCCGACGACTAGCCATCTCTCAGATTCGATAAACAGCCGAACAGAAGGCAATATTTTAAATTCAAACAAGCGTTCCATAGCGCATATGAACAAGTTTTCATAATACAGGATTACACGAGCAAGTTTATTCAAATGTTACATCTTTCGCACACTCGTCCGCTACAAGACGGGCACCCTTCAGACACCCTCATAGTACATCTCGGGGTGGCGATGCTCCTTGCCCTGCGGCGACCCTTCCTTCACCAGCTTCACGACGTCCATCTTGGCCCAGTGCACCTTCACACGGGCGAAAGCCCGGCGTGCACCTTCGATGCAGACGGACCGCTTAATGACTTGCAACCGTGGGCAGGCATCCACAAGCCGCCTCACCAGGCCGAAGTAGCTGTTGGGAAGGGCGTCGCCAGGCCACATCCGGACTATAAGGCCCTTCATGGCATGTTCGGCCGCCTTGTGCAGCTCGACCAGTTGCTTCAGCTGGTCGCTCAGAGGCATCGGGTGTTCGGTCCCAGTATACTGAGACCAGAACAACTTCTCTGTTGAGCTTCCCTCCTCGGCCTGGTAAAATTGTGCGGCATCCGACACGCTGCGGGGCAAATCTGCGAATGCTCCTGGAGAGCTCCGGACTCGGGTAAGTAACAAGTAATTTACTTTGACATGCTTGCTTTTCATATTGAATGCCTTACCCGCCACTATCTTCTTCATCGCGTCAATCTCCTGGAGGGCCTTTTGGGCTTCAGCCTTGGCACTCTTTGCACTCTCAAGGGCCACGGCAAGCTCGGACTCTCGCGTCTTCAAGTCAAGCTCCAACGCCTCGTGCTTCGTCACGAGAGCATGGAGCTCTTGCTGCACCTCGCCCACCCGTGCCTCTTGTTTTTCTCGCTCGGTGCGCTCCTGGGCCGCTTTGTTTTCGGCCTCGGATAGTGCTTGCTTCAGGGTTGCCACCTCGGTCGTGGCCCCTGGCAAATTAAAGATGATCCTGTCATTTTGCAATCACATCCTTTTGTATATACACATCTATAGACTAGATATTACTTACCTTTGTTCTCCTCGAGCTGCCTCTTGGCAAGGCCGAGCTCTTTCTTGGACCCTTCGAGGTCCTGCTTCAGTACGGCGACCTCCGCGGTCAGTGCGGCAGAGGTCAGCAGCGAAGCCTGCATACGCATATAGACATACTTATATTAGACTCCTGGAGATATTA
Organism: Triticum urartu; assembly: GCF_056163025.1. Classification (NCBI taxonomy): domain Eukaryota; kingdom Viridiplantae; phylum Streptophyta; class Magnoliopsida; order Poales; family Poaceae; genus Triticum; species Triticum urartu. The sequence continues at coordinate 364,375,131 of NC_141874.1, read as the reverse complement.
GTTGATCCTCTATTCGGCTTTTCTTTTTGAACACCAAACAGAGCATCAGGGGATACTGTCTATGCAGTCATATTTTTCCTATATTTCAAATACTTACCTCAAAGCCTGTTAGAAGGCTGGCACAGGCTTCAGTCAGTCCGCTCTTGGCGGACTGAACCTTCTGGATCACCGCACTCATAATAGTGCGGTGCTCTTCGTCAATGGAAGCGCTGCGAAGCGCTCCCAGCAGATTGTCCGGTGCCTCTGGATGGACAGAGGTCACCGGCACAGGCGCCTTGCCCCTTGAGGGAGTCCTGGATTAGGGGGTCTCCGGACAGCTGGACTATCTCCATTGGCCGGACTGTTAGACTATGAAGATACAAGATTGAAGACTTCGTCTCGTGTCCGGATGGGACTCTACTTGGCGTGGAAGGCAAGCTAGGCAATACGGATATGGATATCTCCTCCTTTGTAACCGACCTTGTGTAACCCTAACCCTCTCCGGTGTCTATATAAACCGAAGGGTTTTAGTCCGCAGAACAACAACCATAACATACAATCATACCATAGGCTAGCTTCTAGGGTTTAGTCTCTCTGATCTCGTGGTAGATCTACTCTTGTACTGCCCATATCATCAATATCAATCAAGCAGGACATAGGGTTTTACCTCCATCAAGAGGGCCCGAACCTGGGTAAAACATCGTGTCCCCTGCCTCCTGTTACCATCCGGCCTAGACACACAGTTCGGGACCCCCTACCCGAGATCCGCCGGTTTTGACACCGACATTGGTGCTCTCGTTGAGAGTTCCTCTGTGTCGTCGCCGTTAGGCTTGATGGCTCCTACTATCATCGATAGTGATGCGGTCCAGGGTGAGACTTTTCTCCCCGGACAGATCTTCGTATTCGGCGGCTTTGCACTGCGGGCTAATTCGCTTGGCCATCTGGAGCAGATTGAAAGCTACGCCCTTGGCCATCAGGTCAGATTTGGAAGTTTGAACTACATGGCCGACATCCGCGGAGACTTGATCTTCGACAGATTCGAGCCACAGCCGGGCGCGCCGCACTGTCACGATGGGTATGACCTAGCTCTGCCGCCGAATAGTACCCCAGAGGCCGCGCCCGCATCAGCTCCGACCCTTAGCTCAGAGCCAACTGCGCCAATCGAGGACGGGTGGTTAGACACCGCCTCAGGGGCTGCAGTCTCAACGATGACCGAGCCAAACACCAGCCTAATCCTCTGCGCAGCCTGTGACCCCAAGGTGTCGGACTCTTTTTCTGACTCCGGACCGCCCGCGCCCCGGCCAATCGAATCCGATTGGGCGCCGATCATGGAATTCACCGCCGCGGATATCTTTCAGCACTCGCCCTTCGACGACATTCTGAATTTACTAAGGTCTCTCTCTTTGTCAGGAGAGCCATGGCCGGATTATGGCCAACAGGATTGGGATGCGGACGACGAAGAAATTCGACGCCCACCCACCACCCACTTAATAGCCACTGTCGATGACTCAACCAACATGCTCGACTTCGACTCCGAATACATCGACGATATGGACGACGATGCGGGAGGCGAAGAGGAACCACCGCCCAAAGGGTGCTGGACGTCCACCTCATCATATAACGTATACATGGTGGACACACCAAAAGAAGACGACGAGGAGGAACAGAAGGACGCTTGTTCCATCGAGATGCATTCAAAGCGGCGGCGCAAGCACCGCCCCAAATCCCGCCTCGGCAGAAATAACGATCATACAGACCCAGCGTTGGAGCAGGGCGAACCACCGCCGGACCACGGCAATGCGGAGAATCAAACCGGACAAACCAATTCTGTCAAAGATGATAGTCCGACATAACACCGGACAAGCACCCGGAGCAGCAAAATGCCCGCCAAAGGCTTGTTGCCACCGTGAGGAGTCTGAAAAAGCAGAAGCAAAGGCTCAAGGCTGCGCAGGACACACTCCAAATCAGATGGAGTAAAGTACTCAACACAGCAGCGAAGTACGGCGGCAATCGCCCCACCAAGAGCTACCCAAAGCGGAAGTTGCTACCTGAATTCGATGAGGAGGCCTCAGACCCCCCACAACCAAGAATGAAAACAGCCATCTGGCCGGATAGACGACCTCACAGCCAACATAAAGCGGCAAGCAACGCCGCACATAAGCCAATACGCGGTCTACGCGAGGGCTCACATCAAAAGGAGGGCGAAACCAGATCCATCTATGGACCACACAAGCGTGCTCCAGCATAGGATGCAACATAACAAACATCCGAACAACGCGGTACACCCAAATATCGGGGTGCCGCACACCCCCTATGTTTCACCGATGAGGTGCTGGACCATGAATTTCCAGAGGGATTCAAACCCGTAAACATAGAGGCATACGATGGAACAACAGACCCTGGGGTCCGGATTGAGGACTATATCATCCATATCCACATGGCTCGGGAAGATGATCTCCACGCCATTAAGTATTTACCCCTCAAACTCAAAGGGCCAGCTCGGCACTGGCTTAAGAGCCTCCCCGAAAGCTCCATTGGAAGTTGGGAAGAACTCAAAGACGCCTTTCGGGCAAATTTTCAAGGGACTTATGTCCGACCTCCGGACGCGGATGATTTGAGTCATATAACTCAACAGCCCGGAGAGTCAGCCCGAAAGCTTTGGAACAGGTTTCTTACTAAAAAGAACCAAATTGTCGACTGTCCGGACGCCGAAGCCTTGGCAGCGTTTAAGCAGAGCGTCCGTGACGAATGGCTTGCCAGACACCTCGGCCAAGAAAAACCGAGAACAATGGCAGCATTAACAAGCCTCATGACCCGCTTTTGCACGGGCGAGGATAGCTGGCTAGCCAGATGCAGCACCAGCGACCCCAGTACATCCAAAGTTAGAGATGGAAATAGGAAATCACGGCGCAACAGCAATAACAATCGCCGGAATAAAGAAGACAACACGAAGAGCACGGAAGTAAACACTGGATTCAAAAGCTCTCGGCCAGGTCAGCAAAAGCCGCCCTCTAAAGGCGCCAGAGACGAATTGTCCAGCCTAAACAAAATTCTGGACCAAATATGTCAGATCCATAGCACCCCTGGTAAACCCGCTAATCATACCCACAGAGAATGTTGGCGTGGTTCCGATAGGTGGTGCTATCGTACATCCACGTTGATGGAGACTTCAACCCACGAAGGGTAATGGTTGCGCGAGTCCACGGAGGGCTCCACCCACGAAGGGTCCACAAAGAAGCAACCTTGTCTATCCCACCATGGCCATCGCCCATGAAGGACTTGCCTCACTAGCGGTAGATCTTCACGAAGTAGGCGATCTCCTTGCCCTTACAAACTCCTTGGTTCAACTCCACAATCTTGTCAGAGGCTCCCAAGTGACACCTAGCCAATCTAGGAGACACCACTCTCCAAGAAGTAACAAATGGTGTGTTGATGATGAACTCCTTGCTCTTGTGCTTCAAATGATAGTCTCCCCAACACTCAACTCTCTCTCACTGATTTGGATTTGGTGGAAAGATGATTTGAGTGGAAAGGAACTTGGAGAAGGCTAGAGATCAAGATTCATATGGTCGGAATGGAATATCTTGACCTCTACACATGAGTAGGTGGTTCTCTCTCAGAAAATGTATGATGGAAGTGTAGGCATGTTCTGATGGCTCTCTCCATGAATGAAGAGTAAGTGGAGGGGTTTTTATAGCCTCTACGCAAAATCTAACCATTACACATGAATCACCCAACTCGATGGGACCGAATAATGAAACTCGGTTGGACCGATTTAGTTCAAAATGCGAACATTAGGATTTTTGGTGGGACCGACATGTCAACTCGGTGAGACCAATTTCATTAGGGTTAGGGCATAACATAATCTCGGTGAGACTGATTACACAAACTCGGTGGGACCGATTTTGGTAATAAGCTAACCATAGAGTTGGTCAGGCAAAGTCGGTGGGACCTATTCTCTCATCTCGGTGAGACCGAAACGTTACGAAGGGGAAACGAGAGTTTGCATTGTGAACTCGGTGGGACCGATCGCTCATTTCGGTTGGACCGAAACGTTACGAAGGGAAACAGAGAGTTTGCAACCCCATCTCGGTGAGACCGAAAAGACTAGGGTTTTGTGGCAGTGGCTATGTCAACTAAACTTGGTGGCGCCAGATAGAAAGATTCGATGGGGCCGAGTTTGACTTTTGGTTTTAGACATATGTGGATATGAGAAAGTGGTCGAGGGTTTTGGAGCATATCAGTAAGAATTTTTAGCAAGTAACCCATTAGCAACACCTCATCCCGTTTTAATAGTATTGGCTTTTCCTATGGACTCAATGTGATCTTGGATCACTAAAAGTAAAATGTAGAGTCTTGAGCTTTACAGCTTGAGCCAATATTTTGTCCTTAGCATTTTGAGGGGTCCACATTTCTAATCCATGCCATGCCAATCACTGAGCTTTCCTGAAATATTTTTCTTGAAATAGTATTAGCTCAATGAGCTATATGTTGTTAGGAATTACCAAAACCAACCAGGGATAGTTGCACTTTCAATCTCCCCCTTTTTGGTAATTGATGACAACATATAGATCAAAGCTTCGACAAATGATTATAAGATTGAAATACATCGTCGCTTTGAGAAGTATGTGATAAGCAAGAGCTCCCCCTAAATTTGTGCATTATTTAAAATTTGCTTTTGAATGCAAATGCACAATCGATTAGGATCATGGGTCACTTTTCCATGTCACATACATCTTGGTGGAGCTCTCAAAATGATAAACATTAAAAACATGCACTCATCACCAAGCAAAGTGAATGATCATATATGCAATATAAGAGATAATATCATCCAAGCAAGCATTAAAGTAGCATATGATCAATCACATGATCAAACAAGTATCTCACATAGACAAAGACATAGTGTATCAACCAAGCGCATAAAGAAAGGTTCAACCAAAAACAAGAGAGATAAAAGGCAAAACACTCTCTCTCAAAGCCTATGATCTATACATATTCCCCCCCTTTGGCAACAAGTTACCAAAAAGTTTGAATATGCATAGTGCTATGCATCTCTCAGGCTTGGTCTTCGGGACGTGGTGTAGAGAGAACTCCAAGGACGAAGGCATCTGTTGATGTAGTTGGAGCTGGTGGAGTGGCTGCTGGAGGTGGCACTGAAGCTGTTGCTGCTGGTGCAGATGTTGTAGCTCTAGAATCAGGTACATGCACTACAGCAGACCTCTGACTCCTTGGTACTCGCTGAAAAGCATCAGTAGTTTCCTTCCCTCTCCTCTCTTCTGCTTCCTCCTGGAGCTACTCAACCGCAGTCTGTATCTCAGTTGCCTTGAGGTCAAGATCATAAAATTTTGTCTCAACAATCCTCTCCAAGCTCTCCTGATTCTGAGTCAGGGTGGCCAAGCTCTTCTCAATCCTCAATGTAGATTGGATCAGGTATGCAAGCTGATCTTGCTTGCTCTTCAGGAAAACTTGAGATGCTTCCTCTAGACTAGGCATCTTGGCAGCTTTCTCAGCCTTAGCTTTAGCTCTCTTCTCTTGTTCTTGAGCTGATGATGGTTCATTCTCATTCATGACAACTTCATTATCTTTAAACTCTGGAAGCAAGGGTAAGTGCTCTTTGTCAAACAAGTATGTTCCTGTGCCCATCTTGGAGTTGATGAGCTCCTGAATATGCGGAGCATACCCACAACTTCTCTTTTGGTCAACAGCTGTCCTCTTGATTTTCTCTACAATCAGGCTCGTGACTTTGAACTTTTGAGGGACATCAAATATTTGCAGCAAGTTGATGGAATGTCCTCTAACCATCTTGTGATCTCTAGACTTGGGTAGCAATGTGTGCCTTAGGATGGTGTTGATGGTAGGCAGACCAGACAACAAGTAATGTACAGATCCAAGCTTGTGAGTCTCCAAAGATTTATCAGGGATCTCTTTGTACATGTTTGCCATGGAGTTGTGGTCTTTCTTCTTCTTGGCATACACATCCAAGTCATCTTCATGTTCCTCTAGGGCATTGATAAGCTTCGCCCATTCTTTCACAGTGGATTGGTACCTAGTACCTTTAGACATCCAAACTACCTTCCCATCTGGGTAAAAGTGGGCAGTGGAGTTAAACTGCATGATCAGCTTATCATTCCATTTTGTGAGCTTTTGTCCAACAAACTCATCTACTCCACATGCTTTGAAGTTGTCATATACTCCTGGGAAGTGATCTTCATTCTCCTTGATGTATTCCCAATCAACCCATCTCATGTCACAAACAATGGGCTTCTTGTCAAGCAAAATCGTCGCATAGAAGTCTTGCTGTTCTTTGGTATGAAATCTGTAATCAACTGCAGTCCTTCTTCTAATAGCATAGGGATCAGACTGTCTCCACAATATCAGTCCAGCATCTTTTCTGATGTGCATGTCTTCAGCCACCAGAGGAGCATCATTGTGGTCTGGGATCTTGGGTTTCAATTTACTCAAAACAAGAGACTCACCATCCTCTTCTTCAGCTTGAGGCACTGGGGCCTTGTTTTTCTCTTCTGCAGGAATACTTCTAGTGTTTCTCTTGGGCTTTGACTTCTGAGCTTGAGCTTTGGGAGTAGACTTGGGCTTTGATGTTGCAGCCCCTGACTTGATAGCATCTCCCATAAGCTTATGAGCTTTGGGTGCTAGAGCATCCTCTTCCTCTTCCTCTTCTTCTGCGGGTCCTTAAACATGAATGATCTCCCTAGGACTCTGGCAGTGGTCTTCTTGACCCTATCCTTTCTCGTCTTGCCTTCTCCGGCCTCTTTGGGTTCAAGAGTGAATTCGATTGTTTCTTCCAAGGCTGCTTTCCTAGGCTTGGATGTTGGCACTCTCTTGGCAGGTGCCTTCTTGTGCATCCCTGGCTTTCTTGTAGCAGCTGAGCCATACTCCTTCTTCAGCACTTTCTTCTTTGAGGTGGCCTCATCCTTAGAGTCTGAGGTTCTCTTCTTCCTTGCTCTAGTGGCTGCCTTGGGCAAGTTACTAGGTGTGCTTCTACTGCCCTCATCATAGCTGCTTCAGGGATTTGAACCCTCACTCAATTGCACATGTTCTTCAGATCTATTCGGACTGTCACTCTAGTCAGACATCTTGGCAATCACTGACAGCAAACCCCGTGAATAGATGTAGATGAGGTAGAGTGGATGAGCATCACAAAGTGCAGAGTTTTTGCAAAACAGATGAGTCAAAAACTTAGTTTTACTTCTCCACAGAAAGCATTTCGGAGCTACCGATTTGATAAACTCGGTGATACCGAAGCAGCTTTTGGAACCTAAACCAGTGAACTCGGTCAGACTAAGTCACAGTTCGATGGCACCAAGACTGCTAGGGTTTCATAGAGAGTCGAACTCGGTCACACCGATTTGCAAATTTCGGTCAGACCGAAAATGCATGTGCTATGGCCTAAGCCAAATCGATGAGACCGATTTCTACAACTCGGTCGGTCAGAGATGAGTTCGGAGACCTAACCCTAATTTTTCAAATCCAATCTAACCTAAAGGAAGTTTTCAGTGGATGGATTGTTTGCATACGTGGCATGATCATGGCAAAGCAATGTGCTATGAATCGGAGTTAAGGAATTAGCACATAGATTCAAACCCATACCCTAGTTCCGCGGAGGTTCGCTACGGCGGCAACGGTGGAGCAGATTTCCGTTTACGGCGATGGAAACCAGTGGCGGGAGGTCGCTGGCAGCAAGAAGACGATCCGGAGACCCGAGGAGGTAGAGAAGGACACACGCGTGGGCTGAGGAGTTTGAAGAAATTTTCAAAATCTCACCCGTGGGTATATATAGCCCGACCCTATCGGTGTGACCGAGTGGAACAACTCGGTGGCACCGAGATGCAGAAACGTGAGTGGTTACGGCAACTCGGTGTGACCGAAGAGTTCAAATAGGTTGCACCAAGATGGAAAACCTAGATCAACTTAGTGAACTCGGTGTGACCGAAGTGGATGACTCGGTCATACTGAAATGCACAAAGAGGTTTTGGAAGTTTAAGTCTATGACGAATCGGGGACTTTGAATGCTCCTCACACAGAGTGGTTCGAATCTGACTTGATCAAACTTTTTTGATGTAGCATGAATAGAGTTTGAGACGAGAAAAGCATAGATAGCTAGAGGGAGTTCTTAGGCATTCTTGTCCATCCATTTGGCAAAAGAGAAAGAGCCAAACATACAAAGCAACAAATGGATGTCCTCGAATGAGTAAAATATGCAACCAACATGCTCACACAATAAAATGGCAAATGAAATATGTGGCAAAGCATGCACAAACACCCTAGCATCTATCAAGCAATTGGCGATGACTAGGTCATCTATATATGAGTATATTGACTGAACAGTCAAATGAGAACATTTGATCGTAGGTCATACTCATCATTTAAGCACAAGTGGGGTTGCCACTTTTACATAAAGCATTGTTGTGTTCACACCATTAGAGTTGCTTTAGCTCAATTGATTAGAGTAAAGCTCCCCCTAGATGTGATATCCCCCCTAAGAGGGATGAACTAACCTTGGGTTTTGTCGATGATGACTTCATGTAAGTGTTGAAGATGTAGATGCTCAATGTTGATGTAGATCATTTGGAGAAATCCATTGGAGTGAGTTGCACTTTCAATACCTACACGGGTTAGTCCCACAAGGAACAAACAAGGATATACATAGACATAGAGTGATGTTCACATAAGATGGTGTCCATGAAAGCATTAGGTTACCTTGTCCCTTGTCTTACCAACAAGAGGGTTTGTGACTCCTTGAACTAGTGCAAGATATGGAAGATGTTTGCACATGTCCTTGCTAGAAGATATGAGTGAAGTATGTTGGCGGAGTCACCCTCAAGAACTCTCTAGTTCTTTTTCTTCGGGATCCACACCATCTTGATGGGAATCCTTAGAGTTGTAGTCATACTTGATGAAGTGGAACTTGATGTAGTCTTTGGAACCCACTTGACCAAGGCCTTGGGAGCTTCTTCAAATGCATGAATCTCCTCTTGAAGCTTGTCCTTGCCTTTTTTCTTGTGGTCTTGTGGTGGAAGATCATCTTGAGCTTGTGTTCCTTGGAAAGAAGTAGGATCGTACTTCTCTTGTTGAGGAACAAACTTCATCTTGGGGTATTGATCTTCTTCCCACTCAACTCCATTGGCATTGAACCTTCGTTCAAAACCAATTCCTTGATTCTTCTAGTGTCTTCCTTGCTTGCGTACAATTTCCTCAAATTGCTAACTTCCGGCAAGGCTCTTGTAAACACCTTTCTCTATAATTCCCTTAAATAAGCTATTTTCTTGCTCAAGTGTAACTTGGCTAAGAGAATCATTAGTGGAATCAAGAGAACTACTAGAAGCAACAACATTGGGTTTAGCATGATTATTGTTACTACTAGAAGAAGAATCTTTCTTACTCTTGTTGCTAGATTTAACTTGTGGCATGTAAGTAGACACGAGTAAACGCTTGGCAATGTAAGAAGAACTTTTCTTGCGAAGATAATCATTGATCGCTTTTAAGAACCCATGCTCTTGCTCAAGGTTGAGCTTTTCAAAGTGCAACTTTTCATGAGTCTCTAAAAGCTCTCGATGATTTTCCAAGGTAGTTTCATGAGCTAACTTAAGAGTGTTTAGTTCTTTAGTTAGACACTCAATCTCCTTCTTATCATCGTCATTCGTTTTATCTTGATTAGCATGATTAATAGCAAGTTCATCATAGTTTTCATCACTAGAATTGTCAACAAGTAAATCATCATCACCTAGCAAATCATCTTCGTCACTATTGAAATCAACATACTCGGGGTGTGATACCTTTGGGCCTTTAGCCATGAAGCATCTTCGAATTCCTTCATTTGGTGACTCAAATATGTCGTAGGAGTTTGTTGACACAAGTGCTAGACCGACAACACCTTCATCTTGAGTATATTCAGAGTCGGAGTGATAACTTCTCTCGGAGTTATTGTCGGAGTCGGAGCCGGATACCCATTCACCAACATGAGCTTGATGTCTTCATTTTGTGTAGCTCCTTGATGATTTGTCCTTCCTTTCTGAATCCTTGCTTCTCCGTGATGTTCTTCGTTCATAATGGTCATCTCTACTCCTTCTCTCTCTTGGTGGTGATTCTTCTCTTCTACTTCTTCTTTTGGAGAGTCTTCTCTTCTTTTGTAGGGAGCCGTACACTCATTGGAGTAGTGTCTGGGTCTTCCACAATTGTAGCAATTTCGTTCACGACTTGAAGATCTTTTGTCATTGTAGGACCTTGACTTGGAACTTCTCTCCTTGCTTCTACTCTTGTAGAACTTGTTGAAGTTCTTCACCGTTAGGCTCAATTCTTCACTAAAGGCTTGTTTCTCACTTGATGATGTGGGAGCATCACATGAGGCTTTGTAAGCACCACTTGACTTGTTGTGAAGCTCTTCCTTATCCTTAAGTGACATCTCATGAGCAACAATTCTTCCAATGACTCCGTTGGCTTGAGATCTTTGTAATTGGGCATCATGTGGATCAATGTGCATAGGGTATCATATTTTCCATCCAAGGTTCTTAGGATCTTCTTGATGATGAATCTATTGGTTATCTCTTCACTTCCTAAGCCGACAATCTCATTTGTGATGAGAGCAAGCCTAGAGTACATTTCAGCGACACCTTCACCATCCTTCATTTTGAACTTGTCAAGATGTCTTTAAAGCACATCCAATTTGGATTCCTTGACGGTGTCAGTACCTTCATGCATATCAATCAAAGTGTCCCAAATTTCCTTTGCATTCTCAAGACGGCCGATTTATTTGAATTCTTCGGGGCATAATCCGTTGAATAGAATATCACAAGCTTGAGCATTGTATTGCAGCATCTTCAACTCTTCTGCGGTAGCTTCATGGTTCGGTTCTCACCCATCAAAGAATTCACCTTGCAAGACAATACACACAATAACCCAAATGGCGGGGTTATGTCCAAGAATATGCATTTTCATCTTATGCTTCCAACTAGCAAAATTGGTACCATCAAAGTAAGGACCTCTACGGTGGTAATTTCCCTCGCTAGAAGCCATACTCTCCTAGGTTGTGAAACCAAGGTTATGATCATCAAAAGTTATGGAAATCAAGGCAAATGGAGACCTTAGCTCTAATACCACTTGTAGGATCGAAAGTATGTCTAGAGAGGGGGTGATTAGACTACTTGACCAAATAATAATCTAGCCTTTTCCCAATTTTAAGTCTTGGCAGATTTTAGCAACTAAGCACTAGTCAAGCTATCAACATACACATGCAAGTATAAGAGTATAGCAGCGGAATGTAAAACATTGCACATGAAGGTAAAGGGAGGAGTTTGGAGGGAGCAAACGCAATGTAGACATGGAGATTTTTGGCATGGTTCCGATAGGTGGTGCTATCGTACATCCACGTTGATGGAGACTTCAACCCACGAAGGGTAACGGTTGCGCAAGTCCATAGAGGGCTCCACACATGAAGGGTCCACGAAGAAGCAACCTTGTCTATCCCACCATGGCCATCGCCCACGAAGAACTTGCCTCACTAGGGTAGATCTTCATGAAGTAGGAGATCTCCTTGCTCGTAAAACTTCTTGGTTCAACTTCAGAATGTTGACTGAGGCTCCCAAGTGACACCTAACCAATCTAGGAGACACCACTCTCCAAAAGGTAATAGACGGTGTGTTGATGATGAACTCCTTGCTTTTGTGCTTCAAATGATAGTGTCCCCAACACTCAACTCTCTCTCACTGATTTGGATTTGTTGGAAAGATGATTTGAGTGGAAAGCAACTTGGAGAAGGCTAGAGATCAAGATTCATATGGTTGGAATGGAATATCTTGACCGCAACACATGAGTAGGTGGTTCTCTCTCAAAAAATGTATGAGGAAGTGCATGCATGTTCTGATGGCTCCCTCCACGAATGAAGAGTGGGTGGAGGGGTATTTATAGCCTCCACACAAAGTCTAACCGTTACACACAAATCACCCAACTCGATGGGACCGAATAATGAAACTCGGTTGGGCCAATTTAGTTCAAAATGTGAACCTTAGGATTTTCGTGGGACTGACATGTCAACTCGGTGAGACCGATTTCATTAGGTTTAGGGCATAACGTAATCTTGGTGAGACCGACTACATAAACTCGGTGGGACCGATGTTGGTAATAAGCTAACCAGAGAGTTGGTCAGGCAAACTCGGTGGGACCGATTCGCTCATCTCGGTGAGATCAAAACGTTACGAAGGGGAAACAGAGAGTTTGAATTGCGAACTCGGTGGGATCGATCGCTCATTTTGGTTGGACCAAAATGTTACGAAGGGAAACCGAGAGTTTGCAACCCCATCTCGGTGAGACCGAGATCCCTATCGGTGAGACCGAAAAGACTAGGGTTTTGTGGCATTGGCTATGTCAAAGGAACTCGGTGGCGCCGGATAGAAAGATTCGGTGGGGCCGAGTTTGACTTTTGGTTTGGGACATATGGGGATATGATAAAGTGGTTGAGGGTTTTGGAGCATATCACTAAGCTTTTTGAGCAAGTAACCCATTAAGCAACACCTCATCCCCTTTTCCTATGGACTCAATGTGATCTTGGATCACTAAAAGTAAAATGTAGAGTCTTGAGCTTTAGAGCTTGAGCCAATCTTTTGTCCTTAGCATTTTTAGGGGTCCACATTTCTAATACATGCCATGCCAGTCATTGAGCTTTCCTGAAATATTTATCTTGAAATAGTATTAGCTCAATGAGCTATATGTTGTTAGGAATTACCAAAAGCACCCAGGGATAGTTGCACTTTTAGACAACAACTCAACCAACCATACGAAATTCATGCAAACACGGTGATATTTCAAATAAACAATGACGGAATTCATATAAAATATCGGATTTTGATACAAACATGAAGGATTTCATTACATTCCAATCAACTAAGCAATGCTAGTCCTGAATAGCACATGTATAATAATACCTAGCGTAAATGGTCGCCCACCGATCCGTTTGTCTTCCTCATGTCCGGCAGAATGATCACCGGACTGCCGGGAGCCCCAGAGGTATATGCTTCGGCACAAAGGATGGCTTGCTTCCCCACTGCTCAACTAACATCGTTGGCTAATTCCCAAGATGGAAGTGGAAGGGGGCTTCTCCGCTTCCGTGGAGCCCATGCGGGGTCGACGAAGGTCCTCGCAACAAAAGGATCCAGTAAGACAACTACTGTGTACGCAGACGTCCCCTAGGTGGTGGCCTTCATGGGACCCAAGCAGCGGCGGCCTCCCATGTTCTACTTCTCGATGATGGGGGTGGACGCAGAGGCGCTGGCCACGGACTTGTCGCTCTTCGTGCACCTGACTTCTGTCTTTGCTTGCATGGCGCGGCCGCAGGCATGGGAGTCTCGGCCACAGAATAGGGAGACATGGTCGCAGACACGGAAGGCGCGGTACGAGGCGGCGGTGTGGACGACAGAGACGACACCCGTGCTCCCTGCAGTGCCAGCGTGGAGCAGCTTGCCGCTCCTCGTCGAGCTGGCCTAGAGTGGTGAGTTGCTGAACCGCGCGCCGGCTTGGGGCGGCAACTGGCTCCGTCGGGCGAGGGAGAGAGGTGGATCAGCAAGCTACATAGCTCATATTTGGCGGGCTCGACGGGCCACCTAGCCGGCTTGGATGTCGGATAACTACTCTTCGTAATCCATTGTTATAGTGGACAAAAGGGTGAAGGAGGAGATAGGGGAGCGGCAGAGGTGTGCGATTCTTGGCCGGCGTTTGGCCTCATTTAAATAGGAGATTAATAGACAGTGGACGAGAGGAGCTCAGCCGGCGTTGCATTTAATGCCGGCCCGGTGATGAATGGACGTGTGTCCAGAGTGGGTTTCTCGGCTTCCACACAGGTTTCATGGAGGCGTTTGAATGCGGCAAGGAGGTGTGTTCAGCCGGGCATGCATCGAGCGGCGCCCTCGACTATGACGTACGACACCACGCCGTTCTTCCACTGACATGTGGGTTGGTTGGGTACCTGACTTGCATGTTAGTGACCCAACGCAGGCAGCGCACGGCAGAGGAGCTTTTGGTGGGCCAGGGCGGTCAGAAGCAGGCATTTCATAAACCGATGATTGTTCATTGAGTGTGACGTCATCTATTTCATGTAGATAAGCCTACTATATAAGGTAAGAGAATTTTAAAATTTTCATATATACGTTGATAGCCCGTTTGATACATTGTGATTCATAAAGGCCGCTGCAAACATCAATGTTTTGCTTATCACAGATAAGATTGATTAATACCCGTAACATTCCATGTCCTTAACAAAGGATGCATGCACGTATAGGTTGAGCGTGTGTCTTGCATCATGTGCTGTGTGCATGCAGGCGTGCGAGTGTTGCGTGCGTGCATGTGTACGTTTCAGTGTTGCATCCATGTGTGCGTGCGTGCATGTGTTCATGAGTTCATGTGTACGGTTCAGTGTTCCATCCCTGCATGCGTGCGTGTGTCCATGAGTGCATGTTTACGTGTCAGTGTTGCACGCCTGCATGCGTGCATGCGAGTGTTGCGTGCGTGCATGTGTACGTGCGGGGTGAGGCTACACGTCAGTCGACTGACTTTTTCATCTTTGGTCACTCGATTTTTCAGTCGTTGGATACGAAATTAAGGGCCTGTAGTTCATCTTCAACCTCCACCCCCATGAGCCGCTAGCCACCACTGGACAAACCGCCGGCACCCGCCGCCCGTGGCTGGCGGCGCTCCCGCGCCACCTCGCCGCCCCGAAACCACTCCCCACCGCCGCCCCGGCCATCCCTCTAGCCCCCCCCCCCCCCGCGTCGAGCTTTTTCTCCGGCGATCCCCACACCACTGCCCCACCACCGCGCCCCCACCGTGCGGCGATTGCCAACCAGAGGTATCACGACTTCAAATCCCCACCGGCCACTAATTTATTACCATTTATGTCTTTCATATACGCGCTGACGGGTGGGCCCTATGGTAATGTGCACTGCTGAATTTGGACCATTTGACTGGTTAATTGATCGTGTCATCAACAAATTACGGGGCTGTATGGTGAGCTAGTGACCATATGATCACCGTAAAATGTATTTTATTAACAGAATACAGACTCAAACTACCATTTCTTTCTTTCATATACGCGCTGACAGGTGGGCCCCATGGTTACACGTGCTAATGGCGCAACACTAGTTGCACCACATGGAACGTTTGACTTGTCAATTGATCGTGTCATCAACAAAATATAGAGTTGTACGGGTGAGCCAGTGACCATATAATCATGACATGTATTTTTTAACACGGTACAGATGCAAGCGCTCATATATACGCACAAAACACTCAATGCTATAAGCGCACACAAGCAGACCCTACCCCTATGAGCACCTTTGAGAGAGTGAGCCAGCATATGATCTTGAGATTTTACGAAGTCACCATAGGTGCCTCGTAGTCGAGGGGAATGTCTCCTCCCACTAAACGCATATTGCCAGAAAATACTAAAATTAATCCAGGATAAATGAGAGCACCGGGACTTTAACCCTAGCGGGCTGGGAAAACCACTGTCCTCAACCACAAGTTGGTTAGCACCACAAAATGTATATGGTGACCATGATGCGCTTATTTTGAAGTCCAGGGACCATATTGTGCTTTCGTATCAAATACAATGACCGTAAGTGTCGTAACAAAATACGGAGCACGCATCAAATACAATGTTCGTCAGTGTTGAAAGTGCTAGTGATCGACTAGAGGGGGGTGAATAGGCTATTTTTATGAAAGTCTTCAAAACATGGAAGTTTCGAAGACAAACGATAGAAATAAACCTATTATCATGCAGCGGAAGGTAGACTACACTAGGCAAACCATAGTCAAATATTCAATGAAGTGAAAGCACAATGACTAATAGCAGCTAGGCAGTAAAGATCAGGTAGGAAGATATTGTGAAGCCAATCAGAACAAGCAGTCACTCAATGAAGACAAAAACTAATGCAATCAGGCAATGACTTCACCAGGGCCAACAGTAAGTAAAGGAATGGGAAGGATGAAACCAGTGACTCGTTGAAGACAATGATTTGTTGGACCAGTTCTAGTTGCTGTGACAACTGTACGTCTGGTTAGGGAGGCTGAGATTCAACTACACCACAACACTGATGTAAGGACAAAAAATCTGCTGGGAGAAGGCACTTTAAAGGGCAGACAAACTGCCAGGACAGTGTTTCTCCCGGCAGATAGAACTACCACGAGAACGGCTGCCGGGGATTACATCTCCCGGCAGATTCTTTGCCCTTGCCCATCTATTTGCCGGCAGTCCATTTTCTCCTAACAGATTGGTCAAGGAACAAGTTACTATAGTTACCAGCAATTCAACTGACGGCACAAGCATGTTTGCCCGGCAGTTATTATGCCAGCACGTTTATTTCACTACCAAACTATTATGGGCATCCCTATACAAGCATGTTCAGGCAATCATGGCATATCACACAATTTATACAGAGACTTCATCAATCAAAGTAACATATAGGCCTCATCAGAACCTTAAAATATATTCAATAAACACAAGGTTTTTCCACAAAAGGAGAAGTACATATATGTTTCTAGATGTGCCAGACTACAAAAATGAAGTAGTACCACAAAAGTAGTACATAAATTTCTAGATGTGCCACAACCAAAATAAGCATAGCAATCTCCAGATTCAACAAATAAGACATATGGCATTATCACTCCACCAACTTCATTGTAGGTCTTCCAAATCTTCAACAGCTTGAAGATCTTCCAAACCTCCATCAACTTGTGTACCTTTGCGAAACCTGCAACATATCGGAAACTCAAAATGAAGATTATAGCTATGTCAGTAGGTAAGAAAGAAGTTAAGAAACAAGACAAACACGAGAAGAATCTATGAACTGCACGCCACATAGAATCTGGGACCAGAAAAAAAAGACCAGGCAATATTAAAGTGAGTATGGGCCATTTCTGCAACCCTCTCTGGCTTCCATATGGAATTTTCGAGGCTTGCATATGAAATTTTTGCAAGGTTTCAGCTGCTCACACTGAGACATGTATGTGCCTCTTTTTTTTAATTTGCAAACTTATGCTAAATGTGAGGCTTTTGTTCTATGACATGTACATGTAAAACCAAGCAGCATGAGGCATACTAGGAAAACAAGCATGGACCTAAAAGTGCAAAGGAAGCAAATATGACACATCCTTTCACAGTTCCAATTCCAAGAGGAGTTGCTTCCACAATTACTGTATAAAATCTTCTTTTTGTAAACTTGAGTACTATATAAAGTTCAGGACATGAAAATCCTTGGAAACATACAAACAAAAATACAGAATATGATTATGTCGTCTACCACTCTACATACAAACAAACATACAACCACAACCAGCGGCATTCTTTTCTAATTGATTTGCTATTGTGGTGAGAGCATTGATTACGAGTCGAGGGACTAGTCAAGACTAGTCGCTAGACAAGTCTATGAGTCGCATTCTGGGTGTCGACTAGAAATCTCGTGTAGACTAGTTCACCGAGTCAAGGAGTCGTAGACTAGTCGTGCACCTTGAGTCGTTCGACTCAATTTTTTTAGGGATTGGGAGGGGATAAGTGAGCCAGCCACCCTGCCCCTTTCCCTCCATTGCTTATGCTCTTCATGGATCTGCACTCCTCTGCTCTGGCCCTTTCCCTCCATTCTTTCTGCTCTCCCTAGATCTGCCCTACGGTCTCCGTCTGCTACCTTTTGGCTACTGGATCCGCTTGTCCCTCAGGTTGCAGTAAGCAAGCAAGCATACTAGCAAAGTAATTTCTCCCTTCTCTTCTTCCCTTCTTTGATTCGATTTTTACCCCTTGCCCTCTTCCTTATTTCGTTTTGCTTGCTTCAGTTTCAAGATCCTTAGGTCTGAAGTGCAATGTCTATGCCGGAAATATCTCATGTATTGTATTCAGCAGCTGCAGCTTAGGCCAATGAGCAATATGATCCATCGAAGGATCCTGCAAGAAGCCAACTAGGAGCAAGGATCCAACATGAAATATGCTTACTGGCCTAATCTGCAGAACAAATTGATGCTCTAATGCACTTTCTATAGTATATATTACATATTAATACTAGGTTTTAGTAATTGATTGCTGCAAGTTGTGAACTACAGTACCATGTCGACTAGTCCAGCAGTAGTCTAGACTAGTCACGATTAGTCTATGAGTCTCAACCTTTGAACGACTCATCTGAATCGTCGACTCGTAAACGTTGGGTGAGAGTGTGAAATGTGATTGCAAATAGTAAAAAGCATCATCCTGGAGAATGTAGAGCAGTAGATGTAAAAAAAATAGACCTCAATCAATAAAAAGAATGACCCACTTAGACCTGAGCTTAATAGCCAAGAGAAACATGAATATTACCTACTCGGCATGCTTGTGGTCGAATTCCTGCTTTTGCCGCGGACTTGTCTACTTCCTACTGCATACATAGAAGCAAAGTTGTTTAAGCAATCAACGCAATATTAGTGTACTTGCTCTGGTTCATCTTTTAAACAATAACAACGAATCAGCATGTGGCTCCAAACTCTGCTTCCTTGCCATAAGTAATCCATAAACATCAGATGGGAAACTGGACAAGTGAAAATAACAGATTATAAATAACTGTGTTTTTGCAAAGCTGCTATTATTATTAAGCAAAGAAAATGAGCTTGTTACTTAATTATTCTTTAACATCTTGTAAACGAGCTTTTCGCGACAACAACAAAAAGACATCTTGTACATTAGCTTGTTCCTTATACTTTGACATCTAGTTAAGCAGAGAACAAGAAAACACTTTCACTGATAGTTTTTCAAGTGACATCCAAAGCCATGAAAGTAGGCTGCTAAATTATCACATTATTTGCATAAGATAGAAGCTCACAAAAGAAGCGCTTATAATTAATAGCGGCATGAACCAGAATGAGCAGAGTATCTATACATACATTTTGATTAGTACACAGTGAGCAGAATGTCCAATTTCCCTTCCATACACAAGACTTCAAGCAATAATGAATTCACTTCGTAAAGCTTTCTGTAGAAACAACTAAAAGATACATGAGAGTGATAGTAAGCATTGGACCAATTTGTACTTCTGACATACATCTCTGCAATATCAAGTCATGGCAAAGTCTAGATTTTTCGACACACTCATGAGTCATGACAAACCATACTATCACACATTGTTCTTACCAACAAATATACATTACTACATGTGTAACCACGACCAAGCATTGAAACCATACATCAATCAGTAACTTGCACTGCTCAATTTTGGAACTAAAAATAAGACATGAGCAGATAAATGGGATCTCAAATACACCCTACAAACAAAAGGGGGTGCAGAATTACATGGCTAACCAGCTAGCCAAGTGCACAACCTACAGGCAAGTGCACAAGCTACAGTACAGTTCACCAATGCCAGACTAGCACATGAACAAGCCACCAACAGTGTAAGAATTTTTTACCAAATGAGCATTGCACCCAATTTGTTAGGCATAAGAAAAACTAGACCAGTAGGGGAAGAAGCCCTACTGATTTTTTAATTAAGAGGAGAATGTGAGACAGCATAGTATGAGCCGAGGCTCGAACCTGCGTCGGCCAGCTTACACAGCCGTTCGCTGACCACTGGGCTAGAAGCCCATCCACATTTGTAAGGCATACAAATAAGCCACCGACAGTAAACAACATTTCATTTAAATATTGTGCTTGTTACCCTACAAACCATGAGGGTAGAGTACAGAGAAAATAACAGGACATAGCTCCATTTCTGTTTCCAACAATAAGGCAAGTGCACAGCCTACAAGAAATCAGTTTTGAACTTTTGATGTGAAGGAAAAAGGCAAGTGCACAGCCTATAGTACAGTTCACCTAATATGCATCCATGTAATCCTTCTATTTATTTGTTTTGAGAGAAATTCTGTAAACTGTGTAGTCCTACAATCATGCACTCTACAATATAGGAAAGTAAAACTCAGACAAGAGAGCGCTTGTTTGCCCCTGATGCAACAGAAGACTAAATAGAAAACTTGTAGAAGTTACGTAGAGCAAAGATTTATTTAGGCTATCAGCCTCATTGGGGTTCAGAAGGATTAAATCAGCACCTAGAGAAAATACAAATATTACATAAGAGTAATCAACAGACCACTGATTCGAATTACCTACTTGTTCTTCTCTCATTTGAAGAACACACCAACAACATTGCAGACACAATCTCATCCGAAGAACACACCAACACCATTGCACTCACCCACCTCATCAGAAGAACTACTGGCTCCATCGTCTGCACGAGGATCATTAGGAGAAGTAGTAGCATCAGGAACATCTTCTAGGGAAAAAGCAGAAGAAAGAAAATGAGGGGAACAAGGTATTCCTCGCGCCCTCCCAGAAATTGTGAGATTCTGCTCCAAGGGCACGCACCTTAGGGAGGAAGCCTGCTCGGGGGAGGAATCTCGCGAAGTAGAGTGGTGGCGAGGGAAGGCATTCGAGGAGGGTAGTCGCCGGTTGAGTGGCTCGGCGACAGTGGTGGTCCGGGTTAGTGGGGTGCTGCCAGCGCTGCTGTTGGGTAGTTAGGGGCGACGGCGGCAGTGGTCGGGGTGGAGGGCTGTCCGCGTCGATGGGATGGCGGGTGCGACAGCGGCGGCGGGATGGTTGGGGGCGGCGGCGGGATGGTGGAGGGCACGGGTGGATCGGGATGTAGATTTGGGGGCGGCCGTGACCTAGGTTTTTTTCTTTTTGGAGGGGAGGTTGTGGCTGACTTTGGATGGAGGGCCCGCGCGTCTATAATTATTTTGGACCAAAATTTTCGTCTCTCGCGCACTCTCCCCTCCCTAGCGCGTGCTTTATGACCGATGCTATTCGGCCTCGCGTCCAGGACGGTCCCCGGCAGATTAGAGGCCACGATTTAGTTGTCCCGGCAGATAAGGTGCCCTTAAATTTACCGGCAGATAAGGTGCCCGCATTGCTCAAGTTCTAACGGTAGTTCCTATGCCCTGAGATACTTGTGCCGGCAGTAAAAAATGTCCCGACAGTTCACATGCCCTTGTTTACGTATTTCTCCCGGCAGTTAACTGCCCCTAATTACGTGTTGTGGTGTAGTATTGGGTTTAGCATGATTATTGTTACTACTAGAAGAAGAATCTTTCTTACTCTTGTTGCTAGATTTAACTTGTGGCATGTAAGTAGACACGAGTAAACGCTTGGCAATGTAAGAAGAACTTTTCTTGCGAAGATAATCATTGATCGCTTTTAAGAACCCATGCTCTTGCTCAAGGTTGAGCTTTTCAAAGTGCAACTTTTCATGAGTCTCTAAAAGCTCTCGATGATTTTTCAAGGTAGTTTCATGAGCTAACTTAAGAGTGTTTAGTTCTTTAGTTAGACACTCAATCTCCTTCTTATCATCGTCATTCGTTTTATCTTGATTAGCATGATTAATAGCAAGTTCATCATAGTTTTCATCACTAGAATTGTCAACAAGTAAATCATCATCACCTAGCAAATCATCTTCGTCACTATTGAAATCAACATACTCGGGGTGTGATACCTTTGGGCCTTTAGCCATGAAGCATCTTCGAATTCCTTCATTTGGTGACTCAAATATGTCGTAGGAGTTTGTTGACACAAGTGCTAGACCGACAACACCTTCATCTTGAGTATATTCAGAGTCGGAGTGATAACTTCTCTCGGAGTTATTGTCGGAGTCGGAGCCGGATACCCATTCACCAACATGAGCTTGATGTCTTCATTTTGTGTAGCTCCTTGATGATTTGTCCTTCCTTTCTGAATCCTTGCTTCTCCGTGATGTTCTTCGTTCATAATGGTCATCTCTACTCCTTCTCTCTCTTGGTGGTGATTCTTCTCTTCTACTTCTTCTTTTGGAGAGTCTTCTCTTCTTTTGTAGGGAGCCGTACACTCATTGGAGTAGTGTCTGGGTCTTCCACAATTGTAGCAATTTCGTTCACGACTTGAAGATCTTTTGTCATTGTAGGACCTTGACTTGGAACTTCTCTCCTTGCTTCTACTCTTGTAGAACTTGTTGAAGTTCTTCACCGTTAGGCTCAATTCTTCACTAAAGGCTTGTTTCTCACTTGATGATGTGGGAGCATCACATGAGGCTTTGTAAGCACCACTTGACTTGTTGTGAAGCTCTTCCTTATCCTTAAGTGACATCTCATGAGCAACAATTCTTTCAATGACTCCGTTGGCTTGAGATCTTTGTAATTGGGCATCATGTGGATCAATGTGCATAGGGTATCATATTTTCCATCCAAGGTTCTTAGGATCTTCTTGATGATGAATCTATTGGTTATCTCTTCACTTCCTAAGCCGACAATCTCATTTGTGATGAGAGCAAGCCTAGAGTACATTTCAGCGACACCTTCACCATCCTTCATTTTGAACTTGTCAAGATGTCTTTAAAGCACATCCAATTTGGATTCCTTGACGGTGTCAGTACCTTCGTGCATATCAATCAAAGTGTCCCAAATTTCCTTTGCATTCTCAAGACGGCCGATTTATTTGAATTCTTCGGGGCATAATCCGTTGAATAGAATATCACAAGCTTGAGCATTGTATTGCAGCATCTTCAACTCTTCTGCGGTAGCTTCATGGTTCGGTTCTCACCCATCAAAGAATTCACCTTGCAAGACAATACACACAATAACCCAAATGGCGGGGTTATGTCCAAGAATATGCATTTTCATCTTATGCTTCCAACTAGCAAAATTGGTACCATCAAAGTAAGGACCTCTACGGTGGTAATTTCCCTCGCTAGAAGCCATACTCTCCTAGGTTGTGAAACCAAGGCTATGATCACCAAAAGTTATGGAAATCAAGACAAATGGAGACCTTAGCTCTAATACCACTTGTAGGATCGAAAGTATGTCTAGAGAGGGGGTGATTAGACTACTTGACCAAATAATAATCTAGCCTTTTCCCAATTTTAAGTCTTGGCAGATTTTAGCAACTTAGCACTAGTCAAGCTATCACCATACACATGCAAGTATAAGAGTATATCAGCGGAATGTAAAACATTGCACATGAAGGTAAAGGGAGGAGTTTGGAGGGAGCAAACGCAATGTAGACACGGAGATTTTTGGCATGGTTCCGATAGGTGGTGCTATCGTACATCCACGTTGATGGAGACTTCAACCCACGAAGGGTAACGGTTGCGCGAGTCCACAGAGGGCTCCACACATGAAGGGTCCATGAAGAAGCAACCTTGTCTATCCCACCATGACCATCTCCCACGAAGAACTTGCCTCACTAGGGTAGATCTTCACGAAGTAGGAGATCTCCTTGCCCGTACAAACTTCTTGGTTCAACTTCAGAATGTTGACTGAGGCTCCCAAGTGACACCTAACCAATCTAGGAGACACCACTCTCCAAAAGGTAATAGACGGTGTGTTGATGATGAACTCCTTGCTTTTGTGCTTCAAATGATAGTGTCCCCAACACTCAACTCTCTCTCACTGATTTGGATTTGTTGGAAAGATGATTTGAGTGGAAAGCAACTTGGAGAAGGCTAGAGATCAAGATTCATATGGTTGGAATGGAATATCTTGACCGCAACACATGAGTAGGTGGTTCTCTCTCAGAAAATGTATGAGGAAGTGTATGGATGTTCTGATGGCTCTCTCCACGAATGAAGAGTGGGTGGAGGGGTATTTATAGCCTCCACACAAAATCTAACCGTTACACACAAATCACCCAACTCGGTGGGACCGAATAATGAAACTCGGTTGGACCGATTTAGTTCAAAATGTGAACGTTAGGATTTTCGTGGGACCGACATGTCAACTCGGTGAGACCGATTTCATTAGGGTTAGGGCATAATGTAATCTTGGTGAGACCAATTACACAAACTCGGTGGGACCGATGTTGGTAATAAGCTAACTAGAGAGTTGGTCAGGCAAACTCGGTGGGACCGATTCGCTCATCTCAGTGAGACCAAAACGTTACAAAGGGGAAACAGAGAGTTTGCATTGCGAACTCGGTGGGACCGATCACTCATTTCGGTTGGACCAAAATGTTACGAAGGGAAACAGAGAGTTTGCAACCCCATCTTGGTGAGACCGAGATCCCTATCGGTGAGACCGAAAAGATTAGGGTTTTGTGGCATTGGCTATGTCAAAGGAACTCGGTGGCGCCGGATAGAAAGATTCGGTGGGGCTGAGTTTGACTTTTGGTTTGGGACATATGTGGATATGATAAAGTGGTTGAGGGTTTTGGAGCATATCACTAAGCTTTTTGAGAAAGTAACCTATTAAGCAACACCTCATCCCCTTTTCCTATGGACTCAATGTGATCTTGGATCACTAAAAGTAAAATGTAGATTCTTGAGCTTTAGAGCTTGAGCCAATCTTTTGTCCTTAGCATTTTGAGGGGTCCACATTTCTAATCCATGCCATGCCAATCATTGAGCTTTCCTGAAATATTTATATTGAAATAGTATTAGCTCAATGAGCTATATGTTGTTAGGAATTACCAAAAGCACCCAGGGATAGTTGCACTTTTAGACAACACCTCAACCAACCATACAAAATTCATGCAAACACGGCGATATTTCAAATAAACAATGACGGAATTCATATAAAATATCGGATTTTGATACAAACATGACGGATTTCATTACATTCCAATCAACTAAGCAATGCTAGTCCTGAATAGCACATGTATAATAATACCTAGCATAAATGGTTGCCCACCGATCCATTTGTCTTCCTCATGTCCGGCAGAATGATCACCGGACTGCCGGGAGCCCCAGAGGTATATGCTTCGGCACAAAGGATGGCTCGCTTCCCCACTGCTCAACTGACATCGTCGGCTAATTCCCAAGATGGAGGTGGAAGGGGGCTTCTCCGCTTCCGTGGAGCCCATGCGGGGTCGACGAAGGTCCTCGCAACAAAAGGATCCAGCTAGACAAGTACTGTGTACGCCAACGTCGCCTAGGTGGTGGCCTTCATGGGACCCAAGCAGCGGCGGCCTCCCATGTTCTACTTCTTGATGATGGGGGTGGACGCGGAGGCGCTGGCCACGGACTTCTCGCTCTTCGTGCACCCGACTTCTGTCTTTGCTTGCATGGCGCGGCCGCAAGCATGGGAGTCTCGGCCACAGAATAGGGAGACATGGTCACAGACACGGAAGGCGCGGTACGAGGCGGCGGTGTGGAATGACAGAGACGACGCCCGTGCTCCCTGCAGTGCCAGCGTGGAGCAGCTTGCCGCTCCTCGTCGAGCTGGCCTAGAGCGGTGAGTTGCTGAACCGTGCGTCGGCTTGGGGCGGCAACTGGCTCCGTTGGGCGAGGGAGGGAGGTGGATCAGCAACTACATAGCTCATATCTGGCGGGCTCGACGGGCCACCTAGCCGGCTTGGATGTCGGATAACTACTCTTCGTAATCCATTGTTATAGTGGACAAAAGGGTGAAGGAGGAGATAGGGGAGCGGCAGAGGTGTGTGATTCTTGGCCGGCGTTTGGCCTCATTTAAATAGGAGATTAATAGACAGTGGACGAGAGGAGCTTAGCCGTCGTTGCATTTAATGCCGGCCCGGTGATGAATGGACGTGTGTCCAGAGTGGGTTTCTCGGCTTCCACACAGGTTTCATGGATGCGTTTGAACGCGGCAAGGAGGCGTGTTTAGCCGGGCATGCATCGAGCGGCGCCCTCGACTCTGACATACGACACCGCGCCGTTCTTCCACTGACATGTGGGTTGGTTGGGTACCTGGCCTGCATATTAGTGACCCAACACAGGCAGCGCATGACGGAGGAGCTTTTGGTGGGCCAGGGCGGTCAGAAGCAGGCATTTCATAAAATGATGATTGTTCATTGAGTGTGACATCATCTATTTCATGTAGATAAGCCTACTATATAATGTAAGAGAATTTTAAAATTTTCATATATACGTTGATAGCCCGTTTGATACATTGTGATTCGTAAAGGCCGCTGCAAACATCAATGTTCTGCTTATCACAGATAAGATTGATTAATACCCATAACATTCCATGTCCTTAACAAAGGGTGCATGCATGTATAGGTTGAGCGTGTGTCTTGCGTCATGTGCTGTGTGCATGCAGGCGTGCGAGTGTTGCGTGCGTGCATGTGTACGTTTCAATGTTGCATCCATGTGTGCGTGCGTGCATGTGTTCATGTGTATGGTTCAGTGTTCCATGCCTGCATGCGTGCGTGTGTCCATGAGTGCATGTGTACGTGTCAGTGTTGCATGCCTGCATGCGTGCATGTATTCATGCAAGTGTTGCGTGCGTGCATGTGTACGTGCGGGGTGAGGCTACACGTCAGTCGACTGACTTTTTCATCTTTGGTTAGTCGATTTTCCAGTCGTTGGATACAAAATTAAGGGCCTGTAGTTCATCTTCAACCTCCACCCCCATGAGCCGCTAGCCACCACTGGACGAACCGCCGGCACCTGCCGCCCGTGGCTGGCGGCGCTCCTGCGCCACCTCGCCGCCCCGAAACCACTCCCCACCGCCGCCCCGGCCATCCCTCTAGCCCCCCCCCCCCCCCCCGCGTCGAGCTTTTTCTCCAGCGATCCCCACACCACTGCCCCACCATCGTGCCCCTACCATCGGCGATTGCCAACCAGAGGTATCATGACTTCAAATCCCCACTGGCCACTAATTTATTACCATTTATGTCTTTCATATACGCGCTGACGGGTGGGCCCTATGGTAATGTGCACTGTTGAATGTGGACCATTTGACTGGTCAATTGATCGTGTCATCAACAAATTACGGAGCTGTATGGTGAGCTAGAGACCATATGTTCACCATAAAATGTATTTTATTAACAGAATACAGACTCACACTACCATTTCTTTCTTTCATATACGCGCTGACAGGTGGGCCCCATGGTTACACGTGCTAATGGCGCAACACTAGTTGCGCCACATGGAACGTTTGACTTGTCAATTGATCGTGTTATCAACAAAATACAGAGTTGTATGGGTGAGACAGTGACCATATAATCACGACATGTATTTTTTTAACACGGTACAGATGCAAGCGCTCATATATACGCGCAAACACTCAATGCTATAAGCGCACACAAGCAGACCCTACCCCTATGAGCACCTTCGAGAGAGTGAGCCAGCACCGTCGAGGGGAATATCTCCTCCCACTGAACGCACATCGCCAGAAAATACTGAAATTAATCCAAGATAAATGAGAGCACCGGGACTTTAACCCTAGCGGGCTGGGGAAACCACTGTCCTCAACCACAAGTTGGTTAGCACCACAAAATGTATATGGTGACCATGATGCGCTTATTTTGAAGTCCAGGGACCATATCGTGCTTTCGCATCAAATACAATGACCGTAAGTGTTGTAACAAAATACGGAGCACGCATCAAATACAATGTCCGTCAGTGTTGAAAGTGCTAGTGATCGACTAGAGGGGGGTGAATAGGCGATTTTTATGAAAGTCTTCAAAACATGGAAGTTTCGAAGACAAACGATAGAAATAAACCTATTATCATGCAGCGGAAGGTAGACTACACTAGGCAAACCATAGTCAAGTATTCAATGAAGTGAAAGCACAATGACTAATAGCAGCTAGGCAGTAAAGATCAGGTAGGAAGATATTGTGAAGCCAATCAAAACAAGCAGTCACTCAATGAAGACAAAAGATAATGCAATCAGGCAATGACTTCACCAGGGCTAACAGTAAGTAAAGGAGTGGGAAGGATGAAACCAGTGACTCGTTGAAGACAATGATTTGTTGGACCAGTTCCAGTTGCTGTGACAACTGTACGTCTGGTTAGGGAGGCTGAGATTCAACTTAGAAGACCTCGTCTTCACCTTATTCCCCTTGAGCTAAGGACACCCAGTCCTCGCCCAATCCCTCTGGTAAGTCTTCAAGGGAGACTTCCAAACCTTCACAGACTTCGTTCACCGGCGATCCATAATGACTCTTGGATGCTCAGAACGCGACGCCTAACCGGCCGGAGGATTTACAGTCCTCAAGTGTAATAAGCCTTCAGATCACACAGACAGGAAGACTTAAGTGATGCCTAACACTCTTTGGCTCTGGGTGTTTAGGGCTTTATCCTCGCAAGGAATTCTCTCTCAAAGGCTTCGAGATGGGTTGCTCTCAAACGACAAAAGCCGTGCACTAACTCTGAGCAGCCAACCGTTTATGGTTGTAGGGGTGGGCTATTTATAGCCACTAGGCAACCCGACCTGATTTGTTCGAAATGACCCTTGGTCACTAAGGAACTGACACGTGTTCCAACGGTCAGATTTCAAACACACACGACAACTTTACTTGGGCTACAAGCAAAGCTGACTTATCCAACTCTGGACAAGATTTGCTCTCATAGTCTTCACTCGAAGACAAGATTTTGGTTAAGCATCACTTCAGTCATTCTGACTGGTTCACTTGGACCCCACTTAACAGTATGGTGGTTCCTATGACTCAACAAAGAAGAAAAAGAACGACGAAACAACTAAGTCTTCGCGCTCCATAGTCTTCATGCGATGTCTTCTCTTGTCATAGTGTTCAATGTGAATGTCTTCACATACCACCTTTGACTTCAATGTCTTCATTCATTTTTAGGGGTCATCTCTGGTAGGAAAACCGAATCAATGAGGGACTTCTACCTGTGTTATCCTGCAATTTTCACAAACACATTAGTCCCTCAACCAGGTTTGTCGTCAATACTCCAAAACCAACTAGGGGTGGCACTAGATGCATTTACAATCTCCCCCTTTTTGGTGATTGATGACAAACTGGTTGAAGTTTTCAATGGGGAATAAAATATGTGAAATTGTAAAGGATAGGGTATTGTCTTCATAAGTTGCAAGGGCTCCCCCTGAAGATGTGCATATAAGTAATTTGCTTTTGGAATGCAAATGCACATGGCAGGTTGTACTTGTGGAGATCCTCTTCAACTTATGATGACAAGTCATTATGCAAGGTATGATGTAACGAAGATAATGATATGCATAATGAAAAATGGACGTCTGCAAAATGATCTAAGTGCGGAATTTATCGTCACACATGCGGAATTTATCATCGCATCATAGAATAGAAAATAAGTAGCAGACGACCATCGAGTTTAAGTGTTACAACTCAAAGAACCAAATGTATCGAAAACGAGAGTTGTAAGCACTTGGCAAAAGTAGCAAAAAGTAAATTAACCACCCATATGGACCTGATTGAAGACTATCAACTCATATGCTTCTCCCCCTTTTGTCAATGAGGACCAAAAAGGTTTGAAGACATAGAGCGCCTACTCGTTCCCATGAGGTGCAGGCGAGGCAGCAGGGTCGTCGTTGAGATCCGGTGGTGCAGAGGAACTTGGTGCAGTGTCGACACACGCTAAAGTTGGAGGAGGTGAAGTTGCATCATCTTGGTCATCGATGACTCTGGAATTTACGGTCGCGGCTGAGGACGAGTATTCAGAGTCTTCAAGTGAGGGAGTCCGACGCAAGTGAGCATTTCTGGGAGGATTTGAGTCAAACTTGAAGCGTTCGGTGAAGCCATCGTCATGCAGATCAGCTTCAGCACTGAGTAGGGTCAAACTCTTCCACGACCTCCGACAGGTTTCATGAGTGACAAAGGCATTCTTGGTGGCAAGATTGCGAATGCGGTTGACATCCACCAAGAGGCTTTGCATCTGACGCTTAAGACAGTCGTGATGTTTGTCCTATTTCTGGTGCAGCGTGACTAGAAGCTCTCGGCCATTTAGGACACGAGATCGTCGTCGAGGCCTTTGTGCCATGGTGCTACCAGTGGCATCAGTTTGAGCACGAGGGGCACGTGTGTTTCCAGCAAGGGGATAAACATGAGACACTGCTGGAATTCCTTCAATGGGCTGGGTGAAGCTTTGGTGATCAGCATTGTGAAGATAAATGGGATCCTTAGCAGGCTCTGGGTAAATGGCTTCAACTGACAGATCAACCTCGGGCAAGAATATAAGATGATTGCACGCAGACAGCTGATAGTTGAAGGCTGAGTGACGCTTGATCAGATGCATGACCCATGGAGCATAGAATTTCAACCCAAAAATGTCGGAGCCAGACGCAGCCAACTGCCTGATGAAGAAGTCTTGAGCATTGAAGCTGATGCCATTGAAGATATAGAAAACCAAAGTCTTCATTGCTCCTTCAAGCTTCGCTGCAGACGAGTGTCCTTTGACAGGCCATAGAGTCTTCCTGATGATGTGGTAAATGGTGCGAGGCAGGTACTCTAGGTCTTCAACAAAGAACTCAGATGGGTATTCAGCGTCATGAGGCAGAGGCTTCATCATGATCAGCATTTGACTCATGTTGGGTTCTGGCTTCTGAAAGATGCTTTCCAAGGCATTTTGATGTTGTTGACAACCTGGTTCATAGTATTCACCAGGAGTGTGCAGGCCTGTGAGCTCAATGATATCAAGAGCTTTAGCTTCATGATGGACATTGCCTGCCATCCACTCAAGGACCCAAGTCTTTGGATCCCTGTTGCAGCCTCGAATATGAAGAGTGGCATAGAATTGAAGCAGCAATTCTTCATTCCAGTGCTCCTTGTCAGTGACGAACTGCAACAGACCAGCATCTCTGAAACAGTCCAATGCTTCTTCAAGGCAGGGCAGTCCAGCTATAGCTTCAGAGTCGATGCGCATATGTGGAAATATGCGCCCTTGATTGTATAGGACACAGGAATAGTAGCTGTGCTGCTGATAGCTCCAGAACCGATCTGAGGAAATGCGCGGTCTTGTATAGGGGTTCTTGGAGCTGTTGAAGAAGGTATTATGTGCCACGAAGCCATTTGCATTGAAGACCCTAGGTGAAGTGGCAGTGCCTGGGAATCGTGGAAGTCTTGGCTTGGGCTTTTGAACTTGAGGCATCTGCTCGACATGGTACTCAAATGTGGACCAGCAGCAAGCGGAGGAGTCAGAATGGGCCATCGAACCATAACTAGCTGACCACGATCAAATGCCAGCTCCATTGTGTGAGGTCTTGGAGGGGGAACCGGGGCATTGGCATTGTCTTCATGGGCTTCAGGGTCCACATGTGCTTCAGGTACTTGGACCTCAGGTGCTGCAGCATTGACTTCAGGTGTTGCAGCATTGACTTCTGGTGCCTCATTGGCTTTTGGCGCCTCATTGGCTTCCGGCGCCGTATTGGCATCAACCATGACAACGTCATTGGCGTCAGCAGTGATGTTGGTGGCTACTTTAGGGTTGTTAACCTCCACTTCAGAAGCTGGAGGGTCGGTCACGTTCTCCTCGAGAACAACATCTTGGTGAGACGGGGGTGTAGCAACTCTTGTGTCTCTTGGGGCTTCTTCTTCATCTTCTTCTTCATCGGCTGATGCAGCCGGAATGTCTTCAGCCATTTTGGCTTCGGGTTCAGACACGTGCATTGTGGGAGTGACTTGGGGCCTTGGTCCTTTGCGAAGCCTGCGAATGCGGGCGACGCTTGTGGAGATGTAGTGTGCTGGGCCTCAAAGTCATCAACATCTTACACTGATGGGGTAGCTTGCGGTTGGGGAGAGCTTGGAGTGTCTTGTCTCTATGGGTGATCAGCCCACGATGCATCCTGAGCAGTTGGCGTCAAAGGACGACCAATGTTGATGAGTTCGTTGTGCGTAAGCACAGGCGATGATACCGATTGGTGCTCGATCTAAGGAAGGACTTCATCATCTTCAACATTGTCATGGTGACCAATGTCTTCAGCAGCGGTGGGGTCAACTGATGGAATGTCTTCAGCTTCAGGAGCCTCTATGGAAGCAGGCTCATGAATTACCATCCGTCGTTCTTGATGCGAAGAGGCGGGATGAGCAACCGAGATGGGCTCAACAATAAGGGGCTCTGTGGGAGCAGCTCGATCTTTCTTGGTTTTGCGCTTCTTCTTGGAGGGAGCGACATCAGAAGCTTCAGGATGTTTCCTCTTTCTGGCTTCAGCCTCGGCATCCCTTGTCTTCTTTAATTCTGAAGCCATTGTGGGGACCTTAGGCTTCGAGCCTGTCATACTGGCTGGGAAGACAATGGGATGTGCTTCCTGCCTTGTTGCTTCGGGTTCGGCCACAACTGGCTTCTTCTTCTTCTTCTTCTTCTTCTTTGCAGCCATCCTGGGATCGATGCCATGACGCCCAAGAGCCTTGCGCTTTTCATCTTCATTGTAGGCTTGCACGCACTTGTCAGCCAGACTCTTCATGCGCTCACGAAAACCTTTAGCTTCTTCGCGTTTCTTGAGAAAGGCTTCCTTGAGCTCGTGCAGCACAATCTTGAAGTTCTTGACATCTTGCACGCTGAGCTTTGCCATGTGCTTCTTGAACTGAGCTTTCTCATAGTCGATCTTTTGCTTCAGTTCAACGATGCGCTGAGCTAGAGCTAGCTCAGAAGCAATGACGCCAGTGAAAGCGACGCTGAGGCTAATTGGAAGTTGCAGATCATCAAAGCTGAGATTGGGGGTTTCAAACCACTCATCAATGAAGTTGTGAAGGATTGCTACGTCAAAGAGAGGGAAATCATTGAAGATTTCTGCTTCTTCTTTGCTCTTGATCAGTTGCTCAAGAGCGTCATCTGCAAGATCTTCATCGCTGGACAGATCAATGGCGTCATTGCGCAGAATAGCAGCAGCAATCAGTTCTTGGCTGGTGGGTTGCAAGGGCATCTTCACTCTCGAGGGCTTGGAGATGCATGACAAATCTTCAGACTGCACACTGTGTTCAGGAGGTGCAGTGGCCAGAGGCTTCGCCTGTAAGACCTTTGGTGCAGGAGCAGGCTTTGAAGCTTTAGGCTTCTTCAGTTTCTTTGGCTTCGGTGGTGCAGGTGCTTCATCAGATTCAGCGTCATCTGTAGGATCATCCACGGCTGTCCCTTGAACCATGATATGAGTGATGAGACCTTCCAGGTTGTAGAAGGGCCCAACAAGATTGGGTTCAGCTTCGCGTGTGCCATCAGCACGAGGAGCAGGGGGGCCTGGATTGAAGTCTAAGCCTCGTGACTTCTTGTTCTCTTTGGCAGAGTTCCTGGCAAACTGCAGGTTGCGCTTGAACAGATTATCATCGCGGCACCATATTAATGAAGATGGGTCTGCATCCGCAGGCTGCGGTCCACGGACCATGCAAGGATAGAAGCCTTGTTCAATGGCTTCAGCTCTGGACTTGGGTTGAAGATTTCTATATAGAATGTCTCCCCATGGTCGTTTGATGGCATTCTTCTCAGCATACTCCTGGGTCATGAACCTGTACTTGAACCACTGTTCTCCCAAATATCTTTGAATCCATTGGATTTGAGTTTTCCGCTGATTGTAGTCCTCCTCTGGATCTGTCTTGTACAGCTCATAGAGGTCAGGAGGCAAATCTCTTGAGGTGTTGCCACGATGTTGTCTGCCACCCTTTCTTGTAGGTTTCTCTGGTGCCATGAAGTTCAAACTGAATGGCTTCAACACGTTCAAAGGCTTCCGCTTGCTGGTCAAACAGGAACTGGCTTTGGGAGAATTTATATGATGCTGTAAGAATTTTGCAAATGAATGCAGACTATGAGAACCAAGGGATTCTCCCACGGACATGTACCTGTGACAGTATTAAGGTGCGAGGGAAGGGGAAGAGGTCATATGCATCCTCAGAAGATTTTGAAGATAAATCAGTTTAGAAGACATTGACCTCATAGTGCGAAGACATTCACTCATAGATAGAGAGTTGGTTCCAGATTTGTACGAATCCACAAATAAGTACAAGTGA
The DNA here is from genome assembly GCF_056163025.1 of Triticum urartu. NCBI lineage: Eukaryota > Viridiplantae > Streptophyta > Magnoliopsida > Poales > Poaceae > Triticum > Triticum urartu. The sequence continues at coordinate 364,341,506 of NC_141874.1, read as the reverse complement.
GGAATCTAACTACTTTGTGAAGCATAAGTGAACATACTAGGCATATTATGAGATGAAATATGAAATAGATCCAACTTGTGTGAATAGAAACTTCTTGTGGTAGAAAGAGATGAATCTATAGGATCAAAGGGGCCATAAAAAGGAAGTTTTATTTACCACATGAAGAACTGCTAGACGGAGTGGGAGAGGAGGCCGAGTAGTTTGATTGTCCGTGCCCTAACTTGGAGACGGAGGACACCTACGGCAACGGCGGATAAGACGATGTCTGCGGCCGGCGTGAAGACGGCGTCGGTGAGGTCGCGGCAGCTAAGCGCTTCGTCGCTGGCGTCGTCGAGGGCTAGCGGTGGTGCTAGGGTTTGTGCGAGAGTGGAAGAAGGGATAATGACTATGGTGAGGTATGTATTTATAGGGATAGGGACGGCACCGTGTTATTACACAAGTGCCCCTGGCGATTCACATCTGAAGGACACGTGGCTATCATGCAACATATCGGAGGTTGTTCCACGTTCCCACGCACGCCTGGATTGTCGGGTGGTCGTTCCCACTTCTCCGGGTTTCAGGTGAAGGAATTAGCATTGAAAACGGACTTAATGTTTGTCTCTGTATCTTCTGCTGACAAGGACGCAGAGAAGACATTCGACAGTTTCAATAGAATGCATATGATTTGGACAGATAGAGCTTAATTGAGATAGAAAGCATAGAGAGATTAGGGTTCGATCACATTCACTTAGTTCAAAAGATTCAACAAGGAAGACGTAGCTATAAGTGAATGCTGTAGAGGACAGAACACTAGTATGTATATATCAGAAGACAATCAAGTCAACATAGTGAAGATAATCATGAAGACAAGTTAAAATTGAAGACAAACCAAATGTGAAGACATAGCAAATGTAACGCCATGGGTAAAACACTTCAAACAGAAGAATTTGGTGGTGGCGTTACCCACCGTATAGGAAGTATTAGACCCAGACACGGCGCACAATTATTGTGGCGCTCCGAAGTCAAATTCCACGTTAATGTATTCACACTCAGAATGTAAGTCTTCATTGATTGAAGATATACTTTACTTCGTGTGTTGCACATCTAAGTCATCAACATGCATAAGTGTTAGGATGTGTGCCTGATCACAGGACATTTGAGGATTCCAAGATATTTAGCTCACACCGTAACTTGCAAAACCTCTTCTCATCCAAGGGCTTGGTGAAGATATCTGCCAATTGCTCTTCAGTGTTGACGTGTATGATATCAATATCTTCCTGCACAACATGATCTCTGAGAAAGTGATGACGAATTTCAATGTGCTTTGTCTTCAAGTGCTGAACTGGGTTGTTGGCAATCTTGATGGCGCTTTCATTATCGCAGTAGAGTGGCACTTGCTTCAGGTGAATGCCATAGTCTTTGAGTGTTTGCTTCATCCATAGAAGCTAAGCGCAGCAGGATCTAGCAGCAATGTATTCAGATTCAGCAGTGGAGAGAGATACACAGTTCTGATTCTTTGAAGACCAACATACAAGTGATCGTCCCATAAAATGACATGTGCCTGATGTAGACTTGCGATCCACCTTGTCACCAGCATAATCAGCATCCGAGAATCCAACTAGGTCAAACTCTGAGCCCTTTGGATGCCATAATCCTAGTGTTGGGGTGTGAGCCAAATATCTGAGAATTCGCTTCACAGCTATGTGATGCGATTCCTTTGGTGCCGCTTGGAACTGGGCACACATGCAAACACTAAGCATGATATCTGGCCTAGATGCACATAAATAAAGCAAAGAACCAATCATGGAGCGATATACCTTTTGATCGAACTCTTTACCATTATCGTCGGGACCCAGATGATGTTTGGCTGGCATTGGCGTCGTGTAGCCTTTGCAATCTTGCATTCCAAATTTCTTCAGGCAATCTTTGAGGTATTTCTCTTGAGATATAAACACGCCATTGCGTTGCTGACGTATTTGAAGACCAAGGAAGAACTTCAGCTCTCCCATCATGGACATCTGATATTGCTCTTGCATCATATATCCAAACTCATCAGTGTATTTCTGATTGGTGCAGCCGAAGATAATGTCATCCACATATATTTGGCACACAAATAGTTCACCATCATATGTCTTCGTGAAGAGAGTGGGGTCAAGGGAACCAGGTTTGAAGCCTTTGCTCTTCCGGAAGTCTTTGAGTGTGTCATACCAAGCCCTAGGGGCTTGTTTGAGGCCATACAGTGCCTTATTGAGCTTGTACACCATATCAGGATGTTTTGGATCTTCAAAGCCAGGCGGTTGTGCAACATACACTTCTTCGTCAATCTTGCAATTGAGAAAAGCGCTCTTCACATCCATTTGATGTAGAAGAATGTTATGATGATTTGCATAGGCCAGCAGTATGCGTATGGCTTCAAGTCTAGCCACAGGAGCAAATGTCTCATCAAAGTCAATCCCTTCAACTTGAGTGTATCCTTGAGCAAAGAGACGAGCTTTGTTTCTGACAACTTGACCATGCTCATCTTGCTTGTTGCGATATATCCATTTGGTGCCTATTATATTGTGCTTGCGAGGATCAGGACGCTTAACCAGTTCCCATACATTATTCAGCTCAAACTGTTGAAGCTCTTCTTGCATAGCTTGAATCCATTCAGGTTCCATGAAGGCTTCATCAACTTTCTTGGATTCAAATATTGAGACAAATGCGAAGTGCCCACAGAAATTTGCTAGTTGTATTGCCCTTGAACGAGTGAGTGGACCTGGTGCATTGCTACTATCAATTATTCTCTCAATCTGTATTTCATTTGCAACACGAGGATGTACAGGATGAAGATTTTGCTCTTGCTGATCATTGTCATCGTTGGAAGGATTGTCTTCAGGTTGATCAGGTGCGGAGATGATAAGTTCCTCTTCAAGCTGAGCTTCAGAAGGTATGATCTCTCCAGTTCCCATAAGTTTGATTGATTCACTGGATGGAACTTCATCTAGCACATTTGGCACGTGCTCTCTTTGCGAGCCATTAGTCTCATTGAACCGCACATCCACAGTTTTCAACCACTTTATAGTGAAAGAGGTTGAAGACTCTGTAGGAGTGCGAATCCTTTCCATATCCAAGCATAAAACCTTCATGTGCTTTTGGTGCAAATTGTGATGTGTGATGTGGATCCTTGATCCAGCACCTGGCACCAAATACTCTGAAGTAACTGACATTTGGCTTCTTGCCAGTAAGGAGCTCATAGGATGTCTTGTTCAGAAGCTTGTGAAGATAAACACAGTTGATGATATGGCTTGCAGTATCAATGGCTTCAGGCCAGAATTTTCTTGGAGTCTTGTATTCATCAAGCATCGTCCGGGCCATCTCAATAAGTGTTCTATTCTTGCATTCGACGACGCCATTCTGCTGTGGCATGTACGGAGCTGAGAATTCATGTGTGATGCCCAAAGTATCAAGATATGTATCTAGCCCAGTTTTCTTGAATTTAGTGCCATTGTCACTTCTGATGTGCTTTATCTTGATGCCATAGTTGTTCATGGCTCGATTGGTGAAGCGTCTGAAGACATCCTGCACTTCAGTCTTGTAGAGGATTATATGCACCCAAGTATATCTTGAATAATCATCAACAATGACAAAGCCATAGAGACAAGCAGTAGTAGTAAGAGTTGAGTAATGAGTGGGACCGAAAAGGTCCATGTGGAGCAGTTCGAAGGGTTGAGTCGTTGTCATGATTGTCTTCGAGGGATGCTTGGCCCTCGTCATATTTCCTGATTCACAGGCACCGCATAAGTGATCCTTCTTGAACTTGACGCCCTTGATGCCTATGACATGCTTCTTTCTTGCAAGAGTGTGCAAGTTCCTCATGCTAGCATTCCCTAGCCTCCGATGCCAGAGCCAGCATTCTGAAGCTTTTGCTAGAAGACATACAGCAAGCTGTGGCCCTGCTGAGAAATCTACCACGTACAAATCATCTTTCCGATAGCCTTCAAACACTAGAGACTTGTCAGATTCCATTAGAACAAGGCAACGATATTTTCCAAACATCACAATCATGTTTAAATCGCAAAGCATTGAGACAGACATTAAGTTGAAACCAAGGGATTCAACAAGCATGACTTTATCTATGTGTTGATCCTTTGAGATTGCAACTCTACCTAGACCCAATACCTTACTTTTACCAGTGTCAGCAAATGTGATGTGACTTTTGTCAGATGGACGTAAGGTTGAGTCCATAAGAAGGCTTCGCTTGCCAGTCATGTGATTGGTACACCCACTATCAATAATCCATTCTGAAGCAGCTGGTGTCGTACCCTATAGTGCAGTTAGGGGGATAGGCTTCACGAAGAGAATTGTGAAGCAAAAACATTTGACGAGCCAGTGGATTATGAAAGCTTAGATCGAGATTAGGACTGCTAGGGCAAGTAGCAAGTGACTCAGGAACAAAATACATAATAAGACCATCTGGGAATTTGATCTTGCGCCCTACAATATGTTTAAGGTCCCCAGCAATAGCTTCAGACGATTTTGGTTTTCGGCTGGAGACCTTTCCCTGCAAAAGTGAGTTAAGCTTTCTTAGCCACCCACATCTTCAAGGGTGGCTTCGAAGGAATGAGTCTAAGTGCAGCATCTGAGAACTTTGGTTTTGGAGCCCTAGCAAAAAGTCTTGCAGGTGGACAATAGTACTCATAAGAATAAGCAGAATAGTTCTTGGTCTTATGAACATGGCGGTTTGATGAAACGCGCTCATATTCATACGCCTGAGTATGGCTTCCCTGCAAAACATTTGCGTTAGTGCGACTCAGGTGAGTCCTCTGTCTGTATGAAGCCTTTGGACCATATGAAGCCTGTGGTCTGGGGTTTGTCTTCTTCACTTGTGGTGTCATGACGACATTCACAGGAAGATTTTCCAAACACCTTTTCGACACCCAGACCTTCTTCATAGGCGGCCCATTCCTGCAGTTAGTACCAATATACCTGGCAAACACTTCACCATTCTGATTCTTAAACAGTTTATAGTTTGCATCAAAGGATTCATCAATAACAATGGGATTAGCACAAGTGAAGCCAGATAGGGTGGATGGATCCACTGAAGGTCCCTTTGCAGCAACCCATGTGGTTTTGGGGTACTGCTCAGGTTTCCAGTAAGAGCCATCAGCATTCATTTTCCTTTCGAACCCAACACCCTCTTTCCGAGGGTTTCGGTTCAGGATCTGCCTTTTGAGGACATCACATAGTGTCTGATGCCCTTTGAGGCTTTTGAACATCCCTATTTCAAGCAATGTCTTCAACCTAGCATTCTCATCAGCAATAGCAGTGGCATCCTCAGCAGAGGGGTTAGTTGGCACATCAGCAGTTGAAGATATTGCAATAGTAGCAGTAGTAGAACAACCAGCAACAGAAGTAGCGTTGTCACGCTCAATACATTTAAGACATGGTGGTTCAAATCCTTCCAGAGCGGAACTGATCTATTTGGCGTGAAGTGACTCATTTTCCTTTTGAAGATCTTCATGAGCCGCTCTCAATTTCTCAAGATCTTGATTCCTTTGAAGATAATCATAGGAAAGCTTTTCATGAGTTGTTGAGAGCGTTTCATGACGACTTTCAAGTTCCTCATACTTAACGTGGATATTTTTTATGTCTTCAATTAAGGACTGAGATCGAGTCATTTCAGCGTCTAACAGGTCATCGCTTTTGTCTAACAGTTTTTGAATATGTTCCATAGCTTTCTGTTGTTCAGTTGCAATTTTAGCAAGTGTTTTGTAGCTGGGTTTGGAACCACAATCAGAGTCATCTTCACTGGAAGTTTGATAGTGAGTGGTGCGTGAGTTTACCTTGGCACCGCGTGCCATGAAGCAGTAGGTAGGAGCGGAGTAGTCCTTTTCATTTGCATCGGTGTTGGTGACGAAGTCATTGTCTTCAGTGTTGAAGATGGACTTGGCAACGTATGCCGTAGCCAGACTCGCAATGCCAGAATCGGACTCCTCCGCAGACTCCACCTCCGCCTCCTCAGAAGCGGATTCCTCCTCTGAATCCATTTCCTTGCCAACAACACACGGGCCTTGCCAGATGAGCTCTTCTTGTGTGATGAAGACCTTGAGGAGGACTTGGAAGAAGACTTTGAGTATTTCTTCTTCTTCTTGTCGTCAGAATCATACTCCTTGCTCTTCTTTTTCTTCTTGTTCTCATTATCCCACTGCGGACACTCAGAGATGTAGTGGCCAGGTTTCTTGCACTTGTGGCATGTTCTCTTCTTGTAGTCATGAGCAGAAGCTTCATCATTCCTTGAGCTTGATCGTGAGGATTTTCTGAAGCCTTTCTTCTTGGTGAATTTTTGGAACTTCTTCACAATCATAACAAGCTCCTTTCCAATGTCTTCAGGATCATCAGAACTGCTGTCAGACTCTACTTTAGATGAGGAGACAGCTTTTGCCTTCAAGGCACGAGTTCGCCCATAGTTGGGACCGTAGATGTCTCTTTTCTCAGAAAGCTGAAACCCGTGTGTGTTGAGCCTCTCAAGTATGTCAGATGGATCGAGTGTTTTGAAGTCAGGACGTCCTTGAATCATCAGGGCTAGGGTGTCAAACGGGCTGTCAAGTGATCTCAGGAGTGTCTTGACAACTTCATGCTTGGTGATCTCAGTGGCGCCGAGGGCTTGAAGCTCATTTGTGATGTCAGTGAGTCGATCAAACGTGAGCTGAACATTCTCATTGTCATTTATCTTGAAGCGGTTGAAGAGGTTGCGAAGGACACTGATTCTCTAATCTCTCTGGGTTGAGACGCCTTCGTTGACCTTGGAGAGCCAGTCCTAGACTAGCTTAGATGTTTCCAAAGCACTCACACGGCCATACTGTCCTTTGGTCAGATGACCACAGATGATGTTCTTGGTAGTGGAGTCCAGTTGAACGAACTTCTTCACATCAGCAGCGGTGACACCTTCACCAGCCTCTGGAACGCCATTCTTGACGACATACCATAGGTCGACATCAATGGCCTCAAGATGCATGCACATCTTATTCTTCCAGTAGGGATATTCAGTTCCATCAAAGACTGGGCACGCAGCGGAGACTTTGATTATCCCTGCAGTCGACATAGCTAAAACTCCAGGTGGTTAAACCGAATCACACAGAACAAGGGAGTACCTTGCTCTGATACCAATTGAAAGTGCTAGTGATCGACTAGAGGGGGGGTGAATAGGAGATTTTTATGAAAGCCTTCAAAACATGGAAGTTTCGAAGACAAATGATAGAAATAAACCTATTATCATGCAGTGGAAGGTAGACTACACTAGGCAAACCATAGTCAAGTATTCAATGAAGTGAAAGCACAATGACTAATAGCAGCTAGGCAGTAAAGATCAGCTAGGAAGATATTGTGAAGCCAATCAGAACAAGCAGTCACTCAATGAAGACAAAAGATAATGCAATCAGGCAATGACTTCACCAGGGCCAACAGTAAGTAAAGGAGTGGGAAGGATGAAACCAGTGACTCGTTGAAGACAATGATTTGTTGGACCAGTTCCAGTTGCTGTGACAACTGTACGTCTGGTTAGGGAGGCTGAGATTCAACTTAGAAGACCTCGTCTTCACCTTATTCCCTTGAGCTAAGGACACCCAGTCCTCGCCCAATCACTCTGGTAAGTCTTCAAGGGAGACTTCCAAACCTTCACAGACTTCGTTCACCGGCGATCCACAATGACTCTTGGATGCTCAGAACGCGATGTCTAACTGGCTGGAGGATTCACAGTCCTCAAGTGTAATAAGTCTTCAGATCACACAGGCAGGAAGACTTAAGTGATGCCTAACACTCTTTGGCTCTGGGTGTTTAGGGCTTTATCCTCGCAAGGAATTCTCTCTCAAAGGCTTCGAGGTGGGTTGCTCTCAAACGACAAAAGCCGTGCACTAACTCTGAGAAGCCAACCGTTTATGGTTGTAGGGGGTGGGCTATTTATAGCCACTAGGCAACCCGACCTGATTTGTCCGAAATGACCCTTGGTCACTAAGGAACTGACACGTGTTCCAACGGTCAGATTTCAAACACACACGACAACTTTACTTGGGCTACAAGCAAAGCTGACTTATCCAACTCTGGACAAGATTTGCTCTCATAGTCTTCACTGAAAGACATATGATTTTGGTTAAGCATCACTTCAGTCATTCTGACTGGTTCACTTGGACCCCACTTAACAGTACGGTGGTTCCTATGACTCAACAAAGAAGAAAAAGAACGACGAAACAACTAAGTCTTCACGCTCCATAGTCTTCATGCGATGTCTTCTCTTGTCATACTCTTCAATGTGAATGTCTTCACATACCACCTTTGACTTCAATGTCTTCATTCATTTTTAGGGGTCATCTCTGGTAGGAAAACCGAATCAATGAGGGACTTCTACCTGTGTTATCCTGCAATTCTCACAAACACATTAGTCCCTCAACCAGGTTTGTCGTCATTACTCCAAAACCAACTAGGGGTGGCACTAGATGCACTTACAAGTGTCATCATCAAAATACAGAGACATATCGTGAGCTAGATACCCTATGATCACCACGAGAATGTATACAGCAACCGTAATGAGCATATTCTGAAGTCCAATGACCGTATAGTGCCTTCGCCTGAAATATAGTGATCGTCACGCGTGAATGTGTTAGGGGCATGCATACTTTTAGAGGGCCGAGAGATAGTTTGTGTGCGTATGTGAAAGTGGTGTAGAAAGAGGGGGTGTCCAGTGGAGACAAGGAGAGATATGCCCTTCGTTTCTCTTTCCCGTGACTAATATTTTAGGAGAAAATATACACATTCACAATGCAGAACAAATATTATTGGATGCACCATGCAATTAACTTTCATGTATAACATTGTACTATTGTATATGCTTATTTTCATAGTGGCTGATTGCGTGTGGGGTGTGGTGGGCACATCATTTCTAGTTGTGGTGGGTCAATGTGAGGACTCATGGGTCGGTTCCATCCTCCGCCACATAGGTTGGACTGAGACGCATTATACGAAGACCCATGTGGAGGACTGGGCGCACAGGACGAAGCTACCAGAGTCGTGGAGGACTCTATCCCCACTGATGATAAGTCAACTATATATGATTTGTAACCCTAGGCCCCGAGTATGTTATAGAAGCCTGGGTGCTAGTTCGTCGATAGTATACACACACGCACAATGCCTGGTATTCACGTGTACTTTGTACACACCCCTATCACAAATATACAGTACCAGGAGTAGCCTTTTTCCTCAACTGCAAGTGCCCAGACTTGGGTAAAACTTTGCCTCGTATTACCATCCAGCCTAATAGCCAGGGATATCCTACCGAATGATCTGATGGAATCATATCTTCCAACTACTAAGAGAGGTGTGGGGGGGGGGCAATGTGTGCGAGAGAGGCCAAAAGATAATGCGCGTGCGGGAGACACATAGGCACATATATGTGCCTATAGAGGGCTAGTAGAGACCGCGCTTGTGTATACATGCATGTGAGAGAAATAGTGTTTTCCAACTGAGATTAGTGAAAAGAGTGGCACATAGTAGTCAGAAAGACTGGCATCGTGTACAATGTATATGTAACATCCCAAATTTTCAATTTGGAATGTTATACATAGGTCATTCATGCATATCATATTTTATCGCATTTCGTTTCGTGAATCCTCAAAATTCTAAGGAACTCAAGGACCCACAGAGAGAGTTGGGAATTTCGTTATTTTCATATTTGAGTTTCATCAAATTTTGAAAAAGAGGATCATTTGGTTTTAATTATTTTTCCTCTCCAAAAATATTTCTAATTAAAATATATGAGAGGAGATAATATGACTTCTCCAAAATAAATGAAACATTAGAGGAAAAATACTAAAATCAAATAAGTTATTTAATTTGGATTTTATTGCAATTTTATTTGAATTAGGAAAAATATGCATTTTCTAAAATTGCATTAGAGGCACAAATAAATGTTCACTTTGTCCGCAATATTATTAGAGGACTGTGAAAATTTATTTCATGATTTTTGGATTCCATTTAGTATTTCTTTTATTTGTTTTTCAGCGTCAGGATTTATTTTTTTTAAAAATCACCGACCTCCCGGGCCGTGCCCGAGCCGGAGACCTCCGGCCAGGGGCTTTATAAGCCGCAGCCCGCGACCCCCGAGGCCCAGCTCGCGCCGCCATCCGCCAAACCCTAGCCGCCCGCGCCGCTGTCGGTGTCAAAACCGGCAGATATCGGGTAGGGAGTCCCAAACTATGTATCATGGATCGATGGGTAACAGGAGACAGGGGACACGATGTTTACCTAGGTTCGGGCCCTCTTGATGGAGGTTGATGAGGACATCAATACCATTGTTACACCCACAGCCCCTACTGTTACATATACTGGACCAATTACTAGAGCTCGCGCACACCAATTAAATTACCAGGTACTTTCGTTTCTTGGTAATGATTCTAATGTTCATGAGATTATGATGCTGCCTAAATTGGATACATTTGTTTTGCTTTCAAATGAAGGGCCTAGCTTGGAGAAGGATGAACATTGGAGCAAGAACACGCATGAAGTTGATGGCATGCGCAAGGGGATCAAGAACGGAGTTACAAGTGATGATTTCAGGACTTTGAAGCCGCCATAAGGAGTGCATGAAGCCATGGACGAAATATACAAGATGCCACTTCATAATATTCGTCCATAGGCTATTCTAGGTGCTGCGTCACCTTATTAATGGGCCAGGCCCATGTAATTTCGAAATACTTAAGTATAGGCTATTTTTAGAGTCCGTATGTGTGGGGAAACAAGAGTTAGGGTTGGTTTCGGACCCCACCCTCAAGGGCCACGAAATTCCCCTCTCTTCCTCCATATATACAGCCCTTAGGGCATCGTTTAGACTTTGGGTTTTGTTTAGATTAAAAGTTCGCCATAGCTGCAACTTCGCGTACTTCGTTTGTGTCCAACGACCAGACCAAGACGTCACAGAACCCCACCTTGATCAATAAAGCTTTCATCTTATATTCGCAATATCTAGATTGCAATCTCAGTTTCTTGCTTGTTCTTCGTTTGCTCGCAGGAAACAGGCCCTCGTGGTCAGGTTGATCATGCTCCGGCGTGGTCAATAACCCCTCGGAAGTTGGTTTAGCGATTGCTAAGGCGTGACGTCTCGCACGTTCGTAGTCGGATCGTCAAGGTCGACTCCCACAGAAAACGATAGCCACCATCTCATCGAAACATCGGGACACCTTTGCCTCTATCAAGTGGTATCAGATTTCCAGGTTGCTCGGTGAGATTTTACAGTTTTTCGTAGATTAGATTGAGTCTGTTCTTCATACCTATAGTCCACGAAAAAGCCACAAAAAAAATTAGGGTTAGTTCATCATATCCGAACCAATCTGAGACTTTGCATAATCTTTTTAGGGTTTTAGCTTTGTTGAATTTGCGGTTGCATCGTCGTGTCAAGTTGCTGGTCTTAGAGTCTAGTCTTTTAGAGTTTCGAGTTCTGGTCATAAGTTGTCACGCCGCCGCCGCACCATCATCATCGCCCATCTACCACTTTTGCTTATCCGCCACCGCTCTGAATCCTTATCCATATACCACTACCAATCCGTATCCATATACCACCATCAATCTCTATCCATATACCACCACCGCTACCATATACCACCACCGCTGCCATATACCACAACCATATATCCACCACCAATCCGAGTTCTTCTCATATTAGGTTTGTTTTTGAGATCAATCTCAATTCCGATTCGTGTTTCCTTGCCTGCGTAGGTCTCGGAAAAAAAAAGAGAGTCTGGAGACCCCCGGGCAGTTTTTAGGCCAAAATTTTCACGGGCAAAAATATTTTTTCCCTATCCTTTTTTAGGCTTTTCTGAGTCTTTTGAGCCACGTGCCATCATAGTGATTTTTTGTCGCACTTTTTCGTCGTCGCTGCCCTGATTTCCGAAAAAAAAGTGGAAATTTTTTTTTCGTGCCCATCCTATCAGTTTGACGAGGGAAGAGTTTTGAGACACTCGCCATTATAGTAATTTTTCGCAAAAAAAAAGAGGAGCGCAAAAAAAAGCGAAAAAAAAGTTCCAGAGTGTGCTTTTCCCTTATTTATGTGCAGCGCCGTGATTTTGTTAGTGTTCTAGGCTCGCGTCTCTAGCACGGTCTAGCCTAGGACCAGCACAGTACCGTCGTTGAGCGTTTATTCAACTTTGCATCTCTGAATTGATTATTGCTGACCCTTTTTGCTACCATACTATAAGCCTTCCCAGCTCCACATACCTCTACGTCGTGCGTTTGACTCTCCCTGGCAATCGCTCTATCCAAGCTTTTGAGAGTTTTGACTACAACGGTTGCCGATCACCGCCTGCTGCTGGGTAAGAACTGGTAAGAATTTGAGATTTGCTTGACGGATTTGTGACACCCGCCACCACCACCTCTTGTTAGTATTCTGTAGGATCATATTCTTGTGTGTTTTCTATTGTTGCTAACCATGGCAGGATCACAAGCCGACGAGACTGACTGGGAGAACATGACGAATCAGGAGTTGCATGATAAATTTCAGCAAATGATGAATGGACAGGTGCAGGATGTGCTAAACAGATTTGAAGAGGCCATGGAGAAGATAGATGACATGGAGAAGACGTTCGAAACAAAGCTCGATGACAGGTTTAATGAATTGCTCGCGCGTCTTCCACCACCACCACCGGCTGCACCTAACGCACCTCTACAACAACAACAACGACGACTACCTACACATCGTGAAACAGCCCTCCGCCGAGCGAGCCGTCTCCCTCTTGCACCTGACCAAACTGTTGGTGCTGCTGTTGCTACTTCTGTGGCTCCTGCTGCTGATGCGGAGGAGGATGATTTTGCTGGCGATTACGAGGATGAGGTTGATCAAAATCAGAACTACGTGCCACCACCAGCACAGCAACCATCAGGTCGTCCACATGCAAATAATGGCAATGGTAGGGCTCACCCTCAGGTACGAGATCATGACCATCTCCCTAAACTAAAATTGAATATTCCACCATTTGAGGGTAGATATGTTCCTAATATATATCTTACTTGGGAGTTAGAAACTAAACAACGATTTACATGTTTACAATATCCCGAGGAGAGACGTGTTCCTGCTGCTGTTTGTGCATTCACTAGTTTTGCATGTGTTTGGTGGTCTGAGCATTGTAGATTATATCCCATTCCTGCTACTTGGGCTGCTTTGAAAACTGCTATGCGTACTCATTGGGTTCCACCATATTATCAACGTGAATTACTTCAAAAATTGCAGCGCTTAAGACAGGGCAAAAATTCTGTAGAAGAATATTATCAGGAATTACAAACTGGCATGATTAGATGTGGTATTGTTGAGGAGAATGAAGCTATGCTTGCACGTTTTATGGGTGGATTAAATAGAGAGATTCAGACGATTCTAGAGTATAAGGAGTATACTAATATCACTCGTTTATTCCATCTTGCTTGTAAAGCTGAACGTGAAGTGCAGGATCGACAGGCATTGGCGCGGACTAACTTTTCTGCAGGTCGACCTTCTTCATGGACACCACGTGCATCATCTACTTCCACACGTTCTGCTTCACCGGCGCCTCCGTCGGCTGCCACCTCCAACCGTGATACAATAAAGCAGGCACAATCACCACTATCTGCCAAGAGCACACCTTCTGGGCCTGCAAAGAGCTCTTCTTCATCCATGGCATCAACAGGGCAAACACATGATATTATTTGTCGACGTTGCAAGGGTGGAGGTCATTATGCGAGAGAATGCCCATCTAAGCGTGTGATGATTGTTACTGAGGATGGTGGGTATGAGTCCGCTAGTGACTATGATGAGGAGACTTTGGCTCTTATTACACGTGACGAACACGGTGGAGACGATTCTGATCATGAGACGCAATACATGGCTCCTGAAGATGCTGACAGGTATGAATGTTTAGTTGCTCAACGTGTTTTGAGTGTGCAGGTTACACAAGCTGAGCAAAATCAGAGGCATAATTTGTTCCATACAAAGGGAGTTGTGAAGGAACGTTCTGTTCGCGTGATCATAGATGGAGGGAGTTGCAACAACTTGGCTAGCATCGAGATGGTGGAGAAGCTATCTCTCACCACAAGACCACATCCACATCCTTACTACATCCAATGGTTCAACAACAGCGGCAAGGTTAAGGTAACACGTACTGTTCGTGTGCATTTTAGTATCTCTACATATGCTGATTATGTTGATTGTGATGTGGTACCGATGCAAGCATGTTCCTTATTACTTGGTAGACCACGGCAATTTGATAAAAATTCTATTCACCATGGTAGAAACAATCAGTATACTCTTGTTCATAAGGATAAAAATATTACTTTGCTTCCTATGACTCCTGATTCCATTTTGAAAGATGATATTAATAGAGCTAATAAAGCAAAACAGGAGAAAACTAAGAGTGAAAATCAGATTGTGGCAAAAGAATTTGAGCAACAAATGCAGCCTAATAATAATAAACAATCTAGTGTTGCTTCTGAAATTAAATTGAAAAGTGCATGTTTACTTGCCACCAAATCTGATATTGATGATCTAGATTTTAGCAAATCTGTTTGCTATGCTTTTGTGTGCAAAGAGGCATTATTTTCATTCGAGGACGTGCCTTCCTCTTTGCCTCCTGCTGTCACTAACATTTTGCAAGAGTTCGCCGACGTCTTTCCACAAGACTTGCCACCGGGATTACCACCTATTCGCGGGATTGAGCATCAAATTGACTTAATTCCCGGTGCATCATTACCCAACCGGGCACCATACCGTACCAATCCAGAGGAGACGAAGGAGATTATACGTCAAGTACAAGAACTGCTCGACAAAGGTTATATACGCGAATCCCTTAGTCCTTGTGCTGTTCCTATCATTTTAGTGCCGAAAAAGGATGGTACGTCGCGTATGTGCGTTGATTGTAGAGGCATTAATAATATTACTATTCGTTATCGTCATCCTATTCCTAGGCTAGATGATATGCTTGATGAATTGAGTGGCTCTACAATATTCTCCAAAGTTGATTTGCGTAGTGGTTACCATCAAATTCGTATGAAATTGGGAGATGAATGGAAAACAACATTTAAAACTAAGTTTGGATTATATGAGTGGTTAGTCATGCCTTTTGGGTTAACTAATGCACCTAGTACTTTCATGAGGTTAATGAACGAAGTTTTACGTGCTTTCATTGGACGATTTGTGGTAGTTTACTTTGATGACATATTGATTTATAGCAAATCTTTGGAGGAACATTTGGAACATTTACGTGCTGTTTTTATTGCTCTACGTGATGCACGTTTGTTTGGTAACCTTGGCTATGTTGTTACTCCACAGGGAATTGAAGTTGATAAAGCCAAGATTGAAGCTATTGAGAGTTGGCCGCAGCCCAAAACGGTCACACAAGTGAGGAGTTTCCTTGGCCTCGCTGGTTTCTATAGGCGTTTTGTGAGAGATTTCAGCACCATTGCTGCACCTCTCAACGAGCTTACAAAGAAGGATGTACCTTTTGTTTGGGGTACCGCACAGGAAGAAGCCTTCACAGTATTGAAAGATAAGTTGACACATGCTCCTTTACTCCAACTTCCTAATTTCAATAAGACTTTTGAGCTTGAATGTGATGCTAGTGGAATTGGATTAGGAGGTGTGTTATTACAAGATGGAAAACCTGTTGCATACTTTTCTGAAAAATTGAGTGGGCCTAGTCTGAACTATTCTACTTATGATAAAGAATTATATGCTCTTGTTCGGACCTTAGAAACATGGCAACATTATTTATGGCCCAAGGAATTTGTTATACATTCTGATCATGAATCTTTGAAACACATTAAAAGTCAAGCAAAACTGAACCGTCGACATGCTAAATGGGTTGAATTCATTGAGACTTTCCCTTATGTGATTAAACACAAGAAGGGTAAAGAAAATGTTATTGCTGATGCCTTGTCTCGTCGTTATACTATGCTTTCACAACTTGACTTTAAAATATTTGGTTTGGAGACCATCAAGGATCAATATGTTAATGATGCTGAATTTAAAGATGTATTGCAGAATTGTAAGGAAGGGAGAACTTGGAACAAGTTCGTTCTTAATGATGGATTTGTGTTTCGTGCTAACAAGCTATGCATTCCAGCTAGCTCCGTTCGTCTTTTGTTGTTGCAGGAGGCGCATGGAGGAGGATTAATGGGACACTTTGGCGTCAAGAAGACGGAGGATATACTTGCTACACATTTCTTTTGGCCAAAGATGAGACGGGATGTTGAGCGTTTTGTTGCTCGCTGCACTACATGTCAAAGAGCTAAGTCACGACTCAATCCTCATGGTTTATATATGCCTTTGCCTGTACCTAGTGTTCCTTGGGAGGATATATCTATGGACTTTGTTTTAGGTTTACCTAGAACAAAGAAGGGGAGGGATAGCATATTTGTTGTCGTGGATAGGTTCTCGAAAATGGCACACTTTATACCATGTCATAAAAGCGATGATGTTGTTAATGTTGCTGATTTGTTCTTTCGTGAAATTATTCGCTTACATGGTGTGCCAAATACTATTGTTTCAGATCGTGATACTAAATTTCTTAGCCACTTTTGGAGATGTTTATGGGCTAAGTTGGGGACTAAGCTGCTTTTTAGTACTACTTGTCACCCCCAAACTGATGGACAAACTGAAGTAGTCAATAGAACATTATCTACTATGCTTAGGGCTGTTTTGAAGAATAACAAGAAAATGTGGGAAGAATGCTTGCCTCATATTGAATTTGCTTATAATCGTTCACTGCATTCTACTACTAAGATGTGCCCTTTTGAAATTGTGTATGGTTTCCTACCTCGTGCACCTATTGATTTGTTGCCTCTTCCATCTTCGGAGAAGGTTAATTTTGATGCTAAAGAATGTTCTGAATTGATTTTAAAAATGAATGAGTTAACTAAGGAAAACATTGAGCGTATGAATGCTAAATATAAACTTGCTGGAGATAAGGGTAGAAAACATGTTGTGTTTGCACTTGGAGATCTTGTTTGGTTACATTTGCGTAAAGATAGATTTCCTAATCTGCGCAAATCAAAGCTAATGCCACGTGCTGATGGTCCTTTTAAGGTTTTAGAGAAAATAAATGATAATGCATATAAACTTGAGCTACCTGCAGATTTTGGGGTTAGTCCCACTTTTAATATTGCAGATTTGAAGCCTTATTTGGGTGAGGAAGATGAGCTTCCGTCGAGGACGACTTCATTTCAAGAAGGGGGGGATGATGAGGACATCAATACCATTGTTACACCCACAGCCCCTACTGTTACATATACTGGACCAATTACTAGAGCTCGCGCACGCCAATTAAATTACCAGGTACTTTCGTTTCTTGGTAATGATTCTAATGTTCATGAGATTATGATGCTGCCTAAATTGGATACATTTGTTTTGCTTTCAAATGAAGGGCCTAGCTTGGAGAAGGATGAACATTGGAGCAAGAACACGCATGAAGTTGATGGCATGCGCAAGGGGATCAAGAACGGAGTTACAAGTGATGATTTCAGGACTTTGAAGCCGCCATAAGGAGTGCATGAAGCCATGGACGAAATATACAAGATGCCACTTCATAATATTCGTCCATAGGCTATTCTAGGTGCTGCGTCACCTTATTAATGGGCCAGGCCCATGTAATTTCGAAATACTTAAGTATAGGCTATTTTTAGAGTCCGTATGTGTGGGGAAACAAGAGTTAGGGTTGGTTTCGGACCCCACCCTCAAGGGCCACGAAATTCCCCTCTCTTCCTCCATATATACAGCCCTTAGGGCGTCGTTTAGACTTTGGGTTTTGTTTAGATTAAAAGTTCGCCATAGCTGCAACTTCGCGTACTTCGTTTGTGTCCAACGACCAGACCAAGACGTCACAGAACCCCACCTTGATCAATAAAGCTTTCATCTTATATTCGCAATATCTAGATTGCAATCTCAGTTTCTTGCTTGTTCTTCGTTTGCTCGCAGGAAACAGGCCCTCGTGGTCAGGTTGATCGTGCTCCGGCATGGTCAATAACCCCTCGGAAGTTGGTTTAGCGATTGCTAAGGCGCGACGTCTCGCACGTTCGTAGTCGGATCGTCAAGGTCGACTCCCACAGAAAACGATAGCCACCATCTCATCGAAACATCGGGACACCTTTGCCTCTATCAGAGGTAAAACCCTACGTCCTGCTCTTGTTTATATTGATGGAGTATCAAGTACGGAGTTGATCTACCTCGAGATCATATGTTGTGGTCTAAAACCTAAGGGTATGATGAATAATATCATAATCATCTATTGAGTAGCCTGGCCTCGGCCTATATAACATACCAGAGGCCTAGGATAACAAGAGTCCTAGTTGAATGCGTCGGTGGAGAGGAGTCCTTGTCTTGATCACCAAGTCTTGTGGAATCTTCCTCGTATATGTCTTCGGCCGTCCAAGCTGGCCCATGAGTAAATGGCCATGGGGGTCCTCGGCCCAATCCAACTGATCGGGAGACGATGTGGTGAGTACCCCCTAGTTCAGGACACCGTCAGTAGCCCCCTGAACCGGTCTTCAAGTTGAGGACGCTCCTCGGTTCTTCCGAATTGTTCTTCGTCTTCGGTCGTCGGTCTTGAAAACTGATTCAACAAATCTTCCCATCTTCTATCTTGAGGATTGCCGAGCTAAATCTGAAGATCTCACACGTCGGGTATCCGAGGAGCCCTTTAAGTCTTCGACCTTTATCAATGCCTCGTTTATTTTATGCCACGCCTCGGGTTTGAAGTTGTTTCCGGGCGGCAGTGTCCTCTTGCGTCCGAGCTCCAATGCCAGACTATATTCGAGGTATCTTTTGTAGACGAGCACCAACATCAGGCCCCTTCCGAGCTCCAACTCGGAATGTATCCGAGCTCCAACGCCAGACTATGTCCAAGCTCCAACGCCGGACTATATCCGAGGTGTCATAGATCACCTTGGTTCAAAAAAGTTGAAGGAGTTTAGCCGAGCTTAATGCCGGAAATGCCCTCTATGGAGCCAGCCACTGGCGCCCGAGCTTTATGCCGGACTGCTTCCGAGGTGGTGCACCACCTCGGCTGTGGGCCTATTTTTTGTCAATATTTATGATTGGTGCAATTTATTCTCTGCCGAGATATATAGCCAGTAGCCCTCGAGGTGTGTATCGATCTAAAACCCGAGATGCACCTGAAGGATGACATAAGACTACTGATCCCAGTAGGCGCTGAGACTTAGGTTGATTTGCAAAATCGGCCTGAGGATCAACTCCTAGCTCGGCAGAATACTTCGGGAAACAAAAAGCGGTGTGCAAAGTCCTTGAGACTCAGGTTGGGTGCGGCCGACCAACCTGAGGATCATAATCTCCTCAAAAACTATATTGCACTTAAATTTTCTGCATTGGATTGCCAATGCAGTAGCCCCCGAGACACTGGTCGGGTGGCAACACCAGATCAGGGGATTGATGTGCCCCTTTAATATTATTAAATGATAAGCCCGAAGCCCAGTAGCCCCCGAGCCTTAATGCGGGCATGGGTGGCCGAATTAAGGATGGATATCCAGAGTAAAATCAGAAATTATGTGTAATGATTCTATGTATCCAAGTACTTTACATCATTAATGCTCGGATCCGCATTGTACAAAACTTTGTTGACCGACCATCGGCTTCAACCTCCTCGGCCAGAAGCCGGGGAGTGTTTGTCCTACTTTATAAAGCCCTTATAAGGGCAAAGATTTATGGAAAACAAGGCAATCCGGCCATACGGTTTTATAAACAAAGGTACGCGGAGAGATATGTTATATTACTTAATGTAAGAAACATCTTCCAAGGAAAATAGTCCTGCTATCGGTTCCTTTCTTTGGGTCGTCATGCTTATCATGATCATGAAACCTCACCTCCGATCAATGTGGGAGGAAAATATTGAGGATTTAGTTCGGGGAAAGTTCCCGAACTCTGTGTTATTAATGAACCAAAAATTTTACTTCCGTCGTTGCCGACCAATGTGTTCCTTTAAGATCGCTAGCTTCCGGCTTCACCCAGTCTGAGGTACTAACTCGGATGACCCGGTAGTAACAATCACAGAGGTTCTCCCTTTACCGCCTAGCCAAACAATCGGGAACGTAGGGGTAAGCACAGGAGCCAGGCAACCCAGCTTAGCAAAAATCTTAAGTCAAATTGATGCATATATATGGCTTTATAACGATGATTACGAAAGGCAGCCCTTGTATATTAAATACAAATGACGATGATATGTTTATTTTGACTTTGTTGTGACCGTTTATCAGTTGAAAGTGGCCCATCGCCGGATTCTACCCCTTTGTAGATACTATGCAGGGTGTCTCCGCAATAACAAGACAACCCTTAGCCGACATCTCGGTGCCCGAAGGCGGTTGTGTTAGCGGAAATGAGGCAATCAGATATGCGGGGTTTATAACTTTCACTTAGTCATAGGAGCTTTAAACGGGGGAAGCTAGCTACGTGTAACGCCCCAGATACGACTTTCCCAATTTGTACTCCAACTCTTGCCGTTTCCGGCGTTAAGTTATATTTATTTCTCGGGTTCGGGTCTTTGTCTCCGTGTGTTGTTTTTGTTTTCTTGCATCGCATATCATGTCATCATGTGCATTGCATTTGCATACATGTTCGTCTCATGCATCCGAGCATTTTCCCCGTTGCCCGTTTTGCATTCCGGCGCTTCGTTCTCCTCCGGTGGTCATTTCTAGCTTTCTTTCGTGTGTGGGGATTAAACATTTCCGGATTGGACCGAGACTTGTCATGCGGCCTTGGTTTACTACCGGTAGACCGCCTGTCAAGTTTCGTATCATTTGGACTTCGTTTGATACTCCAACGGTTAACCGAGGGACCGAAAAGGCCTCGTGTGTGTTGCAGCCCAACACCCCTCCAATTTGACCCACAACCCACCAAACTCTGCTCCATGTCCTAGAGCGTTCGATCACGATCGCGTGGCCGAAAACCGCACCTCATTTGGAATCTCCTAGCTCCCTCTATGCCTATATATACCCCCTCCATTTTTCGGATCTCGTCTCCCCCGTCCAAACCCCAAAAAAAAGATTCAGATCTGCCGCCGACGGACGTGTCCGGTGCGGACCGGACAACGTCCGCACCGTCGCGCCCAGCCACTCCCATCCTGCCATCTGTCCCCGGGCGGTCCCCACATCGCCGCTGGCCCGCAGGCCCGTGCGGGGCCCTCCCGGCCCGGAGCCGCCGCCGCCCAGCACCCGCGCCCCGCCGCCTTCGTCTTCGAGCCCGGCCGCCCCGCCGCCGTGCCAACTCCGGTGACCGGCCGCCGCCTCGCCCCCTCGCCGCACCATCGCCGCCCGCGCCGCCCCGGCGGGCCACCGCCGCCGTCCGCGCCCGCCGGCGCCGCCGCACCACGCCCCGGCCTCCCCCTCGCCGCACCACGCCGCCCCGGCCTCTCCCCGCGGGCTCCAACTCCGGCCAGCTCGAGCTCAACTCCGGCGAACTCCTCGGGAAACGCGCCAGATCTAGATCCAAACTTCTCCTCGGTTGACTTTTTCCCTCTCATTCCAGATTTTTATGCCTACTTTGACCGCCCGTAACTTTGCATCCGTAGCTCCGTTTTGGACATATGATATATCAAAATCTTCGCCTCGACGAGTACATCATTTCATTCCATTGCATCATTTTATTTTGAGTTCATCTTGATTCCCTAAATGCTGTTAGAAGGAGGCTTCGTGAGTTAATTGTCAGATCTGCTAGTTCATCTTAGACTTTTGTCATTTTTGCCATGATTATTGTGTGCATGCTATGCCTGTGAGTACTTCATATGTTTTGTTAAGCATTTTGTTTTCTTTCCAGAGGTGCAACCCATGCATTTTTAGGATGTGTGTGGTGACTTGTGCAAGCTTGCAAAGTGAGGCACCCGGTAAATCTGTTTTCAGGGACTTAGTTGTTTTCACTAAGTCTGGGATATTTTAGTTCATGATGCCATATGTTCAGCTTGTTTCCTAGTGATCCGTGCCTCTTTTGAGGATGATCAGTAAGGGACTTTTGTTATTCATGTTATGCTCTATCCATCCATGTCTTTTTTTGCAATTATGGAGCACCATAGCTTGAGTCAGTCGAGCTCTACTTTTGCTTCATGGTGAATCTGGGCAGATCGTCAACTCGTTTGCGATTTTGCCGGCGTTGTTGTAGTTGATCCGTGCATGCTATGCCATTGTTATTGCCATGTCTAGCTTGTACTTTGTGCCTTCTTAATAGATGTATGCTTGCCTTGCTGTGACTTTCATCGTGGTGAGTGCATCGAGCTTGTTTACATGCCTTCGTGAGTTATATTTCAGCATGTCTCAGTTTTCACTAAGTCTGAAAACTGATTTTGTTTTAGCTATGTTCGTGTGCCCGTTAATATATTTTGTGAACCCTTTTGGCCCCAGGTCACTTTGGGTCTTTTGTTAAGCTTGTTGAGTAGCTCCATGCCATGTTCTTACTTGTCATGTTCAGGTCATGTATCATATTGTTTTGCTGCTCCGAAGAGGGCTTCGTGATCTGAAATTTCAGACTAGTGTTAATTTCACTAAGTCTGGAATCTGTTTTGCATTTGCGTTTTTGCCATGCCTGTTTGAACCTCATAATGAATGAATTGGCCGTGGCTAAGTGCTAGTCTTTTGATAAGCATCTTGTGTGCATCCCTGCCATGTATTTTGTTGTCTTGTTTCGTGGCTGTAGCATGTTCATTTCGTTCCATTTAGATGCCTACTTGCTGTAAATCGCAGACCGGTGTCATATCTTAAAACGCTTGCCATTTCCAAACCGTAACTCCCATTCCAATGATCTTTATATCGTTTTCAAGCGATTTCATCCCCTCTATCCAGTGGCACCCTTGAAATTCCAAGTTGAGGCCAGGTTCATGCATTTCCTGTCATATCTTGCATTTTGCATTCCGCATCGCATTCCATATAGCATATCATCATTTCATCATATTGCTTGGTCTTGCACGTGGTTGATTGTATCCTTGTTTCTTGTTTGTCTTGTTTGGGTAGAGCCGGGAGACGAGTTCGCTACTGAGGAGCCCGTTGAGTTTGCTTGTGAGAATCCAGTCAACTCTGACAACTGTGCAGGCAAGATGATCATACCCTCGAAATCACTACTATCTTTGATATGCTAGTTTGCTCGCTCTTGCTTTGCCAATGCTACGATGCCTACAATTTGCTTGTCAGCCTCCCAATTGCCATGTTGAACCTCTAACCCACAATGTCCTAGCAAACCGTTGATTGGCTATGTTACCGCTTTGCTCAGCCCCTCTTATAGCGTTGCTAGTTGCAGGTGAAGATTGGAGGCGTTCCTTGTTGGAACATTTGTTTACTTATTGGGATATCATTATATTGCTATGTTATCTTAATGCATCTATATACTTGGTGAAGGGTGGAAGGCTCGGACTCTCGCCTAGTGTTTTGTTCCACTCTTACCGCCCTAGTTTCCGTCATATCGGTGTTATGTTCTCGGATTTTTGCGTTCCTTACGCGGTTGGGTTATAATGGGAACCCCTTGATAGTTCGCCTTGATTAAAGCTTTTCCAGCAATGCCCAACCTTGGTTTTACCATTTGCCGCCTAGCCTTTTTCCTTCCCTTGGGTTCTGCAGACTCAAGGGTCATCTTATTTTACCCCCCCCCCCGGGCCAGTGCTCCTCTGAGTGTTGGTCCAAACTAGAGCCCCTTGCAGCGCCACCTCGGGGAAACTCGAGGGCTGGTTTTAGTTGTACGGATTGCTTATCTGAGTGTGCCCTGAGAAAAAGATATGTGCAGCTCCTATCGGGATTTGTCGGCACATTCGGGCGGTGTTGCTGGTCTTGTTTTAACCTGTCGAATTGTCTTGTTGTACCGGGTTGCCGAGTCTGATCGGTGTGTCTCGGGTGGAGGTCTATTCCTTCGTTGAACGTGGGAGCTATAGCCGCATCGAGGGCGTTACAAGTTGGTAATCAGAGCCTTCCCCGACCTTAGGAGCCCCATTGCTTGATCGTCTTAGCAGCCGAGTTGTGTCTAGAAAAATGTTTTGAGTCCTTAGGAATTATATATCGGAGAGTTTAGGAATTCTTTTTACTTCCCAGTCTCCTCATCGCTCTGGTAAGGCATCCTGACGTAGAGTTTTGACTCTTCTCTTCTCAAATTTCACTAAAATTTTTTTTTAGGATCACGCGAGTATCTTGGATTTGTTCCGATGGCTTATGATGAGAATACTGTCTTGGTGCCTCCTGTCAGGGGTTTAGTGGAAGTGTCCCGGGGAGTTGAGCTCTGAGGTGTTGTCATCATAATTTTATCGTTGCAATTCTGAAATACTTGAGATATGTTCGCCGACATCGAAAATCTCTTTTATGCAGTTCGTTGGTGAGATAACCTCGACGCCACCCAGTACTGGGGCGGGAGTTCGGGAGTATCGCCATAACTTGTATAACGGATGCTTTTCGAAGGTTGAGGTAGATGGTTTCCGAAGTTTTCTTGGTTATGTGTTGAAGGATGGATACAGCTGGATGTAGGATTTGCTAGTTTGGGTGAGATATTATGCTTCCCCTGTATCCCCACACCTGATTGCATAACCGGAAAGGCTCGGGAGTTTCATAGGTGGGAATTCTAGTAGCTCTAGTTCTTCTTCCACGGATATTGGTTTGAGATTGGGATTTCTTACCGATTATTTGTTCTTGATCCGTACCTTGTTGATTTATTTCTCTACCTTAATTCTACGTGGCTTCTCAATTTATGGATATGTGACCATTTGAAGAGGAATGCATTCGTTCATTTTGTTCGGATGTATAGACTATATGTTGCAATTTTTATTCCATTGGATTCAGCTTCAATATTTATCTGTCTATGTGCTAATGGTGGTCAACCTCTTCAGGATGGCTCCTCCAATGCGCACGACTCCGAATCCTGATCCGCCACCGCCTCCACCTCCTCCAGAGGCATGGCAAGCTGTGATGGCCGCAACCAATGCAAACACTCAGCTGATCATGCAAATTCTCCAAGAGCGCAATCAAGGCAGTCAAGGGAATCAAGGCAGCAATCAGAATCACTTTGCTACACTCAACCAGTTCCTTGCTAATGGGCCAAAGACTTTCAGCAATTGTGTTGAGGCAACCGATGCTGACGATTGGCTTGTGGATCTGTGTAAACATTTCGAGTGCAGTAACGTCAGGCCTGAGGACTTTGTGAAGTTCGCTTCCTTCCAACTCAAAGATCAGGCAGCAGAATGGTTCCAGCAGTACAAGGATTCCAGAGGTGGACGTGTTATCACTTGGGATGATTTCCGTCGAGATTTCCGAGCTCATCACATTCCGCAGAGCGTGGTTGAAAGCAAGCGTGAGGAATTCCGCAATCTGAAGCAAGGCTCTTTGTCTGTCTATGACTACAACAAATTGTTCCAGAAGCTTGCCCGCTTTGCCAAGCAGGACGTGCCTGATGAGAAGAGCATGATATACCAGTTCAGGGGTGGACTCAGAGAAGATATTCAACTCGCTCTTGTCCTCTTCGAGCCCTTGAGATACGATGAGTTCTACAACATGGCACTGAAGCAAGAGGCTGCTCAGTTGAGGTGTGATGCTTCCAGGAAGCGAGTCAGAGATGTTACTCCTTCTTCCTCTACTCAAGTGGCCAAGCAGCAGAAGTTTTGGCTTCCTCCTCCTCCGTTCCGTCAGCCGTTTCAGCAGAAGAGCAAAGGTGGCAGTGGTTCTTCCCACCCACCCAACCCAGGCTTTCAGAACAAGACTTCGTCTCAAGCTCCAAGATCGAGTGCTCCGTATCACCGTCCACTTTCAGAGGTCACGTGCAACAAGTGCCAACAGAAGGGTCACTATGCCAACAAGTGTTTCAACCAGAGGCGTCTTCCTCCTCCTCCTCCTGTCAGATCGGCAAGTACAGCTGTGGTCAAGCATAACCCCAAGCATGCCAAGGTGAATTTAATGAATGCAGCTCAGGCAGAGGACTCGTCAGATGTGATCATGGGTAACCTTCCTATTAATGATATTCCTGCAAAAGTTCTTTTTGACACTGGTGCATCGCATTGTTTCATGTCGAGACCTTTTGCATCTAAGCATGATTTTTTTACTCAAGTGTTGCCGAAGCCGTTGGCTATTGTCTCTCCGGCCCGTCAAATGACATCTCGAGTATGCGTTCCGGATGTTGCTATCACTTTGGGTGACTATAAGTTCTTGTCCTCTCCAAATGTTCTTGGTGACTCGGATATTGATCTTATTCTCGGGATGGATTGGCTTTCTAAGCACAAGGCTCAACTTGATTGTGCAGCCAGGCAGATTCAATTGACTCATTCGTCTGAGGATGTAATTGTCTTTGCCGCTCGGGATAATACCATTCGTCTGTTTTCTCTCAATGAGAAGGGTGAATTGGATTCCATCTCTCAAATTCCAGTCGTTTGCGAATATCAAGACGTCTTTCCAGAAGAGCTCCCAGGAATGCCTCCGCACCGGCCAGTTGAATTCGTTATTGAACTTGAGCCTGGCACGGAACCTGTGTGCAAACGTCCTTACAAGCTCGGACCTGAAGAGTTAAAGGAGCTGAAGAAGCAACTCGATGAGCAAGAAAGAATGGGTCTCATCCGGCCTAGTACTTCTCCGTGGGGTTGTGGTGTTCTTTTTGTGAAGAAGAAGGATGGAACGGACCGACTTTGTGTTGATTACCGTCCGGTGAACAAGAAGACCATCAAGAACAAATACCCACTTCCCAACATCAATGAGCTGTTCGAACAACTCAAAGGTGCTCAAGTATTCTCCAAGCTTGATCTCCGTATGGGTTATCACCAGATTCGCATTCGTGAAGAAGATATTCCCAAGACAGCATTCAGAACAAGCTTTGGTTCATATGAATACACTGTCATGTCTTTTGGCCTCGCCAACGCTCCTCCGACGTTCTCTCGCATGATGAATTTCATCTTCAACGCCTACACCAATGACTTCGTTTTGGTCTATCTCGATGACATTCTGGTTTTCTCGAAGAACAAGGAAGATCATGCCAAGCACTTGCGTTTGGTTCTCGATAAGCTCAGGGAACATCAGTTCTATGCCAAGTTCTCCAAGTGTGAATTTTGGCTCGATGAGGTTCTTTATCTTGGTCATATCATCTCTGCCAAGGGCATTTCCGTGAATCCCGAGAAGGTATCCGCAATTGTGAATTGGGAACCTCCTCAGAACGTGAAACAACTCCACAGTTTTCTCGGTCTCGCAAGCTATTGCCGAAGATTCGTTGAAAACTTTTCCAAGATCGCGAAGCCTCTCTCAAATCTTCTTCAGAAGCACGTCAAGTATGTTTGGTCTCCAGAGTGTGATATTGCTTTCAACACTTTGAAAGAGAAGTTGATCACTGCTCCAGTTCTGACTCCGCCTGATGAATCCAAGCCGTACGAGGTCTTTTGTGATGCCTCTCTCCAAGGTCTTGGCGCAGTATTGATGCAAGAGAAGAAAGTTGTTGCTTATACATCTCGCCAGTTGAAGCCTAATGAGAAGAACTACCCCACTCATGATCTCGAGTTGGCGGCAGTTGTGCATGCTCTTTTGACTTGGAGACATCTTCTATTGGGAAGAAAAGTGGACATTTTCACTGATCACAAGAGTCTCAAGTACATCTTCACTCAGCCTAATCTCAACCTAAGGCAAACTCGATGGGTCGAAATGATTCAAGAGTATAATCCGAGTATTGAGTATACTCCAGGCAAGGCCAATGTGATTGCTGACTCTTTGAGCAGAAAGGCCTATTGCAACAGTCTGATTCTCAAGCCTTATCAACCCGAGCTTTGTGAAGCTTTCCGCAAGCTTAATCTGCAAGTTGTTCCTCAAGGTTTCCTCGCCAACCTTCAAGTCTCTCCTACCTTAGAAGACCAGATTCGCCAAGCCCAACTTCTTGATGCTATGGTGAAAAAGGTGAAGATTGGGATTGCCAAGAGTCAGTCCAAGTACAAGTGCTACCGCCTTGATGACAAGGACACTCTCTTCTTCGAGGATCGTATTGTTGTGCCCAAAGGTGAACTTCGTAAAGTGATCATGAACGAAGCTCACAATTCTCTCCTCTCCATCCACCCTGGGAGCACGAAGATGTATCAGGACCTCAAGCAAGCTTATTGGTGGACTCGAATGAAGCGCGAGATCGCTCAATTCGTGAATGAATGTGATGTCTGCAGAAGAGTGAAGGTAGAACACCAAAGGCCAGCTGGCCTCCTCCAACCTCTTGCCATTCCAGAATGGAAGTTTGACCACATTGAAATGGACTTCGTGACTGGGTTTCCAAAGTCCAAGCGTGGCAATGATGCTATATTTGTCGTCATCGATAAGCTCACCAAAGTGGCTCATTTTCTGCCTATCAAGGAGTCGATCACTGCAGCTCAATTGGCGGAACTCTATACCTCTCGCATTGTCTCTCTGCACGGTATTCCTCAAGTGATCTCTTCAGACCGTGGCAGCATCTTTACCTCGAAGTTTTGGGATTCTTTTCAGAAGGCCATGGGCACCAACATCCGCTTCAGCACTGCTTTCCATCCTCAAACAAGCGGTCAAGTCGAGCGTGTCAACCAGATTCTTGAAGATATGCTCAGGGCTTGTGTGATCTCCTTCGGCATGAAGTGGGAGGATTGTCTTCCTTATGCTGAATTCTCGTACAACAACAGTTTTCAAGCAAGTTCGGGCAAGGCCCCTTTTGAAATTCTGTATGGCAGGAAGTGCCGTACCCCTCTCAACTGGTCTGAAACCGGTGAACGTCAGCTGCTGGGTAATGACTTAATCACAGAAGCAGAAGAAATGTGCAAAGTCATTCGTGATAACCTTAAAGCAGCCCAATCCCGCCAGAAGAGCTACTATGATAGTAAGCACCGTGATTTGGCTTTCGAGATCGGAGATCATGTTTACCTCCGCGTCTCTCCCATGAAAGGTACTCGTCGCTTCGGTATCAAAGGGAAGCTTGCCCCTAGATACGTGGGACCTTTCAAGATTGTCAGCAAGAGAGGCGACCTCGCCTATCAACTCGAACTTCCTTCAAACTTTGCAAATGTTCATGATGTGTTCCACGTCTCTCAGCTTCGAAAGTGCTTCAAGACTCCTGACCGCACCGTCAACTTCGAGGACATTGAGCTCCAAGAAGATCTCTCTTATCGTGAGCACCCAGTTGCTATTCTTGAAGAGACTGAACGCAAGACTCGCAACAAGTCAATCAAATTTCTCAAAGTCAAGTGGTCTCACCATTCCGACCATGAAGCTACCTGGGAACGCGAGGATCACCTCCGTTCTGAGTACCCGGAGTTCTTTCAGTCCTAGATCTCGGGACGAGATCTTTTCGTAGTGGTGGAGTGTTGTAACGCCCCAGATACGACTTTCCCAATTTGTACTCCAACTCTTGCCGTTTCCGGCGTTAAGTTATATTTATTTCTCGGGTTCGGGTCTTTGTCTCCGTGTGTTGTTTTTGTTTTCTTGCATCTCATATCATGTCATCATGTGCATTGCATTTGCATACGTGTTTGTCTCATGCATCCGAGCATTTTTCCCGTTGCCCGTTTTGCATTCCGGCGCTTCGTTCTCCTCCGGTGGTCATTTCTAGCTTTCTTTCGTGTGTGGGGATTAAAAATTTCCGGATTGGACCGAGACTTGTCATGCGGCCTTGGTTTACTACCGGTAGACCGCCTGTCAAGTTTCGTATCATTTGGACTTCGTTTGATACTCCAACGGTTAACCGAGGGACCGAAAAGGCCTCGTGTGTGTTGCAGCCCAACACCCCTCCAATTTGACCCAAAACCCACCAAACTCTGCTCCATGTCCTAGAGCGTTCGATCACGATCGCGTGGCCGAAAACCGCACCTCATTTGGAGTCTCCTAGCTCCCTCTATGCCTATATATACCCCCTCCATTTTTCGGATCTCATCTCCCCCGTCCAAACCCTAAACAAAAAGATTCAGATCTGCCGCCGACGGACGTGTCCGGTGCGGACCGGACAACGTCCGCCCCGTCGCGCCCAGCCACTCCCGTCCTGCCATCTGTCCCCGGGCGGTGCCCACATCGCCGCCGGCCCGCAGGCCCGCGCGGGGCCCTCCCGGCCCGGAGCCGCCGCCGCCCAGCACCCGCGCCCCGCCGCCTTCGTCTTCGAGCCCGGCCGCCCCGCCGCCGTGCCAACTCCGGTGACCGGCCGCCGCCTCGCCCCCTCGCCGCACCATCGCCGCCCGCGCCGCTCCGGCGGGCCACCGCCGCCGCCGCACCATGCCCCGGCCTCCCCCTCGCCGCACCACGCCGCCCCGGCCTCTCCCCGCGGGCTCCAACTCCGGCCAGCTCGAGCTCAACTCCGGCGAACTCCTCGGGAAACGCGCCAGATCTAGATCCAAACTTCTCCTCGGTTGACTTTTTCCCTCTCATTCCAGATTTTTATGCCTACTTTGACCGCCCGTAACTTTGCATCCGTAGCTCCGTTTTGGACATATGATATATCAAAATCTTCGTCTCGACGAGTACATAATTTCATTCCATTGTATCATTTTCATTTGAGTCCATCTTGATTCCCTAAATGCTGTTAGAAGGAGGCTTCGTGAGTTAATTGTCAGATCTGCTAGTTCATCTTAGACTTTTGTCATTTTTGCCATGATTATTGTGTGCATGCTATGCCTGTGAGTCCTTCATATGTTTTGTTAAGCATTTTGTCTTCTTTCCAGAGGTGCAACCCATGAATTTTTAGGATGTGTGTGGTGACTTGTGCAAGCTTGCAAAATGAGGCACCCGGTAAATCTGTTTTCAGGGACTTAGTTGTTTTCACTAAGTCTGGGATATTTTAGTTCATGATGCCATATGTTCAGCTTGTTTCCTAGTGATCCGTGCCTCTTTTGAGGATGATCAGTAAGGGACTTTTGTTATTCATGTTATGCTCTATCCATCCATGTCTTTTTTTGCAATTATGGAGCACCATAGCTTGAGTCAGTCGAGCTCTACTTTTGCTTCGTGGTGAATCTGGGCAGATCGTCAACTCGTTTGCGATTTTGCCGGCGTTGTTGTAGTTGATCCGTGCATGCTATGCCATTGTTCTTTCCATGTCTAGCTTGTAATTTGTGCCTTCTTAATAGATGTATGCTTGCCTTGCTGTGACTTTCATCGTGGTGAGTGCATCGAGCTTGTTTACATGCCTTCGTGAGTTATATTTCAGCATGTCTCAGTTTTCACTAAGTCTGAAAACTGATTTTGTTTTAGCTATGTTCGTGTGCCCGTTAATATATTTTGTGAACCCTTTTGGCCCCAGGTCACTTTGGGTCTTTTGTTAAGCTTGTTGAGTAGCTCCATGCCATGTTCTTACTTGTCATGTTCAGGTCATGTATCATATTGTTTTGCTGCTCCGAAGAGGGCTTCGTGATCTGAAATTTCAGACTAGTGTTAATTTCACTAAGTCTGGAATCTGTTTTGCATTTGCGTTTTTGCCATGCTTGTTTGGACCTCATAATGGATGAATTGGCCATGGCTCAGTGCTAGTCTTTTGATAAGCATCTTGTGTGCATCCCTGCCATGTATTTTGTTGTCTTGTTTGGTGGCTGTAGCATGTTCATTTCGTTGCATTTAGATGCCTACTTGTTGTAAATCGCAGACCGGTGTCATATCTTAAAACGCTTGCCATTTCCAAACCGTAACTCCGATTACAATGATCTTTATATCGTTTACAAGTGATTTCATCCCCTCTATCCAGTGGCACCCTTGAAATTCCAAGTTGAGGCCAGGTTCATGCATTTCCTGTCATATCTTGCATTTTGCATTCCGCATCGCATTCCATATAGCATATCATCATTTCATCATATTGCTTGGTCTTGCACGTGGTTGATTGTATCCTTGTTGCTTGTTTGTCTTGTTTGGGTAGAGCCGGGAGACGAGTTCGCTACCGAGGAGCCCGTTGAGTTTGCTTGTGAGGATCCAGTCAACTCTGACAACTGTGCAGGCAAGATGATCATACCCTCGAAATCACTACTATCTTTGCTATGCTAGTTTGCTCGCTCTTGCTTTGCCAATGCTACGATGCCTACCATTTGCTTGTCAGCCTCCCAATTGCCATGTTGAACCTCTAACCCACCATTTCCTAGCAAACCGTTGATTGGCTATGTTACCGCTTTGCTCAGCCCCTCTTATAGCGTTGCTAGTTGCAGGTGAAGATTGGAGGCGTTCCTTGTTGGAACATTTGTTTACTTGTTGGGATATCATTATATTGCTATGTTATCTTAATGCATCTATATACTTGGTGAAGGGTGGAAGGCTCGGCCTCTCGCCTAGTGTTTTGTTCCACTCTTACCGCCCTAGTTTCCGTCATATCGGTGTTATGTTCCCGGATTTTGGCGTTCCTTACGCGGTTGGGTTATAATGGGAACCCCTTGATAGTTCGCCTTGATTAAAGCTTTTCCAGCAATTCCCAACCTTGGTTTTACCATTTGCCGCCTAGCCTTTTCCTTCCCTTGGGTTCTGCAGACTCAAGGGTCATCTTATTTTACCCCCCCCCCCGGGCCAGTGCTCCTCTGAGTGTTGGTCCAAACTAGAGCCCCTTGCAGCGCCACCTCGGGGAAACTCGAGGGCTGGTTTTAGTTGTACGGATTGCTTATCTGAGTGTGCCCTGAGAAAGAGATATGTGCAGCTCCTATCGGGACTTGTCGGCATATTCGGGCGGTGTTGCTGGTCTTGTTTTAACCTGTCGAATTGTCTTGTTGTACCGGGTTGCCGAGTCTGATCGGTGTGTCTCGGGTGGAGGTCTATTCCTTCGTTGAACGTGGGAGCTATAGCCGCATCGAGGGCGTTACACTACGAGCCCCTGGTTAGTGTTCGGCGACATCCGAGGTCAAGTCGTAAACACTTCGGCCAATGTTATGAACGGCCCGTCATTTAACAAAGTCATCGAATCGCTAACCAGTTCACACTTATTGTGACAGTCAGTTTTTGGCTTTCTCCACTGAGCTGCTTAACCATGCGAGCTGGAAGCACAATCACAGTGGTTCTCCCTTTGCACACCTAGCCGAACAAAGCAGAACGTAGGAGGCAAGCGCAGGAGCCGGGTAACCCAAATATTGACTGAAGACACAATTCGAAACCGAAGCATATTTAGCAATATCCGAGAATGTTTTTGCCGAATCTCTAAAGGTGTCCGGTGTTGCACTGTGAGACTTGTGCTGAAAACACACAAATAGTTTAAAAGTGTCATAAGCTTGGAAAACCAAAAAACGTCAGTAAAAACTTGACGTACGAACAATATCAAGTGTTCGGTGCCAATCCAAAAATTGGAAAAAAGAAAAAATTGTGCTTCTGCCATGCTTTAACATGACACACCCGATGTCAACACTTCAAGCGGGCCAGCCTACGGCTTCGAGCTCCCTATCCTAGAGGCAAAGTACTTCTTCGAGGCTAGTTTAGCGAACTAAACTCTAGCGGCTTTTTAGAGAGAAGACAGGCTATCCGGCTATTGACCATACACTCGAGTCGAAAAAGGAGCGGTAGAAAAAGACTTTGCGACGACCAAAAATAAAACACATTTACTATAAAACAGCTCATATAAATTTTAAGAGCCCCCAAGTGACTTGGGTAAAAGAATTTTATGTATAATGATTGTATGTACCGATGTACTTATATCATATCTGTGTTCACCCGAACTTTAAACGCGTCTTAACCGACCATCGGCTTCTCCCTATTCGGCAAGGACCGAAAAGTGTCATGTACTCCACCTGTCGAAAGCATCGACGGTGTTTCCGATAACCAGGCAATCAGGCCATAAGGCTGTAATAGACAAAGCGCGCTTAGGGAACTTATGCTATATTACTGACGAAGTGTAAGAAGCATCTTTGAAGAAATTAGTACCTCCACCGATACCTTTCTTCGGTTGCTCATTGTTACTATGAGACTTATGCAATAATTTTTTTGTACTCATGAGTTCCGTCGTGTGCCGACCATTATTGAAAACAATAAGAGCGCTAGCTTTCGGCTTCACCCAGTCTGAGGTACTAAATCGGATGACCCAGTAGTAACAATCGCAGAGGTGCTCCCTTTAGCGCCTAGCCAAACAATCGGGAACGTAGGGGTAAGCACAGGAGCCAGGCAACCCAGCTTGCGAAACACTTAAGTCAACATGGTGCATATTGTGGCGTAATACACGAACAAGGAACGAAGCCGTACAAGTATAATCATATGCAAGAGGAAAGGATTCATAAAGGAAGCCCCCAAGTAAACGGGGTATCTGAATTTTCTTGCAACAAATAAGGTTTTGACAAAGAAAGTTTTTCGCAAATGACTTTTTGTCAAAAAAGCATAATGCTTGGTCGAACCGAACGAAATTTAAAACTAAAGGTTTTTAAGTATGGAAGCGACTTAGCTGGTTAATGTGCTCGGTGTCGATGCACGACCCGAGCTTACGGTGGGACAAGGTCCCAGCCCCCAAGCCGGTCCCGAGGTGGCGGAGCGAAGAGCTCGACACTCCAAAGTGGTGACATAGCACGGCCAATGCAGGCCAGCAGTGTGACGCCGAAGTCCCCGGCATGGCTTAATGAAGTAATGACGAAGCCCTCGGTCCAGCCGAGGTGACGTGGTACGTTGGTACACCGAGGTGATAGCGCTGCCCGACCCGGATCCTTTACCTGTGCACAGAAAATAGTGCAAGCTGGAGATAATAGGAATAAAAAATTGTTGCATAATTAATAATTTACGCAAAGTGAGTAATAAAAGAAAGATGGCCCGTGTGCTGAACACTCGACGAGGTAGAGCTCTCTCAGCGATGCCGAAGTCCCCGAGGCAACCAAACATGTCGGTGTGGCGATTCGGCCAACAAGGTGATCACGCGAGTCGATTGGGACAATGACGTCGGCTTGCAAAAGTGACCGCGTGACGCAGTCGAAGTCGATCACCTACACACATAAAATAGTGCGGTCCAAAAAGGATAATTGCTTTTCACAAAAATAATTTATTGAAAGAGATGTGGCATGGCGCTGAAGTCATGTCGATGCAGTGCGTCGGTGTGACGCGGTGAAGGCGTGGCCAAGCCAGAATTCACAAGCCGGTCTGAGTTCTGGATGCGGCATTCGCCGAACTGTATACGAAAACTGACCGAACCACCACGCGACCGTTGTTAATGCGGCCACCATTTGATAGACATGTGTACAGATGATGAAACAAACCAGAGTAATAATTCTTTGGGAAAAATAAACCCAAGCAAGAAAAAAAATACTAGGATTAATAGCACCTGGTTTATCTGTTGTAGCAATATGAAGAAATGTTACTTCCAAAATTGGGACTCGATCTGCACACCCATTGCCTGATGGGAGATAAAGCGACGGCATGGCGATGCTGGCAAAGGTGGGCTTGCCGAGGCAAAGCCCCCGATCAAGTTAACATGACGAAGCTGGTCAGCTGGTGACGCCGAAGTCACCGGAGTATGTTGATGAAGAAATAACAAAGTTACCGGTCTAGCCGAGATGATGGAGTGGGTCAGTAAGGAGACGCTGCAGCTGCCATGTCAGCCGAGGTGTTGAAGCAGTTCGGCGTGATGGACGTCGGCTTGAAAAAGCAACAGTGCGGCCATGCCAACGCTGGTCATAACTTATGACGCGGTCAATGCCGGATTGATGAAGTGACCGAGCTGCGATGTCGGTGCGCCTGACCCGTGCAATCCATGGGGCGATGGTGTTGGTAATGGTTTATCCTTCGTGATGCCGATCTCTTGTTCGGCTTGCCGAGCTGATGATCTGATAAGGTTAGGCTCGGCTTGATGAAGCGACGATCTGTCTAGCGCAGGTCGATAGACGTGTAGCAATGTTACCGGACTGGTGTGACACCAACGCGATGGTGAAGAGTGCCTCAAAGAAGGCTTAAACTTTCATGGGCACGTGTTAAAAACAACGCACAATACCATAAAAGAAAATTCCTTTAAAAAGGTTGTCCAATATCACGTTCATAAAGAAACATGAATTCTGGTCGGATCCGTATTCGCGCAGAAAACATGTCCGAAAAGTGATGTGCTAATCGGAAGGTTTCCGGAGTTTGGACGGTCAGATCGAGCTGAAATTTTGAGGGGTATTAGACATAGGAATTCCGCAGTCGATCAACGGTTGGATCTTCCAAAGGACGTTCGAGCTAGCTGCTGGAGACCAGGCCCTAAACTCGCCAAGATTCCCGTCTAGATTTGACACGGCTCCGGTATATCATAGATTGCCGGAGATTCCTCCATCGGAACTCGACGAAATTTTGCATGGTTGTTGTAGACTCAATTCCGTACAATTACACTAAAGCAATCGTTAAAACGACACGCGAGAATGCGGTGGTGGTGGATACAAGGTCACTGTCCAGAAAAATAGCACGGTGACCGAGGTCAATGTTGACGTTGAGCCCCTGAGCTCCATGGATTATTCCTCCATGATCTTGATAGAGATTGGAGTTGATGTTGATGAAGGCCCCCGTTGGAACATGAGAATCGGTGATGGAGCATGGTCCTCGGTCGAGCCAAGGTGACCAGTCGAGCCGACAATGAAGATGTCGGCATCGCAGTTGATCTGCGGGCGAGCCATTGATCCTTTGCCAATCACACAGCGGAACTCTCAATGAAAGCACTATTGTCGGTGTAAAAACTGGCACATCTTGGGTAGGGGGTCCCAAGCTGTGTATCATGGATCGATGGGTTACAGGAGACAGGGGACACGATGTTTACCCAGGTTCGGGCCTCTTGATGAAGGTAAAACCCTACGTCCTGCTCTTGTTTATATTGATGGAGTATCAAGTACGGAGTTGATCTACCTTGAGATCATATGTTGTGGTCTAAAACCTAAGGGTATGATGAATAATATCATAATCATCTATTGACTAGCCTGGCCTCGGCTTATATAACATACCAGAGGCCTAGGATAACAAGAGTCCTAGTCGAATACGTCGGTGGAGAGGAGTCCTTATCTTGATCACCAAGTCTTGTAGAATCTTCCTCGTATATCTCTTCGGCCGTCCGAACTGGCCCATGAGTAAACGGCCATGGGGGTCCTCGGCCCAATCCAACTGATTGGGAGACGATGTGGTGAGTACCCCCTAGTCTAGGACACCATCAGCCACCGCCCGCGCCACCGCGCCTCGCGCCGCCGCCCCGCCGCCGCGCCGCTACTCGCCGTCGCCGGATCCGTCGGTGCCGCGTCGGAACTTGCCGAGCCACCGCCGTTGACCGTTGACCGGTCGGTTCTCTTTGGTTGACCCCGGTTTTCTTTTTTCCGAAAAACCCTTGATCGGTTTTTTTGTTCTAGATCGGTATTTTTCGGTTTAGTTAAATAGCGGACGTTCGTCCGTACGTTCGTTTTAATGAACGCTGCTCATCAGTTAGCCGCAGACAGCAAATGTCCGTTCGTTAGCCTGTTCGTCTCGTTTTATTTTCCAGGGTTTTTCCGCGATTATTTTCGATCGTGATTTCTACCCTAATCTTCGTTTTAGTTTATCTTTTCGCTTGTTTATCTAAATCGGGTGAAACAAGCACCTAGATCTTCGTCTCGAGGCCCTCTTTCTGTTTAACCAACTTGAACAAGATTTTGGTACTGTAAAATTTGACTTTAGTCCAGATTAGTAAATCGGATCTTGTTTCTTTCGTAGTTTGAGTATCGTTGCTCCGTTTGATTTGATCTTTTTGCAAACCAGAGTTCTTTAGTTGAACTTTCTGGTTAGATCTTCTTATTTGAGTTTTACCCGTGCATCTTTGCTTGATTGCTTATGTATGCTATTGTTTGTTTGTGATAGAATACCCGGAGTGCGAAGCATGCTACTACGAGTCCTTAGCATTTGCAGATCGTCAGCAAGGCAAGTAAAACATTGATCATACCCCTTTATTTACCTAGTTTTATGTATTAGTTTCAACCCTCACACATTGCATGAGTAGGATCTCTTAACATGTTGGTTTGGGAAGAAGATGATGAGGTAGAACCTATTGCCCAGTTTATTATCAAACCCTTTGGAGTTACTACTACGTTATGCTTAATGCCATGCTATGTTCGTAGACGTGGATTGTGTTTGAGAGTATCCATGATAGATGTGAGGTTGTTAATTAATGGTTCAACTTAAGGTGGCAACTTTAATACACATCTGGGCGGATTGCTTGTGGGCACCTGGGGTTATACCAGTGTTGTCCTTGGAGATCCCAGGGTTATACCGTGCAATCCTCCTATGGTCCGCCACCCAGGCTCAAAGGGATCATAAGATTATTCATGCTAGAAACTTCCGTGTGCAGCCACAAGCTATTATGGGCTCTAGCATAGTGGAGTAAGTTGCATGACCTCTTCCAATGGTAGACTAGCAGATGTAGGGGATGTAGGTTGGTACGGTCTACCCGGGGTTAGGGTTAATGTTTCTGAAAGACTGTGTCTCGGTCATCCATTTCTCAAACACCATGTAGTGTGAGAAAATCCAATGGAGGAGATCGTGTCTTGTGGGGAAAAGTGCGCAAACCTCTGCAGAGTGTACAAACTAATCATGGTTAGCCGTGTCCCTGGTTATGGACCTCTTGGGTATCTGGTTCTTGGATTATCATATGGATCTCATCAATTTAAATTAATTTATTGGGTTGATAATTACCTTTAATTGGGATTGAGATGGGGGTACCATTCTCAATGTTGTTTCAACTACCGTGATAGTTAAATAAAATATATTCCTTTGTTGTAGGGAAAAATTGGCTTTTCGCAAAAACATTGTAACCATAGAGCCTCCACCAGCCATATATGCATGTAGTGATAGCATTTATTTGTTCATTGCTCTACCGTTTTACATTGCCAACATATTCCATGTGCTGGCCCGTTTTCGGGCTGCAACGTATCATGTTGCAGACTTTTCAGACAACGAGTAAGGTGACATAGGTTGGTTGTCGTGCACTCAGCTATGATGTTGGAGTTGATGGACTCGCTTTATCTTCCATGTCTTCCGCTGTTATCGTATTTAGATGGCCTTAAGCCATATTTATTGTAATAAGTTCTCTTTTGAGACAT
Source organism: Triticum urartu (assembly GCF_056163025.1). NCBI lineage: Eukaryota > Viridiplantae > Streptophyta > Magnoliopsida > Poales > Poaceae > Triticum > Triticum urartu. The sequence continues at coordinate 364,302,603 of NC_141874.1, read as the reverse complement.
TCGATGTAATAAGTGTGTGATTGCTACTCTGTTATAAATCCTTCGAGTACTGTGTGTATCAGCATTACCGATCCAGGGATGACACTGAAGCACGGAGACTTTACCATCTGAGGTCGGGTTGCTACAAGATGGTATCAGAGCACACGCTGAATGTAGGACACGACCACTAAGATGAGCCATAGATCACTCTTCTCTACTCATTTCTGACTCCTCTCCATTTTCTACTCTTTAGGATGGCGGACTCAAGGAACAAGTTTACACAGCCGGATGAAGACACCCCGTTTGGACGACACTTGAAGGAAGTCACTAGGTACCTGACATCGGAATACCAAGCTTCATCGGGACCTACACCGCCACAGTACCATAAGAGGAACGTTGGATGATCCGAGTTCAAGTTCCAGGAAGGACATTCACGCCAGTCACTGAGGCCATAGAGTTTTCTTTTGATGCACCAACCTGGAGTCTAGGAAAGAGCATGGAAGCCCACATCGCCATGGGACGCATCGGCGAAGTCTACCACAAGGAACTTAAGGACACTATCTACCAGATATGTGGGCACCGAGATGAGTAGTGGGAGATGATCAGCACCAGGAAGGACAGGTCCATTGCAGCATTCATCTAGGAGTTAAACCATCACATACGTCGCCAAGAGAACCAGATGTGCGCAAGCATGATAGATTTGAAGAAGGCGATGACCGGGATCACAGAGCTAGAAGAGGAACTCTAGTCTACACGCGATGGTTATGAGGAGGAAATGACGATACTTGTGGAGATGAATGACGACCTGACGAGGAAGCTAGGAGTTTTTATGGGAGACCCCACACCAGGAGGAGAAGACGACGAACCCAAGGAGATTCGTTCTGAAGACTACATCATCATCGACGTCACCGACTCCGACCCCGATGATAGTGATGATGACTATGAAGACGAAGCTAGAGCGGATATCATGGAGTCTTCCACCGATCAAAATTTCTAGTAGACCACCATATGATCAGTAGTGTTCCCCCATGTATATAAAATAGTCCGAGCACTGTAACGATAGTTAGATCGATTGTATGCCCTTGCTTGATTGATTGAGTGATATGATATGATTGTGTTTGTCTCATGTGCATATGGGTAGTGTTTTCTCCTTAGACCTCATTATATTCTAATCTCTTCCCTCTAATGTTTTCTCCTTAGACCTCATTATATTCTAATCTCTTCCCTCTAATCCCATCAGATGTCTCCGAGACGTGATCCCGGATTTGTCTTCCCACCGGAGCTCACTCAGTTGATCCAGCAGCAGAATGCCTTGATGCAGTTGTTAGTTCAAAACCAAGGCAACAACAATAAAAACAACCCACCGCCACCACCTCCAGTTGACAACTTAGCCCATTTTCTGAGGTTACAGCCGCCGGTGTTTTCCAGTAGCACTGAGCCCATAGTTGCAGATGATTGGCTACGCATGATTGGAAGGGAGTTAACCACCGTCGGTTGCACAGATGCTGAGAAGGTGCATTTTACCGCACACTAACTGGATGGACCCACAACCGCATGGTGGGAAAATTACACAGCCACTTTTCCCATAGCCAATGTCACTTGGGAGTAGTTTCATTAAGCTTTCCGCACAACCCATGTCTCAACTGGAACTATGAGCATGAAGAAGCGTGAGTTTCGCAACTTACGCCAGGGGAATCGTACTGTAGCCCAGTACATGGAGTAGTTTAGTAAGTTATCTCGTTATGCCCCAGATGATGTGGCCACGGATGCCGCGAAGCAGGAGAAGTTTATGGGAGGGCTGAATGATGATATGAGCATGTAGTTAATGGTGGGAACATTCAACAACTACCAGGAGTTCGTAGATAAGGCTCTTATGATCAAAGGGAAGCATCAGCAGATTGAGAGCCGCAATAGGAAGTATGGACAAGGAAAGTACAATACAGGAGCATCGCAGAAGCCTTGTTTTACCCCGAACTCGGGAGGATACACCCATAATCATGGAGGCCACACTCACAATGGAGGAAGTTCTCATAACCACAATGTCCCAAAGAATGGGAATGGGAATGGAGCAAGCAGCAATCAGAACCACTCTAACCCAACCACACCCGCGAAGAACGACCAGAGTCACGTTACCTGTTTCAAGTGCGGGAAGACTGGGCACTACGCCAATGATTGTCCAGAGTTGAAGAATGGCAATGGTAATGGAAGCTCGGGGAAGAATCCCAACCCTTTCAACAGGGGACAAGTGAACCACGTGAACGTGGAGGAGGTTGAAAAGCAGCTAGATGCGGTTATCGGTAAGTTTTTGGTTAAGTCATTTACCGCTCTCGTTCTTTTTGATACTGATGCATCACATTCATACATTTCAAGGGGATTTGTGGACAATTTTAAGTTACCCACCTTAGCCCTTAGGACACCCTTGCTAGTGATCTCACCAGGTGCAGAGTATATGGCTAGCCGATGGTGCGACCGGATACCCTTAACCATTGGCAGCCATGTTTTCCCCTCAGACCTAATAATTTTGGAATCCCAAGGATTGGATGTGATACTAGGGATGGATTGGTTATCGAAGTATGGAGGAAACATTGATTGCACCAGTAGGTCAATTCTACTCACCACTCCGGAGGGAAAAAGCATTAAGTATGTATCCAGGCATACTCCTAATAGTACTCACTTAAATTCACTCACGGGAGTTGTTCAGGAAGAAGTGTCAGTAGTGAAAGATTACCCAGATGTATTTACAGAAGAGTTACCAGGCATGCCGCCAGATCGTGATATTGAGTTTTGATAGAGTTGCTGCCAGGCACCGGACCGATATCGAAGAGGCCATACCGGATGCCCGTGAATGATCTAGAGGAGATTAGGAAGCAGATCAAGGAGTTATTGGAGAAAGGTTACATTCGACGAAGTTCATCACCATGGGGAGCCCCAATGCTCTTGGTTGAGAAGAAAGATAAATCTCTGAGGATGTTTGTTGATTATCGCGCATTGAATTAAGTGACGATCAAGAACAAGTACCCACTGCCGATGATCAATGATTTGTTTGATCAATTGCAAGGAATTAAAGTGTTTTCAAAGATCGATCTTCGATCAGGATACCACCAGCTGAAGATTCGAGAAAACGATATACCTAAGATAGCTTTCACCACAAGGTATGGGCTATATGAGTATATGGTTATGTCATTTGGATTGACTAATGCCCCTGCCTATTTCATGAGTATGATGAACAAGGTGTTCATGGAATTCTTGGATAAGTTTGTTGTGGTGTTTATTAACGATATTATGGTATACTCGAAGAATGAAGAGGAGCACAAGGAGCATTTGTGTTTAGTTCTCGAGAAGCTCAGGGAACATCAGTTGTATGCCAAGTTCAGCAAGTGTGAATTTTGGTTGAAAGAAGTTGGATTCCTTGGACATGTTATATCAGGAGAAGGTATAGCAATAGACCCCACCAAGGTTAAATCAGTCACTGATTGGTTATCACCCACCTCAGTTGGAGAGATCCGCAGTTTTCTAGGACTCGCGGGATACTATCGGAGATTCATTGAGAATTTCTCTAAGATTGCGAAGCCCATGACGGAGTTGTTGAAGAAGGACACTAAGTTCAAATGGATGGACGAATGTGAGGCAATTTTTCAGGAGTTGAAGAAACGTTTGACTATAACCCGAGTGTTGATTCTGCCAGATATACGCAAGGATTTCCAAGTGTATTGCGCCGCATCTCGCCTAGGACTTGGAGGAGTACTTATGCAAGACGAAAGAGTTGTTTCATATGCCTCACGTCAACTTCGACCGCATGAGTTAAATTATGCCACACATGTTTGGAGTTAGCAGCTATAGTGCATGCACTCAAAACCTGTAGACATTTTCTTATTGGGAACCATTGTGATGTGTACATAGATCACAAGAGTTTGAAGTACATTTTCACACAGAATGAGTTGAATCTCGAGCAAAGGAGATGGTTGGAGCTTATAAAGGATTATGATATGAAGTTGCACTATCATCCAGGCAAGGCCAATGTCGTAGCAGACGCTTTGAGCCAGAAGAGTTATGACAATACCTTGGTAACATGAGGATTGCCAAAGGAGTTAGCAGAAGATCTCATGGAGCTTCATTTGGAGATTGTTCCTAGAGGTGTTGTTGCCGCAATGGAAGTTCAGTCCACATTGTTGGGAAAGATTTGTGAAGCTCAGAAGGATGATAAGGAAATTGCTGAGATAAAGGAGAGAATGAGCAAAGGAAAATCCAAAGGTTTTCATGATGATGAGCACGACACCTTGTGGTTTGAGGACCGAGTTTATGTGCCCAATAATGCAGAGATCAGGAAGTTGATACTTTAGGAAGCTCATGACTCACCATAATCGATACACTCCGGAAACACCAAGATGTATTTGGATTTGAAGGAACGCTTCTGGTGGACTGGTATGAAGAAGGATATTGCCGAGTATGTAGCCGTATGCGATGTATGTCAAAGAGTGAAGGCAGAACATCAGAAGCCAGCAGGATTACTACAGCCTATGCCGATACCCAAATGGAAGTGGGACAAGCTTGGCATGGATTTTATCATCGGATTACCCAGGACCCGATCGGGATATGATTCTATCTAGGTAGTAGTGGACCGTTTGACCAAAGTAGGTCACTTTATCCCAGTGAAAACCACCTATACAAGTGCGAAGTTGGCCAAGATATATATGACCAGGATCGTATGTCTGCATGGAGTTCCGAGGACCATCGTATCAGATAGAGGAACATAGTTCACTTCAAAGTTTTGGCATCAGCTGCACCAGACTTTGGGTACCAGGCTAGAGTTCAGTACCGCTTTTTATCCGCAGACAGATGGACAGACCGAGGGAGTCAATCAGATTCTGGAGGACATGTTGAGAGCTTGTGCGCTAGATTATGGATCTAGTTGGGATGACAACTTGCCCTACGCGGAGTTCTCATACAACAATAGTTACCAGGCCAGTTTGAAGATGGCACCATTCAAAGCCCTATATGGATGAAGGTGCAGGAAACCGTTGATGTGGGATGAAGTTGGAGACCGTCAGTTGTTTGGACTAGATTTGATTAAGGAGTCTGAAGAGAAGGTTAAGTTGATTTGAGATAGACTGAAGGTAGCTCAGTCCAGACAGAAGAGCTATGTAGACTCAAAATGCCAGGAGGTAGTCTATGAAGTCGGAGACAGAGCATATCTTCATGTGTGACCGCTCCGAGGATTTAAGCGATTTGGAGTCAAGGGAAAGTTAGCCCCGAGATTTGTAGGACCATACTGAGTTTTGGAACGTATGGGAGAGGTAGCCTACAAGTTGGAGTTACCCGAAGGACTGCCAGGAGTTCATGATGTGTTTCACGTTTTCCAGTTGAAGAAGTGCCATGCAGAGATGGCTGATGTCCCTCTGAGAGATACAGTGCCCCTAGAAGCAATTCAGCTAGATAGTGATCTAACCTATGAGGAAAAACCAGTCAAGATTCTCGAGTTTGCCAGCCGAGTTACTTGCAGCAAGGTTATAAAGTTTTGCAAAGTTCAGTGGAGCCACCATACCGAGAATGAAGCCACCTGGGAACGAGAGGATGATCTACGCAAAGACCATCCACACCTATTTTCTAGCCAACCCGAATCTCGAGGGCGAGATTCATTTTAAGGGGGATAGGTTTGTAACATCCCAGATTTTCAATTTGGAATGTTATACATAGGTCATTCATGCATATCATATTTTATCGCATTTCGTTTCGCGAATCCTCAAAATTCTAAGCAACTCAAGGACCCACAGAGAGAGTTGGAAATTTTGTTAATTTCATATTTGAGTTTTCTCAAAATTTGAAAAACAGGATCATATGGTTTTAATTATTTTTCCTCTCCGAAAATATTTCTAATTAAAATATTTGAGAGGAGATAATACGACTTCTCCAAAATAAATGAAATATTAGGGGAAAATATAAAAATCAAATAATTTATTTTATTTGGATTTTATTGTAATTTTATTTGAATTAGGAAAGATATGCGGTTTTCAAAATTGCATTAGTGGCCCAAATAAATGTTCACTTTGTCTGCAATATTATTAAAGGACCATGAAAATTTATTTCAGGATATTTGGACTCCATTTAGTATTTCTTTTATATGTTTTTTCGCGTCAGGATTTATATAAAAAAAGTCACCAACCTACCGGGTCGTGCCCAAGCCGAAGACCTCCGGCCAGGGGCTTTATAAGCCGCAGCCCGCGACCCCCGAGGCCCAGCTTGCGCCGCCGCCCGCACCGCCGCCGCCTCGCGCCACCGCCGCCGCGCCGCCGCCTCGCACCGCCATCCCACCGCCGCCCGCCGTCACCGGATCAGCCGCCGCCGCGTCGGAAGTTGTCGAGCCGCCGCCGTTGATCGTTGACCGGTCGGTTTTCTTCAGTTGACCCGGTTTCCTTTTTTCCGAAAAACCCTAGATCGGTTTTTTTGTTCTAGATCAGTTTTGTTTGGTTTTTCTTCGGTTTAGTTAAATAGCGGACGTTCGTCCGTATGTTTGTTTGAACGAACGATGTTCGTCAGTTTGCCGCAGACAGCAAACGTTCGTTCGTTAGCCTGTTCGTCTCGTTTTATTTTCCAGGGTTTTTTCGCGATTATTATCAATTGCGATTCCTGCCCTAATCTTCGTTTTAGTTTATCTTTTTGCTCGTTTATCCAAATTGGGTGAAGAAAGCGCCTAGATCTTCATCTCGAATCCCTCTTTCTGTTTAATCAACTTGAACAAGATTTTGGTATTGTAAAATTTGACTTTAGTACATATTAGTAAATCGGATCTTGTTTCTTTCGTAGTTTGAGTTTCGTTGCTCCGTTTGATTTGATTATTTTTGCAAACCAGAGTTCTTCAGTTGAACTTTCTGGTTAGATCTTCTTATTTGAGTTTTACCCATGCATCTTTGCTTGATTTCTTATGTATGCTATTGTTTTTTTGCGATAGAATACCCGGAGTGCGAAGCGTGCTACTATGAGTCCTTAGGATTTGCAGATCGTTAGCAAGGTAAGTAAAACATTGATCATACCCCTTTATTTACCCAGTTTTATGCATTAGTTTCAACCCTCACACATTGCATGAGTAGGATCTCTTACCATGTGGGTTTGGGAAGTAGTTGATGAGGTAGAACCTATTGCCCTGTTTATTATCAAACCCTTAGGAGTTACTACTATGTTATGCTTAATGCCATGCTATGCTCGTAGATGTGGATTGGGTTTGAGAGTATCCATGACATATGTGAGATTGTTAATTAATGGTTCAACTTAAGGTGAAAACTTTAATACACATATGGGTGGATTGCTTGTGGGCACCTGGGGTTATACCAGTGTTGTCCTAGGAGATCCCGGGGTTATACCGTGCAATCCTCCTATGGTCCGCCACCCAGGCTCAAAGGGATCATAAGATTATTCATGCTAGAAACTTCCGTGTGCAGCCACAAGCTATTATGGGCTCTAGCATAGTGGAGTAAGTTGCATGACCTCTTCCAGTGGTAGACTAGCAGATGTAGGGGATGTAGGTTGGTACGGTCTACCCGGGCTTAGGGTTAATGTTTCTGAAAGACTGTGTCTCGGTCATCCATTTCTCAAACACCATGTAGTGTGAGAAAATTCAACGGAGGAGATCGTGTCTTGTGGGGAAAAGTGCGCAAACCTCTGCAGAGTGTACAAACTAATCATGGTTAGCCGTGTCCCTGGTTATGGACCTCTTGGGTATCTGGTTCTTGGATTATCATATGGATCTCATCACTTTAAATTAATTTGTTGGGTTGATAATTACCTTTAATTGGGATTGAGATGGGGGTACCATTCTCAATGTTGTTTCAACTACCATGATAGTTAAATAAAATATATTCCTTTGTTGTAGGGAAAAATTGGCTTTTCGCAAAAACATTGTAACCGTAGAGCCTCCACCAGCCATATATGCATGTAGTGATAGCATTTATTTGTTCATTGCTCTACTATTTTACATTGCCAGCATATTCCATGTGTTGACCCGTTTTCGGGCTGCAACGTATCATGTTGCAGACTTTTCAGATGACGAGTAAGGTGCCATAGGTCGGTTGTCGTGCACTTAGCTATGTTGTTGGAGTTGATGGACTCGCTTTATCTTCCAAGTCTTCCGCTGTTATCGTATTTAGATGGCCTTAAGCCATATTTATTGTAATAAGTTCTCTTTTGAGACATTCGATGTAATAAGTGTGTGATTGCTACTCTGTTATAAATCCTTCGAGTACTGTGTGTGTCAGCATTACCGATCCAGGGATGACACTGAAGCACAGAGACTTGACCGTCTGAGGTCGGGTCGCTACAGTACATTCAAATGTACCCCTCCATTCCAAAATAATCGTAGTTTTAGGATTTTTCAAGAGCCAAGATTTGTGAAGTTTGACAAATCCTGAAAGTGCAATTCAAGATAACCGAAAACTTTAATGCTTTGATACGTCTCCAACGTATCTATAATTTTTGATTGCTCCATGCTATATTATCTACTATTTTGGACATTATTGGGCTTTATTATCCACTTTTATATTATTTTTGGGACTAACCTATTAACCGGAGGCCCAGCCCAGAATTGTTGTTTTTTGCTTATTTTAGGGTTTCGAAGAAAAGGAATATAAAACGGAGTCCAAACGGAATGAAACCTTTGGGAATGTGATTTTCTCAACGAATAAGACCAGAGAGACTTGGACCCTACGTCAAGAAAAGAAACATGAGGCCACGAGGTAGGGGGGCGCGCCTGCCTACCCTAGGCGCGCCCTCCACCCTCGTGGGCCCCCTGTTGCTCCACCAACATACTTCTTCCTCCTATATATATATCCACGTACCCCCAAACGATCATATACGGAGCCAAAACCCTAATTCCACCGCCGTAACTTTCTGTATCAACGAGATCCCATCTTGGGGCCTGTTCCGGAGCTCCGCCGGAGGGGGCATCGATCACGAAGGGCTTTTACATCAACACCATAGCCCCTCCGATGAAGTGTGAGTAGTTTACCTCAGACCTACGGGTCCATAGTTAGTAGCTAGATGGCTTCTTCTCTCTTTTTGGATCTCAATACAACGTTCTCCCCCTCTCTTGTGGAGAACTATTCGATGTAATCTTCTTTTTGCGGTGTGTTTGTTGAGTCCGATGAATTGTGGGTTTATGATCAAGTCTATCTATGAATAATATTTGAATCTTCTTTGAATTCTTTTATGTATGATTGGTTATCTTTGCAAGTCTCTTAGAATTATCAGTTTGGTTTGGCCTACTAGATTGATCTTTCTTTGCAATGGGAGAAGTGCTTAGCTTTGGGTTCAATCTTGCGGTGTCCTTTCCCAGTGACAGTAAGGGCAGCAAGGCACGTATTGTATTGTTGCCATCGAGGATAACAAGATGGGGTTTTCTACATATTGCATGAGTCTAGCCCTCTACATCATGTCATCTTGCTTAAGGCGTTACTCTATTTTTAACTTAATACTCTAGATGCATGCTGGATAGCGATCGATGAGTGGAGTAATAGTAGTAGATGCAGGCAGGAGTCGGTCTACTTGTCTCGGACGTGACGCCTATATACATGATCATACCTAGATATTTTCATAACTATGCTCAATTCTGTCAATTGCTCAACAGTAATTTGTTCACCCACCATAGAATACTTATGCTCTCGAGAGAAGCCACTAGTGAAACCTATGGCCCCCGGGTCTATCTTTATCATATTGATCTCCTACTACTTAGTTATTTCCTTTGCTATTTACTTTGCCTTTATTTTACTTTGCATCTTTTATCATAAAACTACCAAAAATATTATCTTATCATATCTATCAGATCTCACTCTCGTAAGTGGCCTTATAGGGATTGACAACCCCTATTTGTGTTGGTTGCGAGGATTTATTTGTTTTGTGCAGGTATGAGGGACTCGCGCGTAGCCTCCTACTGGATTGATACCTTGGTTCTCAAAAACTGAGGGAAATACTTACGCTACTTTGCTGCATCATCCCTTCCTCTTCGGGGAAAACCAACACAGTGCTCAAGAGGTAGCAAGAAGGATTTCTGGCGCCGTTGTTGGGGAGCTCTATGCAAAAGTCAACATACCAAGTACCCATCACATACCCTTATCTCTCGCATTACATTATTTGCCATTTTCCTCTCGTTTTCCTCTCCCCCACTTCACCCTTGCTATTTTATTCACCCTCTCTCTCTATCCTCCCTCTCTATTTGCTTGTTTTTGCCCGCTTGCTTTCTGTTTGCTTGTGTGTTAGTTTGCTTGCTTGTCACGATGGCTCAAGATAATACTAAATTGTGTGACTTCACCAATACCAACAATAATGATTTTTTAGCACTCCGATTGCTCCTCTTACCGATGCCGAATCTTGTGAAATTAATACTGCTTTGCTAAATCTTATCATGAAAGATCTGTTTCCGGCCTTCCTAGTGAAGATGCCGCTGCCCATCTAAATAGCTTCTTTGATTTGTGTGACATGCAAAATAAGAAAGATGTGGATAATGATATTGTTAAATTGAAGCCATTTCCTTTTTCGCTTAGAGATCGTGCTAAATCTTGGTTTTCGTCTTTGCCTAAAAATAGTATTGATTCATGGAACAAGTGCAAAGATGCTTTTATCTCTAAGTATTTTCCTCCCGCTAAGATCATCTCTCTTAGAAACGATATTATGAATTTTAAGCAACTTGATCATGAACATGTTGCACAAGCTTGGGAGAGAATGAAATTAATGATACGTAATTGCCCTACTCATGGTTTAAATTTGTGGATGATTATACAATTTTTTATGCCGGATTGAATTTTGCTTCTAGAAATCTTTTAGATTCGGCCGCATGAGGCACTTTTATGGAAATCACTTTAAGAGAAGCTACTAAACTCCTAGATAATATTATGGTTAATTATTCTCAATGGCATACTGAAAGATCTACTAATAAAAAGGTGTGTGCGATAGAAGAAATTAATGTTTTGAGTGGAAAGATGGATGAACTTATGAAATTATTTGCTAATAAGAGTGTTTCTTCTGATCCTAATGATATGCCCTTGTCTACTTTGATTGAGAATAATAATGAATCTATGGATGTGAATTTTGTTGGTAGGAACAATTTTGGTAACAACGCGTATAGAGGAAATTTTAATCCTAGGCCTTATCCTAGTAATCCCTCTAATAATTATGGTAATCCCAACAACAATTCTTATGGAAATTATAATAAGATGCCCTCTGATTTTGAATCTAATATTAAAGAATTTATTACTTCGCAAAAGAATTTTAATGCTATGATTGAAGAAAATTTGGTTAAGATTGATGATTTGGCTAGGAACGTTGATAGAATTGCTCTCGATGTTGATTCTTTGAAACTTAGATCTATTCCACCTAAGCATGATATCAATGAGTCTCTCAAAGCCATGAGAATTTCCATTGATGAGTGCAATGAAAGAACCGCTAGGATGCATACTAAGAAAGATGCCTTTATAAGAGCGTGTTCTTCTAGTTCCTATGAAAATAAAGATGAAGATCTAAAAGTTATTGATGTGCCCCCTATTAAATCTTTGTTTTGCAATGTGAATCTTGATAATGATGGGACTGAATATGATCCACCTTTACCTAGAAGGCGTTCCAAGAATTCGGAATTTGTTGATCTTGATGCTAAATTTGATTAAAGTGGGATTGAAGAAATTAAAACCCTAGATGTTGCTAAACCCACTATTATGGATTTCAAGGAATTTAACTATGAAAATTGCTCTTTTATTGATTGTATTTCCTTGTTGCAATCTGTGCTAAATTCTCCTCATGCTTATAGTCAAAATAAAGCGTTTACTAAACATATCATTGATGCCTTGATGCAATCTTATGAATAAAAACTTGAATTGGAAGTTTCTATCCCTAGAAAACTTTATGATGAGTGGGAACCAACTACTAAAATTAAAATTAAAGATCATGAATGCTATGCTTTATGTGATTTGGGTGCTAGTGTTTCCACGATTCCAAAGACTTTGTGTGATTTGTTAGGTTTCCGGTATTTTGATGATTGCTCTCTAAACTTGCACCTTGCGGATTCCACTATTAAGAAACCTATGGGAAGAATTAATGATGTTCTTATTGTTGCAAATAGAAATTATGTGCCCGTAGATTTTATTTTTCTTTACATAGATTGCAATCCTTCATGTCCTATTATTCTTGGTAGACCTTTCCTTAGAACGATTGGTGCAATTATTGATATGAAGGAAGGAAATATTAGATTCCAATTTCCATTAAGGAAAGGCATGGAACACATTCCTAGAAAGAAAATCAAATTACCTTATGAATCTATTATGAGAGCCACTTATGGATTGCCTACCAAAGATGGCAATACCTAGATCTATTCTTGCTTGTTATGCCTAGCTAGGGGCGTTAAACGATAGCGCTTGTTGGGAGGCAACCCAATTTTATTTTTATTCCTTGCTTTTTGGTCCTTTTTAGTAATAAATAATTTATCTAGCCTCTGTTTTGGTTGTGTTTTTTGTGTTTAATTAGTGTTTGTGCCAAGTAGAACTGTTGGGAAGACTTGGGGAAAGTCTTGTTGAACTTGCTGTAAAAAACAGAAACTTTAGCGCTCACGAGAACTACTGCCATTTTTATTTGTAAAGTGATATTTAGTTAATTATTTTTGAATATGATTAATAGATAAATTACTCACTTCCAGAAATTTATTTTAGAATTTTTGGGGTTCCAGATCTTGCGCTAGCTACAGATTACTACAGACTGTTCTGTTTTTGACAGATTCTGTTTTTCGTGTGTTGTTTGCTTATTTTGATGAATCTATGACTAGTAAAATAGTTTATAAGCCATAGAGAAGTTGGAATAAAGTAGGTATAACACCAATATAAATAAATAATGAGTTCATTACAGTACCGTGAAGTGGTCTTTTGTTTTCTTTCGCTAATGGAGCTCACGAGATTTTCTACTTTAAGTTTTGTGTTGTGAAGTTTTCAAGTTTTGGGTAAAGATTTGATGGATTATGGAACAAGGAGTGGAAAGAGCCTAAGCTTGGGGATGCCCATGGCACCCCCAAGATAATCTAAGGACACCTAAAAGCCAAAGCTTGGGGATGCCCCGGAAGGCATCCCCTCTTTCGTCTACTTCTATCAGTAACTTTACTTGGAGCTATATTTTTATTCGCCACATGATATGTGTTTTGCTTGGAGCGTCTTGTATTATTTGAGTCTTTGCTTATTATTTTACCATAATCATCCTTGCTGTACACACCTTTTGAGAGAGCCATACATGATTTAGAATTTTTTAGAAAACTCTATGTGATTCGCTTATATCTTTTGAGTTATATAGTTTTGCTCTAGTACTTCACTTATATCTTTTAGAGCACGGTGGTGGATTTGTTTTATAGAAACTATTGATCTATCATGCTTCACTTAGATTATTTTGAGAGTCTTAAATAGCATGGTAATTTGCTTAAAATCCTAATATGCTTGGTATACAAGATTAATAATAAAAACTTTCTTATGAGTGTGTTGAATACTATGATAAGTTTGATACTTGATAATTGTTTTGAGATATAAAGATGGTGATATTAAAGTTGTGCTAGTTGAGTAGTTGTGAATTTGAGAAATACTTGTGTTGAAGTTTGTGATTCCCGTAGCATGCACGTATGGTGAACCGTTATGTGATGAAGTCGGAGCATGATTTATTTTTTGATTGCCTTCCTTATGAGTGGCGGTCGGGGATGAGCGATGGTCTTTTCCTACCAATCTATCCCCCTAGGAGCATGCGCGTAATACTTTGCTTTGATAACTTGTAGATTTTTTCAATAAGTATATGAGTTCTTTATGACTAATGTTGAGTCCATGGATTATATGCACTCTCACCCTTCCACCTTTGCTAGCCTCTCTAATACCGCGCACCTTTCGCCGGTATCATACACCCACCATATACCTTCCTCAAAACAGCCACCATACCTACCTATTATGGCATTTTCATAGCCATTCCGAGATATATTGCCATGCAACTTTCCGCCGTTCAGTTTATTATGACACACTCCATCATTTTCATATTGCTTAGCATGATCATGTAGTTGACACCGTATTTGTGGCAAAGCCACCATTCATAATTCTTTCATACGTGTCTCTCATGCATCATTGCATATCCCGGTACACCGCCGGAGGCATTCATATACAGTCATATTTTGTTATAAGTATCGAGTTGTAATTGTTGAGTTGTAAGAAACATAAAAGTGTGATGATCATCATTATTAAAGCATTGTCCCAGTGAGGAAAGGATGATGGAGAATATGATTCTCCCACAAGTCGGGATGAGACTCCGGACGAAAATAAAAAAAAAGAGAAAGAAAAGAGGCCATAAAAAAGAGAGGAGAAAAGGCCCAAATAAAAAAAAGAAAAAAATGAGAGAAAAAGAGAGAGAAGGGACAATGTTACTATCCTTTTACCACACTTGTGCTTCAAAATAGCACCATGATCTTCATAGTAGAGTCTCTCATGTTATCACTTTCATATACTAGTGCGAATCTTTCATTATAGAACTTGGCTTGTATATTCCAATGACGGGCTTCCTCAAATTGCCCTACGTCTTCATGAGCAAGCAAGTTGGATGCACACCCACTTAGTTTCTTTTTGAGCTTTCATATACTTATAGCTCTAGTGCATCCGTTGCATGGCAATCCCTACTCACTCACATTGATATCTATTGATGGGCATCTCCATAGCCCGTTGATACGCCTAGTTGATGTGAGACTATATTCTCCCTTTTTGTCTTTTCCATAACCACCACTCTATTCCACCTATAGTGCTATATCCATGGCTCACACTCATGTATTGCGTGAAAATTGAAAAAGTTTTGAGAATATCAAAAGTATGAAACAATTTCTTGGCTTGTCATCGGGGTAGTGCATGATTTAAATATTTTGTGTGGTGAAGATATAGCATAGCCAGACTATATGATTTTGTAGGGATACCTTTCTTTAGCCATGTTATTTTGAGAAGACATAATTGCTTTGTTAGTATGCTTGAAGTATTATTATTTTTATGTCAATATGAACTTTTGTCTTGAATCTTTCGGATCTGAATATTCATACCACAATTAAGAAGAATTACATTAAAATTATGCCAAGTAGCACTCCGCATCAAAAATTCTATTTTTATCATTTACCTACTCGAGAACGAGCAGGAATTAAGCTTGGGGATGCTTGATATGTCTCCAACGTATCTATAATTTTTGATTGCTCCATGCTATATTATCTACTGTTTTGGACATTATTGGGCTTTATTATCCACTTTTATATTATTTTTGGGAATAACCTATTAACCGGAGGCCTAGCCTAGAATTGCTGTTTTTGCTTGTTTTAGGGTTTCGAAGAAAAGGAATATCAAACGGAGTCCAAACGGAATGAAACCTTCGGGAACATGATTTTCTCAACGAATAAGACCAGAGAGACTTGGACCCTACGTCAAGAAAAGAAACAGGAGACCACGAGGTAGGGGGGCGCGCCCGCCAACCCTTGGCGCGCCCTCCACCCTCGTGGGCCCCCTGTTGCTCCACCGACGTACTCCTTCCTCCTTTATATATCCACGTACCCCCAAACGATCATATACGGAGCCAAAACCCTAATTCCACCGCCGTAACTTGCTGTATCCACGAGATCCCATCTTGGGGCCTATTCCGGAGCTCCGCCGGAGGGGGCATAAATCACGGAGGGCTTCTACATCAACACCATAGCCCCTCCGATGAAGTGTGAGTAGTTTACCTCAGACCTACGGGTCCATAGTTAGTAGCTATATGGCTTCTTCTCTCTTTTTGGATCTCAATACAATGTTCTCCCCCTCTCTTGTGGAGAACTATTCGATGTAATCTTCTTTTTGCGGTGTGTTTGTTGAGACCGATGAATTGTGGGTTTATGATCAAGTTTATCTATGAATAATATTTGAATCTTCTCTGAATTCTTTTATGTATGATTGCACTACTAGGGAAAACCCTAGCAGTAGCGCTAGTTTTGTGCTCACTAGTAGCGCGGGGGGTGCGCTACTAATAAGGCGCTACAGCTATTGTTTAGCAGTAACGCGTGCCCGCATGCGCTACTGCTAGGACAAATAGCTGCAGTGTTTGTTCGCTCCCACGCTACTGCTAATGTAACTAGGGGCAGCGTGTATTCTCTCCATCGCTACTAGTATTCTTTTTTTAGTGTATTTATGCACCATCGTACAAATATCGGTACAATACCAGTTATGAGGTTTGCATCATTATGTCCATAACAGTGTGTCAAATGAAGGTGGATTAGGTTCAAGTGGAGGCAATATGTGGTGCATGTCAAAAGTATACTATTAATCCAAACTTGATCTAGTTTGGACTAGTAGTACTTCCGATGTGCACCACATGTTGCTTCCGCTTGAATCTAATCCGCCAGCACAAGTTATTTAATCATCATCATAGTCATTACCACCAACTGTATTTATTTAATCACCACTAACAGTAGCTAATAATAATCACCATAGTCATTACCACCAACACTAGCTATTTTATCATCATAGTAATAGTGTAGCACATCATCATCCTCAAACTCATTTCTAGCTAGATAATCACTCCTGGTGCTCTCTCTTAGGTAAAATAACATAAAACATGTGTAGCTCTCCTCCTTGATCAAGTTGGAGCATGCAGATGAACCTGTCTCCTAATCATGGATAGCGCATCTGTTTGCTGCCACACCCGCCGGTGGTCGTTACTCCTGGCGGGATCTAGACTGGCCCCATAGATCAATACTAGTCTTTTCTGTTCACTTTGTCCTCACTCGTGCACACCCGGGAGCAACTTCCCGGTCGGTCACCCATCCTGACACTACTCCAAGCTGAGCACGCTTAACTTTGGAGTTCTGTCTGAATGGGCTCCTGGAAAAGAAGGAATTCCTTATTGATATGAGTAGTCTATCATCCCTAATAAGCCAGGCCATCACATACACCCCCACTCAGAGGAACCGATGTCCCCGTCAGGCCACAGGAACGTTCCCTCTTGGCACATACGTCTGTGCTTCCAGTCCAGTACATGTGCCATGCCGTGTGCCACGACGGGTCACAAACATCATGAACAACATGACCACGCACCTGTCCGCAACCATCCATGTAACCGGGAGGGTCGGCTCTGATACCAAC
This sequence comes from Triticum urartu, assembly GCF_056163025.1. NCBI lineage: Eukaryota > Viridiplantae > Streptophyta > Magnoliopsida > Poales > Poaceae > Triticum > Triticum urartu. Next base: position 364,285,495 of record NC_141874.1, on the reverse strand, counting down.
TTGTAACGCCCCAGACACACCCGCCGGTGGTCGTTACTCCTGGCGGGATCTAGACTGGCCCCATAGATCAATACTAGTCTTTTCTGTGCACTTTGTCCTCACTCGTGCGCACCCAGGAGCAACTTCCCAGTCGGTCACCCATCCTGACACTACTCCAAGCTGAGCACGCTTAACTTTGGGGTTCTGTCTGAATGGGCTCCCGGAAAAGAAGGAATTCCTTATTTATATGAGTAGTCTATCATCCCTAATAAGCCAGGCCATCACACCCTAGTACTTCTCTGCGCTTCCCCATCACATATTTGGTCCAGTCTTGCACTATTAAGCATCCGTCGCTAATCTTGAATGCACTAAAGTAATCTGTAGGATATCTTGGCCGTAAGCTAATAATACTCATGGTAGCTTTAGTCTCGATCCCATATGGCACAACATTCATCGGGAGTCCCTGTTGAAGAACATTGTATGGTAACATACTTAGCAATGAAGTTTAGCTTCAAAAATAATGTATGGAAAAGATGCACTGAGGACAAATAGTAAAAATCTTACCATCCTTCCTAAATAGATGTGACCGTAGTTCATTACGAACACTATTGGTCGCACATTTTCAGTACTAACATTTCTAAATGCAGAAAGAAATTTGTCTTGACAGTATCAAGATCCGCAAGCCATGAAACATAATGACTGAGCTCCTCGCAGTTTAGTTCAGCCCCGGGACAGTAGTAGGTCCTGTCTACCAAGCGCTGGACATGTTTGCTTGCACCGAAATAAGCTGACAATACAAATTAGTTGTCAACTATTTTTGAATAAACAATATCAAAGACATAAATATGGTTGAGAAACTTACATAATGGTATAACTGGAGGCGTCTGCACATCGACCCAGATGTCGGTATTACCTTCTATATCATCTTCCGGACGAATATCAAAGGTGATAACCATATCAGGCTCAAATGCATAAGTCTTGCATAGTGCTTGCCATGTTTTGCATCCAAAATAGGTGTAGTCATCTGAATTGTATAATTTTATGTGGAAAATATAACCATGCTCGGTCTTCAAGTAAACTTTCTTTACCTCCATAGTATGACTGAAACCTATCTTATCCAATACAAAAACTCTTGCATGGCAGGGGATACGCTAGTAGAATAGTAAAAATATATTATAAGTTGAAGCAAATGAAGCAGATGTCATGCTTAATTACGAAAAAGACATGTCGTTGTGACTTACTGTATCCACTTCGAAGTTCTTGTCCAGCTTGATGCTGAAGCGTCTATCATCATCTAGGAAGATTCCGTCGCACAGGCCGCGCTCGTCTTCGCAGTATTTGCAAATACCGAAATCCTTTTCGTCGTCAAACATTTCCTATGTTCATAGTTAAAACATTAATTGAAAATTGATCGAAGACAACTACCAGGATACTCAACACACAAATCCGGGGCACTCGATATTTCCTACATATTCTGGCACAAGTCATGCCAAAATTCATGGAAAAATCCGGCATGAACTACAAAAAAATACACTTCCGTGATGATACGTGTTTGTCACAGTAGGTCGCTTTTTTTGTCATGCATGTACATCCATGACAAATTTATGACAGAATCAAGATAGTCATACCTATGCTGTCGTAGAAGTGTTCCATGACATTACCAAAATTATCATCACGGAAGTGTCCACTTCCATGACAATAAATCGCGCGTCACAGAAGTGCTTTTGTCAAGGGTGACCGACACGTGGCATCCACCGTAACGGAACGTCGTTAAGCTATCGGGTTGGGTTTTGGATCCGATAACCCGTTAACAGCCCCGACCAATGGGGATTTTCCACGTGTAAAATCATCGTTGGCTAGAGGAAACACGTGTCGGCTCATCGTTGGGACAGATGTCATCCACTCACTGGACAAAAGGCGCCTATGATACGTCGACACGTGGCACGACCCAACAGTTGCCCATTCCTGTGAAAAGGCCGGCCCATTTGACTTGGTCAAAAGCTAGCGGGTCGGCCCATGGAAAGCCTGTTAACGGCCTATTCGCATATAGCGCATTTACAGCCCGCTAACCCAAGGCCCGTTACGCCCTATCCGAATTAGGCCCAGTAGCGTCATCTGGGCCGTCCAATATGATTCCAACCTGTTTTCACTTCTGGCCCATGTATAGCCCATGACGTCTTTCGACCCATATGAGGCCCTTTGTAACTCTTGGCCCATTAGCAGCCCGTGCTGAAACTGGCCCGTAATGAACAGTGTATCACTTTACACCCATTAACGGCCCGTGGTGAAACTAGCCCGTAATGAACAGTGTATCACTTTATACCCATTAACGGACCGTTATTCCGTTGGGCCGTCTCCAGCCCATATTATCTTTCGGCCTTCTCAGAGCCCATTTATTCTTGGGTCATTTCCAGCATTCGTTTACTTACGGCCCATTACTGTCATTTTCTGCTTGTGGGCCAAATTCAGCCCGTGGTTACAGTCCGCCCGTTTGTGGTCCGTTAATACGTTGGGCCGTTTTCATAGCGTCATCAAATATGGCCTATTAACGATGGCCCGTTATGGTCGGCCCATGAACGGACGATTCCAACTCTAGCCCGTTTATGGCCAGAATGCGGTCTGTTTGGCCCATGTTTGGCCAATCGATCATACAGCCCGTATAAGGCCCATTGATGATACGGCCCGTAGAAGGCCCATTGATGATACTGCCCGTAGAAGGCCCATTGTTTCTACAGACCGTAGAAGGCCCACTGTTTCTACGGCCCGTAGAAGGCTCACTATTTCTACGGCCCATAGAAGGCCCACTGTTTCTACGGCCCGTAGAAGGCCCACTGTTTCTACGGCCCGTAGGAGGCCAGTGTCACTACAGTAAATATTAGCCCACGGTTATTGTGGCCTAGTTTTAAAAAATAGGTTATTGCAGCCACTAGCAAACCGCAAAAAAAGAACTGCACTGACTACAAGCAAACAAATAAACAAGACAACAAGGAAATAAATAAGCAAGCAACTTACACTAGGCTATCACGGCTATTACACATATTACATCCATTGGGCATCAAAGTTCGCCACCAGTGCAAATATAGGGAACACAGCAGCATATAAACGCCGCAGTAAAACAAGTCCAGAACTGAAACCACTTCAGAAGAGCTCAAAAACAATATCCTAGGTACCCATAATGCTGGCAAGATGCTTAGCAAGCTTATTAAGTTTCTCTTGTTTGGCGCTTAAGTCCTCCAGCGCTTGCTGTTGCACCAGAAAGTATGCATCTGAATTCTGCAGGGACTTCCTCAGTCCTTCGGCTTGAATTCTGCAGGGACTTCCTCAGTCCTTCGGCTTCCTGTCGCATAACATCTGATCGATGTCTTTCAACTTGAAGTTGAGACTCAAGAAGCCGAACTGATTCAGGCAATGAGTTCGAAGAGCTGGTGCCAGCAGTTGTAGCCAGTAACTCGAACACTACATCAAGACAAGACTTTGGGGTTGTCTCAGTGTCTTCAATATAGTTTTTATCAGCTTTCTTGGAGACCAACAGGGATTTCTCACTATCTTGAACCTTATCTGCATTTCTTCCTTTACCATTGCATAATAGGGTACTCTTCTCCAATATTTTATCCGCGTTCTAATAGAGAAACAAGCAAACACATCTCAGGTTTACAATGTAGTATATGAAACTCATTTTGGTAAACCAGTTCAGTAGTAAGGTGGATAGGATAACAGCATGAAACAAACATATATCTATGTAGTATGGTCACTGTATGGTCTATATCATTCTAGTTTATGTTGCCAAATCAAGATAGATACAGTTCGAATCATATCTATTTAAGACAAAGCAGCATAGACAGAATATAAGTGTGGGAAACTACACAACAATAACAACACTTGTAATGTGCATGGCATGAGAACATAACTGTTTATTCAATTGAAACTAAAATCAACATAGAGCAAGTTACAACAGAAAACAGCCAAACACGTTGAATAAACAGGTTTAAAACATACCTGTTGCGCCATTGGAGTTTCAATTGCATCCTTCAAATTTGAAATTAGTTGGTATCAGTAAATACAGTGATGCAAGAGCAAAGTATTATGAACCATAGCTACGCAACCTGACCTGAGAACAATTCTTCTTCTACTTTAAGCGTTGACTTCGGGTTCGGAGTGGTGGTCCTCATGATTTGGGCACTACAGTTGCCTTACTAACTGCTCGTGTTTGGGTGCTCTGTGGTGGAGACAGTGCTGTGTCAACGGGAACTGGGTGTCTATCTGCTGGGGTTGGGGTTAGAAGGGGTGTAGCTGGTTCTCTGCCCAACTGGGTAGGGGTAAAATCTACATGAGTGTGGGTTATGTGTGGTGGGGCTGGTTCTTGGGCAAGTACAACCGTGGTTCTATCTGCATCGACAGGTAGCACGATCTTTTCTGAAGACCGTGTTTTTACTCCCACAGATACTGCCATCACTCCCTCCAATTGAAATGGCTGATAAACAAGAAAAGTAGTTGAATGTACAGACATTGTAAGATAGACAGGTGCAATGGATAGTAGGGAAGAAAACAGGGCATGAAATAATTCACATTTATGTTGTCTAAGCAAACAGAATAGCAGGACATAATTTCACATATATGATGGCTAATTAAACAGGATAGCATGACACAATTTCACATGTATGATGGCTAACTGAACAGGATAGAATGACATACTTCAAAATATGATGACTACGTAAACATGATGGCATGATATAACTATACGATGTGTCTATTAAAGTGGTTGGCATGCCATAAATCACAAACATGCCGTCGATGGAAACATGATGGCATGATATAATTCACGGATAGAATGACATAATTTAAATATGATGACTATGTAAACAGGATGAGATGATATAACTATATTATTTCTTTAGAAAATGGGTTGGCATGCCATAATTCAGATACATGCTGTCTATGTAAACATCATGGCATGACATAATTCAAATATATGATTTATATACTAAGGAAGTGAGCAGAGGGCAATCGCATATATGATGTGTCAACTAAGGAGATGGCATTCAATATTGTGTATATGATGTAAAAACTAAGCATTGCAATACAACATATGCATTATATGAGTAATATAACCCTGCCAAGTTTGAGAATACACCTCAGGGGGATAATAGGACTGGTCATCTGCCTCTAAATCCTCCTCTGAAGAGCTATCTGTAACCAGCAAGATATTTACTTCAGCAGGTAGCATTGTCTGCTCTGAAGACCTTGTTTTCACTCCAGATTTCTCCATCACCAATTCAAATGGCCGATGCACAGGAAGAGCAGTTGAATATATAAACATTATCGACAAAAGCAATGAGAAATACAAAAAAAGACGGCATGATATAATTCACATATATGACGCTTGCCTAAACAGCATGGCATTGCATAATTCACATACATAATGCCTTGCAACAAGATAACATTGCATAATTCACATATATAATGTCTTGCAACAAGATGGCATTGCATAATTCACATATATGGTAATTAGACACTAAACAGGTGGCATTCACACAAAGCATGTCTAAACTAAGCAAATGACATAGCAATGCAAGATACCATACGCACGATATGAGCAACATAACCCCGCCAAGTTAGGGCATGCACCTCGGGGGGGGGGGGGAATATGACTGGTCATCTGTCTCTGAATCCTCCTCTGAAGAGCTATCGGTAACCAGCAAGACATGCGCTTCGTCAGATAGCATTGTCTTCTCTAAAGACCTTGTTTCCACTCCAGATTTTTTCATGACCGTGCCAAATGGCTGATGCACAGAAGAGTAATTGAATGTACTAAAATTGTTGACAAATTTAACACGTAATAAAAAAATGATGGCATGATATAATTCACATATAAGATGACTGGCTAACCAGGGTGGCAACACATATATGATGCCTGGCTAGAAAAGATGGCATTGCATGATTCACATATACGATAAAGAAACTAAACAGATGGCATTGGCACAAAGCATGTCTAAACTAAGCAGATGACATCTTTAATGTATACAGTAAGCAATGCAAGGCACCATATGCATGATATTACCAACATCAGCATGCCAAGTTAGAGCGAAGACCTCATGGGGTAAATAGGAGTGGTCTTCTCCTTCTGAATCCCCCTCATAATAGTTATCTTCCTCTTGATTACGATCCAAAATGGGTGGAGGGGGGCCGCCTTTGCGCCCACCATGGAACGACGTCTGCATGAAATTTTATTGCCACGCAAGGCTCGTCTCTGTTGCTCTACATGATCAGTTCCATTGTGTACAATAACTGGCATGCATAGGAATAAAACATAGTGAGATTATGTAAGGAGTGCATGCACAAATCCAGAGTGATGGTAGCAAACTGTGGATAGACCCAAAACCAATGATAGCAGGCAGATAATAGCTTTAGTTAAAAAGTACAGATAATGGCTCCTTTAATGTTTGTTTGCACCCAACATGAAACTCATAGTAGACACCGGAGATTAACCAGATAGTAGACAGATAGTACTGATTGCTACCCCAATATGTACCCCACAACCATTTAAAAACTCAAGTTTCAGCATTAGTTTGGACCTGACTCGGAGTCTAATAGGTGAACACGACGATAATGTAGCATGTCATCATATTAAGCGACGCATAATGTAAGCAGACACGGAAGAGTGCGACCTCTCTTGCGGACCCGTGTAGTCCTCAAGGTCATCTGCTCAGTTGATGATGGTAATGCAGTTGTCGTGGCTGCCGGCGGTGGGGAAGAAGATCTGAGGCAGCGAAACACAGTCTGGAGAGCGGATCCCTGCTGTGGTGAACCCTTCTGTCGTTGGAGCAGCTGAGATGGGGTGGAACACAGTGCCGCAGGAGCAGGACAAACCACACAAGGTTTCCTTTGACACATATCTGTAACAGAAGTAATTGAGTAAGGGCTTGTTTGAATTTGAGGATTCTAACAATGCAGGGATAGGAAATAGATAGGAATAGGATGGGAATGCACGTGCAAAACAGAGAATTTAAAAACACAGGATTTCTGCCAATCTGGGTGTTTGATTCAAAACAATTGGAAGATCACAGGATGCAAAAAGCATGGTGAGATTAAGTCAAACCACAAGAAAATGTACGATTATAATGCTATTATGCTACTATCTCTTAGTCTTGTGCTTGATGAATAGGAATATGAAAAGGAGGAGAAGTGGACATTAGAATTCCTACGGTTTTTCTTTCAAGGAGACACTAAAGGAACAAATCCTACAGTTTTCCTTTGCTCCATTCCTTTGCACCAAATTCATGAAAAGTAGTACCATAGAAAACTTTCCAATTCCGATGTTTTTCATTCACTTTTCCTTTCAAGCACTGGCGATTCTAGTAAGAAGGCTTGAGCAAGGAAAATCCTACACTAAAAGAATGTTTTTGTGCTACTTCTATTACTTTGGACCCAGGCCACTGCCATACTAGCTCAACTCCCAGGCCCATCGACAAATGCACAGCTCAAACGCGCAGAGATAAATAATGATGGCGTTCAAGAGAGTCCATCACGGATAGCTAAGTTGCCTGGTACCTCACTGCTTGTCATATAGTAGTATAAAATAATTGTATTTCCCGTTACTACGAGTGCTCAGTGGACAATATATATAACATGTAGAGTAAAAAAGAGATGCAACAAGTGTACAACCTCTTTGGCGAAGCCATGTCGATCTCGGCATGATTGGGTTGGCCGGTGAGGATGCTCCGGCTGACTTGGCTGTCGGAGGAGGGGAAGAAGATCTTAGGCATCTGGAGATGGAGCCCGAGGTACTGCTCCGCTGTGATGGAGGGTTTCGTCGTTGGAGCAGCTCCGGTGAGTTGTACGACGCCGAGGCTGAAGCAGGACAAGAGAGACAACGAACAACGTTAACCTGAGTGGAATTCTAATAGCATCTCCAATACATGACGTAAAATACATAAACACAAAGTGCTAGATGTAAAATACATCAACCGCTCATCTCTGAACTTAACTGTTGAAACCGAATTTAACTGTCAAAACTGAACTTAACTGTCGAAACTGAACTTAACTGTCAAAACTGAATTTTGATGTCGAAACTGAATGCACTAGCAAGGTGAGGCTACACGTCGGTCAACTGACTTTTTCATCTCTGGTCAGTCAATTTTGCAGCCGTTGGATACGAAATCAAGGGCCTGCGGTTCATCTTCAACCTCCACCCCCTGAGCCGGCCAAACAGCAGCCCCCCGCCGCCCGCGGCCGGTGGTGCGCCGCCTCGCCCGCCCCGAAAACACTCCCCACCGCCGGTCCGCCGCCGCCCCGGCCATCCCTCTAGGCCACCCCCCCCTTGCCGAGCTATTTCTCCGGCGATCCCCACGCCACCGCCCCGCCAACGCCCTGCCACCGCCGGCGACCACCACCCCCATCCTGATCCCTAAGATAGATAGTGGGGTACCTCTCCGGCGAGCCCCCCTCCCCGCTGCGGCTGGTTCTTCCTTCACCCCGGCGGCATTGGAGTGAAGTGTAGCTAAATCGGAGCAGCATCGCAAGCAAGAGCAAGAGCGAGAGCAGCAGCGCGAGCAAGAGCAATAGCAAGAGTAGACCAGGCAGGGGACCGAGAGCAAGAGCAGAGCAGCAGCGTGAGCGAGAGCTAAAGCAGCAGCAGGTCCTACTGATGTGGACGTCGCCGCCGAGGGAGCGACGCCATGGAGGAAGTGGCCGGCGACGCCGCCATGGATGGAGCCGCGCCGTGTCGGCTCGAGACCTAGCGCCGGCAGCACTGTGAGATCAAATCAAGAAGAAAATGCGGTGATTAGTGTACAACCTCTTTGGTGGCGCCGATTAGGCCGCAACTTCATGCGAGGAAATGGTGATGATGATGCTCTTCCAGTGGTGCAGGTGAAGACAGCGGTGTGGGAATGGAGGTGGCGCGAAAGACGAGGGGAACGTCGGGGCAGATCCTTGGCGGTGGAGGACGGTGTGGCTGAACCGGCGGGACGATGAGATCGACGACGGATCCTCATCCAGTACGGTGGATGAGGGACGTCGAGGTGTTGCTGTGGACGACGTCGTCGGGGAAGAGGCTCCGGCTGGGTGGCGGACGGAGCAGGGTGTGGGGTTTCGTCGCGGGTTTTCACGGCCTCGGTGTACGAATGGGTGGGCGGATGGGATGGTAGTGGGGAACCATGGCTTAGAGACGCGCTTGTCTGAAATGTGGGGTAAGTTACGAAAGTACCCCCACTGATTTGAGGCGGTTCTTTCGGTTTAGGGGTACCACAGGCATTTCACATGTCGGGATTTCACAGGAGGTGGGAGTTTTCGCGCACGTTGTAATTTCAAAATAGCAAGGCGCGGGTTGAGATGGAGGGATTTGTCGGAGCACAATGAGACAAAGATATATCTTAAATATTTCAGGCTAACAAGGCGCGGGTTGAAGAGGCGGGAGTTTCGTAGCACGATAGACAGAGACGCTAGCTTGAATTTTCGGCATAACAAGGCGCGGCTTGAAATTTTGGAAGAACAAGCTTAACGTGTATCCCAAAAAAGACAATTTGCACCTCAACATGCACAACACACACACAAACACCATTTAGACTAGAGTAAGGTACACATGCATTGCACGCATGAGATTTGGCAACCAAATTATGAATAAATACCACATTATAGCATGCAACATTTGAGTCATATATGCATGATGTAGATGTTCGTTTAATTCTTATAGTTCATTTCATTCAAAATCATCTAGTTTTTATAAGAAAGCTAATCTATTTTAAGATTCATGGAATTGTGCGTCGTAAGACATAAAAGTAAAAACAAATAATGGCAAATCATGTAGAAAAACATTTGGGCAATTCTGATAGGGAAGATTCTAGAACAAATAAGAAGTGCTTGTGTTTTGATGTTTGTGCATTATGCTTAAGTTCAACCATGAAGTCTTCTAGATTATACATGTGGCGAAATCTGGTGGAATCTAGATGATATCCAACGGCCAGTAGTGCTCAAATTTGCCATTTGGACCATCAGATTCGCCTCATCCAACGACCATCTTTCAAAGTTAAAGTTACCCGCACACACTATATAAAAAATAATATATATAGGGGTATAGATATAGATATGTGATGCAAAAGCCGCCCATCATCTCCAATTAGAATAGTGTGTCCATGCACGGATGCGACGTGGCCAAATGATGTCTGCCATCGGTATCTCAAATTCAAATCAGTCTGACCTTGTTCAACGTGTATACATTACAACATGCTCGTTTCCAAACCACACCGCACAGACCTCCGTTATATTCATGCATGCATGTGTTTCAAACATCAGGATCTCTTATTCAAATATTTGAATTCAACTTTACATTGATTGTGACCTCACCTATTCATCTATTCTTTTACACCCACACAGTAGTCTTCTCTTTATAATTGTACCACTAACTTTCTCTCGTGCATGCATGCACACACACTACCAGTCGTCATTATCCATCGCACGCATGCAATCTTTTTCTTCAGGTCGGTCTCCCATGAAGGCACGCACCAACACACATCCCCCTCTCCATCATATCGGGCATTCTTTTATCTCTCATGCGTGCATGCTCAACGATCGATGTTCCTCTATGTATGTGTGTATATAGCTAGGTCTTTCATAGTTTTCCACACAAACCGATCAATCGATATATCCAGTGAGGTCTCACCCTCTTTCCCACGTCCACATCGATCAATCTATACCTCTCTATATAGGATTAACATATATAGCTAATACACCCACATTAATTATGTATCCAACGTCCCCCTCTCATCATCCATGCCTTCCGCTTCATCTCTCAGACGCGTGCACAATGGCGAAGACAGGGGGCAGTAAGGGCCCTGCCCCCCTCCCCCCTAACATCACTATATATCAAGGCTAATATGAATGTGATCATTAGACAATTGCTGCTAAAAATGGTTTAAGTTCATGAATTGACCCTCCTCGTAAAGGATTAGCAATGCTTGGCCCCCTAGCTCATTTATTTTTCATGGCTCCACCACTGCGCGCATCAGCGCACGTGTTCGCCCTCTCTCTCTAAATATCGATCTCGCACTTGTGCATTCCTTCATAGTCTCCCTCCACTTGGCCCCTTGCACCATCTTATAGCCCCCACCGGATTTTGCCACATGTACAATCTAGCAGACTCCATGGTTGAACTTAAGCATAATGCACAAACCTCAAAACAACAGTGGTTCTCTTTTGTTCTAGAATCTTCCGTATCATAACTGCCCAAACTTCTTTCTAGTTGAATTGCCATTATTTGTTTTTACTTTGTGCTTTACAACGCACAATTCCATGAATCATAAAATGGATTAAGGGCTTCTTTGATTCAAAGGACTCTCAAAGGAATTTTGGAGGATGCTAATCATTAGGAATTTTTCCTATCTTGGTTGTTTGATTCGTAGGATTGTAAACCATAGGAATTTTTCCATATGATTCATTTGCACTAGATTTCATTGGAAACATCCCATCCACTCAAACCTCTTTGATAGAATTCTGCGTTTTTTCTATGCACAATCAAACACTCGTACAATCCTGTAGGATTCAAGATGACATTCCACTATAATCCCATGCTTTTCCTATTCCCACGTTCTTAGCTTTTTTATAAAAACTAATTGATTTTGAATGAGATGAACTATAAGAATTAAACGAAGGGATACATCAGGAATATATGACTCAGAGCTTACATGCTATATGTGGTATTTATTCATAATTTGGTTGCAAAATCTGATGCGTGCAATGCACGTGTACCTTACTAGTACTTCGAGTATGTGCAAAACACGTAAATTAGAATACCAATGGCACGCTACACAGTGGCTCTCTTATAGTTCATGAAGCCATGTGGCACACATGTAGGCGTTGTCACGACCTCCTTGCTTGGATTGATCACAGTGACATGCTGCTGGTTCCAGAAGAATGTACTCGTCCTCCATGAGCCATACTGGCGGTACATGCACGAAGCGAAGATGTGCACGCACGCCATGCACGCACTCATTCCTCGCACGCACATGCGGGTACACGGGCGGACACAATTTTGTACAAAGATCCACCCCATGTGATAATTTGACGCGTGTAAAGTCGTTCACTTCATTGATGGTCAATTAATACAGCGCATGCAAATTTAGTGGACGTGAGGGCGGAAGAAAGACATTATTACTCCACTGTGCGCATGTGAGTAGTTAAATCATGGGTTGCTAGTAGTACTTCCATTGGTCTCCTTCGTATTTTGTGCCAAGTTTTGACAGTAACATAATATTTACGCATTTGAGCAGTGTAGTACTTGAAATTTATGTTCCGCTAAACTCATCGGGAGCCGTTTCAGGCCTCGAAACCAAAACCATCAATTAATCTTTACCTTGTTCCCATCACATTCGAAAGCCTACTCACACCTACTAGTAGTATGTACCAAACCTGAACGTGTTCCCACAATGCAGGTATTAGTAATAGTGGTAGTACTTAGGTTATAAAAAGGGGAACTACCTAACCGAAAATCACTCTACCTTTCCTCCTCATAAGTGCTTCTTCTTCGTCCGTCATCGCCATGGCCGGTGAGCAGAGCTCTAGGTCGAGAACTACTCGTGACAAGGGAGTGGCAACCAAGGCTGCGGAAAAAAAAGAGAGAGCTCGCCACCACGCGGAGACCTCGAAAGATCTCTCACGGGCAGGCGATGGCTCCTAGGAGCGCCCTAGCCACGGAGGCGAACATGCCAAGCCGGCGGAGCTGGAGTCGTTATCCCTTGACGGCATGCCCGATCAGCTCAATAAATAGAAGGAGTTCATCCAAGGCTTGATGGAGTTGCTGAAGGAGAGCCTCGACGACATGCCCGCTGAGCTCAATCAGTAGGGGGAGTTGACCGCCGACTTGGTGATGCTGCTGAAGAAGAGCATTGCCTCGGAGAAGAAGGCGACCGACGAAATCCTACGACTTCGGGAGGATAATGCGAAGCTCTACCACGAGATCGACCTGTTTAAGGAGAAGAACGCCGGCTAGAAGAAGCTGCATGAGAATAGTAGTTCCTCGATGAAGATGCTGCAGGCCCTCGCCATGGAACAGAAGGAAGAGTTGGCGAAGCTCCGCATCGAGCACCCGGCTGCCGTCAAGGTACGTAATATGGCCGTGGAACAGATGATGAAGGCTCACGTCGAGAAATGCCGCGTCATGGACACAATGATGAAGATGGCGGAGGAGACGCGCAAGGAGATGGAGGTCGTGGAGGCAATGAAGAAGCAGTTACGACTCCGCGGCGAATTAGATCATTTGGGGTGATAATCTTCCTTCCTCTTTTGCTCCTGTGTTTCATCTTTTGCTTCGGGTGTTTCGCCGCACGTGTCACGTTCTCTACGAGGCATGAATAGAACAATGTTTTTTTGAGGGAATGAATAGAACAATGCTAACAATGAGATGACTAGAAAATTAGATCATTTTTATCGCCATATGGCACTGGGCTGCCGTGTTTCGTGCTCCTCCGTCGCAGTACTACTCCAGTGGAAAACTTGAGTATACCGCACGGTTCTTTGCTCCTCCTCGATCAGGTCGTCAGCGCATTTATACGAGCAGTCAAATCACAAGGCCCTGCCTTCCAGCAGTAATGAGCTGTCAAATCACAAAGGCCCTCACCTCTCGTGAAACCGACCAAGCTAGACTGCCCCGCCCTCTAGCCTTTTGAAAAATGTATACTTTTGTACAGCAGTAGTATCGATGGATTGCGCCATGGAGCAAAACTTCAAATTAAAAAAAGGTGGTACATATAGAGAGTGCTCGTCGCCAAATTATGCATATAGTACTATTAAAAAGGCTAGTCACAATAATGGTGTCCAGCACAACCCACCCCTCAAATAAAACTAAGAGAGTGCTTGGATACGTTTTAGTCCCATGACTAAAAGTAGTGGGACTAAAACATGCTAGCCTCACCCATGCTTGGATCCAAATACTAAAGAGGCTAAAATCAAGTTAATGAGCATTTATTATCCTCCAAACCCTCCAATCCAGAACTCGCCTGTGTTAAAGGAGAGCAGTTAAATGAGTAGAGAGAGGACTAATCCACATTTTAGTAGGGGTACCACTGACTAAATTTTTTTAGCCCCTCTTTAGTCAGGGGTGCTTGGAACTTTAGCCTCTTAAAGAGATTATTTTTAGTCAGGCTAAAATAAGTCCCTTGGATCCAAGCACCCTCTAAGCATCCTGGAATTCTTTGACAAAACTAAGCACCCTGAAATTCTTTGACAACTAAACTGCTGGCTATATGATGTTGGCCATATATATTGTACATATATAATGTGAAGAAACGAGTGGTAGTACTATACCAACTAAAAGATGAAATGTAATAAATAATAGTATGTACATACTGAAGAGTTAAAGTAACAAGAAGAAACATAACATAGTTCTGCTGGGGGCTCAGCACAACACACCCCTCAAATTAAATTAAGCACACCTGAAATTAAACTTTGCAACTATTCCAGTAGAAACTGCATTAGAACCACCATGAGCAACGACACTGCCACCTTACTCGGAGTCCTCATCCACGTCCTCGACTTCGTCCTTGTCCCTGTTCCTCTTGGCCGATACTTCTTTGCTTGAACCGCACACTTGGCTGTTGCTCTTCATCCAACCCTTGTAGATATTGAAGCAAAGGTAGCCATCCATTGCAGCGTAGTGGATGTGGTCTATATCTAGTAAATTCCGCTACCATGCATGACGATGAAACGTGTAATGAGGTTTCTCCAGTTTACCGTACGAAGGATGAACCATGGCTCCTGCCAGGGTCAGCATTGAAGGCTGACGAGAGGACACCAGTCGATTCTTCTGGATGTCGAAGGTGTTGCCTACAACGAGGCCTATCCGATGCAGGACTTCTTTGTCGTTACCAAAGTCTACAATAACGAATTTGACTAGGTTACTCTCGAGGAAGTCCTTCAAATCCTGCCACTCAATGTCGGCATGGCATATGTGGTAGACCAAGCATAAGTCATGCACGCAAACCTGGATCATGACGGGCTTCTTCCTCTCTTCGTCCTTTAGATCCTTCTCTCGTCCCAGGACTGTGGTGTACTCAACATCTAGCCCAGCGACCCACTCATCATCTGAGTCTTCAAACATGCGTCTGAAGATAGAAAGGCATCCTTTCACCGTCGCGGAAGAACGGGTGTAGATGACATCGAACTCATCGCCGGTGATGGTTCTAACCTTGTACTCACCGCCGATCGTGGAGATTTGGGATGCCATGGATTTGGGAGGAGGGTTAGGATTAGTGGAACTGTCGTAATGTGAATGGACGGGACGATTAGGAGCGAATCGACGCAGTATTGAAGGACGTGCGGTGACGAGTAGGAGCGAACTGCCAGCGTGCGAATGGCAGGGTAGTGGCTTTCCATTCTCCCATGATACGGGCTTTCGAGAGCCCTTGGATCTGAGATCGAACGCTTGCATGGCGTGATTCTAGACCTATGGGTGAATATCCTATCCTGGAGGGTTATTCTGCAAATTTTCACCAACTTAGCATGCGACCGTTTGATCTCAGATCCAAGGGCTGCCAGCAGCCCGTATCATAGTCGTGCCTACCATGACCGTCGCGTCGCTCACGCGGTCGCGCCCTTGGAGATTTAACATGGTGCGTTAGGCTATCTGATGTTGGCATGTCATACATAGTCATCACTTAGTCACTCATACTACGACAAGGTTGGCTATAAGTGTATTTTTTACTCCTCTCTATCTCTTTCTTCGTACGCAAGGAAGAAACGGTGCTAAGCGCGTCTATTTATTGCATTTGCCAAGGAGTGACCTCTTCCAACGAAATGGTGTTGCTAAGTTTGCTTCATTTAATTAGCTATAGACTCAAAATTGTCTTTTCACCTAGGTACACGCGCTTAGCACCGTTTCTTCCTTGGGTCACCAAACTAGTCTCTCTCTTCTTGATTAACTTGCCACATCAGCCTTTATGCCTATGTGGCAAGCTTAAGCACCTGTAGGAGCAAGTAAAAGTAAGTATAATAGTGCACTTTACATGGCATTTTTGCATATGTGGAGGAAAGAGAGGTAAGGAAAAAGTGGAGAAGTGGGCTCTCATGCAAGAGCCAGCCTCTACTACATGGTGGAGCATTGGGAGAGGCACATGTATGGAGGTGGTCAGGAATTTGGGAGACTCACACCGGTCGTAGCGCCGCAGTTAAAATGATAATGGCAAGTCAAATCACGAGGCCCCACCTGTCCAGCGGTAACTCGCTGTCAAATCACACAGCCCTACGTTTGAAGTAGCCTACTCCCTCGTCTTCTTGCGTCTCTGTCGAACCGACTAGGCGGAACTGCCCCGCCGCCTACCGCGCAGGAAAATCCCTGCCCTCGACTTTTAAATAGTATACAGTATACTAATTTTGTATCCATGGATTACACCCGTGCCATGGAGCAAAGCGTCTAGAAAACGGAGGAGAGACGGTGGTCTTGCAATAGAGAAGAGGGAGAGGCGAGACGGTGGTTTTGGAATGGAGATGATGGAGAGGAGAGGAGGTGGTTTTGCAATGGAGAAGAGGGAGAGGAGCGTGCGGCAGCAATTTAGGATTGGACGAGAGGGCCGACGCGCTCTGACTGGATCAAAATCAAAATCAATTTACCCTTCAATTAAGTAAGCGACCCCACATTAACTAGTCTCCCTTTTATTATGGGTCATAATTGACCATGATTTTCGCACATAAAATATATGTTATACATTGTATACAAGGCCACTATCAAAATTACAATTTGCAACTATACAAGGCCACTAACATTAATCGAGGAAAAATTGATGGCGTTTGCCTCGTACTAGCACCCGAGGACATTAATATCCCTTGTGTGCATGCGGGAGTGAGAAGGTTAGCTTGCATTCCCAACATTAAACAACCAATGAAGAGTAAGAGGGTTGGCTTGTTGTGCTTGGGAGAGAAAAACCACATTAATTAACACGACAATCAAGGTGACAAGCTAGCTTGCAACATTGACTTAAACATAGCATTGATTTTTGCCTTGGTACTTGTAATATGAGTTTGTGGCCTTGTATACAAAAATGGAGGGAGTATAATTTGAAAGTACATTTAGAAACGAACCAAACGTTACAATTTTTGGTGACATGCATTCACATTTTGCTTGTCAAATACAGTACGTGGTCAAACTTTGACCCAAAATACGCGAAACAACAAAAAAATACTTCCAAGACCAACGCCGCTCTTCCGCTCTTCTCCTCTTAAACCACCATCGCTCCTCTCCTGTTCCAATCTAAATGCAGTGCCGCTCCTCTCCTCTTCCATTTCAAAACCACCGCCCCTCCTCTCCTGTTCCAGTCCAAAACCAGCGTCGCTCCTCTCCCGTTCTAATCCAAAACCAGCGCTGCACCTCTCCTCTTCCATTCAAAAACCACCGCCGGCGAATGAAGGTGCTGTGGAGAAGTAGATCGATGGAGGAGTACAACCGATACGTGAGGATCGCAGACGGCGACCCTCTGAAGCTAGCTAGGATGTTGGAGATACAGTCTTGGTTTGACAACAAGGACCAACTAGCGGTGATGGCGACATCCATGGCCAAATATCTGTAACAGAGTGAAAAGGCGGCGATACTCTCGGAGGGAGTTGCGCTAGAGTACATAGAGCTGCTCCTCTGGGCCATGGAGCAAACAGATTCACCGAATCCGATCGTGAGGGAGCGGTGGTGGGAGTATCGATCCCAGATGGAGCATCCACCAGAGATTGAAGGATCGAGCATCTACAGGGTGCCGTTTGTGAGGGTGACCTGCTAGAGCGAGCCGGTGGAGTCTTCGTCGACCAAACCCAACTACAAGAGGAGAAAAGCAGTTGGCCCGACGATGCTTCCCCGCCATCGTCTCCCTCGCCGTTCACATCATCTCACGGGGCGGCTGTCTGCCGCCGAGGAATAGGAGGGGGCTGCCCCCCAGCCCAATAGTCAGGCATGTTTTGAATTGTCAGGAGGAGCTTAGGGTTGTCAGTATTTGCAGGTTGTGAATTGTGTTTTGTGTTGTGTATTTTGAGAGTACTTTCAGATATGAATGTCTTTTTGAATTTCCGATTTGCAGTATTGAGCATATGAAGTATTTTATGAATTCTAGATATATATTTTTAGCACTTAAAAATTGTAGTTTCATAGGAGTATAAAAGTGCAGACAATGTGATTCTCAGAGAAGAAACTGCAAGTTTCAGTTTCAGATAAGAAACTGCAAGTTCAGTTTCAGATAAGAAACTTCAACTTTCAGAGGCAGAGCATTTATATTAACACGGCCTTTTCAAACAGGGTTAACATCATGTTGGAAGTTTTATTCATGGTCAAAAATGGAACTACCAGCCAGTTAACATCATGCTGATCAACATTCATGCCTAGCACATCTTCATATGATGCACAGTCAAAATGCCCACACAATGTCGAGTGTGCGAAACACAGAGAAAACGAGGGACGAAGTTTTGGCAAGTGTTGGACGTGGTTTTGGGCTGCCCTGTCTAGGCTTTCATTTTTAACATGCGTAGCCCACGTCCTCTGATGGGAGGTCCATAGGCCGGCGGCCTATGGACCTCCCATCCGAGGTTTTATTTTTGGCAGCCCAATTTAAGTATTTTTTTTGAAGAAAACGCAGAGGTCTGTTCTATTTTTCTATATAAGAATAGGAACGCCAGGTCCAACTTATGTTTCCCTTCTAACTATATTATATATATTTAAATTATTTTATATGATGACTGTTTAGTTCACATAATTGGCAAATAGATGACCGCTCTCGCGATCCCCTTCGCCCCCGCCACCACCTCCACCCTCGCCGCCGCCCCCGCCACTACCTCCACCCTCGCCGCCGCCATAGATCTCGCCGCCACCCCCCGCCTCCTGACTTCGGGCGCGCCTGCCCCCCCTCAGCAAGTCCGCTCGCGCGCCCCATGGAGTCGCCGGCCATATCCACGGGGGAATGGCTGGAAGACAGGCAGATGTACAAGATGGATCTCCCACATGTCTACAAAGCCTTCCCGCGGATGCTCCAGCCGCTCAACTCCGTCGCGCCGGCGGTGCTGCAGGAGACTCGAGGGAGGAGATGGAGGGAGCGGGCGATGCAGATCCGCGACGACGCTCTCTCCTGGACCCATTGCATGCGCGAATGGAGGGAAGCAGAGGAGGAAGCTGTGAGGGAGGAAGCCAAGGAGGGACCGAATCCGTTCTCTCACTCGCGCAGGTATGCTCGGATGTGCAAGGATCATGTGGATTGGGAGAAGCTGAATCTAGCTCTGCAGATATACATCGAAGGAGATTTCTCGGAGAAGCACAGGATGCCCCACCCCAGTGAGCTGCCAATTGCATTTGTTCGATGGGCGAAAGGTGAAGTGAATTCAGGAGATCCACGCCATGCTGCGAGATGGGAATGCTTGACTGGACTCCTGCCCACCAGCACGCCACCGGAGCCGAAGCAGGTGGATCCCCTACCTTACCTCTCCCCCAAACCTGCAGAAGATTGAAATTAGGCTTGCAATCTGCTTCAATTGAGCTGTCTGGTGGTTATTTCTGCTTCTTGAGAGACAACATCTGGCTGGAGGATGAGAAGGAACCAGGAACTCCGATGAATTTCCCCTATCACAATGGGGGGAGCGCCGGTTGGGCAGTGGTACGGCCCACCTCCGCCCCAAATGGGGGCACAATCTGGGCAGGCTCTTGTAATTGCCCAAGATCAATCTGCTAGATGTTCTGACTCTCAGATCTGTGGGAAATCTCAAGGCAAGAATCAGCAAAAGAAGAGATAGGACATCCAAAAAACTGCTCCTGCCCCTGCTTGGGGCCTTATGGCATACTCTAAGGTGATCTGCTACAACTGTGGGGAACCAGGGCATCATTTGGATAAATGTGTCAAGCCCAAGAGTTGTTTTATCTGCAAAATGACAGAATTTTCTGTGACACAAAATTAGATAGTTTTTTCCCCTTTCTAGTTGTAGAGCTCTGCCCAGATGTGGTAGTGACCACACTCCTTTGCTCTGGGACTCTAGTCTTAACCAAACTCCAAAGAGCAATGGTTTTAAATTTGAAAAGTGGTGGTTGCTTAGAGAAGATTTTACTGAGCTAGTCAGGAAAATCTGGAATGAGCCTACTGGGAGCAGCTGCCCCCTAGAAAATTGGCAGATCAAAATCAGGAGATTTAGAAGAACTACCAAAGGGTGGAACTCCAATGAGGAAGCTAATCTTAGAAGATACAAAAGGCTTCTCCTCCTTGAGTTTGATTCTCTAGATATTAAGGCAGAAACCACTGACCTCTCTGAGACTGAGACTAATAGATTAAACTTTGTCCATGGAGAGCTCAAGAAAATTTGGCTTCAAGAAGAAATCAAAGCCAAACAAAGGTCTAAAGATAGGAACATTAAGGAGGGTGATAGAAATACTGCTTACTTCTATGCAGTAGCTAACCAGAGGAGGAGGAAAACCCTCATTCACTCCCTTGATGGCCCTAATGGCCCTGTTATTAAGGTAGATGAGATGCTGAAAGTGGCTAGTGACTTCTACAAAGACCTGTTTAAGAAAGAAAACCCTTTTGCGTTCTCTCTACGAAACATTTTTTCTCTGCTTCTGAAAAAGTCTCTCCTGCTGAAAATGAGCTGCTAGAAGCCCCTTTTTCAGAGACAGAGGTGAAGGAAGCCATTTTTAGCTCTTATCCTGATGGGGCTCCTGGTCCTGATGGGATTCCCTTCTTGTTTTACCAGCATTTTTGGGACTTGGTGAAAAATGATCTCTTAGATCTTTTCCAAGCCTTTCATAGAGGAGAGTTGGATCCAGCAACTTACTCATGGGGGGTCTGTTGGGGTCAAGTTAAATAACTATGAAAGTGATTTTTTCCTTACTGGTAAAGGCCTTAGGCAAGGTGACCCCATCTCCCCGCTTTTGTTTAATTTAGTAGTGGACGTTCTTACTAAAATGCTGAGCAAAGTTGCTGATCATAGTCTGATTGCAGGGCTCTGTCCTGAGGTCTGCCCTGGTGGCATCATCTGCCTTCAATATGCAGATGATACCATCCTTTTCTTAGACAATGACTCCACACATGCTAGCAATCTGAAAACTGTTCTAACCTGGTTTGAACAAGTCTTAGGCATGAGAATCAACTACTCTAAAAGTGAACTCATCCCTATCAACATGGATGATCAGGAGTTAGCTGACTTCCTCTCTATTCTAGTCTGTAATAAAGGTAACTTCCCCACTAAGTACCTAGGTATCCCTCTCCACTATGATAAACTGAGGAGAGAGGATATCCAACCCCTTCTGGATAGAATCATTAAAAGGATTGCTGGGTGGAGGGGCAAACTTCTCTCTTACAGAGGTAGATTGATCCTCATACAAGCTTGTTTGGCTAGCATTCCAGTGTATCTCCTCTCCTTCTTCAAGTTCCCTAAATGGGCAGTGAACCTCATCAATTCTCAGATGTCTCATTGCTTGTGGAATGATTTTGACGGAAATAGGAAGCTACACCTTGCTAATTGGGCCCTAGTCTCTATGAAAAAAGATTTTGGAGGCCTAGGCATACCTAACCTCCAAGAAATTAACATCTGTCTTCTAGGGTCTTGGATTAAAAGATTCTATGAGGAAGACCTGAAACCCTGGAAGCTTCTTATTGCCCATAAATACCTAGGAAATAAACCTAATATTTTTTCCCTTCCTCCAACCCTAAGACCTCTAGATTCTGGAAAGGATTGAAATCTATTATGCATGCTGTGAAATTTGGCTACAGATGGAACATAGGGGATGGGAGCAGAACCAGGTTCTGGGAAGATACTTGGTTTGGCACATCCCCCCTAGAAGTCCAATTTTGGCCTATTTACTCTGTCCGCAATGAGCTTAACAAAAGTGACAATGAAGTTTGGGACGGTCAATGCCTAAAACTCTCTTTTAGAAGGAACTTTAGTGATAGTCTCATAGAACAATGGTTCCAGTTGGAGGAAATTGCCAAAAGCATTACCTTTACTGCCGAGCCGAATGCCCTGATTTGGCAGCTGGACAATAAGGGGAAGTATTCCTCCAGCTCCCTCTATCATGTTATCAACTTTAGAGGGGTTCAACCCGTGTTTATCCCTGCTGTCTGGAAATTGAGAGTTCCCCATAAAATTTATGTATTTCTCTGGCTTCTCTCCAAAAACAAATTGATAACTAGGGATAACCTTAGGAAGAGACACATCATCAAACCCCTTGATTGTGTTTACTGCTTGGAACAAGAGTCTTGTTGAGGGAGTCTTGGATTAGGGGGTCTCCGGACAGCCGGACTATCTCCATTGGCCGGACTGTTAGACTATGAAGATACAAGATTGAAGACTTCGTCTCGTGTCCGGATGGGACTCTACTTGGCGTGGAAGGCAAGCTAGGCAATACGGATATGGGTATCTCCTCTTTTGTAACCGACCTTGTGTAACCCTAACCCTCTCCGGTGTCTATATAAACCAAAGGGTTTTAGTTCGTAGGACAACAACCATAACATACAATCATACCATAGGCTAGCTTCTAGGGTTTAGACTCTCTGATCTCGTGGTAGATCTACTCTTGTACTACTCGTATCATCAATATCAATCAAGCAGGATGTAGGGTTTTACCTCCATCAAGAGGGCCCGAACCTGGGTAAAACATCGTGTCCCCTCCCTCCTGTTACCATCCGGCCTAGACGCATAGTTCGGGACCCCCTACCCGAGATCCACCAGTTTTGACACCGACATTGGTGCTTTCATTGAGAGTTCCTCTGTGTCGTCGCCGTTAGGCTTGATGGCTCCTACTATCATCGATAGCGATGCGGTCCAGGGTGAGACTTTTCTCCCCAGACAGATCTTCGCATTTGGCGGCTTTGCACTGCTGGCTAATTCGCTTGGCCATCTGGAGCAGATTGAAAGCTACGCCCCTGGCCATCAGGTCAGATTTGCATGTTTGAACTACACGGCCGACATCCGCAGAGACTTGATCTTCGATGGATTCGAGCCACAGTCGGGCACGCCGCACTGTCGCGATGGGTATGACCTAGCTCTGCCGCCGAACAGTACCCCAGAGGTTGCGCCCGCATCAGCTCCGACCCTTAGCTCGGAGCCAACTGCGCCAGTCGAGGACGGGTGGTTAGACACCGCCTCGGGGGCTGCAGTCTCAACGGCGATCGAGCCGAACACCAGCCTAACCCTCTGCGCAGCCCGTGACTCCAAGGTGCCGGACTCTTTTCCAGACTCCGAACCATCCGCTCCCCTACCAATCGAATCTGATTGGGCGCCGATCATGGAATTCACTGCCGCGGATATCTTTCAGCACTCGCCCTTCGGCGACATTCTGAATTCACTAAGGTCTCTCTCTTTGTCAGGAGAGCCCTGGCCGGATTATGGCCAACGGGATTGGGATGCGGACGACCAAAGAAATTCGACGCCCACCCACCACCCACTTCATAGCCACTGTCAGTGATTTAACCGACATGCTCAACTTCGACTTCGACTCCGAAGACATCGACGGTATGGACTATGATGTAGGAGACGAACATGAACCAGCACCTATAGGGCACTGGAAAGCCACCTCGTCATATGACATATACATGGTGGATACACCCAAAGAAGGCAATGGCGACGGGATAGCGGAGGATGAGCCCTCCAAGAAGCAACCCAAACGCCAACGTCAGCGGCGCCGCTCTAAGTCCCGCCAAAGCAAAAGTGGCGATACCGGCACAGGAGATAATAACACTCCAGATAGTGCCGAAGAAAACAACAAACCCCTCCAGCAAGATTTAGAGCAGGAGGATGGAGGAGCCAGCTCTCCTGAGAGAGCGGTAGACGGAGAGGAGGAGGATGAAAATCACATGCCCCCTCCGAAGACGAGGCAAGCCTCGGCGATGATGAATTCGCCGTACCAGAGGATCTCGTCAAACAAGAGCGCTTCAAGTGCTGGCTTATGGCCACGGCAAATAGCCTGAAGAAAAAGCAGCAGCAGCTTCAAGCTGATCAAGATCTGCTAGCTGACAAATGGACTGAAGTCCTCGCGGCCGAGGAATATAAACTCGAGCGCCCCTCCAAGAGTTACCCAAGGCGCAGGTTACTACCCCGACTGGAGGAAGAAGCATATGATACGGCTGATCGGCCACCTCGTGGCCGCGATAGAGAGGCATTCCAGCCAAAAGCTCAGCCTCCACCCCAACACCATTCAAATAAAAAGGCATGGGGAGATACGCCAGACCTGCGAGACATATTGGAGGACAAGGCAAAGCATTCAAGATCGATCTACGGATCATGAGGGCGCACCACTCTGCGAGACGACAAACGTCACGCCGGATACAGTAAAAGCAAATCCGGCCAGGCCGAACACAGCGGGCAAGACCCATTCGAGCTGCGTCGCGATATAGCCCAATAGAGAGGCGCCGCACACCCCTTATGCTTCGCAGACGAAGTAATGGAACATCAATTCCCAGAAGGTTTCAAACCTGTAAATATTGAATCATACGACGGCACAACAGATCCCGCAGTATGGATTGGGGACTTCCTCCTCCACATCCACATGGCCCGCGATGATGACTTACACGCCATCAAATACCTCCCACTAAAGCTCAAAGGACCAGCGCGGCATTGGCTTAACAGCTTGCCAGCGGACTCCATTAGCTATTGGGAAGATCTAGAAGCTGCATTCCTCGACAACTTTCAGGGCACTTATGTGCGACCACTAGACGCCAATGATTTGAGCCACATAATTCAGTAGCCAGAAGAGTCGGCCAGGCAATTCTGGACTCGGTTCCTTACAAAGAAAAATCAAATCGTCGACTGTCCGGATGCGGAGGCCTTAGCGGCTTTCAAGCACAACATCTGAGACGAGTGGCTAGCCCTGCACCTTGGTCACGAAAAGCCGAAATCTATGGCAGCTCTCACGACGCTCATGACCCGCTTTTGTGCGGGAGAAGACAGCTGGCTGGCTCGCAGTAATAACATATCAAAGAACCATGGTACCTCAGATACCAAGGACGGCAATAGCAGGTCACATCGCAACAAGCATAAGCGCCGCATTAACAGCGAAAATACTGAGGATACGGCAGTCAATGTCGGATTCAAAGGCTCTAAACCCGGTCAGCGGAAAAAGCCATTCAAACAAAGTACGCCGGGTCCGTCCAGCTTGGACCGTATACTCGATCGCTCGTGTCAAATACATGGCACCCCAGACAAGCCAGCCAATCACACCAACAGGGATTGTTGGGTGTTCAAGCAGGCCGGCAAGTTAATTGCCGAAAACAAGGACAAGGGGCCGCATAGCAATGACGAGGAGGAGCCCCGGCAGCCGCACACTAAAGGACAGAAGAGGTTTCCCCCGCAAGTGCGGACGGTGAACATGATATACGCAACCCACATCCCCAAGAGGGAGCGGAAGCGTGCGCTCAGGAACGTATATGCGTTGGAGCCAGTCGCTCCAAAGTTCAACCCTTGGTCCTCCTGTCTGATCACCTTCGATCGCAGGGACCACCACACTAGTATCCGTCATGGTGGATTCGTCGCACTGGTCCTAGACCCAATCATCGACGGATTTCACCTCACTCAAGTCCTTCTAGACGGCGGCAGCAGTCTGAACCTGCTTTATCAGGACACAGTGCGCAAAATGGGTATAGACCCTCAAGGATCAAACCCACAAAAATGACCTTTAAGGGCGTCATTCCAGGTGTAGAGGCCCATTGCACAGGCTCAATTACACTAGAAGTGGTCTTCGGATCCCCGGATAACTTCCGAAGCGAAGAGTTAATCTTCGATATAGTCCTGTTCCGCAGTGGTTATCACGCGCTGCTCGGGCGAACCACATTTGCTAGATTCAATGCGGTACCGCATTATGCATACCTCAAGCTCAAGATGCCAGGACCTCGCGGAGTTATTACAGTCAATGGAAACACAGAGCGCTCTCTCCAAACAGAGGAGCACACCGCAGCCCTCGCAACAGAAACGTAAAGCAGCCTCTCAAGGCAATCAACCAGTTCGGTGCTTCACAGCCCGGACACCTTCAAGCGCGCTTGGGGCAATCGGCAAATAGACCGCCTGGCGCGATCTGAGCTCGCGTAGCAATATGGCGGCCACCCCAATCCCAGCCCAGCGGCGAAACTCGTGCCGCGCGTACATAATTACGCATTAAAAATACCATGGGCACAGGTGGGGAGGGGGCACAACTGCGGCATGCCCCAAGACGCGGCCTAAACCGCACTAGGGGCTTCCCGTTCGGTTATTTTTTTTCTTTTTCTTTCAGGACATTAATCTCTGGAAACACTGTCCAGCAGCACTATTGCTGAACACATGATGCAGCAACCAAGGAGGCGGACAACTACGTTATACCACGGAATTCCCAGGTTGATTACAGTAACGAGTGAAATATTCAATTTAACATCATTCCTCAGCTTGCCCTAGGAAGGGACATAGTCCTACTCTTTGCTTATCGCACTATCTGTATCACTCTGCTTTAACACAATTTTTTAATAAACAATGCATGACATTATGACTATTATTGCATTCTTGTTATATATATATATATATATGTGTGTGTGTGTTCATTAATGACGCCTTGCAACCGTACACTATGGTACGGCCAATACACAAGGGGCTTACGTACCCCACAATACGGTGTGAAAAGTCCAAACACTTTCACAAGTGTAGCACCCCGAACTTATAGCATTATATGCATCAGCTCCGAATCATGTCTTTGGTCAAATGTTGGGTTTGCCCGGCTCCTATGTTTTGGTACCTTACGTTCCGCTCTATCGGCTAAGGTAGTGCTAGGAGAACTACTGCGATTGTGCCCCAGTTCTGTTGGGTTCAGCACCTCAGTAGAGAAAGCTAAAACTGACTGTCATGATAAGGCAAGAGACTGGTCGTTGTTCGGCGAGGTTTTCAAGTCCCTAAAGACTTATGCCGCTTAGAGCGAGGGGCCGGCCCTGTCCAGCTTAAAGGCGTGTATCGCGCCCCGAATTCGGCCTTCTGAATACCAGGGGCTTCGCCGAAATTAAAAATTATAGAATTCTATGGCTAAGTGAGAGTGATAAAGCATCATTAGTCCGGTTGCCTTGTTCGCTATGCTGAGCACCTCCCTTGAAGGACCCAAACATGGGAACAAGAGTGCTCAGGTTTATCCCGAACACCCCAGCACTCGTGGCATGGGGGCAGAAGCCGAGGACTAGCCATCTCTCAGATTGGATAAACAGCCAAATAGAAGGTAATATCTTAAATTCCAACAAGCGTTGCATAGCGCATATGAAACAAGTTTTCATACATACAGGATAAAACGAGCAAGTCTCATTCAAATATTACATCTTTTGAACACTCGTCTGCGATAAGACGGGCACCCGGCAGAACACCCTCGTAGTACATCTCGGGGTGGCGGCGCTCCTTGCCCTTTGGCGGCCCCTCCTTGATTAGCTTCACGACGTCTAGCTTGACCCACTGCAATTTCACACGGGCGAAAGCCCGACGTGCACCTTCAACACAGACAGATCACTTGACGACCTCCAGCCGCGGGCAGGCATCCACAAGCCGCCTCACCAGGCCGAAGAAGCTGTTTGGAAGGGCGTCGCCAGGCCATAGCCGGACTATAAAGCTCTTCATGGCCTGATCGGCCGCCTTATGTAGCTCGACCATCTGATTCAGCTGGTCGCTCATTGGCACCGGATGTTCGGCCTCAGCATACTGAGACCAGAACAGCTTCTCCATCGAGCTTCCGTCCTCGGCCTGGTAAAATTGTGCGGCATCGGACACACTATGGGGCAAATCTGCGAATGCTCCTGAAGAGCTCCGGATCCGGGTATGTAATCGGTAATTTACTTTTACATGCTTACTTTGCATATAGAAAGCCTTACCCGCCGCTATCTTCTTCATCGCGTCGATCTCTTGTAGGGACTTTTGGGCTTTGGCCTGGGCACTTTTTACACTCTCGAGGGCCGCGGCAAGCTCAGACTCCCGCGTCTTGGAGTCAAGCTCCAACACCTCGTGCTTCGCCACAAGAGCCTGGAGCTCTTGCTGCACCTCGCCCACCCGAGCCTCGTCTTTCTCTCGCTCGGTGCGCTCCTTGGCCGCTGTATCTTCGGCCTTGGTTAGCGCTTGCTTCAGGGTCGCCACCTCGGTCGTGGCCCCTGGCAAACATACGATGGTCCTGTCATTTTGCAGTCGCGTCCTCTTTTATATATATACATAAGATAGGGTATTACTTACCCTTTTTCTCCTCGAGCTGCCTCTTGGCAAGGCCGAGCTCTGTCCTGGACCCCTCGAGGTCCTGCTTCAGTATGGCAACCTCCGTAGTTAGTGCGGCGGATGCCAGCAGCGAAGCCTGCATATGCATATTGACATACTTATATTAGACTCCTGCGATATTATTTGATCCTTTGTTCGGCTTTTCTTTGTGAACATCGAACAAAGCATCAGGGGCTACTGTCTATGCGGTAATATTTCTACTACATTTTAAAACACTTACCTCGAAGCCTGTTAGAAGGCTGGCACAGGCTTCAGTCAATCCGCTCTTGGCGGACTGAACCTTCTGGATCACCGCACTCATGATAGTGCGGTGCTCCTCGTCGATGGAAGCGCTGCGAAGCGCTTCCAGAAGATTGTCTGGCGCCTCTGGATGGACAGAGGTCACCGCCACAGGCGTATTGCCCCTCTTAGAAGGAGGCCGCCTGCCCGAGCCTGGAACCACTGGAGATTCCGGTGCGGTGTTCGGCTGAGGGCCGAACTCGGAGCTCTCAGGGGCCCCGTCCCCTCAGCTCCCGGAGTCCGGAAGGTTGCCTTGAGGTGCCTCCGGGACTGTCTCCCCTCGATCCGGTGCCTCTTAAGACAACACCTCGGCATCGTTGGCAGGATGAGGGGAGGTGGCAGTCGGGACTGGATCGCTATCCATGTCCGACAAGCCTAAGGAGCCGTCCGATGATACATCGATACTGGCTCGTGGCGGCCTGCATAATTGCGCTCGGCGTTAGGGAAAGCAGTCGACAAAGGAATCCTATGAGTTACTCTAGTATCCGAATACTTACGATCTCCCCGGTGGCTTGACCCTGGGCAACCACTCGTCTTCGCCTTCGTCGGCGGCGGTGGAACCGTCCGGAAGGAGAGTCCTTCCCTTCTTGGACCCTCCGGCCTCCCCGGTTGGGGCGGCCTTCCTTTTCTTGTCTCCCCCAGTCAGTGGGGGAGCATCTTCTTCTTCTTCTTCTTCCTTGTCTTCAGGGGAAGAGTGCGCTGCAGAGTCATCGGACGGTGAGTCCGACGACACCTGGCGTCGGGAACTCTTTCGGGTTCCCTTGGCCTTCTTGGTCTTCTCCGGCACCGTATAAGGGGCCGGAGTCAACATCTTCGCCAGAAGAGTGTCTGCGGGGCCTTCGAGCAAAGGAACCAGACAGTCGATCTGTCCGACCATCTTCTGCCAGTCCTGTCAAAGGTACGGGAGTTTAGATCCCGCATAGAGTCAATCTATATAAAAAATAAGTATCCTGTGAAAGGTAAAGCAGCTTATCGCACTGGCTTGGTGCTTCGTGCTGAATCCACGATCCTCAGTAATAGGGGGGGGGGGGCTCGGCACTTTTGAACAGCACCCTCCAGGCGTCTTCATGAGTCGTGTCGAAGAGCCTATTCAGAGTTCGGTGCTGCGCCGGATTGAACTCCCACAAGTTGAACTCCCGTTGTTGGCACGGGAGTATCCGGCGGCTGAGCATAACTTGGACTATGTTGACAAGCTTGAGCTTCTTGTCCACCATGTTTTGAATACATGTTTGGAGTCCGGTCAGCTCTTTCGAACTACCCCAGGACATGCCCTTCTCTTTCCAGGAGGTGAGCCTTGTGGGATGCTAGATCGGAACTCGGGGGCCGCTGCCCATGCAGGGTCGCGCGGCTCGGTGATATAGAACCACCCCGATTGCCACCCCTTTATGGTTTCCACAAAGGAGCCCTCGAGCCATGTTACGTTGGGCATCTTGCCCACCATGGCGCCTTTGCAATCTGCCTGGCGGCCGCCCACCACCTTCGGCTTGACATTGAAGGTCTTCAGCCATAAGCCAAAGTGGGGCTTGATGCGGAGGAAGGCCTCGCACACGACGATAAACGCGGAGATGTTGAGGATGAAGTTCGGGGCCAGATCGTGGAAATCCAGGCCATAATAAAACATGAGCCCCCGGACGAAGGGATGGAGAGGGAATCCCAGTCCGTGGAGGAAATGGGTGAGGAATACTACCCTCTCATGGGGCCTGGGGGTGGGGATGAGCTGCCCCTCATCTGGGAGCCGGTGCGCGATGTCGTTGGGCAGGTATCCGGCTCTCCTCAATTTCTTGATGTCTCCCTCCATGATGGAGGAGACCATCCACCTGCCTCCCGCTCCAGACATGATTGGAGAAGGTCGAGGTGGGAAGTGCGGACTTGGGCGCTAGAGCTCGAGTGTGCGAAAATGGATGGGTAAGGGAGGAAGAAGGCGTGGATAGAAAGGTGAATCCTTATCCCTTTATATGGGTGGACGAAACTAAGCGTCCCCACTTGCCTGGTAAAACTCGCTTATCCCCCAAGCGTCGCAATTGATGGCGCGGTTGGGTTTCCCACGCCCGTATTAATGAGAATCCCGTAATAAGGGGAGACGATCTCTGCTTTGACAAGACGTGTCAAAAAACTGCCTCGCGATATGTGCGGGGCTGGTTAAAAGAAACGGTTCGAATAATCACCGGGACATGACGTAATGTCATGCTGCCAAAACAAGCCGGAAAATTAGATCTGCGAAAATATTATTCTCTCTACGGTGGAATGTGGAACTTATTTTGCAGGGTCGGACACTATCCTCGTATTCAAATTCTTCTGTGATGTATTTGGAGAAGGAACCAGCCTTGCAATGCCGAAGACAATACTGCGCGCCAGACTCATCGTCATTGAAGCCTGGTTCAGTGGCCACTGAGGGAGTCCTGGATTAGGGGGTCTCCGGACAGCCGGACTATCTCCATTAGCCGGACTGTTAGACTATGAAGATACAAGATTGAAGACTTCGTCTCGTGTCCGGATGGGACTCTACTTGGCGTGGAAGGCAAGCTAGGCAATACGGATATGGATATCTCCTCCTTTGTAACCGACCTTGTGTAACCCTAACCCTCTCTGGTGTCTATATAAACCGAAGGGTTTTAGTCCGTAGGACAACAACCATAACATACAATCATACCATAGGCTAGCTTCTAGGGTTTAGCCTCTCTGATCTCGTGGTAGATCTACTCTTGTACTACTCATATCATCAATATCAATCAAGCAGGACGTAGGGTTTTACCTCCATCAATAGGGCCCGAACCTGGGTAAAACATCGTGTCCCCTGCCTCCTGTTACCATCCGGCCTAGACGCACAGTTTGGGACCCCGTACCCGAGATCCGCCGGTTTTGACACCGACACTTGTTCTCACCTATTTTTTGAATGTATAGTTGCTAAACATCTCTGGGCCCACATTGAGGAATATTTATCTAGTCAGATTGGCTCATCCTTCGAATCTGTCGCCAGATTCTCGATTGCTACAAAAAAGTCCCCAGTTTTAAACACTGTTAGCTCAGTTGTCCTTTGGTGCCTCTGGAAATATAGAAATGCTATGATTTTCAGTAACACCTCCTGGATTTCCATTCCGCAGGTCTTGAGGTTGATCAGGAACATGGTGAGGAACTGGGCGATTCTCTCCTCCGGATCGGAAAAGGACAAGTTGATGAGCTTCGTGGAAACCCTAACAAGATCCCTCTAGAAACCGTTGGCCATCACTTGTGGCTGAACAAGGCTCGACCTGCTCTAGGGCTAGACCCTTGGGCTCGTCTCAAGATCTCTGATGAAGATGATGGGCACCTAGCGCCGAAAAAGAGGGACATCCACCATGCTACGCCTTCCAGCCCGGTGTCTCCGCTTGCTTACTGGTCGCTGCAGGCTGACACGGCCCCTCGGCTGAAGACCATGAAGGCTTCGCTGGACCCTCCTTGTGTCATTTGAGTGCTCTATCCGCTCTGCCTTTGGCACCGCTCGGGTGATTTGTGTTATTCAGAGAACTTGTTCATCCACCCCCCTAGTTTGTAGCTTTTCTACCTTTGCTTTCGAACTACTCTTTGAGCTGCTGTATCCGAATATGTTGTGGTTTCGTTCTCAGCAATGGAACCGGGGAGATGCTCCCTGTTTTTCTAACAAAAATATTTTATATGTTATTATATAAAGCTTGGTAAGACTGTAAATTTAAGGACGAATGTAATAATATCACTTATTATTTAAATATATTTATAACAAAATGCTCAGCCCCTTTTTATTTTTTGATAACATTGCTGGCCCAACCCAACATTATAATTAGAATCAGCCTAGCAAAATCGTTTATTTCGGGAAAGTGCAAATGGGCTGTAATTTTTTAGGAAATAAAATAAACGGGCCCCATGGGCGCTACATTATTTGTTCAACCAGCCCAGCTAATGGCTGTAATTAAAAAAAAAGACCAAATAGACTGTAAATTCTACCGTGCAAAAAAAGACTGTAAATTCTGAAAAAATGGGTTGAATACGTGCCACATTTTTGGAGGCTGAAATGTGGGCCAATAGGTCAAAGCTAATGCAAGTCGTTGTCAATTTACTCAACAAATGATTCTGACATGTTAGCCGTTGGATTTACATCCAACGACCGGCATCCATCTTCAATCTCTCGTCTTCTTCCTCCAGCGCCGCCGGGACCACCTCCCGCCTCCTGCTGCTAGCATCTCTGCTTAGCATGCTTCGCTATGAAGCGCTACTCCATCGTTAGCTAGGCCATCCTTCCACACCTCCTGTTCTTCTCCACTGACTGCCGAACCACACCGCACTAGAACCAGTTAACCCTCGTACACCTCTCTGTCTGCGACTCTACTCCCGCGTCTTCCCATCTTCGGCTCGTTGATGTCCGGGGCCTCGCCGTTGTCCACCACCTTGGATGCGCTCGGCACGGCATGGTCAACGTGGTCAACGAAAGACACCATCGGAAGTAGACTGTGCGTGGAGAGGCTGACAGCTGGGTCCACGGCCGCACACAAGGAAATGCCTCCTTATTACGTGCAAAATAATGATTCCTCCACCTGACATCTGGGACCCACCGGAAGGGCCTCTGTATTTCGCAAAATAAAGTGCCCCCCGCTGACATGTCGGACCCACCAGCTATCTTCGCACGCAAGGAAGTGCCTCCTTATTACGCACAAAAAAATGAATATTCCCCTTGCTAGCTGGAACCTAGCATAGTGGGAGGCTGACTTGTGGGCCTACCAAGTTGACGGGGATGGAGGGCTTTGTCAACTTAGTCAATATGAACGATTCTAGCTCCTGTTACCGTATGATGTTCATCCAACGACCGTAGTGCTTCTTCAACCTCTAGTCTTCTTGCTCCAGCCGCCCAAACCAGCGCCGGTCGTGCCGTGTGATCCTGCCTCCCGTGGCCGGCTGTGATGCCGCAGAGGCCTCACCGCCCCCTACTACTCCCACCGCTGGCCAGGCCATCCCTCTACTCACCCACACCTCCTGTCATTCTGCAGTGACAGCAGCCTCACACCGCAGTCGAACCAGTGAACCCTCGTACTCCTCTTCGTGTGGGCATCCACTGCTGCGTCTTCCCCGGCTCTAAGTCGTCCCCTTCCTAATCCTCGCCGTCGTCCACCGCCCTGGTGCTCTCGACGCGGTGTGGTCAACGACCGACTTCCATCGGAAGAGTACTGTACGTGGAGAGGCTGACAGCTGGGTCCATGGCAGCCACAAGGAAGTGCTTCCTTATTACGCGGAAAATAATTATTCCTCCACCTGACAGCGGGGACCCACCGGACGGGCCACTAGTATTTTGCGAAAAAAATCGTTTCCCCCTGACTGCTGGGACCCACCGGACGGGCCATCGTATTTCGCGAAAAAAACATTCCCCCCGCTGTCAGCTCGGACCCACCGGAAGTGCCTCCTTATTACGCACAAAAAGATGAATACTCCCCCGGCTAGCTGGGACCCACCTTGCTGGGAGGCTGACTTGTGGGCCTACTAAGTTGACGGGGACGAAGGGCTTTGTCAACTTAGTCAATATGAACGATTCTAGCTGCAGTGACCGTACGATGTCCATCCAACGGCCGTAGTGCTTCTTCAACCTCTGGTCTTCTTGCTCCAGCCGCCCAAAGCAGCGCCGGTCGTGTCGCATGCTCCTGCCTCCCATGGCCGGCTGTGCTGCCGCAAAGGCCTCACCGCCCTCTACTATTCCCACCGCTGGCCAGGCCCTGCCGCGATGGCAGCCTCACACCGCAGCCGAACTAGTGAACCCTCATAGTCCTCTGCGCGCGGGCTTCCACTGCCGCGTCGTCCCCTTCCTAGGCCTCACCGTCGTCCACCGCCATGGTGCTCTTCGCGCAGCATGGTCAACGAACGACTTCCATCGGAAGAGTACTGTACGTGGAGAGGCTGACAGCTGGGTCCATGGCCACAACCCAGTTTTTTTGTGATTTGCCAAGTAAGTCGCTTTGTCAGGCCTGTTGGGCTGCAAATCTTTCAAGACGAGGAGAGCTTTCATTCGGCTGGCCGAGAAAATGGCCCATCAGTAATGGGCAACGGGTTGTACATTTTTAAAACACATCAAACCGGCAATTAGTTTCAAATATCTTTTTTTTCATTTCAAGATTTTAAATTACATTAATTTTTATGCGTGGAGAATTTGTTTGATTTTATATTGATATACATTTATTTTTAAAATCAGTTTGAATGTGAGTCGAAATTTCGGGATTAAAAACAGTTCGGACCGCACCGAAATATGCAAAATTTCGTATAATTTTTTAACCGTTGCCACAATATGGGCTGTAATGCTAACAAAAAGAATATGGGCTCCAAAAAAACCTTAAGAATTAGCAAATGGGCTGTAAATTATTAGAAATAATGGCAGATGGGTTGTATGCTATTTTCCATAGATTTGACGCTTTCCTAAAAAAAGGTTGACGCACAAGCACGGACTGTTGGATGTCCATCCAACGGCCGTCGTGCTTCTTCAATCTCTGCTCTTCCTGCTCCAGCCGCTCAAACAAGCGCCGGCGAGACTGCCCGCTCCCTCCTCCTCGCGGTCGGCTGTGCTGCCGCGCAGGCCTCACCGCCCGACCGTACTCCCATCGCTGGCCTAGCCATCCCTCTACTCACCCACACCTGCTGTTATTCTTCGGCGACGACAGACGAACCAGTAAACCCTCGTACAGTCGTACTCCCCTCCGCGTGGGAAACAACTGTCGAGTCTTCCCTACCTTCGTGTCATCCCCTTCCTAGGCCTCGCCGTCATCCACCGCCCTGGTGCTCTCGGCACGGCGTGGTCAACGTGGTCAAGGAACGACTTCCATCGGACGTAGACTGTACATGGACAGGCGACAGCTGGGTCCATGGCCGCAGCAAGGAAGTGCCTCCTTATTACGCAGAAAATAATGATTCCTCCACCTGACAGCTGGGACCCACCGGACGGGCCACTGTATTTCCTAGAAAAAAATGTTTCCCCCTGACTGCTGGGACCCACCAGCTACATCTTCGCACGCAAGGAAGTGCGTCCGGGAAAAAAACCATTCGCCCCCTGACTGCTGGGACCCACCAACTACATCTTCGCAGGCAAGGAAGTGCCTGACAGTCGGGACTCACCTAGTCGAAGCATACGTAGCATTGTCATTCTGGTCGCGAACGTGTATGTACATACTGTTCGATGTAGAGGCGCGCACGTGTCGTAGTAGAGGCGCGCACGTAGCATTTACACGTACGTACAGCGGCCAGGGTGCAAGAAAGAAAATACGGCCATGTATGTGTACATACGGGCGGGGCCTCGAACGCCTACTCGTGCATACGTACGGCCAGGGCTCGTGTACATGGCTGGGTCGGAACGGAGAAACAGCGTCGTCGTCGTGTTCATGGGGAGGCAATGAAATGCGGCGTGTTCATGGGGACGCAACGGAATGCGTCGTGTTCATGGGGAGGCGACGGAATGCGTTGTGTTCATCGGGAGGGCTTGGACGGAACAGGCGATGGAAACGAGGCCTGGTGTACCACAGAACGGAGGAAACGGCCTTGTGTTCGATCGGCCATGTTCGAAACGGGATCCTTTTCATCGGGAGGGGTCTGGTGTACCGCAAAACGGAGGAAACGGACCTCCTATGGTCGAAACGGGGGTCCTGTTCATCGGGAGGGGTGTGGCGTACCGGAAAACGGAGGAAACGGACTTGTGTTGGAGCGCCAGGGTCGAAAGGGGGGTCTTGTTCATCGGGAGGGGTGTGGCGTACCGCAAAACGGGACTCCACGGGATACTGTTCATCTCCACCGTCGACCTCCTCCAGCCTCCACGGGCTCCTGTTCATCTAGCCTCCACGGGGTCCTGTTCATCCAGCCTCCACCGCGCGCTACTCCACCGGCTACTGTTCAACCACCCCTCCACCGTCTACTGTTCA
Organism: Triticum urartu; assembly: GCF_056163025.1. Taxonomy (NCBI): domain Eukaryota; kingdom Viridiplantae; phylum Streptophyta; class Magnoliopsida; order Poales; family Poaceae; genus Triticum; species Triticum urartu. The sequence continues at coordinate 364,249,154 of NC_141874.1, read as the reverse complement.
TCCAACCCTCCACACCACGGGGTCCTGTTCAACCACCCCTCCACGGGCACCCCTCCACCGTCTACTGTTCATCCAGCCCTCCACACCACGGGGTCCTGTTCAACCACCCCTCCACCGTCTACTGTTCACCCAGCCCTCCACACCACGGGGTCCTGTTCATCCACCCCTCCACGGGCACCCCTCCACCGTCTACTATTCATCCAGCCCTGCACCACACCACGGGGTCCTGTTTATCCAAAGGCAACGCCACCGCTCACTGTTCATCCCATTGATCGGCTTCAGTTAGCAGCAGTAGCGAAGGAATCGCTCGATCGGGTTCAGTTAACAGCCATCGATCGATCGCTCGGGTTTAGTAACGCGTAGCCTGCAGTGCAATCGCTCGGGTTTAGTTAGAGCCCAATGCCTCGCTCGGGTTCAGTTAGAGCCATAGCCTCGCACACACACGCGTACGTGTACGAGAGAAACGCGCATCGCTCGGCCCCCGACCTCCCACCGTAACTGGGAACTCCCCGAAATTTTCCTCCCCCTCGCTTCTACCATGGGTTTTTCTGTCATGGACGGCCCAAAGAATGTCATGCAGCTGCGTCTCCGGCCCGCCCAGGACGAAAAGCCCATTTTTTGTCATGATTTTTTGTCATAGAAGTAGGAGCCCACCACCTCTATGATGATACCGGGTTTTGTCACAATTATCATCATAGAAGTGTCATACGTATGATAGAAAAAAAATTGGTTCGGCCCAAAATGTCACGGATGTGTCTTTTTTTGTAGTGACGACCTTTGCTAAAATAGGACATATCGAGCGCCTGAAATTTGCCGGAACGGAAATGAATCAACACTTCGGCAAAACATAGGCCACTCAGAGGTGTAACCTGCAAACATGACCGGCTACTTGGGCAAGCACATATCCTATTTGAGCAACACAAGATATACATTTCAAAATATCTTATAGGACTCAAATTAGCATGCATTCAATAAGCAAAAGTAAATCATCTCATGCGTCTGTACATCGTCGAATATTATCACTAATACATCCTGAATAGTGTCATACATATAACATCACTAATACAACTAAAACCCTAGCACGTGACGGGTATCGGCGTGGGCGGTGGACACCCACAGAGAAGGAACCATCACGGGATCATAGCTCCAGTGAGATCCCTGGAGAACCTGCCGGGTATTGGAGAACCTGTGCTCCAACGCAAACAAGTAGCGACGGACGTGCGCGTCCTCCTCACTGACACGGTGACGCACCACCTCCGCGGGGTCCTCGAGCCTCTGGACCGTCACTGGCCCACGCGACCGCCACCAAAGAAGGTTCGGGTCAATGACAGGCTGGCTCCTCACCAACCTGCGCCCCCCGGTAGGTAGCGCCTCCCAGTACCACCCCGGCGGAGCCCAGTCCCGGACATGGCCCATCTGGTCAAGCAGGTGTCGTCCTCCGCCGACTCGACGACGAGGATGCGGGATACGCATCGTCCACGTCGATGCAGGAAAAATTGCTTAAACTAAAAAATAGCAACAAGTTCTTACTAACTAGTTCTATTAATTCAACTAGTTCTTACTAAAAATAAACTTACTATAAATAAAAATAAACTAGTACCTAATTAGTACCTTGTTCTTACTAACTAATTAGTACCTAGGAACTAATGCCCTAATTACCATCTATTGATGAAGCTAGGGGTGGAAAGTGGTAGCGGATATTCCAATTATTCAACTATAAAGTGAAATAAGTTGTCAAATTTTACTCGTTTTATGATTCATCTTAGAAATTTGATTCGTTTCCACCCTTACATGAACCCTAACTCATTTGAGCCGCATCCGCATCCGATTCGTTTCCACCCTTACATGAACCCTAACTAATTTGATGCAACTAAAATATAAAGAAACCCTAGGCAGAGGTAGGGGAGATGGAGGAGCAGGCGTGCTCACCTCGGGTGCCTGCGACGAGGGAGGGGCAGGCGGCGTCGAGGTGGGGTTCGGGGCTCGGGCGCGCGGCGGATGGCGGCGTCGAGGTCGGGTTCGGGGCGGTGTCCGGGGTGGCGTTGAGGTCTGGGGCGGGGGCGGTGTTGAATTTGGGGCCGGGGCAGCGTAGAGGGTGTGCGGAGAGCGCGCGGCGGCCGACGGGCGACAGCGGCGACGAGAGTGGAGAGCTGGATTTGGGGGAAGTGGCCGTGGCGAAGGAGTAGCAGTAGCGCGTTCCAGAAAGCGTGCTAATGCTACGTTAGCTACAACGCGTTCTGGGATACACGCTACTGCTACTCCTTTCTCCTTTTCCCCTTTTTCATTTAGTTTTCTTCACATTTTATTTTTTTCCTTTCACCTTAATCTATTTCTTTCATTTTCAATTACCTTTCTATTTGCGTTCCATTTAATTTTATATCCTTTAGCAGTAGCGAGTTTAGATTAAAATGCGCTGCTACAAAGAAAGTAGCGGTAGCGCGGTTCAATATAGGTCGCTACTACTATGTGTAGCCTATCGGCTAAGCCGTGGGAATTTTAGTAGTAACGTGTTTAGAACAAGACGCGCTACTGCTAGAACTTTATCTGCAGCGCGGTTTGCACAGGCGCGCTACTGCTACTTAGCACCAGCGTGCTTTTTTGACCCGCGCTACTGCTAAAGTTCTGTGTATAAGGTTTTCCCTAGTAGTGTTGGTTATCTTTGCAAGTCTCTTCGAATTATCAGTTTGGTTTGGCCTACTAGATTAATCTTTCTTGCAATGGGAGAAGTGCTTAGCTTTGGGTTCAATCTTGCGGTGTCCTTTCCCGGTGACAGTAAGGCCAGCAAGGCACGGATTATATTGTTGCCATCGAGGATAACAAGATGGGGTTTTCTTCATGTTGCATGAGTCTATCCCTCTACATCATGTCATCTTGCTTAAGGCGTTACTCTGTTTTTAACTTAATACTCTAGATGCATGCTGGATAGCGGTCGATGAGTGGAGTACTAGTAGTAGATGCAGGCAGGAGTCGGTGTACTTGTCTCGGACGTGATGCCTATATACATGATCATACCTAGATATTCTCATAACAATGCTCAATTCTGTCAATTGCTCAACAGTAATTTGTTCACCCACCGTAGAATACTTATGCTCTCGAGAGAAGCCACTAGTGAAACCTATGGCCCCCGGGTCTATCTTTATCATATTGATCTCCTACTACTTAGTTATTTCCTTTGCTATTTACTTTGCCTTTATTTTACTTTGCATCTTTTATCATAAAAATGCCAAAAATATTATCTTATCATATCTATCAGATCTCACTCTCGTAAGTGGCCTTATAGGGATTGACAACCCCTATTTGCGTTGGTTGCGAGGATTTATTTGTTTTGTGCAGGTACGAGGGACTCGCACGTAGCCTCCTACTGGATTGATACCTTGGTTCTAAAAAACTGAGGGAAATACTTACACTACTTTGTTGCATCATCCCTTTCTCTTCGGGGAAAACCAACGCAGTGCTCAAGAGGTAGCATGCTTCTGCTCCCAAATATTGAACGAAGCACTAAATAAGCCTCTGGTCACCCGAAACTGTGCGAGACTAATGTTTGGTGGTAGGAAATTACTGTCCTGACTCTGGCTCGTGTAGCCTATCGGCCTGATGTCCAATGGTCTAAACCGGGGTAGGTTTGTAACTTCACCAAAATGCCAGTCTCAACCGCCTCCGAGAAGGATTCATACGCCGTTGGCGCCTAAACACCCATGCCCTCGGTCGAAATCTATTAGGCCCACTATTTGGGACACCTGAGATTACTGTCCTACCCCAACCCGCAATATGTCCGAAATTTTAGATGGGGGCAAAGTTTTTAACTTTCCCCAAATTTCAAACAAGCGTGTCCCAAACCGAAACATTGTTCCCCCTTAGTTCCCCCTCCCTTCGTTTCCCCATTCATACTCCATGGGCGCCAAAACGCCCTCTCCATCAGCCGCAAAACAATAGCCTCCTCCGCCCTCCACCCCATTGCGCCCAATCCACCGCCAGCCTCCTCCATCATGCCGGAGCCGGTACCCCGATGTCGTCGTCGAATGCAGCCGCAACCGCAACACCCTCAAGGACTTAGCAGTTGAAGCTAAGGTAGAGCTGCCTCCACGACGCCGACGCCGACATGCGCCATACCAGAACCACTTCGACCACGCCGTCCTGCACCTCACCACTGCCGCTCCACTATCGCAACCGTCCACCATACCAGAGTTGTTCCCTCTACACCATTGTTCGTTGCCTCGGATCTGGTTCCCCGCTGTCGACAGACGGCCACCGCACCACACTCAACAACTTGGCCATAGGTTCATCCAAGGCTCCACCGTCCTCCACATCTTCTCGTTTCCAGTGAACCACAAGAAGATCGTTGGAAAAACAAAAGGAGGATACAACAGTGCCAGAAGAAAGAGGCACCCCTCTTCCCTTATTCGTGCAAATCTTATGTCTCTACTCACACCGTATTCATCCCATGAAAGAAACTAGTTGAGCGCTTCTTACTGCATCTTCTTCGTGATGCTAAATGCACAGGTTTCCTCCCATTTACTATTTCACCTTGTCTAGAGGTCAGTAGCCCGCCTGGATTTCAATTCATGGTCAGTTGATTCACAATTAAAAGAAGCAACACCCGCTTAGGCGCGCGGAGCACCTAGTTCGCCTGTTCTCCGGGTAAGCGGCGCATTAGTGTCTATCATAGGGATGTGGAGAATAGGAGATGCTTGCGCCTGATCTGGAGGTAGGCGGGGCTTGAAGGGATATCCAGGGCGGTGCGATGAGGTCGAGGGGAGGGCGGAGGCAGGGGACTAGGTCGGTGGTCGCTGGCATTTCGAGGAAGATCGTCAACACTGACTGGCTGGAGGTAGGTGAAGGTGATCTGCCCGTTCTTTGTACATCGGACGGTGCAGAAAAAATGGACTGACCTATTTGTTTTCAGCCGACTGTTATTTTCATAGGACCACACCTTGTGGTGTGCTGGAGTAGCATCTGCATTTCCCATCCATCCCTGTGCTCATATTTCAAAATCCTAGAATCTAGTAATTTCATGTGACACGCATGTTGTAGAGCTATCATATGTCTCCTGTCATTTATTTCTCACTGACCTGCTATCTGCTACTTTTACACTGTACTACTTGTGCACACACTTCACCCATACTCACACTATTGTTTTTTATGCATGGGTATTTCAGACTCTCACGCAGTGTTGATGAATACACAAAAGAAAAGACAGAAGTCGCTCCAGTGTAATTCGAAGATAAGCACTAAGCGTTTCGGTGCTCTAAAGGGTGTAGTGTCAGCAGATGGAGACAATAAATGTAGCTCTGTAGTTGATGATCTCAATTACCACACACAACCATCCCAGGTGCTTGCTTTAACTTCGCACTGTCAAATATGGTTGCATGTTACATATGGTTCCTAGCATGTATTGCTTCCATTTGGTTAAATTGCATCTGCTTACTTTACACATTATACCTTTGATAATGACATGCCTTCCTGTTTTTGGTACATACTACATATGTCTATTGACCATGTTTGTACATTAAACTAATGCTCTGTTGTATCCCTCATCAATCACTTATGATGAGACAGTCACCCCAGTGGGTTACTGTGAGACGCACTACTCGTTCAAAGAGTGCACTGTCATCCTCCCCACACGATTCTCAAGAAACAACAAGGCTAAATGAAGATAGTCAACATAGCTCTCTAGTAGATGACCGCAATTCCCCTACACCACTATCGGTGTACAAAAGTAGGGACCCTTCTGTATCCCTTTACTTGTGCACGGGCAGTCGTAGCAATAGCTACGGCCGGGCTCGGCGGGGCAGAGGATGCGAAGTCAAAAGGCTACGGAGGCAGCACCCAAGCCAGAAGCATGAAGAGCGAAGAGACAATATGGGCTTCCCCCTGCAAGGGCCCTTGCCGAGACGGCCTACATGGCCCCGACAAGAGCCTTGCGAGGGCAACTTGCCCAACACCGGCAAGACCGCCACCTTTGAGCCTGAGAGTCATGACGCCATCAACAACGTCAAGACCGAGGCTCGGGAGCGCCTGCATGGTGGCATGCAGATCTTTGCGGAAACCAAAGGCCTGCAGGCCTAGGTGAGCACCAGAAGAAGAAGACCCTCGGCAAGGTCTTGCCGGGGACGACTGAAGACCCCCGGCAAGATCCTTGCCGGGGACGCTCGCGAGCCCCCGGCAAGACCCTTGCCGAGGACGCCCACGAGATCCCGGCAAGGGCCTTGCTGGGGGCGTCTATGAAGCCAAAGCCAGGCCTACACATACCAAATCTTCGCTGCCCCGCGCCCGTTCCGATGTGGCGACCAGCCTACCAACTAGGCACACACTTCCGTGGTAGCATGCAGCTTCTAGGCCAACCAGCCAAGCACCTGTGTGGTGGCATGCAGATCTTCGTGAAGACCCTGCCACCGCACCAGCTCAACAGCCAGCCAGCCAGCATGGCGCTGCATGCCTCGTCACCTTGGACGCACGTCGAAGCAAGGTGAGGCGGCGATGGACGGGACGAGCCTCTTTACCGTCCCCGATAAAGCAAGAGAACACATAGGCGGCACATTAAATGCGTTTGTCCTAGGATGTCAGGAGATAAACTTGTACCTTGTACATACTTTCCACCTCCTGTGTGTCACTGTGGCAACCCCTTTGACATATAAAAGGAGGCCCAAGGTGTACCGAGGAAGGATTCAGACTTTTTGGACTGGGCATGCTCCGCAGCTATTTCAAGAACCCAAGAACACTAAATACACACAAAGTAGGACTAGGGTTTTACGCATCGCTTGCGGCCCGAACCTGGGTAAAAATCCCACCGAGTTGATCTTCTAGACCCGCTCTTTGCGTAGCCCCATGCCCCGCAACCGTAGAAGGGATTACGTCAAGGGATCCCATATGTGTCGTTCCAGAACACCGACATCTTTGGCGCACCAGGTAGGAGGCGCTGAGGCTGTGAAAATTCGTTTTTGAGGCCAACTCATTGACTCCTCTGTCGCGATGGCTTGAAAGAAGAAGAAGGCGTCGATCAGATACACTCTGGTGCCGTCAGCTGGGCGAGGCAATGCCGTCCGCAGCCGCAATAACCATCCGCGTGGCAACGGAAAAGTTTAGTCACGCAAAACTTTGAGAAATTTTCCTTTTTTATAGGGTTATATTCCTCGAAAGATCTTGCTCCTTGTATGGAAAACCTGCACGCAAGGGAACCCTTCCGCTATTGGCAACGCCCCCATTCCGTTTCGAGTCCGCTCAACAGATCAGGCGGCTGCGCTGAGAATGGCAAGGTGATTTATCTGGCAGCAAGCGCCCCCCGGCAGGCTGCTAAGGATCCGTTCCTCAAAGCGCCACAGCTTGGGTTTATGCGCTAGCAAACCTGTCCAACTAGGCGTAAGGTGTGTACAAACAAAGAAAGATCAAATAGGAAGATAGCATGCTTCATTTCAAAGTACTGCAGAATTATATTACATTAATGATTGCTGCAACTCTAACTTAAGATAAAAATTGTCTTGGGCATGAAATCGCGGAGGCAAGGAGAAAGGAGGTGGCTAGTCCCAGCCCTGGCCCTCCACCCTTTGGACCCATCGACGCAGCTGATGATGGGCTCGATGCGCTCTTCGAGCGCCTTGAGACCCGTGCCCTCCGGCAAGATCTCAAGCACGTCGGTGAAGTCGACATTGGGGTTCCAGAACACCACCTTGGTGAGCACCTTAGTCAGGGCACCCCGGCAAAGCCTCCGGGACTCATTGGCCAGATAGGTCGCTTGGTTGGAGTGGAGTCGTTCCAGACCGTCGAGGACACCCTCGAAGAACATGGTCAGCCTAGCATTGGGGCTCACGTTCGGCTCCTGGGAGTACCTGACATCCGGCGTGCCCATGACGGCTAGCTGCGAAGTGAGCCTCTTGGCAACATCGGCGAGACGGCTGATCCAGAGGTTTATGCTGCCCGCATATTCCTTATGGGCAGTGGTGTCATCGCTCTGCAACTGCTTCTCGGTCTACAGGGCCTTGATCAGGGTCTCCTCCTGAGCCGTGACCTCTGAAAGCTTCCCCTCCAAAGCACTCAGCTGCAGCTGCAGATCGTCAATGGAGCTTTTGGCCACGGAGAGCAGCTTGGTCTAGTCGGAGATGGTGACCTACGAATCCGCCAGAGAACGGTTGGCCACGTCCCTCTCCTCTGTCAGCCCTGAGATTTTATTCTTCAGCTTCTCCTGCTCCATCTCTAGCTTCTCCACCTTGCTGGCGTGGTCCAGGGCCAAAGCATCAAGTGCCTTCTTGTGCCCCAGCTCCAGCTCCTCGGTCCGTTGTGTGATGATCTTCTCGATATCCTCGTCCTTGCCACGGAGCGTGGCGGCAAGCACCTGCTCGCGGGTGACGAGGTCTTCTTCCCGGGTGCTTTGCAGAGCTTGCTGCTGCACCCGGGCGGCTTCGTCCTTGGCGGCCTGCTCCTTCGCCGCCTCCTTGGCCTTCTCGACCTCGGCATGCTTCAGGATGAGCTCTCTCTTGCACTCATCCAGCTCACCCTAGGCAGCCCTCAGCTCTTCCCGGGCCTCGCCAAACCAGACCTGCGTCTGAGCGACGCGCTCCTCAAAATCTACCTCTACCTTGTCCACCGCCGCCATCCTTGATTTCACCTTGTCTTGGCGGGCACGGTGGAGCGCCTGGAGCTTCTGGAAGTTGGCGCTCATGGCCCCGAGGAGCCGCTCCTCTTCGGAACCGTCGCCGCCGGCGCTTGGTTCGTTGACAACCTGGAGCCCGGCGGTGGCGAGCACCTCATCATCAAACACCTCCCCTTCGGCCGGTGCCCTGGCGCTCGCCGTCCCGGGGAGGCGGACGAACAAGTCATCACCCACCTTCAAGTATTTGCCCAAGGCGGGGGCTGTAGGGGAGGAAGGTTGGTCGTCAGCCATCCCCTCCCCGGCAGGCTCCTTGGCGGCCTCCTCGGCGGCCTCCCCGGCATGCCCCTTGCCGGCCTCCTCGGCAGCAGACTTGGTGGCTTCGTCAGCTGCGATATTGGCGGCCTCAGCTTCGGCATCCTTGGCGACCCCCTCGGTGACGTTGTCGATATCCTCCTGGTCCATCGTGGGAGGGTCTAGAAACCAGAAGGGAGGACGAAGCAGGGCCAAAATCAAAATTCAGAACAAAGAACAGGAAGAAAGCAGAGATAGGAGGCGAGCTACTCATCCATGCTGGGGCTGAGAAGAAGTGGTTCCCTCCCCACCAACGTTCATGGTCGGGATGGAACCGCCAGAACCCATGCTTGCCTCCTCCTCCTCCTCCTCCATGTGCATGGGCTCGGCAGAAGGTGCCCTTGCCGGGGATGCCCCTCTGGGCAGCGTGGTTGATGGGGGCGGTGTGTCAGGGGTGGCCCTCAGTGGCTCCTCCTGTTGCCCCTCTTCTCCTGCAAACCCGGCAAGGTTAGCACCAAGGATTCACGCCCCAACGCCTGTTGATGGGGAGTGAGTAATGAACTCACACTGGGGGCTGAAGTAGGGGCTGCGCCGACGGCTATTGTCGGCGCTGATCAACACCAGCTCCGGCATGCGCGGGGTGCTCGCCGGGGGCTTGTTGCCCGTTGAAGCCCTGTCCCTCTTCGCCGCCCTCTGAGCTAGCATCTCCGTGTCGCTGCAAAGACAAGATCTGGTCGGGAAAGATGGCGCAGGCTGAGGGTCAGAAAATGATGAAGGGCGAGATGCTTACTTGTCCTCCTCTGCTTGCCTCCTCTTCCTCTTCGGGCTGAAGGACCCAAGGTCGAAGTCGGCCTCCGGGGCGGCGTCCGTGGGGGAGGGGAACTCGAAGGTGTCCTGCGCCGCTTGGATGAGGAAGAAGTGGCGGCTGCAACCTTCTTTGCTGTCGCAACCCTCATCTCGCGCGTGGGCGACGCTTGCGCCTGTTGCCGCTACGTGGTCTTGCCGGGCCGGACCGGCTCGCCGGAGCTAGCCTGCCGCAGGACGCGTTTTCTTTCCGGGGCCGGGTGGTCCTCCGCTTTGGTCTTCTCTTCGTCAGACTTCTCGACCACGACTTCGACAAGGGGGGCCCCAATGCCGGCGTCACTGGATCCCCCAGCAAACCCTGCCAACTCGGAGAACACTTTCTCTTCTGCAGTCATGTCGGCCTCGTCCTCCATGGTGCTGACACTGCTGGCCTCCTTAGCAAGGGCAGTCTCCGCTGCCTTGGCGGTGATGTATGCCAGCTCTTCCCGAGTAGTGTCGTGGATGAGCAGTGGCTCGTTGCGAACATTCCTCTCCGACAGGTTGTCAAAGAATGCCTTCACCCCTCCGCTTCCGGCTCGGACCAGGTTGGATCGAGGTCGTCTGCATTGAAGTCCATCATCATGGTGATGATGGCGGTCTGGCGAGAGTTGTTTCTCAACAGGACCACTCCTGCTGGCAACCCAAACAGTGACCTGCCGACCTTGGCGGCTTTGCCGGCCTTCTCGGCCTTGCCGGTCCTCTCGACCCTGCCGGCCTCGTCAACCTTAAGCTGAAAGAGCCTGTAGCAAAGATGAGCGTGTTGCAGCACTGTGAAATTGTGTTTCAGGCCGGGCGGAACCTCATGATGCCGGCGGCATTCCTGAAGTCCCAGGTCGGCCTCCCCTTGTTATGAAGTGGGGCAATCCAGCGGCGAATGAAGTCAGCCCCGATCATCTCAAGGGTAAGCCTGGCCAAGGTAAGGTGATGGATCCTAGTGGTGGCGACCGTGAGCTTCTTGTCGTCAGCATCAACGTCGCTCCAGTCCTTGCGGCGGACCGGCGGTTTCCGACATATCCGGCAGAACTCCTACGGATCGACCTCCTCGATCCAGCACAACCGGCCCCGCCACTCTTCCCACCTCGCCTTCTGGGAACCCTCCGGGTACGTGCCCTTGGTCTGACCCCTCGTGATCTAGGTGATGCAGCCGGAGATGGCGCCCCCTGGCTAGATGCGAGGGGTGAAGTAAAGCCGGAAGAGTGTCGTGTTGGGGTGCACTCCGGCGAAGCCCTCACAGAGATGGGCAAAGAAGGCCATGCACGTCATGGCGTTCAGCTGAAATCCAGAAGATGGAAGCCGAAGGTGTGCACGATGTTGTTGAAGAAATCGGAGAAAGGGGGCAGAGCCCGCAGGAGAAGTAATCAACGAATAAAGGGTACCGATTTGGGCCGTCCATGGCAAAGGCGGGGGGATGATACGCGTGGCAGGGTGCCCCGACGTCTCCCTTCCCTACAGGGGGCTGAACATGTCCCTGAGGATGAGCGCGTCGACCGTCAAGGTGAAGAGGGCGCGCTGCGTCCAAAGCTCCACCAACTCGCTCTCCTGCACCTCCTTCCCTCCGTTGTCTTTGGCCGCTCCCTTGCCCTTGTTGGTCTTGGGCGCCATGGCGTTTGGGAGGGGATGAGGGGTTAAGGACAATGGGGGCGCGGCGACGGCGAGCAGATGCGAGGGCTTCCATTCGTGCTGAAGGAAGAAGAGGGGAATGGCGGTTCCGAGATTGGAAAGGGCGCAGAGGGTAAATGAGCAGCACCCATGCAGTTTTCCCTTTTTTATGGGGAAGACGCGGGCTGCCTCTTTACTATTCACCACGGGGCGACGCAAGCATGCTTCGGTCATTCCACGCATGACCCTCACGTCACGCACTCAATGTGGGTTGTGGGGAAGTGCAACTGGCGAAGGAGTTATCGCAGTAAAAACTCTGCCACGTGTGCCCTCGCACCGTTCTGGGCCTGGCTCAACAATGCCTTGCGCTTATATGTGGCCCAGGCCCGGGGGATCCTGTCATTGTACAAAAGTAGGGGCCCTTCTGTACCCCTTTATTTGTGCATGGGCAGTTGTAGCCACACCTACAGCCGGGCTCGGCGGGGCAGAGGATGCGTAGACACAAGGCTGCCGAGGCAGCACCCAAGCCAGAAGCATGAAGAGCGAAGAGACAAGATGGGCTTCCCCGGCAAGGGCCCTTGCCAAGACGGACTACATGGCCCCAGCAACAGCCTTGCCGGGGCAACTTGCCCAACACTAGCAAGACCGCCACCCTTGAGCCTGAGAGTCATGACGCTGTCGACAACGTCAAGACCGAGTCTCGGGAGCGCCTGCATGGTGGCATGCAGATCTTTGTGGAAACCAAAGGCCTACAGGCCTAGGTGAGCACCAAAAGACGAAGACCCCCAGCAAGGTCTTGCCGGTGAGGACTGAAGACCCCCGGCAAGATCCTTTCCGGGGACGCTCGCGAGCCCCCAGCAAGACCCTTGCCGAGGACACCCACGAGATCCCGGCAAGGGCCTTGCCGGGGGCGTCTACGGAGCCAAAGCCATGCCCGCACTTACCAAAGCTTCGTTGCCCCACGCCCGTTCTGACATGGCGACCAGCCTAACAACTAGGCACACACTTGCGTGGCAGCATGCAGCTTCTAGGCCAACCAGCCAAGCACCTGCGTGGTGGCATGCAGACCTTCGTGAAGACCCTGCCACCGCACCAGCTCAGCAGCCAGGCAGCCAGCGTGGCGCTGCATGCCTCGATACCTTGGACGCGCGTCGAAGCTACGCGAGGCGGCGATGGACGGGACGAGCCTCTTTACCGTCCTCGATAAAGCAAGAGGAAACATAGGTGGTGCATTAAATGTGTTTGTCCTAGGATGTCAGGAGATAAACTTGTACCCTGTACATACTTTCCACCTCCTGTGTGCCACTGTGGCAACCCCTTTGACATATAAAAGGAGGCCCGAGGCATACCGAGGAAGGTTTCAGACTTTTTGGACTGGGCATGCACCGCAGCTAGTTCAAGAACTCAGGAACACTAAATACACACAAAGCAGGACTAGGGTTTTACACATCGCTTGCGGCCCGAACCTAGGTAAAAATCCCACCGAGTTGATCTTTTAGACCCGCTCTTTGCGCAGCCCCACGCCTCGCAACCGTAGAAGGGATTCCATCGAGGGATCCCATAGGTGTCGTTCCAGAACCCCGACAACCACCATCGCAGGTGCTTGCTCTTACTTGGCAATGTGATATGCGGTTGCATGTTGCATATGGTGTGTACCTTGTAATGATTCTAATTAGGGTAAATTGCATCTGCTTAGTCAACACATTATACCTGTGAATATGGCATGCCATCCTGTTTTTGGTACATACCGCATCTTTCTATTAACCATGTTCTTACATCAAACTACTTTTCTTGTGTATCCCTCATCAATCACTTCTGACGAGACACCTTCAAGTTGACAGTGTAATATTGGTTGCATCTTGCATATCATTTCAAACATGTATTGCCTCTAATTTGTTGAAGTGCCACTTATAATGAGACACATCGAACTTGGTAGAGTGATTTTTGTTAGATCTTTCATATGGTGTGTAGATTGCATTGCTTCCAATTTGTTGAAATGCCTTCTGCTTAGCGTTTTTCATACATATTCCATCCTCCTACAATGTGGTTGCCATACATAAAAGTTGTGTTCGTCAGTATCATGCATCAACGAATTTGGAAGTGCGAATTTCATTCATTTTTCTTGTGTGTTTACTTGATAAGGCACAATCTAAAAGGATGAAGGCACGGAATGATGGTGGTCCTCTGGAGCAACCGAAATAGATGATCTCTGCAGATTCTCCTGCTACTCCTACTAGTCCTACTGCAGTGCAAGTTCCAAATATCATCTCCCCTACTCCAGAACCCCAGGTGCTTGCTCTAACATGGCAGTGTGATATCTGGTTGCATGTTGCGTACGATGCCTAGCTTGTATTGCTCCTAATTTGTTAAATTGCATCTCCTTAGCTTACACATTATACATGTGAATATGACACGCCTTCCTATTTTTGGTATATACTACATCTTCCTATCACACCATGTTCTTACATCAAACTATTGTTCTTGTGTATCCTGCATCTATCGCTTATGATGAGACAGTCACGCCCGTGGGTTGGTATGAGACGCGCTATTCTTATAAAGAGTGCAGTTTCATCCTCCCCATAATGATTCTCAGGAAACAGCAAGCCTAAATGAAGATATTGAACGTAGCTCTGTACTTGAAGACCGCATTTCCCCTACACCACCATCGCAGGTGCTTGCTCTAACTTCGCAGTGTGATATGTGGTTGCATGTTGCATACGGTGTCTAGCTTGTAATGCTTCTAATTAGGGTAAATTGCATCCTCTTAGTTTACACATTATACCTGTGAATATGACACGCCTTCCTACTTTTGGTGCATACTACATCTATTTGTTAACCACGTTCTTACATGAAACTACCTCTCTTCTATATCCTGCATCAATCACTTATGATGAGACACCGTTATTCATTGAATGTTGCATATTATTTCTAGCATGTTGCCATGTATTGCTCCTAATTTGGTCAAATACATTTATGACGCCACCCTTTTAATTTGGCAGAGTGATATTGGTTTCATCTTTCATATGGTTTCTAGCTTGCATTGCTTCTAACTAGTTCAAACACCTTGTGCTTAGTTTACACTTTATATATCATACATGTCAATATGTCATGCCGTCCTGATTTTCATACATATTCCATCCTCCTATCATGCGGCTGCCTTACATGAAAGTAGTGTTCGTTAGTATCATGCATCAATGAGTTCTGAAGAGCAAAGTTTATTCCTTTTTCTTGTGCGTTTGACTTGAAAAGGCAAAATCAAGAAAGAGGAAGGAAACGAGTAAGGAAGGCGATGATGGTGGTCCTCTGCAGCAACGTAAATATATCATCTGTACGGATTCTCCTCGTACTGCTAGTGCATTACAAGTTCCAAGTCTCCGCTCCCCTACTCCACCATCCAAGGTGCTTGCTCTAACTTGGCGGTGTGATATCTGGTTGCATGTTTCATATGGTGTCTAGCTTATATTGCTTCTAATTAGTTTAAACTGCATCTTCTTAGCTTACACATGATACGTGTGAATATGCATGACACGCCTTCCTGTTTTTGGTACATACTATATCTGTCTATCACACCATGTTCTTACATGAAACTACTCTTCTTGTGTATCCTGCATCAGTCACTTATGATGGGACACCTTTAAGTTCGCAGTGTGATTTTGGTTTGCGTCTTGAATATGATTTCTAGCATGTAGTGCTTCTAGTTTGATGAACGCCACCTATGACGAGACAATTTTAACTTGGCAGAGTGATATTGACTGCACCTTCCATATGGTGTCTAGCTTGCAGTGCTTCTAATTTGTTGAAGTGCCTTCTTCTTAGTTACCACATCATAGGTGTGAATACGTCAATCCATCTAGTTTTTCGTACATATTCAATCCTCGTATCATGACTTTGCCTTTCATTAGAGTAGTGTTTGTCAGTATCATGCATGAATGAGTTGTGAAGAGCGAATTTTATTCCTTTTTTATTGTCGCTTTGACCTCACAATGCAAAATCAATAAAGCAGAAAGAAATTGGTAAGGCATTGTATGATGGTGGTCCTTCCAAGCAACCGAAACGGAGGGTCTCTACAGATTCTACTCCGCCATCCTCCCAACAAGATTCGCAAGACAACGCAAGTCTAAACAGTCAATGTAGTTGTGTAGATGATGAGCACATCTCCCCAACTCCACCATCACATGTGTTTGCTCTAACTTGGCACTATTATCTGTGGTTGCATGTTGCGTATGATGTCTAGCTTGTTTTGCTTCTAACTTTGTTGAATTGCATCTGCTTACTTTACACATAATGCCTATGAATATGGCACGTGTTCCTGTTTCTAGAACATACTATATCTGATCACACCATGTTCTTACATCAGACTATTGTTCTTGCATATCCTGCATCAGTCACTTATGATAAGGCACCTTTAAGTCGTCACTTTGATATTGGTTGTGTCTTGCATATGATTTCTAGCATGTACTGCTTCTAATTTGTTGAAACGCCGGACTGTTTGAACTTGGCAGAGTGATATTGGTTGCATCTTTCATATGGTGTCTAGCTTGCAGTGCTTCTAATTTTTTGAAATGCCTTCTGCTTAGTTACCACATCATAGGTGTGAATATGTCATGTCGTCCTTTTTTGTACATATTTCATCCTCATACCATGTGTTTTCCTTTCATCCAAGTAGTGTTCACTAGTATCATGCATGAATTTGTTCTGAAGAGCGATTTTTATTCCTTTTTCTTATCGGTTTGACTTCATAATGCAAAATCAATACAGCTGAAGGAAATTAGTAAGGCAGTGGATGCTGGTGGTCCTTTGGAGCAACTCAAACAGAGGGTCTCTATAGATTCTACTCCGCCATCCTCCCAACAAGATTCGCAAGACAACACAAGGCTGGACAGTAAACTTAGCTGTGTAGATGATGAGCACATATCCCCTACTCCACCATCCCAGGTGCTTGCTCTAACTTGGAATTGTTATATGTGGTTGCGTGTTCTGTATGATGTCTAGTTTGTATTGCTTCTAATTTTGTTGAATTGCATCTGCGTAGCTTACAACTTATACATGCAACAATCACATACCCATAATACACATTTAACTTGGGAGTGTGATGTAGGCTACATCTTGCATTTTCTTCTAGCTTGTACTGCTTAAAATTTCTTGAAATGACACTTACGACGAGACACTTTTTACCTGATAGTGATATTGGTTGCATGTTCAGATGGTGCCTAGCTTTCATTTCTTCTAATTTTGCTGAAATGCCTTCTGCTTACTGCTTTTCATACATATTCCATCCTCCTATCTTACGTGTGAATATGCAATGTTGTCTTTTTTTGTATATATCCCATCCTCCTATCATGCGCTTGCCTTACATCAAAGTAGTGTTCGTCTGTATCATGCATCAACTAGTTACGCAGAGCTAATTTTATTCATCTTCTTATGGTTTTGACTTCATAAGGCAATATCAGAAAAGAGGAAGGAAAAGAGTAAATTAGGAGATGTTGGTGGTCCTCCGGACCAACGCAGACAGAGACTCCCTAGATTTGCCACTGTTACTGCTAATGCAGTTGAAATCCCAAGTCTACATAATGAGTTCATCTCCCGTACTCCACCATTGCAGGTGCTTGCTCTAAGTTGACAGTGTGATAAATGGTTTCATGTTGCATATGTTGTCTAGCCTGTATTTCTTCTATTTTGATTAAATTGCAACTGCTGAGTTTATACGTTATACATGTGCATATGGCATGCCTTTCTATGTCTAGAATACACTGCATCTATCTATCATACCATGCTCTTAAATCAAAGTACTGCTGTTGTGTATCCCGCATCAGTCACTCATGATTGGACGCTTTTAACATGGCAGTTTGATAGTGGTTGCATCTTGCATTGATTTCTAGGTTGTGCTGCTTCTAATTTTTTGAAATGCCACTTATGACAAGACACGTTTAACTTGATAGAGTGATATTGGTTGCATATTTCATATGGTGTCTAGCTTGCATTACTTCTATTTTCTTGAAAATCCTTCTGCTTAGTTTACACATCGTAGCTGTGAATATGTCACGCCATCCTATTTTTCCTACATATTACATCATCATACAGTTGTCTTACATCAAAGTATTGCTTGTCTGTATCATGCATCAATGAGTTCGGAAGAGCGATTTTATTCTTTTGTGTTGTGGGTACAGCTTGACATGGCAAAGTCAAAAAAGAGCAAGGAAAAGAATATAGTAGGGAATAGTGTTACTCGTCAGGTGCAACGGAAAAGGATCTGCCCTCGAGATTCTGCTGGTACTTATAGTGCAGCAGAAGGTCCAAGTCCACCGGCTAAATCTACAAACATAGTATCACCTGCTCCACCAGCTATAGCATCCGCTTCAACTGTACCGGCATCTCAACGAGTTACTCGTTCGTTTGCTTCGGAACTGGCCAGTTCCCAAGCTGCCTTCACACCTAACACTACTTCCGAAGCACTGCTGACACAACATGACTTGGCAAGATCAGATGAACCTCAACACCAAGACGGTACCTGACCGAGTCAAGTTGCAGTTGCATGCTCCTTTATATGTAGTCTCATAGTTTGATGTGCACTAATACTTTCCATATTCATTGTTGAACTAGGACCATCGCGCAAGCGGAAACAGACATCATGGATAATGCTTGACAGATAAAAAAATCTAAAGGAGGAAGAATGGAGATCCATTTTGAGGCGGGTTTAAAAAGGCCATGTGATGCTACAGAGTTAGCCAAGTTAGTATCAGAGGCAGCCGTTGCTGTTAGGTATCATGCACGTATCCTCCCAACGTGGATCCAATACAGGAATGAGAAAGACAATACCCAGTTTAACACCTTCCTTGACCATTTATCCATAAGTAATGTTATTCATTGCAATTTGTAATATTGTCTTGCTCTGTCCCATACTTTCTAGCTTCCTTCTAATAAGACTCACATTATTTTTTCAACAGATGAGGTTCAAGTTCGATCCGAAAGATGATACAACTAAACAAGTATGCACTCATGTTTTCTAGTCTGCTCTGCGATAGTATCGGTACCACCTTAGAAAAGCTCACTTTGAAGGCAAGGCTAACAATGAAATCGCCCAAACATCTCCATTGGAATATATTACAGATGAAGACTAGACATTCCTTGTTAAACACTGGTCTGGTCCAAAGTATCAGGTAGGGTATATGTATTTGAACCGACCACATATTGAACTTGTATTTATGTATGTGCCTTACAAGTGTATCTTCTTCTAGGCTAACTGTTTTAAGAACAAGACCAATCGTTCTAAAGTGAAATTCCAACAGACAATAGGATCTCGTAGCTATATTGCGCACTGCGAGGCTCTTGTAAATAGCTGCTAGTTCCTTCTTTTTTTGTGCCATATTGTTGTACCTATATTGACTTGTTCCAAATATAGAGGAAAGCCCATGCGGACCAAAAAGAAGCTAAACCGAATGCAGTGCAAATCTTCAAGGATTGCCACACTAGCAAGATGGAGGCCATGAGCACACCAGTTCAAGCCGCTGTTGTAAGTCCTTACTCCTCCTGCCTTTGAACTGCTTGGTACTGTGATGTGTTCATTTAACTGCTTGGTTTGCAGCCAATGCCAGTTACTCTGTTCACTTTTATACATAGTTGTCTTGACGTATCATTTCACCTTACATGGTTTAAAAGAGATGAAGGATATTCTTTTGGTCTTGATCTGTAATCTAGTTGTGATGTTCACGTGCCCACACAATGACACAATAGCCCGTTTGTTTTATATCTGTTTGCCCATGATATGAATGATGTCATACTATTTTCATCCTAATTTAAACCATGTCTCTTTATCCTTAGATGTCAACGAATGTGAGGAAATAGACAATACAGTAGGCATGCTACATGGACATATGTTCCGAAAGTGATTTTATTATGTAGTTGGCACTACAATACATGCTAATGTATTACATTAGTTCACCAAAATAAGTTATGTATAAACATGAAACCTACTTTGTTTGTTTTTGTCTCATTAGTAACTTATCTGGTACACTAATCTACAAGTTCAAACTTTCAGCAAGCTATGGAACAAATGATTCAATAGCCACAACCACCTGAAGGTGACGACGCTACCATAGGCACAATGTCACCTCTTGATGCAGTGCGTCAGTATCTCTCCACTAACAGTGAAAAAAGCACCTTCCTGCATAATTCTGGGTTGGTTCTTAAGGTAACCTCATCGAAATCGCCTACTGAACAAAATCTTCCGGCTAGACAGAGTGATATATCTGTGCTCCAGACACAAGTCCAATCCCTAATGGACGTCGTTTCAGAAACAAGAATGGTGGTTGACAAATGTCATCAAGATATGAATGGTTTTGAAATGAGACTATCAGACATTTGCTTTGTTGTTCAAGAGCAATGGCGGAAAAAGGTGAAGATCATGCTGATCCATCAGATTCTATAGCCTGAAACATTAGCACTCAGGTCAAATGATCTGTGCTTCTATACATATGATGGTGCTTTTATCTGCAAGGACCGTAAACTTTATGCCAACAGGCCTTTTGTTGTATGGTTGGAATTTATTTTGTTATGATACAACATTTATCATGCTGCCAAAGGCTGCGGAAATTACGACACTATTTTTGTATAGTGTAGGTTTATCTTAGTAATGTATTTGGATGAAAGATTCGTAGGAGCCCAGCGTGCCAACATTCGTCAGGCCCATTCCAATTGGGCTAAAAACGATTATGGGTCGTAATTTGCATGTAGCCCACTAAAAATATCTGGGCCTAAATCAGCATAAGCTTTCATATTTTTTTGGTAGGCCTGTGCCCATAGTGGGCCTTTAAGAGGCCTAAACATAATTTGGGCCCTCAGTAACAATAGGCCATTCACATGTGTAAATATCTCGAGCCCATAAAAACATGGGCCTTTAATTGGCCAAAAGTGAGATTGGGCCCTGCCAAATAACCCATTGGTCATCAATGGGCCGAAATGTATCTCAGCTCGTGGTGGCCCATTTACAATGCGGATCGTTCACAGGCCGAAATTCAGAAGGGTCACAAATGCGCCGACCTACTACACGGGCCTTTAACAGGCCGGAAGTTCAGTCAGGTTTGATTTGTGTCAGTTTTATATGGGTCGTTAATAGGCCCGATGTGACGTTGGGCCACATATGGCCCATGGATTTCATCTGATGTTAACAGGCCGAAAATCACAACAGGCTGAAAGCGGCCCAAATCTACAGTGGGCCTCTAACAGGCCGAATGTCAGACATGGCCAAATATGACCCAAATCCTTCATGGTCGTTTATGGGCTGAAAGTTTCAATGGCCAATAAATGGGCCCAAATGAAGCAGGCCCTTTAACAGGCCAAAAACACACCGGGCCGTAATTCGGCCCAAATACTTAGCGGATTGTTAACGGGCCAGAAGGGCCCATGGGCCGTGATGATGAAAAGTTTAGGACGGGTTGTTGATGGGCCGATTTTACACTAGCCATACGGGCCTTAACTACAAATGGGCCGTCTGCAAGCATGCCGTTAATGGGTCGGCCCGCTAATTTTGACTGGGCCATCCTTTTTAACCTAAATGCGTCGCTGTTGGGCATTGTCACGTGTCGACGTATCATAGGCACCTCCTGTCCATTGGGCGGTTGACATCTGTCCTTTCGTGGTGCTGACACGTGGTTGCTATAGCCAATGATAATTTTACACATGGAAAATCCTCATTGGTCCCAGTTGTTAACGGGTTATCGAATCCAAACCGGAACCCAATAGCTTAACGGCAACCTGTTATGGTGGATGCCACGTGTTGGTTACCCTTGACGAAAGCACTTCTATGACGCATGATTTATCGTCATGGAAGTAGACACTTCCGTGATGATAATTTTGGTAATGTCATGGAACACTTCTATGACAGCACATGTATGACTATCTTGATTATTTAATAAAATCGTCATGGATGTACATGCATGACAAAAAACATGACCTACTGTGATAAACACGTATAATCACGGAAGTGTATTTTTTGTAGTGATAGTTTCCAATTATATAATTTTTATAACATGCAGTAACATTTTGTTGGTTAAATTTAAGGGCAAAGTATGACACAGAATATAAAGGGGACTAATAGACGAAGACGAAGGTAGTAGCACACGGCCGCTCTCTACACAACGACGCAACTGTCGGGTGGCTTGTAGGCGACCATTTCATGCGTGTTCAACTGCTCTATGTGTGTTGTTGCTTGCGGTTGAGGCGGCCGCGGCGCGCTCTGCTCGTGTCTGGCCGTGCGCGCTCTGCTCTCGCGTCCCTCCAGATGCTCTTCCCTCATCCCACTACGCGTGCTGCCACTGTTTGGGGCCGGCGCACGATCACGCACGTTCATGTGCATGCGGTTGCGCCGGGCGCGGCGTGACGATGCAATTACCCGCTGCAAAAACTGCCATGCAGACGCACCGAGAATCCAGGCCGCCCGACCCTCATTTATTCCTGTGGCCATTTACCTTCATCTCTCGCGCCACACGACACGACAAACACATCCACGACGACACATACAGAGAGGATAGCAAACGGTTCCAATGGCGCTCCCAGCGGCCGACAACGACAACGGCGGGCAGTTCACCACGCATCACGTAGCGGACACCCATGTGAGGGGGAAGGCTCTCTCAGCGGTGTACATGAATGATCCGATGTCAGTGGAGAGATCCATCCAAACTATGGAGCAGTTGCTTGCCGATAACAAGTACCAAGTGGCCGGCTTCGACCTCAAGTACACCATTGGTCGTGTCGGGCATGATCGGAAGGTTGTCGTCGCCTAGTTGTGCATGTGACATGACGTCCTCGTCTACCACTACCACCTGGCCACAAGGCCTTGCGAGCATTTCTCTAGGTTTATCAACAGCTCTGACTGCAGTTTCGCTATGGTGGACACCACCAACGATCTAAAAGCACTCAAGGTTTCAGGCTTGAAATGCCAGAATCTTGTCAACATCCAGGACCACTACAAGGTCTGGGTCAGCGACAACAACAAATAGAACTCTCTGGTTGACCTCACCTCGGCCATTATCGACCCCTACTACATGAAGATGAAGGATGAGAGCAAGAAGGACAAGAATGCCTGGCACAGTGTCTGGCATGAGAGACTGGATGACAACACATCAAGTATATATGCGGCCAAGGACGTGTACACAAGCTACGAGATGTACATGCGGATCGTTGACATGAGGGAGTGTCTTCTTCCTGCCCCAGACAAGGGGTTGAGCCATAGAGCAGTGGCGGGGGCGTCACAATAAGTAGATGACTATACGATCATTTCTCCTAGTTTAGAATGTATCCGATTGTTTATTGAGTTTGTGCAAATGATCTGTATAGTCACTTATGTAATTGGATGTTTATTTCGATTATATATTTACATGTTATTCTTCTATAGATGGAGCAAATCACACGGCTTATTAGCAGCAATCGTCTGTGTTATTATTGGTCTTCGCACATATTTCTGATTACGGGCCTGTTTGCCGTGTATCACACACATTTTGTTCAGTTGAACCGTTTCCATTGTGTTGCCTAATCACACACAGCTTATCCTAGTGAAATGTATGTCGTACATCGCAGACACCCTCATCTGGCTGCCCGTTTCTATTGTTCTTCATCATCGCAAACAGTTCTTCTGGATTAATCGTTTGCCACTCATCGCACACGCAACTCTAGTATGAACCGTGTTTGATGGCACTGCCATCGCAAACATTTCCATCATTTTACATCACTATTTGTGATTGATGCATCACACACAGTTTCGTCGAAGGGTCTCTGATTCGTCTCTCGCATTTGGACCATCCTGCATAGTGTTAGTACCAATATCAGAGCGAATATCTCTCTTTAATTGAAATATCTCGGTTTAAACAAAGGTGAAATGAGTGTAAACGTATCACTCATCAGCAGCCACCACCAAAGACACACTGCATTAAAATGGCTTACCAGCGGCTATCTCTGAAATTTGTCGGAGTTCTTCTCGGTCCACCCTCGCCTCTCCTGGGCCTCTTTTCACACCAGCTCGAGTTGTTTAAGCTCGGCGACATCCTTATCCTTGTCAGCCTCGAGGGTGTCACGCTCGGCATACATACCCTTTAGGTCATGCTCCACCTCTAATATCCAAGCTTGATCCTTCCCCGAGCATTTTGCTCTCCAGCAAGCTCAATGCGGAAGGCCTCCATCTCGGCCGCGACAGCTAGCACATCAAATTCATGTTAGCACTAGGGTTGTTTTAATAACGAAAGAAGCCATGGTGTTGAGTTTCTTTTTTACTTTATGCTTGGTCCATTAGCTTCTTCATTGGATTAATGTCCTATTCAGACCGTGCAAGTTTGTGGTTCAGCTCTTCCAACTCTTTCGAGTTGAACACCAAGGATAAGGCGGAAGCCTACAAAAACCTTTGTTAGACTCAGGAAAATGAAATTGATCCTCTCATCAGACATACTTGTCCGATGAGAGTCTCCGGGGCGACTGCATATTCACTTCAGATATAGCTTTAAAACTAACAAATCGATCCCCAAAGTCATTTTTTAAACTAACTCAGTGCTCGGGGGCCACTATTTATGCGCTCTTAAAATCATAAGATGAATCTTGTTATGTAAGTCTTCAGACAACTTGTTTTTCAAAACCTGTCCTTAAAGGGCAATTGGGTGTATAAAACACTAAACTTAAGCACCGCAGTTGTACAAACTAACATACCACGAAACCTTTTGAGAGGCTTATGAAGGATTCCGCAATTCCTACCTCTGCGGACCGGAATTGTTTGTAGGTCATTCCTAGAAGGGAACGATGCTCGGGAAGAATTGAGGAGTGTCGTAAAGCATCCTCTACCTCATTATGCCACCCACTGGTATCCTCGGCTCCGTCCCTCACTGGAGAGGTGATAACCGCCTCTACACGGCTCAACGGTGTTGGAGCTGTCAGGGCCAGGTACTCCTGGCGGTCAAGCATCGGTTCTTCTGGAGCCAAGGGAGTCCCTGTTGGAAATATGCCCTAGAGGCAATAATAAATTGGTTATTATTATATTTCCTTGTTCATGATAATCGTTTATTATCCATGCTATAATTATATTGATAGGAAACTCAGATACATGTGTGGATACATAGACAACACCATGTCCCTAGTAAGCCTCTAGTTGACTAGCTCGTTGATCAATAGATGGTTACAGTTTCCTAACCATGGACATTGGATGTCGTTGATAACGGGATCACATCATTAGGAGAATGATGTGATGGACAAGACCTAATCCTAAGCCTAGCACAAAGATCGTATAGTTCGTATGCTAAAGCTTTTCTAATGTCAAGTATCATTTCCTTAGACCATGAGATTGTGCAACTCCCGGATACCGTAGGAGTGCTTTGGGTGTATCAAACGTCACAACGTAACTGGGTGACTATAAAGGTGCATTACAGGTATCTCCGAAAGTGTCTGTTGGGTTGGCACGAATCGAGACTGGGATTTGTCACTCCGTGTAAGCGGAGAGGTATCTCTGGGCCCACTCGGTAGGACATCATCATATGCGCAATGTGACCAAGGAGTTGATCACGGGATGATGTGTTATGGAACGAGTAAAGAGACTTGCCGGTAACGAGATTGAACAAGGTATCGGTATACCGACGATCGAATCTCGGGCAAGTAACATACCGATAGACAAAGGGAATTGTATACGGGATTGATTAAGTCCTTGACATCGTGGTTCATCCGATGAGATCATCGTGGAACATGTGGGAGCCATCATGGGTATCCATATCCCGATGTTGGTTATTGACCGGAGAGTCATCTCGGTCATGTCTGCATGTCTCCCGAACCCGTAGGGTCTACACACTTAAGGTTCGGTGACGCTAGGGTTGTAGAGATATTAGTATGCGGTAACCCGAAAGTTGTTCGGAGTCCCGGATGAGATCCCGGACGTCACGAGGAGTTCCGGAATGGTCCGGAGGTAAAGAATTATATATAGGAAGTCCTGTTTCAGCCATCGGGACAAGTTTCGGGGTCATCGGTATTGTACCGGGACCACCGGAAGGGTCCCGGGGGTCCACCGGGTGGGGCCACCTGCCCCGGGGGGCCACATGGGCTGTAGGGGGTGTGCCTTGGCCTATATGGGCCAAGGGCACCAGCCCCAATAGGCCCATGCGCCAAGAGAGAGGAAAAAGGGGAGAGTCCTAAAAGGGGAAGGCACCTCCGAGGTGCCTTGGGGAGGATGGACTCCTCCCCACCCTTGGCCGCACCCTTCCTTGGAGGAAGGGGCAAGGGCTGCGCCTCCCCCTCTCCCTTGGCCCTATATATAGTGGGGAAAAAGGAGGAGCAAACCAATCTAAGGCCTGGCGCCTCCCTCTCCCTCCCGTGACACATCTCCCTCCTCCCGCAGCGCTTAGCGAAGCCCTGTTGGAATCCCGCTACTTCCACCACGCCGTCGTGCTGCTGGATCTCCATCAACCTCTCCCTCCTCCTTGCTGGATCAAGGCATGGGAGACGCCACCAGGCTGTACGTGTGTTAAACGCGGAGGTGCCGTGCGTTCGGCACTTGATCATCGGTGATTTGAATCACGACGAGTACGACTCCATCAACCCCGTTCACTTGAACGCTTCCGCTTAGCGATCTACAAAGGTATGTAGATGCACTCCCCTTCCCCTCGTTGCTAGTCTCTCCATAGATAGATCTTGGTGACACGTAGGAAAATTTTGAATTTCTGCTACGTTCCCCAACAGTGGCATCATGAGCTAGGTCTATTGCGTAGATTCTATGCACGAGTAGAACACAAAGTAGTTGTGGGCGTTGATTTTGTTCAATATGCTTGCCGTTACTAGTCTTATCTTGATTCGGCGGCATCATGGGATGAAGCGGCCCGGACCGACCTTACACGTATTCTTACGTGAGACAGGTTCCACCGACTGACATGCACTAGTTGCATAAGGTGGCTGGCGGGTGCCTGTCTCTCCCACTTTAGTCGGATCGGATTCGATGAAAAGGGTCCTTATGAAGGGTAAATAGCAATTGGCATATCACGTTGTGGGTTTTGCGTAGGTAAGAAACGTTCTTGCTAGAAACCCATAGCAGCCACGTAAAACATGCAAACAACAATTAGAGGACGTCTAACTTGTTTTTGCAGGGTATGCTATGTGATGTGATATGGCCAAAAGGATGTGATGAATAATATACGTGATGTATGAGATTGATCATGTTCTTGTAATAGATGATCATGGAGCCCCAAGATGGAGATCAAAGGAGCTATATGATATTGGCCATATCATGTCACTATTATTTGATTGCATATGATGTTTATCATGTTTATACATCTTATTTGCTTAGAATGACGGTAGTAAATAAGATGATCCCTCATTAAAATTTCAAGAAGTGTTCTCCCTAACTGTGCACCGTTGCTACAGTTCGTCGTTTCGAAGCACCACGTGATGATCGGGTGTGATAGATCCTTACGTTCACATACAACGGGTGTAAGACAGATTTACACACGCAATACACTTAGGTTGACTTGACGAGCCTAGCATGTGCATAGACATGGCCTCGGAACACAGAAGACCGAAAGGTCGAGCATGAGTCGTATAGAAGATACGATCAACGTGAAGATGTTCACCGACGTTGACTAGTCCGTGTCACGTGATGATCGGACACAGCCTAGTTCACTCGGATCATGTAATCACTCAGATGACTAGAGGGATGTCTATCTAAGTGGGAGTTCATAAGATGAACTAAATTATCCTGAACATAGTCAAAAAGGATTTTGCAAATTATGTCGTATCTCATGCTTTAGTTCTACTGTTTAGTTATGTTCCTAGAGAAAAAAAAATTAGTTGAAAGTTGATAGTAGCAATTATGCGGACTAGGTCCGTAGACTGAGGATTGTCCTCATTGCTTCTTAGAAGGCTTATGTCCTTAATGCACCGCTCAGTGTGCTGAACCTCGAACGTTGTCTGTGGATGTTGCGAACATCTGACATACACGTTTTGATAACTACGTGATAGTTTAGTTAAACGGTTTAGAGTTGAGGCACCAAAGACGTTTTTTTTTGAAACGTCACGAAACATATGAGATGTTTTGAGGGCTGAAATTGGAATTTCAGGCTCGTGCCCACGTCAAGAGGTATAAGACCTCCGACGATTTTTCTTAGCCTACAAACTAGGGAGAAAAGCTCAATTGTTGAGCTTGTGCTCAGATTGTCTGAGTACAACAATCGCTTGAATCAAGTGGGAGTTGATCTTCCAGATGAGATAGTGATGTTTCTCCGAAGTCATTACCACCAAGCTGCTAGAGCTTCGTGATGAACTATAATATATCGGGGACATGTATGATGATCCTTGAGATGATCGTGATGTTTGACACCACAAAAGTAGAAATCAAGAAGGAGCATCAATTGTTGATGGTTTGTGAAACCACTAGTTTCAAGAAGGGCAAGGGCAAGAAGGGATACTTCATGACACGGCAATTCAGCTGCTGCTCTAGTGAAGAAACCCAAGGTTGAACCCAAACCCGAGACTAAGAGCTTCTGTAATAAGGGGAACAACCACTGGAGCAGAATTACCCTAGATACTTGGTAGATTAGAAGGCTGGCAAGGTCGATAGAAGTATATTGGATATACATTGTGTTGATGTGTACTTTACTAGTACTCCTAGTAGCACCAGGGTATTAGATACCGGTTCGGTTGCTAAGTGTTAGTAACTAGAAACAAAAGGCTACGGAATAAACGGAGACTAGCTAAAGGTGAGCTGACGCTAAGTGTTGGAAGTGTTTCCAATGTTGATATGATCAAGCATCGCACGCTCCCTCTACCATCGAGATTGGTGTTTGCGTTGAGCATAGACATGATTGGATTATGTCTATCGCAATACGGTTATTCATTTAAGGAGAATAATGGTTACTCTGTTTATTTGAATAATACCTTCAATGGTCTTACACCTAAAATGAATGGTTTATTGAATCTCGATCATAGTGATACACATGTTCATGCCAAAAGATAGTAATGATAGTACCACCTACTTGTGGCACAGCCACGTAAGTCATATCGGTATAAAACGCATGAAGAAGCTCCATGTTGATGGATCTTTGGACTCACTCATTTTTGAAAAGTTTGAGACATGCGAACCATGTCTATTGGTGTATATGCATGAAGAACCTCCATGCAAATGGACCGTTTTGTACTCGCTTGATTTTGAATCACTTGAGACATGCAAATCATACCACATGGGCAAGATGACTGAAAGCCTCGTTTCAGTAAAATGGAACAAGAAAGCAACTTGTTGGGAGTAATACATTTTTGATGTGTGCAGTCCAATGAGTGCTGAGGCATGTAGTGGATATCGTTATGTTCTTACTTCACAGATGACTTGAGTAGACGTTGAGTATATTTACTTGATGAATCACGAGTCTGAATTATTGAAAGGTTCAAGTAATTTCAGAGTGAAGTTGAAAGATCGTCGTGACAAGAGGATAAAAGATCTATGATATGATCATAGAGATGAATATCTGAATTACGAGTTTGGCACGGAATTAAGACATTGTGGAAATTGTTTCACAACTAATACAGCCTGGAACACCATAGTGTGATGGTGTGTCCGAACATCATAACTGCACCCTATTGGATATGATGCATACCATGATGTTTCTTATCGAATTACCACGATAGTTTATGGGTTAGGCATTAGAGACAACCACATTCACTTTAAATAGGGCACCACGTAATTCCGATGATATGACACCGTATGAACTATGGTTTAGAGAAACCTAAGCTGTCATTTCTTAAAAGTTTGGGGCTGCGACGCTTATGTGGAAAAGTTTCAGGCTGATAAGCTCGAACCCAAAGCGGATAAATGCATCTTCATAGGACACCCAAAACAGTTGGGTATACCTCCTATCTCAGATCCGAAAGCAATAAGGGATTGTTTCTAGAATCGGGTCCTTTCTCGAGGAAAAGTTTCTCTCGAAAGAATTGAGTGGGAGGATGGTGGAGACTTGATGAGGTTATTGAACCGTCTCTTCAACTAGTGTGTGGCAGGGCACAGGAAGTTGTTCCTGTGGCACCTACACCAATTGAAGTGGAAGCTTATGATAGTGATCATGAAACTTCAGATCAAGTCACTACCAAACCTCGTAGGATGACAAGGATGCGTACTGCTTCAGAGTGGTACGTAATCCTGTCTTGGAAGTCATGTTGCTAGACAACAATGAACCTACGAGCTATGGAGAAGCGATGGTGGGCCCGGATTCCAATAAATGGCTCGAGGCCATAAAATCCGAGAGAGGATCCATGTATAAAAACAAAGTATAGACTTTGGAAGAACTACTTGATGGTCGTAAGACTGTTGAGTACAGATGGATTTTAAAAGGAAGACGGACAATGATGGTAAATGTCACCATTAAGAAAGCTCGACTTGTCGTTAAGATGTTTTCCGACAAGTTCAAGGAGTTGACTACGGTGAGACTTTCTCACTCGTAGCGATGCTAAGAGTCTGTTGGAATTATATTAGCGATTACTGCATTATTTATGAAATCTTGCAGATAGGATGTCAAAACATTGTTTCCTCGACGATTTTCTTGAGGAAAGGTTGTATGTGATACAACCGAAAGGTTTTGTCAATCCTGAAAGATGCTAATAAGTATGCAAAGCTCCAGCATTCCTTCTAAGGACTGGAGTAAGCATCTCGGAGTTGGAATGTATGCTTTGATGAGATGATCAAATATTTTGGGTTTATACAAAGTTTATGAGAAACTTGTGTTTCCAAAGAAGTGAGTGGGAGCACTATAGAATTTCTGATGAGTATATGTTTTAACATATTGTTGATCGGAAATGACGTAGAATTTCTAGAAAGCATATAGGGTTATTTGGAAAGTGTTTTCAATGAAAACCTGGATTAAGCTATTTGAACATTGAGCATCAAGATCTATAAGGATAGATCAAAACGCTTAATGGTACTTTCAAATGAGCACATACCTTGACATGATCTTGAAGGTGTTCAAGATGGATCAGTCAAAGAAGGAGTTCTTGCCTGAGTTATAAGGTATGAAGTTAAGACTTAAAGCTCGACCACGGCAGAATAGAGAGAAAAGACGAAGGTCGTCCCCTATGCTTAAGACGTAGGCTCTACAGTATGCTATGTTGTGTACCGCACCTGAAGTGTGCCTTGCCATGAGTCAGTCAAGGGGTACAAGAGTGATCCATGAATGGATCACAGGACAGCGGTCAAAGTTATCCTTAGTAACTAGTGGACTAAGGAAGTTTCTCGGTTATGGAGGTGGTAAAAGAGTTCGTCATAAAGGGTTACGTCGATGCAAGCTTAACACCTATCCGGATAGCTCTGAGTAGAGATACCGGATGCATATAATGGAGCAACAATTTAGAATAGCTCCATGCAGAACAGTTATTTGGATTAGCTCCAAATGGAACGTGGTAGCTACATCTAGGAGATGACATAGAGATTTGTAAAGCACACACGGATCTGAAAGGTTCAGACCCGTTGACTAAAACCTCTCTCACAAGCAACATGATCAAACCTAAAACTCATTGAGTGTTAATCACATAGTGATGTGAACTAGACTACTGACTCTAGTAAACTCTTGGGTGTTAGTCACATGGCGATGTGACCTGTGAGTGTTAATCACATGGCGATGTGAACTAGATTATTGACTCTAGTGCAAGTGGGAGACTGTTGGAAATATGCCCTAGAGGCAATAATAAATTGGTTATTATTATATTTCCTTGTTCATGATAATCGTTTATTATCCATGCTATAATTGTATTGATAGGAAACTCAGATACATGTGTGGATACATAGACAACACCATGTCCCTAGTAAGCCTCTAGTTGACTAGCTCGTTGATCAATAGATGGTTATAGTTTCCTAACCATGGACATTGGATGTCGTTGATAACGGGATCACATCATTAGGAGAATGATGTGATGGACAAGACCTAATCCTAAGCCTAGCACAAAGATCGTATAGTTCGTATGCTAAAGCTTTTCTAATGTCAAGTATCATTTCCTTAGACCATGAGATTGTGCAACTCCCGGATACCGTAGGAGTGCTTTGGGTGTATCAAACGTCACAACGTAACTGGGTGACTATAAAGGTGCATTACAGGTATCTTCGAAAGTGTCTGTTGGGTTGGCACGAATCGAGACTGGGATTTGTCACTCCGTGTAAGCGGAGAGGTATCTCTGGGCCCACTCGGTAGGACATCATCATATGCGCAATGTGACCAAGGAGTTGATCATGGGATGATGTGTTATGGAATGAGTAAAGAGACTTGCCGGTAACGAGATTGAACAAGGTATCGGTATACCGACGATCGAATCTCGGGCAAGTAACATACCGATAGACAAAGGGAATTGTATACGGGATTGATTAAGTCCTTGACATCGTGGTTCATCCGATGAGATCATCGTGGAACATGTGGGAGCCATCATGGGTATCCAGATCCCGCTATTGGTTATTGACCGGAGAGTCATCTCGGTCATGTATGCATGTCTCTCGAACCCGTAGGGTCTACACACTTAAGGTTCGGTGACGCTAGGGTTGTAGAGATATTAGTATGCGGTAACCCGAAAGTTGTTCGGAGTCCCGGATGAGATCCCGGACGTCACGAGGAGTTCCGGAATGGTCCGGAGGTAAAGAATTATATATAGGAAGTCCTGTTTCGGCCATCGGGACAAGTTTCGGGGTCATCGGTATTGTACCGGGACCACCGGAACGGTCCCGGGGGTCCACCGGGTGGGGCCACCTGCCCCGGGGGGCCACATGGGCTGTAGGGGGTGTGCCTTGGCCTATATGGGCCAAGGGCACCAGCCCCAAGAGGCCCATGCGCCAAGAGAGAGGAAAAAGGGGAGAGTCCTAAAAGGGGAAGGCACCTCCGAGGTGCCTTGGGGAGGATGGACTCCTCCCCACCCTTGGCCGCACCCTTCCTTGGAGGAAGGGGCAAGGGCTGCGCCTCCCCCTCTCCCTTGGCCCTATATATAGTGGGGAAAAAGGAGGAGCAAACCAATCTAAGGCCTGGCGCCTCCCTCTCCCTCCCGTGACACATCTCCCTCCTCCCGCAGCGCTTAGCGAAGTCCTGTTGGAATCCCGCTACTTCCACCACGCCGTCGTGCTGCTGGATCTCCATCAACCTCTCCCTCCTCCTTGCTGGATCAAGGCATGGGAGACGCCACCGGGCTGTACGTGTGTTGAACACGGAGGTGCCGTGCGTTCGGCACTTGATCATCGGTGATTTGAATCACGACGAGTACGACTCCATCAACCCCGTTCACTTGAATGCTTCCGCTTAGCGATATACAAAGGTATGTAGATGCACTCCCCTTCCCCTCGTTGCTAGTCTCTCCATAGATAGATCTTGGTGACACGTAGGAAAATTTTGAATTTCTGCTACGTTCCCCAACAGTCCCTTCCCCTTTGTCCCTGGCAACTGAGGTCAGAACCTTGGTACCGCTCTCTGTGTTTAACATAAGAGAGCCTGGATGCGAAGAAACATCCCCAAGCTTGTCATGAGCAGGGGAGGAACGCACACACGCACCCAAGGAGCTCTCAGCTAGCTCAGCTAGAGGGACAGTGTTATTCGACTCCTCTTAGGGAAGGTGGCGTTGCGGGCTGTAAAAGCAAATAATGCGTCAAAATTAGGAGCACACCCATTAAAACTTATTATGTGCAGATGTATCAAACTAGGTACCTTCTTGGATGTGACTTCTTCCTTCGTGGTGGGGGAAGCACATCCTCGGAGGAGCCGGAGCGCGCGACCTCAGCAGGGGTCGAGGATTGGCTTGGCTGGGCAGTAGAGGCTTTCTAAAGCCTTTTGCGGAACCAAGGAGGGTCATCCTCCTCGATGTCTTCGGACTCTACCCTCCTCCTCTTAGGGGAGGATTCCACTTCCTCGTCCTCCTCCTTCTTCTCTTCCTCCTCCTCATGGATGGAGGAACCCTGGGCATTTTCTGACCTTGGTGTCTGAGGGAGCTCCTCGGATGCGTAGGCCCTCCTTCTTATTCGGCTCACCCTTCTCTTTGGTTGGGACCACATATGGCTCCTCGGCTAGGAGCGCTATGAGATTGGGGGTCCTGGCTCCTTCGTGTAGCGGTGCGGGAGACCTCATCTTCCAGGCCTTGTTGCACCAGGTCTGATAATGGAATGTTAAGCCAATTAATTTATTAAAAACTGAAAAATATTGAAAGGGCAATAATACAAGTAAGACTGCTCATACCTCAGATGGACAATCACTACTGCAGGATGCTGCTAACGCGACACTATGATCAGAGACCCTTCGAGAAACTGTGTGCGATGCAATAATCGCAAACGGTGGTGTATGACAACCGTCATAAAAGGTGCAAAACGTTTTCGATGGAGGATGCATCAGACACGGTTCAGATTTTAGTTGCGTGTGCGATGAAGGGCATACGGTTCAGTTCAATTAACTGTTTGCGATGAGGAGGAATAAAAGAAACAGGCAGCCAGATGAAGGCGTGTGCGATACACAACATATGGTTCACTCGGATGAACTGTTTGTGATTAGGCAACACAAAAGAAACGGACAGCCAGATCAAGGTGTGTGCGATATACGGCACGCGGTTCACTCGGATGAACTGTTTGCGTTGACACAAGAGAACAGAATGGTTCAACTTAACAAGACATGTGTGTTGTGTGATGCGATTGCATATGAGACAACGACATATATATATATACACACACACTTATAAGGACATGCTTGCATAACCAAATTAAACATCCACTTACATAGGTGGCTACTACAACCATGGCATTTGCACACACCAAAGTAAACTATTACATGCATAATTACATAGGTGGCTACTACACACATGACATTTCCACACACCAAAAATAAAGTAAACTACATATTACATGCATGATTAACTAGCATAAACGATCATCTAATCATCATCTACTTCTTGTGACGCTTGCTCTGCTTGTGGCTCGATCCGGGCTCGTCGATTTTGGTAACGAGGCACTTCCTCATGTCAACGATCCGCCTGTGCATCTTGTAGCAAGTGTACACGCTCTTGGCTGCGAACCTGAGGTGAGGTTCATCCAGTTGCCGCATCTAGGCCCCGTGCCAGGATACAGGACTTGTTCTCTGGGCATCCTGCTTCATCTTTTGGTAGTATGGGTCGATGATGGCCGAGGCGAGTTCGACTAGGGAGTCCTTCTTTGTGCTGCCCCAGACCCTATAGTGGTCACGGATTTTGACAAGGTTTTTGCAGGCCAAGCCCGTAACACTGAGCGCTTTTACATCGTTGGTGGTATCCACCGTGATGAACTTGTAGTCAGTGTTGTTGACAAACCTGTTGAAACGGTCGCAAGGATCTGTGGCCATGCAGTAGTGGTAGATGAGGACATGATGGTGCACGCACAACTGGGCAATGGCAACCTTCCGATCTATGCCGGGACGACCGGCGGTGTACTGGAGGTTGATGCCAACCACCTTGTACTTGTCTCCAGCAAGCAACTGCTCAACGCTGTTGATGTAGTCGTCCACCACGGCTGGGTCGATGGTGTACACCACCGAGAGATTCGTCTCCCTCGCATGGGTCTCCACTCTATGCTTGTCGAACTCCATTGGAGCGCCGTCGGACATCCCCTCTCTATGTGTCATCGTCGGTATGCTTGTTATGTTGTGGGGCGTGATCGAAAGGTTGAAGAGACTAAGGTTATAATGGCTGCAGGAATTAAAGGGGAAGCCGGACGGCTAGGAATATCGGCAAGCCCTGATGGTAGTTCTAATTTGCAAGGCGTAACTCCAACGTGCCGCACGTAACTGCATCACATGACAACGCGCGTGGCGCAACCGCATGCATATGGGGCCCTCGACGTGATCGTTCGCACGCCCAACCGCTGGCAGAGCGCGCGCGGAGGGACGTGAGCAGAGCGCTCCACAAAGCGCTCCGCATATAGCAGTTGAACACGCAAGGAAAAGCTGTCCACAAGCCGAGCACGCCGACGGACGCAAGCAGAGCGCGCCACGGTGCCTAATGGTGGGATAGACCTTCATTCAAGCCAATCAAAATAAGACTGGAACGGACATGTCTATATTGAGCAAAGGGATCGCACATGTCTGTGTTGACTGGAACGAGAATGCAATAGCAAAATAAGAATTAAGTCCACGATGATGCGATCATAGCGAGAATAAAGATGCATCCTTCAACGTACGACCTCCATCTCCTCAACTCAGTGCGCCGGTCGGGCTGCCGACCGGCGGCTAAGGAGCGGCGGCTTTTGTGGCGAGGTCAAGGTTCTTCTCAACAAAGGCATCCAAGGCTTCCATCCTGCTGAAGAAGGCCAACTTCATAGCGTCCTCACTAGCCTTGTAGATACCTATGTACACGATTCGCTCATACACATGGATGTGTAGGTCGACGGTTCCTTGCAGGGCGAGGTGCCTCGCGGCGAGCGCGACCTCCAGGTGAACATTCTTCATGGCGTCGGTGGGCAGTCGTAGGGCCACCAGTGATTGAAAGAGGTTCCGACCATGGAGGCCGATTAGGGTGGCAGGCAATGAGGAGCCCAGGTGCGTGGGCTGGAGGAGTACGGCGATGTCATCCGCGAGCTTCTTGACAACGGCGAACCTGTTGGTGGTGCGAAGGATCATCTAGTCCAACTGAGAGTCGTAGCTGGCGTCGACGGCGACCATCCACCAGTTGGTGCCAACACTGTATGGAGACGATCCATGGTGCCATGCCGCAGGCCGGCGTCGTGGACCATCTGGCACAACCACTGGCTGCTCGGGCGCATCGCCTCCATGTGTCTAGAGTGGGCACTTTTGTGCTTATTAGTGTAGGTGCTTAGGCAAATGCTTAGGTGTGTACGATGTGGTAGATGCATTGGAATGGAGGGGCACCTTTATATGAGTGCAAACTGCGTTGCATTCACATCGTGCTGCCTCTCTTTTCCTGGTCCTCCCATTACTTCCCTCATGCATTCACACGATGCTAATTGAAGGAGGATGTATCATTGGCCATTCAACATTTCGGGAACAGCTACCCTCTCCCTCGTTTGCATTCAAGCCATATCGGGAACTGCGCCGGCCGCTGTCAAATCGAATAGTACTGAACCACCCGCTGCACGCCTGGCTGAACACGCCTCCTTGCCTCCATCTATGCATAATTACTGAATTTTAGTTGCAAAAATTAGATACTGCCAGTGATTTTTAGCTTCATATTTTAACAAATCACAGTGTTACAAGGTTTGCAAATGGCAATGTTACTAGATGAACAAATGTCAATCTTTCTAGTTTGACAAATGGCAACATACCCAATATGACATATGCAAATCGCACCAAATTGTTTGTAAGTGGTTCACATGGGTCATCCAAAAGAACCGTTAGTGTTCGAGAGATGCACAAATCCTGCTCTCACTTTGCATACGAGTGTTCTATCTGAAACCATCATGATTGTTGTGAGAAGCTCTGGATTGTGAGAAGCATATACCCAAACCTGCCCCAAACGGGACACAATTTTTACCACGACATGTTGATGCTGCTCCATGATAGCATGCCAAGTTTCATGAATTTCAGACGATTTTTGGATTTACTAGAACTTAAAAACCAAGCATCTCAATGTTTGCGGCCGAGTGACGGTGGCCGGGTGTTTGACATTCATTCCCATTTCTTGCATGGGACCTAAGCATGCACCCAAGGACAAAAGTTTTGATTTTCAACCAATTTATATGCACCGAAGTATGTGCGTGTAGTTCAAATTTGAATTATGCACATAAATGCATTGAAAACTCACTTGATGCATAAACATGTCCAAACGAACCCCGAAAAATCACAAAAATAACACAACACTCCTGTTGTTCTATGTTGACACGAGAATTTTTTTGAAAGCAATAAGAGGCAATGGATATTGTTTCGTCCCCAAAGGTGGGGCGTTCCCTATCGAAACCATCATGCTTGTTGTGAGAAGCTCTGGTTTGTGAGAAGCGTATACCCAAACCTGCCCCAAATGGGACAAAAATTTACCACGGCATGTTGATGCCGCTCCATGATAGCATGCCAAGTTTCATGAATTTCAGACGAGTTTTGGATTTACTAGAATTTAAAAACCATGCATCTCAATGTTTTGCTGGCAATCAACGGTGCCTGGTGTTTGAAATTCATTCCCATTTCTTGCATGGGACCTAAGCATGCACCCAAGGATAGAGATTTGATTTTTCAACCAATTTATATGCACCGGAGCATGTGCATGTAGTTCAAATTTGAATTATGCACATAAATGCATTTAAAACTCACTTAATGCATTAAAATGTCCAAACGAACCATGAATAATTCCAATTCTTTTATGACACACATATAGTTGCATGATCACTGCAGATAAAAGGTCTAGCCATTCCGTCCATGGCCGCTGTGACCCCATTATGTAATTCAAATCAAGACAAAAAATCAAGTAGATCCCACACAATTTATTATAACCAACCGTGTGAGATGCAGCACAAAATATCTTTGGACCGTGTCTGAATAAGGGACTGTGTCTGATGACACTTTGTGTGCCAGTTTTTTGGCTGGAGCGATTCCAAATTTTCGGCTGCCGCGGAAATATCTACCTCCCCGCCCCCTCCCCCTTACCAAAAGCCAAATTTCCCCTGTTTCCGCTTTCTTTTCCAAGTTAAAACCTTCACTCCTTGCTTGCAGCGCCACCGCCTCCTTGCCGGCGACCCTCCGTCATGCTGCTCGGCCTCGCCTATGTAGGCAGGTAATCCACACCCGACCCCCATCCTCCTCCTCCTTCCACATCCCACATGCCCCGACCGCCGGTGCGAGCACGACACCTTCCACCCAAATCCCCAACCCCTCCACCAAATAAGCGCCAGCATAAGCCATGGTGCACGCAGTATAGCCAAGACCTCAAGGAGCATTTGGCAGCGGAGAAGAAAATCGTGGTCGCACGCGCGGATGAGGTCGCGATGGCAGCTATTCGTGCCGACCCCCGGATCTTGGAGGATCACCTCGTCGTCAAGGACACCATTGATGCCTCGCGCGCCGACGCCGCGACGCGGCTGGCTGCTTTAAATGATAGTTCGTGGCGTTTTCTTGAGGCCACCATCGGTGCCTTCGACGAAGACTACAAGGTGTTTTCTCAGCGTGCACGTGCTTACCTCATCTCAAGAGCCAGCGGGTTGGTGCTCGGAGCGGCTCTGGCAACTCACCACTACAACGGGGAACCCACGATGCGGAGGCCTCTCCCTCTTCCATGTCCAAGGAGCCAATCGTCATCGATATCTCCGATAATGAGGAGTAGCTTGTCTTATTAGCTCACTATAAGGACCCATGTTCAGTTTGCTAGCTACTGCCTTTCCTTAACAAATTCTAGTGAATTGTGCTATCTGCTTTTACCATGCAATCTTCTGCTATAGTGTATATGTTCTATATGTCGTGCAATGTGGTGTTTAATTAACTTCTTGGTTCAATTTTGCAAATGCGATGTTCAATTCTTCAGGGTACAATATTTCCAAGTTGTTAAGCATGCTTGGTTTGGTTAACTCTCTGATCTTCTATTAGGAGTATGTTATATTGTTCAATTGGTGTTTAGTTAACTGCTTGGTTCATTTGTTGTGGATTGGTTCACTTGTTGTGGTGTTTAGTTAACTGCTTGGTTCAATTCTGCAATGCGATGTTCAATTGTTGTGGCTGCATTCTGTTATTGTATACCATGTGAGGAATAAATCGAATTTCGCTGTACTAAATACATGAGAAACAAATACAATTGCTATATTTCCAAGTTGTTAAGCATGCTTGGTTTGGTTAACTGTCTGATCTTCTCTTAGGAGTATCGTTATATTGTGCAATGTGGTGCTTAGTTAACGTTTGGTTCATTTGTTGTGGTGTTTAGTTAACTGCTTAGTTCAATTCTGCAATGCAATGTTCAATTGTTGTGGCTGCATTCTGTTATTGTATACCATGTGAGGAATAAATCAAATTTGGCTGTACTAAATACATGAGAAACAAATACAATTGTTACATTTCCAAGTTGTTAAGGATGCTTGGTTTGGTTAACTAGCTGATCTTCTATTAGGAGTATGTTATATTGTGCAATGTGGTGCTCAGTTAACGTTTGGTTCATTTGTTGTGGTGTTTAGTTAACTGCTTGGTTCAATTCTGCAATGCGATGTTCAATTATTGTGGATGCATTCTGTTATTGTATACCATGTGAGGAATAAATCGAATTTGGCTGCTCTTAATACATGAGAAACATATACAAGTGCTATATTTCCTAGTTCTTAATCATGCTTGGTTTGGATAAATTGAGTTTCCCATGTGGCTTGAATTAATCTGATGAATCTGCAATGTGCTTATTTTTCATCAACATATTTTACTGATAGCATGCGAACCCTTACTTAACCTGATGACTAACTACCTTATATGTGTTGCAGGGAAACAATGGGAATCACTGAGGTTTACAAGATGGTACTAACTATTATACCTTGCCTTTTTTATTCCTTTGCCCCGTTTCCAAAATAGAGAAGATATCTATGCACATCCTTGTTTTCAGTGTTCACTGATGATTACCTCTCAAACCACTTATGTGGTCAGGAGGCAAGGAAAGTTTTCATACAACACCCACGGTTCAATATTGAAGTGTTCCTGAAGAGGTCGAAGGATGGACGGTTAATCATCCACAGGCACTGGCCTAAAGTTGCAAAGACCTTCAACATGAATGAAGGCTCAATATTCACCTTCCGCTTCAGCAGTTTTCTAGATGAGATGCATCTCTCTATGTACCGTCTATGATGATAATTTCGAAAGGTTCTAGATGTTGCATGTGAAACTTGCTGCTGGTGCAATTGTGTAATGGGGTAGCTGAGTGCTGAAGCTATATCATGTTGTACTCTGATGTATTTCAATTATGAAATCCTGCTTCCTTAATATGGAAATGGAATATATTATGTGCTTAATATGATCGTTAATTAGATTAGTAAATGGATTATTAATAATAGGGTAATTAGCCCACGAATTGGCCAATTATCTTGCTAATTGGGTTTTCCTATTGCAAACAGTTAATGA
Organism: Triticum urartu; assembly: GCF_056163025.1. Taxonomy (NCBI): domain Eukaryota; kingdom Viridiplantae; phylum Streptophyta; class Magnoliopsida; order Poales; family Poaceae; genus Triticum; species Triticum urartu. The sequence continues at coordinate 364,208,840 of NC_141874.1, read as the reverse complement.
GAAAACACCGTGGGTGATGACCTCAGGCAAAGCACACAGTTTATAGGAATAAACCGTGTTGGATCAATGAACAATCACACACGACATTGTTTTTAAAACTATTTGCATTACGCCACCTTGCGCAAACGTTTTCCTTGTAGCGACTGTGTGGGATGTATATACAAACGGAAACGTTTAGCGGGGACTAACTGTGTGGGATGTACTTGTGACCGAAAACAATTTTGCCGTATAATTGTATTTTTTAGCACTACCATACGTATTTCCGTATTTGAGCGCTCACCGGTCGCACACGACCGTATAATTATAGTTTTAGCACTACTGTACGTATTTCCGTATTTGAGCGCTCGTCGGTTGCACACAACCTCATTTTGCCGAGCGTGTGTGCCAGGAGGGCATATCCCCAACGGTTTCTGGGTCGTGTGGGAAGGACCCCCCTATCGCCCACACTCACTTGGCGATGGTTCCGAATGCCATCGCAGAAAGGGGTTAAAAACCGTTTGTTTAGGACCGACGCGTACCAGTGCATTATCGGCATCGTAACCACGGTCTTCCCCTTCTTCAGGGAACTCGTTCTCGAACGGCTTGAAGAGCGACATCCACATCCCTTCGAGGATGCCGCGGAAGAAGTTGCGCACGGTCACCTCACGCTTGGGCTTGTACCGCCACATTGGGTTGGCCCTGAGTTGAAGAGGTAGGATGTGGTGGTAGAGCATAACATGGACTACATCCACTAGCTTGATGTCTTGGTCGACCACCGCCTTGAGCCTCTTCTAGAGCATGTTTACCTCCTCAGGATTTCCCCAACCGAGGCCCTTCTTCGTCCAGGAGACAAGCCTCTTCGGGGGCTCGACCATGAAGGCATGGATCTCTGTTTGGCCTTTGGTGGGCAAATTGGTGATATTGAACCATTCCTACTACCACACCTTGATTTTATCCACAAATGTTCCCTTTGGCCAGAGCACCCTTGGGAGTTTGCTTATCATGGCCCTGCCACATTCAGGAGTTGGGCACCTCTACTCTTCGGCTTGACGCTGGAGATTTTTAACCACAAGCCAAAGTGTGGCTCAACACAAAGGAGCGCCTCACACATGGTAATGAAGGTGGCTATATGGAGGATTGAGTTCGGGGCTAGGTGGTGGAAGGCTAACCCATAAAAGAATAGAAACCCCCTCACAAAAGTATGGAAGGGAAATCCCAGACCTCGGATGAGGTCAGGAACGAAGGCCACCCTCTCCCCTTCTTTGTGAGTAGGGATGGTGAGACCGGGCTCCGGAGTGTGGCACTTGATGGCTACAGGTATGTATCCCACAGACCAGAGCTCCTCGATGGTGCTCATTGTCACATGGGAAGACACCCACTTCTCCTTCAACTCGTCGTCGGATGCCACGGCGGCGGCTTCTTTTCCCCTGTTGCCCATCCCTGGTGGGGGATGTGGGAGCATGTTTGAATCTCATAGATGGATCTGGGGGTGCTGGAGCTCTGGAAGCTTTTGGCAATGGAGCAGGAGATGGAAATGTGGGGTAAAAATGATTTACTACACTTTGCTTTTATAGGTCAGTAAAAGACCGCCCCTTATTGGGTCATGTTAATCGCCAATTTCCAACCATTCGTTATGTTATACGCGCATCGATTAAATTGATTTGTTGATGATATCCCTTAAAATTTGGGGCACGATATCGGTATTGAAGAGACATGCTAATGAAGGGCGGCCTCAGGACATGGAATTTTTTTGTGATAACTGACTCCATCCCATGATAGGTGCTGATGGTTCGATAAAAGTTGTCACTGGTTTGAACCCACTCCCTTGTCATGCCTGCATGGCAAGTCTTCGGGACTAAGTTAACTCAAGACCTTGGACACGGGTAAAATGCCTTTGTAAAAGGGCCCTATACTCTCCCATCTGAGCATAGGATTTTTAAAAACATATGGTCAGCAAAGTCTACTGTAAAAGCAGGCCCAATAAGTTATTAAAGACTTCTGATTCGAACACGAGCTAATAAAGAAGGAACTCGCCTGCCAAGACAAAGAAATTAGTACGAGGATAAATCTACAGTACTCGGCTTCGAAGAGCAGTTCAGGGGCTACCGACGATGTCCTAGACTAAGGGCTACTAACCTATACGGTCCACGGTCCATGGACCGGGCTTAGGGCCCGCCGATCACTAGAATAAAGGACCGCCAAAGCTATGAACCTTGGTGTAATCACGATGGAAACCTCCGACGACTTGACATGTACTTCAAGTATTGCTCTATAACTGTCATGTTGGCAACCGGCCATATGTGTAACCTAGGTACCCCCGGTGCATATGTAAGTCGAGGCATGGCTACTACCTCAAACGAAGATACTTTGTATACTCAGGTACCAAGGAACCAGCCATGGAGAAGCTAAGGAGCAAGGCTGAATGATAGACGGAGAAGAACGCAAAGACGGAGAAGAACGCAAAGACGGAGAAGAAAAGGAGCAAGACAGAGCTTGCCCAGATGATCCGGACCCGTCGACCAGATGATCCGGACCCTGGCCCGGACGATCTGGGTAACATGTCCAGTGTTGGAAATATGACCTAGAGGCAATAATAAATTGTTTATGATCATATTTACCCTTCATGATAAATGTTTATTATTCATGCTAGAATTGTATTGACCGGAAACTTAAATACATGTGTGAATACATAAACTACACCATGTCCCTAGTAAGCCTCTACTAGACTAGCTCGTTGATCAAAGATGGTTAAGGTTTCCTAACCACAGACATGAGTTGTCATTTCATAACGGGATCACATCATTAGGAGAATGATGTGATGGACAAACCTAGCCATAAGCTTAGCAACATATCGTATCGCTTAGTTATTTGCTAGTGCTTTCTTCATATCAAGTATCTATTCCTAAGACCATGAGATCAGGGGCGGAGCTCTCTAGGGGCAGACCTGGGCCATGGCCTGCCAAAGAATTTGACAAAATTAAAAATTACTACTAGTCATCTTAGCCCATCCCACTAAGCCCACACACGCACAAGCATTCCCCATCGGCCATGCTCATCTCACACACGCTGCACGCACAGCCGCACAGGCATGGCTTCCCCAATTCCCCATCCTCTCACTCTCAGACTCATGTAGCCGCGCCGCCGCCACCGACCGCCGTGGACAGGGACCACAGTCCACCGAAGCGTGCTATCCGCCATCACAGGGAGCAACCGTTGCGGCAACACCCGTCGGGATCTCGCACTGGCCTCGCCCCTGCCCTGCTCCCTCCCGCTAGGATCCAGTGCGTCCTGCGCAGGTCGTGCGTGTTGCCGGCCATCCATTCCCGTGGTTCTCTCCTCCAACTCCAAGTCTCCATGATCTGAGCGAGCCCCTGCCCCTTCTGTATTCTGTCACTAGCGCCCCCATGACTTAGCCCCCTGCAGCGCACGCACACTTCACAGGGAAGAATCTCCCCCAAAATTCTCAATTTGATAAGAAATAGCCTGATTTTCTTCAGTTCCATACACCCAATGATCAGTCCTGCTCGTGATAAATAATAGCTTGATGATCTGTCCTTATGCAAATTCCAACATAGGGCGTCATGGGCAAGGAAAATCAATGTCGGAGAAGAATTGAGTTAGCTTTTAAAAGGAAAAGAGATGACATAACTGAAGTTGAGGAAGACCATGTATTGCACATGCTTGAATTTTTACAACAACAGCCTGAACCACAACATAATCATGACGGAGGAGTTCAAACAAATAAAGCTACTACATTTCGAGGTATCGAGTTCTTGCAACGAGACCCAGGATTGCACCCTCAAATTTGGCAATATCCACCAGACCAGAGAGATGTCGTGAGAAGAGAATATTTGATGTTAGGTCCTATGCAACCCCGCCTAGAGAACTATAAACCTTCAGGTGAACCAGGGCATCAGCACCGCTTCCAGTATAGTTGGTTTGGTGATTTTCCATCATGGCTAGAATACTCAGAGAATAAAAGTTGTGCCTATTGTCTGTATTGCTTTGTCTCAAGTAACAAAGAGAATACACGAGGTGGCTCTCATGTCTTCATGGTACATGGATTTGACAGTTGGAGGAGAGTTTGTGGGAAACATTGTGCATCCTTGACACACATAGAGGGTGGATTCTGGAGAACCACAACCACGAAGATGTCATTGCAGATTTCATAAGAAAGAAGGATCAGAGAGTTGATTTCTAGTATGTGAGTAAGTCCATGTCTAATATCTAACAATTTTGCATTAGCTAACCTAATATTACTGGCTTCATGGTTGAACTATACTTTGGTACATATTATATATATATATATATAATAGATCTGCTAGCTGGATCTTGTAACATGTCCTTATGATTCATATTTTGAAAGAAAAATTGTGCTCTTCTTTAGTCTGGCCCGCCCAGCTTTTTCTTTCGAGCTCCGCCACTGCATGAGATCATGCAACTCCCGGATACCGGATGAATACCTTATGTGCTATCAAACATCACTTCATAACTGGGTGATCATAAAGATGCTCTATAGGTATCTCCAAAGGTGTTTGTTGGGTTGGCATGGATCGAGACAAGCATTTGTCACTCTGTATGACGGAGATATATCTCTGGGCCCTCTCGGTAATACAACATCATAAAGAGCTTGCAAGCAATATGGCTAATGAGTTAGTCATGGGATCTTGTACTATGGAACGAGTAAAGAGACTTGCGAGTAACGAGATTGAACTAGGTATGGAGATACCGAGATCGAATCTCGGGCAAGTAACATATCACCAAACAAAGGGAATTGTATATAGGATTAACAGAATCCTTGACATTGTGGTTCAACCGATAAAGATCTTCATGGAATATGTGGGAACTAATATGGGCATCCAGGTCCTGCTATTAGTTATTGACCACGGAGGAGTCTCGGTCATGTCTACATAATTCTCGAACCCGTAGGGTCTCACGCTTAACGTTTGGTAGCTAGGGTATGATACGTCCATTTTGCATCATGTTTACCTACTGTTATTTATAATGTTTTTATGCATAATAATGTTTTTTGGAGTAATTCTAATGTCTTTTCTCTCATAATATGCAAGGTACACACCAAGAGGGAGAATTCTGGCAGCTGGAAATCTAGGCGTGAAAAAGCTACGTCGGGCTACCTATTCTGCACAACTCCAAATAAGCTAAAACTTCATGAGGAGTTTTTACGGAATAAATAAGAAATACTAGAGCAAATTACCACCGAAGGGGGGCCACCTGGTGAGCACAAGATACCAGGGTGCGCCTGCCCCCTCCCCCCAGGCGGGCCCTGGTGGGTTGTGCTCGGCCCAGCCTACCTTCGGTGTCCATCTTCTGGTATATAAGTCATTTTAACCTAGAAAAAATAAGGAGAGGACTTTTGGGTCGGAGCACCGCTGTCTCGAGGCGGAACTTGCGCAGGAGCACTTTTGCCCTCCGCGGAGCGATTCCATCGGGGGAACTTCCCTCTCGAAGGGGGAAATCATCATCATCATCACCAACAAATCTCCCATCTTGGGAAGGGAAATCTCCATAAACATCTTCAACTGCACCATCTCCTATCAAACCCTAGTTCATCTCTTGTGTTCAATTTGTGTACCAGAACTATAGATTGGTGCTTGTGGGTGACTAGTAGTGTTGATTAAATCTTGTAGTTGATTACTATATGGTTTATTTGGTGGAAGATTCTATGTTTAGATCCAATATGCTATTTAGTACCCCTGTTATCTAGAGCATGATTATCATTTGGGAGTAGTTACTTTTGTTCTTGAGGTCACGGGATAAATCTTGTTGCGAGTAATCATGTGAACTTGATATGTGTTCGATATTTTGATAGTATGAATGTTGTGATTCCCTTAGTGGTGTCAAGTGAACGTCGACTACATGACACTTCACCATATTTTGGCCTAAGGGAATGCATTGTGGAGTAGTAATTAGATGATGGGTTGCGAGAGTGACATAAGCTTAAACCCTAATTTATGCGCTATTCCGTAAGGGACCGATTGGATCCAAAAGTTTAATGCTATGGTTAGAAGTTATTCTTAATACTTTTCTCGTAGTTGCAGATGCTTGCAAGGGGGTTAATCATAAGTAGGAGGTTTTGTTCATGTAAGAACAACACCTAAGCACCGGTCCACCCACATATCAAATTATCAAAGTAGCGAACACGAATCGAATCAACATGATGAAAGTGACTAAATGAAATTCATGTGTACCCTCAAGAACGCTTTTCTTAATATAAGAGACGTTTTGGCATGTCCTTTGCCTCAAAAGGATTGGGCTACCTTGCTGCATTTATGTTACTATTACCGTTACTTGCTCGTTGATATGTCTCCAACGTATCTATAATTTTTGATTGTTCCATGCTATTATATTATTGTTTTGGATGTTTTATAGGCATTAATATGATATTTTATATGATTTTTGGGACTAATCTATTAACCTAGAGACCAGTGCGAGTTCCTGTTTTTTCCTTGTTTTAGAGTTTCACAGAAAAGGAATACCAAACAGAGTCCAAAAGGAATGAAACTTTCGCGATGATTTTTCTTGGACAAGAAGACATCCAGAGGGCTTGGAGTGCACGCCAGGAAAGCCATGAGGCGACCACAAGGTCGAGAGGCGCGCCCCCACCCTTATGGGCCCCTCGTAACTCCACCGACCTATTTCTTCCACCTATATATTCTCAAATATCCCAGAACCTTCTAGGAGAGCCACGAAACCACTTCTCCACCGCCGCAACCTTCTGTACCCGGTGAGATCCCATCTAGGGGCCTTTTCCGGCGTCCTGCCGGAGGGGGATTCGATCACGGAGGACTTCTACATCAACACCATTGCCTCTCCGATGAAGCATGAGTAGTTTACCACAGACCTATGGGTCCATAGCTAGTAGCTAGATGGCTTCTTCTCTCTCTTTGATTCTCAATACGAAGTTCTCCTCGATGTTCTTGGAGATCTATTCGATGTAATACTCTTTTGCGGCGTGTTTGTCAAGATCCGATGAATTGTGGATTTATGGTCAGCTTATCTATGAATATTATTTGAATCTCCTCTGAATTCTTATATGCATGATTTGATGTCTTTGCAAGTCTGTTCAAACTATCGATTTGGTTTGGCCAACTAGATTGGTTTTTCTTGCAATGGGAGAAGTGCTTAGCTTTGGGTTCAATATTGTGGTCCTCGATCCTAGTGACAGAAGGGGAACCGACACGTATTGTATTGTTGCCATCAAGGATAACAAGATGGGGTTTTCATCATATTGCTTGAGTTTAACCCGCTACATCATGTCATCTTTCTTAATGCGTTACTCTGTTCTTATGAACGTAATACTCTAGATGTAGGCAGGAGTCAGTCGATGTGTGGAGTAATAGTAGTAGATGCAGGCAGGAGTCGGTCTACTTGATACGGATGTGATGCCTATATTCATGATCATTGCCTTAGATATCGTCATAACTTTGCGCTTTTCTATCAATTGCTCGGCAGTAATTTGTTCACCCACCGTAATATTTTCTATCTTGAGAGAAGCCTCTAGTGAAACCTATGCCCCCGGGTCTATTTTCCATCATATAAGTTTCCGATCTACAATTTTAGTTTCCTATTTACTTTCTTTGCAATCTTTTACTTTCTGTTCCATAACCAAAAATACCAAAAATATTACTTTACCATTTATCCATCTATATCAGATCTCACTTTGCCAATAACTGTGAAGGGATTGACAACCCCTTTATTGCGTTGGGTGCAAGTTGGTGTTTGTTTGTGTAGGTATTCGGCGGCTTGTGCGTTGTTTCCTACTGGATTGATACCTTGGTTCTCAAAAGCTGAGGGAAATACTTACTCTACTTTGCTGCATCACCCTTTCCTTTTCAAGGGAAAAACCAACGCAAGCTCAAGAGGTAGCAGGATGAATCTCTAGCACCGTTGCCGGGGAGATCTACGCCAAGCCGACACATACCAAGTACCCATCATAAATGCTCATCCCTCGCATTACATTATTTTCCATTCGCCTCTTCCTCTCCCCCGCTTCTAAAATGATTTTCAAAAAGATTCGCCTTTTCTTTGCACCTCTTCCACTCGTCTTCTTAGCTTGCTCCTTTACTCGTTTGCCAGTTGCCACCATGTCTAAAACTGGGGAGGTTATCGTTGAAAATCATGAGGAAAAACCACAATCTTGTTCTTCGGATCATGCTAAAAATCTGCCTAATTACAAAACGAAAATATTTTGTGTGGGGGATGGTAATGTTACCGGGAAGAGTGTTATCCATCAATTCTTTGATTGTACGGGATCCATGCCTATTAATAAAAGATCTATTCTTCTCAAGACAAATTGTTATGAAGATGCTATTGTTATGCTTGTTGAGAAATTAGAAAGAAAATTTGTGCATCTTCATCCTACCTTGCAAAAAGTGTTTTATGAACTTCCTAATATTAATCATCCTATAGCTAAAAACATTGCCACTATTATCCTTATGCATGAATTCGATTTTATAATACAAGAAGATAGGGATATTTTTGCTTTCTATAAAATGGATGTTGAACACCCTCCAATTATAGATATCCTTCATGACAAAGAAACTATGTGTAGTTTGGAATCTGGGTATTATCAATCTTATAGTGAAAATCTTAGGAGAAGAGTTCATCATTCAGAGATCTCTCAATATTTGTATTTTGAAACTTTTGAGGAGCTTGATTGGATAACTAGGGGAATTTATGTAGGATTTAATAGAGATTGGTTTAATAAAATGATGAAGGAACCTTTTAAAAACGAGCTTCACATCTTATATGATGATATATACGGTGATGATCCTAACTATGGGTTTATGAATGTTAAAATTACCAATCGAAGTCCTTTCCATGATTTAAGTTCATCCACTAGGAGGGAAACAAAGGAAAGGATAGAATTTCTTAGACGGGGGTTGGAGGATTTGATGAGAAAAGAATTACATACTGAAGATGAGAACACTTAGATCTATTCGTGGTTTATGCCTAGCTAAGGGCGTTAAACAATAGCGCTTGTTGGGAGGCAACCCAACTTTATTTTTGTTTTTTCTTTTTAGGTCCAGTTTTGCAATAAATATTTCATCTGGCCTCTGGTTAGATGTGGTTTTGTGTTTTAGTTAGTGTTTGTGCCAAGTAAGACCTTTGGGATAGCTTGCAGTGATAGTTGATTTGATCTTGCTGAAAAACAGAAAATTTTGCGCTCAGGAAAACAATTATCATTTTTAGCAGGAGCCTAATAAAATACTTATTCTTTTTGCAGAAGATTAATAAACAAATTGCTTACGTCTTCCTAATTTTTCTGGATTTTTGGAGTTATAGAAGTATATGAAATATCCAGATTGCTACAGACTGTTCTGTTTTTCGCGTGTTGTTTCTTATTTTGATGAATCTATGGCTAGTTCCGGGGGGTATGAACCATGGAAAAGTTGGAATATAGTAGATATTACACCAACATAAATAAAGAATGATTCACAAAACTACCAAAAGTGGTGATTTATTTTCTTATACTAACGGAGCTTACGAGATTTTCTATTGAGTTTTGTGTTGCGAAGTTTTCAAGTTTTTGGGTAAGGATTTGATGGACTATGGAATAAGGAGTGGAAAGAGCCTAAGCTTGGGGGTTCCCAAGGCGCCCCAAGGTAATATTCAAGGACAACCAAGAGCTTAAGCTTGGGGATGCCCCGGAAGGCATCCCCTCTTTCGTCTTCATCTATCGGTAACTTTACTTGAGGCTATATTTTTATTCATCACATGATATGTGTTTTGCTTGGAGCGTCTTGTATGATTTGAGTCTTTGCTTTTTAAGTTTTCCACAATCATCCTTGATGTCCACAGCTTTTGAGAGAGACACGCATGAATCGTGATTTATTAGAATACTCTATGTGCTTCACTTATATCTTTTGAACTAGGCAATTTTGCTCTAGTGCTTCACTTATACCTTTTTAGAGCATGGTGGTGGTTTTATTTTATAGAAATTATTGAACTCTTGTACTTCACTTATATTATTTTGACAGTCTTTAAAAACAGAATGGTGATTTTCTTTGGTTATTAAACTAGTCCTAATATGATAGGCATCTGGGAGGGATATAATAAAAACTTTCATATAAAGTGCATTGAATACTATGAGAAGTTTGATTCCTTATGATTGTTTTGAGATATGAAGATGGTGATATTAGAGTCATGCTAGTAAGTAGTTGTGAATTTGAGAAATACTTGTGTTAAGGTTTGTGAGTCCAGTAGCATGCACTATGGCGAACTGTTATGTAACGAAGTTGAAGCATGAGATATTTTTTGATTGTCTTCCTTATGAGTGGCGGTCGGGGATGAGCGATGGTATTTTCCTACCAAACTATCCCCCTAGGAGCATGCGCATACTACTTTGTTTCGATGACTAATAGATTTTTGTAATAAGTATGTGAGTTCTTTATGACTAATGTTGAGTCCATGGATTATACACACTCTCACCTTTCCGCCACTGCTAGCCTCTCTTGTACCACGCAACTTTTGCCAGTACCATACACCCACCTTATACCTTCCTCAAAACAGCCACCATAACTACCTATTATGGCATTTCCATAGCCATTCTGAGATATATTGCCATGCAACTTTCCACCATTGCATTTATTATGACACGCTCCATCATTGCCATATTGCTATACATGATCATGTAGTTGACACCGTATTTGTGGCAAAGCCAATGTTCATCATTTTTTATACATGTTACTCTTGATTCATTGCACATCCCGGTACACCACCAGAGGCATTCATATAGAGTCATAGATTTGTTCTAGTATCGAGTTGTAATTTTTGAGTTGTAAGTAAATAAAAGTCTGATGATCTTCATTATTAGAGCATTGTCCCATGTGAGGAAATAAAAAAAGAGAGAGAAAGGCCAAATAAAAAAGAAGGCCCAAAAAATGAGAGAAAAAGAGAGAAGGGATAATGTTACTGTCATTTTGCCACAGTTGTGCTTCAAAGTAGCACCATGATCTTCATGATAGAGAGTCTCCTATATTGTCACTTTCATATACTAGTGGGAATTTTTCATTACAGAACTTGGCTTGTATATTCCAACGATGGGTTTCCTCAAAATGCCCTAGGTCTTCATGAGCAAGCAAGTTGGATGCACACCCACTTAGTTTTATTTTTGAGCTTTCATAAACTTATAGCTCTAGTGCATCCATTGCATGGCAATTTCTACACACTGATACGTCCATTTTGCATCATGATTTTATATCGATATTTATTGCATTATGGGCTGTTATTACACATTATGTCACAATACTTATGCCTTTTCTCTCTTGTTTTACAAGGTTTACATGAGGAGGGAGAATGCCGGCAGCTGGAATTTTGGGCTGAAAAAGGAGCAAATATTAGAGACCTATTCTACACAACTCCAAAATTCCTGAAACTCCACGGAAGTAAGTTTTAGAATATATTAAAAATATTGGGCGAAGAAAGCACCAGAGGGGAGCCAACCACCGTCCACGAGGGTGGGGGTGCGCCCTACCCCCTGGGCGCGCCCCCTGCCTCGTGGGCCACCTGGCAGACCCCCGATGCCCATCTTCAGGTATAAGGTGTATTTTGCCTTGGAAAAAATAAGAAGGAAGCTTTTGGGACGAAGCGCCGCCGTCTCGAGGTGGAACCAATCTAGGGCTCCAGCGGAGCTGTTCTGTCGGGGAAACATCCCTCCGGGAGGGGGAAATTGTCACCTCGTCATCACCATCGATCCTCTCATCGGGAGGGGGTCAATCTCCATCAACGTCTTCACCAGCACCATCTCCTCTCAAACCCTAGTTCATCTCTTGTATCCAATCTTTGTCTCAAAACCTCAGATTGGTACCTGTGGGTTGCTAGTAGTGTTGATTACTCCTTGTAGTTGATGCTTGTTGGTTTATTCGGTGGAAGATTATATGTTCAGATCCTTTATGCATATTAATACCCCTATGATTATGAACATGAATATGATTTGTTAGTAGTTACGTTTGTTCCTGAGGACATCGGAGAATTCTTGCTATAAGTAGTCATGTGAATTTGGTATTCGTTCGATATTTTGATGAGATGTATGTTGTCTTTCCTATAGTGGTGTTATGTGAACGTCGACTAGGGGAAGGCATTGGGAAGTAATAAGTAGATGATGGGTTGCTAGAGTGGCAGAAGCTTAAACCCTAGTTTATGTGTGGCTTCGTAAGGGGCTGATTTGGATCCATATGTTTCATGCTATGGTTAGGTTTACCTTAATTCTTCTTTCGTAGTTGCGGATGCTTGCGAAGGGGGTTAATCATAAGTGGGATGCTTTTCCAAGGAAGGTAAGTACCCACTCACCGGTCCACCCACATATCAAATTATCAAAGTAACGAACGCGAATCACATGAGGATGATGAAAACTAGCTTGACGATAATTCCCATGTGTCCTCGGGAGCGATTTCCTTTATATAAGAGTTTGTCTAGGCTTGTCCTTTGCTACAAAAAGGATTGGGCCACCTTGCTGCACTTTGTTTACTTTTATTACTTGTTACCCGTTACAAATTATCTTATCATAAAACTATCTGTTACCGATAATTTCAGTGCTTGCAGAGAATACCTTACTGAAAACTGCTTGTCATTTCCTTCTGCTCCTCGTTGGGTTCGACACTCTTACTTATCAAAAGCTCTATGATAGATCTCATATATTTGTGGGTCATCAAGACTCTTTTCTGGCGCCGTTGCCGGGGAGTGAAGCGCCTTTGGTAAGTGGAATTTGGTAAGGAAAAATTTATATAGTGTGCTGAAATTTACTGTCACTTGTTACTATGGAAAACAATCCTTTGATGGGCTTGTTCGGGGTATCTTTACCCCGACCAGTAGAGCAAAGAGTTGCTCCTCAACCTACTGAACCTACTGAAAATGTTTACTTTGAAATTCCTTCGGGTATGATAGAGAAACTGTTAGCTAATCCTTTTACAGGAGATGGAACATTACATCCCAATATGCACCTAACCTATGTGGATGAAGTTTGTGGATTATTTAAGCTTGCAGGTATGCCCGAGGATGTTATCAAGAAGAAGGTCTTCCCTTTATCTTTGAAGGGAAAGGCATTGACATGGTTTAGGCTATGTGATGATATTGGATCATGGAACTACAACCGATTGAAATTGGAATTTCATCAAAAGTTTTATCCTATGCATCTGGTTCATTGTGATCGTAATTATATATATATATATATATATAATTTTTTGGCTCGCGAAGGAGAAAGCATCTCTCAAGCTTGGGGAAGGCTTAAGTCAATGTGATATTCATGCCCCAATCATGAGCTCTCAAGAGAAATTATTATTCAAAAATTTTATGGTCGGTTTCTCTCAATAATCGCTCCATGCTCGACACTTCTTGTACTGGGTCTTTATGATGAAGACTATTAACTTCAGATGGGATTTATTGAAAAGAATTAAACGCAACTCTGAAGATTGGGAACTCGACAAAGGTAAGGAGTCAGGTATAACACCTAAGTTTGATTGTGTTAAATCTTTCATGGATACCGATGCTTTTCATGAATTTAGCAATAAATATGGACTTGAATCTGAGACAGTAGCTTCTTTCTGTGAATCATTTGCTACTCATGTTGATCTCCCTAAGGATAATTGGTTTAAATATCATCCTCCCATTGAAGTAAAAGTAGTTGAACCTATTAAAGTTGAAGAAAAGACTATCACTTATAATGTTGATCATATTGTTCCTACCGCTTATATTGAGAAACCACCTTTTCCTGTTAGAATAAAGGATCATGCTAAAGCTTCAACTGTGGTTCGTAAGAGTAATACTAGAACGCCTACACCCTCTGAGAAAATTAAAGTTGAACCTAGTATTGCTATGGTTAAGGATCTCTTGGTCGATAATATTGATGGGCATGTTATTTACTTCTGTGATGAAGCTGCTAGAATTGCTAGACCCGATACTAAAGATAAATATAGACTTGTTGTTGGCATGCCTGTTGTTTCCGTTAAAATAGGATATCACTGTTATCATGGCTTATATGATATGGGTGCTAGTGTCAGTGTAATACCTTATACTTTATATAAAGAAATTATGCATGATATTGCACCTGCTGTGATAGAAGATATTGATGTTACTATTAAGCTTGCCAATAGAGATACTATTCAACCAGTTGGGATTGTTAGAGATGTTGAAGTCTTGTGTGGGAAAATTAAATATCCTACTGATTTTCTTGTTCCTGCTTCCCACAAGATGACTTTTGCCCCATTATATTTGGTAGACCCTTCTTGAATACTGTTAATGCTAAGATAGACTGCGAAAAGGATGTTGTTTCTATCGATTTAGGGGATATGTCTCATGATTTTAATTTTGCTAAATTTCATAGACAACCCCATGATAAATAATTGTCTAGTAAAGATGAAATTATTAGTCTTGCTTCTATTGTCGTGCCTCCTAATGATCCTTTAGAACAATATTTGCTAGACCATGAAAATGATATGTTTATGAATGAAAGAAGGGAAATAGATGAAGTATTCTTTAAACAGGGACCTATTTTGAAACACAACTTACCTGTTGAAATTCTAGGGGATCCTCCTCCACCCAAGGGTGATCCCGTGTTTGAGCTTAAACCATTACCTGATACTCTTAAATATGCTTATCTTGATGAAAAGAAGATATATCCTGTTATTATTAGTGCTAACCTTTCAGAGCAGGAAGAAGAGAAATTATTGAAAACTCTGAAGAAGCATCGTGTTGCTATTGGATATACTCTTGATGATCTTAAGGGCATTAGTCCCACTCTATGCCAACACAAAATAAAATTGGAGAAAGATGCTAAACCGGATGTTGATCACCAACGACGGTTAAATCCTAAGATGAAAGAAGTGGTAAGAAATGAAATACTAAAGCTTCTGGAGGCAAGTACAATTTATCCTGTTGCTGATAGTAAGTGGGTAAGTCCTGTCCATTGTGTCCCTAAGAAGGGAGGTATTACTATTATTCCTAATGATAAAGATGAATTGATCCCACAAAGAATTGTTACAGGTTATAGAATGGTAATTGATTTCCGAAAATTAAATAAAGGTACTAGAAAGGATCATTACCCTTTACCTTTTATTGATCAAATGCTAGAAAGATTATCCAAACATACATATTTTTTCTTTCTAGATGGTTATTCTGGTTTCTCTCAAATACATGTGTCAAAAGAGGATCAGGAAAAAACCACTTTTACTTGCCCTTTCGGTACCTTTGCTTATAGACGTATGCCTTTTGGTTTATGTAAAGCACCTGCTACCTTTCAAAGATGTATGACTGTTATATTCTCTGACTTTTGTGAAAAGATTGTTGAGGTTTTCATGGATGATTTCTCCGTGTATGGGACTTATTTTGATGATTTCTTAAGCAACCTTGATCGAGTTTTGCAGAGATGTGAAGAAACTAATCTTGTCTTGAATTGGGAGAAGTGCCACTTCATGGTTAATGAAGGTATTGTCTTGGGGCATAAAGTTTCTGAAAGAGGTATTGAAGTTGATAAAGCTAAAGTTGATGCTATTGAAAAGATGTCGTGTCCTAAGGACATTAAAGGTATAAGAAGTTTCCTTGGTCATGCCTGGTTTTACAGGAGGTTCATTAAAGACTTCTAGAAAAATTCTAGGCCTCTGACTAATCTCTTACAAAAAGATGTTCCTTCTGTCTTTGATGATGATTGTGTAGAAGCATTTGAAATTCTTAAGAAAGCCTTGATTTCTGCGCCTATTGTTCAGCCACCCGATTGGAATTTACCCTTGGAAATTATGTGTGATGCTAGTGATTATGTTGTAGGTGTTGTTCTAGGACAAAGAGTGGATAAGAAATTAAATGTTATCCAATATGCTAGTAATACTCTAGATAGTGCCCAGAGAAATTATGCTACTACTAAAAAAGAATTTTTAGCAGTTGTATTTGCTTGTGATAAGTTCAGACCTTATATTTTGATTCTAAGTAATTGTACACACTGATCATGCTGCTATTAAATATGTTATGGAAAAGAAAGATGCTAAAACTAGACTTATTAGACGGGTTCTCTTGCTACAAGAATTTGATTTGCATATTATTGATAGAAAGGGAGCTGAGAACCCCGTTGCAGACAACTTGTCTAGGTTAGAAAATGTTCTTGATGACCCACTACCTATAGATGATAACTTTCCTAATGAACAATTAGCTGTCATAAATGCTTCTCATACTGCTCCATGGTATGTTGATTATGCTAATTACATTGTTGCTAAATTTATACCACCTAGTTTCACATACCAACAAAAGAAAAAGTTTTTCTATAATTTAAGACATTACTTCTGGGATGACCCACACCTTTATAAAGAAGGAGTGGATGATGTTATTAGACGTTGTGTACCTGAGCATGAACAGGAACAGATCCTACGCAAGTGCCACTCCGAGGTTTATGGAGGACACCACACTAGAGATAGAACAACACATAAGGTATTGCAATCCGGTTTTTATTGGCCTATTCTTTTCAAGGATGCCCGTCAGTTTGTCTTGTATTGTGATGAACGTCAAAGAATTGGTAATATTAGTAGATGTCAAGAAATGCCTATGAACTATTCACTTGTTATTGAACCATTTGATGTTTGGGGCTTTGATTATATGGGACCGTTTCCTTCCTCTAATGGGTATACACATATTTTAGTTGCTGTTGATTGTGTTACTAAGTGGGTAGAAGCTATTCCAACGAGTAGTGCTGATCATAACACCTCTATTAAGATGCTTAAAGTGGTTATTTTTCTGAGGTTTGGAGTCCCTAGATACCTAATGACTGATGGTGGTTCACATCTTATTCATGGTGCCTTTCGTAAAATGCTTGCTAAGTATGATGTTAATCATAGAATTGCATCTCCATACAACCCACAGTCTAGTGGCCAAGTAGAACTGAGTAATAGAGAGCTTAAATTAATTTTGCAAAAAACTGTTAATAGGTCTAGAAAGAATTGGTCCAAGAAACTTGATGATGCATTATGGGCCTATAGAACTGCATATAAAAATCCTATGGGTATGTCTCCGTATAAAATGGTTTATGGAAAAGCATGTCACTTACCTCTCGAACTAGAACATAAGGCATATTGGGCCATTAAAGAGCTTAGTTATGATTTCAAACTTGCCGGTGAGAAGAGACTGTTTGAGATTATCTCACTTGATGAGTGGAGAACCCAGACCTATGAGAATGCCAATCTATTTAAAGAAAAAGTTAAAAGATGGCATGACAAAAGGATACAAAAGCGTGAGTTTAATGTAGGTGATTATGTTCTATTATACAACTCTCGTTTAATATTTTTTGCAGGAAAACTCCTCTCTAAATGGGAAGGTCCTTACGTTATCGAGGAGGTCTATCGTTCCGGTGCCATAAAAATCAACAACTTCGAAGGCACAAATCTGAGGGTGGTGAACGGTCAAAGAATCAAACATTATATCTCAAGTAATGCCATAAATGTTGAAACCAATGTTATTGATACCGTAACCCCGGTGGAGTACATAAGGGACACTTTCTAGAATGTTTCAGACTCCGAAAAGGAATAGGTATGTGGTACAGTAAGTAAACCGACTCCAAAATAGTTCTAATAGCAATTTTTCTCCGTTTCCGAATATTTAAGAAAATAGGAAAATAAGAAGCAGTCCGAAAAGGACACGAGGCATCCATGAGGGTGGAGGGCGCGCCCTACCCCCTGGGCGCGCCCCACTGCCTCATGGGCACCTCGTGTGCCCTCTGGACTCTGTTTTCTTGCACGATACTTCTTTTGGTCAGTAAAAATTCATTATATAATCTCCCGAAAGTTTTGACCACCGTACCATGCAAATATCTCCTGCTTTTGTTTCGAGTTGTTTTTCTAAGATCTAGATCACCATGACGTCTTCAAGCGCCCCAAGGACAAGTTTTTCGAGAAGGTCATCAATCCCTACCTCGCGGAGGTGCTGCAACACCCTCAAACCATTGAGATGCTTGAGGGGGTGCTGCACATCCGTGATATTGAGGGACCAAGGAGGACCAGAAGCGTGGAGACAAGACTCGAAGCAATGGTGGAACGCGGACTCGACGCCAACCACATGATGATCGCGGAGTTCACCAACAATCACAAGCTGGATGCCAAGAACATTGGGGAGACCATCTTCAAGCTTCACGAGAAAATCGAGCACCTCCAAGCCCAGATCTATGACCTGCAAAATCAAAACTGTGAGTATGAATATAGATTCAAAAGGATGAGTTTGGCTGCAGATTTGAGGATCCCGGAGACTCGATCATCCTTCTATGATGGTGAGCCTATGCCTTGGAAGATGGACGACAAGCCTACATCATCAACAACTCCATCATCACTACCACCAAAGGAGAACTGAGTATCGGGTATGGGCACTCTCCTTGGCAACTACCAAGCTTGGGGGAGTGCCCCGGTATCGTATCACCATCAAACTTCTATCTTTACCTTTTTTTCTTAGTTCGATCCTTTTGGTTATATCTTGATCTAGTAGAATAAATTTTAGTATGATCTAGCTTTCAGTTTTGTGTTGATCCTTATCTATGTAATCGAGTCCGTGAGCTATATATAATAAAAATTAGTTTTGAGTCAAGGGCTTGGTTATCTTACTAAGATCTTGAGGGAAAAAAAGATAAAGAATAAAAATAAATAAAGAGATCATATTGATCTTATGGCGAGTAATGACTTCACATATAAAGAGTATGATGAATAAAAGTTGTTGAGAGTTGACAAACATTGTTTTGGTCATCGTTGCAATTAATAGGAGGTAATAAAGAGAGAGAGAGAGAGAGAGAGGTTTACACATATAAATGTACTATCTTGGACATCTTTTATAATTGTGAGCACTGATTAAAATATGACATGCTAAAAAGTTGATGTTGGACAAGGAAGACAACGTAATGGGTTATGTTTTCTTATATCCGAAATAAATTATATTGTCATGGATCATCCAACGTGTTGAGCTTGCCTTTCACCCTTATGATAGCCAAATCCTTTGCACCAAGTAGAGATACTACTTGTGCTTTCAAATATCCTTAAACCCAGTTTTGCCATGAGATTCCACCATATCTACCTATGGATTGAGTAAGATCCTTCAAGTAAGTTGTCATTGTTGCAAGCAATAAAAATTGCTCTCTAAATATGTATGATCTATTAGTGTGGAGAAAATAATCTTTATAAGAGCTTGTGATATGGAAGAAATAAAAGCGACAGACTGCATAATGAAGGTCCCTATCACAAGTGGCAATATAAAGAGATGTTTTTTGCATTAAGATTTTGTGCATCCAACCATAAAAACACACGACAACCTCTGCTTCCCTCTGCGAAGGGCCTATCTTTTATTTTTTGTCTTATACTTTATACAAGAGTCATGGTGGTCTTCACCTTTACTTTTTACATTCTATCCTTTGGCAAGCACTGTGTGTTGGAAAGATCCTGATATATATAGCTAATTGGATGTGGGTTTTCATAAACTGTTATTGTTGACATTACCCTTGAGGTAAAAGGTTGGGAGGCAAAACTATAAGCCCCTATCTTTCTCTGTGTCCGATTAAAACTTCATACCCATAAGTATTGTGTGAGTGTTAGCAATTGTGAAATACTAAATGATAGTTGAGTATGTGGACTTGCTGAAAAGCTCTTATATTGACTCTTTCCGATGTTATGATAAATTGCAATTGCTTCAATGACTGAGATTATAGTTTGCTAGCTTTCAATGAAGTTTCTGATTCATACTTGACATGGTGAATAGATTATTACTTTAGCATAAGAAATCATATGACAATATATATATATGTTGTTGTTGTTCTATGAATGATAATGATGCCCTCATGTCCGTATTTTATTTTATCGACACCTCTGTCTCTAAACATGTGGACATATTTTTCGATATCGGCTTCCGCTTGAGGACAAGCGAGGTCTAAGCTTGGGGTAGTTGATACGTCCATTTTGCATCATGCTTTTATATCAATATTTATTGCATTATGGGTTGTTATTACATATTATGTCACAATACTTATGCCTTTTCTCTCTTGTTTTACAAGGTTTACATGAAGAGGGAGAATGTCGGCGCTGCAATTCTCGGCTGGAAAAGGAGCAAATATTAGAGACCTATTCTGCACAAATCCAAAAGTCTTGAAACTCCACGGAAGTCAATTTTGGAATATATTAAAAATATTGGGCGAAGAAAGCACCAGAGGGGAGCCAGCCACCATCCACGAGGGTGGGGGGTGCGCCCCACCCCCCTGGGCGCGCCCCCTGCCTCGTGGGCCAGGCCCCCGATGCCCATCTTCCGGTATAAGGTGTCTTTTGCCCTGGAAGAAAATAAGAAGGAAGCTTTCGGGATGAAGCGCCGCCCTCTCGAGGCAGAACCAATCTAGGGCTCCGGCGGAGCTGTTCTACCGGGGTAACATCCCTCTGGGAGGGGGAAATCATCACCATCGTCATCACCATCGATCCTATCATCGGGAGGGGGTCAATCTCGATCAACATATTCACCGGCACCATCTCGTCTCAAACCCTAGTTCATCTCTTGTATCTGATCTTTGTCTCAAAACCTCAGATTGGTACCTGTGGGTTGCTAGTAGTGTTGCTTACTCCTTGTAGTTGATGCTAGTAGGTTTATTCAGTGGAAGATTATATGTTCAGATCCTTTATGCATGTTAATACCCCTCTTATTATGAACATGAATATGATTTGTGAGTAGTTACGTTTGTTCCTGAGGACATGGGAGAAGTCTTGCTATAAGTAGTCATGTGAACTTGGTATTCGTTTGATATTTTGATGAGATGTATGTTGTCTTTCCTCTAGTGGTGTTATGTGAACGTCGACTACATGACACTTCACCATTGTTTGGGCCTAGGGGAAGGCATTGGGAAGTAATACGTAGATGATGGGTTGCTAGAGTGATAGAAGCTTAAACCCTAGTTTATGTGTTGCTTCGTAAGGGGCTGATTTGGATCCATATGTTTCATGCTATGGTTAGGTTTACCTTAATTCTTCTTTCATAGTTGAGGATGCTTGCGAAGGGGGTTAATCATAAATGGGATGCTTGTCCAAGGAAGGGAGGTACCCAAGCACCGGTCCACCCACATATCAAATTATCAAAGTAACGAACACGAATCACATGAGCATGATGAAAACTAGCTTGATGATAATTCCCATGTGTCCTCGGGGGCGCTTTCCTTTATATAAGAGTTTGTCCAGGCTTGTCCTTTGCTACAAAAAGTATTGGGCCACCTTTCTGCACTTTATTTACTTTTATTACTTGTTACCCGTTACGAATTACCTTATCACAAAACTATATGTTACCGATAATTTCAATGCTTGCAGAGAATACCTTACTGAAAACTGCTTGTCATTTCCTTCTACTCCTCGTTGGGTTCGACACTCTTACTTATCAAAAGGACTACGATAGATCCCCTATACTTGTGGGTCATCACTCACTCACATTGATATCTATTGATGGGCATCTCCATAGCCCATTGATACGCCTAGTTGATGTGAGACTATCTCCTTCTTCTTGTCTTCTCCACAACCATTGTCTATTCCACCTATAGTGCTATGTCCATGGGTCATGCTCATGTATTGCGTGAAAGTTGAGAAAGTTTGAGAACGTCAAGAGTATGAAACAATTGCTTGGCTTGTCATCGGGGTTGTGCATGATTTGAATATTTCGTGTGATGAAGATGGAGCATAGCCAGACTATATGATTTTGTAGGGATAAGCATTCTTTGGCCATATTATTTTGAGAAGACATAATTATTTTGTTAGTATGCTTGAAGTATTATTTTTTATGTCAATATTAAACTTTTGTTTTGAATCATACAGATCTAAACATTCATGCCACAATAAAGAGAATTACATGATAAATATGTTAGGTAGCATTCCACATCAAAAATTCTGTTTTTATCATTTACCTACTCGAGGACGAGCAGGAATTAAGCTTAGGATGATTGATACGTCTCCAATGTATCTATAATTTTTTATTGTTCCATGCTATTGTATTATCTGTTTTGGATGTTTTATATGCATTAATATGCTATTTTATATGATTTTGGGACTAACCTATTGACCTAGAGCCGAGTGTCAGTTCCTGTTTTTCCTTGTTTTAGAGTTTCGCAGAAAAGGAATACCAAACAGAGTCCAAACCGAATGAAACTTTTGCGACAATTTTTCTTGGACCAGAAGACATCCAGAGGGCTTGGAGTGCACATCAGGAAAGCCATGAGGCGGCCTCAAGGTCGGGAGGCGCGCCTAGGGGTAGGGCATGCCCCCCACACTTGTGGGCCCCTCGTGACTCCACCGGCCTATTTCTTCTACCTATATATTCTCAAATATCCTAAAACCCTCCAGGAGAGCCACGAAACCATTTTTCCACCGTCGCAGCCTTGTGTACCCGTGAGATCCCATCTAGGGGCCTTTTCCGACATCCTGCCGAAGGGGGATTCAATCACGGAGGGCTTGTACATCAACACCATTGCCTCTCCAATGAAGCGTGAGTAGTTTACCACAGACCTATGGGTCCATAGCTAGTAGCTAGATGGCTTCTTCTCTCTCTTTGATTCTCAACACAAAGTTCTCCTCGTTGTTCTTGGAGATCTATTCAATGTAATACTCTTTTGTGGTGTGTTTGCCAAGATCCAATAAATTGCGGACTTATGATCAGCTTATCTAAGAATATTATTTGAATCCCCTCTGAATTCTTATATGCATGATTTGATATCTTTGCAAGTCTCTTCGAACTATCGATTTGGTTTGGCCAACTAGATTGGTTTTTCTTGCAATGGGGGAAGTGCTTAGCTTTGGGTTCAATCTTGCAGTCCTCGATCCTAGTGACAGAAGGGGAACCGACACGTATTGTATTGTTGCCATCGAGGATAACAAGATGGGGTTTCCATCATATTGCTTGAGTTTAACCCGCTACATCATGTCATCTTTCTTAATGCATTACTCTATTCTTATGAACTTAATACTCTAGATGCAGGCAGGAGTCGATCGATGTGTGGAGTAATAGTAGTAGATGCAGGCAGGAGTCGGTCTACTTGATATGGACGTGATGCTTAGTAATTTGTTCACCCACGTAATATTTTCTATCTTGAGAGAAGCCTCTAGTGAAACCTATGGCCCCCGGGTCTATTTTCCATCATATAAGTTTCTGATCTACATTTTAGTTTCCTATTTACTTTCTTTGCAATCTTTTACTTTCTGTTCCATAACCAAAAATACCAAAAATATTACTTTACCGTTTATCCATCTATATCAGATCTCACTTTGCCAATAACTATGAAGGGATTGACATCCCCTTTATCGCGTTGGGTGCAAGTTGGTGTTTGTTTGTGCAGGTATTCGGTGGCTTGTGCGTTGTCTCCTACTGGATTGATACCTTGGTTCTCAAAAGTCGAGGGAATAGTTACTCTACTTTGTTGCATCACCCTTTCCTCTTCAAGGGAAAAACCAACGCAAGCTCAAGAGGTAGCACTCATTACAAATTATCTTGCTATCAAACTACTCTGTTACTTACAATTTCAGCATTTGCAGACATTGCCTTGCTGAAAACCACTTGTCATTTCCTTCTGCTCCTCGTTGGGTTCGACACTCTTACTTGTCGAAAAGGCTACAATTGATCCCATATACTTGTGGGTCATCAGGGTAGTATTGAGATACTAATAGTGGAAAGTACGAAGGTTGTTCGGAGTCTCGAATGGGATCCGGGATGTCACAAGGATATCTGGGATAGTCTGGAGGTAAAGATACATATATGGAAAGTTGTTATCGGGGTTCCGGAAAAAGTTTCGTGTGTTTCGGTATTGATAGGGAAGCTTCCAGAAGGTTCAGGAAGTCCGTAAAGGGTTTCACCATGTCCATACAATAGCGTGGGCTGTAGGGGGCGCCCTGGCCTTATTGGGATAGGCGCACCAGCCCCTACAAGCACTACTGTAGGATGCTGCTAACGGACAGTACGATCAGAGACCCTTCGACGAAACTGTGTGCGATGCAATAATCGCAAACAGTAGTGTAAAAAACCGTCAAAAAAGGTGCAAAACATTTGCGATGGAGGATGCATAAAACACAGTTCAAATTTTAGTTGCATGTGTGATGCAGGGCATACGGTTCAATTCAATTAATTGTTCGCGATGAGGCAACACAAAAGAAATAGGCAGCCAGACGAAGGTGTGTGCGATATACAACATACAGTTCACTCGGATGAACTGTTTGTGATTAGGCAACACAAAAGAAACAGTCAGCCAGATCAAGGTGTGTGCGATATACGGCATGCGGTTCACTCGGATGAACTGTTTGCTTTGAGCCAAGAGAACATAAACGGTTCAATATAACAAGATGTATCTGATACGCGGCAAACAGGTCTGTAATCAGAAATGTGTGCGAAGACCGATAATAACACAGACAATTGCTGCTAATAAGCCGTGTTTGTTGTGGGCAAACGCTTGGTGGTATACAATTGTCAGCGATTGACGAAATCATCACCGACGGGTTCCCTAGTATGGTCCTTTTTGTGATGTCATTGCACACAGAACAACAACATATGTACTTACAACTTATAAGGACTTGATTCATAAAAAAATTGAACATCGATTTTACATATGTTGCTAGTACACACACGACCTTTGTGCACACGAATGTATGTTCCAAAATGCCTATGAAACTCAAATAATGTATAAAAAGGAAAAACGAACCGTGAATTTCATTTTTTTGGACGACGCTACTATATATAGTTGCATGTTGCCTCTGTAAAATAAATCAAGGTGGGAAGAGACAGCGTATGTCGTTTTGCACACATAGGTGACAAGGTCCCTCTTGGAACCATGAGCCTTTTTGAGAGAAGCTCTAGTTTGTAAGAAGTTTGTACCAAAACTTGTCCCAAATTGGACTAATTTTTTACCACAACAAGTTGGTGCTATGACATAACACCATGCCAAGTTTCATGATTTTGAGGCGAGTTTTGGATTTACAGTAATTTTAAAACAAGGTTTCTCAATGTTTACTGTCGAGTCGGCATCGCCCTGGATAGGCTTTTTCCTTGTGGGTCCCAAATGATAAATCCAAATCTGTGACTACCATGCATCTTTTCTTATTAAGAATTACAACCCATTTGGTGTGCAAGCTAAAAATAAGTTTGTGGGTGCTGGTGGGCACTAAGAACTTGCAGTTCTGTAATGAACAAACATCTCAAGGATCCCGCGAGAGTGATGTTCTTTCCCTATGTTGTGAATGCTTATAATATTTATGTCTTAATTAAAGAAATGGCAAGCCATTGGACCAGTATGAAAGAAAATATGGGTCAAAGCCGAGTTGAAAAGGGCAACAATATCTAACTCCAGCTAACAAACAGTACAAAAGCACGAGGATTAATTGCTCATCAGGTTTAGACAAAATCCATATTGAACAGGACAATGACATCAAACTCAACCAAAGTTTTCGGCAGTCACAATCAAATGGATCAGTCTGATCCATAAAATCGAGATCCCCGGCCAGAAATTCTACTGGTCCATGATGACAAGCTGTTGTAAATAGAAGGCGAGCAGGATCAGAAGCCCTTAGGTCCACCTGAAACTTCTTTTTATGTTGTTCAACACTTGCAGCCGTAAGAAATTTCTTGTTGAAAAACTTAATCCTCACGGACAATAGTGCCCTCACATTCAACATGAAGAATGCGACAAAGCTAATGTTTGCATTGTTGGATGCATATCCTTCCAGTGTTAATATCTTCAAACGAATGTCATGAGATCTGAGAAAATCCTGGTGCTTCTTGAACCATCGATTGGTTATACCTTTTTACCCATGTGTTAGTGCCTAAATAGAGATGAAGATTGAAAGCAGTTAATGTCTAAAAAAGATTATGTTGAAAGAGTGATAGTTGAACGATTAATTATAGTACATTATATATGGGCTTTCAATGTGCGTGAAATCATCACCTTTATATACAAATTCTCCCGACATGGAAAGCATTGCAGCAAGGCAATAATAATGTTGAGATCAAAACGCCACATACTGATATATAAGGTCTTGACAGAATCCATCACCACTGATAGGATGGACAAGCGCTTCATTGAGCATAGAACATTATATTAGCATTGAAAGAGTACTCCAAGATGATACTTAACTTATGCGCACAAATGAAAAATGCAAATTATGTAAGTGTAAGTGAATAATATACAGTACCTGAATAGGTGTGGAGGCAAACACCATCTCGAACCATTCAAACGGATCACTAATTGCACCCAAGATCTCCAGTTTAGGCGCAGAGACCACATCTATTTGTGAATGTTTATAACAACAATCAAGGAGCATACTTTGAAGTGATGGGGCGTCTTCGATGACGAGCTCCTGTCCTTCAAAATGAATTCCAATGCTTACAAGGTGAGACGACTTTATTTTGAGACAAGGGATATGGATTCCTAGTCCAAAAGCAAGCACCAAATGCTGGAGTGCAGGGCAGCTAGAATGGATGATGCTATGAAGTGAGGCCACTGACAGATCAAGCAACACAAGCGCAAGCTTTTCCAACAGTGGCAGTCGAAGCATTTGTACCAGATAGTCTGCTATATGGCACCGGGTCAAGGTGGCGGTGTGGAGAGAGGAGGAAAACCATGAGATGGGCGTCGGCGGTGAGGACACAGATGCAGCTCCTGGTGGTGATAGAGGCTAAGGTGTCCCGATGTTTTGATGAGATGGTGGCTATCGTTTTCTGTGGGAGTCGACCTTGACGATCCGACTACGAACGTGTGAGACGTCGCGCCTTAGCAATCGCTAAACCAACTTCCGAGGGTTATTGACCACGCCGGAGCACGATCAACCTGACCACGAGGGTCTGTTTCCTGCGAGCAAACGAAGAACAAGCAAGAAACTGAGATTGCAATCGGGATATTCCGAATATAAGATGAAAGCTTTATTGATCAAGGTGGGGTTATGTGACGTCTTGGTCTGGTCGTTGGACACAAAAGAAGTACGCGAAGTTGCAGCTATGGCGAACTTTTAATCTAAACAAAACCCAAAGTCTAAACGACGCCCTAAGGGCTGTATATATGGAGGAAGAGGGGGGAATTTCGTGGCCCTTGGGGGTGGGGTCCGAAACCAACCCTAACTCTTGTTTCCCCACACATACGGACTCTAAAAATAGCCTATACTTAAGTATTTCGAAATTACGTGGGCCTGGCCCATTAATAAGGTGACGCAGCACCTAGAATAGCCTATGGACGAATATTATGAAGTGGCATCTTGTATATTTCGTCCAAGGCTTCATGCACTCCTTATGGCGGCTTCAAAGTCCTGAAATCATCACTTGTAACTCCGTTCTTGATCCCCTTGCGCATGCCATCAACTCCATGCGTGATCTTGCTCCAATGTTCATCCTTCTCCAAGCTAGGCCCTTCATTTGTAAGCAAAACAAATGTATCCAATTTAGGCAGCATCATAATCCCATGAACATTAGAATCATTACCAAGAAACGAAAGTACCTGGTAATTTAATTGGCGTGCGCGAGCTCTAGTAATTGGTCCAGTATATGTAACAGTAGGGGCTGTGGGTGTAACAATGGTATTGATGTCCTCATCATCCTCCCCTTCTTGAAACGAAGTCGTCCTCGACGGAAGCGCATCTTCCTCACCCAAATAAGGCTTCAAATCTGCAATGTTAAAAGTGGGACTAACCCCAAAATCTACAGGTAGCTCAAGTTTATATGCATTATCATTTATTTTCTCTAACACCTTAAAAGGACCATCAGCACGTGGCATTAGCTTTGATTTGCGCAGATTAGGAAATCTATCTTTACGCAAATGTAACCAAACAAGATCTCCAGGCGCAAACACAACATGTTTTCTACCCTTATCTCCAGCAAGTTTATATTTAGCATTCATACGCTCAATGTTTTCCTTAGTTAACTCATGCATTTTTAAAATCAATTCAGAACGTTCTTTAGCATCAAAATTAACCTTCTCTGAAGATGGAAGAGGCAACAAATCAATAGGTGCACGAGGTAGGAAACCATACACAATTTCAAAAGGGCACATCTTAGTAGTAGAATGCAATGAGCGATTATAAGCAAATTCAATATGAGGCAAGCATTCTTCCCACATTTTCTTGTTATTCTTCAAAACAGCCCTAAGCATAGTAGACAATGTTCTATTGACTACTTCAGTTTGTCCATCAGTTTGGGGGTGACAAGTAGTACTAAAAAGCAGCTTAGTCCCCAACTTAGCCCATAAACATCTCCAAAAGTGGCTAAGAAATTTAGTATCATGATCTGAAACAATAGTATTTGGCACACCATGTAAGCGAATAATTTCACGAAAGAACAAATCAGCAACATTAACAGCATCATCGCTTTTATGACATGGTATAAAGTTTGCCATTTTCGAGAACCTGGATATGATGAACTAACCCTAATTTTTTTGTGTGGCTTTTTTTTCGTGGACTGTAGGTATGAAGAACAGACTCGATCTAATCTACGAAAAACTGTAAAAATCTCACTGAGCAACCTGGAAATCTGATACCACTTGATAGAGGCTAAGGTGTCCCGATGTTTCGATGAGATGGTGGCTATCGTTTTCTGTGGGAGTCGACCTTGACGATCCGACTATGAACGTGCAAGCCGTCGCGCCTTAGCAATCGCTAAACCAACTTCCAAGGGTTATTGACCACGCTGGAGCACGATCAACCTGACCACGAGGGTCTGTTTCCTGCGAGCAAACGAAGAACAAGCAAGAAACTGAGATTGCAATCAGGATATTGTGAATATAAGATGAAAGCTTTATTGATCAAGGTGGGGTTCTGTGACGTCTTGGTCTGGTCGTTGGACACAAACGAAGTACGCGAAGTTGCAGCTATGGCGAACTTTCAATCTAAACAAAACCCAAAGTCTAAAGGACGCCCTAAGGGTTGTATATATGGAGGAAGAGTGGGGAATTTCGTGGCCCTTGGGGGTGGGGTCCGAAACCAACCCTAACTCTTGTTTCCCCACACATACGGACTCTAAAAATAGCCTATACTTAAGTATTTCGAAATTACGTGGGCCTGGCCCATTAATAAGGTGACGCAGCACCTAGAATAGCCTATGGACGAATATTATGAAGTGGCATCTTGTATATTTCGTCCAAGGCTTCATGCACTCCTTATGGCGGCTTCAAAGTCCTGAAATCATCACTTGTAACTCCGTTCTTGATCCCCTTGCGCATGCCATCAACTCCATGCGTGTTCTTGCTCCAATGTTCATCCTTCTCCAAGCTAGGCCCTTCATTTGTAAGCAAAACAAATGTATCCAATTTAGGCAGCATCATAATCTCATGAACATTAGAATCATTACCAAGAAACGAAAGTACCTGGTAATTTAATTGGCATGGCGAGCTCTAGTAATTGGTCCAGTATATGTAACAGTAGGGGCTATGGGTGTAACAATGGTATTGATGTCCTCATCAGGTGGTAACCTATCGCTGTAGTAATGGTAGAACTCAAGCTGCTAGAGTTTATCGAATTGACAGGATGTCAGCCAGGCAGCCAACGTGCGGGGTATGTCTAGCAGGTAGCATGCTGGGATGCAGATGCATTGAATGGAGCCCTCGTGGGAGGAGATGATGGCTCCGGGGAGTTCAAAATCATCATCGACAGATAGCTGACGACAGTTGACATTAAGAGGCGCGGTGCACCATAGAGTGCGCCACCGAGATGCGAGGACATGTGTGCGGCAGCCATCCTTGGTGGGGAGAAGGGAGATGATCTCCCCAAGGATGCCATCCGGGAGATCGCTAATGCGGTCCGTCGGGGATTCTACTGGTTCCTCAGGTCCAGGGGCGCTTCTGGCCACATAGCCGGGTCCAAGATCTACATCCGGCGGCGGCGCTAGTCGGAGCCTCATCTGTGTACATACCAATCTGAAAGAAAAAAATGGCATAACATGTAGGACATTTGAAATCAATTCTCAAGATCAGGAAGAAAAAAGGCACAATCATATATGTAGGACATTCAAAATCAATTCTCAAAATCTGGCCACGAATTACTAGCACGCAAGCTAACCCTAGTCGGATTATTAGAAAAAATCATTTGTACAAAAAAACAATTAATCACTAACTCTATACGGATAACATTCAAACAATCAATACACTACGTGCATCTAACGGATCTTAATTACTCTAATTTCATGGAATGAGAGAACATAACCATAGGATTTGTATTCCAGAAAAGTTATAGAGGGGCAGGGTGGGGGGATTAACCAGAGAAAACGCATGATATGTTTGCCGCACAAATGGGTATATAGACGACTAACCGGTTTTCCGTCGGAATCACTGTCGTTGCCAGAGTTGTTGTTGACCTCGGCTCCGGCTGGGGGGGCATGACGGCGCCGATGAAGTCAAGGTCGTGCTGCTGCCCGCGCGAGACCTCGTTGGCGATGACGGAAACTTCTGTGGCCAGCTTCACGCGTTGCGTGGGTGCTTCACCAGCCCCGACATCACCACTCCCTCCGATGGTGCGCTTCGGCGGCATCGTCATACACTCCAGAGTCCAGACGTTGGTGACCATTGTGGACCAGGGGTGGAATTCTGCCATTCCTACCATCATTTCACACAGCTACTCACACGCCTCCTCGTCAATATGCACAAATGCACGCACGCCTTCCGGTATGCCTGCGCGGTGAACTGCTCGCATGCATCCCGTCAACTCACGCCTGCTCGCACGACACACGGGGCTTGTGGCAGCACGTATATTTTTTGGTTTACTTTCTGCCGCTTTACTGCTTAACTGAACCGTTTGCGTTGAAGAGATGCACAAATCCTACGTTGAACAGCTCGCATGCTTCCCGATGAACCTGCACACTGGACGAGTTTTGAATTTACTAGAATTTAAAAAACAGGTATCTCAACGCCTTCCCGGCAATCAACAGTGCCCTGGTGTTTGAAATTCATTCCCATTTCTTGCGTGGCACCTAATTAAGCATGCACCCAAGGACACATATTTGATTTCTCAACCAATTTATATGCACTGGAGCATGTGCATGTATTTCCATTTTGAATTATGCACATAAAATGCCTAGAAAACACAGTTAATGTATAAAAATGTCCAAACGAGCCCCAAAAATTCCAAAACTTAACACAGTACTCCTGTTGTTCTATGTTGACACTAAATTTTTTTTGAAAGCAATAAGAGGCAACGGATATCGTTTCATCCCCAAAGGTGGCACGTACCCTACCGAAACCACCAGGCTCGTTATGAGAAGCTCTGGTTTGTGAGAAGCTTATACCCAAACCTGCCCCAAATGAGACAAAAATTTTACCACAGCATGTTTATGCCGCTCCATGATACCATGCCAAGTTTCATGAATTTCAGACGAGTTTTGGATTTACTAGAATATAAAAACCAGGTATCTCGACGTTTTGTCGGAAATCAACAGTGCCCTGGTGTTTGAAATTCATTCCCATTTTTTGGGATGGGACATAAGCATGCACCCAAGGACACATATTTGATTTTTCAACTAATTTATATGCACTGGAGCATGTGCATTATTTCAAATTCGAATTATGCACATAAAATGCCTAGAAAACCCATTTAATGTATAAAATGGTCCAAACGAGCCCCAAAAAATTCCAAAACTTAACACAACACTCCTGTTGTTCTATGTTGACAGTAGAAATTTTTTGAAAGCAATAAGAGGCAACGGATATCGTTTCGTCCCCAAAGGTGGCATGTTCCCTACCAAAACCACCACGCTTGTTGTGAGAAGCTCTGGTTTATGAGAAGCTTATACCCAAACCTGCTCCAAAAGGGACAAAAGTTTTACCACGGCATGTTGATGCCGCTCCATAATACAATGCCAAGTTTCATGAATTTCAGACGAGTTTTGGATTTACTAGAATTTAAAAACCGGGTATCTCAATATTTTGCCAGCAATCAAAAGTGTCCTGGTGTTTTAAATTCATTTCATTTCTTGCGTGGCACCTAACTAAGCATGCACCCAAGGACACATATTTGATTTTTCAACCAATATATATGCACTGGAGCATGTGCATGTATTTCAAGTTTGAATTATGCACATAAAATGCCTAGAAAACCCAATTAATGTATAAAAATGTTCAAACGAGCCCCGAAAAATTCGAAAACTTGACACAGCACACCTGTTGTTCTATGTTGACACTAGAAATTTTTTGAAAACAATAAGAGGCAACGGATATCGTTTCGTCCCCAAAGGTGGCACGTTCCCTACCGAAACCACCGGGCTTGTTGTGAGAAGCTCTAGTTTGTGAGAAGCTTATACCCAAACCTACCCCAAATAGGACAAATTTTTTACCACGGCATGTTGATGTCGCTCCATGATACCATGCCAAGTTTCATGAATTTCAGACAAGTTTTGGATTTACTAGAATTTAAAAACCAGGTATTTCAACGTTTTGCCGCCAATCAACAGTGCCCTGGTGTTTGAAATTCATTCCCATTTCTTGGATGGGACCTAAGCATACACCCAAGGACACATATTTGATTTTCAAGCAATTTATATGCACTGGAGCATGTGCATGTATTTCAAATTTGAATTATACAAATAAAATGCCTAGAAAACCTAGTTAATGTATAAAAATGTCCAAAAAAGCCCGAAAAATTCCAAAACTTAACACAACACTCCTGTTGTTCTATGTTGACACTAGAAATTTTTTGAAATCAATTAGAGGCGATGGATATCGTTCCATCCCCAAAGGTGGCACGTTCGCTACCAAAACCACCAGGCTTGTTGTGAGAAGCTCTGGTTTGTGAGAAGCTTATACCCAAACCTGCCCCAAATGGACAAATTTTTTACCACGGCATGTTGATGCGCTCCATGATACCATGCCAAGTTTCATGAATTTCAGACGAGTTTTGGATTCACTTGAATTTAAAAACCAGGTATCTCAACGTTTTGTCGGCAATCAATAGTGTCCTGGTGTTTGAAATTCATTCCCATTTCTTGGATGGGACCTAAGCATGCAACCAAGGACACATATTTGATTTTTCAACCAATTTATATGCACTGGAGCATGTGCATGTATTTCATATTTGAATTATACACAAAAAATGCCTAGGAATCCCAGTTAATGTATAAAAATGTCCAAACAAGCCCCGAAAATGCCAACACTTAACACAACACTCCTGTTGTTCTTTGTTGACACTAGAATTTTTTTGAAAGCAAAAAGAGGCAACGGATATCGTTCCGTCCCCAATGGTGGCACATTCCCTACCGAAACCATCAGGCTTGTTGTGATAAGCTCTCATTTGTGAGAAGCTTATACCCTAACCTGTCCCAAATGGGACAAAAAATTTACCACGGCATGTTGATGCCGCTCCATGATACCATGCCATGTTTCATTAATTTCAGACGAGTTTTGGATTTACTAGAATATAAAAACCAGGTATCTCAATGTTTTCCCGGCAATCAACAGTGCGCTGGTGTTTGAAATTCATTCCCATTTCTTGGATGGGACCTAAGCATGCACCCAAGGACACATATTTGATTTTCAACCAATTTATATGCACTGGAGCATGTGCTTGTATTTAAAATTTGAATTATGCACATAAAATGCCTAGAAAACCTAGTTAATGTATAAAAATGTCCAAATGAGCCCCAAAAAATTCCAAAACTTAACACAACACTCCTGTTGTTCTATGTTCACACTAGAAATTTTTTTGTCTCCAAAGGTGGCACGTTCCCTGCCGAAACCACCAGGCTTGTTACGAGAAGCTCTGATTTGTGAGAAGCTTATACCCAAACTTGCCCCAAATGGGACAAAATTTTTACCACGACATGTTGATGCCCCTCCATGTTACCATACCACGTTTCATGAATTTCAGATGAGTTTTGGATTTACTAGTATATAAAAACCAGGTATCTCAATGTTTTGCCGGCAATCAACACTAGCCTGGTGTTTGAAATCCATTCCCATTTCTTGGATGGGACCTAAACATACACCCAATGACACATATTTGATTTTTCAAAAAAATATGCACTTGAGCATGTGCATGTATTTCAAATTTGAATTATGCACATAAAATGCCTAGAAAACCTAGTTAATGTATAAAAATTTCCAAACGAGCCCCAAAAAATTCCAAAATTTAACACAACACTACTGTTGTTCTATGTTCACACAAGAAATTCTTTTAAAGCAATAAGAGGCGACGGATATCGTTTCATCCCCAAAGGTGGCACGTTCCCTACCGAAACTACCAGACTTGTGAGAAGCTCTGGTTTGTGAGAAGCTTATAATCAAACCTGCCCGAAATGGAACAATTTTTTACCACGGTTTGTTGATGCCGCTCCATGATACTATGCCAAGTTTCATAAATTTCAGCAGAGTTTTGGATTTAGTAGAATTTAAAAACCAGGTATCTCAATGTTTTACCCGCAATCAACAGTGCCCCGGTGTTTGAAATTCATTCTCATTTCTTGGATGGCACCAAAGCATCCACCCAAGGACACATATTTGATTTTTCAACCAATTTATATGCACTGGAGCATGTGCATGTATTTCAAATTTGCATTATGCACATAAAATGCCTAGAGAACACAGTTAATGTATAAAAATGTCCAAACGAGCCCCGGAAAATTCCAAAACTTAACACGGCACTCATGTTGTTCTATGTTGACACTAGAATTTTCTGAAAGCAATAAGAGGCAACGGATATCGTTTCTTCCCCAAATGTGGGATGTTCCCTACCGAAACCATCAGGCTTGTTGTGAGAAGCTCTGGTTTGTGAGAAGCTTGTACCCAAACCTGCCCCAAATGGGACAAAAGTTTTACCACGGCACGTTGATGTCGATCCATGATACCATGCCAAGTTTCATGAATTTCAAACGAGTTTTATATTTACTAGAATTTAAAAACCAGGTATCTCAATGTTTTCCGGCAATCAATAATGCCCTAGTGTTAGTAATTCATTCCCATTTCTTGGATGGGACCTAAGCATGCACCCAAGGAAACATATATGATTTTTTAACCAATTTATATGCACTGGAGCATGTGCATGTATTTTAAATTTGAATTATGCACATAAAATGCCTAGAAAACCAAGTTAATGTATAAAAATGTCCGAACGAACCCCAAAAATTCCAAAACTTAACAGAACACTCCTGTTGTTCTATGTTGACACTAGAAAATTTTGGAAAGCAATAAGAGGCAACAGATATCGTTTCGTCCTCAAATGTGGCACGTTCCTTGCCAAAACCCCCAGGCTTGTTATGAGAAGCTCTGGTTTGTGAGAAGCTTATACCCAAACCTACCCCAAATGGGACAAAACTTTTACCACGGCATGTTGATGCCGCTCCATGATATCATGCCAGGTTTCATGAATTTCAGATGAGTTTTGGATTTACTAGAATTTGAAAACTAGGTACCTCAACGTTTTACCAGTAATCAACAGTGCCCTGGTGTTTGAAATTCATTCACATTTCTTGGATGGGACCTAAGCATGCACCCAAGGACACATATTTGATTTTTTTTCAACCAATTTATATGCACTGAAGCATGTGCATGTATTTCCAATTTGAATTATGCACATAAAATGCCTAGAAAACCCAGTTAATGTATAAAAATGTCCAAACGAGCCCCGAAAAATTCCAAAACTTAACACAGCGTGCATGTTGTTCTATGTTGACACTAGAAATTTTTGAAAGCAATAAGATGCAAGGGATATCGTTTCGTCCCCAAAGGTGGCACGTTCCCTACCGAAACCACCAAACTTGTTGTGAGAAGCTTATAACCAAACCTGCCCCAAATAGGACAATTTTTTTACCACGACATGTTGATGCCGCTCCATGATACCATGCCAGGTTTGATGAATTCAGACGAGTTTTGGATTTACTAGAATTTAAAAACCAGGTATCTCAACGTTTTGCCAGTAATCAACAGTGCCCTGTTGTTTGAAGTTCATTTCCATTTCTTGGATGGGACCTAAGCATGCACCCATATTTGATTTTTCAACCAATTTATATGCACTGAAGCATGTGCATGTATTTCAAATTTGAATTATGCACATAAAATGCCTAGAAAACCTAGTTAATGTACAAAAATGTCCAAACGAACCCCGAAAAATTTCAAAACTTAACACAACACTCCTGTTGTTCTATGTTGACACTATTTAATTTTTAAAAGCAATAAGATGCAACAGATATCGTTTCGACCCCAAAGATGGCACGTTCCTTACCGAAACCACCAGGCTTGTTGTCAGAATCTCTGATTTGTGAGAAGCGTATACCCAAACCTGTCCCAAATGGGACATAAGTTTTACCACGACATGTTGATGCTTGTTGATGCCGCTCCATGATACCATGCCAGTTTTCATGAATTTCAGATGAGTTTTGGATTTACTAGAATTTAAAAACCAGGAATCTCAATGTTTTACGGCAATCAACAGTGCCCTGGTGTTTGAAATTCATGCCCATTTCTTGGATGGGACCTAAGCATGCACCCAAGGACACATATTTGATTTTTCAACCAGTTTATATGCACTGGAGCATGTGCATGTATTTCCAATTTAAATTATGCACATAAAATGCCTTGAAAGCCCAGTTAATCTTTACCTAATATTAAAAGACGGAAGCTTTCATAGTTCTCCATACGTCACGCTATTATATCCATTGATTTTATGTTAATCATAAAGATTGATGGACGATATTTAAAAGTAGATCGACCCTAGCGATCGATTTGATCTAGCCTGTCTAGCGATCGCTCCGTTTTCCCGAATCCCTAGCGATGGATGTTTCCTTAGCCCAGGCTAACTCCATCCGATGGACCGGCCCAAGCCTAGCTAGCATTCTAACTAGAATAGATCAACCGACCTCCCACGTTACGCTAGATGGATTCCCCAAAAAAACACGTTCCACTCGATAGGATAAAAAGACAGAACCCGAACATGCAAATAAACTGCGATATAACTCAAAACTACTGAGACATACATTTGCAAAATAAGACAATTCAGGACATGGTTCTATATATTCCTAAAGATATCTACATCAGCATATAGATACAAGAAACCAACAAAACAAAAATAAGACAATTCTTGTAAATACATCGGTCAGGACATGGATTTTATATATTGCTAAACATATCTACATCAGCATATAGATACGGGAAAGTGAATAGTCGGTTTCACAGTATATAGATGATTCACAAGTGCTGATTGGATTTAGCATTTAAAGGAGCTGCTATAGAGGACATCAAATAATTCTCAAATGCTCGCAGCATTATGTTGGAAACAACAAAATAATCGGGTCCAGACGACCATAAATCCCAATACCTACTTACTGGGTATTTATCAACTAAAAGTCTAAGACTGAGCTAACATATCCCACGAAACACATTTTATTATGGATGGCCTTAAAGCACACAAAAGATAATAAACTAATACAATTTTCCCCATCCGGTGTGAACATTGGTGTGGTTCAGACAAGAAGAGGTGATAGTTTTTGATGCGGACATCAATACCATTGTTACACCCACAGCCCCTACTGTTACATATACTGGACCAATTACTAGAGCTCGCGCACGCCAATTAAATTACCAGGTACTTTCGTTTCTTGGTAATGATTCTAATGTTCATGAGATTATGATGCTGCCTAAATTGGATACATTTGTTTTGCTTTTAAATGAAGGGCCTAGCTTGGAGAAGGATGAACATTGGAGCAAAAACACGCATGAAGTTGATGGCATGCGCAAGGGGATCAAGAACGGAGTTACAAGTGATGATTTCAGGACTTTGAAGCCGCCATAAGGAGTGCATGAAGCCATGGACGAAATATACAAGATGCCACTTCATAATATTCGTCCATAGGCTATTCTAGGTGCTGCGTCACCTTATTAATGGGCCGGGCCCATGTAATTTCGAAATACTTAAGTATAGGCTATTTTTAGAGTCCGTATGTGTGGGGAAACAAGAGTTAGGGTTGGTTTCGGACCCCACCCTCAAGGGCCACGAAATTCCCCTCTCTTCCTCCATATATACAGCCCTTAGGGCGTCGTTTAGACTTTGGGTTTTGTTTAGATTAAAAGTTCGCCATAGCTGCAACTTCGCGTACTTCGTTTGTGTCCAACGACCAGACCAAGACGTCACGGAACCCCACCTTGATCAATAAAGCTTTCATCTTATATTCGCAATATCCAGATTGCAATCTCAGTTTCTTGCTTGTTCTTCGTTTGCTCGCAGGAAACAGGCCCTCGTGGTCAGGTTGATCGTGCTCCGGCGTGGTCAATAACCCCTCGGAAGTTGGTTTAGCGATTGCTAAGGCGCGACGTCTCGCACGTTCGTAGTCGGATCGTCAAGGTCGACTCCCACAGAAAACGATAGCCACCATCTCATCGAAACATCGGGACACCTTTGCCTCTATCAAGTGGTATCAGATTTCCAGGTTGCTCGGTGAGATTTTACAGTTTTTCGTAGATTAGATCGAGTCTGTTCTTCATACCTACAGTCCACGAAAAAGCCACACAAAAAAAAATTAGGGTTAGTTCATCATATCCGAACCAATCTGAGCCTTTGCATAATCTTTTTAGGGTTTTTGCTTTGTTGAATTTGCGGTTGCATCGTCGTGTCAAGTTGCTGGTCTTAGAGTCTAGTCTTTTAGAGTTTCGAGTTCTGGTCATAAGTTGTCACGCCGCCGCCGCACCATCATCATCGCCCATCTACCACTTTTGCTTATCCGCCACCGCTCTGAATCCTTATCCATATACCACTACCAATCCGTATCCATATACCACCATCAATCTCTATCCATATACCACCACCGCTACCATATACCACCACCGCTGCCATATACCACAACCATATATCCACCACCAATCCGATTTCTTCTCATATTAGGTTTGTTCTTGAGATCAATCTCAATTCCGATTCGTGTTTCCTTACCTGCGTAGGTCTCGGAAAAAAAAAGAGTCTGGAGACCCCCGGGCAGTTTTTAGGCCAAAATTTTCACGGGCAAAATTTTTTTTCCCTATCCTATTTTTAGGCTTTTCTGAGTCTTTTGAGCCACGTGCCATCATAGTGATTTTTTGTCGCACTTTTTCGTCGTCGCTGCCCTGATTTCCGAAAAAAAAAGTGAAAAAAAAATTTTCGTGCCCATCCTATCAGTTTGACGAGGGAAGAGTTTTGAGACACTCGCCATTATAGTAATTTTTCGCAAAAAAAAAAAGAGGAGCGCAAAAAAAAGCGAAAAAAAAAGTTCCAGAGTGTGCTTTTCCCTTATTTACGTGCAGCGCCGTGATTTTGTTAGTGTTCTAGGCTCGCGTCTCTAGCACGGTCTAGCCTAGGACCAGCACAGTACCGTCGTTGAGCGTTTATTCAACTTTGCATCTCTGAATTGATTATTGCTGACCCTTTTTGCTACCATACTATAAGCCTTCCCAGCTCCACATACCTCTACGTCGTGCGTTTGACTCTCCCTGGCAATCGCTCTATCCAAGCTTTTGAGAGTTTTGACTACAACGGTTGCCGATCACCGCCTGCTGCTGGGTAAGAACTGGTAAGAATTTGAGATTTGCTTGACGGATTTGTGACACCCGCCACCACCACCTCTTGTTAGTATTCTGTAGGATCATATTCTTGTGTGTTTTCTATTGTTGCTAACCATGGCAGGATCACAAGCCGACGAGACTGACTGGGAGAACATGACGAATCAGGAGTTGCATGATAAATTTCAGCAAATGATGAATGGACAGGTGCAGGATGTGCTAAACAGATTTGAAGAAGCCATGGAGAAGATAGATGACATGGAGAAGACGTTCGAAACAAAGCTCGATAACAGGTTTAATGAATTGCTCGCGCGTCTTCCACCACCACCACCGGCTGCACCTAACGCACCTCTACAACAACAACAACGACGACTACCTACACATCGTGAAACAGCCCTCCGCCGAGCGAGCCGTCTCCCTCTTGCACCTGGCCAAACTGTTGATGCTGCTGTTGCTACTTCTGTGGCTCCTGCTGCTGATGCGGAGGAGGATGATTTTGCTGGCGATTACGAGGATGAGGTTGATCAAAATCAGAACTACGTGCCACCACCAGCACAGCAACCATCAGGTCGTCCACATGCAAATAATGGCAATGGTAGGGCTCACCCTCAGGTACGAGATCATGACCATCTCCCTAAACTAAAATTGAATATTCCACCATTTGAGGGTAGATATGTTCCTGATATATATCTTACTTGGGAGTTAGAAACTGAACAACGATTTACATGTTTACAATATCCCGAGGAGAGACGTGTTCCTGCTGCTGTTTGTGCATTCACTAGTTTTGCATGTGTTTGGTGGTCTGAGCATTGTAGATTATATCCCATTCCTGCTACTTGGGCTGCTTTGAAAACTGCTATGCGTACTCGTTGGGTTCCACCATATTATCAACGTGAATTACTTCAAAAATTGCAGCGCTTAAGACAGGGAAAAAATTCTGTAGAAGAATACTATCAGGAATTACAAACTGGCATGATTAGATGTGGTATTGTTGAGGAGAATGAAGCTATGCTTGCACGTTTTATGGGTGGATTAAATAGAGAGATTCAGACGATTCTAGAGTATAAGGAGTATACTAATATCACTCGTTTATTCCATCTTGCTTGTAAAGCTGAACGTGAAGTGCAGGATCGACAGGCATTGGCGCGGACTAACTTTTCTGCAGGTCGACCTTCTTCATGGACACCACGTGCATCATCTACTTCCACACGTTCTGCTTCACCGGCGCCTCCGTCGGCTGCCACCTCCAACCGTGATACAATAAAGCAGGCACAATCACCACTATCTGCCAAGAGCACACCTTCTGGGCCTGCAAAGAGCTCTTCTTCTTCCATGGCATCAACAGGGCAAACACATGATATTATTTGTCGACGTTGCAAGGGTGGAGGTCATTATGCGAGAGAATGCCCATCTAAGCGTGTGATGATTGTTACTGAGGATGGTGGGTATGAGTCCGCTAGTGACTATGATGAGGAGGCTTTGGCTCTTATTACACGTGACGAACACGGTGGAGACGATTCTGATCATGAGACGCAATACATGGCTCCTGAAGATGCTGACAGGTATGAATGTTTAGTTGCTCAACGTGTTTTGAGTGTGCAGGTTACACAAGCTGAGCAAAATCAGAGGCATAATTTGTTCCATACAAAGGGAGTTGTGAAGGAACGTTCTGTTCGCGTGATCATAGATGGAGGGAGTTGCAACAACTTGGCTAGCATCGAGATGGTGGAGAAGCTATCTCTCACCACAAGACCACATCCACATCCTTACTACATCCAATGGTTCAACAACAGCGGCAAGGTTAAGGTAACACGTACTGTTCGTGTGCATTTTAGTATCTCTACATATGCTGATTATGTTGATTGTGATGTGGTACCGATGCAAGCATGTTCCTTATTACTTGGTAGACCATGGCAATTTGATAAAAATTCTATTCACCATGGTAGAAACAATCAGTATACTCTTGTTCATAAGGATAAAAATATTACTTTGCTTCCTATGACTCCTGATTCCATTTTGAAAGATGATATTAATAAAGCTAATAAAGCAAAACAGGAGAAAACTAAGAGTGAAAATCAGATTGTGGCAAAAGAATTTGAGCAACAAATGCAGCCTAATAATAATAAACAATCTAGTGTTGCTTCTGAAATTAAATTGAAAAGTGCATGTTTACTTGCCACCAAATCTGATATTGATGATCTAGATTTTAGCAAATCTGTTTGCTATGCTTTTGTGTGCAAAGAGGCATTATTTTCATTCGAGGACGTGCCTTCCTCTTTGCCTCCTGCTGTCACTAACATTTTGCAGGAGTTCGCCGACGTCTTTCCACAAGACGTGCCACCGGGATTACCACCTATTCGCGGGATTGAGCATCAAATTGACTTAATTCCCGGTGCATCATTACCCAACCGGGCACCATACCGTACCAATCCAGAGGAGACGAAGGAGATTATGCGTCAAGTACAAGAACTGCTCGACAAAGGTTATATACGCGAATCCCTTAGTCCTTGTGCTGTTCCTATCATTTTAGTGCCGAAAAAGGATGGTACGTCGCGTATGTGCGTTGATTGTAGAGGCATTAATAATATTACTATTCGTTATCGTCATCCTATTCCTAGGCTAGATGATATGCTTGATGAATTGAGTGGCTCTACAATATTCTCCAAAGTTGATTTGCGTAGTGGTTACCATCAAATTCGTATGAAATTGGGAGATGAATGGAAAACAGCATTTAAAACTAAGTTTGGATTATATGAGTGGTTAGTCATGCCTTTTGGGTTAACTAATGCACCTAGTACTTTCATGAGGTTAATGAACGAAGTTTTACGTGTTTTCATTGGACGATTTGTGGTAGTTTACTTTGATGACATATTGATTTATAGCAAATCTTTGGAGGAACATTTGGAACATTTACGTGCTGTTTTTATTGCTCTACCTGATGCACGTTTGTTTGGTAACCTTGGAAAGTGCACCTTTTGCACCGACCGAGTATCTTTTCTTGGCTATGTTGTTACTCCACAGGGAACTGAAGTTGATAAAGCCAATATTGAAGCTATTGAAAGTTGGCCGCAGCCCAAAACGGTCACACAAGTGAGGAGTTTCCTTGGCCTCGCTGGTTTCTATAGGCGTTTTGTGAGAGATTTCAGCACCATTGCTGCACCTCTCAACGAGCTTACAAAGAAGGATGTACCTTTTGTTTGGGGTACCGCACAGGAAGAAGCCTTCACGGTATTGAAAAATAAGTTGACACATGCTCCTTTACTCCAACTTCCTAATTTCAATAAGACTTTTGAGCTTGAATGTGATGCTAGTGGAATTGGATTAGGAGGTGTGTTATTACAAGATGGAAAACCTGTTGCATACTTTTCTGAAAAATTGAGTGGGCCTAGTCTGAACTATTCTACTTATGATAAAGAATTATATGCTCTTGTTCGGACCTTAGAAACATGGCAACATTATTTATGGCCTAAGGAATTTGTTATACATTCTGATCATGAATCTTTGAAACACATTAAAAGTCAAGCAAAACTGAACCGTCGACATGCTAAATGGGTTGAATTCATTGAGACTTTTCCTTATGTGATTAAACACAAGAAGGGTAAAGAAAATGTTATTGCTGATGCCTTGTCTCGTCGTTATACTATGCTTTCACAACTTGACTTTAAAATATTTGGTTTGGAGACCATCAAGGATCAATATGTTAATGATGCTGAATTTAAAGATGTATTGCAGAATTGTAAGGAAGGGAGAACTTGGAACAAGTTCGTTCTTAACGATGGATTTGTGTTTCGTGCTAACAAGCTATGCATTCCAGCTAGCTCCGTTCGTCTTTTGTTGTTGCAGGAGGCGCATGGAGGAGGATTAATGGGACACTTTGGCGTCAAGAAGACGGAGGATATACTTGCTACACATTTCTTTTGGCCAAAGATGAGACAGGATGTTGAGCGTTTTGTTGCTCGCTGCACTACATGTCAAAGAGCTAAGTCACGACTCAATCCTCATGGTTTATATATGCCTTTGCCTGTACCTAGTGTTCCTTGGGAGGATATATCTATGGACTTTGTTTTAGGTTTACCTAGAACAAAGAAGGGGAGGGATAGCATATTTGTTGTCGCGGATAGGTTCTCGAAAATGGCACACTTTATACCATGTCATAAAAGCGATGATGCTGTTAATGTTGCTGATTTGTTCACGTGAAATTATTCGCTTACATGGTGTGCCAAATACTATTGTTTCAGATCGTGATACTAAATTTCTTAGCCACTTTTGGAGATGTTTATGGGCTAAGTTGGGGACTAAGCTGCTTTTTAGTACTACTTGTCACCCCCAAACTGATAGACAAACTGAAGTAGTCAATAGAACATTGTCTACTATGCTTAGGGCTGTTTTGAAGAATAACAAGAAACTGTGGGAAGAATGCTTGCCTCATATTGAATTTGCTTATAATCGTTCATTGCATTCTACTACTAAGATGTGCCCTTTTGAAATTGTGTATGGCTTCCTACCTCGTGCACCTATTGATTTGTTGCCTCTTCCATCTTCGGAGAAGGTTAATTTTGATGCTAAAGAACGTTCTGAATTGATTTTAAAAATGCATGAGTTAACTAAGGAAAACATTGAGCGTATGAATGCTAAATATAAACTTGCTAGAGATAAGGATAGAAAACATGTTGTGTTTGCACCTGGAGATCTTGTTTGGTTACATTTGCGTAAAGATAGATTTCCTAATCTGCGCAAATCAAAGCTAATGCCACGTGCTGATGGTCCTTTTAAGGTTTTAGAGAAAATAAATGATAATGCATATAAACTTGAGCTACCTGCAGATTTTGGGGTTAGTCCCACTTTTAATATTGCAGATTTGAAGCCTTATTTGGGTGAGGAAGATGAGCTTCCGTCGAGGACGACTTCATTTCAAGAAGGGGAGGATGATGCGGACATCAATACCATTGTTACACCCACAGCCCCTACTGTTACATATACTGGACCAATTACTAGA
The DNA here is from genome assembly GCF_056163025.1 of Triticum urartu. Taxonomy (NCBI): domain Eukaryota; kingdom Viridiplantae; phylum Streptophyta; class Magnoliopsida; order Poales; family Poaceae; genus Triticum; species Triticum urartu. The sequence goes on along the minus strand of NC_141874.1, from coordinate 364,164,420 downwards.
GCTCGCGCACGTCAATTAAATTACCAGGTACTTTCGTTTCTTGGTAATGATTCTAATGTTCATGAGATTATGATGCTGCCTAAATTGGATACATTTGTTTTGCTTTCAAATGAAGGGCCTAGCTTGGAGAAGGATGAACATTGGAGCAAAAACACGCATGAAGTTGATGGCATGCGCAAGGGGATCAAGAACGGAGTTACAAGTGATGATTTCAGGACTTTGAAGCCGCCATAAGGAGTGCATGAAGCCATGGACGAAATATACAAGATGCCACTTCATAATATTCGTCCATAGGCTATTCTAGGTGCTGCGTCACCTTATTAATGGGCCAGGCCCATGTAATTTTGAAATACTTAAGTATAGGCTATTTTTAGAGTCCGTATGTGTGGGGAAACAAGAGTTAGGGTTGGTTTCAGACCCCACCCTCAAGGGCCACGAAATTCCCCTCTCTTCCTCCATATATACAGCCCTTAGGGCGTCGTTTAGACTTTGGGTTTTGTTTAGATTAAAAGTTCGCCATAGCTGCAACTTCGCGTACTTCGTTTGTGTCCAACGACCAGACCAAGACGTCACGGAACCCCACCTTGATCAATAAAGCTTTCATCTTATATTCGCAATATCCAGATTGCAATCTCAGTTTCTTGCTTGTTCTTCGTTTGCTCGCAGGAAACAGGCCCTCGTGGTCAGGTTGATCGTGCTCCGGCGTGGTCAATAACCCCTCGAAAGTTGGTTTAGCGATTGCTAAGGCGCGACGTCTCGCACGTTCGTAGTCGGATCGTCAAGGTCGACTCCCACAGAAAACGATAGCCACCATCTCATCGAAACATCGGGACACCTTTGCCTCTATCAGTTTTACAGTTGAGACTACAGAGTATTGCATTAATTCAAAAATGTAGGGTTACCAAGAGTTCAAGAAAAAAATCATTCATAGCATAAAGCATGAAAGGATATGTAATAGTAGCGTATGTTACATGGGGTTTCAGACAAAAGAAGTCCATAATATGAATGAGTTTTGAGCCAAGACAATAAATTAGTAACAGAAGAGTGACTACATGCCCTACTCATTATTAGCTTACCAGAAGTACGACAAATGTGAGTTTCATATCTACGACAAGATCATGGCTGCATTTGCAGATGAAGTAAAAATAGTCCATTTTTAATATTTGTAAGACATATATATCACCTTGGTAAGTTCTTCCTGCATCTGAAGGAATTCCAGTTTTTTCCTCCTCTTAGAAACTAAATCTTTAGATGGCAATACCGTACAAACTCTATCCACAACTTCATCTGGTAGAGAAGACAATATTGCTACAACAGCCTCCTCAGGTTTTAGGGTGTGTTTGGATGGTGGCCTGGGCGTTATGCCTGGAAAAATTTCAAGCCTGGGAGCTTCCTGATACGGTGGTGTTCTCTTGCCTGGCCAGGCTAGCTTAAACTCGTTGTGTTTGGTTCATAGCCTCGCCTGGTGAATTTTTTAATGGGCCATAAAGTGACAAATGAACATGCAACGGCTGATTAGCCTTGGAATTGATGCCCAGGCAGCTGAGCTTGAGCGCCAGGCTACCTGTTTCGGATGCCTCGCCCAGGCTAAGCAAGGTGCCTGGACAAACAACCCAGGCTAATCAAGGTCCACCCGAACCAGGCCAGGCCAGCATCTGTTTCTCCAGGACATGAAACAAACACAGTCCAGGCAGTCCCCAGGCAGGCTCCAGGCTAGGCATTTTTCATCTAGGACTTGATCCAAACACGCCTTTATTCTCCCATATATGACAAAAGTCTAGACAACATTAGAAAGATGAGTAAGGGTGCAAGCCCAAACAGTACTTTTGTAGCCACTGAGAAATATATCAAGAAATTTAGCTTGAAAGTATGAGAATGGACGATGGCATGGCATGATTGAGTGAGATGTCCAACCAGTCTCGTAGTTGGACATAAAATGAAGTTGTAATGAATTACATTAACACAAGAAGTTATGGTTGTTAAAAGCAATATAATCCAACTATAACTGTGCTTATTTGTAAGTGGAGACAGAATTATGGATGTAGCTCACAACAGCATCAGACTTCACATTACAGTTACTACATAAGGAATATAGCTCTGGGAACAAGAATTATGAAATGAGATCATATAGAAGGGACAACTGATAAATAAACTATGATGTACTAGGATAAGTAACCATGGTGCTGAATAGGGCATAGTGGTACTTACGGATAGCAAAAACAAAGAAACAAAAGTCATCTTTTGAAGACAAAAAAAGGTTCGACGATGAGAAAAAGGTCAAACAAGAACAGTATATCATTTTCACAAGTGCTAATACAATTAAGCATTTAAAGGAGCTGCTATAGAAGACATCAAATAATTCTCTTTTGAAGAAAACAGTGGAAGTGATAAAAAGATAAAAATTTCCACAGAATTCACCAAAAACATATCACCAATAATTCTCGAATGGACAGATTGGGCCTTATAATTTCCGCAGAGATCACCAAAAAGATACCACCAATATATAGATGATTGGTTGGCACATAGACACTACATAGTTCTTCATCACCTTTGTCAGTCTGTGATGCAATGGTAGATGATCACTTGAGAACCCAAAAAAACAAAGTTTATTAGCGCACCATTAGCATGCTAACCATGTAGACTTGGGCAATTAGATATCACATGGTTCATCAATTCTGTCACTGTTCTTTACAGAATTTTCAAGAGCTCAAGACCTGTGCTAATGTGTGTATTGATTTTGATTAGTTTATACTTTTTTATTAAATAACACACTAACCATTGTTGCTGATGCATTTATCAATCCTAATTGGTATCTCATTTTTGGTAAATAACATATTCTTACACATTCCAAAACTCTCATGCAGGCAAACCATTTGAGTTGCACTCTCTGTTAATGGATGGCAACGAACGAAACAAACAGCAGCACCAACACCAACACAGCCGGATCAACTCCAACTGCAGCTGCTAGGGATCTTAGTGCACAGGTTGAACGCGACAGCAAGGCCACCAGACAACGAAGGCATGTTATTTCTAGCCTTGGCAACAAGTAACCAGAATAAAAGCTACATCTATGACTACGAAGAAACAGGAGACACCCAGCTGGGAACAAGTAACAAGTTTTGAACTCTCTTATTTCAGATCATCTCTACACTCTGCATTTTATTCAGAAAAGCATACAAAATAATGCAATCATTACATTTACTTCTGTGCTGCTAGGGACAGGTGCTCAAGTGTACTTTAATCATGCAATAATTAATTGTACTTCCCAAAAGTTACATAACCGAACCTTCTAACCAGTTCCTTGCCCTCTGCTCTGCAAATCTATGGTCTAGTTAGTTCTAAACTTTGCATCTAAAATGTTAATGAATGAGTGCATGTTATTACCCAGATTAACATCAGTAATCTTTCATGTAGATTAGTACTAAGTTCGCTGCTGTAGTGCGGTACATGGAAAGAGAGGAGGAGAGGGCGAGAGTGGGGGTGGACCTCCATGGTGTCAGCAGCAGTTGGTCAGAGGACCTCGGAGCAGTGGAGCCGTCTCCTCGCAGGGCCTCCTCATTGGAGAGTAGGACCACGCCGAGGAATCCGCGGCCTCCCACACCTCCTCTACCGGCCAGGAGAGCCGCTGCAGCCGCGCGAGGAGGCGCTATAGGCATTGGAGAGGAGCCACGTTGTTGACGATGGCGCGGGTGGAGCTGAGATAAGAGGGAGCCGTGCAAGGTCCCGTTGATACGGCGGCCCGGGTGGAGGGCATGACGGTGAAGCCACCAGAAGAGATATTATTCCTGCCCTCATCCTCCGCGAACGATGAGTAGATGGGAGTCGGCGTCGGTGCTATCCACTAGGGAGAAGTGAGTGAGAATGGGGAACAGGAAGGGAGATGCAGTTCATGCGTCTTTTTTAGTAACAGAGAGAGTACTTTTTTTTTTGAGAAATAGAGAGAGTACGTGTTGTATGGGTGTGTCAGTCAAGTCCTTCTGCTTGGGCCAAGCCCAAAAACTGTGCAAAAAAACAAATACAAATGAAATACAATTTTCCACCAAAAATGCAAAATGTTCATAAAAGATAAAAATTTTAAATATGTTATGGAAAAAAAAATAAAAATACAATTAAAAACGTGTTTTTAACAAGAAAAATATAATCGATTGAAAGGCTATTCCATGCACAACTACTCTTTCATCAGATGAAAGTACATAGCTGAATTAGGTCAAGACAAACGCCGTTTGGGTGGCTTCTTCACGTCCAAATTTTATGGTCCAAACTATTATGCTCATTATAACTTTATTTCTAATGTTAGCCAAAATTGGATATAAGAAGTTTTGCATAACAGCACATAGAGTATGTTTAAATTTTTCGCCCGTTGCAACGCACGGGCATTTGAACTAGTGTATAAAAATGTCCAAACGAGCCCCGAAAAATTCCAAAACTTAACACAGCACTCATGTTGTTCTATGTGGACATTAAATTTTTGTTGAAAGCAATAAGACGCAACAGATATCGTTTCGTCCCCAAAGGTGGCACCCTCCCTACCGAAACCACCAGACTTGTTGTGAGAAGCTCTGATTTGTGAGAAGCTTATACCCAAACCTGCCCCAAATGGGAGAAAATTTTTACCACGGCATGTTGATGCCGCTCCATGATACCTTGCCAAGTTTCATGAATTTCAGACGAGTTTTGGATTTACTAGAATTTAAAAAATCGGGTATCTCAATGTTTTGCTAGCAATCAAAAGTGTCCTAGTGTTTGAAATCCATTCCATTTCTTGCGTGGCACTTAACTAAGCATGCACCCAAGGACACATATTTGATTCTTCAACCAATTTATATGCACTGGAGCATGTGCATGTATTTCAAGTTTGAATTGTGCATATAAAATGCCTAGAAAATCCAATTAATGTATAAAAATGTCGAAATGAGCCCCGAAAAATTCAAAAAGTGAACACAGCACTCATGTTGTTCTATGTTGACACTAGAAATTTTTTGAAACCAATAAGAGGCAACGGATATCGTTTCGTCTCCAAAGGTGGCACGTTCCCTACCGAAACCACCAAACTTGTTGTGAGAAGCTCTGTTTGTGACAAGCTTATACCCAAACCTGCCCCAAATGGGACAAAACTTTTACCACGACATGTTGATGCCGCTCCATGATACCATGCCAGGTTTCATGAATTTCAGACGAGTTTTGGATTTACTAGAATTTAAAAACCAGGTATCTCAACGTTTTGCCGGCAATGAACAGTGCCCTGGTGTTTGAAATTCATTCCCATTTCTTAGATGGGACCTAAGCATGCAACCAAGGACACATATTTGATTTTTAAACCAATTTATATGCACTTGAGCATGTGCATGTATTTCCAATTTGAATTATGCACATAAAATGCCTAGAAAACCCAGTTAATGTATAAAAATGTCCAAACGAGCCCCAAAAATTCCAAAACTTAACAAAGCACTCCCATTGTTCTATGTTGATACTAATAAATTTTTTATAGCAATAAGACGCAATGGATATCGTTTCGTCCCCAAAGGTGGCACCCTCCCAACCGAAACCACCAGACTTGTTGTGAGAAGCTCTGGTTTGTGAGAAGCTTATACCCAAAACTGCCCCAAATGGGACAAATTTTTTACCACGGCATGTTGATGCCACTCCATGATACCATGCCAGGTTTCATGAATTTTCAGACGAGTTTTGGATTTTACTAGAATTTAAGAACTAGGTATCTCAACGTTTTGCCGACAATCAAAAGTACCCTGGTGTTTGAAATTCATTCCCATTTCTTGGATGGGACCTAAGCATGCACCCAAGGACACATATTTGATTTTTCAACCAATTTATATGCACTGGAGCATGTGCATGTATTTACAATTTGAATTATGCACATAAAATGCCTGGAAAACCCAGTTAATGTATAAAAATGTCCATATGAGCCCCGAAAAATTCCAAAACTTGACACAGCAGTCTAGTTGTTCTATGTTGACACTAACAAAAATTGAAAGCAATAAGACGCAACGGAAATCGTTTCATCCCCAAAGGTGGCATATTCCCTACCGAAACCACCAGGCTTTTTGTCAGAAGATCTGGTTTGTGAGAAGTTTATACCCAAACCTGCCCGAAATGGGACAAAAAATTCACCATGACATGTTGATGCCACTCCATGATACCATGCCAAGTTTCATGAATTTCAGACGAGTTTTGTATTTACTAGAATTTAAAAACCAGGTATCTCAACATTTTGTCGGCAATCAACATAACCTGGTGTTTGAAATTCGTTCCCATTTCTTCGAAGGGGCCTAAGTATGCACCCAAGGACACATATTTGATTTTTCAACCAATTTATATGCACTGGAGCATGTGCATGTATTTCAATTTTGAATTATGCACATAAAATGCCTAGAAAATCCAATTAATGTATAAAAATGTCCAAATGAGCCCCGAAAAATTCCAAAAGTTAACACATCACTCATGTTGTTCTATGTTGACACTAGAAATTTTTTGAAACCAATAAGAGGCAACGGATATCGTTTCGTCTCCAAAGGTGGCACGTTCCATACCGAAACCACCAAACTTGTTGTGAGATGCTCTGTTCGTGAGAAGCTTATACCCAAACCTACCCCAAATGGGACAAAAATTTTACCATGGCATGTTGATGCCGCTCCATGATACCATGCCAAGTTTCATGAATTTCAGACGAGTTTTGGATTTACTAGAATTTAAAAATAGGTATCTCAACATTTTGCCGGCAATCAAGAGTGCCCTGGTGTTTGAAATTCATTCCCATTTCTAGGATGGGACCTAAGCATGCACCCAAGGACACATATTTGATTTTTCAACCAATTTATATGCACTGGAGCATGTGCATGTATTTCCAATTTGAATTATGCACACAAAATGCCTAGAAAACCCAATTAATGTATAAAAATGTCCATACGAGCCCCAAAAAATTCCAAAACTTGACACAGCACTCCAGTTGTTCTATGTTGACACTAAAAGAATTTGAAAGCAATAACACGCAACGGATATCATTTTGTCCCCAAAGGTGGCACATTCCCTACCGAAACCACCAGGCTTGTGGTGAGAAGCTTTGGTTTGGGAGAAGCTTATACCCAAACCTGCCCGAAATGGGACAAAAAATTCACCACGACATGTTGATGCCACTCCATGATACCATGCCAGGTTTCATGAATTTCAGACGAGTGTTGGATTTTTCTAGAAATTAAAGACCAGGTATCTCAACGTTTTGCCGGCAATCAACAGTGCCCTTGTTTGAAATTCATTCCCATTTCTTGGATGGGACCTAAGCATGCACCCAAGGACACATATTTAATATTTCAACCAATTTATATGCACTGGAGCATGTGCATGTAATTCAAATTTGAATTGTGCACATAAAATGCCTAAAACCCCAATTAATGTATAAAAATGTCCAAACGAGCCCCAAAAAAATTCAAAACTTAACACAGCACTCCTGTTGTTCTATGTTGACACTAGAATTTTTTTGAAAGCAATAAGAGGCAACGGATATTGTTTCGTCCCCAAAGGTGGCGCGTTCCCTACGGAAACCACTAGGCTTGTTGTGTGAAGCTTATACGCAAACCTGCCCCAAATGGGACAAAAAAATTCCACGGCATGTTGATGCTACTCCATGATACCATGCCAAGTTTCATGAATTTCAGACAAATTTTGGATTTACTAGCATTTAAAAACCAGGTATCTCAACATTTTGCCGGCAATCAACAGTGCCCTGGTGTTTGAAATTCATTCCCATTTCTTGGATGTGACCTAAGCATGCACCCAAGGAAACATATTTGATTTTTCAACCAATTTATATGCACTAGAGCATGTGCATGTATTTCAAATTTGAATTATGCTCATAAAATGCCTAGAAACCCCAGTTAATGTATAAAAATGTCCAAACGACCCCCAAAAAATTTCAAAACTTAACACAACACTCCTGTTGTTCTATGTTGACACTAGAAAAAATATTAAAGCAATAAGAGGCAACGGATATCGTTTCGTCCCCAAAGGCTTGTTATGAGAAGCTTAGACCCAAACCTGGCCCAAATGGGACAAAAAATTTACCACGGCATGTTGATGCCGCTCCATGATACGATGCCACGTTTCATGAATTCCAGACGAGTTTTGGATTTACTAGAATTTAAAAACCAGGTATCTCAACATTTTGTCGGCAATCAACAGTGCCCTGGTGTTTGAAATTCATTCCCATTTCTTGTATGGGACCTAAGCATGCACCCAAGGACACATATTTCATTTCTCAACCAATTTATATGCAGTCGAGCATATGCATGTATTTCAAATTTGAATTATGCACATAAAATGGCTAGAAAACCCAGTTCATGTACAAAAATGTCCAAATGAACCCTGAAAAATTCCAAAACTAAACACAACACTCATGTTGTTCTATGTTGACACTAGAATTTTTTTGAAAGAAATAAGATCCAACATATATTCTTTCGTCCCCAATGGTGGCATGTTCCCTACTGAAACCACCAGGCTTGTTGTGAGAAGCTCTGGTTTGTGAGAAGCTTATACCCAAACCTTCCCCAAATGGGGCAAAAAAATTTACCACGGCATGTTGATGCTGCTCCATGATACCATGCCAAGTTTCATGAATTTCAGATGAGTTTTGGATTTACTAGAATTTAAAAACCAGGTATCTCAATGTTTTGCCGGCAATCAATAGTGCCGTGCTGTTTGAAATTCATTCCCATTTCTTGGATCAGATCTAAGCATGCACCCAAGTACACATATTTGATTTTTCAACCAATTTATATGCGCTGGAGCATGAGCATGTATTTCAAATTTGAATTATGCACATAAAATGCCTTGGAAACCTAGTTAATGTATAAAAATGTCCAAACGAACCCCGAAAAATTCCAAAACTTAACACAAAACTCCTGTTGTTCTAAGTTGACACTAGAAATTTTTGAAAGCAATAAGAGGCAACGGATATCGTTTCGTCCCCAAAGATGGCACGTTCCCAACCAAAACCACCAGGCCTGTTGTGAGAAGCTCTGGTTTGTGAGAAGCTTATTCCCAAACCTACCCCAAATGGGACAAAAAATTTACCACGGCATGTTGATGCCGCTCCATGATACCATGCCAAGTTTCATGAATTTCATGCAAGTTTGGATTCACTAGAATTTAAAAATCATGTATGTCAATGTTTTGCCGGCAATCGACAATGCCTTGGTGTTTGAAATTCATTCCCATTTCTTGGATGGGACCTAAGCATGCACCCAGGGACACATATTTGGTTTTTCAAACAATTTATATGCAGTAGAGCATGTGCATGTATTTCAAATTTGAATTATGCACATAAAATTCCTAGAAAACCAAGTTAATGTATAAAAATGTCCGAACGAGCCCCGAAAAATTCCAGAACTTAACACAGCACTCCTGTTGTTCTATGTTGACACTAGAAAATTTTCGAAAGCAATAAGAGGAAATGGATATCGTTTCGTCCCCAAAGGTGGCATGTTCCCTACCGAAACCACCAGGCTTGTTGTGAGAAGTTCTGGTTTGTGAGAAGCTTAGACCCAAACCTGCCCCAAATGGGACAAAATGTTTTCCACGGCATGTTGATGCCACTCCATGATACCATGCCTGGTTTAATGAATTTCAAACGAGTTTTGGATTTACTAGAATTTAAAAACCAGGTATCTCAATGTTTTGTCGGCAATCAATAGTGCCCTGGTGTTTGAAATTCATTCCCATTTCTTGGATGGGACCTAAGAGTGCACCCAAGGACACATATTTGATTTCCCAACAAATTTATATGCACTGGAGCATGTGCAGGTATTTCAAATTTGAATATTGCACATAAAATGCCTAGAAAACCCAGTTAATGTATAAAAATGTCCAAACAAGCCCCAAAAATTCCAAAACCTAACACAACACTCCTGTTGTTCTATGTTGACACTTGAAATTTTTTGAAAGCAATAAGAGGCAACGGATATCGTTTCGTCCCCGAAGGTGGCACGTTCCCTACCAAAACCACCAGGCTTATTGTGAGAAGCTTATACCCAAACCTGCCCCAACTGGGACAAAACTTTTACCATGGCATGTTGATGCCGTCCATGATACCATGCTAAGTTTCATGAATTTCAGACGAGTTTTGGATTTACTAGAATTTAAAAACCAGGTATCTCAATGTTTTGCCGGCAATCAACAATGCCCTGGTGTTTGAAATTCATTCCCATTTCTTGGATGGCACCTAAGCATGCACCCAAGGACACATATTTGATTTTTCAACTAATTTATATGTACTGGAGCATGTGCATATATTTCAAATTTGAATTATGCACATAAAATGCCTAGAAAACCCAATAATGTATAAAAATGTCCAAAGGAACCCCGATTTTTTTTAAAACTTAACACAACACTCCTGTTGTTCTATGTTGACGCTAGAATTTTTTGAAAGCAATAAGAGGCAACGGATATCATTTCCTCCCCAAAGGTGGCACGTTCCCTACCGAACCCACCAGGCTTGTTGTGAGAAGTTTATACCCAAACCTGCACCAAATGGGACAACATTTTTACCATGGCATGTTGATGCCGCTCCATGATACCATGCCAAGTTTCATGAATTTCAGATGAGTTTTGGATTTACTAGAATTTAAAGACCAGGTATCTCAATGTTTTTCCGGCAATCAATAGTGCCCAAGTGCTTGAAATTCATTCCCATTTCTTGGATGGGACCTAAGCATGCACCCAAGGACACATATTTGATTTTTCAACCAATTTACATGCACTGGAGCATGTGCATGTATTTCAAATTTGAATTATGCACATAAAATGCCTAGAATACCAAGTTAATGTATAAAAATGTCCAAACGAACCCCGAAAAATTCCAAAACTTCACACAACACACTTGTTGTTCTATGTTGACACTAGAAAATTTTTGAAAGCAATAAGAGGCAACAGATATCGTTTCGTCCCCAAAGGTGGCACGTTCCTACCGAAACCACATGCCCAAAATGGGACAAAAAATTTACCACAGCATGTTGATGCCGCTCCATGATACCATGCCAAGTTTCATGAATTCCAGACGAGTTTTGGATTTACTAGAATTTAAAAACCAGGTATCTCAACATTTTGCCGGCAATCAACAATGCCCTGGTGTTTGAAATTCATTCCCATTTCTTGGATGGGACCTAAGCATGCACCCAAGGACACATATTTGATTTTGCAACCAATTTATATGCACTCGAGCATGTGCATGTATTTCAAATTTGAATTATGCACATAAAATGCCTCGAAAACCCAGTTAATGTATAAAAATGTCCAAACGAACCCTTAAAAATTCCAAAACTTAACACACCACTCCAGTTGTTCTATGTTGACACTAGAAATTTTTTTGAAAGCAATAAGAGGAAACGGATATCGTTTTTCCCCAATGGTGCCATGGTGTTCGAAATTCATCCCCATTTCTTGCATGGGACATAAACGTAAACCCATGGACATAAGCAGATAAAAGGTCTAGCAATTCAAACACCGTCCATTGCCATTGTGACTCCATTATGTAATTGAAATCAAGATGGAAAATCAAGTAGATCCCACATAGTTTATTGTCACCAACCGTGTGAGATGCAGTACAAAATATCCTGGAGCACCATCGGTGTATAGTACGCCTATGGCTTACGCGAGAAGGTGCGTCGGCTACAGTCCACAGTATTACTACCTCGTAATCTTGAAAATATCTACCGCCCGGAAGGTTTTAATGTTTGATAGCACACGATTAGTATGTGTGGACCGTGTGCGATGTCTGATACTCCCGCTCTGCTTCAGTCCCTTGATTCAAATTTTCAGTAGTCCTGGCATTTTACTCCCGCCTCTGCATCCCTCGCAATCTCAAAAATATTTGCTCACCCTTGATCCAAATTTTCAGTAGCCCTGCCTTGTTACTCCCTTCTAGTAAAAATTTTAGTTGCCACAGTATTTCCTCAAACACAACCTTTCCCCCCCTCCACACACACCACACACTCCCCAAAACCTCCACTCACACGGACACACACCACCCCCGAAAGCATTGGTAGGTCGCCACCATCGCCGGTGCCTCCATCCTCACCCTCTGCCTGTGTGCCGGGGAGCTCGAGGAGCCAATGGCCAAAAGAGGTTTATCGCGGCCTTTTCGCCCGACGTCGGCGAGGTGGCCGCCGAGGTGTTCCCGTCGTCCTCCGCGAGCTCGATCCGCCATCGCTGGTGCCCCGATCCACCCGTTGCCACGCCCCTACGCCGGTTCGAAGACTTCCCCATCCTCCCTCGGACTCGGCAACCAACGAGGTCCTACTTCGGGGTCCGGCAGCGACGGTGGGGGACGTGGGTCGCCGAGATTACAAATCGGGAGAACCACACCCGCCGGTGGCTCGGTAGTTTCCACACGGTCAAGCTCGCGGCCATGGAGTACGACCGCTGGCAGGTCCGCTACCATGGCGCGGTGGCTAGGTTCCATTTCCCCTTTGGCACATGTCCGGCCGACCTCATTCCGCCGAAGCCAGGGGTGGTGAGCTCGGCTATGGCACGGGAGGACCACGAGGCGTGGGAGGGCCTTGAGGACAAGGACGCCGACAAGGCCTACATGCAAGATCTCCGCCGGCAGCACCCAGAGCTCATGGAGGCGGGGTGAGCGATCTTTGCCGGCGCGGAGGGCGGCGAGGTTATCGCGCTCTCCTCCAATGACGAGGTCGAAGGTGGTGAGGACGGCAGCATAGAGGGCGGCGAGGTTATGGCGCTCTCCTCCGATGAAAAGGTCGAAGGCGGCGGTGACGGTGGTGCAGAGGGCGTCGAGGTGGGCCCCGAGGATGAGGAGATCGGAATCTACGAGTGGAGGAGTGCCTTCCCCAACGACCCCGACGGCGGCACCGGCCCGGACCCAGCTCACGGCACACCGTACATGACGAGGAAGGATTGGCTCGACCTCTACTTCGACCGAAAGTAGTTTAGCTTAGTTTAAATTTATGTTTTATTTTCGGTTATGCAAAACTATCTATGTTTATGTTTGAATGCATGCTACTTTTGGTTGAACCTGCTTTGAACTTGATCAAATTGAAGTTTACAACCTTAAGTTTAGGGGATCGACAAGAAAAAGGCCAAAAATTGCTGGAGTATGTATATATCCACTAAGGGTTTTAGTCGTTTAACTTTTTAAGGATCGGCTAGAGATGGCCTTATTACTTGTTTATTTCTGTTCTTCACGATGTGATGCTCTATATGTGCAACTATTTGTTGTGCAGTTCAATTTCATCAATAATAGTTTCAACAATACTACTATGAATTACGATATTTTGTTGTTGTTAAGGATATTGCAGTTAACATGCCTTTTTGTTTTTTAACAATAACTAGTGTACTTTAGACCTGCACAATACCAGTTTGAATGACTATTTGCTCATTTTTAAATGTTATGTCTGATGCAGTTAACACACATTTCCACTTCTTGTTTTGCTTAACTAGCATGCTTAAGCCTGCACACTGAAGCTATCATTTGTAGATTATGTTGTCTACCATGGATATATTTGGTTGATGTTTAGCTTGTTGTGCATAACATGCCTTTATATGTACTCATGCAGGACAATATTGAGAACAGTGTTGTTTTCCATCGAGGTTAGTTTCATCGCATTGCTTATATGTACTCACTATTCAGGATATCGATAGATGGTACCATATAGCCTGGGGCTGATAAGGGATTAATCGTCGAATCAGACATTTCACCGAATATATCTGTAACCCATTTATCAGTAGGTTAACTAGGGCCATATTTAATATATCTGAGGCTACATAGCCGCATGCATTGTACTGAATGACTAAATATGCAATCCCAGGCTACATAACAACAAGGAAGAGTGTTACCTTAATGTTCTGATGATGTCTAGATATACATGTAATAAAATCTTATATAATGGGATGGAGGGAGTGTTGTACTACATCATTTTTCAATTGTTGTTTAGCTTCTAATATTAACTTGGTGCTTTTAGGTACATATATCATTGCCAAAGATCCACACTTCGACCCTTTCTGCGTATGGGGCAATGAGATATTCATGAACCAGCATCAAGTGAGGAAACTAATAAAGATTGTTATTAAAATGGGTCAAAAGATGTCAATCGAACTATTTGTTTACACTTTATGCAAGATAACAGTGAACTGCATGATGGTAAGTAAGAATCATGTAGCCTTCTTTTTAGTGCCCGTAATGAGTTGTGTTAGATGACAATGTCTGAATCTTTTTTCTTTTGTAGTGGATCCTGAAGCAGTTTAGTCAAGGCTACCTCTCAAACTACATGATTGGCGGCCGGCCATCACAAGGGGTTGGACTAGAGTCCTGCATGCCTTCTGCATCCAGGAGAGCATAATAGGGCCATTCCGCTTCACCTTGTTCAACAACCGGAATGTTTGTCGCCTCTTCCTTTACCATCTGCAATAGTACAAGTATAGAACCCTGGTTCATCATTCTTTATTTGGTGCTTATGTAATTCTTAAACATATGTACCTGTGAATCGAATAATGCATTGTTTGTTTGAACCTGATGGATATGAATAAAGCTATAGCCTACTTTCAAGTTTAAATTAGGTACAATTTTAAATATCAGCAATTAAATTAGGGTGAAATTACGGTGTGCAGGTCATTACGGCGCACACAGTTAATAAAACACAGCGTGTGTGATATACATCATAATCTGACACGGTTCACGGAGAAGAAACGTGTGTAACAATGCACATAGTTGCCGCTTGCAAAGCGTGTGTGATGTTAGACACTTTCACATACGATGCGGGAAAACTAAATGTGTGTGATTGGCTACCTATCGTGCACGGTTTATAATCATGAACTGTTTGTGATGTGCCAGGCATCATAAAACTCCCGTGCCTGGAATCTGCCTGGAAAGCTCCCGTGCCTGGAATCTGCCTAGTTTTAGGTAAAACCACAAAACTCCAACTGCGATGGCAATGCGAGCATAAATGAGTAGAAAGGATGAAGAGTTTGCGATATTCGAGATATCAGAAACGGTTATATAGGGACAACTGTATGCATCAAGGCTCCCTATCCCTGACGATTTTTGGGTTGTGTGAAGGACCCCCTATCACCGTCACTCACTAGGCGACGGTTCCAAATGCCATCGCGGAAAGGGATTAAAAACTGTTTGTATAGCACTGACGCGTACCAGTGAAGGCCCATGCGCCCGGGGAAGGGAAACCCTAAGGGGGAGGGCCCTCCACTTGGCTTGGAGGGCACTCCTCCCCCCTTGGCCACCGTCCCCTGCCTTGGGAGGGGGGCTAGGGCTGGCACACCCCTCCCTCACCCATATATATAGTGGGGAGGCACAGGGCGCAGTTAACCCTTCTGGGCTTACCCAGTCTCCCTTCTGTTACTCCTCCCCCACGTCCTATCAGCACTTGGAGAAGCCATGCCGGAATTCCGCTGCCGCCACCACCACCACCTCGTCGTGTTTGTTCAAATCTCATCTACGTCCTCTCCCTCACTTGCTGGATCAAGAAGGAGAGGATGTCGTTGAGCCGTACGTGTGCTAAACTTGGAGGTGTCGTCCATTCGGCACTAGATCGGATTGGATTGTCAAGATTATGACTACATCAACCGCGTTAGGATGCTAACACTTTCCATCTACAAGGGTATGTAGACACACTCCTCTCTCATTTATATACATCTCCTAGATTAGATGTTGGGTGTTCCCTAGGAATTTTTTTGATTTTCATGCAATGTTCCCCATTAGTGGTATCAGAGCAAGGTCTATGCGTAGATGTATATGCACGAGTAGAACACAAAGAAGTTGTGGGCGTTGATGTTCAAATTTCTTACTTCCTTTGTCTTACTTGGATTCGGCAGTATTGTAGGGTGAAGCAGCTCGGACAAACCTCACTTTTTCACGCACAAGAGACCGGTTTCACTAACTGACACGCAATTTGTATTGTATAAAAGTGGCTTTGCGGGTGTCTGTCTTTCCCACCTTAGTTGAATCTGATTTGACAATGGTTCTTATAATTTGCCCTAGCAACCACGTAAAAATTGCAACAACAAAGTGGAGGATGTCTAACTTGTTTTTGCAGGGCATGCTATGATGTGGTATGGCCAAAACATGATGTGATATATGTTGATGTATGAAATGATCATGTTTGTAATAGATTCACGACTTGCATGTTGATACTTCTTCAACGTATCTATAATTTTTGATTGTTCCATGCTATTATATTATCCATCTTGGATGTTCTATATGCATTAATATGCTGTTTTATATCATTTTTGGGACTAACCTATTAACCTAGTACCCAGTGCCAGTTGCTATTTTTTCCTTGTTTTTGTCTTTTACAGACAATCAATACCAAACGGAGTCCAAACAGGATGAAACTTTTTGAGGATTTTTCTTGGACCAGAAGGAAACCACGAAGCTTCAGGAAGAGGCCATAAGACCCACGAGGGGGCCACAAACCCTAGAGGCGCGCCCCATGGGGCGCCCCCTAGGCTTGAGGGCCCCCCATGGCTCTCCTAACCCTAATCTCTACTCTATAAATACCCAAATATTCCCTTGTCTCAGATGGCACACCAAAAATACTTTTCCACCTCCAAAAGCTTCTGTTCTCGTGAGATCCCATCTTGGGGCATTTTTCAGCACTCCACCGAAGGGGGATTCGATCATGGAGCGCACTACAAAAAAATACACTTCCGTGATAATACGTGTTTGTCACAGTAGGTCACGTTTTTGTCATGCATGTACATCCATGACGATTTTATGACAGAATCAATATAGCCATACCTGTGCTATTGTAGAAGTGTTCCATGACATTACCAAAATTATCATCATGGAAGTGTCCACTTCGATGACGATAAATCACATGTCATAAAAGTGCTTTCGTCAAGGGTAACCGACACGTGGCATCCACCCTAACAGGTTGCCGTTAAGCTGTCGGGTTTCGATTTGGATCCGATAACCCGTTAACAGCCCAGACCAATGGGGATTTTCCATGTGTAAAATTCTGAATGGCCAGAGGAACCATGTGTCGGCTCACCGCTGGGACAGATGTCATCCACTCATTGGACAGAAGGCGCCTATGATACGTCGACACATGGCACGGCCCAATATAGGCCCATTCCGGTGAAAATGCCGGCCTGTTTGACTTGGCCAAAAGGTAGCGGGTTGTCCCCCGGAAATCCTGTTAACGGCCTGTTCGCATATAGCCCATTTACAGCCGCTAAGTCACGGCCCGTTATGGCTTATCCGAATTAGGCCAAGTAGCGTCATCTGGGCTGTCCAATATGATTTCAGCCTGTTGTAACTTCCTGCCCATGTACAACCCATGACGTCTTTCGGCCCATATGAGGCCCTTCGTAACTCTTAGCCCATTAACGGCCCGTGGTGAAACTGGACCGTAATGAACAGTGTATCACTTTATATCCATTAACGGCCCATTAGTCTGTCGGCCGTTTCTAGCCCGTGTTAACTTTCAGCCTTCTAAGGGCCCATTTATTCTTGGGCTCATTTCCAGAATTTGATTACTTATGGTCCGTTACTGGCCTGTTTCGCTTGTGGGCCAAATTCAGCCCGTGGTTACAGTCGTCCTGTTTGTGGCTCGTTAACCCATTGGGCTGTTTTCATAGTGTCATCAAATACGGCCTATTAACGGCCCCTTATGGTCAGGCCATAAAACAGATGATTTCCACTCTAGCCCATTTACGACCCATTTTGCGGTCCGTTATTGGCCCACAAATAGTATGGCCCATGTTTGGCGAAATGATTATACGGCCCGTAGAAGGCCCATAGAAGGCCCATGGATCCTACGGCCCGTGGAGGGCCATGGTCACTACAGCAGGTAGCAAGACCATGGTCACAACAGTCCGTGTGTTGCCATGGTTATTGTGACCTAGTTATAAACATAGGTTATTGTGGCCACTAGAAAAACGTGGAAAAAGAACTACAGTGACTACAAGCAACTAAACTAAACAAGACAATAAGGAAATAAATGAGCAAGCAACTAACGCTAGGCTATTACGGCTATTACACATATTACATCCACTTGGCATCAAAGTTCGCCACCGGTGCAAATATAGGGAACAAAGCAGCATATTACATACACTCGCCGTCTAAATTGGCCACCAGTGCAAATAAACACGGCAGCAAAAAAGTCCATAACTGAAACAACTTCAGAAGAGCTCAAGAAACATTATCCTGGGTATCCACCATGCTGGCAATAAGCTTAGCAATCTTATTAGCTTTGTCCTGTTTGGCGCTAAAATCCTCCAGCGCTTGTTGTTGCACCAAAAAGTATGCATCTGAATGCTCCAGGGACTTCCATAGTCCTTCCACTTTTGTCGCAGCACGGCTGATCGATGTCTTTCAACTTGTAGCTGAGACTCAAGAAACTGACCTGATGCAGACAGTGAGTTTGAATAGCTTGTGCAAGCGATAGTGGCCAGTAACTCGAACACTAAACCAAGACATGACTTTGGGGTTGTCTCACTGTCTTCGAGATAGTTTGCCTTAGCTGTTTTATCAGCTTTGTTGGAGACCAACAAGGTTGTCTCACTATCCTGAACCTTATGGGCATTACTTCCTTTACCATTGCTTAATAAGGCACTCTTCCACAATATTCTGTGAGCATTCTAAACGAAGAAACAAGCAGACACATAACATGTTTAGCATGTACTAGTATATGAAACACATTCAGGTGAACCAATTCATTAGTAAGGTGGACATGATTAAACTACCAAGTCTTCTATTGCCAAGTAGTACATAATAAAAGCATCAAACAAACATATATGTATGTCCTATGGTCACTACACTATCTTGCCAAATCAAAATAGAGACACGGTTCAAATCATATCAGTTCAACACAAAGTAGCACTGAAAGAATACAAAGCGTGGGAAACTACACGGCACAACAAGATTTCAGATGGGTACCACGGGTCTACATGTACAACGACACTATTGGCTCTATTGTGATGATAGTAATGTGCATGATATGAGAAGTCAACTGTATACAAAATTGAAATTGAAATCAACAGAGCTATTTAGAAGAGCAAACATATTAAAGAAACATGCATAAAGATACCTGTTATGCCATTGGAGTTTCGATTGGATCCTTCAATTTAAAAAAAAGTTTGTATGAGTAAATATAGTGATACAAGAGCAAAGCAGTATGCACGATAGCAATGGAATCTTAAATGAGAACAGTTGTTCTTCAGGTTTAAGCATGTGTTCTACATGAATAGAGTACAATAAGACGCAAGAATATAGTACTTAAAAATAGAAAATGAGATCATAGACCTTACCACATTCTTGGTTCGGGACCAATACAGAACAAGGCATTCCCAGTCATCGTCTAGTAAATGTGTCTCAGGAGAACGTAATGGAATTTGATGAGTTTCTTTGCCAGTGAAGTACGTTTTCTTCAGGTAATTCCGATACTTCCACCAAGCATTCTTGAAGATAGCAGAGGTATTAGCACAGGTTACCTCATCCTGAGTTTCCAAATCGGTCCTTCTCTATAGAGAAAAATGGGAAATTTTGTTGTATTATAACCATCATGGAGGTAGAATGTATCGGACAAAGCAAAGTAATTGCCATGAATGACATTACTTACACATAACTCCTGGACAAACATCTGCAACTTGCATTTTCCTTCATCTTCAGTATAATATTTCCATGATGGGAAGATACGCACATAGGATTTAACAACATCAAATGTGATAGATGCTAAACTATGACTAGTTGGTTGTGCTTCCTCCACAGGAATAGGTGTACTAACTGGTGGAGTTGGGGTTCGTCGTGGTATTACTAGCGCTTTGGGCACTGGAGCTGCCTTACTAACTGCTTTTGTTTGGGAGCTCTGTGGTGGCGATGGTGTTGTGTCAACAGGAACTGGGTTACTATTTGCTGGGGTTGGGGTTAGATTGGGTGAAGCTTGTTCTCTATCCATCGCAGTAGGGGTACAATATGCGAGAGTCTGGGGTATGTGTGGTAGGGCTGGTTCTCGTGCATGTACAACCGGGGTGCTATCTCCACCAAGAGTAAGCATTGTTTTATTTGAAGACCGTGTTTTTACTCCGCTAGATACTGCCATCACCAGCTCCAATTCAAATGACTAATAAATAGGAAACATAGTTGAATGTACAGACATTGTATGAGAGACAGATGCAATAGATAGTGTGGAAAAAGAGGGCATGAAATAGTTGACATGTATATTGTTTAAATAAAAAGGATAGCATGACATAGTTTCACATATATGATGTCTATCTAAACCGGATAGCACAGCATGACATAATTCAAAGATATGATGACTAAATAAACAGGATGACATGAGATAATTATATGATGTCTTTAGTAAACAGGTTCGCATGACATAGTTCACATACATGTTATCTAAGTAATTAGGATCACATGATTTAATTCACATATGTGATCTATATGCTAAGCAGAGGGCATTCGCATATATGATGTCTGAACTAAGAACATGGTGTTGAATATTGTGTATATGATGTCTAAACTATGCAATGCAAGACACCATATGCATGATATGAGCAGTATAACCGTGCCAAGTTAGAGCATACACCTCGGTGGGGGAATAGGACTAGTCATCTATCCCTGAATCCATCTCTAAGGAGCTATCGGGGCCCAGCAAGAGATCAGCTTCGACAGGTAGCACTGTCTGACCTTGTTTTCACTCTAGATTTTTCCATTACCCACTCAAATGGCTGATTCACAGGAAGAGTAGTTTAATGTACAAACATTGTCGACAAATGGAAATGTAATGAAGAAAAGGATGGGCAAGATATCATTCAAATATATGATGCCTGGTTAAACAGGACGACAGTGCATATTTCACATATATTATGGTTGACTAAAAGAGATGAGATTGCACAATTCCCATATTTGATATAGAAACCAAACAGGTGGCATTACAGAACATGTCTAAACTAAGCAGATGACATATATGATGTCGAAAGTAGGCACCGCAAGGCAACATGTGCATGATATGACCAACATCATCATGCCAAGTTAGAGCAAACACCTTGGGGTAAATAGGAGTGGTTAGCTGCGTCTGAATCCGCCTCAGAACAGATATCTTCCTCTGGATTACAATCTGGAGAGGGGGAGGGTTTGCCATTGAACCCACCCTAGAGCAATGTCTGCATGACATTGTATTGCTGCACAAAACTCTTCTCTTTTTCTCGACATGTTCAGCATGATTGTGTACAATATCTAACATGCATACGAAAAAATATAGTGAGATTATGTAAGGAGAGCATGCACAAATCTAGAGTGATGTAACAGCCAGTGGATGGATCCAAAAATAATGATAACAGGCTGATGATAGCTTTAATTTAATAAAAATACATATGATGATTGCTTTACTATTTGTTTCCCACCCAAGATGAACAACATAGGCATACCATAGGTGAACCAGATAATAGACATAGATACTATTCATAGCTGCCTCGATATGTGCCTCACAAGTAATTTTAAAACTCAGGTTTGAACATTAATTTGGACCTGACTTGGAGTCTAAGAGGTGAACAGGACGATAAAGTAGCAGGTAATATTAAGCAATGCATAACATAAGCAGAAACAAAAGAGTGCAACCTCTCTTGTGGACCCGTGTAATCCTCAGGTTCATATGCTGAGTCGATTTTGGTGATGGAGTTGCGGTGGGTGTTGGCGGCAGGGAAGGAGATCTAAGGCGGCAAAATACGGTTAGGAGTCATGATGTATGGTTTGGTGTATGCTTCTGTCAATGGAGCAGCTCAAGTGAGGTGGACGATGTCGCGGCAGGAGCAGGATAAACCACACAAAGTTTTCTTAGACACCTACCTGTAACTGAAGTAATTCTTTAAGGGCTCCTTTGGTTTGCAGGATTCTAAAAATGCAGGGATAGGAAAAACACCGGACTATGATAGGAATGCACATGGGAAACAAAGCATTTGTAAACACATGATTTCTGTCAACTTGGGTGTTTGGTTCACAGGAATTGGAAGAGCAGAGGACTGGAAAGAAACATGGACAAATTAAAGTGAAACCATATGAAAGCATGTACAGTTAGAATGTTATTCTGCCACTAATGCACTTGGTCTTGTTTTCATGCATAGGATTTTAAAAAGTAGGTCCAGGTGGATGTTCTACTGCATTCCTTTCAACAAAATGCATGAATAATTGAATAATATAGTGACATAGGAAAATTTCCTATTGCTATGTTTTTCCTTTGAACCAAATAGCCCTAATGGATCGACATGAATGTAGAGTAATAAGTGACGCGACATGTGTACAACCTCTTTGCCATAGCCGTGTCGAACAAGTTGAGGCAGAGGTGGTTGTCGAAGATGTGGAGGAAGATCTGAGGAATCTGTAGACGGGGTCCATGGCACTGCTCTGTTGTGATGGATGGTTCCGTCGTTGGAGCAGCTCCGGTGAGCCATACGACGTCGAGGCTGAAGCAGTACAATACAGACATCATTAAGTGGGACTCTAATAGCATCTCCCATAGATGATGTAAAATACATTACCAAAAAGTGATAGATGTAAAATTTACATCACCAAAAAACACCTGACTACAACAGATGAGGTAAAGACCGTTGACTCTGAACTTAACTGTCAAAACTAAAATTTACTATGGAATCTGAATGTTACTGTCGAAACTGAACGCAATGGTACCAGAGAGGCACTTCACATGTAGTTTAGGGAGGGCCTGCAATTCATCTTCAACCTCCACCCCCCTGTGCCATCAGCCACCACTGGCCCCCACCGCCCGCGGCCAGCGGCGCTCCCATCCTGCCCCACCGCCCTGAAAGCACTTCCCACTGCCGGTCCACCGCCGCCCCGGCCAGCCCTCTTACCCCCCCCCCCCCCCCGCGTCGAGCTTTTTCTCCGACGATCCCCACGCCATCGCCCTGCCACCGCGCCCCCCACTGCCAGCGACCATCGCCCCACCCTGAACCCAAAGATAGATAGTGGGGTACCTCTCCGGCGAGCCCCCTCCCTGCTGCGGGTGGTTCTTCCTTAACTCCGGTGAGCCCCCCCTGAAAATGGACTGACCCAAAAGTCGATTCAGTCGACTGAAGTGTAGCTAAATCAGAGCAGAGTAGCAGCACAAGCGAGGGGGAGAGCAGAGCAGCAGCATGAGCGAGCGAGAGCCGGAGCAACAGCAGCAGCGCGAGCAAGCGACCGGGAGCCGGAGCAACAGTACAAGTAGATTCGGCTGGTATGGACGTCGGCGCCAAAGGGGCGTCGCACTGGGGAGAGCCGCCATGGACATGTCGCCCGCAGCGCCGGCTTCGAGGTAGCCGTGCCATGGGGGTGCGGGATGGAGCACCGTCGGTGTTGGGAGGTTGAGTTAAGGAGAAGGTGCGATGGATGAGTGTACAACCTCTTTGGTGGCGCCGAGTAGGCCTCGGCTTCGTCTGAGGAGTCGGTGAGGATGATGTGGTTCCGGTGGAGCAGGTTAAGGCGGTGTTGTGGGGATGGAGCAGCCGAGATAGACGAGGCGATCGTCGGAGCAGCTCCTTGGAGGTGGAGGACGGGGCGGCTAAACTGGCGGGACGACGAGATGGACGAGGGATCCTCATCCGAGGAGGTGGATGAGGGACATCGAGCTATTGCGGTGGACAACGTCATCGGAGAAGAGGCTCTGGCTGGGCAGCGGTGAGGAGGTGGACGGAGGAGGGTGGGGTCTCACGGCTGGAGCAGAGAGGTTATGGCGGCTTGGGATTTTGAATGGCGAGAAGGAGGCGATGGGAAGGGGAATGATGACTTAGGGACGCGCTTGTCCAAAATGTAGGGTGTGTTACAAAAGTACCCCCACCGATTTGAACTAGCGGGCTTTCGGCTCAGGGTTAGAAGGGGGATTTCGTGTGTCGGGATTTGGCAGCTGGAGGGAGTTTTCGCGAGGCGCGAGTTTTGGGAGCACGATATCTGAATTTTCGGGATATAACAATGTGCGGGTTGAATTTTAGGGACAAGCCTAACGTGTAATATTGTACTTGTACGTGCCAAATCAATTCACATTTCCCTCAACGAAAAAAGGAAAAAAATAAAACTATTCACACCACACAAAGAGAGAGTCTTGTCCCGTTTTACTACACAAATGCTATTCAAAGATATGAATCCATGTTATGTCCAATTAAATTTTTCTGCTGGCTGTATAATGCATGTAACCTACTCATACCAACATTTTAGTGCATTCCAAATGTCTATACTACCACTGCAATTTGAACTAAATTTGAATTTGTTTCTCTATTTGAATAAGAATCTACAATCACGATTGTTGCAAATTCAACCATCATTTGTGTATTACCGTAACAACACACCACATGATTACTATAGAGATAGATATGAACTATGTGTACTATATGAACTCGAACTCAATTTTTGAATACACTTGATGTTGATTCCAAATAATAGTACATTTGATGTACTAACTAGATATTCAGAATCCAAACCATGTTCCATAAGTACACCGTGTTTATCACACAAAGTATAGTGCCCCACCCCCTACATTATGACAAGTATTTAGCCCTGAGCTGCAAAAGCCACGCATTATCCCAAATTATAATCAATGTTCTAAATTATGATATCTTCTTCAAATATCTGTATCCACTTTTTTATAATGAATTATGATCTCTGTTCGTCTTTTATACCTTCACAATCCTCTTCTCTTCGTAGCTAGCTAGCGCTAACTTTCTATCGTGCATGCACACGCGCGCCCCCCTCTCACCCTCCCTCAGCGTCCCCTCCATCGCACACATTCGGTGTGTGTACGCCCCCGACCCCTTCTTTCTGGCACACAGCGGTCGATATACCTCTCTAGCCAAGTGCGCCTACCACAAACACACACTTCCCCTCTTCTCTTCTCACCGTCCATGCCCCCTATGTCCAATACGGTTCCACCCAGGTGCACACTCCCGCCCCTCTTTTCATCGATCTCATACTCGCACACTCCTCCCCCCTCGACATAGTAGGCCTCTCGCACCACCTCCTAGACGCACCTCTCTCCCCCTGTCCACCTCTCCGAACCTTATTTGCTTCTAACACATGCATGCATGTATACGTATCGATCTCCCTGCATATAGCTAGGTCGACTATAATTCTTTTTCCCCATGCACCGATAGACTTGCCTCCTAGGTTATGTCTCTCCCTTTATCGGATACACGACGGTTGATCTTCCTATGTAGTTACATCTGCTTAACACAACCATATCGTCCCCCTCATCATCCTTGCATACCTCCCAACCCATCTCTCACACGCACGTGCATAGACTGGCAGGCATCCTCGGCTCTCTCTTATTGATATTGCACTCGTACCCTCCGTTTGTCTAGTAGGCCTCTCCCACCAAGCCTCCGACACTCAACCTTTGTCTTTCTCCCAACCTTATTCCTCTGCTACATATATGCATGGATGTCGATCCATCACCCTCAATACATAGCTAGGTATCTCTCCTTCTTCACACATATACTAGTCAATCTACCCCTCTATAGTTAGGTCTCTGCCCCCCCCCCCCCACACACACCGATAGTCGAACGTTGTAGGTAGGTATCCATGCCACAGAGAAAAACTGCACCTCTACCCTCACATTCGATTAGGCCAGACACATTGTATCTTTTACATGGGCAAACACAAATTCGATGGCCTCTTTATTGATCGCACACCCACACACTTCATCCTTTTTTTTGATTCTGTTGATATCTCACGCCGATGATCCCTCCACTCTATTCTCGTGGATCGCTCCCTCTATATATGATATATCAATGACTTTGTTTCACACACATTGCATATGTTATGTTTTTTTGTTTGAGATATCATCGACACATTGCCTTCATTTTGCACAACCCATCTCTCTCACACCCACCCACATACGTGTTGGGGAACGTAGCATAAATTCAAAATTTTCCTACGTGTCACCAAGATCAATCTATGGAGTCATCTAGCAACGAGGGAGGATTGGATCTACATACCCTTGTAGATCGTGCGCGGAAGCGTTCAAGAGAACGGGGTTGATGGAGTCGTACTCGTCGTGATCCAAATCACCGATGATCCTAGCGCCGAACGGACGGCACCTCCGCGTTCAACACACGTACAGCCCGGTGACGTCTCCCATGCCTTGATCCAGCAAGGAGAGAGGGAGAGGTTGAGGAAGACTCCATCCAGCAGCAGCACAACGGCGTGGTGGTGATGGAGGAGCGTGGCAATCCTGCAGGGCTTCGCCAAGCACCGCAGAAGAGGAGGAAGAGGTGTTGGAGAGGGAGAATGAGGCAACCAAAGGCGTGGATGAAAGAGCCCTCCTTCCCCCACTATATATAGGAGGGCCAAGGGGGGGCGCCGGCCCTAGGAGATCCAATCTCCTAGGGGGGTGGCGGCCAAGGGAGGTTTCCCTCCCCCCCAAGGCACCTAGGAGGTGCCTTACCCCCTTGGGACTCTTCCTTAGGGTTCCCCCCCACCCTAGGCGCATGGGCCCTAGGGGGAAGTGGTGCCCCAGCCCACTTTGGGCTGGATCCCTTCCCAATTCAGCCCATGGGACCCTCCGGGATAGGTGGCCCCACCCGGTGGGCCCCCGGGACCCTTCCGGTGGTCCCGGTACAATACCGATGACCCCGAAACTCGTCCCGATGGCCGAAATAGGACTTCCTATATATAAATCGTTACCTCCAGACCATTCCGAAACTCCCCGTGATGTCCGAGATCTCATCCGGGACTCCGAACAACATTCGGTAACCACATACAAACTTCCTTTACAACCCTAGCGTCATCGAACCTTAAGTGTGTAGACCATACGGGTTCGGGAGACATGCAGACATGACCGAGACGTTCTCCGGTCAATAACCAACAGCGGGATCTGGATACCCATGTTGGCTCCCACATGTTCCATGATGATCTCATCGGATGAACCACGATGTCAAGGACTTAATCAATCCCGTATACAATTCCCTTTGTCTAGCGGTATTGTACTTGCCCGAGATTCGATCGTCGGTATCCCGATACCTTGTTCAATCTCGTTACCGGCAAGTCTCTTTACTCGTTCCGTAACACATCATCCCGTGATCAACTCCTTGATCACATTGTGCACATTATGATGATGTCCTACCGAGTGGGCCCAGAGATACCTCTCCGTTTACATGAAGTGACAAATCCCAGTCTCGATTCGTGCCAACCCAACAGACACTTTCGGAGATACCTGTAGTGCACCTTTATAGTCACCCAGTTACGTTGTGATGTTTGGTACACCCAAAGCATTCCTACGGTATACGGGAGTTGCACAATCTCGTGGTCTAAGGAAATGATACTTGACATTAGAAAAGCTTTAGCATACGAACTACACGATCTTTGTGCTAGGCTTAGGATTGGGTCTTGTCCATCACATCATTCTCCTAATGATGTGATCCCATTATCAATGACATCCAATGTCCATGGTCAGGAAACCGTAACCATCTATTGATCAACGAGCTAGTCAACTAGAGGCTTACTAGGGACATGGTGTTGTCTATGTATCCACACATGTATCTGAGTTTCCTATCAATACAATTATAGCATGGATAATAAACGATTATCATGAACAAGGAAATATAATAATAACTAATTTATTATTGCCTCTAGGGCATATTTCCAACAATACGTACCTGCACCTAAAGAAGAGGTGCACGCACGACGCATGTACTCACATCTTGTTCCCGGCCACACCTGCGCGGGTACACGGTGGAGTTCATTTCTGTACGAAAAGGCAGCCCATGTGATAATTTGACGCTTGTAGCGGTTGTTTACTCAAAGGAGAGTCGTGTACCACGCATAGACGGAACAAAGTTTGACTTGATGCGTTAGTATTAAATAAATTTATATTCCTCAATGGCACGTATAGAATATAAAACGATTATCGTCGGGAAAAAAGAAAAATCCGCTCCACTATATAGAATGGAGCCTGCCTGTCGGGGTTTGTCTCTCGTCACACCATCTCACACAAGGCGGCGGTGGCCTCTCTCTCTCACTATTGGTCACTGATCCGGCCGCATCCTGTCCGTCGTCGGAAAGGGAGGATGTGCATTATTTCTCCGTTCAATGGTGTTGAGGCAGCACGTCCCGATCTGCGGTACCCGCCGTTCTCTCTGACCAAGCTTCGGCGCGGTAAGGCCTTCGCCACTTGCTCGCTGCGACAGTATGGGAAAATCCCGGCCGCCGGCGCACTGCTAGTTACATCCCGACGACCCATAGGTACAGCTTCCTCCGGCCTTGCTCCACTACCCATCTTCCCACGTTGTTGTATGTGGAAAATCCTGCATGTGGATCTTCTTTAGTTGTTTGCTTAAAACGTATCTCGGCTGGCGTACTTTCCATCTTGCAATCTCGTCCTCAAACCATTTTTGGTAAACCACCATGCTGCTATCTTTCCCTTATTACATGGAATATGCTTATTTTTTGTCAGTGTATGTGTCTTCAACTCGTGTTATTGGGCAGTAATTGTTTCCTTTCTACCTCCTTTTGCAAACAGGGCTATCCATTTCACCTTGTTGCTATTGCGACCTTTTGGTGAACTGCACAAATCACTTTTTTCTTAAGAGTGTTTTGTGTAGTTCCGCCAAAATGTCACACGGGCAACGTTTTTACATTTCTGTGGGACTGCAGAAAGGGAGATTGGTTTCGCTACCCCCCTCATCCAACTCTGTGCCTAATCTTCTTAAACAAGTAGTTAGTCCTAAAGAGAGATCACAGAGGTGATCGGCTTCTATTTGTGTGTTATGTTTCATCTAGTCCCACTATTATCTAATCACACTGATTGAATATATTTGCAAACATGGATGATCAGCTCGATTTTAGTGGAGCTGCACAAAATGATCGGATTGTGATGTCCTCCATACACCTCTTTTTTGGCTACAGAGCTGGGTGAAACAAGCTGCCAACCAATGAACACTATGCCCAGGAAATGTAGCCATGCCTACGAACAACATGGATCAATTATATATTTTTCTTTATTTGTACACCTTCTCACAACTTTGTCTTCAGTTGTGATGTGAATATTGGCGCTGATCTGTGAACCATTGAGATGCATTAGCAGCAATGGTAGTTTCATTTGTATTTGATGGAATGTCGTAATGAGACAACCTTGAGCCAAGAGGACACATGAATCCTAAGTTGAAACTTTTTTTCCTGCGGGAACCAAAGTTGAAACCTCCATAGCATCACAATACAATTTCAATAAAATTATGTGTACATATAAACAAATCCTGAAGGATTGATAGCAATGCTAGAAACAATTCAACTTCGTTTCGCCAACATGTGGGACATCCTTCATCCGGGTCCACCTGCCATGCAGCAATATGGAGTGCACAACTACAGGGAAAGATTCACCCGGGTCGTTGCACCGCAGTAGTAATGACTAGTGAGCAGTCAAATCACAGAGTCCCACCTTCGCCATAGTAAGTTGCTCGGACGAAGCAACCATCATTTCTCTGTTCGTTGAATCTGTTGGTACTGCAATATTCCCAGAGTAATTAGTTGCTCGGGTGAAACTACCTCCTTTTTTTATTCTAGAAACAACCACACGTGAATATTGGACGGTAGCAGCACAACAACTGAATCAAAAATCAAAACCAACCAATGAACTAGTACTAATGGTGAGTGTTTGCTAGTATCATGTACGCCGTATGTCCATGTATATAGGGCTTAATGCGTTTTTTGAGAGTAACTTTGGCCCTGTTTGGATCCATGGGTTAGAGTTAGTTTGAGCTAGTTGGGGCTCAAATAGCCCTAAAGTATCCAAACATGAGGGTTAAATTGGAGCAAGTTGCACCAAATCCACCAAAAAAACTATCCCACCCAAGAGGTGCTAATTGGAGATAGTTCTCATTGGGCCCACCGAAAAATCACT
Organism: Triticum urartu; assembly: GCF_056163025.1. Taxonomy (NCBI): domain Eukaryota; kingdom Viridiplantae; phylum Streptophyta; class Magnoliopsida; order Poales; family Poaceae; genus Triticum; species Triticum urartu. Next base: position 364,134,559 of record NC_141874.1, on the reverse strand, counting down.
TTTCTCTCTCTATCCCGCCAGCCAAGTGGTGCTAATTGGATCTAGTTATCATAGGGCCCACTGAAAAATCACTTTTCTCTCTCCATCAAGTGCATTTGTTGTCAATCTAACCCTGTCATCCAAACACCTCTTTGGCTATAGTTAGTTCAGGGTAGGGGTGGGCATATAAACTGAAAACTGAATGACCAAACTGATTTAACCTGAACCGAAGCTGAAGTGACCGAAACCGAATTGTTCAGTACTATGCTCGATTAGCAATTCTGAGAAACCGAATTTTGTTCGGTGATTTTGATTAGCACAGTCTGTCAACCGAATTGACCGAAGCATCGAGGCCCACCACTAACTGTCTCGTGCGTCTTCATAAATTAGTTCCCATTTATATTCTTTGTTCTACTAGCCAACAAACATCAATTACCCTTGCAAAAAAATCAAATGCATTGATGGCGCGTTAATGTGATTGAGTGGCGAACAGTGCCATAGGCTGGCGGGCTGGCTCGAGATTCCCTCCATGCTTCTCGTCACATGTACTGGACGCCCGCCTGCCTTTCTTTTTTTATTGAACCTAGCCTAGGTGTTGTTTGTTGTTGCGTGCTGTCTCGCTCACAGCCTGTTTTTCTCTTTGAGCATAACACATGTTGTTATCTAGCCCACACAAACCATATCTCTTAGCCCAACCGAGACAAATGAGTATAGCAGCCATCCCATCCGGCCAGCCCAACCCTCCAGCTGTTCGGTCTGTTCGGTGCAAAACCGAGTACCAAATCGATCGATGAGGGCACCGAAGCCTCAATTTTGTTTATTGCTAGAGACCGATCGGTCCATGTTTTCTAGGAACCGAGAAAATTGAAACACCGAAGTATCGAACCGTTCGGTTCGGGGGAACTGAACGCCCACCCCTAGTTCAGGGTTAGTCACTAGTTAGTCTAACCTCTAGCTAAGTTAGAGTATCCAAACAGAAGCAGTATAAGACATGGAAGTTGCTCAAAGCATACTGTCAAATTCATACATGAAAGGATTTTTTTTTGAAACAGAACATGAAAGGATCTTCGAATTATATAAAATCTTATCAATAGTCAAAGGCAACCTCGAAGAATACATTAGGCCTATATAAAATCTTATCAATAGTCAAAACCAAGTGTTACTACTACACCAAGCAAGTTCAAAGCGAGAAACTGGACCCACTCACGGCACAACACGCCTGTATCATTTGGTCCGTCGGTCAAAGTGCTCCCTCTTCTTGGCATAACAATAGAGTACAGTAATTAGAATGCTCTTGGCATGTCGCTAACATGTGATGACTTAACTGACCTCAATAGATGGCAAAAACGCCAGCCCGCCACACTTTGAGAGAGACGAGGAGCAAGAAGCGATATGGGCTGGTGGATTACTAGAGCTAGGTGTCGCGTGGAGGCCAAGAAATATGGTGATAGCGTGGTTGGCCAGGTATGATGTAACTACACTTTGGGCTGCCATGTTTTGTACTCTTCCAGTCTACTGTGGAGATGATTGGTTGATTTTATATCGCTGAATAATATAAAATATTATGAGTGCAGACGCTAGACCGCTAGGTTCCTTGCTCCTTCTCGGTCGTCGGGAATCTATGTTCTTCCATTCTTTTTTGACATGAGCTTTGTTCATCCTTTTGCCAACACGCGAGACATCTAGTATCAAGGTGCATCTGCCATGCAAGAAAATGGAGATAAGCAGTGCGTAAGTGAGTCGTGCACTACGATGGCACTTAGTATTACACAATATTTTTCCTCCTCGGTGACACGTGAATAGTGCATGTACTCAATAACGGAGCACGGGATGGTAGACATGGACGGACTGGGATCAGGTGACTTGCCTTCAGGTAGTCACGCCATAACATGCGGCTCTACATCCACCATCCAAACAAGATCCAATGCTTCACAATGGCCCAAGTGAAAACAACCACAATTTATGCAGACTTGGGAAGGGACGGATGTGCTATGGCGGGGAAATCTAGGGATTTGGCGGGACGGGCCGTGCTCTCCTGCGCCGCGCCATGGACGAGAGAGTGGAGGGCGATTGTCATCGTGGAGGAGTGGAAGGCCAGCCGGCAGTCACCACGCATGAGAAGGGACTTCCGCAGGGGGAGAGGGAGGAAAGCAGCGCCCCACGGTGGAAGCAGGTGATGGTAGATGGAACTACGTCGGTATTTCCCTGGAGAGGGAGGGATGATGTAGCATAGCGATGGTAGGTATTTCCCTCAGTTATGAAACCAAGGTATCGAACCAGTAGGAGAACCAAGCAACACAACGTAAGCAACACCTGCACACAAATAACAACACCTCGCAACCCAACGTGTTAAAGGGGTTGTCAATCCCTTCCGGGGTACGGCACCTCAAGATAGGCAAACGGACGTGAGGTAAATTGTAGTAGATTGATAGATAGAACGCCAAATAAAATAAATTGCAGCAAGGTATTTTTGGTTTTTTGGTTTAATGGATGTGAATAAAAATGCAAAGGAAAAGTAGATCGCAAGGCAAATATATGAGAAAGAAGACTTGGGGGCCGTAGGTTTCACTAGTGGCTTCTCTCGAGAAAACTAGCAAACGGTGGGTAAACAAATTACTATTGGGAAATTGATATAACTTCAAGTAATTATGACGATATCCAGGCAATGATCATTACATAGGCATCACGTCCAAGATTAGTAGACCGACTCCTGCCTGCATCTACTACTATTACTCCACACATCCACCGCTATCCAGCATGCATCTAGTGTATTAAGTTCATGGGAAAAAGGAGTAATGCAATAAGAACGATGACATGATGTAGACAAGATCGTTTATCTATATGGCAGTAGATATAGATCTCGTCTTTTTTATCCTTAGTAGCAACGATACATATGTGTCGGTTCCCTTTCTGTCGCTGGGATCAAGCACCGTAAGATCGAACCGACTACCGGGCACCTCTTCCCATTGCAAGATAAATAGATCAAGTTGGCCAGACAAAACCCAAATATCGGAGAAGAAATACAAGGCTATAAGAGATCATGCATAAAAGAGATCAAAGAAACTCAAATACTTTCATGTATATAAAAACATAGATCTGATCATAAACTCGAAGTTCATCAATCCCAACAAACACACCGCAAAAAGAGTTACATCATATGGATCTCCAAGAGACCATTGTATTCAGGATCAAGAGAGAGAGATGAAGCCATCTAGCTACTAACTACGGACCCAAAGGTCTACAACGAACTACTCATGCATCATCGAAGAGGCACCAATGGAAGTGGTTGTCGGTGTACAAAAGTAGGGGCCTTCCGTACCCCTCTACTTGTGCACGGGTAGTTGTAGCCACACATGCGGCCATGCTTGGTAGGGCGGAGGAAGCAAGGAACAAGACTACCAGAGCAACGCTGAAACCAGAGGCGCGAAGAGAAAGGGACAAGATGGGCTTCCCCCAGCAAGAGCCTTGTCGGGGACGGCCTACGCTGCCCCGGCAAGAGCCTTGCCGGGGACGACCTACGCTGCCCCAGCAAGAGCCTTGTCGGGGACGACCTATGCTGCCCCGGTAAGAGCCTTGCCGGGGCAACTTACCCAACACCAGCAAGACCACCACCCTTGAGCCTGAGAGTTATGATGCCATCGACAAGCATCCAGACCGAGGCTCGGGAGCGCCTGCATGGTGGCATGCAGATTTTTGTGGAAACCAAAGGCCTGCAAGCCTAGATGAGAACCAGAAGACGAAGGCCCCCCAGCAAGCCTAGCCGGGGATGCCCACAAGACCCCCGCAAGATCCTTGTCGGGGCCCCGGCAAGACCCTTGCCGGTGATGTCTGCGGGGTCACAACCAGGCCCAAATTTACCAAGGTTTCACTGCCCCATGGCTGTTCCGACGCAGCAGCCAGCCTGCCAACCAGGCATGTACCTACGTGGCAGCATGCAGCTTCTAGGCCAACCAGGCAAGCACCTACATGGTGGCCTGCAGATCTTCGAGAAGACCCTGCCACCACACCAGCGCAGCAGCCAGCCAGCTAGCGTGGCGCTGCATGCCTCGTCAGCTTGGACGTGCGTCGAAGCGAGGCAAGGCGGCGACAGACGAGAAGAGCTTCCTTGCCTTCCCTGATAAAGCAAGAGGACATGTCAGCAGCGCATTAAATGCGTTTTGTCCCACGATGTCAAGGATAGACTTGTACCCTGTACACACTTTCCACCTCCTGTGTGCCGCTGTGGCAGCCCCTTTGACATATAAAAGGAGGCCCAAGGCATACTAAGGAAGGATTCGGACGATTCAAACGATTCGGACTCTTTGGACTAGGCATGCACCGCAGCTAGTTCAAGATCTCAAGAACACCAAATATACACCAAAAGCAGGAGTAGGGTATTACACATTGTTTGCAGCCCGAACCTGGATAAAATCCCCCCCCACCCGTGTTGATCATCTAAACCCGCTCTTTCCACAGCCCCGCGCCCTGTCAACCGTAGTAGGGATTCCCCGTGATCCCATAGGTGTCGTTCTAGAACCCGGACATCCTTGGCCTGCCAGGTAGGAGGGAAAGCTGTGAAAATCCGGTTTTGAAGTCAACTCATCGACTCCTTCATCGTGATGGCTCGAGAGAAGAAGGCTATGTCGATCAGCCACGCTCAGGCACCGTCTGCCATGCGAGGCGATGTTGTCCGCGGTCGCAACAGCCATCCGCGTGGCAATGAAAAAGCTAAGTCATGCAAAACCTTGAGCATTTCCTTTTCAATATAAGGTTATTTTCCTTGAAAAATCTTGCCCCTTGTATGGAAAACCTGTACGCGATGTTACCTTTCCGCTATTGGCAATGCGATCGTTCTATTTTGAGTCTGTTCAATAGTTTAAGCGGGTGCGCTGAGAACGACAGGGTAGCTTGCCCGGCAGCAAGCGTCGCCCGGCTGGCTGCTAAGGACCCGTCCTCCAAAGCACCATAGCATGGGTTTACGCGTCGACAAACCTATCCAACTAGGCGTAGGGTGTGTACATACAAGAAAAGACCGAACAGGAAGATAGCATGCTTCATTTCAAAGTAGTGCAGGGTTATGTTACATCAATAGTTGTTGCGGCTCTAACTTAAGATAAAATTGTCTTGGTCATGAACTTGCAGCGGCGATAAGAAACGGGGTGCCTAGTCCCGGCGCTGGCCCTCCACCCTCTTGACGCCGTCGACGCAGCTGATGATGGGCCCGATACGCTCTTCGAGTGCCATGAGGCCCGTACCCTTCGGCAAGCTCTCTAGCGCGTCGACAAAGTCGACGCTGGGGTTCCAGAACGCCACATTGATGAGCACCTTGGTCAGGGCGCCCCGACAGAGCTTCCGGGACTCATTCGCCAGATAAACTGCTTGCTTGGAGTGAAGCTGCTCCAGGGCATCGAGGATGCCCTCGAAGAACAGGGTCAGCCTAGCATTGGGGCTCACGTTCAGCTCCTGGGAGTACCTGACATCCGGCATGCCCATGACGGCCAGCTTCGCGGTGATCCTCCCGGTGATGTTGATGAGGCGGCTGATCCAAAGGTTTACGCCCTTCGCATAACCCTTGTGCTCGGCGGCGTCATCGCTCCGCAACCACTTCTCGTCCTCCAGGGCCTTGTTCAGGGTCTCCTCACGAGCCCCGGCCTCCAAAAGCTTCCCCTCCAAGCTGCCCAGCTTCAGCTTCAGGTCGTTGATGGAGTCGTTAGCCTCGGAGAGCAGCTTGGCCTTGTCGGAGATGGCGACCTGCGCATCCGCCAGAGTGTGGTTGGCCGTGTCCCTCTCCTCCGTCAGCCCGAAGATCTTCTTCTTCAGCTCCTCCCGCTCTAGCTCCAGCTCCTTCACCTTGCCGGCGTGGTCCAGAGCTAGAGCACTGAGTGTGTCCTTGTGCTTCTGCTCCAGCTCCTGGGCCTGCTGCACAACAATCTTCCCAACCTCCTCATCCTTGCCGCAGAGCGTGGTGGAAAGCGCCTGCTCATGCGCAATGAGGTCTTCCTCCTGGCTGTCCAGCAGAGCTTGCTGCTGCTGCCGGGCAGCTTCATCCTTGGCGGCCTGCTCCTTCGTCGCCTATTGGACCTTCTCGATGTCGGCCTGCTTCAGGATGAGCTCTCGCTTGCGCTTATCCATCTCATCCTGGGCAGTCCTCAGCTCTTCTCGGGCCTTGGCAAACCAGACTTGCATCTGGGTGATGCGTTCCCCAAAATCCGCCTCCGCCTTGTCCACCGCTGCCATCCCGGACTTCACCTTGTCCTGGCGGGCATGGTGGAGCGCTTGGAGCTTTTGGAAGTTGGCGTTCATGGCCCAAAGAAGCTGCTCCTCCTGGGAATCACCGCCACTGGCGCTCGGTTCATCGACAACCTGGAGCCCAGCGGTGGCGAGCACCTCATCATCGAACACCTCCCCTTCGGCTGGCGCTCTGGTGCTCGCCGTCCCTTGGAGGCGAACGAACAGGCCGTCGCCCACCCTCAGGTACTTGCCCAGGGCAGGGGCTGCCGGGGAGGAAGGTTGGTCCTTGGTCACCTCCTCCTCAGTGGGCCCCTCGGTGGCCTCCCCGGCAGGCCCCTTGCCGGCCTCCTCGGCAGGGCCTTGCCGGCCTCTTCGGCGGCGGTCCCACCGGTCTCCCCGGTAGGTCCCTTGCCGACCTCCTCGGTGGCGGACTTGGTGGCTTCCTCAGCCGCGATCTTGGCGGCCTCAGCTTCAGCGTCCTTGGCGACCTCCCCAATGACAGTGTCGGTGTCCTCATGGTCCATCGAGGGAGGGTCTGAAAACCAGAAGGGAGGACGAAACGAGGCCAAGATCAAGGTTCAGGACAAATAAAAAACAGGGATGGGAGGCAGGCCACTTACCCGTGCCGAGCTGAGAAGAAGTGGTCCCCTCCCAGCCATCGTTCGTTGTCGGGACAGAGCTACCCACACCCAAGCTCGCCTCCTCTTCCTCCGTGCGCGTGGGCTCGTCGGTAGGTCTCCTTTCCGGGGATGCCCCTCTGGGCGGCGTGGTCGATGGGGGCGGCATATTAGGGGCGGTCCTCAGGGGCTCCTCCTGCTGCCACCCTCCTGCTGCAAAACTTGGCAAGGTCAGCACAAAAAATCCCCGCCCCGGCACCCGCCGATGAGGAGTGAGTAATAAACTTACGCTGGGGGCGAAGCGGGGGGTGCATCGAGGGCTGGGGTCCGGGCTGATCTCCACCACCGTCGGCGTGCGCAGAGTACTTGCCGAAGGCTTGTCGCCTGTCGAACCCTTGGCCCTCTTTGCCGCCCTCCGAACCAGCGTCTCTGTGTCCCTGCAAAGATGAGATCATGTCAGGAAACATAGCACGACCTGAAGGTCAAAGACAATGAAGGGCGAGGTGCTTACTCCTCCTCCTCCTCCTCTGGTCTCCTCTTCCTCTTCGGGTTGAAGGACCCGAGGTCGAAATCGGCTTCTGGGCCGCTGTTCGAAGGGGAAGGAGAAGGGGATGGGGTCCTGCGTCGCTTGGACGAGGAAGAGGCGGCGACCGCTGCCTTCTTCTTCGGTACCGCGATCCTTGTCTGGCGCCCAGGCTATGCCTGGGCCTATTTGTCGCTGCGTGGCCCTGCCGGGCCGGACCGGCTCGCCGGAGCTAGCCCGTCGGAGGACATGTTTTCTCCCCGAGGCCAGGGGGTCATCTGCCTCGGTCTCCTCTTCGGCCGACTCCTCGGCCGCGTCTTCAACAAGGGGGCCCCGACGCCGGCGCCGCTCTCCTCCCCGACAGACCCCGCCCACTCGATGAGTTCCTTCTCTTCTGCGGTCGTGTCGGCCTCGTCCTCCATGGTGCCGACGCTGCCGGACTCCTTGGCGAGTTCCACCTCCTCCGCCCTGGCAGCAATATACGCCAGCTCCGCCTTGGTGGTGTCGCGGATGAGCAGCGGCTCGTCATAGACATACTTCTCCGGCAGGTTGTTAAAGAAGGCCTGCACCCACTCCGCTTCTGGCTCAGCCCAGCTTGGATCAAGGCCGTGTGCGTTGAAGTCCGGCATCATAGCGATGATGGTGGTCTGGCAAGAGTTATTGCTCAACGGGACCACTCCTACTGGAAACCCAAACAAAGACCCACCGGCCTTGACGGCCTTGCCGGTCCTCTCGACTCCACCGGCCTCATCGACCTTGAGCTGAAAAATCCTCTGGCAGAGGTGAGCATGCTGCAGCACCGTGAAATTGTGCTTCAAGCTAGGGTGGAGCCTCATGACGTCGGCCGCATTCCTGAAGTCCCAGGCCGGCCTCCCCTTGTTGTGCAGTGGGGCAATCCGGCGGCGGATGAAGGCAGCCCCAACCATCTCGAGGGTGGGCTCGGCCGAAGTGAGGCGATGGATCCTGGTGGTGGCCACCATGAGCTTTTCGTCGTTGGCGTCGACATCGCCCCAGTCTTTTCCGTGGACCGGCGGCGCCCGACGGACCCGGCAAAACTCTTACGGATCTGCCTCCTCAATGCAGCACCACCGGCCCCGCCACTCTTCCCACCGCTCCCTCTGGGCACCCTCCGGGTACGTGCCCCTGCCCTGGGTTATCGGGATCCAGGTGCCTGCTACCTCTTGAGCATGCGTTGGTTTTCCCTTGAAGAGGAAAGGGTGATGCAACAAAGCAGCGTAAGTATTTCCCTCGGTTTTTGAGAACCAAGGTATCAATCAAGTAGGAGACCACGCGAGAGTCACCTCGTACCTACACAAACAAATAAGAACCTCACAACCAACGCGATAAAGGGGTTGTCAATCCCTTCATGGCCACTTGCAATAGTGAGATCTGATAGACATAATAATAAGATAAATATTTTTTGTATTTTTATGATATAGATTGAAAGTAAAGATTGCAAAATAAAATAGATTGGAAACTTGTATGATGGAAAATAGACCCGGGGCCATAGGTTTCACTAGTGGATTCTCTCAAGATAGCATAAGTATTACGGTGGGTGAACAAATTACTGTCGAGCAATTGATAGAATTGAGCATAGTTATGAGAATATCTAGGTATGATCATGTATATAGGCATCACGTCCGTGACAAGTAGACCGACTCCTGCCTACATCTACCACTATTACTCCACACATCGACCGCTATCCAGCATGCATCTAGAGTATTAAGTTCATAAGAACAGAGTAACGCTTTAAGCAAGATGACATGATGTAGAGGGATAAACTCATGCAATATGATATAAACCCCATCTTTTTATCCTCGATGACAACAATACAATACGTGTCGTTTCCCTTTCTGTCACTGGGATCGAGCACCGCAAGATTGAATCCAAAGCTAAGCACTTCTCCCATTGCAAGAAAGATCAATCTAGTAGGCCAAACCAAACTGAAAATTCGAAGAGACTTGCAAAGATAACCAATCATACATAAAAGAATTCAGAGAAGATTCAAATATTGTTCATAGATAATCTTGATCATAAACCCACAATTCATCGGATCTCGACAAACACAACGCAAAATAAGATTACATCGAATAGATCTCCAAGAAGATCGAGGAGAACTTTGTATTGAGATCCAAAGAGAGAGAGAAGAAGCCATCTAGCTAATAACTATCGACCCGAAGGTCTGAGGTAAACTACTCACACATCATCAGAGGGGCCAAGGAGTTGATGTAGAGGCCCTCCGTGATCAATGCCCCCTCCGGCGGAGCTCTGAAAAAGGCCCCAAGACGGGATCTCTTGGGTATAGAAGGTTATGGTGGTGGAAATAGGGTTTCGTGGTGCTCTTGGATGTTTTCGGGGTATGTGAACATATATAGGAGGAAGAAGTAGGTCGGTTGAGCCATGAGGGGCCCATGAGGGGGAGGGCGTGCCCCCTGCCTCGTGGCCACCTCGTTGGTTGCTTGACGTCCACTCCAAGTCCTCTGGATTACGTTTGTTCCAAAAATCACGCTCCCGAAGGTTTCATTCCATTTGGACTCCGTTTGATATTCCTTTTCTGCGAAACACTGAAGTAGGCAAAAGAAGCAGCAATTTGTACTGGGCCTTGGGTTAATAGGTTAGTCCCAAAAATAATATAAAAGTGTAAAATAAAGCCCATTAACATCCAAAACAGATAATATAATAGCATGGAACAATCAAAAATTATAGATACGTTGGAGACGTATCAGCATCCCCAATCTTAATTCATGCTCGTCCTCGAGTAGGTAAATGATAAAAACAAAATTTTTGATGTGGAATGCTTTCTAGAATATTCTTCAATATATTTTTCTCTATTGCGGCATGAATGTTCAGATCCAAAAGATTCAAGATAAAAGTTTATTGGTGATATGATATGGCCATTATCATCTTGTGCTTTTGATGTCCATCTCCAAGGCACCAACAGGATCTCCATCGTCACTGACATGACACAATGATATCCATCATCATGATCTCCATCATCATGCTGTCATGTGGTTGTCTCCGCCAACTATTGCTTCCATGACTCTCATAGCGATAAAGTAAAGAAATTACATGGTGGTAAATATTGTTGGAAATATGCCCTAGAGGCAATAATAAATTGGTTATTATCATATTTCCCTATTCATGATAAAGGTTTATTATTCATTCTAGACTTGTATTGACCGGAAACTCAAATACATGTGTGAATACGTAAACAAATACTATGTCCCTATTGAGCCTCTACTAGACTAGCTCGTTGATCAAAGATGGTTAAGGTTTCCTAACCATAGACACGAGTTGTCATTTGATAACGGGATCACATCGTTAGGAGAATGATGTGATGGACAAGATCCAACTGTAAGCTTAGTAGTTGATTGTATCAGTTTATTGGTATAGCTTTCTTCATGTCAAGTATCTATTCCTAAGACCATGAGATCATGCAACTCCCTGACACCAGATAATACTTAGTGTGTATCCAAACGCCACTTTGTAACTGGGTGATCATAAAAGTGCTCTACAGGTAGCACCGAAGGTGTTTGTTGGGTTGGCACAGATCGAGACTGGGATTTGTCTCCCTGTGTGATGGAGAGATATCTCTAAGCCCTCTCGGCAATACAACATCATAAAGAGCTTGCAAGCAATGTGCCTAATGAGTTACTCACAAGATCTTGTATTCTGGAACTAGTAAAGAGACTTGCTGGTAATGAGATTGAACTAGGTATGGAGATACCGACGATCGAATCACGGACAAGTAACATATCATCCGACAAAGGGAATTGCGTACGGGATTAACCGAATCCTTGATATCATGGTTCAACCGATAAAATATCTTCGTGGAATATGTAGGAAGGAATATGGGCATCCTGGTCTCACTATTGGTTATTGACCTGAGAGGTGTCTCGGTCATGACTACATGATTCCCGAACCCGCAGGGTCGCACGCATAACGTTCGTTTGACGCTAGAGTAGTATTGGGATATTTGATGATTGGTAACCGAATGTTGTTCGGAGTCCCACATGAGATCCCAGACGTCACGAGGAGTCTTAGAATGGTCGAAGGGTAAAGATCTATATATGGGAAGTCATATTTTGGGTTCCAGAAAAAGGTGCAGTTTTTTCAGTATTGTACCAGGTAGCTTCTAGAAGGTTCTGGAGGATTTCAGAGGGGTCCGGAAGTCCACAAGTGGGTCCACCACATCCCAAGGGTTGGAATGGACTAAGGGGAGGCGCCCTGGCCTTATTGGGCTAGGCACACCAAGTCCTCAAAAGCCCATGTGGCTAGGTGCCTAGGGAAGGAGAAAAGGGGAGTCCTACTAGGAATAGGATTGGACTTGGAGTCCAAGTCCTCTCCCCCTTTGGCGCTAACTCCTATTAGGAGTAGGGCTGGACTCCCGGCCCTCCCACACATATAAATATAGGGGAGGGGCGTAGCAAGGGACCCCAAGACATTGGCCTTGGCTGCTGCCCCGTCTCTCCCTCCCGGCATAGTTCTCATCCACGGTTTTTTGCTTAGCGAAGCCCTGCCGGTATTCCGACTCCACCACCATCATCACCACCACGCTGTCGTGCTGGCTGTGATCCCATCTACTTATCCACCTTATCTTGCTAGATCAAGGAGGAGGAGACATCATCGAGCCGCATGTGTGCTAAACTCGGAGGTGCCGTCCGTTCGGCACTAGATCGGTTGGGTAGCGATCGGATCGCGAAGAGTACAACTACATCAACCGTGTTATATACGCTTCTGCTTTCGGTCTATGAGGGTACGTAGACACAGTCTCCCCTCTTGTTGATATGCTTCTCCTAGATAGATCTTGGGTGTTCGTAGGAATTTTCTTTATTTTCATGCTTCATTCCCCAACAAATATTGACATGCAGGTCATACAATGTGCTACTTCTTGAGCTTGCATTGATTTTTCCTTGAAGAGGAAAGGGTGATGCAACAAAGTAGAGTAAGTATTTCCCTCAGTTATGAACCAAGGTATCAATCCAGTAGGAGGTACAAGCAAGTCCCCAATAGATGCACCTACACAAACTAACAAACACTTGCAGTCAACGCGAAAAAGGGTTTGTAAATCCCTTCACGGTCACTAGCAAGAGTGGGATCTAATAGAGATAGATATAAAAGATAAGTAAAAGGTAAAATAAAGTAAACATAAATATATTGCAGCAAGGTATTTTTTGGTTTTGGGTTTTATAGATCTAAAAATATATGATGAGAAATAGACCCGGGGGCCATAGTTTTCACTAGAGGCTTCTCTCTTGAAAGAACACATACAGTGGGTGAACAAATTACTGTTGAGCAATTGATAGAAAAGCGCAAAGTTGTGAAGATATCTAAGGCAATGATTATGAATATAGGCACGATACATTTCCGTCGTATCTATAATTTTTGATTGTTCCATGCCAATATTCTACAACTTTCATATACTTTTGGCAACTTTTTATACTATTTTTGGGACTAACAAATTGATCCAGTGCCCAATGCCAGTTCCTGTTTGTTGCATGTTTTTTGTTTTGCAGAAAATCCATATCAAGCGTAGTCCAAACGGGATAAAAACTGACAGAGATTTTTTTTGGAATATATGTGATTTTTGGGAAGAAGAATCAGCGCGAGACGATGCCCGAGGGGGCCACGAGGTAGGGGGCACACCCTAGGGGGTCAGGCGCGCCCTGGGCCCTCGTGGCCACCCTGTAAGGCGGTTGGTGCCCTTCTTTCGCTGCAAGAAAGCCAATATCCGGATAAAAAATGTGTCCAAAATTCAGCCCAATCGGAGTTACGGATCTCTGGGAATTTAAGAAATGGTGAAGGGGCAGAATCTGGGAACGCAGAAACACAGAGAGACAGATCCAATCTCGGAGGGGCTCTCACCCCTCCCATGCCATGGAGGCCATGGACCATAGGGAAACCCTTCTCCCATCTAGGGAGAAGGTCAAGGAATAAGAAGAAGGAGGGGGCTCTCTCCCCCTCTCTTCCGGTGGCGCCGGAACGCCGCCGGGGCCATCATCATCACCGCAATCCACAACAACAACTTCACCGCCATCATCACCAACTATTCCCCCCTCTATGCAGCGGTGCAACCCCTCTTTTACCCGCTGTAATCTCTACTTAAACATGGTGCTCAACGCTATATATTGTTTCCCAATGATGTATGGCTATCCTATGATGTTTGAGCAGATCCGTTTTGTCCTATGGGTTAATTGATGATCGTGATTGGTTTGAGTTGCATGTTTTATTATTGGTGCTGTCCTATGGTGCTCTCCGTGTCGTGCAAGCGTGAGGAATCCCCGCTGTAGGGTTTGCAATATGTTCATGATTTTCTTATGGTGGGTGGCGTGAGTGATAGAAACACAGACCCGAGTAAGTAGGTTGTTTGCGTATGGAAATAAAGAGGACTTGATGCCTTATAATGCTATGGTTGGGTTTTACCTTAATGATCTTTAGTAGTTACGGATGCTTTCTAGAGTTCCAATCATTAGTGCATATGATCCAAGAAGATAAAGTATGCTAGCTTTTGCCTCTCCCTCAAATAAAATTGCAATAATGATTATCGGTCTAGTTATCGATTGCCTAGGGACAAATAACTTTCTTGTGTGACAACAAGCTCTCTACTAAAACTAACTTAGTTGTGTCTTCATCTAAACAACCCCTACTTTTTATTTACGCGCTCTTTATTATTTTGCAAACCTATCCAAAAACACCTACAAGTACTTCTAGTTTCATACTTGTTCTAGGTAAAGCGAACATTAAGCGTGTGTAGAGTTGTATCAGTGGTCGATAAAACTTGAGGGAATATTTGTTCTACCTTTAGCTCCTCGTTGGGTTCGACACTCTTACTTATCGAAAGAGGCTACAATTGATCCCCTATACTTGTGGGTTACCGAGACCTTTTTCTGGCGCCGTTGCCGGGGAGCAATAGCGTGGGGTGAATATTCTCGTGTGTGCTTGTTTGCTTTATCACTAAGTAATTTTTATTTTTTGTTCTAAGTTGTTCTCTATCTTTAGTTATGGATATGGAACACAAATTACCAAAAAATAGGTTTACTTGCTACTCATGGAGATGGGGAACCTCCTAATACCCTCGATGATCATTATGTGAAAGATATTATGTACTACTTTGATAATCCTGAGAAAACCCCATTCCACTTTATAATGGGAGTAACGTTGGATCAACGTGAATACTTTAGGGATTATCGCTTGACTCAAAAAGGGAAACTATTATGGGATCAAATTTATATGTTGCATTGGTATGCTCGGCAACTATGCTTGATATATGATTATACTTGTTGCTCTAGGATGAAGGCTCCACACCTTCCCTTTTCATGTGAATTTAATGATGATGAAACCTTGGCTTCTTATGCTAATGGTTGGTACCTCTTGAGCATGCGCTGGTTTTCCCTTGAAGAGAAAAGGGTGACGCAGCAAAGCAGCGTAAGTATTTCCCTCAGTTTTTGAGAACCAAGGTATCAATCCAGTAGGAGACCACGCGCGAGTCACCTCGTACCTACACACACAAATAAGAACCTCACAACCAATGCGATAAAGGGGTTGTCAATCCCTTCGCGGCCACTTGCAAGAGTGAGATCTGATAGAGATAATAATAATAAGAAAAATATTTTTGGTATTTTTATGATATAAATTGAAAGTAAAGATTACAAAATAAAATATATTGGAAACTTGTATGATAGAAAATAGACCCGGGGGCCATAGGTTTCACTAGTGGCTTCTCTCAAGATAGCATAAGTATTACAGTGGGTGAACAAATTACTGTCGAGCAATTGATAGATTTGAGCATAGTTATGAGAATATCTAGGTATGATCATATATATAGGCATCACGTCCGTGATTGATATGTCTCCGTCGTATCTACTTTTCCAAGCACTTTTGCCCTTGTTTTGGACTCTAGCTTGCATGATTTGAATGGAACTAACCCGGACTGACGTTGTTTTCAGCAGAATAGCCATGGTGTTATTTTTGTGCAGAAATAAAAGTTCTCGGAATGACCTGAAAATCAACGGAGAATTATTTTGGAATATATAAAAAATACTAGAAGGAAGATCCACGTCAGGGGGGCCTCCACTTGTCCACGAGGGTGGGGGCGCGCCCTACCCCCCTGGGCACGCCCCCCTGCCTTGTGGGCCCCCTGACGCTCCACCGACCTCAACCCTGACTCCATGTATTCACTTTCGAGGAGAAAAAAAATCAGGGAGAAGGATTCATCGCGTTTTACGATACGGAGCCGCCGCCAAGCCCTAAAATCTCCCGGGAGGGCTGATCTGGAGTCTGTTTGGGGCTCCAGAGAGGGGAATCCGTTGCCATCATCATCATCATCATCATCATCAACCTTCCTCCATCACCAATTTCATGATGCTCACCACCATGCGTGAGTAATTCCCTCGTAGGCTTGCTGGACGGTGATGGGTTGGATGAGATGTATCATGTAATCAAGTTAGTTTTGTTAGGGTTTGATCCCTAGTATCCACTATGTTCTGAGATTGATGTTGCTATGACTTTGCTATGCTTAATGCTTGTCACTAGGGCCCGAGTGCCATGATTTCAGATCTGAACCTATTATGTTTTCATCAATATATGAGAGTTCTTGATCCTATCCTACTATGTGTTAATGCTTTGGTCCGGTACTCTATTAAAAGGAGGCCTTAATATCCCTTAGTTTCCATTAGGACCCCGCTGCCACGGGAGGGTAGGACAAAATATGTCATGCAAGTTCTTTTCCATAAGCACACATGACTATATTCGGAATGCATGCCTACATTACATTGATGAATTGGAGCTAGTTCTGTGTCACCCTAGGTTATGACTGTTACATGATCGATCACATCCGTCACAATTCTCCATTACCGATCCATTGCCTACGAGCTTTCCATATATTGTTCTTCGCTTATTTACTTTTCTGTTGCTACTGTTATCATCACTATAAAACACCCAAGATATTACTTCTGCTGCCGTTACCTTTTACCACCCTTACCACTACTATCATATTACTTTGCTACTAAACACCTTGCTGCATATATTAAGTTTCTAGGTGTGGTTGAATCGACAACTCAGCTGCTAATACTTGAGAATATTCTTTGGCTCCCCTTGTGTTGAATCAATAAATTTGGGTTGAATACTCTACCCTCGAAAACTGTTGCGATCCCCTATACTTGTGGGTTATCAGTGACAAGTAGAACGACTCCTGCCTGCATCTACTACTATTGCTCCACACATCGACCGCTATCCAGCATGCATCGAGAGTATTAAGTTCATAAGAACAGAGTAACGCTTTAAGCAAGATGACTTGATGTAGAGGGATAAACTCATGTAATATGATATAAACCCCATCTTTTTATCCTCGATGGCAACAATACAATACATGTCGTTTCCCTTTCTGTCACTGGGATCGAGCACCGCAAGATTGAACCCAAAGCTAAGCACTTCTCCCATTGTAAGAAAGATCAATCTAGTAGGCCAAACCAAACTGATAATTCGAAGAGACTTGCAAAGATAACCAATCATACATAAAAGAATTCAGAGAAGATTCAAATATTGTTCATAGATAATCTTGATCATAAACCCACAATTCATCGGATCTCGACAAACACCCCGCAAAAGAAGATTACATCGAATAGATCTCCAAGAAGATCGAGGAGAACCTTGTATTGAGATCCAAAGAGAGAGAAGAAGCCATCTGGCTAATAACTATGGACCCGAAGGTCTGAGGTAAACTACTCAGACATCATCGAAGGGGCCATGGAGTTGATGTAGAGGCCCTCCGTGATCAATGCCCCTCCGACAGAGCTCCGGAAAAGGCCCCAAGATGGGATCTCTTGGGTATAGAAGGTTGCGGTGGTAGAAATAGGGTTTCGTGGTGCTCCTGGATGTTTTTGGGGTATGTGAACATATATAGGAGGAAGAAGTAGGTCGGTTGAGCCACAAGGGGCCCACGAGGGGGGAGGGCACGTCCAGGGGGTAGGCGCGCCCCCTGCCTTGTGGCCGCCTCATTGATTGCTTGACGTCCATTCCAAGTCCTCTGGATCACGTTTGTTCCAAAATTACGCTCCCGAAGGTTTCATTCTGTTTGGACTCCATTTGATATTCCTTTTCCGCGAAACACTGAAATAGGCAAAAAAAACAGCAATTTGCACTGGGCCTTGGGTTAATAGGTTAGTCCCAAAAATAATATAAAAGTGTAAAATAAAGCCCATTAACATCCAACACAGATAATATAATAGCATGGAACAATAAAAAATTATAGATACGTTGGAGACGTATCAGCATCCACAAGCTTAATTCCTGCTCGTCCTCGAGTAGGTAAATGATAAAAACAAAATTTTTGATGTGGAATGGTTTCTAGAATATTCTTCAATGTATTTTTTCTCTATTGTGGCTTGAATGTTCAGATCCGAAAGATTCAAGATAAAAGTTTCTTGTTGACATAAAAATAGTAATACTCCAAGTATGCTAATCAAGCAATTATGTCTTATCAAAATACCATAGCCAATGAAAACTTATCCCTACTAAGTCATATAGTTTGGCCATGCTTCATTTTCATAACACAAAATGCTCTCATCATGCACAACCACGATGACGAGCCAAGCAATTGTTTCATACTTAGCCTTTTCAAACTCTTTCAACTTTTACGCAATATATGAGCGCGAGCCATGGACATAGCACTATGGGTGGAATATAATATGATGATTGAGGATGTGTGAGAATACAAAAAGGGAGAAAGTCTCACATTGACACGGCTAATCAATGGGCTATGGAGATGCCCACCGATTGACGTCAATGCAAGGAGCAGGGATTGCCATGCAACGGATGCACTAGAGCTATAAATATACGAAAGCTCATCAAAGAAACTAAGTGGGTGTGCATCCAACTCGCTTGCTCAGGAAGACCTAGGGCATTTGAGGAAGCCCATCATTGGAATATACAAGCCAGGTTCTATAATGAAAAATTCCCACTAGTATATGAAAGTGAAAAAATAAGAGACTCTCTATCATGAACATCATGGTGCTACTTTGAAGCACAAGTGTGGAAAAAGGATAGTAACATTGTCCCTTCTCTCTTTTTCTCTCATTCTCTTTTTTTGGGCCTTCTTTTTTTTGGCCTCTTTTCCTTTTTTTCGTCCGGAGTCTCATCCTGACTTGTGGGGGGATCATAGTTTCCATCATCATTTCCTCACATGGGACAATGCTCTAATGATGATCATCACACTTTTATTTTCTTACAACTCAAGAATTACAACTCGATACTTAGAACAAAATATGGCTCTATGGAATGACTTCGGCAGTGTACCAGGATTGCGATGAATCAAGAATGACATGTATGAAAAATTAAGCATGGTGGCCTTGCCACAAATACGATGTCAACTACATGATCATGCAAAGCAATATGACAATGATGATGTGTGTCATAATAAATGGAACGGTGGAAAGTTACATGGCAATATATCTAGGAATGGCTATGGAAATGCCATAATAGGTAGGTATGGTGGCTTTTTTGAGGAAGATATAAGGAGGCTTATGTGTGATAGAGCGTATCATATCATGGGGTTTGGATGCACCGGTGAAGTTTGCACCAACTGTCAAGGTGAGAAAGGGCAATGCACGGTACCAAAGAGGCTAGCAATGATGGAAGGGTGAGAGTGCGTATAATCCATGGACTCAACATTAGTCATAAAGAACTCACATACTTATTGCAAAAATCTACAAGTCATCAAAACCAAGCACTACGCGCATGCTCCTAGGGGGATAGATTGGTAGGAAAAGACCATCGCTCGTCCCCGACCGCCACTCACAAGGAAAGCAATCAAAGAATACCCCATGCTTCAAAATTTTCACATAACATTTACCATACATGCATGCTACGGGACTTGCCAACTTCAACAGAAGTATTCATAAATTTCACAATTACTCAACTAGCACACCTCTAATATTACCGCATTTATATCTCAAAACAATCTATCAAGCATCCAACTTCTCTTAGCATTTAAAATTTATAACCAAGGTGAATTACCATGCTGTTCTAAAGGACTCTCAAAATTATATAAGTGAAGCATGAGAGATCAATTATTTCTATAAAACAGAACCACCGCAGTGCGCTAAAAGGTATAAGCGAAGCACTAGAGCAAAAATTATCCAACTCAAAAGATATAAGTGAAGCACATAGAGTATTCTAATAAATTCCAATTCATGTGTGTCTCTCCCAAAAGGTGTGTACAGCAAGGATGATTGTGGTAAACTAAAAAGCAAAGACTCAAATCATACAAGACGCTCCAAGCAAAACACATATCATGTGGCAAATAAAAATATAGCTCCAAGTAAAGTTACCGATGGACGAAGACGAAAGAGGGGATGCCTTCCGGGGCATCCCCAAGCTTAGGATTTTGGTTGTCCTTGGATTTTACCTTGGGGTTCCTTGGGCATCCCAAAGCTTAGGCTCTTGCTACTCCTTGTTCCATAATCCATCAAATCTTTACCCAAAATTCGAAAACTTCACAACACAAAACTTAAAAGAAAATCTCTGCGAGCTCCATTAGTAAAAGAAAACAAACCACCAGTTCAAGGTACCGTAATGAACTCATTCTTTATTTATATTGGTTTTAAACCTACTGTATTCCAACTTTTATATGGTTCATAAACTCTATTACTAGCCATAGATTCATCAAAATAAGCAAACAACACACGAAAAACAGAATCTATCAAAAACAGAACAGTCTGTAGTAATCTGTAGGTTTCGAATACTTATGGAACCCCAAAAATTCTAAAATAAATTGCTGGACGTGAGTAATTTATATATTAATCATATTAAAAAAGAATTAATTAAATACCACTCTCCAGTAAAAAATGTAAGCAATTCTCGTGAGCGCTAAAGTTTCTGTTTTTTACAGCAAGATGAAAAAGACTTTCCCCAAGTCTTCCCAATGGTTCTACTTGACACAAACACTAATTAAACACAAAAAACACAACCAAAACAGAGGATAGATAAATTATTTATTACTAAACAGGAACAAAAAGCAAGGAATAAAAATAAAATTGGGTTGCCTCCCAACAAGCGCTATCGTTTAACGCCCCTAGCTAGGCATAAAAGCGAGGATAGATCTAGGTATTGCCATCTTTGGTAGGCAATCCATAAGTGTCTCTCATAATAGATTCATATGGTAATTCAATTTTATTTCTATGGAAGTGTTCCATGCCTTTCCTTAAACGGAAATTGGAATCTAATATTCCCTTCCTTCATATCAATAATTGCACCAATCGTTCTAAGGAAAGGTCTACCAAGAATGATAGGACATGATGGACTGCAATCTATATCAAGAACAATGAAATCTACGGGAAAATAGTTCCTATTTGCAACAATAAGAACATCATTAATCTTTCCCATAGTTTTCTTAATAGTGGAATTCGCAAGGTGCAAGTTTAAATAACAATCATCAAATTCACGGAAACCTAGCAAATCACACAAAGTTTTTGGGATCATGGAAACACTAGCACCCAAATCACACAAAGCATAGCATTCATGATCTTTAATTTTTATTTTAATTGTAGGTTCCCACTCATCATAAAGTTTTCTAGGGATAGAAACTTCCAACTCAAGTTTTTCTTCATAAGATTGCATCAAAGCATCAACGATATGTGTAGTAAAAGCTTTATTTTGACTATAAGCATGAGGAGAATTTAGGACGGATTGCAACAAGGAAATACAATCTATCAAAGAGAAATTATCATAATTAAATTCCTTGAAATCCAAGATAGTGGGTTCGTTGCTATCTAAAGTTTTAACCTCTTCAATCCCACTTTTACCAATTTTTGCATCAAGATCTAAAAACTCCGAATTTTTGGGACACCTTCTAACTAAAGTTGACTCATCTCCAGTCCCATCATTATCAAGATTCATATTGCAAAACAAGGATTTAATAGGGGACACATCAATCACTTTTAGATCATCATCCTTATTATCATAAAAACTTTCCGGTTTAGCGGCCATCTTATTAACTAAGGTGGCCTGCTTATTTGAAATTTCAACAATTAATTTTTCAAAATGAGCAATATGAGATTTCAAACCATAAAATTCCTTAGACATGTAATCAAGCTCTTTATTAATGTACTCCATAAAGCCTTTTTGTTCCTTGAGCTCGTTACTAAAGAAATTGTTATGCTCAAATTGTAAAGTCATAAAGCTTCTGACATTGCTTTCAATCTCTTCCAACCTTTTAAGGTGAAGATCATGAAATCTAGGCAGGGCCATAAGGGCAACAAGCAACAAGAGGCAAGCAAAAAAGAGGTGAACAGAAAGAGAGGGCGAATAAAACGGCAAGGGTGAAATGGGGGAGAGGAAAATGAGAGGCAAATGGCAAATAATGTAATGCGAAGGATAAGAGTTGTGATGGGTACTTGGTATGTCTTAACTTGGCGTAGATCTCCCCGGCAACGGCGCCAGAAATCCTTCTTGCTACCTCTTAAGCATGCGTTGGTTTTCCCTTGAAGAGGAAAGGGTGATGCAGCGAAGCAGCGTAAGTATTTCCCTCAGTTTTTGAGAACCAAGGTATCAATCCAGTAGGAGACCACGCGCGAGTCACCTCGTACCTACACAAACAAATAAGAACCTCGCAACCAACGCGATAAAGGGGTTGTCAATCCCTTCACGACCACTTGCAAGAGTGAGATTTGATAGAGATGATAATAATAAGATAAATATTTTTGGTATTTTTTATGATATAGATTGAAAGTAAAGATTACAAAATAAAATAGATTGGAAACTTGTATGATGGAAAATAGACCCGGGGGGCATATGTTTCACTAGTGGCTTCTCTCAAGATAGCATAAGTATTACGATGGGTGAACAAATTACTGTCGAGCAATTGATAGAATTGAGCATAGTTATGAGAATATCTAGGTATGATCATGTATATAGGCATCACGTCCGTGACAAGTAGACCGACTCCTGCCTACATCTACTACTATTACTCCACACATCGACCGCTATCCAGCATGCATCTAGAGTATTAAGTTCATAAGAACAGAGTAACGCTTTAAGCAAGATGACATGATGTAGAGGGATAAACTCATGCAATATGATATAAACCCCATCTTTTTATTCTTGATGGCAACAATACAATACGTGTCGTTTCCCTTTCTGTCACTAGGATCGAGCACCAAAAGATTGAACCCAAAGCTAAGCACTTCTCCCATTGCAAGAAAGATCAATCTAGTAGGCCAAACCAAACTGAAAATTCGAAGAGACTTGCAAAGATAACCAATCATACATAAGAGAATTCAGAGAAGATTCAAATATTTTTCATAGATAATCTTGATCATAAACCCACAATTCATCGGATCTCGACAAACACACCGCAAAAGAAGATTACATCGAATAGATCTCCAAGAAGATCGAGGAGAACTTTGTATTGAGATCCAAAGAGAGAGAAGAAGCCATCTAGCTAATGACTATGGACCCAAAGGTCTGAGGTAAACTACTCACACATCATCGGAGGGGCCATGGAGTTGATGTAGAGGCCCTCCGTGATCAATGCCCCCTCCGGCGGAGCTCTGAAAAAAGCCCCAAGATGGGATTCTTGGGTACAGAAGGTTGCGGCGGTGGAAATAGGGTTTCGTGGTCCCCCTGGATGTTTTGAGGGTATGTGAACATATATAGGAGGAAGAAGTAGGTCGGTTGAGCCACGAGGGGCCCACGAGGGGGAGGGCGCGCCCAGGGGGTAGGCGCTCCCCTGCCTCGTGGCCACCTCGTTGGTTGCTTAACATCCACTCCAAGTCCTGTGGATCACGTTTGTTCCAAAAATCACGCTCCCGAAGGTTTCATTCTGTTTGGACTCTGTTTGATATTCCTTATCTGCGAAACACTGAAATAGGCAAAAAATCATCAAATTTGCACTGGGCCTTGGGTTAATAGGTTAGTCCCAAAAATAATATAAAAGTGTAAAATAAAGCCCATTAATATCCAAACCAGATAATATAATAGCATGGAACAATCAAAAATTATAGATACGTTGGAGACGTATCAATGGTATATATGATTATTATGATGTGGACCAAATAGAAGAATTCGTTGCTTTTATGGGTGCTTATGAAATTGAATCTTTGTTTAAAGAGTTTGAAGATTTTGATGATTCAGTTTATAGACCTAAAAATTTAGCTACCCTTAAATATTGTTATGTGAATTATAAATACAATTATGATATTGATGAATTTGTTGAGAAAGTCTCCGCTGTCCGAGAAGATATTAATATTTTGCAGGAGTCTATGGAAGAAGAAACTAAAGAAACTGTGAGCTCATTGGATGAAAAAGATGATGAGGAGAGTAAAGAGCAAAAGGAGGAAGAGCGGATTAGCTACCCGTGCCCACCTTCTAATGAGAGCAACTCTTCAACTCATACATTGTTTTATTTCCCTTTGTGCTTACCGAAGGATGATTGCTATGATGATTGTTATGATCCCGTTGATTCTTTTGAAATATCCCTTTTTGATGATGCTTGCTATGCTTGTGGCCAAGATGTCAATATGAATTATGCTTATGGAGATGAACTTGCTAGAGCTCCTTATGTTAAGCATGAAATTGTTGCTATTGCACCCACGCATGATAGTCCTATTATCTATTTGAATTCTGCCGACTACACTATATCGGAGAAGTTTGCCCTTATTAAGGATTATATCGAAGGGTTGCGTTTCACTACTACACATGATGATTTTGATAGATATAATATGCATGTGCTTGATACTCCTACTTGCAATTATTATGAGAGAGGAACTACATCTCCGCCTCTCCATGTTTCCAATATGATAAAATTGCAAGAAACTGTTTATACTATGCATTGACCTTTACTAGGTGTGCATGAATTGTTCTTTTATGATATGCCGATGCATAGGAAGAGAGTTGGACTTCGTCATTGCTTGATATATGTTGCTTTGTGCTCACTACTAAATCACAAATCATTGTTAATTAAAATTGGCTAAGATATACCTTGGGATCCGGGTGGATCCATTACTTGAGCACTATATGCCTAGCTTAATGGCTTTAAAGAAAGTGCTGCCAGGGAGACAACCCAGAAGTTTTGGAGAGTCATTTATTTCTGTTGAGTGCTTTTATAAAGTTCAAAAACAAAAAATAAAGGGGAACCTAAAAATTTTCCAAAAAGAAAAGCGAAAGTGAGAAAGACGAGCATTGTTAAAGTGGGAGCTAGCCTTGAATTTTGTTTATGCCCATGGAAACTTTGTGACCCTTGATTACAGAAACTTTTCAACAAAATTAATTATCCCCTTGTACAATTCCATTGTATTATAAAAATAGTGTGCCAAGGTTTGCCTTTAGGATGTTTACATTGCTTGTTGGTTTGTGCGGTGCAGGACAGAAACTTTGGCTGTAGTGCGTGATTTTACATATTTATTGGAACGTCAAACGATTCTGAAACTTTTTGCACCGTGTTTCTATAAAAATGTTTATTTTTACTAATTTTGGCAGAATTTTGGAGTACCAGAGGTATGGTGAATGTTCAGATTACTATAGTCTATCCTGTTTAAGACATATTCTGTTTTTGATGCATAGTTTGCTTGTTTTGACGAAACTATCAATTTCTATCAGTGGATTAAGCCATGTAAAAGTTATATTACAGTAGCTACAATGCAAAAACAAAATATGAATTGGTTTGCAAAAGTACTTAGAGTAGTGATTTTCTTTATTATACTAACGGATCTTACCAAACTTTCTATTAAGTTTTGTGTGATTGAAGTTTTCAAGTTTTGTGAGAGATCACGATGGATGAAGGAATAAAGAGTGGCAGGAGCCTAAGCTTGGGGATGCCCGAGGCACCCCAATGAAATATTCAAGGACTCCCAAGCAACCAAGCTTGGGTATGCCCCGAAAGGCATCCCCTCTTTCTTCTAACAATCATCGGTAATTTTACTTGGAGCTATATTTTTATTCGTCACATGATATGTGTAAATCTTGGAGCGTCTTTTGCATTTAGTTTTCACTTTTCTTTGATGCACCATGCTGGTATGAGATAGTCCTTGGTTGATTTATAGAATGCTCATTGCACGTCACTTATATCTTTTGAGTATGGCTTTATAGAATGCTTCATGTGCTTCACTTATATCTTTTGAAGTTTGGATTGTCTGTTTCTCTTCACATAGAAAACCGCCATTTGTAGAATGCTCTTTTTCTTCACTTATATTTGTTAGAGCGTGGGCATATCTTTTGTAGAAAGAATTAAATTCTCTTGCTTCACTTATATTTATTTAGAGAGTTGACAGGAATTGGTCATTCACATGGTTAGTCATAAAATCCTACATAAACTTGTAGATCACTGAATATGATATGTTTGATTCTGTGCAATAGTTTTGCGATATAAAGATGGTGATATTAGAGTCATGCTAGTGGGTAGTTGTGGATCGTAGAAATACTTGTGTTGAAGTTTGTGATTCCCATAGCATGAACTATGGTGAACCGTTATATAACGAAGTTGGAGCATGACGTATTTATTGATTATCTTCCTTATGAGTGGCGGCTGGGGACGAGCGATGGTCTTTTCCTACCAACCTATCCCCCTAGGAGCATGCGTGTAGTACTTTGTTTCGATAGCTAATAGATTTTTGCAATAAGTATGTGAGTTCTTTATGACTAATGTTGAGTCCATGGATTATACACACTCTCATCCTTCCATCATTGCTACCCTCTTCGGTACCATGCATTGCCTTTCTCACCTTGAGAGTTGGTGCAAACTTCGCTGGTGCATACAAACCCTGTGATACGATACGCTCTATCACACATAAGCCTCCTTATATCTTCCTCAAAACATCCACCATACCTACCTATCATGACATTACCATTGCCATTCCGAGATATATTGCCATGCAACTTCCATCATCATCATCATATACATGACTTGAGCATCATTGTCATATTGCTTTGCATGATCGTAAGATAGCTAGCATGATGTTTTCATGGCTTGTCCGTTTTTTGATATCATTGCTATCCTAGATCATTGCACATCCCGGTACACCGCCGGAGGCATTCATATAGAGTTATATCTTTGTTCCAGTATCGAGTTGTAATATTGAGTTGTAAGTAAATAAAGTGTGATGATCATCATTATTAGAACATTGCCCCATGCGAGGTTATCAAAATAAAAGTGGCCAGAGAAGCCCCCCCCCCAAAAGAAGAGAGAGAGGCCAAAGAAGCCTACAAAAAAAATAAAAAAATGAGAGAAAAAGAGAGAAGGGTCAATGTTACTATCCTTTTACCACACTTGTGCTTCAGAGTAGCACCATGTTCTTCATATAAAGAGTCTCTTGAGTTATCACTTTCATATACTGGTGGGAATTTTCATTATAGAACTTGGCTTGTATATTCCAACGATGGGCTTCCTCAAATGCCCTAGGTCTTCATGAGCAAGCAAGTTGGATGCACAACCACTTGGTTTCAGTTTGAGCTTTCATACACTTATAGCTCTAGTGCATCTGTTGCATGGCAATCCCTACTCCTCGCATTGACATCAATTGATGGGCATCTCCATAGCCCGTTGATTAGCCGCATTGATGTGAGACTTTCTCCCTTTTTATCTTCTCCGCACAACCTCCATCATCATATTCTATTCCACCTATAGTGCTATATCCATGGCTCACGCTCATGTATTGCGTGAAAGTTGAAAAGGTTTGAGAACGTGAAAAGTATGAAACAATTGCTTGGCTTGTCATCAGGGTTGTGCATGATTTGAATATTTTGTGTGGTGATGATGGACTATAGCCAGACCATATGATTTTGTAGTGATAACTTTCTTTGGCCATGTTATTTTAAAAAGACATGATTGCTTTATTAATATGCTTGAAGTATTATTATCTTAATGTCAAATGATAGACTATTGCTTTGAATCACTCATGTCTTAATATTCATGCCATGACTAGATTACATGATCAAGATTTTGCTAGGTAGCATTCC
The DNA here is from genome assembly GCF_056163025.1 of Triticum urartu. NCBI lineage: Eukaryota > Viridiplantae > Streptophyta > Magnoliopsida > Poales > Poaceae > Triticum > Triticum urartu. The sequence continues at coordinate 364,107,283 of NC_141874.1, read as the reverse complement.
ACATAAAAAAATATCCTTTTTATCATTTACCTACTCGAGGACGAGCAGGAATTAACCTTGGGGATGTTGATATGTCTCCGTCGTATCTATAATTTTTGATTGTTCCATGCTAGTATTCTACAACTTTCATATACTTTTGGCAACTTTTTATACTATTTTTGGGACTAACATATTGATCCAGTGCCCAGTGCTAGTTCCTGTTTGTTGCATGTTTTTTGTTTTGCAGAAAATCCATATCAAATGGAGTCCAAACGGGATAAAAACGGATGGAGATTTTTTTGGAATATATGTGATTTTTAGGAAAAAGAATCAACGCGAGACGATGCCCGAGGGGGCCATGAGGCAGGGGGGCGCCCTAGGGGGTCAGGCGCGCCCTGGGCCCTCGTGGCCACCCTGTAAGGTGGTTGGTTCCCTTATTTCGCCGCAAGAAAGCCAATATCAGGATAAAAATCATGTCCAAAATTCAGCCCAATCGGAGTTACGGGTCTCCTGGAATTTAAGAAACGGTGAAGGGGCAGAATCCGGGAACGCAGAAATAGAGAGAGACAGAGAGAAAGATCCAATCTCGGAGGGGCTCTCGCCCCTCCCATGCCATGGAGGCCATGGACCAGAGGGGAAACCTTCTCCCATCTAGGGAGAAGGTCAAGGAAGAATAAGGAGGGGGGCTCTCTCCCCATCTCTTTCGGTGGCGCCGGAACGCCGTCGGGGCCATCATCATCACCGCAATCTACACCAACAACTTCACCGCCATCATCACCAACTCTTCCCCCCTCTATGCAGTGGTGCAACCCCTCTTTTACCCGCTTTAATCTCTACTTAAACATGGTGCTCAATGCTATATATTGTTTCCCAATGATGTATGGCTATCCTATGATGTTTGAGTAGATCCATTTTGTCCTATGGGTTAATTGATGATCGTGATTGGTTTGAGTTGCATGTTTTATTATTGGTGCTGTCCTATGGTGCTCTCTGTGTCGCGCAAGCATGAGGGATCCCCGCTGAAGGGTTTGCAATATGTTCATGATTTTCTTATGGTGGGTGGCATGAGTGATAGAAACACAGACCCGAGTAAGTAGGTTGTTTGCGTATGGGAATAAAGAGGACTTGATGCCTTATAATGCTATGGTTGGGTTTTACCTTAATGATCTTTAGTAGTTGCGGATGCTTGCTAGAGTTCCAATCATAAGTGCATATGATCCAAGAAGAGAAAGTATGTTAGCTTATGCATCTCCCTCAAATAAAATTGCAATAATGATTACCGGTCTAGTTATCGATTGCCTAGGGACAAATAACTTTCTTGTGTGACAACAAGCTCTCTACTAAAACTAACTTAGTTGTGTCTTCATCTAAACAACCCCTTCTTTTTATTTACACGCTCTTTATTATCTTGCAAACCTATCCAAAAACACCTACAAAGTATATCTAGTTTCATACTTGTTCTAGGTAAAGCAAACGTTAAGCGTGCGTAGAGTTGTATAGGTGGTCGATAGAACTTGAGGGAATATTTGTTCTACCTTTAGCTCCTCGTTGGGTTCGACACTCTTACTTATCGAAAGAGGCTACAATTGATCCCCTATACTTGTGGGTTATAAAGGCATCACATCCTTGATAAGTACACCGACTCCTGCCTGCATCTACTACTATTACTCCACACATCGACCGCTATCCAGCATGCATCTAGTGTATTAAGTTAACAAGAACGGAGTAACGCCTTAAGCATGATGACATGATGTGGAGGGATAGATCCAATCAATATGGTAAAACCCCCATCTTTTTATCCTTAATGGCCATAATACAAATACGTGCCTCGTTACCCCTACTGTCACTTGGCGAGGACACCGCAAGATTGAACCCATCACAAAGCACCTCTCCCATTGCAAGAAAAACCAACCTAGTTGGCCAAACCAAATCGCTAGATCGCAGAGAAATACAAAGCTATATTAATCATGCATAAAAGAGTTCATAGAAGACTCAAATAATATTCATAAATAATCTGATCATAAATCCACAATTCATCGGATATCAACAAACGCACTGCAAAAGAAGATTACATCGAATAGCTCTCCAAGAACATCGAGGTGAACATTGTATTGAAGATCAAAGAGAGAGAAGAGGCCATCTAGCTACTAGCTATGCACCCGTAGGTCTGTGGTAAACTACTCACAAATCATCGGAAGGGCAACAAGGTTGGTGTAGAGGCCCCCAGTACAAAAAAAGACACATCCGTGACATTTTGGGACAAACGAAAAAAATTATGTCATGCTTATGACACTTCTATGACAATAATTGTGACAAAAACCCAGTATCATCATAGATGTGGTCGGCTCCTACTTCTATGACAAAAAATCATGATAGAAAATGAGCTTTTCGTCCTAGGCGGGCTGGAGACGTAGCTGCATGACATTCTTTGGGCCGTCCATGACGGAGAACACTGTGGTAGAAACGAGGGCGAGGAAAATATCGGAGAGTTCCTGGTTACGGTGGGTGGTCGGGGGCCGAGCGATGCACGTTTCTCTCATACACATACGCGCGTGGGTGCGAGGCATTGGGCTCTAACTGAACCCGCGCGAGGCACTCGCCTACTGAACCCGAGTGATTGCACTACAGGCTACGCGTTACTCAACCCGAGCAATCGATCGATTTGGCTGTTAACTGAACCCGATCGAGCGATTCCTTCGCTACTGCTGCTAACTGAAGCTGATCGAACCTACTGCCTCTTGATGAATAGTGAGCATTGTTGGGGGTTGGATGAACAGTTCCCGGTGGGGGGGGGGTTGGATGAACAGGACCCGGTGGTAGTAGAGGTCATTGCCGCTGGATGAACAAGACCCCGATCGAGCCGGTTGGGGGTGGATGAACAGGACCCCGTGGAGGGCAGGATGAATAGGACCCCGTGGAGGGCTGGTTGAACTGTAGCCGGTTGGATGAATAGTAGCATGTGGAGGGGTGGTTCAACAGGACCCCGTGGAGAGGGCTGATTGAACAGTAGCCGGTGGAGGAGTGGTGGAGGCTGGATGAACAGGAGCCCGTGGATGAATAGTAGCTGGTGGAGGCAGGAGGGAGACGCCATGGATGAATAGTCGTAGGTGGAGGCTAGACGAGGTCGACGGTGGATGAACAGTAGCCCGTGGAGGCAGTCGATGGTGGAGATGAACAGTAGCCCGTGGAGTCCCGTTTTGCGGTACGCCACACCCCTCCTGACAAACAGGACCCCGTTTTAACCGTAGGCGGTGGAAGAAAAGTCCGTTTCCTCTGATTTACGGTACGCCACACCCCTCCAGATCAACATCACCCTGTTTCGACCGTAGGAGCTCAAACACAAATTTGTTTCCTCCGTTTTATGGTACGCCAGACCCTTCCTGATGAACAGGACCCCATTCGACCGTACACGGTCGAACACAAGGCCCTTTTCCTCCGTTTTGCGGTATGCCAGACCCCGTTCCGGTTGTTCTGTCTAAGCCAGTAGGCTCCCATGGAACACGACCCATTCCGACCCAGTCTGTTGCCTCTCGATCAATGAATAGGACGCGTTCCGACCCAGTCACTTGGCTCCTGGTGAACATGGCATTGTTTCCTCCATTCCAACCCAGCCAGTTGGCTGCCGATGAATAGGACGTCGTTGTTGCCTCTCCATGCAGATGAGCCTTGGCCGTATGTATGCGCGAGTAGGCATTCGAGACCCGCCCGTATGTACGCACATGTCCGTATTTACTTTCTTGCACCCTAGCTGTACGTATGTGTACATGCTACGTCCGCGCCTCTACTACGACATGTGCCCTTCCTTACTCAGCCACGGTTCATTGCTCAGCTTGCAGACAGACCGATCGACTAGTATGTACGTACACGTTCGCGACCAGAATGACAATGCTACGTACACTTCGTCCAGGTGGGTCCCGACTGTCAGGGAGGATAAGGAGGCACTTCCTTGCGTGCGAAGATGTAGACGGTGGGTCCCAGCTGTCAGGGGGAGAATCATTTTTTTGCCCGTAATATGGTCACACTTCCTTGCGTTCGAAGATGTAGCTGGTCGGTCCCAGCAGTCAGGGGGAAACATTTTTTTCACGAAATACGGTGGCCTGTCCGGTGGGTCCCCGTCAGATGGAAGAATAATTATTTTACGCTTAATAAGGTTGCACTTCCTTGCTCCGGCCGTGGACCCAGCTGTCAGCCTCTCCACGTACAGTACTCTTCCGATGGAAGTAGTTCCTTGACCACATTGACCACAGCGTGCCAAGAGCACCAAGGCGGTGGACGATGACGAGGCCTAGGAAGGGGACGACGCGTAGCTGGGGAATACGCAGTAGTGGATGCCTACGCAGAGAGGAGTACAAGGGTTGACTGGTTTGGCTGCGGTGTGAGGCTGCCATCGCCACAGAATAATAGGGGTGTGGGTGAGTAGAGGGATGGCCTGGCCAGCAGTGGGAGTACTAGGGGGCGGTGAGGCCTCCACGGCAGCATAGCTAGCCCCGAGAGGCAGGAGCAGGCGGCACGACCGGCGCTGGTTTGGGTGGCTAGGGCAAGAAGACCAGACGTTGAAGAAGCACTACGGCCGTTGGATGGACATCGTACGGTCACTGGAGCTAGAATCGTTCATATTGACTAAGTTGACAAAGCCCTCCGTCCACGCCAACTTAGTAGGCCCACAAGTCAGCCTCCCACTATGGTGGGTCCCAGCTAGCAGGGGGAGTATTCATTTTTTATGCATAATAAGGAGGCACTTCCTTGCGTGCGAAGATAGCTGGTTGGTCCGAGCTGTCAGCGGGAGGAACGTTTGTTTCGGGAAATACATAGGCCCTTTCGGTGGGCTCAGCTCTCAGGTGGAGGAATCATTATTTTGCACGTAATAAGGAGGCACTTGCTTGTGTGGGTTCCTACTGTCAGCCTCTTCCGATGGCTGTTGTTTGTTGACCATGTTGACCTTGCCGCACCGAGAGCACAAACGCGGTGGACGAGGGCGAGGCCCAGGAAGGGAATGACCCGGAGCCAGCGAAGCCACAATAGTGGATGCCAACACTGAGGGGAGTACGAGTGTTGACTGGTCGGTTGTAGGGTGAGGCTAACGTCCCCAGAAAATAACAGGATGTGTGGATGGGTAGAGGGATGGCCCGGCGGCAGCACAACAGACCACAAGAGGAGGGAGCAGGCAGTCCCGCCGACACTGGTTTGGGTAGCTGGAGCAGGAAGATCAGAGATTGAAGAAGCATGGCGACTGTTGGATGGACATCCAACAGTCATTGTTCTGTGTTGACTAAGTTGACCAAGGCTTGCATACGCGTCAATTTTTTTAGGACAGCGTCATCGTCAACCTAGTAGGCCCAGAAGTCAGCCTCCAAATCTGTGGAAAACAACATATAACCCATTAGCCATTATTTTCAATAATTTACAGCCCATTTGCTAATTCTTAAGGATATTTTGAAGCCCATATTATTTTTATTAGCATTACAGACCATATATTTTGGGCACTACTAACAAATTCAATGAAATTTTGCATATTTCGGTGGGATCCGAACTCTTTTAATCACGAAATTTTGAGTCACGTTAATTTTTAAAAAAAAATTATATAGAAAAAATTCAAAAAAAATCGCCACAAAAAAATGAATGAAATTTAAAATCTTAACTAGTAAGATGCCAGTGCGTTGCACGGAACATGAAGATGCATTTGTATGAGTAGTTTATCTTGTGGGAGAAAAGGATGAACGATGGAAGGCCGTATCTACAAATGTGGAGAGGAGTGCGGGTAAGTTGTCATAGTTTCCTTCATATCCGTTAGATATAGATCGGACGGCCTATATTGTAGGATGGCAGGCACACCATCATCACCAACTCTGCTTTTTATAAGAGTAGAGAAATCTAGAAAAAAAATGATATTTTAATGTAATTCCCGGCTGGCTTTGGTTTAAAAATTTACAGCCCATTTCTTACAACTTATAGCCCATTTTCTGGGGAAGCCCGTTTCTTACTACTTACATCCCTCCTCATCTTGAAAAATTTGCAGCCCAGCAGGGCTGAGAAAAGCAAGTAGGCCTCGGTTTTGGTATTCTCCAAAAAAAAAACAACTGGGCTAGCCATTTTCAGAAAGAAAAAGAGATATCAACTGGGCTCATCATGTGCTTAAATAAAAGCGTAAGCATGGGCTAGACGGGCCATAGTCCCCGCACAACGCGCATTTGAGCTCCATCTCTAAAACTAAAAAACAACTGGGCAAGCTTCTGTGTCCCTGGTGTTATCCGCTCATTGTGTACTTTTCTCGTTTATTGACTACATTGACAATGGCGTGGGACCCAGTTGTCAAACAATTAGGAGGAAGTATTTTTTGGTTTGTCATAACGAGGCACCTGCTTGCGTAATGCAATGACCCTGGTGGGTCCCTACTGTGAGCCTCTCCACGTATAGTCATCTCCCGATTCCTCTCGGTTGTTGACCATGTTGACAACGCCAGACGACGGCGGGCACAGCGAGCGAACCAAGGCGGAGAACGAGGGTGAGGCCTCGGATGGGAACGAACAAGCACTACAAAAAAAGACAAATTCGTGACATTTTGGGCCGAACAATTTTTTTGTCATGCTTATGACACTTCTATGACGATAATTGTGACAAAACCCGGTATCATCATAGATGTGGTGGGCTCCTATTTCTATGACATAAACGCATGACAGAAAATGGGCTTTTCATTCTGGGCGTGCCGGAGACGTAGCTGCATGACATTCTTTGGGCCGTCCATGATAGAAAAAACCATGGTAGAAGCGAGGGCAGGGAAAATATCTGGGAGTTCCCGGTTACGGTGGGTGGTCGGGGCCGAGCAATGCATTGAGGTTTGCGCATTTCTCTCGTACACGTATGCGCGTGTGTGCGAGGCGTTGCACTCTAACTGAACCCAAGCGAGGCTTTCGCCTACTGAACCCGAGCGATTGCACTGCAGGCTACGTGTTACTGAACACGAGCGATCGATCCCTGGCTGTTAACTGAACCCAATCGAGCGATTCCTTCGCTACTGCTGCTAACTGAAGCCGATCGAACCTGCTACCTTCTTCCCTTGATGAATAGTGGGCGTTGTTGGGGGGGTGGATGAACAGTTCCCGGTGGGGGGTTGGATGAACAGGACCCCGTGGTAGTAGAGGCCCTTGCCGCTGGATGAACAGGACCCTGATCGAGCCAATTGGGGGTGGATAAACAGGACCCCATGGAGGACTGGATGAACAGGACCTCGTGGAGGGCTGGTTGAACAGTAGCTGGTGGAGGGCTGGATGAACAGTAGCCTGTGGAGGGGTGGTTGAACAGGACCCCGTGGAGAGGGCTGGTTGAATAGTAGCCGGTGGAGGAGCGGTGGAGGCTGGATGAACAGGAGCCCGTGTATGAACAATTGTAGGTGGAGGCTGGAGGAGGTCGATGGTGGAGATGAACAGTAACCCATGGAGTCCCGTTTTGCGGTACGCCACACCGCTCCCGATGAACAGGACCCCTGTTTCGACCGTAGTGCTCCAACACAAGTCCGTTTCCTTCATTTTGCGGTACGCCACACCCCTCCCGATCAACAGGACCCCATTTCGACCATAGGCACTCAAACACAAGTCTGTTTCCTCCGTTTTGCGGTACGCCAGACCCCTCTCGATGAACAGGATTCCGTTTCGACCATGGCCGGTCAAACTGAAGGACGTTTGCTCCATTCTGCGATACACCAGGCCTCGGTTCGATCGTTTTTTCTGTCCAAGCTGGTTGGCTCCTGATGAACACGATGCATTCCGTTCCAACCCAGCCGGTTGGCTCCCGATGAACACGACGACACAGTTTGTCCGTTCTGACCCATCCATGTACACGAGCCTTGGCCGTACGTATGCGTGAGTAGGCGTTCAAGACCCCGCCCGTATGTACGTACGTGGCCGTATTTACTTTCTTGCACCCTAGTTGTACGTACACGTACGCGGTTTTGACTGGACTGCCTGAACTGCTACCACTCCTTACATGGCCACGGTTCATCATGGCAGACAGACCGATCAACCGGTATGTACACAGACAACACTACGTATGCTTCGGCCGGGTAGGTCCCAGCTGTCAGGGAGGATAAGGACGCACTTCCTTGCGTGCAAAGATGTAGCTGGTGGGTCCCAGCAGTCAAGGGGGAAACATTTTTTTCACAAAATACGGTGGCCCATCCGGTGGGTCCCTGCTGTTAGGTGGAGGAATCATTATTTTGCGTGTAATAAGGAGGCATTTCCTTCTATGCATCCATGGACCCAGCTGTCAGCCTCTCCACGTACAGTCCACTTCCGATGGATGTTGTTCATTGACCATGTTGAGCTCGCTGCGCCAAGAGCACCAGGGCGGTGGATGACGGCGAGGCCTAGGAAGGGGACGACGCGGAGCCGGGGAAGACACGTCAGTGGATGCCCACGCGGAGAAGAGTACGAGGATTCATTGGTTCGGTTGCGGTGTGAGGCTGCCGTTGTCGCAGAATAACAGGGGGTGTGGGTGAGTAGAGGGATGGCCTAGCCAGCGGTGGGAGTAGTAGGGGGCGCTGAGGCCTCCGTGGCAGCACAACCGGCCATGGGAGGCAAGAGCAGGCAGCACGACCGGCGCTAGTTTGGGCGGATGGAGCAAGAAGACCAGAGGTTGAAGAAGCACTACGACCGTTGGATGGACATTGTACGGTCACTAGAGCTAGAATCGTTCATATTGACTAAGTTGACAAAGCCCTCCGCCCCCGTCAACTTAGTAGGCCCACAAGTCAGCCTCCCACTATGGTGGGTCCCAACTAGCAGGGGGAGTATTCATTTTTTGTGCATAATAAGGAGGCACTTCATTGCGTGCGAAGATATAGCTAGTGGGTCCGAGCTGACAGCGGGGGGGGGGCATTTTTTTCGTGAAATAGAGAGGCCCTTTCGGCGGGTCCCAGCTGTCAGGTGGAGGAATCATTATTTTGCGTGTAATAAGGAGGCATTTCCTTGTGTGGGTACCTACTGTCAGCCTCTTCCGATGGCTATTGTTTGTTGATCATGTTGGACAAGGGCGAGGCCCAGGAAGGGAACGACCCGGAGCCGGCGAAGCCACCATAGCGGATGCCCACGCTGAGGGGAGTACGGGCGCTGACTGGTCGGCTGCGGGGTGAGGCTGATGTCACCGGAAAATAACAAGATGTGCGGGTGGGTAGATGGATGGCCTGGCGCAACACAGCCGGCTACAGGAGGAGGGAGCAGGCAGTCCCGCCGGTGCTGGTTTGAGCGGCTGGAGTAGGAAGATCAGAGATTGAAGAAGCAAGACGCCGTTGGATGGACATCCAATAGTCACTGCTCTGTGTTGACTAACTTGACAAAGCCTTGCGTATGCGTCAAATGTTTTTTAGGATAGCGCCATCGTCAACCTAGTAGGCCCAGAAGTCAGCCTCCAAATCTGTGGAAAATAGCATACAACCCATTAGCCATTATTTTCAATAATTTACAGCTTAGGTGCTAATACTTAAGGATATTTTGAAGCCCATATTCTTTTTATTACCATTACAAACCATATATTCTCGGCACTGCTAAAAAATTCAACGAAATTTTGCATATTTCGATGGGGCCTGAACTCTTTTAATCACGAAATTTTGAGTCACATTAAAAATATTTTTGAAAAATTATATTATAATTAAATTAAAAAAAATCTCCACCAAAAAATGAATGAAATTTAAAATCTTAACTAGCAAGATGCTCGTGCATTGCATGGAACATGAAGATGCATTTGTATGAGTAGTTTATCTTGTGGGAGAAAAGGATGAACGAGGGAAGGCCATATCTGCAAATGTGGAGAGTGCGGGTAAATTGTCATAGTTTCATTCCTATCCGTTAGATATAGATCAGATGTCCTATATTGCAGGATGGTAGGCACACCATCATCACCAACTCTGCTTTTTATAAGAGTAGAGAAATCCAAAAAACTATATTTTAATGTAATTGTTGGTTTGCTTTGGTTTAAAAATTTACAACCCATTTCTTACAATTTACAGCCCATTTTCTGGGAAAGCCCATGTCTTACTACTTACATCCCTCCTCATCTTGAAAGATTTGCAGCCTAGCAGGGCTGAGAAAAGCAAGTAGGCCTCGGTTTTGGTATTGTCCAAAAAAAAAGAACTGGGCTAGCCATTTTCAGAAAGAAAAAGATATCAACTGGGCGTAAGTGTGGGCTAGACGGCCCACAGCCTCCGCACAACGCACAGTTGAGCTCCGTCTCTGAAACTAAAAAACAACTAGGGGAGTTGCTGGGTCCCTGGTGTTATCCGCTCGTTGTGTAATTTTCTCATTTATTGACTACATTGACAATGGCGTGGGACCTAGTTGTCAAACAATTAGGAGGAAGTATTTTTTGGCTTGTAATAATGAGGCACCTGCTTGCGTAATGTAATGACCCTGGTGGGTACCTACCGTCAGCCTCTCCATGTACAGTCATCTCCTGATTCCGCTTGGTTATTGACCATGTTGACAATGCCAAACGGCGGCAGGCACAGCGAGCGAACCAAGGCGGAGAATGATAGCGAGGCCTCGGACGGGAACGAACAGCATCCGTGGAATATGCGGGAGTGTAGTGGCAGGTGGAGGGGAGTACGAGGGCAACAACATGCAACTAAAGCTTACAAATGGTACAAAAAGCCCAGATTAATTGTTCATCAAATTTAGACAAAACCCAGATTGAACATGGCAGTAACATCTAACCCAACCACTCTTTTTTGCAGTCACAAACAAATGGATTGGTCTGATCCATAAAATCAACATCCTGTGCAAAAAAAATTATTTCAGGATGACTACAATTTGTTGTAAATAGAAGCCGAGCACGTTTAGAAGCCCATTTGTCCACCAGAAACTTCTTTTTTTGCTGTACAATGTGTCCGTCCGTGAGAAATCTCTTGCTGTAAAACTTAAGCCTCATGGACAATAGTAACCTCGCATTCAGCAGGAAGAATGTGACAAAGCTTCTGTTTGCCTGGTTGGATGCATATCCTCACATCGTTATTGTCCTCAAACGAATGTCATGAGAACTGAGAAAACCTTGGTGCTTATTAAGCCACCGATTGGTTATACGTTTTTCTCCATGTGGTTGCAGTGCCTAAGTAGACATGAAGATTTGAAAACAGTTAAGGTCTAAAAAAAGAGTATGTCGAAAGAGCAACAACTGAATGGTTAATTCTATTACGATATATACGGTCTTTCAATGTGCATGAAATCATCACTTTTATATATAAATTCTCCAGAGACCGCAAGCATCGCAGCAAGCCAATAAATATGTTCAGATCATAACTAAACATTCTGATATATAAGATCTTGACAGAATCCAGCAGCATTGGTAGGCTATCCATGGACAAACTCTTCATTGATCATATAACATAATATTAGTACCCAAAGTGTACTCCAAGATGATATGAAACTTATGTGCACAAATGAAAAATGCAGATTATGATTACAAATGTGTAGATGAGAATATATGGTACCTGAAAAAGTGAGGAGCCAAACACCAACTTCTTGTGATCATTAAACAGATCATGAATTACACCCAAGGTCTCCAGTTTGGGCGCAGAGACGACAGCTATTTGCCAAGTTTTATAACAATAATCAAGGAGAAACCTTTGAAGTGAAGGGGCATCTTCGATGATGAGCTGCTGTCCTTCAAAAGAAATTCCAATGCTTTTAAGGTGAGGCGACTTTATTTGGACACAACTGATAGGGATTTCTACTCCCAAAACAACCAGCAAGTGCTCCAGGGCAGGGCAACTGGAGTGGATGATGCTGCACAGTGAGGCCTCCGATAGATAAACCAACACAAGCGGAAGTTTTTATAGCAGTGGGAGTCGAAGCATTTGTACCAGATCGTTTGGTAGATGGCGCTGGGAGAAGGTGGCGGTGTGGAGAGAGGAGGAAAAGCACGAGATGGACAACAGTGGTGTGGGCACAAATTCTTGGTGTTCAGTTCGTGGTAATCGTATAACTCAAACTGCTGGAGTTTTCCGAATTCATGGGCTGTCAACCAAGCGTTCACCGTGCCAGGTATGGACAATAGGTAGTGTGTCGGGATGCAGAGGTGTTGAATGGGGCCATGATGGTGATAGGAGACGATGGCTTTGAGGAGATCAAATTCAGGAAGGGCAAATATCTAACGACAATCGAGATTGAGGGGCACGGTGCGCCATAGAGGCCTCCACCGAGTTGAGAGCACTTGTGTGCAGCAGCAATCCTTGGTGGGGATAAGCGAGATGATCTCCTCAAGGATGACGTTCGGGAGATCACTGATGCAGTCCACCGGAGATTCTACTAGTTCCTCAGATCCGGGTGGGGGAGGGGCTCGCCGCTTCTCCCCATGCTGCCGGGTGCGGTATATACAACCGGCGTCGCCGCTGGCGGGAGCCTCATCTTCTTGGCGCTGGGGCCAGCTGACTCCATTTTCCTTGCGGCGTCGCGCCGAGCTCATGGGTTTGAGCAGAGTAGCCAGAGACGAGCCTAGTGGCTGTGCGAGTGGGGAAGAAGGAGTGCTGGGGTTTTCTAAACGAGTGGAAGAAGAGGAGCAGGCATTTTCCGTACGAGCAAGGAAGAAGGTGGGCGGGGGTTTTCTGGACGAGTGAGGAAGATGGGAAGTGGGGGGAATTGGGGGGAGACGGAAGCGGGAGAGTCCAGTGAGCTGCACTATAAGTGGAAGCGAGGAGGAAGGAGGGTTTTTCTAGGATTGCCCCCTCTTCATGAAATATGGGCTTCTCCTCGCAGAAAACAAAAAAAAATGAGCTTTAAGATGGATAGGCTTTTGTATCGGCCCAGTCGGCTGCCCGTGTTTCGTAGTGGAGGGCCTTGTGCTAGAGGCAGCCCGAGGCACTCTCCAGCTTATTGCCCATTCGAATGAAAAAAAGAGACGCCTCCAGCTTATGGCTACTCATCGGTAACCTTTTTCAACTTTGCATCCACCAAATTAGAGGATGCTGTATTGGATGCAAACACTCACACTGGTCGCGTAGCGCGGCAAAGTGAGGTGTCAACTAACAGGCCTACAATATACTTACTAGATTGTGAAGGTTCACACGCTAGTCAACATTCACATTAAACTAAGCTTCAGAAGATACAGTATGCATACTAACATTCAGAAGAATAAAAGTTCATCATGTTTATGCATCTCAATGATTCACCATACTATAACCAATACAAAGCTATGAGAAGGTGTGGAAATAAAGAAAATCGGTCGATGCTTCTTTGAGCAAAGGGCATCCCTGCGCTCACATTAATTTCCTGGGCATGCTTGTTTCCTCTCAATGTTGCGAAACACTTTGAGCATGTTGGAAACTCCACAGCTAGCTGGCTGCCTCATCTTGCAATTGATGCTGACACATTTGCAGCAAACACATGAGGCAATATAGATGACTCAACATCAGTCCATATTGTGCAGTTCCCCTAAAATCATCTTCATTGTCCTGAATCTGAAAAGATAGGAAAACAATAGCTATACTTAAATAGTGTTGCAAACAGTAGCACATATCAATAGCTCAGCATGACAAAACACAATCATCTGGACGAAGGGGATACTGACCTGCCTGAGGAAGATTATATATAATTTCATAAGTCCTTAGTTCATTTCCACCTTTGGCTGCACTGCTTATTTGCTCCTCCACACATGACAGGATCGTTTCGCACTGCAATCAGGAGTCAATGTACGAATAAGCTTATTTCATCTTGCGGTGGTCATTGTACCTAGTTACAAATGTAGGAATACCTGGAGCACCATGAGGTTAGGTGACATCAGGTAGATGCAACCATATAATTTTGTGCGGTGCTACCAAAATTGAGGTTTGTGTCCCTTCCCGTTATGAGAATTCTTCTTGAAGTTGGTAGAATGTGACGGCTTGTTCTTTGCATCAAACTTGCCTTTCCCCCTGAGATTTGTTCTTATTGTTTTGGGGCTTGTTGGGCTGGAAGTTCTTCTCGTGTACCATGTGGGCACTGGAAGCTCCCTCAGCGACCCGAGCACGTATGTCTTTTTCTCTCGCCTTCTCTTCAAAATCAAGATTGCTAATGAGATCCGAAACGGAAAACCCATGTCTCTTGTTTTTCAGAGAAGTAGCAAAATTGTTCCACGAAGGTAGCTTGGCAATGATGGTCCCAGCAAAAAATTTGTCCGGCAACACACACTTAAAGTACTCAAGTTCCTTAGCGAGTGACTATATCTCACGAGTCTGCTAAACAATAGAGCGCTCATCAGTCATCTTGTAGTCACAAAATTGCTCCATGATGTACAACACGTTGCCAGCACCCGAGGCCCCAAATGTGGCCTTGAGCGTAGCCCACATGTCTTTGCCGCTGTCAAACGGCATATTTGAATCCACAACGGAATCGTCAAGAACACTCAGCAGGGCGGCTTTGAAGAGGGTATCCATGTCCTCAAAAGCTTCCTGCTGTGTAGGATTAAGATCGCCCTCAGGCTTACCCTTAGTGGCGTCATAGCAATACATGATCTGAAACCAATATACTGCTCTTGTGCGCCACCTTTTATATTTCACCCCCTTAAAGGTAGGTGGCTTCAAAAGCGCAGCAAAACCACTCGGAGTAAATTGCCTATAATCAGGTTTTTGGATTGGATTGTTGAATATATGATCAATTTATTATGCGATTTAATCCGAATCAACAGTAAATAGATCATGACGACAATTGCAAAGATCAAAGTAATGATGCGGACTAAACCAGGAGGACAGAATCACATACTATATAGCGGGAGCTGAACCGCTGTGGTTGATGTTGTCACTCATGTCGTTGATGAAGAGGTTACCGAGGTCGGTGAAGAAGGTTGTCCTTGAGGAAGTCGTCGCTGGTAGCAGTCGCAGGAGTGTGCTCCCCAAAAACTTGATCGCCCCTCTCTCGTACATGATCACGAAAGGTGGGGTTTGGAGGACTGTTGTCCCTTCTCGCGGTGCACACCAGAAGGAGGGATGGAGAAGAATTGCATGGTGGTGCTATGATCTGGAATGGTGCGAAACCATATGATACAACGGCGGCTAGGGTAGAGCCTGTCAGGTCGGTCGTGCGAGTAAGACCAAGTATAATAGTAGGCCTTTGGCCCAAACCCCACGTCCAAGTCAATAATAGCCCCACTATCCAAAAGAATAAAAAACGGCTGAGTAATTAAGGCGTTCGTTAATTATTTATTAATGACTTAATAAATTTTCCGACCAACAAAAATATAGACCACGTGCATAGCTTTTGTCCTTGGACAGGCTTATTCCTGAAGAGCGCGCGTGTAGGTTTCCTATTATCATGCTCATGCAAATGCTAGAACAGATCACATTATAAAGTGGTGCAAGTCACACTCACCTAGCAGTATGGGACTAAACTTTAGTCCCACTCACACCACACTTAGAGCATGGTTAATAGTATAGCCAACATCCGCTATATGAAGTTAACACATCATCTAGATTCAACCTAATAGCCTGCTAGTACAATAATTAGTCCCTTTAGTATAATACTATATCATTAATACATGGGGCCTCTTTGGTTTACAGCCTAAGGTTGCCACGCCTAACCTTAGTCGTGCCACAACATCTTAGGTGTTTGGTTCATTGCCACACTTGTGTCTTGCCACACTTTTGTAGCAACATGGTCCACATGTCATAGGCTCAATCTTTTGCCAAATCTTGCCACTTGTGGTGGTCATTTTGTTAGCCACACTTTTTGTGGCAGCCACACTTTGCCTAAGCTTAGTTGTGGCAAAGTTAGTCATGAACCAAACAGGCCCATGGCCCCACCTTTTGTCTCACAAAGAATGTGGAAGCCCGTGCTACAACCGGCTACAAGTTTACAACCCGCTTCTCTTCTCTCTCCTCTTCTCTCTCCTTCAACTAAGCACAAATACTATATTTAAATTCTTATAGCCTGCTTATGTCACCTAATTGTAGTACTTGCTCTAAAGTTACTCTCCACTGTGTAGTCTGAAATGCCGGGCGTGCAGCGGGCGGTGCCCTCGGCCGGCGCGCCGCTTCGACGGCGGAAGTAGTGAGAGGTCACATCGCCCTGACTTGCCATCAATGTGGAGCTGCGGGCTCAGCTGGCGCCAGGTGGGAAGCGCGCGCGGGAGGGGGGAGGGGTTTTTGGTGGGCCAATAAGGTGAGAAGCCAACTTGGGATCGGTCTGGACGAGGAAATATCATGTACTCCCATACTCGCTAGTTTCGTGCATATGACACTAGTCTATGTTACTACCTTCATACTTCGGAGGGGGGAGTAGTGCAAAGTAACATAGTAGTAGTGTTATAGACGGCTTCATTTATTAGCTTGTAGACTCATCTTGTCTTGGGAAACGCTATGTTACAATAACATATTACTCCTTGCCACATAAGCAAAGTAACATAGTAGTATGTTACCACTTCTCATTAACTACTTGCCACACAAGCAAAATTTTCTTGGAGTGCACTAAGTTACTCCCACTATAACTAGTCGTACAAAGTGTGGGCTATGTAGAGGGCGTAGTAAGCAAGCTTCTCATCATTCTGTGAGTTGACAGGACACATCAAAGTAGTAGTTTTTTTTCAAAATGTACATCAAATTACTAGTGTAGTAGTCTCCAAAAAGGGTCGAACATGTCCATGGCTACCATCCCATCCCATGCTCTGTCATTGAGTATGTGCACGATTCATGTGCCATTCAAGAAAAAAAACTGCATATGTGTCATTGAAGAAAAAAAATTAAAACAAACACGCCACCGCGTCATGGTCAAACTTTGATTCGTCCACGCATGGTTCCCGACCCTCCACTAAGTGAACAACTACTAAACTCGTCAAATTATCACGTGAGCTGCCTCTTCATCCAGAAATGAGCTCCACCATGTACCCGCGCGCGTGTGTAGGGAATGAGGCACATAGTACGTGCATCCGTGCGTGCAATTTTTCTCTTCGTGCACGTACTCCTTTTTTGTGTGGGTGATTCATGCACGTACTCGGCCTACGTTGGTGACCATTGGCGAGTCTCACTTATCTCTACATCTCAACATGTACATCTGCATCTGCATCTATGTATACACTACATCTACATCTACATCTACCTCTACTATAGTACAACAAGTTTTAAACATGAGACTAGCCATTTTCTTGCATGACACGACCAACCCGTATCGCTTCTTGCTCCTCGTCTCTCTCAAAGTGCGTCCGACAAGCGATTTTGCCATCGATTGAGGTTGGTTCGCTCACACTCGGTCCCACATGTTATAATCTAAAAAGAATACTCCAACCGGTGGACCATTGAAAGAAGTATATTTTTCACCCTCAAATGTAAGTTGATGGACAAATAATCCCCCAAAGTCAATTTTGGTATGATTTTTACCCTCAAATCTCTAAAACCGGGTATATCACCCCCTTGAGCGGTTTTAGTGTTCACATGTTAGAGTTTAGGCGGTTTTATTGTTGACTAGGAGTTGACTAATTATTTACACTAATGAAATGGCAATGACGCTGTCGAAAGCCGCGGATGTCGTCGGAGATGTACCCAGTGGACCCGACCTTCCCTACAAGGAGAGGAGATCATGCGGGTGCCTTTCAAGCTCAAGGGGTCGTCGGGCTACCTCATCGGCTCGTCGCCCGCCTACCTCTGGTCCTCCCAGAGCCTCTATCATTGTTGCGCAGCTCATGATGGTGCTCATTTGCAGGGGGTGCTGCTAGCTAGGAGACATAGTTGAGTTAATCGAGCCCTACTTGAAAATCAATTGTGTCCTTGGCCTAAGCTCCACCACTACTAGAATAAAACTCCTGCAGAGGAGGTCAATGAGAGGCAGCACCCAGGTTCAAGGCATGGTACTTGCAATTTGGGTTTGTTGCACCAATTATACTGTAGGGGGTTCCCTTATAGTCTTTTTGTCAAAAAAATTAGAGGCAGCACCGTGCTCCCTACATTGGTCGTGTAATTCATAGGATAGAATGCTATAAGATTTTTTTCCTGTGAAATCATGTGTTAATTGGCAATCTAGCATCCACCCAATTTTTTTTCACTTCCTTTCTTTTTCCTGTGTCAAACACTCTCTTTTTTAGGGGAACACTGTGTTAATGCTATGGGATTCAAGTGGACATGCCACTCCAATCCTTTATTTTTCCTTACAAAGAGAGTACTTGCTGCTGCAAGAGCACTATGTTAATGATGTGCCGCTGCAA
This sequence comes from Triticum urartu, assembly GCF_056163025.1. NCBI lineage: Eukaryota > Viridiplantae > Streptophyta > Magnoliopsida > Poales > Poaceae > Triticum > Triticum urartu. The sequence continues at coordinate 364,089,160 of NC_141874.1, read as the reverse complement.
GAGACGCCTATACTATTAATTAACCATGCTCTAAAAAGGTGGACCATCTTTGGCTATACTAGTAGTACTAGGTTAGTAGGTGACCTTGCGCTTGGCTCTTCTCCTCTTCCGGAAGTTGAACAATAATGATGGTAACTACAGTAGTACTTCTGGAAATCTGACACCAAATGAACTGTTGCACGTCCACCGCTTGTAAGAAAAAGTTTCTCCTCGTGCTGTGAGCCACCGCGCACGCGTTGGCGAGGGAGCTCGTCGTTCTGCAAGTTGACGGGACACATGAAAGTTATTTAGTACTCTCTCCAAAAAGGGACGACCATGTCCATGGCTACCATTCAGTGCTCTGTCATTGAGTACATGCACTATTCACGTGCCATCGAGGAGAAAAAATATTGTGTAGTACTAGGTGCCATCGAAGTGCACGACTCACTTACGCCGCTTATCTCCATTTTCTTGCACGACACGTGCACCTTGATGCTAGATGTCCTGCGTGTTGGCAAAAGGATGAACAAAGCTCACTTAAAAAAGAGTGGAAGAACATAGGGACTGTTTGGTTCCCAGCCTAAGGTTGCCACGTCTAACCTTAGTCATGCCACAACATATTAGACATGTGTTTGGTTCATTCCACACTTGTGGCTTGCCACACTTCTCTAGGTATATGGTCCACATGTCATATGCTCCATTTTTTGCCAAATCTTGCCACACTTGTGGTGGCCATAGCCACACTTTTTGTGGCAGCTACACTTTGCCTAAGGTTAGTTGTGGCAAAGGGGTTGTTTGGTTCTAGGCCTAGCATTGCCACACTTTGCCACACATTTTTGCCAAGCCTGCCTAAGGTTAGTTCATCAAAACGAGAGCCACAAGTTGGCAAGCCTAAGGGAATCTTGCCATATTTTTTGTGTGTACGACATGTGGGGTCCAAGTGTGGCTTGACTAAGGTGTGGCTTGAACCAAATACTCACCTCATAGATTCTCATATCTTTTCCCTCAATAAATAGTTTATATATGAAAGAAAGTGCCAACTTTATTGTTCTTGGAATGCTAATTTCCATGGATTTCTTCTTGGCATATCCCCCTGATTTGATGACCTGGCTAAAACACCTATTCCTTTTCTCTGGAATTGCGGCCGAAAGCCTATTTGCCGCATCCATAACAATATGTGTTAGTACTCAATTTCTTTGATTTTCATTTGATGAAGTGAAGACACTTATCTATATACCATTTATAGAGTGGCAGAGTAATCTTGCAATGCGGCATGAATTGGATGACTTAATAGTTTTCTACAGTTTAGTACTAACATGCGTGGGTGTTGAACTAACTACCTTGGGAAGCAACAAATATGCCCCCAATCACGCTGCCTATGTGAACAAATTCTAAAACTTTGCTTCTACGTGGTGTGGCCATGAACCAAACATCATCATAGATTCTTGACGACCGAGAAGGAGCAAGGAACCTCTTGGTAGAGCGTCTGCACTCATAATATGTTATATTATTCAGTGATATAAAATCAACCAAATCTCTCGTCTAGCTGGTTCGCACGTTTTCCCCTGTTTTTTGCTGCCTGCCCACCTACAGAACCGCCACGCGACAAACAATTCCTCTCCAAACTCCTAGGGAGGCGGTTGAACCGAACAAGTCTAACTTGTTTCTGGTGGGTACATTGACGTGGCATTGAAAGGGTGTGATAGCTGACTCTGGCAAAATAATTGACTACCACGTTGGCATACATGAGCATGGGGCTCACTTGTCAGCATGCCGGTGAAGGAAATATGCCCTAGAGGCAATAATAAAGTTATTGTTTATTTCCTTATATCATGATAAATGTTTATTATTCATGCTATAATTGTATTAACCGGAAACATAATACATGTGTGAATACATAGACAAACAGTATGTCACTAGTATGCCTCTACTTGACTAGCTCGTTGAATCAAAGATGGTTAAGTTTCCTAGCCATAGACATGAGTTGTCATTTGATTAACGGGGTCACATCATTAGAGAATGATGTGATTGACTTGACCCATTCTGTTAGCATAGCACTTGATCGTTTAGTTTGTTGCTATTGCTTTCTTCATGACTTATACATGTTCCTGTGACTATGAGACTATGCAACTCCCGTTTACTGGAGGAACACTTTGTGTGCTACCAAACATCACAACATAAATGGGTGATTATAAAGGTGCTCTACAGGTGTCTCCGAAGGTACTTGTTGGGTTGGCGTATTTCGAGATTAGGATTTGTCACTCCGATTGTCGGAGAGGTATCTCTGGGCCCACTCGGTAATGCACATCACTATAAGCCTTGCAAGCATTGCAACTAATGAGTTAGTTGCGGGATGATGTGTTACGGAACGAGTAAAGAGACTTGCCGGTAACGAGATTGAACTAGGTATTGAGATACCGACGATTGAAACTCGGGCAAGTAACATACCGATGACAAAGGGAACAACGTATGTTGTTATGCGGTTTGACCGATAAAGATCTTCGTAGAATATGTAGGAGCCAATATGAGCATCTAGGTTCCGCCATTGGTTATTGACCGGAGACATGTCTCGGTCATGTATACATAGTTCTCGAACCCGTAGGGTCCGCACGCTTAAAGTTCAATGACGGTTATATTATGAGTTTATGTGTTTTGATGTACCGAAGGAGTTCGGAGTCCTGGATGAGATCGGGGACATGACGAGGAGTCTCAAAATGGTCAGACATAAAGATCGATATATTGGACGACTATATTCGGACATCAGAAAGGTTCCGAGTGATTCGGGTATTTTCGGGAGTACCGGGGAGTTACGGGAATTCATATTGGGCCTTAATGGGCCATACGGGAAAGGAGAGAAATGCCTCAAAGGGTGGCCGCACCCCTCCCCATGGGCTGGTCCGGATTGGACTAGGGAGGGGGGCACCCCCTTCCTTCCTTCTCCTTTTCCCTTCCCTTTCCTTCCCTCCTACTCCTACTACTTGGAAGGGCTCCTAGTTCTACTAGGAAAGGGGGAATCCTACTCCCGGTGGGAGTAGGACTCCCCTAGGGCGCGCCATAGAGAGGGCTGGCCCTCCCCCTCCTCCACTCCTTTATATACGGGGGCAGGGGGCACCCCAATGACACAACAATTGATCTCTTGATCTCTTAGCCGTGTGTGGTGCCCCCTCCACCATAATCCACCTCGATCATATCGTAGCGGTGCTTAGGCGAAGCCCTGCGTCGGTAGAACATCATCATCGTCACCACGCTGTCGTGCTAACGAAACCCTCCCTCAACACTCGGCTGGATAGGAGTTCGAGGGACGTCATCGAGTTGAACGTGTGCAGAACTCGGAGGTGCCATGCGTTCGGTACTTGATTGGTCAGATCGTGAAGACGTACGACTACATCAACCGCGTTGTGCTAACGCTTCCGCTTTCGGTCTACGAGGGTACGTGGACAACACTCTCCCCTCTCGTTGCTATGCATCACCATGATCTTGCGTGTGCGCAGGAATTTTTTTGAAATTACTACGTTCCCCAATAGTGGCATCCGAGCCAGGTTTTATGCGTAGATGTCATATGCACAAGTAGAACACAAGTGAGTTGTGGGCGATATAAGTCATACTGCTTACTAGCATGTCATACTTTGGTTCGACGGCATTGTTGGATGAAGCGGCCCGGACCGACATTACGCGTACGCTTACGCGAGACTGGTTCTACCGATGTGCTTTGCACACAGGTGGCTGGTGGGTGTCAGTTTCTCCAACTTTAGTTGAACCGAGTGTGGCTACGCCCGGTCCTTGCGAAGGTTAAAACAACACCAACTTGACAAACTATCATTGTGGTTTTGATGTGTAGGTAAGAACGGTTCTTGCTAAGCCTGTAGCAGCCACGTAAAACTTGCAACAACAAAGTAGAGGACGTCTAACTTGTTTTTGCAGGGCATGTTGTGATGTGATATGGTCAAGACATGATGCTAAATTTTATTGTATGAGATGATCATGTTTTGTAACCGAGTTATCGACAACTGGCAGGAGCCATATGGTTGTCGCTTTATTGTATGCAATGCAATCGCCCTGTAATGCTTTACTTTATCACTAAGCGGTAGCGATAGTCGTAGAAGCATAAGATTGACGAGACAACAACGATGCTACGATGGAGATCAAGGTGTCGCGCCGGTGACGATGGTGATCATGACGATGCTTCGGAGATGGAGATCACAAGCACAAGATGATGATGGCCATATCATATCACTTATATTGATTGCGTGTGATGTTTATATTTTATGCATCTTATCTTGCTTTGATTGACGGTAGCATTATAAGATGATCTCTCACTAAATTTCAAGATAAAAAGTGTTCTCCCTGAGTATGCACCGTTGCCAAAGTTCGTCGTGCCCAGACACCATGTGATGATCTGGTGTGATGAGCTCTACGTCCATCTACAACTTGTGCAAGCCAGTTTTGCACACGCAGAATACTCAGGTTAAACTTGACGAGCCTAGCATATGCAGATATGGCCTCGGAACACTGAGACCGAAAGGTCGAGTGTGAATCATATAGTAGATATGATCAACATAGTGATGTTCACCATTGAAAACTACTCCATTTCACGTGATGATCGGTTATGGTTTAGTTGATTTGGATCACGTGATCACTTAGAAGATTAGAGGGATGTCTTTCTAAGTGGAAGTTCTTAAGGAATATGATTAATTGAACTTAAATTTATCATGAACTTAGTCCTGGTAGTATTAGCATATCTATGTTGTAGATCAATAGCTCGCGTTTAGCTCCCCTGTTTTATTTTTGATATGTTCCTAGAGAAAACTAAGTTGAAAGATGTTAGTAGCAATGATGCAGATTGGATCCGTGATCTGAGGTTTATCCTCATTGCTGCATAGAAGAATTATGTCCTTGATGCACCGCTAGGTGACAAACCTATTGAAGGAGCAGATGCAGATGTTATGAATGTTTGGCTAGCTCAATATGATGACTACTTGATAGTTTAGTGCACCATGCTTAAACGGCTTAGAATCGGGACTTCAAAGACGTTTTGAACGTCATGGACCATATGAGATGTTCCAGGAGTTGAAGTTAATATTTCAAGTAAATACCCGAGTTGAGAGATATGAAGTCTCCAACAAGTTCTATAGCTAAAAGATGGAGGAGAATAGCTCAAGCAGTGAGCATGTGCTCAGATTGTCTGGGTACTACAATCTCTTGAATCATGTGGGAGTTAATCTTCCAGACAAAATAGTGATTGACAGAATTCTCTAGTCACCATCACCAAGTTAGTAGAACTTCAAGATGAACTATAATATGCAAGGGATAACGGAAACGATTCCCAAGCTGTTCGTGATGCTGAAATCGACGAAGGTAGAAATCAAGAAAAACATCAAGTGTTGATGGTAAACAAAACCACTAGTTTCAAGTAAAGGGACAAAGGGAAGAAAGGGGAACTTCAAGAAGAACGGCAAACAAGTTGCTGCTCAAGCGAAAAAACCCAAGTCTGGACCTAAGCCTGAAACTGAGTGCTTCTACATCAAAGGGACTGGTCATTGGAAGCGGAACTACCCCAAGTAATTGGCGGATAAGAAGGATGGCAAAGTGAACATAGGTATATTTGATATACATGTTATTGATGTGTACTTTACTAATGTTTATAGCAACCCCTTAGTATTTGATACTAGTTCAGTTGCTAAGAATAGTAACTCGAAACGGGAGTTGCAGAATGAACAGAGACTAGTTAAGGGTGAAGTGACGATGTGTATTGGAAATGGTTCCAAGATTGATATGATCATCATCGAACACTCCCTATACTTTTAGGATTAGTGTTAAACCTAAAATAAATGTTATTTAGTGTTTGCGTTGAGCATGAATATGATTGGATCATGTTTATTGCAATACGGTTATTCATGTAAGTTAGAGAATAATTGTTGTTCTGTTTACATGAATAAAACCTTCTATGGTCATACACCCAATGAAAATGGTTTGTTGGATCTCGATCATGGTGATACACATTTTTATAATATTGAAGCCAAAAGATGCAAAGTTAATAATGATAGTGCAACTTATTTGTGGCACTGCCGTTTAGGTCATATTGGTGTAAAGCGCATGAAGAAAATCCATGCTGATGGGCTTTTGAAACCACTTGATTATGAATCAATTGGTACTTGCGAACCGTGCCTCATGGGCAAGATGACTAAAACACTGTTCTTCGGAATTATGGAGAGAGAAACAGATTTGTTGGAAATCATACATACAGATGTATGTGGTCCGATGAATATTGAGGCTCGCGGCAGGTATCATTATTTTCTGATCTTCACAGATGATTTGAGCAGATATGAGTATATCTACTTGATGAAACACAAGTCTGAAACATTTGAAAAGTTCAAAGAATTTCAGAGTGAAGTGGAGAATATTCGTAACAAAAATAAAAGTTTCTACGACATGATCGCAGAAGTAAAATATTTGAGTTACGAGTTTGGCCTTTAGTTAAAACAATGTGGAATAGTTTCACTACTCACGCCACCTGGAACACCATAGTGTAATGGTGTGTCCGAACGTCGTAACCGTACTTTATTAGATATGGTGCGAACTATGATGTCTCTTACAGATTTACCGCTATCATTTTGGGGTTATGCTTTAGAGACGGCCACATTCACATTAAATAGGGCACCATCGAAATCCGTTGAGACGACGCCTTATGAATTGTGGTTTGGCAAGAAACCAAAGTTGTCGTTTCTGAAAGTTTGGGGTTGCGATGCTTATGTGAAAAAGCTTCAACCTGATAATCTCGAACCCAAATCGGAGAAATGTGTCTTCATAGGATACCCAAAGGAGACTATTGGGTACACCTTCTATCACAGATCCGAAGGCAAGACATTCGTTGCTAAGAATGGATCCTTTCTAGAGAAAGAGTTTCTCTCGAAAGAAGTGAGTGGGAGGAAAGTAGAACTTGATGAGGTAACTGTACCTGCTCCCTTGTTAGAAAGTAGTTCATCACAGAAATCTGTTCCTGTGACTACTACACCAATTAGTGAGGAAGCTAATGACGATGATCATGTAACTTCAGATCAAGTTACTACCGAACCTCGTAGGTAAACCAGAGTGAGATCCGCACCAGAGTGGTACGGTAATCCTGTTCTGGAGGTCATGTTACTTTACCATGACGAGCCTACGAACTATGAGGAAGCGATGATGAGCCCAGATTCCGCGAAATGGCTTGAGGCCATGAAATCTGAGATGAGATCCATGTATGAGAAAAAAGTATGGACTTTGATTGACTTGCCCATTGATCGATGAGCCATTAAGATTAAATGGATCTTCAAGAGGAAGACAGATGCTGATAGTAGTGTTACTATCTACAAAGCTAGAATTGTCGCAAAAGGTTTTCGACAAGTTCAAGGTGTTGACTACGATGAGAGTTTCTCACTCGTATCTATGCTTAAGTCTGTCCGAATCATGTTAGCAATTGCCACATTTTATGAAATCTGGCAAATGGATAAACAAAACTACATTCCTTAATGGATTTATTAAAGAAGAGTTGTATATGATGCAACAAGAAAGTTTTGTCAATCCTAAAGGTGTTAACAAAATATGCAAGCTCCAGCGATCCATCTATGGACTAGTGCAAGCATCTCGGAGTTGGAATATACGCTTTGATAAGTTGATCAAAGCATATAGTTTTATATAGACTTGCGGTGAAGTCTGTATTTACAAGAAAGTGAGTGGGAGCACTACAACTTTTCTGATAAGTATATGTGAATGACATATTGTTGATCGGAGATAATGTAGAATTATTCTGCAAAGCATAAAGGAATGTTTGAAAGGATTTTTTTTTCAAAGAAAGACCTCGGTGAAGCTGCTTACATATTGAGCATCAAGATCTATAGAGATAGATCAAGACGCTTGATAAGTTTTTCAATGAGTACATACCTTGACAAAATTTTGAAGTAGTTCAAAATGGAACAGTCAAAGAAGGAGTTCTTGCCTGTGTTACAAGGTGTGAAGTTGAGTAAGACTCAAAACCCGACCACAGCAGAAGATAGAGAGAGAATGAAAGTCATTCCCTATCCCTCAGCCATAGATTCTATAAAGTATGGCATGCTGTGTACCAGACCTATTGTATACCCTGCCCTGAGTTTTGCAAGGGAGTACAATAGTGATCTAGGAGTAGATCACTGGACATTGGTCAAAATTATCCTTAGTGGAATAAGTATATGTTTCTCGATTATGGAGGTGACAAAAGGTTCATCGTAAAGGGTTACGGCGATGCAAGTTTTGACACTGATCCAGATGACTCAAAGTCTCAATCTGGATACATATTGAAAGTGGGAGCAATTAGCTAGAGTAGCTCCGTGCAGAGCATTGTTGACATAGAAATTTGTAAAATACATACGGATCTGAATGTGGCAGACCCGTTGACTAAACTTCCCTCACAAGCAAAACATGATCACACCTTAGTACTCTTTGGGTATTAATCACATAGCGATGTGAACTAGATTATTGACTCTAGTAAACCCTTTGGGTGTTGGTCACATGACGATGTGAACTATGGGTGTTAATCACATGGTAATGTGAACTATTGATGTTAAATCACATGGCGATGTGAACTAGATTATTGACTCTAGTGCAAGTGGGAGACTGAAGGAAATATGCCCTAGAGGCAATAATAAAGTTATTATTTATTTCCTTATATCATGATAAATGTTTATTATTCATGCTAGAATTGTATTAACCGGAAACATAATACATGTGTGAATACATAGACAAACAGTATGTCACTAGTATGCCTCTACTTGACTAGCTCGTTGAATCAAAGATGGTTAAGTTTCCTAGCCATAGACATGAGTTGTCATTTGATTAACGGGGTCACATCATTAGAGAATGATGTGATTGACTTGACCCATTCCTTTAGCATAGCACTTGATCGTTTAGTTTGTTGCTATTACTTTCTTCATGACTTATACATGTTCCTATGACTATGAGACTATGCAACTCCCGTTTACCGGAGGAACACTTTGTGTGCTACCAAACGTCACAACGTAACTGGGTGATTATAAATGTGCTCTACAGGTGTCTCCGAAGGTACTTGTTGGGTTGGCGTATTTCGAGATTAGGATTTGTCACTCTGATTGTCGGAGAGGTATCTCTGGGCCCACTCGGTAATGCACATCACTATAAGCCTTGCAAGCATTGCAACTAATGAGTTAGTTGCGGGATGATGTGTTATGGAACGAGTAAAGAGACTTGCCGGTAACGAGATTTAACTAGGTATTGAGATACCGACGATCGAATCTCGGGCAAGTAACATACCGATGACAAAGGGAACAACGTATGTTGTTATGCGGTTTGACCGATAAAGATCTTCGTAGAATATGTAGGAGCCAATATGAGCATCTAGGTTCCGCTATTGGTTATTGACCGGAGACATGTCTCGGTCATGTATACATAGTTCTCGAACCCGTAGGGTCCGCACGCTTAAAGTTCGATGACGGTTATATTATGAGTTTATGTGTTTTGATGTACCGAAGGAGTTCGGAGTCCTGGATGAGATCGGCGACATGACGAGGAGTCTCGAAATGGCCGAGACGTAAAGATCGATATATTGTACGACTATATTCGGACATCGGAAAGGTTCCGAGTGATTCGGGTATTTTCGGGAGTACCAGGGAGTTACGAGAATTCGTATTGGGCCTTAATGGGCCATACGGGAAAGGAGAGAAATGCCTCAAAGGGTGGCCGCGCCCCTCCCCATGGGCTTGTCCGGATTGGACTAGGGAGGGGAGGCACCCCCTTCCTTCCTTCTCCTTTTCCCTTCCCTTTCCTTCTTTCCTAGTCCTACTACTTGGAAGGGCTCCTAGTTCTACTAGGAAAGGGGGAATCCTACTCCCGGTGGGAGTAGGACTCCCCTAGGGCGCGCCATAGAGAGGGCCGGCCCTCCCCCTCCTCTACTCCTTTATATACGGGGACAGGGAGCACCCCAAAGACACAACAATTGATCTCTTGATCTCTTAGCCGTGTGCGGTGCCCCCCTCCACCATAATCCACCTCGATCATATCATAGCGGTGCTTAGGCGAAGCCCTGCGTCGGTAGAACATCATCATCGTCACCATGCCGTCGTGCTGACGAAACTCTCCCTCAACACTCGGCTGGATAGGAGTTCGAGGGACGTCATCGAGTTGAACGTGTGCAGAACTCGGAGGTGCCGTGCGTTCGGTACTTGATAGGTCGGACCATGAAGTCGTACGACTACATCAACCGCGTTGTGCTAACGCTTCCGCTTTCGGTCTACGAGGGTACGTGGACAACACTCTCCCCTCTCGTTGCTATGCATCACCATGATCTTGCGTGTGCGTTGGAATTTTTTTTGAAATTACTACGTTCCCCAACAGCTGGATGGAGGAAGGAACGCAAGACAAAATGGAGCGCAGAAGGGTGCGAATCGATTAGCTCATGTGTGATGACCACTGGAGCAATCCTCTCAAATTGTACTAAGTTAAAAAATTCGTGCAAACACGGCCGGTTATACTGTGAGTAGGTGACCATGCGCTTGGCTCTTCGCCTCTTCTAAAAGTCGAACAATGATGATGGTACTACAATATAGATCCTTCTGGCAATCTGACACCGAATGAACCGTTGCATGTCCACCGCCTGTATTGAGCGCACTATCATAAAGCAAAAGTTTCTCCTTGTCTAGCGAGCCACCGCGCGCGCGTGAGCGAGGGAGAGGTCGTACTAGTATTAGTAGTAGTAGTAGTAGTAGTAGTAGTAGTAGTAGTAGTAGTAGTAGTAGTAGTAGTAGTAGTAGTAGTAGTAGTAGTAGTAGTAGTAGTAGTAGTAGTAGTAAGCAAAGCTTCCCCTAGTTTGCGAGTAGACCAGACACATCAAAAGTAGTGCATTAGTCTCCAAAAGGGGTTGACCATGTCCATGGCTACCATCCCATGCTCCGTCATTCAGTGTGTGCTTCTCGTCGTTCTGCGAGTTGATGGAACACATCAAAGTTAATATGTATTTAGTACTCTCTCCAAAAAGGGCCGACCATGTCCATGGCTACCATCCCGTGCTCCGTCATTGAGTGTGTGCACTATTCACATGCCATCGAGGAGGAAAAATATTGCATAGTACTAGGTGCCATCATAATGCATGACTCACTTACGCACTGCTTATCTCCATTTTCTTGCATGACACGTGCACCTTGATGCTAGATGTCCCACGTGTTGGGAAAAGGATGAACACAACTCATGTAAAAAAGAGAGTGGAAGAACATAGATTCCCGATGACCGAGAAAGGAGCAAGGAACCTCCGTTTCTAAATATTTGTCTTTTTAGAGATTTCAAATAGACCAGCACATACGGATGTATATAGACATATTTTAGAGTGTAAATTCACTCATTTTGTTTCGTATTAGTCACTTGTTGAAATCTCTAGAAAGACAAATATTTAGGAATGGAGGGAGTATTTTATATTATTCAGCGATACAAAATCAACCAATCATCTCCACAGTAGACCGGAAGAGTACGAAACACGGCAGCCCAGTGTAGTTACATCATACATGGCCAACCCACGCTATCACCATATTTCTTGGCCTCCGTGCGACACCTAGCTCTAGTAATCCACCAACCCGTATCACTTCTTTCTCCTCATCTCTCTCAAAGTGCGGCGGGCTAGCGGTTTTGCCATCTATTGAGGTCGGTTAACTCATCACATGTTAGCGACATGCCAAGAGCATTCCAAAAAAATTACTGTACTCTATTGTTATGCCAAGAAAGGAAACGCTTTAACCGATGGACCAAATGACACAGACGTGCCGTGCCGTGAGTGGGTCCAGTTTCTCGTTTTGAACTTGTCTGGTGTAGTAGTAACACTTGGTTTCGACTATTGATAAGATTTTATATAGGACCTAATGTATTCTTCGAGGTTGCCTTTGACTGTTGATAAGATTTTATATAATTTGAAAATTATATCATTCGACCTTTCACGTTCCGTTTAAAAAAAGATCCTTTCACGCATGAATTTGACGGTATGCTTTGAGCAACTTGCATGTCCTATACTGCTCCTGTTTGGATACTCTAACTTAGCTAGAGGTTAGACTAACTCATGACTAACCCTGAACTAACTGTGGCCAAAGAGGTGTTTGGATGACAGGGTTAGATTGACAATAAATGCACTTGATGAAGAGAGAAAAGTGATTTTTCAGTGGGCCCAATGAGAACTATCTCCAATTAGCACCTCTTGTGTGGGATAGTTTTTTTGGTGGGTTCAGTGCAACTTGCTCCAATTTAACCCTCATGTTTGGATACTTTAGGGCTATTTGAGCACCAACTAGCTCAAACTAACTCTAACCCATGGATCCAAACAGGGCTAAAGTTCATCTTAGAAAACGCTTTAAGCCCTATATACATGGACAGACGGAGTACATGATACTAGCAAACGTTCACCAGTAGTAGTAGTTCATTGGTTGGTTTCGATTTTTGATTCAGTTGATGTGGTGCTACCGTCCAATAGTCACGTATGGTTGTTTCTAGAATAAAAAGGAGGTAGTACTTACTATGGGAAAGGTGAAGTGATGGTTGCTTCACCCGAGCAACTTATTACTCTGGGAATATGGGAGTAGCAGCGGATTCAACGAACAGAGAAATGATGGTTGCTTCATCCGAGCAACTTACTGCGGCGAAGGTGGGGCTCTGTGATTTGAGTCCTCACTAGTCATTACTACTGTGGCACAATGACCGAGGTGAATCTTTCCATGTAGTTGTGCACTCAATATTGCTGCATGGCAGGTGGAGCCGGATGAAGGATGTCCCACATGTCGGCGAAACGATGTTGAATTGTTTCTGGCATTGCTATCAATCCTTCAGGCTTTGTTTATATGTGCGCATAATTTTAATTAAATTGTATTGTGATGCTATGAAGGTTTCAACTTTGGTTTCCGCGGGAAAAAAGGTTTCAACTTAGGATTCATGTGTCCTCTTGCCTCAAGATTATCTCGTTACAACATTCCATCAAATACAAATGAAACTACCATGGCTGCTAATGCATCTCAATGGTTCACGGATCAGCGCCAATATTCACATCACAACTGAAGAAAAAGTTGTGAGAAGGTGTACAAATAAAGAAAATATATAATTGAACGACGATGTTCGTAGTCATGGCTCCATTTCCTGGGCACATTGTTCATTGGTTGGCAGCTAGTTTCACCCAGCTCTGTAGCCAAAAAAGAGGTGTATGGAGGACATCACAATCCGATCATTTTGTGCAGCTCCACTAAAATTGTGCTGACCATCCTTGTTTGCAAAGATATCCAGTCAGTATGATTACAATAATAGTGGAACTAGATGATGAAACATAACACACACAAATAGAAGCCGATCACCTCTGTGATCTCTCTTTAGGACTAACTACTTGTTGGAGAAGATTAGGCACAGAGTTGGATCAGGATGATAGCAAAACGAATCTCCCTTTCCGCAGTCCCATAGAAATGTAAAAACGTTGCCCGTGTGACATTTTGGCGGAACTGCACAAAACACTCTTAAGAAAAAAGTGATTTGTGCAGTTCACTAAAAGGTCGCAATAGCAACAAGGTGAAATGGATAGCCCTGTTTTCAAAAGGAGGTAGAAAGGAAACAATTACTGCACCAATAACACGAGTTGAAGACACATACGCCAACAAAAAAGAAGCATATTCCATGTAATAAGGGGAAGATAGCAGCATGGTGGTTTAGCAAAAATGGTTTGAGGATGAGATTGCAAGATGGAAAGTACGCCGGTCGAGATACGTTTTAAGCAAACATCTAAAGAAGATCCACATGCAAGATTTTCCGCATGCAGCAACGTGGGAAGATGGGCAGTGGAGAAAGGCCGGAGGAAGCTGTGCATGAGGGTCGTCGGGATGTAATTAGGAGGGCTCCGGCGGCCAGGATCTGGCCATATTGTGGCAGCGAGCAAGTGGCGAAGATCCTACCGCACCGAAGCTTGGTCAGAGAGAACGACGGGTACCGTAGATAGGGACATGCTACCTCAATGCCGTCAAATGGAGAAACGATGAACATCCTCCCTTTCCGCCGGCGGACGGGATGCGGCTGGATCACTGACCAACGGTGAGAGAGAGAGGCCACCGCCGCCTTGTGTGAGATGGTGTGACGAGAGACAAACCCCAACAGGCAGGCTTCGTTGTATATAGTGGAGCAGATTTTTCTTTTTTCCCAATGACAATCATTTTATATTCTGTACGTGCCATTGAGGAATATAAAGTCAAGTTAAAATTTGTTCCGTCTACGCGTGGTACACGACCCTCCTTCGAGTAAACAACCGCTACACATGTCAAATTATCACGTGGGCTACCTTTTCGTACAGAAACGAACTCCACCATCTACCTGCGCGGGTGTGGCCGAGAACAAGATGTGAGTAGTTGCGTCCTGCGTGCACCTCTTCTTTAGGTGGTGGGTGTGAGAGAGATGGTTTGTGCGAAACAGAGGCAATGTGTCGATGATATCTCAAACAAAAAACGTAACATATGCAATGTGTGTGAAACAGAGTCATGGATATATCATATATAGAGGGAGCGATCCACGAGAAGAGAGTGGACGAATCATTGGCGTGAGATATCGATAGAATCGAAAATAGGGATGAAGTGTGTGGCTGCGAGATCGATAAAGAGTGCCATCGAATTTGTGTTTGCCCACGTTAAAGATACAGGGCGGCTAACCTACTGGAATTTGAGTGGGCAGAGGTGCAGTTTTTCTCTGTCGCATGGATACCTACCTACAACATTCGACTATCGGTGTGGGAGGGGGGGAGGGGGCAGAGACCTAACTATAGAGAGGTAGACCGACAAGTATATGCGTGGATAAGGAGAGAGACCTAGCTATGTATTGAGGGAGATCTATCGGCATCCATGCATATGTGTAGCAGAGGAATAAGGTTGGGAGAAATACAAAGGTAGAATGTCAAAGGGTTGGTGGTGGAGTGGCTTCTCACAAATGGTGGGAGAGGCCTGCTAGACAAATAGAGGGCACGAGTACAATATCAATAAGAGAGGGTCGGGATGTTGCTGCTTCTTGAGCACTGCGTTGGTTTTCCCCGAAGAGGAAGGGATGATGCAGCAAAGTAGCATAAGTATTTCCCTCAGTTTTTTAGAACCAAGGTATCAATCCAGTAGGAGGCTACGCGTGAGTCCCTCATACCTGCACAAAACAAATAAATCCTCGCAACCAACGCGATAAGGGGTTTTCAATCCCTACACGGCCACTTACGAGAGTGAGATCTGATAAATAAGATAAGATAATATTTTTGGTATTTTTATGATAAAGATGCAAAGTAAAATAAAAGCAAAGGAAATAACTAAGTATTGGGAGATTAATATGATGAAGATAGACCCGGGGGCCATAGGTTTCACTAGTGGCTTCTCTCAAGAGCATAGGTATTCTATGATGGGTGAACGAATTACTGTTGAGCAATTGACAGAATTGAGCATAGTTATGAGAATATCTAGGTATGATCATGTATATAGGCATCACGTCCGAGACAAGTAGACCGACTCCTGCCTGCATCTACTACTATTACTCCACTCATCGACCGCTATCCAGCATGCATCTAGAGTATTAAGTTCATGGAAACAGAGTAACGCCCTAAGCAAGATGACATGATGTAGAGGGATAAACTCATGCAATATGATGAAAACCCCATCTTGTTATCCTCGATGGCAACAATATAATACATGCCTTGCTGCCCCTACTGTCACTGGGAAAGGACACCGCAAGATTGAACCCAAAGCTAAGCACTTCTCCCATTGCAAGAAAGATCAATCTAGTAGGCCAAACCAAACTGATAATTCGAAGAGACTTGCAAAGATAACCAATCATACATAAAAGAATTCAGAGAAGATTCAAATATTGTTCATAGATAGACTTGGTCATAAACCCACAATTCATCGGTCTCAACAAACACACCGCAAAAAGAAGATTACATCGAATTGATCTCCACAAGAGAGGGGGAGAACGTTGTATTGAGATCCAAAAAGAGAGAAGAAGCCATATGGCTAATAACTATGGACCCGTAGGTCTGAGGTGAACTACTCACACTTCATCGGATGGGCTATGGTGATGATGTAGAAGCCCTCCGTGATCGATGCCCCCTCCGGCGGAGCTCCGGAACAGGCCCCAAGATGGGATCTCATGGATACAGAAAGTTGCGGCGGTAGAATTAGGGTTTTGGCTCTGTATCTGATCGTTTGGGGGTACGTGGATATATATAGGAGGAAGGAGTACGTCAGTGGAGCAACAGGGGGCCCACGAGGGTGGAGGGCGTGCCTGGGGGGGTAGGTGCGCCCCCTACCTCGTGGCCTCCTCCTTTGTTTCTTGACGTAGGGTCCAAGTCTCATGGGTCTTGTTCGTTGAGAAAATCACGTTCCCGAAGGTTTCATTCCGTTTGGACTCCATTTGATATTCCTCTTCGAAACCCTAAAATAGGCAAAAAAAACAACAATTCTGGGTTGGGCCTCCGGTTAATAGGTTAGTCCCAAAAATAATATAAAAGTGGATAATAAAGCCCAATAATGTCCAAAATAGTAGATAATATAGCATGGAGCAATAAAAAATTATAGATACGTTGGAGACGTATCAAGCATCCCCAAGCTTAATTCCTGCTCGTCCTCGAGTAGGTAAATGATAAAAATAGAATTTTTGATGCGGAGTGCTACTTGGCATAATTTTAATATAATTCTTATTAATTGTGGTATGAATATTCAGATCCGAAAGATTCAAGATAAAAGTTCATATTGACATAAAAATAATAATACTTCAAGCATACTAACTAAGCAATTATGTCTTCTCAAAATAACATGGCCAAAGAAAGTTCATCCCTACAAAATCATATAGTTTAGTCATGCTCCATTTTCGTCACACAAGAATGCTCTCATCATGCACAACCCCGATGACAAGCCAAGCAATTGTTTCATACCTTATCAATCTCAAACCTATAAACTTTCACGCAATATATGAGCGCGGGCCATGGACATAGCACTATGGGTGGATTAGAATATGATGATGGGAGTTATGTGGAGAAGACAAAAAGGGAGAAAGTCTCACATCAACGAGGCTAATCAATGGGCTATGGAGATGCCCACCGATTGATGTTAATGCAAGGAGTAGGGATCGCCATGCAACGGATGCACTAGAGCTATAAATGTATGAAAGCTCAACAAAAGAAACTAAGTGGGTGTGCATCCAACTTGCTTGCTCATGAAGACCTAGGGCACTTGTGGAGGCCCATTGTTGGAATATACAAGCCAAGTTCTATAATGAAAATTCCCACTAGTATATGAAAGTGACAAAACAAAAGACTCTCTATCATGAAGATTATGGTGCTACTTTGAAGCACAAGTGTGGCAAAGGATAGTAACATTGTCCCTTCTCTCTTTTTCTCTCATTTTTTTCTTTGGGCCTTTCTCTTTTTTTATATGGCCTCTCTTTTTATTTATTTATTTATTTATTTCCTCACTTGGGACAATGCTCTAGAAAATGATGATCATCACACTTCTATTTATTTACAACTCAATGATTACAACTCGATGCTAGAACAAAAGATGACTCTATATGAATGCCCCCGGCGGTGTACCGGGATATGCAATGAACCAAGAGTGACATGTATGAAAGAATTATGAATGGTGGCTTTGCCACAAATACTATGTCAACTACATGATCATGCTAAGCAATATGACAATGATGAATGTGACATGATAAACGGAATGGTAGAAAGTTGCATGGCAATATATCTCGGAATGGCTATGGAAATGCCATAATAGGTAGGTAAGGTGGCTGTTTTGAGGAAGATATAGGGAGATTTATGTGTGAAAGAGTGTATTATATCACGGGGTTTGGATGCACCAGCGAAGTTTGCACCAACTCTCAATGTGAGAAAGGGCAATGCACGGTACCGAAGAGGCTAGCAATGATGGAAGGGTGAGAGTGCGTATAATCCATGGACTCAACATTTGTCATAAAGAACTCACATACTTATTTCAAAAACCTACAAGTCATCAAAAACCTCGGCACTACGTGCATGCTCCTAGGGGGATAGATTGGTAGGAAAAGACCATCCCTCGTCCCCGACCGCCACTCATAAGGAAGACAATCAAAGAACACCCCATGTTTCAAATTTGTTACATAACGTTTACCATACGTGCATGCTACGAGACTTGCAAACTTCAACATAAGAACTTCTCAAATTCACAACTACTCAACTAGCACGACTTTGATATTATTACCTCCATATCTCAAAACAATCATCAAGCATCAAACTTCTCTTAGTATTAAAAACATTCATAGGAATTTTTTTACTAATCTTGAATACCTAGCATATTAGGATTATTTAAGAAAACTACCATGCTATTTAAGACTCTCAAAATAATCTAAGTGAAGCATGAGAGATCAATAGTTTCTATAAAACAAATCCACCACCGTGCTCTAAAAGATATAAGTGAAGTACTAAAGCAAAACTATATAACTCAAAAGATATAAGCGAAGCACATAGAGTATTCTAACAAATTCCAAATCGTGTATGGCTCTCTCAAAAGGTGTGTACATCAAGGATGATTGTGGTAAACTAAAAAGCAAAGACTTAAATCATACAAGACGCTCCAAGAAAAACACATATCATGTGGTGAATAAAAATATAGCTCCAAGTAAAGTTACCGATAGAAGTAGACGAAAAGAGGGGATGCCTTCCGGGGCATCCCCAAGCTTTGGCTTTTAGGTGTCCTTAGATTATCTTGGGGGTGCCATGGGCATCCCCAAGCTTAGGCTCTTGCCACTCCTTGTTCCATAATCCATAAAATATTTACCCAAAACTTGAAAACTTCACAACACAAAACTCAAAGTAGAAAATCTCATGAGCTCCGTTAGCGAAAGAAAACAAAAGACCACTTCAAGGTACTGTAATGAACTCAGTCTTTATTTATATTGGTGTTAAACCTACTGTAATCCAACTTCTCTATGGTTTATAAACTATTTTACTAGCCATAGATTCATCAAAATAAGCAAACAACACACGAAAAACAGAATCTGTCAAAAACAGAACAGTCTGTAGTAATATGTAGCTAGCGCAAGATATGGAACCCCAAAAATTCTAAAATAAATTTCTGGACGTGAGGAATTTATCTTTTAATCATCTGCAAAAAGAATTAACTAAATAGCACTTTCCAAATAAAAATGGCACCAGTTCTCGTGAGCGCTAAAGTTTCTATTTTTTTACAGCAAGATATCAAGACTTTCCCCAAGTCTTCCCAATGGTTCGACTTGGCACAAACACAAAAAAACACAACCTAAAAAGAGGCTAAATAAATTATTTATTACTAAACAGGAGAAAAAAGCAAGGAATAAAAATAAAATTGGGTTGCCTCCCAACAAGCGCTATCGTTTAACGCCCCTA
The DNA here is from genome assembly GCF_056163025.1 of Triticum urartu. Lineage (NCBI taxonomy): Eukaryota > Viridiplantae > Streptophyta > Magnoliopsida > Poales > Poaceae > Triticum > Triticum urartu. The sequence goes on along the minus strand of NC_141874.1, from coordinate 364,069,770 downwards.
GCTAGGCATAAAAAACAAGGATAGATCTAAGTATTGCCATCTTTGGTAGGCAATCCATAAGTGGCTCTCATAATAGATTCATAAGGTAATTTAATTTTATTTCTAGGAAAGTGTTCCATGCCTTTCCTTAACGGAAATTGGAATCTAGTATTTTCTTCCTTTATATCAATAATTGCACCAATCGTCCTAAGGAAAGGTCTACCAAGAATAATAGGACATGAAGGATTGCAATCTATGTCAAGAACAATAAAATCTACGGGCACATAATTCCTATTTGCAACAATGAGAACATCATTAATTCTTCCCATAGGTTTCTTAATAGTGGAATCCGCAAGGTGCAAGTTTAGAGAGCAATCATCAAAATGACGGAAACCTAACAAATCACACAAAGTCTTTGGAATCGTGGAAACACTAGCACCCAAATGACATAAAGCATAAAACTCATGATCTTTAATTTTAATTTTAATAGTTGGTTCCCACTCATCAGAAAGTTTTCTAGGGATAGAAACTTCCAATTCAAGTTTTTCTTCATAAGATTGCATCAAGGCATCAACGATATGTTTAGTGAACGCTTTCTTTTGACTATAAGCGTGAGGAGAATTTAACACGAATTGCAACAAGGAAATACAATCAATCAAAGAGCAATTTTCATAATTAAATTCCTTGAAATCCAAAATAGTGGGTTTAGTAACATATAGGGTTTTAATTTCTTCAATCCCACTTTTATCAATTTTAGCATCAAGATCTAAAAACTCCGAATTCTTGGAACGCCTTCTAGGTAAAGGTGGATCATATTCAGTCACATCATTATCAAGATTCATATTGCAAAACAAAGATTAATAGGGGACACATCAATAACTTTTAGATCTTCGTCTTTATTTTCATAGGAACTAGAAGAACACGCTCTTATAAAGGCATCTTTCTTAGCATGCATCCTAGCGGTTCTTTCTTTGCACTCATCAATGGAAATTCTCATGGCTTTGAGAGATTCATTGATATCATGCTTAGGTGGAATAGATCTAAGTTTCAAAGAATCAACATCAAGAGAAATTCTATCAATGTTCCTAGCCAAATCATCAATCTTAAGCAATTTTTCTTCAATCATGGCATTGAAATTCTTTGGCGAAGTAATAAATTATTTAATATTAGATTCAAAATCAGAGGGCATCTTATTATAATTTCCATAAGAATTGTTGTAGGAAATACCATAATTATTAGAGGGATTACTAGGATAAGGCCTAGGATTAAAATGTCCTCTATACGCGTTGTTACCAAAATTGTTCCTACCAACAAAATTCACATCCATAGATTCATTATTATTCTCAATCAAAGTAGACAAGGGCATATCATTAGGATCAGAAGAAACACTCTTACTAGCAAATAATTTCATAAGTTCATCCATCTTTCCACTCAAAACATTAATTTCTTCTATCGCATGCACCTTTTTATTAGTAGATCTTTCAGTATGCCATTGAGAATAATTAACCATAATATTATCTAGGAGTTTAGTAGCTTCTCCTAAAGTGATTTCCATAAAAGTCCCTCCCGCGGCCGAATCTAAAAGATTTCTAGAAGCAAAATTCAATCCGGCATAAATTTTTTGTATAATCATCCACAAATTCAAACCATGAGTAGGGCAATTACGTATCATTAATTTCATTCTCTCCCAAGCTTGTGCAAGATGTTCATGATCAAGTTGCTTAAAATTCATAATATTGTTTCTAAGGGAGATGATCTTAGCGGGAGGAAAATACTTAGAGATAAAAGCATCTCTGCACTTATTCCATGAATCAATACTTTTTTTAGGCAAAGATGAAAACCAAGCTTTAGCACGATCTCTAAGCGAAAAAGGAAATAGCTTAAATTTAACAATATTGTTATCCACATCTTTCTTCTTTTGCATATCACACAAATCAACAAAGCTATTTAGATGGGTAGCGGCATCTTCACTAGGAAGGCCGAAAAACGGATCTTTCATAACAAGATTCAGCAAAGCAGTATTAATTTCACAAGACTCGGCATCGGTAAGAGGAGCAATAGAAGTGCTAATAAAATCATTGTTGTTGGCATTGGTAAAGTCACACAATTTAGTGTTATCTTGAGCCATCATGACAAGCAAGCAAATTAACACACAAGCAAACAAAAGGGAAGCGGGAAAAAGAAGCAAATAGAGAAGGAGAGGGAGGATAGAGAGAGAGGGCGAATAAAACAGCAAGGGCGAAGTGGGGGAGAGGAAAATGAGAGGCAAATGGCAAATAATGTAATGCGGGAGATAAGGATTGTGATGTGTACTTGGTATATTGACTTTTGCATAGACTCCCCGGCAACGGCGCCAGAAATCCTTCTTGCTACCTCTTGAGCACTGCGTTGGTTTTCCCCGAAGAGGAAGGGATGATGCAGCAAAGTAGCATAAGTATTTCCCTCAGTTTTTGAGAACCAAGGTATCAATCCAGTAGGGCGCTACACGCGGGTCCCTCGTACCTGCACAAAATAAATAAATCCTCGCAACCAACACGATAAGGGGTTGTCAATCCCTACACGGCCACTTACGAGAGTGAGATCTGATAGATAAGATAAGATAATATTTTTGGTATTTTTATGATAAAGATGCAAAGTAAAATAAAAGCAAAGTAAAAAAGCAAAGGAAATAACTAAGTATTGGGAGATTAATATGATGAAGATAGACCCGGGGGCCATAGGTTTCACTAGTGACTTCTCTCAAGAGCATAGGTATTCTACGGTGGGTGAACGAATTACTATTGAGCAATTGACAGAATTGAGCATAGTTATGAGAATATCTAGGTATGATCATGTATATAGGCATCACGTCCGAGACAAGTAGACCGATTCCTGCCTGCATCTACTACTATTACTCCACTCATCGACCGCTATCCAGCATGCTTCTAGAGTATTAAGTTCATGGAAACAGAGTAACGCCTTAAGCAAGATAACATGATGTAGAGGGATAAACTCATGCAATATGATGAAAACCCCATCTTGTTATCCTCGATGGCAACAATACAATACGTGCCTTGTTGCCCCTACTGTCACTGGGAAAGTACACCGCAAGATTGAGCCCAAAGCTAAGCACTTCTCCATTGCAAGAAAGATCAATCTAGTAGGCCAAACCAAACTGATAATTCTAAGAGACTTGCAAAGATAACCAATCATACATAAAAGAATTTAGAGAAGATTCAAATATTGTTCATAGATAGACTTGATCATAAACCCACAATTCATCGGTCTCAACAAACACACCGCAAAAAGAAGGTGAGTGGGGGTTTTCTGGACATGTGAGGAAGATGGGGAGCGGGGCGATTGGGGGGAGATGGAAGCGGGAGAGTCCAGCGAGCTGCAGTATAAGTGGAAGCGAGGAGGAAGGAGGGTTTTTCTGGAATCGCCCCTCTTCAAGAAATATAGGCTTCTCCTTGCAAAAAAAAACAAATAGGCTTTAAGATGGGTAGGATTTTGTATCGGCCAGTCGGCTGCCTGTGTTTCGTACTGGAGGGCCTTAACACTAGAGGTAGCCCATTAGAGACACTGTACAGCTCTCCAACTTATTTCCCATTCACACTAAAAAAAGCTTATTGTGCATTCGAAAGAAAATAAGAGACGCCTCCAGCTTAATTATGGCTCCTCATCGGTAACATTTTTCAACTTGAAAAAAAGTTATAGCTCCTTTTCAGGCCGGCTTGGCATCCACCAAATTAGAGGATGGTGTACTGCATGCAGACACTCACACTGGTCATAGCGCGCAAAATGAGGGGTCAAATAAGATGCACACAATATACATAGATTCATAGGGATTGTGGGGGATTAAATCATATACAAGCCAAATTCCCCTCCATTCCTCTCCAAACCCCTTGGGAGGAGGTTGAACCAAACAAGGCCTAAGACTAACCACAGTGGGAGTAACTTAATTCCATACGGTATCATAATATGATACTCAACCCTCTCTTTCTTCATTTAATTCTATGCCAGCTCATCAAATTTGCCTACTAGTTGGCATGCTTGATACTACTTATGATACTCCCATTACAGCTAGGCTGGCAGAATTAATATACCTAATCTAAATGGTCACCGCCCGATCTCTTTGTCCACCTCCAGCATCTGGCAGAAGAAGAATCGTGCAAGACACCGGCTGTATTCACCGGCGTCGCCTTGGCGGTGGCCTTCATGGGATACAATCGGCGGCGGCCTCCCATATTCTACTTCTCCCCGATGATGGCGGCGGGCAAGGACGTGCTGGCCGTCACCTCATCGACATCCGCATAGCCGCGTCACCTTGTTGACATCCGCGGTGACTTCTTTCTCTGCCTGCATGTCGCGGCTACGCACGCGTCGACGACGGATGGCGCAGTCACAGACACTGGAGGCACTGTACGATGCGGCAGTATCGAGGGCAGCAATGATGCCCGTGCCGCCGTGCTCCCTGACAAGCCGGAGTGGAGCAAGTCGGCACTCTTCCTCAAGCTGTATTGGAGCGGCCAGCTGCGGAACCGCGTGCTGGCTTAGTGCGGCAACTGCCTCCGACGGGCTAGGCGAGGTAGGTGGAGTAGCAAGTTGCGTCGCTCTTAACTGTCGGGCTCGTCGGGCCACCCAGATGGCTTTTATGCTAGAGAACTGCTCTTCCTGCTCGTCGCATGCCGCCGAAAGAGTGGACAAAGCGGTGGAAGGAGGAGCTTGGCCGGCGTCTTGCTCCTGAACGGACGTGTGTGGCCAGAGTGGGTTTCTCGCATTCCACGCGGGTTTAAATGTAGGTTTTTGAATGCGGCGACAAGGCGGGTACAGTTGGGAGTGCAGCGGGCGGCGCTCTGGGCCGGCGCGCCGCTTCAAATGGCAGTTGTAGTGAGAGGTCGCGTCCGCCTTGACCACCTTGACCGTGGACCTTGACGGTGTACGTCACCTTGTGTCCAGATCTGAGATGCCACGTGTACCAGATGAATGACTCCAACTTCGACCACCGTGATGCTAGGTGCGAGCCGAGGAACACTGTTGGAGACACCCCCCTCATAATTTTCCTATTCTTGTGTTTTAAGTTCCTACTACCTCCGTCTCGGTGAATAAGTCATTCACGTGGTTCTAGGTCGATGAGTTAACTATCTAAATATGTATTTTATGTGACAAAAAATATATATTTAGAAACTACATCCGTGTAGAAATCTAGTGATATACTTTTCATGACATATAACACATATTTAATTCCTCAAATTGATGACCTAGAACTACGCGAATGACTTATTCACCTAGACGGAGGTAGTCCGAAGAGAGTAGTCCTTGCTCTAAATGATGTGCCGCTGCAAGAGCCACCTATATTAATTAACTATGCTCTAAAAAGGTGGACCAACTTTGGCTATAGTAGTATACTGTACTAGGTTAGTAGGTCACCTTGCACTTGGCTCTTCGCCTCTTCCGGAAGTCGAACAATAATGATGGTACTACAGTACTACTACTTCTAGCAATCTGACACCAAATGAACCGTTGCACGTCCACCGCTTGTAAGCAAAAGTTTCTCCTTGTGCCGCGAGCCACCATGCACGCGTTGGTGAGGGAGAAGGCGTAGTAAGCAATCTTATCGTCGTTCTGCGAGTTGACGGGACACATCAAAGTTATTTAGTACTCCCTCCAAAAAGGGGTGACCATGTCCATGGCTACCATCCCGTGCTCCATCATTGAGTACGTGCACTATTCACGTGCCATCGAGGAGAAAAAAATATTGCGTAGTAGGTGCCATCAAAGTGCATGACTCACGCACCGCTTATCTAATTACCTCCATTTTCTTGCATGACACGTGCACCTTGATGCTAGATGTCTCATGTGTTGGCAAAAAGATGAACAAAGCTCGTGTAAAAAGAGAGTGGAAGAACATAGATCCCCGACGACCGAGAAGGAGCAAGGAACCTCGCGGTGGAGGTATGCACTCATAATATTTTATATTATTCAGCAATATAAAATCAACCAAATCTCTCCACATTCCTATACCATTCTATAGTGTGAGAATAACTTTGAATGTTACCTCCGTGGGACACCTAGTTATAGTATATCTAGCAGCCCGTATTGTTTCTCGCTCCTTGTCCTTATAGCCTGCTGACTGTACCTTATATACATTCTTTGAGCAAAGGCCTCCCTAAGCACATATTAATTTCCTAGGCATGCTTCTTTCTACTCAATGTTGCGTGCACTTTGAGCATGTTGGCAACTTCACTGCTAGCTTGCAAAAAGTGCTCTTCACATTCCAGTTTTTTTAGAAGAAGTACAAGTAATTAAAAACAAATTTTAATGGGAACAATTAAACTTATTATGCAGAAACATGAAAGAACTAAAAATTGAACAATTTAGTAACAGTTCATAAGTGTTTAGCATAGATTTTCTGTTAGCCAGATCAAGCACACACACATGCATATATCAGTCGATCAAGCAAGCCATCAACTAGCATTTAGAGAAGTGAAAAAATCAAGCCATCAGCCGATCGAACACACATCTTTAGGCATCCAACAATACAAACAACATCAACCAGTTCACGCCATTAGAGATAGAAACATCAGCCACTTTCATTAATTCAACACTTAATATTCAAAGAAACATCAGTCTAACATGTCGTGAAGAGCAGATACTAACAAATCTCTAGATTCAAATTTAGGCTGAAACTAGCAATACTTGGCATAGAAATTCAACATAAACAAATCTTGCTACTGAATAATCACCGGGATACACAAATCAGGCCATTTCACTATAGTTAACCCCCAAATATTATAGTTAACCCCAAAATACTATAGTTAACTATGTCCAAAAGACACTAACACAAATCATGATCATCATAAGGTGGAGCTGTCAAAAGTTGGGTGAAACTGAAGATTGCATTGCACTGTCGAAACTCCAAGTTTTCTCCTATGTTGTTGTCATCCTTCTCCACTTTAGCTTGAGGCTTTGTACCATATTTTTGCTTTTGTTGCTACTAGTGAAAATTAAAGCAACCGGTGCAGTGGCTCTCCTCCTTCCTCTGCAGCGACCGCAGACCGTCGCCGCTCTCCTTCATGGCGATGCCACCCCTCCTCGCTCTCCTCCGCGGCAACGTTGAACTGTCTCGCTGATACGTCTCCAATGTATCTATAATTTTTGATTGTTCCATGTTGTTTTATTATCAATCTTTGATGTTTTATAATCAATTTATTGTCATTTACATCATTTATTTTTGGTACTAACCTATTGACATAGTGCCAAGTGCCAGTTGCTGTTTTTTCCAAGTTTTTACATCGCAGAAAATCAATATCAAATAGAGTGCAAATGCCACGAAACTTTACGAAGATTTTTTATGGGCCAGAAGAAGGCAATGGGCCCTGGTTGCACCTGGGGGTGCCCCGAGGGGGGCACGACCCACCAGGGCATGCCCTGGTGGGTTGTGCCCACCTCGGGTGCCCCTGGACCGCCTCTTTGATCTATAAATACCCCCAAAATACCGAAACCCTAAGGGAGTCGACGAAATATTCATCCAGCCGCCGTAGAGTCCAGAACCACCAGATCCAATCTAGACACCATCACAGAGGGGTTCACCACTTCCATTGGCGCCTCTCCGATGATGCGTGAGTAGTTCTTTGTAGACCTTCGGGGTCCGTAGTTAGTACCTAGATGGATTCATCTCTCTCTTTTGATCCTCAATACAATGGTCTCTTGGAGATCCATATGATGTAACTCTTTTTTGCGGTGTGTTTGTTGGGATCGATGATCTTCGAGTTTATGATCAGATCTATGTTTTTACATCCATGAAAGTATTTGAGTTTCTTTGATCTCTTTTATGCAGGATCTCTTGTAGACTCGTATTTCTTCTCCAATATTTGGGTTTTGTCTGGCCAACTTGATCTATTTATCTTGCAATGGGAAGAGGTGTCCGGTAGTGGGTTCGATCTTACGGTGCTTGATCCCAGTGACAGAAAGGGAACCGACACGTATCTATCGTTGCCACTAAGGATAAAAAGACGAGATCTATATCTACTGCCAAATAGATAAACAGATTTTGTCTACATCATGTCATCGTTCTTATTGCATTACTCCGTTTTCCATGAACTTAATGATGAAGCCATGTGCCTAGGGTAGGGTCATAGATCTGTCCAAGATACCCTCCCCAAGGACATCTCTAAAAGAACCAGAAGCGGTCGAAGAAAAATCATCATCCACTCAACCATGGAGCCATGTTCCACTCGACAGTCGTGAAGACACTCAACCAAACGGACAACCACTCGACTACCAGAAGATCTAGAGCAACTCCACTCTGCAACGGTCGGGATTTAAGTCATAGCCTCAATGGTCATTATGTACTTTTATTGCAGGCGTTACCAGTAACGTCTCCATCTTTATGTACCTGAAACCCTTTGTAACTGAGGGCGGGAGGGGTCTAGCGAACTCTATATAAGCCACCCCCTCCTCAGGGACAAGGGTTCACACCCCCTGTAACACACACGCATATAATCCAGTCGACCGCCTCCGGGCTTCGAGACATAGGGCTGTTACTTCCTCCGAGAAGAGCCTGAACTCATAAAACTCGTGTGTACAACTCCTCCATAGCTAGGATCTTGCCTCTACATTTCTACCCCCACTCTACTGTCAGACTTAGAACCACGACAGTTGGCGCCCACCGTGGGGCAGGTGTCTTAGAGACTTGTTGGAGAAGTTGCAATTTTTCCGATCCCCTTCATCATGGTTTCAGGCGGAGGTTTGGCTGAGGGCCGCAAGATCTGTCTCGGCGCGCTCGTGTTTGTCGCTGACGACTCCGCTTGGCTTCAGGAGGCTCCACTCGACATCGACGCACTCCCCGTCCGCGGGACAACGCACTTTCGCGCGTGCGTCCGCGGCGTCCTCCTGCGGCAGCCTTCGACCCAGTATTGGTCGGCTCCTGTAGCTTCCCCCCTCCCTGCGGCCCACCGGAGCAAACATTCCGGTCGATCGAGGCTTCAGCAGTGGGTGAAGCATGCGGTGGCTCGCCAGTCGGCCACCCCCAAGTCGCGGTAATCGAGCCCGACGAAACCCTCTACGGCCTGTTCGATCTGTCGACTGGCTCCGTAGAGACTGCATCCGAGTGCGACAGCAGTGACCCTGCAGCGGAAGTTTTGATGGTCAATGGACCACGTAGTCCTCCTAGCTTCACCCGTGAAGACGGAGGCGATGGGGGCGGTGATCCGTCGCGTGTTCATGAAGAGTACCGCCTCAAACCCCTCTCTTCGCAGCGAAGAGAAGAACTTCGCCACCGGAACATGGATGCACTTCACACTCCTATCGTTGGAGAAACCCTGCCTTGGAGGAGACCCGCCTGGCCAACTTGGCTGAGCGCACTCGACTGGAGAACCTCCAGCGCGCACTCGACGAGCGTGCTCGGCAGCATGCTCCCGAATTCAGTCGATGTCAACTTTTTCCGCCTCCGACTCAGGTATACCGAACTCCAATCCAGAATCTCCCACCTGCGGCCCGAAGTGCGGAGTCAATTCAACCTTCCCAGTCAGAAGGTGGTCGGGGTTTGGTGCCGATCCGGGCCTTGCTTTGATCCGCGGGTGAGCAGAACACAGTAGTATCTCAGTCGCGGAATAGGATTCACAGCAGATCCGTGGTTGCAGACACAGTCCAGTCGGCTCACAGCCCAAGATCGCCCCCGAGGCGTGAGGGACGTGGAGATCAACGAGATCATTACAAAAGCCGCGAGCAGTATGATCACCGACTCGATCACGACGATCGTCGTCGAGTGCCCACGCCACCCCCAAGGAGTGGATCGTACGTGCCTCGGCAACAGGATGATAGACGCCCTCACAGTGGTGGGAGAAGGATTCCAGTCGACCCCAGGGAACCGGGCTTTAACGCAAGATCTATTCTCGTTCAGGGTCTGGTCGACAGAAACAGAGCTCACAGAGAAGGTCCCGACAGAGATTTTCCAACTAGCAGCAGAGCGCGTGTCTCAGGTCCAGAGTGCTTCAGCAGAGCCATCAGGGCTGCGGTGATTCCTCCCAACTTCGGGTTGGCGACTGGAGTCAGTAAGTTCACTGGTGAGTCCAAGCCTAATACTTGGCTTGAAGATTACCGAGTGGCTATTCAGATCGGTGGTGGCAATGATGAGGTGGCCATGAAACACCATCCTTTGATGTTGGAGGGCTCAGCCAGAGCGTGGCTGAATCAGTTAGCACCTGGTAGCATTTATACTTGGGAAGATCTTGCCCGAGTATTTGTCAGAACATTTGAAGGTACTTGCAAATGGCCGGCAGGGCTGACAGAATTACAATGTTGCGTGCAGAAACCGAATGAAACTTTGAGTGATTATATCCAGAGATGGATCACATTGCACCACACGGTGGAGAATGTGTCTGATCATCAGGAAATTTGTGCCTTTAAAGAAGGCGTTAAATATTGAGAGTTGAATATGAAATTCGTTCGGACAGGAGATATGACTCTGACTCGGATGATGGAAATTGCCACCAAGTACGCCAACGGTGAAGAAGAAGACCGACTCCGGAGTGGCATGCACAAAACAGGCACCCACGAAACCAGAGGAGGAAACTCTAGTCGGAAGCAGAAGCGCAAAGCGGAGCCAGCCGCTCCTGGTGAAGCCTTAGCCGTGACTCAAGGAAAGTTCAAGGGGAAGACCAAAGGGCCGTGGAACCCCAAGAAAGTAAAAGATCAAGATGGAAATGATGTGCTGGATTTACCATGCCACATTCACACCAAAAAAGATGAAGAGGGTAATTTCATTTACCCGAAGCATACCACTCGACAGTGTCGACTCCTAATCCAGCAATTCTGAGAGAAACAACCCAAGGAAAAGGAGAAAGAAGCAGACAAGGTTGAGGACGAGGAAGAGGATGATGATGGTTATCCCCACGTGAATTCCACTCTGATGATTTTCGCTGATGTTGAGAGTAAGAGTCGATTGAAAGTCATCAACAGAGAAGTGAATATGGTCGCTCCGGTGACACCTAGTTATTTGAAGTGGTCCCAGACTGCCATTACACTCGACCAGTCCGATCACCCAGTGCACATAGCCACCCCTGGAAGTCAAGCATTGGTGGTCGACCCAGTAGTCGAAGGCACCCGGCTGACTAAGGTTCTGATCGATGGTGGCAGTGGCCTGAATATACTGTATGCAGAGACGTTGAAAGGAATGGGCATTTCGATGTCCAGACTCAGTGAAAGCAATATGAGTTTCCATGGGGTCATTCCCGGCAAGAAGGCTGCATCACTCGGCCAGATTGCTCTCGACGTGGTTTTCGGTGATTCCAAGAATTACCGCAAAGAAAAGTTGACATTTGAAGTTGTGGATTTCCAGAGTGCCTATCATGCTATTCTGGGCAGGCCAGCTTATGCATGTTTTATGGCTCGACCATGTTACGTGTACCTCAAATTGAAGATGCCTGGTCCCAAAGGGGTGATCACTATCACTGGTAGTCGGAAGAAGGCGGAAGAGTGCTTGCAGAAGGGCTCAAAGATCGCTGATGCACAGATGGCCGTAGTAGAATTGCAGGAGTATCAAAAAAATGCAGATCCGAGTGATTTGTTGTGAGCCAAGAAGCCTGCCACGGATTCAACATTCCAGTCATCTGGTGAAACAAAGTCCATTCATATTCACCCGACGGATCCCAATTCTGCTCCGACTCACATTTCAACAACACTCGACTCCAAATAGGAAGAAGCGCTCATCCAGTTCCTCCATGAGAACTGGGACATCTTTGCATGGAAACCTTCGGACATGCTAGGTGTTCCCAGGGGACTGGCTGAGCATCGTTTGCGAGTTGACCCAAAAGTGAAACCAGTCAAAGAACGTCTTCGACGGTCCGCCGTACAGAAGAGGAAGGTAATCGGTGAAGAGGTGGCTCGGCTTTTGGCAGCTGAGTTTATCCGTGAGATTTACCACTCCGAGTGGTTAGCTAATGTTTTCATGGTCCCAAAGAAGGAAGACTCACTTCGCATGTGCATTGACTTCAAGCATATCAATCAGGCCTGCCCGAAGGACCACTTTCCTCTCCCTCGCATCGACCAAATAGTCGACTTGACTACGGGGTGTGAGTGTTTGTCCTTTTTGGACGCCTATTCCGGGTATCATTAGATCCATCTTTACGGTCCCGACAAGATAAAAATAGCTTTCATCACCCCATTTGTGTGCTTCTGTTATGTCACTATGCCATTCGGTTTGAAGAACGCTAGAGCCACATTCATGCGGGTGATTCAGAAGTGCATGCTCACTCAGATCAGTCGGAATGTGGAAGCATACATGGATGACATTGTGGTCAAGTCACGTAAAGGTTCCGACCTACTGGCTGACCTTGCTGAAACCTTTGCCAACCTCAGAAGGTATGATATCAAGCTTAATCCATCAAAGTGCATGTTTGGAGTTCCAGGCGGAAAATTACTCGGTTTTCTCGTTTCCGAACGAGGGATCGACGCTAACCCAGAGAAAGTGGGCGCCATACTCCGGATGAAACGCCCTGTGCATGTGCATGATGTCCAGAAGCTTACTGGTTGTTTGGCCACCCTAAGTTGATTCATTTCTTGCCTCAGTGAAAAGGAACTGCCTCTTTACCGACTGATGAAGAAATCAGATAAGTTCGAGTGGACTCCTGAAGCTGATGCAGCATTTGCAGAGCTAAAAGCCCTGCTTTCCACCCAACCGGTGCTTGCTGCCCCAATCAGCAAAGAGCCTTTACTGCTTTATATAGCAGCCACTGGACAAGTCGTCAGTACAGTACTTACGGTCGAGCGGGAAGAAGAGGGAAAAGCCTATAAAGTTCAGCGCCCGGTTTATTATGTTTCTGAAGTTTTGACTCCGTCAAAGCAGAGATATCCACACTATCAGAAGCTTGTTTATGGGATTTACATGACCACGAAGAAGGTTGCACACTATTTCTCTGATCACTCTGTTACAGTCATCAGCGAGGCTCCATTGTCAGAGATTCTACACAACAGAGATGCAACTGGTCGAGTGGCAAAATGGGCGATTGAACTCCTTCCTTTAGATATCAAGTTCGAGGCAAAGAAATCTATAAAGTCCCAAGTAGTGGCAGATTTCCTCGCCGAGTGGATCGAACAATAACTGCCGACTCAAGTTCACTCGGAGCATTGGACCATGTTCTTTGATGGATCCAAGATGCTGAATGGTTCTGGTGCTGGGGTGGTACTGGTATCCCCCCAAGGAGACAAGCTCAGATACGTCCTCCAGATTCACTTTGATTCCTCCAATAACGAAGCAGAATATGAAGCACTCCTATATGGGTTACGTATGGCCATTTCACTCGGCGTCCGTCGCCTCATGGTTTACGGCGACTCAGATTTGGTGGTCAATCAAGTGATGAAAGAATGGGACGTTAGAAGCCCAGCTATGACTGGTTACTGCAATGCGGTGAGGAAGTTGGAAAAGAAGTTTGAGGGGTTAGAGCTCCATCACATACCCTGTCTGAAAAATCAAGAAGCCGATGATTTGGCAAAGATAGGTTCTACGAGAGAATCCATTCCCAGCAATGTGTTTTTGGAACATATTCACACACCGACAGTTCAGGAAGATCCTTTTACTGAAGAGCCCCCGTAGCCTAAGAGCGCCACAGATCCGACTGAAGTCGAGGTCCCAGCCGTGGTCGATCTAATCATGGAGGTTCTGGTCATTACTCCCGACTGGACAGTGCTATACATTGCGTACATCCTTAGGAAGGAACTCCCATAGGACGAAGAAGAGGCTCAACAGATCGTCCGTCGATCCAAGGCCTTTACTGTGATAAGAGGACAACTGTTCAGGGAAAGCGTGACTGGAGCCAGTCAGAAATGCATAACGCCAGAAGAAGGTCGAATGATCCTCCACGACATCCACTCAGGGACCTGTGGTCACCATGCGTCCTCTCGGGCCATCGTGGCTAAAGCATACCGAGCCAGATTTTATTGGCCACGAGCAATTGAAATGGCGAAAGACATAGTCGACAGATGTGAAGGCTGCCAGTTTTACTCTGACATGTCTCACAAGCCAGCGTCAGCCCTGAAGACCATTCCCCTTATCCGGCCCTTTGCTGTTTGGGGATTAGATATGGTTGGACCACTGAGAACTGGTAGGAGCGGCTTCACTCATGTGCTCGTAGCAGTCGACAAGTTTACCAAATGGATTGAAGCTAAACCTAGCAAGAATCTTGAAGCCAGCACCGCTGTCAGTTTTATCAGGGAATTGACATTCAGATATGGAGTTCCACACAGCATCATCACTGACAACGGGTCGAACTTCGATTCTGATGAGTTTAGAGCTTTCTGCGCTTCTCAAGGCTCACGAGTCGACTATGCTTCGGTCGCTCACCCGCAATCGAATGGACAAGCAGAAAGAGCAAATGGCCTAATTCTCAAAGGACTGAAACCCCGACTAATGCGTGATCTCAAACACATAGCAGGCGCTTGGGTCGACGAACTTCCATCAGTCCTTCGGGGTTTGAGGACAACTCCTAATAGGTCGACTAGATGAACTCCTTTCTTTTTGGTCTATGGAGTCGAAGCTGTTCTACCAAGTGACCTGCAACACAACGCACCCTGAGTCGAGATCTTCTCTGAAGAAGAAGCAGAACAGGCCCGGCAAGATTAAGTTGATCTCTTAGAGGAGGAAAGAGAGATGGCCTTGATTCGGTCAACCATTTATCAGCAAGACTTGCATCGATTCCATGCCAGAAACGTGAGGGGTTGAGCCTTTCAAGAGGGAGACTTGGTTCTTCGAGTGGATCAACAGAAGCCACACAAGCTCGCTCCTGCTTTGGAAGGCCCCTTCATCATCACCAGAGTTCTCCACAATGGAGCATACCATCTTTACAGTGTCGAGCATCAGAAAGATGAGCCACGATCTTGGAATGCGGAGCTGCTCCGCCCCTTTTATACTTAAGTACTCGTTCGAATAAAGTGTAATAAGAAGTACCTTTGTAATTTGTTTATCAAAGACAAGAGCTTTACAGTCCTCTGGCACGATTGTTGTTGCTTTTGTTTACGTCTGAAAACCCCCAGTGGGTGACTTAGCTGTGAATCCGTTTCGCCTAAGTTTTCAAACAACTTACCGAGTGGTGAGCCAGCCTCCCGCTCGGGAGCTTAGCTGCGAACCCGTTTCGCCTAAGTTCTCAAAATCCAACCGAGTGGTGAGCCAGCCTCCCACTCGGGGGCTTAGCTGCAGTCCAGTACTCGCCTAAGTTTGTAAAATCCTACCGAGTGGTGAGCAAGCCTCCCACTCGGGGGCTTAGCTGCAGTCCAGTACTCGCCTAAGTTTGTAAAATCCTACTGAGTGGTGAGAAAGCCTCCCACTCGGGGGCTTAGCTGCGGTCTAGTACTCGCCTAAGGTTATAAAATCCTACCGAGTGGTGAGCAAGCCTCCCACTCGGGGGCTTAGCTGCAGTCCAGTACTCGCCTAAGGTTATAAAATCCTACCGAGTGGTGAGAAAGCCTCCCACTCGGGGGCTTAGCTGCAGTCCAGTACTCACCTAAGGTTATAAAATCCTACCGAGTGGTGAGCAATCCTCCCACTCGGGGGCTTAGCTGCAGTCTAGTACTCGCCTAAGTTTGTAAAATCCTACCGAGTGGTGAGAAATCCTCCCACTCGGGGGCTTAGCTGCAGTCCAGTACTCGCCTAAGTTTAAAAAATCCTACCGAGTGGTGAGCAATCCTCCCACTCGGGGGCTTAACTGCAGTCCAGTACTCGCCTAAGTTTAAAAAATCCTACCGAGTGGTGAGCAATCCTCCCACTCGGGGGCTTAGCTGCAGTCCAGTACTCGCCTAAGTTTAAAAAATCCTACCGAGTGGTGAGCAAGCCTCCCACTCGGGGGCTTAGCTGCAGTCCAGTACTTGTCTAAGTTTAAAAAATCCTACCGAGTGGTGAGCAATCCTCCCACTCGGGGGCTTAGCTGCAGTCCAGTACTCGCCTAAGTTTGTAAAATCCTTTCCCTAAGAGCTGCACCACCAGTACAACGTACGCTCCACCCTTGTCCGCAAGGACGATGAGGCGCAGGTCGACTGCAACCCTCTTCTCCGAGCTTCGCCACAAATATAACGTACGCTCCACCCTTGTCCGCAAGGATGATGAGACGCAGGTCGACTGCAACCCTCTTCTCTGAGCTTTGCCACAAGTACAACGTGCGCTCCATCCTTGTCTGCAAGGACGGCGAGGCGCAGGTCGACTGCAACCTTCTCCTCCGAACTACGCCACAAATACAACGGAGCAGATCCCAAAAGCGATCGCAAGTATACTCAAAAGCAGTTTGGATAAATCCTAAAGTTCAAAGCAGCAAATCAAAAGTATTCGAGCATCAAGCCCGAAGGATTTTAATGGTTACAACAACCACTCGGCATTCCGAGGCAAATTTAAGACAGGTTTAAATCTCATAGTTTGTTCACTCGGCAGAAGGAGGGCTGGAGGGTTTGACGAATTCGTCCAAGTCGATTCCATCTACGATCCAAGTGGCAGCAGCGATGAAAGTCTCCATAAAGGACTGGAAGTCATGCCTTTTGGTGTTGGCGACCTTGATCGCCGCCAGCTTGTCTTCACGAGCTTCCTTGCAGTGGACTCTGACCAAGGACAACGCCATGTCAGCACCACACCGGGCAGAGGACTTCTTCCATTCTTGCACTCGACCAGGAATCTCGTTGAGCCGAGCCATCAGAGATTCCAGGTCACTTTGAAGCGTCGCCCCTGGCCAGAGTGATGAGTCGATCCGTGAAACTGTCACCTTCAGGCGTGCGAGATAACTTGTGACGTCGGCGACACGGGATTCCAGTCGGAGCACGTTCATGGCAGTCTCGTCGCAAACCGGAGAAACGATAGGGTCTAGACCAGTCTTGATCCTTCCGGTTTCCTCGTCAAAGTCTTGGCAGAATTCTGCAGTGAAAGAGTTAGTGAGTCGACTGGACATGATTAACTTGCAAGCAGCAAAGCAGTCGGATTAAAAGGAGTACCTTCCAGCATAAGATAGAGCTTCTTGGCAAGAGTTCTCAGATAGGCTTCCGTGTCATTTCTCTTGCGGACCGCAGACTCCAACTTCTCATTCAGGGCAATCTTATCCTTCTTCAGACGGCTTACTTCTCGGTTAGACTCATTGAGACAGGACTTCAGCTTGTTCACCTCCCCTTCCAACGCTCCGACCGAAGCCAGCTTCTGGTCTGCAAGGGCAGTCTTGTCTTGAGCTTCCTTCTGTGCAGCTGCAAGGTCCAAGTCCTTCTTCTCCAGAGCCAACCTCATTTTCTCTGCAAAAGAAGCAATCAGATCAAACAAGAGATCAAAGAAATATCTTAAAAGACGATCAACGTGAACAGTCGACAGGCAGCTACCTTCCATACCAGCAGCTTCATCTTCGGCTTTCTTCAACTTTTGCCGGGCCAACTCCAAGTCGAGGTTGAGTTGCCTCTGCTTCTCCTCAAACTCGGCAAACTTAGAAATGAGAGAACAAGATTTCTGCAGGAGGTAAAAGATGTGTCAATCGACAAGATCAAAGGTTATTTACTTCCGAGTGAATAAAACTTAAAAGTTCACTTAGACCCCAGCCGACTGCCCGCAGTCGACTGCGGTCTCGGGGACTACACCCAGCGGGTGCACTTGGCGTGCCCCCACAGATTCAGACCCAACTTGACCGGTCCGCCTGGGTCAAGTAAAAAAAGAAGAGAAAAGAACTATTCACACCCCGGCCAACTGCTAGCAGTCGACCGCGGTCTCGGGGACTACACCCAGTGGGTGCACTTGACGTGCCCCCACTGGCTCAGATCTCATTCGACCGGTCCGCCCGGGTCGAGTGGAAGAAAAGAAAGAAAAAAGAACTCAGACCGCAGTCGACTGCGGTCTCGGGGACTACGCCCAGTGGGTGCACTTAGAGTGCCCCCACTGGTTCAGATCCTACTCGCACAGACCGAGTGGAAGAGCGCAAATAGCGAAGACAACAAAACGCCCGGTGGATGTACAGTTTCGACGCAAACAATAAGATATTGAATGGAAGAAAATATTTCGGGTAGCATATCCTAATAGAACAAGGTCAGTCAGAAGTTTACTTACCTGGACATTGGCCCGGAGAGCAGCGTTGGCGTCGTAAGCAGCCTGGCTATGCTCGTGCACCGTCTTCATCCGCTCCATCATCACGTTAGCCTGATGGATGGCTTCCGCAGCCTCGTCCGACTGGTTTTCTAGAACATGGTAGTTGGTGAAGAAGGGGGCAGACGACCCAGGTGTGGCAGCTTGGAGCTCTGAAGCGTGATGCTGGACGACTAAAGGGAACACCGGTTCAATCAACGGTGCAGGGCGCTCACTCGACAATGGTACAATGAAAGTTACAGAGGCCCCGCCTGCGTCTTCAGATTGTTGGGCGGTTGGTGTGGTCGTCGGTCCCTGCTGAGACGTCTTGCCAGCTGCTACTTTTTTGTTCTTTCTGGGCCTAGGGGCCACGTCTTCATCATCATCTGGAAGATCAATGACGTTGGGTGGAGCTTCAGAGAAATCAGTCGACCCCAAGTGAATCGCTAGAATTTAATCGACCAAGTAATCAAGAACAAGATCATAAGAGTTTTTACCTGGGTTGGAGGTAACCGCGTCTTCCATCTCCTCATCTCGGTATTGGTAGGAAGAAGTTCCAGATGTAGCAGCACTGCAAATGTCAACATTCAGTCGGTTACGTTCTGTTGCTCGAGTCGGCCAAAAGAACAGATCAGATGATTACCCGGAGATGGTGGGGACGGTCACTTTGATTCGGGGCAAAGCCTTCGGTGGTTTAGAAGAGGTGGCTTTCGATGCTTTTGGAGCAGGAGGCGGCACAATCTTGGGTTGTTTCGATATCTTCTCAGTCGGCGCTGGCAAAGACGTCCGAGGGCGCTTCGAAGATGGCCCAGTCGGTGCAGCCGCCAGGACCGGGGTGCTCGCCGGGTCTTGAGCATGCTTGGATCTTCTCTCTCTGCGAGGAGGCGAGTCGACCTCCTCGTCATCACTCAAGTCGTCGCTCTCCTCGTCCTCCTCCACATCCGAGTGCCACTCACCACTCTCGCCCCCGCTCGCCCCTTCCTTGACGTCTTGCTCCTGCACTCCGTTGGGCATCGAGTACATATCAATAAGAGCCTGAAAAGACAATGAACGAAAGAAATACAGTCGACCGTCAACAAGGTGTTACACAGTGAATCGAGAAGATACTTGACAAAGCAGAATCATACCTGTTCCGGCTGGCGTGAATGGTCGAATGGAATCACCCTCCTAGACCCCCGGGGATTATCTTTGTTGCTAGTGATTCCTTTTAGCCACTTCTCCACCGTGTCTTCACTAACGTCCTCCGGGTGGATCCGAGTGGAGTCCTCGAGTCCCGAGTACATCCACATCGGATGATCACGGGCTTGAAGTGGTTGGATGCGTCGACTGAGAAATACCTCCAGCAGGTCCATTCCAGTCACCTCGTCATGGACAAGTTAGACGACCCGCTCGACCAACGCCTTCACCTGCGCCTTCTCTTCCAGGACCACCCTCAAGGAGGAAGGCTTCTCCACTCGAGCCAAGGAAAAGGGGGGAAGTCCAGTCGACTGACCCGGGGTCGGCTGGTCCTTACAGTAAAACCAGGTCGACTGCCAGCCCCGGACCAAGTCAGGAAGAATCATAGCTGGGAAGGTGCTCTTATTCCTCATTTGGATTCCAAGGCCCCCGCACATTTGAATCACGTGCGTCCTCTCGTCACTCGGGTTGGCCTTCTTGACTGACTGGGAGCGGCAGGTGAATATGTGCTTGAAGAGACCCCAGTGCGGTCGACAACCCAAGAAATTTTCGCACATCGACACAAAGGCAGCAAGGTACACGATAGTGTTTGGAGTAAAGTGGTGGAGTTGAGCCCCGAAGAAATTCAAAAAACCACAAAAGGAAGGGTGGGGAGGCAAAGAAAACCCGCGGTCGACGTGAGTGGCGAGGAGAACGCACTCACCCTCCCGCGGCCGTGGCTCGGTCTCGTTCCCCGGGAGCCGCGCCGACTCGTGGGGGATCAGCCCCCCCTCCACCAGATCGTCGAGGTCGTCCTGGCTAATCGTCGAGCGGACCCAATCACCCTGGATCCAGCCCGGCGGCAGGCCGGACCTCGACGAGGATCCACCTCGGCTGGTCCGCTTCCCTTTTGCCTCCACCGTCGCCTTCTTTGCGCGCTCCAGCGCCACTGTCTTCTCCTTCCCCATGGCAGCGAATCGAGCCCGAGCGGAGCTACGACGCCGAGAGCAGAAGCAGAGGTAGCAGAGAAATCTGAGGAAGAAGAAGGAGAATGAGGGCGCACTGTTCAAAGGCCCGGTCCGGTGCCTTTTATAAGGATACTTCCGAGTGACTGACTTGTAGGCCCGGACGATCTCATCAAATCCCGCAACAGTCGCGCGCGCGATACGTGGCTAAAAAGGTGGCGCGGGGATCGAGGCGACCTGCCTAATCCGTCCCGATTACCATGGCCTCCCCCGCCCAGCGCGCTTCCCAAAATTTGAATTCCGCGAAATCCGCGGACAGCAGAACAACTTGTCAGATGGAAGACATCCTCCTCATCATCACTCGAAGCTTTTCAGTAAAAGTTCACTCGACGAAAAACTAAGAATGGATCAAGGCGACTGAAAAAGAAGTTGGTGTCATCACCTCAGTTCATTGATCCCGAACAAGATATATTCATAACAACGAAAAATGAGTCGGAAGCGTTCTCAACTTCTTCCTCACTGAAACCCTGATCCATTCGGGGGCTAATGATGAAGCCATGTACCTAGGGTAGGGTCATAGATCTGTCCAAGACACCCTCCCCAAGGACATCTCTAAAAGAACAAGAAGCGGTCGAAGAAAAATCATCATCCACTCGACCATGGAGCCATGTTCCACTCGACAGTCTTAAAGACACTCAACCGAATGGACAACCACTCGACTACCAGAAAATCTAGAGCCACTCCACTCTGCAACGGTCGGGATTTAAGTCATAGCCTTAATGGTCATTATGTACTTTTATTACAGGCATTACCAGTAACGTCTCCATCTTTATGTACCTTAAACCCTTTGTAACTGAGGGCGAGAGGGGTCTGGCGAACTCTATATAAGCCACCCTCCTCCTTAGGGACAAGTGTTCGCACCCCCTGTAACACACACGCATATAATCCAGTCGACCGCCTCCGGGCTCTGAGACGTAGGGCTGTTACTTCCTCCGAGAAGGGCCTGAACTCGTAAAACTCGTGTGTACAACTCCTCCATAGCTAGGATCTTGCCTCTACATTTCTACCCCCACTCTACTGTCAGACTTAGAACCACGACACTTAATACACTAGATGCATGCTGGATAGCGGTCGATGTGTGGAGTAATAGTAGTAGATGCAGGAAGGAGTCAATCTACTAATCTTGGACATGATGCCTATGTAATGATCATTGCCTGGATATCGTCATAATTATTTGAAGTTCTATGAATTGCCCAACAGTAATTTGTTTACCCATCATTTGCTATTTTTGTCGAGAGAAGCCACTAGTGAAACCTACGACCCCCGGGTCTTCTTTCTCATATATTTTCCTTGCGATCTACTTTTACTTTGCATTTTTATTCAGATCCATTAAACCAAAAATCCAAAATCTTGCTGCAATTTATTTTATTTGGCATTTGATCTATCAATCTACTACAATTTACCTCACGTCCATTTGCCTATCTTGAGGCGCCGTACCCCGGAAGGGATTGACAACCCCTTTAACACGTCGGGTTGCGAGGTGTTGTTATTTGTGTGCAGGTGATGCTTACGTTGCGTTGTTTGGTTCTCCTACTGGTTCGATACCTTGGTTTCATAACTGAGGGAAATACGTACCATCACTGTGCTACGTCATCCCTCCCTCTCCAGGGAAATACCGACGTAGTTCCAGCTACCATCAAGGAGAATTTCTAGCGCTGTTGCCGGGGAGAATCAAGTCAAGATAGCCTCCCGTCAACACGCCATTTCTGCCGCCATTGCCGGGGAGGATCTTCAACATATACCAGGTTCCTAATCACAAATCTCATCTCCTTGCAATTTACATTATTTGCCATTTGCCTCTCGTTTTCCTCAACCCCTCTTCATAAAAATTTGTCGTTTTATTCGCCCCTCTTGTTCCATTCGCCGTTTTCTTGTCGAATCTGTTTTTGAGTGCAATCTTGTTGTGTAGTCATCATGACTCAAGAGAACACCAAGCTATGTGATTTCTCAAATACCAACAACAATGATTTTATTGGCACTCTGCTTGCTCCTCCCGCCACTAGTGCGGAGACTTGTGATATTAATACTGCTTTGCTGAATCTTGTTATGAAAGACCAATTTTCCGGTACTCCTAATGAGGATGCCGTGTCCCATCTTAATACCTTTGTGGAATTATGTGATATTCAAAAGAAAAAATATGTGGACAATGATGTGGTCAACATGGAATTATTTCCGTTCTTCTTGCGTGATTCTGCAAAAAATTGGTTCTCTTCTTTGCCTCACAATAGTATCAATTCTTGGAATAAGTGCAAAGATGCTTTTATCACTAAGTATTTTCCTCCCACAAGAATTATTTCCCTTAGAACCCAGATCATGAATTTCAAGAAAATTGAACATGATCATGTTGCGCAATCTTGGGAAAGGATGAAAATGATTATGTACCCAACTCATGGGTTAAGTCTTTGGATGATCATACAAATTTTTTATGCGGGATTGAATTTTGTTTCTCGTAATCTTTTAGATCCGCCACGGGTGGTACTTTTATGGAAATTACTTTGGGTGAAGCCACCAAATTTCTTGATAAAATTATGGCAAATTATTCTCAATGGCATACCGAGAGAGCTCCTACTAGTAAAAAAGTTAATTCGGTTGAAGAAATTTCTTCTTTGAGTGATAAAGTTGATGCTCTTGTGAAATTGGTTGCTAGTAAAAGTGCTCCTATTGATCTTAATGATATGCCTTTGTCTACTTTGATTGAGCAAAATAGTTATGCCATTGATGTGAATTTATTTCTCGCACTAATTTCAACAACAATGCTTATAGAGGAAATTTTAATCCTAGGCCTTTTCCTAGTAATTCCTCTAGCAATTATGGTAATTCCTATGGAAATCAATCTTATAATAATAATAAGAACACCTCTGATCTTGAGAATAATATTAAAGAATTTATCAATACTCAAAAAGCTTTCAACACTTCCATAGAAGAAAAGTTGAATAAGATTGATGATTTGTCCAAAAGTGTTGATACAATTGCTCATGATGTGGAAAATCTCAAGATGAAATTTTTTGTGCCTAAAGTATATGAATCAATTAAAGCTCTTTATGTTTCTATGGATGAAAGTAATAAAAGAACTGCTATGCTTAGAGCTAAAAGGGAATTTTTGGAAAAAGCTTTTTCTAGTGATTAGTCTTGCAAAAGTGATGAAGATCTTAAAATGATTGGTGTTTCTTCTATTGATTCCTCGTTTAGTAAAGTTAAGAATGATGAAAAAGGGACTGGAGAAGAGTCAACTTTAGGTAGAAGGTGTCCCAATATTTCGGAGGGTGAAAATCTTGTTGAGAAAATTGATGAAAGTGGGTTTGGAGAGGTCAAAACTTTAGCTAGTGATGCACCCACTGTTTTGGATTAGAAAGACTTTAATTATGATAGTTGCTCTTTGATTGATTGTATTTATTTGTTGCAAACCATGATAAATTCACCCCATGCTTATGAACAAAATAAAGCTTTTACTAAACATATTGTTGATGCTATCATGAAAGCTTTTGAAGAAAAATTGGAATTAGAAGTTTCAATTCCTAGTAAATTGTATGATGAGTGGGAACCTACTATCAAAGTCAAGATTGAAAATTATGAGTGTTTTGCTTTGTGTGACTTGGGTGCTAGTGTTTCCACAATTCCGAAATCTTTATGTGATGTGCTTAGTCTTACCAATCTTGAAGAATGTTCCTTGAATTTGCACTTGGCGTATTCTACTAATAAAAAGCATATGGAAAGAATTAATGATGTTCTTATTCTTGCAAATAGGAATTATGTGCCCATATATTTTATTGTTCTTGAAATTGATTGCAATCTGTCTTGTCCTATTATTCTTGGTAGACCGTTTTTACGCACTATCGGTTTTTTTGACCAAGTTTTTACGCACTATCGGTGTCGTGATTGATATGTAAGAAGGCAACCTTAAGTTTCAAATTCCTTTGAGGAAGGGTATGGAACACTTTCCTAGAACTAGAATTAAGCCACCTTATGAATCAATCATGAGGGCATCTTATGGATCTCGAACCAAAGATGACAAAACTTAGATCCTTGTTATATGCCTAGCTAAGGGCGTAAAACTATAGCGCTTGTTGGGAGGCAACCCAATGAATAAAATTTATTTTTTGACTTTTTCTTTCTGTTCTTGAGTGTTAGCACAATTATGCTACTGTTATAATTGTGTTTTTATGTTTTAATTAGTGTTTGTGCCAAGTAAAGCCTTTAGGATCTTCTTGTGCAATAGTTGTTTGATATTGCTGAAAAAACAGAAACTTTTACACTCACGAAATTAATTTTCATTTTTTACCAGAGAGCGAGAAAATACCCATTCCACTTGAAGTAGATCAATATACAAATTTCTCAGGTCGTCCTAATTTTTCAGAGTTTTTTAGTTACAGAAGTATTCGAAATAGTCAGATTGCTACAGACTGTTCTGTTTTGACAGATTCTATTTTCTTTATGTTGTGTGCTTATTTTGATGGCTCTATGGTTTTCTTTGATGAGTTTTTGCCATAGAAAAGTTGGAATACAATAGATATAATAAAAAAACAAAATATGAATTGGTATGATACAACACTTATAGTAGTGGTTTATTATTCTTATACTAACGGATCTCACGAAGGCTTTGTTGAGTTTTGTGTGATTGAAGTTTTCAAGTTTTGGGTTATCTTACAATGGATGAAGCAAGGATGTAAGAGCCTAATCTTGGGGATGCCCCGACATCCCAAGCTATTATCCAAGAATGAGCAACCAACTAAGCTTGGGGATGCCCCGAGTGGCATCCCCGCTTTCTTCCAACAACTATCAGTATTTTACTCGAGACTATATTTTTTTCATGACATGATATGTGTTTTGCTTGGAGAGTCTTGTATGATATGTGTCTTTGCTTATTTTATTTTGTGTTTTAAGTCATCAATCCTGGCTAGACACACCTTTTTGAGAGAGCCAAAATTATGTCATGACTTGTTAGAATTGCTCTCTATGCTTCACTTAAATCTTTTATTAGCTAGGACTTGCTCTAGTGCTTCACTTATACCTTTTTGAGCACGGTGTGCTTTGTTATTTTTGAAGAAATGCTCTCTTGCTTCACTTATATTTGTTTGAGAGTTAGTAAAATTTTGAAGAAATTCTCTCTTGCTTCACTTAAATTATTTTGAGAGAAAGAAAATTTATTATGCTCATGATCTTCACTTATATTTGTTTGAGCTTATGAAAAGCAACACATGAAAACTAGTGCCAAAGTGATAGATATCCAAGAAGCATAAAGTAAAATAAAATGTCATGAAGATCATTGGACAAAATAAACCTGATTCTTAGTAATAGTTTTGAGATATGATAATGAGATATGTGAGTTATGTTGATGAGTAATTATGATTTAGTAAGAATATTGGTGTTAAGGTTTGTGATTCCCTATGCATGCACGAAAGTCAATAATCATGCAATGAAAATTATATCCTACCTATGGTGCATTATTCGGTGTTAATTATGCTTAACGCTTGCTTATGAGATTATTCATTTCTTGGTTGGTCGCTTCCCAATCTTTTGCTAGCCTTCATTTTGCACCAAGTATGACCTCTACTTGTGCATCGAAAATCCTTTAAACCAGTTTTGCCACATGAGTCCACTATATCTACCTATATGTGGTATTCTTTTGCCGTTCTAAGCAAATTTGCATGTGCCATCTCTAAGTTTCAAAATAAACTTCTCTTTTGTGTGTTTGTTTTGCTCGCGGAGCGGTGAGGGGTGGCTAATATTTTCCATGCTAGATGTGTTATTCTCAAGACGAGTGTTTATTCACTTGTCATCGCACGAGAGTAAGACAAAGGTATTAGGGATGCCCAGTCCCGAAATGCAAAAAGAAATGAATTTACTTTATGTTGTCAAATAATAAATTCCTTGGAAAGTGTTGGTATGGAGGGCACCCGTGGATACGGTTATCCATGGAAAGTGAAAGTTATGGTGGAAAAAGGAATAAACTTTATTTTCTGTTTGGGAACCGCCTATGACATATCTATGCATGGAAAGTATTGGGAACTCTAAGTCATTTTCGTTGGTGGGATGGATACACCTCCCAAAATGTTTTTATCTAATTTTTTTCACTTTGAGCTCTGGCACCTCTACATATCCCTACTTCCCTCTACGAAGGACCTATCTTTTACTTTATGCAATTTTTATTTTGAAATTTGAGTCTCCATCTTCTCTCATAAAAGCACCAACTAGGAGGAAATATGATCGTGCTCAAGTATTGTGTGTAGATAATATTCGAGTGTGTTTCATGAATGGATCAATGTTTGAGCATGATGGGCTAGGGATAACTTATTTTAGCACTGATATTTTGAAAGACATGGTTGCTTGTCGATATGCTTGAATATCTAAATTATTATGTCAAAACTAGACTATTGCTTTGAATCACATAAAAGTCCAAATGCCCATGCTATAAAGAAAAGAATATGATATGACTTGATGAACAACACTCCACATAAAAAAATATGTTTTTATCACTTACCTACTCGAGGACGAGTAGGAGTTAAGCTTGGGGATGCTGATACGTCTGCAACATATCTATAATTTTTGATTGTTCCATGTTGTTTTATTATCAATCTTGGATGTTTTATAATCATTTTATAGTCATTTTACATCATTTTTTGGTACTAACCTATTGACATAGTGCCAAGTGCCATTTGTTGTTTTTCCATGTTTTTTACATCGCAGAAAATCAATATCAAACGGAGTCCAAATGCCATGAAACTTTATGGAGATTTTTTATGGGCCAGAAGGAAGGCAATGGGCCCTGGATGCACCTGGGGGGTGCCCCGAGGGGGGCACAACCCACCAGGGTGCGCCAGGAGGCCCAGGCACGCCCTGGTAGGTTGTGCCCACCTCGGGTGCCCCTCGGACAGCCTCTTTGCTCTATAAATACCCCAAAAATACCAGAACCCTAGGGGACTCGACGAAATATTCATCCAGCCACCGTAGAGTCCAGAACCACCAGATCCAATCTAGACACCATCATAGAGGGGTTCACCACTGTCGGGGTTCTGGAACAACACCTATGGGATCACGGGAATCCCTACTACGGTTGACAGGGCGCAGGGCTGTGGAAAGAGCGGGTTTAGAAGATCAACGCGCAGGGGGGGATTTTATCCAGGTTCGGGCCGCAAACGATGCGTAATACCCTAGTCCTGCTTTGGTGTATATTTGGTGTTCTTGAGATCTTGAACTAGCTGTGGTGCATGCCTAGTCCAAAGAGTCTGAATCCTTCCTCAGTATGCGTCGGGCCTCCTTTTATATGTCAAAGGGGCTGCCACAGCGGCTCACAGGAGGTGGAAAGTGTCTATAGTGTACAAGTCTATCCCTGACATCGTGGGACAAAACACATTTAATGTGCTGCTGACATGTCCTCTTGCTTTATCGGGGACGACAAGGAAGCTCATCTCGTCTATCGCCGCCTCGCCTCGCTTCTATGCACGTCCAAGCTGACGAGGCATGCAGTGCCACACTGGCTGGCTGGCTGCTATGCTGGTGCGGTGGCAGGGTCTTCTCGAAGATCTGCATGCCAGCACGCAGGTGCTTGCCTGCTTGGCCTAGAAGCTACATGCTGCCACGTAGGTGTGTGCCTAGTTGGCAGGCTGGATGCTGCGTCAGAACGGCCATGGGGCAGTGAAACCTTGGTAAGTGCGGGCCTGGTTGAGACCCCTCAGACGTCCCTGGCAAGGGTCTTGTCGGGGCCCTGGCAAGGATCTTGCCGGGGTCTTGTGGGCATCCCCGGCAAGGGTCTTGTCAGGGGGGGGCTTCGTCTTCTGGTTCTCATCTAGGCTTGCAGGCCTTTGCTTCCACAAAGATTTGCAGGCGCTCCCGATCCTCGGTCTTGACGCTTGTCGATGGCGTCATAACTCTCAGGCTCAAGGGTGGAGGTCTTGCTGGTGTTGGGCAAGTTGCCCCGGCAAGGCTCTTGCCGGGGCAGCGTAGGTCGTTCCCAGCAAGGCTCTTGCCGGGGGAAGCCCATCTTGTCCCTTTGCTCTTCACGCCTCTAGTTTCAGCGTTGCTCTGGTAGTCTTGTTCCTTGCTTCCTCTGCCCCGCCAAGCGTGGCTGCAGGTGTGGCTACAACTGCCCGTGCACAAGTAGAGGGCTACAAAAGGCCCCTACTTTTGTACACGGACAGGAGCCCCCGGGCCTGGGCCACACATAAGCGCAGAGTGTTGTTGGGCCAGGCCCAAAACTGTGCGTGGGCACGCTTGGCAGAGTCTATCACCACGGTAACTCCTTCACCAGTTGCGCTTCCCCACGACCCGCATTGAATGCGTGACGTGGGGGTCATGCACGGAGTGGTTGCTGCCCTCTTGCGTCACATCATGGTAAATGGTAAAGATGCGGCCCGCGTATTCCCCATAAAAAGGAAGAACTGCAGGGGCGCTGCTCATTTACCCCCTGTGTCTTCTCCAATCTTGAAACTATCGTTCCCCTCTTCTTCTCCAAATGCAAGTCGAAGCTCTCGCCCCTGCTTGCCGCCGCCGCGCCCCCATTGCCCTTGATCCCTCATCCCCTCCCAGTCGCCATGGCACCCAAGACCGGCAAGGGTAAGGGAGTGGCCAAAGACGACGAAGGGAAGGAGGCGCAGGAGAGAGAGTTGGGGGAGCTTCGGACGCAGTGCACCTTCTTCACCTCGACGGTCGACGTGCTCATCCTCAGGGACATGTTTAGGCCCCTGTGGGGAAGGGAGACGTCAGGGCACCCCGCCACACATATCATCCCCGCCCCTTCGCCAAGGACGGCTCGAATCGGTACCCCTTCTACGTTGATTACTTCTCCTGCGGGCTCTGCCCCCTTTCTCCGATTTCTTCAACGACATCATGCATACCTACGGCTTTCACCTTCTGGACTTCACGCCGAATGCCATGGCGTGCATGGCATTCTTCGCCCATCTCTGCGAGGGCTTCGCCGGAGTGCTCCCCAGCACGTCGCTCTTCCGCCACTACTTATATCCTTGCATCCAGCAAGGGGGTGCCATCTCTGGCCGCGTCACTGATATGTCTCCAACGTATCTATAATTTTTTATTGTTCCATACTATTATATTATTTGTTCTGGATGTTAATGGGCTTTATTTTACACTTTTATAATATTTTTGGGACTAACCTATTAACCCAAGGCCCAGTGCAAATTGCTGTTTTTTTGCCTATTTCAGTGTTTTGCAGAAAAGGAATATCAAACGGAGTCCAAATGGAATGAAACCTTCGGGAGCGTGATTTTTGAACAAACGTGATCCAGAGGACTTGGAGTGGATGTCAAGCAACCAACGAGGTGGACACGAGGCAGGGGGCGTGCCTACCCCCTAGGCACGCCCTCCCCCCTGGTGGGCCCCTGGTGGCTCAACCGACCTACTTCTTCCTCCTATATATGTTCACATACCCCTAAAACATCCAGGAGCACCACGAAACCCTATTTCCACCGCCGCAACCTTCTGTACCCAAGAGATCCCATCTTGGGGCCTTTTCCGGAGCTCCGCGGGAGGGGTCATTGATCATGGAGGGCCTCTACATCAACTCCATGGCCCCTCCGATGATGTGTGAGTAGTTTACCTCAGACCTTCGGGTCCATAGTTATTAGCTAGATGGCTTCTTCTCTCTATTTGGATCTCAATACAAAGTTCTCCTTGATTTTCTTGGAGATCTATTCGATGTAATCTTCTTTTGTAGTGTGTTTGTCGAGATCCAATGAATTGTGGCTTTACGATCAATATTATCTATGAACAATATTTGAATCTTCTCTGAATTCTTTTATGTATGATTGGTTATCTTTGCAAGTCTCTTTGAATTTCAGTTTGGTTTGGCCTATTAGATTGATCTTTCTTGCAATGGGAGAAGTGCTTAGCTTTGGGTTCAATCTTGCGGCGCTCGATCCCAGTGACAGAAAGGGAAACGACACGTATTGTATTGTTGCCATCAAGGATAAAAAGATGGGGTTTATATCATATTGCATGAGTTTATCCCTCTACATCATGTCATCTTGCTTAAAGTGTTACTCTGTTCTTATGAACTTAATACTCTAGATGCATGTTGGATAGCGGTCGATGTGTGGAGTAATAGTAGTAGATGCAGGCAGGAGTCGGTCTACTTGTCACGGACGTGATGCCTATATACATGATCGTACCTAGATATTCTCATAACTATGCTCAATTCTATCAATTGCTCGATAGTAATTTGTTCACCCACCGTAATACTTATGCTATCTTGAGAGAAGCCACTAGTGAAACCTATGGCCCCGGGTCTATTTTCCATCATACAAGTTTCCAATCTATTTTATTTTGCAATCTTTACTTTCAATCTATATCATAAAAATACCAAAAATATTTATCTTATTATTATTATGTCTATCAGATCTCAGTCTTGCAAGTGGCCGTGAAGGGATTGACAACCCCTTTATCGCGTTGGTTGCGAGGTTCTTATTTGTTTGTGTAGGTACGAGGTGACTCACGCGTGGTCTCCTACTGGATTGATACCTTGGTTGTCAAAAAATGAGGGAAATACTTACACTGATTTGCTGCATCACCCTTTCCTCTTCAAGGGAAAACCAATGCATACTCAAGAGGTAGCAAGAAGGATTTCTAGCACTGTTGCCGGGGAGATCTACGCCAAGTCAAGACATACCAAGTACCAATCACAACTCTTATCCTTCGCATTACATTATTTGCCATTTGCCTCTCGTTTTCCTCTCCCCCACTTCACCCTTGCCGTTTTATTCACCCTCTTTTCCTTTCGCCCCCTCTTTCCATTCGCTTTTTTCGCTTGTTTGCTTGTGTGTTGGATTGCTTGCTTGTCATGATGGCTCAACATAATAATAAATTGTGTGACTTTGCCAATACCAACAATAACGATTTTATTAGCACTCCGATTGCTCCTCTTACTGATGCTGAATCTTGTGAAATTAATACTGCTTTGCTGAATCTTGTCATGAAAGATCCGTTTTCTGGCCTTCCTAGTGAAGATGCCGCTACCCATCTAAACAACTTTGTTGATTTGTGTGATATGCAAAAGAAGAAAGATGTGGATAATGATACTGTTAAACTTAAGCTATTTTCGTTTTCGCTTAGAGATCGTGCTAAAGCTTGGTTATCGTCTTTGCCTAAAAATAGTATTGATTCATGGAATAAGTGCAAAGAAGCTTTTATCTCTAAGTATTGTCCTCCCGCTAAGATCATCTCTCTTAGAAACGATATTATGAATTTTAAGCAACTTGATCATGAGCATGTTGCACAATCTTGGGAGAGGACGAAATTAATGCTGCGGGGGGCACTTTTATGGAAATCACTTTAGGAGAATCTACCAAACTCCTAGATAATATTATGGTTAACTATTCTCAATGGCACACTGAAAGATCTACTAGTAAAAAGGTGCATGCAATTGAAGAGATTAATGTTTTGAGTGGAAAGATGGATGAACTTATGAAATTGTTTGCTAATAAGAGTACTCCTACTGATCCCAATGGTATGCCTTTGTCTACTTTAATTGAGAATAATAATGAATCTATGGATGTGAATTTTGTTGGTAGGAACAATTTTGGTAACAATGCGTATATAGGTAATTTTAATTCTAGGCTGTTTCCTAGTAATTCCTCTAATAATTATGGTAATTCCTACAATAATTCTTATAGAAACTATAATAAGATGCCCTCTGATTTTGAATCTAGTATTAAAGAATATATTAGATCACAAAAGAGTTTCAATGCTTTGATTGAATAAAAATTGCTTAAGATTGATGAGTTGGCTAGGAACGTGGATAGAATTTCTCTTGATGTTGATTCTTTGAAACTTAGATCTATTCCACCTAAGCATGATATCAATGAGTCTCTCAAAGCCATGAGAATTTCCATTGACGAGTGCAAAGAAAGAACCACTAGGATGCGTGCAAAAAAGGCTTGCTTTGTGAAAGCGTGTTTCTAGTTTTCATGATAATAAGGATGAAGATCTAAAAGTGATTGATGTGTCCCCTATTAAATCCTTGTTTTGCAACATGAATCTTGATAATGATGGGACTGGAGATGAGTCAACTTTAGTTAGAAGGCGTCCTAAAAATTCTGAGTTTTTAGATCTTGATGCAAAAATTGGTAAAAGTGGGATTGAAGAGGTTAAACTTTAGATAGCAATGAACCCACTATCTTGGATTTCAAGGAATTTAGTTAGGATAATTGCTCTTTGATAGATTGTATTTCCTTGTTGCAATCCGTGCTAAATTCTCCTCATGCTTATAGTCAAAATAAAGCTTTTACTAAACATATCGTTGATGCTTTGATGCAATCTTATGAAGAAAAACTTGAGTTGGAAGTTTCTATCCCTAGAAAACTTTATGATGAGTGGGAACCTACAATAAAAATAAAAATTAAAGATCATGAATGCTATGCTTTGTGTGATTTGGGTGCTAGCGTTTCCACGATCCCAAAAACTTTGTGTGATCTGCTAGGTTCCGTGAATTTGATGATTGTTCTTTAAACTTGTACCTTGCGGATTCCACTATTAAGAAACCTATGGGAAAGATTAATGATGTTCTTATTTTTGAAAATAGGAATTATGTTCCCGTAGATTTCATTGTTCTTGATATAGATTGCAATCCTTCATGTCCTATAATTCTTGGTAGACCTTTCCTTAGAACGATTGGTGCAATTATTGATATGAAGGAAGGGAATATTAGATTCCAATTTCAGTTAAGGAAAGGCATGGAACACTTCCCTAGAAATAAAATAAAATTAACATATGAATCTATCATGAGAGCCACTTATGGATTGCCTACCAAATATGACAATACCTAGATCTATCCTCGCTTTTATGCCTAGCTAGGGGCGTTAAACGATAGCGCTTGTTGGGAGGCAACCTAATTTTATTTTTATTCCTTGCTTTTTGTTCCTGTTTAGTAATAAATAATTTATCTAGCCTCTGTTTTGGTTGTGTTTTTTGTGTTTAGTTAGTGTTTGTGCCAAGTATAACCGTTGGGAAGACTTGGGGAAAGTCTTTTTGATCTTGCTGTAAAAAAACAGAAACTTTAGCGCTCACAAGAATTACTGCCATTTTTTACTGGAGAGTGCTATTTAGTTAATTATTTCTGAAGATGATTAATAGATAAATTCCTCACGTCCAGAAATTTATTTTAGAATTTTTGGGGTTCCGGAAGTATTCGAAACCTACAGATTACCACACGTATTGTTCTGTTTTTGACAGATTCTGTTTTTCGTGTGTTGTTTGCTTATTTTGATGAATCTATGGCTAGTAATAGAGTTTATGAACCATAGAAAAATTGGAATACAGTAGGTTTAACACCAATATAAATGAATAATGAGTTCATTATAGTACCTTGAAGTGGTGGTTTGTTTTATTTTACTAACGGAGCTCACGAAGATTTTCTTTTAAGTTTTGTGTTGTGAAGTTTTCAAGTTTTGGGCAAAGATCTGATGGATTATGGAACAAGGAGTGGCAAGAGCCTAAGCTTGGGGATGCCCAAGGCACCCAAGGTAAAATCTAAGGACAACCAGAAGCCTAAGCTTGGGGATGCCCCAGAAGGCATCCCCTCTTTCGTCTTCATCCATCGGTAACTTTACTTGGAGCTATATTTTTATTCGCCACATGATATGTGTTTTGCTTGGAGCGTCTTGTATGATTTGAGTCTTTGCTTTTTAGTTTACCACAATCATCCTTTCTGTACACACCTTTTGGGAGAGACACACATGAATTAGAATTTATTAGAATACTCTATGTGCTTCACTTATATCTTTTGAGTTGGATAATTTTTGCTCTAGTGCTTCGCTTATATCTTTTAGAGCACGGCGGTGGTTTTATTTTATAGAAATAATTGATCTCTCATGCTTCACTTATATCATTTTTGAGATTCCTTTAGAACAGCATGGTAATTCATCTTGGTTATAAATTTTACATGTTAAGAGAAGTTGGATGCTTGATAGATTGTTTTGAGATATAAAGGTGGTAATATTATAGGTGTGCTAGTTGAGTAATCGTGAAATTGATGAATACTTGTGTTGAAGTTGGCAAGTCCCGTAGCATGCACGTATGGTAAACGTTATGTGACAAATTTTAAGCATGGGGTGTTCTTTGATTGCTTTACTTATGAGTGGCGGTCGGGGACGAGCGATAGTCTTTTCCTACCAATCTATCCCCCTAGGAGCATGTGCGTAGTGCTTGGTTTTGATGACTTGTAGATTTTTGCAATAAGTATGTGAGTTATTTATGACTAATGTTGAGTCCATGGATTATACGCACTCTCACCCTTCCATCATTGCTAGCCTCTTCGGTACCGTGCATTACCCTTTCTCACCTTGAGAGTTGGTACAAACTTCGCCAGTGCATCCAAACCCCGTGATATGATACACTCTATCACACATAAGCCTCCTTATATCTTCCTCAAAACAGACACCATACCTACCTACTATGGCATTTCCATAGCCATTCCGAGATATATTGCCATGCAAATTTCCACCATTCCATTTATTATGACACGCATCATCATTGTCATATTGCTTTGCATGATCATGTAGTTGACATCGTATTTGTGGCAAGGCCACTTTTGCTTAGGATGATGGCGGCGTTATAAGATGATCCCTTCACTTAATTTCAAGATAAAAGTGTTCTCCCTAAGTATGCACCATTGCGAAAGTTCGTCGTTTCAAAGCACCTCACGATGATCGGGTGTGATAGACTCTACGTTCGCATACAACAAGTGTAAACCGGTTTTACACATTCGGAATACTTGGATTAAACTTCACAAGCCTAGCATGTACAGACATGGCCTCAGAACACGGAGGACCGAAAGGTTGAACATGAGTCATATAGTAGATATGGTCAACATGGAGATGTTCACCGTTGGTGATGACCCCATCTCACGTGATGATCGGACATGGGTGGTTGATTTGGATAATGTAACACTTAGGATGTGTTTGGTTAGAGGGAGATACTAGGGTGGTTATGGGTATCCCTATCCAGCTGGCTAGGGATATCCATTTTTCTGTTTGGTTAATGGGTGAGGTTATCCCATATTTTATTTGGTTTGAAGGATGAATATAGCCTCCGAGTTCTTGTCATTTTCCCCTTTTAGCTACTACAAGAATTAAGGATCTGTATGGGAGATAATCAAGGGAAGAACCACAGTACATCACACACACACATCAGTACACCACACGCGCGCGCGCACACATGCAAGAACGGCAAAGGTAGCACACACGCCCGGCCGGCAAGCACGCCGAGCATACAACAAGCGCAGTGATAACCCACAAGTATAGGGGATCGCAACAGTTTTCGAGGGTAGAGTATTCAACCCAAATTTATTGATTCGACACAAGGGGAGCCAAAGAATATTCTCAAGTATTAGCAGCTGAGTTGTCAATTCAACCACACCTGGAAACTTAATATCTGTAGTAAGGTATTTAGTAGCAAAGTAATATGATAGCAGTGGTAACGGTAGCACAAGTAATATTTTTGGTTTTATAGTGATTGTAACAGTAGCAACAGAAAAGTAAATAAGCGAAGAACAATATATGAAAAGCTCATAGGCATTGGATCGGTGATGGAGAATTATGTCGGATGCGATCAATCATGCAACAGTTATAACATAGGGTGACACAAAACTAGCTCCAGTTCATCAATGTAATGTAGGCATGTATTCCGAATATAGTCATACGTGCTTATGGAAATAAACTTGCATGACATCTTTTGTCCTACCCTCCCATGGCAGCAGGGTCATATTGGAAACTAAGGGATATTAAGGCCTCCTTTTAATAGAGTACCGAACCAAAGCATTAACACATAGTGAATACATGAACTCCTCAAACTACGGTCATCACCAGTAATGGTCCGATTATTGTCACTTCGGGGTTAACGGATCATAACACATAATAGGTGACTAGACTTGCAAGATAGGATCAAGAACTCATATATATTCATGAAAACATAATAGGTTCAGATCTGAAATCATGGCACTCGGGCCCTAGTGACAAGCATTAAGCATAGCAAAGTCATAGCAACATCAATCTCAGAACATAGTGGATACTAGGGATCAAACCCTAACAAAACTCACTCGATTACATGATAAATCTCATCCAACCCATCACTGTCCAGCAAGCCTACAATGGAATTACTAACACATGGCGGTGAGCATCACGAAATTGGTGATGGAGGAAGGTTGATGATGACGATGGCGACGGATTCCCCTCTCCGGAGCCCCGAACGGACTCCGGATCAGCCCTCCCGAGAGAGTTTAGGGCTTGGCGGCGGCTCCGTATCGTAAAACGCGATGAATCCTTCTCTCTGATTTTTTCTCCCCGAACACAAATATATGGAGTTGGAGTTGAGGTCGGTGGAGCATCAGGGAGCCCACGAGGCAGGGGGCGCGCCCAGGGGGTAGGCGCACCCCCCACCCTCGTGGACAGGGTGTGGGCCCCCTGACGTGGATTCTTCTTCCAGTATTTTTATATATCCCAAAAATAGTCTCCGTTGGTTTTCAGGTCATTCCGAGAACTTTTATTTCTGCACAAAAATAACACCATGGCAATTCTGCTGAAAACAACGTCAGTCCGGGTTAGTTCCATTCAAATCATGCAAGTTAGAGTCCAAAACAAGGTCAAAAGTGTTTGGAAAAGTAGATACGACGGAGACGTATCAACTCCCCCAAGTTTAAACCTTTGCTTGTCCTCAAGCAATTCAGTTGATAAAGAAAAACTTTTACAAACTCGGTTTGCTCTTGTTGTTGTAAATACTTAAAGCCAGCATTCAGGTTTTCAGCAAAGATTATGAACTAACCATATTCACAATAACACTTAGGTCTCATGTTTACTCATATCAATGGCCTAATCAACTAGCGAGCAATAATAGCAAATCTCAGATGATAACACTTTCTCAAAACAATCATAATATGATATAACAAGATGGTATCTCGCTAGCCCTTTCTGAGACCGCAAAACATAAATGCAGAGCACCTTTAAAGATCAAGGACTGACTAGACATTGTAATTCATGGTAAAAGAGATCCAGTCAAGTTATACTCAATGTAAACTAACAGTAATGGATGCAAATGGCAGCGGTGCTCTCCAACTGGTGCTTTTTAATAAGAGGATGATGACTCAACATAAAAGTAAATGGATAAGCCTTTCGCAGAGGGAAGCAGAGATTTGTAGAGGTGCCAGAGCTCGGTTTTGAAATAGATATGAATAATATTTTGAGCGGTATACTTTCATTGTCAACATAACAACCGAGAGATCTCGATATCTTCCATGCTACACACATTATAGGCAGTTCCCAAGAAGAATGGTAAAGTTTATACTCCCTCACCACCAACAAGCATCAATCCATGGCTTGCCTGAAACAACGGGGGCCTCCAACTAACAACAATCCTGGGGGAGTACTGTTTGCAATTATTTTGATTTGATTTGAGCATGGGACTGGGCATCCCGGTGACCAGCCATTTTCTCGTGAATGAGGAGCGGAGTCCACTCCTCTTGAGAATAACCCGCCTAGCATGGAGGATACAGACAGCCCTAGTTGATACATGAGCTATTCGAGCATACAAAACAGAATGTTTTTTTAAGGTTTAGAGTTTGGCACATACAAATTTACTTGGAATGGCAGGTAGATACCGTATATAGGTAGGTATGGTGGACTCATATGGAACAACTATTGGGGTTTATGGAGTTGGATGCGCAAGCAGTATTCCCGCTTAGTACAAGTGAAGTCTAAAAGAAGACTGGGAAGCGACCAGCTAGAGAGCGACAACAGTCATGAACATGCATTAAAATTAATCAACACCGAATGCAAGCATGAGTAGGATATAATGCACCATGAACATAAATATCATGGAGGCTATGTTGATTTTGTTTCAACTACATGCATGAATATGTGCCAAGTCAAGCCACTCGAATCGTTCAAAGGAGGATACCACCCCATCATACCACATCACAACCATTTTAATAGCATGTTGGCACACAAGGTAAACCATTATAAACTCTTAGCTAATTAAGCATGCAATAAGCAACTATAATCTCTAATTGTCACTGCAAACATGTTTCTTTCATAATAGGATGAATCAGGAATGATGAACTAATCATATTTACAAAAACAAGAGCGGTCGAGTTCATACCATCTTTTCTCATCTCAACCAGTTCATCATATATCATCACTATTGCCTTTCACTTGCAGGACTGAATAGTGTGGATAATAATAATAGTGCACGTGCATTGGACTAAGCTGGAATCTGCAAGCATTCAATTCAAGAGAGAAGACAAGGTAATATGGGATCTTTGTTAGATCAACAATAATGCATATAAGAGCCACTGAACATTTTCATTGTGGTCTTCTCTTCTCGACCCCCAAAGGAAAGAAATAAAACAAAACTATTTACACAGGAAAGCTCCCAACAAGCAAAAGAAGAACGAGAAATCTTTTTGGGTTTTCTTTTTAATTACTACTACTACAGGCATGAAAAGTAAACTAGCTAAAAGCTACAACTAATTTTTTGTTTTTTCTTAAGGTTTTTCAAACACACAAGAAGAAAGCTTAAAAAGAAAATAAACTAGCATGGATGATACAATGAAAAAGTATGAACACCGACAACTGGCGTGAGTGTGTGAACATGAATGTAATGTCGGTGAGAAATACGTACTCCCCCAAGCTTAGGGTTTTGGCCTAAGCTGGTCTATGCCCATGGATGGCCTGGTGGGTATCCGAAGTTGAAGCTGGGGTCGTACTGAGATGCATCAGCTACTGCCTGAAGAGCTGCAGCTTGGAGGCGAGCTGCCTTCGTCCTCCTCTAGTACTCGTCTGCCTCCTCCCTGGTTATAACATATCTCCCTTTTTCCTGAAAGTCAAAGAACGCAGGAGCAGGGAGAGCGACATGATAGGTGCGTCGTCTGTCAAAGATTAGTCGGTACTGGAGGGACTGATTGTTCCTCTCAACAAACTGATGACGAACCATAGCATCATAACCTAAATAAGCAGGAGGCAACTCAACATCATATCCACGAATGGGTATCTCAAGAAAATCAGCTAAACAGGTTGCATAAATTCCACCGAAGAAATCTCCATTAATTTTGTTATTATGCAACCTACGTGCAACAATGGCCCCCAAGTTATATTGTCTATCTCCTAATACAGCACTCTTAAGAACACTAAGATCTGGCACACACATGTGACATACCTCATCCTTACCATTTATGCATCTACCTATAAAGAGAGCAAAATAATGTATAGCAGGAAAATGAATGCTCCCTATGGTAGCTTGTGTGATTTCCCTAGATTCCCCCATAGTGATACTAGCAAGAAAATCTTTATATTCAGGTTTATGAGGTTCACTAACATTACCCCACTGTGGGAGTTTACAGGAAGTATTAAAATCTTCTAAGTCCATGGTATAAGATTTATCATAAAGATCAAACAGGACAGTTTGAGAATTGCGTGATGATGTAAATTCAAACCTTCTCACAAAGGAATCAGTGAGGTAGTAGTACTGACGGCACTTATTTGCCTCGAAGCTCTCAAGATAAGCGTTACGCACATATGCGTCAAATTCCTCCTTGATTCATGCTCAAACCATGAAGTCCTCTGACGGCTATTCACAAGGCCGCACTTGAGCATCCCTTGGTAGTTCATTGTCCGGCTCGCGTATTGCGGGCCTGGGTCCTTGCTTCCTTGAGGAACTACCTTGGTACATTTTCCTAAACATATTTCTTCCTCTGAAAAAATATTCTAAATTTTTTTAGTAACTTAAAATAAAAGTGAACCAAACTCAACAAGATTGATAGCAACTACTCCTACAAGTGCCTAGAGGCAATATCATGCATTAAAACTACTTTTGACCACATAAATTTGGCATGCAAGCTTAAGAATAGGGTCACCTAAGTAGCAAAAAATTGCAATAAATAAAGCACTAGAAAAAAAACTAATTGGACTATTGGAGAAGTCACATACCAAAGAACAATCCCCCAAAGCAGTTTTGTGAATGGAGCTTTGAGCAAGGAGATCGAAAATGGGCGCAAGAACTCAGGTTTGAGTTGGCTAGTGATTTTTTTGGGAGGAAGGAGTGTGTGGTGGCTGGAATAAGTGGAGGGGGCCACCAAGGGCCCACGAGGCAGGGGCGCGCCCAGGGGGGTGGGCGCGCCCTGGACCCTCGTGGCCAGGTGCTGGCTTCCCCTGATGTGTTCTCAGTGCCAGATATTCTCAAATATTCTAGAAAAAAAAATCATATTTAATTTTCGGGGCATTTGGAGAACTTTTATTTTCGGGGCATTTTTTATTGCATGGATAATTCAAAAAAATAGACAGAAAATACTATTTTTGCTTTATTTGACATAAATAACAGAAAGTAAAAAGAGGTTACAGAGAGTTGTGCTTTCTAACTTCATCCATATCATGCTCGTCAAAAGGAATCCACTAACAAGGTTGATCAGGTCTTGTTAACAAACTCATTTCGAATAACATGAAACCAGAGAAATTTAGAATAACACTAGGTTACCTCTACTGGGATATGCACATCCCCAACAATAAGAATATCATATTTCTTTTGAAAGTAGGAAGAGGAAATTCAAAATCTCCAATAGTGATTGTTGAAATTTTTCCAATAGAATTTATACTGCGGACTTGAGGTTGTTTCCTCGGAAAGTGTACCGTATACTCATTACCATTAACATGAAAAGTCACATTGCCTTTGTTGCAATCAATAAAATCCACTGCAGTATTCAAAAAGGGTTTTCCAAGAATAATAGACATACTATCGTCCTCAGGAATATCAAGAATAAATAAGTCCGTTAGAAGAGTAACATTTGCAACCACAACAGGCACATCCTCACAAATACCGACAGGTATAGCAGTTGATTTGTCAGCCATTTGCAAAGATATTTCAGTAGGTGTCAACTTATTCCAATCAACTCTACGATATAAAGAGAGAGGCATAACACTAACACCGGCTCCAAGATCACATAAAGCAGTTTTAACATAGTTTCTTTTAATGAAGCATGGTATAGTTGGTACTCCTGGATCTCCAAGTTTCTTTGGTATTCCACCCTTAAAAGTATAATTAGCAAGCATGGTGGAAATTTCAGCTTCCGGTATCTTTCTTTTATTAGTAACAATGTCTTTCATGTACTTAGCATAAGGATTCATTTTAAGCATATCAGTCAAAAGCACACGCAAAAAGATAGGTCTAATCATTTCAGCAAAGCACTCAAAATCCTCATCATCCTTTTTCTTGGATGGTTTAGGAGGAAAAGGCATGGGTTTCTGAACCCATGGTTCTCTTTCTTTACCGTGCTTCCTAGCAACAAAGTCTCTCTTATCATGACGTTGATTCTTTGATTGTGGGTTATCAAGATCAACAGCAGGTTCAATCTCTACATCATTATCATTGCTAGGTTGAGCATCAACATGAACATCATCATTAACATTATCACTAGGTTCATGTTCATTACCAGATTGTGTTTCATCATCAGAAATAGAAATATCATTAGGATTCTTAGGTGTGTCAACAACAGGTTCACTAGAAGCATGCAGAGTCCTATCATTTTTCTTTTTCTTCCTCTTAGAAGGACTAGGTGCATCTATATTAGTTCTCTTAGAATCTTGCTCAATTCTCTTAGGGTGGCCCTCATGATACAAAGGTTCCTGGGTCATTTTACCACCTCTAGTCATAACTCTAACAACATTATCATTTTTCTTATTGTTTAATTCATTGAGCAAATCATTCTGAGCTTTAAGTACTTGTTCTACCTGAGTGGTAACCATAGAAGCATGTTTACTAATAAGTTTAAGTTCACCTTTAACACTAGCCATATAATCACTCAAGTGTTCAAGCATATCAGCATTGCATTTCAATTGTCTACCAACATAAGCATTGAAGTTTTCTTGCTTAACCATAAAGTCATCAAACTCATCCAAGCATTGGCTAGCAAACTTAGTAAATGGAATTTCACATTTATCAAATCTATAGAGAGAATTTACCTTTACTACCTGTGTCGGGTTATCAAGACCATGTATTTCTTCAATAGGTGGTAAATTCTTAACATCTTCAGCTTTAATACCTGTTTCTTTCATAGATTTCTTTGCCTCTTGCATATCTTCAGGACTGAGAAATAGAATACCCCTTTTCTTCGGAGTTGGCTTAGGAGTTGGTTCAGGAAGTGTCTACTTATTTTCATTAGTCAACATATTATTCAATAGCAATTCAGCTTGATCAACAGTTCTTTCCCTGAAAACACAACCAGCACAACTATCTAGGTAGTCTCTGGAAGCATCAGTTAGTCCATTATAAACGATATCAAGTATTTCATTTTTCTTGAGAGGATGATCAGGCAAAGCATTAAGTAATCGGAGAAGCCTCCCCAAGCTTGTGGGAGACTCTCTTCTTCAATTTGCACAAAATTATATATTCCCCTTAAAGCAGCTTGTTTTTTATGAGCGGGGAAATATTTAGCAGAGAAGTAATAAATCATATCCTGGGGACTACGCACACAACAAGGATCAAGAGAATTAAACCATGTTTTGGCATCACCCTTTAATGAGAACGGAAATAACTTAAGGATATAATAGTAGCGAGTTTTCTCATCATTAGTGAATAGGGTGGCTATATCATTCAATTTAGTAAGATGTGCCACAACGGTTTCAGATTCATAGCCATATAAAGGATCAGATTCAACCAAAGTAATTATCTCAGGATCGACAGAGAAATCATAATCCTTATCAGTAATAAAGATAGGTGAAGTAGCAAAAGCAGGGTCATATTTCATTCTAGCATTCAAAGACTTTTCTTTAAGCTTAGCTCATAATTTCTTAAGATCAGATCTGTCATTGCAAGCAAGAAAGTCTCTAGCAGTTTCTTCATCCATAACATAACCCTCAGGCACAACAGGCAATTCATATCTAGGGGGAGAATCTTCATCATCGCTTTCATCAATATTATCAGTTTCAATAATTTCATTCTCTCAAGCCCTAGCAAGTTGTTCATCAAGAAATTCACCTAGTGGCACAGTAGTATCAAGCATACAAGTAGTTTCATCATAAATATCACGCATAGAAGAAGTGGCATCATCAATAACATGCGACCTATCAGAATCAATAGCATGTGTAGGTGTCTCAAATTTACTCAAAACATAAGATGAATCAAGTGCAGAGCTAAATGGCAGTTCCTTACCTCCCCTCATAGTTGAGGGAAAAATCTTGGTTCTTCAATCTTTCAAGTTCTTCATAGTGATAAGCAGATATAAATCCCAAGTGACTCAGAGAATAGAGCTATGCTCCCCAGCAACGGTGCCAGAAAATAGTCTTGATAACCCACAAGTATAGGGGATCGCAACCGTTTTCGAGGGTTGAGTATTCAACCCAAATTTATTGATTCGACACAAGGGGAGCCAAAGAATATTCTCAAGTATTAGCAGCTGAGTTGTCAATTCAATCACACCTGGAAACTTAATATCTGCAGTAAGGTATTTAGTAGCAAAGTATTATGATAGCAGTGGTAACGGTAGCACAAGTAATATTTTTGGTTTTATAGTGATTGTAACAGTAGCAACAGAAAAGTAAATAAGCAAAGAAAAATATATGAAAAGCTCATAGGCATTGGATCGGTGATGAGGAATTATGTCGGATACGATCAATCATGCAACAGTTATAACATAGGGTGACACAGAACTAGCTCCAGTTCATCAATGTAATGTAGGCATGTATTCTGAATATAGTCATACGTGCTTATGGAAAAGAACTTGCATGCCATCTTTTGTCCTACTCTCCCGTGGCAGCGGGGTCCTATTGGAAACTAAGGGATATTAAGGCCTCCTTTTAATAAAGTACCAGACCAAAGCATTAACACATAGTGAATACATGAACTCCTCAAACTACGGTCATCACCGATAATGGTCCCGGTTATTGTCACTTCAGGGTTAACGGATCATAACACATAATAGGTGACTATAGACTTGCAAGATAGGATCAAAAACTCATATATATATATATATATATATATATATATTCATGAAAACATAATAGGTTCAGATCTGAAATCATGGCACTCGGGCCCTAGTGACAAGAATTAAGCATAGCAAAGTCATAGCAACATCAATCTCAGAACATAGTGGATACTAGGGATCAAACCCTAACAAAACTAACTCGATTACATGATAAGTCTCATCCAACCCATCACCGTCCAGAAAGCCTACGATGGAATTACTCACACACGGCAGTGAGCATCATGAAATTGGTGATGGAGGAAGGTTGATGATGACGATGGCAACGGATTCCCCTCTCCGGAGCCCCGAACGGACTCCAGATCAGCCCTCCCAAGAGAGTTTAGGGCTTGGCGGCGGCTCCGTATCGTAAAACGCGATGAATATTTCTCCCTAATTGTTTTCTCCCCGAACACGAATATATGGAGTTGGAGTTGAGGTCGGTGGAGCGTCACGATAGGGTGTGGGCCCCCCTGACGTGGATTCTTCTTCCAGTATTTTTTATATATTCCAAAAATAATCTCCGTTGATTTTTAGGTCATTCTGAGAACTTTTATTTCTGCACAAAAATAACACCATGTCAATTCTGCTGAAAACAGCGTCAGTCCGGGTTAGTTCCATTCAAATCATGCAAGTTAGAGTCCAAAACAAGGGGAAAAGTGTTTGGAAAAGTAGATACGACAGAGACATATCACGCAGCATGCATGCTGGAAGCACGCCCAGCGCAGCTCACACGCCCGGCCGGCACACCCGGCCAGCGCACATCCCACAAGCCCGGCCATCACACCCACCCAGCGCACATCCCACATGCCCGG
Organism: Triticum urartu; assembly: GCF_056163025.1. Lineage (NCBI taxonomy): Eukaryota > Viridiplantae > Streptophyta > Magnoliopsida > Poales > Poaceae > Triticum > Triticum urartu. The sequence goes on along the minus strand of NC_141874.1, from coordinate 364,024,806 downwards.
CCAGCGTGCGGTGGGCGCAACACACCCAGCCTGAGAGATCCACTTCCATCTATAGGAAGAAATGGCAGACGAAGGTGAGAGGGCACAAAAATTAGAAGATACGGAAGAGGAGACCCATTCCACCGCGCAATCACCTATGTAGCCGTGCTTCGATTTCTACCGCTGCCGCTGCCATAGAAATGAACAAAGATGAAGGGGGAGGGGATAGGGTTGGGGGAGAGGTGAACGAAAAAAGGGGTCACAAAATATGGTTCGTAGTTGCCTTCACATCTGGCGTGCGGGATACCCAGGTCCGTGAGATTTTCGCGGACAGACGGAGCCTCTTTTTGAAGGAATATTCCCAGCATCTTGCTAGCCTTATCCCTGCTCCCCATGAACCAAACGACGGGTATCCAGGAAAAAAATGGCTATCCCTGTCCCAGGGTGGGATAGCCCAACAACCAAACGCACCCTTAGACAACTTGAGGGTTGTTGATTTAAGTGGGAGTTCATTAGTAATATGATTAACTGAACCAATTATCATGAATAGTCTAATTGTCTTCACAAATTATGTTGTAGATCAATGGCTCGCGTTGTAGCTCCCTTGATTTTTAATGTGTTCCTAGAGAAATAAAAGTTGAAAGATAATGGAAGCAAGTAAGCGGACTGGGTCCATAATTTGAGAATTATCCTCGCTGCTGCACAGAAGGCTTGTGTCCTTAATGCACCGCTAGGTGAACCACCCGCTCCCAAAATTTTGGACGCTATGAACGTCTAGCAGACTAGAAGTGATGACTACATGATAGTTCAGCGCGCCATGCTTTACGGCTTAGAACTGGGGCTCCAAAGACGTTTTGAGCACCACAGAGCATATGAGATGTTCCATGAGCTGAAATTGGTAGTTCAGGCTCATGCCTGGGTTGAGAGGTATGAAACCTCCGACAAGTTCTTTAGCTGCAATATGGAGGAGAACAACTCCGTTAGCTAGCACGTACTCAAGATGTCTGGGTACTACAACCGCTTAAATCAATTGGCAGTAAATCTTCCAGATAGAGTTCTCCAATCACTGTCACCAAGCTACAAGGGCTTCATGATGAACTATAATGTGCAAGGGATGAAGAAAACGATCCTTTGAGCTCTTCGCGATGCTTAAGGCCGCAGAGGTAGAAATCAAGAAAGAGCATCAAGTGTTGATGGTCAATAAGACCACTAGTTTCAAGGAAGGCAAGGGAAAGAAATGGAACTTCAAGAAGAATGGTAAGGCAGTTGCTGCTCTCATGAAGAAACCCAAGGTTGGACCCAAACCTGAGACTAAGTGCTTCTATTGCAAGGGGAATGGTCACTGGAAGCGGAACAGACCCAAGTACTTGGAAGATAAGAAGGCTGGCAACGTCAACAAAGGTATATTTTATATATATGTTAATGATGTGTACCTTACTAGTGCTCGTAGTAGCACCTGGGGATTTGATACTGGTTCGGTTGCTCTTATTTGCAACTCGAAATAGAAGCTACAGAGTAAATGGAGACTAGCTGAGGATGAGGTACAATGCGTGTTGGAAGTGTCTCCAAGGTTGATGTGATCGCCATCGGCATGCTCCCTCTATCTTCGGGATTAGTTTTAAACCTAAATAAATGTTATTTGGTGCCTGTGTTAAGCATGAACAATATATCAAGATCTTGTTTATTGCAAGAAGATTACTCATTTAAGTCTGAGAATAATGATTGTTCTATTTATATAGATAATATCTTTTATGATCATGTGCCCTTTGTGAATGGTTTATTCTTATTGAATCTCGATCATAGTAATACACATATTCATAATATTGATGCCAAAAGATACAAAGTTAATGATCATAGTTCCACATATTTGTGGCACTGCTGCTTAGGTCATACTGGTGAAAAGCGAATGGAGAAACTCCATGTTGATGGACTTTTGGAATCACTCGATTATGAATCATTTGAGACATGTGAACCATGCCTCGTGGGCAAGACGACTAAAACCCCGTTTTCTGGAACAATGGAGTGGGCAAGTGACTTGTTGCAAATAATACATACTGATGTATGTGGTTTGATGAGTGTTGAAGCACGCGGTGGATATTGTTATTATCTTACCTTCAAAGATGATTTGAGTAGATACAGGTATATTTACTTGATGAAAACATGTCTAAATTTTTGAGAAGTTCAAGCAATTTCAGAATGAAGTTAAAGATCACTGTGACAAGAAGATAAAATGTCTACGATATGATCGTGGAGATGAATATGTAAGTTACATGTTTGGTATGTATTTAAGACAATGCGAAATTGTTTCACAACTCACGCCACCTGGAACACCATAGTGTAATGGTGCGTCTGAACGTCATAGTTGTACTCTATTGGATATGGTGCTTTCTGTGATGTCTCTTACCGTTTTTCCACTATAGTTTTGGGTCTACGCATTAGAGACAATAACATTCACTTTAAATAGGGCACCATCTAAATCCATTGAGACAACGCCGTATGAACTATGGTTTGGCAAGAAACCTATGTTGTTGCTTCTTATAGTTTGGGGATGCGACACTTACGCCTGATAAGCTCGAACCTAAAGCACAGAAGTGTGTCTTCATAGAATACCTTCCTTCTATCACAGATCCAAAGGCAAGTCTTTGTTATCAAGAACAGATTCTTTCCAAAGAAGGAGTTTTCTCTCGAAAGAAGTGAGTCGTAGAAAGGTAGAACTTGATGAGGTTATCGAACCTTTACTTGAATTGGAAGGTAGCATATCACAAAAAGTAGTTCCCGTAATGCCTACACCAACCGAAGAGGAAACTAATGATGATGATCATAAAATTTCAGATCAAGTTACTACTGAACTTCGTAGGTCGACCAGGACACGTTTCGCACCAGAGTGGTATGGTAATCCTGTCATGGAAGCCATGTTGTTGGATAACAGCGAACCTAAGAACTATGAAGAAGCAATGACGAGCCCGGATTCCAACAAATGGCTAGAGGCCATGAAATCCGAGATAGGATCCATGTATGAGAACCAAGTATGGACTTTGGTAGACTTACCTGGTGATCATAAGGCCATTGAGAACAAATGGATCTTTAAGAAGAAGACAAATGTTGATGGTAATGTCACTGTCTATAAAGCTCGACTTGTTGCAAAGGTTTTTCGACAAGTTCAAGGAGTTGACTACGATGAGACTTTCTCACCCGTAGTGATGCTTAAGTCTATTAGAATTATGTTAGCAATTATTACATTTTTTGATTATGAAATCTAGCAGATGGATGTAAAACCGCTTTCCTTAAGGAAGAGTTGTATATTATGCAACCCAAAGGTTTTGTGGATCTTAAGGGTGCTCAAAAGGTATGCAAGCTCCAACGATCCATCTATGGACTGGTGCAAGCATCCTGGAGTTGGAATATACTATTTGATGAGGTGATCAAAGTTTTTGGTTTTATACAAACTTACAGAAACTTGTATTTACAACAAAGTGAATGGGAGCTCTATAACATTTCTGATAGTATATGTGGATGACATATTGTTGATTGGAAATGGTGTAGAATTTCTGGAAAGCATAAAGGTTGCTTGAAAGGAGTTTTTCAAAGGTAGACACTGATCTAGATGACTCAGAGTCTTGAACCGCATACATATAGTGGAGCAGTCATTTGGAATAGCTCCGAGTGGAGCGTGGTAGCAGCATCTATAGCATGACATAGATATTTGCAAAGTACACATGGATCTGAATGTTGCACACCCGTTGCCTAAAACCTCTCTCACAAGCAAAACATGATCAAACCCCAAAACTCATTAGGTGTTAATCACATGGCGATGTGAACTAGATTATTGACTCTAGTGCAAGTGGGAGACTATTGGAAATATTCCCTAGAGGCAATAATAAATTGGTTATTATCATATTTCCCGTTCATGATAAATGTTTATTATTCATGCTAGAATTGTATTGACCAGAAACTTAAATACATGTGTGAATACATAAACTACACCATGTCCCTAGTAAGCCTCTACTAGACTAGCTCGTTGATCAAAGATGGTTAAGGTTTCCCAACCATAGACATGAGTTGTCATTTGATAACGGGATCACATCATTAGGAGAATGATGTGATGGACCAACCCAACCGTAAGCTTAGCAATAGGTCGTATCACTTAGTTATTTGCTACAACTTTCTTCATGTCAAGTATCTATTCCTAAGACCATGAGATCATGCAAGTCCCGGATACTGGAGGAATACCTTGTGTGCTATCAAACTTCACTTCGTAACTGGGTGATCATAAAGATGCTCTATAGGTATCTCCGAAGGTGTTTGTTGGGTTCACATGGATCGAGACTGAGATTTGTCACTCCGTTTAACGGAGAGATATCCCTGGGCCCTCTTGGTAATACAACATCATAAAGAGCTTGCAAGCAATGTGGCTAATGAGTTAGTCATGGGATCTTGTATTACAGAACGAGTAAAGAGACTTGCCGGCAACGAGATTGAACTAGGTATGGAGATACCGACGATCGAATCTCGGGCAAGTAACATATCACCGGACAAAGGGAATTGTATACATGATTAATTGAATCATTGACATCGTGGTTCAAGCGATAAAAAATCTTCGTGGAATATGTGGGAACTAATATGGGCATCTAGGTCCTGCTATTGGTTATTGACCGGAGAGGAGTCTAGATCATGTCTACATGATTCTTGAACCCGTAGGGTCGCACGCTTAACGTTCAGTAGCGCTAGGGTAGTATTGAGATATAAATAGTGTAAAGTCCGAAGGTTGTTCAAAGTCCAGGATGGGACCTGTGACGTCACTAGGAGCTCCGAAATAGTTCGGAGGTAAAGATTCATATATGGAAAGTCGTTATCGGGGTTTCGGAAAAAGTTTGTTTTTTTGGCTATTGTACCGGGAAGCTTCTAGAAGGTTCCGATGGATTCCGGAGGGGTCCAAAAGTCTATAAAGGGTTCCACCATGTCCCATACGGTAGAATGGGCTGTAGGGGGCGCCCTGGCCTTATTGGGTCAGGCGCACCAACCCCTACAAGGCCCATGCGCCCGGGGAAGGGAAACCCTAAGGGGGGCCTCCACTTGGCTTGGAGGGCACCCCTCCCCCCCGGGCGTCGCCCCCTGCCATGGGAGGGGGGCTAGTGCTGGCACGACCCTCCCTCACCCCTATATATAGTGGGGAGGCACAGCGGGCAGCGAACCCTTCCGGGCTTGCCCCGTCTCCTTTATGTTACTCATCCCCCATGTTCCGTCAGCGCTTGGTGAAGCCCTGCCGGAATTTCGTTGCCGCCACCACCTCCACCACCACACCGTCGTGTTGGTTCAGATCTCATCTACCTCCTCTTGCTCATTTGCTGGATTAAGGAAAGGACGTTGACAAGCCATACGTGTGCCAAACTCGGAGGTGCTGTTCGTTCGGCATTAGATCGGATTGGATCGTGATTGGATCGTCAAGAGTACGACTACATCAACCACGTTATGACGCTAACACTTTCGGTCTACAAGGGTATGTAGACACACTTGCCTCTCGTTGTTATACATATCCTAGATTATATCTTGGGTGTTCCGTAGATTTTTTTTTCAATTTTCATGCAATGTTCCCCATCACCCGAAGCCACAACACCCCACCGAGCAAAGCCGAATTATTCGGACCAAAACCCGGATCATCTGGACCCGCGACAGCTGCTACGACACAGCCGGACGATCCAGACGACGCCCAGATCATCCATACCTCCGACGCTGGATCATCTGAACCACCTCCCGGATCATCCGGACCACCTCCCATATTATCCGGACTGTGCCTGCATGCATGACTTGGGCCGAGGCCCATGTACCTTTATCTACCCCTGGACTATATATACTCCTCCTCCACCTACATTTTAGGATTAGCATTGTGATAGCTCAAGATAGAGATAGAGATTTTCTCATCCACTTACCCATACTCCCGTGGAGATCAAGGCCTCCATGTGAGAAGATCCCCCAAGTGGATTCAAGACCCCTTCATGGGAAGATCCTCCTAGGATTCAAGACCTCTCTCTTCCATGGATTGGGATGAACTAGCTACCTTATGTATCCTCTTGTGTTGACTTTAGATCTTTGTATCTCCTCTTGTGTATGTGGATTTATCACATGTATGATTTGGATCTTGTTGATTGAGTGATTTCCCTCTCGTGTTCTTTGTGTTCTTCCCGGGATCCCCTCCAATTCATGAAAGATTGGCCCTAGGAGTTCCACTCCACATCAGGATCACTTTCCGTCTCCTGGACGAAGATTTCAACATCACCTTTCAGGAGTGGTGTAATTACTTTGGCTTCATCAAGAGATGCAGCCTCATGTAAACTATTGTGAATATCAGGTAAAGTACATATGTTTCTCTAGAGACTAGCAAGACATTCATTGCCAACCAAGGATGTACGGGATCATAGGAAAATGTCCACCATCAGTACTTGCGCTCTTTGTGGCGCGGTTGACTCCTGGAGACACTCATTGCTCGAGTGCACATGGCAAGGTGCGTGCTGATACTTGTTGATGGGGAGTTGGTGGAGCATTTATGCGAGACAACTGAACCTAAGTGCCAAGCAGTGGTTATTCGCGATGATTGATTCATTATCACATGAGGCATTTATTAAGCCGTCAGTCACCTTATGGTGGGCACGGAGGAAAGTCATACACGAAGTGGTCTTTTAAAGCTCTCCGGCCACTCATGAGTTCATTAAAAGATTTATATCAGAATTGGAGATGAAAATAGAGAAGGAGACAAGGGCGCCAACTGAGATCAGAAGAACAATGGCGAGGCCTAGAGCACCACCCCGGGGTTATGCGAAAATCCATGTCGATGCGAGCGTGGCAAAGTTCGAGTTGAGAGGAGCAGCATCCGCAGTGTGCCGAGATGATGTTGGGCGATATTTGGCTAGCTCCTCTCTGGTTGTCCGGGGAATCATTGATGTAGCTACACTCGAGGCAATGGCATGCAGAAAAGTTTTGGCTCTTGCAGAAGACTTGATGATTCAAAAAATTATAATTGCCTCTGACTCAAAGCAGGTGGTGAAACGACACTAAAAGAGGGACTAGCGACAGTTATGGTTGTATCATTGACGAGATTAAGCAGCGAGCTAGTTTAGTTAATTGTAAGTTTACTTTTGAAGGTCGGACATCAAACACTGGTACAAATAGGTTAGCTAAGTTTTCAAACACTCTTGATAAGAGGCGACATCTATGGTCCATCCATTCCCATGATTCTTTTTATACCACTTCATGTGAACTATGATTAATAAAGCTTAGCTATAGCAAAATAAATTATAAATGTGACTAATATTTTGGAATTTACAAATTCTTCAGGTGTTCAACACACTAGGAACGGAGTACTAGTGATCTTCTCTGCCATAAGGGCATCTCCAGCCGTTGGCCTCCCAGGGGGCGTCTAAAAGCGCTGCCTGGGAGTGAGCCGGCGCAAAAAATGGCCCTGGGGGCGAGTCGGTCCCCAGCCGTCGGCCCCCAGGCCGTCCCCAGGCGCGTATTAAAAAAACCGTTCGGCGAATTTATGATAAAAACTAGTTAAATTTCGGTCAAACATGGCAAATTTCGACGAAATTCGCGCATTTTTATTACATTAACCTAATCTAAAAAAGAAGGGGGCTAAAGTCGTCGCCGCCGTCGTCGTCGGCCTTCTCCTCCTTGACGCGGGCGCCCCTGCTGGACCCCTGCCCGGCGTCGCCATGGCGGACTGGTGGCGGCGCATCGTCGTCGTCGTCGTCGCCGTCGCAGATGACGACAACTCCGCCTTCGTCGCGGCCGCGTCGACGCTCCGCGAAGCGAAGCAGGGCGGCGCGCTGGCGCTCCTTCGCCTTCTCCAGGCGCTCCTTCTCCATAGCTATGGAGTCCCTGCGCGCCCATTTCAGGGCCACGTCGTCGTCGTCGAGCTCCGTCGTCACCGGCGCGGCCGGCTCCTTCTTCACCGGCGCGAGCCTCGGCTCCGTCTTTGGCTTGACGAAGCGCGGAGGAGGAGCCGACGAGCAGGCGCGCCGGCCGCCCTCGTTGATGACGATGCCGGCGCTGCGAGTGCGCCGGCCGAGCGGCGTCTCCGTCGCGGGCTCGGCCTTGACGCCGAGCAGGGCCGGAGTGCCGGAGGAGTGCGATGAAGATCGGGAGGAGGAAGAAGAGGAGGACCCGAACCTCCTTGGCGCCCATGGCCCGGCGCATCGGTGCTGCGCCGGGGCGGCCGCCCTCGCCGGGTACGCCAACGGCGGGTCGTTGCCGCCCTCGAGTGTGCGGCCGGGGACGCCCCACCACAGGTGGCGCCCCTCGCTGTTCTGCCGGCCGCCAACCACCGGCGCGCCGTTGATGGACGCCAAGCGCTGCTGCTGGCGGCGCTCGAAATACGCCGCCCAAGCCACGTGGTTGTCGGCGGCGTACTGGGGGAGGGAGAGTTGGGCGTCGGTGAGGGAGGCGCGCATGACCTCGACTTCCTCGATGAAGTACTGCGGCTTCGTCACGGCGTCGGGCAACGGGAGAATGGGCACTCCCCCGGCGCTGAGCCTCCACCCCGTCGGACCGGCGCGCATGTCCGGCGGCGCCGGGATGTTCGCCTGGAACAGGAGCCAGGACTCCTGTTCGCGGAGCGAATAGCGGCCGAAGCCGTTGGCCGCCGCCTCGTCTCCGGGGTAGCGTTCCGCCATGGTGACGGGCTCGGGAGAGGTAGAGAGATAGAGGGAGGGGCTGGGCGGCGGCGCTCGGGAGAGGTAGGGAGAGGGAGGAGCTGGGCAGCGGCGAGGGGCGAGGCTGGTGTGGGCACAGGCGAGTGCAGGCCACCGGCTATATAGCCGCGCCGCACCCGTGTGTACGCGTGCGAGGGAGGGGAGGCGTCGGCGCGCCGTCCCGTGACGCGCCGCCCGTGAGGAATCAATGACAAGGCTGACCGGCGGCAGCCTTGGCATTGATTCCCTGCGGGGACCGAGGCCGTTGGGGGAAAACGAGGCGCCGTGTCGCTGACGCGGCGGGCCCCCGGCTGTTTCGCTCCAAAACAGTTCGCCCCGGCGCCCCTGGGCGCCCCCCAGCGCGCTGGGTTCGGCCTGGGTCCGCCGACGCTGTTTTCGGTCCAGGCCGGCGAAAATCGGACTCCTGAAAACGTGACTGAGCCTTTTTTTTAGCGCCGGCATGAAAAAATCACCTGGAGAGGCCTTCCTTGAGGCGCGGCTGGAGATGCCCAAAACCCAAAACCCCACCGGACGGAAGCGCCCCCTCTCACCCAACCCCTCGAGGCCTCGACTCCTCTTCACGGTTGGGGTTTAACTCCTCCACTAATTCGTGACCCGTCCTTTCCCCTCCGATTCCATTCCCACCCCTCGGCCGCAAATTCATTCTTTTCCGCTCTCATCCATCGATCGATTCTGGCTGTGGAGGATTTGGAGGATTTGGGCGCGGCTGCCTGTGGCGGTGGTGAGGCGGCGGGGGTCGATCGAAGCCGAGACGAGTCGCAATGCCGACGGCGACGGCGACGGCGACGCCCAAGGCGGTGATCCACCAGCGGTACGGCGCCAAGGCCGTCTACAGGGTGGATGAGGTGCAGGAGGCCGTTGACGGCGTCTGCCCCGGCCTCGCGCTGCCGCAGAGCACCAGGTGCGTCTACCGCTGCCAGCTCGACATCCCTGGGGTGCTCAGCGTCTCCACCCCGGGGACCTTCGTCAGGAAGAAGGACGCCGAGCAGGCCGCCGCGCAGATCGCCATCGAAAAGGTAAACCGGTTAGGGCTGGTGGCGGCGTGGGATTCTGCTTCCTCCCTATGCATGTAGGTTGCCAAGTTTTCTATCGCTGGGGCTTTAGGGTGTGTTTGTAACATTATTAAGCTGTGATTCTATACTGTATAAATATAAACAGTCTGTACTGTATGATCCGGGCACTGCGTCTCTCCCTCCTGCAGCTTACCTGAAAAGGGGGACAAGGACTAGTTGCAATTCTCTAGATTCAGTTGTTTCTTTCTGGCATGCAGTGCCCCATTATGTTTAGGCAGCAATGTTATCTTGTATCTTAGATACGAACATTTGGCTTCTGAGGTCAGTAACCCAGTTTGGAGAATCCATCCTTGGTGAATGAGTTGTGTACTGTAGCCCATCTTTCGTCGCCCTTTCTACTGACAATTCTCATAAACAATGATCAGGAACTTCAGTAAGAAGGTGTGCAATTACCTAGTTCCTTTGTGCGATAGGTTAGGTAGCTAGCTATTTGGCATGTATAACATAGTTCCATGATGTACAATGTTCTTCATACTATGGACAAGTTCTGATAACCATTTGTTTTTTCTATTGTAGCTTGGTATTCAGCCCACATCAAATATCCCTAATACACCCGAAGAAGCTTGGGAGGAACTTATTAGTCGGATATCTTACTTTTTTACAGATGAGGTCTGTATTTTTGCCTGATCTTGGTATTGTATCTTCAAATTTAAGATTTAAGTTATGTACAAATGTAAGTTCATAGGAAGAAAAGTACTCCCTCCGTAAAGAAATATAAGAGCGTTTAGATCACTAATATAAGAGCGTTTAGATCACTAAAGTAGTGATCTAAACGCTCTTATATTTCTTTACGGAGGGAGTAGATTGGCATTTTCATGGTGTTGCCCATTTCAGGGGAACTCTATGTTCTCCTCTCCTGGCACTGGGATCCTTGCATTTGATGGCTAGCTTGTTTTTGTAGTGCATAATTAATAACTATTGTTAATATTTTTATAAGAGTTTGATAATGAGGATCTTTATTGAAGCGATATATCTTGTTTATGGTTATCTGCCGTAAACGACAGACTGATAGAACATACTGCCAATTTTTTCTTTGGGCACTTTTGTGTTCATGTTTTTACACTCTCTGACAATTCTCTATCATGTCCGAGCACATGTTTCTATATGGTTTATCTAAATATAGGTCTTGAAGTCTCAATCATTTTCCCTATGAATTATCGATGTTAATTGAAGCACACATTTATTTGTCTACGATATCCTTCTGAGTTCTGATTATTCAATACCTATCCTAACAAGGCTATACTTCTATGCTTCATTTCAGAACTTCCCCACATCATCTCATCCTCTTGTTGGGCACTTGAGTGTGACACTCAGAAGAACTGGGGATTTCCTTGGAAAGATACCTATTTCAGCTATTGTTGCTTGTGATGTTAAGGTCCAGACATTGTGTAAAATTATTGACCCTAAGGCAGAATTTGATCCTCTCTTGGTTCTTTCGATGATCTATAATGCCGCCAAACAATCTCCTGGTGTATCTGTTAGTAACAGAAACTTCTGGATTCAGAGTCAAAGGCCTTATTCCTCTGAGGCTGTTGATTTGGCACTTCAGTGCTGGTCTGGTATTTCAGATCCCATAAGAGTAGAAGCAGTTCTTATTCCTTGTGCGATGGAGGATGAACCTAAGATGGTAAGCCTTAATATATCAGAGAATGAACATTACATGGGTGATATAGCATTGAAGCTCTCTGCAACCGACTCATCTCATGTCCTTGTCTCAAGGTCAGTACAGAGTCAGTGATTCGTGAAGTCTTGACTTCTTAACCTTTACAGAAAATTGGTTGTGCTGACAGTTTAAAGTATTTTTCTTACTACAGAACAGTTGACAAAGCATCCTCTGAGATGAGGTTTTATTTCCCAGCTCCGGATGTACAATTTGTTTCTGATTTATCAAAACAATTGGTGGATGATCGTGGAGATCGCAATATGAACTGTGTAATAAATAAGCGAGCTTCCTATATTTCTGGCCAAACAATTTATGGAGATGCAGTTTTGGCAAATGTGGGATACACAAGGAGAGATACAGAACTTCAAACTGATCATGTCAATCTATGTACCTATTACAGGTACAAGCTTGTTGACGGTTTCACTTGTATGCTATATGTTTGCAGCAAGACTGCAATCTGTTATGAATAAGTGATACACCAGCTAACAATCTATAGGGAATCGTAATCTAGCTGTAGATGCCGGTCATTCATCAGTTTCTCTCCATTGTGTTCTACTTATCTTCATTTTTGAGACTGCTTTTCTCTATCTTTTAGGAACTACCCTTTCTCGCTCTATTTTATATTTTGTTTAGGTAACATGCTTTTGGATCCTCAGGATTCTTCTGAGAAAATTACCTGATGGAATTTACAAGATCTCCAAGGACTCGATTCTTGTGGCAGAGCTTCCGTGTGTTTATACTCGTACCAGTTGGAAAGGCCCCTCTCCACGAGATCTCCTTTGTTCTTTCTGTCGCCTCCAGAGGCTATCAGAACCCTATTTCGCTTCCAATAGGGTAAGTGCATCCTGTAATGTCCTCGGATCAGCTGTGGGCTCTGAAGAGATGGGGTCACCAAAAGCAACCGCAGGAAATCAGTGCGCAAATGATGGAAGGATTGCCAAGGAAAACCCAGACATGTTCAAGTGCTCTGTCAAAATATATTCAAAGAAGAGGGACCTTTTACTAGAGTATTCTACAGATTATAGCTGGAGCAAGGAAACTGATGCTATTCAGAATTCTGCGTTGAAGGTCTTGATTTGGTTCAATCGTTATTTTAAGCAGCTGAACACGCCTGTGGAGAAGCTATATCTTCCTAAGAGCACTGATGGCTTCACGATATATCCGAATATATTTTTACAAGAATTTGCAATGTGCTTATCTGTCTATGGCAAGACAAGTGGTGGTGATTCAAGAACATGCAGCGCAGTTGGATATTTTTCTATGGATACATCATATCAGCAGCTTAAAAGCAGTGCATTTTTAACAGACATTGATGGTCAAGATTCTGGCGTTTTTCCATCCCATGGATCGTTGGCTTGCATAAGCTACAGTGCTCACCTGTTTATGAAGGACAGCAGAAAGAGATACCTCCTAGAAGTCAATGATGAGTTTGAGTTTGAGATAGGGGCTGGAGCTGTTAGGAATCAGCTTGAATCATGTGCAACTCAACTCTCAGTTAATCAAAGTGCATGCTTTGTAGATCAACTGTCTGATAGGGATTTGAGCCTGGCTGCAGCTTGTGAGTTGTCACTGGACCTTTCCAAGATATGTAGAGGTGAGCTACCTATATCAATAGCTCAATCTGACAGTTATCTACGATTGTTGGAATCGGGCTTCAACATCCTTTCTACATTTTGAACATCTTTGCAGACAGCTGCGTCTTGGAGTTCTCCATAAAGGTGTTACAAGTAACTGAACCTTTAGAAGATAGAATGGAGAAGGCCTTGTTCAATCCCCCTTTATCTAAACAGAGGGTTGAATTTGCTGTTCGGCACATCAACCAGCTGCATGCTACAACATTGGTGAATGTTACTTTCATCCTAGTTCCTTATTTACAAGTATTGGCTTGTCACTGTTAAAGCTGAATTTTTCAGGTTGATTTTGGTTGTGGATCTGGTAGCCTTCTTGACTCACTGTTAGAGCATCCAACAACCCTTGAAAAAATTGTTGGTGTTGATATTTCTCGAAAGGGTCTTACGAGAGCGGCAAAGGTTCAAAGTCATGTTCTAATAATTGTTTACTCTTTGAACCATTTTTTTCCTTTTCAATGATTTATATTTGGATTTGTTTCACCTCTATCTGACATTGCAGAGTCTTCATCAGAAGCTTAGCAAGAAACTCTTGTTACAAAGTAGTGTTCCAACAGCTGTGCTCTATCATGGATCAGTAACAGATTTTGATTCTCGCTTATATGGGTTTGATATTGGCACCTGTCTTGAGGTAGCTGAGTACTCCTTTTGAACTGTTTGTATCTTCTGGTTTGGTTTTGTTATATAAAATGGTATGCTTGGTTTTGTTCTAGAATTGATCTGGGCATATGGGTTGTTAGTTCCTGATGTGGATTTGATCTAGAATTACTGTAGGAGTGAACGCGGGAGTTAGTTCCTTTATGTGTAAGACAACATACCTGAAGGACGTTTGTAACCAGTACCCATGCTACATAAAATGTACCCGGAAATGCTTCTACATATCTTGTATGTTGGTTTTGTTTAGGGGCTTTTTTCGACTAACCGAAGTAAACTGCAGGTGATTGAGCATGTGGAGGAGGACCAAGCAAGTTTATTTGGCAACATTGTATTGAGTTCATTCTGTCCGGCGGTGCTCATTGTTTCCACACCCAACTACGAATACAACCCTATCCTCCAGAGGTCAGCTTTGCCAAACAAGGAAGAGAAACGGGAACAAGACGCTGGGTCTTGCAAGTTCCGCAACCATGACCACAAGTTTGAATGGACGAGGTCCCAGTTCCAGCACTGGGCTACTGGCCTCGCTGCAAGCCACAACTACAGTGTGGAGTTCAGTGGCGTTGGCGGCTCGAGCGACGAACCTGGCTATGCTTCCCAGATTGCTGTTTTCAGAAGAATGGCGAGAGATCAAGGTGAATCTTCCCTGAACGAGGATGATTCGCATCAACCTTATGAAGTTCTCTGGGAATGGCCTAACGCATCTATATCGTCTCACTGAGTTTGGGCGGAGGTAATAGTACCTGACTCACCGACCTCCTATCCGAGATGATGAGACTATCCGAGATGATGAGACTGCTTCTTACTAACTTGTCACTTCGATACTCCACCCAGAGTGTGTTGCTGGATATCTACCGCGTTGAACTAAATAGTTGCAGTAGCTGCTCCGAACCTATCCCTTGCGATGGCTCTAATCCCTGTAGAAAACTGAATATTCTGTACTGGGCAAAATGACTATCTGGCTATTTTTCGCAGCGTGCTTTTGCATGATGAAGAAAGAGTAGACATGGTGCCGAGCAAACGGAGGACGCTTGGCGTCGGTTGATCGATCGGTCTCCCCAGCCGTCGATGGCAGCTGCGTGTATGCTCAGGATCGTAGGTCCCGCCCGTCGCCGCGAAAAAAAACCCTCCAGCTGTTATGTCGCCCATCGCAGCAGCACCATCCGCAGTCGCAAGGCTTGCCGCTCTCAGCAGAGCTCCGCGCTTGCTTCTTTGACATTTTCGACGGTGCTCCTCCATCAATTGTTACGTTGCCCATGATTTGTCATCGCAACAGCACCACCCGTGGTCGCAACACCGTGGCTTGTCGCTCAGTAACGCGAACACATAAATCCCACCGATACGAGTATCGGTATAGGGCGATACGGATATGTAAATTCGCCATTTTGAAAAAGTGTCGACACGGTGATACGTTTTACTATTTTTTAATTCAATCAACATGTTGAACATGCACTCTTTGCATATACGTATATAGGTCTTCTCGCAAAAATAATAATCATATATAGGTCTGGGTTATGTACATTGCACCTCTCCTCTGTAACTTGTATCTTGGGAGACAAGACACTAAACGCACCCCCTAAGTGAGTGAATCAAGTATAAAGAGAAAAAGAAAAAAGAAAAAGAAAATATTCACACGAATCTCAATGTAAAATCAATGACATATGACTTAGATGTACAATACTTATGGCACATCTAGATGTGCTTTAGCAAAACTGATCTATATATGTGCCTAGTGCACGATCAATGGAAATTATCGATGGACACAGTCCCTCTCCTCCTAACTTACAAAACATAGAGTATAGAGTTGAATTCAGAATGTCAATTGTCATCTTTGTACATGCGTGGATTCCATGACTCCCTACCTCCTTCAGCAAATCAGTAGAACCTCTAAAGTAACTACTCAAAGCAACATGATCACATTAGTTACATTTCCATTTAGTGTTCTCCCCTCCAGGTGATTTCTCTATAACACATGTGACGTGAAGCATCCTAGGGTCATCCCCATGGACATGTCATCATCATCCGAGGCACGAGTGGACCGATGACAAGAGCTCGTGCAAGAGCAATCGAATCCAAGGTTAACTCGCTCCTCTTTGGACCTTCACTTTCCGCATGTGAGATATGTCTACTACCTCAAATGTATATGCTATGCATGATCAGGAACCAAGAGAAAAACCATGGAACAGCTAGGAGCATTGGACGAGAAGGCGGAACACGAGGAGCAAGAGAAGTGTCGGCATGCTACAGGCACCAGACGTCCGACACGATGCAGACCCGCCAGCCAGAAGAACCACAGCTGTGGCACACCATAGCGCCCGGACAACCGGCGAACATCGGATGTCCGACACTCGTCAGCCACCAGACGACCGACCCTGTCTGAATATCCGGTCCCACATGTCCATCGAAGAAACGTCGAAAATCTGACGACTTCCAGACGTCCGGGCGCCCACGAGCCACCGGACAACCGGAACCCACCAGACGTCCGGTACCTGCCTGCGCGCAGAGACTCGGGTCGAGGCCCATGTACCCCTCTCTCCCACCAGACTAATATACTCTTCTCCCACCTCGAGTTAGGGTTAGCAAAGTTTAGAGCTCATTTAAGATAAGAGTTTTGCTCATCCACCTACCACTCCCATGGAGTTCAAGACCTTCATGTGAGAAGATCCCCCAAGTGGATTCAAGACCCCTTTCATGGGAAGATCCTTCTAGGATTCAAGACCTCTCTCCTTCATGGATTGGGATGAACTAGCTACCCTTTGTACCCTCTTGTGTTGACTTTGAATCTTTGTATCTCCTTATGTGTATGTGGATTTAGCGTATGTGTGATTGGATCTTGTCTTCTTGAGAGTTCTTCTTGTGTTCTTTATGAACACAAGGGAAGACTGCGAGGCGAGCACTACCAAGAAGAAGCGTTGGCGCCAACACCAAGGCGAACGACTACAAGCGAGGGCGACACTTCAATCTTCGGAAGCCCCTCAGGGGAGATAGTCGAGCATGGGAAATTCCCTTCGGCCATAGCGGCGAGCTACAAGGTGCCACGTCATACAGGCCTCCTACAACAACACAGTGACAAGACGATTGAGCATGGGTCATCCTTTCGACCACATCGACTAGCACTAACCTCTTCGATAACATGAAGATGACGCCCACATGGGATTCCTACTTGGAGTCAAGCTACGAGACCGCACATGAGACACTCTGTTTGGTATCGGAGGAGAGTGATGATTTGCCACATCCTACGTCATTCATCTTTGGAGGCGTTACGAATGAGTAGGTTGAGCATGGGACTATCCCTTCAACCAAGGCGACGAACGGAGTTGAGTATGGAGACATTTGCACATACATCTATCCGACACCCACATATGACGAGATGCCCCAATTCCCATGTGAGGAGAGCCACCACCCCATGAGTGATATGTTGACTCCACCATATGTGACATTGAGTGCATTTCCTATGAGAGGATGAGTGTGACCACCACGAGCCCCACACACAAGAACATGCCACACATCCTATGTGAGGTTGAGAGCCATCACCACCATTTAAGTGACTCGAGAAACCATACGAGTGAGTGCATCATAGTGGGAGTGAGTGAGCCACAACACTTAGTGAGTGAGGTAGTTGAGAGGGCACATGAGGTCACTATGATTTTTAACAACTTAACTTCTACTCCAACTGTGTTCTCTTTGGTGCTAGATCTCCTACAACATGAAGCGCCAATCCTCGATGAGCCCATACCTCCAATGGGCAAAATGATGGCCATGGTGGACGATGATGCACCCCCCACATGGTTCCATGAAGTCGGCGAAGATATTGACCAAGTGTCAATTTTTGCAACCTCACCTACAACACATGAGCGGAGCTCTAAAGGTAACATAAGTGATGGTACTTCGCTTGTCCCCCTAGTGGACTATCTTGAAAATGATTGATTGCATGATGTTGATCACCTTATGGATTCACCACATACTATATCTTCTACATGCTTAGATGTGCCACCCATTTATGATGATTATGATGACGAGCATGTCGAATTTCCTACTTGTGATGCTATGTCCCATAGGATATCATGAGAAAATTCTATTGGTCACATCATGTTCGACAACCTGCTAAATTTGTCATATGCTATGAGTGGGATTTCCCCTATTGCATCATTACAAACTCAACGTAGTAACTATGCATAACCAATTAAAATAAATCTCATTTGCACTTATGTCATAGATGACGAGATCCTGGTTATTGGTATTTTCTTCTCTTACGATGATATTGCTAAACTCCCTTTGCAAAATTTGTGCAATTCATCCCGTATGCTATGCCATAAAAATGATTGTGCATCACATGATTCCATACATTGTGTGCATCATCCAATGAATAAAATTGCTACACATGAATATGGTGATAAATTCCAAATTCCATGCCATGAGATTGGTTATAGATTGCATGAATGCATCCATTGTGTGCACGATATGCATACCATTCATGACAATGCTCGAGATATTGCGAGTGATGCATTACACACTTTGAGTATCCATTATGCTATACATAGCAACAAACCTTTAGTGATGGATGACATGTTTCTATGTCATGCATCTCATTTATTTGAGCATTGCATAATTTGTGCTAACCGACATGTGCACGTATGCATCATAATGGATGATGTGTACATATACCACACACACACACGCAATTTTTCCTTTGCCTTTGTTTTGTGTAGGTACTTATGCATACTCGTCAACTTCACAATCCCATGAGTTGAAGAAACAAGCTCTTGAGAGCAATGATGCTTTGGGATTCCATGTATTGTCTTTCACACTGTTTCCCTCGCGCAAGGAATACGCTCGTATCTTCTTCTTGGCTCTTACACAACTATGGGCTATATATCACTTGTCACCTTATGCCCATTTTACCATGTTCACTTTGCATGTTATGCCTCTTTCATGCCTTTGCCATGCAATTGTGACCCTTATTTGCATTTACCCATGCTCCACTAGTGTATTTTCACGCTTGGTGGAGATCCTTGTTGCTATTGTCATGATTACCTCGTACCGCATGCTATTGCTGAATATTGTGTTGGGAGAGTCATGATGTGCCATTGCTATCTACATAGGACCTCTAACCAATACAATGACGATACTTTGCTCATATCTTGTTTTCATGCTTGTGATATGTCATGTGCATTATGTATTCCCACTATTAATTGCCATGACATGATTGCCATGAATACTTCTAGTATGCTGCATCTTCGCACTACTAGCTTACATGACTTGATGACTATGATTGCTTGTTTTGTTGCAACACCCATGATCCATTCTTGCTCGTTTCATTAGGTTGATGGCATATATGTTCATGCCTCTCGCATGATTTGTCTAGATCATTGTACCTTGTCACCATTAGTTTCCTCTATCATATTCACTTGTAGTGAGTGCAACCATGCTATACTTATTGATCTTGGAGACTTGGGCATCTTACCTGTGACGCATGCTTGTTTGATTGAGCCTAACGTCTTTCGTTGTGCTAGCATCTTGTGCGTACATACCATGCCATACACCCTTGTCCCTTCTTATGATAAGAATGACGACGACACTTGTTGGGTATCTCACCACACGAATGATAGGTTTTGCATTTCTGCTAACCTCATTTGTTTTTCCGAGTGTTTGTCATGTTCTTCCATTTTGGAGGATTCACAAGGCAGTACCGTCACGAGACAACTTGGTCATGTGAAGGCATACATGATGTGCGACACCAGCATCTTCGGGAACATTCATAAGGTGAACTCCTTCCCTTCGAGCCATCTTCAAATAGGCATATCGTCCAAACATTCATTTTTGTCTCCTTGTCTACATGATACATCTATTGGATGGAGGACCGACATTGGAGATGGACCCAGACCTTCAAGTTGAGGAGTGCTTGAATTTAGTAGATGTGCCTACTATCAAAGCACCACTGGATCACCACTCATGCCACGATATCACGCAACGGTATGCCAAGGAACTTTTTCCATACTGCACCAAAACCTCCATATTTGCTAATGAGCATGCTAGTTGGACACATCCCACCCATAACAAATTTGCACCTTATTGATGTATTGACTCACATTATGATTGCCTTGTTGCATCTTGTATTTCCATGTCATCCATGATATATGAGCTTGTGCACTTTCTTAGCAAATTTGTTGTGATCTACCTTGATGGCATATTCATACATAATGATCACATTTCGCACCATCAACTGCATGATTACATAATCACATTGAGCACCAATTGCCATGTTCATGCTCTTGATAAACCGTCACACTATCACATCATTTTGCGCAATGGTAGAATTTGTAGCTTTGTGCACCATGACAATACCACACCTTTGTGTGCACAACAAATGGATTTGCTCCCATGAATGCTTTACATATCATTTTGTTAAGCTTCCTGCGCCTTGTCACGAACAATCTTGTTGGATGGACTCATGCTTCCTGATGGACACCTTGTGTGCGCTAACCATTGTATTTCCAAGTGTCCCTTGTGTTTCCTCTTTTTGCATGTATACCTTTCCGGAAACATCTTGGAGTACTTTCATTGTGCCATGACATACACGATGCCCAATGACAAGTCAGATCTTTCCCAAGGGGGAGGGGATATGATGTGGAGCATCCTGATATCCGACGCCACATGTCCAAACAAGAAAATGTTGGAAGTCTGATGACTTCCGAACGTCCGGACGCCCCTGATCCACCGGATAACTATAACCCATCGGGTGTCCAATACCTGCCTCCGCGCAGAGACTCAGGCCGAGGCCCATGTACCCCTCTCTCCCACCTAGACTATATATAATCTTCTCCCACCTTGAGTTAGGGTTAGCAAAGGTTAGAGCTCATTTGAGATAGAGCTTTGCTCATCCACTTACCACTCCCATGGAGTTCAAGACCTCCATGCGAGAAGATCCCCCAAGTGGATTCAAGACCCCTTCATGGGAAGATCCTTCTAGGATTCAAGACCTATCTCCTTCAAGGATGGGTATGAACAAGCTACCCTTTGTACCCTATTGTGTTGATTTTGGATCTTTGTATCTCCTTATGTGTATGTGGATTTAGCATAGGTGTGATTGAATCTTGTCTATCTGAGAGTTCTTCTTGTGTTCTTCTTTGATTTGCCCTCTTTTCCCCCTCCAAGTGTGAAAATATCGACCATTAGGGTTCCACCCTACATCAACATGACTCCACAATGGTGCCCTTAGATTCGTAGGTACATCACAAGGTTCAACAGGAGGAGCCATCTGGAGGAGATGAATATGAGATCTTCAGAGGAGAAAGGATAGGAGATGAGCTTGCCTGGGTGACATGTCTCCAATGTATCTATAATTTTTATTGTTCCATGCTATTATAGTATCAACCTTGGATGTTTTATATGCATTTATATGCTATTTTATATCATTTTTGGGACTAACATATTAACCTAGTCCAGTGTCAGTTGCTGCTTTTTGCTTGTTTTTGGCTTTTCAGAAAATCAATATCAAACGAAGGCCAAACGAATAAAAATCTCTGGATTAATTTTTCTGGACCAGAAGGGACCCACGATGGTCCGGGAGAAGATCAGAAGAGTCACGAGGGAGTGACAAGCTCATAGGGAGCGCCGGGGGGGGGCTGAGCTTGTGGGCCCCTCGTGGCACCTCTTGACCTAATTCCGCCTCTATAAATTCCCAAACATTCCTAATATACTAGCAAGCCACCCGAAACACTTTTTTCGCTACCGCAAGCTTCTGTTCTTCTGCGATCCCATCTGGACGCCTTTCCCCGTACTATGCCAGAGGGGGAATTGACCACGAAGGGCTTCTACATCATCCTTGTTGCCTTTCGATGATGCGTGAGTAGTTCACGACAGACCTATGGGTCCATAGCTAGTAGCTAGATGGCCCTTTCTCTCTCTTTGATCTTCAACACATTGTTCTCATCGATGTTCTTGGATTCTATTAGATGTAATGTTCTTTTGTGGTGTGTTTGTTGGGATCCGGTGAATTGTGGTTTATGATATGAATATTCATGAGACGTAATTGAGTTTTTTCCGAACTTTATTATGCATGATTGTTATAGCTTTGTATTTCTCTTCGATCTATCCATTTGGTTTGGCCAACTAGATTGATTTATCTTCAGTGAGAGAGGTGCTTTGTGATGGGTTCAATCTCGCGGTGCTCTATCGCAGTGATAGAAAGGGACAAGACACATATTTGTATTGCTGCCATTAAGGGTAAAACGGTGGGGTTTATTCATATTAGTTGAGTTTAGTTTGTCTACATCATGTCATCTTGCTTAAGGCATTACTCTATTTTTATTAACTTAATACCCTAGATGCATGCTGGATAGCGGTCGATGGGTGAAGTAATAGTAGTAGATGCAGGTAGGAGTCGGTCTACTTCTCTTGGACATGATGCCTATATACATGATCATTGCCTTGGATATCGTCATAACTATGTGCTTTTCTATCAATTGCCCAACAATAATTTGTTCACCCACTGTATGCTATGTGTTCGAGAGAGAAGCCTCTAGTGAAAACTATGTCCCCGGGTCCACTTTTATCATATATAAAATCCCAAAGTACCTTGCTGCAATTTTATTTCTTTTATTTTTTTGTAACTTACTTCATCTATCTACTACTATGAGATTTAATCCTTGCAAGTAACAAGTTCAAGGGTATTGACAACCATCTTGCCTGCGTTGGGTGCAAGTATTTTCCTTTTTGTGTGTAGGTGCTATTCACGAGGCTATGACTGATTCTCGTAGTGGATTGATACCTTGGTTCTCACTGAGGTAAATACGTATCTCTATTGTGTTGCATCTCCTCTCCTCTTCGGGGAAAATCCGAACACAACTCACAAGTAGCAGGAAGAATTTATGGCACCGTTGCCGGGAAGACATCATCAAAACCTATCAAGTACATATACACAAACTATCTTCTACTTGCTCTACTTTTATTTGCCTTTGCCTCTCGTTCTCATCCCACTTCTCATAAAAATCAAAAACACAAAAAAATCCTTTGCTCGTTTTATTACTTTTAATTGCCTTCATGTGAACACTCAAAAACAGAAAGTAAAAGCAAAGATATATGGATCCTAATCCACTTGCTAATATTTTCAAACTTGATACATGTTCTAAACCAATAGCTAAAAATGAAGAATTGATAAAATAAAATGCTATTGGGATACATCTATTAAATGAAAAGCATGATCGCTATCGTGTTAGTGTAAATTCTATGATTGTCAATTATGCCAATGATCATGATTGGGGTGATAATTATGATGCTTCTTATGATCTTGAAAATATATTTAAGCCTCCTAATGAATATGATATTGATCATAATGTTTTGCAATAATTTTTAAAGTGGGTTTGTAAGAGTGTCAACTTTAGGAAATAAGAATCCCACATATTCAGAGAGTTTTCAATATTATGAAATTTTTGATAAAAGTGGGTTTGGAGATGTCATGACTTTAGTTGATGTTAATCCCACTATCTTGGATGATTATAAAACTTTTATGCATGTGGATCATGAAGAGAAAATTTTATATTATAGCTATATTGTTGAATTTTATTATGATCCTACATGCAATTATTATGAGAGAGGAAAATATGGTTGTAGAAATTTCCATGTTACTAAATTACCTCTCGTCATGTTGAGATTGTCAATGATTTATTCTTCTTCCTTGCATATGCTAGATATTTCTTGTCTTGATAATTTGTTTACTTATAAAATTCCTATGCATAGGAAGTATGTTAGACTTAAATATGTTTGTAACATGTATTATGATTCTCTCTTTGTGCTTCATTTCTTGT
Organism: Triticum urartu; assembly: GCF_056163025.1. Taxonomy (NCBI): domain Eukaryota; kingdom Viridiplantae; phylum Streptophyta; class Magnoliopsida; order Poales; family Poaceae; genus Triticum; species Triticum urartu. The sequence continues at coordinate 364,001,298 of NC_141874.1, read as the reverse complement.
CTTTCATGTGAGCATCATTGAAATCTCAAAGCATATCTTAATGGCTATAAAGGAAGAGCTTGTTGGGAGACAACCCAATAGTTATAATTTATTTTTTTCTTGAGTGATCACACAATTATGCCACTTTAATGATTTTTTAATGTTTTAATTAGTGTTTGTGCAAGTAAAGCCTTTGGGATGATTTGGTTGATAGTTGACTTGATTATGTGAAAAAACAGAAACTTTTGCGCCCAGTACTGGAATTTTGGAAATTCATTGGGACCTGATAAAAGTCTGAATTTTGTACAGATGATTGATATACAAATTTCCCACGTTGTCCTATTTTTTCAGATATTTTGGAGTTATAGAAGTATGGCGTTTGCTCAGATCATTATAGACTGTTCTGTTTTAGACATATTCTTTTTTTTTTTGCATATTTTGCTTGTTTTAATGATGCTATGGATTATATCGGGGGGTATAAGTCATGGAGAAGTTAGAATAAAGTAGTTATTATGCAATTATAAAATATGAATGGGTTCATAACAGTACCTAATGTTTATGATTTCTTGTTATACTGACGGATCTCACGAGGTTTCTGTTGAGTTTTGTGTGCCGAAGTTTTCAAGTTTTGGGTGATATCACGATCGATGAAGGAATAATGAGAGGCAAGACCGTAAGCTTAGGGATGACCAAGGCACCCCAAGGTAAAATTTAAGGAATACCCAATCGTTTAAGCTTGGGGATGGCCTAGATGGCATCCCCTCTTTCATCTACAAACCATTGGTATACTGCTTGGAGCTATATTTTTATTCATCACATGATATGAGTTTTGCTTGGAGCATCTTGTATTATAGTTGTTTTTTAATCTATTTATTTTTCCACAATCATTGTTTGTTGCACACCCCTTTGGAGAGGGACACACATTTACTCACAATTTGTTAGAATACTCTATGTGCTTCACTTATATCTTTTGAGCTAGGCAGTTGCTCTAGTGCTTCACTTATATCTTTTAGAGCACGGCAGTGGTTATATTTTAAAGAAATAGTTGCACTCTCATGCTTCACTTATATATTTCTATGAGTCTAATAAATAGCAATGGCAATATGCACATGTTATGAAATTGGTCATGATATGATAGGTATTCAAGAGGGATATAACAAAAAAATCATGCAGATGACTAAGTATGATAAGTTTGATTCCTTGTAATAGTTTTGCGATATTAAGATGCTAATATGTGGGATGTACTAGTGAATGATTGTGGTTTAGTAAGAATATTGGTGTTAAGGTTTGTGATTCCCGAAGCATGCACGTATATTCTCCGGTTATGCTATGAAGTTGGAGCATGATTTATTATTGAGTGTCTACCTTATGAGTGGCGGTCGGGGACGAGCGATGATCTTTTTCCTACCAATATATCCCCCTAGTGGCATGCATAGTAGTACTTTGCTTTGAGGGCTAATAAACTTCCGCAATAAATATGTGAGTTCTTTATGACTAACGTGAGTCCATGGATTATACGCACTCTTAACTTTTCGCAATTTGCTAGACTCTTCGATACCATGCATTGTCCTTTCTCACCTCGAGAGTTGGTGCAAACTTATCCGATGCATCCAAACCCCGTGATATGATACGCTCCATCACACATAGGCCTCCTTATATCTTCCTGAAAACAGCCACCATACCTACCTATCATGGCATTTCCATAGCGATTCCGTCTGTTTCGTTATTATGACATACACCTTCATTGTCATATTGCTTTGCATGACCATATAGCTGATATAGTATTTGTGGCTCAGTCACCGTTCATCACTATCATACATGTTATGCTAGCATCATTGCAGATCCTGGTACATTGCCAGAGGCATTCATATAGAGTCATATTGTTCTAGTATCAAGTTCTAATATTTAGTTGTAAGTAACTAAAAGTGTGATTATCATAATTATTAGAGCATTGTACCAGTGAGGAAAGGATGATGGGGACGATGATTCCCACACAAGTCGGGATGACGAACCGGACAATAAATAAATAAAAATAAGATAAAAAGAGGCCAAAAAGAGCCAAACAAAAAAAGAGAGAAAAAGAGAGAAGGGGCAATGTTACTATCCTTTTTCCACACTTGAGCTTCAGAGTAGCACCATGTTTTTCATATAGAGAGTCTCATATGTTGTCACTTTCATATACTAGTGGGAATTTTTCATTATAGAACTTGGCTTGTATATTCCGATGATGGGCTTCCTCAAATATCCTAGGTCTTCATGAGCAAGCAAGTTGGATGCATACCCACTTAGTTTTCATGTTTTGATTTCATACACTTATAGCTCTTAGTGCATCTATTGCATGGCAATCCCTACTCCTCGCATTGACATCAATTGATGGGCATCTCCATAGCCTGTTGATTAGCCATGTCGATGTGAGACTATCTTCCTTTTTTGACTTCACCCTATTGATCTCTATTACCGCATTATATTCCACCCATATTGCTATATCCATGGCTCACACTCATGTATTGCGTGGGAGTTAAAAAAGCTGAAACACGTTTGATACGTCTCCAACGTATCTATAATTTTTTAATGTTCCATGTTATTATTGTATCAATCTTGGATGTTTTATATGCAATTATATATCATTTCTTGGGACTAATCTATTAACCTAGTGCCTACTGCCAGTTGCTATTTTTGCTTGTTTTTGGCTTTTTAGGAAATCAATATCAAATAGAGTCCAAACGGAGAAAAAACTTTTGATTAATTTTTTCTGGACCAGAAGAGACCCTAAAAGGTTTGGGAGAAGACCCGATGAGCCACGAGGGAGCGACAAGGTCGGGAGGGGCGCCCTAGGGGGGCGCCAAAGGCTTGTGGGCTCCTCGTGGCACCTCTATAAGTTCTCAAATATTCCCATGACATTAGAGAGTCACCTGAAATAATTCTTCAACTCCCGCAAGTTTCTATTCTCGAGAGATCCCATCTGGAGGCCTTCTTTGATACTCTGCCGGACGGGGAATCGACCATGGAGGGGCTCTACATCAACCTTTCTGCCCTTTAGATGATGTGTCAGTAGTTACCACATGCCTACGAGTTCATAGATAGTAGCTAGATGGCTTCTCTCTCTCTCTCTGATCTTCAATACAATGTTCTCCTCGATGTTCTTGGAGATCTATTCGATGTAACCACTTTTCATGGTGTGTTTCTTGGGATCTGATGAATTGTGAGTTTATGATCAGATTATCCATGAATATTATTTGAGTCTTCTCTTAACTCTTTTATGCATGACTATTATAGCTTTGTATTTCTCTCTGATCTATTGATTTGATTTGGCCAACTAGATTGATTTTTCTTGCAATGGGAGAGGTGCTTTGTGATGGGTTCAATCTTGCGGTGATCTATATCCCAGTGACAGAAAGGGACAAGACACGTATTTGTATTGTTGCTATTAAGGATAAAACAATGGGGTTTATTCATGAGTGAGTTTACTTTGTCTACATCATGTCATCTTCCTTAAGGCATTACTCCGTTCTTTATGAACTTAATACTCTAGATGCATGCTGGGTAGCGGTCGATGTGTGGAATAATAGTAGTAGATGCAGGTAGGATTCGGTCTACTTGTCTCGGACTTGATGCCTATATACATGATCATTACCTTGGATATCGTCATAATTATTCGCTTTTCTATTAATTGCCCAACAGTAATTTGTGTACCCACCGTATGCTATTTTCAAGAGAGAAGCATCTAGTGAAAACTATGGCCCTCAGGTCTAATTTTATCATATATTAAAATCCAAAAAATACCTTGCTATAATTTTATTTATGTTATTTTATTTATATATCTATCACTACGAGATTTAATCCTTGCAATTAACCGTCGAGGAATTGACAACCCCTTGTTTGCGTTGGGTGCAAGTATTTGTTATTTTGTGTGTAGGTACTGCTAACGAGGTGTTGCGTGGTTCTCCTAATGGATTGATAACCTTGGTTCTTAACCGAGGGAAATACTTATCTCTACTGTACTACATCATCCTCTCCTCTTCGAGGAAATCCCAATGCAGCTCACAAGTAGCAGCGTTAAAAAGTATTAACCAATTGCTCGGCTTGTCATCGGGGTAGTTCATGATTAATACTTCATGTTAGGAAGATCGAGCATGACAAGACTATATGATTTTGTATGGATAGCATTCTTTAGCATTTTTATTTTGAATGACATGATTGTTTGTTGGTATGCGTGAGTATTGATGTCTTTATATCAAATTATAGACTATTACTTTGAATCATTAGGATCTTAATATTCATACCGTAAAAAGAGATTACATGATAAACATGTTAGGTAGCATTCCACATCAAAGATCCTGTTTTTGTCATTTACCTACTCAAGGAGGAGTAGGAATTAAGCTTGGGGATGCTAATACGTCTCCAACGTATCTACAATTTTGATTGTTCCATGCTATTATAGTATCAATCTTGGACATTTTATATGCATTTATATGCTATTTTATATCATTTTTTGGGACTAACCTATTAACCTAGTGCCCAGTGCCCGTTGCTATTTTTTTGCTTTTCAGAAAATCAATATCAAATGAAGTCCAAACGGAGAAAAATCTTTGTATTAATTTTTTCTAGACCAGAAGGGACCCATGACGGTTCGGGAGAAGACCAGAAGAGTCACGAGGGAGCGACAAGCTGATAGGACATGCCCTAGGGGGGCGCCCCCTGAGCTTGTGGGCCCCTCGTGGCACCTCTACCTAATTCCGCCTCCATAAATTCCCAAATATTCCCAATACACCAGAGAGCCACCCAAAACACTTTTTCCACCACCGCAAGCTTCTGTTCTTCCGCGATCCCACCCGGAGGCCTTTTCCAGTACTCTGGTGGAGGGGGATGATACGTCTCTGTCGTATCTACTTTTCCAAACTCTTTTGCCCTTGTTTTGGACTCTAATTTGCATGGAACTAACCCGGACTGACGCTGCTTTCAGCAGAATTGCCATGGTGTTATTTTTGTGCAGAATAAAAAGTTCTCGGAATGACCTGAAACTTCACGGAGATAAGTTTTGGAATTAATAAAAAATACTGGCGAAAGAATCAAGTGAAGGGGACCCACACCCTGCCCACAAGGGTGGGGGCGCGCCCACCCCCCTGGGGCGCGCCACCTGACCTTGTGGGCCCCCTGGACCTCCATAAACCTCAACTCCAACTATATATATATATTCTCTTTCGGGGAGAAAAAAATCAGAGAGAAGGATTCATCGCATTTTACAATACGGAGCCGCCACCAAGCCATGTTCTTCATCGGGAGGGCATATCTGGAGTCCGTTCGGGGCTCCGGAGTGGGGAATCCGTCGCCATCGTTGTTAAGGCATATCTCTCTCGATGTAGTTTTGGTGATTGATGACAACATATTTGCGGACTAACCTTGTGCTTTGAGCATTTCAGAGATTCATCCTTTGGCTCGAGATGTTTTCTTTCCCCTCGGAGTGTTTTTCAAGACGGTGTGGCTCTTTCGTTTCTTGTTGGTGGTCTAGTTTCGTACGAGTCACCGTACTATCAAGAGGGGGCCGCTTTGGTAAGGCTAGGGGAATCATCACGTACACTTTCATTTCACACCCTCTGGGCCTTCCCGCGTCGTTGGAGGTTTGATTCCCCGCCAGGGGCCTCGAGGGATCGAATACAAGAGCTCGATCATAGACGAGTCAGCGGAAGCAACAATATCTGAATACAGACATAAGTTAAACAAGTTAGCCTTAATAAGGCTAGCACAAAAGTAGGAACGATCGAAAAGGCGAGGCCTCCTGCCTGGGACCTCCTAACTACTCCTTGAAGTCGAACTCCACGTAGAATCATCCTCGGGATCCTCTGGCTCCTGGACTCCATCATCTGGTCGCAACAACCGGGTACAGAAAGGGGGAAAAGGGGGAGCAAAGCAACCATGAGTACTCATCCAAAGTACTCGCAAGCAAGGAGCTACACTACATATGTATGCATTGGTATCAAATGGAAAAAGGGGTATCATATGTGGACTGAACTGCAGAATGCCGGAATAAGAGGGGGATAGCTAGTCCTATCAAAGACTACGCTTCTGGTAACCTCCATCTTGCAGCAGGAGAAGAGAGTAGATGGTAAGTTCACCAAGTAGCATCGCATAGCATAATCCTAACCGATGATCGTCCATTCGTCGTCCTGTGAGAGAGCGATCATCGGTTGTATCTGGCACTTGGAAGGGTGCGTTTTATTAAGTATCCGGTTCTAGTTGTCATAAGGTCAAGGTACAACTCCGGGTTGTCCTTTTACCGAGGGACACAGCTATTCGAATAGATCAACTTCCCTGCAGGGGTGCACCACATTTCCCAACACGCTCGATCCCCTTTGTCCGGACACACTTTTCTGGGTCATGCCCGGCCTCGAAAGATCAACACGTCGCAGCCCTACCTAGGCACAACAGAGAGGTCAGCACGCCGGTCTAAATCCTATGGCACAGGGGTCTGGGCCCATCGCCCATTGCACACCTGCACGTTGCGTGGGCGGCCGGAAACAGAACTAACCCCCTTAATACAAGAGCAGGCTTACGTTCCAATCCGGCGCGCGCCGCTCAGTCGCTGACGTCACGAAGGCTTCGGCTGATACCACGACGTCGAGTGCCGATAACTGTCCCTACGTAGATGGTTAGTGCGTATAGGCCAGTAGCCAGACTCAGATCAAATACCCAGATCTCGTTAAGCGTGTTATTTTGAAGTAACCGTGAACACCGACCAGGGTCAGGCCCACCTCTCTCCTAGGTGGTCTCAACCTGCCCTGTCGCTCCACCTCAAAGTAATAGTCAGGGGCCGTCGGGAACTCAGGCCCACCACTACCTGGATGGAGCCACCTGCCCCTTCAGCCCCCATCTCCAAACAGTATCACCGGTAATGTAACAGTGTAAAGTATATAGTATATGCCCGTGATCACCTCCCGAAGTGATCACGGCCCAGTAGTATAGCATGGCAGACAGACAAGAGTGTAGGGCCACTGATGGAACACCAGCATCCTATACTAAGCAGTAGGATAGCAGGTAAAGGTAACAACAGTAGTAGCAAGGACAGGCTACGCAGCAGTATAGGATTAACTGAAAGCAGTAACATGCTACACTACTCTAATGCAAGCAGTATAGAGAAGAATAGGCGATATTTGGTGATCAGGGGGGCTTGCCTGGTTGCTCTGGCAAGAGAGAGGGGTCGTCAACACCGTAGTCATACTGGGTAGCAGCGGCGTCGGTCTCGGTGTCTAGCGAGAGAAGAGGGGGGAGAAAGAATAAATATAATGCAAACAAATGCATGACGATGCATGACATGTCAAAGTGTGATGCTAGGTGTGCCCTAACGCGGTACGAGGTGGTACCGGTGAAGGGGGAAAACATTTGGGAAAGTATTCCCGGTGTTTTGCGTTTTCGGTCAGATGAACCGGAGGGGGAAAGTTGCGTGTTTGCTATGCTAGGGATGCGTGGCGGACGAACGGGCTGCGTATCTGGATTTGTCTCGTCGTTCTGAGCAACTTTCATGTAAAAGTTTTTCCATCCGAGCTACGGTTTATTTTATATTAATTTTAAAAGATTTAAATCATTTTTAGAATTTATTTAATTATTTTAAATCAGCATTATCCAGAACAGTGTCTGGTGACGTCAACATGACGTAGGGGTGACGTCAGCGGTCAACGGTCCGCTGACCAGAGTCAAACCTGACCGGTGGGTCCAGTGGGACCCACCTGTCATAGTCTGGGACTAACTAATCAAGTTTAATTAGTTTACTTAATTGATTAGGTTAATCTAATCAGGATTAATTAGTTTAATTAATTAACTAAGATTAATTAAGTTAATTATTTAATCAATTAATTATTAAACTTTTTTTGTAATCTTTTTTTTAATTCGTTCTGCGGGTGGGCCCGCTTGTCATAGGCCCGGGGGGCCAATCAGGCGCTAGGTGATTACGGGCACGGGGGGGTCGCGGGCGCCCGAACGGGCGCGTGCCCCAGGGGACGGACCCGGGCGTCGCCGCGGCTGCGGGATGCAGCGAGGCGGCCGGTGAAGGCCGCGGGGCTGGAGCAGGGCGGCGCGCGTGCGTGCACAGCGGGCATGCGCAGGAAGCAGCATTTGCGCGAGGCGAGGCGGTGAGGGGAGCGACACGATGCGCGGGCGCGTCAGGGGCGCGGCCATGGGACGGAGCGGCGAGGCCAGGGGCAGGCAAGGCACAACGATGCGGGGGGAAACGCGGCGGTGGCGTGGCGAGCGAGCGGCGCAGGCGAGGCGCGTCGGTGCGGGGAGACGGGTGCGGCCAGGCGGAGCGCCGCGCGGCCAAGGGCGCGGCCCAAGTGCGGGGTGTACGTATCTGGCGCCCCGGAGCACGACGGCGCAGGTAGCAGCGGCGTGTGTGCGCGCGGTGGCGCACTGAGGGAGGCACGGACGACGCGGGGACAGGGTAAGGAGGAGGGCGGAGGCCGTGGGCTCACCGGGAATTGTAGGGACGGGGCAGCGGGGGGGGGCGAGGTGGAGGTCAGGGATGACGGTGACGCAGGGGCGATGCCGGGCGGTGTCGAGGCGGTGGGGATCCGCGATGGGGTAGGGGCGACGGGGTTCAACGATGGAGGTTGGCGGTGGGCGTCCAGCGAGGCGAGGCCGTGGAGGAGGACGAAGGCGCGGCGGAAGGGAGCCGCGAGGAGGAGGCCGGAGGGCGGCGCTCGGCGCCGGCGGGCGGTGACGGGGTCGGGGCGTCGTGCCCTGATCCAGATCCAGCGGGGAGGGGAGAAGGGGATCGTGGGGGAGAGAGGAGCGAGGGGATCGGGAGGAGTGGGGGCGTTTAGGGTTTGCGGGGTGGTTGGACTGGGATACGTAGGCCGGGGAGTGGGTGGGCCGGCCTGCTAGTGGCCACGTGGGCGAAATAGCCCAGGGAGGGTTCTTCTCCTTTTTGTTTTATTATTAGTTTTACTTTTTGTTATTTTTCTTTTCTATTTTATTTTAGTTACACATTAATTTTAGTTTAGTAAAATATGACTAGCCCCTAAAATAATGTTTTAGAACAATCCACTACTATAAATTTTTTTACCCCAAAGCAATTTAGTTTAGTATTTTGTTTATTATAAAAGCATTTATATATTGGTTTTTTCTACTGTTTTATTCACCTAAGGGTATTTAAACATTTTATAAAAATGGGGTTTCTTAACCATAATTACCTATGCATTATTTGGCACATCTAGAGCATTCTAGTTTTAATGTTTGGAAATTTTTATTGTTTGACTTTAATTTTAAAATTTTGAACTGGGTTTCAAACTGACACGAGATTAGCAACAGTAATCATGATGATGTGGCATCATTACCAGAGGTTACTGTAGCTTGATTATCCGGGCGTCACAATTCTCCACTACAATAAATCTCGTCCCGAGATTTAGGAGCGGGAGTAAGGGGAAAGGGATTTGGTTACGAAATTCTAACGGGTCTTCTCGGTGTTGGTTGCTCTTCTCGAAGAGGACACCATGATGTCTTTATTTCTTTGCTCCAGGTCATCATGATGAAGTCGGCATCCTTTCTTCGGGAACTCCATCGTACTTATGAAAGAATAAAGGGGTGGGTATATTCCGGGATAACGGACCTCTGCAAGGTTGACTATCTGGTAGCTAACATCGGGAAGGTGGCGGAAAGTAACTCTCGAACTAAAACTTAAGAAAATATCGAGAGTAAAGTAAGGAGGTACCATGAGAAGTTTCAAGCGGGTAGGCAATCGTTCGTTGCTTGAAACAGAGTGTGAAAGGGGTTCAAAGTAACGGAAACAAGTATTGTGTTTAATACCAGAATTGAGGATCACACGGAAGGTGACTCGTGAATTACATACGAGGCCAGGTGAGAGGAACAACCTTAAGAATAGGGGGTGTATAGGAGAGTCAGGTTTCGATCATGTGGAACTGTGGGTTATGGGCCCACCATGTGGTTAAAAGTAGGAAGGGTGATGACGTCTTGCACGATCATGTTAGCAAGGCATGTCAGAGGATAGCCTATCTGTTATGCCGGCAACAACATCGATACCAAGGGCGAGGGATGAAGAGAACCACTTTCCTGCTCGTTGAAACGAGGCAGACCAATAAGCAAAGTTCTTGTCCATCGGTGGTTACCAGAATGTCAACAACAATAGTAACAGGGTCTTACTAACAGAGTTGTACACTGAGGTGCTTATAAAAGCAGTGACGTATTACTGCTTAGACCATATAAACCTCAAGAAGGTTAAACAAAACAATGGAAAGTAAAATGTGATTATTAGATTAAACAGAACAATGGAAAGGAAAATGTGTTTAAACACATATTTCAGGGGTATATCCTTCCCAAGAACAAGCAGAGTATGATATCCAAGACCGGATAGAAGGTAGAAAACCACTTAAGGGGGAGGAAGCTCATGATATTACCCATACAACAGTGTTTGGATAATTGAGCAGGAACATTTAGCATTAGTTTCAATGTTCTTGTTGAAAATCGGAATACCATAGACATGCTTCGAGATAGCATTGACATGGTCAACAGGTGAAGATCAGACTCTGGAGACACAAAGGATCCATCAGGAATAACTTGTAGAATAGGCCTTACAATTCCCTCATGCAAGAAGGGATAACCTTGCTGAAAAGGAATCTATAACAACAAGTCCTCCGGCCAGGCGTGATAGGCATGACATCACCTTACCGATATATAAGGAACAATGTAATAACTCTTGGAAATATATTCCAACCATCATATCTGACCGAGATTCAGATCTGACTGGTGCCAGGATGCCTCAGACTCAGGACACCTAAGAAGAAAAGGTGCAACACAATTGACGAGATGACATTGTAAGATTCTCGAGAAATGTACTATGGAAGCGAGTTCCGAAACAAGAGTTCATCATTAAAACTAAGGAGAGGATGAAGAGGTGGCTGATGAACTCAGCGACAATTCATTGAGATTTTCAAAAGATGGATTTCCACACTTATGTGAACAAGGAGATACCATTTGTCGGATCAAATGATATAAGGATGTGTGCTCGAGGAAAACATGCACAATTAAGCATTGGTTGAAAAGTGGACCCAAAATATGGTCTTAGGTAGCATGATCAACGTTAGAAAGGTGATTCAACAAGCAATAGTCTAAGAATGAAATATCGACCATTAACTTGAAAGCAATAGGGTTGCTAGAAACACGAACAAGTTTGTGTTGAACGGAAGGCAATAAAGTGGTCGATGATAACACAAATCATCGAGGGCAAGGAGGGTACTTCTCATCATGAATTCAATTGATATCTTGGAAGGGGTCAAAATGATGATGATGATCACGACACATTTGTCGAGAGGTTTCAAGAAGATGTAACCGATCGGCGATGACATCAAGTTAACGGAATGATGAAGCGAGAAGTTATTGAATCCATAGGTACGACACAAACTTGAAATCAAGCTTGCCATTCAAGGAAAATTGTTATGAAGAGGAAGATCGACGTAAGGTCAGCTCACTGTCGAAATTTGTGCTCCGTGAAGAAGGACCAGGTAGCACAGTTGAAAATTAGCCCAATAATGGTATAGCCGATCGGGCTAGGAATGACATAAAGGATTATTAAACTCATAAGCAACGAAAATTAATTAAGAGTTAATGAATCGGATTTCAGACTCGATTCACTATCGGTGTCCCTGAGTGTCCAACAACTCAGAACCCAGGGAAAAATTGAAATCGGTGAGAAATAATACTTCAAGAAGAACTCACAAGAAGTAATATGGTTCTGTGATTTTATTGAGATACCATGGGGTAATACTCGAAGTTAGAACATAATAGAGGTTGCAGAGGTGTATTGATCTGCAGAAGACAAGTGCTTTAACTAGTCCGATAATTAAAATCAAGGAGAAAATATGACCGGAACCACGATTGCAAAGGATCAATTCACAGATACCAAATGATATTATATCAAGGGAGTAATTATTATTACAAGAAGCTTCCATGATAGGATATACATCGTGTCCATGGGCATGAACACAAAGTTCAAGGTCGACTCCCACTTCTTCAATGCATAACCTTTCGTTCACTCCTCGCGTTTCAAAAATGACATTAGGGTTGAAATTTTTTACCTAGTGAAATACCAGATAAGTATGAAACGTGAAATCTTTCGGGATCACACAGATTAAGGAAGGCATAGGTTCAACCCATAGGGGCTTCTTAGAAACATATACCACAAGTTTCAAGAGTAAATACCCACATCTCAAAAGCAGAGCATGGTTGGCCAATCAGAGAATAGGATTTACCAATGGCATTATATATCAGAGTTAGGAACTTCCAAAATGATAGAATATGAAGGACGTTGTCGGATAAAATCTAACAAATGATCCGATGGTCCACAAGGGATCTGATGTGAGTATCGGTACTCAACCAGAGGAAGAAGGAATGCAAGGAGATCAGTTTATAGAAACAACTGACTAACTCTAAGTTCAAATGCAAAGGAATTATCAATTCCAAGACAAGAGATCAGAAGCAATGCTCTAATTAGGGATTGATAAGTTGAATAGCCTTAGGGATACAATCGATGGCAAAATTTAATTGGTCGAGATCCAGCTCATGTTTAAAATGACGTTTGAGCCAGAAGGACAAAACGAAGGATCTGATTAAGGAATGCGAGCATTCGCAACATATTGATTCAACAGACTCAAACCGATAATGATTAAGGATGCCAATAAGGTTACCGGACTTATGAGGTTAATCATAATGCAAGCAAGCAAGAATTTCAAGAGCAATAAGCTGCTGAGGATTTTCGGAAGATCAAATAGTATTTCGAAGTCTTCGGTGAAATACATGAACAACCGGGGAGACACAAATCCTCGATGTGTGTGAGGATTAATTTGTAGGTGTATTCAAGTGACAAGGAACTGCAAGGCAGTAGGCACAAGGATTCTCAGAACAACAACGAGTATTTTGGGGTATCTTGTAATAACAAGATCAATGGGGTTGAATGTAAGAATGCCAAGTATATGTAGTTATCCATAAGGATTTATCAGTGGTCGGGAATAGCAAAAGTGGTGGGCGCAAGGTCTTGAGAGAATAACGAAGAGTATCTTCGGAATCTTCTAGTGAAGCAGACCATCATCTGGAATGAAGGGGCTCTTCAGAATAAAGTATTTGCGAGAACCTAGAGTTGGAGTTAGTAAAATCGTTTAACCCGAATAGAAGAGATGTGAGAGTCCCAGAATATAGGTCGAGGAATAAAAGATCCTAAAACCACCCAAATGGCGACGTGGCCCCGTAAGGCACATAGCCATGTTAGTAAAAAGTTTTGTAATGTCTAGACTCGACTTCGGCCAAGGAGTGTGGAAGGGGATTCCTACAGGCAGTTGGCTTTGATACCAACTTGTGACGCCCCCGATTCAATCGTACACTAATCATACACGCAAAAATGTACGATCAAGATCAGGGACTCACAGGAAGATATCACAACACGACTCTAAAAATAAAATAAGTCATACAAGCATCATATTACAAGCCAGGGGCCTCGAGGGATCGAATACAAGAGCTCGATCATAGACGAGTCAGCGGAAGCAACAATATCTGAGTACAGACATAAGTTAAACAAGTTTGCCTTAATAAGGCTAGCACAAAAGTAGGAATGATCTAAAAGGCGAGGCCTCCTGCCTGGGACCTCCTAACTACTCCTCGAAGTCGAACTCCACGTAGAATCATTCTCGGGATCCTCTGGCTCCTGGACTCCATCATCTGGTCGCAACAACCGGGTACAAAAAGGGGGAAAAGGGGGAGCAAAGCAACCGTGAGTACTCATCCAAAGTACTCGCAAGCAAGGAGCTACACTACATATGTATGCATTGGTATCAAATGGAAAAAGGGGTATCATATGTGGACTGAACTGCAGAATGCCGAAATAAGAGGGGGATAGCTAGTCCTATCGAAGACTACGCTTCTGGTAACCTCCATCTTGCAGCAGGAGAAGAGAGTAGATGGTAAGTTCACCAAGTAGCATCGCATAGCATAATCCTAACCGATGATCGTCCCTTCGTCACCCTGTGAGAGAGCGATCACCGGTTGTATCTGGCACTTGGAAGGGTGCATTTTATTAAGTATCTGGTTCTAGTTGTCATAAGGTCAAGGTACAACTCTGGGTCGTTCTTTTACCAAGGGACACGGCTATTCGAATAGATCAACTTCCTTGCAGGGGTGCACCACATTTCCCAACACGCTCGATCCCCTTTGTCCGGACACCCTTTTCTGGGTCATGCCCGGCCTCGGAAGATCAACACGTCGCAGCCCTACCTAGGCACAACAGAGAGGTCAGCACGCCGGTCTAAATCCTATGGCGCAGGGGTCTGGGCCCATCGCCCATTGCACACCTGCACGTTGCGTGGGCGGCCGGAAGCAGAACTAGCCCCCTTAATACAAGAGCAGGCTTACGTTCCAATCCGGCGCGCGCCGCTCAGTCGCTGACGTCATGAAGGCTTCGGCTGATACCACGACGTCGAGTGCCCATAACTTTCCCCGCGTTGATGGTTAGTGCGTATAGGCCAGTAGCCAGACTCAGATCAAATACCCATATCTCGTTAAGCGTGTTATTTTGAAGTAACCACGAACGCTGACCAGGGCTAGGCCCACCTCTCTCCTAGGTGGTCTCAACCTGCCCTGTCGCTCCGCCTCAAAGTAACAGTCGGGGGCCGTCGGGAACTCAGGCCCACCACTACCTGGATGGAGCCACCTGCCCCTTCAGCCCCCATCTCCAAACAGTATCACCGGTAATGTAACAGTGTAAAGTATATAGTATATGCCCGTGATCACCTCCCGAAGTGATCACGGCCCAGTAGTATAGCATGGCAGACGGACAAGAGTGTAGGGCCACTGATGGAACACTAGCATCCTATACTAAGCAGTAGGATAGCAGGTAAAGTTAACAACGGTAGTAGCAAGGACAGGCTATGCAGCAGTATAGGACTAACTGAAAGCAGTAACATGCTACACTACTCTAATGCAAGCAGTATAGAGAAGAATAGGCGATATCTGGTGATCAAGGGGGGGGGCTTGCCTGGTTGCTCTGGCAAGAGAGAGGGGTCGTCAACACCGTAGTCGTACTGGGTAGCAGTGGCGTCGATCTCGGTGTCTAGTGAGAGAAGAGGGGGGAGAAACAATAAATATAATGCAAACAAATGCATGATGATGCATGACATGTCAAAGCGTGATGCTAGGTGTGCCCTAACGCGGTACGAGGTGGTACCGGTGAAGGGGGAAAACATCCGGGAAAGTATTCCCGGTGTTTTGCGTTTTCAGTCAGATGAACCGGAGGGGGAAAGTTGCGTGTTTGCTATGCTAGGGATGCGTGGCGGACGAACGGGCTGTGTATCTGGATTCGTCTCGTCGTTCTGAGCAACTTTCATGTACAAAGTTTTTCCATCCGAGCTACGGTTTATTTTATATTAATTTTAAAAGATTTAAACCATTTTTAGAATTTATTTAATTATTATAAATCAGCATTATCCAGAACAGTGCCTGGTGACGTCAGCATGACATAGGGCTGACGTCAGCGGTCAACGGTCCGCTGACCAGAGTCAAACCTAACCGGTGGGTCCAGTGGGACCCACCTGTCATAGTCTGGGACTAACTAATCAAGTTTAATTAGTTTAGTTAATTGATTAGGTTAATCTAATCAGGATTAATTAGTTTAATTAATTAACTAAGATTAATTAATTTAATTATTTAATCAATTAATTAATCAATCAATTATTAAATTATTATTATTTTGTAATCTTTTTTTTAATTCCTTCTGCGGGTGGGCCCCCTTGTCATAGGCCTGGGGGGCCAATCGGGCGCTAGGTGATTACAGGCGCAGGGGGGTCGCGGGTGCCCGAACGGGCGCGTGCCCCAGGGGACGGACCCGGGCGTCGCCGCGGCTGCGGGATGCAGCGAGGCGGCCGGTGAAGACCGCGGGGCTGGAGCAGGGCGGCGCGCGTGCGCAGCGGGCATGCGCAGGAAGCAGCAGTTGCGCGAGGCGAGGCGGTGAGGGGAGCGGCACGATGCGCAGGCGCGTCAGGGGCGCGACCATGGGACGGAGCGGCGAGGCCAGGGGCAGGCAAGGCGCAGTGATGCGGGAGGAAACGGGGTGGTGGCATGGCGAGCGAGCGGCGCAGGCGAGGCGCATCGGTGCGGGGCAACGGGCGCGGCCCGAGTGTGGGGTGTACGCATCTGGCGCGCCGGAGCACGGCGGCGCAGGCAGCAGCGGCGTGTGTGCGCGCGGTGGCGCACCGAGGGAGGCGCGGACGGCGCGGGGACAGGGGAAGGAGGAGGGCAGAGGCCGTGGCCTCATCGGGAATTGTAGGGACGGGGCAGCGGGGGGGCGAGGTGGAGGTCGGGGACGACGGCGACGCAGGGGCGATGCCAAGGCGGCGGGGATCCGCGACGGGGTAGGGGCGACGGGGTTCAATGACGGAGGTCGGCGGTGGGCGTCCAGCGAGGCGAGACCGTGGAGGAGGACGAAGGCGCGGCGGAAGGGAGCTACGAGGAGGAGGCCGGAGGGTGGCGCTCGGCGCCGGCGGGCGGTGACAGGGTTGGGGCGTCGTGCCCTGATCCAGATCCAGCGGGGAGGGGAGAAGGGGATCGTCGGGGAGAGAGGAGCGAGGGGATCGGGAGGAGTGGGGGCGTTTAGGGTTTGCGGGGTGGTTGGACTGGGATACGTAGGCCGGGGGAGTGGGTGGGCCGGCCTGCTAGTGGCCACGTGGGCCAAACAGCCCAGGGAGGGTTCTTCTCCTTTTTGTTTTATTAGTAGTTTTACTTTTTGTTATTTTTCTTTTCTATTTTATTTTAGTTACACATTAATTTTAGTTTAGTAAAATATGACTAGCCCCTAAAATATTGTTTCAGAAAAATCCACTACTACAAAAAGTTTTACCCCAAAGCAATTTAGTTTAGTATTTTGTTAATTATAAAAGCATTTATATATTGGTTTTTGCTACTGTTTTATTCACCTAAGTGTATGTAAACATTTTATAGAAATGGGGTTTCTTAACCATAATTACCTATGCATTATTTGGCACATTTAGAGCATTCTAGTTTTAATGTTTGGAAATTTTTATTGTTTGACTTCAATTTTAAAATTTTGAACTGGGTTTCGAACTGACGCGAGATTAGCAACAGTAATCATGATGACGTGGCATCATTACCAGAGGTTACTGTAGCTTGATTATCCGGGCGTCACACCAGCGGTAGTACCGCTTGAGGGTCCTCAGCAGCAGAACCGCTACGGTACCGGGCCACTACCGCCTCGACTCGGGGGGGGGGGCTTCTCGTGTCGGGTTGAGTGGCACTTGCAGCGGTAGTAGGTGCGGTAGTACCGCTCGAGAGCGGTAGTACCGCCCTGCCACCACGGCAGTACCGCGCTGAGCTTGTTCGGCAGTACCGCGCCAGGCCAGTCCCTCCTCTACCCTCTAGCCCTCTCTGGCTGGGCAGTAGTACCATAAGGGGGAGCGGTAGTACCGCTGGGTCCAGCGGTAGTACCGCTGCCCCCTGCGGTAGTACCGCCCTCCGCGGGGCTGTTTAGTGGGGTAACGGTTGGATTGTTACCCCCACTATAAAAGGGGGTCCCCTTCTTCTTCGTTGACTCACCCCTTCCCCCTCAAGGTCCATTAATGCTCCAAGCTCCATTTTCACCCAACCTCTCTCCCTAGCCAATCAAACTAGTTGATTTGCTCGGGAGTGGTTGAGAAGGCCCCGATCTACACTTCCACCAAGAGATATTTGATTCCCCCACCTATCCCTAGCGGATCTTGTTACTCTTGGGTGTTTGAGAACCCTAGACGGTTGAGGTCACCACGGAGCCATAGTCCATTGTGGTGAAGCTTCATGGTGTTGTTGGGAGCCTCCGATTAAGTTGTGGAGATTGCCCCAACCTTGTTTGTAAAGGTCCGGTTGCCGCCTCCAAGGGCACCAATAGTGGAATCACGGCATCTCGCATTGTGTGAGGGCGTGAGGAGAATACGGTGGCCCTAGTGGCTTCTTCGGGAGCATTGTGCCTCCACACCGCTCTAACGGAGACGTACTTCCCCTCAAAAGGAAGGAACTTCAGTAACACATCCTCGTCTTCACCGGGTCCACTCTTGGTTATCTCTTACCTTTACTTGTGCAAGCTTATTAGTGTTACTTCTCTTGCTTGCTTGTATGTTCGTTGTTGTTGCATCATATAGGTTGCTCACCTAGTTGCACATCTAGTCAACCATTTATTTTAGTTTAGTAAAGAAAAGTTAAAAATTGTTAGTTGCCTATTCACCCCCCTCTGGTCAACCATATCGATCATTTCAATTGGTATCAGAGCCTCGTCTCTTTACTAAGGACTTTGCCGTCCGAAGAGTATGGTTGACACCGTAGACGGTGTGGAGGAGCACTCCGGTGTAAATCCGATCTCGTCTACGGGTGATGGGGGAACCTCGGTCTCCCATGAGGAATTCAATGTAGCCTTGGAGACATTGAAAACCTCAATGACGACCAAGGTTGAAAGCATCTTTACTAAATTCATTAAAGGGCTTAAACTATCTACCACACCTTTGAATGTGGGTAATCCCACGGACAAGGTGACGGATGCTAACTCCGACAAGGGGGAAGCTAGTAGTGAAAAGTGTGACGCCCCAAGACCGATGTGCCAAGTGTCTTCCAGTTATTCGTTGTTGTTGCCTTGTCATTTGCTTGCGTGTCGCATCTAGCCATGTCATCATGTGCATTGCATCATCATGTTTTCAAAACTTGCATCCGTCCGGGTTTCCCCCAGTTCCGTCCGTTGTCCGTTCTGAGCCCAGACACACTTGCACGCGCCCGCGGCACGTCCGAAATTTTATTTTATAAGTGGCTGAAAAATGTTCTCGGTATGGGTTGAAAGTTGGCGTGCGGTGCTGTTTTGTTGCCGGTAGGCCGCCTGCCAAGTTTCATCGCATTCGGAGTCCGTTTGACGCCCCAACGGATAACTATAGCGACAATATAGTCGGTCAAATCGTCGGACGTTTTCGGTCTCCGAAAACAGTCGCCGGGCCTCCCTCTCTTCTCTCAGCTCGAGACCGTCTACACAGCCCACTACCTACCGCCAGGTCCAACCTAACCTCTCTCGTCAGCCCGTGGCCTCCTCGCGCGCGCGTCCGATAGTTGTCCCGAACCAGACTCGGACTGTCGCTATCGTTGTGTCCGGATCATCCCCAAACATCTACAAAACATCTCCGTTTTGTTAATTAGACTCCCTAGCTATTTATTCGCGATCGTCTGATTGCGATCGGAGGGACGAGGTAGCCGCTAACCTAATATGTGATGTATATATACTCCACTCCTAGTCTATTTTGGACAAACCCTAAAATATAGGGACTTGTCCCGTCGAGCCGCCGCCACCCACCTTGAGATCCCTCCCAATCCACCAACCTCCTTCCTTTTTCTTCTCTTCTTTGTTTTTTCTGTTTTAGAAATAAGAATGAGGGAGAGAGAGCGCCCCGGCCAGCTCTACCGGGCCGGCCAACCAGCAGCCCTACACCGCGTCGGCCCATTTTCCCTTGGCCCAGCCGCCTATTAACCCTAGCACGCCGAAACCCCTCTCACTCCCTCAATCCTCTCCCTCGCATCTTCCCTCGCGCCGCCAGAAGCCCCATGCCCGACCCCCATCTCCTCGATCTCCCCCATCTCTCTTGCCTTTTCCCACGAGCCCCTCCACTCCTTTCAGCGAGGCCCCGAACCTCGAGCCCGCCACCACGTCCTCGCCCCTCGCCGGATCCTGCAGGCCGCCGCCCGGCTCCCTCGCGCCCCTGCCGGGCTCCTCTTCCTCCACGCCCGCCTCGCACCAGGAGCTCAACCTCATGCCCCTCCACGCGCGCCCACGCCCGCCTCACGCCCAAGGTCCTCCTCCTCGCCACCGCTGCTCCGGCGAGCACCACCCAAACACTGTCGCCCTGCCATCTCTCTTCCCTGCTCTCGCTATCTCTCTGCTTCTCTAACCCGCAGCTGTCGATGCCATCATTTCCCTATTTTGACAAGAGTCCGTCCATGGCGCTGCCCTTTCCCCGCGCCCTAGCTGCTCCAGCCGCCGTTGGTTTATTCACTACTGCTGTTTTGTTTCTGTTGCTGCATCTCTGGCTGTCCCCGTCATCCGCAGGCGACCGCGCCCGTAGACTCCTGTGATGCCTGCTGCTGCCGCTGTTTTCCTCTGTCAAATGAACGAACACCTCCTCCGGAGACCGCCAAGACCGTCCAGGATTCGCCAAATACCGGTTCGAGTACGACTACCACCGATGCCCCGAGGACACCAAGTGTACGACTACGCCCGGTGATGCGACAACTACCTCTACCGTCAACCCTCTAAGGGATCATGGACGTCAAGTTCCTCCCCATGTACCACTACCGTCGATGTGTACAACTACTATGTGAAAGTGTACACGACGACCCCGAGGACCAATGTTGCGCCAAGTACCACGATGGCCGGAGCCCTCGGACCCGTCAAGTCCGTCTACGAACCGTGAACAACTACCGTCGCCCCAAACACGTTGGATGCGTTAAGTACCTCTCCGAAAACGAAACGTGTATCGCTACCATCGCAAGAATTGAGACGCACAAGTCTGAAGATGCAAGTACCACTCCGAACCATGTACGACGACCGTCACCGAAGACCCGTGTAACGCAAGCATCAAGTTCAACTACCATCGCGCGAACCACTACTTCCACGATGGCCGTGAACGACTCCTTCCATCGACGAACTCGATACGCTTCGAAAAACACACGCTTTGAAGGTATAACCCCGAGACAACCGTCCAAGAACGAATGCATGTTGTTTGAGATGCACCCCTGTTCGCCTCGAGTCCGAATTGTTGGTGCACGTTGCCCCTCTTTTGCCTTGTCACCGACATTTGGGAACCCGGTTACCGGGATCACCCCACCATCTTTTGCACGCTCCCGCCACACTTTCTTTTGCACCGATGTCTCAATGAGTTGTCGGAACCGATATGTTGCCGTGGCACCATTTTCGGATTCGTTGCCGTGGCACCCCTTTTGTTTCCGCCACGGTGACTAATGCTTCATAAAATGCTCTTGTCAACATTTTCATAAAACTGCATAAAACTTGCACATGTCATTCGCATCATGATAATAACACTTAAATGTTTAAAATTGTTGTTGCACCAAATTGATAAATGCATATGGGGATTTACCGGAATTGTCGTTTGTTATTTCCGGCCTCATTTAAACTTGCCTAAATGTTTAGTTTACTTATGCTCCACCTCTTGCCATGCTTAACAACATTTAATATTGTTGGGTACATAAATGGCAGACAACTAAATAAGCCATGTGGTGTTTCGTCAATATGCAACTCGTTGCATATTGAGCTCCACTTAACTTGTAGTTTTGCTTGTGCACTTTGCCATGCCATGAATCATTAAACCAGACATGCATCATACTTGGTTGTGCATCATGACATGTTTATGTGATGGTTGTTTACTATGTTGCTTGCTTCTTTCCGGTGTTGCTTCTTCTGTTAGTTCTGGTAACATCGCATTTGTGAGGATCCGTTCGACTACGTCTATTTGTCTTCTTCATGGACTCGTTCTTCTTCCTTGCGGGATCTCAGGCAAGATGACCATACCCTCAAAATCACTTCTATCTTTGCTTGCTAGTTGCTCGCTATATTGCTATGTCGCGATACCTACCACATGCTTTATCATGCCTCCCATATTGCCATGTCAACCCTCTAACCCACCTTTTCCTAGCAAACCGTTGTTTGTCTATGTTACCGCTTTGCTCAGCCCCTCTTATAGCGTTGTTGGTTGCAGGTGAAGATGGAGTTTGTTCCTTGTTGGAACATGTTTATTGTTGGGATATCATTATTATATCTTGTTTACTTTAATGCACCTATATACTTGGTAAAGGGTGGAAGGCTCGGCCTTATGCCTGGTGTTTTGTTCCACTCTTGCCGCCCTAGTTTCCATCATACTGGTGTTATGTTCCTTGATTTTGCGTTCCTTACGCGGTTGGGTTATAATGGGAACCCCTTGACAGTTCACCTTGAATAAAACTCCTCCAGCAAGGCCCAACCTTAGTTTTACCATTTGCCACCTAAGCCTTTTTCCCTTGGGTTCTGCAGACTCAAGGGTCATCTTTATTTTAAACCCCCGGGCCAGTGCTCCTCTGAGTGTTGGTCCAACCTGTCAGCATGCGGTGACCACCAGGGGCAACTCTGGGTTAGCCTACCGGAATCTTGGACAATCCGGTGTGCCCTGAGAACAAGATATGTGCAGCTCCTATCGGGATTTGTCGGCACATTCGGGCGGCTTTGCTGGTCTTGTTTTACCATTGTCGAAATGTCTTGTAACCGGGATTCCGAGTCTGATCGGGTCTTCCCGGGAGAAGGAATATCCTTCGTTGACCGTGAGAGCTTGTGATGGGCTAAGTTGGGACACCCCTGCAGGGTTTTGAACTTTCGAAAGCCATGCCCGCGGTTATGGGCAGATGGGAATTTGTTAATATCCGGTTGTAGAGAACTTGACACTTAACTTAATTAAAATGCATCAACCGCGTGTGCAGTCGTGATGGTCTCTTTCCAGCGGAGTCCGGGAAGTGAACATGGTTCTTGTGTTATGCTTGAACGTAAGTAGTTTCAGAATCACTTCTTGATCACTTTTAGTTTTCTCGACCGTGCTTTGCTTCTCTTCTCGCTCTCTTTTGCGTAAGTTAGCCACCATATATGCTAGTGCTTGTTGTAGCTCCACCTCATTACCCCTTACCTACCCATAAGCTTAAATAGTCTTGATCTCGCGGGTGTGATATTGTTGAGTCCTTGTGGCTCACAGATACTTCCGAACAGTTGCAGGTGCCGATGATTCTAGTGTAGGTGACGCAGCTGAGCTCAAGTGGGAGCTCGATGAAGATCGTGTTCGTTGGGTTGTATCGTTTCCTTTCGATCAGTAGTGGAGCCTAGTTGGGGCGATCGGGGATCTAGCATTAGGGGTTGTCTTTCTTTATTTGGTTCGATAGTCGGACCTTGATTGTATTCTGGATGATGTAATGCTATATTTATGTAATGTGTGAAGTGGCGATTGTAAGCCAACTCTTTATCCCTTTCTTATTCAGTACATGGGATGTGTAAAGATTACCCCTGTTGTGACATGCCTACTATGCGGCTATGCCTCTAAGTCGTGCTCCGACGCGTGGGAGATATAGCCGCATCATGGGTGTTACAAGTTGGTAATCAGAGCCTTCCCTGACTTAGGAGCCCCCTGCTTGATCGAATCGCTGGCGTTGCTGAGTCTAGAAAAATGTTTTGAGTCTTATAGGATTATATATATTGGAGAGTAGGATTCTTTTTACTCCTCAGTCCCTTCGTCGCTCTGGTGAGGCCTCTTGACGTAGAGTTTTGACTCTTCTCTCCTCAAAGTTCATGAAATTTTTTTAGGATCACGCGGGTATCTTGGAATTGTTCCGATGGTTTTGTGACGAGAACATTGTTCTTGGTGCCTCCTGACACTTAGGGGTTGTGGCAGTGTCCCGGGGAGTTGAGCTCCGAGGTGTTGTCGTCACAATTTTATCGTTGCAGTTCTGGAATACCTGAGTTCGCCGACATCGAAAATCTCTTTTATCCAGTTGTTGGTGAGATAACCTCGACACCACCCAGTACTGGGGCGGGAGTTCGGGAGTATTGCCATAACTCGTATAACGGATGCTTTTCGAAGGTTGAGGTAAATGATTTCCGAAGGTTTCTTGGTTATGTGTTGAAGGATGGATACAGCTGGATGTAGGATTTGCTAGTTTTGGGTGAGATATTATGCTTCCCCTGTATCCCCAACACCCGATTGCATAACCAGAAAGTCTCGGGAGTTTGTAAGTGGGAATTCAAGTAGGTCCTAGAATTTCTTTCCAACGGACACATGGGATCTATCATATGTTTGTTTCCGGCTTATTCTGCAAGCCAATCCTTTGTTTTGTTTTTGTTGTGGTATTCGAGTTGCTTCATTGTCAAGTGTTGATTCCATACCTTTCCTAAGTGGTCTTCTCATACTCCTATGTGAATAGTAATCCTTCTTGATCGTCGAGTTTGCCATCTCAATTTCATCTGAACCGGTGTGTCTCTCTTCAAGTGGATCCGATCATTTTCAACATTCGCGAGAGCAACTCTAAGTTCTTTGCAACGGTGTTCGTTTCATCCATCCCAAGTTGCCTTTGTTTTCCCGCCCTCCCACCCTTTTTCTTCAAGGACTCAGATTTCTTCATCAAGTATCTATTTTATTGATGCGAAACCTCTCCATTCTTTTCCGTCAATGTTCTTACCCGTTGATTCTCAGAAAGACACTAACGGAGCTTCAAGCTCATCATTCTTTGTTCTCGTTCTTCTCCGGTGGATTCAATTCAAGCTTTGGTATTGAGCATAGTCCTTTCATTTTGCCCAATGCTTTTCTCATGCCGGTGCACTTCTTAATCATCCACTTCTCGCTATTCAAGTGTTCCGGAGTGCTGGAGGTATCTCGAAGAATTGTGTTTCCACTCTGCATTCATGCAAGCTCTCTTTCGAGGTTGTTATCTCATTCTAGCCATTTAATTCAACCGACGCAATCTCTCTTTTAATTTGTTCAATGGTGTATCTTTTGAGTGGGCCATAACCCACAGGTCTTTTTCCAGGATCTTACCTGACTCTTCTTATTTTCCCGGAGCTATCCTCAAATTCTTTTCGAAGTTTGACGTGAGAATGAATTATCATTAGTCAAATGCCTTCTCCAAGATCTTTCAAATTCTTTTCATCGTTGGCTCAACCTCTTCACTTTTCATTCTCCCGGAGTATCTCAATAAATTCTTGGTGGTGTTTCTCGTCGTCATTCTCGGATTTTGAAGACCGAAGAAGAGTTTTTCCTCCAAAACTTGTCCGTTCTTTCAAAGATTCGTGATTCTAGCTTGTTTCCATCCTCTCATAATTGTTTTCGATTGTGAAATTCTTTTCAACCATCCGGAGCAATTCAGGAGTCTTTTCAGTTTGATTCTACGGAGACCATCATTTCAGGTTTATCCATTCTCAGCTTTCAGCTCTCGTTCTCCAAATATTACCGGTGCATCATTCAAGTATTCTCTGATCAGTTCGTGATCTCTTCATTCTCATGTATCTAAATCCCCTCAAGTATCTTCATTCGTTCTCTAATTCTTCCCGGTGTTTCTTTATCTTTTCTTCAATCGTTTTCAATTCTTACGGTGGTTCATTAAAGATTTCTCTTCCTTCGTTATCATATCAATTCATTCGTTCTTTCCAAATCCTACCGGTGGTTCGTAGAAGACCTTCCCAAGTTTGCGCTATATCGCTCTTTAATCCTCTTCAACGAGAATAAGTAGTATGCCAAATCCATTGCTTGTCATCAATCCAAATTGATGAACGATACACATAACGTAATTCTTATTATTATTTCATCCAAGTGATCAAATTTATTTTTCCGGAGTTGTTCATCATATCTCATTCTCGGTCCGAGATGCTTCGTCTTTTCTTTTCCGAAGTGCCAAGTTTTCTGCTTTATCACCACGAAGATCCATCTAAATCATTACAAGGCTTCACCTTGTGTTTTCAACTTCTCTTTCTTTTTAACATCATTTTGTTACCGGAGTTCTTCACGGAGGCTCTACATCGTGGTTCATCAAGAATTCTTTTCATTCTTCATTTGTTCTTCAAGTTTTCTCTCGAAGTTAAGATCCGCCAAGCTATACTCTCAAATAAACATGGTGTTCAACACTTGTTTTGTTTTGAGGAGTTCAAGCATTCTTCTTCTTGCATTCCGAAGTGCAATTCTTTCTACCTTATCATTTGAGGTGGTGTTATGTCATTCTTGATAATTTGAGTTCATGTTTCATGATTCACATGTTTTTAAGAATGAGGTATTTTAAATCCATCAATCACTTCATTGGAGTTATCTTGGGTTATATTTCACCTAAAGCTTTCCCTAAGGATTCTTGCTATTTATGGTGCTTATAAATGACCCAAGTTCTTATTTTATCCTCTCGGTGAAATAGTTTCTCGTCTCGTTGTTCATATCAATTCAAATCCATTGTTTCCGTTAGTGGCAGAATTTCACCTCATAAATTTTGAGATGTCTTCCATAAGCCCACATCAAGCTTATCCTTTCGTTGTTGATAATCCAACAACTCTGTTCGAGAATATGTTGTAAGCGTGCTCTCTCAAGATCTTGTTTCCCTCCGTTCATTCCATTCCATTCTTTCATTTCTTCCGGAGGCATTGTGTTGTTGCTCTCTCCTCTCATCATCTCGAATGGTGAGGATCGTGTTTTTTTCGTGCTTATCCATTTAACCGGAGTGTCGTGCCCTCTTTTCAAGTTCTTACCATTCTGTCAAGTTTTACCTACCTTCTCAACCGGAGTGTTGTCTGAAATCTTTCTTACCCCTTGTGCGATTCTTTCTATAGTTCCAGAGGTAGTGCATTGTTGATTTCATCAAGCATACTCTCATCTTGTCAAGTTCATATTCAATTCCTTTCATTTACAATCGGAGTGCTGTCCAAATTATATCATTCTTATTCTTTCTCTATCTTGTTTTAACCGGAGTGTTGTGTCTATCATTCCTCTTCTAACCGGAGTCTCATCCAAGTGCTTTCATTTTGCCAAGTTTATATCCTTTACCTTCCATTTTCAACCGGAGTGTTGTCGTAATTGATCTTTATCATTCCTTGTACATCTCGTTTCAACCGAGGTGCTTGCATCTACTTCTTGTCCATTGTAACCTTTTCTTATGTCTTTCAACCCATAAGGTTCTCGTAATGTTCCTTGTTCCTCTTTTCTAAACGGAGTGTTTTAAACTTTGCTCATCTTCGTTGTATTCTTTCTTTCAATTTGTTCAACCTCGCAAGGTTCTTTAATTTCACTCGTTTGTCAAAGAAGCAACTTAGTTTTACCTCTTCTCTTCCTCTTCCGTTTCCCTCCGGTGCCATCCTAGATCTTGGGACGAGATCCTCTCGTAGTGGTGGAGTGTTGTGACGCCCCAAGACCGATGTGCCAAGTGTCTTCCAGTTATTCGTTGTTGTTGCCTTGTCATTTGCTTGCGTGTCGCATCTGGCCATGTCATCATGTGCATTGCATCATCATGTTTTCAAAACTTGCATCCGTCCGGGTTTCCCCCAGTTCCGTCCGGCGTCCGTTCTGAGCCCAGACACACTTGCACGCGCCCGCGGCACGTCCGAAATTTTATTTTATAAGTGGCCGGAAAATGTTCTCGGTATGGGTTGAAAGTTGGCGTGCGGTGTTGTTTTTTTTTGCCGGAAGGCTGCCTGCCAAGTTTCATCGCATTCGGAGTCCGTTTGACGCCCCCAACGGATAACTATAGCGACAATATAGTCGGTCAAATCGTCGGACGTTTTCGGTCTCCGAAAACAGTCGTCGGGCCTCCCACTCTTCTCTTCTCTCAGCTCGAGACCATCTACACAGCCCACTACCTACCACCAGGTCCAACCTAACCTCTCTCGTCAGCCCGCGGCCTCCTTGCGCGCGCGTCCGATAGTTGTCCCAAACCAGACTCGGACGGTCGCTACCGTTGTGTCCGGATCATCCCCAAACATCTACAAAACATCTCCGTTTTGTTAATTGGACTCCCGAGCTATTTATTCGCGGTCATCCGATTGCGATCGGAGGGACGAGGTAGCCGCTAACCTAATATGTGATGTATATATACTCCACTCCTAGTCTATTTTGGACAAACCCTAAAATATAGGGACTTGTCCCGTCGAGCCGCCTCCACCCACCTCGGGATCCCTCCCGATCCACCTACCTCCTTCCTTTTTCTTCTCTTCTTTGCTTTTTCTGTTTTAGAAATAAGAATGAGGGAGAGAGAGCGCCCCTGCCAGCTCTACCGGGCCGGCCAACCAGCAGCCCTACACCGCGTCGGCCCATTTTCCCTTGGCCCAGCCGCCTCTTAACCCTAGCATGCCGAAACCCCTCTCGCTCCCTCGATCCTCCCCTCGCATCTTCCCTCGCGCCGCCAGAAGCCCCACGCCCGACCCCCATCTCCTCGATCTCCCCCGTCTCTCCTGCCTTTTCCCACGATCCCCTCCACTCCTTCCAGCGAGGCCCCGAACCTCGAGCTCGCCACCACGTCCTCGCCCCTCGCCGGATCCTGCAGACCGCCGCCCGGCTCCCTCGCGCCCCTGCCGGGCTCCTCTTCCTCCACGCCCGCCTCGCACCAGGAGCTCAACCTCATGCCCCTCCACGCGAGCCCACTCCCGCCTCACGCCCAAGGCCCTACTCCTCACCACCGCTGCTCTGGCGAGCACCACCCGAACGCCGTCGCCCTGCCATCTCTCTTCCCTGCTCTCGCTATCTCTCTGCTTCTCTAACCCATGGCTGTCGATGCCATCATTTCCCTCTTTTGACAGGAGTCCGTCCATGGCGCCGCCCTTTCCCCGTGCCCTAGCTGCTCCAGCCGCCGTCAGTTTATTCACTGCTGCTGTTTTGTTTCTATTGCTGCATCTCTGGCCGTCCCCGTCGTCCGCAGGCGACCGCGCCCGTAGACTCCTGTGATGCCTGCTACTGCCGTTGTTTTCCTCTGTCAAATGAATGAACATCTCCTCCGGAGACCGCCAAGACCATCCAGAATTTGCCAAATACCGGTTCGAGTACGACTACCACCGATGCCCCGAGGACACCAAGTGTACGACTACGCCCGGCGATGCGACAACTACCTCTACCGTCAACCCTCGAAGGCATCATGGACGTCAAGTTCCTCGCCATGTACCAGTACCGTCGATGTGTACGACTACTATGTGAACGTGTACACGACGACCTCGGGGACCGATGTTGCGCCAAGTACCACGATGGCCGGAGCCCTCGGACCCGTCAAGTCCGTATACGAACCGTGAACAACTACCGTCGCCCCGAACACGTTGGATTCGTTAAGTACCTCTCCGAAAACAAAACGTGTACCACTACCGTCGCAAGAATTGAGACCGACAAGTCAGAAGATGCAAGTACCACTCCGAACCATGTACAACGACCGTCGCAGAAGACTCGTGTAACGCAAGCGTCAAGTTCAACTACCGTCGCGCGAACCGCTACTTCCACGACGGCCGTGAACGACTACTTCCCTCGACGAACTCGATACACTTCGAAAAACACACGCTTCGAAGGTATAACACCGAGACGATCGTCCGAGAACGAATGCATGTTGTTTGAGATGCACCCCTGTTTGCCTCGAGTCCGAATTGTCGGTGCACATGGCCCCTCTTTTGCCTTGTCACCGACATGTGGGAACCCGGTTACCGAGATCACCCCACCATCTTTTGCACACTCCCGCCACACTTTCTTTTGCACCGACGTCTCAATGAGTTGTTGGAACCGATATGTTGCCGTGGCACCATTTTCGGATTCGTTGCCGTGGCACCCCTTTTGTTTCCGCCACGATGACTAATTCTTCATAAAATGCTCTTGTCAACATTTTCATAAAACTGCATAAAACTTTCACATGTCATTCGCATCATGATAATAACACTTAAATGTTTAAAATTATTGTTGCACCAAATTGATAAATGCATATGGGGATTTACCGGAATTGTCGTTTGTTATTTCCGGCCTCATTTAAACTTGCCTAAATGTTTAGTTTACTTATGCTCCACCTCTTGCCATGCTTAACAACATTTAATATTGTTGGGTACATAAATGGGAGGGAACTAAATAAGCCATGTGGTGTTTCGTCAATATGCAACTCGTTGCATATTGAGCTCCACTTAACTTGTAGTTTTGCTTGTGCACTTTGCCATGCCATGAATCATTAAACCGGACATGTATCATACTTGGTTGTGCATCATGCCATGTTTATGTGATGGTTGTTTACTATGTTGCTTGCTTCTTTCCGGTGTTGCTTCTTCTTGTTAGTTCCGGTAACGTCGCGTTTGTGAGGATCCGTTCGACTACGTCTGTTTGTCTTCTTCATGGACTCGTTTTTCTTCCTTGTGGGATCTCAGGCAAGATGACCATACCCTCGAAATCACTTCTATCTTTGCTTGCTAGTTGCTCGCTCTATTGCTATGCCGCGATACCTACCACATGCTTTATCATGCCTCCCATATTGCCATGTCAACCCTCTAACCCACCTTTTCCTAGCAAACCCTTGTTTGGCTATGTTACCACTTTGCTCAGCCCCTCTTATAGCGTTGTTAGTTGCAGGTGAAGATGGAGTTTGTTCCTTGTTGGAACATGTTTATTGTTGGGATATCATTATTATATCTTGTTTACTTTAATGCACCTATATACTTGGTAAAGGGTGCAAGGCTCGGCCTTATGCCTGGTGTTTTGTTCCACTCTTGCTGCCCTAGTTTCCATCATACTGGTGTTATGTTCCTTGATTTTGCGTTCCTTACGCGGTTGGGTTATAATGGGAACCCCTTGACAGTTCGCCTTGAATAAAACTCCTCCAGCAAGGCCCAACCTTGGTTTTACCATTTGCCACCTAAGCCTTTTTCCCTTGGGTTCTGCAGACTCAATGGTCATCTTTATTTTAAACCCCCGGGCCATTGCTCCTCTGAGTGTTGGTCCAACCTGTCAGCAGCCGGTGACCACCAGGGGCAACTCTGGGTTGGCCTACCGGAATCTTGGACAATCCGGTGTGCCCTGAGAACGAGATATGTGCAGCTCCTATCGGGATTTGTCGGCACATTCGGGCGGCTTTGCTGGTCTTGTTTTACCATTGTCGAAATGTCTTGTAACCGGGATTCCGACTCTGATCGGGTCTTCCTGGGAGAAGGAATATCCTTCGTTGACCGTGAGAGCTTGTGATGTGCTAAGTTGGGACACCCCTGCAGGGTTTTGAACTTTCGAAAGCCGTGCCCGCGGTTATGGCAGATGGGAATTTGTTAATATCCGGTTGTAGAGAACTTGACACTTAACTTAATTAAAATGCATCAACCGCGTGTGTAGCCGTGATGGTCTCTTTCCGGCGGAGTCCGGGAAGTGAACACGGTTCTTGTGTTATGCTTGAACGTAAGTAGTTTCATGATCACTTCTTGATCACTTTTAGTTTTCTCGACCGTGCTTTGCTTCTCTTCTCGCTCTCTTTTGCGTAAGTTAGCCACCATATATGCTAGTGCTTGCTGCAGCTCCACCTCATTACCCTTACCTACCCATAAGCTAAAATAGTCTTGATCTCGCGGGTGTGAGATTGCTGAGTCCTTGTGGCTCACAGATACTTCCAAACAGTTGCAGGTGCCGATGATTCTAGTGCAGGTGACGCAGCTGAGCTCAAGTGGGAGCTCGATGAAGATCGTGTTCGTTCGGTTGTATCGTTTCCTTCTGATCCGTAGTGGAGCCCAGTTGGGGCGATCGGGGATCTAGCATTAGGGGTTGTCTTTCTTTATTTGGTTCGGTAGTCGGACCTTGATTGTATTCTGGATGATGTAATGCTATATTTATGTAATGTGTGAAGTGGCGATTGTAAGCCAACTCTTTATCCCTTTCTTATTCAGTACATGGGATGTGTAAAGATTACCCCCCTTGCGACATGCCTACTATGCGGCTATGCCTCTAAGTCGTGCTCCCACACGTGGGAGATATAGCCGCATCGTGGGTGTTACAAAAAGGCTCCTTCTTCTAGTGGTAAAAATGGCACCGGCATCTTTGCCCATGTGGAACCACCACTTGTTTATGGTGGACCGATTCCTTCCACTCACTTGAATCATGCCGGTCCTCCTCGTAAGATTGTGAAAAATTAGGACTTTGATTCTTGGGTTTATCGCTTTAAGCGTCATTTAAATCATGTGAACACTAATCTTTGGAGAATCATTGAAGAAGGTTTCCATCCGCATGATCCAAGCAACTTCACTCCTCGAGAAGCCACGGATAGTCAATTCAATGAGAATGCTCTCTTCATCATTCAAGATGCAATTCCACCCGAAGATCTACCTCATTTTCGGCCCTTCGCCTTGGCCAAAGATGCATGGCTTTGTGTTGTCTCTCTCTACCGGGGAAGCGCAAACATTCAACGCTCCAACTATGAAGTGGTGCAAGATGAAGCCGATGAGTTTGCAATGAAAGAAGATGAAGAACCTCGTGAGCTTTATCGGAGAGTAACCAAACTCGCCATCTCACTCCGAGATCATGGGAGCAAGGACACGGATGACAATTGGATCAAGCGCAAATTCCTCAAGGCAATGATGCCTTACCACAAGGCCATGTCCTCCGTCATTCGTCAAAGGCCGGACTTCCACACTTTTACCTCAAGTGAAGTGTTGGATGAGTTTGTGGCTATGAACATCTTGGACAAGACCACCGACAATGCGGTGCTTCACTCTCAAAGGGCAAAGAAGCCCAACCTTGCATTGAAGGCCAAGGTTCGCATTGAAGAAGAAGAAGAGGAAGAAGAGGAAAGCAACCCCGAAGATACAAAGTATGCCTATCATGAACACATGGCACTTGCTTCAAGGCAATTTTGGAGCAAGAAAAACTCAAGGCCAAACTTCAACAAGAACAAGTCAAGTGGCACGAAGAGCAAGCAACGTGTAAGGACTTGCTACAATTGTGGTAATGTGATTCATTTTGTTGCGGAGTGCCCGTATGAGAAGAGGGAAGACAATGGTGGAAAGCTCATTCGAAAGGACAAAGCCAAGTCTTTCCCCGACAAGAGCAACTTCACCAAGAAAACCCCTCACAAGGCGTTGGTGGTTCAAGAAGAGTACCATGAGGATGATGATGATGATGAAGATGGTGAGTCGGTTGCCATGGCCTTCGTTGCCATTGCAAAAACTCCACGAATATCTCTCTTCGACTCACCCAATGAGAACATCACCGCCAAGTGCCTCATGGCTAAAGCCACCAACAAGGTAACTCCCAACATCAAAGCTACCATCATTAATAATCCTTCCTTGACGGATTGCATTGATGAATGTGAGGGACCTAATGTGGAGGAAAATGAGTTTGAGTCCTTTATGGGTAAACTCAAGGGTAAAACCAAGAAGCATTTTGTTGCTCTCTTGGAACAACTTGGTGAAGCCAATGACGTGATCGAGGCTCACGAAGATACTATCTCCAAGATGGAGGGGCATAGTCGTGACTATGCCGATGAGATTTCGGATCTTTCCAATGCTCTTGAGGAAGAGTGTGGTCTTCGTTTGGCTCTTGAGGAGTCACACAACGTTGATCATGCTAAGTTCAAGAAAGATTTGGATCATGCTCTTGTTGTTTCTCGTGTGCTAAACTCCGAGAAGGCCAAACTTGGGGTTGATCTTGCTAGACTCAAAGAGGAGTTTGATCTACTTGACAAGTCTCACAAGGTCTTGAAGGGTGCTCATGCTAGCCTCAAAGAGTCTCATGATCAACTTCAAGTAAAGCTAACCAAGGAGAAAGCCACTTTTCCTCATATGATGTTAATTGATAATGCAAATGCTACTAACCCATGTTGTGAGCATGTGAATCTTGTTGAGGAGAATGCTAAGCTAAAGGTGCAACTTGAGAAAGGTCTTGTGTCTTGCATACAAGGCGAGAAGAGTCTCAACGACCTCTTGACCAACCAAAAGGGAGTTGTAGCCAAGGAAGGGATTGGGTACGTGCCCAAGTCCAAGAACAAGAAGAAGAATGACAAGGCAAAACGACCTCCTCCTCTTAAGAAAACCTTTGTGAAGGAGGGTGCCGGTGCTACTAAAGAGAAGGAGAAAAACTCCATGAGGGTTAGTGATGCCAAGAAGGGAAACGCTTCCCTTCCCAACAAAGGCGACGACTTTAACCCTTCTTATGTGTTGTGCCGCGCTAGATATGGGCATGTTTATGCAAAATTTGTTGGTTCTCCTTATGAGTACATTGAATGGTCTATTTGGGTTCCTAAGACCCTTGTTACTAACATCAAAGGACCCATTACAAAATGGGTACCTAAAACCAAGCATTGATCTCTTGTAGGTATTTGCTTCTGGTGGGGGATCATGGTTGCTCAATAGTGGAGCTACTAATCATATGACCGGAAGCAAGGACTTGGTGGTGGACATGCAAAAGATTCCATCCATGCCCACCAACGTCGAGTGGGGTGACGCCTCGTAGTCTAAGGTATTGGGACTCGGCAAAGTTTTCATTTCTCATGATCTTACGATCGAGAAGGTCATGATTGTTGAGTCCCTTGCATACAATTTACTTTCCGTTCGTCAACTAGCACTCATGGGCTTTGCCACTTTCTTTGATATTGATTCCGTGGCCCTCTTGTGGAGCAAGACTCTTAAAGTAGCCTTTGTTGGGCATGTCGAGAATGGTCTCTATGTGATTAACTTTTCGAAGCGACCCACTAAGACCGCGACATGCCTAATGGCTAAAGTTGACGTGGGATGGCTTTGGCATCGCCGTTTAGCCCACGTCAATATGAGATCTTTGCAAAGTCTTCTCAAGGGGGACAATGTTCGTGGACTAACAAATGTTAGTTTTGCAAAAGATCGTGCTTGCAGTGCTTGCATCGAAGGAAAGCTACATGAGAAGGCTCACCCTCCCACGACTATCATCTACTCGAAGAGGCCTTTGGAGCTCCTTCACTTGGATATCTTTGGACCTCCATCCTTTGATAGTCTTGGGGGTAGAAAGTATTGCTTGGTGATTGTAGATGACTATTCAAGATACACTTGGGTATATTTCTTCAAGAGGAAGAGCGAGACCCAACAAACTGTCATCGACTTTGCAAATGAAGCTCAACAACAACATAATGCAAAGATCTTGACAATAAGAAGTGACAACGGCTCCGAGTTCAAGAACTACACCTTGGATGAGTTTTTGAGTGATGAGGGAATCAAGCATCAATATTCCGCACCTTATACCCCTCAACAAAATGGTGTAGCGGAGAGGAAGAACCGGACGTTGATGGATGCGGCAAGGACCATGATGGCGGAGTTCAAGTCTCCCTACAACTTTTGGGCCGAAGCCATCAACACCGCGTGCCATGCATCTAATCGGCTATACTTCCGCAAAGGCTTGAACAAGACTCCATATGAGATACTCACCGGTAACAAGGCCAACCTCAAGTACTTCCGGGTGTTCGAGTGTAAGTGTTTCATTCTCAAGAAAGGTGTACGTTTGTCTAAATTTGAGGCTAGATCTTATGAGGGCATATTTGTTGGTTATGCTACAAACTCTCATGCTTACCGTGTTCTCAATAAGTCCACGAGACTTATTGAGGAAACTTGTAACATGGAGTTTGATGAGAATAACGGCTCCCAAGTGGAGCAAAGTGGTACTTGTGATGTAGGTGATGAAATTCCTCCCCATGCCATAAGAAGAATGGGTATTGGTCATATCCTACCCATTGAGGAACCCCTTGTGGCCGGAGGAGAAGGACAATGTCCCACTCCAGTGGAGCCTTCACCAACCCAAGACCCACACGCTTCCGAAGAACAAAGTGAGGGCCCGCAACCTCAAGAACAAGACCAAGGGCAAGGTCAATCTCAAGATGGTGTTGTAACATCAAGTGATGCCCAGGGTCAAGTTCCCTCCTCCGAGCAAGCTCAAGATCAAGAGATTCCCTGTGATCAAGAACAAGCTCAAGATGACGCTCAACATGATCAAGTGACCACTCCTTGTCTCACCCCCAAGGAGGAACTGGAGCGTCGTGCCGCCAAGGTTGCTTCCAAGATCTCCACCAAGGATCATCTCATGAAAAATGTGCTTGGAAGCTTAAGGAAGGGGGTAAGCACTCGTAGACAATTAGAAAATTATTGTGAACATCACGTGTTTGTCTCGTGTGTCGAACCCCAAAAGGTCTATGAGGCGCTCGAAGATCCGGATTGGCTCAATGCCATGCATGAAGAACTCAATAACTTCGAGCACAACAAAGTGTGGAGATTGGTGCCAAGGCCTACGGGGAACCACAATGTCATTGGAACCAAGTGGATATTCAAGAACAAGCAAGATGCTCATGGGATTATCATTCGCAACAAGGCTCGTTTGGTAGCACAAGGCTACTCCCAATTCGAGGGTTTCGACTACGGTGAAACCTTTGCTCCCGTTGCCCGTCTTGAATCCATTCGCATGTTGATTGCTTATGCTTCTCATCATAACTTTAAGTTACAACAAATGGATGTGAAGAGTGCTTTTCTTAATGGTCCTATTAATGAATTGGTTTATGTCAAGCAACCCCCCGGGTTCGAGGATCCCTACTTTCCCGATCATGTGTATCAACTCGATAAGGCACTCTATGGACTTAAACAAGCCCCACATGCGTGGTATGACCACCTTACCGAGTTGTTACAAGACCGTGGTTTTGAAGTTGGGCTAATCGACCCCACTCTTTTTACTAAGAAGGTCAAAGGGGAGTTGTTTGGGTACCAATTATATGTTGATGATATTATCTTTGGTTCCCCTAACAAAGCCTTCAATGAGGAATTTGCCGCTCTTATGACCTCAAAGTTTGAGGTGTCTTCCATGGGAGAGTTGAAGTTCTTTCTCGGGTTCGAAGTGAAGCAAAGGAGAGAAGGAACCTTCATCAACCAAGCCAAATACACTCAAGACACGCTTAAGAGATTCAAGCTAAGTGATGTCAAGTCGGCGTCCACTCCCATGCCCACCAAGTGCCAACTTGACATTGATCCCAATGGTAAAGCGATGGATCAAAAGGTATATCGCTCCATGATTGGCTCCTTGCTTTACCTTTGTGCATCTAGACCGGATATCGTGTTGAGTGTGGGAATTTGTGCATGCTTTCAAGCCGCGCTAAGGAAAGTCACTTTGTGGCGGTCAAGCGAATCTTTCGATATTTGGCTCATACCCCAAACTTTGGCTTATGGTACCCAAGAGGAGCAAACTTCAAGCTTTTAGGTTATTTGGACTCGGATTGGGTGGGAGACAAAGTGGATAGGAAGTCCACTTCCAGAGGGTGCCAATTTCTTGGTTGCTCTTTGGTAAGTTGGTCTTCCAAGAAGCAAAGTTGTGTGTCTCTCTCGTCCATGGAAGCGGAGTATGTGGCTGCCGGTAGTTGTTGTGCACAACTTTTATGGATGAGGCAAACTTTAAAGGATTACGGTGTCACTTGTGACAAAGTGCCTCTTTGGTGTGACAATGAAAGTGCCATCAAGATTTCTCTCAACCCGGTGCAACACTTCAAGACAAAGCACATTGAGATTAGGTATCACTTCATCCGGGATCACATTAGGCGAGGGGAGATCGAGCTCAACTATGTCAACACTCATGATAACCTTGCAGATATCTTCATGAAGCCTTAGGATGAAACAAGATTTCGCGAGTTAAGGCATGAGCTAAATATCATTGATTCGAGCAATGTGACTTGAACCCTTGCACACCCCACCTCAATCAACTTGTTCTCTAGTTTAGGTGTAGGCATGGTCATAGGGGGAGTGTTGTTCTCTCAATGAACTTTCCCTCCCCCCATAATGCATAAACTAACCAAACTCTTTCGCATTAGCCATTTTTTATGGTACTTGTGCTTCAAAGATGAGTGTTGGTCATGGGCCCAAGGTTAAAATCTTCGCGGCGCCATACCTCTGAACTCAAACATAGGTGGCCTCGGCCACCGTCCTCTCTTGGAGAGGTGTGTGTCTTCTTTCTTTTGTCGGTTGTGTGTGTGTGTGTTCTTGTTTTGTCTCGGTTTCTTCTCTTGTGTTCCGCCCGGTTTCGTTGGCCCTTTTTGCGGCAGAGCGGTACTACCGCTGACAAGCGTCAAGCGGTACTACCGCTCACCCCAGCGGTACTACCGCTGCGGGGCGGGCGACGGGGGGTTATGTCGGGGCAGGGGGAGTTGCTTCTCCCCCATACCCATTCACCCCCACTCATCTTCCTCATTGCTCCTGCAACCTCTCGCCGCAGGAGGGGCCCGGCCGGCCGCCGTTTTCGTGCCGTCCCTCTCCATTTCCTCCGGTGGAGTCGATCCCTACCACGTCCTCTTGCCATGGATGCCAGTATTGCCCCCGTTCCCATTCTTTCTTTACCTAGATCTTGCATCTAGTTTTTAGGGGCAATAGGCATTGTTCTTCTCGTCTTTTGGCTAAGGCGAGGCTTGAGTGGGATGGAGATGGCTTCTAGGCACTATGGATTGAAGTTTGGTAGGTTTCTTTTTGAATTTGGCATCTCCGGTAGTGCCGGATCTGACCATGGTAGTAGGGTACCGCCGTTCCCCACCTGGCGTGGTACTACCGCTCTCCTCGAGCGGTACTACTGCTGTTGTGTCACAGTACTACAGCTCATGCGGTACTGCCGCTGTTGGGTCGCGCTACTACCGTTGGATGCCCAGTTCCATCTTTTCCTACCAAGCTTGGATCCTTGTTGTTTTGTTTGGTGGCTTATGCTCTTTCTTTCGTGTGTTTCTTCTGGTCGTGTGTTTTGGTTCCAGGTGATGATCATCCTGAGCAGCAGGTCCGCCGTGTCAACCCCGGTCGTGCAACGTCAAAGCGCTACCACACTTCTGATTCAGCAGGTGGTTCCTCTAGTACTCAACCACCGCCAGCAGGCGCAACTTCAAGTGCTCCACCGCCCCCTCAGTTGTCGAAGAGATCCGCGAACAAGCAAAAGGGAAAGACTGTGACTAAGATGACTGCCAAGGAGTTTTGGGCAAAGCGTCGCCGCAACCCCTATGAGGAAGACCAAGATCCCACTTTGGTCAACCGCCCGTTCTGGAACCGCTTTCAGTTTTCCATCTATTTTGATGTGATCAAGGCTAAGAAGAATCTCTATGTTGATGTACGCTCCATCGACACGGATGCTATGAAGAAGGGCCTTGAGTACTTTGGTTAAGCTCTTCAGATGTGTTCTCAGCTGAACATTCTCAGAATCATGCAGTTCAACAGGGATTTTGATGCAGATTTGATGGCTCAATTCTTTGCTACTGTTCATCTTGGAACTGATGCCGACAGGACTCTGACTTGGATGACCAATGGCAAGTTGCTTTCCATCAAGTGGAAGGCCTTCATGGAGTTACTTGAGGTGGAAGATCACGGGCTTGAGACTCCAATAGGCTTCCGCCCTCACCACAATGCTACCTCCACTCACAAGCAAGCCCTCTGGCCCTACTGTACTGTGAAGGTTCACCCTGTGACTAAGAAGGAAACCTATGAGCTGTCTGCCTTTCTGGACATCCTTCATCGTGTCTTCCGAGAGACTCTCTTCCCTCGCATAGGGAATCTGGACATGGTCCACTCCTATCTCGTGGACATGCTTCTATTCTGCCAGCATGAGAAGGAAGCAAACACTGGAGAGTGCCTAGACATTTCTCATGTTATGTGGTCTGAACTTCTCTCTGCCGTTTCTGAGCGCAAGTGCCCGATCTATGGTTCATTCATCATGCGGCTCATTGAGAAGGCCTGGGCACGTGTCTATCCCAAGGAGATGTTGGAAACTGGAGAATTGGTTTCTCATGAGATCAAGCATCTGAGGAAGAAGGTGTCTTGTGTTTTCTCGTCGTTTTGCTTGGTTTGGTTTGGTGCCATGAGACCTAAGTTCCAGACATATGGTGTGAGACATATGCTACCTTATCTTTACCTTTATTTTCTATGTCTATCCAGTACTGTAGTATCTTATGAGTTGCATGCTTATATTGTGCTTAGAATTGTTGGACTATAAAATATAGGGGGAGTGTTGATCCTAATGTGTGTGTCTTGCTTTCCAAAGGCACTTCTAACTAGGTGCACACATTCAGGGGGAGCTCGTCTATATTTCGTAGTTCTAAGTATCCTTACTTTTTATGTCTTTTCCCTGTGCAAATCCCTGGTTGTCATCAATTCACCAAAAAGGGGGAGATTGTTAAGGCATATCTCTCTCGATGTAGTTTTGGTGATTAATGACAACATATTTGCGAACTAACCTTGTGCTTTGAGCATTTTAGAGATTCATCCTTTCGCTCGAGACATTTTCTTTCCCCTCGGAGTGTTCTTCAAGACGGTATAGCTCTTTCGTTTCTTGTTGGTGGTCTAGTTTCGTAGGAGTCACCGTACTATCAAGAGGGGGTCCGCTTTGGTAAGGCTAGGGTGGAATCATCATGTACACTTTCGTTTCACACCCTCTGGGCCTTCCCGCGTCATTGGAGGTTTGATTCCCTGCTGTTTGGGCTGTCTTTGGCCCCAGCGGTAGTACTGCGGTGCCTAGCGGTAGTACCGCTTGAGGGTCCTCAGCGGCAGTACCGCTGCGGTACCGGGCCACTACCGCCTCGACTCGAGGGGGGCGCTTCTCGTGTTGGGTTGAGCGGCACTTGCAGCGGTAGTAGGTGCGGTAGTACCGCTCGAGAGCGGTAGTACCACCCTGCCACCGTGGCAGTACCACGCTGGGCCTGTCCGCAGTACCATGCCGGGCCAGTCCCTCCTCTACCCTCTAGCCCTCTCTGGCTGGGCGGTAGTACCGTAAGGGGGAGCGATAGTACCGCTGGGTCCAGCGGTAGTACCGCTGCCCCCTGCGGTAGTACCGCCCTCTTCGAGGCTGTTTAGTGGGGTAACGGTTGGATTGTTACCCCCACTATAAAAGGGGGTCCCCTTCTTCTTCGTTGACTCACCTCTTCCCCCTCAAGCTCCATTAATGCTCCAAGCTCCATTTTTGCCCGATCTCTCTCCCTAGCCAATCAAACTAGTTGATTTGCTCGGGAGTGGTTGAGAAGGCCCCGATCTACACTTCCACCAAGAGATATTTGATTCCCCCACCTATCCCTAGCAGATCTTGTTACTCTTGGGTGTTTGAGCACCCTAGACGGTTGAGGTCACCATGGAGCCATAGTCCATTCTGGTAAAGCTTCGTGGTGTTGTTGGGAGCCTCCGATTAAGTTGTGGAGATTGCCCCAACCTTGTTTGTAAAGGTCGGTTCCCGCCTCCAAGGGCACCAATAGTGGAATCACGGCATCTCGCATTGTGTGAGGGCGTGAGGAGAATACGGTGGCCCCAGTGGCTTCTTGGGGAGCATTGTGCCTCCACACCGCTCTAACGGAGACGTACTTCCCCTCAAAAGGAAGGAACTTCGGTAACACATCCTCGTCTTCACCGGGTCCACTCTTGGTTATCTCTTACCTTTACTTGTGCAAGCTTATTAGTGTTACTTCTCTTTCTTGCTTGTATGTTCGTTGTTGTTGCATCATATAGGTTGCTCACCTAGTTGCACATCTAGACAACCTACTTTGATGCAAAGTTTAATTTGGTAAAGAAAAGTTAAAAATTGTTAGTTGCCTATTCACCCCCCTCTAGTCAACCATATCGATCCTTTCAATCGTCATCATCAACCATCCTCCATCACCAATTTCATGATGCTCACCGCCGTGCGTGAGTAATCCCATCATAGGCTTGTTGGACCATGATGGGTTGGATGAGATTTACCATGTAATCGAGTTAGTTTTGTTAGGGTTTGATCCCTAGCATCCACTATGTTCTAAGATTGATGTTGCTATGACTTTGCAATGCTTAATGCTTGTCACTAGGGCCCGAGTGCCATGATTTTCGATCTGAACCTATTATATTTTCATGAATATATTTGTGTTCTTGATCCGATATTGCAATTTATAGTCACCTACTACGTGTTATGATTCGGCAACCCCGGAGTGACAATAGTCGGGACCACTCCCGGTGATGACCGTAGTTTGAGGAGTTCATGTATTCACTAAGTGCTAATGTTTTGGTCTAGTACTCTATTAAAAGGAGGCCCTAATATCCCTTAGTTTCCAATAGGACCCTGCTGCCACGGGTGGGTAGGACAAAAGATGGCATGCAAGTTCTTTTCCATAAGCACGTATGACTATATTTGGAATACATGCCTACATTATATTGATGAATTGGAGCAAGTTCTGTGTCGCCCTATGTTATAACCATTGCATGATGAATGCCATCTGACATAATTATCCATCATTGATCCATTGCCTATGAGATTTTCACATATTGATCTTTGCTAAGTTACTTTTCCATTGCTACTGTTACGATTGCTACAAAACTGCTACTGTTACTTTTACCACTGTTATCGTTACTTCCATACTACTTTGCTACTAAATATTTTGCTGCAGATATTAAGTCTTTCAACTGTGGTTGAATTGACAACTCAGCTGCTAATACTCAATAATATTCTTTGACTCCCCTTGTGTCGAATCAATAAATTTGCGTTGAATACTCTATGCTCGAAAACTGTTGCGATCCCCTATACTTGTGGGTTATCAAGACCTTTTTCTGGCACCGTTGCTGAGGACCATAGCTCTATTCCCTAAGTCACTTGGGATTTATATCTATTTATCACTATGAGGAATTTGAAAGACAACAAAACTAAGATCTATCCCTCAACTACGAGGGGGGGTAAGGAACTGCCATCTAGCTCTGCACTTGATTCTCCTTTCGTTTGAGTAAACTTGTGACACCTACACCTTCTATTGATTCTGATATGTCGCATGTTATTGATGATGCCACTTCTTCTATGCATGATGCTTATGATGAAACTACTTCTCTGCTTGATAACACTATGCCACTAGGTGAATTTCTTGATGAACAACTTGCTAGGGTTAGAGAGAATGAAATTACCGAAACTGCTGATATTATTGAAAATGATGATTATGATTCTCCTCCTAGATATGAATTGCCTATTGTATCTGAGGGTTATGTTAGAGAGAATTCCTTATTTAACACCGTGTCTAAATTTTATGCCTATTTGACATCTAGAAATAATTTCTTCCCTATCTAACGATGAGTCTAAATTTTATGCCTTTTATAACACTTCTATTCATTTTGAGCCAAAATGACACCTGAAAAGCCCCTTTTGCCCTCAAGTGGTATGTTTGTGTGCATGTGTGTGCGTGCGTACATGCGTGCTACTGCTGAGTGTCTGTGTGTGCGTGTGTGTTTGCTACCGCATGTGTACATGTGTGTTTTCTAGTGGGTGTGTATGTGCATGTGTGTGTGCGCGCCTGCTGTTGCGTGCATATGTGTTGTGTGTGTTCATGCTGCGTGTGAATGCTGCATGCGTGTGTGCTGCTGCTGAGTGCGTGTAGTGACAAAGACACGAATATTTTTCAGGTGTGGCAGAGTTTATGAAGGGCAAAATCATATATATATATATAATATAACTACGCAAA
Source organism: Triticum urartu (assembly GCF_056163025.1). Taxonomy (NCBI): domain Eukaryota; kingdom Viridiplantae; phylum Streptophyta; class Magnoliopsida; order Poales; family Poaceae; genus Triticum; species Triticum urartu. The sequence continues at coordinate 363,958,359 of NC_141874.1, read as the reverse complement.
AGCTCGCTAGAATAGTACATATAACTTAACAAATAGGACCAAACTGCGTGTACTCTTTTTAAAGGGGAAACGTGTGGAGTGCACTGAAGCCACATGCTGATCAAGGAGCACAGCCCATTATCCATTATCCATTAGCTATCAGCAATCAGACCAGCAGGGCCGGCACGGATGCACGGCTAAGCTAAAATCGAACACGTACTATACAGGAGTATGCTAGTATATCATACAACTAAGTATGTGCACCAAATATTAGGTATGGCGGGCACCAAATCTTGCCAGATTGCTGGCTTTGCCCCTGTGTGCGTGTGTACTGTTGTATGTGTGCGTGTGTTGCTACGTGTGTATATGCTGCTACATGTGTGCTATTGCCCTCGCACTGATGTTGCATGTGTGCTACTACCCCACACACACATACCACATGAAGGACAAAAGAGTCTTTTCCGGTGTTATTTAGACTCAAAATGGACAAAAGTGTCATAAAAGGCATAAAATTTAGACTCGTTGTTAGATAGGGAAGAAAAAGTTTTTCAGTGTTAAATAAGGATAGAAAATTTAAGATGGTGTAAATAAGGAATTCTTTCGTTATGTTATGGATGAAGAAACTTCTAGAGACTTCTTTGCTTGCAATGATAGAGAGGATCTTATGTAGCGACCCGACTCGGTAAGAGTCGAAGTCTCTGTGCTTACCGTGCTAGTCCCTGGATCGACTTGCTAGCACACACACAGTACTCGATGAAATAACAGAAATAACACACATCTCTTTATTACATCGATAGTCCAGGAGCAATACATTTATTACAAAATAGGGCATAGAGCCAATAAGCAAATACTGCGGAAGCAAAGAAGTAAATGAGTCCAACTCCATGAGCAAGGTTGAGTGTAGAACATCGACCTATCACACCTTAATCCTCGTCGGATATATCTGCAACGTGATAAGTTGCAGCCAAATGGGTCAGTACATTGAATGTACTGGCAAGTCACATCATAGTGTAATGAACCTACTTTTACATGCAGTTTGGCTGGTGGAAAGCTCTAAGTTTAGTTTTTTGCATAAAGCTAGTTTTTCCCTATTAGAAAAGATTGTTATTCTACTACTACACATTTGCATAGGATGAGTTGGCAAATCCAACTCCATCCGTCCCCAAGTTTCATTTAAAACCCAACTGTTTAATTAAAGGTGAGGAGATCTCCCGGCATTTCCACTACTGGATGCTCAAGTTGTCCGTAACCGGGGACACGGCTAATCTATTAGGTTGAAAACTCTGCAGAGGTTGTGCACTTTTCCCCACAAGACTCGACCACCTCCATGATCGGAAGATCGATACATAGCCTTTCGAAAATGTTCCCCCTTAACCCACGGATAGGCCGGTACACCTACATCATTCTACATCTGCTAGCCCATCCCAGAAGGGGGCACACTAACTACTCAACTAAGCCAGAGCCCATATTGGCCTGTGGCTGCACACGTAAGCTTCTAGACATGGGAATACGATTGATCTCTTTGAGCCTGAGCGGACGGTCCACTAGTGGTGCACCACCATGGATTTCCCATGCGTGCCCCACTGTACTTCGCCACCATTCCCACAAGTTTCCACCCAGGTAGTTCATTAATTAACTTAGGTCCTATTTACTACATTGCCACTCAAACTTTACAATGATCACTTCCCAATTCACGTCTACTTAGCATAGCAACATAAAGTAAAATGATGGTGACAAAGTTATATGGTTCCGACCTACCTCAATGAACTACTGGGTGAAAAGCAAAGTCATGTGGCACCAGTTTCCTACCATGCAGTCCTACCGCAAAGAACTAAGTGCATAATAAAAACATAGGTGATGAAACATGATCAAGATGCAACTTGCCTTGGTACTGCTGGTTGAATTCTAAAGACTGATAATATTCTGCTTCGCACTCCGGGCAATCTATCGCAAAGAAGATAAACAAACATAAGCAATATTCCAGAGACCAAAGGAACATGCATAGCAAAAAAAATCTCGGAAAAACCAAATGAACATACAACACACTAAGCTACTACAGAAATACTCTAAGTGCAAAACAACATAGGCCTATGGTTCAAAGAGTGATGTGAAATATAGTGCATACTATGCATACTAGTAAAAATATTTAAGGGCAGATTCTAGTGTGTGAAAATTAGTGTGACAAAGGTCTAGGTGATAGGGCTTTGCTACGGTGACATTATGCAAAAGGAATCAACTTAATCGGAGCTACGGTTTGGGAGATATGGCTATTTGAAGTTCGAATTCGAATCTGACTAAATTCAAATTTGAATCTGACAAAAGTTTGCAAAAACTAAGCTACTATATAGAGCTAAACAATACGAAGAATTTGCCGCTGGTTTCATCGAGTTTGGATCTACGGTTAAAAAGTTATGGCTAATCTAAGATCAGGGACAAATCTGCTATTTACAGGGACTAAATGGTGAAGAAAAACTACTTCAAACAGGTCCCTGGCCACGTGGCGGCTCCTGGTTGGCCGAGCAGCGTCCGCTGCGGAGGCTATACGGCGAACGGCCGCTAAATAAGAAAAAAAAACAATGGCGGTGGCTAATTAAAGAAAATCGACGCTCGGTTTAAATAAACCGCACGATCTAAGGGAACCGCGGTTAACCCCGTACCTCTTCGCGAAAAAAAACCCAGACCTAATCTAATCTGGGCCGTGGATCTTCGATCTAACGAACAAGGTAAGGTGCGGCGGCTTACAGCTGTTGGTGACGTCGGCGACGAGCAAAGGACGGCGGCGCGGCGTTGGTGACGGAGGGGGCGGCGGCTGTGGTGGTCCTCGTCGACGGGGAAGAAGACGGGGAGGTGCAGCGCATCGAGGGCGTCCGGATGGTGGCGTCAGGGTGAGTCGGCGGCGTCCGAATGGGGCGGGGCGAAGACGGCGGCCTTCGGTGCTCCGGCGGCTCCGGCGTCGATGGTGCGGCGTCTCCGACGGGATCTAGGGGCAAAAATAGTGTCAAAAGGATGCGCCTCGGCGGGCTAAGAAGTTTTACAGAAAAAAGAAAGGTCAGAGAGGTCTACGGGCGACGAACTGCTCCGGCGAGGTGCGCGGCTCCGGCGAGATGCAAACGGCGTCAGTGGCGGCTAGGGGCGGCATGGGGAGAAGCGGGACGGCAAAGTCGATAGAGGGGAGCTCGGGGCATTTATAGGCGAGGGGAGGGCGTGCGGCTGCCGTGGATATGCATTATCCGCGAGGGCCTCGCCCGGCGGTTACGGGAGCGCCGCGGCGAGCTCACCCGAGCGGGGAAAGCGGGAGGTTGGGGGAGATGAGGTGGCGGCGGCGTTAGCGAGCGAGGCCAGGCCGGTCGGGCGCTCCTGGGCCGAACCTGGTTTCGGTCCAGGCTGCGTGCGTGCGTGCGTTTTTTTACAGGAGACCAAAATGCTCATAACTAATTCAAAAGAATTTCTAAAAACACAAAATAAATTTCTAAAATAACTACGTGATATTTAGAGCCTAATGAACATTAACTTAAGCACAGAACATTTTAAAAATAATTTTCCTAATGCAACTAATGCACTTTTTGCAAATAAAATAAATACCAAACAACTCCAAAACTTAAAGTAATATTCAAAATAAAATTTCCCACTCTTTTTATATTTTGAGGAAGTCATCTTATCCCCTCTCATTTGTTTTTCTCGGGTGGAAAACTATTATTTGAATATTTTCAAAAACTCCAAAAGGCAAAGAAATATGATATGCATTGAATGATTCTATTAACATCCAAATTAATAAAAAAATGGGATGTTACAAACCTACCCCCCTTAATATGAATCTCGTCCTCGAGATTCGGGTTGGCCAGCAAAAAGGTGCGGATGGTCCTACCTAAGATCTTCCTCTCGTTCCCATGTGGCTTCCTCCTCGGTATGGTGACTCCACTGAACTTTGCAGAACTTGATGATCTTGGTATGAGTGATTCTCTCTGCAGTCTCAAGAATCTTAATAGGCTTCTCCTCATAAGTCAGATCATTCTCCAACTGAATTGCCTCGAGTGGCACTGTATCTCTCAAAGGAATGTCCGCCATCTCTGCATGACACTTCTTCAGCTGGGAAACATGAAACACATCATGAACTCCCGACAAAGCCTCTAGTAATTCCAACTGGTATGCAACCTCTCCTCTACATTCCAGAACTTTTATGGTCCCACAAATCGTGGTGCTAACTTCCCTTTGACTCCAAATCTTTTAATACCTCAAAGTGGAGACACTCGAATATATGCTCTATCTCCCACTTCATAGATCACTTCCTTGCGTTTAGCATCGGCATAACTTTTCTGCCTTGACTGGGCTATCTTAAGTCTGTCACGAATCAATTTGACCTTCTCCTCAGAATCCCTGATCAAGTCAGGTCCAAACAACTTGCGATCTCCAACTCCATCCCACATCAAAGGTGTCCTGCATTTCCTTCCATACAATGCCTCGAAAGGGACCATCTGCAAACTGGCTTGGTAGTTGTTATTGTATGAGAACTCTGCGTAGGGTAAGTTATCATCCCAACTAGACCCATAGTCTAGCGCACACGCTCTCAACATGTCCTCTAGAATCTGATTGACTCTCTCTGTCTGCCCATCAGTCTGTGGGTGGAAGGCTGTACTGAACTCTAGCCTGGTACCCAAAGTTTCGTGTAACTGTTTCCAAAACTTGGAGGTAAACTGTGTTCCTCTGTCCGATACGATGCTCCTTGGAACACCATACAGACATATGATCCTGGTCATATATATCTTTGCCAACTTAGCACTTGTATAGGTGGTCTTCACTGGAATGAAGTGAGCAACCTTGGTCAAACGATCCACTATCACCCAAATGGAATCATAACCTGAACGGGTCCTGGGTAACCCCGTGATAAAGTCCATACCAAGTTTATCCCATTTCCAATCAGGTATCGGCAACGGCTGAAGTAATCCTGCTGGTTTCTGATGTTCTGCCTTTACTCTCTGACATACATCACATATTGCCACATACTCGGCAATTTCTCGCTTCATACCGGCCCACCAAAAACTTTCCTTCAAGTCCAAATACATCTTGGTATTGCCTGGGTGTATCGAATATGGTGAGTCGTGAGCCTCCTGAAGAATAAACTTCCTGATCTCCGGGCCATTGGGTACACAAATCCGTTGCTCAAACCATATGGTTCCATGTTCATCCTCACGAAATCCTTCTGCTTTCCCTTTGCTCATCATTTCTTTGATCTCAGCAATACCTTGGTCCAACTTCTAGGCTTCTCTGATTCTTACCAACAAGGTGGAATGCACCTCGAGTGCGGCAACATAACCTCTTGGAACTATTTCCAATTGAAGGTCTCTAAGCTCATCACATAACTCCTGAGGTAAACCTCCTGCTGTAAGGGTATTAACATAACTCTTACGGCTCAAAGCATCTGCCACAACGTTGGCTTTTCCTGGATGATAATGCAGACTCATGTCATAATCCTTTATAAGTTCCAACCATCTCCTTTGCCTAAGATTCAACTCTTCCTGCATGAAGATATACTTCAAACTCTTGTGATCCGTGTAAACATCACAACGATTCCCAATAAGATAGTGTCTCCATGTCTTGAGTGCATGCACTACAGATGCCAACTCCAAATCATGTGTGGCATAGTTCAACTCATGAGGTCGAAGTTGTCGTGAAGCATAAGCTACAACCTTCCCCTCTTGCATAAGAACACCTCCAAGTTCCTGACGTGAAGCATCACAATACACCTAAAAGTCCTTGTGTACGTCAGGCAGGACTAACACTGCGGATGTAACCAAACGCTTCCTCAACTCTTGAAAGCTGGCTTCACACTCTTCAGTCCAAACGAACTTGGTGTCCTTTTTCAACAATGATGTCATGGGCCTGGCAATCTTGGAGAAATTTTCAATAAATCTCTGGTAATATCCTGCAAGCCCAAGAAAACTACGAATCTCGCCAACTGCGGTGGGTGCATTCCATTCCGTGACTGACTCTACCTTGGTAGGGTCCACTGCAATCCCTTCACCTAACACTACATGTCCAAGGAATCCGACTTCCTTCAGCCAAAACTCACACTTGCTGAACTTGGCATAAAGTTGATGTTCTCTGAGCTTCTCCAAAACTAAGCGCAGATGTTCAGCGTGTTCCTCCTCATTCTTGGAGTAAACCAATATGTCATCAATGAATACCACAACAAACTTATCCAGGAACTCCATGAATACTTTGTTCATCATGTTCATAAAAAAGGCAGGGGCATTAGTCAAACCAAAGGACATGACTATGTACTCATGAAGCCCATACCTTGTGGTAAAAGTTGTCTTGGGTATATCCTTCTCACGAATCTTCAAATGGTGATAACCCGATCGAAGATCAATCTTGGAGAAAACACTAGCTCCTTCTAGCTGGTCAAACAAGTCATTGATCATCGGTAGGGGATACTTGTTCTTGATGGTCACCTCATTCAAAGAGCGGTAATCCACACACATTCTCAAGGTTCCATCCTTCTTCTCCACTAAAAGTACTGGAGCTCCCCAAGGTGATGAACTCGGGCGAATATACCCTTTCTCTAGTAACTCCTTAATCTGTTTCTTGACTTCCTCCAAATCATTAGCAGGCATTCGATACGGCCTCTTGGAGATAGGCCCTATGCCCGGCAGCAACTCAATCAAAAACTCAATCTCCCAATCTGGCGGCATACCCGGCAACTCATTCGGAAATACATCGGGATAATCCTTCACCACTGGTACTTCTTCCTGGATAACTCCCGTAAGAGAGTTCACCTGAGTCCTCTTAGGCTTAAGCCTGGATACGTACTTGATCCTCTTCTTCTCCGGGGTGGTGAGAAAAATCGATCTACTAGCACAATCAATGTTTCCCTCATACTTGGACATCCAATCCATCCCTAGGATTACATCCAACCCTTGCGATTCTAGTATAATCATATCTGTGGGAAAAACATGTCCCCCTATGTTCAAAGGCAATTGGAAACATCCCTGACTAGCCATAGACTCGGCTCCTGGGGAACTCACTACAATGGGTGCCTTAAGAGCTATGGTAGGCAACTTATGTTTATCCACCAATCCCCTTGATATGAATGAATGCGATGCACCAGTGTCAAAAAGAATGAGTGCTGGAAATGAATTAACCAAGAACTTGCCAATCACTGCGTCAGGCCGCTCATAAAACTCTTCCACATTGACATGATTCACATGTCCCTTAGTGAAAGGATTGGGCTTCTTGCCTCCAGAATTCGCATTGCCATTTACATTTCCATTCTACGCCTCAGGGCACTCATTGGAGTAGTGACCTGTCTTCTTGCACTTGAAGCAGGTGATGTGACTCAGGTCCTTCTTCATCGGTGTGGAAGAATTGAAATGCTGCTGATTGCCATTTCCTCCATTACCATTGCCCTACTTGTGACCATGGTGGTTGTGTCCATTCCCTCCATGGTGAATGTGGCCCCCATGGTTATGGTGATTCCCTCCAAACTTGCTAGTGCCTGATCCAGAACTCCCTGAGTACGGGCTGTAGCGGGGTTTCTGTTGAACTCCCGAGTTATACTTCCCGTGACCGTACTTCCTCTTATGATTCTCCATCTGCTGGTGCTTGCCTTCAAGAATGATAGCCTTATCAACCAGCTCCTAATAGTCCAAAAATGTTGCCACAGTCAACTGAACTCCCAACTCATCGTTCAGTCCCTCCAGAAACTTCTCCTGCTTGGCTGCATTGGTGGCCACGTCCTCTGGGGCATAACAGGCCAACTTACTGAACTCATCAACATAATGAGATACTGTGCGTCCTCCCTGGCGCAAGCTGCGGAACTCCTTCTTCTTCAGACTCATGGCTCCAGCTGAAACATGAGCAGTGCGGAACGCCCGCTGGAACTAATCCCAAGTCACATTCTCCATGGAGTATGTGGTGGTGTAGTTCTCCCACCAAGCAGTTGCCGGTCCATCCAGCTGGTGGGCAGCAAACTTCACCTTCTCCGCATCATTGCATCCTGCCGTGGCCAGCTCCCTTCCTATCTTGCGGAGCCAGTCATCTGCGACGATCGGCTCCGTGCTGCTGGAGAACACGGGTGGGTTCAGCCTCAGAAAACGGGTAAGATTGTCAACCGGGGGTGGCGGCGGTGGGTTGTTGTTGTTGTTCTAGTTCTGGTTCTGGTTCTGAATGAGCATCTGCATAAGAGCATTCTGTTGCTGGATCAACTGCGTAAGCTCCGGCGGAAAGTTGAATACGGGGTCACGTCTTGGAGGCATCTAATGGGTTTCAGAGTGGATGAGGAGTTAAAATAGAACAAGGCCTAGCGAGTAAAATCACACTACCCATATGCACATGATAGCAATAAAACTTCAAATCACTCCAATTCAATTTCAAACAAAGAGGTTCACATGAATAATCAAACCTAAGGTAAGCCATGTCACAAGATTTGACAAGGTCTTACATATGAAATAAAACTAATCGAATAACGAAATCGAATTTCTAAACTCTCATGGTGGTATAAAATCTAACTCTCATGGTGGTATAAAATCTAACTCTCATCAGATGAGGACCAGTCAACCATGTCGACATCGGGTGTCCTTGCATCGCTCTCTGTGTCATCATCTCCGAGCTCATCATTTTGGTCTCTCTCATGGCTGACATAGGCACCATACGAGTGATCCTCCTGGATGTTTTCTCCCTCATCCAGCTTCTCCTCGGCCTCCTCGAGCTCAAGCTTCAGGTCGTCTATCTTCTCCTACAGTGCGTCCAGCTCTCCCTCGTGCTCGATGCGAGCATCCTGGAGCTCCTCCTCTAGCTCGGCCTTGCGGGTCATGAGGTTCTTGATGACGACCATGTTATCGGATAGCTCCAACTCCATCATACGAATGTGCTCCTCCATGTCCTGGATATGGGATGCTATCGTCTCGTTCTCCAGGGTACGCACCACATCTCCATCTGCGTCGCGGCGTCCGTACATCACGAAGGAGGTCCTCTTGAGGTCTTCGTCATACACCTCCCGAATGCGTCCGAGAGCAATGTGAGCAGTGATACCCCTGCCCAAGCCCCATGTTGCGGTATCCACATGGAAGTCAATGGGCTTGGTGCGGTTTCCGAGGATGCGTCTGGGGATATGAGCATCAATCCTCCAACGTGTCTCCTCGGGCAGGGTGGCTGTGAAGGTTCCAGTGAATGTGGGAAGCCCAATCTTCAGGTGCTTCGTGATCTTCACCAGCTGCCTTCCAAAGGGCATGGTCTCATCGGGCTGCTCGAACTCAACAAGGGCGGACGACATCTACATTTTGAAAAAAGAGAAGAAATTAGTATTGAAGTAGAGAAGGTACGAGACCAAAGGATATATATTGAAAATGAAAACTATAGTTTTTATCCTATGGCTTTTCTCCATTTCTAGGGGTCGCATCCTACAGTCAACATGTGCTCTGATACCATCTTGTAGCGACCCGACTCAGTAAGAGTCGAAGTCTCTGTGCTTACCGTGCTAGTCCCTGGATCGACTTGCTAGCACACACAGTACTCGATGAAATAACAGAAATAACACACATCTCTTTATTACATCGATAGTCTAGGAGCAATACATTTATTACAAAATAGGGCATAGAGCCAATAAGCAAATACTGCGGAAGCAAAGAAGTAAATGAGTCCAACTCCACGAGCAAGGTTGAGTGTAGAACATCGACCTATCACACCTTAATCCTCGTCGGATATATCTGCAACGTGATAAGTTGCAGCCAAATGGGTCAGTACATTGAATGTACTGGCAAGTCACATCATAGTGTAATGAACCTACTTTTACATGCAGTTTGGCTGGTGGAAAGCTCTAAGTTTAGTTTTTTGCATAAAGCTAGTTTTTCCCTATTAGAAAAGATTGTTATTCTACTACTACACATTTGCATAGGATGAGTTGGCAAATCCAACTCCATCCGTCCCCAAGTTTCATTTAAAACCCAACTGTTTAATTAAAGGTGAGGAGATCTCCCGGCATTTCCACTACTAGATGCTCAAGTTGTCCGTAACCGGGGACACGGCTAATCTATTAGGTTGAAAACTCTGCAGAGGTTGTGCACTTTTCCCCACAAGACTCGACCACCTCCATGATCGGAAGATCGAGACATAGCCTTTCGAAAATGTTCCCCCTTAACCCACGGATAGGCCGGTACACCTACATCATTCTACATCTGCTAGCCCATCCCAGAAGGGGCACACTAACTACTCAACTAAGCCAGAGCCCATATTGGCCTGTGGCTGCACACGTAAGCTTCTAGACATGGGAATACGATTGATCTCTTTGAGCCTGAGCGGACGGTCCACTAGTGGTGCACCACCATGGATTTCCCATGCGTGCCCCACTGTACTTCGCCACCATTCCCACAAGTTTCCGCCCAGGTAGTTCATTAATTAACTTAGGTCCTATTTACTACATTGTCACTCAAACTTTACAATGATCACTTCCCAATCCACGTCTACTTAGCATAGCAACATAAAGTAAAACGATGGTGACAAAGTTATATGGTTCCGACCTACCTCAATGAACTACTGGGTGAAAAGCAAAGTCATGTGGCACCAGTTTCCTACCATGCAGTCCTACCGCAAAGAACTAAGTGCATAATAAAAACATAGGTGATGAAACATGATCAAGATGCAACTTGCCTTGGTACTGCTGGTTGAATTCTAAAGACTGATAATATTCTGCTTCGCACTCCGGGAAATCTATCGCAAAGAAGATAAACAAACATAAGCAATATTCCAGAGACCACATGCATAGCAAAAAAATCTCAGAAAAACCAAATGAACATACAACACACTAAGCTACTACAGAAATACTCTAAGTGCAAAACAACATAGGCCTATGGTTCAAAGAGTGATGTGAAATATAGTGCATACTATGCATACTAGTAAAAATATTTAAGGGCAGATTCTAGTGTGTGAAAATTATTATGACAAAGGTCCGGTTGATAGGGCTTTGCTACGGTGACAGTATGCAAAAGGAATCAACTTAATCGGAGCTACAGTTTGGGAGATATGGCTATTTGAAGTTCGAATTCGAATCTGACTAAATTCAAATTTGAATCTGACAAAAGTTTGCAAAAACTAAGCTACTAGATAGAGCTAAACAATACGAAGAATTTGCCGCTGGTTTCATCGAGTTTGGATCTACGGTTAAAAAGTTATGGCTAATCTAAGATCAGGGACTAATCTGCTATTTACAGGGACTAAATGGTGAAGAAAAACTACTGCAAACAGGTCCCTGGCCACGTGGCGGCTCCTAGTTGGCCGAGCAGCGTCCGCTGCGGAGGCTATACGGCGAACGGCCGCTAAATAAGAAAAAAACAATGGCAGTGGCTAATTAAAGAAAACCGACGCCCGGTTTAAATAAACCGCACGGTCTAAGGGAATCGCGGTTAACCGCGTACCTCTTCGCGAAAATAAAAAAACCGGACCTAATCTAATCTAGGCCGTGGATCTTCGATCTAACGAACGAGGGAACGTGCGGCGGCTTACAGCTGCTGGCGACGTCGGCGACGAGCAGAGGACGGCGGCGCGACGTTGGTGACGGAGGGGGCGGCGGCTGTGGTGGTCCTCGTCGACGGGGAAGAAGACGGGGAGGTGCGGCACGTCGAGGGCGTCCGGATGGTGGCGTCGGTGTGCGTCGGCGGCGTCCGAATGGGGCGGGGTGAAGACGGCTCCGGCGTCGACGGTGCGGCGTCTCCGACGGGATCTAGGGGCAAAAATAGTGTCAAAAGGATGCGCCTCGGCGGGCTAAGAAGTTTTACAGAAAAAAGAAAGGTCGGAGAGGTCTACAGGCGACGAACTGCTCCGGCGAGGTGTGCGGCTCCTGCGAGATGCAAACGGCGTCAGCGGCGGCTAGGGGCGGCATGGGGAGAAGCGGGACAGCGAAGTCGACAGAGGGGAGCTCGAGGCATTTATAGGCGAGGGGAGGGCGTGCGGCTGCCGCGGATATGCATTATCCACGAGGCGGTTGCGGGAGCGCCGCGGCGAGCTCACCCGAGCGGGGAAAGCGGGAGGTTGGGGAGATGAGGTGGCGCGGGGCCCACTAGTCAGTGGCGGCGGCGTTAGCGAGCGAGGCTGGGCCGGTCGGGCGCTCCTGGGCCGAACCTGGTTTCGGTCCAGGCTGCGTGCGTGCGTGCGTTTTTTTTACAGGAGACCAAAATGCTCATAACTAATTCAAAAGAATTTCTAAAAACACAAAATAAATTTCTAAAATAACTACGTAATATTTAGAGCCTAATGAACATTAACTTAAGCACGGAACATTTTAAAAATAATTTTCCTAATGCAACTAATGCAATTTTTGCAAATAAAATAAATACCAAACAACTCCAAAACTTAAAGTAATATTCAAAATAAAATTTCCCACTCTTTTTATATTTTGAGGAAGTCATCTTATCCCCTCTCATTTGTTTTTCTCGGGTGGAAAACTATTATTTGAATATTTTCAAAAACTCCAAAAGGCAAAGAAATATGATATGCATTGAATGATTCTATTAACATCCAAATTAATAAAAATTGGGATGTTACATCTTAAGAAAGTGTTAGCTAAGCTAAAATAAAAATCCTTAAATGCTAGAATGAAATATGATCCCGCTTTTGCTACTTCACCTATCGTTGTTACTGATAAGGACTATGAATTCTTTGTCGATCCTGAGTTAATTACCTTGGTTGAATCTGATCCTTTTTATGGTTATAAATTTGAAACTATTGTGGCACATCTTACTAATTTGAATGATATAGCCACCCTATTTGCTCATGAGGAAAAAATTCGCCATTACTATATTCTTAAATTGTTTCATTTCTCATTAAAGGGTGATGCTAAGTTATGGTTTAATCCTCTTGCTCCTGGTTGTGTGCATAGTCCCCAGGATATGATTTACTACTTCTCTGCTAAATATTTCCCCGCTCATAAGAAACAAGCTCCTTTAAGAGAAATATTTGATTTTATGCAAATTTAAGAAGAGAGTCTCCCACAAGCTTGGGGAGGCTTCTCCAATTACTTAATGCTTTGCCTAATCATCCTCTCAAGAAAAATGAAATACTTTATATATTTTATAATGGACTAACCGATGCTTCCAAAGACCACCTGGATAGTTGTGTTGGTTGTGTTTTCAGGGAAAGAACTGTTGAGAAAGTTGAATTTCTATTCAATAATATATTGAGTAATGATAATGATTGGACACTTCCTGAACCAATTCCTAAGCCAACTCCAAAGAAAATGTGTATTCTATTTCTCAGTCCTGAAGATATGCAAGAGGCAAAGAAATCTATGAAAGAAAAAGGTATTAAAGCTGAAGATGTAAAAAATTTATCGCCTATTGGAGAAATATATGGTCTTGATAACCCGACACAGGTAGTAGAGGTAAACTCTCTCCATAGATTTGATGAAGGTGATATTCCTCATAATAAGTCTGCTAGTCAATGCTTGGATGAGTTTGATAATTTTTTTGTTAAACAAGAAAATTTGAATGCTTATGTTAGTAGACAATTGAAACGTAATGCTTACATTCTTGACCACTTGGGTGATTACATGAGTAGAACTGTTAATGATCTTAAGCTTATTAGTAAACATGCTTCCATGGTTACAACTCAAGTAGAACAAGTACTTAAGGCACAAGATGATTTGCTTAATGAGTTGAATAGTAAGAAAAATGATAATGCTGTTAGGGTTATGACTAGAGGTGGTAAGATGACCTAGGAACCTTTGTATCCTGAGGGACATCCTAAGAGAATTGAGCAGGATTCTCAGAGAACTAATACTAATGCACCTAGTCCTCGTACTAAAAAGAAAAAGAAAACCGATAGGACTTTGCATGCTAGTGAACTTGCTATAGACACACCTGAGAATCCCAATGATATTTCTATTTCTAATGCTGATACATAGTCCGGTAATGAACATGAACCTAGTGCTAATGTTAATGACGATGTTCATGTTGATGCTCAACCTAGTAATGATAATGATGTAGAGATTGAACCTGCTGTTGATCTTGATAACCCATAATCAAAGAATCAGCGTTATGATAAGAGACTTTGTTGCTAGGAAACATGGTAAAGAAAGAGAACCATGGGTTCAAAAACCCATGCCCTTTCCTCCTAAACCAACCAAGAAAAAGGATGATGAGGATTTTGAGCGCTTTGCTGAAATGATTAGACCTATCTTTTTGCGTATGCGTTTGACTGATATGCTTAAAATGCTTCCCTATGCTATGTATATGAAAGAGATTGTTACTAACAAAAGAAAGATACCGGAAGCTGAGAGTTCCACCATGCTTGCTAATTACACTTTTAAGGGTGGAATACCAAAAAAACTTGGATATCCAGGAGTATCAACTATACCATGCTCCATTTAAAGAAACTATGTTAAAACTGCTTTATGTGATCTTGGAGCGTAGACTTGAATTGAATAAGTTGACACCTACTGAAATTTCTTTGCAAATGGATGACAAATCAACTGCTATACCCATCGGTATTTGTGAGGATGTGCCTATTGTGGTTGCAAACGTTACTATCTTAACAGACTTTGTTATTCTTGATATTCCTGAGGACGACAGTATGTCGATCATTCTTGGTAGACCCTTTTTAAATACTGCAGGGGCTGTTATTGATTGCAACAAAGGCAATGCCACTTTTCATGTTAATGGTAATGAGCATACGATACTTCCCAAAGAAACAACCTCAAGTTCATAGTATCAATTCTATTGGAAAATTTTCAACTATTACTATTGGAGGTTTTGAATTCCCTCTTCCTACTCTCAAGAAGGATTATGATATTCCTATTGTTGGGGAACTGCACATCTCTGTTGAGGTAACCTAGTGTTATTCGAAAATTCTCCGGTTTCATGTCCTCCGGAAGAAGTTTGTTAATAAGACTTGATCAACCTTCTTAATGGATTCCTTTTGATGGGCATGAGATGGATGAATTTAGAAGCACAAACTCTCTGTACCCATCTTTTACTTTCTGTTAATTAGATTAAATAAATTAAATACAGTATTTTCTGTCTGTTTTTTGAATTATCCATGTAATAAAAATGTCCCGAAAATAAAAGTTCTCCAAATGCCCTGGAAATTTAGTATGATTTTTTGTATAATATTTTAGAATTTCTGGTGCAAAGAACACACCAAGGGGCCTCACTAGCTGGCCACAAGGGTGGAGGGCGTGCCCACCCCCCTAGGGCTCTCCCCTGTCCTTGTGGGCCCCACGTGGCCCCCTCCACTTATTCCAGCACCCATATTCTTCCTCTTCCTCCAGAAAAAATCACTCCATAGCTCAAATTCGTGTTCTTGCTCATCTTGCTGCCATTTTTTGATCTCCTTACTCAAAGCTCCATTCACAAAACTGTTTTGGGGGATTGTTCTTCTGTATGTGACTCCTCCAATGGTCCAATTAGTTTTTGTTCTAGTGCTTTATTTATTGCAAATTTTTGTTGCTTTGGTGACCCTGTTCTTGAGCTTGCATGTCAAATTTATATGGTCCAAAGTAGTTTTTGATGCATGATATAGCCTCTAGGCACTTGTAGGAGTAGTTTCTGTCAATCTTGTTGAGTTTGGTTCACTTTTATTTTGAGTCACTAAAAATTTCAGAAATTTTTCAGACGAAGAAAAATGTCTAGGAAAATGTATCAAGGTGGTTCTTCGAGGAAGCAAGGACCAAGGCCTGTGATTCATGAGCAGGACCTTGAACCACCAAGGGAAGCTCAAGTGAAGCCTTGCTAATGGCCATGGGATGAATTTATGGATCGTGCAGGTTTCAAGGATGAATTCTATGCATACGTACAAAATGCCGGCCTCGAGGATTTCTTATCAGACAAGTGCTTATAGTATTATTATCTCACCGATTCCTTCGTGCGTAGGTTTGAGTTTTCATCCAAGCGTAATACTCATACTGTCCTGTTTGATCTTTATGATGAATCTTATACCATGGACCTAGAAGACTTTTGTGATGCATGCAAAATTCCACAATGGGGCCTTCTTAGTGAGCCTCACAAATCTGAATATAATGATTTCCTTGGTAGCATCTGATACGTCTCCGTCGTATCTACTTTTCCAAACACTTTTGCCCTTGTTTTGGACTCTAACTTGCATGATTTGAATGGAACTAATCCGGATTGACGCTGTTTTCAGCAGAATTGCAATGGTGTTATTTTTGTGCAGAAATAAAAGTTCTCGGAATGACCTGAAAATCGATGGAGATTATTTTTGGAATATATAAAAAAATACTGGAAGAAGAATCCACGTCAGGGGGCCCACACCCTGTCCACGAGGGTGGGGGCGCACCTACCACCCTGGGCGCGCCCCCTGCCTCGTGGGCCCCCTGATGCTCCACCGACCTAAACTCCAACTCCATATATTCGTGTTCGGGGAGAAAAAAATAGAGAGAATGATTCATCGCGTTTTACGATATGGAACCACCACCAAGCCCTAAACTCTCTCGGGAGGGCTGATCTGGAGTCCATTCGGGGCTCCGGAGAGGGGAATCCATCGCCATCGTCATCATCAACCTTCCTCCATCACCAATTTCATGATACTCACCGCCGTGCGTGAGTAATTCCATCGTAGGCTTGCTGGATGGTGATGGGTTGGATAAGATTTATCATGTAATCAAGTTAGTTTTGTTAGGGTTTGATCCCTAGTATCCACTATGTTCTGAGATTGATGTTCCTGTGACTTTGCTATGCTTAATGCTTGTCACTAGGGCCCGAGTGCCATGATTTTAGATCTGAACCTATTATGTTTTCATGAATATGTGAGAGTTTTTGATCCTATCTTGCAAGTCTATAGTCACCTATTATGTGTTATGATCCGTTAACCCCGAAGTGACAATAATCGGGACCATTACCGGTGATGACCGTAGTTTGAGGAGTTCATGTATTCACTATGTGTTAATGCTTTGGTCCGGTACTCTATTAAAAGGAGGCCTTAATATCCCTTAGTTTCCAATAGGACCCCGCTGCCACGGGAGGGTAGGACAAAAGATGGCATGCAAGTTCTTTTCCATAAGCACGTATGACTATATTCGGAATACATGCCTACATTACATTGATGAACTGGAGCTAGTTCTGTGTCACCCTAGGTTATAACTGTTGCATGATCGATTGCATCCGACATAATTCTCCATCACCGATCCAATGCCTATGAGCTTTTCATATATTGTTCTTCACTTATTTACTTTTCCGTTGCTACTGTTATAATCATTACAAAACCCAAAAATATTACTTTTGCTACCGTCACTACTACTATCATATTACTTTGCTACTAAACACTTTGATGCAGATATTAAGTTTCCAGGTGTGGTTGAATTGACAACTCAGCTGCTAATACTTGATAATATTCTTTGGCTCCCCTTGTGTCGAATCAATAAATTTGGGTTGAATACTCTACCCTCGAAAACTGTTGTGATCCCCTATACTTGTGGGTTATCAAGACTATTTTCTGGCGCCGTTGCCGGGGAGCATAGCTCTATTCTTTGAGTAACTTGGGATTTATATCTTCTTATCATTATGAAGAACTTGAAAGATCAAAGAACCAAGATTTTTCCCTCAACTACGAGGGGAGGTAAGGAACTGCCATCTAGGTCCGCACTTGATTCACCTTCTGTTTTGAGTAAACTTGCAAAACCTACACCTGCTATTCATTTTGATATGTCGCATGTTATTGATGATGCCACTTCTGCTTTGCATGATACTTATGATGAAACTACTTCTATGCTTGATAATACTGTGCCACTAGGTGAATTTCTTGATGAACAACTTGCTAGGGCTAGAGACAATGAAAATATTGAAACTGATAATATTGATGAAAGTGATGATGAAGATTCTCCCCCTAGATATGAATTGCCTGTTGTTCCTGAGGGTTATGTTATGGATGAAGAAAATGCTAGAGATTTCTTAGCTTGCAATGATAGATCCGATCTTAAGAAATCATTAGCTCAGCTTAAAGAAAACTCTTTGAATGCTAGAATGAAATATGACCCTGCTTTTGCTACTTCACCTATCTTTATTACTGATAAGGATTATGATTTCTCTATCGATCCTGAGTTAATTACTTTGGTTGAATCTGATCCTTTCTATGGCTATGAATCTGAAACTGTTGTGGCACATCTTACTAAATTAAATGATATAGCCACCCTGTTTACTCATGATGAGAAAACTCGCTATTACTTTATCCTTAAGTTGTTTCCATTCTCATTAAAAGGTGATGCTAAAACATGGTTTAATTCTCTTGATCCTGGTTGTGTGCGTAGTCCCTAGGATATGATTTATTACTTCTCTGCTAAATATTTCCCCGCTCATAAAAAACAAATTGCTTTAAGGGAAATATATAATTTTGTGCAAAATAAAGGAGAGAGTCTCCCACAAGTTTGGGGGAGGCTTCTTCGATTACTTAATGCTTTGCCTGATCATCCTCTCAAGAAAAATGAAATACTTGATATCTTTTATAATGGACTAACCGATGCTTCCAGAGACCACCTGGATAGTTGTGCTGGTTGTGTTTTCAGGGAAAGAACTGTTGATCAAGCTGAATTGTTATTGAATAATATGTTGACTAATGAAAATAATTGGACACTTCCTAAACCAACTCCTAAGCCAACTCCGAAGAAAAGGGGTATTCTATTTCTCAGTCCTAAAGATATGCAAGAGGAAAATAAATCTATGAAAGAAAAAGGTATTAAAGCTGAAGATGTTAAGAATTTATCACCTATTGAAGAAATACATGGTCTTAGTTTACCGCCTGTTGAATAAATACATGGTCTTGATAACCCGACATAGGTAGTAAAGGTAAATTCTCTCTATAGATTCGATAAATGTGAAATCCCATTTACTAAGTTTGCTAGCCCATGATTGGATGAGTTTGATGACTTTATGGTTAAACAAGAAAACTTCAATGCTTATGTTGGTAGACAACTGAAACACAATACTGATATGCTTGAACACTTGGGTGATTATATGGCTAATGTTAAAGGTGAACTTAAACTTATTAGTAAATATGCTTCTATGGTTACCACTCAAGTAGAACAAGTACTTAAAGTTCAGAATGATTTGCTCAATGAATTAAATAATAAGAAGAATGATAATGCTATTAGAGTTATGACTAGAGGTGGTAAAATGACTTAGGAACCTTTGTATCCTGAGGGCCATCCTAAGAGAATTGAGCAAGATTCTTAGAGAATTAATATTGATGCACCTAGTTCTTCTAATAGGAAGAAAAAGAAAAATGATAGGACTTTGCATGCTTCTAGTGAACCTATTGTTGACACACCTGAGAATCCCAATGATATTTCTATTTCTGATGCCGAAACACAATCTGGTAATGAACATGAACCTAGTGATAATATTAATGATGATGTTCATGTTGATGCTCATCCTAGCAATGACAATTATGTAGAGATTGAACCTGCTATTGATCTTGATAACCTACAATCAAAGAATCGACATTGTGATAAGAGAGACTTTGTTGCTAGGAAGCACGGTAAAGAAAGAGAACCATGGGTTCAGAAACCCATGCCTTTTCCTCCTAAACCATCCAAGAAAAATGATGATGAGGATTTTGAGCGCTTTGCTGAAATGATTAGACCTATCTTTTTGCGTATGCGTTTGACTGATATGCTTAAAATGAACCCTTATGCCAAGTACATGAAAAAAATTGTTACTAATAAAAGAAAGATACCAGAAGCTAAAATTTCCACCATGCTTGCTAATTACACTTTTAAGGGTGGAATACCAAAGAAACTTGGAGATCCAGGAGTACCAACATACCATGCTTCATTAAAAGAAACTATGTTAAAACTGCTTTGTGTGATCTTGGAGCCGGTGTTAGTGTTATGCCTCTCTCTATATCGTAGACTTTATTTGAATAATTTGACACCTACAGAAATATCTTTGCAAATGGCTGACAAATCAACTGCTATACCTGTCGGTATTTGTGAGGATGTGCCTGTTGTGGTTGTGAACGTTACTATTTTAACAGACTTTGTTATTCTTGATATTCCCGAGGACGTAGTATGTCTATTATTCTTGGAAGACCCTTTTTGAATACTGCAGGGGTTGTTATTGATTGCACCAAAGGCAATGTCACTTTTCATGTTAATGGTAATGAGCATACGGTACACTTTCCGATGAAACAACCTCAAGTCCACAGTATCAATTCTATTAGAAAATTTTCAACAATCACTATTGGAGGTTTTAAATTTCCTCTTCCTACTGTCAAGAAGAAATATGATATTCTTATTGTTGGGGATGTGCATATTCCTGTTGAGGTAACCTAGTCTTATTCAAAAATTCTCCGGTTGCATGTTATTCGAAATGAGTTTGTTAATAAGACATGATCAATCTTGTTAGTGGATTCCTTTTGATGAGCATGAGATGTATGAATTTAGAAAACACAATTTTCTGTACCCTCTTTTTACTTTCTATTATTTATATTAAATAAAGCAAAAATAGTATTATTCTGTCTGTTTTCTGAATTATCCATGCAATAAAAAATATCCTGAAAATAAAAGTTCTCCAAATGCCCTGAAATTTAAATATGATTTTTTCTATAATATTTGAGAATATCTGGCACTGAGAACACAGCAGGGGGAGCAGCCACGTGCCCACGAGGGTGGAGGGCGTGCCCACCCCCCTAGGCGTGCCCCCTGCCTCGTGGACCCCATGTGGGTCCCCTCCACTTATTCCAGCCACCACACACTCCTTCTTCCTCCCCAAAAAAATCACTAACCAGCTCAAACCCGAGTTCTTGCTCATCTTGCTGCCATTTTCGATCTCCTTGCTCAAAGCTCCATTCACAAAACTGCTTTGGGGAATTGTTCTTTGGTATGTGACTCCTCCAATGGTCCAATTAATTTTTGTTCTAGTGCTTTATTTATTGCAAATTTTTGCTGCTTAGGTGACCCTGTTCTTAAGCTTGCATGTCAAATTTATATGGTCAAAAGTAGTTTTAATGCATGATATAGCCTCTAGACACTTGTAGGAGTAGTTGCTATCAATTTTGTTGAGTTTGGTTCACTTTTATTTTTGAGTTACTAAAAATTTCAGAAATTTTTCAGAGGAAGAAATATGTTTAGGAAAATGTACCAAGGTAGTTCCTCAAGGAAGCAAGGACCCAGGCCCGCAATATGCGAGCCGGACAATGAACTACCAAGAGATTCTCAAATGCGGCCTTGTGAATGGCCGTTAGAAGACTTCATGGTTCGAGCAGGAATCAAGGATGAATTTGACGCATATGTGCGTAATGCTGATCTTGAGAGCTTCGTGGCAGATAAGTAACGTCAGTACCTCTACTTAACGGATTCATTCGTGAGAAGGTTTAAATTATCATCATCACACAATTCTCGAACTGTCCTGTTTGGTCTTTATGATAAATCTTATACCATGGACCTAGAAGATTTTAACACTGCTTGTAAACTCCCACAGTGGGATAATGTTAGTGAACCTCGCAAATCTGAATATAAAGACTTTCTTGCTAGTATAATTGTGGGGGAATCTAGGGAAATCACACAAGCTATCATAGGGAGCATTCATTTTTCTGCCATACATTATTTTGCTCTCTTCATAGGTAGATGCATAAATGGTAAGGATGAGGCATGTCACATGTGTGTTCCTGATCTTAGTGCTCTCAAGATTGCTGTGTTAGGAGATAGACAATATAACATGGGGGCCATTGTTGCACGTAGGTTGCATAATAATAGTATTGATGGAGATTTCTTTGGTGGAATTTATGCAACCCATTTAGCTGATCTTCTTGAGATACCCATTCGTGGAGATGATATTGAGTTGCCTCCTGCTTATTTAGATTATAATGCCATGGTTCGTCATCAGTTTGTTGAGAGGAACAATCAGTTCCTCCAGTACCGACTAATCTTTGACAGACGACGCACCTATCACGTCGCTCTCCCTACTCCCGCTTTCTTTGACTTTCAGGCAAAAGGGAGATATGTTATAACCAGGGAGGAGGCGGCCGAGTACGAGAGGAGAGCGGAGGCAGCTCGCCTCCAAGCTGCAGCTCATCAGGCAATTGCCGCGGCATCTCAGTACGACCCCAGCTACAACTTTGATCCATGGGCATAGACCAACTTAGGCCAAAAGCCTAAGCTTGAGAGAGTACGTATTTCTCACCGACATTACATTCATGTTCACACACTCATGCCAGTTGTCGGTGCTCATACTTTTTCATTGTATCATCCATGCTAATTTATTTTTTAAAGCTCTCTTCTTGCGTGTTTGAAAAACCTTAAGAAAAAAACAAAAAAAATAACTGTAGCTTTCAGCTAGTTTATTTTCCATGCCTGTAGTAGTAGAAATTAAAAGGAAAACCCAAAAAGATTTCTCGTTCTTCTTTTGCTTGTTGGGAGCTTTCCCGTGTAAATAGTTTTATTTCTTTTCTTTCTTTGGGGGTCGAGAGGAGAAGACCATGATTAAAATGTTGAGTGGCTCGTATATGCATTATTGCTGATCTAACAAAGAGCCCATATTACCTTGTCTTCTCTCTTGAATTGAATGCTTGCAGATTCCAGCTTAGTCCAATGCACGTGCACTATTATTATTATTATCCATACCGTTTGGTCGTGCAAGTGAAAGGCAATAATGATGATTATATGATGAACTGATTGAGATGAGAAAAGCTGGTATGAACTCGACCTCTCTTATTTTTGTAAATATGATTAGTTCGTCCTTTCTGATTCAGCCTGTTATGAAAGAAACATATTTGCAATGAAAATTAGAGATTGTAATTGCTTATGCCATGCTTAATTAGCGAGGAGTTTAAAATGGTTTACCTTGCGTGCCAACATGCTATTAAAGTGGTTGTGATGTGGTATGATAGGGTGGTATCCCCTTTTGAACGATTCGAGTGGCTTGACTTGGCACATGTTCACGCATGTAGTTGAAACAAAATCAACATAGACTCTATGATATTTATGTTCATGGTGCATTATATCCTACTCATGCTTGCATTCGGTGTTGATTAATTTTAATGCATGTTCATGACTGTTGTCGCTCTCTAGCTAGTCGCTTCCCCGTCTTTTTCTAGCCTTCACTTGTACTAAGTGGGAATACTGCTTGTGCATCCAATTCCATAAACCCCAAAGTTATTCCATATGAGTCCACAATACCTATCTATATACGGTATCTACCTGTCGTTCCAAGTAAACTTGTATGTGCCAAACTCTAAACCTTCAAACAAACATTCTGTTTTGTATGCTCGAATAGTTCATGTATCAACTAGGGCTGTATGTATCCTCCATGCTAGGCGGGTTATTCTCAAGAGGAGTGGACTCCGCTCCTCATTCACGAGAAAATGGCTGGTCACCGGGATGCTCAGTCCCAGGCTCAAATCAAATCAAAATAATTGCAAATAAAACTCCCCCAGGATTGTTGTTAGTTGGAGGCACCCGTTGTTTAGGGAAAGCCATGGATTGATGCTTGTTGGTGGTGGGGGAGTATAAACTTTACCATTCTGCTTGGGAACCGCCTATAATGTATGTAGCATGGAAGATATCGAGATCTCTCGATTGTTATGTTGACAATGAAAGTATACCGCTCAAAATATTATTCATATCTATTTCAAAATCGAGCTCTGGCACCTCTACAAATCCCTGCTCCCCTATACGAAGGGCTTATCCATTTACTTTTATGTTGAGTCATCATCCTCTTATTAAAAAGTACCAGTTGGAGAGCACCGCTGTCATTTGCATCAATTACTGTTAGTTTACATTGAGTATGATCGTGACTGTATCTCTTTTACCATGAATTACAATGTCTAGTCAGTCCTTAATCTTTAAAGGTGCTCTGCATTTATGTTTTGCGGTCACAGAAAGGGCTAGCGAGATACCATCTTATTATATCATATCATGATTGTTTTGAGAAAGTGTTGTCATTCGAGATTTGTTATTATTGCTCGCTAGCTGATTATGCCATTGATATGAGTAAACATGAGACCTAAATGTTATTGTGAATATGATTAGTTCATAATCTTTGCTGAAAACTTGAATGCTGGCTCTACATATTTACAACAACAAGAGCAAACAGAGTTTGTAATTTTTTTTCTTTATCACTTTTAGTTTATCAACTGAATTGTTTGAGGACAAGCAAATGTTTAAGCTTGGGGGAGTTGATACGTCTCCATCGTATCTACTTTTCCAAACACTTTTGCCCTTATTTTGGACTCTAACTTGCATGATTTGAATGGAACTAACCCAGACTGACGCTGTTTTCAGCAGAATTGCCATGATGTTATTTTTGTGCAGGAATAAAAGTTCTCGGAATAACCTGAAAATCAACGGAGATTATTTTTGGAATTTAAAACAAAACAGAAGCTAGCCAACTCGCTGCCACGGTGATCCCTTGATGTTATGCATTTGCGACCGTCGGATCATCCTCGTTCTGAGCCTGGGCCGTCAGATCTTTACCTTCGGTAAATCTAATATTCACCTGTTGGTAAGTTTCTTTAGAGTATGACTGGTGGGATCGTTTCTGGCATCTATCGGCTGGGTGAAACATCGCGCAGGTGCGAAAGGATTTTGGCCAATCCTCCCCTCGCGCGCGGCGTGCTTCGAGTGGGTCGTGGAACCCTAGACCCCTTTCCCCAATCCCACGGCCACCTCCATCCTCCCGTGCTCCACCCCGAGCGTGCCCGGGCTCCGCCTCCTCCTCCTCCTCCTCCACCATCCCTTCTCTTCTCACTCTTCCTCCTGTCGCAGCCGCCTCCTCTTCTCCCTATCTTCCTCCTCCTCGCCCCACGTGACCCCTCTTGTGCCGCTCGTCTCCACTTCGTTGCCGCCATAGATCGAGGAGGACGGCGCGATGACCACCATGATGCATCGGACATCCCAGATCGACGACGCCATGGAAGCCATGAGAGCTGGCCGAGGAAGAGGGGGCAGGGCCGCAGGCCATGAAGGGCATGGCGGCTGCGGGCGGAAGCAGCATGGGTTGTAGGAGCGGCGGATGTGGGCGGGGTCAGAGGTTGGGGAAGACTCGTCGGCTGGGCGACAGCAAGCTTCGGTGAGTGCAAGCATGCGTTTCTAGAAGCGTCCTCTCCTACAAGGCAGGCAAGGACGACGTCGTCGCCCTCGCAGGTCCTCCTCCCATCCCTTTTGCTCCCCCTCCCCTGCCTTCTCACCTTGCTTTTGAGTCCGACGCAATGTAAGACAGCCCGCAGGGAAGCTCAAGCTGGAGGCGATGAAATCCCTCTCTTGTGCCAGAATCTAACTTCTTATCTGTGCAGTGTTCTTTTGCTTCTATGTACTGTACCATGGTTGTGCTCTGACCAGATCGTTCCCATTTGTTTTACAGGTTCTACGATCTGTTTCATCTCTTTTCTTCTCGTTAAGGTTAGCTGCTCTATTTCCTAGGTACACGTGTATTATCGTTTATGTGGGTGCTATCATGGTACTTCGTCTGCTGATCATTTTAATGTTCTGGATCTGGGGTGTGGCTGCAGGAGAGGGGAGGCGGCCAATGACAGGGAGAAGGAGCAGGCCGTCGACGAGTGCAAGCAGAAGGGTAAGATGTGTATTTTTTCATATTTTTACAGATGATCTTGCTGTTTTGCAACATGTATTGCATTTCCAGGGATTATCCTTTGCTTATTTAGTATTTCCTATGTTCTCTGAAGATTAATTTTGGCCCATACAGTTTCCGGTGACTGGAAGTCTGAAACTGATGACAGGGCATATTGTTTTGGTTATGAGTGGTTGGAGATATTGTGACTTGATGTCCCTGGAGCAGTCAGACCCTTCCAAGATAGGTGAGCCTGATTTCTTCTGCAATTCTTCCACCACAGTACATGAAAAGGAATATGTTCTACCTATCGGCACCATTTCTTGTGGAGGATTGGTGCTTCCCCTTTATTTTGTCACACTTTGGTGTCCTTGAGTTCAGAATAGATTCACCTTTGTTCTGATTATGCGCACAGGTCGAGCGACGGCGAGCACATCCGACGGCAACACACCAAGGTGAGATTCACCCGTTCTTTCTCTCCCCATGCCGCCTCCTCCCTTCGGCCCTGATTCATCGGCGCGTGCAGACACCTTTCCTTCTTTGACTTCTCCCATCTTTTTCGTAAAAGCAAAAAAGAAGCAGGAGCAAAACGAAAGTGAGCACCATAGAAAGGATGATTATAAGCAAGCGACAAGAACAAGCCAATGGGCATGGCATTTTCAAGCGACAAGAACAAGCCAATGGGCATGGCATTTTATGAAAAATGAGCAGAGGCAATGTAATATTGTATTAGTCGAGACTTGAGGGTACTGTCTAAACAAAATGTATACAGTTGGCAAAGAATTTAATGTACATACATAGTACATTATGTGATGTATAATGTTCAATCGGCCTCCCAATCATAGTATGGATATTTTCAATATGGGTGGCATTCAGGCTTAGTTAGTTTCCTCTCATTCTTGGCATCAGATGACATCCATAGGTGGGATCCATTTTCATATTAGTATATAGCCCTACTATTTAAATGCACCGGATTTATGTCGTCATGGATATATATTATTGGTCTTTTGGCCAATATATATGTAAATGCATCGTTACCAACTGCTAGAAAAAAGTTTGTATTCAGCATGGTCAATCTAAATAGATGAGCGATGGAGATGGATATTTCTATGCTTTTTTAGAAGATGCTCTGAAGTTAATTGTTTGTGATGCTTATTTGTAATGCGTTTTTTGAAATAAAATTGGTTCTTCGTTGTGATTTTTTAGACCTAGGTTCGTACATTATTGATGCGTGCATTGCTTATGAAGAACACAGCCGCAGCTGATGTATTCATGTGTCGTCCCTTCATATGGTACTATATTTAAATGTTCCTGGCCACTGCAGCTGCTACTTATCAACTTATAAACATTTGGTTTGCTCATGTGTCTTAGAACAACTTTTTTAGCACCTGTATGTGAAATAACAAGCGTGGCGTTCTCATTTATAGGACATTTATTATTTTCACTTTCATGCTAGAATGACTTTTGTTGTGCTATTTAAAACAACCGTGTTGATCTCAATAACACAGGGATACATAGAGCTAGCCAGTGCAAGCTTCTGGTTTGGTTGCTGTAAACATACTAAGGTCCCTACCATATGTGAGAAGAAGGAAATGTTGGTGTTAGCTGATGCACCACTTTCCTTTCATGATGTTATAGTTTGAACGGTTGCTCATGGGTTTGTCTCGTGCAGAGACTAGGCGTGGGACTGGTGCTTGGTAGCAGCAGCGATTCCTTCAGGCATTTCGATTCCAGTAACCACAAGTTGTAGGGAAGATGTATGTTTCCTACAAAGGGTTTGAGTTTGAGAGGCACAGAAGAAGTTACAAGTGTTGCAGCTTATTTGGCTTTATAGTGACATGTATCGACAAACAATTGTTATATTCAGTATGCTAGGTTGTGTCCTATTTATCATGCAGATTCTATATTAGGTGCTCGATAGAGGTAACAAAAGCTAACAGAGATCAGAATATATTTTACTTATATTTTTGTCTTTCTTTTAGTTCTGTGTAGTCTTTATTTACCATGTAATGATTAGTTTGAATGCTTATAGTGGTGATACTTTCCCTATAAATTTGTTGGGTAGATTATAATTCCGTTACTTGATTTAGGACAGTATATGGTTCTATGATACAGGATTTAGAGGAACATATACGGGATTTAGTTTTTCAGGTCACACTTGTCCCATATTCTGTTACTTTCCCTATTGATTTTAGCTTGCAATTGAGTAAGATGCAGGTTGGGAATTCTCCCTTGTGTGTCAGAATCTGAAGTATTTGACCATTTGGGTTCACTTCTATCATGTGTTGTATCCTTCCTCTATTTTAAGATTTACTAGGCACATGCAGGTTAGTTGTTGTTTCAAACATGTCAATGAAAGGTAGTAATGTTAAAATTGGTTCCCCAAGGGCCAAGGTGGTGATGATCACTTTGTGATTCTTTTCCTACTTGTTCTAAAAATGATTCTTCTGGGTGATGTTGATTTAGGTTTTTGTGGTCGTGTCATACACCAATTACCGTCGAGATGGGTAATGGTATGGGAATGGGGCTCCAAGGATGTGAAAATGGTCTGGAAGACAGAGTTAGCAGCGATATGTGTCCTCAAGTAATTTCTTGCCAAAGGTATGCTATAGATACAACCAGCTTCAGAGACATGCCTAGGTAGCTCTCCTATACGGGTTCTTGTTGATCTTTGTTGGTTAAAATATGTGTTGCTGTGACCTTGAGAACATTTTTTTATCTTATTACTGCAGTTTTGTTTTTTCACTCAAACATATAGTGGTTAGTGTTGTTAATCCATACATAGCCGTATTTGTAGGTTGATGTTATCATATCTTTCATTCAATATCTTGTGCAAAGTTACATGCGTATTTTTCTTTCTTTAGACCGTCCACCCGTTTGATTTCTGGACCCATATTTTAATGGTTCTCTTGCAGGTGATGTGAAGGTTAGCTACTGTGATCAAGGAAATAACATGTATCTGTGTGGTTTGTTCCTGCTGTTGATCGGCCATTGCTGCGTTTAAGGTATGTTGTGCCCGGTGCTACTTAATGCTATATAAAACCTATAGCTGTACATAGAACGCCTTGATATGCAAATAACCCAGTTAAAATAAATGGGTTGCGCCATCTAGCATTACATGACGACATGCCAAACACTTTGCCACCTAGGATAGTCTATATTTGTATTTCATTCAGTTATCTCATATTTCCAGTAAAAAAACTCTTCGCTTTGGGGTTTTGGAATAATCTTCAGGAAGTTGGTGACGAGTTAGTAGAACTTATAGAAATGTCGCTTTCATTAGACAATGACATGCCAAAGACGCCATTGCCTAAGGTAGTCTTTGGACTTAAGCTATCTCATATGTACAATAACAAGATTTGTCACTTCAGTTTTTAGAATAATCAGTTGGTTAAGAATTAGAGCTAAAGTTACGCTCATGAGTAGTATTTGTTGTACAAACATCCAGTTAATTCTTGAGATACAATAGAGACACTATATTAGTACTACTTTAGTCAAATACATTGTCCACTGGTTGTTGTAGTGAAATGTCGCTCTAGCTATTAATTTACAGAATTGTAGAAAATAGCCCCTACGAAATTACAAAGAGCGAGAATAAGGAAGCTGGCAAACTTAGTGCTTCATGGTATTTCAGTAGAAAGGAAATAGAAGAGAATTCTCCGTCTAAGAGGGATGGCATTGATTTAAAGAAAGAGACTTACCTTCGGAAATCGTATTGCACTTATCTACAAGATTTGGGGATGCGGCTCAAAGTGTAAGATATTTTATGTCCTTCTATGCATTTATCGATACTGTAGCCTGTTGGCTGACTGTCCCTTACTTATCCAAAACATTGAGTTCTGCTACTTACCCAACCAGATGTTAAATATTTCAAAATGCGTCTTTATATTGTCATTGTATCGTAATTGCTTCTCCTGATGTGTTTTTGTTTTACACCAGCATATATTTGGTCCAGAGATATTCAATTGTTTGTCTGATAAGATAATATTTTACTTCTTTATGGAGCACTCTTATGGCAAGCACGTTTTTTCTGGATGAACTGCTGGTTGGTTTTTTTCTCCATAAATACGATAAATTATCATATCATATGAAATGTCAAGATATACTGAAAATATGCCCTGTATGATGGTGGTCTGGCATTTTAGAATTGTTTTGGGCAATTCATGTTTGTATGCAT
Organism: Triticum urartu; assembly: GCF_056163025.1. Lineage (NCBI taxonomy): Eukaryota > Viridiplantae > Streptophyta > Magnoliopsida > Poales > Poaceae > Triticum > Triticum urartu. The sequence goes on along the minus strand of NC_141874.1, from coordinate 363,928,704 downwards.
TTTTTCTTTTGGCCCTTGAAGGCATCTTTAATAGTTTGCAATTCCGATAGAAATTGCTGTGCTCGTATCTTTAGTTTTTATTACAATTGGTCGATCTACAACGAGTGCGTCTGATTCCAACTCATCAAGGTGAGCTCCCTCTTTTATTCTTCTCAGGTAATGAGGCGTCAGTGTAGGCCCAATCTTTTTGTTTGTTGCTTTGAAGAGTGTTGTCATGTTGTGGAAAGGCAACATGTGCTTGATATGTGGAGTTGGTGTTGAGCCTGGCGGTAGTAGACAGGGAAGGCACCCATCTCACTTGATCTTGAGAGTTGATTCATATCTTTTTTTCTTGACCTGATTGAGTTCCTGTATATGCAAGGATAAAGAAGAAGGGGCATTGTCGTGGTTGTTGCTTAAGGTGTTGGTCAGGAGCTGATTGCCGGGACTGATGACAAGAACGGAGAGCAGGATGAGTATGTCAACATGATGTTCCTTGATGTTGGCCTTCTTTTATAAAGTTCACATGCAACTCTCCTCCATGGTTAGAAAAAACTAATTTAAACATTTTGTTTCTTTGGTGGTTACTCATTTCTCTTACCATTGTTGTATCAAAACAATTGTATTTTCGTTGATGGCCACTTGGGCTCATTTTTGAGGAGAATGAGATGTGGAATAAACTACTCTGAAATGGTTGGTTCCCTTCAGACAGTTTACTAGCTAACTAATTTTGGCTGCTGGTGCACATGATACAATTGTGCTATGTTGTTTCCATCTTGCATTTTATGTGAGCTTAAACAGACAATCAATTAAACTTTTACTAAGTTCTTACTGTATGTATTTGCTCAAATACAGTTATTGAAAAAATTCAAATATTTTTAGCAAGTACATGGTTTTAAATGGGACTCGGTGCCATTTAGCGCGATGGGCAGTGTTATAGAAATATAATTTTTTGGTGCAACAGTTATACACTTTTTTTTTCAAACTTGGATTTCACAATGTGATACACATTTTCAAAAGAGTATGGTTTAATATATGGGCTTTCTACAATGAGTACTGAATATGTCCTTGCAAAAGAAACTATTTTCACCCACAACATGGCTTTAGCGGGTCTTTGCACCATTTGGCGCAACGGATAAGAAATCGCACTAGTCCGCGGCTGAGGAACCGCCTCTGTCACCCAGCTGAGGAACCGAGAAAGAAAGGAAGGGGATAGACATTTTCCGTTGGATCCGTCCCCTGCCGCTTCATACTCAACTCGGTCCATATGCATTGCTCTATGTGGGTTGGGCTAAATAACATATGAGCTATCCTAATACCTCCTGATCCCTATATCTCTGTATGTGCACAACAAAGACATGTTTTTTTCCTTAGGTTTCTTATCTTTTTCCTTCTTTTTTTCAGGTATGGACTATCATAATACCTCCTAATCCCTATATCTCCGTATATGCACAACAAAGACATGTTTTTTTCTTAGGTTTCTTATCTTTTTCCTTCTTTTTTTTGCAGGAAAAAGATGCACGGTCAAGTTTCTCATCATGATAACCATGTTTTCAAACTTGCTAAAAAAATACAACCATGCCAACTTTACTCTCTCATCATAATGGTCATATTTTCAAACTGAACATATTCATATTATGCAAAGTTTCCCTTTTCCCAGACTATTATTTAACAGCGTAATAAACATGTTTAAAAAATAGCATGATTTAGTTGAAGGTTCTTGCAGCATGAAACTATTTTCATCGACATCATGTCTTCAGCAGGTCTCTGCGCCATTTGGCGCAACGGGTCAACTAGTATATAAAAATACTGGAAGAAGAATCCACATCAGAGGGCCCACACCCTGTCCACGAGGGTGGGGGCGCGCCTACCCCCTGGGCGCGCCCCCTGCCCCGTGGGCCCCCTGACGCTCGACCGACCTAAACTCCAACTCCATATATTCGTGTTCGGGGAGAAAAAATCAGAGAGAAGGATTCATCGCGTTTCAAGATACGGAGCCGCCGCCAAGCCCTAAACTCTCCCGGGAGGGCTGATCTGGAGTCCGTTCGGGGCTCCAGAGAGGGGAATCCGTCGCCATCATCATCATCATCAACCTTCCTCCATCACCAATTTCATGATGCTCACTGCCATGTGTGAGTAATTCCATCATAGGCTTGCTGGACGGTGATGGGTTGGATGAGATTTATCATGTAATCGAGTTAATTTTGTTAGGGTTTGATCCCTAGTATCCACTATGTTCTGAGATTGATGTTGCTATGACTTTGCTATGCTTAATGCTTGTCACTAGCGCCCGAGTGCCATGATTTCAGATCTGAACCTATTATTTTTTCATTAATATATGAGAGTTCTTTATCCTATCTTGCAAGTCAATAGTCACCTACTATGTGTTATGATCCGACAACCCCGAAGTGACAATAATCGGGACCACTCCCGGTGATGACCGTAGTTTGAGGAGTTCATGTATTCACTATGTGTTAATGCTTTGGTCTGGTACTCTATTAAAAGGAGGCCTTAATATCCCTTAGTTTCCATTAGGACCCTGCTGCCACGAGAGCGTAGGACAAAATATGTCATGCAAGTTCTTTTCCATAAGCACGTATGACTATATTTGGAATACATGCCTACATTACATTAATGAACTGGAGTTAGTTCTGTGTCACCCTAGGTTATAACTGTTGCATGATCGATCGCATCCGACATAATTCTCCATCACCAATCCAATGCCTACGAGGTTTTCATATATTGTTCTTCGCTTATTTACTTTTCCGTTGCTATTGTTATAATCATTACAAAACCCAAAAATATTACTTTTGCTACTGTCACTACTACTATCATATTACTTTGCTACTAAACACTTTGCTGCAGATATTAAGTTTCCAGGTGTGGTTGAATTGACAACTCAGCTGCTAATACTTGAGAATATTCTTTGGCTCCCCTTGTGTCGAATGAATAAATTTGGGTTGTATACTCTACCCTCGAAAACTGTTGCGATCCCCTATACTTGTGGGTTAACAGCATCACCGTTGGAGAAACTAGAAATATCACGCAAGAAACCGTAGGGAGCATTCACTTTCCTGCCATACATTACTTTGTTGTCTTTATAGGTAGATGCATTAACGGTAAACACGAGCATTGCCACCTTTGTGGTCCAGATCTTAATGGCCTCAAGTGTGCGGTGTTAGGCGATAAGCGTTATAACTTGGGAGCCATTATTGCTAGGAGGTTACATCTTAATGCTAAAGATGGAGATTTATTTGGTGGGATTTATGCAACTCGTTTAGCTAAATATTTGGGTGTACCTATTAGAGGGTATGATATTGAGTTTCCATCTGCTTTTCTAGATTATGAGGCTATGGTACGATATCAGTTTCTCAAGAGGAATGAGCTGATCCTCCAGTACCGACTAATCTTTGATAGACGAAGCGTTGTCCTTGTTACTCTTCCTGCCCTTGCTTTCTTTAACTTTTAGGCAAATGGGCGATATTTTATAACTAGAGAGGAGGCAAACGAGTATGAGAGAATAGCGGAGGCTGCTCGCCTCCATGCTGCAACCCTTCAGGCAGTAGCTGATGCGTCTCAGTACAACCCCAACTACAACTTTGGATATCCATCAGGCCAGTGGCCTTAGACCAACTTAGTCCAAAAGCCTAAGCTTGGGGGAGTATGTATTCCTCACCGACATTACATTCATGTTCACTCATTTCAGTTGTTAGTGTTCATACTTTTTCATTGTATCATCCATGTTAGTTTATTTCTTTTTACCGCTTTCTTCTTGTGTGTTTGAAAAACCTTAAGAAAAACCAAAAAAATTAGTTGTAGTTAGTCTACTTTCTATGCATGCTTAGTAGTAATATCAATAGAAAACCCCAAAAGATTTCTTGTTCTTCTTTTGCTTGTTGGGAGCTTTCCCGTGTAAATAGTTTTTCTCGCTCTTATTTTATCTTCCTTCAGAAAAACAAAAACTCCAAAAATCATTTTAGTGTGTTTCTTTGAATTTATTTTCTTTTCTTTGGGGGTCGAGAGGAGAAGACCACGATGAAAATGTTGAGTGGCTCTCATATGCATTATTGTTGATCTAGCAAAGAGCCCATATTACCTTGCCCATATTACCTTGTCTTCTCCTTCGAATAAATGTTTGCGTATTCTAGCTTAGTCCAATGCATGTGAACTCTTATTATTATCCACACCATTCGGTCGTGCAAGTGAAAGGCAATAATGACGATATATGATGAAATGATTGAGATGAGGAAAAGCTGGTATGAACCCGACCTATCTTGTTTTTGTAAATATGATTAGTTCATCATTCCTGATTCAGCCTATTACGAATGAAACATGTTTGCAATGACAATTAGAGATTATAGTTATTCATGCCATGCTTACTTAGCTAGGAGTTTATAATGGTTTACCTTGCGTGCCAACATGCTATTAAAATGGTTGTGATGTAGTATGATAGGATGGTATCCTCCTTTGAATGATTCAAGTGGCTTGACTTGGCACATGTTCACACATGTAGTTGAAACAAAATCAATATAGCCTCTACGATATTTATGTTCCTGGTGATTTATATCCTACTCATGCTTGCATTCAATGTTGGTTAGTCTCAATGCATGTTTATGACTGTTGTTGCTCTCTAGTTGGTCGCCTCCAAGTCTTTTTCTAGCCTTCACTTGTACTAAGCGGGAATACTGCTTGTGCATCCACTTCCATAAACCCCAAAGTTGTTCCATATAAGTCCACCATACCTACCTATATGTGGTATTTACCTGCCGTTCCTAGTAAATTTGCATGTGCCAAACTCTAAACCTACAAATAATAATCTGTTTTGTATGCTTGAATCACTCATGTACCAACTAGAGCTATCAATATCTTCCATGCTAGGTGGGTTATTCTCACGATGAGTGGACCCCGCTCATCATTCACGAGAAAATGGCTGGTAACCGGGATGCCCAGTCCCATGCTCAAATCAAATCAAAATAATTGCAAACAAAACTCCCACAGGACTGTTGTTAGTTGGACGGTACCTGTTGTTTCGGACCAGCCGTGGAGTGTGCTTCTTGATGGCGGGGGAGTATAAAATTTACCATTTTGTTTGGGAACCGCCTATAATGTATGTAGCATGGAAGATACCGAGATCTCTTAGTTGTTACGTTGACAATGAAAGCATACCTCTCAAAATATTATTTATCTCTATTTCAAAACTCGAGCTCTAGCACCTCTACAAATCCCTGCTTCCCTCTGCGAAGGGCCTATCTATTTACTTTTATTGCTGAGTCATCATCCTCTTATAAAAAGCAACAATTAGAGAGCACCATTGTCATTTGTATACATTGTTATTAATTTATATTGAGTATGACTGGATCTCTTTTACCATGAATTACAATGTCTAGTCAGTCCTTGATGTTCAGGGGTGCTCTACATTTATGTTTTGCGGTCTCAGAAAGGGCTAACCAGATACCATCTTGTTATATCATATCATCATTGTTTTGAGAAAGTGTTGTCATCCGAGATTTATTATCATTACTCGCTAGTTGATTATGCCATTGATAGGAGTAAATGTGAGACCTAAATGTTATCGTGAATATGGTTAGTTCATAATCTTTGCTGAAAACTTGAATGCTGGCTTTACATATTTGCAACAACAAGATCAAACAGAGTTTGTAAAAGTTTTTCTTTGTCACTTTCAGTTTGTCAACTGAATTGCTTGAGGACAAGCAATGGGTTAAACTTGGGGGAGTTGATACGTCTCTGTCGTATCTACTTTTTCAAACTCTTTTGCCCTTGTTTTGGACTCTAATTTGCATGATTTGAATGGAACTAACCCGGACTGCCGCTATTTTCAGTAGAATTGCCATGGTGTTATTTTGTGCAGAATAAGAAGTTCTCAGAATGACCTGAAACTTCATGGAGATAAGTTTTGGAATTAATAAAAAATACTAGCAAAAGAATCAAGTGATGGGGTCCCACACCCTGGCCACAAGGGTGTGGGCGCGCCACCCGACCTTGTGGGCCCCCTGGACCTCCACCGACCGCAACTCCAACTACATATATTCCCTTTCGGGGAGAAAATATCAGAGAGAAGGATGTTGGGGAACATAGTAATTTCAAAAAATTTCCTACGCACACGCAAGATCATGGTGATGCATAGCAACGAGAGGGGAGAGTGTTGTCCATGTACCCTCGTAGACCGAAAGCGGAAGCGTTAGCACAACGCGGTTGATGTAGTCGTACGTCTTCACGATCCGACCAATCAAGTACCAAACGCACGGCACCTGCGAGTTCTGCACACGTTCAACTCGATGACGTCCCTCGAACTCCGATCCAGCCGAGTGTTGAGGGAGATTTTCATCAGCACGACGGCGTGGTGACGATGATGATGTTCTACCGACGCAGGGCTTCGCCTAAGCACCACTACGATATGATAGAGGTGGATTATGGTGGAGGGGGGCACCGCACACGGCTAAGAGATCAAGAGATCAATTGTTGTGTCTTTGGGGTGCCCCTGCCCCCGTATATAAAGGACTGGAGGAGGGGGAGGGCTGACCCTCTCTATGGCGCGCCCTAGGGGAGTCCTACTCCCACCGGGAGTAGGATTCCCCCTTTCCTAGTAGAACTAGGAGCCCTTCCAAGTAGTAGGAGTAGGAGGGAAGGAAAGGGAAGGGAAAAGGAGAAGGAAAGAAGGGGGCGCCCCCTCCCTAGTCCAATTCGGACCAGCCCATGGGGATGGGTGTGGCCACCCTTTGAGGCCTTTCTCTCCTTTTCCGTATGGCCCATTAAGGCCTAATACGAATTCCCGTAACTCCCCCGTACTCCCGAAAATACCCGAATCACTCGGAACCTTTCCGATGTCCGAATATAGTCGTCCAATATATCAATCTTTACGTCTCGACCATTTCGAGACTCCTTGTCATGTCCCCCATCTCATCCGGGACTCCGAACTCTTTCGGTACATCAAAACACATAAACTCATAATATAACCATCATCGAACTTTAAGCGTGCGGACCCTACGGATTCGAGAACTATGTAGACATGACCGAGACACGTCTCCGGTCAATAACCAATAGCGGAACCTGGATGCTCATATTGGCTCCTACATATTCTACGAAGATCTTTATCGGTCAAACCGCATAACAACATACGTTGTTCCCTTTGTCATCGCTATGTTATTTGCCCGAGATTCGATCGTCGGTATCTCAATACCTAGTTCAATCTCGTTACCGGCAAGTCTCTTTACTCGTTCCGTAACACATCATCCCGCAACTAACTCATTAGTTGCAATGCTTGCAAGGCTTATAGTGATGTGCATTACCGAGTGGGCCCAGAGATACCTCTCCGACAATCGGAGTGACAAATCCTAATATCGAAATACGCCAACCCAACAAGTACCTTCGGAGACACCTGTAGAGCACCTTTATAATCACCCAGTTACGTTGTGACGTTTGGTAGCACACAAAGTGTTCCTCCGGTAAACGGGAGTTGCATAATCTCATAGTCATAGGAACATGTATAAGTCATGAAGAAAGCAATAGCAACAAACTAAACAATCAAGTGCTATGCTAACGAAATGGGTCAAGTCAATCACATCATTCTCTAATGATGTGACCCCGTTAATCAAATGACAACTCATGTCTATGGCTAGGAAACTTAACCATCTTTGATTCAACGAGCTAGTCAAGTAAAGGCATACTAGTGACATACTGTTTGTCTATGTATTCACACATGTATTATGTTTCCAGTTAATACAATTCTAGAATGAATAATAAACATTTATCATGAAATAAGGAAATAAACAATAACTTTATTATTGCCTCTAGGGCATATTTCCTTCAATACGAGCACACCAATCATTAGCAATATTAATCCAGTTACCGATCCAATACCTAGTTCAATCTCGTTACCGGCAAGTCTCTTTACTCGTTCTGTAATACATCATCCCGCAACTAACTCATTAGTTGCAATGCTTGCAAGGCTTATGTGATGTGCATTACCGAGAGGGCCCAGAGATACCTCTCTGACAATCGGAGTGACAAATCCTAATCTTGAAATACGCCAACCCAACATCTACCTTTGGAGACGCCTGTAGAGCTCCTTTATAATCACCCAGTTACGTTGTGACGTTTGGTAGCACACAAAGTGTTCCTCCGGTAAACGGGAGTTGCATAATCTCATAGTCATAGGAACATGTATAAGTCATGAAGAAAGCAATAGCAACATACTAAACGATCGGGTGCTAAGCTAATGGAATGGGTCATGTCAATCAGATCATTCAACTAATGATGTGACCTTGTTAATCAAATAACAACACTTTGTTCATGGTTAGGAAACATAACCATCTTTGATTAACGAGCTAGTCAAGTAGAGGCATACTAGTGACACTAAGTTTGTCTATGTATTCACACATGTATTATGTTTCCGGTTAATACAATTCTAGCATGAATAATAAACATTTATCATGATATAAGGAAATAAATAATAACTTTATTATTGCCTCTAGGGCATATTTCCTTCAGTCTCCCACTTGCATTAGAGTCAATAATCTAGTTCACATCGCCATGTGATTTAACATCAATAGTTCACATTACCATGTGATTAACACCCATAGTTCACATCGTCATGTGACCAACACCAAAAGGGTTTGCTAGAGTCAATAATCTAGTTCACATCGCTATGTGATTAATACCCAAAGAGTACTAAGGTGTGATCATGTTTTGCTTATGAGGGAAGTTTTAGTCAACGGGTATGATACGTCTCCGTCGTATCTATAATTTTTGATTGTTCTATGCCAATATTCTACAACTTTCATATACTTTTCGCAACTTTTTATACTATTTTTGGGACTAACATATTGATCCAGTGCCCAGTGCCAGTTCCTGTTTGTTGCATGTTTTTTGTTTCGCAGAATATCCATATCAAACGGAGTCCAAACGGAATAAAAACCGACGGAGATTTTTTTGGAATACATATGATTTTTGGGAAGAAAAATCCACGCGAGACGGTGCCCGAGGTGGCCATGAGGCAGGAGGGCGCACCTGCCCCCCCAGGCGCGCCCCTGACCCTCATGGGCCACCCATAAGGCGGTTGATGCCCTTCTTTCGCCGCAAGAAGCTAATTTCCGGATAGAGATCGTGTCAACATTTCAGTCCAATCGGAGTTACGGATCTCCGGGAATATAAGAAACGGTGAAAGGGAAGAATCTGAGAACGCAGAAACAGAGAGACAGATCCAATCTCAGAGGGGCTCTCACCCCTCCCATGCCATGGAGGCCATGGACCAGAGGGGAAACCCTTCTCCCATTTAGGGAGGAGGTCAAGGAAGAAGAAGAAGGAGGGGGGCTCTCTCCCCCTCGCTTCTGGTGGCACCAGAGTGCCTCCGGGGTCATCATCATCACCGCAATGTACACCAACACCTCTGCCATCTTCACCAACATCTCCATCACCTTCCCCCCTCTATCTACAGTGGTCCACTCTCCCGCAACCCGCTGTACCCTCTACTTGAACATGGTGCTTTATGCTTCATATTATTATCCAACGATGTGTTGCCATCCTATGATGTCTGAGTAGATTTTCGTTGTCCTATCAGTGGTTGATGAATTGCTAGGATTGATTTAATTTGCTTGTGGTTATGTTGCTGTCCTTTGGTGCCCATCATATGATTGCGAGCGTGGATCACACCCTAGGGTTAGTTGTATGTTGATAGGACTATGTATTGGAGGGCAAGAGTGACAGAAGCTTCAACCTAGCATAGAAATTGATGCATACGGATTGAAGGGGACCAATATATCTTAATGCTATGGTTGGGTTTTACCTTAATGAACATTAGTAGTTGCGGATGCTTGCTAATAGTTCCAATCATAAGTGCATAGAATTCCAAGTCAGGGATGACATGCTAGCAGTGGCCTCTCCCACATAATACTTGCTATCGGTCTAGTAAAGTAGTCAATTGCTTAGGGGCAATTTCGCAACTCCTACCACCACTTTTCCACACTCGCTATATTTACTTTATTGTTTCTTTATCTAAACAGCCCCTACTTTTTATTTACGCACTCTTTATTATCTTGCAAACCTATCCAACAACACCTACAAAGTACTTCTAGTTTCATACTTGTTCTAGGTAAAGCGAACGTCAAGCGTGCGTAGAGTTGTATCGGTGGTCGATAGAACTTGAGGGAATATTTGTTCTACCTTTAGCTCCTTATTGGGTTTGACACTCTTACTTATCGAAAACTGTTGCGATCCCCTATACTTGTGGGTTATCAGGGTCTGCCACATTCAGATCCGTATGTATTTTGCAAATTTCTATGTCAACAATGCTCTGCACGGAGCTACTCTAGCTAATTTCTCCCACTTTCAATATGTATCTAGATTGAGACTTTGAGTCATCTAGATCAGTGTCAAAACTTGCATCGACGTAACCCTTTACGACGAACCTTTTGTCACCTCCATAATCGAGAAACATATCCTTATTCCACTAAGGATAATTTTGACCAATGTCCAGTGATCTACTCCTAGATCACTATTGTACTCCCTTGCCAAACTCAGGGCAGGGTATATAATAGGTCTGGTACACAGCATGTCATACTTTATAGAACCTATGGCCGAGGCATAGGAAATGACTTTCATTCTCTCTCTATCTTCTGCCGTGGTCGGGTTTTGAGTCTTACTCAACTTCACACCTTGTAACACAGGCAAGAACTCCTTCTTTGACTGTTCCATTTTGAACTACTTCAAAATCTTGTCAAGGTATGTACTCATTGAAAAACTTATCAAGCGTCTTGATCTATCTCTATAGATCTTGATGCTCAATATGTAAGCAGCTTCACCGAGGTCTTTCTTTGAAAAACTCATTTCAAACATTCCTTTATGCTTTACGGAATAATTCTACATAATCTCTGATCAACAATATGTCATTCACATATACTTATCAGAAATGCTGTAGTGCTCCCACTCACTTTCTTGTAAATACAAGCTTCACCGCAAGTCTGTATAAAACTATATGCTTTGATCAACTTATCAAAGCGTATATTCCAACTCCGAGATGCTTGCACCAGTCCATAGATGGATCGCTGGAGCTTGCATATTTTGTTAGTACCTTTAGGATTGACAAAACCTTCTGGTTGCATCATATACAACTCTTCTTTAATAAATCCATTAAGGAATGCAATTTTGTTTATCCATTTGCCAGATTTCATAAAATGCGGTAATTGCTAACATGATTCGGACAGACTTAAGCATAGATACGAGTGAGAAACTCTCATCGTAGTCAACACCTTGAACTTGTTGAAAACCTTTTTGCGACAATTCTAGCTTTGTAGATAGTAACACTACTATCAGCGTCCGTCTTCCTCTTGAAGATCCATTTAATCTCAATGGCTCGCCGATCAATGGGAAAGTCAATCAAAGTCTATACTTTGTTCTCATACATGGATATCATCTCAGATTTCATGGCCTCAAGCCATTTCGCGGAATCTGGGCTCATCATCGCTTCCTAATAGTTCATAGGCTCGTCATGGTCAAGTAACATGACCTCCAGAACAGGATTACCATACCACTCTGGTGCGGATCTCACTCTGGTTTACCTACGAGGTTCGGTAGTAACTTGATCTGAAGTTACATGATCATCATCATTAGCTTCCTCACTAATTGGTGTAGTAGTCACAGGAACAGATTTCTGTGATGAACTACTTTCCAATAAGGGAGCAGGTACAGTTACCTCATCAAGTTCTACTTTCCTCCCACTCACTTCTTTCGAGAGAAACTCCTTGTCTAAAAAGGATCCATTCTTAGCAATGAATATCTTGCCTTCGGATCTGTGATAGAAGGTGTACCCAACATTTTCTTTTGGGTATCCTATGAAGATGCACTTCTCCGATTTGGGTTTGAGCTTATTAGGTTGAAATTTTTTCACATAAGCATTGCAACCTCAAACTTTAAGAAACGATAGCTTAGGTTTCTTGCCAAACCATAGTTCATATGGTGTCGTCTCAACGGATTTAGATGGTGCCCTATTTAATGTGAATGTAGCTGTCTCTAATGCATAACCCCAAAACGATAGTGGTAAATCGGTAAGAGACATCATAGATCGCACCATATCTAATAAAGTACGGTTACGACGTTCGGACACACCATTACACTGTGGTGTTCCAGGTGGCGTGAGTAGTGAAACTATTTCACATTGTTTTAACTGAAGGCCAAACTCGTAACTCAAATATTTTACTTCTGCGATCATATCGTAGAAACTTTTATTTTTGTTACGATGATTCTCCACTTCACTCTGAAATTCTTTGAACTTTTCAAATGTTTCAGACTTGTGTTTTATCAAGTAGATATACTCATATCTGCTCAAATCATCTATGAAGATCAGAAAATAATGATACCCCGCGAGCCTCAATATTCATCGGACCACATACATCAGTATGTATGATTTCCAACAAATATGTTGCTCGCTCCATTGTTCCGGAGAACGGAGTCTTAGTCATCTTACCCATGAGGCATGGTTCGCAAGCATCAACTGATTCATAATCAAGTGATTCCAAAAGCCCATCAACATGGATTTTTTTCATGCGCTTTACACCAATATGACCTAAACGGCAGTGCCACAAATAAGTTGCACTATCATTATTAACTTTGCATCTTTTGGCTTCAATATTATAAAAATGTGTATCATCATGATCGAGATCCAACAAACCATTTTCATTGGGTGTATGACCATAGAAGGTTTTATTCATGTAAATAGAACAACAATTATTCTCTAACTTACATGAATAACCATATTGCAATAAACATGATCCAATCATATTCATGCTCAACGCAAACACTAAATAACATTTATTTTAGGTTTAACACTAATCCTGAAAGTATAGGGAGTGTGCGATGATGATCATATCAATCTTGGAACCATTTCCAATACACATCGTCACTTCACCCTTAACTAGTCTCTGTTCATTCTACAACTCTCGTTTCGAGTTACTATTCTTAGCAACTGAACTAGTATCAAATACTAAGGGGTTGTTATAAACATTAGTAAAGTACACATCAATAACATGTATATCAAATATACCTATGTTCACTTTGCCATCCTTCTTATCCGCCAATTACTTGGGATAGTTCCGCTTCCAATGACTAGTCCCTTTGCAGTAGAAGCACTCAGTTTCAGGCTTAGGTCCAGACTTGGGTTTTTTCACTTGAGCAGCAACTTGTTTGCCGTTCTTTCTTGAAGTTCCCCTTTCTTCCCTTTGTCCCTTTACTTGAAACTAGTGGTTTTGTTTACCATCAACACTTGATGCTTTTCTTGATTTCTACCTTCGTCGATTTTAGCATCACGAAGAGCTTGAGAATCGTTTCTATTATACCTTGCATATTATAGTTCACCACGAAGTTCTACTAACTTGGTAATGGTGACTAGAGAATTCTGTCAATCATTATTTTATCTGGAAGATTAACTCCCACTTGATTCAAGCGATTGTAGTACCCAGACAATCTGAGCACATGCTCACTGCTTGAGCTATTCTCCTCCATATTTTAGCTATAGAACTTGTTGGAGACTTCATATTTCTCAACTCGGGTATTTACTTGAAATATTAACTTCAACTCCTGGAACATCTCATGTGGTCCATGACATTCAAAACATCTTTGAAGTCCCGATTCTAAGCCGTTTAAGCATGGTGCACTAAACTATCAATTAGTCATCATATTGAGCTAGCCAAACGTTCATAACATCTGCATCTTCTCCTGCAATAGGTTTGTCACCTAGCGGTACATCAAGGACATAATTCTTCTGTGCAGCAATGAGGATAAACCTCAGATCACGGATCCAATCCGCATCATTGCTACTAACATCTTTCAACTTAGTTTTCTCTAGGAACATATCAAAAAATAAAACGGGGGAGCTAAACGCGAGCTATTGCTACCAGGACTAAGTTCATGATAAATTTAAGTTCAATTAATCATATTACTTAAGAACTCCCACTTAGATAGACATCTCTCTAATCCTCTAAGTGATCACGTGATCCATATCAACTAAACCATGTCAGATCATCATGTGAGATGGAGTAGTTTCAATGGTGAACATCACTATGTTGATCATATCTACTATATGATTCACGCTCGACCTTTCGGTCTCAGTGTTCCGAGGCCATATCTGCATATGCTAGGCTCGTCAAGTTTAACCTGAGTATTCCGCGTGTGCAAAACTGGCTTGCACCCATTGTAGATGGACGTTGAGCTTATCACACCCGATCATCACGTGGTGTCTGGGCACGACGAACTATAGCAACGGTGCATACTCAGGGAGAACACTTATACCTTGAAATTTAGTGAGAGATCATCTTATAATGCTACCGCCATACTAAGCAACATAAGATGCATAAAGGATAAACATCATATGCAATCAATATAAGTGATATGATATGTCCATCATCATCTTGTGCTTGTGATCTCCATCTCCGAAGCACCGTCATGATCACCATCGTCACCGGCACGACACCTTGATCTCCATCATAGCATCGTTGTCGTCTTGCCAATCTTATGCTTTTACGATTATCGCTACCGCTTAGTGATAAAGTAAAGCATTACAGGGCGATTGCATTGCATACAATAAAGCGACAACCATATGGCTCCTGCCAGTTGCCGATAACTCGGTTACAAAACATGATCATCTCATACAATAAAATTTAGCATCATGTCTTGACCATATCACATCACAACATGTCCTGCAAAAACAAGTTAGACGTCCTCTACTTTGTTGTTGCAAATTTTACATGGCTGCTACGGGCTTTAGTAAGAACCGTTCTTACCTACGCATCAAAACCACAACGATAGTTTGTCAAGTTGGTGCTGTTTTAACCTTCTCAAGGACCGGGCGTAGCCACACTCGGTTCAACTAAAGTTGGAGAAACTGACACCCGCCAGCCACCTGGGTGGAAAGCACGTCGGTAGAACCAGTCTCGCGTAAGCATACGCGTAATATCGGTCCGGGCCGCTTCATCCAACAATACCGCCGAACCAAAGTATGACATGCTGGTAAGCAGTATGACTTATATCGCCCACAACTCACTTGTGTTCTACTCGTGCATATGACATCTACGCATAAAACCTGGCTCAGATGCCACTGTTGGGGAACGTAGTAATTTCAAAAAATTTCCTACGCACACGCAAGATCATGGTGATGCATAGCAATGAGAGGGGAGAGTGTTGTCCACGTATCCTCGTAGACCGAAAGCGGAAGCGTTAGCACAACGCGGTTGATGTAGTCGTACGTCTTCACGATCCGACCGATCAAGTACCGAACGCACGACACCTCTGAGTTCTGCACACGTTCAACTCGATGACGTCCCTCAAACTTCGATAGCCAAGTGTTGAGGGAGAGTTTTGTCAGCACGACGACATGGTGACGATGATGATGTTCTACCGACGCCGGGCTTCGCCTAAGCACCGCTACGATATGATCGAGGTGGATTATGGTGGAGGGGGGCACCTCACACGGCTAAGAGATCAAGAGATCAATTGTTGTGTCTTTGGGGTGCCCCTGCCCCCGTATATAAATGAGTGGAGGAGGGGGAGGGCCAACCCTCTCTATGGCGCGCCCTAGGGGAGTCCTACTCCCACCGGGAGTAGGATTCCCCCTTTCCTAGTAGAACTAGGAGCCCTTCCAAGTAGTAGGAGTAGGAGGGAAGGAAAGGGAAGGGAAAAGGAGAAGGAAAGAAGGGGGCGCCCCCCTCCCTAGTCCAATTCGGACCAGCCCATGGGGAGGGGTGCGACCACCCTTTGAGGCCTTTCTCTCCTTTCCCGTATGGCCCATTAAGGCCCAATACGAATTCCCGTAACTCCCGGTACTCCCGAAAATATCCGAATCACTCGGAACCTTTCCGATGTCCGAATATAGTCGTCCAATATATCGATCTTTACATCTCGACCATTTTGAGACTCCTTGTCATGTCCCCGATCTCATCCGGGACTCCGAACTCCTTCGGGACATCAAAACACATAAACTCATAATATAACCGTCATTGAACTTTAAGCGTGCAGACCCTACGGGTTCGAGAACTATGTAGACATGACCGAGACATGTCTCCAGTCAATAACCAATAGCGAAACCTGGATGCTCATATTAGCTCCTACATATTCTACAAAGATCTTTGTCGGTCAAACCGCATAACAACATACGTTGTTCCCTTTGTCATCGGTATGTTATTTGCCCGAGATTCGATCGTCGGTATCTCAATACCTAGTTTAATCTCGTTACCGGCAAGTCTCTTTACTCGTTCCGTAACACATCATCCCGCAACTAACTCATTAGTTGCAATGCTTGCAAGGCTTATAGTGATGTGCATTACCGAGTGGGCCCAGAGATACCTCTCCGACAATCGGAGTGACAAATCCTAATCTCGAAATACGCCAACCCAACAAGTACCTTCGGAGACACCTGTAGAGCACCTTTATAATCACCCAGTTACATTGTGACGTTTGGTAGCACACAAAGTGTTCCTCTGGTAAACGGGAGTTGCATAATCTCATAGTCATAGGAACATGTATAAGTCATGAAGAAAGCAATAGCAACAAACTAAATGATCAAGTGCTATGCTAACGGAATGGGTCAAG
The DNA here is from genome assembly GCF_056163025.1 of Triticum urartu. Taxonomy (NCBI): domain Eukaryota; kingdom Viridiplantae; phylum Streptophyta; class Magnoliopsida; order Poales; family Poaceae; genus Triticum; species Triticum urartu. Next base: position 363,912,132 of record NC_141874.1, on the reverse strand, counting down.
TCAATCACATCATTCTCTAATGATGTGACCCCGTTAATCAAATGACAACTCATGTCTATGGCTAGGAAACTTAACCATCTTTGATTCAACGAGCTAGTGATGTAAAGGCATACTAGTGACATACTGTTTGTCTATGTATTCATACATGTATTATGTTTCAGGTTAATACAATTCTAGCATGAATAATAAACATTTATCATGATATAAGGAAATAAATAATAACTTTATTATTGCCTCTAGGGCATATTTCCTTCAAAGGATTCATCGCATTTCACGATACAGAGCTGCCGCCAAGCCATGTTCTTCCTCGGGAGGGCAGATCTGGAGTCCGTTTGGGGCTCCGGAGAGGGGAATCCGTTAGCATCGTCATCATCAACCATCCCCCCTCACCAATTTCATGATGCCCACCGCCGTGCGTGAGTAATCCCATTGTAGGCTTGCTGGACTGTGATGGGTTGATGAGATTTACCATGTAATCGAGTTAGTTTTGTTAGGGTTTGATCCCTAGTATCCACTATGTTCTAAGATTGATGTTGCCATGACTTTGCAATGCCTAATGCTTGTCACTAGGTCCCGAGTGCCATGATTTCAGATCTGAACCTATTATGTTTTCATGAATATATTTGTGTTCTTGATCCAATATTGCAAGTTATAGTCACCTACTACATGTTATGATCTGGCAACCCTGGAGTGACAGTAGTCGGGACCACTCCCGGTGGTGAACGTAGTTTGAGGAGTTCATGTACTCACTAAGTACTAATGCTTTGGTTCGGTTCTCTATTAAAAGGAGGCCTTAATATCCATTAGTTCCCAATAGGACCCCGCTGCCACAGGAGGGTAGGACAAAAGATGTCATGCAAGTTCTTTTCCATAAGCACGTATGACTATATTCAGAGTACATGCCTACATTATATTGATGAATTGGAGCTAGTTCTGTGTCACCCTATGTTATAACCGTTGCATGATGAATGCTATACGACATAATTATCCATCATTGGTCCATTGCCTATGTGCTTTTCACATGTTGATCTTTGCTAAGTTACCTTTCCATTGCTACTGTTACGATTGCTACAAAACTGCTACTGTTACTTTTGCCACTGTTACCGTTACTTCCATACTACTTTTCTACTAAATACTTTGCTGCAGATATTATGTTTTTCAGGTGTGGTTGAATTGACAACTCAGCTGCTAATACTCAACAATATTCTTTGGCTCCCCGTGTGTCGAATCAATAATTCTGCGCTGAATACTCTACCCTCGAAAACTGTTGCGATCCCCTATACTTATGGGTTATCAAGGGAATCAATCACGAATGGCTTCTACGTCATTCTTGCTGCCTTCCGATGATGCGTGAATAGTTCACCATAGACCTAAGGGTCGATAGCTAGTAGCTTGATGGCTTATTCTGTCTCTTTGATCTTCAATACAATGTTCTCCTCGATGTTCTTCGAGTTCTATCCGATGTAATCTTCTTTTGTGGTTTGTTTGTTGGAATCTGATGAATTGTGGGTTTATGATCTCAATATTCATGATAAGTAATTGAGTCTTTTTTGAACTTTATTATGCAGGTAGAGACCTAACCCAATACTTGTCAAGTCTCTATGCTTTCTGTGCCATCCCTGGATTAGTATCCTGGCACGCACTATACTTCGATGAAATACCATAACATCACATGTAAAATAAATACCATAGATCCAGAGTATACCTTATATATCACTACAAAAAGACACATACGTGACATTATGGCCCGAACAAAAAAAATTCGGTCATGGTTATGACACTTCTATGATGATAATTGTGACAAAAACACATATCATCATATATGTGGTGGGCTCCTACTTCCATGACAAAAAATCATGATAGAAAATGGGCTTTTCGTCCTAGGCGGGCCGGGGACGCACTTGCATGACATTCTTTGGGCGGGCCATGACAAAAAAATCATGGTACAAGAGAGGGAGAGGAAATTTTTGCGGAGTTCATGGTTACGGTGGGTGGTCGGGGCCGAGTGATGCAATGTGGTTTAATTTGCACATTTCTCTCATGTACGCGCGCGTGGTGCGAGCCGTGTCGCTATAACTGAACCCGGGCGAGAGGCGTTCGGCTACTGAACCCGAGTGATCGCACAACTACGCACTGAAGCTGATTGATCGCTGCTAACTGAACGCGGCCGACTCCTTCGCTGCTAACTAAACCCAATCAATCGTTGTTGCTACTTACTGAAGCTGATCGAACCCCGTGCAAGACGTAGCTAGCCGGCTGGGTTGCCTCTGGATGAACAGTGCCCGTTGCTGCTGCACGCGTGATACGTAGGACGAGTCGAGATGTGGTGAGTCCAGCTAGTTGGTTGGTTGTGGATGAACAGTTCCCTATGGGGGTTGGATGAACAGGACCCCAACCATGTGTAGGCGGTTGCAGCGGGATGAATATGACCCCGTGGTAGTATGTGGTTGCCGCTGGATGAACAGGAACCTGAGGAGGCCGCCACACCCCAGCCGATGGGGGGGTGGATGAACAAGACCCAGTGTAGGCTGGTTAAACAGTAGCCGGTTGAGGCAGGATGAACAGTAGCCCGTGGATGAAAAGTGTCTGGTGGAGGCTGGAGGAAGTCGACGGTGGATGAATAGTAGTAGGTTGAGGCTGGAGGAAGTCGATGGTGGAAGAATAGTAGCCTGTGGAGGCTGGAGCGAGGCAGTAATCGGTGGATGAACAGTAGCCCGTGGAGTCCCATTTTGCAGTATGCCACACCCCCAGATGAATAGGACTCCGTTTCGACCGTAGATGCTCGAAGAGAAGTCCGTTTCCTTCGTTTTTCAGTACGCCACACCCTCCCGATCAATAGGACCGTGTTTCGGTTGTAGGAAGTTGGAGAGAAGTTTGTTTCCTCTGTTTTGCGGTATGCCACACCCCTAGCCTCCCAATGATTCCGTTTCGACTGTAGGCAGTCCAACAGAAGTCTGTTTCCCCTGTTCTGTGGTACGCCAGACCCCGTTTCGGCTGTTCCGTGCAAGCCGGTTGGCTCCCATTGAACATCACACATTCCGGCCCAGTCGGTTGCCTCCCGATGAGCACGACGTTGTTTCTCTGTTCCGACCCAGTCGGTTGGCTGCCAATGAACAGGATGCTGTCACTGTACGCGTTCGAGACCATGCCCGTATGTACATGTGTGGCTGTCTTTTTTCCAGCGTGGTTGTATGTATGTGTACACGATTTAGACGGGACTGCCTGAATAGCTAGCGCTCCTTACCGGGCCACGGTTCATCGTGGCAGACAAACAGATGGACCAGTATGTACGTACATGTTTGCGACCAGAATGACAACGGTACGTACTCTTCAACCGGGTGGGTCCCAACTGTCATGGAGGATAAGGAGGAACTTTCTTGCGTGCGAAGATATAGATGGTGGGTCCGAGCTGTCAGGGGAGGATTCATTTTTTGCGCGTAATAAGGAGGCACCTCCTTGCGTGCGAAGATGCAGCAGGTGGGTCCAGTGGTCAGCCTCACCGCGTACAGTCCTCTTCCGATGGCTGTCGTTCGTTGACCATGTTGACCACGCCGCGCAGAAAACACCCAGGCAGTGGACGACTGTGAGGCAGCGAACGAAATGGAGCCTGGGAAGACGCGGAGGGTAGTACGAGGGTTGACTGGTTCGACTGCGGTGTGAGGCTTCCGTCACCGCAGAATAAGTGGGTGAGTAGAGGGATGGCCTGGCCAGCAGTTGGAGTAGGAGGGGGCGGTGAGGCCTGCGCGGCAGCACAACCGACCACGAGAGGCAGGAGCACACGGTGGTTTGGGCGGCTGGAGCAAGAAAATCAGAGGTTGAAGAAGTAGGACGACCGTTGGATGTTAATAATCCAACAGTCACTGCTGATAGAATCGTTTGTTGACTAAGTTGACAAAGCCCTGCATACACGTCAACTTAGTAGGGCCACAAGTCAGCCTCCAAATCGGGTGGGTCCTAGCTAGCAGTAAGAGGAATCATTTTTCTTGCGCGTAATAAGGAGGCACTTTCTTGCGTGCGAAGATGTAGCTGGCGGGTCTCAGCTGTTAGGGGGAGGAAACTTTTTTTCCATGTAATAAGGAGGCACTTGCTTGTGTGCGGAGATGTAGTTGGTGGGTTCCACCTACCAGTGAGAGGAATCATTTTTTTCGCGTAATAACGAGGCACTTGCTTGCGTGCGGTCATGGACCATGTGGGTCCCTACTGTCAGCCGCTCCACGTACATCCCTCTTCCGATGGCTGTCATTTGTTGACTATGTTGGCCATGACGCATCGAGAGCACCAACGCAGTGGACGATAGCGAGGCCTAGGAAGGGAACGACCTGGAGCCAGGGAAAACTCGGCAGTGGTTTCCCACACAGTGGGGAGTACGAGTGTTTACTAGTTCGGCTGCCGTCGCTGGAAAATAACAGGAGGTGTGGGTGAGTAGAGTAATGGCCTGGACAGTGATGGCAGTAGGGTGGGGAGGTGAGGCCTGTGCGGTAGCACAGCCGACCATGGGAGGTGGGAGCAGGCGGTCCCACCAGCACTGGTTTGGGCGGCCAGAGCAAGAAGATCAGATATTGAAGAAGCAACATGGTCGTTGGATTAACATCCAATGGTAAGTGCTGCTAGAATCATTTGTGGACTAAGTTGACAAAGCCGTGCGTACACGTCAACCTAGTAGACCCACAAGTTAGCCTCCAAATCTGTCACAACCAGCATACAACCAAAAATTTCTAGCCAGATTCAAATTAATTTAAAAACACATACCTTAATTTAAAATCCAATGAAATTTTATTCGCACAAAAACAATGAAATTTAAAATATCAAAATTTGAAAGAAAAAAGTAATTTGGAACTAATTGCCCATTTGTTGTACTTCTTAAATTTATAGCTGATTTCTTATTACTTATAGCCCATTTTCTGGGCAAGCCGAATGCATCCTTCCTCGTATTGAAAGATTTCCGGCTCAGCAGGGCGTAGAAAAGCAAGTGGGCCTCCGTTGGGTATTCTACAAAAAAATAGTCGGGCTAGCCATTTTCTGAAAGAAAAAAATCTAGGCTGGTCATGTGGTAAACATATGAAATAAAGGCCTAGGCTAGACGGGCTACAACTCCCGCACTACCCAGTTGATACCCTGCTCCATCCCGAAAACAAAAAAATACTGCTCGAGCTACTGGGTCCCAGGTGTCAGCCGCTCCTTGTGCACTTATCTCGCTTATTGAGTACATTGATAGTGGCGTGTGACCCAGATGTCAGGAAACAATCTGGAGGAACCATTTTTTTCTTGTAATGAAGGAGGCACTTGCTTGCGTACTACCATAATCCTGGTGGGTCCTTACTGTCATCCTCACCATGTACAGTCATCTCCTTATTCCTCTCGGTTGTTGACCATGTTGAAAACACCGGAGGGCGGCACCGCAATGATCGAACCAAGGCGGAGGACTATGTTGAGGCCTCGGACGGGAACGAACAGGAGCTGGGGAAGGTGCACAGAGTTTTAGGGTGCGATGTAGCCGCGATGCTTGCACGGCAGCACAACCAGCCGTGGGAACCGGGAGCAGGCGGTCCTGCCGGCGTTGGTTTGGCTTTGGCGGCTAGAGGAAGAAGAGACTGAAGAAATACGACAGACGTTGAATGTCAATTCAATGGTCAAGGTTGGCACAATCGTTTGTTGTCTAAGCCGACACCGCGTAGCATACTTTTTTATAGGAATAAAAGAAAAACTGGGCTCGTTCTCTCGATAACATTCCTGAAACTGCCACCATTTGATCTTGCGTCGCAACTAAAACTACCAAGAAAATGCGTTCGTTTTCCGTCCTCCTCCCAGGGAACGTTCGCCAGAGAATATTCCTGAAAATCGAAGACTTGAGAAGGCATACAGAACAAGCTAGTGTATCAGTAAAGAGACGTTCTGAGTTTTAGAAAAAAGAGAGACATGCTCCTGTAGCTGGTTCAAGTCCAAACCTAGACTAAGACTATATATAGTGTTGTGCTACTCTACCAAGTAATCAAACTGACATATCCAACATCCGCTTCTCCTCTTATCTTGTTACTCTGCCTAGCATCAGAAGCTCCGGCAGCAGTAACCATGTCTGGCTCGTCCATTCGCTCTTCAACAGGAAATCAAGGCAACAACTAGATGTGCGCCAAATCACCACCCATACCACCACCCGTGGGTCTCATCACACCCCCGCCGACACACTCACCCCAGTCGGTTGCTCATCACAACCCGCTGTCGTTGGTGTGGTGTCATTGCTGCAAATCACGTAGAGTCATCCATCGCGGCTCAAGTAAAATCCTCAACCCTGGGTGAGTCTTCTAGAAATGCCCGAATCATGGGGTAATAATATGTTTAAGTTGTTCTCCTGCTTTCAGTTGCTGATTTTTTAATAGTTTGGTTGATGATCTTCCAATTTGATTCGTGCAGAAAAGGGAAGATTCATGTGATTTGTGTTTCTGGGAAGTTGCTAATGTGGGGGAATGGAGCTACACTGTTATTTGGTTAGCCGAGGTGTTGGGCAAGTAACTGAAGGAATGACAAAAAAGGAAGATGCAAAGGAGAAGGTTAAAGATGCAGTTCATCTGATCATGGCCAAGCAACAACTGCTAAACAACCTTGGCAACAATGAGGAGATGAAAGAGCTTGTGAAGATAGTGGGCAAGATCGTTGTGCTCTGTAGGATGATTGTCTCTTTATTTGCACTGTATGTAGCACTCGTGATGTATTCAGTGGCTATGACATGAGCACTTTGCTGAAACTAGTAATGAATGAAACCTGTTTACCAGGCTGGGTGTAGTGTTGTGAACATCTAATGATTTCTATTAACAGAAATCGGGGGGTATCCCCTTTCTCTCATAAATAAATAAATAGCACATGCCCTTTTGCTAATAAATAAATAAATTAGTAGAGGCCCTATCGGGTCAGCTTTGTTCCCATTGGAAGACGTAGAGCAAATTGTAGTCCAACAACAAACTATGTCATCAAATACAAGTTTCACAGCCAAATATGAGTACAACTAAACAACATTGTCAGCATGTTTTAGTCATCATACAATCACCAAACACAAATCAACAAACATAATAAGTGATGTTCTCACATCAAAATACTAAACAACTATATCGGCTTTTAGTTGTCATAGCAAACACAATTTCACATAGTAGATAAAAAGCCTTCTTCTCACAGGTAAATACTACAAAATCAATCTAATCATCATCCGTAGCAGCAGCACCAACATCTTCGCCATGTGTATGAGTCTGAATCGTAATTCCCCCAGTGTCATCTTCTTATTCGTCCTCAATGTCCTCGAACGTTGGCTTCTTATTGATCAACTCTTGTACGTCCACAACCCGGCAGGGAATCTTTTCACCAACGTTATTGATGTGATGGTTCTCAAAGATACTACAAACATCTGTTGAATCTTCTACATCAGGAGTAGTGTAAGCATCATCTTGTTGTGCAACATCATTAAACAAATTTCTCTGCTCAAACTTTTGCAGTACTCTCCAGTCATCGCTGCGTGCAAATGTGTCTTCCAAGAAAAATATATGTGTTGCTTGATTTGCCAAAATAAAAGGCTCATCAGTGTGGTACACCGCCTTGACATTGATGGATTTGAAATAATTATCAGCTTTGGGTTTTGCGATCCTGGAAAATAGGTTATACCAACAATAGCAGAACAAAACCACACATCGATGAACCTCGAAACTGGAGGTTTATTGCAACTGAACAATGTCTGTTATGTTAGCATACATTTCAACTATCTTTTGTCATACGTATTCGTGCTCATGACGACACTATTTTGTGTCTTCCTGTCTTCGTCACATGCAAGGGTGTTGTAGTGCACATCTCCAACAACGCAAGATTCATAATGTCTTACCCGAGTATCGGGTCATATTGCTAGTGCGTAAATGGCATCATTAACTGTCTGGCCATCCTCTCGCATCTTCTTAACCTATGGTTAGAAAATAGACAAGCTGATTATGTACTCAATATATTTAAAAATCTGATAGTGGAATTCAAAAGCTTACACGGCTCTTCAACCATTTCGCTAATCTTGCCATAACTAGTTTGTCAATGTTTCTTGGATTTTTTGCCAGTAACTCCTTTTTGTAGATGCTGCAAAACATAGTGATCACATCAAACATCTAAATATATAAGAATGTGTTGCAAGTTTAGTAGATTACGATGAATAAGTTGCAATACTTAGCACTTACTCGATATAAGGTAGAATCTCAGGACAATTATTCAACACATACCAAACCATTTTGTCCAAATATTTAGGTTTGTCATCTTGTCGAATCTTGCATGTAACTCGAACAGAACAATTGAAAACATTAAGCTCAGGGTTGTTTTCACCCACCTTTTTGCTAAGCTGATCAGCCATTTCAATGTATTTTGAGCAGAATGTCAATGCTTCTGTAGCAATGTAGGCCTCTGCAATGGAACCCTCAGGTCTAGCTCTGTTCCTAACATAGCCCTTGAAAGTGCCTAGCCGCCTTTCAATAGGGTACATCTAGCGGTACTGTACTGGCCCTCTAAGTAGTGCATCATCAGGTAGATGAACAACCAACTGCACCATCACATTAAAGATGGCTGGAGTGGAGGATATATCTTCTCAAGGTCGCGTAGGATAGTTGGTATCTTGTCTCTAAGACGATCCACAACATCTACCCTGATATTTCTACTGTAGAGTTCCCTGAAGAATTGTCCCAACTCTGCAACTGCTCTGTATAAGTCAGGGAGGCACAATCCTCTAAGGATAACAGGTAAAACCCTTTGAAGTAGGACGTGGCAGTCACGATTTTCAACCCTTGTACCTTGTTTCCATCTGCACTGACTCTTCTTTCAAGGTTGGAAGCAAATCAATGTGGGAATCTCACACGTGACAGGACCTTGAAGAATTCTTTTCTTTTTACCTTGTCCCAGACGTACACAACTGGTGCCATATCCCGTGATGCACCATCATTTTTCACCTGCTAATTGGATCTGATACCCAGGTGTGTCAAATCAATCCTAGATTTTAAGGTATCTTTCATCTTGACTTTGAAGGAAATATGCCCTAGAGGCAATAATAAATTTGTTATTTATATTTCCTTATATCATGATGAATGTTTATTATTCATGCTAGAATTGTATTAACCGGAAACTTAGTACATGTGTGAATACATAGACAAACAGAGAGTCACTAGTATGCCTCTACTTGACTAGGTTGTTAATCAAAGATGGTTAAGTTTCCTAACCATAGACATGAGTTGTCATTTGATAAACAGGATCACATCATTAGAGAATGATGTGATTGACATGACCCATCTGTTAGCTTAGCACTTTGATCGTTTAGTTTATTGCTATTGCTTTCTCCATAACTTATACATGTTCCTGTGACTATGAGATTATGCAACTCCCGAATATCGGAGGAAGACTTAGTGTGCTATCAAATGTCACAACGTAACTGGGTGATTATAAAGATGCTCTACAGGTGTCTCCGATGGTGTTTGTTGAGTTGGCATAGATCTATATTAGGATTTGTCACTCCGATTGTCGGAGAGGTATCTCTGGGCCCTCTCGGTAATGCACATCACTATAAGCCTTGCAAGCAATGTGACTAATGAGTTAGTTGCGGGATGTTGCATTATAGAACGAGTAAAGAGACTTGTCGGTAACGAGATTGAACTAGGTATGGTGATACCGACGATCGAATCTCGGGCAAGTAACATACCGATGACAAAGGGAACAACATATATTGTTATGCGGTTTGACCGATAAAGATCTTCATAGAATATATAGGAACCAATATGAGCATCTAGGTTCCGCTATTGGTTATTGACCGAAGATGAGTCTCGGTCATGTCTACATAGTTCACAAACCCGTAGGTTCCACACGCTTAACGTTCGATGACGATTGGTATTCTGAGTTTATGTGATTTGATGTACCGAAGGTTGTTCGGAGTCTCGGAGGTGATCACGGACATGATGAGGAGTCTTGAAATGGTCGAGACATGAAGATTAATATATTGGAAGGTTATGTTTGGACACCGGAAAGGTTTCAGATTAGTTCGGGCATTTTCCGGAGTACCGAGGGGTTACCGGAACCCTTCGAGGGCTTAATGGGCCTACATGGGCTTTAGTGGAAGAGAGGAGGAGGCGGCCAAGAGGTGGGGCGTGCCCCCCAAGCCCAATCCGAATTGGGAGGGGGGCCGGCCCCCCTTTCCTTTCTCTCCCTCTTCCCTTCCTTCCCCCTCCTAGTTGGACTAGGAAAGGAGGTAACCTACTCCTAGTAGGATAGGATTCCCCCCTTGGGGCACACCATAGGAGGCCGGACGGCCCCTCCTCCACTCCTTTATATACGGGGGAGGGGGGCACCCCATAGACACACAAGTTGATCTCTTAGCCGTGTGCGGTGCCCCCTCCACATATTTTGACCTCAGCCATATTGTCGTAGTGCTTAGGCGAAGCCCTGCGTCGGTAACTTCTTCATCACCATCAACACGCCGTCGTGCCGACGAAACTCTCCCTTAGCCTCAGCTGGATCTACTGTTCAAGGGACGTCACCAAGCTGAAAGTGTGCAGATCACGGAGGTGCCGTGCATTCGGTGCATGATCGGTTGGATCGCGAAGACGTTAGACTACATCAACCATGTTACATAACGCTTCCGCTTTCGGTCTACGAGGGTACGTAGACACACTGTCCCCTCTCGTTGCTATGCATCCCTAGATAGATCTTGCGTGATCATAGGAATTTTTTTGAAATACCACATTCCCCAACAGTGGTAACAGAGCCAGGTCTATGCGTAGATGTTATATGCACGAGTAGAATACAAAGGAGTTGTGGGCGTGGGTATATACATATTGCTTGCCGTCACTAGTTGTTTCTTGATTCGGCGGTATTGTTGGATGAAGCGACCCGGACCGGCATTACATGATCACGTTCATGAGACTGGTTCTACCGATGTGCTTTGCACACAGGTGGCTGGCGGGTGTCAGTTTCTCCAACTTTAGTTGAATCGGATTCAATGAATAGGGTTCTTTCTAAAGATCAAAAAGCAACCACTATACCGCATTGTGGTTTTTGATGTGTAGGTAAGAACGGTTCTTGCTAAGCCTATAGCAGCCACGTAAAACTTGCAACAACAAAGTAGAGGACGTCTAACTTGTTTTTGTAGGGCAGGTTGTGATGTGATATGGTCAAGACGTGACTATATAAATTGTTGTATGAGATGATCATGTTTTGTAAACACAGTTATTGGCAACTGGCAGGAGCCATATGGTTGTTGCTTTATTGTATGAAATGCAATTGCCATGTAATTGCTTTACTTTATCACTAAGCGGTAGCTATAGTCATAGAAGCAATAGTTGGCGAGACAACAATGATGCTTTGATGGATATCAAGGTGTCAAGCCGATGACGATGGTGATCATGACAGTGCTTTGGAGATGGAGATCAAAGGCACAAGATGATGATGGCCATATCATCTCACTTATATTGATTGCATGTGATGTTTATCCTTTATGCATCTTATGTTGCTTAGTATGGCGGTAGCATTATAAGATGATCTCTCACTAAATTTCAAGGTATAAGTGTTCTCCCTGAGTATGCACCGTTGCTATAGTTCGTCGTGTCGAGACACCACGTGATGATCGGGTGTGATAAGCTCTACGTTCACATACAACGGGTGCAAGCCAGTTTTGCACAAGCAGAATACTCGGGTTAAACTTGACGAGCCTAGCATATGCAGATATGGCCTCGGAACACTGAGACCAAAAGGTCGAGCATGAATCATATAGTAGATATGATCAACATAGTGATGTTCACCACTGAAAACTACTCCATCTCACGTGATGATCGGACATGGTTTAGTTGATATGGATCACGTGACCACTTAGATGATTAGAGGGATGTCTATCTAAGTGGGAGTTCTTAAGTAATATGATTAATTGAACTTTAATTTATCATGAACTTAGTACCTGATAGTATTTGGCATGTCTATGTTATTGTAGATAAATGGCCCATGTTGTTGTTCCATTGAATTTTAATGCGTTCCTAGAGAAAGCTAAGTTGAAAGATGATGGTAGCAACTACACGGACTGGGTCCGTAACTTGAGGATTATCCTCATTGCTGCATAGAAGAATTACGTCCTGGAAGCACCGCTAGGTGCCAAACCCGTTGCAGGAGCAACTCTAGATGTTATGAACACCTGGCAGAGCAAAGCTGATGACTACTCGATAGTTCAGTGTGCCATGCTTTACGGCTTAGAACCGGGACTTGAATGACATATTGAACGTCATGGAGCATATGAGATGTTCTAGGAGTTGAAGTTAATATTTCAAGCAAATGCCTGGATTGAGAGATATGAAGTATCCAATAAGTTCTATAGCTGCAAAATGGAGGAGAATAGTTCCGTCAGTGAACATATACTCAGAATGTCTGGGTACCACAATCACTTGACTCAACTGGGAGTCAATCTTCCGGTTGATAGTGTCATTGACAGAGTTGTTCAATCACTGCCACAAGTGATACGTCTCCAACGTATCTATAATTTTTTATGTATTCATGCCATGTTTATAATATTTTTTACATGATTTTGGTATGATTTGGTTAGAACTAAACCGCTCTGACGCTGTTTTCAACAGAACTACCGTGGTGTTGTCTTTGTGCAGAAATAGAAGTTCTCGGAATGCACTGAAAATCAACATAGATTTTTTCTGGAAAATATAAAAAATACTGGAATGAAGAGTTACCAGAGGGGAGTCCTGTGGGCCCCATGAGGGTGGAGGGCGCGCCCACCCCCCTAGGGCGCGCCCCTTGCCTTGTGGACTCTCCATGGTCCCCCTGACTTGTTCTCGACGCCAACCTCTCCTATAAATCCCCAAACCTCCAAAACATAACCTAGATCGGGAGTTCCGCCGCCGCAAGCCTCTATAGCCACCAAAAACTAATCGGGACCCTATTCCGGCACCCTGCCGGAGGGCGGAATCATCACCAGTGGCCATCTTCATCATCCCGACGCTCTGCATGACGAGGAGGGAGTAGTTCACCCTCGGGGCTGAGGGTATGTACCAATAGCTATGTGTTTGATCTCTCTCTCTTTCTCTCTCGTGTTCTTGATTCGACACGATCTTGATGTATCGCGAGCTTTGCTATTATAGTTGGATCTTATGATGTTTCTCCCCCTCTACTCTCTTGTAATGGATTGAGTTTTCCCTTTGAAGTTATCTTATCGGATTGTGTCTTTAAGGATTTGAGAACACTTGATGTATGTCTTGCATGTGCTTATCTGTGGTGACAATGGGATATTCACGTGATCCACTTGATGTATGTTTTTGTGATCAACTTGCGAGTTCCGTGACCTCGTGAACTTATGCATAGGGGTTGGCACACATTTTCTTCTTGACTCTCTGGTAGAAACTTTGGGGCACTCTTTGAAGTTCTTTGTGTTGGTTGAATAGATGAATCTGAGATTGTGTGATGCATATCGTATAATCATACCCACAGATACTTGAGGTGACATTGGAGTATCTAGGTGACATTAGGGTTTTTGTTGATTTGTGTCTTAAGGTGTTATTCTAGTACGAACTCTAGGATAGATGGAACGGAAAGAATAGCTTCGTGTTATTTTACTACGGACTCTTGAATAGATCGATCAGAAAGGATAACTTTGATGTTGTTTACAACAATCTCTTCATTTGTTCTCCGCTATCAGTGACTTTGGAGTGACTCTTTGTTGCATGTTGAGGGATAGTTATATGATCAAATTATGTTATTATTGTTGAGAGAACTTGCACTAGTGAAAGTATGAACCCTAGGCCTTGTTTCAACGCATTGCAATACCGTTTTCACTCACTTTTATCATTACTTACCTTGCTGTTTCTCCCCCTCTACCTTCTTGTAATGGATTGAGTATTCCCTTTGAAGTTATCTTATGCGATTGAGTCTTTAAGGATTTGAGAACACTTGATGTATGTTTTGCGTGGGATACCCGTGGTGACAATGGGGTATTCTACTGATTCACTTGATGTATGTTTTGGTGATCAACTTGCGGGTTACGTGACCTTGGGAATCTATGCATAGGGGTTGGCACACGTTTTCGTCTTGACTCTCTGGTAGAAACTTTGAGGCACTCTTTGAAGTTCTTTGTGTTGGTTGAATAGATGAATCTGAGATTGTGTGATGCATATCGTATAATCATACCCACGAATACTTGAGGTGACATTGGAGTATGTAGGTCACATTAGGGTTTTGGTTGATTTGTGTCTTAAGGTGTTATTCTAGTACAAACTCTAGGATATATCGAACGGAAAGAATAGCTTAATGTTATTTTACTACGGACTCTTGAATAGATCGATCAGAAAGGATAACTTTGAGGTGGTTTCGTACCCTACAATAATCTCTTCGTTTGTTCTCCGCTATCAGTGACTTTGGAGTGACTCTTTGTTGCATGTTGAGGGATAGTTATATGATCCAATTATGTTATTATTGTTGAGAGAACTTACACTAGTGAAAGTATGAACCCTAGGCCTTGTTTCAACGCATTGCAATACCGTTTTCGCTCACTTTTGTCATTAGTTACCTTGCTGTTTCTCCCCCTCTACCTTCTTGTAATGGATTGAGTTCTCCCTTTGAAGTTATCTTATCGGATTGAGTCTTTAAGGATTTGAGAACACTTGATGTATGTCTTGCATGGGATACCCGTGGTGACAATGGGGTATTCTACTGATTCACTTGATGTATGTCTTGGTGATCAACTTGCGGGTTACGTGACCTTGGGAATCTATGCATAGGGGTTGGCACACGTTTTTGTCTTGACTCTCCGATAGAAACTTTGGGGCACTCTTTGAAGTTCTTTGTGTTGGTTGAATAGATGAATTTGAGATTGTGTGATGCATATCATATAATCATACCCGCGGATACTTGAGGTGACATTGGAGTATCTAGGTGACATTAGTGTTTTGGTTGATTTGTGTCTTAAGGTGTTATTTTACTACGAACTCTAAGACTGTTTGTGACACTTATAGGAATAGCCAATGGGTTGATCGGAAAGAATAACTTTGAGGTGGTTTCGTACCCTACAATAATCTCTTCGTTTGTTCGCCGCTATTAGTGACTTTGGAGTGACTCTTTGTTGCATGTTGAGGGATAGTTATATGATCTAATTATGTTATCCTTGTTGAGAGAACTTGCACTAGTGAATATATGAACCCTAGGCCTTGTTTCAACGCATTGCAATACCATTTTCGCTCACTTTTATCATTAGTTACCTTGCTGTTTTTATAATTTCAGATTATAAAAACCTATATCTACCATCCATATTGCACTTGTATCACCATCTCTTCGCCGAACTAGTGCACCTATACAATTTACCATTGTATTGGGTGTGTTGGGGATACGAGAGACTCTTTGTTATTTGGTTGCAGGTTTGTTTGAGAGAGACCTTCTTCACCATACGCCTCCCACGGATTGATAAACCTTAGGTCATCCACTTGAGGGAAATTTTCTACTGTCCTACAAACCTCTGCACTTGGAGGCCCAACGACGTCTACAAGAAGAAGGTTTTGTAGTAGACATCAAGCTCTTTTCTGGCGCCGTTGCCGGGGAGGTTAGTGCTTGAAGGTATATCTTTAGATCTTGTAATTGAATCTTTTAGTTTCTTGTTTTATCACTAGTTTAGTTTATAAAAGAAAACTACAAAAAATGGAATTGAGGGTGCCTCATATGCTTCATCTTTTTAATATCTTCCATGAAAATAAGGATTCCGATAATTGTGCAAAAATGTTAGAAGAAGAATGCAGTAAAATGTTTGGCATACAATCTTTGAATGATGTGCATGATTGCAATGTTGTTAGTATGAACTCTTTGAATATCCGTAGTACTAATGCTGATTGCACTAGTCATGATGAAAATGTCTCTTATAAGCGTGTCAATTTTTGTGGAGTGATAGAGTTTGCAAGTACACACCAAATAGGGAAGATAGATTTTGCAAGAGGCATAAGTATTTAGAAACTAAATGGTTGCAAGAGAGGCTAGATGCTTGTGCTGAAAATTTAAATTTCTTTCCCATCCTTGTGGACTTTGCAATGAACGTGATCATTTAAATCTCCAATGCAAATTGTTTCATGATCGTATCGTGTCCAAACATTGTGATGACTTGATTTCCCTTGCACATCATAATGAACTTAGTTTGCTTCTGGGTTATGAAAAAATGAAACGTATAACTAAGGATATTCTAGAATTTTTCCTTCATAAAGTTGTTGATTTTGATCTAGAGGAAATTTATATGTATTGTGTGGTGAATTGCATTGAAAATCCTTATATTGCCAATTACATAAAGACAAGAAAACAAATAGAAGATGAAGAGAATACTAATGAAAGGGAAGAGATTTCCCAATATCCTCCTATTCTTTCTTATGATGAATCAGGTAACGAGGAGGAGCCTTCTATTCAACCAATCTCATTAATAAGGAGCTCCAAAAAGAGGATTAAACCCATACTTAATGTGAAGAAGAAAAAGAAAAGACGGGGAAACAAAGGTAAAAAGGTATCCCTCCCAAATGATGTTGCTCCTATTACTCATTGTGATGATGATAATTGCTATACTATTGGTGCTATCCATACTATTAATGATAAGAGTGATTATGCTTATGATATGAAAAGGCCCAAGCTTGGGGATGCTATGTTTAATGAATATGATATTTTTAGTCTCCCAAGTTTTGATGAGCAAATTTATTATGATGATAGCATGCCTCCTATTTATGGTGATTATATTGATGAAAGTGGGTTTGGAAGAGTCTCAACTTTAGGAAGTAATGATCCCACTATTTTGGAGGATGTTGAATCTTATTGTGATAATTATAAAAGTGGATTTGTAGAGGTCATGACTTTATTTAGTAATGATTCCACTATCTTGGAAGAGGTTTCAATTGATTATGATGAGAACAAAGTTGCTACTTATGATGATTATTGTGATGACACTTATGTTATAAAAAGTAGTGATGATTATATTTACAAAACTTGTCATGATTATGATTACTTTTTTTTAACATTACTCTTTTAATGTGGAAACAATTTATAGTATTCGAGTTTCTTATGATACTCCCACTATTCCGAATGAGAAGAATTTTGCTTATGTGGAGAGTAGTAAATTTGCTATGCTTGTAGATCATGAAAATAATGCTTTATGTGATGGTTATATTGTTGAATTTATTCATGATGCTACTGAAAATTATTATGAGGGAGGAATATATGCTTGTAGGAATTGCAATAATATCAAGTTTCCTCTCTATGTGTTAAAAGTTTTGAAGTTATGCTTGTTTTGTCTTCCTATGCTAGTTGATTCTTGTTCCCATAAATTGTTTGCTCACAAAATCACTATGAATAGGAAGTCGGTTAGGCTTAAATGTGTTAGTCATATTCTTCATGATGCTCTCTTTATGTTTCAATTCTTATCTTCTATGTGAGCATCATTGAAATCGTCATGCCTAGCTAAAAAGACATTAAAGAAAAGCGCATGTTGGGAGACAACCCAATATTTATCCCTACTATTTTTGTCTGTCCACATGGTTAAACTACGGTAGTAATCATGTTTTATAGCTTTTTTTTCAATAAAGTGCCAAGTAGAACCTTTGGGAAGACTTGGGTGAAAATTAATGTGATCTTGCTGTAAAAAAACAGAAACTTTGCGCTCATGAGATTAGCTATCATTTTATACAGAATAGTGATTTTAAGTTGATTCTTTTTGCATAAGATTAATATACAAATTCCTCACATCCACAAATTTATTTCAGAATTTTTGGAGTTACATAAGTATTTGAGAGTTACAGATTACTACAGACTATTATGTTTTTGACAGATTCTGTTTTCTATGTGTTGTTTGCTTATTTTGATGAATCTATGAGTAGTATCGGAGGGTATGAACCATAGAGAAGTTGGAATACAGTATATATAACACCAATATAAATAAAGAATGAGTTCACAACAGTACCAAAAGTGGTGATTTTATTTCCTTATACTAACGAAGCTTACGAGTTTTCTGTTGAGTTTTGTGTTGTGAAGTTTTCAAGTTTTGGGTAAAGATTCGATGGACTATGGAATAAGGAGTGGAAAGAGACTAAGATTGGGGACGCCCAAGGTAACCCAAGGTAATATTCAAGGACAACTAAGAGCCTAAGCTTGGGGATGTCCCGGATGGCATCCCCTCTTTCGTCTTCGTTCATCGGTAACTTTACTTGGAGCAATATTTTTATTCACCACATGATATGTGTTTTGCTTGGACCGTCATTTTGTTTTATTTTGTTTTGCTTGCTGTTTGAATAATATCCCAAGATCTGAAATTCTTAAATGTTAGAGAGTCTTCACATAGTTACATAATTATTCGACTACTCATTGATCTTCACTTATATCTTTCGGAGTAGTTTGTCGTTTGCTCTAGTGCTTCACTTATATCTTTTATAGAACGACGGTGGTTTTATTTTGAAGAAATTAATGAACTCTCATGCTTCACTTATATTATTTTGAGAGACTTTTAGAACAGCGTGGTAATTTTCTTTGGTTATAATTTTAGTCCTAATATGATAGGAATCCAAGAGGGATATAATAAAAACTTTCATATAAAGTGCATTGAATACTATGAGAAGTTCGACTCTTTATGATTGTTTTGAGATATGAAGATGGTAATATTAGAGTCATGCTAGTGGATTAATTGTGGACTATAGAAATACTTGTGTTGAAGTTTGTGATTCCCGTAGCATGCACGTATGTTGAACCATTATGTGATGAAGTTGGAGCATGATGTATTTATTGATTGTCTTCCTTATGAGTGCAGGTCGGGATCGCGCGATGGTTAACTCCTACCAACCCTTCCCCTAGGAGCATGCGCGTAGTACTTTGTTTTGATGACTTGTAGATTTTTGCAATAAGTATATGAGTTCTTTATGACTAATGTTGAGTCCATGGATTATACGCACTCTCACCCTTCCACCATTGCTAGCCTCTCTTGTGCCGTGCAACTTTCGTCGGTACCATACACCCACCATATACCTTCCTCAAAACAGCCACCATACCTACCTATTATGGCATTTCCATAGCCATTCTGAGATATATTGCCATGCAACGTTCCGCCGTTTGGTTTATTATGACACGCTTCATTATTGCCATATGGCTTTGCATGATCATGTAGTTGACATCGTATTTGTGGCAAAGCCATCGTTCATAATTCTTTCATACATGTCACTCTTGATTCATTGCACTTTCTGGTACACTGCCGGAGGCATTCATATAGAGTCATATTTTGTTCTAATTATTGAGTTGTAATTCTTGAGTTGTAAGTAAATAAAAGTGTGATGATCATCATTATTAGAGCATTGTCCCAGTGAGGAAAGGATGACGGAGACTATGATTCCCCCACAAGTCGGGTTGAGACTCCGGGCGAAAAAAATTAATATAAAAAAGAGGCCAAAAAAAGAGGGCCCCCAAAAAAGAGAAAAATATATGAGAGAAAAAGAGAGAAGGGGAAATGCTACTATCCTTTTACCACACTTGTGCTTCAAAGTAGCACCATGATCTTCATGATAGAGAGTCTCCTATGTTGTCACTTTCATATACTAGTGGGAATTTTCATTATATAATTTGGCTTGTATATTCCAATGATGGGCTTCCTCAAATGCCCTAGGTATTCATGAGCAAGCAAGTTGGATGAACACCCACTTAGTTTCTTTTTGAGCTTTCATATACTTACAGCTCTAGTGCATCCGTTGCATGGCAATCCCTACTCACTCATATTGATATCTATTGATGGGCATCTCCATAGCCCGTTGTTACGCCTAGTTGATGTGAGACTATATTCTCCTTTTGTCTTCTCCACAACCACAATTCTATTCCACCAATAGTGCTATGTCCATGGCTCACACTCATGTATTGCGTGAAAGTTGAAAAAGTTTGAAAATACTGAAGTATGAAACAATTGCTTGGGTGAAACCGGGGTTGTGCATGATTTAAATATTTTGTGTGATGAAGATAAAGCATAGCCAGACTATATGATTTAGTAGGGATAGTTTTCTTTGGCCATGTTATTTTGAGAAGACATAATTGCTTTGTTAGTATGCTTGAAGTATTATCGTTTTTATGTCAATATTAAACTTTTGTTTTGAATCTTATGGATCTGAATATTCTTGCCACAATAAAGAAGATTACATTGATAAATATGTTAGGTAGCATTCCACATCAAAAATTCTGTTTTTATCATTTACCTACTCGAGGACGAGTAGGAAATAAGCTTGGGGATGCTGATACGTCTCCAACGTATCTATAATTTTTGATGTATTCATGCCATGTTTATAATATTTTTTACATGATTTTGGTATGATTTGGTTAGAACTAACCTGGACTGACAATGATTTCAGCAAAAATAAAAGTTCTAGGAATGCTCTGAAATCAACGGAGATTTTTCTGGAAAATATAAAAAATACTGGAATGAAGAGTTACTGGAGGGGAGTCCGATGGGTTCCACGAGGGTGGAGGGCACGCTGCTACCTCTTAAGCACTGCGTTGGTTTTCCCTTGAAGAGGAAAGGGTGATGCAGCAAAGTAGCGTAAG
Source organism: Triticum urartu (assembly GCF_056163025.1). Lineage (NCBI taxonomy): Eukaryota > Viridiplantae > Streptophyta > Magnoliopsida > Poales > Poaceae > Triticum > Triticum urartu. The sequence continues at coordinate 363,891,570 of NC_141874.1, read as the reverse complement.
TATTTCCCTCAGTTTTTGAGAACCAAGGTATCAATTCAGTAGGAGGCTACACGCGAGTCCCTCGCACCTACACAAAACAAATAAATCCTCGCAACCAACGCGATAAGGGGTTTTCAATCCCTACATGGTCATTTACGAGAGTGAGATCTGATAGATATGGTAAGATAATATTTTTGGTATTTTTATGATAAAGATGCAAAGTAAAATAAAAGCAAAGTAAAAAGCAAAGGAAATAACTAAGTGTTGGAAGATTAATATGATGAAGATAGACCCGGGGGCCATAGGTTTCACTAGTGGCTTCTCTCAAGAGCATAAGTATTTTACGGTGGGTGAACAAATTGCTGTTGAGCAATTAACAGAATTGAGCATAGTTATGAGAATATCTAGGTATGATCATGTATATAGGCATCACGTCCGAGACAAGTAGACCGACTCCTGCCTGCATCTACTACTATTACTCCACACATCGACCGCTATCCAGCATACATCTAGAGTATTAAGTTCATAAGAACAGAGTAACGCCTTAAGCAAGATGGCATGATGTAGAGGGATAAATTCATGCAATATGATAAAAACCCCATCTTGTTATCCTCAATGGCAACAATACAATACGTGCCTTGCTGCCCCTACTGTCACTGGGAAAGGACACCACAAGATTGAACCCAAAGCTAAGCACTTCTCCCATTGCAAGAAAGATCAATCTAGTAGGCCAAACCAAACTGATAATTTGAAGGGAGTTGCAAAGATAACCAATCATACATAAAAGAATTCACAAGATTCAAATATTGTTCATAGATAAACTTGATCATAAACCCACAATTCATCGGTCTCAACAAACACACCGCAAAATAAAATTACATCTAATAGATCTCCACAAGAGAGGGGGAGAACATTGTATTGAGATCCAAAAAGAGAGAAGAAGCCATCTAGCTAATAACTATGGACCCGAAGGTCTTAGGTAAACTACTCACACTTCATCGGAGGGGCTATGGTGTTGATGTAGAAGCCCTCCGTGATCGATGCCGCCTCCGGCGGAGCTCCGAAACAGGCCCCAAGATGGGATCTCGTGGGTACAGAAGGTTGCGGCAGTGGAATTAGGTTTTTGGCTCCGTACCTGATCGCTTGGGGGTACATAGGTATATATGGGAGGAAGGAGTACGTCGGTGGAGCAACAGGGGACCCACGAGGGTGGAGGGCGCGCCTGGGGGGGTAGGCGCGCCCCCCTACCTCGTGGCTTCCATGTTGGTTGCTTGACGTAGGGTCCAAGTCTCCTGGATCTTGTTTGTTCCAAAAATCACGTTCCCGAAGGTTTCATTCCGTTTGGATTCCGTTTGATATTCTTTTTCTGCGAAACTCTGAAATAGGCAAAAAACAACAATTCTGGGTTGGGCCTCCGGTTAATAGATTAGTCCCAAAAATAATATAAAAGTGAATAATAAAGCCCAATAATGTCCAAAACAGAAGATAATATAGCATGGAGTAATCAAAAATTATAGATACATTGGAGACGTATCAAGCATCCCCAAGCTTAATTCCTGCTCGTCGTCGAGTAGGTAAATGATAAAAACAGAATTTTTGATGCGGAATGCTACTAGGCATAATTTCAATGTAATTCTTCTTAATTGTGGTTTGAATATTCAGATCCGAAAGATTCAAGACAAAAGTTTAATATTGACATAAAAAAATAATACTTCAAGCATACTAACTAAGCAATTATGTCTTCTCAAAATAACATGGCCAAAGAAAGTTATCCCTACAAAATCATATAGTCTGGCTATGCTATATCTTCACCACACAAAGTATTTCAATCATGCACAACCCCGATGACAAGCCAAGCAATTGTTTCATACTTTTGACATTCTCAAACTTTTTCAATCTTCACGCAATACAAGAGCGCGAGCCATGGACATAACACTATATGTGGAATAGAATGGTGGTTGTGGAGAAGACAAAAAGGGAGAAGATAGTCTCACATCAACTAGGCGTATCAACAGGCTATCTAGATGCCCATCAATAGATATCAATGTGAGTGAGTAGGGATTGCCATGCAACGAATGCACTAGAGCTATAAGTATATGAAAGCTCAACAAAAGAAACTAAGTGGGTCTGCATCCAACTCGCTTGCTCACGAAGACCTAGGGCATTTTGAGGAAGTCCATCATTGGAATATGCAAGCCAAGTTCTATAATGAAAAATTCCCACTAGTATATGAAAGTGATATCATAGGAGACTCTCTATCATGAAGATCATGGTGCTACTTTGAAGCACAAGTGTGGTAAAAGGATAGTAGCATTGTCCCTTCTCTCTGTTTCTCTCATTTTTTATTATTTTTATTTTTTTATTTGGGACTTTTCTCTTTTTTATGGCCTCTTTTTTTTAGTCCGGAGTCTCATCCCGACTTGTGGGGGAATTATAGTCTCCATCATCCTTTCCTCACTTGGGACAATGCTCTAATAATAATGATCATCACACTTTTATTTACTTACAACTCAACAATTACAACTCAATACTTAGAACAAAATATGACTCTATGTGAATGCTTCCGGCGGTGTACCAGGATATGCAATGAATCAAGAGTGACATGTATGAAAGAATTATGAACGGTGGCTTTGCCACAAATACGATGTCAACTACATGATCATGCAAAGCAATATGACAATGATAGAGCGTGTCATCATAATCGGAATGGTGGTAAGTTGCATGGCAATATATCTCGGAATGGCTATGGAAATGCCATGATAGGTAGGTATGGTGGCTGTTTTGAGGAAGGTATATGGTGGGTGTATTATACCGGCAAAAAGTGCGCGGTATTAGAGAGGCTAGCAATGGTGGAAGGAAGAAAAGTGCGTATAATCCATGGACTGAACATTAGTCATAAAGAACTCATATACTTATTGCAAAAATCTACAAGTTATCAAAGCAAAGTATTAAGCGCATGCTCCTAGGGGGATAGATTGGTAGGAAAAGACCATCGGTCGTCCCCGACCGCCACTCATAAGGAAGACAATCAATAAATAAATTATGCTCCGACTTCATCACTTAACGGTTCACCATACGTGCATGCTACGGGAATCACAAACTTTAACACAAGTATCTCTCAAATTCACAACTACTCAACTAGCATGACTTTAATATCACTACCTCCATGTCTCAAAACAATCATCAAGCATCAAACTTCTCTTAGTATTCAACACAGTCATAAGAAAGTTTTTACTAATCTTGTATATCTAGCATATTAGGATTATTTAAGCAAATTACCATGCTATTTAAGACTCTCAAAATAATCTAAGTGAAGCATGAGAGATCAATAGTTTCTATAAAACAAATCCACCACCGTGCTCTAAAAGATATAAGTGAAGTACTAGAGCAAAACTATATAACTCAAAAGATATAAGTAAAGCACATAGAATATTCTAATAATTTCCGAATCATGTGTGTCTCTCTCAAAAGGTGTGTACAGAAAATATGATTGTGGTAAACTAAAAATAAAAGACTCAAATCATACAAGATGCTCCAAGCAAAACACATATCATGTGGTAAATAAAAATATAGCTCCAAGAAAATTTACCGATAGAAGTAGACGAAAGAGGGGATGCCTTCCGGGGCATCCCCAAGATTTGGCTTTTAGATGTCCTTAGATTATCTTGGGGGTTCCATGGGCATACACAAGCTTAGGCTCTTGCCACTCCTTGTTCCATAATCCATCAAATCTTTACCCAAAACTTGAAAACTTCACAACACAAAACTTAATGTAGAAAATCTCGTGAGCTCCGTTAGCGAACGAAAACAAAACACCACTTCAAGGTACTGTAATTAACTCATTCTTTATTTATATTGGTGTTAAACCTACTATATTCCAACTTCTATATGGTTTATAAACTATTTTACTAGCCATAGATTCATCAAAATAAGTAAACAACACACGAAAAAACATAATCTGTCAAAAACAGAACAGTCTGTAGTAATCTGTAGCTAGCGCAAGATCTGGAACCCCAAAAATTCTAAAATAAATTTCTGGACGTGAGTAATTTATATATTAATAATATTCAAAGAGAATTAACTAAATATCACTTTCCAAATAAAAATGGCAGCAGTTCTCGTGAGCGCTAAAGTTTCTGTTTTTTACAGCAAGATTAACAAGACTTTCCCCAAGTCTTCCCAACGGTTCTACTTCACACAAAAACTAATTAAACACAAAAAAACACAACAAAAACATAGGACAGATAAATTATTTATTACTAAACAGGAGCAAAAATCAAGGAATAAAAATAAAATTGGGTTGCCTCCCAACAAGCGCTATTGTTTAACGCCCCTAGCTAGGCATAAAAGCAATGATAGATCTAGGTATTGCCATCTTTGGTAGGCAATCCATAAGTGGCTCTCATGATAGATTCACATGGTAGTTTTATTTTCTTCCTAGGGAAGTGTTCCATGCCTTTCTTTAATGGAAATTTGAGTCTAATATTCCCTTCCTTCATATCAATAATTGCACCAATCGTTCTAAGGAAAGGTCTACCAAGAATAATAGGACATGAAGGATTGCAATCTATATCAAGAACGATAAAATCTACGCTCACATAATTCCTATTTGCAACAATAAGAACATCATTAATTCTTCCCATAGGTTTCTTAATAGTGGAATCCGCAAGGTTCAAGTTTAGAGAGCAATCATCAAAATCACGGAAACCTAGCAAATCGCACAAAGTTTTGGGAATAGTGGAAACACTAGCACCCAAATCACATAAAGCATAGCATTCATGATCTTTAATTTTAATTTTAATATTAGGTTCCCACTCATCATAAAGTTTTCTAGGGATAGAAACTTCCAACTCAAGTTTTTCTTCATAAGATTGCATCAAATCATCAACGATATGTTTGGTAAAAGCTTTATTTTGACTATATGCATGAGGAGAATTTAGCACGGATTGCAACAAGGAAATACAATCTATCAAAGAGCAATTATCATAATTAAATTCCTTGAAATCCAAAATAGTGGGTTCATTACTATTTAAAGTTTTGACTTCTTCAATCCCACTTTTAACAATTTTAGCATCAAGATCTAAAGACTCCGAATTTTTGGAATGCCATCTAGGTAAAGGTGGATCATATTCAGTCCCATCATTATCAAGATTCATATTGCAAAACAAAGATTTAATAGGGGACACATCAATAACTTTTAGATCTTCATCTTTATTATCATGGAAACTAGAAGAACACGCTTTTATAAAGCAATCTTTCTTAGCACGCATCCTAGCTGTTCTTTCTTTGCACTCATCAATGGAAATTCTCATGGCTTTGAGAGACTCATTGATATCATGCTTAGGTGGAATAGATCTAAGTTTAAAAGAATCAACATCAAGAGAAATTCTATCAACGTTCCTAGCCAACTCATCAAACTTAAGCAATTTCTCTTCAATCAAAGCATTGAAATTCTTTTGCGAAGTAATAAATTCTTTAATATTAGATTCAAAATCAGAGGGCATCTTATTATAATTTCCATAAGAATTGTTGTAGGAATTACCATAATTATTAGAGGAATTGCTAGGATAAGGCCTAGGATTTAAGTTTCCTCTATACGCGTTGTTACCAAAATTATTCCTACCAACAAAATTCACATCCATAGATTCATTATTATTCTAAATCAAAGTAGACAAAGGCATATCATTAGGATCAGAGGAAACACTCTTAGTAGCAAATAATTTCATAAGTTCATTCATCTTTCCACTCAAAACATTAATTTCTTCTATCGCATGCACTTTTTTATTAGTAGATCTTTCAGTGTGCCATTGAGAATAATTAACGATAATATTATCTAGGAGTTTAGTAGCTTCTCCTAAAGTGATTTCCATAAAAGTGCCTCCCGCGGCCAAATCTAAAAGATTTCTAGAAGCAAAATTCAATCCGGCATAATTTTTTTGTATAATCATCCACAAATTCAAACCATGAGTAGGACAATTACGTATCATTAATTTCATCCTCTCCCAAGCTTGTGGAACATGTTCATGATCAAGTTGCTTAAAATTCATAATATCGTTTCTAAGAGAGATTATCTTAGCGGGAGGAAAATACTTAGAGATAAAAGCATCTTTGCACTTATTCCAAGAATCAATACTATTTTTAGGCGAATACGAAAACCAAGCTTTAGCACGATCTCTAAGCAAAAAAGGAAATAGCTTCAATTTAACAATATCATTATCAACATCTTTCTTCTTTTGCATATCACACAAATCAATGAAATATTTAGATGAGTAGCGGCATCTTCACTAGGAAGGCCGGCGAATTGATCTTTCAAGACAAGATTCAACAAAGCGGCATTAATTTCGCAAGATTCAGCATCAGTAGGAGGAGCAATCGGAGTGCTAATAAAATCATTGTTGTTGGTATTGGTAAAGTCACACAATTTAGTGTTATCTTGAGCCATCATGACAAACAAGCAATCCAACACAGAAGCAAACGAGGAACGGGCAAAAAGAGGCAAATAGAGAAAGAGAGGGAGGATAGAGAGAGAGGGCGAATAAAACGGCAAGGGTGAAGTGGGGGAGAGGAAAACGAGAGGCAAATGGCAAATAATATAATGCGGGAGATAAGGGTTTGTGATGGGTACTTGGTATGTTGACTTTTGCGTAGACCTTCCCGGCAACGGCGCCAGAAATCCTTCTTGCTACCTCTTGAGCATTGCGTTAGTTTTCCCTTGAAGAGGAAAGGGTGATACAGCAAAGTAGCTTAAGTATTTCCCTCAGTTTTTGAGAACCAAGGTATCAATCCAGTTGGAGGCCGTAACGCCACGAGACCGATGTGCCAGCTGTCGTCCAGTTATTTGCTGTTGTTGCCTTGTCATTGCTTGCGTGTCATGCATTGCATATCATGTCATCATGTGCATTTCATTTGCATACATGTTCGTCTCATGCATCCGAGCATTTTCCCCGTTGTCCATTTTGCATTCCGGCGCTCCGTTCTCCTCCGGTGGTTATTTCTACCTTCTTCTTGTGTATGGGGGTTAAACATTTCCGGATTGGACCGAGACTTGCCAAGCGTCCTTGGTTTACTACCGGTAGACCGCCTGTCAAGTTTCGTACCATTTGGACTTCGTTTGATGCTCCAACGGTTAACCGAGGGACCGAGAAGGCCTTGTGTGTGTTGCAGCCCAACACCCCTCCAAAGTGGCCCAAAACCCAGCTAAACCTCCTCCATCATCTTGGTCGTTCGATCACGATCGCGTGGCCGAAAACCGTGCCTCATTTGGACTCTCCTAGCTCCCTCTACCTATATTAACACCTCCCCCTCCGAAATTCACGGGCAAACCCTAGTCCTCTTCCACCTCGCGCCCAGACAAATCACCCTCGACGCCCAGACATGTCCGCCCGCCGCAGTGCCCCAACCGCCGCGCGCCACGTGTCCGCCGCCGCTTCACCTCCACTGCGGCCTGCCGGGACCCGGATCTGGCCCGCCCGGGCCCGGATCTCCGCCGCCGCCCGCAGGCACCCCGCGCCTCCTTGTTCCGCCCCGCGCCGGACTCCGCCGCCATGCACCTCCCCGCCGCCGCGCCGCTCCTCACCTTCCTCCGGCGAGTAGCCGCTGCCGCCAAGCGCCACCGTCGCCGCCTCCCGACGCAATGCCCTGCCCGAGCTCCGTCCGGCTCGCCGGCGCCCGGATCCGGCACCGACCGGCCGGATCTGCGCCTCCCCGGCCGGATCTACCCCATCTCGTTCCCACCGACGGCCTTCCGCCCGGTCCCGGCCACCTCCGACGCTGGCCATGGCCGCCCCCTGCTTCGTCTCGATCGGGACCGGAGAGCCGTGCCCGTTGACCACGGGGAGAGCTAGATGGGCCTCTTCGACCGGCCCAGCTCGCCCGGCCTGCCTCACCTTCTCTCCTTTTGGGCCGAGCCCATGGTGAGCTATGCCTCTAAATCCCGCCCGTGCATTTCTTTTAATATTCGACGCTCAGTGCTGAAATGACTAAGTCCCCGAGATTTCCATGTTTCATGTGCCCATGTTCATCGCATCGTAACTTTGCATCCGTAGATCCGTTTTGGGCATATAGCATATCAAAATGTTCGTCTCAGAGAGTACATCATTTCATCTCATTGCATCATTTTCATTTGAGCTCATCTTGATGCCCGAAATGCTGTTGGAAGAGTGCTATTTGAGTTAATTGTCAGATCTGCTGCTCCAATTAGATATTTGTCATTTTTGCCATGATTATTGTGTGCATGATATGCCCCTGAGCTCTACATGTGTTTTGTTATATGCTTTGCCATCTTTACAGAGGTGCAACCCATGTATTTTTGTGATGTGTGTGGTGACTAGCACAAGCTTGCAAAGTGGTGCACTTGTTAGTGCTGATTTCAGGGACTTAGCATTTCCACTAAGTCCTTGATCTGTTTTTTTTATCAATATGCCATATGTCCATGTTGTTTCCTAGTGATCCGTGCCTCTTTTGAGGATGATCAGTAAGGATGTTTTGTTAATCTTGTGGTGCTCTATCCATCCAAGTCTTTGTTTGCAATTATGGAGCACCCTAGCTTGAGTCAATCGAGCTCTACTTTTGCTATTTCGTGAATCTGGGCAGATTGTCTACTTGTTAGCGATTTTGCCGAGGATGTTGTAGTTGATCCGTGCATGCTATGCTATTGTTCTTGCCATGTCTAGCTTGTTTTATGTGTATTCTTGATGGGTGCATGCTTAGATTGTCATGTCATGCTCTGTAGTGAGTGCATCGAGCTTGTTAACATGCCTACTTTATATCTGTTTCAGCATGTTCCAGTTTTCACCAAGTCTGAGAACTGATTATGTTTTTGCATATCGCATACCGCATCCCGCATATCATATCATGTTCAAGTGTTGGTTGTTTACTATGTTGTGTGCTTCTTTCCGGTGTTTGCTTCTTCGGGTTGGTTCTGATAACGTCGCGTTTGTGAGGACCCGTTCGTCTATGTCCGTTTGTCTTCTTCATGGACTCGTTCTTCTTCCTTGTGGGATTTCAGGCAAGATGACCATACCCTCGAAATCACTTCTATCTTTGCTTGCTAGTTGCTCGCTCTTTTGCTATGCCTATGCTGCGATACCTACCACTTGCTTATCATGCCTCCCATATGGTTGAACCAAGCCTCTAACCCACCTTGTCCTAGCAAACCATTGATTGGCTATGTTACCGCTTTGCTCAGCCCCTCTTATAGCGTTGTTAGTTGCAGGTGAAGATTGAAGTTTGTTCCTTGTTGGAACACGGAGATGTTGTTCCTTGTTGGAACATGTTTACTTGTTGGGATATCACATTATATCTTATTTAATTAATGCATCTATATACTTGGTAAAGGGTGGAAGGCTCGGCCTTATGCCTGGTGTTTTGTTCCACTCTTGCCGCCCTAGTTTCTGTCACAACGGTGTTATGTTCCCGGATTTTGCGTTCCTTACGCGGTTGGGTTATAATGGGAACCCCTTGACAGTTCACTTTGAATAAAACTCCTTCAGCAAGGCCCAACCTTGGTTTTACCATTCGCCACCTAGCCTTTTTCCCTTGGGAGTCGCACATCCCGAGGGTCATCTTATTTTAACCCCCCCGGGTCAGTGCTTGTCTAAGTGTTGGTCCAACCTAGAGCACCGTGCGGGGCCGTCCCTTGGCAACTTGGGTTATGTTGGCTCCCGTACGCTTAGCTTATCCGGTGTGCCCTGAGAACGAGATATGTGCAGCTCCTATCGGGATGTCAGCGCATCGGGTGGTCTTGCTGGACTTGTTTTACCATTGTCGAGGATGTCTTGTAGAACCGGGATACCGAGTCTGATCGAAATGTCTCGGGAGGAGGTCTATTCCTTCGTTGACCGTGAGAGCTTGTCATGGGCTAAGTTGGGACACCCCTGCAGGGTTTTGAACTTTCGAAAGCCGTGCCCGCGGTTATGGGCAGATGGGAATTTGTTAACGTCCGGTTGTAGAAAACCTGAAGTTGACCTTAATTAAAATGCATCAACCGCGTGTGTAACTGTGATGGTCTCTTTCCGACGGAGTCCGGGAAGCGAACACGGTGTTGGAGTTATGTTTGACGTATGTTGCTCTAGGATCACTTCTTGATCATAGCTTCTCGATCGTGCCTTGCCTTCTCTTCTCGCTCTCATTTGCGTATGTTAGCCACCATATATGATAGTCGCTTGCTGCAGCTCCACCTCATACCTTTACCTTACCCATAAGCTTAAATAGTCTTGATCGCGAGGGTGCGAGATTGCTGAGTCCCCGTGGCTCACAGATACTTCCAAAACCAGCTTGCAGGTGCCGATGAGCCCATGCAGATGGCGCAACCAAGCTCAGGAGGAGCTCGATGAAGATCTTGTCCTTTGTGTTGTTTCGTTTCAGTCGATCAGTAGTGGAGCCCAGTTGGGGTCAATCGGGGACCTTGTTGCATTTGGGGTTCTTCTTTTATTTTGGTTCCGTAGTCGGACCTTGATTGTATCTGGTTGATGTAATGCTTTATTCATGTATTTGTGTGAAGTGGCGATTGTAAGCCAACTATGTATCTTTTTCCCCTATTGTATTACTTGGGTTGTGTGAAGATTACCTCACTTACGACATTGCTTTCAATGCGGTTATGCCTCTAAGTCGTGCTTCGACACGTGGGAGATATAGCCGCATCGAGGGCGTTACAGAGGCTACACGCGAGTCCCTCGCACCTACACAAAACAAATAAATCCTCGCAACCAACGCGATAAGGGGTTGTCAATCCCTACACGGTCACTTACGAGAGTGAGATCTGATAGATATGATAAGATAATATTTTTGGTATTTTTATGATAAAGATGCAAAGTAAAATAAAAGCAAAGGAAATAAATAAGTGTTGGAAGATTAATATGATGAAGATTGACCCGGGGGCCATAGGTTTCACTAGTGGATTCTCTCAAGAGCATAAGTATTTTACGGTGGGTGAACAAATTATTGTTGAGCAATTGACAGAATTGAGCATAGTTATGAGAATATCTAGGTATGATCATGTATATAGGCATCACGTCCAAGACAAGTAGACCGACTCCTGCCTGCATCTACTACTATTACTCCACACATTGACCGCTATCCAGTATGCATCTAGAGTATTAAGTTCATAAGAACAGAGTAACGCCTTAAGCAAGATGACATGATCTAGAGGGATAAATTCATGCAATATGATAAAACCCCCATCTTTTTATCCTTGATGGCAACAATACAATACGTGCCTTGCTGCCCCTACTGTCACTGGGAAAGGACACCACAAGATTGAACCCAAAGCTAAGCACTTCTCCCATTGCAAGAAGGATCAATCTAGTAGGCCAAACCAAACTGATAATTCGAAGAGACTTGCAAAGATAACCAATCATACATAAAAGAATTCAGAAGATTCAAATATTGTTCATAGATAAACTTGATCATAAACCCACAATTCATCGGTCTCAACAAACACACCGCAAAAGAAGATTACATCGAATAGATCTCCACAAGAGAGGGGGAGAACATTGTATTGAGATCCAAAAAGAGATAAGAAGCCATCTAGCTAATAACTATGGACCCGAAGGTCTGAGGTAAACTACTCACAGTTCATCGGAGGGGCTATGGTGTTGATGTAGAAGCCCTCCGTGATCGATGCCCCCTCCGGCGGAGCTCCGGAACAGGCCCCTAGATGGGATCTCATGGGTATAGAAGGTTGCGACGGTGGAATTAGGTTTTTGGCTCCGTATCTGATCATTTGGGGGTATGTAGGTATATATAGGAGGAAGGAGTACGTTGGTGGAGCAACAGGGGTCCCCACGAGGGTGGAGGGCGCGCCTGGGGGGGGGGGAGGGTAGGCGCGCCCCCTACGTCGTGGCTTCCCTGTTGGTTGCTTGACGTAGGGTTCAAGTCTCCTAGATCTTGTTCGATCCAAAAATCACGTTCCCGAAGGCTTCATTCCGTTTGGACTCCGTTTGATATTCTTTTTCTGCGAAACTCTAAAATAGGCAAAAAAAGCAATTCTGGGCTGGGCCTCCGGTTAATAGGTTAGTCCCAAAATTAATATAAAAGTGAATAATAAAGCCAAATAATTTCCAAAACAGAAGATAATATAGCATGGAGCAATCAAAAATTATAGATACATTGGATATGTATCACGCGCCCCCTGCCTCGTGGATTCTCCATGGGCCCCCCTGACTTGTTCTCGATGCCAACCTATCCTATAAATCCCCAAACCTCCAGAACATAACCTAGATCGGGAGTTCCTCCGCCGCAAGCCTCTGTAGCCACCAAAAACCAATCATGACCCTGTTCCGGCACCCTGCCGGAGGGGGAAATCATCATCGGTGGCCATGTTCATCATCCCGGCGCTCTCCATGATGAGGAGGGAGTAGTTCACCCTCGAGGCTGAGGGTATGTACTAGTAGCTATGTGTTTGATCTTTCTCTCTCTCTCTCTCTCGTTCTTGATTTGGCACGATCTTGATGTACCGCGAGCTTTGCTACTATATTTGGATCTTATGATGTTTCTCCCCCTCTACCTTCTTGTAATGGATTGAGTTTTCCCTTTGAAGTTATCTTATTGGATTGAGTCTTTAAGGATTTGAGAACACTTGTTGTATGTCTTGCATGTGCTTATCTGTGGTGACAATGGGATATTCACGTGATCCACTTGATGTATGTTTTTATGATCAACTTGCGAGTTCCGTGACCTCATGAACTTATGCATAGGGGTTGGCACACGTTTTCATCTCGACTTTATGGTAGAAACTTTGGGGCACTCTTTGAAGTTCTTTGTGTTGGTTGAATAGATGAATCCGAGATTGTGTGATGCATATCGTATACTCATACCCTCGGATACTTGAGGTGACATTGGAGTATCTAGGTGACATTAGGGTTTTGGTTGATTTGTGTCTTAAGGTGTTATTTTGCTATGAACTCTAGGTCTGCTTGTGACACTTATAGGAATAGCCCAATGGATTGATCGGAAATAATAACTTTGAGGTGGTTTCGTACCCTACAATAATCTCTTCGTTTGTTCTCTGCTATTAGTGACTTTGGAGTGACTCTTTGTTGCATGTTGAGGGATAGTTATATGATCTAATTATGTTATCCTTGTTGAGAGAACTTGCACTAGCGAAAGTATGAACCCTAGGCCTTGTTTCAACGCATTGCAATACCGTTTTCGCTCACTTGTATCATTAGTTACCTTGCTGTTTTTATAATTTCAGATTATAAAAACATATATCTACCATCCATATTGCACTTGTATCACCATCTCTTCGCCGAACTAGTGCACCTATACAATTTACCATTGTGTTGGGTGTGTTGGGGACACAAGAGAGTCTTTGTTATTTGGTTGCAGGGTGGTTTGAGAGAGACCATCTTCATCCTATGCCTCCCACGGATTGATAAACCTTAGGTCATCCACTCGAGGGAAATTTGCTACTGTCCTACAAACCTCTGCACTTGGAGGCCCAACAATGTCTACAAGAAGAAGGTTGTGTAGTAGACATCGCCAAGCTACAAAAGCTTCATGATGAACTATAATATGCAAGGGATGGATAAGAAAATTCCCAAGCTCTTCGCAATGCTAAAGGCTGCGGAGGTAGAAATCAAGAAGGAGCATCAAGTGTTGATGGTCAACAAGACAACCAATTTCAAGAAGAAGGGCAAAGGGAAGAAGGGGAACTTCAAGAAGAATGACAAGCAAGTTGCTGCTCAAGTGAAGAAGCCCAAGTCTGGACCTAAGCCTGAGACTGAGTGCTTCTACTGCAAAGGGACTGGTCACTGGAAGCGGAACTTCCCCAAGTATTTGGCGGATAAGAAGGATGGCAAAGTGAAAGGTATATTTGATATACATGTTATTGATGTGTACCTTACTAATGCTCGCAGTAGCGCCTGGGTATTTGATACTGGTTTTGTTGCTAATATTTGCAACTTGAAACAGGGGCTACTGATTAAGCGAAGATTGGCTAAGGACGAGGTGACGATGCGCATGGGAAATGGTTCCGAAGTCGATGTGATCGCCGTCGGCACGCTACCTCTACATCTACCTTCGGGATTAGTTTTAGACCTGAATAATTGTTATTTGGTGCCAGCGTTAAGCATGAACATTATATCTTGATCTTGTTTGATGCGAGACGGTTATTCATTTAAATCAGAGAATAATGGTTGTTCTATTTACATGAGTAATATCTTTTATGGTCATACACCCTTGATGAGTGGTCTATTTTTTTACTAAATCTTGATAGTATTGATACACATATTCATAGTGTTGAAGCCAAAAGACATAAGTTAAATAATGATAGTGCAACTTATTTGTGGCACTACCGTTTAGGTCATATTGGTGTAAAACATATGAACAAACTCCATGCTGATGGGCTTTTGGAACCACTTGATTATGAATCACTTGATGCTTGCGAACCATGCCTCATGGGAAGTATGACTAAGACTCTATTCTCCGGAACAATAGAACGAGCAAAGAATTATTGGAAATAATACGTACTGATGTATGTGGTCCAATGAGTGTTGATGCTCGTGGCAGGTATCGTTATTTTCTGACCTTCACAGATGATTTGAGCAGATATGGGTATATCTACTTGATGAAACATAAGTCTGAAATATTTGAAAAGTTCAAAGAATTTGAGAGTGAAGTTGAAAATCATCATAATAAGAAAATAAAGTTTCTTTGATCTGATCATGGAGGAGAATATTTGAGTTACGAGTTTGGTCTTCATTTGAAACAATGCGGACTAGTTTCGCAACTCACGCCACCTGGAACACCACAACGTAATGGTGTGTCCGAACATCGTAACCGCACTTTATTAGATATGGTGTGATCTATGATGTCTCTTACTTATTTACCGCTACCGTTTTGGGGTTACGCTTTAGAGACGGCTGCATTCACGTTAAATAGGGCACCATTGAAATCCATTGAGATGACACCATTTGAACTGTGGTTTGGCAAGAAACCCAAGTTGTCATTTCTTAAAGTTTGGGGCTGCGATGCTTATGTGAAAAAGCTTCAAACTGATAAGCTTGAGCCCAAATCGGAGAAATGTGTCTTCATAGGATACCCAAAGGAGAGTATTGGGTACACCTTCTATCACAGATCCGAAGGCAAGATATTCGTTGCTAAGAATGGACCCTTTCTAGAGAAGGAGTTTCTCTCGAAAGAAGTGAGTGGGAGGAAAGTAGAACTTGATGAGGTAATTGTACCTTCTCCATTATTGGAAAGTAGTTCATCACATAAATCAGTTCCAGTGATTCCTACACCAATTAGTGAGGAAGCTAATGATGATGATCATGAAACTTCTGATCAAGTTACTACCGAACCTCGTAGGTCAACTAGAGTAAGATCCGCACTAGAGTGGTATGGTAATCCTGTTCTGGAATTCATGTTACTTGACCATCACGAACCTACGAACTATGAGGAAGCGATGATGAGCCCAGATTCCGCAAAAGGGCTTGAGGCCATGAAATCTGAGATGGGATCCATGTATGAGAACAATGTATGGACTTTGGTTGACTTGCCCGATGAAAGGCAAACCATAGAGAATAAATGGATCTTCAAGAAGAAGACTGACGCTGACGGTAATATTACTGTCTATAAAGCTCAACTTGTTGCGGAAGGTTTTCGACAAGTTCAAGGAGTTGACTACGATGAGACCTTCTCACCCATAGCGATGCTTAAGTCCATCCGAATCATGTTAGCGATTGCCGCATTTTATGATTATGAAATTTGGCAAATGGATGTCAAAACTGCATTCCTTAATGGATATTAAAGAAGAGTTGTATATGATGCAACCAGAAGGTTTTGTCAATCCAAAAGGTGCTAACAAAGTGTGTAAGCTCCAACGATCCATTTATGGACTGGTGCAAGCATCTCGGAGTTGGAATATATGCTTTGATAATGTGATCAAAGCATATGGTTTTATACAGACTTTTGGAGAAGTCTGTATTTACAAGAAAGTGAGTGGGAGCTTTGTAGCATTTCTGATATTATATGTGGATGACATATTGTTGATTGGAAATGATACTGAATTTCTGAATAGCATAAAAGGATACATGAATAATAATTTTTCAATGAAAGACCTCGGTGAAGCTGCTTATATATTGGGCATCAAGATCTATAGAGATAGATCAAGACGCTTAATTGGACTTTCACAAAGCACATACCTTGATAAAGTTTTGAAGAAGTTCAAAATGGATCAAGCAAAGAAAGGGTTCTTGCCTGTGTTACAAGGTGTGATGTTGAGTCAGACTCAATGACCGACCACTGCAGAAGATAAAGAGAAAATGAAAGTCATTCCCTATGCCTCAACCATAGGTTCTATCATGTATGCAATGTTGTGTACCAGACCTGATGTGTGCCTTGCTATTAGTTTAGTAGGGAGGTACCAAAGTAATCCAGGAGTGGATCACTGGACAGTGGTCAAGAATATCCTGAAATACCTAAAAAGGACTAAGGATATGTTTCTCGTTTATGGAGGTGACAAAGAGCTCGTCGTAAACGGTTACGTCGATGCAAGCTTTGACACTGATCTGGATGACTCTAAGTCACAAACCGGATACATATTTTTATTGAATGGTGGAGC
Source organism: Triticum urartu (assembly GCF_056163025.1). Taxonomy (NCBI): domain Eukaryota; kingdom Viridiplantae; phylum Streptophyta; class Magnoliopsida; order Poales; family Poaceae; genus Triticum; species Triticum urartu. The sequence goes on along the minus strand of NC_141874.1, from coordinate 363,875,027 downwards.
CGTCAGTTGGTGCAATTCTAAGCAAAGCGTCATGGGGGGATCTACGTGTGAAGCGGAATACATAGTTGCTTCGGAAGCAGCAAATGAAGGATTCTGGATGAAGGAGTTCATATCCGATCTAGGTGTCATACCTAGTGCATCGGGTCCAATGAAAATCTTCTGTGACAATACTGGTGCAATTTCCTTGGCAAAGGAATCCAGATTTCACAAGAGAACCAAGCACATCAAGAGACACTTCAATTCCACCCGTGATCAAGTCAAGGAGGGAGACATAGAGATTTGCAAGATACATATGGATCTGAATGTTGCAGACCCATTAACTAAGCCTCTCTCATGAGCAAAACATGATCAACACCAAGACTCCATGGGTGTTAGAATCATTACAATGTAATCTAGATTATCGACTCTAGTGCAAGTGGGAGACTGAAGGAAATATGCCCTAGAGGCAATAATAAAGTTGTTATTTATATTTCCTTATATCATGATGAATGTTTATTATTCATGCTAAAATTGTATTAACCAGAAACTTAGTACATGTGTGAATACATAGACAAATAGAGAGTCACTAGTATTCCTCTACTTGACTAGCTCGTTAATCAAAGATGGTTAAGTTTCCTAACCATAGACATGAGTTGTCATTTGATAAATGGGATCATATCATTAGAGAATGATGTGATTGAGATGACCCATCCGTCAGCTTAGCACTTCGATCGTTTAGTTTATTGCTATTGATTTATCCATAACTTATACATGTTCCTATGACTATGAGATTCTGCAACTCCAGAATATTGGAGGAACACTTAGTGTGCTATGAAACATCACAACATAACTGGGTGATTATAAAGATGCTCTACAGGTGTCTCTGATGGTGTTTGTTGAGTTGGCATAGATCTAGATTAGGATTTGTCACTCCGATTGTCGGAGAGGTATCTCTGGGCCCTCTCGGTAATGCACATCACTGAGCCTTGCAAGCAATGTGACTAATGAGTTAGTTGCGGGATGTTGCATTACAAAATGAGTAAAGAGACTTGCCGGTAACAAGATTGAACTAGGTATGATGATACCGACAATCGAATCTCGGGCAAGTAACATACCGATAACAAAGGGAACAACGTATGTTGTTATACTGCTTGACTGATAAAGATCTTCGTAGAATATGTAGGAACCAGTATGAGCATCCAGGTTCCGCTATTGGTTATTGACCGAAGATGAGTCTCGGTCATGTCTACATAGTTCTCGAATCCGTAGGGTCCGCACGTGTGACGCCCCCGATTTGACCGTACACTAATCATGCACACAAATGTGTACGACCAAGATCAGGAACTCATGGGAAGATATCACAACACAACTCTAGACACAAAATAAAATAATACAAGCTTTATATTACAAGCCAGGGGCCTCGAAGGCTCGAATACAAATGCTCGAAGGCACAAGAGTCAGCGGAAGCAACAATATCTGAGTACATACATAAGTTAAACAAGTTTGCCTTAAGAAGGCTAGCACAAACTGGGATACAGATCGAAAGAGGTGCAGGCCTCCTGCCTGGGATCCTCCTAACTACTCCTGGTCATCGTTAGAGGCCTTCACGTAGCAGTAGGCACCTCCAGTGTAGTAGGAGTCGTCGTCGACGGTGGCGTCTGGCTCCTGGACTCCAACATCTGGTCGCAACAACCAGGTATAGAAAAGGAAAAAAGGGGGAGCAAAGCAACCGTGAGTACTCATCCAAAGTACTCGCAAGCAAGGAGCTACACTACATATGCATTGGTATCAATGAAAGGGGGTAGTATATGTGGGCTGAACTGCAGAATGCCGGAATAAGAGGGGGATAGCTACTCCTGTCAAAGACTACGCTTCTGGCCGCCTCCATCTTACAGCATGTAGAAGAGAGTAGACGGTAAGTTCACCAAGTAACATCACATAGCATAACCCTACCCGGTGATCCTCCCCCCTCGCCCTATGAGAGAGCGATCACTAGTTGTATCTGGCACTTGGAAGGGTGTGTTTTATTAAGTATCCGGTTCTAGTTGTCATAAGGTCAAGGTACAACTTCGGGTCGTCCTTTTACCGAGGGACATGGATATTCGAATAGATCAACTTCCCTGCAGGGGTGCACCACATTTCCCAACACGCTGGATCCCCTTTGTCCGGACACACTTTCCTGGGTCATGCCCGGCCTCAAAAGATCAACATGTCACAGCCCACCTAGGCACAATAGAGAGGTCAGCACGTCGGTCTAAATCCTATGCGCGCAGGGGTCTGGGCCCATCGCCCATTGCACACGTGCACGTTGAGTATGCAGCCGGTGAGCAGACCTAGCAACCTCCATTACAAAGGAAGTTGCGTTACGCGGTCCAACCCGGCGCACGCCGCTCAGTCGCTGACGTCACAAAGGCTTCGGCTGATACCACGACGTCGAGTGCCCATAACTGTTCCCGCGTAATTGGTTAGTGCGTATAGGCCAGTGGCCAGACTCAGATCAAATACCAAGATTCGTTAAGCGTGATAATTGATGTAACCGCGGACGCCGACCAGGGCCAGGCCCACCTCTCTCCTAGGTGGTCTCTACCTGCCCTGTCGCTCCGCCACAAAGTAACAGTCGAGGGCTGTCGGGAACTCAGGCCCACCACTACTTGGATGGAGCCACCTGCCCCTTCATCCCCCACATCAGAATCACTTGCGGGTACTCTACGAGCCGACATGACTTTAGTCACCACCTATATAAAATGTATGTATGTAAGTATATACCCGTGATCACCTCCCGAGTGATCACGACCCGATTGTATAGCAAGGCAGACGGACAAGAAGGTAGGGTCACTAATGGAATACTAGCATCGTATACTTAGCATTTAGGATTGCAGGTAAAGGTAACAGCAGTAGTAGCAAGGACAGGCTATGCATTAGAATATTATTATCGAAAAGCAATAACATGCTACACTACTCTAATGCAAGCAGTAGAGAGAAGAATAGGCGATATCTGGTGATCAGGGGGGCTTTCCTAGTTGCTCTGGCAAGAAGGAAGGGTTGTCGTCGATGTAGTCGTACTCAGGGGCATCAATGTCGGTCTCGAGGTCTACCGGAGAAGAAGAGGGGGAAGAAACAGTAAATACAGAGCAAACGAAGCAAACAAAGCAAGATGCGGTAATACGTTGTGCTAGGGGTGACCTAACGTAGGGATAGGTGATATCGGTGAAGGGGGGAAACATCCGGGATAGTATCCTTGGTGTTTTGCATTTTCGAACAGATGAACCGGATGGAGGAAGTTGCGTGTTCGCTATGCTAGGGATGTGTGGTGGACGAACGGGCTGCATATTCGGATTCGTCTCGTCGTTCTGAGCAACTTTCATGTACAAAGTTTTTCCATTCGAGCTACGATTTATTTTCTATTAATTTTTAAAGTTTTAAAATCATTTTCTAATTTATTATTTATTAAATTGATTCGAAATTAGTATTATTGCATCAGCATGACGTCAGCGGTCAACTCTGATCATTGACCTGGTCAACCTGACATGTGGGTCCGAGCTGTCATTGCCTGTTAACTAATTAACTTGGTTAATTAGTTTAATTACAGATTAGTTAGGTTAGTTAATTAATTGGGTTTATTAATCACAATTAATTAAGTTAATTAATTTAATTATTATAATTATTATTTTATTCTCTTTTTTAAAACGTTCTAGGGGTGGGGCCCCTTTGTCATAGGCCCTTGGGGGCTTAGCGGGCGAGACAGGTAGCAGCGCCCGGGCATTTGTGCCTGAATGGCAAACCCGGGGTGCCGCGGAGTGCCGGTGTGTGGGCGAGGCCGCCGGGTGCGACCGGGGCAGCTGGTGCGCCTTCGGGCGCCGGGTGGCGGCGAGGGGCGGTGTCCAGGCCAAGGCCGTGACGAACAGGGGCGGAGGGCGGCGGGCGCATCGGCAATAGGCAGCGGGAGGGGGAAGCACGAGTGGCGAGCGGGGAGGGGGGCCGCGGCGAATAGGAGGCAAAGGTGGGCGACGCGTGGACGCAGGCGCCCTTGGTTGCCGGAGTAGCAGCAGCGTGCAGCAGGGACCGTCGGCGGCGGCCAGGCGCAACCGGAGGCGCCGACTGATGCGTGGCGGAGAGGCAGGGGAGGGCGCGGGCGAGCAGAGGCGGCCGCGGCAGACAGGGGAGCGGCGCACGAGGCGTAGGCATGCGTGCAGGTGGTGGTAGGCGCAGCGCGGGCGAGCGGGCGCGGTCGGGGCCGTGGTGGCCGTGAGCACAGCACGGGAGGCGCGCCAGCGTGGAGTTGTGGGACGCGGCCGGGCGCGGTGAGCACAGCCCGGACACGGTGACGGCCGCACGGGAAAGAGAGGGAAACGGAGGGAGCTCACGGAGCCAGTAGGAAAAGGGGCAGCGGGGGTCAGGGTGGTGGTCGAGGACGACGGCGACGTGGAGGAGGCAGACCGACGGGAAGGAGGAGGCAGGCCGTCGAGGTTGCGATGACGACGGGCGACGGCGGAGAGGACGGCGGCGTCGGGCGCGTGGAGGTCGTGCCCCCGATCTGGATCAAGATCGGGGGGGGGGGGAGTGGGTGTCGGTGGGGGGTAGGGTTTGGGGTAGTGGGGGTTATGGGTGAGTTGGGGGGTGGCCGGCTGGGCCGGCCTGGCTGGCTGTGAGCTGGGCCGTCTGGCCCAGTTGGCCAGGGGGGCATTTTTTTCCTTTTTTTGTTAGTTTTGTTTTCTGTTTTTGTATTTTTTCTTTTCTGTTTATTTCTAGTTTCTTTTATTTTTAGTCTTATAAAAATTACCACTAGTACCTAAATTTGTATTTATTAACAAACTACTGTCAGATTAATTCTTAACCCATAATAAACCATTTTAATATTTTATAAAATCCAATAGGTATTTGTTTAATTGTTTTCTCTACTGTTTTAATTATTTTAGAGCCCTTAAACATTTTATCAAAGTTTGGTTTCTCCTCCACAATTATCTATGCATTATCCGGCACCTTTAGAACATTTTAGTTTTAAAGTTTGGAAACTTTTGTTATTTGCCTTTGATTTAATTTGAATTTTATTAGCGTTTGAAACACAGTGAGACTAGCAACAATAATTGTGATGATGTGGCATCACTAACACGGAATTACTGTAGCTTAATTATTCGGGCGTCACAATTCTCCTCCACTACAAGAAATCTCGTCCAGAGATTTTAGAGGTGTGATAAGGGGGAAAGGTCTGGTTACGAAATTCTAATGAGTCTTCTCGGTCTTGCTTGATCTTTTCACAGAGGTTGTTCCTTCATGCTTATGTCTTCATTCCTATGCATCAATGCATCATGATGAAGTTGTCGCCCTTCCTTTAGGATCTTCACCGTACTTACGAAAGGATAAGAGGGGGGGGGGGACTCTATAAGGACGGAATCTAACAAGATTGAGCATCAGCCGGTTAACTCAGGGGAAGAAGCATAAGTGTCTCTCGAATTGAAACTTAAGAAAATATCGAGAGCAAAGTAACAAGGTACCATGAGAAGTTTCAAACAAACAGTCAATTGTTCGTTGCCTGATACGAAATGTGTAAGGGGTTCAGAGCAATGGGAATAAGTATTGTGTCTAATACCATAATTGATGATCTCTCGGATGGTGGCTCATGACTTGCATACGAGGCCACACGTGAGGAGGAACCTTGGGAACAGGGGGTTACAGGAGAGTCAGGTTTCGATCCTGTGGAATTGTGGGTTATGGGCCCACCATGTGGGTTAAAAGTAGGGAGGGTGCTGTAATCTTGCACGACCATGATAGCAACGCATGTTAGAGAAGAGTCTGTCAGTTATGTCAGCAACAACATCGGTACCAAGGGTGAGGGACGAAGAGAACCATTTTCCTGCTCATTGAACGAGGCGGACCAATAGGCAAAGTTCTCGTCCATCGGTGGTTACCGGGATGTCACCAACAATAGTAACGGGGTCTTACTGACAGAGTTGTACACCGAGGTGCTTACAAAAGCAGTGGCTTATTACTGATTAGATCATATAAACCTCAAGAAGGTTAAACAAAACAATGGAAAGGAAAATGTGATTATCAGATTAAACAGAACAATGTAAAGGAAAATGTGTTTAAACACATATTCCAAGGGTATATCCTTCCCAAGGATAAACAGAGCATGATATCCATGATAGGATATAATGTAGAAAACTCTTTAGGTAAGGGGAGAGAAATTTCATGACATTACCCATACAGCGGTGTTTGGATAATTGAGCAGGAAACATTTAGCATTGGGCTTCAAATGTTGTTGTTGAAAATCGGAGTACCACCGACATGCTTCGAGATAGCATTGACATGGTCTTCAAGCAAAGGTCAGACTTTGGATACACGAAGGATTCATTAGGAACAACTTGTAGAATAAGTCTCACAATTTCCTCATGGAAGAGTGGATAACTTTGTTGAAAAGGAAACTATAACAATAGGGCCTTTGGCCAGGTGTGATAGGCATGACATCACCTTACTGATATATAACGACCAATGTTATAACTCTTGAGAATATGTCCCAAACATCATATCTGACTGAGATTCAGATCCGATTGGTGTCAGGATACCTCAGACTCAGGATGCCTAAGAAGAAAAGGTGCAACACAATTGACGAGATGACATTGTAAAATTCTTAGGAAATTAACTATGGAAGCGAGTTCCAAAACAAGAGTTCATCATTAAACCAGGGAAATGATGAGGGGGTGGTTGATGGACTCAGCGAAAAATCCTCGAGTTTTACTAAAAGATAGATTTCCACAATTATGTGAACAAGGAGATAACACTTGCCAGATCAAATGATGTAATGATGTATGCTCGAGGAAAACATACACAATTAAACATTGGTTGAAAGGTGCACCCAAAATATTGGCTTAGGTAGCATGATCAATGTTAGAATGGTGATTCAATAACCAATAGTCTAAGAATGAACTATCGACCATTAACTTCAAAGCAATAGGGCTGCTAGAAGAATAGAATCCAAACATCATCGTTCACTTGTTGATACTCCCGGTTAGTAAATACGGGGACCAAGAAATAATGCTGCTTGTGAGAAGTATCACTATACCAAGAATTATTAAGAGGTGGAGCAATCCTTGCAACATCCTTGACATAAGGACAGTAATACCTCAAGGTAGAACATAACACAAACTGGATAGCAAGTTGCATCCATAACATGAACAAGTTTGTGATGAAAGGAAAGTAAATATGCTGTCGATGGTAATTCAAATTACCAATGGAAGAGGATGGCACTTACCATAATGAATTCGATTAATATCCTGGAAGGAATCAAAATGTTGTTAACGATCACGGCAAATACTGACGAGAGATTTCATGAAGATGTAATCGATCAGTGATGACATCAAGTCAATGGACTGATGAAGCAAGAGGTTATTGGAACCACAGGTACGACACAAACTCGAAATCAGGCTTGCTGTCCAGGGCGAAATGGTATGACAAGGAAGATTTAGTAAACTTAGCGCATCGCCAAAAATTGTGCTCCAGGAAGAAGGATCGGTAGCACAGTTAAAAATTTAGTAGGATAATGATATAGTCGATCAGGCAAGGAATGGCTTGAAGGATTATTAAAATCATGAGCAACGAAAAATTACTTAAGAGTTATAGAATCAGAGTGCGGAATAGATTCACTTATTAGTGTTCTCGAGTGACAAACAACCTAGCACCCATGAAGTGATAATGACAGGGCAAGGTAGTACTTCATCAAAAGTTTCATAAGATGTAGTGCAATGGCATGATATCCTCGAGATACCAGGGGTAATACTCGAACATAGATCATAATAGTGGTTGGGCAGGCATATTGATCTGTAGAAGACAAGTGCTTTAACTTGTCTGAGAAATGGGATCAAAGAAGAACAATCATGGTCGGAACCATGGTTGAAAAGGATTAAATATAGATACAAGACAAACTTATAACACGGGGATTATTATTTTAAGAGAAGCTTCCATGATAAGGTATACATCGTGTCCATGGGCATGAACACAGGGTTCAAGGTCGACTCCCACTCGTTCAATGCATAACCTTTCATCCACCTCTCGTATTTCAAAAATGACATTAGTTGTTGAAATTTTTACCTGGTGCAATACCAGATAAGTTTGACCCGTGAAATCTTTCGGGTTCACATGGATTAGGGAAGGCGTAGGTTCAACCCATCAGGGCATCTTAGGAACATATATCACAAACTTCGAAGTAAATAATACAAGCTTGAAAGTAGAGCATGGTTCACAAAGCAGAGGATACAATTTACCAAAGGCATTATATACCCATGGAAAGGCTCACAAGGTTATTCAATATGAAGGACACGGTCGGAGAAATTCCGACAAAGGGTCTGGTGGTCCGCAAGGGATCTGATGTGAGCATCGGTACTCAACCAGAGGAAGAAAGAATGCAAGGAGGTCAGATTATAGAAACAACTGACTAACTCAAAGCTCAAATGCAAAGGAATTGTGAATGCCAAGACAAGGGATCAGAAGCAATGCTCTGATTAGGAATGGATAAGTTGAATAGCCTTAGGGGTACAATCGATGGCAATTTGATTGGTCAAGATCCAGCTCATGTTTAAAATGACGTCTGAGCCGGAAGGATAATCCTAGGATTCAACTGATGATTGTGAACATATGCAACTTATTGAATCAATGGACTCAAAATGATAATGACAAAGGATGCCAATAAGATTACCAGACTTATGGGATTAATCCCAATACAGGCAAGCAAGAATTTCAGGAGCAATAGGCAGTTGGGGATCTTCAGAAGACCGGATGGTACTTCCAAGACTTTTGTGAAATACATGAATCAACCGGGGATGAGCGGATACTCGTTAAGTGCAAGCAATTATCCGTAGGGCTATTAATGCGGAAAAGAGCTGCCAAGCGGTGGGCACAAAGGATTCTCGGAATATCGAAGAATTTTTCAGGGTATCAAATAATAACAGGGGCAACTGGGAACAAAGGTATGAACGACAAGTGTAAGCAGTCATCTGTAAGGATTTATCGGTGGTCGGGAATAGCAAAAGTGGTGGGCACAAAGTCTCGAGAGAATATCAGATACTATCTTCATAATCTTCTAGTGATTCAAGCCATCGTCGGAATGAGTGGCCCTCCGGAAGGAAGTATTTACGAGAACCTAGAGTCAGAGTTAGTAAAACTTTTAACCTGAATAGAAGATAGATCAGAGTCCCAGAGTATAGGTCGAGGAATAAAAGATCCTAATCCACCCAATGGCGACGTGGGCCCGTAAGCCACACAACCATCTTAGTAAAAACTTTTTCAGTGACTAGACTCAACTTCGGCCAAGGAGTTTGGAAGGGGGATTCCTATAGGCAGTTGACTCTGATACCAACTTGTGACGCCCCTGATTTGACCATACGCTAATCATGCACACAAATGTGTACGACCAAGATCAGGAACTCACGGGAAGATATCACATCACAACTCTAGACACAAAATAAAATAATACAAGCTTTATATTACAAGCCAGGGGCCTCGAAGGCTCGAATACAAATGCTCGAAGGCACAAGAGTCAGCGGAAGCAACAATATCTAAGTACATACATAAGTTAAACAAGTTTGCCTTAAGAAGGCTAGCACAAACTGGGATACAGATCGAAAGAGGCGCAGGCCTCCTGCCTGGGATCCTCCTAACTACTCCGGGTCGTCGTTAGAGGCCTTCACGTAGCAGTAGGCACCTCCAGTGTAGTAGGAGTCGTCGTCGACAGTGGCGTCTGGCTCCTGGACTCCAACATCTGGTCGCAACAACCAGGTATAGAAAAGGAAAAAAGGGGAGCAAAGCAACCGTGGGTACTCATCCAAAGTACTCGCAAGCAAGGAGCTACACTACATATGCATTGGTATCAATGAAAGGGGGTAGTATATGTGGGCTGAACTGCAGAATGCCGGAATAAGAGGGGGATAGCTAGTCCTGTCAAAGACTACACTTCTGGCTGCCTCCATCTTGCAGCATGTAGAAGATAGTAGATGGTAAGTTCACCAAGTAACATCGCATAGCATAACCCTACCCGGTGATCCTCCCCTCGTCGCCCTGTGAGAGAGCGATCACCGGTTGTATCTGGCACTTGGAAGGGTGTGTTTTATTAAGTATTCGGTTCTACTTGTCATAAGGTCATGGTACAACTCTGGGTCGTCCTTTGACCGAGGGACATGGCTATTCGAATAGATCAACTTCCCTGCAGGGGTGCACCACATTTCCCAACACGCTCGATCCCCTTTGTCCGGACACACTTTCCTAGGTCATGCCCGACCTCGAAAGATCAACACGTCGCAGCCCCACCTAGGCACAACAGAGAGGTCAGCAAGCCGGTCTAAATCCTATGCGCGCAGGGGTCTGGGCTCATCGCCCATTGCATACCTGCACGTTGCGTACGCGGCCGGTGAGAAGACCTAGCAACCTCCATTACAAAGGAAGTTGCGTTACGCGGTCCAACCCGGTGCGCGCCGCTCAGTCCCTGACGTCATGAAGCCTTTGGCTGATACCACGACGTCGAGTGCCCATAACTGTTCCTGCGTAGTTGGTTAGTGCATATAGGCCAGTGGCCAGACTCAAATCAAATACCAAGATCTCGTTAAGCGTGTTAATTGATGTAACCGCGGACACCGACCAGGGCCAGGCCCACCTCTCTCCTAGGTGGTCTCCACCTGCCCTGTCGCTCTGCCACAAAGTAACAGTCGGGGGCCGTCGGGAGCTCAGGCCCACCACTACCTGGATGGAGCCACCCGCCCCTTCAGCCCCCACATCGGAATCACTTGCGGCAACTCTATGAGCCGACCCGACTTTAGTCACCACCTGTATAGTATGTATGTATGTATGTATGTAAGTATATACCCGTGATCACCTCCCGAGTGATCACGGCCCGATAGTATAGATGGCAGACGGACAAGAAGGTAGGGCCACTGATGGAATACTAGCATCCTACACGAAGCATTTAGGATTGCAGGTAAAGGTAACAACAGTAGTAGCAAGGATAGGCTATGCATCAGAATAGGATTAACGAAAAGCAGTAACATGCTACACTACTCTAATGCTAGCAGTAGAGAGAAGAATAGGCGATATCTGGTGATTAAGGGGGAGGGGGCTTTCCTGGTTGCTCCGGCAAGAAGGAAGGGTCATCGTCGACGTAGTCGTACTCAGGGGCATCAGCGTCGGTCTCGAGGTCTACCGGAGAAGAAGAGGGGAAGAAACAGTAAATACAGAGCAAACAAAGCAAGATGCGGCAATACGTTGTGCTAGGGGTGACCTAACGTAGGGACAGGTGATACCGGTGAAGGGGGAAACATCCGAGATAGTATCCCCGGTGTTTTGCATTTTCAGACAGATGAACCGTAGGGAGGAAGTTGCGTGTTCTCTATGCTAGGGATGTGTGGTGGACGAACGGGCTACGTATTCGGATTCGTCTCGTCATTCTGAGCAACTTTCGTGTACAAAGTTTTTCCATCCGAGCTATGGTTTATTTTCTATTAATTTTTAAAGTTTTAAAATCATTTTCTAATTTATTGTTATCAAATAAATTTGAAATTAATATTATTGCATCAGCATGATGTCAGCGGTCAACTCTGACCGTTGACCTAGTCAACCTGACATGTGAGTCCCAGCTGTCATTGCCTGTTAACTAATTAACCAAGTTAATTAGTTTAATTACAAATTCGTTAGGTTAGTTAATTAATTAATTAGGTTTATTAATCACAATTAATTAAGTTAATTAATTAATTAGTTATTAATTTTATTTTTTATTCTCTTTTTATATGTTCTGGGGGCGGGGCCCCTTTATCATATGCCCTTGGGGGCCTAGCGGGCGACACGGGCAGCGGGCGCCCGGGCGTTTGTGCCCGAAGGGCAAACCCGGGGTGTCGCAGGGTGCCGGTGTGTGGGCGAGGCCGTCGGGCGCGACCGTGGTAGCTGGTGTGCGTGCGGGCGCCGGGAACCAGCGGCGAGGGGCGGCGTCCAAGCAAAGGCCGCGCCGAAGAGGAGCGGAGGGCGACGGGCGCAGCAGCGATAGGTAGTGGGCCGAGGAAGCACAAGCGGCGAGCGGGGAGGGGGGCCGTGGCGAACAGCAGGCAGAGGCGGGCGACACACGGACGCAGGCGGCCTTGGTCGCTGGAGTAGAAGCAGTGCGCAGCAGGGACCATCGGCGGCGGCCAGGCGCAACCGGAGGCGCCGGCTGATACGGGGCGGAGAGGCAGGGGAGGGCGCGGGCGAGCAGAGGCGGTCGCGGCAGACAGGGGAGCGGCGCGTGTGGCGTAGGCGTGCGTGCATGTGGTGGTAGGAGCACCCGGGCTGCAGCAGCAGCAGCTAGGCGCAACGCGGGCAAGCGGGCTCGATCGGGGCCGTGGTGGCCGTGAGCACGGTGCGGGCGGCGCACCGGCATGGAGCTGCGGGACGCGGCGGGGCGCGGTGAGCGCGGCCCGGACGCGGTGACGGCCGCGCGGGACAGAGAGGGAAAGGGAGGGAGCTCACGGAGCCGGTAGGGAAAGGTGCAGCGGGGGTTGAGGTGGTGGTCGAGGACGAGGGCGACGTGGAGGAGGCAGACCGCGGGGAGGAGGAGCCAGGCCGGCGAGGTTGCGATGACGACAGGCGACGACAGAGAGGACGGCGGCGTCGGGCGCGTGGAGGTCGTGCCCCCGATCTCGATCCAGATCGGGGGGGGGGGGAAGGGAGAGAGAGCGAGTGGGGGGAGTCGGTATCGGTGGGGGTTAGGGTCTGTGGTAGTGGGGGTTATGGGTGAGTTGGGGGGTGGCCGGCTGGGCCGGCCTGGCTGGCTGTGAGCTGGGCCGTCTGGCCCAGTTGGCCAGGGGGGCCTTTTTCTTTTTCCTTTTTTTGTTAGTTTTGTTAGTTTTGTTTTCGTTTTTGTATTTTCCTTTTCTGTTTTATTTCTAGTTTCTTTTATTTTTAGTTTTATAAAAAATTACCACTAGTACCTAAATTTGTATTTGTAAACAAACTACTGTTAGATTAATTCTTAACCCATAATAAAACATTTTAATATTTTATAAAATCCAATAGGCATTTGTTTAATTGTTTTCTCTACTGTTTCAATTATTTTAGAGTCCTTGAACATTTTATCAAAGTTTGGTTTCTCCCCCACAATTATCTATGCATTATCCGACACCTTTAGAACATTTTAGTTTTAAAGTTTGGAAACTTTTGTTTTTTGCCTTTGATTTAATTTGAATTTTATTAGCGTTTGAAACACAGTGAGACTAGCAACAGTAATTGTGATGAGGTGGCATCACTAACGCGGAATTATTGTAGCTTAATTATCCGGGAGTCACAACACGCTTAACGTTCGATGATGATTGGTATTATGAGTTTATGTGATTTGATGTACCGAAGGTTGTTCAGAGTCCCAGATGTGATCACGGACATGACAATGCGTCTCGAAATGGTCGAGACATGAAGATTGATTTATTGGAAGGTTATGTTTGGACACCGGAAAGGTTTCGGATTGGTTCGGGCATTTTCCGGAGTACCGAGGGGTTACCGGAACCCCTCGGGGGCTTAATGGGCCTACATGGGCTTTAGTGGAAGAGAGGAGGAGGCGGCCAAGAGGTGGGGCGCCCCCCAAGCCCAAACCGAATTGGGAGGGGGCCAACCCCCCTTTCCTTTCTCTCCCTCTTCCCTTCCCCCCTCCTAGTTGGACTAGGAAAGGGGGGGGGACCTACTCCTAGTAGGAGTAGGATTCCCCCCTTGGGGCGCGCCATAGGAGGCCGGCCGGCCCCCTCCTCCACTCCTTTATATACGGGGGAGGGGGGCACCCCATAGACGCATAAGTTGATCTCGTAGCCGTGTGCGGTGCCCCCTCCACAGATTTCCACCTCGGTCATATTGTCATAGTGCTTAGGCGATGCCCTGCGTCGGTAACTTCATCATCACCGTCAACACATCATCATGCTGACGAAACTCTCCCTCGGCCTTAGCTGGATCTAGAGTTCGAGGGACGTCATCGAGCTGAACGTGTGCAGATCACGGAGGTGCCATGCGTTCGATGCTTGATCGGTTGGATCGCAAAGACGTTCGACTACATCAACCGCGTTACTTAAGGCTTCCGCTTTCGGTCTACCAGGGTACGTAGACACACTCTCCCCTCTTATTGCTATGCATCCCTAGATAGATCTTGTGTGATCATAGGAAACTTTTTGAAATACAGCGTTCCACAACATCCTTCTATATTAAGAAGCATGTCGATAATGCTGTTGCATATATTTTTCTTGTTGTGCATCACGTCAAGATTATGCGCATATCCAAATCTTTCCAATACTCCACGTCCCACAACGTGGACCTGCGGGTAAACAATAATCTCTCTTCTACCCTATCACACTCTTCCTTTTCCCGCTACCATTATCAGGATGGTTTCCAGGTGTAATATGCCCAACCTTCTATAATTCCTCCTGCAACTCATCACTGGTGAGACTCTTTGGTGCATCATGGTTTTCATGCTCTGCATCGAACATAGGTCTTTGGTATTTTCTAGAACACAACTTGTCCTTGGCAAGGAAACAATGGTGTCCAATGTAACAAATCTTGCTAAGTATTGTGTATGACAGCGGATTCTTGTCACAGCGAACACATGCATTGTAACCATGTTTCATTTGCCTCGACATAGTCCCCAAAGCCAGATAATCATGGATGCACTATATTATAACAGCACACATAAAGAAATCAGCTGGTGGGCCGCTATATAGGTCTCGAGTGAGAACACCCCTCCATAGCTTTTGAAGTTCCTCCACAAGAGGCTCCATGAATAAATCAAAATCCTTTCCAGGACTTTTTGGACCTGGGATGATTAAGGCCATCATGTAGTTTGATTCTTTGGTGCAGACATTTGGTGGCACATTGTAAGGGATAACAAGCACTGGCCACATGCTATATGTGGCGCTCTGGTGGCCAAATGGGTTGAATCCATCTGTAGCTAATCCAAGTCTAATGTTTCTTGGATCAACAACAAACTTTTTGTGTTTCTGATTGAAGTTTGTCCAGTCACTACCATGAGATGGATGGCTCATTACATTCTAATCTTGTTACTCTTGGTTCCTAGAATGCCATAGTATATCCTCTCTTGTTTGATCATCACGATACAACCTCTGCAATCTTGGTATAATTGGAAAATATCTCAGAACATTATGAGGAATCCTCTTCACAACATCGCCATCTTTCCATCTTGATGATTTGCATTTTGGGTATTCGCTTAAGTTGGCATAATCCTTCCGGAACAGAACAGAATTATTCTTACAAACATGGATCATATCATATCCAATTCCAACTACACAAAGGAAATTCTTCATTTTACTGCAGATGTGTGGAAGCTCAGAAGCATCTGGTTAAGATTTGCGGAAAGCAGTCAACATCACATTGAATGATTTGTTGGTCATCTGCTTAGATGTCTTGACCTGAAGAAAGGTGACCACAGCTGAGAATACTGACAGCTTATTTCCCGCGATAGCTGCCATGTTGCATTGTTCCAACAAGTGGTCCCATTGTTTTTCTTGTGTAGGAGAAATTTCTCGAAATGCGCGAGCATTTCGTAGAATTGTTTCAATGTTGGTCAAAATCACTGGCTCTGCCGCCATCTTCTCCTCCTCCTTCTGAGCATTAGACAGATCAAGATGGTGATCTGCTGCTTCCACATAGTCAGTAACATTGACATTCATAGCTTCACCATGATGAACCAACCTAGTTTATGTGACCGACATCCCATACAAGTGTAGATGATTTTGCATAGTTGACTGGGGTCTTGAAACTGAATTCATACAACTGGTACACGGGCAAAGCACATCTGATTTCGGACCACCATACTCAACTCTGATAAAGTTCGTGAAGTTTTCAACCCCCTCGACATATGCAGGGGAGAATCTTCGAGCAGAAGTTATCCAAGTCATGTCCATTTGTTAGACATACAAAATAGTTCTTGTACTAGATTTACAGGAAAAACATACATGTTTTTTATAAAGTCCAGAAAAAATACCTAGGTCGACAGTTGTCTAAAGCTATGGCAAGATATTTTGACAAGAAGATCTATGTAACGAAATATATGTAAAGCTAATTCAGCAAACAAATTGAGTGCTAAATTATGGAAGGCTATTTCATCAATCAATGAGGCCGAGCACACATCCATCAGAGGCCATTGTCGGCGTCCTGGGAACGGGGGTCCCCAGACTTGCCTGCCTACGGCCCATGACGTGGCTCCGTCAGCGGCCCTGTACGGCCCATCTTCACCAGCAAACACTCAAGACCTTCGCGAAGGGCCGAGCCTCGCCAGGCAGACGACGCGAGACCTCCTCGGGGGCGGTCTCACCAGGCTGGCTCGTGAGGGGCGGAGAGATCAAGGAAAGGGACACCTCGCGAGGTTCCTGTGACGCAAGCCATGACGACCAAGGCCAGGCGGGCGCCAGCGCGCGTAGTGTCCTTGTTTCCTCTTTGGTGCTAAAGAGTCAAGCGCAGGCGAGGAGTCCCGAGGCCTCAGGCAAAGGTTTCCATATCGGTGCAATGAGACCAAGACCAGCAGGACGGCAGGATGGAGGTCACCGTGGAGCCCAGGACGGTGTCACCACTAGAGCCTTTGGCAGGCGAAGACCATCTTTTGTCAGGATAGCTTGTACTAGATGCCCCCCTTCAAATTGGCCGTTATGGGATCCCTTCCTGCCTAATATTTGGGAAGAGGACCCGGGCCTCTATATATAGGACTAGCCACTACTGTAGGCGGAGGATCATATTATCTGGGACCGGATCCATTCCACCAAGACCACCACACAAACTCACCAAGCACAACAACACCTCTCCTCAGGAGGCTGTTCTTCCCTTGTAACTGTTCATCCTCGGCCCAAGTGGAAATCCACCACACCACACTAGAGTAGGGTATTACACCACATCGGTAGCCCGAACCAGTATAAATCTCGTGTCCCTTTGTTCTGCGAGTTCGACGCGCTGAGCCTTGAGATCGCGGTGATGGAGTGAGGTAGAGGGAGGAGAGATCTTCGTGTGCACCCTAGTGTTCGAACCTCAAGGGGTTTGCCGAAACCCAAAATCTGACATTTGGCGCACCAGGTAGGGGTGCGCTGAAGCTTTCCTTCCGCTGATCCGTGTCCCACCGCTCCATCGCATCCATGTCAGACGCGCGCCGAGCGCCGGGCCACACTCGCCGTCCGTGTCGCTCAGACAACCCCTGTCGACGGGCCTCCCCATCGTTCTCCATCTCGTGTTGCCAACGCCACCACCAGCCTGGCGGCAAGCGAGCAGCAAGCGTCCTCACTGCACCCTTCCGTGCAGCGGGACGGCCGCACCGCCACCCCATCGCTGACTCCGGCCGGCTCATCGTCTCACGCTCGCCGCGCACCCACGGACGCGCAGGCTGTGCTGCTCATGGCACGCGAGCTCCTGCACTACCGCCCGGTCGATGACCTGTATGAGGACTGGTTAGACCGCATCGCCAAGCTCGTCAGTGCCGCTGGGGACTCTCCTACACCATCCCTCTCGCTGCCTCGCCCAGCTCCAGCCGTGGGCGACGTAGCTCACGGAGCGCCTCCGCCGCCTCTTCATCAAGACGACGCCCTTGCCCCGAGACGTGCAGCTCACGGAGCGCCACCACCCCCTCCACGTCAAGACGGTGTCCTCGCCCCAAGACGCACGGTCCAACAGTGTGACCCGCCACGCCGTGTACCCGCGCATGAAGAAGGAAGCTGCCAAGAGGTTCCCCGGCTGCAAGAAAACCCTCCAGTGCTCCCGGCGCCGCGACAAGACCGCGTGCCGCCCGCGGCGGCGACGCGCGGACATCAAGGGCAGGCTCCACCCTTGCAGAGGGCCCCGATGGCCACTGCAGGATGCCATGCCTTCGCTCCCGAGCTACGCACCGTCGTTTGGCCAGGCAAGTTCAAGCCGAATCTGCCTCCACGCTACGACGGCACCCCCAAACCCACGGAGTTCCTGCAGCTCTACAAGCTGAGCATCGAGGCGGCCAATGGCAACAAAAAGATCATGGCGAACTGGTTTCCCATGGCTCTCAAGGATGGCGCGCGCTCATGGCTCCTGAACCTGCCTGCGGGATCGATCTCCTCTTGGGGTGAGATGCACGACCGCTTCACGCCAACTTCCAGGGCACTAGCGACCGTCCACCGGCCGCGGGTGACCTGCGCCGCATCAAACAACAGCCGGGATAGACCATGCAGAAGTACATCCGGCGCTTCAACAGCGTCCGCCTCAAGATCCCCAAGGTGACGGATGCAGCCATCATCTCAGTGTTTTCTGATGGCGTCCGCGATGTCAAGATGAAGGAGGAGCTCGCCATCCACGAGGAGTTGTGCACGACTTTGGAGTGGTTCAACATAGGGACCAAGTGTGAAAGAGCTGAGGAAGGGCGTCTCTCCCTCCTCGAGCTCCCTGCTGCCGACCCAGAAGAGAAGAAGGCCAAGGTCAAGGACGTGAAGGGCAAGGGAGTGGCCATACTCGCGGCAGAGCTGGGCACGAAACGCGGCCGGGACCACCCCGAGTCATCCAAGGGCAGCCGTCCGTTCCGCGCCTTCCACAATGTGGACAACCACAACACCAACGATCGTCAAGAGCTCAGGGCCATCCGAGATGGACGCTTCGGTCGATGCCCTGAGCGCAACGACTAGGGCTACATCCGAGGAGGAGGACGAGGTGGAGGACGCTGGAATGACCGCGGCCCCCGCCAGGAGTGGCGCGACCGGCCTCATGAGGACCACTGGCAGGAGCAGCCTCGTGAGGGAGCCTGGCGCGACCAGCCTCGTGAGGACTGTCCCCAGGGCAATCCTGGTCTTCCTCCACTGCCGCCACCACCAAGAAGGAATGAAACCACCATCAGGACGAGGGGGCTGGGGGCTTCTAGGAACCGCGCGCCATCGCTTGTATCTTGGGTGGTGCTCAGGCCCCGGCCTCCCAGTGCATCTTCAAGCAGTTCTCTCACGAGGTGAATGTAGCCCTCACCAGGCTCGAGGCCACGCGCCAGATCAGATGGTCCAAGTACACCATCACCTTCAGCTCGGCGGACCAACTCAAGTGCGAGGCGATCGCCGGCGTCCTCCCGATGCTCTATTCACCTGTCATCAGCAATGTCCAAATCACCAAGACCCTCATCGACGGCGGCGCAAGGCTCAGTGTCCTGTCCGTCGAGACGTTCGACAGCCTCCAAGTGCCATACGATCAGCTTCATCCCACCAAGCCTTTATCAGGAGTGACCGACGGCTCCACTACCCTGATAGGGCAAGTTCGTCTCCCTGTCACCTTCGGTCAGCGCGACAACTACCACACCGAGCTCGTCGACTTCGACGTTGCTCACATTCGTCTGCCGTACAATGCCATCCTCGGGTATCCGGCCCTGGCCAAGTTCATGGCAATGACCCACCATGGCTACAACGTCCTCAAGATGCCAGGAAGAGGCAGAATCATCACAGCCCCTGTGAAGAAAGATATGCGATGTGCTCCCTCGAGCGATCCGTCCAAGCCGCAGCAATCGAAGACCCCGACAGCAAGGGTGCGTATCCTCCTGATGCCACCCCAGGAAGAAGAAGCAGTTAGTCCGCAGAGGGCCTCAGGGGAGCGGCGCCTCTAGCGGTGCCACATCAGGATCGACGCCTGCACCTAGGGCGCCTCCCCCCTCACATAGGAAGGCGCGCCCAGTGCCCTCCCCGGGCAGGGCTCGGGGGCTCTCTTCTGGAGGGCCTCAGACATGGCCAACATCATGAGGGAGGCGCTCGGGCACCACGTGGAGGCGTGCTTCACGACACGTTTCCCTCAGGAGGGCACCGGGCGAGGAGCGCCCGGCGCTCAGGAGTTCATCGTCAAGACCACCCAGGAGCTTCAGGAAGCAAGGGCAATACGCGGCGACCGCCGCCCACCTGGTGCAGCTCCCCATCCAGGCGAGGGTGGCGAGCTGCACATCTGCATCGACATCCGAAGGCTCAATAGGGTCGCATCTCGGGAGCGCTTCTAGCCTTCATGCGCTGGCCGGTGCGAACGTCCACCTCACAGCTAAGTTCGCATGCTTTTTGGCCTACCGAGCGTGGCAGCCGCCTTCCAGCACAACCTACTGAGCATCCTGGCAACCCAGGAGGCCAGGCATCACGTGGTCCTGGCGGAGATGGAGACGGTCCTCAGGGAGCCAACTGAGCCCCCAGAGCCTCCCGAGGCTCAGGGTCTTGGCGGCTCATGAGGAGCAGCTTCTTCAGTGCGCGCCTTCAGCTACCCCAACGCTCCTTCGACAACAAAACCAGGTGACATTTTCCAAGTTCATTCAGCTGGGAGCGCCCCCAGGCTGCATTATTCCCAGGTCGCGTGGGCCTATCCCTGCGGCATGTATCCTTTTTATGTCTTTAGCTTACCTTACTGGGGGCGCCCCTCGGGCCGCATCATCCCCAGGCCGCTTGGGTCCGTCCTAGCAGTGTGTATCGTTCCCGCATCTATCTAAGCTATCCGGTTCCCATGCATGCGTTATTTATAGCCATCACCTGCCTGATTGCCACCCACCACGGGAGCCACTCATGTCAGCACCGCGCTCGTGCTTGGGTCCGTCCCTGCAACGCTGACAAATCTGAGCAGTCAAGCTCTGGCTCGCGACACGCTCGCGCACATCACCTCACCAGACCCTTAGTACCTTCATATTCTTGCGAAGCGACCAGTGGCAGACTGGCAATCATAGTGGCAATTTGTGTCCCTCCTCACGCTAACCTGCAGGAACCTCCTGAGGACAACAGTGGGCGATACCGCGGGCTCCCTCTTCTCCCATGCAATTCGCTTGCGCATTAAAAGGGGGGCTCCTGAGCATCGCGACTCAGGAGCTCTCACTGGATCTTCGGCCCTCACCCCCTGGCCTTGACAACGGCATCGCAACTTGGAATACCAACGATGGTTGAGCTCGCTCGAGGGCCAGGACCTGAGGACGTAGAGCACATAGAAGAGCGTGGAGAAGAGGGGGAGGCTTGCATGGGTCAAGCCTAGCTACACTACGGCCGTCGGCGCATGAGTCTGACGCAGCACAAGGAACCAACTCTGGACTACCAAGATAAGTTTCACTCCCGGATCGACCGAGCGCTATGGCATAGGATTCTCACGTCTCGCTGCCCTGCTGCGGCGACGTTGCCTCCCTTTCCCATCCTTAGGTAGCTGCTTGCGCGCTAAAGGGGACCTCTTGAGCATCGCACCTCAGGAGCTCTTACTGGACCTCAGGTCGCTCACCTCCTGGACTTGACCACAACATCGTGACCTGGCATACCAGCGACGGCTGCAGCCTGCCTGGGGACCGGGACCTGTCGGCGTAGAGCACCAAGCTACCGTGGGGTTGGAAAGGGGAGACGGAGCCGAAACAGGACATGCATTCGCAAATTTTCATAATGAGGATAATATCAACAAAAGATATTACGGACCCTTTACACCCCCCACGGGGTCCATCTTCATTCCTCGCAGGGAACATAAGAAGGGACTTTTTTAGGGGCCCTATCTACATGCGCCAAACGCCGCTGACGCCATCATCAATAGTGGGCCACGGGAGGCCGGCGCCAACCCCATCCAGATCAGCGACGGTGGCGGCCGGACGCTGTGGTCTTGCTCCGGGCGCGGCGAGATCTCCGGTTTAGCTGTCGTCGCTCGTCTCCGGAGTCTCGTCAGGCTCGGGAGAATCGATGGACCACCAGGAGTCACCGCTGCTGCTGGAGGAGTTGCTGGCAAAGCCAGCGACAGGCTCGGAGTTGGCCCTTGCACTGTCCTGATGACCCCCTTCAGGGCAGCACTCCAAGCGGCGACCTTCCTTGTCGAAGACCTTGAAAAACATCATGGAGGCGCCGTCGTACTCAAAGTGGATGGCGAGGGCGCCTTCCACACGGTAGACTCGAGTGACCTCGCCCCAGCCGCAGGTGATGAAGATCTTGCCTGAGGAGGCGGCTTCGACCTCCGCTCTAGTCGCTGGGGCGTCGCAGTCGGCGTGCTACAACCAAAGCTCGAGGGGGCCCCTCAGTGGCATCTCGGCGGCAAAGAACTGCGGGAAGCAAATCCAAGTGCGCGGAGGCATCGCCCCCCACATCACGAGTTCACGCAAGGAGTCCGCGGCATGGGCTCCTAAGGCGACGGCGTGCGTCACCACGGCGCGGTGACCATGGCCACAGCGTGGGCGGTGTTGTTCGCCGCCTCTTCCTCCGGAGCCCCTGGCTTGGGCGTACAGAGGCAGCGGATACCTGGGAGGAGGCTGCTCGCACCAAGGTCTCGACACCTCCAGCCTCGCGACTATGTCGCGACGATGGGACAGCCTCTTCTTCGGCGGAAGTGGTTCGGGCTCGTCGAGGGTTTTTTTCCCCCTTCTCTGCGGCCGAGAACCTCCGTATTAGTGCCATGATTGTCGCTGCTAGTGATGGAGCAAGGAAGAAGAAGAAGAAGGAGGAGCGAAGGAATAGATGGGTGACGGGGGCTTCACTCCCCCTTCCCATTTATAGCCAAGAGGAGGCCAACCGCCGGCCTCCATGATCTAAGGTAATAATGACCTTTTTCCTGCATGCAGCAGGGACTCGTCAAGTCGGGCAGTTGCCGAGGCAGCGTGGGGAAGCGGAGATTCCCACGTTCCATCAATCGCCATGCGTCAATCGAGGCCGCAGGCTGTTGGGGCCCGCGATGCTCCGCACTTGCCCCTTGGCTTCGCCTCGAAGCCAAGTGTGAGCGCGCCTTGGGCCCGGGGGCTACTGTCAGCCTCCTGGGAACGGGGGTCCCCAGACTTGCCTGACTGCGGCCCATGATGTGGCTCCGTCAGCGGCCCCGTACGGCCCATCTTCACCAGCAAACACTCAAGACCTTCGTGAGGGGCCGAGCCTCGCGAGGCGGACGACACGAGACCTCCTCGGGGCGGTCTCACCAGGCTGGCTCGCGAGGGGCGGAGAGATCAAGGCAAGGGACACCCTGCGAGGTTCCCGTGACGCAAGCCATGACGACCAAGGCCAGGCAGGCACCAGGCAGGCACCAGCGCGCGGAGTGTCCTCGTTTCCTCTTTGGTGCTAAAGAGGCAAGCGCAGGCGAGGAGTCCTGAGGCCTCAGGCAAAGGTTTCCATATCAGTGCAACGAGACCAAGACCAGCAGGATGGCAGGACGGAGGTCACCGTGGAGCCCAGGACGGTGTCACCACCAGAGCCTTTGGCAGGCGAAGACCATCTTTTGTCAGGATAGCTTGTACTAGTTGTCCCCCTTCAAATTGGCTGTTGTGGGATTCCTTCCCGCCTAATATTTGGGAAGAGGACCCGGGCCTCTCTACATAGGACTAGCCACCATCGTAGGCAGGGGATCATATCATCTGGGACCGGATCCGTTCCACCAAGACCACCACACAAACTCACCAAGCACAAGAGCACCTCTCCTCAGGAGGCTGTTCTTCCCTTGTAACTGTTCATCCTCAGCCCAAGAGGCAATCCACCACACCACACTGGAGTAGGGTATTACACCACATCGGTGGCCCAAACCAGTATAAATCTTGTGTCCCTTTGTTCTGCGAGTTCGACGTGCTGAGGCTTGAAATCACGGTGAGGGCGTGAGGTAGAGGGAGGAGAGTTCTTCGTGCGCACCCCAGTGTTCGAACCTCAAGGGTTTTGCCGAAACCAAAAATTCGACAGCCGTCACAACAACAAGATTGCGTGTAAAACGGTGTCGAGCTATTTCACCTAACATATTGGCTACTAGGCCATGGCAATCTACTTCACAATACATACATGATCCTAATATACGGCAGGATATTTTAGCAACTAATCGGGTGTGGCATGCCATCTCAGCAATGCAGATTGAGTGCAGAACAGGGCAAGGAAGCTTCATAAGCAGAGCATATTGACTGTAAACTATTTCAGGGGGCAGTGAGATTAACAACGTCTATCAGCTAACATTCAGCGCTACTCCGACATGCACGGGGCCTCGGTCTAGAATGTGCGTACCGTGGGAGAAGCTAACCGTCGTGCGTCTCCACAAGAACGTCCCAGCGGTGGCGGCGTGACTGGAGGACAACAATCTACGAGAGTGTACGGTGGGATTGAGAGGATCACCGTGCGTCCCCTCGATGAACCACGATCCACCGACGTATCGGCGCGACGGGGAGGGCGGCTTTGGTGGAGCGAATGGAGTGGAGGGGGTCCAAGGTTTTGGGGAATATTATTGGCTAGTTGGCTGAAGGGCAGTTGAATTTGGGATATGGGAGGAAAGTTTGCACGGTGGGCGGGGGAGTTTGGCGCATGGTCGGTTTCTCCAAATTGGTCCCATGTGTTAGTAAAGAGGCTAGCTGAAGCACATTCCAATTGGGTGAGCGGTGTGCCAGACCGACAGTGTGAGGGGTGCAATGCGACCGCGACAGGCGTGCTAAGAGTGTACCGCCTTTTCCCTTTTTTAGGACATGTCTTAGTTGGTTTGACAGACAGAGCGAGAGAAACATGTGAAATGCGTGAATGTGTAGTGGATGTACATTGTGTATGTAAACCCTATGTGTTTATTTACTTCGCATGTTAGCTTTGTCTCGGGCCAAACCTTCTAAACTTAGACCAAGTTTATACACACAAAAACAACGACAACCACAATACCAAGCAAATACGATTAGAATCATCATTCAATATATTTTCATACAATATATCTTACTATTATTGTGAAAGTTCATATACACCAGACGAGATTCATGCAAACACGGTAGATTTTAATTACATTTCCAACTTTTAGGGAAAAAGAAAAGAAACCCGACCCTAAACCTATCCTACGGCAGTGACCGACGTCCACTTTCCTTTGTACTTCTGCATCGGCGATGACGTCCTCCATCTTCCATCTCCATGAACGGCGGCGAGGTTCAATTCCCGTGAGGTGAAGGTGTGGTCTGTAGCAAGGAAGAGCAGAACACCATAGACAGACCGGCCAGTTGGCACACCATGCTCTGCCGCCTCCCATGCCCTACTCATCCTCAAAGGAGTCCCCGACCTCGACGGTGCCGGTGGACACGAGGTCGATGATGATGGACGTGGATGGTCCGTCATTGTTCACCTATCACATGCGCCACTGAACGTTGGATGGCGGCAAGTAGGACGCGTGGCTGGCGGTGCTCTCGCCATCGGCCGCCAGTGCGGCCACCGCTTGTGTGGCCGCATCTGTGTCAGGCTACGCCACCATTTGCGTTGCGAGCGTCAAGTTGAGCTAGGGCGGCAACCTTGTCGGCGTTCTGGGAATGGGGGTCCCTAGACTTGCCTGCCTGCGGCCTGCGGTGTGGCTCAAGTGGGGGCCCAGCGCGGCCCATCTTCATCAGCTCAAGCTCAAGACCCTCGCGAGGGGCCAAGCCTCGTGGGGCGGACGACAGGAATCTTCCTCAGAGGCAGCCTCGTCAGGCAGGCTCGCAAGGAGGCGGAGAGATCAAGGCAGGGGTACCTCGCGAGGAGCCTGTGACGCAAGCCATGACGTTCGAGACCAGGTGAGCACCAGGCGGGCGCCGGCCTGCGCAGTGTCCTTGTTTCCCCTTTGGTGCAAAGGGGGCAAGCACAGGCCAAGGCATTGGGCAAAGGTTAGCATTCCGGTGCAACGAGACCAAGACCAGTAGAGCGGCAGGATGGAGGTCACCGTGGAGCCCAAGACGGCGTCATCACCAGAGCTTTTGGCAGCCGAAGACCACCTTTGGTCAGGATAACTTGTACTAGATGTTCCCCTTCAAAATGGCCAATTGCTGGCACCCTTCCCGCTCATTATTTGGGGAGAGGCCCAGGGCCTCTATAAGTAGAACTAGCCACACAGAGTAGAGGGACATCTAGAAATCTGGTAGAGCCCTAGCAGAGAGAGAGTGATAGGCGACTGAACTCACCCTAGCAGTTCATCGCACCAGCTCAAGAACACCTCTCGCGAGGCTGTTCTTCCCTTGTACTGTTCATCAGCAGCCCCTGAGGCAATCCACCACACCACACACTGGAGTAGGGTATTACACCACAACAGTGGCCCGAACCAGTATAAACCTCGTGTCCCTTGTGTTGTTCATTGTTTCCAGCTTAGATCACGCGAGGAGATTGGACGTAGATCGGTAGGGGAGAGATCTCTGCGCACCCCAGTGTTCGAACCTCAAGGGTCTGCCGGAACCCGAAATCCGACATTTGGCGCGCCAGGTAGGGGTGCGTCGGAGTCCTCCCTCCTGACGACCCGCTCTCCCCCGACATCGCATCCTGCCCTCATGGCGGACAACGCGCTGCCCGCTCCAGCAACGGATGCCGACACTGGGGCCAGGGGGCTCCGGGCCTTGGCCCCCGCCTTGCGACAGGTGCAGTGGCCGCGCAAGTTCAGGCCCAAGATGCCGCCGCGCTACGACGGCGTGACGGACCCGATGATTTTCCTACTGGCGTACGAGGATGCCGTCCTCAGAGCTGGGGGCGACGACCGGGTGATGGCCAACTGGTTACCCATGGCCCTCACCGGCGTCCCGTGTGCGTGGCTCCTCCACCTGCCGACGGCCTCTGTCACCTCCTGGGAGGAGCTGCGCGACCTCTTCCTCGCCTGTTTCGCCGCACCAGCGCCGCCTGTCGTCGCAGATCTCCTGGGTGGCTCCCAGGCACCACCCTCGAGCCATCACGTCAATCCGTTTACCCGCCAGATCAGCACCGCCTCCCAGCGCCGAGAGCCCCCCCGGCTGGGTGGCGCCCGAGACCGATATGACCTTCGACTCGGAGGACCACCCCTTCAACTCCATTGGTTCGGGCGCGCTCCCGATGCTGTGCACCCCCACCATATGCCAAGTGGCCGTCACTAGGACCCTCATCGATGGTGGTGTCGGCCTCAACGTGCTCTCGGTGGAGGCCTTCAGCCTCCTCCACGTGCCGTTGGAGCGGCTCCAACCCAGCAGGCCTTTCTCGGGCGTCGGAGCCGGTTCCACCGCCTCCTTGGGGCAGATCCGCCTCCCAGTGACCTTCGGCACCTGCAACAACTTCCGCACGGAGCTGATCGACTTCGACATTGCCCCCATTGGCCTCCCCTACAACGCCATGCTTGGCTATCCGGCCTTGGCTCGGTTCATGGCAGCAACTCACCCGGCGTACAACCTCATGAAGATGCCTGGGAGCAGCGGCGTCCTCACCGTGTCAGGAGACACAAGGGATGCGCTGCAGGTTCTCCAGCTTGTTTTCAGGGCGGCCGTGGTGGCGCAGCCCACTAGCACCGACGCCCTTGAGCCCAAGGGGGTTGCGCCAGCTAAAAAGAAGCAGCTGTTCACCCAAGACAAGGCGGAAACCAAGCAAGTACCAGTCGACGAGGACGGGTCCACTAGCGCCACCTTCACCCTAGGGGCTAACCTCGAGCCCGAGAAGGAGCAGGCCCTGATCAGGTTCCTGCGTGCGAACAAGAAGTTGTTCATGTGGGAACCTGATCAGTTAGCAGGGGTCCCAAGGGAAGTGATTGAGCATCACCTCAACGTGTGCCCCAATGTGCGCCTCATGAAGCAGAAGGAAAGGCGACAGTCTACTAAGAAACATGCTTTCATCATTCAAGAGACCCGGAAGCTAGAGGCGGCAGGAGTTATCCGCGAGGTCCGCTACCCTGATTGGCTGGCTAATCTGATCGTTGTGCCGAAAAAGGGAGGAAAGGAGCGCATGTGCGTCGACTTCACCAACCTCAACAAGGCCTGCCC
Source organism: Triticum urartu (assembly GCF_056163025.1). Taxonomy (NCBI): domain Eukaryota; kingdom Viridiplantae; phylum Streptophyta; class Magnoliopsida; order Poales; family Poaceae; genus Triticum; species Triticum urartu. The sequence goes on along the minus strand of NC_141874.1, from coordinate 363,847,429 downwards.
GCAGGATCCATTTCCGCTCCCCCGCATTGACCAGATAGTCGAATCCACCACAAAGTGTGACCTATTGTGCTTCCTAGATGCCTTCTCGGGCTATCACCAGATCAAGATGGCGGTAGAAGACGTGGAGAAGATGGCTTTCCTGACCCCGTGTGGAGTGTACTGCTATACGTGCATGCCATTTGGGTTGGGCAACGCAGGCGCGACCTTTCAGTAGCTGATGCACATCGCCTTAGGCCGGCAGCTCGGGAGGAATGCTGAAGCTTACGTCGATGACATTATGGTGAAGTCTCATGAGGCAAGAACCCTGATACAGGACCTGGAAGAAACCTTCGCGAGCCTCAACGAAGTGGACCTACGTCTCAACCCAGAGAAGTGCGTGTTTGGAGTCCCCTCGGGCAAGCTCCTGGGTTTCCTCGTGTCCCATAGGGGCATCGAGGCCAACCCGGAGAAGGTCAAGGCATTCGAAGACATGAGCCCGCTGAGGACCCTCAGAGAAATGCAGAAGCTCATCGGGTGTGTAACTGTGCTGGGGCGTTTCATCTCCAAGCTGGGGGAACGAGTGCTGCCCTTCTTCAAGCTGATGAAGAAAAAGGGTCCCTTCGAATGGACTGAAGAGGCCGACAAGGCATTCCAGGACCTCAAGAGGTACCTTACCAGTCCTCCAGTGATGGTAGCTCCGCGTCCTCGGGAGCCCCTGGTGCTCTACCTTGTAGCCACCCCCTACTCCGCTAGCGCAGCCCTGGTAGCGGTTAGGGAGGAGCGCTGTGCCAAGGCCGCATCGACCGTCCAAACTGAAGCAAATCAGAGCCAGGAGGGCCTCGCGAAGGCCGCAACCGGGGCCGGAAAGGAAAAGCCGCAGCAGGAGAATGCACCCGGAGCAGGAGATGCCTTTTCAGGCGACCAAGCACTGGGAGCTCCGTCGTCTCAAGAGACGCCTCGACCTCTGGAGGACGCAAGCAACACCAGCACCCTCAACCTCGTCGAGCATCTTGTGTACTTCGTCAGCACGGTGCTACGGGACGCAAGGGCACGGTATCCCATGCCTCAAAAACTCCTCCTCGCGCTACTAGTGGCCTCACTCAAGCTGCGCCACTACTTCCAAGGACATCCCATCAAAGTCGTCTTAGCATACCCCTTGGAAAGAGTGCTCAGGAGCCCTAACTCAGCTGGAAGGGTTGCTGAATGGAACATTGAGCTACAGGCATTTCAGCTAGAATTCAGTACGACCAGAGTCATCAAGGGAGCCGCACTTGCGGATTTCATGGCAGAATGGGCAGAAGCGCTGGGTCTCGAGGCAGGCGAAGACCGATCACTTTCCCCGGGAAGTGAAGCATTGGATGGCTGGGTCATGTACTTTGATGGGGCGTTCTCCCGACACGGTGCGGTTGCTGGCGCAGTGCTCATATCCCCTACCCAGGAAAAACTCTACTACGCCATACAACTTTGCTTCCAGCATGGAGAAAAGGTCTCCAACAACATAGCGGAGTACGAAGGCCTAATAGTAGGCTTGAAGGCCGCAATTTCCTTAGGGGTGAAGCGCCTCATCATCAAGGGCGATTCGTAGCTCCTCGTCAACTTCTCCAATAAGATATACGAGCCAAAGGACAAGCACATGGAAGCCTACCTCGTTGAGGTTCGCAAGATGGAGAAACAGTTCTGGGGGCTGGAGTTGCAGCATGTGCCTCGCGGCACCAATCAGGAGGCTGATGACATTGCCAAGAGGGCATCTGGGCGGCTACCTCAGGAGCCTGGCATGTTCGAGGAGCGGCTCTTCAAACCCTCGGTGGTGCCGTCACTGTCGAGCACGGCGCAACCACGGGAGGAGCTCCCTCAGCCGCCTGCCTCAGGAGCCCTGGTCTGCGGCCCAGCCTCAGGGGCACGCCTGCTCCTGGCGTTAGAGCCTCAGGAAGGGTGCGGGATCCCGGAGCTCAAGAACTACCTGATGCAAGGGACTCTGCCGGAGAATGAGGAGGTAGCGGAGCATGTGGCGCGGTAGGCCACGACTTATTGCATCAGGGATGGAGAGCTCTACAGGAAGCGACCAAATGACGTGCCCCTACGTTGCATCTCCCGAGAGCAAGGGCCAGCTACTGGCGGACATACACGGCGGAGACTGCGGGCACCACTTGTCGTCACAGACCATCATCGGCAAGGCGTTCCGTAGCGGATTCTATTGGCCCACAGCGCTCAACGACGCCGTTGTGCTTGTGAAGGCTTGCAAGGCCTGCCAGTTTCACGCTAAGCAGATCCATCAGCCTGCGGGGGGTCTACAGACTATACCCCTCTCATGGCCGTTCGCAGTTTGGGGGCTGGACATTCTGGGCCCATTTCCTCGGGCGCCAGGGGGCTATCGCTACCTCTACGTCGCTGTGGACAAATTCACCAAGTGGGCTGAGGTGGAAGCCGTCCGCACAATCCCGGCAGGCTCAGCAGTAAAATTCATCAAGGGCCTCGTGAGCCGATTTGGGGTGCCCAACCGCATCATCACCGAAAATGGTTCGCAATTCACCAGTAATCTCTTCAAAATGTACTGTGCTAACCTTGGAACACAGATATGCTATGCTTTGGTAGCACACCCCGAAGCAACGGCCAGGCCGAGCGGGCCAACGCGGAGGTCCTGAGGGGCCTCAAAGCCAGGACCTTCAAGAAGAAGCTGGAAGCCTGCGGCAGGGGCTGGTACGACGAGCTCCAGTCCGTGCTGTGGTCAATCCGCACAACTGCGACCAAGCCGACTGGTGAGACCCCGTTCTTCCTCGTCTACGGAGCAGAGGCTGTTCTCCTTCACGAGGTCAGGCGTCGTTCTGCACGGGTCCTCGCATTCGACGAGACGCAGCAGGACGCCATGCGGGGGACATATCTCGTGCTGGGGGAGGAACGCCATCGAGAAGCCGCGCTGCGAGCAGCAAGGTATCAACAGGCGCTGCGACGATACCACTGCCACAACATCCGCCCCAGAACTCTTGAGGTAGGGGATCTCGTGCTCAGACGGGTTCTCTCCAGGGAGGGGCTGCACAAGCTCTCTCCCATGTGGGAGGGCCCATTCAAGGTTGTTCATGTTTCCAGGCCTGACTCTGCGCGCTTGGAGACCCCGGAGGGGGTACCCGTCCAGAACGCGTGGAACATTCAACATCTCCGGAGGTTCTATCCCTGAGCGAGGCCTAGCGCCTAGGAAAGGCCCGGTGCTTGTGAAGAAGGCGAATGCCTGTGAAGCTGCTGCGTTTTGGGAAAGGCCCGGTGCCTGTGAAGAAGGCGAATGCCTATGAAGCTGCTCCATTTTGGGAAAGGCCCGGTGCATGTGAAGAAGGCGAATGCCTGTGAAGCTGCTGTGTTTTGGGAAAGGTCCGGTGCCTATGAAGAAGGCGAATGCCTGTGAAGCTACTGCGTTTTGGGAAAGGCCCGGTGCCTGTGAAGAAGGCAAATGCCTGTGAAGCTCGCCGCCCGTGACACTCTCACGTAATAATGAGTGGGGCTGTACACGCCCCGGAGTCTCCGGAGTGCCTCCCTCGGGCCTCGGGGGCTCCCGCCCACGCCCAGTGGCAGCAGTTAGCACTGCGCTGGTGAGAAGACATCGAAGACTAGAATAGGTGCCGGACGCGGCTTTCCCATTTGCTTTCTGCAGTTGGCTTGTTTATCCCCTTTTGAAGTTTTATTGGAGTTGCTGGCGTTCCTGGCTTGTGACTCTTTGTGTTTCTCGCTCGCTTGCCTCGTTTTCTCTCGCACGAGTCTCGCAAGGGAGTCGCGGGCGCCCTCGCAAGTGTTTTCTGCCCCGATCATTTGGAGCTTTCCTATCCAAGTCCTCTGCGGGAGCACCCCTCCCAGTCCATGCCCCATGGGCATCGCGACACGAGCGCAGGACCTGGGCCGATCGCCCCCACATCCAAGACCGTAAGTTACCCCTCCTACTGATCCTTGCAGGGCACGAAGCGCACGACGAGGCCACGACCTCGGGAGGTGAGGACCGCGCCAAGCCCCACCGAGCTAAAATAGTTCCCGCACATGGGTGCACGGCGCGGAAACACAGCGCAGAAATAGCGGAAACAGTGCGATGGTTAAACAGCAGCAGTTCTAACACGCCCCCACGGGGCCCTACATTACTTTCTATTTCTGCGCAGGGTAAGAAAGAAAACAAAACGCGCGCGACTCATCCTGCGCCAACCCACATCGAAGGCTCGAGCTGCTCCTGGGGCTCAGGCGGATCCCTCCTCTCGCTTCACCGGGGCGCGACGGCGGGCTGACCCGCTACCTTCACCCAGGCGGGAGCGACGGCGCGGGGGCTGGTCGCGGCCACTGCTGGAGGAGCTACTGCCTGAGAGGGGGTCACCGAAGATCGGCGAACCCCGAGCACCGCCGCCTGTACGCCAGTCGCCATCTTCATCCTGGTTAGTGCCGGGGCTGGGCAGGCGGCCGCGGTCGTCGTCTTCAGGGCAGCACCCTGCACGGCGGCCATCTTCCCCTAACACCTTCACGTAGAGGGTGGCGTCGCCATCAAACTTGAAGTACAGGGTGCACCACCGGCCCAGGCAGCGCGCGCTGGCAAACGTTTGCCAGCCGCGTGTCAGAGCCCCATTCCCAGAAACAGAGACCTCCAGCGAAGCCAGGAGGCCCTGCTACAGCAGCCGTCTGCCGGGAGCCAGAAGCCGCACCGAGCGCTGGCCGAAAGTTCATCTACAAAGAAACGAGGGAGCTGGAGCCGGGTGCTGGACCACATGACGAACTCCGGCAGCACCTCCGCAGAGCGAAAGCGCGGCCTAGGGGGGTGCACACCCACGGCGTGCCCCCCGCCGGCAACCGGGCGTGCACCACCGCGAGGGAACCGCCTCCATGGCCGCGGGAGGCCACCAAGGGGACCGTGGTATGCTTGCGAGGGCGGCCTCGGCCGCGCTTGGTTGGGGGAGGGGGGAGTCAGGCCCTGCCTGGGGGGCCTTTCCTTTCTCCGCGGCCGAGAACCTCTTTGGTGCCATGGGGACGGCGAGTAGCCAAGAAGAAGAAAAGGAGCAGCAAGAAGGGACGGGCTGAAGGGGCTCGCGCGGCCCCGTACTTATAGCCGGAGGAGGCCAACCGCCGAGCACCACGATCGCAGGTAATCATGATCGGTTTCTCTGCATGCAGGGACTTGCGACGTCTTGAGCTTGCGTTGGTTTTCCCCGAAGAGGAAGGGATGATGCAGCAGAGTAGCGTAAGTATTTCCCTCAGTTTTTGAGAACCAAGGTATCAATCCAGTAGGAGCCCACGCTCAACTCCCTCGTACCTGCACAAAGTGATAGCTACTCGCAACCAACGCGATTAGGGGTTGTCAAGCCCTTCACGGTCACTTACGAGAGTGAGATCTGATAGATAGAATATATTTTTTGGTATTTTTGATATAAAGATGCAAAGTAAAAAGTAAAAGCAAAGTAAATAGCAAAACAATATAAAAGTGATGGAGATTGATATGATGAGAATAGACCCGGGGGCCATAGGTTTCACTAGTGGCTTCTCTCAAGAGCATAAGTATTCTACGGAGGGTGAACAAATTACTGTTGAGCAATTGATAGAATTGAGCATAATTATGAGAATATCTAGGCATGATCATGTATATAGGCATCACGTCCATGACAAGTAGATCGAAATGATTCTGCATCTACTACTATTACTCCACTCATCGACCGCTATCCAGCATGCATCTAGAGTATTAAGTTAAAAACAGAGTAACGCCTTAAGCAAGATGACATGATGTAGATGTCGGCGTTCTGGGAACGGGGGTCCCCAGACTTGCCTGCCTGCGGCCTACGGCGTGGCTCAGGCAGGGGCCCAACGTGGCCCATCTTCATCAGCTCAAGCTCAACACCCTCGCAAGGGGCCAAGCCTCGCGGGGCGGATGAGAGGAAGCTTCCTCAGAGGCGGCATCATCAGGCAGGCTCGCGAGGAGGCAGAGAGATCAAGGCAAGGGTACCTCGCGAGGAACCCGTGACGCAAGCCATGACGATCGAGACCAGCGGGCGCCAGGCGGGCGCCGGCCTGCGCAGTGTCCTTGTTTCCCCTTTGGTGCGAAGGGGGCAAGCACAGGCCAAGGCATCAGGCAAGGGTTACCATTCCAGTGCAACAAGACCAAGACCAGCCGGACGGCAGGACGGAGGTCACCGTGGAGCCCAAGACGGCGTCATCGCCAGTGCCTTTGGCAGCCGAAGACCACCTTTGGTCAGGATAACTTGTACTACATGTTCCCCTTTGAAATGGCCAATTGTTGGCGCCGTTCCCGCTCATTATTTGGGGAGAGGCCTAGGGCCTCTATAAATAGAGCTAGCCACCACAGAGTAGAGAGGACACTCCGGAGAGATCTGGTAGAACCATAGCAGAGAGAGAGGCGACTGAACTCACCCTAGCAGTTCATCGCACCAGCTCAAGAACACCTCTCGCGAGGCTGTTCTTCCCTGGTACTGTCCATCATCAGCCCCAGAGGCAATCCACCACACCACACACTGGAGTAGGGTATTACACCACAACGGTGGCCCGAACCAGTATAAACATCGTGTCTCTTGTGTTGTTCATCATTTCCATCTTAGTTCGCACGACAGGATCGGACGTAGATCGGTAGGGGAGAGATCTCCGCGCGCACCCCAGTGTTCGAACCTCAAGGGTATGCCGGAACCCGAAACCCGACATTTGGCGCGCCAGGTAGGGGTGTGTCGGAATCTTCCTTCCGCTGTTCGCGTGTGATCTTCCGTCGTGTCCATGGCTGACGCTCGTCGGGCTCGCGCCGAGTGCCGGGTTGCTCACGCTGCTCGCATCGCCCAGACGGCGCCTGTCGGCGGCCCCCCTCGTCGTTCCCCGTCACCCGTCGCCAACGCCGCCACCGGCCCAGCGGGGAACGAGTAGCAAGCCTCGTCCCAGCACCCCTCGGTGCGGCGGGATGGCTACACCGCCACCAGGTCGCTGACTCCAGCTGGCTCGTCGTCCCACGCCCGTCGCGCACCCATGGATGCGCACGCCTCACTGCTCTTGGCGCGGGAGCTCCTGCACTATCGCGCCGTCGACGACCTCTATGAGGACTGGCTTGCCCGCATCATCGAGCTCGTCAGTGCCGCAGGGGGCTCCCCCTTGCGGTCCCTCTCGCTGCCTCACCCTCCGTCCCGTGCAGGGGGCGAGGATCAGGAGGCGCCTCCGCCGCCTCCTCCCCAAGAAGGTGCCTTGGCTCCAAGGCGCGCAGCCCCAGGGCGAGACCCTCCACGTCCGGCGCCTGCGCAACAAGAAGGGAGCTGCCAAGAGATCCCACGTCCCCGGGAAGGTGCTCGCGCACTCCCAGTGTCGGCGCGCCAAGATCGTGCCCCAGCGCCTCCACGACAAAACCCCGCGCTGCTCCCAGTGGCGGTGCGTGGTAACCCGCAAGAACGAGTCCAGTACCAGCAAAGGGCGCCGGTGGCCACGGCAGGCTGCCTCGCCTTCACCCCCGAGCTACGTGACGTCACATGGCCAGGCAAGTTCAAGCCTGACCTCCCTCCCCGCTACGATGGCACAGCGGACCCCCGCGGAGTTCCTGCAGCTCTACGAGCTGGGCATCGTAGCCGCCAACAGAGATGAGAAGGTCATGGCAAATTGGTTCCCCATGGCGCTCAAGGGCGGCACCCGCACCTGGCTCCTGAACCTGGCGCCCGGCACGATCTCCTCCTGGAGCGAGATGCGCACCCGCTTCATCGCCAACTTCCAGGGCACTCGCGACCGGCCCCCGGCCATGAGCGACCTGCGCCGCATCAAGCAACAGCCAGGAGAAACCTTGCAGAAGTACATCCAGCGCTTCAACTACGCTCGCCTCAAGATCCCCAAGGTGACTGAAGAAGCCATCATCTCAGCCTTCTCCGACGGCGTGCGTGACGTCAAGATGAAGGAAGAGCTAGCAATCCATGAAGACCTGTGCACATCCCTGGAGCTGTTCAACTTGGCAACCAAGTGCGCCAGGGCCGAGGAAGGGCGTCTCTCCCTCCTCGAGCTCCCGACAGCCGACCCGGAAGAAAAGAAGCTCAAGGCCAAGGACGTGAAGCGCAAGGGGGCTGTCGTGCTAGCAGCGGAACCGGACACCAAGCGAGGCAGGGATCAGCCTGAGTCATCCAAGGGCGAACGGTACTGCGTGTACCACGAACTCCATACCCACAACACCAATGAATGTCAAGAGCTCAGAGCCATGCGAGATGGGTGAATCGGCCGACGCTTAGAGCGCAACGACAGGGGCTATGGCCGAGGAGGAGGAAGAGGCGATGGACGTTGGGAAGACCGTGGCCTTCGCCAGGGATGGCGTGACCGCCCTCGCGAGAACCGCTGGCAGGACCAGCCTCGCGAGGGAGGCTGGAGGGACCAGCCTCGTGAGGACCGTCCCCACGGCAACGCAGGCCTCCCTCCTCTGCCGCCTCCACCAAGGAGGAACGAAGACCAACAACAAGATGATGGGGCTGGGGGCTTCCAAGAGCCGCGTGCAATTGCTTGCATCTTGGGCGGCGCCTAGGCCCCAGCCTCACAGCGCATCTTCAAGCAGTTTGCTCGCGAGGTGAATGCAGTCCTTCCCAAGCTTGAGGCCACGCGCCCTCTCAGGTGGTCTTCGTGCGCGATCACATTCAGTTCCGCAGACCAGCTCAAGTGTGCGGCAACGGCCCGAGTCCTCCTGATGCTTTGCTCCCCAGTCATCAGCAACGTGCAGGTCACCAGGACCCTCATCGATGGCAGAGCAGGACTCAACGTCTTGTCCATCGAGATGTTCGACAATCTCCAAGTGCCATACGACCAACTACAGCCAACCAAGCCTTTCTCAGGAGTCACCGATGGTTCCACTATTCCAATTGGGCAGGTTCGCCTTCCAGCCACCTTCGGGCAACGCAACAACTACCGCACCGAGCTCATCGACCTCGACATCGCTCACATCCGCCTACCGTACAACGCCATCCTCGGGTACCCAGCCCTAGCCAAGTTTATGGCAGTGACTCACCATGGTTACAATGTCCTCAAGATGCCAGGAAGCGGTGGAGTCATCACCGTACCCTGTGAAGAAAGGGACGCAGTGTGCTCACTCGAGCGTGCGTTCCAAGCCGCAGCAATCGAAGACCCAGATCGCAGGAGCGGGAGACCTCACCTGGCCAGAGCCACAAGGAAGCAGGCACCTCCGGAGGTATCACATCAGGATTCGCGCCTGATCAGGGAGCGCCGCCCTCTCACGCATAGGAAGGCGCGCCCGGCGCCCTCCTCAGGCAGGGCTCGGGGGCTCTCTCTTGGAGAGCCACCGACCTTGCCAAGGTCGTGGGGGAGGCGCTCGGGCACCACTTGGAGGGGTGCTTTCAGGCACACTTCCCTCAGAAAGGCGAGGATGGAGGACTGCGCGTCTGCGTCGACGTACCAGGGCTCAACCGAGCTGCGTCCCAGGAGCGCCTATGGACTCCGGCCGTAGGGCGCTGCGTGGGACCACCCCACAGCTATGTTCGCATGCCCTTCGGCCTGCCGAGCACGGTTGCCGCACATCAGCGCCTGTTGAGGAGCATTCTGGAGGTTCAGGAGGTCAGGCATCGCGCGGTCCTGGTGGAGGTGGCGATGGTCCCTGAAGACCTGCACGTGCCATCGGAGCCTCCCGAGGCCCCTTGGCCTGGGGGCTCATGAAGGCTGACATCTTCACCGCGCATCGCTCACTTCCTCAGCATCACTTCATCTTCAACAGCACCAAGTGACATCTTTCGGAGTTCTACTTTCAGCTGGGAGCGCCCACAGGGCTGCACCAGTCCCAGGCCGCATGGGTCCGTCCCCGCGGCATGTATCCATTTTGTTTATGCTCTTTATTTACCTTGTTGGGGGCGCCCCTCGGGCTGCATCATCCCCATGCCGCTCGGGCCCGACCCAGCGGCGGTTGCTTTTACCTGCGCTTGGTTGAAATTGGATTTCCTCCTATGTGCTTAACATACCTGACCTAAATCACCTACTCGATCGACGCCTATTTGAAGAGCCGCTCGCTCTGGCACAGCTCGTGCGCACGGGTCCGTCCCTGCAGCATTGATAAACCTGAGTGGTCGAGCTCTGGCCGCGGTAGCCCCGCACGGCACCACCTCACCAGGCCCTCAGTGCCCTGACCGCTCCCTCGGAGTGACCATAGGTTCGCCGGCGACTGTAACGATAGGCCTTGTTTCTCCTCATGATTTGTGTGCAGGACCTACTCCAGGAGCAACGTTGGGGGCATCGTGAGCTCTCTCTCCCTCTCTTCGGCATGGACCGCTTGCAGGTTAAAAGGGGGGGGGTACCTGAGCATCGCGACTCATGGGCTCCTACTGGCTCTCCAGCCCTCACCCCCTGGCCTTGACCCACGGCATCGCGACCTGTCATACCAGTGGCGGTTGAGCTCGCTCAAGGGCCAGGACCTGAGGACGTACAACTTTAAGGAAAGTGCGAGGGAGTGGGAAGAAGCTCGCGAGGGCCTAACCCAGCAGTACCTCGATCACCGCCTCTCGGGCCAGGTGCCTCTCCGAGGAACTACGTCAGACACACAAGATAAGTCGCGCCGTCGCAAAAGCTAGACCGACGCAGCGCTAAATCCCCGCCCAGTGCAACTCTGTCACGGCGACGCTACCTTGCTTTCTCGCCCAGCAAGGACTGCTTGAGCGCTAAAGGGGACCTCCCGAGCATCGCGACTCGGGGGCTCTTACCAGACCTCGGGCCGCTCACCTCCTGGCCTTGACCACGGCATCGCGACCTGGCATACCAGCGACGGCTGAAGCTTGCCTGGGGACTGGGACCTGTCAGCGTAGAGCGCCAAGTCCTCGTGAGGATAGAAAGGGGGAGCTTAGCCGGAACAGAACGAACACCTCATGCCAATTCATATTAAGGACATAGTAATTACAAAAGCACGGCAGACGCCTTACATACCCCTGCGGGGTGTTGCTTTAATTCCTTGCAGGGAACAAAAGGTGCTAACCCTAAGGAACGATACTTGCTAGCGCCTCCCAGGCGACGCCATCATCAATAGTGGGCTGCCCAGTGCCGGTGCCAATCCCATCCAGATCAGTGGCGTCGGCGGCCCGATGCAACTGCCTCACTCCGAGCGCGGCGCGAGCTCGGAGGCTCGTAGCTGTCATCGCACGTCTCCGGGGTCGCGAGGAGTTCGGGGGAGCCGCTGAAGCCCGCAGTCCCTCCGCTGCTGCCTGAGGAGCTGCAGGAGGACCAACGGGCGGGGCTGGTCCTCGCCAGTTCATCACCACTGCCGCTTCCCTTAGGGAAGCATTCCAGCCGGCGTCCTTCTGCATCAAAGACCTTGAATAACATCAAGGAGGCGCCGTCATATTCAAGATGGATCACCAAGGCGCCATCCGCGCGACAGACCCGGGCAATCTCACCCCAGCCCCGGGTCATGAAGACCTTGCCCGGAGCGACGACCGCGACCTCCGCTCCAGTTGTAGGGGTGCCACAGTCGGCATGCTGCAGCCAGAGCTCCAGGGCCCCGCTCGGTGGCATCTCAAAGGCGAAGGAGGGAGGAAGGCGGATCCATGAAGTTGGAGGCATGGCGGCGTGAAGCACAAGCTTGCGAGAGGAGCGCTCCGCGTGGACTCCAGGGGGGACGACGCGCACCACTGTGACTCGCCGTCGTCGGCGGTGACGCTGTCGATGTTGCTCGGCGCCCTCCCCCTAGGGCCTACGACGCGGGCGTGCAAGGGCAGCGGAAACCCAGGCGGCGGCCGCTCGTACCACGGCCTCGACACCACCTGCCAGGCGCCTTCATCCCGGTGACAAAGGATTGGCCGCTTCTTTGGCGGGAGGGGGTCAGGACCCTCTCTGGGGGCCTTTCCCTTCTCCTCAGCTGAAAACCGGCGGATCGGTGCCATTGGTGCAAGAGGAAGCAAGGATGAGGAAGAAGAAGAGGAGGAGTGACGGAAAGGGGATGAACCGGCGAAGCTCATGCATCCCCGTACTTATAGCCGGGGAAGGCCAACGGCCGAGCACCATGACCTCAGGTAATCATGACCCATATCTTTGCATGTAGGGACTTGTCAAGTCGTGCAATTGCCAAGGCGTCGTGGGAAGTGCAGACGCACACGCCCAATCAACCGCCACACGGCGCCCAAGGCTGCAGGCTGTTAGGGCCCGTGGCGCTTCGCGCTTGCCCCTTCGCTTCTCTGCTAAGCCAAGCCCGCGCGCGCCTTGGGCCCGGGGGCTACTGTCGGTGTTCTGGGAACGGGGGTCCCCAGACTTGCCTTCCTGCGGCCTGCGGCCTGGCTCAGGCAGGGGCCCAGCGCGGCCCATCTTCATCAACTCAAGCTCAAGACCCTCATGAGGGGCCAAGCCTCGCGGGGCGGATGATAGGAAGCTTCCTCAGAGGCGGCCTCATCAGGTAGGCTCGCGAGGAGGCGGAGAGATCAAGGCAAGGGTACCTCGCGAGGAACCCCTGACGCAAGCCATGACGATCGAGACCAGGCGGGCGCCGGCCTGCGCAGTGTCCTTGTTTCCCTTTTGGTGCAAAGGGGGCAAGCACAGGCCAAGGCATCAGGCAAGGGTTACCATTCCGGTGCAATGAGACCAAGACCCGCCGGACGGCAGGACAGAGGCCACCGTGGAGCCCAAGACGGCGTCACCGCCAGTGCCTTTGGCAGCCTAAGACCAACTTTGGTCAGGATAACTTGTACTACATGTTCCCCTTCGAAATGGCCAATTGTTGGTGCTCTTCCCGCTCATTATTTGGGGAGAGGCCCAGGGCCTCTATAAATAGAGCTAGCCACCACAGAGTAGAGAGGACACCACAGAGAGAACTGGTAGAACCATAGCAGAGAGAGAGTGGCGATTGAAATTACCCTAGAAGTTCATCGCACCAGCTCAAGAACACCTCTCGCAAGGCTGTTCTTCCCTGGTACTGTCCATCATCAGCCCCAGAGGCAATCCACCACACCACACACTAGAGTAGGGTATTACACCACAACGGTGGCCCGAACCAGTATAAACATCATGTCTCTTGTGTTGTTCATCATTTCCATCTTAGTTCGCATGAGAGGATCGGACGTAGATCAGTAGGGGAGAGATCTCTGCGCGCACCCCAGTGTTCTAACCTCAAGGGTCTGCCGGAACCCGAAACCCGACAGTAGAGAGATAAATTCATGCAATATGAAATAAACCCCATCTTGTTATCCTTGATGGCAACGATACAATACGTGCCTTGCTGCCCCTTCTGTCACTGGGTAAGGACACCGCAAGATCGAACCCAAAGCTAAGCACTTCTCCCATGGCAAGAACTACCAATCTAGTTGGCCAAACCAAACGGATAATTCGAAGAGACTTGCAAAGATAACCAATCATGCATAAAAGAATTCAGAGAAGATTCAAATATTATTCATAGATATACTTGATCATAAACCCACAATTCATCGGTCTCAACAAACACACCGCAAAAAGAAGATTACATCGAATAGATCTCCACAAGAGAGGGGGAGAATTTTGTATTGAGATTCAAAGAGAGAGAAGAAGCCATCTAGCTACTAACTATGGACTCGAAGGTCTGAGGTAAACTACTCACACTTCATCGGAGGGGCTAGGATGATGTAGAAGCCCTCTGTGATGACGGCCCTCTTCCGGCGGAGCTCCGGAACAGGCCCCAAGATGGGATCTCGTGGATACAGAAAGTTGCGGCGGTGGAATTAGGTTTTTGGCTCCTGCTCTGATAGTTTGGGGGTACGTGTGTATATATAGGAGGAAGGAGTACGTCGGTGGAGCACCGAGGAGCCCACGAGGAAGGGGGGCGCGCCCTAGGGGGGGAGCCCCCTACCCTCGTGACCACCTCTTTGATCCCTTGCAGTAGGGTCCAAGTCTCCTGGATCACGTTCGATGAGAAAATCACGTTTCCGAAGATTTTATTCCGTTTGGACTCCGTTTGATATTCTGTTTATCCAGAACACTGAAATAGGCAAAAAACAATAGTTCTGGGATGGGCCGGCGGTTAATAGGTTAGTCCCAAAAATAATATAAAAGTGGAAAATAAAGCCCAATATAGTCCAAAATAGTAGATAATATAGCATGGAGCAATCAAAAATTATAGATACGTTGGAGACGTATCAGGCATCCCCAAGCTTAATTCCTGCTCATCCTTGAGTAGGTAAATGATAAAAAGAGAATTTTTGATGCGGAATGCTACTTGGCATAATTTCAATGCAAATCTTCTTAATTGTGGTATGAATATTCAGATTAGAAAGATTCAAGACAAAAGTTTATATTGACATAGAAAATAATAATACTTCAAGCATACTAACAAAGCAATTATGTCTTCTCAAAATAACATGGCCAAAGAAAGTTATCCCTACAAAATCATATAGTCTGGCTATGCTCCATCTTCTCCACACAAAGTATTTAAATCATGCACAACCCCGATGACAAGCCAAGCAATTGTTTCATACTCTAACTTTTTCAAAACTTTTTCAATCTTCACGCAATACATGAGCGTGAGCCATGGATATAGCACTATAGGTGGAATAGAATGGTGGTTGTGGAGAAGACAAAAATGAGAAGATAGTCTCACATCGATTAGGCGTATCAATGGGCTATGGAGATGCCCATCAACAGATATCAATGTGAGTGAGTAGGGATTGCCATGCAACGGATGCACTAGAGCTATAAATGTATGAAAGCTCAGCAAAAGAAACTAGTGGGTGTGCATCCAACTTGCTTGCTCACGAAGACCTAGGGCAATTTGAGGAAGCCCATCATTGGAATATACAAGCCAAGTTCGATAACGTAAAATTCCCACTAGTATATGAAAGTGACAACATATGAGACTCTCTATATGAAGAACATGGTGCTACTTTGAAGCACAATATATGAGACTTGCTATATCATGGTGCTACTTTAAAGCACAAGTGTGGAAAAAAAGATAGTAGCATTGCCCCCTTTTTTTGGCCTTCTTTTTTTTCTTTGGCCTTTCTCTTTTTTTGGGACAATGCTCTATTGAATGATGATCATCACACTTCTATTTATTTACAACTCAATGATTACAACTCGATACTAAAACAAAGTATGACTCTATATGAATGCCTCCGGCGGTGTACCGGGATATGTAATGAATCACGAGTGACAAGTATGAAAGAATTATGAATAGTGGCTTTGCCACAAATACTATGTCAACTACATGATCATGCTAAGAAATATGACAATGATGGATGTGTCATGATGAACTAGATGGTGGAAAGTTGCATGGCAATATATCTCGGAATGGCTATGGAAATGCCATAATAGGTAGGTATGGTGGCTGTTTTGAGGAAGGTATATGGTAGGTGTATGATACCGGCGAAATTTGTGTGGTATGAGAGAGGCTAGCAAAGGTGGAAGGGTGAGAGTGCGTATAATCCATGGACTCAACATTAGTCATAAAGAACTCATATACTTGTTGCAAAAATTTAGAAGTTATCAAAGCAAAGTATTACGCGCATGCTCCTAGGGGGATAGATTGGTAGGAAAAGACCGTCGCTCGTCCCCGACCGCCACTCGTAAGGAAGACAATCAATAAATAAATCATGCTCCGACTTCATCACATAACGGTTCACCATACGTGCATGCTACGGGAATCACAAACTTCAACACAAGTATTCTTTAAATTCACAACTACTCAACTAGCATGACTTTAATATTATCACCTCCATATCTCAAAACAATTATCATGCTTCAATCTTTTCTTAGTCTTCAACACACTCAAAAGAAAGTTTCACAAATCTTGAATACCAAGCATATTATTATTAGGCAAATTACCATGCTATTAAGAGACTCTCAAATTAATTTAAGTGAAGCATGAGAGATCAATAGTTTCTTTAAAATGAATCCACCACCGTGCTCTAAAAGATCTAAGTGAAGCACATAGTTTAAAATTATCTAGCTCAAAAGATATAAGTGAAGCACATAGAGCAAAATTATCTAGCTCAAAAGATATAAGTGAAGCACATAGAGCAAAATTATCTAGCTCAAAAGATATAAGTGAAGCACATAGAGTATTCTATCAAATTTTAATTCATGTATGGCTCTCTCAAAAGGTGTGTACAGAAAGTATGATTGTGGCATACTAACAAACAAAGACACAAATAATACAAGACGCTCCAAGCAAAACACATATCATGTTGGTGAATAAAAATATAGCTCCAAGTAAATTACCGATGGAAGTGGACGAAAGAGGGGATGCCTTCCGGGGCATCCCCAAGCTTTGACTTTTTGGTGTCCTTGGATTATCTTGGGGGTGCCATGGGCATCCCCAAGCTTAGTCTCTTGCCACTCCTTGTTCCATGATCCATCAAAAGAATTCACCCAAAACTTGAAAACTTCACAACACAAAACTCAAAATAGAAAACTCGTGAGCTCCGTTAGCGAAAGAAAACAAAAGACAACTTCAAGGTACTGTAATGAACTCATTATTTATTTATATTGGTGTTAAACTTACTGTATTCCAACTTCTCTATGGATTATAAACTATTTTACTAGCCATAGATTCATCAAAATAAGCAAACAACACACGAAAAACAGAATCTGTCAAAAACAGAACAGTCTGTAGTAATCTGTAGCTAGCGCAAGATATGGAACCCCAAAAATTCTAAAATAAATTTATGGACGTGAGGAATTTATCTATGAATCATCTTCAAAAAGAATTAACTAAATATCAGTCTTCAAATAAAAATTACAGCAGTTCTCGTGAGCGCTAAAGTTTCTGTTTTTTTACAGCAAGTTCAACAAGACTTTCCCCAAGTCTTCCCAACGGTTCTACTTGGCACAAACACTAATTAAACACAAAAAACAAAACCAAAACAGAGGCTAAATAATTTATATATTACTAAACAGGAGCAAAAAGCAAGGAATAAAAATAAAATTGGGTTGCCTCCCAACAAGCGCAATCGTTTAACGCCCCTAGCTAGGCATAACGAGCAAGAATAGATCTAGGTATTGCCATCTTTGGTAGGCAATTCTTCAATTAGGCATCTACCATCTTTAGAAGTTTCTTTATTTTTATTAATTATCAAACTTTTAGGCACAAGATCGAAAAATTCATTTGTAATAAATGGTTCTTTAATGATAGCAAAAAGATTGGGACGAATACTTATAGATTTAAGATCAGCAGTTTCCTTACTAGATGAGTCACCCTTATTTTTGGGAACATACATGAGCTTGGCAATTTTAGTAGGAGGACTAGGAGTATTCTTTACGGAAGAAAAAGCGGTTCCCAAATTTGTAATGATACCCTCAAGTTTATCAATTCTAGTAGAATCTAAGTTCATCTTCTCATTAACTATGGGTTCCTTTTCCTTAATATTTTTCAAAGTCATTCCTACCTTAGATCCATATTGCGTGATTTGATTGTGGATCTTTTTATCTAGATTTTCAATTGATTCAATAGTAGCAACTTTATTTTCAATAATTTCAAGTCTTTTCATAACATGC
The DNA here is from genome assembly GCF_056163025.1 of Triticum urartu. Lineage (NCBI taxonomy): Eukaryota > Viridiplantae > Streptophyta > Magnoliopsida > Poales > Poaceae > Triticum > Triticum urartu. The sequence continues at coordinate 363,830,041 of NC_141874.1, read as the reverse complement.
TCCAAAGTTAACATGGTTCCATTAACCAAAAGAGGTGGTGAGCCAAATAAATCTAATATAGCATTATAAGAATCAAAAGTATGGCTACCCAAGAAGTTCCCTCCGGTAATGGTATCGAGGATATATCTATTCCAAGGATTAATACCTACATAAAAATTGCGGAGAAGAACTAAGGTAGATTGTTTCCTGGTAGATCTATTTTGAGCATTGCAAATCCTATACCAAGCATCTTTTAGATTTTCTCCCTCCCTTTGTTTAAAATTTAGAACATCACTCTCGGGAGACAACAGAGAAGATATGAGACTAGCCATGACGACAAGCAATCAAACTAGCACACGAGCAAACAAAAAGGCAAATAGAGAGGGAGGATAGAGAGAGAGGGCGAATAAAACGGCAAGGGTGAATTGGGGGAAGAGGAAAACGAGAGGCAAATGGCAAATAATGTAATGCGAGAGATAGGGATTGTGATGGGTACTTGGTATATTGACTTTTTGCGTAGACTCCCCGGCAACGGCGCCAGAAATCCTTCTTGCTACGTCTTGAGCTTGCGTTGGTTTTCCCCGAAGAGGAAGGGATGATGCAGCAGAGTAGCATAAGTATTTCCCTCAGTTTTTGAGAACCAAGGTATCAATCCTGTAGGAGCCCACGCTCAAGTCCCTCGTACCTGCACAAAGCGATAGCTACTCGCAACCAACGCGATTAGGGGTTGTCAAGCCCTTCACAGTCACTTACGAGAGTGAGATCTGATAGATAGAACATTTTTTGGTATTTTTGATATAAAGATGCAAAGTAAAAAAGTAAAAGCAAAGTAAATAGCAAAACAATATAAAAGTGATGGAGATTGATATGATGAGAATAGACCCGGGGGCCATAGGTTTCACTAGTGGCTTCTCTCAAGAGCATAAGTATTCTATGGTGGGTGAATAAATTACTGTTGAGCAATTGATAGAATTGAGCATAATTATGAGAATATCTAGGCATGATCATGTATATAGGCATCACGTTCGGGACAAGTAGATCGAAACGATTTTGCATCTACTACTATTACTCCACTCATCGACCGCTATCCAGCATGCATCTAGAGTATTAAGTTAAAAACAGAGTAACACCTTAAGCAAGATGACATGATGTAGAGAGATAAATTCATGCAATATGAAATAAACCCCATCTTGTTATCCTCGGTGGCAACGATACAATACGTGCCTTTCTGCCCCTTCTGTCACTGGGTAAGGACACCGCAAGATCGAACCTAAAGCTAAGCACTTCTCCCATGGCAAGAACTACCAATCTAGTTGGCCAAACCAAACGGATAATTCGAAGAGACTTGCAAAGATAACCAATCATGCATAGAAGAATTCAGAGAAGATTCAAATATTATTCATAGATAGGCTTGATCATAAACCCACATTCATCGGTCTCAACAAACACACCGCAAAAAGAAGATTACATCGAATAGATCTCCACAAGAGAGGGGGAGAACTTTGTATTGAGATCCAAAGAGAGAGAAGAAGCCATCTAGCTACTAACTATGGACCCAAAGGTCTGAGGTAAACTACTCACACTTCATCGGAGGGGCTAGGATGATGTAGAAGCCCTCCGTGATGACGACCCTCTTCCGGCGGAGCTCCGGAACAGGCCCCAAGATGGGATCTCGTGGATACAGAAAGTTGCGGCGGTGGAATTAGGTTTTTGGCTCCTGTTCTGATTGTTTGGGGGTACGTGTGTATATATAGGAGGAAGGAGTACGTCGGTGGAGCACTGAGGGGCCCACGAGGCAGGGGGCGCGCCCTAGGGGGGGGGCGCCCCCACCCTTGTGACCACCTCTTTGATCCCTTGCAGTAGGGTCCAAGTCTCCTGGATCACGTTCGGTGAGAAAATCACGTTTCCGAAGATTTTATTCCGTTTGGACTCCATTTGATATTTTGTTTATCCGAAACACTGAAACAGGCAAAAAACAACACTTCTGGGTTGGGCCTCCGGTTAATAGGTTAGTCCCAAAAATAATATAAAAGTGGAAAATAAAGCCCAATATAGTCCAAAATAGTAGATAATATAGCATGGAGCAATCAAAAATTATAGATACGTTGGAGACGTATCAGGACTTATCAAGTCGTACGGTCGCCGAGGCGTCGTGGGGAAGCGCAGTCGCCCACGTCCAATCAATTGCCACGCGGCGCCCAAGGCCGCAGGCTGTTAGGGCCTGCGGTGCTTCGTGCTTGCCCCTTCGCTTTCCTGCTAGGCCAAGCCCAGGCACGCCTTGGGCCCCGGGGCTACTGTCGGCATTCTGGGAACGGGGGTCCCCAGACTTGCCTGCCTGTGGCCTGCTGCGTGGCTCAAGTGGGGGCCCAGCGCGGCCCATCTTCATCAGCTGCAGCTACAGACCCTCGCGAGGGGCCAAGCCTCGCGGGGCGGACGACAGGAAGCTTCCTCAGAGGTAGCCTCATCAGGCAGGCTCGCGAGGAGGCGGAGAGATCAAGGCAGGGGTACCTCGCGAGGAGCCCGTGACGCAAGCCATGACGTTCGAGACCAGGCGGGCACCAGGTGGGCGTCGGCCTGCGAAGTGTCCTTGTTTCCCCTTTGGTGCAAAGGGGGCAAGCACAGGCCAAGGCATTGGGCAAAGGTTACCATTCCGGTGCAATGAGACCAAGACCAGCAGAGCGGCAGGACGGAGGTCACCGTGGAGCCCAAGACAGCGTCATCACCAGAGCTTTTGGTAGCCGAAGACCACCTTTGGTCAGGATAACTTGTACTAGATGTTCCCCTTCAAAATGGCCAATTGTTGGCGCCCTTCCCGCTCATTATTTGGGGAGAGGCCTAGGGCCTCTATAAGTAGAACTAGCCACACAGAGTAGAGGGACATCTAGAAATCTGGTAGAGCCCTAGCATAGAGAGAGTGAGAGGCGACTGAACTCACCCTAGCAGTTCATCGCACCAGCTCAAGAACACCTCTCGCGAGGCTGTTCTTCCCTTGTACTGTTCATCAGCAGCCCCTGAGGCAATCCACCACACCACACACTGGAGTAGGGTATTACACCACAACGGTGGCCCGAACCAGTATAAACCTCGTGTCCCTTGTGTTGTTCGTTGTTTCCAGCTAAGATCACGCGAGGAGATTGGACGTAGATCGGTAGGGGAGAGATCTCCGCGCGCACCCCAGTGTTCGAACCTCAAGGGTCTGCCGGAACCTGAAATTCGACAGACCTTGAGCTTCATTCCCCAAGACAAGCTCTCCCGCAGAGCGTTCCTGCTCGCCGTCATGGCGTGTGTGGTGCTAGGTAGGAGGATCCGCTCTGGTGTGGAGTTTAGCTTGGTGTTGCCGCTTTAAGTAGTGCATTTCGGTGAGGCCAAGCGTCCGGGTGCGTCAATGAGTCGCCGGAGTTGGTTCCTTGGGCGGCAAGCCTACTTAATGATGGCATATGGACGGATGGCATGAATGCGGGCAGTTGGCACCGGCTGGGAATGCACGCGCACGAGGGACGAAGTTTTTTTTGTGGGCCAGGTTAGTCAGCTGCGGGCGTGGCAACGTTGGAGATGCCCTTTGCTCACATGCGACCCCACACGTTATTGAAAAAGCAAGACGCCCCGTGTTCCCTTGGGTCAGCAGCATGCCATACCAACCGTCTCGGGGTGCGACTTGAATGCGACACGGGTGCCGTCAGTGTATCGCCTTTTCATTTCGAACTTGTAAACCAAACACTTGTACTACTAGAGCGTAACACCGAAAGCATATATGAAGTAGGAACCTCACCTCTAGCCAGCCTAGTATAGCCCCGTGCATTCTCGACGAGCCGGGTGTTGATCTTCTTTTCATACCACAGCGGTAGTGCCACCTTCGGCACCTTAAAGCCGAGCGTGTCTAGCGACGATGAGTGTGTCGCTCACTTTGGTCGCCGTGTCCAGAGGTGGTGCGATAGCTGCGCCACGTTGCTGGCCCCCACGACGCATATGAACGGTTGGCGGTGGCGAGGAGGTTGTGGGCCAGCTCCTCCATTGGACTAGCCTTCGCCATGTCATCCTGATAGGTGGGCCCCACCTGTCGGTTTCCCTATTTTCCTGACCAAATTGGAGCGTTAGTGCTCCACATTAAGCATCATAGAACTAGTGGTATTTGTGCCCTAGTTCAAATGTGGTACAGTACGAAGTTGTTACCCTAGCCCCAAGTGTGGTAGTTTTAGGTAAATAACTTTGTTTATTTGCTAATTAGTGTCATTGCATGAAATAAATTGACCACTGCATGCCGTGTTAGGTAGTCTAAAGTCATTAAAAACATACACCCCTCACACCTCTTATTGGTTGATCCCTTTGTTCATGTCAAAACACAAGAAACGAAGTGGGAGTTAATGCACCACACCTAAGTGTTTTGGGATAAATTTCGATATCGTAAGATAACTTATGCATCGGTGTGGAGGGAGTACTATGTAAGTATCTTGCAAAAATAGTAGTTACTTAGGTCAGTTTTTTGAGCTGTACAAGTATAATCATGTGGCTTCGCTTCTTTCTCATTACTCTCCAACCCTCTTCTCCAGCGATCATGCCGCCCTCCGGTCGACTCCATCCTCCCGCATGCCTCATCTGAACAATCTTCCTAGTGTCATTTGCATGTGGGCCTAGACCATGCCTATATTTCCAATGTTGTAATTTGTCCGACATGCATACAAACAAATAGTTCATTTAAAGTATCACCTTGCCTCGACTACGTGTCGCTTCCCATCTTAGTTTTGACATCCCATTTGGTTCATGACCCAACACATCTTGACAAGATCGATAGATGTTGATAGATCGAGTGTGTGTCGTGCAAGGAGATGAAGGGTTAGTGTGTTTCTATGATAGAAATGATTGTGTGGGGTGGAGAGAAGGGGGAGTGTTTTTGTGTGCGCGCGTCGGTCGTGTACTATCTAGCTATGGATCGATTAAAAGAGGACTAGGGTGGGTCCAGAGGACCGATCTAGAGAGGGGCAGAGAGAAATATGAATGTATGCTTAAAAAGATAGATTAAAGGCTTGGTTACAATTAATGCACGGTAGAGTGACCTAGGTGTGTGTCGATGAGCGACCTGACGAGCGAGATACAATCCGGATACCTCGAGAGATTACTTATGTGTGAGATGCACAAAGAGGAACAGAGGTGGTATGTGTGTGTGCGGGGGAGAGAGACAGAGAGAGAGAGAAGGAGAGGGAGGGAGAGAGAGACCTCGAGATGAAACCGATAGAGATCGAGTCGGCGCATGTGTGATACAAAGAGATGGTGCGTCAAAGAAAAAACGTTTTATGCATAAGAAGGCACATGGTATTTGAATCCCTAAAAAAGCTTGAACAATTAGAATTCAACCTAAGGCAGATTCAAATTTTTGAACTGGTGATCATAGCATCAACAAATCATATATAAAGGGCAATCAATGTTCGTTTCTCTTTTGAACGTACAATATACTCCCTCCGATCCTTCTTAGTTTACATATAAGTTTTGTGTGTAGTCAAAGTATCTCTACTTTGATCAAACTTACAGAAAAAGGTATCAACATTCGACAATGCCCAATCAATATTGTTAGATTCATATGTACTCCTAGATTTGTATTCAAACAGAAATGGTTTCCAATTTGTATTCAAACACGTGAATGCGTGTTCTCGCGCATGCTCTTCCTACTAGGATTTCGCCACATTTAGCTAGTCCAATAGTAACTTTTTTAAGCTCCCTGTCCAATAGTAGTAGGAGTAGTAGTGCTAGCTAGTGGAGTACTGACAACATCCGTACTAGAGTATGGAGTGCTCCAAGTACTAGTAGTAATACTATACTAACACTCGACCGACCTCACACTGTCAACAAAGTTCTTGGAATCCATGCTACAACTCCCCATCCAGCCATCCACGTCTCTCTTCTAAATTCAGCTGACACGGGCGGGGGAGGGGATGGGACGTCCATCTCCGAGGGGGGGAGAGGGAGGGGGAAAGTTTTCCTACCATCGTGTAACACCCCGGATGTAACTTTCCCAATTTGTACTCCAACTCTTGCCGTTTCCGGCGTTAAGTTATATTTATTTCCTCGGGTTCGGGTTTTTTGTCTCCGTGTGTTGTTGTCGTTGTCATGCATCTCATATCATGTCATCATGTGCATTGCATTTGCATACGTGTTCATCTCATGCATTTGAGCATTTTCCCCGTTGTCCGTTTTGCATTCCGGCGCTTCGTTCTCCTCCGGTGGCCATTTCTAGCTTTCTTTCGTGTGTGGGGATTAAACATTTCCGGATTGGACCGAGACTTGCCAAGCGGCCTTGGTTTACTACCGGTAGACCGCCTGTCAAGTTTCGTATCATTTGGACTTCGTTTGATACTCCAACGGTTAACCGAGGTACCGAAAATGCCTCGTGTGTGTTGCAGCCCAACACCCCTCCAATTTGGCCCAAAACCCACCTAACTCTGCTCCATCGTCTAGAGCGTTCGATCACGATCACGTGGCCAAAAACCGCACCTCATTTGGACTCTCCTAGCTCCCTCTATGCCTATTTAAAGCCCCCCCGATTTTCGGATCTCCTCCTACCTCTGAAACCCTAAAAATCATCTCCGCGCGGCCGGACACGTCCGTCGCTGCCGGACAAAGCCGCCGCCGCACCCGCGCCCAGTCAGATCGTGCCAAGTGGCCCCGCCCGGCATCCGCCGCCACCAACCCGCGAGGCCCGGGGCGGGCCCACCCGGCCCGCATCGCCCGCCGCCCGCGTCCGTGCATGGGAGCCGGGCCCGCGCCGGCCGGCCTCTTCGCCGCTCCGCCGCCCGCCGGCACCGGCCTCCTCGCCGCTTCGCTCCGCCGCCTCGTCGCTGGCGAGATCGCCCGAGCCCGCCGCACCACCGCGCCGCCTCGCCGGAGCTGCGCGCCGGCCGCCGCCGCCCCGCCCCTCGACGGCCGCACCACCACCTCGCCTCCCCGCCTCTCCTTCGGCTCCGGCGAGCTCCATCCCCGCCGTGAACAGTGCTCCCTCTGGTGAACCTCGATCGGCGTGCAAATCTGGATCTGGGATATTTTCGTCTCGGTTGACTTTTCCCTCAGAAACCCTAGCCCATGTTGCATACTTTGACCTGCCATAACTTTGCATCCGTAGCTCCAATTCATGCATATAGCATATCAAAATGTTCATCTCAGAGAGTACATCATTTCATTCCATTGCATCATTATCATTTGAGTTCATATTGATGCCCGAAATGCTGTTAGAAGAGGGATACTTTAGTTAATTGTCAGATCTGCTACTCCGTTTAGCACTTTTGTTATTTTTGCCATGATTATTGTGTGCATGATATGCCCGTGTGCTCTACATATGTTTTGTTAAGAGTTTTGTCGTCTTTCCAGAGGTGCAACCCATGTATTTTTAGGATGTGTGTGGTGACTTGTGCAAGCTTGCAAAGGGGTGCACTTGCTAATTCTGTTTTCCGGGACTTAGTGATTTCACCAAGTCCTGGAGCTGTTCATCTCATGATGCCATATGTTCTTGTTGTTTCCTAGTGATCCGTGCCTCTTTTGAGGATGATCAGTAAGGGAGTTTTGTTAATATTGTAGTGCTCTATCCGTCCATGTCTTATTTTGCAATTATGGAGCAACCTAGCTTGAGTCAATCGAGCTCTACTTTTACTACTTTGTGAATCTAGGCAGATTGTCAACTTGTTTGCAATTTTGCCGGTGATGTTGTAGTTGATCCGTGCATGCTATGCTATTGTTCTTGCCATGTCTAGCTTGCATTTTGTGCCTTCTTGATGGATGTATGATTGTCTTGCCATGACTTGCACCGTAGTGAGTGCATCGAGCTCGTAAACATGCCTACTTGAGTTATATTTCAGCATGTGTCAGTTTTTCACTAAGTCTGAAAACTGATTATGTTTTTGCTACGTTCACATGCTTGCAATTGTATTTTATGATCCCTTTTGGCTCAAGGTCACTAAGGGACTTCTGATAAGCTCTTTGAGTAGCTCCATGCCGTGCTTTACTTTGCCATGTTCAGATCCTGTAGCATGTAGTTTTGTTGCTCCGAAGAGGGCTACCTGATCTGAAATTCCAGACAAGTGTTAATTTCACTAAGTCTGAGATCTGTTTGCCATTTGCATTTTTGTCATGTTTGTTTGAACCTGTTAATGGATGAATTGGTCGTAGCTCAGTGCTAGACTTTGTTAAGAATCTTGTAAGCATCCCTGCCATGTATTTTGTTGTCATGTTTGGGTGCTGTAGCATGTTCATCTCATTGCATTTAGATGCCTACTTGCTGTAAATCGCAGACCGGTGTCATTTTTGAATCGCTTGCCATTTCCAAACCGTAACTCCGATTCCGGCGTTCTTTATATCGTTTTCAAGCGATTTCATCTCATATTTCCAGTGGCACACTTGGTTTTCCAAGTTGAGGCCAGGTTCATGCATTTCCTGTCATATCTTGCATTTTGCATCCCGCATCGCATCCCGCATAGCATATCATCCTTGCACCGTGTTGTTTGAGTGTGCACGTGGTTGATTGTATCCTTGTTGCTTGTTTGTCTTGTTTGGGTAGAGCCGGGCGACGAGTTCGCTAACGAGGAGCCCGTTGAGTTTGCTTTTGAGGATCCAGTCAACTCTGACAACCGTGCAGGCAAGATGATCATACCCTCGAAATCACTACTATCTTGCTATGCTAGTTTGCTCGCTCTTTTGCTATGCCATTGCTACGATGCCTACCATTTGCTTGCAAGCCTCCCAAATTGCCATGTCAAACCTCTAACCCACCATTGTCCTAGCAAACCGTTGATTGGCTATGTTACCGCTTTGCTCAGCCCCTCTTATAGCGTTGCTAGTTGCAGGTGAAGATTGGAGGCCGTTCCTTGTTGGAACATTTATTTACTTGTTGGGATATCATTATATTACTTTGTTATCTTAATGCATCTATATACTTGGTAAAGGGTGGAAGGCTCGGCCTCTCGCCTAGTGTTTTGTTCCACTCTTGCCGCCCTAGTTTCCATCATATCGGTGTTATGTTCCCGGATTTTGCGTTCCTTACGCGGTTGGGTTATAATGGGAACCCCTTGACAGTCCGCCTTGAATAAAACTTCTCCAGCAATGCCAAACCTTGGTTTTACCATTTGCCACCTAGCCTTTCCCTTGGGTTTCACGGACTCAAGGGTCATCTTATTTTAACCCCCCCGGGCCAGTGCTCCTCTGAGTGTTGGTCCAACCTAGAGCACCGTGCGGGGCCGTCCCTTGGCAACTTGGGTTACGTTGGCTCCCGTACGCTTAGCTTATCCGGTGTGCCCTAAGAACGAAATATGTGCAGCTCCTATCGGGATTTGTCGGCACAGCGGGCGGTGTTGCTGGACTTGTTTTACCATTGTCGGAGTTGTCTTGAATTACCGAGATACCGAGTCTGATCGGAACGTCTTGGGAGGATGTAACACCCCGGATGTAACTTTCCCAATTTGTACTCCAACTCTTGCCGTTTCCGGCGTTAAGTTATATTTATTTCCTCGGGTTTGGGTTTTTTGTCTCCGTGTGTTGTTGTCGTTGTCATGCATCTCATATCATGTCATCATGTGCATTGCATTTGCATATGTGTTCATCTCATGCATTCGATCATTTTCCCCGTTGTCCGTTTTGCATTCCGGCGCTTCGTTCTCCTCCGTGGCCATTTCTAGCTTTCTTTCGTGTGTGGGGATTAAAAATTTCCGGATTGGACCGAGACTTGCCAAGCGGCCTTGGTTTACTACCGGTAGACCGCCTGTCAAGTTTCGTATCATTTGGACTTCGTTTGATACTCCAACGGTTAACCGAGGGACCGAAAAGGCCTCGTGTGTGTTGCAGCCCAACACCCCTCCAATTTGGCCCAAAACCCACCTAACTCTGCTCCATCGTCTAGAGCGTTCGATCATGATCGCGTGGCCGGAAACCGCACCTCATTTGGACTCTCCTAGCTCCCTCTATGCCTATTTAAAGCCCCCCCCCCCCCGATTTTCGGATCTCCTCCTACCTCCGAAACCCTAAAAATCATCTCCGCGCGGCCGGACACGTCCGTCGCCGCCGGACAAAGCCGCCTCCGCCCCCGCGCCCAGTCAGATCGCGCCAAGTGGCCCCGCCCGTCATCCGCCGCCGCCAGCCCGCGAGGCCTGGGGCGGGCCCCCCCCGGCCCGCATCGCCCGCCGCCCGCGTCTGCGCGTGGGAGCCGCGCCCGCGCCGGCTCGCCTCTTCGCCGCTTCACCGCCCGCCGGCACCGGCCTCCTCGCCGCTTCGCTCCGCCGCCTCGTCGCCGGCGCGCTCGCCCGAGCGCGCCGCACTACCGCGCCGCCTCGCCGGAGCTGCGCGCCGGCCGCCGCCGCCCCGCCCCTCGACGGCCGCACCACCACCTCGCCTCCCCGCCTCTCCTTCGGCTCCGGCGAGCTCCATCCCCGCCGTGAACAGTGCTCCCTCCGGTGAACCTCAATCGGTGTGCAAATCTGGATCTGGGATATTTTCGTCTCGGTTAACTTTTCCCTTAGAAACCCTAGCCCATGTTGCATACTTTGACCTGCCGTAACTTTGCATCCGTAGCTCCGATTCATGCATATAGCATATCAAAATGTTCATCTGAGAGAGTACATCATTTCATTCCATTGCGTAATTTTCATTTGAGTTCATCTTGATGCCCGAAATGCTGTTAGAAGAGGGATACTTTAGTTAATTGTCAGATCTGCTACTCCGTTTAGCACTTCTGTCATTTTTGCCATGATTATTGTGTGCATGATATGCCCGTGTGCTCTACATACGTTTTGTTAAGGGTTTTGTCATATTTCCAGAGGTGCAACCCATGTATTTTTAGGATGTGTGTGGTGACTTGTGCAAGCTTGCAAAGTGGTGCACTTGCTAATTCTGTTTTCCGGGACTTAGTGATTTCACCAAGTCCTGGAGCTGTTCATCTCATGATGCCATATGTTCTTGTTGTTTCCTAGTGATCCGTGCCTCTTTTGAGGATGATCAGTAAGGGAGTTTTGTTAATATTGTAGTGCTCTATCCGTCCATGTCTTATTTTGCAATTATGGAGCAACCTAGCTTGAGTCAATCGAGCTCTACTTTTACTACTTTGTGAATCTAGGCAGATTGTCAACTTGTTTGCAATTTTGCCGGTGATGTTGTAGTTGATCCGTGCATGCTATGCTATTGTTCTTGCCATGTCTAGCTTGCATTTTGTGCCTTCTTGATGGATGTATGATTGTCTTGCCATGACTTGCACCGTAGTGAGTGCATCGAGCTCGTAAACATGCCTACTTGAGTTATATTTCAGCATGTGTCAGTTTTTCACTAAGTCTGAAAACTGATTATGTTTTTGCTACGTTCACATGCTTGCAATTGTATTTTATGATCCCTTTTGGCTCAAGGTCACTAAGGGACTTCTGATAAGCTCTTTGAGTAGCTCCATGCCGTGCTTTACTTTGCCATGTTCAGATCCTGTAGCATGTAGTTTTGTTGCTCCGAAGAGGGCTACCTGATCTGAAATTCCAGACAAGTGTTAATTTCACTAAGTCTGAGATCTGTTTGCCATTTGCATTTTTGTCATGTTTGTTTGAACCTGTTAATGGATGAATTGGTCGTAGCTCAGTGCTAGACTTTGTTAAGAATCTTGTAAGCATCCCTGCCATGTATTTTGTTGTCATGTTTGGGTGCTGTAGCATGTTCATCTCATTGCATTTAGATGCCTACTTGCTGTAAATCGCAGACCGGTGTCATTTTTGAATCGCTTGCCATTTCCAAACCGTAACTCCGATTCCGGCGTTCTTTATATCGTTTTCAAGCGATTTCATCTCATATTTCCAGTGGCACACTTGGTTTTCCAAGTTGAGGCCAGGTTCATGCATTTCCTGTCATATCTTGCATTTTGCATCCCGCATCGCATCCCGCATAGCATATCATCCTTGCACCGTGTTGTTTGAGTGTGCACGTGGTTGATTGTATCCTTGTTGCTTGTTTGTCTTGTTTGGGTAGAGCCGGGCGACGAGTTCGCTAACGAGGAGCCCGTTGAGTTTGCTTTTGAGGATCCAGTCAACTCTGACAACCGTGCAGGCAAGATGATCATACCCTCGAAATCACTACTATCTTGCTATGCTAGTTTGCTCGCTCTTTTGCTATGCCATTGCTACGATGCCTACCATTTGCTTGCAAGCCTCCCAAATTGCCATGTCAAACCTCTAACCCACCATTGTCCTAGCAAACCGTTGATTGGCTATGTTACCGCTTTGCTCAGCCCCTCTTATAGCGTTGCTAGTTGCAGGTGAAGATTGGAGGCCGTTCCTTGTTGGAACATTTATTTACTTGTTGGGATATCATTATATTACTTTGTTATCTTAATGCATCTATATACTTGGTAAAGGGTGGAAGGCTCGGCCTCTCGCCTAGTGTTTTGTTCCACTCTTGCCGCCCTAGTTTCCATCATATCGGTGTTATGTTCCCGGATTTTGCGTTCCTTACGCGGTTGGGTTATAATGGGAACCCCTTGACAGTCCGCCTTGAATAAAACTTCTCCAGCAATGCCAAACCTTGGTTTTACCATTTGCCACCTAGCCTTTCCCTTGGGTTTCACGGACTCAAGGGTCATCTTATTTTAACCCCCCCGGGCCAGTGCTCCTCTGAGTGTTGGTCCAACCTAGAGCACCGTGCGGGGCCGTCCCTTGGCAACTTGGGTTACGTTGGCTCCCGTACGCTTAGCTTATCCGGTGTGCCCTAAGAACGAAATATGTGCAGCTCCTATCGGGATTTGTCGGCACAGCGGGCGGTGTTGCTGGACTTGTTTTACCATTGTCGGAGTTGTCTTGAATTACCGAGATACCGAGTCTGATCGGAACGTCTTGGGAGGATGTAACACCCCGGATGTAACTTTCCCAATTTGTACTCCAACTCTTGCCGTTTCCGGCGTTAAGTTATATTTATTTCCTCGGGTTTGGGTTTTTTGTCTCCGTGTGTTGTTGTCGTTGTCATGCATCTCATATCATGTCATCATGTGCATTGCATTTGCATATGTGTTCATCTCATGCATTCGATCATTTTCCCCGTTGTCCGTTTTGCATTCCGGCGCTTCGTTCTCCTCCGTGGCCATTTCTAGCTTTCTTTCGTGTGTGGGGATTAAAAATTTCCGGATTGGACCGAGACTTGCCAAGCGGCCTTGGTTTACTACCGGTAGACCGCCTGTCAAGTTTCGTATCATTTGGACTTCGTTTGATACTCCAACGGTTAACCGAGGGACCGAAAAGGCCTCGTGTGTGTTGCAGCCCAACACCCCTCCAATTTGGCCCAAAACCCACCTAACTCTGCTCCATCGTCTAGAGCGTTCGATCATGATCGCGTGGCCGGAAACCGCACCTCATTTGGACTCTCCTAGCTCCCTCTATGCCTATTTAAAGCCCCCCCCCCCCGATTTTCGGATCTCCTCCTACCTCCGAAACCCTAAAAATCATCTCCGCGCGGCCGGACACGTCCGTCGCCGCCGGACAAAGCCGCCTCCGCCCCCGCGCCCAGTCAGATCGCGCCAAGTGGCCCCGCCCGTCATCCGCCGCCGCCAGCCCGCGAGGCCTGGGGCGGGCCCCCCCCGGCCCGCATCGCCCGCCGCCCGCGTCTGCGCGTGGGAGCCGCGCCCGCGCCGGCTCGCCTCTTCGCCGCTTCACCGCCCGCCGGCACCGGCCTCCTCGCCGCTTCGCTCCGCCGCCTCGTCGCCGGCGCGCTCGCCCGAGCGCGCCGCACTACCGCGCCGCCTCGCCGGAGCTGCGCGCCGGCCGCCGCCGCCCCGCCCCTCGACGGCCGCACCACCACCTCGCCTCCCCGCCTCTCCTTCGGCTCCGGCGAGCTCCATCCCCGCCGTGAACAGTGCTCCCTCCGGTGAACCTCAATCGGTGTGCAAATCTGGATCTGGGATATTTTCGTCTCGGTTAACTTTTCCCTTAGAAACCCTAGCCCATGTTGCATACTTTGACCTGCCGTAACTTTGCATCCGTAGCTCCGATTCATGCATATAGCATATCAAAATGTTCATCTGAGAGAGTACATCATTTCATTCCATTGCGTAATTTTCATTTGAGTTCATCTTGATGCCCGAAATGCTGTTAGAAGAGGGATACTTTAGTTAATTGTCAGATCTGCTACTCCGTTTAGCACTTCTGTCATTTTTGCCATGATTATTGTGTGCATGATATGCCCGTGTGCTCTACATACGTTTTGTTAAGGGTTTTGTCATATTTCCAGAGGTGCAACCCATGTATTTTTAGGATGTGTGTGGTGACTTGTGCAAGCTTGCAAAGTGGTGCACTTGCTAATTCTGTTTTCCGGGACTTAGTGATTTCACCAAGTCCTGGAGCTGTTCATCTCATGATGCCATATGTTCTTGTTGTTTCCTAGTGATCCGTGCCTCTTTTGAGGATGATCAGTAAGGGAGTTTTGTTAATATTGTAGTGCTCTATCCGTCCATGTCTTATTTTGCAATTATGGAGCAACCTAGCTTGAGTCAATCGAGCTCTACTTTTACTACTTTGTGAATCTAGGCAGATTGTCAACTTGTTTGCAATTTTGCCGGTGATGTTGTAGTTGATCCGTGCATGCTATGCTATTGTTCTTGCCATGTCTAGCTTGCATTTTGTGCCTTCTTGATGGATGTATGATTGTCTTGCCATGACTTGCACCGTAGTGAGTGCATCGAGCTCGTAAACATGCCTACTTGAGTTATATTTCAGCATGTGTCAGTTTTTCACTAAGTCTGAAAACTGATTATGTTTTTGCTACGTTCACATGCTTGCAATTGTATTTTATGATCCCTTTTGGCTCAAGGTCACTAAGGGACTTCTGATAAGCTCTTTGAGTAGCTCCATGCCGTGCTTTACTTTGCCATGTTCAGATCCTGTAGCATGTAGTTTTGTTGCTCCGAAGAGGGCTACCTGATCTGAAATTCCAGACAAGTGTTAATTTCACTAAGTCTGAGATCTGTTTGCCATTTGCATTTTTGTCATGTTTGTTTGAACCTGTTAATGGATGAATTGGTCGTAGCTCAGTGCTAGACTTTGTTAAGAATCTTGTAAGCATCCCTGCCATGTATTTTGTTGTCATGTTTGGGTGCTGTAGCATGTTCATCTCATTGCATTTAGATGCCTACTTGCTGTAAATCGCAGACCGGTGTCATTTTTGAATCGCTTGCCATTTCCAAACCGTAACTCCGATTCCGGCGTTCTTTATATCGTTTTCAAGCGATTTCATCTCATATTTCCAGTGGCACACTTGGTTTTCCAAGTTGAGGCCAGGTTCATGCATTTCCTGTCATATCTTGCATTTTGCATCCCGCATCGCATCCCGCATAGCATATCATCCTTGCACCGTGTTGTTTGAGTGTGCACGTGGTTGATTGTATCCTTGTTGCTTGTTTGTCTTGTTTGGGTAGAGCCGGGCGACGAGTTCGCTAACGAGGAGCCCGTTGAGTTTGCTTTTGAGGATCCAGTCAACTCTGACAACCGTGCAGGCAAGATGATCATACCCTCGAAATCACTACTATCTTGCTATGCTAGTTTGCTCGCTCTTTTGCTATGCCATTGCTACGATGCCTACCATTTGCTTGCAAGCCTCCCAAATTGCCATGTCAAACCTCTAACCCACCATTGTCCTAGCAAACCGTTGATTGGCTATGTTACCGCTTTGCTCAGCCCCTCTTATAGCGTTGCTAGTTGCAGGTGAAGATTGGAGGCCGTTCCTTGTTGGAACATTTATTTACTTGTTGGGATATCATTATATTACTTTGTTATCTTAATGCATCTATATACTTGGTAAAGGGTGGAAGGCTCGGCCTCTCGCCTAGTGTTTTGTTCCACTCTTGCCGCCCTAGTTTCCATCATATCGGTGTTATGTTCCCGGATTTTGCGTTCCTTACGCGGTTGGGTTATAATGGGAACCCCTTGACAGTCCGCCTTGAATAAAACTTCTCCAGCAATGCCAAACCTTGGTTTTACCATTTGCCACCTAGCCTTTCCCTTGGGTTTCACGGACTCAAGGGTCATCTTATTTTAACCCCCCCGGGCCAGTGCTCCTCTGAGTGTTGGTCCAACCTAGAGCACCGTGCGGGGCCGTCCCTTGGCAACTTGGGTTACGTTGGCTCCCGTACGCTTAGCTTATCCGGTGTGCCCTAAGAACGAAATATGTGCAGCTCCTATCGGGATTTGTCGGCACAGCGGGCGGTGTTGCTGGACTTGTTTTACCATTGTCGGAGTTGTCTTGAATTACCGAGATACCGAGTCTGATCGGAACGTCTTGGGAGGATGTAACACCCCGGATGTAACTTTCCCAATTTGTACTCCAACTCTTGCCGTTTCCGGCGTTAAGTTATATTTATTTCCTCGGGTTTGGGTTTTTTGTCTCCGTGTGTTGTTGTCGTTGTCATGCATCTCATATCATGTCATCATGTGCATTGCATTTGCATATGTGTTCATCTCATGCATTCGATCATTTTCCCCGTTGTCCGTTTTGCATTCCGGCGCTTCGTTCTCCTCCGTGGCCATTTCTAGCTTTCTTTCGTGTGTGGGGATTAAAAATTTCCGGATTGGACCGAGACTTGCCAAGCGGCCTTGGTTTACTACCGGTAGACCGCCTGTCAAGTTTCGTATCATTTGGACTTCGTTTGATACTCCAACGGTTAACCGAGGGACCGAAAAGGCCTCGTGTGTGTTGCAGCCCAACACCCCTCCAATTTGGCCCAAAACCCACCTAACTCTGCTCCATCGTCTAGAGCGTTCGATCATGATCGCGTGGCCGGAAACCGCACCTCATTTGGACTCTCCTAGCTCCCTCTATGCCTATTTAAAGCCCCCCCCCCCGATTTTCGGATCTCCTCCTACCTCCGAAACCCTAAAAATCATCTCCGCGCGGCCGGACACGTCCGTCGCCGCCGGACAAAGCCGCCTCCGCCCCCGCGCCCAGTCAGATCGCGCCAAGTGGCCCCGCCCGTCATCCGCCGCCGCCAGCCCGCGAGGCCTGGGGCGGGCCCCCCCCGGCCCGCATCGCCCGCCGCCCGCGTCTGCGCGTGGGAGCCGCGCCCGCGCCGGCTCGCCTCTTCGCCGCTTCACCGCCCGCCGGCACCGGCCTCCTCGCCGCTTCGCTCCGCCGCCTCGTCGCCGGCGCGCTCGCCCGAGCGCGCCGCACTACCGCGCCGCCTCGCCGGAGCTGCGCGCCGGCCGCCGCCGCCCCGCCCCTCGACGGCCGCACCACCACCTCGCCTCCCCGCCTCTCCTTCGGCTCCGGCGAGCTCCATCCCCGCCGTGAACAGTGCTCCCTCCGGTGAACCTCAATCGGTGTGCAAATCTGGATCTGGGATATTTTCGTCTCGGTTAACTTTTCCCTTAGAAACCCTAGCCCATGTTGCATACTTTGACCTGCCGTAACTTTGCATCCGTAGCTCCGATTCATGCATATAGCATATCAAAATGTTCATCTGAGAGAGTACATCATTTCATTCCATTGCGTAATTTTCATTTGAGTTCATCTTGATGCCCGAAATGCTGTTAGAAGAGGGATACTTTAGTTAATTGTCAGATCTGCTACTCCGTTTAGCACTTCTGTCATTTTTGCCATGATTATTGTGTGCATGATATGCCCGTGTGCTCTACATACGTTTTGTTAAGGGTTTTGTCATATTTCCAGAGGTGCAACCCATGTATTTTTAGGATGTGTGTGGTGACTTGTGCAAGCTTGCAAAGTGGTGCACTTGCTAATTCTGTTTTCCGGGACTTAGTGATTTCACCAAGTCCTGGAGCTGTTCATCTCATGATGCCATATGTTCTTGTTGTTTCCTAGTGATCCGTGCCTCTTTTGAGGATGATCAGTAAGGGAGTTTTGTTAATATTGTAGTGCTCTATCCGTCCATGTCTTATTTTGCAATTATGGAGCAACCTAGCTTGAGTCAATCGAGCTCTACTTTTACTACTTTGTGAATCTAGGCAGATTGTCAACTTGTTTGCAATTTTGCCGGTGATGTTGTAGTTGATCCATGCATGCTATGCTATTGTTCTTGCCATGTCTAGCTTGCATTTTGTGCCTTCTTGATGGATGTATGATTGTCTTGCCATGACTTGCACCGTAGTGAGTGCATCGAGCTCGTAAACATGCCTACTTGAGTTATATTTCAGCATGTGTCAGTTTTTCACTAAGTCTGAAAACTGATTATGTTTTTGCTACGTTCACATGCTTGCAATTGTATTTTATGATCCCTTTTGGCTCAAGGTCACTAAGGGACTTCTGATAAGCTCTTTGAGTAGCTCCATGCCGTGCTTTACTTTGCCATGTTCAGATCCTGTAGCATGTAGTTTTGTTGCTCCGAAGAGGGCTACCTGATCTGAAATTCCAGACAAGTGTTAATTTCACTAAGTCTGAGATCTGTTTGCCATTTGCATTTTTGTCATGTTTGTTTGAACCTGTTAATGGATGAATTGGTCGTAGCTCAGTGCTAGACTTTGTTAAGAATCTTGTAAGCATCCCTGCCATGTATTTTGTTGTCATGTTTGGGTGCTGTAGCATGTTCATCTCATTGCATTTAGATGCCTACTTGCTGTAAATCGCAGACCGGTGTCATTTTTGAATCGCTTGCCATTTCCAAACCGTAACTCCGATTCCGGCGTTCTTTATATCGTTTTCAAGCGATTTCATCTCATATTTCCAGTGGCACACTTGGTTTTCCAAGTTGAGGCCAGGTTCATGCATTTCCTGTCATATCTTGCATTTTGCATCCCGCATCGCATCCCGCATAGCATATCATCCTTGCACCGTGTTGTTTGAGTGTGCACGTGGTTGATTGTATCCTTGTTGCTTGTTTGTCTTGTTTGGGTAGAGCCGGGCGACGAGTTCGCTAACGAGGAGCCCGTTGAGTTTGCTTTTGAGGATCCAGTCAACTCTGACAACCGTGCAGGCAAGATGATCATACCCTCGAAATCACTACTATCTTGCTATGCTAGTTTGCTCGCTCTTTTGCTATGCCATTGCTACGATGCCTACCATTTGCTTGCAAGCCTCCCAAATTGCCATGTCAAACCTCTAACCCACCATTGTCCTAGCAAACCGTTGATTGGCTATGTTACCGCTTTGCTCAGCCCCTCTTATAGCGTTGCTAGTTGCAGGTGAAGATTGGAGGCCGTTCCTTGTTGGAACATTTATTTACTTGTTGGGATATCATTATATTACTTTGTTATCTTAATGCATCTATATACTTGGTAAAGGGTGGAAGGCTCGGCCTCTCGCCTAGTGTTTTGTTCCACTCTTGCCGCCCTAGTTTCCATCATATCGGTGTTATGTTCCCGGATTTTGCGTTCCTTACGCGGTTGGGTTATAATGGGAACCCCTTGACAGTCCGCCTTGAATAAAACTTCTCCAGCAATGCCAAACCTTGGTTTTACCATTTGCCACCTAGCCTTTCCCTTGGGTTTCACGGACTCAAGGGTCATCTTATTTTAACCCCCCCGGGCCAGTGCTCCTCTGAGTGTTGGTCCAACCTAGAGCACCGTGCGGGGCCGTCCCTTGGCAACTTGGGTTACGTTGGCTCCCGTACGCTTAGCTTATCCGGTGTGCCCTAAGAACGAAATATGTGCAGCTCCTATCGGGATTTGTCGGCACAGCGGGCGGTGTTGCTGGACTTGTTTTACCATTGTCGGAGTTGTCTTGAATTACCGAGATACCGAGTCTGATCGGAACGTCTTGGGAGGATGTAACACCCCGGATGTAACTTTCCCAATTTGTACTCCAACTCTTGCCGTTTCCGGCGTTAAGTTATATTTATTTCCTCGGGTTTGGGTTTTTTGTCTCCGTGTGTTGTTGTCGTTGTCATGCATCTCATATCATGTCATCATGTGCATTGCATTTGCATATGTGTTCATCTCATGCATTCGATCATTTTCCCCGTTGTCCGTTTTGCATTCCGGCGCTTCGTTCTCCTCCGTGGCCATTTCTAGCTTTCTTTCGTGTGTGGGGATTAAAAATTTCCGGATTGGACCGAGACTTGCCAAGCGGCCTTGGTTTACTACCGGTAGACCGCCTGTCAAGTTTCGTATCATTTGGACTTCGTTTGATACTCCAACGGTTAACCGAGGGACCGAAAAGGCCTCGTGTGTGTTGCAGCCCAACACCCCTCCAATTTGGCCCAAAACCCACCTAACTCTGCTCCATCGTCTAGAGCGTTCGATCATGATCGCGTGGCCGGAAACCGCACCTCATTTGGACTCTCCTAGCTCCCTCTATGCCTATTTAAAGGCCCCCCCCCGATTTTCGGATCTCCTCCTACCTCCGAAACCCTAAAAATCATCTCCGCGCGGCCGGACACGTCCGTCGCCGCCGGACAAAGCCGCCTCCGCCCCCGCGCCCAGTCAGATCGCGCCAAGTGGCCCCGCCCGTCATCCGCCGCCGCCAGCCCGCGAGGCCTGGGGCGGGCCCCCCCCGGCCCGCATCGCCTGCCGCCCGCGTCTGCGCGTGGGAGCCGCGCCCGCGCCGGCTTGCCTCTTCGCCGCTTCACCGCCCGCCGGCACCGGCCTCCTCGCCGCTTCGCTCCGCCGCCTCGTCGCCGGCGCGCTCGCCCGAGCGCGCCGCACTACCGCGCCGCCTCGCCGGAGCTGCGCGCCGGCCGCCGCCGCCCCGCCCCTCGACGGCCGCACCACCACCTCGCCTCCCCGCCTCTCCTTCGGCTCCGGCGAGCTCCATCCCCGCCGTGAACAGTGCTCCCTCCGGTGAACCTCAATCGGTGTGCAAATCTGGATCTGGGATATTTTCGTCTCGGTTAACTTTTCCCTTAGAAACCCTAGCCCATGTTGCATACTTTGACCTGCCGTAACTTTGCATCCGTAGCTCCGATTCATGCATATAGCATATCAAAATGTTCATCTGAGAGAGTACATCATTTCATTCCATTGCGTAATTTTCATTTGAGTTCATCTTGATGCCCGAAATGCTGTTAGAAGAGGGATACTTTAGTTAATTGTCAGATCTGCTACTCCGTTTAGCACTTCTGTCATTTTTGCCATGATTATTGTGTGCATGATATGCCCGTGTGCTCTACATACGTTTTGTTAAGGGTTTTGTCATATTTCCAGAGGTGCAACCCATGTATTTTTAGGATGTGTGTGGTGACTTGTGCAAGCTTGCAAAGTGGTGCACTTGCTAATTCTGTTTTCCGGGACTTAGTGATTTCACCAAGTCCTGGAGCTGTTCATCTCATGATGCCATATGTTCTTGTTGTTTCCTAGTGATCCGTGCCTCTTTTGAGGATGATCAGTAAGGGAGTTTTGTTAATATTGTAGAGCTCTATTCATCCATGTCTTTGTTTGCAATTATGGAGCACCCTAGCTTGAGTCAATCGAGCTCTACTTTTGCTACTTTGTGAATCTGGGCAGATTGTCAACTTGTTTGCAATTTTGCCGGTGATGTTGTAGTTGATCCGTGCATGCTATGCTATTGTTCTTGCCATGTCTAGCTTGAATTTTGTGCCTTCTTGATGGATGTATGATTGTCTTGCCATGACTTGCACCGTAGTGAGTGCATCGAGCTCGTAAACATGCCTACTTGAGTTATATTTCAGCATGTGTCAGTTTTTCACTAAGTCTGAAAACTGATTATGTTTTTGCTACGTTCACATGCTTGCAATTGTATTTTATGATCCCTTTTGGCTCAAGGTCACTAAGGGACTTCTGATAAGCTCTTTGAGTAGCTCCATGCCGTGCTTTACTTTGCCATGTTCAGATCCTGTAGCATGTAGTTTTGTTGCTCCGAAGAGGGCTACCTGATCTGAAATTCCAGACAAGTGTTAATTTCACTAAGTCTGAGATCTGTTTGCCATTTGCATTTTTGTCATGTTTGTTTGAACCTGTTAATGGATGAATTGGTCGTAGCTCAGTGCTAGACTTTGTTAAGAATCTTGTAAGCATCCCTGCCATGTATTTTGTTGTCATGTTTGGGTGCTGTAGCATGTTCATCTCATTGCATTTAGATGCCTACTTGCTGTAAATCGCAGACCGGTGTCATTTTTGAATCGCTTGCCATTTCCAAACCGTAACTCCGATTCCGGCGTTCTTTATATCGTTTTCAAGCGATTTCATCTCATATTTCCAGTGGCACACTTGGTTTTCCAAGTTGAGGCCAGGTTCATGCATTTCCTGTCATATCTTGCATTTTGCATCCCGCATCGCATCCCGCATAGCATATCATCCTTGCACCGTGTTGTTTGAGTGTGCACGTGGTTGATTGTATCCTTGTTGCTTGTTTGTCTTGTTTGGGTAGAGCCGGGCGACGAGTTCGCTAACGAGGAGCCCGTTGAGTTTGCTTTTGAGGATCCAGTCAACTCTGACAACCGTGCAGGCAAGATGATCATACCCTCGAAATCACTACTATCTTGCTATGCTAGTTTGCTCGCTCTTTTGCTATGCCATTGCTACGATGCCTACCATTTGCTTGCAAGCCTCCCAAATTTCCATGTCAAACCTCTAACCCACCATTGTCCTAGCAAACCGTTGATTGGCTATGTTACCGCTTTGCTCAGCCCCTCTTATAGCGTTGCTAGTTGCAGGTGAAGATTGGAGGCCGTTCCTTGTTGGAACATTTATTTACTTGTTGGGATATCATTATATTACTTTGTTATCTTAATGCATCTATATACTTGGTAAAGGGTGGAAGGCTCGGCCTCTCGCCTAGTGTTTTGTTCCACTCTTGCCGCCCTAGTTTCCATCATATCGGTGTTATGTTCCCGGATTTTGCGTTCCTTACGCGGTTGGGTTATAATGGGAACCCCTTGACAGTCCGCCTTGAATAAAACTTCTCCAGCAATGCCAAACCTTGGTTTTACCATTTGCCACCTAGCCTTTCCCTTGGGTTTCACGGACTCAAGGGTCATCTTATTTTAACCCCCCCGGGCCAGTGCTCCTCTGAGTGTTGGTCCAACCTAGAGCACCGTGCGGGGCCGTCCCTTGGCAACTTGGGTTACGTTGGCTCCCGTACGCTTAGCTTATCCGGTGTGCCCTAAGAACGAAATATGTGCAGCTCCTATCGGGATTTGTCGGCACAGCGGGCGGTGTTGCTGGACTTGTTTTACCATTGTCGGAGTTGTCTTGAATTACCGAGATACCGAGTCTGATCGGAACGTCTTGGGAGGATGTAACACCCCGGATGTAACTTTCCCAATTTGTACTCCAACTCTTGCCGTTTCCGGCGTTAAGTTATATTTATTTCCTCGGGTTTGGGTTTTTTGTCTCCGTGTGTTGTTGTCGTTGTCATGCATCTCATATCATGTCATCATGTGCATTGCATTTGCATATGTGTTCATCTCATGCATTCGATCATTTTCCCCGTTGTCCGTTTTGCATTCCGGCGCTTCGTTCTCCTCCGTGGCCATTTCTAGCTTTCTTTCGTGTGTGGGGATTAAAAATTTCCGGATTGGACCGAGACTTGCCAAGCGGCCTTGGTTTACTACCGGTAGACCGCCTGTCAAGTTTCGTATCATTTGGACTTCGTTTGATACTCCAACGGTTAACCGAGGGACCGAAAAGGCCTCGTGTGTGTTGCAGCCCAACACCCCTCCAATTTGGCCCAAAACCCACCTAACTCTGCTCCATCGTCTAGAGCGTTCGATCATGATCGCGTGGCCGGAAACCGCACCTCATTTGGACTCTCCTAGCTCCCTCTATGCCTATTTAAAGGCCCCCCCCCCCGATTTTCGGATCTCCTCCTACCTCCGAAACCCTAAAAATCATCTCCGCGCGGCCGGACACGTCCGTCGCCGCCGGACAAAGCCGCCTCCGCCCCCGCGCCCAGTCAGATCGCGCCAAGTGGCCCCGCCCGTCATCCGCCGCCGCCAGCCCGCGAGGCCTGGGGCGGGCCCCCCCCGGCCCGCATCGCCCGCCGCCCGCGTCTGCGCGTGGGAGCCGCGCCCGCGCCGGCTTGCCTCTTCGCCGCTTCACCGCCCGCCGGCACCGGCCTCCTCGCCGCTTCGCTCCGCCGCCTCGTCGCCGGCGCGCTCGCCCGAGCGCGCCGCACTACCGCGCCGCCTCGCCGGAGCTGCGCGCCGGCCGCCGCCGCCGCGCCCCTCGACGGCCGCACCACCACCTCGCCTCCCCGCCTCTCCTTCGGCTCCGGCGAGCTCCATCCCCGCCGTGAACAGTGCTCCCTCCGGTGAACCTCAATCGGTGTGCAAATCTGGATCTGGGATATTTTCGTCTCGGTTAACTTTTCCCTTAGAAACCCTAGCCCATGTTGCATACTTTGACCTGCCGTAACTTTGCATCCGTAGCTCCGATTCATGCATATAGCATATCAAAATGTTCATCTGAGAGAGTACATCATTTCATTCCATTGCGTAATTTTCATTTGAGTTCATCTTGATGCCCGAAATGCTGTTAGAAGAGGGATACTTTAGTTAATTGTCAGATCTGCTACTCCGTTTAGCACTTCTGTCATTTTTGCCATGATTATTGTGTGCATGATATGCCCGTGTGCTCTACATACGTTTTGTTAAGGGTTTTGTCATATTTCCAGAGGTGCAACCCATGTATTTTTAGGATGTGTGTGGTGACTTGTGCAAGCTTGCAAAGTGGTGCACTTGCTAATTCTGTTTTCCGGGACTTAGTGATTTCACCAAGTCCTGGAGCTGTTCATCTCATGATGCCATATGTTCTTGTTGTTTCCTAGTGATCCGTGCCTCTTTTGAGGATGATCAGTAAGGGAGTTTTGTTAATATTGTAGAGCTCTATTCATCCATGTCTTTGTTTGCAATTATGGAGCACCCTAGCTTGAGTCAATCGAGCTCTACTTTTGCTACTTTGTGAATCTGGGCAGATTGTCAACTTGTTTGCAATTTTGCCGGTGATGTTGTAGTTGATCCGTGCATGCTATGCTATTGTTCTTGCCATGTCTAGCTTGAATTTTGTGCCTTCTTGATGGATGTATGATTGTCTTGCCATGACTTGCACCGTAGTGAGTGCATCGAGCTCGTAAACATGCCTACTTGAGTTATATTTCAGCATGTGTCAGTTTTTCACTAAGTCTGAAAACTGATTATGTTTTTGCTACGTTCACATGCTTGCAATTGTATTTTATGATCCCTTTTGGCTCAAGGTCACTAAGGGACTTCTGATAAGCTCTTTGAGTAGCTCCATGCCGTGCTTTACTTTGCCATGTTCAGATCCTGTAGCATGTAGTTTTGTTGCTCCGAAGAGGGCTACCTGATCTGAAATTCCAGACAAGTGTTAATTTCACTAAGTCTGAGATCTGTTTGCCATTTGCATTTTTGTCATGTTTGTTTGAACCTGTTAATGGATGAATTGGTCGTAGCTCAGTGCTAGACTTTGTTAAGAATCTTGTAAGCATCCCTGCCATGTATTTTGTTGTCATGTTTGGGTGCTGTAGCATGTTCATCTCATTGCATTTAGATGCCTACTTGCTGTAAATCGCAGACCGGTGTCATTTTTGAATCGCTTGCCATTTCCAAACCGTAACTCCGATTCTGGCGTTCTTTATATCGTTTTCAAGCGATTTCATCTCATATTTCCAGTGGCACACTTGGTTTTCCAAGTTGAGGCCAGGTTCATGCATTTCCTGTCATATCTTGCATTTTGCATCCCGCATCGCATCCCGCATAGCATATCATCCTTGCACCGTGTTGTTTGAGTGTGCACGTGGTTGATTGTATCCTTGTTGCTTGTTTGTCTTGTTTGGGTAGAGCCGGGCGACGAGTTCGCTAACGAGGAGCCCGTTGAGTTTGCTTTTGAGGATCCAGTCAACTCTGACAACTGTGCAGGCAAGATGATCATACCCTCGAAATCACTACTATCTTGCTATGCTAGTTTGCTCGCTCTTTTGCTATGCCATTGCTATGATGCCTACCATTTGCTTGCAAGCCTCCCAAATTGCCATGTCAAACCTCTAACCCACCATTGTCCTAGCAAACCGTTGATTGGCTATGTTACCGCTTTGCTCAGCCCCTCTTATAGCGTTGCTAGTTGCAGGTGAAGATTGGAGGCCGTTCCTTGTTGGAACATTTATTTACTTGTTGGGATATCATTATATTACTTTGTTATCTTAATGCATCTATATACTTGGTAAAGGGTGGAAGGCTCGGCCTCTCGCCTAGTGTTTTGTTCCACTCTTGCCGCCCTAGTTTCCATCATATCGGTGTTATGTTCCCGGATTTTGCGTTCCTTACGCGGTTGGGTTATAATGGGAACCCCTTGACAGTCCGCCTTGAATAAAACTTCTCCAGCAATGCCCAACCTTGGTTTTACCATTTGCCACCTAGCCTTTCCCTTGGGTTTCGAGGACGCAAGGGTCATCTTATTTTAACCCCCCCCCCGGGCCAGTGCTCCTCTGAGTGTTGGTCCAACCTAGAGCACCGTGCGGGGCCGTCCCTTGGCAACTTGGGTTACGTTGGCTCCCGTACGCTTAGCTTATCTGGTGTGCCCTGAGAACGAGATATGTGCAGCTCCTATCGGGATTTGTCGGCACAGCGGGCGGTGTTGCTGGACTTGTTTTACCATTGTCGGAGTTGTCTTGAATTACCGAGATACCGAGTCTGATCGGAACGTCTTGGGAGGAGGTCTATTCCTTCGTTTACCATGAGAGCTTGTCATGGGCTAAGTTGGGACTCCCCTGCAGGGATTGAACTTTCGAAAGCCGTGCCCGCGGTTATGGGCAGATGGGAATTTGTTAATGTCTGGTTGTAGATAACTTGAACCTTAATTAATTAAAATGAATCAACTGAGTGTGTTACCGTGATGGCCTCTTCTCGGTGGAGTCCGGGAAGTGGACACGGTGTTGGAGTAATGTTTGCGCAGGTTGTTCTCTAGTTTCTCGCTCGTTCTTTGCCTCCTCTTCTCGCTCTCTTTTGCGAATAAGTTAGCCACCATATTTGCTAGTGGCTTGCTGCAGCTCCACCTATATTTACCTTGCCTTACCTACAAGCTTAAATAGTCTTGATCGCGAGGGTGCGAGATTGCTGAGTCCCTGTGGCTCACAGATTACTATTACACCAGATGCAGGGCCTGATGATTCCGCTCCAGGAGACGCGTATGAGCTCAAGTGGGAGTTCGATGAGGACTCTCAACGTTACTATGTTTCCTTTCCCGATGATCAGTAGTGGTGCCCAGTTGGGGGTGAACGGGACCGTTGTCGCATGTTGGGTTCTCTTTTATTTTGGCGCCGTAGTCGGGCCATGAGTGTTTGGATGATGTAATGTTATTTATGTACTTGATTGACGTGGCGAGTGTAAGCCAACTATGTTATCTCCCCTTTATTATTTATATCACATGGGATGTTGTGAAGATTGCCTAACTTGCGACATATGCCTTCAATGCGATTATGTCTCTAAGTCGTGCCTCAACACGTGGGAGCTATAGTCGCATCGAGGGTGTTACACATCGGTTTGATCTCAACTGCGGTCCCATAAGCGAGCGAAAACGCAAGACGAAAGCGTGTTCCATTCGGTGAGCGACGTGCAGGGTCCACCGTGCTGGGGGTGCAATGCGAATGTGACAAGAGTGATGTACACCGTTCGTTCCTTATGAACTTGCATATTTCGAGTACTCCTTCTTTTTCTGAACACAGTACAGACGCAAACGCTCATACATACGCGCATACACTCACCCCTATGAATGCACACATGCACACCCTACCCCTATGAGCACCTTCGAGAGACTGAGCTGGCATATCATCTTGAGATTTATGAAGTCACCGCCTCGTCATTGACATGAATGGTAGGGAGGTCCCGATGTCTACCACGTGAAACTCCGAAACTTTGCTCCCATACCACCCCACTACTCTCAAGGCTCCAGCCTTCCAGCTTTGCAAACTCCGCACAGCCAAAACCGATTGACTGGTCGTCACCGGAACCACTGTTCACACCGGAACCTTCGCTGCTTGGCCTACGCTAGCTACTTGTCGGCCGGTCACCACTACCCCAAAACCATACCTCCTCTCCAACCCATTATCCCACCTTTCGATCCCCTAGCCCGCATCAGCCACCCCCTAGTTCACTATAAAGCCATGGTGCGCCACAAGATCACTTACTATAAAATGCTGACGCTAGAGCGCCACGCAGAAATCACAGTAGCGGTCGGTGCCACAGACCTCCATTCCCAAGCTCGCTTTGCAGCAGGCCAATCCCTGAGTCCTCTAGAGCCGAGCTCCGAGGAGGAGGAAGCCGATCCAATGTTCATGTCGGAGGTCGCGGCGTAGAAGGCCCCCGATGTGTATGAGACGATGGATGTCGACTTCGTACCGGCGTCCGGGTCCCCCATGGTGCAGGCGGACCAGCGGTTCAACCTGGCGATCCTAAAGGAGCACCAGGAGGAAGAGGCTCAAGTCGACGCGAAGCGCGTGGATGCCGCTCTCATCCAGCCCTCCTGCAGGCAGAACCGGATGTCGCGGGCGTGAACCGGGCGGCGGAGGCTCAACTTGATGCAGAGTGCGCCGATGCTGCTGCCACCGAGGCCCTCCTGCGGGCGGAACTGGATGTCTTGGACTTGAACTGGGCGGTGCAGGCTCAACTCGACATGGAGTGCACGGATGCTGCTGCCATCGAGGCTCTCCTGCAAGCGCAACTGAACATCGTGGACATGAACCGGGCGGTGCTCGTGTCCGTGCAGAGCGCCTGCATGCTCCGCGTGAACAAGTGGCTGGAGGCCGACGACAACCACGCTACGGAGACACACGTCGGCAGCTCCGTCTGGTTCGCGCTAGTAGCCAAAGACGACGAGGCTGGCTTGTTCCATGAGCAGTGATAGTTTTTATTTATGAAGTTGATTTTAGGGATCTTTTGCTGTGTAAAAACATATTTATGCAAGTGGCCTGACTTTCATCATTTGGGTCAGTCGATCATTGCGGTTGGATGAACATCCTACGTCTCCTAACCCTTTTCTTCCTCACCTCCTCTTCTTCCCCAACAGACCACCACACGGGCCACATAGATCTTCCCCAACAGGTGGTTGGATAAACATACTGTATGAACAAAAATTAAGTGTGTCAAAGGTTGGATGGCTGAGTTTGGTTTGATCACCTGTGGTACCATGTGTCAATGAAAAAGGCAAGCCGAGGCGCGTTCCCTTGGTTGGGTTTGCGGCGTGCCAGACCGACTGTGTGAGGGTGCCGTGCGACCGCGACAGGCGTGAGTAAGTGTACCTCCTTTTCATTTTGAACCTGTAATCAGTAACATCTAGTTTGCGAGGGCGACTTTGATTTTAGTATGTACTGTGTTAAAAAAGAAGGGCAGTGTACCCTGAGACCGATGCGCCAGGTGTCTTTGCCATGTCTTTTTCTTGTGTGTTGCATTTTGCCATGTCATCATATGCATTGCATCTGCATGTTTTTCAAAACTTGCATCCGTCCGGGTTTCCCAGCTTTCTTCGTTGTCCATTTTGGAATCCGACACTCTCACATGCACCCACCGCACCTTCCAGATCTTGTTTCGTGAGCGAGAGAAAAACTGTCTCGGAATGGGCCGAGATTTGTCGGTTGGCCTTGGTACATCACCGTTAGGCCGCCTGTCAAATTTCATTCCATTTGGAGGTCGTTTGATGCCCCAACGGTTAACCATGTAACCACTAAGCCCTCCTTCTCTTTGCAGCCCAACACACCTTCACAACAGTCCACTAGCCCATCTAAACCCCCTCCATGCTCTTCGTCGTTGGATCACGATCTTGTGGGCGAAAACCGTACCTCAATAGACCTCTCCTAACTCCCAGAATCTATATAAACCCCCTCTCCTCGCGAAATTTCGGGCGAAACCCTAGCCTCCTCCTCCTCCCGCCGCCGGACACATCCGCCCCCGCCGCCGGACATGTCCACCACCGCCCTCCAGCCAACCACATGCCGACACATCACCCCGCCGGCCTTCTCTCTCCTCCCCATCATGCGGTCCCGCCAGGGCCCATCGCCGGCACCCCCGGCCCGGATCGCCTCCGCCGCCAAGCCACGCACCTCCTGCACCGCGCCGCCGCCGCCTTCGCACCACCGCCGCTGACCCGCGCCCTCACCGGTGCCCCGCACCACCGCGCGCCGCCTCCCCTCGCCTTCTTCCCCGCAGAGCTGCCGCACCCACTCCAGATCCGGCCTCGTGGAGGTCCCGCACCGCCCCGCCATGCATGACCTCCGGCCACCACCGGGTCACCGGACTTCGCCGCCCCGCGCCGCACGTTGCCGGATCCGGCCGCCCCGGCCATGGGTCCGCGCGCCGCGCCCTCGTCCCGCCGTCGAATCTCGCCAGTGCGACGAGCTTGAGCAGGAGCCCTCGAGTGGGGGCTTTGACCGCGCCTGGGCCTCGCTCGCCCCGCATGGGCCATGGCCGAGAGCCAGCCTGCTCCGCGCCGCCCCACCTCTCCCTCGTTTTGGGCTAGGCCCGCTATGGTGAGCCCATCACCATACCCTCTCTCCCCCTGCCTATCCGTTGCCCCGGGCATGTTATAATATCTTGCGCTCACTCTGCTTTCCATAAAAATAGCTAAGTCTTTTCTGTAAACACCATCATGAATGCACCTTTATCATGTTGTAACTTTGTGCATGCTTGTCTTATGGTGATGATCTTGATATGCAAATGTTCATCTCTCTGTGCTTTATGAGATGACGACTGTTGCATTCATGTTAGGGTTATTATTGACATGTTAATCTTCGTTGCAGAAGTGCTAAATGATATAAGCTGCTGAAGATTGTCGTAACTTGCTGATTTCTCTTTTTCATAGCATTTTCTGTGTTTATCTCTTGAGCATCATGTCAATATGTTTTTGGAGCATATTCATGCCATCTTTACAGTGGTGCAATCCATGCATTTTTATGTGCCTTGTGGTGACTAGCACAAGCATGCAAAGTAGGGTACTTGTTGCTGCTGATTTCAGCAAAGTCCGTGTCTGCTACATTATGTTGCCATGTTAACTTGATGCTACAAGTGAATCCATGCATAATTTGGAGATGCTTAGTAAGGGTGTTTTGTAGATCTTGTTATTCTCTATCCATCCTTGCCCTTTTTTGAAATTATGACCTGATGTATCTTGTCATTACCATGCTCTCCAATTGCTAAATAATGTTGTTGTCAGTCTGTTAACAGTAAGTTCAGTTTTGCGATGTGAAAAGCTAGTGTTCTATGCATCCTATGGCCATGTTCTTGACATGAGTAGTTGAAAAAAATATGCCTTCTTGCTGTTGGTTACATTCACTTGCCATTATATGCTTTATGTTTAGTTAACGAAGCTTGCAAACATGTCTACTTGTCGCTATTTCTGCCATGTTCACTAAATCCCACTAAGTCTGTGAATCTGTTATCATTTGCATTCTTGCAATGATGTTTTGAGCATGTTCCAGTGCTTTCTAGCAGTAGCTCAGTGTTCATGTTTTGTATTGCTTTACCTGTACATGGCTGCCATGTCCTTCGATGCCATGAAATGTTCCTGTATCATACACTTTTGTCGTCTCAAATTATGCATCTTGAATCTGTTTCCAGCCTTGCTCTGTTTTTCACAAAGTCTGAGATCTGTTATGATTTGCTTACTTGCCTTGATGAATGCCATTGATCTTCAGGTTATATCGAGATGCTTAGTACTCATGTTTTGCCATGTTTAACCTATACTTTACTGCCATCCTTTTGTTTGCCACTATATTGCACAGTAGTATGCTTGTTTCATTCCTCCAACATGTCAACATGTTATTTCTGCTCACATGTATGTCATGTTTTCACTAAGTCATAATCTGTGTTATAAAGTTGCCTTTTGCTTTGATCTCATTGGATTAATCCCGATGCCTATGAACTTGAACCTTGATGTTCTTTGAAGCCTGTAACCTGTACTTTGAGTGCATGTCATGTTTATGCCCATATATTTCCTGTAGCATGTTGTTTCCTTGATTGCAAAGTGCTTTGTTGCTGTTTTGGGCAGGTTGTGTTTGAAACTTGTTTCGTGTGTATGTGTTGAATCGTTGCTCCGTTTTGAGCATGTCCTATATGAAACTTGCTTGGTTTTGCATGTAGTTTCATATTGCCTTGTTGAATCCTTGGTTTGCATGTGTGATTGATGTTTGAATTCATTTTGCATCAATGCCATGTTTAACTTGTTTTGCTCATATCTTCTAGGCCATAGCTCTGAATTAAATGAACTTTATATGTAACTTGACTAGAAAGACGCGTAGACCATCTTGGTGCACTTTAACTTGCTGCTTAGCCACTTCAACATAATGTGTTATTCAGATCTGGACCAATTTTGAAATTTCCATATGGGGAGTTTCCAGAATTGTTGTATGGTGTTTCCTACCTCATTTAAACTTGCTTTGATGTGTTGTTCTTCTATGCATCATCTCTTGCCATGAGTAGAACCATGTAGCCTTGTCATGCATCATACTTGGATAAGCATCATGTCATGTTTATGTGTTGTGCGTTTACCATGTTGTTTGCTTCTTTCCGGTTGTGCTCCTTCTCGATAGTTCCTGTTTCGTTGCGATTGTGAGGATCTGTCCGACTACGTGGGATCGTCTTCTTCATGGACTCATTCTTCTTCCTAACAGGATTGCAGGCAAGATGACCGTCACCTTGGATCTCACTAATATCTTTGCTATGCTAGTTGTCTCGATGCTATCGCTATGTCGCGCTACCTACCACTTGTATATCAAGCCTCCCAAATTGCCATGATAGCCTCTAACCTTTTCACCCTTCCTAGCAAACCATTGTTTGGCTATGTTACCATGTTGCTCAGCCCCTCTTATAGTGTTGCTAGTTGCAGGTGCTGTTACAGGTTGTTCCATGTTGGGACATGGATATCAAGGATATCATGGGATATCACAATATCTCTTATTTAATTAATGCACATATATACTTCGTAAAGGGTGGAAGGCTCGGCCTTTTGCCTGGTGTTTTGTTCCACTCTTGCCGCCCTAGTTTCCGTCACGCCGGTGTTATGTTCCTTGATTTTGTGTCCCTAACACGATGAGGGTTTATGGCCCCCTCTTGGCAGTTCGCTTTGAATAAAATTCTTACAGAAAGGCCCAACATTGGTTTTAACATTTGCCATAATCATATTGAACTAAATAATTAATTGGCATAGGGCGTCATGAACCCGAGGAGTAATTTAACATAAACAGGGGGGCAGTGCTGATGGTGTTGGTCCCAAACAGGCAGCCTGCGGGGCCACCTCAGGGAAACCCAGAGGTCTGGTTTTACTCGTAGCTTGTCCCATCCGGTCGTGGCCTGAGACGAGATACGCGTGGCTACTATTAGGGTGTCGCATGCAAAGAGGTCTTGCTGGACTTGTTTTACCATTTTCAAAATGTCTTGTGCACCGGGATTCCAAGTCTGATTGGAGGGTCCCGAGATGGAGGATTTTCTCCGCGGATCGTGAGCTTGTCATGGGCTAAGTTGGGACACCCCTGCAGGGTTTAAACTTTCGAGAGTAGTGCCCACGGTTATGTGGCAGACCAGAATTTGTTAATATCCAGTCTTCATGAACCCGAGGAGTAATTTAACATAAACAGGGGGGCAGTGCTGATGGTGTTGGTCCCAAATGGGCAGCCTGCGGGGCCACCTCGGGGAAACTTGAGGGCTGGTTTTACTCGTAGCTTGTCCCATCTGATCATGGCCTGAGACGAGATACGCGCAACTACTATCAGGGTGTCGGCACACTGGGAGGTCTTGCTGGACTTGTTTTACTATTGTCGAAATGTCTTGTGCTCCGGGATTCCGAGTCTGATCGGAGGGTCCTGAGATGGAGGATTGTCTCCGCGGATCATGAGCTTGTCATGGGATAAGTTGGGAAACCCCTGCAGGGTTTAAATTTTCGAGAGTCGTGCCCGCGGTTATGTGGCAGATGAAAATTTGTTAATATCTGGTTGTAGTGAACTTGAAATAAACTCAATGAAAATACACCAACCGCGTGCATAACCATGACTGTCTCTTTTCGGGGAAGTTCGAGAGGAGAACACTGTTGGGTTATGTTTGAACGTAAGTAGTTCATGATCACTTCTTGATCATTACTAGTTTGTGACCGTTTGAGTAGTTTCTCATCTTATTCTTGTACTCGTAAGTTAGCCACTATACATTGCTTAGCCACTGCTGCAACCTCACCACTTATACTTTCCTACCAATTAAGCTTTGCTAGTCTTGATACCCATGGTAATGGGATTGTTGAGTCCTCGTGGCTCACAGATTACTACAACAACATGTGCAGGTGTAGGTAATGTGATGATCATGACGTGAGAGCGATGTTTACTTGTTTGGGAGTTCTTCTTCTGCTTCTTCTTCGTTCAGGGGATAGGTTCCTGGTCAACAGCCTGGGCTACCAGGGTGGATGTTGTTTGAGTTTCTGTTTGTGCTTCATCCGTAGTCGGATGTTGTTCTCATGTATGATGTTTGATGTATTCATGTGGCATTGTATGCCTTCTTATGTATCCCCAACTATTATGTAATGGTACGATGTAATGATATCCACCTTGCAAAAGTGTTTCAATATGCGGCTCTATCCTTGGTCCGACATTCGAGTTCCTCTCGGATAGGATCGCATATTGGGCGTGACAAGTTGCTATCAGGGCCTCGACCGACCATAGGAGCCCCCTTGATTGTTCTTAGTTGGCCGTTGTCGAGTCTAGAAGAAAACCATTTTCGGTGTCTAGTTATATCGAAGAGTAGGAATTCTTTTTACTCCTCAGCCCCTTCGTCGCTCTAGTAAGGAATCTTGACGTAGGTGTTTTGAATTTCTACTCTTCCCCTTTAATTTTTTTAGGATCACGCGGTTAGTGTTGATTCGTTGCGATGTCAGCTCTTTTCATCCAGCACACTTCTCCACGAGTTGATTCGACCCTCTTTGTCTTTTGCAAGATCAATCCTCAGTTCTTTATCAACGACGTTGTTCCCCCATATGAAGTTGTCTTTCTTTTTCCCACCCGCCCACCCTTTTTCTTCTTGGAGCCGGACTCAATAATCAAGTTTCCATCCTACTCATGCGAAGCATTTGCATTCTTTCCACAATTATTTCAACCTGTGTTTTTCTCTTCAAGTTATTCGTCAGTTCCCCGTTCCAAGTTGCCTGTGTTTTTCCAGCACTCCCACCCCTTTTCTTCCCGGAGTCTGAGCCTCTATTCGAGCATCAATTTCATCCATGTGGAGCCTCTTCAGTCTTTCCTCAATTGTCTCAACTGGTGAATTCTCGCCAGTTAATCATTATTCGTCTCGTTTTCTTTCCGGTGGATCCAATTTAAGTTTTTTGTTGTTGATCATATTCCTTTCCTCAACTCAAGTGGTTCCCCTTGCTCATTTCTACTCTTATCGTCCCGGAGTGTTGAAGACATCTCAGAAGATTTGTGTATGCATTCAAATATTTTGAGGATATCACCTCATTCAAGTCTTTCAGTTGTTCCGGTGCATCAGCTCTCTCTCCAACAATCCTTGCGAACAGTGCTTCTTTTCAGTGGGCCCTAACCCACAGGTCTTTTCTCAGGATTTTACCTGACTCTTATAATTTTGCAGAATTATTCTCAAATCCTTTTCGAAGTATGACGTAAGTATGGATTCCATCAGTCATATGCTTTTCCAAGATCGATTTCAAATTATTTTGATTGTCGGCTCAACCTCTTCGCTTTGCATTCTCCCGGAGTATCTCAACAATTTTTGGTGGTGTTCCTCGTCATCATTCTCAACATTTGAAGACCGAAGAAGAGTTTCCTCTAAATCTTGTCCGTTCTCTCAAAGATTTGTGGTACTAGCTTCACGCTATCCTCTCAAATTATTCCGTTTGTCAGAAATTCTTTTCTTACCCACCCGGAGTATTTCAGGAGTTGTTTTTCCGTTTAGATTATCCGGAGGCCTTCATTTTAGAATATTTCTTCGTTCTAAGTTTTCAGCTTCGTTCGTTCCCATATTTGTACCGGTGCTTCGTTCAAGCTTTCTTTAATCAGTTCGCGATCTCTTTGTTCTGTTGCATCTTGATTCACTCAAGTATTTCGTTCGTTTTCTAATTCCTCCCGGTGATTCATTCTCTTTATTCATTCATTTTCAAATTCTTACGGTGGTTCATTCATGATTCCTTCTCCTTTGTTATCATATCAATTCATTCGTTCTTCCGAAATCGTACCGGTGGTTCATGAAGAATTTCTCAACTTTTGCGCTATATCTCCCCTTAATCTTTTCCAACGCGAATAAGTTGTTTAATTGATGAAGGATAAGCATAACATAATTCTTATTATTCTTTCATAAAGTTGATTAATTCCTTCCTTCGGAGATTGTTCATGATGAATAATCTCTCGGTTCTAAGTTCTTCATATTGTTTCTTTTCCGGAGTTCCAAGTTTCCTCGGCCATCTCGTCACAAGCTCCATCTAAATCATCGCAAGGCTTAATCTTACTCTTTTCATCCTTCATTTCTATCTCACCATACTTTTGTTACCGGAGTTCTTCATGGTGGTTCATCATGATTTAAGACATTCTCAAGTGTTCATCAAGATTCTGGTAGGCGAAGCTCAAGTATTCTACTTCTTGCTTCTCGAGGTGCAAGTAATTCTCCGTGTTCTTTTGAAGTGGAGTTTTGCATTTCTTCGTTCTTCTTAGCTATTCAATCATTTGGTAGTGGCAGAAATTCACCTCAAGTCTTGAGATGTTTACATAAGCCCACACAAATCAATTCTTCCGTTGTTGAATTTCCAATAACCATGTTCAATCCTTCCTTACAAAGATGCTTTTCAAATTCAATTGTGGTAGAAGATGTCATTTTCTTCTCTGTTCTTTTCATTCCACTCTTTCGATTCTTCTGGAGGCATTGTGTTGTCCCTCTTGTCAAGTATCGTTCCATCTTGTCAAGTTCTCATTCTATTCCATTCCATGTTCAACTCGGACGCTATCAGAATTCTTTCGTTCTTATTCTTTTTCTATCTCTTTTGGCCAGAGTGGTCTCGAATTCATTCTTATTCCTTCAGCTTCGATTCTTGTCATGATCGTCGTTTCTCTTCTCTACCTAAGACCTCTCAACTTTGTCCATCTTCTCTCTTGCATTCTTATTTCACCTTATCATCTTTCTCTTCCGTCTCGTTCCTAAGATCGCGGGATGAGATCTTCTGTTAGTGGAGGAGAGTTGTAACGCCCCAAGACCGACGTTCCAGGTGTCTTCCAGTTATTCTCATCTTTGCCATGTCTTTTGCTTGCATGATGCATTTTGCCATGTCATCATATGCATTGCATCTGCATGTTTTTCAAAACATGCATCCGTCCGGGTTTCCCAGCTTTCTCCATTGTCTGTTTTGGAATCCGACACTGTCAGATGCACCCGCCGCACCTTCCAGATGTTGTTTCGTGAGAGGGTGAAAACCCTTCTCAAAATGGGCCGAGATTTGCCAGGTGGCCTTGGTACATCACCGGTAGGCCGCCTGTCCAATTTCGTTCCATTTGGAGGTCGTTAGATGCCCCAACGGTTAACCATGTAACCGCGAAGCCCTCCTTCTCTTTGCAGCCCAACACCCCTTCACAACAGCCCACTAGCCCATCTAAAGCCCCTCCATGCTCTCCGTCGTTGTATCACGATCGGGTGGGCGAAAACCACACCTCAATAGCCCTCTCCTAGCTCCAAGAATCTATATAAACCCCCTCCCCCCCCCCCTGAAATTTCGTGCTAAACCCTAGTCTCCTCCTCCTCCCATCGCCGGACACATCCGCCCCCACCGCCGGACATGTCCACCACCGCCCTCATGCCAACCATGCGCCGACACGTCACCCCCGCCAGCCTTCTCTCTCTTCCCCACCGCGTGGGCCCACCAGGGCCCATCGCCGGCCCTCCCGACCCGGATCACCTCCGTCGCCGAGCCGCGCGCCTCCCGCACCACGCCGCCGCCGCCTTCGCACCACCGTCGCTGACCCGCGCCCTCGCCGGTGCCCCGCACCACTGCGCGCCGCCTCCCCTCGCCCTCTTCCTCGCAGAGCTGCCGCAGCTGCTCTAGATCCGGCCTCCTGGAGGTCCCGCGCCGCCCCGGCGTCCATGGCCTCTGGTCACCACCGGGTCACCGGACTTCGCCGCCCCGAGCCGCCCGTTGCAGGATCCGGCCTCCCCGGCCATGGGTCCATGCGCCGCACCCTCGTCCCGCCGTCTAACCTCGCCGCTGCCAGGAGCTCGAGCAGGAGCGCTTGAGCAGGGGCATTGACTACGCCTGGGCCACGCTCGCCCCGCGTTGGCCATGGCCGAAAGCGAGCCTTCTCTGCGCTACCCCGCCTCTCTGTCATTTTGGGTAGCCCCGCTATGGTGAGCCCAACACCATACCCTCTCTTCCCCTGCCTATCCATTACCCTGGGTGTGTTATAGTATCTTGCGCTCACTCTGCTTTCCCTAAAAATGGCCAAGTCTTTTCTGTAAACAACATCATGCATGCACCTTTATCATGTTGTAACTTTGTGCATGCATGTCCTATGGTGATGATCTTGATATGCAAATGTTCCTCTCTCTATGCTCTATGAGATGGTGGCTGTTGCATTCATGTTAGGGTTCATATTGACATGTTAATCTTCGTTGCAAAAGTGCTAAATGATATAAGATGATGAAGATTGTTGTAACTTGCTGATTTGTCTTTTTCATAACATTTTGTGTGTTTATCTTTTGAGCATCATGTCAACATCTTTTAGGAGCATATTCATGCCATCTTTACAGTGGTGCAATCCATGCATTTTTATGTGCCTTGTGGTGACTAGCACAAGCATGCAAAGTAGGGTACTTGATGTTGCTGATTTCGGCAAAGTCTGTATCTGCTACATTATGTTGCCATGTTAACTTGATTTTACAAGTGAATCCATGCATAATCTGGAGATGCTCAGTAAGGGTACTTTCTAGATCTTGTTATGCTCTATTCATCCTTGCCGTTGTTTGAAATTATGACCTGTTGTAGCTTGTCATTACTATGATCTCAAATTGTTAAATAATGTTGTTGTCAGTCTGTTAATAGTAAGTTTAGTTTTGCCATGTGAATAGCTAGTGTTCTATGCATCCTATGGCCATGTTCCTGACATGAGTATTTGCACAAATATGCCTTCTTACTATTGGTTACATTCACTTGCCATGATATTCTTTATGTTGAGTTAACCAAGCTCGCAAACATGTCTACTTGTCGTTGTTTCTGCCATGTTCGCTAAATTTCACTAAGTCTATGAACTTTTTGTCATTTGCATTCTTGTCATGATGTTTTGAGCATGTTCCAGTGCTTTCTAGCAGTAGCTCAGTGTTCATGTTTTGTAGTGCTCTACCTGTGCATGCCTGCCATGTCCATTGATGCCATGAAATGTTCCTGTGGCATACACTTTTGTCGTCTCAAATTATGCATCATGAATCTGTTTCCAGCCTTACTCTGTTTTTCACTAAGTCTGAGATTTGTTATGACTTGCTTACTTGTCTTGATGAATTCCATTGATCTTGAGGCTATATGGAGATGCTTAGTACTCATGTTT
Source organism: Triticum urartu (assembly GCF_056163025.1). Lineage (NCBI taxonomy): Eukaryota > Viridiplantae > Streptophyta > Magnoliopsida > Poales > Poaceae > Triticum > Triticum urartu. The sequence goes on along the minus strand of NC_141874.1, from coordinate 363,790,666 downwards.
TGCCATGTTTAACCTGTACTTCACTTCCATCCTTTTGTTTGACACGATCTTGCACCGTAGCATGCTTGTTTCATTCCTCCAACATATCAACATGTTATTTCTACTCACATGTATGCCATGTTTTCAATAAGTCATAATCTGTGTTATAAAGTTGCCTTTTGTTTTGATCTCATTGGATTAATCCTGATGCCTATGAACTTGAACCTTGATGTTATTTGAAGCATGTAACCTATACTTTGACTGCATGTTATGTTTATGCCCGTATGTTTCTTGTAGCATGCTGTTTCCTTGATTGCAAAGCGCTTAGTTGCTGTTTTGGGCAGATTGTGTTTGAAACTTGTTTCGTGTGTATGTGTTGAACCGTTGCTCCGTTTTGAGCATGTCCTATATGGAACTTGCTTGGCTTTGCATGTGGTTTCATCTTGCCTTGTTGCATCCTCGGTTTGAGCATGTGTGCTTGATGTTTGAATGCATTTTGCATCAATGCCATGTTTAACTTGTTTTGCTCATATCTTCTAGGTCATAGCTCTGAATTAAATGAACTTTATATGTAACTTGACTAGAAAGACGCGTAGATCATCTTGGTGCACTTTAACTTGTTGTTTAACCACTTCAACATAATGTGTTATTCAGATCTGGACCAATTTCGAAATTTGCATATGGGGAGTTTCCGGAATTGTTGTATGTTGTTTCCGGCCTTAGTTAAACTTGCTTTGATGTGTTGTTCTTCTATGAATCATCTCTTGCCATGAGTAGCATCATGTAGCCTTTTCATGCATCATACTTGGATAAGCATCATGTCATGTTTATGTGTTGTGCGTTTACCATGTCGTTTGCTTCTTTCCGGTTGTGCTCCTTCTTGATAGTTCCTGTTTCGTTGCGATTGTGAGGATCCGTTCGACTACGTGGGATCGTCTTCTTCATGGACTCGTTATTCTTCCTAGCGGGATTTCAGGCAAAATGACCGTCACCTTGGATCCCACTACTATCTTTGCTATGCTAGTTGTCTCGATGCTATCTCTATGTCGCGCTACCTACCACTTGTATATCAAGCCTCCCAAATTGCCATGATAGCCTCTAACCTTTTTCACCCTTTGTTGCAAACCATTGTTTGGCTATGTTACCGCGTTGCTCAGCCCCCCTTACAGCGTTGCTAGTTGCAGGTTGTTCCATGTTGGGACATGGATATCATGAGATATCACAATATCTCTTATTTAATTAATGCCCATATATACTTAGTAATGGGTGGAAGGCTCGGCCTTTTGCCTCGTGTTTTGTTCCACTCTTGCCGCCCTAGTTTCCGGCATACCGGTGTCATGTTCCTTGATTTTGCGTCCCTAACATGATGAGGGTTTATGGGCCCCTCTTGACAGTTTGCTTTGAATAAAACTCTTCCAGCAAGGCCCAACATTGGTTTTAACATTTGCCATAATCATATTGAACTAAATAATTAATTGGCATAGGTCTTCATGAACCCGAGGAGTAATTTAACATAAACAGGGGGGCAGTGCTGATGGTGTTGGTCCCAAATGGGCAGCCTGCGGGGCCACCTCGGGGAAACTTGAGGGCTGGTTTTACTCGTAGCTTGTCCCATCTGATCATGGCCTGAGACGAGATACGCGCAACTACTATCAGGGTGTCGGCACACTAGGAGGTCTTGCTGGACTTGTTTTACTATTGTCGAAATGTCTTGTGCTCCGGGATTCCGAGTCTGATCGGAGGGTCCTGAGATGGAGGATTGTCTCCGTGGATCATGAGCTTGTCATGGGCTAAGTTGGGAAACCCCTGCAGGGTTTAAATTTTCGAGAGTCGTGCCCGCGGTTATGTGGCAGATGAAAATTTGTTAATATCCGGTTGTAGTGAACTTGAAATAAACTCAATGAAAATACACCAACCGCGTGCATAACCATGACTGTCTCTTTTCGGGGAAGTTCGAGAGGAGAACACTGTTGGGTTATGTTTGAACGTAAGTAGTTCAGGATCACTTCTTGATCATTACTAGTTTGTGACCGTTTGAGTAGTTTCTCATCTTATTCTTGTACTCGTAAGTTAGCCACTATACATTGCTTAGCCACTGCTGCAACCTCACCACTTATACTTTCCTACCAATTAAGCTTTGCTAGTCTTGATACCCATGGTAATGGGATTGTTGAGTCCTCGTGGCTCACAGATTACTACAACAACATGTGCAGGTGTAGGTAATGCGATGATCATGACGTGAGAGCAAGGTTTACTTGTTTGGGAGTTCTTTTTCTGCTTCTTCTTCGTTCAGGGGATAGGTTCCTGGTCGACAGCCTGGGCTAGCAGGGTGGATGTCGTTTGAGTTTCTGTTTGTGTTTCATCTGTAGTCGGATGATGTTCTCATGTATGATGTTTGATGTATTCATGTGGCATTGTATGCCTTTGTATGTATCCCCAACTATTATGTATTGGTACGATGTAATGATATCCACCTTGCAAAAGCATTTCAATATGCGGCTCTATCATTGGTGGGACATTCGAGTTCCTCTCGGATAGGATCGCATATTAGGCGTGACAGGCATGGTTTTCCTTTGTGGGACTGATGGATATAAATCCTGGTTAGAAATGCGATGGCGGGGCGGCTAGTGGGTGTGTAGCCCATGGTCAGATTGCTGACATGCGTTCCCACATGCGAATGAAATCCCAAGCCAATTTGCGTTGAGCCGCGGGGCAGATCGAATGTGCGCTAGTCTGATGCAAACGCGATTAGCATGCGGCGAGTGTTCCTTTTCCTCATTTTAAACTTGTGAAGATAACCCCCTCAACAGAAAATTCTGAATATAATAACACTTGGTGGTTCTTTGCCTTCACGCAATACATCGATGGAAATCCCGATTATAATGATGCTGAATTTTGTAGTACTAAATCCGGTAAAAAAGGCATCCTCTTCGCCCCTCCGGCCGTAATCATCGCGCTAATCATATACTCCCCCATTTTTTTAGAAGTATACAGGGCCTTAAACTCATATCTGGTACTACCAGGTAAACATTAAAGTCGGCTTAAGCTAATGTTAAAAGCTAGCTTTTCTCTTCGTTTGGCATGTCAATTAATGCGTATTTTTCCCCCAATTCCCAACAAGCTAACCATCTCACTCCTCGTTGCTTGATTAAAGCAACACATGCAAACCAACCTTCTCACTTCACCATGCATGCAAGGGGATATTAATGTCCTTGGTTGCTAGTAAGAGGCAAACCTCATGAATTTTGCCTCGATTAGTGTTACTGGCCTTATATAGCTGCAAGTTGTAATTTTGATAGTGGCCTTGTATCCAAAAAAATGGAGGGAGTGACGATTTGATTTCCTTCCCCATTACGACGACGTCGATGATATCTCGATCATTGTGGCTTTGGCAAAGTGCGTTCAACGGAGCACACCACTGAGGCAGAGCATGGTATGTCGTTTTCAAGTGTCGCCTGCAAGCCAAGACAACCGCCTTCTTTGCATGCAGGAAGTCTAGAACAATAGCGTCGTCCGTCTAGCTTAGAGCAAGTATAATAAGTCCTAGTGATTCGTCTCCAATGTATCTATGATTTTTGCTTGTTCCATGCTGTCGTATTATCATTCTTGGATGTTTTACAATCATTTTATAGCAACTTTATATCATTTTTGGGACTAACCTATTGACATAGTGCCTAGTGCCAGTTGCTACCTTTTGCTTGTTTTTACTTCATAGAAAATCAATACCAAACGGAGTCCAAATGCAGGGAAACTTTTCGGAGAATTTTTCTGGGCCAGAAGACACTGGATGGGCCAAAGAAGTACCAGAGGGGGCTCCGAGGGGAGCACAAACCACCAGGGCGTGCCCAGGTGGGTTGTGCCCACATCGGTGGACTCCCGCGCCGCATTTTCTCCCTATAAATACCCAAATATTGCAGAAACACTAGGGGAGTCGATGAAACACAATTCCAGCCACCGCAAGTTCCAGAACCACGAGATCTAAGCTAAACACCATCACGGAGGGGTTCATCATCCTCATTGGTGCCTCTCTAATGATGCGTGAGTAGTTTAACATAGACCTACGGGTCCGTTGGCAGTATCTAGATGGCTTCCTTTCTCTCTTTTGATTCTCAATACAATTGTCTCTTGGAGATCTATTTGATGTAATACTTTTTGCAGTGTGTTTGTTGGGATCCGATGAACTTTGAGTTTATGATCAGATCTATATCCATGCATATTATTTGAGTCTTCTTTTGATCTCTTATATGCATGATTATTTATAGCCTCGTATTTCTTCTTTGAATGTTTTGTTTAGTTAGGCCAACTAGATCATTTTTCTTGCCATGGGATGAGGTGCTTTGTGATGGGTTCGATCGTGCGGTGTTCTTTCCTAGTGACAGCAGGGGCAGGATGACACACATGTACCGTTGCTATTAAGGCTAACAAGAAGGGGGGCTATTCCTACATGAATAGATCTCTTCTACATCATGTCATCATTCTTATTGCATTACTCCGTTTCTCCACGAACTTAATACACGAGATGCATGCCGGATAGCGATGTGTGGAGTAATAGTAGTAGATGCACGCAGGAGTTGGTCTACTAATCTTGGACGTGATGCCTACATATTGATCATTGCCTTGGATATTGTCATAATTATTCGATCTTCTATCAATTGCCCAACAATAATTTGTTTACCCATCGTGTGCTATTTCTTGAGAGAAGCCACTAGTGAAATCTATGACCCGAGGGTCTATTCTTTATCACATTTGCTTTTCGGTCTATTATTTGCCTTTGAGATCTATTTTTATTAGCTTTTATTTTCAGATCTATAATTCCAAAAACCCAAAGATACCTTGCTTCACTTTTTTATTACTTCTTTTATTTTGTGTTTTATCGAGAGCTATTTATCCAATCTACCACAAATCAATCTATCTTTTTTACCATGGAGGGACTGACAACCCCTCTTACTCGTTGGGTTGCAAGTATTTGTTCTTTGTGTGCAGGTACCATTTACATAGTGTTGCTTGATTCTCCTACTATATTGATAGCTTGGTTTAATAATTGAGGGAAATACCTATCGTAGTTGTACTGCATCATCCCTTCCTCTTTGGGGACATACACTCGTAGTTCAAGTGACATGAAAAGGAATTTCTAGCGCCGTTGTCGGGGAGACATCATCAACATCTATCAGGTTCCTAGTCACAAATCTCATCTCCTTGCAATTTACATTATTTTCCATTTGCCTCTCGTTTTCATCTTCCCCACTTCACAAAAAAATTCTGTTATTTTTCACCCTCTTTTTTATTCGCCGTTTTCTTATCAAATCTCTTATTTGTTTGAACTTGACACTATGAGTCATTTCAGTATGGCAGAAACAGATGATGGCCTAACTCCTAAAATTGGACGATCTGGCAATCTAGATGCTAAAACTTTTGTTTTGGGGCAAGGGAATGTTGAAAGTGCGTTATATCGACTAGAGGGGGGTGAATAGGAGATTTTTATGAATTCTTCACTGAGGAATTTGCGGGTGAGGAAATTCCTGAGTGAAGAACTACTTGCAGCGGAATAGTACTCAGAAGTAAACATAACAGAGCATGAGCATGGTCTTCATGATGAAATGAAAACGAGCACAGAGTACAGAAAGCGTAATCACAGGATAAAAAGAATGAAGACAAACAGACTGAAGAAATTGAGCTGAGGAAATAGAGAAAGTCTTCATTCAAAGTCTTCAAATAGATATGAACAAGCACACAACACATAAATGAGGAAATGGAAGGGTTGAGGAAATGGAACCAGTTAGCTCGGTGAAGACAATGATTTGGTAGACCAGTTCCAACTGATGTGACAGTTGTACGTCTGGTTAGGTATTTAAACCTGAGGACACATAGTCCCGGACACCCAGTCCTGAACATGCAGCTCAGGACACTTGGTCCTCACCGTATTTCCCTTGAGATGACAAGGACACAGTGAAGATTTTGAACGAGTTTCAGATAGAACGCACATGAAGAATTTGTGAATACAATGGGTTGAGTTTAGCATAGAGGGGGAAGGGTCCGATCACATTCACTTAGCAGAACAAGCAACTTGAAGAAATAGCAATAAGTGAATGTTGTAGAGGACATGAACTCATATAGCCAATGAATAAAGGCGACGGAAAGAGTGAAGACAATGCAAGTTGAAAAACATCAGAGGAATTTCAAAGCTGAGGAAAAACTCAAATTGAATATTTTCAACTTTTGGTGGTGGCATGACCCACCGTATAAGAATGATGGTTTCATACACTGCGTACAATTGTCGCAGGGTTCTAAGAATCAAATTCTTCGTTAATTTCTTCATACTTAGAGTGTTATTCTTCATTGATTGAAGAAAAACGTTTCTTCATGTGTTGCACATCTAAGTCATCAATTTTGCATAAGTGTTAGGATGTGTGTCCTTTTCAAAGAACATTTGAAGATTCTAAGATATTTAGCTCACACCGCAACTTGCTAAATCTCTTCTTATCCAAGGGCTTAGTGAAGATATCGGCTAGCTATTCTTTAGTCTTCACATGATCGATAGAGACATCGCCCTTCAACACATGATCACGAAGAAAATGATGACGAATCTGAATGTGCTTTGTCTTCGAGTGCTAAACTGGGTTGTGAGCAATCTTGATGGCACTCTCATTGTCACAGTAGAGTGGCACATTCTTCACGTTGACGCCGTAGTCCTTGAGAGTTTGCTTCGTCCATAGCAGTTGAGCACAGCAAGAACTAGCAGCAATGTACTTAGCTTCACCAGTAGACGGTGATACGCAGTTCTGTTTCTTTGAGGACCAATAGACCAAGGATCGTCCGAGGAAATGGCATGTGCCAGATCTTGACTTGCGGTCCACACGATCACCAGCATAGTCAGAGTATGAATATCTGATGAGATCAAAAGCCGAGCCCTTGGGGTACCATAATCCAAGTGTTGGTGTGTGAGCTAGATATCGAAGAATATGCTTCACAACCTTATGGTATGATTCCTTCGGTGTAGCTTGAAACCGGGCACACATGCAAACACTAAGCATAATATCTAGCCTAGATGCACATAAGTACAATAAAGAACCAATCATGGAGTGGTATACCTTTTGATAGAAGTCAATACCATTTTCATCAGTGCAAAGATGGCCATTTGTGGGCATAGGGATTTTGACTCCTTTGCAATCTTGCATGCCGAATTTCCCCAGTACATCCTTGAGGTATTTCTCCTGAGATATGAATATGCCATTGCGCTGTTGACGAATCTGAAGACCTAAGAAGAATTTCAATTCTCCCATCACAGACATTTGATATTCTTCACTCATCATATAGGCAAATTCATCACTGTAACGTTGGTCAGTACAGCCAAAAATGATATTGTCAACATAAAGTTGGCACACAAACAGTTCACCATCATAAGATTTAGTGAAAAAAGTTGGGTCAAGTGAACCAGGTTTGAAGCCTTTCTTCATGAGGAATTTCTTCAAAGTATCATACCACGCTCGTGGGGCCTGCTTAAGGCCATAGAGGGCCTTATTGAGTCTTAAGACTTAGTCAGGATGCTTTGGATCTTCAAAACCTGGGGGCTAAGCAACATATACTTCTTCCTCAAGCTTACCATTGAGGAATGCACTTTTCACATCCATTTGATATAAGATGATATCATGATGGTTAGCATAAGCAAGTAATATGCGGATAGCTTCAAGTCTAGCAACAGGTGCAAAAGTTTCATCGAAGTCAATTCCTTCAACCTGTGTGTAGCCTTGAGCTACAAGCCGTGCCTTATTCCTCACCACAAGGCCATTTTCATCTTGCTTGTTGCGGTAGATCCACTTTGTGCCGATGATGTTGTGCTTGCAAGGATCTGGATGTTTGACCAGTTACCAGACGTTGTTGAGCTCGAATTGATGTAATTCCTCTTGCATAGCTTGAATCCACTCAGGCTCCAGAAATGCTTCATCTACCTTAGTGGGCTCTGTGATAGAGATGAAAGAATAGTGCCCATAAAAGTTAGATAAATGTGAAGCTCTTGAGCATGTGAGAGGACCTGGAATGTTGATGTTGCTGATGATTTTCTCAATTTGCACTTCATTTGCAATGCGAGGATGAGCGGGTTGTCGTTGAGGAATTTTATCAGTATTTTCTTCAGCACCATTTTCCTCAGGTGCATCAGCATGACGTTCTTCATGTTCTGGAATGACTTCTTCAGCAAATTCTTTGGTAGGAATGACATCCTCAGTAGCCTTGAACTTAATAGATTCCTCAGGAGGTATTTCATCTGTCACAGGAGGTAGGTGCTCTCTTTGCGAGCCATTAGTCTCATCGAACCGCACATCTACAGTTTCAACAACCTTGTGGTGATAGGTGTTGCAGACTCTGTAGGTGTGCGAGTCCTTACCATAACCGAGCATAAAACCTTCATGTGCTTTTGGTGTAAATGTAGAATTGTGATGAGGATCTCTAATCCAACATTTAGCACCGAAGACATTGAATTAACTCACATTGGGTTTCTTGTCAGTGAGGGGTTCATATGCAGTCTTCTTGAAGAATTTGTGAAGATATACCCTGTTGATGCATTGGTTTTCCCTTGAAAAGGAAAGGGTGATGCAGTAGAGCAGCGTAAGTATTTCCCTCAGTTTTTTAAAACCAAGGTATCAATCCAGTAGGAGACCACGCGCGAGTCACCTCGTACCTACACAAACAAATAAGAACCTCGCAACCTACGCGATAAAGGGGTTGTCAATCCCTTCACGGCCACTTGCAAGAGTGAGATCTTATAGAGATAATAATAATAAGATAAATATTTTTGGTATTTTTATGATATAGATTGAAAGTAAAGATTGCAAAATAAAATAGATTGGAAACTTGTATGATGGAAAATAGACCCGGGGGCCATAGGTTTCACTAGTGGCTTCTCTCAATATAGCATAAGTATTACGGTGGGTGAACAAATTACTGTCGAGCAATTGATAGAAAAGCGAATAATTATGAGAATATCTAGGCATGATCATGTATATAGGCATCATGTCCGCGACAAGTAGACCGACTCCTGTCTGTAGTAAACTAATCACACATCACCGGAGAGGCCATGGAGTTGATGTAGAGGCCCTCCGTGATCAATGCCCCCTCCGGCGGAGCTCCGGAAAAGGCCCCAAGATGGGATCCCTTGGGTACAAAAGGTTGCGGCAGTGGAATTAGGTTTTCGTGATGCTCCTGGATGTTTGCGGGGTATGTGGACTTATATAGGAGGAAGAAGTAGGTCGGTGGAGCAACGAGGGGCCCACAAGGGTGAGGGCGCGCCCGGGGGGTAGGCGCGCCCCCTACCTCGTGGCCTCCTCAATTGTTTCTTGACGCCCACTCCAAGTCTCCTGGATCACATTTGTTGAGAAAATCATGTTCCCGAAGGTTTCATTCCGTTTGGACTTCGTTTGATATTCCTTTTTTTCCGAAACACTGAAATAGGCAAAAAAAACAGCAATTTGGGTTGGGCCTCCGGTTAATAGGTTAGTCCCAAAAATGATATAAAAGTGTAAAATAAAGCCCATTAACATCCAAAATAGATAGTATAATAGCATGGAGCAATCAAAAATTATAGATACGTTCGAGACGTATCATGCACCAGCATGATGTTCTTCACGATCAGGAATGACTTCTTCACTAGATTCTTCAGTAGGAATGACATCCTCAGTAGCCTTGAACTTGATGGTTTCTTCAGGTGATTTTTCATCTAGCACAGGAGGTAGGTGCTCTCTTTGCGAGCCATTAGTTTCATCGAACTGCACATCTACAGTTTCAACAACCTTGTGGTGATAGGTGTTGAAGACTCTGTAGGTGTGCGAGTCCTTTCCATAACCAAGCATAAAACCTTCATGTGCTTTTGGTGCAAATTTAGAAATGTGGTGAGGATCTCTAATCCAACATTTAGCACCGAAAACTTTGAAATAACTCACATTGGGCTTATTGTCAGTGAGGAGTTCATATGAGGTCTTTCTGAAGAATTTGTGAAGATATACCCTGTTGATTGTGTGGCACGTAGTATCAATTGCCTGAGGCCAGAAGCGAGGAGGCGTCTTGTATTCATCAAGCATAGTGCGAGCCATCTCAACAAGAGTCCGATTCTTGCGCTCCACGATGCCATTCTGCTGAGGAGTATAAGGAGCAGATAATTCATGAGTAATACCAAGTTCATCAAGATAGTCATCAAGACCGGTATTCTTGAACTCAGTTCCATTGTCACTTCTCATGTGCTTGATCTTCACACCAAAGTTGGTTTAAGCCCTCGAGGAAAATCGTTTGAAGACTTCCTGCACTTCAGTTTTATAAGTGATGATATGCACCCATGAGTAACGAGAATAGTCATCAACTATGACGAAGCCATATAAAGATGCATCATTAGTAAATGTAGCATAGTGAGTAGGGCCAAAGAGATCCATGTGAAGCAATTCAAATGGACGAGTGGTAGTCATGGTGGTCTTTGAGGGATGCTTGGCCTTGCTCATCTTTCAGCTTCACAAGCTCCGCACAGATGGTCCTTGAGGAATTTGACACCCTCAATGCCAATGACATGCTTCTTCTTCACCAGCGTGTGCAAATTCCTCATGCTAGCATGACCAAGTCGTTGATGCCATAGCCAGCCTTCTGAAGCTTTTGCAAGTAAACACGTAGCAGGTTGCGGTCCTGTAGAGAAATCAACAATATACAAATCTCCTCTCCTAAAGCCTTCGAAGACTTTGGAATTGTCAGCTTCCATGATCACAACACAACGATACTTGCCAAAGACAACAACCATATCAAGATCACAAAGCATTGAGACAGACATGAGGTTGAACCCTAAGGACTCGACAAGCATGACTTTGTCCATGTGTCAATCTTTTGAGATTGCAACCTTACCTAGACCCAATACCTTGCTTTTGTCATTGTCAGCGTAGGTGATATGCTTCAGATGCGATGGAGTTAAAGCAGTGTCCATCAATAAGTTCCTGTCACCAGTCATGTGATTTGTACATCCACTGTCGAGGACCCACTCAGTGGCTTTGGGTTGATCATCCTGCAAATGAATTAGTGCAACTTACAAACTCATATACTTCATCAGTGAAGAATATGACATCAATTTCATCAGATCAATTTCATCAAGGAATGGAACACATATAGCAATATGAGGACGTGACAAATGAAAATTCATTTCATCATGATTAGCTTGCATCCTTTCAAGCATATTCAGGTCTCCAGCAAATTCTTCGGATGTTTAAGTTCGTCTGGAGACCTGACCCTGCATAAGAGATTAGTTCTTTTTCTTCACCACCCACATCTAGAGGGGTGGCAAAGAGTTCATCATTCTGCGAGCTCCATAAGAGAAAGGTGGCATTGAAGCCAATCCACTTCGTTTCACATGAGAGGGGTTAGAGTAAGCATATGAATAAGTAGAGAAATTCTTCAAGGACTTATGAACATAATGATTTGAAGAATACTGCATTTATTCATAGCCCTTGGTCTTTCCCTGCGAAACAGAAGTTAGCACAATGATGTTCATGTGAGGACTTTGATCCAGATGAGGAATTTGATCCATATGAGGACATGGATCCATATGAAGAATTTGATTTGGGGTTCCTATTATCCATAGGTGGTGTCATGATGACATTCACCTGAAGACTTTCAAGGCACCTTTTGGGAACCCGGATTTTCTTCATAGGGGGGCCGTTCCGGCAGTTAGTGCCAACACATCTAGCAAATACTTCACCATTCTGATTTTTGAACAGTTTATAGTTGGAATCAATTGACTCATCAGAAGAATATGAAGATTCACATGTAAAGCCAGATAAAGTAGATGGATCCACTAAAGGTCCCTTTGCGGCAACCCATGAAGTTTTGGGATACTGCTCAGGCTTCCAGTAGGTCCCATCACCATTTAGTTTCCTCTCATAGGAAATACCCTCTTTCCTAGGGTTCCTGTTGAGGATCTGCTTTTTAAGCACATCACAAAGTTCCTGATGCCCTTTGAGGCTTTTGTACATGTCTGTCATATACAATTCCTTCAGCCCTGCATCATCAGTGATACTAGCAATGTCCTCATATGAGGAATTAGTGATAGCAGAGGCAATTGAAGAATTTGCAGCAATGGAAGTATTTGAGCATCCAGGTGAAGAATTAGCAGTTTCACGTTCAATGCACTTCAAACATGGAGGAATGAATTCATCCTGGGTAGCACTGATCTGTTGAGCAAGTAATGAATCACGCTCCTCTGAAGATCTTCATAACTCACTCTTAGCTTCTCAAGATCTTGCTTTCTTTGAATAAATTCACAAGAAAGCTTCTCATGATCAGATAGGAGAGTGTTATGATGACCTTGAAGATTGTCAAACTTGGACTGAAGTCTCTGAAGATTTTTAGTCAAAATTTTAGTGCGATCCATTTCCTCGCCCAACATATCATCGCTTTTATCTAGCATGTTTTGAACCTTTTCAAGAGCCTTTAGCAGTTTCACAGCAATCTTAGCAAGTTTAGAATAGCTGGGTTTGAGGTTTTCATCAGATTCATCCTCACTAGATTCAGAGGAGGGATATTTGAGACCTTTGAGCCTTTTGCCATGAAGCAATAGGTGGGAGCGTAGACCTCATCACCGTCATCAGTAGTGTTGGGGAGGTCCTTCTCTTTAGAGTTGAAGATGGACTTGCTGACGAACGCGATAGCGAGGGCCAGGCTCGCCACACCAGAATATGACTCCTCAGATTCCTCCTCTTCCTCATTTTCCTCAGATTCAGCCTCAGAGTCCATTTCCTTGCCAATGAATGCCCGAGCCTTCTTGGAGCTTCTCTTCTTGTGAGATGAGGACCTTGAAGGTTTTGATGACGAGGATTTTGAAGATTTCTTCTTCTTTAAATCATCTGAACTATAATCCTTGTACTTCTTCTTCTTTGATTCCTTTTCCCGCCGAGGACAATCTTGAATGTAGTGTCCGGGTTTCTTGCATTTGTGACAGGGTCTCTTCTTGTAATCATGGGATGAGGAATCTGATCTCAAGTCACTACTTCTTGAGGATTTACCAAAGCAACTACGTTTTGAGAACTTCTGGAGCTTCCTCACGAGCATTGCTAGCTCCTGGCTCAGTTCTTCAGGGTCACCAAGGCTGCTGCCAGAGTCTTCATCGTCAGAATCAGACATTGCCTTGGTCTTCAGAGCCCGTGATCTACCATAACCTGGTCCATAGAGATCTCTCTTCTCAGCAAGCTGGAACTCGTGAGTGTTTAGTCTCTCGAGGATATCAGCGGGATCAAGTGACTTGTAGTCTCCACGTTCTTGTATCATCAATGCCAAGGTATCAAATGAGGAATCAAGCGATCTCAGCAATTTCTTCACCACCTCATGGTCGGTGATATCAGTGGCACCAAGTGCTTGAAGCTCATTTGAGATGTCAGCGAGGCGATCGAAGGTTTGTTGAACATTTTCATTATCGAGTCTTTTGAAGCGGTTGAAGAGATTGCAAAGAACATCAACTTGAGAGTCACGCTGTGTTGAGACTCCCTCATTGACCTTGGACAGCCGGTCCCAGATAAGCTTTGATGTCTCCAAAGCACACACTCTGCCATACTGCCCTTTGCTCAGATGGCCACATATGATGTTCTTCGCTTGAGAGTCGAGTTGCTCCAATCTCTTCACATCAGCAGCGTTGATGGTGGGAGTGACAAAGGGAACACCATTCTCCACAATGTAACAGAGATCGTTATCAATTGCCTCAAGATGCATGCGTATCTTATTCTTCCAGTAGGGGTAGTCCGTCCCATCGAAGGTTGGACACCCAGCAGAAACCTTGATCATACCTGCGGTCGACATAACTAAAACTCCAGGCGGTTAAACCAAAATCACATAGAATAAGGGAGTACCTTGCTCTGATACCAATTGAAAGTGCGTTATATCGACTGGAGGGGGGGTGAATAGGTGATTTTTATGAATTCTTCACTGAGGAATTTGCGGGTGAGGAAATTCCTGAGTGAAGAACTACTTGCAGCGGAATAAGTACTCAGAAGTAAACATAACAGAGCATGAGCATGGTCTTCATGATGAAATTAAAATGAGCACATAGTACAGAAAGCATAATCATAGGATAAACAGAATGAAGACAAACAGACTGAAGAAATTGAGCTGAGGAAATAGAGAAAGTTTTCAGTTAAAGTCTTCAAATAGATATGAACAAGCACACAACATAGAAATGAGGAAATGGAAGGGTTGAGGAAATGGAACCAGTTAGCTCGGTGAAGACAATGATTCGGTAGACCAGTTACAACTGTTGTGACAGTTGTACGTCTGGTTAGGGCGGCTGGGTATTTAAATCTGAGGACACACGGTCCCGGACACCCAGTCCTGAACATGCAGCTCAGGACACTTAGTCCTCACTGTATTCCCCTTGAGCTAAGGTCACACAGACCTCGCCCAATCACTCGTGGTAAGTCTTCAGGTGACTTCCAAACCTTCACAAACTTGGTCACTCGGCGATCCACAATTTCCTCTTGGATGCTCTAGACCATGACGCCTAACCGTTTGGAAGATGCATGGTCTTCAAAGGTAACAAGCGTCGGATCCACGCAGGATCAATCTCTTCAGTGATGCTCAATCACTTTGGGTTTGTAGGTGTTTGGGTCTGGGTTTTCCTCACTTGATGATTTTCACTCAAAGTCCTCGGAGGATGGGATGCTCTCAAATGATAAGTGTCAGTTTCTCTCGAAGCAGCCAACCAGCTAGTGGTTGTAGGGGGCGGCTATTTATAGCCTAGGGAGCAGCCCGACATGATAAGGCATAAATGCCCTTCACTGATATGACCGTTAGGTGGGTAGATATTTTGGGACAGCTGGCGCATAGCACAACAATGGTTAGGATTTTGAGTATCAAATTCCTCGGGGCTATCATGTTCCTCACTGTGTAGGCAATCCGCACTGGCGAATTCCTAACTCTTCAGTCGGAACAAATTCCTCAGAGACCAGAAGAACATCGTCTCTGTCACTGAAGAAATTAACTAAGCTGTATGAGATTTTCAATGGCTTCACTCGAAGGGATTGGTAGGTGTAGGATTTGAGTTGAGCATCACTTGGAAATTTTCCTTAGTATTTCCTCAACCCCCTTTAACAGTACTGTGTTTCCTATGCCTCAAGAAAGAGAAAATGAAACTACGAAAAAAAAAGTCTTCACGCTTCATGTTCCTTGAAGGAATACCAAGTCTTCAGGATTACACCAATTTATTCACTTTCAAAGTCTTCAGAAAATCAAAGTCTTCAGTCGAAGAACTTCATTTTTAGGGGTCGACTTTCTTTGTAAATATCAAATTCCTCATAGACTTATAGACATGTGTACACTCACAAACACATCAGTCCCTTAACCTATAAGTCTTCAATACACCAAAATCACTAAGGGGCACTATATGCACTTACAAATGGTATGGGAAAATAATATATCCAAGAATTTTTAATTGTGTTGGAAATTTGACTCTTGATGATACTCCTATACTTAAAAGAACTAAATCTTATGCGGAAGCTATTTCAGCATTTGTTCTCAAACTTGAAAATAGATTTATCCGTACCCATCCTACCCTGCAAAGATTGATTTATTGGCTACCTGTTATGAAGGATCCTAATGCTAAAAAGTTAGCTACCCTTGTTCTTATGAATGGATGTGATTACATAATACTGGAAGCTAGGGAAATTTTTGATTTTTTATGAGCCATAAAAAACCGGTTATAGATGAGATCCTTTATAATAGTGATTATATGTTGAGACATTTGCTTATAAATAATCAATTTTTATGACAATCTTAAAAATGAATTCCCCATTTTAGATATAATCCAACAAGTTTTCAATGATTTTAATCAACACTATTCTTGGATTGTAGCCGGAAAACAAAGGGAATATGTTGATGGGAAACTTGATAATGCTAAAATTTCTATGAATAATGTGTTTCAAGTTTTACGCAAAACCTCTTTACAAGAACACATCTATGAAAAATAAATAGAAAGATGATAATACTTGAATCTATGTGTTACGCCTAGCTAGGGGCATAAAACGATAGCGTTTGTTGGGAGGCAACCCAATGAATAAATTTTATTTTTTCCTTTTGCTTTCTCTTCTTGAGTGTTTGCACAATTATGCTACTGTTATGATTGTGTTTTTTTTTATGTTTTAATTAGTTTTTGTGCCAAGTAAAGCCTTTGGGATCATGTTGGATGATAGTTGATTTGATCTTGTTGGAAAACAGAAACTTTTGTGTGCAGTAGCAGAATTTTAAAAAATCACAGAATCAACGAAGAATTATGAATATTTTTACACAACATTGATATACAAATTTCCCACATTTTTCTAATTTTCTAGAAGTTTTGGAGTTACAATAGTATACGAAGTTCTCAGATTACTACAAACTGTTCTGTTTTTGACTGATTCTGTTTTCTATGTGTTGTGTGCTTATTTTGATGAATCTATGGGTTGTATCAGGGGGGTATAAGCCATTATAAAGTTAGAATACAGTAGATATAATGCAAAAATAAAATATTAATGGGTTTGCAACAGTACTTAGAGTAGTGATTTGCTTTCTTATACTAACGGATCTCACGAAGGTTTTGTTGAGTTTTGTGTGATTGAAGTTTTCATGTTTTGGGTGAGATCACGATGGATGAAGGAATGAGGAGTAAGAAGGGCCTAATATTGGGGATTCCCCATGGCACCCCAAGTTATTATTCAAGGAGAAACAAGCAACTAAGCTTGGGGATGCCCCGGAAGGCATCCCCTCTTTCTTCTAACGACCATCGTTATTATACTTTGAGCTATATTTTTATTCGTCACATATCATGAGTTTTGCTTGGAGTGCCTTGTATTATATGAGTCTTTGCTTGTTTTGCTTTTTGGTTTGTGTCATCTATCCTTGCTGGACACGCCTATTTGAGAGAGTCAAAATTATGCTATGATTTATTAGAATTGCTCTATGTGCTTCACTTGAAATATTTTGAGCTATGGAATTACTCTAGTGCTTCACCTATATCTTTTTGAGGACGGTGTGCTTTAATATTTTTTGGAATAAATGCTCTCATGCTCCACTTAGATTTATTTGAGAGTTAGTAAATTTTTGAAGAAATTCTCTCATGTTCACTTATATTATTTTGAGAGATGAAAAATTTTATGCTCATGTTCTTTACTTAGATTTGTTTGAGCTTGTCAAAAGAAACATATGAAATTAGTCCCAAAGTGATAGATATTCAAGAGGGATATAATAAAAACTTTCACGAAGATCATTGGACAAAATAAACTTGATTCCTTGTAATAGTATTGCGATATGATGATAATGATATGTGAGTCATGTTGGTGAGTAATTATGCTTCAGTAAGAATATTGGTGTTAAGGTTTGTGATTCCCTATGCAAGAATGAAAGTCAATAGTTATGCAATGAAATTACATCCTACTTGTGGTGCATTATTCGGTGTTAGTTATGCTTAATGCTCACTTATGTGATTTTCCGTTTCATGGTTGGTTGATTCTCAATCTATTTGCTAGCCTCCACTTGTACTAAGTAGAAATACTACCTGTGCATCAGTTTTGCCATATGAGTCCACCATACCTACCTATATGCGGTATTCTCGTGCCGTTCTAAGCAAATTTGTATGTGTCATCTCTAATTTTTAAAATAAATTTTCCATTTTGTGTGCTCGTACCGCTCATGAAGCGGGAGGGGATGGCCAATAGTTTCCATGCTAGATGTGTTATTCTCAGGATGAGTGTTTATTCACTTGTCATTGCACGAGAGTACGACGGTAATAGGGATGCCCAGTCCCGAAATGGAAAGGAAATTTACTTTATGTTGTCAAATAATAAATTCCTTGGAAAGTATTGGTATGGAAGACACCCGTGGATATGGCTAGCCATGGATTGTGAAAGAATGGTGGAAAAATGAATAAACTTTATTTTCTGTTTGGGAACCGCCTATTATATATCTAGCATGGAAAGTGTTGGGAACTACTCGGTCGTTGTTGTTGATGGGAAAAGTATGCCTCTCAAAATCTTTATCTCTCAATTTAAGCTTTGAGATATGGCACCTCTACAAATATGTACTTCTCTCTACGAAGGGCCTATCTATTTAATTTATGCAATTTTTATTTTTAATTTGAGTCTCCATCTTCTCTTATAAAGCACCAACTAAGGGGCACTATGATCATACTTGAGCATTGGATGTAGCTAATATGCGAGTGTGTTTCATGAATGGATCAATGATTGAGCTTGAGTATTGAAATCTTCATGTCAAAGCTAGACTATTTCTTTGAATCATATAAAAGCCCAAATTTCCATGTTACAAAAGAAAATAATATGTGATGAACATTTAGGCACCATTTGTAACACCCCGAGAATCATGCTACAGCGATCTCCCTCTAATGGCGGTCATGTCATTATGATCACTAAGCTAATTTTCCACTTGTCCAAAATCGAAGCCAAATTCCAATTTGAATTGCATGTCAAATATTTACTTCTTCTGTCATGCAATCAAAATAGTTCATTATTTGGAAAATATTCTCTAAGTATTTGTCATGTTGTAACCAACCTCACCTAAATTCCCAAAATGCCACTGGGAATTATTTGAGTCATCCGGCAACAATTAAATTTGCCTTTCAATTTCCAAAAACAGTTAGACAACTCCAAATAGCCCCAAACTTTTTGTGCCATCTAGTATTGTTGTGTTTGATTTATGTGCAAAGTTTCACAATTAATGAAAATTGTTTGCTAGCTCATTTAAATAGAAATAGTAGCGAAAGGCATAAGCAAATAAAAAAAGAGGAAAGGGGGTCAAGAGCTTGGGCTCTAGTGCTACAGAACCTAGGTCCGGCCCATCTCTCCCTTATCCTCCTCCTCACCTATACGTGGCAGAGAACCTGTGTGTCGAGCACATCCATGCCGCCCTGGCCATTGTTGCCACCGTGTCGACCATCCGGTGCACCCCCGATGAGGATAAGACCGCTCCCGGTCCTATAGACAAACCCTATCCCTCACTTATCCTCTTGCTCGTCCTCTCCCTCTTGGTTTCGCTCCCTCCCGAGCTCTCGTCGACGCGCTGTCGCCATCCTCGCAGTTACTGGCCTCCTCGGTGATCGGGAGGTTCTCCAGGAGCTCCGTCATCATCGACTCCTTCGCCTACCTCCGCTGAATCAAGCTAAGAGGCACCGTACGCTCAGGATCAAGATGGTTTCCACCATGGCCGTCACATCTCGCTGTCGAGCTTGACGCATCCGGCCACCCCCGCAGCTCATGACCTTGTCCACGAGCTCCGCGGTGAGCTCCTTGGCCGATTCCCCCCTTCTCCCCTTCGATTCATCACTGTTTGTCGTCATCCCCGAGCTCGGCCATCCTCTACCCTGGCCGCGTTCGAGCTTCAGTGTACGCGCACACACCATGGCCACGCCCGCTGCCCGTGGTCGCGCACCCTTGTGCCCATCGCCGCCCGCGCCCTGTGTTCGCTCCCCCTCGCTCCTGCACGACCGCCGCATGGCCCCCGCCCCACTCTGTCGCGCTCGTTATAGTGCCCCGCTAGCCTTCCCGCGCGCTGCTGCTGCTACCCCACGCGCCTGCTCACAATCCCGCCGCCCGGGCCACGCCCCTGCTCCTGCTGTGCCACTGACGTCACCGCCTGCTGTCGTAGCTGCTGCTATGCGTGCTGCAGCCTACTGCTATTGCTGCTCTTGCAATACTGCTCGCCGTTGTAGGTGCTTTTTCTTGATGTTGATGCTGCTTGGTAGCGCCGCTGCGCTGCCTTGCAAGTTGCTCTGCTTGCTACCACTTCAGGTCATGGCCGTGGTATGTGTGTGTTGTGTGCGTGCAATGTGTTTGTGCAGCATGGTGTGTGAGTGTGTTGTGTGTGTGTGTGGGAGGCAAGGCTGGCTCACTGCCAAGTGGGGCTGGCCCTGATTAGTTTAGGTTGATTAAATAATTAGTGGTCAGAGTAGTTAGACTAATTAGTACTTAGGATAATTGCTAGCCTATGTCATGTGGACCCCTATGTTAATTTTAACCCCTCCATTTTAGTTTAGCCATCAATTAAATTAAGTGCCAATGACATGTGGGCCACATCCCTTCACTATTTTCCCAGCCATTTTGACTTGGTCAAACTCATATTAAATATTCCAGAAAATTCATGAAAATCGTTAAATCTTTCATAATTCCTAGAAAATAAACCGTAACTCCGATGAAAAAGTTTCATATATGAAAGTTTCTAAGAAAAATCCAACGAATCCAAACACACGGTTCGTTTATCTGTCACATGCCCCTAGCATGCTGAACATGGGATCGTCCCCTCTCTTTCGTCTGCCCGGAAAAGGCCAGACGCCAGGAAAACCCCTTAGGATGTTTTCCCTCTCCGTCTGCAAGGTCTAGTACCGCGTTAGGTCTCACCTAGCATAGCTTACTGTCCTATCATGCTTTCCATTGCCTTTGTTTGTTCTGTTGTTTATTTGTTTCCCCTTCATTGCTTTTGTTTCGGTAGACCCCATTACCGCGATAGACCCCAAGACGGCTGATGATCAGGTGATTGTCTTCTTCGTTGAGGATCCGTACATGTCTACAGAGCTTCCAGGTAAGCAAAACCCCCTTGAGCATTCCGATATCGCCCATTCCCTTCTCTCTTATTCTTTCATTAGAATCCGCTGCTACTACTACTGTTATCCTATTTATGTTGCATAGCCTGTTTATTGTAACGTGATGTTGTTACCTACCTGCTTATCCTAAACTGTTTAGTAAAGGCTGGGTAGAGAACCATCAGAGACCCCCCACTTTGTCCCACTGCCCCGCTAGATTATCAAAATACCCGATCAACGGGATCGAAGACCAGGCCCCGGCACCGCACATAACTTTCCCCTTAGTTGCTCGACACTACTGGGCTACTATCGAGTGCTGAGGGTGATACCTCATCAGCAATTGTGATGTTAACCTTGTAGGTTAGTTCATTGGTTATGGTCACGAGGATGATTCCTCCTTCTCCACTCCCGATAACGACACTATCGTACAACTCCTCAAGAGTGGACCTCGAGGGTGATTCCTCCATCGTTCACCTAGACGATAACATCAGGTGGAATTCCATTGAGGGTGATTCCTCAGGGTTTCTCTTGGTGTTAGACATACGGTTACTATGATTACTATGACTTTACACTGAGCCATGTTACTAAAGACAGGTCGGCCCCGAGGGGTACCCGTGCGAGCTTAACTTCGATTGATGTGGAGTCGGGTTGACCTAGAAGGTGCCCGCAAGATAATTACGAGGTATGGTCGGGCATTCTTAGCCCTTGCCGTGAGTCCTCGAGACGGAGCAACGGGGTCACATCGATCATGAGTCTCTGCTCGTTACCACGTGTTCCTAATCCACTATGATTTGGATATTTGATCCGAGGGGTCTCTGTCCTGATAGCACTAACCATCACGTGGGCATAGTATGGACGTTCTGCGTCGTATGCAACAGCCAAAGCTTAATAGACGTCATGCGACTGAGCGGTGCGTTCCGGGTTAGACTGGAATGCCTCGCCTTGTATAAGGGAGGCTAGGACTGCTCACCAGGTGCCCACGCAACGTGCAGGAGTTCCCGGGGCGATGGCCCAACACCCCTAGGGGCATAGGTTTAGACCGGCGTGCTGACCTCTCTATGAAGCCTAGGTCGGGTTACGGCGTATCGTTGGGCTGAGGCCGGGCATGACCCAGTAAAGTGTGTCCGGATGGAGTTAATCAAGCGTGGTCGGTAAGTTGGTGCACCCCTCCAGGAAAGAAAACATCTATCGATAGCATGTCCTATGATAACGGACACTCAGAGCTGTATCCTAATCAATACAACTAGAACTGGATATTTGAGATGAGAAATGGATAGTATGGCTCTGGGATTGCTTTCTCGTAGGGAGTCGAGGAAGGATCTCTAGGCGAGGTTGATGACACTACTACTACTTTACTTTATGCTAGTCTGCACTCTTCTAATGCTGCAAGACCGCTTGTAAGGGCATATTTATCTCTTAGCAGTTTTGGTGCTTGATGACAATGCTTTTGCGGACTAATCGTGTGCATTGAGCATTTTAGATATATCATGTCTATGCATAAGACGATTTGGTGCCCCTCGAAGACTATTGAAGACGGTGTTTCTCTATGTTTCTTTTCGATGGTTTGAGTCGTAGGAAAGCCGTACTATTAAGAGGGGGTCCGCGTTGGAAAGGTTTGGGTGGAATCAACACATACAAATCTGTTCCTTGTTGCACCACCTTTGTGTTGGCCCTTTGGGGCATCCTCTGTTTCTCCATGCCTCTGCAAAATGAAGGACTCCTAGTGTTGCTGAACTGGGGCATGCGGTAGTACTGCTCTCTGGAGCGGTAGTACCACAGGCCCTTGCGGTAGTACCGGCCTCTGGCGCGGTAGTACCGCAGGTACTCATGGTAGTACCGCTCCTTAGGAGCGACAATACCGTGGCCTCGGGCCAGGCTCAGCGGCCCGAGCGGTTGTAGGGGTGGATGTAATTTTTTACATCCGCGCCCTACACGGTAGTACCGCGCCATGGGCGCGGTAGTACCGCGAGCTCTGGGCAGGCACATCAACATGAGCGGAAGTTGGGGTGGATGTAATTCTTTACATCCGCGCCCTACGCGGTAGTACTGCTCCGGGATTGCGGTGGTACCGTGTCGGATTTTTGCATGGATCAGAACTCAGCGGCAGTTGTCACGGATGTATTTTTATATGTCCGTGCCTTCCCAGTCTAGACCAATCCTACCTTGCGGTAGTACCGCAAGGGGGAGCGGTAGTACCGTGCCAGCGGTTCTACCACCCTCAGCTTCCTTGCCTCAGGTCTGGCCTAGCTTCTGCCGCGGCAGCAGTAGTACTGCAGGGCCTTTGGTAGTACCGTGGGCTCGTGCGGTAGTACCACTTGTTGAGTGCTGTAGTACCGCTCGTCGTGGGCTGAGTAAGTGGATAACGGTTGGATTTGCTCTTTCACTATAAAAGGGGAGTCTTCTTCTCCGAGTTGACTACCTCTTCCACCCCCAAGCTCCATTGTTGCTCTAAGCTCCATTTTCACCCGATCTCTCTCCCTAGCCGATAAAACTTGTTGATTTCCTAGGGATTGGTTGAGAAGGCCTAGATCTACACATCCACCAAGAAATATTTGATTCCCCCCACTAATCCCTCGCGGATCTTGTTACTCTTGGGTGTTTGAGCACCCTAGACGGTTGAGGTCATGACGGAGCCATACTCCATTGTGGTGAAGCTTCGTGGTGTTGTTGGGAGCCTCCAATTAAGTTGTGGAGATTGCCCCAACCTTGTTTGTAAAGGTTCGGTCGCTGCCTTCAAGGGCACCAATAGTGGAATCACGGCATCTCTCATTGTGTGAGGGCGTGAGGAGAATACGGTGGCCCTAGTGGCTTCTTGGGGAGCATTGTGCCTCCACACCGCTCCAACGAAGACGTACTTCCCCTCAAAGGGAAGGAACTTCGGTAACACATCCTCGTCTTCACTGACTCCACTCTTGGTTATCTCATCCCGTTACTCGTGTAAGCTTATCTTGTGTTTCATCCCATGCTTGCTTGTTTACTTATTGTTGTTGCATCATATAGGTTGCTCACCTAGTTGCATATCTAGACAACCTACTTTGATGCAAAGTTTAAATTGGTAAAGAAAAGCTAAAAAATGTTAGTTTCCTATTCACCCCTGTCTAGTCAACTATATCGATCCTTTCAATTGGTATCAGCGCCTCGTCTTTTTTTAAGGACTTTGTCGTCCGAAGAGTATGGTTGACACCATAGGCGGTGAGGAGGAGCACCCCGGTGTGATTCTGTCCTCGTCTACAGCCGATGGGGGAACCTCAGTCTCACGTGAGGAACTCAATGTGGCCTTAGACACATTTAAAACCTCCATGAAGGCCGAGGTCAAAGGATTTTCTTGATGGTCTTAAATTGTCCACTACACCATTGGAAGTGGTTGATCCCACTAACAAGGTGACAGTTGCTAACTCCAACAAGGGGGGAAGCTTCTAGTGATAAAGTTTCTTTGTCTAGTGGTAAAAGTGGAAATGGCATCTTTGCCCATGTGGAACCTCCACTTACCTACGAAGGACCGATTCCCTCCACTCATTTAAATCATGCCGGTTATCCTTTTAAGATTGTGAAAAATGAGGATTTTGACGCTTGGGTCTATCGCTTTAAACATCATTTAAATCATGTTAATACTAACCTTTGGAGAATTATTGAGCAAGGTTTCTATCTGCATGACCCAAGCAACTTCACCCCGAGAGAAGCCGCGGATCATCAATTCAACGAGAATGCTCTCTTCATCATCCAAGATGCAATCCCTCCCGAAGATATTGCGCATCTCCGACCATTCCCTGTGGCAAAGGAAGCATGGCACCATGTTGTTTCCCTTTAAAAGGGAAGCGCAAGCATTCAACACTCCAACTATGAAGTGGTGCAAGATGAAGCCGATCAATTTGCTATGAATGAAGGTGAAGAACCTCCTGAGCTCTATCGGAGACTAAGCACACTCACGGTCTCACTCCGAGATCATGGGAGCAAGGATACAAATGACAGTTGGATCAAGCAGAAATTTCTCAAAGCCATGATGCCTTACCATAAGGCCATGTCCTCCGTCATCCATCAAAGGCCAGACTTCCACACCTTGTCCTCAAGCGAAGTGTTGGATGAGTTTGTGGCAATGAGTATCTTGGACAAGACCGCCGACAATGCAGTATTTCATTCTCAAAGAGCCAAGAAGCCCAACCTTGCTTTGAAGGCCAAGGCTAGTGTGGAAGAGGAGGAGGAAGAGGAAGAAGAGGAGAGCAACCCTGAGGATACAAAATATGATTATCATGAGCACATGGCTCTCACTTCAAGGCAATTTTGGAGCAAGAAGAACCCAAGGCCCAACTTCAACAAGGGCAACTCAAGTGGCGCCAAGGGAAAGCAACGTGTGAGGACTTGCTACAATTGCGGCAATGTGAGCCACTTCGTTGCGGAGTGCCCCTATGAGAAGAGAGAAGACAATGGTGGCAAGCTCATCCGGAAGGACAAGGCCAAGCCTTTCCCCAACAAGAACCACTTCACCAAGAAGGCTCCTCCAAATGGATTGGTGGCACAAGAAGAATACAATGAGGATGATGATGGCGAGACGGTTGCCATGGCCTCCATGGCCATTGCGACAACACCACGGGCGTCCCTCTTCGACTCACCCAATAAGAACATCACCGTCAAGTGCCTCATGGCTAAAGCCACCAACAAGGTAACCCCAACATCAAAACTACCATCATTACTCATCCTTCTTTGACGGATTGCATTGATGAAAGTGGGGGGTCCACATTGGAGGAAAATGAGTTTGACTCTTTTATGAGTAAGCTTAAGGGTAAATCCAAGAAGCACTTCATTGCTCTCTTGGAACAACTTGGTGAAGCCAATGACGTGATCGAGGCTCACATAGACACCATCTCTAAGATGGAGGGGCATAGTCGTGACTATGACGATGAGATATCGGATCTCTCTAATGCTCTTGAGGAAGAGCGTGGTCATCGCTTGGCTCTTGAGGAGTCACACAAGGATGACCATGCTAAATTAAAGAAAGATCTTGATCATGCTCTTGTTGTGTCTCATGTGCCAAATTCCGAGAAGGCCAACCTTGGTGTTGATCTTGCTAGACTCAAGGAGGAGTTCGATATCCTTGACAAGGCTCACAAGGCCTTGTAGAGTACTCATGCTAGTCTTAAAGAGTCTCATGATCATCTCGAAGTGAGGCTAACCAAGGAGAAAGCCACTTTTCCTCATATGGTTTTAATTGATAATGCAAATGCTACTAACCCTTGTTTTGAGCATGTGCATCTTGTTGAGGAGAATGCAAAGTTGAAGGAGCAACTTGAGAAAGGCCTTGTGTCCTGCATACAAGGTGATAAGAACCTCAACGATCTTTTGAGAAATCAAAAGGAAGTTGTGGCCAAGGAAGGGATTGGGTTTGCACCAAAGTCCAAGAACAAGAAGAAGAATGGCAAGGCCAAATGACCTCCTCCTCTCATGCAAACTTTTATCAAAGAGGGAGAGGGAGCCTCTAAGGAGAAGAAGAACAATGTGAAGGGTGGTGGTGTCAAGAAGGGCAATGTCGCCCCTTCCAACAACGCCGGCGACTTTAACCCTTCCTATGTGTTATGACGTGCTAGTGATGGGCATGTTTATGCTAAATTTGTTGGTTCTCCTTATGAGTACATTGAATGGTCTATTTGGGTTACTAAGACCCTTGTCACTAACATCAAAGGACCCATTACAAAATGGGTACCTAAAACCAAGCATTGATCTTTTGTAGGTGTTTGCTTCCGGTGGGGGATCATTGTTGCTCGATAGTGGAGCCACTAATCATATGACCGGAAGCAAGGACTTGGTGGTGGACATGCAAAATATTCCATATATGCCCACCAATGTCGAGTGGGTGATGCCTCGTCCTCTAATGTATTGGGACTTGGCAAGGTTGTCATTTCTCATGATCTCACGATCGATAAGGTCATGCTTATTGAGTCCCTTGCATACAATTTACTTTCCGTTCGTCAACTTGCAATCATGGGCTTCGCCACTTTATTTGATATTGATATCATGGCCCTTTTGTGGAGCAAGACTCTTAAAGTAGCCTTTGTTGGGCATGTCGAGAACGGTCTCTATGTGATTAACTTTCGGAGCGACCCACTAAGACCGCGACATGCCTAATGGCTAAAGTTGACGTGGGATGACTTTGGCATCTCCGTTTAGCCCATGTCAATATGAGATCTTTGCAAAGTCTTCTCAAGGGGGACCATGTCCGTGGACTAACAAATGTCAGTTTTGCCAAAGATCGTGCTTGCAATGCTTGCATTGAAGGAAAGCTACATGAGAAGGCTCACCCTCCCACGACTATTATTTACTCAAAGAGGCCTTTGGAGCTCCTTCACTTGGATCTCTTTGGGGCTCCATCTTTTGATAGTCTTGGGGGTAGAAAATATTGCTTGGTGATTGTGGCTGACTATTCAAGATACACTTGGGTGTACTTCTTCAAGAGGAAGAGTGAGACCCAACAAACCGCTATTGACTTTGCAAATGAAGCTCAGCGTCAACACAATGCAAAGATCTTGACAATAAGAAGTGACAACGGCACCGAGGTCAAGAACTACACCTTGGATGAGTTTCTTAGTGATGAGGGGATCAAACATCAATATTCCACACCTTACACCCCTCAAAAAAATGGTGTAGTGGAGAGGAAGAACCGGACGTTGATGGATGCGGCAAGAACCATGATGGAGGAGTTCAAGTCTCCATAAAACTTTTGGGCCGAAGCCATCAACACCGTGTGTCATGCATCCAATCGGCTCTACCTCCGCAAAGGCTTGAACAAGACTCCATATGAGATACTCACCGGTAACAAGCCCAACCTCAAGTACTTTCGGGTGTTTGGGTGTAAGTGTTTTATTCTCAAGAAAGGTGTCCGTTTGTCTAAATTTGAGGCTAGAGCTCATGAGGGCATATTTGTTGGTTAGGTTACAAACTCTCATGCTTACCGTGTCCTCAGTAAGTCCATGAGACTTATTGAGGAGACGTGCAACATGGAGTTTGATGAGAATAACGGCTCCCAAGTGGAGCAAAGTGGTACTTGTGATGTAGGTGATGAAATTCCTCCCCAAGACATAAGAAGAATGGGTATTAGTTTTATCCTACCCATTGAGGAACCCCTTGTGGCCGAAGGAGAAGGACAATGTTCCACTCAAGTGGAACCATCACCAACCCAAGACCCACACGCTTCCGAAGAACAAAGTGAAGGTCCTCAACCTCGTGAACAAGATCAAGGGCAAGAACAACCTCAAGATGGCGTTGAACCACCAAGTGATGCCCAAGGTCAAGGTCTCCCCTCCGAGCAAGTTCAAGATCAAGAACAAGCTCAAGACGATGCTCAAGATGATCAAGTAACCGCTCCTCAACTCTCTCCTAAGGAGGAATTGGAGCGTCGTGCCGCCAAGATTGCACCAAGCTATCTACCAAGGGTCATCTCATGACAAATGTGCTTGGAAGCATACAAAAGGGGGTAAGCACTCGTAGACAATTGGAAAACTATTGTGAACATCACGCGTTTGTCTCTTGTGTTGAACCCCAAAAGGTCTATGAGGCACTCGAAGATCCGGATTGGCTTAATGCCATGCATGAAGAACTCAACAACTTCGAGCACAACAAGGTGTGGAGATTGGTGCCAAGGACAAGGCCAACGGAGAACCATAATATCATTGGAACCAAGTGGATATTCAAGAACAAGCAATATGCTCATGGAATTATTGTCCGCAACAAGGCTCACTTGGTAGCTCAAGGCTACTCCCAAGTTGGGGGTATCGACTACGGTGAAACCTTTGCTCCCGTTGCACGCCTTGAATCTATTCGTTTGTTGATTGCCTATGCTTCTCATCATAACTTCAAGTTGCAACAAATGGATGTGAAGAGTGCTTTTCTTAATGGTCCCATTAATGTTTTGGTGTATGTCAAACAACCCCCCGGGTTCGAGGACCCCTATTTCCCCGATCATGTGTACCAACTCGATAAGGCACTCTATGGCCTTAAACAAGCCCCACGTGCGTGGTATGACCACCTTACCGAGTTGTTGCAAGATCGTGGGTTTGAAATTGGGAAAATCGACCCCACTCTTTTTACTAAGAAGGTCAAAGGGGAGTTGTTTGTGTTCCAACTATATGTTGATGACATTATCTTTGGTTCTCCTAACAAAGCTTTCAATGAGGAATTTGCCGCTCTCATGACCTCGAAGTTCAAGATGTCCATGATGGGAGAGTTGAAGTTCTTTCTCAGGTTCGAAATCAAGCAACGAAGAGAAGGAACCTTCATCAACCAAGCCAAATACACTCAAGACATGCTCAAGAGATTCAAGCTAAGTGAAGTCAAGCCGGCTTCCACTCCAATGCCCCTCAAATACCAACTTGGCATAGATCCCAATGGTAAAGCGGTGGATCAAAAGGTATATCACTCCATGATTGGCTCCTTGCTTTACCTTTGTGCATCTAGACCGAATATCATGTTGAGTGTGGGAATTTCTACATGGTTTCAAGCCGCACCTAAGGAAAGTCACTTTGTGGCGGTCAAGCGAATCTTTCAATATTTGGCTCATACCCCAAACTTTGGCTTATGGTACCCAAGAGGAGCAAACTTCAACCTTGTAAGCTATTCGGACTCCGATTGGGCAGGAGGCAAAGTGGATAGGAAGTCAACTTCCGGAGGGTGCCAATTCCTTGGTTGCTCTTTGGTGAGTTGGTCTTCCAAGAAGCAAAGTTGTGTGTCTCTCTCGTCCACCGAAGCGGGGTATGTGTCCGCCGGTAGTTGTTGCGCACAACTTCTATGGATGAGGAAAACTTTAAAGGATTACGGTGTCATTTGTGACAAAGTGCCTCTTTGGTGTGACAATAAAAGTGCCATCAAGATTTCTCTCAACCCGGTGCAACACTTCAAGACGAAGCATATTGAGATTCGGTATCACTTCATCCGGGATCATATTAGGCGAGGGGAGATCAAGCTCAACTATGTCAACACTCATGATAAACTTGCAGATATCTTCATGAAGCCTTTGGATGAAGCAAGATTTCACGAGTTAAGGCATGAGCTAAATATCATTGATTCGAGCAATGTTGCTTGAACCCTTGCACACCCCACCATACTCAACTTGTTATCTTGTTTAGGTGTAAGAATGGACATAGGGGGAGTGTTGTTCTCTCAATGAACTTTCCCTCCCCCAGTTATGCATAAATCAATCAACTCTTTCACATTCGCCATTCTTGATGGTACTTATGCTTCAAAGATGAGTTTTGGTCATGGGCCCAAGGATAATTCTTCGCGGTGCCATACCAATTAACTCAAACATAGGTGGCTCCGGCCACCGCCCTCTCCTTGGAGAGGTTGTGTCTCGCGGTTGGTGTTTGTTGTCTTTTGCCCTCCCTTCTCCGTGTCGAGCTTGTGTTTGAGTTGCCTCGTGTGTTAGCTCGTTGGTGTGTCCGTTTTCTTGAAGGTTGCATTACAAAGGCTGTTTTCCTCTTTTGTTTGCTAAACGTGTATCTTCTTGGGTTCACGATACTACCGTGGCTTGCGACAGTACTACCGCAGGAGCTGTGCATGGTACTACCGCAACCAGCACGATAGTAATTTTTTATTGCCGCTGGAAGAGCGGTACTACCGCTCCGCGTGCGGTACTTCCGCCCGGGCAGTACTTCCACCTGGGCGGTACTACCGCGATGACCCGCGGTACTACCACACAGTCGCGAGCGCGTGGGGGTTAAGAGCAGGCAGGGGGAGTTCCAACTCCCCCATACCCATTCAACTTATCTTCCCCATGAAGTCTCTCTCTCTCTCCTGCCCAATAACGGGGCCGGAGAACCTCGCCGGATCTCCGTCTCCGGCCACTCTCCTTGCATTCCGTCCGGTGGGATCGTTCCCCACCACGTCCTCTTGCCATGGAACAAGGTTTCTACCCAAATCCCTCTCTCCTTGTCTCGTTGTGTTGTCTCTAGGTTTTTGGGGAGATGCATGTTGTTCTTGAGATTTTAGGCCAAATCTTTGCAAGAGTAGGATGTAGGAGAGTAGTGATGCGTAGAGATGATATTTGGTATGTTGCTACTTGGTAGGTTTGATCAACCATAGTACCGCTTCTTAGGCACGGATGTTCTCAGATTACTTTTTGTTACTACCGCAACTCCCGAGCGGTACTACCGCTCCAGCCGTGTTCACCTCGTATGGTAATACCACTCCTCAGGAGTGGTACTACCGCACGAGGCACGGAAGTAAAATTTTACTACCGCTCCAGGCGCGGTACTACCGTGCCATCCTGGCGCGGTACTACCGCGGCTGGAGCAGCAGTAAAATTTTAGTTTCGCACTCTTGTGCGGTACTACCGTTGAGTGCGAACCTCCCCTATAGCAACTACCCAATGTTATTTCTACTTGTTTCATTTGGTTTGTTGTGGTCTTTGCATTGATACTTCTCGCTTTTCTTGCGTGTTCTTGTGTTGTGTGTCATAGGTGGTGGCTCCGGTTCCAATGTCCTTCGTTCGAACCCTGTTCGCGACACGGGCTCGAAGCGTCTGCGCAACCAAGATGAAGCTCCAGAGGGCTCCAATGCCCCCCAACGCAGAACGAAGTCAACCGCAGCCAAGCACGAGGATCCAACAATAAGCATGGATGAGATGCCACTAGCTGAGTTTGTCAATCGAAGGAAGATCAACCCCTATGTGAATCCCCGTGCAAACTTCAGAGGGAATGAGTTGTTCTAGACCAAGCAGTAGTATCTTATCTATCTGGATGTGATCAAGGCCAGGAAGAACCTCTATGTGGACACGCACTGGATTACATGCATCATATGAGGGAGGATAAGCACCGCACCTATTTTGGTGAGGCTTTGGACCTGGTGGAGCAGTTTGGGATTGAGGACTTGATCACGTTCCACCTGGACTTTGACCCTGAGATTGTGGCTCAGTTCTTTGCCTCGGTTCACTTCCACTCTGATGAGGAACAGACTTTGACATGGATGAAAAATGGACAACAGCTGACCGCCAAGTGGAAGGACTTCATGGATCTGCTACATGTTCGTGATGAGGGGCTCGACAAGCTCGTTGGTGTTCGCTCTCATGCCAACTCCGAGTCTGCTAACAAAAACAGGCTCCATCCATACTATGTTGAGAAGAAGCATCCCAGTGGAAAGAAGACTTGGGTACTGAACCCATTCCTTGACATCATGTATCAGATCTTCCGCAACACCCTCTTCCCACGTATTGGTGACAAGGATAAGGTACATGCCTATCTCGT
This sequence comes from Triticum urartu, assembly GCF_056163025.1. Lineage (NCBI taxonomy): Eukaryota > Viridiplantae > Streptophyta > Magnoliopsida > Poales > Poaceae > Triticum > Triticum urartu. The sequence goes on along the minus strand of NC_141874.1, from coordinate 363,758,896 downwards.
GGATATGATGCTCATTTGTGAGGAGGTGCATCGTGCTCAGACGCAACCACTTTATGTCTCACATATCATGTGGTTTGAGCTTCGGTTTGCGGTGTTCAATCATAAGGTACCCATCTATGGTCCTTACCTATTTCACCTGATCTTGAAGACTTGGGGGAAGCTCTATCCCAATGTTGAGTTTGAGGCCCCCGACTGGACCCGTCACGAGCCCATCAAGCTCTGCATCAATCCTAAGTGGGCTAACACCACTACCCGTGCTGAGGCAGTGGCTGCTCAGATGGACGTTGATGAGGATGAGATTGAGGAGGAGGAAGCGGATGAGGACAGCTCTGCTGGGTATGCTCCTCCCTCTACTGAGCCCTCACGGGCTAAGAAGCTGAAGGCCAAGATGAAGACCTTGTTCTGCATGCAAGCCAAGGGACAATACAGGACCCATGTTGCTTCCAAGGAGAGTCGCCGCCACGACAAGATCTTGAGGACGTTTGGCGAGGAGATATCTAGTGGGTCTGAGAAGAACATCACTCCAGAGGCAGAATGGATGGCAAAGCAGGGCTACCAGTGGACTGAGTCTAAGGACGAGACCATCCCCGCTGCCGAGACCGACGAGAACCATGACGAGTGATTGCTCCAGCTTGAGATACCACCTGTGTCGTAGGTGTCCTCTCTGCCTTTTTGGTGTCTCGATGCCAAAGGGGGATAGAGTGTAGGGATTTGCGAGTCTTGTGTCGTGTTTGTTGCTTGTGTCGTGTTTTCCCTCGTTTTGTTGGACCTCGTTTGCTTTGGTTTGGTTTGTCGTGAGTTGTTTTCTCTTATCATATGGTGTAAGACATATGCACTCTATTATATCTTATGCTTATACTATCTTGTGCTAGTTAATTTTTGCTCTTATGTATTAGCTTCCCTCTCTGTTAGTATTAGTTACTCCTTTGCAAGATTTTCCTTGTCTATAAAATATAGGGGGAGTGTTGATCCTAGTATGTGTGTCGTGCAGTCCAAAGCACATCTCCAGAGTGCACACATCTAGGGGGAGCCCATCTATATTTTATATATGTTGGGTTTGCCTATGCTTTATTTCTTTTCCTATGTGCAAATCCCATATTGTCATCAATCCACCAAAAAAGGGGAGATTGTAAGGGCATATTTATCCCTTAGTAGTTTTGGTAATTGATGACAATGCTTTTGCGGACTAATCGTGTGCATTGAGCATTTCAGATATATCATGTCTAGGCATACGATGATTTGGTGCCCCTCAAAGACTATTGAAGACGGCGTTTCTCTACGTTTCTTTTCGGTGGTTTCAGTCATAGGAAAGCCGTACTATTAAGAGGGGGTCCGCGTTGGAAAGGTTTGGGGAGAATCAACACGTACACATCTATTCCTTGTTGCACCACCTTTCCGGGGCATCCTCCGTTTCTTCGTGCCTCTGCAAAATGAAGGACTCCTAGTGTTGCTGAACTGGGGCATGCGGTAGTACTGCTCTCTGGAGCAGTAGTACCGCAGGCCCTTACGGTAGTACCGGCCTCTGGTGCGGTAGTACCGCAGGTGCTCACGGTAGTACCGCTCCTTAGGAGCGGCAGTACCGTGGCCTCATTACAGGCTCAGCGGCTCGAGCGGTTGTAGGGGCGGATGTAATTTTTTACATCCGCGCCCTACACGGTAGTACCACGCCATGGGCGCGGTAGTACCGCGTGCTCTATACAGGCACAACAACATGAGCGGAAGTAGGGGCGGATGTAATTTTTTACATCCGCGCCCTACTCGGTAGTACCGTGTCGGATTTTTGCATGGATCACAACTCAGTGAAAGTTGTCACGGATGTATTTTTATATGTCCATGCCTTCCCAGTCTAGACCAATCCTGCCTTGCGGTAGTACCGCAAGAGGGAGTGGTAGTACCACGCCAGCGGTTCTACCGCCCTCGGCTTCCTTGACTCAGGTCTGGCCTAGCTTCTGCTGCGGCAGCAGTAGTACCGTAGGGCCTTGCGGTAGTACCGTGGGCTCGTGCGGTAGTACCGCTTGTTGAGTGCTGTAGTACCACTCGTCGCGGGCTGAGTAAGTGGATAATGGTTGGATTTGCTCTTTCACTATAAAAGGGGAGTCTTCTTCCCTGAGTTTGTCGGCATTCTGGGAACGGGGGTCCCCAGACTTGCCTGCTTGCGGCCCACGGCGTGGATGAGCCAGCAGGCCGTATGGCCCATCTTCACCAGCAAAGCACTCAAGACCCTCGCGAGGGGCCAAGCCTCGCGAGGCGGATGACGCAAGACCTCCTCCGGGGTGGCCTAGCTGGGCAGGCTCACGAGGAGCAGAGATATCAAGGCGGGGCGAACTTCACGAGGCTTTCGTGACGTGAGTCGTGACGATCGACACCAGGCGGGCGCCAGCGCGCACAGCGTCCTTGTTTCCTCTTTGGTCCAAAGGGGGAAAGCGCAGCCGCGGAGTACCAAGGCATCAGGCAAAGGTTGCCATTTTGGTGCAACAAGACCAAGACCAAGGACTGCAAGACGGAGGTCATCGTGGAGCCCGGAGCAACGTCACCACCAGAACTTTGTGCAGGCGAAGACTACTTTTGTCAGGATAGCTTGTACTAGTTGTCCCCCTTCAAATTAGCCCGCCATTGTTGGCTCCCTTCCCGCTCGATATTTGGGAAGAGGACCGGGGGCCCTATAAATAGGACTAGCCACCACAGTGGAGAGGGACGGTCAGACACACAAGCTTACCGAGCCCAAGAACGTCTCAACCTCAGGAGGCCGTTCTTCCCTTGTATTGTTCATCATCAGCCGAAGAGGCAATCCACCACCACCACACTGGAGTAGGGTGTTACACCGCAATGGTGGCCCGAAGAAGTATAAACCCTGTGTCCATCTGTGTTCTGAGTTCGTCGAGTTCATCCGCGAGATCCTAGCAAGCTAGAGCATAGATCGGTTGGAGGGATAGACTTCGCGCGCACCCCAGTGTTCGAACCTTAAGGGTTTGCCGGGACCCCAACCCCGAAATTTGGCGTGCCAGGTAGAGGTGCGCCGGAGCTTCTTCTCCGCCAATCAGCTCTCTGACGTTCACCGGCTACGATGTCTGGCTACCCAAGAGCTGGGTCCGGCCGCTGGGCAGCCTGGCCGGCCGGGACGGTGCCGCCTACCCATGAAGATCTCGACCCCACACCCCAGGTGGCACGGGCGTCACCAAGCTCCACTGGGCGTGGACAGCGCGGCCAGGCATCATCCACCCTCACCCCGCGGCAAGCACGAGCCGCGGTGAGAGCAGCGAGTCACGCCGCTGCAACAGCGCCGCACTCATGGCGGGAGCAAGCAAACATGCGGGTGGCACTGATAGTGGCAAGGGAGCTGCTGCGATGCAGACTGATGGAGAGCGGCCGGGACACACTGCTCGAGCGAGTTGTTGAGCTCCTGGACGCAGCGGCATCAGGAGGGCAACCCTTCAGCTATCGACTTCCTCCCAGGACAATGCAAGGTCGTGCGGCGAGCCTCACCACATCTGCGCGCCGTCGACTACGCCCGGGGGCTTTGCCAACGTTAGCACGGCCGGCGGCATAGGGGGATCCAATCCCCCCATGCCACCCTCGAGAAGCACGAGCGCAAGCGTCACCCCCATGGTCCCAGCCAGATGCCGTATTATCATCCCCAGGACGCCGTCATGGGCGGAGCAATGTGGAGTGTGGGGCACCCTGGCGAGGTGTTCGGGGTAACGGCCCCGGAGGCCTACGTGCCCCGCATGATGGACCAAGGGTACGCACCAGAGGACGACATCGGCTCGTTCGTTGGAGAAGATTGGGGAGAGGGGGCCCTAGGAGCCGAAGCCTTCCAAGAGCCAGCGGAGAACCATATCGATCGCACTGGCGACGGCAACTACAGGGTACCGTTAACCTCTCAGGAACAGGCTTATGCTAACCATGGGCTACAGATGAATCGGGTTGCAGCATCGATCAATGACCCCGGCACGGCGGCACCCGTCTCAACAAGGGGGAGACGCTGGGGCCCGCCGAGAGGGAGCCAGGAGCAAGGCCCCTCCCCAAGGCACGCGAAACCAAGGGACACCCGCAGGTAGGCCCCCTGCCGGGGTGGCTTCAACGACCGTTCCTCCGGCAGAGGACCCGTGGTCGCCGAGGGAACCACTGACGTCCTCTTTCCCTCCTTTGCGCCATCCTGGTCTTCGGCCGGCTCAAAGGAGGTCAAGAGTGGTGCAAGGCGGGGCCCTCATCTGGCGATATGAAGCAAGGCCAGTACCTGTGAAGAAGGCCCGTTGCATGTGAAGCTCGCCGCCTGTGACACTCTCACGTAATAATGAGTTGGGACTGTACATGCCCCGGAGTCTCAGGAGTTTTGGCCTCAGGCCCTTGGCTCCCTCTCACTCCTAGTGGAAAGCACTTAGCTCCGCGCCGGTGAGAAGACTTGAAGACCCGAAGACTAGACTAGGTGCCGGACGCGGCCTTTTGCTTTGGATCTCTCTTTCTGTGGCTTTGCTTTCTGATTCTGGACTAAAGTTGAAGCTGAATTTTTATCGTTGCACGCGGGGGTGCCTTTTCTCGTTAGAGTCATTTCTTGCCTTCTGGATCTTGTTTGGTTTGGGACTCACGTCCATCGCCTCTCCCTCAAAACTTCTCGCGAGCCGGACCGCGCAGAGCACGCGCTAGCACTATGCCTGGTGCTCACCCTTCACGGGGCCCCCCTTCAAACAGGGCGGCAAGCCCCGCAAGATTCTCCGGAACTCGTCGCCTCACGACCCAGCCCTAAGTAGGCGCTAACTAAGGTAATCCATGTCTGGAAACTCACCCACAGCTTCACAAGCTCACGAGGACACATACCCACATCGCATAGGAAAGTAAAAACTGCGATTCGTTTACATGAGGGGCTCCCCCTCTCAAAATGCTCTCACAAGTTTTCCTAGGGCCACGCCCAAGTTTTGCATGCAGAATAAGACAACAGGAGAATATGGGATCACCCGGAGATATCGCTCGCTACGTCGCCCAGGGACGTGTCGCTCGCATCGTTGTCGCCTTCGTCGGAATCGTCGCCGCCGTCGGCAACGCCCCCGTCGCCGTCGTTGACCATGTCACCTTCGTCTGCGACGACCACCACCCCATCGTCGTACGAGGTGAAGGCCCTGACTAACGCGTCGACATGATCCTCTGCCCAACGCGTCAAGTCGCCCCGAACGGCAATGGGCACAAGAGCAATGGCGGCATCAAAGTCGAAGTTGGGGTCAGCGTTTAGGAGGTGGCTGAAGACACGGGAGAAGGCGCGCTGAAGCAGGCCACAACCCCTCTCCTCCACAAGCTGCCGAGCTCTGGCAGATTGAGCCTCCAGGCGCGTAACCACCTCGGTGAAGAAGGCCAGGTGGCTGGCGTAGTCACTCGAGTGAGGGGTCGGGGCGTTCTCGTCGTAGATATAGCCCAGGGCGGTGTTGGCCTTGTTTCGAAGATCTTGAAGCATGGGGCTGTGCACGCGCTCCAGCGTTCGGTGTTGGAGCACTTCTTCTCTGTTTTGCCGAGCGACGGCCTCGGCATCATCAATTCGCCCCCGGAGGGAAAGCAGCTCGGCGCGAGCGGAGGCCAGGTCCACCTGCGCCGTAACCAGGGCGGCGGTTGTGGCCTCAGCACGCCTCTCGGCCTCATCCAACCTGGGCCTGAGGGCGGTGGCCCTGCCCGCGCCCTCCTGTCCGGCGAGCTCCAGCCTCAAGCCGTACCTGCCCTCCAGATCGGCGTGAACCACGGCTACCCGGCGATTGATCTCTTCTTCGACTCCAGCCTCGCGGCCCCTGACGGCATCTTCAGCTTGAGCGACTTGATGCTCCCTCGTCTTCAGCCGCTCGAGCTCGAGGCTGCGCTCCACGGCCTCCAGGGCCAGCGCCTCCTCACACCGCCGGATCTCCTCTTCCTCCGCAAGCGTCCCCCTCACCGACGCAAGGGTGGCCCCACGCGCCTCGACTTGCTGCTCAAGGGACGCACTCCAGGCCTGGAGCTCCCACGCGCGCTCCTCCGCTGCCTCACGGTGGCGATCGGCCTCGCGAGCTTCCTCCAAAGCTCGCGCGCGGGCCTCGTTGGAAATCTTGAGGGACGCCTCGGCCTTCGCGTTCTCGAGATCGCGATGATAACGGCCAAGGTTGATGGCCACTCGCAGCTTGTGCCGCTCCTCCACCAACCGAAGACCTTCGGCCTCAAGACGCGAGTCGACGCTAGCAAGCTCTTCACCAAGGCGGTTCATCGCGCCCATCGCCTCTTGGAAGAGCTCATGGCGGACCACGCTGCGCCCGCGCTCGAGCTCGAATGCTCGCCCCATCTCGTCCTCCGCCTCGGGGGCTGCGTGTGGAGCATCGAATGACGCGCCATCTCCCGGTTGGGGGCTGGGGGCTGGCGCAGCCCCCGGTGCCGGTTGACCCTCGCGAGGAGCCCGGACCGAACAAGGCCCGTTGCTTGAAGGAGGCTCCAGCATCGAGGCTAGCCATCCATTGACCGTGACCAAGGGAAGAGCCGCTGGCACGCCCGCTGCGCTCCAAGAAAGGCCGCGTAGGAAGGACGGCGAAGGCACAAGCTTGGGGCGCCCTGATGACGGACTAGCTCCCAAGGCTGACCCACGCCACGGGCAGCGTCCGAGCCTGAAGCACTGGAGCTTGGCAGGTACGATGGGATGAGAGGGAGCTGCTTCTCTGAAGGTTTCGCGGCCTTAGAAGAAGGGAACCTGAGGGGGCAATCGTCAGGAAGGGAAGGCGGCACATACAAGATCACCGAGGAGAGGTACTTACTCGTCGATGGCGATGTACTTCCGTCGCTTCAACGACCCGAAGATGTTGCTGCCGCTGGGGGATCCCTTCCTCTTGCGGAGCTCCTCGAAGTCCACGCAAAGGTGACCGAAGCGCTGGACGTGACGGCCGGTGCGCGGCGGAGCCGAAGAAGAACCGAAAGGAAAGGCTTCAGGGGAGCCCGGCTGCGGCGAACATCATGGCTCTTTCTCGCCGCGACCTCCTGAGGCTCCTGGAGCCTCGGCCTCGGGAGCCGCATGACGCATCTCTTCAGTGACTGGCGCCTCAGGAGGGGCGTCGCAAGCTCCCGAGGGCGACGCTCCTGGGTCACTACTCGACACGTGCTCCTCAGCACCTGAGCAGTCGGCCCCTGTCGTAGCTCGCTCCCCCGCACCATCACCTGGGGCGAGCTCGTCACCGGCGATGAAGAACGGGACCACGATGACGGGATTCTCGTGGGGTCCCTCCAAGACAATTGGGTGCAGCCCCCACTCATCGAGGGAAGGCGTGGTCTCGACGAAGGTAACCTTGTTCTCGCTGCGGTACAACATGCAGCTCTTCCTGGGCATCTCGTCCGGCAGAGAGACACCAGATAGCACCATGAGCATAGTTTGCCGCGCAGCAAGAGGAAGCCCCTCCTCCTAAAACCTCATGTTGTCCCGACTGCTGAGCAAGTCCCACATCTGGCGATAATGATGCTGAAGCAGGGCAACTCGACGCCTGACGAACTCCCTCACCACCATGGGTGCAGTCACACCAAGGTCCTTCAACCACTGCAGCCTCGCCCAGACGGGGGCAAGCCAGGGGCTCGTGAGCCTCTGGTGACCCTAGCCGGAGTTTGGAATGGCAGGCCCCATCAGAGCTTGGAGTAGAGGGTTGAGCACGCCAGCATCAAAAAACACCCATCGCGTGCGTAATTCGCTCGGAGACGAAGGAAGCTCGAAGTCGATCCCCATGCCTGTCGTCGCTGCCATGGCCTGAAAGCCCACACACCCTAAGCTCTGCCGGGCACCGATGAGATGCAGCGAGAAGAAGTCGCGGAGGAGCGCCACGGAGGGGGTGATGCCCACCATGGCCTCGCACACGAAGGCGAAGACAGCAAGAAGGGTCACAGATTAAGGGTCGAGATGAAGCATATGGATCTGATAGTGCTCAAGCACCGCGTTGAAGAAGGCGGAGAAGGGAGGAAGCAAGCCAGCCCAGAGGACGTCAATGAAGATCGGGATCTCGGTGACTGCCCGAGCCATGCTAGAGCGAGACGCAGGCTAGGCCGGCGTCTCTCCCCACTCGTTAAAGCTGGAGGCGAGCATGGGGCGAACCTTGCCCATGGCCTCGTCGTTGAGCACCCGAGGCCGGCTGAGCACCAGCTCGAAGGATGGGGGGGGGACAGTTGGCGAGGACAGAGGTTTCTTCCCCTTGTCGGCTTGCTTCGGTGCCATGACGATGAAGCGGGCGAAGCGCTGGTCGGATTGAGGAGGCGGAGCAAGGCGATGAAGAAGCAGGGAGGTTGGAAGATTGGAAGAGCTAGGCACGGCGAGGGAAGAATAACTGTGCAAGAAGCGGGGCCGCATAGCCAGGAGGATTCAAAGGCAGCGTGGGGAAGCGGAGACGCCCACGTCCAATCAACCACCACGCGTCAACCGAGGTCGCATTCTTTTGGGGCCCGCGGCGCTTCGAGCTTGACCCTTCGCTTCACCGCGAAGCCAAGCCCACGCGCACCTTGGGCCCGGGGCTACTATCGGCGTTCTAGGAACGGGGGTCCCCAGACTTGCCTGCCTGCGGCCCATGGCGTGGATGAGCCAGTAGGCTGTACGTCCCATCTTCACCAGCAAAGCACTCAAGACCCTTGCGAGGAGCCAAGCCTCGCGAGGCGGACGACGCAAGACCTCCTCCGGGGTGGCCTAGCTAGGCAGGCTCACGAGGAGCGGAGATATCAAGGCGGGGCAAACCTCATAAGGCTTTCGTGACGTGAGTCGTGACGATCGACACCAGGCGGGCGCCAGCGCGCACAACGTCCTTATTTCCTCTTTGGTGCAAAGGGGGCAAGCGCAACCGTGGAGTACCGAGGCATCAGGCAAAGGTTGCCATTTCGATGCAATAAGACCAAGACCAAGGACTGCAAGACGGAGGTCATCGTGGAGCCCGGAGCAGCGTCACCACCAGAACATTTTGCTGGCGAAGACTACTTTTGTCAGGATAGCTTGTACTAGGTGTCCCCTTCAAATTAGCCTACCATTGTTGGCTCCCTCCCCGCTCATATTTGGGAAGAGGACCGGGGGCCCTATAAATAGGACTAGCCACCACAGCGGAGAGGGACGGTCAGACACACAAGCTCACCGAGCCCAAGAACGTCTCAACCTCAGGAGGCCGTTCTTCCCTTGTATTGTTCATCATCAGCCCAAGAGGCAATCCACCACCACCACACTGGAGTAGGGTGTTACACCGCAACGGTGGCCTGAAGCAGTATAAACCCTGTGTCCATCTGTGTTGTGAGTTCGTCAAGTTCGTCCGCGAGATCCTAACAAGCTAGAGCATAGATCGATTGGAGGGATAGACTTCGTGCACACCCCAGTGTTCGAACCTTGAGGGTTGCTGGGATCCCAACCCCGACAGAGTTGACTACCTCTTCCACCCCAAGCTCCATTGTTGCTCTAAGCTCCATTTTCGCCTGATCTCTCTCCCTAGCCGATCAAACTTGTTGATTTCCTAGGGATTGGTTGAAAAGGCTGAAAGTGCAACTATCCCTGGGTGCTTTTGGTAATTCCAAACAACATATAGCTCATTGAGCTAATACTATTTCAAGATAAATATTTCAGGAAAGCTCAATGATTGGCATGGCATGGATTAGAAATATGGACCCCTCAAAAAGCTAAGGACAAAATATTGGCTCAAGCTCAAGCTCAAGACTCTACATTTTACCTTTTAGTGATCCATGATCACATTGAGTCCATATGAAAAGCCAACACTATTAAAAAGGGATGAGGTGTTGCTTAATGGGTTACTTGCTCAAAATGCTTAGTGATATGCTCCAAAACCCTCTACCACTTTCTCATATCCACATATGTTCCAAACCAAAAGTCAAACTCGGCCCCACAGAAACTTTCTATCCGGCGCCACCGAGTTCAGTTGACATAGCCATTGCCACAAAACCCTAGTCACTTCGGTCTTACCGATAGGGATCTCGGTCTCACCGAGATGGGATTGCAAACTCTCTGTTTCCCTTCATAACATTTCGGTCTAACTGAGATGAGTGATCAGTCCCATCGAGTTCGCAATGCAAACTCTCTGTTTCCCCTTCGTAACGTTTCGGTCCAACCGAAATGAGCGAATCGATCCCACCAAGTTTGCCTGACCAACTCTCTGTTTGCTTATTACCAAAATCGGTCCCACCGAGTTTGTGTAATCGGTCTCACCGAGATTATGTTATGCCCTAACCCTAATAAAATCGGTCCCACCGAGTTGACATGTCGGTCCCACCGAAAATCCTAACGTTCACATTATGAACTAAATTTGTGTGACCGAGTTCTCTGATTTGGTCCCACCGAGTTTGCTAAATTGTGTGTAACGGTTAGATTTTGTGTGGAGGCTATATATACCCCTCCACCCACTCTTCATTAGAAGAGAGCCATCAGAACATGCCTACACTTCCATCATACATTTTCTGAGAGAGAACCACCTACACTTGTGTTGAGATCAAGATATTCCATTCCATACACATAAATCTTGATCTCTAGCCCTTCCCAAGTTGCTTTCCACTCAAATCATCTTTCCACCAAATCCAATCCTATGAGAGAGAGTTGAGTGTTGGGGAGACTATCATTTGAAGCACAAGAACAAGGAGTTCATCATCAACACACCGTTTATTACCTTTTGGAGAGTGGTGTCTCCTAGATTGGTTAGGTGTCACTTGGGTGCCTCCATCAAGATTGTGGAGTTGAACCAAGGAGTTTGTACGGGCAAGGAAATCACCTACTTCGTGAAGATCTACCCTAGTGAGGCAAGTCCTTCGTGGGCGATGGCCATGGTGGGATAGACAAGGTTGCTTCTGCGTGGACCCTTTTGGGTGCAGCCCTTCGTGGACTCGCGCAACCGTTACCGTTCGTGGGTTGAAGTCTCCGTCAACGTGGATGTACGATAGTACCACCTATCGGAACCACGCCAAAAATCTCCATGTCTACATTGTGTTTGCTCCCTCAAGCTCCTTTATTTACCTTCATGTGCAATGTTTTACATTTCGCTACTATACTCTTAGACTTGCATGTGTAGGTTGTTTACTTGACTAGTGCTAAGTTGCTAAAATCTGGCGAGACTTAAAATTGGGAAAATGATAGATTTTTATTTGGTCAAGTAGTCTAATCACCTCCTCTAGACATACTTTCGATCCTACAAGTGGTATTAGAGCTTTGGTTTCCTTTTTCCTTGATTTCCATAGCTTTTGGTGATCATAGCCTTGGTTTCACAACCTAAGAGAGTATGGCATCTAGCGAGGGAAATTACCACCGTAGAGGTCCTTACTTTGATGGCACTAATTTTGCTAGTTGGAAGCATAAGATGAAAATGCATATTCTTGGACATAACCCCGCCGTTTGGGCTATTGTGTTCATTCACTTACAAGGTGAATTCTTTGATGGGAGAGAACCGAACCGTGAAGCTAGCGCGGAAGAGTTGAAGATGCTGCAATACAATGCTCAAGCTTGTGATATTATCTTCAACGGATTGTGCCCCGAAGAATTCAACAAAATTAGCCGTCTTGAGAATGCAAAGGAAATTTGGGATATTTTGATTGATATGCACGAAGGTACCGACTCTGTCAAGGAATCCAAATTGGATGTGCTTCAAAGTCTACTTGACAAGTTCAAAGTGAAGGATGGTGAAGGTGTCGCTGAAATGTACTCTAGGCTTGCTCTCATCACAAATGAGATTGCCGGCTTAGGAAGTGAAGAGATGACCGATAGATTCAGCATCAAGAAGATCCTAAGAGCCTTGGATGGAAAATATGATATCGTGTGCACATTGATCCAAATGATGCCCAATTACAAGGATCTCAAGCCAACGGAAGTCATTGGAAGAATTGTTGCTCATGAGATGTCACTTAAGGATAAGGAAGAGCTCCACAACAAGTCAAGTGGTGCTTACAAAGCCTCATGTGATGCTCCCACATCATCAAGTGAGAAACAAGCCTTCAATGAAGAATTGAGCCTAATGGTGAAGAATTTCAACAAGTTCTACAAGAGTAGAAGCAAGGAAAGAAGTTCCAAGTCAAGGTCCTACAATGACAAAAGGTCTTCAAGTCGCGAACGTAATTGCTACAATTGTGGAAGACCCGGACACTACTCCAATGAGTGTACGACTGCCTACAAAAGAAGAGAAGATTCTCCCAAAAGGAGTAGGAGAGAAGCATCACCACCAAGAGGGAGAAGGAGTAGAGATGACCGTTATGAACGAAGAACACCATGGAGAAGCAAGGATTCGGAAAGGAAGGACAAATCATCAAGGAGCTACACAAAATGAAGACATCAAGCTCATGTTGGTGAATGGGTATCCGGCTCTGACTCCGACAATCACTCCGAGAGAAGTTATCACTCCAACTCCGAATATACTCAAGATGAAGGTTTTGCCAGTCTAGCACTTGTGTCAACCAACTCCTACGACATATTTGAGTCACCAAATGAAGGAATCGGAAGATGCTTCATGGCTAAAGGCCCAAAGGTATCACACACCGAGTATGTTGATTTCAATAGTGATGAAGATGATTTGCTAGGTGATGATGATTTACTTGTTGACAATTCTAGTGATGAAAACTATGATGAACTTGTTATTAATCATGCTAATCAAGATAAAATGAATGACGATGCTAAGAAGGAGATTGAGCGTCTAAGTAAAGAACTAACCACTCTTAAGTTAGCTCATGAAACTACCTTGGAAAATCATCAAGAGCTTTTAAAGACTCATGAGAAGTTACGCTTCAAAAAGCTCAACCTTGATCAAGAGCATGAGTTCTTAAAAGTGATCAATGATGATCTTCGCAAGAAAAGTTCTTCTTACATTGCCAAGCACTTACTCTTGTCTACTTACATGCCTCAAGTTAAATCTAGCAACAAGAGTAAGAAAGATTCTTCTTCTAGTAGTAACAATAATCATGCTAAACCCAATGATGTTGCTTCTAGTAGTTCTCTTGATTCCACTAATTATTCTCTTAGCCAAGTTACACTTGAGTAAGAAAATAGATTATTGAAGGGAATTATAGAGAAAGGTGTTTACAAGAGCCTTGCCGGAAGTAAGTAATTTGAGGAAATTGTACGCAAGGAAGGAAGACACTGGAAGAATCAAGGTGTTGGTTTTGAATGAAAGTTTAATGCCAATGGAGTTGAGTGGGAAGAAGATCAATACCCGAAGACAAGTTTGTTCCTCAACAAGAGAAGTATGATCCTACTTCTTTCCAAGGAACACAAGCTCAAGATGATCTTCCACTAGAACACAAGCAAAAAGGCAAGGACAAGTTTTAAGAGGAGATTGATGCATTTGAGGAAGCTCCCAAAGCCTTGGTCAAGTGGGTTCCCAAGACTACATCAAGTTCTACTTCATCAAGTACGACTACAACTCCAAGGATTCCCATCAAGATGGTGTGGATCCCGAATAAGAAGAACTAGAGAGTTCTTGAGGGTGACTCCGCCAACATACTTCACTCATATCATTTTGGTGTGGACAAGTGCAAATAACTTCCACATCTTGCACTAGTTCAAGGAGTCACAAATCCTCTTGTTGGTAAGACAAGGGACAAGGTAACCTAAATCTTTCATGGACATCATCCTATGTGAACATCACTCTATGTCTATGGATATCCTTGTTTGTTCCTTGTGGGACTAACCCGTGTAGGTACTGAAAGTGCGACTCACTCTAATGGGTTGCTCCAAATGATCTACATCAACATTGAGCATCTACATCTTCAACACCTACATGAAGTCATCATCGACAAAACCCAAGGTTAGTTCATCCCTCTTAGGGGGGATACCAAATCTAGGGGAGCTTTACCGCTGAAGATGCTAGTCGTTGATAGAACTAGGCTCTCCCCTCTATTCTGACATTTCTGCAGCCCAGTCCACATATACAGCCTTCCTTTGATAATGTTGCATATGTAGTGTAGATCCTTGCTTGCTGAGTACTTCGGATGAGTACTCATGTTTGCTTTGCTTTCTTTTCCCCCCATTTCCATTTGATGCAACCAGATGACGGAGCCCCTGAGACCGTTGCCCCCACCGACGACTACTACTACCCCGAGGGTGCCTACTACTACGTGACGGACGCTGGCGACCAAGAGTAGTTAGGAGGCTCCCAGGCAGGTGGCCTTGCCTTTTCGATCGTAGATGCTTTTGTGCTGGCCTTCTTAAGGCAAACTTGTTTAACTTATGTCTGTACTCAGATATTGCTACTTCCGCTGACTTGTTTGTATTCGAGCCCTCGAGGCCCCTGGCTTGTAATATAAAGCTTGTATCATTTTAATTTGTGTCTAAAGTTGTGTTGTGATATCTTCCCATGAGTCCTTGATCTTGATCATACACATTTGTGTGTATGATTAGTGTATGATTGAACCGGTGGCATCACAAGTTGGTATCAGAGCCGACTGCCTGTAGGAATCCCCCTTCCACACTCCTTGGCTGAAATTGAGTCTAGTCAATGAAAGACTTTTACTAACATGGTTGTGTGGCTTACGGTCCCATGTCGCCATTGGGTGGTATTACGATCTTTTATTCCTCGTCTATACTACGGGACTCTGTTCTCTCTTCTATTCGGGTTAAATGAATTTACTAACTACATTAGGTTCTCGTAACGACTTTCCCCGGAGAGCCCATTCATTCCGAATGGTTGCCTGCTTCACCAGAAGACTTCGAAGATACTATCCGGTCTACTCCCAAGAACTTGTGTTCATTTCTTTTGCAATCCCTTAACACCGTTGAATCCTTATGGATAACTGCGTACCCTTGCCGTTCATACTTCCATACCTAGTTGTTCTTGTTATTACAAGATACCTGAAAGTATTCTCATACTTTCGAGAATCCTTTTTTCGACTGCTTGCAGCTCTTTTCCGCCTGAATAACCATACGAATAATTCCTTACACTTATCGGGGATTCGTTCATCCCCATTGATCATATTTCTCACAAAATACTTGGAATGCAATTTGATCGCCCGAAGGTCCTCTGCAGCCTAGTGCTCCCGAAAGTCTTGTCTGCCTGCATTATGGTTAAATCCATATGTCCGACAATATTCATTTACATCCTTTGTCATTGTCATCCTGAGCCTATTGATTCATTATGTTATGATTGCTCGCAATCATCAGTCGAACCCTGGAATTTGACCTTCCTTCTCATACGTCATTCTGGACATGAGTTGGATCTTGGCCAATCGTGTTGTAATTGATTGTCCACCTAGTTCCCTTCAACTTGAATGTCGAATTATTCATATCTTTCTATAATCTGATGCCTTCCCATTCTTTCCTTCTTCTGATTGAGTACTGATACTCGCATCAGATCAATTAAGGACCGCTGAATCCTTTGTTGGGTTATTATCTGGCAATGTCATTCGTATTCAAAATCTCATGCACTCTTCCCCTGATACATATTGCCTTCGGTAAATTGTATCCTCTACTTATTGTAAACCATGATCTGCTATTGAGCTGATGTTATATGCTCTGGAAGTTAGTGGTATATGTTCCTAAGATACCCCTACGGGTTGAACCTATGCCTTCCCTAATACGTGTGAACTCGAAAGAGATGTGAGTCATACTCTTCTGATGCTTCACCAGATAAATCTTTCGCACTACAAATTCTTCGAAACCGAGGAGTAAATGGAAGTTATGCATTGAAGAAGTGGGAGTCGACCTTCAACCTTTGTGTTCATGCCCATGGACCCGATGTAGAACTTATCATGGAAGTTGCTCATAAAAATATTTACCCCTTGTTATAAGTTCATCTTGTATCGGTGGTTTGATCATTCATAATCGTGGTTCCGACCATAGTTTCTCCTTAATTCCATTTCCCAGACAAGTTAAAATACTTGTCTCCTGCAAGTCATTTCACCTATCCAACCTCTAATTTGATCTACCTTCAAGTATTGCCTCATGTTATCTCGAGGATATTGTGTCATTGCACTACCTCTTGTAAATTCTTAATTGGAGTGATACTCCGTCACATCATTCCTAGCCTGATCGGCTATATCATTATCGTGCTAATTTTAACTGTTCTACCTGGTCCTTATTCCAGGAGCACAACTTTTTGATGATGAGCGAAGCTTACGTCGATCTTCCTCATCTTATCATTCCACCTTGAAAAACAAGCTTCAATCCGAGCTTGTGTCATATCCATGGTTACAATAGCCTTCGCTTCATCATTCCTTTTGCTTGATGTCGTTGCTGCTCGATGGAATCTTCATAAAGCCTCTCAACAAAATTTGTCGTGAACACCATCAATATACTGCCTTGTTCTAAGATATCAATCGAATTCATGATGAGAAATACCATCCTTGCCCCTCGATGATTTGTGTTATCATCAACAACATTCTTGCATTCTCCCCAACACAAACTTGTCATATAATTTTGGTAATACATCCTTTTTGACATGTTGATGGATTGCTGTTGAACCAATGGGCCACCTTCTCATCTTTTCCCTGATAAAATTGCATGAGATGTTCTAAAAATTCCCGATGGATCCTTTGTGTTCCCAAGGTCCGACCTTTACCTGATGACCATGTCAATGCTATCCCGAAGCATGACTCTGGTACTCCGAATATCCACAAGAACATTAGAGGCGCAATGCTAAATGTTTCTTGATCACTTATCCAAACACCGTTGTAGGGTAAATCTCATAAATTACCCTATCATGTATATAAGGCTCCACTTTTCCTTAGGAAAGATATACTCTTGATACACTGGTATGAACACTTTGTCCTTTCCATTGGTCTAATTAATCTACTAATCACAACTTTCCCTTCCATTGTTTTGTTTAACCTTTCTTGTGATCTATATGAAATAAGCAGTAATATTTCCCTGCTTATGAAAACACCTTGGTGTACAACCCTGTCAAGTATAACCTCGTTACTACTGTTGATGACATGTCGATAACCACCGATGGACGAGAACTTTGCCTATTGGTTTGCCTCGTCTTAACGAGCAGGAAAATGGTTCTTTTCGTCCCTCGCCCTTGGTACCAATGTTGTTGCCAACATAACTGACAAACTACCCCCTGACATGCCTTGCTATCATGACCGTGCAAGATGTCAGCGCCCTTCCTAGTTTTAACCCACATGGTGGGCCCATAACCCATATTTCCATAGGATCGAAACCCAACTCTCCTGTACACCCCTGTTTCTAAAAGTTCTTCCTCACGCTTGGCTTCGTATGTAGATCATGAGCCACCTTCCTAGAGTTGATCTATCATGGTTTCAGCTTCAATACTTGTTCCGTTGCTCTGACCCCCCTTCACACTCTACTTCAGGCATCGAACGATTGCTTAATCATTTGAAACCTTCGTACCCTCTTATAATGCTCTCAGTGTGTTTCTTGTAGTCAACTCAAGAGATACTTTATGCTTCTTCCCCTGAGTTAACCGTCCGATACTCAATCTTGTTAGAATCAATCATTATAGAGCTTCCCGTCTTATCTTTTCATAAGTACGGTGAATATCCTAAAGGAAGGACGACAACTTCATCATGGTGACCTGAAGCAGAGAAATGAAGACATGAACATAAGGGATCAGCTTCTTCGAGAAGAGCAACCAAGGCCGAGAGATACGTTAGAATTTCGTAACCAATCATTTCCCCTTAACTCTACCTCCCAAATCTCGGGACGAGATTTCTTGTAGTGCACGAGATTTGTAACACCCCGAGAATCATGCTACAGTGATCTCCCTCTAATGGCGGTCATGTCATTATGATCACTAACCTAATTGAGTATTTGTAATGTTGTAACCAACCTCACCTAAATTCCCAAAATGCCCATGGGAATTATTTGAGTGGTCCGGCACTAATTAAATTTTCCTTTTCAATTTCCAAAAACAGTAGACAACTCCAAATGGCCCCAAACATTTTGTGCCATCTAGCATTGTTGTGTTTGATTTATGTGCAAAGTTCCACAATTAACGAAAATTGTTTGCTAGCTCATTTAAATAGAAACATTAGCGAAAGGCATAAGCAAATAAAAAAGAGAAAAGGGTGCCAGGCACATGGGCTCTAGTGCTACAGAACCTAGGCCCAGCCCATCTCTCCCTTATCCTCATCCTCACCTACAGGAGGCAGAGAACTGCTACCTCTTGAGCACTGCGTTGGTTTTCCCTTGAAGAGGAAAGGGTGATGCAGCAAAGTAGCGTAAGTATTTCCCTCAGTTTTTGAGAACCAAGGTATCAATCCAGTAGGAGGCCACGCACGAGTCCCACACACCTACACAAACAAATAAATCCTTGCAACCAATGCGATAAGGGGTTGTCAATCCCTACACGGTCACTTACGAGAGTGAGATCTCATAGATATGATAAGATAATATTTTTGGTATTTTTATGATAAAGATGCAAAGTAAAATAAATGGCAAAGGAAATAACTAAGTATTGGAAGATTAATATGTTGGAAGATAGACCCGGGGGCCATAGGTTTCACTAGTGGCTTCTCTCAAGAGCATAAGTATTCACGGTGGGTAAACAAATTACTGTTGAGCAATTGACAGAATTGAGCATAGTTATGAGAATATCTAGGTATGATCATGTATATAGGAATCATGTCCGAGACAAGTAGACCGACTCCTGCCTGCATCTACTACTATTACTCCACACATCGACCGCTGTCCAGCATGCATCTAGAGTATTAAGTTCAAGAAAATAGAGTAACGCTTTAAGAAAGATGACATGATGTAGTGGGATAAACTCATGCAATATGATATAAACCCCATATTGTTATCCTCGATGGCAACAATATAATACGTGCCTTGCTGCCCATAGTGTCACTGGGAGAGGACACCGCAAGATTGAACCCAAAGCTAAGCACTTCTCCCATTGCAAGAAAGATCAATCTAGTAGGCCAAACCAAACTGATAATTCGAAGAGACTTGCAAAGATAACCAATCATACATAAAAGAATTCAGAGAAGTTTCAAATATTTTTCATAGATAAACTTGATCATAAACCCACAATTCAGCGGTCTCAACAAACACACAGCAAAAGAAGATTACATCGAATAGATCTCCACAAGAGAGGGGGGAACTTTGTATTGAAATCCAAAAAGAGAGAAGAAGCCATCTAGCTAATAACTATGGACCCGAAGGTCTGAGGTAAACTACTCACATTTCATCGGAGGGGCTATGGTGTTTATGTAGAAGCCCTCCGTGATTGATGCCTCCTCCGACGGAGCTCCAGAACAGGCCCCAAGATGGGATCTCGTGGATACAGAAAGTTACGGTGGTGGAATTAGGGTTTTGGCTCCGTATCTGGTAGTTTGGGGGTATGTAGGTATATATAGGAGGAAGGAGTACGTCGATGGAGCAACAGGGGGCCCACGAGGGTGGAGGGCGCGCCCAGGGGGTAGGCGTGCCCCCTACCTCGTGGCCTCTTAGTTGATGTCTTGATGTAGGGTCCAAGTCCTCTGGATCACATTCGTTCCGAAAATCACGTTCCCGAAGGTTTCATTCCGTTTGGACTCCGTTTGATATTCTTTTTCTGCGAAACTCAGAAATAGGCAAAAAAACAGCAATTCTGGGCTGGGCCTCCGGTTAATAGGTTAGTCCCAAAAATAATATAAAAGTGTATAATAAAGCCCAATAATGTCCAAAATAGAATATAATATAGCATGGAACAATCAAAAATTATAGATACTTTGGAGACGTATCAAGCATCCCCAAGCTTAATTCCTGCTTGTCCTCGAGTAGGTAAATGATAAAAATAGAATTTTTGATGTGGAATGCTACTTGGCATAATTTGAATGTAATTCCTCTTAATTGTGGTATGAATATTCAGATCCGAACGATTCAAGATAAAAGTTCAATATTGACATAAAAATAATAATACTTCAAGCATACTAACTAAGCAATTATGTCCTCTCAAAATAACATGGCCAAAGAAAGTTCATCCCTACAAAATCATATAGTTTAGTCATGCTCCATTTTAGTCACACAAGAATGCTCTCATCATGCACAACCCCGATGAAAAAGCCAAGCAATTGTTTCATACTTTAGTAATCTCAAACTTTTTTAAACCTTCACGCAATACATGAGCGTGAGCCATGGATATAGCACTATGGGTGGAATAGAATATAATGATGGGGGTTATGTGGAGAAGACAAAAAAGGGAGAAAGTATCACGTCAACGAGGCTAATCAATGAGCTATGGAGATGCCCATCTTGGGAATATCATTAACAACTTGGGAACCGCTTTTTCCTCCATAAAGAATACTCAAGTCCTGCAACTAAAATTTCCAAGCTTATGCATGTTCCTAAAAATAAGGGTGAATCCTCTAGTAAGGAAACTGTGGATCTCAAATCTATAAGTATTCATCCCAATCTTTTTGCTATCATTAAGGAACCAATTGTTACAAATGATTTTTTTGCTATCATTAAGGAACCAATTATTACAAATGATTTTTTTTGCTATCATTAGTGATTGGAACTCTCCGGCAAGTCATCAACAGGCATAACACATTCCAAGGAGGCATGCTTCCCGGATTCCTTGATGGCATCCTTGCTAGCTCTCTTCTTTTTCTTGCTTTCCTTGGAAGGAGTAGTGGCTTCCGTGGCCTCTGCCGTGACTGGTTCTTGGTACACCTTGTCCACGCATATGATTGCGTCTCTCTCATACGAAGGGATGGAAATGACGCCTATTGGCCCTGGCATCTTCAGAGTGTTGTAGGCATAGTGGGATGCTGCCATGAATTTGGCCAGGGCTGAGCGACCAAGGATCCCATTGTACGGCAGGGGGAGGTCGACCACATCAAACACGGTCTTCTCAGTCCAGTAGTTCAACTCCCCCCCCCCCCCGAACATCAACGGTAGTGTGATCTTCCACTTAGGACGACTCCTGCAGGGGTTGATCCCTTGAAACATATCAGTAACCTTGAGCTCTTCTTCCGTTATCTGGAGTTTGCTGATGACATTTGGAGAAATCAGATTCAACCCGGCCCCGCCGTTAACCAACATCTTTGTGACCTTGAGGTTGCGGACTGTTGGTGAGACCAATAACGGCAAGCACCCTTCCGCGATGGTGTGGTCAAGGTGATCCTCTTTGTTAAAGATGATGGTCATGCGGGATCACTTGAGAGGCTTCCGATAATCTACCGCTGGCTCCACTACATTGACTTCACACGCCCACTATTTAAGTTGGCGGTGAGAGGAGTGCAAAGATGCACCCCCGCCAATTCATAGGGCGTTAGTGGCTTTCTGGAACTCATGCTCGCTGGTTTCCTCTTCACCTCCTTCATCACTCTCGTCATCACAATCCTTCTTCTCACAGCCTCTGGCGGGTTTCCCTTGGTACTGAGGAGCCTTTCCAGGGCGGCCTGTTCTGCCGCCTCGGCCTTTCCCACCAACGCCATCTTGGTCTTTCTCCTTATCTCGCTTCTCGTACTCAGCCTTCTACTTCTTGACGAGTTGCTCAACTTGATGACACTCCTGAAGGTCATGGCCCTTGGTCCGATGGATCTTGCAGTACGGCCCATCACCCTTCCCAGCCTTCTCGGCAGCCGTGGCTTCCTGGCAATCAGTGCACGCGACAGCTTCCTTGCCGGGGGCTTCGGCCTTAGCCTTCTTGCCGGTACTAGGTGCGCTCGATCCTTCAACGGTCATCACTGCCTTATCCTTGCGCTTCTTGTTGCGCTTCTTGTTCTTCTTCTTCTAGTTGGTGGCGTCGTCGTCGTCCTCTGAGTCGATGTCGATGTCGTCTTCTTCTCCAAGGAGTTGCCTCCCTTCTTCCACCCGAGCACACTTATCCACCAGAGTGTACAACTCCTTCACAGTCTTGGGCAACAGAATGTTCATTTTAGAACGTATCCGGCGGTTGCGCATGTTGGACTGGAATGTAGCTACCACAGCTGCCGGGTGGATGTCTAGGATGCTCCTATGTACTAAGTTGAATCTTTGCATGTACTTCCGTAAACTTTCTCCTTCCTTCTGCGGGAGGAGCTGGAAGTCAGTGGGCCGCCCTGGTTCTTGATGGCCGCCCGTGAAGGCGCGCCAACAAACTCATGGCACAGGTCAGCCCAGGTCGAGATGTACTTCTCCAGTAGGTGTATCAGCCAAGACCTTACATTTGGCTTGAGTACTAAAGGGAAGTACTTGGCGAACACCTTCTCGTCTCTTCCCCCGGCTGCTTGAACAGCAATGTTGTAGATGCTCAAGAACTCTGTCAGGTTCAATCTCCCATTGTACTTCTCTGGTATTTCTGGGTTGAATGTGTAAGTAGATGGCCAACAGACGTGTCACAGCTCGCAAGTGAAAGCAGTGCACCCAACCTCAAAAGGAGGTACCCGCTCTCACTGGGCGTGGGCTCGTCAATGTCAGGGCCATTTCGCCTATCGGACTGGCAGTGGGTGTCGCGGTGTCGTTCGATGGTGACACGCGCATCTTCCCCTTGCCTGTCTTCCAGGACTTGCCGTTGGTATCGACGTGCTCGAGGACCGGATGAATCCATCGATACATCATCAGGTTCTTGGTCACATGGCTCTGGCTATGGCCCCTGCATTGGCTGCCACGTAGAGGACTGCACCGTGGGGGTGGCCCCATCGGTACGGCCAGCGGCTCTGGCCGCTTTCACCGCCTGTGGAGGCCTTGACGGGCCTGCTCGCTGTGATCCTCTTGCATCAGCGAACCAATCAGGCTCTGAATGGTGGCTCTCCACTCATCCATCTCATCGGCCACCGGCGAGAATCTCAATAGGAGTTGGGCCCGCGCCATGGCCTCCGAAGCAGTGCTCGGCACGAATGACGACGTAGACCATAAGGTCGCCTGGCTTCTGACGGTGCCGGTAGTGGCAGCGCCATGTTCTCGTCATTGTGAGCCAGTCGCCAGGGTGGCGAGGTGATAAGGTGGATGTGCTTGGGGATTAGCGGCTCCGTACGGTGCGCCGGCTTGGTCGGCTCATTCCAGGGGTGGCGCATGTTCTATGGCCGCGCCCGCAGCAGGGGCAGCCGGAGGGTTGCGGTTCGCCCCAGGGCGAGCACCATCGCTATGGCAGCGTCCTCCGATGGGGCAGAGAGGTGGGGATAGAATGATTTCTCCTCCCGCACCTTGTGGAGCGTGGTCGGTGGAATGCTGCTGATGTCGTCCTCCTTCGGTGTCTCCTGCTCCCACTTCAGCCGCAGTGGAGGTGGTGACGACGCCGCCTGCGCCAGCCACATCGCCCGCGGCGTTCACGTCTCTGCACATTCCTGCGGCCCCCCGTGGCGTCGGCGGCAGCGTGCGACGGGGCCTTCGAGGTGGATGGGTGAGTTGCAGCAACGGGCTTCTTCTTGGGCGCCATGGATGATGGAGCCGTCGATGAAGAAAATGATGATGAAGATGATGCATTGCGTACGCTTCTCGGATTCATGCAAACGCTTCCCCCTACCTGGCGCGCCAAAGATGTCGTGGGAAAACACAGCCACCTATGGGGCCATCAGCCCCTTGTGGTTCGGCAGGGGAAGAGCACATTGCACAAAGAGCAGAGAGTGTAGCACAGCACAATAGAGATCACACGGGCAGTTTTTACCTAGGTTCGGGCCGCCGCGAGGCATAAAACCCTACTCCTGCTTTGGTGGATTGATTGGGGGACCGTGGTGGAGACACAATGCTCTAGCTCAGCAAGGAGGTCTCGGGACGAGAGCAGCTACGCGCGTATGAGTGTACAGTGGTCCGAATCCGTTCTAAGGTTGCCACGGCCCTCCTTTTATAGATCAAGGGGTCACCACAATGGCAAATCAGTCATTGTGTACTGATTATATAGCAAACAGTGTTATCATACCTAACTCTGCAGACAGGACAAGGCGCATTAAATGTGCCGCTTAGTGTCACATCATAGAGCAGCCCGGCAAGACTTGCTGGGCTGTTTGGCCACCTTATCGCCTGCCTGCGTGACACGTCTCAGGACAGGTGTCATTTGGAGGTGATTTCCTTAGGAAGTGGCTGCCACGTGCCAAATAACAGCCACTTAGTCACTTGGGGGCTCGACACCGCACGGATCAATGACTTGCGTTGTTGTGAGGTGGAGCAGCGGAGTCTTGTAGGCTAGTCCGCCCTCGTCGTACCCGGCAGGCCTGCCGAGACGGTCTTGAGACTCGTCTTTGGGGCAACCTCGACCTCGCCAGGCTCACCTGCCCGGCAAGGGAGGTTCTTCCTTAGCAGTGTCTTGCTTCTTTAGCTTGGCCTTGGTCTTCTTGATCCGTCCTTTCATTTCTCAAAGAGTTGGTTTCTTCTGCTTGGTCTGGCCTTGGACGTTGCAACCTTGCCCTTGAGCCTATGTACAGTCTTGGCAACATACCTGGGGTCTGTTGCATCGACAGGTGGAACCCACAAGGAACATGGCCAATTTAACCAGTCGACATAGTGCCACACAAACTATTTGGTTGGTTAACAGAGTGCAATCCGATGTTGAATGGTGAGCAAGTGATACGTCCATTTTGCATTATGTTTTCCTACTATCATTTATAGTGCTTCTATTCAATATAACACTTTTTGGAGTAATTCTAATGTCTTTTCTCTCATAATATGCAAGGTTTACACAAAGAGGGACATTACCAACAGCTGGAATATGGACCCCGAAAAAGCTATGTCAGAGATACATATTCTAAACATCTCCAAATGAGCTGAAATTTTACGAAGATTTATTTTGGAATATATAAGAATTATTCAAGAAAATAAATACCAGAGGGGGCCACCCAGCTACCCACTAGGCACCAGGGTGCGCCTGCCCCCTGTCGCTCTGGTGAGTAGTGGGGCCCCTGGCCAGCCTCCAATGCCCATCTTCTGGTATATAAGCCAATTTGCCCTAGAAACAAATTAGGAGAGGACTTTTCAGGATGGAGCGTCGCCGTCTTGAGGCGGAACTTGGGCAGGAGCACTTTTGCTCTCCCGTGGAGCGATTCCGCCGGGGATACTTCCCTCCAGCAGGTGGAAATCAAAGCCATCGTCATCACCAACAACCCTCTCATCTTGGGAGTACCATCTTCATCAACAAATTCACCAGCGCCATCTCATCTCAAAACCCTAGTTCATCTCTTGTGTTCAATCCTTGTATCAAAACCTCAGATTGGTACCCATGGGTGACTAGTAGTCTTGTTTACATCTTGTAGTTGATGCTAGTCAGTTTATTTGGTGGAAGATTAGATGTTCAGATCTATTATGCTATTTATTATCCCTATCATCTTGAGAATGACTATTATTTGTGCGCAGTTGCTTTTGTTCTTGAGGACATGGGAGAAGTCTTGTGATAAGTAATCATGTGAATTTGGTATTCGTTCAATATTTTGATGATATGTATGTTGTGATTCCCTTAGTGGTGTTATGCGAACGTCGACTACATGACACTTCACCATCTTCGGGCCTAAGGGAATGCATTGTGGAGTAGTTATTAGATGATGGGTTGGTACAGTGATAGAAGCTTAAACCCTAGTTTATATGCTATTCCGTAAGGGGCTCATTTGGATCCATTTAATGTTATAGTTAGATGTTATCTTATTTGTTCTTTCGTACTTGTGGATGCTTGCGAGAGGGATTAATCATAAGTGGGAGGCTTGTTCAAGTAAGAACACTACCCAAGCACCAGTCCACCCACATATCAAATTATCAAAGTAGCGAACGCAAATCAAACCAACATGATGAAGGTGACTAGATGAAATTCCCATGTGTCCTCGAGAACGTTTTACTTATTATAGGAAATGGTTCCGGCCTGTCCTTTGCTACAAAAAGGATTGGGCTATCTTACTGCATCTATTGTTACTATTGTTACTTGTTACAAATTACATTGCTATCAAACTACCTGTTACCGATAATTTTTGTGCTTGCAGAAAATACCTTGCTGAAAACCGCTTGTAATTTCGTTCTACTCCTCGTTGGGTTCGACACACTTACTTATAGAAAGGACTATAATTGATCCCCTATACTTGTGGGTCATCAGCAAGTGACCGGATAATCACCGCAAAACGTATATAGTGACCATAATGAGCGCATTCTGAAGTTCGGTGACCGTATTACGCTTTTCGCTTCAAATACACTGACTGACAGTGTATTTATCTCTTCTCTCGCTCTCTCTGTGGAGCCGAGTAGGCGAACGTCCCACTTCATAAATTGGCGCACGCCACCCCATTATTGTTATACTGGTTTCCTAAGAGCGAACAAGCATTCATGTCTACCGTACAAACTCTAGATGTGAGTTATGAATGCTATGAAGACGAATATAAATATTTGATTCCACTTTATGCGCAATTTTTCTCTGTAGGCCCTCCAAAAGAACATCTCTACACGTTCTCGCATGTTACATCTAACAACTATGCAATATAGCACCACCACACTCTGACACAATAAATCATATGTGTTTTCAGTTTTACTAGATCTCATATTGTTAGTTCAATTATTCAGTCTATGTCATGGAGGAAGCACGATCACCTATGGGGAAGGGTTGCCCCTTTATGGTTCGGCGGGGGAACGATCACATTGCATAAAGAGCAGAAACAACACAGCAGCGTGGCGATGGACAACTCTCTTTTACCCAGGTCTGGGCTGCTTTGCAGCGTAATACCCTAATCCTGCTCTGGTGGATTGATCTGGAGGAACACGAAGACACGGAGCGCTTGAGCCCGGCAAGTGTGCCTCAGGGAAAGTAGCTACACGTGTACAAGTATTGAGAGCTCAAAAGTTCAAACCCATTGCTAGGTAGCCTCAAGCCTCCTTTTATAGCTAAAGGGGCAACCACAGTGGCAAAATAGTCATTACAACATGATTAGATAGCTAATAGTGCTATCGTACCTAATTATGGTAGTAAGGACAAAGTGCATTAAATGCACTGCTAGGTGTCATGCAGAGGTTGAAGCCCGACAAGGTTGCCGCGCTGCTTATCCAACTACCTCTTATTAGCGTGACACGCCATCGAGATGGGTGTCAATAAAGTTAATCTCTTCTCCATTACGTTGCCATGTACCCGACAGGATCCACCTAGCCACTTGAGAGATCGACACCGCACCGATTAGTGATTGGCGTCTGATGAGGTGGAGGAGTGGCATCCTGGTGAAGGTTTGAAGGCATGGAGCTTGCCGGGCTCCACCTCGTGGTCTTGTTTTGATCATGGTAGCTCTAGAGGCCAGCCCCCGGCAAGGAAGCTATCGCGTGCACTGATTGCCAGGAAGCCGCGGCTGCTGAGAAGGCTGGGAAGGGTGATGGGCCGTACTGCAAGATCCATCAGACCAAGGGCCACGACCTTCAGGAGTGTCATCAAGTTGAGCAACTCGTCAAGAAGCAGAAGGCTGAGTACGAGAAGCGAGATAAGGAGAAAGACCAAGCTGGCGTTGGTGGGAAAGGCCGAGGCGGCAGAACAGGCCGCTCTAGCAAGGCTCCTCAGTACCAACTTGGGCATCCAACTTGTCTCGGACGTGATGCCTATATACATGATCATACCTAGATATTCTCATAACTATGCTCAATTCTGTCAATTGCTCAGCAGTAATTTGTTTACCCACGGTGAATACTTATGCTCTTGAGAGAAGCCACTAGTGAAACCTATGGCCCCCGGGTCTATTTTCCATCATATTAATCTTCCAGTACTTAGTTATTTCCTTTGCCATTTATTTTACTTTGCATCTTTATCATAAAAATACCAAAAATATTATCTTATCATATCTATCAGATCTCACTCTCGTAAGTGACCGGGTAGGGATTGACAACCCCTTATCGCGTTGGTTGCGAGGATTTATTTGTTTGTGTAGGTGCGAGGGACTCGTGCGTGGCCTCCTACTGGATTGATACCTTGGTTCTCAAAACTGAGGAAATACTTACGCTACTTTGCTGCATCATCCTTTCCTCTTCAAGGGAAAACCAACGCAGTGCTCAAGAGGTAGCAAGAAGGATTTCTGGCGCCGTTGCCGGGGAGGTCTACGCAAAAGTCAACACACCAAGTACCCATCACAAACCCTTGTCTCATGCATTACATTATTTGCCATTTGCCTCTCATTTTCCTCTCCCCCACTTCACCCTTGATGTTTTATTCGCCCTCTCTTTTCCATTCGCCTCTTTTTCGCTTGCTTGTCGTTATGGCTTATCCCCTATCTTCTCCATTATCTCCCGAAAATTAAGTTCTTAATTTTAAAGGGAATGAGAAAATTTAAAAGATGCTTGGTATAGGATTTGCAATGCTCAAAATAGATCTACCAGGAAGTAATCCACTTCCGTTCTTCTCCGCAATTTTTACGTAGGCACTACTCCTTGGTACAGATATATCCTTGATACCATTACAGGAGGGAATTTCTTGGGTAGCCATACTTTTGATTCTTATAATGCTATGATAGATTTGTTTGGATCACCCCCTCTTATGATTAATTGAACTATGTTAACTTTGGAGCATGTAATACAAAGACTTGAAATAACTGAAAATAAAGTTGCTACCGTAGAGCTAATTGAAAATTTATATAAAAAGATCCACAACCGAATCAGTCAATATGGATCTAAAGTAGGAGTCACTTTGAAAAATATTAAGGAGAAGGAACTCATAGTTAATGAGAAAATAAATCAGGATTCCACTAGAATCGATAAACTTGAGAATATCATTACCAACTTGGGAGCCGCTTTTTCCTCCATAAAGAATACTCAAGTCCTCCAACTAAAATTGCCAAGCTTATGCATGTTCCTAAAAATAAGGGTGAATCCTCTAGTAAGGAAACTGCGGATCTCAAATCTATAAGTATTCATCCCAATCTTTTTGCTATCATTAAGGAACCAATTGTTACAAATGAATTTTTAGATCTTGTGCCTAAAAGTTTGATAATTAATAAAAATAAAGAAACTCTTAAGGATGATAGATGCCTCATTGAAGAATTGCCTACCAAAGATGGCAATACCTAGATCTATCCTTGCTTTTTATGCCTAGCTAGGGGCGTTAAACGATAGCGCTTGTTGGGAGGCAACCCAATTTTATTTTTATTCCTTGCTTTTTTCTCCTGTTTAGTAATAAATAATTTATATAGCCTCTGTTTTGGTTGTGTTTTTTGTGTTTAATTAGTGTTTGTGCCAAGTAGAACCGTTGGGAAGACTTGGGGAAAGTCTTTTTAGTCTTGCTGTAAAAAACAGAAACTTTAGCGCTCACGAGAATTGCTGCCATTTTTATTTGGAAAGTGCTATTTAGTTAATTCTTTTTGAAGATGATTAATAGATAAATTCCTCACGTCCAGAAATTTATTTTAGAATTTTGGGGTTCCATATCTTGCGTTAGCTACAGATTACTACAGACTGTTCTATTTTTGACAGATTCTGTTTTTCGTGTGTTGTTTTCTTATTTTAATGAATCTATGGCTAGTAAAATAGTTTACAAACTGTAGAGAAGTTGGAATACAGTAGGTTTAACACCAATGTAAATAAATAATGAGTTCATTACAGTACCTTGAAGTGGTGTTTTGTTTTCTTTCGCTAACAGAGCTCACGAGATTTTCTACTTTAAGTTTTGTGTTGTGAAGTTTTCAAGTTTTGGGTGAAAGATTTGATGGATTATGGAACAAGGAGTGGCAAGAGCCTAATCTTGAGGATGCCCATGGCACCCCAAGATAATCTAAGGACACCTAAAAGCCAAAGCTTGGGGATGCACCGGAAGGCATCCCCTCTTTCGTCTACTTCCATCGGTAACTTCACTTGGAGCTATATTTTTATTCACCACATGATATGTGTTTTGCTTGGAGCGTCTTGTATGATTTGAGTCTTTGATTTTTAGTTTACCACAATCATCCTTGTTGTACACACCTTTTGAGAGAGTCACACATGATTCGGAAATTATTAGAATACTCTATATGCTTCACTTATATCTTTTGAGTTATATAGTTTTTGCTCTAGTGCTTCACTTATATCTTTTAGAGCACGTCGGTGCATTTGTTTTATAGAAACCATTATTCTCTCATGCTTAACTTAGATTATTTTGAGAGTCTTAAATAGCATGGTAATTTACTTAAATAATCCTAATATGCTAGGTATTCAAGACTAGTAAAAACTTTCTTATGAGTGTGTTGAATACTAAGAGAAGTTTGATGGTTGATGATTGTTTTGAGACATGGATGTTGTGATATCAAAGTTGTGCTAGTTGAGTAGTTGTGAATTTGAAAAATACTTGTGTTGAAGTTTGCAAGTCCCGTAGCATGCACGTATAGTAAACGTTATGTAACAAATTTGAAACATGAGGTGTTGTTTGATTGTCCTCCTTATGAGTGGCGGTCGGGGACGAGCGATGGTCTTTTCCTACCAATCTATCCCCCTAGGAGCATGCGCGTAGTGCTTGGTTTTTGATGAATTGTAGATTGTTGCAATAAGTATGTGAGTTATTTATGACTAATGTTGAGTCCATGGAATATATGCACTCTCACCTTCCTATCATTGCTAGCCTCTTCGATACCGTGCATTGCCCTTTCTCACATTGAGAGTTGGTGCAAACTTCGCCGGTGCATCCAAACCCCGTGATATAATACGCTCTTTCACACATAAACCTCCTTATATCTTCCTCAAAACAGCCACCATACCTACCTATTATGGCATTCACATAGCCATCCTGAGATATATTTCCATGCAACTTTCCACCGTTCCGTTTATCATGACACGTTCATCATTGTCATATTGCTTTGCATGATCATGTAGTTGACATAGTATTTGTGGCAAAGCCACCATTCATAATCCTTTCATACATGTCACTCTTGGTTCATTGCTTATCCCGATACACCGCCGGAGGTATTCATATAGAGTCATACTTTGTTCTAGTATCGAGTTGTAATCATTGCGTTGTAAATAAATAGAAGTGTGATGATCATCATTTTCTAGAGCACTGTCCCAAGTGAGGAAAAAAGGGAGAAAGGCCATAAAAAAGAGAAGGCCCAAAAAAATGAGAGAAAAAGAGAGAAGGGACAATGTTACTATCCTTTTTACCACATTTGTGCTTCAAAGTAGCACCATAATCTTCATGATAGAGAGTCTTTTGTTTTGTCACTTTCATATACTAGTGGGAACTTTTCATTATAGAACTTGGCTTGTATATTCCAACAATGGGCTTGCTCAAATGCCCTAGGTCTTCCTGAGCAAGCAAGTTGGATGCACACCCACTTAGTTTCTTTTGTTGAGCTTTCATATATTTATAGCCCTAGTGCATCCGTTGCATGGCAATCCCTACTCCTTGCATTAACATCATGTGGAGAAGACAAAAAAGGGAGAAAGTATCACATAAACGAGGCTAATCAATGAGCTATGGAGATGCCCATCAATGAGCTATGGAGATAGCTAATAGTGCTATCGTACCTAATTCTGGCAGTAAGGACAAAGTGCATTAAATGCACTGCTAGGTGTCGTGCAGAGGTTGAAGCCCAACAAGGTTGTCGCGCTGCTTATCCAACTACCTCTTATTAGCGTGACACGCCATCGAGATGGGTGTTAATAAAGTTAATCTCTTCTCCACTAGGTTGCCATGTACCCGACAGGATCCACCTAGCCACTTGAGAGATCGACACCACACCGATTAGTGATTGGCATCTGATGAGGTGGAGGAGTGGCATCTTGGTGAAGGTTTTAAGGCATGGAGCTTTCCGGGCTCCGCCTCGTGGTCTTGTTTTGATCATGGTAGCTCCAGAGGCCAGCCGGGGCGGCTTGGTCTTGGCCCCCAAGCGTGGTCTCGGCCTTGCCAAACTTGCCTGCCCGGTAAGGGAGACCTTCTAAGGGGATTCTTGAGTCACTTTGATCTTATTAATGCATTCCTTAATCTCACTAAGAGCGGTTTCTCTAGCTTATCTTATGTCATGCATTGGTACTTGATGTATGATCGGACGCATGCCTGTACACAAGTCTAGGCAGCAAACACAAATATTTGTTGCACCGACAGTTTGCATACATTAAAATTGCGTTGAAATGTATGCCTAGTATCATCTAGTGATATGAAAGGTCGAACTACACACACACGCGCGCGCGCGTGCGCAAAGGGCCCATTACACATTCAAGCATTTCACATCTTCTCTAGCTCTCTATGTCAAACCAATTGTGCTAAACTACCCTACCTACTATGCGGGAAAAATCCCGCCCTCGCCTGTTTAATCGGGTTTGTATCGATGGATCGTGCAAAACAACAAAACTATAGTAGTACTATAGTACAAGTAACAGTTCACTGGGCCACCGTGTCATGTACTCCTCTGTCATGAGAGTGGAGCGCTCGCTTTCATAAATGTTATAGTCCCTTTCACCAACATGTGGGACATCAAGCAACCGGGTCCACGCGCCATGAACCAAATAATAGTGCGCAACAGCAGGGGGACGCACCCCGATCTTGGTGTCGTAGTAGAAATGAGCAATGAGGCATCAAATCACAAAGGTTCACCTTTCCTACAGTTAAGTTGGGGGGCAAAGTGATGCTAAAAAATTGGAGGGATGAAGCAACCATCATTTCACTCTTTGTTGAATCCGCTTCTCCCTCATCTTCTTCAAGTTAACCACGTGTTGCTTCTGTCGTTGCTTCTGCCTCATGTGGGACATGGATCGACTTGGTACATCACTGACACATGGGACCGCATGTTAGCAAACCGCGAAGCCAACCTCCTCTAAAATAAAAACCTCCCCCGCCTTCCGCGTGGCAAAATCACCTCCTTTTTACTAATCTTGATATATATTTTTAGATCAGTATAATCTAGATTTGTATAGATAACACAAAGGAGCAAAACCAAGTGGTATTCTTAAGGGCGTCCACAATGTGTAGCCAAATGTTAAAATAGCATTTGGCATCAGTGGGAACCACTGTGGAGCGTGCTGCCAAAGACAAAAAAGAGGGAACTGAAGCTCCCTAATTGATTGACTGAAGGAATAGAAACATGCAAACCCCTTTCCTCTTTCTCCCGTGCTTGGACGCATGCATAGAGCACAGAGTCTACTCCCTTGTCCCTTCTATCACAAATCACAAAGCAGTGAGGCGTCAACTCACAAAGCATGGACGAAGCAACCATCATTTCACTCTTCGCTGACTCCGCTTCTCCATTATCTTCTTCGAGAAACCACCTTAACCGTAGTAAGAGCATGGTTAATAATGTAGCCTACTGTTGCCCATTAGTAGATGCCACCTCACTTAAAGCCTTCTTAAAAAATACTCATATAATAGGTTGTCTCTAAGCATTTAATATTTCCTAGAGCAATGCATATGATTGGAAGAGAGTTGCATCCATACTACTTTTTATTAATCTATGTGCTATAGCCAGGCTGTAGAATAAGAGCCCACTTCACTCCCTCTCCTCTCTTCTCACTCCTCCAAGTAGGATTTTAATGACATGACCATATCTTATAGCCTGCTGACTAGGTGATGTCGCTTGAACTATGTCGGTATTTCCCCAAAGAGAAAGGGATGATGCAGCACAACTACGGTAGGTATTTCCCTTAGTTCTGAAACCAAAGTATCAATCCAGTAGAAGAACCAAACAACACTATGTAAATGGTACCTGCACACAAAGAAAAAATACTTGCAACCCGACGCGTAAGAGGGGTTGTCAATCCCTCCACGGTAAAAAAGATATATTGATTTGTGGTAGATTGGGTAAATAGCTCTAAATAAAAATGCGAAATAAAAGAAGTAATAAAAAGTGCAGCAAGGTATTTTTGGGTTTTTGGAATAATAGATCTGAAAATAAAAGCAAATAAAAATAGATCTCAAAGGCGAATAATAGATTGAAAAAGCAAATATGATTTCACTAGTGGCTTCTCACAAGAGATAGCACACGGGGCCGTAGATTTCACTAGTGGCTTCTCACAAGAAATAGCACACGGTGGGAAAACAAATTACTGTTGGGCAATTGATAGAAGATCGAATAATTATGACGATATCCAATGCAATGATCAATATATAGGCATCACGTCCAAGATTAGTAGACCGACTCCTGCCTGCATCTACTATTATTACTCCACACATCGACCGCTATCCAGCATGCATCTAGTGTATTAAGTTCATGGAGAAATGGAGTACTGCAATAAGAATGATGACATGATGTAGACGAGATCTATTCATGTAGGAATAGCCCCCATCTTGTTATCCTTAATAACAACAATACATGTGTGTCTTGCTGCCCCTTCTGTCAGTAGGAAAGAACACCGCATGATCGAACCCATCACAAAGCACCTCTTCCCATGGCAAGAAAAATCGATCTAGTTGGCCTAACTAAACCAAATATTCGAATAAGAAATACAAGGCTATAAATAATCATGCATATAAGAGATCAAAAGAGGAATCAAATATTATTCATGGATATAGATCTGATCATAAACTCAAAGTTCATCGGATCCCAACAAACACACCACAAAAAGAGTTACATCAAATAGATCCCCCAAGATACCATTGTATTGTAACATCCCAATTTTCAATTTGGATGTTATACATAGGTCATCATATGCATATCATATTTTATTTGCATTTGGTTGTGATCCTAGAAATCTTAAGCAACTCAAGGACCCAAGGAGAGAGTTGGAGGTTTCGCTAAAATTTCATATTTGAATTTATTTCAAATTTGAATAAAGGATCAATTTGATTTTAATATTTTCCCTCCAATTATTTTCAATAACAAAAATAAATGAGAGAAGATAATATGACTTCTTCAACAAGAGAGAAATATTGGAGGAGAAATTTTAAAATCAAATTCTATTTTATTCATATTTTTTTTGCTATTTTATTTGAATTAGAAAAAATATGCATTTTTGAAAATTGCATTTTTAGGTCAGAAAAATGTTCATCTTGTCCTAAATATTAGGTTTGGATGGTGAAAATTGTTTCTGGTATTTTTTCGATTTTTTTTAAATTTTATTAGGATTTTTCTTTCGGGCGAAATTTATTTTTAAAAAATCTTTTCGAACCGACCCGGCCGAAGGCCCAGCCGACCCAGGTCGAGCCGCCACCTACCCCGCGCACCCGCGCCGCCGTGGCCGAGCCGGAGTCCAACTTCGACTCCGTCGGCTGCCGTTGCCCCCTCCCCAAGCCACCGCCCCTCGCCCTTTATAAGCCGAGCCTCCCTCTCTTTCTCACCACTGCCGCCCGCCGCCTCCCACAGCAGCAGCCGCAGCCGGAGCCGGAGCTGCCGCTCGCCACCGCCGCCTGCGCCGCCTCCTGACGCCGGTAGCCACCACCGCCGCCTCGCTAGAGCCACACCGGATCTCACCATTGACCTCGCCGCCAGTTTTCTACGATTGACCGGTAAAAATTGTTCGGTTTTGTTTCGGTTTGGATTAGATTGGTTTTTTTATTTACTAGGTTAATTAGCGAACATTAACCGGTTAGATAGTTTTAATGAATGATTTTTGTTTGTTAGTTCCTGTTAGCGAACGTTCGTTCGCTGGTTTTTCTATTTATTTTAATTTTTGGCTAAGGACCTATCCATGAATACTTTTATCACAGATTAGTCCCTAAACTTCAAACCCTCGTTACTTTTTGCTCATTTGTCCAAATCCAGTGAAACCAACGCCAAAATCTTCATCTTGTTTCCCTCTTTCCAGATAATAAACTTGAACATGGTTTTGACAATTTAAAATTTGGTTTCAAGAAGATTTGAATTCGAACTTCTTTTGATCGTAGTTTGAGTTTCGTAACTCTGTTTTGATTGATTCTTTTTGCAAATCGAAGCTCTTTACTTGAACTTTCAGTTTGGATATTTTCTGTTGAGTTTTTCCTTTGCATATTATGCTTGAGTGCTTATGTATGCTATTGTTTGTTCATGATAGAGTTTCCGGAGTGCGAGGCTTGCTACTACAAATCGCTAGGGTTTTCAGACCCTTATTACCCAATTTTTATGCATTAGTATCAACCCTCAAACATTACATGAGTAGGATCTATTAACATGTGGGTATTGGTAAGTAGTTGAAGAGGTAGAACCTATTGCCCTTTTATCTCAAACCCTGGGAGTCACTACATTATGCTTATATTGCTATGCTATGCTCGTACACATAGATTGGTTTGAGAGATTCATGAAGATGTGAGACTTATTATTAATTAATTGTTAACTTAAGGTGGCTACTTTAATACACATATGTGTGGATTGGTTGGGGCACCCTGGAGCACCTAGTGTTTGTCCGAACACCTGGAGCAATCCAGTGTTGTCCTAGGATATCCCGGAGTACCCGTGTGATCATCCTATGGTTCGCCACCCAGGCTCAAAGGGATCATAAGATTATTCATGCTAGAAACTTCCGTGTGCGGCCACATGTCATTATGGGCTCTGGCATAGTTGAGTAAGTTGTGGGAATCCTTTCCATGATGGGCTAGCAGGTGTAGGGGATTGTAGGTGTACCGGCCTATCTATCGGTTATGGGGACCTCTTTAGAAAGACTGTGTCTCGGTCATCCGTTTCTCAAACACCATGTAGTACGAGAAATACAACGGAGGAGATCGAGTCTTGTGGGGAAAAGTGCGCAAACCTCTGCAGAGTGTACAAACTAATCATGATTAGCCGTGTCCCCGGTTATGGACATCTTGAGTATCTGGTTCTTGAATTATTATGTTGATCTCAACACTCTACTTAATTAATTTGTTGGGTTGTTAAATTTTAATTGGGATTGAGATGAGGTTACCGTTCTCAATGTTTTCAACAAATTTGGTAGTTAAATAAAATATATTCCTTTGTTGTAGGAAAAAACTAGCTTTATGCAAATGATAACCATAGAGCCTCCACCAGCCATATATGCATGTAGTGATAGCTATTATTTGTTCATTGCTCTATAGTGTTATTTTCCCAGCATATTCCATGTGCTGACCTACACAGGCTGCAACGTATTATGTTGCAGAGTTTTTGGACGAAGAGTAAGGTGCGCTAGGGCGTTGTCATGCACTCAGTTTTGTCGTGGAGTTAGATGGACTCTACTACCTTCAAAACTTCCGATGTTATCTTATTTAGATGGCCTTCAACCATATTATTGTAATAAGTTCTCTTTTGACACATTCGATGTAATACGTGTGTGATTGAACTCTGTTATAAATCCTCGAGTACTGTGTGTGTCAGCAATACCGATCCAGATGACACTTAAGCACAGAGACTTGACCATCTAAGGTCGGGTTGCTACATGTATTGAGAATAAAAAAAGAGAGAGAAAACCATATAGCTACTGCCTACGGACCCGTAGGTCTAGGATGAACTACTCATGCATCACCGGAGAGGCACCAATGAGGATGATGAACCCCTCCGTGATGGTGTTTAGATTGGATCTCATGGTGCTAGAACTTGCGGCAGCTGGAATTGTGTTTCATCGACTCCCCTAGGGTTTCTGGAATATTTGGGGATTTATAGGGCGAAGAGGCAGTGCGGGAGTCCACCATGGTGGGTAGAACCCACCTGGGCGCGCCTGGGCACTACCTGGTGGGTTGTGCTCCCATCGGAGCCCCCCTTTGGTACTTCTTTGGCCCATCACGTGTCTTCTGGCCCAGAAAAATTCTCCAAAAAGTTTCGCTGCGTTTGGACTCCGTTTGGTATTGATTTTCTGCAAAGTAAAAAACAAGCAAAAAAACAGCAACTGGCACTGGGCACTATGTCAATAGATTAGTCCCAAAAAATGATATAAAGTTTCTACAAAATGATTGTGAAACATCCAAGAATGATAATATAACAACATGGAACAAGCAAAAATTATAGATACGTTTGAGACGTATCGGCATCCCCAAGCTTAATTCCTACTCATCCTTGAGTAGGTAAATGATAAAAACAGAATTTTTGATGTGCAATGTTGTGACGCCCTCGATTCAATCGTACACTAATCATACACACAAATGTGTACGATCAAGATCAAGGACTCACAGGAAGATATCACAACACAACTCTAGACACAAATTAAAATAATACAAGCTTTATATTACAAGCCAGGGGCCTCGAGGGCTCAAATACATAAGCTTGAATACAAACAAGTCAGCGGAAGCAGCAATATCTGAGTACAGACATAAGTTAAACAACTTTGCCTTAAGAAGGCCAGCACAAAAGCATCTACGATCGAAAAGGCAAGGCCTCCTGCCTGGGAGCCTCCTAACTACTCCTGGTCACCGGCATCCGTCACGTAGTAGTAGGCACCCTCGGGGTAGCAGTAGTCATCGGCGGGGGCAGCGGTCTCATGAGCACCGTCATCTGGTTGCATCAAATGGAAAATGGGGAAAAGAAAGCAAAGTAAACGTGAGTACTCATCCGAAGTACTCAGCAAGCAAGGATCTACACTACATATGCAACATTATCAAAGGAAGGTTGTATATGTGGACTGGGCTGCAGAAATGCCATAATAGAGGGAGAGCCTAGTCCTATCAAAGACTGGCATCTTTAGCATCTTCAGCGGTCTTGCAACATTAGAAGAGTGCAGACTAGCATAAAGTAAAGTGGTAGTAGTGTCATCAACCTCGCCCAGAGATCCTTCCTCGACTCCCTGCGAGAAAGCAATCCTAGAGCCATACTATCCATTTCTCATCTCAAATATCCATTTCTAGTTGTATTGATCGGGATACAACTCCATGTGCCCATTACCGTAGGATAGGCTATCGATAGATGTTTTCTTACCTGCAGGGGTGCACCAACTTACCCACCACGCTTGATTAACTCCGTCCGGACACACTTTACTGGGTCATGCCCGACCTCGGCCAAACGATACACCGCAACCCTACCTAGGCTTAATAGAGAGGTCAGCACGCCGAACTAAACCTATGCCCCCAGGGGTCTTGGGCCATCGCCCGGGAACTCCTGCATGTTGCGTGGGCGGCCGGTGAGCAGACTTAGCCTCCCTTATACAAGGAGAGGCGTTCCACTCTAACCCGGCGCGCGCCGCTTAGTTGCATGACGTCTATTAAGCTTTAGCTGATGCATACGACGCAGAATGCCCATACTATGCCCACGTGATGGTTAGTGCTATCAGGCCAGAGGCCCCCCAGATCAAATATCCAAATCGTAGTGGATTAGGAACACGCGGTAATGAGCAGAGACTCATGATCGATGTGACCCCATCACCCCGTCCGAGGACTTGTGGCAAGGGCTAAGAATGCCCGACCATGCCTCGTAATTATCTCGCGGGCACCTTCCAGGTCAACCCGACTCTACATCACTCACAATTAAGCTCGCGTGGGTACCCCTCGGGGCCGACCCATCTTTTGTAACATGGCTCAGTGTAAATTCATAGTAACCATAGTAAGAGTGTGTCTAACACCAAGGGGAACCCTGACGAATCACCCTCGATGGAATTCCACCTGATGTTATCGTCAAGGTGAACGAAGGAGGAATCACCCTCGAGGTCCACTCTTGAGGAGTTGCACGATAGTGTCGTTATCGGGAGTGGATAGGGAGGAATCACCCTCGATGACCATAACCGATGAACTAACCTACAAGGTTAACATCAGAAGTGTTGATGAGGTATCACCCTTGGCACTGGATAGTAACCCAGTAGTGTCGAGCAACTAAGGGGAAAGTGATGTGCGGTGCTGGGCGCTGGTCTTCAATCCCATTGATCGGGTCTTCTGATAATCCATCAGGGCAGTCGGGACAAAGTAGGGGTCTCTGATGGTTCTCTATCTAGCCTATACTAAACAGTTTAGGATAAGCAGGTAGGTAACAACAACAGGTTATAATAAACAGGCTATGCAACAAAAATAGGATAACAGTAGTAGTAGCGTATTCTAATGCAAGCATAAGAGAGAAGGGATTGGGCGATATCAGAATGCTCAAGAATACGATCCTCAACGAAGAATACGATCACCAGATCATCAGCCGTCTTGGGGTCTATCGTAGTAACGGGGTCTACCGAAACAAAAGCAACAAAGGGGAAATAAATAAACAGCAGAGCAAACAAAGGCAACGAAAA
This sequence comes from Triticum urartu, assembly GCF_056163025.1. NCBI lineage: Eukaryota > Viridiplantae > Streptophyta > Magnoliopsida > Poales > Poaceae > Triticum > Triticum urartu. The sequence continues at coordinate 363,719,151 of NC_141874.1, read as the reverse complement.
GCATGACAGGACAGTAAGCTAGGGGTGACCTAACGTGGTACTACATGTTGTAGACGGAGAGGGAAAACATCCTAATGGGTTTTCCTGGTGTCTGGCCTTTTCCGGGCAGACGAAAGAGAGGGGACGGTCCCATGTTCAGCATGCTATGGGCATGCGGCATATGAATAGAGTGCGTGTTTGGATTCGTTGTATTTTTCTGAGCAACTTTCATATATATAACTTTTTCATCGGAGTAACAGTTTATTTTCTATGAATTATCAAAGATTTAAAGATTTTCATCAATTTTCTAGAATATTTAATATGAGTTTGACCAAGTCAAAACGGCTGGCCAAATAGTGAAGGGATGTGGCCCACATGTCATTGGCACATAATTTAATTGATGGCAAAAGTAAAATGGAGGGGTTAAAATTACCATAGGGGCCACATGACATAGGCTAGCAATTATCCTAAGTACTAATTAGTCTAACTACTCTGACCACTAATTATTTAATCAAACTAAACTAATCAGGGCCAGCCCCACTTGGCAGTGAGCCAGCCCTGCCTCTCACGCACACACGCACCACACTCACACACACCACGCTGCACACACACAGATTGCACGCACACAACACACACATACCACAACCATGACAGCGGTAGCAAGTAGAGCAGCTTGCAAGGCAACACAGCGGCGCTACCAAGCAGCCGCAGCAAGCAAAAGCAGCTGTAGTGGCGAGCAGTAGTGCAAGAGCAGCAGTAGCAGTAGGCTGCATCGCGCATAGCAGTAGCTATGACAGCAGGCGGCGATGTCAGCGGCGCAGTAGGAGCAGGGGCGAGGCCCGGGCGGCGGGATCGCGAGTAGGCGTGCGGGGTAGCAGCAGCAGCGTGGGCAGGCTAGCGGGGCGCCATAGCGGGCGCAGTGGACTGGGGCGGCGGCCATGCGACGGTCATGCAGGGGTGAGGGGGAGAGAACATAGGGCGCGGGCGACGACGGGCGCAAGGGCGCGCGACCACGGGCAGGGGGTGTGGCCACGGCGCGTCCGCGTACACTGAAGCTCGAAAGCGGCCAGGGTAGAGGACGACCGAGCTCGGGGACGACGGCAAACATCGACGAATCAAAGGGGAAAAGGGGGGAATCGGCCAAGGAGCTCACCGCAGAGCTTGTGGACGAGGTCAGGAGCTGCGCGGGTGGCCGGATGCGTCAAGCTCGACAGCGACATGCGACGGCCGTGGCGGAAACCATCTCGATCCCGAGCGTATGGTGCCTCTTAGCTTGATTCAGCGGAGGTAGGCGAAGGAGTCGATGATGGCGGAGTTCCTAGAGAACCTCCCGATCATCGGGGAGGCCAGTGGCCGCGAGGATGGCGACGACGCGTCGACGAGAGCTCAGGAGCGAGCGAAACCAAGAGGGAGAGGACGAGCAAGAGGATAAGTGAGGGATAGGGTTTGTCTACAGGGTCGGGAGAGGTCTTATCCTCATCGGGGGTGCACCGGATGGTCGACACGGCAACAACAACGGCTAGGGCGGCGTGGATGTGCTCCACGCACATGTTCTTGATACGTCTCCAATGTATCTATAATTTTTGATTGTTCCATGCTATATTATATTCTGTTTTGGACATTATTGGGCTTTATTATAAACTTTTATATTATTTTTGGGACTAACCTATTAACCGGAGGCCCAACCCAGAATTGTTGTTTTTGCCTATTTCAGAGTTTCGCAGAAAAAGAATATCAAACGGAGTCCAAACGGAATGAAACCTTCAGGAACATGATTTTCGGGACGAACATGATCGAGAGGACTTGGACCCTATGTCAAGACATCAACCAGGAGGCCACGAGGTAGGGTGGCGCGCCTACCCCCCTAGGCGTGCCCTCCACCCTCGTGCGCCCCCTGTTGCTCCACCGACGTACTCCTTCCTCCTATATATACCTACGTACCCCCAAACTACCAGATACGGAGCCGAAACCCTAATTCCACCACCGTAACTTTATGTATCCACGAGATCCCATCTTGGGGCCTGTTCCGGAGCTCCGCCGGAGGAGGCATCGATCACAGAGGGCTTCTACATCAACACCATAGCCCCTCCGATGAAGTGTGAGTAGTTTACCTCAGACCTTCGGGTCCATAGTTATTAGCTAGATGGCTTCTTCTCTCTTTTTGGATTTCAATACGAAGTTCTCCCCCTCTCTTGTGGAGATCTATTCGATGTAATCTTCTTTTGCGGTGTGTTTGTTGAGACCGATGAATTGTGGGTTTATGATCAAGTTTATCTATGAACAATATTTGAAACTTCTGTGAATTCTTTTATGTATGATTGGTTATCTTTGCAAGTCTGTTCGAATTGTCAGTTTGGTTTGGCCTACTAGATTGATCTTTCTTGCAATGGGAGAAGTGCTTAGCTTTGGGTTCAATCTTGTCGTGTCCTTTCCCAGTGACAGTAGGGGCAGCAAGGCACGTATTATATTGTTGCCATCGAGGATCACAAGATGGGGTTTATATCATATGGCATGAGTTTATCCCTCTACATCATGTCATCTTGCTTAAAGCATTACTCTGTTCTCTTGAACTTAATACTCTAGATGCATGCTGGATTGCGGTCGATGTGTGGAGTAATAGTAGTAGATGCAGGCAAGAGTCGGTCTACTTGTCTCGGACGTGATGCCTATATACATGATCAGACCTAGATATTCTCATAACTATGCTCAATTCTGTCAATTTCTTAGCAGTAATTTGTTTACCCACCGTGAATACGTATGCTCTTGAGAGAAGCCACTAGTGAAACCTATGGCCCCCGGGTCTATCTTCCATCATATTAATCTTCCAGTATTTAGTTATTTCCTTTGCCATTTATTTTACTTTGCATCTTTATCATAAAAATACCAAAAATATTATCTTATCATATCTATCAGATCTAGCCTTGCCAGGGCGGCCTGTTCTGCCGCCTCGGCCTTTCCCACCAACACCATCTTGGTCTTTCTCCTTATCTCACTTCTCGTACTCAGCCTTCTGCTTCTTGACGAGTTGCTCAACTTGATGACACTCCTGAAGGTCGTGGCCCTTGGTCCGATGGATCTTGCATTACGGCCCATCACCCTTCCCAGCCTTCTCGGCAGCCGCGGCTTCCTGGCAATCAGTGCACGCGACAGCTTCCTTGCCGGCAGGCTTCGGCCTTAGCCTTCACTAATCAGTGCGGTGTCTTCACTAATCGGCCTTAACCTTGGCGTCCGATGGTTGTCACGGCAGAGGCCACGGAAGCCACTACTCCTGCCAAGGAAAGCAAGAAAAAGAAGAGAGCTAGCAAGGATGCCAGCAAGGAATCCGGGAAGCATGCCTCCTCGGAATGTGCTATGCCTGTTGATGACTTGCCGGAGAGTTCCAATAGCAAGAGATCCAAGGTTGCCTCACCCACTATGGAGAAGGTCCCGGCAGGGCTGGCTGGCGCTAATGGTACCTTTACGATCAGTGCCACCCTCGATGACAAATAGGAAAGCACGGCTGTTGCCTTCTTGTAGGCAAATGTCGACATGTTTGCCTGGCAACCATCTGACATCCCCGGTGTTCCCAGGGAGGTAATCAAGCACCACCACTACAAAAAAAAGACACATCCGTGACATTTTGGGCCGAACAAAATTTTTCTGTCATGCTTATGACACTTCTATGATGATAATTGTGACAAAACCCGGTATCATCATATATGTGGTGGCCTCCTACTTCTATGACGGAAAATGGGCTTTTCATCCTGGGTGGGCCGAAGACGGAGCTGCATGACATTCTTTGGGTCGTCCATGACGGGAAAACTCGTGGTAGAAGCGAGGGCTATGAAAATATCAGGGGAGTTCCCGGTTACGGTGGGTGGTCGGGGGCCAAGCGATGCACGTTTCTCTCGTACGTACGCGCGTGTGTGCGAGGCGTTGCGCTCTAACTGAACCCAAGCGAGGCGTTGGGCTCTAACTGAACCCGAGCTATTGCACTAGCTACGTTACTAAACCCGAGCGATTGATCCCTTGCTGTTAACTGAACCCGAGTGATTCCTTCGCTACTGCTGCTAACTGAAGCCGATCGATGCTGCCTCTGGATGAACAATGAGCGTTGTTGGGGGGTTTGGATGAATAGTTCCCGGTGGGGGTTGGATGAACAGGACCCCGTGGTGGTAGAGGTCGTTGCCGCTAGATGAACAGGACCCCGATCGAGCCGGTTGGGGGTGGATGAACAGGACCCCGTGGAGGGCTGGATGAACAGGACCCCGTGGAGGGCTGGTTGAACAGTAGCCGGTGGAGGGCTTGATGAACAGTAGCCTGTGGAGGGGTGGTTGAACAGGACCCCATAGAGAGGGTTGGTTGAACAGTAGCCACTTGAGTAGCGGTGGAGGCTGGATGAACAGGAGCCCATGGATGAACAGTCGCAGGTGGAGGCTGGAGGAGGTCGATGGTGGGTGAACAGTAGCCCGTGGAGGCTGGAGGAGGTCAATAGTGGAGATTAATAGTATCCTATGGAGTCCCATTTTGCGGTACGCCACACCCCTCCCGATGAACAGGACCCCCGTTTTGACCGTAGCGCTCCAACACAAGTCCGTTTTCTCTGTTTTGCACACCACACCCCTCCCGATCAATAGGACCCCGTTTTGACCGTAGGAGGTCCAAGAGAAGTTTGTTTCCTTCATTTTGCGGTACACCAGACCCCTCCCGATGAACAGGATCCCGTTTTGACCGTGGCCGGTCGAACACAAGGCCGTTTCCTCCATTCTCTGGTACGTCAGGCCTCGTTTCCATCGGATGTTCTGTCCAAGCCGGTTGCCTCCTGATGAACACCACGTATTCCGTTGCCTCCCCATGAACACGGCGCATTCCGTTGCCTCCCAATGAACATGACGATGACGCAATTTCTCCGTTCCGATCCAGCCATGTACACGAGCCCTGGCCATACGTATGCGCGAGTAGGCGTTCGAGACCCCGCCCGTATGTACGTACGTGGCCGTATTTACTTTCTTGCACCTTGGACATTGTACGTACGTGTACATGCTACGTGTGCCCCTCTACTACGACACGTGTGCACCTCTACTACGACACGTGCCCTTCCTTACACGGCCACGGTTCATCGCTGTAGCCTCCAGACAGACCAATCGACCAGTATGTACGTACACGTTCGCGGCCAGAATGACAATGCTATGTATGCTTCGACCAGGTGGGTCCCGACTCTCAGGCACTTCCTTGCATGCGAAGATGTAGCTGGTGGGTCCCAGCAGTCAAGGCGCAAATCATTTTTTTCCTGTAATATGGACGCACTTCCTTGCGTGCGAAGATGTAGCTGATGGGTCCTAGCAGTCAGGGGGGAAACGTTTTTTTCGCGAAATACAGTGGCCTGTCTGGTGGGTCCCTGCTGTCAGGTGGAGGAATCATTATTTTCCGCGTAATAAGGAGGTACTTCCTTGCTGCGGCTATGGACCCAGCTGTCAGCTTCTCCATGTACAGTACTCTTTCGATGGAAGTCGTTACTTGACCACGTTGACCACGTCGCGCCGAGAGCACCAGGGCGGAGGACGACGGCGAGGCCTAGGAAGGGGATGACGCGGAGCCGGGGAAGACGCGGCAGTGGAAGCCCACACAGAGAGGAGTACGAGGGTTCACTGGTTCGGCTGTGGTGTGAGCCTGCCGTCGCCGCAGAATAACAGGGGGTGTGGGTGAGTGGATGGCCTGGCCAACGGTGGGAGTAGTAGGGGCAGTGAGGCCTCCACGGCATCACAGCTGGCCACGGGAGGCAGGAGCACGCGGCACGACCAGCGCTGGTTTGGGTTGCTGGAGTAAGAAGACCAAAGGTTGAAGAAGCACTACGGCCGTTGGATGGACATCGTACGGTCACTAGATCTAGAATCGTTCGTATTGACGAAGTTGACAAAACCCTTCATCCCATTCATCTTAGTAGGACCACAAGTCAGCCTCCCACTATGGTGGGTCCCAGCTAGTAGGGGGAGTATTCATTTTTTGTGCGTACTAAGGAGGCACTTCCTTGCGTGCGAAGATATAGCTGGTGGGTCCGACCTGTCAACGGGGGAACGTTTTTTCACGAAATACAGAGGACCTTCCGATGGGTCCCAACTGTCAGGTGAGGAATCATTATTTTGCACGAAATAAGGAGGCATTTCCTTGCGTGCGGTGGTGGATCCAGCTGTCAGCCTCTCCACGTACAGTCCACTTCCGATGGATGTCGTTCGTTGACCACGATGACCACTTCGCGCCGAGCGCATCCAAGGTGGTGGACGACGGCGAGGCCCCGGACAGCAACGAGCTAGAGATGGGAAGACGCGGGAGTGGAGTCGCAGACAGAGAGGTGTACGAGGGTTAACTGGTTCTGGTGCGGTGTGGTTCGGCAGTCGGTGGAGAAGAACAGGAGGTTTGGAGGGGTGGAGGGATGGCCTGGCCGGCGGTGGGGTAGCGCTTCACAGCGAAGCATGCTAAGCAGAGCTGCTAGCAGCAGGAGGCGGGTGCAGGTAGTCCCAGCAGTGCTAGAGGAAGAAGAAGAGAGATTGAAGATGGATGTCGGTCGATGGATGTAAGTCCAACGGCTAACGATGTCAGAATCATTTGTTGACTAAGTTGATAACGACTTGCGTTGGCTTCGACCTATTAGCCCACATTTCAGCCTCCAAAAATGTGGCACGTATTCAACCCATTTTTTCAGAATTTATAGTCAATTTGATCTCTTTTTTTAGAATTACAGTCCATTTGCTGGGCTGGGTAAACAAATAATGTAGCGTACATGCGGCCCATTTATTTTTTTCCTAAAAAATTACAGGGCCTTTGCACTTTCTCAAAATACACGATTTTGCTAGGCTCATTGTAATTATAATGTTGGGTTGGGCGCAGCAAAGTATCAAAAAATAAACAGGGGCTGAGCATTTTGTTATAATAAATATATTTAGATAATAAGTGATTTATTATTACATTGGTCCTTAAATCTTACCAAGCTTTTGTACACAATCACCAGGATTTTCGTTGCCAAAAAAATCCAGGATTTTATTGTTAAGAAATTATTTTTATAAGTTAATAAGATGTGGGATATTCTTTTCTTACATATGTAAGTATCTGTTAAATATATGATGACAATAACAATAATATATAATAACATATAGAATAATTTAAATATATATTATATAGTTAGAAGGGAAACATAAGTTGGACCAGGCGTTCCTATTCTTATATAGAAAAATAGAACAGACCTCTGCGTTTTAAAAAAAACATAAATTGGGTTGTCGATGTTTTAGGAAAAATAAAACCTCGGATGGGAGGTCCATAGGCCTGTCGACACATGACGGCCCTCAGAAAAATACAAAACCGACACGTTGTGGGCCAGGGCTGCCCACAACCCAGCTGATACTTGTTGCCCCAGTGATAATAAATGATACCTGCAAGCTCCCCGGCTTCGTTGTGAATTTATCTCCTTTAGTAACTATGTTGAAGCACCTAAAAAAGTAACTATGTTAACAAACCCGTGGGCCCCAACGTTAGTATAGCATTAGGAGGAAGTATTTTTTCAATGAGGGACTTGCTTGCGTACGGCCATTGACCTCGTGGGTCTCGATTGTCCGCCTCTCCACGTACAGTCCTCTCCAGATTCCTCTCGTTTGTTCAGCATGTTCACAATGGCAGACATCGGCGCTGCGGTGAGCGCACAAAGGCGCAGGAGGAGATTGGACCACCTAACGTAGTGCCTTATTAGTAACAAAAGTACTGAACTAGCCCAGTGGCCAAGTGACACTACCCGACAGTTGTTCCGCCCGGGTTCGATTCCTCCTGATGCAGGGAAAATATCTCCAATTTTTTTGCCTCTGCCATTATTGACATGTGGGTCCCCATTGTCATCTACGCACACCGCATCCAACACATGCCAAAACTTCGTCCCTCGTTTTCTCTGTTTTTCGCACACTCGACATTGTGTGGGCATTTTGAAAATAGCATATCTTTTTGACTATGCATCATCTGAAGATGTGATATGCATGAATGTTGATCAGCATGATGTTAACTGGCTAGTAGTTCCATTTTCGACCATGAATCAAACTTACAACATGATGTTCTCCCTATTTGAAAGGCCGTGTTAATATAAATGCTCTGCCTTTGAAAGTTGCAGTTTCTTCTCTAAGAATCACATTGTCTGCACTTTTATACTCCTATGAAACTACATTTTTAAGTGCTAAAAATAAATCTCTAGAATTCATAAAATACTTCATATGCTCAATACTGCAAATCTTAAACTCAAAAGACATTCATATCTGAAAGTACTCTCAAAATACACAACACAAAACACAATTCACAACCTGCAAATACTGTCAACCCTAAGCTCCTCCTGACAATTCACAACCTACCCGACTATTGGGCTGGGGGGTAGTCCCCTCCTATTCCTCGGCGGCAGACAGCTGCCCCGTGAGACGATGTGAACGGAGAGGGAGAGGATGGCGGGGAAGCGTCGTCCGGCCAACTGCTTTTCTCCTCTTGCAGTTGGGTTCGGTCGACGAAGACTCCACCGGCTCGCTTTGGCATGACACCCTCACAAACGACACCCTGTAGATGCTTGATCCTTCAATCTCTGGTGGATGCTCCATTTGGGATCGATACTCCCACCACCGGTCCCTCACGACCAGATTCGATGAATGTGTTTTCTCCATGGCCCAGAGGAGCAGCTCTATGTACTCCCGTGCGACTCCCTTCGGGAGTATTGCCGCATTTTCGCTCTGTTGCAGATATTTGGCCATGGATGTCGCCATCGCCGCTAGTTGGTCCTTGTTGTCAAACCAAGACTGTATCTCCAACATCCTAGCTAGCTTCACAGGGTCCCCATCTGCGATCCTCATGTATCGGTTGTACTCCTCCATCGATCTACTTCTCCACAGCACCTTCATTCGCCGGTGCTGGTTTTTGAATGGAAGAGGAGAGGAGCAGCGCTGGTTTTGGATTAGAACAAGAGAGGAGCGACATTGGTTTTGGATTGGAACAGGAGAGGAGGGGTGGTGGTTTTGAAATGGAAGAGGAGGGGAGCGGCACTGTATTTAGATTGGAACAGGAGAGGAGTGGCGGTGGAGAGGAGAGGAGCGGCGCTGGTCTTGGAAGTATTTTTTGTTTTGCGTATTTTGGGTCAAAGTTTGACCACGTACTGTATTTGACAAGCAAAATTTGAATGCATGTCACCAAAATTGTATCGTATGGTTCGTATCTGAATGTACTTTCAAATTATATTTTTTTTGCAATGTGTAACATATATTTTATTTGTGAAAATCATGGTCAATTATAACCCAGAATAAAGGGGAGACTTGTTAATGTGGGGTCGCTTTCTTAATTGAAGGGTAAATTGATTTTGATTTTGATCCAGTCACAGCGCGTCGGCCCTCTCGTCCAATCCTAAATCGATGCCACATGCTCCTCTCCCTCTTGTCCATTGCAAAACCACCTCCTCTCCTCTCCATCATTTGCATTCCAAAACCACCATCTCGCCTCTCCCTCTTCTCCATTGGAAAACCACCTCCTCTCCTCTCCATCATCTCCATTCCAAAACCACCATCTCGCCTCTCCCTCTTCTCCATTGTAAAACCACCCCCTCTCCTCTCCATCATCTCCATTCCAAAACCACCATCTCGCCTCTCCCTCTTCTCTATTGCAAGACCACCATCTCTCCTCCCATCTTCCAAAGATAGCACTAGACCACTCAGAAGGACATCTATGGAGAGGATGCAACAATGAATCAGGTAGATCGCCGGCAGCGACCAGGCAAAGTTAGCCAAGTTGAAGGAGATCCTTACTTGGTTTGACAATGAGTGGGAGATTTCAAAGACGGTGAGGGCCATGTGGCAATGTATGCGAAAGAGCGAGACGGCGGCGATGTACTCCTCGATGGCAGTCACGCCGCAGTCCTTTGAGTTCATCGAGTATCTCCTCTGGGCGATGGAGCAGACAGATTCGCCCGTGGCGAAAGTTAGGCGGAGGTGGTGGGCGTACAGGTCGAAGGTCAAGAACCCAGAGGATAAAGAATCGATCGAGTACGGTGTGCCGTTCGTGAGGGTGCAGACCCAGGCGGAGCCACATGAGTATTCATTCTCCCACCGCAAGAGGAGGCTGGATGGCGCGACGTTGCTTCCCCGCCGTTCTCTACGGTTCCCTCGATGCTTGCCTCGTTTCAACGGTGGCGGTAGGGTTTAAGGTAAGCTTCGCACTAACCTAATCTTCCATATGCTCATGCTTACAATCAGTGTGACAGCTAATGAAAATCATGCTTACAATCAGTCTTCGAGTACTACGCCAATCACCCTAAAATAGCTCTGGACCTTTGGGTCAAAGTTGTGGCACTATGTACAAATAAAGAAAAATAGATTGGTGCTTCTTCAGAAAACAGTACTCCCTAGAAAACTGCCAATATAAGCTACTAGTATTTGGTTAGAGGATTTGCTGCCGAGAAAGATCCGTCCACAGAGAGCGCCACACATCCCATTGGTGGTGGTGGATGCCAATGCGTGCATGGAGCATGGTTGGTGTTGGTAATTTTTACTTTGCACACCTCGCACTCTGCATATATGCCGATTCCATCCGTACATTTGTGTAGTTCCACCAAAATGCAGCTCAATAACCCTGTTTGCATAGATAATGAAAAAGTGTGATTACATTATAGTGGCACTAGTTGATGAAACATACACTAATAAATAGAAGAAAATATTGCGATAGTATCATAGTATGCCATGCTGCGAGGGCGAGATTGGCCATGCGACGCCTCATACTGGAAATCGACCCAAGTCTCCCCGATACACCTTCTGCAAGTGATGAACATCAGTGTACAGTGGTAGTACAAGGAGGGTCCTTGAGACATTCCAATCTCTATTTTTGTGCAGATCAACTAAAATTAAGCACCCAAGTTTGCAGAAACGCTTAAACATTAACAATGGGACTAGTTGATGAAACATATACTAACAAAGAGAAGCACTTTCTTTATCTACATTGGAAATGAAATGATAGAGAGGACACTCGCTCTATTTTAACTGTATTATTACTTCATTTTATCAGTGACACTAGGGTCGAGCAGGTGGCAAACGAGGTGTACCGTGCGTCGCAGGGATAGAGGCCGGGGGTGCTTAGACTGGGATGCTGAAGCTGGCTCTTTCAGTCCCTATCTTCCCCCCTGATGTTTCTATGGTAGCATTCGGGTTGTAATCCAAACTTGGTCGATCTGGTGCTGCGTCCACCTACCTGCCTAGCTTATGTGGCGAACTTGTCTCCTGCTAGTACTTAGTCCGTTCTAGTAGTAGTTGCATAACTGCCCGTTTACACTGAGATGTTGTCCGATAATGGTTCTCTATGGTTGGGTTTCTTTAATGAAATCGGAGAAACCCCCTCTTTCGATATATAAAAAAAATCAGTGGCACTAGCAGTGCCAAAACATTGCCTCAAATTAATAGTGCCACTAGATTAAGGTGCAAAATGATAACATTATTGTTTTATCATGGCAGTGCCAAAAAAGTAGCAGAAGAGCAGACTCAACATGCAGGATCTTTGGCAAACGGTCATACCAAAAAGGAACATACCTCATGATGGGAACCATATCTGCAGTCAACGCCATCATAGAAGGGATGACACCAGTCACCAACATGGATGATTCAATTCATGGGACATTTTGGTGCAGTTCACCTAAAACGTCCCATGAGCTAGCAGCTTCTTCTTCATTTATTTTTTAAGAAAAGGGTTCCGGCCCCGGTTCCATTTCCATCAGAAAACGAAACCCACAGAGCTTCTTCTTCATTAGTTGCAATAAAATTGAGCAACATCAAGGTTGGTTGTGAAGCTCCTGGAATGTTCAACTATAATTTGGATATCATTTGTGCAGTTCAACTAAGATCAAGCGTGAAATGTATATCTATGTTTGAACAAAAAAGGTGGAAAGGAGGGTGACTAACAAGTGACGAAACATAGTACATCAAATGAAAAGAAGCATGTTCCTTATCTGAATAGCAATCCTACAAGGACAGTAGCAATTTCTAAAGCAGCAGCATTGCTAGATATTAGTGTGGGCATCAGGATTAACTATGACAACCGTTAAATACGGCATTACTTTAATGGTGAAATGCTTCATTTTACCAGCAACATAACATTAACAGCTGCTACAGAGTTGGTATTTGGGCACGGGAGAGTAGGCGGACCAGGACAATTGCATTTCTAACGAAAAGAAGCAACTTGTCTTAATGGGAAATTTAGCAGGACATGAAAAAAGTGCCATTGATTCATATTACTGGAGGCATTACATTGAAAACAACATTGGTTTAACGTGTCCTTACTTTTAACAGTGCGACTGCTACATTTTACCAGTGGCATTACATAAGAGTGGCTCAAGGCAACAAACATCAGAACAGGATATCTGGGTTGGTCCCATTTTTTCGGTATAGCCACCTTATACTGTGTGAGGCTAGCAAATCTAGTGCTGGACTTACTCTGTTGACTTGTCCGCCAATCCCCACTTTCTTTCCTTTTCAACCAATAGATCGGGTTTATATTTAGTTTGTACTGTGTTTCCTTTATTTCCCTATTAGACCAAGAGACCAGTTGGATAGCCAGTCTCTGCTATTTTCTCCCCCATTATTTCCTCTTTCGACCAAGTCCTAGATTCAGGTAACAAATCTTCCCCCACCCCCACCCCCTTTCTTCCTTGTTTGAACCAAGTAGTACTAGATTTGAGTGCATGAACTAGTTTTACCTCTTAATAGTAAAAATTTAGGTGTCTTTCGAACAGCCGATCGATCCTATCTATGAGTGGGCCTGAGCAATAGTAAAAGATACAAATGCAGCGATATCAGGAGCTCGGGAAGCAGAGCAAGGCCGGTTTCGAAGGAAGTTATACCTGGGGGTCACCGGGATGTCGCTAGGTGGGCAGCGGAAGGCCAGATCTTCCCACACTACGGCAGCAAGGAAGAAGGGGGCGGAGGCCCTCCCTAGCCAGCGGTGCTTGGGAGAGAACGGCAAGGCACGCTGACTGGGACGCGCCAGCACTGGGTAAGAGTCGTCGCCAAGGACGACCGCGTGGATGTTGCACCTTCTCACCTTCCCCGGCGGAGAGGATCCAGCTGGATCTGTGACCAGCGGTAAGTAGAGAGAGTGTGGCCACCGCTGTCGTGTTTAGATCTGGAGAGGACGAGACAGTGTGAAGAGAGCAACACTAGCAAGCAAGCACGGAGGCTCCTGCCTATATGGTCGAGTACTACTAGGTTTCTTTTGTCTACTGGAGCCGGCTTGACCTCGTCAATGACTGTCGAGAAGTCTTCATGCACGTGCCCCGGAGGCGCAGTTGTCATCATTTTGATCTGAAGCACCGGATTATAACATATAACATGAAAAAAGGCCACATGACAAGAAACCATAACCTCACTGCCCAAAGGAGACAACAACATGAATCCCAATGGACAAACTAGACGAGGATCAAGGCTCAAATTAAAGATAAACTCGTAGAAAAGGGGTCCATCGATAGATGTCCTAATTAGCATAGCCGGCTTGACCTAGATGGCAGCCGAGTAGTCTTCGTGCATGTGCCCCCAATGACCAGCACCTTGGAGGAACTCAGTTGCCGTTGTTTAACCCTCGCAGTGATCCAAAGCACATGAAACCTAATACTGCGAGATGACAAGAAACCTTTTTTTAGATTTCTCATCAGAACTACAGCCCTGTACAACATAGCCTGCACGATATGTAGACGATAGCCAATCCAGGTGTGTCTGCTGGAGTCTGGTCACATGCATGGACAAACTGATCTTCCGTGTCATGTAGGGATTGTCCAGGCACCAACGTCTGTAGAACACTTCTTTAGTACTACTATGGCTCGTCTCTTTATTCTATTAACTCACCCGACTTGCGGGGCCGGGGAGTGTGCCTATGGTCGGTTCTCAATTGCGGTCCCACATGTGTGTGCAAACGCAATATGACGCGCGTTCCATTCGAAGAGCGGCATGCTAGACCGACCGACCGTCTAGGGTGCGACGCGAACGCGACAGGCGTGTTGTATACTTTGTACATGTGTACCGTTGTTTTCTTGAGGCTTTGCTCCATGGCGCAATCCATGGATACAAAATTAGTATAGTGTACTATTTAAAAGTCAAGGGCGGGCTTTTCCCACACGGTAGGCGGGGCAGTTCCGCTTAGTCGGTTCGATAGAGACGCAAGAAGATGAGGGAGTAGACTGCTGGAAACGTAGGGCTGTCTGATTTGACAGCGAGTTACTACTGGACAGGTGGGGCCCTGTGATTTGACTTGCCATGTAACACCCTCGATGCGGCTATATCTCCCACGTGTCGAAGCATGACTTAGAGGCATAACCGCATTGAAAGCAATGTCGCAAGTGAGGTAATCTTCACACAACCCATGTAATACATAAGGGAATAAGATACATAGTTGGCTTAGAATCGCCACTTCACACAATTACATGAATAAAGTATTACATCAACCCGATACAATCAGGGTCCGACTACGGAACCAAAATAAAAGAAGACTACCCCAAATGCTACACAGATCCCCGATCGTCCCAACTGGGCTCCACTACTGATCAACTAGAACGAAACAACACAAAGGACAAGGTCTTCATCGAGCTCCTCCTTGAGCTTGGTTGCATCACCTGCTCGATAACATCGGCACCTGCAAACTGGTTTTGGAAGTATCTGTGAGTCACGAGGACTCAGCAATCTCACACCCTCGCGATCAAGACTATTTAAGCTCATAGGTAGGGTAAAAGGTATGAGGTGGAACTGCAGCAAGTGACTAGCATATTTGGTGGCTAACATACGCAAATGAGAGCGAGAAGAGAAGGCAAAATCACGGTCGAGAAACTATGATCAAGAAGTGATCCTAGAACAACCTACGTCAAGCATAACTCCAACACCGTGTTCACTTCCCGGACTTCGCTGAGAAGAGACCATCACGGTTACACACGCGGTTGGTGCATTTTAATTAAGTTCAACTTCAGGTTTTCTACAACCGGACATTAACAAATTCCCATCTGCCCATAACCGCAGGCACGGCTTTCGAAAGTTCATAACCCTGCAGGGGTGTCCCAACTTAGCCCACCACAAGCTCTCATGGTCAACGAAGGATATTCCTTCTAGCGGGAAGACCCGATCAGACTCGGAATCCTGGTTACAAGACATCCTCGACAATGGTAAAACAAGTCCAGCAAGACCGCCCGATGCGCCGACATCCTGATGGGAGCTGCACATATCCCATTCTCAGGGCAACACCGGATGAATACTACGTACAGCTAAAACCATCCCTCAAGTTTCCCCAAGGTGGCGCCGCAAGTGGCTCTGTTTCGGACCAACACTTAGACAAGCACTGGCCCGGGAGGGTTAAAATAAAGATGACCCTTGGGCTGGCCTAACCCAAGGGAAAAAAGGCTAGGTGGCGAATGGTAAAACCAAGGTTGGGCCTTGCTGGAGTAGTTTTATTCAAGGCGAACTGTCAAGGGGTTCCCATTATAACCCAACCGCGTAAGGAACGCAAAATCCGAGAACATAACACCGATATGACGGAAACTAGGGCGGCAAGAGTGGAACAAAACACCAGGCATAAGGCCGAGCCTTCCACCCTTTACCAAGTATATAGATGCATTAATTAAATAAGAGATATTGTGATATCCCAAGAAAATAACCATGTTCCAACAAGGAACAAGCTCCAATCTTCACCTGCAACTAACAACGCTCTAAGAGGGGCTGAGCAAAGCGGTAACATAGCCAAACAACGGTTTGCTAGGACAAGGTGGTTAGAGGCTTGGCTTAACAATATGGAAGGCATGATAAGCAAGTGGTAGGTATCGCAGCATAGGCATAGAAAAAGAGCGAGCAACTAGCAAGCAAAGATAGAAGTGATTTCGAGGGTATGGTCATCTTGCCTGAGATCCCGCAAGGAAGAAGAACGAGTCCATGAAGAAGACAAACGGACGTAGTCGAACGGATCCTCACAACGTGACGTTATCGGAACTAACCCGAAGAAGCAACACCGGAAAGAAAGCAAACCACATGGTAAACAACCATCACATAAGCATGGCACGATGCGCAAACAAGTATGATGCATGACCGGTTTAATGAGGCATGGCATGGCAAAGTGCACAAACAATCCTACAAATTAAGTGGAGCTCAATATGCAATTCCGTTGCATATTGACAGAACACCACATCAAATATTTAGTTCTCTCTTGATTATGAACCCAACAATATTAAATGTAGCTAAACATGTCAAGAGGTCAAACATAACAAAATATACCATCTAAACAATTTAAATGGGGCCGGATATAACAAACAACAAATCCAGTAAATCCCCATATGCATTTAGCAATTTAATGCAACAACAATTTTAAACATTCTTGAAGTTGTTATCATGATGCGGATGACATGCAAGTTTTATGCAATATTTATGAATAAGTTGATAAGAGCATATTATGAAGCATTTGTCATCGTGGCGGAAATGAAAAGGGGTGCCACGGCAACGATACGAAAACGGTGCCACGGCAGCGTTCCGGTTCCGATAACTCGATTGAGATACCGATGCAAAGGAGAAGTGTGCAGATCCGTGCAAAAGATGGTGGGGCGCTCCCGGATTCCGGGTGTCCCACGAGCTGGCGACAAGGAAACGAGTGACAATTTGGACACGGTGCAAACACGGGCATCTCAAACATCGCAAGCACTCATTCACGGACGTCGTCTCGGGGTTATACCTTCGGAGCGTGCAAAGGGGACGGTTCTCGTTCGTAGAGGGAAGTAGGCGTTCTCGCAACGGCGGTAGTGGAAGTAGTCGTTTTCGCTTCGTAGATGTTCACACTCCATAGGTGTTCGGGGTCAACAAGGAACTTGTCGTCCACGGGTCTTCGAGGGTCGATGGTACATGTTCTGTAAACGTTTGAGCATCGGTAGTGGTACACATTCACGGAGTAGGCCGTACACGTCGACGGTCTTATCGGAACCTCGTCAACGTTCGCGATCCACCTTGGTGATCTAAAGGGGTATTTGGCGTCATGGTACTTGGGTCTTCGGACTTGCCGGTCTCGATTCTTGCAACCGTAGTTGTACAAGGTCGTAGTGGGAGGTAGTGGTACTCACGAACTTGTCGAATCCACGGCGACGGTAGTGGAACCTCATGAATTCGTGGTCTCCGGGCGGTCTCGGTCTTGACGGAGGGGTACTTGACGCATCCCGGATATGTAGTCGTACACGGTGTTACATGTAGCCGAACTTGAGGTGGTCTTGGCATCGGACTTGCAGCGTTGGGACAGAACCATGGCGAGGTTCAACAGCTACCCCACGTCCATGACGAAAAACGGAGCTCGGGCAGAGGGTCTAAACAGCTAGCAGGGGCGTGTGTGGAGCAACAACATAACACCAGCAAAGGCCATGGCGACATGGAGCCTTGGGCGCCATCGGGGTGGAAGGGTGCGGTTCCTGCCAAGCTCTCGGAGGGGCCGGCCATGGAGGCGGGAAGGTGACGACGTTGGGGATCGGTGTTGGGGCTCCGGCGAACTCCGGCAACACAGACGACGAAGGGAGCGAGCGGCGCGAGGCTCCTGCTGGGCGCTCGAGGTGGCGCAGGCACGCCGGAGCCACCGGACGAGATGTAGGTCACCGGGAGGTTCGGCAGGGGCGCGGGGCAGCTCGCCGAAGCACCGATGGTCGAGGACGGCAAAGCAGAGGAGGCCGACGAGGGGATTGGGCGTCGGGTCGACCTCCGGTGGCGGTAGAGCTAGGGCTCACCGGAGCAGGGGGGCCGTGGCTCCATGGGGCGGCGCTCGGGGTAGGAACCGAGGACATAGGGACTTGGCGCGGCGGCTCCTCAACGCAGGAAGCGGCGGCGATGGTGGCCCGCGGCGGCGAGGGCGCATGGCGGCGGGGAGGAACGAGGAGAGCTGCTGTTGCGAGCGAGAAAGAGAGATCGAGGGAGATGGGATCGGGCAGAGGAGGGGTAGAGCACGGGTGCCTCCTCTCCTGGCGGCGCGAGGGGCAAGAGAGAGGGAGTGCTGGATGAGGGGATCGGGAGATTGGGCTTAGATTAGATGGGCTAGATGGGCCTAGGGTTAGAAGGGAAAAGGCTGGCCTAAAGGCCGGTGCAGATGGGCCGCGGGGATAGGCAGGTGCGCGGCTGGGCCTAGGGATGGGCCCTAGAGGCCGGCATGCTGGGCTCTCTCCTCTCTCTCCTTCTATTCTTTTAAGAGAAAAGAAATAGAGAGAAAAAATGAGGGTTAAGGAAAGGATTTTGAGCATGGGGATAATTTTCCCGAACTCACAAAAATATGCTCGTTCCGAGAAAAATAGAAAAAGCCCGGTCGAACAAAAGATTTCAAACTCATTTGAATTTAATTCAAATGGGTTTGAACTGGGACGAGGTTTCTGGAGTGACCAAAAATGTTGAAATTTTAGGTGAAGATCTAGAAAATGACGAAAGGATATAAGGCAAGGTTAGAGAGTCAACACTCCAAGAAGAAAAGGCCAAGGAATTAATAT
The DNA here is from genome assembly GCF_056163025.1 of Triticum urartu. Classification (NCBI taxonomy): domain Eukaryota; kingdom Viridiplantae; phylum Streptophyta; class Magnoliopsida; order Poales; family Poaceae; genus Triticum; species Triticum urartu. The sequence goes on along the minus strand of NC_141874.1, from coordinate 363,700,679 downwards.
GCAAGTGTGTTATAGGTGATTCCAAAGTTAATGGAATATTTATAATAGCTCTCTAAATATCGAGAGGATATGTTATAAAGAGAATCACCATGTGAATTCCCTCGGTTTAAATGGATCAAAGGTCCATGCCATTATTTAGTTGAGTTAAGAAAAAATGACATAATGGCAAGAAGACATGATGCAAAGAACCAAAACAAAACACGACAACACTCGGGAATATTGAAGGCATCTGAAACTCCGGTCTTGGGGCGTCACAACACTCCACCACTATGAGAGGATCTCGTCCCGAGATCTAGGATGGCACCGGAGGGACAACGGAAGAGAAAGAGAAAAGGTAAAACTAAGTTGATTCTTTGACAAACGAGTGAAACCAAAGAACCTTGAGAGGTTGAACCATTTCGAGAAAAGAATACAACAGAGATTAACGAAGTTGAAAACACTCCATTAGAAAAGAGGAACAAGAAACGTTACGAGAACCTTGAGGTTGAAGGGCGAGATATATATATTGAAACCACTCTAGTTAAGTCAAGATAGAGAAGGATTAAGAATGATATAATTGGGACAACATTCCGACTAAAAATGGAAGGAATTAAAATCATGAACTTGACAAGATGAGAGGATACTTGAATGGAGGACACGACACTCCGGTTAAAAGGATAAGCAAAAGAAAGAACATGATCTTCACAAAACAAGAAGATTGATTGAAGAGAGCCACATCACAATGACTCCGGAAGAAAAGAGAGAATGAAATGGAATGAACGAAGGAGAAAAACAATATCTTTTATCTCGAATGAGCTTGAAAGCATCTTAGGGTGTCGGGGGTGTGGTGCGACATATGCCAACGGATGGCTTATCATGGTGGGGGCGAGTAGAACGTCGCCAGTGCCTGGAAACGGGATGAGGCGAAGACATGCACGCCGGTGAATCTTACCCAGCTTCAGGGCTCTCCGAGGAGATAACACCCCTACTGTTGCTCTGCGGGGTCTCCACATGGTCAATATGGTCAAGTCATTACACGGTTGCTCCTTGAGCTGTATCTGGTGGTAGGAGAGGGCAAGGCTAGCTCCCTCCTTCTATCTGGTATGGTATAGAACTACTGGGATCCAACCCTTTACATGGGTGCCCTGGGGGGTTTATATAGGCCTACCCCCAGGGGTACAATGGTAATTCGACTGGGCGCGGGCCCAGCTGTCAGTGCCTCCGACCTCCGAGTTCTCCGCCGACTGCTGGGGCCCGCCGACTGGTCTGGTACGGAGCCGACAGGCCGCGTCCGCCGCGGGCGGTTCTTGCCGGCTGCTGATTACTGTTGCCATGCTCCTGATGACGCAAGCTTGGTCATGGGGTCGTGGCAACTGCCCCGCCGCCTGGCGGGCGATTACTGTGGCCAGTCCCCATCTCTTCTTGATTAATGGTGCGTGGGCCCCGGGGGAGGGCTCAGCCGACTCCCCCGGGCCGACTCCCGACGGGTCCGACTTGCGGTTCTCCCGCCGTCTCTCGAGGTCTCGCTGACTGGTGGGCCCCGCTGCTTCCAAGCCGTACAGACAAGCCGTCGTGGGCACAGGACTCGGTACGGTGGAGCTGATGTCAGGGCCGGCCGGGCAACAGTGCCACGCCGCACGGAGATCTTCCTGAGTATGGCGTGCTATGGCCTTGCCTGCCCTTGGTCAGGGGCGGAGAGTGGGCTTGACTGTAGCCACGCCCTTGCCCCGTCCCTTTCGGTGAGATCATGATTTGTTGGAGTCGGCGATCGACTCCCCGAAGCCGGCTTCTCTGGAAGTCGTCCCTGGGACTCGGCCGTGAGCGGGCAGCCGGTCGCCCTGCCGTCGACTCCTCAGGAGGCGGCTCTTCGTCCCGAAGTCTTCAGGGGCGCAGCCTGCCCCGATGTCTTGAAAGGTTATGGGGCTCGGGTTGGCCTACCCGTGGCCCATTACTCCGACAAAAGTCCCCGAAGCTGGTGAGGCGCCGCAGACGATTGGCCGAGAAGCCTCAGCAGTTTCTCTTTCCGGGTGCTCAACACATGGTCTTGATTGACTTGTGCCGGGCTGACGAGAAGGAGTCGGACTCGCCCAACACAGACTCACTCAATTCCGACTTGCTCAGTAGTTCGAACGTCGAGGCGGGATTTCAAGTGGCTTGCTAGCTAAGCTTCCAGGCCGCCGCCCGTTCTTGGCCTGTCACGCGAGGGCACGTGGCCAGGCCATCCTGCCAGCCCACGCGCGTGACGGGACAGGCCCGTAGGAGGGGCCCGCCACTACCGTGCCTCGGCGCCCGAGCGGATCCACTGCGGCCCCGGTGGACGGTTGGGATTCCCGTGAAGTTACTGCATGCAGTAACTTTTCGGGGATCGTGGGGGATGTGGGGTTGTGGGCGCATTAAATCCCCACGTCCGCCCCCTTGGCTTCGTAGCCCCCGGGGCTATAAGTAGGGGGAAGAGGGGGGCACGCACGCCCCTCCTTCCCACTACCTCTCTCGCTCTCTTCATCCTTGCTCTCCTCGCTCTCCTACTTCCTCTCTTATTCGCTCCGCCGCACGCCCAAGCTCCGGCGAACACCGCGATGACAGCCTCGCGATGAGTTCCTCCTCTGCTGTCGCGCCTCCCCCAGTGCACTCCGGCACCTGGGACGGTTCTGAAGTCCACGAAGACCACATCGAGTTCCTCCGCCGGACCCGCCGGCTTCCCGGCGAGGATCGCGTGCAGGTGCGTCTTGCACCGGAGGGGGAGATCTCCCCTGCCCCACAGGAGGGCGAGCGGGTCATCTTCCGCTCGCACTGCCTGCGCAGGCTGGGGCTGCCGGCGAGCAGCTTTTTCCGATCTTTCATGGAGTTCTACGGACTTCAGCCGCACCACCTCACCCCCAACACAGTGGTGCTGCTGTCCGCCTTCGTGGCTCTGTGCGAAGGCTTCCTCGGAGTCCTCCCCACCCTCGAGCTCTGGGGGGAGTTCTTCTTCTCCAAGCTCGGCACCTAGGCCGCGGGCGTGCCAGCTCAGTGCGGCGCCTTCATCGCCGTGCGAAGAACAGGAGCCGACAACCACTTCCCCTCCATCTCGCTGTTGAAGTCGGTGAAGATGTGGCAGAGGTCCTACTTCCACGTCAGGAATGTCGCCACGAGGAGCGACTGGGTCAATCTGCCGGCCTTCAAAGCCGGCCCGCAGCCTGGCAGACTGCCCAACTAGTCGTACTGGGCCAGGTCGCTGACGCCTGCGGGAGCCGGCGCCATCACGCGACTCCGAGTGCTGACACAGTCGGAGGGTCTGACTGGCCCGGACCTGCTGGCCGCCTTCGTCTCGCGCTGAGTTCTCCCACTCCAAGGCCACCCTCACATGATATGTTAGATGAGCGGGGGCCGCGACCCGAGTCGGATGTGCACCAAGGACATGCCTCACAAAGAGGTGGCCCTTATGGTGAACTACCTCTCGGACAGCAGGCTCCCGGAGGACTGGCGAATCGGCAAGGAACCATACTCTCGCGCCAACCCCCCGCCCGTGGTGAGTCGCCTTTCTTTTCTTTCTTTGGATTGTTTTCTTCTTGCCGAGTTTTGTTCTGATCAGTCGGCTTTGGTTAGAATCCCCTTCTTCACCCACCAGCCGGCACCTCGGGGCCGGCCCGTGAGTTCGTCGCCGACCGGGCGGAGAGCGACGTCGACGACCCCGATCTGGGGGCGGCGGCTCTGGAAGACGACGCTGAGGGAGGAGGAGGGACGACAGGCGACTTCAGGCCCTCGGCTACCTTCGCCAACTGGCCTGAAGATGACGCCGAGGGAGGAGTCGCCCCTCGCCATCGGCCAGGAGCCAGCCAGCCGGGCGCGGGCTCTTCTGCCGTGTCGGGCACTCCAAGCGGCGGGAAGAAGCGCCGGGCTGTGCCGACTTTGTTCGGCAGCCGGCCGAAGAAGCCCAAGGGCTCGGCTACAGCGACCCGGCAGGACGAGGCAGCCGCGAAGGCCATCCGCTTCCGTAAGGAAGTGAAGAAGCCACCGTTGGTCTCTGCGTAAGTATTCTGTCTTCAAAGTTTACTCTTTCTTCGTGTTTTGTCTGAATCTCTGCTCGCCCCTCTTTCTTCAAGGCTCCCCTCTCTCTTGAGTGGGTCGCCGCCGCCTCCGTCATGGGGTCAGCGGAGACGCCCGCCACCACTTGGTGGATAGACCCCGCTGCCGACCTCCGGGAGGCGACAGAGCGGAATGCGCAGGAGAAGCACAACGAAGAAGAAGCCCTCCGCCTGGAGAAGGCGGAGGCCGACAGGGCGGAGGCCTCCACTAAGAAAAAACTAGTGGAGGCCGAAGCCGCCGCGGCGGTGAAGCAGCGGGCTGAGGAAGACGCACGCCGCCAGTCGGCCTTGCTTGCTACCCCGCTGAACTCTGCGCCGCCCCCCCCCCCAGAGTTCACGGGGCAGACTGGAGAAACCGGCGGGGAGAACCTCGTCGAGGAGAGGGAGAGCGGCGAGCCCTCTACTCCGGGCATGAACGTTCCGCCGCCGCCTCCGCCGCCGTCTGAAGGCGTGCAAGGCGAGCAGCCAGCGGACCCTCCGGTGCCGCCGACCGAAGACGAGGCCGTGGCGAGGCTGCTCCTCCAGGTCGGCTCGCCAGCGCGTCGTCGTCTGGAGAAGGCGACTTCGGCACCCCGCTCCCTGGAAGCCGGCACCGCCAGCTCGGCGGCTCCAGACGCCGAAGCGACGAGCGCCGCACCTGTCGGGTGGGTGCGAGGAGGCGGCACAGGGCCGCTGAACCGGGCGCTCCTGGACGTCCAGGCGAAGCTCCGCGCTAAGGGCGACGCCTTCCAGAGTTGCACCAAGGCGTTCCTAGCGTCGCGGGCAGCCGTCCGGGTATGTTTTTTATTTGGGCCTTTGTTTTTCTTGTTCCTCTCTGTGGGGGCACGCCAGCGCACCCACTGGGTGTAGTCCCCGAGTTTCGGGCCGGCTACTGAGAAGGCGGCCCGGAACTTCCAATTTATGAACTTCTGGGTACTAACTTTGTCTGAAATGCTTGTCGCGGGATTACCACAACCTCCGCGTCACTACCTTCAACCGTAATATTGAAGAGCTAGGCAAGCGGGCCATCGACTTGGCGGAGAGCCGGAGTAAGTCCCTCTTTTTCTTCTCTGCAGGGGCGCGCTGGCGCACCCGCGGGCTGTAGTCCCCGAGATTCGGGCCGACTGCTGAGCAGTCGGGCCGGATCTCCCCGGTGACCTACTTTATTGACGACTTCTGTTTTTCTTCCTTTCCTTCAGGAGCCAACGCTGCTCTTTAACAGAAGCTGAGCGAAGCCAACTCCGCCCTGCGCGCCAAAGGGGAGGAGTGCAGCAGGCTCGCCACAGAGCGCGATCTACTGGCCACTCAATTGGCAGAGCAGAAGGCGCTTCTTGTGAAGTCGCAGAAGGATGCGGAGGAGGCGGAAACCGCCCTCTTGGCCGAGTTCGCGAGTGAGCGCTCCTCCCGGTCTGACAAGGAGGCACTGCTGTCCTCCGGCTTCCACGAGATTGAAGACATCATTGATGGTGAGTCTCTTTATTTTCTTTCTTCGAGCTGCTGACTTAGATCGTGCCGACGCCTGGTCTTTGACTTGCTTCTTCGTTTCTTCGTGTCTTTGCAGACTTCTTCCCTGGGCAGTCGCAGGCCGCCATCCAAGCCATCAAGGCCGACCGTGAAAGTCAGAGGGCGGAGGGCGCGGAGATCGCCGCTGATGCCCCCCCGAACTCTTGATGAGCACATCTTGAGCATCGAGGCTCGCCTCCGGCCGGCTCACCGGATGCTGCGCCGACTTCAGCGCGTCGGCGCCCAGGTGATTTCCGCCCTTTGGCCAGATATGCAGGCTCCGCGCACCCCCAGCCTGACGGCCAACTAGCTGGAGGTCGTGGCTGGTCGTCTTGAGGCCTGGAAGGGCTGCTCGGCCCGGGCTGGAGCGCGTCGGGCCTTGGAGTTCGTCAAGGCGTGGTACCCGGGGCTGGATCTAGACCGGTTGGCCACGCTTCGGTTGGAGGCCCAGCCGGAGCTGGCGGCTGCGGAAGGCACCCTCGTAAAACGTGCCGCAGCGATCGCCGAGTACACCGACACCAGCATCTTTGTCCCCGAGCGGTCTGAAGACAGCGAGGAGGTCCCGCCGGAGTGGTTTGGGATGAACCCAGACTACGGCGAAGACTCGGCGGAGGTGATCGGCTCCAGCGTCGAGGAGGAGGACGAGGCGGAGGATGAGGGCGAGGTAGAGGCACCAGAAGACGGAGCAGACGACCAGCCTCTGCCCGACTGCGCCTCCAGCAACGAGCTGCGTGCGACCGACCCGACTGCTGCCGGAGGCGATCAAGCCGAGACTAGCCGGCCGACCGCCCCGACGCCTGACGCTGGCGCCTCCTCCGACCCCCCGAATCCGTCTGCCGCCTCCTGAGCTACCGCTGTGTCTTTTGTTTTATCTTCTTCAGTAGTCTTTTGAAGAACTTGTTAATTCGCACAATTCCACCCGCGGGGTGTATTTTGGACCTCTACTCGACAATTCGGCCAAGGGCCTATGTTATATAAATATCTATCTTCTCTTGCTCATTATTGTTTTGGTTGTTTTCCTTTGCCGCTTTCTTTTAGTTGCCTGCCTTGCCAATCGGACAGCCGCTCTGCGGACTGTCGCTGGATCAAGTGCCAGGCTACTTTGGGAAAGCAAGTACTTAGCCGTTTTCAAGATTGTTTGAGCAAGTTGGATAGGAGACGGCAATCCGACTGTCCGAGAGTCGGTTTGCGAGAAAGGCTGGAAGCCGTCTTGAGCTATGTTTTACGCTTTGAGTCCTTAGCCAATTCTCGTGCAAGCACCCATTCTACCTTACCTCTGCCCACCGTACAGTCACTTTGCGAGCTGCGGCCTCTGACAAAAGACGGCTTAGGTGTTACACACTACTTGTCCGGCTGCAGGAAGCATTTCATAGTGCAAGGCGGCAAGTCCCCGGGCCGACTTGTCGAGCCCGGTGCCAAGCGGCATGACAAAGAGTAACATACTTGTAGGCATAATTTTTATCATACAGACAAAAGAGGGCAGTCCCCGAGCTCGTCTCAGGGGGCCCGAAGTCTTGATACTTAGATACAAAAGGTAGCCTGGTACATACTGCATCAACTATAAAATCTTCGGAGGAGATTTGCATTCCATGGCCGCTCTGTCTCCTTGCCGGAGTCGTCCCTCTTGCGTGCTCGTGGCTTCTGAGCATCGATCAGGTAGTAGGAATCGTTGCCCAGTACTTTGCTGATGATGAAAGGGCCTTCCCAAGGCGCCGACAGCTTGTGCTGGCCGGCTATTCGCTGGATCAGCCGGAGCACAAGGTCGCCTTCTTGGAAAGATCTTGGCCTGACCTTCCTGTTGTGGTATCGGCGCAGGCTCTGCTGGTAGATGCTGGACCGGCTGAGTGCCAATAGCCGGCCTTCTTCCAGCAGATCGACACCGTCTTGTCGTGCTTCTTCTGCTTCCTCCTCGGTGTACATGGTCACTCGTGGGGAGTCAAACTCTATGTCCGTTGGGATGACGGCTTCGGGACCATAGACAAGGAAGAAGGGCGTGAAGCCGGTTGACTTGTTTGGAGTCGTGCGCAGACTCCAGAGGACGGCTAGCAGCTCGTCGAGCCAGCAGCCAGCCGAGCGCTCCAGAGGCTCAATCAACCGAGGCTTGATGGCGGATAGGATGAGGCCGTTTGCTCGCTCCACTTGGCCGTTTGACTGCGGATGGGCGACGGACGCTAGGTCCAGTCGGATGCCCTGTGTTGTGCAGAAACGGGCCAAGGCGCCTTTGGCAAAACTTGTGCCGTTGTCGGTGATGATGCTGTGTGGTATGCCGTACCGAATTGTGATGTCGGTGATAAAGGTCACGGCAGTCGGACCGTTCAGTTTCTTAATTGGCTTCACTTCCACCCACTTGGTGAACTTGTCCACTGCGACAAGTAGGTGAGTTAAACCACCTCGTGCTGTCTTGAATGGTCCCATCATGTCTAGACCCCAAACTGCGAAGGGCCAGGCAATGGGGATGGTCTTGAGCGCGGAAGCCGGCTGGGCGGCTTGGAGCTGAACTTCTGGCACCCTTTGCATTTTTGGACCAACTCCTTGGCCTCTTCCAAGGCAGTCGGCCAAAAGAAACCATGCCGAAAAGCTTTGGCGATGAGTGCTCTTGAAGCCGCATGGTGGCCGCATTCGCCTTGATGGATGTCTTTGAGAATCGCCTGGCCTTGCTCTGGCTCTACGCAGCGCTGGTAGACACCAGTGACGCTGCGCCTCACCAGCTCTCTGTTGATTATGGTATAGGCTGCCGCCCGGTGTTGTACTTGCCGAGCTGAGGTCTCTTCAGTTGGTAGCTCTTTGTTCACCAGGAATTTGAGGATGGGCTGGGCCCATGAGGGTGCTGCTATTTTCGACTACCAGAACTGCGACTTGGACGAGGGCGGCTGGGCTGGGAGGCGGCGGGTTGGAGTCAACAGCTGCTTGCTGGGTTGATGAAGTGCCCAGGCCGACTGGCGCGGCCCTTGGGCTGAGTTCTGGAATCTTTGAGTCCGCCACCGCAGTCCCCGGGCCGGGCTCGACCGTGGCGGCTTTGGAGTCATCCACCAAAGTCCCCGTTCCGACTGCCGGAGCTCTGGAGTCGGATCCGCCGTCTTCGGGAGGAGCCGGCACAAAAATGGAGTCTGATTCTAGTGAAGGCTTGACAGACGGCTTGAGGAGGCGTTGAAGGGCGACGCCAAAGGGTATTGCTTGGCGGGTAGAGCCAATTCGGGCCAAGGCATCTGCTTGGTCGTTGTCGTTTCTTGGCACATGGAGGAGCTCGCACCCTTCGAAATACCCGCTGAGTTTCTGCACGAGGAAACGGTAGCTCGCCATGTTTGCGTCTTTCGCGTCCCAGTCGCCAGATGACTGCTGGACCACTAAGTCCGAGTCGCCATAACACAAGATCCGGCGGATGCCAAGTTCTTTGGCAAGCCGGATCCCGTGAATGAGCGCCTCGTACTCGGCAATGTTGTTGGAGGCGGCAAAATGGATTTGCAATGCATATTTGAGCTTGTCGCCTTTAGGAGAGGTGAGGACGACGCCGGCTCCCAAGCCGGTGCGCATCTTGGAGCCGTCGAAGTGCATCAGCCAATGGGTGGAGTCAGGTGGTGGAGGCAGGTACTGGGTCTCGGCCCAATCGACGAGGAAGTCGGCCAGTGCTTGTGATTTGATAGCGGTGCGGGGGGCTGGTAGTAGATGGTGTAAGGAGCCAACTCTATGGCCCACTTGGCCACTCGACTAGAGGCATCTCGGCTACCGATGATCTCGGCGAGTGGAGCCGTGCAGACCACTGTGATTGGATGCTCTTGAAAGTAAGGCTTCAATTTCTTGGCAGCAAAGTGCACGCCATAGCACATCTTCTGGTAGTGGGGGTAGTTCTGCTTGGAGGTCGACAGTACCTCGCTCAGGTAATATACTGGTCTCTGGACCGGTAGCGCCTTGCCTTCCTCCTTGCGCTCTACTACAATGACTGTGCTGACTACTCGGCTGGTGGCGGCGATGTACAGGAGCATAGGTTCCTTGGGAGTCGGAGCCGCCAGGACGGGTGGAGTAGTCAGCATCTTCTTCAACTGATGTAAAGCTTCATCCGCCTTATGGTTCCACTCGAAAAAAGTGGTCTTCTTCATGAGTTGGTATAAGGGGAGAGCTTTCTCGCCCAGCCGACTGATGAATCGGCTGATGGATGCCAAGCAGCCGGTGAACTTCTGCACATCCAGCAGTCGGCCGGGTACCTCCATTCTCTCGATGGCCTTGATTTTTACTGGGTTGCATTCTATGCCGCGTTCAGAGACCAGGAAACCTAGCAGCTGGCAGGCTGGTACTCCGAAGACACACTTCTCGGGATTGAGCTTGATTTGGAACCGGCGCAAGTTCTCAAAGTTCTCCTTGAGGTCTTCCAGCAGTGTTCCTCGCTTTTCCGTCTTCACCACCACGTCATCCACGTAAACGTGGGCGTTTCTGCCGAGTTGCTTGAGGAGACACTTCTGCATGCAACGCTGAAAGGTGGCGCCGGCATTCCTCAAGCCGAACGTCATGGTGAGGTAGCAGAATGCTCCAAACGGCGTAATGAAGGCGGTCTTCAATCTGTCAGCCGGGTTTAGCTTGATCTGGTGATACCCTGAGTATGCATCCAAGAAGATCAACAGCTCACATCCGGCTATGGAGTCTATCACCTGATCGAGTCTTGGTAGGGCAAACGGGTCCTTGGGGCAGGCCTTGTTGAGGCTCGTGTAGTCAATACACATCCGCCACTGCTTGTTCTTCTTTAGCACCAGGACCGGGTTTGCCAGCCACTCCGGAAAGAAAACTTCCATAATGAAGCCGGCTGCTAGGAGTCGGGTTATCTCTTCTCTGACGACTCTTATCTTCTCTTCTGATAAGCGGCGCAGGGGCTGCCTGACCGGCTTAGCATCAGATCAGACATGTAACTTGTGCTCGGCGAAATCTGTCGGTACACCTGGCATGTCGTTGGGAGACCATGCGAAGATGTCCCGATTCTCATGGAGGAAATCGACGAGCTCGCCTTCCTATTTGCTGTCGAGGTTTGCACCTACGACTACGTACCTCTCTAGGTGCTCCAGATCCAAGGGTATCTTCTTTGTCTCATTGGCCGACTTGAACGAACCTTCGGCTTTCGACTCCTTTGGGTCGGGCGATATCCCCGGCTACTTGCCGGCCATCGCCACAACTCATTCAAGGAGACGCTTCTCGGCTGCGATTACTAGGGACTCGGCCAGCCGACTGCTCTCAGCTGCGCAAGCAGACGACTTCCAGTAGTCGCCTGCCACAGTTAGAATTCTCCTGGAACTGGGCATCTTCATCTTGAGGTAAGCATAGTGGGGGACCGCCATGAACTTGGCCAAGGCGGGTCGGCCAAGTAGCGCATGGTATGGGCTCTCAAGGTCCACCACTTCAAACCAAACAGGCTCTCTTCGGAAGTGATCTTTGTCCCCAAAGAGGACGTCAATCAGGATCTTGCCGATTGGTGAGCAGGAAAGCCCAGGAACAATGCCGCGGAACACAGTCCGGCTATTCTGAAGCTGTCTTTGCTTGATACCTAACTTCTCCATGGTGTCCTTGTACAGGATATTGATGCTGCTGCCCCCGTCTATCAGAACTCGCGAGAAACGCGCGGCCCATTTATCCGTGGCAAAGGTGGCGTCCAGGACCAAGGCGTAGGAGCCCGGACTCGACATCACTTCTGGGTGGTCAGCCCTGCTCCAGCTGATGGGCTTCTCAGACCAGTGCATGAACTCTGGCGTCTCTGAGGCTACTGCATTCACCTCTTGTCGCTGCAGCCGCCTGCTGCGTCGATCATCAGCCACACTGGTGAACACCACATAGGCTCCATGCTCTTCAGGGTATTCGTCTTGTACTGCACCGACTGGCCTGACTGCCGGCTGCTAGGGCGGAGGCGGCTGCCTAGCAGGCTGGGGTGGCAGGAGGCCGTCTCCCTTGGCGATCCTGGTGAGCCAGTGGCACTTTTGGGTGGTGTGATTCAACGGCTTCGCGCCACTGTGGAACTTGCAAGGTCCATCCAAGGTCTGCTCATAGGAGAAGGACGGCAACCAGTTCGGCTTGCCGCCTTTCTGTCGCTTGGGCGGAGGCTGCTCTTCTGGCTGCTGGGCTTCAACGGTCGTGACCTGCCGGCTGCCGGAAGCCGACGGCGGGGCCTTGCGCTTGTTGTCGCCCTGCTGTTGTCGTCGGCCGGCGTCTATCGCCGGAGTTCTTGGAGCTTGAGGAGCCACTTTGCCGGTCGTGCTGATTTGAATTTCTGCCTTCATGGAGGAGTCGGCCGTAGCGTACTTGTCTGCTATGATCAGCAGCTCGTCGAGGGTTTCTGGCTCGTCGCAGAGGAGCTTGTGCTTGAGGAGGGTGCCTTCTCGGCACCCGGCTGTGAAGTACTCGATGGCCTGCACCTTGTGCACGCCCTCGCAGGAGTTCCGGAGCTCTGCCCAACGCGTGAGGTAGTCGTGGGTCGACTCATCAGGACCTTGCACGCACAAGGAGAGCTGACGAGGCTTGCGAGGACGCTTGTACATGCTGGTGAAGTTGCGGACGAACGCTTCGGTGAAGTCGACCCAGCTGTTGATGCTGCGGGGCTTCAGGCTGTTCAGCCATGTCCGAGCCGTGCCTTGGAGCATGAGCGGAACGTAGTTTACGGTGACACGCTTGTTGCCATTTGCTATGCTGACAGGCGTGGAGTAGTCGACTAGCCAGTCTTCCGGCTTCACGGAGCCAGTATACTTGGGCGTGTCTCTTGGGAGCGTGAACCCTCTGGGAAAGGGCTCGTCCCGAATGCGGGGCCCGAAACAAGGCGGGCCCAGCTCGTCTTCTTCCTCCAGCACCTGGGACCGGTGAAGTCGGTCGATCCGAAGGCGGGCGTCGTTCTCTCCAACTCCCTCTCAGCGGCCAAGGCGGTCACCGAGAGTCGAATGGTCAATAGGCGGCAGGGAGACTCGCCTCTCCTTGCGGGGAGGGGGTGGCGGACAGTCGTACCGTCATTCCACTGCTCTCGGGCGGCCGTCTCGGTCGCGCTCTATGGTAATCCGAGTCCGACTATGGCTGACAGCCGGCTCCTTGTCCTTTCTTCCTCCGGTGCCGCCAGTCGGCGTCCGAGACGTCGCGCCTTGATCTCAGTGCGGGTCGTTGTTTGGCCGCTGCGGCGCCTCCGTGCGGCAGCCGGCCTCGTTCTGCACGGTGGCCGTGTCGAGGAGCCGTTGGACTCGCTCCATCATGAGGCGGCGTTCCTCGCCCTCGAAATTGTCCAGCTCATCCACAGCTTCCTGGGCGGCTCGGATGTTCTCTGCTGGTGTAGCGTACATGGGGCGGCTAGCCCCAAACAGGCTGGCGATGGCTACACCGCGCTGCTGGACCGCGCCAAGGCGGCTGGGCCCTGCCGGGGCCGGCGAGCCGCCAACGGCGCGATCCATCTCTCGCTGGTAGGCTTCTGACAAGCGTCTCATGCTGGCCAGCTTCTTTGCGCCTTCAACGAGCTGAAGGCGGCACGCTTCTAATGTCTCTGCGTCGACATCTTCCGGAATGGGCGCGGCTAGGTCTTGCAGCGCCGCGCCGAGCGAGTCGGGCGCTCCTCCGCCGGGAACTCGTCATGACTGATGACTAGCACCTCAGTGATGGTGCTTCCTTCGCTCTCAACGCGGGGGAGAGGTTCGTCGCAGACCACCACGTTGGTGGGGAATGCGTCGAGCGACGCGGTGTCGGAGTCGACCAGCATCGGGTCGGTGGAGCCTACGGACTCCAAGTCTACGGCAGGCTCGCCGGAAACGTGGAGTTGATCGAGGAGGCCCGCGAGGAGGTTCTCGGGGTCGCCCGCACCTGCGTGAGGCGCAGGTCCATCGGAGAGGCGGACCTCTCCGACAAGCTTGGCCAAGGAGCTGGTTGCGCAAGCGACCTCAACGCCGCGTAGCGCATCGATGCAAACTTCGTCTGGCGTGCCTGGCTGGCTGCGCTCGCCAGAGAGGAAAAGGGTTCCCGTCCAGAACAGATCTCCGGACGGCGGTGCACCTAGCCCCACGGTGGGCGCCAAATGTCGGGGGTTTGGTGCGACATATGCCAACGGATGGCTTATCATGGTGGGGGTGAGTAGAACGTCGCCGGTGCCTGGAAACGGGATGAGGCGAAGACATGTACGCCGGCGAATCTTTCCAGCTTTAGGGCTCTCCGAGGAGATAACACCCCTACTGCTGCTCTGCGGGGTCTCTGCATGATCACTATGGTCAAGTCATTACACGGTTGCTCCTTGAGCTGTATCTGGTGGTAGGAGAGGGCCAGGCTAGCTCCCTCCTTCTATCTGGTATGGTATAGAACTACTGGGATCCAACCCTTTGCATTGGTGCCCTGGGGGGTTTATATAGGCCTACCCCCTAGGGGTACAATGGTAATTCGACTGGGCGCGGGCCCAGCCGTCAGTGCCTCCGACCTCTGACTTCTCCGTCGACTGCTGGGGCCTGCCGACTAGTGGGCCCCGCCGACTAGTCTGGTACGGAGCCGACAGGCCGCGTCCGCCGCGGGCGGGTCTTGCCGGCTGCTGATTACTGTAGTCGTGCTCCTGATGACGCAAGCTTGGTCATGGGGTCGTGGCAACAGCCCCGCCGCCTGGCGGGCGATTACTATGGCAACTCTCCATCTCTTCTTGATTAATGGCATGTGGGCCCTGGGGGAGGGCTCGACCGACTCCCCCGGGCCGACTCCCAACGGGTCCGACTGGCGGTTCTCCCGCCGTCTCTCGAGGTCTCACTGACTGGTGGGCCCCGCTGCTTCCAGGCCGTACAGACAAGCCGTCGTGGGCACATGACTCAGTACTGTGGCGCTGATGTCAGGGCCGGCCGGGCAACAGTGCCACGCCGCACGGAGATCTTCCTGAGTACGGCGTGCTGTGGCCATGCCTGCCCTTGGTCAGGGGCGGGGAGTGGGCTTCACTGTAGCCACGCCCTTGCCCCGTCCCCTTCGGTGAGATCATGATTTGTTGGAGTCGCCAGCCGACTCCCCGAAGCCGGCTTCTCTGGAAGTCATCCCTGGGACTCGGCCGTGAGCGGGTAGTCGGCCGCCCTGCCGTCGACTCCTCAGGAGGCGGCTCTTCGTCCCGAAGTCTTGAGGGGCGCAGCCTGCCCCGATGTCTTGAAAGGTTATGGGGCTCGGGTTGGCCTACCCGTGGACCATTACTCCGACATAGGGGAAGGGTCGAATGTAATTGTTGGAAAACCATCAACGAAAAGAGTAAGCTTGTAGTGGGCTTATGGAGAATATCTCAAAATTATGAGGTGAAATTCTGCCACAAAAGGAAAACAATGGATTGGATTGATATCAACAAGGAGATAGGAAACTTATTCCACCGGAAGGATAAATGAAGAACTTGGATCATTTATAAGCACCATAAATAGCAACAGTCCTTAGGGAAAGATTTAGGTGAAATATAACCCAAGATAAATCCAACGAAGAAATTGATGGGTTTAAATATCTTATTCCTGAAAACTTTTGAATCATGAAACATGAAGGGAAATTGTCAAGAAAGACATAACACCATTTCAAAAGAAAAGTTAAAAAGAATTGCACTCCGGAATGCAAGTAGAATAATGATTGAGCTCCTTAGAAAAGATCTCAATGAACACTTGGAGAAGGGATTATTTCCTTGATGAACCATCGTGTAGAACATCCATGAAGAACTCCGGTAACAAAAGGATGATCAATTGGAAGGAAAAAGAGCTTGAAAACACAAGGTGAATCCTTGTACCGATTTAGATGAATCTCCATGGTGAAATAGTTGAAAAAGATTGGAACTCCGGGAAAAGAGAAGATGAACAATTGAAATCAGGAATTTGATGAACCTCCAGAATAAGGAATTAATCATCTGGGTGAATCAAGAATAAGAATTATGTTATGCTCCTCCTTCACCAATTAAATTGATGACGAGCAAACGGATTGCATACAACTTATTCTCGTAGAAAAGATTAAGAGAGATATGACATAAACTTGAGAATGTCTTCAACGAACCGCCGGTAGGATTGGAACATCGAATAAATTGATATGATAAACGAAGGAAGAGGAACTCTTGAACTAACCACCGTAAGAATTGAAAATGAACGAAGTAAAGGGATGAATCACCGGGAAGAATTATAAAAAGCACAAAGATACTTGAGAGGATTTAGATACAAGGGAACGGAGAGATCATGAATTGATTAAAGAATATTTGAATGATGCACCGGTAAGATTTGGAGAATGAGAGCTGCAAGCTGAAATGAATAGTAATGAGATGAGGGCCTCCGGAGAATCAAACTGAAAAGACTCCTGAATTTGCACCGGATAGGTGAAAAGAATTCCCACAATCGAAAAAAATTATGAGAGGATGGCAACAAGTTTGAACTATGCATCTCTGAGAGAATGGTTAAGATTTTGAGGAAAACTCTTCTTCGGTCATCGAAATCTGAGAATTACGACGAGAAACACCACCAAATTGTTGAGATACTCTGGAATAAACATGAATGGAAAAGTTGAACCAACGATGAAAAGAATTTGAAAGATCTTGGAGAAAAGCATTTGACTGATGAAAAATTCATTCTTACGTCGAACTTGGAAAAGAATTTGAGAATAACACTGGGAAAAGAGAAGAGTCAGGTAAGATCCTGGGAAAAGACCTGTGGGTTAGGGCCCACTCAAAAGATACACCGTTGAACGATTTGAAGGAGAGATTGCACCGGTTGAATTAAATGGCTTGAATACGATAGGACCTCGAAATAGCTTGAATGAAAGCAGAGTGGAAACACGAATCTTTGAGATATCTTCAGCACTCCGGAACAAATGAATAACGAAAAGTTAATGATTGAGAGCTGCACCGGCGAGAGAAGACATTTGAAATAAGGCAAAGAATATGATCAAACACCGAAAGCTTGATTTGAATCCACCGGAGAAGAGAACGAGTGAAGAGTTACAAACTTGAAGCTCCGTTAGAATCTTCCTGAGAATCACCAGATAAGAACATTGACGGAAAAGAATGGAGAGACTTCACATCCATAAGATGGATGCTTGATTAAGACATCTGAGTCCTTGAGAAAAAAGGGCGGGCGGGCGGGAAAAACAAAGACAATTTGGAGACGGATGAAAAGAACACCATTGAGAAGAACTGATAATTGATCTTGCGGACGTTGAAAATGAACGGATTCGCTTGAGGAGAAAACACACCGGTTTAAAAGGATTGACATGACAATATCGATTATCATGAAGGGTTGGTATTCACATAGGGATATGAGAACACCGCTTAGGCAAAGTATGGAATCACACTTGACATCAAAGCAACTCGAATACCACAACTCAAAACAAAACAAAGGATCGGCTTGCGAAATAAGCCGGAACAAACATATGATAGAGATTTCGTCCGAAGTTTTCGTGGTGGGGCCTACACGGGCTCGATCGTACAACACCATCATGTACAAGGCAGTGCACATGACATACGACGCGTCCCCGAGTCGGCATAGCCAAGGACTCTTTAAGACACAACAAGACCACTGTAAAACCAACCGTGGATAGGCGGACCACTAGACGTCGAACCCCAATTTCATATCATACATCTGTCGGAAAGATATCCTAAGATCTACTTGAATTCCCACTTATGAACTCCCGAAACTTTCCGGTTATGCAATCAGGTGTTGGGGATACAGGGGAAGCATAATATCTCACCCAAAGCTAGCAAATCCTACGTCTAGCTATATCCATCCTTCAACACATAACCAAGAAACCTTCGGAAATTGTTTACCTCAACCTTCGAAAAGCATCCGTTATACGAGTTATGGAAATACTCCCGAACTCCCACCCCAGTACTGGGTGGCGTCGAGGTTATCTCACCAACAACTGCATAAAAGAGATTTTTGATGTCGGCGAAACTAATCTCGGGTATTCCAGAACTGCAACGATAAAATTGTGATGACAACAACTCGGAGCTCAACTCCCCGGGACACTGCCACAACCCCTAAATGACAGGAGGTACCAAGAACAATGTTCTCGTCACAAAACCATCGGAACGATTCCAACATACCCGCGTGATCCTAAAAAAATTTAGTGAAATTTGAGAAGAGAAGAGTCAAAACTCTACGTCAGGATGCCTCACCAGAGCGACGAAGGGACTGTGGAGTAAAAAGAAGTCCTAACTCTCCGATATATATAATCCAAAATGACTCAAAACATTTTTCTAGACTCAACAACGCCAACGATTCGATCAAGCAGGGGGGGCTCCTAAGTCGGGGAAGGCTCTGATTACCAACTTGTAACGCCCTCGATGCGGCTATATCTCCCACGTGTCGAAGCATGACTTAGAGGCATAACCGCATTGAAAGCAATGTCACAAGTGAGGTAATCTTCACACAACCCATGTAATACATAAGGGAAAGAGATACATAGTTGGCTTACAATCGCCACTTCACACAATTACATGAATAAAGCATTACATCAACCAGATACAATCAGGGTCCGACTACGGAACCAAAATAAAAGAAGACTACCCCAAATGCTACATAGATCCCCGATCGTCCCAACTAGGCTCCACTACTGATCAACTAGAACGAAACAACACAAAGGACAAGGTCTTCATCGAGCTCCTCCTTGAGCTTGGTTGCGTCACCTGCTCGGTAACATCGGCACCTGCAAACTGGTTTTGGAAGTATCTGTGAGTCACGGGGACTCAGCAATCTCACACCCTCGCGATCAAGACTATTTAAGCTCATAGGTAGGGTAAAAGGTATGAGGTGGAACTGCAGCAAGTGACTAGCATATTTGGTGGCTAACATACGCAAATGAGAGCGAGAAGAGAAGGCAAAATCACGGTCGAGAAAATATGATCAAGAAGTGATCCTAGAACAACCTACGTCAAGCATAACTCCAACACCGTGTTCACTTCCCGGACTCCGCCGAGAAGAGACCATCACGGTTACACACGCGGTTGGTGCATTTTAATTAAGTTCTACTTCAGGTTTTCTACAACCGAACATTAACAAATTCCCATCTGCCCATAACCGCGGGCACGGCTTTAGAAAGTTCATAACCCTGCAGGGGTGTCCCAACTTAGCCCACCACAAGCTCTCACGGTCAACAAAGGATATTCCTTCTAGCGGGAAGACCCGATCAGACTCGGAATCCCGGTTACAAGACATCCTCAACAATGGTAAAACAAGTCCAGCAAGACCGCCCGATGCGCCGACATCCTGATGGGAGCTGCACATATCTCGTTCTCAGGGCAACACCGGATGAACACTACGTACAACTAAAACCAGCCCTCAAGTTTCCCCAAGGTGGCGCCGCAAGTGGCTCTGTTTCGGACCAACACTTAGACAAGCACTGGCCCGGGGGGCTTAAAATAAAGATGACCCTTGGGCTGGCCTAACCCAAGGGAAAAAAAGGCTAGGTGGCGAATGGTAAAACCAAGGTTGGGCCTTGCTGGAGGAGTTTTATTCAAGGCGAACTGTCAAGGGGTTCCCATTATAACCCAACCACGTAAGGAACACAAAATCCGGGAACATAACACCGATATGACGGAAACTAGGGCGGCAAGAGTGGAACAAAACATTAGGCATAAGGCCGAGCCTTCCACCCTTTACCAAGTATATAGATGCATTAATTAAATAAGAGATATTGTGATATCCCAACAAAATAACCATGTTCCAACAAGGAACAAGCTCCAATCTTCACCTGCAACTAACAACGCTATAAGAGGGGCTGAGCAAAGCGGTAACATAGCCAAACAACGGTTTGCTAGGACAAGGTGGTTAGAGGCTTGGCTTAACAATATGGAAGGCATGATAAGCAAGTGGTAGGTATCGCAGCATAGGCATAGCAAAAGAGCGAGAAACTAGCAAGCAAAGATAGAAGTGATTTCGAGGGTATGGTCATCTTGCCTGAGAACCCGCAAGGAAGAAGAACGAGTCCATGAAGAAGACAAATGGACGTAGTCGTACGGATCCTCACAATCCGACGTTATCGGAACTAACCCAAAGAAGCAACACCGGAAAGAAAGCAAACCACATGGTAAACAACCATCACATAATCATGGCACGATGCGCAAACAAGTATGATGCATGACCGGTTTAACGAGGCATGGCATGGCAAAGTGCACAAACAATCCTACAAATTAAGTGGAGCTCAATATGCAACTCCGTTGCATATTGACGGAACACTACATCAAATATTTAGTTCTCTCTCGATTATGAACCCAACAATATTAAATGTAGCTAAACATGTCAAGAGGTGAAACATAACAAAATATTCCATCTAAACAATTTAAATGGGGCCGGATATAACAAACAACAAATCCGGTAAATCCCCATATGCATTTAGCAATTTAATGCATCAACAATTTTAAACATTCTTGAAGTTGTTATCATGATGCGGATGACATGCAAGTTTTATGCAATATTTATGAATAAGTTGATAAGAGCATATTATGAAGCATTTGTCATCGTGGCGGAAATGAAAAGGGGTGCCACAGCAACGATACAAAAACGGTGCCACAGCAGCGTTCTGGTTCCGGTAACTCGATTGAGATACCGATGCAAAGGAGAAGTGTGCGGATCCATGCAAAAGATGGTGGGGCGCTCCCGGATTCCAGGTGTCCCACGAGTTGGCGACAAGGAAACGAGTGACAATTTGGACATGGTGCAAACACGAGCATCTCAAACATCGCAAGCATTCGTTCACGGACGTCGTCTCGGGGTTATACCTTCGGAGCATGCAAATGGGATGGTTCTCGTTCATAGAGGGAAGTAGGCATTCTTGCGACGGCGGTAGTGGAAGTAGTCGTTCTTGCTTCGTAGATGTTCACACTCCGTAGGTGTTTGGGGTCAACAAGGAACTTGCCGTCCATGGGTCTTCGAGGGTCGACGGTACATGTTCTGTAAACGTTCGAGCGGCGGTAGTGGTACACATTCATGGAGTAGGTCGTACACGTCGACGGTCTTATCGGAACCTCATCAACGTTCGCGATCCACCTTGGTGATCTGAAGGGGTACTTGGCGTCATGGTACTTGGGTCTTCGGACTTGCTGGTCTCGGTTCTTGCGACGGTAGTTGTACAAGGTCATAGTGGGAGGTAGTGGTACTTGCGAACTTGTCGGATCCACGACGACGGTAGTGGAACCTCACGGATTCATGGTCTCCGGGCGGTCTCGGTCTTGACGGAGGGGTACTTGACGCATCCCGGATATGTAGTCATACACGGTGTTACATGTAGCCGAACTTGAGGTGGTCTTGGCGTCGGACTTGCGGCGTTGGGACAGAACCATCGCGAGGTTCAACAGCTACCCCACGTCCATGACAAAAAACGAAGCTCGGGCAGAGAGTCTAAACAGCTAGCAGGTGCGTGTGTGGAGCAACAACATAACACCAGCAAAGGCCATGGCGACATGGAGCCTTGGGCACCATCGGGGTGGAAGGGTGCGGTTCCTGCCAAGCTCTCGGAGGGGCCGGCCATGGAGGTAGGAAGGTGACAACGTTGGGGAGCAGTGCTGGGGCTCCGGCGAACTCCGGCAACACAGACGATGAAGGGAGCGAGCGGCGCGAGGCTCCTGCTGGGAGCTCGAGGTGGCGCAGGCACGCCAGAGCCACCGAACGAGATGCAGGTCACCGAGAGGTTCGGCAGGGGTGCGGGGCAGCTCGCAGAAGCACCGATGGTCGAGGACGACAAAGCGGAGGAGGCTGACGAGGGGATTGGGCGTCGGGTCGACCTCCGGTGGTGGCGGAGCTAGGGCTCACCGGAGCAGGGGGGCCGTGGCTCCATGGGGCGGTGCTCGGGGTAGGAGCCGCGGACACAGGGACTTGGCGCGGCGGCTCCTCAACGCAAGAAGTAGCGGCGATGGTGGCCCGCGGCGGCGAGGGCGCATGGCGGCGGGGAGGATCGAGGAGAGTTGCTGTTGCGAGCGAGAAAGACAGATCGAGGGAGATGGGATCAGGTAGAGGAGGGGTAGAGCACGGTGCCTCCTCTCCTAGCGGCGCGAGGGGCAAGAGAGAGGGAGTGCTGGATGAGGGGATCGGGAGATTGGGCTTAGATTAGATGGGCTAGATGGGCCTAGGGTTGGAAGGGAAAAGGCTGGCCTAAAGGCCGGTGCAGATGGGCCGCGGGGATAGGCAGGGGCGCGGCTGGGCCTAGGGATGGGCCCTAGAGGCCGGCCTGCTGGGCTCTCTCCTCTCTCTCCTTCTATTCTTTTAAGAGAAAAGAAATAGAGAGAAAAAAGGAGGGTTAAGGAAAGGATTTTGAGCATGGGGATAATTTTCCCAAACTAACAAAAATATGCTCGTTCCGAGAAAAATAGAAAAAGCCCGGTCGAACAAAAGATTTCAAACTCATTTGAATTTAATTCAAATGGGTTTGAACTGGGACGAGGTTTCTGGAGTGACCAAAAATGTTGAAATTTTAGGTGAAGCTCCAGAAAATGACGAAAGGATATAAGGCAACGTTAGAGAGTCAACACTCCAAGAAGAAAATGCCAAGGAATTAATATGCAAGTGTGTTATAGGTGATTCCAAAGTTAATGGAATATTTATAATAGCTCTCTAAATATCGAGAGGATATGTTATAAAGAGAATCACCATGTGAATTCCCTTGGTTTAAATGGATCAAAGGTCCATGCCATTATTTAGTTGAGTTAAGAAAAAAATGACATAATGGCAAGAAGACATGATGCAATGCACATGATGCAAAGAACCAAAACAAAACACGACAACACTCGGGAATATGGAAGGCATCTGAAGCTCCGGTCTTGGGGCGTCACATGCCATTATCATTTTAAACGCGGCGCAACGACTTGCGTGAGTCTCCCGATTCCTGACCACCTCCATGGTATACAGGTGCCTATCCCAATGCTCCACCATGTAGAGGTTGGCTCTTGCATGAGAGCCCACTCCTCCATTTTTCCTTGCCTCTTTCCTCCACATATGCAAAAATGCCATGTAAGCGGGCTTATAGCCCACTATTTTACTTGCTCGTACAGGTGCTAAGCCTGCCACATAGGCATAAAGTCTGACGTGACAAGTAAACTAAGAAGAGAGAGACTAGTTTGGTGACCCCAGGAAGAAACGGTGCTAAGCGCATGTACCTAGGTGAAAAGACAATTTTGAGTCTGTAGCTAATTAAATGAAGCAAACTTAGCAACAAAAATCTAAGCACCTATGCATTCGGGACTTGAGTTGCTAAGCCATTTAATGCCCTTAGCACCTCATCTAAGCACCATTTCGTTGGAAGAGGTCACTCCTTGGCAAATGTAATACATACTACGAAGAAAGAGATAGAGAGAAGTAAAAAATACTCTTATAGCAACCTTATAGCTAACCTTGTTGTATGAGTGACTAAGTGATGACTATGTATGACATGCCAACATCAAATAGCCTAACGCACCGTGTTAAATCTCCAAGGACGCGACCGTGCGAGCGACGCGGCGGTCGTGGTAGGCGCGACCATGATACAGGCTACTGGCAACCCTTGGATCTGAGATCGAATGATCGCATGCTAAGTTGCTGAAAATTTGCAGAATAACCCTCCAGGATAGGATATTCACCCATAGGTCTAGAATCACGCCATGCAACCATTCGATCTCAGATCCAAGGGCTCTCGGGAGCCTGTATCATGGGAGAATAGAAAGCTTTGTATCACCTGTAATTTTCCCGATGCTTGACATGACATCGAAAGCCATTTAATTAGGCATCGAGTAGACATGACATCAAATTGGGCCCCCATAGTACTGTGCATGAATCCATTTATCCACCAACAAGCCACTACCCTGCCGTTCGCACGCCCCACTCAGCATTTTTACAATCAAAAACCCGCTGGCAGTTCGTTCCTACTCGTCCCTGAACGTCCTTTAACATTACGACAGTTTGCTCCTAGACGTCCCGTCCTTTCACATTAACGCAGTTCCACTAATCCTAACCCTCCTCCCAAATCCATGGCGTCCCAAATGTCGGGACCCCGATCATAAGTCACACCGATCTAGCATGTAACACATCATATCATGTTGCGGCCTCACGCACGGTATTCCCACGGGTGCCACCTTACCTGGACCGGGACCATTTGTGCCTTTTGGCTCACGTAAATGATAGTTTCGCTAGCATACATATGATAGAGAACCCAGGCCGACATGACTAGTCATAAACCCAAGGTGGCACTAACTTACAGGGATAGGCATACATGACCCAGCAACGAACGTGTCGGTCATCAACGTATGAACCCAAGTCGTAGCAAGCTACAAGGACTTGAAGGAACAACGCGTGACACTTCCTCGAAGGGACAGACACAAGAACGAAGAAGGACACATGCCGGCCAGCCTAAGTGTTCTGGAGCAGTAGCAGGCTACCATGGCTCAGTGGAAGCACTAGGAAACATTTCCCCATAAGAGAGGCTACCAAGAATAAACAACTAGGTTGTCGGATCCCACACATAGCAATACATGTTACACGTACGCATAACATGCAAGTATGTGTTGTACAACATGGCATCACAATATAACTCAACAACTTATATAGATAAAGGCCCAGAAGAGCCACATAGCATTTATTACAAACAGGGGTCACATGACCCAACATACAAAGCATACAAGCAACGGAAGCATAACATGTCTGAGTACAGACAACTACAAATGAAAAGGGCTGAGAAGCCTGACTATCTACAAGACCCTCCCAAGTGTACAAGATCGTAGCTGAGCTAACAAGATAAACTTTGAAGTCCATGCGAAACTACTAGTGGGACTGAGGTCTCTCTACAAAAACATAAATTAAGCAAGCGTGAGTACAAATGTACCCAGCAAGACTCACATCAGAACTAGCTACATATGCATCAGTATCAACAAAGGGGTGGTGGAGTTTAACTGCAGCATGCCAGCTTTGACTCAGTGGCTATCATGTACTATGAATGCTGGTAACTCTTTTGAGGTGGCGCACACGAGTCCACATATTCACCATATCAATAGACCACTATGGATCCGCTTCATTCTCCCTACAAGAAGGCCATCCATAGCACTCATGCTTATCTTGCGCATTTTAGAGTATCCACTTTCACTTGTCTATGAACTGTACAGGCAATCCAGAAGTCCTTTATCGTGGACGCGGCTATTCGAATAGATGATGTTAACCCTGCAGGGGTGTACTTCTTCACACACGCTCTCGCCACTTACCGCCATGAACACGTCATGTATCTCGGCAACCTTCAAGCGGAAGCCTGGGGAGGGTGTCGGCAATGACCTGATGAACCACAGAAGTCTCTAGTCCAGGTTTATCGCCTATTCGGGTTCCATCAACAAGGAGGTCCGGCCGGGGTGTCGCTCACGGCCCCAAATGATGTGAGCAGGGTTTCCAAGCCCACCAAACGGGTGACGCTTGGTACACTGTGCCACTGCACCTAGTCTATCCCAAGCCCACTTGTACCGGGTGCCACTTGGTAGACTACTAGCACTACCTACATACACCAGAAACTAGTTGCAACTCCTGGACAGAGATCAGGTTGATTAATAAGTCGAGAGAGCTTGGACTGCCCGGAGCCCAATGTGTGGTAGTAGTTGTTCATGGATCATAGACACAAAACTTAGTTCCTGAGGACGGTTTCAATGAGACAACCCACCATGCACTCCTACATGGCCTCTCACCGCTACCTTTACCAAATCGTGTTCATACACTTAGCTCTCAACAGTAAGACATGTTCACCATATTCTAATTCATCCCCGATGAATCAGACCTGATTCAACTCTAAGCAGTAGCATGCATGACAACGAGCATAAATTAGTAGGCACATCAGGGCTCAAACAACTCCTACTCATGCTAGTGGGTTTCATCTATTTACTTTGGTAATGACAGGTCATGTAGAGGAAAGGGGTTCAACTACCGCAGCATGTAACAGTTGAATTGTTGTTGTCCTAATGCAGTAAAAGAGAGCAGAAGTGAGAGAGTGGGATTGTATCAGAATGAACAAGGGGGTTTTGCTTGCCTGGCACTTCTAAAGATAGTATAGTTCTTCATCGGGGTCATCGATCTCATCGTCGGAACCACGTCTACTGAGTGGGAACAAATACCGGCAAACAAGGAAGAACACAATCAATGCAATGCAACAATTATGATGCATGATTATGACATGGCAATATGTTGTTGACTGAGCTAATGCAACTAGCAACAAGTTAAATGAAATTGGTTTGAACTCTAGGTTCAAATTCAAACTCCACATATGCAAAAGATACAGATGGATAGATTGGATTTTTTGATCATTTTATATATATAATGTTTTCATTCTGAGTTATAGATTAATATCTATGATTTTTTTATGTTTGGGGTATTTTCTGAAAATAAATAAATCATTTAGATTTATTTGAATTCCAGAAAAGGCTTTATGATGTCAGACTGTCATCAGCATCACGTCAGCAAGTCAACTGGTCGGTTGAGGTCAAACCTGACCTGTTGGGCCCACTGGTTAGTGACACAGTGCCAGTTTGTTTCATGGACAGGTGGGGCCATTCAACGGTGACATTAGCGAGTCAACTCACGTGTGGGGTCCACCGTGGTTAGGTTAACAGTTAACAGGGTTTTACCCCGTGTTTAATTAGGAGGGTGGGGCCCATATGTAAGTGGGTGAGGGGGTTAATTATCGAGTGATTAGTGCCTCACTAAGTGGCCACGCCAGCAGCTAACCGCCGGTGACACACAGATGCGGCGACGACGCTCGTTCCAGCGATTCCGGTAACGATGGAAGGCGGGCTTGGTCTCTACGGCTGCTGCTCGACGAGGCGCGTCGGTTGGTGGTCGTGGGCAGTGTAGGGGCGGACTACAAAGGCGACGGGGATGACAACATCGGCGGGTGGCGTTCGGTGTCAGCGGGTTAGGCGCTACGGCGCGTCCCGGGATGAGCTGGTGAGGTCCACGGCTTCCTGGGAGTGCCCTGAGTGCGGTGACGCGCTCGGTTTGGACGGAGGCAAGCCAGAACGACGATGGTGAAATGTCCAGCGCCGGCGAGGTCTCGGCCTCGACGGAAACGAGGGCTACGCTGAGCTATTGAGCATGGGGGCAGGGGGCGGTAGAGGAGCTCACGGCGAGTCGGGCGAGGGTCTCAGCGAGCTCGGGGAAGGTCTGGAGTCGTCAGGCCGGCGGACATGACCTCTGGCGTCCGATCTTGAAGGCGACGATGATGAGTACGTTGCGGCGCGTCCGGCGGCGTGCGGCTCATCGAGGAGGTTGAGGGAGTCGAGGCGGAGCTCGTGGATGCGTCGGCGAGGTGATAGGTGGATGGTGGTCGTGGCTACGGCGAGCAGCGGTAACGACTGCGCTCAATACATGCGAGGAAGAGAGAGCAGAGGAAGGGGTGGAGCACGGAGAAAGTGAGGGAGCGAGCTAGGGTGCTGCGTGGCGTCTCCAAGGCGCCAGGGGTGCACGCAGGCAGGCAGGGAGGAGGTGGACGCCTTGGGCGCGCGCGGGTGACACGCCTCTTCCTACTGGCAGAGGTGGAAGAAGACCCCGGTGCCCCTCGCGGGCTGGGCCAACAGTGCTGGGCCACCTAGTGGGCTGGCAGGTAAGTTTTGTTCTGTTTTATTTTCCTTCTATTTTTCTTTTATTTAATCTTTTGCCACTGTTTTGAATTCAAACAAAAAACAAACAATGCCAAAACTTCCTCTGAGTATTTTTATGTTGCTTCATGGACTTTTGCTGAGGCACATAAATTATCACAGAGTATTTGAAAATATATCCCATATATATTTGAATATATATTCAAATTCAATAGAATATTGTTTTAAATTCAGAGTCCACATAATTCCTTAAAAATGTTCCAAAATTTTGGTTTGGTATATAACCCTTGCCAAAATTCTCAAAACTATTTTAGGGTATTTTGGAATCACTCAATGCAATTTAAAGGGTTCTTGCCCTTCTTTTAAAATAATTTCTGAGGCTTTGAATATACCTCATTTCAATTTCTTGAATTTAACATGATGCATGCTCACTGATGCAACTAATACAAGCAATGATCTAGGGCTGTGACAACTCACCCCCACTAAACAAGAATCTTGTCTTGAGATTCAAGACATGAGGTAAGAGGACAGAGGGAACACAAAGCTAGCACAATCTTCACGATCCAGGTTGCACTGCATAAGAACGTTGATTCGATCATCATCTTTGTCTCGACGTCTTGCTCTGAGAACTCCATCCAATATGACAACAAGAAGAAAGCGAAAACTCTAGAAAAGTCAATCTTCTCAAAAGATCGAGCAACTCGGGATCAACTCATGGAGTGAGACATTGAAACATCTCTTGAGCTGAGTCACAAAACACATATCAGGGGTGATGGTAAGGAGCCGATGACGAAGGTTCAATTTTTGTAGGCAACAATTCCACGGTCAAGTAGATGGTGAGTGAGTGTCAAAGTAGTGAGGAGAAATGTTGTCGTGATTCCATAACGGGGCACCTTGGAAGAGGTGACTCATAGAATTATTCCCTTAAGTGGAAAAAAGAATTACTTTTGATACACAAATCATTGCAACTCTTTATACCATCCTAAGGAAATTCACAATGGTTGTTTTAAGGATTTCAAAGAAATTGCAGGCTCAGCTCGGAAAGGAACTAGAGTTATAAGACAACTCGGCAAACGGAAGGCACATTCCAACTGATACTGAGGATATAACCTAGTGTCTGAGCATGCTCTCAAGAACTTGAGCATTTCCATATTCATCAAGGTTTTACCAACATCCGTGTCGAGGATCCTAGCAACACATCATACTACCATGATGAATAATAATGGAGGATGCAGATGCAAAGGAAGATAACACTTTCTTAGATTTCACCATGACTGGGCCAAGGAAACAAATTCTGGATGATCGACCAAGAGACATTAAGCACTCCGCTTTCTCCTTGACATTCTACATACCACCGTCATACCTAAAGCATTAACGTGGCCATCAAGTATAGGTCGGACTTC
Source organism: Triticum urartu (assembly GCF_056163025.1). Taxonomy (NCBI): domain Eukaryota; kingdom Viridiplantae; phylum Streptophyta; class Magnoliopsida; order Poales; family Poaceae; genus Triticum; species Triticum urartu. The sequence goes on along the minus strand of NC_141874.1, from coordinate 363,672,255 downwards.
GGGAAGACAAAGGATCCATAAGGAACCACTTCTAGAATAAGTCATATGACATCCTCATGGGGAGGTGGCAAATTGCTGAATCAAGATACTACAATATTTGGCCTTCTGGCTAGGTGGGGTAGCCACAACATCCACTTTATCGGTTTATAGAACCAATATTATAATTCTTGGGAAACGTTCCAACCATTATATTTGCCTGGGATTCAGATCTGGTTGATCACAGGATACTCCAGACTCAGCATGTCTGAAATTGAAAGGTTGCAACAAAAATCGACGAGATGACGTTGCAAGATTCTCGGGAAATGGACTATGATAGTAAGCTCCAAAACATGAGCTGGTTCTGCTACACACATGTGAACACGCTGTCCTAGACAAGCATGACCACGTAGTAGTCTTATAATAAAACACTACCGAGTTCTGGTAGGGAACCATCATTAATGATATCAAAGTCTCCATGCTTGGAAGTCCAAAGAATTTACCTTAGAACAGACTCCTTTATCTTGAACAAATCAATCAGTGGCTTGGTGTGCTAGGAAATACATGTGGAATGGAGGTAGCTAATCTCACAGACCAAAGTATACTTTGCACATGCATGACTGACTTGGGATGATTCTAGAGGAAGCAACATTGACTTTCTCGAATTCACAACGGCAACTTGCATCAAATGCACATGTATTATAGGAAGTCACTTCTTTCATCCGAACATATGATTCATGAATGGGACATGAAGATAATGCTTATAAAAGTTTCTAACACTAGCTTAATGTTCAACATGAATCATGGAGAAGATAAAATGTTGTTGATGAGCTCAACAACAAGTCATCAAGATTCCCATGAATATGGAGTTCCAAAACTATGTGAACAAGGCGACAGTATTGGTCAGACCCAAAAGATATAATGGTGTATGCTCGACAACCGTGAGTAAGACAACATTATGAACATCGTTGGTTATGATTTGATTTGACGATAGCCCATACCAAATCAAAGATTTTGGCAAGACAATAGGTCCAATAATTGATCACGAGGGCCAATCAATGAAGATATCATCTTTCTTCAACACACACACACACAAAGATATTCCTCAATATTGAACTAAGTCGGACAAGTTTCCATCTTCCAACTCTCCAAGTTGTTGTTTAGCTTAACCAACTAGCTCAGGGTATCCAACACAGATTCTTGGAGGAGGGGTGGTTTACAAGAAACCCATTTGATCACGAACTCAGCATAACGGCCAGGGGACAACATGGTGATACTTCCGTGAAGATATCTAGAAAATCACGAACCACACATATGTCATTAAGCTCGAGAACAATCTTGATTTCAAGGCAAGATGATGTGATCAAATAAGCAAGGGATTGACACAATCCTAACTCATTGATCGAGAAGTGCACCAAGAAAACAGACTAGGTAGCATGATTAATCTTAGAATGATGATTCAATAACCGACACGCTAAGAATGAGAATATTGTCCATTAACTACCAAGCAACTGGATTGCTAGGAGTATTGATTCCACACATCACGGTTCTCTTGTCGGCATTCCGGTCAGAACAACACAGAGACCGAGGAATGAATAATGATGGCGAGAAGTATCACTGTACCAAGAATTCATAAGATGGTGTGCAATTCCCATGAAATTATTGATATAAATATGGTAATACTCCAAGGTAGAGCAGAACAAAAACTAGATTTGCATTTTGATCTATGGAATACAACTACTTTGACCCAATCCTAGAAATGGACGAGGTACTGGAGTTTGCTTCTCCTAGTCATTCCGGAATAGAATGGCTTGACGGTACACAAAAATAATAGGCATTGATAACACGAATGCACAACTACTCCTGATTATCAACTGATACAAGAGGGTCAGAATACAACTAAGAAGGGACAAATCAAAGGAACATATCACTTTCTGAGTTGTGGATGCATAGATTAGTATGTCGAACAAAGCTCAACATATTTCTTCTATATAACCCATGCAGAAAGGTAAAACTGGCAGACTCATAATTTTTGAATGGAGAACTCATCAAGAGCACTCTTGTTGTGATCCTTGGTTCAAAGATCTTATGCCATAATGGTTCATGGTATTGGAAGAATGATATACCACGGACCTCAAATACTATCACAAAGGTTACTAATATCCTAAAGGAACGAACAAACACTACCAACACGAGGTAAGTAGAGTGAATCTTGGGCTCAAGAACCCAGAAATAGAATGCCTACTAACTAAATGGCATCACGGGATGCTTTCGAGAATAATGGCAAGAATCATCACAATGGGATACAAAGCATTGCTAGATTATTGTGTGGTCCTCTAAGACACCTATGGTCATGATAATAGCTCCAACATATATGTCGAGGCAACAGAGTACTTCAACTCACCGATTAGTGTGGTTAAACTGGCCCAAGAAACATCGGGGACGAAAAGAATGGAGTTGCAAATGCAACAGACTATTTCGAAACCTAGGATGACTCGGACAGCATAACGGCTGTAAATGCTCAAAAAGATTTGAGACATCCTGCAAAATAGTGGCATGACCACTCAACATCACAATATCAAGGTTCTAAGGCCAGCTATGAACATACGAAAGTAGTAGAAACTGAACTAAGACTTGAATCCATCAATCCTATAAGTCTATGGATTAGTAACACGTGATCCTGATAGAAAGAATAGAAGGCCTAGTTCCTTAACCCCGTAGGAAAGATAAGATAACTCAGATCAGAAGGTCATGAGGTAAAGGAGTAAAAAGAGCCTTATGTTCCCTTCCACAATCAATTCCCTTACATAACTAAAGAATTTCTAGACTCAACTTCGACCAGTTTGGCTTGGTAATCCTACGGGCAGTCAGGCTCTGATACCAAAATTGTTAGGACCCCGATCCTAAGTCACACCGATCTAGCATGTAACACATCATATTACTTTGCGGCCTCACGCACGGTATTCCCACAGGTGCTACCTTACTTGGCCCGGGATCGTATGCGCCTTTTGGCTCACGTATATGATAGTGTCGCCAGCATCCATATGACAAAGAACCCGGGTCGACATGACTAGCCGTAAACCCAAGGTGGCACTAACTTATAGGGACAGGCATACATGACCCAGCAATGAACGTGTCGGTCATCAACGTATAAACCCAAGTCGTAGCAAGCTACAAGGACTTAACGGAACAACGCATGAAATTTCCCCGAAGGGACAGACACAGGAATGAAGAAGGGCACATGCTGGCCAGCCTAAGTGTTTTGGAATAGTAGCAGGCTACCATGGCTCAGTGGAAGCACTAGGAGACATTTCCCCATAAGAGAGGCTACCAAGAATAAACAACTAGGTTGTCGGATCCCACACATAGCAATACATGTTACACGTACGCATAACATGCAAGTATGTGATGTACAACATGGCATCGCAACATAACTGAACAACTCATATAGATAAAGGCCCAAAAGAGCCACATAGCATTTATTACAAGCAGGGGTCACATGACCCAACATACAGAGCATACAAGCAACGAAAGCATAACATGTCTGAGTACAGACAACTACAAATGAAAAGGGCTGAGAAGCCTGACTATCTACAAGACCCTCCCAAGTGTACAAGATCATAGCTGAGGTAACAAGCTAAACGTCGAAGTCCACGCAAAACTACTAGTGAGACCGAGATCTCTCTGCAAAAACATAAATTAAGCAAATGTAAGTACAAATGTACCCAGCAAGACTTACATCATAACTAGCTACATATGCATCAGTATCAACAAAGGGGTGGTGGAGTTTAACTGCAGCATGCCAGCTTTGACTCAGTGGCTATCATGCACACGACTGCTGGTAACTCTTTTGAGGTGGCGCACACGGTCCACATATTCACCATATCAATACACCACTATGGATCCGCTTCCGTCTCCCTACGAGAAGGCCATCCATAGCACTCACGCTTATCTTGCGCATTTTAGAGTATCCACTTTCACTTGTCTATGAACTGTACAGGCAACCCAGAAGTCCTTTACCGTAGACACGGATATTCGAATAGATGAAGTTAACCCTGCAGGGGTGTACTTCTTCACACACGCTCTCGCCACTTACCGCCATGTACACGTCATGTATCTCGGCAACCTTCAAGCGGAAGCCTGGCGAGGGTGCCGGCCACGACCTGACTAACCACGCAAGTCTCTAGTCCAGGTTTATCGCCTATTCGGGTTCCATCCACAAGGAGATCTGGCCGGGGTGTCGCTCACGGCCCCAAAGAATGTGAGCAGGGTTCCCAAGCCCACCAAACGGGCGACGCTTGGTACACCGTGCCACTTCACCTAGTCTGTCCCAAGCCCACTTGTACCGGGTGCCACTTGGTAGACTACTATCACTACCTACAAACACCAGAAACTAGTTGCAACTCCTGGATAGAGATCAGGTTGATTAATAAGTCGAGAGAGCTTGGAGTGCCCGGAGCCCAATCTGTGGTAGCAGCTGTTCATGGATCACAGACACAGAACTCTATTCCTGAGGACAGTTTCAATGAGACAACCCACCATGTACTCCTACATGGCCTCTCACCGCTACCTTTACCAAATCGTGTTCACACACTTAGCTCTCAACAGTATGACATGTTCACCATATTCCAATTCATCCCCGATGAATCAGACCTGACTCAACTCTAAGCAGTAGCGGGCATGACAATGAGCATGAATGAGTAGTCACATCAGGGCTCAAACAACTCCTACTCATGCTAGTGGGTTTCATCTATTTACTGTGGCAATCACAGGTCATGCAGAGGAAAGGGGTTCAACTATCATGGCATGTAACAGTTGAATCGTTGTTGTCCTAATGCAGTAAGAGAGAGCTAAAGCGAGAGAGTGGGATTGTATCGGAATGAACAAGGGGGTTTTGCTTGCCTGGCACTTCTGAAGATAGTATAGTTCTTCATCGGTGTCATCGATCTCATCGTCGGAACCACGTCTACTGAGAGGGGACAAATACCGGCAAACAAGGAGGAACACAATCAATGCAATGTAACAATTATGATGCATGATTATGACATGGCAATATGTTGTTGATTGAGCTAATGCAACTAGCAACAAGTTAAATGAAGTTGGTTTGAACTCTAGGTTCAAATTCAAACTCCACATATGGTTATTTAAATGACATTCATTTAGTTTGTCCCAAACAGTAGCCAAAAGTTGTTATAACATGCATGAAAAAGATACAGATGGATGGATTGGATATTTTTGATCATTTTTTGTATATAATTTATTTCATTCTGAGTTATAGATTAATTTATATGATTTTTTTTGAAGTTTGGGTTATTTTTTGAAAATAAATAAATCATTTAGATTTATTTGAATTCCAGAAAAGGCTTTACGACGTCAGACTGGCATCAGCATCACGTTAGCGAGTCAACTGGTCGGTTGAGGTCAAACCTGACCTGTTGGGCCCACTAGTCGGTGACATAGTGCCAGTTTGTTTCACGGACAGGTGGGGCCAGTCAACGGTGACGTTAGCGGGTCAACTGATGTGCGGGGTCCATTATGGTTAGGTTAACACTTAGCAGGGGTTTACCCCGTGGTTAATTAGGAGGGTGGGGCCCATATGTAAGTGGGTGAGGGGGTTAATTATCGGGTGATTAGTGCCTCACTAAGTGGCCACATATGCAATCTCTGGCGTCCGAGCTTGAAGGCGACGATGATGAGGACGTTGCGGCACGTCCGGCAGCATGCAGCTCGTCGAGGAGGTCGAGGGAGTCAAGGTGGAGCTCGTGGACGCGTCGGCAAGGTGATAGGTGGACGGTGGACGTGGCTATGGCGAGCGGCGGCGACGACTGCGCTCAATACATGCGAGGAAGAGAGAGCAGAGGAAGGGATGGAGCACGGGGAAAGTGAGGGAGCGAGCCAGGGTGCTGCGTGGCGTCTCTAGGGCGCCGGGGGTGCACGCAGGCAGGCGGGGAGCAGGTGGACGCCTCGGGCACGCGCGGGTGACACGCCTCTGCCTACTGCCAGAGGTTGAAGAAGACCCCGGTGCCCCTCGTGGACTGGGCCAACAGTGCTGGGCCACCTAGTGGGCCGGTAGGTAAGTTTTGTTCTGTTTTATTTTCCTTATGTTTTTCTTTTATTTAATCTTTTGCCACTGTTTTGAAATCAAACAGAAAACAAACAATGCCAAAACATCCTCTGAGTATTTTTATGTTGCTTCATGGACTTTTCCAGAGGCACATAAATTATCACAGAGGAATATATTTTCAAATTCAAATAGAATATTGTTTTAAATTCAGAGTCCACATAATTCCTTAAAAAATGTTCCAAAATTTTGGTTTGGTATAAAACCCTTGCCAAAATTCTCAAAACTATTTTTATGGCATTTTGGAATCATTGAATGCAATTTAAAGGGTTCTTGCCCTTCTTTTAAAATAGTTTCTGAGGCTTTGAATATTCCTCATTTCAATTTCTTGAGTTTAACATGATGCATGCTTACTGATGCAACTAATACAAGCTATAATCTAGGGCTGTGACACCAAATCTCCATGATCAGCGGTGAGTACAAGGTTAGAACCATCATCGGCGGTGAGTTCGACGTCATCTACACCCGTTCTTCTGCGACGGGGAAAGGATGCCTTGCTCGCTCCAGACGCATGTTCGAAAACTCAAATGATGAGTGGGTCGCTAGGCTAGATGTTGAGTACACCACAACCCTGGACAAAAAGAAGAGTCTAAAGGAGGAAGAGAAGATGAAGCCCGCCATGATCCAGGTTTGCGTGCATGACTTATGCTTGGTCTACCACATATGCCATGCCAATGTTGAGTGCGAGGAATTTAAGAACTTCCTCAAAGGTGGCCGAGTCAAATTCGTTACTGTAGACTTTACGAACGACAGAAGAGTCCTAGATCGGATAGGCCTCATTGTAGGCAACCCCTTCGACCTCCAGAAGAATGGGATGGTGCCCTCCCCTGGTCAGCCTTCAATGCTGACCCTGGTAGGAGCCATGGTTCATCCTTCGTACGGTAAACTGAAGAAACCTCCGTACACGTTTCATCGTGCATGGCAGTGGAATGTACTAGATATAGACCACATCCACTACGCTGCAATGGATGGCTACCTTTGTTTCAATATCTATAAGGGTTGGATGAAGAGAAAGAGCCAAGTGTGCGGTTCAAGCAAAGAAGTATCGGCCAAGAGGAAGAGGGACAAGGATGAAGTCGAGGACGTGGACGACGACTCCGAGTAAGGTGGCAGTGTCGTTGCTCATGGTGGTTCTAATGCAGTGTCTACCGGATTAGTTGCTTAGTTTAATTTCAAGTGTGCTTAGTTTTATTTGAGGGCTGTGTTGTGCTGAGCCCCCGGCAGAACTATGTTATGTTTCTTCTCGTTACTTTAACTCTTTGGTACGTACATACTAGTATTTCTTACAGTTCATCTTTTAGTTGGTATGGTACTACCACTCGTTTCTTCACATTATATACGTACAATATATATGGCCAACATCATATAGCCAGCAGTTTAGTTGTCAAAGAATTTTAGGGTGATTAGTTTTGTCAAAGAATTTTAGGGTGCTTAGTTTTATTTGAGGGGTGTGTTGTGCCGGACACCATTATTGTGACTCAAATCTCTTTTGCCATGTTATAACGACATAAGTACCTATGGACCAACATGCCAGCTCTCCCTTTATCTCACTACAGTAAAATAAAAGGTGGGGACTACTTGATCCCAACAACGTTCTTATTTTCCTGTAAAATTATTCGCTTGGTTACTCCTAACAAGCGGGGCAACACTTATCATTGTGAAAATTGGCTTATTTTTGTCATATAACATGGTCAACGGGTTTGACATGAAAATAACAATGTCTAATGGCATTTTTGAGCAAACATCTAACTTAACGATGGCATTTTTGAGATATCTAATTGCATTTTTTAGCAGGCATCTCACGGACCGATGGCATTTTTGAGTAGTTGTAACTTGTAATGGAAAAACTGAGTAGTGATGCACAACTACTGGCATAAATAATAAGAACCCAAGAATTAATAGGTATGCTAGTTTCTTTAATAGAATTTAGCACCCCATTTAAGCATGTACTAGCTTTTTAAATAGTACTATATGCATAACTTGTTAGTTTTGCTCCATGGCGCAATCCATCGATACTACTACTGTACAAAAGTATACATTTTTTAAAAGGCTAGAGGGCGGGGCAGTCTAGCTTGGTCGGTTTCAAGAGAGGCGAGGGCCTTTGTGATTTGACGGCTCATTATTGTTGGAAGGCGGGGCCTTGTGATTTGACTGCTCGTATGAATGTGCCGACGACCTAAGGAGGAGCAAAGAACCGTGTGGTATACTAAGTTTTCCCCTAGAGTACGACGGAGGAGCACGAAACACGGCAGCACAGTGCCATATGGCAATAAAAAATGATCTAATTTGCTAGTCATCTCATTATTAGTATTGTTCTATTCATGCCTCGCAGAGAACGTGACACGTGCGGAGAAACACCCAAAGCAAAAGAAGAAACACAGGAGCAAAAGAAGAAGGAAGATTATCACCCCAAAAAAAAGAAGGAAGACGCACACACAATCTGGGGCGCTGCTCTCTACTACATGAAGGGTTGCTGGCCGCGGAGTCGTAACTGCTTCTTCATCGCCTCCACGACCTCCATCTCCTTGCGCGTCTCAACCTCCGTCTTCTTCATTATGTCCATGACGCGGGATTTCTCGACGCGAGCCTTCATCATCTGTTCCATGGCCGCATTACGTACCTTGACAGCAGCCGGGTGCTCGATGCGGAGCTTTGCCAACTCCTCCTTCTGTTCCATGACGAGGGCCTGTAGCATCTTCATCGAGGAACTACTATTCTCATACAGCTTCTTCTAGCTGGTGTTCTCCTCCTTCAGCAGGTCGAGCTCGTGGCATAGCTTCGCCTTGTCCTCCTGAAGTTGTAGGATTTCGCCGGTCGCCTTCTTCTCCGAGGCAATTCTCTTCTTCAGCAGCATCACCAAGCCGGCGGTCAACCCCCCTGCTCACTGAGCTCAGCGGGCATGTCATCGAGGCTCTCCTTTAGCAGCCCTGGATGAACTCCTTTTACTTATTGAGGAGCTTATTGAGCTGATCAGGCATGTCGGCATGTACGCCTCCGCGGCTAGGGCACTCCTGGGAGCCATCGCCTGCCCGTGAGAGATCTTTCGAGGTCTCTGCGAGGCGGCGAGCCCTCTCTTTTTTTCAGCAGCCTTGGTTGCCACTCCCTTGTTATGAGTAGTTCTCGACCTAGAGCTCTGCACACCGACCATGGCAAGGACGGACGAAGAAGGACTTATGAGGAGGAAGGTAGAGTAATTTTCGGTTAGCTAGTTCCCCTTTTTATAACCTAAGTACTAGCACTAGTACTAAAACCTGCATAGTGGGAACACTTTCAGGTTTGGTACGTACTAGTAGGTGTGAGCAGGCTTGCACTTAATTGTAGCACTAGTACTTTGGAATGTGATGGGAACAAGGTAAAGATTAATTGATGGTTTTGGTTTTGAGGCCCGAAACGGCTCCCGATGAGTTTAGTGGAACATAAATTTCAAGTACTCCCTCCATCTAAGTTTAAGGCTTGCACGTGTATCTAGGTTGTCAATGTAACTTATATAAAATAAATTGTTTAACATAAAAAATATATCATTAAAAAGAATATTTTAAGTTCAAATGCGGTAGCACAAGTCAGTGATGTAACTAGTCGTACATGTCAGACCAAGCTGATGTGTGTCCCTTCGGTGAGACGCGGGTCCGACCGACCGTCTGTTGGTGCGACCGACCATAAAGTATTAAGCGATGGAGGCTTCGGTTGATTGTCATGACCAAGCATTCTAAAACTAGTGATAAATCAATTACCATCTTTCTCCAAACGACCAAGTATTTTAACAGGAATACAATACATATAGATGGAGTGATTGTCAAGGTTCCAAAACGACATGGCGTTGCAAGTTCACTACAGCCGCAACCAACTACTAGGTCACTGCATCGCTGGCAGGGAAGGAGGGCAGCTCACCTCGCCTATGATGCATGCCTAGCACCGCTGCCGCAACTGGTCCCGGGATTTGGCTTCTCCTACCGCCCATTTGAACAGTTGCACCGGCTGCTCATGCCATTGCGCAGGCATGCGCATTCTTTCCTCTGTAGTCGACTCCGTGAATATGATCTCTTCCATTAGCCCTAGCTCGGAAACAATGTGACGCTGCCAGATGCTGACATCCCTCAGCATCTCCCCCCTGAGATCGACTTGCGCCTCCGCCTTGTGTTGCGCCAGGCGCAGCTCCTTGGAACTTCTCTCCAATCGATGCGACGCTTCCTTGATCTGATTTGCCCTTGCTGCCCATCACCTAAACCGCAGCCCTGGCATGTCCTCCGGTGCCACCGATATGTGATTCCAGAGCAATGGATCCCCTCTAAAACATGTTTGGGTTTCACTCAAAGGTGGCAGTGCTGCGGGCCGCAGCGAGAGGGCAACCCACGGGATCCTGGGATCTAAGGGATTATCCATAGCATGATCCTCCATGGCGGGATCCGGTGGGCAAGGTGGGGAGGCGAGCCTAGGCACTGGGAGAGACCTACGAGGCTAAGATAAAGATAGTACTACTCCACTTTGTCCATATTTAAAAACAAAGGCCACCAATAGTAGCCCTGGCAAAAATTGATCATGCTGCCTGCGTCCTAGTTTATTGGCCCCCTTTTTGTGCCACTTTTTATGACAAGCATAAATATTATGTTACTTAAAAATATGGTCAAAAATTGGCACAAAATATGAAGGATACTAATGGAAGTAGCAACCCATGATTTAACTACTCGCATGCACATAGTGGAGTAGTAATGTCTTTCTTCCTCCCTCACGTCCACTCAATTTGCATGCGCTTTATTAATTGACCATCAATGAAGTGAAGGACTTTACACGCGTCAAATTATCACATGGGGTGGATCTTCGTACAAAAATGCATCCCCCCATGTACCCGTGTGTGCATGTGAGGGAACGAGTGCGTGCGTGGTGTGCGTGCACATCTTCGCTTCGTGCATGTACCGCCGGTGTGCCTAAGAGAATGAGTACATTCTTCTGGAACCAGCAGCACATCATTGTGATCAATCCACAGAAGGAGGTTGCGACAACGCCTCCACATGTGCCACGTGGCTTCATGAACTGTAAGAGAGACACTTTGTAGCATGCCATTGGAATTCTAATTTACGTGTTCTGCACATACTCGAAGTACTAGTAAGGTACACGTGCATTGCACGCATCAGATTTGGCAACTAAATTATGAATAAACACCACACTATAGCATGTAAGCTTTGAGTCATATATGCCTGATGTAGACGTTCGTTTAACTCGTGTAGTTCATCTCATTCAAAATCAATTATTTTTTATTAAAAAAGCTAGGGCGTCTTTGATTCGTAGGATTTCCAAAATGCGGGAATAGGAAAAACATGGGATTAGAGTGGAATGTCATCTTGAATCCTATAGGATTGTACGAGTGTTTGATTGTGCATAGAAAAAACGCAGGATTCTTTCAAAGAGGTTTGAGTGGATGGGATGTTTCTTACAAAATCTAGTGCAAATGAATCCTATGGAAAAATTCCTATGGTTTACAATCCTACAAATCAAACAACCAAGATAGGAAAAATTCCTAAGGATTAGAGTCCTCCAAAATTCCTTTGAGAATCCTTTGAATCAAAGAAGTCCTTAATCTATTTTATGATTCATGGAATTGTATGTTCTAAAGCATAAAGTAAAAACAAATAATGGCAATTCAACTAGAAATTTTTTTGGGCGGTTATGATACGGAAGATTCTAGAAAAAAGGAGAAGCACTTGTGTTTTGAGGTTTGTGCATTATGCTTAAGTTCAACCATGGAGTCTGCTAGATTGTACATGTGGAAAAATCCGGTGGGGGGCTAGAAGATGGTGCGAGGGGCCAAGTGGAGGGAGACTATAAAGGAGTGCACAAGTGCGAGATCGATATTTAAAGAGAGGGGGTGAGAACTTGCGCTGTTGCGCGACGTGGCGGAGCCATGAAAAATAAATGAGCTAGGGGGCCAAGAATTGCTAATCCTTTACGAGGAGAGCCAATTCATCAACTTAAACCATTTTACAAGTAATTTTCTAATGATCACATTCATATTAGCCTCGATATATAGTGATGTTAGGGGGGCAGGGCCCTTGCTGCCCCCTGTCTTCGCCACTGTGCGCGCGTCTGAGAGATGAAGCGGAAGGCATGGATGATGAGAGGGGACGTTGGATATAGAATTAATGTGGGTGTATTAGGTATGTAATCCTATATAGAGAGGTATAGATTGATCGATGTGGACGTGGGAAAGAAGGTGAGACCTCACTAGATATATAGATTGATTGGTTCGTGTGGAAAGCTGTGAAAGACCTAGCTATATATACATACACATAGAGGAACATCGATCGTTGCGCATGCACGTGACAGATAAAGAATGCCCGATTTGATGGAGACGGGGAGGTGCGTGTGTGTGTGCATGCATGGGAGACCGACCTGAAGAAAAAGATTGCATGTGTGCGATGGATAATGCCGACTGGTAGTGTGTGTGCATGCATGCACGAGAGAAAGTTAGTGGTACAATTATAAAGAGAAGACGACCGTGTGGGTGTAAAAGACTAGGTAAGGTCATAATCAATGTAAAGTTGAATTCAAATATTTGAATAAGAGATCATGATGTTTGAAACCCATGCATGCATGAATATAACTAAGATATGCGCGGTGTGGTTTGGAAACGAGCATGTTGTACTGTATACACATTGAATAAGGTCAGGCTGATTTGAATTTGAGATACCGATGGCAAACATTGTTTGGCCACATTGCATCCGTGCATGGACACACTATTCTAATTGGAGATGATGGGTGGCTTTCGCATCACATATCTATATCTATACACCTATATATATATATATTATATTTTACATTTTTTATATAGTGTGCGGATAACTTTAACTTTGAAAGATGGTCGTTGGATGAAGCCAATCTGAAAGTGCAACTATCCCTAGGTGGTTTTGGTAATTCCTAACAACATATAGCTCATTGAGCTAATGCTATTTCAAGATTAATATCTCAGGAAAGCTCAATGATTGGCATGGCATGGATGAGAAAAGTGGACCCCTCAAAATGCTAAGGACAAAAGGATTGGCTCAAGCTGAAAGCTCAAGACTCTACATTTTCTATTTTAGTGATCCAAGATCACATTGAGTCTATAGGAAAAGCCAATACTATCAAGGAGGGATGAGGTGTTGCTTAATGAGGCTCTTGCTCAAAATGCTTAGTGATATGCTCCAAAGCCCTCAACTACTTTCTCACATCCACATATGACCTAAACCAAAAGTCAAACTCGGCCCCACCGATTCTTTCTATCCGGCGCCACCGAGTTCAAATGTCATAGCCACTGCCACAAACCCTAGGCAAATCGGTCTCACCGATAGGGATCTCGGTCTCACCGAGATGGGATTGTACTCTCTCTATTTCCCTTCGTAATGTTTCGGTCCCACCAAGATGAGCGATCGGTCCCACCAAGATTGTAATGTAAACTCTCTGTTTCCCTTTTGTAACATTTCGGTCTCACCGAAATGAGCGAATCGGTCCCACCGAGTTTACCTGACCAACTCTCTAGTTAGCTTATTACCAAAATCGGTCTCACCGAGTTTGTGTAATCGGTCTCACCGAGATTACGTTATGCCCTAACCCTAACCATATCGGTCCTACCAAGTTGCATGTCGGTCCCACCAAAAACCCTAACGGTCACTAGCTTTGTTGAATCGGTCTGACCGAGTTTATCAATTCGGTCCCACTGAGATTGCCAAGTTGTGTGTAACGGTTAGATTTGTGTGGGGGCTATATATACCCCTCCACCTCCTCTTCATTCATGGAGAGAGCCAGCAGAACGAACCTACACTTCCAACTTACCTTTTTATGAGAGAGAACCACCTACACTTGTGTTGAGGCCAAGATACTCCACTCCTACCATATGAATCTTGATCTCTAGCTTCCCAAGTTGCTTTCCACTCAAATCTTCTTTCCACCAAATCCATATCCTATGAGAGAGAGTTAAGTGTTGGGGAGACTACCATTTGAAGGACAAGAGCAAGGAGTTCATCATCAACACACCATTTGTTACTTCTTGGAGAGTGGTGTCTTCTAGATTGGCTAGGTGTCACTTGGGAGCCTCCGACAAGATTTTGTAGTTGAACCAAGGAGTTTGTAAGGGCAAGGAGATCGCCTACTTCGTGAAGATCTACCACTAGTGAGGCAAGTCCTTCGTGGGTGATGGCCATGGTGGGATAGACAAGGTTGCTTCTTCGTGGACCCTGCGTGGGTGGAGTAGGGATGGCAACGAGTCGGGTTTGGGGCGGGTGGAGCTAGTCCAAATCCAACCCATGACCCATCTTCCTACCCTCTACCCATCCACCAAATTATCCATGGGCATAACTTGTGCCCATGCCCAAACCCGCTGGATACCCACATACCCATGGAGCTCCATGGGCATAGAAAAGTCAGCATGAAGCCTTCCCAAAGATCAAATTAACTCATCATCATTCACTCAAAAATGACAACATAAGCTACATGCATAAGTAGGTAACAAGTAATAAGATGAGTCCTTAAGTGTGACATACCAGATGTTGATTCTGTAGCATATAACTCATGGCACAAGTTGCATATTTCCTGCCATTTCCCATTGATTCGCTCTTTCTACTGTCACTGGCATATGGCCCCACATGTCATACGGGTATCCATTGGATATCCATGGAGCACAAACTATAACCATGCCCAACCCAGCTGTTCGTGGGTATCCACATCCATGGACCCATGGGCAGAAATGTGCTCCATACCCTTGCCCAACCGGGTCGGGTATCCATGGGTATCCAAATCCATGGATAAAATTGCCACCCATAGGGTGGAGCCCTCCGTGGACTCGCGCAATCGTTACCCTTCGTGGGTTGAAGTCTCCATCAACGTGGATGTACGATAGCACCACCTATCGGAAGCACGACAAAAAAATCTGTGTCTCCTATTGTGTTTGAACCTTCCAAACCCCTCCCTTTACATTCTTGCAAGTTGCATGCTTTACTTTCCGCTGCTCATATACTCTTTGCATGCTTGCTTGAATTGTGTTAAGATTGCTTGACTTGTCCAAAGTTGCTAAAATCTTCCAAGAACTAAAATTGGGAAAAGGATAAGTTTTATTTGGTCAAGTAGTCTAATCACCCCCCTCTAGACATACTTTCGATCCTACAAGTGGTATCAGAGCATTGGTCTCCATTTGCTTTGATTTCCATAGCTTTTTGTAGTCATAGCCTTGGTTTCACAACTTAGGAGAGTATGGCGTCTAGCGAGGGAAATTACCACCGTAAAGCTCCTTACTTTGATGGTACTAATTTTGCTAGTTGGAAGCATAAGATGAAAATGCATATTCTTGGACATAACCCTGCTGTATGGGCTATTGTGTGTATTGGTTTGCAAGGTGAATTCTTTGATGGGAGAGAACCGAACCGTGAAGCTACCATGGAAGAGTTGAAGATGCTGCAATACAATGCTCAAGCTTGTGATATCCTCTTCAACGGATTGTGCCCCGAAGAATTCAACAAAATATGTCGTCTTGAGAATGCAAAGGAAATTTGGGATACTTTGATTGATATGCACGAAGGTACCAACTCCGTCAAGGAATCCAAGTTGGATGTGCTTCAAAGTCAGCTTGACAAGTTCAAAATGAAGGATAGTGAAGGTGTCGCTGAAATGTACTCTAGGCTTGCTCTTATCACAAATGAGATCGTCGGCTTAGGAAGTGAAGAGATGATCGACAAATTCATCATCAAGAAGATCCTAAGAGCTTTGGACGGAAAATATGATACCGTATGCACATTGATCCAAATGATGCCCAATTACAAAGATCTCAAGCCAACGGAAGTCATTGGAAGAATTGTTGCTCATGAGATGTCACTCAAGGATAAGGAGGAGCTCCATAACAAGTCAAGTGGTGCTTACAAAGCCTCATGTGAAGCTCCCACATCATCAAGTGAGAAACAAACCTTCAATGAAGAATTAAGCCTAATGGTGAAGAACTTCAACAAGTTCTACAAGAGTAGAAGCAAAGAGAGAAGTTTCAAGTCAAGGTCCTACAATGACAAAAGATCTTCTAGTCGAGAGCGAAATTGCTACAATTGTGGAAGACCCGGACACTATTCCAATGAGTGTACGGAACCCTACAAGAGACGGGAAGATTCTCCAAAAAGAAGAAGTAGAAGAGAAGAATCACCATCAAGAGAGAGAAGGAGTAGAGATGATCATTATGAATGAAGAACATCCCGGAGAAGCAAGGATTCAGAAAGGAAGGACAAGTCATCAAGGAGCTACACAAAACAAAGACATCAAGCTCATGTTGGTGAATGGGTATCCGGCTCCGACTCCTACAATCACTCCGAGAGAAGCTATCACTCCGACTCCGAATATACTCAAGATGAAGGTGTTGCCGGTCTAGCACTTGTGTCAACCAACTCCTACGACATATTTGATTCACCAAATGAAGGACTTGGAAGATGCTTCATGGCTAAAGGCCCAAAGGTATCACACCCCGAGTATGTTGATTTCAATAGTGATGAAGATGACTTGTTAGGTGATGATGATTTACTTGTTGACAACTCTAGTGATGAATACTATGATGAAACGTCAATTAATCATGCTAATCAAGATAAAACGAATGACAATGATAAGGAGAAGATTGAGTTTCTAACTAAAGAACTAAACACTCTTAAGTTAGCTCATGAAACTATCTTAGGAGATCATCGAGAACTTTTAAGGACTCATGAGAAATTACGTTTTGAAAAGCTCAACCTTGGGCAAGAGCATGAGTTATTAAAGGAAATCAATGATGATCTTCACAAGAAAAGTTCTTCTTACATTGCCAAGCATTTACTCTTATCCACTTACATGCCTCAAGTCAAGTCTAGTAAAAAGAACAAGAAAGATTCTTCCTCTAGTAGTAACAATAATCATGCTAAATCCAATGGTGTTGCTTCTAGTAGTTCTCTTGATTCCACTAATGATTCTCTTAGCCAAGTTACACTTGAGCAAGAAAATAGCGTATTGAAGGGAATTATAGAGAAAGGTGTTTACAAGAGCCTTGCTGGGAGTAAGCAATTCGAGGAAATTGTACGCAAGCAAGGAAGACACCGGAAGAACCAAGGTGTTGGTTTTGAACGAAAGTTCAATGCCAATGGAGTTGAGTGGGAAGAAGATCAATACCCCAAGACGAAGTTTGTTCCTCAACAAAAGAAGTATGATCCTACTTCCTTCAAAGGGACACATGCTCAAGATGATCTTCCACCACAAGACCACGAGAAAAAAGGCAAGGATAAGCTTCAAGAGGAAATTGGTGCATTTGAAGATGCACCTAAGGCCTTGGCCAAGTGGGTTCCCAAGACTACATCAAGTTCTACTTCATCAAGTACGACTACAACTCCAAGGATTCCCATCAAGATGATGTGGATCCCGAAGAAGAAGAACTAGAGAGTTCTTGAGGGTGACTCTGCCAACATACTTCACTCTTATCATTTTGGCAAGAACAAGTGGAATCAACTTCCACATCTCGCACTAGTTCAAGGAGTCACAAACCCTCTTGTTGGTAAGACAAGGGACAAGGTAACCTAATGCTTTCATAGGCATCATCTTGTGTGTGCATCACTCTATATCTATGGATATCCTTGTTTGTTCCATGTGGGACTAACCAGTGTAGGTATTGAAAGTGCAACTCACTCCAAAGGATTGCTCCAAATGATCTACATCAACATTGAGCATCCACATCTTCAACACCTACATGAAGTCATCATCAACAAAACCCAAGGTTAGTTCATCCCTCTTAGGGGGGATCTCACATCTAGGGCGAGCTTTACTCTAAGAATTGAGCTAAAAGCAACTCTAATGGTGTGAACACAACAACGTTTTATGTAAAAGTGGTAACCCCACTTGTGCTTAAACGATGAGTATGACCTATGATCAAATGTTCTCATTTGACTCCTAAGTCAATATACTCATATATAGATGACCTAGTCATCGCCAATTGCTTGATAGATGCTAGAATTGGTTGTGCATGCTTTGCCACATATTTCATTTGCCATTTTATTGTGTGAGCATGTTGGTTGCATAATTTACTCATTCGAGGACATCCACTTGTTATTTTGATTGTTTGGTTCCTTTTTCTTTTGCCAAGTGGATGGACAAGAATGCCTAAGAACCTTCTCTAGCTATCTATGCTTTTCTTGTCTCAAACTCTATTCATGCTACATCACAAAGTTTGGTCAAGTCAGATTCGAACCACTCTGTGTGAGGAGCACTCGGAGTCCCCGATTCGTCATAGACTTAAACTTCCAAAACTTCTTTGTGCGTTTCGGTTTGACCGATTCATCCATTTCGGTCATACCGAGATCACTAAGTCGATCTAGGTTTTCAATCTCGGTGCAAATGATTTGAACTTTTCGGTCACACCGAGTTGCAGTAACTGCTTGTAGTTATGCATCTCGGTGCCACCGAGTTGTTCCACTCGGTCACACCGACAGGGTCAGGCTATATATATCCCCGGGCCAAAATTTGGAAAAATTTCTGAACCCCTTCGCCCGCGCTCAGCCTGCTCTGCCTCCCTGGGTCTCCGGATGATCCTGCTCATCGCCAGCTACCTCCCGCCGCTAGTCTCCGCCGCTGCCAACGGGAATCGTCCCCGTCGTTGCTGCCGTAGCAGGTCCATCGCCGCACTTAGGGTATGGACTTGATCCTTGTGCTAATCTCACTCCGATTCCTAGCACATTCTTTTGCCATGTATCTTGCCACAATAGAGGTCACTCTATCCAGCGAAATCACTCCGTAGTTTAGTCGTGGATTGAAAAATTAGGGTTAGGTTTCCGCCGAAATCATCTCGGACCAACCGAGTTGTTGAAATCGGTTCCACCAATTTGGCTAAGGCCATTGCACATGTGATTCCCGGTCTGACCGAGAATTGCAAATCGGTGTGACCGAGTTCAATACTTTGTGAAACCCTAGCAGTCTTGGTGCCACCGAACTGTGACTCGGTATGACCGAGTTCACTAGTTTAGGTTCCAAAAGCTGCTTCGGTATCACCGAGTTTTCAAATTGGTAGATCCGAAATGCTTTCTGTGGAAAACTAAAACTAAGTTTTTGACTCATTCTTTTGCAAAAACCTATGTACTTTGTGATGCTCATCCAATCTACCTTATCTATAATCTATTCACAGGGTCTGCTGTCAGTATTTGCATCATGTCAGATCAGAGTGACAGCCAGAACAAATCTGAGGAGCAAGTTAACATGAGTGCGGGCACTAGTCCCTCTAGCAGCTTTGATGAGGGAAGCAGGAGTACACCCAGCAACTTGCCTAAGGCAGCCACTAGGACCAGAAAGAAGAAAACCTCAGATTTTGAGGATGGGGACTATGTGGCTGTTGAGGAAGAGGCCACCTCAAAGAAGAAAGTTCTGAAAAAGGAATATGGCACAGCTGCTAGCACTAAGCCAGGAATGAAGACGAAGATTCTAGCCAAGAGAGTTCCTATGTCAAAGGCCAGAGCATCCACTGCTGAAACCTCCAAGCCATCAGAAGAGGCATTTGGAGAAGGCAAGAAAAGGAAGGAAAGGGTCAAGAAGACCACTGCCAGAGAGCTTGGCAGATCCTCAATTATGAGAGTTCTGAAGAAGAGAAAGAGGAAGAGAATGCAGCACTAGCACCCAAAGCTCAAAAGCTTATGGGAGATTCTATAAGCGCAGGGGCTGCTCCATCTAAGCCCAAAACTGCTCCTAAGACTGCTGCTCCATCTCCAAAGCCAAAACCCAAGAGGAGCACCAGGAACATCCCTGCTGAGGAGAAGAACAAGGCCCCAGTGCCTCAAGCTACTGAAGAAGATGATGATTCTGTTGTTTTGAGGAAGTTGAAGCCCAAAATTCCAGATCACAATGATGCTCATCTAGTAGCAGAGAATATGAAAATCAGGAAGTATTCAGGATTGCGGCTATGGAGAGAGTCTGATCCATATGCCACCAGGAGAAGGACTACTGTGGACTACAGGTTCCATACAAGGGAACAGCAGGACTTCTATGAGACAGTATTACTTGACAAGAAGCCCATAGTGTGTGACATGAGATGGGTTGATTGGAAATTCATTGAGGAAAATGAGGATCACTTCCTTGGTGTATATGACAGCTTCAAGGCATGTTGAGTTGATGAGTTTGTGGCTCAGAAGCTCACAAAGTGGAATGATGAGCTTATTATGCAGTTCTACTCCACAGCTCATTTCTACCCAGATGGAAGGATTGTCTGGATGTCTGAAGGTACTAGGTACCAGTCAATGGTTGAAGAATGGGCAAAATTGATCAATGCTCCTGAGGAGAATGAAGATGACTTGGATGTCTATGCCAAGAAGAAGAAGGATCACAACACCATGGCACAAATGTACAAAGAGATCCCAGATGCTGCTCTTGAGACACACAAGTTTGGATCAGTACATTACCTTCTGTCAGGCTTGCCAACAATCAACTGGATCCTCAGGCACACTCTCTTGCCAAAGTCAGGTGATCACAAGATGATCAGAGGCCATGCAATTAACCTGCTTCACATATTTGATGTGCCTCAAAAGTTCAAAGTCATGAGCCTAATTGTGGAAACCATAAAGAGAACAGCTGCAGATCAGAAGAGAAGTTGTGGGTATGCCCCACAGATCCAGGAGCTAATCAACTCCAAGATGGGCACTGGCACATATCTCTTGGACAAGGAACACATGCCCATCTACCCAGACTTTGAGGACAACACTGTGGTGATGGATGAGAATGAACCATCTTCTGTGCAAGCACAAGCAAAGAGGGAGAAAGCAAGGACTGAAAAGGCTGCAAAGATGCCAACCACTGATGAGGCATCTCAGTACCTTCTGAAGAGCAAGCAAGATCATCTTGGCTACTTGATTGCCTCCACTCTGAGGATTGAGAAGGGATTGGCCACCCTGACTCAAAACCAGGAGAGCTTGGAGAGGATCGTGGAGTAGAAGTTCTATGATTAATATGTGAAGGTCACCGAGATACAGTCAGTTATTGAGCAACTTCAGGATGAAGTGCGGGAGAAGAAGGGCAAGTCTACCACTGATGCTTTTGCTAGAGTGCCCAAAGGACAGAGATCTACTGTAGTGCCTGTTACAGACACCAGAGCAACTTCATCTGCACCAGCTACAGCTTCAGTGCCACCAGCTCCAGCACCCACTCCACCAGCTCCATCTAGTTCAACTGATGGCTTCATCCTTGGAGTTTGATCTACACCACCACCTGAAGACCAAGCCTGAGAGTCCATCTAGCACTATGCATTTTATGAACTTTTCGGTAACTTGTTGCCAAAGGAGGAGAAAATGTATAGATCATAGGCTTCGAGAGAGAGTGTTGCTTTTTATTCTCTCCTATTGTTTGGTGGTTGAACCTTGTTATTTGCTTGTTTGAGATACTTTATGCTTTTGTGTGATACTTGGATGATAATGTGTTTGATCATATGCTACCTTAATGCTTGTTGGATGACATTATCCTTTTATATCCCCATATGATCATTCACTTTGCTTGGTGATGAGTGCATGTATTTAATTATTATCATTTTGAGCGCTCCACCAAGATGTATGTGACGTGGAAGAGTAACCCATGATCCTAACTCATTGTGCATTTGCAGTCCAAAGCAAATCTTAAACTATGAACAAATTTAGGGGGAGCTCTTGCTTTTCACATACTTCTCAAAGCGACAATGTTTTTCATTCTTATTATCATTTGTCGAAGCTTTGATCTATATGTTGTCATCAATTACCAAAAAGGGGGAGATTGAAAGTGCAACTATCCCCAGGTGGTTTTGGTAATTCCTAACAACATATAGCTCATTTAGCTAATGCTATTTCAAGATTAATATCTCAGGAAAGCTCAGTGATTGGCATGGCATGGATGAGAAAAGTGGACCCCTCAAAATGCTAAGGACAAAAGTATTGGCTCAAGCTCAGAGCTCAAGACTCTAAATTTTCTATTTTAGTGATCCAAGATCACATTGAGTCTATAGGAAAAGCCAATACTATCAAGGAGGGATGAGGTGTTGCTTAATGAGGCTCTTTCTCAAAATGCTTAGTGATATGCTCCAAAGCCCTCAACTACTTTCTCACATACACATATGACCTAAACCAAAAGTCAAACTCGGCCCCACCGATTCTTTCTATCCGGCGCCATCGAGTTCAAATGTCATAGCCACTGCCACAAACCCTAGGCAAATCGGTCTCATCGATAGGGATCTCGGTCTCACCGAGATGGGATTGTACTCTCTCTGTTTCCCTTCGTAACGTTTCGGTCCCACTGAGATGAGCGATCTATCCCACCGATATTGCAATGTAAACTCTCTATTTACCTTTTGTAACATTTCGGTCTCACCGAAATGAGCGAATTGGTCCCACTGAGTTTACCTGACCAACTCTCTGGTTAGCTTATTACCAAAATCGGTCTCACCGAGTTTGTGTAATCGGTCTCACCGAGATTACGTTATGCCCTAACCCTAACCATATCGGTCCTACCAAGTTGCATGTCGGTCCCACCGAAAACCCTAACGGTCACTATCTTTGCTGAATCAGTCCGACCGAGTTTATCAATTTGGTCCCACCGAGATCGGCAAGTTGTGTGTAACGGTTAGATTTTGTGTGGAGGCTATATATACCCCTCCACCTCCTCTTCATTCATGGAGAGAGCCATCAGAACGAACCTACACTTCCAACTTACCTTTTTTTGAGAGAGAACCACCTACACTTGTGTTGAGGCCAAGATATTCCATTCTTACCATATGAATCTTGGTCTCTAGCCTTCGCAAGTAGCTTTCCACTCAAATCTTCTTTCCACCAAATCCATATCCTATGAGAGAGAGTTGAGTGTTGGGGAGACTATCATTTGAAGCACAAGAGCAAGGAGTTCATCATCAACACACCATTTGTTACTTCTTGGAGAGTGGTGTCTCCTAGATTGGCTAGGTGTCACTTGGGAGCCTCTGACAAGATTGTGGAGTTGAACCAAGGAGTTTGTAAGGGCAAGGAGATCGCCTACTTCGTGAAGATCTACCTCTAGTGAGGCAAGTCCTTCGTCGGCGATGGCCATGGTGGGATAGACAAGGTTGCTTCTTTGTGGACCCTTCGTGGGTGGAGCCCTCCGTGGACTCGCACAACCATTACCCTTCGTGGGTTGAAGTCTCCATCAACATGGATGTACGATAGCACCACCTATCGGAACCACGACAAAAACATTTGTGTCTCCTATTGTGTTTGAACCTTCCAAACCCCTCCCTTTACATTCTTGCAAGTTGCATGCTTTACTTTTCGCTGCTCATATACTCTTTGCATGCTTGCTTGAATTGTGTTAATATTGCTTGACTTTTCCAAAGTTGCTAAAATCTGCCAAGAACTAAAATTGGGAAAAGGATAAGTTTTATTTTGTCAAGTAGTCTAATCGCCCCCCCTCCCTCTAGACATACTTTCGATCATACACAATCTGATGGTGCGGATATGGAAAATTTGAGCACTACTAGCCGTTGGATATCATCTAGATTCCACCAGATTTTGCCACATGTACAATCTAGAAGACTCCATGGTTGAACTTAAGCATAATGCACAAACCTCAAAACACAAGCACTTCTTCTTTGTTCTAGAATCTTCCTATCAGAATTGCCCAAATGTTTTTCTACATGATTTTCCATTATTTGTTTTTACTTTATGCTTTACAATGCACAATTCCATGAATCTTAAAATAGATTAGCTTAAAACTAGATGATTTTGAATGAAATGAACTATAAGAATTAAACGAACATCTACATCATGCATATATGACTCAAAGCTTACATGCTATAATGTGGTATTTATTCATAATTTAGTTGCCAAATCTCATGCATGCAATGCACGTGTACCTTACTAGTCTAAATGGTGTTTGTGTGTGTTGTGCGTGTTAAACACACTGTACGTAGTATCATACATGGTTTAGATTCCGAACATCTAGCTAGAGTATACATGTACTACGATTTGAATTCAACATAAAATGGATACATATATTTGAATTTGAGATTGTATGTACATGTATTTCGTATTTATATAGGAATTTACTTCTCCTATATTCATGTCATGTGTTGTGAAGATAATATTTAGATGGTTGTATAACTAACCCGAGTACAATTCCATTCAAACAGGGAAAATGTACTCAAATTTAGTCCATATGCTAGACAACACACATTGTTTTTTTATTGTTGAGGGAAGTGCAAATTGTTTTGGTACTGTACACGTTATGTTTGTTGTCCCAATTTTTTAGTTTTTTTGTTGTATTTGAATGTATTTCTAGTAATATAGTAAAACGGGACATGGCTCTCTCTAGTGATGAGGTGTGAATTGTCTTTTTTTGGGTACATGTTAAGCTTGTTCTCCCGAAATTTCAAGTCGCGCCTTGTTATGCCGAAATTTCAAGCTAGCATCTCTGTCTATCGTGCTGCGAAACTCCCGCCTCTTCAACCCGCAACTTGTTACCCCGAAATATTTAAAATATATCTTTGTCCCGTTGTGCTCCAAAAACTCCCTCCATCTCCACCCGCGCCATGCTATCCCAAAATTACAACGCGCGCGAAAAATCCCACCTCCTGCGAAATCCCGACATGCGAAATGCCCGTGATACCCCTGAACCGAAAGAACCGCCTAGCTCAAATCGGTGGGGGTACTTTTGTAACTTACCCCACATTTCGGACAAGCGCGTCCCTAAGCCATGGTTCCCCACTCCCATCCCATCCGCCCACCCATTCGTACACCGAGGCCGCGAAAACCCGCGAAGCCCCACACCCTCCTCCGTCCACCACCCAGCCGAAGCCTCTTCCCCAACGATGTCGTCCACAGCAACACCTCGACGTCCCTCATCCACTGTACCAGATGAGGATCCATCATCGATCTCGTTGTCCTGCCAGTTCAGCCACCCCATCCTCCACCTCCAAGGAGCTGCCCCAATGTTCCCCTCGTCTTTCGCGCCACCTCCATTCCCACACCGCCGTCTTCACTTCCACCACCAGAAGAGCAGCATCATCACCGTTTCCTCGGATGAAGTTGAGGCCTAATCGGTGCCACCAAAGAGGTTGTACACTAATCGCCGCATTTTCTTCTTGATTCGATCTCACGGTGCTGCCGGCGCTCAGTCCCGTGCCGACATGACGCGGCTCCATCCATGGCGACGTCGCCGGCCACTTCCTCCACGGCGTCGCTCCCTCGGCAGCGACATCCACATTAGTAGGAGATGTTGCTGCTTTAGCTCTCGCTCGCGCTGCTGCTCTTCTCTTTCTCTCGGTCCCCTGCCTGGTCTGCTCTTGTTATTGCTCTTGCTCTCGCTGCTGCTCTCGGTCTTGCTCTTGCTTGCGATGCTTCTCTGACTTGGCTACACGTCAGTCGACTGAGTCGACTTTTGGTCAGTCGATTTTCAGGGGGTGGGGTGGCTCGCCGGAGTTAAGGAAGAACCAGCCGCAGCAGGGAGAGGGGCTCGCTAGAGAGGTACCCCACTATCTAACTTAGGGTTCAGGGTGGGGTGGTGGTGGCGCGGTGGCGTGGGGATCGCTGGAGAAAAATCTCGGCACGGGGGGCCTAGAGGGATGGCCGGGGCGGTGGCGGATCGGCGGTGGGGAGTGGTTTCGGGGCGGGCAGGGCGGCGCACCAGCGGTCACCGGCGGCGGGGAGCAGGGGTTTGGCCGGTGGTGGCTGGCGGCTCAGGGGGTGGAGGTTGAAGATGAACTGCTACCAACTGCCCCAGCTCTTGCACGCGCTACTGCTACTGCTTTTCTGCTACTAGTGCATTCAGTTTCGACAGTAAAATTCAGTTTCGACAGCAAAATTCAATTTCGACAGTTAAGTTCAGTTTTGACAGTTAAATTCAGTGTTTGGCCGGTGGTGGCTGGTGGCTCGGGGTAGCCTCACCTGATGCTGCTACACGACCAGCTGCCCCGGCTCTCGGACGCGTTGCTGCTGCTACTGTTGCTTTTCTGCTACTAGTGCGTTCATTTTTGATAGAAAAAATTAGTTTCGACAGTTAAGTTCAGTTTCGACAGTTAAATTCAGTTTTGATAGTTAAATTCAGAGATGAGTAGCTGATGTATTTTACATCTAGCACTTTGTGGTTATGTATTTTACATCATCTATTGGAGATGCTATTAGAATTCCACTCAGGTTAATGTTGTCTCTCTTGTCCTGCTTCAGCCTCGGCGTCGTACAACTCACCGGAGCTGCTCCAACGACGAAACCCTCCATCACAGCGGAGTAGTACCCCGGGCTCCATCTCCAGACACCTAAGATCTTCTTCCCCTCCTCCGACAGCCAAGTCAGCCGGAGCATCCTCACCGACCAACCCAATCACGCTGAGATCGACATGGCTTCGCCAAAGAGGTTGTACACTTGTTGCATCTCTTTTTTTACTCTACATGTTATATGTATTGTCCACTGAGCACACGTAGTAACGTGAAATACGGTTATTTTATCCTACTATATGACAAGCAGTGAGGTACCAGGCAACTTAGCTGTCCGTGATGGACTCTCTTGAATGCCATCATTATTTATCTTTGCGCATTTGAGCTATGCATTTGTCGATGGGCCTGGGAGTTAAGCTAGTAGGGCAGTGGCCTGGGTCCAAAGTAGTAGAATTAGCACAAAAACATTTTTGAGTGTAGGCTTTTCCTTGCTCAAGCCTGCCTACTAGAATCGCCAGTTCTTGAAAGGAAAAGTGAAGGAAAAACATAGGAATTGGAAAGTTTCCTATGGTACTACTATTCATGCATTTGGTTCAAAGGAATGGAGCAAAGGAAAACTATATGATTTGTTCCTTTAGTGTCTCCTTGAAAGAAAAACCGTAGGAATTTTAATTTCCACTTGTCCTCCTTTTAAAATTCCGATTCATGAAGCACAAGACTAAGAGATAGTAGCATAATAGCATTATAACCGCACATTTTCTTGTGGTTTGACCTAATCTCACCATGCTTCTTTGCATCCTGTGATCTTCCAATTCTTGTGAACCAAACACCCAGATTGGTAGAAATCATGTGATTTTAAATTCTCTGTTTTGCACGTGCATTACTATCCTATTCCTGTCTATTTCCTATCCCTGCATTGTTGGAATCCTCAAATTCAAACAAGCCCTTACACAATTACTTCTGTTACACATATGTGTCAAAGAAAACCTTGTGTGGTTTGTCCTGCTCCTGTTGTGATGTGTTCCACCCCACCTCAGCTGCTCCAACAACGGAAGGGTTCACCACAGCAGGGATCCGCTCTCCAGACTGTCTTTCACCGCCACAGATCTTCTTCCCCGCCGCAGGTAGCCATGACAACTGCATTACCATCATCAACTGAGCAGATGACCTTGAGGACTACACAGGTCCGCAAAAGAGGTCGCACTCTTCCGTGTCTGCTTATGTTATGCATGGCTTAATATGATGACATGCTACTTTATCATCGTGTTCACCTATTAGACTCCGAGTCAGGTCCAAACTAATGCTGAAACTTGAGTTTTTAAATGGTTGTGGGGTACATATTGGGGCAGGAATCAGTACTATCTGGTTAATCTCGGATGTCTACTATGAGTTTTATGTTGGGTGCAAACAAACATTAAAGGAGCCATTATCTGTATTTTTTAACTAAAGCTATTATCTGCCTGCTATCATTGGTTTTGGATCTATCCACAGTTTGCTACCATCACTCTGGATTTGTACATGCACTCCTTACATAATCTCACTACGTTTTATTCCTATGCATGTCAGTTGTTGTACACAATGGAACTAAACATATAGAGCAAAAGAGACGAGCCTTGCATGGCAATAAAATTTCATGCAGACGTCGCTCCATGGTAGGCGCAAAGGCATCCCCCTCCACCCATTTCGGATTGTAATCAAGAGGAAGATAACTGTTCTGAGGGGGATTTAGAAGGAGAAGACCACTCCTATTTACCCCCTGAGGTCTTCTCTCTAATTTGGCATGCTGATGTTGGTAATATCATGCATATGGTGCCTTGCATTGCTTACTTTATACATCAAATATATCATATGCTTAGTTTAGACATGCTTTGTATGAATGCCATATATTTAGTTTCTTTATCGTATATGTGAATCATGCAATGCCATCTTGTTTAGCTAGGCATCATATATGTGAATTTTGCAATGCCACCCTGGTTAGGCAGTCATCTTATATGTGAATTATAGCATGCCATCATTTTTTATTACGTGTTAAATTTGTCAACAATTTTAGTACATTCAATTACTCTTCCTGTGCATCATCCATTCGGCACGGTCATGGAAAAATCTGGAGTGGAAACAAGGTCTTCAGAGCAGACAATGCTATCTGACGAAGCGCATGTCTTGCTGGTTATGGATAGCTCCTCAGAGGAGGATTCAGAGACAAATGACTAGTCCTATTTCCCCCCGAGGTGCATGCTCTAACTTGGCAGGGTTATGTTGCTCATATCGTGCGTATGGTATCTTGCATTGCTATGTCATTTGCCTAGTTTAGACATGCTTTGTGTGAATGCCACTTGTTTAGTGTCTAATTACCATATATGTGAATTATGCAATGCCATCTTGTTGCGAGACATTATATACGTGAATTATGCAATGCTATCTTGTTGCAAGGCATTATATATGTGAATTATGCAATGCCATGTTGGCATGTTGTTTAGCCAAGCATCATATATGTGAATTATATCATGTCGTCCTTTTTTTGTATTTCTCATTGCATTTGTCGACAATGTTTGTATATTCAACTGCTCTTCATGTGCATCAGCCATTTGAATTGGTGATGGAGAAATATGGAGTGAAAACAAGGTCGCCAGCGTAGACAATGCTACCTGCGAAGCAAATATCTTGTTGGTTACAGATAGCTCTTCAGAGGAGGATTCAGAGGCAGATGGACAGTCC
Source organism: Triticum urartu (assembly GCF_056163025.1). Taxonomy (NCBI): domain Eukaryota; kingdom Viridiplantae; phylum Streptophyta; class Magnoliopsida; order Poales; family Poaceae; genus Triticum; species Triticum urartu. Next base: position 363,643,309 of record NC_141874.1, on the reverse strand, counting down.
TATTATCCCCCTGAGGTGTATGCTCAAACTTGGCATGGTTATATTACTCATATCATGCATATGTTGTATTGCAATGCTTAGTTTTTACATCATATACACAATATTCAATGCCATCTCCTTAGTTGACACATCATATATGCGATTGCCCTCTGCTCACTTGCTTAGTACATAAATCATATATTTGAATTATATCATGTCATGATGTTTACATAGACAGCATATATCTAAATTATGGCATGCCAACCCATTTTCTAAAGACATAATATAGTTATATCATCTCATCCTGTTTACATAGTCATCATATTTTGAATTATGTCATTCTATTCGTGAATTATATCATGCCATCGTGTTTCCATCGACGGCATGTTTGTGATTTTATGGCATGCCAACCACTTTAATAGACACATCGTATAGTTATATCATGTCATCCTGTTTACATAGTCATCATATTTTGAAGTATGTCATTCTATCATGTTTAGTTAGCCATCATACATGTGAAAATGTGTCATGCTATCCTGTTTAATTAGCCATCATATATGTGAAATTATGTCCCGCTATTATGTATGGTTAGACAACATAAATGTGAATTATTTCATGCCCTGTTTTCTTCCCTATTACCCATTGCACATGTCTATCTTACAATGTCTGTACATTCAATTACTTTTCTTGTTTATCAGCCATTTCAATTGGAGGTGGTGATGGCAGTATCTGTGGGAGTAAAAACACGGTCTTTAGAAAAGATCGTGCTACCTGTCGATGCAGATAGAACCACGGTTGTACTTGCCCAAGAACCAGCCCCACCACACATAACCTAGACTCACGCAGATTGTACCCCTACCCAGTTGGACAGAGAACCATCTACACCCCTTATAACCCCAACCCCAGCAGATAGTAACCCAGTTCCAGTTGACACAGCACCGTCTCCACCACAGAGCACCCAAACACGAGCAGTTAGTAAGGCAACTGCAGTGCCCAAAGCACGAGGACCACCACTCCGAACCCCAAGTCAACACTTAAAGCAGAAGAAGAATTGTTCCCAGGTCAGGTTCCGTAGCTATGGTTCATACTACTTTGCTCTTGCATCACTCTATTTACTCATACCAACTAATTTCAAATTTGAAGGATGCAATTGAAACTCCAATGGTGCAGCATGTATGTTTTAAACATGTTTCTTTAACGTGTTTGCTGTTGTAACTTGCTCTATGTTGATTTCAGTTTCAATTGAATAAATAGTTATGTTCTCATGCCATGCACATTACAAGTGTTGTTATTGCTGTGTAGTTTCCCACACTTATAGTCTGTCTATGCTGCTTTGTCTTAAATAGATATGATTTGAACTGTCTCTATCTTGATTTGGAAACATAAACTAGAATGATATAGACCATACAGTGACCAAACTACATAGATATATGTTTGTTTCATGTTGTTATCCTGTCCACCTTACTACTGAACTGGTTTACCAAAATGAGTTTCATATACAACATGCTAAACATGTGATGTGTTTGTTCATTTCTCTTTTAGAATGCGGATAAAATATTGGAGAAGAGTGCACCGTAATGCAATGGTAAAGGAAGTAATGCATATCAGGTTCAAGATAGTGAGACATCCCTGTTGGTCTCCAAGAAAGCTGATAAAAACTATATTGAAGACATTGAGACAACCCTAAAGTCTTGTCTTGGTGTAGTGTTCGAGTTACTGGCTACTACTACTGGCACCAGCTCTTCGAACTCGCTGCCTGAATCAGTTTGGATTCTTGAGTCTCAACTTCAAGTTGAAAGACATCGATCAGATGTTATGCGACAGGAAGCTGAAGGACTGAGGAAGTCCCTGCATAATTCAGATGCATACTTTCTCGTGCAACAACAAGTGCTAGAGGATTTGAGCGCCAAATAAGAAAAAGTTAGTAAGCTTGCTAAGCATCTTGCCAGCATTATGGGTACCCAGGATATTGTTTCTTGAGCTCTTCTGAAGTGGTTTTAGTTCTGGATTTGTTTTGCTGCAGCGTTTATTTGCACTGGTTGCCAACTTTGACAACGAGTGTATATGATATGCTGCTTTGTTCCCTATATTTGCACTAGTGGTGAACTTTGATGCCCAGTGGATGTAATATGTGTAATAGCCGTGATAGACTAACGTAAGTTCCTTGCTTATTTATTTCCTTGTTGTCTTGTTTATTTGTTTGCTTGTAGTTAGTGCAGTTCTTTTTCCGCAGTTTGCTAATGGCCGCAATAACCTATTTTTTAAAACTAGGCCACAATAACCATGGGCTACATATTTACTGTAGTTACCATGGGCCTCCTACGGATCGTAGAAACTTCTATGGGTCGTAGCATCAATAGGCCTTCTATGGGCCATAGCATCAACGGGCCTTCTACGTGTCGTAGCGTCAATGGGCCTTCTACGGACCATATGATCAATCGGCCAAACATGGGCCAATAACAGACCGCATTATGGGTCATAAACGGGCTAGATTTGGAATCGTCCATTCATGGGCCGACAATAACGGGTCGTCTTTAATCAGCTGTATTTGATGACGCTATGAAAATAGCCCAACAGATTAACGGGCCGATTGTGACCACGGGCTGAATTTGGCCCACAAGCAGAAAAGGCCAGTAACGGGTCATAAGTAACTGAATGCTGGAAATGAGCCCAAGAATAAATGGTCCCTGAGAAGGCCGAAAGATAACACGGGTTGGAAACGGTCCAATAGAATAATGGGCCATTAATGGGTATAAAGCGGTACACTGTTCATTGCGGGCCAGATCCACGACGGGCCGTTAATGGGCCAAGAGTTACAAATGGCCTCGTATGGGCCGAAATACATCATGGGCCATACATGGGCCGGAAGTTACAATGGGATGGAATCATATTGGACGGCCCAGATGAAGCTACTAGGCTTAATTCCGATAGGCTGTAACGGGTCGTGAGTTAGCGAGCCCTAAATGGGCCATATACGAACAGGTCGTTAACATGCTTTTCGTGGGCCGGCCCGTTACCTTTTGACCAAGTCAAACAGGCCAGCCTTTTCACCGAAATGGGCCTCTGTTGGGTTGTGCCACATGTCGACGTATCATAGGCGCCTCCTGTCCAATGAATGGATACATCTGTCCCAACGGTGAGCCAACACGTGTTTCCTCCGGCCAATGATAATTTTACACGTGGAAAATTCTTATTGGTCCGGGCTGTTAGCAGGTTATCGGATCCAAAACCGGACCCGATAGCTTAATGGCGACCCGTTACGGTGGATGCCATGTGTCGGTCACCCTTTACGATAGCACTTCCATGATGCGCCATTTATCGTCATGGAAGTGGACACTTCCGTGATGATAATTTTGGTAATGTCATGGAACACTTCTACGACAAAACATGTATGACTATCTCGATTCTGTCATAAAACTGTCAGGGATGTACATGCATGACAAAAAACATGACCTACTGTGACAAACACATATCATCATGGAAGTGTATTTTTTTTGTAGTGCAACTAGTTTTGCATAAAGGTGGCCGGCGGGTGTCTGTTTCTCCAACTTTAGTTGAATCGAATTTGACTGCGGCCGGTCCTTGTTGAAGGTTAAAACAGCAAACTTGATAAATCACCGTTGTGGTTTTGATGCATAGGTAAGAACAGTTCTTACTAGAAGCCCGTAGCAGCCACGTAAAACTTGCAACAACAAAGTAGAGGATGTCTAACTTGTTTTTGCAGGGCATGTTGTGATGTGATATGGTCAAGACATGATGTGATATACGTTGTTGTATGAGATGATCATGTTTTGTAGAAGTTATCAGCAACTGGCAGGAGCCTTATGGTTGTCGCTTTATTGTACGAAATGCAAACGCCATGTAATTGCTTTACTTTATCACTATGTGTTAGCGATAGTTGTAGAAGCAACCGTTGGCAAGACAATGATACGTCTCCGTCGTATCTACTTTTCCAAACACTTTTGCCCTTGTTTTGGACTCTAACTTGTATGATTTGAATGGAACTAACCCGGACTGACGCTGTTTTCAGCAGAATTGCCATGGTGTTGTTTTATGTGCAGAAAACAAAAGTTCTCGGAATGACCTGAAACTCCACGGAATATCTTAGAATAAATAATAAAAAATCCTTGCCAAAGATGAAGACCAGGGGGCCCACACCCTGTCCACGAGGGTGGGGGCGCGTCCCTCCCCCCTGGGTGCGCCCCCCTACCTCGTGGGCCCCCTGGTGGCCCTCCGACGCCAACTCCAACTCCATATATTGGCTTTTGAGGAGAAAAAATCGGAGAGAAAGTTTCATCGCATTTTACGATACGGAGCCACCGCCAAGCCCTAATCTCTCTCGGGAGGGCTGATCTGGAGTCCGTTCGGGGCTCCGGAGAGGGGGATTCGTCGCCGTCGTCATCATCAACCATCCTCCATCACCAATTTCATGATGCTCACCGCCGTGCGTGAGTAATTGCATCGTAGGCTTGTTGGACGGTGATGGGTTGGATGAGATTTATCATGTAATCGAGTTAGTTTTGTTAGGGTTTGATCCCTAGTATCCACTATGTTCTGAGATTGATGTTGCTATGACTTTGCTATGCTTAATGCTTGTCACTAGGGCCCGAGTGCCATGATTTCAGATCTGAACCAATTATGTGTTCATGAATATATGTGAGTTCTAGATCCTATCTTGCAAGTCTATAGTCACCTACTATGTGTTATGATCCGGCAACCCCGAAGTGACAATAATCGGGACCACTCCCGGTGATGACCATAGTTTGAGGAGTTCATGTATTCACTATGTGTTAATGCTTTGTTCCGGTTCTCTATTAAAAGGAGGCCTTAATATCCCTTAGTTTCCAATAGGACCCCGCTGCCACGGGAGGGTAGGACAAAAGATGTCATGCAAGTTCTTTTCCATAAGCACGTATGACTATTTACGGAATACATGCCTACATTACATTGATGAACTGGAGCTAGTTTTGTGTCACCCTATGTTATGTCTGTTACATGATGAACCACATTCGACATAATTCTCCATCATTGATCTGGTGCCTACGAGTTTTCCATATACTGGTTTACGCTTATTTACTTTTCCGTTGCTACTGTTACAATCACTACAAAAATACCAAAAACATTACTTTTGTTGTCTTTACTTTGTTACCGTTACCAACACTATCATATTACTTTTCTACTAAACACTTTGCTGCAGATACTAAGTTTCCAGGTGTGATTGAATTGACAACTCAGCTGCTAATACTTGAGAATATTCTTTGGCTCCCCTTGTGTCGAATCAACAAATTTGGGTTGAATACTCTACCCTCGAAAACTGTTGCGATCCCCTATACTTGTGGGTTATCAAGACCTTTTTCTGGCACCGTTGCCGGGGAGCATAGCTCTATTCTTTGAGTCACATGGGATTTATATCTGCTGGACACTATGAAGAACTTGAAAGATGCTAAGACAAAAAAATTTCCCTCAACTACGAGGGGAGGTAAGGAACTGCCATCTAGCTCTGCACTTGATTCACCTTCTGTTATGAGTAAGCTAGCGACACCTAAACCTACTACTGCTATGAATTCTGATATGTCGCATGTTATTGATGATGCCACTTCTGCTATGCATGATACTTATGATAAAACTACTTCTATGCTTGATACTACTATGCCACTTGGTGAATTTCTAGATGAGCAAATTTCTAAGTCTAGAGAAAGAGAAATTAGTGAACCTGAACACGATGATGTTAGTGATGATGAACCTATGCCTGTTATTCCTGAGGGTTATCTTTTTAATAATGAATCTTATGAAGCTATTCTTGCTTGTCTGGATAAACCTGAACGTAAGAGGTTACTAATTAAGTGGAGTAAGGAATCTTTTAGAGGTAGGATGAGACCCGACCCTGCTTTTGCTACTTCACCTATCTGTGTTCCTGATCAGGATTATTATGATATTACTGTTGATCCAGATATAATTACTTTGGTTGAATCTGATCCTTTTTATGGCTATGAATCTGAAACTGTTGTGGCACATCTTCGTAAGTTAGATGAAATAGCTGCCCTGTTTACTAATAATCTGAGATCGCGCCACTTTTATATACTCAAAATATTTCCGTTCTCATTAAAGGGTCATGCTAAGAAATGGTTTAATTCTCTTGATCCTGCCTGTGTGCAAAGTCCCCAGGATATGATTTATTACTTCTCTGCTAAATATTTCCCTGCTCATAAGAAACAAGCTGCTTTGAGGGAAATATACAATTTTGTGCAAATTGAAGAAGAGAGTCTCCCACAAGCTTGGGGGAGGCTTCTCAAGTTACTTAATGCTTTGCCTGATCATCCTCTTAAGAAACCTGAAATATTTGATATCTTTTATAATGGACTAACTGATGCTTCCAGAGATTACCTGGATAGTTGTGCTGGTTCTCTTTTCAGGGAAAGAACACCGGATGACGCTGAAATTTTATTGAATAATATGTTGGCAAATGAAAATAATTGGGCACCTCCTGAGCCACCTCCCGAGCCAACTCCTGAGCCAGCTCCTGAGCCAATTACTAAGCCTAATCCTAAAGCAACTCCGAAGAAGAGAGGTGTTCTATTTCTCAGTCCCGAAGATATGCAAGAGGCAAAGAAATCTATGAAACAAAAAGGTATTAAAGCTGAAGATGTTAAGAATTGACCACCTATTGAAGAAATACATGGTCTTAATTTACCGCCTGTTGAAGAAGTATATGATCTCAATTACTTATTTATTGAAGAACCTCCCGATATCCCGACACAGGTAGTAAAGGTAAATTCTCTCTATAGATATGATAAAGTTGAAGTCTCTCCTACTAAAATTGCTAGTCAGTGCTTGGATGAGTTTGATGACTTTATGTTTAAGCAAGATGACTTTAATGCTTATTTTGGTAGACAATTAAAGCAGAATACCTTTATGATTAAACGCTTGAGTGATTATATGGATAATATTAGAGGTGAACTTAAACTTGTTAGCAAACATACTTCTATGGTTACCACTCAAGTAGAACAAGTACTTAAAGCTCAGAAAGAAATGCTTGATGAAATGAATAGTAAGAAAAATTATTATGTTGTTAGAGTGGCTACTAGAACTGGTAGAATGACTCAGGAACCTTTGTATCCTGAAGTCCACCATAAGAGAATCGAGCAAGATTCTCAAAGAAATAATATTGATGCACCTAGTTCTTCTAAAAGGAAGAAAAAGAAAAATAATAGAACTGTGCAAACTTCTAGTGAACCTATTGCTGAACCACCTGATAATCCAAATGATATCTCTATGTCTGATGCTGAAACACAATCTGGTAATGAACATGAACCTAGTGAAAATGTTAATGATGATGTTCATGATGATGCTCAACCTAGTAATGATAATGATGTAGAAGTTGAACCTGCTGTTGATCTTGATAACCCACAATCAAAGAATCAACGTTATGATAAAAGAGACTTTGTTGCTAGGAAATATGGTAAAGAAAGAGAACCATGGGTTCAGAAACCCATGCCTTTTCCTCCGAAACCATCCAAGAAAAAGGATGATGAGGATTTTGAGCGCTTTGCTGAAATGATTAGACCTATCTTTTTGCGTATGCGATTGACTGATGTGCTCAAAACAAATCCTTATGCTAAGTATATGAAGGATATCATTACTAATAAAAGAAAGATACCGGAGGCTGAAATTTCCACCATGCTTGCTAATTACACTTTTAAGGGTGGAATACCAAAGAAACTTGGAGATCCAGGAGTACCTACTATACCATGCTCCATTAAAAGAAATTATGTTAAAACTGCTTTATGTGATCTTGGAGCCGGTGTTAGTGTTATGCCTCTCTCTTTATATCGTAGACTTGACTTGATAAAGTTGACACCTACTAAAATATCTTTGCAAATGGCTGATAAATCAACTGCTATACCTGTCGATATTTGTGAGGATGTACCTGTTGTGGTTGCGAACGTTACTATTTTAATGGACTTTGTTATTCTTGATATTCCCGAGGATGATAGTATGTCTATTATTCTTGGAAGACCTTTCCTTAATACTGTAGGGGCTGTTATTGATTGCAACAAAGGCAATGTCACTTTTCGTGTTAATGGTAATGAGCATACGGTGCACTTTCCGAGGAAACAACCTCAAGTTTATAGTATCAACTCTATTGGAAAAATTCCATCAATTATATTTGGAGGTTTTGAATTTCCTCTTCCTACTGTCAAAAAGAAATATGATATACTTATTGTTGGGGATGTCCATATCCCCGTTGAGGTAACATAGTGTTATTCGAAATTTGTCCGGTTCCATGATTATCGGAATGAGTTTGTTAACAAGACTTGATCAACCTTGTTAGTGGATTCTTTTTGATGAGCATGAGATGGATGAAACTAGAAGCACAACCTTCTGTACCCTCTTTATATTTTCTGTTCTTTAGTAGAAATAAAGTAAAATAGTATTTTTCTGTCTGTTTCCTGACTTATCCGTGCAATATAAAAATATCCCGAAAATAAAAGTCCTCAGAATGCCATGCAAATTTAATATGATTTTTTCAGGAATATTTAAGGATTTTTAGTGCAAAAATTACCGCGGGGGGAGCTGCCACCTGGTCACGAGGGTGGAGGGCGCGCCCTACCCCCTGGGCGCGCCCCCCTGCCTCGTGGGCCCACGGTGGCCCTCCTCCACTTATTCCTGCACCCATCTTCTTCCTCTGTCTCGCACAAACCCGAAAAACCAACTCAAGCTCGTGTTCCAGCAATTTTTGCTGCGATTTTCGATCTCCTTGCTCAAAGCACCTCTCGCAAAACTGCTTGGGGAGATTGTTCCTTGGTTCGTGACTCCTCCATTGGTCCAATTAGTTTTTGTTCTAGTGCTTTATTCATTGCAATTTTGTGCTGCATAGGTGACCATGTTCTTGAGCTTGCATGTCAAATATATATGGTTCCAAGTAGTTCTAATGCTTGATATATGCTCTAGGCACTTGTATGAGTAGTTGCTATCAATCTTATTGAAGTTGGTTCACTTTGTTTGAAGTTACTAAAAATTTCAGATTGTTTCAGAAATAATGAAGAGACTTTTGAGGGGCTCCTCGAGCCGAAGTTCTAAGGAGAAACAAAAGGAAGAAGAACAGAAGCCCAAATTTAATCTACCTCGTATCGCGGAGGTCCGGCCGTGTGAATGGCCTTCCGATGACTTCTTGAGGAGTGCCGGGATTTATGAAGATTTCTATCTATTGATTGAGAACGCCGGCCTCACCAACTTCCTCCGCGACCAACGTCATCAGTATCTCTTACTCACAAATACTTTTGTGCAGAACTTCTACTTTTTCCCTAAGAAATCACCTCCAACAGTAGAGTTCCATTTATATGATGTTGCTAGGGAGATGACATTAGCTGCATTTTGCGAGGTTTGCAAAATACCTTTCGAGGGTTCTTTAGATGAACCACACCGTAATGAAGTGGAAGCTTATATTGACACTATCACTGTGGGAGAAACCAGGAAGGTTTATGATGCAAGAATTACTAGCATACATTTTCATGTTTTACGCTACTTTGCCTTATTTGCTAGTCGTTGCTTGATTGGTCGCGGGAACTGTGGGAACCTTAGTATTCCTGATATTATTATTTTGCTCCATGGTTTATACCGCAATAACTTTGTTAGTATGGGTGGAATTGTTGCTAGACGGTTGAGTATGAACCGTACTAAGGGCCCCATCTTTGGAGGCATTTATGCTTCACGCCTAGCTGAACATTTTGAAATACCTATTAGGCATGAGGAGAAAGAAGAGACAGCGCTGCCCCGTGCTTATTTAGATTATAAGAGTATGGTAGTGCATGATTTTCTTGTTAAGAATCGCGAAAGGGCGCTTAAATATAAATTGTACTTTGATAAACATCACCCTGAGACTATTACTTTGCCTGCTCCCTCTTTGTTTAACTTGTCTGCAGGTACTTACATTGTTCCGTGGGCGGCTGTTCAAGCCTATCGGAATCCTGCACCGGCCTCGGAACCAGAGCCTCCACGAATGTCTGTTTATTCTTGGGATCCTGAGGCGGTTGCCAGCCAGTGGCAGTCAGAGTCCTCTTCATCACATTATGATCCCAACTATTCTTCATCGCAGTACGACCCCAGCTTCACCTACGGATATCAGCCAGGTTATCCCTGGCAATAGACCAACTTAGGCCAAAAGCCTAAGCTTGGGGGAGTACGTATTTCCCACTGACATTACATTCATGTTCACACTCATTGCTAGATGTTGGTGCTCATACTCTTTCACTGTAATATCCATGCTAGTTTATTTTCCTTTTTCCTGCTTTCTTCTTGTGAGTTTAATAAACCTTAAGAAAAACAAAAAAATTAGTGTTAGTCTACTTTCCATGCTTGTAGTAGAATTAAAAAGAAAACCCAAAAATATTTCCCGTCCTTCTTTTGCTTGTTGGGAGCTTTCCCGTGTAAATAGTTTTTATTTTTCTTTTCCTTTCTTTGGGGGTCGAGAAGACTATATTGAAAATGCTTAGTGGCTCTTATATGCAAGATTGTTTATTTAACTTAGAGCCCATATTACTTGTCTTCTCTCTTGAGTTGAATGCTTGCAGATTCCAGCTTAGTCCAATGCACGTGCACTCCTATTATTATACACACCGTTTGGTCGTGCAAGTGAAAGGCAATAATGATGATATATGATGGACTCATTGGGATGAGAAAAGCTGGTATGAACTCGACCTCTCTTGTTTTTGTAAATATGATGATTCATCGTTCCTGATTCAGCTATTATGAAGTAAACATATTTGCAATGACATTTAGAGATTATAGTTGCTTGTGCCATGCTTGATTAGCTATGAGTTATAATGGTTAACCTTGCGTGCCAACATGCTATTGAGATGATTATGATGTGGTATGATAGGATGGTATCCTCCTTTAAATGAATTGAGTGACTCGACTTGGCACATGTTCACGCATGTAGTTGAATCAAATCAACATAGCCTTCATGATATTTATGTTCATGGTGGATTATATCCTACTCATGCTTATATTCGGTGTGAATTAATTTTAATGCATGTTTATGACTATTGTCGCTCTCTCGGTTGGTCGCTTCCCAGTCTTTTGCTAGCCTTCACCTGTACTAAGCGGGAATACTGCTTGTGCATCCAAACTCCTTAAACCCCAAAGTTGTTCCATATGAGTCCACTATACCTTCCTATATGCGGTATCTACCTGCCGTTCCAAGTAAATTTGTATGTGCCAAACTCCAAACCTTCCAATGAAATTCTGTTTTGTATGCTCGAGCAGCTCATGTGCAACTATGGCTGCCTATATATTCCATGCTAGGTGGGTTATTCTCAAGAGGAGTGGACTCCGCTCCTCATTCACGAGAAAGGGCCGGTAACCGGGATCCCAGTCCCATGATCCAACAATATCAAAGCAAATCAAAATAATTAAACAAAACTCCCCCTGGGACCCGTTGAATGTTGGAGGCACTCGTTGTTTCGAGCAAGCCATGGATTGATGCTTGTGGAGGAGGGGGAGTATAAACCTTTACCATTCTGTTTGGGAACTGCCTATAATGCATGTAGTATGGAAGATACAGCCATCTCATAGTTGTTATGTTGACAGTGAAAGTATGCCTCTCAAAATATTATTTATCTCTATTTCAAAAATTGAGCTCTGGCACCTCTACCAATCCCTGCTTCCCTCTGCGAAGGGCCTATCTATTTACTTTTATGTTGAGTCATCACCCTTCTTATTAAAAAGCACCCGCTGGAGAGCACACTATCGTTTGCATTCATTATGATTGGTTTGTACTGGGTATGACTTGACTGGATCTCTTTTACCATGAATTACAATGTTTAGTCAGTCCTTGATCTTTAAAGGTGCTCTGCATTTATGTTTTGCGGTCTCAGAAAGGGCTAGCGAGATACCATTTTGTTATATCATGTTATGATTATTTTGAGAAAGTGTTGTCATCCGAGTTTTATTATTATGGCTCGCTAGCTGATTATGCTATTGATATGAGTAATTGTGAGACCTACATGTTATTGTGAGTATGGTTAGTTCATAATAATTGCTGAAACTTGAATGCTGGCTTTTCATGTTTACAACAACAAGAGCAAACAGAGTTTGTAAAAGTTTTTCTTTTTCTCTTTCAGTTTGTCAACTGAATTGCTTGAGGACAAGCAAGGGTTTAAGCTTGGGGGAGTTTATACGTCTCCGTCGTATCTACTTTTCCAAACACTTTTGCCCTTGTTTTGAACTCTAACTTGTATGATTTGAATGGAACTAACCCGGACTGACGTTGTTTTCAGCAGAATTGCCATGGTGTTGTTTTATGTGCAGAAAACAAAAGTTCTCGGAATGACCTGAAACTCCACGGAATATCTTAGAATAAATAATAAAAAATCCTCGCCAAAGATGAAGACCAGGGGGCCCACACCCTGTCCACGAGGGTGGGGGCGCGCCCCTCCCCCCTGGGCGCGCCCCCCTACCTCGTGGGCCCCCTGGTGGCCCTCCGACGCCAACTCCAACTCCATATATTGGCTTTCGAGGAGAAAAAAATCGAAGAGAAAGTTTCATCGCGTTTTACGATACGGAGCCGCCGCCAAGCCCTAATCTCTCTCGGGAGGGCTGATCTGGAGTCCATTCGGGGCTCCGGAGAGGGGGATTCGTCGCCGTCGTCATCATCAACCATCCTCCATCACCAATTTCATGATGCTCACCGCCGTGCGTGAGTAATTGCATCGTAGGCTTGCTGGACGGTGATGGGTTGGATGAGATTTATCATGTAATCGAGTTAGTTTTGTTAGGGTTTGATCCCTAGTATCCACTATGTTCTGAGATTGATGTTGCTATGACTTTGCTATGCTTAATGCTTGTCACTAGGGCCCGAGTGCCATGATTTCAGATCTGAACCAATTATGTGTTCATGAATATATGTGAGTTCTAGATCCTATCTTGCAAGTCTATAGTCACCTACTATGTGTTATGATCCGGCAACCCCGAAGTGACAATAATCGGGACCACTCCCGGTGATGACCATAGTTTGAGGAGTTCATGTATTCACTATGTGTTAATGTTTTGTTCCGGTTCTCTATTAAAAGGAGGCCTTAATATCCCTTAGTTTCCGATAGGACCCCGCTGCCATGGGAGGGTAGGACAAAAGATGTCATGCAAGTTCTTTTCCATAAGCACGTATGACTATTTACGGAATACATGCCTACATTACATTGATGAACTGGAGCTAGTTCTGTTTCACCCTATGTTATGTCTGTTACATGATGAACCACATCCGACATAATTCTCCATCATTGATCCGGTGCCTACGAGTTTTCCATATACTGGTTTACGCTTATTTACTTTTCCGTTGCTACTGTTACAATCACTACAAAAATACCAAAAACATTACTTTTGCTGTCTTTACTTTGTTACCGTTACCACCACTATCATATTACTTTGCTACTAAACACTTTGCTGCAGATACTAAGTGTCCAGGTGTGGTTGAATTGACAACTCAGCTGCTAATACTTGAGAATATTCTTTGGCTTCCCTTGTGTCGAATCAACAAATTTGGGTTGAATACTCTACCCTCGAAAACTGTTGCGATCCCCTATACTTGTGAGTTATCAGACAACAACGTCCCTAAAATGGAGATCAAGGTGTCAAGCCGGTGACGATGGAGATCATGACGGTGCTTTGGAGATGGAGATCAAAGTCACAAGACGATGATGGCCATATGATGTCACATATTTTGATTGCATGTGATGTTTATCTTTTATTCATCTTATTTTGCTTAGTATGGTGGTAGCATTATAAGATGATCCCTTAACTAAAATTTCAAGGTATAGTTCTCCCTGAGTATGCACCATTGCGACAGTTCTTCGTGCTGAGACACCACGTGATGATTGGGTGTGATAGGCTCTAGGTTCACATACAACGGGTGCAAGACAGTTTTGCACATGCGGAATACTCAGGTTAAACTTGACGAGCCTAGCGTGTACAGACATGGCCTCGGAACACTCGAGACCAAAAGGTTGAACGTGAATCATATAGTAGATATGATCAACATAGAGATGTTCACCATTGATGACTACTCCATCCACATGATGATCGGACATGGTTTAGTTGATTTGGATCACGTATCATTTAGATGACTCAAGGGATGTCTATCTAAGTGGGAGTTCTTAAGTAATTTGATTAATTAAACTTAATTTATCATGAACTTAGTCCTGATAGTATTTGCATACCTATGTTGTAGATCAATAGCTCGCGTATAGCTCCCCTGTTTTATTTTTGATATGTTACTAGAGAAAACTAAGTTGAAAGATGATAATAACAATGATACGGACTGGGTCCGTGATATGAGGATTATCCTCATTGCTGCACAGAAGAATTATATCCTTGATGCACTGCTAGGTGACAAACCTATTACAAGAGCAGATGCAGATGTTATGAATGTTTGACAAGCTCAGTATGATGACTACTTGATAGTTAAGTGCACCATGCTTTATGGCTTCAAAATGTTTTGAATGCCACGGAGCACATGAGATGTTCCAAGAGCTGAAAATGATATTTTAGGCTCATTCCCGTGTTAAAAGGTATGGGACCTCTGACAAGTACTTTGCCTACAAGATGGAGGAGAATATCTTAGCTAGTGAGCATCTTCTCATAATGTCTGGGTACTACAATTACTTGAATCAAGTGGGAGTTAATCTTCCAGATAAGATAGTGATTGACAGAATTCTCTAGTCACTATCACCAAGTTACTAGAACTTCATGATGAACTATAATATGCGAGGGATGACGAAAATGATTCCCGAGCTCTTCGCGATGCTGGAATCAGCAAAGGTAGAAATCAATAAATAGCATCAAATGTTGATGGTTAACAAGACCACTAGTTTCAAGAAAAAGGGCGAGGGAAAGAAAGGGAACTTCAAGAACAATGACAAGCAAATTTCCACTCCCATGAAGAAGCCCAAAGCTAGACCTAAGCCTGAAACTGAGTGCTTCTACTGCAAAGGAAATAGTCACTGTAAGCGGAACTACCCCAAATACTTGGCGGATAAGAAGGATGGCAAAGTGAACAAAGATATAATTGATATACATGTTATTGATGTGTATTTACTAGTGTTCGTAGTAACCCTTGGTATTTGATACCGGTTCAGTTGCTAAGATTAGTAACTCGAAACAGGAGTTAAAGAGACTAGTTAATAGTGAGGTGACGATGTGTGTTGAAAGTAATTTCAAGGTTGATAAGATCACCATCGCACACTGCCTCTACCTTCGGGATTAGTGTTGAACCTAAACAATTATTATTTGGTGTTTGCGTTGAGCATGAATATGATTGGATCATGTTTATCGCAATACAGTTATTCATTTAAGTCAGAAAATAATTGTTGTTCTGTTTACATGAATAAAACCTTCTATGGTCATACACCCAATGTAATTGGTTTATTGAATCTCGATCGTAGTGTTGGGGAACTAGCATGCAATTTCAAAAAAATTACTATGATCACGCAAGATCTATCTAGGAGATGCATAGCAACGAGAGGGGGAGAGTGTGTCCATGTACCCTCGTTGACCGAAAGCGGAAGCGTTAGGTTAACATGGTTGATGTAGTCGAACATCTTCGTGATCCAACCGATCAAGTACCGAACGTACGACACCTACGAGTTTAGCACACGTTCATCTCGATGACGTCCCTTGAACTCTTGATCCAGTAGAGGGTCGTGGGAGAGTTTCGTCAACACGACGGCGTGGTGATGGTGATGGTGATGGTGATGTGATCCACGCAAGGCTTCGCCTAACCACTATGTGAATATGACCGGAGGAGTAAACCGTGGAGAGAGACGCCGCACACGGCTTGGAACAACTGGTGTGTCTCTAAGGAGTTCCCTGCCCACGTATATAAATGAGGGAGTGGAGGAGGCTAGCCACCAAGGGCGCGCCATGAGGGGGGCTACTAGGACTCCAGTCCTAGTAGGATTCGCCCCCCGCCCCTTTTTCCTTCTCATGGAGGGGGAAAGAGGGAAGGAGAGGGAGAGGGGGGAAGGAAAGGGGGGCCGCGCCCCCTTCCCCTTGTCCAATTCGGACAGCCATGGGGGGCGCCAGCCCTTGTGGGCTCCCCTCTCTCTCCCCTATGGCCCATGTTGGCCCATTACTTCCCTGGGGGTTCCGGTAACCCCTCGGTACTCCGATGAATATCCGAAACGTCCCGAAACCATTCCGGTGTCCAAGTACTATCGTCCAATATATCAATCTTTGAAAGTGCGTTATATCGACTAGAGGGGGGTGAATAGGCGATTTTTATGAAATTCTTCACTGAGGAATTTGCCGGTGAGGAAATTCCTTAGCGAAGAACTACTGGCAGCAGAATAAGTATTCAAAAGTAAACATAACAGAATACAAGCATAGTCATCATGATGAAATGAAGACAGGCACAGAGTACAGGAAACGTAATCACAGGATAACACAGGATGAAGACAAACAGGCTGAAGAAATTGAACTAAGGAAATTGAGAAAGTCTTCAGTCAAAGTCTTCAAACACAGATATGAACAAACACACAACACAGTTATGAGGAAATGAAAGAGTTGAGGAAATAGAACCAGTGAGCTCGGTGAAGACAATGATTTGGTAGACCAGTTCCAACTGTTGTCTCAGTTGTACGTCTGGTTGGAGCGGCTGAGTATTTAAACTCGAGGACACACAGTCCCGGACACCCAGTCAAGGACACTTAGTCCAAGACACCCAGTCCTCACCGTATTCTCCTTGAACTAAGGTCACACAGACCTCGTCCAATCACTCGTGGTAAGTCTTCAGGCGACTTCCAAACCTTCACAAACTTGGTCACTCGGCGATACACAATTCCTCTTGGATGCTCTAGACCATGACGCCTAACCGTCTGGAAGAAGCACAGTCTTCAAAGGTAACAAGCGTCGGATCCACTCAGGATCAATCTCTTCAGTGATGCTCAATCACTTGGGGTTTGTAGGTGTTTGGGTTTTGGGTTTTTGGTTTTTCCTCACTTGATGATTTTCGCTCAAAGTCCTCGGAGGATGGGTTGCTCTCAAATGACAAGTGTCAGTTTCTCTCGGAGCAACCCACCAGCTAGTGGTTGTAGGGGGCGGCTATTTATAGCCTAGGGAGCAGCCCGACATGATAAGACATAAATGCCCTTCAATGATATGACCGTTAGGTGGATAGATATTTTGGGACAGCTGGCACATAGCACAGCAACGGTCAGAATTTTGAGTAGCAAAATCCTCAGGGCTATCATGTTCCTCACTATGTAGCCAATCCGCACTGGCGAATTCCTAACTCCTCAGTCAGGACAAATTCCTCAGAGACCAGAAGAACTTCGTCTCTGTCACTGAAGAAATTGACTGAACTGTATGAGATTTCCAATGGCTTCACTCGAAGGGATTGGTAGGTGTAGGATTTTGAGTTGAGCATCACATGGAAATTTTTCCTTACTATTTCCTCGACCCCCTTTAACATTACGGTGTTTCCTATGACTCAAGAAAGAGAAAAACAAAACTATGAACACAAAAGTCTTCAAGCTTCATATTTCTCGCATGAATATCAAGTCTTCACGGACACACCAATTTCTTCACTTTCAAAGTCTTCATGAAAGTCTTCAGAAATACCAAAATCTTCAGTCGAAGATATTCATTTTTAGGGGTCGACTTTTCCTGTAAATATCAAACTCCTCATAGACTTATAGACCTGTGGACACTCACACACGCATTAGTCCCTTAACCTATAAGTCTTCAATACACCAAAATCACTAAGGGGCACTAGATGCACTTACAATCTCCCCCTTTTTGGTGATTGATGACAATATAGGTTAAGTTTTCAACGGGGATAAACATATGAAGTGTAAATACTGATATTGAGGAATTTGATTGCAAGATATAGAAGAACTCCCCCTGAAGATGTGCATAGTGAGGAATTTGCTTTTGAAGCAATGCACACTTGAAGAGTTGAATCATGGAGATCTCCCCCTATATCTTGTAATTCAGACATGCATTTAACATATAATATGAAGAATTTGAAATGCATGATGATATATGGTGCCTGATGAAATTCAGCGTGCGTGCAATAATATTAACGAGGAATAAGCATGCAGAATAGTGCATCAAGAGTATCAGAGCACAGTGCATCAAAAGTATCAGAGCACCATCGGGTTTAAGATTACAACTCGATCCAATAAAGTTTCAGAAGAACGAGAGTTGTAACTTAGCAAAAACACACCCATATAGTAGACCCGCTTGAAGACTAACTCATATTTCTCCCCCTTTGTCATCGAATGACCAAAAGGATCGAAAATGAGGACTAACACCCCTGAAGATAATCATGTTGATGAAGGAGCGCCAGCGTTGTTGGGGTTGTTGGTTGATGTAGGGCCTGCCGCAGTGTCGTCCAAGTCTTCATGTTCATTAGTGTCGTGCGATGAAGAATATGAGCTGGCCACCAGAGAAGGAACCTTGACCTTCTTGAATTTCTTCGGTGGAGGTGCAGACCAGTCAAAATCTTCATTAAGACCCATGTTCTTCAGATATTCTTCACCATATAGATGTGACAGGATTGCCCAGGTGCGACCGAAGACTTGATGGAGGTAGTAGTGGTTTTTCTTCACTGCATTGTGTGTGGCAGTCATGTTGTGAAGAAGTGAACCAAACTGACGCTTAACCCATTTGTGATTTCGATCCACCTTCCGGTGAAGACTAAGCAGAAGTTCACGGTTAGTCATTACGCGTGGAGTAGTGGCTTGAGGAGTGGACTTGGGTGCATTGGCAGAGTCATGTGTGGCAGAGTCATCATTGGTGGAATAAGATGCAGCTTTGCGAAACTGACCATCCAATGGACGAATGCCTTCATCAATTACAGCTGGTGCCTTTCCCTTTCCATCAACTGAGGAATATGTCTGCTTGAGGACTTCAATTGGGGGCAAGTAGCTGAGATGATTCTGGAAATCAGCTTTGTAGTTGAGTGAAGACCTTGTCCTGAGGAATCTCATGATCCAAGGTGCATAAGGCTTCAGCTCAAATGGAGACAGTGCAACATTGGCCATAGTCCTCACGAAGAAATCGTGATAATTGACAAGAATGCCATGAACGATGTTGAATACCAGATTCTTCATGATGCCAACAATTTCCTCATCAGATGAGTCGTGGCCTTTGATAGGACTAATTGTCCTTGTCAGAATACGACAGACAGTTCTGGGCACGTACAACAATTCCTTCACGAGGAATTTGGTTCTTGGTGCTTGACCTGGCTTCAAAGGTTTCATCAGCACCTGCATGTAATGATGTGTGAGCTCAGGTTCACTGTAGATGCAGCGAGCTTCTTCAAGGGGAGGACTGAGTGGTAGAGCACGAAGCAATTCAGAGGCTGGTTCAGTGTAGTGAGTGTTTTCAGATATCTAGTCCAGCACCCATGAATTCACATCTTCAGCATCTCCGGTGATGTGCAGCGTTGCATAGAATTGAAGAATCAGTTCTTCATTCCAATCGCAGATGTTAGAGCAAAAGTTGAGCAACCCAGCGTCGTGAAGAACACTGAGGACTGGTGCGAAGCACGGCAGAGATTCCATATCCACGTGAGGAATATGCTCATGGTAGAAAATCTTCTCCTTGTTGAACAACACTGAGGAATAGAAATTGGCTTGACTAGCAGTCCAGAAACGCCTCTTCCTAATGCGAGCAGAGTCATATGGGTTGTAATCTTCGAAGAATACGTGCTCGCCGAAGAAATCATCAGCCTTGAACTTTTTCTTGCGTGAGAATGGATCCTTTGGCTTCGGCAGAGGAGTGTCAGTGAGTTGCATCACGACCTCAGGAATCTCAATCGCAGGTTCTTCAGGCTGAGGAATTTCTGGTTCCTCCTCAGTGGCAGTCTGCGTAGTTGGTTGTTCAGCAGCAGCAGTTTCTTCAGCGCTAGTGGCTGGAATTTCCTCATGGACAGATGAAGTGGGATGAGTTTCTTCAGAGCCCAGGTGAACAGTTTGTGTGGGGGACTGAGGAATTTGCTGTAGAGGGGTGAACATTGGAGAGTTTGGATGCTGACTTTCCCAGAATTCATCACTAATTATGGGTGTGGAGCAGCCAATGTCCACATCTTCATCTTCCATTTCTTCAACGCCAGCCTCTTCAGCTGTGAGCTGAGGCATAGGCGAGGAGATGATAGGTGTTGAAGCGATATCATCCACTTCAATTTCTTCATCGATTGGTTCAGACGAAGCAGCAGAAGGAGTTTCATCATCAGATCCGCTGGGGATCACATGTTCTTCATCAAAGGGAATGAGGTCCTTTGATGGCCTGGTTGAGATGGGAACAACATCAATCAGATTTGCAAATGAGCTTGTCATAGGCTTCATTTTCTTCGGAGCTGAAGAATCTGAAGCAGCTGATGCTTTCCTTTTCTTCACTGCAGCACGCTCTGCAGCCTTGGTCTTCTTCACATCTGATGCGGATGGAAGGATTGGAGTTGAAGTTGGTGCAGGAGTAGCTGAGGAATCTGGTTGATTTTCTTTAGGCACAACTGATGCAGTTGCCCTGAGTTCTTCAGTTTCTGCAGGCACACCTCTAGTGGGTGCCCTGGCAATTTCTTCAGCGGCTGGAAGGTAGTCATCAGCCCTGTAACTCACATTATCTTCAGCAGCCTGATTGTCATCAGCGGTGCTGGCATTTTCTTCAGTAGGCTGAGCAGATGCTTCAGCCTGAGGAATTTCCTGTTGCGTTGGGGCTGCAACATTGGAATTGAAGTTATCCGCAAGTTTCACAAAATGAACCTTGGCTCCAAGCCAATCAGCGCGATATGCTTCAAAGTCATCACTGAGTTTCTTAATCTCAGTCTCAGTAGTGACAAGTTCTTCAATTGTCATAGAGACAACGTTTTTCTTTAGATAGCGCTCTTTCTTGTACTGCGCTTTCTTGATCTGCCTGGCCTTCTCAAATTTCCACTTTTCTTCTTGAATGAAGTGGGTCAGCATGTGACTCTGGCCAGGAGTCAGCTTGAAGTCAGGAAAGGGAGTGTTGGGGTCCTTTTGCCAATCATCAATGTAGTCGAGGATCGGCTTGGGATCCAAAAGCAGTGGCACCTCTGATCCTTTGGCTCTAGCGGCCCTGACTTGCCTGTCTCTGATGATTTCTGCAAGTTCATCATCATCAGCTTTGTCATCATCAGACGGCACTTGGAAAGTGACTTGCTTCTTTTGAGGACTTGGGCCTGGACCTCGTCCAGCAGTGGCCTTTGTCTTCAGCAGTGAGGGGCCAGCTGAGGAACTTGGTGCAACTGAGGAACTAGCTGAGACACCTGAGGCAATGGAGATGCCGGCAGTCCTTTGGCACGAAGCAAGATGAACAGGTGCTGAGGATTTGGTCGGAACAGCTGAAGGCTTTGGTGGAGGAGCTGAGGACTTTGGAGGAATAGGAGCAGCATGAGGAATTGGCCGTGAGGGCTTTGATGATTCTGGCCGTGAGGGCATTGCTGAGGAAGCACTTGGCTTGCGTGCAGGCTTCTTGACATGGCCTTCTTTGGCTTGACAGCAAGGACCTTAGCAGAGGCAGCAGCAGCAGCAGAGTCTTCATTAAATTTCCGCACTGCTTCTTTGGCTTGCTTAGCCAACTTGCCTTGGCGCTTGGCCCATTCATCAGGATAGTCCTCACCTCGCTTGAGGCTGGTGAGATCAGCAATTTGGCCAGGTGCCAGTGGTGTTCTTGGGCATGGAGGATTGAGTGTGAATTTCTTCATATACTTAGGAGTGACATATCTGTACTCCCTCCATTCTCTTGCCCATCTCCTCTCTATCTTCTGAATGCGTACTTTGTGCTCATTCTTGGTTTCCTCAGTAGGTGTGCAGTACCCAGCATATATGTCATCAGGGATTTCAAACGCTGTATTTACCTCAGGCCTCTTTCCTCCCTTCTGAGGCCTTTTACCATCAGCCATTTTCTTCAGTTGAGGAATTTGAACAATTGAATTCTTTGAAGAAGTATGCAACTTTTCTTCGAGGAACGCTGCAAATGAGTTAAGTTGATGAGAACCTAGTGATTCAACAGCTGACATGTGTACCTGTGAACAGAGTATAGTTGCGAGGAATTTGGAGAGGTCAGATGCGTTCTCAGAAGGTTTTTCAAAATGAACAAGTTTGAGGAATTTGACCAGATGAGTATTGAAGATTTTCACTAAGCGTTCTTTGTCTTAGGTTCCAGACTTGTATAGATCGAAGATCCACACAATTGAGGAATCTTGAAGAAAAATGATGCTTAGGGAAACGAATCAAGAACAGATGACTTTGTGAGGTGTTCAGTATGTGAAGATATGAAGAAAAACACTTTTGAAGATTTTGTAGATAATCATTCGAATCAACGAGGGCAGTAAAAGTAACTTTTATTTACCTTGGACAAAGAACACGACGAACTGGAGTGAGGAGATGTGAAGTTCGTATGTGCAGATCTTCCACGCCCTAACTTGGCGGAGGAAGACGGCTACGGCGGCGGCGGAGTGAAGATGTCCGCGGTCGGCGCGAGGACGTCGGCGACGAGGTCGAGGCAGTGAAGCTCTTCCTCACCGGCGGCGATGAAGTAGCGGCGGCGCTAGGGTTTGAGAAGCTCGAGCTGGAAAGAGAGGTCGAGCGGAGTAAAAGAAGTGAGGAAGGAAACGAGGGGTATTTATAGCCACGGTGAAAAACTGCTTGCCCGAAGAAATTGGATGAACGTGCCCCTGACCCTTCTCATTTGCATGACATGTGTCACCCACGTAGTGAGAGGTGGAGATCATGTTAGATCGTGGGTGAGTGGATAAGTGTACCGTGGGATGCGGAACGGTTTGAGCGGCAAAACCGAAAATTTTGATACGATAGGTTTTAAAGTTACGTTCGCAATTTCCTCAGCTGACAAGGACACAGTGAAGATTTTGAACGAGTTTCAAATAGAACGCACATGAAGAATTTGTGAACAGATTGGGTTGAGTATAGCATAGAGGGGAAGGGTCTGATCACATTCACTTAGCAGAAAACCAACTTGAAGAAATAGCAATAAGTGAATGCTGTAGAGGACATAAACTCATATATATATAGCCAATGAAGAAAAATGACGGAACCAGTGAAGACTATGCAAAGTTGAAGAATATGAATAATTTGAGGAATTTCAACTTTTGGTGGCGGCGTGACCCACCGTATAAGAATGATGATTTCAGACACCACGTACAATTATCGTAGGCTTCTGAGAATCAAATTCTTCGTTAATTTCTTCACACTAAGAGTGTTATTCTTCATTGATTTAAAGAAAAACGTTTCTTCATGTGTTGCACACCTAAGTCATCAATTTTGCATAAGTGTTAGGATGAGTGTCCTTTTCAAAGAACATTCGAAGACTCTAAGATATTTAGCTCACACCGCAACTTGCTAAATCTCTTCTCATCCAAGGGCTTTGTGAAGATATCGGCTAGCTGTTCTTCAGTCTTCACATGCTCAATAGAAATGTTGCCCTTCAACACATGATCACGAAGAAAATGATGATGAATCTGAATGTGCTTTGTCTTCGAGTGCTGAACTGGGTTGTGAGCAATCTTGATGGCACTCTCATTGTCACAGAAGAGAGGCACATTCTTCATGTTGACGTCGTAGTCCTTGAGAGTTTGCTTCATCCATAGCAATTGGGCACAGCAAGAACCAGCGGCAATGTACTCAGCTTCAGCAGTAGATAGTGATACGCAGTTCTGTTTCTTTGAGGACCAACAGACCAAAGATCGTCCGAGGAAATGACATGTACCAGATGTTGACTTGCGATCCACATGATCACCAGCATAGTCAGAGTCAGAATATCCAACAAGATCAAAAGTCGAGCCCTTGGGGTACCATAATCCAAGTGTTGGTGTGTGAGCTAGATATCGAAGAATATGCTTCACAGCCTTATGGTGTGATTCCTTCAGTGCAGCTTGAAATCGGGCACACATGCAAACACTAAGCATTATATCTGGCCTAGATGCACATAAGTATAATAAGAAACCTATCATGGAGCGGTATACCTTATGATCGAAGTCAATACCATTTTCATCAGTGCACAGATGGCCATTTGTGGGCATAGGAATTTTCATGCCTTTGCAATCTTGCATGCCGAATTTCCTCAGTACATCCTTGAGGTATTTCTCCTGAGATATGAATATGCCATTGTGTTGTTGACGAATTTGAAGACCTAAGAAGAATTTCAACTCTCCCATCCTAGACATTTGATATTCTTCACTCATCATATAGGCAAATTCATCACTATAATGTTGGTTAGTACAGCCAAAGATAATATCATCAACATATACTTGGCACACAAACAATTCACCATCATAAGATTTAGTGAAAAGAGTAGGGTCGAGTGAACCGGGTTTGAAGCCTTTCTTCCTGAAGAGTTCCTTCAAAGTATCATACCAAGCCCGTGGGGCCTGCTTGAGGCCATAGAGGGCCTTGTTGAGTCTGAAGACTTTGTCAGGATTCTTTGGATCTTCAAAACCTGGGGGTTGAGCAACATATACTTCTTCCTCAAGCTTACCATTGAGGAATGCACTTTTCACATCCATTTGATATAGAGTGATATCATGATGGTTAGCATAAGCAAGTAATATGCGAATAGCCTCGAGTCTAGCAACAGGTGCAAAAGCTTCATCGAAATCAATTCCTTCAACCTGTGTGTAGCCTTGAGCTACAAGTCGTGCCTTATTCCTCACCACAAGGCCATTTTCATCTTGCTTGTTGCGGTAGATCCACTTTGTGCCGATGATATTGTGCTTGCGAGGATCTGGACGTTTGACCAGTTCCCAGACATTGTTGAGCTCGAACTAATGTAATTCTTCGTGCATGGCCTGAATCCACTCAGGCTCCAGAAATGCTTCATCTACCTTAGTGGGCTCTGTAATAGAGACAAAAGCATACTGCCCACAAAAGTTAGACAAATGTGAAGCTTTTGAGCGTGTGAGAGGACCTGGCGCTTTGATGTCATTGATGATCTTTTCAACTTGCACTTCTTTTGCAATGCGAGGATGAGCTGGTTGTCGTTGAAGAGTTTGATCAGCGTTTTCTTCAACACCATTTTCTTCAGCATTTTCTTCAGGTGCATTAGCTCGACGTTCTTCATGTTCTGGAATGAATTCTTCAGCAGATTCTTCAGTAGGAATGACATCCTCAGTAGCCTTGAACTTGATAGTTTCCTCAGGTGCTGGTTCATCTATCACAGTATGTAGGTGCTCTCTTTGCGAGCCATTAGTTTCATCGAACCGCACATCTACAGTTTCAACAACTTTGTGAAGAATGTTGTTGAAGACTCTGTAGGTGTGCGAGTCCTTTCCGTAACCAAGCATAAAACCTTCATGTGCTTTCGGTGCAAATTTTGAGTTGTGATGAGGATCTCTAATCCAACATTTAGCACCGAAGAATTTGAAATAACTTACATTGGGTTTCTTATCAGTGAGGAGTTCATAGGCAGTCTTTTTGAAGAATTTGTGAAGATATACTCTGTTGATGATGTGGCATGCAGTATCAATTGCCTCAGTCCAGAAACGACGAG
Source organism: Triticum urartu (assembly GCF_056163025.1). Classification (NCBI taxonomy): domain Eukaryota; kingdom Viridiplantae; phylum Streptophyta; class Magnoliopsida; order Poales; family Poaceae; genus Triticum; species Triticum urartu. The sequence continues at coordinate 363,617,809 of NC_141874.1, read as the reverse complement.
GCGTTTTGTATTCATCAAGCATAGTGCGAGCCATCTCAGCAAGAGTCCTATTCTTGCGCTCCACGACGCCGTTCTGCTGAGGAGTGTAAGGAGCAGATAACTCATGAGTGATACCAAGTTCATCAAGATAGTCATCGAGACCAGAATTCTTGAACTTAGTGCCATTGTCACTTCTGATGTGCTTGATCTTCACACCGAAGTTGGTTGAAGCCCTCGAGGAAAATCGTTTGAAGACTTCCTGCACTTCATGTTTGTAAGTAACAAGGTGTACCCATGTGTAACGAGAATAATCATCAACAATAATGAAGCCATATTGAGATGCTTCATTTGAGATAGCAGAATAATGATTAGGACCAAATAGAGCCATGTGAAGTAATTCAAATGGGCGAGTGGTGGTCATGATAGTCTTCGCTGGATGCTTGGCCTTGGTCATCTTCCGAGCTTCACAGGCTCCGCATAGGTGATCCTTGAGGAATTTGACATTCTCGATGCCAATGACATGCTTCTTCTTCGAAAGCGTGTGCAAATTCCTCATGCCTGCATGACCAAGTCGTCGATGCCAGAGCCAGCCTTCTGAAGCTTTTGCAAGTAAGCACACGGCTGGTTGTGGTCCTATAGAGAAATCAACAATATACAGGTCTCCTCTCCTAAAGCCTTCGAAGACTTTGGAATTGTCAGCTTCCATAACCACAACACAATGGTACTTGCCAAAGACAACAACCATATCAAGATCACAAAGCATTGAGACAGACATAAGGTTGTATCCTAAGGACTCAACAAGCATGACTTTGTCCATGTGTCGATCCTTTGTAATCGCAACCTTACCTAGACCCAATACCTGACTTTTGCCTTTGTCAGCAAAGATGATATGCTTCAGATGCGACGGAGATAATGGAGCATCCATCAATAGATACTTGTCACCAGTCATGTGGTTTGTACATCCACTATCAAGGACCCACTCAGTGGCTTTGGGTTGATCATCCTGCAGATGAATTAGTGCATCTTACAAACTCATATACTTCATTAGTGAAGAATATGACATCAATTCATCAGATCAATTTCATCAAGTAAGAGAACTAATAAATCAATATGAGGACGTGAGAAATGAAAGTTCATTTCTTCATGATTAGCCTGCGTCCTATCAGGCATGCTCAGGTCTCCAGCAAATTCTTCAGACGATTACGTGCATCTGGAGACCTGACCCTGCAGAAGAGATTAGTTCTTTTTCTTCACCATCCACATCTGAAGGGGTGGCAAAGAGTTCATCATTCTGCGAGCTCCATACGAGAAGGATGGCATAGAATCCAATCCATTTTGTTTCACATAAGATGGGTTAGAGTAAGCATATGAGTAAGCAGAGAAATTCTTCGAGGACTTATGGACATAATGATTTGAAGAATAATGCACATATCCATAATCCTTAGATCTTCCCTGCGAAACAGACGGGTTAGCATGATGATGTTCATATGAGGACTTTGATCCATATGAGGAATTTGGTCCGTATGAGGAATTTGATCTGGGGTTCCTATTCTTCACAGGTGGCGTCATGATGACATTCACCTGAAGATTTTCAAGGCATCTTTAGGGAACCCAGATTTTCTTCATCGGGGAGCCGTTCCTGCAGTTAGTGCCAACATATCTAGCAAATACTTCACCATTCTGATTTTTGAATAGCTTATAGTTGGAGTCAATTGACTCATCAACAGAATGAGGAGATTCACATGCAAATCCAGATAAGTTAGATGGATCAACTTGAGGTCCCTTTGCAGCAACCCATGTAGTTTTGGGGTACTTCTCAGGCTTCCAATATGTACCATCAGCATTGAGTTTCCTCTCAAAGGCGATACCCTCTTTCCTAGGGTTCCTGTTGAGGATCTGCTTTTTAAGCACATCACAAAGAGCCTGATGCCCTTTGAGGCTTTTGTACATGCCTGTCGTGTACAATTCCTTCAGCCCTGCATTGTCAGTGATACTAGCAATGTCCTTAGATGAGGAATTAGTGATAGCAAAGGCATGTGAAGAATTTGAAACATTAGCAGCATTTGAACATTCAGGTGAAGAATTAGCAGATTCACGTTCAATGCACTTCAAGCATGGAGGAACAAATTCTTCCTGAGATGCGCTGATTTGTTGAGAAAGTAATGAATCGCGCTCCTTCTGAAGATCTTCATAACTCACTCTTAGCTTCTCAAGGTCTTGCTTTCTTTGAAGAAATTCATAAGAAAGCTTCTCATGATCCGATAAGAGAGTGTTATGTTGATCTTGAAGGGTGTCATACTTAGTATGAAGTCTCTGAAGACTTTCAGCCAAAGCTTTTGACTGATCCATTTCCTCACCCAACATATCATCGCTCTTGTTTAGCATATAGTGAGCTTTTTCCAAAGCTCTTTGTTGTTTAGTAGCAAGGGAAGCAAGTTTAACATAGCTGGGTCCAAATTCATCACCAGATTCATCATCACTGGACTCGGATAGGTAGCATTTCGTTACCTCAGCATCTTTTGCCATAAGGCATGATGCAGAAGATGATGATTCTGTTTCGAATGTCATCGTTTTGAGAGATTCCTTGAAGTCCTCAAACCAAGGATCATGACAAGTTCGATAACCTTCATAGACCTCAGAGAGACGGTCCCAGATGAGCTTCGCATGATCGAGATGCATGATATTCCTGAACTGATTTTGTGACAGGCTGGAGCAGATGACATCCTTCGCCATGAGGTTGAGAAGAGTATACTTGCGAATGTCATCAGCATCCGCCATCTTGCACAGATCAGTCAGGCCAATCTTAGTGATGGTCCAGAACTCGCTGTTCATCGCCATGAGGCGTTTCTTCATCATGGCCTTCCACTTGGGATACTCGTGACCGTCAAAGATGGGGCATGTCACCTTCGTCATACCTGCGGTCGACATAACTAAAACTCCAGGCGGTTAAACCAAAATCACACAAAACAAGGGAGTACCTCACTCTGATACCAATTGAAAGTGCGTTATATCGACTAGAGGGGGGGTAAATAGGCGATTCTTATGAAATTCTTCACCGAGGAATTTTCCCATGAGGAAATTCCTTAGCGAAGAACTACTAGCAGCGGAATAAGTACTCAAAAGTAAACATAACAGAATACAAGCATAGTCATCATGATGAAATGAAGACAGGCACAGAGTACAGGAAACGTAATCACAGGATAACACAGGACGAAGACAAACAGAATGAAGAAATTGAACTGAGGAAATTGAGAAAGTCTTCAGTCAAAGTCTTCAAACACAGATATGAACAAACACACATCACAGTTATGAGGAAATGAAAGAGTTGAGGAAATCACCAGTAAGCTCAGTGAAGACAATGATTTGGTAGACCAGTTCCAACTGTTGTCTCAGTTGTACGTCTGGTTGGAGCGGCTGAGTATTTAAACTTGAGGACACACAGTCCCGGACACCCAGTCAAGGACACTTAGTCCAAGACACCCAGTCCTCACCGTATTCTCCTTGAATTAAGGTCACACAGACCTCATCCAATCACTCGTGGTAAGTCTTCAGGTGACTTCCAAACCTTCACAAACTTGGTCACTCGGCGATACACAATTCCTCTTGGATGCTCTAGACCATGACGCCTAACCGTCTAGAAGAAGCACAGTCTTCAAAGGTAACAAGCGTCGGATCCACTCAGGATCAATCTCTTCAGTGATGCTCAATCACTTGGGGTTTGTAGGTGTTTGGGTTTTGGGTTTTTGGTTTTTCCTCACTTGATGATTTTCGCTCAAAGTCCTCGGAGGATGGGTTGCTCTCAAATGACAAGTGTCAGTTTCTCTCGGAGCAGCCAACCAGCTAGTGGTTGTAGGGGGCGGCTATTTATAGCCTAGGGAGCAGCCCGACATGATAAGACATAAATGCCCTTCAATGATATGACTGTTAGGTGGATAGTATTTCCTCGACCCCCTTTAACATTACGATGTTTCCTATGACTCAAGAACGAGAAAAACAAAACTATGAACACGAAAGTCTTCAAGCTTCATATTTCTCGCATGAATATCAAGTCTTCACGGACACACCAATTTCTTCACTTTCAAAGTCTTCACGAAAGTCTTCAGAAATACCAAAATCTTCAGTCGAAGATATTCATTTTTAGGGGTCGACTTTTCCTGTAAATATCAAACTCCTCATAGACTTATAGACCTGTGTACACTCACACACGCATTAGTCCCTTAACCTATAAGTCTTCAATACACCAAAATCACTAAGGGGCACTAGATGCACTTACAATCTCCCCCTTTTTGGTGATTGATGACAATATAGGTTAAGTTTTCAACGGGGATAAACATATGAAGTGTAAATACTGATATTGAGGAATTTGATTGCAAGATATAGAAGAACTCCCCCTGAAGATGTGCATAGTGAGGAATTTGCTTTCGAAGCAATGCACACTTGAAGAGTTGAATCATGGAGATCTCCCCCTATATCTTGTAATTCATACACGCATTTAACATATAATATGAAGAATTTGAAATGCATGATGATATATGGTGCCTGATGAAATTCAGCATGCGTGCAATAATATTAACGAGGAATAAGCATGCAGAATAGTGCATCAAGAGTATCAGAGCACAGTGCATCAAAAGTATCAGAGCACCATCGGGTTTAAGATTACAACTCGATCCAATAAAGTTTCAGAAGAACGAGAGTTGTAACTTAGCAAAAACACACCCATATAGTAGACCCGCTTGAAGACTAACTCATATTTCTCCCCCTTTGTCATCGAATGACCAAAAGGATCGAAAATGAGGACTAACACCCCTGAAGATAATCATGTTGATGAAGGAGCGCCAGCGTTGTTGGGGTTGTTGGTTGATGTAGGGCCTGCCGCAGTGTCGTCCAAGTCTTCATGTTCATTAGTGTCGCGCGATGAAGAATATGAGCTGGCCACCAGAGAAGGAACCTTGACCTTCTTGAATTTCTTCGGTGGAGGTGCAGACCAGTCAAAATCTTCATTAAGACCCATGTTCTTCAGATCTTCTTCACCATACAGATGTGACAGGATTGCCCAAGTGCGACCGAAGACTTGATGGAGGTAGTAGTGGTTTTTCTTCACTGCATTGTGTGTGGCAGTCATGTTGTGAAGAAGTGAACCAAACTGACGCTTAACCCATTTGTGATTTCGATCCACCTTCTGGTGAAGACTAAGCAGAAGTTCACGGTCAGTCATCACGCGTGGAGCAGTGGCTTGAGGAGTGGACTTGGGTGCATTGGCAGAGTCATGTGTGGCAGAGTCATCATTGGTGGAATAAGATGCAGCTTTGCGAAACTGACCATCCAATGGACGAATGCCTTCATCAATTACAGCTGGTGCCTTTCCCTTTCCATCAACTGAGGAATATGTCTGCTTGAGGACTTCAATTGGGGGCAAGTAGCTGAGATGATTCTGGAAATCAGCTTTGTAGTTGAGTGAAGACCTTGTCCTGAGGAATCTCATGATCCAAGGTGCATAAGGCTTCAGCTCAATTGGAGACAGTGCAACATTGGCCATAGTCCTCATGAAGATATCGTGATAATTGACAAGAATGCCATGAACGATGTTGAATACCAGATTCTTCATGATGCCAACAATTTCCTCATCAGATGAGTCGTGGCCTTTGATAGGACTGATTGTCCTCGTCAGAATACGACAGACAGTTCTGGGCACGTACAACAATTCCTTCACGAGGAATTTGGTTCTTGGTGCTTGACCTGGCTTCAAAGGTTTCATCAGCACCTGCATGTAATGATGTGTGAGCTCAGGTTCACTGTAGATGCAGCGAGCTTCTTCAAGGGGAGGACTGAGTGGTAGAGCATGAAGCAATTCAGAGGCTGGTTCAATGTAGTGAGTGTTTTCAGATATCTAGTCCAGCACCCATGAATTCACATCTTCAGCATCTCCGGTGATGTGCAGCGTTGCATAGAATTGAAGAATCAGTTCTTCATTCCAATCGCAGATGTTAGAGCAAAAGTTGAGCAGCCCAGCGTCGTGAAGAACACTGAGGACTGGTGCGAAGCACGGCAGAGATTCCATATCAACGTGAGGAATATGCTCATGGTAGAAAATCTTCTCCTTGTTGAACAGCACTGAGGAATAGAAATTGGCTTGACTAGCAGTCCAGAAACGCCTCTTCCTAATGCGAGCAGAGTCATATGGGTTGTAATCTTCGAAGAATACGTGCTCGCCGAAGAAATCATCAGCCTTGAACTTTTTCTTGCGTGAGAATGGATCCTTTGGCTTCGGCAGAGGAGTGTCAGTGAGTTGCATCACGACCTCAGGAATCTCAATCGCAGGTTCTTCAGGCTGAGGAATTTCTGGTTCCTCCTCAGTGGCAGTCTGCGTAGTTGGTTGTTCAGCAGCAGCAGTTTCTTCAGCGCTAGTGGCTGGAATTTCCTCATGGACAGATGAAGTGGGATGAGTTTCTTCAGAGCCCAGGTGAATAGTTTGTGTGGGGGACTGAGGAATTTGCTGTAGAGGGGTGAACATTGGAGTGTTTGGATGCTGACTTTCCCAGAATTCATCACTGATTACGGGTGTGGAGCAGCCAATGTCCACATCTTCATCTTCCATTTCTTCAACGCCAGCCTCTTCAGCTGTGAGCTGAGGCATAGGCGAGGAGATGATAGGTGTTGAAGGGATATCATCCACTTCAATTTCTTCATCGATTGGTTCAGACGAAGCAGCAGAAGGAGTTTCATCATCAGATCCGCTGGGGATCACATGTTCTTCATCAAAGGGAATGAGGTCCTTTGATGGCCTGGTTGAGATGGGAACAACATCAATCAGATTTGCAAATGAGCTTGTCATAGGCTTCATTTTCTTCGGAGCTGAAGAATCTGAAGCAGCTGATGCTTTCCTTTTCTTCACTGCAGCACGCTCTGCAACCTTGGTCTTCTTCACATCTGATGCGGATGGAAGGATTGGAGTTGAAGTTGGTGCAGGAGTAGCTGAGGAATCTGGTTGATTTTCTTTAGGCACAACTGATGCAGTTGCCCTGAGTTCTTCAGTTTCTGCAGGCACACCTCTAGTGGGTGCCCTGGCAATTTCTTCAGCGGCTGGAAGGCAGTCATCAGCCCTGTAACTCACATTATCTTCAGCAGCCTGATTGTCATCAGCGGTGCTGGCATTTTCTTCAGTAGGCTGAGCAGATGCTTCAGCCTGAGGAATTTCCTGTTGCGTTGGGGCTGCAACATTGGAAGTGAAGTTATCCGCAAGTTTCACAAAATGAACCTTGGCTCCAAGCCAATCAGCGCGATATGCTTCAAAGTCATCACTGAGTTTCTTAATCTCAGTCTCAGTAGTGACAAGTTCTTCAGTTGTCATAGAGACAACGTTTTTCTTTAGATAGCGCTCTTTCTTGTACTGCGCTTTCTTGATCTGCCTGGCCTTCTCAAATTTCCACTTTTCTTCTTGAATGAAGTGGGTCAGCATGTGACTCTGGCCAGGAGTCAGCTTGAAGTCAGGCAAGGGAGTGTTGGGGTCCTTTTGCCAATCATCAATGTAGTCGAGGATCGGCTTGGGATCCAAAAGCAGTGGCACCTCTGATCCTTTGGCTCTAGCGGCCCTGACTTGCCTGTCTCTGATGATTTCTGCAAGTTCATCGTCATCAGCTTCGTCTTCATCAGACGGCACTTGGAAAGCGACTTGCTTCTTTTGAGGACTTGGGCCTGGACCTCGTCCAGCAGTGGCCTTTGTCTTCAGCAGTGAGGGGCCAGCTGAGGAACTTGGTGCAACTGAGGAACTAGCTGAGACACCTGAGGCAATGGAGATGCCGGCAGTCCTTTGGCACGAAGCAAGATGAACAGGTGCTGAGGATTTGGTCAGAACAGCTGAAGGCTTTGGTGGAGGAGCTGAGGACTTTGGAGGAATAGGAGCAGCATGAGGAATTGGCTGTGAGGGCTTTGATGATTCTGGCCGTGAGGGCATTGCTGAGGAAGCACTTGGCTTGCGTGCAGGCTTCTTGACATGGCCTTCTTTGGCTTGACAGCAAGGACCTCAGCAGAGGCAGCAGCAGCAGCAGAGTCTTCATTAAATTTCCGCACTGCTTCTTTGGCTTGCTTAGCCAACTTGCCTTGGCGCTTGGCCCACTCATCAGGATAGTCCTCACCTCGCTTGAGGCTGGTGAGATCAGCAATTTGGCCAGGTGCCAGTGGTGTTCTTGGGCATGGAGGATTGAGTGCGAATTTATTCATATACTTAGGAGTGACATATCTGTACTCCCTCCATTCTCTTGCCCATCTCCTCTCTATCTTCTGATTGCGTACTTTGCGCTCATTCTTGGTTTCCTTAGTAGGTGTGCAGTACCCAGCATATATGTCATCAGGGATTTCAAACGCTGTATTTACCTCAGGTGTAGCGACCCGACCCGAATGGATCAAGTCTCTGTGCTTAGGTGTCATCCCTGGATCAGTATGCTGACACAGACAGTACTCGAAGGATTTATAACAGAGGTAAATCACATGTATAAAGTAACGTAAATACTATTACCTCCATCCAAATAGCGTAAGCAACAAGGTTGTGGATTCCCATCAACACCAACGGCAAAGTTGAGTGTAGAAATCATAACCCTAACGTATCACTTACTCGTCGTAAGATAATCCTGCAACATGAGACGTTGCAGCCCGAAACGGGTCAGTACATTGAATGTACTGGCAAATTCACACCATAGAGAATGATGAACAATGTCTATCACTATATGCATATATGGCTGGTGGAAAAGCTCTATGGTTATAAGGTTTTTGCGTAAAGCCAATTTTTCCCTACTACAAAGGAATAAATTTAATTACTATCATGGTGGTTGTTGAACATTGAGAATGGTTGACAGCATCCTCAATCCCAATTAAAAGTAATCATTAACATCCCAACAAAATTAATTAAAGTAACATGATGAGATCAACAGGATAATCCAAGAACTAGATACTCAAGATGTCCATAACCGGGGACACGGCTAATCATGATTAGTTTGTACACTCTGCAGAGGTTTGCGCACTTTTCCCCACATGACTCGATCGCCTCCGTTTGGTTTCTCGCACTACATGGTGTTTGAGAAACGGATGACCGAGACATAGTCTTTCAGAAGCGCTAGCACCTTACATGTGGGGTAGACCGTACCACCTACAACCCCTACATCTGCTAGTCCACCCCGTAAGAGTTCGCACAACTTAGTCAACTATGCCAGAGCCCATAGTAGCATGTGGCTGCACACGGAAGTTTTTAGCATGAATAATCTTATGATCCCTTTGAGCCAGGGTGGCGGTCCAAAATAAAACAGGCAAGTCCTGATAGACATCAGGTGCCTCAATCCACCCAGATGTGTGTTTAAGTTGCCACCTTAGATAAACCATCAAAATTATCAACCCACATCTGTCATGGAATATCACTCACCCAATCCACGTCTACTAGCATAGCATGGCATAATAAGCAAACGTAGAAGTAACTCCCAAAGGTTTCATAGTAATACAGGTGATAGGTACTACCTCATCTACTTCCCATCCCACAATTTAATTAGATCCTAATCATGCAATGTGAGAGGATTTGATCTAATGCAATAAAACTGGGTTGTAGAAAAGGTATGATCAAAGTGTGAACTTGCCTGCAATGAAGATGATTCGCACTCAAAACTCTTGATAGATCTACTCGTCACACTCCGGTCAATCTATCGTAAGCAAACAATAGTAACCACACAATAAGTACTCATCTAAAGCACAAGCAAAACTCGAACGAAAGAACGAACCAGATAGTTCAACTTAAGAACTCCGGTTGCAAAGAAAGAACGAACCGAACAAAAAAAACGGAAAACAAACGGCGGAAGAAAACAACTCGGTTCTAGCAGGTTGAATATAGGTCAAATTTTATCGGGGCAAAAACTTGTTTAAGTTGATTAGACGGAACGGCGGTTTCGAAACGAAACTCCAGGCGCTTGAATCACCTGATTCCGATAAACGGGCGAGAAGATAAACTAGAACGAAGATCGGATCTGAGATCGTGATCGCGGAATAAATCCGACAAAAAGAAAACGAAGAACGGTTAAACGAACAGGCGTCGTTAACCGGGAATAATCGGTGATCACATTTGTTGAGACGAACGGTCCGAAAGAAGAACGAAAACCGATCTAGGGTTTTCGGAAAAGAAACCGAAAAAGAAAACGGAAAACCGATCTAGGGTTTCGGAAAAGAAACCGAAACAAAGAATCGGAGAGAAAAACCGGAAAAGAAAGCCGGAACGGTTTCTTTTAAAAGAACCGAACCGCGAGGAAGAAAAAGAGAGGCGCGGGGCTACCTCCGGCGAGGCGGGGCGAACGGTGGCGACGGCGGCGTGCTAGGGCAGCGGCGGCGGCGCTATAGGGGCGACGGCGGCGGCTGAGGGGCGCGGGGTGGGGCGTGGCTTGGGGAGGAGAGGGGGTTTGGGTTTTTGGTGTGAGGAGAGGGGGGGTCTATGGGGGTATTTATATAGGAGAGGGGAGAGATTACTTGGGGTAGGGGACAACAAATAGAATAGGAAAAAGAGTCCTAGAAGAAAAATAAAACGGAACAAAGGAAAGAGGGGGGGGGGCTACCGGCCTAGAATCCTAAAAGGATTCGGCCTGAGGCAAGAGGCGAGGCGGCGGCCTGGCTGCCTGGCGCTGGCTGCGCGTGCGGCTGGGGGCTGGGGGGGCGGTGGCCGGCTGGCTGGGCCTTTGGCCCGGCTGGCCTGCCGGGAAGTTTTTTTGTTTTTTTTATAAATAGTTCCGCGCAGAAAAACACAGAAAAGAAAATCTAAACGAGCTCCAAAATTTCTAAAGTAAATTTTCTCCGACTCCTAAAAATGAGCCGAACAAAATGAACTTTTCTCCGGACCTAAAATGCAATTTTCGAAAACGTGCATTTTTCCCTATCCAAAGAAAAACAAACAAACACCGGAAAACGAAATTTGATCTATTTATTAAATCTTCATTTTTCCTATATTTTGGGAAAGTCATATTATTCCCTCTCTCATATTTTGATATCGGAAAAATAATTGAAGATGAAATAAATAAATCAAATGATCCTCTTTTCAAATTCGAGAAAACTCTCAAATATGAAAATAACGAAATCTCCAACTCTCTCCGAAGGTCCTTGAGTTGCGTGAAATTTCTAGGATCGACCAAAATGCAAGAAAGTAAGATATGCATGATGATCTAGTGTATAACATTTCAAATTGAAAATTTGGGATGTTACAAACCTACCACCCTTAAAAGGAATCTCGTCCTCGAGATTCGGAGAGGCTAGCAAGAAAAGATTAGGGTTTGGGGGTCTTCTCAAAATCCATCGATCATCACACGGTGTCTGGGGTGCTACCACCCTTAGAATCATGGATACTGTTCCATCAAAACTCATATACTCCATCCTTATTCTTGACAGTGTCGGTCTTCTAGATCCTCGAGAAAATTCCTTCTCTGAGCTCTTCCGGTAGTGGCATAACCTTTTCCTCAATTCTTTTGTCCTTTCATCTTGGTAAGGTTATTTCGAGATTGGGTCTTCTTAGCTGACGGGTCTGGCGCCATTACTAAACAACTATCGATATCTCATGGTGGTCAACCATTTATGGTTTCTCCTGCAGGAAATGGTCTGGTTGATCCTCACCGTATAACCTACGGTTGGCAAAGCTGCCTTGTACAAGGGAAAAATACCTATACCATTCTAAGGTTTAAACAGAGTTTTGATCGTCGTCTCTCTACTATAGGTAAGTCACTCAGATTTACCATCCCATATAGCAAGGCGAATAATAAGAGTAAGTCGGTATGGTGATCAATCCATCCCGCACCCAAATCATTACCTTGTATACAGTTTAGCGAATCTCGCATTGTAACACTCGGTCATCCTCACAAGCATTGCAGAATTTCTCTTGTCGACGAACCAAGTTCAGATATATCCATAGATTCTGCAAGCCAAACAAACATCTATCGTTCCTTCACAACTCTCAGGTTTTGCGTTACTCCTATAAGATCGTCTATCGATAAGGGCATATCCTCTTCCAGGGTTTTTCCTTCGGCAAGAGTGTGTTTGCTTCTTGGTAGGTCCTGGGGCCTGTGGGTTATGGCCCATCTCATCACTTGCAAACCTTGAACTCTTCATCGGGGCAGCGGATCTCTAATCCAACATCCAACTTCCATCTTTCCTAGTATACTTAAATCCATCTAATTGTACTGTCTTCCTTCCTTCTATTGGCACCAAACTAGGACATGTTTACTCAGACTCATCATGGAGTTTCCATTGATCCATATTCCCAACATCATACCTCCTTTATATCCAATAGTAATTCATCTCTTCATCCTCGTGGGATGTCCCTCATACCGAGATAAAACTTATACTTATGAAGTCCATATTCCACTTCGTGGAACATCATTATCCTTTCCGCAGTCAAGCGTCCTTACGGGGAATATTGGCCATCTCTGCATGGCACTCCTTCAACTGGGAAATGTGAAACACATCATGAACTCCTGACAGTCCTTCGGGTGACTCCAACTTGGTGGCCACTTCTCTCATACGCTCCAAAGCTCGGTATGGTCCTACAAATCTCGGGGCTAACTGTACCTTAACTCCAATTCGTTTAACTCCTCGCAGAGGGAACACATGAAGACTTGCTCTGTCTCCAATTTCATAGACTACCTCCTTGAGTTTTTGAGTCTACATAACTCTTCTGCCTGGACTGAGCTACCTTCAGTCTATCTCGAACATTCTCTTCTGACTCCTTGATCACATTTGATCCAAACAACTGACGGTCTCCAACTTCATCCCACATACTCTTGGGGTATCACACATATCGAGACAAAACTCGTATTCATTTTGTCCGAAATCCACTCAGTGGAGTATGCTTATCTTTTCCAGGGGTCAACGGTTCTTACAGGGTACTACCACCCTTAAAATGCTCCAATATTTTATAGACCATATTTCTCATATCCTCAAAAATGGTTAACATCTTTCCTCATAGAGTAACTCATAAAATCCAAATCAGTACCAACACTGCTAACTTTATTGATTCTCAAATTACTACAATCTCCTGTTTTTCCATTACATGCCTCAACTCAACACCTGAATATAAAGGAAAATGTCCTCAGTACTAGGCCTATATTTCTTCTGGTACAAACTCAACTACTTATCACAAGTCTCCTTCTCCTTCGGACAATCTCTGGCAAAGTGCCCTGCTTTATTACAACTAAAACATATTACTTCTGACAAGTATCGAGGTTTCCTTTTTGGGCAACTGTTGAGGTAGTGCCCTGACTCCTTGCACCTATAACAGGTAATATGACTCAGGTCCTTCCTGGAATCCAATCGGCGGTTTCTCTTCCTGGACTTTTCCATTCCAATCATGGCATCTATTTCCTATGGGTCATATTCTACTTCCTTTGTCAGGAATTCTACTAGATCCCCATTCATGCAATTTTGGGAGATGTGTCCTTCTTCTTCACATGAATAGCAAGACTTGGTGCAGGGTTTACTCAAGTCCTCTTTAGATGTGTCCTCCTTCATCACAGTTTCTTCTAAAATTTCCATGAGGGCTCCTTTCATTTCTTCTTTCTTCTGCTGGATGGTTCGTTGTACCATGGGGTAAATGTGACACTGAGTAGGATAGTGGGTAATCCCTTCACACAAGAAACAAGTAATCTGCCTAGTTGGGCATTCTTCAACTGGGTGACTTCCTTCACCATTAGGGAACTCATCCTTGTGTTCCTTATGGGTGTGTCCGATTTCTCCACAAATCTTGCATGCACAAGGTTTCTTCATGTCTTTTCCATAAGGCTTCAACTTCTGGGACACAAACTGAGACTTTAGCAAAGTCAACTTAAATTCTTTCCAAGTGGTTACTCCTTGCCATCCATTGATGGTTTGGTACATCCTCCACCAAGTAGCAGCACCTCTTTCAAAGCATTGAAGAGCATGCTGGGCCATATCCTTTCCGACTATAGGGTTGTTCTCCATATGATCCTCCATGTTCTGAATCCATCGGTCTGTCTCCAATTGACTCATCGGTCCAGAAAATACAAGCTCATCTCCATTCATCATCTATTGGGTCCATGGGTTTGGGGTGAGATAAGAGAGATCAAGAGAGAGGGATGCACACAATACAAACAAAAGTTTTGAAAAGACAGATTTTTGTTGTGGCTGTCGAAAAACATCAAACAAATGACAGCTCACAATCGTCGCATCTAACGTAGGTGTATAACAGGGGTTTGGTCTTCTAAGGTCAACGTCGCCAAACTCTTCAAGTCTTGTTCATGCCTCCAATGGCTTCTCCCGATCGCGTTTGTCCTTCTCAATTTCTTCTGCCAGATCCTCTCTGTTGACAAAAAGTTTCTCATGACGTCCTTTAATATTTCTGGAGTGGCATTCCAAACTTCTGGGTTTCAACATCCTTCACAAGAACCATGGTACTACCGCCCTTCAGTTCCTGATGAATCTCCTGTATCTCGAGGTTGTAGCTCTTCCAGCTTGGCTACTTCAACTTCTGGGTCCTGAGTTCCTCATGAAATACTTCCTTGTCAAAATACTGCTTCTTAAAGGTCCATCTTAACTTCTTGATGTACTACTCCAGATCTTGGTGATACACCGGCTAGGGCTAAAACTTCATCTTATGATAGGTGCTCCATCAGCCTTCTTCCATCAAATCCATTCTGATGACATGCATCCTTAACTCAGCACGGTGACAATAGCATTAGCGGTGGATGACATCACGGATAACCGTGTTTCTGCTCTTGTCATTTCCATGAGCTATCTCTCCACAGTTGATATCTCCTGCCTTAGGGTTTCTTTGACAAAACTTCGAGTTCTCATACTCCTTGTTTCAGTCTTTCTCCGATACACCTTGATCTCGGGTATTGACAACTTCCATAATCTGTCAAGTTCCATAAGGGTAGCCTTTCTAGGTCATATAAATCTGGGAATTCTTTAAAGCCTTCAAATTCTACTTGTCTTCGGCCTTCAACCATTGTAGTTTCCATTATTCAGAGGCATGGAAAATACTCTTCATTCCGAAGTGGTCTTAGTTGTCCGATATCTTGTACTTCTTGGAGTGGTCTCATCAGTGGAATCTTCGAGTGGTCAAAAGGGAAAGGGGGTATGGTTTCACTAAAAAGAATTTTTTGAATAAGCTCAGAAGAGAAGAGAGGTAAAAGATCTTTTTGAAAGGGAAAGTTGTAGAGAAAAATCTTTGCTATGGGCTTGCCAATTTCTAGGGTCACGTCCTACAGTCAACATGTGCTCTGATACCATCTTGTAGCGACCCGACCCGAATGGATCAAGTCTCTGTGCTTAGGTGTCATCCCTGGATCAGTATGCTGACACACACAGTACTCGAAGGATTTATAACAGAGGTAAATCACATGTATAAAGTAACGTAAATACTATTACCTCAGTCCAAATAGTGGAAGCAACAAGGTTGTGGATTCCCATCAACACCAACGGCAAAGTTGAGTGTCGAAATCGTAACCCTAACGTATCACTTACTCGTCGTAAGATAATCCTGCAACATGAGACGTTGCAGCCCGAAATGGGTCAGTACATTGAATGTACTGACAAATTCACACCATAGAGAATGATGAACAATGGCTATCACTACATGCATATATGGCTGGTGGAAAAGCTCTATGGTTATAAGGTTTTTGCGTAAAGCCAATTTTTCCCTACTGCAAAGGAATAAATTTAATTACTAACATGGTGGTTGTTGAACATTGAGAATGGTTGACAGCATCCTCAATCCCAATTAAAAGTAATCATTAACATCCCAACAAAATTAATTAAAGTAACATGATGAGATCAACAGGATAATCCAAGAACTAGATACTCAAGATGTCCATAACCGGGGACACGGCTAATCATGATTAGTTTGTACACTCTGCAGAGGTTTGCGCACTTCTCCCCACATGACTCGATCGCCTCCATTTGGTTTCTCGCACTACATGGTGTTTGAGAAACGGATGACCGATACATAGTCTTTCAGAAGCGCTAGCACCTTACATGTGGGGTAGACCGTACCACCTACAACCCCTACATCTGCTAGTCCACCCCGTAAGAGTTCGCACAACTTAGTCAACTATGCCAGAGCCCATAGTAGCATGTGGCTGCACACGGAAGTTTCTAGCATGAATAATCTTATGATCCCTTTGAGCCTGGGTGGCGGTCCAAAATAAAACAGGCAAGTCCTGATAGACATCAGGTGCCTCAATCCACCCAGATGTGTGTTTAAGTTGCCACCTTAGATAAACCATTAAAATTATCAACTCACATCTGTCATGGAATATCACTCACCCAATCCACGTCTACTAGCATAGCATGGCATAATAAGCAAACGTAGAAGTAACTCCCAAAGGTTTCATAGTAATACAGGTGATAGGTACTACCTCATCTACTTCCCATCCCACAATTTAATTAGATCCTAATCATGCAATGTGAGAGGATTTGATCTAATGCAATAAAACTGGGTTGTAGAAAAGGTATGATCAAAGTGTGAACTTGCCTGCAATGAAGATGATTCGCACTCAAAACTCTTGATAGATCTACTCGTCACACTCCGGTCAATCTATCGTAAGCAAACAATAGTAACCACACAATAAGTACTCATCTAAAGCACAAGCAAAACTCGAACGAAAGAACGAACCAGATAGTTCAACTTAAGAACTCCGGTTGCAAAGAAAGAACGAACCGAACAAAAAAACGGAAAACAAACGGCGGAAGAAAACAACTCGGTTCTAGCAAGTTGAATCTAGGTCAAATTTTACCGGGGCAAAAACTTGTTTAAGTTGATTAGACGGAACGGCGGTTTCGAAACGAGACTCCAGGCGCTTGAATCACCTGATTCCGATAAACAGGCGAGAAGATAAACTAGAACGAAGATCGGATCTGAGATCGTGATCGCGGAATAAATCCGACAAAAAGAAAACGAAGAACGGTTAAACGAAGGGGCGTCGTTAACCGGGAATAATCGGTGATCACGTTCGTTGAGACGAACGGTCCGAAAGAAGAACGACAACCGATATAGGGTTTTCGGAAAAGAAACCGAAAAAGAAAACGGAAAACCGATCTAGGGTTTCGGAAAAGAAACCGAAACAAAGAATCGGAGAGAAAAACCAGAAAAGAAAACCGGAATGGTTTCTTTTACAAGAACCGAACCGCGGGGAAGAAAAAGAGAGGCGCGGGGCTACCTCCGGCGAGGCGGGGCGAACGGTGGCGACGGCGGCGTGCTAGGGCGGCAGCGGCGGCGCTATAGGGGCGACGGCGGCGGGTGAGGGGCGCGGGGTGGGGCGCGGCTTGGGGAGGAGAGGGGGTTTGGGTTTTTGGTGTGAGGAGAGGGGGGGTCTATGGGGGTATTTATATAGGAGAGGGGAGAGATTACTTGGGGTAGGGGACAACAAATAGAATAGGAAAAAGAGTCCTAGAAGAAAAAGAAAACGGAACAAAGGAAAGAGGGGGGGGGCTACCGGCCTAGAATCCTAAAAGGATTCGGCATGAGGCAAGAGGCGAGGCGGCGGCCTGGCTGCCTGGCGCTGGCTGCGCGTGCGGCTGGGGGCTGGGGGGGCGGTGGCCGGCTGGCTGGGCCTTTGGCCCGGCTGGCCTGGCGGGAAAGTTTTTTTCTTTTTTTTTTATAAATAGTTCCGCGCAGAAAAACACAGAAAAGAAAATCTAAACGAGCTCCAAAATTTCTAAAGTAAATTTTCTCCGACTCCTAAAAATGAGCCGAACAAAATGAACTTTTCTCCGGACCTAAAATGCAATTTTCGAAAACGCGGCCTGACGCAAGAGGCGAGGCGGCGGCCTGGCTGCCTGGCGCTGGCTGCGCGCGCGGCTGGGGGCTGGGGGGCGGTGGCCGGCTGGCTGGGCCTTTGGCCCGGCTGGCCTGGCGGGAAAGTTTTTTTTTATAAATAGTTCCGCGCAGAAAAACACAGAAAAGAAAATCTAAACGAGCTCCAAAATTTCTAAAGTAAATTTTCTCCGACTCCTAAAAATGAGCCGAACAAAATGAAGTTTTCTCCGGACCTAAAATGCAATTTTCGAAAACACGCATTTTTCCCTATCCAAAGAAAAACAAACAAACACCGGAAAACGAAATTTGATCTATTTATTAAATCTTCATTTTTCCTATATTTTGGGAAAGTCATATTATTCCCTCTCTCATATTTTGATATCGGAAAAATAATTGAAGATGAAATAAATAAATCAAATGATCCTCTTTTCAAATTCGAGAAAACTTTCAAATATGAAAATAACGAAATCTTGAACTCTCTCCGAAGGTCCTTGAGTTGCGTGAAATTTCTAGGATCGACCAAAATGCAAGAAAGTAAGATATGCATGATGATCTAGTGTATAACATTCCAAATTGAAAATTTGGGATGTTACATCAGGCCTCTTTCCTCCCTTCTGAGGCCTTTTACCATCAGTCATTTTCTTCAGTTGAGGAATTTGAACAATTGAATTCTCTGAAGAAGTATGCAACTTTTCTTCGAGGAACGCTGCAAATGAGTTAAGTTGATGAGAACCTAGTGATTCAGCAGCTGGCATGTGTACCTGTGAATAGAGTATAGTTGCGAGGAATTTGGAGAGGTCATATGCGTTCTCAGAAGGTTTTTCAAAATGAACAAGTTTGAGGAATTTGACCAGATGAGTCTTGAAGATTTTCACTAAGCGTTCTTTGTCTTAGGTTCCAGAGTTGTATAGATCGAAGATCCACACAATTGAGGAATCTTGAAGAAAAATGATGCTTAGAGAAACGAATCAAGAACAGATGACTTTGTGAGGTGTTCAGTGTGTGAAGATATGAAGAAAAACACTTTTGACGATTTTGTAGATAATCATTCGAATCAACGAAGGCAGTAAAAGTAACTTTTATTTACCCTGGATGAAGAACACGACGAACTGGAGTGAGGAGATATGAAGTTCGTATGTGCAGATCTTCCACGCCCTAACTTGGCGGAGGAAGACGGCTACGGTGGTGGCGGAGTGAAGATGTCCGCGGTCGGCGCGAGGACGTCGGTGACGAGGTCGAGGCAGTGAAGCTCTTCCTCACCGGCGGCAATGAAGTAGCGGCGGCGCTAGGGTTTGAGAAGCTCGAGCTGGAAAGAGAGGTCGAGCGGAGTAAAAGAAGTGAGGAAGGAAACAAGGGGTATTTATAGCCACAGTGAAAAACTGCTTGCCCGAAGAAATTGGATGAACGTGCCCCTGACCCTTCTCATTTGCATGACATGTCTCACCCACGTAGTGAGAGGTGGGGATCATGTTAGATCGTGGGTGAGTGGATAAGTGTACCGTGGGATGCGGAACGGTTTGAGTGGCAAAACCGAAAATTTCGATACGATAGGTTTTAAAGTTACGTTCGCAATTTCTTCAGCTGACAAGGACACAGTGAAGATTTTGAATGAGTTTCAAATAGAACGCACATGAAGAATTTGTGAACAGATTGGGTTGAGTATAGCATAGAGGGGAAGGGTCTGATCACATTCACTTAGCAGAAAACCAACTTGAAGAAATAGCAATAAGTGAATGCTGTAGAGGACATAAACTCATATATATATATATATATAGCCAATGAAGAAAAACGACGGAACCAGTGAAGACTATGCAAAGTTGAAGAATATGAATAATTTGAGGAATTTCAACTTTTGCTGGCGGCGTGACCCACCGTATAAGAATGATGATTTCAGACAACGCGTACTATTATCGTAGGGTTCTGAGAATCAAATTCTTCATTAATTTCTTCACACTAAGAGTGTTATTCTTCATTGATTTAAAGAAAAACATTTCTTCATGTGTTGCACACCTAAGTCATCAATTTTGCATAAGTGTTAGGATGAGTGTCCTTTTCAAAGAACATTCGAAGACTCTAAGATATTTAGCTCACACCGCAACTTGCTAAATCTCTTCTCATCCAAGGGCTTTGTGAAGATATCGGCTAGCTGTTCTTCAGTCTTCACATGCTCAATAGAAATGTCGCCCTTCAACACATGATCACGAAGAAAATGATGATGAATCTGAATGTGCTTTGTCTTCGAGTGCTGAACTGGGTTGTGAGCAATCTTGATGGCACTCTCATTGTCACAGAAGAGAGGCACATTCTTCATGTTGACATCGTAGTCCTTGAGAGTTTGCTTCATCCATAGCAATTGGGCACAGCAAGAACCAGAGGCAATGTACTCAGCTTCAGCAGTAGATAGTGATACGTAGTTCTGTTTCTTTGAGGACCAACAGACTAAAGATCTTTTGAGGAAATGACATGTACCAGATGTTGACTTGCGATCCACATGATCACCAGCATAGTCAGAGTCAGAATATCCAACAAGATCAAAAGTCGAGCCCTTGGGGTACCATAATCCAAGTGTTGGTGTGTGAGCTAGATATCGAAGAATATGCTTCACAGCCTTATGGTGTGATTCCTTCGGTGCAGCTTGAAATCGGGCACACATGCAAACACTAAGCATTATATCTGGCCTAGATGCACATAAGTATAATAAGGAACCTATCATGGAGCGGTATACCTTATGATCGAAGTCAATACCATTTTCATCAGTGCACAGGTGGCCATTTGTGGGCATAGGAATTTTGACGCCTTTGCAATCTTGCATGCCGAATTTCTTCAGTACATCCTTGAGGTATTTCTCCTGAGATATGAATATGCCATTGTGTTGTTGACGAATTTGAAGACCTAAGAAGAATTTCAACTCTCCCATCCTAGACATTTGATATTCTTCACTCATCATATAGGCAAATTCATCACTATAACGTTGGTCAGTACAGCCAAAGATAATATCATCAACATATACTTGGCACACAAACAATTCACCATCATAAGATTTAGTGAAAAGAGTAGGGTCGAGTGAACCGGGTTTGAAGCCTTTCCTCATGAAGAGTTCCTTCAAAGTATCATACCAAGCCCGTGGGGCCTGCTTGAGGCCATAGAGGGCCTTGTTGAGTCTAAGACTTTGTCAGGACTCTTTGGATCTTCACAACCTGGGGGTTGAGCAACATATACTTCTTCCTCAAGCTTACCATTGAGGAATGCACTTTTCACATCCATTTGATATAGAGTGATATCATGATGGTTAGCATAAGCAAGTAATATGCGAATAGCCTCAAGTCTAGCAACAGGTGCAAAAGCTTCATCGAAATCAATTCCTTCAACATGTGTGTAGCCTTGAGCTACAAGCCGTGCCTTATTCCTCACCACAAGGCCATTTTCATCTTGCTTGTTGCGGTAGATCCACTTTGTGCCGATGATATTGTGCTTGCGAGGATCTGGACATTTGACCAGTTCCCAGACATTGTTGAGCTCGAACTGATGTAATTCTTCTTGCATGGCCTGAATCCACTCAGGCTCCAGAAATGCTTCATGTACCTTAGTGGGCTCTGTAATAGAGACAAAAGCATACTGCCCACAAAAGTTAGACAAATGTGAAGCTTTTGAGCATGTGAGAGGACCTGGCGCTTTCATGTCATTGATGATCTTTTCAACTTGCACTTCTTTTGCAATGCGAGGATGAGCTGGTTTTCGTTGAAGAGTTTGATCAGCGTTATCTTCAGCACCATTTTCTTCAGCATTTTCTTCAGGTGCATTAGCTCGACGTTCTTCATGTTCTGGAATGAATTCTTCAGCAGATTTTTCAGTAGGAATGACATCCTCAGTAGCCTTGAACTTGATAGTTTCCTCAGGTGCTGGTTCATCTATCACAGTAGTTAGGTGCTCTCTTTGCGAGCCATTAGTTTCATCGAACCACGCATCTATAGTTTCAAAAACTTTGTGAAGAACGTTGTTGAAGACTCTGTAGGTGTGCGAGTCCTTTCCATAACCAAGCATAAAACCTTCATGTGCTTTCGGTGCAAATTTTGAGTTGTGATGAGGATCTCTAATCCAACATTTAGCACCGAAGACTTTGAAATAACTTACATTGGGTTTCTTATCAGTGTGGAGTTCATAGGCAGTCTTTTTGAAGAATTTGTGAAGATATACTCTGTTGATGATGTGGCACGCAGTATCAATTGCCTCAGTCCAGAAACGACGAGGCGTTTTGTATTCATCAAGCATAGTGCGAGCCATCTCAGCAAGAGTCCTGTTCTTGCGCTCCACGACGCCGTTCTGCTGAGGAGTGTAAGGAGCAGATAACTCATGAGTGATACCAAGTTCATCAAGATAGTCATCGAGACCAGAATTCTTGAACTCAGTGCCATTGTCACTTATGATGTGCCTGATCTTCACACTAAAGTTGGTTGAAGCCCTCGAGGAAAATCATTTGAAGACTTCCTGCACTTCCTGTTTGTAAGTAACAAGGTGTACCCATGTGTAACGAGAATAATCATCAACAATAATGAAGCCATATTAAGATGCTTCATTTGAGATAGCAGAATAATGACTAGGACCAAAGAGATCCATGTGAAGCGATTCAAATGGGCGAGTGGTGGTCATGATAGTCTTCGCTGGATGCTTGGCCTTGGTCATCTTCCCAGCTTCACAGGCTCCGCATAGGTGATCCTTGAGGAATTTGACATTCTCGATGCCAATGACATGCTTCTTCTTCGCAAGCGTGTGCAAATTCCTCATGCCTGCATGACCAAGTCGTTGATGCCAGAGCCAGCCTTCTGAAGCTTTTGCAAGTAAGCACACGGCTGGTTGTGGTCCTGTAGAGAAATCAACAATATACAGGTCTCCTCTCCTAAAGCCTTCGAAGACTTTGGAATTGTCAGCTTCCATAACCACAACACAACGGTACTTGCCAAAGACAACAACCATATCAAGATCACAAAGCATTGAGACAGACATAAGGTTGTATCCTAAGGACTCAACAAGCATGACTTTGTCCATGTGTCGATCCTTTGTAATCGCAACCTTACCTAGACCTAATACCTGACTTTTGCCTTTGTCAGCAAAGATGATATGCTTCAGATGCGACGAAGATAATGGAGCATCCATCAATAGATTCTTGTCACCAGTCATGTGGTTTGTACATCCACTATCGAGGACCCACTCAGTGGCTTTGGGTTGATCATCCTGCAGATGAATTAGTGCAGCTTCAAACTCATATACTTCATCAGTGAAGAATATGACATCAATTCATCAGATCAATTTCATCAAGTAAGAGAACTGATAAAGCAATATGAGGACGTGAGAAATGAAAGTTCATTTATTCATGATTAGCCTGCGTCCTATCAGGCATGCTCAGGTCTCCAGCAAATTCTTTAGACGATTACGTGCATCTGGAGACCTGACCCTGCAGAAGAGATTAGTTCTTTTTCTTCACCATCCACATCTGAAGGGGTGGCAAAGAGTTCATCATTCTGCGAGCTCCATACGAGAAGGATGGCATAGAAGCCAATCCATTTCGTTTCACATAAGATGGGTTAGAGTAAGCATATGAGTAAGCAGAGAAATTCTTCGAGGAATTACGGACATAATGACTTGAAGAATAATGCACATATCCATAATCTTTAGATCTTCCCTGCGAAACAGACGGGTTAGCATGATGATGTTCATATGAGGACTTTGATCCATATGAGGAATTTGGTCCGTATAAGGAATTTGATCTGGGGTTCCTATTCTTCACAGGTGGCGTCATGATGACATTCACCTGAAGATTTTCAAGGCATCTTTTGGGAACCCAGATTTTCTTCATCGGGGAGCCCTTCCTGCAGTTAGTGCCAACATATCTAGCAAATACTTCACCATTCTGATTTTTGAATAGCTTATAGTTGGAGTCAATTGACTCATCAACAGAATGAGGAGATTCACATGCAAATCCAGATAAGTTAGATGGATCAACTGGAGGTCCCTTTGCAGCAACCCATGTAGTTTTGGGGTACTGCTCCGGCTTCCAATATGTACCATCAGCATTGAGTTTCCTCTCAAAGGCGATACCCTCTTTCCTAGGGTTCCTGTTGAGGATCTGCTTTTTAAGCACATCACAAAGAGCCTGATGCCCTTTGAGGCTTTTGTACATGCCTGTCGTGTACAATTCCTTCAGCCCTACATTGTCAGTGATACTAGCAATGTCCTTAGATGAGGAATTAGTGATAGCAAAGGCATGTGAAGAATTTGAAACATTAGCAGCATTTGAACATTCAGGTGAAGAATTAGCAGATTCACGTTCAATGCACTTCAAGCATGGAGGAACAAATTCGTCCTGAGATGCGCTGATTTGTTGAGCAAGTAATGAATCGCGCTCCTTCTGAAGATCTTCATAACTCACTCTTAGCTTCTCAAGGTCTTGCTTTCTTTGAAGAAATTCATAAGAAAGCTTCTCATGATCCGATAAGAGAGTGTTATGTTGATCTTGAAGGGTGTCATACTTAGTATGAAGTCTCTGAAGACTTTCAGCCAAAGCTTTCGACTGATCCATTTCCTCACCCAACATATCATCGCTCTTGTTTAGCATATAGTGAGCTTTTTCCAAAGCTCTTTGTTGTTTAGTAGCAAGGGAAGCAAGTTTAACATAGCTGGGTCCAAATTCATCACCAGATTCATCATCACTAGACTCGGATAGGTAGCATTCCGTTACCTCGGCATCTTTTGCCATAAGGCATGATGCAGAAGATGATGATTTTGGTTCGAATGTCATCGTTTTGAGAGATTCCTTGAAGTCCTCAAACCAAGGATCATGACAAGTTCGATGACCTTCATAGACCTCAGAGAGACGGTCCCCGATGAGCTTCGCATGATCGAGATGCATGATATTCCTGAACTGATTTTGTGACAGGCTGGAGCAGATGACATCCTTCGCCATGAGGTTGAGAAGAGTATACTTGCGAATGTCATCAGCATCCGCCATCTTGCACAGATCAGTCAGGCCAATCTTAGTGACGGTCCAGAACTCGCTGTTCATCGCCATGAGGCGTTTCTTCATCATGGCCTTCCACTTGGGATACTCGTGACCGTCAAAGATGGGGCATGTCACCTTCGTCATACCTGCGGTCGACATAACTAAAACTCCAGGCGGTTAAACCAAAATCACACAGAACAAGGGAGTACCTCACTCTGATAACAATTGAAAGTGCGTTATATCAACTAGAGGGGGGGTGAATAGGCGATTTTTATGAAATTATTCACCGAGGAATTTGCCCATGAGGAAATTCCATAGCGAAGAACTACTAGTAGCGGAATAAGTACTCAAAAGTAAACATAACAGAATACAAGCATAGTCATCATGATGAAATGAAGACAGGCACAGAGTACAGGAAACATAATCACAGGATAACACAGGACGAAGACAAACAGACTGAAGAAATTGAACTGAGGAAATTGAGAAAGTCTTCAGTCAAAGTCTTCAAACACAGATATGAACAAACACACATCACAGTTATGAGGAAATGAAAGAGTTGAGGAAATAGAACCAGTAAGCTTAGTGAAGACAATGATTTGGTAGACCAGTTCCAACTGTTGTCTCAGTTGTACGTCTGGTTGGAGCGGCTGAGTATTTAAACTCGAGGACACATAGTCCCGGACACCCAGTCAAGGACACTTAGTCCAAGACACCCAGTCCTCACCGTATTCTCCTTGAACTAAGGTCACACAGACCTCGTCCAATCACTCGTGGTAAGTCTTCAGGCGACTTCCAAACCTTCACAAACTTGGTCACTCGGCGATACACAATTCCTCTTGGATGCTCTAGACCATGACGCCTAACCGTCTGGAAGAAGCACAGTCTTCAAAGGTAACAAGCGTCGGATCCACTCAGGATCAATCTCTTCAGTGATGCTCAATCACTTGGGGTTTGTAGGTGTTTGGGTTTTGGGTTTTTGGTTTTTCCTCACTTGATGATTTTCGCTCAAAGTCCTCGGAGGATGGGTTGCTCTCAAATGACAAGTGTCAGTTTCTCTCGGAGCAGCCAACCAGCTAGTGGTTGTAGGGGGCGGCTATTTATAGCCTAGGGAGCAGCCCGACATGATAAGACATAAATGCCCTTCAATGATATGACCGTTAGGTGGATAGATATTTTGGGACAGCTGGCACATAGCACAGCAACGGTCGGAATTTTGAGTAGCAAAATCCTCAGGGCTATCATGTTCCTCACTATGTAGGCAATCCGCACTGGCGAATTCCTAACTCCCCAGTCAGGACAAATTCCTCAGAGACCAGAAGAACTTCGTCACTATCACTGAAGAAATTGACTGAACTGTATGAGATTTCCAATGGCTTCACTCGAAGGGATTGGTAGGTGTAGGATTTTGAGTTGAGCATAACATGGAAATTTTTCCTTAGTATTTCCTCGACCCCCTTTAACATTACGATGTTTCCTATGACTCAAGAAAGAGAAAAACAAAACTATGAACACAAAAGTCTTCAAGCTTAATATTTCTCGCATGAATATCAAGTCTTCACGGACACACCAATTTTCTTCACTTTCAAAGTCTTCATGAAAGTCTTCAGAAATACCAAAATCTTCAGTCAAAGATATTCATTTTTAGGGGTCGACTTTTCCTGTAAATATCAAACTCCTCATAGACTTATAGACCTGTGTACACTCACACACGCATTAGTCCCTTAACCTATAAGTCTTCAATACACCAAAATCACTAAGGGGCACTAGATGCACTTACAATCTCCCCCCTTTTGGTGATTGATGACAATATAGGTTAAGTTTTCAACGGGGATAAACATGTGAAGTGTAAATACTGATATTGAGGAATTTGATTGCAAGATATAGAAGAACTCCCCCTGAAGATGTGCATAGTGAGGAATTTGCTTTCGGAGCAATGCACACTTGAAGAGTTGAATCATGGAGATCTCCCCCTATATCTTGTAATTCATACACGCATTTAACATATAATATGAAGAATTTGAAATGCATGATGATATATGGTGCCTGATGAAATTCAGCATGCGTGCAATAATATTAACGAGGAATAAGCATGTAGAATAGTGCATCAAGAGTATCAGAGCACAGTGCATCAAAAGTATCAGAGCACCATCGGGTTTAAGATTACAACTCGATCCAATAAAGTTTCAGAAGAATGAGAGTTGTAACTTAGCAAAAACACGCCCATATAGTAGACCTGCTTGAAGACTAACTCATATTTCTCCCCCTTTGTCATCGAATGACCAAAAGGATCGAAAATGAGGACTAACACCCCTGAAGATAATCATGTTGATGAAGGAGCGCCAGCGTTGTTGGGGTCGTTGGTTGATGTAGGGCCTGCCGCAGTGTCGTCCAAGTCTTCATGTTCATCAGTGTCGCGCGATGAAGAATATGAGCTGGCCACCAGAGAAGGAACCTTGACCTTCTTGAATTTCTTCGGTGGAGGTGCAGACCAGTCAAAATCTTCATTAAGACCCATGTTCTTCAGATCTTCTTCACCATACAGATGTGACAGGATTGCCCAGGTGCGACCGAAGACTTCATGGAGGTAGTAGTGGTTTTTCTTCACTGCATTGTGTGTGGCAGTCATGTTGTGAAGAAGTGAACCAAACTGATGCTTAACCCATTTGTGATTTCGATCCACCTTCTGTTGAAGACTAAGTAGAAGTTCACGGTCAGTCATCACGCGCGGAGCAGTGGCTTGAGGAGTGGACTTGGGTGCATTGGCAGAGTCATGTGTGGTAGAGTCATCATTGGTGGAATAAGATGCAGCTTTGCGAAACTGACCATCCAATGGACAAATGCCTTCATCAATTACAGCTGGTGCCTTGCCCTTTCCATCAACTGAGGAATATGTCTGCTTGAGGACTTCAATTGGGGGCAAGTAGCTGAGATGATTCTGGAAATCAGCTTTGTAGTTGATGAAGACCTTGTCCTGAGGAATCTCATGATCCAAGGTGCATAAGGCTTCAGCTCAAATGGAGACAGTGCAACATTGGCCATAGTCCTCATGAAGAAATCGTGATAATTGACAGGAATGCCATGAACGATGTTGAATACCAGATTCTTCATGATGCCAACAATTTCCTCATCAGATGAGTCGTGGCCTTTGATAGGACTGATTGTCCTCGTCAGAATACGACAGACAGTTCTGGGCACGTACAACAATTCCTTCACGAGGAATTTGGTTCTTGGTGCTTGACCTGGCTTCAAAGGTTTCATCAGCACCTGCATGTAATGATGTGTGAGCTCAGATCACTGTAGATGCAGCGAGCCTCTTCAAGGGGAGGACTGAGTGGTAGAGCATGAAGCAATTCAGAGGCTGGTGCAGTGTATTGAGTGTTTTCAGATATCCAGTCCAGCACCCATGAATTCACATCTTCAGCATCTCCGGTGATGTGCAGCGTTGCATAGAATTGAAGAATCAGTTCTTCATTCCAATCGCAGATGTCAGAGCAAAAGTTGAGCAGCCCAGCGTCGTGAAGAACACTGAGGACTGGTGCGAAGCACGGCAGGGATTCCATATCCACGTGAGGAATATGCTCATGGTAGAAAATCTTCTCCTTGTTGAACAGCACTGAGGAATAGAAATTGGCTTGACTAGCAGTCCAGAAACGCCTCTTCCTAATGC
The DNA here is from genome assembly GCF_056163025.1 of Triticum urartu. Lineage (NCBI taxonomy): Eukaryota > Viridiplantae > Streptophyta > Magnoliopsida > Poales > Poaceae > Triticum > Triticum urartu. Next base: position 363,589,387 of record NC_141874.1, on the reverse strand, counting down.
GAGCAGAGTCATATGGGTTGTAATCTTCGAAGAATACATGCTCGCCGAAGAAATCATCAGCCTTGAACTTTTGCTTGCATGAGAATGGATCCTTTGGCTTCGGCAGAGGAGTGTCAGTGAGTTGCATCACGACCTCAGGAATCTCAATCGCAGGTTCTTCAGGCTGAGGAATTTCTGGTTCCTCCTTAGTGGCAGTCTGCGTAGTTGGTTGTTCAGCAGCAGCAGTTTCTTCAGCGCTAGTGGCTGGAATTTCCTCATGGACAGATGAAGTGGGATGAGTTTCTTCAGAGCCCAGGTGAATAGTTTGTGTGGGGGACTGAGGAATTTGCTGTAGAGGGGTGAACATTGGAGTGTTTGGATGCTGACTTTCCCAGAATTCATCACTGATTACGGGTGTGGAGCAGCCAATGTCCACATCTTCATCTTCCATTTCTTCAACGCCAGCCTCTTCAGCTGTGAGCTGAGGCATAGGCGAGGAGATGATAGGTGTTGAAGGGATATCATCCACTTCAATTTCTTCATCGATTGGTTCAGACGAAGCAGCAGAAGGAGTTTCATCATCAGATCCGCTGGGGATCACATGTTCTTCATCAAAGGGAATGAGGTCCTTTGATGGCCTGGTTGAGATGGGAACAACATCAATCAGATTTGCAAATGAGCTTGTCATAGGCTTCATTTTCTTCGGAGCTGAAGAATCTGAAGCAGCTGATGCTTTACTTTTCTTCACTGCAGCACGCTCTGCAACCTTGGTCTTCTTCACATCTGATGCGGATGGAAGGATTGGAGTTGAAGTTGGTGCAGGAGTAGCTGAGGAATCTGGTTGATTTTCTTTAGGCACAACTGATGCAGTTGCCCTGAGTTCTTCAGTTTCTGCAGGCACACCTCTAGTGGGTGTCCTGGCAATTTCTTCAGCGGCTGGAATGCAGTCATCAGCCCTGTAACTCACATTATCTTCAGCAGCCTGATTGTCATCAGCGGTGCTGGCATTTTCTTTAGTAGGCTGAGCAGATGCTTCAGCCTGAGGAATTTCCTGTTGCGTTGGGGCTGCAACATTGGAAGTGAAGTTATCCGCAAGTTTCACAAAACGAACCTTGGCTCCAAGCCAATCAGCGCGATATGCTTCAAAGTCATCACTGAGTTTCTTAATCTCAGTCTCAGTAGTGACAAGTTCTTCAGTTGTCATAGAGACAACGTTTTTCTTCAGATAGCGCTCTTTCTTCTACTGCGCTTTCTTGATCTGCCTGGCCTTCTCAAATTTCCACTTTTCTTCTTGAATGAAGTGGGTCAGCATGTGACTCTGGCCAGGAGTCAGCTTGAAGTCAGGCAAGGGAGTGTTGGGGTCCTTGTGCCAATCATCAATGTAGTCGAGGATCGGCTTGGGATCCAAAAGCAGTGGCACCTCTGATCCTTTGGCTCTAGCGGCCCTGACTTGCCTGTCTCTGATGATTTCTGCAAGTTGATCATCATCAGCTTCGTCTTCATCAGACGGCACTTGGAAAGCGACTTGCTTCTTTTAAGGACTTGGGCGTGGACCTCGTCCAGCAGTGGCCTTTGTCTTCAGCGGTGAGGGGTCAGCTGAGGAACTTGGTGCAGCTGAGGAACTAGCTGAGACACCTGAGGCAATGGAGATGCCGGCAGTCCTTTGGCACGAAGCGAGATGCACAGGTGCTGAGGATTTGGTCAGAACAGCTGAAGGCTTTGGCGGAGGAGCTGAGGACTTTGGAGGAATAGGAGCAGCATGAGGAATTGGCCGTGAGGGCTTTGATGATTCTGGCCGTGAGGGCATTGCTGAGGAAGCACTTGGCTTGCGTGCAGGCTTCTTTGACATGGCCTTCTTTGGCTTGACAGCAAGGACCTCAGCAGAGGCAGCAGCAGCAGCAGAGTCTTCATTAAATTTCCGCACTGCTTATTTGGCTTGCTTAGCCAAGTTGCCTTGGCGCTTGGCCCATTCATCAGGATAGTCCTCACCTCGCTTGAGGCTGGTGAGATCAGCAATTTGGCCAGGTGCCAGTGGTGTTCTTGGGCATGGAGGATTGAGTGCGAATTTCTTCATAGACTTAGGACTGACATATCTGTACTCCCTCCATTCTCTTACCCATCTCCTCTCTATCTTCTGAATGCGTACTTTGCGCTCATTCTTGGTTTCCTCAGTAGGTGTGCAGTACCCAGCATATATGTCATCAGGGATTTCAAACGCTGTATTTACATCAGGCCTCTTTCCTCCCTTCTGAGGCCTTTTACCATCGGCCATTTTCTTTAGTTGAGGAATTTGAACAATCGAATTCTCTGAAGAAGTATGCAACTTTTCTTCGAAGAACGTTGCAAATGAGTTAAGTTGATGAGAACCTAGTGATTCGGCAGCTGACATGTGTACCTGTGAACAGAGTATAGTTGCGAGGAATTTGGAGAGGTCATATGCGTTCTCAGAAGGTTTTTCAAAATGAACAAGTTTGAGGAATTTGACCAGATGAGTCTTGAAGATTTTCACTAAGCGTTCTTTGTCTTAGGTTCCAGAGTTGTATAGATCGAAGATCCACACAATTGAGGAATCTTGAAGAAAAATGATGCTTAGAGAAACGAATAAAGAACAGATGACTTTGTGAGGTGTTTAGTGTGTGAAGATATGAAGAAAAACACTTTTGAAGATTTTGTAGATAATCATTCGAATCTACGAGGGTAGTAAAAGTAACTTTTATTTACCCTGGACGAAGAACACGACGAACTGGAGTGAGGAGATGTGAAGTTCGTATGTGCAGATCTTCCATGCCCTAACTTGGCGGAGGAAGACGGCTATGGCGGTGGTGGAGTGAAGATGTCCGCGGTCGGCGCGAGGACGTCGGCGACGAGGTCGAGGCAGTGAAGCTCTTCCTCACCGGCGGCGATGAAGTAGCGGCGGTGCTAGGGTTTGAGAAGCTCGAGCTGGAAAGAGAGGTCGAGCGGAGTAAAAGAAGTGAGGAAGGAAAGGAGGGGTATTTATAGCCACGGTGAAAAACTGCTCGCCCGAAGAAATTGGATGAACGTGCCCCTGACCCTTCTCATTCGCATGACATGTGTCACCCACGTAGTGAGAGGTGGAGATCATGTTAGATCGTGGGTGAGTGGATAAGTGTATCGTGGGATGCGGAACGGTTTGAGCGGCAAAACCGAAAATTTCGATACGATAGGTTTTAAAGTTCCGTTCGCAATTTCTTCAGCTGACAAGGAAACAGTGAAGATTTTGAATGAGTTTCAAATAGAACGCACATGAATTTGTGAACAGATTGGGTTGAGTATAGCATAGAGGGGAAGGGTCCGATCACATTCACTTAGCAGAAAACCAACTTGAAGAAATAGCAATAAGTGAATGCTGTAGAGGACATAAACTCATATATATATATAGCCAATGAAGAAAAACGACGGAACCAGTGAAGACTATGCAAAGTTGAAGAATATGAATAATTTGAGGAATTTCAACTTTTGCTGGCGGCGTGATCCACCGTATAAGAATGATGATTTCAGACACTGCGTACAATTATCGTAGAGTTCTGAGAATCAAATTCTTCGTTAATTTCTTCACACTAAGAGTGTTATTCTTCATTGATTTAAAGAAAAATGTTTCTTCATGTGTTGCACACCTAAGTCATCAATTTTGCATAAGTGTTAGGATGAGTGTCCTTTTCAAAGAACATTCGAAGACTCTAAGATATTTAGCTCACACCGCAACTTGCTAAATCTCTTCTCATCCAAGGGCTTTGTGAAGATATCGGCTAGCTGTTCTTCAGTCTTCACATGCTCAATAAAAATGTCGCCCTTCAACACATGATCACGAAGAAAATGATCACGAATCTGAATGTGCTTTGTCTTCGAGTGCTGAACTGGGTTGTGAGCAATCTTGATGGCACTCTCATTGTCACAGAAGAGAGGCACATTCTTCATGTTAACGTCGTAGTCCTTGAGAGTTTGCTTCATCCATAGCAATTGGGCACAACAAGAACCAGCGGCAATGTACTCAGCTTCAGCAGTAGATAGTGATACGCTGTTCTGTTTCTTCGAGGACCAACAGACCAAAGATCGTCCGAGGAAATGACATGTTTCAGATGTTGACTTGCGATCCACACGATCACCAGCATAGTCAGAGTCAGAATATCCAACAAGATCAAAAGTCGAGCCGTTGGGGTACCATAATCTAAGTGTTGGTGTGTGAGCTAGATATCGAAGAATATGCTTCACAGCCTTATGGTGTGATTCCTTCGGTGCAGCTTGAAATCGGGCACACATGCAAACACTAAGCATTATATCTGGCCTAGATGCACATAAGTATAATAAGGAACCTATCATGGAGCGGTATACCTTATGATCAAAGTCAATACCATTTTCATCAGTGCACAGATGGCCATTTGTGGGCATAGGAATTTTGACGCCTTTGCAATCTTGCATGCCGAATTTCTTCAGTACATCCTTGAGGTATTTCTCCTGAGATATGAATATGCCATTGTGTTGTTGACGAATTTGAAGACCTAAGAAGAATTTCAACTCTCCCATCCTAGACATTTGATATTCTTCACTCATCATATAGGCAAATTCATCACTATAACGTTGGTCAGTACAGCCAAAGATAATATCATCAACATATACTTGGCACACAAACAATTCACCATCATAAGATTTAGTGAAAAGAGTAGGGCCGAGTGAACCGGGTTTGAAGCCTTTCCTCATGAAGAGTTCCTTCAAAGTATCATACCAAGCCCGTGGGGCCTGCTTGAGGCCATAGAGGGCCTTGTTGAGTCTAAGACTTTGTCAGGACTCTTTGGATCTTCACAACCTGGGGGTTGAGCAACATATACTTCTTCCTCAAGCTTACCATTGAGGAATGCACTTTTCACATCCATTTGATATAGAGTGATATCATGATGGTTAGCATAAGCAAGTAATATGCGAATAGCCTCGAGTCTAGCAACAGGTGCAAAAGCTTCATCGAAATCAATTCCTTCAACATGTGTGTAGCCTTGAGCTACAAGCCGTGCCTTATTCCTCACCACAAGGCCATTTTCATCTTGCTTGTTGCGGTAGATCCACTTTGTGCCGATGATATTGTGCTTGCGAGGATCTGGACATTTGACCAGTTCCCAGACATTGTTGAGCTCGAACTGATGTAATTCTTCTTGCATGGCCTGAATCCACTCAGGCTCCAGAAATGCTTCATGTACCTTAGTGGGCTCTGTAATAGAGACAAAAGCATACTGCCCACAAAAGTTAGACAAATGTGAAGCTTTTGAGCATGTGAGAGGACCTGGCGCTTTCATGTCATTGATGATCTTTTCAACTTGCACTTCTTTTGCAATGCGAGGATGAGCTGGTTTTCGTTGAAGAGTTTGATCAGCGTTATCTTCAGCACCATTTTCTTCAGCATTTTCTTCAGGTGCATTAGCTCGACGTTCTTCATGTTCTGGAATGAATTCTTCAGCAGATTTTTCAGTAGGAATGACATCCTCAGTAGCCTTGAACTTGATAGTTTCCTCAGGTGCTGGTTCATCTATCACAGTAGTTAGGTGCTCTCTTTGCGAGCCATTAGTTTCATCGAACCGCGCATCTATAGTTTCAAAAACTTTGTGAAGAACGTTGTTGAAGACTCTGTAGGTGTGCGAGTCCTTTCCATAACCAAGCATAAAACCTTCATGTGCTTTCGGTGCAAATTTTGAGTTGTGATGAGGATCTCTAATCCAACATTTAGCACCGAAGACTTTGAAATAACTTACATTGGGTTTCTTATCAGTGTGGAGTTCATAGGCAGTCTTTTTGAAGAATTTGTGAAGATATACTCTGTTGATGATGTGGCACGCAGTATCAATTGCCTCAGTCCAGAAACGACGAGGCGTTTTGTATTCATCAAGCATAGTGCGAGCCATCTCAGCAAGAGTCCTGTTCTTGCGCTCCACGACGCCGTTCTGCTGAGGAGTGTAAGGAGCAGATAACTCATGAGTGATACCAAGTTCATCAAGATAGTCATCGAGACCAGAATTCTTGAACTCAGTGCCATTGTCACTTATGATGTGCCTGATCTTCACACTAAAGTTGGTTGAAGCCCTCGAGGAAAATCATTTGAAGACTTCCTGCACTTCCTGTTTGTAAGTAACAAGGTGTACCCATGTGTAACGAGAATAATCATCAACAATAATGAAGCCATATTAAGATGCTTCATTTTAGATAGCAGAATAATGACTAGGACCAAAGAGATCCATGTGAAGCGATTCAAATGGGCGAGTGGTGGTCATGATAGTCTTCGCTGGATGCTTGGCCTTGGTCATCTTCCCAGCTTCACAGGCTCCGCATAGGTGATCCTTGAGGAATTTGACATTCTCGATGCCAATGACATGCTTCTTCTTCGCAAGCGTGTGCAAATTCCTCATGCCTGCATGACCAAGTCGTTGATGCCAGAGCCAGCCTTCTGAAGCTTTTGCAAGTAAGCACACGGCTGGTTGTGGTCCTGTAGAGAAATCAACAATATACAGGTCTCCTCTCCTAAAGCCTTCGAAGACTTTGGAATTGTCAGCTTCCATAACCACAACACAACGGTACTTGCCAAAGACAACAACCATATCAAGATCACAAAGCATTGAGACAGACATAAGGTTGTATCCTAAGGACTCAACAAGCATGACTTTGTCCATGTGTCGATCCTTTGTAATCGCAACCTTACCTAGACCTAATACCTGACTTTTGCCTTTGTCAGCAAAGATGATATGCTTCAGATGCGACGAAGATAATGGAGCATCCATCAATAGCTTCTTGTCACCAGTCATGTGGTTTGTACATCCACTATCGAGGACCCACTCAGTGGCTTTGGGTTGATCATCCTGCAGATGAATTAGTGCAGCTTCAAACTCATATACTTCATCAGTGAAGAATATGACATCAATTCATCAGATCAATTTCATCAAGTAAGAGAACTGATAAAGCAATATGAGGACGTGAGAAATGAAAGTTCATTTATTCATGATTAGCCTGCGTCCTATCAGGCATGCTCAGGTCTCCAGCAAATTCTTCAGACGATTACGTGCATCTGGAGACCTGACCCTGCAGAAGAGATTAGTTCTTTTTCTTCACCATCCACATCTGAAGGGGTGGCAAAGAGTTCATCATTCTGCGAGCTCCATACGAGAAGGATGGCATAGAAGCCAATCCATTTCGTTTCACATAAGATGGGTTAGAGTAAGCATATGAGTAAGCAGAGAAATTCTTCGAGGAATTACGGACATAATGACTTGAAGAATAATGCACATATCCATAATCCTTAAATCTTCCCTACGAAACAGACGGGTTAGCATGATGATGTTCATATGAGGACTTTGATCCATGAGTTATTTGGTCCGTATGAGGAATTTGATCTGGGGTTCCTATTCTTCACAGGTGGCGTCATGATGACATTCACCTGAAGATTTTCAAGGCATCTTTTGGGAACCCAGATTTTCTTCATCGGGGAGCCGTTCCCGCAGTTAGTGCCAACATATCTAGCAAATACTTCACCATTCTGATTTTTGAATAGCTTATAGTTGGAGTCAATTGACTCATCAACAGAATGAGGAGATTCACATGCAAATCCAGATAAGTTAGATGGATCAACTGGAGGTCCCTTTGCAGCAACCCATGTAGTTTTGGGGTACTGCTCAGGCTTCCAATATGTACCATCAGCATTGAGTTTCCTCTCAAAGGCGATACCCTCTTTCCTAGGGTTCTTGTTGAGGATCTGCTTTTTAAGCACATCACAAAGAGCCTGATGCCCTTTGAGGCTTTTGTACATGCCTGTCGTGTACAATTCCTTCAGCCCTGCATTGTCAGTGATACTAGCAATGTCCTTAGATGAGGAATTAGTGATAGAAAAGGCATGTGAAGAATTTGAAACATTAGCAGCATTTGAACATTCAGGTGAAGCATTAGCAGATTCACGTTCAATGCACTTCAAGCATGGAGGAACAAATTCTTCCTGAGATGCGCTGATTTGTTGAGCAAGTAATGAATCGCGCTCCTTCTGAAGATCTTCATAACTCACTCTTGTTGGGGAACGTTGTAGAAAACAAAAAATTTCCTACGTTTCACCAAGATCAATCTATGGAGTCAACTAGCAACGACAGGAGAGTGCATCTACATACCCTTGTAGATCGCGCATGGAAGCGTTCAAGGAACGGGGATGAAGGAGTCGTACTCGTCGTGATCCAAATCACCGGAGATCCTAGCGCCGAACGGACGGCACCTCCGCGTTCAACACACGTACAGTCAGCGTGACGTCTCCTCCTTCTTGATCCAGGAAGGGGGAAGGAGAGGTTGATGAAGATCCAGCAGCACGACGGCGTGGTGGTGGATGCAGCAGTCACCGCAGCAGGGCTTCGCCGAGCTTCTGCGAGAGGGAGAGGTGTAGCAGGGGAGAGGGAGGCGCCAAGGCTTGAGGTGTTGCTGCCCTCCCTCCCCCCTCCTTTATATAGGCCCCCTAGGGGGGTGCGCCGGCCCTAGGAGATGGGATCTCCTAGGGGGGCAGCGGCCAAGGGGGTAGAGTACCCCCCAAGGCAAGTGGAGGCGCCCCCTCCCCTAGGGTTCCCAACCCTAGGCGCATGGGGGGCCCAAGGGGGGCGCACCAGCCCACTATGGGCTGGTTCCCCTCCCCACTTCAGCCCATGGGGCCCTCCGGGATGGGTGGCCCCACCCGGTGGACCCCCGGGACCCATCCGGTGGTCCCGGTACAATACTAGTGACCCCCGAAACTTTCCCGATGGCCGAAACTATACTTCCTATATATAATTCTTCACCTCCGGACAATTCTGGAACTCTTCGTGACGTCCAGGATCTCATCCGGGACTCCGAAAAACTTTCGGGTTACTGCATAATCATATCTATACAACCCTAGCGTCACCGAACCTTAAGTGTGTAGACCCTACGGGTTCGGGAGACAAGCAGACATGACCGAGACGACTCTCTGGTCAATAACCAACAGCGGGATCTGGATACCCATGTTGGCTCCCACATGCTCCTCGATGATCTCATCGGATGAACCACGATGTCGAGGACCTAATCAATCCCGTACTCAATTCCCTTTGTCAATCGGTACGTTACTTGCCCGAGACTCGATCGTCGGTATCCCAATACCTTGTTCAGTCTCGTTACCGGCAAGTCACTTTACTCGTACCGTAATGCATGATCCCGTGATCAACCACTTGATCACACTGAGCTCATTATGATGATGCATTATCGAGTGGGCCTAGAGATACCTCTCCGTCATACGGAGTGACAAATCCCAGTCTCGATTCATGCCAACCCAACAGACACTTTCGGAGATACCTGTGATGTACCTTTATAGTCACCCAGTTACGTTGTGACATTTGGCACACCCAAGGCACTCCTACGGTATCTGGGAGTTGCACAATCTCATGGTCTAAGGAAATGATACTTGACATCCAGAAAAGCTACAGCAAACGAACTACACGATCTTTGTGCTATGCTTAGGTTTGGGTCTTGTCCATCACATCATTCTCGTAATGATGTGATCCCGTTATCAATGACATCCCCATGTCCATAGCCAGGAAACCATGACTATCTGTTGATCAACGAGCTAGTCAACTAGAGGCTCACTAGGGACACATTGTGGTCTATGTATTCACACATGTATTACGATTTCCGGACAATACAATTATAGCATGAATAATAGACAATTATCATGAACAAGGAAATATAATAATCATTTTATTATTGCCTCTAGGGCATATTTCCAACAGTCTCCCACTTGCACTAGAGTCAATCATCTAGTTACATTGTGATGAATCGAACACCCATGGAATTCTGGTGTTGATCATGTTTTGCTCTAGGGAGAGGTTTAGTCAACGGATCTACTACATTCAGGTCCGTATGTACTTTACAAATCTCTATGTCTCCATTTTGAACACTTTCACGAATGGAGTTGAAGCGATGCTTGATATGCCTGGTCTTCCTATGAAACCTGGGCTCCTTGGCAAGGGCAATAGCTCCAGTGTTGTCACAGAAGAGAGTCATCGGGCCCGACGCATTGGGTATGACTCCTAGGTCCGTAATGAACTCCTTCACCCAGACTGCTTCGTGTGCTGCCTCCGAGGCTGCCATGTACTCCGCTTCACATGTAGATCCCGCCACAACGCTTTGCTTGCAACTGCACCAGCTTACTGCCCCACCATTCAAAATATACACGTATCCGGTTTGTGACTTAGAGTCATCCAGATTTGTGTCAAAGCTAGCATCGATGTAACCCTTTACGACAAGCTCTTCGTCACCTCCATAAACGAGAAACATTTCCTTAGTCCTTTTCAGGTACTTCAGGATATTTTTGACCGCTGTCCAGTGTTCCATGCCGGGATTACTTTGGTACCTTCCTACCAAACTCACGGCAAGGTTTACATCAGGTCTGGTACACAGCATAGCATACATGATAGACCCTATGGCCGAGGCATAGGGGACGACACTCATCTTTTCTCTATCTTCTGCCGTGGTTGGGCATTGAGCCAAGCTCAATCTCGTACCTTGCAATACAGGCAAGAACCCCTTCTTTGACTGATCCATTTTGAACTTCTTCAATATCTTGTCAAGGTACGTACTCCGTGAAAGACCAATGAGGCGTCTCGATCTATCTCTATAGATCTTGATGGCTAATATATAAGCAGCTTCTCCAAGGTCCTTCATTGAAAAACACTTGTTCAAATAGGCCTTTATGCTTTCCAAGAATTCTATATCATTTCCCATCAACAGTATGTCATCCACATACAATATGAGAAATGTTATAGAGCTCCCACTCACTTTCTTGTAAATGCAGGCTTCTCCATAAGTCTGCATAAACCCAAACGCTTTGATCATCTCATCAAAGAAAATGTTCCAACTCTGAGATGCTTGCACCAGCCCATAAATCAAGCATTGGAGCTTGCACACCTTGTCAGCATTCTTAGGATCGACAAAACCTTCCGGTTGCATCATATACAATTCTTCCTTCAGGAAACCATTAAGGAATGCCGTTTTGACGTCCATTTGCCATATTTCATAATCATACAATGCGGCAATTGCTAACATGATTCGGACGGACTTCAGCTTCGCTACGGGTGAGAAAGTCTCATCGTAGTCAACCCCTTGAACTTGTCGATAACCCTTAGCGACAAACCGTGCTTTATAGATGGTCACATTACCATCCGCGTCTAACTTCTTCTTAAAGATCCATTTATTTTCTATGGCTCACCGATCAACGGGCAAGTCAGTCAAAGTCCATACTTCGTTTTCATACATGGATCCTATCTCGGATTTCATGGCTTCCAGCCATTTGTCGGAATCCGGGCCCGCCATCGCTTCTTCATAGTTCGAAGGTTCACCGTTGTCTAACAACATGATTTCCAAGACAGGGTTGCCGTACCACTCTGGTGCGGAACGTGTCCTTGTGGACCTACGAAGTTCAGTAGCAACTTGATCTGAAGTTTCATGATCATCATCAACAACTTCCTCTCTAGTCGGTGCAGGCACCTCGGGAACATTTTCTTGAGCTGCGCCACTTACCGGTTCAAGAGGTAATACTTCATCAAGTTCTACCTTCCTCCCACTTATTTCTTTCGAGAGAAACTTTTTCTCTAGAAAGGACCCATTCTTGGCAACAAAGATCTTGCCTTCGGATCTGAGGTAGAAGGTATACCCAACAGTTTCTTTAGGGTATCCTATGAAGACGCATTTTTCCAACTTGGGTTCGAGCTTTTCAAGTTGAAGTTTCTTGACATAAGCATCGCATCCCCAAACTTTTAGAAACGACAGCTTAGGTTTCTTCCCAAACCATAATTCATACGGTGTCGTCTCAACGGATTTTGACGGAGCCCTATTTAAAGTGAATGCGGCAGTCTCTAAAGCATAGCCCCAAAATGATAGCGGTAAATCGGTAAGAGACATCATAGATCGCACCATATCTAATAGAGTGCGATTACGACGTTCGGACACACCATTACGCTGAGGTGTTCCAGGCGGCGTGAGTTGTGAAACTATTCCACATTTTCTTAAGTGTGTGCCAAATTCGTGACTCAAGTATTCTCCCCCACGATCTGATCGCAAGAACTTGATTTTCCTGTCACGTTGATTCTCAACCTCACTCTGAATTCCTTGAACTTTTCAAAGGTCTCAGACTTGTGTTTCATTAAGTAGACATACCCATATCTACTCAAGTCATCAGTGAGGGTGAGAACATAACGATAGCCACCGCGAGCCTCAACACTCATTGGACCGCACACATCGGTATGTATGATTTCCAATAAGTTGGTTGCTCGCTCCATTGTGCCTAAGAATGGAGTCTTGGTCATTTTACCCATGAGGCATGGTTCGCACGTGTCAAATGATTCGTAATCAAGAGACTCTAAAAGTCCATCTGCATGGAGCTTCTTCATGCGTTTGACACCTATGTGACCAAGGCGGCAGTGCCACAAGTATGTGGGACTATCATTATCAACCTTACATCTTTTGGTATTCACACTATGAATATGTGTAGCATTATGCTCGAGATTCATTAAGAATAAACCATTCACCATCGGAGCATGACCATAAAACATATCTCTCATATAAATAGAACAACCATTATTCTCGGATTTAAATGAGTAGCCATCTTGTATTAAACGAGATCCTGATACAATGTTCATGCTCAAAGCTGGCACTAAATAACAATTATTGAGGTTTAAAACTAATCCCGTAGGTAAATGTAGAGGTAGCGTGCCGACGGCGATCACATCGACCTTGGAACCATTCCCGACGCGCATCGTCACCTCGTCCTTCGCCAGTCTCCGCTTATTCCGCAGCTCCTGCTTTGAGTTACAAATGTGAGCAACCGCACCGGTATCAAATACCCAGGAGCTACTACGAGTACTGGTAAGGTACACATCAATTACATGTATATCACATATACCTTTTGTGATGCCGGCCTTCTTGTCCGCTAAGTATTTGGGGCAGTTCCGCTTCCAGTGACCACTTCCCTTGCAATAAAAGCACTCAGTCTTGGGCTTGGGTCCATTCTTTGGCTTCTTCCCGGCAGCTTGCTTACCGGGTGCGGCAACTCCCTTGCCGTCCTTCTTGAAGTTCTTCTTACCCTTGCCTTTCTTGAACTTAGTGGTTTTATTCACCATCAACACTTGATGTTCCTTTTTGACTTCTACCTCTGCTAATTTCAGCATTGCAAATACTTCAGGAATGGTCTTTTCCATCCCCTGCATATTGAAGTTCATCACAAAGCTCTTGTAGCTTGGTGGAAGCGACTGAAGGATTCTGTCAATGACCGCGTCATCCGGGAGATTAACTCCCAGCTGAGTCAAGGGGTTATGCAACCCAGACATTTTGAGTATGTGCTCACTGACAGAACTATTTTCCTCCATCTTACAGCTGAAGAACTTGTCGGAGACTTCATATCTCTAGACCCGGGCATGAGCTTGGAAAACCATTTTCAGCTCTTCGAACATCTCATATGCTCCGTGTCACTCAAAACGCTTTTGGAGCCCCGGTTCTAAGCTGTAAAGCATGCCGCACTGAACGAGGGAGTAATCATCAGCACGTGTCTGCCAAGCGTTCATAACGTCTTGGTTCTGTGGGACGGGTGCGTCACCTAGCGGTGCTTCTAGGACATAATCTTTCTTGGCAGCTATGAGGATGATCCTCAGGTTCCGGACCCAGTCTGTATAGTTGCTGCCATCGTCTTTCAGCTTGGTTTTCTCTAGGAACGCGTTGAAGTTGAGGACAACGTTGGCCATTTGATCTACAAGACATATTGTAAAGATTTTAGCATGATAATTAAGTTCATCTAATCAAATTATTCAATGAACTCCCACTTAGATAGACATCCCTCCAGTCATCTAAGTTTAACATGATCCGAGTTGACTAGGCCGTGTCCGATCATCACGTGAGACGGACTAGTCAACATCGGTGAACATCTTCATGTTGATTGTATCTTCTATACGACTCATGCTCGACCTTTCGGTCTTCTGTGTTCCGAGGCCATGTTTGTACATGCTAGGCTCGTCAAGTCAACCTAAGTGTATTGCGTGTGTAAATCTGTCTTACACCCGTTGTTTGTGAACGTTGGAATCTATCACACCCGATCATCACGTGGTGCTTCGAAACAACGAACTGTCGCAACGGCGCACAGTTAGGGGGAACACTTTCTTGAAATTATTATGAGGGATCATCTTATTTACTACCGTCGTTCTAAGTAAACAAGATGCAAAAACATGATAAACATCTCATGCAATCAAATAATAGTGACATGATATGGCCAATATCATATAGCTCCTGTGATCTCCATCTTGGGGCTCCATGATCATCTTGTCACCGGCATGACACCATGATTTCCATCATCATGATCTCCATCATCGTGTCTCTATGAAGTTGCTCGCCAACTATTACTTCTACTACTATGGCTAACACGTTTAGCAATAAAGTAAAGTAATTTACATGGCGTTTCTCAATGACATGCAGGTCATACAAAAAATAAAGACAACTCCTATGGCTCCTGCCGGTTGTCATACTCATCGACATGCAAGTCATGATTCCTATTACAAGAACATGATCTCATACATCACATATATCATTCTTCATTCATCACAACTTTGGCCATATCACATCACAAAACACTTGCTGCAAAAACAAGTTAGACGTCCTCTAATTGTTGTTGCAAGTTTTACGTGGCTGCAAGAGGGTTCTAGCAAGAACGTTTTCTTACCTATGTTAAAGCCACAACATGATTTGTCAACTTCTATTTACCCTTCATAAGGACCCTTTTCGTCGAATCCGCTCCAACTAAAGTGGGAGAGACAGACACCCGCCAGCCACCTTATGCAACTAGTGCATGTCAGTCGGTGGAACCGGTCTCACGTAAGCGTACGTGTAAGGTTGGTCCGGGCCGCTTCATCCCACAATACCGCTGAAGCAAAATAAGACTAGTAGCGGCAAGAAAGTTGACAACATCTACGCCCACAACAAATTGTGTTCTACTCATGCAAAGAGAACTACGCATAGACCTAGCTCATGATACCACTGTTGGGGAACGTTGCAGAAAACAAAAAATTTCCTACGTTTCACCAAGATCAATCTATGGAGTCAACTAGCAACGAGAGGAGAGTGCATCTACATACCCTTGTAGATCGCGCGTGGAAGCGTTCAAGGAACGGGGATGAAGGAGTCGTACTCGTCGTGATCCAAATCACCAGAGATCCTAGCGCCGAACGGACGGCACCTCCGCGTTCAACACACGTACGGTCAGCGTGACGTCTCCTCCTTCTTGATCCAGCAATGGGGAAGGAGAGGTTGATGAAGATCCAGCAGCACAACGGCGTGTTGGTGGATGCAGCAGTCACCGCAGCAGGGCTTCGCCGAGCTTCTGCGAGAGGGAGAGGTGTAGCAGGGGAGAGGGAGGCGCCAAGGCTTGAGGTGTTGCTGCCCTCCCTCCCCCCTCCTTTATATAGGCCCCCTAGGGGGGTGCGCCGGCCCTGGGAGATGGGATCTCCTAGGGGGGCGGCGGCCAAGGGGGTAGAGTACCCCCCCCCCCCCAAGGCAAGTGGAGGCAGCCCCTCCCCTAGGGTTCCCAACCCTAGGTGCATCGGGGGCCCAAGGGGGGGCGCACCAGCCCACTATGGGCTGGTTCCCCTCCCCACTTCAGCCCATGGGGCCCTCCGGGATGGGTGGACCCACCCGGTGGACCCCGGGACCCATCCGGTGGTCCCGGTACAATACCGGTGACCCCCGAAACTTTCCCGATGGCCGAAATTATGCTTCCTATATATAATTCTTCACCTCCGGACAATTCCGGAACTCCGCGTGACGTCCAGGATCTCATCCGGGACTCCGAACAACTTTCGGATTACTGCATACTCATATCTATACAACCCTAGCGTCACCGAACCTTAAGTGTGTAGACCCTACGGGTTCGGGAGACAAGCACACATGACCGAGAAGACTCTCTGGTCAATAACCAACAGTGGGATCTGGATACCCATGTTGGCTCCCACATGCTCCTCGATGATCTCATCGGATGAACCACGATGTCGAGGACCTAATCAATCCCGTACTCAATTCCCTTTGTCAATCGGTACATTACTTGCCCGAGACTCGATCGTCGGTATCCCAATACCTTGTTTAGTCTCGTTACCGGCAAGTCACTTTACTCGTACCGTAATGCATGATCCTGTGATCAACCACTTGATCACATTGAGCTCATTATGATGATGCATTACCGAGTGGGCCCATAGATACCTCTCCGTCATACGGAGTGACAAATCCCAGTCTCGATTCGTGCCAACCCAACAGACACTTTCGGAGATACCTGTAATGTACCTTTATAGTCACCCAGTTACGTTGTGACATTTGGCACACCCAAGGCACTCCTACGGTATCCGGGAGTTGCAAAATCTCATGGTCTAAGGAAATGATACTTGACATCCAGAAAAGCTACAGCAAACGAACTACACGATCTTTGTGCTATGCTTAGGTTTGGGTCTTGTCCATCACATCATTCTCCTAATGATGTGATCCCGTTATCAATGACATCCCCATGTCCATAGCCAGGAAACCATGACTATCTGTTGATCAATGAGCTAGTCAACTAGAGGCTCACTAGGGACACATTGTGGTCTATGTATTCACACATGTATTACGATTTCCGGACAATACAATTATAGCATGAATAATAGACAATTATCATGAACAAGGAAATACAATAATCATTTTATTATTGCCTCTAGGGCATATTTCCAGCAGTCTCCCACTTGCACTAGAGTCAATCATCTAGTTACATTGTGATGAATCGAACACCCATGGAATTCTGGTGTTGATCATGTTTTGCTCTAGGGAGAGGTTTAGTCAACGGATCTGCTACATTCAGGTCCGTATGTACTTTACAAATCTCTATGTCTCCATTTTGAACACTTTCATGAATGGAGTTGAAGCGACGCTTGATATGCCTGGTCTTCCTGTGAAACCTGGGCTCCTTGGCAAGGGCAATAGCTCCAGTGTTGTCACAGAAGAGAGTCATCGGGCCCGACACATTGGATATGACTCCTAGGTCCGTAATGAACTCCTTCACCCAGACTGCTTCGTGTGCTGCCTCCGAGGCTGCCATGTACTCCGCTTCACATGTAGATCCTGCCACAACGCTTAGCTTGCAACTGCACCAACTTACTGCCCGACCATTCAAAATATACACGTATCCGGTTTGTGACTTAGAGTCATCCAGATCTGTGTCGAAGCTAGCATCGATGTAACCCTTTACGACAAGCTCTTCATCACCTCCATAAACGAGAAACATTTCCTTAGTCCTTTTCAGGTACTTCAGGATATTTTTGACCGCTGTCCAGTGTTCCATGCCGGGATTACTTTGGTACCTTCCTACCAAACTCACGGCAAGGTTTACATCAGGTCTGGTACACAGCATAGCATACACGATAGACCCTATGGCCGAGGCATAGGGGACGACACTCATCTTTTCTCTATCTTCTGCCGTGGTCGGGCATTGAGCCAAGCTCAATCTCGTACCTTGCAATACAGGCAAGAACCCCTTCTTTGACTGATCCATTTTGAACTTCTTCAATATCTTGTCAAGGTACGTACTCCGTGAAAGACCAATGAGGCGTCTCGATCTATCTCTATAGATCTTGATGCCTAATATATAAGCAGCTTCTCCAAGGTCCTTCATTGAAAAACACTTGTTCAAATAGGCCTTTATGCTTTCCAAGAATTCTATATCATTTCCCATCAATAGTATGTCATCCACATACAATATGAGAAATGCTACAGAGCTCCCACTCACTTTCTTGTAAATGCAGGCTTCTCCATAAGTCTGCATAAACCCAAACGCTTTGATCATCTCATCAAAGAAAATGTTCCAACTCCGAGATGCTTGCACCAGCCCATAAATCGAGCGTTGGAGCTTGCACGCCTTGTCAGCATTCTTAGGATCGACAAAACCTTCCGGTTGCATCATATACAATTCTTCCTTAAGGAAACCATTAAGGAATGCCATTTTGACGTCCATTTGCCATATTTCATAATCATAGAATGCGGCAATTGCTAACATGATTCGGACGGACTTCAGCTTCGCTACGGGTGAGAAAGTCTCATCGTAGTCAACCCCTTGAACTTGTCGATAATCCTTAGCGACAAGCCGTCCTTTATAGATGGTCACATTACCATCCGCGTCTGTCTTCTTCTTAAAGATCCATTTATTTTCTATGGCTCGCTGATCAATGGGCAAGTCAGTCAAATTCCATACTTCGTTTTCATACATGGATCCTATCTCGGATTTCATGGCTTCCAGCCATTTGTCGGAATCCGGGCCCGCCATCACTTCTTCATAGTTCGAAGGTTCACCATTGTCTAACAACATGATTTCCAAGACAGGGTTGCCGTACCACTCTGGTGCGGAACGTGTCCTTGTGGACCTACGAAGTTCAGTAGAACTTGATCTGAAGTTTCATGATCATCATCAACAACTTCATCTCTAGTCGGTGCAGGCACCTCAGGAACATTTTCTTGAGCTGCGCCACTTACCGGTTCAAGAGGTAATACTTCATCAAGTTCTACCTTCCACCCACTTATTTCTTTCGAGAGAAACTCTTTCTCTAGAAAGGACCCATTCTTGGCAACAAAGATCTTGCCTTCGGATCTGAGGTAGAAGGTATACCCAACAGTTTCTTTAGGGTATCCTATGAAGACACATTTTTCCGACTTGGGTTCGAGCTTTTCAGGTTGAAGTTTCTTGACATAAGCATCGCATCCCCAAACTTTTAGAAATGACAGCTTAGGTTTCTTCCCAAACCATAATTCATACGGTGTCGTCTCAACGGATTTTGACGGAGCCCTATTTAAAGTGAATGCGGCAGTCTCTAAAGCATAGCCCCAAAATGATAGCGGTAAATCGTTAAGAGACATCATAGATCGCACCATATCTAATAGAGTGCGATTACGACGTTCGGACACACCATTACGCTGAGGTGTTCCAGGCGGCGTGAGTTGTGAAACTATTCCACATTTTCTTAAGTGTGTGCCAAATTCGTGACTCAAGTATTCTCCCCCACGATCTGATCGCAAGAACTTGATTTTCCTGTCACGTTGGTTCTCAACCTCACTCTGAAATTCCTTGAACTTTTCAAAGGTCTCAGACTTGTGTTTCATTAAGTAGACATACCCATATCTACTCAAGTCATCAGTGAGGGTGAGAACATAACGATAGCCACCGCGAGCCTCAACACTCATTGGACCGCACACATCGGTATGTATGATTTCCAATAAGTTGGTTGCTCGCTCCATTGTGCCTAAGAATGGAGTCTTGGTCATTTTACCCATGAGGCATGGTTCGCACGTGTCAAATGATTCGTAATCAAGAGACTCTAAAAGTCCATCTGCATGGAGCTTCTTCATGCGTTTGACACCTATGTGACCAAGGCGGCAGTGCCACAAGTATGTGGGACTATCATTATCAACCTTACATCTTTTGGTATTCACACTATGAATATGTGTAGCATTATGCTCGAGATTCATTAAGAATAAACCATTCACCATTGGAGCATGACCATAAAACATATCTCTCATATAAATAGAACAACCATTATTCTCGGATTTAAATGAGTAGCCATCTCGTATTAAACGAGATCCTGATACAATGTTCATGCTCAAAGCTGGCACTAAATAACAATTATTGAGGTTTAAAACTAATCCCGTAGGTAAATGTAGAGGTAGCGTGCTGACGGCGATCACATCGACCTTGGAACCATTCCCGACGCGCATCGTCACCTCGTCCTTCGCCAGTCTTTGCTTATTCCGCAGCTCCTGCTTTGAGTTACAAATGTGAGCAACCGCACCGGTATCAAATACCCAGGAGCTACTACGAGTACTGGTAAGGTACACATCAATTACATGTATATCACATATACCTTTTGTGATGCCGGCCTTCTTGTCCGCTAAGTATTTGGGGCAGTTCCGCTTCCAGTGACCACTTCCCTTGCAATAAAAGCACTCAGTCTCGGGCTTGGGTCCATTCTTTGGCTTCTTCCCGGCAGCTTGCTTACCAGGTGCGGCAACTCCCTTGCCGTCCTTCTTGAAGTTCTTCTTACCCTTGCCTTTCTTGAACTTAGTGGTTTTATTCACCATCAACACTTGATGTTCCTTTTTGACTTCTACCTCTGCTGATTTCAGCATTGCAAATACTTCAGGAATGGTCTTTTCCATCCCCTGCATATTAAAGTTCATCACAAAGCTCTTGTAGCTTGGTGGAAGCGACTGAAGGATTCTGTCAATGACCGTGTCATCCGGGAGATTAACTCCCAACTGAGTCAAGCGGTTATGCAACCCAGACATTTTGAGTATGTGCTCACTGACAGAACTATTTTCCTCCATCTTACAGCTGAAGAACTTGTCGGAGACTTCATATCTCTTGACCCGGGCATGAGCTTGGAAAACCATTTTCAGCTCTTCGAACATCTCATATGCTCCGTGTCGCTCAAAACGCTTTTGGAGCCCCGGTTCTAAGCTGTAAAGCATGCCGCACTGAACGAGGGAGTAATCATTAGCACGTGTCTGCCAAGCGTTCATAACGTCTTGGTTCTGTGGGACGGGTGCGTCACCTACCGGTGCTTCTAGGACATAATCTTTCTTGGCAGCTATGAGGATGATCCTCAGGTTCCGGACCCAGTCCGTATAGTTGCTGCCATCGTCTTTCAGCTTGGTTTTCTCTGGGAACGCGTTGAAGTTGAGGACAACATTGGCCATTTGATCTACAAGACATACTGTAAAGATTTTAGACTAAGTTCATGATAATTAAGTTCATCTAATCAAATTATTCAATGAACTCCCACTTAGATAGACATCCCTCCAGTCATCTAAGTTTAACATGATCCGAGTTGACTAGGCCGTGTCCGATCATCACGTGAGACGGACTAGTCAACATCGGTGAACATCTTCATGTTGATCGTATCTTCTATACGACTCATGCTCGACCTTTCGGTCTTCTGTGTTCCGAGGCCATGTTTGTACATGCTAGGCTAGTCAAGTCAACCTAAGTGTATTGCGTGTGTAAATCTGTCTTACACCCGTTGTATGTGAACGTTGGAATCTATCACACCCGATCATCACGTGGTGCTTCGAAACAACGAACTGTCGCAACGGCGCACAGTTAGGGGGAACACTTTCTTGAAATTATTATGAGGGATCATCTTATTTACTACCGTCGTTCTAAGTAAACAAGATGCAAAAACATGATAAACATCTCATGCAATCAAATAATAGTGACATGATATGGCCAATATCATATAGCTCCTGTTATCTCCATCTTGGGGCTCCATGATCATCTTGTCACCGGCATGACACCATGATTTCCATCATCATGATCTCCATCATCGTGTCTCCATGAAGTTGCTCGCCAACTATTACTTCTACTACTATGGCTAACACGTTTAGCAATAAAGTAAAGTAATTTACATGGCGTTTCTCAATGACATGCATGTCATACAAAAAATAAAGACAACTCCTATGGCTCCTGCCGGTTGTCATACTCATCGACATGCAAGTCGTGATTCCTATTACAAGAACATGATCTCATACATCACATATATCATTCATCATTCATCACAACTTTGGCCATATCACATCACAAAACACTTGTTGCAAAAACAAGTTAGACGTCCTCTAATTGTTGTTGCAAGTTTTACGTGGCTGCAAGAGGGTTCTAGCAAGAATGTTTTCTTACCTACGTTAAAGCCACAACGTGATTTGTCAACTTCTATTTACCCTTCATAAGGACCCTTTTCGTCGAATCCGCTCCAACTAAAGTGGGAGAGACAGACACCCGCCAGCCACCTTATGGAACTAGTGCATGTCAGTCGGTGGAACCGGTCTCACGTAAGCGTACGTGTAAGGTTGGTCCGGGCCGCTTCATCCCACAATACCGCTGAAGCAAAATAAGACTAGTAGTGGCAAGAAAGTTGACAAGATCTACACCCACAACAAATTGTGTTCTACTCGTGCAAAGAGAACTACGCATAGACCTAGCTCATGATGCCACTGTTGGGGAACGTTGCAGAAAACAAAAAATTTCCTACGTTTCACCAAGATCAATCTATGGAGTCAACTAGCAGCGAGAGGAGTGTGCATCTACATACCCTTGTAGATCGCGCGCGGAAGCGTTCAAGGAACGGGGATGAAGGAGTCGTACTCGTCGTGATCCAAATCACCGGAGATCCTAGCGCCGAACAGACGGCACCTCCGCGTTCAACACACGTACGGTCAACATGACGTCTCCTCCTTCTTGATCCAGCAAGGGGGAAGGAGAGGTTGATGAAGATCCAGCAGCACGATGGCGTGGTGGTGGATGCAGCAGTCACCGCAGCAGGGCTTCGCCAAGCTTCTGCGAGAGGGAGAGGTGTAGCAGGGGAGAGGGAGGCGCCAAGGCTTGAGGTGTTGCTGCCCTCCCTCCCCCCTCCTTTATATAGGCCCCCTAGGGGGGTGCGCCGGCCCTAGGAGATGGGATCTCCTAGGGGGGCGGCGGCCAAGGGGGTAGAGTACCCCCCCAAGGCAAGTGGAGGCGCCCCCTCCCCTAGGGTTCCCAACCCTAGGCGCATGGGGGGCCCAAGGGGGGGGTGCACCAGCCCACTATGGGCTGGTTCCCCTCCCTACTTTAGCCCTTGGGGCCCTCCGGGATGGGTGTCCCCACCCGGTGGACCCCGGGACCCATCCGGTGGTCCCGGTACAATACCGGTGACCCCCGAAACTTTCCCGATGGCCGAAATTATACTTCCTATATATAATTCTTCACCTCCGGACAATTCCGGAACTCCTCGTGACGTCCAGGATCTCATCCGGGACTCCGAACAACTTTCGGATTACTGCATACTCATATCTATACAACCCTAGCGTCACCGAACCTTAAGTGTGTAGACCCTACGGGTTCGGGAGACAAGCAGACATGACCGAGACGACTCTCTGGTCAATAACCAACAACGGGATCTGGATACCCATGTTGGCTCCCACATGCTCCTCGATGATCTCATCGGATGAACCATGATGTCGAGGACCTAATCAATCCCGTACTCAATTCCCTTTGTCAATCGGTACGTTACTTGCCCGAGACTCGATCGTCGGTATCCCAATACCTTGTTCAGTCTCGTTACCGGCAAGTCACTTTACTCGTACCGTAATGCATGATCCCGTGATCAACCACTTGATCACATTGAGCTCATTATGATGATGCATTACCGAGTGGGCCCAGATATACCTCTCCGTCATACGGAGTGACAAATCCCAGTCTCGATTCGTGCCAACCCAACAGACACTTTCGGAGATACCTGTAATGTACCTTTATAGTCACGCAGTTATGTTGTGACGTTTGGCACACCCAAGGCACTCCTACGGTATCCGGGAGTTGCACAATCTCATGGTGTAAGGAAATGATACTTGACATCCAGAAAAGCTACAGCAAACGAACTACACGATCTTTGTGCTATGCTTAGGTTTGGGTCTTGTCCATCACATCATTCTCCTAATGATGTGATCCCGTTATCAATGACATCCCCATGTCCATAGCCAGGAAACCATGACTATCTGTTGATCAACGAGCTAGTCAACTAGAGGCTCACTAGGGACACATTGTGGTCTATGTATTCACACATGTATTACGATTTCCGGACAATACAAATATAGCATGAATAATAGACAATTATCATGAATAAGGAAATATAATAATCATTTTATTATTGCCTCTAGGGCATATTTCCAACAACTCTTAGCTTCTCAAGGTCTTGCTTTCTTTGAAGAAATTCATAAGAAAGCTTCTCATGATCCGATAAGAGAGTGTTATGTAGATCTTGAAGGGTGTCATACTTAGTATGAAGTCTCTAAAGACTTTCAGCC
Source organism: Triticum urartu (assembly GCF_056163025.1). Taxonomy (NCBI): domain Eukaryota; kingdom Viridiplantae; phylum Streptophyta; class Magnoliopsida; order Poales; family Poaceae; genus Triticum; species Triticum urartu. The sequence goes on along the minus strand of NC_141874.1, from coordinate 363,565,501 downwards.
AAAGCTTTTGACTGATCCATTTCCTCACCCAACATATCATCGCTCTTGTTTAGCATATAGTGAGCTTTTTCCAAAGCTCTTTGTTGTTTAGTAGCAAGGGAAGCAAGTTTAACATAGCTGGGTCCAAATTCATCACCAAATTCATCATCACTGGACTCGGATAGGTAGCATTCAGTTACCTCAGCATCTTTTACCATAAGGCATGATGCAGAAGATGATGATTCTGGTTCGAATGTCATCGTTTTGAGAGATTCCTTGAAGTCCTCAAACCAAGGATCATGACAAGTTCGATGACCTTCATAGACCTCAGAGAGACGGTCCCAGATGAGCTTTGCATGATCGAGATGCATGATATTCCTGAACTGATTTTGTGACAGGCTGGAGCAGATGACATCCTTCGCCGTGAGGTTGAGAAGAGTATACTTGCGAATGTCATCAGCATCCGCCATCTTGCACAGATCAGTCAGGCCAATCTAAGTGACGGTCCAGAACTCGCTGTTCATCGCCATGAGGTGTTTCTTCATCATGGCCTTCCACTTGGGATACTCGTGACCGTCAAAGATGGGGCATGTCACCTTCATCATACCTGCGGTCAACATAACTAAAACTCCAGGCGGTTAAACCAAAATCACACAGAACAAGGGAGTACCTCGCTCTGATACCAATTGAAAGTGCGTTATATCGACTAGAGGGGGGTGAATAGGCGATTTTTATGAAATTCTTCACCGAGGAATTTGCCCATGAGGAAATTCCTTAGCGAAGAACTACTAGCAGCGGAATAACTACTCAAACGTAAACATAACAGAATACAAGCATAGTCATCATGATGAAATGAAGACAGGCATAGAGTACAGGAAACGTAATCATAGGATAGTAATCATAGGATAACACGAGACGAAGACAAACAGACTGAAGAAATTGAACTGAGGAAATTGAGAAAGTCTTCAGTCAAAGTCTTCAAACACATATATGAACAAACACACAGCACAGTTATGAGGAAATGAAAGAGTTGAGGAAATAGAACCAGTAAGCTCGGTGAAGACAATGATTTGGTAGACCAGTTCCAACTGTTGTCTCAGTTGTACGTCTGGTTGGAGCGGCTGAGTATTTAAACTCGAGGACACACAGTCCCGGACACCCAGTCAAGGACACTTAGTCCAAGACACCCAATCCTCACCGTATTCTCCTTGAACTAAGGTCACACAGACCTCGTCCAATCACTCGTGGTAAGTCTTCAGGCGACTTCCAAACCTTCACAAACTTGGTCACTCGGCGATCCACAATTCCTCTTGGATGCTCTAGACCATGACGCCTAACCGTCTGGAAGAAGCACAGTCTTCAAAGGTAACAAGCGTCGGATCCACTCAGGATCAATCTCTTCAGTGATGCTCAATCACTGGGGGTTTGTAGGTGTTTGGGTTTTGGGTTTTTGGTTTTTCCTCACTTGATGATTTTCGCTCAAAGTCCTCGGAGGATGGGTTGCTCTCAAATGACAAGTGTCAGTTTCTCTCGAAGCAGCCAACCAGCTAGTGGTTGTAGGGGCGGCTATTTATAGCCTAGGGAGCAGCCCGACATGATAAGACATAAATGCCCTTCAATGATATGACCGTTAGGTGGATAGATATTTTGGGACAGCTGGTGCATAGCACAGCAACGGTCGGAATTTTGAGTAGCAAAATCCTTAGGGCTATCATGTTCCTCACTGTGTAGGCAATCCACACTGGCGAATTCCTAACTCCTCAGTCAGGACAAATTCCTCAGAGACCACAAGAACTTCGTCTCTGTCACTGAAGAAATTGACTGAACTGTATGAGATTTCCAATGGCTTCACTCGAATGGATTGGTAGGTGTAGGATTTTGAGTTGAGCATCACATGGAAATTTTTCCTTAGTATTTCCTCGACCCCCTTTAACATTACGGTGTTTCCTATGACTCAAGAAAGAGAAAAACAAAACTATGAACCCGAAATTCTTGAAGCTTCATATTTCTCGCATGAATATCAAGTCTTCACGGACACACCAATTTCTTCACTTTCAAAGTCTTCATGAAAGTCTTCAGAAATACCAAAATCTTCAGTCGAAGATATTCATTTTTAGGGGTCGACTTTTCCTGTAAATATCAAACTCCTCATAGACTTATAGACCTGTGTACACTCACACACGCATTAGTCCCTTAACCTATAAGTCTTCAATACACCAAAATCACTAAGGGTCGCTAGATGCACTTACAATCTTTACCTCTCGACCATTTTGAGACTCCTCTTCATGTCCTTGATCTCATCCGGTACTCCGAACAATATTCGGTCACCAAAACACATAACTCATAATACAAATCGTCATCGAGCGTTAAGCATGCGGACCCTACGGGTTCGAGAACTATGTAGACATGACCGAGACACATCTTCGATCAATAACCAACAGTGGAACCAGGATGCTCATATTGGTTCCTACATATCCTATGAAGATCTTTATCGGTCAAACTGCAATAACAACATACGTTATTCCCTTTGTCATCGGTATGTTACTTGCCCGAGATTCGATCGCCGGTATCCTCATACCTAGTTCAATCTCATTACCGGCAAGTCTCTTTACTCGTTTGTTAATGCATCATCCCACAACTAACTCATTAGTCACATTGCTTGCAAGGCTTATAGTGATGTGCATTACCGAGAGGGTCTAGAGATACCTCTTCGATACTCGAAGTGACAAATCCTAATCTCGATCTATGCCAACCCAACAAACACCTACGGAGCTACCTATAGAGCATATTTATAATCACCCAGTTATGTTGTGATGTTTGATAGCACACAAGGTGTTCCTCTGGTATTCAGGAGTTGCATAATCTCATGGTAAGAGGAATATGTATAAGTCATGAAGAAAGCAATAGCAATAAAACTTAACGATCATTATGTTAAGCTAACGGGTGGGTCTTGTTCGTCACATTGTTCTCCTAATGATGTGATCCCATTCATCAAATGAAAACACATGTCTATGGTTAGGAAACTTAACCATCTTTGATTAACGAGCTAGTCTAGTAGAGGCTTACTAGGGACACGGTGTTTTGTCTATGTATCCACACATGTATCAAGTTTTTGGTTAATACAATTCTAGCATGAGTAATAAACATTTATCATGATATAAGAAAATATAAATAACGACTTTATTATTGCCTCTAGGGCATATTTCCTTTAGTCTCCCACTTGCACTAGAGTTAATAATCTAGATTACATTGTAATGATTCTAACACCCATGGAGTCTTGATGCTAATCTTGTTTTGCTCGTGGAAGAGGCTTAGTCAACGGGTCTGCAACATTCAGATCCATATGTATTTTGGAAATCTCTGTGTCTCCCTCCTTGAGTTGATCGCGGATGGATTTGAAGCGTCTCTTGATGTGTTTGGTTCTCTTGTGAAATCTGGATTCCTTCGCTAAGGCAATTGCTCCAGTATTGTCACATAAGATTTTCATTCAACCTGATGCACTAGGTATTACACCTAGATCGGATATAAACTCCTTCATCCAGACTCCTTCATTTGCTGCTTCCAAAGCAGCTATGTACTCCACTTCACACGTAGATCCCACCACGACGCTCTGCTTGGAACTGCACCAACTGATACCTTCATCATTCAATATAAATATGTATCCGGTTTGTGACTTAGAGTCATCCGGATCAGTGTCAAAGCTAGCATTGACGTAACCATTTACGACAAGCTCTTTGTCACCTCCATAAATGAGAAACATATCCTTAGTCCTTTTCAGGTATTTCAGGATGTTCTTGACCGCTATCTAGTGATCCACTCCTGGATTACTTTGGTACCTCCCCACTAAACTTATAGCAAGGCACACATCAGGTCTGGTACACAGCATTGCATACATGATAGAACCTATGGTCGAGGCATAGGGAATGACTTTCATTTTCTCTCTATCTTCTGCAATGGTCGAGCATTGAGTCTGACTCAACTTCACACCTTGTAACACAGACAAGAATCCTTTCTTTGACTGATCCATTTTGAACTTCTTCGAAACTTTATCAAGGTATGTGCTTTGTGAAAGTCCAATTAAGCGTCTTGATCTATCTCTATAGATCTTGATGCCCAATATGTAAGCAGCTTCACCGAGGTATTTCATTGAAAAATTCTTATTCAAGTATCCTTTTATGCTATCCAGAAATTCTGTATTATTCCCAATCAACAATATGCCATCCACATATAATATTAGAAATGCTACAGAACTCCCACTCACTTTCTTATAAATATAGGCTTCTCCAAAAGTCTGTATAAAACCATATGCTTATCACACTATCAAACCGTATATTCCAACTCCGAGATGCTTGCACCAGTCCATAAATGGATCGCTGGAGCTTGCACACTTTGTTAGCACCTTTAGGATCGACAAAACCTTCTGGTTGCATCATATACAACTCTTCTTTGAGAAATCCATTAAGGAATGCAGTTTTGACATTCATTTGCCAAATTTCATAATCATAAAATGTGGCAATTGCTAACATGATCCGCACAGACTTAAGCATCGCTACGGGTGGCAAGGTCTCATCATAGTCAACTCCTTGAACTTGTCGAAAACCTTTCACAACAAGTCGAGCTTTGTAGACAGTAACATTACCATCAGCGCCCATCTTCCTCTTCAAGATCCATTTATTTTCTAGGGCTTGCTGATCATCGGGCAAGTCAACCAAAGTCCACACTTTGTTCTCGTACATATATCCCATCTCAGATTTCATGGCCTCAAGCCATTTTGCGGAATCTGGGATCACCATCGCTTCCTCATAGTTCGTAGGTTCGTCATGGTCTAGTAACATGACTTCCAGAACAGGATTACTGTACCACTCTGGTGCGGAACGTACTTTGGTTGACCTACGAGGTTCGGTAGTAACTTGATCTAAAGTTTCATGATCATCATCATTAACTTCCTCACTAATTGGTGTAGGCATCATTGGAACTGATTTCTGTGATGAACTACTTCACAATTCGAGAGAAGGTACAACTACCTCATCAAGTTCTACTTTCCTCCCACTCACTTCTTTCGAGAGAAACTCCTTCTCTAGAAAGGATCCATTCTTAGCAACGAATACCTTGCCTTCGGATCTGTGATAGAAGGTGTACCCAATAGTTTCCTTTGGGTATCCTATGAAGACGCATTTCTCCGATTTGGGTTCGAGCTTATCAGGCTGAAGTTTTTTCACATAAGCATCGCAACCCCAAACTTTAAGAAATGACAGCTTAGGTTTCTTGCCAAACCACAGTTCATATGGTGTCGTCTCAATGGATTTAGATGGTGCCCTATTTAATGTGAATGCAGTCGTCTCTAAAGCATAACTCCAAAACGATAGTGGTAAATCGGTAAGAGACATCATAGATCACACCATATCTAATAAAGTACAGTTACGACGTTCGGACACACCATTACGCTGTGGTGTTCCAGGTGGCGTGAGTTGCAAAACTTTTCCATGTTGTTTCAAATGAAGACCAAACTCGTAACTCAGATATTCACCTCCACGATCAAATCATAGAAACTTTATTTTCTTGTTACGATGATTCTCCACTTCACTCTGAAATTCTTTGAACTTTTTCAAATGTTTCAGACTTGTGTTCCGTTAAGTAGATATACTCATATCTGCTCAAATCATCTTTGAAGTTTAGGAAATAACGATACCCGCCACGAGCCTCAACACTCATCAGACCGCATACATCGGTATGTATTATTTCCAATAAGTCAGTGGCTCGCTCCATTGTTCCGGAGAACGGAGTCTTAGTCATCTTGCCCATGAGGCATGGTTCGCAAGCATCAAATGATTCATAATCAAGTGATTCCAAAAGTCCATCTGCATGGAGTTTCTTCATGTGCTTTACACTAATATGACCAAAACGGCAGTGCCACAAGTATGTTGCACTATCATTATCAACTTTGCATCTTTTGGCATAAATATTATGAATATGTGTATCACTACGTGAAGTAAATATTCCCTAGAGGCAATAATAAAGTTGTTATTTATATTTCCTTATATCATGATAAATGTATTATTCATGCTAGAATTGTATTAACCAGAAACTTGATTCAATCATGTTAGTAATTGCCGCATTTTATAAAATCTGGCAAATGGATGTGAAAACTGCATTCCTTGATGGATATCTTAAAGAAGAGTTGTATATGATGCAACCAGAAGGTTTTGTCAATCCTAAAGGTGCTAACAAAGTGTGAAGCTCCAGGATCCACTTATGGACTGGTGCAAGCATCTCGGAGTTGGAATATACGCTTTGATGAGGTGATCAAAGCATATGGTTTTATACAGACTTTTGGAGAAGCATGTATTTACAAGAAAGTGAGTGGGAGCTCTGTAGCATTTCTGATAGTATATGTGGATGTCATATTATTGATCGGAACTGATATAGAATTTCTAGATAGCATAAAAGGATACTTGAATAAGAATTTTTCAATGAAAGACTTCAGTGAAGCTACTTAAATACTGGGCATCAAGATCTATAGGGATAGATCGAGATGCTTAATAAGACTTTCACAAAGCACATACCTTGATAAAAGTTTTGAAGAAGTTCAAAATGGATCAGTCAAAGAAAGGGTTCTTGCCTGTATTACATGGTGTGAAGTTGAGTTAGACTCAAGACACGACCACAGCAAAATATATAGAGAGAATGAAAATCATTCCCTATGCCTCAGTCATAGGTTCTATAAAGTATGCCATGCTAAGTACTAGACTTATTGTGTGCCTTGCCATGGTTTTGGCAAGGAGGTACAAGAGTGATCCAGGAGTGAATCACTGGACAACAGTCAAAATTATCCTTAAAGTAATAAGGAAATGTGAGGGAGTCCTGGATTAGGGGGTGTTCGGATAGCCGGACTATACCTTCAGCCGGACTCCAGGACTATGAAGATACAAGATTGAAGACTTCGTCCCGTGTCCGGATGGGACTTTCCTTGGCGTGGAAGGCAAGCTTGGCGATGCGGATATTCAAGATCTCCTACCATTGTAACCGACTCTGTGTAACCCTAACCCTATCCGGTGTCTATATAAACCGGAGGGTTCTAGTCCGTAGGACAACTTCATCATACAACAATCATACCATAGGCTAGCTTCCAGGGTTTAGCCTCCTTGATCTCGTGGTAGATCTACTCTTGTACTACCCATATCATCAATATTAATCAAGCAGGAGTAGGGTTTTACCTCCATCGAGAGGGCCTGAACCTGGGTAAAAACATCGTGTCCCTCGTCTCCTATTACCATCCGCCTAGACGCACAGTTTGGGACCCCCTACCCGAGATCCGCCGGTTTTGACACCGACATTGGTGCTTTCATTGAGAGTTCCTCTGTGTCGTCACAATCAGGAAGGATGCCTCTTCCCGTCTTTAAAGACGGCACCGTTGCTAAGGGAGCTTTGGCTATCGGCCAAACTCTTCGGCTCGGCGGTTTTCTTATGACCGCCTATTCGGCTGTTGCGCCGACGATGACCTCTCAGGTCATCAAAAGCAATCTTCACGTCAGCTCGGAACTCGCCGAGCAGTTAGATCCAATGGAGCTCTCTTCCGTAAACGAGCTCTTGGATCGCATCGCCACCCTGGGGGTCACTACGAATTACGACCAGGTTGGGCTTAAACCCGATCTAAGAGAAATTAACTCTCCCCAGGCCACCCACCACGTCGCCGTGGTAGAGGCGCAGTGCGGCGACCCTTCATCTATTTTAAGGACTAGTTACTTCCGAATTCCTGACCCCTCCAAGCCGGATACCCGCAGAGGGGAGGATGTAACTCGAGACCTGAGCTTAAAATCAGGCAACGGGCTAGACTCATTGGACACCATCCAAGAATCCGGACCTTAGAGTTCGGAAGCTCTTCGGCCTCTGAATCTTAGATTGGGCGAGGTTTCAGAATCAATGCCACCCGCCCACCCGAACATAAGCGATCTTTCCCAAATCAGGCAAAAGCCCGAGGAAACAGTACATCATTACTGGGCCAAATTCCTCCTGGTTATGAACAGGATAAAGGATTGCTGTGAGGGAGACGCAATATCAATCTTCTGCAGTAATTGCACGGACGAGGGAATCCTTAACGCCATAAGTCATCGTGATATTACACGCTTCGTTGACTTGGCGTCCATAGTACAAAAGTACTGTGCGATGGAAAGTGCCTGGAAAACCGAAATAAAATTTTGGGATAATCCGGCCTTGAATAGCAATCTCGTCCGAACTAAGAGGGTGCATCATCATAAGACACCCGGGTTAAACACCAAAAAACCAAAACCCTCTACAGAGCATGGAATCATACTGGAAAGATGGCTTGATGGACCCTGTAAAATTCACAGTACAGAGGACGCCACACCAACTCACAGCCTTAGAGCATGTTGGATACTCCGGCAGGTGGCCAAAATTGGCGAGGACCTCTTAATTTCGGAGGCCACAGAAAACCACCCCGGAGACACCAGTACCGTTCTCACAGTCTTCGAGACCTTCGCATCAAATAATACGCAAAAAAGAACACTCCGCAGCCTTGCCGAAGTCTATCAAGTAGCAACAATAAACCCATGGAGCGACACGGCTATTACCTTCAACGCAAGTGATGAACCTAAATTCCGAACAGCCCGAGCACCAGCCGCATTGGTCCTCAGTCCGATAGTGGACGAATTTCGCCTCACCAAGGTACTCATGGATGGAGGCAGCGGACTGAACCTCATTTATGAGGAAACTCTTCACAAAATGGGACTAGACTGGAGCCGCGTTGAGCGAAGCAGCACAACCTTTAGAGGAATAATCCCCAGTCGGGAAGCGCGCTGCACAGGAAAAATCACACTAGATGTGGTGATCGGCACGCCGGATAATTACAGATCCGAAGAGGTCACATTTCAGGTGGCCCCGTTCAGCAGCGGATATCACGCCCTACTAGGGTGGGAAGCATTTACAATTTTCCAAGCAATACCCCATCATGGGTACATGAAGCTCAAGATGCCCGGGCCGAACGGTATTATCACTCTCGCTAGTGATCCGGACATAGCACTCCACGTCGAAAACAAGATAGCCGCATTAGCACTGGAGGCACTATCCGAAGCCTTAGCAGCTGAGGAACTGACTGCGCTGCGCTCCACAGTTAACAGGGATGATGTGATACTCGACAAGAGATCCAAGTCCACATCCTTTAAGCCAGCAGACGAAATAGTCAAGTTCCAGGTCCATCCAACGGACCCCAATAAAACAACATCCATCAGGGCACGATTAAACCCTGATATGGACGCCACACTACGAGAATTTCTACGTGAAAATTGGGACATCTTCGCCTGGCACCCTTCAGACATGCCAGGAATCCCACGCAGGCTGGCCGAACACAGCTTAAATATCCTAAAAGGATTCAAACCTGTCAAACAAGCCCTTCGGCGTTTTTCTGAACCCAAGAGACAGGCTATGGGACAGGAGCTAGCCAAGCTATTGGAGGCCAGATTCATTAGAGACATAAAACATCCGGACTGGCTAGCAAACTTGGTGATGGTACAAAAGAAGGACAAATCCTGGCGCCTGTGTGTCGATTTTAAAGACCTTAACAAGGCTTGCCCAAAGGATCCCTTCCCCCTCCCCCGTATCGGTCAAATTATCGATGCCACCGCAGGACACGATTCGTTGTGTTTCCTCGACGCATACTCCGGTTACCATCAAATTAAGATGGCAGAATCAGACCAAGCCGCAACAGCATTCATCACACCATACGGCCCATTCTGCTTCAACACAATGTCCTTCGGGCTGAAAAACGCCGGCGCAACATATCAGCGCATGATTCAGACATGTCTGGCAAACCAGATCGGCAAGACAGTGGAGGCGTACGTGGATGATGTGGTCATCAAAACAAGACATGTTGAATCTCTAGTAGACGACTTGAGGCTAACATTCGACAACCTCTGAAAATACGACATCAAGCTCAACCCGGAAAAATGCGTCTTCGGCGTTCCAGCCGGAAAGCTTTTGGGCTTCATTGTATCTGGTAGAGGAATTGAAGCAAATCCGGCCAAGATCCGAGCTTTGTCACAACTGGATATCCCAAAGGACCTTAAACAAATACAAAAATTAACCGGATGCGTGGCGGCTCTAAGCCGCTTTATCTCTCGCTTGGGAGAAAAGGCACTGCCCCTTTATCGCCTCCTTCGGTGCACCGAACACTTCGAGTGGACGGATGCTGCCACGGCCGGACTTGATGAAATAAAAGCCATATTGGCAACAAACCCAGTCCTGGCCGTGCCAAACACCGGCGAACCAATGCTATTGTACATTGCAGCAACCCATCAAGTTGTCAGCGCAGTACTCGTCGTCGAGCGGGAAACGGACGGACACAAACTCCCCCTTCAAAGGCCGGTCTACTATGTGTCCACTGTCCTCAGTCCATGCAAATCACGGTACCCACATTATCAAAAGATAGCATACGGGGTATTCATGGCATCCCGGAAGCTACGACATTACTTTCAAGAGTGTTCCATAACAGTAGCCTCGGAAGTACCACTCAACGATATTATCAACAACCGCGACGCAACGGGCCGGATCGCAAAATGGGCCATTGAGCTCCTCCCGTTTGATATAACCTATAAGCCACGGCGAGCTATTAAATCGCAAGTTTTGGCCGACTTCGTCGCAGAATGGACGGAGGCCAAGCTCCCTAAAGAGTACGGCACATATTCAAACTGGATCATGCATTTCGACGGCTCCAAAATGTTGGCCGGACTAGGGGCTGGCGTCGTCTTGACGTCCCCCACAGGAGACACAGTTCAATATGTGCTCCAGATCATGTACACGGACTCCAACAATGCAGCCGAATATGAGGCCCTCCTACATGGTCTCCGGATGGCAGTATCCATGGGCATTCAATGCCTAGAGGTACGCGGGGACTCAACCTCGCGATATCCCAAATAAACGGAGACTTCGACGCCAAGGATCCAAAAATGGCAGCTTACCGCAACGCTGTCCTAAAAATGTCAGCTCGGTTCGAAGGGTTGGAGTTTCATCATATAGCCCGAGAAAACAATCAGGCAGCGGACGTCCTGGCAAGCATTGGAGCAAAGCGCGATGCAGTCCCCCCCAACATCTTTTTAGAAAGACTGTTCAAGCCATCCGTAGCATGGGAGGGGGAACCCGCAGATAACAGCCCGGACCTAACCGCACCACTCGACGCCGAACAATCTGACATAATTGGAGGCCCTGCCACCGAAATTACACCTTCAGCCCACGTAATAATGGCGGTCATCGCCCCATGGACAGAACCGTTCCTAGCCTACCTTACTAGGCAGGAACTCCTAGAGGACCAAAACGAGGCACGCTGCATAGTGCGGCGATCTAAAGCCTATAAAGTCCACGAGGGAGAGCTTTATAAGAAAAGCACTACCGGAGTCCTTCAAAGGTGCATCTCCGAAGAGGAAGGGCGGAACTTGCTGGCTGAAATTCACGCCGGACTCGGTGGCCACCACGATGTAGCTCGGTCCCTTGTAAGCAAGGCTTTCCGTACGGGCTTTTACTGGCCGACGGCCCGAGCAGACGCTCAGGACTTGGTCCAACGATGCGTCAGTTGCTAGCTTTTTGCAAACCAAAGCCATATGCCACCCACCGCCCTCCGAACTATCCCCATCACTTGGCCCTTCGCGGTCTGGGGGCTTGACATGGTTGGACCCCTTAAAGGCGGAACCCACAAGAAAAAATACTTACTGGTCATGGTGGATAAGTTCACCAAATGGATAGAAGCTAAGCCTGTTAAGACGGCCGAATCCGGACCTGTGATAGACTTCATATCCGGGGTTGTACACCGTTACGACGTCCCCCGTAGCATCATCACTGATAATGGCACAAACTTCACCTCTGACGAGGTAAAACTCTGGTGCAAAAACATGGGCATCAAGCTCGACTATGCTTCCGTCTATCACCCACAAACTAACGGCCAGGTCGAACGTGCAAATGGTCTTATCATGAGCGGCATTAAACCCAGACTAGTGCGGTCCCTCAAGGAATCTAACACGCACTGGGTAGAGGAGCTTGACTCCGTACTCTGGGGACTGCAGACCACGCCAAATCACACCACCGGATACACACCATTCTTTATGGTGTACGGCGCAGAGGCAGTTCTGCCCTGCGACATAATTCATGACACACCTCGAGTACGCATGTATGAAGAAAGAGAAGCCGAGCTCGATCGGCAGGACAACTTGGATGCCTTGGAGGAGGAGCGTGACATGGCAAAAGCCCGTTCCACATTTTATCAACAGCAGGCTCGAAGATATCAAAGCAGAGAAGTACGGGCCAAAAATTACAATGTTGGCGAACTAGTTCTACCCGGATAAGAAGAAGGACAAACTCAAGCCCAAGTGGGAAGGTCCATTCATAATCGACCAAGTCCTGACTGGTGGAGCGTACCGCCTGCGAGATGCGTCGGATAACCGACTCGATCCAAACCCATGGAACGCCGCCCGTCTCCGAAGATTCTATGCCTAGCGCCGGACTCTATGTTTGTCTCCTTCCTCTGTCCATTTTTTACATTTTCTGTCTTACATTTCTCTCCTTCCCCTCTTTTCTCTTATAGCTCTTAAAGGCTCATTAAGTGACGCGCTACCCGCGCTCATTAAACCTGGGGGCTTCTTTAACAGAAGCTTATTTATATGGGCTTCATGCCCAACACATGCGTCAAACTTCCGCATGTACCTTTTCTTCACCATTATATGCATCGATATGACTTAAGTTTTGGCCAAGCTGGGTTGCCTGGCTCCTGTGCTTACCCCTACGTTCCCGATTGTTCGGCTAGGCGGTAAAGGGAGCACCTCTGCGATTGTTACTGCCGGATCAGCCGGATGTGTACCTCAGACTGGGTGAAGCCGAAAGCTAGCGTTCTTAAGAGAATATTCGGTCGGTGAACTAAAAGACGACCTTTTTTACTTATTTATATACATGCCCCCAGATGATTTTCCTGCATTTGCAGTCCGGGCATGCACTTTAGGGCATGCCTCCCAGAGAAAGGAACCCCTAACGGAACTATTCTCTCTGGAAGATGTTTCTTACTAACCATGTAATATAACGTAACTAGTTGGGAACTTCTCTAATAAAGCACTAATGACCCCTACGCCTGGTCTCCATGCATACCCCGGTTCGTACATAACCGATAGAGTATCCGAACACACTCCGGACCGTCAGGTCCCGAGGTAGAAGCGAAAAGGTCGGCAATGACAAACGATCTACAATCCGGCTAGAAGGCATTACACATGTCAATTAACAATTACATAGTCGCTCTGGCTGATTGTATTCCTCTTCTATACCATCTAACAGGCTGTCTAATTTACAATCCTGTTGGGAATACTTTGCGGCCAATTCTACTTGGCCGTATACTAAGCTTACAGGGATCTCCTTCCCATCAGGCCCCACAGGTCCGACTTCGGCCATGTGGTTTGGGTCAGACCTCGTAAACCGGGTCTTCACCATGGCCCAGGCCTCCCTAGCACCTTGCCAGCAGGCCGATATCTTCCACAACCGGAAGCGCCGCCGAGCTCCCTTAAGCTTCTCCGCAAGCTCTCCAAGGCCCTCGGGCATGGAGTGGGACGGCCATAAGGCTTGGGCAACGCCTCGCATTGCCTGCCGAACTCGCTCGTGCAGTTGCAATAGCTCGGGAAGAAGGTCACCCATAGAACCGGGCATCTCCTCTGCAGGACGACCTGTTAGCATACCTACAGACATTACTCTGTTAGTCGACTTCCTCGCCGAACTCTTTTTTCAAAAGATTCGCTTAAGCACTTACTAAATATGCCGCGTCGAAGCCGCTGATTCTCCTTAGTGGAGTCTGACAGCTGGCCACGAACATCTCTAAGTTCAACGTCCAGCTTGGTGTTGGCATCCTGAAGATCATTCTTCTCTCGCCTCACCTTTGTCAGCGTACTCTCACCGGCCTTTAGCCGGCATAAGAGTTCTTGTCTCTCTGGATCGAGTCTGGCGCCATCTGCAACATGATTTGTCAGATTTGCACCCACGCCGCAAAATACTAATCTTTCGAAGTGTATCTTACCAGAGGGGGTCTCTTTGGGCTCCCCTGCCGCGGCTAGTGCGGCCTCTAGTTGGGCTTTGCACTCTTCCAGCTCCTGGGACAGTACGGTATTCTTCTCTGTAAGAACCTGCATAACAAATGATCCTTAAATCAGTTACTCTAACTGTTTCAAGTCTCGGGGGCTACTGGTATATATATATATATTTGACCAAAATTTTCTTACCCGTATGTCTTTTACATACTGCTCCGTGGCTCTGGCTAAACCATTTTGAGCGGCACGGAGGTACGCATCTCCCGAATTGAAGGCATCTAACGCCTCTTGGGAGAAACAAGCGTCGCGAAGAACTGTCCGGCGACGCCTGTGGTTCATGGCACTCTCCACCTCAGAATTTGTGGCAGAAAGCCTGTCCGCATCCTCTGTCGGAGGAGCGTCCAGTGCGCGCCTTGTGCTCGCCTCCGCTTTCGGGCCAGACATTGGAGCCTGGCTGGTGGAGGCGCGATTGGCAACCTCTCCGGATATAGTCCGGCGAGGTTTCTTTGTCCCGAAGATAGCACGAACGTTAATATGCCCTGAAGGAATAACACCAGGGAAAAAGAGGGTGCGCTATACCTTTGCGCCGGCATCTCAGTCCGGACCACATTCCTTTTTACCCCACGGGGCCCTGCGGCCCCTCGTTGGCTAGCCGCCGCAGGTTCGGCCTCCCGCCTCGGAAATCTCCCCTGCAAAACGCGGTTGTCGTCAGAAAAACTGAAATACGTGAGAATGGAATACTTCTCAAGGGGATGAGGCTCCGGTCTCTGTCACCTGGGAGGCCGGGATTAACCCTGGGTAATCAGCCGTAATGGCCACCAAGGTATTGTCCTTGCTTAGCTGATGGAACACCCCGTCAATAAGCTCCACCGATATGTCTGGATCCTCTTCGGAGTCCGGATTGAGGGACCGTTCTAGATCCTCGGGCTGTGGAGGCCGGCTATTTATATCCTTTACCTCCTGACGCAGTTCCTGCGTTGAAGTCGTTAAACTATATATTTAATCATGGGAATATAAAACGAACGGGCAAGCACAATTGTCCACTTACCCAACTTGGAGGGTTGTACATAGTAAATCCGCCCTGCGGGTTGACGCGGCGGAATTCCTCCTCTTCTCCCTTGTACAAAGAGGATAAGATCTTTACTAGAGCGGCAGCTGAGGCTGGCCCCTTATGATTGTAACGGGTGGCCTCATCCTCCTCGTTAAAATCCCACATGGGGTAGCCTCTATATTGAAGCGGCTGCACCCCCCGCATGATGCATGCGGCCATGACTCCAATAATGGTTAGTCCGGAATGAGCCAATAGTCTTATCTGGCCCATCAGGTAAAGGACATCTCTGTCGCTTTCTCTCTGAGAGCTCCGCGGACGCCAGCTCAAGCGTTTCTTTAATGGAGCATTGCTGAACTCAGGGAGACCGACCAGGATAGGGTCCGGTAGCGGGACATCATCTATATAAAACCATTCCGAAGGCCAGTCCTCGGACGCCTTCTTTGGGGTCCCGGATAGGTGTCCGGTCCCGGCGATGCGCCACACTTCGGCTCCGCCCACTTGATATATAGACCCCTCTTGAGAACGGGGCACCAGGCAGAATATCCTCTTCCACAGCGCGAAATGAGCCTCAACACCCAAAAATAGCTCGCAAAGGGTGACGAAGCCCGCGATATGCAATATAGAGGCGGGCGTGAGATTGTGCAGCTGGAGGCCGTAGAACTCCAGAAGCCCACGGAGAAACGGATGAACTTGAAATCCCAGTCCCCTTACTAGATAAGGGACGAAGCACACCCGCTCTCCCTTAGAGGGATTGGGGGTGCTCTTCACTTGTTTTCCTCCATTATAGGTGGCGAGTCCGGCTCAGACCGGGACCATATAAGCCTGAGGGAGAAATCCCTTGGCCTGAAGCGACACTAACTCGCTGTGCGGGACGGAGCAACTCTCCCAGTCTCCGGGTTTAGGACTGGAATGGCGAGGGGAGGAGCTGCGACGGCTGGCCATGTTGGAATGGACCTTTGCTAGAGGCGCTCTGATGATTACTCGCGGAGAGGAGAAGGTGTGGTCTGGATCTGAATCCCCATCCCGTTAAATAGGCGGCTCGTTTATGCGGCTAGGGGTGTGGATGTAAAAACGCCCCGGCTTTTCGCATTCGTTTGACACGTGGAAGACGGCCATTATTGGGCGTGGAAGCCAAGGAGCGCTACATTACGAAAATCGGACATTATTCCTACAGGAACACAGAATTTGGAGAAGAACCCGCCTTGCAATGCCGAAGACAATCTGCGCGCCGGACTCGTCGTCATTGAAGCCTGGTTCGGTGGCTACTGAGGGAGTCCTGGATTAGGGGGTGTTCGGATAGCCGGACTATACCTTCAGCCGGACTCCAGGACTATGAAGATACAAGATTGAAGAATTCGTCTCGTGTCTGGATGGGACTTTCCTTGGCGTGGAAGGCAAGCTTGGCGATGCGGATATTCAAGATCTCCTACCATTGTAACCGACTCTGTGTAACCCTAACCCTATCCGGTGTCTATATAAACCGGAGGGTTCTAGTCCGTAGGACAACTTCATCATACAAAAATCATACCATAGGCTAGCTTCTAGGGTTTAGCCTCCTTGATCTCGTGGTAGATCTACTCTTGTACTACCCATATCATCAATATTAATCAAGCAGGAGTAGGGTTTTACCTCCATTGAGAGGGCCCGTACCTAGGTAAAAACATCGTGTCCCTCGTCTCCTGTTACCATCCGCCTAGACGCACAGTTCAGGACCCCCTACCCGAGATCCGCCGGTTTTGACACCGACAAAATGTTTCTCGATTATGGAGGTGATAAAGAGTTCGTCGTAAAGAGTATGTTGATGCAATCTTTGACATCAATCCGGATGACTCTGAGTCTCGATCTGGACACATATTGAAAGTGGGAGCAATTAGCTAGAGTAGCTCCGTGCAGAGCATTGTAGACATAGAAATTTGCAAAATACATATGGGATCTGAATATGGCAGATCTGATGACTAAACTTCTCTCACAAGTAAAACATGATCACACCTTAGTACTCTTTGGGTGTTAATCACATAGCAATGTGAACTATATTATTGACTCTAGTAAACCCTTTGGGTGTTGGCCACATGGCGATGTGAACTATGGGTGTTAATCACATAAAGATGTGAACTATTGGTGTTATGGTGATGTGAACTAGATTATTGACTCTAGTGCAAGTGTGAGACTGAAGGAAATATGCCCTAGAGGCAATAATAAAGTTGTTGTTTTATATTTCCTTATATCATGATAAATATTTATTATTCATGCTAGAATTGTATTAACTAGAAACTTGATACATGTGTGGATACATAGACAAAACACCATGTCCCTAGTAAGCCTCTACTAGACTAGCTCGTTAATCAAAGATGGTTAAGTTTCCTAACCATAGACATGGGTTGTCATTTGATGAACGGGATCACATCATTAGGAGAATGATGTGATGGACAACACCTATATGTTAGCTTAGCATATTGATCGTTCAGTTTTATTGCTATTGCTTTCTTCATGTCGAATACATATTCCTTCGACTATGAGATTATGCAACTCCCGGATGCTGGAGGAATACCTTGTGTGCTATCAAATGTCACAACGTAATTGGGTGATTATAAAGATGCTCTACAGGTATCTTTGAAGGTGTTTGTTGGGTTGGCATAGATCGATATTAGGATTTGTCACTTCGAGTATCGGAGAGGTATCTCTGGGCCCTCTCGGTAATACACATCATGATAAGCCTTGCAAGCAATGTGACTAATGAGTTACGGGATGATGTATTACGGAACGAGTAAAGAGACTTGCTGGTAATGAGATTGAACTAGGTATGAAGATACCGACGATCGAATCTCGGCCAACTAACATACCGATGACAAAGGGAATAACATATGTTGTCATTACGGTACGACCGATAAATATCTTCGTAGAATATGTCGGAACCAAAATGAGCATCCAGGTTCCGCTATTGGTTATTGACCAGAGAGGTGTCTCGGTCATGTCTACATAGTTCTTGAACCCGTAGGGTCCGCACGCTTAACATTCAATGACGGTCTTGTATTATATGAGTTATGTGATTTGGTGACCTAATGTTGTTCGGAGTCCCGGATGTGATCACGGACATGACGAGGAGTCTCGAAATGGTCGAGAGGTAAAGATTCATTTATAGGATGGTAGTATTTGGACATCGAAAGTGTTCCAGGGGTACCGGGTATGTATTGGGTCACTAGAAGGGGTGCCGGGTAACCCCCGACAAACTATATGGGCCTAATCACTACAGGAATCAGGAACTTTGCCGTTAGCCATGGCGGACGGCAAAGGCACACATGGCAGACGGCAAAGACCTTTGTCGTCAGCCAGCTGACGGCAACACGTCCGGTTGAACAGGCTACGGCAAAGGCTTCTTTACTGTCTGCTGGCGGATGGCAAAGATACAAAGGTCTTTGCCGCCCGCCAGCTGACGGCAAAGAGCCTGGACGGCACACGTGTTAGCTTAGGTCCATTAATGGGTTAACAGCGTGCATTGTCGTTGGCTGGCGGACGGCAAAGACCTTTGAATCTTTGTCGTCAGCCAGCGGACGACACAGGTAGCTGACACTTAGCATGTTTGCTGTCCGCTAGCTGATGGCAAAGCTCTTTACCGTTCGCCAGTGGATGACAAAGAGTCTATATAGCCCCTGTTTTTTCTGTTTTTTCTTGAAATCATTCAATTTGACAGAATTTCACATATACACACACACATATGAAAATACTTTCGACAAGCATACCAACACATATACATACCAAATCATATCCCTACCGTATGGATATCATCATCCAACACATATACATAGCAAATGGTTTCATCCAACACATATACATAGCCAACATATCCAACAACAAGCATACAATGGTTTCATCCATACATACATATATAGGTAGCAAGTTTGACATTGTTCATCGTACAAAATCAAAACAAGAAGGAAGCAGAAAAGAGAAGAGTAGACTCCATCAATGCAAGCTTCCTCATCTAAAGCAAATCTGCAAATTGGGAAAGAAGCAAGTTAGAAGAAGAAGACTAACTAGAAAAAGAAGAAGAAGAAGAATATTTTTTCTTCTCTTTCTTTTTCTCCTCTCCTCTATTTTATCTTGTTCTTATAACTAAGGTAGGTAAAAATGCCATTTTATTGCTAAGTTAGGTAAAAAAATGCCATTTTATTGCTAAGCTAGGTAAAAATGCTATGTGTAGGTCATTTTAGAGCTAAACTAGGTAAATAGGTCATTTTGGACCTTACTAAGGTTATTATGTCATTTTCGGGGAAAGTAAGGTAAGTCTATATCATTTTGGAGGTAAAAAATATTATCATGACATTTTTGAGGAAAGAAAGCTAAGTATAGCTCATTTTTTGTCTAACTTAGGTAGTTATGCCATTTAGGAGGAAAGTAAGCTAAGTATGCATTTGTTAAGCAAAACACTAGAGAAAACTTACCCTCATCACAACAAATGCGATGAAGATCGCAACTAAGGTAAAGATTGATCCAACTGCATAACGATACCAAGCCTCATTATCAATGGCATATTTTCCAATCTTCTTAAGCTTTAGGCGCATTGCATCCATCTTCAAGCGCATTGCATTCATCTTCATTTTGTGATCATCGACGACATCGGCAACATACAACTCCAATGTCATCTTCTCTTCTTTAATTCTTTTAATTTTTTCTTTCAAATACTCATTTTTTCAACTAAATTTAACTTCTCGACAAGAGGGTCGGTTTCAAATTCTGGTTCACATACCTCCTAGATTAAAATATCTCTATGTCAACTTGATGGCCATAATTGTCATAAATGAGAAATGCAACAAATAGTTATGAAAGAGAATTTACCACATCTGAATCATAAAGCGGGTGAGGGCCGACGGGGACAGACATCAAGACCATGGCACTATGTATAAGAAATAATCATACAAAGTAAGAAAATATACAAGTAACTATATAAATCATGCAATCATACAAGTAACTATATAAATCAAGTACAACATAAAAAATTGAATACCTAGTTATAATTTGGTTCAATAAATGCTTCAGGATCAATAAATCCATCATCATCATCACTATCAGTAATGGCGTGCTCATCATCATCATTAGTAAATGCATCATCATCATGTGGAAGACCACCTCTACGTAATCTATCAAGCATTGACAGGTCATCCGCAGTAATACCTCTTCTAGTTCAGGCTCTTCTTGTTCCGGCTGAGAGGTGAAGTCGGGTTCACTGTCGTTGTCTACTTCAATGTTCTGGGGTGAAGTAGAGCGGTTCTTGAAACATTTTTTGGAAAGACGCATTTCTTGGAATAATTCTCCTTCATATGTTTGGGTTAATGTGAGGTGCATAATCATCTTCATTGGGGGGAGGTGGTCTAACATGTGGCTGCACTTCATAAACGACATCCCAGCCTTTGAGATTAGGATCACTTTGACAGGCCCACGGTAGATAGAAAACTTTGGTTGCCTGTTGAGCCATAATATAGACACTGGGAACATCCAAATGGGTGCTTTGATTGATTTCCACTAGCCCTATATGTTCATGAGTCCTTCTAGTCTCCTTCAGTTGGAACCAATAACATTTGAAGACTACGACGTTTGGTGGGTTTGCACCATAGAATTGAAGTTCATAAATTGCTTCAACTCTTCCATAATACTCGGCATCTCCTTCGCCGATAGTAGAGACACAACAATTTGTAGACTTTCGGTCGGCCATAGATATCTATTTGCCATAGGTACGAAAGCGATACCCGTTGATGTCGTATTTGTCAAATGAACGGACTTATAGTCAAAACCATTAGCGATTGTCTCAATTTGGCGTCCATAAGCTTTGAATTAGCCTACAAGTTTAATACGAAAGGGATTATTGCATTAGCCACAAATTATATGAAGAAATGAAATTGTCTAATGGAAATTACCATTTGTTTGAACCAAGAGATGAAACCGGGATAGCCGCCTCCATGCTTTGCTAGAAGCTCATACTCTTCGACGGAATCCTTTTGGATCACCGCTCCATACGAGAATATGGCGACGTATCTATTGTATCAAATTTATCCAGGAATAAGAGTAGTTCAAAGAAATTAGAAGTTGCTAAACAATGTACCGAGAACTTACTCAATGTACGGCCGCACTTCTGTTAGGTTGGTGAAGATATACAGTGAAATGATCTGCCATTCTTCGAAATCCAACATAAGGAATTAGAAGCGCCGGCTGATGCGAGATCCCCTTTGAATAGGCTGAGGTTGGATCCACCCATTTTAGGTTCGTCAGCATTGTATCGAGGCTTCAGATTATGCAAATGACGATTTTTGGCTTCGTAGTGTGCTATCATGAAGTTTGTCGCCTACTCAGTAATGAATGCCTCAGCCATCGATGCTTCAATTCTATGTTTATTTTTATATTTTGCTCGTAGCGTCTTCTGCATCCTCTCAATGGCGTAGCACCAACGATTTTGCACAGCCCCCCCCCCAATCTTGCCTCGGTTGGGAGATGCAAAATCAAGTGCTACATTGGATTAAAGAAGCCCGCCCGGAAGATCTTCTCTAACTTGCAGATCAACTCCGGCGCCAACTCTTCCATTTCTTCTAACAGGCCGGGTGATAGTTCTTTCACACACAGAACACGGAAGAAATAGCTCAACTCTGCCAGTACTAGCCATTCATCCTCAGGGATGAAGCCACGCAACATCACCGGCATTACCCGCTGATAGGTCTCCAACGTATCTATAATTTATGAAGTATTCATGCCATGTTTATAATAGTTTTATATGATTTTGGTATGATTTGATTAGAACAAACCCGGACTGACGTTGTTTTCAGCAGAACTACCATGGTGTTGTTTTTGTGCAGAAATAAAAGTTCTCGGAATGCGATGAAAATTAACGGAGATTTTTTCTGGAAAATATAAAAATACTGGAACAAAAATCTACTGGAGGGGAGTCCTGTGGGCCCCACAAAGGTGGGGGGCGCGCCCACCCCTCCTGGGCGCACCCCTGTGCCTCGTGGACTACCCGTGGGGCCCCCTGACTTGTTCTCGACGCCAACCTCTCCTATAAATACCCAAACCTCTAGAAATTAACCTAGATCAGAAGTTCCGCCACCGCAAGCATCTGTAGCCACGAGAAATCAATCTAGGCCCTCTCTAGCACCCTGCCGGAGGGGGCCATCATCACCGGACGCTATGGAGGAGGATCCCGGAGGGGCCATCATCACCATCAAGGCCAAGGACCAGAGGGAGAACCTCTCCCCATCCAGGGGGAGGCCATGGAGGAGGAAGCACAAGGGGGAGAACCTCTCCTCATCTCTCTTGGTGGCACCGGAGTGCCATCGGGAGGGGAATCATCGTTGCGGTGATCGTCTTCATCAACATCACCATCCTCATCTCTTTTACGCGGTCCACTCTCCCGCACCCTGCTGTAATCCCTACTTGAAAATGGTGCTTTATGCCACATATTACGATCCAATGATGTGTTGCCATCCTATGATGTTTTGAGTAGATATCCTTTGTCTTTGGGTTGATTGATGATCTAGATTGGTATGAGTTGTATGTTCTATTTTGGTGCTATCCTATTGTGCCCTCCGTGCCGTGCAAGCGTGAGGGATTCCCGCTGTAGGGTGTTGCAATACATTCATGATTCGCTTATAGTGGGTTGCTTGAGTGACAGAAGCATAAACCCGAGTAAGGGGGTTGTTGCATATGGGATAAAGGGGACTTGATGCTTTAATGCTATGGTTGGGTTTTACCTTAATGATCTTTAGTAGTTGCAGATGCTTGCTAGAGTTCCAATCATAAGTGCATATGATCCAAGAAGAGAAAGTATGTTATCTTATGCCTCTCCCTCATATGAAATTGCAATGACGACTATCAGTCTTGTTAACAATTGCCTAAGACTATTCCGCACAGCGATCCATCATTATTCCACACTCGCTATTTATAATATTTAGTAATATATTCTAACTTTATGATAACAGCACCTACTTTTATATTTTATCCCTCTAGTACCATGCAAAGTTATCCTCTTCATACCCACAACGTAGTTTTATTCCTCGTTTCTAGTTGGAAGCAAACGTTCGGTGTACGTAGAGTCGTATTAGTGGCAGATAGGACTTTAGAGAATATTGATCTTACCTTTAGCTCCTTGTGGGTTCGACACTCCATACTTATCACTTCCACCATTGGGAATTGCTACGATGATTCCCTGAACTTGGGGATTATCAAGCTCTTTTCTAGCGCCGTTGCCGGGGAACAATAGCGTGGGGTTGATATTCTCGTGTGTGCTTGTTTGCTTTCTTCACTAAGTAGATTTTGTTTTTTCCTTTTTCTTTTTGTTTAATTGTGGGTGAAACATAAATTTGTTTTAAATAATGAAAATACAAAAAAATTACTTGCCTCTCATACCTAAAATGTTTTTCAATAAGAGAAGTGATTGGAAGATAATGCATTGAAGAAATGAGGGTCGACCTTGAGCACTTGTGTTCATGCTCATGGAAACAATGTAAAAAATTTCATGGAAGCTTCTCTGAAAATAATTACCCCCTTGTATATATCCATTGTATTATAAAAATAATGTGCCAAGCTTCAGTTTTAGGATAATTTGATTGCTTATTTACTATATACAGTACAAAAACAGAAACTTTGGCTATAGCGTGTGATTTTACATTTTTACTGGAAAGTCAAATGGGTCTGAAACTTTTTGCACATTACTTCCGTACAAATTTTTTAAATTTTCATATTTTTTTAGAATTTTTTGGAGTTACATAAGTATACTAAACTTCCTGATTACTACAGACTGTCCTGTTTTTGACAGATTCTGTTTTCTATGTGTTGATCGCTTATTTTGATGAATCTATGGGTAGTATCGGGGGGTATGAACCATGGTGAAGTTGGAATAAAGTAGATATAGTTCTAATATTAAATTGGAATGAGTTTGCAACAGTACCTAAAGGTAGTGGTTTGCTTTATTGTACTAACAGATCTCACAAAGTTTTTGTTAAAGTTTTGTGTGGATGAAGTGTTCGAAGAACGAGGAGTTACCGATGTGAGAAGAATAAAGAGAGGCAAGAGCTCAAGCTTGGGGATGCCCAAGGCACCCCAAGTAAATATTCCAAGGATACTCAAGCATCTAATCTTGGGGATGCCCCGGTTGGCATCCTATCTTTCTTCTTCAACAATTATCGGTATACCTTGGTTTTTGTTTTGTTCACATGATTTGTGTCTTTTGTGTTCTTTTCCTTTAAGAACTATGATAGTATGATACAGCCCATCATTGATTTATAGAATGCTTCATGTGCTTCACTTATATCTTTTAAGTATGATCTTATATAATTTCTCTTTGTGCTTCACTTAAATCTTTTGAGTATGGTTTTATAGAATGCTTCGTGTGCTTCACTTATATATTTTGAGCTTGGATATTGGCTAGTCCATATTAACTGTAAAATGCTCCATGAACTTCAGTTATATCTTTTGGAGTATGAATAATACTATAATCTAAAGTGGTTTTGGAAGAGTGTCAACTTTAGTTAGTAATGATTCCACTATTTCGGAGAAGGTTCCCATTGATTATGAGAACAAAGTTGTTATCTATGATTATTATTGTGACGACATGTATGCTATAAAGAATAATGTTAACCATGAAACTTGTCATCATGATTTTAATTTTCAATTGGATTATGCCTCACATGTCAGTTACTTTGTTGAGTTTGCTCCCACTATTCCGAATGAGAAGAATTTTGCTTATGTGAAGACTAGTGAAATTTCTATGCTTGTAGATCATGAACAGAATGCTTTATGTGCTGGTCATATTGTTGAATTCATTCATCCTGCTACTGAAAATTATTATGAGGGAGAAATATATGCTTGTAGGAGTTGCAATAATATCAAGTTTCCTCTCTATGTGCTTAAAGTTTTGAAGTTATCCTTGTTTTGCCTTCCTATGCTAGTTGATCCTTGTTCCTATAAATTGTGTGCTCACAAAATCCCTAGGCATAGGAAGTGGGTTAGGTTTAAATGTTCTAGTCATAATCTTCATGATGCTCTCTTTATGTTGCAATTCTTATATTTTATGTGAGCATCATTGAAATCATCATGCCTAGCTAAAAGGCATTAAAGAAAAGCGCTTGTTGGGAGAAAACCCAATATTTACCCTTATTGTTTTGTGTGTTCTCATGATTAAGCTACTGTATTAATCATGTATTATAGCTTTTGTTTCAATAAAGTCCCAAGTAAGACCTTTGGGAAGACTTGGGTGAAAGTTAATGTGGTCTTGCTGTAAAAAAACAGAAACTTTGCGCTCATGAGATTAGTTGTCATTTTTTTACAGAAGAGTGTGATTGGGTTGATTCTTTTTTCAGAAGATTAATAGACAAATTCCTCACATCCACCAATTTATTTCATAATTTTGCAGTAGCAAAAGTATGGTTGGTGTTCATATCATTACAGACTGTTCTGTTTATGACATATTCTGTTCTCATTACATAGTTTGCTTGTTTTCTAGTTTCTATGGCTTATATGTAACATCCCAAATTTTCAATTTGGAATTTTATACATAGATCATTCATGCATATCATATTTTATTGCATTTTGTTCTGTGATCCTCGAAATTCTAAGCAACTCAAGGACCCACGGAGAGAGTTGGGGATTTCATCGTTTTCATATTTGAATTTTTCTCAAATGTCGAAACAAGGATCATTTTGGTTTTAATTATTTTTCTCTCTCAAAATATTTCAAGATTAAAATATATGAGAGGAGATAATATGACTTCTCCAAAATAAATGAAATATTGGAGGAAAAATATTAAAATCAAATAAATAATTTTACTTGGATTTTATTGCTATTTTATTTGAATTAGAAAAATATGCATTTTTAAAATTTTCATTTTTAGGCCAAGAAAATGTTCACATTGTTCTAAATATTCTATTTAGATGGTGAAAATTTGTTTTGGTATTTTTATATTTTTATTTTATTTTTTAGGATTTTTCCAGCAGAATCTGTTTAAAAAAGTTAAACCGACCTAACGGGCCGTGCCCAAGCCGGACTCCTCTGGCCAAGGCTTTAAAAGCCGCCGCCCGAGGCCCCGAGGCCCAAGTCTCCGCCACTAGCCCGCGCCACACCGAACCCCTAGCCGTTGCCGCCAGTCCGCGCCGCCTCCCGCTGCTGCCGCCGGGCGCCGCCGTCGCGTCGGATCTTGCCGTTGACCCCGCCATCGTTGACCCCGCCATCGACCGGTCGGTTTTCTTTGGTTAACCTCGGTTTTTTTAGTTTCCGGTTTAATCTATTAGATTGGTTTTTTTCAATCGGTTTATTTATTTAGCGGACGCTCGTCCGTTCATTCGTTTTAATGAACGTGTTATCCGGTTAGGTTCAGACAATGAACGTTCGTTCGTTAGTCTTTTTCTTTTTATTTTATTTTTGGCCAGGGACCTATCTGCGATTATTTTTATCGCAGATTAGCCCCTGATCTTCAAACGCTCGCCGTTTCTTAACCGTTTGTCCAAATCCAGTGAAACAAACGCCAAAATCTTCGTCTCTAAACCCTCTTTCTATTTAATCAACTTGAACAAGGTCTTGACAATTTTAAAATTTGGTTTCAAGCAGATTTGTTTTCGAAGTCTTTTGACCGTAGTTTCAGTTCTATAGCTCCGATTCGATTGATTTTTTTCCAGATCGAATCTCTTCAGTTGAGTTTTCAGATTCGATCTTATTATTCGATGTTTACCCGTGCATCTTTGCTTGAGTGCTTATGTATGCTATTGTTTGTTTGCGATAGAATTCCCGAAGTGTGTAGCGTGCTACTACGAGTCACTAGGTTTTGCGGATTATCAGCAAGACAAGTAACACTTTGATCATATTCCTTTTACCCAGTTTTTATGCAATAATTTCAAACCCTCAAACATTGCATGAGTAGGATATCTTAACTTGTGGGTTTGGGAAGTAGATGATGAGGTAGAACCTATTACCCTTTTTATTATCAAACCCTGGGAGTTACTTCTGCGTTATGCTACTTATTGCCATGCTATGCTTGTAGACATGGATTGGGTTTGAGTGTATCCATGACAGATGTGAGATTATTAATTAATGGTTTACTTAAGGTGGCTACTTAAACACACATCTGGGTGGATTGGTTGCGGGCACCTGGGGATATACCAGTGCTGTCCTTTTTGGTTCGCCACCCAGGCTCAAAGGGATCATAAGATTATTCATGCTGGAAACTTCCATGTGCAGCCACAAGCTATTATGGGCTCTAGCATAGTTGAGTAAGTTGTGGGAAACCTTTCCATGATGGGCTAGCAGATGTAGGGGATTGTAGGTGTATCGGCCTATCTATCGGTTAAGGGGACCTCTTCGGAAAGACTGTGTCTCAGTCATACGTTTCTCAAACATCATGCAGTGCGAGAAATACAACGGAGGAGATCGAGTCTTGTGGGGAAAAGTGCACAAACCTCTGTACAATGTACAAACTAATCATGGTTAGCCGTGTCCCCGGTTATGGACATCTTGAGTATCTGGTTCTTGGATTATCATGTGTATCTCATCACTCTAAATTAATTTGCTGGGATGTTAATTACTTTTAATTGGGATTGAGATGGAGTTACCATTCTCAATGTTTTTCAACCAACTTTGTAGTTAAATAAAATATATTCCTTTGTAGCAGGGAAAAATTGGCTTTTCGCAAAAACATTACAACCATAGAGCCTCCACCAGCCATATATGCATGTAGTGATAGCATTTACTTTTTCATTGCTCTACTGTGTTATCTTGCCAGCATATTCCATGTGCTGACCCATTTCGGGCTGCAACATATTATGTTGCAGACTTTTCAGACGAAGAGTAAGGTGCGCTAGGTCGTTTGTCGTGCACTCAGCTATGCCGTTGGAGTTGATGGGATCACTTTATCTTCCAAGCCTCCCGCTGTCATCTTACTTAGATGGCCTTAAGCCATATTTATTGTAATAAGTTCTCTCTTGGGACATTCGATGTAATAAGTGTGTGATTGCTACTTTGTTATAAATCCTTCAAGTACTGTGTGTGTCAGCATTACCGATCCAGGGATGAAACTTATGCACAGAGACTTGATCCATTCGGGTCAGGTCGCTATAAGATGGTATCAGAGCACACACTAAATGTAGGACACGACCACTAAGATGAGCCATAGGTCACTCTTCTCTGCTCATTTTTGACTTCTCTCCATTTTCTACTCTTTAGGATGGTGGACCCAAGGAATAAGTTTACACAGCCGGATGAAGGCACACCTTTTGGACGACACTTGAAGGAAGTCACAAGGTACCTGAACATTGGAATACCAAGCTTCACCGGGACCTACACCACCACACTACCAGAAGAGGAGGGTTGGATGATTCGAGTTCAAGTTCCAGGAAGGACATTCACGCTAGTAACTGAGCCCATAGAGTTTTCCTTTGATGCACGAACCTGGAGTCTAGGAAAGAGCATGGCAGCCCACATCGCCATGGGACGCATCGGGGAAGTTTATCACAAGGAGCTTAAGGACACTATCTACCAGATATGTGGGCACCGAGATGAGCAATGGGAGATGATCAGCACCAGGAAGGACAGGTCCATTGCAGCCTTGATCTAGGAGTTAAATCATCACATTCGTCGCCAGGAGAACCAGATGTGTGCAAGCATGATAGATCTGAAGAAGTTGATGACTAGGAACATGGAGCTGGAAGAGGAACTCAAGTCTACACACGATGGATACAAGGAGGAAATCACCGTACTAGTGGAGATGAATGACGACCTGATAAGGAAGCTAGGAGTGTTCATGGGAGACCCTGCGCCAGGAGGAGATGATGACCACCCCAAGGACTACATCATCATCGACGACACCGACTCCGACCCCAGTGATGATGATTATGAAGACGAAGCTGGAGCAGATATCATGGAGTCTTCTACCGATCAAAATTTCTAGTAGACCACCATATTATTATTAGTATTCCCCCATGTATATATTAGTAGTCCGAGCACTGTAACGATAGTTAGATCAATTGTATGCCCTTGCTTGATATTGCTTTGGAGTGATATTGATTGTGTTTGTCTCATGTGCATATGGGTAGTGCTTTCTCATTTGACCTCATTCTATTCTAATATCTCCCATCTAAACCCATCAGATGCCTCCGAGATGTGAACCCGAATTTGCCTTCCCACCGGAGCTCACTCAGTTGATCCAGCAGTAGAATACACTGATGCAGTTTCTAGTTCAGAATAAGGGTAACAACAACAACAATAAATACAACAACCCACCGCCACCACCTCCAGTTGACAACTTAGCTCGTTTTCTGAGGTTACAGCCGCCGGTGTTTTCCAGTAGCACCGAGCCCATAGTTGTGGATGACTGGCTACATAGGATTGGAAGGGAGTTAACCGCTGCCGGTTGCACAGATGCTGAGAAGGTGCGTTTTTCCGCACACCAATTGGATGGACCCGCAGCCGCATAGTGTGAGAATTACACAGCCACTTTCCCCATAGCCAATGTTACTTGGGAGCAGTTTTAGCAAGCATTCCGCACTGCTCATGTCTCCACTGCAGCTATGAGTATGAAGAAGCGTGAGTTTCGCAACTTACGCCAGGGCAACCGTACTCTAGGGCAGTACGTGGAGGAGTTTAGCAAGCTAGCTCGTTATGCCCGGGATGACGTGGCCACCGATGTCGCGAAACAGGAGAAGTTTATGGAAGGGCTGAATGATGAGATGAGTATGCAGTTGATGGTGGCAACATTTAACAACTACCAGGAGTTGGTAGATAAAGCTCTTATGATTGAAGGGAAGCAGCAGCAGATTGAGAGCCGCAAGAGGAAGTATGGACAAGGGAAGTACAATTCAGGAGCTCAGCAAAAACCCCGTTTCACCTCGAACCCGGGAGTATGTACCCAGAACCATGGAGGCCATAACCACAATGGAGGAATTCCGCATAACCACAATGGCTCTAGGAATGGGAATGGGAGTGGAGCAAGCAGTCAGAACCGCTCTAACCCAAGCACACCCGCCAAGAAGGACCAAAGCCACGTTACTTGTTTTAGGTGCGGGAAGATTGGACACTATGCCAATGAGTGCCCTGAACTCAAGAATGGAAATGGCAATGGAAGCTCTGGAAAGAAGCCCAACCCTTTCAACAAGGGACAAGTGAACCATGTTAACGTGGAGGAGGTTGAGGAGCAACCAGATGCAGTTATCGGTAAGTTTTTGGTTAAGTCATTTACTGCATTAGTTCCTTTTGATACTGGTGCATCGCATTCATACATATCAAGGGGATTCGTGGATAAGTATAAGTTGCCCACCAAAGTTCTTAAGACACCTATGTTAGTAAGCTCACCCAGAGTAGAGTATATGGCAAGTAGTGGATGTTTTCAGATGCCATTGACCATAGGTAGACATGTTTTCCCCTCAGACTTAATAATTTTGGAATCACAAGTATTGGATGTGATACTCGGTATGGATTGGCTATCGAAGTATGGAGGAAACATAGATTGCACCAGTAGGTCAATTCTACTCACCACACCGGAGGGAAAAAGGATTAAGTATATATCCAGGCATACTCCTAGGAGTACTCACGTAAATTCCCTCACGGGAGTTGTTCAGGAAGAAGTGCATGTAGTAAAGGATTACCAAGATGTGTTTCCAGAGGAACTACCAGGCATGCCCCCGGATCGAGACATTGAGTTTTTGATAGAGTTATTGCCAGGCACTGGACCAATATCAAAAAGACCATACCGGATGCCCGCAAATGATCTGGAGGAGATTAAGAAATAGATTAAGGAGTTATTGGAGAAAGGTTACATTCGATGAAGTTCGTCACCATGGGGAGCCCCAGTGCTCTTGGTTGAGAAGAAGGATAAGTCTCTGAGAATGGTTGTTGATTATCGTGCATTGATTGAAGTGACGATCAAGAACAAGTACCCACTGCCGATGATCAATGATTTGTTTGACTAGCTGCAAGGAGCTAAAGTATTTTCCAAGATCGATCTTCGATCAGGATACCACTAGCTGAAGATTCGAGAACATGATATACCTAAGACAACTTTCACCACCAGGTACAGGCTGTATGAGTATACGGTTATGTCATTCAGATTGACTAACTCCCATGCCTATTTCATGAGTATGATGAACAAGGTGTTCATGGAGTTCTTGGATAAATTTGTCGTGGTGTTCATTGATGACATTTTGGTGTACTCGAAGAATGAAGAGGAGCATAAGGAGCATTTGCGTTTAGTTCTCGAGAAGCTCAGGGAACATCAGTTATACGCCAAGTTCAACAAATGTGAGTTTTGGTTGAAGGAAGTTGGATTCCTTGGACATGTTATATCAGGAGAAGGTATAGCAGTAGACCCTACTAAGGTTCAGTCAGTCACTGAGTGGTTGGCACCCACCTCAGTTGGAGAGATCCGCAGTTTTCTAGGACTCGTGGGATATTATCGAAGATTCATTGAGAATTTCTCTAAGATTGCAAAGATCATGACAGAGGTGTTGAAGAAGGACACCAAGTTTAAATGGACAGACAAATGTGAGGCAAGTTTTCAAGAGTTGAAGAAACATTTAACTACATCCCAGTACTGATTCTGCCAGATATACGTAAGGATTTCCAAGTGTATTGCGACGCGTCTCGCTTAGGACTTGGAAGTGTACTTATGCAAGACGGAAGAGTTGTTTCGTATGCCTCACGACAGCTTCGACCGCATGAATTGAATTATGCCACGCATGATTTGGAGTTAGCATCCGTAGTGCATGCACTCAAAACTTGGAGACATTTTTCTTATTGGAAACCATTGTGATGTGTACATGGATCATAAGAGTTTGAAGTACATTTTCACATAGAAGGAGTTGAATCTCAGGCAAAGGAGATGGTTGGAGCTCATAAAGGATTATGATATGAAGTTGCACTATCATCCAGGCAAGGCCAATGTCATAGCAGACGCTCTGAGCCGGAAGAGTTATGCCAATACCCTCGTGAGCGGAGGATTGCCAAAGGAGTTAGCTAAAGATCTCAAGGAGCTTCGTTTGGAGATAGTCCCTAGAGGTTTTGTTGCGCCAATGGAAGTTCAGCAGACATTATTGGGAAAAATTCGAGAAGCTCAGAACGGTGATAAGGAAATTGCTAAGATAAAGGAGAAGATGAGCAAAGGAAAGGCCAAAGGTTTTCGTGAGGATGAGCACGACTGAGGGAGTCCTGGACTAAGGGGTCCTCGGGCGTCCGGCCTGTTGTCTATGGGCCGGACTGATGGGCTGTGGAGATATGAAGACCGAAGACTGTACCCGTGTCCAGATAAGACTCTCCTTGGCATGGAAGGCAAGCTTGGCGAACAACTATGAAGATTCCATCTTATGTAACCGACTCTATGTAACCCTAGATCCCCCCGGTGTCTATATAAACCGAAGGGTGTAGTCCGGAAAGGATATACTCAATACCGTAGTCATATAGGCTAGACTTCTAGGGTTTAGCCATTACGATCTCGTGGTAGATCAACTCTTGTAATACTCCTATTCATCAAGATCAATCAAGCAGGAAGTAGGGTATTACCTCCATAGAGAGGGCCCGGACCTGGGTAAACATCGTGTCCCCTGTCTCCTGTTACCATCAACCTTAGACGCACAGTTCCGGACCCCCTACCCGAGATCCGCCAGTTTTGACACCGACATTGGTGCTTTCATTGAGAGTTCCTCTGTGTTGTCAATGAAAGGATTGATGGCCCCTTCAATCGTCAATAATGACGTTGTCTACGGAGAAACTTTCCTCCCCAGGCAGATCTTCGTGTTCGGCGGCTTCGCATTGCGGGCCAACTTGTTTGGCCATCTGGAGCAGATCGAAAGCTACGCCCCTGGCCATCATGTCAGATTTGGGAGCTTGAACTACGTCGCGGACATCCGTGGAGAATTAATCTTCGCCGGATTCGATACCGCGGTAGTCGCTCCCGGTCACCCCGATGATCATGACCTAAATCTGTCATCGGACCGCATCCAGGAGATCGCTCCTGTAACCGCTCTGGCCCTAGAGCCGAAGCAGGCCGCGCCATGCAAAGACGGGAGAATTCATCCCACCATGGAGGCCGCAGATTCCACGGCATTGGAGCCGCACATGGACCTGGTCTCACACGATGCCTATTCCACCGAAACGCCGGACTCGTCTCCGGCCATCGGTTTCGAACCGTGCGAGCCAGCGGATGCCGAGCTTGATCGTTTATCGATCTTCAAATTTAGCGTCGTAGACATATTCCAACACTCGCCTTCTGGTGATGTGCTAAATTCATTAAAAAAACTATCCTTGGCGGAGGACTCCCAGCCGAACTATGTCAGGCTCAAACTAGGGGTTGACGACTGAGAACTTTACTTCCCACCCGCAACCCACTTTATAGCCACGATCGAGGATTTGGCCGACGAACTTGATTATGACTCCGAGGACATCGATGGTATGGATGACGATGCTGGAGAGGAAGAGGCCCAGAACCCGTCGTTCACCGGACGCTGGACGGCCACTTCCTCGTATGACGTATACATGGTGGATGCACCAAAGGAGAACAGCAGCAACGATAAGGAAGACCCGGTTGAGGATAAACCTTCCGAAACACAGTCCAAGCGTCGGCGTCAGCGGCGCCGCTCTAAGTCGCGCCGCAGTAAAGACAGTAACACCAGCACAGGAGAAGATGACACTCCAGAAGGTGTCGAAGACAACGAAGACCCCGTCGATAAAGCAAACAAACAAGATGAATGGGAAGATGATCAGGTTAGCCCTGTTAAACAGGCCATGCATGAAGATTCGGAGGACGATAATTACCTTTCGCTCTCCGAAGATGAGGTGAGCCTCGGCACCGAAGATTTCATCATGCCCGAGGAACCTCTTGAGCAGGAGCGCTTCAAGCGCCAGCTAATAGCCACGGCAAGGAGCCTGAAAAAGAAGCAGCAGCAGCTTCAAGTTGACCAAGATCTGCTCAATAATAAATGGACTAATGTCCTAGCAGCCGAAGAATACGGCCTCAAGCGCCCAACCAAAAGCTACCCAAAGCGCAAATTGCTACCTCAGTTCGACGAGGAGGCACCGGAGTACATACCACCATCGCATAATACGGCCGACCGACCACCACGTGGTCGGGACAAAATGGCAATTCATGCCGAACATCAGCCCACCCCGCCTCATCACTTAGGCGGATGTAAATTAGCCCACGGCCATACATATGACCTCCGGCAGAACCTGAACAATAAAGCAGGACATACCAGATCAATCTACAGATCACGAGGACGCGCCCCGACACGCGACCACGGCCACCTATTCGGACGTGACAAGCCCAGTCATGTGGGGGCCGAACACCGCAAACGGACTGTATCAGAGCTACGTCACGATACAACCCGATATAGAGGCCCCACACACCCTCATTGCTTCACTGATGAGGTCCTGGATCACGAATTCCCCGAAGGATTCAAGCCCGTGAACATAGAATCATACGATGGAACCACGGACCCTATGGTGTGGATCGAGGACTTCATCCTCCACATCCATATGGCCCGCGGAGATGACCTCCACGCCATAAAATACCTCCCTCTAAAACTCAAAGGGCCAGCTCGGCATTGGCTAAATAGTCTGCCTGAAAATTCCATTGGTAGCAGGGAGGACATGGAAGAGGCTTTCCTCGATAACTTCCAAGGTACATATGTTCGACCTCCGGACGCTGATGACTTAAGCCATATAGTTCAACAGCACGGAGAGTCCGCCAGGAAATTCCGGACAAGGTTCTTACCTAAAAAGAACCAAATTGTTGACTGTCCGGACGCCGAAGCTCTAGCAGCTTTTAAGCATAGCATCCGCGACGAATGGCTCGCTCGCCACCTCGGCCAAGAAAAGCCAAAATCCATGGCAGCCCTTACGGCACTCATGACCCGCTTTTGTGCGGGCGGCGACAGTTGGTTGGCCCGTAGCAAAAACAATGCAAGAGACACCGGCACTCCTGAAGTTAAAAGCAACAAAGACAAGTCTCGATGCAATATATACAAGTGCTGAAACAACAGTGACAACACCGAGGATACGGCGGTCGACGCCGGATTCAGTGGCTCTAAGTCCGGCCAGCAGAAGAAGCCTTTCCAAAAGAACAATTTGGGCCCATCCAGCTTGGACCGCATACTTGATCGTCCATGCCAGATTCACGGCACCCCCGACAAGCCTCCTAATCATACAAACAGGGAGTGTTGGGTTTTCAAACGGGCCGACAAGTGAAACGTCAAGAATAGGGAAAAGGGATTGCAAGAGCCACGGAAACCGAACACAGGGGGACAGAAGAAGTTTCCCCCCGGGTCAAAACGGTGAACATGATATATGCTACCCACATCCCTAAGAGGGAGCGCAAGCGTGCGCTCAGGGACGTCTATGCGATAGAGCCAGTCGCCCCAAAATTCAATCAATGGTCGTCATGCCCGATCACTTTTGATCGCTGGGATCACCCAACCAGTATCCTTCACGGAGGCTCAGCCGCACTGGTCTTAGACCCAATAATTGATGGGTTCCACCTGACTCGTGTCCTTATGGACGGCGGTAGCAGCCTCAATCTGCTCTATCAGGATATAGTGCGAAAAATGGGCATTAACCCGTCAAGGATCAAGCCAACAAAGACCACATTTAAAGGAGTCATTCCAGGCGTAGAGGCCCGTTCTATGGGCTCAATCACACTAAAGGTTGTGTTCGGATCTCCGGACAACTTCCGCAGCGATGAGTTAGTCTTCGATATCATCCCATTCCGCAGCGGCTATCATGCACTGCTCGGATGAACTGTGTTTGCTCGATTCAATGCAGTACCACACTATGCTTATCTCAAGCTTAAGATGCCCGGCCCACGCGGCGTCATAACAGTCAATCGCAATACGGAACGCTCTCTCCATACAGAAGAGCACACAGCTGCCCTAGCAGTAGAAGTACAAAGCGGCCTTCTCAAGTAGAACCCTCATTCGGCTGCCAAGCCCTCGGACACCCTTAAGAGGGTCTGAAATACTTTGCAGCAGGAGAGCTTAGCTCGTCAGGAGCTCGACTAGCAATCCGGCCTCCGTCTCAGTCCTGATCAAGCGGTGGCATACGTATCGCGCGTACATAACTACGCACTCAAAATTCCATGGGCATCGACGGAGGCATAGCTAGCTAGTGATCCACGGCACGGCTCAACCGACATCGGATACACACGTACTCTCACTCTGCTTGTTTGCTTTCAGGTTTTAATCCCACAGGCCCCACCGGGGGTCTGGTTATCGATCCTCTTGAAGGATAAATACACCAAGATGGTGAGAAGCGCAGACATACGGGGACTGTTTAGGTGATTCCGTTAATGATAACTCTGCCTGTTTCCCAGGACCCACATGCAGCTCTCCCCTGGTTTCGGCATGTTAAATATCTTGTTGCTTATTGCACTACTTGTATCAATGCACCTTGATGTACTAATTACATTACAATGAAAACAATTTTTTACTTTTACATCTTCTCTGTTTTCTTTCTCTCTTTTCTTTTTTTCAATTTCCCTGTGGATAACCCCATCAGGTAGCACCCGTACACTTTGGTATGTTTTTATGTTTGCCAGGGGCTTTATAGCACCCCACATTATGGCAACAAAAGTACGAACACTTCTTATACGTATAATTCGGCACCCCGAATTTAGCATTATATGCATTGGCTCTGAATCATGTCTTTGGTCAATAGTTGGGTTGCCCGGCTCCTGTGCTTGCTACCCTACGTTCCGCTACATCGGCTAGGGTAGTAAAGGGAGAACTACTGCGATTGTGCCCTGGTCTAAACCGATGAGCACCTCAGTAGAGAAAGCCGAAAACTGACTGTCATGATGCGGCGAGAGTCGGTCAGCTGTTCGGAGGTCTCAAATTGTTGGAGATTTTTCCGCATTACGCGAAGGATCGGTACTTCCTGATTAGACGCTGACAGCACTTTGGTTCGTATACCAGGGGTTGCGCCTATGTTTTATTATAAAAATCCTATGGCTAAGTGAGGGCGTTCAAGTCGTATAGTCTGGTTGCCTGGTTTGTTGCGCTAAACAACTCCTTCAAGGACCATATAATTGGATCAAGATTGTTTAGATACCATCCCGAACACCTTCGTACTACCTACGTGAGGGCAGAAGCGATGACTGGCCAACCCTCAGATTTCATACAACACGGCCACACAGGAGGATACAATCAAAACATAATAAAAATTATAGTACAAAGCGAATTTGTTTTCATCATACAAGGCAAAATATGAAGGTGTTCATTCAAGAATAATGTCCTTCCCGCACTGCGTTGCTACAAGTCGAGACCCCTCCAGGACATCTGCAAAATATCGCTCGGGTGTGCGGTGCTCCTTGCCCTCCGGTGGCCCCCCGGGCCACCTCGACGGTGCCCATCTTCGCCCACCACATCTTGCAATGAGCGAAGGCCATGCGGGCACCCTCGATGCAGACTGATCGCTTGATGATGTCTAGCCGCGGACAAGCCTCCACCACCCGCTTCATGAGGCCAAAATAACTGCTAGGTATAGCTTCGGCTGGCCATTGTCGGATTATTAAATCCTTCGTGGCCAGTTCAGCCATCCGGTGCAGCTCGACCAACTGTCTAAGTTGATCGGCAAAGGCCACCGGATGTTCCGGCACAGCATACTGCGACCAAAACAGCTTCTCCAGAGAATCCCCTTCCCTGGCTCGGAAGAACTCCGCAGCATCGGATACACTGCACGGCAGATCCACAAAAGCCCCTGGGCAACTCTGAATCCGGGTTAGTAAAAGGTATTTCCTCTCTGCATACTTGCTTTGCATGTTAAACGCCTTACCCGTTGCGATCTTCTTCACCTCTTGGATCTCCTGGAGAGCATCCCGGGCCTCATTCCGTGCGGCCTCTGCGCTCTGATGAGCCTTGTTAAGTTCGGCCTCTCGGGCCGACGCCTCGCGCTCCAAAGCTTCACACTTCTTCACTACGTCCTGGAGCTCCTGCTGGACCTCGCCGACCCGGGCCTTGAGCTACTTATGGGCGGCTTGCTATTGGACAGCCTTCCCCTCGGCTTCAGACAGGGCTTTTCTCAAGGCCTCGACCTCGGTCATCGCTTCTGTACAAATCATGGCATTTTGGTCATCGCATATCATTTTCTTCTTTTCGAAATATACAAAATCTTATTGCTTACCTTGTTTCTCCTGGAGCTGCCTCTTCACTTGGCTCAGCTCTCCCTCAGCCTCCGCCAGTTTCTGCTTCAGTCCGGAGACTTCGGCAGTATGCGAGGCCGCGGCCAGTAACGACGCCTGTATTTAAGAAAATTTTAGTTAATTTCCTGTCATAGGAGATTGATCCTCTGTCCGGTTTTTTCTTTCCGAACAACGGACAGTGTCTCAGGGGCTCCTATCTACATTGGGATTCTCTCCTTTTGGCGTCACTTACCTCAAAACATGTCAGCGGGTTGTCACAGGCCTCGGTTAGTCCGCTCTTGGCGGACTGAACCCTTTCAATCACCGTGTCCATAAGGACACGGTGCTCATCCATAATGGAAGCGCCTCGCAGTGCTTCCAGCAGATTATCCGGTGCCCCTGGTTGGACAGGGGGCACCGGCGGAACAGGCATCCCCCCTTCTTTCGAAGGAGGGTGCGTGCTGGATTCCGGAGCCGCCTCGGCCTCCGGAATTGAGTCTGTTTGAGGGACGAATTGTATACGGCCCTCCCTACCAGTCTCCGGGGTATTGATTCTCCTTGGTGTCCGGCGACGGGGGTTCCGCCTTCGGGCACCTCCTTAGCCTCTCTGTGATGCCCCGAGACCGATGCGCCAGGTGTCTTCCAGTTATTCGCCGACGTTGCCATGTCTTTTGCTTGCGTGTTGCATTTTGCCATGTCATCATCTGCATTGCATCAGCATGTTTTCAAACTTGCATCCGTCCAGGTCTCCCCGTCCTCTTTGTTGCCCATTCTGAGCCCAACCACACTTGCACGCGCCTGCGGCATGTCCGAAATAGTATTTTTATAAGAGGACAGAAAATGTTCTCAGAATGGCTTGAAAGTTGGCATGTGGTGTTGTTATGTTGTCAGTAGACCGCCTGCCAAGTTTCATCGCATTCGGAGTCCGCTTGATAGCCCAACCGTTAAACATATAGCGACATTATAGTTGGTCATGTGTCTGACGTTTTTGGTCTCCGAAAATTGTTGTCGGCTGCCCTCTCTTCCCTCCTCTCAGCCCACACCCTCCTACATAGCCCACCTAGTTTCCTCTCTATCCAGAGCCGTCCGATGATGATCGAACGGTCCGAAAATAGTTAAAAAAAATCCCTCTCCTAGACCCCTATCTATAAATAGACGCCCCTCCTCTCATTTCTGTCAAAACCCTAGTCTAAACCTACCCCTAGACCCTCCCCTAACCTCCAGCGCCGCCATCTCCATCGTTTTTCGCGCCATCTGCTGCCTCGCCGCCACTTGTCGCCGCTCCACATGCCAGCGCTGCCGCCAGGCAACGCGCGCAGCCAACCAGGCGTTGCCACCTGTCCCCTGCGTCGCCTCCCACCACCGCGGCCCACGGAGCTCGCGTGAGGCCCGCCTGGACCCCGATCTGGGCCCCGAGGCCCGGATCTGCGCCGCCGCCCGCCCGAGTACGGGCCTCGTATCCTCCCACTCCACCCCAAGAAGCAGCAAACGCCTGAGCGCTCCTCTACCTTGCCCCAACCCCGCGGACGCCGGATCCTCGCCGCCGTCGTGCTCCGCCTTGTCGCCGGCGCCCCGCAGGTCGCCTCCCCCTACTCCTTCCTTTTCCTGCCTCCTTCGTTTTCTCTCTAACCTTCCTCCCTCCCTCTGCCATGTAAGCCCGCCATGGCCGCCCGATGGAGCTCGCCGTCGTGCCTCCTCTGGCTGGATCTAGGCTGGAGCTATCTGGATCCACCGCCCCTGCGTCCATCCCCGTCGTCTTCCGGACCTCCCCGCCGCCGGAGCGCCACCCCGCCACCGGTCGTCACCGTTCCTGCCTACACGCACGTGTGCGAGCGAGCACACGCATGCCTCCTATGCGTGGGCCTCGGCCCACCACTCGCACTGACCGTGTCGAGCAAGGCCCAACCGGCTACCCTACGATCCCCGCTTGGGCCTCTTCCAGAGCCGGCCCAGCCTTAGTTTCGGCCAGATCTGGCCCGAGGTGAGCATCCGCCCAGCCCCACTGTGCACTGTTAGCCTAGCCAGATTCAGCCCATATAGTGTTTTTTTTCCTCGAGACGAATTTAGCTAGTATCCAGGATTTCCAATTTTGCAGAAAAACCCTCATACTTCATGCATATAATAACTCACAAACCGTGCATCGGTTTAAAATGTTTTAAACATGTAACATGCTTAGAATTTTGTGTAGATTAATAATATGCAACTTTCGTCCATGTTAAAAATGTTAAAAAAGTTGTTTGATTAAATTTGCTTTAATAACATGCTAAAATGATTTAATTCATAACTAAATAACCGTCGCTCCATTTTAAATAAACTTTATATGCAAATAGGGTAGAAAAATGCCTAGTTTAACATGGTGGCATTACTTTGCATGTTTAACAACTCTAAAATATGGTTTAGGGCTGAATAGTACCAAACCTAATATATGCATATGAGGATTTTTTGGAATTGTTGTTTGTTATTTCCGGCCTCATTTAAACTTGCCTAGATAGGTAGTTTTATTATGCTTCACCCCTTGCCATGCTAACCAACATTTAATTTTGTTGAGTACATAAACGGGAGAGAACTAAATAAGTCATGTGGTGTTTCGTCAATATGCAACTCGTTGCATATTGAGATCCACTTAACTT
This sequence comes from Triticum urartu, assembly GCF_056163025.1. NCBI lineage: Eukaryota > Viridiplantae > Streptophyta > Magnoliopsida > Poales > Poaceae > Triticum > Triticum urartu. Next base: position 363,524,656 of record NC_141874.1, on the reverse strand, counting down.
GTAGTTTTGCTTGTGCACTTTGCCATGCCATGCCTCATTAAACTGGACATGCATCATACTTGGTTGTGCATCATGCCATGTTGATGTGATGGTTGTTTACTATGTTTCTTGCTTCTTTCCGGGTTGCTTCTCTCGTTAGCTTCGGTTTTGTTCCGGAGTTGTGAGGATTCGTTCGTCTACATCCATTTGTCTTCTTCATGGACTCGTTCTTCTTCCTTGCGGGATCTTAGGAAAGATGACCATACCCTCGAAATCACTTCTATCTTTGCTTGCTAGATGCTCGCTCTATTGCTATGCTGCGCTACCTACCACTTGCTTTATCATGCCTCCCATATTGCCATGTCAAGCCTCTAACCCACCTTTCCTAGAAAACCATTGTTTGGCTATGATATCGCTTTTGCTCAGCCCCTCTAATAGCGTTGCTAGTTGCAGGTGAAGATGAAGATTGTTCCATGTTGGAACATGGATATGTTGGGATATCACAATATCTCCTATTTAATTAATGCATCTATATACTTCGTAAAGGGTGGAAGGCTCGACCTTATGCCTGGTGTTTTGTTCCACTCTTGCCACCCTAGTTTTCGTCATACTGGTGTTATGTTCCTTGATTTGTGTTCCTTACGCTGTTGGGTGTTATGGGAACCCCTTAACAGTTCGCTTTGAATAAACTCCTCCAGCAAGGCCCAACCTTGGTTTTACCATTTGCCTCACCACCACCTATACTTTTCCCTTGGGAGTCGCGCTCCCGAGTGTTGGTCTGAAACAGAGCCACTTGCAGCGCCACCTCGGGGAAACTTGCAGCGCTCCTATCAGGAGGTCGGCGCATCGGGCGGTCTTGCTGGTCTTGTTTTACCATTGTCGAAATGTCTTGTAACCGGGATTCCGAGCCTGATCGGGTCTTCCTAGGAGAAGGAATATCCTTCGTTGACCATGAGAGCTTGTGATGGGCTAAGTTGGGACACCCCTTCAGGGTTTGAACTTTCGAAAGTCGTGCCCACGATTATGGGCGGATGGGAATTTGTTAATATCCGGTTGTAGAGAACTTGACACTTAACTTAATTAAAATGAATCAACTGTGTGTGTAGTCGTGATGGTCTCTTCTCGACGGAGTCCGGGAAGTGAACACGGTTCTTGTGTTATGCTTGAACGTAAGTAGTTTCAGGATCACTTCTAGCTCACGACCGTTGCGTTGCTTCTCTTCTCGCTCTTATTTGCGGATGTTAGCCACCATATATGCTAGTGCTTGCTGCAGCTCCACCTTACTACCCCTTTCCTACCCATAAGCTTAAATAGTCTTGATCTCGGGGGTGTGAGATTGTTGAGTCCTCGTGACTCACAGATACTTCCAAACAGTTGTTGGTGCTGGTGATGTAGACACAGACCTAGGGTAGGGTAATAGGCCTGACCTATACGCCCTACCTAAAGTCTTGTCCTAAGAGCTAAGAAGTTCAAGAATCAGAAGTAGAGGACCCGCAAAGGTGTCGAGCGAAGTCCACTCGACCTATCAATCACTCATAGACCTCTCTTACCCAGGTCACTCGACCACCAAACCACTCGACATATTAGAAGACCTAAAGCCGCTCTGCGCACCAACGGTCAAGGATTCATTCACATACTTAATGACCATTTGTAGCACTTTAATATAGGTGTTACCTGTAATGCCTCTTCTTAATGCATATTGAACCCTGTGTAACGGAGGGGAGCTGGGGCCCTGCCGTACTCTATATAAGCCACCCCCCTCCTCTGGGACAAGGGTTCGCACCCCCTGTAACTCACACGCGTATAATTCAGTCGACCGCCTCAGGGCTCTGAGACGTAGGGCTGTTACTTCCTCCGAGAAGAGCCTGAACTCGTAAACCTTGTGTGTACAACTCCTCCATAGCCAAGATCTTTCCTCTCCATTCCTAAAAAAACTTTGAACCACGACAGTTGGCACCCACCGTGGGGCAGGTGTCTTAGCGACTTGTTGGAGAAGTTGTGATTCTTTCGATCCCCTTCATCATGGTTTCAGGCGGAGTTTTGGTGGAGGGCCGCGAGATCCGTCTCGGCGCGCTCACGTTCATCGCTGACGACTCCGCTTGGCTTCAGGAGGCTCCGCTTGACGTCGACGCGCTCCCTGTCCGCGGGGCAACGCACTTTCGCGCGTGCGTTCGCAGCGTCCTCTTGCGGCAGCCGTCGACCCAGTATCGGTCGGCCCCTGTGTCGTCCTCCCTCCCTGTTTCCCGCCGGCGCAAGCGCTCCGGTCGGTCGAGACTTCAGCGGTGGGTGAGACACGCGGTGGCTCGCCAGTCGGCCACCCCCCAAGTCACGGCGATCGAGCCCGACGAATCTCTCTACAGCCTGTTCGACCTATCGACTGGCTCCGCAGAGACTGCATCCGAGTGCGACAGCAGTGATCCAGCGGCGGAGGTTCTGATCGTCGATGAACCATGCAGTGCTCCCGGCTTTCCCCGCACCGATGTAGGCGACGGCGGAGGCGGTCCGTCGCATTCCCATGAAGAGTATCTCCCCGAGCCCCTTACTTCGCTGCAGAGAGAAGAACTTCGCTGCCGGAACATGGATGTGCTGCACACTCCTATCGTTGGAGAAACCCCTGAGGCTCGTGCCTTAGAGGACGCGCGCTTGGCCAACTTGGCTGAGCGCACTCGACTGGAGAACCTCCAGCGAGTACTCGACGAGCGTACGCGACAACGGATTCCAACATCCAGTCGACGTCAGCTCTTTCCGCCACCGATTCAGGTATATCCAACTCCGATTCAGAATTTAGTAGCTGTAGCCCGTATAGCAGAGTCGATTCAGCCTTCTCAGTCAGAGGCTGGCAGAGGCTTGTTACAGATCAGAGCATTACTCCGGGCGGCAGGAGATCAGAATTCAGCTGTATCACAGTCGCGAAACAGGATCCACAGCAGATACAGTCTAGTCGGCCCACAGCCCAAGATCGCCCCCGAGGCGTGAGGGGCGTGGGGACCGGCGTGATCAGAACAGGAACCGTGAGCAGTATGATCACCGACTCGATCGAGAGTGCCCACCCTCCCTCGAGGAGTGGATCGTACGTGCCTCGACAGCAGGATGACAGACGCCCTCACAGTGTTGGGCAAAGGATTCCAGTCAACCCTAGGGAACCAGGCTTTGATGCGAGATCCATTCTCGTTCAGGGTTTGGTCGACAGGAACAGAGCCCACCGAGAAGGTCATGACAGAGACGTACCCACCAGCAGCAGAGTACACGTCTCAGGACCGGAGTGCTTCAGCAGAGCCATCAGGGCCGCAGTGATTCCTCCCAACTTCAGGTTGGAGACTGGAGTCAGTAAGTTCACTGGTGAGTCCAAGCCTGATACTTGGATTGAGGACTACCGAGTGGCTGTTCAGATTGGCAGCGGCAATGATGAAGTGGCAATGAAACACCTGCCTCTTATGTTGGAGGGTTCAGCCAGAGCATGGCTGAATCAGTTAGCACCCAGCAGCATTTACACTTGGGAAGATCTTGCCCGAGTGTTTGTCAGAACATTTGAAGGAACTTGCAAGCGACCAGCAGGGTTGACAGAGGTGCAATCTTGCGTGCAGAAGCCGAATGAAACTTTGAGGGCCTACATCCAGAGATGGATCGCATTGCATCACACAGTAGAGAACATATCTGATCACCAAGCAGTCTGTGCCTTCAAGGAAGGCGTTAAGTACAGAGAACTGAACCTGAAATTTGGTCGAACCGGAGACATGTCTCTGAGTCGAATGATGGAGATTGCCACCAAGTGCCAATGGAGAAGAAGAAGATCGGCTCCGGAGTGGCAAGCACAAGTCAGTCGCCCACGAAACTGGAAGAGGGAACTCCAGTCAAAAGCAGAAGCGGAAATCCGAGCCAGCTGCTCCTGGAGAAGCCTTGGCCGTGACTCAAGGAAAGTTTAAGGGGAAGCCCAAAGGGCCTTGGAACCCTAAGAAAGTGAAAGACCAAGACAGAAACGATGTGTTGGATCTACCATGTCACATTCACACAAAGAAAGATGAAGAGGGTAAACTCATTTATCCAAAACATACCACTCGACAGTGTCGTCTCTTGATCCAGCAGTTCCAAGGGAAACAGCCCAAAGATAAGGAAAAGGTGTAACGCCCCGGACACACCCGCCGGTGGTCGTTACTCCTGGCGGGATCTAGACTGGCCCCATAGATCAATACTAGTCTTTTCTGCGCACTTTGTCCTCACTCGTGCACACCTGGGACCAACTTCCCGGTCGGTCACCCATCCTGAAACTACTCCAAGCTGAGCACGCTTAACTTTGGAGTTCTGTCGGAATGGGCTCCCAGAAAAGAAGGAATTCCTTATTGATATGAGTAGTCTATCATCCCTAATAAGCCAGGCCATCACATACACCCCCACTCAGAGGAACCGACGTCCTCGTCAGGCCACTGGAACGTTCCCTCTTGGCACATACGTCTATGCTTCTAGTCTAGTACATGTGCCATGCCGTGTGCCACGACGGGTCACAAACGTCATGAACAACATGACCACGCACCTGTCCGCAACCATCCGTGTAACCGCGAGGGTCGGCTCTGATACCAACTTGTAATGCCCCGGACACACCCGCCGGTGGTCGTTACTCTTGGCGGGATCTAGACTGGCCCCATAGATCAATACTAGTCTTTTTTGCGCACTTTGTCCTCACTCATGCACACCTGGGACCAACTTCTCATTCAGTCACCCATCCTGAAACTACTCCAAGCTGAGCACGCTTAACTTTGGAGTTATGTCGGAATGGGCTCCCGGAAAAGAAGGAATTCCTTATTGATATGAGTAGTCTATCATCCCTAATAAGCCAGGCCATCACAAAAGGAGTCGGACAAAGTTGAGGACAAGGAAGATAGTGATGATGGGTACCCCAGGTCAATTCTACCCTGATGATTTTTGCTGATGTTGAAAGCAAAAGTCGATTGAAAGTTATCAACCGAGAAGTGAATATGGTCGCTCCGGCAACACCTAGTTATTTGAAATGGTCTCAGAATACCATCACATTCGACCAGTCCGATCGCCCGACGCACATAGTCACCCCTGGGAGGCAAGCTTTGGTGGTCGACCCAATTGTTGAAGGCACTCGACTGACCAAAGTTTTGATGGATGGAGGCAGTGGCCTGAATATACTGTATGCAGAGACGTTGAAAGGGATGGGCATTCCGATGTCCAGACTCAGTACCAGCAACATGAGTTTCCATGGAGTCATTCCTGGAAACAAGGCTGAGTCACTCGGCCAAGTTGCTCTTGATGTGGTTTTCGGTGATTCCAAAAATTACTGCAAAGAAAAGTTGACATTTGAAGTTGTGGATTTCCAGAGCGCTTATCACGCTATTTTGGGAAGGCCAGCTTATGCATGATTCATGGCTCGACCGTGTTATGTGTACCTCAAATTGAAGATGCCTGGTCCCAGAGGTGTGATCACTATTACTGGCAATCGGAAGAAGGCGGAAGAGTTCTTTCAGAAAGGCCCAAAGATCGTCGATGCTCAAATGGCTGTGGTAGAGCTGCAGGAATACCAGAAAACTGCGGACCCGAGTGATTTTTTGCGAGCCAAGAAGCCCGCTATGGAATCAACGTTTCAGTCATCCGGTGAGACAAAGCCGATTCACATTCACCCAATCGACCCCAGTGCTGCTCTGACTCATATCTCTACGACGCTCGACTCCAAATAGGAAGAAGCGCTCATCCAGTTCCTCCGTGAGAACTGGGACATCTTCGCATGGAAGCCTTCTGACATGCCGGGTGTTCCCAGGGGGCTGGCTGAGCACCGTCTACGAGTCGACTCAAAAGTGAAACCTGTCAAAGAACATCTTCGACGGTCTGCCGTCCAGAAGAGAAAGGCCATTGGCAAGGAGGTGGCTCAGCTCTTAGCAGCAGAGTTTATCCGAGAGATTTACCAATCCGAGTGGCTCGCCAATGTTGTCATGGTCCCCAAGAAGGACAAGTCACTTCGCATGTGCATTGACTTCAAACATATCAATCGGGCCTGCCCGAAAGATCATTTTCCTCTTCCCTGCATTGACCAGATAGTCGACTCGACTGCGGGATGTGAGCGCCTGTCTTTTTTAGACGCCTATTCTGGTTACCATCAGATCCGTCTGTATGGTCCCGACGAGATCAAAACAGCTTTCATCACTCCATTCGGGTGCTTCTGTTATGTTACCATGCCATTCGGCCTCAAAAATGCCGGATCCACGTTCATGAGGATGATTCAGAAGTTTTTGCTCACTCAAATCAGTCAGAATGTGGAAGCATACATGGATGATATTGTGGTCAAGTCACGGAAAGGTTCAGACCTGCTGACTGACCTTGCTGAGACATTTGCCAACCTCAGGAGGTATGATATCAAGCTTAACCCATCAAAGTGCACATTCGGAGTTCCTGGCGGAAAGTTACTCGGTTTTCTCGTTTCCGAACGAGGAATCGACGCCAACCCAGAAAAAGTTGGTACTATACTCCGAATGAAGCGCCCTGTGCACGTGCACGATGTCCAGAAGCTTACTGGTTGCTTGGCCACTTTAAGTCGATTCATTTCTTGTCTCGGTGAAAAGGCATTGCCTCTTTACCGACTAATGAAGAAGTCAGACAAGTTCGAGTGGACTCCAGAAGCAGATGCGGCGTTTGCAGAGCTAAAAGCCCTGCTCTCCACCCAGCCGGTGCTTGCTGCCCCAATCAGCAAAGAGCCTTTGCTGCTTTACATTGCAGCCACGGGACAAGTCGCCAGTTCAGTACTTACGGTCGAGCGGGAAGAAGAAGGAAAAACCTTTAAAGTTCAGCGCCCAGTATATTATGTTTCTGAAGTTTTGACCCCATCAAAGCAAAGATATCCTCATTATCAGAAGCTTGTATATGGGATTTATATGACCACGAAGAAGGTTGCACATTACTTCTCTGACCATTCCATTACAGTCGTCAGCGACGCTCCATTGTCAGAGATTCTGCACAACAGATATGCAACTGGTCGAGTGGCAAAGTGGGCGATTGAACTCCTTCCCCTAGATATCAGGTTTGAGGCAAAGAAAGCTATCAAGTCCCAAGCAATAGCAGATTTCGTCGCCAAGTGGATTGAACAGCAACTGCCGACTCAAGTTCACTCGGAGCACTGGACCATGTTCTTCGACGGTTCTAAGATGCTGAATGGTTCCGGTGCTGGGGTAGTATTGGTTTCCCCCGAGGAGATAAGCTCAGATATGTTCTCCAAATCCACTTTGATTCCTCCAATAACGAAGAAGAATATGAAGCACTTTTGTATGGGTTGCGCATGGCCATTTCACTCGGCGTCCGTCGCCTCATGGTCTATGGCGACTCAGATTTGGTGGTGAATCAAGTGATGAAGGAGTGGGACGTCAGAAGTCCAGCCATGACTGGTTATTGCAATGCAGTGAGAAAGCTAGAGAACAAATTCAAGGGGTTAGAGCTGCATCATATACCCCGACTAAAAAATCAAGCAGCTGATGATTTGGCAAAAATAGGTTCCAAGAGAGAAGCCATTCCCAGCAATGTGTTTCTGGAACACATCCACACACCATCAGTTCAAGAGGATCCTTTCACCGAAGAAGCCCCGCATCCAAAAAGTTCCACGGATCCGATTGAAGTTGAGGTTCCAGCAGTGGTCGACCTGATCATGGAAGTTTTGGTCATCACTCCCGACTGGACAGTGCCGTACATCGCGTACAACCTAAGGAAAGAACTCCCAGAGAATGAAGAAGAGGCTCGACAGATCGTCCGTCGATCTAAGGCCTTTACTGTGATAAAGGGACAGTTGTATAGGGAAAGCGCAACTGGAGTCGGTCAAAAGTGTATAACACCAGAAGAAGGTCAAATAATTCTTGATGGTATCCACTCGGGGACCTGTGGCCATCATGCGTCCTCCCGGACCATCGTGGCTAAAGCATACCGAGCGGGATTTTACTGGCCAAAAGCAAATGAAATGGCAAAGGAGATAGTCGACAAATGTGAAGGATGTCAGTTCTATTCCAATATGTCGCACAAACCCGCCTCAGCCTTGAAGACCATTCCACTCGTCTGGCCCTTCACTGTTTGGGGATTGGATATGGTTGGACTGCTGAGAACTGGCAGGAGCGGCTTCACCCATGTGCTGGTGGCAGTCGACAAATTCACTAAATGGATCGAAGCTAAACCTATCAAGAATCTTGATGCCTGCACTGCTATCAGCTTTATCGGAGAGTTGATATTCAGATATGGAGTTCCGCATAGCATCATCACTGGCAATGGGTCAAACTTCGATTCCGACAAGTTCAGAGCTTTTTGCGCCTCTCAAGGCACACGAGTCGACTACACGTTAGTCGCTCACCCCAGTCGAATGGACAAGCAGAAAGAGCAAATGGTCTAATTCTCAAAGGACTAAAACCCCGACTGATGCGCGATCTCAAGCATGCAGCACGCGCATGGGTCGACGAGCTTCCATTAGTTCTTTGGGGATTGAGGACCACCCCTAATCGGTCGACTAGACGAACTCCATTCTTTCTGGTCTATGGAGCTGAAGCTATTTTGCCGAGTGACTTGCTTCACAAGGCACCCCGAGTCGAACTCTACTCTGAGGATGAAGCAGAACGAGCCCGGCAGGACGCAGTCGACCTCCTAGAAGAGGAAAGAGAGATGGCCATGATCCGATCAACCATCTATCAACAGGACTTGCGTCGATTCCATGCCAGAAATGTGAAGAGTCGAGCCTTCCAAGAAGGAGACTTGGTCCTCCGAGTGGATCAACAGAAACCACACAAGCTCGCTCCTACTTGGGAAGGTCCTTTCATCGTCACCAGAGTTCTCCACAATGGAGCATACCATCTTTACAATGTCAATCGCCAGATTGATGAGCCACGCGCTTGGAATGCGGAGCTGCTCCGCCCCTTTTATACTTAAGTACTCAGTCGGATGAGATGTAATAAGAGATACCTCTGTAGTTTATTTATCAAAAGACAAAAGTTTTATAATTTTCCCAGTGATTGTTGTTGCTTTTGTTTACGTGAGAAATCCCCAAGTGGGTGGCTTAGCCGCGAATCCGTTTCGCCTAAGTTTGTAAAATCCTACCGAGTGGTGAGCAAGCCTCTCACTCGGGGGCTTAGCTGCGAACCCGTTTCGCCTAAGTTTGAAAAATCCTACCGAGTGGTGAGCCAGCCTCCCACTCGGGGGCTTAGCTACAGTCCAAGTGCTCGCCTAAGTTTTAAAAATCCTACCGAGCTGCAGTCCAAGTACTCGCCTAAGTTTTAAAAATCCTACCGAGTGGTGAGCCAGCCTCCCACTCGGGGGCTTAGCTGCAGTCCAAGTACTCGCCTAAGTTTTAAAAATCCTACCGAGTGGTGAGCCAGCCTCCCACTCGGGGGCTTAGCTGCAGTCCAAGTACTCTCCTAAGTTTAAAAATCCTACCGAGTGGTGAGCCAGCCTCCCACTCGGGGGCTTAGCTGCAGTCCAAGTACTCTCCTAAGTTTAAAAATCCTACCGAGTGGTGAGCGATCCTCCCACTTGGAGGCTTAGCTGCAATCCAAGTACTCGCCTAAGTTTTAAAAATCCTACCAAGTGGTGAGCCAGCCTCCCACTCGGGGGCTTAGCTACAGTTCAAGTACTCGCCTAAGTTTTAAAAATCCTACCGAGTGGTGAGCCAGCCTCCCACTCGGGGGCTTAGCTGCAGTCCAAGTACTCGCCTAAGTTTAAAAAATCCTACCGAGTGGTGAGCGATCCTCCCACTCGGGGGCTTAGCTGTAGTCCAAGTACTCGCCTAAGTTTAAAAATCCTACCGAGTGGTGAGCGATCCTCCCACTCGGAGGCTTAGCTGCAGTCCAAGTACTCGCCTAAGTTTTAAAATTCCTACCGAGTGCTGAGCGATCCTCCCACTCGGGGGCTTAGCCGCAGTCCAAGTACTCGCCTAAGTTTTAAAAATCCTACCGAGTGGTGAGCGATCCTCCCACTCGGAGGCTTAGCTGTAGTCCAAGTACTCTCCTAAGTTTTAAAAATCCTACCGAGTGGTGAGCGATCCTCCCACTCGGAGGATTAGCTGCAGTCCAAGTACTCGCCTAAGTTTTAAAATTCCTACCGAGTGGTGAGCGATCCTCCCACTCGGAGGCTTAGCTGCAGTCCAAGTACTAGCCTAAGTTTTAAAAATCCTACCAAGTGGTGAACGATCCTCCCACTCGGAGGCTTAGCTGCAGTCCAAGTACTTGCCTAAGTTTTCAAAATCCTATCGAGTGGTGAGCGATCCTCCCACTCGGGGGCTTAGCTGCAGTCCAAGTACTCGCCTAAGTATTCTCCTCCTCAGAGCTGCATTCCAAGCACAAAGAGTATTCCAAGTAAAAAACAAATTCCAGTCGAAAGCAAACACCAGGATATTCAGAAATAAACCAAGTTCGGATAAACCTCAAGGTTCCAGACGGCAGATCAAAAGTATTCGAGCATCAAGCCCGAAGAAGTTTAACGGTTACACAATCACTCGGCATTCCGAGGAAAATAAAAGTGGAGCATAATGTTTTTCGGTCACACATCAGGAGAAGGACTGACTGGATCGCAGAAACTGTCGAGGTCAATGATGTCTGCAATGCGAGTGGCGGCGTCAAGGAAGGTGTCCATGAAAGACTGGAACGTGTGCTTCCTCGTGTTAGCAACCTTGAGCTCCGCCAGCTTGTCTTCTTTGACATCCTTGTAGTGCACTCAAACCAGAGACAGAGCGACGTCAGCACCACAGCGAGCAGATGACTTCTTCCATTCTCGCATGCGTTCAGGGATTTGATTCAGTCAAGCCATCAAAGACTCGAGATCTTGAGACAGCTCCGCCTGAGGCCAAAGACCAGCATCAACCCGAGTCATTGCAGCTTTCAAGCGTGCCAGATAAGCAACCGCTTTGTCCATGCGAGACTCCAACCGCAGCACGTTCATTGCAACATCATCTTTGACTGGACAGTTGATGGGATCGAGACCCGTCTCGACCTACCCGGTTTCTGCTTCAAAGTCTTGGCAAAGTTCTGCATGATCGAATGAATTATGAGTCGACGGCGCCATTAGACTTGTTAGTTGACAGAAATAAGACAGATTAGTCAATACCTTCAAGTTTCAAGACTAGCTTCGCAACAAGTTGGCCCACATAAGACTCTAGCTCGCCATTCTTGGCCTTGAGGCTTCCAAGTTCGTCGGCCAACTTCTCTTTGTTCTTCTTCAGTCGCTCGACCTCCTGATTGGCGTCAGATACAGCAGTCTTCAGCTTGGAGTTTTCTTCTTCTAACTTGCCGACTGAAGCAAGCTTCTTGTCAGCAAGCGTTGTCTTCTTGTGCGCCTCCTTCTGTGCTGCGGCAAGATCCAGATCCTTCTTCTCCAAAGCTTCCTTCATTTTATCTAAAGAAATAACATTCTTCGGGCGAGCTTGGAGTTGGCGGTTTTCACTACATACATCTGCTCGAGTGAAGCCACTCGGTTCAAAGATGGAAAGGAAAAGTGCCAGTGTTGGGATATGAAGCGGTCGATTGGTTACCTCCCATGGCAGCTACTACATCACGAGCGGTCTTGAAGTTCTTCTTGGCCAGTTCCAGATCAAGGTTGAGGCTGATTTGTTGCTTGTTCATGTCAGAAAGTTGAGCCCCAAGATCACAAGATTTCTGCAGTCACAGCCATATCAGTTGACAGAGATAAAAAGAGATAATTATTCTAAGACTACCGCCGAATCAAACAATCAACGGCAGTCTCGGAGACTACACCCAGTGGGTGCACTTAGCGTGCCCCCACTGATTTTCAGACCACAGTCGACGGTCGACTGGCTTTCAAAAAAAACATATCCAAATTCTTAGACCAAAGTCGACTGCCCGCAGTCAACTACGGTCTCGGGGACTACACCCAGTGGGTGCACCCAGCGTGCCCCCACTAGTGCAAAGAATCAGTTCGAACTGACACAAAGAGATATACTATTTCCGAACAGCCACACTCCAGTGGGTGATCAGACAAGAAAAACGGTCGATCGAAAAATCAACTAACCTGGACATTGGCTTGCATGGCAGCTCCGGCGTTGAAGGCCACCTGACTGGCCTCATGCACCACCTTCAGCTGCCCCATCACAAGGTTCAGTTGAAGAAGAGATTCTCTGGCAGCAGCCGGTAGATCGTCCGGAGTTTGATATGCAGTAAAAAGTGACGGAGGTAGAGCAATCGAAGCAGCCGCCGGATCTGAAGCATGGAGTGACGTCGGTGCAACAGGAGCCTGAGCAGCTGATCCCGAGGGACAATTAGTCGACAGAGGAACAACGAAGGTGACGTTGGTTCGAGCCGGGTCTGTCGATCGCTCGACCGTCGCCCCAGTCGTCCCAGTCGACCGAAGAACTTGGGCTTCAGACACCTTCCTGCCCGGCTCCTTGTCCTTCCTCCTCCTTCCTATCAGCGGTACTTCCTCTTCATCGTCAGGGAGCACAACAATGTCTCGTGGGGCTGCAATAAACAGAGAGAGCCATAAAGACAACTGACCAACATTCCAGTCGACCAGACAAACTTCGAGTCGGGTAAACTTACTGGCTTTGGAGGTGACAGCGTCATCAGCTTCCTCATCGGCAGGGGTCTTGTCAACATCCATATCAGTTGCAGCCGAGGTCGGGCTATACAGGTTCATCATCCGCTCGGTCAGAACAAGAAAACCGATCAGAACGAAAAAATATGAGAAGAACATTGTAAGTGCATCTAGTGCCACCCCTAGTTGGTTTTGGAGTATTGACGACAAACCTAGTTGAGGGACTAACGTGTTTGTGAGAATTGCAGGAAAACACAGGTAGAAGTCCCTCATTGATTCGGTTTTATTACCAGAGATGACCCCTAAAAATGTACGAAGACATTGAAGACAATGGTGGTTTATGAAGATATTCATATTGAAGACAATGACATGAGAAGACTCCCTATGAAGCTTATGGAACTCGAAGACTTAGAACCTTCGTAGTTTTATTTCATTTATGTTGTGTCATAGGAATTACCGTACTGTTAAGTGGGGTCCAAGAGAACCAGTCAGAATGACTGAAGTGATGCCTAATTAAAATCCTATGTCTTCGAGCGAAGACTTTGAGAGAAAATCTTGTCCAGAGTCAGACAAGTCAGCTTTACTTGTAGCCCAAGTAAAGTTGCCGTGTGAGTTCAAAATTCGACCGTTGGTACACGTGTCAGTTCCTTAGTGACCCAGGGTCATTTCGAACAGATCAGGTCGGGTTGCCAAGTGGCTATAAATAGTCCACCCCCCACAACCATAAACGGTTGGCTGCTCAGATTTCAGTGCATGGCTTTTGTCGTTTGAGAGCAACCCACCTCGAAGCCTTTGAGAGAAAAATTCCTAGTGAGGAGAAAAGCCCTAACCACCCAGAGCCAGAGTAAATTGGGCATCACTTAAGTCTTCGTGTCTGTGTGATTTGAAGACTTATTACACTTGAGGACTGTGCATCCTCCAGACGGTTAGGCATCGCGTTCTGAGTATCCAAGAGAAATTGTGGATTGCCAGTGAACGAAGTTTGTGAAGGTTTGGGAGTCTACCTTGAAGACTTACCTGAGTGATTGCGCGAGGTCTGTGTGACCTTAGCTCAAGGAGAAAACGGTGAGGTCTGGGTGTCTTGGACTAAGTGTCCTTGACTGGGTGTCCGGGACTGTGTGTCCTTTGGTTTAAATACCTAGCCGCTCCAACCAGACGTACAGTTGTCACAGCAACTGGAACTGGTCCAACAAATCATTGTCTTCAACGTGTCACTGGTTTCATCTTCACTTCCTTTTACTTACAGTTATTCATTGTGAAGCCATTGCATGCTTGCTTTATCTTTTGTCTTCACAACATGAATGTATGATCTGTTTGGCTTCATAACTTCTTCCTACCTGATCCTTATTACACTGAAGCTGTTTGTCATTGCGCTTTCACTCTATTGAATACATGACCATGGCTGGCCTAGTGTAATCTAACTTCCGCTGCATAGTAATAGGCTTAATCTTCACTGTTTGTCTTCATAACTCTCACGTTTTGAAGACTTTCATAAAAATCGCCTATTCACCCCCCCCTCTAGTCGATATAACGCACTTTCAATTGGTATCAGAGCAAGGTGCTCCCTTGTTCTGTGTGATTCAGTTTAACCACCTGGAGTTTTAGCTATGTCGACTACAGGGATAATCAAAGTCTCCGCTGGTTGCCCCGTCTTCGATGGAACTGAATATCCCTACTGGAAGAATAAGATGCGCATGCATCTTGAAGCCATTGACGTCGACCTATGGTATGTCGTCGAAAACGGCGTTCCCAAGGCTGGAGAAGGTGTCACTGCTGCTGATGTCAAGAAGTTCGTTCAACTGGACTCTACTGCCAAGAATATCATCTGTGGTCATCTCACCAAAGGACAGTATGGCCGTGTGAGTGCCTTGAAGACATCCAAACTGGTCTGGGACTGGCTCTCCAAAGTTAATGAAGGCATATCAACCCAGAGAGATCAAAGAATCAGTGTCCTTCACAATCTCTTCAACCGCTTCAAGCGAAATGACAATGAGAATGTCCAGCACACCTTTGATCGGCTCACTGACATCACAAATGAGCTTCAAGCCCTCGGCGCTACTGAGATCACCAAACATGAAATCGTCAAGACGCTGCTGAGATCACTTGATAGTTCGTTTGACATTCTGGCCCTGATGATTCAAGAACGTCCTGATTTCAAGACACTCGATCCGTCTGACATACTTGAGAGGCTCAACACACATGAGTTTCAGCTTTCTGAGAAAAGAGATATCTACGGTCCAAACTATGGGCGAACTCGTGCTTTGAAGGCAAAAGTTGTCTCCTCATTTGAAGAAGAATCTGACTGCAGTTCTGATGATCCTGAAGACATTGGAAGAGAACTTGCAATGCTAGTGAAGAAGTTCCAAAAATTCACCAAGAAGAAAGGCTTCAGAAAATCTTCACGATCAAGCTCAAGGAATGATGAAGTTTCTGCTCATGACTACAAGAAGAAAACATGTCACAAGTGCAAGAAAACTGGACACTTCATTTCTGAGTGTCCACAGTGGGACAATGAGAACAGAAGGAAGAAGAAGAGCAAAGAATATGATTCTGACGACAAGAAAAAGAAGAAATACTCAAAGTTTTCTTCCAAGTCTTCATCAAAGTCTTCATCACACAAGAAGAGCTCATCTGGCAAGGCACGTGCATTTGTTGGCAAGGAGATGGATTCAGAGGAGGAGTCCGCATCTGAGGAGGCAGAGGTGGAATCTGAGAAGGAGTCTGATTCTGGCATTGCGAGTCTGGCTGCAGCATACGTCGCCAAGTCCATCTTCAACACTGAAGACAATAACTGCATCACCGACACCGACGCAAATGACAAGAACGACTCCACTCCTACCTACTGCTTCATGGCACGCGGTGCCAAGGTAAACACACGCACCACTCGCTATGAAACATCCAGTGACGATGACTCTGAATGTGATTCAAAACCTAGCTACAAAACACTTGCTAAAATTGCAACTGAACAACAGAAAGCTATGGAACATATTCAAAAACTGTTAGACAGAAGCGATGATCTGTTGGGTGCTGAAATGACTCGATCTGAATCCTTAATTGAAGACATAAAAAACCTTCACGTTAAGTATCAGGAACTTGAAGATCGTCATGATACTCTCTCAACAACTCATGAAAAGCTTTCCTATGACTATCTTCAAAGGAAGCAAGAACTTGAGAAATTGAGGGTGGCTCATGAAGATCTTCAAAAGGAAAACGAGTCACTTCGCGCCGAACAGATCAGTCCCGCTCAGGAAGGATTTGAACCACCATGTCTTAAATGCATTGAGCGTAATAATGTTAATTCTGTTGCTGAATGTTCCACTGCTACTACTGTTCCAATATCTTCAACTGTTGATGTGGCAACTAACCCCTCTGCTGAGGATACCACTGCTATTGCTGATGAGAATGCTAGGTTGAAGACATTGCTTGAAACAGGGATGTACAAAAGTCTGAAAGGGCATCAAACATTATGTGATGTCCTTAAGAAGCAGATTCTGAACCGAAACCCTAGGAAAGAGGGTGTTGGGTTCGAGAGGAGAATTAATGCAGATGGCTCTTACTGGAAACCTGAGCAGTACCCCAAAACCATATGGGTTGCTGCAAAGGAATCCTCAGTAGATCCATCCAATCTGTCTGGCTTCACTTGTGCTAACCCAATTATCATTGATGAATCCTTTGATGCAAACTATAAACTGTTTAAGAATCAGAATGGTGAAGTGTTTGCCAGGTACATTGGTACTAACTGCAGGAATGGACCGCCTATGAAGAAGATCTGGGTTCCGAAAACATGTCTGGAAAATCTTCCTGTGAATGTCTTCATGACACCTCACTTGAAGAAGACAAACCTCAGACCAAAGGCTTCATATGGTCCAAAGGCTTCATACAGACAGAGGACTCACCTGAGTCACACTAACGCAAATGTTTTGCAGGGAAACCATACTCAGGCATATGAATATGAGAGCGGTTCATCGAACCGTCATGATCATATGACCAAAAATTATTCTGCTTATGCCTATGAGTATTATTGCCCCCCTGCTAGACTGTTTGCTAAGGCTTCAAAGCCAAAATTCTCAGATGCTGCACTTAGACTTATAGCTTCTAAGCCACCCTTGAAGATGTGGGTGGTTAAGAAAGCTTAACTCTCTTTTGCAGGGAAAGGTCTCCAGCACAAAAACAAAATCTTCTGATGCTATTGCTGGGGACCATAAAAATCTTGTGGGGCGCAAGATAAACTGCCCAAATGGCATCATTATGTACTTCGTTCCTGAATCGCATGCTACTCTCCCCATTAGTCCTAATCTGGATCTAAGTTTTCATAACCCACTGGTTCGTCAAATGTTTATGCTTCACAACACTCTTCGTGAAGCCTATCCCCCTAACTGCACTGTAGGGTACGACACCAGCGACTTCAAAGTCTTCAGAATGGATTATTGACAGTGGATGTACAAATCACATGACTGGCAGAAGAAGCCTTCTTATGGACTCAACTTTACGTCCATCCGACAAGAGCCACATTACATTCGCTGACACTGGTAAAAGTAAGGTATTGGGTCTAGGTAGAGTTGCAATCTCAAAGGATCAACACATGGATAAAGTCATGCTTGTTGAATCCCTTGGCTTCAACTTAATGTCTGTCTCAATGCTTTGCGATTTGAATATGATTGTAATGTTTGGCAAATATCGCTGCCTGGTGCTAATGGAATCTGACAAATCTCTAGTGTTTGAAGGGTATAGGAAAGGTGATTTGTATGTGGTAGATTTCTCAGCAGGACCACAACTTGCAGTATGTCTTCTTGCAAAAGCTTCAGAATGCTGGCTTTGGCATCGAAGGCTTGGGCATGCTGGCATGAGGAACCTCCACACCCTTGCGAAGAAAAAGCACGTCATAGGCATCGAGGGCGTCAAGTTCAAGAAAGATCACTTATGCGGTGCCTGTGAAGCAGGCAAGATGACAAGGGCAAAACATCCTTCGAAGACAATCATGACCACTACTCAACCCTTCGAACTGCTTCACATGGATCTTTTCGGTCCCACTCACTACTCAACTTTTACTACTTCTGCTTGCCTCTATGGCTTCGTAATTGTTGATGATTATTCTAGATATACTTGGGTGCACATAATCCTTTACAAGACTGAAGTGCAGGATGTCTTCAGACGCTTCGCAAATCGAGCTATGAACAATTTTGGCGCCAAGATAAAGCACATCAGAAGTGACAATGGCACTGAATTCAAGAACACTGGCCTTGATACATATCTGGATACCTTGGGCATCACACATGAATTCTCAGCTCCATACACGCCACAGCAGAATGGCGTCATCGAACACAAGAACAGAACACTCATTGAGATGGCCAGAACAATGCTAGATGAATACAAGACTCCAAGAAAATTCTGGACTGAAGCCATTGATACTGCATGCCATACAATCAATCGTGTTTATCTTCACAAGCTTCTGAACAAGACATCTTATGAACTCCTAACTGGCAAGAAGCCAAATGTCAGTTACTTCAGAGCATTTGGCGCAAAATGCTGGATCAAGGACCCACACCACACCTCAAAGTTTGCACCAAAAGCACATGAAGGCTTCATGCTTGGATATGGAAAGGATTCGCACTCCTACAGAGTCTTCAATCTCTTCCACTACAAAGTGGTTGAAACAGTGGATGTGCGATTTGATGAAACCAATGGGTCACAAAGAGAGCAATTGCCAAATGTGCTAGATGAAGTTCCAGCCAATGAATCAATCAAGCTTATGGGAACTAGAGAAATTGTACCTTCTGAAGCTCATCCTGAAGAAGAACTTATCATCTCAGCACCTGATCCACATGAAGACAATGCTCAGCCTGAAGATATACCTTCAAATGACCACATAGATCAGCAAGAGCAAAGTCTTCGCCCCACACACCCTCGTGTTGCAAATGAAGTACAAATTGACAAAATACTTGACAGCATCAATGCACCTGGTCCACTCACTCGTTCAAGGGCAACTCAGCTAACAAACTTCTGTGGGCATTTCGCATTCGTCTCAATATCAGAACCCAAGAAAGTTGAAGAAGCCTTCATGGAACCTGAATGGATTCAAGCCATGCAAGAAGAGCTTCAACAGTTTGAGCTGAATAATGTATGGGAACTGGTTAAGCGTCCTGATCCACGGAAGCACAACATAATAGGCACCAAATGGATATACCGCAACAAGCAAGATGAGCATGGTCAAGTTGTCAGAAACAAAGCTCGTCTCGTTGCTCAAGGATATACTCAAGTGGAGGGCATTGACTTCTATGAAACATTTGCTCCTGTGGCTAGGCTTGAAGCCATACGCATACTGCTGGCCTATGCAAATCATCATAACATACTTCTCTATCAGATGGATGTGAAAAGTGCCTTTCTCAATGGCAAGATTGAAGAAGAAGTGTATGTTGCACAACCACCTGGCTTTGAAAATCCAAAACATCCTGATATGGTATACAAGCTCAACAAGGCACTGTATGGCCTCAAACAAGCCCCTAGGGCCTGGTATGATACACTCAAGTACTTTCTGAAAAGCAAAGGCTTCATACCTGGTTCCCTGGATCCCACTCTTTTCACGAAGACATATGATGGTGAACTGTTTGTGTGCCAAATATATGTGGATGACATTATCTTCGGTTGCACCAATCAGAAGTATAGTGAAGAGTTTGGATATATGATGCAAGAGCAATATCAGATGTCCATGATGGGGGAGCTGAAGTTCTTCCTCGGTCTTCAAATATGGCAACAACGCAATGGCATCTTCATATCTCAAGAGAAATATCTTAAAGAGTGCCTGAAGAAGTTCGTTATGCAAGACTGCAAAGGCTTCACAACACCAATGCCAGCCAAGCATCATCTGGGTCCCGACGACAATGGTAAAGAGTTCGATCAAAAGGTACACCGCTCCATGATTGGGTCTTTGCTTTATTTATGTGCATCTAGGCCAGATATCATGCTTAGTGTTTGCATGTGTGCTCGATTTCAAGCGACACCAAAGGAGTCGCATCACTTAGCTGTGAAGCGAATTCTTCGATATTTGGCTCATACCCCAACTCTAGGATTATGGTATCCAAAGGGCTCAGAGTTTGATTTGGTTGGATTTTCGGATGCTGATTATGCTGGTGACAAGGTTGATCGCAAGTCTACATCAGGTACATGTCACTTTCTGGGACGATCACTTGTATGTTGGTCTTCAAAGAAGCAGAACTGTGTATCACTCTCCACTGCTGAATCTGAATACATTGCTGCTGGATCTTGCTGCGCTCAGCTTCTATGGATGAAGCAAACACTCAAGGATTATGGCATTCATCTGAAGCAAGCGCCACTTTACTGCGACAACGAAAGCGCCATCAAGATTGCCAACAACCCAGTTCAGCACTCGAAGACAAAGCACATTGAAATTCGTCATCACTTTCTCAGAGATCATGTTGTGAAGGAAGACATTGATATCATACACATCAACACTGAAGAGCAATTGGCAGATATCTTCACCAAGCCCTTGGATGAGAAGAGATTTTGCAAGTTACGGTGTGAGCTAAATATCTTGGAATCCTCAAATGTCCTGTGATCAGGCACACATCCTAACACTTAAGCATGTTGATGACTTAGATGTGCAACACACGAAGTAGCGTATATCTTCAAACAATGAAGACATACATTCTAAGTGTGAATACATTAATGTGGAATTTGACTTCGGAGCGCCATGATAATTGTGCGCCGTGTCTGGGTCTAATACTTCCTATACGGTGGGTAACGCCACCACCAAACGTTCCATTTTGAAGTGTTTCTCTCATGGCGTTACCTCTCAATGTCTTCACATTTGGTTTGGCTTCATTCTCAATATGTCTTCATGATTATCTTCACTGCGTTGATTATATGGATATATATATATATATATGTACTGATGTTCTGTCCTCTACAGCATTCACTTATAGCTATCTCTTCTTGGTTGAATCTTTTGAACTAAGTGAATGTGATCGGACCCTAACCTCTCTATGCTTTCTATCTCAAACTCTATCTCTCCAAGTCATATGCATTCTGTTGAAACTGTCAAATGTCTTCACTGTGTCCTTGTCAGCTGAAGACATAGAGACAACCATAAAAGTCCGTTTTTAATGCTCATTCCTCCACATAAGATCCGGAGAAGCAGGAACGACCGCCCGACAATTTAGGCGTGCGTGGGACGTGGAACAAATCCCAATCTTCCTCTAACTGGCCACGCGTGCCTCAAATGCGAACCGCCAGGGGTACCTGCGTAATAGCGCAGTGCCGCCTCTATCCCTATAAATACACGATTCACTGTGGTCATTATCTCCTTCTTCCACCCTCGCACGAACCCTAGCGCCACCGCTAGCACTCGACGACGCCGGCGACGAAGCGCTTCACTGCCGCAACCTCTCCGACGCCGTTTTCACGCCGACAGCGGACATCGCTCTGTCCACCGTCGCCGTAGGTGTCTTCCTCGCCAAGTTAGGGCACGGAGGATCGAACTGCTCGACCTCAACTCTCACTTCGTCTAGCAGTTCCAAGTGTGGTAAATAAAACCTCTTTTTACAGCCTCTTTTGATCCCATAGTTCAGTCACTTTCTGCCATAAGGAGTTTCTCTTCACATCAGTTAGTTATCTCGCTACATCTCATGACATGCCTAGTATATTCACTTGTGCTTCATAAGGTAGTTAGATTCCTCACTTGTACTGATCTGTGGGTTCGTACAAATCTGGAACCAACTTCTTATCTGTGAGTGAATGTCTTCGCACAATGAGGTCTATGTCTTCTAAACCGATTTATCTTCAAAATCTTCTGAGAATGCATATGACCTCTTCCCCTTCCCTCGCACCTTAATGCTGACACAGGTACATGTCCGTGGGAGAATCCTTTGGTTCTCATAGTCTGCATTCATTTGCAGAGTACTTGCAGCATCACATCAACTCTCCTGAAGCCAGTTCTTGCAAAAGGAAGCCTTTGAAGCCTTTGAACATCTTGAAGCCTTCCAAGTTATTCATGGCTTCAGAAACAGCAGCAAGGAAGGGAGGCAGACAGCGACGTGGTGAAACGTCCAAAGATCTGCCTGATGAATTGGCAGAGATGTACAAAACTGATCCTGAAGAAAGCTATGGTCAGCGCAAGACACGAATCCAATGGATTCGAAGATATTGGGCAGAGCAATGGTTCCACTACCGCTTCGTCACTCAGGAATATGCGGAGAAGTGCGCCATCAAGAGACCGTGGGGAGACGTACTATACAAAAATCTCGTACCCAGGTCCAGAGTCGAAGCCATTGCTCAAGGCTTCTATCCATGCATGCTGAGAGGACCACAGCCAGCTGAAGCACATCCGTCATCACTTCTCTGGTGCCGCGATGATAATCTCTTCAAGCGCAACTTTCAGTTTGCACAACAATCAGCGAAGATAAATAAGAAGAAATTTTGGCTTGACTTCAACCCTGGTCCCTCCTCACCAAGGGCAGATGGCACACGCGACGCCGATCCCAATATCATCGGGCCATATGCAAATCTCGCAGGCCTCATCACTCGCATCCTAGTCCAAGGGACTGCTGTGAATGACCCTCCAGCAGATACTGAGTCAGATGACGCCCCTGCTGCTCCGAAGCCAAAACAGAAGAAGCCAAAAGCTCCAAAAGCTTCAAAGCCAGCCGCTTCTCCCAAAATCTCACGAGCAAGGCCATTGGCAACTGCACCTCCTGAAGCCAGTGTGCAGTCTGAAGACATATCACGAGTCTCCAAGCCCCAAGAAGCCAAGAAGCCTCAGCCACACACAGGCAAAGAGCTCACAGCTGCTGCCGTTCTGCGCTGCAAAAACATTGATCTATCAAGCGATGAAGATCTTGGAGATGACGCACTTGAGCAGCTCATCAAGAGCAAGGAGGAGGCTGAAATCTTCAACAATCTGCCTCTGTTTGATGTCGCCGTCATCCACAGCTTCATTGATGAATGGTTTGACACACCAGACATAAGCTTCGATGATCTGTAGCTACCCATAGGCCTCAGCGTTGCCTTTCAATGTGCAATTGCTTCAGAACTTGCAATAGCCCAGCGAATTGTAGAACTGAAGCAGAAAATTGATCATGAAAAGGCTCAGTTCAAGAAGCACGTGGCCAAGCTCAGCGTGCAAGAAGTGAAAAACTTCAAGATCATGTTGCACGAGCTGAAAGAGAACTTTCTGAAGACGCGTGCTGAAGCTCAAGGCTCGCGAGAGCGCATGAAGACTTCGGCTGATCGCTGCGTGCAGGCCTACAATGAGGCAGAGAAGCGCAAGGCACTTGGGCGTCCCGGCATTGACCCCAGGATGGCCGCGAAGAAGAAAAAGAAGGCTGCTGTGCCTGAACCTGAAGCGCCAAGGTCAGAAACTGCTCCGATTGTCTTCCCCGCTGCAACGGCTGGCTCGAAGCCAAAGAGTCGATCAACCGCCTCACAGCACAAGAAGACACGGACTGCAGAGGCTGAAGCTAAGAAGAGAAAACATTCTGAAGCCTCTCCTTCTGAACCCATCATCAAGCGCAAGACCAAGAAATCTCGGGCTGCTCCCACAGAGCCCTTGACAGTTGAACCCCTCTCCGTCCGCTATCCTGACGCAGATTGTCAGTTGACTGTGCATGAACCCAACGCTGAAGACATTCCAGCAGACGAACCCAACGCTGCTGAAGACATTGGTCTCCAAGACAATGTGCAAGGTGATGCAGCCCTTCTCAGCTTGAGACAAGCGAACTGATCAGTATTGGTCGTCCATTGACGCCAATCACACAAGATGCATCGTGGGCAGATCGCCCACAGGAGGAAGATGAGCCCCAACCCACTACAACTCCACCGGCGCCTACATTCCGTAGGCTTCGCAAAGGGCCAAGGGCTCAGGCTGCTAACGACATTCCGGCTGCATCAGCCGAAGAGCATGCAGAGATACCACAAGCTCCAACTACCCCTCACCAACAAGAAGCAGTTCTCCAGGAGAACGTGCCTGAGTCTGCAAATGTTGAGGCTGCCACAAACACCGCCGAAGCAAATGTGGAGCCCAACCCAACAATAGCTTCAGAAGACAATGAAGCTACTGCTCCTGAACATTCTGTGCCTGAGTCTGCTGCCGGACCACAATTCAACTATCATATTGCGTATAGACCTCAGGTCCAGAAGCCGATCCCACGACTGCCAAGGTTCCCAGGTCCTGCATCAGCTCCTGGTTCCTTCAACATCAACGGCTTCAGGGCAGATAACATGTTTTTCGACCGCTCCAAGAACCCTTATTCAAGGGAACGGATTGTATCAGATAGGTTCTGGAGCCATCAACAGCGCAGCTATTATTCATGCATCCTATACAACCAAGGCCGCATCTTTCCTCACAAGCGCCTTGAGGTTGAAGCTGTTGCTGGTCTGCCTGGTCTAGAAGAAGCACTGGATTGCTTCAAGCAAGTGGGTTTGCTGCCATTTATCACTGATGAAGAGCACTGGAACGAAGAGCTTCTGCTCCAGTTCTATGCCACTTTGCATATCAAAGGCTATAACAGAGATCCGAAGACATGGATTCTGGAGTGGATGACAGGCAATATCCATCATGAAGCCAATGCTTTCGACCTAATTGAGCTTACCGGCCTTCCCACTCCTGGCGAATTCTTTGAAGAAGGATGCCAACTCCATGCTGAAGCAATTGAAAGCATATTTCAGCGTCCTGAGCCAGATATGAGTCAGATGCTCTCAATAATGAAGCCACTGCCTCCTAATGCACCCTATCCAACTAGGTTCTTCGTTGAAGACTTAGAGTACCTGCCCAGAACAATATATCACATCATAAGGCGGACTCTATGGCCTGTAAAGGGACACTCTTGATATGCAACAATTGATGGTGCAATGAAGACTCTCATCTTCTGCATTCTTCATGGCAAATGCTTCAATGCATAGGATCTCTTCATCCGTCACTTTGCAGCATCTGCCTCAAAACTGTTTGGATTAAATTTCTATGCTCCTTGGGTTATGAGGCTGATCAAGCTTCACTCTGCAATCTCCTATCAACCCTCAGCCCGCAACCATAGGATATTTTTGCCAGATGTGGACACATCTGCTGAAGCAATATATCCAGAGCCTGGCAAGCAACCATTAAGTCTTCAAAATGCAGAACACCAGAGCTTCACTCAAAATATTGAAGGTGTTGAAGCTCTCTCCCGAGTGTATCCAATGGCTGGCACCACACGTGCCCCTGCATCAACTGAAGCCACTGACAGCACAGCTGCCAAGAGACCCAAGAAGCGTGCTCGAGCACTCAATTACCGAGAGCTTCTTGTGGCTCTTCACCAAAAGCAAGATAGGCATCACGACTGGCTCAAACGGCAGATGAGAAGCATCATGCAAGACGTCAATCGCATCAGAAATCTGGCAACCAAGAATGCGTTTGTCGCACACGAGACCTGTCGCCGCACTTGGAAAGGCCTCACCATGATGAGCAATGGAGCTGAACTGCAAGAGGATGGCTTCAGAGAGAGATTCCAATTTGACTCCACGCCTCCAAGAAGAGCTATGATGCAAAGCACACCATCACTTGAAGAGTCAGAATTCTCTTCTTCTGCTGCCACCGTGTCTGCCTGGATTATTGAAGAAGACGACGACGCGACATCATCTCCACCTGCTTCAACACACGTCGAATCTGCACCAAGCTCATCTGCACCGCCACCAAACAACTCCACCGATCCTGCTGCGCCTGGGAACGCGTAGAAAACTCTATGTCTTCAAACCTTTTTGGTCATCACTGACAAAAGGGGGAGAAGCATGATGTTTATAGTCTTCAAGCGGGTCACTTTGGGCGGGTGCCTTTATATTTTGCTACATTTTGCTTCGTGCTTACAACTCCCGTTTTTGCTACATTTGCTTCTTTGAGTTGTAACACTTAGCCTTGATGGCCGTCTGCTACCTGTTTGTCACTCCGTTGTGCGACGATAAATTCCGCACTCATCTCTTACTGCAGACGTCCATTTTCCATTATGCATGTCATTATCTTCATATACTTTCACATGCATAGTGGATTGTCATCATAAGTTGAAGTGGATCTCCACAAGTACAACCTGCCATGTGCATTTGCATTCAAAAGGCAAATTACTTATATGCACATCTTCAGGGGGAGCCCTTGCAACTTATGAAGACAAATTCCTTTACTATTTCACAAATTATGTTCCCCGTTGAAAACTTCAACTAGTTTGTCATCAATCACCAAAAAGGGGGAGATTGTAAGTGCATCTAGTGCCACCCCTAGTTGGTTTTGGAGTATTGACGACAAACCTAGTTGAGGGACTAACGTGTTTGTGAGAATTGCAGGAAAACACAGGTAGAAGTCCCTCATTGATTCGGTTTTATTACCAGAGATGACCCCTAAAAATGTACGAAGACATTGAAGACAATGGTGGTTTATGAAGATATTCATATTGAAGACAATGACATGAGAAGACTCCCTATGAAGCTTATGGAACTCGAAGACTTAGAACCTTCGTAGTTTTATTTCATTTATGTTGTGTCATAGGAATTACCGTACTGTTAAGTGGGGTCCAAGAGAACCAGTCAGAATGACTGAAGTGATGCCTAATTAAAATCCTATGTCTTCGAGTGAAGACTTTGAGAGAAAATCTTGTCCAGAGTCAGACAAGTCAGCTTTACTTGTAGCCCAAGTAAAGTTGTCGTGTGAGTTCAAAATTCGACCGTTGGTACACGTGTCAGTTCCTTAGTGACCCAGGGTCATTTCGGACAGATCAGGTCGGGTTGCCAAGTGGCTATAAATAGTCCACCCCCCACAACCATAAACGGTTGGCTGCTCAGATTTCAGTGCACGGCTTTTGTCGTTTGAGAGCAACCCACCTCGAAGCCTTTGAGAGAAAAATTCCTAGTGAGGAGAAAAGCCCTAACCACCCAGAGCCAGAGTAAATTGGGCATCACTTAAGTCTTCGTGTCTGTGTGATTTGAAGACTTATTACACTTGAGGACTGTGCATCCTCCAGACGGTTAGGCGTCGCGTTCTGAGCATCCAAGAGAAATTGTGGATTGCCAGTGAACGAAGTTTGTGAAGGTTTGGGAGTCTACCTTGAAGACTTACCTGAGTGATTACGCGAGGTCTGTGTGACCTTAGCTCAAGGAGAAAACGGTGAGGTCTGGGTGTCTTGGACTAAGTGTCCTTGACTGGGTGTCCGGGACTGTGTGTCCTTTGGTTTAAATACCTAGCCGCTCCAACCAGATGTACAGTTGTCACAGCAACTGGAACTGGTCCAACAAATCATTGTCTTCAACGTGTCACTGGTTTCATCTTCACTTCCTTTTACTTACAGTTATTCATTGTGAAGCCATTGCATGCTTGCTTTATCTTTTGTCTTCACAACATGAATGTATGATCTGTTTGGCTTCATAACTTCTTCCTACCTGATCCTTATTACACTGAAGCTGTTTGTCATTGCGCTTTCACTCTATTGAATACATGACCATGGCTGGCCTAGTGTAATCTAACTTCCGCTGCATAGTAATAGGCTTAATCTTCACTGTTTGTCTTCATAACTCTCACGTTTTGAAGACTTTCATAAAAATCGCCTATTCACCCCCCCCCCCCTCTAGTCGATATAACGCACTTTCAAACATTTATCCAGAGGCAACAGGGACGTCCATCTTGATCTTGGGCAAGGTCTTCCGAGCCTTTGAAGGATTAGCTTTGGGTTGCTTGGAGACCGTCTCAGTCAACTCTGGAGTCGGAGACCGAGCGCGCTTGTGAGATGGAGCACTCGACACCACAGCTTTGCTGCGTCTATTCACGGGGTCGTGCCGCTGCTTGGATCAACGTTCAGAGCGAGGCGGCGAGTCGGCCACCTCCTCATCGTCAGACTCTTCACTCTCATCATCTTCACCATCAGCTGGGGACTCCCACTCGCCGCTCTCCTCGGTGCTGTCCCCACCCTCTTGGTCTTGCTCTAGGGCTTGTTCACCATTGGGCATCGAATACATCTCCGTGTAAATCTGCAAAACAAGGAACCGATCATAAGTCAGTCGGAACCTCAATCAGTCGGAAAATATGTTCAAAAATTTAGTTATGACGACCAGACCTTGTCTGGCAGGTTGTGGTCGCTGAAAGGGTCGACTCTCCTGGCACCCCTGGGGTTGTCTTTGTTCCCGATAATGCTCATCAGCCAATCGGCCATGGTTTTGGCCTCCACTTCCTCCGGATGAACCCGAGCAGTGTCACAGCCCCGGAGTACATCCACATGGAATGATCGTGAGCTTGGAGGGGTTGGATCCGCCGACTGAGGAACACCTTGAGCAGGTCCATACCAGTGATGCCCTGATTGATTAGTTGGACTACTCTCTCAACTAGCATGCCTGTCTCTGCCTTCTCAGCAGCGGTCACTTGCAAGGAAGATGGAGTTTGGACACGGTCAAAAGAAAAAGGGGGAAGTCCAGTCGACTGGCCTGGGGTCGCGATATCCTGGCAGTAGAACCAGGTCGACTGCCAGCCCCTGACCGATTCAGGAAGAGTCATCGGAGGAAAAGAGCTCCTCTTCCTCTTCTGAATGCCCAGGCCCCCGCACATCTGGATAACATGGGTTTTCTCGTCTTTCGAGTTTGCTTTCTTCACGGTTTGGGATCGGATGGTAAAGATGTGTTTGAAGAGGCCCTAGTGCGGTCAGCACCCCAAAAAAATCACACACATAGAGACGAACGCAGCAAGGTACGTGATGGTATTGGGAGTAAAGTGATGGAGTTGGGCACCGAAAAAGTTTAAGAAGCCCCGAAAGAAAGGATGCGGTGGAAGCGAGAAACCATGGTCGACATGGGTGGCGAGCAAGACACACTCACTCGGTTGCGGCTGCGGCTCCGATTCCCCCCTCGGCAGGCGCGCGGACTCATGGACGATCAGCCCTAACTCGGCCAAATCATCCAAGTCCTCTTGCCGGAGTGAAGATCGGATCCAGTCTCCCTGGATCCAACGTGACGGTAGCCCCGAGCGCGATGAAGACCCCCGATTCATCTTCTTGTTCTTCATCGCCCCCGTCGCCTTCTTCGCACGCTCTAACGCCGCCATTTTGTCCTTCCCCATGGCGGCAGAACAGCGGTGTCGAGAGTGGTCGTGCTAGGCGAGGTGGAGACGCGAGAGGAAGAAGAAGGGGAATGGGCATGCACAGTACGAATAGCTTGGCCTCGCCGCTTTTAAAGGCCTACTTCCGAGTGGCTGACGTGTGGGCCCGATCAATCCTGTCAAATCCCCCCAACAGTTACACACGTGATACATGGCGAAAAAGGTGGCGCGGAAATCGAAACGTCCGATTTATCTACTCCAATTACCACGGGATGCTCGGCCTGGCGTGCTTCCACCCAAATTTCGAATCCCGTGAGATCCGGGATCCCCTGTAACCGATCTCACCAAAGATTCCAATCAGAGATATCACTCGACAGATGCCACTGAACAAACCAGTCGGTGATTTTTGAATTGATCAAGGTGACTGAAACGAAGTCCAAAGTTTCAGCAGCTGACCTCCACTTGGAGAAGAAGACAAGGCAGATCACGTGCGGAAACCAGGTCAACTACCATCCTTCTTTTTCACTCAAACCTCAATCCATTCGGGGGCTAATGATGTAGACAAAGACCTAGGGTAGGGTAATAGGCCTGACCTATACGCCCTACCTAAAGTCTTGTCCTAAGAACTAAGAAGTTCAAGAATCAGAAGCAGAGGACCCGCAAAGGTGTGGAGCAAAGTCCACTCGACCTATCAATCGCTCGGACACCTCTCTTACCCAGGTCACTCGACCACCAAACAACTCAACATATCAGAAGACCTGAAGCCGCTCTGCGCAGCAACGGTCAAGCATTCATTCACATACTTAATGATCATTTGTAGCACTTTAATATAGGCGTTACCTGTAACGCCTCTTCTTAATGCATATTGAACCCTGTGTAACGGAGGGGAGCTGGGGCCCTGGCATACTCTATATAAGCCACCCCCCTCCTCTGGGATAAGGGTTCGCACCCCCTGTAACTCACACACGTATAATTCAGTCGACCGCCTCCGGGCTCCGAGAAGTAGGGCTGTTACTTCCTCCGAGAAGGGCCTGAACTCGTAAACCTTGTGTGTACAACTCCTCCATAGCCAAGATCTTGCCTCTCCATTCCTACCCCCATATTCTACTGTCAGACTTAGAACCACGACAGCCGGTGATACCAGTGCAGGTGACGCAACCCAGCTCAAGTGGGAGCTCGATGAAGAACTTGATCGTTGTTTTGTTTCGTATCCTGTTGATCAGTAGTGGAGCCCAGTTGGGATGATCGGGGATCTAGCATTTGGGTTGTCTTCTTTTATTTTGGTTCCGTAGTCGGACCTATATTGTATTCTGGATGATGTATGTTTAACTTGTATTTGTGTGAAGTGGCGATTGTAAGCCAACTCTTTATCCCTTTCTTATTCAGTACACGGGATGTGTAAAGATTACCCCTCTTGTGACATGCCTACCATGCGGCTATGCCTCTAAGTCGTGCCCCAACACGTGGGAGATATAGCCACATTGTGGGCGTTACAAGTTGGTAATCAGAGCCTTCCCCGACTTAGGAGCCCCCTGCTTGATCGAATTGCTGACGTTGTTGAGTCTAGGACAAAATGTTTTGAGTCTTAGGATTGTGTATATCGGAGAGTAGGATTCTTTTTACTCCTTAGTCCCTTCGTCGCTCTGGTGAGGCCTCCTCACGTAGAAGTTTTGACTTTTCTCTCCTCAAATTTCACGAAAAAAATTTAGGATCACACGGATATCTTGGAATCGTTCCGATGGTTTTGTGACGAGAACATTGTTCTTGGTGCCTCCTGACATTTAGGGGTTGTGGCAGTGTCCCTGGGAGTTGAGCTCCGAGGTGTTGTCGTCACAATTTTATCGTTGCAGTTCTGGAATACCTGAGTTCGCCGACATCGAAAATCTCTTTTATGCAATTGTTGGTGAGATAACCTCGACGCCACCCAGTACTGGGGCGGGAGTTCGGGAGTATTGCCATAACTCGTATAACAGATGCTTTTTGAAGGTTTAGGTACACGATTTCCGAAGGTTTTCTTGGTTATGTGTTGAAGGATGGATACAGCTGGATGTAGGGATTGCTAGTTTGGGTGAGATATTATGCTTCTCCTGTATCCCCAACACCTGATTGCATAACCAAAAAGTTTCGGGAGTTTATAAGTCGGAATTCAAGTATCACATAGGATATCTTTCCAACAGACACATGATACGGTATGGGATCTCTCATATGTTTGTTTCCGGCTTATTTTGCAAGCCAATCTTTGTTTTGTTTTGAGTTGTGATATTCGAGTTGCTTCAATGTCAAGTGTTGATTCCATACTTTTCCTAAGCAGTGTTCTCATATTTCTATGTGAATACTAATCCTTCATGATAATCGAGATTGTCATGTCAATCCTTTTCAACCGGCGTGCTTCCTTTCAAGTGGATCTGATCATTTTCAACACCCGCAAGATCAACTCTAAGTTTTCTCTACGGTATCCTTTCCATTTGTCCAAGTTGTCTTTGTTTTTCCCGCCCTCCCACCATTTTATTTTACTTCAATGACTAAGATTCCTTATTCAAGTATCCTTTTATCAGTGGGAAGTCTCTCCATTATTTTCCGTCAATGTTCTTATCCGGTGATTCTCAAGAAGATACTAGCGGAGCTTCAAGTTCATCATTCTTTGTTCTTTTTCTTCCCTGGTGGATTCAATCCAAGATTTAGGTGTTAATATTATTCCTTTCCTCATTTCACAATGCTTTCTCATACCGGTGCACCTCTTAATCGCTCACCTCTCACTATTCATTTGTTCCGGAGTGCCGAAGATATCTCAGAAGATTCACGTTTCCATTCTCAGTCCGTTCAAGTTATTTCGAGGTTGTTATCTCATTCAAGCCATTTAATTCAAGCGGTGCAATCTCTCTTTTAAATCATTTCAACGGTGCTTTTCTTGAGTGGGCCCTAACCCACAGGTCTTTTTCTAGGATCTTACCTGATTCTTCTAATTTTTCCGGAGTTACTCTCAAATTCTTCTCCAAGTTTGACGTAAGAATGAATTATCATCAGTCATATGTATTTCTCCAAGATCGGTCAAATTCTTTCCATCGTTGGCTCAACCTATTCGCTTTTGATTCTCCCGGAGTGTCTAAACAATTATTGGTGGTGTTTCTCATGGTCATTCTCGGATCTTGAAGACCGAATAAGAGTTTTTCCTCCAAATCTTACCAGTTCTCTCAAGACTCGTGGTTCTAGCTTTATACCATCCTCTCAAAATTGTTTTCGATTGTGAGAATTCTTTTCACCCATCGGGAGCAATTCAGGTGTATTTTTCAGTTTGATTCTCAAGAGCCCATCATCTCAGAATTATTCATTCCAGCTTTCAGCTCTCGTTCTCCAAATCTTACCGGTGCATCATTCAAGTTTTCTCTAATCAGCTCGTGATCTCTTCGTCCACTTGTATCTGAATCCCCTAAAGTATCTTCGTTCATTCTCCAATTCTTCCCGGTGAATTGTGCCCTTGCTACTTCCATTTTCAATTCTTACGGTGGTTCGTTCAAGAGTTCTCTTCCTTCGTTATCATATCCATTCATTCGTTCTTTCCAATCCTACCGGTTGTTCGTTGAAGTCCTTCTCAAGTTTGCGCTATATCTCTCTTATCCTTTCTACGAGAATAAGTAGTTTGCCAAATCCGTTGCTTGTCATCAATTTAAATTGGTGAAGGATACGCATAACATAATTCTTATTATTGCTTCATCCAAATGATGGATTCATTCTTCCGGAGTTTGTTCACGATGAGTCAATTCTCGGTTTCAATTGTTTCATCTTTTCTTTTCCGGAGTTCCAAGTTTTCCTCTTTATCTCGTCGCAAAGCTCCATCCAAGCATTGCAAAGCTTCAATCTTATTATTTTCATCCTTCACTTCTTTTTTATCATCCTTTTATTACCGGAGTTCTTCATGGAGGCTCTACATCGTGGTTCATCAAGGATTCCTTTCATTCTCGATTTGTTCTTCAAGATTTCTATCAGAGTTATGTTACGCCAAGCTATACTCTAAAATAAACATGGTATTCAACACATGTCTTGTTTTGAGGAGTTCAAGCATTCTTCATCTTGCATTCTGAAGTGCAATTCTTTCTACCTTATCTTTTGAGATGGTGTTATGTCATCCTTGACAGTTTCCTTCATGTTTCATGGGTGATAAGTTGTCAGGAATGAGATATTTAAACCCATCATTTTCTTCCTTGGAGTTATCATGATATAGATTTCACCTAAAGCCTTCCCCAAGGAATGTTTCTATTGTGGTGCTTATCAATAATCCAAGTTTCCTCCTATTCTCGCGATGAAAGAAGTTTTCATCTCTTCGTTGCTCTCAAGCAAGCAATTCTTTCCATTAGTGGCAGAATTTTGTTGGAAATATGCCCTAGAGGCAATAATAAAAGGATTATTATTATATTTCCTTGTTCATGATAATTGTCTTTTATTCATGCTATAATTGTGTTACCCGGAAATCGTAATACATGTGTGAATACATAGACACCAATATGTCCCTAGTAAGCCTCTAGTTGACTAGCTCGTTGATTAACTGATAGTCATGGTTTCCTGACTATGGGCATTGGATGTCGTTGATAACGAGATCACATCATTGGGAGAATGATGTGATGGACAAGACCCAATCCTAAGCATAGCACAAGATCGTGTAGTTCGTTTTGCTAGAGCTTTTTCCAATGTCAAGTATCTTTTCCTTAGACCATGAGATCGTGTAACTCCCGGATACCGTAGGGATGCTTTGGGTGTACCAAACGTCACAACATAACTGGGTGACTATAAAGGTATACTACGGGTATCTCCGAAAGTGTCTGTTGGGTTGACACGGATCGAGACTGGGATCTGTCACTCCGTATGACGGAGAGGTATCTCTGGGCCCACTCGGTAATGCATCATCATAATGAGCTCAAAGTGACCAAGTGTCTGGTCATGGGATCATGCATTACGGTACGAGTAAAGTGACTTGCCGGTAACGAGATTGAACGAGGTACTGGGATACCGACGATCGAATCTCGGGCAAGTAACGTGCCGATTGACAAAGGGAATTGTATACGGGGTTGCGTGAATCCTCGACATCGTGGTTCATCCGATGAGATCATCGAGGAGCATGTGGGAGCCAACATGGGTATCCAGATCCCGCTGTTGGTTATTGACCGGAGAGCCATCTCGGTTATGTCTACATGTCTCCCGAACTCGTAGGGTCTACACACTTAAGGTTCGGTGATGCTAGGGTTGTAGAGATATGTATATGCAGTAACCCGAAAGTTGTTCGGAGTCCCGGATGAGATCCCGGACGTCACGAGGAGTTCTGGAATGGTCCGGAGGTAAAGAATTATATATATAGGAAGTGCTATTTCGGCCATCGGGACAAGTTTCGGCGTCACCGGGACCACCGGAAGGGTCCCGGGGGTCCACCGGGTGGGGCCACCTATCCCGGAGGGCCCCATGGGCTGAAGTGGGAGGGGAACCAGCCCCTAGTGGGCTGGTGCGCCCCCCCTTGGGGCTTCCCCCTACGCCTAGGGTTGGGAACCCTAGGGTGGGGGGCGCCCCACTTGCCTTGGGGGGCACTCCACCCCCCTTGGCCGCCGCCCCCTTGGGAGATTGGATCTCCACGGCCGGCGCCCCCCCCCCTGGGGACCCTATATATAGAGGGGGGAGGGAGGGCAGCCGCACCCATGCCTTTGGTGCCTCACTCTCCCTCTCCAACACCTCCTCCTCCTCCATAGAGCTTGGCGAAGCCCTGCCGGAGTACTGCTGCATCCACCACCACACCGTCGTGTTGCTGGATCTTCATCAACCTCTCCTTCCCCCTTGCTGGATCAAGAAGGAGGAGACATTACGCTGACCGTACGTGTGTTGAACGCGGAGGTGCCGTCCGTTCGGCGCTAGGATCACCGGTGATTTGGATCACGGCGAGTACGACTCCCTCATCCCCGTTCTTTGAACGCTTCCGCTCGCGATCTACAAAGGTATGTAGATGCATCTGATCACTCGTTGCTAGATGAACTCATAGATGGATCTTGGTGAAACCGTAGGAAACTTTTTGTTTTCTGCAACGTTCCCCAACAATGGCATCATGAGCCAGGTTTATGCGTAGTTCTCTTTGCACGAGTAGAACACAATTTGTTGTGGGCGTAGATGTTGTCAACTTTCTTGCCGCTACTAGTCTTATTTTGCTTCAGCGGTATTGTGGGATGAAGCGGCCTGGACCGACCTTACACATACACTTACGTGAGACTGGTTCCACCGACTGACATGCACTAGTTGCATAAGGTGGCTAGCGGGTGTCTGTCTCTCCCACTTTAGTTGGAGCGGATTCGATGAAAGGGTCCTTATGAAGGGTAAATAGAAATTGACAAATCACGTTGTGGCTTTTACGTAGGTAAGAAAACGTTCTTGCTAGAACCCTATTGCAGCCACATAAAACTTGCAACAACAATTAGAGGACGTCTAACTTGTTTTTGCAGCAAGTGCTTTGTGATGTGATATGGCCAAAGTTGTGATGAATGATGAATGATATATATGTCATGTATGAGATCATGTTCTTGTAATAGTAATCACGACTTGCATGTCGATGAGTATGACAATCGGCAGGAGCCATAGGAGTTGTCTTTATTTTTGTATGACCTGCGTGTCATTGAGAAACCCCATGTAAATTACTTTACTTTATTGCTAAACTGTTAGCCATAGTAGTAGAAGTAATAGTTGGCGAGCAACTTCATGGAGACACGATGATGGAGATCATGGTGTCATGCCGGTGACAAGATGATCATGGAGCCCCAAGATGGAGATCAAAGGAGCTATGTGATATTGGCCATATCATGTCACTATTATTATTTGATTGCATGTGATGTTTATCATGTTTTTGCATCTTGTTTACTTAGAACGACGGTAGTAAATAAGATGATCCCTCATAATAATTTCAAGAAAGTGTTCCCCCTAACTGTGCACCGTTGCGACAGTTCGTTGTTTCGAAGCACCATGTGATGATCGGGTGTGATAGATTCCAACGTTCACATACAACGGGTGTAAGACAGATTTACACATGCAAACAGTTAGGTTGACTTGACGAGCCTAGCATGTACAGACATGGCCTTGGAACACAGAAGACCGAAGGTCGAGCATGAGTCGTATAGAAGATACGATCAACATGAAGATGTTCACCGATGTTGACTAGTCCGTCTCACGTGATGATCGGACACGGCCTAGTTAACTCGGATCATGTTATACTTAGATGACTAGAGGGATGTCTATCTGAGTGGGAGTTCATTATATAATTTGATTAGATGAACTTAATCATCATGAACTTAGTCTAAAATCTTTACAATATGTCTTGTAGATCAAATGGCCAACGTTGTCCTCAACTTCAACGCGTTCCTAGAGAAAACCAAGCTGAAAGACGATGGCAGCAATTATACGGACTGGGTCCGGAACCTGAGGATCATCCTCATAGCTGCAAAGAAAGATTATGTCCTAGAAGCACCGCTAGGTGACGCACCTGTCCCACGGAACCAAGATGTTATGAACGCTTGGCAGACACGTGCTGATGACTACTCCCTCGTTCAGTGCGGCATGCTTTACAGCTTAGAGCCGGGGCTCCAAAAGCGTTTTGAGAGACACGGAGCATATGAGATGTTCGAAGAGCTGAAAATGGTTTTTCAAGCTCATGCCCGGGTCGAGAGATATGAAGTCTCTGACAAGTTCTTCAGCTGTAAGATGGAGGAAAATAGTTCTGTCGGTGAGCACATACTCACTATGTCTGGATTACATAACCGCTTAACTCAGCTGGGAGTTAATCTCCCGGATGACGCGGTCATTGACAGAATCCTTCAATCGCTTCCACCGAGCTACAAGAGCTTTGTGATGAACTTCAATATGCAGGGGATGGAAAAGACCATTCCTGAGGTATTTTCAATGCTGAAATTAGTAGAGGTAGAAGTCAAAAAGGAACATTAAGTGTTGATGGTCAATAAAACCACCAAGTTCAAGAAAGGCAAGGGTAAAAAGAACTTCAAGAAGGATGGCAAGGGAGTTGCCGCGTCCGGTAAGCAAGCTACCGGGAAGAAGCCAAAGAATGGACCCAAGCCCGAGACTGAGTGCTTTTATTGCAAGGGAAGTGGTCACTGGAAGCGGAACTGCCCCAAATACTTAGCGGACAAGAAGGCCGGCAACACAAAAGGTATATGTGATATACATGTAATTGATGTGTACCTTACCAGTATTCATAGTAGCTCCTGGGTATTTGATACCGGTGCGGTTGCTCACATTTGTAACTCAAAGCAGGAGCTGCGGAATAAATGGAGACTGGCGAAGGACGAGGTGACGATGCGCGTCGGGAATGGTTCCAAGGTCGATGTGATCGCCGTCGGCACGTTACCTCTACATTTACCCACGGGATTAGTTTTAAACCTCAATAATTGTTATTTAGTACCAGCTTTGAGCATGAACATTGTATCAGGATCTCGTTTAATTCGAGATGGCTACTCATTTAAATCCGAGAATAATGGTTGTTCTATTTATATGAGAGATATGTTTTATGGTCATGCTCCTATGGTGAATGGTTTATTCTTAATGAATCTCGAGCGTAATGCTACACATATTCATAGTGTGAATACCAAAAGATGTAAGGTTGATAATGATAGTCCCACATAGTTGTGGCACTACCGCCTTGGTCACATAGGTGTCAAACGCATGAAGAAGCTCCATGCAGATGGACTTTTAGAGTCTCTTGATTACGGATCATTTGACACGTGCAAACCATGCCTCATGGGTAAGATGACCAAGACTCCGTTCTCAGGAACAATGGAGCGAGCAACCAACCTATTGGAAATCATACATACTGATGTGTGCGGTCCAATGAGTGTTGAGGCTCGTGGTGGCTATCGTTATGTTCTCACCCTCACTGATGACTTGAGTAGATATGGGTATGTCTACTTAATGAAACACAAGTCTGAAACCTTTGAAAAGTTCAAGGAATTTCAGAGTGAGGTTGAGAATCAATGTGACAGAAAAATCAAGTTTTTGCGATCAGATCGTGGAGGAGAATACTTGAGTCACGAATTTGGTACACACTTAAGAAAATGTGGAATAGTTTCACAACTCACGCCGCCTGGAACACCTCAGCATAATGGTGTGTCCGAACGTCGTAATCGCACTCTATTGGATATGGTGCGACCTATGATGTATCTTACCGATTTACCGCTGTCATTTTGGGGCTATGCTTTAGAGACTGCCGCATTCACTTTAAATAGGGCTCCGTCGAAATCCGTTGAGACGACACCGTATGAATTATGGTTTGGGAAGAAGCCTAAGCTGTGGTTTCTAAAAGTTTGGGGATGCGATGCTTATGTCAAAAAACTTCAACCTGAAAAGCTCGAACCCAAGTCGGAAAAATGCGTCTTCATAGGATACCCTAAAGAAACTATTGGGTATACCTTCTACCTCAGATCCGAAGGCAAGATCTTTGTTGCCAAGAATGGATCCTTTCTAGAGAAAGAGTTTCTCTCGAAAGAAATAAGTGGGAGGAAAGTGGAACTTGATGAAGTATTACCTCTTGAACCGGTAAGTAGCGCAGCTCAAGAAAATGTTCCCGAGGTGCCTGCACCGACTAGAGAGGAAGTTAATGATGATGATCATGAAACTTCAGATCAAGTTGCTACTGAACTTCGTAGGTCCACAAGGACACGTTCCGCACCAGAGTGGTACGGCAACCCTGTCTTAGAAATCATGTTGTTGGACAACGGTGAACCTTCGAACTATGAAGAAGCGATGGCGGGCCCCGATTCCAACAAATGGCTTGAAGCCATGCAATCCGAGATAGGATCCATGTATGAAAACAAAGTGTGGACTTTGACAGACTTGCCCGATGATCGGTGAGCGATAGAAAAGAAATGGATCTTTAAGAAGAAGACGGACACGGATGGTAATGTTACCATCTATAAAGCTCGACTTGTCACTAAGGGTTATCGACAAGTTCAAGGGATTGACTATGATGGGACTTTCTCTCCCGTAGCGAAGCTGAAGTCCGTCCGAATCATGTTATCAATTGCTGCATACTATGATTATGAGATATGGCAAATGGACGCCAAAACGGCATTCCTTAACGGTTATCTTAAGGAAGAACTATATATGATGCAGCCGGAAGGTTTTGTCGACCCTAAGAATGCTAACAAGGTATGCAAGCTCCAGCGATCCATTTATGGGCTGGTGCAAGCATCTCGGAGTTGGAACATTCGCTTTGATGAGATGATCAAAGCGTTTGGGTTTATGCAGACTTATGGAGAAGCCTGCGTTTACAAGAAAGTGAGTGGGAGCTCTGTAGCATTTCTCATATTATATGTAGATGACATACTTTTGATGGGAAATGATATAGAACTTTTGGACAGCATTAAGGCCTACTTGAATAAGAGTTTTTCAATGAAGGACCTTGGAGAAGCTGCTTATATATTAGGCATCAAGATCTATAGAGATAGATCAAGACGCCTCATAGGTCTTTCGCAAAGCACATACCTTGATAAGATATTGAAGAAGTTCAATATGGATCAGTCTAAGAAGGGGTTCTTGCCTGTGTTGCAAGGTATGAAATTGAGCTCAGCTCAATGTCCGACCACGGCAGAAGATATAGAAGAGATGAGTGTCATCCCCTATGCCTTAGCCATAGGGTCTATTATGTATGCCATGCTGTGTACCAGACCTGATGTAAACCTTGCCGTAAGTTTGGTAGGAAGATACCAAAGTAATCCCGGCAAGGAACACTGGACAGCGGTCAAGAATATCCTGAAGTACCTGAAAAGGACTAAAGACATGGTTCTCATTTATGGAGGTGACGAAGAGCTCGTCGTAAAGGGTTACGTCGATGCTAGCTTCGACACAGATCTGGATGACTCTAAGTCACAAACCGGATACGTGTATATGTTGAATGGTGGGGCAGTGAGCTGGTGCAGCTGCAAGCAGAGCATCGTGGCGGGATCTACATGTGAAGCGGAGTACATGGCAGCCTCGGAGGCATCACATGAAGCAATTTGGGTAAAGGATTTCATCACCGACCTAGGAGTCATACCCAATGCATCGGGGCCGATCAAACTCTTCTGTGACAACACTAGAGCTATTGCACTTGCCAAGGAGCCCAGGTTTCACAAGAAGACCAGGCACATCAAGCGTCGCTTCAACTCCATCCGTGAAAATGTTCAAGATGGACACATAGAAATTTGTAAAGTGCATACGGATCTGAATGTCGCAGATCCATTGACTAAACCTCTTCCGCGAGCAAAACATGATCAACACCAGAACTCTATGGGTGTTCGATTCATCACAATGTAACTAGATTATTGACTCTAGTGCAAGTGGGAGACTGTTGGAAATATGCCCTAGAGGCAATAATAAAAGGATTATTATTATATTTCCTTGTTCATGATAATTGTCTTTTATTCATGCTATAATTGTGTTATCCGGAAATCGTAATACATGTGTGAATACATAGACACCAATATGTCCCTAGTAAGCCTCTAGTTGACTAGATCGTTGATTAACTGATAGTCATGGTTTCCTGACTATGGGCATTGGATGTCGTTGATAACGAGATCACATCATTGGGAGAATGATGTGATGGACAAGACCCAATCCTAAGCATAGCACAAGATCGTGTAGTTCGTTTTGCTAGAGCTTTTTCCAATGTCAAGTATCTTTTCCTTAGACCATGAGATCGTGTA
The DNA here is from genome assembly GCF_056163025.1 of Triticum urartu. Classification (NCBI taxonomy): domain Eukaryota; kingdom Viridiplantae; phylum Streptophyta; class Magnoliopsida; order Poales; family Poaceae; genus Triticum; species Triticum urartu. The sequence continues at coordinate 363,484,399 of NC_141874.1, read as the reverse complement.
ACTCCCGGATTCCGTAGGGGTGCTTTGGGTGTACCAAACGTCACAACGTAACTGGGTGACTATAAAGGTATACTACGGGTATCTCCGAAAGTGTCTGTTGGGTTGACACGGATCGAGACTGGGATTTGTCACTCCGTATGATGGAGAGGTATCTCTGGGCCCACTCGGTAATGCATCATCATAATGAGCTCAAAGTGACCAAGTGTCTGGTCACGGGATCATGCATTACGGTACAAGTAAAATGACTTGCCGGTAACGAGATTGAACGAGGTATTGGGATATCGACGATCGAATCTCGGGCAAGTAACGTACCGATTGACAAAGGGAATTGTATACGGGGTTGTGCGAATCCTCGACATTGTGGTTCATCCGATGAGATCATCGAGGACCATGTGGGAGACAACATGGGTATCCAGATCCCGCTGTTGGTTATTGACCGAAGAGCCATCTCGGTTATGTCTACATGTCTCCCGAACTCGTAGGGTCTACACACTTAAGGTTCGGTGACGCTAGGGTTGTAGAGATATGTATATGCAGTAACCCGAAAGTTGTTCGGAGTCCCGGATGAGATCCCAGACGTCACGAGGAGTTCCGAAATGGTCCGGAGGTAAAGAATTATATATAGGAAGTGCTATTTCGGCCATCGGGACAAGTTTCGGCGTCACCGGGACCACCGGAAGGGTCCCGGGGGTCCACCGGGTGGGGCCACCTATCCCGGAGGGCCCCATGGGCTGAAGTGGGAGGGGAACCAGCCCCTAGTGGGCTGGTGCGCCCCCCCTTGGGCCTTCCCCCTACGCCTAGGGTTGGGAACCCTAGGGTGGGGGGCGCCCCACTTGCCTTGGGGGGCACTCCAACCCCCTTGGCCGCCGCCCCCTTGGGAGATTGGATCTCCACGGCCGGCGCCCCCCCCCCCCTGGGGACCCTATATATAGAGGGGGGAGGGAGGGCAGCCGCACCCATGCCTTTGGTGCCTCACTCTCCCTCTCCAACACCTCCTCCTCCTCCATAGAGCTTGGCGAAGCCCTGCCGGAGTACTGCTGCATCCACCACCACACCGTCGTGTTGCTGGATCTTCATCAACCTCTCCTTCCCCCTTGCTGGATCAAGAAGGAGGAGACATTACGCTGACCGTACGTGTGTTGAACGCGGAGGTGCCGTCCGTTCGGCGCTAGGATCACCGGTGATTTGGATCACGTCGAGTACGACTCCCTCATCCCCGTTCTTTGAACGCTTCCGCTCGCGATCTACAAAGGTATGTAGATGCATCCGATCACTCGTTGCTAGATGAACTCATAGATGGATCTTGGTGAAACCGTAGGAAAATTTTTGTTTTCTGCAACGTTCCCCAACAATGGCATCATGAGCCAGGTTTATGCGTAGTTCTCTTTGCACGAGTAGAACACAATTTGTTGTGGGCGTAGTTGTTGTCAACTTTCTTGCCGCTACTAGTCTTATTTTGCTTCAGCGGTATTGTGGGATGAAGCGGCCTGGACCGACCTTACACATACACTTACGTGAGACTGGTTCCACCAACTGACATGCACTAGTTGCATAAGGTGGCTAGCGGGTGTCTGTCTCTCCCACTTTAGTTGGAGCGGATTCGATGAAATGGGTCCTTATGAAGGGTAAATAGAAGTTGACAAATCACGTTGTGGCTTTTACGTAGGTAAGAAAACGTTCTTTCTAGAACCCTATTGCAGCCACATAAAACTTGCAACAACAATTAGAGGACGTCTAACTTGTTTTTGCAGCAAGTGCTTTGTGATGTGATATGGCCAAAGTTGTGATGAATGATGAATGATATATATGTCATGTATGAGATCATGTTCTTGTAATAGTAATCACGACTTGCATGTCGATGAGTATGACAATCGGCAGGAGCCATAGGAGTTGTCTTTATTTTTGTATGACCTGCGTGTCATTGAGAAACCCCATGTAAATTACTTTACTTTATTGCTAAACTGTTAGCCATAGTAGTAGAAGTAATAGTTGGCGAGCAACTTCATGGAGACACGATGATGGAGATCATGGTGTCATGCCGGTGACAAGATGATCATGGAGCCCCAAGATGGAGATCAAAGGAGCTATGTGATATTGGCCATATCATGTCACTATTATTATTTGATTGCATGTGATGTTTATCATGTTTTTGCATCTTGTTTACTTAGAACGACGGTAGTAAATAAGATGATCCCTCATAATAATTTCAAGAAAGTGTTCCCCCTAACTGTGCACCGTTGCGACAGTTCGTTGTTTCGAAGCACCATGTGATGATCGGGTGTGATAGATTCCAACGTTCACATACAACGGGTGTAAGACAGATTTACACATGCAAACAGTTAGGTTGACTTGACGAGCCTAGCATGTACAGACATGGCCTTGGAACACAGAAGACCGAAGGTCGAGCATGAGTCGTATAGAAGATACGATCAACATGAAGATGTTCACCGATGTTGACTAGTCCGTCTCACGTGATGATCGGACACGGCCTAGTTAACTCGGATCATGTTATACTTAGATGACTAGAGGGATGTCTATCTGAGTGGGAGTTCATTATATAATTTGATTAGATGAACTTAATCATCATGAACTTAGTCTAAAATCTTTACAATATGTCTTGTAGATCAAATGGCCAACGTTGTCCTCAACTTCAACGCGTTCCTAGAGAAAACCAAGCTGAAAGACGATGGCAGCAATTATACGGACTGGGTCCGGAACCTGAGGATCATCCTCATAGCTGCAAAGAAAGATTATGTCCTAGAAGCACCGCTAGGTGACGCACCTGTCCCACGGAACCAAGATGTTATGAACGCTTGGCAGACACGTGCTGATGACTACTCCCTCGTTCAGTGCGGCATGCTTTACAGCTTAGAGCCGGGGCTCCAAAAGCGTTTTGAGAGACACGGAGCATATGAGATGTTCGAAGAGCTGAAAATGGTTTTTCAAGCTCATGCCCGGGTCGAGAGATATGAAGTCTCCGACAAGTTCTTCAGCTGTAAGATGGAGGAAAATAGTTCTGTCGGTGAGCACATACTCACTATGTCTGGATTACATAACCGCTTAACTCAGCTGGGAGTTAATCTCCCGGATGACGCGGTCATTGACAGAATCCTTCAATCGCTTCCACCGAGCTACAAGAGCTTTGTGATGAACTTCAATATGCAGGGGATGGAAAAGACCATTCCTGAGGTATTTTCAATGCTGAAATCAGTAGAGGTAGAAGTCAAAAAGGAACATCAAGTGTTGATGGTCAATAAAACCACCAAGTTCAAGAAAGGCAAGGGTAAAAAGAACTTCAAGAAGAACGGCAAGGGAGTTGCCGCGCCCGGTAAGCAAGCTGCCGGGAAGAAGCCAAAGAATGGACCCAAGCCCGAGACTGAGTGCTTTTATTGCAAGGGAAGTGGTCACTAGAAGCGGAACTGCCCCAAATACTTAGCGGACAAGAAGGCCGGCAACACAAAAGGTATATGTGATATACATGTAATTGATGTGTACCTTACCAGTATTCATAGTAGCTCCTGGGTATTTGATACCGGTGCTGTTGCTCACATTTGTAACTCAAAGCAGGAGCTGCGGAATAAATGGAGACTGGCGAAGGACGAGGTGACGATGCGCGTCGGGAATGGTTCCAAGGTCGATGTGATCGCCGTCGGCACGCTACCTCTACATTTACCCACGGGATTAGTTTTAAACCTCAATAATTGTTATTTAGTACCCGCTTTGAGCATGAACATTGTATCAGGATCTCGTTTATTTCGAGATGGCTACTCATTTAAATCCGAGAATAATGGTTGTTCTATTTATATGAGAGATATGTTTTATGGTCATGCTCCTATGGTGAATGGTTTATTCTTAATGAATCTCGAGCGTAATGCTACACATATTCATAGTGTGAATACCAAAAGATGTAAGGTTGATAATGATAGTCCCACATAGTTGTGGCACTGCCGCCTTGGTCACATAGGTGTCAAACGCATGAAGAAGCTCCATGCAGATGGACTTTTAGAGTCTCTTGATTACGGATCATTTGACACGTGCAAACCATGCCTCATGGGTAAGATGACCAAGACTCCGTTCTCAGGAACAATGGAGCGAGCAACCAACCTATTGGAAATCATACATACTGACGTGTGTGGTCCAATGAGTGTTGAGGCTCGTGGTGGCTATCGTTATGTTCTCACCCTCACTGATGACTTGAGTAGATATGGGTATGTCTACTTAATGAAACACAAGTCTGAAACCTTTGAAAAGTTCAAGGAATTTCAGAGTGAGGTTGAGAATCAATGTGACAGAAAAATCAAGTTTTTGCGATCAGATCGTGGAGGAGAATACTTGAGTCACGAATTTGGTACACACTTAAGAAAATGTGGAATAGTTTCACAACTCACGCCGCCTGGAACACCTCAGCGTAATGGTGTGTCCGAACGTCGTAATCGCACTCTATTGGATATGGTGCGACCTATGATGTATCTTACCGATTTACCGCTGTCATTTTGGGGCTATGCTTTAGAGACTGCCGCATTCACTTTAAATAGGGCTCCGTCGAAATCCGTTGAGACGACACCGTATGAATTATGGTTTGGGAAGAAGCCTAAGCTGTGGTTTCTAAAAGTTTGGGGATGCGATGCTTATGTTAAGAAACTTCAACCTGAAAAGCTCGAACCCAAGTCGGAAAAATGCGTCTTCATAGGATACCCTAAAGAAACTATTGGGTATACCTTCTACCTCAGATCCGAAGGCAAGATCTTTGTTGCCAAGAATGGATCCTTTCTACAGAAAGAGTTTCTCTCGAAAGAAATAAGTGGGAGGAAAGTGGAACTTGATGAAGTATTACCTCTTGAACCGGTAAGTAGCGCAGCTCAAGAAAATGTTCCTGAGGTGCCTGCACCGACTAGAGAGGAAGTTAATGATGATGATCATGAAACTTCAGATCAAGTTGCTACTGAACTTCGTAGGTCCACAAGGACACGTTCCGCACCAGAGTGGTACGGCAACCCTGTCTTAGAAATCATGTTGTTGGACAACGGTGAACCTTCGAACTATGAAGAAGCGATGGCGGGCCCCGATTCCAACAAATGGCTTGAAGCCATGCAATCCGAGATAGGATCCATGTATGAAAACAAAGTGTGGACTTTGACAGACTTGCCCGATGATCGGTGAGCGATAGAAAAGAAATGGATCTTTAAGAAGAAGACGGACGCAGATGGTAATGTTACCATCTATAAAGCTCGACTTGTCGCTAAGGGTTATCGACAAGTTCAAGGGATTGACTACGATGGGACTTTCTCTCCCGTAGCGAAGCTGAAGTCCGTCCGAATCATGTTAGCAATTGCTGCATACTATGATTATGAGATATGGCAAATGGACGCCAAAACGGCATTCCTTAACGGTTATCTTAAGGAAGAACTATATATGATGCAGCCGGAAGGTTTTGTCGACCCTAAGAATGCTAACAAGGTATGCAAGCTCCAGCGATCCATTTATGGGCTGGTGCAAGCATCTCGGAGTTGGAACATTTGCTTTGATGAGATGATCAAAGCGTTTGGGTTTATGCAGACTTATGGAGAAGCCTGCGTTTACAAGAAAGTGAGTGGGAGCTCTGTAGCATTTCTCATATTATATGTAGATGACATACTTTTGATGGGAAATGATATAGAACTTTTGGACAGCATTAAGGCCTACTTGAATAAGAGTTTTTCAATGAAGGACCTTGGAGAAGCTGCTTATATATTAGGCATCAAGATCTATAGAGATAGATCAAGACGCCTCATAGGTCTTTTGCAAAGCACATACCTTGATAAGATATTGAAGAAGTTCAATATGGATCAGTCTAAGAAGGGGTTCTTGCCTGTGTTGCAAGGTATGAAATTGAGCTCAGCTCAATGTCCGACCACGGCAGAAGATATAGAAGAGATGAGTGTCATCCCCTATGCCTCAGCCATAGGGTCTATTATGTATGCCATGCTGTGTACCAGACCTGATGTAAACCTTGCCGTAAGTTTGGTAGGAAGATACCAAAGTAATCCCGGCAAGGAACACTGGACAGCGGTCAAGAATATCCTGAAGTACCTGAAAAGGACTAAAGACATGGTTCTCATTTATGGAGGTGACGAAGAGCTCGTCGTAAAGGGTTACGTCGATGCTAGCTTCGACACAGATCTGGATGACTCTAAGTCACAAACCGGATACGTGTATATGTTGAATGGTGGGGCAGTGAGCTGGTGCAGCTGCAAGCAGAGCATCGTGGCGGGATCTACATGTGAAGCGGAGTACATGGCAGCCTCGGAGGCAGCACATGAAGCAATTTGGGTAAAGGATTTCATCACCGACCTAGGAGTCATACCCAATGCATCGGGGCCGATCAAACTCTTCTGTGACAACACTAGAGCTATTGCACTTGCCAAGGAGCCCAGGTTTCACAAGAAGACCAGGCACATCAAGCGTCGCTTCAACTCCATCCGTGAAAATGTTCAAGATGGACACATAGAAATTTGTAAAGTGCATACGGATCTGAATGTCGCAGATCCATTGACTAAACCTCTTCCGCGAGCAAAACATGATCAACACCAGAACTCTATGGGTGTTCGATTCATCACAATGTAACTAGATTATTGACTCTAGTGCAAGTGGGAGACTGTTGGAAATATGCCCTAGAGGCAATAATAAAAGGATTATTATTATATTTCCTTGTTCATGATAATTGTCTTTTATTCATGCTATAATTGTGTTATCCGGAAATCGTAATACATGTGTGAATACATAGACACCAATATGTCCCTAGTAAGCCTCTAGTTGACTAGCTCGTTGATTAACTGATAGTCATGGTTTCCTGACTATGGGCATTGGATGTCGTTGATAACGAGATCACATCATTGGGAGAATGATGTGATGGACAAGACCCAATCCTAAGCATAGCACAAGATCGTGTAGTTCGTTTTGCTAGAGCTTTTTCCAATGTCAAGTATCTTTTCCTTAGACCATGAGATCGTGTAACTCCCGGATACCGTAGGGGTGCTTTGGGTGTACCAAACGTCACAACGTAACTGGGTGACTATAAAGGTATACTACGGGTATCTCCGAAAGTGTCTGTTGGGTTGACACGGATCGAGACTGGGATTTGTCACTCCGTATGATGGAGAGGTATCTCTGGGCCCACTCGGTAATGCATCATCATAATGAGCTCAAAGTGACCAAGTGTCTGGTCACGGGATCATGCATTACGGTACGAGTAAAATGACTTGCCGGTAACGAGATTGAACGAGATATTGGGATATCGACGATCGAATCTCGGGCAAGTAACGTACCGATTGACAAAGGGAATTGTATACGGGGTTGTGTGAATCCTCGACATCGTGGTTCATCCGTTGAGATCATCGAGGAGCATGTGGGAGCCAACATGGGTATCCAGATCCCGCTGTTGGTTATTGACCGAAGAGCCATCTCGGTTATGTCTACATGTCTCCCGAACCCGTAGGGTCTACACACTTAAGGTTCGGTGACGCTAGGGTTGTAGAGATATGTATATGCAGTAACCTGAAAGTTGTTAGGAGTCCCGGATGAGATCCCGGACGTCACGAGGAGTTCCGGAATGGTCCGGAGGTAAAGAATTATATATAGGAAGTGCTATTTCGGCCATCGGGACAAGTTTCGGGGTCACCGGTATAGTACCGGGACCACCGGAAGGGTCTCGGGGGTCCACCGGGTGGGGCCACCTATCCCGGAGGGCCCCATGGGCTGAAGTGCGAGGGGAACCAGCCCCTAGTGGGCTGGTGCGCCCCCCCCCCCTTGGGCCTTCCCCCTGCGCCTAGGGTTGGGAACCCTAGGGTGGGGGGCGCCCCACTTGCCTTGGGGGGCACTCCACCCCCTTGGCCGCCGCCCCCTTGGGAGATTGGATCTCCAGGGCCGGCGCCCCCCCTGGGGACCCTATATATAGAGGGGGGGAGGGAGGGCAGCCGCACCCATGCCTTTGGTGCCTCCCTCTCCCTCTCCAACACCTCCTCCTCCTCCATAGAGCTTGGCGAAGCCCTGCCGGAGTACTGCTGCATCCACCACCACGCCTCGTGTTGCTGGATCTTCATCAACCTCTCCTTCCCCCTTGCTGGATCAAGAAGGAGGAGATGTTACGTTGACCGTACGTGTGTTGAACGCGGAGGTGCCGTACGTTTCGGCGCTAGGATCACCGGTGATTTGGATCACGTCGAGTACGACTCCCTCATCCCCGTTCTTTGAACGCTTCCGCTCGCGATCTACAAAGGTATGTAGATGCATCCGATCACTCGTTGCTAGATGAACTCATAGATGGATCTTGGTGAAACCGTAGGAAAATTTTTGTTTTCTGCAACGTTCCCCAACAAATTTCACCTCATAATTTTGAGAAGTTTTTCGTTAAGCCCACTACAAGCTTTTTCGTTTCGTTGTCTATTTTCCAACAACTCTGTTATAACCTTCTTGGAAGGGTGCCTTCCAAGCTCATTTGTGGAAGAAGTTGTCATTTTCTTCTCAATTCTTTCATTTCCAACGATCCAACTTCTATTCTTTTGTTCCAGAGGCATTGTGATGTTGCTCTTTTCACTCATCATCTCGGATTGTGAAGATCATGTTCTTTCCTTTGCTTATCCATTTAACCGGAGTGTCGTGCCCGCTTTTCAAGTTCTTCCCATTCTGTCAAGTTTTGCCTCCCTTCTCAACCGGAGTGCCGTCTGAAATCTTTCTTACCACTTGTGCCATTCTTTCAATAGTTCCGGAGGCAGTGTGTTGTTGATCTCATCAAGTACCCTCTCATCTTGTCAAGTTCTTTTTAATTCCTTCCATTTACAGTTGAAGTGTTGTCCAAATTATATCATTCTTATTCCTTCTCTATCTTGTTTTAACCGGAGGGATTTCAATATCTATCTTGGCACTTAACCTTAAGGTTTTTTCCGCAATGTTCTTTGTTCCTCTTTTCTAACGGAGTGTTTTCAACTTTGTTCATATTCGTTGCTTTCTTCCTTTCAATTTGTTCAACCTCTCAAGGTTCATGGTTTCACTCGTTTGTCCAAGAAGCAATTTAGTTTACCTCTTCTCTTCCTCTCTCGTTTCTCTCCGGTGCCATCCTAGATCTCGGGACAAGATCCTCTTGTAGTGGTGGAGTGTTGTGATGCCCCGAGACCGATGCGCCAGGTGTCTTCCAGTTATTCGCCGATGTTGCCATGTCTTTTGCTTGCATGTTGCATTTTGCCATGTCATCATCCGCATTGCATCAGCATGTTTTCAAACTTGCATCCGTCCAGGTCTCCCCGTCCTCTCGGTTGCCCGTTCTGAGCCCAACCACACTTGCACAAGCCCGCGGCATGTCCGAAATAGTATTTTTGTAAGTGGCCAGAAAATGTTCTCGGAATGGGTTGAAAGTTGGCATGTGGTGTTGTTATGTTGTCAGTAGACCTCCTGCCAAGTTTCATCGCATTCGGAGTCCGTTTGATAGCCCAACCATTAAACATATAGCGGCATTATAGCCGGTCATGCGTCGGACGTTTTCGGTCTCCGAAAATTGTTGCCGGGCTGCCCTCTCCTCCCTCCTCTTAGCCCACACCCTCCTACACAGCCCACCTAGTTTCCCCTCTATTCAGAGCCGTCCGATGATGATCGAATGGTCCGAAAACAGTTTAAAAAATCCCTCTCCTAGACCCCTATCTATAAATAGACGCCCCTCCTCTCATTTCTGTCAAAACCCTAGTCTAAACCTACCCCTAGACCTCCCCTAACCTCCAACGCCGCCACCTCCATTGTTTTTTGCGCCAGCCGCTGCCTCGCCGCCACTTGTTGCCGCTCCACACGCCAGCGCCGCCGCCAGGCAACGCGCGCAGCCAACCAGGCGTTGCCACCTATCCCCTGCGTCACCTCCCACCACCGTGGCCCGCGGAGCTCGCGCGAGGCCCGCCTGGACCCCGATCTGGGCCCCGATGCCCGAATCTGCGCTGCCGCCCGCCCGAGCAGGGGCCTCGTCTCCTCCCGCTCCACCCCAAGAAGCAGCAAGCGCCTGAGCGCTCCTCTACCTCACCCCAACCCCGCGAACGCCGGATCCTCGCCGTCGTCGTGCTCCGCCTTGTTGCCGGCGCCCCGCAGGTCGCCACCCCTGATCCTTCCTTCTCCTGCCTCCTTCGTTTTCTCTCTAACCTTCCTCCTTCCCTCTGCCATGGAAGCGCCGCCATGGCCACCCGATGGAGCTCGCCGCGGTGCCTCCTCCGGCTGGATCTAGGCTGGAGCTATCTGGATCCGCCGCCCCCGCGTCCATCCCCGTCGTCTGCTGGACCGCCCCGCCACCGGAGCGCCACCCCGCCACCGGTCGTCGTTGTTCCTGCCTGCACGCGCGTGTGCGAGCGAGCACATGCATGCTTCCTGTGCGTGGGCCTCGGCCCACCGCTCGCACTGACCGCATCGAGCAAGGCCCAGCCGGCTCCCCTATGATCCCCGCTTGGGCCTCTTCCAGAGCCGGCCCAGCTCTAGTTTCGGCCAGATCTGGCCCGATGTGAGCATCCGCCCAGCCCCCACTGTGCACTGTTGGGCTAGCCAGAGTCGACCCATATAGTGTTTTTTTCCTCGGAACGAATTTAGCTATTATCCAGGATTTCCAGTTTTGCAGAAAAACCCTCATACTTCATGCATATAATAACTCACAAACCGTGCATCGGTTTAAAATGTTTTAAACATGTAACATGCTTAGAATTTTGTGTAGATTAATAATATGCAACTTTCATCCATGTTAAAAATGTTTAAAATGTTGTTTGATTAAATTTGCTTTAATAACATGCTAAAATGATTTAATTCATAACTAAATAACCATAGCTCCATTTTAAATAAACTTTATATGCAAATAGGGAAGAAAAATGCCTAGTTTAACATGGTGGCATTACTTTGCATGTTTAACAACTCTAAAATATGGTTTAGGGCAGAACAGTACCAAACCTAATATATGCATATGAGGATTTTTCGGAATTGTTGTTTGTTATTTCCGGCCTCATTTAAACTTGCCTAGATAGGTAGTTTTATTATGCTTCACCCCTTGCCATGCTAAACAACATTTAATTTTGTTGAGTACATAAACGGGAGAGAACTAAATAAGTCATGTGGTGTTTCGTCAATATGCAAGTCGTTGCATATTGGGATCCACTTAACTTGTAGTTTTGCTTGTGCACTTTGCCATGCCATGCCTCATTAAACCGGACATGCATCATACTTGGTTGTGCATCATGCAATGTTGATGTGATGGTTGTTTACTATGTTTCCTGCTTCTTTCTGGCTTGCTTCTCTCATTAGCTTTGGTTTCGTTCCGGAGTTGTGAGGATTCGTTCGTCTATGTCTGTTTGTCTTCTTCATGGACTCGTTCTTCTTCCTTGCGGGATCTCATGCAAGATGACCATACCCTCGAAATCACTTATATCTTTCTTGCTAGATGCTTGCTCTATTGCTATGTTGCGCTACCTACCACTTGCTTTATCATGCCTCCCATATTGCCATGTCAAGCCTCTAACCCACCTTTCCTAGCAAACCGTTGTTTGGCTATGATATCGCTTTTGCTCAGCCCCTCTTATAGCGTTGCTAGTTGCAGGTGAAGATGAAGATTGTTCCATGTTGGAACATGGATATGTTGGGATATCACAATATCTCTTATTTAATTAATGCATCTATATACTTGGTAAAGGGTGGAAGGCTCAGCCTTATGCCTGGTGTTTTGTTCCACTCTTGCCGCCCTAGTTTCCGTCATACCAATGTTATGTTCCTTGATTTTGCGTTCCCTACGCGGTTGGGTGTTATGGGAGCCCCTTGACAATTTGCTTTGAATAAACTCCTCCAGCAAGGCCCAACATTGGTTTTACCATTTGCCTCGCCACCACCTATATTTTTCCCTTGGGAGTCGCGCTCCCGAGGGTCATCTTTATTTTAACCCCCCCGGGCTAGTGCTTCTCTAAGTGTTGGTCCGAAACAGAGCCACTTGCAGCGCCACCTCAGGGAAACTTGAGGGTTGGTTTTAGTTGTACGTAGTGTTCATCTGGTGTTGCCCTGAGAACGAGATATGTGCAGGTCCTATTGGGATGTCGGCGCATCGGGCGGTCTTGCTGGTCTTGTTTTACCATTGTCGAAATGTCTTATAACCGGGATTCCGAGCCTGATCGGGTCTTCCTGGGAGAAGGAATACCCTTCTTGACCGTGAGAGCTTGTGATGGGCTAAGTTGGGACACCCCTGCAGGGTTTGAACTTCGAAAGCCGTGCCCGCGGTTATGGGCGGATGGGAATTTGTTAATATCCGGTTGTAGAGAACTTGACACTTAACTTAATTAAAATGAATCAACCACGTGTGTATCCGTGATGGTCTCTTCTCGGCGGAGTCTGAGAAGTGAACACGGTTCTTGTGTTATGCTTGAACGTAAGTAGTTTCAGGATCACTTCTAGCTCACGACCGTTGTCTTGCTTCTCTTCTCGCTCTTATTTGCGGATGTTAGCCACCATATATGCTAGTGCTTGCTGCAGCTCCACCTTACTACCCCTTTCCTACCCATAAGCTTAAATAGTCTTGATCTCGCGGGGGTGAGATTGCTGAGTCCTCGTGACTCATAGATACTTCCAAACAGTTGCAGGTGCCGATGATACCAGTGCAGGTGACGCAACCCAGCTCAAGTGGGAGCTCGATGAAGAACTTGATCATTGTTTTGTTTCATTTCTTGTTGATCAGTAGTGGAGCCTAGTTGGGACGATCGGGGATCTAGCATTTGGGGTTGTCTTCTTTTATTTTGGTTTCATAGTCGGACCTTGATTGTATTCTGGATGATGTATGTTTAACTTGTATTTGTGTGAAGTGGCGATTGTAAGCCAACTCTTTATCCCTTTCTTATTCAATACACGGGATGTGTAAAGATTACCTCTCTTGCGACATGCCTACCATGCGGCTATGCCTCTAAGCCATGCCCCAACACGTGGGAGATATTGCCACATTGTGGGCGTTACACTCTCCCCCGTCGGGAACAGTCCTTCGGGACAGCACCTCCGCTTCATCCCTGATCTTGGGGGAGTGTGTGGCTGGCGGGGAGTCGCTGGCCATCGCCCGGGAATCCAGCGAGCCTCCTGACGAGGATCCCGGAGGGCTGTGGTGGGCCGGACCACATTAACATAACCAATCATCTCGATACAATGAGGAGGGGAAACTTCATGGGCGGATAAGGTATTAGTACTTACGATGCGGCCCGAGGCTTAGCGCGGGGGCGTCTCGCCGGACTATCCTCGACGTCCCATGCGGAGTTATCCGCGAGAGAGCCCTTCCCCCTTTTGGGCGCCTCCGCCTCCAGAGTTGCGGAGGCCGCCCTCTTCTTCCTCCCCCCCCCATCAGGGGGAGAGTCGCTCTCCTCCTCCTCTTCATCCGCGTCGTCTTCGGCGGCGGGGGAAGGGGCCTTGTCTTTGGACGTCGCGTCCGAGGTACCCTTGCGGCGGGGGCCGCTCCGGACCCCCTTGGCCTTTCCTGTGGCCTTCTTCTCTGGCGCCTTATAAGGCCCCGGCTCCAGCATCTTTGCTAAGCGCGGGATGAATGGCTCCTCGGGCAAGGGAGCCAGACACCGGATCTGCTTCGCCTTCTTCAACCAGTACTGAAAAAGCAATGGTAATGAAATCTTAGACATCATCCTTGAAACAAGCAAGTAAGGGATGTGTTGAAAACAACATACCTCGTTGGGGAGGTGATTTATGTCATGACCCCGGTCCGAGCCAGTGGCCGGTGGTATCTCGTTGCCCTTGAAAAGCAACTTCCAGGCATCTTCATGAGTCATTTCAAAAAGCCTCACCAGGGTATGGTGTTTCTTTGGGTTGAAATCCCATAGAGGACGGCTTCGGCTCTCGCAGGGAAGGATTCGGCGCACCAACATCATTTGGATTATGTCGACAAGCTTGATGTCCTTATCAATCATACTTTGGATACGCGTTTGCAGCACAATTAGCTCGTCTGCCGAACACCAGTTTGGACTCTTCTCGATCTAGGAGGTGAGCCGCACAAGGGCGCCGGAGTTGAATTCGGCGGTCGCGGCCCAGGTGGCATCGCGGGGTTCGGTGAAGTAGAACCATAGCTTCTGCCATTCCTTGACAAATTCCACGAATGTGCCTTTTGGCCAAGAGATATTGGTGAGCTTGCTCACCATGGCGCCCTCGCACTCTGCATGCTGTCCGTCCACCACCTTGGGCTTCACTTTGAAGGTTTTGAGCCACAACCCAAAGTGGGGGTGGATGTGGAGGAAGGCCTCGCACACGACGATGAACGCCGAGATATTGAGGAAGGAGTTCGAAGATAGATCATGGAAGTCTATCCCGTAGTAGAACATTATCCCGCGGACGAAGGGGGGAGTGGAAACCCTAGCCCGCGGAGGAAATGAGGGATGAACACTACCCTCTCGTTGGGCTTTGGTGTGGGGATGATTTGTCCCTGGGCTGGAAGACGGTGGGTGATTTCCATCGTCAGGTACCCGGCCGCCCGAAGCTCGGCGATGTCCTCCTCCTTAACAGAGGAGGCCATCCATTTACCTTGACCTCTAGATCCGTACATTGTGGAATGCTTTCTCGAGACAGGGAAATGTGAACTTGGGCGTTGGAGCTAAAGAACAGAGAGACAGGAAGAAGGCATGGGAGAAGAAAGGGGAATCTTATCTCCTTATAAGGGCGGTGAATATTGAACGCCCCCCCATTCGCCTTAAAATTCGCCTGCTCCCAAGGGCTGTGTAAATGGCATGGTTGGGTTACCCACGCTCATATTGATGAGAATCCCGTGATAAGGGGACACAATCTCTGCTTTGACAAGACGTGCCAATGACAACCGCGTCTCGAACCATGGGCGAAAAACGGTTCGAAATTATGACCGGACAGGCGTGGCGTCACATTACTAAAATTGTCAGCAGATTGGACTCGTGTGTTATTATATTATCTATGCGGTTGTGTGCGGTGTGTGTTACAGGTCTAGACACGATCAATTCGACTCGGGACTATTCGGGAGTTCGGAAGGAGGAACCCGCCTTGCAATGCCGAAGACAGCACTACGCGTCGGATACCTTGTCATTGAAGATAGGTTCAGGGGCTACTGAGGGAGTCCTGGACTAAGGGGTCCTCGGGCGTCCGGCCTGTTGTCTATGGGCCGGACTGATGGGATGTGGAGATATGAAGACCGAAGACTGTACCCGTGTCCGGATAAGACTCTCCTTGGCGTGGAAAGCAAGCTTGGCGAACAACTATGAAGATTCCATCTTATGTAACCGACTCTATGTAACCCTAGATCCCCCTGGTGTCTATATAAACTGGAGGGTGTAGTCCGGAAAGGATATACTCAATATCGTAGTCATACATGCTAGACTTCTAGGGTTTAGCCATTACGATCTCGTGGTAGATCAACTCTTGTAATACTCATATTCATCAAGATCAATCAAGCATGAAGTAGGGTATTACCTCCATAGAGAGGGCCCGAACCTGGGTAAACATCGTGTCCCCTGTCTCCTGTTACACTACAAAAAAAGACACATCCGTGACATTTTGGGCCGAACAATTTTTTTTCTGTCATACATATGACACTTCTATGATGATAATTGTGACAAAACCTGGTATCATCATAGATGTGGTGGGCTCCTACTTCTATGACAAAAAATCATGATAGAAAATGGGCTTTTCATCCTGGGCGGGCCGGAGACGCAGCTGCATGACATTCTTTGGGCCATCCATGACGGAAAAAACTGTGGTAGAAGCAAGGGCGAGGAAAATTTTGGGGAGTTCCCAGTTACGGTGGGAGGTCGGGGCTGAGCGATGTGTGTTTCTCTCGTACATGTACGCACGTGTGTGCGAGGCGTTGGCTCTAACTGAACCCGAGCGAGGCGTTGGCCTCTAACTGAACCCGAGCGATTGAAATGCAGGCTACGCGTTACTGAACCCGAGCGATCGATAGATGGCTGTTAACTGAACCCGATCGAGCGATCCCTTCGCTACTGCTGCTAACTGAAGCCGGTCGATGCTGCCTCTAGGATGAATAGTGAGCGTTGCGGGGGGGTTGGATGAACAGTGAGCGGTGGCGTTGCCTCTGGATGAACAGGACCCCGTGGTGTGGTGGAGGGCTGGATGAATAGTAGACGGTGGAGGGGTGCCCATGAAGGGGTGGTTGAACAGGACCCCGTGGTGTGGAGGGCTGGATGAATAGTAGACAGTGGAGGGGTGCCCGTGGAGGGGTGGTTGAATAGTAGCCGGTGGAGTAGCGCGCGGTGGAGGCTAGATGAACAGGAGCCCATGGAGGCTGGAGGAGGTCGACGGTAGCCCGTGGAGGCTGGAGGAGGTCGATGGTGGAGATGAACAGTATCCCGTGGAGTCCCGTTTTGCGGTACGCCACACCCCTCCCGATGAACAGGACCCCCGTTTCGACCGTAGCGCTCCAACACAAGTCCGTTTCGTCCGTTTTGCGGTACGCCACACCCCTCCCGATCAACAGGACCCCCGTTTCGACCGTAGGAGGTCCGTTTCGTCCGTTTTGCGGTACGCCACACCCCTCCCGATGAACAGGACCCCCGTTTCAACCGTAGGATGTCCATTTCCTCTGTTTTGTGGTACGCCAGACCCCTCCCGATCAACAGGACCCCGTTCCGAACGTAGGAGGTTTGTTTCCTCCGTTGTGCAGTACGCCAGGCCTCGTTTCCATCGCATGTTCCGTCCAAGCCCTCCCGATGAACACGACCACGCATTCCGTTCCGACCCAGCCGGTTGGCTCCCACGCGCTCTGTTGCCTCCTGATGAACACGACGCATTCCGTTGCCTCCCCATGAACACGACGCATTTCGTTGCCTCCCCATGAACACGACGACGACGTTGTTTCTCCGTTCCGACCCAGCCATGTATACGAGCCCTGGCCGTACGTATGCGCGGGTAGGCATTCGAGACCCCGCCCGTATGTACACATACGTGGCCGTATTTTCTTTCTTGCACCCTGGCTGCTATACGTACGTGTACATGCTACGTGCACGCCTCTACTACAACACGTACGCACCTCTACTATGACACGTGCGCACCTCTACATCCACTAGTATATATGTACATACACGTTCGCGACCAGAATGACGATGCTACGTACGCTTTGACTAGGTGGGTCCCGACTGTCAGGCACTTCCTTGCCTGCGAAGATGTAGCTGGTGGGTCCCAGCAGTCAGGGGGGCGAATCGTTTTTTTTTCGGACGCACTTCCTTGTGTGCGAAGATGTAGTTGGTGGGTCCCAGCAGTCAGGGGCAAACGTTTTTTTGCGAAATACGGTGGCCCATCCGGTGGGTTCCCGCTGTCAGGTGGAGGAATAATTATTTTGCACATAATAAGGAGGCACTTCCTTGCTGCGGCCGTGCACCCAGCTGTCAGCCTCTCCACGTACAGTCCACGTCCGATGGAAGCCGTTCCTTGACCATGTGGACCACGCCGCGCCGAGAGCACTAGGGCGGTGGACGACGGCGAGGCCTAGGAAGGGGACGACATGGAGCCGGGGAAGACGCAGCAGTGGATGCCCACGCGTAGAGGAGTAAGAGGGTTCACTGGTTCACTGCAGTGTGAGGCTGCCGTCGCCGCAGAATAACAGGGGGTGTGGCTGAGTAGAGGGATGGCCTGGCCGGCGGTGGGAGTAGTAGGGGGCGGTGAGGCCTCCGCCGCATCGCAGCCGGCCACGGGAGGCAGGAGCACGAGGCACGACCGGCGCTGGTTTGGGCGGCTGGAGCAAGAAGACCAGAGGTTGAACAAGCACTATGGCCGTTGGATGGACATCGTACGGTCACTTGAGCTAGAATCGTGCATATGGACTAAGTTGACAAAGCCCTCCGTCCCCGTCAACTTAGTAGGCCCACAAGTCAGCCTGCCACTATACTGGGTCCCAACTAACAGGGAGAGTATTCATTTTTTTGTGCGTAATAAGGAGGAACTTCCTTACGTGCGAAGATATAGCTAGTGGGTCCGAGCTATCAGCGGCGGTAACATTTTTTTCACGAAATACAGAGGCCCTTTCGGTGGGTCCCTGATGTCAGGTGGAGGAATCATTATTTTGCGCGTAATAAGGAGGCATTTCCTTGCGTGCGGCTGTGGACCCAGTTGTCGGCCTCTCCACGTATAGTCCACTTCAGATGCATTCGGTCGTTGACCACGTTGACCAGGCCGCGCCGAGAGCACCAGGGCGGTGGACGACGGCGAGGCCTAGGAAGGGAACGACACAGAGGCAGGGAAGACTCGGCAGTTGTTTCCCACGCGGAGGGGAGTACAACTATACGAGGGTTTACTGGTTCGTCTGCCGTCGCCGGAGAATAACAGCAGGTGTGGGTGAGTAGAGGGATGGCTAGGCCAGTGATGGGAGTACGGTGGGGCGATGAGGCCTCCGCGGCAGCACAGCCGGCCATGGGGAGGAGGGAGCAGGCAGTCCCATTGGCGCTTGTTTGAGCGGCTGGAGCAGGAAGAGCAGAGATTGAAGAAGCACGACGGCCGTTCAATGGACATCCAACAGTCACTGCTTGTGCGTCAACCTTTTTTTAGGAAAGCCTCAAATCTGTGGAAAACAGCATACAGCCCATCTGCCATTATTGCTAATAATTTACAGCCCATTTGCTAATTCTTAAGGTTTTTTTGGAGCCCATATTCTTTTTGTTAGCATTACAGCCCATATTGTGGCCACGGTTAAAAAATTATACGAAATTTTGCATATTTCGGTGCGGTCCGAACTGTTTTTAATCCCGAAATTTCGACTCACATTCAAACTAATTTTAAAAATAAATGTATATCAATATAAAATCCAACAAATTCTCCACACATAAAAATTAATGTAATTTAAAATCTCGAAATGAAAAAAAAGATACTCCCTCCGTTCACTTTTATAAGTCATTTCAGACAACTGAAAATAGGCTATTTTGCACATTGTCTGAAATGTCTTTAAGGCCTTATAAAAGTGAACAGAGGGAGTATTTGAAACTAATTGCCGGTTTGATGTGTTTTAAAAATGTATAGCCCATTTCTCATTACTGATGGGCCATTTTCTTGGCCAGCCGAATGAAACCTCTCCTCGTCTTGAAAGATTTGCAGCCCAACAGGAGTGACAAAGCGACTTACTTGGCAAATCACAAAAAAATTGGGTTGTGGCCGTGGACCCAGATGTCAGCCTCTCCACGTACAGTACTCTTCTGATGGAACTCGTTCCTTGACCACGTTGACCATGCCGCGCGGAGAGCACCACGGAGGTGGACGACGGCGAGGCCTAGGAAGGGGACGACGCGGAGCCCGGGAAGACGCGACAGTGGAAGCCCGTGCGGAGAGGAGTACGAGGGTTCACTGGTTCAGCTGCGGTGTGAGGCTGCCATCGCCGCAGGGCCTGGCCAGCGGTGGGAATAGTAGGGCCGGTGAGGCCTCCGCAGCAGCACAGCCGGCCACGGGAGGCAGGAGCATGGGGCACGACCGGCGCTGCTTTGGGCGGCTGGAGCAAGAAGACCAGAGGTTGAAGAAGCACTACAGCCGTTGGATGGACATCGTACGGTCACTGGTGCTAGAATCGTTCATATTGACTAAGTTGACAAAGCCCTTCGTCCCCGTTAACTTAGTAGGCCCACAAGTCAGCCTCCCACAATGGTGGGTCCCAACTAGCAGGGGGTATTCATTTTTTTGTGCGTAATAAGGAGGCACTTCGTTGCGTGCGAAGATATAGCTGGTGGGTCCGACATGTCAGCGGGGGGAACGTTTTTTCGTGAAATACAAAGGCCCTTCCGGTGGGTCCCAGCTGTCAGGTGGAGGAATCATTATTTTGCACGTGCAGTCCATGGCCGATGGATGTCGTTCGTTGACCACGTTGACCAAGCCGCGCCGAGAGCACCATGGCGGTGGACGACGACGAGGCCTAGGAAGGGAACGACGTGGAGCCGGGGAAGACTCGGCAATGGTTGCCCACGCGGTGGGGAGTACGAGGGTTTACTGGTCCGGCTGCCATCGCGGAAAATAACAGGAGGTGTGGGTAAGTAGAGGAATGGCCTGGCCAGCAATGAAGTAGGGTGGGGCGGTGCGGCCTGTGCGGCAGCACAGCCGGCCACGGGAGGCGGGAGCAGGCAGTCCCACCGGAGCTGGTTTGGGCGGCTGGAGCAAGAAGATCAGATATTGAAGAAGCAGCACGGCCGTTGGATTAACATCCAATGGTCACTGCTGCTAGAATCATTTGTGGACTAAGTTGACAAAGCCAAAGTACACGTCAACCTAGTAGACCCACAAGTCAGCCTCCAAATCTGTCCCAAATAGCATACAGCCCGAAATTTCTAGCCAGATTCAAATTAATTTTAAATCTAAATATACCTTAATTTAAATTCAATGAAATTTTACCCGCACAAAAACAATGAAATTTAAAATATCAAAATCCGAAAGAAAACAGTATTTTGGAACTAATTGCATGTTTGCTGTATTTTTTCATTTTACAGCCCATTTATTATTACTTATAGCCCATTTCTTATTACTTATAGCCCATTTTCTAGGCAAAATGCACTCGTCTTGAAATATTTCTAGCCCAGCAGGGCGTAGGAAAGCAAGTAGGCCTACGTTGGTTATTCTGCAAAAAAACAAAATAGCTGGCTAGCCATTTTCAGAAAGGAAAAAACAAACTGGGCTGGTCATGTGCTAAACATATGAAATAAAAGCCTGGGCTAGACGGGCCACAGGTCCCGCACAACCCAGTTGATACCCTTCTCCGTCCCGAAAAAACAAAATTACTGCGCGCGCTGCTGGGTCCCTACTGTCATCCTCACCATGTACAGTCATCTCCTTATTCCTCTCGGTTGTTGACCATGTTGACAACACCGGAGGGCGGCGCCGCGGTGAGCGAACCAAGGTGGAGGACGATGGTGAGGCCTCGGACGGGAACGAATAGGAGCCGGGGAAGATCACAGCCAGCCGTCGGATGCAGGAGTAGGCGGTCCCGCCGGCGCTGGTTTGGCTTTGGCGGCTTGAGGAAGAAGAGACTGAAGAAACGCAACAGACGTTGAATGTCAATCCAACGGTCAAGGTTGGCACAATTGTTTGTTGACTAAGCGGACACCAAGTAGCATACTTTTTTATATATAGAAAGAAAATCAAAGACTTGGGAAGGCGTACAGAACAAGCTAGTGTACCAGTAAAGATACGTTGGCGAGTTTTAGAAAAAAGAAAGACGTGCTCCTATAGCTGGTTCGAATCCAAACCTAGACTATGACTATATATGGTGCTATGCTACTCTGCAAGTAATGAAACTGACATATCCAACATTCGCTTCTCCTCTTCTTGACTTACTCTGCCTAGCATCAGAAGCTCTGGCCGCAGCAACCATGTTCGCTGGCTGCTCGTCCACCTGCTCTTCAGCAGGCAACAACCAGATATGCGCCAAGTCGCCACCCGTACCATCGCCTGTGGGTCTCATCACACCCCCGGCGGCATGCGCACAGTAGCCGATTGCTCATCGCAACCCGCTGCCGTTGGTGTGGTGCCACTGCTGCAAATCATGCAGAGTCATCCGTCGTGTCTCAACCACAATCCGCAACCCTGGCCGAGTCTTCTACAAATGCCCGAATCATGGGGTAATAATATGTTTAAGTGTTGTTCTGCTGCTTTCAGTTGCTGATTTTTTTAATAGTTTGGTTGATGATCTTCCAATTTGATTCATGTAGAAAAGGGAAGATTCGTGTGATTTGTATTTCTGGGAAGTTGCTGATGTGGTGGAATGCAACTACGCTGATTATTTGGTTAGCCGAGGAATCCCAATACCAGCAGGTTGGGGTGTTGGACAAGTAACTGAAGGAACGGCAGAAGAGGAAGATGCAGAGTAGAAGGTTAAAGATGCAGTTCCTCTGATCATGGCCAAGCAACAGCTGCTGAACGGCCTTGACAACAATGAGGAGATGAAAGAGCTTGTGAAGATAATGGGCAAAATCGATGTGCTCTATAGGATGATTGTCTCTTTATTTGCAGTGTATGTAGCACTCGTGATGTATTAAGTGGCTACAACATGAGCACTTTGTTGAAACTAGTAATGAATGAAACCTGTGTAGCAGGCTGGGCGTAGTGTTGTGAACATCTAATGATTTCTATTAACGGAAATCAGGGGGTATCCCCTTTTGCTCATATAAATAAATAAATAGCAGAGGCCCTGTCGGGTCAGCTTTGTTCTCATTCGAAGACGTCGAGCAAATTGCAGTCCAACAGCAAACTATGTCATCAAATTCAAGTTTCACAGCCAAATATGAGTACAACTAAACAACAATGTCATCATGTTTTAGTTGTCATACAATCACCAAACACAAATCAGCATACATAACAAGTGATGTTCTCACAGCAAAATACTAAACAACATGTTTATCAGGTTTCGGTTGTCATAGCAAACACAATTTCACATAGTAGATAAAAAAACATCTTCCTACAGGCAAATACGACAAAAGCAATGTAATCATCATCCGCAGCAGCAGCGTCAACATCTTCGCCATGTGTATCAGTCTGAATCGTAATTCCCCATGGTGTCATCTTCTTCGTCGTCATCAACGTCCTCGAACGTTGGCTTCTTCTTGATCAACTCTTGTATGTCCACAGCACGACAGGCAATCTTTTCGTCGGCGTCATTGACGTGATGGTTCTCAAAGATATTAGGAACATATGTGTTATCTTGTACATCAGGAGAAGTGTAAGCATCATCTTGTTGTGCAACTTCATTAAACGAATTCCTCTGCTCAAACCTTTGCAATACTCTCCAGTCATATCTACATGCAAATGTGTCTTCCAAGAAAATATCTGTGTTGCTTGATTTGCCAAAATAAAAGGCTCGTTGGTCTGGTACGCCGCCTTGACATTGATGGATTTAAAATAATCATCAGCTCTGGGTTTTGCGATCCTGGAAAGCAGGTTATACCAACGACAGCACAACAGAACCACACACCGATGATCCTCGAAACTGGAGATATACTACAACTGAACAATGTCTGTTATGTTAGCATACATTTCAGTTGTCTCTTTCTCATACGTATTCGTGCTCATGATGGAACTATTTTTTGTCTTCCTGACTTCGTCTCGTGCAAGGGTGTTGTAGCGCACATCTCCAACAACGCAAGATTCATAATGTCTTACCCGAGTATCAGGACCCATTGCTGGTGAGTAAAGGGCATCATCAACTGCCTGCCCATCCTCCCGCATCTTCTTAACATATGGTTAGAAAATAGACAAGCTGATCATCTTATGTACTCAATATATTAAAAAAACTGACAGTGCACTTCAAAAGCTTACATGGTTCTTGAACCATTTCGCAAATCCTGCCATAACTAGTTTGTCAATGTTTCTTGGATTTTGCGGCAGTAACTCCTCTTTGTAGATGCTGCACAACATAGTGATCGCGTCAAACATCTAAATATATAAGAATGTGTTGCAAGTTTAGTAGATTATGATGTATAAGCTGCAGTACTTCACTTACTTGATATAAGGTAGTATCTCAGGACAGTTGTTCAACACATACCAAACCATTTTGTCCAAATCTTTAGGTTTGTCCTCTTGTCGACTCTTCCCTGTAACTCGAACAGAATAATCGAAAACATTGAGCCCGGGATTGTCTTCACCCACCTCTTTGCTAAGCTGATCAACTGTTTCAATGTATTTTGAGCAGAATGTCAACGCTTCTGTGGCAATGTAGGCCTCTGCAATGGAACCCTTGGGTCTAGCTCTGTTCCTAACATAGCCCTTGAAAGTGCCTAGCTGTCTTTCAATAGGGTAATTCCAGCCATACTGTACTGGACCTCTAAGTAGTGCCTCATCAGGTAGATGAACAGCCAAATGCACCATCACATCAAAGAAGGCTGGAGGATATATCTTCTCAAGGTCGCATAGGATAGTTGGTATCTTGTCTCTAAGACGCTCCAAAGCATCTATCCTAATATTCCTACTGCAGAGTTCCCTGAAGAATTGTCCCAACTCTGCAACTACCCTGTATAAGTCAGGGCGGCCCAATCCTCTAAGGATAACAGGTAAAACCCTTTGAAGTAGGACGTGGCAGTCATGAGTTTTCAACCCTTGTACCTTGTTTCCATCTGCACTGACTCTCCTTTCAGGGTTGGAAGCAAATCCATGTGGGAATCTCACACGTGACAGGACCTCGCAGAATTCTTTTCTTTTTATCTTGTCCAAGACGTACACAGCTGGTGCCATATCCCGTGGTTTACCTTCATCTTGTACCTGCAAATCCTTTCTGATACCCAGGTGTGTCAAATCAATCCTAGATTTTAAGGTATCTTTCGTCTTGACTTCAATATTAAGAAGTGTGCCGATAATGATGTAACATATATTTTTCTCGATGTGCATCACATCAAGATTATGCCGCAGATCCAAATCTTTCCAATACTCCAAGTCCCACAAAGTGGACCTACGGGTAAACAATAATCTCTCTTCTACCCTGCCACACTTCCTTTTCCCGGTACCATTACCAGGATAGTTTCCTGGTGTAATATGCCTGACCTTCTCTGATTCCACTTGCAACTCATTGGCGGTGAGCCTCTTTGGCGCATCACGGTTTTCATGCTTTGCATTGAACACATGTCTTCGGTATTTTCTAGGATGCGGCTTGTCCTTGGCAAGGAAACGGTGGTGTCCAATGTAACAGATCTTGCTAAGTATTGCGTATGACAGTGGATTCCTGTCACAGCGAACACATGCATTGTAACCATGTGTCGTTCGCCCTGACATAGTGCCCAAAGCCGGATAATCATGGATGCACCAAATTATAACAGCACGCAGAAAGAAATCAGCTGGATGGGCTGCTATATAGGTCTCGAGTGAGAACACCCTTCCATAGTTGTTGAAGTTCCTCCACAAGAGGCTCCATGAACAAATCAAAATCCTTTCCAGGACTTTTTGGACCTGGGATGAGCAAGGCCATCATGTAGTTTAATTCTTTGGTGCAGACATTTGAGGCATGTTGTAAGGGATAACAAGCACTGGCCACATGCTATATGTGGCACTCTGGTGGCCAAATGGGTTAAATCCATCTGAAGCTAAGCCAAGTCTAATGTTTCTCAGGTCAGCAGCAAACTCTTTGTGTTTATCATTGAAGCTTTTCCAATCACTACCATGAGATGGATGGCTCATTACATTCTAATCTCTATACTCCTGGTTCCTAGAATGCCACAGTACATCCTCTCTTGTTTCAACATCATGAAACAACCTCTGCAATCTTACTGTAATTGGAAAATGTCTCGGAACATTATGAGGAATCCTCTTCACAGCATCGCCATCTTTCCATCTTGATGATTTGCATTTCGGGCATTCACTTAAGTTGGCATAATCCTTCCGGAACAGAACACAATTATTCTTACAAACATGGATCATATCATATCCAATTCCAACTACATGAAGGAAATTCTTCATTTTACTGTAGGTGTGTGGCAGCTCAGACGCATCTGGGAAAGATTTGCGGAAAGCAGCCAACATCGCATCGAATGATTTGTTGGTCATCCGCTCAGATGTCTTCACCTGAATAAAGGTGACCATAGCTGAGAATACTGACAGCTTATTTCCTAGGGTGACAGCAACGTTGCATTGTTCCAACATGCGGGCCCACCGTTTTTCTTCTGCATGTGAAAGTTCACGGAATGCACGAGCATTTTGTAGCATTGTTTCAATGTTGGTCAAACTCACTGGCTCTGCCACCACCACCTCCTCCTCCTCTTCCACCTGAGCATCAGGCAGATCAAGATGGTGATCTGCTGCTTCCACGTAGTCAATAACATTGACGTTCACAGCTTCACCATGATGAACCCACCTAGTATATGTGACCGACATCCCATACAAGTGTAGATGATTTTGCATAGTTGACTGGGGGCTTGTAACTGAATTCATACAACTGCTACACGGGTAGAGCACATCTGATTTTGGACCACCGTACTCAGCTCTGATAAAGTTCATGAAGTTTTCAACCCCCTCGACATACGCAGCGGAGAATCTTCGAGCAGAAGTTATCCAAGTCCTGTCCATCTGTTAGACATACAAATTTGTTCTTCTACTAGATATTACATGAAAAACATATATGCTTTTTTATGAAGTCCAGAAAAATACCTAGGTCGATGTCTAAAGCTATGGCATGATATTTGGACGAGCAGATCTAAGTAACAAAATATATGTAAAGCTAATTCAGCAAATAGATTTGAGTGCCAAATTATGGCAGGCTATTTCAGCAGTCAATGAGGCCGAGCACACAGCCATCAAACTATCGAAGGCCATCGCAGCAACAAAGATCAAGTATAAAACGGTGTAGAGCTATTTCACCTAACAAATTGGCTACTAGACCATGGCAATCTACGTCACAATAAATATATGGCAGTATATTTTAGCAAATAATCGGCCTTGGCATGCCATCTCAGTTAAGCAGATTGAGTGCAGAACAGGGCATGGAAGCTTCTTAAGCAGAGCATATTGACAGTAAACTACTTCGGCAAACAGTGAGATTAACAGCGTCTATCAACTAACATTCAGCGCTACATTGACATGAACGGGGCCTCAGTCTAGAATGCGCGTACCATGGGAGAAGCTGACTGCCGTGCGTCTCCACACGAACGTCGCCAGCGGTGGCGGCGCTGACCGCCGTGCGCCTCCACAAGAACATAGCCAGAGGTGGCGGCGCAGCTAGAGGACGGCAGTCTACGAGAGCGTACTGTGGGAGCGAGAGGATCGCCGAACCGCGGCGCCGACGTATCGGCACGGCGGGGAGGGCGGCTTTGGCGGAGCGAATGGAGTGGAGGGGGACACGGGGGAGGGGGGTTTGGGGAATATTATTGGCTAGTTGGCTGAAGGGCGGTTGAATCAGATTTGGGGGGAATTTTTGGGTGTGGGGGGGAGGATTTTCGCGCGGTGGGCGGGGGGAGTTTGGCGCATGGTCGGTTTCTCCAAGTGCAGTCCCACGTGTCAGTGAAGAGGCAAGCCGAAGCGCGTTCCGTTTGCGTGAGCCGTGTGCAGGACCGAACGTGTGTGGGGTGCAATGCGACCGCGACAGGAGTGCTGTGAGTGTACCGCATTTTTTCCTTTTAAACTAGGTGCTTCACCCCCTCAAAAAAAAATGTTGCTTCACGCGATCCATCGATACTATTACTAGTAATCCGGTAATCCCGACTAAAACGGCGCGGCCGGGTCTTTTCCCACGCGATATGCTGGGAGGTTGGCTTAGTTGGGTGTTTTAGGACGAGTAATGCTACACCTACGTAATCCCAGTTACGTAATTAACGTAATGTGAAACGTGTGAGTTGTTGATTGTAGATTGGGGGGAGGGAGGGGCCCACCACCATGAAAATCAGGGGAGGAGAGAGAGAGGAAATTTACGTTAACCCTTTCGTAGGTTCTCGTAGATGTAGAAAGATGTGAAATGCGTGAATGTGTAGTGGACATGCTATTGGAGTGCCTAAGATAATTTGTGTATGTATAGACCCTATGTGTTTATTTTACTTCGCATGTTAGTTTGTCTCGGTTCAATAAAAAGCAGAGTTGGTGATGATGGTGTGCCTGTCATCCTGCAATATAGGCCATCCGATCTATATCTAACGGATAGGAAGGAAACTATGACAATTTACCTGCACTTCTCTCCACATTTGCAGATAAGGCTTTCCGTCGTTCATCCTTTTCTCCCACAAGATCTTGATCTTCCATGCAACGCACGGGCATCTTGCTAGTACTCCTACAATATGTATATTATTGTGAAAGTTCATATACACTAGCCGAGATTAATGCAAACACGGCAGATTTTCATTACATTTCAAACTTTTATAGGACAGAAAAATAAAAGAAACCCGACCCTAAACCTATTCTACGGTGGCGACCGACGTCCTCCATATGCGATCTCTATGTACGGGGGCAGGGTTCAAGACCCGTGAAGTGAAGGTGCGCTCTCCGACGAGGAAGAGTAGAACACGGGATACGGACCGGCCAGTTGGCACACCATGCCCTGCCGCCTCCCATGCCCTACTCATCCTCAGAGGAGTCCCCGACCTCGGCGGTGTCGGACGTTGGATGGCGGCAAGTAGAACGCATGGCTGACGGTGCTCCCGTCGTCGGCCGCCAGCGTGGCCACCGCTTGTGCGGTCGCATCCTCGTCCGGCTACGCCGCTATTGCGTCGCAAGAGGCGACTTGAGCGAGGGCGGGGACCTCGAGCTTCATCCCCGAAGACAAGCTCTCCCGCAGAGCGTTCGCACTTGCGGTCATGGCGGATGTGGTGCCAGGTAGGA
This sequence comes from Triticum urartu, assembly GCF_056163025.1. Taxonomy (NCBI): domain Eukaryota; kingdom Viridiplantae; phylum Streptophyta; class Magnoliopsida; order Poales; family Poaceae; genus Triticum; species Triticum urartu. Next base: position 363,456,157 of record NC_141874.1, on the reverse strand, counting down.
GGACGATGCGCTATGGTGTGGAGGTTAGTTGGGCGTTGCCGCTTTAAGTAGCGCATTTCGGTGAGGCCAAGCGTCCGGGTGCGTCATTAAGTCACCAGAGTTGGTTCCTCGGGCACCGAGCCTCTTAACGACGACATACGAATGAACGGCATGAATGCGGGTAGCTAGCGCCGGCTGGGAACGCACCGCGCGACGGTGCGAGGGACGAGGGTTTTGGTGTGCCAGGGTAGTCAGCTGCGGTCGTGGCAACGTTGGAGATGCCCTTTGCTCACATGCGATCCCCGCATATCATTGAAAAAGCAAGACGACCCGGCATGGTCTAAGGTCCAGAGGATGCAGTTGGCCGCGCTACACCACTCCGCGGACGCGTCGCGGTGCCCCGTGCATCCTCAACGAGCCGGGTGTTGGGGTGTGTTTGGATTGTGGCCAAAGTGCACCTTACCAAAATTTTAGTCATGACCCAAAGATTGGTCTTTGTTTGGATGGTTGCCATTTTTTTGGCATGCCAATGAACTCTAGCCAACTCTAGTTCATTTTTCTTGCCAATGTCGGCCAAATCATGGGCAACCAATACCTCAACCAAAATTTTGGTCATGACCCAAAGATTGGTCTTTGTTTGGATGGTTGCCATTTTTTTGGCATGCCAATGAACTCTAGCTAACTCTAGTTCATTTTTCTTGCCAATGTCGGCCAAATCATGGGCAACCAATACCTCAACCAAAATTTTGGCTACCTAATGCTTTGATGGGGCAACCTTGGGCACAAACCAAACATACCGTTGGTCGTGCCACAGCACTAACACCACCCTCGGCACACTGAAACCAACCGTGTCTAGCTATGATATGAGCATGTTGCTCACCGTGGTCGCCGTGTCCAGAGGCGGTGCTGGAGCTGCGCCCTGTTTTTGGCCCCAACGACCCACATGAACGGTTGTCGGTGGCGAGGAGGTCGTGGGCCAGCTCCTCCATTGGACTAGTCTGTGCTATGTCGTCCCAATGGGTGTGCCCCACATGCCGGTTTCCCTGTTTTCCCGGCCATATTCGAGCGTCAGTGCTCCGCGTTACGCATTAGGCCTTTCACTATGTAGGCCAAGCGAGACAACTTATTGTTTATTTGAGCCGTTCAAGTATAATCATGTGGCGTTTGCTTATTTCTCATTCCTCTCCAACCCTCTTCTCCATCGATCATGTCGCCCTCCAGTCGAGTCCATCCTCCCGCATGCCTCATTTGAACATTCCGCCGAGTATCATTCGCATGTACCCACCCTAGTCCTCTTTCAATAGATCTCCGGACCCCGAGATGAAATCGAGAGGGAACGAGTGGGGGCACGTGATACCTAAGGCGGATTCAAAATTTTGAACCGGTGATCATAGCATCCGAAAATCATATATAAAGGGTATTCAATGTTTGTTTCATTTTTGAACATACAATATACTCCCTCCAATCCTTTCTAGTTTACATATAAGTTTTATGTGTAGTCAAAGTATCTCTACTTTGATGAAAAAGGTATCAACATTCAACAACGCCCAATCAATATTGTTAGATTCGTACGTACTCCTAGATTTGTACTTGAGATGGTTTCCAATTTGACTATTGACAAGATTAATAGTACATGAGATGTATAATGTGAAAATTATATCATTGGAAACTCCTTTCACATACGAATTTGACTGTATGCTTTGTGTAAGCTGCATGTCATATATTATTACTCTAACATTTGGTCAAAGTTAGCCTCGAAAAACGCATTAGACCCTGTATGCTTTGTGTAAGTTGCATGTCATATATTATTACTCTAACATTTGGTCAAAGTTAGCCTCGAAAAACGCATTAGACCCTGTATGCTTTGTGTAAGCTGCATGTCATATATTATTACTCTAACATTTGGTTAAAGTAGTATAGTGGAAGTGGATCCTCTGACATAGGTTGATACATCCATTTTGCATCATGCTTTTATATCAATATTTTTTGCATTATGGGCTGTTATTACACATTATGTCACAATACTTATGCTTATTCTCTCTTATTTTACAAGGTTTACATAAAGAGGAAGAATACCGGCAGCTGGGATTCTGGCTGGAAAAGGAGCAAATATTATAGACCTATTATGTACAGCTCCAAAAGTCCTGAAACTTCACGGATAATGTTTTCCAAATATATAAACATTGAGCACAAGAACTTCACCAGGGAGGCCACACCCTGCCCACGAGGATGGGGGCGCGCCCTACCCCCCTGGGCGCGCCCCCCTACCTCGTGGGCCCCCTGGTGGCCCTCCGGTGACCAGCTTCTGCTATATGGACTCTTTCGATGGTAAAAAAATCATAAGCCATCTTCTCGGACGAAACTCCTCCGCCATGAGGCAGAACCTTGGCAGAACCAATCTAGGGTTCTAGCGGGGCTGTTCTGCCAGGGAAACTTCCCTCCCGAAGGGGGAAATCATCGCCATCGTCATCACCAACGCTCCTCTCATCGGGAGAGGGCAATCTCCATCAACATCTTCATCAGCACCATCTCATCTCAAAACCCTAGTTCATCTCTTGTATCCAATTCTTTTCTCCAAGTCCAGGATTGGTGCTAGTAGGTTGCTAGTAGTGTTAATTACTCCTTGTAGTTGATGCTAGTTGGTTTAATTGGTGGAAGATCATATGTTCATATCCTATATGCACATTAATACCCCTCTGATTATGGACATGTTTATGCTTTGTGAGTAGTTACTTTTGTTCCTGAGGACATGGGAGAAGTCTTGCTATTAGTAGTCATGTGAATTTGGTATTCGTTCGATATTTGATAAGATGTATGTTGTCTCTCCTCTAGTGGTGTTATGTGAACGTCGACTACATGACACTTCACCATTGTTTGGGCCTAGAGGAAGGCATTGGGAAGTAATAAGTAGATGATGGGTTGCTAGAGTGACAGAAGCTTAAACCCTAGTTTATGTGTTGCTTCGTAAGGGGCTGATTTGGATCTATATGTTTCATGCTATGGTTAGGTCTACCTTAATACTTTTGTTGCATTTGCGGATGCTTGCAACAGAGGTTAATCATAAGTGGGATGCTTGTCCATGTGAGGGCAGCACCCAAGCACCGGTCCACCCACATACCAAATTATCAAAGTACCGAACGTGAATCATATGAGCGTGATGAAAACTAGCTTGACGATATTCCCATGTGTCCTCGGGAGCGCTTTACATCATATAAGAGTTTGTTCAGGCTTGTCCTTTGCTACAAAAAGGATTGGGCCACCTTGCTGCACCTTATTTACTTTTGTTACTTGTTGCTCGTTACAAATTATCTTATCACAAAACTATCTGTTACCACTTATTTCAGTACTTGCAGAGAATACCTTGCTGGAAACCGCTTATCATTTCCTTCTGCTCCTCGTTGGGTTCGACACTCTTACTTATCGAAAGGACTACGATAGATCCCCTATACTTGTGGGTCATCAAGACTCTTTTCTGGCGCCGTTGCTGGGGAGTGAAGCGCCTTTGGTAGGTGGAATTTGGTAAGGAAAAATTTCTATAGCGTGCAGAAATTTACTGTCACTTGTTACTATGGAAAGTAATCCTCTGAGGGGCTTGTTCGGGGTATCTTCACCCTGACCAGTAGAGAAAAGAGTTTCTCCTCAACCTACTGAACCTACTGAAAATGAAAATGCTTGCTTTGAAATCCTTTGGGTATGGTAGAAAAACTGCTAGCTAATCCTTTTTTAGGAGATGGAACAAAACATCCTGATGAGCATCTAATATATGTGGATGAAGTTTGTGGATTATTTAAGCCTGCAGGTATACCCGGAGATGTTGTTAAGAAGAAGGTATTCCCTTTATCTTTGAGGGGAGATGCATCGACATGGTATAGGCTATGTGATGATATGGAGTCTTGGAACTACAAACGATTGAAATTGGAATTTCATCAAAAGTTTTATCCTATGCATCTTGTTCATCGTGATCGCAAGTATATATATAATTTTTGGCCTCGCGAAGGAGAAAGCATCGCTGAAGCTTGGGGGAGGCTTAAATCAATGTTATATTCATGCCCCAATCATGAGCTCTCAAGAGAAATGACTATTCAAAAAAATTATGCTCGGTTTTCTGGTAACAATCGCACCATGCTTGATACTTCTTGTGCTGGCTCTTTTATGATGAAGACTATTGAATTCAAATGGGATTTATTGGAAAGAATTAAACGCAACTCTGAAGATTGGGACCTCGACAATGGTAACGAGTCAGGTATGACACCTAGCTTTGATTGTGTTAAATCTTTTATGGATACCGATATTTTTCGTAAATTTAGCACTAAATATGGACTTGACTCTGAGATAGTAGCTTCTTTCTGTGAATCTTTTGTTGCTTATGTTGATCTCCCCAAGGAGAAGTGGTTTAAATATCATCTTCCCATAGAAGTAAAAGTAGCTGCACCTATTAAAGTTGAAGAAAAGACTATTACTTATAGTGATCCTATTGTTCCTACTTCTTATGGTGAGAAACCGCCTTTCCCTGTTAGGATAAAGGACCATGCTAAAGCTTCAACTGTGGTTCGTAAAAGCAATATTAAAACATATACACCTCCTGAGCAAGTTAAAGTTGAACCTAATATTGCTATTGTTAAAGATCTCTTGTCTGATAATATAGACGGGCATGTTATTTATTTCTATAATGAAACTGCTAGAATTGCTAAACCCCGTGATACAGATAAACCTAGACCTATGGTAGGCATGCATGTTATTTCTGTTAAAATAGGAGATCATTGTTATCATGGCTTGTGTGATATGGGTGCTAGTGCTAGCGCAATACCTATTGACTTATACAAAGAAATTATGCATGACATTGCACCCGATGAGTTAGAAGATATTGATGTCACAATTAAACTTGCTAATAGAGATACTATTTTCACCAATGGGAATTGTTAGAGATGTTGAAGTCTTGTGTGGGAAAACTAAATATCCTGCTGATTTTCTTGTTCTTGGTTCCCCACAAGATAGTTTTTGTCCCATTATATTTGGTAGACCCTTCTTAAATACTGTTAATGCTATCATAGATTGCAAAATGGATGTTGTTACTGTCGGTTTAGATGATATGACTCATGAATTTAATTTTTCTAAATTTAGTAGACAATACCGTGAAGAAGAATTACCTAGTAAGGATGAAATTATTGGTCTTGCTTCTATTGTCGTACCTCCTAGTGATCCTTTAGAACAATATTTGCTAGACCATGAAAATGATATGTTTATGAATGAAAGAAGGGAATTAGATGAAGTATTCTTTAAACAGGAACCTATTCTGGAAAACAACTTACCTGTTGAAATCCTAGGGGATCCTCCTCCACCCAAGGGTGATCCCGTGTTTGAGCTTAAACCATTACCTGATACTCTTAAATATGCTTATCTTGATGAGAAAAAGATATACCCTATTATTATTAGTGCTAACCTTTCAGAACATGAAGAAGAGAGATTATTAAAAACTCTGAAGAAGCACCGTGCTGCTATTGGGTATACTCTTGATGATCTTAAGGGCATTAGTCCCACTCTATGTCAACATAAGATTAATTTGGAAGAAGATGCTAAACCAGTTCGTGATCATCAACGTCGTCTGAATCCTAAAATGAAAGAAGTGGTAAGAAAGGAGATATTAAAGCTCCTTGAAGCAGGTATAATTTATCACGTTGCTGATAGTAAGTGGGTAAGTCCTGTCCATTGTGTCCCTAAGAAGGGAGGTATTACTGTTGTTCCTAATGATAAAGATGAATTGATTCCTCAAAGAATTATTACTGGTTATAGGATGGTAATTGATTTCCGCAAATTAAATAAGGCTACTAAAAAGATCATTACCCCTTAGCTTTTATCGATCAAATGCTAGAAAGATTATCCAAACATACACATTTTTGCTTTCTAGATGGTTATTCTGGTTTCTCTCAAATACATGTGTCAGCCAAAGATCAATCAAAGACTACTTTTACTTGCCCTTTTGGTACTTTCGCTTATAGACGTATGCCTTTTGGTTTATGTAATGCACCTGCTACCTTTCAAAGATGCATGATGGCTATATTCTCTGACTTCTGTGAAAAGATTTGTGAGGTTTTCATGGACCACTTTTCCGTCTATGGATCTTATTTTGATGATTGCTTGAGCAACCTTGATCGAGTTTTGCAGAGATGTGAAGAAACTAATCTTGTCTTGAATTGGGAAAAGTGCCACTTTATGGTTAATGAAGGTATTGTCTTGGGGCATAAAGTTTCTGAAAGAGGTATTGAAGTTGATAAAGCCAAGGTTGATGCTATTGAAAAGATGCCATGTCCCAAGGACATCAAAGGTATAAGAAGTTTCCTTGGTCATGCCGGTTTTTATAGGAGGTTCATCAAGGACTTCTCAAAAATCTCTTGGCCTCTAGCTAATTTATTACAAAAAGATATACCATTTGTCTTTGATGATGATTGTGTAGAAGCATTTGAAATACTTAAGAAAGCATTGATCTCTGCACCTATTGTTCAGCCACCTGATTGGAATTTACCCTTTGAAATTATGTGTGATGCTAATGATTATGCTGTAGGTGCTGTTCTAGGACAAAGAGTTGATAAGAAACTAAATGTTATTCAATATGCTACTAAAACTCTAGACAATGCTCAAAGAAATTATGCTACTACTGAAAAAGAATTCTTAGCAGTTGTATTTTCTTGTGATAAGTTTAGACCTTATATTGTTGATTCTAAAGTAACTATTCACACCAATCATGCTGCTATTAAATATCTTATGGAAAAGAAAGATGCTAAACCTAGACTTATTAGATGGGTTCTCTTGCTACAAGAATTTGATTTACATATTGTAGATAGAAAAGGAGCTGAGAACCCTGTTGCAGACAACTTGTCTAGGTTAGAAAATGTGCTTGATGACCCACTACCTATTGATGATAGCTTTCCTGATGAGCAATTAAATGTCATAAATACTTCTCATACTGCTCCATGGTATGTTGATTATGCTAACTACATTGTTGCTAAGTTTATACCACCTAGTTTCACATACCAGCAAAAGAAAAAGTTCTTCTATGATTTGAGGCATTACTTTTGGGATGACCCACATCTTTATAAAGAAGGAGTAGATGGTGTTATTAGATGTTGTGTACCTAAGCATGAACAGGAACAGATCCTACGCAAGTGTCACTCCAAAGCTTATGGAGGACAGCATGCTGGAGATAGAACTGCACATAAGGTACTGCAATTTGGTTTTTATTGGCCTACTCTCTTCAAGGATGCCCGTAAGTTTGTATTATCTTGTGATGAATGTCAAAGAATTGGTAATATTAGTAGAAGTCAAGAAATGCCTATGAATTATTCACTTGTTATTGAACCATTTGATGTTTGGGGCTTTGACTATATGGGACCTCTTCCTTCCTCTAATGGTTATACACATATTTTAGTTGTTGTTGATTACGTTACTAAGTGGGTAGAAGCTATTCTAACTAGTAGTGCCGATCATAACACTTCTATTAAAATGCTTAAAGAAGTTATTTTTCCAAGGTTTGGAGTCCCTAGATATTTAATGACTGATGGTGGCTCACATTTTATTCATGGTGCTTTCCGTAAAACGCTTGCTAAATATGATGTTAATCATAGAATTGCATCTCCTTATCACCCTCAGTCTAGTGGTCAAGTAGAATTGAGTAATAGAGAACTCAAATTAATTTTGCAAAAGACTGTTAATAGGTCCAAAAAGAATTGGTCCAAGAAACTTGATGATGCATTATGGGCCTATAGAACTGCATATAAAAATCCTATGGGTATGTCTCCGTATAAAATGGTCTATGGAAGAGCATGTCACTTACCTCTCGAACTAGAACATAGGGCTTACTGGGCTATTAAAGAACTTAATTATGATTCTAAACTTGCCGGTGAGAAGAGGTTATTTGATATTAGCTCACTTGATGAATGGAGAACCCAAGCCTACAAAAATGCCAAGTTGTTTAAAGAAAAAGTTAAAAGGTGGCGTGATAAAAGAATACAAAAGCGTGAGTTTAATGTAGGTGATTATGTATTGCTATACAACTCTCATTTAAGATTTTTTGCAGGAAAACTTCTGTCCAAATGGGAAGGCCCTTACGTTATCAAGGAGGTCTATCGTTCCGGTGCCATAAAAATCAACAACTTCGAAGGCACAAATCCGAAGGTGGTGAATGGTCAAAGAATCAAACACTATATATCAGGTAATCCCATAAATGTTGAAACCAATGTTATTGAAACCGTAACCCCTGAGGAGTACATAAAGGACACTTTTCGGAACGTTTCAGACTCCGAAAAGGAATAGGTATGTGGTACGGTAAGTAAACCGACTCCAAAACAGTTTTTAAGGCAATATTTCTCCATTTTGGAATGTTTAGAAAAATAGAAAAATAAGCAGCAGTCTGAAAAGGACACGAGGGCTCCACGAGGGTGGAGGGCGTGCCCTACCCCCCTGGGCGCGCCCCCTACCTCGTGGGCACCTCGTGTGCTCTCCGGACTCCGTTTTCATACACGACACGTATTTTGGTTGGTAAAAATTCATTATATAATCTCACGGGGGTTTTGACTCCCGTATCACGCAAATATCTCTTATCTTTGTTTTGAGTTGTCCTGTTGCAGACAGATCAACATGTCGTCCCAGGATTCAGAAGGAGAAAGATATGTGGCTGATTACCTCGCAGATCCTAAGGTCTATGGGGATGTGGAGCACTTTGGTTGGACTACGGAAGAAGAAGAGGACTATGAACCCAAGGGAAAGGAGGAGACGAGCTCAGATGAAGATTAAGTCCCACTACCTCAACCTGGGGACACGCATGTGGAGTTCAAAAATTCAAGCCTCCCGGATAGGGTAAAGAAACCTAAGATCGAGTTTATCCCTTTCCGCCTCTTGCAGGAGAACAAGCAGGAACTATGCAAAAAGATACTGAGCATGGAGCAGGAGATCGAGGACCTAAGGGACCAAAATTTTGTCCTCAAATGCAAATTAAGGAAGAAGCCCACGCCATCAACAAAATCACCATCGTCTCCACCAACAAAGAAGAATTGAGTATCTGGTATGGGCACTCCACTTGGCAACTGCCAAGCTTGGGGGAGTGCCCCGTTATCGTATCACCATCACTTTTATCTTTACCGTTTTTCTTAGTTCGATCCTTTTGGTAATATCTTGATCTAGTAGAATAAAAGCACTTAGTATGATCTAGTTGTGAGTTTTGCTTTATTACCCCTCTATGTAATCGAGTCTGTGGGCTATATAATAAAGATTAGTGTTGAGTCAAGGGCTTGATTATTTTGCCATGATCCTAAGTGAATAAAGGAAAAGAGAAAGAAATAAAAAGAAACAAAGAGATCAAGTGACTCTTATGGAGAGTAATGAGCTCACATAGAAAGAGTATGATGAATAAAAGTTGTTGAGAGTTGACAAACATAGTTTTGGTCATCGTTGCAATTAATAGGAAGTAATAAAGAAAGAGAGGTATTCATATATAAATATACTATCTTGGACATCTTTTATGATTGTGAGCACTCATTAAAATATGACATGCTAAAGAGTTGACATTGGACAAGGAAGACAACGTAATGGGTTATGTTTTCTTACATCTGAGATAAATTATATTGTCATTGGATCCTCCAACATGTTGAGCTTGCCTTTCCCCCTCATGCTAGCAAAATTCATTCCACCAAGTAGAGATACTACTTGTGCTTCCAAATACCCTTAAACCAGTTTTGCCATGAGAGTCCACCATACCTACCTATGGGTTGAGTAAGATCCATCAAGTAAGTTGTCATCGGTGCAAGCAATAAAAATTGCTCTCCAAATATGTATGATTGATTGGTGTGATAGAAATAAGCTTTATACAATCGTGTGATATGGAAGTAATAAAAGTGACAGACTGCATAATAAAGGTCCATATCACAAGTGGCAATATAAAGTGACGTTCTTTCGCATTAGGATTTTGTGCATCCAACCATAAAAGCGCATGACAACCTGTGCTTCCCTCTGCGAAGGGCCTATCTTTTACTTTTATCTCCTATACTGCAAAAGAGTCAAGGTGATCTTCACCCTTCCTTTTTACATTTTATCCCTTGGCAAGCACAATATGTTGGAGAGATCCTGGTAAATATGGCTAATTGGATGTGGGTTTTCATGAACTATTACTGTTGACATTACCCTTGAGGTAAAACGTTGGGAGGCAAAACTATAAGCCCCTATCTTTCTCTGTGTCCGATTAAAACTCCATACCCATAAGTATTGCATGAGTGTCAGCAATTGTGAAAGACTATATGATAGTTGAGTATGTGGACTTGCTGAAAAGCTCTTATACATTAACTCTTTCCTATGTTATGATAAATTGCAATTGCTTCAATGACTGAGATTATAGTTTGTTCGTTTTCAATGAAGTTTAAGATTCATACTTGATATTGTGATTGAATTATTACTCTAGCATAAGATATCATATGACAAGAATTATATAAGTTGCTGCTCTAAGAATTATCATGATGCCCTCATGTCCGTATTTTATTTTTATCGACACCTTCATCTCTAAACATGTGGGCATATTTTTCGATTTCGGCTTTTCGCTTGAGGACAAGCGAGGTCTAAGCTAGGGGAGTTGATACGTCCATTTTGCATCATGCTTTTATATCAATATTTATTGCATTATGGGCTATTATTACACATTATGTCACAATACTTATGCTTATTCTCTCTTATTTTACAAGGTTTACATAAAGAGGGAGAATGCCGGCAGCTGGGATTCTGGCTGGAAAAGGAGCAAATATTAGAGACCTATTCTGCATAGCTCCAAAAGTCCTGAAACTTCACGGATGATGTTTTCCAAATATATAAAAAACATTGAGCGCAAGAACTTCACCAGGGGGCCACACCCTGCCCACGAGGGTGGGGGGCGCGCCCCCCTACCTCGTGGGCCCCCTGGTGGCCCTCCGGTGACCATCTTCTGCTATATGGACTCTTTCGATGGGAAAAATCATAAGCCAACTTCTCGGACGAAACTCCGCCGCCACGAGGCGGAACCTTGGCAGAACCAATCTAGGCTTCTGGCGGGGCTGTTCTGCCGGGGAAACTTCCCTCCCGGAGGGGGAAATCATCGACATCGTCATCACCAACGCTCCTCTCATCGGGAGAGGGCAATCTCCATCAACATCTTCATCAGTACCATCTCATCTGAAAACCCTAGTTCATCTCTTGTATCCAATTCTTGTCTCCAAGTCCGGGATTGGTGCTAGTAGGTTGCTAGTAGTGTTAATTACTCATTGTAGTTGATGCTAGTTGGTTTAATTGGTGGAAGATCATATGTTCAGATCCAATATGCACATTAATACCCCTCTGATTATGAACATGTTTATGATTTGTGAGTAGTTACTTTTGTTCCTGAGGACATGGGAGAAGTCTTGCTATTAGTAGTCATGTGAATTTGGTATTCGTTCGATATTTTGATAAGATGTATGTTGTCTCTCCTCTAGTGGTGTTATGTGAACGTCAACTACATGACACTTCACCATTGTTTGGGCCTAGAGGAAGGCATTGGGAAGTAATAAGTAGATGATGGGTTGCTAGAGTGACAGAAGCTTAAACCCTAGTTTATGCGTTGCTTCGTAAGGGGCTGATTTGGATCCATATGTTTCATGCTATGGTTATGTAACACCCTGGATGTAACTTTCCCAATTTGTACTCCAACTCTTGCCGTTTTCCGGCGTCAAGTTATTTTATTATCTCGGGTTCGGGTCTTTGTCTCCGTGTGTTGTTGTCGCTGTCATGCATCTCATATCATGTCATCATGTGCATTGCATTTGCATACGTGTTCATCTCGTGCATTCGAGCTTTTTCCCCGTTGTCCGTTTTGCATTCCGGCATTTCGTTCTCCTCCGGTGGTCATTTCTACCTTTCTTTCATGTGTGGGGATTAAACATTTCCGGATTGGACCAAGACTTGCCAAGCGGCCTTGGTTTACTATTGGTAGACCGCCTGTCAAGTTTCGTACCATTTGGACTTCGTTTGATACTCCAACGGTTAACCGAGGGACCGAAAAGGCCTCGTGTGTGTTGCAGCCCAACACCCCTCCAATTTGGCCCAACACCCACCTAACTCTGCTCCATCATCTAGAGCGTTCGATCACGATCGCGTGGCCGAAAACCGCACCTCATTTGGACTCTCCTAGCTCCTCCTATGCCTATATAAAGACCCCTTCCCCGAAATCCGGATCCCCCTCGTCCTCAAACCCTAAATCCCAGATCCGCGCCGGCCGGACACGTCCGCCCCGGCCGGACGCGTCCGCTCCACCGCCCGCGCCCACTCCCACGCTGCCACGCGGCCTCCCGCCGCCGCCACACCCGCCGGCCCACCGGGCCCAAGGCCGGCCCCCTCCGTCCCGCGCCCGGGCCGCGCCTCCTCCTACAGGGCGCCTCGCCGCGCCGCCCTGCCTCGCGTCCGGCGCCTCCGCGCGCGCCCGCCTCCTCGCCGCCCGGCCGCGCCGCCCCGCCGCGCAAGCTCGCCGCCGCCACCTCCTCGTCGCTCCGGCCACTCCCGGGCCTCCTCCTCGCCGGCCCCGGCCACCACGAGCTCGCCGGTGAACAGTGCTCGCCGGATCCGACCTCGGTTTGCGTGCCGGGTCAAACCCTAGATCCGGAGGTGTTTTTTTCATCCAAGTCCCGTATATTTTCTAGCCCAAGTGCTCATGTTCGTGACCCCGTAACTTTGCATCCATAGCTCCGATTCATGCATATAGCATATCAAAATGTTCATCTCAGAGAGTACATCATTTCAATCCATTGCATCATTTTCATTTGAGTTCATCTTGATGCCCGAAATGCTGTTAGAAGAGGGCTACTTGAGATAATTGTCAGATCTGCTACTCCGTTTAGATTTTTGTCATTTTTGCCATGATTAATGTGTGCATGATATGCCCTGATGCTCTACATGTGTTTTGTTAAGGGTTTTGTCATCTCTCCAGAGGTGCAACCCATGTATTTTTGTGATGTGTGTGGTGACTTGTGCAAGCTTGCAAAGTGGTGCACTTGCTAATTCTGTTTTCAGGGACTTCGTAATTTCACTAAGTCCTGGAGCTGTTTATCTCATGATGCCATATGTTCATGTTGTTTCCTAGTGATCCGTGCCTCTTTTGAGGATGATCAGTAAGGGTATTTTGTTAATCTTGTAGTGATCTATCCATCCATGTCTCTGTTTTAAATTATGGAGCAACCTAGCTTGAGTCAATCGAGCTCTACTTTTGCTACTTTGTGAATCTAGGCAGATTGTCAACTTGTTTGCAATTTTGCCGATGATGTTGTAGTTGATCCGTGCATGCTATGCTATTGTTCTTACCATGTCTAGCTTGAATTTTGTGCCTTCTTGATGGGTGTATGCTTGTCTTGCCATGACTTGAACCGTAGTGAGTGCATCGAGCTCGTAAACATGCCTACTTGAGTTATATTTCAGCATGTGTCAGTTTTTCACTAGTCTGAAAACTGATTATGTTTTTGCTATGTTCACATGCTTGCAATTGTATTTTCTGATCCCTTTTGGCTCAAGGTAACTAAGGGACTTTTGTTAATCTCTTTGAGTAGGTCCATGCCATGCTTTACTTTGCCATGTTCAGGTCATGTAGCATGTAGCTTTGTTGCTCCGAAGAGGGCTACCTGATCTGTCCAGACAAGTGTTAATTTCACTAAGTCTGAGATCTGTTTGCCATATGCATTTTTGCCATGCTTGTTTGAACCTGTTAATGGATGAATTGGCCGTAGCTCAGTGCTAGACTTTTGTTAAGCATCTTGTATGCATCCCTGCCATGTATTTTGTTGTCATGTTTGGGTGCTGTAGCATGTTCATCTCATTGCATTTAGATGGCTACTTGCTGTAAATCGTAGACCGGTGTCATTTTTGAATCGCTTGCCATTTCCAAACCGTAACTCCGATTCCGGCGTTCTTTATATCATTTTCAAGCAATTTCATCTCATCTTTCCAGTGGCACACTTGGTTTTCCAAGTTGAGGCCAGGTTCATGCATTTCCTATCATATCTTGCATTTCGCATCCCGCATAGCATACCATCTTTGCATTGCGTTGTTTGAGTTTGCACGTGGTTGATTGTATCCTTGTTGCTTGTTTATCTTGTTTGGGTAGAGCCGGCAGACGAGTTCGCTAACGAGGAGCCCGTTGAGTTTGCTTTCGAGGATCCAGTCAACTCTGACAACTGTGCAGGCAAGATGATCATACCCTCGAAATCACTACTATCTTTGCTATGCTAGTTTGCTCGCTCTTTTGCTATGCCATTGCTACGATGCCTACCACTTGTTTTCAAGCCTCCCATATTGCCTTGTCAAACCTCTAACCCACCATGTCCTAGCAAACCGTTGATTGGCTATGTTACCGCTTTGCTCAGCCCCTCTTATAGTGTTGCTAGTTGCAGGTGAAGATTGGAGGCCGTTCCTTGTTGGAACATCTTTTATTTACTTGTTGGGATATCATTATATTGCTATGTTATCTTAATGCATCTATATACTTGGTAAAGGGTGGAAGGCTCGGCCTCTCGCCTAGTGTTTTGTTCCACTCTTGCCGCCCTAGTTTCCGTCATATCGGTGTTATGTTCCCGGATTTTGCGTTCCTTACGCGGTTGGGTTATAATGGGAACCCCTTGATATTTCGCCTTGATTAAAGCTTCTCCAGCAATGCCCAACTTTGGTTTTACCATTTTCCACCTAGCCTTTTCTTTCCCTTGGGTTCTGCAGACTCAAGGGTCATCTTATTTTAACCCCCCCCCCCCCGGGCCAGTGCTCCTCTGAGTGTTGGTCCAACCGAGCGATGTCTGGGGCTACCAGGGGCAACTCTGGGCTGGCCTACCCGACGTCTGGCTCATCTGAGTGTGCCCTGAGAACGAGATATGTGCAGCTCCTATCGGGATTTGTCGGCACATTCGGGCGGTGTTGCTGGTCTTGTTTTAACCTGTCGAAGTGTCTTGAGGAACCGAGATACCGAGCCTGATCGGAACGTCTTGGGAGGAGGTCTATTCCTTCATTGACCGTGAGAGCTTGTCATGGGCTAAGTTGGGACTCCCCTGCAGGGATTTGAACTTTCGAAAGCCGTGCCCGCAGTTATGGGCAGATGGGAATTTGTTAATGTCCGGTTGTAGATAACTTGAACCTTAATTAATTAAAATGAATCAGCTGAGTGTGCTACCGTGATGGCCTCTTCTCGGCGGAGTCCGGGAAGTGGACACGGTGTTGGAGTAATGTTTGCGCAGGTTGCTCTCTAGTTTCTGCTCGCGCTTTGCCACCTCTTCCCGCTCTCTTTTGCGTATAAGTTAGCCACCATACTTGCTAGTCGCTTGTTGCAGCTCCACATATTTACCTTGCCATACCTATTAAGCTTAAATAGTCTTGATCGCGAGGGTGCGAGATTGCTGAGTCCCTGTGGCTCACAGATTACTATTACACCTGATGCAGGGCCTGATGATTCCGCTCCAGGAGACGCGTTTGAGCTCAAGTGGGAGTTCGACGAAGACTCTCAATGTTACTATGTTTCCTTTCCCGATGATCAGTAGTGGTGCCCAGTTGGGGGTGATTGGGACCGTGTCGCATGTTGGGTTCTCTTTTATTTTGGCGCCGTAGTCGGGCCATGAGTGTTTGGATGATGTAATGTTATTTATGTACTTGATTGACGTGGCGAGTGTAAGCCAACTATGTTATCTCCCCTTTATTATTCATATTACATGGGATGTTGTGAAGTTTGCCTAACTTGCGACATATGCCTTCAATGCGATTATGCCTCTAAGTCGTGCCTCAACACGTGGGAGATATAGTCGCATCGAGGGTGTTACAAGTTGGTAATCAGAGCCTTCCCCGACCTTAGGAGCCCCATTGCTTGATCATTTTTAGCGGCCGAGTTGTGTCTAGAAAAATGTTTTGAGTCATTTAGGAATTATATATCAGAGAGTTTAGGAATTATTTTTACTTCCCAGTCTCCTCATCGCTCTGGTAAGGCATCCTGACGTAGAGTTTTGACTCTTCTCTTCTCAAATTTCACTAAAAAAAATTTAGGATCACGCGGGTATCTTGGAATCGTTCCGATGGTTTTATGATGAGAGCATTGTCTTGGTGCCTCTTGTCAGGGGTTTAGTGGAAGTGTCCCGGGGAGTTGAGCTCTGAGGTGTTGTCATCATAATTTTATCGTTGCAGTTCTGGAATACCTGAGTTTAGTACGCCGACATCGAAAATCTCTTTTATGCAGTTCGTTGGTGAGATAACCTCGACGCCACCCAGTACTGGGGCGGGAGTTCGGGCGTATCGCCATAACTTGTATAACGGATGCTTTTCGAAGGTTGAGGTAGATGGTTTCCGAAGGTTTCTTGGTTATGTGTTGAAGGATGGATACAGCTGGATGTAGGATTTGCTAGTTTGGGTGAGATATTATGCTTCCCCTGTATCCCCAACACCTGATTGCATAACCAGAAAGGTTCGGGAGTTTCATAGGTGGGAATTCTAGTAGCTCTAGTTCTTCTTCCACGGATATTGGTTTGAGATTAGGATTTCTTACCGATTATTCGTTCTTGATCCGTACCTTGTTGAATTATTTCTCTACCTTAATTCTACGTGGCTTCTCAATTTATGGATATGTGACCATTTCAAGAGGAATGCATTCGTTCATTTTGTTCGGATGTGAAGACTATATGTTGCAATTTTCATTCCGTTGGATTCAGCTTCAATATTTGTCTGTCAATGTGCTAATGGTGGTCAACCTCTTCAGGATGGCTCCTCCAACGCGCACGACTCCGAATCCTGATCCGCCACCACCTCCACCTCCTCCGGAGGCATGGCAAGCTGTGATGGCCGCAACCAATGCAAACACACAGATCATGCAAATTCTTCAAGAGCGCAATCAAGGCAACCAAGGGAATCAAGGCAGCAATCAGAATCACTTTGCTTCACTCAACCAGTTCCTTGCTAACGGGCCAAAGACTTTCAGCAATTGTGTTGAGGCAACCGATGCTGACGATTGGCTAATGGATCTGTGCAAGCATTTCGAGTGCAGTAACGTCAGGCCTGAGGACTTTGTTAAGTTCGCTTCCTTCCAACTCAAAGATCAAGCTGCAGAATGGTTCCAGCAGTACAAGGACTCCAGAGGTGGACGTGTTATCACTTGGGATGATTTCCGTCGAGATTTCCGAGCTCATCATATTCCTCAGAGTGTGGTTGAAAGCAAGTGTGAGGAATTCCACAATCTGAAGCAAGGCTCTTTATCTGTCTATGACTACAACAAGTTGTTTTAGAAGCTCGCCCGCTTTGCCAAGCAGGACGTCCCTGATGAGAAGAGCATGATATACCAGTTCAAGGGTGGTCTCAGAGAAGAAATTCAGCTAGCTCTTGTCCTCTTCGAGCCCTTGAGATACGATGAGTTCTACAACATGGCACTGAAGCAAGAGGCTACTCAGTTGAGGTGTGATGCTTCCAAGAAGCGAGTCAGAGATGTTACTCCTTCTTCCTCTACTCAAGTGGCCAAGTAGCAGAACTATTGGCTTCCTCCTCCTCCGTTCCGTCAGCCGTATCAGCAGAAGAGCAAAGGTGGCAGTGGTTCTTCCCACCCACCCAACCCTGGCTTTCAGAACAAGACTTCGTCTCAAGCTCCAAGATCGAGTGCTCCCTATCACCGTCCGCTTTCAGAGGTCACGTGCAACCAGTGCCAACAGAAGGGTCACTATGCCAACAAGTGTCTCAACCAGAGGCGTCTTCCTCCTCCTCCTGTCAGATCGGCAAGTACAGCTGTGGTCAAGCATAACCCCAAGTCCT
The DNA here is from genome assembly GCF_056163025.1 of Triticum urartu. NCBI lineage: Eukaryota > Viridiplantae > Streptophyta > Magnoliopsida > Poales > Poaceae > Triticum > Triticum urartu. Next base: position 363,438,382 of record NC_141874.1, on the reverse strand, counting down.
CCAAGGTCAACTTGATGAATGCAGCTCAGGCAGAGGACTCGTCAGATGTCATCATGGGTAACCTTCCTGTTAATGATATTCCTGCAAAAGTTCTTTTTGACACGGGTGCATCGCATTGTTTCATCTCGAGGCCATTTGTTTCTAAGCATGAGTTGCCTTTGCAAGATTTGCCTAGACAGTTATCTGTTGTTTCTCCGGGTAAATTCATGAATGCAAGCGCTATTGCCCCAGATGTTTCTATCACTTTGGGAGACTACAAGTTTCTGGCTTCTCCAACGGTTCTTGGTGACTCGGATATTGATCTTATTCTCAGAATGGATTGGCTTTCTAAGCACAAGGCTCATCTTGATTGTGCAGCCAGGCAGATTCAATTGACTCATTCGTCTGAGGATGTAATTGTCTTTGCCGCTCGGGATAATACCATCCGTCTGTTTTCTCTCAATGAGAAGGGTGAACTCGATGCCATCTCTCAAATTCCAGTCGTTTGCGAATATCAAGACGTCTTTCCAGAAGAGCTTCCAGGAATGCCTCCGCACCGGCCAGTTGAATTCGTTATTGATCTTGAGCCCGGCACGGAACCTGTGTGCAAACGTCCTTACAAGCTTGGACCTGAAGAGTTGAAGGAGCTGAAGAAGCAACTCGATATTCAAGAGAAAATGGGTCTCATCCGGCCTAGTTCTTCTCCGTGGGGTTGTGGTGTTCTTTTTGTGAAGAAGAAGGATGGAACGGACCGACTTTGTGTTGATTACCGTCTAGTGAACAAGAAGACCATCAAGAACAAATACCCACTTCCCAACATCAATGAGCTGTTCGAACAACTCAAAGGTGCTCAAGTATTCTCCAAGCTTGATCTCCGTATGGGTTATCACCAGATTCGCATTCGTGAAGAAGATATTCCCAAGACAGCATTCAGAACAAGCTTTGGTTCATATGAATACACTGTCATGTCTTTTGGCCTCGCCAACGCTCCTCTGACGTTCTCTCGCATGATGAATTTCATCTTCAACGCCTACACCAATGACTTCGTTTTGGTCTATCTCGACGACATTCTGGTTTTCTCCAAGAACAAGGAAGATCATGCCAAGCACTTGCGTTTGGTTCTTGATAAGCTCAGGGAACACAAGTTCTACGCCAAGTTCTCCAAGTGTGAATTTTGGCTCGATGAGGTTCTTTATCTTGGTCATATCATCTCTGCCAAGGGCATTGCCGTGAATCCTGAGAAGGTGTCTGAAATTGTGAATTGGGAACCTCCTCAGAACGTGAAGCAATTCCGTAGCTTCCTCGGTCTCGCAAGCTATTGCCGAAGATTCGTTGAAAACTTTTCTAAGATCGCGAAGCCTCTCTCAAATCTTCTTCAGAAGCACGTCAAGTACATTTGGTCTCCGGAGTGTGACATTGCTTTCAACACTTTGAAAGAGAAATTGATCACTGCTCCAGTTCTCACTCCGGCTGATGAATCCCAACCGTACGAGGTCTTTTGTGATGCCTCTCTCCAAGGTCTTGGCGCAGTATTGATGCAAGAGAAGAAAGTTGTTGCTTATACCTCTCGCCAATTGAAGCCTAATGAGAAGAACTACCCCACTCATGATCTCGAGTTGGCGGCAGTTGTGCATGCTCTTTTGACTTGGAGACATCTTCTATTGGGAAGAAAAGTGGACATTTTCACTGATCACAAGAGTCTCAAGTACATCTTCACTCAGCCTAATCTCAACCTCAGACAAACTCGATGGGTCGAAATGATTCAAGAGTATAATCCGAGTATTGAGTATAATCCAGGCAAGGCCAATGTGATTGCTGACGCTTTGAGCAGGAAAGCTTACTGCAATAGTCTGATTCTCAAGCCTTATCAACTCGAGCTTTGTGAAGCTTTCCGCAAACTTAACCTGCAAGTTGTTCCTCAAGGATTCCTCGCCAACCTTCAAGTCTCTCCTACCTTAGAAGACCAGATTCGCCAAGCCCAGATTCTTGATGCTATGGTGAAAAAGGTGAAGATTGGGATTGCCAAGAGTCAGTCCAAGTACAAGTGCTACTGCCTTGATGACAAGGACACTCTCTTCTTCGAGGATCGTATTGTTGTACCCAAAGGTGACCTTCGTAAAGTGATCATGAACGAGGCTCACAATTCTCTCCTCTCCATCCACCCTGGGAGCACGAAGATGTATCAGGGCCTCAAGCAAGCTTATTGGTGGACTCGAATGAAGCGCGAGATTGCTCAATTCGTGAATGAATGTGATGTCTGCAGAAGAGTGAAGGTAGAACACCAAAGGCCAGCGGGTCTCCTCCAACCTCTTGCCATTCCAGAATGGAAGTTTGACCACATTGAAATGGACTTCGTGACTGGGTTTCCAAAGTCCAAGCGTGGCAATGATGCTATATTCGTTGTCATCGACAAACTCACCAAAGTGGCTCACTTTCTGCCTATCAAAGAGTCGATCACTGCAGCTCAATTGGCGGAACTCTATACCTCTCGTATTGTCTCTCTGCACGGTATTCCACAAGTGATCTCTTCAGACCGTGGCAGCATCTTTACCTCGAAGTTTTGGGATTCTTTTCAGAAGGCCATGGGCACCAACATCCGCTTCAGCACAGCTTTCCATCCTCAAACTAGCGGTCAAGTCGAGCGTGTCAACCAGATTCTTGAAGATATGCTCAGGGCTTGTGTGATCTCCTTCGGCATGAAATGGGAGGATTGTCTTCCTTATGTTGAACTCTCCTACAACAACAGTTTTCAAGAAAGTTCGGGCAAGGCCCCATTTGAAATTTTGTATGGCAGGAAGTGTCGTACCCCTCTCAACTGGTCTGAAACCGGTGAACGTTAGCTTTTGGGTAATGACTTAATCACAGAGGCAGAAGAAATGTGCAAAGTCATTCGTGATAACCTCAAAGCAGCCCAATCCCGCCAGAAGAGCTACTATGATAGTAAGCACCATGATTTGGCTTTCGAGATCGGAGATCATGTTTACCTCCGTGTCTCTCCTATGAAAGGTACTCGTCGCTTCGGTATCAAAAGGAAGCTTGCCCCTAGATACGTGGGACCTTTCAAGATTGTCAGCAAGAGAGGTGACCTCGCCTATCAACTCGAGCTTCCTTCAAACTTTGCAAATGTTCATGACGTGTTCCATGTCTCTCAGCTTCGAAAGTGCTTCAAGACTCCTGACCGCACCGTCAACTTCGAGGACATTGAGCTCCAAGAAGATCTCTCTTATCGTGAGCACCCAGTTGCTATTCTTGAAGAGACTGAACGCAAGACTCGCAACAAGTCAATCAAATTTCTCAAAGTCAAGTGGTCACATCATTCCGACCCTGAAGCTACCTGGGAACGCGAGGATCACCTCCGTTCTGAGTACCCGGCGTTCTTTCAGTCCTAGATCTCGGGACGAGATCCTTTCGTAGTGGTGGAGTGTTGTAACACCCCGGATGTAACTTTCCCAATTTGTACTCCAACTCTTGCCGTTTTCCGGCGTTAAGTTATTTTATTATCTCGGGTTCGGGTCTTTGTCTCCGTGTGTTGTTGTCGCTGTCATGCATCTCATATCATGTCATCATGTGCATTGCATTTGCATACGTGTTCATCTCGTGCATTCGAGCTTTTTCCCCGTTGTCCGTTTTGCATTCCAGCGTTTCGTTCTCCTCCGGTGGTCATTTCTACCTTTCTTTCGTGTGTGGGGATTAAACATTTCCGGATTGGACCAAGACTTGCCAAGCGGCCTTGGTTTACTATCGGTAGACCGCCTGTCAAGTTTCGTACCATTTGGACTTCGTTTGATACTCCAACGGTTAACCGAGGGACCGAAAAGGCCTCGTGTGTGTTGCAGCCCAACACCCCTCCAACTTGGCCCAAAACCCACCTAACTCTGCTCCATCATCTAGAGCGTTCGATCACGATCGCGTGGCCGAAAACCGCACCTCATTTGGACTCTCCTAGCTCCTCCTATGCCTATATAAAGACCCCTTCCCCGAAATCCGGATCCCCCTCGTCCTCAAACCCTAAATCCCAGATCCGCGCCGACCGGACACGTCCGCCCCGGCCGGACGCGTCCGCTCCACCGCCCGCGCCCACTCCCACACTGCCACGTGGCCTCCCGCCGCCGCCACACCCGCCGGCCCGCCGGGCCCAAGGCCGGCCCCCTCCGTCCCGCGCCCGGGCCGTGCCTCCTCCTACAGGGCGCCTCGCCGCGCCGCCCTGCCTCGTGTCCGGCGCCGCCGCGCGCGCCCGCCTCCTCGCCGCCCGGCCGCGCCGCCCCGCCGCGCAAGCTCGCCGCCGCCGCCTCCTCGTCGCTCCGGCCACTCCCCGGCCTCCTCCTCGCCGGCCCCGGCCACCACGAGCTCGCCGGTGAACAGTGCTCGCCGGATCCGACCTCGGTTTGCGTGCCGGGTCAAACCCTAGATCCGGAGGTGTTTTTTTCGTCTAAGTCCCGGATATTTTCTAACCCAAGTGCTCATGTTCGTGACCCCGTAACTTTGCATCCGTAGCTCCGATTCATGCATATAGCATATCAAAATGTTCATCTCAGAGAGTACATCATTTCATTCCATTGCATCATTTTCATTTGAGTTCATCTTGATGCCCGAAATGCTGTTAGAAGAGGGCTACTTGAGATAATTGTCAGATCTGCTACTCCGTTTAGATTTTTGTCATTTTTGCCATGATTAATGTGTGCATGATATGACCTGATGCTCTACATGTGTTTTGTTAAGGGTTTTGTCATCTTTCCAGAGGTGCAACCCATGTATTTTTGTGATGTGTGTGGTGACTTGTGCAAGCTTGCAAAGTGGTGCACTTGCTAATTCTGTTTTCAGGGACTTAGTAATTTCACTAAGTGCTGGAGCTGTTTATCTCATGATGCCATATGTTCATGTTGTTTCCTAGTGATCCGTGCCTCTTTTGAGGATGATCAGTAAGGGTGTTTTGTTAATCTTGTAGTGCTCTATCCAACCATGTCTTTGTTTGCAATTATGGAGCATCCTAGCTTGAGTCAATCGAGCTCTACTTTTGCTACTTTGTGAATCTAGGCAGATTGTCAACTTGTTTGCAATTTTGCCGATGATGTTGTAGTTGATCCGTGCATGCTATGCTATTGTTCTTACCATGTCTAGCTTGAATTTTGTGTCTTCTTGATGGGTGTATGCTTGTCTTTCCATGACTTGCACCGTAGTGAGTGCATCGAGCTCGTAAACATGCCCACTTGAGTTATATTTCAGCATGTGTTAGTTTTTCACTAGTCTGAAAACTGATTATGTTTTTGCTATGTTCACATGCTTGAAATTGTATTTTCTGATCCCTTTTGGCTCAAGGTCACTAAGGGACTTTTGTTAATCTCTTTGAGTAGCTCCATGCCATGCTTTACTTTGCCATGTTCAGGTCCTGTAGCATGTAGTTTTGTTGCTCCGAAGAGGGCTACCTGATCTGAAATTCCAGACAAGTGTTAATTTCACTAAGTCTGAGATCTGTTTGCCATATGCATTTTTGCCATGCTTGTTTGAACCTGTTAATGGATGAATTGGCCGTAGCTCAGTGCTAGACTTTTGTTAAGCATCTTGTATGCATCCCTTCCATGTATTTTTTTGTCATGTTTGGGTGCTGTAGCATGTTCATCTCATTGCATTTAGATGGCTACTTGCTGTAAATCGTAGACCGGTGTCATTTTTGAATCGCTTGCCATTCCAAACCGTAACTCCGATTCCGGCGTTCTTTATATCGTTTTCAAGCGATTTCATCTCATCTTTCCAGTGGCACACTTGGTTTTCCAAGTTGAGGCAAGGTTCATGCATTTCCTGTCATATCTTGCATTTCGCATCCCGCATCGCATCCCGCATAGCATACCATCTTTGCATTGCGTTGTTTGAGTTTGCACGTGGTTGATTGTATCCTTGTTGCTTGTTTATCTTGTTTGGGTAGAGCCGGGAGACGAGTTCGCTAACGAGGAGCCTGTTGAGTCTGCTTTCGAGGATCCAGTCAACTCTGACAACTGTGCAGGCAAGATGATCATACCGTCGAAATCACTACTATCTTTGCTATGCTAGTTTGCTCGCTCTTTTGCTATGCCATTGCTACGATGCCTACCACTTGTTTTCAAGCCTCCCATATTGCCTTGTCAAACCTCTAACCCACCATGTCCTAGCAAACCGTTGATTGGCTATGTTACCGCTTTGCTCAGCCCCTCTTATAGCGTTGCTAGTTGCAGGTGAAGATTGGAGGCCGTTCCTTGTTGGAATATCTTTTATTTACTTGTTGGGATATCATTATATTGCTATGTTATCTTAATGCATCTATATACTTGGTAAAGGGTGGAAGGCTCGGCCTCTCGCCTAGTGTTTTGTTCCACTCTTGCCGCCCTAGTTTCCGTCATATCGGTGTTATGTTCCCGGATTTTGCGTTCCTTACGCGGTTGGGTTATAATGGGAACCCCTTGATATTTCGTCTTGATTAAAGCTTTTCCAGCAATGCCCAACCTTGGTTTTACCATTTGCCACCTAGCCTTTTCTTTCCCTTGGGTTCTGCAAACTCAAGGGTCATCTTATTTTAACCCCCCCGGGCCAGTGCTCCTCTGAGTGTTGGTCCAACCGAGCGATGTCCGGGGCTACCAGGGGCAACTCTGGGCTGGCCTACCCGACGTCTGGCTCATCTGAGTGTGCCCTGAGAATGAGATATGTGCAGCTCCTATCGGGATTTGTCGGCACATTCGGGCGGTGTTGCTGGTCTTGTTTTAACCTGTCGAAGTGTCTTGAGGAACCAAGATACCGAGCCTGATCGGAACGTCTTGGGAGGAGGTCTATTCCTTCGTTGACCGTGAGAGCTTGTCATGGGCTAAGTTGGGACTCCCCTACAGGGATTTGAACTTTCGAAAGCCGTGCCCGCGGTTATGGGCAGATGGGAATTTGTTAATGTCCGGTTGTAGATAACTTGAACCTTAATTAATTAAAATGAATCAACTGAGTGTGTTACCGTGATGGCCTCTTCTCGGCGGAGTCCGGGAAGTGGACACGGTGTTGGAGTAATGTTTGCGCAGGTTGCTCTCTAGTTTCTCGCTCGCGCTTTGCCACCTCTTCCCGCTCTCTTTTGTGTATAAGTTAGCCACCATACTTGCTAGTCGCTTGTTGCAGCTCCACATATTTACCTTGCCATACCTATTAAGCTTAAATAGTCTTGATCACGAGGGTGTGAGATTGCTGAGTCCCTGTGGCTCACAGATTACTATTACACCTGATGCAGGGCCTGATGATTCCGCTCTAGGAGACGCGTTTGAGCTCAAGTGGGAGTTCGACAAAGACTCACAACGTTACTATGTTTCCTTTCCCGATGATCAGTAGTGGTTCCCAGTTGGGGGTGATTGGGACCGTGTCGCATGTTGGGTTCTCTTATTTTGGCGCCGTAGTCGGGCCATGAGTGTTTGGATGATGTAATGTTATTCATGTACTTGATTGACGTGGCGAGTGTAAGCCAACTATGTTATCTCCCCTTTATTATTCATATTACATGGGATGTTGTGAAGTTTGCCTAACTTGTGACATATGCCTTCAATGCGATTATGCCTCTAAGTCGTGCCTCGACACGTGGGAGATATAGTCGCATCGAGGGTGTTACAGGTTAGGTTTACCTTAATACTTTTGTTGTATTTGCGGATGCTTGCAATAGAGGTTAATCATAAGTGGGATGCTTGTCCAAGTGAGGGCAGCACCCAAGCACAGGTCCACCCACATACCAAATTATCAAAGTACCGAACGCGAATCATATGAGCGTGATGAAAACTAGCTTGACGATATTCCCATGTGTCCTCGGGAGCGCTTTACATCATATAAGAGTTTGTCCAGGCTTGTCCTTTGCTACAAAAAGGATTGGGCCACCTTGCTGCACCTTATTTACTTTTGTTACTTGTTGCTCGTTACAAATTATCTTATCACAAAACTATCTATTACCACTTATTTCAGTACTTCCAGAGAATACCTTGCTGGAAACCGCTTATCATTTCCTTCTGCTCCTCGTTGGGTTCGACACTCTTACTTATCGAAAGGACTACAGTAGATCCCCTATAGTTGTGGGTCATCATAGGTATCCCTACCTTACCCTCCCTTTCGGTCACTTACTGGCGGACCCCATGCTTGCTAGGCCCCGAATGTCAGTTACTCAATGGGTTCGGCCACGTCAGGGGATCCTCATCCATAGTATACTCCCTATGTTTTTATTTACTCCGCATAAAACGGAGGGAGTGGTGGTATAATAAATGACGTGGGCGGGGGAGGGGGCGGGATGTCCGTTTGCTCTCAACTGTGGTCCCACAAGCGAGCAAAAATGCAAGACGAAGCGCGTTCCATTCGGTGAGCGGCGTGGAGGGTCCAGCATGCCGGGCTGCAACGCAGACGTGACAAGAGCGATGTACATTCAAAACCGATTGACCGGTCGTCACCGGAACCACTATTCACACCAGAACCTTCGCTGCTCGGCCTACGCCAGCCACTGCCCTAAAACCACACCAAATCTCCAGCCCATTCCCCCACCTTTCGATCCCCTAGCCCGCATCAAGCGTCCCCTAGTTCGCCGGAAAGCCATGGTGCGCCGCAAGATCACTTACTACAAGATGCTGATGCCGGAGCACCGGCAGAAATCGCGGCGGCTGTCGGCGCCACAGATCTTCGTTCCCAAGCTCGCTTTGCGGCGGGCCAATCCCTGAGTTCTCTGGAGCCAAGCTACGAGGAGGAGGAAGCCGATCCAATGTTCATGGCGGAGGTCGCGGCGCAGAAGGCCCCCGATGGGTTTGAGACGATGGACGTCGACTTCGTGCCGGTGTCCGAGTCCCCCATGGTGCAGGCGGACCAGCGGTTCAACATGGCGATACTAAAGGAGGACCGGGAGGCAGAGGCTCAACTCGACGCGGAGCGCACGCATGCCGCTGCCATCGAGGCTCTCCTGCAGGCGGAATCGGATGTCGTGGATGTGAACCGGGCGGCGGAGGCTCAACTTGAGGCGGAGCGTGCGGATGCCCCTGCCATCGAGGCCCTCCTACAGGCGGAACCGGACGTCCTGGAGTTGAACCGGGCGGCCGAGGCTCGACTCGATGCAGAGCGCGCGGATGCCGCTCTCATCGATGCCCTCCTACAGGAAGAACCAGACGTCCTGGACTTGAACCGGGCGGCGGAGGCTCGACTCGACGCGGAGCGCGCGGATGCCGCTGCCATCGAGGCCCTCCTGTAGGCGGAATCGGACGTCCTCGACTTGAACCGGGATGTGCTCTCGTTCATGCAGAGCGCCCGCACGCTCCGCTTGAACGAGTAGCCGGAGGCCGAGGACAACCATGGTGCGGAGACACATGTCGGCAGCGACGGCTGGTTCGCGCCGGCAGCCAAAGACGACGCGGTCGTCTCTTTCCGCGAGCAGTGATAGTTTTTCTTTATGTTGTTGTTTTTATGGATCTTTTGCTGTGTAAAAACATATATTTGTTATGCAAGTCGCCTGACTTGGGTCAGTCTACCATTTCAGGCGGTTGGATGAATATCCTACGTCTCCTAACCCTTCTTTCCTTCTTCCTCACCTCTTCTTCTTCCCCAACAGACCACCGCACGGGCCGTACGGATACTCCCCAACATGCGGTTGGATAAACATACTCTATGAACGAAAATTATGTGTCAGCGATAGGATGGCTGAGTTTGGTTTGTTCACAAGTGACAGCACGTGTCAGTGAGAGCGCGTTCCCTTGGTTGGGTTTGCGGCGTGCAGGAGCGACTGTGTGAGGGTGCGGTGCGACCACGGCGTGCAGGAGCGACCGTGTGAGGGTGCGATTCGACCGCGACAGCCATGCGCAAGTGTACCTCCTTCTCATTTTGAAAACTTTAGGCAAGCTTGGCAAAAATGTGTGGCGAAGTTTTGCAATGCAAGGCCTAGATCCAAACAGGATAAGTACGTACGTACTAGGAGTACTAGTGTTAAAAAAGAAAGGCGGGGTTTTCCTTCGCGGGATTTAATCGATAAAAATCCTCGTTTCACGTGTCAATTAATGCGTATTTTTTCTCCAAAGACCAAAGAGCTAACCATCTCACTCCTCATGGCTTGATTAATGCAGCGCCATGCAAACCAACCTTCTCACTTCCGCATGCATGCAGGGGATATTAATGTCCTTGGTTTCTAACCCCATCAATTTTGCCTCGATTAGTGTTAGTGGCCCTTTGCAAATTGTAATTTTGATATATTGGCCTTGTGTACACAAAAAATGGAGGTAGTAACTATATTTGACTTCCTTCCCCATTGCGGTGACGTCGACGATATCTTTTTTTGGTGGTTTGGTGAAGTGCGTTCGACGGAGAACACCATTGAGGGAGACCACGGTAAGTCGTTCGCAAGTGCCGCCTGCAAGCCGAGACAACCGCCTTATTTGCATCCAGGAAGTCCTTTACTAGTACTCCCTCCGGTCCTTTTTTCTTTGCGTCTAAGGTCCAGCCCATATACCAAGAAGAGGAGCAATTAGCAAAAAAAATGGACTGTTTTGCCCCTGGATTCATCTGAGGAGACCCTGGTTGCATGCGAGATTGGCTTAGACTTTCCATGCATGTCGTCTCTCTCTCCCCTGTCCATCTCTCTGCACGCATGTGCCTCTCGCTCTCTCTCCTGTTTCTACATGCAAGCAGCTCTCTTTGCCTTGGCAAGATGCGAAGCACATGGGAAAGAGAGATGGGATTACTGCAGGCACGCATGCGGTGGAAAGGGATGGAGGGCCCGGTTGGAAAGAGCAGCGAAAAAATGCCAATGCGCAGAGCATTGCGGGGAAAACGAAATTTTCTTAGACGCAGACAAAAAGGGACCGGAGAGAGTACTACTAGGAGTACTAGTGTGGTGAGATGGTTTCTCGAAGAAGACGATGGAGAAGCGGAGTCAGCGAAGAGTGAAATGATGGTTGCTTCGTCCGTGCTTTTGTGATTTGACGCCTCACTGCTTTGTGATTTGTGATAGAAGGGACAGGGGAGTAGACTCTGTGCTCTATATTGTACTACATGCGTCCAAGCATGGGAGAAAGAGGAGAGATGTTGCATTTTTCTATTCCCTCAATCAATCAATCAGGGAGCTTCGGTTCCATATTTTTGGCTTTGGCAACACCGTCCACAATGGTTCCCACGATGCCAAAAGCTATTTTCACATTTGGCTACACATTGTGGATGCCCTTAACCATACCACTTGGTTTTGCTCCTGTGTGCTATCTATACAAATCTCAATTATATTGATCTAAAAAATTATAGAATCAAGATTAGTAAAAAGGAGGTGATTTTGCCGCGCGGATGGCGGGGGAGGTTTCTTATTTGAGCAATGCTACATCCACATAATGGTTTACGTAAAGTTACAAACTGATGTGATATGGGACTATTTGATTGGATTAAAGGAGAGGATTAGGCCCACCCCACCTGAAAATCAGGGGGCATATATAAATTAGATGGAAATTATATGTAGCAGCTACGTAGCCCTTTGTAAGTCTAGGATTAGGCTTCTTATTTTTGGAGGGCGTTGTCCTGGCGGTTTGCTAACATGCGGTCCCATGTGTCAGTGCTTTACCAAGCTGATCCGCGTCCCACATGAGGCAGAACAACGGCAGAAGCAACACGTGGTTAAGCTGAAGAAGATGAGGGAGAAGCCGATTCAGCAACGAGTGAAATGATGGTTGCTTCGTCCCTCCAACTTAACTGTGGGAAAGGTGCAGCTTTGTGATTTGACGCCTCATTGCTCACTACTACGCCGCCGCCATGACTGGGGTGCTTCACCCCGGCTGCTCTGCACTGTTTTCCGGTATGGCACGTGGACCCGGTAGCTTGATGTCCCACATGTCGGCGAAAGGGACTAGAAGATTTATGAAAGCGAGCGCTCCACTCTTACGACGGGGGAGTAGACGACACGACGGCCCAGTGAACTGCCACTTGTACTGTATAGTACTATAGTTTTGTTGTTTCGCACGATCCATCGATACAAACCCGATTAAACAGGAAAGGGCGGGATTTTTCCCGCGCGGTAGATGATACTGGCCATACATTTCAAAGGCAATTTTAATGTATGCAAACTGAATAATTATAAGTAACAATATGATATCTAGTAAAACTAAAAACACATATGATTTATTGTGTTAGAGTGTAGTAGTAGTGTTGTATTGCATAGTTGTTAGATGTAACATGCGAGAACGTGTAGAGATGTAGTTTTGGAGGGCCTATAGAGAGAAAAGCGTAATACGGTCACCGAACTTCAGAATAAGCTGATTACGGTCACTATATACGTTTTGCGGTGATTATACGGTCACTTGCTCACAGTTCAGCATCGGATTGCACTCTGTTGACCGGCCAAATAGTATGCGTGGCGCCATGTTGACTAGTTAAATTGACCATGTTCCTTGTGGGTCCCACCTGTCAGTTCGCATAGGCAAAAGGTCAGATAAACACAAATTTATGTAGGCGCGACAAGGCTCCAACCCGTGTGCGGGAATCACCTGGTTGTGTATGTGTCTGTCAGGGCCTGATGTGTGTGCATGCACGTGTAGGTTGAGCACTTGAGCGTGAGAGCGTGTGTTGGTCGTGTGGTGTACTGGTGTGTGCATGCATGTGTGCGTGTGTGCGTGTGAGTGTTGTGTGCGTGCGTGTGAGTGTTGCGTGTGTACGTGTGAGTGTTGCGTGCATGCGTGGGTGCGTGTGTTTGTGTGAGTGTTGCGTGGATGCAGTTTGTGTGCATGCGTGCGTGTGTGTATAATCACCACACTAGCTCCCGTGTGTTAAAACAGACAGCTCAGCATACCAATACAAGGTCACCTTGTCCGTTGTGCCCGCGGTCATGACTTCGAACCACCGTCCAAATATTTTTTTGTCATTTGTTTTCATTCTTACTAGCAAGATGCCCGTGCGTTGCACGTAACATCAAGATGCATTTGTATGACTTGTTTATCTTGTGAGAGAAAAGGATGAACGAGGGAAGGCCTTATTTGCAAATGTGGAGAGGTGTGTGGGTACCTTTTTGCAAAATTGCCATAGTTTCTTTCCTATCCGTCAGATATAAATCGGACGGCCTATATTGCAGGATGGCAGGCACACCATCATCACCAACTCTGTTTTTTATAAGAGTGTATTTTATGTATTTTATAAGAGTGTAGATGTAGAGTAGATACAAGTCAACAGGTGGGCACGATGGTAGTGAGATAATGTGATGCAACACTAGAGGTGCCACGTGGAGCGTTTAACTGGTCAACTAGTCATGTCATGAGCAAATACAGAGTTGTACGGTGAGCCCGTGACTATGTAATAACCAATAAATGTAAATGGTGACCGTAATGAGTGGATTCTGAAGTCCAATGTACGTATCATGCTTTCGCTTCAAATACAATGATCGTCATTGCATATATCGCGAGAGAAAGATGAAACATGCGTGAATTTTCTGGGGGCTTACTTTTAGAGGACCGGGAGATAGTTTTGTGTGCATACGTGAAAGAGGCATACAGGGGGGTATGCGATGGAGAGAGAGATGCTCTTCGTTTCTCTTTATTATGACTAACTTTGTATATACTATAAAAATATACAAATTCACAGTGCGGAATAAATATCATTGTGGGCACCATGCAATGCAAATCAGCGTTTGTACTCCTCCATATAACTTTGTAATGTTGTATATATGTAGAAACTCTAAAATAATTTTTTGGCCACACTTTATCCAAAAGGAATGTTGTATGCTAAATGAACGTGAAGAGAGGGCTTTTTAGATCAATGGGGTATGTGATGTAACATGTGTGAATGTGTAGTTGATGCATTTGGCGGGGCCTAGAGAGGTATGTGTGTGTATTACGTATTCGAGAGAGGCATGGATAGAGGGGCCGACGGGGGGCGTGGGAGAGATAGCATGAGAAATGAGAGTGGTCTAGAGAGAGAGAGAGAGAGGAATATGACGTCACGACAAGAGATTCCATTCCCTTGAGTGTGTGTATGCAAGGGGCGAGGGAATAGAGGCACGAGGAGAAATTTTCTGTGTGTGTGGTGTTTGTGTTGGTATGTGTGGGTGTGAGAAGATAATGAGACATGGGGGCAAAGGGTGTGTCACCGCGTGAGGTCCGGTGGGTCGAGGTGAGGCCCTTCGTTCGCTTCCGTCCTGCGCCACATTGGTCGGCCCGTGACGCATTTAGGAAGACCCATGGATGACTAGTCGTACAAGACAAAGATAGCAGAATTGTGAAGGACTCTGTGTCCACTAACAAAGCCGGCTAGGATTTGTAACCCTAGGTTCTCAGACTAAGGTAACCCCTTTATCTCTGATATTACTATTCATCCAACCTAACTTTAAGGGGCATCCTACAGAATGCTTTGCTAGAATCATACTCGTCGGTTAGGAAGAGAGGTGTGAGACAATGCATGAGAGACAGGCGTAAAGATAATGTGCGTACATGAGACACGTAGGCAGGTCCATGTATATAGAAAGGGTTGATGAGGATTGTGCGTGTGTATGTTTGCGAGAGGAAGAGTGTTTGTGATAAAGGTTAGTGGAAATAGTTGTAAATCATTACGAGAGGGAGGGAGGGTTATATCTAGAGCATGTGTGCGAGAAAGACACCTCGGGAGAGAGTGTGTGAGCATGTGTGAGAGACCGCCGATGGAGAGTGAAACTACACGTAAAAGACTGCTCTACACAATGATTAAAGATATAAATTGTATCCAAATATTAGGATGGGATCACGATATTTGCAATTCGCGTAAGGAGCGGTCATTGATCCATCAAACATCTAGATTCTATCGAATTTGAGCATGTCTATGTTATTATTTGACACAATTGATCCACATAGTTAGTATTTTGAACTCCAGACAATGCATCGCTTTAGCAATCGAATATAAACGTGAGTATAGTTCATGTTGTGTGTGTAAAGCACATTATACATACGAAATTTACACAATGGACATTATAAATAGCTACCTATGAACTAGCATACATTTGAATTCAACTTAAGGTGGTTTAAAAAAAATCGAATTCAACATGAAGTCCATTCAATTATTTGAATTTGATATCATGGCATTTGTAAACCATACCTAAATTATGGGGGCACCAATCTTTGCTCTAATTTTGTACATAATAGCATATGTAGTCGTGTACAAAATAGATTCAAATTTAGCTCCTCCATTCCAAAAAAATCGTAGTTATAGGATTTTCAAGTGTCAAAATTTCAAAAAGAAGCGGATAACTTAATGAGGTTTTCAAACATACAAGGTCAAATATAACGTTGTCTATTTAGGTCAATCCTCATAATTCAAGAGTACTCTAAACGTGAATGCTTGTGTTTCAAAATTTTGAACGAAGCGCCAAAAGAGCCTCTACTCGCCCGAAACCGCGTGAGACCAATGTTTGGTAGTACAAGAAAATTACTTTTCTAATAACTTCGACCCGTAAAACATACCGGCCCGACGTCCAAAGGTCTAAACCGGGGTAGGTTTGTAGCTTCATCTAGACACCACGCAACCGCATCCGAAAAACATTCATACACAATGGCCGCCTAAGCACACATGCGCGCGGCCGAAATCACTCCCGCCCACTATTTGGGAACCTGGGATTACCATCCTACCCCCGACCCGCAGTAGGTCCGAAATTTAAGAGGGGGCAAAGTTTGTACTTTCCCCAAATTTCAAACAAGCACGTCCCGTCTTCTGTTCAAAAAAGCCAAAAACAAGCGCGTCCCAGAACGAAAAATGGTTCCCCCCACCCGTCCGATTCCCCATTCGTACTCCGTGGGCGCCAAAAATACCTCTCCACCAGCCACGAAACCCCGGCGTCCTTCGTCCGCCACCCCATCCCACCCATCAACCGCCGCCCTCCTCCATCACGCCGGAGCCGATACCCCGACGTCGTCGTCCACCGCAACCTCAACCGCAATGCCCTCCATGGCTAGTAGTTGAAGCCGAGGCCGAGCCGTCCGTACCCGAGCCAGTTCAACCACGCCGTCCTGCGCCTCACCGCTGCCGCTCCAACTTCGCCACCCTCCACCGCACCGGAGCTGTTCCTGCTACGCCGTCCTTCGCCGCCTCGGATCTGCTTCCCCTCCGCCGACATACGGCCACGGCAACACAGTCAACAATTTGACCATGGGTTCGTCTAAGCCTGCACCCTCCAGAACATCGGTGTCCTTGGTAAAAATAAGAAGATCGGCGCGACATGTGGAGGTGACCACACCGGCAACCGAAAAAGGTACTAATCTTCCCTTATTCTGCAAATCTTACGTCTTTGCTTGCATGGTATTCATCCCACAGAAGACACTAGTTGACCGCTTCTTCTTGATACTAGATGTTCCTAGTAACTCGCGATGCACAAGGTTTCTCCACATATACTATTTCACCTTAGCTAGAGGTTCCTCGCCCCCCTAAATTTCAATTTCTGGCCAGTTGATTCCCAATTAACGGAAGAATTCCCCGGTGTTACAGGCGCTAGTACGCCTATTACGCCGGGGAAGCAGCGCCTTGGTGTTTATCTTAGGGGCGTGTGCGGCCTAGAGCTACTGCCGCCCGGTCTGGAGGTCGGCCGGGATTAAAGGGATGGCCTGGGGGCGCTGCCAAGCACAGCGTGGTGTGAGGTCGATGGGAGGGCGGGGCGGCGGAGGTAGGGGTCTGGGCCGGTGGTCGCTGGCGGTTCGAGAAAGATCGTCAACAGTGACTGGCGGGAGGTAGACGAAGGCCATCTGCCCATTCCTTATAGATCGGACGGTTCATTAAAAAATCGACTGACCTATTTATTTTCAGTCGGCTGTTATCTTAGATATGACCACATGTGGTGGTGTGCTGGAGGAGTACCTGCATTTCCTGTGCTCATATATTACAAAATCATACGGAGTAGAATCTAATTTTGTTTGCCATGCAATGCTGTAGAGCTATCATATGTCTCCTGTCATTTATTTTTCAGCCACCTGCTATCTGCTACTTTTACAATGCACTAGTTCTGCACACACTTCACCCTTACTCTCACTATTGTGTTTTTATGCAATGGTATTTCAGACTATGCTGCCATGAGAGAAGCCAAAAAGAAAAGAGAGAAGTCGCTCCAGCTTCGTATGCGGGTAGGCAAGACACGTTACAACGCTATAAAGGGTGCAGTGTCAGCAGATGGAGACGGTAAACGTAGCTCTGGAGTTGATGACCTCACTCACAATGAACCACCATCCCAGGTGCTTGCTTTAACTTCGCGGTGTCATATGTGGTTGCATGTTCCATATGGTGTCTAGCTTGTATTCGAAGGGCCGAAGTCGGTAAGATAAGGAAAGATATTTTTTTTACATGAACCACCATCCCGTGAGCACCAGAAGACAAATAGCTAGTTAGGGCACTGGCCGAGCCAGTGACAAGCCCAGCAAAGATAGGCATCACCTGGAAGCCAACTAAAAAGTTGCGATGGTGGTGAAGCAGCCCGCCTCCCACCAGGCTCTCAAGTCCTAGATGATCATGCTCACCACTCCAGCCGGATGTCTAGCTTGTATTGCTTCCAATTTGGTTAAATTGCATCTGCTTAGCTTACACATTATACCTTTGAATATGACATGCCTTTCTATTTTTGGTACATACTAGTACATCTGTGTAATAACCATGTTCTTACATCAAACTAATATTCTTGTGTATCCCTCATCAATCAATTATGACGAGGCAGGCAGGCAAGGGGACTACTCCTCATTTAAAGAATGCAGCGTCAGCCTCCCGACATGATTCTCAAGAAACAGAAATGCTAGATAAAGATAGTGAGCGTAGCTCTGTAGTTGATTACAACATTTCCCCTGCACTAGCATCGCAGGTGCTTGCTCTAACTTGGCAGCGTGATATGTGGTTGCATGTTGCATATGGTGTCTAGATTGTAATTCTTCCAATCTGGTTAAACTTCATGTGCTAGACTGCTTAGCTTATACATTATACCTGTTAATGTGACATGTCTTCCTGTATTTAGTACATAGTACATCTGTCTATTAAGCATGTCTTTACATAAAACTATTGTTTTTTTGTATCCCGCATCAATCAACATGACGAGACACCTTTAGTATATGCAGTGCGATATTAGTTGCATCTTTCATATGATTTATAGCATGTGCTGCTTCTAATTTGTTGAAATTCCATTTATGATGGGACGCTTTTAACTTGGCAGAGTCATATTGGTTGCATCTTTCATGTGGTGTCTAGCTTGCATTGCTTCTTATTTGCTGGAATGGTTTCTTCTTAGTTTACACAAACAGTTGTGAACATGCCATGCCGTCCTGTTTTTCGTACATATTCCATCCTGGTATCATGTGCTTGCCTTACATCAAAGTAGTGATTGTCAGTATCATGCATGAATGAGTTCTGAAGAGAGAATTTTATTGCTTTTTCTTGTCGGTTTTACTTGACAATTCAAAATCAATAAAGCGGAAGGAAGTTATCAAGGCCGCGGATAAATGTGCTCCTTCTGAACGGAGGGCCTCTACAGTTTCTACTCCTCCACACCCCCAAGATGATTTCCAAGACAACACATGCATAGACACTCAACAAAGCTGTGTTTATGATGAGCACGTCTCCCCTAGTGCAGCATCACCGGTGCTCCCTCTAACTTGGCACTGTTATATGTGGTTGCATGTTATGTGTGATGTCTAGCTTGTATTGCTTCTAATTTTGTTGGATTCCATCTGCTTACTTTACACATTATACTTGAATAAGACACGTGTTCCTGTTTCTAGAACATACAATATCTGTCTACCACACCATGTTCTTACATCAAATTACTACTGTTGTGTAACCTGCAACAATCACTTATCATAAGACACGTTTGACTTCGGAGTGTGATATAGGTTATATCTCACATTCTTTTCTAGCTTGTACTACTAATTTGTTGAAATGGCACTTATCACGAGACAGTTTTAACTTGGTAGAGTGATATTCGTTGCATCTTTCATATGGTGTCTAGCTTTCATTGCTTCTAATTTGCTGAAATGCCTTCTCCTTAGTTTACACATCATAAGCTGTGAATATGCAATGTCACTAATGACGAGAGACCTCTAACATGGTAGTGTGATGTTGTTTGCATCTTGAATATGATTTATTTCTTGTACTGCTTCACATTTGTTTAAACGCCATTTATGATGAGACACTGTTAACTTGGCAGAGCGATATTTGTAGCACCTTTCATATGGTGTCTACCTTCCATTGCATTGCTTCTAATTTGGTGAAATGTCTTCTTCTTAGTTTACACATCATAGTTCTGGTTATCTCTTCCATCCTGTTTTTCATACATATTACATCCTCCTATCATGTGGTTGTCTAACATCAAAGTTCAGTTCGTCTGCATCACGCATCAATTTGTTCTAAGGAACTAAATTGTTATTCATTTTTCTTGTCGGCTTGACTTAACATGGCACAGAGAAAGAGGAAGAAACACAGAATGGCAGGGAATGAGAAGCGGATGAATCTTGCAGATTCTGTTGGTACTGATGGTGCAATAGAAGGTCAAAGTCCAGCGGAAAATTCTACAAACACGAAATCCCATGCTACACGAGTTGCAAAAAAGCCAAACAGAAACAAATAGCTGCCACCAAACAAGCATAGATAGCCCTAGTTCTTGCAACACCTACCATAGTACTACCAGCTGCATGACTTACTCGTGCGTCAACTGAGCTAGCAGCACGTTCCCAAGCTCCCTTGCCACCTGACATTACTTCCCGAGCACTCTTGACACAAGACGAGTTGGCAATATCAGATGAACCTTGTGAGCTTCAACAGCAAGAAGGTAGTTGCTGGAGTCAAGTTATAGTTGCATGCTTCTTTATATATAGTCTCACAGTTTGATGTACACTAACACTTCCTATGTTCGTTGTTGGACTAGCACCTAGGCGCAAGAGGAAACAAACATCAGGGATAATGCTCGATAGGTTAACTAAATCTAGAGGAGGAATAATGGAGATCCGTTTTGAGGCAGGTTTAAAAAGGCCACGTGATGCTACAGAGTCAGCCAAGTTAGTATCAGAGGCAGCGGTTGTCGTTAGGTGTCATGTACGTATCCTCCCAACATGTATTCAGTACAGGAATGACAAAGACGAAACCCAGTTCAACACCTTCCTCAACCATTTATCTGTAAATATGGTTACGTATGGAAACTAGTAATATCATCTTGCTCTGTCCCATACTTTCTAGGTTGCTGATAATGAGACTCCCATAATTTTCAACATATGAGGTTCAAGTCGGATAGCCAAGATGATGCAACCAGACAAGCTTGCACCCATGTTTTCAAGTCTGCTCTGCGATAGTATCGGTATAACTTGAGGAAAACTCACTTTGAAGGCAAGGCTAACAGTGAACTTTCCCAAACATCTCCAGTGGAAAATATATCGGATGAAGACTGGAGGGGCCTTGTTAAACACTGGTCTGATCCGAAGTATCAGGTACATTATATATATGTGTGATCAGATCACATGTTGAAGTCCTATTTATGCATGTGCCACACAAATCTATCTTCTTGTAGGTGAACTGTTCAAAGAACAAGGCCAACCGTACGGAAGTGAAATTCCAACAGACGAAAGGATCGCGTAGCTATATTGCACACTGCGAGGCTCTTGTAATTAGCTGCTGTTTCACTCTTTTCGCTGTACCATATTATCAGATCTATATTGACTTGTTCGAAATGCAGAGGAAAGCCCGCAAGGACCAAAAAGTACCTAAACCAAATGATGTGGAAATCTTCAAGGACTGTCACACCAGCAAGAAGAAGGGCATGACTACACCAGTCAAAGCTGATGTTGTAAGTCCTTAATCCTCATGCCTTTTAACTACTACTTACTCTGACTTGTGCCTTGAACTGCATGGTTTGCAGCCAATGTCTATTACTCTTTTGAATTTTATACACAATTGTCTTAGCGTATCATTGCACCTTACAAGGTTTAAAAGAGAGGAGTGATGTTCCTTTGATCTTGACCCGTAATCTAGTTCCGTGCTGGACTTGCCCACACAACGTTACAATTGCATGTTTATCTGTTCTCAGTTGTTTTGTGATACGAATGATGCCATACTATGCTTACAGTATTATAAATTTCGTCTCTTTATCCTTAGCCCTCAATACAATGTGAAGAAATAGACAATACATTAGCGATGGTACATGGCCATATGTTTGGAACCTGGTTTTATTATGTACTTTGCAATAAAATACAACTAATATTTTACATGGGTTCACCAGAATAAGTTCTGTATATAGACCAAAGCTATTTTGTTTGGTTTTTCTGCCTCCTTAATATCTTCTGTTCTGGTACTACTAATGTAAAACCTCAACTTTTCAGTGAGCTATGGAAAAAATGGTGGAACCGCCACCTTCTAAAGGTGGCGAGGCAACTATAACCGCAATGTCAGCTCTTGCTGCAGTGAGTCAGTACCTGTCCACTAACAGTGCCAAAAGTACGTTCCTGCGTAATACTGGGTTGGTTGTTAAGGCAATATCGTCCAAATTGCCTCATGATCAAGATATGCAAGCTCAAAGCAATGTTGTATCTGCGCTCCAGACACAAGTCCATTCCCTAACAGAGACCCTTTCTGAAACAAGGAGAAACATTGCTCAATGTCGTCAAGATATGCATGGTTTTGAAACCAGACTATCAGACATTTGCTATGTTGTTTAGGAGCCTAGGGGAAATGAAGGCGAGGGTTATGGTGCTCCATCGGACAATACAGCATGAAAACGTAACAGTCAGGTCAAATGAACTGAGCTTCTGAACTTCTGGTGGTGCATTTATCTGCTAGACTATTAAGTTTTATGCCAACCTTCCTTTTGTTATATAGTTGTAATTTATTTTGGTGCGATATAAAATTTATTCTTAACGTGCAGCCACCGGCTGAAGAAAACAGCAAGCCATTTTTGTATAGTGTAGGGTGTTCCCTATATTTGCACTGGTGGCGATCTTTGATGCCGAGTGAATGTAATCTGTGCAATCGCCTTAATAGCCTAGCGTTAGTTTCGGCCTTATTTATTTCCTAGTCTTCTTTTTCCCTGGTTTGCTAGTGGCCGCAACTACCATGGGCCATATACGGGTCGTAGGATCCATGGGTCTCCTACGGGTCGTCGATAAATGGGCCTGTAATCGGTGGGCCTCGGGCCGTCAGATAAATGGGTCTACATGGGCCGTAATCGGGCATAATTGGTATCGGCCCAGCATGGTAACATGCCGTTAACATGCCGTAGGACAGCAAAGGCTTAATTCTGTCACAGGCATAATGGATCGTTAATGGGCCAGAATATAGGACGGGCTGGAAACAACGCAATGGGTTAACAGGCCAGAAACGGGTTGACTCTTGCCATGGGGCGAATTTGGCCCATTAGGGTAACACGCCAGTAACGGGCCGACTCTTGCCATGGGCCGAATTTGGCCCATTAGGGGAACAGGCCAGTAACGGGCCGACTCTTGCCATGGGCCGAATTTGGCCCATTAGGGGAACAGGCCAGTAACGGGCCGGAAGTAATCGAGGGCATAAAAGGAACCCAAGAACGTATGTGGCGTCAATAGGCCGAAAGCTAACACAGGCTGGAAACGGCCCATGTAAATCATGGGCCGTTAACAGGTATAAAGAAAATTACTGTTCATTATGGGCTAGAGTCACCGTGGGCCTGTAAAGGGCCGAAAGATACGAATGCCTCATATGGACCGAAACACATCATGGGCCATACATGGGCCGAAAGTGAAATGGGCTGGTGTTATATTCGACGGCCCACATGACGTTGTTGGGCCGATTTCCTTTAGGGCCTAACGGGTCATGAGTTAACGGGCCGTAAAATGGGCTATTTGCGAAGAGACCGTTAACAGGCTTTTCATGGGCCAACCCGTTAGCTTTTGACCAAGTCAAACGGGCCGGCTTTGTAAGCTAAATGGGCCAGTGGTGGGCCGTGGCACGTGTCGACATATCATAGGCGCCTATCTGACCCACTGACGAGCTGACATGTGTTTCGTCCAGCCAATAAGAAATTTACACATGGAAATTTCCCATTGGTCGGGGCTGT
The DNA here is from genome assembly GCF_056163025.1 of Triticum urartu. Taxonomy (NCBI): domain Eukaryota; kingdom Viridiplantae; phylum Streptophyta; class Magnoliopsida; order Poales; family Poaceae; genus Triticum; species Triticum urartu. The sequence goes on along the minus strand of NC_141874.1, from coordinate 363,415,419 downwards.
TAACGGGTTATCGGATCCAAAACCCGACCCGATAGCATAACGGTGTTCCGTTACGGTGGATGCCACGTGTCGGTCACCCTTGACGGAAGCACTTCTGTGCCGCGCTATTTATCTTCATGGAAGTGGACACTTCCATGATGATAATTTTGGTAATGTCATGGAACACTTCTATGACAGCACAGGTATGACTATATTGATTCTGTCATAAAATCGTCATGGGTGTACATGCATGACAAAAAACGCGACCTATTGTGACAAACACGTATCATCACGGAAGTGTACTTTTTTGTAGTGTTATCATCAACCTTAGACGCACAGCTCGGGACCCCCTACCCGAGATCCTCTGGTTTTGACACCGACAATGGCACCTTGTGGTTTGAGGACCGTGTTTACGAGCCCAATAATGCAGAAATCAGGAAGTTGATACTTCAGGAAGCTCACGACTCGCCATACTCGATACACCCCGGAAACACCAAGATGTATTTGGATTTGAAGGAGCGTTTCTGGTGGACGGGTATGAAGAAGGACATTGCCGAGTATGTAGCCGTATGTGATGTATGTCAGAGAGTGAAGGCAGACCATCAGAAGCCAGCGGGATTACTGCAGCCTATGCCGATACCCGAATGGAAGTGGGATAAGCTTAGCATGGATTTCATCACTGGATTACCCAGGACCCGATTGGGATACGATTCTATTTGGGTAGTAGTGGATCGCTTAACCAAAGTGGCTCACTTTATCCCAGTGAAAACCACCTATACTAGTGCGAAGTTGGCCAAGATATACATGACCAGGATCGTATGTCTGCATGGAGTTTCGATGACTATTGTATCAAATAGAGGAACCCAGTTTACTTCAAAGTTTTGGCACCAGCTGCACCAGACTCTGGGCACCAGGCTAGAGTTCAGTACATCTTTTCATCCGTAGACAGATGGACAGACCGAGAGAGTCAATCAGATTCTAGAAGATATGTTGAGAGCTTGTGCGCTTGATTATGGTTCTAGTTGGGATGATAATTTGCCGTATGCCGAGTTCTCTCACAATAACAGTTATCAAGCTAGCCTAAAGATGGCACCCTTCGAAGCTTTGTATGGAAGAAGGTGCAGGACGCCGTTGATGTGGGATGAAGTTGGAGACGGCCAGTTGTTTGGACCAGATTTGATCAGGGATTCAGAAGAGAAGGTTAAGTTGATCCGAGACAGACTGAAGGTGGCTCAGTCCAGGCAGAAAAGTTATGCAGACTCAAAACGCAAGGAGATAGTCTACGAAATCGGAGACAGAGCATATCTTCGTGTGTCACCCCTGCAAGGAGTTAAACGTTTTGGAGTTAAGGGAAAGCTAGCCCCAAGATTCGTAGGACCATACCAAGTTTTGGAACATGTGGGAGAAGTTGCTTACAAGTTGGAGTTACCCGAAGGACCGTCAGGAGTTCATGGTGTGTTTCACGTTTCCCAGTTGAAGAAGTGTCATGCAGAGATGGCCGATATTCCTCCAAGAGATACAGTGCCCCTGGAAGCAATTCAGTTGGATAATGATCTGACCTATGAGGAGAAACCTTTCAAGATTCTCGAGTTTGCCAGCCGAGTTACACGTAGTAAGGTTATCAAGTTTTGCAAAGTTCAGTGGAGCCACCATACCGAGGATGAAGCCACCTGGGAACGAGAGGATGATCTACGGAAAGACCACCACACCTATTTTCTAGCCAACCCGAATCTCGAGGGCGAGATTCATCTTAAGGGGGGTGGGTTTGTAACATCCAAAATTTTCAATTTGGAATGTTATACATAGATCATTCATGCATATCATATTTTATTGCATTTCGTTTCACGATCCTCAAAATTCTAAGCAACTCAAGGACCCACGGAGAGAGTTGGGGATTTCATCGTTTTCATATTTGAATTTTTCTCAAATATCAAGACAAGGATCATTTTGGTTTTAATTACTTTTCTCTCCGAAAATATTTCAAGATTAAAATATAAGAGAGGAGATAATATGACTTCTCCAAAATAAATTAAATATTGGAGGAAAATATTAAAATCAAATAAATAATTTTATTTGGATTTTATTGCTACTTTATTTGAATTAGAAAAATATGCATATTTCAAAATTGCATTTTAGGCCAAGAAAATGTTCACATTGTTCTAAATATTCTATTTAGACGGTGAAAATTTGTTTTAGTATTTTAGATTTTTATTTTACTTTTCTAGGATTTTTCCGGCGTAATCTGTTTTTTAAGAGTTAAACCGACCTAACGGGCCGTGCCCGAGCTGGACTCCTCCGGCCAAGGCTTTAAAAGCCGCCGACCGAGGTCGCGAGGCCCAAGTCTCCGCCGTGAGCTCGCCCCCCCAAACCCTAGCCGCCGCAACAGTCCGCCGCCGCCTCGCACGCCTCGCCGCCCCTGCCGCTGCCGCCCGCGCCGCCTCCCGCTACTACCATCGCGCCGCCGCATCGGATCTCGCCGTTGACCGGTCGGTTTTCTTTGGTTAACCTCGTTTTTTAGTTTCCGGTTTAATCTATTAGATCGGTTTTTCTCGATCGGTTTATTTATTTAGCGGACGCTCATCCATTCGTTCGTTTTAGCGAACGTGTTCACTGATTAGGTTCAGACAATGAACGTTCGATCGTTAGTCTTTTTCTTTTTATTTTATTTTCGGCCAGGAACCTATCCGCGATTATTTTTCTCGCAGATTAGCCCCTGATCTTCAAACGCTCGTCGTTTCTTAACCGTTTGTCCAAATCCAGTGAAACTAATGCCAAAATCTTCATCTCGAAAACCTCTTTCTATTTAATCAACTTGAACAAGGTTTTGAAAATTTTAAAATTTGGTTTCAAGCAGATTTGTTTTTGAAGTTCTTTTGATCGTAGTTTCACTTCCGTAGCTCCGATTCGATTGATTCTTTTTCCAGATCAAATCTCTTCAGTTGAGTTTTCAGATTCGATCTTATTATTTGATATTTACCCATGCATATTTTCTTGAGTGCTTATGTATGCTATTGTTTGTTTGCGATAGAATTCCCGGAGTGCGCAGCGTGCTACTACGAGTCACTAGGTTTTGCGGATCATCAGCAAGGCAAGTAACACTTTGATCATATTCCTTTTACCCAGTTTTTATGCATTAGTTTCAAGCCCTCAAACATTGCATGAGTAGGATATCTTAACTTGTGGGTTTGGAAAGTAGATGATGAGGTAGAACCTATTACCCTTTTTATTATCAAACCCTGGGAGTTACTTCTGCGTTATGCTACTTATTGCCATGCTATGCTCGTAGACGTGGATTGGATTTGAGTGTATCCATGACAGATGTGAGATTATAATTAATGGTTTGCTTAAGGTGGCTACTTAAACACACATCTGGGTGGATTGGTTGCGGGCACCTGGGGATATACCAGTGCTGTCCTTTTTGGTTCGCCATCCAGGCTCAAAGGGATCATAAGATTATTCATGCTGGAAACTTCTGTGTGTAGCCACAAGCTATTATGGGCTCTAGAATAGTTGAGTATGTTGTGGGAAACCTTTCCATGATGGGCTAGCAGATGTAGGGGATTGTAGGTGTACCGGCCTATCTATCGGTTAAGGGGACCTCTTCGGAAAGACTGTGTCTCGGTCATCCATTTCTCAAACATCATGCAGTGCGAGAAATACAATGGAGGAGATTGAGTCTTGTGGGGAAAAGTGCACAAACCTCTACAGAGTGTACAAACTAATCATGGTTAGTCGTGTCCCCAGTTATGGACATCTTGAGTATCTGGTTCTTGGATTATCATGTGGATCTCATCACTCTAAATTAATTTGTTGGGATGTTAATTACTTTTAATTGGGATTGAGATGGAGTTACCATTCTCAATGTTTTTCAACCAACTTTGTAGTTAAATAAAATATATTCCTTTCTTGTAGGAAAAAATAACTTTTCGCAAAAACATTATAACCATAGAGCCTCCACTAGCAATATATGCATGTAGTGATAGCATTTACTTGTTCATTGCTCTACTGTGTTATCTTGCCAGCATATTCCATGTGTTGACCCGTTTCGGGCTGCAACATATCATGTTGCAGACTTTTCAGACGAAGAGTAAGGTGCACTAGGTCGTCTGTCGTGCACTCAGCTATGTCGTTGGAGTTGATGGACTCACTTTATCTTCCAAGCCTTCCGTTGTTATCTTACTTAGATGGCCTTAAGCCATATTTATTGTAATAAGTTCTCTCGAGACATTCGATGTAATAAGTGTGTGATTGCTACTCTGTTATAAATCCTTCAAGTATTGTGTGTGTCAGCATTACCGATCCAGGGATGACACTTATGCACAGAGACTTGATCCATTCGGGTCGGGTCGCTACATTATATTTCTCAATATAAATTGTAGAAATGATATGGTACAGTAGGAATTGTGTGAGAACAATTATGAACCTTGTCTTTGACAATACCAAAGTGAATGGTTTACTCTTTATCATACTAACCTATCTCACGAAGTTCCGTTAAGTTTTGTGTGATTGAAGATTTCAAGCTTTGGGTGAGATATCGATATGAGGAGGATAAGGAGTGGAAAGACCCTAAGCTTGGGGATGCCCAAGGCACCCCAAGGTAATATTCAAGGAAGACTCAAGCGCCTAAGCTTGGGGATGCCCCGGAAGGCATCCCCTCTTTTGTCTTCAAAACTATCGGTATACCTTACTCGGAGCTATATTTTTATTCGTCACATGATATGTGTTTTGCTTGGAGCATTTTTTCAATTTTACTTGTTGTTTGAATAAAATCATTGTATCTGAAATCTTGAATGAAAAAGAATCCTCCCATGGCTATTTAATTATTTGACTACTTAGTATTCTTCACTTATATCTTTTTGGAGTAGTTTGTCATTTACTCACGTGCTTCACATATATCCTGTGAGTAAATGGTTGAATGAATTGAATATCATAAATCTGAATTTATATACGTTTCATATGCTTGCACATGGGGAGTAATGACTTCACACATAATAAGTACAGGTAGTAAACTTATTGGAAGTTAGCAAACGCAGAATTGGTCACTTGAACAATTCATGAAAGAATATTGAAGGAAGAGAGATTTCACATATAAATATACTATCTTGGACATCTTTTGTAATTGTGAGCACTCATTAAAATATGACATGCTGAAAAGTTGATGTTGGACAAGGAAGACAACTTAATGGGTTATGTTTTCCTATATTCGAAACGTTATATTGTCTTGGATCATCCAACTGTTGGGGAACGTAGTAATTTCAAAAATTGTCCTACACACACGCAAGATCATGGCGATGCATAGCAATGAGAGGGGAGAGTGTTGTCCACGTACCCTCGTAGACCGAAAGCGGAAGTGTTAGCACAACGCGGTTGATGTAGTCGTACGTCTTCATGATCCGACCGATCAAGTACTGAATGTACGGCACCTCCGAGTTCAGCACACGTTCAGCCCGATGACGTCCCTCGAACTCCGATCCAGCTGAGTGTTGAGGGAGAGTTTTGTCAGCACGACGACGTGGTGACGATGTTGATGTTCTACCGACGCAGGACTTCGTCTAAGCACCGCTACAGTATAATCGAGGTGGACTATGGTGGAGGGGGGCACCGCACACGGCTAAGAGATCAATGATCAATTGTTGTGTCTCTAGGGTGCCCCCTGCCCCCGTATATAAAGGAGAAAGGGGGGTGTGGCCGGCCAAGGGAGAGGGCGCGCCAGGAGGAGTCCTACTCCCACCGGGAGTAGGACCCCCCCCCCTTCCTAGTTGGATTAGGACTTGAAGGAGTGGATGAGAAGGAAGGAAGGAGTGGAGGAGAAGGAAGGAAGGGGAGCGCCGCCCCCTCTCCTTGTCCTATTCGGACTAGGGGGGAAGGGGCGCGTCCAGCCCTTGCCTCCTCTCCTCTCTTCCACCTAGGCCCACTAAGGCCCATTCGATTCCCGGGGGTTCCGGTAACCTCCCGGTACTCCGGTAAAATCCCGATTTTACCCAGAACACTTCCGATATCCAAACATAGGCTTCCAATATATCAATCTTCATGTCTCGACCATTTCGAGACTCCTCGTCATGTCCGTAATCACATCCGGGACTCCGAACAACCTTCGGTACATCAAAACATATAAACTCATAATATAACTGTCATCGTAACGTTAAGCGTGCGGACCCTACGGGTTCGAGAACTATGTAGACATGACCGAGACACGTCTCCGGCCAATAACCAATAGCGGAACCTGGATGCTCATATTGTCTCCTACATATTCTACGAAGATCTTTATCGGTCAGACCGCATAACAACATACGTTGTTCCCTTTGTCATCGGTATGTTACTTGCCCGAGATTCGATCGTCGGTATCTCAATACCTAGTTCAATCTCGTTACCGGGAAGTCTCTTTACTCGTTCCATAATACATCATCTCGCAACTAACTCATTAGTTGCAATGCTTGCAAGGCTTAAGTGATGTGCATTACTAAGAGGGCCCAAAGATACCTCTCCGACAATCGGAGTGACAAATCCTAATCTCGAAATACGCCAACCCAACAAGTACCTTTGGAGACACCTGTAGAGCACCTTTATAATCACCCAGTTACGTTGTGACATTTGGTAGCACACAAAGTGTTCCTCCGGTAAACGGGAGTTGCATAATCTCATAGTCATAGGAATATGTATAAGTCATGAAGAAAGCAATAGCAGCATACTAAACGATCGTGTGCTAAGCTAACGGAATGGGTCATGTCAATCACATCATTCTCCTAATCATGTGACCCCGTTAATCAAATGACAACTCATGTCTATGGTTAGGAAACTTAACAATCTTTTATCAACGAGCTAGTAAAGTAGAGGCATACTAGTGACAGTCTGTTTGTCTATGTATTCACACATGTATTATATTTCCGGTTAATACAATTCTAGCATGAATAATAAACATTTATCATGATATAAGGAAATAAATAATAACTTTATTATTGCCTCTAGGGCATATTTCCTTCAGTCTCCCACTTGCACTAGAGTCAATAATCTAGATTACAGAGTAATGATTCTAACACCCATGGAGCCTTGGTACTGATCATGTTTTGCTCGTGGAAGAGGCTTAGTCAACGGGTCTGCAACATTCAGATCCGTATGTATCTTGCAAATTTCTATGTCTCCCACCTGGACTAGATCCCGGATGGAATTGAAGCGTCTCTTGATGTGCTTGGTTCTCTTGTGAAATCTGGATTCCTTCGCCAAGGCGATTGCACCAGTATTGTCACAAAAGATTTTCATTGGACCCGATGCACTAGGTATGACACCTAGATCGGATATGAACTCCTTCATCCAGACTCCTTCATTTGCTGCTTCCAAAGCAGCTATGTACTCCGCTTCACATGTAGATCCCGCCACGATGCTTTGTTTAGAACTGCACCAACTGACAGCTCCTCCGTTCAATGTAAACACATATCCGGTTTGCGATTTGGAATCCTCCGATTAGTGTCAAAGCTTGCATCAACGTAACCATTTACGATGAGCTCTTTGTCACCTCCATAAACGAGAAACATATCCTTAGTCCTTTTTAGGTACTTTAGGATGTTCTTAACCGCTATCCAGTGATCCACTCCTGGATTACTTTGGTACCTCCCTGCTAGACTTATAGCAAGGCACACATCAGGTCTGGTACACAGCATTGCATACATGATAGAGCCTATGGCTGAAGCATAGGGAACATCTTTCATTTTCTCTCTATCTTCTGCAGTGGTCGGGCATTGAGTTTTACTCAACTTCACACCTTGTAACACAGGCAAGAACCCTTTCTTTGCTTGATCCATTTTGAACTTCTTCAAAACTTTGTCAAGGTATGTGCTTTGTGAAAGTCCAATTAAACGTCTTGATCTATCTCTATAGATCTTGATGCCCAATATGTAAGCAGCTTCACCGAGGTCTTTCATTGAAAAACTCTTCTTCAAGTATCCATTTATGCTATCCAGAAATTCTATATCATTTCCAATCAGTAATATGTCATCCACATATAATATCAGAAATGCTACAGAGCTCCCACTCACTTTCTTGTAAATACAGGCTTCTCCAAAAGTCTGTACAAAATCAAATGCTTTGATCACACTATCAAAGCGTTTATTCTAACTCCAAGAGGCTTGCACCAGTCCATAAATGGATCGCTGGAGTTTGCACACTTTGTTAGCTCCCTTTGGATCGACAAAACCTTCCGGTTGCATCATATACAACTCTTATTCCAGAAATCCATTCAAGAATGCAGTTTTGACATCCATCTGCCATATTTCACAATCATAAAACGCGGCAATTGCTAACATGATTCGGATAGACTTAAGCATCGCTACGAGTGAGAAGGTCTCATCATAGTCAATCCCTTGAACTTGTCGAAAACCTTTTGCAACAAGTCGAGCTTTGTAGATAGTAACATTATCATCAGTGTCAGTCTTCTTATTGAAGATCTGTAAGTGCATCTAGTGCCACCCCTAGTTGGTTTTGGAGTATTGATGACAAACCTAGTTGAGGGACTAATGTGTTTGTGAGAATTGCAGGATAACACAGGTAGAAGTCCCTCATTGATTCGGTTTTACTACTAGAGATGACCCCTAAAAATGTATGAAGACATTAAAGTCAGAGGTGGTATGTGAAGACATTCACATTGAAGACTATGATAAGAGAAGACATCGCGTGAAGACTATGGAGCGCGAAGACTTAGCGGTTTCGTCATTCTGTGTTTTTCTTTGTTGAGTCATAGGAACCACCGTACTGTTAAGCGGGGTCCAAGAGAAGCAGTCAGAATGACTGAAGTGGTGCTTAACCAAAATCCTATGTCTTCGAGTGAAGACTATGAGAGCAAATCTTGTCCAGAGTTGGATAAGTTGGGTTTGCTTGTAGTCCAAGTAAAGTTGCCATGTGTGTTTGAAATCTGACCGTTGGAACACGTGTCAGTTCCTTAGTGACCAAGGGTCATTTCGGACAAATCAGGTAAGGTTGCCTAGTGGCTATAAATAGCCCACCCCCTACAACCATAAACGGTTGGCTGCTCAGAGTTAGAGTACGGCTTTTGTCGTTTGAGAGCAACCCACCTCGAAGCCTTTGAGAGAGAATTCCTTGCGAGGATAAAGCCCTAAACACCCAGAGCCAAAGAGTGTTAGGCATCACTTAAGTCTTCCTGTTTGTGTGATCTGAAGACTTATTACACTTGAGGACTTTGAATCCTCTAGCCGGTTAGGCGTCGCGTTCTGAGCATCCAAGAGTCATTGTGGATCGCCGGTGAACGAAGTCTGTGAAGGTTTGGAAGTCTACCTTGAAGACTTACCAGAGTGATTGGGCGAGGACTGGGTGTCCTTAGCTCAAGGGGAATAAGGTGAAGACGAGGTCTTCTTAGTTGAATCTCAGCCTCCCTAACCAGACGTACAGTTGTCACAGCAACTGGAACTGGTCCAACAAATCATTGTCTTCAACGAGTCACTGGTTTCATCCTTCCCTTCCCTTTACTTACTGTTGGTCCTTGTGAAGACATTGTATGATTGCAGTATCTTTTGTCTTCACTGAGTGACTGCTTGTTCTGATTGGCTTCACAATATCTTCCTACCGGATCTTTACTGCCTAGCTGTTATTAGTCATTGTGCTTTCACTTCATTGAATACTTGACTATGGTTTGCCTAGTGTAGTCTACCTTCCGCTGCATGGTAATAGGTTTATTTCTATCGTTTGTCTTCGAAACTTCCATGTTTTGAAGACTTTCATAAAAATCGCCTATTCACCCCCCCCTCTAGTCGATCACTAGCACTTTCAATTGGTATCAGAGCAAGGTACTCCCTTATTCTGTGTGATTCGGTTTAACCACCTGGAGTTTTAGCTATGTTGACTGCAGGGATAATTAAAGTCTCCGTTGCATGCCCCGTCTTCGATGGAACTGGATATCCCTACTGGAAGAATAAGATGCGCATGCATCTTGAAGCCATTGATATCGACCTATGGTATGTCGTCAAGAAGGGCGTTCCCAAGGCTGGTGAAGGTGTCACCGCTGCTGATGTCAAGAAGTTCGTTCAACTGGACTCCACTGCCAAGAACATCATCTGTGGTCATCTGACCAAAGGACAGTATGGCTGCGTGAGTGCTTTGGAAACATCTAAGCTAGTCTGGGACTAGCTCTCCAAGGTCAATGAAGGCGTCTCAACCCAGAGAGATCAGAGAATCAGTGTCCTTCGCAACCTCTTCAACCGCTTCAAGAGAAATGACAATGAGAATGTCCAGCTCACGTTTGATCGACTCACTGACATCACAAATGAGCTTCAAGCTCTCGGCGCCACTAAGATCACCAAGCATGAAGTCGTCAAGACACTACTGAGATCACTTGACAGTTCGTTTGACACCCTAGCCCTGATGATTCAAGAACGACCTGATTTCAAGACACTCGATCCGTCCGACATACTTGAGAGGCTCAACACACATGAGTTTCAGCTTTCTGAGAAAAGAGATATCTGCGGTCCAAACTATGGGCGAACTCGTGCCTTGAAGGCAAAAGCTGTCTCCTCATCTGAAGAAGAATCTGACAGCAGTTCTGATGATCCTGAAGACATTGGAAAGGAACTTGCTATGCTTGTGAAGAAGTTCCAAAAATTCACCAAGAAGAAAGGCTTCAGAAAGTCTTCACGATCAAGCTCAAGGAATTATGAAGCTTCTGCTCATGACTACAAGAAGAGAACATGCCACAAGTGCAAGAAACCTGGCCACTACATCTCTGAGTGTCCGAAGTGCGACAATGAGAACAAGAAGAAGAAGAAGAAGAGTAAGGAGTATGACTCTGATGACAAGAAGAAGAACAAATACTCAAAGTCTTCTTACAAGTCTTCCTCAAAGTCTTCATCACACAAGAAGAGCTCATCTGGCAAGGCACGTGCGTTTGTTGGCAAGGAAATGGATTCAGAGGAGGAGTCCGCTTCTGAGGAGGCGGAGGTGGAGTCTGAGGAGGAGTCCGATTCTGGCATTGCAAGTCTGGCTACAGCATACATTGCCAAGTCCATCTTCAACACTGAAGACAATGACTTCATCACCGACACCGATGCAAATGACAAGGACTACTCCGCTCCTACCTACTGCTTCATGGCACGCGGTGCCAAGGTAAACACACGCACTACTCACTATAAAACATCTAGTGAGGATGACTCTGATTGTGGTTCCAAACCCAGCTACAAAACACTTGCTAAAATTGCAACTGAACAACAGAGAGCTATGGAACATATTCAAAAACTGTTAGACAAAAGCGATGATCTGTTAGACGCTGAAATGACTCGATCTCAGTCCTTAATTGAAGACATAAAAAATCTTCACGTTAAGTATGAGGAACTTGAAAGTCGTCATGAAACGCTCTCAACAACTCATGAAAAGCTTTCCTATGATTATCTTCAAAGGAAGCAAGATCTTGAGAAATTGAGAGCGGCTCATGAAGATCTTCAAAAGGAAAATGAGTCACTTCGCGCCGAACAAATCAGTTCAGCTCAGGAAGGATTTTAACCACCATGTCTTAAATGCATCGAGCGTAACAACGCTACTTCTGTTGTTGGGTGTTCTACTGCTGCTACTATTGCAATATCTTCAACTGTTGATGTGGTAACTAACCCCTCTGCTGAGGATACCACTGCTATTGCTGATGAGAATGCTAGGTTAAAGACATAGCTTGAAACAGGGATGTACAAAAGTCTCAAAGGGCATCAGACACTATGTGATGTCCTCAAAAGGCAGATCCTGAACCGAACCCCTAGGAAAGAGGGTGTTGGGTTCGAAAGGAAAATGAATGCTGATGGCTCTTACTGGAAACCCGAGCAGTATCCCAAAACCACATGGGTTGCTGCAAAGGAACCTTCAGCTGATCCATCCAATCTATCTGGCTTCACTTGTGCTAACCCCATTGTTATTGATGAATCCTTTGATGCAAACTATAAACTGTTTAAGAATCAGAATGGTGAAGTGTTTGCCAGGTATATTGGTACTAACTGCAGGAATGGGCCGCCTATGAAGAAAGTCTGGGTGCCGAAAAGATGTTTGGAGAATCTTCCTGTGAATGTCGTCATGACACCACACATGAAGAAGACAAATCCCAGACCATAGGCTTCATACGGTCCAAAGGCTTCATACAGACAGAGGACTCACCTGAGTCACACTAACGCAAATGTTTTGCAGGGAAACCTTACTCAGGCCTATGAATATGAGCGTGTTTCATCAAACCGCCATGTTCATAAGACCAAAAACTATTCTGCTTATCCTTATGAGTAGTATTGTCCACCTGCAAGACTTTTTGCTAGGGCTCCAAAGCCAAAGTTCTCAGATGCTGCACTTAGAGTCATTGCTTCGAAGCCACCCTTGAAGGCTAAGAAAGCTTAACTCTCTTTTGCAGGGAAAGGTCTCCAGCCGAAAACCAAAATCGTCTGAAGCCATTGCTGGGGACCTTAAACATCTTGTAGGGCGCAAGATCAAATGCCCAAATGGTCTTATTATGTATTTTGTTCCTGGGTCGCTTGCCACTTGCCCTATCAGTCCTAACCTCGATCTAAGCTTTCATAATCCACTTGCTCGTCAAATGTTTATGCTTCACAATTCTCTTCGTGAAGCCTATCCACCTAACTGCACTGTAGGGTACGACACCAGCTGCTTCAGAATGGATTATTGATAGTGGGTGTACTAATCACATGACTGGCAAGCGAAGCCTTCTCATGGACTCAACCTTACGTCCATCTGACAAAAGTCACATCACATTTGCTCACACTGGTAAAAGCAAGGTATTGGGTCTAGGTAGAGTTGCAATCTCAAAGGATCAACACATGGATAAAGTCATGCTTGTTGAATCCCTTGGTTTCAAATTAATGTCTGTCTCAATGCTTTGCAATTTAAACATGATTGTGATGTTTGGAAAATATCGTTGCCTTGTTCTAATGGAATCTGACAAGTCTCTAGTGTTTGAAGGGTATCGGAAAGATGATTTGTACGTGGTAGATTTCTCAGCAGGACCACAACTTGTCGTATGTCTTCTAGCAAAAGCTTCTGAATGCTGGCTCTGGCATCGGAGGCTAGGGCATGCTGGCATGAGGAACCTCCACACCCTTGCAAGGAAGAAGCATGTCATAGGCATCGAGGGCGTCAAGTTCAAGAAGGATCACTTATGCGGTGCCTGTGAAGCAGGAAAGATGGCGAGGGCCAAGCATCCCTTGAAGACAATCATGACAACAACTCAACCCTTCGAACTGCTCCACATGGATCTTTTCGATCCCACTCATTACTCAACTCTTACTACTACTGCTTGTCTCTATGGCTTTGTCATTGTTGATGATTATTCAAGATATACTTGGGTGCATATAATCCTCTACAAGACTGAAGTGCAGGATGTCTTCAGACGCTTCGCCAATCGAGAAATGAACAACTATGGCGTCAAGATAAAGCACATCAGAAGTGACAATGGCACTGAATTCAAGAACGCTGGCCTAGATACATATCTTGATACTTTGGGCATCACACATGAATTCTCAGCTCCATACACGCCACAGCAGAATGGCATCATCGAACGCAGGAACAGAACACTTATTGAGATGGCTCGGACGATGCTCGATGAATACAAGACTCCAAGAAAATTTTGGCTTGAAGCCATTGATACTGCATGCCATATCATCAACCGTGTTTATCTTCACAAGCTTCTGAACAAGACATCCTATGAGCTCCTTACTAGCAAGAAGCCAAATGTCAGTTACTTCAGAGTATTTGGTGCCAGGTGCCGGATCAAGGATCCACATCACACTTCAAAATTTGCACCAAAAGCACATGAGGGTTTTATGCTTGGATATGGAAAGGATTCGCACTCCTACAGAGTCTTCAACCTTTTTCACTTTAAAGTGGTTGAAACAGTGGATGTGCAGTTCGATGAGACTAACGGCTCACAAAGAGAGCACCTGCCAAATGTGCTAGATGAAGTTGCATCCAGTGAATCAATCAAACTTATGGGAACTGGAGAAATCATACCATCTGAATCTCAGCCTGAAGAGGAACTTATCATCTCCGCACCTGATCAACCTGAAGACAATGATCAACCTGAAGACAATGCTCAGCCTGAAGACAATCCTTCTAACGATGACAATGATCGGCAAGAGCAGAATCTTCGTCCTATACATCCTCGTGTTGCAAATGAAGTACAGATTGAGAGAATAATTGATAGCATTAATGCACCAGGTCCACTCACTCGTTCAAGGGCAACACAACTAGCAAATTTCTGTGGGCACTTCACATTCGTCTCAATATCTGAACCCAAGAAAGTTGAAGAAGCCTTCATGGAACCTGAATGGATTCAAGCTATACAAGAAGAGCTTCAACAGTTTGAGCTGAATAATGTATGGGAACTGGTTAAGCGTCCTGGTCCTTGCAAGCACAATATAATAGGCACCAAATGGATATATCGCAACAAGCAAGATGAGCATGGTCAAGTTGTCAGAAACAAAGCTCGTCTCGTTGCTCAAGGGTACACTCAAGTTGAAGGGATTGACTTCGATGAAACATTTGCTCATGTGGCTAGACTTGAAGCCATACGCATACTGCTGGCCTATGCAAATCATCATAACATTCTTCTGTATCAAATGGATGTGAAGAGCGCTTTTCTCAATGGCAAGATTGAAGAAGAAGTATATGTTGCACAACCGCCTGCCTTTGAAGATCCAAAACATCCTGACATGGTGTACAAGCTCAACAAGGCACTGTATGGCCTCAAACAAGCCCCTCGGGCTTGGTATGACACACTCAAAGACTTCCTGAAGAGCAAAGGCTTCAAACCTGGTTCCCTCGACCCCACTCTCTTCACGAAGACATATGATGGTGAACTATTTGTGTGCCAAATATATATGGATGACATTATCTTCGGCTGCACCAATCAGAAATACACTGAAGAGTTTGGATATATGATGCAAGAGCAATATCAGATATCCATGATGGGTGAGCTGAAGTTCTTTCTTGGTCTTCAAATACGTCAGCAACGCAACGACATCTTCATATCTCAAGAGAAGTACCTCAAAGATTGCCTGAAGAAATTTGGGATGCAAGACTGCAAAGGCTTCACGACGCCAATGCCAGCCAAACATCATCTGGGTCCCAACGACAATGGTAAAGAGTTCGATCAAAAGGTATACCGCTCCATGATTGGTTCTTTACTTTATCTATGTGCATCTAGGCCAGATATCATGCTTAGTGTTTGCATGTGTGCCCGGTTCCAAGCGGCACCAAAGGAATCGCATCACTTAGCTGTGAAGCGAATTCTCAGATATTTGGCTCACACCCCAACACTAGGATTATGGTATCCAAAGGGCTCAGAGTTTGATCTAGTTGGATTCTCGGATGCTGATTATGCCGGTGACAAGGTGGATCGCAAGTCTACATCAGGCACATGTCATTTTCTGGGACGATCACTTGTATGTTGGTCTTCAAAGAAGCAGAACTGTGTATCTCTCTCCACTGCTGAACCTGAATACATTGCTGCTGGATCTTGCTGCGCTCAGCTTCTATGGATGAAGCAAACACTCAAAGACTATGGCATTCATCTGAATCAAGTGCCACTCTACTGCGACAACGAAAGCGCCATCAAGATTGCCAACAACCCAGTTCAGCACTCGAAGACAAAGCACATTGAAATTCGTCATCACTTTCTCAGAGATCATGTTGTGAAGGAAGATATTGATATCATTCACGTCAACAGTGAAGAGCAAATGGCAGATATCTTCACCAAGCCCTTGGATGAGAAAAGGTTTTGCAAGTTACGGTGTGAGCTAAATATCTTGGAATCCTCAAATGTCCTGTGATCAGGCACACATCCTAACACTCATGCATATTGATGACTTAGATGTGCAACACACGAAGTAAAGTATATCTTCAATCAATGAAGACTTACATTCTAAGTGTGAATACATTAATGTGGAATTTGACTTCGGAGCGCCACGATAATTGTGCGCCGTGTCTGGGTCTAATACTTCCTATACGGTGGGTTACGCCACCACCAAATTTTTCTATTTGAAGTGATTCACTCATGGCGTTACATCTGATGTGTCTTTGCATTTGGTTTTCCTTCAATTTCATCTTGTCTTCATGATGATCTTCACTATGTTGCTTTGATTGCTTTCTGATATATATACTAGTGTTCTGTCCTCTACAGCATTCACTTATAGCTATGTCTTCCTAGTTGAATCTTTTGAACTAAGTGAATGTGATCGGACCCTAATCTCTCTATGCTTCCTATCTCAAACTCTATCTCTCCAAATCATATGCATTCTATTGAAACTGTCGAATATCTTCTCTGCGTCCTTGTAAGTGCATCTAGTGCCACCCCTAGTTGGTTTTGGAGTATTGACGACAAACCTAGTTTAGGGACTAATGTGTTTGTGAGAATTGCAGGATAACACAGGTAGAAGTCCCTCATTGATTCGGTTTTCCTACCAGAGATGACCCCTAAAAATGTATGAAGACATTGAAGTCAAAGGTGGTATATGAAGATATTCACATTGAAGACTATGACAAGAGAAGACACCGCATGAAGCCTATGGAGCTCGAAGACTTAGATCTTTCGTAGTTCTTTTTCTTCTGTGTTGAGTCATAGGAACCACCGTACTGTTAAGTGGGGTCCAAGAGAACCAGTTAGAATGACTGAAGTGATGCTTAAACAAAACCTATGTCTTCGAGTGAAGACTATGAGAGCGAATCTTGTCCAGAGTCGGACAAGTCAGCTTTGCTTGTAGCCTAAGTAAAGTTGCCGTGTGAGTTTGAAATCTGACCGTTGGAACACGTGTCAGTTCCTTAGTGACCCAGGGTCATTTCGGACAAATCAGGTCGGGTTGCCTAGTGGCTATAAATAGTCCACCCCCTACAACCACAAATGGCTGGCTGCTCAGATTCAGAGTACGGCTTTTGTCGTTTGAGAGCAACCCACCTCGAAGCCTTTGAGAGAGAATTCCTTGTGAGGATAAAGCCCTAACCACCCAGAGCCAAAGAGAATTAGGCATCACTTAAGTCTTCTTGTCTGTGTGATCTGAAGACTTATTACACTTGAGGACTGTGCATCCTCCAGCCGGTTAGGCGTCGCGTTCTGAGCATCCAAGAGACATTGTGGATTGCCAGTGAACGAAGTCTGTGAAGGTTTGGGAGTCTACCTTGAAGACTTACCAGAGTGATTGGGCGAGGTCTGTGTGACCTTAGCTCAAGGGGAATACGGTGAGGACTGGGTGTCCTGAGCTGCGTGTTCAGGACTGGGTGTCCGGGACTGTGTGTCCTAAGGTTTAAATACCTAGCCGCCCTAACCAGACGTACAGTTGTCACAGCAACTAGAACTGGTCCAACAAATCATTGTCTTCAACGAGTCACTGGTTTCATCCTTCCCTTCCCTTTACTTACTGTTACTCCTTGTGAAGTCATTGTATGTCTGCACTATCTTTTGTCTTCACTGAGTGACTGCGCATTCTGTGTGGCTTCACAATATCTTCCTACCTGATCTCTACTACATTGCTGCTATTAGTCATTGTGCTCTCACTTCATTGAATACTTGACTATGGTTTGCCTAGTGTAGTCTACCTTCCACTGCATGGTAATAGGTTTATTTCTATCGTTCGTCTTCGAAACTTTCACGTTTTGAAGACTTTCATAAAAATCGCCTATTCACCCCCCTCTAGTCGATATAACGCACTTTCAATTGGTATCAGAGCGAGGTGCTCCCTTGTTCTGTGTGATTCGGTTTAACCACCCGGAGTTTTAGCTATGTCGACTGCAGGGATAATTAAAGTCTTCGCTGCGTGCCCCGTCTTCGATGGAACTGAATGTCCCTACTGGAAGAATAAGATGCGCATGCATCTTGAAGCCATTGACGTCGACCTATGGTATGTCGTCAAGAACGGCGTTCCCAAGGCTGGAGAAGGTGTCACTACTGTTGATGTCAAGAAGTTCATTCAACTGGACTCTACTGCCAAGAATATCATCTGTGGTCATCTGACCAAAGGACAGTATGGCCGTGTGAGTGCTTTGGAAACATCTAAGCTGGTCTGGGACTGGCTCTCCAAGGTCAATGAAGGCGTCTCAACCCAGAGAGATCAGAGAATTAGTGTCCTTCGCAACCTCTTCAACCGCTTCAAGCGAAATGACAATGAGAATGTCCAGCTCACATTTGACCGACTCACTGACATCACAAATGAGCTTCAAGCCCTCGGCGCTACTGAGATCACCAAGCATGAAGTCGTCAAGACACTACTGAGATCACTTGACAGTTCGTTTGACACCCTAGCCCTGATGATTCAAGAACGACCTGATTTCAAGACACTCGATCCGTCCGACATACTTGAGAGGCTCAACACACATGAGTTTCAGCTTTCTGAGAAAAGAGATATCTGCGGTCCAAACTATGGGCGAACTCGTGCCTTGAAGGCAAAAGCTGTCTCCTCATCTGAAGAAGAATCTGACAGCAGTTCTGATGATCCTGAAGACATTGGAAAGGAACTTGCTATGCTTGTGAAGAAGTTCCAAAAATTCACCAAGAAGAAAGGCTTCAGAAAGTCTTCACGATCAAGCTCAAGGAATTATGAAGCTTCTGCTCATGACTACAAGAAGAAAACATGCCACAAGTGCAAGAAAATTGGCCACTTCATCTCTGAGTGTCCGCAGTGGGACAATGAGAACAGAAAGAAGAAGAAGAAGAAGAGCAAGGAATATGACTCTGATGACAAGAAGAAGAAGAAATACTCAAAGTCTTCTTACAAGTCTTCCTCAAAGGCTTCATCACACAAGAAGAGCTCATCTGGCAAGGCACGTGCGTTTGTTGGCAAGGAAATGGATTCAGAGGAGGAGTCCGCTTCTGAGGAGGCGGAGGTGGAGTCTGAGGAGGAGTCCGATTCTGGTATTGCAAGTCTGGCTACAGCATACGTTGCCAAGTCCATCTTCAATATTGAAGATAATGACTTCACCACCAACACCGATGCAAACAACAAGGACTACTCTGCTCCTACCTACTGCTTCATGGCACGCGGTGCCAAGGTAAACACACGCACTACTCACTATCAAACATCTAATGAAGATGACTCTGATTGTGATTCAAGACCCAGCTACAAAACACTTGCTAAAATTGCAACTGAACAACAGAAAGCCAGGGAACATATTCAAAAACTGTTAGACAAAAGCGATGATCTGTTGGGCACTGAAATGACTCGATCTGAGTCCTTAATTGAAGACATAAAAAATCTTCACGTTAAGTATGAGGAACTTGAAAGTCATCATGAAACGCTCTCAACAACTTATGAAAAGCTTTCCTATGATTATCTTCAAAGGAAGCAAGATCTTGAGAAATTGAGAGCGGCTCATGAAGATCTTCAAAAGGAAAATGAGTCACTTCGCGCCGAACAGATCAGTTCAGCTCAGGAAGGATTTGAACCACCATGTCTTAAATGCATTGAGCGTGATAATGCTACTTCTAGGGCTGAATGTTCTACTGCTGCTACTGTTGCAATATCTTCAACTGTTGATGTGGTAACTAAACCCTCTGCTGAGGATACCACTGCTATTGCTGATGAGAATGCTAGGTTGAAGACATTGCTTGAAACAGGGATGTACAAAAGTCTTAAAGGACATCAGACACTATGTGATGTCCTCAAAAGGCAGATTCTGAACCGAAACCCGAGGAAAGAGGGTGTCGGGTTCATAAGGAAAATGAATGTTGATGGCTCTTACTGGAAACCCGAGCAGTATCCCAAAACCACATGGGTTGCTGCAAAGGAACCTTCAGCTGATCCATCCAATCTATCTCGCTTCACTTGTGCTAACCCCATTGTCATCGATGAATCCTTTGATGCAAACTATAAACTGTTTAAGAATCAGAATGGTGAAGTGTTTGCCAGGTACATTGGTACTAACTGCAGGAATGGACCGCCTATGAAGAAGATCTGGGTGCCCAAAAGGTGTTTGGAAAATCTTTCTGTGAATGTCATCATGACACCACAGATAAAGAAGACAAACCCCAGACCATAGGCTTCATACGGCCCAAAGGCTTCATACAGACAGAGGACTCACCTGAGTCGCACTAACGCAAATGTTTTGCAGGGAAACCATACTCAGGCCTATGAATATGAGCGCGGTTCATCGAACCGCCATGTTCATAAGACCAAAAACTATTCTGCTTATTCTTATGAGTATTATTGTCCGCCTGCAAGACTTTCTTATAGGGCTCCAAAGCCAAAGTTTTCAGACGCTGCACTTAGACTTATCGCTTCTAAGCCACCCTTGAAGATGTGGGTGGTTAAGAAGGCTTAACTCTCTTTTGCAGGGAAAGGTCTCCGGCAGAAAACCAAAATCTTCTGACGCTATTGCTGGGGACCTTAAACATCTTGTAGGGCGCAAGATCAAATGCCTGAATGGTCTTACTATGTACTTCATTCCTGAATCGCTTGCTACTCTCCCTATCAGTCCTAGTCTGGATCTAAGCTTTCATAACCCACTGGTTCGTCAAATGTTTTTGCTTCACAACTCTCTTCGTGAAGCCTATCCCCCTAAATGCATTGTAGGGTACGACACCAGCGTCTACAGAATGGATTATTGATAGTGGGTGTACAAATCACATGACTGGCAAAAGAAGCCTTCTTATGGACTCAACCTTACGTCCATCCGACAAGAGCCACATCACATTTGCTGACACTGGTAAAAGTAAGGTATTGGGTCTAGGTAGAGTTGCAATCTCGAGGGATCAACACATGGATAAAGTCATGCTTGTTGAATCCCTTGGCTTCAACTTAATGTCTGTCTCAATGCTTTGTGATTTAAACATGATCGTAATATTTGGAAAATATCGTTGCCTTGTTCTAATGGAATCTGACAAGTCTCTAGTATTTGAAGGGTATCGAAAAGATGATTTATACGTGGTAGATTTCTCAGCAGGACCACAGCTTGTCGTATGTCTTCTAGCAAAAGCTTCAGAATGCTGGCTCTGGCATCAGAGGCTTGGGCATGCTGGCACGAGGAACCTCCACACCCTTGCAAAGAAGAAGCATGTCATAGGCATCGAGGGCGTCAAGTTCAAGAAAGATCATTTATGCGGTGCCTGTGAAGCAGGAAAGATGACGAGGGCCAAACATCCCTCGAAGAAAATCATGACTACTACTCGACCCTTCGAACTGCTTCACATGGATCTTTTCGGTCCCACTCATTACTCAACTCTTACTACTACTGCTTGTCTCTATGGCTTTGTCATTATTGATGATTATTCGAGATATACTTGGGTGCACATAATCCTTTACAAGACTGAAGTGCAGGATGTCTTCAGACGCTTCGCCAATCGAGCAATGAACAACTATGGCGCCAAGATAAAGCACATCAGAAGTGATAATGGCACTGAATTCAAGAACACTGGCCTTGATACATATCTTGATACCTTGGGCATCACACATGAATTCTCAGCCCCGTACATGCCACAGCAGAATGGCATCGTCGAACGCAAGAACAGAACACTCATTGAGATGGCCAGAATGATGCTAGATGAATACAAGACTCCAAGAAAATTCTGGCCTGAAGCCATTGATACTGCATGCCATACAATCAATCGTGTTTATCTTCACAAGCTTCTGAACAAGACATCTTATGAGCTCCTTACTGGCAAGAAGCCAAATGTCAGTTACTTCAGAGTATTTGGCGCCAGGTGCTGGATCAAGGACCCACATCACACATCAAAGTTTGCACCAAAAGCACATGAGGGTTTTATGCTTGGATATGGAAAGGATTCGCACTCCTACAGAGTCTTCAATCTCTTTCATTATAAAGTGGTTGAAACAGTGGATGTGCGGTTCGATGAGACCAACGGTTCATAAAGAGAGCACCTGCCAAATGTGCTAGATGAAGTTCCATCAGTGAATCAGTCAAGCTAATGGGAACTGGAGAAATTATACCTTCTGAAGCTCATCCTGAAGAAGAACTTATCATCTCAGCACCTGATCAACTTGAAGACAATGCTCAGCCTGAAGACATTCCCTCTAACAACGACAATGATCAGCAAGAGCAAAATCTTCGCCCTGTACATCCTCGTGTTGCCAATGAAGTGCAGATTGGAAGAATAATTGATAGCATCAATGCACCCGGTCCACTCACTCGTTCAAGGGCAACTCAGCTAGCAAATTTCTGTGGGCACTTCGCATTCGTCTCAATAACAGAACCCAAGAAAGTTGAAGAAGCCTTCATGGAACCTGAATGGATTCAAGCTATGCAAGAAGAGCTTCAATAGTTTGAGCTGAATAATGTATGGGAACTAGTTAAGCGTCCCGATCCTCAGAAGCACAACATAATAGGCACAAAATGGATATACCGCAACAAACAAGATGAGCATGGTCAAGTTGTCAGAAACAAAGCTCGTCTCGTTGCTCAAGGATATACTCAAGTGGAAGGCATTGACTTCGATGAAACATTTGCTCCTGTGGCTAGACTTGAAGCCATACGCATACTGCTGGCCTATGCAAATCATCACAACATACTTCTTTATCAAATGGATGTGAAGAGCGCCTTTCTCAATGGCAAGATTGAAGAAGAAGTGTATGTTGCACAACCACCTGGCTTTGAAGATCCAAAACATCCTGACATGGTATACAAGCTCAACAAGGCACTGTATGGCCTCAAACAAGCCCCTCGGGCCTGGTATGACACACTCAAATACTTCCTGAAGAGCAAAGGCTTCATACCTGGTTCCCTCGACCCCACTCTCTTCACGAAGACATATGATGGTGAACTGTTTGTGTGCCAAATATATGTGGATGACATTATCTTCGGCTGCACCAATCAGAAGTACAGTGAAGAGTTTGGATATATGATGCAAGAGCAATATCAAATGTCTATGATGGGAGAGCTGAAGTTCTTTCTCGGTCTTCAAATACGACAGCAACGCAACATCATCTTCATATCTCAAGAGAAGTATCTCAAAGATTGCCTGAAGAAGTTCGGTATGCAAGACTGCAAAGGCTTCACGACGCCAATGCCAGACAAGCATCATCTAGGTCCTGACGACAATGGTAAAGAGTTTGATCAAAAGGTATACCGCTCCATGATTGGTTCTTTGCTCTATCTATGTGCATCTAGGCCAGATATTATGCTTAGTGTTTGCATGTGTGCTCGATTTCAAGCGGCACCAAAGGAGTCGCATCACTTAGCTGTGAAGCGAATTCTTCGATATTTGGCTCACACCCCAACTCTAGGATTATGGTATCCAAAGGGCTCAGAGTTTGATCTGGTTGGATTCTCGGATGCTGATTATGCTGGTGATAAAGTGGATCGCAAGTCTACATCAGGCACATGTCACTTTCTGGGACGATCACTTGTATGTTGGTCTTCTAAGAAGCAAAACTGTGTATCTCTCTCCACTACTGAATCTGAATACATTGCTGCTGGATCTTGCTGTGCTCAGCTTCTGTGGATGAAGCAAACACTCAAGGACTATGGCATTCATCTGAAGCAAGTGCCACTCTACTGCGACAACGAAAGCGCCATCAAGATTGCCAACAACCCAGTTCGGCACTCGAAGACAAAGCATATTGAAATTCGTCATCACTTTCTCAGAGATCATGTTGTGAAGGAAGACATTGATATCATACACATCAACACTGAAGAGCAATTGGCAGATATCTTCACCAAGCCCTTGGATGAGAAGAGATTTTGCAAGTTACAGTGTGAGCTAAATATCCTGGAATCCTCAAATGTCCTGTGATCAGGAACACATCCTAACCCTTATGCATATTGATGACTTAGATGTGCAACACACGAAGTAAAGTATATCTTCAATCAATGAAGACTTACATTCTACGTGTGAATACATTAATGTGGAATTTGACTTCGGAGCGCCACGATAATTGTGCGCCGTGTCTGGGTCTAATACTTCCTATACGATGGGTAACGCCACCACCAAATGTTCTATTTGAAGTGTTCCACTCATGGCGTTACCTTGCTATGTCTTCACATTTGGTTTGGCTTCAATCTCAACATGTTTTCATGATTATCTTCACTATGTTGATTATATACATATATGCCAGTGTTCTGTCCTCTACAGCATTCACTTATAGCTATGTCTTCTTGTTGAATCTTTTGAACTAAGTGAATGTGATCGGACCCTAACCTCTCTGTGCTTTCTATCTCAAACTCTATCTCTCCAAATCATATGCATTCTATTGAAACTGTCGAATGTCTTCTCTGCGTCCTTGTCAGCAGAAGATACAGAGACAAACCTTAAGTCGCTTTCAATGCTCATTCCTCCACATGAAACCCGGAGAAGTAGGAACGACCACCCGACAATCCAGGCGTGCGTGGGACGTGGAACAAACCCCAAAATTCTGCATGATGGCCACATGTTCCTCAGATGCGAATCGCCAGGGGCACCTGTGTAATAACGCAGTGCCGCCCCTGTACCTATAAATACACACTTCACAGTGGTCATTATCTCTTCTTCCACTCTCGCACGAACCCTAGCGCCACCGCTAGCCCTCGACGATGCCGGCGACGAAGTGCTTCGCTGCCGCAACCTCTCCGACGCCGTCTTCACGCCGACCGCGGACATCGTCCTCTCCGCCGTCGCCGTACGTGTCCTCTGTCGCCAAGTTAGGGCATGGAAGATCGAACTGCTTGGCCTCCTCTTCCACTCTGTCTAGCAGTTCTTAGTGTGGTAAATAAAACTTCCTTTTTACGGCCCCGTTGATCCTATGTCTTTGTCACTTTCTACCACAAGCAGTTTCTATTCACACAAGTTGGATCTCTCTCATACTGCATCTCATAACATGCCTAGTATATTCACTTATGCTTCACAAAGTAGTTAGATTCCTCACTTGTACTGATCTCTGGATTCGTACAAATCTGGAACCAACTCCTTATCTATGAGTGAATGTCTTCGCACGATGAGGTCAATGTCTTCTAAACTGATTTATATTCAAAATCTTCTGAGAATGCATATGACCTCTTCCCCTTCCCTCGCACCTTAATGCTGTCACAGGTACATGTCCGTGGGAGAATCCCTTGGTTCTCATAGTCTGCATTCATTTGCAGAATTCTTACAGCATCATATAAATTCTCCCGAAACCAGTTCCTGTCTGTCCAGCAAGCGAAAGCCCTTGAAGCCTTTGAACGTATTGAAGCCTTCCAGTTTAAAGTTCATGGCTTCAGAGAAATCAGCAAGGAAGGGTGGCAGAAAGCGTCATGGAGAAACATCAAGAGATCTGCCAGATGACCTCTCAGAACTGTACAAGACAGATCCTGAAGAGGATTACAATCAGCGCAAAACACGAATCCAATGGATTCGACGCTATTGGGCAGAACAGTGGTTCAAGTACAGATTTGTGACAAAGGAATATGCTGAAAAGAATGCCATCAAGCGACCATGGGGAGACATCCTCTACAAAAATCTTCAACCCAGGATCAGAGATGAAGCCATTGAACAAGGCTTCTATCCCTGCATGGTCCATGGACCACAGCCTGCGGATGCTGACCCATCGTCACTGCTATGGTGTCGTGATGACATTTTGTTCAAGCGCAACTTTCAGTTTGCCCAGAACTCAGCGAAGCAGAACAAGAAGACATTGGGACTAGACTTTAACCCTGGTCCTTCTGCTCCAAGGGCTGACGGCACACGGGATGCAGAACCCAATGTCGTTGGTCCTTTCTACAACCTTGAAGGTCTCATCACCCATATCTTGGTTCAAGGGATAGCCGTGAATGAGCCTGGAGCTGACGCTGAATCAGGTGAAGCGCCTGCAGCGCCGAAGCCAAAGAAGTTGAAGAAGCCTAAAGCTTTAAAGCCTGCCCCTTCACCAAAAATCTCACGGGCGAAGCCACTGGCAACTGCACCTCCTGAAGACAGTGTGCGGTCTGAAGATTTGTCACGCATCTCCAAGCCCCAGAAGGTCAAGATGCCTCTGCCACACACCGGCCAAGAGCTAACTGCTGCTGCCATTCTGCGCAATGATGCCATTGATCTATCAAGTGATGAAGATCTTGCAGATGACGCTCTTGAGCAACTTATCAAGAGCAAAGAAGAAGCAGAAATCTTCAATGATCTGCCGCTCTTTGATGTAACAATCATCCACAACTTCATTGATGAGTGGTTTGACATGCCAAACATCAGCTTCGGAGATCTCCAACTACCCATTGGCCTCAGTGTCGCCTTCCATGGCGCCATTGCTTCAGAGTTAGCCATCGCCCAGCGCATTGTTGAACTGAAGCAGAAGATTGACTTTGAGAAATCTCAGTTCAAGAAGCATATGGCCAAGCTCAGCGTGCAAGACGTGAAGAACTTCAAGATTATGCTGCACGAGCTCAAGGAAGCCTTTCTAAAGAAACGTGCAGAAGCTCAGGGTTCTCATGAGCGCATGAAGGTCCTGGCTGATAGGTGTGTGCAAGCCTACAATGAGGCTGAGAAGCGCAAGGCCCTTGGGCGTCTTGGCATCGACCCCAGGATGGCTGCCAAGAAGAAGAAGAAGCCCGCTATGGCTGAACCCGAAGCACCAAGGCAGGAAGTAGATCTCCTTGTCTTCCCAACTAGCATGACTGGCCCGAAGCCAAAGGCCAGGTCAACCGCTTCAGAACTGAAGAAGACCAGAACTGCTGAGGCTGAAGCAAGGAAGAGAAAACATCCTGAAGCCTCTGCTACTGCCCTCGCCAAGAAGAAAAGAAAGACCAAGAAGGAACGGGCTGCTCCCACAGAGCCCTTGATTGTTGAACCCATTTCCATGGTTCACCCTGACGCTAATCCACAAGAACGTCAACTGACTGTCCATGAGCCTGCTTTCATAGAGGCTCATGAAGCTGAAGACTTTCCAGCAGCTGATCCCATCGCTGCTGAAGACATTGGTCACCATGACCATGTTGAAGATGATGCGGCCCTTCCTCAGCTAGAGCACCAACAGGTATCATCGCCTGTGCTAACGCACAGCGAACTCATCAGCATTGGTCGTCCACTGACGCTAATTGCACAGGATGCTTCATGGGCGGATCGCCCACAAGAAGAAGAAGACTTTGAGGCCCAGCCAACACCAACTCCACAGGCGTCACCTGCGTTGCGCAGGCTTCGCAAAGGTCCAAGGCCTCAAGTCTCTGCGACTGAAGATAAAACTGCTGAAGACAATCCGGCTGCATCAGCCACTGAAGAAGAAGTCCCACAAGTTGCCACTCCCCTGTCCCACCAAGAAGCGGTTCTCAAGGAGAACGTGATCGTGACCGACCCTCCTGCTCGTCAAGTGGAGGTTGAAAATCTTGAGGCTGCCACCACCAACACCACTGAAGCCACTGACGCTGTCATGGCTGAAGCTAATGTGGAGCCCTCACCAACAAAAGCACCAGAAGTCAGCGAAGCCACTGATCCCGCTGCTTCTGTTCCTGCGTCTGCTGCCGGTCCCCAGTTCGACTATCATGTTGAGCACAGGCCTCAGGTATAGAAGCCAATCCCAAGATTGCCCAGGTTCCCAGGTCCTGCATCAGCACCTGGCTCCTTCAATATCAATGGCTTTAGAGCAGACAACACATTCTTTAATAGCTCCAGGAACCCCTACTCAAGGGAAAGAATATCATCTGATCAGTTCTGGAGCTATCCGCAGCGAAGCTATTACTCATGCATTCTTTACAACCAAGGTCGCATCTTCCCACACAAGCGCCTTGACATTGAAGCAATAGCTGGTCTGCCCTGTCTGGAAGAAGCTCTGGATTGCTTCAAAGAGGTTGGACTGCTGCCGTTCGTCACTGACCAAGAGCATTGGAATGAAGAGTTGCTGCTCCAATTCTATGCCACACTTCACATCCGCGGGTATAACAGAGATCCAAAGACTTGGGTCCTGGAGTGGATGACAGGAAACGTTCATCACGAAGCCAAAGCCTTTGACATCATTGAGCTCACTGGTTTGCCCACTCCTGGCGATCTCTACGAGCATGGCTGTCAGCTTCATAGTGAAGCTGTTGAGAGCATCTTTCAGAAGACTGAACCTAATATGAGTCAGATGCTCAGTATGATGAAGCCATTGCCCCAAGATGCTGCTTATCCCATGGAGTTCTTCGTTGAAGACCTTGAGTATTTGCCAAGGACCATTTATCACATCATAAGGCGAACTCTCTGGCCAATCAAAGGACATTCTCCCCATGCCAAGCTGGAAGGTGCAATGAAGACTTTGGTCTTCTATATTCTTCATGGAAAATGCTTCAATACACAGGATTTCTTCATTCGCCAACTTGTTGCATCTGGCTCTGATCTGTTTGGTTTGAAGTTCTATGCCCCTTGGGTGATGCGGCTGATCAAACTTCACTCCGCTATCTCATATCAGCCCTCTGCCCGCAATCATCGGATCTTTTTGCCTGATGTGGATATGTCTATTGAAGCCATCTATCCTGAGCCTGCCAAGGAACCTCTAAGTCTTCAGAATGCAGAGCATCAAAGTTTTTCTCAGAATGTTGAAGGCGTTGAAGCCGTAACTCGTGTGTATCCTTTGGCTGGCACTACACGTGCACCGCATCCTGCTCTCACTGAAGCCACTAATAGCACCATTGCCCAACGACCCAAGAAGCGCACTCATGTTCTCAATGACCGAGAGCTTATGGTGGCTCTTCATCAGAAACAGGATAGGCATCATGACTGGCTGAAGCGTCAAATGCAAAGTGTAAGTGCATCTAGTGCCACCCCTAGTTGGTTTTGGAGTATTGACGACAAACCTAGTTGAGGGACTAATGTGTTTGTGAGAATTGCAGGATAACACAGGTAGAAGTCCCTCATTGATTCGGTTTTACTACCAGAGATGACCCCTAAAAATGTATGAAGACATTGAAGTCAAAGGTGGTATATGAAGATATTCACATTGAAGACTATGACATAAGAAGACACGTTATGAAGCCTATGGAGCTCGAAGACTTAGATCTTTCGTAGTTCTTTTTCTTTTGTGTTGAGTCATAGGAACCACCGTACTATTAAGTGGGGTCCAGGAGAACCAGTTAGAATGACTGAAGTGATGCCTAAACCAAAACCTATGTCTTCGAGTGAAGACAATGAGAGCGAATCTTGTCCAGAGCCGGACAAGTCAGCTTTGCTTGTAGCCCAAGTAAAGTTGCCATGAGAGTTTGAAATCTGACCGTTGAGACACGTGTCAGTTCCTTAGTGACCCAGGGTCATTTCGGACAAATCAGGTTGGGTTGCCAAGTGGCTATAAATAGCCCACCCCCTACAACCATAAACGGTTGGCTGCTCAGATTTCAGTGCACGGCTTTTGTCGTTTGAGAGCAACCCGCCTCGAATCCTTTGAGAGAGAGAATTCCTTGCGAGGATAAAGCCCTAACCACCCAGAGCCAGAGTAAATTGGGCATCACTTAAGTCTTCTTGTCTGAGTGATCTGAAGACTTATTTCACTTGAGGACTGTGCATCCTCCAGACGGTTAGGCGTCGCGTTCAGAGCATCCAAGAGACATTGTGGATTGCCAGTGAACGAAGTCTATGAAGGTTTGGGAGTCTACCTTGAAGACTTACCAGAGTGATTGGGCGAGGACTATGTGACCTTAGCTCAAGGAGAATACGGTGAGGACTTGGTGTCCTGAGCTGCGTGTTCAGGACTAGGTGTCCGGGACTGTGTGTCCTAAGGTTTAAATACCTAGCCGCTCCAACCAGACGTACAGTTGTCACAACAACTGGAACTGGTCCAACACATCATTGTCTTCAACGAGTCACTGGTTTCATCTTCACTTCCTTTTACTTACTGTTACTCATTGTGAAGCCATTGCATGCTTGCTATACCTTTTGTCTTCACAACGTAACTGTATGATTTGTTTGGGTTCATAAGTTCTTCCTACCTGATCCTTATTACACTGCAGCTCCTTGTCATTGTGCTTTCACTCTATTGAATACTTGACCATGGCTTGCCTAGTGTAATCTAACTTCCGCTGCATAGTGATAGGCTTATCTCTACTGTTTGTCTTCATAACTTCCACGTTTTGAAGACTTTCATAAAAATCGCCTATTCACCCCCCCTCTAGTCGATATAACGCACTATCACAAAGCCTCTTGCTGGATGTTAATCGCATTCGCAATCTTGCCACCAAGAATGCCTTTGTTGCTCATGAAACCTCGCACATGGAAAGGGCTGACGCTGCTGTGTTCTGAAAATGATCTTCAAGAGGATGGCTTCTCTGAGCGATTCAAGTTTGACTCCACACCTCCTCGAAGGGCAGTGCTGCGATGAACTCCATCCCTTGAAGACTCTGAGTTCTTTTCCTCTCCTGCAACTGTGAATGCCAGAGTGATCGAGGATGAAGACGATGCTACTTCATCGCCACCTCCTTCTTCTGCACCACCGAACACCACTGACGACCCTGCTGCTTCACCTACTCTTCATGGGAACGAGTAGATGCTCTATGTCTTCGAACCTTTTTGGTCCTTACTGACAAAAGGGGGAGAAGCATATGAGTTTGATAGTCTTCAAGCGGGTCCATATGGGCGGGTGCTTTATATTTTTTGCTTCGTGCTTACAACTCTCGTTTTGATACATTTGGTTCTTTGAGTTGTAACACTTAAACTCGATGGTCGTCTGCTACTTATTTGCCACCTTGTGTTGCGATGATAAATTCCGCATGTGCGACGATAAATTCCGCACTTAGATCATTCTGCAGATGTCCATTTTCCATTATGCATGTCATTATCTTCACATACTTTCACATGCATAGTGGATTGTCATCATAAGTTGAAGTGGATCGCCACAAGTACAACCTGCCATGTGCATTTGCATTCCAAAAGCAAATTACTTATATGCACATCTTTAGGGGGAGCCCTTGCAACTTATGAAGACAATTCCTTATCCTTTACAATTTCACAGATTATATTCCCCGATGAAAACTTCAACTAGTTTGTCATCAATCACCAAAAAGGGGGAGATTGTAAGTGCATCTAGTGCCACCCCTAGTTGGTTTTGGAGTATTGACGACAAACCTAGTTGAGGGACTAATGTGTTTGTGAGAATTGCAGGATAACACGGGTAGAAGTCCCTCATTGATTCGGTTTTCCTACCAGAGATGACCCCTAAAAATGTATGAAGACATTGAAGTCAAAGGTGGTATATGAAGATATTCACATTGAAGACTATGACAAGAGAAAACACCGCATGAAGCCTATGGAGCTCGAAGACTTAGATCTTTCGTAGTTCTTTTTCTTCTGTGTTGAGTCATAGGAACCACCGTACTGTTAAGTGGGGTCCAAGAGAACCAGTTAGAATGACTGAAGTGATGCTTAAACAAAACCTATGTCTTCGAGTGAAGACTATGAGAGCGAGTCTTGTCCAGAGTCGGACAAGTCAGCTTTGCTTGTAGCCCAAGTAAAGTTGCCGTGTGAGTTTGAAATCTGACCGTTGGAACACATGTAAGTTCCTTAGTGACCCAGGGTCATTTCGGACAAATTAGGTCGGGTTGCCTAGTGGCTATAAATAGTCCACCCCGTACAACCATAAATGGTTGGCTGCTTAGATTCAGAGTACGGCTTTTGTCGTTTGAGAGCAACCCACCTCGAAGCCTTTGAGAGAGAATTCCTTGCGAGGATAAAGCCCTAACCACCCAGAGCCAAAGAGAATTAGGCATCACTTAAGTCTTCTTGTCTGTGTGATCTGAAGACTTATTACACTTGAGGATTGTGCATCCTCCAGCCGGTTAGGCGTCGCGTTCTGAGCATCCAAGAGACATTGTGGATTGCCAGTGAACGAAGTCTGTGAAGGTTTGGGAGTCTACCTTGAAGACTTACCAGAGTGATTGGGCGAGGTCTGTGTGACCTTAGCTCAAGGGGAATACGGTGAGGACTGGGTGTCCTGAGCTGCGTGTTCAGGACTGGGTGTCCGGGACTGTGTGTCCTAAGGTTTAAATACCTAGCCGCCCTAACCAGACGTACAGTTGTCACAGCAACTGGAACTGGTCCAACAAATCATTGTCTTCAACGAGTCACTGGTTTCATCCTTCCCTTTACTTACTGTTACTACTTGTGAAGTCATTGTATGTTTGCACTATCTTTTGTCTTCACTGAGTGACTGCGCGTTCTGTGTGGCTTCACAATATCTTCCTACCTGGTCTCTACTACATTGCTGCTATTAGTCATTGTGCTCTCACTTCATTGAATACTTGACTATGGTTTGCCTAGTGTAGTCTACCTTCTGCTGCATGGTAATAGGTTTATTTCTATCGTTCGTCTTCGAAACTTTCACATTTTGAAGACTTTCATAAAAATCGCCTATTCACCCCCCTCTAGTCGATATAACGCACTTTCAGTCCTTGTTAGCAGAAGATACAGAGACAAACATTAAGTCTGTTTTCAATGCTAAATCCTTTCACCTGAAACCCGGAGAAGTGGGAATGACCACCCGACAATCCAGGCGTGCGTGGGAACGTGGAACAACCTCTGATATGTTGCATGATAGCCACGTGCCCTTCAGATGTGAATCGCCAGGGGCACCTGTGTAATAACACTGTGCCGTCCCTATCCCTATAAATACACGCCTCGCCACAGTCATTATCCTTTCTTCCACTCTCGCACAAACCCTAGCGCCACCGCTAGCCCTCGACGATGACGGCGACGAAGCACTTAGTTGCCGCGACCTCACCGACGCCGTCTTCACGCCGGCCGCAGACATCGTCCTCTCCACCGTCGCCGTAGGTGTCCTCCGTCGCCAAGTTAGGGCACGGACGATCGAAATGCTCAGCCTCCTCTCCCACTCCGTCTTGCAGTTCTTCGTGTGGTCAATAAAACTTCCTTTTTACGGCCCCTTTGATCCTATAGATTCATCACTTTCTACCACAAGCAGTTTCTGTTCACACAAGTTGGATCTATTTCATCCTGCATCTCATAATATGCCTAGTATGTTCACTTATGCTTCACAAAGTAGTTAGATTCCTCACTTGTACTTACCCGTGGATTCGTACAAATCTGGAACCAACTCTCTATCTATGAGTGAATGTCTTCGCACTATGAGGTCAATGTCTTCTAAACTGATTTATCTTCAAAATCTTCTGAGAATGCATATGACCTCTTCCCCTTCCCTCGCACCTTAATGATGTCACAGGTACATGTCCGTGGGAGAATCCCTTGGTTCTCATAGTCTGCATTCGTTTGCAGAATTCTTACAGCATCACATTAACTCTCCCGAAGCCAGTTCCTATTTGTCCAGCAAGCGAAAGCCATTGAAGCCTTTGAACGTGCTGAAGCCATTCAGTATGAAGTTCATGGCTGCAGAGAAATCAGTAAGGAAGGGTGGCAGACAACGTCGTGGGGGAACATCAAGAGATTTGCCTGATGACCTCTTAGAGCTTTACAAGACAGATCCAGAAGAGGATTACAATCAGCGCAAGACCCGAATCCAATGGATTTGAAGATATTGGGCAGAACAATGGTTCAAGTACAGGTTTGTGACCCAGGAATATGCTGAGAAGAATGCCATCAAGCGACCATGGGGAGACATCCTATACAGAAATCTTCAACCCAGGTCTAGAGATGAAGCCATTGAACAAGGCTTCTATCCCTGCATGGTCCGTGGACCACAGCCTGCGGATGCAGACCCATCGTCACTGCTATGATGTCGTGACGACAATCTGTTCAAGCGCAACTTCTAGTTTGCCAAGAATTCGGCTAAGCAAAACAAGAAGTCATTGGGACTAGACTTCAACCCTGGTCCTTCTGCTCCCCGTGCTGATGGCACCCGCGAAGCTGAACCCAATCTTGTTGGGCCCTTCTACAACCTGGAAGGTCTCATCACTCATATCATGGTTCAAGGGACAGCTGTGGATGAGCCTGCAGATGACGCTGAATCTGATGAAGCGCCCGCACCGCCGAAGCCAAAGAAACTGAAGAAGTCTAAAGCTTCAAAGCCTGCCTCAGCACCAAAAATTTCATGGGCGAAGCCACTGGCTACTGCACCTCCTGAAGACAGTGTGCAGTCTGAAGATTTGTCACGCATCTCCAAGCCCTCGAGAGTAAAGATGCCCTTGCAACACACCAGCCAAGAACTGACTGCTGCTGCTATTCTGCGCAACGACGCCATTGATCTGTCCAGCGATGAAGATCTTGCAGATGACGCTCTTGAGCAACTGATCAAGAGCAAAGAAGAAGCAGAAATCTTCAATGATTTGCCTCTCTTTGATGTGGCAATCATCCATAACTTCATTGATGAGTGGTTTGACACGCCCAACCTCAGCTTTGAAGATCTGCAACTTCCAATTGGCCTCAGTGTCGCCTTCACTGGCGCCATTGCTTCTGAGCTAACTCTAGCTCAGCACATCGTTGAACTGAAGCAAAAGATCGACTATGAGAAAGCTCAGTTCAAGAAGCACATGTCCAAGCTCAGCGTGCAAGATGTGAAAAACTTCAAGATTATGCTGCACGAGCTCAAGGAAGCCTTTCTCAAGAAGCGTGAAGAAGCTAAAGGTTCTCGTGAGCGCATGAAGAGCCTGGCTGACAAGTGTGTGCAAGCCTACAATGAGGCTGAGAAGCGCAAGGCTCTTGGTCGTCCTAGCATCGACCCCAGAATGGCTGCAAAGAATAAGAAGCCCTCAACTGACCAGTCTGCACCTTCAAGGCAGGAAGAACCTCGCATAGTCTTCCCAAGCAGCATGACTGGCTCAAAGCCAAAGGTCAGGTCAACCGCTTCAGAACTGAAAAAGACGAGGACTGCTGAGGCTGAAGCTAGAAAGAGGAAAAATCCTGAAGCCTCTGATGTTGCTCCCTCCAAGAAGAAGCGCAAAACCAAGAAGGATCGGGCTGCTCCCACAGAGCCCTTAGTTGTTGAACCTATCTCAATGGTTCGCCATGCATCTGAACACCACGAGCGCCAACTGATTGTTCATGAGCCTGCTTCCACAGAGGCTCATGAAGCTAAAGACATTCCAGCAGTTGATCCCACCGCTGCTGAAGACATTGGTCACCATGACAATGTTGAAGATGATGTAGTTCTTCCTCAGATCGAGCACAACTTGGTATCATCGCCTGTTCTCATGAACAGCGAACTCATCAGCATTGGTCGTCCTCTGACGCCAATTGCTCAGGATGCATCTTGGGCTGATCACCCACAACAACAAGACACACCGAGTACTCCCCAACAACAAGTCACACCACCCGTGCAAGAAGAATAAGATGACTTTGAGGCCTAGCCAACTCCATCTCCAAAGGCGTCGCCAGCGTTACGCAGGCTTCGCAAAGGACCAAGGCCTCAAGTCCCCCTTTCAAGCGTTCCAGAAGGAGAAGTGCCCCAATCTGTTGCACATCAAGTGTTCCCAGAAGCCACTCCGACTGTGAATGTCTCTGTGTCTGAAGCCAAAGGTGCTGAAGACAATCGAGCTGCATCAGCCGATGACAAACAAGAAGAAGATCGTGTCCCCACACCCCCAATCTCTGAAGAAGTTGTTCCTGAAGTGAATGTGTCTGTGCCCGACCCTCCAGCTCATCAAGTGGAGGTTGAGAATCTTGAGGCTGCCACCACCAACACAAATGAAGCCAATGATGTAGTCATGGCTGAAGCAAATGTGGAGCCTGCACCTGAAATCAATGTGGCCCCTAAAGCCCATGAAGACAATGCCAATGCCCCTGTTCCCCCTCCAAGACCTCACACAATGGAGCTGGCATTTGATCGTGGTCAGCCAGTTATGGTTCGATGGCCCATTCTGACTCCTCCACCTGATGCTGGTCCACAATTTGAGTACCACGTCGAGCACAGGCCTCAAGTCTAAAAGCCCAAGCCAAGACTTCCACGTTTCCCAGGCACTGCCACTTCACCTGGGGTCTTCAATGCGAATGGCTTCGTGGCACATAATACCTTCTTCAACAACTCCAAGAACCCTTATATCAGACCGCGCATTTCCTTAGATCGGTTCTGGAGCTATCAGCAGTGCAGCTACTATTCTTGTGTCCTATACAATCAAGGGCGCATATTTCCACATATGCGCCTCGACACTGAAGCTATAGCTGGTCTGCCCTGCCTCGAAGAAGCATGGGACTGTTTCAGAGATGCTGGTCTGTTGCAGTTCATCACTGACAAGGAGCACTGGAATGAAGAATCATTGCTTCAATTCTATGCCACTCTTCATATTCGAGGCTACAACAGGGATCCGAAGACTTGGGTCCTTGAGTGGATGACAGGCAATGTCCATCATGAAGCTAAAGCTCTTGATATCCTTGAGCTCATAGGCCTACACACTCCTGGTGAATACTATGAACCAGGTTGTCAACAACATCAAAATGCCTTGGAAAGCATCTTTCAGAAGCCAGAACCCAACATGAGTCAAATGCTGAGCATGATGAAGCCTCTGCCTCACGACGCTGAATACCCATCTGAGTTCTTTGTTGAAGACCTAGAGTACCTGCCTCGCACCATTTACCACATCATCAGGAAGACTCTATGGCCTGTCAAAGGACAATCATCTGCAGCGAAGCTTGAAGGAGCAATGAAGACTTTGGTTTTCTATATCTTCAATGGCATCAGCTTCAATGCTCAAGATTTCTTCATCAGGCAGTTGGCTGCATCTGGCTCCGACATCTTTGGGTTGAAATTCTATGCTCCATGGGTCATGCGTCTGATCAAGCGTCACTCAACCTTCAACTAGCAGCCGTCTGCGCGCAATCATCTTATATTCTTGCCCGAGGTTGATCTGTCAGTTGAAGCCATTTACCCAGAGCCTGCTAAGGATCCCATTTATCTTCACAATGCTGATCACCAAAGCTTCACCCAGCCCATTGAAGGAATTCCATCAGTGTCTCGTGTTTATCCCCTTGCTGGAAACACACGTTCCCCTCGTGCTCAAACTGATGCCACTGGTAGCACCATTGCGCAAAGGCCTCAAAGACGATCTCGTGTCCTCAATGACCGAGAGCTTCTCGTCGTGCTGCATCAGAAACAGGACAAACATCACGACTGGCTTAAGCGTCAGATGCAAAGCCTCTTGGTGGATGTCAACCGCATTCGCAATCTTGCCACCAAGAATGCCTTTGTCACTCATGAAACTTGTCAGAGGTCGTGGAAGAGTTTGACCCTACTGAGTGCTGAAGCTGATCTGCACGACGATGGCTTCACCGAACGCTTCAAGTTTGACTCAACTCCTCCCAGAAATGCTCACTTGCGTCGGACTCCCTCACTTGAAGACTCTGAATACTCATCCTCAGCTGCGATCGTAAATACCAGAGTCATCGATGACCAAGATGATGCAACTTCACCTCCTCCAACTTCAGCGTGTGACAACACTGCACCAAGTTCCTCTGCACCACCGGATCTCACCGACGACCCTGTCGCCTCGCCTGCACCTTATGGGAACGAGTAGGCGCTCTATGTCTTCAAACCTTTTTGGTCCTCACTGACAAAAGGGGGAGAAGCATATGAGTTGATAGTCTTCAAGCGGGTCCATATGGATGGTTGCTTTACTTTTTGCTACTTTTGCCAAGTGCTTACAACTCTCGTTTTCGATACATTTGGTTCTTTGAGTTGTAACACTTGAACTTGATGGTCGTCTGCTACTTATTTGCTTTTCTGTGATGCGATGATAAATTCTGCATGTGCGACGATAAATTCCGCACCTAGATCATTCTGCAGACGTCCATTTTTCATTATGCATGTCATTATCTTCACATACCTTCCATGCATGATGAATTGTCATCATAAGTTGAAGAGGATCTCCACAAGTACAACCTGCCATGTGCATTTGCATACCAAAAGCAAATTACCTATATGCACATCTTTAGGGGGAGCCTTTGCCACTTATGAAGACAATAACCTATCCTTTACAATTTCACATATTTTATTCCCCGTTGAAAACTTCAACTAGTTTGTCATCAATCACCAAAAAGGGGGAGATTGTAAGTGCATCTAGTGCCACCCCTAGTTGGTTTTGGAGTATTGACGACAAACCTAGTTGAGGGACTAATGTGTTTGTGAGAATTGCAGGATAACACAGGTAGAAGTCCCTCATTGATTCGGTTTTACTACCAGAGATGACCCCTAAAAATGTATGAAGACATTAAAGTCAGAGGTGGTATGTGAAGACATTCACATTGAAGACTATGATAAGAGAAGACATCGCGTGAAGACTATGGAGCGCGAAGACTTAGCGGTTTCGTCGTTCTGTGTTTTTCTTTGTTGAGTCATAGAAACCACCGTACTGTTAAGTGGGGTCCAAGAGAAGCAGTCAGAATGACTGAAGTGATGCTTAACCAAAATCCTATGTCTTCGAGTGAAGACTATGAGAGCAAATCTTGTCCAGAGTTGGATAAGTCAGCTTTGCTTGTAGTCCAAGTAAAGTTGTCGTGTGTGTTTGAAATCTGACTGTTGGAACACGTGCCAGTTCCTTAGTGACCAAGGGTCATTTCGGACAAATCAGGTCGGGTTGCCTAGTGGCTATAAATAGCCCACCCCCTACAACCATAAACGGTTGGCTGCTCGGAGTTAGAGTACGGCTTTTGTCGTTTGAGAGCAACCCACCTCGAAGCCTTTGAGAGAGAATTCCTTGCGAGGATAAAGCCCTAAACACCCAAAGCCAAAGAGTGTTAGGCATCACTTAAGTCTTCCTGTCTGTGTGATCTGAAGACTTATTACACTTGAGGACTGTGAATCCTCCAGCCGGTTAGGCGTCGCGTTCTGAGCATCCAAGAGTCATTGTGGATCGCCGGTGAACGAAGTCTGTGAAGGTTTGGAAGTCTACCTTGAAGACTTACCGGAGTGATTGGGCGAGGACTGGGTGTCCTTAGCTCAAGGGGAATAAGGTGAAGACGAGGTCTTCTGAGTTGAATCTCAGCCTCCCTAATCAGACGTACAGTTGTC
This sequence comes from Triticum urartu, assembly GCF_056163025.1. Lineage (NCBI taxonomy): Eukaryota > Viridiplantae > Streptophyta > Magnoliopsida > Poales > Poaceae > Triticum > Triticum urartu. The sequence goes on along the minus strand of NC_141874.1, from coordinate 363,376,657 downwards.
ACAGCAACTGGAACTGGTTCAACAAATCATTGTCTTCAACGAGTCACTGGTTTCATCCTTCCCTTCCCTTTACTTACTGTTGGTCCTTGTGAAGACATTGTATGATTGCAGTATCTTTTGTCTTCACTGAGTGACTGCTTGTTCTGATTGGCTTCACAATATCTTCCTACCTGATCTTTACTACCTAGCTGCTATTATTCATTGTGCTTTCACTTCATTGAATACTTGACTATGGTTTGCCTAGTGTAGTCTACCTTCCGCTGCATGGTAATAGGTTTATTTCTATCGTTTGTCTTTGAAACTTCCATGTTTTGAAGACTTTCATAAAAATCGCCTATTCATCCCCCCCCTCTAGTCGATCACTAGCACTTTCAAGATCCATTTATTCTCAATTGCTTGCCGATCAACGGGCAAGTCAACCAAAGTCCATACTTTGTTCTCATACATGGATCCCATCTCAGATTTCATGGCTTCAAGCCATTTTGCGGAATCTGGGCTCACCATCGCTTCTTCATAGTTCGTAGGTTCATCATGATCTAGTAGCATGACTTCCAGAACAGGATTAACGTACCACTCTGGTGCGGATCTTACTCTGGTCGATCTACGAGGATCAGTAGCAACTTGATATGAAGTTCCATGATCAACATCATTAACTTCCTCACTAATTGGTGTAGGTGTCACAGAAACTGATTTCTGTGATGTACTACTTTCCAATAAGGGAGTAGGTACAGTTACCTCATCAAGTTTTACTTTCCTCCCACTCACTTCTTTCGAGAGAAACTCCTTCTCTAGAAATGATCCATTCTTAGCAATGAATGTCTTGCCTTCGGATCTGTGATAGAAGGTGTACCCAACAATCTCCTTTGGGTATCCTATGAAGACACATTTCTCCGATTTGGGTTCGAGCTTATCAGGTTGAAGCTTTTTCACACAAGCATCGCAGCCCCAAACTTTTAGAAACGACAACTTTGGTTTCTTGCCAAACCACAATTCATAAGGCGTCGTCTCAACGGATTTCGATGGTGCCCTATTTAACGTGAATGCGGCCGTCTCTAAAGCATAACCCCAAAACGATAGCGGTAAATCTGTAAGAGACATCATAGATCGCACCATATCTAGTAAAGTACGATTACGACATTCAGACACACCATTACGCTGTGGTGTTCCGGGTGGCGTGAGTTGCGAAACTATTCCGCATTGTTTCAAATGTAGACCAAACTCGTAACTCAAATATTCTCCTCCATGATCAGATCGTAGAAACTTTATTTTCTTGTTACGATGATTTTCAACTTCACTCTGAAATTCTTTGAACTTTTCAAATGTTTCAGACCTATGCTTCATCAAGTAGATATACCCATATCTGCTTAAATCATCTGAGAAGGTGAGAAAATAATGATATCCGCCACGAGCCACAACATTCATCGGACCATATACATCTGTATGTATGATTCCAACAAATCTGTTGCTCTCTCCATAGTTCCGGAGAACGGTGCTTTAGTCATCTTGCCCATGAGGCATGGTTCGCAAGTACCAAGTGATTCATAATCAAGTGGTTCCAAAAGTCCATCAGTATGGAGTTTCTTCATGCGCTTTACACGGATATGACCCAAACGGCAGTGCCACAAATAAGTTGCACTGCCATTATCAACTCTGCATCTTTTGGCTTCAACATTATGAATATGTGTATCACTACTATCGAGATTCATTAAAAATAGACCACTCTTCAAGGGTGCATGACCATAAAAAATATTACTCATATAAATAGAACAAACATTATTCTCTGATTTAAATGAATAACCGTCTCACATCAAACAAGATCCAGATATAATGTTCATGCTCAACGCTGGCACCAAATAACAGTTATTTAGGTCTAATACTAATCCCGAAGGTAGATGTAGAGGTAGCGTGCCGACCGCGATCACATCGACTTTGGAACCATTTCCCATGCACATCGTCACCTCGTCCTTTGCCAGTGTTCGCTTAATCCGTAGTCCCTGTTTCGAGTTGCAAATATTAGCAACAGAACCAGTATAAAATACCCAGGTGCTACTGTGAGCTCTAGTAAGGTACACATCAATAACATGTATATCGCATATACCTTTGTTCACCTTGCCATCCTTCTTATCCGCCAAATACTTGGGGCAGTTCCGCTTCCAGTGACCAGTCTGCTTGTAGTAGAAGCACTCAGTTCCAGGCTTAGGTCCAGACTTTGCTTGGCCTGTAGCGGCTTGTGGGATAGCAGCCTGGCCTAACAAGAGCAGGGGTGCAGCTGGGCCCGCTTGACTGGCCGTCAAGCGTGTGTGGACTGGAGGCGATGTGGCGCCGAGCTAGTTGCCGGGCAGGGGCCCAGCACGCCGCGCCAGTCGTGGCAGGCTGGAGCGGCATGGCGACGACGACCGGTATTTGCACGGCCAGTGTTTCTGCGGCCAGAGGGGTGGCCGACATGCTGGTTTCCGGTGGGTCACGGAAAAGCGTGCCGGTGTGGCCAAGCGTCAGGGCAGTGAGGGGATCCTCGGTCCGGCCCGTTGTCAGAGCTAGTGCTGACCGGCGGGGGCGGCGGTGGCGATGGGAGGCGGCAGTTGGTGGTGTGATGGACGTGGATCGTGACCGGGAATCGCATGAGCCGCAACGTGAAGCGCTCAACACGGTCAGTATCTGCATCAGCGAACTCATCGGGCTCCTCTTGGAATGCTATCTGGGTTCGCAATCCAACCCTCTAACTTGAACACGGAGAGGTTGCTGCAGTTGGTGGTCTCCGGCGTGAGGCGTCCCACCATGCAGTAGGGGGAGAGCAGCTGCACGATGGAGGAGACGTCCCAGCCATGCTCCGGGATGCCGTAGATCTCGATGTCGAAGTGAATATGTACGTGGAGAGGTTCAGCGCCGCCCAGGCGGCTCCAAGGTTGCAGGAGAAGGCGAAAGTTCATCCCGTGCACGGTGGCCATGGCAGCGCGCGCTCGAGCGGCTGTGTCGATGAAGCGGAGGAGGAACTCACCGTTGCGGGTACGGTGGACGGTGAAGTCAGTGGGCTGCAGCGACACGCAGGAGCAGACGACACGAGCGACATCAGTGGTCGACACACCGGAGCGGTTGCCGACCACGCCGGCGACGAGCGCAAGCCCGAGGGCGTGCTCGGCCGCCTCGATGCGCCCGGAGCGCGGCATGTAGCAAACTGCACCCGCCGGGCGCAGCAAGGGGTGCCCCGACATCGCGGTGATTTCGCGTGATGAGGAGGCAGAGGAGGAGGCCGTTGCTGGAGAGGGGGTACCCGCAGCGATGGGGGCAAGGAGGAGGTGGGTGTGAAGGAAATATGCCCTAGAGGCAATAATAAAGTTATTATTTATTTCCTTATATCATGATAAATGTTTATTATTCATGCTAGAATTGTATTAACCGGAAACATAATACATGTGTGAATACATAGACAAACAGAGTGTCACTAGTATGCCTCTACTTGACTAGCTCGTTGATCAAAGATGGTTATGTTTCCTAACCATAGACATGAGTTGTCATTTGATTAACGGGATCACATCATTAGGAGAATGATGTAATTGACTTGACCCATTCCGTTAGCTTAGCACTTGATCGTTTAGTTTGTTGCTATTGCTTTCTTCATGACTTATACATGTTCCTATGACTATTAGATTATGCAACTCCCATTTACCGAAGGAACACTTTGTGTGCTACCAAACGTCACAACGTAACTGGGTGATTATAAAGGTGCTCTATAGGTGTCTCCGAAGGTACTTGTTGAGTTGGCGTATTTCGAGATTAGGATTTGTCACTCCGATTGTCGGAGAGGTATCTCTGGGCCCTCTCGGTAATGCACATCACCTAAGCCTTGCAAGCATTGCAACTAATGAGTTAGTTGCGGGATGATGTATTACGGAACGAGTAAAGAGACTTGCCGGTAACGAGATTGAACTAGGTATTGAGATGCCGACGATCGAATCTCGGGCAAGTAACATACCGATGACAAAGGGAACAACGTATGTTGTTATGCGGTCTGACCGATAAAGATCTTCGTAGAATATGTAGGAGCCAATATGACCATCCAGGTTTCGCTATTGGTTATTGACCGGAGACGTGTCTCGGTCATGTCTACATAGTTCTCGAACCCGTAGGGTCCGCACGCTTAACGCTACAGTGACAGTTATATTATGAGTTTTATGTTTTGATGTACCGAAGGTTGTTCGGAGTCCCGGATATGATCACAGACATAACGAGGAGTCTCGAAATGACTGAGACATGAAGATTGATATATTGGAAGCCTATGTTTGGATATCGGAAGTGTTCCGGGTGAAATCGGGATTTTACCGGAGTACCGGGAGGTTACCGGAACCCCCGGGGGCTTAATGGGCCTACATGGGCCTTAGTGGAAAAGGAGGGAAGCTAAGGAAGTGTGGGGCGCCCCCCAAGGCCCAAACCGAATTGGTTTAGGGCAAGGGGGGTCGGCTCCCCTCTTTCCTTCTCCCCCCCTCCCAAGTCCTATTCCAACTAGGAAAGGGGGGGGGAGTCCTACTCCCGGCGCGCCTCCTCCTATGGCCGGCCGCATCCCCCTTGCTCCTTTATATACGGGGGCAGGGGGGCACCCCAGAGAGACAACAATTGATCATTGATCTCTTAGCCGTGTGCGGTGCCCCCTCCACTATAGTCTACCTCGATAATACTGTAGCGGTGCTTAGGCGAAGCCCTGCGTCGGTAAAACATCAACATCGTCACCACGCCGTCGTGCTGATGAAACTCTCCCTCAACACTCAGCTGGATCGGAGTTCGAGGGACATCATCGGGCTGAACGTGTGCTAAACTCGGAGGTGCCGTACGTTCGGTACTTGATCGGTCGGATCGTGAAGACGTACGACTACATCAACCGCATTGTGCTAACGCTTCCGCTTTCGGTCTACGAGGGTACGTGGACAACACTCTCCCCTCTCGTTGCTATGCATCACCATGATCTTGCGTGTGCGTAGGAATTTTTTTGAAATTACTATGTTCCCCAACAGGGTGACGGGGAGCCGGGCCTGGAAGACGTAGGCTGGCTCGGTCCGGCCACGCTTGATGCGGAGGAGCTTGCGGGGATCGGGAGGAGGTCCATGGCCGCTTGGAAGGAGCCAGGGAAGCTGGGACGCGTGGTGCAGTTCCTGACGATGTAGCCGAAGAAGCGGCACTGCCGGCAGCGGACGTCGCGCCTACACTCAGAGCGGGGATGGAAGCCGAGACAGCGGGGGCACTCGCCGGGAGCTGGCGACGACGGCGGTTCGCGACACACTCTAGGGCTGCAACGACGAAGCCGAGTGTTGCGCGGAAAGCGCGACCTCTTGTCGCCCGTGGCGACCCTCCAGCCGTCGTCTCGGTCGACCTCGTGTCCATGGTCCACACGATGGCCCTTGAAGCGAGGGATGCGGCGTAGGACCAACGACGATGGCGGAGGGTAGGGGTGGAGGAGGGGCCTAGCGAGGGGGCATTGTGCGGAGCCCGTCGAGGTAAGATGGGGCCTCAGATCCGGCAGAGCAGGAACTCGACTCCATCCATCTCAGCTCGCGGATGCGGCAGGCGGGCGGGGTGGCCATCAAGGGAGGTGGGCAACGGCGCCGGAGTGGTGGACGTCGCGAGCATGGAGGCGCCGGGGCCGGAGTGCCCGACGGCGCAGGAAAGGCTTGACGCTTGGCACTCAAGACTCTTGCGCACAAAAAATCTAATTCTGCTAATAATCTCCAACACTGTTTAGCTAGCAAGGACAAGTTAAAACCGTGCAAATCTGTGAAGCCCATACCTCCAAGTTGAGATTGGAGAAGCGAAGCAAACAAAGTTACCGAACTCGAGTGTCTAGCAGAGTCCACGCGCCACGCATTGCGCCCATGAAATCTGGGCCGTCCACACCTCAATAATTCTCCCGTATCCCCCGTCCATTCCCCCACCGTCCTTGCTCCGCAAGCCTCCGCATAAGACCCTGGAACTTTCCACGACCCCCAAAACCTCCCCGCTTTCTCTCTCCTCCACCTCCCCCCCTTCCCCACCCTCACCCCCACCTCGCGATCTCCACGCCTCCCGCAACCCACTCCCGGGGCGGGCCCCACATCGCCGCCGGCCACCCCCTGGTCCCCTCCCCCGTCGCTATGACGATCTCCACACCGCCCCCGGCGCCCGCAGAGGTAAGCTTGCGCGGGGTGGCCGAGGCAGCCCTCTCCCCGCAGCATCCCCTTTCTCCCTCTTTGCCTTCCTCCTCGCGCGGGCCCTGTCCGTCGCTTTGGGCAGCCGCGTTGCCGTACGCATCGTCGCCTGCGGACGCCGCGGTGTCCGTTGCCCTAGGCTTCTGGGTTGGTTTCCTGGGCGGGGGTTCTGGCGTTGGTGCCCTCAGCCAGGGTGTGCATCCCGCGTGGGCGGAATGGATTCTAGGGTTTGGGGTTTTTAGCCGCTTTGATGAGGTTTGTTGGGATGGATCTGATATGACGTCAATTTTGCGCAGCCGCAGCCGCAGCAGGAGGAAGAGGAGGTGCTCGTGCCGCACCAGGAGCTACCCAACGGGACGCAGCCAATGGAAGGTTCTCTTCCGTCACCTCGCCTCGCTTTTCTGCTACGGCTTGTCATTTATTTTATTGCCTGTTGACGCTCTCAGACGTGTGTTGTGTCGAACTGATTAGCTACCCTGTAGGTTGCATGTTGCTGTCTCGTTTTTCTTTCCCTTTGGTGGGAGTATTTTGCTGCTTATTGTGTAGAATGATGATTCGTTATTTGATTGATTGCAAGATTTTTTACTTTCTGCCTTATGCAGGATTTCTATTGTTTATCATATTTGTTGTGCAGAACGGTGATTCATCATTTGCTTGATCTGTTAGTTGCTCTATACTCAGAGCTATCATGGTTCTGTGTAGTTTTGTTAGATATAAAAATAATGCCAATCACTGCTCCCAGTTAACAAAAAAGCTTGCTTGCTTCGCTTGCAACGTTATTTCCTTGCCCCATGCTGGGTTATTGATCTACTTGTGACATTTTTATGCCAATGTGGTTCTGTAGTAATTGTTAGGGTTGTTGTAATTGCGTTTTTGTGTAATTGCATTGACACAGAAACTTCTTTTATTTGCTTTCTTTCTGGGTTGCATTTTTTGTCTCTCTATGCAGTATGTTCAGCAAATGCATTTAATCGCGCCCTTTGTTTGTGCTTCGTGGTAATACAGGATCCAGTTGGAACTGGTGTGCTATTAAGTGTTGTTTTGTTATTATATGTGATTGCCATGTAAGGTTAAGCCGTATTCATTCATGCTGACTCTCTATTGTCACTCCAGTTGTGCCTGCTGAGCCAGCTGCTACTGTCGAAAACCAGCCAACAGAGGATACACCAATCTCGAGATTTACTTGGACCATTGATAACCTATCAAGAGTGAATACGAAGAAGCTCTACTCTGAAACTTTTGTTGTTGGTGGCTACAAGTGGTAGGTTCCTACTGCTCTTTTTCTCCGAAATAGTATTTGATTAGCCCTGGTCTCCGAGAATGTCTGGTAGTGTTCTTTATCAAATCCTTTTTGTTTTCAGGCGAGTTTTGATTTTCCCAAGGGGAAATAATGTTGAATTCTTGTCTATGTATTTGGATGTTGCTGATTCAGCAGTCTTGCCCTATGGATGGACTAGATATGCACAGTTCAGCCTCTCAGTGGTTAATCAAATTCACAACAAGTTTACAATAAGAAAAGGTACTTTTTTGCCCCTTTTGTGTGTAATAATCTGCTGGCGAAGAAGAATGCTTATGGTACATTGGTTTGCAATTTATGCATTTTACATAAAGTTCTCTGACCATCTTCTAGTCACCCTACAATTGGAACTGTTTAACCAATAGAGACAATATTTTGATCTGAGGTGTAACGGCTTCTATAACAAGTGAACTGAAATGCTTGCAGAAACACAACATCAGTTCTCTGCTCGAGAAAGCGATTGGGGTTTCACTTCATTTATGCCTTTGAGTGAACTCTACAATCCCAGTAGAGGTTATCTTGTAAATGATACTTGTGTAATAGAAGCAGAGGTTGCTGTGTGTAAGGTTGTTGATTATTGGAGTTATGACTCTAAAAAGGAGACTGGCTATGTTGGCCTCAAAAACCAAGGTGCCACTTGCTATATGAATTCTCTCCTTCAGACTCTCTATCACATTCCATATTTCAGAAAGGTACTGACTCCTTGTTCACAGATTATTTTCTTTTTCTGCTCAACCTATCTGGACTGTGGTAACTTGGTATATTGCTTGCTAGGCGGTTTATCATATGCCCACTACTGAGAATGATATGCCCTCAGGAAGCATTCCATTAGCTCTTCAAAGTCTCTTTTATAAGTTGCAGTATAATGACAGCAGTGTTTCCACAAAGGAGCTAACAAAATCTTTTGGGTGGGACATGCACGATTCATTTATGCAACATGATGTGCAAGAACTAAATAGAGTTCTTTCTGAGAAGTTGGAAGATAAGATGAAGGTTTGACATCTGTAAGCTCTTTCTTTTTATATCCTCCGGTGTTGTTTATTGAATCATATATCTCTGACTGAATTATACCTGTACAATGTTGATTCAAGGGAACCGTTGTGGAGGGCACAATCCAACAATTATTTGAAGGGCATCACATGAACTATATCGAGTGTATCAATGTGGACTTTAAATCAACAAGGAAGGAATCCTTCTATGGCAAGTGACGCTGTTACTGAAAATGGTTAACAAAGTTTAAACCTTGCACCCTTGTTTGACCTAATTGTAGTGTATGCTTCTGCAGACCTACAGCTTGATGTCAAAGGTTGTCAGGACGTCTATGCTTCATTTGACAAGTATGTGGAGGTGGAGCGCCTGGAAGGTGATAACAAGTATCATGCGGAACAGCATGGATTGCAGGTTAGTCCTCTGGAGCTTTTGTGGCAGCTCAAGCAACCCATGCACCCTCTCAACCTTGGGTTTCCTGAACTTAATCTAAATAGGGCTACACCACCCCCACCACACACCCTAACCCCACGCTGATTGTTGAATATAGTGAGCTGTGGTCACCAGTTACCTGATTATCTGGCAACAAAGTAAATCGATGTATTGCATGGGTTTCTTACTTAGACATATTGTTGTTTCAGGATGCAAAGAAAGGTGTTCTTTTTATCGACTTCCCTCCTGTTCTACAACTTCAGCTAAAACGCTTTGAATATGATTTCATGCGTGACACAATGGTGAAGGTTTGTATCAGCGCCACCAACTTATTACTTATCCGTCTCTGTTTTCGCATTCCAGTAAATTTGAAGATGATGACTTTGTTGGTAGGGGAAAGTTTAGACCTGACAGGGCTTACACATTTGTCTGAGTATCTATTTGAAGCGCAGAAATGCTTACACATACCTCTGAGTATCTGTATTTGAAGCGCAGAAATGCCTATTTAAAAGAATACAGCACAGTATTATCTAGCATATGTCTGATCTCAGGGAACCATAGTAGTAACACTGTTATCTTCTAGGGTGGTAATAACCTTCTGTTCAGTGATGTTGACTGAGTACTCTATGTGCAGTGTGAACAAAATGCTAACACTTGTATCAGGCTGATACATTCGGAGTTTACATTAGCCATCTGTTTGAAAGTTGGAATAAAGTCTCAACATGTCTCTTCAGTCACTTTTTTTTAATTTTCTGGATTATTAGATTTCTACCACAGCTGCATATACTAAGATGACATCAAGTGGTATAAATGATTTTCAAGTGCAACAACATCACCTCATTCAATACTGTTTTAGTTATTGGAAATGCAAATCCTAACTTAGTTCATAAAATTCAAGTCTCCTTTGCTTTTTTTTTTATCTTCTACTCCCTCCGTCCCATAATATAAGAGCGTTTTTGACACTACACTAGTGTCAAAAACACTCTTATATTATGGGACGGAGGGTCTTTTATGAAGAATACTTACCTCTACTTCCTGAAATGCAGATAAATGACCGTTACGAGTTCCCACTTCAGTTGGATCTGGATAGAGATGATGGGAAGTATTTATCTCCCGATGCAGACAGGAATGTGCGAAATCTTTACACTTTGCACAGGTTAGGTTGGATATTCTAATGTTTTCTTGTGTAAGATTTTGATAGTTGAAGATGTCACATATCATGGTTAATTAGCCAATAGTACTGGAGGTGAATTTGATGTTCTGATATTGCCATTTCTCCTGTCCTCAACTTACCTAGAGATCCTAGCCAGACCATAATTAATCTATGAGTTGTAAGTGTTTCTTTGTATGGACATACTTCTTATGTCCATTAACTTAAGCTAAATCCAAGTAAAGATGCATGGTTCTTGATCAGACACAATTATGGTATAACAGCTGGGGGGGGGGGGGGTAATGGCCCAACCTTTTAGATAGTCTAGGTAAAAAGTAAAATAATGATTGCAACTCATAATTACATGTTAATATTTATCTCGATACAGTTCATAACAGTTAATTTCTTGCAGTGTTCTTGTCCATAGTGGCGGTGTTCATGGTGGGCATTACTATGCTTTCATAAGACCTACGCTCTCTGATCAGTGGTACGTCTGTTTGCCTGGATTGTTTTTTATGACTGGCTCTGCTCCCTGTAGGAAAATAGCAGATTCTTGTAACCATCTTGGCCGTGCTGGGCTTGTCAACATTTTTTTTTACTCTTGCTGGATTTGGTCAGTTGCTGTTTGCAGCTGGACAGCATGGTGCTGCCAATAAAATTTCACAGTATTTTGTTAAATGCACCTGTGGCGGTGCTACCTGGCTCATCAAACTCATGATGATTTGGAATTGTTCACAAAGAGTTTATTTTTGTTTTGGCAACGATGCATGTTTTTTGACAATGTTTTCGAGAAAATGCAAAGAGATTTTTGCGTTTCTTTGTATTGAGAAGATAGGGTTTATGTTACAATCCTCCTAGGAGGTACAGAAGTACATAACTGATGATGAAAACAGGGAATCAGTGCACGTCCCATGTCTGGGGGATGATGTCGCGAAGGCCAGCGGTTCCCGCCTTGGCCCAGAGCGACACCTTACGTTTGATTATTTTTGCTCATCTACTCTAGAAATTTATTTGTATCTTAAACCAAATGTATCCATTGTAAGTAGTTGTTGGCATGCATGATGGCCACCTTTGCTTTTCGAAACATAATCTGATCTTGTTGGCTAGTTGTTGTGTTCATGTTTAATTTAGTTACCCGCTGAGCAACAATTTCCAGGTTCAAGTTCGATGATGAGCGTGTAACAAAAGAAGATGCAAAGAGGGCATTGGAAGAGCAATATGGTGGTGAGGAGGAGGTTCGTTACAATTCCTCATGGGTACAATACCTTTATTTGGTGTCTGAATGTTGGGCTAATTAATCGTACCTACATTTTTGCAGCTACCCCAGACTAATCCTGGCTTAAACAACACTCCGTTCAAGTTTACCAAATATTCGAACGCATACATGCTTGTATACATTCGTGAAAGCGACAAGGACAAAATAATTTGTAATGTGGATGAGAAGGACATAGCTGAGCACCTTCGAGTAAGCTGTCTCCTAAGATATCTGTCTATTCAGAGCTTCTATTTTAGTAGTCTTATATTTCCGTGTGCTCCCAGATTAGACTGGAAAAGGACCGTGAAGAGAAGGAGCGCCGGAAAAAGGAGAAAGCTGAGGCCCACCTATATACCATCATTAAGGTATTTGAGTCAACCTGCTGGGCGTAGAAAACATCAACTGTTTTAAGCAGCTTTGTGTTATTTTCACTTAGTTTTCTCACATGTTCTCTTCCTGTATAGGTTGCTAGGGATGACGATTTGACTGCTCAGATAGGGAAAGATATATATTTTGATCTTGTTGATCATGATAAAGTCCCGAGCTTTCGTATTCAAAAGCAGATGCCTTTTACTCAATTCAAGGTAATTACATGGGGCAAGACTATGTTTGCTGTGATGCTGCTTTTGGCTTATTCCAGCTGTAGGAATCGAATCAGGCTGTTGCTTATTACTGGTTGTATCCATAAACCAAAACCGATGATTCAAAGGCTTGAGTGGCCCTATCTTGTTACATGACACTTTTTGGTAAAAATAACACTTTGATGCCTATCTCAGATGGACTAGTTGCTGTTTGTTCTTCAAAAATAGTAAGCCTAAAATGGTGCAATAATACTTTGGTTTTAAGTAGCACATTTATGTGTTTCTTAACATTCTGGAGGTGTAGCCTACAGTTGTGAATCATTGATAGGATTTCTAATTTACCAGTATGATATCAAGGAGGAATGTCTTGCTTGCTACAGCTTATGTGCACTGTTATTTTGGAATACCAAACTTAGCGCCAATAAGAGTAGAATTTCATGGTTTCCATGTTGATCAGTCATCTGTGAAGTGCTTTACAGGAGGAGGTAGCAAAAGAATTGGGCATCCCTACGCAGTTTCAACGATTTTGGTTGTGGGCCAAGCGGCAAAACCATACCTACCGACCCAATCGACCGTTGACTCCTCAAGAAGAAGCACTAACTGTAAGATGCTTCCATTACATTGCATTGGATAATGATTTTCTTGTCTCTAGTTCTCCTTGAGTATTTGCAAGGGCTGAATGGAACATACACATACTTTATGTTACGGTTTTGGTATCCTGTGGTTTCTTGGTTGATTACTCTGTCTTCAGAAACTAGTAATTTTGTGATAACTTATGGTGTTCATAACTGAAATCTGTTTGTATTACGATGCGGTAGTTCTTTTGGATGTTAATTATTTGTTTTTAATTGATTAGTAATCAATATTGGGTATTGAATGCCACCACTCGTCTAAGCAAGTTTCTGTTGAATTGTCTATGGTTGTGCACTCCAGTAGACTAGCAGTAATTTATTGTCTGTAAGATAGAAGAAGTATAAAAGATATAACCTGTAAATAAAAAGATTTGACCAGTAGAAAATACCACATTACTAGTTGCACATACTTCTTATCGGACAAGTTGCGCCTGCTCCGATTCTTCCACTTGATTGCATGTCACCCATTAGTATCATCTTATGTGCAACCACTATGTAAAGCATTCTCTTTTTGCAGTCAAAACTTTCCTGTTCATTCAACTGTCGACAGAATTTACTTGATTCTAATGACAGCCAGGGTCTCCTATGTTTTCTTCTCTTTTTAAGTCGCAGTCAAACTAGATCTAGCCCGATTTAATTATTGGTGTGATCTCTTGTGAAAATAATACTTCCTTGTCTTTCTTTCAGCATTTGTATTCTCTTTATGCATATGGGCAAACACACTTAACTCTTAAGGGTAAACATTTTATGTAGGTCGGGCAATTAAAGGAAGCAGCAAACAAGGCCCACAACGCAGAACTGAAGTTGTTCTTGGAAGTTGAACTTGGGCTGGTAATAGCGCACACCTTCCCCGTCTGTTTCGGTGCAGTATTGATATTGTCATTTACTTCCAACTAAAATAAATTTGTTTGCAATTTTTATGGGCAATGCAGGACCTAAAACCTCTTGCTCTACCAGACAAGACCAGGGATGATATTTTGCTTTTCTTCAAACTCTATGATCCTGAAAAGGAACAGCTGCGGTACTTCTCATACTTTCTAACCTTCTGCATCATTGCTCATTTGTGATTAGACTAGAGTCTTACTTGTCTGATGAATGCTTTCTTCAGGTATGTTGGTAGGCTCTTTGTGAAGGCTTCAGGAAGACCACAGGATATTCTGCCAAAATTGAGAAAAATGGCTGGTTTTTTGCAAGATGATGATGTCGAACTTTACGAGGTATGTTGGTAGGCTCTTTGTGAACTTTACGAGGGTAATGAGTCTTGAAGCTTAATTAGCCTGATGCATATGTGGTAAGCATAATATTTTGGTTCAGTATCTTACATCTTCCACCAATTTTAGGAAATTAAGTTCGAGCCAAATGTGATGTGTGAATACATTGATAATAGGATTATATTTCGCTCTTGCCAGGTAAATCCGATGTCTATAGTTCTATATTTTGAACTGATATCGTTCTTGTTTCTCTGATATTGTCATATCTGAAATTATTTTTGTGTTCACAGCTGGAAGATGGTGATATTGTTTGTTTTCAAAAATCCCCAAAACCAGATACTGCTGACCAGTTTAGATACCCTGATGTCCCATCGTTTCTGGTGTATATACGTAACAGACAGGTGCCAAAGAACACTCCACTTGCTAGTTCAGAATCTTATATTATCTGATATTTACACACATTTTCCTTGCTGTGACATTTTCTTGCCTTGTACTCCCTCCGTCCAAAAAAGCTTGTCCCTCAAATGGATGTATCTAGCACTAACTACATACATCCATTTGAGGGACAAGCTTTTTCGGACGGAGGGAGCAGATTACTAGTGTTTCCAACATTTTTTAAGAAAAAGAACAGTTACACACGATTTTTGTGATTGTATCTAGTTTTGTTTGCTATCTTATTTCCCAAATTCATTTTACCATCTCTCTAGGACTGCGCTCTCATATTGCATGTGTATGTTTATGAACATCATATATATTGTACAATTTTTATATACGATTAACTGCTGTTATCATTGTTTAGGTTGTCCACTTCCGGTCGTTGGAGAAGCCCAAGGAGGATGATTTTTGCCTAGAGATGTAAACATTTGGACATATTGTGATAAACAAATCTTGGTATTCTGCATCGTTACTGACTTCCTTCTCTTCACCCTTCCTGTATAGGTCAAAGATTTTCACGTATGATGAAGTTGTAGAAAAAGTCGCTCAACAGCTTGGTGTTGATGACCCATCAAAAATTCGTCTTACATCACATAATTGTTACTCTCAACAGCCTAAGCCTCAACCCATTAAGTACAGAGGCGTTGAACGTTTGCTAGATATGCTGATTCACTACAATCAGGTTTGTGACAAACTAATCATTACATGATCATTAGTTGCTTAATAACAACTAAAGTGAAGAGTAACATATCTAATGACTTTTCATGCATCAGACTTCTGATATTCTGTACTATGAAGTATTGGATATACCCCTGCCAGAACTACAAGCATTGAAGACATTGAAAGTTACATATCATCATGCCACCAAGGATGAGGTTATTTGGTTGAAACTTTTAAAGTTTTGTAGTAGATTGATTTTGTCCAGTAGTCTCAAATGTATTTTACCAGGTGTCTGTTCACAGTATAAGATTGCCAAAAAATAGCACGGTTGGTGATGTTCTAAGTGATATCAAATCAAAGGTAAACTGTAGTATCCTTATCTTATGGTCTGTATGGCATGTACTAGATTGCTTTATTGCTTATATGATGCCAGCTCATGTTCTATGCATCCTTCTGTCATTGTCAATCAGGTTGACCTATCTCATCCTGATGCTGAACTTCGATTACTTGAAGTTTTCTACCACAAGATATACAAGGTGGTACATGCTAGTTTAACACCTCTTAGTTGCATTTAGTTCCACACAGTAGACAAGTGTTATTTACCATGTATTTGCTGCAGATTTTTGCACCCAGTGAAAAAATAGAAAACATCAACGATCAGTACTGGACACTGCGTGCAGAGGAGGTATGTGATGATATGCCATGCTTAACAAAACCAGAGCCCCCCCACCCCAACACATGCACACACCACCCGTTCAACGGATGATGTTATCTTTTCTTTGTAGGTACCGGAGGAGGAGAAAAACCTTGGTCCTTTTGATCGCTTGATTCATGTATACCATTTTACCAAAGACACTCAAAACCAAACGGTAATGAAGTTTGGCTAATGCTTGCCCTCAGTTACTCGATCTATGCATTTGGTTGTGTTCTGTAAAACACAAAAAATACAGCCTGGTTGTGAGTAGTTCCTCAAATGCAGTTGGACGAACTTTTAGTCACTGTACCACATTTGATTTTAAGTTACTTTGTCATTCACTGAAAGAAATGCTTTAGCTGTGTCTCTAATACTCCAATATTTGACATTGTTGTGTTCTGCCCACCATCCAGCATAAATGATGGAATTGGGGGCAAGGCAATTATTACTAAGCAAGATTTCCTTGGTCTGCTTCTGATAGCATATTTGGATCTCTAGTTAACCACATGCTTGATATTTATCCTGATTTCCACAGCAAGTTCAGAATTTTGGAGAACCTTTCTTTATGGTTATTCGTGAGGATGAGACCTTATCTTCTATTAAAGAACGTTTACAGAAAAAGCTTAAGGTCTCAGATGAGGATTTCTCCAAGGTAATGAGGATTTTTCCATGGTTTCTGCAGCATATATTGCGATGTATATAAATATGTGGTTTTATTTTTTTTGCTATAGCGGCATAGTGCATCCGTGTCCGCCGCCCAATCTTCGTTAGATGTGATGTTATTGAGATATGTGTATGCTTACTAGTTAGAATATTTAACACCAGTCAAACATCAAATATCTGAGTTGGCATTTATAGCCCAAGGTCTCACTCGGGGCTTAAGAAACACAGTTAGCTATCAAACTTTGGTTGGCGCTCATAAAATGATTATGAAAAGCATAAGCTTTTTCTTTTTTCTGGTAGGTTTTTCGTTAGCGGCTTATCGCCTATATATTTCGATGTGGAACTTTAAATATTCCGACACATACTGTCACAAACCTTGGTTCATGAATGCTTAGGTGATGGGGGATATAGTGGAGGTTCTTAATTTCATCAAAGTGGTCCTCTGTGTTTCGAAGCCTAACAATCTAAAATAAGTAACTAAATTATGCTTCTCTAAATTGGTGTTAACCTAATTGGAAAGGTACTCCTTCCGTCCCAAAATAAGTGTCTTAACCTTAGTACAACTTTGTACTAAAGTTAGTACAAAATTGAGACACTTATTTTGGGACGGAGGAAGTATTAATACTTATTGGAAGATAGCGGTGGGCTAGGACATGAGTTGCTTATCTGCATGACACATCATCCACAATGCATATAATTAATCAACTGCATTGGTCTAAGCTTGGCAGTAATCTCTAGAAAATTAGGCTTTGTCCATTTGAAGCTGTTGGGCTGCTTTAAACATGATACATACTATCTTTTTATTTCTTCGAGGCGTGTTTATCTTGCATTTTGTATGTGGAGCTGACACCTAGTGCAAACATTGGTTAAAATGTACTTGTCCGATGCTAACACATGTTCTATTTGAACAGTGGAAATTTGCGTACATATCCCTTGGTCGCCCAGACTATTTTGAAGATTCTGACACTGTAGCTACGAGATTTCAGGTACTATGATGCTAGTTATCTACTTGATGAAGCAGCTTTTGTAGCGCTTAATTTGATTTCAATTGTATAAACTTGTTTAGAGAAACATGTATGGAGCTTGGGAGCAGTATCTTGGACTGGAGCACCCGGACACAGCGCCAAGAAAGGCACATAGTGCTAACCAGGTACTTGCTGCACATTGTTGCAACTTGTGCCAATAATGTCAGGTGTGTTGTCTGGAATTTTGCTAATTTCATATGTTGTGCGCAGAACCGCCATTCATTTGAGAGGCCTGTAAAGATCTACAACTAGACAGTTGTGAGAAGCGGGAGCGACGTCCTGCCATGCAATACCACCAAGCAAGTGGCTGAAAGTGAAATTGCTGGCTTGAATAAATCGTGTGCCATATGATGGCAGGACTAGTTGCTCAAGTTAATGACGGAGCCTGTAAGCTAGCGTTTCCGCGCACTCTGCCCTGGATATATAAAGTTTGTGCAGAGATGACCCAACGAACCATCACCTTTTAGTAGATAAGGAGGCTGTTTTTCTTTTCTTGCACTAGGTGCTCTATACAGTCAAATAGCTAGTGGATTGCTTGGTTCTGCAGTTGTTGCTAGGTGCAGAGTTGTTGATGATGCTTTTTCTGTATATTATTGTTGTGAGCTGTACAAGTCCAGTCCTTGTTGACGGTCACACGGTATCTGTAACTCCAGTGATGATATAGTGCTCTGCGTCTTTTCACAAATTTGTATTATCTGACTCTCCTAAGCTGTGCTACAGGGCTATTACCGCACCTGACTCGAGTTTGAGCTTCCTTACCCTCTGCTCTAATTGCACCATTTGAAGTCTTTTTGCAGCTGTTATAAATGTAAACGAGAGATGGGTTAGAGCAAATGATTCAATCAGTTATCTTTATTGATGGACTCGTGGGATTACACATGCGGGACAGCGGGGATTTATCCCCTAATAACACTGGGTTATTATTCTTAACAGCAACTGAAAGTTACGGCTGGGAAGTCTCGGTTCAAAAGTATGCTAGTAACATGTTTTGCCTAGGATTTTAAGCTCGTTAAATGCCATGGTTTGATGATCCGTGCGGGTGACGGTAGTGAAGTTTTGTTTAGGGTTGCCCTTACTACTTCGCACTTTGATAATTTGCCACTGCTTACATTGGATTTGATAATTTACGACATCTTATTTTGGACTTTGATTGTTTGCCTTACCCACGAGGAAA
Organism: Triticum urartu; assembly: GCF_056163025.1. NCBI lineage: Eukaryota > Viridiplantae > Streptophyta > Magnoliopsida > Poales > Poaceae > Triticum > Triticum urartu. Next base: position 363,358,291 of record NC_141874.1, on the reverse strand, counting down.
GACAAATGGAATTGCACAAACCATCACTTATTGGGGCTACTGTTGTGCAAAACACCTACTATACGGGTTTCATATTAACATAATTACAGACACATGGGTCCTGCTTGTAAGTGCCCGCGTGGCAATAGAAACCGGCCACATCAGCTACATATTAGACCAAGAAGTGAAAAGACCAGAGTAACAAAAAAAAAACAGTTAAACAAGTGGGTTGGAAGGCTACTAAAAAAGTTGGGCTGAAAGCCCATGTGGATCAAACAAGACATGACCATTTCGTACAGAGTTTTCTCAAAAAAAAAAAATCTCATACAGAGTGGTTCGAGCAGAGGAACGACCTCGCACAGAGCTTCCGCACAGGAACAACAGGCGGCAACAACGGCAACCATCCCGTCGCTGGTGATGGAGCGGACAATAAAGAGATAATAAATTTAGACAACGATGATGGAGTGTGTTGGAATTAGAAATAGCAGTGAGAAAGAGGAAGATCATAGCAATGCCAGTGAAGAAGAGAACGTACTATAATGAGAGCAAGAGCAGTGCACATGAACAGTTCGCATTGGACTTGTGTTTCCATGATGTCACACAATTAAGGAAGGCTTTAGATAATTATCACATAGCTCACATCAGAGACTTCACATATTTGAAAAATAACCAAAAGAGGGTGGTTGCTTGCTGTAGCTCGGGTGGCACTTGTGCTTTCATGGTTTGCTCATCTCAAATAAAGGGAGAAAAGACGCATTGCATTAGGCAGATAATGCCGCCACACACTTGTGGCACAACCACGGATACATCAAGGATCAACATCACTTGGCTTGCTAAGGAGTATGAAGATGAGATCAGGAGTGATCCAACCATAAATATAATTGCTCTTATTGATGCTGTGCACAGGCGCTTTGGAATTGAAATATCCAGGCACATGGCGTATAGGGCGAAGAATAAAGCTCTTGAAGCTGTAGAAGGAGATAAAGATAGGCAATACCTGTGTATCAGAGATTATTTGCAAACCGTAATGGAAAAGAATCCTGGTTCTAGATGCCATGTGTGGACAATCCGTCCAATCAACAAACCTGAAAAGAACCCAAGGTTTCATGGTATTTTCTTTGGTCTGCATGCTCAAATCGAAGGGTTTAAGAATGGATGCAGGCCTTTCATTGGTAAATATCTCACCTCTTTATTCTATAGTTTAATATTTCTCGCCTTTGTCAATTGCATTTATCCAAATTTTGTACTATGTATAGGGATTGATGGATGTTTTCTTAAGATGGGTAATGGAGCACAAGTGCTTGCCCCCACAGCTCGAGATGGCAATAATAATTTTATCCGCTCGCATTCGGTGTCGTTGGAATGGAAGATATTGCTACATGGTCATGGTTTCTCAATCAACTCAAGTATGCACTAGGTGGTACTGCAGGTCAGTTTGGCACCTATACCTTCATGTCTGATAGGCAAAAAGGTCTTCTAGCTGCTGTTCATTTGGTATTCCCTCAGTCTAGCCATAGGTACTGCCTTAGGCACATATATGCAAATTTTCAAAGTGCTGGGTACAAGGGCGGAGACCTTAAGAAATTAGTAGATGCTGCTGCTTATGCCTTTGATAAGTGTGACTTTGATGTTGCCATGGAAGAACTAAAAAAACAGGATAAGGATGCATGGGAATGGATGTGCAATATACTGCCTAAACATTGGGCACGTCATGCACTTGACACACACTGCAAGACTGACTTAGTGGTCAATAACATTGGTGAGGTGTTCAACAACTACATTCTCAAAGTCAGAGATAAGGCAATAGTGACCATGATTGATTCAATTAGGACCAAACTAATGCCCAGATATGCATCTAGGAGAGGAGGGGTAGAACATGTCCACTGGGAAATTACTCCTACTTATGTTGAAAGATTAGAGTGGGAGAAGAGAAATGCAAGATGGTGCACAGTTGTATGTGCAAAGAAGGGTCTATGAAGTTAATTTAACCAAAAGTAAATGTGGTTGCTTTAAATGGGACCTGACCGGTATACCTTGCAAGCATGCTGTTTGTGCTATCTACAAAGCAAAAGAATTTCCAGAGGATTATGTTAGTGACTTCTTTAAGAAGCCCATGTACAAAGAGGCATACAAGAATCTCATATATCCAGTGCCAGGTCCTCATGGATGGACGAGAGCGGAAACACCTGATATATAGACCTGCCTGAGTATGAAACAAAGCATGGAAGAAAACAGAAAAAAACGCAAAGGAAAACATGAATCATCCAAGTCTAGCGTTCAAGGAAGAATGACCACAATCAAATGCTCAAATTGTCATCTATAAGGGCATACAAACTGTACACAACCTTTGAAGCCACACTTGGCAATAAGAAAGTCACTTCATAAGGTAATCGTTGCCTCCCTCCTATTTTCTCAATGGTTACCATAATTTACATGTTTGACAAATTTTAAATGTTTTCAGACCGTGAGGAGGCTACCAGATGAAGCTTCAGCTCCTCTACGGGCTGTTGTGACGCCACAAGCATCTCCACAGCCTGTTGCCCCACGTCCAGCTCCTTCACGTGCCTTTGCACCAACTCTAGCTCCTCCAAGGGCAGCTGCTCATTCCTCTCAAGAATCCACCGTGATAGGAAGATCTTCAAGTGCAAGCGGCTCACGTTTAGGAATGCGACAATATGAAGACAATAGATTGTTTTCCTACTTCACTCCAGGTCTAGGGTACCAACCTCGTCAAGAATGAATGGCGTATAGTAGTTTGTAATGGCCATGTTGCGACTTTGCAAGTACTTGGATGTTCAAACCTGATGGATGTACCTTTTGGTGTATGAGACTAGTCATATTATTTTGCGATGGTTGTAATGCCCATAAGGTAACTACTTTGATGTAATGGCCATATGACAACTACTTGGATGCTAAAATCTAATGGGAACAATATCTACCATGTTTTTTTGTCAGTGGTCTCATACCGAACTTGCTTCATTTAAATTTGGGTTCAAAATTTAACAATTTTAGAGAAGTGTGAAAAAATTATAGTAAATTACACATGTATAAAGTACCATTATGAAAAAGTTTTACCCCATTTGGATTAATGGTTTGCTAGATAATGGAAGTGTTAGTTAGCCCATTCAATTTTTTTGTTAAAAATTTGGCATTTTCAGAAAAATGTGAAATAATTCCAGTAAATACTACATGTATTCAATAGTAATCTGGGAAAGTTTTGGCTCAATTGGACCATAGGTTTTGGAGATAATGACAATCTAGTATGCTGCTGATGTGGCCGGTTTTTATTGCCACGCGTGCACTTACAAGCGGGACCCATGTGTCTGTAATTATGTTAATGTGTTCAAACACTAGATTAGACCTATCTGCAACGTATTACACCAATAGGTGGTGTTTTTCACAACAAACCCGTATAGTAGGTGTTTTGCGCAACGCCGGCCCCAATAAGTGGTGGTTTGTGCAATTCCCTCAGAAAGACAAGTTTGTCCCTGCTCCACCCCATTGACCACGCACAACGTCTCTCCCCGTTCCCCAACTCTCTCTCTCTCTCTTCCAGAGAGATAGTGGTGACCGCGATGGATACTCCCGGCAACGCAAGGGCCGACACAGCAGCACGAGCAAGCAAGCAGCAGCATCAGCACTAGCAACCAACAAGGCAACCAAGCAGCAGCAACACGGGCTGCACAAGCGCACGAGCACGAACATGGGAGATAGTGAATCTGTCACCGTCGCCGTCGTCCGGCACGCCCTCGTTCTCGCCCGTACATCGTCAGCGTGAACCAGGAATGCGACATGCGCATCGGCGAGGAGCAGAAATACGAAGCGACAGCAATGGAGGAGCCCCGCGACGTCACGTGAGCCTGCCTGTCGTCGGATTTGGCATCACAGGTAGGCCGCACGCCTCTGCACCGACCTCACCATGGCTGGCACGGTCCTCACTCGCCATGGTCAGGACCACCCCGCTCATTCATCTGCGTAGTGGACGCGTCCGCCCAGGACCATGGAGGGCGTCGCCGTCGAGGAACACCAGGGATGGGGAATGAGGCAACGAGCTCCTCTCCCGTGGGACGCGCGTCATGGAGCTGAAGGAAATATGCCCTAGAGGCAATAATAAAGTTACTATTTATTTCCTTATATCATGATAAAAGTTTATTATTCATGCTAGAATTGTATTAACCGGAAACATAATACATGTGTGAATACATAGACAAACAGATTGTCGCTAGTATGCCTCTAGTTGACTAGCTCATTGATCAAAGATGGTCATGTTTCCTAACCATAGACATGAGTTATCATTTGATTAACGGGGTCACATCATTAGGAGAATGATGTGATTGACATGACCCATTCCGTTAGCTTAGCACACGATCATTTAGTATTCTGCTATTGCTTTCTTCATGACTTATACATGTTCCTATGACTATGAGATTATGCAACTCCCGTTTACCGGAGGAACACTTTGTGTGCTATCAAATGTCACAACGTAACTGGGTGATTATAAAGGTGCTCTACAGGTGTCTCCGAAGGTACTTGTTGGGTTGGCGTATTTCGAGATTAGGATTTGTCACTCCGATTGTCGGAGAGGTATCTCTGGGCCCTCTCGGTAATGCACATCACTTAAGCCTTGCAAGCATTGCAACTAACGAGTTAGTTGCGAGATGATGTATTACGGAACGAGTAAAGAGACTTGCCGGTAACGAGATTGAACTAGGTATTGAGATAACGACGATCGAATCTCGGGCAAGTAACATACCGATGACAAAGGGAACAACGTATGTTGTTATGCGGTCTGACCGATAAAGATCTTCGTAGAATATGTAGGAGCCAATATGAGCATCCAGGTTCCACTATTGGTTATTGATCGGAGACGTGTCTCGGTCATGTCTACATAGTTCTCGAACCCGTAGGGTCCGCACGCTTAACGTTACGATGACAGTTTTATGAGTTTATGTGTTTTGATGTACCGAAGGTTGTTCGGAGTTCCGAATATGATCACGGACATGACGAGGAGTCTCGAAATGGTCGAGACATGAAGATTGATATATTGGAAGCCTATGTTTGGATATCGGAAGTGTTCAGGGTGAAATAGTGATTTTACCAGAGTACCGGAGGGGTTACCGGAACCCCCGGAGGCTATTGGGCCTTATGGGCCCAAGTGGAGGAAGAGGAGAGGCGGCCAAGGGGCAGCCGCATGCCCCTCCCCCCATGTCCGAATTGGACAAGGAGGGGGGGCGGCGCCCCCCCTTTCCTTTCCCCTCTCCCCTCCTTCCCCCCAAGTCCTAATCCAACTAGAAAAAGGAGGGGAGTCCTACTCCCGGTGGGAGTAGGACTCCTCCGGCGCGCCTCCTCCTATGGCCGGCCGCATTCCCCTTGCTCCTTTATATACGGGGGCAGGGGGGCACCCCAGAGAGACAACAATTGATCATTGATCTCTTAGCCGTGTGCGGTGCCCCCCTCCACCATAGTCCACCTCGATAATACTGTAGCGGTGCTTAGGCGAAGCCCTGCGTCAGTAGAACATCAACATCGTCACCATGCCGTCGTGCTGACGAGACTCTCCCTCAACACTCGGCTGGATTAGAGTTCGAGGGACGTCATTGAGCTGAACGTGTGCTGAACTTGGAGGTGCCGTACGTTCGGTACTTGATCGGTCGGATCGTGAAGATGTACGACTACATCAACCGCATTATGCTAACGCTTCCGCTTTCGGTCTATGAGGGTACGTGGACAACACTCTCCCCTCTTGTTGCTATGCATCACCATGATCTTGCGTGTGCGTAGGAATTTTTTTGAAATTACTACGTTCCCCAACAGTGGCATCCGAGCCAGGTTTTATGCGTTGATGTTATATGCACGAGTAGAACACAAGTGAGTTGTGGGCGATATAAGTCATACTGCTTACCAGCATGTCATACTTTGGTTTGGCGGTATTGTTGGATGAAGCTGCCCAGACCGACATTACGCGTACGCTTACGCGAGACTGGTTCTACCGACGTGCTTTGCACACAGGTGGCTGGCGGGTGTCAGTTTCTCCAACTTTAGTTGAACCGAGTGTGGCTACGCCCGGTCCTCGCGAAGGTTAAAACAACACCAACTTGACAAAATATCGTTGTGGTTTTTGATGCGTAGGTAAGAACGAGTCTTGCTAAGCCTGTAGCAGCCACGTAAAACTTGCAACAACAAAGTAGAGGACGTCTAACTTGTTTTTGCAGGGCATGTTGTGATGTGATATGGTCAAGACATGATGCTAAATTTTATTGTATGAGATGATCATGTTTTGTAACTGAGTTATCGGCAACTAGCAGGAGCCATATGGTTGTCGCTTTATTGTATGCAATGCAATCGCCCTGTAATGCTTTAATTTATCACTAAGCGGTAGCGATAGTCGTGGAAGCATAAGATTGGCGAGACGACAATGATGCTACGATGGAGATCAAGGTGTCGCACCGGTGACGATGGTGATCATGACGGTGCTTCGGAGATGGAGATCACAAGCACAAGATGATGATGGCCATATCATATCACTTATATTGATTGCATGCGATGTTTATCTTTTATGCATCTTATCTTGCTTTGATTGATGGTAGCATTATAAGATGATCTCTCACTAAATTTCAAGATAAAAGTGTTCTCCCTGAGTATGCACCGTTGCCAAAGTTCGTCGTGCCCAGACACCACGTGATGATCGTGTGTGATAAGCTCTACGCCCATCTACAACGGGTGCAAGCCAGTTTTGCACACGCAGAATACCCAGGTTAAACTTGACGAGCCTAGCATATGCAGATATGGCCTCGGAACACTGATACCGAAAGGTCGAGCGTGAATCATATAGTAGATATGATCAACATAGTGATGTTCACCATTGAAAGCAACTCCATTTCACGTGATGATCGGTTATGGTTTAGTTGATTTAGATCACATGATCACTTAGAGGATTAGAGGGATGTCTTTCTAAGTGGGAGTTCTTAAGTAATATGATTAATTGAACTTAAATTTATTATGAACTTAGTACCTGATAGTATCTTGCTTGTCTATGTTGTTTGTAGATAGATGGCCCGTGCCGTTGTTCCGTTGGATTTTAATGCGTTCCTGGAGAAAGCAAAGTTGAAAGATGATGGTAGCAATTACACGGACTGGGTCCGTAACTTGACGATTATCCTCATTGCTGCTCAGAAGAATTACGTCCTGGAAGCACCGCTGAGTGCCATGCCTGCTGCTGATGCAACTACAGACGTTAAGAACGCCTGGCAGAGCAAAGCTGATGACTACTCGATAATTCAGTGTGCCATGCTTTACGACTTAGAACTGGGACTTCAACGACGTTTTGAACGTCATGGAGCATATGAGATGTTCCAGGAGTTGAAGTTAATATTTCAAGCAAATGTCCGGATTGAGAGATATGAAGTCTCCAATAAGTTCTACAACTACAAGATGGAGGAGAATAGTTCTGTCAGTGAGCATATACTCAGAATGACTGGGTACCATAATCACTTGACTCAGCCGGGAGTTAATCTTCTGGTTGATAGTGTCATTGACAGAGTTCTTCAATCACTGCCACCAAGCTACAAAAGCTTCGTGATGAACTATAATATGCAAGGGATGAATAAGACAATTCCCGACCTCTTCGCAATGCTAAAAGCTGCGGAGGTAGAAATCAAGAAGGATCATCAAGTGATGATGGTCAATAAGACCACCAGTTTCAAGAAAAAGGGTAAAGGGAAGAAGAAGGGGAACTTCAAGAAGAACGGCAAGCAAGTTGCTACTCAGGAGAAGAAACCCATGTCTGGACCTAAGCCTGAGACTGAGTGCTTCTACTGCAAGCAGACTGGTCACTGAAACCGGAACTGCCCCAAGTATTTGGCGGATAAGAAGGATGGCAAGGTGAACAAAGGTATATGTGATATACATGTTATTGATGTGTACCTTACTAGAGCTTGCAGTAGCACCTGGGTATTTGGTACTGGTTCTCTTGCTATTATTTGCAACTCGAAACATGGACTACAGATTAAGCGAACACTGGCAAAGGACGAGGTGACGATGCGCGTGGAAATGGTTCCAAAGTCGATGTGATCGCGGTCGGCACGCTACCTCTACATCTACCTTCGGGATTAGTATTAGACCTGAATAATTGTTATTTGGTGGCAGCGGTGAGCATGAACATTATATCTGGATCTTGTTTGATGCGAGATGGTTATTCATTTAAATCAAAGAATAATGGTTGTTCTATTTATATGAGTAATATCTTTTATGGTCATGCACCCTTGAAGAGTGGTCTATTTTTGATGAATCTCGATAGTAGTGATACACATATTCATAATGTTGAAGCCAAAATATGCAAAGTTGATAATGATAGTGCAACTTATTTGTGGCACTGCCGTTTAGGTCATATCGGTGTAAAGTGCATGAAGAAACTCCATACTGATGGACTTTTGGATCCACTTGATTATGAATCACTTGGTACTTGCGAACCATGCCTCATGGGTAAGATGACTAAAACGCCGTTCTCCGGTACTATGGAGAGAGCAACAAATTTGTTGGAAATCATACATACAGATGTATGTGGTCCGATGAATGTTGAGGCTCATGGAGGATATCGTTATTTTCTCACCTTCACAGATGATTTAAGAAGATATGGGTATATCTACTTAATGAAGCATAAGTCTGAAACATTTGAAAAGTTCAAAGAATTTCAGAGTGAAGTTGAAAATCATCGTAACAAGAAAATAAAGTTTCTACGATCTAATCGTGGAGGAGAATATTTGAGTTACGAGTTTGGTCTACATTTGAAACAACGCGGAATAGTTTCACAACTCATGCCACCCGGAACACCACAACGTAATGGTGTGTCTGAACATAGTAATCGTACTTTACTAGATATGGTACGATCTATGATGTCTCTTATAGATTTACCGCTATCATTTTGGGGTTATGCTTTAGAGACGGCCGCATTCACGTTAAATAGGGCACCATCAAAATCCGTTGAGACGACGCCTTATGAACTATGGTTTGGCTAGAAACCAAAGTTGTCGTTTCTTAAAGTTTGGGGCTGCGATGCTTATGTGAAAAAGCTTCAACCTGATAAGCTCGAACCCAAATCGGAGAAATGTGTCTTCATAGGATACCCAAAGGAAATTGTTGGGTACACCTTCTATCACAGATCTGAAGGCAAGACATTCGTTGCTAAGAATGGATCCTTTCTAGAGAAGGAGTTTCTCTCGAAAGAAGTGAGTGGGAGGAAAGTAGAACTTGATGAGGTAACTGTACCTGCTCCCTTATTGGAAAGTAGTTCATCACAGAAACCGGTTTCTGTGACGCCTACACCAATTAGTGAGGAAGTTAATGATGATGATCATGGAACTTCAGACCAAGTTACTACTGAACCTCGTAGATCAACCAGAGTAAGATCCGCACCAGAGTGGTATGGTAATCCTGTCCTGGAAGTCATGCTACTAGATCATGATGAACCTACGAACTATGAAGAAGCGATGGTGAGCCCAGATTCCGCAAAATGGCTTGAGGCCATGAAATCTGAGATGGGATCCATGTATGAGAACAAAGTATGGACTTTGGTTGACTTGCTCGATGATCAGCAAGCAATTGAGAATAAATGGATCTTCAAGAAGAAGACTGACGCTGACGGTAATGTTACTGTCTACAAAGCTCGACTTGTTGCGAAAGGTTTTCGACAAGTTCAAGGGATTGACTACGATGAGACCTTCTCACCCGTAGCGATGCTTAAGTCTGTCTGAACCATGTTAGCAATTGCCGCGTTTTATGATTATGAAATATGGCAGATGGATGTCAAAACTGCATTCTTGAATGGATTTCTGAAAGAAGAGTTGTATATGATGCAACCGGAAGGTTTTGTCGATCCAAAGGGAGCTAACAAAGTGTGCAAGCTCCAGCGATCCATTTATGGACTGGTGCAAGCCTCTCGGAGTTGGAATAAATGCTTTGATAGTGTGATCAAAGCATTTGGTTTTATACAGACTTTTGGAGAAGCCTATATTTACAAGAAAGTGAGTGGGAGCTCTATAGCATTTCTGATATTATATGTGGATGGCATATTGCTGATTGGAAATGATATAGAATTTCTGGATAGCATAAAGGGATACTTGAATAAGAGTTTTTCAATGAAAGACCTCGGTGAAGCTGCTTATATATTGGGCATTAAGATCTATAGAGATAGATCAACACGCTTAATTGGACTTTCACAAAGCACATACCTTGACAAAATTTTGAAGAAGTTCAAAATGGATCAAGCAAAGAAAGGGTTCTTGCCTGTGTTACAAGGTGTGAATTTGAGTAAGACTCAATGCCCGACCACTGCAGAAGATAGAGAGAAAATGAAAGATGTTCCCTATGCTTCAGCCATAGGCTCTATCATGTATGCAATGCTGTGTACCAGACCTGATGTGTGCCTTGCTATAAGTCTAGCAGGGAGGTACCAAAGTAATCCAGGAGTGGATCATTGGACAACGGTCAAGAACATCCTGAAGTACCTGAAAAGGACTAAGGATATGTTTCTCGTTTATGGAGGTGACAAAGAGCTCATCATAAATGGTTACATTGATGCAAGCTTTGACACTGATCCGGATGATTCTAAATCGCAAACCGGATATGTGTTTACATTGAACGGTGGAGCTGTCAGTTGGTGCAGTTCTAAACAAAGCGTCGTGGCAGGATCTACGTGTGAAGCGGAATACATAGCCGCTACGGAAGCAGCAAATGAAGGAGTATGGATGAAGGAGTTCATATCCGATCTAGGTGTCATACCTAGTGCATCGGGTCCAATGAAAATCTTTTGTAACAATACTGGTGCAATTGCCTTGGCGAAGGAATCCATATTTCACAAGAGAACCAAACACATCAAGAGACACTTCAATTCCATCCGGGATTTAGTCCAGGTGGGAGACATAGAAATTTGCAAGATACATACGGATCTGAATGTTGCAGACCCGTTGACTAAGCCTCTTCCACGAGCAAAACATGATCAGCACCAAGGCTCCATGGGTGTTAGAATCATTACTGTGTAATCTAGATTATTGACTCTAGTGCAAGTGGGAGACTGAAGGAAATATGCCCTAGAGGCAATAATAAAGTTATTATTTATTTCCTTATATCATGATAAAAGTTTATTATTCATGCTAGAATTGTATTAACCAGAAACATAATACATGTGTGAATACATAGACAAACAGATTGTCACTAGTATGCCTCTACTTGACTAGCTCGTTGATTAAAGATGGTTATGTTTCCTAACCATAGACATGAGTTGTCATTTGATTAACGGGGTCACATCATTAGGAGAATGATGTGATTGACATGACCCATTCCGTTAGCTTAGCACACGATCGTTTAGTATTCTGCTATTGCTTTCTTCATGACTTATACATGTTCCTATGACTATAAGATTATACAACTCCCGTTTACCGGAGTAACACTTTGTGTGCTACCAAACGCCACAACGTAACTAGGTGATTATAAAGGTGCTCTATAGGTGTCTCTGAAGGTACTTGTTGGGTTGGCATATTTTGAGATTAGGATTTGTCACTCCAATTGTGGGAGAGGTATCTCTGGGCCCTCTCGGTAATGCACATCACTTAAGCCTTGCAAGCATTGCAACTAAGGAGTTAGTTGCGAGATGATGTATTGCGGAACGATTAAAGAGACTTGCCGGTAACGAGATTGAACTAGGTATTGAGATACCGACGATCGAATCTCGGGCAAGTAACATACCGATGACAAAGGGAACAACGTATGTTGTTATGCGGTCTGACCGATAAAGATCTTCGTAGAATATGTAGGAGCCAATATGAGCATCCAGGTTCCGCTATTGGTTATTGATCAGAGACGTGTCTCGGTCATGTCTACATAGTTCTCGAACCTGTAGGGTCTGCACGCTTAACGTTATGATGACAGTTTTATGAGTTTTGATGTACCGAAGGTTGTTAGGAGTCCCGGATGTGATCACGGACATGACGAGGAGTCTCGGAATGGTCGAGATATAAATATTAATATATTGGAAGCCTATGTTTGGATATCGAAAGTGTTCTGAGTGAAATAGTGATTTTACCGGAGTACCGGAGGGGTTACCGGAACCCCCCGGAGGCTATTGGGCCTTATGGGCCCAAGTGGAGGAAGAGAAGAGGCGGCCAAGGGGCAGCCGCGCGCCCCTCCCCCCCAAGTCCGAATTGGACAAGGAGGGGGGCGACCCCCCCTTTCCTTTCCCCTCTCTCCTCCTTCCCCCAAGTCCTAATCCAACTAGGAAAAAGGAGGGGAGTCCTACTCCCAGTGGGAGTAGGACTCCTCCGGCGCGCCTCCTCCTATGGCCGGCCGCACCCCCCTTGCTCCTTTATATACGGGGGCAGGGGGCACCCCAGAGAGACAACAATTGATTATTGATCTCTTAACCATGTGCGGTGCTCCCCTCCACCATAGTCCACCTCGATAATACTGTAGCGGTGCTTAGGCAAAGCCCTGCGTTGGTAGAACATCAACATCGTCACCACGCCGTCGTTCTGACGAAACTCTCCCTCAACACTCGGCTGGATTGGATTTCGAGGGACGTCATCGAGCTGAACGTGTGCTGAACTCGGAGGTGCCGTACGTTCGTACTTGATCGGTCGGATCGTGAAGACGTACGACTACATCAACCGTGTTGTGCTAACGCTTCCGCTTTCGGTCTACGAGGGTATGTGGACAACACTCTCCCCTCTCGTTGCTATACATCACCATGATTTTGCGTGTGCGTAGGAATTTTTTTGAAATTATTACGTGCCCCAACAGGAGTTGCCGCTGACTGTTGCCGGTAAGGCCCCACATGCGACATGCTCGTGGCGGGCACTTGCCTTCATCGTACTCATGGCGCCCGTGCTGCTGTTGCTGTTGCTCGTGGGGAGGAACGAGGAGCATGGGGTGGTGGCAGGGAGGAGCAAGGGGCGGCGCCAGAGAGCTGCAAGTGCAGCGGCGGGGAGCAGCAATGGCCGGTGCCAAAGAGCAGCAAGGGCGGCTATGAGGAGTGCGTAGCTGGCGTGGAGGAATTTGGGGAATTTCACGTGAAGGGCTCGGTCTTCAGTCAAACATGTACAAAGAGCAATATGGTCACTGGCTTTGGGTATATATCAAACATATACCATCAAATACATTTGAAAGGATTGTTTTTAGGGGAAAAGGGCAAACAATTAAAGTTCAAAGTAAGACGTGGCAAAAAATCAAATCCAATGGAAGGAGCGGCAAATTGTCAAAGTGTAAAGTAATGAGTGGCAAATAATCAAATCCCCTTTTTGTTTATGATGATTGAGGAAATGCAGTGGATCCAGATTAAGCCTGTATGGATTTCGTGTTAGGGACGGAAACAGTGAGTAGGAATGAACTATTTTCTGTCTGATTTCTGCAAATATTCGGCATTCTAAATCTGAGTAGATTACGCATGAATGTTCAAATTCTCTTGGCATGAAAGTAAAATATAAAAGATAGATTCAAAAAAGCTTTAAAAGAATTCTAATTTTTTTTAGCTACATTAAGAAAATTTTCGAGTGCTAGCAAATTTCATCATCATATCACATTTTTGAAAGTTGTGGCAAACAAATATAAAATCAGCGCCCCAAAATGCTTTTGAAAGTAGCACCTTTGGAGCATCAATATTGTTTTTTTGTCACACTTCCACAAATGTGATTCTATGATGAAAATTTGCAAGCACTCAAAACATTTCTAAATTTTGCCACAAAAGAATGCATATATTTTTTAAACTTTTTTTTTCCGATTTTACTGCTCATCCGGACTCATTTGAGCCCGAGCTAAGAAACTCCATGTCCCGTTAACAATAGGTACTCTCACCCATCATGATATATTTGCTTTGCCTCCCCCATGACGACGGACGAACTTCGCTAGCAGAACCATAGTTATGTGAACTCCACTTAGAGTCCCATATCACACAACAAGAAGTTCAATGGCCACCTCGGTGATCTCTGGCGCCGACAGTGACACTCCCCCTGGCCGGATGGGTGGCCATCGTCACCCGTGCATGCCGCGCCATTGTGGCCCACCCGTCCTTGTAAAAATGATAGGAATTCTTTTGTCTTGGGCCACGCGTGATCAATTGATCATAGAGATACAAGAGGATTATAGGACTTGGAGCACTCCAAGTTGATGGTTTGGTCCAAATAGGAAAGGACCCTAATATATATAGGGAATGCTAGTTGGGGGGCTTCCCTTGAGCGAACGATTTATTCGCTCGTGGAGGCTCCCTCCAGCGAACTTTTCTGCAATTCCCTCTAGTGGGGGTACCCTCCAACGATTTGTTCGCTTTGGAGCGACCCCTGGTTGATCCAGAGGCCAAATTAACCATTTTTACGAAAGAAATGCCATCAGCAAAAAAAGAGACTAAGTGCCATGATCTAAATTATGAAAAAAAAATATAATGCTACTTCAATAAAGTTGCCATGCTATCTTATGAACTGCCATTTCTCTAATTTATAAATTTACAGTGGTATGGTTTAAAAGGTGCCATGTGATCTAATTTTTTGAATGAATTTTGTCGTGTATAACTGTAGATGTTTCGCCATGCAAAAAATGCCATGTTTTGAAGAACGTATTTTTCTTTATATTTGCCATAAACCAAAAACAAAATGGCACAATGTAATGTTTTTGATTTATTTGGTCCACCGTGCAAAAATAAATCATAAAAAAGGCCTTGCCAAAAAATAGAATTTCCATGCTAATAATAAAAAATTGCCACCTTCTTAATAATAAATTCCATGCCAACAATATTAAAAATGCCATACTCTCAAATAATAAAAATATCATCGTGTTAATAATAAAATCACCATCGTCCTAAAAATAAACTATTGTTTTATTAATAATAAAAATGCCATGCTCTTAAACAATAAAACCGTCGTCCTCTTAATAAAAAATGCCATGTTATCAATAATAAAGTGCCATCCTATTAATAATAAAATGCCATGTTGTAAACAATAAACTGCCATGTCAGAAGAGTAGAAAAACAATCTAAAAAATTGACTTGGACTTGTAAAAGATGGCACGTGACAAAATTAGGATTTTTCAGCGTTCAAAACAATGAAAAGAAAACCCGATATTTTCGACCAAATTTAAAAAATGAAATAAAAACACAAATTACCTTTAAATATACATATAGAAGCTTAAAGAAAAGATTCACAGCCCCCACCTCAGTCCAATGGCAAGCGCCTGCCAACTTCGCACGAGGTCACGAGTTCAAACCCTTGCGCACATTGGATCGTGCATTTTTTGGAGGAAAACAAGAGAGTGTTCGCCCAGGAAACAAGTTATAGCGAACAACTCTAGCTTATCTACGTGGTGTCAACCTTGTGCCAAAATCCATGCAATGAAAGGGAAGGCATTCACCAAGATTGGTCCCCTGACGAACATTTGCCAAATATCATTTCCAAACTATCTCTATTTAGAATATCCATGTGTGATGTTTGCAATCTCTAACAGCCTTCCTTAATCAAAACTTCCTTAGGCTGAGATTATGCTTCAATTCCTCTAAGCCTTTGACTGAAAGTGCTTTAGTGAAGTCATCTCTAAATTGATCCCGTGAATGAGTAAATTTTATCTCCAATAGCTTGTTCGCCACTCTTTCTCTAACGAAATGGTAGTCAATCTTAATGTGCCTTGTCCTGGGATGGAAAGCATGATCAACACATAGGTAAGTAGCAGCTAAATTTAATACCATAAACACGGTGATTGAGTTTTCATAATTCCAAGCTCAACAAGTAGTGACTGCACCCAAATGATCTCAGTTGTTGCATTAGGTAGTGCATTGCACTCAACCTGGGTACTTGATCTTGACATTGTTGCTTGTTTCTTTGCACACAATGAAATATGATCTTGTAGGAGATATGCCCTAGAGGCAATAATAATAGCTATTATTTATCTCCAAGTTTGTAATTAATGTTTATGTTCTATGTTATAATTGCAATGGTTCTTGATTATGTATATCCAAGAGGCTAAGAGGGAAACTCATGCTCATGTGTGGAATAATAAATGGTAAAATAGATTCTTAGTCTCCCCTCTAAAGACTAGCTCAAGTGTTGCATGATGGTTCCGTTTTCCTATCATGGGTATGAGTATGCTGACAACTTTGATGACACAATGTTAGAAAAACATTTGTGTTGAACAAACTTAGATTGACTATTATTACTATGAGATACTTTTGTTAGAAGTCAATGGTTGATGACAAAGTAAAGTTAAAACTTTGCATAATTCCTTAGACCATGAGAGTATCGAGTTCGTACACACTTGCTCCATGAACTTTGGGGTTTGTCAAATGACATCCGTAACATGTAAGAAATTATGGTAGCTTACGGCTTCATGGAAAA
This sequence comes from Triticum urartu, assembly GCF_056163025.1. Lineage (NCBI taxonomy): Eukaryota > Viridiplantae > Streptophyta > Magnoliopsida > Poales > Poaceae > Triticum > Triticum urartu. The sequence goes on along the minus strand of NC_141874.1, from coordinate 363,341,951 downwards.
GTATGATAAGGGACTTGATAGCTTAAGAATGGGATTTGCTCCTTCGTTGATGGAGAGACAACCTTAGGGCCCTCTTGGTGTAACGGTATCCATCATCGTCTGGCCAGACACAGCGTGATTCGACCACGGGGATGCCGGAACGTGGGAACGAGAAACAAGAACAAAATCGGTAACGAGGAAACCAACATAGTGAACAAGTTGTTGATTCACGGGGATGCCGATAAATCTCACCTCAGGTATTTTTAACATATCGCTAAGCAATATGAAGTGCACACGGTAACTAAAGGTTCACTTGAATATCCATTCGTGTTGGTATAGGGGTCAATATGGATATTCGGTCATGTCTATATTTCACCAAACCTATAGGGTCACATGCTTAAGAGTCATCTATCTACCGAGTACTAGGTTAGGAGCCTGAGAGAAAGTCATCAGAAAAGTTTTGGAGACACTGAAAATGTTTTAGAGAGAAGACTAGAAATGTTTCAGAACCATCAAGCCAAAAATGTTTTGGAGTACGTCCGATATTTTTGGAGTGTGTTGGAAGGTTTCGGGACCTTCCAGAATTTTCTGGACAGCCCCAAGGGGCTGCACGACTAAAGGAAATATGCCCTAGAGGCAATAATAAAGTTGTTATTTATATTTCCTTATATCATGATAAATTTTTATTATTCATGCTAGAATTGTATTAATCGGAAACTTAGTACATGTGTGAATACATAGACAAACAGAGTGTCACTACTATGCCTCTACTTGACTAGCTCGTTAATCAAAGATGGTTAAGTTTCCTAGCCATGGACAAAAGATTTGCCATTTGATGAACGGGATCACATCATTAGAGAATGTTGTGATTGACTTGACCCATCCGTTAGCTTAGCACTTTGATCGTTTAAGTTTACTGCTATTGCTTTCTCCATAACTTATACATGTTCCTATGACTATGAATTATGCAACTCCCGAATACCGGAGGAACACTTAGTGTGCTATCAAACATCACAACGTAATTGGGTGACTATAAAGATGCTCTACAGGTGTCTCCGATGGTGTTTGTTGAGTTGGCATAGATTGAGATTAGGATTTGTCACTCAGTGTATCGGAGAGGTATCTCTGGGCCCTCTCGGTAATGCACATCACTATAAGCCTTGCAAGCAATGTGACTAATGAGTTAGTTATGGGATGCTGCATTACAGAATGAGTAAAGAGACTTGCCGGTAACGATATTGAACTAGGTATTGAGATACCGATGATCGAATCTCGGGCAAGCAACATACCGATGACAAAGGGAACAACGTATGTTGATATGCGGTTTGACCGATAAAGATCTTCGTAGAATATGTAGGAACCAATATGAGCATCCAGGTTCCGCTATTGGTTATTGACCAGAGATGAGTCTCAGTCATGTCTACATAGTTCTCGAACCCGTAGGGTTCGCACGCTTAACGTTCGGTGACGACCGGTATTATGAGTTTATGTGTTTTGATGTACCGAAGGTAGTTCGGAGTCCCGGATATGATCACGGACATGACGAGGAGTCTCGGAATGGTCGAGACATAAAGATCAATACATTGGAAGGCTATGTTTGGACATCGGAATGGTTCCGGGTGAGTTCGGGCATTTACTGGTTACCGGAACCCCCCGGGGAGTATATGGGCCTTAATGGGCCTTAGTGGGAGAGAAGAGAAGGCATCCTAGGAGGGGGCGCCCCCCAAGCCCAATCCAAATTGGGTGGGGGGGGGGTGACCCCCCTTTCCTTTCTCCTTCTCCCTCTTCCTTCTATTCCTAGTGGGACTAGGAGAAAGGGGGAGTCCTACTCCTACTAGGAGGAGGACTCCTCCCCCCTTGGCGCGCCTAGAGTTGGCATAAAGCACCATGTTCAAGTAGAGGGTACAGTGGGTTGCGGGAGAGTGGACCACTGTAGATAGAGGGGGGAAGGTGATGGAGATGTTGGTGAAGATGGCGGAGGTGTTGGTGTAGATCGCGGTGATGATGATGGCCCCCGGTGGCACTCCGGTGCCACCGGAAGCGAGGGGGAGAGAGCCCCCTCCTTCTTCTTCTTCCTTAACCTCCTCCCTAGATGGGAGAAGGGTTTCCCCTCTGGTCCATGGCCTCCATGGCATGGGAGGGGCGAGAGCCCCTTCGAGATTGGATCTGTCTCTCTGTCTCTCTCTGTTTCTGCGTTCTCAGATTCTTCCCTTTCACCGTTTCTTATATTCCCGGAGATCTGTAACTCCGATTGGGCTGAAATTTTAACACGATCTCTATCCGGATATTAGCTTTCTTGAGGCGAAAGAAGGGCATCAACCGCCTTATGGGTGGCCCACGAGGGTCAGGGGCGCGCCCCCCTGCCTCGTGGCCACCTCGGGCACCATCTCGCGTGGATTTTTCTTCCAAAAAATCATATATATTCCAAAAACAATCTCCGTCAGTTTTATCCTGTTTGGACTCCGTTTGATATGGATATTCTGCGAAACAAAAAACATGCAACAAACAGGAACTGGCACTGGGCACTGAATCAATATGTTAGTCCCAAAAAATAGTATAAAAAGTTGCCAGAAGTATATGAAAGTTGTAGAATATTGGCATGGAACAATAAAAAAATTATTGATACGACGGAGATGTATCAACATCCCAAGCTTAATTCCTGCTCGTGCTCGAGTAGGTAAATGATAAAAAAGATAATTTTTGATGTGGAATGCTACCTAGCATAATCTTGATCATATGTCTAATCATGGCATGAATATTAAGATACGAGTGATTCAAAGCAATAGTCTATCATTTGACATAAAAACAGTAATACTTCAAGCCTACTAATAAAGCAATCATGTATTTTCAAAATAACAAGGCCAAAGAAAGTTATCCCTACAAAGTCATATAGTCTGGCTATGCTCCATCTTCACCACACAAAATACTCACATCATGCACAACCCCGATGACAAGCCAACCAATTGTTTCATACTTTTGACGTTCTCAAACCTTTTCAACTTTCACGCAATACATGAGCGTGAGCCATGGACATAGCACTATAGGTGGAATAGAATGGTGGTTGTGGAGAAGGCAAAAAGGAGAAGATAGTCTCACATCAACTAGGCGTATCAACGGGCTATGGAGATGCCCATCAATAGATATCAATGTGAGTGAGTAGGGATTGCCATGCAACGGATGCACTAGAGTTATAAGTATATGAAAGCTCAAACTGAAACTAAGTGGGTGTCCATCCAACTTGCTTGCTCATGAAGACCTAGGGCATTTGAGGAAGCCCATCGTTGGAATATACAAGCCAAGTTCTATAATGAAAATTCCCACTAGTATATGAAAGTGATAACTCAAGAGACTCTCTATATGAAGAACATGGTGCTACTTTGAAGCACAAGTGTGGTAAAAGGATAGTAACATTGCCCCTTCTCTATTTTTCTCTCATTTTTTTTCTTTTTTCTTCTTTTTTGGGCCTTCTCTTTTTTTTGGCCTTTCTCTTTTTTTGGGGCTTCTTTGGCCACTTTTATTTTGATAACCTCACATGGGACAATGTTCTAATAATGATGATCATCACACTTTTATTTACTTACAACTCAATATGACAACTCGATCTAGAACAAAGATATGACTCTATATGGATGCCTCCGGCGGTGTACCAGGATGTGCAATGATCTAGCGTAGCAATGACATCAAAAAACGGACAAGCCATGAAAACATCATGCTAGCTATCTCATGATCATGCAAAGCAATATGACAATGAATGCTCAAGTCATGTATATGATGATGATGGAAGTTGCATGGCAATATATCTCGGAATGGCTATGGAAATGGCATGGTAGGTAGGTATGGTGGCTGTTTGAGGAAGATATATGGTGGGTATAAGGTACCGGCGAAAGTTGCGAGGTACTAGAGAGGCTAGCAATGATGGAAGGGTGAGAGTGCGTATAATCCATGGACTTAACATTAGTCATAAAGAACTCACATACTTATTGCAAAAATCTATTAGTCATCGAAACAAAGTACTATGCGCATGCTCCTAGGGGATAGATTGGTAGGAAAAGACCATCGCTCGTCCCCGACCGCCACTCATAAGGAAGAAAATCAATAAATACCTCATGCTCCAACTTCGTTACATAACGGTTCACCATACGTGCATGCTACGGGAATCACAAACCTCAACACAAGTATTTCTACAATTCACAACCACCCACTAGCATGACTCTAATATCACCATCTTTATATTGCAAAACTATTGCAAGGAATCAAACATATCATATTCAGCGATCTACAAGTTTTATGTAGGATTTTATGACTAACCATGTGAATGACCAATTCCTGTCATCTCTCTAAATAGATATAAGTGAAGCAAGAGAGTTTAATTCTTTCTACAAAAGATATGCCCGTTCTCTAACAAATATAAGTGAAGTAAAAGAGCATTCTACAAATGGCGGTTGTATATGTAAAGACAAACATGCAATCCAACTTCAAATGATATAAGCGAAGCACATGAAGCATTCTATAAAGCCATACTCAAAAGATATAAGTGAAGTGCATAGAGCATTCTATAAATCAACCAAGGACTATCTCATACCAGCATGGTGCATAAAAGAAAAGTGAAAACTAAATGCAAAGGATGCTCCAAGATTGCACATATCGCATGAACGAAACGAATCCGAAAACATACCGATACTTGTTGAAGAAAGAGGGGATGCCTTCCGGGGCATCCCCAAGCTTAGACGCTTGAGTCTCCTTGAATATTTACTTGGGGTGCCTCGGGAATCCCCAAGCTTGAGCTCTTGCCTCTCTTCCTTCTTCTCACATCGAGACCTTCTCGATCATCGAACACTTCATCCACACAAAACTTCAACAGAAAACTCGGTAAGATCCGTTAGTATAATAAAGCAAATCACTACTCTAAGTACTGTTGAAAACCAATTCATATTTTGTTTTTGCATTGTGTATACCGTAATATAACTTTTTCATGGCTTAATCCACTAATATAAATTGATAGTTTCATCAAACAAGCAAACTATGCATCAAAAACAGAATCTGTCTAAAACAGAACCGTCTGTAATAATCTGAACATTCACCATACTTATGATACCTGAAAAATTCTTCCAAAATTAGGAAAAATAAACAATTTGTATAGGAATACAGGCAAAAATAATCAGAACCATTTGACGTTCCAGCAAAAAAATGTAAAATCGCGCACTACAACCAAAGTTTCTGTCCTGCACCGTACAAACCATCAAGCAAATGTAAACATCCTAAAGGCAAACCTTGGCACATTATTTTTATATTTAAACTTTATAAAAGCATACACCATAAATAAATGACTCTCTAAAACTTTCGGGTTGTCTCCCTGGCAGCGCTTTCTTTAAAGCCATTAAGCTAGGCATATAGTGCTCAAGTAATGGATCCACCCGGATCCCAAGGTATATCAAAGCCAATTTTAATTAACAATGATTTGTAATTTAGTGGTGAGCACAAGGTAACATATATCATGTAATGACGAAGTCTAACTCTCTTCGTATGCATCGGCATGTCATAAAAGAACAATTCATGCACACAAAGTAAAGGCCAATGCATAGTATAAACAGTTTCTTGCAATTTTGTTGTATTGGAAACATAGAGAGGTGGAGATATAGTTTCTCTCTCATAATAATTTCAAGTAGGATCAGCAAGCACATGCATATTATATTCATCAAAATCATCATGTGCAACGGTAAAAGGCAACCCATCAATATAATCCTTAATAAGTGCAAACTTCTCCGATATAGTGTAGTCGGGAGAATTCAAAAAGATAATAGGACTATCATGCGTGGGTGCAATAGCAACAATTTCATGTTTAACATAAGGAACTATAGCAAGTTCATCTCCATAAGCATAATTCATATTGGCATCTTGGCCACAAGCATAGCAAGCATCATCAAAAAGGGATATTTCAAAAGAATCAACGGGATCATAACAATCATCATAGCAATCATCCTCCGGTAAGTACGAATGGAAATTAAACAATGTATGAGTTGAAGAGTTACTCTCATTAGAAGGTGGGCACGGGTAGCTAATCCGCTCTTCCTCCTTTTGTTCTTCGCTCTCCTCCTCATCTTTTTCATCCAATGAGCTCACAGTTTTATCAATTTCTTCTTCCATAGGCTCCTGCAAAATATTAGTCTCTTCTTGGACAGCGGAGTAGTACTCAATATATGGTTCAACATAGGCATTAGAAGCATAATTATCATAGAAATATTTAAGTATGGCAAAATTTTCAAATTTGTAAAGAGTAGCATCATACTTTTCAATCAAAGAAGCAATTTCGTAAGCACCCTTAAAAGCAACAAATTCTTCAATTTGTTGAACATCATAGTAACTATAAACACCCTTAGCATAAGAGGATACGATTCCATTATCAGTAAACAAACATTGGTAGGGAAGGTGTTTCTTAGGGTCTTCAGAACAACAAGTATAATCATATATTTCACATAAATTCCAAGCATAGCATTGCAAACGATGAATTTGATCCAGTAAAGTTTTCCCTTTTTCAGATATTCGGTGTCGCACATAACAAGCATGCTCATCTAAAGATTTGCCCTCAACTAAGCTAGTTGGGGTTTCAGCACGAGCACATAGGGATTGAAGATGATCCAAGTAATAAGCTTCAGCAGTGTGATAGATTTTGATTGGTTCTTCAACCATTAGTTTAGTAGGTACAACTATTTTTTTTGGTATTTTGCGTTTCCTACCCATAACTAAAGATAGAAAACAACTAAGAATAGCAAATAAAAATTACTTAGTGATAAAGCAAACAAGCACACACGAGAATATTCACCCCACGCTATTGCTCCCCGACAACGGCGCCAGAAAAAGGTCTTGATAACCCACAAGTATAGGGGATCGCAACAGTTTTCGATAAGTAAGAGTGTCGAACCCAACTAGGAGCTAAAGGTAGAACAAATATTCCCTCAAGTTCTATCGACCACGGATACAACTCTACGCATGCTTGACGTTCGCTTTACCTAGAACAAGTATGAAACTAGAAGTACTTTGTAGGTGTTGTTGGATAGGTTTGCAAGATAATAAAGAGTACGTAAATAAAAAGTAGGGGCTGTTTAGATAAAGAAACAATAAAGTAAATATAGCGAGTGTGGAAAAGTGGTGGTAGGAGTTGCGAAATTGCCCCTAAGCAATTGACTACTTTGCTAGACCGATAGCAAGTATTATGTGGGAGAGGCCACTGCTAGCATGTCATCCCTGACTTGGAATTCTATGCACTTATGATCGGAACTATTAGCAAGCATCCGCAACTACTAATGTTCATTAAGGTAAAACCCAACCATAGAATTAAGGTATATTGGTCCCCCTTCAATCCCGTATGCATCAATTTCTATGCTAGGTTGAAGCTTCTGTCACTCTTGCCCTCCAATACATAGTCCTATCAACATACAACTAACCCTATGGTGTGATCCACGCGCGCAATCATATGATGGGCACCAAAGGACAACAACATAACCACAAGAAAATTAAATCAATCATAGCAATTCATCAACCACTGACAGGACAACGAAAATCTACTTAGACATCATAGGATGGCAACACATCATTGGATAATAATATGAAGCATAAAGCACCATGTTCAAGTAGAGGGTAGAATGGGTTGCGGGAGAGTGGACCGCTGTAGATAGAGGGGGTAAGGTGATGGAGATGTTGGTGAAGATGGCGGAGGTGTTGGTGTAGATCGCGGTGATGATGATGGCCCCCGGTGGCACTCCGGTGCGATCGGAAGCGAGGGGGAGAGAGCCCCCTCCTTCTTCTTCCTTGACCTCCTCCCTAGATAGGAGAAGGGTTTCCCCTCTGGTCCATGGCCTCCATGGCACGGGAGGGGCGAGAGCCCCTCCGAGATTGGATCTGTCTCTCCGTCTCTCTCTGTTTCTGCGTTCTCAGATTCTTCCCTTTCACCATTTCTTATATTCCCGGAGATCCGTAACTCCTATTGGGATGAAATTTTAACACGATCTCTATCCAGATATTAGCTTTCTTGCGGAGAAAGAAGGGCATCAACCGCCTTACGGGTGGCCCACGAGGGTCAGGGGCGCGCCCAGAGGGGGCAGGCGCGCCCCCTGCCTCGTGGCCACCTCGGGCACTATCTTGCGTGGATTTTTCTTCCAAAAAATCATATATATTCCAAAAAAATCTCCGTCAGTTTTTATCCCGTTTGGACTCTGTATGATATGGATATTCTGCGAAACAAAAAACATGCAACAAACACGAACTGGCACTGGGCACTGGATCAATATGTTAGTCCCAAAAAATAGTATAAAAAGTTGCCAAAAGTATATGAAAGTTGTAGAATATTAGCATGGAACAATCAAAAATTATAGATACGACGGAGACGTATCAAGGCACAAGATGATGATGACCATATCATATCACTTATATTGATTGCATGTGATGTTTATCCTTTATGCATCTTATTTTTCTTAGTTCGGTGGTAGCATTATAAGATGATCTCTAACTAAATTTCAAGGTACAAGTGTTCTCCCTGAGTATGCACCGTTGCTACAGTTCATCGTGCCGAGACACCACGTGATGATCGGGTGTGATAAGCTCTACGTTCACATACAACTGGTGCAAGCCAGTTTCGCACACGCAGAATACTCGGGTTAAACTTGACGAGCCTAGCATATGAAGATATGTCCTCGGAACACTGAGACCGAATGGTCGGACGTGAATCATATAGTAGATATGATCAACATAGTGATGTTTACCATTAAAAACTACTCCATCTCACGTGATGATCGGACATGGTTTAGTTGATATGGATCATGTGATCACTTAGATGATTAGAGGGATGTCTATATAAGTGGGAGTTCTTAAGTAATATGATTAATTGAACTTTAATTTATCATGAACTTAGTACATGATAGTATTTTGCATGTCTATGTTGTTGTAGATAGACGGCCTGTGCTATTGTTCCGTTGAATTTTAATGCGTTCCTAGAGAAAGCTAAGCTGAAAGATGATGGTAGCAATTACACGGACTAGGTTCGTAACTTGAGGATTATCCTCATTGCTGCATAGAAGAATAACATCCTGGAAGCGTCGCTAGGTGACAAACCCGCTGCAAGAGCAACACCAGATGTTATGAACGTCTGGCAGAGCAAAGCTGATGACTACTCGATAGTTCAGTGTGCCATGCTTTACGGCTTAGAACCGGGACTTCAACGACGTTTTGAACGTCATGGAGCATATGAGATGTTCCAGGAGTTGAAGTTAATATTTCAAGCAAATGCCCAGATTGAGAGATATGAAGTCTCCAATAAGTTCTACAGGTGAAAAATGGAGGAGAATAGTTCTGTGAGTGAACATATACTCAGAATGTCTGGGTACCACAGCCACTTCACTCAGCTGGGAGTTAATCTTCCTGATGATAGTGTCATTGACAACGTTCTTCAATCACTGCCACCAAGCTACAAGAGCTTTGTGATGAACTATAATATGCAAGGGATGGATAAGACAATTCCCGAGCTCTTCGCAATGCTAAAGGATGCGGAGGTAGAAATCAAGAAGGAGCATCAAGTGTTGATGGTCAACAAGACCACCAGTTTCAAGAAAAAGGGTAAAGGGAAGAAGGGGAACTTCAAGAAGAACGACAAGCAAGTTGCTGCTCAAGTGAAGAAGCCCAAGTCTGGACCTAAGCCTGAGACTGAGTGCTTCTACTGCAAAGGGACTGGTCACTGGAAGCGGAACTGCCCCAAGTATTTGGCGGAGAAGAAGGATGGCAAGGTGAAAGGTATATTTGATATACATGTTATTGATGTGTACCTTACTAATGCTCGTAGTAGCGCCTGTGTATTTGATACTGGTTCTGTTGCTAATATTTGCAACTCGAAACAGGGTCTACAGATTAAGCGAAAATTGGCTAAGGACGAGGTGATGATGCGCGTGGGAAATGGTTCCAAAGTCGATGTGATCGCCGTCGGCACGCTACCTCTACATCTACCTTCGGGATTAGTTTTAGACCTAAATAATTGTTATTTTGTGCCAGCGTTGAGCATGAACATTATATCTGGATCTTATTTAATGTGAGACGGCTATTCATTTAAATCAGAGAATAATGGTTGTTCTATTTATATGAGCAATATCTTTTATGGTTATGCACGTTGATGAGTGGTCTATTTTTACTAAATCTTGATAGTAGTGATACACATGTTCATAGTATTGAAGCCAAAAGATATAAGTTTAATAATGATAGTGCAACTTATTTGTGGCACTGCCGTTTAGGTCATATTGGTGTAAAGCGCATGAAGAAACTCCATGCTGATGGGCTTTTGGAATCACTTGATTATGAATCACTTGATGCTTGCAAACCATGCCTCATGGGAAAGATTACTAAGACTCCGTTCTCCGGAACAATGGGGAGAGCAACAGACTTGTTGGAAATAATACATACTGATGTATGCGGTCCAATGAGTGTTGATGCTCATGGCGGGTATCGTTATTTTCTTACCTTCACAGATGATTTGAGCAGATATGGGTATATCTACTTGATGAAACATAAGTTTGAAACATTTGAAAAGTTCAAAGAATTTCAGAGTGCAGTGGAAAATCATCGTAACAAGAAATTTAAGTTTATATGATCTGATCGTGGAGGAGAATATTTGAGTTACGAGTTTGGTCTTCATTTGAAACAATGCGGAATAGTTTCGCAACTCACGCGATCTGGAACACCACAGCGTAATGGTGTGTCCGGACGTTGTAACCGCACTTTATTAGATATGGTGCGATCTATGATGTCTCTCACTGATTTACCGCTATCATTTTGGGGTTATGCTTTAGAGACGGCTACATTCACGTTAAATAGGGCACCATCAAAATCTGTTGAGATGACACCTTATGAATTGTGGTTTGGCAAGAAACCCAAGTTGTCATTTCTTAAAGTTTGGGGCTACGATGCTTATGTGAAAAAGATTCAACCTGATAAGCTCAAACCCAAATCGAAGAAATGTGTCTTCATAGGATACCCAAAAGAGATTGTTGGGTACACCTTCTATCACAGATCCGAAGGCAAGATATTCGTTGCTAAGAATGGATCCTTTCTAGAGAAGGAGTTTCTCTCGAAAGAAGTGAGTGGGAGGAAAGTAGAACTTGATGAGGTAATTGTACCTGCTCCCTTATTGGAAAGTAGTTCATCACAAAAATCAGTTCCATTGATTCCTACACCAGTAAGTGAGGAAGCTAATGATGATGATCATGAAACTTCTGATCAAGTTACTACCGAACCTCATAGGTCTACCAGAGTAAGATCCGCACCAGAGTGGTACGGTAATCCTGTTCTGGAGGTCATGTTACTTGACCATGACGAACCTACAAACTATGAGGAAGCGATGATGATCCCAGATTCCGCAAAATGGCTTGAGGCCATGAAATCTGAGATGGGATCCATGTATGAGAACAAAGTGTTGACTTTGGTTGACTTTCCCGATGATCGGCAAGCCTTAGAGAATAAATGGATCCTCAAGAAGAAGACTGATGCTGACGGTAATATTACTGTCTACAAAGCTTGACTTGTTTCAAAAAGTTTTCGACAAGTTCAAGGAGTTGACTATGATGAGACCTTCTCACCTGTAGCGAGGCTTAAGTCCGTCCAAATCATCTTAGCAATTGCCGCATTTTATGATTATGAAATTTGGCAAATGGATGTCAAAACTGTATTCCTTAATGGATATCTAAAAGAAGAGTTGTATATGATGCAACCAGAAGGTTTTGTCGATCCAAAAGGTGCTAACAAAGTGTGCAAGCTCCAACGATCCATTTATGGACTGGTGCAAGCCTCTCGGAATTGGAATATACGCTTTGATAGTGTGATCAAAGCATATAGTTTTATACAGACTTTTGGAGAAGCCTATATTTACAAGAAAGTGAGTGGGAGCTCTGTAGCATTTCTGATATTATATGTGATGACATATTGCTGATCGGAAATGATAATGAATTTCTGAATAGCATAAAAGGATACTTGAATAATAATTTTTCAATGAAAGACCTCGGTGAAGCTGCTTATATATTGGGCATCAAGATCTATAGAGATAGATCAAGATGCTTAATTGGACTTTCACAAAGCACATACCTTGATAAAGTTTTGAAGAAGTTCAAAATGGGTCAAACAAAGAAAGGGTTCTTGCCTGTCTTACAAGGTGTGAAATTGAGTCAGACTCAATGCCCGACCACTGTAGACGATAGAGAGAAAATGAAAGTCATTCCCTATGCTTCAGCCATAGGTTCTATCATGTATGCAATGCTGTGTACCAGACCTGATGTGTGCCTTGCTATTAGTTTAGCAGGGAGGTACCAAAGTAATCCAGGAGTGGATCACTGGACAGCGGTCTAGAACATCCTGAAATACCTAAAAAGGACTAAGGATATGTTTCTCATTTATGGAGGTGACAAAGAGCTCGTCGTAAACGGTTACGTCGATGCAAGCTTTGACATTGATCCGGATGACTCTAAGTCACAAACTGGATACATATTTATATTGAATGGTGGAGCTATTAGTTGGTGCAGTTCCAAGCAAAGCGTCGTGGAGGGATCTACATGTGAAGCGGAGTACATAGCTGCTTCGGAAGCAACAAATGAAGGAGTCTGGATGAAGGAGTTCATATCCGATCTAGGTGTCATACCTAGTGCATCGGGTCCAATGAAAATCTTTTGTGACAATACTGGTGCAATTGCCTTGGCAAAGAAATCCAGATTTCACAAGAGAACCAAGAACATCAAGAGACACTTCAATTCCATCCGCGATCAAGTCAAGGAGGGAGACATAGAGATTTGCAAGATACACATGGATCTGAATGTTGCAGACCCGTTGACTAAGCCTCTCTCACGAGCAAAACATGATCAGCACCAAGACTCCATGGGTGTTAGAATCATTACAATGTAATCTAGATTATTGACTCTAGTGCAAGTGGGAGACTGAAGGAAATATGCCCTAGAGACAATAATAAAGTTGTTATTTATATTTCCTTATATCATGATAAATGTTTATTATTCATGCTAGAATTGTATTAACCGGAAACTTAGTACATGTGTGAATATATAGACAAATAGAGTGTCACTAGTATGCCTCTACTTGACTAGCTCGTTAATCAAAGATGGTTAAGTCTCCTAGCCATGGACAAAAGAGTTTTCATTTCATGATGTAATTGACTTGACCCATCCGTTAGCTTAGCACTTTGATCATTTAAGTTTACTGCTATTGCTTTCTCCATAACATACATGTTCCTATGACTATGAGATTATGCAACTCCCGAATACCGGAGGAACACTTAGTGTGCTATCAAACAGCACAACGTAACTAGGTGACTATAAAGATGCTCTACAGGTGTCTTCGATGGTGTTTGTTGAGTTGGCATAGATCGAGATTAGGATTTGTCACTCCGTGTATCGGAGAGGTATCTCTGGGCCCTCTCGGTAATGCACATCGCTATAAGCCTTGCAAGCAATGTGAGTAATGAGTTAGTTACGGGATGTTGCATTACGGAATGAGTAAAGAGACTTTCCGGTAACAAGATTAAATCTCGATGATCGAATCTCGGGCAAGTAACATACCGATGACAAAGGGAACAATGTATGTTGTTATGCGGTTTGACCAATAAAGATCTTCGTAGAATATGTAGGAACCAATATGAGCATCCAGGTTCCGCTATTGGTTATTGACCGGAGATGAGTCTCGGCCATGTCTACATAGTTCTCGAACCTGTAGGGTCCGCACGCTTAACGTTCGGTGACGATCGGTATTATGAGTTTATGTTTTTTGATGTACTGAAGGTAGTTCGGAGTCCCGGATATGATCACTGACATGATGAGGAGTCTCGGAATGGTCGATACATAAAGATCTATATATTGGAAGGCTATGTCTGGACATCGGAATGGTTCCGGGTGAGTTCAGGCATTTATCGGAGTACCAGGGGGTTAGTGGGTTACCGGAACTCCCCGGGGAGTAAATGGGCCTTAATGGGCCTTAGTGGGAGAGAAGAGAAGGCAGCCTAGGAGGGGGCTCCCCCAAGCCCAATCCGAATTGGGTGGGGGGGGCCCTTTCCTTTCTCCTTCTCCCTCTTCCTTCTATTCCTAATGGGACTAGGAAAGGGGGGGAGTCCTACTCCTACTAGGAGGAGGACTCCTCCCCCCTTGGTGCGCCTAGAGAGGGCCGGCCGGCCTCCCCCTCCCTCCTTTATATACATGGGGAAGGGGGTACCCTAGGACAGACAAGTTGATTGTTTAGCCATGTGCGGTGCCCCCCTCCATAGATTTCCACCTCGGTCATATCATTGTAGTGCTTAGGCGAAGCCCTGCACCGGTAACTTCATCATCACCATCATCACGCCATCGTGCCGACGAAGCTCTCCCTCGACACTCAGCTGGATCTAGAGTTCATGGGACGTCATCGAGCTGAACATGTGTAGATCGCGGAGGTGCCGTACCTTCAGTGCTAGGATCGGTCGGATCATGAAGACGTACAACTACATCAACCACGTTGTCATAACGCTTCCGCTTACGGTCTACGAGGGTACATGGAAAACACTCTCCCCTCTCATTGCTATGCATCACCTAGATGGATCTTGCGTGTGCGTAGGAATTTTTTGAAATTACTGCATCCCCCAACAACGACATGGGGACATCATTCCCCTTTTTGTGGGTTCATGTTGGGTGGGGCGCCCCCTTTGGTGGAAAATGTTGGGGTGGGGGCCCCTATGGGGGGATCCCCCACCCATGTGTGCCAAGTGTTGAGTGGAGGGGACCCCCTTTGGGGTTGCCCCCCAAGGAGGGGCGCCATAGGAGGGAGGGGCGCACCTTGTGGGCAAGCTCCCCCTTTTGTAGGTTGATGCTGCTGAGGGGTGCTACTTGTGATAGGCGTTGGGATTTCCCCGAAGAGGAAGGGTGATATAGTATAGCACCAGATAGTATTCCCCTCAGTTAAGAACCAATGTTTATCGAACCAGTAGGAGACACCAAGAAAACAAGATAAACGGTACCCGCACACACAAAAAGCAAATACTTGCATCCAACACGGGCAAGAGGGTTGTCAATCCCCTTGTACTCATTAATTTCAAGGATGAAATCTGATAGTGGTAGATAGATAATATAAAAAGGAAAATAAAAGATAATAAATTGCAGCAAGTATTTTTAGGTTTTAGTAAATATAAAGTGAATGAACCCGAGGGCCATAGCGTTCACTAGAGGCATCTCTCTCATGAGCATAGTAACGGTGGGTAGACAAATTACTGTTGGGCAATTGATAGAATAGCACATAGTTATGATGATATTCATGGCATGATCAATATATAGGTATTACGTCTGAGGCAAGTAGACCGTTAATCTTACTAAATATACTACTATTACTCCACCCCTCGACCGCTATCCAACATGCATCTTGAGTTATTAAGTTCATACCAAACAGAGTAATGCTTGGAGCATGATGACAAAATGTAGACAAAGTAAAATCAATTAATATGATTGAACCTGACCGTTTTAACCTTAGTAACAACAATACAAATACGTGTCTTGCAACTCCTCCTATCACAGAGTAAGGACACCGTAGGATTGAACCTACTACCAAGCACCTTTCCCACTGAATTGGCCAAAGAAGAAGGATATATCGGAGAGAAATATAAAGCTATAAAATCACACATAATAAATCTCAGAAATGATTCAACTACTTTCAATGAATAATCTAATCATAAACCCACAATTCATCGGATGTCAGTAAACACACCGCAAAGATTACATCAAATAGATCTTCAAAGTGATCACTGTATTGAAGATTAGAGAGAGAGAGAGAGATATCTAGCTACTGCTATGGTCCTGTGGGAACTACTGACACATCATCATGGAAGCAACAAGATCGATGAAGATGGCCTCCATGATCGATTCCCCCTCCGGCAGAGTACCAGCGGAGGCCTGTAGATGGGATCACAGAATAATACAGGCTTGCGACAATGATAAAATTGTTTTGGGTCTCTCTCTAGGGGTTTCTGCAATTGAGTGAATTTATAGTGCTGGAATTAGGTCAGATGGACCGCCATGGGGCCCACAAGCTTAGGTGGCGCGCCCCTAATGCACGCCATGTGAGCTTGTGGCCCACTTGCATATCTTCTGGCCCTCCCCCAAATCTTCTAGCGTGTCTTCAAGTCCATCAAAAATCACTGTAAAGTTTCACCGTGTTTGGACTTTGTTTGGTATGCTTTTTCTACGAAACAAAGAAATAGGCAAAAAACAGGAATTGGCACTGGGCACTGAGTTAATAGGTTAAAATGGCATATAAGGCATACAAGATTGATAATATAATAGCACGAAACAATCAAATTATAGATACGTTGACATAACATGGGGGGGGGGGGGTTTGGGCAGCCACCCTCTAATAACCCACAAGTATAGGGGATCGCAACAGTTTTTGAGGGTAGAATATTCAACCCAAATCTATTAATTCGACACAAGGGGAACCAAAGAATATTTGCAAGTATTAGCAGTTGAGTTGTCAATTCAACCACACGTGGAGACTAAATATCTGCAGGAGAGTGATCAGTAGCACAATAATATGGTAGTTTGATAGCAATGGTAATAGTAGCAATAGTAAAGGTAACAATAGTAGCAGTAGTTTTGTAGCAATTGTGACAATAGCAACAACAATAGTAACTTAGGAAAAGAAATATGTGAAAAACTCGTAGGCATTGGATCGGTGATGGATAATTATGTTGGATAACATTCGTCATGTAACAGTTACAACCTAGGGTGACACAGAAGTAGCTCCAATTCATCAATGTAATGTAGGCATGTATTCCGTATATAGTCACACATGCTTGCGATAAGAACTTGCATGACATCTTTTGTCCTACCCACCCGTGGCAGCAGGGTCCATAAGGAAACTAAGGGAATTAAGGCCTCCTTTTAATACATAACCAGAACAAAGTATTAGCAGATGGTGAATACATGAACTCCTCAAACTACATTAATCACCAAAAAGAATCCCTAGTATTGTCACCTTGGGGTATGCGGATCATAACACATAATAGGTGCATATAACTTGCAAGCTAGGATCAAGAACACAAATATATTCATGAAAACATAAAGGGTTCAGATATGAAATCATGGCACTCGGGCCCTACTATAGCAAAGTCATAGCAACATCAGTCTCAGAACATAGTGGATACTAGGGATCAAGCCCTAACAAAACTAACTTGATTACATGATAAATCTCATCCAACCCATCACTGTCTAGCAAGCCTATGAAGGAATTACTCACTCCCGATGGTGAGCATCATGAAATTAGTGATGTAGGAAGGTTGATGATGACGAAGGTGTCGAATCCTCCTCTCTGGAGCCTAGAACGGACTCCAGATCAGCCCTCCCGATGAAGAACATGAGGTGGTATCGGCTCTGTATCGTAAAATGCAATGATTCCTTCTCTCTGATTTTGTTTCTTGGTGAATAGGTACTTATGGAGTTGGAGTTAGGGTTGTGGGGGTTGCCAGGGGCCCACAACCCTACAGGGCGCTCCCCCTGGGCTTGTGGCGCCCTGGTGGCCCTCCTTTGGTAATTTTTCTGCCAATATTTTTTATATATTCTGAAATAATTCTCCATAAATCTTCAGCTCAATCCGAGAACTTCTATTTCTGCACAAAAACAACACCACGACAATTCTCCTGAAAACAGTGTCAGTCCGGGTTAGTTCCATTCAAATCATGCAAATTAGAGTCCAAAACAAGAGCAAAAGTGTTTGGAGAAGTAGATACGTTTGGGACGTATCAACTACCCCAAGCTTAACACATTGCTTGTCCTCAAGCAATTCAGTTGACAAACTGAAAGTGATAAACAAAAACTTTTACAAACTCTTTTTGTTCTTGATATTGCATATATGCTTAACTAATGCTCAAGTTTTCATCAATGATTATAAACTATTCATATTCATGATAACCTTTAGGTCTCACATTTACTCATACCAATGACATAACCACCTAGTGAGCAATAATATGATATCTTGGATGCCAACAATTTGTCAAAACAGTCATGATATAATATGATAGCATGGTATCTCGCTAGCCCTTTTCGGGACTGCAAAACATAAATGCAGAGCACCTATGAAGTTCAAGCAGCGACTAAACACATGTTAAAAAAGATCCAGTCATGTCACGCTCAACATTAACTATACCCAATGCATAAGAATGACAATAGTGCTCCCCAACTGCCGCTTAAATGAGAGGGTGATGACTCAACAATAAACTAAAATAACATAAAAGTAAATGGATAGGCCCTTCATAGAGGGAAGTAGGGATTTGCAGAGGTGCCAGAGCTCGAAGCTTAAAACCAAGACAAATATAATTTGGGGGGTATGCCTTTCCTGTCAACGTCACGACCGAGAGTTTTCAATATCTTCCATGCTAAACAAATTAGCAGCGGTTCCCAAGCGGAAAAAGTAAAGTTTACTCCCTCTCCACCAACAAACATGAGCTATATCTAGTCGAATCCTCGGGTGCCCTCCATACCAAAAAGTTTTCGGGGGAGTTTGTTTTATTAATTTTTTCAATTTTAATCATGGGACTGGACATCACGATTACCTGCCCCTCTCGTGCAAGGACAAGTGAATAAACACTCATCACGAGAATAACCCGGTTAGCATGGAAGATACTGGCCGTCCCTTGTCGCTCCATGAGCGGTATGGGCACACAAAACATATGTTCATTTGAATATGTAGAGGTGGCACATGCAAATTTACTTGGAACAATAGGGGAATACCGCATATAGGTAGATATAGTGGACTTGTCTGGAACAACTTTGGGTTTAAGGATTTGGATGCACAAGAAGTATTCCCGCTTAGTACATGCGAAAGCTAGCAAATAGATTGAGAAGCGGCCAACTAGAGAGCGAAAACGGTCATAAACACGCATTGAGAATAATTAACATTGAATACAAACATGAGTAGGATATCAAACACTATGAACATAAATATCGTGGAGGTTATGTTGGTTTTGAATCAACTACGTGCGTGAACATTTGCCAAGTCAAGCCATTAGAATCATTCAGAGGGAGATACCATACTATCATACTACATCATAACCATTTTAATGCATGTTGACACTCAAAATAAATCATTATCCACTCCTAGTTAATTAAGCATGGCATGAGTAACTATAATCTCTAATTGTCATCACAAACATGTTTACTCATAATAATACTGAATCAAGAGCGATGAGCTAAACATATTTACAAAAACAAAAACAAGAGGAGTTCATACCAGCTTTTCTTCACCTCAATCACTTCATCGAATCATCATCATTATTGCCTTTCACTTGCACGACCGAATGATATGAGAAAAATAATAGTGCAAGTGTGTCGTGGACTAAGCTGGAATCTACAAACATTTTATTCAGAGGAGAAGACAAGGTAATTTGGGCTCTCTGTTAGATCAACAATAATGCATATGAGAGCCACTCAACATGTTCATTGTGGTCTTCTCCTCACGACAACCCAAAGTAAAGAAAATATATTCAGAGAAACACATTGAATATTTTTGGAGTTTTTGTTTTTCTTGAATAAAGCAAATTAAAAGAAGGAAAGAAAAACAAGAACGAGAAAAACTATTTACACGAGAAAGCTCCCAACAAGTAAAAGAAGAACGAGAATCTTTTTGGGTTTTCTTTTTAATACTACGAATTACGATATGAGAAAAAACCCAAAAATAAATAAGAAATATTTTTGGATTTTCGAAGTTTTTCAAACACACAAGAAGAAAGCAAAATAAAACTAACATGGATATACAATGAAAAAGGATGAACACCGACAACTGGAATGAAATGTGTCGTGGAATTGTCACGGCAGATGTCCTAGTGTGAGGACTTAGTCGTGAGGCCAACGCATCTTTGTAGTAGCTTGATAGGGGTTGAGCGGGACGAGAGACGCAAGGCGGATCAACGCATAAGACAAGGATTTAGACAGCTTAGGGCCCCGGGAAACATCATCTGGTAATAGCCCTACATGCTGTTTATGGCTAGATCTCATTATGCTCATGAGAGAGTCGCCGCATAAGCCGGCTCCCCCTTTGTGTTTAGCCCTAGAGATTGTTTCTTGTCCCTCTTGGGGTGCCCTGCCCCTCCTTATATATGTTGAAGGGGTGGGTTACATGACTAGTCCTATTAGGATTAGGATTAGTCTATTACAAGTGGAGTCCTAGTATTGCTTCCTTTGTAAGAGAATATTCCTTATGCCTTTCCTCTTAAGCCGGCCCACCATAACATGAGTCGGTCTTCTGGGCCTTGGGCCTTGTCATCCATCTGAAACACCCGCCGGGTCACCAATGAGTCTTCAGGCTCGTGAGTCGTCACACCAGTGAACTGTCAGACACGTGAGTCGCCAATCCTCTGGCGGGATACCAATGAAACACCAAGTCCGGCCGGGTCATATATCCGGCCGGGTCATACCACGGGTTATATCCCCGACATTAGCACCCAGTTTAATTTGTATTTATCCATGTTAAACTGATTTGCAATATAAACACAAGAGCAAATTTGACAGGTTGTGATCCTGGTTAAATATTCTTGTAAGCCGGCACCTGATCATCCTTAAGTCTTTGACATTTTCTCCTGGAAAATTCGGGTCAATAGGCCAGCTTCATAATCCATTTGCTGACATTGGCTCTTGTAAAGAAATATTATAAGAAATTATCCATTTGAGTCGGCCTTCAATGCTCTGACTTGACAAAAATATTGGTCTTGAAATATTCAACTGATATTCAGCCGGCTTAAAGATGTAGATCTTGCCGATTTATGATTGCCAAAATTGTCGGGTTATAAACAAATGATGCCGGGTCATAGTTATTGGTGACACCGAGTCATGATTGTTGGTGACGCCGGGTCAATCCGGTTTGCTTAAAACTAAAAATTGGAAGATATTTCTCCCTTATATCCATATTACCTGTAGCCCCCAAGTCTTGAGCAGAAACAAAGTGATGACTTAAGACTTACTTCAATATAAATACTGCCACTTTGAAGAAATCCATGTTGTTCATCTTAGTCACTAGTAAAGACTGAATACTCCATATATGTAGCCCCCAAGTGACGGGTTGTCATGCTTGCAGCAACCTGGGACTTGTAATTGCCTTATACTCATAAAAACTTCAACCAGTGTAGCCCCCAAGGGCTGGGTCATTATGCAATAATGAGCAGGAACTTTATAAATATGATCATATAGACTTGAACGACAACGTGTAGCCCCCAAGGGCCGGCTCAGTAAGATAATATTGAGCCGGGACTTTATATATACTTCTTTGAAAAGAACCTAATATGGTGTAACCCCCATCATGGGGCTTGAACCCATGTCCACAAGGTTAAGAGCTTTGTGCTTTACCAACTGAGCAGTGGATCCTTTAATATAATGGAATAAAACTTGTGTACCTTGAATTGTTGACAGGAGCAATTGTTAGCCCCCAAGGGCCGGCTCATTATAATGTGATGAGTCGGGTCTTCAATAAGGCCAATAAAAATGACTTTGCATTAGCCCCCAAGTGCCATAGTGCATGCTGGTAGTGACATGGGACTTGCATATTTGATGTGATCTCAACTTGAATAATGTAGCCCCCAAGTGCCGGGTCGTAAGCCTGCAGCGACTCGGGACTATTCCCTCCATTGTAAAAATAAATCATGCCCATTAATAAAATAATAACCATTGCGCTAAAGCGACTTTGAAGACCTCCATCATAATATTGGCTATTGATAACCATAATAAAAATCCAGCCATGTTGGCTATTAAAGATTTGAATAATATAATCCGATTTGGAAAACCGGTTCCTGTGATATTGAATCGTACTGCCGGTTTAGGATACCTGTGCAGTAAGGGTGATAACCCAATCCTTACAAGCCACTCACTTCCAAATGTATGATGTTTGTCATATGTTGGCGACTTATCGTCCAAAACCAATCCGGGTTAAATTTAAACCACACTTATACTTAGATCTCAACAAAAAAGTCTCAAGACAAAATCAAAGATTGTTTTCAAAAAACTTAAGCCAAATAGAAAGAAAAAATCAAGGCTTCTGATTCAAATACAATCAGTAAACCGTTCCAAAGGGGTTAAGCTAGGATTCGAATACGATCATGTAGCCCCCAGTGGCTTTGGCAGTGTGCCGATCAAGAGGGTACCGGCAGCTGTATTCTCTTTGGTTCGAATACGACCTATGTTTGAACAGGAAGCCCCCAAATGACCTTGAGAGGTTTTTAACGACCCTGATTCGAATACAATCCAAGTCGGACCCAAAAGGGGTTAAGCTATGATTCGAATACGATCAAGAAGCCCCCTAGTGGGTTTGGCATTGCGCTGATCAAGAGGGTACCGGCAGCTATGTTCTCTTTGGTTCGAATACGACCTATGTTTGAACACGAAGCCCCCAAATGACCTGTAACTGTGGCTATGAGCCGGATCAAAGGGTAATCATAGCTTTAGCTCAATAAGCCGGAAGCCCCCAAGTGATATATTTCTGAGCTGTGCTCGCCGGGTGTCTATGTTTGAGTTGTGTTGTGCAACAAACTCTCTTTGGTCCCTGTATTATTTTTCTGAAAACTTGAACTTGCGAGAGATGAATTCTTTTTAAACCGGAATTTCAAACCGGATATTGAGAGCTTCAAAGATTTGTGGGAGACAGGTTTACCTTGAGCCGGATTTTAAACCGGTATTCTTCATTTTGAACCGGAAATTTTCTGACGGCCTTTAAATTCTTATCAATATGGGAGTAGTCTCCAGGGCCGGGTTTGTTTTTTCCCTTCAATGACCCGGAGTTCTAGATTATTAATACTGGCCAATTTTGCCGAGTCATGCCATTGTAGCCCCCGAGTCTTAAGGCGACTCAAGGAGTTGTCTTGAGATTCTCCATATTTGACCGTGATGTAAATCAGTATGAGTCATTCAATAGCTCAGTAATATAACAATCGCTTTTGCAGCAGACAACTTGTCCTGCATTAAAGAACTTGCAAACCAGAGTAATTGCTCTTTTAAAGAAATCAATATATAATATAAAAAATATATTGGATGGATTTCACCTGATATGTCAGGCCAGTAATTATCACCACAGGAGCAGACAGATGAGTCGGACGCGGCATTGTAAGCCAACACGGACGGGAGAGTCGGCCGCGGTGTTGTAAGCCGGCGTGGACAAGAGAGTCGACCATGGCGTTGGAAATGGCACGAACGCGGGTGAGTCGGCCACGGGCACGAATGACGAGTCAGTCGCATGTGTTGATGTAGCGGGGGCGGCGACTTGCTCAGGTATCCGTCCAGCAGCATGTCACAGACAAGTGCCAGTGCAAAAATAATATTGACGCATGCCCCTTTGCAACACCTTTGTAACGAATAATGGTCCTGTGAAAAAATACCAGAGATCAGAGTAATTGTTCCCAAACAATTTAATATATGTTGATAAGATACATAGAAAGCACCTGGTGATTTGTTGGATGAACGCAGACTGATGCTGGATAATGCTGGACATAGTCAGATGAAAAAGACAGCCCGTACTGACGTAAGTTTAATTTCCGTTGATCTTAATCTCACATAGATTGTTTGTAGGAGCTATGATCGATGGGATTTGTGCCCTGATTCATGTATGATGATGTGCAGCTTTGAAATGTGAGTCGAGACACCCCCAGGATGTGGTCTTGGTATTCAGACTATCAATTTGGTCACCGGCCGCCTGTGCTCTTATCCCTTTTTTTGAATCTCATGTACGCGCACTAGCCGGTCTGGCTTCAAGCTCCATGCTAGTTCTAGCGCAAAAGCGTGGTTGTAACAGTCAACAGCGACGGTCCCATACAAGTTGAAGTACTCCCACCGTATTTGTGTATTTTTATATCCCAGCAGACCACTGCTTTTCCATACTCCATAGCTACTCATTCTACAGCTTCGCAAAAAATGAATCTGACAAGGTGAAGGCGCTCCAGCGGGCCTTTGTGCCTCTGAGCCCGCCTCCGAGGGCCGCAGCAGTGGCAGAACGAGGCAGAGCCCTGCGCAGGCGTCCCTCAGGTGGAAGTGAGCAACGAAGCGAGGGGGTTCCGACAATGGCGGCTGACGGGGAGACTTGCAGAGGCTGGACCTTTTGACATAGCAATGGGAGGCTCAGCGTGCGGTGTCTTGGACGTGACACGGCGAGACGAACAGTGAACATGACGACTCACGGAAAACACGGTCACATAAACATGCCGGAGCGGCGGCTTGCTGACGGTGGTCGAGGCCTGTTCGTGCGGTTTTGAGGTTGCAGTCGAGGGAGGCTCACAGGCTCTGCTAATCTGGCTGGAAAGTGATTTGATCTAAGTTATCAATTGCAGATGACGCCGACGGCCAGTACACGAAACCGTGCAGTCAGAGCCAGACAATCTTCATCGTCTGTCCTTTGTTATGAAAGGTAGTACAATGAAACAAGTACCCCGACGTAGACACATTTGTTGGGCTGATCTGGACGTTGGTCTATGCAATTAGTAGCAGCTGCCATCGCGTTTTACGATACAGAGCCACCGCCAAGCCCTAATACCTCCCGGGAGGGCTGATCTGGAGTCCGTTCGGGGCTCCGGAGAGGGGAATCCGTCGCCATCGTCATCATCAACCATCCTCCATCACCAATTTCATGATGCTCACCGCCGTGCGTGAGTAATTCCATCGTAGGCTTGCTGGACGGTGATGGGTTGGATGGGATCTATCAAGTAATCGAGTTAGTTTTGTTAGGGTTTGATCCCTAGTATCCACTATGTTCTGAGATTGATATTGCTATGACTTTGCTATGCTTAATGCTTGTCACTAGGGCCCGAGTGCCATGATTTCAGATCTGAACCTATTATGTTTTCATCAATATATGAGTGTTCTTGATCCTATCTTGCAAGTCTATAGTCACCTATTATGTGTTATGATCCGTTAACCCCGAAGTGAGAATAATCGGGATACTTACCGGTGATGACCGTAGTTTGAGGAGTTCATGTATTCACTATGTGTTAATGCTTTGTTCCGGTACTCTATTAAAAAGAGGCCTTAATATCCCTTAGTTTCTGTAAGGACCCTGCTGCCATGGGAGGGTAGGAAAAAAGATGTCATGCAAGTTCTTTTCCATAAGCACGTATGACTATATTCGGAATACATGCCTACATTACATTGACGAACTGGAGCTAGTTCTGTGTCACCCTAGGTTATGACTGTTACATGATAAACCACATCCGGCATAATTCTCCATCACCGATCCATTGCCTACAAGCTTTCCATATATTTTTCTTTGCTTATATACTTTCCCGTTGCTATTGCTATCATCACTACAAAATACCAAGAACATTGCTTTTACTACCGTTACCTTTTGTTACCGTTATTACTACTATCATATTACCTTGCTACTAAACACTTTGCTGCAGATATTAAGTTTCCAGGTGTGGTTGAATTGACAACTCAACTGCTAATACTTGAGAGTATTCTTTGGCTCCCCTTGTGTCGGATCAATAAATTTGGGTTGAATACTTTACCCTCGAAAACTGTTGCAATCCCCTATACTTGCGGGTTATCAAGACTATTTTCTGGCACCATCGCCGGGGAGCATAGCTCTACTCTTTGAGTCACTTGATATATATATATATATATCTGCTTATCAATATGAAGAACTTGAAAGATCCAAGAACCAAGATTTATCCCTCAACTACGAGGGGAGGTAAGGAACTGCCATCTAGCTCTGCACTTGATTCACCATCTGTTTTGAGTAAGCTTGCGACACCTACACCTGATTCTGCTATTCGTTCTGATATGTCGCATGTTACTGATGATGCGACTTCTGCTATGCATGATACTTATGATGAAACTACCTCTATGCCTGATACTACTATGCCACTTAGTGATTTTCTTGATGAACAACTTGCTAGGGCTAGAGAAATTGAAAATATTGAATCTGATGATACTGATGAAAGTGATGATGAAGAATCACTTGTTATTCCTAAGGGTTATGTTTTTGATCGAGAAGCTTCTTTAGCTATTTTAGCTTGCAAAAATAGAAATGAACTCAAAAGGTTATTAGCTAAATGGAGTAAGCAATCTCTAAATGCTAGAATGAAACCTGACCCTGCTTTTGCTACTTCACCTATCTTTGTTATTGATAAGGATTATGAATTCTCTGTTGATCCTGATATAATTACTTTGATTGAATCTGATCCTTTTCATGGTTATGAATCTGAAACTGTTGTGGCACACTTACTAAATTGAATGATATAGCTACCCTGTTTACTAAAGATGAGAGAACTAGCTACTTTTATATCCTTAAAATATTTCCGTTCTCATTAAAGGGTGATGCTAAGATATGGTTTAATTCTCTTGATCCTGGTTGTGTGCGTAGTCCCCAGGATATGATTCATTACTTCTCTGCTAAATATTTCCCTGCTCATAAGAAACAAGCTGCTTTAAGGGATATATATAATTTTGTGCAACTTGAAGAAGAGAGTCTCCCACAAGCTTGGGGGAGGCTTCTCCAATTACTTAATGCTTTGCCTGATCATCCTCTTAAGAAAAATGAAATACTTGATATCTTTTATAATGGACTAACCGATGCCTCCAGAGATTACCTGGATAGTTGTGCTGGTTCTGTTTTCACGGAAAGAACACTAGATGAAGCTGAAATTCTATTGAATAATATGTTGAAAAATGAAAATAATTGGACACCTCCGGAGCCAATTCCTGAGCCTATTCCTAAACCATCTCCGAAGAAGAGGGGTATTCTATTTCTCAGTCCTGAAGATATGCAAGAGGCAAAGAAATCTATGAAATAAAAAGGTATTAAAGCTGAAGATGTTAAGAATTTACCTCCTATTGAAGAAATACACGATCTTAATTTACCACCTATTGAAGAAACTCATGGTATTGATAACCTGACACAGGTAGTAAAGGTAAATTCTCTCTATAGATATGATAAAGCTGAAATCCCATTTACTAAATTTGCTAGCCCATGCTTAGATGAGTTTGATAAATTTATGGCTATGCAAGAAGACTTTAATGCTTATTTTGGTAGACAATTGAAATACAATTCAAATATGCTTGAACACTTGGGTGATTATATGGCTAATGTCAAAGGTGAACTTAAACTTATTAGTAAACATGCTTCTATGGTTACCACTCAAGTAGAACAAGTACTTAAAGCTCAAAATGATTTGCTCAATGAATTGAATAGTAAGAATAATGATAATGCTGTATCCTGAAGGCCACCCTAAGAGAATTGAGCAAGATTCTCAGAGAAATAATATAGATGCACCTAGTCCTTCTAAAAGGAAGAAAAAGAAAAATGATAGGACTTTGCATGCTTCTAGTGAACCTATTACTGAAACAGTTGAGAATCCAAATGATATTTCTATTTCTGATGCTGATACTCAATATGGTAATGAACCTGAAACTAGTGATAATGTTAATGATAATGTTCATAATGATGCTCAACCTAGTAATGATAATGACATAGAAATTGAACCTGCTGTTGATCTTGATAACCCACAATCAAAGAATCAACGTTATGATAAGAAAGACTTTGTTCCTAGGAAACATGGTAAAGAAAGAGAACCATGGGTTTAGAAACCCATGCCCTTTCCTCCCAAACCATCCAAGAAAAAGGATGATGAGGATTTTGAGCGCTTTGCTGAAATGATTAGACCTATCTTTTTGTGTATGCGATTAACTGATATACTCAAAACCAATCCTTATGCTAAGTACATGAAAGATATTATTACAAATAAAAGAAAGACACCGGAAGCTGAAATTTCCACCATGCTTGCTAATTATACTTTTAAGGGTGGAATACCAAAGAAACTTGGAGATCCAGGAGTACCCACTATACCATGCTCTATTAAAAGAAACTATGTTAAAACTGTTTTATGTGATCTTGGAGCCGGTGTTAGTGTTATGCCTCTCTCTTTATATCGTAGACTTGATTTGAATAAGTTGACACCTACTGAAATATCTTTGCAAATGGCTAATAAATCAACTGCTATACCTGTCGGTATTTGTGAGGATGTGCCTGTTGTAGTTGCAAATGTTACTATTCTAACGGACTTTGTTATTCTTGATATTCCCGAGGACGATAGTATGTCTATTATTCTTGGAAGACACTTTTTGAATACTGCAGGGGCTGTTATTGATTGCACTAAAGGCAATGTCACTTTTCATGTTAATGGTAATGAGCATACTGTACACTTTCCGAGGAAACAACCTCAAGTTCATAGTATCCACTCTATTGGAAAAATTCCATCGATTATATTTGGAGGTTTTGAATTTCCTCTCCCTACTGTCAAGAAGAAATATGATATTCTTATTATTGGGGATGTGCATATCCCCGTTGAGGTATCATAGTGTTATTTGAAATTTCTCCGGTTCCATGTTATTCGGAATGAGTTCGTTAACAAGACTTGATCAACCTTGTTAGTGGATTCCTTTCGATGATCATGAGATGGATGAAACTAGAAGGCACAACCTTCTGTACCCCACTTTTACTTTCTGTTATTTATATTAAATAAAATAAAAATAAATATTTTTCTGCCTATTATCTGATTATCCGTGCAATATAAAAATACCTCAAAAATAAAAGTTCTCCAAATGCCCTGAAATTTAAATATGATTTTTCTAGAATATTTGAGAATATTTAGCACTAAGAACACAACAGGGGGATCAACCACCTGCCCACGAGGGTAGAGGGCGCGCCCTACCCCCCTGGGCGCCCCCCTGCCTCGTGGGCCCATGGTGGCCCTCCTCCACTTATCCTTTCACCCATACACTTCTTCTTCCTCCCACAAACACGAATAACCAGCTCAAACACGAGTTCTAGCTCACTTTGCTGCCATTTTCGATCTCCTTGCTCAAAGCACCTCTCACAAAACTGCTTGGGGAGATTGTTCCTTGGTATGTGAATCCTCCATTGGTCCAATTAGTTTTTATTCTAGTGCTTTATTCATTGCAAATTTTTGCTGCTTAGGTGACCCTGTTCTTGAGCTTGCATGTCAAATTTATATGGTCAAAAGTAGTTTTGATGCATGATATAGGCTCTAGGCACTTGTAGGAGTAGTTGCTATCAATATTATTGAGTTTGGTTTACTTTTATTTTGAAGTTACTAAAAAATTTCAGAATTTTTCAGAGGAAGAAATATGCTTAGGAAAATGTTCCAAGGTGGTTCTTCAAGGAAGCAAGGACCTAGGCTTGCAATGCGTGATGCTGATGACGAGCCACCAAGAGACGCTCCAGTGTGTCCTTGTGAATGGCCTTCTGAGAACTTTATGGATCGAGCGGGAATTAAGGAAGAATTCAACGCATATTTGCGTAACGCTGATCTCGTGAGCTTCGAGGAAGAGAAGTGCAGTCAGTATCACAACCTCACCAATACCTTTGTGAGGAGGTTTGAATTTTCAACTTCACGTAATTCTCCAACTGTCCTGTTTGATCTTTATGATAATTCTTACACTATGGACTTAGAGGATTTTACCACTGCATGCAAACTTCCACAATGGGGTAGTACAAGGGATCCTCGCAAATCTGAATTTAGAGATTTTCTTGCTAGCATAACTGTGGGAGAATCTAGAGATATTACACAAGCTACCATAGGGAGCATTCACTTTCCTGCTATACATTATTTTGCTCTCTTCATAGGTAGATGCATAAATGGTAAAGATGAGGCATGTCACATGTGTGTCCCTGACCTCAGTATTCTTAGGAGTGCTGTGTTAGGAGACAAATCTTATAATTTGGGAGCCATTGTTGCACGTAGGTTGCATCTTAATAGATTTAATGGAGATTTCTCTGGTGGAATTTATGCAACCCGCATAGCTAATTTTCTTGGTGTAGCCATACACGAAGATGATATTGAATTACCTCCTGCTTATCTAGATTTTAATGCTATGGTTCACCACCAGTTTGTCGAGAGGAACGAATCACCTCTCCAGTATCGACTAATCTTTGACAGACGCCGTGCTGTCCGTATTACTCTCCCTGCTCCTGCCTTCTTTGATTATCAGGAAAGAGGAAGATATACTATTACCAGAGAGGAGGCAGATGAGTACGAGAGGAGAGAGGAGGCCGCTCGTCGCCACACTGCAGCTCAGCAGGCGATAGCCGCTGCGTCGCAGTACGACCCCAACTACTATTATGGATATCCGCCAGGCTAGCCGTGGCCATAGACCAACTTAGGCCAAAAGCCTAAGCTTGGGGGAGTACGTATTTCCCACCAACATTACATTTATGTTCACACACTCATTGCTAGATGTCGGTGCTCATACTTTTTCACTGTATCATCCATGCTAGTTTATTTTACTTTTTATGCTTTCTTCTTGTGTGTTTAATAAACCTTAAGAAAAACCAAAAAAATTAGTTGTAGCTTTTAATCAGTTTAATTCCCATGCTTGTAGTAGTAATTAAAAAGAAAACCCCAAAATATTTCCCGTTCTTCTTTTGCTTCTTGGGAGCTTTCCCGTGTAAATAGTTTTATTTCTTTTCTTTTCTTTTCTTTGGGGGTTGATAGGAGAAGACCATGATTAAATTGTTGAAGTGGATCTTATATGCATTATTGTTTATCTGACAAAAGAGCCCATATTGCCTTGTCTTCTCCTGTTTATTGAATGCCTGCAGATTCCAGCTTAGTCCAATGCACGTGCACTATTATTATTATTATTCACATCGCTCGGTCGTGCAAGTGAAAGGCAATTATGACGATATATGATGGACTGGATGAGATGAGAAAAGCTGGTATGAACTCGACCTCTTTTGTTTTTGCAAATATGATTAGTTCATCGTTCCTGATTCAGCCTATTATGAATAAACATGTTTGCAATGACAATTAGAGATCATAGTTTCTTGTGCCATGCTTGATTAGCTATGAGTTATAATGGTTTACCTTGCGTGCCAACATGCTATTGAGATAGTTATGATGTGGTATGATAGGGTGGTATCCTCCTCTGAATGATTTAAGTGACTTGACTTGGCGCATGTTCACGCATGTAGTTGAAACAAAATCAACATAGCCTTCACAATATTTATGTTCATGGTGGATTATATCCTACTCATGCTTGCATTCGGTGTTGATTAATTTTAATGCATGTTCATGACTGTTGTCGCTCTCTAGCTGGTCGCTTCCCCGTCTTTTGCTAGCCTTCACCTGTACTAAGCGGGAATACTACTTGTGCATCCAATCCCTTAAACCCCAACGTTATTCCACATGAGTCCACTATAGCTACCTATATACGGTATCTACCTGCCGTTCCAAGTAAATTTGTATGTGCCAAACTCTAAACCTTCAAATAAATATCCTATTTTGTATGCTCGAATAGCTCATGTATCAACTAGGGCTGTCCGTATCTTCCATGTTAGGCGGGTTATTCTCAAGAGGAGTGGACTCCGCTCCTCACTCACGAGAAAATGGCTGGTCACCAGGATGCCCAGTCCCATGCTTTATGCAAATCAAATCAAAATAATTGCAAACAAAACTCCCCCTGGGATTCTTGTTAGTTGGAGGCACTCGTTGTTTCGAGCAAGCCATGGATTGATGCTTGTTTGTGGAGGGGGGGGGGTATAAACTTTACCATTCTGTTTGGGAACCGCCTATAATGTGTGTAGCATGGACGATATTGCCATCTCTTGGTTGTTATGTTGACAATGAAAGTATACCGCTCAAAATATTATTCATCTCTATTTCAAAACCGAGCTCTGGCACCTCTACAAATCCCTGCTTCCCTCTACGAAGGGCCTATCTATTTACTTTCATGTTGAGTCATCATCTTCTTATTAAAAAGCACCAGTTGGAGAGAACCACTGTCATTTGCATTCATTATTGTTATTTTACATTGAGTATGACTTGACTGGATCTCTTTTACCATAAATTACAATGTCTAGTCAATCCTTGATTTTAAAGGTGCTCTGCATTTATGTTTTGCGGTCTCAGAAAGGGCTAGCGAGATACCACCTTGTTATATCATATTATGATTGTTTTGAGAAAGTGTTGTCATCCGAGATTTATTATTATGACTCGCTAGTTGATTATGCTATTGATATGAGTAAACTTGAGATCTACGCGTTATTGTGAATATGGTTAGTTATAATCTTTGCTGAAAACTTGAATGCTGGCTTTACATATTTACAATAACAAGAGCAAATAGAGTTTGTAAAAGTTTTTCTTTATCACTTTCAGTTTATCAACTGAATTGCTTGAGGACAAGCAAAGGTTTAAGCTTGGGGGAGTTGATATGTCTCCAACGTATCTACTTTTCCAAACACGTTTGCCCTTGTTTTGGACTCTAACTTGCATGATTTGAATGGAACTAACCCGGACTGACGCAGTTTTTAGCAGAATTACCATGGTGTTATTTATGTGCAGGAACAAACATTCCCGGAATGACCTGAAACTTCACGGAGCAACTTTTCAGAAAATATGAAAAATACTTGCAAAAGATGAAGGCCAGGGGCCCACCACCTGTCCACGAGGGTGGGGGGCGCGCCCCCTACCTCGTGGGCCCCCTGTTGCCTCTCTGACTCCAACTACAACTCCATATATTGTGTTTCGGGGAGAAAAAAATCAGAGAGAAGAAATCATCGCATTTTACGATACGGAGCCGCCGCCAAGCCCTAAAACCTCTCGGGAGGGCTGATCTGGAGTCCGTTCGGGGCTCCGGAGAGGGGAATCCGTTGCCATCGTCATCATCAACCATCCTCCATTACCAATTTCATGATGCTCACCGCCGTGTGTGAGTAATTCCATCGTAGGCTTGCTGGACGGTGATGGGTTGGATGGGATCTATCAAGTAATCGAGTTAGTTTTGTTAGGGTTTGATCCCTAGTATCCACTATGTTCTGAGATTGATGTTGCTATGACTTTGCTATGCTTAATGCTTGTCACTAGGGCCCGAGTGCCATGATTTCAGATCTGAACCTATTATGTTTTCATCAATATATGAGTGTTCTTGATCCTATCCTGCAAGTCTATAGTCACCTATTATGTGTTATGATCCGTTAACCCCGAAGTGAGAATAATCGGGATACTTACCGGTGATGACCGTAGTTTGAGGAGTTCATGTATTCACTATGTGTTAATGCTTTGTTTCGGTACTCTATTAAAAGGAGGCCTTAATATCCCTTAGTTTCTGTAAGGACCCCGCTGCCACGGGAGG
The DNA here is from genome assembly GCF_056163025.1 of Triticum urartu. Taxonomy (NCBI): domain Eukaryota; kingdom Viridiplantae; phylum Streptophyta; class Magnoliopsida; order Poales; family Poaceae; genus Triticum; species Triticum urartu. The sequence continues at coordinate 363,308,811 of NC_141874.1, read as the reverse complement.
GTAGGACAAAAGATGTCATGCAAGTTCTTTTCCATAAGCACGCATGACTATATTCGGAATACATGCCTACATTACATTGACGAACTGGAGCTAGTTTTGTGTCACCCTTGGTTATGACTGTTACATGATGAACCGCATCCGGCATAATTCTCCATCACCGATCCATTGCCTACGAGCTTTCCATATATTGTTCTTCGCTTATTTAGTTTCCCGTTGCTATTGCTATCATCACTACAAAATACCAAAAACATTGCTTTTACTACCGTTACCTTTTGTTACCATTATTACTACTATCATATTACCTTGCTACTAAACACTTTGCTGCATATATTAAGTTTCCAGGTGTGGTTGAATTGACAACTCAGCTGCTAATACTTGAGAGTATTCTTTTGGCTCCCCTTGTGTCGAATCAATAAATTTGGGTTGAATACTTTACCCTCGAAAACTGTTGCGATCCCCTATACTTGCGGATTATCAGGGAGCCCCAGCCTGTGGCCCGACTTTGGGAGCGCGTCTACTCTTGGCGCTCGAGCCCCAGGGGGGTGCTGGACCAAGGAATTCAAGGAATACCTGATGCAAGGGACGTTGCTAGAGAAGGAGGAGGATGCGGAGCGTGTGGCCCGGCAAGCCACGGCATACTACATCCAGGACGGTGAGTTATATAGGAAGCGGCCAAATGATGTCTCACTGCGTTGCATCTCCGGGGAACAGGGGAAGGAGCTGCTAGCCGACATACACGGCGGGGACTGCGGGCACCACTCATCATCACGAACCCTCGTCGACAAGGCATTCCGCAGCGGATTCTACTAGCCTACAGTGCTCAATGACACAGCTGAGCTGGTGAAGTCCTGCGAGGCCTGCCAATTCCACGCCAAGCAAATCCACCAGCCAGCTCAGGGCCTCCAGACCATACCACTCTCGTGGCCGTTAGCAGTTTGGGGGCTGGATATACTGGGCCCGTTCCCTCGAGGGCCTGGGGGCTATCGATAGCTCTACGTCACCATCAACAAGTTCACTAAGTGGGCAGAGGTGGAAGCCATCCGCACCATCCCAGCTGGCTCCACAGTCAAGTTCATGAAGGGTCTCGTGAGCCGTTTTGGGGTCCCCAACTGCATCATCACCACTAATGGTTCACAGTTCACTAGTAATCTCTTCAAAACATACCATGCTAACCTTGGAACGCAGATCTGCTACGCTTTGGTGGCGCACCCCCGGAGCAATGGTCAAGCCGAACGCGCCAACGCAGAGGTCCTGAGAGGCCTCAAGACCAGGAACTTCGAGAAGAAGCTCGAAGCGTGCGGTAGGGGCTGACAGGACGAGCTCCAGTCCGTGCTGTGGTCCATCTGCACCATCGCCACCAAGCAACGGGAGAGACCCCATTCTTCCTCGTCTACAGAGCAGAAGTGGTTCTCCCTCACAAGGTCATGCATCGCTCCGCACAGGTCCTGGCATTTGATGAGACGCAGCAGGACGCCACGCGGAGGATGGACCTCGTGCTGGGGGAGGAACGCCGCCGTGAGGCTGCATTGTGGGCGGCTAGATACCAGCAGGCGCTGCGGCGGTACCACCGTCGCAGCGTCCGCTCCAGGATGCTCAAGGTGGGTGACCTCGTCCTGAGGCGGGTGCTCTCCAGGGAAGGGATGCATAAGCTCTCACCCATGTGGGAGGGCCCGTTCAAGGTCGTCCATGTCTCCAGGCCTGGTGTCGCTCACCTGTCGACATAGGACGGGGTACCCGTCCAGAACGCCTGGAACATCCAGCACCTCCGGAAGTTCTACCCCTGAAGAAAGGCCCAACATCTGTGAAGAAAGGCCCAACGCCTGTGAAGAAAGGCCCCGTGCCTGTGAAGGTCTCCACTCGTGACACTCTCACGTAATAATGAGTGGGGCTGTACACGCCCCGGAGTCTCAGGAGTGCCGCCCTTGGGCCTCGGGGGCTCCCTCCCACGTCTTAGTGGCAGCACTTAGCTCCGCGCTGGTGAGAAGACATGAAGACTAGACTAGGTGCTGGACGCGGCTTTTCATTTGCTTTCCAAAGTTGGCTTGCCCCTCTTTTAATTGAAATTTGCCTTCTGGTGTCTCTTGCTGGTCTTGTCTTGTCGTTTTCAGCCTCTGTTTCTGCCTTCATTTCTCTGGTCGACCTGTACTCTCTCTCGCGTCCCTCGCGAGGGGGCTGAGCAGGTACCTTGTGAGCTTCCTTCTTCTATTTTTCATGAGGTACCCTCATTCGAGCCCGCAAGCTGGTGCACTTCTCCTAATCCGTGCCCCTCGGGTATCGTGATACGAAGCATTGTGTCAAGGCCAACAGCGCCTGTGACCAAGGCTCGGGGTGTACGATAAGCCTCTTAATGAATTTTTTGCAGTTCCTAAGCGCCTACCAGGCCAAGGAGGCCTCGGCAGGCACCAGGGAGCAAGAGCCTCATGAGGAGGAGACTACTCAGAGCAAGTCAAGCTAAGTTATCTGTACATAAAACGACGATGTTGCGGCACAACACAGAAACGATAAACATAGCATAATAATTGAGAAATCACAATTCGTTGCACGCCCGTCCGGGGCCCATACTAGTTTCTTTCTTGGTGCAGGAAGGAAAGAAAGAACAAAATAAAAGCGGCGCAGGCCCCTACAGCGACCCGCGAGGGTGGGCTCTTGGCGCCGTCCCGAGCTCAGCCAGACCCCTCCTCGCGCTTTACAGAGGCACGGCGAAGAGATGACCCACTGCCGCCTTCGAAGCGGGCACGACGGCTGGTCGTAACCGCCGCTGCTGGAGCTGTCGTCGGAAGAAGAGCCGCTGTAGCTGGACGAGACGTGGTCAGCCCCAAGGGCGGGTTCGCCCTCATCCTCATCACGACCATCGCCAAGGACGAGCACCTCCTCGCCATCGTTGACCTCGGGGCAGCACCCGGCGTGGCGACCATCTTCCCCAAACATCCTCACGTAGAGGGTCACGTCACCATCATACTTGAAACGTATGGTGGACCGCCTGCCCAAGCCGCAAGCGCGAGCAAACGTCTGCCAGCCGTGGTCTAGGGCTATGTTGCCTGCAACGGAGACCTCAACCGCGACCCAGGAAGCCCTGCTGCAGCAGTCATCCGCCTGTAGCCAGAGCCCGCGGGGACCTGAGGCCGGCAGCTCGTCAGCGAAGAAGCACGGGAGCTGAAGCTAGTTGCCGGCCGGGTTCTCCGACCAGATGATGAACTCCGGTAGCACCTCCGCCGAGTGGAAGCGCGACCGGGGAGGCCGCGCGACCACGACACGTGTCCCCTCATCAATAGGACTGCCATGACCGGAGCGACCCCTGCCACACAAAGCGGCACCGCCACGGCCGCGTGGGGCCGCGGCGGGGGTCGCGGTGTGCTTGCGGGGACGACCGCGACCACGCTTGGGCACCGGAGAGCCGGGCCCCTCGTGAGGGGCCTTCCCCTTCTCCGCGTCGGAGAACCTCTTCGACGGCGCCATTGGTGTCACAAGTGGCGATGGAGCAAAGGCGGAGAAGCGAGCGGAATAGGAAGAGATGGGCGACGGGGGCTCTGCCCCCTCCCCATTTATACCAGAAGAAGGGCAACCAATGCCCCCGACGATCACAGGTAATGATGGTTTTTCCTTACATGCAGCGGGGACTCGTCAAATCGGGCAGTTGCCGAGGCGATGTGGGGAAGCGGAGACGCCCACGCCCAATCAACCGCCACACGTCGACCAAGGCTGCGGGCTATTGGGGCCCGCGGCGCTTCGCGCTTGCCCCTTGGCTTCGCCTAGAAGCCAAGCCCGAGTGCGCCTTGGGCTTGGGGGCTACTGTCGGCGTTATGGGAGTGGGGGTCCCCAGACTTGCCTGCCCGCGGCGCACGGCGAGGCGCTGTAGGCGGGCCCGTGCGGCCCATCTTCACCAACAAGCATTCAAGACCCTCGCGAGGCGGGCAACGCAAGACCTCCTCAGGAGCGGCCTCACCAGGCTGGCTCGCGAGGGGTGGAGAGATCAAGGCCAGGCAAACCTCGCGAGGTTCCAATGATGTGATCCATGACGATCGAGACCAGGAGGGTGCCAGGCGGGCGCCATCGCTCAGAATGTCCTTGTTTCCTCTTTGGTGTTAAGGAGGCAAGCGCAGACGAAGAGTACCGAGGCGTCAAGCAAAGGTTTCCATATCGGTGCAACGAGACCAAGACAAGCAGGACGGCAAGACGGATGTCACAATGGAGCCCAAGACGGTGTCACCACCAGAGCCTTTGGCAGGCGAAGACTGCTTTTGTCAGGATAACTTGTACTAGCTGTCCCCTTTCAAATTGGCCGTTGTTGGCTCCCTCCCCGCTCAATATTTGGGGAGAGGACCAGGGCCTCTATAAATAGGATTTTAGCCACCACAGCTGGGGGGGGGGGATCGACCTCATCTTAGATCTGAGCCACTCCATCCTTGGCCGCATACTAACCTAGCACAAGAGCACCTCACCTAAGGAGGCTGTTCTTCCCCTTGTACTGTTCATCATGAGCCCAAGAGGCAATCCACCACACCACACTTGAGTAGGGTATTACACCGCAACGATGGACCTAACCAGTATAAATCTTGTGTCTCTTGTGTTGTGAGTTCGTCGAGCTAGCCTTAGAGATCACGAAGTGCTTGAGGGCGTGATCGGTGAGGGAGAGATCTTTGCGTGCACCCCAGTGTTCGAACCTTAAAGGTTTTGCCGGAACATGAAATTCGATAGTTGCCAACCACATACTGAAATTGCTAGTTCAACTATATATACTAGCTAATTTTAAGTACGTTGTACGGTTTCACCATATCTATAGTCAGATGAACTGAACAAAATAGCCCCTAAATACTACTGCTACGAAGGCTCTTTGTACTACTTCTGGCAGCCCCTCCTCTGGCGAGTGTGTTTAGTAAGAGGCAGAGGAGGAGGAGCCTACTGACGAGCTGGACAACTGCAATACGGTGCCTGCCGCTGCTGCACCTTCAGCGACACTCACCTCGAACGCCCTCTACCGCTCCAGATGACCCCTCTCAAAGCGGTGGTTCTCCTCGTAGATCTCCTGATTCCTCGCCTCTGCGGCGGCATGTGTTGCGGCCATGGCGACGATAAGGATGTTTGCGTGCTCGACAAGACACTTCTCCTCCTCTCGCAGGAACCCAGTGTAGCGCGCAAGGTCCCTGATGCACGTGCGGGCCTCCAACTCCGCCTCCCGCCTTCGGGCAGTGGTGGCAGAGCGGGTGATGACCCCGACGGTCGTCGGTGGGCTGGAGGTCACGGCGGCTGATGATGGGGTGGTGGCCACGACCACCACCTCCCTCCTTCGAGCTGCGGCGGCGGAACGGGTGACGGCCATAGTGGCTCGCAGTGGGGTGGTGGCCACGACGGCCACCTCCTGCCTTTGGGCCGCGGTGGTGGAGCGGGCGATGGCCCTGGCTTTCAACGGTGGTGTGGCGGCAGATGGTGGGGTGGCGACAACGATAGTCGGCAATAGCTGCCGATGGGCAGTGGCGGCGGAGCGTGTGGTGGGTGTTCCGCGCACACCCAATAGGGACGCCACGCACACTACACTACGCCGGGGACCGCGCCGCCGGTGCGGTGTAGCCTCCCAGCTGGAGCTGTCCTCTGATGATAGTGCAGTGGCTAAGCAATGATGACGGACTGGTGCCATTGGCGATTGTGGGAGAAGTAGACGAGATAAGCTACAGGGAGGGAGGAGAAAATGCGACGCAAGACTCGCCAGCTGTGAGGGTTTATATAGCAGGCCGATAAGCGTTGGGATTTTGGGGGATTTCACCGAGTCGAGCGGGAAGCTTGCGCGGGAACCTCCGAGGTTGCATGGGAATGGGCTCACCAATGATTCATTGGCACCACGTCGAGCCACCGTTTGGCCAAAAGAATGCCCCCGCGCGCTGCGTGTCGGTGTACAAAAGTAGGGGCTCTCCTTTTGCACCCCTTAACTTGTGCACGGGCAGTCAGAGCCGCGCCCACGGCCACACTAAGCAGGGCAGGGGAGGGATGCCGGAGCAACGTCAAGGCCAGAGACACAAAGAGAGCAAGAGGGCGAGGCGGACTCCCCCAGCAAGACTCTTGTCGTGGTGGCTTCCACAGCCTCGGCAGGATTCTTGCCGGGGCAACTTACCTGACGTCAACAGAGCGTACCACCCTTGAGCCCAAGGCTCGGGAGGCACCTTCGTGGTGGCATGCAGATCTTTGTAGAGATCATAGACACACAAGATCAGATGGAATCCAGAAGACGACGACCCTTGGTGAGATCCTTGCCGAGGAGGTCCACGAGACCCCTGGCAAGACCCTTGCTGGGGACGACCGCGGTGCCACAGCGAGACCCTTGACGGGCCCTCGACAAGACCCTAGCCGAGGACGCCCGCGAGGCCGCAACTGTGCCCGCGTCTCCCGAGACTCCACCGCCGCTCCCATACAGCTGCTAGCTCAACCAGCTGAGCAGGCATCTGCGTGGCAGCACACGGCCTCTACACCAACTCAGGAAGAACCTGCATGGTGGCATGCAGATCTTCATGAAGGCTCCACCACCGCGCCAGCCCAGCGGCCAGCTAGCGTGGCGCTACAACGCCTCGTCAGCTTGGACGCGCGTTGGAGCTAGGCGAGGCGACGATAGCTGGGACGAGCTTCTTTGCTGTCCCCAATAAAGAGAGAGGAGCACGTCGGCAACGCATTAAATGCGTTTGTCCGATGATGCCAGGGGATAGACTCAGCCCTTGTACACCTTCCCACCTCCTGTGTGCCACTATGGCAACCCCTTTTTTTCTACAAAAGGAGGCTCGAGTCGTACTGGAGAGGGATTCAGATGTTTTGGACTAGAGAGCCACTACAGCTAGTTCAAGAACACAAGAACACCTCAATATACATATCAAGCAGGACTAGGGTTTTACGCGTCTCCGCGGCCCGAACCTGGGTAAATGATTTGTGTGCTGACCAGCAGACCCGCTCTTCGCACAACCCCGCGCCCGCCAACCGTAGAAGGGATCCCAGTGACCCCATAAGTGTCGTTTCCCACCGACATCTCTGGTGCGCCAGGTAGGGGGTGCACAATTGTGAGAATCCGGCCTAGATGAAGCAACAGCTTCATCGTGGTCGTCACTTCAAGCAAGGAGACGACCCAACAATTGGTGTCCTCGGTGGGCGCGGCGAACACTCACGCAGCGACAGAAAAGCTAAGTCGTACAAAACCTTGAGTAATTCCTTTATATATATATGGTTATTATCCTCGACGATCTTACCCTGTGTATGGCAAACCTGCATGCAATGGGGCCCTACCACTATTGGCAACGCCCTCATTCTGTTTCGAGTCCACTCAACAGTACGAGCGGCTGCGTCAAGAATGGCAGGGCAACCTTCTGCGATTGGAAACGCTCTCATTTTGCCTCGAGTCCGCTCGATAGCTCGAACGGCCGCGTCAAGAGCAGCAAGGTGGTTTACCCGGCAGCAAGCATGCCCGGCAGGCCATTGAGGATCCGTCCTCAAGACGCCGCCTGGGCTTCCACGCCGACAAACCTACCCGAATAATGTAGGGCGGACATACAAAGGGGAATCAAGCAGGAAAATAACATGCATCATTTCAAAAGTACTGCAGAGTTATATTACATCATTTGTCGCTGTGGTTCTAACTAAAGATAAAAATTGTCTTGGTCCTGAACCTGCAGCGATGATAAGAAACGGGGTGCCTAGTCCCGGCGCTGGCCTTGTACCCTCCGAACTCCGTCGATGCGGCCGATGATGGGCTCGATGCGCTCCTCGAGCGGCGCGGGGTCCACATCATCCGACAAGCTATCCAGCGAAGTTTCGAAGTCGTGGTCAGGGTTCCAGTACGCCATCTTGGTGAGGACCTTGGTCATGGCGCCCCGGCAAAGCCTCCGGGCCTCTTCGGCCAGAGAGGCCGCCCTGTTGGAGTGGAACCTCTCTAGGGCCCCGAGAATACCCTCGAAGAACAGATTCAGCCTGGTGTTAGGACTCACGTTTGGCTCTGGGACGTTCCTCACATTTGGCATCCCCATGGTAGCCAGTTGCGTGGTGATCCTGCCGGCGACATCGGCGAGGCGGCTGATCCAGAGCTTCTCGCCCGCCACGAACTCTGCGTAGCTGGCGGCGTCGTTCTTCCGCAGCTGCTTCTCCTCCACCAGACTCTTGGTTAGGCCCCCTCTCGGGCCCTGACCTCTGAGAGTGTCCCTTCAAGGCTCTCCAGCTTTAGCTTCAGGTCCTTGATGGACTCATTCGCCGTGGAGAGTAGCTCGACCTTCTCGAGGACTATGGCCTGCGCATTAGCCAAAGCGCCCTTGGCCTCATCCCCCTCCCCCGTCAGCTCCTGGGCCTGCCGCTTCAGCTCGTCACGCTCCGCCTCCAGCTCGTTCACCTTGCCGGCATGGACCTGGCCCTGAGCATTGAGGGCCTCCTCATGCCTCTACTCCAGTTCCCGGGTCCGCTGCATGACGAGCTCCTGGACCTCCTCATGCTTGCCACGGAGTGTCGCGGCGAGCTTCTCCTCGCGAGCAGCAAGGTCCTCCTCCTCGGAGTTCAGCTCAGCCTGGTGCTGGAGCCGAACGGCCTCCTCCTTGGCGGCCTGTCGACTCGCCGTCTCCTGGGCCTTCTCGATGTCGGCCTGCTTCATGACAAGCTCCAGCTTGCACTCAGCCAACTGGTCCTGGGCGGCCTTGAATTCCTCACAGGCCTGGCGGAACCAAGCCCGTGCCTCGGTGACGTGCTCTTCGAGGTCCGCCTCCGACTTGTCTATCGCTGCCATCCTGGACTTGGCCTTGTCCAGGCGGGCACGGTGAAATGCCTGGAGCTTGTGGAAGCTGGCGCTCATGCTCTGGAGGAGCCGCTCTTCCTGAGAACCACCGCCGCTGACGCTCGGTCCGTCGACGACCTCAAGCCCGGCGGCGCCAAGCACCTCGTCGTCGAACACCTCCCCCTCGGAGGGCGCCCCGGTACTCGCCGTCCATGGGAGGTGGACGAACAAGTCGCCCACCTTCAGATATTTGCCCGAGCTAGGGGCGGCGGAGGAGGATGGCCGGTCGTCGACCACCTCCTCCTCGGCAGCGGCCTTGCTGGCCTCCCCGGAAGGCCCCTTGCCGGCCTCCTCGACAGCGGCCTCACCGGGCTCCCCCGCAGGCCCTTCAGTGGCGTCCTCGGCAACGTCCTTGGCGGCCTCCTCAGCGGTGATCTTGTCGGCCTCAGCCGCGGCCTCTCTGGCAACATCTCCAATGATGGTGTCCACGTCCTCCCGGTCCGCCGAGGAAAGATCTGGGTACCGAGAAGGAGAATGAGGCGAAGCCAAGATCGAAATTTGAAAGAAGAAAAACGAGCGGGGACGGGAGGCGAACAACTTACCCGCGCCAAGCTGGGACGAAGTGGCCCCCTCCCCACCGGCATTTAGTGCTGGGGCGGAGCTACCGGCACCCGAGTTCACCTCCTCCTCCTCCGTGTGCATGGGCTCGGTACTTGGCACCCTTGCCGGGGACCCCCCTCTTGGTGGCGTGGTCGATGGGGGCGGCGCATTGGGGGTGGCCCTCAGTGGCTCCTCCTGCCGCCAGTCTCCTCCTGCAACCACGGCAAGGCCAGCACTAGGGAATCATGCCCTAGCACACATTAAGGGGCAGCGAGTGATGAACGCACGCTGGGGGCTGCGCCGGGGGCTGCTCTCCACCACCACCACCAGCGGCATACTCGAGGTGCCCGCCGGGGGCTGTGTAACACCCTCGATGCGGCTATATCTTCCACATGTCGAAGCACGACTTAGAGGCATAACCGCATTGAAGGCAATGTCGCAAGAGAGGTAATCTTCACACAACCCATGTAATGAATAAGGAAAAGGATACATAGTTGGCTTACAATCGCCACTTCACACAATACATGAATAAAGCATTACATCAATCAGATACAATCAAGGTCCGACTATGGAACCAAAATAAAAGAAGACTACCCCTAATTCTACAGATCCCCGATCTCCCCAACTGGGCTCCACTACTGATCAACTGGAAACGGAACAACATAACAAACACGATCTTCATTGAGCTCCTCCTTGAGCTCTGTTGCGTCACCTGCACGATATCGCCGGCACTTGCAAGCTGGTGTTGGAAGTAATCTGTGAGTCACGGGGACTCAACAATCTCACACCCTCGCGAGCAAGAGTATTTAAGCTTATGGGTAGGGAAAAGGTATGAGGTGGAGCTGCAGCAAGTACTAGCATATATGGTGGCTACCTTACGCAAATGAGAGCGAGAAGAGAAGGCAAAGCACGGTCGTGAACTCGAAGTGATCAAGAAGTGATCCTGAAACTACTTACGTTCAAGCATAACTCCAACACCGTGTTCACTTCCCGGACCTCGCCGAGAAGAGACCATCACGGTTACACACGCGGTTGATGCATTTTAATTAAGTTAAGTGTCAAGTTTTCTACAACCGGACATTAACAAATTCCCATCTGCCCATAACCGCGGGCACGACTTTCGAAAGTTCAAAACCCTGCAGGGGTGTCACAACTTAGCCCATCACAAGCTCTCACGGTCAACAAAGGATATTCCTTCTCCCAGGAAGACCCGATCATACTCGGAATCCTGGTTACAAGACATTTCGACAATGGTAAAACAAGACCAGCAAAGCCACCCGAATGTGCCGAAAAATCCCGATAGGAGCTGCACATATCTCGTTCTCAGGGCACACCGGATTGTCCAAGGTTCCGTTAGGCCAGCCCAGAGTTGCCCCTGGTGGCCACCAGAAACTGACAGGTTGGACCAACACTCAGAGGAGCATTGGCCCGGGGGTTTAAATAAAGATGACCCTTGAGTCTGCAGAACCCAAGGGAAAGAAAAGGCTAGGTGGCAAATGGTAAAACCAATGTTGGGCCTTGCTGGAGGAGTTTTATTCAAGGCGAACGGTCAAGGGGTTCCAATTATAACCCAATCGCGTAAAGAACGCAAAATCAAGGAACATAACACCGGTATGACGGAAACTAGGACGGCATGAGTGGAACAAAACACCAGGCATAAGGCCGAGCCTTCCACCCTTTACCTAGTATATAGATGCATTAATTAAATAAGAGATATTGTCATATCCCAACAAAATATCCATGTTCCAACATGGAACAAACTCAAATCTTCACCTGCAACTAGCAACGCTATAAGAGGGGCTGAGCAAAGCGGTAACATAGCCAAACAACGGTTTGCTAGGATAAGGTGGGTTAGAGGTTTGACATGGCAATATGGGAGTCATGATAAAGCATGTGGTAGGTATCGTAGCATAGGCATAATAATAGAGCGAGCAACTAGCAAGCAAAGGTAGAAGTGATTTCGAGGGTATGGTCATCTTGCCTGAGATCCCGCAAGGAAGAAGAATGAGTCCATGAAGAAGACAAAGCGGACGTAGTCGAACGAATCCTCACAACACGACGTTATCGGAACTAACCTGAAGAAGCAACACCATAAAGAAGCAAACAACATAGTAAACAACCATCACATAAACATGGCATGATACACAATCAAGTATGATGCACGTCCGGTTTAAATATGCATGGCATGGCAAAGCAAGAGCATGAACAAAACTACAAGTTAAGTGGAGCTCAATATGCATCGGGATGCATATTGACAAAACACCACATCAATTATTTAGTTCTCTCCCGTTTAAGTACTCAACAATATTAAATGTTGGTTAACATGGCAAGAGGTGAAGCATAACAAAACTATACCCTTTAAACAGTTTAAATGGGGCTGGATATAACAAACAACAAATCCGGTAAATCCCCATATGCATTAGTAATTTATTGCAACAACAATTTAAACATTTTAATTGTTGTTATCATGATGCGGATGACATGAACAAGTTTATGCAATTTTTATTAAAAGTTGACAAGAGCATTATGAAGCATTTGTCACCGTGGTGGAAAGAAAGGGGTGCCACGACAACGATAACGGTTCTGGTAGCTCATGGAAAGACCGGTGCAAAAGGAAAATGACGGGAGCATGCAAAAAATGGTGGGGTGATCCCGGATTCCGGGTGTCTCACGAGTTGGCGACAAGGAAACGAGTGACAATTTGGACACGGTGCAAACAACGGGTGCATCTCAAACATCGCAAGCATTCGTTCACGGACGTCGTCTCGGGGTTATACCTTCGAAGTGTGCAAACGGGACGGTTCTTGTTCGGTGCCAAGTAGAGGAAGTAGACGTTCTCGGGACGTTCGTAGTGGAAGTAGGGGTACATGGCGACGGCAGAGGTACACATTTTTCTGTAGATGTTCGGGTCATCGTGGAGGTACTTGGGGTCTTCGGACTCTCCGGTCCCGTTCTTGCGACAGTAGTAGAAGTAGTGGCACTATCGGTCCTCGAGACGTCGATCGTTCGGGGTCCGACTTGCGGGTTTTGCCGACATGAGTGGTACTTGGCGTTTTTGTGTAGACGAACTTGGCACATCCGAAGGGTCACACTTGTCGTCGTGGGAACTTGGTGAATCCAAGGTCTTCGAGGTCGACGGTAGTTGTACATCTCATAATGGAACTTGACGGATCCGAGGACTCTGGCGTAGTGGTACACACACGTAGATGAACTTGATGGGTCGTCGTCATCCTGGTACTTGGCGTCCTCTTGGTCTCGATAGAGATGAAAACGAATGCAGCGGTTGTGGTACATGGCATCGAGGGGGCTTCGCGGGTCATCCCATACTTGGCGATCTTGATCGCGGCAGCAAAACGTAATCGAACTTGGCGGATGCAAGCAGCAGCAGGGGCTGGCAGAGGCGACGCGGAGCCCACGCAGAGGGTTGAATCAGCCAACGGGCGAGGCGGGTCTTGGCGCTGGCTCGCGGCTCCGTGTAGGCGAAGAAAGGGCGTGGGAGCAGCGAAGGTCGGCGTGTGCGGGCAGCGTGTGGAGGTGCAGGACGACGGGGCCACGGGCATCCATGGCCTCAGCAAGGAGAAGCAGGACCATGGGCGGCTGAATGGAGCAGAGGAGCAGCGCTCGTGCTCAGCGGCAGGGCGGCGGCTTCGCGGGCCTCAGGCGGTGGCAAGGTGATGGTCGTCGACGGCGGCCGGACGGCGAAGCAGCATGACGGCAACTCACGGCACGCTTCTACAGCCATGGCAGAGGACGAGGCAAGGGGCGGCCTCCATGGGGGACCTCCTGTCCAAGGCGCAGCAGCGGGGGCTTCGGCCTAGGTGGTTGGGGACGCGCTGCAGGAGAGGAAGGAGGAAGGCGACGACATGCTTGAGGGAGGGGACGAGGCCGACGCTAGTCATGAGAGAGAGAGATGGGATCGAGGGAGAGATGGCGCTGAGGGAGGAGGAGATCGAGCCAGAGGCTCGAGCGGCGCAAGAGAGCGAAGGTGAGGGAGAGAGCGAGGGTTCGGTCGAGGCTAGGGTTATGGGGGCGTGCGGGCTGGCCTCGGAAGAAGGTTTGGCCTTGGAGGCCGGCGCGAGAGTGGGCCTAGGGAGGCCCAGTAGAGAGGAGGGGCTAGCTGGACCTTAAGGAAAAAGGGCAGGCCTGGCAGGCCTGAGAGACTGGGCTCTCTCTCACTATTAAAAGAAAAGAAAAAAAAACAGAGATTAAGAAAGAAAAGAAAGAGGGGTTAGGGGAAGAAGTTGGACACGCAGATAATTTTCCCGGACTCACAAAAATGTGCTTGTTCCGGGAAAATAGAAAAGGCCATGATTGAGATATCTAAATTCAAATCCATTTGAATTTAATTCAAATGGTTTGAATAAGTTCAAGGTAATGAAGAGTCAAAAAATATTCGGATTTTTGGTGGAGCTCCGAAAAATGACGAAAGAATAAATGGCAAGTGTGTCAAGGTAATTCCACATTAATGAAAATTTAATATAGCTCCCTACTATTGGGAGGATATGTTTTAAAGAGAATCACCATGTGAATTCCCTCGGTTTAAATGGATCCAAGATCCATGCCATTTATTTAGTTGAGTTTTAAAACGGGTTGCATGATGACATGATGCAATGCACATGATGCAAACATGAAATGCAATGGACCAAACAAATCACACGACGAAACCCGGAAATCATGGAAGGGACCTGAAGCTCCGGTCTTGGGGCGTCACAACACTCCACCACTACGAGAGGATCTCGTCCCGAGATCTAGGATGGCACCGGAGGGAAACGGAAGAGGAAGATAAAAGGTAAAACTAAGTTGCTTCTTTGACAAACGAGTGAAACCAAGGAACCTTGAGAGGTTGAACAACTTGAAAGAAAGGATACAACGGAGATGAACAAAGTTGAAAGCACTCCGTTAGGAAAGAGGAACAAGGAAGAACAAATTCGAGCAGCACTCCGGTTGAAAAGAGATGAAATACTTGATAAAATGAAAAAGCTTGAGCACAGGGGCACAATACTCCGGTTAAATGGGTAAGCACGAAAAGATCATGATCTTCACAACTTGAGATGACGAGAGAATAGCGAAACATCACAATGCCTCCGTAAGAAGAAAGAAAAATAGATCATTGAAATGAAAGGGTTGAGAAGAAAAGGTCAACTAATGCCACAAGTGAGCTTGAAAAGGCATCCTTAGGATAAGGGTCGAACGGAGTTGTTGGAAAGCCAACAACGAAAGGATAAGCTTGATGTGGGCTTATGGAAGACATCTAAAAAATTATGAGTTGAAATTATGCCACTAACGGAAAACAATAGATTGGATTGATATGAACAAGGAGACGAGGAACTTATTTCACTGGGAGAATAGATGAAGAACTTGGGTCATATATGAGCACCATAAATAGCAACAATCCTTAGGGAAGGCTTTAGGTGAAATATAACCCAAGATAACTCCAACGAAGAGGTTGATGGATTTAAAATACCTCATTCTTAACAACATGTGAATCATGAAACATGAACTCAAATTATCAAGAATGACATAATACCACCTCCAATGATACGGTAGAAAGAATTGCACTCCGGATTGCAAGATGAAGAATGATTGAGCTCCTCTGAAAAGAATCTCAATGAACACTTCGAGAAGGAATTAAATCCTTGATGAACCATCATGTAGAGCCTCCATGAAGACCTCCGGTAATAAAAGGATGATCAAACGGAAGGAAAGAGAGGTTGAAAACAGAAGGTGAAGCCTTGCAATGATTAAATGGAGCTTTGCGACGATATAATTGAGAGATCTTGGAACTCTGGGAAAGAAAGTTGAACAAAATAAAACAAGGATTTTTGATGAACCTCCGGAATAAGGAATTAATCACTTGGAAGAAACAAGAATAAGAATTACATTATGCGTATCCCTCACCAATTAAATTGATGACAAGCAACGGATTTGGCATACCACTTATTCTCGTAGAAAGGATTAAGAGATATATATCGCAAAATTGAGAAGGTCTTCAACGAACCACCGGTAGAATTTGAAAAGCACGAATGCATTGATATGATACACGAAGGAAGAAGAATCTTGGGAGAACCACCGTAAGAATTGAAATGACCGAAGAAAAGATAAAGGAACACCGGAAAGAACTATGAAATGAACGAGGATACTTGAGAGAATTTAGATACAAGTGAACGAAGAGATCCCGAATTGATTAGAGGATATTTGATTTAAGCACCGGTATGATTGAAGAACGAGAGCTGAAAGCTGGAATGAATAATATTTGAAAAGATGGCCTTCGGAGGAAAGAAATGGAAACAACTCATGAAATGCTTCGGATAGGTGAAAATAATTGACACAATCAAACACAATTATGAGAGGATAGCATCAGCTAGAATCAAGAATCTTGAAGAGAATGAAGCAAGATTGAGAAAAAAAAATCTTCTTCGGTCTTCAAATCCGAGAATGACGACGAGAAACACCACCAAATTGTTGAGATACTCCGGGATGACGAATAGAAAGGTTGAGCCAATGGTGAAAAGAATTTGAAGATCTTGGAGAAAGACATTAGACTGATGATAATTCATTCTTACGTCAAACTTCGAAAAGAATTTTAAGGATATCTCTGGGAGAATTAGAAGAGTCAGGTAAGATCCTGGGAAAGACCTGTGGGTTAGGGCCCACTCAACAGAAACAATGTTGATGATTTAAAAGATAGATTGCGCCGGTTGAATTAAATGGATTGAATGAGATTACAACCTCGAAAGAGCTTGAACGAATGCAGAGTGGAAACACGAATCTTTGAGATACCTTGAGCACTCCGGAACAAATGAATAGCGAGAAATGAATGAATATGAGGTGCACCGGCATGAGAAGGTATTTGAAACAAGGAAAAAGGATCAACAAAGCTTGACTTGAAACCACCAGAGATGAAAAGAATGAAGAATGACGAACTTGAAGCTTCCTTAGCATCTTCCTGAGAATCACCGAATAAGAACATTGACGGAAAAGAATGGAGAGGCTTACCATCACTAAAAGGATACTTGAATAAGAAATCTGAGTCCTTGAAGAAACAAAGGGAGGGAGGGTGGGAAAACAAAGACAATTTGGAATGGATGAAACGAACACCGTTGAGAAACTTAGAATTGATCTTGCGGATGTTGAATTGGACGGATCCACTTGAAGAGGAGCACACCGGTTGAAAAGAAATTGAAATGACAAACTCGATGATCAAGAAGGATTAGCATCCACAAAGAAATATGAGAACACTGCTTAGGGAAAGGTATGGAATCAACACTTGACATTGAAGCAACTCGAATACCACAACTCAAAACAAAACAAAGGATTGGCTTGCGGAATAAGCCGGAACAAACATATGATAGAGATTTCGTCCGAAGTTTTCGTGGTGGGGCCCACACGGGCTCAATCGTACAACACCATCATGTACAAGGCAGTGCACATGACATACGAAGCGTCCCCGAGTCGGCATAGCCAAGGACTCTTTAAGACACAACGAGACCACTGTAAAACCAACCATGGATAGGCGGGCCACTAGACGTCGAACCCCAATTTCATATCATACATCTGTCGGAAAGATATCCTATGTGCTACTTGAATTCCCACTTATAAACTCCCGAAATTTTCCGGTTATGCAATCAGGTGTTGGGGATACAGGGGAAGCATAATATCTCACCCAAAACTAACAATTCCTACATCCAGCTGTATCCATCCTTCAACACATAACCAAGAAACCTTCAGAAATCATTTACCTCAACCTTCGAAAAGCATCCGTTATACAAGTTATGGCAATACTCCCGAACTCCCGCCCCAGTACTGGGTGGCGTCGAGGTTATCTCACCAACAACTACATAAAAGAGATTTTTGATGTCGGCAAAAACTCAGGTATTCCAGAACTGCAACGATAAAATTGTGACGACAACACCTCAGAGCTCAACTCCCCGGGACACTGCCACAACCCCTAATTGTCAGGAGGCACCAAGAACAATGTTCTCGTCACAAATCCATCAGAACGATTCCAAGATACCTGCGTGATCCTAAAAAAAATTAGTGAAATTTGAGAAGAGAAGAGTCAAAACTCTACGTCAGGATGCCTCACCAGAGCGACGAAGGGACTGAGGAGTAAAAAGAATCCTACTCTCCGATATATATATAATCCTAAATGACTCAAAATATTTTTCTAGACTCAACAACGCCAGCGATTCGATCAAGCAGGGGGCTCCTAAGTCAGGGAAGGCTCTGATTGCCAACTTGAAACACCCTCGATGCGGCTATATCTCCCACGTGTCGAAGCACGACTTAGAGGCATAACCGCATTGAAGGCAATGTCGCAAGAGAGGTAATCTTCACACAACCCATGTAATGAATAAGGAAAAGGATACATAGTTGGCTTACAATCACCACTTCACACAATACATGAATAAAGCATTACATCAATCAGATACAATCAAGGTCCGACTATGGAACCAAAATAAAAGAAGACTACCCCTAATGCTACAGATCCCCGACCGCCCCAATTGGGCTCCACTACTGATCAACTGGAAACGGAACAACATAACAAACACGATCTTCATCGAGCTCCTCCTTGAGCTCTGTTGCATCACCTGCACGATATCGCCGGCACCTGCAAGCTGGTTTTGGAAGTAATCTGTGAGTCACGGGGACTCAACAATCTCACACCCTCGCGATCAAGACTATTTAAGCTTATGGGTAGGGAAAAGGTATGAGGTGGAGCTGCAGCAAGTACTAGCATATATGGTGGCTAGCTTACGCAAATGAGAGCGAGAAGAGAAGGCAAAGCACGGTCGTGAACTCGAAGTGATCCTGAAACTACTTACGTTCAAGCATAACTCCAACACCGTGTTCACTTCCCGGACCCCGCCGAGAAGAGACCATCACGGCTACACACGCGGTTGATGCATTTTAATTAAGTTAAGTGTCAAGTTTTCTACAACCGGACATTAACAAATTCCCATCTGCTCATAACCGCGGGCACGGCTTTCAAAAGTTCAAAACCCTGCAGGGGTGTCACCACTTAGCCCATCACAAGCTCTCACGGTCAACAAAGGATATTCCTTCTCCCAGGAAGACCCGATCATACTCAGAATCCTGGTTACAAGACATTTCGACAATGGTAAAACAAGACCAGCAAAGCCACCCGAATGTGCCGAAAAATCCCGATAGGAGCTGCACATATCTCGTTCTCAGGGCACACCGGATTGTCCAAGGTTCCGGTAGGCCAGCCCAGAGTTGCCCCTGGTGGCCACCGGCAGCTGACAGGTTGGACCAACACTCAGAGGAGCACTGGCCCGGGGGTTTAAATAAAGATGACCCTTGAGTCTACATAACCCAAGGGAAAGAAAAGGCTAGGTGGCAAATGGTAAAACCAATGTTGGGCCTTGCTGGAGGAGTTTTATTCAAGGCGAACTGTCAAGGGGTTCCCATTATAACCCAACCGCGTAAGGAACGCAAAATCAAGGAACATAACACAGGTATGACGGAAACTAGGGCGGCAAGAGTGGAACAAAACACCAGGCATAAGGCCGAGCCTTCCACCCTTTACCTAGTATATATATGCATTAATTAAATAAGAGATATTGTGATATCCCTACAAAATATCCATGTTCCAACATGGAACAAACTCAAATCTTCACCTGCAACTAGCAACACTATAAGAGGAGCTGAGCAAAGCGGTAACATAGCCAAACAACGGTTTGCTAGGATAAGGTGGGTCAGAGGTTTGACATGGCAATATGGGAGGCATGATAAAACATGTGGTAGGTATCGTAGCATAGGCATAGCAATAGAGCGAGCAACTAGCAAGCAAAGATAGAAGTGATTTCGAGGGTATGGTCATCTTGCCTGAGATCCCGCAAGGAAGAAGAACGAGTCCATGAAGAAGACAAAGCGGACGTAGTCGAACGAATCCTCACAACACGATGTTATCGGAACTAAACCGAAGAAGCAACACCGGAAAGAAGCAAACAACATAGTAAACAACCATCGCATAAAGATGGCATGATGCACAATTAAGTATGATGCATGTCCGGTTTAAATATGCATGGCATGGCAAAGCAAGAGCACGAACAAAACTACAAGTTAAGTGGAGCTCAATATGCATCAGGTCATCGTGGAGGTACTTGGGGTCTTCAGACTCTCCGGTCCTGTTCTTGCGACGGTAGTAGAAGTAGTGGCACTATCGATCCTCGAGACGTCGATCGTTCGGGGTCCGACTTGCGGGTTTTGCCGACATGAGTGGTACTTGGCATTTTTGTGTAGACGAACTTGGCGCATCCGAAGGGTCACACTTGTTGTTGTGGGAACTAGGTGAATCCATGGTCTTCGAGGTCGACGGTAGTTGTACATCTCATAATGGAACTTGACGGATCCGAGGACTCTGGCGTAGTGGTACACACACGTAGATGAACTTGACGGGTCGTCGTCATCCTGGTACTTGGCGTCCTCTTGGTCTCGACAGACATGAAACGAAATGCAGCGGTTGTGGTACATGGCATCCATGGGGCTTCGCGGTTCATCCCGTACCTGGCGATCTTGATCAGGGCAGCAAAACGTAACCGAAGTTGGCGGACGCAAGTAGCAGCACGGGGCTGGCAGAGGCGACGCGGGGCCCATGTAGAGGGTTGAATCTGCCAACGGGCGAGGCGGGTCTTGGCGCTGGCTCGTGGCTCCGCGTAGGCGAAGAAAGGGCGTGGAAGCAGCGAAGGTCGACGTGTGTGGGCAGTATGTGGAGGTGCAGGACGACGGGGCCGTGGGCATCCATGGCCTCAGCGAGGAGAAGCAGGACCATGGGCGGCTGAACGGAGTAGAGGAGCAACGCTCGTGCTCAGCGGCAGGGCGGCGGCTTTGCGGGCCTCAGGCGGTGGCAAGGTGGTGGTCGTCGACGACGGCCGGACGGCGAAGCAGCACAGCGGCAACTCACGGCACGCTTCTACAGCCATGGCAGAGGACGAGGCAAGGGGCGGCCTCCATGGGGGACCTCCTGTCCAAGGCGTAGCAGCGGGGGCTTCGGCCTAGGTGGTCAGGGACGCGCTGCAGGAGAGGAAGGAGGGAGGCGACGACGTGCTTGCGAGAGGGGACGAGGCCGGCGCTGGTCATGAGAGAGAGAGATAGAGAGAGAGAGAGATGGGATCGAGGGAGAGATGGCGCTGAGGGAGGAGGAGATCGAGCCAGTGGCTCGGGCGGCGCAAGAGAACGAAGGTGAGGGAGAGAGTGAGGGTTCGGTCGAGGCTAGGGTTACGGGGGCGTGCGGGCTGGCCTCGGAAGAAGGTTGGGCCTTGGAGGCCAGTGCAAGAGTGGGCCTAGGGAGGCCTAGTAGAGAGGTGGGGCCAGCTGTACCTTAAGGCAAAAGGGCAGGCCTGGCAGGCCTGAGAGACTGGGCTCTCTCTCACTATTAAAAGAAAAAAAAATAGAGATTAAGAAAGAAAAGAAAGAGGGGTTAGGGGAAGAAGTGGAACACGCAGATAATTTTCCCGGACTCACAAAAATGTGCTTGTTCCGGGAAAATAGAAAAGGCCATGATTGAGATATCTAAATTCAAATCCATTTGAATTTAATTCAAATGGTTTGAATAAGTTCAAGGTAATGAAGAGTCCAAAAATATTCGGATTTTTGGTGGAGCTCCGGAAAATGACGAAAGAATAAATGGCAAGTGTGTCAAGGTAATTCCACATTAATGAAATGTTTAATATAGCTCCCTACTATTGGGAGGATATGTTTTATAGAGAATCACCATATGAATTCCCTTGGTTTAAATGGATCCAAGATCCATGCCATTTATTTAGTTGAGTTTTAAAACGGGTTGCATGATGACATGATGCAATGCACATGATGCAAAGATGAAATGCAACGGACCAAACAAATCACACGACGAAACCCGGAAATCATGGAAGGCACCTGAAGCTCCGGTCTTGGGGCATGACAGGCTGGCCGCCCGCCAAGGCCTTGGCCCTCTTCGCCACCCTCTGGGCCAGCGTCTCCCTATCCCTGCGAGCATGAGGACAAGTCAGGAAAAGTAGCACGGTCCAAAGGGACGGAGATGACGAAAGGCCAGACACTTACTCATCCTCCGCCTCTTATTTCGTGGCTTTCATATTCCTCCTCGGGCTAAGAGACCCGAGGTCGAAGAAGACCTCCGAATCATCGCCGACGGGAGGAGGGGAAGCAGGTGGGGTTGGGGGACGCTTGGACGAAGAAGGGGCAGCTGGTTTCTTCTTCTCCCCCACAACCTTCACCGCCTTCCCTGCCGCCGCGGCCCTCGTCTGGCGCATGGGTGCCTCCGGAGGTTGTTGTGGTTGAGCGGCCCTGCCAGACCGGACCGGCTCACCAGAGGTGGCCCACCGCAGGACACGCCCTCTCCCCATGAACGGGGGCTTGACAGCCTCAGTCTCCTCCTCAGACGACTCGTCGGCGTCATCTTCAATGAGAGGGGCCCCGGTGCCTGCGCCGCTGGCCTCCCCAGCGGATTCCGCCCACTGGGCGAGCTCTTCTCCTCCGCGGCCGTCGAAGCCTCATCCTCCGTGCCGCTAGCGCTGCCGGCCTCCTTGGCGAGCTCCGCCTCCACCGCCCTGGCGGCGATGTAGTCCAGCTCCGCCTGGGTGGTGTCCTGGATGAGCCGCGGATCCTCGCGGACGTACCCCTCCACCAAGGTGTCGAAGAACTCCTGCACCTGATCCTCCTCCGGCTCGGCCCAATTCGGGTCGAGGCCATGCGCGTTGAAGTCCGACATCATGGCGATGATGTCGGTTCGGCGAGAGTTGTTGCTCAACGGGACCATCCCCGCCGGCAACCCGAACGAGGGCCCCTTGGCGACCTTGCTGGCCTTCGCGGCCTTGCCGGCCCTTTCGGCCCTGCCGTCACAACCCACGTCGAGCTAGAAGAGCCGCTGGCAGAAGTGGGCGTGCGCCATCACCGTGAAGTTATGGTTTAGGACAGGGCAGAGCCGCATGATGTCGGCCGCGTTGCTGAAAAGCCAAGCCGGCCTCCCCTTGTTGTGTAGAGGAGCGATGCGGCGGTGGATGAAATCTGCCCTGACCATCTCCAGGGTGAGCCTGGCAGCGGCAAGGCGGTGGGTCCTAGTGGTGGCGATCGTGAGCCTCCCGTCCTAGGCATCGACGTTGCCCCAGTCATTTCTGCGGACCGGCAATGTCTGGCGAACTTGGCAAAACTCCAGGGGGTCCTCCTCCTCAATCCAGCACCACCGGCTCTGCCATTCCTCCCACCTCTCCTTCTGGGCGCCCTCTGGTTTCGTCCCCTTCTCCAGGGGCCTTGGGATCCAAGTGACGCAATCAGAGATGGCGCATCCCTTCTGGATCTGAGGGTAAAAGTAGTGGCGGAAGAGCGCCGTGCTGGGAAGCACTCCGGCGAAGCCCTCACAGAGATGGGCGAAAAGAGCCATGCACGCCATGGCATATGGAGTGAAATCCAAAAGGTGGAAGCCGTAGGTGTGCATGATGTCGTTGAAGAAATCAGAGAAAGGGGGGCAGAGGCCACAAGAAAAGTAGTCGACGAAGAATGGGTACCGATTCGGGGCGGCCTTGGCGCAATTGGCGGGGATGACGCGCGTGCCCGGGTGCCCCGTCGTCTCTCCCCCCGTCTTGCACCCCCACAAGGGCCTGAAGTTGTCTTGGAGGTGGACTGCGTCGACCATTGAGGGGAAGTAGGCGAGCTGCATCCTCCGCGCTGCCGATTCGCTCTCTGGCGGCTCCGACCCCCCGGCTTCCCTGGACACTCCTTTGCTCTTGCTGGTCTTGGGTGCCACGGCGGCTGTGAGAAGTGGAGGAGAACAAGCGGCGAAAACGTGGAGACGGTGAGCGAGAGCAGAGGCATGAGGAGGAAGAAGGAGGGGACGACGGTTCCGAGATTGGAGAAGACACAGGGGGTAAATGAGTAGTGCGCCCGCGGTTGTTCCTTTTTACGGGGAAGGCGCTGGCCGCCTCTTTACCACAATGTAACGCATGTGTGCGGAAACCGCCCCACGTACGACCCCCACGTCACGCATGACCCTCCATGTCGCGCGTTCAATGCGGGTCGTGGGGAAGCGCAGCAGACGGGAAATTACTGCGGTAAAAACCTGCCCCACCTGCCCGCGCACCGTTTTGGGCCTAGCCCAACAACGCGTCGCGCTTATGTGTGGCCTAAGCTCGGGGGCTCCTATCGGTGTACAAAAGTAGGGGCTCTCCTTTTGCACCCCTTAACTTGTGCACGGGAAGTCAGAGCCGCGCCCACGACCACACTAAGCAGGGCAAGGGAGGCATGCCGGAGCAACGCCAAGGCCAGAGACGCAAAGAGAGCAAGAGGGCGAGGCGGACTCCCCCAACAAGACTCTTGCCGGGGTGGCTTCCACAGCCTCGGCAGGATCCTTGCCGGGGCAACTTACCTAACGCCAACAGAGCGTACCACCCTTGAGCCCAAGGGGTCCCCATGCCATATTGGAACCAAGGCTCGGGAGGCACCTCCATAGTGGCATGCAGTTCTTTGTAGAGATCATAGACACACAAGATCAGATAGAAACCAGAAGACGACGACCCTTGGCGAGATCCTTGCCGAGGAGGTCCACGAGACCCCCGGCAAGACCCTTGCCGGGGACGACCGGGGTGCCGCAGTGAGACCCTTGCCGAGCCCTCGGCAAGACCCTTGCCGAGGACGCCCGCGAGGCCGCAACCGTGCCCGCGTCCGCCGAGACTCCACCGCCGCTCCCATATAGCTGCCAGCTTGACCAGCTGAGCAGGCATCTGCGTGGCATGCGGCCTCTACACCAACTCAGCAAGCACCTGCGTGGTGGCATGCAGATTTTCGTGAAGGCTCCACCACCGCACCAGCCCAGCGGCCAGCCAACGTGGCGCTACAACACCTCATCAGCTTGGACGCGCGTCGGAGCTAGGCGAGGCGACGACAGCTGGGACGAGCTTCTTTGCCGTCCCCAATAAAGCAAGAGGGGCACGTCGGCAGCACATTAAATGCGTTTGTTCGACGATGCCAGGGGATAGACTCAGCCCCTGTACACCTTTCCACCTCCTGTGTGCCACTGTGGCAACCCCTTTTTGTCTATAAAAGGACACCCGAGGCGTACTGGAGAGGGATTCGGATCTTTTGGATTAGACAGCCACTGGAGCTAGTTCAAGAACACAAGAACACCTCAATACACATACACGCAGGACTAGGGTTTTATGCGTCTCCGTGCCCCGACCTGGGTAAACGATTTGTGTGCTGATTGCCAGACCTGCTCTTCGCACAACCCCGCACCCGCCAACCGTAGAAGGGATCCCAGTGACCCCATATGTGTTGTTTCCCACCGACACTGCCCATGCTTGCGCTATAAGCCGTCTGCGGTAGCGGGGTGACAATATGTGCGAGAGGAGGACGAAAGGCCACATACACATATGGTTAATAAAAAACGTTTGCGATTTAATTACCTACTATACCCCCGTCTACTTTATAAGTAGGATTTAACTAATAAAATACGAATGCATGTCGCCAAAGATTATATCGTTGGATTCGTATTTGAACATAGTTTCCAATTATATAACTTTTATAACATGCATTAACATTTTGTTGGTTAAATTTAAGGGCAAAGTATGCCACATAATATAAAGGGGACTAATGTGACGGAGGTAGTAGCACACGGCCGCTCTCTACGCAGCGACGCAACTGCCGGCCGACTTGTAGGCGATCATTCACTACGTGTTCAACTACTTTATGTGTGTGCTTGCTCGCGGTTGAGGTGGCCGCGACGCGCTCTGCTCGCGTCACGCCGCGCACGCTCTGCTCTCGCGTCCCTTCGGGCGCTCTACCCTCCCCCCTCCATGCGCGCTGCCAGTGTTTGGGGCCGGCACATGATCACACATGTTCATGTCCATGCGGTTGCGCCGGGCGCCGCGCAACGATGCAGTTACCCGCTGCAAAAACTGCCATGCGGACACGCCGAGAATCCAGACCACCCAACCCCCATTTATTCCTGTGGCCATTTATCTTCATCTCTTGCACCACACGACAGAATAAGCACACCCATGAAGACACATACAGACAGGACATCCAGCGGTTCCAATGGCGCTCCCCGTGGCTCCAATGGCGCTCCCAGCGGCCGATGATGACAACGGCTGGCAGTTCACCACGCATCACGTAGTGGACACCCATGTGAGGGGGAAGTCCCTCTCAGTGGTGTATACGAATGAGCCGGTCTCGGTGGAGAGCTCCATCCAAACTATGGAGCTGTTGCTTGCCGAGGACAAGTACCAAACATAACTGTCACTACAGGGTTTGGGTAGCGACAACAACAAACAGAACTCCCTGGTTGACCTCGCCTTGGCCATCATCGACCCCTACTACATGAAGATGAAGGATGAGAGCAATAAGGACAAGAACGCCTGGCACAGTGTCTGGCATGAGAGACTGGATGAACAACACGTTAAGTACGCGACCATGGACGCATACACAAGCTACGAGATGTACATGCGGATCATTGACATGAGGGAGTGTCTTCTTCCTGTCCCAGATGAGGGATCGAGCCATAGAGCAGTGGTGGGAGCGTCACAAGAAGTAGATGACTAGACGATCGTTTCTCCTAGTTTAGAATGCATGCAATTGTTTATTGAGGTGTGTGCCGATGATCTGTATATTCACTTATGTAATTGGAAGTTTATTTTAGTTATATATATAGTATATATATGTTATTCTTCTGTAGACAGAGCAAATCACATGGCTTATTAGTAGCAATCGTTTGTGTTATTATTGGTCTCCGCACGCATTTCTGATTACAGACCTATTTGCCGCGTATCACACATATCTTGTTCAGCTGAACCGTTTCCATTGTGTTGCCTAATCACACACAGTTCATCCTAGTGAATTGTATGCCGTACAACACACACACCCTCATCTGGCTACCTGTTTTTGTTGTTCTTCATCATCGCAATAGTTCTTCTAGATTAACCGTTTGCCACTCATAGCACACGCAACTCCAATATGAACCATGTTTGATGTCGCCACCATCGCAAATGTTTTGCATCTTTTTTGACGGTTTATTACATCACCATTTGTGATTGATGCATCACACACAGTTTCTTCGAAGGGTCTCTGATTCGACTGTCGCGTTTGGATCATCCTGCAGTAGTGCTTGATGGATCCGCTATCACACACAGTTCGTTTTATTGGTGATGGTTTTATAACGATACCGCTTGCGATTAATGCATCACACATAGTTGGTCGATTGATCTCCTATAGATGGGTCATCTTAGGACCTTCCTGCAATAGTGTTTGTTGCATGTTCTCTTCATATATCATCTCCCATTGAACCAAATAATTATTCATTATGCATGATTACTGGTATTTACACTTCCCCTTGTGAGCATTGCACATTTAATATTTTATTTAGTTTTCTTAGTTTTCTTATGTCTACATGTGATTTGGAGCAACCAAGGACCAAGCATAATGAAAGGACCAAGGATGGGCTCAATATGAAGTCAACTAGGGGCCAGACTTGCCATTCCAGAGGTCGGAAAAAGTGATTTTTTCCAAAGTGCTATGTCGATGTCAAAACCGGCCGATCTCGGGTAGGGGGTCCCGAACTGTGCGTCTGAGGATGAAAGGAAACAAGAGTCAAGGGTGACATGATGTTTACCTAGGTTCGGGCCCTCTTGATGGAGGTAAAACCCTACGTCCTACTTGATTGTATTTGATGAGTATAGGGGTTACAAGAGTCGATCTACCACGAGATCGTAATGGCTAAACCCTAGACGTCTAGCCTATGTGATTTATTCTCAGCCCCTACGGACTAAACCCTCCAGTTTATATAGACACCGGAGGGGTCTAGGGTTGTACACTTGTACAGAGTCGGTTTACAGAGAAAGGAAATAATACATCCAAACGCTAAGCTTTCCATCCACGCCAAGGAGAGTCCCATCCGGACACGGGGAAAGGTCTTCTGCCTTGTATCTTCACGGCCCACCAGTCCAACCCATATCAAATTGTCCGGACACCTGAGGACCCCTTGGTTCAGGACTCTCTCAGTAGCCCCTGAACCAGTCTTCAATGACGACGTATACGTCTCGTTGATTGTCTTCGACATTGCAAGGCGGGTTCCTTCTTTGCGTACAAAGCAGTCTCTTGAACAAAAGATCTGTATCCGGCTCTGCATTATAGCTACAACCCTAAACAACAAGGGCATAATGTTTAATAAAGCATATCCTTTGACAGCTTTTTCGGTGAAACGTTACGTCTGGCCTTTTTATTATTTCTAACCGTTTTGTCCTCCCACTTCGTGTTTTGAGGTGTGGCCTTCACTGACACGTCTTATCAAAGCAGAGATCGTGCCCCCTTATTATGGGGTTTTCATCAATACTGGCCTGGGTAACCCAATCGTGCCGTTTGCACGATCCCTTGGGAATAGGTGAGTTTTAAGGCTAGTGGGGGGCGCTTGATATTCACTGCCTATATAAGCGGATAAATATCCATTCTTTACCCCACGCCTTCTTCCTTCCTCAGCCTTCTCGTCCTCGAGCTCCAGTGCCCAAGCTCTCAGCCCTTTCCACCACCCGACCCCTCCAACCATGGCCGGATCCGGCTCGCAGGGCAAGTGGATGGCTTCCTCCGTCATAGAGAGGAACATCAAGGAACTCCGAGAAGCGGGGTACTTGGAGGCGAACATCACGCACGGGCTCCCTGCCAAAAAACAGATCATCCCCACTCTGGAGCCGAATGAGAGGGTGGTGTTCACCCCTCACTTCCTTCGCGGTCTAGTGTTTCCTCTCCACCCCTTCATCCGCGGCCTCATGTTCTACCCTTCATTTATGGCCTCATGTTCTACTACGGGCTAGATTTCCATGATCTAGCCCCGAATTCCTTTCTCCACATTTCGGCGTTCATCGTCGTGTGCGAGGCACTCCTCCGCATTCCCCCCACTTCGGCCTATGGCTTAAGTTCTTGAACGTGAAGCCGAAGGTGGTTTGATGGGAAGCATGTAGACTGCGGAGGCGCCATGGTGAGCAAGCTTCCCAACGTCACCTGGCCAAAAGGGGCCTTCGTGGTGACTGTCAAGATATGGTAGCAAGAGTGGTTCTACATCACCGAACCCCGCGGCGCCAACTGGGCAGCCGCTCCTGAGTTTAGATCCGGACCCCCAATGTGGCTCGCATCGTCGATTAACAAGGGCTTGGATTGGGCATCGTTCGATGAGGTGATGACGCTGCAGAAGCGCATCAAAAATATGATGGAGAAGAACACCAGCCTTGCTGATGTGATCCAGGTGATGCTTTTTCGCCGGATTCTCCCCTGCCAGAGCCGGCCTCTCCACATGTGGGAGTTCAATCCGGCTGGCCCTCGGACCCTGCAATGATTCTTCGTCACGATGCATGAAGAGATCTGGAAGCTGCTTCTCAAGGCCCAGAAGTCGTGGCCAGAGACGACTGAAGACATCAGCCTCGACTATGCTCATCCGACCACTCCAGTAAGTTTTTTGATTTCCAAACATAACTTTAACTCGTAAATGAAAGGGTATGCTTAGTCTTTCATTCTCTTCTCAGGGCTGGACAAAGAAGGCAGAGCAGATCAAGTGTCCGGCTCCACTACCCGAAGACCCAGCCATTCCCCTGCTAACGAGGATGCTGGTTCCGGTGCCGTACCAAGCGCCGGAGAAGAAGACCAAGGAGAAGGGCTAGGAGGCCAAAAGTGGCCTCCGCCGTAAAGGTACTTCGGACGCTACGTCTGGAGATACTGAAGCTCCCTCCTCCCATGAGGGAGATGAAGACGAGGAAGAGGAGGAGAGCAATTCTCCCCTTAGGGGGGGGGGGAGAAAAGGGCGGCCTCCGTGGACCTAGAGGCGGAGGTGTCCAAGAAGGGGAAGATTTCCCTTTCCGATGACTCGGACTCGGACGCTGAAGCCATCCCCGAGTGGCGCCCTAGGCTGAAGCCCCTGGCCGCATCGTAAGTGTCCAAGGATACCGCAGACATATTCGGTTTTTACGATTGTGATTTTAACACCTTTAAGTTTCATGTTGTAGTCCGGCTCGAGATCTCCCCCAACAATCATCATCCTCGGGGAACTCTCTGGAGCCGGAAATGGTGGAGAGCAAGACGCCTCCACGAGCTTCTCCGCCAAATGTTATGGATGACACCAAGGTGTTATCCCAAAGGACCTCTCCGAGCGAGGGAGAAGTGCGGAAGGTCGCCAAGACGGCGCCAAAGGGTAATGCCTCGGCCGCCGAGAACATTGGGGGTACAACCCCCATGGAAACTGATGACGGGAGGCCGGACCAGTCCGGTCCCCAGCCAAATACCACTCCGGAGACCCATACGGCTCCGGAGTCGAGCGAGAAACCCCCTTGGAAGGAGGGGGGAGTGCTGACTCCACCGGCGGCCTCCATCAATCCGGAGGCGCCGGACATTTTGATGGAAGCACTTCGACGTGCTTCCGTTGTGGAAGAGCACCGTACCCTAATGGGTACGGTGGTTGAGAAGGTTCGGTCCACAAAAAGTGGACTGAACGAAGCCTTCGCCAGCCTATTAACAGGCTTCGATGTATGTGATGTATTCTTAGTTGCTTTGTATATGAAAAAATATGCATGTGTATAGACAGTATCCCCCGAGGCTCTGTTTGGCTTTCACAAAGAAGGGCTATATAGAGGATCAAATAGTTATTCGCGGGAGATAATATACGTGTCTATGTTGATAAACAGGCTTCACTGTTAGCGGCAACCGCCCAGGCCACCGAAGTGGCCGAACTTAAGCAGAATTTGGAGCAGGCCGATGAAGAACTTGTCCGCACCAACAAGCGATTTGAGGAATCGCAAGGTATGGTTGGAAAAAATTGTTGACACACTTAAAGGAATATGTCGATGCGGAGTCTAATGTCCTATGTGGTTGATCATATTTTCAGATAGGGTGACCGAGGTCGAGGACCTAAAGAGCACCCTTGCCGAAGCCAAGGAGCAGGCATGGGCAAGCCAATTGACCGCTGACAAAGCGGCTGCGGCTTTAGAGGCCGAGCAAGTCACCCTCCGCAAGTATGAGGAGTGGGTGAAAGAAGTGGAGCAGGAGCTCCAAGATGCCGCCAACGTACAAGATCCTGCCGAGGGCACAAGATCATAGCTGAGGTACCAAGCTAAACGTCGAAGTCCACGCGAAACTACTAGCGATACCGGAGTCTCTCTGCAAATCATAATTTAAGCAAACGTGAGTACAAATGTACCCAGCAAGACTTACATCAGAACTAACTACATATGCATTGGTATCAACAAAGGGGTAGTGGAGTTTAACTGCAGCAAGCCAGCTTTGACTCAGTGGCTAACCTGAACTACGACTGCAAGCAACTCTTTTGAGGTGGCGCACACGAGTCCACATATTCACCATTCAATACACCACCATGGATCCGCTCCTGTCTCCCTAAGACAAGGCCATCCATAGCACTCACACTTATCTTGCGAGTTTTAGAGTATCCACTTCAAGTTATCTATGAACTGTACAGGCAACCCAGAAGTCCTTTACCGCGGACACGGCTATTCGAATAGATCATTTATAACCCTGCAGGGGTGTACTTATTCACACACGCTCTCGCCACTTACCACCGTGTACACATCGTCTATCTCGACAACCTTCAAGCGGAAGCCTGGCGAGGGAGTCGGCCACGACCTGACTAACCACACAAGTCTCTAGTCCAGGTTTATCGCCTATTCGGGTTCCATCCGCGAGGAGATCCGGCCGAAGTTTCGCTCACAGCCCCAAACGATGTGTACAGGGTTCCCGAGACACCAAATGGGCGCCCGGTACACCGTGCCATGGTGTATCTACCGCATCATAGCCCACCCCTAGGGTCAGCGCTACGCACAGCCGCCAACACATATCCTACAAACACCAGAAACTAGTTGCAACTCCTGGACAGAGGACAAGGGCAGTTAATAAGTCGAGAGGGTCCATTGGTTTCGGGCCCAATGCGTGGTAGTAGCTGTTCATGGATCACAAACACAGAACTCAGTTCCTAAGAATGGTTTCAATGAGACAACCCACCATGTACTCCTACATGGCCTCTCACCGCTACCTTTACCAAATCGTGTTCACACACTTAGCTCACACACAGTAGGACATGTTCATCACTATTCCAATTCATCCCCGATGAATCAGACCTGACTCAACTCTAAGCAGTAGCAGGCATGACAAAGAAGCATGAATGAGTAGGCACATCAGGGCTCAAACAACTCCTACTCATGCTAGTGGGTTTCATCTATTTACTGTGGCAATGACAGGTCATGCAGAGGATAAGGGGTTCAACTACTGCAGCAAGTAACAGATGAATCGTTGTTGTCCTAATGCAGTAAAAGAGAGCAGGAGCAAGAGAGTGGGATTGTATCGGAATGAACAAGGGGGTTTTGCTTGCCTAGCACTTTTGAAGATAGTATAGCTCTTCATCGGTGTCATCGAACTCATCGTCGAAACCACGTCTATCGAGAGGGGACAACTTCTGGCAATAAAGAAGGAAACACAATCAATGCAATGCAGCAATATGATGCATGCTCATGACATGGCAATATGCTGTTGATTGAACTAATGCAACTAGCAACCATACTACTTGGTTTGAACCCTAGGTTCAAATTCAAACCCCATATGTGCTTTCTTAAATGCCATTTAATTGAATTGTCCTAAACAGAGGATATAAGTTGCTCTAACATGCATACAAATGCCATAAACAGATTCTTTGGATTTTTCTGATCATTTTTCATATATAATTTATTTCATTCCGAGCTACGGTTGATTTTCTATGAATTTTTAGAAGTTTTAAACATTTTCTGAATATATATAAATCATTTAGATTTATTTAAAACCCAGAAAAACATTACTGCGCCAGCATGACGTCGGTGTGACGTCATCAGGTCAACAAGGGCTGACTAGGGTCAAACCTGACCCGTGGGTCCCACACATCAGTCTCACAGTGCCTGCTCGAGTCACAGACAGGTGGGACCGGTCAAAAGCCACGTCAGCAAAGTCAATGTTGACAAGTGGGCCCCACTGGGTTATGAACTAATATAAACAGAAAATTAAACTAAACTAAACAGGCACAGGGACCACATGGCAGTGGCACTAAGGGTGTTTAGCCGGGTCATTAGTGCTAACTAATCCGACGCCACGCCAGCAGTTGATGCCAGCGACCAAAGGCACGGCGGTGGCACGCCGGAGTTGCTCGTGACGGTGCTATAGGTGGTGATTTGCGGCGCGGTTTGGAGCTATGGCGAGCTGGCATCCGCGCGCATCTAGTGGAGCAATCAGTTTCACTGGGGGCGACCTAAATCGACGGCGGCGAGCTCAAAGGCGGCGGCCGAAGTTCGGACATCGATGGAAACGGGGCTACGGAGCACCAGGGGAGGAGCTGGTGAGTGCATCGTGCTCCTAGGGGTGCGCTGGGCACGCTGATGAGCTCGGACGCGGGTGGCAGCAGCTGTGGCTGCGGTGGCTCCATGGACGGTGGCAGCGAGCTTCGGCCGAGGTGGAAAACATGGCTAGAGGACGAACGCGTCGACGGGGAGAGGGGCGAGGGGCGTAGGAGCTCTCAACGGTTCCGCAGGGTTGGTCAGTGGACTCGGGGAGGGGCCAGAGCAAGCGGGGCGGCGATGGAGATCTCCGGCGCCGGGAGGTTGAAGAAAACGGCATGGAGGCGCTCGGGGGCGTCCGGCGTTGCACAACTCAACGAGGAGGAAGAGGGGTACTAGGCGGAGCTCTTGGGCATCTCAGGGCGTCGCCGGGATGGCGGTGTCCACGGTGGTGGCGAGCGGTGCGACGAAGGCGTTCGGGCGGGAAGAACAGAGGAGGGGGAGAGCATTCGGGGGAGAGAGAGGGAGAGCCAGACGGCTCTGGGGATCGTGTGGCGTCGTCCGGACGCGTCGAAGAGGAGCCAGGTAGGCAGGGAGGGAGGAGGTGGCCGGGCGCGTGCCGGTGCGCGGTGGCCACACGCCTCGCGTCCTTCTGGCGCGAGGTGGGAGACGGTGGCGGCTCTGGTGGGCTGGTCCAGATAAGTGGGCAACCAGGTGGGCTGTGCAGGTAACCTCAGGTGGGTTCTCTCTCTCTCTCTCTCTCTCTCTCTCTCTCTCTCTCTTTTCTAATTCTTTTCTGTTTTTCTATTTCTCTGCTTTATGTTTGCAAATAAAATACCAACCAAAACACTTTGGTTAATTTTGTAAATTTTTGTGAGGAATATTTGAATTATTTTCAAACCACACAATAAATTTCAGAATATTTGGAGCAACCAATATTTAATGGTAACTTTTAAACTCCAACTGAAATACCATAATGATTTAATTCAATGACCAAAATTTCCTGGAAAAATATGCATCATCTCTGGTAGAGGCTTTCACCTTTTTCCATAAATCATGAACATTTTAAAAGGATATTTTGAGGTCATTGAAAATATTTTGGTTGAACCTATTTGAATTGCATTTGTGCTAGGGTTTATCAATCCCCATTTCAAATTTATTAAATTTAAACATGATGACATGAATGCTTATGAAACTAATTGCAATCAATCTCTAGGGCTGTGACAACTCACCCCCATTAAACAGGAATCTCGTCCCAAGATTCAAGACGTAAAGTAAGAAGACAGAGGGGTCACAAAACTATCACAGTCTTCATGATCCAATTGCCCTTCTTAAAGATGTCGACTCCTTGTGTCATATTGATCTTGGCATCTTTGCTTGCGAGATCTTCATCCATGCGATGACGATGGAAAGAAACTCTACTAGGATTGATCTTCTCGAAGATCGAGCTATACAAAATCAACTCGCGGAGTGAGATGTTGAAACATCTCGAGTTGAGACACAAAACACATCGAGAGGGATGGAAGAACAAACGACGGGATTTGATTTGGTGGGCAACAATTCCACGCTTAGAAAGATGGTGGATGGTGTCAAGGTGGCGAGGAAATAATTGCCATGATCCCGTAATGGGGCACCTTGGCAAAGGTGACTCGTTGGATTGTTCCCTTAAGTGGCAAAAAGAATTACTTTTGATCCATAGATCATTGAAACTCTTCATACCAGCTTAAGGCAATTTACAATTGATCGTTTGAAAGAGCTCGAAGAAATGTCATACTTGGACTAGGATGGATGATGTAGACTACCTTGTTGAAGACAACGCAATGGATGACTTTTGCTTATCACCAGAAATGTATGGGACCCATGGTAAGTCCACTTTTGAAGATGATCCACTACACCACAACACTTGATTGGGGGCAGTTAACTGCTGGGAGAAATACCCAACCAAGGGCAAATAAACTGCCAGGACAATAATTTCTGCTGGTACAAGCATCTTAGGGCAAGCAAACTGCTGGGAGAACTCAAGCAACGAGGGCACATGAACTGCCGGTACAATCTAGGGCCCATCATCTGCCGGAAAAACTAGAAAACGACCCATATTCTGCCGGGACCGCCTTTGGCGCGACAATGAAAAGTTTGGGCCCTAAGCGCTCGCTAGGGTGACAAAGAATTTGGCCCAAAAGAAACTTAGACGCGCCGGCCCTCCGCACCATACCACACACATCGCTGGCCCCCAAATCCCAATCCACCCGTGCCCTACACCAGAGCGCCGCCGCCCCCAACCATCCGACCTTCCGCCGCCGGCCGTCCTCTAGCCATCGCCATCCCCAAATCACCAGATCGCCGATGCCCCCGACCATCTGATCCCTCCGCTGTCACCCCCAACACCGCAGCCCCTCCCGTCGCCCCAACCGGATCCACCACCGCCATCGCCCCCACCACCGCAGCCCGTCCACCGCCCCAACCAATGCACCGCTGCGGCCTCCACCCAGACCACTGACGCCGTCGCCCCCCACCATCGTAGCTCCTCTGCCGCCCCAAGCACCCACTGTTGCTTCCTCCACCCAGACCACTGCCGCCGTCGCCCCCAACCACAACAGAGCGGCACTGCCGAGCTCCAATTGACACGGAGCATCACATCGCCGAGCCACTCCACCGGTGACCATCCTCCTTTGCTGTACGCCGTCGTTTATCAGCTACCACCCTCCTCGCGAGCTTCCTCCCCCAAGTTGGCCCTCCGCACAAGCTCACCCAAGCACCAAGGAGCTCCTCCGGTAAGCTGCACCTTCTCCACAGTTCATGCCTTCACTAGATTATGATTTCTTGAAGCAAACACAGGAACTTTCTGTTGCTAATTTTTGCTTGTATTGATCTGTTGGGAGCCTTTATGTACTTTATACAGATGCAGTTTATGTTGCTACAATTTTTGCTTGTATTGATCTGTTGGGAGTCTTTATGTACTTTATAATGATTCACATGTAATAATTGCAGTATTAGTCAATGTTCAAGAAATCGTTAACTGGTAGCTGCTCGGTCAGTTTAGGAGTAGCGATTAATCGATGAATCAGCCTATTAACTGGATTAATCGGTCGACCATTAATCGGTAGATTGAATAGAAACTTGCCAACATATATCTAGATTTTTTAATGTATTATACCATACTCTCATGCTCCCAGCTATGTAGTATACCAAAATATGCTGCCATACACATATGAAAAGCATAGAGAGGAGGTAAAATTATTAATCCTATATATTAAGGAGCGGCATGGGGCCGGAAGGGGTTATGTGCCAAAATTTTGGGCTTTGTTTGCCCACCCATTAATGAGTCACCACGGATTAATCGACATGACAACTGATTAATCGGTCTAACTGGCCAATTAATTGGCCTGACAAGTTAACAGGACGAATAGGTGTTATTTGATTCGTCCATGCTATGAGTAGTGATTAACTGGCCCGTTAACTGATTAATCGGGTGAATTATTGAATAGTGGTATTAGTGAAGGAACAACACCAGGAGACAACCCACTGGCCAAGGAGCGCACTTATATCATCAGTATCTACTGAAACATTAGTGACCACAGTAGTAAATTATATATGGTCGTGTCAACTGCAGTCTAGTCGTAGATTTGAAGTTTGGTCATCGTTCATATTGATGTGAGTACACCATGACCACCCCCTGGAGTGCACCAAAATGACGAGTCATAACTGCTTCTTGTGCGAGCTTACTTTGTTCATTTCAATATAATATATGGTAGATTACTCTTCTTACCATGGTATTTTAGTTTGATGTTAGATTAGACTATGTGACAGCATTAGCATGTTACCTCCTTGCCCCAACCAGCGTTGCCTTGCCTCTACTTCCTTGCCTGAGTAGTGCCGTGTACGTCCTCTACATCATCGCCAGAGCAGCACCACATCCTCTGCTTCTTAATCATCGGTGATATTTCTTTGCTATTCCCATGATATATATAATGATATTCTTACTACTATTTTAGTGTTTGCATTTCCTGAAATGACATGCTTCAATTCACTCTTTCTTCTGTGCTAGATTGTATTCCTGGTCTGTATTATATTTCTCCTTGCCTGTACTAGTTAATAATGGTATGCATTTTGTTATTAGATTTTTCCCTATTAATAGAAGTACACTTTCTTTCGTATGTTATACGATGTATTGCATGGCCTTACAAGCATGTAAGCTTAGGTCCTATGATTAAATATACAATGACTATCATGGTTGATTGCTTAAAACTCTTTTGCTTCTATGTATGCAGTTGGAAGTCAGTTAATGGCAAATGAAGCAATGGGTTGCGACCACAAGCAAGCTGAGGAGGTAACATACATGTTTTCTTGGCTGAATATTTACATTAGTGTGTACTATTAAGGACAGATAGTAATGCTTTGCTCATTTGGTTGCTACATGGTTAACTTGTGTCCAGGAAACTTGAGCTCCTGATTCCAGTATATATTATTAATTATAATTCAAACAGATCATTATAGTTCTTTAGAAGTGTGCTTTTGTGTCCATCAGCCATGAATTTGTAGAGAGGTCAGTTGAATAAATATGGTTACAAATATAAACTTCAATTGGTTCATCTTTCTTTCATGTACACAATAGACTCTACCATGTAGAGAAATGATTTTCATTGGATTCCACGCTCACAACTTTCATTTGATTCATTTCTCATAACTGGATCCTCTTTCTTTCATGTACATGAAGTATTTCAGCTTGTTTGTTTGTCAAAAGCCTTGGTTTATTTTTCTAGGCTAATTCAAGTTGTTGTGCGAGATGTAGGAAAGTGAACCAATAAAAAATATTTATTGAACCAAATGTTCCTAGTGTTTCACTGGATTTGTAAATCCGTGGTCTTGTCCACTATTCAGATACTCCCTTCGTCCCAAAACACGTCTCATAACTTTAGTACAACTTTATACTAAAGTTAGTACAAAGTTGATACACTTATTTTGGGATGGAGGTCGTACCATTTTAGGGGACCTTCGTTTGTAACTTGTCCAACAAAAGCATGGAACCAGGAAACTAAACAACTCCCCATTAAAAGATCCTGAAATATATGCTCCAGCTAGTTCCCCTCTTATTTTTTGTAGCCAGCGAATCATTTATGTAACTCAACTTTAATAGCTCCTGCAAAGAGGGAGCAGAAATTAAAAGGCTTGTTTGTGCAATGCTTCATTGAAAATCACAATACTCCCAATACACCCCTTCATCAGATTCTTCAATAGGAGAAATGTAGTTCAGCTTCTGTTCTGGATGTAGGAAGCCTGTAAGCATCGTTGTCATCATTGCTCTAAGGAACACGGTACCACGCAAAACCACAAAATGATATCATCATTTATAGATGTCCAGATTCATTATCCTATTATGTTGTGCCAACTTCATATAGGAACTCAAAATAAATCAACTTATATCCAAGGTCAGTCTCAATATCAGGGCCAACTAGAGACTGCACTAGCACACTGAATCTGCAGGTTCCAATACTAATGTTTAATTGTATTACTTTGAAGAAGCCAAGGTATACGACATACGAAATTTTAAGAAGCACAGCTAAACACTTGATGCGTTCTGGTAGAGAAATAGTACCAAGTGAAAATAAGATGCTATAATTTTGCATATGTGCTTGTTCAGTACAGTAGCTTCAAAATTTGCTTGTTTAATGTTCAGTGTGTGATCGTGACCTTGTGCTTGTGCTTCAAAATGTAGAAAACAATCAAAATGGTCATCAATTCTGTTCACTTTACTTTGGTACAGGGATAGCCTCACTTTTGTTGTACAAGATAGGCACACCTACTTGCTGTTAGTATTTGTACAGACTTTGCACACTATATCTGGATGAGAAGTAAGATAAGCTTGCTACTGTCAAGATGATAAAAAATGGACATGTTGATGTCCAGGATATGTTCTCTACTAAAGTAGAGATTACTCTAGAGATGTTACTAGTTGCTCTATGTTTCAGAACATATGTGGCTGTTGTATGTCGGCATGCGGACATTGTATGTGATTGTTGTAACATCTTCCCGTTAATATTTGTACAGACTTTGCACACTACATTTTGATGAGAAGATAAGCTTGCTACTATTAAGATGATAAAAAATGGACATGTTGATGTCCAGGACATGTTCTCTACTATAGAAGAGATTACTCAAGAGATGTTACTGGTTGCTCTATATTTTAGAACATATGCGGCTGTTATATGCGATTGTTGTAACATCTTCATTGAGTTTTGACTGCAACTATTATATGTAACATCTTCTGATCTATTGCAGGTTTCCCAAAGCTGCACAAGTTCACTAAGGTTTGGAAGATCTTTAAGCTGCTGAAGATTTGGAAGACCTAAAATTAAGTTGGTGGAGTGATAATGACCTGTGTCTTGTTTGTTGAACTTGAGACTTTCTCTGCTCATTTTGGTGGTTGTTAATTAGCTCATTTAGGTTGTGTGGCACACATCTAGAAACATATGTACATATCTAGTGGCACTACTTTATTTTTGTTGTGTGGCAAACATATATATGTACTTCTTTTGTGGCACAACCTCTTTATATATGGTCGTTATGATTATCGAATGAAGTTTAAGGTTTTCGATGAGGCCTATATGTTACTTTGAAGTGCATGTATAAATTTTGTGCTATGTCCTGATTACGTAGATATATATATATATATATAGAATGGATGGATATTACATAATAGGGATGCCTAGAACATTTCGCTAGTGAAGTCAACAAGCTGGCATAATATCTGCCGGGTGAACATGCTTGTACAGGCGGTTTAACTGCCGGTAATTGCAGTTGCACGTGCTCTGAACAATCTGCCGGGAGAAAACGAACTGCCGGCAAATACATGTGTCAAGGCAGAAAAACTGCCGGGAGAAGTTTATCTGCCAGGAGGAGTAATCCCCGACAGCCGTTCTCGTGGCGGTTCTATCTGCCGAGAGAACCACAGTCCCGGCAGTTTGTCTGCCCTTTAAAGAGGCTTCTCCCGGTAGTTTTTCTGTCCTTACATCAGTGTTGTGGTGTAGTGATCCTTGAAAACAACTGCTGAGAAGGACAAACCATGGGAAATTGGCACAATGGGGTGCAAGCTGGGAACAAAATGCAAATGTTGGGAATGTTCCAATCATCATATCTGCCTAAGATTCAGATCTGGTTGGAAACAGGATATTTCAGACAGCCTGTATGGAAAAGAAATTTTGCAACACAAACCGACGAGACGGAGTTGCGAGATTCTCGGGGAATGAACCACGATAGCAAGCTCCAAAACATGAGCTGGTTCTGCTACATACATGTGAACACATTGTCCCAGACAAGCATGATCATGTAGTAGTCTTATACTAAAACACTACCGAGTTCAGGTGGGGCACCATCAACGAGGATATCGAAGTCTTGTGCATAAACTAGTATTCGTACAGCAACTCCTTTTCCTTGAGCAAATCAATCAGTGGCTTGTGGTGCTAGGGAATACATATGGGCTGAAGGTTGCAAGTCTTCAAACCATAGAATACTTCGCACATATGCAGGACTGACTTGGGATGGTTCCGAAGGAAGCAAAAACAAGCTTTCTCGAATTCACGACGGCAACTTACATCAAATGCACGTGAATTAGCGGAGGTCACTCCTTTCATCCAAACATATACCTCATGAACGGAATATGAAGGCAATGCTTACAAAGTTTCCAATACTAGTGTAATGTTCAACATGAATCATGGGGGAGACAAAATGCTGCTAATGGGCTCAACAACAACTCATCGGAGCTTCCATATCACTGGACTTCCACCATCATGTAAACACGGTGATAGCATTGGTCAGACCAAAGATGTAATGGTGTATGCTCGAGGGATCAACTATGAGTAAGACAACATTACGAACATCGTTGGTTCTGATTTGAGTTGACGATAGCCCATACTCAAGTCAAAGTTTTGACAAGGCAATAGATCCAACAACTGATCACGAGGACCAATCAATGGAGATATCATCGTTCTTCAACACACACACACACACACAAAAAGATATCCCTTAACATCAACTAAGTCAGACAAGCTTTATCTTCCAACTCTCCAAGTTGTTGTTTGGCTTAACCAACTAGCTCAGGGTATCCAACACAGATTCTTGGTGAATGGGTGGTTTGGAGGAAAAACAAACATGATCACGAACTCAGCATAGCGGTCAGGTGACAACCTGGTAATACTTTCGATAAGATATTCGGAAAATCATGAACC
The DNA here is from genome assembly GCF_056163025.1 of Triticum urartu. Classification (NCBI taxonomy): domain Eukaryota; kingdom Viridiplantae; phylum Streptophyta; class Magnoliopsida; order Poales; family Poaceae; genus Triticum; species Triticum urartu. The sequence continues at coordinate 363,267,970 of NC_141874.1, read as the reverse complement.
ACCGATATGTTACTAAACTCGAGAACATTCTTGCTTTTCAGGGCAAGACGATGGGACCAAGAGAGTGATGGATTGCCACAATCCTATCTCATTGATCGAAGAGTGCACCGAAAATACGGGCTAGGTAGCACGATCCATCTTAGGATGATGATTCAATAACCAACACGCTAAGAATGAAATTATTGTCCATTAGCTACCAAGCAACGGGGTTGCTAGTAGTATTGATTTCACACATCATGGTTCACTTGCCGGCATTCCAGTTGCGACAACACGGGACCAAGGAATGAAAAATGATGGCAAGAAGTATCACTACATCAAGAATTCATGAGAGATGGTGCAATTCTCATGACATCCTGACATAAAGGGGGTAATACTCTAGGTAGAACAGAACAAAAGCTAGATTGGCATTTTGATCTACGGAACACAACTGCTTTGACCAGTCCAAGAAATGGACGAGGTACTAGAGTTTGTTTCTCCTAGTCATTCCGGAATAGAATGGCTTGACGGACCACAAGAATAATAGGCATCGTTGAACGAATGCATGCATACTCTTGACTATCAATTGATATCTGAAGGTCAGGAAACAACTAAAGAGGGACAACTCAAAGGAACATATAACTTTCTGAGTTGTGGATGCATAAATTAACATGTCGAACGAGTTCAACATATTTCTTCCGGATAACCCATGCAGAGAGGTAGGGTTGGCAGAGTCACAAGTATAATGGAGAACTCATCAAGAGCACTCTAGTTGTGATCTTTTGGTTCAAAGAACTTCCGCCAAGGATGGTTCATGGTATCTGGAAGAATGATATACCATGGACCTCGAGGACTATCACAGGGGTTACTAATTATCCTAAAGGAACTAGCAAGCACTATCAACATGAATTAAGTAAGGTGAATCTCGGGTTCAAGAACCCAGGAATAGAATACCTACTAACTAATAACATCACGGGATGCTTTCGAGAATGATGGCCAGAATCATCACACGGGGAACACAAAACAGAGTAGATTACTAGGTGATCCCTAAAACACCTAGGGTCATAATAATAGCTCCAACATATATGTCGAGGCAACATAGTACCTCAACTCACCGATTAGTGCGATTAATCTGGCCCAAATGGACATCAGGAACATGGAAAGGATTTGCAAATGCATCAGACTGTTTTAGAAACCTGGGATGACTCGAACAGCATAACGGCTGTAAAAGCTCAGAAAAAGATTGGAAACATTCACGAGGATTTGCATAGTCACTTAACAACATCATATCAAGGTTCTGGTTCAACTGAGAACATACTAAAAGTAGTAGAAACTGAACTGAGGCCTGGAACCAACAATCCTAAGATTCTACGGATTAGCAACATGTGATCCTGATAGAAAGATGAGAAGCCTAGTTCTTAAACCCCGTAGAAAAGAAGAGGATGACTCAAATCAGAAGGCATAAGGTAAAGGAGTAAAAAGAGCCTTACGTTCCCTTCCACAATCAATTCCCCTACATAACTAAAGCATTTCTAGACTCAACTTCGACCAGTTTGGCTTGGTAATCCTACAGGCAGTCAGGCTCCGATACCAAAGCTGTCAGGACCCCGATTCCAAGTCACATCGACGTAACACCTCATATCACTTTGCGGCCTCACGCACGGTATTCCCACGGGTGTCGCCTTACCATGGCCCGGGACCGTTTACGCCTTTTGGCTCACGTATATGATAGTGTCGCTAGCATCCATATGACAGAGAACCCGGGCCGACATGGCTAGTCGTGAACCCAAAGCGGCACCAACCTATGGGGACAGGCATACATGAATCACATCGAGCATGTCGGTTATCAGCGTGTGAATCTGGGCTGTAGCACTGGGCTAACAGGACTCCGGGAACCCGGGCTGTCGCAGGCTAGGCAGGACTCCGGATGTCACTGCGTGAGGGATAGACACATGAACAAAGTGAAACACATGCCGGCCAGTCAAGTGTCCTGAGCAGTAGTGCTGGGCTAGCAGGACTCCGGTGAACCGGGCTGTAGCGGACTACTATGGCTCATGGAAGCACTAGACTACATTTCCCCATAAGAGAGGCTGCCAAGGATAAACAACTAGATTGTCGGATCCCACACATACCAAGCATTTCAATCATACACACAATATGCTCGATATGTGTAAATACAACATGGCATCACAACATAACTCTACAACTTAGGTATTCATTCATTATGCTCTGAGGAGCGAGATATTACAAACATTGGTCTCATGACCCAATAATCATAGAATACAAATCAAAGCACATGTGGAAGCTTAACATGTCTGAGTACAGACATCTAAAAATGGAAAAATCTAAGAAGCCTGACTATCTGCCAGATCCTGCCAAGGGCACAAGATCGTAGCCGAGGTATCAAGCTAAACATCGAAGTCCACGCGAAACTACTAGCGAGACTGAAGTCTCTCTGCAAAACATAATTTAAGCAAACGTGAGTACAAATGTACCCAGCAAGACTTACATCAGAACTAACTACATATGCATTGGTATCAACAAAGGGGTAGTGGAGTTTAACTGCAGCAAGCCAGCTTTGACTCAGTGGCTAACCTGAACTACGACTGCAAGCAACTCTTTTGAGGTGGCGCACACGAGTCCACATATTCACCATTCAATACACCACCATGGATCCGCTCCTGTCTCCCTAAGACAAGGCCATCCATAGCACTCACACTTATCTTGCGAGTTTTAGAGTATCCACTTCAAGTTATCTATGAACTGTACAGGCAACCCAGAAGTCCTTTACCGCGGACACGGCTATTCGAATAGATCATTTATAACCCTGCAGGGGTGTACTTATTCACACACGCTCTCGCCACTTACCACCGTGTACACATCGTCTATCTCGACAACCTTCAAGCGGAAGCCTGGCGAGGGAGTCGGCCACGACCTGACTAACCACACAAGTCTCTAGTCCAGGTTTATCGCCTATTCGGGTTCCATCCGTGAGGAGATCCGGCCGAAGTTTCGCTCACAGCCCCAAACGATGTGTATAGGGTTCCCGAGACACCAAATGGGCGCCCGGTACACCGTGCCATGGTGTATCTACCGCATCATAGCCCACCCCTAGGGTCAGCGCTACGCACAGCCGCCAACACATATCCTACAAACACCAGAAACTAGTTGCAACTCCTGGACAGAGGACAAGGGCAGTTAATAAGTCGAGAGGGTCCATTGGTTTCGGGCCCAATGCGTGGTAGTAGCTGTTCATGGAGCACAAACACAGAACTCAGTTCCTAAGAATGGTTTCAATGAGACAACCCGCCATGTACTCCTACATGGCCTCTCACCGCTACCTTTACCAAATCGTGTTCACACACTTAGCTCACACACAGTAGGACATGTTCATCACTATTCCAATTCATCCCTGATGAATCAGACCTAACTCAACTCTAAGCAGTAGCAGGCATGACAAACAAGCATGAATGAGTAGGCACATCAGGGCTCAAACAACTCCTACTCATGCTAGTGGGTTTCATCTATTTACTGTGGCAATGACAGGTCATGCCGAGGATAAGGGGTTCAACTACCGCAGCAAGTAACAGATGAATCATTGTTGTCCTAATGCAGTAAAAGAGAGCAGGAGAAAGAGAGTGGGATTGTATCGGAATGAACAAGGGGGTTTTGCTTGCCTGGCACTTCTGAAGATAGTATAGCTCTTCATTGGTGTCATCGAACTCATCGTCGAAACCACGTCTATCGAGAGGGGACAACTTCCGGCAATAAAGAAGGAAACACAATCAATGCAATGCAGCAATATGATGCATGCTCATGACATGGCAATATGCTGTTGATTGAATTAATGCAACTAGCAACCATATTAAATGAAGTTGGTTTGAACCCAAGGTTCAAATTCAAACGCCATATGTGCTTTCTTAAATGCAATTTAATTGAATTGTCCTAAACAGAGGATATAAGTTGCTCTAACATGCATGCAAATGCCATAAACAAATTCTTTGGATTTTTCTGATCATTTTTCATATATAATTTATTTCATTCTGAGCTATGGTTGATTTTCTATGAATTTTTAGAAGTTTTAAACATTTTCTGAATATAAATAAATCATTTAGATTTATTTAAAATCCAGAAAAGCATTACTGCGCCAGCATGACATTGGTGTGACATCATCAGGTCAACAGGGGCTGACCAGGGTCAAACCTGACCCGTGGGTCCCACACGTCAGTCTCACAGTGCCTGCTCGAGTCACAAACAGGTGGGACCGGTCAAAAGCCACGTCAGCAAAGTCAATGCTGACAAGTGGGTCCCACTGGGTTATGAACTAATATAAACAGCAAATTAAACTAAACTAAACAGGCACAGGGCCCACATGGCAGTGGCACTAAGGGTGTTTAGCCGGGTCATTAGTGCTATCTAATCCGGTGCCACGTCAGCAGTTGACGCCGGCGACCAAAGGCACGGCGGTGGCATGCCGGAGTTGCTCGGGACGGTGCTACAGGCGGTGATTTCCGGTGCGGTTTGGAGCTACGACGAGCTAGCTTCCGCGCGCATCTAGTGGAGCAATCAGTTTCACTGGGGGCGACCTAAATCGACGGCAGCGAGCTCAAAGGGGGCTGCCGGAGTTCGGACATCGATGGAAACGGGGCTATAGAGCACCAGGGGAGGAGCTGGTGAGTGCATCGTGCTCCTAGGGGTGCGCTGAGCGCGCTGATGAGCTCGGACGCGGGTGGCAATAGCACTGGCTGCAGCGGTGCCATGGACGACGGCAGCGAGCTTCGGCCGAGGTGGAAAACATGGCTAGAGGACGAACGCGTCAATGGGGAGAGGGGCGAGGGGCGTAGGAGCTCACAGCGGTTCCGCAGGGTTGGTCAGTGGGTTCGGGAGGGGCCGGAGCAAGCGGGGCGGCGATGGAGATCTCCGGCGTCGGGAGGTTGAAGAAAACGGCATGGAGGCGCTCGGGGGCGTCCGGCATTGCACAGCTCGACGAGGAGGAAGAGGGGTACTAGGCGGAGCTCTTAGGCATCTCAGGGCGTCGCCGGGATGGCGGTGTTCGCAGTGGTGGCGAGCGGTGGCGACGGAGGCGTTCGGGCGGGAAGAACAGAGGAGGGGGAGATCGTTCGGGGGAGAGAGAGGGAGAGCCAGACGGCTCTGGGGATCGCGTGGCGTAGTCCGGACGCGTCGAGGAGGAGCTAGGCAGGCACGCAGGGAGGGAGGAGGTGGCCGGGCGCGTGCCGGTGCGCGGTGGCCACACGCCTCGCGTCCTTCTGGTGCGAGGTGGGATGCGGTGGCGGCTCTGGTGGGCTGGGCCAGATAAGTGGGCCACCAGGTGGGCTATGCAGGTAACCTTAGGTGGGTTCTCTCTCTCTCTCTCTCTCTCTCTCTTCTAATTCTTTTCTGTTTTTCTATTTCTCTTCTTTATGTTTGCAAATAAAATACCAACCAAATCACTTTGGTTAATTCTGTAAATTTTTGTGAGGAATATTTGAATTATTTTCAAACCACACAATAAATTTTAGAATATTTGGAGCAACCAATATTTAATGGTAACTTTTAAACTCCAACTCAAATACCATAATGATTTAATTCAATGACCAAAATGTCCTGGAAAAATATGCATCATCTCTGGTAGAGGCTTTCACCTTTTTCCATAAATCATGAACATTTTAAAAGGATATTTTGAGGTCATTGAAAATATTTTGGTTGAACCTATTTGAATTGCATTTGTACTAGGGTTTATCAATCCCCATTTCAAATTTATTAAATTTAAACATGATGACATGAATGCTTATGAAACTAATTGCAATCAAACTCTAGGGCTGTGACAACCGAGTCCCGTGCGGCTCGCGAGGAGATCAAGCAAGCCGTATAGATAGCGGCCGGTAAGCCCTTTCTTTTATAGAGTATTTTTGGCGGTCGGAGATATGCCTTACTTAATCGACTATGGAGTTCTCCAGACGCCTTTGCTGATCTCCCATGGAGTGCGGCCGATGCCACACAGTATTTTCGGGCCCAAGAAGGGAACGCAATGGAGAAGCTCTTCTGGTCGCAGTACCTGGCGTCGGAGCGGCCAGCGCTGCTAAACAACCAGATGATTCAGCTGGCGGAGCTGCATAGGATGTCCGGTTTGGCCATGAAGGACCTTATAGTCTGGCTATGGCAGCCGGACCCATTCCTAGCAGTTACTTCGGTCTGGTCAAGCGGCTCGGCGATGCCTTTCCCCGAGTTGAGGTTGTGAAGCGCTCAGCGTGCATAGAGGGCACGCGGATGGCCTTTCCCGTGTCATGATGCACTGGGCGAAGATGAAGGCCGCCGTTGTGGCCGTTGAGGGTCCACCTGAGGGCAAGGACTACCGCAAGCCGGAGCGAAACTTCGAGGGCGTCCTTGAGGGTGCCCGTTTGATAGAGGGTCAATGCTTAAAGGACATTATGTTCGAATGAATGTATCTGAGCCGTCCAAACTTTGTATTATGAAACAAGACCATTGTATGATATGCTTGCTTGTTTATCTCAAATTATTTTCCTCTTGTGCGGCCGTTTGTTGTATCTAAGAGTTTGCCAGTCGTCGGCTTCAGCCCCCACGTAGATACTATGGGGGTGTTCAGAACAACACGCGACCACTCTTGTCCCAACGTCTTGGTCTGTAAAGGAGGTGATCATGCGGCGAACTAGGCAATCAGACTATACGACTTTACCACTCTCACTTAGCCATAGGAGTTTGACAATGGGATTATAGGCTTAGCCCCTGGTGTTGTTCAGCTATCCAAACTTGGGTGCTTTAGGTGCCTGACCGGGTGAAGGCTAGTCCTTCATGTAATACGGAAAAAATTGCGAAAAGATTTTAATAGGTCACCGAGCCGACGACCAGCTCTCGCCGTATCATGACAGTCAGTTTTCCGCTTTCTCTACTGAGGTATTTGACCGAACGATCCAGAAACACAATCACAGTAGTTCTCCCTTTACTACCTTAGCCGAACGAGCAGAACGTAAGGTGGTAACCATAGGAGCCGAGCAACCCAACTATTGACCAAAGACATGATTCGGAGCCGATGCATATAATGCGGTATTCAGGACGTCGAAGTGTACTACGAAAGTGTTCGGACTTTTGTTTTTGAATATTTGTGGCTGAATAAAGCCCCTGGCAATTAATGCCAATGTGTATATGTCCATCAGCCGTGAAGACAGAATACAGATTATGGAATAGGCCAATACCGAAGAAGGTAGGACGAAACTGTTTCCGCTATATTCTGATTGATACGTCGAACGTGCTCCTTACAGCGAATGCCATAATCATCAAGGCTATTTTACATGTTGCGAATTCAAGGGAAATCTCTATACATGTCCTGAAAAGGAAAAGGTGGTCTTGAAGATCCTTTGAACACTCTGTCGCACGTCTGCGCCGCTTTTCGCCTTGGTGTAGGATCCTTTGAGAGGATCACTCGATCAAGGATACATAAGGGGCCTGGAAAAGGGCCCTCGGTACCATCGTAAAGTGATGTGGGTTGTAAAGAACCTAAAAAATAGAAATAAGAAGAAAAAAAGGAAGAATATGAGGGTCCGAATAGGGTCAAACCGTATTGTGGACTTTGTTTTTAGTGTGCCTCCGTCCTCTCCCATTGTATCTTTAGTGCGTAATTATGTACGCGCGGTACGTATGCCGCAATCAGGTTGGGGTTTTGACAGAGGCCGAATTGCTAATCTAGCTCTGGGTGAGCCGTACAGTCATTCTGCAGGGTAGACCGGACTCGTTTGACAGTGTCCGGGGGCTTGACTGTTGATGTAGTATTTGGCTTGATAAGGCCACTCTGTGCTTCAGCTGCAAGGGCCGCCATATACTCCTCAGTACGGAGGGAGCGATCCATGTTTCCATTGACTGTTATGAGGCCGCATGGTCCGGGTATCTTGAGATTTAGATAAGCGTAGTGCGGGACCGCATTGAAGCGGGTGAACGTGGTTCGTTCGAGTAGTGCGTCATAGCCACTGCGGAAAGGGACGATGTCGAAGATCAAGTCTTCACTTCGAAAATTATCCGGTGAGCCGAAGACTACCTCTAGTGTTATGGACCCTGTGTAGCAGTCTTCCACACCAGGTATTACTCCTTTAAAGGTAGTTTTAGTGCGCTTGACTCTTGATGGATCAATGCCCATTTTGCAGACAATGTCCTGATAAAGCAGGTTGAGACTGCTGCCGCCATCCATGAGCACTCGCGTGAGGTGGAATCCGTCGATGATTGGATCGAGGACCAATGCTGCCGAACCTCCATGATGGATACTAGTCTGGTGGTCTCTGCGATCAAAAGTGATCGGGCAGGCCGACCATGGGTTCAATTTTGGGGCGACCGGCTCTCTGGCGTAAACGTCCCTTAGTGCGCGCTTGCGCCCCCTCTTGGGGATATGAGTGACATAGATCATGTTCACTATTTTTACCTCGGGGGGGGGGGGGGGATTTCTTTTCCCCCTGTGTTTGATGGGCAAGGCTCATCATCATCCTTGCTGGGTGGCCCTTTCCCCTTATGTTCGGTGTTTATTTTACCGGCCTATTTAAAGATCCGACAATTTCTGTTGGTATGATTGGCAGGCTTGTCCGGGGTGGCATGGATCTGGCAAGGCCGATCTAGTATTGGGTCCAAACTAGATGGACCATCTTTGTTTCCTTTGAATGGCTTCTTCCGCTGACCGGGTTTAGAGCCACTGTATCCGGCATTGACCTTCATGTCTTCAATATCTTCGTTGTTGCTTCGACGCTTGTGTTTGTTGCACCGTGGCCTTCCGTTGCCATCTCAGGCTTCGGAGGTACCGGGGTCGCTGGTGATGTTGCTTCTACAAGCTAGCTAGCTATCTTCTCCCGCGCAAAAGCGGGTCGTAAGTGCGGCGAGAGCTGCCATGGACTTTAGTTTTTCTTGGCTGAGGTGTCGGGTGAGCCACTCATCGCGGACGCTGTGTTTGAAGGCCGCAAGGGCTTCGGCCTCCGGACAATCAACAATTTGGTTCTGTTTAATTAAGAACCTGGTCCAGAGCTTCCGGGCTCTCCTGGTTGTTGGACTATCTGACTAACGTCATCGGCGTCTGGAGGCCGAACATAGGTACCTTGGAAGTTGTCTCTAAAGGCATCTTCCAAATCTTCATAGCTACCAATACAGTTTTCTGGGAGGCTGTTTAACCAGTGTCGTGCTGGTCCCTTGAGCTTTAGGGGGGGGGGTACTTGATGGCATGGAGATCGTCACCGCGAGCCATGTGGATGTGGAGAAGAAAATCTTCGATCCATACTGCGAGATCCGTCGTTCCATCGTATGATTCAATGTTCACGGGTTTAAACCCTTCTGGGAACTGGTGCTCCATTACCTCATCAGTGAAGCATAAGGGGTGTGCGGCGCCTCTATATCGGGCAACGTTGCAACGGAGTTCGGATGACATCCGTATGCGGTTTTCGGCCCTGGTAAGGTTATGCCTGTTAGGCCAAGCCTGACGGTCATCTTCTCGCATTGGGGCACGCCCCCTTGATCCATAGATTGATCTTGTTTGCCCTGCTCTATTACCCAGGTCTTGTCGTAGGTCGTAGGTGTATCCTGGAGCCGCTGTCTCTCTACCCTTACGGCGAGGTGGTGCGGGTTGGTGGTCGGCGTAGGTGGCCGCTTTATCTCGGACGTGTGGTGGCCGGTCTGGTTCATCAGCATGGTCATGTTTTGATGGCATGGGCTCGAGGGCCTTGTCGTCAAATTGTGGTAGTAGCCGACGCTTCGTATAGCTCTTTGCTGGGCGTTGAAGGCCATACTCTTCAACGGCTAGGACTTGGGTCCATCTGTCGTTGAGTGTATCATGTTCGGCTTGGAGTCGTTGTTGCTGCATTTTTAGCTTCTTGCAGTGGTGATTAGTTGGCGCTTAAAGCGCTCCAGCTCTAGTGGTTCCTCTAGAACGATGAAGTCTTCATCGCCGAGGCTCACATCATCCTTGGAGAGCAGTAGATAATTACTGTCTTCTGAGTCCTCGTTCCCGACCGGATCGTCGGGGTTAACTTGCCCCTCCTCCACATCGTGTTGTTCAGATGTGGGCTCGATGGGGGCTTCGGGGTCTTCGGCACCCTCCGGAGTGTTATTGTCTCCGGTGCCGGTATTACTGTCTTTGCCACGCCGCGATTTTGAGCGGCGCCGCTGACATTGATAACCCACAAGTATAGGGGATCGCAACAGTTTTCGAAGGTAGAGTATTCAACCCAAATTTATTGATTCGACACAAGGGGAGCCAAAGAATATTCTCAAGTATTAGCAGCTGAGTTTTCAATTCAACCACACCTGGAAACTTAATATCTGCAGCAAAGTGTTTAGTAGCAAAGTAATATGATAGTGGTGATAACGGTAGCAAAAGGTAGCAATAGGAAAAGCAATGTTTTTGGTATTTTGTAGTGATGATAGCAATAGCAACAGAAAAGTAAATAAGCGAAGCACAATATATGGAAAGCTCGTAGGCAATGGATCGGTGCATGTAGAATTATGCCGGATGCGGTTCATCATGTAACAGTCATAACCTAGGGTGACACAGAACTAGCTCCAGTTCATTGATATAATGTAGGCATGTATTCCAAACATAGTCATACGTGCTTATGGAAAAGAACTTGCATGGCATCTTTTGTCCTACCCTCCCGTGGCAGCGGGGTCCTAATGGAAACTAAGGGATATTAAGGCCTCCTTTTAATAGAGAACCAGAACAAAGCATTAACACATAGTGAATACATAAACTCCTCAAACTACGGTCATCACCGGTAAGTATCTCGATTATTGTCACTTCGGGGTTAACGGATCATAACACATAATAGGTGACTATAGACTTGCAAGATAGGATCAAGAACACTCATATATTGATGAAAACATAATAGGTTCAGATCTGAAATCATGGCACTCGGGCCCTAGTGACAAGCATTAAGCATAGCAAAGTCATAGCAACATCAATCTTAGAACATAGTGGATACTAGGGATCAAACCCTAACAAAACTAACTCGATTACATGATAAATCTCATCCAACCCATCACCGTCCAGCAAGCCTACAATGGAATTACTCACGCACGGCGGTGAGCATCATGAAATTGGTGATGGAGGATGGTTGATGACGACGATGGCAACGGATTCCCCTCTCCGGAGCCCCGAACGGACTCCAGATCAGCCTTCCCGAGAGGTTTAGGGCTTGGCGGCGGCTCCGTATCGTAAAACACGATGATTTCTTCTCTCTGATTTTTTTCTCATCGAAACTCAATATATGGAGGTGGAGTTGGAGTCGGAGAGGCAACAGGGGCCCCACGAGGTAGGGGGCGCACCCTAGGGGGGTAGGTGCGCCCCCCACCCTCGTGGCAAGACGGTGGGCCCCCTGACCTTCATCTTTGGCATGTATTTTTCTTATTTTCTAAAAAGTATCTCCGTGAAGTTTCAGGTCATTCCGAGAACGTTTGCTCCTGCACATAAATAACACCATGGTAGTTCTGCTGAAAACAGCGTCAGTCCGGGTTAGTTCCATTCAAATCATGCAAGTTAGAGTCCAAAACAAGGGCAAAAGTGTTTGGAAAAGTAGATACGTTGGAGACGTATCAACTCCACCAAGCTTAAACCTTTGCTTGTCCTCAAGCAATTCAGTTGACAAACTGAAAGTGATAAAGAAAAACTTTTACAAACTCTGTTTGCTCTTGTTGTTGTAAATATGTAAAGCCAGCATTCAAGTTTTCAGCAAAGATTATAACTAACCACATTCACAATAACGCATAGGTCTCAAGTTACTCATATTAATAGCATAATCAACTAGCGAGCCATAATAATAAAACTCGGATGACAACACTTTCTCAAAACAATCATAATATGATATAACCAGGTGGTATCTCGCTAACCCTTTCTGAGACCGCAAAACATAAATGCAGAGCACCTTTAAAGATCAAGGACTGACTAGACATTGTAATTCATGGTAAAAGAGATCCAGTCAAGTCATACTCAATGTAAACTAACAGTAATGAATGCAAATGACAGCGGTGCTCTCCAACTGGTGCTTTTTAATAAGAGGATGATGACTCAGCATAAAAGTAAATATATAGGCCCTTCGCAGAGGGAAGCAGGGATTTGTAGAGGTGCCAGAGCTCGGTTTTGAAATAGAGGTGAATAATATTTTGAGCGGTATACTTTCATTGTCAACATAACAACCAAGAGATGGCGATATCTTCCATGCTACACACATTATAGGCGGTTCCCAAATAGAATGGTAAAGTTTATACTCCCCCTTCCACCACAAGCATCAATCCATGGCTTGCTCAAAACAACGAGTGCCTCCAACTAACAAGAGTCCCAGTGGGAGTTTTGTTTGTAATTACTTTGATTTAGTTTGCGTAAAGCATGGGACTGGGCATCCCGATGACCAACCATTTATCTCGTGAGTGAGGAGCGGAGTCCACTCCTCTTGAGAATAACCCTCCTAACATGGAAGATACAGGCAACCCTAGTTGATACATGAGCTATTCGAGCATACAAAACAGGATATTTATTTGAAGGTTTAGAGTTTGGCACATACAAATTTACTTGGAACGGCAGGTAGATACCGTATATAGGTAGGTACAGTGGACTCATGTGGAATAACTTTGGGGTTTAAGGGATTGGATGCACAAGCAGTATTCCCGCTTAGTACAGGTGAAGGCTAGCAAAAGACTAGGAAGCGACCAGCTAGAGAGCGACAACAGTCATGAACATGCATTAAAATTAATCAACATCGAATGCAAGCATGAGTAGGATATAATCCACCGTGAACATAAATATCGTGAAGGCTATGTTGATTTTGTTTCAACTATGTGCGTGGACATGTGCCAAGTCAAGTCACTTAAATCATTCAGAGGAGGATACCACCCTATCATACCACATCATAACCATCTCAATAGCATGTTGGCACGCAAGGTAAACCATTATAACTCATAGCTAATCAAGCATGGCACAAGAAACTATGATCTCTAGTTGTCATTGCAAACATGTTTATTCATAATAGGCCAAATCAGGAACGGTGAACTAATCATATTTACAAAAACAAAAGAGGTCGAGTTCATACCAGCTTTTCTCATCTCAGGCAGTCCATCATATATCGTCATAATTGCCTTTCACTTGCATGACCGAACGATGTGAATAATAATAATAATAGTGCACGTGCTTTGGACTAAGCTGGAATCTGCAGGCATCCAATAAACAAGAGAAGACAAGGCAATATGGGCTCTTTTGTCTGATCAACAATAATGCATATAAGAGCCTCTTCAAAAATTTAATTATGGTCTTCTCCTATCGACCCCCAAAGAAAAGAAAAGAAATAAAACTATTTACACGGGATAGCTCCCAACAAGCGAAAGAAGAACATGAAATCTTTTTGGGTTTTCTTTTTAATTACTACTACAAGCATGGAAAGTAAACTAATTAAAAGCTACAACTAATTTTTTTGATTTTCCTAAGGTTTATTAAACACACAAGAAGAAAGAATAAAAAGGAAATTAAACTAGCATGGATGATACAATGAAAAAGTATGAGCACCGACATCTAGCAATGAGTGTGTGAACATGAATATAATGTCGGCGGGAAATACGTACTCCCCCAAGCTTAGGCTTTTGGCTAAGTTGGTCTATGGCCACGGCTGGCCTGGCGGATATCCATAATAGTAGCTGGGGTCGTACTGTGATGCAGCAGCTATCGCCTGCTGAGCTGCAGCGTGGCGACGAGCAGCCTCCTCTCTCCTCTCGTACTCATCTGCCTCCTCTCTGGTAATAGTATATCCTCCTCTTGCCTGATAATCAAAGAAAGCAGGAGCATGGAGAGTAATACGTACAGCACGGCATCTGTCAAAGATTAGTCGATACTGGAGAGGTGATTCGTTCCTCTCGACAAACTGGTGGTGAACCATAGCATTAAAATCTAGATAGGCAGGAGGTAATTCAATATCATCTTCGCGCACATCTATACCAAGAAAATTAGCTACGCGGGTTGCATAAATTCCACCAAAGAAATCTCCATTAAGTCTATTCAGATGCAACCTACGTGCAACACTGGCCCCCAAATTATATGATTTGCCTCCTAACACAGCACTCGTAAGAATACTGAGGTCAGGAACACACACGTGACATGCCTCATCTTTACCATTTATGCATCTACCTATGAAGAGAGCAAAATAATGTATAGCAGGAAAGTGAATGCTCCCTATGGTAGCTTGTGTAACATCTCTAGATTCTCCAACAGTTATATTAGCAAGAAAATATCTAAATTCAAATTTACGAGGATCCCTTATACTACCCCATTGTGGAAGTTTGCATGCAGTGGTAAAATCCTCTAAGTCCATGGTATAAGATTTATCATAAAGATCAAACAGGACAGTTGGAGAATTACGTGAAGTTGAAAATTCAAACCTCCTCACAAAGGAGCTAGTGAGCTCATGATACTGACTACACTTCTCTTCCTTGAAGCTCACGAGATCAGCGTTACGCAAATATGCGTTGAATTCTTCTTTTATTCCCGCTTGATCCATAAAATTTTCAGAAGGCCACTCACAAGGACGCACTGGAGCGTCTCTTGGTGGCTCTTCGTCAGCATCACGCATTGCAAGCCTGGGTCCTTGCTTCTTGGAAGAACCACCTTGGAACATTTTCCTAAGCATTTTTCTTCCTCTGAAAAATTCTGAATTTTTTAGTAACTTCAAAATAAAAGTAAACCAAACTCAATAATATTGATAGTAACTACTCCTACAAGTGCCTAGGGCCTATATCATGCATCAAAACTACTTTTGACCATATAAATTTGACATGCAAGCTCAAGAACAGGGTCACCTAAGCAACACAAATTTGCAATGAATAAAGCACTAGAACAAAAACTAATTGGACCAATGGAGGAGTCACATACCAAGTAACAATCTCCCCAAGCAGTTTTGTGAGAGGTGCTTTGAGCAAGAAGATCGAAAATGGCAGCAAAATGAGCTTGGACTCGGGTTTGAGTTGGTTATTCGTGTTTGGGGGAGGAAGATGAAGTGTGTGGGTGCAGGAATAAGTGGAGGAGGGCCACCATGGGCCCACAAGGCAGGGGGGCACACCCTAGAGGGGTGGGCGTGCCCTCCACCCTTGTGGCACGGTGCTTGACCCCCTGGTGTGTATTCAGTTCCATAAGTCCTCA
Organism: Triticum urartu; assembly: GCF_056163025.1. NCBI lineage: Eukaryota > Viridiplantae > Streptophyta > Magnoliopsida > Poales > Poaceae > Triticum > Triticum urartu. The sequence continues at coordinate 363,252,840 of NC_141874.1, read as the reverse complement.
AATATTCTAGAAAAAATCATATTTAATTTTCAGGGCATTTGGAGAACTTTTTATTTTCAAGGTATTTTGATATTGCACGAATAATCAGATAACAGACAGAAAAATATTTATTTTTATTTTATTTAATATAAATAACAGAAAGTAAAAGTGGGGTACAGAAGGTTGTGCCTTCTAGTTTCATCCATCTCATGATCATCAAAAGGAATCCACTAACAAGGTTGATAAAGTCTTGTTAACGAACTCATTTTGAATAACATGGAACTGGAGAAATTTCGAATAATACTATGTTACCTCAATGGGGATATGCACATCCCCAATAATAAGAATATCATATTTCTTCTTGACAGTAGGGAGAGGAAATTCAAAACCTCCAAATATAATCGATGGAATTTTTCCAATAGAGTTGATACTATGAACTTGAGGTTGTTTCCTCAGAAAGTGTACCGTATGCTCATTACCATTAACATGAAAAGTGACATTGCCTTTAGTGCAATCAATAACAGCCCCTGCAGTATTCAAAAAGGGTCTTCCAAGAATAATAGACATACTATCGTCCTCGGGAATATCAAGAATAACAAAGTCCGTTAGAATAGTAACATTTGCAACTACAACAGGCACATCCTCACAAATACCGACAGGTATAGCAGTTGATTTATCAGCCATTTGCAAAGATATTTCAGTAGGTGTCAACTTATTCAAATCAAGTCTACGATATAAAGAGAGAGGCATAAGACTAACACCGGCTCCAAGATCACATAAAGCAGTTTTAACATAGTTTCTTTTAATAGAGCATGGTATAGTGGGTACTGCTGGATCTCCAAGTTTCTTTGGTATTCCACCCTTAAAAGTGTAATTAGCAAGCATGGTGGAAATTTCAGCTTCGGTGTCTTTCTTTTATTTGTAATAATATCTTTCATATACTTAGCATAAGGATTGGTTTTGAGCATATCAGTTAATAGCATACGCAAAAGATAGATCTAATCATTTAAGCAAAGCGCTCAAAATCCTCATCATCCTTTTTCTTGGATGGTTTGGGGGGAAAAGGCATGGGTTTTTGAACCCAAGGCTCTCTTTCTTTACCATGTTTCCTAGCAACAAAATCTCTCTTATCATAATGTTGATTCTTTGATTGTGGGTTATCAAGATCAACAACAGGTTCAATTTCTATATCATTATCATTACTAGGTTGAGCATCATTATGAGCATTATCATTAACATTACCACTAGTTTCAGGTTCATTACCAGATTGTGTTTCAGCATCAGAAATAGAAATATCATTTGGATTCTCAGGTGTTTCAACAATAGGATCACTAGAAGCATGCAAAGTCCTATCATTTTTCTTTTTCTTCTTTTTAGAAGAAGTCGGTGCATCTATATCATTTCTCTGAGAATCTTGCTCAATTCTCTTAGGATGGCCTTCAGGATACAAAGGTTCCTGAGTCATTCTACCAGTTCTAGTAGCCACTCTAACAACATTATCATTATTCTTACTGTTCAATTCATTGATCAATTCATTTTGAGCTTTAAGTACTTGTTCTACTTGAGTGGTAACCATAGAAGCATGTTTACTAATAAGTTTAAGTTCACTTTTAACGTTAGCCATATAATCACCCAAGTGTCCAAGCATATTTGAATTTTATTTCAATTGTCTACCAAAATAATCATTAAAATCTTTTTCCTTAGCCATAAATTTATCAAACTCATCTAAGCATGGGATAGCAAACTTAGTAAATGGGATTACAGCTTTATCATATCTATAGAGAGAATTTACCTTTACTACCTGTGTCGGGTTATCAAGACCATGAGTTTCTTCAATAGGCAAAGGATTAAGATTATATGTTTCTTCAATAGGCGGTAAATTAAAACCATGTATTTCTTCAATAGGAGGTAAATTCTTAACATCTTCTGCTTTAATACCCTTTTCTTTCATAGATTTCTTTGCCTCTTGCATATCTTCAGGACTGAGAAATAGAATACCCCTCTTCTTCGGAGTTGGTTTAGAAATAGGCTCAGGAATTGGCTCCGGAGGTGTCCAATTATTTTCATTTGTCAACATTTTATTAAACAGAATTTCAGCTTCATCCGGTGTTCTTTCCCTGAAAACAGAACCAGCACAACTATCCAGGTAATCTCTGGAGACATCGGTTAGTCCATTATAAAAGATATCAAGTATTTCATTTTTCTTAAGAGGATGATCAGGCAAAGCATTAAGTAATTGGAGAAGCCTCCCCCAAGCTTGTGGGAGACTCTCTTCTTCAATTTGCACAAAATTATATATATCCCTTAAAGCAGCTTGTTTCTTATGAGCAGGGAAATATTTTGCAGAGAAGTAATAAATCATATCCTGGGGACTACGCACACAACGAGGATCAAGAGAATTAAACCATATCTTAGCATCACCCTTTAATGAGAACGGAAATATTTTAAGGATGTAAAAGTAGCGAGTTTTCTCATCTTTAGTGAACAGGGTAGCTATATCATTCAGTTTAGTAAGATGTGCCACAATAGTTTCAGATTCATAACCATGAAAAGGATCAGATTCAACCAAAGTAATTATATCAGGATCAACAGAGAATTCATAATCCTTATCAGTAACAAAGATAGGTGAAGTAGCAAAAGCAGGGTCAGGTTTCACTCTAGCATTTAGAGATTGCTTACTCCATTTAGCTAATAATTTTTTAAGTTCAGTTCTATTTCTGCAAGCTAAAATGGCTAAAGAAGCATCTTGATCAAATACATAACCCTTAGGAATAGCAAGTGGTTCTTCATCATCACTTTCATCAGTATCATCAGATTCAATATTTTCAATCTCTCTAGCCCTAGCAAGTTGTTCATCAAGAAAAGCACAAAGTGGCACAGTTCAGGCATACAGGTAGTTTCATCATAAGTATCATGCATAGCAGAAGTGGCATCATCAATAATATGCGACATATTAGAACAAATAGCAGAAGAAGGTGTAGGTGTCACAAACTTACTCATAACAGAAGATGAATCAAGTGCAAAGCGAGATGGTAGTTCCTTACCTCCCCTCGTAGTTGAGGGATAGATCTTGGCTTTTGGATCTCTCAAGTTCTTCATAATGATAAGCAGATATATATCCCAAGTGACTCAAAGAATAGAGCTATGCTCCCCGGCAACGGCGCCAGAAAATAGTCTTGATAATCCATAAGTATAGGAGATCGCAACAGTTTTCGAGGGTAGAGTATTCAACCCAAATTTATTTATTCGACACAAGGGGAGCCAAACAATATTCTCAAGTATTAGCAGCTGAGTTGTCAATTCAACCACACCTGGAAACTTAATATCTGCAGCAAAGTGTTTAATAGCAAAGTAATATGATAGTGGTGATAACGGTAGCAAAAGGTAGCAATAGTAAAAGCAATGTTTTTGGTATTTGGTAGTGATGATAGCAATAGCAATAGAAAAGTAAATAAGCGAAGCACAATATATGGAAAGCTCGTAGGCAATGGATCGGTGATAGAGAATTATGCCGGATGCGGTTCATCATGTAACAGTCATAACCTAGGGTGACATAGAACTAGCTCCAGTTCATTGATATAATGTAGGCATGTATTCCAAACATAGTCATACGTGCTTATGGAAAAGATCTTGCATGCCATCTTTTGTCCTACCCTCCCGTGGCAGCGGGGTCCTAACGGAAACTAAGGGATATTAAGGCCTCCTTTTAATAGAGAACCGGAACAAAGCATTAACACATAGTGAATACATGAACTCCTCAAACTACGGTCATCACCGGTAAGTATCCCGATTATTGTCACTTCGGGGTTAACGGATCATAACACATAATAGGTGACTATAGACTTGCAAGATAGGATCAAGAACACTCATATATTGATGAAAACATAATAGGTTCAGATCTGAAATCATGGCACTCGGGCCCTAGTGACAAGCATTAAGCATAGCAAAGTCATAGCAACATCAATCTCAGAACATAGTGGATACTAGGGATCAAACCCTAACAAAACTAACTCGATTACATGATAAATCTCATCCAACCCATCACCGTCCAGCAAGCCTACGATGGAATTACTCACGCATGGTGGTGAGCATCATGAAATTGGTGATGGAGGATGGTTGATGATGACGATGGCGACGGATTCCCCTCTCCAGAGCCCCAAACGGACTCCAGATCAGCCCTCCCGAGAGGTTTTAGGGCTTGGCGGCTGCTCCGTATCGTAAAACGCGATGATTTCTTCTCTCTGATTTTTTCTCATCGAAACTCAATATATGGAGGTGGAGTTGGAGTCGGAGAGGCAACAGGGGGCCCACGAGGTAGGGGGCGCGCCCTAGGGGGCAGCCGCGCCCCCCAACCTTGTGGCAAGACGGTGGGCCCCCTGGCCTTCATCTTTGGCAGGTGTTTTTCTTATTTTCTAAAAAGTGTCTCCGTGAAGTTTCAGGTCATTCCGAGAATGTTTGCTCCTGCACATAAATAACACCATGGTAGTTCTGCTGAAAACAGCGTCAGACCGGGTTAGTTCCATTCAAATCATGCAAGTTAGAGTCCAAAACAAGGGCAAAAGTGTTTGGAAAAGTAGATACGTTGCAGACGTATCAGACGTCGACGCTTTTGGAGGTGCCTCAGCAGGCTTATCCTCAACCAAATCCTTCCCGCCATAACCGTCATCCTCTTTGGGTGTGTCCACCATATAGACGTCATATGTGGAGGTGGCCGTCCAACGTCCGATAAACGGTGGGTATTGGCCTTGTTCGTCTCCGGCATCGTCGTCCATGCCGTCGATGTCTTTGGAGGTGTAGTCCAGCATGTCGGTTAAATCTTCGACAATGGCTATGAAGTGGGTGGTGGGTGGGGCGTAAAATTCCCCGCTTTCAACCCCTAGTCCGGGCTAGGCATAATTCGGAGGTGATTCGTCTGTGATGGCGAGGGATCGTATTAAGTCCAGCACCTCGTTTAAGAGCGAGGTTTGGATAGGGAATGAGAGTCCGTGGAGCTAGAGTCCGAGGGCGAGTCCAGCCTTTCAGTGATAGGAGGAACCCGATCTGATTCCGAGTTCGCTGTGGAAACAATTGCCTCCGGATCTTCGATAGTGCAGTTTGCTGTGGATAGTCCGGTGGGCTCCAAACTCCCATCTTCGGACCTGGCGGTTTGCTCCATTCTAAGGCCAGTGCGGTGGTCGGGGCCGCGAACCCTTCGAAGATCAAGTCTCCTCGGATATCGGCGACATGATTTAGGTTCCGAAAACTGATCTGATGACCAGGGGCGTAACTTTCAATCTGTTCGAGGTGACCAATCGAGTTGGCACACATAATGAAGCCGCTGAACACGAAAATCTGGCCGAGGAGGAAAGCCTCTCCAGAAACGGCATCATTGCTGATGATCGAATGAGCCGTCGATCCTTCTGTTGACGGCATAGTGGAACTCTCAATGAAAGCACCAATGTCAGTGTCAAAACCGGCCGATCTTGAGTAGGGGGTCCCGAACTGTGCGTCCGAGGATCGAAGGAAACAAGAGTCAAGGGTGACACGATGTTTACCCAGGTTCGGGCCCTCTTGATGGAGGTAAAACCCTACGTCCTGCTTGATTGTATTTGATGAGTATAGGGGTTACAAGAGTCGATCTACCTCGAGATCGTAATGGCTAAACCCTAGATGTCTAGCCTATGTGATTTGTTCTTAGCCTCTACGGACTAAACCCTCTGGTTTATATAGACACGAGAGGGGTCTAGGGTTGTATAGAGTCGATTTACAAAGAAAGGAAATAATACATCCGAATGCTAAGCTTGCCATCCATGCCAAGGAGAGTCCCACCCGGACACGGGGAAAGGTCTTCTGCCTTGTATCTTCACGGCCCACCAGTCCGACCCATATCAAATTGTTTGGACACCCGAGGACCCCTTAGTCCAGGACTCCCTCATGCTCCAAGTCAATATCTAAGACCAGGAATAGTCCGGCCTCGTTTCTATGAATCCAACAAGACCAAGAACATGAAATTCCGAGTTCGTATGAAGAAATGGTGACCGTTTTACCGAAGAAGATTAGAACAAAAGACGACGTTTCATGCGACCACAACCGGTCGTTTTGCTGCTCATATGACCTGCGGACATCTTCAAAAGTTGCCCTTCCAGACGGGATTCTTCACCAATTTCGTCCCCAATTTTTCCCACGGGATCCTTGGCTCATAATGAAGGGATTGGGAGAGGATAAGGCTCATCTTGAGCCCTTGGATGCACCACATCAATGGAGGAGATCGAGGAGGCGCCCTTTATATGCACCTCCATACTCTAGCAACCACCTCCATCATCTACACCACCTCATTCACCATCACATCCCATCTCCATTGCTGATCCACCACTCGAGGAAAAGGGACAGCACCAAGGGAAGAAGGAGGATGCACGTGCCATCGCACCGACACCGCCACCACCAGCGGCACCCTCGTCATCATCACCACCGGCGACACCCCCATCATCATCACCGCGCCGCCATGCCTCCACCCTTCACCGGCTTGATGCCGGCATGTAACTTTTCCCTAACCTCATGTTTATGTTTGAGTAGTTGTAATAGTTCTCGGGATATGGTTGAACCCTTTATGATATTTGATGTGATCCAATATTACCTGTTCATGATTTGAGTTAGTAGCCTTCGCGAATGTTGAGAGGAGCGCTCACTCACATTTATGCATTCTTGTCGTGTGATTACCTAAAAGTATAGGGGATCAATCCTAGTCCTTTCAATAAGTAAGAGTGTCAAACCCAACGAGGAGCAGAAGGAAATGACAAGCGGTTTTCAGCAAGGTAATGTCTGCAAGCACTGACATTGTTGGTAACAGTTAGTTTGATAGGTAGATAATTTGTAACAAGTAACACATAGCAGTAGTAACAATAGGTATAGCAAGGTAGCCCAATACTTTTGGTAGCAAATGATAGGCCAAAACAATCACTTATAGTAAGCAAAGCGTTCTTGAGGACACACGGGAATTTCATCTAGTCACTTTCATCATGTTGGTTTGATTCATGTTCGCTACTTTGATAATTTGATATGTGGTTGGACCGGTGCTTGGGTTCTATTATTACTTGAACGAGCCTCCCACTTATGATTAACCCCTCTCGCAAGCATCTGCAACTACGAAAGAAGAATTAAGATAAAATCTAACCATAGCATTAAACATATGGATCCAAATCAGCCCCTTACGAAAATAGCGCATAAACTAGGGTTCAAGTTTCTGTCACTCTAGCAACCCATCATCTAATAACTAATCCACAATGCATTCCCTTAGGACTAAAGATGGTGAAGTGTCATGTAGTCAACGTTCACATAACACCACTAAGGGAATCACAACATACATATCACCAAAATATCGAACGAACATCAAATTCACAAGATTACTTATGACAAGACTTCTCCCATGTCCTCAAGAACAAAAGTAACTACTCACAAAGCATATTCATGCTCAAGATCAGAGGGGTATTGAATATCATAATAGATCTGAACATATAATCTTCCACCAAATAACCGGCTAGCATCAACTACAAGATGTAATCAACAGTACTAGTCACCCACATGTACCAATATGAGGTTTTGATACAAAGATTGAACACAAGAGATGAACTAGGGTTTTGAGATGAGATGGTGCTTTATGTTGATGTAGATTGGCCCTCCCATGATGAGAGGGTTGTTGGTGATGATGATGGCTTCGATTTCCCCCTCTGGGAGGAAAGTATCCCCAGCGGAATCGCTCCACCGGAGAGCAAAAGTGCTCCTGCCCAAGTTCCGCCTCGAGACGGCGGCGCTCTGTCCCGAAAGTCCTCTCCTTATTTTTTCTAGGTCAAAAGACCTTATATACTAGAAGATGGGCATCGGAGGTGGGACAGGGCCCCCACTACCCACCAGGGCATGCCTGGAGGGGGTGGTGCGGGCTGGTGCCTAGTGGGCACCTGGGTGGCCTCCTCCAGTATCTCTTTTCTCCAATATTTTTATATATTCCAAAATAATTCTTTGTAAAATTTCAGCTCATTTGGAGATGTGCAGAATAGGTATCTCTGACATAGCTTGTTTAGGTCCAAAATTTCCAGCTATGGTATTCGCCCTCTTTGTGTAAACCTTGCATATTATGAGAGAAAAGACATTAGAATTACTTCACAAAGTATTATATTGCATGAAAACACTATCAATAACAGAGAAAAACATGATGCAAAATGGACGTATCACCGTGAAGTATATTACTATCGTTGTGAAGGGTTGGGGATATTGGGGTAATTTGATGTGAAGGTAAAAGCCTCGATTCCTCGCCATCGCAATTGATAGGGGAGATATGGAGAACCATTAAAGAGGCCATGTCCACTGGCTAAACCCTTAATTATCATGAGTTGTAACCCTATGGGGAAGACTGATAGTGGCGTGCATGGCACAAAGTCTACTTCGAGTAGAACATGTTCTATACCCGGCTCTGCCCCCTTATGCATTTGACCAGTGACTAGAGGATACGATAGTTCATTTTAGTGGTAGTGATTCTAGAACCCTCGAGAACGCTTTACTACTCAAGCTTCGTCCTTACTAACTCAGTGTCATTTAATTCCTATTTTTATATTCTTGTTAGTGATTTAGTTAATTATCCCTTTTATCTAGTTTTCCTGGTAACTTATTAGGTAGATTATTTCTAAACTCCAATTTGGGTGCGTACGTGGCTCGTGAAATGACAACGTATTTGCGGGGTTTCTGTTGCCTTCATATTAGCTCCTTGTGGGTTTGACACTCTACTTATCATAAGAAAGTGCTACCACAACCATGTGCACTTGCAGGATGTCATGTTACTATATTAAAGCTTGACTTGTGGTGAAGTGGTTCCGGCAAATTCAAGGAGTTGACTACGATGCAACTTTCTCGCCCATGGCCACACTCAAGTCTCTGTGGATAATGCTAGCAATTGCTACTTATTTCGATTACGAAATATGGCAGATGGATGTCAAAACGTCTTTCCTAAATGGAAATCAAGGATGTATACATGATACAACCTAAAGGTTTTGTCGATCCTAAGGATGCTCGAAAGGTATGCAAGCTTCAAAGGGCCATTTATGGTCTGAAGCAAGCATCAAGGAGCTGGAATATTCGTTTTGATGAAGTGGTCAAAGTGTTTGCCTTCATCAAGAATGATGAAGAACCTTGTATTTACAAGAAGTTTAGTGGGAGCGCAAAAGGAATTTCTAATCTAATATGTGGATGACATATTATTGATTGCAAATGACATGATTTTTCTCAGTGAAATAAAAGAGTCATTTAAAAGAGTTTTTCAATGAAAGACTTGGGCGAAGAAGCATATGTATTTGGCATTAAAATCTATAGAGATAGATCAAGACGTCTAATATAGCATTTAGCCAAAGCGCGTACATTAACAATGTATTAAAAAGGTTTAATGTGGAGAACGCCAAGAAAGGCCTACTCCCAAATGTCGCTTGGCACAGTACTTAGCAAGAATAAGTGTCCTTGGACTCTTGATGAGCGAGTATAGATGAATGATGTTCCATATGCTTCTTTAGCTGGTTCCATCATGTATGCCACTAAACTATGTACAATACCAGATGTTTCCAATGCGCTAAGTGTTAGCAACATGTACCAGAGTGATCCAGGATTGGAACACTAGGCAACAATTAAAAGTATTCTTAAGTACCCCGGAAAGACCAAGGAAATGCTCCTTGTGTTCGGAGGTTATGAAGAGCTCATTATAAATGGTTACACTGATGCAAGCTTCATGACTGACCCAGATGACTTCAAATTTCAATAAGGCTATGTCTTCATTTTGAATGATGTTGCAGCATGCTGGAAGAGTTCCCACCAGAACACTGTGGAAGATTCTACTACAGAGACAGAATATGTCATGGCTTCAAAAGCCTCCACGGAGGCAGTCTGTATCAAGAAGTTCCTTGAAGAGATTGGTGTGGTTCCAAGTGTGATGGACCCATGGAGATCCATTGTGATAATAGTGTCACCATGGCTCATGCAAAGGAGTCAAGGTCCCACCATAAGTCAATACATATTGCACGAAAATATCACCTCATCCAACATCATGTTGATGAGGGTGTCGTGAAAGTACACAAAGTTCACACCGATCTGAACGTGTCAGACTCAATGACAAAGCCTCTACCATGAACAAATCATGAGCAGCACCAGATAGTCATTGGTGTTAAAGAAGTCATGTAAACTAGAGTATTGACTAGTGCAAGTGGGAATATATAGGAGATATGCCCTAGAGGCAATAATAATAGCTATTATTTATCTCCAAGTTCGTAATTAATGTTCATGTTTTGTGCTATACTTGCAATAGTTCTCAATTTTGTATATCCAAGAGGCTCAGAGGGAAACTCACGTGCATGTGTGGACTAATAAACAATAAAATAGATTTTCAGTCTATCCTCTAAGGACTAGCTCAAGTGTTGCATGATGGTCCCGTTTTCCTGATCATGGGCATGAGTATGCCGACAACTTTGAGGATATAACATTAGAAGAACATTTATGTTGAACAGACCTAGATTGATTGTTATTACTATGAGATACTTTGTCAGAAGTTAATGGTTGATAACACAGTAAAGTTAAATGTTTGCATAATTCCTTAGACCATGAAAGTATCTAATTCCTTCATAATGTCTCCATGAACTTTGGGGTTTGTCAAACGTCATTCGTAACATCGTGGCAATTGCGGTAGCTTATGGCTTCACAAAAAAGTATGACAAGGGACTTGATATCTGAAGAATGGGATTTGCTCCTTCGTTGATGGAGAACTATTCTTAGGCCCTCTCGGTGTGATGGTATCCATCATCGTTTGGCCATGCACAGTCTGATTTGATCATGGGAATGTTGGGATGCGAGAACGAGAAAAGAGAACAAAATCGGTTACGAGGAAACTGACATAGCGAACAAGTTGTTGATTCACGGAGACACCGACACTTCTCACCTTAGGTATTTGTAACATATCTCTACCCGACAAGAATACCACATGGTAACTAAAGGTTCACTCAAAATCCATTCGTGTGAGTACAGGGGTCAATATGGATGTTCACGGTTGCGCTATTAATCATTGATCGGAAAGAGTTCTAGTCATGTCTATATTTCATGGAACCTACATGATCACATGCTTAAGGGTCATCTATCTACTGACTACTAGGTTAGCAGCCTGAGAGAAAGTCACCAGAAAAGTTTCAGAGACATTGGAAATGTTTCAGAGAGAAAACCGAAAGTGTTCCAGAGAAACCGGAAATGTTTTGGAGTAAACTATCAAACCACAAATGTTTTGGTGTACGTCCAGAATTTTTAGAGGGTGTCGGAAAGGTTTCAGGACCTCCCAGGGGCTTCCCTCACATGGGGGACAACATCCCCCTTTTGTGGGATCATGTTGGGTGGGGCGCCCCCTTTGGGGGCATCCACCTTTTGGTGAAAAATGTAGGGACGGGGCCCCTATGGGCAGCAGCCCCCCACCTGTGTGCAGAGTGTTGAGTGGAGGGACGGCCTTTGGGGTTCTCCCCCAGGGCAGGGCACCATAGGAGGGAGGGGGCCCTTGTGGGCAAGCTCCCCCCTTTTGTGGGTTGATGTTGGTGAGCGGGGGGGGGGGGGGGGGGGGGGGGAGGGGGGCTTTGGGCAGCCACCATCATGCCTCCCCAACCCCTTTCTTCCCCTATAAATAGAGGAGGAGAGGATCTCTCCGTTCACAATTCAAGTTCACCAACAATGGAATGTAATGATCTACCCTTCTCGCTCTCGCTCTCGCCCTCCACGAAATAGTTTCATTCTGTCACAAGGCTACCTAGTCTCTAGTAGGAACTATATAACATCCCAAATTTTCAGTTTGGAATGTTATACATAGGTCATCATATGCATATCATATTTTATTTGCATTTTGGTTTTGATCCTAGAAAGTCTAAGCAACTCAAGGACCCACGGAGAGAGTTGGAGATTTCATTTATTTTCATATTTGAATTTTTCTCAAATTTGAAAAGAGGATCATTTTGGTTTTACTTATTTTTCTCTCCAAAATATTTCCAATATTAAAAATAAAAGAGAGGAGATAAAATGACTTCTCCAAAATAAAAAGAAATATTGGAGGAAAAATATTAACATCAAATAAATAGTTTTATTTGGTTTTATTACTATTTTATTTGAATTAGAAAAATATGCATTTTTCAAAATTTGCAATTTTAGGCCAGAAAAATGTTCACTTTGTTCTAAATATTGCTTTCGGAATTTTTAGAATTTTTATATTTATTTAGTATTTTTCCTTTTGGTGGAATTTATTTTATAGAAAAAATTCCCGGACCACACTGGGCCGAAGGCCCAGCCGGCCCGCTGCGCCACCGCCTCCGCTGTGGACACCGGCTGGAGATCGGCTCCGAGACGCGATGCGCGCCCCCTGCCCCAAGCCACCGCGCCCCCCCCCCCTTAAATACCGCCACCCTGCCGCCCTCTTCTCCTCGTTCCAAGCCGCCGCCTCACGCCGCTGCTGCCACCGCTGCACCACCCTCTCCTCCTCGTCCCAAGCTGCAGCCGTCGCATCTACCGCCGCTGCCGCGTCGCCGCCGCCCCGCGCCGCTGCGCCGCCCGCTGCCATCGCCGCCCCGCGCCGCCGTCGCCGCCCCGCTGACCCGCGCCGGAGACGCCGCCGCCCGCCGCCGCCGTTGACTTCGTGCCGCCGTTTTTTTTCGGTTTTAGGTATAAACCATTCGGTTTTTTTAAAACATTAGATCAGTTCGGTTTTCTCGGTTTAGATTATTTTACGAACGTTCGTTTGTTACTTCGTTTTAATGAACGAATTCGTTCATTTGCCTCTTTAGAGAACGTTCGCACCGTAGCTTTTTCTTTTTATTTTATTTTCGGCCAAGGACTTGTTTGTGATTATTTTATCGCAGATTAGCCCCTGATCTTCAAACCCTCGTAACTTTTTAATTGTTCATCCAAATCCAGTGAAAACAACGCCAAAATCTTTGTCTCGAACCCCTCTTTATAATTAATCAACTTGAACATGATCTTGACAATTTAAAATTTGGTTTCAAGCAGATTTGAATTCGAAGTTCTTTTGACCGTAGTTTCAGTTCCGTAGCTCCGATTCGATTGATTCTTTTTGAGAATCGAAGCTCTTCAGTTGAACTTTCAGTTGGGATATTTTCTTATTTGAGTTTTACCCTTGCACCTATGCTTGATTTCTTATGTATGCTATTGTTTGTTTGCGGTAGAATTTCTGGAGTGCAAAATGTGCTACTACGCGTCTTTAGGGTATGCAGATCGTCAGCAAGGCAAATAACACTTTGATCATACTTCTTCATTACCCAGCTTTTATGCATTAGCTACGATCCTAAAACATTGCATGAGTAGGATCTCTTAACATGTGGGTTTGGGAAGTAGATGATGTGGTAGAACCTATTGCCCTTTTATTACCAAACCTTGGGAGTTACTTCTATGTTATGCTCATATTGCTATGCTATGTTCGTAGACGTGGTTTGGTTTGAGTGATCCATGACATGTGTGAGATTGTTAAATTAATGGTTAACTTAAGGTGGCCACTTAAATACACATCTGGGTGGATTGGTTGCGGGCACCTGGGGTTATACCTGTGTTGTCCTAGGAGATGCCGGGGTACCCGTGTGATCATCCTATGGTTCGCCTCCCAGGCTTAAAGGGATCATAGGATTATTCGTGCTAGAAACTTCCGTGTGCAGCCACAAGCTATTATGGGCTCTAACATAGTTGAGTATGTTGCATGACCTCTTTTAGTGGTAGGCTAGCAGATGTAGGGGAAAGTAGGTGTAACTGTCTACCCAGAGTAAAGAGTTAATGCCTGTGAAAGACTGTGTCTCGGTCGTCCTTTCTCAAACACCATGTAGTGCAAGAAATCCAATGGAGGAGATCGAGTCTTGTGGGTAAAAGTGCGCGAACCTCTGCAGAGTGTACAAACTAATCATGGTTAGCCGTGTCCCCGGTTATGGACATCTTGAGTATCTGGTTCTTGGATTACTATGTTGATCTCATCACTCTATTTAATTAATAATTTTTTGGGTGACTATTAATTTGGGGATTGAGATGGGGTTACCATTATCAATGTTTTAAACAAACTTTGTAGTTAAATAAAATATATTCCTTTGTTGTAGGAAAAAATTAGCTTTATGCAAAATTTAAACTTAGAGCCTCCACCAGCCATATATGCATGTAGTGATAGCATTTACTTGTTCATTGCTCTATTGTGTTATCTTGCCAGCATATTCCATGTGCCGACCCATTTTGGGCTGCAACATATCATGTTGCAGACTTTTCAGACAAAGAGTAAGGTGCAGTAGGTCATTTGTCGTGCACTCAGCTATGCCGTTGGAGTTGATGGACTCGCTTTATCTTCCAAGCCTTCCGCTGTTATCATATTTAGATGGCCTTAAGCCATATTATTGTATTAAGTTCTCTCTTGAGACTATCGATGTAATAAGTGTGTGATTGCTACTCTGTTATAAATCCTTTGAAGTACTGTGTGTGTCAGCATTACTGATCCAGGGATGACACTTATGCACAGAGATTTGACTGTCTGAGGTCAGATCAGCACAAGATGGTATTAGAGCACACGCTGATTGTAGGACACGACCACTAAGTTAAGCCATAGGTCACTCTTCTCTACTCATTTCTGACTCCTCTCCCTTTTCCACTCTATAGGATGGCGGACCCAAGGAACAAGTTTGCACAACCGGATGAAGACACACCTTTTGGACGACACTTGAAGGAAGTCACTAGGTACCTGAACATCGGAATAGCAAGCTTCACCGGGACCTACACCGCCACTTTACCATAAGGGGAGCGTTGGATGATTCAAGTTCAAGTTCCAGGAAGGACATTCATGCCAGTTATTGAGGCCATAGAGTTTTCCTTTGATGCACCAACCTGGAGTCTAGGAAAGAGCATGGCAGCCCACATCACCATGGGACGCATCGGCGAAGTTTATCACAAGGATCTTAAGGACACCATCTACCAGATATGTGGGAGCCGAGATGAGCAATGGGAGATGATCAGTACCAGGAGGGACAGGCCCATTGCAGCTTTCATCCAGGAGTTAAACCAGCACATTCGTCATCAGGAGAACCAAATGTGCGCAAGCATGATAGACCTGAAGAAGGTGATGACCAGGAACATGGAGCTAGAAGAGGAACTCAACTCTACACGTGATGGATATGAGGAGGAAATCGCAATACTAGTAGAGAAGAATGACGAGCTGAAGAGGAAGCTAGTTGTATTCATGGGAGACCCCGTGCCAGGAGCAGATGACGACCATCCTAAGGACTACATCATCATAGACAATACCGACTCCGACCCCGATAGTAGTGATGATGACTACAAAGACGAAGCTGGAGCGGATATCATGGAGTCCTCCACCGATCAAAATTTCTAGTCGACCACCATATTATTAGTAGTATTCCCCCCATGTATATAGTAGTAGTCCAAGCACTTTTGTAACAGTAGTTAGATCATTTGTATGGCCTTGTTTGATTGAGTGTGTGATATGAATGTGTTTGACTCATGTGCATATGGGTAGTGCTTTCTCACTAGACCTAACTCTATTCTAATGTCTCCCCTCTAAACCCATCAGATGCCTCCGAGACGTGACCCCGGATTTGTCTTCCCACCGAAGCTCACTCAGTTGATCCAATAGCAGAATGCCTTGATGCAATTGCTAGTCCAGAACCAAGGCAACAACAACAACAACAACCCACCGCCACCGCCTCCAGTTGACAACTTAGCCCGTTTTCTGAGGTTGCAACCGCCGGTGTTTTCCAGTAGCACTGAGCCAATAGTTGCTGATGACTGGCTCCATAGGATTGGAAGGGAGTTGACCACCGCAGGTTGCACATATGCAGAGAAGGTGCATTTTGCCGCACATCAATTGGATGGACCCGCAGCCTCATGGTGGGAGAATTACACATCCACTTTCCCCATAGCTAATGTCACTTGGGAGCAGTTTCAGCAAGCATTCCACACTTCACGTGTCTCAACTAGAGCTATGAGCATGAAGAAGCGTGAGTTTCACAACTTATGCCAGGGAAACCGTACTGTAAGGCAGTACGTGGATGAGTTCAGTAAGTTAGCCCGCTATGCCCCAGATGATGTGGCCACAGATGCCGCAAAGCAGGAGAAGTTTATGGAAGGGCTGAATGATGAGATGAGTATGCAGTTAATGGTGGCAACATTTAACAACTACCAAGAGTTGGTAGACAAGGCTCTTATGATTGAAGGGAAGCAACAGTAGATTGAGAGCCGCAAAAGGAAGTATGGACAAGGGACGTACAATTCAGGAGCTCAGCTGAAGCCTTGTTTTACCCCGACTCAGGAGGATACACCCATAACCATGGAGGCCACACGCACAATGGAGGAAGGTCGCATAACCACAGTGGCCCCAAGAATGGAAATGGGAATGGAGCAAGCAGCAACCAGAACCACTCTAACCCAGCCACACCCGCTAAGAAGGACCAAAGTCACATTACTTGTTTCAAGTGTGGGAAGACTGGACACTATGCCAATGAGTGTCCTGAAGCAAAGAATGGAAATGGCAATGGAAGCTCTGGGAAGAAGCCCAACCCTTTCAACAGGGGACAAGTGAACCACGTTAACGTGGAAGAGGTTGAAGAGTAGCTAGATGCAGTTATAGGTAAGTTTTTGGTTAAGTCATTTACTGCAATCGTTGTTTTTTATACTGGTGCATCACATTTATACATATCAAGGGGATTTGTGGATAAGTACAAGTTGCCCACTAAAGTTCTTAGGACACCTATGTTAGTAAGCTCACCAGGAGCGGAGTATATGGCAAGCCAAGGATGTTTTCAGGTGCATTGACCATAGGTAGGCATGTTTTCCCCTCAGACTTAATAATTCTAGAGTCGCAAGGATTGGATGTGATACTAGGAATGGATTGGCTATCCATGTTTGGAGGAAACATCGATTGCGCCAGTAAGTCAATTATGCTCACCACCCCGGAGGGAAAAAGGATTAAGTATGTATCTAGGCATGTGCCTAGGAGGACCCAAGTAAATTCCCTCTCAGGAGTTGTTCAGGAGGAAGTGTCTGCAGTAAAGGATTATCCAGATGTATTCCTAGAGGAATTACCAGGCATGCCGCCAGATCGAGACATTGAGTTTTTGATAGAGCTATTACCAGGCACCGGACCGATATCAAAGAGACCATATCAGATGCCCGCAAATGATCTGGAGGAGATTAAGAAGCAGATTAAGGAGTTATTGGAGAAAGGTTACATTCGACGAAGTTCATCACCATGGGGAGCCCCAGTGCTCCTGGTTGAGAAGAAGGATGGATCTTTGAGAATGGTTGTTGATTATCGTGCATTGAATGAAGTAATGATCAAGAACAAGTACCCACTGCCAATGATCAATGATTTGTTTGACCAGCTGCAAGGAGCTAAAGTATTCTTCAAGATCGAACTACGATCAGGATAACACCAGCTGAAGTTCCGAGAACAGGATATACCTAAGACAGCCTTTACCACAAGGTACGGGCTATATGAGTATATGGTTATGTCATTTGGGTTGACCAACGCCCCACCCTATTTCATGACTATGATGAATAAGGTGTTCATGGAGTTCTTGGATAAGTTTATTGTGGTGTTCATTGATGATATTTTAGTATACTCAAAGAATGAAGAGGAGCACAAAGAGCATCTGCGTTTAGTTCTCGAGAAGCTCAGGGAACATCAGTTGTATGCTAAGTTCATCAAATATGAGTTTTGGTTGAAGGAAGTGGGATTTCTTGGACATGTTATATCAGGAGAAGGTATAGAAGTAGACCCTACCAAGGTTCAGTAAGTCACTTATTGGCTAGCACCCACCTCAGTAGGAGAGATCCATAGTTTTCTGGGACTCACGGGATACTATCGGAGATTCATTGAGAATTTTTCCAAGATTGCGAAGCCTATGACGGAGTTGTTGAAGAAGGACACCAAATTCAAATGGACAGAGGCAAGTTTTCAGGAGTTGAAAAAATGTTTGGTTACAGCCCCAGTGCTAATTCTGCCGGATATATGCAAGGATTTCCAAGTGTATTGCGACACTTCTCGCTTAGGACTTGGAGGTGTTCTTATGCAAGACGGTACAGTTGCTTCATATGCCTCACGTTAGCTTCGACCGCATGAGTTGAATTATGCCACGCATGACTTGGAGTTAGCAGCTGTAGTTCATGCACTCAAGACTTGGAGACACTTTCTTATTGGAAATCGATGTGATGTGTACACGGATCATAAGAGTTTGAAGTACATTTTCACACAGAAGGAGCTGAATCTCAGGCAAAGGAGATGGTTGGAGCTTATAAAGGATTATGATATGAAGTTGCACTATCATCCAGGCAAGGCCAATGTCGTAGCAGACGATTTGAGCCGAAAGAGTTATGCCAATACCCTTCTAAGCGGAGGATTACCAAAGGAGTTAGCCAAAGATCTCAGGGAGCTTCGTTTGGAGATAGTCCCTAGAGGTTTTGTCGCAGCGTTGGAGGTTCAGTCAACATTATTGGGAAAGATTCGAGAAGCTCAGAAGGATGATAAGGAAATTGCTGAGATAAAGGAGAAAATGAGCAAAGGAAAAGCCAAAGGTTTTTGTGAGGATGAGCACGGCACTTTGTGGTTTGAGGACCGTGTTTATGTACCCAATAATGCGGAGATCAAGAAGTTAATACTCCAGGAAGCTCATGACTCACCATACTCGATACACCCCGGAAACACCAAGATTTATTTGGATTTGAAGGAGCGTTTTTGGTGGAATGGTATGAAGAAGGATATTGCCGAGTATGGGGCCGTATGTGATGTATGTCAAAGAGTGAAGGCAGAACATCAGAAGCCAGCAGGATTACTGCAGCCTATGCCGATACCCGAATGGAAGTGGGACAAGCTTGGCATGGATTTCATCATCGGATTACCCAGGACCCGGTCAGGATATGATTCTATTTGGGTAGTAGTGGATCATTTAACCAAACTGGCTCACATTATCCAAGTGAAAATCACGTATACAAGTGCGAAGTTGGCCAAGATATATATGACTAGGATCATATGTCTGCATGGAGTTCTGAGGACGATCGTATCAGATAGAGGGACATAGTTTACTTCAAAGTTTTGGCATCAGCTGCACCAGACTTTGGGTACCAGGCTAGAGTTTAGTACAACCTTTCATCCGCAGATAGATGGACAAACCGAGAGAGTTAATCAGATTCTGGAGGACATGTTGAGAGCTTGTGCGCTAGATTATGGATGTAGTTGGGATGATAATTTGCCTTACGCAGAGTTCTCATACAACAACAGCTACTAGGCTAGTTTGAAGATGGCACTTTTTGAAGCTTTGTATGGAAGGAGGTGCAGGACACTATTGATGTGGGATGAAGTTGGAGACTGTCAGTTGTTTGGACCAGATTTGATCAAAGATTCACAATAGAAGGTCAAGTTGATTCACGATAGACTGAAGGTAGCTCAGTCTAGGCAGAAGAGTTATGCAGACTCAAAACGCAAGGAGGTAGTTTATGAAATCGGAGATAGAGCATATCGACATGTGTCACCTCTGCGAGGAGTTAAACGCTTTGGAGTCAAGGGAAAGTTAGCCCCGAGATTTGTAGGACCATACCGAGTTTGGGAACGTATGGGAGAAGTGGCCTACAAGTTGGAATTACCCGAAGGACTGTCAGGAGTTCATGATGTGTTTCATGTTTCCCAGTTGAAGAAATGTCATGCAGAGATGGCCGATATTCCTTTGAGAGATACAGTGCCCCTAGAAGCAATTCAGTTGGATAGTGATGTAACCTACGAGGAGAAACCTGTCAAGATTCTCGAGTTTGCAAGCCGAGTCACACGCAACAAGATTATCAAGTTTTGCAAAGTTCAATGGAGCCACCATACCGAGGAAGAAGCCACCTGGGAACGAGAGGAAGACTTACAGAAAGACCACCCACACCTATTTTCTAGCCAACCCGAATCTCGAGGGCGAGATTCATCTTAAGGGGGGTAGGTTTGTAACATCCCAAATTTTCAATTTGGAATGCTATACATAGGTCATCATATGCATATCATATTTTATTTGCATTTTGGTTTTAATCCTAGAAATTCTAAGCAACTCAAGGACCCACGGAGAGAGTTGGGGATTTCGTTTATTTTCATATTCGAATTTTTCTCAAATTTGAAAAGAGGATCATTTTAGTTTTACTTATTTTTCTCTCCAAAATATTTCCAATATTAAAAATAAAAGAGAGGAGATAAAATGACTTCTCTAAAATAAAAAGAAATGTTGGAGGAAAAATATTAACATGAAATAAATAGTTTTATTTGGTTTTATTGCTATTTTATTTGAATTAGAAAAATATGCATTTTTAGGCCACAAAAATGTTCACTTTGTGCTAAATATTTTATTTAGACGGCGAAATCGTTTTGGAATTTTTAGAATTTATTTTTATATTTATTTAGGATTTGTCCTTTCGGCGGAATTTATTTTATTAAAAAATAATAATCCCGGACCGCACTGGGCCGAAGGCCCAGCCGGCCCGCTGCGCCACCGCCTCCGCCGCCGTGCCCGCGTCGGACACCGGCCGGAGTCCGCCTCCGAGCCGCGCTACGCGCCCCCTGCCCCAAGTCACCGCGCCCCCTTCCCTTAAATACCGCCACCCCGCCGCCCTCTCCTCCTCGTCCCAAGCCGCCGCCGCATCTGTCGCCTCCCCGTGTCGCTGCTGCCGCCGCCGCCCCGCGTCGCACCGCCGTCGCCCACGCCGTTGCCCGCCGCCCCGCTGACCCGCGCTGGAGCTGCCACCGCCCGCCGGAATCCCGCCGCCGCTGTTGATTTCGTCGTCGCCGTTTTTTTTTCGGTTTTTGGTATAAACCGTTCATTTTTTAAACACTAGATTGGTTTTTTAGATCGGTTCGGTTTTCTCGATTTAGATTACTTTACGAACGTTCATTTGTTAGTTCGTTTTAATGAATGAATTCGTTCGTTTGCCTCTGTTAGCGAACGTTCGTGCCGTAGCTTTTTCTTTTTATTTTATTTTAGGCCAAGGACCTATCCGTGATTATTTTATCATAGATTAGCCCCTGATCTTCAAATCCTCACAACTTTTTAACCGTTCGTCCAAATCCAGTGAAACCAACGCCAAAATCTTCATCTCGAACCCCTCTTTCCAATTAATCAACTTGAACATGATTTTGATAATTTAAAATTTGGTTTCAAGTAGATTTGAATTCGAAGTTCTTTTGACAGTAGTTTCTGTTCAGTAGCTCTGATTCGATTGATTTTTTTTGCAAATCGAAGCTCTTCAGTTGAACTTTCAGTTGGAATCTTTTCTTATTTGAGTTTTACCCTTGCATCTATGCTTGATTTCTTATGTATGCTATTGTTTGTTTGCGATAGAATTCCTGGAGTACGAAGCGTGCTACTACGAGTCTCTAGGGTTTGTGGATCGCCGGCAAGGAAAGTAACACTTTGATCATACTTCTTCGTTACCCAGTTTTTATGCATTAGCTGCGATCCTCAAATATTGCATGAGTAGGATCTCTTAACATGTGGGTTTGGGAAGTAGATGATGAGGTAGAACCTATTGCTCTTTTATTATCAAACCTTGGGAGTTACTTCTACGTTATGCTCATATTGCTATGATATGCTCGTAGACGTGGTTTGGTTTGAGTGATCCATGATTGGTGTGAGATTGTTAAATTAATGGTTAACTTAAGGTGGCTACTTAAATATACATCTGGCTGGATTGGTTGCAGGCACCTGGGGTTATACCAGTGTTGTCCTAGGAGATCCCGGGGTACTCGTGTGATCATCCTATGGTTCGCCACCCAGGCTCAAAAGGATCATAAGATTATTCATGCTAGAAACTTCCGTGTGCAGCCACAAGCTATTATGGGCTCTAGCATAGTTGAGTATGTTGCATGACCTCTTTCAGTGGTAGGCTAGCAGATGTAGAGGAAAGTAGGTGTAGCTGTCTACCCAGAGTAAAGAGTTAATGCCTCTGAAAGGCTGTGTCTCGGTCATACGTTTCTCAAACACCATGTAGTGTGAGAAATCCAACGAAGAAGATCGAGTCTTGTGGGGAAAAGTTCACAAACCTCTGCAGAGTGTACAAACTAATCATGGTTAGCCGTGTCCCCGGTTATGGACATCTTGAGTATCTGGTTCTTGGATTATGATGTTTATCTCATCACTCTATTTAATTAATAATTTGTTGGGTGACTGTTAATTTGGGGATTGAGATGGGGTTACCATTCTCAATGTTTTCTAGAAACTTTGTAGTTAAATAAAATATAGTCCTTTGTTGTAGGGAAAAATTAGCTTTATGCGAAATTTAAACTTAGAGCCTCCACCAGCCATATATGCATGTAGTGATAGCATTTACTTGTTCGTTGCTCTATTGTGTTATCTTGCCAGCATATTCCATGTGTTGACCCGTTTCGGGCTGCAACATATCATGTTGAAGACTTTTCAGATGAAGAGTAAGGTGCGCTAGGTCATTTGTCGTGCACTCAGCTATGCCGTTGGAGCTGATGGACTCGCTTTATGTTCCAAGACTTCCGCTGTTATCATATTTAGATGGCCTTAAGCCATATCATTGTATTAAGTTCTCTCTTGAGACTATCGGTGTAATAAGTGTGTGATTTCTACTCTGTTATAAATCCTTCGAAGTACTATGTGTGTCAGCATTGCCGATCCAGGGATGACACTTATGCACAGAGATTTGACTGTCTGAGGTCAGATCGCTACATATTAGTTCTGGACGGTGAAGAGATTCTGAATGGGTGATGCGTATGTGTGTAACCCAGTAGAGAGATAATATCTTCAATCTTCTGTTTGAGGGGCTGTTAGGAGGAGGAAATATTGTCACGGTTGAGAGCTTCTAAAATCCTAGATGCGGGAGCTTGCATCGATGATCTTCACCAACTATCCTTCTGCTACTGCTACAAGTTGGTAATGATCATATCAAACCTTGTGTGCATCTTTATAGTGGCCCTGGGCATGTATGTAGTATGGAAATTTTTTGTTTCCTGCTCTATTAGCCTACAAATCTATCCCAAAGAAAATTTGAAACTTTCATGTAGAGCTTTTATTATCAATGCATCCAGCCTAGTTAGCATTTGTGAATGCTCTCACTAGTGTAGATGAAGATCTACTAAAGATTAATCTGACACTATATGTATGCTTAATGTACTGGAAATACATTTGGCAAGAACTGGCTAGTTTTGTTAATAGAGAATGCAATGGCGGGCCTTGACAAAGCCAGGTACTAAAGCGCCCTTACAATGCTTCTATATCTTGTACTGTGTTCCGGTCCCAAAGGTTCCCCTTCATGCACATATTTTTTTCTAAATGGAGAGAGGGGTAGGTGATGGCTTGTAGCCTTCCAAACCGCCCCTTCTTAGCACATTTATTACATATTTTCCCCATGATAAGGTTATACCATCCATGTATTTCTTCACATCAATTCCTAAGAAGTAGTGAAGATCTCCCAAATCCTTGAGAGCAAAGTCAGATCTCAAGTTCTTCAATAATGCAGTGATGGCACTTTGTGAAGAACTGGTGACAATTATATCATTCACATAAATGAGCACAAAAGTAGTGATGCCTAGCTTATTGTAAATGAATAGGGATGTACTAGACTTAGATAATTCAAAGCCAAGATTGTTTAGCTTAGAGCTCAAACGACAATACCATGACATGGGAGCTTGCTCAGACCATAATGGCTTTGCCAAGTTTGCGCACATGATATGGTGCATTTTTTTAACCTTCAAAGCTTGGTGGTTGCCTCATGTAAAATTCCTTCTCTAGAACACCACGAAGAAATGTGTTCTAAACTTCTAGTTGTCTTGAAGTCCTGCCCCTAGAAACATCAATAGCCAAAACCAGAGCATATACTTGCACTTTTAAAAACATGACTAAAAACATCTTTATAATCCCATATCTATGTTTGAAACCTTTGGCGAATAGTATGGCCTTATACCCGTTTGTGGTTCTATCTGCTATATTTTTATTCAGTACACCCACTTACAATCAAGTGAAAATTTACCTTCTCGGGATGGTACCAAATGCCAAGTTTTATTTTTCACAAGTGCATCATCACTACAGGCGCGAATAGCACTGGCACTCATCTTTGATTGGTGTCTTGCCAGCCGTCAGGCATTAGTGGTGATATTTAGCACCGACGAGCCACCTTGGAGGCATCAGCGATAACCGGAGGAACTAAATTCGGCAGATCTTGGGTAGGGGAGCCGAACTAAGGGTCTTGAGACAAGGTAAGAAGCATACAAGTTTTACCCAGGTTCGGGATGTTCCAAAGATATAAAACTATATGTCTTGCTTTGTCGGATCATGGGTTCCGGCAAAACCCTTAAGGTTCAAACACGGGGGTGCGCGCGAAGATCTCCCCCTATCGATCTGCGTCCTAACTTAGCTAAGATCTCACGAACTAACTCGACGAACTCGCAACACAAAGGACACAAGATTTATACTGGTTCGGGCCACCATTGTGGTGTAATACCCTACTCCAGTGTGGTGGTAGTGGATTGCCTCTTGGGCTGAGGATGAACAGTACAAGGGGAAGAACAGCCTCCTGAGGTTGAGGTGTTCTTGTGTTTGGCGAACTGGTTATTGTTCGGGGCGGATCCGAGACGAGTTGCCTCCTATGTGGTGGCTATCCTATTTATAGAGGCCATGGTCCTCTCCCCAAATATTGAGTGGGAAGGGAGCCACCAACGGCCAATTTGAAAGGTGACAGCTAGTACAAGCTACCTTGACAAAAGCAGTCTTCGCCTGCCAAAGGCTCTGGTGGTGACGCCATCTTGGGCTCCACGGTGACCTCCGTCTTGCCGTCCTTCTGGTGTTGGTCTCGTTGCACCAATATGGCAACCTTTGCTTGATGCCTCGGTACTTCGCAACTGCGCTTGCCCCCTTAGCACAAAAGAGGAAACAAGGACGCTGCACGCGCTGCCGCCCACCTAGCGCCCGCCTGGTCTCGATCATCATGGCTGACGTCACGTGAACCTCGCGAGGTTTGCCCGGCCTTGAACTCTCCGCCCCTCGTGAGCCATCCTGGTGAGGCCGCTCCTGAGGAGGTCTTGTGTCGTCCGCCTCGCGAGGCTTGGCCCCTCGCGAGGGTCTTGATTCCTTGTTGATGAAGATGGCCCGTATAGGACTGCCTGCAAAGCCACGTCATGGGCCGCATGCGGGCAAGTCTGGGGACCCCCGTTCCCAGAAGGCCGACAGTAGCCCCCGGGCCCAAGGCACGCTCGGGCTTGGCTTCGAGGCGAAGCCAAGGGCCAAGTGCGGAGTGTCGCGGGCCCCCATAGCCTGTAGCCTCGGTCGACGCATGGCGGTTCATTGAACGTGGGCGTCTTCGTTTCCCCACGCTGCCTCGGCAACTGCCCGACGTGACAAGTCCCTGTGACATGCAGTGGAAACTATCATTACCTGTGATCGTGGGGGGTGATGGTTGGCCTTCTCCTGGTATAAATGGGAGGGGGCGGAGCCCCCGTCGCCCATCCTTCCTCTTCCTCTTACACTTCTTCTCCTTCCTTGCTCCTTTCCTGCCACCAATGTCGCCGTCGAGGAGGTTCACCGCCGTGGAGAAGGGGAAGGCCCCTCACGAGGGGCCCGGCTCTCCGGTGCCCAAGCGTGGACGCGGACGTCCCCGCAAGCACACTGCAACCCCCGCCGCGGTTCCGCGTGGCCTTGGTGGTGCCGCTTCGTGGGGTAGGGGTCATTCCGGTTGTGGCAGTCTCGTTGATGAAGGGAGATGTGCCGTGGTCGCGCGGCCTCCCCGGCCATGCTTCCACTCGGCGGAGACGCTACCGGAGTTCGTCGTCTGGTCGGAGAATCCGGTCGGCAACTGGCTTCATCTCCCGCGCTTCTTCACCGACGAGCTGACGGACTCAGGTCCTGGCGGGCTTTGGCTACAGGCGGACGGCTGTTGCAACAGGGCTTCCTGGGTTGCGGTCGAGGTCTCCACCGCGGGCAATGTAGCTCTGGCCCGTGGTTGGCAGATGTTCGCCCGCGCGCGCGGCCTAGGCAGGCGGTGCACCCTTCACATCAAGTACGACGGCGAAGCGACCCTCTATGTGAGGGCGTTTGGGGAAGATGGTCGCCGCGTCGGGTGCTGCCCCGTGGTGAACGACGGCGAGGAGGTGCTCGGCCTTGGCGACGGCCGCGACGAGGATGGGGGCGAACCCGCCCTTGGCGCCGACCGCGTCTCGTCCGGCTATGGCAGCTCTTCCCCCAGCGACATGGCGGCTACGACCAGCTACCACGCCGCCGTGCCCGCTTCGAAGACGGTGGAGGGTTGTCTCGTCGCCACTCCTCCGTGAAGCGCAAGGAGGGGTCCGGCTGAGCTCAGGAGGGCGCTGGGGCCTGCGCCCGTGAACCGCTGTAGGCGCCGCTTCCATTTTATTCTTCTTTTCCTTCCTGCATCATAAAAAAACCAGAATGGGCCCCGGAGGGGCGTGTATCGAACTATGATCTCAATCGTTATGTTATGTTTGCCGTCCCTGTGCCGTGTCGCAACATCGTCATTTTATGTAGGTATAACTTAGCTCGACTTGTTTTGAGTGGCCTCCTCCTCATGAGGCGCTTACTTCCTAGTGCTTGTCGAGGCCTCCTTGACCTGATATGCGCTTAGGAACTGCAAAAAATTCGTTAAGAGGTTTATCACTCACCCGGGGCTTGGTTATAGGTGTCGCTGGCCTTGACTCAGTGCTTCGCATTGCGATACCCATGGGGCACAGATTAGGAGAGGTGTGCCAGCTTGTGGGCTCGAACGAGGGTGCCTCGCAAAAAGACAGAAGGAGGAAGCTCACGAAGGTACCTCTTCATCCCCCTCGTGAGGGACGCGAGGGAGATTTCGGGTCGACCAAAGAGGCGAAGGCAGAAACAGAGGCAGAAAGCAAAAAAACGGGACCAACAAGAGATACCAGAAAGCAAATTTCAATTAAAAGAGAGGTGAACCAACTTCGGAAAGCAAATGAAAAGCCGCGTCCTGCACCTAGTCTAGTCTTCGCTCCTTCTCACCAGCACGGAGCTAAGTGCTGCCACTCGGCAAGGGAGGGAGCCCCCGAGGCCCAAGGGCGGCTCTCCTGAGGCTCCGGGGCGTGTACAGCCCCACTCATTATTACGTGAGAGTGTCACGGGCGGCGATTCTTCATAGGCACGGGGCCTTGCTTCACAGGCACTAGGCCTTTCTTCATAGGCACCGGGCCTTCTTCACAAGCACTAGGCCTTTCTTCACAGGTAGAACTTCCGGAGGCGTTGGATGTTCTAGGCGTTCTGGATGGGTACCCCGTCCTGTGTCTCCAGGCACGCGACACCAGGCCTGGAGACACGGACGATCTTGAACGGGCCCTCCCACATGGGCGAGAGCTTATGCAGCCCCTCCCTAGAGAGCACCCGCCTCAGGACGAGGTCACGCACCTCAAGAGTCCTAGAGCGAATGCTGCGGCAGTGGTACCGCCGCAGCGCCTGCTGGTATCTTGCCGCCCGTAGTGCAGCTTCACAGTGTCGTTCCTTCCCCAGCACGAGGTCCATCCACCGCATGGCGTCCTGCTACATCTCATCAAACGCCAGGACCCGTGCGGAGCGATGCTCGACCTCATGAGGGAGGACTGCTTCTGCTCCATCGACAAGGAAGAACGGGGTTTCGCCCGTTGCCTTGGTGGCGGTGGTGCGGATCGACCACAACACAGACTGGAGCTCGTCGTGCCAGCCCCTGCCGTAGACCTCGAGCTTCTTCTTGAAGGTCCTGGTCTTGAGGCCCTTCAGGACCTCCGCGTTGGCGCATTCGGCCTGGCCATTGCTCCTGGGGTGCGCTACTGAGGCGTAGCAGATCTGCGTTCCAAGGTTAGCACAATATGACTTGAAGAGATTACTAGTGAACTGTGAGCCGTTATCGGTGATGATGCGTTTGGGGACCCCAAAATGGCTCACGAGGCCCCTGATGAACTTGACTGCAGAGCTAGCTGGGATGGCGCGGACGGATTCAACCTCCGGCCACTTGGTGAACTTGTCGATGGCGACGTAGAGGTATCGATAGCCCCCTGGCGCACGAGGGAACGGGCCCAGAATATCCAGCCCCCAGACTGCAAACGGCCATGAGAGTGGGATGGTCTGGAGGCCCTGAGCTGGCTGATGGATCTACTTGGCGTGGAATTGGTAGGCCTCGCAGGACTTCACCAGCCCGGCCGCGTCGTTGAGCGTCGTAGGCCAGTAGAATCCACTTCGAAATGCCTTGCCGACGAGGGTTCGCGATGACGAGTGGTGCCCACAGTCTCCGCCGTGTATGTCAGCTATCAGCTCTTTCCCCTGTTCCCTAGAGATACAACACTATGTAACGTCATTTGGTCGCTTTCTGTATAACTCACTGTCCTGCATGCAGTATGTCGTGGCCTGACGGGCCACGCGCTCCGTGTCCTCCTCCTTCTGTGGCAACGTCCCTTGCATCAGGTATTCCTTGAATTCCTTGGTCCAGCATTCCTCCTGGGGCTCGAGCGCCAGGAGTAGGCGCGCTCGTGAGGTCGGGCCACAGGCTGGGCTCCTAAGGCTGGCGGCTGCGGGAGTTCCTCCTGAGGCTGAGTTGTTCTTGAAAGCGGCAGCGTTGCTGGTGGCTTGAAGAGCCTCTCCTCGAAGACGCCAGGCTCCTGGGGCTGTCGCTTGGATGCTCTCCTGGCGATGTTGTCTACTTCCTTGTTGGTGCCGCGGGGCACGTGCTGCAACTCCAGGCCCAGGAATTGCTTCTCCATCTTGCGCACCTCCGCGAGGTATGCTTCCATGTGCTCGTCCTTCAGCTCGTATACCTTGTTGGAGAAGTTGACGAGGAGCTGTGAGTCGCCCCTGATAGTGAGACGCTTCACCCCAAGCGCCGCCGCAGCCTTCAGGCCGGCTATGAGGCCCTCATATTCTACAATGTTATTGGAGACCTTCTCGCCCTGCTGGAAGCAGAGCTGCACAGCGTAGTAGAGCTTGTCCTGAGTGGGCGAGATGTGTACTGCTCTAGCCCCCGCGCCCTGGTGCACGAAGGCACCATCGAAATACATGACCCAGCCGTCAAGCGCCTCGCTTCCCAGCGAGAGGGACCGGTCTTCGCCTTCTTCAAGCACCGGGGCGTCTGTCCATTCTGCCACAAAATCAGCGAGCGCGGCCCCCTTGATGACCCTGGTAGTACTGAACTCCAGCTGGAATGCTTGCAACTCGATGTTCCATTCAGCGACTCTTTTAGCAGAGTTGGGGCTCCTGAGCACTCTCTCCAATGAGTAAGCTGACACGATCTTGATGGGGTGGCCCTGGAAGTAGTGCCGCAACTTTCGCGAGGCCACTAGGAGTGCGAGCAGGAGCTTCTGAGGCATGGGGTACTGTGCTCTTGCGTCCCGCAACACCGGGCTGACGAAGTATATCGGGTGCTCGACGACAGTAGGCGTGCTGACGAGGTTTGCGTCTTCTGGAAGCTGGGGTGTCTCCTGAGGTGGTAGAGCCCCCGATGCCTGGTCGCGCGCCGAAGTCTTCGCGAGTTTGAGGGCGTCGTCCCGCTGAGCCTGATCCTCTGCTGTTGCTGCTTGGCCCTTCTGGTGCCCTTCTGGTCCTGCGTCGTCTCTGCTGGAGGCGTGGCGCGGCGCGATGCACCCTTGGCTTGGTGCTCTTCCCGAACCGCCACCAGGGCCGCGCTCGCTGAGTACGGGGTGGCAACAAGATAGAGCACTAGGGGCTCGCGAGTCGTGGCGCCACCATCACTAGAGGGCTGGTCAGGTATCTCTTGAGGTCTTGAAAAGCTTGGTCGGCCTCCGGGGTCCACTCGAACGGGCCCTTCTTTTTCATCAGCTTGAAGAAGGGTAGGGCGCGCTCTCCCAGCTTGGGGATGAAGCGCCCTAACGCAGTCACCCGACCAGCCAACTTCTGCATTTCCTTGAGGGTCTATGGTGGACTCATGTCTTCAATGGCCTTCACCTTCTCTGGGTTGGCTTCGATCCCCCTATGGGACACCAAGAAACCCAGCAGCCTGCCGGAAGGGACACCAAATACGCATTTCTCCGGATTGAGCCGCAAGTCCACCTGGCGAAGGCTTCCAAAGGTCTCATCTAGGTCCTGGATCAAGGTTCCCGCCTCCCGAGACTTTACCACGATGTCGTTGACGTAGGCTTCAGCGTTTCTCCTAGGCTGTTGCCCTAAGGCGATGTGCATGAGTCGCTGGAAGGCTGCGTCCGTGTTGTGCAGCCCGAACGGCATGCAGGTGTAGCAGTACACCCCACACGGGGTCAGGAAGGCCGTCTTCTCCACATCTTCTATCGCCATCTTGATCTGGTGATAACCTGAGAATGCATCCAGGAAGCATATCAAGTCGCACTCGGCGGTGGAGTCAACGATCTATTCGATATGTGGAAGCGGGAACAGATCTTGGGGGCACGCCTTGTTGAGGTTTGTGAAGTCGACGCACATCCGCTCCTTCCCACCTTTCTTGGGGACGATGATGGGGCTCGCCAGCCACTCGGGGCACCGAACTTCGCGTATGACACCCGCAGCCTCCAACTTGCGAGTTTCTTGGACGATGAAAGCTTGCTTCTCCGTGGACTGCCGCCTTGCCTTCTGCTTCACAGGGCGTACGTTGGGGCACACCTTCAGGTGGTGCTCTATTACCTCTCTTGGGACCCCTACCAGCTGATCGGACTCCCAGGTGAACACTCACTTGTTTGCATGCAAAAACTTCACTAGCGCCTCTTCCTGAGCAGGCTCGAGGTTGGCACCTATGGTAAAGGTTGCCCCTGAGGACCCGTCCTCCTCGACCAACACTTGCTTGGTTTCTGCATTGGCCTGAGTGAAGAACTGCTTCTTCTTGGTTGGTACGGCTCCCTTGGCCTTGGAGGTATACGCGTCGGTGGGTCGTGCTATCGCGGTGGCCTTGAGGGCAAGCTTGAGCACCGCCAGGGCCTCCATGGCACCCCCCTTGATGGTGAGGACACCCTAGCTCCCGGCATCTTCATGAGATTTTAAGTAGGATGGGTTGCCGCCATGAACTGGGCCAGAGCTGGGTACCCGAGGATGGCATTGTATGGGAGGCCAATGCAGGCGATGTCGAAGTCGATGAGCTCAGTGCGGTAGTTGTCGCGCGTGCCGAAGGTCACGGGGAGGCGGATCTACCCAAGGGAGCGGGCGGGGCCCCCGCCAACTCCCAAGAAGGGCTTGCTGGGGCGGAGTCGCTCGAACGGTACGTGAAGGAGGCTGAAGGCCTCGACGGAGAGCACATTGAGGCCGGCACCGCCGTCCACGAGTGTCTTGGTGATGGATACGTGGCAGATGGTGGGTGTGCACAACATCGGGAGCGCACCCAAACCGATGGTGGAGGTGGGATGGTCCTCCGAGCCGAAGGTGAGGTTGGCCTCAGGCGCGGCCCAGCCGGGCGGAGCCCCCGAGCGCTTGGAAGCGACGCCGACTGGCGAAGGTACGACTTGACGTGTCGATCTGAGGGTGTTGCTTGCGAACCGCCGAGAAGAGCTGTGATGACAGGGGCTGCCGGTTCCCCGAAGCATGTGACGAAGAGGCTACGCAGCTCCTCCCAGGTGGCGACAGAAGACTCCGGCAAGTGGAGGAGCCAGGCGCGCGGCGCGCCCACAAGGGCCATCGGGAACCAGTTGGCCATGATCTTGTCGTCGCCCCCGGCTTCCAGGATGACCTCCTCGTATGCTAGCAGGAAAGCCGACGGGTCCGCCGCGCCATCGTAGCGTGGCGGCATCTTTGGCTTGAACTTGGGTGGCCACTGCACCTGCCACAAGGCGGGGGCAAGGGCTCAGAGCCCCCAAGCGCCGCCATGGGCACCGATAGATCCAGCTGGAGGGGCGTCCGCCATGGGGAGCGGGCGTGGAGATGGTGGAGCGCGAGCCGACGGAAGGAATACTCCGGCGCACCCCTACCTGGCGCGCCAAATGTCGGATCACGGGTTCCGGCAAAATCCTTAAGGTTCAAACACTGGGGTGCGCGCGAAGATCTCCCCCCTATTGATCTGCGTCCTAACTTAGCTAAGATCTCATGAACTAACTCGACGAACTCGCGACACAAAGGACACAAGATTTATACTGGTTCGGCCCACCGTTGTGGTGTAATACCCTACTCCAGTGTGGTGGTGGTGGATTGCCTCTTGGGCTGAGGACGAATAGTACAGAGGGAAGAACAGCCTCCTGATGCTGAGGTGTTCTTGTGCTTGGCGAACTGGTTGTTGTTCGGAGTGGATCCGAGACGAGCTGCCTCCTACTGTAGTGGCTAATCCTATTTATAGAGGCCATGGTCCTCTCCCCAAAGATTGAGCGGGAAGGGAGCCAACAACGGCCAATTCGAAATGGGACAACTAGTACAAGCTACCCTGACAAAAGCAGTCTTCGCCTACCAAAGGCTCTGGTGGTGACGCTGTCTTGGGCTCCACGGTGACCTCCGTCTTGCCATCCTTATGGTCTTGGTCTCGTTGCACCAATATGGCAACCTTTGCTTGATGCCTCAGTACTCCGCGCCTATGCTTGCCCCCTTAGCACCAAAGAGCAAACAAGGACGCTGCGCGCGCTGGCGCCCGCCTGGTCTCGAT
Organism: Triticum urartu; assembly: GCF_056163025.1. Lineage (NCBI taxonomy): Eukaryota > Viridiplantae > Streptophyta > Magnoliopsida > Poales > Poaceae > Triticum > Triticum urartu. Next base: position 363,220,287 of record NC_141874.1, on the reverse strand, counting down.
CGTCATGGCTTACGTCACGCGAACCTCGCGAGGTTTTCCCGGCCTTGAACTCCCCGCCCCTCATGAGCCAGCCTGGTGAGGCCGCTCCTGAGGAGGTCTTGTGTTGTCCGCCTCACGAGGCTTGGCCCCTCGCGAGGGTCTTGATTCCTTGTTGATGAAGATGGGCCGTACATGCCTGCCAGCAAAGCCACGCCGTGGGCTGCATGCGGGCAATTGTGGGGACCCCCGTTCCCAGAATGCCGACATGCTTGTATTTTATTGCTTTTGGATGGAGTACATAGTAGAGTGGATTTACCCCTGATATTGTTGTGTGTTGTCTATGAGCCCTATCCCTAGATTTATATGGGTACTGGGGCTAGGGTTACATCCTAGTTGGTTAAGTATAAGGATAATATGTTGCAGATGACTTCTAATATCTTGGAGTGTATGTCAAGTCTCCGGGAATCTTCCTTTCATACACCATGGGCCGCCTTGATATGGACCACTGGTGATATGACACGTGGGTCCTCGGCTCAGCCCACCAAGATGGGAGATGATGTGGTGAGAGCCCCCCTCCATCCGGGACACCATCAGTAGCCCTTGGACTGGTCTTCAAGTTGGACACACCTCAATTCTTCCAATCATATCTTTATCTTCGGTCGTAGGTTTTGAAAACTGGTTCAATGATTCCTTTCATAGCCCATTTCTGGATTGTTGGTTGTATCCCAAGGGTCTTATGCCTACCTCGGCTTCCACCTATTACATCATTATTTTCCGTGTAGCTCCAGATGTTGGGAATGTCCCGTGCAGCCATTCCTTAGCCATGAAGTATTCCCACGCTTGGCTTATGATGATGGTCTAGCCTGTCTCTGACAGCAGAGACCGATCCCATCCATCAGCCCACGTGGTCGCGAGATGCCTCTGTCTAGACCGTCAATATAACATGCAAACATGGTCAGGGCCTCACCATTGTCACGTGTTATCAGGAAAGTGATCATGCGCCTCGATACAGTAATTAATCAACCCCCCCCCCTGCATGAAAATGAGGGAAATACTACCACGCAGCATGATAATTTACCGCTGTTTCATGCTTTACCTTGCCAATAAGATCCAAGAGGCAAGGAAAAGCAGAGTTTTACGCTCTCATTCTTCCCAACCTTAATCGTCTTCCTCGAGCTTTTTTGCCCAAGTTCTTTCCACAAGCCTGAGCCAAAGCACTTGCCCTTTCACTCCTCTGACTATGGTTGGCCATGCAGCAAAGTCTTTGAACGCTAGCAAGAAGCCGGCAATGGAGCCTCCGGCCGCCTCCCAGATACGGGGCAGGGGGAGATCCACCACGGTGACGCAAGAACAACTAGACCAACTATCTTTGGCTGGATACCTGCCAGCCTCGGCGCATCCCGTTCGTCCTTGGTCGACAGGGATGGCGAGTCCTACCCTATATGGGTTCTTCATCCCTGCAACGGTGAATGGGTATGCTTTGTCTCTCATCTCCAACATGGCTTAGGATTCCCGATCCATTATTTCTTCCGCACCCTCCTCCACTTTTATGGTCTTCAACTCCACCATATAGCACCAAATTCCATCCTCCACATCACCTGCATCATCACTTTTCATTGTCGGGCCCTTCTACGACATTCATATGTTGTTGCCAATGAACATGCAAGGCTTCCAATTAGGCAACTCCGGGCATACACCAACTAGATCGGTTGCCTCGGTGTGGGCCCCATGTGCCTACATACAACTAGGCACATACTACCTATATACAACCAGGTATATAAAGTACAAGGGTACTGTACTACACCTACCCATCACAAATCCCCACCCCGCCCCCATGAGTATGTATAATGGATTCGAGACAAAAAAGCAAGTTCTAAGGAAATTCAAGCTGGAGCACGTTGTCTCAGCTTGAATCTTCCTTGTTGTGGTGTTGTGCCGAAGGACTCAACTCGATATCTGCTCCTTCTCTGCCCTCAACTTGTCAAGTTGAGGGGAAGGTTATCAAGTATTCCTCATGACTAAGTTGTGATCCTCCCAAGAGCATGGTTAATACTCCCTCCGTTCCACAATGTAGTGCTTCCTCTTTCCCTGTGCTTCAACTTTGGCTGTAAATTTAACTACCAAGACCGATTGCGGTGGGAGTAAAAATTATATCAGTGAATTCGTATTCAAAAGAAGTTCTCAATTATATGATTTTTTCTCCCGCCGCAGTTGGTCTCGTTGGTTAAATTTATGGTCAAAGTTGGACCTCGGGAAGCGAGGGCGCACTATATTTTGGAATGGAGGGAGTAGTATAGCCCACTGTTGGCTATATGAGCATATGCCATGTCATCAAGAGTTAGCATTATTAATTAGAAAAATACACAGTAGCTCGTTGGTGCTCCAAACCCCTAGAATATTGAATGTAAAAAGTAGCAAAAATTCAAAAAAATCTAAAATTAGGGAATATCAAACCTTGGTTCCCAATCTACCCCCATGTGAAGTTTCTTGAAAAAATACCAAAAAACATATCCATGACGAAGGAAATACTATCCGAACTAAAATCCATCCAAACAGTTTTTTCTATGAATGAGCATTTTTTTGTCTTTCTTGCCACATATATGTTTTCTGATATATTTTCATGAAATATCACATGAAAGTAGATTAATTGGACACCCAAGTTTGATATCCCCAAATCTCAGTTTTATTTTCAGATTTCTCAATATTTTTTGAACTTAATGTTCATGTAGGGGGTGGAGCATCCGGGTGCTACAAATCATCTTCCTTATTAATTACTCATATAATAGGTCTGGCTATAAGGTTATATTTTTTCACTTTCTCTCTATCTCTTTTCTCTCATTAAATGTTTTTACCTAGGAGCACGCGTAGAGGCAGACTCTTGCATAAGAGCCCACTCCTCAAAAATTCAATTCATTATCCGGTCTCACTTACACCCGAAAAATAGTAAAATCTAAAAAATAGCAAAAAATAATTTAAACCATTTTTGTGGTGAGATGCTCAAATGTGTGATGTTCGTGCAAAATTTTAGATTGTTTGAACATTCGAGGAGGTCATGGAAAAAATGACAAAATCCGGTATGTTTTGTTGTTTTCAAAAGTTTCTCAAACACCCGAATTTTATCTTTTTTGCCACTAGTTCCTCGAGTTTCCAAATAAGCTTAAATTATACACGAACAACACGCACTTGAGCATCTTGCACCACAAAAAAATCAGTTTTTTTTAGTTTTTCTACTATTATTTTTTATTTTACTATTCACACCCGGGTGTAGATGAGCCCGGGTGCAGAATAGCCGCTTCCCCCACTCCTTCACTTTTCCATGTCTCTCTCCTCCACATAGGTAAAAGTGCCATGGAAACAGGCTTATAGCCACTATTATACTTGGTCTAAGAGAGCTCACATCAGCTAGTTTGACCCATCACCACGTGGAGATATCAGGTGTAAGAAGGTAAACTAAATCAACGTAATTTACGGATGGTGATGAAAGGATTCCTATGCATTTTATGCTTGAAGGTGATTCTTTTTTATTTTGATGCATTTTGTTAAATATGCATGAGTGTGGGTACTATATATTAAAAAAGAATGTTAGGGCATATTTCTCCCTTAGTGGTTTTGGTGATTGATGACAATGCATTTGCAGATTAATCGTGTGCATTGAGCATTTCAAATAATCTATCATATGGAACAAGACGTTTTGAACCCCTCTAGATATTGATGAAGACGGTGTTTTCTTGCGTTTCTTTTTCAGTGGAGTTGAGTCGTAGGAACACCGTACTATTAAGAGGGGATCCGCTTCAGAAAGGTTTGGGTGGAATCAACATGTACACTATCTCTGCACCCTCGTTCTTTCCCGACAATCGAACTTGTCCTTCCTTGTGTTTGAACCTCGCCAAAACACACTAAGCGGTAGTACCGCTCTGCGCAACAGTAGTACCGCTCCAGTGGTACTGCCGCTGTGTAGTATGGCTCCTACTTCCGCCTAATTTGTTGGTTCTGTAAACGGGCGGTAGTAGAGTGGAAGTTCGCCATGGTAGTACCGCTCCTATGGTACTATGGGGCTAACTAGCTCTCAACTACCGCAGGTTTACGAGACACCTACAAGTTAAGGGGGAGTACCGTTGTTAGCCATGGTAGTACCGCTCCAGCGGAACTACCGTTGGCGAGTACCGCAACATGTACCGCTTATTTTTCTACTATGGAAAGGTTCTATTCCATGAGTGGTAGTAGGGCGCCAGTTCCCAATGGTAGTACCGCCTGGGGCAGCACTACCACCCTGCCCTCCTCTACTACCGCGGGTATTGGCTATTGTTCATCTCCACGTGGTAGTACCACTGGAGGGCGCGGTAGCACCACTCAGGCGGCACTACCGTTCACCTGATCTGCTCAGGTTGAACTAGATGGCTGACACTTCCATACCGGCAGAAGTATCGCTCATCCGAGCTGTACTACCGCTTCTGCACGGGCTGTGGGAGCATAATGGTTGGATCTTTCCTTCCTCTATAAGAAGGAGTCATCTTTCTTCTAGTTGATTACCTCCAAGCTCCATTGTTTCTCTAAAGCTCATTCTTGCCCGATCTCTCTCCCTAGCCAATCAAACTTGTTAATTCATTAGGGATTGCTTGAGAAGGCCTAGATCTACACTTCCACTGAGAGAAATTTGATTCCCCCCACTAATCCCTCGTGGATCCTGTTACTCTTCGGTGTTTGAGCACTCTAGATGGTTGAGGTCACCTCGGAGCCACATTCCATTGCGGTGAAGCTTCGTGGTGTTGTTGGGAGCCTCCAATTCGGTTGTGGAGAGTGCCCCAACCTTGTTTGCAAAGGTCCGATTGCCGCCTTCAAGGGCACCACTAGTGGAATCACGACATCTCGCATTGTCTGAGGGCGTGAGGAGAATATAGTGGACCTAGTGGCTTCTTGGGGAGCATTGTGCCTCCACACCACTCCAACGGAGACGTACTTTCTCTCAAAGGGAAGGAACTTCAGTAACACATCCTCATCTCCACTTGTGGTTATCTCTCACCTTTACTTCATGCTTGCCTTACTTGTGTTGTCTCCTTAGCTTACTTGTGTTGCTAGCATCATATAGGTTGCTCACCTAGTTGCATATCTAGACAACCTATTTGTTGTTAACCCTAATTTGTTAAGAAAAGGTAAAAATTGGTAGTTGCCTATTCACCCCCCTCTAGTCAACCATATCGATCCTTTCAATTGGTATTAGAGCCTCATCTCTTTATTAAGGGTTTGACCACCCGAAGAGTATGGTTGACACCGAGGAGGAAGTGCTCGAGGCTGTGGAGTTGAACTCGATCAACTGAGACGACTTAAATGAAGCTATGGCTTCACTTAAGACATCTATGATGATAGAGGTCAAATCTGTGTTTGAAGAATTACTTGAGGGGTTGAAAACTTCTCCCAATCCGTTGCTTGTGGTTAATCCCACCGCATCGGAATCGGAGGCCATGTCCGGCAAGGAAGCGGCTAAAGGTACTCAATCCTCCCCTCCTCAAAACAAGAATGGATGAGAACCTTTGCCACAGTTCCTCCTCCCCCTATCTATGGAGGACCGGTCCCTACACCGCATATTAACCACCTTGGTCCTCCTCCTAAGCTAGTAAAGGGTGATTTTGCTAATTGGGTTTTTCACATCAAGTCTCATTTCAATCACAGCTCAACAAATCTTTGGAGAATCATCGAGCAATGCTTCTACCCGCATGATCCAAACAATTTCACCCCAAGAGAAGAGGCGGACAATCAATACAATCACTCCGCCTTGTTCATCCTTCAAGCCGTGGTTCCTCCCGGAGATCTAACTCACTTGCGCCCCTTCACTCATGCAAAGGATTGTTGGAACACATCATATCTTTATACAAGGGGAGCTCAAGCATCCAACGGTCCAACTTTGATGTGGTCCTTGATGAGGCCGACGAATTTGTGATGCTAGAAGATGAGGATCCTGATGATCTCTACCGGAGGGTGAAAACTCTGGCGGTTGCTCTTCAATACCATGGGAGCAAGGATATGATGACAATTTGATTAAGTGCAAGTTTCTCAAGGACATCAAGTCATTCAACAAGGACATGTCCTCCGTGATTCATCAAAGACTGGACTTACACACCTTGTCCTCAAGTGAAGTGGCAGATGAGTTCATTGCCATGAACATCATGAACAAGACCACCGACAATGCTCTAGCTCGTGTCTGGTCAAAGAAAAGCTCACCCACCCTTGCCTTGAAGGCCAAGGCCATTCCGGAAGAAGAAGAGGATAGTTTCCCCGAAGACACCAAATATGTGTAGCACGAGCACATGGCTCTAGCTTCAATGAAACTTTGGGGCAACAAGAGGAACTCAAGGCCCAACTTCACCAAGAACAACTCAAGTGGTTCAAAGAACAAGCAACGGGTGAGGACTTGCTAAAATTGCAGTAATGTGAGTCACTTTGTGGTGGATTGTCCTTATGAGAAGAGGGAAGACAACGGTGACAAACTCATTCGCAAAGACAAAGCCAAGTCCTTCCCAAACAAGAACAACTTCACCAAGAAGATACCTCCAAAGGGCTTGGTGGCACATGAAGAGTACACCTCCGATGATGATGATGATGATGATAGAAGTGGTGAAGCAATGGCAACAGCAACCTTTGCCATTGCCACCTCTTCCCCCTCCAAGGTGTCTCTCTTCGGTGCCCCCAATGAGAACCTCATTGCCAAGTGTCTCATGGCCAAAGGTATCAATAAGGTAACCTCAAACATCAAAACCACCATCACTACTACTCCTTCCTTGTTACATTGTGTACATGATAGTGAGGTGGTGAATGTTGATGAGAATGAGTTTAACAAATTCTTGAGTAAGCTCAAGGGTAAACCCAAGAAGCACTTTGTTGCTCTCTTGGAACAACTTGTGGCCAATGATATCATTGAGTCTCAAGAGGATACTATCTCAAAGTTGGAGGGGCATAGTAATGACTATGCCGATGAGATTGCGGATCTTTCCATTGCTCCTGAGGAAGAACGGGGTCTTCGTTTGACACTTGAGGAGTCGCATAACATTGATCACACTAAATTAAAAAAAGATCTTGATCATGCTACTTTTCTTACTCGTGTGCTTAAATCCAAGAAATCTGCACTTGGGGTTGGCCATGACAGACTCAAGGAAGAGTTTGATACACTTGACAAGGATCACAAGGTCTTGAAGGGTGTTCATGCCTCTCTCAAGGAGTCCCATGATCAACTCCAAGTGAAGCTAACCAAGGAGATATACACATGCCCTCCTTTTGTTCTAATTGATAATGCTCATGCTACTAACCCTTGTTGTGAGCATGTGCATCTTGTGGAGGAGAATGCCAAGTTGAAAGTGTTGGGGAACGCAGTAAATTCAAAAAAATTCCTACACACATGCAAGATCCATCTAGGTGATGCATAGCAATGAGAGGGGGAGAGTATGTCTACTAACCCTCGTAGACCGAAAGCGGAAGCGTTATGAAACGCGGTTGATGTAGTTGAACGTCTTCGCGATCCAACCGATCAAGTACTGAATGCACGAAACCTCCGTGTTCTGCACACGTTCAGCTCGGTGACGTCCATCATACTCTTGATCCAGTTAAGGCCGAGGGAGAGTTTCATCAGCACGACGGCGTGATGACGATGATGATGAAGTTACCAACGTAGGGCTTCGCCTAAGCACTACAATGATATGAACGAGGTGAAATTCTATGGAGGGGGCACCGCACACGGCTAAACAATCAACTTGTGTGTCTATGGGGTACCACCCTCCCCGGTATGTAAAGGAGTGGAGGAGGGGAGGGCCGACCCTCTCTATGGCGCGCCTAAGGGGGATTCCTACTCCTAGTTGGAGTAGGTTTCCCCCTTTCCCTAGTTGGAGTAGGAGAAGAAGGAAGATGGAGAAGGAGAGAAGGAAATGGGGGGGGGGGTAGGCCCCCCTCCCAATTTGGATTGGGCTTGGGGGGGGGGGGGCGCCACCGCCTTGGCCGCTTCCTCCTCTCTCTCCTACTAAGGCCCAATAAGGCACACTGACTCCCCGGGGGGTTCCAATAACCTCCCGGTACTCCGTAAAATGCCTAAACTCATCCAGAACCATTCCGGTGTCCAAACATAGCCTTACAATATATCAATATTTATGTCTTGACCATTTCAAGACTCCTCATCATGTCCGTGATCACATCCGGGACTCAGAACTACCTTTGGTACATCAAAACACATAAACTCATAATACCGATCGTCATTGAATGTTAAGCGTGCGGACCCTACGGGTTCGAGAACTATGTAGACATGACTGAGACTCACTTCCGGTCAATAACCAATAGCGGAACCTGGATGCTCATATTGGTTCCTACATATTATACGAAGATCTTTATCGGTCAAACCGCCTAACAACATACGTTGTTCCCTTTGTTATCGGTATGTTACTTGCCCGAGATCCGATCGTTGGTATCTCAATACCTAGTTAAATCTTGTTACCGGCAAGTCTCTTTACTCATTCCGTAATGCATCATCCCGCAACTAACTCATTAGTCACATTGCTTGCAAGGCTTATAGTGATGAGCATTGCCGAGAGGGCCCAGAGATACCTGTCCGATACATGGAGTGACAAATCCTAATCTCGATCTATGCCAACTCAACAAACACCATCGGAGACACCCGTAGAGCATATTTATAATCACCCAGTTACATTGTGAAATTTGATAGCACACAAGGTGTTCCTCCGGTATTCGAGAGTTGCATAATATCATAGTAAGAGGAACATGTATAAGTCATGATGAAATCGATAGCAATAAAACTAAACAATCATTTATGCTAAGATAACAGATGGGTCATGTCCATCACATCATTCTCTAATGATGTGATCTCGTTCATCAAATGACAACACATGTCTATGGTTAGGAAACTTAACCATCTTTGATTAACGAGCTAGTCAAGTAGAGGCATACTAGGGACACTCTGTTTGTCTATGTATTCACACATGTACTAAGTTTCTGGTTAATACAATTCTAGCATGAATAATAAACATTTATCATGATATAAGGAAATATAAGTAACAACTTTATTATTGCCACTAGGGCATATTTCCTTCAGAAAGAGCAACTTGAGAAGGGCCTTGTGACATGTATACAAGGCGAGAAGAACCTAAATGACCTTTTGAGTAATAAAAAGGAAGTTGTGGGAAAGGAAGGACTTGGGTTTGTACCTAAGTTAAAGAAGAAGAAGAAGAAGAAGAAGAAGAAGAAGAAGACCAAGAAATCTCTCCCGCTTAAGGAAGCCTTTGTCAAGGTGGGTGAGAGTACTCATGAGAAGAAGAAGAACAAGGAAGAGGGTGGTAATGCCAAGAAGGGCAAAACTTCCCCTACCAACAAAGCTGGCGACTTTAACCGCTCATATGTGTTGTGTCGTGCTAGTGATGGGCATGTTATGCCAAATTTGTTGGTTCTTCCTATGAGTACATTGAATGGTCTATTTGGTTTCCTAAGACCCTTGTTGCTAACCTCAAAGGACCCATTCAAAATGGGTACCTAAATCCAAGCATTGATTTCTTGTAGGAGTTTGCTTCCGGTGGGTGGTTGCTCGATAGTGGAGCAACAAATCATATGACCGGGAGCAAGGACTTGGTGGTGGACGTACAACCTACTCCATCCATGCCCAATCATGTCCAATTCGGTGATGCTTCAACATCTAAGGTATTGGCCTTTACACGATGGTCATCTCTCAAGATTTATCTATTGAGAAGGTCATGCTTGTTGAGTCCCTTGCATACAATTTACTTTCCGTTCATCAACTTGCACTCATGGGCTTTGCAACTTTGTTTGATCTTGATACCGTGGCCCTTTTGTTGAGTAAGACTCTTAAAGTAGCTTTTGTTGGGCATGTCGAGAATGGTCTCTATGTGGTGAACTTTTCGGAGCGACCCACTAAGATCGCGACTTGCCTAATGGCTAAAGTTGATGTGGGATGGCTTTGGCAATGCCGACTAGCCCATGTCAATATGAGATCTTTGCATACTCTCCTCAAGGGGGATCACATCCATGGACTAACAAGTGAGTTTTTCCAAACACGGTGCTTGTAGTGCTTGTGTCAAAGGAAAGCTTCGCAAAACGGCTCACCGACCCATGACTATCATCTACTCGAAGAGGCCCTTGGAGCTCATCCACATGGATCTCTTTGGTCCTCCATCATTTGATAGTCTCGGGGGGATAAAGTATTGCTTGGTAATTGTAGATGATTACTCAAGATACACATGGGTATACTTCTTCAAGAGGAAGAGTGAGACTCAACAAATCATCTTCAACTTCGCAAATGAAGCTCAACATCAATATGAAGAAAAGATCTTGATGATCCGAAGTGAAAACGACACCGAGTACAAGAACTGCACCTTGGATGAGTTTCTTAGTGATGAGGGGATCCAGCACCAATATGCTGCACCCTATACCCCACAACAAAATTGTGTAGCGAAGAGGAAGAACCGGATGTTGATGGATGTGTCAAGGACCATGATGACGGAATTCAACTTTCCGTACAACTTTTGGGCTGAAGCCATCAACACCGCATGTCATGCATCCAATCGGCTCTACCTCCACAAAGGCTTGAACAAGACTCCTTATGAGATACTTACCGGTAACAAGCCCAACCTCAAGTACTTCCGGGTGTTTGGTTGTAAGTGTTTCATTCTCAAAGGTGTTCGTTTGTCTAAGTTTGAACCTAGAGCTCAAGAGGGCATATTTGTTGGTTATGCTACAAACTCTCATGCTTACTGTGTCCTTAACAAGTCCATCGGACTCATCGAGGAGACGTGTGATGTGAAGTTCGATTAAAATAATGGCTCCAAGTGGGGCAAAGTGGTGTTTGTGATGTAGGTGACGAAATTCCTCCTCAAGCCATAAGAAGAATGGTGATTGGTCAAATACTCCCCATTTAGGAACCCCTTGTGGATGAAGGAGAAGGACAATGCTCTACTCAAGTGGAGCCATCACCGATGCTAGAGCCACACTCTTCCAAATAACAAAGTGAAGGCACTCAACCAAGTGAACAAGATCAAGGGCAATATCAACCTCATGGAGATGGTGATGCACCAAACGATGCCCACGATCGAGTTCATGACCCCGGGCATGTTCAAGATCGAGTGCAAGATCATGATCAAGAGCCAGCTCAAGATGGTGCTCAAGATGATCAAGATGATGATCCTCAAATGCCCATTGAAAAAATTTTGGAGCGTCGTGCCTCCCAAGGTGGCTTCCAAGCTCAAACATCAACAACATGTCATGGAGAATGTGCTTGGAAGCTTGAGAAAAGGGGTAACTACTCGTAGACAATTGTCAAACTTTTGTGAGCATCATGCGTTTGTTTCGTGTGTTGAACCCCGAAAGGTACATGAGGCACTCGATGATGTGGATTGGCTTGAAGCCATGCATGATGAACTCAACAACTTCGAGCACAACCAAGTTTGGGAATTAGTGCCAAGGCTAACGGAGGACCACAATGTCATTGGGACCAAGTGGATCATCAAGAACAAGCAAGATGCAAATGGTATGGTTGTTCGTAACAAGGAAAGATTGGTGGCACAAGGCTACTCCCAACTCGAGGGTGTCGACTAAGGTGAAACATTTGTCCCCATTGCTCATCTTGAATCTATTCGCATGTTTCTTGCATATGCATCTCATCATGATTTCAAATTGCAACAAATGGATGTGAAGAGTGCATTTCCTAATGGTCCTTTGAATGAGTTGATATATGTCAAACAACCCCCGGGGTTTGAGGATCCCAAGCTCCCCAATCATGTATACAAACTCAGCAAGGCACTCTATGGCCTTAAACAATCCCCACGTGTGTGGTATGAGCACCTTACTGAGTTGTTACAAGATCATGGGTTTGAAATTGGGAAAATTGATCAGAGGGTCAAAGGGATTTATTCATATGACAACTATATGTTGATGATATCATTTTTTGTTCTCCTAACAAATCTTTCAATGATGAGTTTGCCGCACTAATGACCGAGAAGTTCCAGATGTCTATGATGGGAGAGTTGAAGTTCTTTCTTGGGTTCAAATTCAAAGAAGAGAAGGAACATTCATCAACCAAGCCAAATATACCCAAGACATGCTCAAGAAATTCAAGCTAGATGATGTCAAGCCGGTCAACTTTCCTATGCCTATCAAATGCAAGATTGACATTGATCCCAATGGTAAAGTAGTAGATCAAAAGGTATATCGCTCCATGATTGGATCCTTACTTTATCTTTGTGCATCTAGACCGGATATTATGTTGAGTGTGGGAATGTGTGCAAGGTTCGAAGACGCACCTAAGGAAAGTCACTTTGTGGCGGTCAAGCAAATCTTTCGATATTTGGCTCATACCCCAAACTTTGGCCTATGGTCCCCAAAGGAGCAAGCTTTGATCTCATGGGCTATTTGGACTTGGATTGGGTGGGAGATGTTGTGGATAGGAAGTCCACTTTCGGAGGGTGCCAATTCCTAGGTCGCTCTTTGGTAAGTTGGTCTTCAAAGAAGCAAAATTGTGTGTCTCTCTCTTCCACCGAGGCCGAGTTTGTTGCCACCGCAAGTTGTTGTCCACAATTGCTATGGATGAGCCAAACTTTAAAGGATTACGGTGTCACTTGTGACAAAGTGCCTCTTCTATGTGACAATGAAAGTGCAATCAAGATTTCCCGCAACCCGGTACTTCATACAAGTTGAAACACATTGAGATTCGTCATCATTTCATCCGGGAGCATATCAAGCATCGAGACATTGATATTATCTATGTCAACACACAAGAGCAACTAGTGGACATTTTCACGAAGCCCTTGGATGAAGCAAGATTTTGCGAGTTAAGGAATGAGCTAAATATCATTGATTCGAGCAATGTGGCTTGAAGATAGGCACACCCACCACATTCATCATAGTATTTTGTTCTATATGTAGGCATGTACATAGGGGGAGTGTTGTTCTCTCAATGAGCTCTCCCTCCCCCCATTATGCATAAATTGATCAAGTCTTTCACACTAGCCATTTTCTATGGTACTTGTGCTTCAAAGATGAGTTTTGGCCAGGGACCCAAGGTTAAAATCTTCGTGGTGCCATGCCAATTGACTCAAACATAGGTGACTTCCGTCACTGCACTCTCCTTGAGAGATGTGTCTCCTTTAGGTTTGAGGTGTGCTTTCTTTGACTTGTCTTTTGGTTGTTGGATTACTCCAAGTGTGCTCTCCTTTTTCCTTGGCTTTTGACCTTGGAGTACTCCTTCCCATTTGTTGTGTTTTAGTGTCTCCTACCTAAGCCTCTCCTTGCCTCAACCTCTCATACATTGCATAAGCCCATTTCCCTCTTTGATCAAGTGTAGTTTTCTGGTAGCAGGCAGTACTACCGCTGGTAGGAACGGTACTACCGCTGGCAGGAACGGTACTACCGCGCCAGCTAGCGGTACTACCACTGACTGTAGTGTGTTGACCCCCTGTCAATGCACTAAGGCGGAACTGCCGTTTGGGGGCATGGTACTACCGCTTAGGCGGTGCTACCGCTAGGCCCCACTGTACTACCGCTTTGACAACTCGTGTGGGTGTTAAGTGCTGGGAACGGGGAGTTCCAACTCCCCCATACCCATTCACTTCTCCTCTCCCCAAGTTCTCTCTCTCTCTTAGGCGACCCGAAACTGCTTCAGAGGCCGACTCCGACTCTCCAAATGCGTGACGTCTTCTCCATTTACGATCCGTGGGATCGATCCCCACCTTCCCCTCTTGCCAAGGATACGAGTATTGCCCTTGTTTTCTTCTTCTTCGGTTCTATTTTTTGAATCTTGGCTTTAGGGCAATGCAAGTGGTATTCATAGATTTTTGGATAAATCTAGGCATGAGTAGGATACATGATGACTGCTAGATAGGAGTATAGTAGTCTTTGCCAAGTTTTGGCAAATCTACGTCACCGGTTCTACCGGATCCACTCCGCGGAAGATTTCCCGTCAGATGGGCGGGACTACCGCTTGGACGCAGACGGTACTACTGCTTGCAGCTGTACTACCACTCATGTTCAATGGTACTACCTCTTGTCCTTCAGCGGTACTATCGCGGCTGGGCACGGTACTACCACTATGACCTAGAATTTAAAAAAAAACACTTACTTCTATCCTCATTTTATATCCTTTGGCTTATGCAATGACTTTACACCTTCTTTTCCCTCACTCTATGTTTTTGGGTTCTAGGTGATGGTATCTCTCGTCCTCAACAGGCTCGTCGCAAGAACCCCGATCGTCCCGGTTCAAAGCCATATCGTACCGCTGAAGACACTCGTACTAGTTCCAGTGGTCCTCCTAGGTGAAATGTGAAGACAACAGCCAGCAAGCCAAAGGAAAAGGATAAGTACACTCCTCATGATGAGATGTCTACAAAGGAGTTTCAGAAGTTCCACATTCGCAACCATATCACCGTCCTTAGGACGTGGCTCTTGTGGGTCGTCCCTTCTTGTAACATCCCAAACTTCTAAATTTTGGAATGTTATATTAAATAAATAGTTTTGATTTTTTTTGTTTGTTTGTGGTGTGGTTGCTTGTGTGAAATTGAGTGAAATTCAAAACTTTTTGAAAGTTAAATGAGAGGGAATAAAATAACTTTCCCAAAACTTTCACCTTGCTTTCTGATCTCCAAGAATTCAAATTTATTTCATTACAAAACCCTAGAGAGAAGATGACATGACTTCTTCCATTTAAATAAATGAAAAGGGTTGTTGAAAAGATTTGAATTTCATTTGGAAATATTTCAAATTTAGAAACTTTAAGCAACTTAATGATTTTCATGAGAGAAGATAAAATGACTTTTCAAAACATATGAAATATGAGTTGGAAGTTTAAAAGAATCAAATTTAAAGTCCTTTTGAAATTATTTTCAATTTGGAGTTATTTGGGTTTTATTCAAATTATTTTCCTCCAAAAATAAAATAAATGGAAAATAGGGTAAAATGATTCCCTACATCAAAAAATTGGAGAGAAATAATTTTGGTATTTCTAAAATGATTTTTATTGGGTTTTATTGTAGAAGTAGCACTGTTTGAATTATTTGAAATTTTGTGGATTTTATTTGACACTAGAAAAATGTCCAAGTCATAGAAAATCTTTTTATGAAAATTTTTGTATATAATATGCTTATATATTTTTTACTTTTATTTTCATTATTCTTTTTTTCCTTTTCTGTTTCTAAAAAAACTACACGTGCGCTTGGAACTAACAGTCGCCTACGTGCGCAGCATAGTGGCATCGGACGCTCCATCATTTTTTTTCTCTTCTTTCCTACATGGGCTAGGCCCAGCCAGCCTTTTTTCTTATTTGACCAAATTTGTTAAAAAAAACTATAGCGCGCGGTCGGGCCTAACTGTTAGCCCATGATTTTTTTTTTCAAATTTCATCTACTTATGTATATATTTAGTCCTACATTGCCTGGCCTTTAACCCTGAAACCTCTTTTCTACCTATAAATATAGACAGAGCCTCAAAAAATCATCCGATTCAGATTAAATCAATATTTTGGTTTGACTAAATTCATTAAAGAAGAATATTTTTCTCCTCTTCGGCGGGCCTTCTCGAAATTGTCTCCTTATAAAGGTATCTTTCTTCGTTTTTTTTCTTTTTATACTTCTGTAGTTTATTATTTCTAGACCAGTACGATAGAATAATTAGATTATCAATTAGTCTATGTATTTATACATTAGACCTAGATTTTTTTAGCCGTGGCTATTTTTCTTCCGTAAAACAGCTTGGCCCTGATTTTTCAAATAGTCATAACTTTTTACTCGTTCATCCAAATTAGATGAAACCAGTGCCTATAGTTTTGTCTTGTTTTCACCTATCCAGTGAACCTGTCACATCGACTTTTTGAAATTTTTAAATTTCGAAATTTGTTCAGATTCATATTCAAACTTCTTTTGATCATAACTTGAGTTTCGTAAATCCGATTTAGTTGATTCTTTTTGAAAATCGAAGCTCTTGACATAAACTTTCTGATAAGGCCAAATTCACATAATTTTGGTACTGTTAGAAATTGTTTTATGTTGCAAGCATTATTTGCTTGGTTTTGATGTTTTCCGAATTGTCTTCTTCGTTCTTCCTGATCTTTTGAGTGATTGCTTATGTGTGGTTACTATTGCTTGCTCATGATAGATTGAACGGAGTGTGACGAGTGGAACTATCAGGAGTTATGAGTGTGAATCATCTTCGTCAACTATACAAGGCAAGTTCACACTTTGATCATACTTTTCATTACCCAGTTTTTATGCATTAGTTTCACCCTCAAACATTGCATGGTTAGGAATTGATAACATGTGGGTATTGGGAAGTAGTTGATGAGGTAGGAACCTATTGTCCTGCATTCAAACCTTGGGAGTTACTTCTATGTTATGCTTATACTGCTATGCTATGCACGTAGACGTGGATTGGTTTGAGAGAATTCATGAAAGATGTGAGAGATTATTGTTAACTATGGTTCAACTTAAGGTGGGAACTTTAATACACATCTGGGTGGATTGCTTGTGGGCACATGGAGAATCCAGTGTTGTCCTAAGATATCCCGGAGTACTCGTGTGATCATCCTATGGTCCGCCACCCAGACTCAAAGGGATCATAAGATTATTCATGCTAGAAACTTCCGTGTGTATCCACAAGCCATTATGGGCTCTGGCATTGTTGAGTATGTTGTGTGACCTCTTTCAGTGGTAGGCTAGCAAATGTAGAGGGAAAGTTGGTGTAACTGTCTACCCAGAGTAAAGAGTTAATGTTTCTAAAAGACTGTGTCTCGGTCATCCATTTCTCAAACACCATATAGTGCAAGAAATCCAACGGAGGAGATCAAGTCTTGTGGGGAAAAGTGCGCAAACCTCTGCAGAGTGTACAAACTAATCATGGTTAGTCATGTCCCCGGTTATGGACATCTTGAGTATCGGGATCTTGGTTATCTTGTTGATCTTATCACTTTACATAATTAATTTGTTGGGTTGTTAACTTTTAATTGGGATTGAGTTGGAGGAACCTTCTCAATAATTTTCAACCAACTTTGTAGTTAAATAAAATTTATTCCTTTGATGCAGGAAAAAATGGCTTTATGCAAAAATTAACCTTAGAGCCTCCACCAGCCAAATATGCATGTAGCGATAGCTATTATTCATCATTGCTCTACAGTGTGAAATTGCCAGTACATTCAATGTACTGACCTACATGGCCGCAACATCTCATGTTGCAGGATTCTTACGACGAGTAAGTGATATGTTAGGGTTACGATTTCTACACTCAACTTTGTCGTTGGTGTTGATGGGAATCCACAACCTTGTTGTTACTTCCGCTATTTGGATTGAGGTATTAGTATTTACATTACTTTATACATGTGATTTACCTCTGTTATAAATCCTCGAGTATTGTGTGTGTCAGCATACCAATCCAGGGATGACACTTAAGCAGAGAGACTTGACCGTTTGAGGTCGGGTCGCTACAAGATGGTATCAGAGCACATGTTGACTGTAGGACGTGACCCCTAGAAACTGGCAAGCCCATAGGAAAGATTTTCTCTACAACTTCATTTAAAAAAAGATCCTTTACCTCTCTTCTCTTCTAAGCTTATTCAAATATTCCTTTTAGTGAGACCATACCCCCTTTTCCCCTTTTGACCACGAATATTCAACTGATGAGACCACTCCAAGAAGTACAAGATATCGGACAACTAAGACCACTTCGGAATGAAGAGGATTTTACCGTGCATTATAGTAATGCAAATTACAACGGTTGAAGACTCGAAGACTAGGAGAATTTGAAGGCTCAGAAGAATTCCCAGATTTGTATGACCTAGGAAGGCTACCCTTGTGGAACCTAGCAGACTATGGAAGCTGTCAATACCCGAGATCAAGGTGTCGGAGAGAGACCGGGACATGGAGAGTTAAAGACTCAACGTTTTGTCAAGAAAACCCTAAGGCAGGAGATATCAACTATGGAATGATAGCTCATGGTAATGACAAGGGAAGAAACACAGATATCCATGATGTTATCGCCCGCTTATGCTATTATCACCGTGCTGAGTTAAAGCATGCATATGCAAGGAAAGATTGGATGACAGAAGGGCTGATGGAGCATCTGTCAGCAAAGGATGCAGTTTTCACCTTAGCTGGTGTATCACCAGGAATCTAGAGTATTACATAAAGAATTTTTAGACGGACCTTCGGGGAGTCGTATTTGACAAGGAAGCATTTCGTGAAGAACTTAGGATCCAGAAGCTGAAAGTAGCCAAGTTGAAGGAGCAAAACCTCGAGATACCGGAGATTTGTCAGGAACTGAAGGATAGTAGGACCATGGTTCATGCCAAGGATGTTGAAACCCAGAAGTTGGAACGCAACTCCAGAATATTAAAGGACGTCACGAGAGAATTTGTGTCAACAAAGATGATATGACCAAAGAACTTGAGAAGGACAAGCACGATCAGAAGAATCCATCGGATACATGAACAAGACTTGAAGAGTTTTGTGACTTTGAAGATTTATTAACCTTTAGAAGACCAAACCCCTGTTATATACCTACGTTAGATCCGATGAATGTGAGATGTCATCTGTTTGATGTTTTTCCGACAGCCACAAATAAAAATCTGTCTTTTCAAAACTATTGTTTGTATTGTGTGCATCCCTCTATATCTCTCTTATCTCACCCCAAGCCCACATGGACCCAATAGAGGATGAATGCAGATGAGCTTGTATTTTCTGGATCGATGAGCCAATTGGAGACAGACCGATAGATTTAGAACAGGGAAGATCACATGAAGAATAACCCTATAGCCGGAAAGGATATGACCCAACATGCTCTTCCGTGCTTTGAAAGAGGTACTGCTACTTGGTGGAGGATGTACCAAACCATCAATGGATGGCAAGGAGTAACCACTTGGAAAGAATTTAAGTTAGCTTTGCTAAAGTCTCGGTTTGTGTCCCAGAAATTGAAGCCTGATGTAAGTGGTATGAAGAAACCTTGTGCGTGCAAGCTGTGGAGAAATAGGACACAACCATAGAGAACACAAGGGATGAATGCCCTAATTGTGAAGGAAGTCACCCAGCTGAAGAATGCCCAACAAGGCAGAATACTTTTTTCTTGTGTGAAGGGAGTACGCACTACCCTGCTCAGTGTCACATTTACCTCGTGTTTCAAAGAACCATCCAACAGAAGAAAGAAGCAATGAAAGGAGCCCTCATGGAAATTTTAGAAGAACCTATGGCGAAGGAAGAGGTGGAGGACACACCCGAAGAAGATCACAACACAACTCTACAAATCAAATAAGTCATACAAGCATCATATTACAAGCTAGGGGCCTCGAGGGCTCGAATACAAGAGCTCGATCATAGAAGAGTCAGCGGAAGCAACAATATCTGAGTACAGACATAAGTTAAACAAGTTTGCCTTAAGAAGGCTAGCAAAAACTAGGATACAGATCCAAAGAGGCGCATGCCTCCTGCCTGGGATCCTCCTAAACTACTCCTGGTCGTCATCAGCGGGCTGCACGTAGTAGTAGGCACCTCCCGAGTAGTAGTAGTCGTCATCGACAGTGGCGTCTGGCTCCTGGGCTCCAACGTCTAGTCGCAGCAAACGAGTAGAGAAAGGGGGAAAAGATGGAGGAAAGCAATCGTGAGTACTCATCCAAAGTACTCGCAAGCAAGGAGCTACACTACATATGTATGCATTGGTATCAAATGGATTAAGGGTATCATATGTGGACTGTCTGCAGAATGCCGGAATAAGAGGGGAATAGCTAGTCCTTTCGAAGACTATGCTTCTGGCCACCTCCATCTTGCAGCATGAAGAAGAGAGTAGATGGTAAGTTCACCAAGTAGCATCGTGTAGCATAATCCTAACCGATGATCCTCCCCTCGTCGCCATGTGAGAGAGCGATCACCGGTGGTATCTGGCACTTGGAAGGGTGTGTTTTATTAAGTATCCGGTTCTAGTTGTCATAAGGTCAAGGTACAACTCCAAGTCGTCCTGTTATCGAAGATCACGACTATTCGAATAGATTAACTTCCCTACAGGGGTGCACCACATTTCCCAACACGCTCGATCCCCTTTGTCCGGACACACTTTTCTGGGTCATGCCCGGCCTCGGAAGATCAACATGTCGCAGCCCTACCTAGGCACACCAGAGAGGTCAGCACACCAGAGAGGTCAGCACGCCGGTCTAAATCCCATTGCACACCTGCATGTTGCGAGGGCTGCCGGAAGCAGACCTAGCCTAGCAGGCGTTCCAGTCCAATCTGGCATGCGCCGCTCAGTCGCTGACGTCACGAAGGCTTCGGCTGATACCATGACGTCGAGTGCCCATAACTGTTCCCGCGTAGTTGGTTAGTGCGTATAGGCCAGTAGCCAGACTCAGATCAAATACCAAGATCTCGTGAAGCGTGTTATTTTGAAATAACCACGGACGCCGACCAGGGCTAGGCCCACCTCTCTCCTAGGTGGTCTCAACCTACACTGTCGCTCTGCCACAAAGATCCACTCAGAGGGCCGTTAGGATAAACGTCCTTTCGGACCCAATCCGTGAATCACTCGCGGGTACTCCTACGAGTCGACCCGTCTTTAGTCACCACAAGTATCATATATTACGTATATAAGTATATACCCGTGACCTCCCGAGTGATCACGGCCCGATAGTATAGCATGGCAGACGGACAAGAATGTAGGGCCACTGATGGTAAACTAGCATCCTATACTAAGCATTTAGGATTGCAGGTAAGGTATCAATAGCTGTAGCAACAATGACAGGCTATGCATCAGAATAGGATTAACGGAAAGCAGTAACATGCTAGACTACTCTAATGCAAGCAGTATAGAGAAGAGTAGGCAATATCTGGTGATCAAGGGGGGGGGGGCTTGCCTGGTTGCTCTGGCAAGAGAGAGGGGTCGTCAACACCGTAGTCATACTGGGTAGCAGCAGCGTCGGTCTCGGTGTCTAGCGAGAGAAGAGGGGGGAAGAAACAATAAATATTAAGCAAACAGATGCATAGCGATGCATGACATTACAAGTAGCGGTGCTAGGGGTGCCCTAACGTGGTAAGAGGTGGTACGGGTGAAGGGGGGAAACATCCGGGAAAATATCCCCGGTGTTTCGCATTTTCGGACAAATGAACCAGAAGGGGAAACTTGCGTGTTCGCGATGCTAGGGATGCGTGGCGGACGAACGGGCCGCGTATTCGGATTCGTCTCGCCATTCTGAGCAATTTTCATGTACAAAGTTTTTCTATCCAAATTACGGATTAAAAGATATGATTTTCAAAAGAATTTATTAATTTCTGGAATTTGATTAATTATTTAATTTAATTCGAAATTGGATTTATGACATCAGCATGATGTCATGCTGACATCAGCAGTCAACATGGGTTGACTGGTCAACCTGACCAGTTGGTTCCACTGGTTAGTGACACATTTTAATTAAACCTATTAATTAACCTAATCAGGATTAATTAGGGGGTGGGCCTCACTGTCATTGACTGACTAACTAAAACAGATTAATTAGTTTAATTAGTAATTAGGTTAATCTAATCAGAATTAGTTAAGTTAACTAATTTAATTAACTAATTAATTAATTAATATTTTTATTATTTTCTTTTAATCTTTTTAAACGTTCCAGGGGTAGGGCCCCACATGTCATAGGGCCTAGGGGAGGCCATAGCGGATCGGGCGTAACGGGCGCTGGGCACTTGCCCGCTTGGGCGCATGCCCAAGGGCGCAGCAGCGGGGGAACACGGCGGCGCCGACGAGCAGCGGCAACGGGCGCAGCCGAGCAACGCGGCCGGCGAACGGGGAGAGCAGAGAGGGTTGCGGGGCTATGCGGCGATGACGGAGCGGGGCAACCAAAGTGCGGCTCGAGGCGGGGCGCGACGCGGGAAGGGGCTGCCGGTGACGAGCGAACGTGGCCTCCGGCCACAGCGGAGCAGCTCCGGGAAGCTTGAAGAGCAGCGGCGGCTGGAGCCGTCGCGGGCGGGGCCAGCGGCAGGCGGCGGCAGGGAAGACCAGCAGCGACGGAGGGGGGGCACACGAGGCGCGGTGCAGGCATGCGCAAGGCGCAGCGCAAACGGACGCGAGGCGCGGCGCGGGGAGGAGCAGCGCTGAGCAGGGTGCGACCAGGACGCGCATGGGCGCGCGGTCGAGCACGGCGATGGCGTGTGAACAACGGCTGCGAGCGGGCGCGGCTATGGCGGGGCTTCGCCCGAGGGAGTGGGGAGGAGGCGAGGATCACATCGAGGAGCAGGGACGGGGCAGTGGGGTGTCGGGGTGGTCGACGGGGACGACGCGCGACGGGGAGGCAGGCCGGTGGGGAAGTCTGGCGAGGCGGCGTGGTGGTCTTCGGGCGGCGCCGGCAAGCGGTCGATCAAGGCGGCGGGGTCGTGGTCGCCCAGATCCCGATCTGGATCGGTGGAGTGGGGAAGAGAACGAGTGGTGGGGCGGGGGAGTTCGTGGTGGTAGTGGGTTAGGGTTTCGGTGGATAGGGGGATATGGAGAGTGGGGTGGGCCGGTCGGGCCAGGGTGGGAGTTGGGTCGGGTGGCCCAGTTGGCCTGCTGGGCCTGAGCACAGTGGGAGGGGGTTTCTCCTTTCATTTTTTGTTAGATTGTTTTCTATTTTTATTCCTTTTCTTTTATTCATTTTGCCTTTTCTGTTTTAATTCCATTTAAAGCACTTAGGCACTTTGTAAAATTATGCTTTCTTCACTATAATTACCATAGCAATATTTGACACACACTGAACATTTTTGGTTTTAATGTTTTGAAAACTTTGACTGTTTGCTAAATTTAAATTTGAATTTAGAGTGTTTTGATCTAATGCTAGTTTAGCAACAGTAACCGTGGTGACGTGGCACCATTTGCGTGGAATTGCTGTAGCTTGATTACCTGGGCGTTACAAAACTCCTCCAGTACAAGAAATCTCGTCCCGAGATTTTAGGGGGTAGAAGGAAATAGCGCGGGGTATTCATCACGCAGGCGGTCCTCGCGTTCCCAAGTGGCTTCATCTTCAGTGTGATTCGACCACTGGACTTTGAGGAATTTGATCGCCTTCTGACGTGTGCGGTGTTCAGCTTGGTCAAGAATGCGGACCGGATGCTCTATGTAGGAGAGGTCCTATTGCAATTCGAGCACTTCATGATCCACTGCTCGGATTGGATCCTTGAAGCAATGGCGGAGTTGTGACACATGGAACACATTGTGAACCTGGGAAAGGTTCGGCGGAAGCTCCAGTTGATATGCCACTTTTCCATGCCTTTCGAGAATAGTGAAGGGACCGATATAGCGAGGAGCTAGCTTGCCCTTGATCCCGAAGCGGTGAGCACCCTTCATTGGTGTAACTCGAAGATAAACCTTTTCGCCAGGTTGATAGACCATGTCTTGGTGATGACGGTCATACTGACTTTTCTAACGTGACTGAGCAGTCTTGAGATTCTCGCGAATAATGCGAACTTGTTCTTCGGCCTGTTGGATAATATCTGGACCGAAGAGTGGACATTCCCCAGTTTCTGACCAGTTCAGAGGGGTCCAACACTTTCGTCCATATAACACTTCGAAGGGGGACATCTTCAGACTAGCTTGATAGCTATTATTATAAGAGAACTCGGCATATGGAAGAGATTCCTCCCATTTCTTGCCGAATGAAACTACACAAGCTCGAAGCATGTCTTCGAGAACTTGGTTGACACGTTCAACTTGACCTTGCGACTGAGGATGAAACACAATACTGAACAACAGATGAGTCCCCATAGCTTCTTGGAAACTTGCCCAGAATCTTGAAGTGAATAAGCTGCCACGGTCTGAACTGATAACCACTGGAATACCGTGAAGTGAAACAATTCTGGACATGTAGAGAGTAGCAAGCTGACTAGCAGTGATTATTTCTTTGACCGCCAGAAAATGTGCAACTTTAGAAAGCCGGTCAATGACGACAAGAATAGCATCATTACCTTTCTGCGATTTGGGAAATCCAGTGATGAAGTCCATTTCAACATGGTCCCATTTCCATTCAGGAACAGAGATAGGTTGCAGAGTTCCAGCAGGCCTTTGATGTTCAGCTTTGATACGATGGCAAACGTCACACTCAGCAACATAACGAGCAATGTCCTGCTTCATATTAGACCACCATAATCTCTGACGGATGTCCTGGTACATCTTTGTACTACCAGGATGAATAGACAAAGGCGTATCATGATCTTCTTTCGTAACCTTTTTAGTCCGATCTAGGTTTTTCCTCGAACGTGGTACCACTAGGCGGCCTTTGAAGTACAAGGTGCCATCATCGGTGATAGAGAAGAATGAGGGCTTTCCTTCTGCTAGATGGCGTTTAATCGTATGGACTTCAGAGTCATAACCTTGAATTGTCTTTATACCATCTATGAGATCTGGTACGACAGCAGGGTATTTAGAGAACCCTTAGTAACAACACGAAGATTCATCTTCTGAAACTCTGGGGGAGGGGGAGCGAGTGCTCCAGGAGGAACAATATGAAGGTTTAGCTTTCTAAATTCTTCGACAAGCGAGGGCTGAACTTTGTGAACCTGGAGGTGGTTGCAGTAAGACCTGTGGCTCAAGGCATCAGCCATTACATTAGCCTTGCCGGGGGTATAGGATATACCCACGTCAAAGTCTGCAACAGTCTCCATCCATCTCTGCTAACGGAGGTTCAGATCTGGCTGAGTAAACAGATACTTCAGACTTTGGTGGTCGGTGAAGATCTTGCAACGATTACCGAGAATGTAATGTTGCCACTGCTTCAGTGCATGAATGACAGCAGCAAGCTCGAGGTCGTGAACTGGGTAGTTTTCTTCATGAGGGCGCAGTTGACAAGAGGCATAATCAAACACTCTGCGCTCTTGCATTAGGACACAGCCTAATCCTTGACGGGAAGCGTCACAGTAAATGATGAAGTCCTTCTTAGTATCAGGTGGAGCAAGCACTGGGGCAGAAGTCAACTTGTCTTTGAGTGCCTGGAACTTTCCTGACACTTGTCTGTCTAGTTGAACTTGACACCCTTATGCAACAGATTAGTCAGAGGCCTAGCAATCTTGGAGAAGTTCTCGACGAATCGACGGCAATAGCTAGCGAGACCGAGAAAACTTCGGACTTGCTTGACATTCTTCGGAGGAGTCCAATCGAGAATAGCCTGAACTCGTTCAGGGTTGATGGAAATACCATCCTTGGAGATGACATGTCCAAGATAGGTTACTTCGGAGAGCCAGAATTCACACTTGGAATACTTAGCATACAGTTGATGCTCTCGAAGCTTTTCCAGCACAAGACGAAGATGTTCAGCATGTTCTTCTTTGTTCTTGGAAAATACCCGGATATCATCTAGATAAACCACGACGAACTTGTCGAGGTAATCCATGAATATGTAGTTCATTAGACGAGAGAAAGTGGCTGGAGCACTCGTTAAGCCGAATGACATGACGGTGTACTCGTATGATCCATACCGAGTCACGAAGGCGGTTTTTGGGATGTCCTCTTCACGAACACGGATATGGTGGTAACCCAACCTCAAGTCAAGTTTGGAGAACACTGATGAACCAGCCAGTTGATCATAAAGATCATTGATTCGAGGAAGAGGATATTTATTCTGAATGGTAGCTTGGTTTATAGGATGGTAGTCTTGGACTAATCGGTTTGTCCCATCCTTCTTCTTAACAAAGAGAGAAGGTGCTCCCCAAGGAGAGTAGCTAGGGCGAATGAAACCTTTGCTAAGAGATTTGTCGATTTCCTCCTTAACCTCAATGAGTTCATGCGGCAGCATCTTGTAGTGTCGTTTGGCTATAGGAGTGGTGACTGGTTTCAAGTCGATGATGAATTCGACAGCTCTAGCAGGGGGAATCCCTGGAAGTTCTTCCGGGAAGACGTCTTGGAATTCATGAACGACAGGAATGTTTTCAATGCCCTCGAGTGGTGCAGCGTTCAACGCATTCAAGGCATAAAGCCGTGCCTCGGCGTTCTGAACTAGATGAGCCTGGTAAGCAATTATTTCATCAGAAGGGTGTAGCAGATGGACGACCTTAGTGGCGCAAACTATATAAGCAGTATGCGCTTTCAACCCATCCATTCCCAGAATGAGGTCGATGCTACAGGACTTCAGTACGATGGAAGAGACAAGGAATTCCAGTCCTTCGATTTCAACGGGGATGTCGTTGCAAATCATGGAGGTCCGACATTGGCCCGCGGGAGTGTGTACTAATAGCGAAGTGTTCATGTCCTCGCTTTTAATGCCATGCATGAATGCAAAATCCTCTGACATGAATGAATGTGATGCACCTGTATCAAATAAAACAGATGCTGGTGCTGAATTTACGAGGAGTGTACCCATCACAGTAGCAGGTTGGTCTAGAACTTCATTGAGATCAACGTGGTTGGCATGAACACGTCCATAAGACTTGGCACTATTTGTTGCGGGGCTGGTTGCTTCCACGGCCAGTTGCTGGGAGGGCCAGTTGATTCTGGTTTTGGTTGCATTCCCTAGCACGGTGCCCTGGTTGACCACACCTGAAGCACAAACCATTATTGGGAGTGGGAACAAGAGCTTGGGGTGGTGGAGCTGGAAGCCTTGGCTGCCTAGTTGGTGGGGGAGGCAGACGCGGTGCAGCATAGGACTGCCTTGGAGCAGGTGCAGTTGGCTGGTACATGCTGTTGGGAATCCAAGTCCTACGCTTCTGCGAGGACGGGCCCGAAGATGAGCCTGTGTGACGGTTGTGCCTGTGAGAGCTCTGGTGTTCCTGCAGACCAGTTTCGACATTGATGGCCTTGTTCACCAGGGTGGCGAAATCAGCAAAGTCATGCACTAGAAGTGCGAGCTTGATGTCATCTTGAAGGCCATCAGGAACTTCTCCTGTCGCGGTGCATCGGTTGAAATGTCCTCTTCAGCATAGTGAGGCAAGTCAAGAAACTCCCGCTCATAAGCTTCGACAGTTTTGTTGCCTTGGGTGAGGTTGCGGAACTCACGCTTCTTACGGTCCATGACTCCCTGAGGAATGAAGCGAGCACGGAAAGCAGCTTGGAAGTCTGGCCAGGTGATGATTGTTCCAACCGGCAGGGTACGCCTGTGGCTATCCCACCATTGAGTAGCGGGTCCCTTCAAGAAGAAGGAAGCAAAGGTGACATAGCTGGTAGGGGCTACATCAGCAGACTCCATCTCATAGGTGATATCACGGAGCCAGTCATCAACATCTAGAGGCTGAGTTGAGCTCCGGTACACAGTTGGGTTGAGACGCATGAAATCCTGCAGAGTCACTTGGGTTGGTTGCTGGTTCATATTGGGGCGAGGAAACTGAGCCATAATATTCTCCATGAACTGGCGATTCAGCTCAAACTATTGCATCATCCCAGCCATGTACTCAGGCGGGGGTGGGGGAGGGTCACCACGACCACGACCACCTGGTCTAACCATCCTGCTAATATATAACAGGGGTGGTTCAGCATTGAGAATTTGCAAGGGCAAAAATCATTCATGATGAAACATGCACAATGAAAGGAACAAGATAGATACTACATAGTAGTTGGCATATCTTACAAAAGAGATCATGCATAGAGTTCGGTACACAGAGTTCAGTACATAGGCTAAGAACATCATAGGTGGCACGAAGTCTCGCGGTGAATGCATCTAACACTAACAAGCAAGCCTACATCAGTCCTAGGAGGAACTGTGGAGGTAGGTGTAGCCTGACAGCTGGTAGTGACGTGAAGGGAAGTCCTCCACGCGAGTAGCCTGGGGTCCGCAGATACTCTGGTGCGGAACCTGACGCGCAGGTGGTAGGAGAGGACCAAGTGCGGGAGAGTAGCCTCCCACATCTGGCCAGCCGACACCCTGGGGCATCACGGTCCTGGCAGGGTAGATCACAGAATGTGACAGATCTCCAGATCGGACAGAGGGGTGCAACATCGTCAGAGCACGGTACAGTTGCCGACGGGTGGTGTACAACTCGTGGCGAAGAGCTCGGTTAGCTCTATCCAGCCCATCAGCATGCAGAACCAGGTTCTGATGGTAGAAGGGATCTCGGGTGATAGTGGAGTAGGAAGCAGTGTAGTATCCCTCCGCACCAACATCGGATGCGATAGCAATGTGCCTGAAGGGGGAGGTGTCCAACTCCCGGTACTCTCCACGAAGACGTGTCAGAGTAGTATAAGCAGCATCGTGGACTGCCATGTCGATAGTCACTCCAACACCATGAGCAGTGTGCAGCACGGTAGTGGAGTCATACTCCCGAGAGTAGAGGTGGACGATGGCACAGTACTGCTCCTGGTTGAAGTCCTGATACTCCTCATAGACGGTGTACTCAGGGTGCCAGCGATAACCCAGATAGGTCATCATCTCAACCAATGCAGCAGGTGATCCTGAGGCACCAATGGCCGTCGTGTGGCGCACGACCTGCCTCGTGGGTTCCATCTGAAAACAAAGATGTTTTCATAGGAGTCAAATGACAATGTGGATAATGTTCAAATACTACTCTCAAGAATAACTAGGGCTTGTCCAACTTTGGGGTGAATGTGGTCACGGGATCCTAATGTTAGAGTTAGTAAAATTGTTTAACCCGAGTAGAAGAGAGTTCAGAGTCCCAGAGTAAGTATCGAGGAGTAAAAGGTCCTAATACCACCCAGATGGCGACGTGCGCCCGTAAGGCACACAACCATGTTAGTAAAAGTTTTTGTAAAGTCTAGACTCAACTTCGGCCAAGGAGTGTGGAAGGGGGATTCCTACAGGCAGTCGGCTCGGATACCAACTTGTGACGCCCCCGATTCAATCGTACACTAATCATATACGCAAACGTGTACGATCAAGATTAGGGACTCACGGGAAGATATCACAACACAACTCTACAAATCAAATAAGTCATACAAGCATCATATTACAAGCCAGGGGCCTCGAGGGCTCGAATACAAGAGCTCGATCATAGACGAGTCAGCGGAAGCAACAATATCTGAGTACATACATAAGTTAAACAAGTTTTCCTTAAGAAGGATAGCACAAACTGGGATATAGATCGA
Organism: Triticum urartu; assembly: GCF_056163025.1. Classification (NCBI taxonomy): domain Eukaryota; kingdom Viridiplantae; phylum Streptophyta; class Magnoliopsida; order Poales; family Poaceae; genus Triticum; species Triticum urartu. The sequence goes on along the minus strand of NC_141874.1, from coordinate 363,191,307 downwards.
AAGAGGCGCAGGCCTCCTGCCTGGGATCCTCCTAAACTACTCCTGGTCGTCATCAGCGGGCTGCACGTAGTAGTAGGCACCTCCCGTGTAGTAGTAGTCGTCATCGATAGTGGCGTCTGGCTCCTAGGCTCCAACGTCTGTTCGCAGCAAATGAGTAGAGAAAGGGGAAAAGAGGGAGAAAAGCAACCGTGAGTACTCATCCAAAGTACTCGCAAGCAAGGAGCTACACTACATATGTATGCATTGGTATCAAATGGATTAAGGGTATCATATGTGGATTGAACTGCAGAATGCCGGAATAAGAGGGGGATAGCTAGTCCTTTCAAAGACTACGCTTCTGGCCACCTCCATCTTGCAGCATGAAGAAGAGAGTAGATGGTAAGTTCACCAAGTAGCATCGTGTAGCATAATCCTAACCGATGATCCTCCCCTCGTCGCCCTGTGAGAGAGCGATCACCGGTGGTATCTGGCACTTGGAAGGGTGTGTTCTATTAAGTATCCGGTTCTAGTTGTCATAAGGTCAAGGTACAACTCCAAGTCGTCCTGTTACCGAAGATCACAACTATTCGAATAGATTAACTTCCCTGCAGGGGTGCACCACATTTCCCAACACGCTCGATCCCCTTTGTCCAGACACACTTTTCTGGGTCATTCCCGGCCTCGGAAGATCAACACGTCACAGCCCTACCTAAGCACAACAAAGAGGTCAGCACGCCAGTCTAAATCCTATGGCGCAGGGGTCTGGGCCCATCGCCCATTGCACACCTGCACATTGCGAGGGCGGCCGGAAGCAGACCTAGCCTAGCAAGCGTTCCAGTCCAATCCGGCGCGCGCCACTCAGTCGCTGACGTCACGAAGTCTTCGGCTGATACCACGACGTCGAGTGCCCATAACTGTTCCCGCGTAGTTGGTTAGTGCATATAGGCCAATAGCCAGACTCAGATCAAATACTAAGATCTCGTGAAGCGTGTTATTTTGAAATAACCACGGACGCCGACCAGGGCCATGCCCACCTCTCTCCTAGGTGGTCTCAACCTACCCTGTCGCTCCGCCACAAAGATCCACTCAGAGGGCCGTCGGGATAAACGTCCTTTCGGACCCAATCCGTGAATCACTCGCGGGTACTCCTACGAGCCGATCCGTCTTTAGTCACCAGAAGTATCATATATTATGTATATAAGTATATACCCGTGACCACCTCCCGAGTGATCACGGCCCGATAGTATAGCATGGCAGACGGACAAGAATGTAGGGCCACTGATGGTAAACTAGCATCCTATACTAAGCATTTAGGATTGCAGTTAAGGTATCAACAGCTGTAGCAACAATGACAGGCTATGCATCAGAATAGGATTAACGGAAAGTAGTAACATGCTACACTACTCTAATGCAAGCAGTATAGAGAAGAGTAGGCGATATCTTGTGATCAAGGGGGGGGCTTGCCTGGTTGCTCTGGCAAGAGAGAGGGGTCGTCAAAACCGTAGTCGTACTGGGTAGCAGCGGCGTCGATCTCGGTGTCTAACGAGAGAAGAGGGGGGAAGAAACAATAAATATTAAGCAAACAGATGCATAGCGGTGCATGACATGACAAGTAGCGGTGCTAGGGGTGCCCTAACGCGGTAAGAGGTGGTACCAGTGAAGGGGGGAAACATCCGAGAAAATATCGCTGGTGTTTCGCGTTTTCGGACAGATGAACCGGAAGGGGAAAGTTGCGTGTTTGCTATGCTAGGGATGCGTGGCAGACGATCGGGTTGCGTATCCGGATTCATCTTGCAGTTTTGAGTAACTTTCATGTACAAAGTTTTTCCATCCGAATTATCGATTAAAAGATATGATTTTCAAAAGAATTTATTAATTTCTAGAATTTGATTAATTATTTAATTTAATTCGAAATTGGATTTATGACATTAGCATGATGTCATGCTGACATCAGCAGTTAACAGGGGTTGACTGGTCAACCTGACCAGTGGGTCCCACCGGTCAGTGACACGTTTTAATTAAACCTATTAATTAACCTAATCAGGATTAATTAGGGGGTGGGCCCCACTATCATTGATTGATTAACTAAAACAGATTAATTAGTTAAATTAGTAATTAGGTTAATCTAATCAGAATTAGTTAAGTTAATTAATATTTTTATTATTTTCTTTTAATATTTTTTTAAATGTTCCAGGGGCAGGGCCCCACATGTCATAGGGCCTAGGGGAGGCCATAGCGGATCGGGCGTAACGGGCGCTGGGCACTTGCCTGCTTGGGCGCATGCCCACGGGCGCAGCAGCGGGGGAACACGGCGGCGCCAACGAGCAGCGGCAACGGGCGCAGCCGAGCAGCGCGGCCGGCGAATGGGGAGAGCAGAGAGGGTCGCGGGGCTATGCGGCAACGACGGAGCGGGGCGACAAAGGTGCGGCTCGAGGCGGGGCGCGACGCGGGAAGGGTCTACCGGCGACGAGCGAACATGGCCTCCAGCCACAGCGGAGCGGCTCCGGGAAACCACAACGGAGGGGCTCTGGGAAGCTTCAAGAGCAGCGGCAGCTGGAGCCGTCACGGGCGGGGCCAGCGGCAGGCGGCGGCAGGGACGACCAGCAGCGACGCAGGGGGGCGCACAAGGAGCGGTGCAGGCGTGCGCAAGGCGCAGCACAGACGAACGCGAGGCGCAGCGCGGGGAGGAGGATCGCTGGGCAGGGTGCGACCAGGACGCGCATGGGCGTGCGGTCGAGCGCGGCGACGGCGTGGGCACAGCGTCTGCGAGCGGGCGCGGCTATGGCGGGGCTTCTCCCGAGGGAGAGGAGAGGAGGCGAGGCTCACATAGAGGAGCAGGGACGGGGCAATGGGGGGTCGGGGTGGTCGACGGGGACGACGCGCGACGGGGAGGCAGGCCGGTGGGGAAGTCCGGCGAGGCGGCGTGGTGGTCTTGGGGCGGCGCCGGCGAGCGGTGGATCAAGGCGGCGGGGTCGTGGTCGCCCTGATCCCGATCTGGATCGGTGGAGTGGGGAAGAGAACGAGTGGTGGGGGGGGGAGTGTGTGGTGGTAGTGGGTTAGGGTTTCGGTTGATAGGGGGATATGGAGAGTGGGGTGGGCCAGTCGGGCCAGGGTGGGAGTTGGGCCAGGTGGCCCAGTTGGCCTGCTGGGCCTGAGCCCAGTGGGAGGGGGTTTCTCCTTTCATTTTTTTGTTAGATTGTTTTCTGTTTTTATTCCTTTTCTTTTATTCATTTTTCCTTTTCTGTTTTAATTCAATTTAAAGCACTTAGTCACTTTGTAAAATTATGCTTTCTTCACTATAATTACCATAGCAATATTTGACACACACCGAACATTTTTGGTTTTGATGTTTTGAAAACTTTGACTATTTGCTAAATTTAAATTTGAATTTAGAGTGTTTTGATCTAACGCTAGTTTAGAAACAGTAACCGTGGTGACGTGGCACCATTTGCGTGGAATACTGTAGCTTGATTACCCAGGCGTTACATGCAAGGAGTCAGGGCACTACTTCAGCGGTTGCCCAAAAAGGAAGCCAAGGACCCAAGGAGGCTATGTAATCATGAGGAAACCTTGAGACTTGTCAGAAGTATTATGTTTTCGTTGTAATGAAGTAGGGCACTTTGCCAAAGATTGTCCCAAGGAGAAGGAGACTTGTGATAATTCGTTGTGTTTGTGAGAAGTATAGTAGTAGTAGTGAGAAAATTTTCCTTTATATTGAGGTGTTGAGTTGAGGCATGTAATGGAAGTGCAGGAGATTGTAATACTTTGAGAATCAATAAAGTTAGTATCGTGGGTACTATTTGGATTTTATGAGTTGTTACTCTATGAAGAATGATTTTGACCATTTTCGAGGATATGATAAATATGGTCTATGGATGAATTTGTGCATTTCAAGGGTGGTAGTACCCTGTGAGGACACTTGACCTCTAGAAAGGATAATGATATTCCACGGAGTGGACTACGGACAAAATAAGTATGAGTTTTATCTCGATATGTGGTATACCCCAAGAATATGGAGGGATGAAGTACTATTGGATATAAAGGAGGTATAATGTTGGTAATATGGAGCAATTGTAACTCCATGATGAGTCGGAGTAATCACGTTTTAGTTTGGTTCCAATAGAAGGAAGAGAGACATCACAATTGGATGGATTTGAGAATGCTAGGAAGCTGGATGTTGGAATAATGATCAGTTGCCCCGATGATGAGTTCAAGGTTTACAAGTGATGAGGTGTGTCGTAACCCACAGGCCCCAGGACCTGCCAAAATCAAGCACACTCTTGCTGAAGGAAAAACCCTGGAAGAAGTTACGATTTTATCAACAGACGATCTTATTGGAGTTTACGCAAAACCTGAGAGTTGTGAAGAAACGATAGATGTTTGTTTGGCTTGCAGAATCATTGGATTTATCCGAACTTGGTTCGTCGACAAGAGAAATTCTGCAATGCTTGTGAGGATGACCAAGTGTTAGAATGCGAGATTCACTAAACCATATACACGGTAATGATTTGGGTGCGGGATGGATTGATCACCATACCGACTTACTCTCATTATTCGCCTTGCTAAATGGGATGGTAAATCTGAGTGACTTACCCATAGTAGAGCAACGATGATCAAAACCTTCTTTGAAACTTAGAATGGTATGACAATTTTCCCCCTTGTACAAGGCAGTTGTTGCCAACCGTAGGTCATACGGTGAGGTTCAAGCCCAGACCCGTTTTACTGCAGGGACCCAGTCAAATTGTTTGATGACCACCATGAGATATCGATAGTTCTTTAGTATTGGCGCCAGACCCGTCAGCTAAGAAAACCCAGTCTCGGAAGAACCTTACCAAGATGAAAGGACACAAGAATTGAGGAAAAAGGTTAAGCCACTACCGGAAGAGCCCCGAGAAGGAATTATCCTAAAGATCTGAGAAGATCGACACTGCCAACAATGAGGACGGAGTATGAGTTTTGATGGAATCGTAACAATCCTTCTAAGGGTGGTAGCACTCGAGACCCCGGAGACGATCGAGGGATTTTGAAAAGACTCCGAACCTAACCTATTTCTTGCTAGCCTCTCCAGATCTCGAGGACGAGACTCATTTTAAGGGTGGTAGGTTTGTAACATCCCAAGATTCTAAATTTTGGAATGTTATATTAAATAAATAGTTTTGATTTTTTGTTTGTTTGTGGTGTGGTTGCTTGTGTGAAATTGAGTGAAATTCGAAACTGTTTGAAAGTTAAATGAGAGGGAATAAAATGACTTTCCCAAAATTTCACCTTGCTTTCTGATCTCCAAGAATTCAAATTTATTTCATCACAAAACCCTGGAGAGAGGATGACATGACTCCTTCCATTTAAATAAATGAAAAGTGTTGTTGAAAAGATTTGAATTTCATTTGGAAATATTTCAAATTACAAACTTTAAGCAACTCAATGATTTTCATGAGAGAAGATAAAATGACTTCTTCAAAACATATGAAATATGAGCTGGAAGTTTAAAAGAATCAAATTTAAAGTCCCTTTGAAATTATTTTCAATTTGGAGTTATTTGGGTTTTATTCAAATTATTTTTCTCCAAAAATAAAATAAATGGAAAATAGGGTAAAATGATTCCCTACATCTGAAAATTGGAGAGAAATAATTTTGAAATCATTTTGGTATTTCTAAAATGATTTTTATTGGGTTTTATTGTAGAAGTAGCACTGTTTGAATTATTTGAATTTTTGCGGATTTTATTTGACACTATAAAAATGTTCAAGTTATAGAAAATCTTTTCCTGAAAATTATGATATATAATATGCCTATATATAATTATACTTCTATTTTCGTTATTCTTTTTTCCTTTTCGGTTTCAAAAAGAACTGCACATGTGCCTTGAACTAACTGTCGCCTACGTGCGCAGCATAGTGGCATCACGCGCCCCATCATTTTATTTTTTTCTCTTCTCTCCTACATGGGCCAGGCCCAGCCAGCCTTTTTTTATTTGACCGAATTTGTTTTGAAAAAAACTACAAGGCGCGGCAGCGCCTAACTGTTTTCCCATGATTTTTTCAAATTTCATCTACATATGTATATGTTTAGTCCCACATTGCCTAGCCTTTAACCCCTAAACCTCTTTTCCACCTATAAATATAGACCCATAGAGCCTTCAAAAATCATCCGATTCAGATTAAATCAATATTTTGGTTTTGACTAGATTCATTAAAGAAAAATATTTTTCTCCTCTTTGACTGGACTTCTGAAAATTGTCTCCTCCCTTCAAAATCGTCTTTCTCTGCCTTATAAAGGTGTCTTTCTTTGTTTTTTTCTTTTTATACTTCCGTAGTTTTTTATTTCTAGACTAGTACGATAGAATAATTAGATTATCAATTAGTCTATGTATTTATACATTTGACATAGAATTTTTTTAGCCGTAGCTATTTTTTTCCCGTAAAACAGCTTGGCCCTGATTTTTCAAATAACTTTTTACTCGTTTATCAAATTAGATGAAACCAGCGCCTATAGTTTTGTCCTGTTTTCACCTATCCAGTGAATCTGTCACATCGACTTTTTAAAAAATTTAAATTTCGAAATTTGTTCAGATTCATATTCAAACTTCTTTTGATCATAACTTGAGTTTCGTAACTCCAATTTAGTTGATTCTTTTTGCAAATCGAAGATCTTGACCTAAACTTTCCGATAAGGCCAAATTCAAATAATTTTGGTACTGTTAGAAATTGTTTTATGTTGCAAGAGTTATTTGCTTGGTTTTGCCGTTTTCCGAATTGTCTTCTTCGTTCTTCCCGATCTTTTGAGTGATTTCTTATGTGTGGTTACTATTGCTTGCTCACGATAGATTGAATGGAGTGTGACGAGTAGAACTATCAGGAGTTATGAGTGCGAATCATCTTCGTCAACTGTACAAGGCAAGTTCGCACTTTGATCATACTTTTCATTACCCAGTTTTTATGCATTAGTTTCACCCTCAAACATTGCATGGTTAGGAATTGATAACATGTGGGTATTGGGAAGTAGTTGATGAGGTAGGAACCTATTGTCCTGCATTCAAACCTTGGGAGTTACTTCTATGTTATGCTTATACTGCTATGCTATGCACGTAGACGTGGATTGGTTTGAGAGAATTCATGAAAGATGTGAGAGATTATTGTTAACTATGGTTCAACTTAAGGTGGCAACTTTAATACACATCTGAGTGGATTGCTTGTGGGCACCTGGAGAATCCAGTGTTATCCTAGGATATCCTGGAGTACCCGTGTGATCATCCTACTGTCTACCACCCAGGCTCAAAGGGATCATAAGATTATTCATGCTAGAAACTTCCATGTATAGCCGCAAGCCATTATGGGCTCTAGCATAGTTGAGTATGTTGTGTGACTTCTTTCAGTGGTAGGCTAGCAGATGTAGAGGGAAAGTAGGTGTAACTATCTACCCAGAGTAAAGAGTTAATGCTTCTGAAAGACTGTGTCTTAGTCATCCATTTCTCAAACACCATGTAGTGAGAGAAATCCAACGGAGGAGATCGAGTCTTGTGGGGAAAAGTGCGCAAACCTCTGCAGAGTGTACAAACTAATCATGGTTAGCCGTGTCCCCGGTTATGGACATCTTGAGTATCTGGATCTTGGATTATCTTGTTGATCTCATCACTTTACTTAATTAATTTGTTGGGTTGTTAACTTCTAATTGGGATTGATTTGGAGGAACCTTCTCAATAATTTTCAACCAACTTTGTAGTTAAATAAAATTTATTCCTTTGATGTAGGGAAAAAATGGCTTTATGCAAAAATTAACCTTAGAGCCCCCACCAGCCAAATATGCATGTAGTGATAGCTATTATTCATCATTGCTCTACAGTGTGAAATTGCCAGTACATTCAATTTACTGACCTACATGGCCGCAACGTCTCATGTTGCAGGATTCTTACGACAAGTAAGTGATACATTATGGTTGCGATTTCTACACTGAACTTTGCCGTTGGTGTTGATGGGAATCCACAACCTTGTTGTTACTTCCGCTATTTGGATTGAGGTATTAGTATTTATGTTACTTTATACATGTGATTTACCTCTGTTATAAATCCTCGAGTACTGTGTGTGTCATCATACCGATCTAGGGATGACACTTAAGCACAGAGACTTGATCGTTTGAGGTCGGGTCGCTACACTTCTGGAGCAAGGAGCAGTCATTGATCTATCTAGACATTCTAAAGACCAAGAAAAACTTGTTTGTCAACATCAAGTCCATTGATGTCGCTCTCATGGAGAAGGATCCGACATACTTTGAAGAGGCTCTTGCTTTCTGTCAACAGTGGGGGCTCATTCCCTTCATCCAGTACAACAAGGACTATGATCCATAGATTATGGCTCAATTTTATACCACGGTTCACTTTCATGCTAATGAGGAGAGATCTATGTCATGGATGACCAGTGGGAGAAGATTCAGGGTTGATTGGAAAGATTTCATGAATTGCTTGGGCGTCGCTGATGAGGGGGAAGACAACCCAGTGGGTCTCCGGCCTCACAAGGAAGCTCCTCCCACTCACAAGTCCAAGCTTATCCGGTACTCCAGGACAATGAAGACACTCAAGGGGGCCAATCGTACGGAGCTCATTCCCTTTCTGGACATCATGCACCGTATCTTCCGTAACACTCTTGTAACGCCCCGAGTCCGATGCGCCAGGTGTCTTCCAGTTATTCGCCGTCGTTGCCATGTCATTTTCTTGCGTGTTGCATTTTGCCATGTCATCATGTGCATTTCATACACATGTTTTTCAAAACTTGCATCCGTTTGGGTCTCCCAGTTCTCTCTATTGTTTGTTCTAAGTCCAACCACTCTCACGCCCGCCCGTCGCACCTCCCAGATCTTGTTTCGTGAGCGGGAGAAAAACGTTTTCGGAATGGGCCGAGAGTTGACGAGCGGTCTTGGTATATCACCGGTAGACCGCCTATCAAATTTCATTCCATTTGGAGGTCGTTTGATGCCCCAACGGTTAACCGCATTAACCACCGAAGCCCTCCTTCTCTTTGCAGCCCAACACCCCTCCACAACAGCCCACTAGCCCATCTAAACCCCCTCCATGCTCTTCGTCGTTGGATCATGATTGTGTGGGCGAAAACCACACATCCATAGCCCTCTCCTAGCTCCCTCTACCTATAAATAAGCCTCCCCTCCTAATTTTTGGGCAAACCCTAGCTCCCCTCCTCCTCGCGCCACCGGACACGTTCGCCCCGCCACCGGACATATCCACCGCCGCCTGCAGCCAATCTTAGTGCGCCATGTCACCCCAGCCACCTCTAGCCGCGCCTCCTCTCTCCTCCATCGCCGCCAGCCTGCCCAGGCCCGCGTGGGCCCTCTGGAGCCCATCGAGGCCCGCCCCGAGCCCATGCGCGCCGCTCCCCGCCGCTTGCGCCCACCTCCTTGCTCCTCCTCGCCTCCGCCGCCGGTGTGCGCCGCCACTGCGCCGAACTTTGCCGACCGCACCACCTCCGCCTCGACCCGCCGGCCTCCGCCGCCCTCGCCTCGTCGGCGTCGCTCGCCCATCACCCCTGCGCCGCCTGACACCGTCCCGCTCCCCCGCCATCGCTCGTCGACCCCGCTGCCAGCAGCTCCTCCAGCTGCGTCGCCAGACTGCTCATCATGCTCTGCCTCCGGATCGAGCTCCCCGCCACCGGGAATGGATCCGTCCCGCCCAGATCTGTTCGGGTCTGGCCCGATCCCACCGTCTTTGCATCTGGATTCATCGGGGAACGCCGTTCGCCGCCGCATCAGATCCCCCCACCGGTCCCTCTACTCGTGCGGGTGCACGAGGAGGACGACGCCCTCACCGCCGGCCACGTGGGCCCCTGCAACGGCTCGGCCCAGCCGCGACCTTCCGCAAGGCCCATCCCAGTGCTCCCCTTCGGCCTGCCCGAGCTCCTCCTTGACTAGGATGTGGCCCACTAGGTGAGCCTCAGCCCACAGCTATCCCTCGCCTGTGCATGATATAGTTATCTAGCGCTCAATTTTCAATCCTGCAATTTCGCCTAAGTCCCAGGATTTTAACAACATGCATGCATATCTTGTGTGGTTGATAACTTTGTGCATGGTTATCCTATGGAGATGTGTGATATATGGAAATGTTCATCTCTGAATGCTCTATGTGGTGGTTGCTATTGCATGCTTTTTTGAGTTCATCTATGACCTAATCATCGTTGCAATAGTGTCAAATGTTATAATCTGCTGGAAGTTATCATAACTTGCTGTTTTGTCTTTTTTCATAGCATTTTGTGTGTCTATCTTTTGAGCATCATGTCAACATGTTTTAGAAGCTTATTCATGCCATCTTTACAGTGGTGTAATCCATGTATTTTTATGTGCCCTGTGGTGACTAGCACAAGCATGCAAAGTAGGGTACTTGCTGTTTGTTGTTTTCTGTGACTTAGTAATTTTGGTTAAGTCTGAATCTGCTACATTATGTTGACATGTTAACTTGATGCTACAAGTGAATCCATGCATAATCTGGAGATGCTCAGTAAGGTGTTTTGTAGATCTTGTTATGCTCTATCCATCCATGCCCTTGTTTGCATTTATAGCCTACCGTAGCTTGTTGTTACCATGCTCTAAAATTGCTAAATAATGTTGCTGTCAGTCTGTTAACAGTAAGTTCACTCTTGCCATGTGAATAACTAGTGATCTATGCATGCAATGACCATGTTCTTGCCATGAGTAGCTGCATAAATACGCCTTCTTGCTGTTGGTTACATTCGCATTCCATGATATGCTTGGAGATGAGTTGCACGAGCTTGCAAACATGCCTACTGGTCGCTGTTCCTGCCATGTTCAGTTTATTTCACTAAGTCTATGAATCTGTTATCATTTGCAATCTTGCCATGATGTTTTGAGACTAACCTTAGTGTTCATGTTTTGTAGTGCTCTACCTGTACATGCTTGCCTTGCCCTTTGATGCCATGAAATGTTCCTGTAGCATATACTTTTGTTATCTCAAAGTATGCATCATGAATCTGTTTTCAGCCTTCCTCTGTTTTTCACTAAGTCTGAGAATCTGTTATGACTTGCTTGATTGTCTTGATGATTGCCATTGTTATAGAGGTTATATGGAGATGCTTAGTGATCATGTTTTGCCATGTTTAACCTGTAATTCAATGCCATGCTTTTGCTTGTTATGATCTTGCACTGTAGCATATTTGTTTCATGCCTTCAACATGTCAACATGTTATTTCTGCTCACATGTATGCCCTGTTTTCCACTAAGTCTCAATCTGTGTTATAAAGTTGTGTTTTGCATTGATCATCTTGGATTAATCTTGACGTTTATGAACCTGAATCTTGTTTTTATTTGAAGCATGTAATCTGTACTTTGAGTGCATATCAAGTTTGTGTCCATATGTTTCATGTAGCATGTTGTTTCCTTGATTGCAAAGTGCTTAGTTGCTGTTTTGGGCAGATTGTGTTTGAAACTTGTATTGAGTGTATGTGTTGAACCGTTGCTCCGTTTTGAGTATGTTCTATATGAAACTTGCTTAGTTTTGCATGTAGTTTCATGTTACCTTGTTGCATCCTTATTTTGGAGTGTTTGTGATGTTGTTTTTCTTGCTTTTGCATCAATGCCATGTTTAACTTGTTTTTCTCATATCTTCTAGGCCGTAGCTCCGAATTAAATAAACTTCATATGTAACTTGAGTGAAACCATGTAGATCATCATGGTGCACTTTACCTTGCTGTTTAACAACTACAACATGGTGTTTTGTTCAGATTTGGACCAATTTCAAAATTTGCATATGAGGACTTACGGAATTGTTATATGTTGTTCCCGACCTCGTTTAAGCTTGCTTTGATGTGTTGTTCTTGTATGCATCATCTCTTGCCATGAGTAGCATCATGTAGCCTTGTCATGCATCATACTTGGTTGAGCATCTTGTCTGTTATGTGTTGTGTGTTTACCATGTGGTTTGCTTCTCTCTGGTTGTGCTCCTTCTCGATAGTTCATGTTTCGTTGCGATTGTGAGGATTCCTTCGATTACGCGGGATCGTCTTCTTCATGGACTTGTTCTTCTTCCTAACGGGATTTTAGGCAAGATGGCCGTCACCTTGGATCTCACTACTATCTTTGCTATGCTAGTTGTCTCGATGCTATCGCTATGTCACGCTACCTACCACTTGTTTATCAAGCCTCCCAAATTGCCATGATAGTCTCTAAACTTTTTCACTATCCTAGCAAACCGTTGTTTGGCTATGTTACCGCTTTACTCAGCCCCTCTTATAGCGTTGCTAGTTGTAGGCGCAGTTGCAGGTTGTTCCATGTTGGGACATGGATATCATGGATATCATGGGATATCACAATATATCTTATTTTAATTAATGCATCTATATACTTGGTAAAGGATGGAAGCCTCGACCTTTTGCCTGGTGTTTTGTTCCACTCTTGCCGCCCTAGTTTCCATCATACCGGTGTTATGTTCCTTAATTTTGTGTCCCTAACACGGTGAGGGTTTATGGGCCCCTCTTGACAGTTCGCTTTGAATAAACCTCTTCCAGCAAGGCCCAACATTTGTTTTAACATTTTCCATAATAATATTGAACTAAATAATTAATTGGCATAGGGTGTCATGAACCCGAGGATTCTTTCTACATAAACAGGGGGATAGTGCTGATGGTGTTGGTCACAAACGGGCAGACTACGGGGCCACCACGGGCCAACCTGACGTTCTGGTTTTACTCGTAGGCTGACCTATCCGGACATAGCCTGAGATAAGATACGCGCGACTACTATCAGGGTGTCGACACACCGGGAGGTCTTGCTAGATTAGTTTTACCATTGTCGAAATGTCTTGTGCACCGGGATTCCAAGTCTGGTCGGAGGGTCCCGAGATGGAGGATTGTCTCCGCGGATCGTGAGCTTGTCATGGGCTAAGTTGGGACACCCTTGCAGGGTTTAAACTTTCGAGAGTTATGCCCACGGTTATGTGGCAGATGGGAATTTGTTAATATCCGGTTGTAGTGAACTTGAAGTAAACTCAATTAAAATACACCAACAGCGTGCGTAACCGTGACTCTCTCCTTCTGGGGAAGTTTGAGAGGAGAAAAGGTTGGGTTATGTTTGAACGTAAGTAGTTCAGGATCACTAATTGATCATTGCTAGTTTGCGACCGTTTGTGTAGTTTCTCATCTTACTCTTGTACTCGTAATTTAGCCACCATACATTGCTTAGCCGCTGCTGCAACCTCACCACTTACCCTTTCCTACCCATTAAGCTTTGCTAGTCTTGATACCCATGGTAATGGGATTGTTGAGTCCGATGATCCAGGTAATGCGATGATCCGATGTGATAGCGACGTTTTCTTGTTTTGGAGTTCTTCTTCCTCGTCGATCTTGGGTTAGGTTCCTGGTCAGCAGCCTGGGCTAGCAAGGTGGATGTCGTTTGAGTTTCTGTTTGTGTTTCATCCGTAGTCGGATGTTGTTCTCATGTACGATGTTTGATATATTCATGCGGCATTTGTATGCCTTTGTATGTATCCCCAACTATTATGTATTGGTACGATGTAATGATATCCACCTTGCAAAAGTGTGTCAATATGTGGTTCTATCATTGGTGGGACCTTCGAGTTTCTTTAGGATAGATTCGCATATTGGGCGTGACAAGTTGGGATCAGAGCCTCGACTGACCATAGGAGCCCCCTTGATTGTTCGTAGTTGGCCGTTGTCGAGTCTAGAGGAAAACTTTTTCGGAGTCTAGTAATATTGGAGAGTAGGACTTCTTTTTACTCATCTGCCCCTTCATCGCTCTGGTGAGAAATCTTGACGTAGGTGTTTTTGACTTACTCCTCTCCCCCTTCAGTTTTCTTTAGGATCACGCAGTTAGTTTTCGTTCGTTGTGATGTCAGCTCTTTTATCCGGCACACTTATTTTTGACTCATTCGACCCTCGTCGTCTTTTGCGAGATCAATCCTCAGTTCTTTCTCAATGATGTTGTTCCCCGTATGAAGTTGTTCTCTTTTCCTACCCGCCCACCCTTTTCTTCTCGGAGCCGGAGTCCGTAATCGAGTATCCATCCTACTCGTGCGAAGCCTCTGCATTCTTTCCTCAATTATTTCAACCGGTGCTTTTCTCTTCAAGTTATTCATCGGTTCCCCTTCCAAGTTGCCTTTGTTTTTCCTGCCCTCCCACCCATTTTTTCTTCCCGGAGTCTGAGCCTCTATTCAAGCATTAATTTCATTCGTGTGGATCCTCTTAAATATTTCCTCAATTGTCTCAATCGGTGAATTCTCGTCAAGCTCATCGTTGTTCGTCTCGCTTTCCTTTTCGGTGGATCCAATTCAACTATTCGGTGTTGAGCTTGTTCTTTTCCTTGTCTCAAATATTCTTCCCTGCTTGTTCGCCTCTCGCAATTCAATTGTTCCAGAGTTCTAAAGATATCCCAGGAGATTCGTGTTTTCGCTCAAGACTCGTTCGTTCTATTCAAGATTGTCGCCTCATTCAAGTTTTTCAATCGTTCCGGTGCATCATTTCTCATTAAAGAATCCTTTCCAACGGTGTTTTCTGTTCAATGGGCCCTAACCCACAGGTCTTTTCCCAGGATCTTACCTGGCTCTTCTAATTTTCCCGGAGTTATTCTCAAATTCTTTTTGAAGTTTGACATAAGAATGAAATTCATCAGTCAGATGATTTTCCAAGATCAATTTCAAATTATTTTCATTATTGGCTCAACCTCTTCACTTTTCATTCTCCTGGAGTATCTCAACAATTTTGGTGGTGTTCCTCGTCATCGTTCTCAACAGTTGAGGACTGAAGAAGATTTTTCCTCAAAATCTTGTCCGTTGTATCGGAGATTCGTGGTTCTAGTTTGTTGTCAAGAATTCTTTTCTTACCCATCCGGAGTATTTCAGGAGTTGTCTTCCGGAGGCCATCATTTAAGAAGATTCTTTCGTTCCAAGTTTTCAGCTTCGTTCTTCAATTATTCTAAACTGATGCCACTTCGTTCATCTCCATATTCGTACCGGTGCATTGTTCAAGAATTCTTTAGTAAGCTTGTGATCTCTTCGTTCTTTTGCATCTAAATTCACTCAAGTATCTTTGTTCGTTTTCTAATTCTTTCCGGCGATTCGTTCTCTTCTCTTTGTTCGTTTTCATTGCCACGATGGTTCGTTCAAGAATTTCACTTCCGTTCTTATCATATCAATTCATTCGTACTTTCCAATCCTACCGGTGGTTCATGAAGACCTTCCCAAGTTTTGCGTTATATATCCCCATAATATTTTCCAACGCAAATAAGTAGTATGCAAATCCATTGATTCTCATCAATTTAATTGGTGGAGGATAAGCATAACATAATTCTTATTCTTATTTCATCAAGTTGATCAATCTCTTCTTTTTGGAATTTGTTCATCATATCACATTCTCGGTTTGAAGTCTTTCCATCTTTTCTTTTCCGAAGTTCTGATTTTTCTAGTTTGTCTCGTCGCGAAGCTCCATCTATATCATCGCAAGGCTTTAATCTTATTCTTTTCATCCTTCGTTTCTATCTCATCATCCTTTTGTTACCAGAGTTCTTCATGGTGGTTCTTCATGATTTAATTCACTCTTCAAGTGTTCATCAAGATTCTTGTCGGAGGAGCTCAAGTATCTTTTCCTCTTGCTTCTCGAAGTGCAACTAATTCTCCGTATTCTTTTGAAGTGGAGTTATGCATTTCTTTGTTCTTCTCAGCTATTCAATCATTTCTGTTTGTGGCCGGTTATCACCTTGATGAAATTTCAGAGTGAAGTTCTTAATGATTCGGCTCATTATTTTCTAACCTTCACAGATGATTTAAGCAGATATGGGTATATCTACTTGATGAAACATAAGACTGAAACATTTGAAAAGTTCAAAGAATTTCAGAGTGAAGTGGAAAATCATCGCAACAAGAAAATAAAGTTTCTACGATCTGATCATGGAGGTGAATATTTGAGTTACGAGTTTGGTCTTCATTTGAAACAATCTGGAATAGTTTCACAACTTATGCCACCTCGTAGGTCAACCAGAGAAAGATCCGTACTAGAGTGGTACGGTTATCCTGTTCTGGAGGTCATGTTACTTGACCATGAAGAACCTATGAACTATGAGGAAGTGATGATGAGCCTGGATTCTGCAAAATGGCTTGAGGCCATGAAATCTGAGATGGGATCCATGTATGAGAACAAAGTGTAGACTTTGGTTGACTTGCCCGATGATCAGCAAGCAATAGAGAATAAATGGATCTTCAAGAAGAGGACGAACGCTGACGGTAATGTTATTTTCTACAAAGCTCGACTTTTTGCGAAAGGTGTTTGACAAGTTCAAGGAGTTGACTACGATGAGACCTTCTCACATGTAGTGATGCTTAAGTCTGTCTGAATCATGTGTGCAAGCTCCAGCGATCCATTTATGGACTGGTGCAAGCCTCTCGGAGCTGGAATATACGCTTTGATAGTGTGATCAAAGGATATGGTTTCATACAGACTTTTGGAGAAGCCTGTATTTACAAGTGAGTGGGAGCTCTGTAGCATTTCTGACATTATATGTGGATGACATATTGTTGATCGGAAATGGTATTGAATTTCTGAATGGCATAAAAGGATACTTGAATAAGAATTTTCAATTAAATACCTTGGTAAAGCTGCTTATATATTGGGCATCAAGATCTATAGAGATAGATCAAGACGCTTAATTGGACTTTCACAAAGCACATACGTTGATAAAGTTTTGAAGAAGTTCAAAATGGGCCAGGCAAAGAACGGGTTCTTGCCTGTGTTACAAGGTGTGAAGTTGAGTCAGACTCAATGCCCGACCACTTCAGAAGATAGAGAGAAAATGAAAGTCATTCCCTATGCCACAACCATAGGGAATATCATGTATGCAATGTTGTGTACCAGACCTGATGTGCACAACAACAAAAAAGACACAACCGTGACATTTTGGGCCGAACGAATTTTTTTCCTGTCATGCTTATGACACTTCTATGACAATAATTGTGACAAAACCCGGTACAATCATAGATGTGGTGGGGTCCTACTTCTATGACAAAAAATCATGACAAAAATGGGCTTTTCGTCCTGGGCGAGCCGGAGACGCAGCTGCATGACATTCTTTGGGCCATCCATGACGGAAAAAACCGTGGTGGAAGCGAGGGCGGGGAAAATATCGGGGGAGGTCCCAGTTATGGTGGGTGGTCGGGGGCCGAGCGGTGCGTGTTTCTATCGTACGTACACGCGTGAATGCGAGGCGTTGGGCTCTAACTGAACCCGAGCGAGGCGTTGGGCTCTAACTGAACCCGAGCGATTACACTGGAGGCTACGCGTTACTGAACCCGAGCGATTGATCGATCCCTTGATGTTAACTGAACCCGAGTGATTCCTTCGCTACTACTGCTAACTGAAGCCGATCGATGCTGCCTCTGGATGAAAAGTGAGTGTTGTTGGGGGGTTTGGATGAACAGTTCCCGGTGGGGGGTTGGATGAACAGGACCCCATGGTAGTAGCGGTCGTTGCCGTTGGATGAACAGTACCCCGATCGATCGAGCCGGTGGATGAACAGGACCCCGTGGAGGGTCGGATGAACAGGACCC
Organism: Triticum urartu; assembly: GCF_056163025.1. Lineage (NCBI taxonomy): Eukaryota > Viridiplantae > Streptophyta > Magnoliopsida > Poales > Poaceae > Triticum > Triticum urartu. The sequence continues at coordinate 363,173,765 of NC_141874.1, read as the reverse complement.
CGTGGAGGGCTTTATGAACAGGACCCCGTGGAGGTCTAGTTGAACAGTAGACGGTGGAGGGCTGGATGAACTGTAGCCCGTGGAGGGGTGGTTGAACAGGACCCCGTGGAGAGGGCTGGTTGAACAGTAGCCGGTGGAGGAGTGCGCGGTGGAGGCTGGATGAACAGGAGCCCGTGGATGAACAGTCGCAGGTGGAGGCTGGAGGAGGTCGACGGTGGATGAACAGTAGCCCGTGGAGGCAGTCGACGGTGGAGATGAACAATATCCCGTGGAGTCCCGTTTTGCGGTACGCCACACCCCTCCCGATCAATAGGACCCCCGTTTCGATCGTGGCGCTCCAACACAAGTATGTTTCCTCCGTTTTTTGGTACGCCACACCCCTCCCGATCAACAGGATCCCGTTTCCACCGCAGGAGGTCCGTTTCCTCCGTTTTGTGGTACGCCAGACCCCTCCCGATGAACAGGATCCCGTTTCGACCATGGCCGGTCGAACACAAGGCCGTTTCCTCCGTTCTGCGGTACGCCAGGCCTCGTTCCCATCGGCTGTTCCGTCCAAGCCGGCTGGCTCCCGATGAACAGCACGCGTTCTGTTGCCTCTCGATGAACACGACGTTGTTTCTCCGTTCCGACCCAGACGGTTTGCTGCCCGATGAACAGGACGGCGTTACTCCCGTCCGTTGCCTCTCCATGTACACAATCCCTGGTCGTTCGTGAGTACGCGCTCGAGACCCCACCCGTATGTACATACATGGCCGTATTTTTTGCCTTGTGGTTGTAAGTATGTGTACATGACTTAGACGGGACCGCGTGAACTGCTATGTCGGGTGCTCTACAACGACACACGTGCCGCTACTTACTCAGCCACGGTTCATACTTGCAGAGAGACCGATCGACCAGTATGTACGTACACGTTCACGACCAGAATGACAACGCTACGTACGCTTCGACCAGGTGGGTCCCGACTTTCAGGCACTTCCTTGCACGCGAATATGTAGCTGGTGGGTCCCAACGGTCAAGGGGGGTGAATCATTTCTTTTGCCAGTAATATGGACACACTTCCTTGCATGCGAAGATATTGCTGGTGGGTCCCAGTAGTCAGGGGGGAAACGTTTTTTTCACGAAATACGATGAGACCTTCTCACCCATAGCGATGCTTAAGTCTGTCTGTGTGCAAGCTCCAGCGATCCATTTATGGACTGGTGCAAGCCTCTCGGAGTTGGAATATATGCTTTTATAGTGTGATCAAAGCATATGATTTTATACAGACTTTTGGAGAAGCCTGTATTTACAAGAAAGTGAGTGGGAGCTCTATAGCATTTCTGATATTATATGTGGATGACATATTGTTGATCGGAAATGGTACTGAATTTCTGAATGGCATAAAAGGATACTTGAATAAGAACTTCTCAATGAAAGACCTCGGTGAAGCTGCTTATATATTGGGCATCAAGATCTATAGAGATAGATCAAGACGCTCAATTGGACTTTCACAAAGCACATACCTTGCTAAAGTTTTGAAGAAGTTCAAATGGACCAGGCAAAGAAAGGGTTACTTCCTGTGTTAGAAGGTGTGAAGTTGAGTCAGACTCAATGGCCAACCACTGCAGAAGATAGAGAGAAAATGAAAGTCATTCCCTATGCCTCAGCCATAGGTTCTATCATATATGCAATACTGTGTATGAGACCTGATGTGTGCCTTGCTATTAGTTTAGCAGGGAAGTACCAAAGTAATCCAGGAGTGGATCACTGGACAACGGTCAAGAACATCCTGAAATACCTGAAAAGGACTAAGGATATGTTTCTTGTTTATGGATGTGACAAAGAGCTCATCGTAAATGGTTATGTCGATGCAAGCTTTGACACTCATCCGGATGACTCTAAGTCACAAATAGGATATGTATTTCTATTGAATGGTGGAGTTGTCAGTTGGTGCAGTTCTAAGCAGAGCGTCATGGCGGGATCTACGTGTGAAGCGGAGTACATAGCTGCTTCAGAAGCAGCAAATGAAGGAGTCTGGATGAAGGAGTTCATATCCGATCTAGGTGTAATACCTAGTGCATCGGGTCCAATGAAAATCTTTTGTGACAATACTAGTGAAATTGCCTTGGCAAAGGAATCCAGATTTCACAAGAGAACCAAGCACATCAAGTGACGCTTCAATTCCATCCGCGATCAAGTCAAGGAGGGAGAAATAGAGATTTGCAAGATACATATGGATCTGAATGTTGCAGACCCGTTGACTAAGCCTCTCTCACGAGCAAAACATGATCAACACCAAGACTCCATGGGTGTTAGAATCATTACTATGTAATCTAGATTATTGACTCCAGTGCAAGTGGGAGACTGAAGGAAATATGCCCTAGAGGCAATAATAAAGTTGTTATTTATATTTCCTTATGTCATGATAAATGTTTATTATTCATGCTAGAATTGTATTAACCGGAAACTTAGTACATGTGTGGATACATAGACAAACAGAGTGTCCCTAGTATGCCTCTACTTGACTAGCTCGTTAATCAAAGATGGTTAAGTTTCCTAGCCATAGACATGTGTTTTCATTTGATGAACAGGATCACATCATTAGAGAATGATGTGATGGACAAGACCCATCCATTAGCTTATGATCGTTTAGTTTTTATGCTATTGCTTTCTTCATGACTTATACATGTTCCTCAGACTATGAGATTATGCAACTCCTGAATACTAGAGGAACACCTTGTGTGCTATCAAATGTCACAATGTAACTGGGTGATTATAAAGGTGCTCTATAGGTGTCTCCGATGGTGTTTGTTGAGTTGGCATAGATCAAGATTAGGATTTGTCACTCCGTGTATCGGAGAGGTATCTCTGGGCCCTCTCGGTAATGCACATCACTATGAGCCTTGCAAGCAATGTGTCTAATGAGTTAGACATGGGATTATGCATTTCAGAACGAGTAAAGAGACATGGCGGTAACGAGATTGAACTAGGTATGATGATACCGACAATCGAATCTCTGGGAAGTAACATACTAATGACAAAGGTAACAACGTATGTTGTTATGCGGTTTGACCGATAATATCTTCGTAGAATATTTAGGAGCCAATATGAGAATCCAGGTTCCTCTATTGGTTATTGACCGGAGATGTGTCTCGGTCATGTATACATAGTTCTCGAACCCGTAGGGTCTGCACGCTTAACGTTCGATGACGATTTGTATTATGAGTTTCGTGTTTTGATGAACCAAAGTTTGTTAGGAGTCCTGGATGAGATCACGGACATGACGAGGAGTCTCGAAATGGTCGATACATAAAGATTCATATATTGGAAGGCTACATTCGGACACCGGAATGGTTCGGGTCGTTTCGGATAAGTTTCAGAGTACCGGGGGTTACCGGACCCCCCCCGAAGTGCTACCTCTTGAGCATGCGTTGGTTTTCCTTGAAGATGAAAGGGTGATGCAGCAGAGTAGCGTAAGTATTCCCCTCAGTTTTTGAGGACCAAGGTATCAATCCAGTAGGAGGTAACACACAAGTCCCTAGTACCTGCACAAACAAACAAGAACCTCGCAACCAACGCAATAAAGGGGTTGTCAATCCCTTCACGGTCACTTTTGAGAGTGAGATCCGATAGAGATAATAAGATAAATATTTTTGGTATTTTGTTGTCTAGATTGGAAAATAAATATTACAAAATAAACAACGATAGAAATAGCAAGTAGATAGGAAAATAATATAATGCAAAATACACCCGGGGGCCATAGGTTTCACTAGTGGCTTCTCTCAAGATAGGAAATTCTACAGTGGGTGAACAAATTACTATTGAGAAATTGATAGAAAATCGCATAGTTATGAGAATATCTAGGCATGATCATGTACATAGGCATCACGTCCACGACAAGTAGATCGAAACGATTCTACATCTACTACTATTACTCCACACATCGACCGCTATTCAGCATGCATCTAGAGTATTAAGTTCATAAGAACAGAGTAACGCATTAGGCAAGATGACATGATGTAGAGGGACAAACTCAAGCAATATGATATAAACCCCATCTTTTTATCCTTGATGGCAACAATATAATATGTGCCTTGCTGCCCCTGTTATCACTGGGAAAGGACACCGCAAGATTGAACCCAAAGCTAAGCACTTCTCCCATTGCAAGAAAAATCAATCTAGTAGGCCAAACCAAACTGATAATTCGAAGAGACTTGCAAAGACATTAAATCATGCGTAAAAGAATTCAGAGAAGAATCAAATATTGTTCATAGATAATCTTGATCATAAACCCACAATTCATCGGATCTCGACAAACACACCGCAAAAAGAATTACACCAAATAGATCTCCAAGAGAATCGAGGAGAACTTTGTATTGAGATCCAAAGAGAGAGAATAAGCCCTCCGTGATCGATTCCCCCTCCGGCGGAGCGCCGAAAAAGGCCCCAAGATGGGATCTCACAGGTACAGAAGGTTGCGGCGGTGGAAATAGGGTTTCGTGGTGCTCCTGGATATTTTCGGGGTATATGGGTATATATAGGAGGAAGAAGTACGTCGGTGGAGCTGCGAGGGGCCCACGAGGGTGGGGGCGCGCCTGGCCCCCCTGGACGCGCCCTCCTGCCTCGTGGCCTCCTCGCTTCTTTCTTAACGTCCACTCCAAGTCTACTGGATCACGTTTGTTCAAAAAATAACTCTCCCGAAGGTTTCATTCCATTTGGATTCCGTTTGATATTCCTTTTCTGCAAAACACTGAAATCGGCAAAAAAAACAGCAATTTGCACTAGGCCTTTGGTTAGTAGGTTAGTCCCAAAAATAATATAAAAAGGTATGTTAAAGTCCATTAAACATCCAAAACAGATAATATAATAGCATGGAACATTAAAAAATTATAGATACATTGGAGATGTATCAAGCATCCCCAAGCTTAATTCCTTCTCGTCCCCGAGTAGGTAAATGATAAAAATAGAATTTTTGATGTGGAATGCTACCTAGCATAATTCTGAATGTAATTTTCTTTATTGTGGCATGAATGTTCAGATCCGAAAGATTCAAGACAAAAGTTTAATATTGACATAAAAATAATAATACTTCAAGCATACTAACAAAGCAATCATGTCTTCTCAAAATAACATGGCCAAAGAAAGTTATCCCTACAAAATCATATAGTATGGCTATGATCTATATTCATCACACAAAGTATTTAATCATGCACAACCTCGGTGACAAGCCAAGCAATTGTTTCATACTTTTGATGTTCTCAAACTATATGTGGAATAGAGTGGTGGTTGTGGAGAAGAAAAAAAGGAGAAGATGGTCTCACATCAACTAGACGTATCAACGGGCTATGGAGATGCCCATCAATAGATATCAGTGTGAGTGAGTAGGGATTGCCTTGCAACAAATGCACTAGAGCTATAAGTGTATGAAAGCTGGAAAAAAGAAACTAAGTGGGTGTGCATCTAACTCGCTTGCTCACGAAGACCTAGGGCATTTTGAGGAAGCCCATCATTGGAATATACAAGCCAAGTTCTATAATGTAAAATTCCCACTAGTATATGAAAGTGACAACATAGGAGACTCTCTATCATGAAGATCATGGTGCTACTTTGAAGCACAAGTGTGGTAAAAGGATAGTAGCATTGTCCCTTCTCTCTTTTCCTCTCATTTTTTATTTGGGCCTTTTCCTCTCTTTTTTATGGCCTCTTTTTCTCTCTCCTTTTTCTTTCTTTTTGTCCAGAGTCTCATCCCGACTTGTGGGGGAATCATAGTCTCCATCATCCTTTCCTTACTTGGGACAATGCTCTAATAGTGATGATCATCACACTTTTATTTACTTACAACTCAAAAATTACAACTCGATACTAGAACAAAATATGACTCTATGTGAATGCCTCCAGCGATGTACCGGGATATGCAATGAATCAAGAGTGGCATGTATGAAAGAATTATAAAGGTGGCTTTGCCACAAATACGATGTCAACTACATGATCATGCAAAGCAATATGACAATCATGTAACGTGTCATAACAAACAGAACGGTGGTAAGTTGCATGGCAATATATCTCGGAATGGCTATGGAAATGCCATAATAGGTAGGTATGGTGGCTGTTTTGGGGAAGTTATATGGGTGGTGTACGGTACCGGTGAAAGTTGCGCGGTACTAGAGAGGCTAGCAATGGTGGAAGGGTGAGAGTGCGTATAATCCATGGACTCAACATTAGTCATAAAGAACTCACATACTTATTGCAAAAATCTATTAGTTATCAAAACAAAGTACTACACGCATGCTCCTAGGGGGATAGATTGGTAGGAAAAGACCATCTCTCGTCCCCGACCGCCACTCATAAGGAAGACAATCAATAAATAAACCATGCTCCGACTTCATCACATAACGGTTCACCATACGTGCATGCTACGGGAAACAAAAACTTTAGAACAAGTATTTTTCAAATTCACAACTACTCAAATATCATGACTGTAATATCACCATCTTCATATCTCAAAACAATTATCAAGTATCAAACTTCTCATAGTATTCAATGCACTTTTTATGAAAGTTTTTATTATACCCATCTTTGATGCCTATCATATTAGGACTAATTTTATAGCCAAAGCAAATTACCATGTTGTTCTAAAAGACTCTCAAAATAATATAAGTGAAGCATGAGAGATCAATAATTTCTATAAAATAAAACCACCACCGTGATCTTAAAGATATAAGTGAAGCACTAGAGCAAAATTATCTAGCTAAAAAGATATAAGTGAAGCACATAGAGTATCCTAATAAATTCCGATTTATGTGTGTCACTCCAAAAGGTGTGTACAGCAAGGATGATTGTGGAAAACTAAAAATCAAAGACTCAAATCATACAAGATGCTCCAAGAAAAACACATATCATGTGGTGAATAAAAATATAGCCTCAAGTAAAGTTTCCGATGGACGAAGACGAAAGAGGGGATGCCTTCCGGGGCATCCCCAAGCTTAGGATTTTGGTTGTCCTTGAATTTTACCTTGGGGTGCCTTGGGAACCCCCAAGCTTAGGCTCTTGCCACTCCTTATTCCAAAATCCATCAAATCTTTACCCAAAACTTGAAAACTTCATAACACAAAACTCAACAGAAAATCTCATGAGCTCCGTTAGTATAAGAAAACAAACCACCACTTCAAGGTACTGTAATTAACTCATTCTTTATTTATATTTGTGTTAAAACTACTGTATTCCAACTTCTCTATGGTTCATACCCCCCGATACTAGCCATAGATTCATCAAAATAAGCAAACAAGACACGAAAAACAGAATCTGTCAAAACAGAACAGTCTGTAGTAATCTGTAGGTTTCGAATACTTCTGTAACCCCAACAATTCTTAAATAAGTTGGTGGACGTGAGGAATGTTTATATTAATCGTCTGCAAAAAGAATCAACCTAATCGCACTCTACAGTAAAAAATGGCAGCTAATCTCGTGAGCGCTAAAGTTTCTGTTTTTTACAGCAAGATCGCAAAGACTTCCTCCAAGTCTTCCCAAAGGTTCTACTTGGCACAAACACTAATTAAAAACATAAAGCCACATCTAAAAATAAGCTAGATGAATTATTTATTACTAAACAAGAACTAAAAACAATAAACAAAAATAAAATTGGGTTGCCTCTCAACAAGCGCTATTGTTTAACGCCCCTAGCTAGGCATAAAAACAAGAATAGATATAGGTATTGTCATCTTTGGTATGTAATCCATAAGTGGCTCTCATAATAGATTCATAAGGTAATTTAATTTTATTCCTAGGAAATTGTTCCATGCCTTTCCTTAACGGAAATTGTAATCTAATATTTCCTTCTTTCATATCAATAATTGCACCAATCGTTCTAAGGAAAGGTCTACCAAGAATAATAGGACACGTAGGATTGCAATCTATATCACGAACAATGAAATCTACGGGCACATAATTCCTATTCGCAACAATAAGAACATCATTAATCCTTCCGATAGGTTTCTTAATAGTGGAATCCGCAATACGCAAATTTAAAGAACAATCATCAAATTCACGGAAACCTAACACATCACACAAAGTTTTTGGAATCGTGGAAACACTAGCACCCAAATCACATAAAGAATATAATTCATGATCTCTAATTTTAATTTTAATAGTAGGTTCCCACTCATAATAAAGTTTTCTTGGGATAGAAACTTCCAATTCAAGCTTTTCTTCATACGATTGCATTTAGGCATCAACGATATGTTTGGTAAAATCTTTATTTTGATCATAAGCATGAGGAGAATTTAGCACGGATTGCAACAAGGAAATAAAATTTATCAAAGAGCAATTATCATAATTAAATTCCTTGAAATCCAAAATAGTGGGTTCATTGCTATGAGTATTGATCTCTTCAATCCCACTTTTACCAATTTTTGGATCAAGACCTAAAAACTCTGAATCATTGGGACGCCTTTTAGCTAAAGTTGACTCATCTCCAGTCCCATCATTATCAAGATTCATATTGCAAAATAAAGATTTAATGGGAGACACATCAATCACTTTTAGATCTTCATCCTTATTATCGTGAAAACTAGAAGAACACACTTTTATAAAGCAATCTTTTTTAGCACGCATCCTAGCGGTTCTTTCTTTGCACTTGTCAATGGAAATTCTCATAGATTTGAGAGACTCATGATATCATGCTTAGGTGGAATAGATCTAACTTTCAAAGAATCAACATCAAGAGAAATTCTATCCACGTTCCTAGCCAACTCATCAATCTTAGGCAATTTTTCTTCAAGCAAAGCATTGAAATTCTTTTGCGAAATCCTAAATTCTTTAACACTAGTCTCAAAATCATAGGGCATCTTATTAAAATTTCCATAAGAGTTATTGTAGGAATTACCATAATTATTAGAGGAATTACTAGGAAACGGCCTAGGATTAAAGTTACCTCTATATGCGTTGTTACCAAAATTGTTCCTACCAACAAAATTCACATCCATAGATTCATTATTATTCTCAATCAAAGTAGACAAAGTCATATCATTAGGATCAGAAGAAACACTCTTATTAGCAAAAAAATTCATAAGTTCATCTATATTTCCACTCAAAACATTATTCTCTTCTATCGCATGAACCTTTTTACTAGTAGATCTTTCGGTGTGCCATTGAGAATAATTAGCCATAATATTATCTAGGAGTTTAGTAGCTTATCCGAAAGTGATTTCCATAAAAGTGCCTCCCGCGGATGAATCTAAAAGATTTCTAGAAGAAAAATACAATCCAGCATAAAAAATTTGTATGATCATCCATAAGTTTAATCCATGTGTAGGGCAATTATGTACCATTAATTTCATCCTCTCCCAAGCTTGTGCAACATGCTCATGATCAAGTTGCTTAAAATTCATAATATCGTTTCTAAGAGAGATGATCTTAGAGGGAGGAAAATACTTGGAGATAAAAGTATCTTTGCACTTATTCCATGAATCAATACTATTTTTAGGCAAAGACGAAAACCAAGTTTTAGCATGATCTCTAAGCGAAAACGGAAATAGCTTCAATTTAACAATATCATTATCCACATATTTCTTCTTTTGCATATCACACAAGTCAACAAAGATGTTTAGATGGGTAGCGGCATCTTCACTAGGAAGGCCAGAAAACGAATCTTTCATAACAAGGTTCAGCAAAGCAGTATTAATTTCACAAGATTCAGCATCGGTAAGAGGAGCAATTGTAGTGCTAAGAAAATCATTGTTGTTGGTATTGGAAAAATCACACAATTTAGTATTGTCTTGAGCCATCGTGACAAACAATCCAACACACAAGCACACAAGAAGCAAGCAAAAAGAGGCGAATGGAAAAGAGCCAAACAGAAAAGAGGGCGAATAAAACGGCAAGGGTGAAGTGGGGGAGAGGAAAACGAGAGGCAAATGGAAAATAATGTAATGTGAGGGATAAGAGTTTGTGATGGGTACTTGGTATGTCTTGACTTGTGCGTAGATCTCCCTAGCAACGGCGCTAGAAATGGCTTGTTGACGGGAGATCAAATCTTGACTTGACTTGGTGCAACCTCCCCGACAACGGCGCCAGAAATCCTTCTTGCTACCTCTTGAGCATGCGTTGGTTTTCCCTTGAAGAGGAAAGGGTGATGCAGCAAAGTAGCGTAAGTATTTCCCTCAGTTTTTGAGAACCAAGGTATCAATCCTGTAGGAGGTAACACGCAAGTCCCTACTACCTGCACAAACAAACAAGAACCTCACAACAAACGTGATAAAAGGGTTGTCAATCCCTTCATGGTCACTTACGAAAGTGAGATCTGATAGAGATAATAATATAAATATTTTTGGTATTTTTATTGTATAGATTGGAAAATAAAGATTGCAAAATAAACAACGATAGAAATAGCAAGTACATAGGAAAATACTATAATGGAAAATAGACCCGAGGGCCATAGATTTCACTAGTGGCTTCTCTCAAGATAGCAAATTCTACGGTGGGCGCACAAATTACTATCGAGGAATTGATAGAAAAGCGCATAGTTATGAGAATATCTAGGCATGATCATGTATATAGGCATCACGTCCGCGACAAGTAGACCGAAACGATTCTGCATCTATTACTATTACTCCACACATCGACCGCTATCCAATATGCATCTAGAGTATTAAGTTCATAAGAAGGGAGTAACGCATTAGGAAAGATGACATGATGTAGAGGGATAAACTCAAGCAAGGTGATATAAACCCCATCTTTTTATCCTCGATGGCAATACAATACGTGCCTTGCTGCCCCTGCTGTCACTGGGAAAGGACACCGCAAGATTGAACCCGAAGCTAAGCACTTCTCCCATTGCAAGAAAGATCAATCTAGTAGGCCAAACCAAACTAATAATTCGAAGAGACTTGCAAAGATATTAAATCATGCATAAAATAATTCAGAGAAGAATCAAATATTGTTCATAGATAATCTTGATCATAAACCCACAATTCATCGGATCTCAACAAACACACCGCAAAAAAATTACATCGAATAGATCTCCAAGAGAATCGAGGAGAAATTTGTATTGATATCCAAAGAGAGAGAATAAGCCATATAGCTAATAATGATGGACCCGAAGGTCTGTGGTAAACTACTCACACATCATCGGAGAGGCTATGGTGTTGATGTAGAAGCCCTCTGTGATCGATTCCCCCTCGAACGAAGCACTAGAAAAGGCCCCAAGATGGGGTCTCACAGGTACAGAAGGTTGCGGTGGTGGAAATAGGGTTTCGTGGTGCTCTTGGATGTTTTTGGGGTATATGGGTATATATAGGAGGAAGAAGTACGTCGGTGGAGCTGCGAGGGGCCCACGAGGGTGGGGGGCACGCCCTCCTTCCTCGTGGCCTCCTCGCTTCTTTCTTGACGTCCACTCCAAGTCTCCAGGATCACGTTTGTTCCAAAAATAACTCTCCCAAAGGTTTCTTTCCGTTTGATATTCCTTTTCTGCGAAACACTGAAATAGGCAAAAAAATAGCAATTTGCACTGGGCCTTTGGTTAGTAGGTTAGTCCCAAAAATAATATAAAACGGTATATTAAAGCCCATTAAACATCCAAAACAAATAATATAATAGCATGGAACAATCAAAAATTGTAGATACATTGGAGACGTATCAGGAAGTTATTGGGCCATCATGGGGCTTAGTGGAGAAGAGAGAGGGCCGGCCAGAGGTGGCACACCCCCTCCTACCCAGTCCGAATTGGACAAGGGGAGGGGCGGCACCCCCCTCCTTCCTTCTCTTCTTTTCCTCCTTCCCTTCTTCTCCTACTTGGACTAGGAAAGGGGGGGGGCGAATCCTACTTGGACCGGGAGTCCAAGTAGGACTCCCCCCATGGCGCCCCCCTATGGCGACCACCTCTCATCCCCAGTTTATATACTTGGGAGGGGGCACCCCAAAGACACACCAAAGTTTCTCTTAGCTGTGTGCGGTGCCCCCCTCCACAGTTACACACCTCGGTCATATCGTCATAGTGCTTAGGCGAAGCCCTGCGCCGGTAAACTTCATCATCACCATCAGCACGCCATTGTGCTGACGGAACTCTCCCTCGGCCTCAACTGGATCAAGAGTTCGAGGGACGTCATCGAGCTGAACATGTGCTAATCACGGAGGTGCCGTACATTCAGTACTTGGACTGGTTGGATCGCTAAGACGTTCGACTACATCAACCGCATTACTAAACGCTTCCGCTTTTGGTCTACGAGGGTACCTAGACACACTCTCCCCTCTCGTTTCTATGCATCTCCTAGATAGATCTTGCGTGATCGTAGGAAAATTTTGAAATACTACGTTCCCCAACAGTGGCATCTGAGCCAGGTCTATGCGTAGATGTTATATGCACGAGTAGAACACAAAGAGTTGTGGGCGATAATAGTCATACTGCTTACCAGCAATGTCTTATTTTGATTTGGCGGTATTGTTGGATGAAGCAGCCCAGACCGACATTACATGACCGCGTTCATGAGACTGGTTCTACCGACGTGCTTCGCACACAGGTGGCTAATGGGTGTCTGTTTTCCCAGCTTTACTTGAATCGAGTTTGACTATGCCCGGTCCTTGTTGAAGGTTAAAACAGCACACTTGATGAAAAATCATTGTGGTTTTTATGCGTAGGTAAGAACGGTTCTTTCTAGAAGCCAGTAGCAGCCACATAAAACTTGCAACAACAAAGTAGAGGACGTCTAACTTGTTTTTGCAGGGCATGCTGTGATGTGATATGGTCAAGACATGATGATATATAAATTGTTGTATGAGATGATCATGTTTTGTAATAGTTATCGGCAACTGGCAAGATCCGTATGGTTGTCGCTTTATTGTATGAAATGCAATCGCCATGTAATTGCTTTGCTTTATCACTAAGCAGTAGTGATAGTTGTAGAAGCAATAGTCGGCGAGACGACAACGATGCTACGATGGAGATCAAGGTGTCAAGCCGGTGACGATGGTGATCATGACGGTGCTTTGGAGATGGAGATCAAAGGCACAAGATGGTGATGGCCATATCATATCACTTATTTTGATTGCATGTGATGTTTATCATTTATGCATCTTATTTTGCTTAGTACGGCGGTAGCATTATAAGATGATCTCTCACTAAATTTCAAGATATAAGTGTTCTCCCTGAGTATGCACCGTTGCTACAGTTTGTCGTGCCGAGACACCACGTGATGATCGGGTGTGATAAGGTCTACGTTCACATACAATGGGTCCAAGCTAGTTTTGCACACGCAGAATACTCGGGTTAAACTTAATGAGCCTAGCATCTGCCGATATGGCCTCGGAACACTGAAACCGAAAGGTTGAGCATGAATCATATAGTAGATATGAGCAACATAGTGATGTTCACCATTGAAAACTACTCCATCTCACGTATGATCCGACATGGTTTAGTTGATATGGATCACGTGACCATTTAGATGACTAGAGGGATGTCTATCTAAGTGGGGGTTCTTAAGTAAGATGATTAATTGAACTTAATTTATCATGAACATAGTACATGATAGTGTTTTGCATGTCTATGTTGCTATAGATAAATGGCCCTGCTACTGTTCCTTTGAATTTTAATGCGTTCCTAGAGAAAGCTAAGTTGAAAGACGATGGTTGCAACTACATGGACTGGGTCCATAACTTGAGGATTATCCTCATTGCTGCATAGAAGAATTACATCCTGGAAGCACTGCTAGGTGCAAAGCCCGTTGCAGGAGCAACACCAGAGGTTATGAACGTCTGGCAGAGCAAATTTGATGACTACTCGATAGTTCAGTGTGCCATGCTTTACGGCAGAATTGGGACTTCAGCGATGTTTTGAACATCATGGAGTATATGAGATGTTCCAGGAGTTGAAGTTAATATTTCAAGAAAATGCCTGAATTGAGAGATATGAAGTTTCCAATAAGTTCTACAGCTGCAAGATGGAGGAGAATAGTTCTGTCAGTGAACATATACTCAGAATGTATGGGTACCACAACCACTTGACTCAACTGGGAGTTAATCTTCCTGGTGATAGTTTCATTGACAGAGTTCTTCAATCACTGCCACCAAGCTACAAAAGCTTTGTGATGAACTATAATATGCAAGGGATGGACAAGAAAATTCCCGAGCTCTTCGCGATGCTAAAGGCTGCGGAGGTAGAAATCAAAAAGGAGCATCAAGTGTTAATGGTTAATAAGACCACTAATTTCAAGAAAAAGGGCAAAGGGAAGAAGGGGAACTTCAAGAAGAATGGAAAGCAAGTTGCTGCTCAAGTGGAGAAGCCCAAGTCTGGACCTAAGCCTGAGACTAAGTGCTTCTACTGCAAAGGGACTGGTCACTGGAAGCGGAACTGCCCCAAGTATTTGGCGGATAAGAAGGATGACAAAGTGAAAGGTATATTTGATATACATGTTATTGATGTGTACCTTAATAATTCTCGTAGTAGCGCCTGGGTATTTGATACTGGTTCTGTTTCTCATATTTGCAACTCGAAATAGGGGCTACGGATTAAACGAAGATTGGCTAAGGACGAGGTGACGATGTGCATGGGAAATGGTTCCAAAGTCGATGTGATCGCCGCTGGCATGCTACCTCTACATCTACCTTCGGGATTAGTTTTAGACCTAAATAATTGTTATTTGGTGCCAGCGTTAAGCATGAACATTATATTTGGATCTTGTTTGATGCGAGACGGTTCTTCATTTAAATCAGAGAATAATGGTTGTTCTATTTATATGAGTAATATCTTTTATGGTCATGCACCCTTGTTGAGTGGTCTATTTTTATTGAATCTCGATAGTAGTGATACACATATTCATAGTATTGAAGCCAAAATATAAAAGTTTAATAATGATAGTGCAACTTATTTGTGGCATGGCCGTTTAGCTCATATTGGCGTAAAGAGCATGAAGAAACTCCATGCTTATGGGCTTTTGGAATCACTTGATTATGAATCACTTGATACTTCTAAACCATGCCTCATGGGCAAGATGAGTAAGACTCCGTTCTCCGGAACAATGGAGCGAGCAACAGACTTATTGGAAATAATACATACTGATGTATGCGGTCCGATGAGTGTTGATGCTCGCGGCGGGTACCGTTATTTTCTGACCTTTATAGATGATTTAAGCAGATATGGGTATATGTACTTGATGAAACATAAGTCTGAAACATTTGAAAAGTTCAAATAATTTCAGAGTGAAGTGGAAAATTATTGTAACAAGAAAATAAAGTTTCTATGATCTGATCATGGAGGTGAATATTTGAGTTACGAGTTTGGTCTTCATATTAAACAATGTGGAATAGTTTCACAACTTACGCCACCTAGAACACCATAGCGTAATGGTGTGTCCAAACATCGTAATCGTACTTTATTAGATATGGTGCGATCTATGATGTCTCTTACTGATTGACCGCTATCGTTCTGGGGTTATGCTTTAGATACGGTTGCATTCACATCAAATAGGGCGCCATCGAAATCCATTGAGACGACACCATACGAACTATGGTTTGGCAAGAAACCAAAGTTGTCATTTCTTAAAGTTTGGGGCTGCGATGATTATGTGAAAAAGCTTCAACCTGATAAGCTCGAACCCAAATCGGAGAAATGTGTCTTCATAGGATACCCAAAGGAGACTGTTAGGTACACCTTCTATCATAGATCCAAAGGCAAGATGTTCGTTGCTAAGAATGGATCCTTTCTAGAGAAGGAGTTTCTCTCAAAAGAAGTGAGTGGGAGGAAAGTAGAGCTTGATGAGGTAATTGTACCTTCTCCCTTATTGGAAAGTATTTCATCCCAGAAATCAGTTCCAGTGATTACGACACCAATTAGTGAGGAAGCTAATGATGATGAACATGAAACTTCTGATCAAGTTACTATCGAACCTTGTAGGTCAACCAGAGCAAGATCCGCACCAGGGTGGTATGTTAATCCTGTTCTGGAGGTCATGTTACTTGAACATGACGAACCTACGAACTATGAGGAAGCAATGATGAGCCCAGATTCCGCAAAATGGCTTGAGGCCATGAAATCTGAGATGGGATCCATGTATGAGAACAAGTGTGGACTTTGGTTGACTTGCCCGATGATTGACAAGCAATAGAAAATAAATGGATCTTCAAGAAGAAGACTGACGCTGACGGTGATGTTACTGTCTACAAATATCGACTTGTTGCGAAAGGTTTCGACAAGTTCAAGGACCTGACTACGCTGAGACCTTATCACCCATAGCGATGCTTAAGTCTGTCCGAATCATGTGTGCAAGCTCCAGCGATCCATTTATGGACTAGTGCAAGCCTCTCGGAATTGGAATATACACTTGGATAGTTTGATCAAAGCATATGGCTTTATACAGACTTTTGGAGGATCCTGTATTTACAAGAAAGTGAGTGGGAGCTCTGTAGCATTTCTGATATTATATGTGGATGACATATTGTTGATCGGAAATGATACTGAATTTCTGAATGGCATAAAAGGATACTTGAATAAGAATTTTTCAATGTAAGACCTCGGTGAAGCTGCTTATATATTGGCCATCAAGATCTATAGAGATAGATCAAGATGCTTAATTGGACTTTCACAAAGCACATACCTTGATAAAGTTTTGAAGAAGTTCAAAATGGGTCAGGCAAAGAAAGGGTTCTTGCCTGTGTTACAAGGTGTGAAGTTGAGTCAGATTCAATGTCCGACCACTGCAGAAGATAGAGAGAAAATGAAAGTAATTCACTATGCCTCAGCCATGGACTACGGAACCCCCTCATGTGAATACTGCTCCGCCTCATCGTACACTGACACCATCGGGTCATTTTTCTAACCGTTTGGAGAATCTGATCGCTGCATCGGCGCGTTTGGTGGCTCTCCCAATGGAGGACGACTCTCCGACGGCGATTGAAACGCGAAGGGTCAGAGAACTTCTTCAGATGGCTCTGGCACAGCAGGAGGCATACCCTTATAGTCGACACAGGATTCATTCAACCCCTCGCCCAAGCCGGAGCCCATGCTATAGAAGGCATATGGATTCAGTAGCCATGTTAAGCAACGCCCAGCGCCGAAACCAGCCACGCAGGCATGACCCAGCACGTGATGGAGCTCTTAACTTGGTTGACCAGGGTAGCATCCGCCAAGAGGCTGAGCGGGCGGTTCAACAGTCAGCTGAGCAGGCGGCTGACCAAGCTTTTCCGGTTTATCCAACAGCCTCTGTTGAAGCAGGGGTGGCCACAAGGACAGGAGGTGTCCCCTGCTTGGTGCTGGCTCTAGGTAATGAGCGTTTGCCAAAGGATTTCAAGGGGCCTCGGAAGGTGCCTAATCACACAGCCGACTTACAACCCAGGGCATGGATTGAAAGTTATGAAATGTCCATGGAATTGCTGGAGGTCAGTGACGCAGCAATCGCTAAATACTTCACTATGATGCTGGATGGGACGGCCCGCACTTGGTTAAAGGGACTGCCGCCTAATTCCATTGGTTCCTGGGCCGAGTTAAAGGCCCAGTTTATTAAGAACTTTAAAGATACATGCAAGCAGCCCATGTCGATTGTGGACTTGACTAATTGCAAGCAAGAGGAAGGTGAGTCCACGACTCATTGGGTGCACCGGGTAAAGGAAATGATACATTCATCTGATAAGATGGATGCCGGCTCTGCGGTCTTAATGTTGGAGAAAAATTGCCTATTTGGACCTCTAAAATAGAAGCTAGGACGGCTCAAGCGCGATTGTAATGATATGGGCCAGCTGATGGCGGCTCTCGTCAAATATGCTGATTCAGATAGTACCAAAGATCCTACGTCTGATGAAGAGAAGACATGGAAGGGAAAGAAGAACGGCAATGCTAAGGGCCTTCAGCATAACCCGGCAAATCAAGGAGGTAATAACAAACGTAAGGCTGGCGGCAGCTTGGAGTTTGTGGCGAACGCGCAAGGCAACAATCAACAGCGTAAGGGGAGGACACCTCCTCGGTCAGGCGGGACAGGTCCCACCCTCGAGCAGTTGCTAAATGAACCCTGTCCAAGACACGACACCCGGGAGAAGCCGACCACCCATCTATGGAAAGACTGTACGATCATCAAGGCTTTCAAGAATTCTAACATGTTCGACGGTAATCATGGACCTGGCAGCGGCACAGGCAGTGGCGGTTTTCATGGCTCGGGCGGCAATTCAGGCGGTGGCGGTTTTCATGGCCAGGGCCCTCAAGGTAATCAGGGTGGTTATAATCAGCAATCTGGCCAAGGAAGTCAGCAGCAGCAGTAATCCGGGTTTTAGAGTAACCCAAAGAAGCTAAGTAGTGGGCAGTATCATGTGTTCACCACCAGTTTATGCAAAAGGGACCAGAAACTTCATAAGAGAGCAGTCAATGCTGTTGAGCCGGCGGTTCCTCGTTATTTGAGATGGTCTGAGCAGCCTATTCTGTGGAGTAGGGAGGATCACCCGCCGCGGGTTGACAATCCGGGTCATCTGGCTTTGGTGGTGGCGCCTCAGGTTGGTGGATATAAATTCACTAAAGTACTCATGGATGGAGGCAGTAGCATCAACATCCTCTATTATGAGACATTCCGTCGCATGGGGTTGACTGACAAAAGTCTTAAGACGTCCAACACTGTTTTTCATGGAGTGGTGCCTGGTAAGTCGGCATATCTAGTGGGTAAGATTGAGCTGGAGGTAGCTTTTTGGAGATGAGCATGATTCCAGGGATGGGAAATTAACCTTTGAGGTGGTCAAAATCAAGAGCCCGTATCACACCCTATTTGGACGACCGGCTTACGCAAAATTCATGGAACGACCGTGTTATGTTTATCTGCAGCTCAAGATGCCGGGTTATAAAGGTACTATCATAGTACATGGAAGTCGGAAGATAGCCTTAGAGTAGGAAGGCGATGCTGCTTACGCAGAATCTGTTTGCGCAACGGAGGAGTTAAAGTTTTACAAAGACAACGTTGACCCGACAGACATGACATCTTTGAAGAAGCCAACTACGGAGCATGAGCCGGCGCTGAAGTTTAAGTCAGCTGACGATACCAGGATGATTGATTTCGTGCCTGGCGACTCATCCAAACAATTCATTATCTGTGCTAATTTGGATCCCAAATAGGAAGACGCGCTCATCGAGTTCATCCGTGAGAACTGGGACATCTTTGCATGGAAGCCTTCTGACATGCCGGGTGTACCGAGAGAACTCGCTGAGCACACTCTCAATATTAATCCAAAGTTTAAGCCGGTCAGGCAGTTTCTTCGGTGGTTCAACGAGGAAAGGTGCAAGGCTATTGGAGATGAGGTGGCCCGGCTTTTGGCAGCCGGGTTCATTATTGAAGTCTTTCATCCAGAGTGTTGGCTAACCCGGTCGTGCTTAAAAAGAACGCCCCCTGGCATATGTGTGTGGATTACACGGACTTAAACAAAGCTTGTCCGGCTGATCCTTTTGCTCTCCCTCATATTGATCAAATCATTGATGCTACGGCAGGTTGTGAGCGTTTGAGCTTTTTGGATGCTTATTCTGGTTACCATCAGATCAAGATGGCGGTTAAGGACCAGGAGAAGACATCTTTCATTACTCCATTTGGAGCCTTTTGCTATGTGTCCATGCCCTTTGGGCTTAAGAGTGCCCAGGAGACTTATCAGCGGTGTGTGCAGAACTGTCTTCATAATCAGATTGGGCGTAATGTTCATGCTTATGTGGATGATATAGTGGTGAAATCCAGAGAGAAGTAAACCTTGGTAGATGATCTGAAGGAAACCTTTGATAACCTCCGGGTCTACAAGATGATGCTTAACCCGGCCAAGTGCATTTTTGGAGTACCGGCGAGCAAGCTTTTGGGGCTTTTGGTGTCTAACAGAGGCATTGAGGCTAACCCAGAGAAAATCAAGGCGATTACGTCTTTGGCTAAGCCGGAGTGCATCAATGACGTTCAGCGGCTGGCGGGTCATGTCGTAGCTTTAAGCCGGTTCATAAGCCGGTCAGGGGAGAAGGCTATGCTGTTATATCAAATGATGAAGAAGACGGATGATTTTGTCTAGAGTGATGCTGCTAACTCTGCCTTTGAAGATCTGAAAAGACAGCTCACTGAGCCACCGGTTCTTGCTGCTCCCGTTGATAAGGAGCCACTGTTGTTAAATGTGGCTGCTAACACACATGCTGTCAGTGTGGCCATTGTTGTAGAGCGCAAAGAGGCTGGCAAGGAATATCCGGTTCAACGTCCGGTTTACTACGTCAGTGAGGTGCTCATTGAGTCCAAACAGAGATATCCACATTGGCAGAAACTTCTTTATGGGGTGTTCATGGCGATCCGGAAGCTTAAGCATTACTTTCAGGGTCATCCTATTACCGTGGTTAGCGCTGCTCCTTTAGGAGATATTATTCAAAATAGAGAAGCCACGGGACGAGTCGCCAAGTGGGCCATTGAACTTGGGTCTCATAGTTTAAAGTATGTGCCACGTACTGCCATCAAATCTCAAGCACTGGTGGACTTCATTAATGATTGGAGGGAGTTGCAGACACCTGAAGAGAAGCCAGACAACACATATTGGATGATTCATTTTGATGGGTCCAAACAATTGGAAGGCTCGGGGGCTGGAGTTGTTTTAACTTCTCCTCGAGGTGATAATTTTTGTTATGTGTTGCGATTGATGTTTCCTTGTACTAACAACACAGCTGACTATGCGGCCTTACTCCATGGTCTTCGAATGGGTAAAGAAAGGAGTTTAAGCCGGGTATGGTGCCTTGGCAACTTAGATTTGGTGGCTCAGCAAGTATCAAGCAAGTGGGATTCCAAGGATCCTCTCATGGCGGGTTATCGCCATGAGGTTGACGCTGTTGCTAGATACTTCAAGGGTTATCAAGTGGAGCACATTGACCGCAGAAAGAACGAAGCAGCCGATGCTTTAAGCTGGTTGGGATCTCAGCGTAAGTCGGTGCCGCCTAACACTTTTTTAGATGTTCTGCATAACCCTTCTGTCAAGTTGCCTACAGAGGAAGACTTGTTTGTTCCAGACCCGGAAGCACAATGGTGGCGGCTCTTCATGTCATTCCAAATTCGACAGTGCCGTATTTGGCTTATATGACCCGGGGCAAGTTGCCGAAGGATGAGACCTTGGCTAGACAGATAACCCAGCGGTCTAAGTCAATGACAATTTCCAATGGTGAGTTGTATCATCGCAGTGTCACCGGAGCATTTCAATGGTGTGTCTCTCCTGAAGAAGGTCAAGAAATTCTTCGTGAGATCCATGAAGGAGATTGTGGCCATCATGCCGGTTCAAAGTCTCTTGTGGCCAAAGCTTTCCTTCATGGTTTTTACTGGCTAACGGCTCACGCCGATGCGGAGGATCTGGTCAGCAGGTGCGATGGGTGTCAAAAATTCGGACGGCGGGCGCACGTGCCGACTCGAGAATTACGGATGATTCCAATTACTTGGCCGTTTGCAGTCTGGGGGCTTGACATGGTTGGACCTTTCAAAAGATCCAAAGATAAAAAGACACACCTTTTGGTGGCAGTGGAAAAGTTCACAAAGTGGGTTGAGACAGAGCCGGTCAGTAAGTGTGATGCGGCCACGACGGTTCAATTCATGAAGAAAGTGATCTTTCGTTTTGGTTTTCCACACAACATTATTACTGACAATGGCACCAACCTGTCCCAAGGAGCTATGGGAGAATTCTGTCAACGGAAACATATCCGGCTTGATGTTTCATCAGTAGCACACCCCCACTCCAATGGTCAAGCTGAAAGAGCCAATCAGGAAATCCTAAAAGGTCTAAAACCCCAGCTTATGGTACCTTTACAATGGACGCCGGGTTGTTGGGTGGAAGAGTTACCCTCTGTGATATGGAGCATCAATACTACCCCTAACAGGTCTACGGGTTATACGCCTTTCTTCATGGTTTATGGAGCAGAGGCAGTCTTGCCCAGTGACATCCGTCATGACTCGCCCCGAGTAGCGGCTTACGTTGAAGCTGATAACGAACAAGCCCATCAGGATGCACTTGACCTATTAGATGAAGATCGTGACTTAGAAGCAGCCCGCTCAGCGATTTACCAACAGGACCTGCGCCGTTATCATAGCCGCCGGGTTAAGTCAAGAACCTTCCAAGAAGGTGATTTGGTGCTTCGGCTCATCCAGGATCAGTCCTATGCGCACAAGCTATCCCCATCTTGGGAAGGACCCTTTGTGTTTAGCAAGAACTTGAATAACGGGTCATACTACCTTATCGATGTCCCAGAGCACAAAGACTCACGTAAGTCAGAGGAGGAGACCCGGCTGGCCATGGAATATTGCTCATCTTCGGCCTTACTACACTTGAGCCACCGGCTCTCATAATGTACATACTTTGACGTTGTATATATTATGATAAGTAATAAAGCAGGAGCCCTGTCCTTTTTTCCTTAATGATCACATGTCTTTGTTATCTTAAGTATAAGACGACCAATTGGAGGCTTATCATATTTGAATCTAGCTTAACCCTCTTGGTCCAGCTCATGATCGTATTTGAATCTAACCATTAAAACCTCATGGTCACTAGGGGGCTTCCTGTTCAAACATAGGTCATATTCGAACCAAAGAGAACATACCTGTCGTTACCCTCTTGATCGGCGCAAAGACAAACTCACTAGGGGGCTTCTTGATCGTATCCGAATCATAGATTAACCCCTTTTGAGTTCGACTTGGATCGTATTTGAATCAGGGCGATTAAAAACCTCTCAAGGTCATTTGGGGGCTTCCTGTTCAAACATAGGTCGTATTCAAACCAAAGAGAACATAGTTGTCGGTACCCTCTTGATCGGCGCAACGCCAAAGCCACTGGGGGCTACATGATCGTATTCGAATCCTAGCTTAACCCCTTCGGTCTGGTTTACTGATCGTATTCGAATCAGAAGCCTCCAAATTTTTCTTCATGCTTGATTTACATTGTTTGAAATATACTCTTTTGTTTTACTGGTTTTTGTTGTCTAGAATCTAACTGTAAGTATGGTTTCAATTTAAACCGGCTTGGTTCTTTGACAATGAGTTGCCAATGTATAACAGTCATCATGCATATGGAAGTATTGACTTCTAAAAATATTGGGTTGTCACCCTTACTGTCTGGGTCACATAAGCCGGCAGTCCAGATTCAAAGAACACAGGTATGATATTGTCGTTTAAAATTCATAAACAGACTTATCTGTGTTTTTCTTTAATTAAAGGCTTGCCAGCCTTATTTATCTTTACATCTAGCCTTGATTATTCCGTTATGGTAATTTCATAGTTATGTATTGGGTGTTTTGACCCGTCCAGCGACCAACCGCCAGGACAGTTTCTCATCTTTTACATACAGGAACAGATTTAAACACTACATATATGATAAAGGATATAAAGCATATATTGACATGACGGATAAAAATGTTGTACGCAGTATGATATGCATGATGGCATAGGCAGAACATGCAGTTTTAAGCTAGCCTATTACAAGGCGTTGGGAGCCCAAAAGGTTAAAACTGTTATTTTCTCCTAAGAAGATGTTAAGCTAAGGCCGGTTCACTGAATCTTAGCCGGATTATTTGGATGGTTACGACTCCTCCCTTGCCGGTTCATCTTCCTCCACTATTTGGAAACTGCGCTTGGACCAATCAAAGCCATGACGAACTCAGCTTCATCATCAATTAGACTAGACGGGTCAATTTTTGGGCTAAAGGTGTGTTGGCGAACCGGCGGGATTAGATCTGTCACTTTGTACGAAGGAGTCGCCATCTTTTTATTCTCAACATCGAAACCCGACTGATACTTATAAATATTGGTCTCGTCGCCAAGGATGGTAGTGTGAGGATGAACTCCCCTCACACAAGTAGCAAAATCTTCTTGATCAAACAGAGTACCTTCTTCTTTAAAGCTGGGATACCCCTTGGCTACATCCGCCGGGTCTAGCTCTGGGACCCAGGCTTTGGGGTGGCTTAGAGCAGTTAGGGCTCCGGCTCTTGCACAAGACCGCTTGACTTCTTGGAATTTGGCGGGTAGGATAGATAACTTCTTCAAGACATCACTCAAGAGGTTTGGTCCTTGGTTGGCTGGGGAAATAATGGCAAGTGCCCGTTGAGCTCCAGTGTACAGTTGCTCCACCAGGGTGTAAACCGCCTTGAGTTTTATCAAGCTGTTTTGGCTCATATTGCTGCTCCTTGGACCTATGAGTACTTTAAAAAGGTTAAGCAGGTGGCTTATATTCATGGCAAAAATAGAGTTTAAGTAAATAATACAATGACTCACCGAAGATTGCAGAGACCATCTGAGACACACAGTTCTATAAACCGGTGAGTTCCATGGTAACCTCCTTAAGAGCCGCCTTGGCTGTCTCAGCACGCTATATCAGCAAGGTTTTTTCATCGGCCTAGGATTTTTTCTCTACATCAAAACTAGTCTTCAGTTTCTCTGCTTCTGAGAGGCTCAACTGGAGTTTGGAGTCAGCATTCTTTATCTCAGTCTCTTGAGCCGCCAACCGGGGTTTCGCATCAGTCAGTTGAGAATCCAAGTCAGTTATGGCGGTCTACAGACATGCACAGGTGTGTCAAAATTTATTCCAATAAAGGTCATAATGATTAAAGTCCCAAGTGCTTTGCAACGCAACACCACTCGGCACTTGGGGGCTAATGTCTGCCAAAGCAATTTTTAAATGCAAAAATGACTCTTCTATGATTAAAGTCCCAAGTGTTTTACAAAGTAACAACGCTTGGCACTTGGGGGCTAATGCATGATATTCAGAAAGTTTTTCCTCTTGAGCCGAATAACAATATTAGTTTGGACTGATTCAAGACAGCTATGAAGTTAAGTACCGGCTCATTCATGATGAATTAAGCCATCCCTTGGGGACTACAGGTGAAATTATGCTAATCAGATAACTCCGGTTAAACATTTTAAACCGGACTTTGAAAAATCTAGGTCAGAACGTCAACATATATCACAAGTCTACAGATCATTCGAGTTCATCATAATCAGGAGACTTGGGGGCTGGCAGAGCATATAAGTTAATGAAAGCTGGAGATCATACCTCATATTTCAATTGCAGTTGTTTGACCATCTCAATTTTGGAGTCACGGCTAGAATGCACGTGACTAAGGTAGCCAGATAGCACATCACTTATGCTCAGGTGAGCATAGTGAGAGATGTCAAAGCGAACTTTCTGCTTTTCCAAAGCCTCTTGCTTGGCGGAGTGTCTGGCTGGTACCGTTGGATTGCCCGGTTCAACAAATCTACTACCAGTGATTAAAACGTCACTGTCGTAAGTCGCCGGCGGGTTAGCTCAGCTTGACGGTTCAACAGTAGATGGGTTGAGAACAGTTTCGTCAACGGACGGTTCAGGAGGATCTATTCGAACATTGACAGCAGGGTCTTTTGGTGCTTCAGGTTGTCCCGGGGCAGGAGTTGGCAGTGCCGGTTCAGCGGCATCCGGGTTTTCAGTCGGCTTAATCACCCCGGCTTTCTTGGGTATTGCTTGACCGCTAAGAGGAATTTCATGAGTCAGTATAATGATACGGACATAAAGATACAGAAGAAGGATAATTATCTTTACCCAGGGGCAGTCTTGAAAGTAGGAAGTTGGGTTTGTGAGCAATCACCAGAAGAACGAGAGACCTCCTGTAAAAGTGAAATCACAATTTAAAAAGAGCAAGGAAGTAGATTCATTGACAAAAGCAAAAGTCAAAGGTAAAAGAAACCTCATTCTGGTGTTTCCGAGGAGTTTTCGGTAAGCTGGAGGGTAGTTCATTGTCGTCACTGGTCTAGGTCTGACAGCGGCTTTCATGGTGCTGTTTTTTCAAAAGAAAATGAGGATCCAAATAAGCCAAAGGGTGTGAAAACCTTACTTTCCGGGTTACCAGTCGAGGTTTCTGTCTTGGCAAAGGTTCTGAGTCGGAGCAAATAGTTACCTCTTCTTCTACTGCCTGGCTGGCCCCCGTGTCATCCTGGCAATGATCAGTGTCAATAAGGTTGTTAAAAAGCAGGCCAAGAGAGTCAAGGTCTACCTCCAACTCAGAAACATCATCCAGCTTGAACATATCAGAAGCAGTTTGTTTCTTCTTGGATTTTCAGGTTGTCTTCTTGGCGGCGGCTCTAGCCTTCTTGGCAGCTTCATGATCATATTTGGCCTTCCAAAAGTCAGATTTGGCGTGTAGGCAGATAACAGGTTAAAAGCCATGCAAGTACTTAACTACTGCAGGAAAAACGGAGGGAAGGGGATTTACCTCTGGAGCCGGGTTAAGTTTGCAGAAAGGATTCAATCCGACTTTACTGTAGTCCTCGTATTTACTGTTTACAAGGGTGGTTGACATTTCAACAATGGCCTCTTCAGTCAGTTGTAGAGAACTATAACGCAGAGGGTCATCTGGTCCTCCAGCATAGTTATACATCAAGTCAGAGCGGCGGCTCAGAGGGATGACCCGCCATGCGATCCAACAACAGATCAAGTCAACTCCGGTTAAGCCGTTTACCAACAAGGCTGAACCCTTTTAATGGTTGGGATGAGCTTCTTATGTTCAGCGCAGTAAGCTTGTCAGGGAGTGAAAACTTACCGTCAAGACGCTCCGCGCGATAACCCGGCATTGGTTTTTCATTAGCTGGCGACGTGTCTTTGCAATAAAACCAAGTTTTGTTCCAATCCTTGGGATGTCTTGGTAAGACTACTAAGGGAAAGACAACCTCTCGTCGGTGTTGAATTGAAATACCACCAAGTTCCAAGCCGGGGTCGTTGGTGTATTCATTCTAGCGGTTCAAATAGAAATACTCTCTGAAGAGTTCAACAGCGGGTTCTTCTTGAAGATAAACCTCGCAGAGAACTTGAAAATTGCAGATATTTGATATAGAATTGGGTCCAAGATCTTGTGGATGAAGCTTGAAAAAGTGCAAAACATCTCTGAAGAATTTTGAGCCGGGCGGTGAAAACCCCCGGTTCATATGGTCAGTAAAGACGATGATTTCGCCATCTTTGGGCTGAGGTTGTTCTTCGGCCGGGTCAGGGGTGCGATAGGACATAATGTTCTTCTCTAGTAAATATTCGATGGTGACAAAATCCTTGAAAGTGTCATCAGTGACTGTGGAAGGGACCCAGTTGCAGAATGTTGGCGTCTTTGGCGGCATAATGAAAAAGAGCTGAAAAGAAAGTAATTTGCCGGTTCAAATTAATTGGTGGAATTACAGGTTAATGATTGTAATACAGATGAGTAATGGCGGCTTAGGTAAGGGCTAATGATATATGTAGGAAAAATGAGTCGGTGTAACAAGCCGCCATGACTAAAGGTATTCAAAGGTTGCCAGCGACAAAGAATTGGCTCAGTACTGAGATAAACAAGTTTCACAAGTTGTTGCTACTATTTTGGATCAAGATTGTTCAAAAAAGGAAAATAAATCTAGGCCTAAAAACCAGTACAGAGGAGTTCATCACTTCTAAGGAGGCCTTTGTACAAGAAAAGGGGATCTACTAGCATCTGAAATGGATGCAAAACAGCTACCGCATGAGTTCCATACTTCTTTTAGATCAAAAGGGGATGCGGTAGAGAAACTATGAAGAATCCGTGATGAACATCAAAGAACACAGAAGAATTTGCAAACCCTAATGCGGATCTAAGGTGCGGAAGGGCAAAAATTTACGGACGTAGTTCTACTATGGAGGGTCGCCGCCATTCTCGGGCAAGGTTGAGGACGATGGTGAGCGCTGTGGCGGCGGCGGAGCTCAAGCAATAGAGGGGTTGCGAGAGAAGGAAGAAGAAGAATGAGGAAGACCAGCCGTGCCTATTTATAAGGAGATAGGTGAACAGGCAGGTGCGAAAAACGAGGAAGGCTAAAATGATGATTATCCAGCTAATTAGATGCCTCGATTTTCGGAAGGCATTTAAGATAAGGATCCGTTAAGATGACATCATGGCGGGTTTCCAAATTTTCTGAAGGTGACGTCATGGTGGTCTATAAAGCTTTTACAAGCAGTGGAAGATGGATTTCTTGAAAGTGCAACTATCCCTAGGTGGTTTTGGTAATTCATAACAACATATAGCTCATTGAGCTAATGCTATTCCAAGATGATTATTTCAGGAAAGCTCAATGATTGGCATGGCATGGATGGTGAAAGTGGAACCCTCAAAATGCTAAGGACAAAGGATTGGCCCAAGCTCAAAAGCTCAAGACTCTTCATTTTATATTTTAGTGATCCAAGATCGCATTGAGTCTTTAGGAAAAGCCAATACTATCAAGGAGGGATGAGGTGTTGCTTAATGAGCCTCTTGCTTCATGTGCTTAGTGATATGCTCCAAAACCCTCAACTACTTTCCCATATCCACATATGACCTAAACCCTAAGCCAAACTCGGTCCTATCGATTCTTTCTATCCGGCGCCACCGAGTTTCACTTGTCATAAGCCACTGCCAAACCCTAGCAAATCGGTTCTACCGATAGGGATCTCGGTCTCACCGAAGTGGGATTGCAAACTCTCTGTTTCCCTTTCGTAACTTTTCGGTCTCACCGAAAGAGCGAATCGGTCTCACCGAGATTGCAATGTAAATTCAGTGTTTCCTTTTTGTAACTTTTCGGTCTCACCGAAAGAGCAAATCGGTCCCACCGAGTTTGCCTGACCAACTCTCTGGTTAGCTAATTACCAAATTCGGTCTCACCGAGTTTGTGTAATCGATCTCATTGAGATTACGTTATGCCCAAACCCTAACCATATCGTTCCTACCGAGTTGCATGTCAGTCCCACCGAAAATCTCTAACGGTCACTAGGTTTACCTTTTCGGTCCGACCGAGTTTGTTGACTCGGTCCCACCGAGATTGGAAAACTGTGTGTAACGGTTGGATTTTGTGTGGAGGCTATTTATACCCCTCCACCTCCTCTTCATTCGTGGAGAGAGCCATCAGAACACATACACAATTCCAACTCATATGTTCTGAGAGAGAACCACCTACTCATGTGTTGAGACCAAGATATTCCATTCCTATCATATGAATCTTGATCTCTAGCCTTCCCCAAGTTGCTTTCCACTCATATCTTCTTTCCACCAGATCCAAATCCTATGAGAGAGAGTTGAGTGTTGGGGAGACTATCATTTGAAGCACAAGAGCAAGGAGTTCATTACCTACACACCATTTGTTACTTCTTGGAGAGTGGTGTCTCCTAGATTGGCTAGGTGTCACTTGGGAGCCTCCGACAAGATTGTGGAGTTGAACCAAGGAGTTTGTAAGGGCAAGGAGATCGCCTACTTCGTGAAGATCTACCGCTAGTGAGGCAAGTCCTTCGTGGGCGATGGCCATGGTGGGATAGACAAGGTTGCTTCTTCGTGGACCCTTTGTGGGTGGTTGCTTCTTTGTGGACCCTTCGTGGGTGGAGCTCTCCGTGGACTCGCACAACCGTTACCCTTTGTGGGTAGAGCCCTCCGTGGACTCGTGCAACCGTTACCCTTTGTGGGTTGAAGTCTCCATCAACGTGGATGTAGGATAGCACCACCTATCTGAACCACGGGAAAAACATCCGTGTCTCCAATTGCGTTTGAATTCTCCAAACCCTTCCCTTTACATTCTTGCAAGTTGCATGCTTTACTTTCCGCTGCCAATATACTCTTTGCATGCTTGCTTGAATTTTGTGATGATTGCTTGACTTGTCCTACAATAGCTAAAATCTGCCAAGAACTAAAATTGGGAAAAGGTTAAGTTTTTATTTGGTCAAGTAGTCTAATCACCCCCCCTCTAGACATACTTTCGATCCTACATTTCTTCTAAGTGTTGAAGATTGACATGAACAAAGTTCAAATCAACCTGGGGCCTAATGTTGGGGATATGACTACCAGATATGACCTGCTCAGGAGGGGCTGGGTCAACCACAATGGCGGGTTGCTTAAGTGAAACCCGAAGAGTATACAGGGTGATGGTTTACGATAAGGTTTATAATAGGCCCAAGCCCAGAGGAGGCTTAAGGCCCGTAAGTATAAACCGCCATGTATGAATAAGGCTTCTAAAGGAAGGCATGTAAGAGATGTCACCGAGCCGGACACGTTGTATGAGCCGGCCGGGACAATGTAGGCCGCAGGGCGTCAACCCATGTATATAAGGGGACGACCCGGCAGCGGCTTAGGGCAAGAAACAACAGATCGAGAGCCAAGCTAGCATATTCACTCCTTGGTCATTGAAACCTACCAATACCACATCAACTGGACTAGGCTTTACCTTCACCGCAAGGGGCCAAACCAGTATAAACCTCTCGTGTCCTTTGTCCCGGTTAACCCGTTTAAGCTTCCTAGTTGCGATGGATCCATGACTAAGTCCTTTCACTAGGACATCTGCCGTGACAATTCCACGACACTTCCTCTTTCGGTCTACGAGGGTATGTAGACACACTCTCCCCTCTTGTTGCTATGCATCTCCTAGATAGACCTTGCGTGATCACAGGAAATTTTTGAAATACTGCGTTCCCCAACAGTGGCATCCGATCCAGGTCTATGCGTAGATGTTATATGCACGAGTAGAACACAAAGAGTTGTGGGCGATAATAGTCATACTGCTTACTAACAATGTCTTACTTTCATTAGGCGGTATTTTTGGATGAAGCAGCCCAGACCGACATTACATGACCATGTTCATGAGACTGCCATTGAGAAAGAGAATTAACGAATCCTAAGGCAAAGGGGCGAGAAACTCAAGGCCACTCTTCCTCCGGGATTTCTTTCCGCACTATTATGGATGGTCAAATAATGGGAAAAATTGGATTCAATTGTCAACTGGTCCTATCGAAAGTAGGATTGACTATGGATTCGAGCCATTGCACATGGTTTCATAAACCGACGTGCTTCACACACACAGGTGGCAAGTGGGTGTCTATTTCTCCAGCTTTTGTTGAATCGAGTTTGACTACACCCGGTCCTTGTTGAAGGTTAAAACAGCATACTTGACGAAAAATCATTGTGGTTTTGATGCGTAGGTAAGAATGGTTCTTGCTAGAAGCTCGTAGCATCCACGTAAAACTTGCAATAGCAAAGTAGAGGACGTCTAACTTGTTTTTGCAGGGCTTGATGTGATGTCATATGGACAAGATGTGATGATATATAAATTGTTGTATGAGATGGTCATGTTTTGTAACAGTTATCGGCAATTGGCAGGAGCCATATGGTTGATGCTTTATTGTATGAAATGCAATTGCCATGTAATTGCTTTACTTTATCACTAAGCGGTAGCGATAGTCGTAGAAGCAATAGTTGGTGAGACGACAATGATGCTACGATGAAGATCAAGGTGTCAAGCCGGTGATGATGGTGATCATGACGGTGCTTTGGAGATGGATATCAAAGGCATAAGATGATGATGGCCATATCATATCACTTATTTTGATTGCATGTGATGTTTATCCTTTATGCATCTTATTTTGCTTAGTACGGCGGTAGCATTATAAGATGATCTCTCACTAAATTTCAAGGTATAAGTGTTTTCCTTGAGTATGCACCGTTGCTACAGTTCGTCGTGCCGAGACACCATGTAATGATCGGGTGTGACAAGCTCTACATTCACAGACAATGGGTGCATGCTAGTTTTGCGCACATAGAATACTTGGGTTAAACTTGACGAGCCTTGCATATGCAGATATGGCCTTGGAACACTGAGACCCAAAGGTCGAGAGTGAATCATATAGTAGATATGATCAACATAGTGATGTTCACCATTGAAAACTACTCCATCTCATGTATGACCGGACATGGTTTAGTTGATATGGATCACGTGAGCATTTAGATGACTAGAGGGATGTCTATCTAAGTGGGAGTTCTTAAGTAATATGATTAATTGAACCTTAATTTATCATGAACATAGTACCTGAGAGTGTTTGGCGTGTCTATGTTTTTGTAGATAAATGGCCCATGCTACTGTTCCTTTGAATTTTCATGTGTTCCTAGAGAAAGCTAAGTTGAAAGACGATGGTTGCAACTACACGGACTGGGTCCATAACTTGAGGATTATCCTCATTGCTGCACAGGAGAATTACGCCCTGGAAGCACCGCTAGGTGCAAAGCCCGTTGTAGGAGCAACACCAGAGATTATGAACATCTGGCAGAGCAAATCTGATGACTACTCGATAGTTCAGTGTGCCATGCTTTATGGCTTGGAATCGGGACTTCAGCGGTGTTTTGAACGTCATGGAGTATATGAGATGTTCCAGGAGTTGAAGTTAATATTTCAAGCAAATGCCCGAATTGAGAGATATGAAGTCTCCAATAAGTTCTACAGCTGCAAGATGGAGGAGAATAGTTCTGTCAGTGAACATATACTCAGAATGTCTGGGTACCACAACCACTTGACTCAACTGGGAGTTAATCTTCCACATGATTGTGTCATTAACAAAGTTCTTCAATCACTGCCACCAAGCTACAAAAGCTTCGTGTTGAACTATAATATGCAAGGGATGGACAAGACAATTCCCGAGCTCTTCGCGATGCTAAAGGCTGCAGAGGTAGAAATCAAGAAGGAGCATCAAGTGTTGACGGTTAATAACACCACCAGTTTCAAGAAAAAGGGCAAAGGGAAGAAGGGGGACTACAAGAAGAATGGCAAGCAAGTTGCTGCTCAAGTGAAGAAGCCCAAGTCTGGACCTAAGCCTGAGACTGAGTGCTTCTACTGCAAAGGGAATGGTCACTGGAAGCGGAAGTGCCCCAAGTATTTGGCGGATAAGAAGGATGGCAAAGTGAAAGGTATATTTGATATATATGTTATTGATGTGTACCTTACTAATGCTCGTAGTAGCGCCTGGGTATTTTATACTGGTTCTCTTGCTCATATTTGCAACTTGAAACAGGGGCTACGGATTAAACAAAGATTGGCTCTGGACGAGGTGACGATGCGTGTGGGAAATGGTTCCAAAGTCGATGTGATCGCCGTCGGCACGCTACCTCTACATATACCTTCGGGATTAGTTTTATACCTAAATAATTGTTATTTTGTGCCAGCTTTAAGCATGAACATTATATTCGGATCTTGTTTGATGCGAGACGGTTATTCATTTAAATCAGAGAATAATGGTTGTTCCACTTATATGAGTAATATCTTTTATGGTCATGCACCCTTGTTGAGTGGTCTATTTTTATTGAATCTTGATAGTAGTGATACACATATTCAAAGTATTGAAGCCAAAAGATACAAGTTTCATAATGACAGTGCAACTTATATGTGGCACGGCCGTTTAGGTCATATTGGTGTAAAGCGCATGAAGAAACTCCATGCCGATGGGCTTTTGGAATCACTTGATTATGAATCACTTGATACTTGCAAACCGTGCCTCATGGGCAAGATGACTAAGACTCCATTCTCCAGAACAATGGAGCGAGCAACAGACTTATTGGAAATAATACATACTGATGTATGCGGTCCGATGAGTGTTGATGCTCGCGGCGGGTATCGTTATTTTATGACCATCACAGATGATTTAAGCAGATATGGGTATATCTACTTGATGAAACATAAGTCTGAAACATTTGAAAAGTTGAAAGAATTTTAGAGTGAAGTGAAAAATCATCGTAACAAGAAAATAAAGTTTCTACGATCTGATCGTGGAGGTGAATTTTTGAGTTACGAGTTTGGTCTTCATTTGAAACAATGTGGAGTAGTTTCACAACTTACGCCACCTGGAACACTACAGCGTAATGGTGTGTCCGAACATCGTAATCGTACTTTATTAGATATGGTGCGATCTATGATGTCTCTTACTGATTTACCACTATCTTTTTGGGGTTATGCTTTAGAGACGGCTGCATTCACATTAAATAGGGCACCATCGAAATCCATTGAGATGACACCATACGAACTATGGTTTGGCAACAAACCAAAGTTGTCATTTCTTAAAGTTTGGGGTTGCGATGCTTATGTGAAAAATCTTCAACCTGATAAGCTTGAACCAAAATCGGAGAAATGTGTCTTCATAGGATACCTAAAGGTGACTGTTGGGTACACCTTCTATCACAGATCCAAAGGTAAGATATTCGTTGCTAAGAATGGATCCTTTCTAGAGAAGGAGTTTCACTCGAAAGAAGTGAGTGGGAGGAAAGTAGAGCTTGATGAGGTAATTGTACCTTCTCCCTTATTGGAAGTAGTTCATCATAGAAATCAGTTCCAGTGATTACTTCACCAATTAGTGAGGAAGCTAATGATGATGATCATGAAACTTCTGATCAAGTTACTACCGAACCTCATAGGTCAACCAGAGCAAAATCTACACCAGAGTGGTACGGTAATCCTGTTCTGGAGGTCATGTTACTTGACCATGACGAACCTACGAACTATGAGGAAGCAATGATGAGCCTAGATTCTGCAAAATGGCTTGAGGCCAAGAAACTGAGATGGGATCCATGTATGAGAACAAAGTGTGGAATTTGGTTGACTTGCGCGATGATCGACAAGCAATAGAGAATAAATGGATCTCAAGAAGAAGACTAAAGTTGACGGTAATGTTACTGTCTACAAAGCTTGACTTGTTGCAAAAGGTTTTCGACAAGTTCAAGGAGTTGACTATGATGAGACCTTCTCACACGTAGCGATGCTTAAGTCTGTCTGAATCATGTGTGCAAGCTCCAGCGATCCATTTATGGACTGGTGCAAGCCTCTCGGAGTTGGAATATACGCTTTGATAGTGTGATCAAAGCGAATGGTTTTATACAGACTTTTGGAGAAGCATGTATTTACAAGAAAGTGAGTGGGAGCTCTGTAGCATTTCTGTTATTATATGTGGATGACATATTTTTGATCAAAAATGGTACTGGATTTCTGAATGGCATAAAAGGATACTTGAATAAGAATTTTTCAATGAAAGACCTCGGTGAAGCTACTTATATATTGGGCATCAAGATCTATAGAGAGAGATCAAGACGCTTAATTGGAATTTCACAAAGCACATACCTTGATAATGTTTTGAAGAAGTTCAAAATAGGTCAGGCAAATAATGGGTTCTTCCCTGTGTGACAAGGTGTGAAGTTGAGTCAGACTCAATACCCGACCACTTTAGAAGATAGAGAGAAAATCAAATTCATTCCCTATGCCACAGCCATAGGTTCTATCATGTATGCAATGATGTGTACCAGACCTGATGTGCACTACAAAAAAAGACACATCCGTGACATTTTGGGCCGAACGAAAAAAATTATGTCATGCTTATGACACTTGTATGACGATAATTGTGACAAAACCTGGTATAATCAAAGATGTGGTGGGGTCCAACTTCTATGACTAAAAATCATGACAGAAAATGGGCTTTTCATCCTGGGCGGGCCGGAGACGCAGCTGCATGAAATTCTTTGGGCCGTCCATGACGGAAAAAACCGTGGTAGAAGTGAGGGCGAGGAAAATATCAGGGAGTTCCAGGTTACGGTGGGTGATCGGGGGCCGAGCGATGCGTGTTTCTCTCATACGTACGCGCATGTGTGCGAGGTGTTGGGCTCTAACTGAACCCGAGCAAGGCGTTGGGCTCTAACTGAACCCGAGCAAGGCGTTGGGCTCGAACCCGAGCGATTGCACTGCAAGCTACGTGTTACTGAACCCGAGCGATCGATCGATCCCTTGCCGTTAACTGAACCCAAGTGATTCCTTCTCTACTTCTACTAACTGAACAGTGAGCATTGTTGGGGGGGTGGATGAATAGTTCCCTGTGGGAGTTGGATGAACAGGACCCCATGGTAGTAGAGGTCGTTGTCGTTGGATGAATAGTACCCCGATCGATCGAGCCAGTGGATGAACAGGACCCCGTGGAGGGCTGGATGAACAGGACCCCATGGAGGGCTGGATGAACAGGACCCCATGGAGGGCTGGTTGAACAGTAGCCGGTGGAGGGTTGGATGAACAGTAGCCGGTGGAGGGGTGGTTGAATAGGACCCCGTGGAGAGGGCTGGTTGAACAGTAGCCGATGGAGGAGCGTGCAGTGGAAGCTGGATGAACAGGAGTCCGTGGATGAACAGTGCAGGTGGAGGCTGGAGGAGGTCGATGGTGGATGAACAGTAGCCCGTGGAGGCAGTCGACGGCGGAGATGAACAATATCCCGTGGAGTCCCGTTTTGCGGTATGCCACACCCCTCCCGATGAACAGGACCCCCGTTTCGACCGTAGCGCTCCAACACAAGTCTGTTTCCTCCGTTTTGCGGTATGCCACACCCCTCCCGATCAACAGGACCCCGTTTCCACTGTAGGAGTTCTATTTCCTTGGTTTTGCGGTACGTCAGACCCCTCCCGATGAACAGGATCCCGTTTCGACCGTGGTCGGTCGAACACAAGGCCGTTTCCTCCGTTCTGCTGTACGCCAGGCCTCGTTTCCATCGGTTGTTCCGTCCAAGCCGGTTAGCTCCCGATGAACAACACGCGTTTTGTTGCCTCCCAATGAACACGACGATGTTTCTCCGTTTCGACTTAGACGGTTCGCTGCCTGATGAACAGGACACCGTTGCTTCTGCCCGTTGCCTCTCCATGTACACAATCCCTGGCCGTCCACAAGTACACGCTTGAGACCCCGCCCGTATGTACGTACATGGCCGTATTTTTTCCCTGTGGCTATACTTACGTGTACAAGACTTAGACGGGACTACGTGAACTGCTATGTCGGGTGCTCTACAATGACACACGTGACGCTACTTACTCGGCCACAGTTCATACTTGCAGAGAGACCGATCGACCAGTATGTACGTACATGTTCGCGACCAGAATGACAACACTACGTACGCTTCGACCAGATGGGTCCCGACTGTCAGGCACTTCCTTGCGTGCGAAGATGTAGCTGGTGGGTCCCAGCAGTCAGGGGGCGAATCATTTCTTTTGCTAGTAATATGGACGCACTTCCTTGCGTGCGAAGATATAGCTGGTGGGTCCCAGCAGTCAGGGGGAAATGTTTTCTTTTCATGAAATACGGTGGCCCGTCTGGTGGGTCCCTGCTGTCAGGTGGAGGAATCATTATTTTCTGCGTAATAAGGAGGCACTTCCTTGTTGCGGCCGTGGACCTAGTTGTTAGCCTCTCCACGTACAGTACTCTTCCGATGGAAGTCGTTCTTTGACCACGTTGACCGGGCCACGCTGAGAGCACCATGGCGATGAACGACGGCGAGGCCTAGGAAGGGGACGACACAGAGCAGGGGAAGACATGACAGTGGAAGCTTAGATGGACAGGAGTACGAGGGTTCACTAGTTCGGTTGCGGTGTGAGCCGGCCGTCGCCGTAGGGCCTAGCCAGCGGTGGGAGTAGTATGGGCGGTGAGGCCTCCGCGGCAGCACAGCCGGCCACGGGAGGCAGGAGCAGGCGGCACGACCGGCGCTGCTTTGGGCGGCTGGAGCAAGAAGACCAGAGGTTGAAGAAGCACTACGGTCGTTGGATGGACATCGTACGGTCGCTAGAGCAAGAATCGTTCATATTGACTAAGTTGACAAAGCCCCCCGTCCCCGTCAACTTAGTAGGCCCACAAGTCAGCCTCCCATTATGTTGGCTCCCAGCTAGCAAGGGGAGTATTCATTTTTTTTGCGTAATAAGTGGCACTTCCTTGCGTGTGAAGATATAGCTGGTGGGTCCGAGCTGTCAGCGGCGGGAACATTTTGTCGCAAAATATAGAGGTCCTTTCGGTGGGTCCTAGATTTTAGGTGGAGGAATCATTATTTTTCGCGTAATAAGGAGGCATTTCCTTGGGTGCGGCCATGGACCCAGCTGTCAACCTCTCCACGTACAGTCCACTTCAGATGCATGTCGGTCGTTGATCATGTTGACCACGCCGCGTTGAGAGCACCATGGCGGTGGAAGACGGCGAGGCCTAGGAAGGGAACGACGCGGAGCCAGGGAAGACTCGGCAGTTGTTTCCCACGTGGTGGGTAGTACGAGGGTTTACTGGTTCGTCTGCCATTTCCGGAGAATAACAGCAGGTGTGGGTGAGTAGAGGGATGGCTAGGCCAGCGATGGGAGTACGGTGGTGCAGTGAGGCCTGCGCAGCAGCACAGTCGGCCGCGGGAGGAGGGAGCAGGCAGTCCCGCCGGCGCTTGTTTGAGCGGCTGGAGCAGGAAGAGCAGAGATTGAAGAAGAACGACAGCCGTTGGATGGACATCCAACAGTCACTGCTTGTGCGTCAACCTTTTTTCGGAAAGCCTCAAATCTGTGGAAAACAGCATACCTTCCATCTGCCATTATTTATAATAATTTACATCCCATTTGCTATTTCTTAAGGTTTTTTGGAGCCCATATTGTGTCCACGGTTAAAAAATTATACGAAATTTTCATATTTCGGAGCGGTCCGAACTGTTTTTAATCCCGAAATTTCGAGTCACATTCAAACTGATTTTAAAAATAAATGTATATCAATATAAAATCCAACAAATTGTCCACGCATAAAAATTAAGGCAATTTAAAATCTCGAAATGAGAAAAAATAAATTTGAAACTAATTGTCGTTTTGATGTGTTTTAAAAATTTACAGCCCATTTCTCATTGTTGATAGGCCATTTTCTCGGCTAGCCGAATGAAGCTCTCCTCGTCTTGAAAGATTTGCAGCCCAACAGGCCTCACAAAGCGACTTACTTGAAAAATCACAAAAAACCAGGCTAGCCATTTTCAGAAAGAAAGAAAAAAACTACTGGGATGGTCTGTGGTAAACATAAAAGGAAAGGCTATCTAGACAGGCCAGAGTGCCCCACACAGCCCAGTTGACACCCTGCTTCCGTCTCAAAAACAAATTAGATAAATGCCACTCCAATTATGCCGATTCATAAATATTCCACTACAATTTCCAAACTTTGAAAAATGCCACTGTAATTTTTGAAAACTTTGAAAAATGCCACTCCAGACTTCGAAAATGCCACTGGAAATGGCATGAAATGGCATTTTTTCAAAGTTTGGAAATTGCAGCGGCATTTCTCGGAATAACCAGATTTGGAGTGGCATTTATCAAATTAACCGAAAACAAGAATAATTGGGCGAGCTGCTAGGTCCCTGGTGTCAGCCGCTCGTTGTGCAATTCTCTTGTTTATTGACTACATTGATAATGGCATCGGACCCAGATGTCAGAAATCCATTAGGAGGAGCCATTTTTTTATTGGCTTGAAATAAGGAGGCACTTGCTTGAGTACTGCCATGACCTTGGTGGGTCCCTGCTGTCATCCTCTCCACGTACAATCTTCTCT
This sequence comes from Triticum urartu, assembly GCF_056163025.1. Taxonomy (NCBI): domain Eukaryota; kingdom Viridiplantae; phylum Streptophyta; class Magnoliopsida; order Poales; family Poaceae; genus Triticum; species Triticum urartu. The sequence continues at coordinate 363,134,709 of NC_141874.1, read as the reverse complement.
AGATTTTGTACGTGTCAACCTGGTAGGCCCACAAGTCAGCATCTAAACCCGTGGCGGACAAGTACAACCCATTTAAAAAAAATAACAGCCCATTCCATATGTTCAAACGGAAAGTTCAACATTCAGAGCAAAGTAACAGGTCTGATCCACTATACACATTAACAACCCCATCTCCATTTGGGTACAACTGTGAGTGGGAACTTGTTAATGTCTACACTCGTCACTGGGTTCCACTTCCAAAAATCTCAGACTACCCAGAGGTTGAGCACGCCGGTATTCTACGTGCGTTCAACTACGATCATGGTGACTGTCGTCTACAGAAGATAGCAATTTGTTGAGTTCCCAACCACTCTTGGGGTTATAGGAATGCTTGTGCCGTCGCTATCTTTGACAAGCTTTTTGGCGTCCTTCATGGTTCGACTCGATGGATATTGCTCAAAAATTAGTTTCTATACATGGATGAGTACTGTGATGCAATTCAATAGGAGGGTCTTGTGTTTGCTTCCACGACTCGTGGGACTATTTTTGCATGGAATCCTTATGCTTTCGGTACATTTGTCTTCCACCGTAATTATAATTGTTTCATCCACATGTATGCGGGCTAGCTAGTTTCCCTTTACTAATTAACCTTCTTGGCTTTCCAAGGTCATGTGAACATTCCACCACCTATATTTGAAAAAATTTATAACCAAGGGGGAGATGACAATGATGATGATCACGAGCATGGGGACCCATATACTTAGTGGCGCCTGGCAACTTATTCCGATGGATCACCTCTTCTTGTCTGTATACAGGGCACCACTGATGTTACTAAGGAAGTAGGTGTTGTCTCCCATGGCCGCACTCTCCGGACCTATTCCAACATATGTTGCAGGGTATTTGGGATGGATACTACTGTGCTAGCACCAACACCTTCTCCCTGGTTTAGTATTGATTCTCTTGGAGGAAACTCGCTCTTCCTTGGACAAAACTATCCAAAGATGGTGAAAGGCGATCTAACTGCTGTTGACACAACCACTACAAAAAAAGACACATCCGTGACATTTTGGGCCGAACAAATTTTTTCTGTCATACTTATGACACTTCTATGACAATAATTGTGACAACAATTGGTATCATCATAGATGTGGTGGGCTCCTACTTCTATGACAAAAAATCATGACAGAAAATGGGCTTTTCGTCCTGGGAGGGCCAGAGACGCGGTTGCATGACATTCTTTGGGCCGTCCATGACGGAAAAAACCGTGGTAGAAGCGAGGGCGAGGAAAATTTCGGGGAGTTCCCGGTTACGGTGGGTGGTCAGGGGCCGAGCGATGCGCGTTTCTCTCGTACACGTAGGCGCGTGTGTGCGAGGCGTTGGGCTCTAACTGAACCCGAGCGAGGCGTTGGGATCTAACTGAACCCGAGCGATTGCACTGTAGGGGCTACGCGTTACCGAACCCGAGTGATTCCTTCGCTACTGCTGCTAACTGAAGGCGATCGATGTTGCCTCTGGATGAACAGTGAGCGTTGCTGGGGGGTTTGGATGAATAGTTCCCGGTGGGGGTGGATGAACAGGACCCCGTGGTGTTGCCTCTGGATGAACAGGGCCCCGTGGTGTTGCCTCTGGATGAACAGGACCCCGTGGTGTTGCCTCTGGATGAACAGGACCCCGATCGATCGAGCCGGTTGGGGCTGGATGAACAGGACCCCGTGGAGGGCTGGATGAACAGGACCACCCCGTGGAGGGCTGGATGAATAGTAGATACTGGAGGGCTGGATGAACAGTAACCCGTGGAGGGGTGCTTGAACAGGAGCCCGTGGAGAGGGCTGGTTGAACAGTAGCCAGTGGAGTGGCGCGCAGTGGAGGCTGGATGAACAGGAGCCCGTGGATGAACAGTCGCGAGTGGAGGCTGGAGGAGGTCGACGATGGATGAATAGTAGCCTGTGGAGGCAGGAGGGGGCGGCGGTGGAGATGAACAGTATCCCGTGGAGTCCCGTTTTGCGGTACGCCACACCCCTCCTGATGAACAGGACCCCGGTTTCGACCGTAGCGCTCCAGCACAAGTCTGTTTCCTCCGTTTTGCGGTAGCCACACCCTACCCATGAACAGGACCCCCGTTTCGACCGTAGGAGGTCTGTTTCCTCCGTTTTGCGGTATGCCAGACCCCTCCCGATGAACAGGATCCCGTTTCGACTGTGGCCGGTTGAACACAAGGCTGTTTCCTCCGTTCTGTGGTACGCCAGGCCACGTTTCCATCGGCTGTTCCGTCCAAGCCCTCCTGATGAACACGTCGACGCATTCCGTTCCCACCCAGCCGGTTGGCTCCCCATGAACACGACAACGACGCTGTTTCTCTGTTCCGACCCAGCCATGTACACGACCCCTGGCCGTACGTATGTGCGAGTAGGCGTTCGAGACCCTGCCCGTATGTACGTACGTGGCCGTATTTTCTTTCTTGCACACCTGCCGTTGTACGTACATGTACATGCTACGTGCGCGCCTCTACTATGACACGTGCGTGCCTCTACATTGACCAGTATGTATGTACACGTTCGCGACTAGAATGACAACGCTATGTACGCTTTGACCAGGTGGGTCCCGACTGTTAGGCACTTCCTTGCGTGCGGAGATGTAGCTGGTGGGTCCCAGCAGTCAGGGGGGCGAATCGTTTTTTTTCCCGGACACACTTCCTTGCGTGCGAAGATGCACCTGGTAGGTCCCAGCAGTAAGGGGGAAAATGTTTTTTTCACGAAATATGGTCGCCCGTCCGGTGGGTCCCCGCTGTCAGTTGGAGGAATCATTATTTTCTGCGTAATAAGGAGGCACTTCCTTGCTGCGGCCGTGGACCCAACTGTCAGCCTCTCCACGTACAGTCCATGTCCGCTGGAAGTCGTTCCTTGACCATGTTGACCACGCCGCCGAGAGCACCAGGGCGGTGGAAGACGGCGAGGCCTAGGAAGGGGACGACGCGGAGCCGGGGAAGACGCGGCAGTGGATGCCCACGCGTAGAGGAGTATGAGGGTTCACTGGTTCGTTGCAGTGTGAGGTTGCTGTCGCCGCAGAATAACAGGGGTTGTGGGTGAGTAGAGGGATGGCCTGGTCAGCGGTGGGAGAAGTAGGGGGCGGTGAGGCCTCTGCGGCATCGCAGCCGGCCACGGGAGGCAGGAGCACGAGGCACGACCGGCGCTGGTTTGGGTGGCTGGGGCAAGAAGATCAGAGGTTGAAGAAGCACTACGGCCGTTGGATGGACATCGTACGGTCACTAGAGCATGAATCATGCATATTGACTAAGTTGACAAAGCCCTCCGTCCCTGTCAACTTAGTAGGCACACAAGTCAGCCTCCCACTATACTAGGTCCCAGCTAGCAGGGGGAGTATTCATTTTTTGTGCGTAATAAGTGGCACTTCCATGCATGCGAAGATATAGCTGGTGGGTTCGAGCTGTGAGCGGTGGTAACTTTTTTTGCAAAAGATAGAGGCCCTTTTGGTGGGTCCTAGATGTCAGGTGGAGGAATCATTATTTTGCACGTAATAAGGAGGCATTTCCTTGCGTGCGGCCATGGACCCAGCTGTCAACCTCTCCACGTACATTCCACTTCAGATGCATGTCGGTCGTTTTCCACATTGACCAGGCCACGCCGAGAGGACCTGGGCGGTGGACGACGGCGAGGCCTAGGAAGGGAATGACATAGAGCCAGGGAAGACTCGGCAGTTGTTTCCCACGCGGAGGGGAGTACGACTGTACGAGGGTTTATTAGTTTGTTTGCCATCGCCGGAAAATAACAGCAGGTGTGGGTGAGTAGAGGGATGGCTAGGCCAGCGAAGGGAGTACGGTGGGGTGGTGAGGCCTACGCGGCAGCATAGCCGACCGCGGGGAGGAGGGAGCAGGCAGTCCCGACGGCGCTTGTTTGAGCGGCTGGAGCAGGAAGAGCATAGATTGAAGAAGCACGACGGCCGTTGGATGGACATCCAACAGTCACTGCTTGTGCGTCAACCTTTTTCTAGGAAAGCCTCAAATCTGTGCAAAACAGCATACAGCCCATCTTCCATTATTTCTAATAATTTACAGCCCATTTGCTAATTCTTAAGGTTATTTTGGAGCCCATATTCTTTTTGTTAGCATTACAGCCCATATTGTGGCCACGGTTAAAAAATTATATGAAATTTTGCATATTTCGGTGCGGCCCGAACTGTTTTTAATCGCGAAATTTCGAGTCACATTCAAACTGATTTTAAAAATAAATGTATATCAATATAATATCCAACAAATTGTCAATGCATAAAAATCAATGCAATTTAAAATCTCGAAATGAAAAAAAAGAAATTTGAAACTAATTGCCGGACTGATGTGTTTTAAAAATGTACGACCCATTTCTCATTACTGATAGACCATTTTCTCGGCCAGCCAAATGAAGCTCTCCTCGTCTTGAAAGATTTGCAGCCCAATAGGCCTGACAAAGCGACTTACTTGGCAAATCACCAAAAAAAGGGGATGTGGCCGTGGACCAGCTGCGGCCGTGGAACCAGCTGTCAGCCTCTCCATGTACAGTACTCTTCTGATGGAAGTCGGTCCTCGAACACATTGACCACGCCGCGCCGAGAGCACCAAGGCAGTGGACGACGGGGAGGCCTAGGAAGGGGATGACGAGGAGCCCGGGAAGACGCGGCAGTGGATACCCACGCGGAGAGGAGTATGAGGGTTCACTGGTTCGGCTGCGGTGTGAGGCTACCGTCGTCGCAGAATAACAGGGGGTGTGGGTGAGTAGAGGGATGGCCTAGCCAACAGTGGGAGTAGTAGGGGGCGGTGAGGCCTCCGTGACATCGCAGCCGGCCACGGGAGGCAGGAGCACGAGGTACGACCGGCGCTGGTTTGGGCGGCTGGAGCAAGAAGACCAGAGGTTGAAGAGGCACTACGGCCGTTGGATGGACATTGTACGGTCACTGGAGCTAGAATCGTTCATATTGACTAAGTTGACAAAGCCCTCCATCCCCGTCAACTTAGTTGGCCCACAAGTCAGCCTCCCACTATTATGGGTCCCAGCTAGCAGGGGGTATTCATTTTTTTGTGCATAATAAGGAGGCACTTCCTTGCGTGCGAAGATATAGCTGGTGGGTCCGACCTATCAGCGGTGGGAATGTTTTTTCGTGAAATACAGAGGCCCTTCCGGTGGGTCCCAGCTGTCAGGTGGAGGAATCATTATTTTGCGCGTAATAAGGAGGCATTTCCTTGCGTGCGGCCGTGGACTCAGCTGTCAGCCTCTCCACGCATAGTCTACTTCCGATGGTGTCATTTGTTGACCATGTTGACCACTCCACGCCGAGCGCATCCAAGGTGGTGGACGACGGCGAGGCCTAGGAAGGGGACGACGTGTAGCCGGGGAAGACGCGGCAGTGGATGCCCACGCAGAGAGGAGTACGAGAGTTCACTGGTTCGGCTGCGGTGTGAGGCTGCCGTCGCCGCAGGGCCTGGCTAGCGGTGGGAGTAGTAGAGGGCAGTGAGGCCTCAACGGCAGCACAGCCGGCCATTGGAGGCAGGAGCAGGCGGTCTCGCCGGCGCTGGTTTGGCCAGCTGGAGCAGGAAGATCAGAGATTGAAGAAGCACATCGGCCATTGGATGGACATCCAACAGTCATTGCTGCTAGAATCATGTGCTGACTGACAAAGCCTTGCGTAAACAAAGTCAGCCTCGAAATCTGTGGCGTGTACAGCCCATTTGCTATTATTTTTATAATTTTTACTCATTTTCTAATTTATATGGAATTTATTGCAGCCCGTTTTCCATTTTTAGAATTGCTGCCCATTTTCTGGTGAGTGCCAGGGTTAAAAAAATTAACTAAATATGTGGGAAATTTTGAAAATTCGCAATCTTTTGCTCGGGAAAAAAATATTCTTAATCCAAAAATTAGTAGCCATACTAAAAAAATAAAAAAATAGTACTATGTCACGTTAAATCCAATGAAATATAGTATAAGATATCAGTGAAGAACAAAAACAAAAAAAGAAACTAATATCCAAATTGCTATAATTTTTTTGGAAATTTCAACCCCTTTTGATATTACTTTTAACAGACACTGACCATACTCTTTGGCCAGGCCAGAATGCATCTTGCAGCCCAGTAAGTCGGAGAAAACAAATAGGCCTAGCTTGGGTATTCTTCAAAACAAAATACTGGGCTACCTATTTTCCCGAAGAAAAAACTGTTGGGCTGGTCATGTTGTTAGACGGGCCACAGAGACCGCACAACCCAGTTTATAGCTTGCTCCTCCGAATTACTACTCAAAAAAAATTTGTGCAATTCTGTCATTTTTTTGACTGTGCACTGTAGGGGAAAACCCCACAGCCTATCATTTTATTCCAATTGATAAAGTTACAATATGTACAAGGTTATGAAGAATAACCCCAAAGAAAAAGCCTAAACTAAGGTACAACAAGGAGAAAGAAAATTTTATGTGCAATTCTATCGTTAATTGACTATACATTGAAAATGATGTGGGTCCCAGATATCAGCAGGGTGGATTAGAGTAAAAAACGAGGGGTTCATCTAAGTAGTAAAAGAGGCGCTTGCTTGTGTTCGGGAGTGGACCTGGTGGGTCCATACTGTCATACTCACAACTACAGTCCTCTCCCGATTCACTATGTTGACAGGGACCGTTTCAAAAAAAACTATGTTGATAGGGCCTGATGGCGGCGCCGCGGCGAGCGCACCAAGGCAGAGGATAAAGTGTTGTCGCCAATCTGCTAGGTTGGGTTGCACATTCTTATTGAAAAATAAAAATGGACCGGAACTATTTACGATGTTGACTACGATTTGCATGGGTCCGCTGGTTGCAGGAAGAAAATGTTGGGAGAAAGAGGATTGGTCGCTATCTTTGCCTAAGAATAATATCGACTGAATGTAACGACGCTATCGTAGGAAATAATATCCTCCTGTTAAATCATGAATTTAAAGAACTGGTGCATGAGCATTTAGCTTTATTTATTTATTTACTTATTTATGTTTAGGGGACCATGAGCATGTACCTGGGCCTGATTCATGTGAGAGCCTCCCTTCCAGTTAATTATGGGCTTCTCTATTGGGCCTTCATCAGTGGGCTGCATGTTATCAACAAGTGAAAAATGTGTTCCATACGAAAAATAGTATGCGCTACGTACGGTACGGGGCACTAAAGGATCGACCGTGCAAGGACTTCCAAAACATTGTGTTTGTCGTTCTAACAACACATTTATTCAACCAACAGACGAAATATACTACTAATTGTACATTGAAAACAACAGCAGCATCCAGGGCTGGGGATGCAACAGAAGCAGTAAGCAGGCCAGAAGAGTGAAGACGCAGCTCTCTCTTCCAAACCAAACATCAGCCATCATGACAAAAGGGCTACCAAAAAGAACAAGTGTATGCATCAAACTAAATAAAGATCCTACTACACCAAGTGTACGCATCTAACTATCTGGCTCAGCTAGACGTTACTATTTATTAAGCTATAGAGGTTAGCTGACGGCTTGATCCAGATGGGTGCCTGACGGGGGAAACTCCAGCCAATAGGTTGAAGTCTGATACTTGCGACCCTCTCTCCTACTTTGGGTTGCAGAGCATGGCGGCACATATCAGGGTATGGTGCATGCAGAGACGCATGGTACGCTGTGTACACACAGTTTTGCCTGATGAACGAAACTGCGCTGCCATCATGATCCTTGCCGTCGGTTATCTCCTGGTTAATCGGATAATTCAGTCTGACTAACAGAGAGCCTGTACCAAGGCTACTGACCAACCTCCAGTCAAAAATTCCTGAAGGTCCAGAGAAGCTAGGATCCTGCTCAAATACCTTGCACTGACTGTGATTGTATTCCGCGAAACAACACATTCGGTACGTGCGACCGATCATCAATCGTTCGCCATCGTCTGATCGAGCTAGGAACCACCTGCAACTGCCATGCCGCTTTTCTTTGAAAGGTTCTGTGATTAGGAAGGGTAGGGACACCAGGCGGCCTACAACATCATATCAAGTTGGAGTCAAATAACCCTAAAAAAGTTGGAGTCAAATAAAAAAGGGCTCTTGATGTAGTCAATCTTAAGAACAGCATGTTATGAGCATGAATTAATTTTTAGTAAATATTGACAGTAATATAAGCAAGGCATCATGATATCATAGGAAAGTAACATACTGTTGTAACAGTCGTTTGTAGCGATGACTGGAGTAGGCCAACAATACGTCCAGCCATAGAAGGAGTTGATAGCGTAAATGAAGCCCTTGTGTTCAATGGCATCAGAGAACCATGGAGGATGTATGATCCTGCGATGGACGTGCAGATTTATCCACTTAACGAAGTGACCTGTCAGATAGGCGAGACCACGGTTGAAGAACGCAATTAGCCTGAAGTCTTTATAATTCACAGATCTTGTGGGCACTTGGCAGATTACAACCTTGAGCAAATCAAACTTGGTGTCATGTTGGCTACTGTAAGATTCCGAGTATTCTGGGCCGCGGTGCCAAAGTAGTGCAGTGTTAATCGAAGGAAGGGGGGTCAATCGTCGGGTGTAGACCTCCACGAGCATCCAACTGCCGCGACCGTCGACGAGCACCATCCAAGACGTGTTCATGCCGACCCAGTACATACCATTAATGTAGTTGAGGGTGATGGGGATCGGATCACAGTCAAGGGGGTTGATGCTCGCCACCCTATGATCGTTATGCCGCATGACACGCCATTTCTGAAGATCAGGCGGCATCAGCAAGCAGGGAGCTGGCTTAAAAAGCTCCAGCCTGATGGCTTTGAGTAAACGATACAGCCCCGACGAGCACACGACGAGCAGCATGGTACTGAGATTGTCCACACGCAAAATAATGAGCTTGATTACCTCTATGGGGAGCGAATTCCAGCCACTCTTTCGGCGGATGCTGCTTGGTTCTGCCATTGTTAGTGCTTGGGTTTCGGATGAGGGGGGAGGCGCCTTCGCGGGGATGGAAGATTGGACGAGATTATGTGCGGACAAAGATGGAGAAGCGAATATGTGTTGCGAGAAGTGGATAGGTGATGATGACTAGCACGTCGCTTGACTTACGAGACACATACCAGTAGCGTAGGGTCATATCGATGCCAGACAACTTGCTTGGGTGATCACAGTACTGGTACTCCCTACAGTACCTACTACTATGCCCTAACTTGCTTGAGTAGAGTAGTAGTGGAGTAGGACTGGAGGAGTAGTATATTCTAATCTAAAAATAGTTACAAAGTTCAATGCCCGAGAGTGGAACGACTACGAACCGACATCGGTGCTAACTCCAGTCCCTAGCAAACGTTCGCTGGGAGACATGGTAGTTGCAAATGACCGGGACGCAGTTACAGTACGTGTGTGAGGGTGGAAGTTTTGTCAAATACTATGGCTTAAAAACTGGCCACCGTCGGATGGAAATCTGACGGTTACGTGGGATTCGCCAGGATTGAGCTCGTGGCGAACAATCGCCAGATATCATTACTAAAAAAAGGTGAAAACACCCGGGCTATAACTTGCACCGACTGACCACTAACAATGATACTAACATAGTTGTAAAATGGTCAAAGACCATGTCTACGTGGTGTTTGGAATTATATGCAAAAAATTAGCAAGATGCCCGTGCATTGCATGGAACATCAAGATGCATTTTTTAACAAAACGCCTGTTGTGATTGACCCATGCAGGAGTAATCGCATGTGTAAAAACTAATGATATCTTGAGAATTTTATCAGAAAATGGTGTGTCGACCATTTCATCGAAAAAATGATATCTCGAGAAAGATGATAGAGGTGAGGAGGAGTGGGGCGTGGTGGTGACTGGTGGTCGGACTGGGCGGAGGCATGGGGATGGACGGCGCCGGCAGCGGCCACCATGCCAGATTGTTCCAGAGACTTCCTTTTTTAATTGCTCAGCAACGAGGTTGTGGGAGATGAGGATGAACGAGGCAAGGCCTTATCTGTAAATGTGGAGAGAGGTGTGGGTATCTTTTGTAAAATTGTCATAGTTTTCTTTCAATCCGTCAGATATAGATCGGACAGTCTATATTATAAGATGGCAGGCACACCATCATCACCAACTCGGTTTTTTCTCTACTCCTACTCCTATAGAAGACTCAGTTGGTGATGATGGTGTGTCTGCCATCCGCCATTACTGACCATTAGATCTGCATCTAATGGCTGTGATGTAAGTTGTGGCCTTTTGCAACAATTCCCACTTCTCTGCTCTAGTTTACACAAAACCCCTTAGTATCTTGAAACCAACCACATTCCTCCCTTACTTCATCAAAACAGCCCAAAGAATATATTTGGAGTGAAACATAAGATATTTTTAGTGATATGTATATCAAAAGTAAACTATTTTCTTTCAAATTTGTGAATATGTATTATTCTACTTTGGATCCGTTGCAACGGACGGGCTCGTTGTTATAAAGGTTTATCTCTTGCATTCTCCCCAACCAACACCTAGTGTACTGGTCCGGGCCGGATGCTCGCAGCGCGATGACCTAAGTTCGAATTCTGTCCTAAACGTTAGCTTTTATATTTTTTTAATATATACTTCTTTCGCTACTATACTGGCAGTGGAACCCACAGAGTACTTAGAATACAAGATTAAGGATGGATTTATTTCTTTTAAACTTTCTGTACGAATCTGTAGCCAACCTGCAAGTCATGTACAAAGGTTTAATGAAGGGGTTTGATGGAGGCGAGGAGGCGTGTTCAGCCGGGCGTGAAGCGGACGTCGTAGTACTATTCGATTTGATAGCTACAACTAGTATATTATAAAAACAAAGAAGAGTAGTAGAGATAGAGATAAGAATAGAGACTAGGGAGGAGCACCATCTACTGCTTTGTGGGCTACTCCTGCGCTCCATTCGGCGGCCTCAACGTCCCCTATAGCCACTCCCTCCTGCACTCCATTCAGTGGGCGCTGTTGAAATTTTGGGAGTGCACTCTCGCGACTGCTAGTAGCGATGACTTCACCAACGACGACTTCTTCCCCGACCTCAGCAACCTCTTCCTCAACGACATGGGCGACAACCTGAACGCCAATGGTGCTGCTCCCGTTGCACCATATGTGTTTCTGTCCTTCCTGTTCGAAATCGTGGTAGAATTCATATTTCTAGTCTGTGTCCTAGATTCGATCTGTTCATCTACTATGCTAGTCCGGATGATTAGTTTAATATCTGTTATAGTCGTCATGATTTATTTTGTGCTTATTCGGACTAAATCTCGTAGTAACTTGCTCATATATTCAACTGGCAGAACGTCCCCTACAGCCACTCCCATTTCATGGATGGCCTGGTCGATGACTCTAAGGAGCCCTTCGTCTACTGCTATGAGTGCCCGATGCCGTCTTGGGGCTCGCCGGCGGACATCGTGCATCACCTCACGCAGGCGTGCGGTGATCACTATTGGCCCTTGGCGAAGAACATCAAGTACGAGACGTGCTACCCGTTCACCGTGCCGGAGTGGCTGGAGGATCACCGCCGCCTGCTAGTCTCGGACGAGGACGGCAGCGTCTTCCTCTTGATCGTGGGCACCGGCGAGGCCCGCGTAGGCCGCCGCCCCGTCTCTGTAGTGTGTGTCAGGGGCGACGCCGCTGACGCTGACACTGACACGAGGCCGATGTACGGGTGCGTGCTCACTATTACTACCCCTCGGAGGTACATGGGCGGTGACACTGGCTATGTCAAGCTGACTAGGACTGTGCCGAGCTGGGACCTTCCCGCCGATGTGGACATGGAAGACGCATGGCATGATTTGACCCCCAACAATGTGGACGGGGACTCCAAGGAGGTTTACCTGGACATCTGCATTACCAAGTTAAATGTTGATCATTAGTCTTCGCTCAATGCAATCCGCTGTCTAAGCATGTGGAGACTTCCATGCATGAACTTGCTCTATTGGAGTATCGCGCATGAATAAAAGTGTATCCATTTATGGTTTAGTCTAGAATCTTCCATGTATGAATTTTTACTACAGTACTGGTGAATACTTATGATGAACCATTTCTTACATATCCTCTGCCCCCTTCCAAGTCATCCTGATTTAATCCCTCCGTCTAGGTGTATGAGGGCATGGTTAATACTTAAATAGTATAGCCAACTGTTGACTATAAGAAAGTGCCATGTCATCTGTAGCCAACATGTATAACATGGATACTCAAAAAATAATTCTTGAAGACCATTTCTTGCAAAGCACAATAAGAGTTATTTCTTCACAAGTTTTGGATGCAGGTTGAACAGTTGAACGCCTTTGTTTGCAAAAGATACTTTTTATCTATTTCACCTGGATGTTTGTGAGCTCTAGAGATGAAATAATATCCAAAGAAACCTATCGATACCCGTTACACATGAGATGACCCCCACATCCTTTGTCAAAATAAACAACTGCCCGATCAATGCATTTCACTCTTCCGTGCAACGCATGGGCACCTTAGTATAGATTAGTACGACCAAAAATTGAACTAACATTATATATAGTACGATAATTGATGATGCATGTCACCTAAAATTATATCATTGAAAACTATGTTCAAATACGAATCCAACGATATTGTTTTTGTTGACATGCACTAACATTTTGTTAGTTAAATCTTTAGTCAAATTCAGTGGGTGATAAACCATGCCCGATGTAGTACTAGTGTAGAGGCAACGCTGCACGGGAGTCTCACCCCGCTCGTGGCGCGGCAGTAAAGCCGTCATATCACAAAACCCAACCACTCCCAGTAATAAGTGGCCTGGTAAAATAAACGGACAAGCAACCATCACATCCCTCCATCTTTTTTGCATTTCACCTCTCTGCATTTACTTTCTCCGGTTCATCTCGCGCACTCGATCCCTAGCTACTACTCCTAGTATCCCTAGCTACTACTCCTAGGGCCAGTTCTTTTGGCGGCTTCCCCAGCTTTTCCCATAAGACTAGTCACAGTGGAGAGTAACGTTAAGGCACCTCACTCATTTATTTGGGCTTCTAAACTACTACTAGTACCTATGTCCTGGTTTATTCGTCATCATTGCAATTTGTGCTAAATTTTTACCAAAGATTTAACTGATAAAATGTTAGTGCATGTGACATGCACTAACATTTCATTAGTTAAATTTATGATCAAAATTTGACACAGATTACAATGGGGACAAATAAACCAGGACAGAGGTAGTAGTTATGGGATTACTAATCTAGAAGCCTAAAAGAACTATCCCCTGGTACTCCTTCTAGTAGTAGTACTCAAGTTGGAATTCCAATTGCACGCCACAACTTATTAGGCAAAAAATTCGATACAGGGTGTAGGAAGCGGTTTGGGAATTTGCATGCCTTTCCGACCAGTGAGATACTCCGTACAAAGTACGATAGAGAAATAACCACAGAGAAGGAAGCTAAAAGTAAACAATCAAATGAGCATTTTTGCATTTGTTTTGCATTGAATCGTTTCACAAGCTTGACTAGTGATGTTTTTCTACTTTTACAAAAACCACAACGTAATGTTAAAACGTGCATTTGCACGTACATAAGTCATAGTATTACTCCCTCCGTCTAGGTGTATAAGTCTTCCCTCCTTCTTGGTCACGATGCACAACCAAAGATGACTTATTGACCTGGACGGAGGGAGTAGCATAGTCTGCAAGCATATAGAGAGAGAGACGTGTAGTGCGATAGTATATAGTAAGTTTGTGCTATATGCACGTACTTACAAAATGCGTACGAATACACAAGGTTTCCAAACTTTCCCTTTTACATACTTAATTAAGGACGCTAATAATTCCTGAATGTTCGGGATTTATCATTTGAGTCCCAAAACTAATGAGATCGCCTTACGAAACAAAAATTATACTCCTACTAAAAGCCACGGCGCTCGTAGGAGCGCTTGCGGCGCGCCACGAGTGCCCTGGTGCGCGGTCGTTTCCCAGCGTGCCGACACAACACCTCTTCCTTAGCCTCGCAACTCGTGAGGTGCTGATTGGTGGCTTGCCGTCGGGCGAGTGCGATCTCACCGGTGTGGTGATTCGGCGCCAACAGGTACTCCTCCTCGTTGGAAGCGTGCACCCGGTCCACGTACCGCCAAGCGTAGATGAGGCACTTGGGCCCGATTGCACTCAGGGCTTTGGCACGGGCGTCCTCCGCCACCCTCACGGCCCTTGCACGAGCCTTCTGCCAAAGAGCCAATTGCCTGACTCTCTTGGAAGTGACATAGACCTGCCAGGAAGCTTGCCCCGCAGCGCGCTTCTCTTCATCGGCCTTCTTCTCCGCCTCTATTTTGGCTTTGTCTGCTGGTGGCAAAGCCTCCCACATGGCGACATCCATTTCTTTCCAAAGCTCCTGAAGGTTGGGGGGCTCGGTGGGAGGCGTGGCGTTCTCCTCATAGTGGGGAGCCAACATGAACTCCGACGCGCATGCTGGCGAGATTGGGAACGCCAATGCGTCCACCTCGACGCGTCGCGGTGAGGAGTGGAACACCGACACGTCCTCCTTGACTAGTGGTGGCGAGGTACGGAACGGCGACACGTGACCGTCCAGGCGGTGCAGCGAGGGGCGCCTAGGGCTTGGGAGTGGCGATGCCATGGTGGTCGATGTGAGAGGGAGGGGAGGAGATAGCGACGAACGTGAGCGTTCTTCCGAATGCCGTGGGAGGCGCAGTATTTATAGCGAGCAATGGCACACCAATGTAAGATATGGACTGAGCTGCACTGACTTAACTGCAGGTCCAGTTGCGTCACTGACATGTGGGCCAGACCCCTGTTGGGCCCATATGTCAGTGACCCAATGCACCTACAATTAAGTAACTGAAGCAGCGTCCCGGAAGATATGTTGCGTGATTAACGTAACAGCTACTCCCATCACATGCTCAGAATTCAAGGTGCATTAATTCATTGCATGCGAGGATTATGAGAAACTTGACCAATGCATGTACTTCATGCATGCATGCATTGCAATTAATGTATTGGTAAACACAATTCTTTGAGAAAAACAAGCGCATTGATTGAGTGCTTTTACAAACCATGAAAATTATTCCACCACTCATCATCTAGCTTGGTTGGTGAGATTTTCGAATTGAGCCCTATAAACCGGAAAGGAGGTAGTACGTGGGCATATTTGTTGGAGTAAATTACGGGGGAGGGAAGGGGTGGAAATATTGCTGGTCACAATGGATTGGACGAACGCGCGGGGGGGGGGGAGTCCTGCATGCATATTTTTTCCACACGGGGTGGAGTGGTGGGACCACCGGAGGGAGAAGGAGAGTCTGGCAGGCATATTGTTTCCACACAAGGAGAGGAAAAGATTTGGAGACGAACGGGCTTCCTGCAGGTATGGGGAATGGTGCATAATAAATCTCATCTTGCATGTCGGGCTAGGTATAGTCTCAAGTCATTAAAAACATACACGCCCCACACATGTTCATATTTCAAGGTGCACTAAATTATTGCATGCGATGATTAAGGCTGGCCATAATGGTGGTATCTTAGCTGGCATCATTCACACGGGAATAGCAAACATGCTGATGTTGCAAAGAATTAAAGAAGAGAGCGGGGTTAGAGTAACTAGTGTTCATGCATGCATTGGTAAACACATTTTTTTGTGAAGAACAACATTATTAGTTGAGTACTTTTGCAGACTACAAAAACTATTCCACCGCCTCTATCTTGCTAAGAGTAGGTGAAATTTTTGAATCGAGCCCTTTAAACTAGAAGGGAGGTAGTAGTACTCTAATAGCTCTTGTTGTGATGACAATATAGGACATGGCACACACCTGGAAGGAGGAACAAGTCTGCATTGTGCATTTAAGTTTTGTCCGAAGTCAATGTACCTCTACTTTGACCAAACTTATATAAAAATGCATCAGCATTCACAATGTCAAATCAATATTTTTATACTCATTATAAAACGTAGTTCTTATACTCATTATAATTAGTATTGTAGATATTGATATTTTTAGTATAAACTTGGTCAAACACTTTGCAAACGGTTGACGGAAGTAAAAAGGACCAGAGGGAGTATCATGCATGCGGAGTAGGCAAAAAGATTGCTCATTTATAGCCGGTCGAAGTCTCAAAGGGCGCGACCATGCGAGGGAGGCGAAGGTCATGGGAGGCGGGATGGTCGATGGAATTCAATGAAGTTACCCATGCGCCGGCATGGCGTGCGAACAGGCAGAAGCTATATCGTCAGGCCTACGATATGGGTCTAGTAGACATGACATCTAGTGGGTCCCGCATAGTTCGCTAGAACTCTTGGGGGCTTGCAGCCGTTTATCCACCAGGCAAGCCAGCAACCCCACGCCATTCGCACGCCCTACTCGTCCCCGTCTTCTACTTACACGTGGATCCGCGACAGTGAAAGCATGCCTTGCTCGCTTCCTATGCATGTTCAATAGTTCAACGGATGAGTGGGTCGTTGGGCTAGATGTTGACTACACCACAGTCCTGCAAAGAGAGAAGATTCTAAAGGAGGCAGAGAAAAAGAAGCCCGCCGTGATCCAGGTTTGCGTACATAACGTGTGCTTGGTCTACCACATATGCCATGCTGACGTTGAGTGCCAGGATTTTAAGATCTTCCTCAAGGATGAAAGAGTGAAATTCGTTATTGTAGACTTTAGGAACGACAGGGATGTCATGGGTCAGATAGGCCTCGTTGTAGGCCAGCCCTTCGATCTCCAGAAGGCAAGCCTGGTGTCCTCCTCTCAACCTTCAATGATGACCCTGGCAGCAGCCATGATTGATCCTTCGTACACTAAACTTAAGAAGCCTCACCATGAGTTTCATCATGCATGGGAGTCAAAGACATTAGATGAAGATCACATCATGTACGCAGCAATGGATGCCTACCTTTGTTTAAATATCTACAAGGGTTGGATGAAGAAGCAGAGCCCAGTGTCCGGTTCAAGCAAAGAAGCGTCGGCAAAGAGGAAGACGAAGAGGGACGAGGATGAAGTCGAGGACATGGACTCTGACTCCGAGTAGGTGGCAGTGTCGTCGCTCATGCTGGTTCTATTGCAGTGTCAAGCGGACTAGTTGCTTAGTTTATTTTCAAGGTTGTGTTGTGCTGAGGCCCTAGCAGAACTATGTTTATGTTCTTTCTCGTTATTTGAACTCTTTAGTACATACAGTAGTACTAGTACTATGTCTCCCTCTGTTCCTATATGTAGTGCGTATAATTTTTTTAGAAAAATTCCGATTTATAGTGCGCATTGGCAGCCATCTTGTACTTTGGACCCAAATAGCCTTGCATAGCAGCACACATGCAGCCTCCTCACTTGTCGCTTCTGCCAAACTGCAACAACACATGTCCTGGGTGGGGGTATTCTGCGTCCAAGCTGCAACCTCCAGCTCACGTGTTGGTATGTGTGCCTATAACTATGCGCACTAAATATTGGACTGTTCTTGCAGTTGGCACTACTGCTCGTATCTTTGTGTTCCTACTATACTTAATACGTTCGTACTAGTATTATAAGTTGGGTCAGTCGATTTGTGAAAGAAGTTCGATGGAGTGAAGGAAGAAGACGGAAGAGAAGCTACCCCAGTATCTATATTAGGGTGGCAGGGTGCCCATGATCTATCTTATGAGTGTTGGGTGTGGAATGCAGTCTGCCGGAAAAAAATGGATCATGCCCGGGGTTAAACGGATGGCGGGGGTGGGGGGAGCATGGCGGTGGCAGGCGATTCAGGGGAGGGCCCGGCGGCGGTGGCAGGCGGTTAGGCATGTGGCGGGCTGAGAAGATGAACCGTGCATCAATTTCGGAGGTTGAAGAAGCCCTTCTAGCCTTCCATGTTGCATCAAATGGCTCACAAGAGTTGACTGACCCAAATTGCTCCTTCAGATTGCAGGATCCACGTGGCATTCAAGGTCTCGAAGGTAGATTCTGCGTCCGCACCCGGTTTGCGGGCTCGACGAGCGCGCGACCGGCTTCCGCCGCGACAGCCACCATGCGCGCCTCCTCCGCACGGGCGTAGACGACAATGACACGCTAGTTCCTCCTTGCTGGCGACGCTGCATGCATAGACACAGCTCCACCAGCTTCTCGCGTGCTTTGCAGCGCGGCGGCATCGCGAGGAGGGACTGCAGGCGACATGAGCGGGCGAGCCTTCGGCTTCATGGCACAGGGATGGCGGTGACATGGCGGTGATGGGCGAGAAATTGTTGGCCGGAGCAGGCGGGCGCCGGCATGCGCAACGGCGGCGGCGGCATATTGATGAGTGTATGTATGCGAGCTTAGTTTAGTTTTATATAGGGTTGGTCAAACTTAAAAGAAAACCATACTAGTACACGTAAACATTAGACTAGGCAGCGTTTTTATTAGTTACCACAGCCACGATACGGAATCCTGTGCAAGCGCGTGAACCGCGGCCACGCGGTCGATCGAACGGTGCGTCACCGTGTCGCGCTCGAAGGACATCCACCGAACCTTTTTGTGTGTGTGGAAACAATCCTCGAATATTACTCAACTTTTTTTCCTGGAAAAGTTCTTGATTCTACAATATTTCCATATATTTGAATTTAGCTCCAGATCGTGTTTATTTTGATTTGGACGTTTTAGGTGCGCCCTAGTTTTTTTAATACTGATTTTGTGTGTGTGACTGAGAGAGAACATGTGTATGTGTCCATATGTGTGTTGTGGCAGAAGGGCAATGTGGAGACGGTGTGCGTGTGATAGAGACATAGAGAGGTGTGAATGTGCAAATGATCATGCATGAGTGAGACATAGATAGATGCCGATACGTTGTGTATACATGAGAGAACGGTCTTCTATTTTGCTTGTGTGTGTGAGAGAGAGAGAGAGAGAGAGAGGAGCATCTGTAACACAAAAACCATCTCTCTCGATTCGTCCATCCCTCGCACGATCGCATGTAACACATGCATCAACGCGCACATTTTGACACCCTCACCCGGCCCCTGCCCACCTCAAGGCCCGCACATCGCTGTCTATCTCGCACGCACAATCTCTTCGTGAATACCCTGTTTAGCATGTAGCTTTCCGTCACATACACACACATTTCTCTCCTTAGGTTTGTTTTCTCTCAATATCTGACACACACACACAGCACACAGCACACACACACACACACACAGCACACAGCACACACACACCCCTCCCCCGAGCAAACAATTCATCCCCATCCAAGGTTATATGGAGACCACTCTCGCTTGTGCTTCTCTGCACCCCAGCATGCACAACACCTCAATCTTCAAAGAGGGCATCGAGGAGACCGAAGACGGCGACCACACTGCGCTAGAGAATGCGGGGCCATTTGGAAGCAGGATGATGTGACGACGACTGACTGACTCCTCCTCCCACCCTCTCTCTGTCTCGCACAAAATTACCAATCCCTCTCTCCCCCGCACAAATTTATCAATCCCTCAACCCACGAGATCCTTCCCCTCTCGTCCATGTTTCTCCAGCTCTCTCATCAAACCTGTTGTCTCTTCTCCTTCCACGTGTACAGAATCTGGATGCACACGCATCTCACATATATTACATGTCTCCATCTTTCTCACAGACCTAACTTCTTCCTTTCTCTTTCTCTCTCTATCTCTCTCTCTATTTCGTTAGGTTTGTCTCCTACTCTCTCGTCCACATACATACAATCTTTCCCGCCCTATCTGCTCCATCTTCGCAAGCTCTCTCTGCACGTTTCATTCACACCTTGGGATATGTTCAAAATGTTGCTTTTATAATGGCTGATGTAGAGTTATTGTTGGTTTTGTTGCATCCTACAAAGTAATAACTATGAAATGCATTTTGATTGTCATTTGACTGGGATTATGTGAGTTTGAGCATGTTGTGAAGTACTATAGACCTCATATACATCTTGGAATTCGACAATGATTGTAACTATTGAATTGTATAGACCATTACATTCGAAGTCAGTAGCCTAATATATTTATTTCACAATTTCAACAAATGATTAATTCACTACATACTAAGAAAACAAATGTGTACACCCTTCGTTTTTATTTAAGTTTGCGTATTAGCATTGGTCAAAGTCAAGTTTTGTAAACTCTCAGAAAGTTTATAACAAAAAATATTAACATATACAATAACAAATAAATACCATTAGATTCATTATTGAATGTACTTTCACATCATACATATCTGTTATGGTAAATTTTTATATTTTTCTATAAACTTGGTCAAACTTTAGGAAGTTTGACTTTGGTCAAACCTAATATGTAGAGTTTACTAGTACTACTCGCTAGTTGCTTAGCCGAATTGCCCAACACGCCACACGGGGAGTTAAGTGTCACAAAATTTTGAGGTCGGCGGGAAAATCTCCCGCGACCCTGATTCGAGCAGTGGGAAGTTACCATCATAGCCTTCGGAATAGGCCTACGGATGACGGTTGGTAGGGGGCTGTTTTCGTAACTTCAGGTTCACCCTACCCAGCCAACCCTACCCGGCACCCAGAGTAGTACACCTGAATACTCCCCATTTTCTATCCCCACCACAAAATAGACTTCTCCACGGCACCACAGCCTTCGTGCTCCTCCCCTTCTACATCGGCGCACTCGTCCACCATAGTGCATTTGCCTCATCGACGACCTCGTACGCCGCACTGGAGCCGGTCCACCGTCGTCGTCGTACACGGAGCCTCTTCCCCGACACCATCTTCCACGGTCTCTGCTCTGCTTCCCGGAAGCTGATGCCAAGCGCAGAAGCACCACCTCCATGGACAATGAACTGACTCCCATTGCCGACCATGACTCACAGAGGCCGCGGTGACCATCGTTCTCCTCCTCGATTGGTAATGTGTGTATTGAATCACTTAGCAATACATGTGCAGTTCCAATTTTGTTCATACCTACCCTTCAAATTTCCTGGGTGCTATTGTTCCCGTAAAAGTAATTGGTTATAGCCTCCATTGTCCAATAGAATATCAGCTTGTAATTGTGTGTCGCTCCTGTATCGCGCTGTGCTTGGGGTAGGTTTTTCATCTGCAACCAGTAGTGTGGCAAATGATGGAATGTTTTTTAGAACTAGCAAGATGCATTTGTATGAGTAGTTTATCTTGTGGGAGAAAAGGATGAACGAGGGAAGGCCTTATTTGCAAATCTGGAGAGGGGTGTGGGTATCTTTTTGTAAAATTGCCATTGTTTCCTTCCTATCTGTCAGATATAAATCGGACGGCCTATATTGCAGGATGGCAGGCACACCATCATCACCAACTTCGTTTTTTTATAAGAGTAGAGAAAGGAAAAAAAGTAGAGAGTAGAGAAGTAGAGATAAATATTAAATATAAAATAAATATAACAGTAGAGAAGAGAGTAGAGATAGCAGAGGCATCGGGAAAGGATTGCGCGTGCGGGGGAAAAGCGGCTGGGCGTGCGCTAGTTTTGGCGTGCGGCGTCTGGCGCGCTTTATAAAATCCAACGCCCTCCCACCGCCGTGTGCCTTGCCACTGCTCTCTCCCCGCTCCGTGCCTCACCACCGCTCTTTCTCGCCTCGCCGCCGTCGTGCCACCATGCCGCCGCGTCGCTGGGAAACTTGGGGATACCGCGGCGTCCGCGCGTGCCCCTCCGGCGGCTTCTCCGCCGAGATCCGGTTCCGTGGGATGCGCCTCGGCCTCGCCAATTTCGACACCGCCAACGAGGCCGCCCGCGCGTACGGCGCGGCGGCGTGGCGCCTCCGGTGGCCTCATAGAACATTGAACTTCCCCAACATGTCGACATGGGAGCGGGCACAGGAGCTCGTGCCTCTGCCATGGTTTATCACCGACGAGGATCATCGCGAAAACCGGAGGTGGGAGCACCGTCTCCGCATCAACGAGATGGACGAGGAAGCCATGGCGCTGTGGTGCCAACGCTTCCCACAGGACATCATCAACGAGCGCGAGTTCTACGCACAAAGGAGGGCGGAGAGGGATAAGAGGAGGGTGGAGCGAGCCGCCTATCGCGAGGACAAGCATAGGAGAAAAGCAGACACTCAATTCAACTTGAGGCTAGGAGCAGCGTCGCCCTGGATATCCGACGACGATCGGTATCTTCACACCTACAGTCAGACATTGGAGGAGGACATCACCGAGGAGGAGTCGGACGACGAGGAGTAGTTGAATAATCTATTTTTTATTTATCTATGCTGAGAACTATCCTCTACTCTCTAGTCTCTACTCTCTATCTCTACTTCTCGATCTCAGCACTATAAATGCTTTTTTAAAGCGTCACGCGTTGCGATTCTGTTGGAGATGATCTAGCATGGCAGACGAGTGCTTCAATGTTGCCCACAAGATGCGCGAGTATTACTAGTAGTATATTTTTCTTGCCATGTTGAGATTTTAAAACCACGAGTGCGAACATGCAAAGGAGCAATGAAGACCAAACATGGGATATTGGGGACATCTTCAAGGAGTGTGACAAGTTAAAGAGGAGCTGCACTGAACCTGTAAAACGAGCTTTGGTAAGTAACACCCTTTTAATTACTTTCGTTTAGCCTTGTGTTCTTTGATGTGTATATGTTGTAGTTTTTGTTTCTCTTAAGCCTCGTGTTCTTCGATGTGTAATAAGAAGAGTCTTAATCGTCCTAATGTTTTCTTTTTTAGCTTGATGTAGGAAGTGGGTGTTCTCACCTTGTAGTCTGTTTTTATATTTTTTCCTTTTGAATTCACTTCTCCGAGTTATGTTTATCTGGCTTCTACTAAATGGATCTGGGTTGCTAGTATTGATCTAAAAAAGAAGTACTCCCTCTGTTTCTTTTTAGTCTGCATATAAGATTTGGTCAAAGTCGAGCGTTGTAAAGTTTGACCAATTTTTAGTAAAAAATATCAACATCTACAATACTAAAGTTATATATTATGAAAATTAATTTCATCATGCATATAGTAATATTGATTTCATAGTATGAATATTGATATTTTCTCCTGTAGAGCTAGTCAAACTTTACATAGTTTGACTTTGACCAAATCTTATACACGAACTAAAAAGAAACGGAGGGAGTAACTTCATGTCAGGATGCAGTTCCTGCAAGGAGGGAAGTATGGTCAACCTCGAGATCATGTTTCCAAAATGAGGCTGGATTACACACAAGGTGCCAGTTCCCTAATGATGTTGGATTAGACACAAGGTGCAAATTCCTAGATGATGTTGGATTACACACAAGCCAGGTGGAGTCGTTAGTTCGTGTCCTCGTGGCTCTAGTAAAGGCTGAAAGAAAGTGTGCAGCAGCCCTTGAGAATGTAGCTGATTTCCTGAAGAAGCGAAAAGAGCAATCAGATGCTCTCTTCACCCATGCCAAAGAAGAGATGGAAGAAGCCAGAATTAAGCCAGCAGAGGCAGAGTAGGCTGGGCATCTCCTGCTATCTAAAACTATTGTCAATACAAAATTTCCTTCATAGTAGCTAGGTCCAAATGTTTATCCAGTCAGCATGCCTGTTGTGATGTCCGTGCATCTACTGATGTGGCACAAAATATTTTTTTTGGGTCATGTAATAACAACAATTACTTTCCAAACAATAATAGACGAAGCATTTGACATGGTATAGTTCACGCGCAAGCCCTACATTCCAAGTTCAACTTCCACATCAAACTCATGTTCACAGATATCTGCACATTGATACATAATGTCCACAACCATGATTCGCTTCAAAGCCAAAAAAATTGAGGAGAGTTATGAATAAAGAAAAACCTTAGTTCCTGCTACCATTGCGAGCACAACAAGTCAAGACCATGCGTAATTAATTATATTTTGGTCATTTTTTGTGTTCTAAATTGCCGATCGGCTAGCGGAAGGACGTGTTGCCGGTACACACGCGGATTCAATGAAGGCAGGCGGGGCAGTCTGAAGCCGGTTGCATGCGGCGAGGAGGCGTCTTCAGCCGGGCCTGCAGCGAGTGGGGCCCTCTTGGCCGGCGCGCCGGTTCAATGCCTGCGCTATGAGAGGTCGCATCTGTGTTAGAGCAATCACTTCCTCCAGTCCTTTTTTGTTTGGGTATAACAAAATCTCATTTTCCATTCACATTTTACAAGTAAAATTCATGGACAAACTTTGACCCAAAATACGATGGGGACTAGTAAACCAGAACGGAGGTAGTAGTTTTTTTTAATCAAAGAAGGGTTCCCCCCTTCCGATTTTCATTACTGGAAACCCACATCTAAATCTAAACCATAATATTTGCCCTAGAACTACCAGGTTCAACATCTTGCAACATAAACCCATACAACCATACGCCAAGGAGGTATGTAGTACTATGAATTCCATTTTCGCTCCATACCAATCATTCTAAAAACTACTTAGTACTTATAACGCGCCGTTGAAAATCGAAACTCTTAACCCCGCTAAAAAATGATATTTTAAACGTGGCTACTCGATCTGTGGCAACTGGCGAGCCACCTCCTCCAAGTCGTTCACCTGTGGTCCAGACCATCAACTCCTATGGATCAAATTATCACGCGAGCTGACTATTCCTACAAAGGTGCGCTCCACCACATACCCGGTACCTGCGAATGCAGCAATCATGCACCTAGGGTTTTAGGGTTTATTTGTTAACGTTGCCTTTACGTAACACTCATGTATGCGAGGCAGCGAGAGACCGACTGCGTGCGTGCGCCTCTTCTCTTCGTATATGTACTCCACCGTTTGTCTGGTGTCCAAAAAATTATAATAACTACTAGCAATGTGCCCATGCGTTGCCACACGATCTGAGTAGATTAATACATATTCACCGATTTGATAGAAAAAAGTCTAGTTTTGAAATACGTATATCACTAAAAATATGTTATGTTTCACTCAAAATATATTCCTTTGGCGGGTTTGATGAGATAAGGGAGGAATGTTGTTGGTTTCAAGATTCGAGAAGAGGTATATGTCTAATTTCTACTCTTACTAGCAAGATGCCCGTGCGTTGCACGGAACATCAAGATCTTGTGGGAGAAAAGAATGAACGAGGGAAGGCCTTATCTGCAAATGTGGAGAGGAGTGCTGGTAAATTGCCATAGTTTCCTTCCTATCCGTCAGATATAAATCGGATGGCCTATATTGTAGGATGGCAGGCCCACCATCATCACCAACTCTGTTTTTATCCCTACTCTTATAAAAAGCATAGTCGGTGATGATCGTGTGCCTGCCATCCTACAATATAGGCCGTCCGATCTATATCTGACGGATAGGAAGGAAACTATGGCAATTTTGCAAAAAGATACCCACACCCCTCTCCACACTTGCAAATAAGGCCTTCCCTTGTTCATCCTTTTCTCCCACAAGATAAGCTACTCATACAATGCATCTTGATGTTCCGTGCAACGCATGGGCATCTTGCTAGTTGTTGCAAAAAGCCCATGTGAGAGAGAGAGAGAGAGGGAGAGAGGAGGAGGATGGAGTGCATGTGTGACAAAGACACAAAGAGTGTGTGTGCGAGAGGTATCAGCTTAAAATGAGGCGATAGTGTGTGTGTGCACGATCGAGAGGGCGTGTCTCAAGAAGGGAAGAAAAATCTACATAGATACAACGAGCGGGAGAGAGACATGTATGCGATAGTGGAAGCACGAGTGTGCGGGTGTATAAACCTATCTAGAGGCTAGTCGATAAATGTTTGTGAGAGAAATATGAGTCGGGGTGCGAAAGCGAGAGTTTTGTGTGTGAGAGAGAGATGGTAGTCGGGAAGGGAAGTGGAAGCAGGAGTGGTGTGTGTGTGTGAGAGAGAGGGGGGATTTTGTCTGATCGGTAAACAAATGAATAATGTCAGTCTGGGATGGAGACGAAAAGGAGACCGCAACAAATGTTTTGTCTACAGGAGAGAGAGAGAGAGTAATTTTAGTGGTATGATTTATCTCTAGAGACATATAGGGTGTGTGAGAGAACCCCATAGAGAGAAAGACAAAGTGAAAGACGACTGGAGACTATGTGTGTGGCGGTGAAAAAGAAAGCTTAGGTACCTAGTGATACGAGAGAACGGTAGAGACGTGAAAGATAATGAAAACCGTGTAATGTATAATGATAGGGAGAGTGTGACACTTCTCAAGGGAGACGTCGAGAGACCATGTTTGCGAGGATAGGAGAAACATGAAGTGAGCGTGCGGGTGAGCTGGAGAAAAGAGAGTGATAGCTACATGAAGGAGCATGCATGCGCGAGAGATGGGCGTGAAAGGAGTGAACATAAAAGGGATTCAAATATTTGAATTCGAGATGATGATACATGTAATCCATACTCGAACCAAAATTGATCTATCAAACATGCATACTCATATGAATTCACGCGCATCTATGTTATTTAATATGTAGATATTACTGATCCATACATTTTAGTAGAACATAATTTGGTTTAATTTTTTGAATTCAACCTTATGATTTTGAGATCATTGTATTTGTAAATCATATTATACATATAAAGGAGCAGAATTCTTTGTTGTGCTTTTGAAAGTATATATAAAAAATGATGCATATAGAATTTTATTCCAATCGAAAATGGATCCCGCTCGAAAAAATAGAATACAAACAGGATTCAAATTGAGTTGGCACGGTAAACATGCACTCTGCAAAATTTGAATGAAGCGGGGAAAGTCGCAGTAACCGCCCGAAACCAAAATCTATGAGATGGAAATTACTACTGCCTATCCCTGCCACACAAAGCCTATCTGCTCGATTTCTATAGGTTTCGATAGGGGTAGGTTTGTAATTTCACTCAAACGTGACATAACCGCCTCTCACCCAGATTCATACACGGTGGGCACTAAAACACAGTGTGTCCTCGGCCGAAATCGACTCCCTCCCCCATTCATACACGGTGGGCGCCAAAAACAAACTCTCGTCGGCAAATATTCGGTGTATGCGAGATTACCGTCCTATCCCCAACCAACTAATATTGTTGTGATGTAGGAAATTTGAAACAGGGGCTAAGTTTGTAAATTTCCTCGCATTTGAGACAAGCGCGCCCTGAAGACATGGTTCCCCCCTTCCTCTCTACCTCCATTTCCCCATTCGTACTCCGTGAGCGCCAAAACACCCTCTCCACCCCAGCCTCCTCCGTCCGCCACCCCATCCACCACCGTCCTCCTCCACCATGCTGGAGCTGATACCCCGACGCTGCCGTCCATTACGAGAGATCGACCTCTCTCATCCACGGCTTTGGACCGGGATCCTTGCATCCCGTCCTCTCGCTTCATCCCCGCCGTCGTCCACCTTGCCGGCGCCGCTCCTACGACCATCTCTCCACCGCGCCCCGCCACCACCGTCTACCCTCCTAGATCTTCTTCCACACCGCCAACAGCCATCGCTACCGCAGCACCGTCAAATTCTCAGCAGATGCATACACGGCGCCGCACCAGAGGCGGTACTCTTTCATATCTTCTCAACTTATTTATCACAGCAAGAAAATAGATCGCCACTGCTTTACTCTGATTTCTTGTCCATCACTTACTTGCTAGTTGAAAGCAAACATTGGTTGCGAAGTTGCCTTTGTCCGGTTTGCACCTTCAGATCCGCCATGGCACGCTCAACACTATACTCCCAATGATTATGGTTTTCCCCTTTTATATTCCACACTAGTTAAATCACAATAGACTAAATTTAAAAATTGGGTCAGTCGATTTGTCAGAGCTTGCTGGAGTTCGCTGGTGCGAACGAAGGGTCTCGGGTGGGGACGGTGGTTGTGCGGGCGGTGGTTGTGGGGCGGTGGTGGGGCCTCACCGAACGAAGAAAACTCGACGCGGGTGGGGGCGAGGTGGGGGTGGGGGTGGCAGAGGAACACAGGCAGTGGGGGTCGGTGGTCCGGCCGGCGGCCCATGCGGTGTTCTGTATGGGAAGAATCAGAGATGAGGAAGAAGAAGGGTTAGGAGACGTAGGATCTTCATCCAACCGCCTGAAATGGTCGACTGACCCAAATGACAAAAGTCACGCGACTTGCATGCAGACATGCCTTTATATTAAGTACCATCATCATACCTTCTTAGCACTGCTCCTGAACCCATCAAGCTAAACAACGTGCCACTCATAATTCCAAACTTGTTGCTCAAGTACGAATCTGATATGATGCTGATATTACTAAAACAGATAACATTTAATTGGTCGGCTAATGGTACTACTTTACTTTCGAAAAAGCACGTGCACCACATATAGAGAGACAACAGGGAGTTGCTTTCTTAATGCGCACTGGTTCATCATGTGTGGGCACTGCGCAACGAACATTTTATTATCCAAAATATGCTTGCTCTTCTTTAGCATGTTCCTCTTTCGTTCTTCTTTAATAAGTACTCTCTCTGTTCCTAAATACAAGTCTTTGTATAGATTCCACCATGGACTACATATGGAGCAAAATGAGTGAATCTACACTCTAAAATGTATCTGGATACATATGTATGTGATCCATAGTGGAAATCTCTACCAAGACATATATTTTGGAACGGAGGGAGTATGATAGTAGTACAGTATGTTCCTTGTAGTGAAGATGAGCAGGGACATTTGCAGTGTAGAGGTCTATACGGTCGGTTGTGATGGACACTTTGAACTCTTCGGGCCTCTTTGATTCGTAGGATTTTGTAAACATGGGAATAGGATTTGTAGTGGCCTGCCCACTTGAATCCTATAAGAATAGCAAGGAAATGCGGGGAGCTGTGTCGCCTTTGAGAGTTACACTGATATTAATAGTACTGCACCTTCAGCTGAAGAGAGCTGGTATCCGAAGCCTTTCTAGCCGTACCGGCAATACTAGCACATATATTTCAGCAAGTTCCACTTTGCTGATTTTACTCTGATGCTTATGGTTTTCCCGTTATATGTACACTATGATCTGTGTTGCTACTTTGTGTCGCACTAGCAGCAGTCCACTCTTGAAGCTAAACACTCCAATGACTTACAAAATTGGCACCAAGGCATTGAGTGCCATTCTGGATGCAATGAAACTCATATGCTCCCCACCTGTTGATTCTTGTTCAGAATATGATCCTAATGACTATTCTAACCTCGAGGAGTCAAAGGAAGATGGCATGTCCTATTCACCCATCAAGGTGCATGTTCTAATTTGGCAAGGTTTTATTGATTGCGCGTATCTTGCATATGTTGTCTTGCATTTCTTCTACTTTGTTGCACCGCCATCTGCTTAGTTTACTCATCATATATGTCGAGATGCCATGCCCATCCATTATCAATACATATTCCATCTGTCACCGTACCATGTTTTTTCACTCAAATGATCTTCTTGTGCATCAGACATCAAAAAGGAAGAGGGTGATTGCCGAACCTGAAGGAGCACCAGCAAAGTCCTTGAAAAATGTGGTTGTGCTGGAGAAATCAGACATCACCCCACTTATATTGGTTGTACAACCAGTGACACAAAACGTAGGACCGACTCCAGCAGACTATACACATACTTCACTGGCCACACCACTAGCCCCACCACACAGGACCTGCACTCTAGCAAAAGGTATGCCGATTTCAGTTGCCATAGCACCAGCCGTATCACAGAAAAATCCCACTCTAGCAAAAAGTATAGCAAGTCCATCGGCCGAAGACCTATCCCAACTGCAGAGACGGCCAAATCCTGCAGATTGGAACCCCGTTCCAGTTATTCCCTGTTTAAAAGACAATGCTTTCAATGTTGTTAGGGACTACGTGCATATATTCCCATCATGGGAAGATTATAGTGAAGACAAACACCATTTTCACATCTTCTTGTCCCACTTAAGTGTAAGTGTTATTATTCATGGTGATTATTTTTTTTGTTTTCTGCTGATTGAATACATCAATGATTTACATTAAACTGTTGCAAGTGGGCGACGGTCAATCTGGATAGTCATGACGAACAAAGCTTGCTTGCGCTTTTCAAGGAAGCATTGCAGCAGTATCGGTGTTACCTGAGGAAATCACACTTTGATGGCAAGTCCATGAACGAATTTCTGGTGAAGTCTCCTATGCTAAATTTAGAAGACATTGAATGGAAAAACCTTGTTATGCACTGGTCTCGTTCTGAGGATGAGGTACTGTCTATGATATCGCATGAAAATTTGAACTTCTACTTTTCTGCATGTGCCTTACGGATATTTTTTGCAGGAAATCTGCTCGAAAAGGAATTCCAGTTTGAAAAGAACGACGGGATATCGCAAATATGCTGCCCGCTGCTTTGCTCTTCTTAGTACCTGTTGTCATGTATCACTATACTTGCATACATACCTGGTTCATTATGTGACAGTGGTATGCATGATAACTTGCTTAGCAATTGTTCGCTCCAAATTATCTGATCTATATGAATGGTTACATTAGTGTAGAATATATCCAATGTCAATTAAATTTTTTAGCTCTGCATTGTTCTTGTAAGTACCTGCTGTCCTTTATTAGTGTACTTATATTGACAGGTAGTTGTTCATGTACCATCACTCTGCAACTTATTTTCCTTTGCCCTCCATTTTCTACACATAAGATCTATATTTACTCTTACCATAAGGTTGGATAACACCGATGGTACTAAAGAAGTTTAGCTCTGCATTGCTCTTGGCTGTACCTTTTGCCTGTATCGTTGTACTTACATTTATAGCTACTTGGTTATGTAGCATCCTCTTCATCTTATCTTAAATATTCTCCATTTTTTCTTATATTGTCACATCTATATTTGCTCTTAACAAAATATAGAATAAAGGCAATGGTTATGAAGAAGATTATGTGGTAAACTTCTTGAATTGCCCCCCCCCATCAGCATGGACAAGGGCTTTATAGAGCCTGCCTTCACCAATAATGTAAGTTTGACCTTCTCAAGCCCTCAAACTTTGTTGTGTGTATTTGGATAGGCATGACTGCAACAACTGTTTATTTTTGGTGTTTGCATCAAATTGCATGTTTAAAGTTTATTATGTACTTCATAAACAAAAGTTTGTCCTTCTCAATTTAAGTTTTCAGTTGTACAACCAAGTTCCTTCTTCATACCATGTAAATTAAACTATACAGAGCAAGTGATCTTATTTTGCCA
Source organism: Triticum urartu (assembly GCF_056163025.1). Classification (NCBI taxonomy): domain Eukaryota; kingdom Viridiplantae; phylum Streptophyta; class Magnoliopsida; order Poales; family Poaceae; genus Triticum; species Triticum urartu. The sequence continues at coordinate 363,103,858 of NC_141874.1, read as the reverse complement.
ATCTGAAATGGGATAAATTGACAACACACTAACCATTGATACTTATGAGTTCTTGATCTGTAATCTAGTGGTGTTGTGAAGCTGCCAACTCCTTCACAATGCCATTTCCTGCCATGCCTTGACCTGAACAATACCATATTGTGTTAATGCTATTTTAAACTGTGTCACTTTATTCGTTAGTAAGAAATGTGATGAATTGGCAGCACTGATACTTATAGAGAAGGACCGGTTTTCGAAACTCAGGATGAGGTAACCTGTGCTAATACCTCTGCTATCTTCAAGAATGCTTGGTGGAAGTATCGGAATTACTTGAAGAAAACATACTTCACTGGCAAAGAAACTCATCAAATTCCCATACTTTCTCCTAAGAAACATTTACTGGACGATCACTGGGAACGCCTTGTTCTGTACTGGTCCGGAACCAAGAATGTGGTAAGGTCTATGAGCTCATTTTCTATTTTTTAAGTACTATATTCTTGCGTCTTACTGTACTCTGTTCATGTAGAACAAGTGCCTAAACCTGAAGAACAACTGTTCTAATTTAAGATTCCATTGCTATCATAGTTCAAAAAAGCGTTAGGCGTTAATTGTGTGTTTTGCATTGCGCTTTACTAACCAAAGAGCATGCTTATGCGCAGTTATGCACAGATTAAGCGTAGTTATGCGCAATGCGTTTTGCCAATGACTGGAGCCTAGGCGCGCTTAAGCGCTCGCTTAGGCGTGCCTTTTTTAACTATGATTGCTATCGTGCATACTACTTTGCTCTTGTATCACTGTATTTACTTATACAAACTTATTTTTAAATTGAAGGATCCAATCGAAACTCCAAGGGCACAACAGGTATGTTCACGCATGTTTCTTTAACAGGTTTGCTCTTATCAATAGCTCTGTTGATTTCAATTTCAATTGTGTATACATTTGACTTCTCATATCATGCACATTACTAGCATCACAACAGAGCCAATAGTGTTGTTATACATGTAGACCCGTGGTACCCATCTGAAATCTTGTTGTGTCGTGTAGTTTCCCATGCTTTGTATTCTTTCGCTGCTGCTTTGTCTTGAACTGATATGATTTGAACCGTGTCTCTATTTTGATTTGGCAAGACAATGCAGTGACCATAGGACATATATATATATATACATATATATATGTTTGTTTGATGCTTTTATTATGTACTAGTACTTGGCAATAGAAGACTTGGTAGTTTAATCATGTCCACCTTACTAATGAACTGGTTCACCGAAATGAGTTTCATATAGTAGTACATGCTAAACATGTTATGCGTCTGCTTGTTTCTTCTTTTAGAATGCTGACAGAATATTGGGGAAGAGTGCCTTATTAAGCAATGGTAAAGGAAGTAATGCATATAAGGTTCAGGATAGTGACACATCCTTGTTGGTCTCCAACAAAGCTGATAAAACAACTAAGGAAGACTATCTCGAAGACAGTGAGACAACCCCAAAGTCCTTTCTTGGTTTAGTGTTCGAGTTACTGGCCACTACCGCTTGCACAAGCTATTCAAACTCACTATCTGAATCAGTTCGGTTTCTTGAGTCTCAACTACAAGCTGAAAGACATCGATCAGCTGTGCTGCGACAAGAAGCGGAAGGACTGCGGAAGTCCCTGGAGCATTCAGATGCATACTTTCTGGTGCAACAACAAGCGTTGGAGGATTTTAGCGCCAAACAGGACAAAGCTAATAAGCTTGCTAAGCTTATTGCCAGCATGGTGGATACCCAGGATAACGTTTCTTGAGCTCTTCTGAAGTTGTTTTAGTTATGCTCTTGTTTTGCTGCCGCGTTTATTTGCACTGGTTGCCAATTTTGATGGCTAGTGTATGTAATATGCTGCTTTGTTCCCTATATTTGCACTGGTGGCGAACTTGATGCCCAGTGGATATAATATGTGTAATAACGGTAATAGGCTAGCGTTAATTGCTTGCTTATTTATTTCCTTATTGTCTTGTTTAGTTGTTTGCTTGTAGTCATTGCAGTTATTTTTATGTGTTTTTCTAGTGGCCACAATAACCTATTTTTGGAAACTAGACCAAAATAATCATGGCAACACACAGACTGTTGTAACCATGGGCATCCTATGGGCCATATGCTCCATGGGCCTTCTACGGGTTGTAGGATCCATTGGCCTTCTATACGGGCCGTAGGATCCATGGGCCTTCTACGGGCCGTACGATCCATGGGCCTTCTACGGGCCGTACGATCCATGGGCCTTTTACGGGCCATACGATCCATGGGCCTTCTACGGGGCGTATCATCTTTTCGCCAATCATGGGTCGTATTATTCATGGACCATAACGGGCCGTTAATAGGCCGTATTTGATAACTCTATGAAAACATCCCAACGGTTTTTTTTACATGAAAACGGCCCAACGTATTAACGGGCCACAAACGGGCCGACGGTAACCATGGGCTGAATTTGGCCCACAAGCAGAAAATGACGGTAACGGGCCGTAAGTAACCGAATGCTGGAAATGAGCCCAAGAATAAATGGGCCCTGAGAAGGCTGAAAGATAACCTGGGCTGGAAATGGCCCAATGGAATAATGGGCCGTTAATGGGTATGAAGTGATACACTGTTCATTACGAGCCAGTTTCACCATGGGTTGTTAATGGGCCAAGAGTTACAAGGGCCTCATATGGGACGAAAGACGTCATGGGCCATACATGGGCCGGAAGTTAAAACGGGCTGGAATCATATTGGACGGCCCAAATGACGGTACTGGGCCTAATTCGGAGAGGTCTCAACGGGCCTTGGGTTAGCGGACTGTAAATGCGCTATATGCGAACAAACCGTTAACAGGCTTTCCGTGGGCCGGCCTGGCACCTTTTGACCAAGTCAAATGGGCCGGCCTTTTCATAGGAATGGGCCTCTATTGGGTCGTGCCATGTGTTAACGTATCATAGGCGCCTTGGGTCCAATGAGTGGATGACATCTGTCCCAACGGTGAGTCGACACGTGTTTCCTCCAGCCAATGATGATTTTACACATGGAAAATCCCCATTGGTAGGGGCTGTTAACGGGTTATCGGATCCAAAACCGGACCCGATAGCTTAACGGCGTTCCATTATAGTGGATGCCACGTGTCGGTCACCCTTGACGAAAGCACTTCTGTGACGCGTGATTTATCGTCATGGAAGTGGACACTTCCATGATGATAATTTTGGTAATGTCATGGAACACTTCTATGACAGCACAGGTATGACTATCTTGATTCTGTCATAAAATCGTCATGGATGTACATGCATGACAAAAAATGTGACCTACTGTGACAAACACGTATCGTCGCAGAAGTGTATTTTTTGTAGTGAACATTACTACCATTTATGAGAAGCAACTTTATCTATACCTCGGACATTGCTATGGTTCCCTGTCGTGGCTATCACAATATGCGTCTTGACATAGGCCGCTTTCAGCCTGGATGATCGCCCTAAGTTGGTCTCGAGATTAACAGTAGCTGCCCCTTCCTAGAGAATCACTTCTGGTTCATAGCAAGTGTTTCCAACGTCGAGGATTGGTTGAGCTGAAGTTCATTTCATTGCTTGTTATTTGTTGTGTGATGAAAACTTTAGTATTTACTAGAATGTTTTGTTGGAACTAATCTATAGTCCAACATCTATCCTCGTTGTCGTTGTGTGTTGATGACTTGTTGTATGTAATGAATGGTACATTTGCATATGCATGTCATAAACTCAATTTATAAATGGTTTTCGGCTCACTTCTTGGAGTGTTAGTGCCGTAGTAGTATAACCAACATCCGTAGTAGTATGAAGTTGCCACATCACATAGAGCCAACCAATAGTTAGTTCTAGTCAGATCAACTAGAGCTAGGTGTCGCACAGAGGCCAAGAAATATGGTGATAGCATGACTGCATGTGGTGGGTTTGTACGTAGTATGATGTAGGCACAGGGCTTGCCGTGTTTCCTACTCCTCCGGTCTAAATGTGGAGAAGATTTGGTCGAGTTCTTCCTCCTTTTGCCGACACGTGGGACATCCAACATCTAGGTCTTGTCATGCAAGAAAATGGAGTGGTAGTTGAAGCCACGTGATGTGCATCTTGGGTTAAATTGCAAATAGAATCTTACTACTCTTGAGTAACTCCAAAAACGGCCACCGAAGATCTTTATTGGATTGGTTTTTCATCACCAGCATGTCGAGGTGAAAGATGTGCAGGTTCAGTGGGTCATCTTGCGTTTTCACTGACATGTGGGACCGCATGCGAGCAAACAGACTATGGGCTCCACGCGTTTGCTGGCTGGCTGAGAAGAGAGATAGAGGAGGGCTGAGCACGGACTCCAGGATATTTGTTCTACATAACCAGCACCTCGATATAGACTTGGTATAGTGGGGTGGCATGGGCCATAACTAGCATTCACGTCTAGCAGTACGACACACGTCACCCACACGAGTCCCATCCGACACCAATTTTCTTGGAGTCCATGCTATAGCCATCTCTTATCCCTCCTATTTTCTCAGCCATCGCGTGGTGGGAGGGGTGGGGTTTGCCGATAGTCGGTTTTCTCAACTACGGTCCCACTTGTAAGTGAAAATGCAACACAGCACGCATTCCCCCTTGAGCGGCGTGCCAGACCAACCATGTAGGTGTGCAACGCGAACACGGCAGGCTTTTCCTTTTGAACTTGTAACTTGTAAAATTTGGTTCTGCTCCATGGTGTGACCGATAGATAGAAATAACGATTTTCCCTAGAGTAATGAGAAGTTTGGTTCTGGCGTGGTTCATGCATGGAGTACGTACGAAAATTACGAAGTTGATGCGAAAGGTAAGATAATTATTAGTAGTACCATATACTACTACATGGATTTGACGAAAAGATAAATATACATACGGATCCATCAACGACATCCTCACGCCCTAGTGCGCCGGGTCACCAACCGACGTGTGAGGAGCAGCGGTGTTGGCGGTGAGCTCAACGTGCTTCTGAACAATGCCGTCGAAGGTTGCCCTGTGGGTCAACAAGGCCAGTGACCTATCGTCCTCCTCTGGCACGTAGTAGTCCTTGTGGATGATTTGCACGTAGACATGGGTGATTATGTCGACGGTGTCTTTCTGCGCCAAGCGCTGTGCGGCGAGCATGGCAGACATCGCAGAGCCTAGGCGTGTGGGCTGGAGGCGTACGTCAAGGTTGTCCGTGAGCTTCTTGACGATGGTGAACTTGTCGAGGAAGCCGACGAGGACCTTATCAAACAAGGAGACGAAGCTATCGTCCAAGCGGCCTCTCGCCCTAGGGGCCTCAAGCATGACCTGGAGACGTTCCTCAGTGCCAGGCCGCAGGCCGGCATCGTGGACCATCTGGCACAGGCGGCTAATGCTCGCGCTCATCGCCTCCATGGGTCTGGCTTCTAGTCAACTGATCTTGCGACTGGAGTGATGACTCTTGCCCTTGGTTAGGGTGCATAGGTGCATAGGATTTCGTAGATTGGACTGGCGGGGAGCCTTTATATGAGAAGTGCAGACTACGTTGCATTCACATGTGTGTTGGCCATCTAATCCTCGGCCCTCTACTGCACCTGCCTTTGGCCGTATGACAGGTGGGCCAGCCACCTATTGGGCCCACGAGTCATTCACCCAAACACATGTGCAGTAAGTCAATGAAGCTACTTCCCCCTCCTTCCCAAAACACTTAGGCATGGTACATTAACTCCACCCTCGTTTCTTATTTCGTGTTATATCAACCAATGAGAGATGTGGGCCGTGCATGCTTTCAATGACTTGAGACTACCAAACATGACATGCAGTGGTTAGTTCATTGCATGTAATCCTAATTAGCAAAAAATATTAAGTTCTCTCGCTTTCCCCTTCGTCTTGGTCACGGTGCACAAGAGCATGGTTAATAGTATAGCCAGCTACTGGCTATATGATGTTGCCATGTCATATAGAGCCATCACTTGTAGCCACTCATACAATAAGGTTAGCTATAAGGCTGGCTATAAGAGTACTACTTTTTCTCATCTTCTCTCTCTCTTTCTTCATATTTATTGTATATCGGCCTAGGAATCCGCATATAGCGGCTCTTGCATGAGAGCCCACTCCTCTTTTTCACTTGCTCTAAGATGACTTAGACTAGCCACAGTGGGAGTAACTTTAGTAGTAACATTGATTCCAACTCAACAAATTTGCTTATGTGGTAATGAGTTAATGAGGAGAGAGGTAGTTTGAGTAACTTAGCTAGTTACTGTAACATCACATGTCCCAATGCAATATGAGTCTATAACCTAACAAATGAGGCTTTGCATGTTACCATACTTATGTTACTACCCACTATGAAAGGTAGTAACATAGTTAAGGGATATGTGTATGTTACTAGTGTATGTTACTCTTCATTGTGGCTAGTCATACACCTAGACGGAGGGAGTAGTCTCAAGTCATTGGATGCATACGCACCCCACGTCTCGTATTGGGTGATTTCTTTTGTCGCGGCAAAAAACAAGGAACGATGTGGGTACTTAATACACCGCGCCTAAAAGTTTTGGGATTACTATTTGGTTTTCTTAACGTGACTAATGCGCCAGTACGGAGGGAGTACAATAGTAGTCTTTGATTGCAATTTTTTGTTGGTATCTTACAAAGCTGAGCGCTCGGTGAGTACAATAGTAGTCTGATTGATGAGACTTCATATTTGAGCCATCTATCGGAAGGAATAAAACAATACACCATGTATTTATTTATAGAGGGAGTAGTGTTGTGGTTCTAAGACTGACAGTAGAGTAGGGGGGTAGGAATTTAGAGGCAAGATCCTAGCTATGGAGGAGTTGTACACACGAGTTTTACGAGTTCAGGCCCTTCTCGGAGGAAGTAACAGCCCTACGTCTCGGAGCCCTGAGGCGGTCGACTGAATATATGTGTGTGAATTACAGAAAGTGCGAACCCCTGTCCCAGAGGAGGAGGTGGCTTATATAGAGTGCGCCAGGACCCCAGCTCCCCTCCGTTACACAGGGTTCAATGCTCATAAAGGTGGGGCGTTACTGGTAACATCTACAATAAAATGTTATAAATGCCCATAAAGCTATGGTTTAAGTCATGACCGTTGTAGAGTGGAGGGTTTCTCATCTTCTGGTGGTCGAGTGTCTTCAAGGTGGTCGAGTGAGCACATCTTCATGGTCGAGTGGATGATGCTTTCTCTTCCACTGCTTCTGATTCTTTGTAGAAATGTCCTTGGGGAGGGTATCTTGGACAGGTCCATGACCCTACCATAGGTACATAGCTTCATCATTAGCCCCCGAATGGATCAGGGTTTGAGTGGGGAAGGAGTTCGGAACACTTCCGACCAATTCTTTGTGCTATGAGTATATCTCGTTCTGGAACAATGAGTTGAGGTGAGGACGTCGACTCCTTTCTCAGTCGCCTTGGTCCATTCTTGGTTTTTGTCGAGTGAATTTTCACGGTACGATTCCGAATGATAATGTAGAGGATGTTTGTCTTCAGTCTGACAGGTTGTTCTACTCTCCGCGGATCTCGCGGGATTCGAATTTTGGGAAGCGCGCCAGACGGACGGAACCGAGGTTATCGGGACAGATTAGGAAAGTCTCCTCGATCCCCGTGCCACCTTTTTCTCCATGTACTTCATGCGCGACTGTTGCGGGATTTGTTTAGATCGCCTGGGTCCACCAGTCAGTCACTCGAGTGACGACCTTATAGAAGGCCCTGGACCAGGCCTCTGCCCCGTGCGCTCCCATTCTCTCTTCTTCTTCCTCTCCCAATCTCTCCGCCGCACTCGCTTCCGCCCTCGTCGCCGGACCTTTGCTCGAGCTCGACCCGTCGCCATGGGGAAGGAGAGGACGGTGGCACTGGAACGCGTGAAGAAGACGATAGCGAAGGCGAAGGGCAAGCGGACCAGCCGGGGCGGATCCTCGTCGAGATCTGGCCTGCCGGCGGGCTGGATCCAGGGTGACTGGATCCGCTCGACAATCACCTAGGACGACCTCAACGACCTGGTGGAGGGGGGACTGATCCCCCACAAGTCGGCACGGCTCCCAGGGAACGAAACCGAGCCACAGCCGAGGGAGGGTGAGTGTGTTCTCCTCGCCACCCACGTAGATCACGGATCTCACTGCCCCCCATCCTTTCTTCCGGGGTTTTTTGAACTTCTTTGGGGCTCAACTCCACCATTTCACTCCAAACACCATAGTCTATCTGCCCGCTTTTGTGTCGATGTGCGAAAACTTCTTGGGCTGTCGACCGCACTGGGGCCTTTTCAAACACATCTTCACCTGCCGATCCCAGTTGGTCAAAAAGGCAAAGTCGAGTGACGAGAAGACACAAGTGATCCAGATGTGCGGGGTCTCGGGATCCAGATGAGGAGCAAGAGTACTTTCCCAGCCATGATTCTTCCTGACTCGGTCCGGGGCTGGCAGTCGACTTGGTTCTCCTGCAAGGATCAGCCGACCCCGGGTCAGTCGACTGGACTTCCTCCCTTTTCCTTGGCTCGAGTGGAGAAGCCCGCCCCACTGAAGGTAGTTCCAGAAGAGAAGGCACAGGTCAAGGTGCTGGTCAAGCGGGTCGTCCAACTTGTCCGTGACGGGGTGACCGGGATGGACCTGCTGGAGGTCTTTCTCGGTCGACGCATCCAACCTCTTTAGGCGCGCGATCATCCGATGTGGATGTACTATGGGCTCGAGGATTCCACTCGGATCCACCCGGAGGACGTCGGCGAGGATACCTTGGAGAAGTGGTTGATGGGGATCACCAGCAACAAAGACATCCCTCGGGGGTCTAGGAGGGTGATTCCATTCGACAACTCGCACCAGCCGGAGCAGGTATAATTCTGTCTTATCAAGTATCTTTTCAATTCACCGAGTGATATCTTGTTTATGGTCGATTGAATTTCCTTTGATCGTTGTCCTTTCAGGCCCTCATCGACATGTACTCAATGCCCAACGGAGTGCAGGACCAACAGGTCGAGGAAGAAGGGAGCAGTGGCAAGAGAGGCGAGGAGCATTCGGAGGCCGAGGAAGACGAGGAGAGCGACGAATCGACTAATGACGAAGAATTCGACTCACCTCCTCGCAGGGAGAGGAGATCCAAACATGCCCACGACCCGGCGAGCGCTCCGGACTTGGTGGCCGCGCCGACTGGTCGGTCTTCGAAGCATCCTAGGACATCTTCCCCGACGCCGACTGAAAAGGCTCCAAAGCAGTCCAAAGTTGCGCCGCCTCCAGCGCCGAAAGCTACCTCCTCCAAGCCGCCAAAAGCTTTGCCCAGGATCAAAGTGACCGTTCCCACTATCTCCGGGTAACCATCTAACTTGTCCTTCTCGTCGACTCAATTAACTGGACGTAACCGATTGAATGCGGGTCTTTGCAGTGCTGCTACGTCAGGAACCTCTTCTCTCCAATACCGGGACGAGGAAATGGAAGATGCGGTAACCTCCAACCCAGGTATAAACTCTTGCGATTTTGTTCTTGATTCTTTGGTCGATTGCGTTCGAGTGGCTCACTTGGGGTCGAATGATCTGCCTTGCAGCTCCACCCAACGTCATCGATCTTCCAGATGACAATGAAGATGTGGCTCTTAAGCCCAGGAAAAGCAAGAAGGTAACCGCTGGTAGGATGTCTCGGCAAGAACCCACTACGACACCTCTCTCCGTCATCCTGAAGCCGCGGGCAGGGCTTCTGTGACCTTCGCCGCACCTCTGTCGAGTGGGCCTCCCGCACCGTCGACTGCACCTGTGATTCCTTCAGCTGTCCAACTCCATGCCACGGAGCTCCAAGCCGCCGCACCTGGGTCGCCTGCCCACTTTTTCACCAGCTACCCCGTCCCGGACAACCAGTCGGAAGAGGCTGCGGAAGCCATCCGACAAGCTGACATGATGATGGAGCAGGTGAAGACAGTGCATGAGAACAGCCAGGCTGCCTACGACGCCAATGCTGCTCTTCGGGCCAATGTCCAGGTAAGTAAACTTTCCGACTGTTTTTGCTCTATGAGGAAATGTTACTCGAAAAATCTTCGTCTACACAATCTCATGTTGTTTGCGTCGAATTAGAGTACCCACTGGGTGTTTTGTTGATTTTGGTAGTTTCGCTCTTCTACTCGGTCTGGGCGAGTGGAATCAGAACCGGTGGGGGCACGCTAAGTGCACCCACTGGGTGTAGTCCCCGAGACCGCGGTCGACTGCTGGCAGTCGACTGGGGGTCTGAGTTCTTCTTTTCTTTCTTTTTACTCCTTACACTCGACTCAGGCGGACCGGTCGAATAGTTTCGCTCTTCCACTCGGTCTGGGCGAGTGGGATCTGAACCGATGGGGGCATGCCAAGTGCACCCACTGGGTGTAGTCCCCGAGACCGCAGTCGACTGCTGGCAGTTGGCTGGGGTCTGAGCAGTTTTTTTTGAGTTGAGTCTTAGTCAGTGGGGGCACGCCAAGTGCACCCGCTGGGTGTAGCCCCTGAGACCACAGTCGATTGTGTGCAGTCGGCTGGGGTCTAAGAGAACTTCTTTAGGTTTTATTCACTCGGAAGTAAACAACCTTTGATCTTATCGACTGATCTGTCTTTTGCCTTCTACAGAAGTCTTGCACTCTTATTTCTAAGTTTGCTGAGCTTGAGGAGAAACAGAGGCAACTCAACCTCGACTTGGAATTAGCCCAGCAGAATCTGAAGAAAGTTCAAGACAAAGCCGTTGGTATGGAAGGTAACTGACAATCGACTGACTATCAATACATTTCTTTGATCTCTTCTTTGATTCGATTGCTTCTTTTGCAGAGAAAATGAAGTTGTATCTGGAGAAGAAGGACTCGGACCTCGCCACCGTGCAAAAAGCAGCTCAAGATAAAGCTGCTCTCGCGGACCAGAAGCTTGCTTCAATCGGAACGCTGGAAGGAGAGGTGACCAAACTGAAATCTTGTCTTAATGAAGCTAACCGCGAAGTGACCAGTCTGAAGAAGGACAAGGTCGCCCTGAATGAAAAGCTAGAGTCTGCGATCCGCAAGAGAAATGACACGGAAGCTTATCTGAGGACTCTTACCAAGAAGCTTTATCTCACGCTGGAAGGTATTTCTTTTAATCCGACTGTGTTGATGCTTGCGATCGGATCTTGCTCGGTCGATTGACTAATTTTTGCTACAGAATTCTGTCAAGACTTCGACGAGGAAACTGGAAGGGTCGAGACGGGTCTGGACCCTATCGCTTCTCTAGTCTGCGACGAAACTGCAATGAACGTGCTCCGACTGGAGTCCCGTATCACCAGCGCCATAAGCTACCTCGCGCGCCTAAAGGAGGTAGTCTCCCGAATCGACTCATCGCTTTGGCCGGGGGCGACGCTTCAGAATGACCTGGAATCCTGGATGACTCGACTGAATGAGATCCCTGACCGAGTGCAAGAATGGAAGAAATCCTCCGCCCGGAGTGGTGCTGATGTGGCGTTGTCCTTGGTGCGAGTCCATTGCAAGGAAGCTCGTGAAGACAAGCTGGCTGTGATCAAAGTTGCTAACACCAAAAAGCATGACTTCCAGTCCTTCATGGAGACTTTCATTGCTGCCGCCACTCGGATCGCTGATGGGATCGACCTGGACTCATTTGTGGCGCCTGCCAGCCCTCCTCCGGCCGAGTGAACAAACTTATGAAACTTGAATCTGCTTTAAATTTGCCTCAGAATGCCGAGTGATTGTTGTAACCGTTGAACTCCTTCGGGCTTGATACCCGAGCACTTTTGATTTGCTGCTTGGAACTTTTCGGATTTATCTGAATTTGGTTTATCTCCGAATGTGCTTGTGTTTGCCTTCGAATGGACTTTGTTCACTGCGTGGAATAGTCTTTGTGCTGGAGACGCAACTCTGAGGGGGAAGCTCCAGTCGACCCGCGCTTCGCCGTCCTCGCGGATAGGGATGGAGCGGACGTTGTACTTGTGTCGTAGCTCCGAAGGAGAAGGTTGCAGCCGACCTGCACCTCGTCGTCCTTGCGGATAGGGATGGAGCGGACGTTGTACTTGTGCCGTAGCTCCAAAGGAGATGGTTGCAGTCGACCTGCACCTCATCATCCTTACGGATAGGGATGGAACGGACGTTGTACTTGTGTCGTAGCTCCGAAGGAGAAGGTTGCAGTCGACCTGCACCTCGTCATCCTTGCGGATGGGGATGGAGCGGACGTTGTACTTGTGCCGCAGCTCCGAAGGAGAAGGTTGTAGTCGACCTGCACCTCGTCATCCTTGCGGATCGGGATGGAGCGGACGTTGTACTTGTGCCGCAGCTCCGAAGGAGAAGGTTGCAGTCGACCTGCACCTCGTCATCCTTGCAGATGGGGATGGAGCGGACATTGTACTTGTGCCGCAGCTCCGAATGAGAAGGTTGCAGTCGACCTGCACCTCATCGTCCTTACGGATAGGGATGGAGCGGACGTTGTACTTGTGCCGCGGCTCCGAAGGAGAAGGTTGCAGTCGACCTGCACCTCGTCATCCTTGCGGATGGGGATGGAGCGGACGTTGTACTTGTGCTGTAGCTCCGAAGGAGAAGGTTGCATTTGACCTGCACCTCATCATCCTTGCGGATAGGGATGGAGTGGACGTTGTACTTGTGTCGCAGCTCCAAAGGTGAAGGTTGCAGTCGACCTGCACCTCGTCGTCCCTGTGGATAGGGATATGTTTCAAACTTAGGCGAGTACTGGACTGTAGCTAAGTCTCCTAGTGAGAGAACTTAGGCGAGTGCTGGACTACAGCTAAGCCCCCGAGTGGGAGGGTTGCTCTCCACACGGTAGGATTTTTTCAAACTTAGGCGAGTACTGGACTGCAGCTAAGTCTCCTAGTGGGAGAACTTAGGCGAGTGCTGGACTGCAGCTAAGCCCTCTAGTGGGAGGGTTGCTCTCCACTCGGTAGGATTTTCTTTCGAACTTAGGCGAAACGGATTCGCGACTAAGTCCCACCCACTGGGGGATTTCAGAAGTAAATAAGAACACAACAATCGAATGATAGGACCATAAGCTCTTGTCTTTGATAAACAAATTACAAAGGTGTTTCTTAATACATTTTATTCGAACGAGTGCTTAAGTATAAAAGGGGCGGAGTAGCTCCGCATTCCAAGCCCGTGGCTCGTCTTTCTGATGCTCAATACTATAAAGATGGTATGCTCCATTGTGGAGAGCTTTGGTGATGATGAAGGGGCCCTCCCAGGTCGGGGCAAGCTTGTGTGGTTTCTGTTGATCCACTCGAAGGACCAGGTCTCCTTCTTGAAAGGCTCGACCCCTCACATTTCTGGCGTGGAATCGACGCGGGTCTTGCTGATAAATGGTCGAGCGGATCAAGGCCATCTCTCTTTCCTCCTCTAAGAGATCGACTGAATCTTGCTGGGCCTGCTCTGCTTCCTCTTCAGAGAAGAGCTCAACTCGGGCTGCATTGTGGAGCAGATCACTTGGCAAAACAACTTCGGCTCCATAGACTAAGAACAAAGGAGTTCGTCCGGTCGACCGATTAGGAGTTGTCCTTAATCCCCACAGAACTGACGGAAGTTCATCAACCCAAGCGCCTGCTGCGTGTTTGAGATCGCGCATCAGCCGGGGTTTCAGTCCTTTGAGAATTAGGCCATTGGCTCTTTCTGCTTGTTCGTTTGACTGCGGGTGAGCGACAGAAGCATAGTCGACTCGAGTTCCCTGAGAGGCGTAGAAAGCTCTGAACTCATCGGAATCGAAGTTCGATCCATTGTCCGTGATGATGTTGTATGGGACTCCATATCTGAATGTCAATTCTCTGATAAAACTGACAGCGGTGCTAGCATCAAGGTTCTTGATAGGTTTAGCTTCGATCCATTTGGTAAACTTGTCGACTGCAACGAGCACATGAGTGAAGCCACTCCTGCCAGTTCTCAGCGGTCCAACCATATCCAGTCCCCAAACAGCAAAGGGCCAGATGAGGGGGATGGTCTTCAGGGCTGACGCTGGCTTGTGAGACATGTCAGAGTAAAACTGGCAGCCTTCACATATGTCGACTATATCTTTCGCCATTTCATTTGCTCGTGGCCAATAGAATTCAGCTCGGTATGCTTTAGCCACGCTGGCCCGAGAGGACGCATGATGACCACAGGTCCCCGAGTGGATGTCATTGAGGATCATTCGACCTTCTTCTGGTGTTATGCATTTCTGACCGACTCCAGTCACGCTTTCCCTGAACAGCTGCCCTCTTATCACAGTAAAGGCCTTGGATCGATGGACGATCTGTCGAGCCTCTTCTTCATCCTCTGGGAGTTCTTTCCTGAGGATGTACGCAATGTAGGGTACCATCCAGTCGGGAGTAATGGCTAGAACCTCCATGATCAGGTTGACCACGGCTGGGACCTCGACTTCAGTCAGATTTGTTGCGCTCTTAGGTTGAAGGGGCTCTTCAGTAAAAGGATCTTCCTGAACTGTCGGCGAGTGAATATGCTCCAAAAATACATTGCTAGGAATAGCTTCTCTCTTGGAACCTATCTTTGCCAAATCGTCGACTGCTTGATTTTTCAGTCGGGGTATGTGGTGGAGTTCTAACCCCTCAAACTTCTTCTCAAGCTTTCTCACTGTGTTGCAGTAACCAGTCATGGCTGGGCTTCTGACGTCCCACTCCTTCCTCACTTGATTCACTACCAAATCTGAGTCGCCATAGACCATGAGGCGACGGACGCCGAGTGAGATGGCCATGCGCAACCCATACAGGAGTGCTTCATATTCTGCTTCATTGTTGGAGGAATCAAAGTGAATCTAGAGGACATATCTGAGCTTGTCTCCTCGGGGGGATACCAGAACTACTCCAGCACCAGAACTGTTCAGCATCTTGGATCCGTCAAAGAACATGGTCCAGTGCTTAGAGTGAACTTGAGTTGGCAGTTGATGTTCGATCCACTCGGCGAGGAAATCTGCTATTGCTTGAGACTTGATAGCTTTCTTTGCCTCAAACTTGATATCCAAGGGAAGGAGTTCAATCGCCCATTTGGCCACTCGACCAGTTGCATCTCTGTTGTGTAGAATCTCTGACAACGGAGCGTCGCTGACGACTGTAACAGAGTGATCCAAGAAATAGTGTGCAACCTTCTTCGTGGTCATGTAAATCCCATAAACAAGCTTCTGATAATGAGGATATCTCTGCTTTGACGGGGTCAGGACTTCAAAAATATAATAAACTGGGTGTTGAACCTTATAAGCTTTTCCTTCTTCTTCCCGCTCGACCGTAAGTACTGTACTGACGACTTGTCCAGTGGCTGCTATATAAAGCAGTAGAGGCTCTTTGCTGATTGGAGCAGCAAGCACCGGCTGGGTGGAAAGCAGGGCTTTTAGCTCTGCAAACGTTGCATCAGCTTCTGGGGTCCACTCGAACTTGTCTGATTTCTTCATCAGTCGGTAAAGAGGCAGCGCCTTTTCACCGAGGCGAGAAATGAATCGACTTAGGGCGGCCAAGCAACCAGTAAGCTTCTGGACATCATGCACACGCACAGGGTGCTTCATTCGGAGTATAGCGCCTACTTTCTCTGGGTTAGCATCAATTCCTCGTTCGGAAACAAGAAAACCGAGTAACTTTCCGCCTGGAACTCCAAACGTGCACTTTGATGGATTGATCTTGATATCATACCTTCTGAGGTTGGCAAAGGTTTCAGTAAGGTTAGTCAGTAGGTCGGAACCTTTACGTGACTCGACTACAATGTCATCCATGTATGCTTCCACATTCCGACTGATCTGAGTGAGCAGGCACTTCTGAATCATCCTCATGAATGTGGCTCCGGCGTTCTTCAAACCGAATGGCATTGTCAGCGTTCTGGGAACGGGGGTCCCCAGACTTGCCTGCCTGCGGCCTGCGGCGTGGCTCAAAGGGGGTCCAGCACGGCCCATCTTCACCAACATAGACCCAAGACCCTCGCGAGGGGCCAAGCCTCGCGGGGCGGACGACGCAGAGCTTCCTCAGGCACGGCCTCATTAGGCTGGCTCGCGAGGAGGCGGAGTGATCAAGGCGGGGTACCTCACGAGGTGCCCGTGACGCAAGCCATGACGACCAAAGGCGCCAGGCAGGTGCCAGCCCACGCAGCGTCCTCCATTCCTCTTTTGTGGAAAGGGAGCAAGCATAGCCGCGGAGTACCGAGGCATCAGGCAAAGGTTGCCATTTCGGTGCAACAAGACCAAGACCAGGAGGACTGCAAGACGGAGGTCATTGTGGAGCCCAATACGGCGTCACCACCAGAGCTTTGTGCAGGCGAAGACTACTTTTGTCAGGATAGTTGGTACTAGCTGTCCCCCTTCAAATTAGCCCGCCATTGTTGGCTCCCTTCCTGCTCGATATTTGGGAAGAGGACCAGGGCCTCTATAAATAGGACCAGCCACCCACAGAACAGAAGAGAGGGACGAGGGAAGAGAAAAAAGACGAGAGAAGGAAAAGAGAGGGACGAGGGAAGAGAAAAAGATGAGAGAAGGAAAAGAGAAGGAGGGAGAGAGAGAGAGAGAGAGAAGGGTGACTGAACTCCTCCCAGCAGTTCATCGCCCCAGCCAAGAGCAGACCCTCGCGAGGTTGTTCTTCCTTGTATTGTTCATCATCATCAGCCCAAGAGGCAATCCACCACGCCACACACTGGAGTAGGGTATTACACCACAACGGTGGCCCGAACCAGTATAAACCCTATGTCATTCGTGTTGTTCTTTCCATTGCTTAGATCTTAGCGAGGCGGAGGGGTGCAGGTAGGTAGGAGGCGAAATCTCCGCGCGCACCCCAGTGTTCGAACCTCAAGGGTCTGCCGGAACCCGAAATCCGACATTGGGCGCGCCAGGTAGGGGTGCGCCGGAATTCGTCTTCCACTGCCCCGTTCTCCTCCGACCATCGCGCCCATGTCTGACGCTCGTCGGGCCCGCGCCGAGCGCCGGGCCACTCTCGCTTCCCGCGTCGCCCAGACAGCTCCTGTCGGCGGGCGTCCTCGCTGTTCCCCGTCACCTGCCGTCAACGCTGCCACCGGCCCGGCGGGGGACGAGCAGCAAGCATCGTCTCAGCATCCGTCCGTGCGGTAAGACGGCCGCACCGCTACTCCCTCGCTCACCCCAGCTGGTTCTTCATCCCGTGCGCTCCGCGCACCCATGGAGGCTCGAGCTGCGCTCATCGCGGCAAACGAGCTCCTGTGCTACCGTCCTGACGACGACGTCTACGAAGAATGGCTCGACCGCATCGCCGAGCTCGTCCGTGCCGCAGGGGGCCCTCCTGTGTCGTCCGCTCCGCTGCACCGCACCCCGCTCCGCGCGGGCGACGAAGCTCTGGCGGCGCCCCGGCCACCTCCTCCACCAGAAGGCGCCATGGCTCCAAGGCGCGTGGCCCCTGGGCGGAACCCGCTCCGTCAGGTGCCAGCGTGGCAAGAGCAGAGATGCCAAGAAGTCCCTCACCCGCAAGAAGCTGCCCGGGCGCTCCCTGCTCCAGCACGTCGCGACCATGCTCCTGCTCCCGCACGTCAAGACCCAGCTGCAGCGCGTGGGGACATGCAAGACCAAGCTCTCTGTCACCCAAGGCCTCCCGTGGCCACAGCAGGCTGTCGTGCCTTCACCACCCAGCTATGCGGCGTCGCGTGGCCCGGCAAGTTCAAGCCGGACTTGCCTCCTCGTTACGACGGCACGGCTGACCCTGCGGAGTTCCTCCAGCTCTACGAGCTGGGCATCGAAGCTGCCAACGGAGACGAGAAGGTCATGGCGAACTGGTTTCCCATGGCGCTCAAGGACGGGGCCCGCACCTGGCTCCTGAACCTGGCTCCAGGCACGATCTCCTCCTGGGACGAGATGCGCACCCGCTTCATCGCCAACTTCCAAGGTACTCGCGACCGGCCACCCGCCGTGAGCGACATGCGCCGCATCAAGCAACAACCCGGGGAGACCCTGCAGAAGTACATCCAGCGCTTCAACAACGCACGCCTCAAGATTCCCAAGGTGACTGAGGAGGCCATCATCCCAGCCTTCTCCGACGGCGTGCGCGATGTCAAGATGAAGGAGGAGCTGGTGATGCATGAAGACCTATGCACTTCCTTGGAGCTGTTCAACTTGGCGACCAAGTGCGCCAGGGCTGAGGAAGGGCGTCTCTCCCTCCTCGAGCTTCCTGCCGCAGACCTAGAAGAGAAGAAGCCCAAGGCCAAGGACGTGAAGCGCAAGGGGGCTGCCGTGCTCGCGGTAGAACCAGACACCAAGCAGGGAAGAGATCAGCCCGAACCTTCCAAGTGCAGCCGGTACTGTGTGTACCACGACCTCCACACCCACAACACCAACGAATGTCAAGAGCTCCGAGCCGTGCGAGAAGGAAGGATCGGCCGTCGCCCCGACCACGGTGACCGGGGCTACGGTCGAGGAGGAGGAAGGAACGCAGGACGCTGGGAAGACCGTGGCCCGCGCCAAGGGTGGCGCGATCAACCTCGCGAGGATCGCTGGAAAGACCCGCCTCGCGAGGGAGACTGGAGGGATCAGCCTCGCGAGGATCGCCCACATGGCAACGCAGGCCTCCCTCCGCTGCTGCCGCAGCCAAGGAGAAACGAGGACCGCCACCAAGACGAGGGGGCTGGGGGCTTCCAGGAGCCGCGCGCGATCGCCTGCATCCTGGGCGGGGCTCAGGCCCCAGCCTCTCAACGCATCTTCAAGCAGTTCGCCCACGAAGTGAATGCAGTCCTCCCCAGGCTTGAAGCCACGCGCCCTCTCCGGTGGTCAGCGTGCGCCATCACGTTCAGCTCAGCAGATCAGCTCAAGTGTGCGGCTACAGCCGGAGTCCTCCCGATGCTTTGTTCCCCAATCATCAGCAACGTGGTGGTCACCAGGACCCTCATCAATGGTGGGGCAGGGCTCAACGTCCTGTCCGTGGAAACATTCAACAATCTCCAAGTGCCCTACAGCCAGCTTCAGCCAACTAAGCCCTTCTCCGGAATCACCGACGGCTCCACGGTCCCGATTGGGCAGGTCCACCTCCCTGTCACCTTCGGGGCACGCGACAACTAACGCACCGAGCTCATCGACTTGGATGTCGCTCACATTCGCCTGCCGTACAACGCCATCCTTGGGTACCCGGCGCTGACCAAGTTCATGGTCGTAACTCACCACGGCTACAACATCCTCAAGATGCCAGGAAGTGGCGGAGTCATCACGGTGCCCTATGAAGAGAAGGACGCGGTGTGTTCCCCGGAACGAGCCTTTCAAGCCGCGTCACTGGAAGACCCGGATCGCGGAAGCAGGAGGCTTCCTGAGACCGCCCCCAAGAAGAAGACATTGTCCGGCCCGGTCCCTCAGGAGGCAGGCCCCTCTGGGCCCGTGCCTGCCTAGGGGGAACCTCCTTCCGTCGCATAGGAAAGCGCGCCCGGCTCCCTCCTCAGGCAGGGCTCGGGGGCTCTCCCCTGGAGGGCCACCGACCTGTCTAGGGTCACGAGGGAGGCGCTTGGGCACCACATGGAGGCGTGCTTCGAAGCACGTTTCCCTCAAGAAGGAGTAAGGCAAGGAGAGCCAGACCCTCAGGAGTTCGTCAGCAAGGCCATTCAGGAGCTACAGGAGTCAAGGGTCATGAAAGGCGGCCGTCGTCTACCAGCAGTGGCTCCACATCCAGGCGAGGATGGTGGGCTGCGCGTCTGCATCGACATACCAGGGCTCAATCGAGTCGCCTCTCTGGAGCGCCTATGGCCCTCGCGAGTGGGGCGCTGCGGAGGTCCACCCCACAGCTGCGTTCGCATGCCTTACGGCTTGCCGAGCGCGGCTGTCACGTACCAGCGCCTCATGAGGGGCATCATGGAGGCACAAGAGGCCAGGCGTTCCGCATCCTTGGCGGAGATGGAGATGGCCCGCGGGGAGCTACCAGCGCCTCCGGAGCCTCCTGAGGCCCCTGGGCCTAGGGGCTCATGAGGATCGGCTTCCGCAGCCCACCGAGTCTGCTACACCAACACCCCTTCGTCCTCAACGTCATCAGGTGACATCTTTCAAGTTTCACTTCCAGCTGGGAGCGCCCCCCCAGGGCTGCATTATTCCTAGGCCGCGTGGGTCCGTCCCTGCGGCATGTATCCCTTTTATTTCATGTTGTTAGCTTACCTTGTTGGGGGCGCCCCTCGGGCCGCACGATCCCCAAGTCGCTCGGGCCAGACCCAGCGGCGTGTATCTCATTTGCAGTTATTTCCAGTTATGCGTCATACCCACCATGCTTGATTATTTGATGCCGGCCCATGGCACCTCTTCTTCTCCATGCCGACCGCTTGCACGTTAAATGGGGGTACCTGAGCATCGCGACTCAGGGCTCTTACTGGCTCTCCAGCCCTCACCCTCTGGCCTTGTCCACGGCATCGCGACCTGGCATACCAGCGACGGCTGAGACCAGCTCGAGGGCCGGGACCCGAGGACGTAGAGTGCCGGCATCTAACCAAATTTGCAGGGACACATCACAAGATAAGGCCCAGTGCCAGGTGCAACCCGCCTAGAGGTAGGGCCCCGTGAGTCCCGCGCTGGCCCATGGGTGCCCAGATACACCTCGCCAGGCCCTACCGTGCCAGCCACGTGTCAGGGCGGGGCTGTACACGCCCCGGGGGCTCCTCCCGGAGGGGGGCCCCCTCCCACGTACTAGTGGAAGCACCATGCTCCGTGCTGGCTGACGACACTGCCGAGGAGCGGCTATGCCCGTACACATACGGAAGCGCTATGCTCCGCGCTGGAGATAAACAACTAATGGTGGCCCCCGGGCCGCATCAACCTCAGGGAGCCCAGAGCTCAGTGTCTAGCCTCATCGTAATGCCTCCCCTCGGGAGTGCCGCGCGAGAGGGCTTGGCACGGGGGCTGCGCCTGGGTCACGCCCAGACGCACGCCGCCCAGCCAGGCCCCCCCCGGCCTGGTTCATCGCGCGTCTCTCCCCGAGCGAAGCCAAGGTATGAAGGCCGTTTGAGCGACAAGGGGGACTCCTGAGCATCGCGACTCAGGAGCCTAACTGGTCACGTAGCCCCTCACTCCTTAGTTTCGAAAGGCTAACATTGGTGAGGTATGCGCGCGGCCGGGCTCTGCAGACGTAGAACGGTAGATCCACCCACATCACACCTCCCTACTTGCTATTCGTGCGCCAAGGGGGACTCCTGAGCATCGTGACTCAGGAGCCTAACTTGTCACGTAGCCCCTCACTCCTTGGCCCCGTCCTGGTTTCCGGTAGGGACTAACGCTGGGTGAGGTATGCGCGGGGCAGGGCTCTGCCGGCGTAGAACATAAGCAAGTAGGAAGGAAAAGCGCAAATTTCAAGGAATTCAAAAGCAAATATTACAGTCCACACTGTTATCTCAATGCCAAACGCAAGTTTAAACGCCTCCCCGAGGCATGATACATGTGCAGGAATTAAAGGCAGGACAGGAGCCACAACGGAGTCACTTGTCGGTGGTGGAGCATCGCGGAGTGGGTGCGCCTCATGGAGCAGTGGGGTCGGCAGCGCCTTGCTTCGGCTTGGTGCTGAAGGCCCGGAACTTCCCCAGCAGAGCCTCCGCGCGACCCTTCACGGCCTCGGCAGCGGCAGCGGCATGATCGCCGCTTACTGGCTCCAACAGGCTGTCGAGGTCGACGTCGGGATCGCGAAGGCAGATGTGGGTGAGCACCCGCGTCAGTGCTGCAGAAGACAGGACACGCGCCTCAGCCTCCACCGTGGGGCCAAGGCCAAGGGCGACATCTTCAAGAGCGCGAACCAGGAAGGAGAGGCGCAAGAAAGGGGATCTGAGCAGCAACCAGAGAAAGCAAAAACCAAAGCCTAGGCAGATGCCGCTCCTTTATCAACTCGCGCGGTTGCTAAGGCGCTCACGTCCAATCAACCGCCACGCGGCGCCCAAGGCCGCAGGCTGCTAGGGCCCGCGGCGCTTCGCTCTTGCCCTTCCGCCTCCCTGCACGGCCAAGTCTGGGCGCGGCTTGGGCCCGGGGGCTACTGTCGGCGTTCTGGGAGCGGGGGTCCCCAGACTTGCCTCCCTGCGGCCTGCGGCATGGCTCCAAGGGGGGCCCAGCACGGCCCATCTTCACCAACACAGACCCAAGACCCTCGCGAGGGGCCAAGCCTCGCGGGGCGGACAACGCGGAGCTTCCTCAGGCACGGCCTCATCAGGCTGGCTCACGAGGAGGCGGAGAGATCAAGGCGGGGTACCTCACGAGGTGCCCATGATGCAAGCCATGACGACCAAAGGTGCCAGGCGGGTGCCAGCCCGTGCAGCGTCCTCCTTTCCTCTTTGGTGCAAAGGGAGCAAGCGCAGCCGCGGAGTACCGAGGCATCAGGCAAAGGTTGCCATTTCGGTGCAATAAGACCAAGACCAGGAGGACTGCAAGACGGAGGTCATTGTGGAGCCCAAGACGGCGTCACCACCAGATCTTTGTGCAGGAGAAGACTACTTTTGTCAGGATAGTTGGTACTAGCTGTCCCCCTTCAAATTAGCCCGCCATTGTTGGCTCCCTTCCCGCTCGATATTTGGGAAGAGGACCAAGGCCTCTATAAATAGGACCAGCCACCCACAGAACAGAAGAGAGGGACGAGGGAACAGAAAAAAGACGAGAGAAGGAAAAGAGAGGGACGAGGGAAGAGAAAAAGACGAGAGAAGGAAAAGAGAAGGAGGGAGAGAGAGAGAGAGAAGGGTGACTGAACTCCTCCCAGCAGTTCATCGCCCCAGCCAAGAGCAGACCCTCACGAGGCTGTTCTTCCTTGTATTGGTCATCATCATCAGCCCAAGAGGCAATCCACCACGCCACACACTGGAGTAGGGTATTACACCACAACGGTGGCCCGAACCAGTATAAACCCTGTGTCATTCGTGTTGTTCTTTCCATTGCTTAGATCTTAGCGAGGCGGAGGGGTGCAGGTAGGTAGGAGGCGAAATCTCCGCGCGCACTCTAGTGTTCGAACCTCAAGGGTCTGCCGGAACCCGAAATCCGACAGGCATTGTGACATAACAGAAGCACCTAAACAGGGTGATAAAAGCTGTCTTTATTTCGTTGGGCCCGTATAGACGGATCTGGTGGTACCCAGAGTAGGCGTCCAAAAAGGACAAACGCTCACACCCTGCAGTCGAGTTGACTATCTGATCGATGCGAGGGAGAGGGAAGTGATCTTTCGGGCAGGCCCCATTGATATGCTTGAAATCAATACACATACGAAGTGAGTCGTCTTTCTTTGGGACCATGACAACATTGGCTAACCACTCGGAGTGATAAATCTCTCGGATAAACTCAGCTGCCAAAAGCCGAGCCACCTCTTCACCGATTGCCTTTCTTTTCTGGACGGTGGACCGTCGAAGATGCCCTTTAACTGGTTTCACCTTTGGGTCGACTCGCAAACGATGCTCAGCCAGTCCCCTAGGAACACCCGGCATGTCAGAAGGCTTCCATGCAAAGATGTCCCAGTTCTCACGGAGGAACTGGATGAGCGCTTCTTCCTATTTGGAGTCGAGTGAGGTTGAAATGTGAGTTGGAGCAGCATTGGGATCTGTCGGGTGAATGTGAATCGACTTCGTTTCACCAGACGACTGGAATGCTGAATCTGTGGCTGGCTTCTTGGCTCGCAGCAAGTCACTCGGATCTACATTTTTCTGGTATTCTTGCAATTCTACCACGGCCATCTGGGCATCGGCGATCTTTGAGCCCTTCTGGAAGCACTCTTCTGCCTTCTTCCGATTACCAGAGATAGTGATCACTCCTTTGGGACCAGGCACCTTCAGTTTGAGGTACACGTAACATGGTCGAGCCATAAATCGTGCATAAGCTGGCCTGCCCAGAATTGCATGATAAGCACTCTGGAAATCCACAACTTCAAACGTCAACTTTTCTTTGCAGTAATTTTTAGAATCACCGAAAACCACGTCGAGTGCAATCTGACCGAGGGATGCAGCCTTCATGCCTGGAATGACCCCATGGAAACTCATATGGCTTTCACTGAGTCTGGACATCGGAATGCCCATTCCCTTCAACGTTTCTGCATACAGTATGTTCAGGCCACTGCCACCGTCCATCAGGACCTTTGTCAGTCGAGTGCCTTCGACCACCGGGTCGACCACCAGTGCTTGCCTCATAGGGGTGGCGACGTGCGCTGGATGATCAGACTGGTCGAATGTAATGGCAGTCTGCGACCACTTCAAGTAACTGGGTGTCGCCGGAGCAACCATGTTCACTTCCCTGTTGATGACTTTCAATCAACTTTTGCTCTCAACATCAGCAAAAATCATCAGAGTGGAATTCACGTGGGGATAACCATCATCATCCTCACCCTCATCCTCAGCCTTGTCTGCTTCCTTCTCCTTTTCCTTGGGTTGTTTCTCTCGGAACTGCTGGATTAGGAGGCGACACTGCCGAGTGGTGTACTTCGGGTAAATGAAGTTGCCTTCTTCATCTTTTTTGGTGTGGATATGGCACGACAAATCCAACACGTCATTCCCATCTTGATCTTTTACTTTCTTGGGGTTCCATGGCCCTTTGGGCTTCCCCTTGAACTTTCCTTGAACAACAGCCAAGGCTTCACCCGGAGCAGCTGGCTCGACCTTGCGCTTCTGTTTCCGACCGGAGTTTCCTCCTCCGGCTTCGTGGTTCTAAGACTGACAGTAGAGTAGAGGGTTAGGAATGTAGAGGCAAGATCCTAGCTATGGAGGAGTTGTACACATGAGTTTTACGAGTTCAGGCCCTTCTCGGAGGAAGTAACAGCCCTACGTCTCGGAGCCCTGAGGCGGTCGACTGAATATATGTGTGTGAATTACAGAAAGTGCGAACCCCTGTCCCAGAGGAGGGGGGTGGCTTATATAGAGTGCGCCAGGACCCCAGCTCCCCTCCGTTACACAGGGTTCAATGCTCATAAAGGTGGTGCGTTACTAGTAACGTCTACAATAAAGTGTTATAAATGCCCATAAAGCTATGGTTTAAGTCATGACCATTGTAGAGTGGAGGGTTTCTCATCTTCTGGTGGTCGAGTATCTTCAAGGTGGTCGAGTAAGAACATCTTCATGGTCAAGTGGATGATGCTTTCTCTTCGACTGCTTCTGATTCTTTGTAGAAATGTCCTTGGGGAGGGTATGTTGGACAGGTCCATGACCCTACCCTAGGTACATAGCTTAATCAAGTAGTACATTTTTTGTGCAGTTTATCTAATTCACATCTAGATGTTTTCCAAGGATGTCACATCTAATCTCCCACAAATAACGTAGCAACAAGGAACAAAAAAATCTGAGACAAGAAAAAACAGGCCACAAACATAGTGGACATCTGGTTAGATGTGACATAACTATGTCACATCTAGATGTGTCCTAGACAGACCTTTTTTGTGACATGCATTACTAGATATTGCTAGTCAAATACTAAATCCAGATGGATGTGGTAGTACTACTAAATCCATACGGTGGTGCTAGTACTAGTAGTAGTAGTAGTACTACCAATGTAGTAGCACTGTACTACCCGTTGGTCAAATTATTGCGTGCTGCTCCTCGCAGTGAAGTGACAAGACCCTGTGCCAGAGATGACACCTGAGTATAGGCGTCGTGTTTGGAATAACATAGTCAGCCTCGACGTCTACAGTTACTATCATCATGGTTGTAGAGCTAGCCTGCTTACAACTAGCCGTGTTCGACATAATTTCCTGTGCGTAGATGCCCGTGCATTGCATGGAACACCAAGATTGGGGGTGGACGGCGCCGGCAGCGGCCATCGCGCCAGATTTTTCCATGGCCTTCTAGATGTGGTGGGGAGGAGATAAGGCTGATTGTGAGAGACAAGGAGTTGTTTGTAAATAGGGAACAAGTGCATGCATCTTTTTGCAAAACTGGAGAAGTTTGGTTTGTATGCGTCAGATCTAGATCCGACGGCTATTGGTGAAAGATGGCAAGCACAACATCATCACTAACTCAGGACCTCTTTGATTCGTAGGATTTTGAAAACGCGGGAATAGGACACGGCAATATTACAAGTTTCAAACTGATATTACAAATGTTAGGAGTAATGCTGCACCTACGAAGAGGGAATCTAGGAAGTTTACGTAAGAACTTTCGTTACTTTAGGTGGATGCAACATTATCGTACAAACTAAAATCCACTGCCCTGAAAAGTCACTAATGGGAAAATAAATTTTCAAGTATCTGGCCACTTGATGTTTCAAAAACAAATTCAGCTTCTGCGGAGACTTTGTCATTTAGGCTTAGACACTTGCGGTGACCAGCACGCCATTCATTATTGCGCAGAGAACACCAAACCTCATTACCTTGAGCACACTTGCCTCTAGAACAAAGAACCTGGCTAATTTAATCTCAGATGTGCTGCCTGGGTAGTCGATCAAATCAATTTCTGTAAGATGGAGATCAAGGCATTCGATGAGATTGTTATAGTGCAGCACATTTTTCACTTTCGGGTCTTTTTATCTGCAAAAGAAGATAACATATTAGAGCAGCTGGTTGTATCAGATTGATGTGTCATCAAGAGGTACCAATATCATTCGCTCAGACGATAGGGTTGGCTGGCTAGTGATATTTTTTCACTCTCTCTCTCTCTCTGTCTCTCTCTCTCTCTTTCCTCTGATTTACTTAGGAGCACGTGAAGAGCTTGGGCATTTGTTTCCTTCCACTATGCGGCCGATGCCATATTTCTCAAAAGTATGCCACATAATACGCATCGATGTCAAATCAAAAGATTTTGGCACCGTTCTCGCGATGTGAGATAGTTTGCACCGCTGTGCACACAGACCCACATGTATAAACAAATCAATCAAACCAACTACACCAGCCTCTCACTCTCCCAAACAAGTGTTTTTTTATTGCCTCGGTCCTCTCTCTCTCCCACGCAAGAGTTTTTTTATTGCGTGGGTTAATTTGGCACCGGAGCAAAGTAGGTGATCTAGATTGGGGCACCAGGTGAGCAATCGAGGGGCATCGATGCCAAATGCATCACAAGTGAATTTGGCACGTGTTTTGGCCTACATAGTGGAGGGCCGTTATAGCCCACTTTTGTACTACCTCGTATTTATGTAAAATTTTGACCGTATATTTACCTAAGAAAATGCCAATGCATGTCACCAAAAATTATACCATTTGAAATTATGTCCAAATATGAATCCAACAATATAATTTTTAGTGACATGCATTAACATTTTGTTAGTTAAATCTATGGTCAAATTTTGATACTACAAAATAGGAAGAGTAAACCAAGACGGAGGTAGTACTTACTCTTAGGGTAACCATAGAGTTACTAGTCTAAGTTACTTTCCACTATGACTAGCCTAGACTACTATAGTAGTACAACAAAAAAATGATGCAGGTGATCACGTGAGAAAAAATACTAAAAACATTTCTTTTGGTGCAGTGTGTAGATGCAGTTTTGAACACTACACTTGTCATCGTAATTTGGGAAAATTATGAAAAAATTGAGCTACGTTGTGATTACCGTTTACTAATAGGAAAGAAGTTTCACCTCGATGAGTAGCTTGTCCGTGCACGGAAAGCATGTAAGGAATCCAACAACTTGATCCAGATTGGGGCTGATAGATTTTATTGCCAAGATCTTCACTATGCGCATAGACTGGGTCAAGCTTGTGGGAATCATTTTCTGGAAGATGGTCGTAAATACATCAAGAAGAAATTTAAAAATGTGAATTTCAAGAAGACGGAGAAGAAGATGAGTGTTGTACCTAAACGATTATGGATCCAATAAAGAGCTCGGAGAATTTGGCAGACGAGTACACCAACACTGTCAATTTTGGCGCGTCAATGACCCTGATTTTTGTTGGACCTTCTAGATCAGATACAAGCAATCTCTCAAGGAAAGGCGCATTCTCAATGACCATTACGTGGAATAGCTAGAGTGATCTCTTCCCAATTGATGTCTTGTTGCGGGGCCAGCAAGACACATAAATCCATCGGAGATTCATCGAGGCGATGTGGAGGCTAATGAACCCGTGGATCTGCTCACGACGAAGGTACTCGAGCGCAGTACAGCTGCGGAGCAGGTGCTCCATAGCCTTCTTAAAGATGCCAACGTCAGAGAGGTCGAGTTTCTTGAGTTGAGGGAGAAGAAGGGCGGGCATGGCATTAATCTAGGGAAGATAGTAGGAGTTGAAGCTGGTGCAGCACAGAGTTGGCGTGAGGTGGAGCGCGGACCGCGGCAGAGAGCGACATCGTCCAGCTTCAAAGCTGAGCTCCTCGAGCTGATCTAGGGCGGGGGATAAGAACCACTCGTCGAACTTGGCTTGGATCTTGGAGTTGGTACTGAACATGCGGATCTCAAGGCGTCTGGCTGGCCCAGGGTGCGATGAAAGGATCTTGGAGACTGTGGCCATAAGTTTGCAATCCCCGTCGCAGAGGCAGCTGTCGACGGTGAGGTTGAGGGGGACGCGGCACCAGAGGGGGCGCCACCGCCGGGAGAGCAGGGCGGTCCGCATGGAAGATTTGGTGGGGAGGAGGCCGATGATGACGAGCAGCATGTCATCGGGGAGGCTGCTAATGAAGTCCAGGCTCACCGGATGCGGTCTTGGCTCGAGCTGCCTCCGCTTGTTGGCTGCCTCGCCGTCCATCTCAACCGGCAGCGACGCCGGTGTACACGTGTCCTGGTGTGTGTTGTGTGTTGGCATGCTGGGTGTGCGCGAGTGCGTCCTTCTGTGCATGCCGCCGCGTAGTGGTGAATTGTGTGCGAGTGCGTCCTTCATGCGGAAGAAGTGTGTCCTCAATTCGCTCTCAATTTACTAGCGTGCGGGGTGCTACCCCGAGTGGTTTCAACTTTGTTTACTTCACCGCGTGTCAGATGGGCCTCTAGTTTACTTATTTTCACCCACTGCCACATGGGCCAGCACACGAAGATAGGGAACACAAGCTGACAAGGTAGCATGTGGAGTGGTTGATCGGTCAACTAAACAATATATAGAGTTATACGCTGACACAGTGAGTGTATAATCCGTCGGTATAGAGAGTTCGAGTGAGAGGGGAAGCCCATGAGAGATAGCAGAGAGAGAAAGAGCTACTCCCTCTGTTCGATAATGTAGTGCCAACATTTTTTTTAAAGTCAAACTTTTGAAACTTTGACCAGGTTTATAAATAAATTACTTATATCTACAATACCAAAGATAAATGATAGTATGAAGTAAGTACATGTTGTGATGAATCTAATGATCATTCCAGATGTAATGTTTTTCTCCACATATACCTGGTCAAACTTTTCTGAGGTTTGACTTTTCAAAACATCCATATGCTTATGGACGTGAGAGAGTCCCTAACTAGAGAGAGAGAGAGAGTGTGTGTGAAATAGAAAGAGTGAGTGAAAAAAGTGTGTGTGCATGTGTGAAATAGACATGGGCAACACACGATAAAAGTAGAGAAAAGGTGTGTGTGTGTGTGTCTTATGCAAACATATCACACATGCATCTTCGATAACGGAAGCAAGGTGAGGAGATAGTGTGTGGTTGTTTGCAACCGAGAGAGAAAGACCCCTAGCACGTGGCCAAGAGGGGTCTGACAAACAAGGGAGAGAGGTCGAGAGAGACGAACGGAGAAAATGCAGACATGGGGAGGAGAGAGTGCATGTTTGTCATAGAGAGATCCCCTGGAGATCATGATGGGACTACATGGGTGGGAGATCGAGTGACAAGGTGTGTGCGTGATAGAAGATACCCCGAGAGATATCGAGATAGACGTATGGACGGAAGGAGACAATATGTGTGTTCCTGATGGCTAGTGAGAGATAATCATACTTAGGGGGGAGTGTGTGCACCTATGATGGAGTGAGAGATTATGGTACTTAGGGGGGTGCGTGTCACATAGAGAGAGAACAAGGGCGGAGAGTGTTGGATGGGTCTATATGTAGCGCGAGCGAGACATGTGTATGTGTGAACCAGGGAGATATAAAGTTTGAGAGAGATAGAGGAGCCCCGATAAGGCTGAGTGGTGTGTTAGATAGCTGAGAGGGGGAAAGAGATATTCCATCTGCTCGATAATGCAGTGCATGTAATTTTTTTAGAAGTCGAACTTCAGAAACTTTTATCAGTTTTATGAAAATGTTATTTATATCTACAATACCAAAGATACATCATACGAAACTACATCTCATGATGAATCTAATGGTATATGTTTTCCATTCTAGATGTAAATGTTTTTCTCCACGTACATGGTCAAACTTTGTGACGTTTGACTTTTCAATAAATCTATATGCTATGGACCGAAGAGAGTGCCTAAGTCGAGAGAGATCAAGTGTGTGTGAAGGAGAATGAGTGAGTGTGCAAAAAGAGTATGTGTGTGAAAGAGAAAGGGACAACAAACGATAAATTAGAGAGAGAGAGTGTGTGTGTTTGTTTTTTCGTTTCTTATGCAAACATATCACGCATGCATCTCCGAGATAGAAAAGCGAGGTGAGGAGATACACGAAGATAGCTAGTGTGTGATTGTTTGCAACGAAGAGAGACACCCCTAAAGCACATGTCCAATAGAGGTCTGGCCAACAAGGAACAAAGGTCGAGAGGGACACATGGAGAACATGGATGCATGGGGAGGGAGAGAGGGTGTGTTTGTGATAGAGAGATCCCCTCGAGATCGTGAGGGGACTATATGGGTGGGAGATCGAGGGAAGTGCATGCGCGATAGAAAGCTGCCCCGAGAGAAATCGAGATAGACCATGCACATGTTTGTGATGGAGACTAAGATTAGCTATAGGGGGGACTGCGTGTGCCTACATTTGAGTGAGAGACCATCATACTTGGCTAGGCTTGAGATTGAGTGTGTGTGTGTGCGTGTGAGATGGAGAAAGAACGAGGGAGAGAGATAGAGTTTTAGATGGGTCTATCGAGTGCGAGTGAGATATGCATCTGTATGTGTGACCCAGGTAGATGGAGAGTTTGAGAGAGAGAGAGAGAGAGAGAGAGGAAAGAGCTCCAAGACGACAGAGTGGTGCGTGAGAGAGTTACGGGCAACGAGCCAAGGAAGTTGTGTGCGTACGATGAGTGCACCCAAGATATTTAGCTTGGACTAGAGAACCATACATAATGTGCGAGAGAGACCTATAGATGGAGTATATATGCATGCGAACTAGAAAGACGCCCCCCACACACACACACAAAGAGAGAGAGAGAGAGAGAGAGACGGAGAGAGAGGGAGAGGGACCAACAAGGTTTGTGTGTTGGATGCGTGCGACAGAATTGAACATTGCCGGTGAGAGAGAGAGAGAGAGATCAGGAGTCCGGGAGAGGGGGGAGGTCGCGTTTCATGCATCAAAGACTGATATAAACCATGTTTCGATATAAACTTGCATTCAAATATTTAAATTGGAGAACATGTTGTCTGCAATCCACACATGAACGGACATATGCGTATATCAAACAAGTACATCAATTTGACTTTCAACATGTGTAACGCCCTCGATGCGTCTATATCTCCCACGTGTCGAAGCACAACTTAGAGGCATAACCACATTGAAAGCAATGTTGCAAGTGAGGTAATCTTCACAACAACCCATGTAATAAATAAGGGAAAGAGATATATAGTTGGCTTACAATCGCCACTTCACACAATACATGAATAAAGCATTACATCATCCAGATACAATCAAGGTCCGACTATGGAACCAAAATAAAAGAAGACTACCCTACACAGATCCCCGATCGTCCCAACTGGGCTCCACTACTGATCAACTGGAAACGGAACAACATAGCGAACACAAACTTCATCGAGCTCCTCCTTGAGCTTGGTTGCGTCACCTGCACGGTTCAACGGCACCTGCAAGCTGGTTGTGGAAGTATCTGTGAGTCACGGGGACTCAGCAATCTCACACCCTCGCGATCAAGACTATTTAAGCTTATAGGTAGGGTAAATGGTATGAGGTGGAGCTGCAGCAAGCGACTAGCATATATGGTGGCTAACATACGCAAATGAGAGCGAGAAGAGAAGGCAAAAGCACGGTCGAGAATCTATGATCAAGAAGTGATCCTAGAACAACCTACGTCAAACATTACTCCAACACCATGTTCACTTCCCGGACCCCGCCGAGAAGAGACCATCACGGCTACACACGCGGTTGATGTATTTTAATTAAGATAAACTTCGGGTTTTCTACAACCGGACATTAACAAATTCCCATCTGCCCATAACCGCGAGCACGGCTTTCGAAAGTTCAAATCCCTGCAGGGGAGTCCCAACTTAGCCCATCACAAGCTCTCACGGTCAACGAAGGATATTCCTTCTCCCAAGACAATCCGATCAGACTCGGCATCCCGGTTACAAGACATCTCGACAATGGTGAAACAAGTCCAGCAACACCGCCCGAATGTGCCGACAAATCCCGATAGGAGCTGCACATATCTCGTTCTCAGGGCACACTAAGATGAGACATCCTACGAGTAAAACCAACCCTCAAGTTGCCCCGAGGTGGCCCCGCAGTCTACTCGATCGGACCAACACTCAGAGGAGCACTGGCCCAGGGGGGTTTAATAAAGATGACCCTTGGGCTCCGGAAACTCAAGGGAAAAAGAGGCTAGGTGGAGAATGGTAAAACCAAGGTTGGGCATTGCTGGAGGAGTTTTATTCAAGGCGAACTATCAAGGGGTTCCCATTATAACCCAACCGTGTAAGGAACGCAAAATCCGGGAACATAACACTGATATGACGGAAACTAGGGCGGCAAGAGTGGAACGAAACACTAGGCATAAGGCCGAGCCTTCCACACTTTACCAAGTATATAGGTGCATTAATATAAACAAGATAATATGGTGATATCCCAACAATAAACATGTTCCAACAAGGAACAAACTCCAATCTTCACCTGCAACTAGCAACGCTATAAGAGGGGCTGAGCAAAGCGGTAACATAGCCAAACAACGGTTTGCTAGGACATGGTGGGTTAGAGGTTTGACATGGCAATATGGGAGGCATGATAAGAAAGTGGTAGGTATCGTAGCATATGCATAGCAAAAGAGCGAGCATCTAGCAAAAAAGATAGAAGTGATTTCGAGGGTATGGTCATCTTGCCTGCAAAGTTCTCTGAGTTGACTTGATCCTCGTAAGCATACTCAATGGGCTCCTCGTTCACGTACTCGTCTCCCGGCTCTACCCAAGCAAGAACAACAAACAAAAAGGAACACAATCAACCACGTGCAATGCTCAAGCAACATGATGCAAACATGGTATGATATGCGGGATGTGATATGTGATGCATATGCATGATTTGGAAAGGAATGATTGAACTTGGCCTCAACTTGGAAATCCAAGAGTACCACTGGAAAGAGGAGTTGATTTCGGTCGAAATCGATATAAAGATCACCGGAATCGGATGCACGGTTTGGAAATGGCAAGCAAAACAAATATGGCAACAGTCTGCGATAATCAGCACGAGACCACCTAAATGCATCAAGAACAACATGCTACAGCACTCCAACATGACAACAAAATACATGTAAGGGATCCACTCATGATGCTTAACAAAATATGAACACTGAGCTATGGCTAATTCACTCAATAGCAGGTTCAAACAAGCATGGCAAAAGTGCAAAAGATAACAGGTTACAGACTTAGTGAAAATAACAACATGTCAGGAATTTATCATCAGGAAGCAATCTTTAGAGCATGAAAACTACATACTACAGGAACATATCATGCAAAAGCAAGGCATGGCATGAAGCTACTCAAAGCATACAACAAAAGTCCCTTAGTGACCATGAGCCAAAAGGGTTCAGAAAATACAATTGCAAGCATGTGAACATAGCAAAAACATAAACAGATTCAGACTTAGCAGAAAACTGGAACATGTCAAAACAGATATCAAGTAGGCATTATAGCGAGCTCGAAGCACTCACTACAATGCATTGCATGACAAACTAAGCATACACCCAGCAAGTAGACATGTCATAGAAGCTAGACATGGCAAGAACAACAACATAGAATGCACGGATCAACAACAACAAGCTCGGCAAAATCGCTAAACATGTTAACAATCTGCCAGGAACTTTTTATAGCAAAAGTAGAGCTCGATTGGCTCAAGCTAGGGTCCTCCATAATTTCAAACAAAGACATGGATGGATAGAGCACAACATTATCTACAAAACATCCTTACTGATCATGCTCAAAAGAGGCACGGGTCACTAGGAAACAACATGAACATATGGCATAAAAATAATGACAGCGCAAGGACTTAGTGAAATTCTAAGTCCCTGAAATCAGCATCATTGAGTAAGCTACTTTACATGCTTGTTCTAGTCACCACAAAGATCACAAAAATACATGGCATACACCCCTGTAAAGATGGCATGACATACTTCAAAACTCATGTAGGGCTCAGGATCATAGCATGCACACATTAATCATGGCAAAAATGACAAAAGTGCATTTGCTGAAACAGATCTGAAACTATCATCACATAGCCCTCTTCCAACAGCATTTCGGGCATCACGATGAGCTCAAATAAAAATGATGCAATGAGATGAAATGTACAACTCTTCGAGACAAACATTTTGATATGCTACATGCACAAATCGGAGCCACGGTGACGAAGTTATGATGCGATGAAAAATGCACAAAATTACTAGGACTTCGTGGAAATTCAACCTCTCCGAGAAAGTCAACGGGACGGAGCGGTGCGGGATGGATCGGTGCAGATCTGAGACAAGCGTTTGGATGCCGGGACTGGTGGATCTGATCCCGTTTGGCGCGGATGACGAAGACGGCCGGAACTTCGCCGGAGAAAATGGGGATGGCGGCCGGAGACGGAGAAGGAGGCGCGGGGCTCGCTGGAGAACGACGCCGGCGAGGCAGCGGCGAAAGACGCCGGTGAACGGAGGCTGCGGGCGCGGCGAATGAGGCGGCGGCGCGCGGCACGCTGCGGTGGTGCGGGGCGGTGGCGATGGGCGGCACCGGCGAACGAGGCGGCCGGCGGCGAGGAGTCGCGGCGGCGCAGGCGACTGGACTCGGGCGCTGGGAGCCGAGGGCCTCGGGCAGCGACGGGATCCGAATCCCGGGGGCCGGATCTGGGCCCTCAAGGCCTGGCGCGGTGGAGGAAAGGGGCGGTGCCAAGTGGCGCCGCGGGAGTGGTGGAGGGCGCCGGCAGCGCTGAGGTGTCGCCTCGCCATTGGCGGGGCGATGTGGCGGCGGGTGGACGCGTCCGCCGGCGGGCGGACATGTCCGGCGGCGCGGAGGGAAGTTAGGGTAGGGTTTGATCTGCGCGGATTTTTCGGGGGAGGCCACATATTTATAGGTAGAGGGAGCTAGGAGAGTCCAAATGAGGTGCGGTTTTTGGCCACGCGATCGTGATCGAACGGCCTAGATGATGGAGGGGGTTTAGGTGAGTTTTGGGCCACTTTGAAGGGGTGTTGGGATGCAACACACACGAGGCCTTTTCGGTCCCTGGTTAACCGTTGGAGTATCAAACGAAGTCCAAGTGGCACGAAACTTGACAGGCGGTCTACCGGTAGTAAACCAAGGCCGCATGACAAGTCTCGGTCCAATCCGAGAACGTTTAACACCCGCACATGAAAAGAGGTAGTAAGGGACACCGGGTGACATAGGAGCGCCGGATTGCAAAACGGACAACAGGAAAAATGCTTGGATGCATGAGACGAACATGTATGCAAATGCGATGCACATGATGACATGATATGGAATGCATAACATGCAAGCAATGACAAGGCAACAACAACCAATAACTGGAGGACACCTGGCACATCGGTCTCGGGGCGTTACAACATGTTCATGGAGTACTATAATACTGTACAACATGCTACTCGATTGAGGTGTTCAATCTTGGATTTAGTTCACTATTTTGACCTAGTGAACAAGCTATTTCATTGAATCGAGATATTTCATTTTGGGTTTGATTCACGTTTTTGAGTGGGTCAACTATTTGTCATATAGTAAATCACTAGCAACGAGCATGTAAAAACACATTACTCCCAAGCATCATCTCTCCATCTAAAAAAGAAGTGGCAAGATAATATTTAAAAATTTGATTCGAATCGACTTGGTAAGGTAGACGTGGATGCTTGTTCTCCCAAAATTTGAACGAACCATTAAACACTCTCTGCTCGGTGGAATTCGCCCAGGCAAATAAATGGGAGACGCAAAATTGCCAGCCTATGTGGGACACGCATCAATTGGCCCGTTGTACATCGAGGGTAGGTTCGTAACTTCATCCAAGCGTGCCTTCTCCTCGGCTAAAATGACATGCGCCGAATAATTCATAAACCATGGTCGGCAAAACACCCTCTCCTCACCCAAAATAGCTCGTGCCCACTATTTCGAAACACGCTCTCCTCGCCTGAAATCTCTTGCGCCCACTATATTTCAAAACACGCCCTCCTCGCCCGAAATCGCTCGCGCCCACTATATTTCAAAACACGCCCTCCTCGCCCGAAATCGCTCGCGCTCACTATTTGGGAGAAGCAAATTACTCTACTATCCCCGACCCTCAGTATGCAGACCCAAGCCGAGAAGCCTAAAGGCAGGGGTAGAACTGTAACCCCCCCTATTTCAGACAAATGCGTCCATAAGACATGGTTCCCCCTCCCAATTCCCCATTCATACCTCGTGGGCGCCAAATCACCTTCTCCCCGGAAGCTCCCTTCTCCCGAGCCGTGAAACCTCAGCCCGTCCTCCATGGCGCCACCACCGCACCAAATTCACAGCCGCCCTCCTCTCTAATCCCGAAGACGTTGTCCATTTTCCATCGTGCACTGGGCTGTGTGCCTCTTACTCCGTGCTGCCGGAGCTGCCTCGACGACGGCCGCGTGAACCATACCGGAGTCGATTCACCCCCGCCGTTGTTCACGGTACCGGAGCGGCTCCAACTTTGAACCCGTCCAGAGCCCCGGTGCTGCTTCCCCGTAGTCGTCGACCATTGCGACATCTCTGCTTCCTTGCCGCCAGTAGCCATCGCAATCGTGTCGGCCTCACCGACTAGGCAGCTCGAGCTACCTACTTCACCGGGCCGCCAGATAGGTCGCACCCTCATCTCAAATCACTTTATTTAGGCGTCAGTTCTCTGAATTTTTATTCTAGGCCAATCGGTTTCAAGTGGGAAGCAGCACCCCTCGAGCCGGCAGAGCTCCTAGGTTGCCGGTTGGTTGATGTCTAACCTAAGGGTGCGGGGGCGCAAGTTCGTCGCGGAAGCAGCGCTTAGATGGCTATCTTAGAGTTGCGTGTGTTGAAGGTACTGCCGCCGCTGGATCTGGATGACGGCGAGTCTTTGTGGATTGGCCCGGGGCGACGCAAGCACGACAGTGCGGTGGGGCGAGGAGCGGGGTTTTGGTCGGGACCACGGACGGCGGAGGCAGGCTGCTCTACCAGTGGTCGCTGGATCTTCGGGGAAGATTCCGAACAGTGTCAGCCGGGAGGCACAAGACAGCCATCAAGCCATCCGACGTAGATTGGACAGTACCAAAATAAAATAAAATCGTGTGACCCCAATTTAGTCTTCAGTTAACAGACGTGTGACCACTCTCGTACCTTGTTGTTGATCTCTTAGGGTATTTCTTCAGATTAGAGAGATGTGTCGTTTTTAACATTATGTGTTTTCTGCATCTTCAGCCACACCGTCTTCCGACTCACTGCAGCTGCTCCAACAAGGGAAGCATACACCAGAAGGGAGCTACAGTCCCCACTCAACAGTTCCCTGCATCGAATGTGTGTGCCGACATGGACAGCCACAACAACTGCAGGGCCATTGACAAGTCAGCACATGATGCTCACTCCTATGGATGGCGGCCAGATAGGTTGTACCCTCATCTTACTTGTGTGCAACATTTATGGCTTTGTTATTCATCTAAGCACGGAAAATAAATTATCACATTTCACTGTATATTCATGTTGATCTCTTACGGGTCTTGTTTAGGAGTTAACATTGTTCCATAGTTTAGCTAAGAGACTTGTTCTTTAGGTAACATTGTTCCATAGTTATCATCCATCAGCTAATGCTATCCCACAGGCTGGTGATTATAGTATTATACCACTTCTAGTATAACCTATGTTGTTCCTTAATACTTTTGTGTGCCATCTAGTTAATCTCGAGTACAAATGATACATATTATGTAGCTTTCATGTGTGTTCTCCCTTTAGTTTTTGAGACCTGTTGCTGCTAGTTAACCCCAGTTCTACTATTTATGTCGTCTCCTACAGGCACTCATTACATAAATCTAACTACTAGCTGTCTTCCATGCAAGTCAGATATAATTGCACACATTGATTTATCCACAAGAACCTCGCGGAGCAATGTAACGGCCCACAAACTTGACGTCAATGATACCCAATATGATGGAACATGTAAAGGCAATTCTTCACAAGACTTACAGAAAGATGATGAATCCTATTCACCCCATAAGGTCCTTGCTCTAACTTGGCCCTTGATATGGGTACAGCATGCATATAATTTCCTAGAGTGCATCTACTCTGTTGCAATGACTTGTGCTTTGCCTACTGATCATGCATGTAAATATGGCATGCTTTCCTGTTTTTCAGTACCTATTCCATTAATGATAACATGTTTTCAAATTCAAGTATTGTCATTCTACTCTATCGCAATGTCATCTGGTTAGTTTGGACATCATGCTTCTCAATATCTTATGCATTGTTATTCATCAGTATGTACTTCATCTATCTACCATACCATGTTCTTTTTTTACATTGAAGTGTTGTTCTAGTGGTCTCTTGCAATGCCATCTTAGTTTCCAAATCATACACGCATATGTTGCCTTAGTGTTTTTCTATAATGTATTCCGCTAGCATACAGTTTTACATTCAAGTAGTGTTTTTTACACTATTGTCTTGTCGTATCCCTAGCTCTTACATCATACTCCCTCCATCCGGATTACATGTCGCAGAAGTGGATAAAACTGGATGTATCCAGAACTGAAATACGCCTAGACCCATCCATTTATTTCCAGATGGAGGGAATACATGTCAATATGTCATGCCTTTCTATTCTTCGGTACCTATTCCATCTCTGCTGTAGCATGTTTTATAATTGAAGCACCATTCTTCTATATATGGCATGCAAAGGGAAGACGGCTATGTTAGAATTTTAAGGGTTACAAACCAGGTCTTTGCAAAAGATCCAAACACCAGGAGATAATAAACCAACTCCAGTTTTCATAGATACTGCTCCAGCACAGAGAAACCCAACTCCCATTGATAATAAGCAGATTCAAGTGGCCAAAGAACTAGTCCGCTCCAGTCTAGCAAAAATATGTCAACTCCATTCTAAGAACCATGTGCGTATCCTCGCATCATGAAATTTTATAGCATTTTGATCATATTTTCTACATGTTTCTTACCCATCTCTCTTTTAGAAAATAAGCTTAAAGGATAGAAGACTTTCTGTACTGGGATCGTATTCAAGGAAAGTATCTTGCGGGAATTCTCTGTGCTCCAATGCTAATGTAAGTACCTGCTATATATCACTATATTTTTACATCAGCATGTATTTTGTTAATCGGTGTGAATCCAACCTTTATCTGATCTAAATTCAGTTGTAGCAAAATGTTAAAGGCGACAATGTTGATTTTTGTAAGGAAAACTGCCTGGTAGTTTTGCATATTGAGCTGCATGAGTGTACTATCTCATATCATGCACATTACTGAATTGTAGTGCTACTCTGGTTGCCCACTCATTCATTGTGTCAATGTTGCTTTCGTATTACCTTACCTGGCTGATGATAGATGTGCCATATTGTGTTAATTTGGTGCAGGATTGTTTGGTCTGGTTGCCCAAACGTTTGTTGTGTCAATGTTGCTTTCCTATTATCTAACCTGGCCAATGATAGCAATGCTAGTGTGTTAATTTGGTGCAGGCTACTAAAGATAAGAAGACGAACTCTAAAAACAGCAAGGCAACCCCATTGTTTCTTTCCAATAAATCTAGGGGAGGTAATATGGCAATAACTCATGATTAATTTATTCGGTTCCTGTCGTGGAATTGTCACGGCAGATGTCCTTAGTGTCAGGACTTAGTCGCGAGGCCAACGCATCTATGTGGTAGCTTGAGAGGGGTTGAGCGGGACGAGAGACACGAGGTTTTACCCAGGTTCGGCCCCTCACGGTGGAGGTAAAAGCCTACGTCCTGCTTCATTGATATTGATGATGATAATGATCACGGGTACAAGAGTGCTCTATCTTGAGAGCTATTGTCTAAACCTAACTTGTCCAACTCGTGGAACTTGTGAATCTTGTCCCCCTTTGAGGAGCCCTGCCCCTCCTTATATATGTTGGAGGGGCGGGTTACATGTAGAGTCCTATTAGGATTAGCACTAGTCTATCTCTAATACAAACCGGATACAAGTCCGGGTCTTAACTCCTTGTAAGATAAACGTTCCTCATGCCTTTCTTCTTAAACCGGCCCACCATTAAATGTGAACCGGCCTTCTGGGCCTTGGGCCTTGTCATCTGTCTGTCCCGCATGCCGGATCACCAGTGAGTTATAATGACCAGGTGGGTTGTTTGTAAACCGCCAGGTCAGGGCGGGTCGCCAGTAACTCGCCAAGTGTCAGCAGGGTCTTCAGATAAACCGCCAAGTCAGGCCGGGTTAACTTCCGGCCGGTTTACACCGCGGGGTATATCCCCGACATTAGTCCCCAAGTTTAGCTTGGATTTATTCATGGTAAACTTATACTGCAAAATAAACACAAGAACAAATTTGACTGGTTATGCTCCGGGTTAAGAATTTTTGTAAACCGGTACCTGATCATCCTTAAGTCCTTGTTATTTCCTCCTTCTGGGAAATCCAGGTCAACAGATCAGCTTCATAATCAATTTGCCGACATTGGTTTGTCACCGAGAAATATTGTGAAGAATAACTCCTTTGACTCAGCTCCCAAAGCGCCAATTTTAAGAAATATGGGTCTGAAAATACTTATCTGATATTCAGTCGGTTTGAAGATGTAAAACTTGCCGGTTTAATATTACCAAAATGGCCGGTTTATAAATATTGATGGCGCCGGGTCATAATTGTTGTCGACACCGGGTCATGTAATTGATCTTCCTGATTTGCTCAAAACTAATAAAATGAAGATGTTCCTCCTTTATATGCATAATACCTGTAGCCCCCAAGTCTTAAGAGGAGAACATAATGATAACTTAAGACTTGCTCCAATAAGTGTTTCAACCTTGAAGAAATCCGTTTTGTTCATCTCAATCATATAAACTGAATACTCCATATATGTAGCCCCCAAGTGCCGGGTTGTCATGCTTGCAGCAACCTGGAACTTGCAATTGCTTATAAAAACTTCAATCAGTGTAGCCCCCAAGGGCCGGGTCATTATGCAATAATGAGCAGGGACTTTGTAAGTATAATCTTGTAAACTTTGAACAGCAACGTGTAGCCCCCAAGGGCCGGTTTAGTAAGATAATACTGAACCGGGACTTGATATATATACTTTAATGAAAATAACATATTATAATGTAGCTTCCATCGTAGGGCTTGAACCCACGTCCACAAGGTTAAGAGCTTTGTGCTTTACCAACTGAGCAATGGATTCTTCAATATTATGGACGAAAACTTGTGTACCTTGAATTGTTGACAGGAGCAATTGGTAGCCCCCAAGGGCCGGCTCATTATAATATGATGAGTCGGGTCTTCAATAAGACTAGTAAAAATGACTTTGCATTATCCCCCAAGTGTCATGGTGCATGCTTGCAGCGACATGAGACTTGCATGTAATCTCAATTTGAATAATGTAGCCCCCAAGTGCCGGGTTGTAAGCCTGCAACGACTCGGGACTATTCCTTCCATTGTAGAATAAATCATATCCTTTGATAAAAGAGTAGACATTGCGCTATAGCGACTTTGAAAACCTTAATAATACAAATCCAGCCATGTTGGCTATTCAAGATAATATAATCCGGTATGAAAACCTTATTCATTCAACATCATAATGAAATTTCAGCCAAGTTTGGCTATTTGAATAATATAACCCAATGATTTATAAGTGCATGATTCCAATAGCGCAATCCAAATATATACTGGCGACTTGTTGTCCAAAGCCAGGCCAGTTTAACAAACCTGTTTCTGCATACAACAAGTTTAAAGTGTCCTGGCGGTTTACCACTAGACGGGTCATAATACCCAACATATAACCCGGGTTTATAACCAAGGCTGCACTTAAGAATAATCAAATATGAAATATATCATACCTGTGACATTGAATCACATTGTCGGTTTTACCAACTTTTTGTAGTAAGGGTGATAACCCAAATCTTGAGTACTGATAACTCCTTCCATATTGTGCCGGTTTATAATAAAAATGTGTCAGGTTGTGATAAACACCGTGTTACTCCATAAGAGGATGTTAACAACAAGGATCAAACCAGGCAAATAGTCTCCGAATTGACGTGAACTGTGTTCCGTCAATTGATTGGTTAAAAAACTTTGTCGGTTTAAAAAACGCAATAAAAAGCAAAAAAAACCCCTTCAAAGAAAAGTGTAAATCAAGTGCAATGACAAAACGTTGCAAAAAAAGGTTTATTTGAGCTGATCAGATGGTGTTACCATGGCCGAACACGACCAAGCTCCCGTTAGGTGTAACTATGGTTCTAGTCAGCCAGGTCCCCAAATGAAACCGTGGCATTTATGCCGATCAAGTGGCATGGTCATGGTTCGGGTTCGACCAAGCCCCCAAGTGATTTTGTGGCCTTAGGCCGATCAAAAGGCATGAGTGGTTCAGACGTGACCAAGTCCCCAAGTGATCTGGTGGCTCTCGCCTATCAAGAGGTATGGTATTGGTTCGGACACGACCAATCCTCCAAGTGATATAACACAATGCTTTTAAAAAGCAAACTCAAGGGGTAAACCGGAGGCCGCTTTAGAACAACTCCGTGTAACCACACATGATGTAAAAGAACAGAGACCCCGCTTTATGAAGCAGAAGCCCCCTTATGATCAATAATATGTCAGGCCAGTAAGGCGGAATACCCATGTTTGAACCGCGCATCATGGTAGCAGGTCCTCTTCCGCAATTTTTAACTTTTGCAAGAGATAAATTCTTCTTGAACTGGGATCTTGATCCGGATATTGAGAGCTTCAAAGCTTTGTGGGAGACATCTTTCCCTTAAACCGGATTTTAAACTGGAATCTTCATTTTTAGCCGGAAATTTT
The DNA here is from genome assembly GCF_056163025.1 of Triticum urartu. NCBI lineage: Eukaryota > Viridiplantae > Streptophyta > Magnoliopsida > Poales > Poaceae > Triticum > Triticum urartu. Next base: position 363,060,886 of record NC_141874.1, on the reverse strand, counting down.
TCTGACGGCCTTTAAACTCGAACTTGCGAGAAGTTAATTCCTTTTTGAACCGGAAATTCTTAAACCTGATTTGAGAGCTTCAGAGCTTTGTCGGAGAACAAATTACCCTTGTACTGGATTGTAAACCGGAATCCTTTTCTGATGACCTGAAACTTGTTTATTGAGCCGGGATTTTGTAACTATCATATACTTTCTAATCCGGAAATCTTCTAACAGCATGATGTGAATCCGGGACCGGGTTATCTTTCCCTCCAACGTATTGGGGTTCTTGAATTCACTGAAAACCGGCAACGTTTGCTAAGTCATATCATTGTAGCCCCCAAGTCTCAAGGTGACTCGAGGAGTTGGCTTGAGATTCTCCATATTTGACCGTGATATAAACCGGCATAACTTGTATATCATTGGTGTTGACAGCACGATGTGAATCCACAGAAGGTTGAGGTGACTGCGGCGGGTTATAAATGATCCCGTATGAGCCGTGTCAGCAACTCGGCCAATGGTTCCTTCCAACTGGCTCCTTGAAGTTTAACCAAACTGTAGCAGCGGCGACCTGTGTGCATGTCCATTGAACCATCCAGTGCAGACGACGATTGATGATAATTTGCCTCCAATTTGTGGGAAGAAAGGCGGGTTACCCATGTTCAGTTATGATGCAGTGGTCGAGACACTCTCCACTATCAATAATACAAGCCTGCCAAAATCGTCATCTGAATCTGTTCAGTTTCCTCTTTCTCGAATGCAACGAAAAAATATATGTTTGTGAACCAATTAATGGCTGAAGCAATGATGGAAATGGTGGAGGAATCAGAGCTGCACATTCGTGTGCAACAACAACCGATCAATGTTTTTAGAGACAGTGTAGCAAAGCAGCAAGAACTTGCCCACATGCTTATGGGCGTCATTCGCGCTGAGGTTGCAGATTGTGACATTGTAGATTGTTAGGTTCTGTTCATTTATTTGCACTGGCATCAATCTTTGATTGCCCGGTGGATGTAATTTCCTGTAATATATGCTAGATGTGCAACGTTTTTCCCTGTATGTCGTACCTTTGCTTGATCGGTTTTGGTCTTGTGCATAATTGCTCGTCGTAATGGGCTCAAATTATCTAATTGGGCCTAAAGACATGTACGAACTTTAGTGGGCCCGTTAAGTTAATGGGCCATTACCAGGCCGAAAGTTAATGGTCGGCCCTCTTACCTCCCGGGTCGTTAATAGGACGACATTGAAGCGAGCAACAGGCGGGCCCATTTGATTTCACGGCCCGTTAACAGGCCGTTACTAAGGTCGGGCTACATATGGCCCAACTATACTATGGGCCTTTAGCAAGCCGAAAGAGACAGCGGGCTCGTACTGGACCATAAAGAGCATGGGCCGCTAAGAGGCCGAAAGTCAGGTCGTACTGTAAATGGCCCAACTATGTTGTGGGCCTTTAGCAGGGCGAAAGAGAAACCGGGCTGGTATTGGACCATGAAGAGCATGGGCTATTAAAATGCCAAAACTTAGGTCTGACTACAAATGGCCCAACTCATTCATGGGCCATCAACAGGCTGAAAGATACACCGGGCCGGGAATTGGCCAAATGGGTCGCTAAAATGCAAAACTAAGGTCCGACTACAAATGGTCCAACTCATTTATGGGCCGTCAACAGGCTGAAAGACACACCAGGCCAGAAATTGGCCCAACACTTAAATGGGTCGCTAAAAGGCCGAAAGATGTACATCCTAGAAATTGGCCCATACCTTGAATGGGCCGTTAACCGGCCAAAATCATATTGACCCGATATTGAGCCCAAATATCTAGCGGGCTGTTAACAGGCTCGAACTGACGATGGGCTGCAATGATGTCAAATCTTTAACGGGCCATTGAAGGGCCGAATTGGCACATCTCGTATGGGTCGTGGGCTTAAATGGACCTGACACAAGTAGGCCTTATATGGGTCGGCCTGCTAATTTTTACTAGATCGGCCTTTTTCACCGGAATGGGCCACTGTTGGGCCATGCCATGTGTCGACCTATCATAGGCGCCCCGTGTCCAATGAGTGGATGAGATCTGTCCCAATGGTGAGCCAACACGTGTTTCCTCCGGCCAATGAGAATTTTACACGTGGAAAATCCTCATTGGTCCGGGCTGTTAACGGGTTATCGGATCCAAAACCGGACTCGATAGCTTAACGGCGACCCGTTACGGTGGATGCCATGTGTCGGTCACCCTTGACGAAAGCACTTTCATGACGCGCCATTTTGTTAATGTCATGGAACACTTCTACGATGGCACGTGTATGACTATCTTGATTCTATCATAAAATCATCATGGATGTACATGCATGACAGAAAACGTGACCTACTGCGACAAACACGTATCATCACGAAAGTGTCTTTTTTTGTAGTGGTGGGCCTTGCTATTAGTTTAGTAGGGAGGCACCAAAGTAATCCAGGAGTGGATCACTGGACAGCGGTCAAGAACATCCTGAAATACTTGAAAAGGACTAAGGATATGTTTCTCATTTATGGAGGTGACAAAGAGCTCGTCGTAAATGGTTATGTCGATGCAAGCTTTAACACTGATCCGGATGACTCTAAGTCACGAACCGGATACGTATTTTTATTGAATGGTGGAGCTGTCAGTTGGTGTAGTTCTAAGCAGAGCGTCGTGGCGGGATCTACGTGTGAAACAGAGTACGTAGCTGCTTCGGAAGCAGCAAATGAAGGAGTCTGGATGAAGGAGTTCATATCCGATCTAGGTGTATGATACGTCTCCAATGTATCTATAATTTTTTATTGTTCCATGCTATTATATTATCTGTTTTGGATGTTTAGTGGGCTTTAATATACCTTTTTATATTATTTTTGGGACTAACCTACTAACCAAAGGCCCAGTGCAAATTGCTATTTTTTTTTGCCTATTTCAGTGTTTCGTAGAAAAGGAATATCAAACGGAATCCAAACGGAATGAAACCTTCGGAAGAGTTATTTTTGGAACAAATGTGATCCAGGAGACTTGGAGTGGACGCCAAGAAAGAAGAAAGGAGGCCACGAGGCAGGAGGGCGCGCCCCCTGGGCGCGCCCAGGGGGGCCAGGCGCGCGCCCCACCCTCGCAGCTCCACCGACGTACTTCTTCCTCCTATATATACCCATATACCCCGAAAACATCCAGGAGCACCACGAAACCCTATTTCCACCGCCGCAACCTTCTATACCCATGAGATCCCATCTTGGGGCCTTTTCCGGCGCTCCGCCGGAGGGGGAATCGATCACGGAGGGCTTCTACATCAACACCATAGCCTCTCCGATGATGTGTGAGTAGTTTACCACAGGCCTTCGGGTCCATATTTATTAGCTAGATGGCTTCTTCTCTTTCTTTGGATCTCAATACAAAGTTCTCCTCGATTATCTTTGGATCTCTATCAGATCTCACTTTCGTAAGTGACCGTGAAGGGATTGACAACCCCTTTATCATGTTGGTTGCGAGGTTCTTGTTTGTTTGTGCAGGTACGAGGGACTTGCGTGTAGTCTCCTACTGGATTGATACCTTGGTTCTCAAAAACTGAGGGAAATACTTACGCAACTTTGGTGCATCACCCTTTCCTCTTCAAGGGAAAACCAACGCATGGTCAAGAGGTAGCAGTGTAATACCTAGTGCATCGGGTCCAATAAAAATCTTTTGTGACAATACTGGTGCAATTTCCTTGGCAAAGGAATCCAGATTTCACAAGAGAACCAAGCACATCAAGAGACGCTTCAATTCCATCCACGATCATGTCAAGGAGGGAGACATAGAGATTTGCAAGATACATATGGATCTGAATGTTGCAGACCCATTGACTAAGCCTCTCTCACGAGCAAAACATGATCAACACCAAGACTCCATGGGTGTTAGAATCATTACTATGTAATCTAGATTATTGACTCTAGTGCAAGTGGGAGACTAAAGGAAATATGCCCTCGAGGCAATAATAAAGTTGTTATTTATATTTCATTATATCATGGCAAATGTTTATTATTCATGCTAGAATTGTGTTAACCGTAAATTTAGTACATGTGTGGATACATATACAAACAGAGTGTCCCTAGTATGCCTCTACTTGACTAGCTCGTTAATCAAAGATGGTTAAGTTTTCTAGCCATAGACATGTGTTTTCATTTGATGAACAGGATCACATCATTAGAGAATGATGTGATGGACAAGACCATCCGTTAGCTTAGCATAATGATCGTTTAGTTTTTCTATTATTGCTTTCTTCATGACTTATACATGTTCCTCAAACTATGAGATTATGCAACTCCCAAATACCGGAGGAACACCTTGTGTGCTATCAAACATCACAACGTGATTGGGTGATTATAAAGATGCTCTACAGGTGTCTCCGATGGTGTTTGTTGAGTTGTCATAGGCCGAGATTAGGATTTGTCACTCCATGTATCGGAGAGGTATCTCTGGGCCCTCTAGGTAATGCACATCACTATGAGCCTTGCAAGCAATGTGTCTAATGAGTTAGCCATGGGATGATGCATTACAGAACGAGTAAAGAGACTTGACGGTAATGAGATTGAACTAGGTATGATGATACCGATGATCGAATCTCGGGCAAGTAACATACCGATGACAAAGGGAACAACGTATGTTGTTATGTGGTCTGACCGATAAAGATCTTCGTAGAATATGTAGGAGCCAATATGAGCATCTAGGTTCTGCTATTGGTTATTGAACGGAGATGTGTCTCGGTCATGTATACATAGTTCTCAAACCTGTAGGGTCCGCACGCTTAACGTTCGATGACGATTTGTATTATGAGTTTTGTGTTTTGATGAACCGAAGTTTGTTCAGAGTCCCAGATGAGATCATGGACATGACGATGAGTCTCGAAGTGGTCGAGACATAAAGATTCATATATTGGAAGGCTACATTCGGACACCGGAATGGTTCGGGTCGTTTCGGATAAGTTTCGGAGTACCAGGGGTTACCAGAACAGCCCCCCCCCCCGGAAGTTATTGAGCCATCATGGTCCTTAGTGGAGAAGAGAGAGGGTCGGCCAGAGGTAGCGCGTCCCCCCCCTGTCGAGTCCGAATTGGACAAGGGGAGGGACGGCGCCCCCCTCCTTCCTTCTCTTCTTTTCCTCCTTCCCTTCTTCTCCTACTTGGACTAGGAAAGGGGAGGGACTGAATCCTACTTGGACCGGGAGTCCAAGTAGGACTCCCCCCATGGCCCGACCCTCTAGGGCCGGCCACCTCTCCTCCCCCCTTATATGCATGGGAGGGGGGCACCCCAAAGACACACCGAAGTTTCTCTTAGCCGTGTGCGGTGCCCCCCTCCATAGTTACACACCTCGGTCATACCGTCGTAGTGCTTAGGTGAAGCCCTGCGCTGCTAAACTTCATCATCGTCATCACCATGCCATCGTGCTGACGGAACTCTCCCTCGGCCTCAACTGGATCAAGAGTTTGAGGGACATCACCGAGTTGAACGTGTGCTGATCGCGGAGGTGCCGTACGTTCGGTACTTGGATTGGTTGGATCGTGAAGACGTCCGACTACATCAACCGCATTACTTAACGCTTCCGCTTTCGGTCTACGAGGGTACGTAGACACACTCTCCCCTCTCGTTGCTATGCATCTCCTAGATAGATCTTGCGTGATCGTAGGAAATTTTTGAAATACTGCGTTCCCCAACAAGAAGGTGCCATCTTGGGCATCTAAGCTCAAGTCTAAGATGAAGAAGATTGTCTGCATGGAAGCTCGGGGTCAGTATAGGGCTCATGTGGCTGAGAAGGCCGCTCGCACTCGCCATAAGAACATGATGTGGGCTCTTGGTCAAGAGATCTGGAGTGGATCTGAGGAGCGGGTCACTAATGAGGAGGACTAGATCTCACAGCATTGCAAGTGCTCAGATTTTGAGACAGAGCATCAGTATATAGCTGCAGAGTCTGCAGGGAATGAGTCTGAGGGGTACGAGGAGTCCGAGGGGCATGAGGACTTAGATGAGCACGAGGAGTATTGATGATCTGGAGCGTTACTATCACTTGGGTCGTGTCTAGCACTATTTGCCCTCTTGGTGTCTTCATGCCAAAGGGGGAGAGAGCTTACGGATTTGCCGAGTCACGAGTGTGTCTTCCTTGTTGCTGTTTTTGTTCTCTCTTGAACTCTTTATCATTGTTTGGTTTGCGTTTCATTCGTGTGTGGAACCTATCATATGGTGTGAGACATATGCTACCTTATATTTATATTTATGTCAAGTACCTTATTAACACCATATTAGCTTGTGAGATGTTACTTATCATATGCTCTATCTTTATGCTCACATGTTATTTACTTGCACCCTTGAATTACTGTCGGTGTACAAAAGTAGGGGCTCTCCTTTTGACCCCTTTACTTGTGCACGGGCAGTCAGAGCCACGTGCCGCGGCCACACTTAGTAGGGCAGGGGAGGGAAGCCGGAGAGAAGCTGAAGCACAAGACAACCAAAGTGACGCCAAGACTAGAAGCGCGGGAGGGCAAGAGGGCGAGGTGGACTCCCTTGGCAAGATCCTTGCCGGGGCGCCCCCCCGCAGCCCCGGCAAGAGCCTTGCCGGGGCAACTTGCCCAATGCCAGCAGAGTGAGCCACACTTGAGCCCACAGGCTCCGACCCAATCAACCGCGTTGGGACCAGGGCTCGGGAGGCACCTCCGTGGTGGCATGCAAATCTTCATCAAGATCATTAACATATGAGCTCAAATGAAGACCAGAAGAGGGCGACCCTCGGCAGGATCCTAGCCGAGGAAATCCACAAGACCCCCGGCAAGACTCTTGTCGGGGATGACAGCAACGCCACGGCAAGACCCTTGTCGGGCCCCCAGCAAGACCCTTGCCAAGGGCATCAGCATGGCCACTTTTAGGCCCGCACCGGCCAAGACTCCACCGCCGTTCGCATGCAGCTGCCAGCCCAACCAGCTGGCCAGGCACCTGTGTGGAAACATGCAGCTTCCAGGCCAAATCAGCAAGCGCCTGCGTGGCGGCATGCAGATCTTCATGAAGGCCCTACCACCGCGCCACCTCAGCTGCTTGCCTACCTACATGGCACTGCATGCATCGCTAGCCTGGGCGTGTGTCAAAGCGAGGCGGAGCGGCGACGGACGGGACGGGCCTCGTTCCCGTCCCCGATAAAGCTAATGGACACCTGCGTAGCGCATTTAATGCGCCTTGTCCCATAATGTCGTGCGATAAGATCATGCACTGTAGGCCTTTCCACCTCTTGTGTGCCACTGTGGCAACCCCTTTTTCCTATAAAAGGAGGCCCGAGGCGACCAGGAGAGGGATTTGGCTTTTTGGAATGGCACAGCCACCGTAGCTAGTTCAGAAAGCTCAAGAACACTCAATACATCCACCAAAGCAGGACTAGGGTTTTACGCATCCTCGCGGCCCGACCCTGGGTAAACGATCCATGTGCTAGCTCCTAGACCTGCTCTTCTCACGACCCCGCGCCTGCCGACCGTAGAAGGGATCCCAGTGACCCCACAGGTGTTGTTCCCACCAACATCTTTGGCGCGCCAGGTAGGGGGCGCAGTTGTAAGAATCTGGTTTAGCGGTTGGCCCAGCAGTTTCTCATGGCCACGGCTTCCAAAGAAGAAGACGGCCAGGAGAACGACGCCGCCTGCAAGCGCGAAGGACGCTGGTGTGGCGACGGGAAAGCTAAGTCATACGAAACCTTAAGCAATTTCCTTTTTATATATGAGTTCCTGCCCTATGTATGTGACACCCCCGATTCAATCGTACCCAAATCATGCACACAAATGTGTACGACCAAGATCAGGAACTCACGGGAAGATATCACAACACAACTCTAGACACAAATTAAAATAATACAAGCTTTATATTACAAGCCAGGGGCATCGAAGGCTCGAATACAAATGCTCGAAGGCACAAGAGTCAGCAGAAGCAACAATATCTGAGTACAGACATAAGTTAAACAAGTTTGCCTTAAGAAGGCTAGCACAAACTGGGATACATATCGAAAGAGGCGCAGGCCTCCTGCCTGGGATCCTCCTAAACTACTCCTGGTCGTCGTCAGGGGGCTGCACGTAGTAGTAGGCACCTCCCGAGTAGTAGTAGTTGTCGTCGACGGTGGCGTCTAGCTCCTAGGCTCCAACGTCTGGTCGCAACAATCGAGTATAGAAAGGGGGAAAAGGGGAAGCAAAGCAACCGTGAGTACTCATCCAAAGTACTCGCAAGCAAGGAGCTACACTACATATGTATGCATTGGTATCAAATGGAATAAGGGTATCATATCTGGACTGAACTGCAGAAAGCCGGAATAAGAGGGGGATAGCTAGTCCAATCGAAGACTACGCTTCTGGTAACCTCCATCTTGCAGCAGGAGAAGAGAGTAGATGGTAAGTTCACCAAGTAGCATCGTGTAGCATAATCCTAACCGATGATCCTCCCCTCGTCGCCCTGTGAGAGAGCGATCACCCGTTGTATTTGGCACTTGGAAGGGTGTGTTTTATTAAGTATCATGTTCTAGTTGTCATAAGGTCAAGGTACAACTCCAAGTCATCCTGTTACCGAAGATCACGGCTATTCGAATAGATTAACTTCCTTGCAGGGGTGCACCACATTTCCCAACACGCTCGATCCCCTTTGTCCGGACACACTTTTCTGGGTCATGCCCGGCCTCGGAAGATCAACACGTCGCAGCCCTACCTAGGCACAAAAGAGAGGTCAACACGCCGGTCTAAATCCTATGGTGTAGGGGTCTGGGCCCATCGCCCATTGCACACCTGCATGTTGCATACGCGGCCGGTGAGCAGACCTAGCAACCTCCATTACAAAGGAAGTTGCGTTACGCGGTCCAACCCGGCGCGCGCCGCTCAGTCGCTGACGTCACAAAGGCTTCGGCTGATACCACGACGTCGAGTGCCCATAACTGTGCCCGTGTAGATGGTTAGTGTGTATAGGCCAGTAGCCAGACTCAGATCAAATACCAAGATCTCGTTAAGCGTGTTAAGTATTCGCGAACGCCGACCAGGGCCAGGCCCACCTCTCTCCTAGGTGGTCTCAACCTGCCCTGTCGCTTCGCCTCAAAGTAATAGTCAGGGGCCGTTGGGAACTCAGCCCACCACTACCTGGATGGAGCCACCTGCCCCTTCAGCCCCCGTCTCCAAACAGTATCACCAGTAATGTAACATTGTAAAGTATATAGTATATGCCCGTGATCACCTCCCGAAATGATCACGACCCAGTAGTATAGCATGGCAGACGGACAAGAGTGTAGGGCCACTGATGGAACACTGGCATCCTATACTAAGCATTTAGGATTGCAGGTAAAGGTAACAACAGTAGTAGCAAGGACAGGCTATGCATCATGATAGGATAACGGAAAGCAGTAACATGCTACACTACTCTAATGCAAGCAGTAGAGAGAAGAATAGGCGATATTTGGTGATCAAATGGGGGGGCTTGCCTGGTTGCTCTGGCAAGAGAGAGGGGTCGTCAACACCGTAGTCGACAACAGGGGTACCGGCATCGGTCTCGGGGTCTACTGGAAAAAAGTAACGGAGGGGAACACAATAAATAACAATACAATCAAAGCATCACAAGGCATAACATGACAATACGCAGTGCTAGGGGTGCCCTAACGCGGTATGAGGTGGTACCGGCGAAGGGGGAAACATCCGGGAAAATAGCCCCGGTGTTTCGCGTTTTCGGACAGATGAACCGGAGGGGGAACGTTATGTGTTCGCTATGCTAGGGATGCGTGGCAGACAAACGGGCTGCATATCTGGATTCGTCTCGTCGTTTTGAGCAACTTTCATGTACAAAGTTTTTCCATCCGAGCTACGGTTTATTTTATATTAATTTTTAAAGTTTTAATTCATTTTCTAGAATTACTGAAATTATGAATTACTGAAATTATGCTAAGTCCTCAATTTTAAATATCATTTAGCTGTTTTCCAGAGGCTATAACTAGTCTTCTATTCATCCTATGAATTGGTGCCTTATACCAATATTGATCACTTTCATGTGGTCTACAAGATGGTAACAATTGCATCATTGTTAGATCCTTGTATCATGTTTATTTTCTGCTCCAAAGTTGCTATAGCAGCATATCTGTTTTTAGTTCTGCCAGTTAACAGAACATAGACTTTTGTCATTTTCATAGGAATTAATCCAGGCAACTTTTGGATTTGGTCCAATGGAAAGAATTGAACCTTGTCAAGTGTACTACCTGCACATATTTATTTTAGCTATGTTGAGCTTTGTTTAGATCCTATTTTGAGGCTATTCAGGGGGCTAACCAATGTAATTTTAGAAAAGCTAGCCTCAGCTACAGTAAAAGCAGCATCAGTAGATAGAGCAGAACAATGGTTCAACTAGCAGGAGCAGCAGTGGCAAGCAGAAGTAGTGCAGAAGCAGCAGCAGCGACCTGGGGGCACGGACGGGTGTGGGCGACGCACGCGGGGATACACGGGGGGCGTGGCAGGACGTGGGGCTTGGCGCGGGCAGGGTGCCGGCGGCTGCGGGCGGGAACGGCGCAGGTGGGCGGCGCGAGCGGTGGCAGTAAAAGCAGCAGTAGGCAGTGGCAAAAGTAAGAGCAGTGGCAGCGGCAATAGCTACGAGCAGAGTAGCAGCAAAGCAGTGGCTAAGCCGCGACATAGGTGCAGCACAGCTCGCACGCACGTACGCGTACGTGGGGTCTCATAAGAGCTCGATGATGGCGGTTTCGGCGACTAATCAATAACAGGGAGTGGTGTTTCGGAAAAGTGGCTCACTGAGATGCTCGACGACGAGCTTGGGAGGTCGGGGTTGGACCGGAGCCGCAGCAAACGATGTCGGATGCCAGCGACGTACACAACGAAGTTGTGCTCCATGCCGAGTGTACGGCGCGGCCCGACTTGATTCAACGGTCGTAGACGAAGGAGACGAGGATGGGGAGGCTCCTGGTGACCTTCTCATGGCGCGGGGAGGGCAGTGACCGCGGGATCGACGAGGATGCAGTGACGGCGGCTCGGCAGTGCCTTGCGGGGAAGAAAGCGGCGCAGGGAGTAAGAACAGAGAGGGCTAGGGTTGTCCCTGGGGTTCAGGGTGATATTAACCTAGCACCAGACCGCGGGATGCACGCCACGTGAGGCATCTCGTTCGTGTGCGGCCATGGCACCCCTGCCTCCTGCCTTGTCGGGGAGTGGAAGAAATGGCCGGCCAGGTGGGCTGGGCCTGGTACAGTTAAGTGTTGGGCTACACACTGTAGCACTAGGCTTTAGGTGCATAGTATGTGCTTTTCTCTTTAATCTATCTATAATTGAAAAAGCTATTGCTTTGCAATTAATTTTGACACCATTTCATTTTTGTTAGATGTGATATTTACCACAAAAATACTTGGCTACGTTCTAGGCTGGCACAAAAATTTTGGGGCCAAAACGAGCTGTTCAAATTTAGTTTTAAATTTATGTGCGTATATTTAGTGCTACAAGCTCTATTTTAAATAGGTTAAGGGCATTTTAAAAATTCAAAAGATGTTGGTTTCTACATGAAAATTACTTAGCGAATACTTGCAACATCTCAAACATTTTAGTTTTTTTTCAGTTTGAAGAAATTTTTATTTGGCTTTATTTTAAATTTTGAAATGTCTTTGATTTTTATCAAGTGGCAATTTGGCTTAGTTAAACATGATGACATGGCACCATTAGGGTGAGGTCACTGTAGCATGACACTGGGGGTGTTACAAATCTCCTCCACTACAAGAAATCTCGTCTCGAGATTTAAGAGGGGCGTAAGGGGGGAAATTTTGGTTACGAAATTCTATCGAGTCTTCTCGGTCTTGGTTGCTCTTCTTGAAGAGGTCGATCCATTACTTGAGGTCTTCAGTCCTCTGCTTCAGTTCATCATGATGAAGTCGACATCCTTTCTTTGGGAATTCCATCGTACTTACGAAGAATAAAGGGTGGGTATTCCGGGGAAATGAACCTCTACAAGGTTGACTATCTGGTCGATAATATCGGGGAAGGTGGCAGAAAGTAACTCGCGAATTGAAACTTAAGAAAATATCAAGAGCAAAGTACAGAGGTATCATGGGAAGTTTCGAGTGGGAACGCAATCTACCTATTATAGGGCGTGAAAGGTGTTCATAGCAACTGGAATAATTATTGTGTCTGATACCAGAATAGAACACTAGGCAGGTGGTCCGTGAATCATATACGAAGTCAAGCGCGAGGAATAACTTGGACAACAGGGTGTACAGGAGAGTCGGGTTTTGATCCTGTGGAACTGTAGGTTATGGGCCCACCATGTTGGTTAAAAGTAGAAAGGGCGGTGATATCTTGCACAGTCATGAAAACAAGGCATGCCAGAGGATAGCCTATCAGTTATGTTGGCACCACATCGGTACCAAGGGCGAGGGATGAAGAGAACCATTCTCCTGCTCGTTGAAAGAGGCGGACCATTAGGCAAAGTTCTCATCCATCGGTGGATACCGGAATGCCACCAATCAATAGTAACAGGTTCTTACTGACAGAGTTGTACACCGAGGTGCTTACAAAAGCAGTGACTTATTACTGCTTAGATCATATAAACCTCAAGAAGGTTAAACAAAACAATGGAAAGGAAAATGTGATTACTAGATTAAACAGAAGAATGGAAAGGAAAATGTGCATAAACATATATTTCAAGGGTATATCCTTCCCAAGGAGAAGCAGAGCATGATATCCATGACCGGATATAATGTAGAAAACTCTTTAGGTAAGGTGAGAGAAATTTCATGATATTAACCATACAATGGTGTTTGGGTAATTGAGCAGGAAACATTTAGCATTGGGCTTCAAATGTTCTTGTTGAAAATCGGAGTACCACAGACAAGCTTCGAGATATCATTGACATGGTCACTGGGTAAAGATCAGACCTTGGATACACAAGGGATCCATCCGGAACAACTCATAGAGTAAGTCTTACAAATTACTCATGGAAGAATGACTAACCTTGCTAGAAAGGAAACTATAACAATAGGCCCTCCGGGCAGGTGTGTTAGGATGAAATCACCTTATCGGGTTAAAGACCAATGTTATAGCTCTTCGAAATATGTTCCAACCATCATATATGACCGAGATTCAGATCCGACTGGTGTCGGGATACCTCAGACTCAGGATGCCTGAGAAGAAGAGGTGCAACAAAATAGACGAGATGACATTATAAGATTCTCGGGAAATGAACTATGGAAGCGTGTCCCGAAACAAGAGTTCATCATTAAACCAAAGAGAGGATGAGGAGGTGGCTGATGAACTTAGCAACAATTCATTGAGATTTCCAAAAGATGGATCTCCACAATTAGGTGAACAAGGAGATAACATTTGTTAGATCAAATGATATAATGAGGTATGCTCGAGGAAAACATACACAGTTAAACATTTGTTGAAAGACGCACCCGAAATATGGGTTAGGTAGCATGATCAATGTTAGAATGGTGATTCGATAACCAATGGTCTAAGAATGAAATATCGACCATTAACTTCAAAGCAATAGGGTTGCTAGAGGTTTTGAATTTTAAACCTCACAATCCATTTGTTGGTATTCCAGTTAGAAACAACCCGGGGACTAAGGAATGAACGGAGATGGCAAGAAGTATCACTTGTATCAAGAATTCTTAAGAGGTGGTGAAATTCTCACGACTTTCTTGACATTAAAGATGGTAATTCTCCAAGGTAAAGAAGAACAAAAGCTGGATAGCAAGGAACTCAAGGTATAACACAAAACACGATCAAGTTTGTGTTGGTGGGAAGGCAATAAAGTGGCCGATGATAACACAAATCATCGAGGGGCAAGGATGGTACTACTCACCATGAATTCGACCGATATCTTGGAAGACCTCAGAATGTTGATGATGATCACAACACAGTTGTCAAGAGGTTTGAAGAAGATGTAACCGGTCGGCGATGACATCAAGTCAACGGAATGATGAAGCGAAAAATTATTGGAACCATGAGTACGACACAAACTCGAAATCAAGCTTGTTGTTCAAGGCGAATGATATGACGAGGAAAATCGACGTAAGCTTAGCTCATCGTCAAAAGTGGTGCTCCGGAGATAAGGACCAGGTAGCACAGTTAAAAATTAGCCCAATAATGGTATAGCCGATCAGGCTAGGAATGACGGGAAGGATTATTAAACTCCTAATCAATGAAAATTAATTAGGGTTATCGAACCGGAATGAGGCATCGGTTCACATATCGGTGTTCTCGGTTGACGACAACCCAGAACCCTGAAAAATTGAAGTCGGTGCGAAATGACAGTTGATGAAGAACCCATAAGAAGTTATGCAGTTCCATGACATTATCAAGATATCCTAGTGCAATACTCGACGGTAGATCAAAGTAAAGGTTGGACAGGTGCAATGATCTGCACAAGACAAGTACTCAACTTGTCTGATAAATGGTATTAATGAGAAAATATGGTCGGAACCATGATTGCAAAGGACCAAACATAGATACAGGACGAACTTATAACAAGGGGATTAATATCATTTACAACAAGCTTCGATGATAAGTTTCACATCGGGTCCATGGGCATGAACGCAAAGGCTCAAGGTCGACTCCCACTTCTTCCATGCATAACCTTTCATTTTACTTCTCGCTTTTGATGAAGCTGTAGTGTAGAAATTTTATCTAGCAAAATACCAGAAGAGTATGACTCGTGAAGACTTTCGAGTTCACACATAATAAGGAAGGCATAGGTTCAACCCATCGGGGTATCGTGGAAACATATTCCGCAAGCTTCAATAGTAAACATCACCAGCTCAAAAATAGAGCATTGTTCAAAAGCAGATGATACAATTTACCAAAGGCATTATATACCCATGGAAGGCTCACAAGGTTATTCAATATGAAGGACACTATCGGATAAAATCCAACAAAGGATCTGGTGGTCCATACGGGATCTGATGTGAGCATCGGTACTCAACCAGAAGAAGAAAGAATGCAAGGAGATCAGATTATAGAAATAACTGACTAACTCAAAGCTCAGTTGCAAAGAAATTATGAATTCCAAGACAAGGGATCAAAAGCAATGCTCTGATTAGGGATGTATAAGTTGAATAGCCTTAGGGTTACAATCGATGGCAATTTGATTGGTCGAGATCCAGCTCATGTCCGGAATGACATCTGAATCGGAAGGATAAATTCCAGGGAACAACTGATGATTGTGTGCATTCACACACATGTTGAATCAAAAGGATCATAATGACAATCACAAAGGTTTTTAAAGTAAATTGCTAGACCAAAGGAATTAACCGGAATGCAAGTATGCAAGAATACCAAGAACAACAGGCTGTTGAGGATTTTCGAAAGATCAAATAGTATTTCGAAGTCTTTTGCGGAACACAAGAACAACTGGGAATGAGTGGATACTCGATAAGTCCGAGGAATTATCCGTAGATGTATTTCTTCGGCAATGAACTACAAGGCAGTGGTACAAGGGATTCTTAAAAGTAGGAGATCAATTCGATGCATCTTGTAACAACAAGAGAAACTCAGAGTAATTGTATGAACAACAAGTGTATGTCGTTATCCTTATGGATATATCGGTAGTAGGGAATTGAAAAGGCAGAGGGCACAAGGGTCTCGGGAATGATCGAAGAGTATCTTCAAAATCTTCTGGTGCAGTAGGCGATCAACTGTGATAAAGGGGATCTCCGGGAGAAGTAGTTACGAGAACCTAGAGTCAGATTTAGTAAAATCATTTAACTCGAGTAGAAGACAGATCATAGTCCCAGAGTAAGGATCGAGGAGTAAAAGACCCTAATACCACCCAGATGGCGACGTGGGCCTGTAAGGCACACAGCCATGTTAGTAAAAAGTTTTGTAATGTCTAGACTCGACTTAGGCCAAGGAGTGTGGAAGGGGGATTCCTACAGGCAGTCGGCTCTCATACCAACCTGTGACGCCCCCGATTCAATTGTACACTAATCATGCACGCAAATGTGTACGACCAAGATCAGGAACTCACAGGAAGATATCACAACACAACTCTAGACACAAATTAAAATAATACAAGCTTTATATTACAAGCCAGGGGCCTCGAAGGCTCGAATACAAATGCTCGAAGGCACAAGAGTCAGCGAAAGCAACAATATCTGAGTACAGACATACGTTAAACAAGTTTGCCTTAAGAAGGCTAGCACAAACTGGGATACAGATCGAAAGAGGTGCAGGCCTCCTGCCTGGGATCCTCCTAAACTACTCCTGGTCGTCGTCAGCGGGCTGCACGTAGTAGTAGGCACCTCCCAAGTAGTAGGAGTCGTCGTCGATGGTGGCGTCTGGCTCCTGGGCTCCAACGTCTAGTCGCAACAATCGAGTATAGAAAGGGGGGAAAGGGGAAGCAAAGCAACCGTGAGTACTCATCCAAAGTACTCGCAAGCAAGGAGCTACACTACATATGTATGCATTGGTATCAAATGGAATAAGGGTATCATATCTGGACTGAACTGCAGAAAGCCGGAATAAGAGGGGGATAGCTAGTCCAATCGAAGACTGCGCTTCTGGTAACCTCCATCTTGCAGCAGGAGAAGAGAGTAGATGGTAAGTTCACCAAGTAGCATCGTGTAGCATAATCCTAACCGATGATCCTCCCCTCGTCGCCCTGTGAGAGAGCGATCACCGATTGTATCTGGCACTTGGAAGGGTGTGTTTTATTAAGTATCATGTTCTAGTTGTCATAAGGTCAAGGTACAACTCCAAGTCGTCCTGTTACCGAAGATCACGGCTATTCGAATAGATTAACTTCCCTGCAGGGGTGCACCACATTTCCCAACACGCTCAATCCCCTTTGTCCGGACACACTTTTCTGGGTCATGCCCGGCCTCGGAAGATCAACACGTCGCAGCCCTACCTAGGCACAAAAGAGAGGTCAGCACGCCGGTCTAAATCCTATGGCGCAGGGGTCTGGGCCCATCGCCCATTGCACACCTGCATGTTGCGTACGCGGCCGGTGAGTAGACCTAGCAACCTCCATTACAAAGGAAGTTGCGTTACGCGGTCCAACCCGGCGCGCGTCGCTCAGTCGCTGACGTCACAAAGGCTTCGACTGATACCACGACGTCGAGTGCCCATAACTGTCCCCGCGTAGATGGTTAGTGTGTATAGGCCAGTAGCCAGACTCAGATCAAATACCAAGATCTCGTTAAGCGTGTTAAGTATTCGCGAACGCCGACCAGGGCCAGGCCCACCTCTCTCCTAGGTGGTCTCAACCTGCCCTGTCGCTTCGCCTCAAAGTAATAGTCGGGGGCCGTCGGGAACTCAGGCCCACCACTACCTGGATGGAGCCACCTGCCCCTTCAGCCCCCATCTCCAAACAGTATCACCAGTAATGTAACATTGTCAAGTATATAGTATATGCCCGTGATCACCTCCCGAAGTGATCACGGCCCAGTAGTATAGCATGGCAGACGGACAAGAGTGTAGGGCCACTGATGGAACACTAGCATCCTATACTAAGCATTTAGGATTGCAGGTAAAGGTAACAACAGTAGTAGCAAGGACAGGCTATGCATCATGATAGGATAACGGAAAGCAGTAACATGCTACACTACTCTAATGCAAGCAGTAGAGAGAAGAATAGGCGATATTTGGTGATCAAAGGGGGGGCTTGCCTGGTTGCTCTGGCAAGAGAGAGGGGTCGTCAACACCGTAGTCGACAACAGGGGTACCGGCATCGGTCTCGGGGTCTACCGGAAAAAAATAACGGAGGGGAACACAATAAATAACAATACAATCAAAGCATCACAAGGCATAACATGACAATACGCAGTGCTAGGGGTGCCCTAACGCGGTATGAGGTGGTACCGGCGAAGGGGGGACACATCCGGGAAAATATCCCCGGTGTTTCGCGTTTTCGGACAGATGAACCGGAGGGGGAAAGTTATGTGTTCGCTATGCTAGGGATGCATGTCGGACGAACGGGCTGTGTATCCGGATTCGTCTCGTCATTCTGAGCAACTTTCATGTACAAAGTTTTTCCATCCGAGCTACGGTTTATTTTATATTAATTTTTAAAGTTTTAATTCATTTTCTAGAATTACTGAAATTATGAATTACTGAAATTATGCTAAGTCCTCAGTTTTAAATATCATTTAGCTGTTTTCCAGAGGCTATAACTAGTCTTCTATTCATCCTATGAATTGGTGCCTTATACCAATATTGATCACTTTCATGTGGTCTACAAGATGGTAACAATTGCATCATTGTTAGATCCTTGTATCATGTTTATTTTCTGCTCCAAAGTTGCTATAGCAGCATATCTGTTTTTAGTTCTGCCAGTTAACAGAACATAGACTTTTGTCATTTTCATAGGAATTAATCCAGGCAACTTTTGGATTTGGTCCAATGGAAAGAATTGAACCTTGTCAAGCGTACTACCTACACATATTTATTTTAGCTATGTTGAGCTTTGTTTAGATCCTGTTTTGAGGCTATTCAGGGGGCTAACCAATGTAATTTTAGAAAAGCTAGCCTCGGCTACAGTAAAAGCAGCATCAGTAGATAGAGCAGAACAATGGTTCAACTAGCAGGAGCAGCAGTGGCAAGCAGAAGTAGTGCAGAAGCAGCAGCAGCAGCGACCCGGGGCAGCACGAGCGAGTGCAGAGGCACGGACGGGCGTGGGTGATGCACGCGGGGATACACGGGGGGCGTGGCCGGACGTGGGGCTTGGCGCGGGCAGGGTGTCGGCGGCTGTAGGCGGCAACGGCGCAGGTGGGCGGCGCGAGCGGCGGCAGTAGAAGCAGCAGTAGGCAGTGGAAAAAGTAAGAGCAGTGGCAGCGGCAATAGCTACGAGCAGAGTAGCAGCAAAGCAGTGGCTAAGCCGCGGCATAGGTGCAGCACACCTCGCACGCACGTACGCGTACACGGGGTCTCATACGAGCTCAGTGACGGCGGTTTCGGCGACTAATCAATAACAAGGAGTGGTGTTTCGGAAGAGTGGCTCACTGAGATGCTCGACGACGAGCTTGGGAGGTCGGGGTTGGACCGGAGCCGCAGCAAACGATGCCGGATGCCAACGACGTACACAACGAAGTTGTGCTCCACGCCGAGTGTACGGCGCGGCCCGACTTGATTCAACGGTCGTAGACGAAGGAGACGAGGATGGGGAGGCTCCTGGTGACCTTCTCATGGCGCGGGGAGGGCAGTGACCGCGGGATCGACGAGGATGCAGTGACGGCGGCTCGGCAGTGCCTTGCGGGGAAGAAAGCGGCGCAGGGAGTAAGAACAGAGAGGGCTAGGGTTGTCCCTGGGGTTCAGGGTGATATTAACCTAGCACCAGACCGCGGGATGCACGCCACGTGAGGCATCTCGTCTGTGGGCGGCCATGGCACCCCTGCCTCCTGCCTTGTCGGGGAGTGGAAGAAATGGCCGGCCAGGTGGGCTGGGCCTGGTACAGTTAAGTGTTGGGCTACACACTGTAGCACTAGGCTTTTGGTGCATAGTATGCGCTTTTCTCTTTAATCTATCTGTAATTGAAAAAGCTATTGCTTTGCAATTAATTTGGACACCATTTCATTTTTGTTAGATGTGATATTTACCACAAAAATACTTGGCTACGTTCTAGGCTGGCACAAAAATTTTGGGGCCAAAACGAGCTGTTCAAATTTAGTTTTAAATTTATGTGCATATATTTAATGCTACAAGCCCTATTTTAAATAGGTTAAGGGCATTTTAAAAATTCAAAAGATGTTGGTTTCTACATGAAAATTACTTAGAGAATACTTGCAACATCTCAAACATTTTAGTTTTTTCAGTTTGAAGAAATTTTTATTTGGCTTTATTTTAAATTTTAAAATGGCTTTGATTTTTGTCAAGTGGCAATTTGGCCTAGTTAAACATGATGACATGGCACCATTAGGGTGAGGTCACTGTAGCATGACACTGGGGGTGTTACAATGTATGAAAGCCTGCACGC
This sequence comes from Triticum urartu, assembly GCF_056163025.1. Classification (NCBI taxonomy): domain Eukaryota; kingdom Viridiplantae; phylum Streptophyta; class Magnoliopsida; order Poales; family Poaceae; genus Triticum; species Triticum urartu. Next base: position 363,040,981 of record NC_141874.1, on the reverse strand, counting down.
AAAGGGGCCCTTCCACAATTGGCAACGCCCTTGTTCTGTTTCGAGTCCGCTCAACAGCTCAAGCGGTCACGTCGAGAGTGGCAGGGTAGCCTTCCGCAATCGGCAACGCTCTCGATTCTGACTCGAGTCAAGCTCGACAGTTTGAGCGGCTGCGTTGAGGGCGGTAAGGTGGTTCGCTCGGCAGCAAGCACACCCGGCAGGCCGTTGGGGATCCGTCCTCAAGGTGCCGCCCTGGGTTTACGCACCAGCAAGCCTACCCGTTTAACGTAGGGTAAACATACAAGGGGAAGATCGAACAGGAAGATAACATGCATTGTACCAAAAGTGATGCGGAGTTATATTACATCAATTGTTGTTGCGGTTCTAACTAAAGATAAAAATTGTCTTGGTCATGAACCTGCAGCGGCAGTTGGAGACGGAGTGCCTAATCTCGGAGCTGGCCCTCTATCCTCTCGATTTCACTGATGTGGCTGATGATGGGCTTGATATGCTCCTTGAGCGCCGCGAGGTCCACACCCGCCGGCAAGCTGTCCAGCGCGGCATCGAAGTCGAGGTTGGGGCTCCAGTGCGCCATCTTGGTGAGAACCTTGGTCATGGCACCCTGGCAAAGCCTCCGGGACTCCTTGGCCAGGGAAGCCGTTCGGTTAGAGTGGAGCTGCTCTAGGGCCCCGAGGACGCCCTCGAAGAAGATGGTCAGCTTGGTGTTGGGACTCGTGTTGCACTCCATGGTATACCTCACATTTGCATCCCCATGGTAGCCAGCTGCGTGGTAATCCTGCCGGCGACGCCTTCGAGACGCCTGATCCAGCGGTTCTCGCCTTCCACAAAATCCGTGTGGTTGTCGACTTCATTTCTTCCGCAGCTGCTTCTCGGTCTCCAGGTCCTTGGCCAGGACCTCCTCCTGGGCCTTGCCCTCCGACAGCATCCCCTCGAGACCCTCCAGCTTCAGCTTGAGGTCTTTGATGGAGTTGTTGGCTTCGGAGAGCTGCCCGGCCTTGTGTAGCGACCAGACCTCAAACAGTCTGATCTCTGTGCTCCGGTGTCATCCCTGGATCAGTAATGCTGACACCACATAGTACTCGGAGGATTTATAGCAGAGTAGCAATCACACACTTATTACATCGAGTGTCTCAAAAGAGAACTTATTACAATAAATATGGCTTAAGGCCATCTAATAACGATAACAGCGGAAGGCTTGGAAGATAAGTGAGTCCATCAACTCCAACGGCATCACTGAGTATAGAACCACAACCTAAAACTCCTTAATCGTCGTCTGAAAAGTCTGCAACATTAACGTTGCAGCCCGAAACGGGTCAGCACATGGAATATGCTGGCAAGGTAACACACAGAGAGTAATGGAATGAAACAACTATACTATATGCATATTTGGCTGGTGGAAAGCTCTATGGTTATAGTTTTGCATAAAGCCAATTTTTCCCTACTTCAAAGGAATAAAATTTATTTAACTATCATGGTAGTTGTTAAACATTGAGAATGGTTTTCAGCATTCTCAATCCCAATTACTCATCATCATTAAACATAACCCAACAAAGTTAATTTAGAGTAACATGTTGAGATTCACATGATAATCCAAGTACTAGATACTCAAGATGTCCATAACCGGGGACATGGCTAACCATGATTAGTTTATTACACTCTGCAGAGGTTTGCGCACTTCTCCCCACAAGACTCGATCGCCTCCGTTTGGTTTCTCGCACTACATGGTGTTTGAGAAGACGGATGACCGAGACATAGTCTTTCAGAAGCGCTAGCACCTTACGATCGGGTAGACCGTACCACCTACATCCCCTACATCTGCTAGTCTACCACTGTAAGAGTTCTCACAACTTAGTCAACTATGCTAGAGCCCATAATAGCTTGTGGCTGCACACGGAAGTTTCTAGTATGAATAGTCTCATGATCCCTTTGAGCCTGGGTGGCGTTCCAAAAGAAAACAGGCAAGTCCTGGAATACCCAGGTGCCTCAATCCACCCAGATGTGTGTTTAAGTTGCCACCTTAGATAAACCATTAATTAACAAAACTCACATCTGTCATGGATATCACTCACCCAATCCACGTCTACTAGCATAGCATGGCATAATAAGCAAACGTAGAAGTAACTCCCAAAGGTTTGATAATAAACAGGTAATAGGTTCTACCTCAACTACTTCCCATCCCACAATTTAATTAGATCCTAACCATGCAATGTGTGAGGATTGATCTAATGCAATAAAACTGGGTAGTAGGAAAGGTATGATCAAAGTGTTACTTGCCTTGCTGATGATCTGCGAAACCTAGAGATTCGAAGTAACAGGCGGCGCACTCCGGGTATTCAATCGCAGACAAAAAAACAAGCATACAATAAGTACTCATATAATGCACAGGTAAAACTCAAATAAGAGATCTAACCAGAAGGTTCAACTTAAGAACTCCGGTTGGCAAAAAGAATCAAATCGAACAAAGCAACGAAAGTCAAACGGCGAAACAAAACAACTTCGTTCTACAAATCTGGATCTAGGTCAAATTTTACAGTAGCAAAAACTTTTTTAAGTTGGTTAAACGGATAGAGGGTTTCGAGACGAAACTCTAGGCGCTTGAATCGCCTGATTCCGATAAACGAGCGAAAAGTTATACTAAAAAGAAAATCGGATCAGGAATCGCGATCAGAAAAATCACGGATTTAATCCGAGAAAAAGAAAAAATGACGAACGCTCGCTAGTACGAACGAACGGACGAACGCTCGCTATTTAAATAAACCGGAAAAACTGATCTATTTAAAAAACCGAATCAAAAAAAACTGATGGCATGGAAGTCGAGGCGGCGGCGAACCTCGGCGGCGACGTCCGTCGGCGGCGGCGGCGCGGGCGGCGGCGCGGCGGGGCGGCGGTGCGGGCGGGGCGGCGCGGGTGGCGGGGCTGGCTAGGGTTTTCTCCCAGGGGGGCTGGGCCGGCTTATATTGCCTAGTCGGGCCAGAGTCCTAGTCGGACACGGCCCGTTAGGTCGGTTCGTTTTTTTAAATAATTACGCTCAGAAGAAAAATAAATAGAAATACTAAACGGACTCCAAAAATTCCGAAATAAATTTTCACGGGCTTCTAAAATCAAGCCGCACAAGGTGAACATTTATTTGGGACCTAAATGCAATTTTGAAAAACGCACTTTTTTCCTAAATTCAAATAAAATACCGAAAAACTCCGAAATAAAATCTTATTTGATTTTATTATTAAATCCTCAATATTTCTTTATTTTGGGAAAGTCATTTTATTCCCTCTCTCATATTTTTGTAATAGAAATAATTGATGATAAAATAAATAAAATCAAATGATCCTATTCTCAAAATTTGAGAGAACTCAAATATGAAAATAACGAAATCCCCAACTCTCTCCGTGGGTCCTTGAGTTGCGTAGAATTTCTAGGATCAACCAAAATGCAAAATAAAATATGATATGCAATGATGATCTAATGTATAACATTCCAAATTGAAAATTTGGGATGTTACAAACCTACCCCCCCTTAAGATGAATCTCGCCCTTGAGATTCGGGTTGGCTAGAAAATAGGTGAGGGTGGTCCTTGAGCAAATCTTCCTCTCGTTCCCAGGTGGCTTCATCCTCCGTGTGGTGGCTCCACTAAACTTTGCAAAACTTCATAACCTTGCTGCGGGTAACTCGACTGGCAAACTCGAGAATCTTAATTGGTTTCTCCTCGTACGTCAAATCGTTATCCAACTGAATAGTTTCCAAAGGCATTGTATCTCTCAACGGTATGTCAGCCATCTCTGCGTGACATTTCTTTAACTGAGAAACGTGGAACACATCATGAACTCCTGACAATCGTTCAGGCAATTCCAACTTGTAGGCCACTTCTCCCATATGCTCCAAAACTCGATACAGTCCTACAAATCGTGGTGCTAACTTCCCTTTTACTCCAAAACACTTTGTTCCCCGAAGTGGAGATACTCGAAGATAAGCCCTATCTCCGACTTCGTAAACTGTCTCCTTGCGTTTAGAATCTACATAACTCTTCTGTCTGGACTGGGCTACCTTGAGCCTATCGCGAATCAACTTCACCTTCTGTTCAGACTCTTTAATCAAGTCAGGTCCAAACAACTGGTGGTCTCCAACTTCGTCCCATGACAACGGTGTCCTGCACCTCCTTCCGTACAAGGCTTCGAAAGGGGCCATCTTTAAACTGGTTTGGTAACTGTTGTTGTAAGAGAACTCTGCATATGGCAAATTGTCGTCCCAACTAGATCTGTAATCTAGCGCACAAGCTCTCAGCATATCCTCCAAAATCTGATTGACTCTCTCGGTTTGTCCATCTGTCTGTGGATGAAAAGTTGTACTGAATTCTAGCCTGGTTCCCAAAGTTTCGTGCAACTGCTTCCAGAACTTTGAGGTAAACTGGGTTCCTCTATCTGTGCAAACATACGATCATTGTCATGTATATCTTGGCCAACTTAGCACTGGTGTAAGTGGTCTTTACCGGGATGAAATGAGCTACCTTCGTTAATCGATCAACTACAACCCAAATCGAGTCATAGCTTGAACGAGTCCTGGGTAATCCCGTGATAAAATCCATGCCTAGCTTATCCCACTTCCATTCGGGTATCGGCAATGGTTGTAACAATCCTGCTGGCTTCTGATGCTCTGCCTTTACTCTCTGACATACATCACAAACTGCTACATACTCCGCAATATCCTTCTTCATTCCAGTCCACCAGAAAATATCCTTCAAATCCAAATACATCTTGGTATTTCCTGGGTGAATTGAATATGGTGAATCGTGTGCCTCTTGCAGAATCAACTTCCTGATCTCCGGGTCATTGGGCACATAAACACGGTCTTCAAACCATAGGGTGTCATGCTCATCCTCACGAAACCCTTTAGCTTTTCCTTTGCTCAGTTTCTCCTTTATAGCGGTAATCTCTTTGTCAGTTTTCTGAGCTTCCCTGATTCTATCCATCAAAGTTGACTGAATCTCCAATGCTGCTACATAGCCTCTCAGAACTATTTCTAAACATAGTTCACGAAGATTTTCTGCTAACTCCTTGGGTATTTCTCCCGTCATTAACGTATTGACATGGCTCTTACGGCTTAATGCGTCAGCTACTACATTAGCCTTTCCGGGGTGATAATGCAATTTCATATCATAATCCTTGATAAGCTCCAACCATCTCCTTTGTCTGAGATTCAACTCCTTCTATGTGAAAATGTACTTCAAGCTCTTATGATCCGTGTACACCTCACAATGGTTTCCGATGAGGAAATGCCTCCATGTTTTCAAAGCATGCACTACGGCTGCTAACTCCAAATCATGTGTGGCATAATTTAACTCATGAGGCTTCAGTTGTCTTGAGGCATATGAAACAACTCTCCCTTCCTGCATAAGCACTGCTCCAAGTCCTCGACGTGAAGCGTCGCAGTACACCTCATAATCTTTGGTCTAATCTGGCAAAATCAACACTGGTGAAGTAACCAAGCGTTTCCTCAACTCCTGGAAACTAGCATCACATTCCTCCGTCCATATGAACTTGGTATCCTTCTTCAACAACTCAGTCATAGGCTTCGCAATCTTTGAGAAATTCTCAATAAATATCCGGTAGTATCCTGCGAGTCCAAGAAAACTCCGGATCTCTCCAACTGTGGTTGGGGCTTCCCACTTGGTCACGGTATCAACTTTAGCGGGATCAACTGCTATACCTTCTCCAGATATAACGTGTCCGAGGAATCCTACTTCTTTCAACCAAAACTCACATTTGCTGAACTTGGCATATAATTGATGTTCTCTGAGCTTTCCAAGTACCAAACGCAAATGCTCCTTATGCTCCTCCTCATTCTTCGAATAAACCAGGATATCATCAATGAACACTACGACGAACTTATCCAGAAACTCCATAAACACTTTGTTCATCATGTTCATAAAATAGGCAGGTGCGTTAGTCAGACCAAATGACATAACGGTATACTCGTACAGCCCATACCTGGTGGTAAAAGCTGTCTTCGGAATATACTGTTCTCAAATCTTCAACTGGTGGTATCCTGATCGCAGATCGATCTTGGAAAATACCTTAGCTCCTTGCAATCGATCAAACAGATCATTGATCATTGGTAGTGGGTACTTGTTCTTGATCGTTACTTCATTCAATCCCCGATAATCTACAACCATCCTTAACGATCCATCCTTCTTCTCCACTAGAAGTACTGCCGATCCCCAAGGCGAAGAACTTGGGCGAATATATCCCTTATCCAGTAACTCCTTAATTTGCTTCTTAATTTCCACCAAATCCTTTGCTGGCATCCTATATGGTCTCTTTGATATTGGCCCCGTGCCTGGCAATCGCTCAATCAAAAACTCAATATCTCTATCCGGTGGCATGCCTGGCAACTCCTCTGGAAATACTTCAGGGAAATCCCTTACCACTGGTACTTCCTCCTGCACAACTCATGTTAAGCAATTTACTTGAATCCTCTTCGGCACATGTTGGGATACATACTTGATCCTTCTCCCTTCTGGGGTGGTAAGAAAAATTGACTTACTAGTGCATTCAATATTCCCTTCATACTTTGATAACCAATCCATGCCTAATATCACATCCAATCCTTGGGATTCTAATACTATTAGGTCTGAGGGAAAAACATAGTTACCAATCCTTAATGGTAACCGATCACACCATAGACTAGCCACATACTCTGCTCCAGGCGAGGTTACTAACATGGGTGACCTAAGGGCTTGGGTTGATAGGTTATACTTATCCACAAATCCCCTTGAGATGTATGAATGCGATGCACCAGTATCAAACAGAACGAGTGCAGTAAATGACTTAACCAAAAACTTACCTATTACTGCATCGGGCTGAGCTTCAACCTCCTCCACGCTAACGTGGTTCACTTGTCCCCTGTTGAAAGGGTTCGGCTTCTTCCCAGAACTTCCATTTCCATTTTGGCCTTCAGGACATTCATTGGCATAATGTCCGGTCTTCGAACACTTAAAGCAAGTGACTTGGCTCAGGTCCTTCTTGGCTGGGGTTGATGGGTTGGTGCGGTTCTGGCCGTTGCTTCCTCCATTCCCATTACCATTCTTAGTGCCATTGTGATTGTGCGAGCTACCTCCTCCATGGGTATGCTGAAAATGTCCTCCCGATCTAGGGGTAAAACGTGGCTTCTGCTAAGCTCCAGAATTGTACTTCCCTTGTCCATACTTCCTCTTGCGATTCTCAATTTGCTGCTGCTTCCCTTCAATCATAAGAGCACGATCTACCAACTCCTGGTAGTTGTTGAAGGTTGCTACCATCAACTGCATGCTCAACTCATCATTCAGTCCTTCCAGAAACTTCTCCTGCTTAGCTACATCCGTAGCGACGTCATCTGGGGCATAACATGCTAACTTACTAAATTCCTCCACATACTGGCCAACTGTCCGTCCTCCTTGGCAAGTTGCGAAACTCACGCTTCTTCATGGCCATAGCTCCTGCTGAAACATGTGCAGTACGAAAAGCTTGCTGAAACTGGTCCCATGTGACAGTGTCGACTGGGAAAGTGGGTGTGAAATTCTCCCACCATGATGCTGTGGGTCCTTCTAACTGATGTGCGGCAAACTTCACCTTCTCCGCATATGTGCATCCTGCTGTGGTCAACTCCCTAGCGGTCTTGCGGAGCCAATCATCTGCTACTATCGGCTCGGTGCTACTGGAAAACACCGGCGGATTTAGCCTAAGAAAACGGGCTAAGTGATCAACAGGTGGTGGTGGTGGTGGGTTGTTGTTGTTGTTCCCTTGATTCCGATTCTGGACTAGCAACTGCATTAATGTGTTCTGCTGCTGGATCAACTGGGTGAGCTCCGGTGGAAAGGCAAATCCGGGGTCACATCTCGGAGGCATCTGAGGGTTTAGAAAAGATGAGATGTAAGAATAGAGGGGGTCTAAAGAGAAAACACTACCCATATGCACATGAGGCAAAATCAAACAATTCACTTCATTCAATCAAACAAGGGCATACAATTGATCTATCTATCGCAAAAGTGCTCGGACTACTATATTTACATGGTGGACAACTACTACTGATGAGGTGGTCTACTAGAAATATTCTTCGGTTGCAGACTCCATGATATCTGCTCCAGCTTCATCAACATAGTCATCATCGCTACTATCTGGTTCCGAATCGGTGCCGTCGATGATGATGTAGTCTTTCGGGCTAATCTCCTTGGGTTCTTCGTCTTCATCTACTGGCGTAGGGCCTCCCATAAATATTCCAATCTTCTTGATCAGGTCGTCATTCTTCTCCACCAATACTTCAATTTCTTCTTCATAATCTTCACGTGTAGCCTTGAGTTCTTCCTCCAGTTCCTTGATTCTAGTCTTAGCCTTCTTCAGATCTATCATGTCGGTGCACATCTGGTTCTCCTGTCGTCGAATGTGCTGGTTTAGCTCCTGGATAAAGGCTGTGATTGATCTATCTTTCCTGGTGCTGATCATCTCCCAGTGTTCATCTCGGCGCCCACAAATCTGGTAGATAGTATCCTTGAGATCCTTGCGGTAGACTTCTCCAATGCGTCCCATGGCGATGTGAGCTGCCATGCTCTGTCCTAGACTCCAAGTTGGTGCATTAAAAGAAAACTCTATGGGTTCAGTGACTGGCACAAATGTCCTTCCTGGAACTTGAACTTGAATCATCCAACGCTCCTCTTCAGGTAAAGTGGCGTTGTAGGTTCCGGTGAAGCTTGGTACTCCTATGTTCAGGTATCTAGTGACTTCCTTCAAGTGACGTCCAAAGGGTGTATCTTCATCTAGTTGCGTGAACTTGTTCCTTGCATCCGCCATCCTAAAGAGTAGAAAAGATGAGAGGTCAGAAGAGAAGAGAGTGAATAGTGATCTAGGTCTTTTAGCTTAGTGGTCGTGTCCTATAGTCAGCGTGTGCTCTGATACCATCTCTGTAGTGACCAGACCTCAAATAGTCTGATCTCTGTGCTCCGGTGTCATCCCTGGATCAGTAATGCTGACACCACACAGTACTCGGAGGATTTATAGCAGAGTAGCAATCACACACTTATTACATCGAGTGTCTCAAAAGAGAACTTATTACAATAAATATGGCTTAAGGCCATCTAATAACGATAACAGCGGAAGGCTTGGAAGATAAGTGAGTCCATCAACTCCAACGGCATCACTGAGTATAGAACCACGACCTAAAACTCCTTAATCGTCGTCTGAAAAGTCTGCAACATTAACGTTGCAGCCCGAAACGGGTCAGCACATGGAATATGTTGGCAAAGTAACACACAGAGAGTAATGGAATGGAACAGCTATACTATATGCATATTTGGCTGGTGGAAAGCTCTATGGTTATAGTTTTGCGTAAAGCCAATTTTTCCCTACTTCAAAGGAATAAAATTTATTTAACTATCATGGTAGTTGTTAAACATTGAGAATGGTTGACAGCATTCTCAATCCCAATTACTCATCATCATTAAACATAACCCAACAAAGTTAATTTAGAGTAACATGTTGAGATTCACATGATAATCCAAGTACTAGATACTCAAGATGTCCATAACCGGGGACATGGCTAACCATGATTAGTTTATTACACTCTGCAGAGGTTTGCGCACTTTTCCCCACAAGACTCGATCGCCTCCGTTTGGTTTCTCGCACTACATGGTGTTTGAGAAGACGGATGACCGAGACATAGTCTTTCAGAAGCGCTAGCACCTTACGATCGGGTAGACCGTACCACCTACATCCCCTACATCTTCTAGTCTACCACTGTAAGAGTTCGCACAACTTAGTCAACTATGCTAGAGCCCATAATAGCTTGTGGCTGCACACGGAAGTTTCTAGTATGAATAGTCTCATGATCCCTTTGAGCCTGGGTGGCGGTCCAAAAGAAAACAGGCAAGTCCTGGAATACCCAGGTGCCTCAATCCACCTAGATGTGTGTTTAAGTTGCCACCTTAGATAAACCATTAATTAACAAAACTCACATCTGTCATGGATATCACTCACCCAATCCACGTCTACTAGCATAGCATGGCATAATAAGCAAACGTAGAAGTAACTCCCAAAGGTTTGATAATAAACAGGTAATAGGTTCTACCTCAACTACTTCCCATCCCACAATTTAATTAGATCCTAACCATGCAATGTGTGAGGATTGATCTAATGCAATAAAACTGGGTAGTAGGAAAGGTATGATCAAAGTGTTACTTGCCTTGCTGATGATCTGCGAAACCTAGAGATTCGAAGTAACAGGCGGCGCACTCCGGGTATTCAATCGCAGACAAACAAACAAGCATACAATAAGTACTCATATAATGCACAGGTAAAACTCAAATAAGAGATCTAACCAGAAGGTTCAACTTAAGAACTCCGGTTGGCAAAAAGAATCAAATCGAACAAAGCAACGAAAGTCAAACGGCGAAACAAAACAACTTCGTTCTACAAATCTGGATCTAGGTCAAATTTTACAGTAGCAAAAACTTTTTTAAGTTGGTTAAACGGATAGAGGGTTTCGAGACGAAACTCTAGGCGCTTGAATCGCCTGATTCCGATAAACGAGCGAAAAGTTATACTAAAAAGAAAATCGGATCAGGAATCGCGATCAGAAAAATCGTGGATTTAATCCGAGAAAAAGAAAAAACGACGAACGCTCGCTAGTACGAACAAACGGACGAACGCTCGCTATTTAAATAAACCGGAAAAATCGATCTATTTAAAAAAACCAAAACTAAAAAACCGATGGCACGGAAGTCGAGGCGGCGGCGGCGGCGCGGGCGGCGGCACGGCGGGGCGGGCGGGGCGGCGGCGCGGGTGGCGGGGCTGGCTAGGGTTTTCTCTCGGGGGGCTGAACCGGCTTATATTGCCTAGTCGGGCCAGAGTCCTAGTCGGACACGGCCCGTTTGGTCGGTTCGTTTTTTTTTAAATAATTATGCTTGGAAGAAAAATAAAAAGAAATACTAAACGGACTCCAAAAATTCCGAAATAAATTTTCACGGGCTTCTAAAATCAAGCCGCACAAGGTGAACATTTATTTGGGACCTAAATGCAATTTTGAAAAACGCACTTTTTTCCTAAATTCAAATAAAATACCGAAAAACTCCGAAATAAAATCTTATTTGATTTTATTATTAAATCCTCAATATTTCTTTATTTTGGGAAAGTCATTTTATTCCCTCTCTCATATTTTTGTAATAGAAATAATTGATGATAAAATAAATAAAATCAAATGATCCTATTCTCAAAATTTGAGAGAACTCAAATATGAAAATAACGAAATCCCCAACTCTCTCCGTGGGTCCTTGAGTTGCGTAGAATTTCTAGGATCAACCAAAATGCAAAATAAAATATGATATGCAATGATGATCTAATGTATAACATTCCAAATTGAAAATTTGGGATGTTACACCTTGTCGAGGACTGCGCCCTGCGCCTCAACCAGGGCACCGTTGAGTGTGTCCTCCTTGGAAAGCTTCAGGACCTGATCCTTCAGCTCGTCCCACTCCACCTCCAGCTCCTTCACCTTGTCGGCATGAACCAGAGCCTGGGCATCGAGTGCCTCCTTGAGCCTCTGCTCCAGCTCTTGGGTCCGCTGCACGATGAGCTTCTCCACCTCCTCATCCTTGCCTCGGAGTATTGCGGCAAGCTTCTCCTCACGCGCGGCAAGGTCCTCCTCCTGGGAGTTCAGAGCGGCCTGGTGCTGGGCTCGAGCGGCCTCAGCTGCGGCGGCCAAGTTCTCCGTCGTCTCCTGGGCCTTCTCAATGTCGGCCCGCTTCATGGTGAGCTCCACCTCGCGCTTGGCCAGCTCGCCCTGGGCGGCCTTCAGCTCCTCGCAAGCTTGGCGGAACCAAGTCTGCGTCTCGGTGACGTGTACCTTGAGGTCCGCCTCCGCCTTGTCCACCATAGCTGCCCTGGACTTGGCCTTGTCCAGGCAGGCGCGATGGAGCGCCTGGAGCTTCTGGAAGTTGACACCCATGGCCTGGAGGAGCCGCTCCTCCTGAGAACCGTCACCGCCGGTGCTTGGCTCGTCGACGACCTCGAGCCCGGCGGCGGCAAGCACCTCCTCGTCGAACACCTCTCCCTCGATGGGCACCCTGGAGCTTGACGCCCCTGGGAGGTGGACGAAAAGGTCGTCACCCATCCTCAGGTACCTGCCAGAGCCAGAGGCAGCAGAGGAGGAAGGCTAGTCATCAGCCACCTCCTCCTCGGCAACGGGCTCGCCGGCCTCCTCGGCAGTAGCCTTGTCGGGCTCCCCGGCAGGCCCCTTGGTGGCATCCTCGGCAGCGCCCTTGGCGGCCTCCTCGGCGGCCATCTTCTCGGCCTCCGCCGCGGCGCCCTTGGCAACATCCTCGATGACAGTGTCCAGGTCCTCCCGGCCCGTCAGGAGAGGATCTGGATATCGGAAGGGGGTGAAGTGAAGCCAAGACCAAGATTCAAGAAAAGAGAAAAGGGATGGAAGGCGAATGGCTTACCCATGCTAGGCTGGGAAGACGAGGCCCCCTCCCCGCAAACATCAGGCGCCGAGGTGCGGCCACCGGTGCCCAAGCTTGCCTCCTCCTCCCCCGTGTGCATAGGCTCAGTGCTTGGCGCCCTTGCCGGGGATGCCCCCCGGGGCGGCGTGGTTAACGGAGGCGGTGTGATGGGGGAAGCCCTCGGTGGCTCCTCCTGCTGCTGTCCTCCTCCTGCGGTCACGGCAAGGTCATCACCAAGATCATTCCTTTGGCACACGTCGACAAGGGGCGAGTGGCGAACTTACGCTGGGGGCTGCTGTCCGGGCTACTCACCACCACCGCTGCCGCCTTGGAAGTGCCCGCCGGGGGCTGGCCACCCGCCGAAGGCCTGGCCCTCTTCACCCTCTGGGCCAGTGTCTCCGCATCCCTGCCGAGATGAAAACAAGTCAAGATAAGAAGCACAATTAGAGGAGCCGGAGATGACGAAAGAAACGGCACTTACTCGTCCTCCACCTCCTCTTCTGCTGCCTTCCTCTTCCTCCTTGGGCTAAGAGACCCAAGGTCAAAGAAGACCTCTGTGTCGTCGCCTGCGGGAGGAGGGGAAGCAGACGGAGTTGGGAACTCTTGGACGAAGAAGCGGCAGATGCTTTCTTCTTCGCCACGGCGGCCTTCACTAACTTCTTCGCCGCCGCGGCCCTCGTTTGGCGCGCGGACATCTCCTGGGCACGCCGGGGTTGCGCGGCCCTGCCGGGCCGAACCGGCTCACCAGAGCTGGCCCGCCGCAGGACTCGCCCTTTCCCCGCGACTAGGGGCTCGACAGCTTCAGCTTCCTCCTCGGACGACTCGTCGTCGTCATCCTTGACGAGAGGGGCCCCGGTGAGGGCGCTGCTGGCCACCCCGGCAGACTCCACCCACTAGGAGAGTTCCTTCTCCTCTGCGGCCGCCGCGGCCTTGTCCTCCACACCGCCGGCGCTGCCGGCCTCCCTGGCGAGCTCCGCCTCCGCCGCCCTGGCGGCGATGTAGTCCAGCTCCGCCTGGGTGGTGTCCTGGACGAGCAGCGGCTCGTCGCGAATGTACTTCTCCTCCAGAATGTCGAAGGACTCCTGCACGTGCTCCTCGGGCAGCTCGGCCCAATTGGGGACAGGGCCATGCGCGTTGCGGTCCGGCATCATGGCGATGATGTCATTCCAGCGTGAGTTATTGCTCAACGGGACCACCCCCTCCGGCAACCCAAACAAGGGCCCCTTGGTGACCTTGCCGTCCTTCGCGGCCTTGCCGGACCTCTTGGCCCTACCGTCGCGGCCCACGTCATGCTGGAAGAGTCGCTGGCAGAAGTGAGCGTGCGCCAGCACAGTGAAGTTGTGGTCGAGGCCGGGGCGAGGCCTCATGATATCGGCCGCATTCATGAAGAGCCAGGCCGGCCTCCCCTTGTTATGAAGCAGAGCGATTCGGCGGCGGATGAAATCCGCTCTGATCATCTCAACGGTGATCCCGGCCTCGGTGAGGCGAAGAATCCGGGTGGTGGCGATCTTGAGCTTGTCGTCATGGGCGTCAATGTCGCCCCAGTCGGGCCTGCGAACCGGCGGCGCCTGGTGAACCTGGCAGAACTCCTGTGGGTCGTCCTCCTCGATCCAGCACCACCGGCCCCGCCATTCTTCCCACCTCTCCTTCTGGACACCCTATGGGTATGCCCCTTTGGACCTCAGGATCCAAGCAACGCAACCAGAGATGGCGCCTCCCCCTGGATGCGAGGGTAGAAGTAATGGCAGAAGAGCGTCGTGTTGGGGACGACTCAAGCGAAGCCCTCACGGAGGTGGGAAAAAAGAGCCATACATGACATGGCATTTGGAGTAAAATCCAGGAGGTGGAAGCCAAATGTGTGCATGACATTGATGTCTACTACACAACCTTCTTCTTGTAGATTTTGTTGGGCCTCCAAGTGCAGAGGTTTGTAGGACAGTAGCAAATTTCCCTCAAGTGGATGACCTAAGGTTTATCAATCCATAGGAGGCGTAGGATGAAGATGGTCTCTCTCAAGCAACCCTGCAACCAAATAACAAAGAGTCTCTTGTGTCCCCAACACACCCAATACAATGGTAAATTGTATAGGTGCACTAGTTCGGCGAAGAGATGGTGAAACAAGTGGTATATGGATAGTAGATAAAGGTATTTGTAATCTGAAATAATAAAAACAGCAAGGTAGAAAGTGATAAAAGTGAGCGTAAACGGTATTGCAATGTGTGGAAATAAGGCCTAGGGTTCATACTTTCGCTAGTGTAAGTTCCCTCAACAATACTAACATAATTGGATCATAAAACAATCCCTCAACATGCAACAAAGAGTCACTCCAAAGTCACTAATAGCGGAGAACGAACGAAGAGATTATGGAAGGGTACGAAACCACCTCAAAGTTATTCTTTCCAATCAATCCGTTGGGCTATTCCTATAAGTGTCACAAACAGCCCTAGAGTTCGTACTAGAATAACACCTTAAGATACAAATAAACCAAAACCCTAATGTGACCTAGATACTCCAATGTCACCTCAAGTATCCGTGGGTATGATTATACGATATGCATCACACAATCTCAGATTCATCTATTCAACCAGCACAAAGGACCTCAAAGAGTGCCCCAAAGTTTCTACCGGAGAATCACGATGAAAACATGTGCCAACCCCTATGCATAGGTTCATGGGCGGAACCCGCAAGTTCATCACCAAAACATACATCAAGTGAATCACGTGATATCCCATTGTCACCACAGATATCCACGACAAGACATACATCAAGTGTTCTCAAATCTTTAAAGACTCAATCCGATAAGATAACTTCAAAGGGGAAACTCAATTCATTACAAGAGAGTAGAGGGGGGAAGAAACATCATAGGATCCAAATATAATAGCAAAGCTCGCTATACATCAAGATCGTATCACCTCAAGAACACGAGAAAGAGAGATCAAACACATAGCTACTGGTACATACCCTCAGCCCCGAGGGAGAACTACTCCCTCCTCGTCATGGAGAACACCGGGAGGATGAAGATGGCCACCGGAGAGGGATTGCCCCCTCCGGCAGGGTGCCAGAATGGGTCTAGATTGGTTTTTGGTGGCTACGGAGGCTTCTGGCGGCGGAACTCCTAATCTATTCTCCGTTGTGGAAGTTTTAGGATACGTGGGTATATATGGGTGCAGGGAGTACGTCAGGGGAGCCACGAGGGCTCCACGAGGCAGGGGGCGCCCTAGGGGGTGGGCGCGCCCCCCACCCTCGTGGCTTCCTCGTTCCTTCCTTGACGTGGGGTCCAAGTCCATCGGGTGTCTTTCATTCCAAAAATAACTTGTCTAGTTAATTTCGTTCCGTTTCGACTCCGTCTGATATTCCTTTTCTTCAAAACACTGAAATAGGCATAAAACAGCAAATCTGGGTTGGGCCTCCGGTTAATAGGTTAGTCCCAAAAATAATATAAAAGTGGATAATAAAGCCCAATATTTCCCAAAACAGTAGATAATATAGCATGAAGCAATCAAAAATTATAGATACGTTGGAGACGTATCAGCATCCCCAAGCTTAATTCCTGCTCATCCTCGAGTAGGTAAATGATAAAAACAGAATTTTTGATGCAGAGTGCTACTTGGCATAATTTCAATGTAATTCTTCTTAATTGTGGTATGAATATTCAGATCCATAAGATTCAAGACAAAAGTTTAATATTGACATAAAAATAATAATACTTCAAGCATGCTAACTAAGCAATTATGTCTCTTCAAAATAACATGGCCAAAGAAAGTTATCCCTACAAAATCATATAGTC
The DNA here is from genome assembly GCF_056163025.1 of Triticum urartu. Lineage (NCBI taxonomy): Eukaryota > Viridiplantae > Streptophyta > Magnoliopsida > Poales > Poaceae > Triticum > Triticum urartu. Next base: position 363,024,734 of record NC_141874.1, on the reverse strand, counting down.
TGGCTATGCTCCATCTTCACCACACAACATATTTAAATCATGCACAGCCCAGATGACAAGCCAAGCAATTGTTTCATACTTTTGATGTTCTCAAACTTTTTCAATCTTCACGCAATACATGAGTGTGAGCCATGGATATAGCACTATAGGTGGAATAGAATGGTGGTTGTGGAGAAGACAAAAAGGGAGAAGATAGTCTCACATCAACTAGGCGTATCAACGGGCTATGGAGATGCCCATCAATAGATATCAATGTGAGTGAGTAGGGATTGCCATGCAACGGATGCACTGGAGCTATAAGTATATGAAAGCACAAAAAGAAACTAAGTGGGTGTGCATCCAACTTGCTTGCTCATGAAGACCTAGGGCAATTTGAGGAAGCCCATCATTGGAATATACAAGCCAAGTTCTATAATGAAAGATTCCCACTAGTATATGAAAGTGATAACATGAGAGACTCTCTACTATGAAGATCATGGTGCTACTTTGAAGCACAAGTGTGGTAAAAGGATAGTAACATTGTCCCTTCTCTCTTTTTCTCTCTTTTTTTATTTTTTTATTTGGGCCTTTTCTCTTTTTTGTGTGGCCTCTTTTCTTTCTCTTTGTTTTGGGCTTCTTTGGCCTCTTTTATTTATTTTTCGTCTGGAGTCTCATCCCGACTTGTGGGGGAATCATAGTCTCCATCATCCTTTCCTCACTGGGACAATGCTCTAATAATGATGATCATCACACTTTTATTTTTCTTACAACTCAACAATTACAACTCGATACTTAGAAAAAATTATGACTCTATATGAATGCCTCCGGCGGTGTACCGGGATATGCAATATGACAATGATGGAGTGTGTCATAATAAACGGAACGGTGGAAAGTTGCATGGCAATATATCTCGGAATGGCTATGGAAATGCCATAATAGGTAGTTATGGTTGCTGTTTTGAGGAAGGTATATGGTAGGTGTATGATACCGGCGAAAGGTGCACGGTATTAGAGAGGCTAGCAATGGTGGAAGGGTGAGAGTGTGTATAATCCATGGACTCAACATTAGTCATAAAGAACTGACATACTTATTGCAAAAATCTATTAGTTATCGAAGAAAAGTATTACGTGCATGCTCCTAGGGGGATATATTGGTAGGAAAAGACCATCGCTCATCCCCGACCGCCACTCATAAGGAAGGCAATCAATAAATAAATCATGCTCTGACTTCATCACATAACGGTTCACCATATGTGCATGCTACAGAATCACAAACTTCAACACAAGTATTTCTCAAATTCACAACTACTCAACTAGCATGACTCTAATATTATCATCCTCATATCTCAAAACAATCATCAAGTATCAAACTTCTCTTAGTATTCAACACACTCATAAGAGAATTTTATTATTCTTGAATTCCTAGCATATTAGGATTTTAAGCAAATTACCATGCTATTAAGACTCTCAAAATAATCTAAGTGAAGCATGAGAGTTCATCTATTTCTTCAAAATAAAACTACCACCATGCTCTAAAATATATAAGTGAAGCACTAGAGCAAATGACAAACTACTCCGAAAGATATAAGTGAAGATCAATGAGTAGTCAAATAATTATGCAACTATGTGAAGACTCTCTAACATTTAATAATTTCAGATCTTGGTACTCTATTCAAACAGCAAGCAAAGCAAAATAAAATGACATCTAAGAATAGCAAACATCATGTGAAGAAGCAAAAACTTAGGATCAACCGATACTAACCGATAATTGTTGAAGAAGAAAGGTGGGATGCCAACCGGGGCATCCCCAAGCTTAGATGCTTGAGACTTCTTGAAATATTATCTTGGGGTGCCTTGGGCATACCCAAGCTTGAGCTTTTGTGTCTCCTTAATTCCTCTCATATCACGGTCTTCCTAAATCTCAAAAGCTTCATCCACACAAAACTCAACAAGGACTCGTGAGATAAGTTAGTATAAACCATTGCCAAAATCTTATCATACTCTACTGTAGCAAATCACTAAAATTATTATTCATGATTGCATACTAAATGCCTCTGCATATTTAATAGTCCTATCCTCAAATAGAATCATTAAAGAAGCAAACATATGCAAACAATGCAAACATAACAGCAATCTGCCTAAACAGGATAGTCTGTAAAGAATGCAGCAACATCCGTACTTCCCTAGCTCCAAAAATTATGAAAGAAAATTCCCACTGTAGTAAATTTATCAGATGTTAATATGCAAAAGGTTTCAACATTTTATCACATTCTGACTTTTCTAGGGAATTATTGCAACAGCGGTAAACTTTCTGTTTCCAAACAGCAACATGTGGACTTCTAAAATAGGCATAGTAAAGACTATCAATGCCACTTTTATTTGAATAAAAGATGCAAAACATTGTTCTAAATAACAGCAAGCAAATCCTAACAAAATAAATTGACGCTCCAAGCAAAACACATATCATGTGGCGAATAAAAATATAGCTCCAAGTAAAGTTACCGATGAACGTAGACGAAAGAGGGGATGCCTTACGGGGCATCCCCAAGCTTAGGCTCTTGGTTGACCTTGAATATTACCTTGGGGTGCCTTGGGAATCCCCAAGCTTAGGCTCTTAACACTCCTTGTTCCATAGTCCATCGAATCCTTACCCAAAACTTGAAAACTTCACAACACAAAACTTAACAGAAAACTCGTAAGCTCCATTAGTATAAGAAAATAAATCACCACTTCAAGGTACTGTAATGAACTAATTATTTATTTATATTGGTGTTAAACCTACTGTATTCCAACTTCTATACGGCTTATAAACTATTTTTCTAGCCATAGATTCATCAAAATAAGTAAACAACACATGAAAAACAGAATCTGTCAAAAATAGAACAGTCTGTAGTAATCTGGATCAAATGGATACTTCTGGAACTCATAAAATTCTCAAATAAATTGCTGGACCTGAGGAATTTATATATTAATCATCTGCAAAAAGAATTAACTAAATATCACTCTCCAAATAAAAGTGGCAGCAATTCTCGTGAACGCTAAAGTTTCTGTTTTTACAGCATGATCGCAAAGACTATCCCCAAGTCTTCCCAACGGTTCTACTTGGTACAAACACTAATTAAAATCATAAAACCACATCTAAATAGAGGCTAGATTAATTATTTATTACTAAACAGGAGCAAAAAGTAAGGAACTAAAATAAAATTGGGTTGCCTCCCAACAAGCGCTATCGTTTAACGCCCCTAGCTAGGCATGATGATTTCAATGATGCTCACATAAAAGATAAGAATTGAAACATAACAAGAGCATCATGAAGCATATGACAAGCACATTTAAGTCTAACCTTATTCCTATGCATAGGGATTTTGTGAGCAAACAACTTGTGGGAACAAGAATCAACTTGCATAGGAAGGTAAAACAAGCATAGCTTCAAAACTTTAAGCACATACAGAGGAAACTTGATATTATTGCAATTCCTACAAGCATATATTCCTCCCTCATAATAATTTTCAGTAGCATCATGAATGAATTCAACAATATAACCAGCACCTAAATCATTCTTTTCAAGGTCTACAAGCATAGAAAATTTACTACTCTCCACAGAAGCAAAATTCTTCTCATGAATAATAGTGGGAGCAAACTCAACAAAATAACTATCATGTGATTGAAAATTAAGATCAATATGACAAGTTTCATGGTTATCATTATTCTTTAAAGCATACGTGTCATCACAATAATCATCATAGATAGGAGGCATGCTTTCATCATAATAAATTTGCTCATTGAAACTTGGGGGACAAAAAATATCATCTTCATCAAACATAGCTTCCCCAAGTTTCTGGCTTTGCATATTATTAGCATCATGGATATTCAAGGAATTCATACTAACAACATTGCAATCATGCTCATCATTCAAATATTTAGTGCCAAACATTTTATGGATTTCCTCTTCTAGCACTTGAGCACAATTATCCTTTCCATCATACTCACGAAAGATATTAAAAAGGTGAAGTGTATGAGACAAACTCAATTCCATTTTTTATAGTTTTCTTTTATAGACTAAACTAGTGATAAAACAAGAAACTAAAAGACTCGATTGCAAGATCTAAAGATATACCTTCAAGCGCTAACCTCCCCGGCAACGGCGCCAGAAAAGAGCTTGATGTCTACTACACAACCTTCTTCTTGTAGACGTTGTTGGGCCTCCAAGTGCAGAGGTTTGTAGGACAGTAGCAAATTTCCCTCAAGTGGATGACCTAAGGTTTATCAATCCGTAGGAGGCGTAGGATGAAGATGGTCTCTCTCAAGCAACCCTGCAACCAAATAACAAAGAGTCTCTTGTGTCCCCAACACACCCAATACAATGGTAAATTGTATAGGTGCACTAGTTCGGCGAAGAGATGGTGAAACAAGTGGTATATGGATAGTAGATAAAGGTATCTGTAATCTGAAATAATAAAAACATCAAGGTAGCAAGTGATAAAAGTGAGCATAAACGGTATTGCAATGTGTGGAAATAAGGCCTAGGGTTCATAATTTCGCTAGTGTAAGTTCCCTCAACAATACTAACACAATTGGATCATAAAACTATCCCTCAACATGCAACAAAGAGTCACTCCAACGTCACTAATAGCGGAGAACGAACAAAGAGATTATGGTAGGGTACGAAACCACCTCAAAGTTATTCTTCCCAATCAATCTGTTGGGCTATTCCTATAAGTGTCACAAACAGCCCTAGAATTCGTACTAGAATAACACCTTAAGATACAAATCAACCAAAACCCTAATGTCACCTAGATACTCCAATGTCACCTCAAGTATCCGTTGGTATGATTATACGATATGCATCACACAATCTCAGATTCATCTATTCAACCAACACAAATAACCTCAAAGAGTGCCCCAAAGTTTCTACCGGAGAATCATGACGAAAACATGTGCCAGCCCCTATGCATAGGTTCATGGGCAGAACCCGCAAGTTGATCACCAAAACATACATCAAGTGAATCACGTGATATCCCATTGTCACCACAGATATCCACGGCAAGACATACATCAAGTGTTCTCAAATCTTTAAAGACTCAATCCGATAGGATAACTTCAAAGGGGAAACTCAATTCATTTCAAGAGAGTAGAGGGGGGAAGAAACATCATAGGATCCAAATATAATAGCAAAGCTCGCGATACATCAAGATCGTATCACCTCAAGAACACGAGAGAGAGAGAGAGAGAGAGATCAAACACATAGCTACTGGTACATACCCTTAGCCCCGAGGGAGAACTACTCCCTCCTCGTCATGGAGAGCACCGGGATGATGAAGATGGCCACCGGAGAGGGATTGCCCCCTCCGGCAGGGTGCCGGAACGGGTCTAGATTGGTTTTTGGTGGCTACGGAGGCTTCTGGCGGCAGAACTCCCGATCTATTCTCCGTTGTGGAAGTTTTAGGATACATGGGTATATATGGGTGTAGGGAGTACGTCAGGGGAGCCATGAGGGCCCCACGAGGCAGGGGGTGCGCCCCCCACCCTCGTGGCTTCCTCGTTCCTTCCTTGACATGGGGTCCAAGTCCATCGGGTGGCTTTCATTCCAAAAATAACTTCTCTTGTTGATTTCGTTCCGTTTCGACTCCGTCTGATATTCCTTTTCTTCGAAACACTAAAATAGGCATAAAACAGCAAATCTGGGCTGGGCCTCTGGTTAATAGGTTAGTCCCAAAAATAATATAAAAGTGGATAATAAAGCCCAATATTGCCCAAAACAGTAGATAATATAGCATGGAGGAATCAGAAATTATAGATACGTTGGAGATGTATCAAACATCATTGAAGAAATCGGAGAAAGAGGGGCAGAGGCCGCAAGAGAAGTAGTCGACGAAAAACGGGTACCGATTCGGGGCGGCCTCGGCGCAGTTGGCGGGGACGATGCGCGTGGCTGGATGGCCCGTCTCCTCCCCCCCCCCCCCCCGTCTTGCACCCACACAGGGGCCTGAAGCTGTCCCGGAGCTCGAACACATCAACTGTCAAGGGGAAGTAGGCGAGCTGCATCCGCCGCGCCGCCAGCTCACTCTCCGGTGGCTCCCGCTCCGGCGTCCTTGGCCGTCCCTTTGCCCTTATTGGTTTTGGGGGCCATGGTGGCTGCGAGAGGTGAGGGGCGGAGGACAGCGAAGACGCAGCGGCCGCAAGAAGGCGCAGAAGCTTGAGGAGGAAGGGAAAGGGGGGCAGCGGTTCCGAGATTGGAGAAGATGCAGGGGTAAAGTGAGCAGCGCGCCCGCGGTTATTCCTCTTTTTATGGGGAAGGCGCGGGCCGCCTCCTCTCCAATTAACCACGATGTGATGCATGCATGCGGGAACCGCCCCACGCACGACCCCCACGTCACGCACGACCCTCCACATCGCACGTTCAACGCGGGTCGTGGGGAAGCGCAGCGGACGAGAAATTACTGCGGTAAAATCCCACCCTGACTGCCCACGCACCATTTTGGGCCTGGCCCAACAACGCATCGCGCTTATGTATGGCCCAGGCCCGGGGGCTCTTGTCGGTGTACAAAAGTAGGGGCTCTCCTTTTGACCCCTTTACTTGTGCACGGGCAGTCAGAGCCACGCGCCGCGGCCACACTTAGCAAGGCAAGGGAGGGAAGTCGGAGAGAAGCCGAAGCACGAGACAACCAAAGCAGCACCAAGACCAGAAGCACGGGAGGGCAAGAGGGCGAGGTGGACTCCCTCTGCAAGATCCTTGCTGGGGCGGCCCCCTGCAGCCCCAGCAAGAGCCTTGCCGGGGCAACTTGCCCAACGCCAGCAGAGTGAGCCACCCTTGAGCCCACAGGCTCTGACCCAATAAACTGCGTTGGGACCAGGGCTTGGGAGGCACCTCCGTGGTGGCATGCAAACCTTCATCAAGATCATTAACATATGAGATCAGATGAAGACCAGAAGACGGCGACCCTCGGCAGGATCCTAGTCGAGGAAATCCACAAGACCCCCAGCAAGACTCTTGCCAGGGATGACAGCAACGCCACGGAAAGACCCTTGCTGGGCCCCCGGCAAGACCCTTGCCGAGGCCATCAGCAGGGCCACTGCCAGGCCCGCACCAGCCAAGACTCCACCGACGTTCGCATGCAGCTGCCAGCCCATCCAGCTGGGCAGGCACCTGCGTGGCAACATGCAGCTTCCAGGCCAAATCAGCAAGCGCCTGCGTGGCGGCATGCAGATCTTCATGAAGGCCCTACCACCGCGCCACCTCAGCTGCTTGCCTACCTACATGGCACTGCATGCATCGCTAGCCTGGGCATGTGTCAAAGCGAGGCGGAGCGGCGACGGACGGGACGGGCCTCGTTCCCGTCCCCGATAAAGCTAATGGACACCTACGTAGCGCATTTAATGTGCCTTGTCCCATAATGTCGTGCGATAAGATCATGCACTGTAGGCCTTTCCACCTCTTGTGTGCCACTGTGGCAACCCCTTTTTCCTATAAAAGGAGGCCCGAGGCGACCAGGAGAGGGATTCGGATTTTTGGAACAGCACAGCCACCGTAGCTAGTTCAGAAAGCTCAAGAACACTCAATACATCCACCAAAGCAGGACTAGGGTTTTACGCATCCTCGCAGCCCGAACCTGGGTAAACAATCTGTGAGCCCATTTTATTTTGTAGATGTTGGGTTTGCATGTTATCTTATCACATATTTGTGCAAATCCCGTATTGTCATCAATCCACCAAAAAGGGGGAGATTGTTAGGGCATATTTCTCCCTTAGTGGTTTTGGTGATTGATGACAATGCATTTGTGGACTAATCGTGTGCTTTCAACATTTCAGATAATCTATCTTAGATATTGATGAAGACGGTGTTTTCTTGTGTTTCTTTTTCGGTGGACTTGAGTTGTAGGAACACCATACTATTACGAGGGCGTTCGCTTCGGAAAGGTTTGGGTGGAATCAACATGTACACTATCTCTGCACCCTTGTTTGTTCCCGACAATGGAGCTTGTCCTTCCTTGTGTTTGAACCTTGCCAAAATAGACTGAGTGGTAGTACTGCTCTGCACAACGGTACTACCGCTCCAGCGGTACTGCTGCTGTGCAGTACGGCTCCTACTTCCGCCTAATTTGGTTGTTCTATAAACGGGCGGTAGTAGAGCGGCAGTTCGCCATGGTAGTACCACTCCTGCGGTACTACGGGGCTAACTAGCTCTCAACTACCGCGGGTTTATGAGACACCTACAAGTTAAGCGGAAGTACCGTTGCTATCCACGGTAGTATCGCTCCAGCGAAACTACCGCTGGCTAGTACCGCAGCATGTACCGCTTATTTTTTTGTTCTGGGGCGGCACTACCGCCATGCCCTCCTCTACTACCACGGGTATCGGTTGTTGTTCATCTCCACGCGGTAGTACCGTTGGAGAGCGCGGTAGTACCGCTCAGGCGGCACTACCGTTCCCCTGATCTGCTCAGCTTGAACTAGGTGGCCGACACTTCTGTGCCGGCGGAAGTACCGCTCATCCGAGCAGTACTACCGCTTATGCACGGGCTGTGGGAGCATAACGGCTGGATCTTTCCTCCCTCTATAAAAAAGAGTCGTCTTTCTTCTAGTTGACTACCTCTTCCTCCCCCAAGCTCCATTGTTGATCCAAAGCTCATTCTTGCATGATCCCTCCCCCTAGCCAATCAAACTTGTTGATTCGTTGGGGATTGCTTGAGAAGGTCTAGATATACACTTCCACCAAGAGAAATTTGATCCCCCCCACTAATCCCTCGTGGATCTTGTTACTCCTGGGTGTTTGAGCACCCTAGACGGCTGAGGTCACCTCAGAGCCACATTCCATTGTGGTGAAGCTTCATGGTGTTGTTGGGAGCCTCCAATTCGGTCATGGAGAGTGCCCCAACCTTGTTTGTAAAGGTCCGGTTGTCTCCTTCAAGGGCACCACTAGTGGAATCACGACATCTCGCATTGTGTGAGGGCGTGAGGAGAATACGGTGGCCCTAGTGGCTTCTTGGGTAGCATTGTGCGTCCACACCGCTCCAACAGAGACGTACTTCCTTTCAAAGGGAAGGAACTTCGGTAACACATCCTCGTCTCCAGTGTCTCCACTTGGGGTTATCTCTCACCTTTACTTTGTGCTTGCCTTACTTGTGTTGTCTCCTTACCTTACTTGTGTTGCTAGCACCATATAGGTTGCTCACCTAGTTGCATATCTAGACAACCTATTTTTTGCTAACCATAATTTGTTAAGAAAAGTTAAAAATTGGTAGTTTCCTATTCAGTCTCCCCCTCTAGTCAACCATATCGATCCTTTCAAAGAGTGTGGGGAAGAAAGCCCCTCTATGCTGGCAAATACATGATACAAGATACATGCGGGCCAACTCCACCCTTACAATCTCAAAGCTACTCTCTCGCGCTCGCCCACATAGCTAACGCCCCAAAGACGGCTTCTACATCTCCCTTGAATAGTCCCGATGTCCTCCACGTCCGCCCTTTCTGCTCAATAGTTTGCATCAAAACTCTCACGGAAGGAGAGGCACCCTAAAACACGATGGCATTGCGGTGCTTCCACATCTCCCACATGACTAACCGTAAATCTGCTCGGACGTCCTTCATATGCATGTGGGAGGTGGACTTGCTAACACACCAATCCACTAGCATTTCATCCCCTCCCAGTGCACAATCCTGTCTGTCCATCACTCCGTAAATGATACATCAAAATTCCCTAGCAAACACACAACTCAGGAGGATGTGGTCAATCGTCTCCTTTTCCTGAGCATAAAATGGGCAGGCATCCTAATGATCCAGACCCCGTTGTTCAAGTCGGTCGTAGGTCCAACACCGGTTCTGAAGGGCTAGCCATGCGAAAACCTACACCCTAGCGGTGTCGTGGATGACTATGTAAACTTGGATGTGGGTGAAATTTGTCGGCCCCGGAACTTGGCCTCGTAGGCGGATTTGCATGAGAATTTCCCACTCGTCTCCCAATTCCAAGTGATGGAGTCCATACCCTCCTGGTTGAGTTCCACCCGAGCCACCTGCTCCCACGGGTCCATGTATTCATTGAGAATTTGGGCCGAAATCTCTGGCCCAACACCCAGAGCCCAAGATCCCAATGATAGCGCCTGAAAAACAGTCCTTTCTGCCCAGACACTCGGCCGAACTGATGCATACACAATGGGTGCTAGCTCCTGCACCCTGAAACCATGGAGCCACCTGTCTTCCCAATAAAGGGTGTTGATGCCATTCCTAAGTGTGGCATGGGATGCCGCTGCGCATAGAAGCATTGGTCTAGCAGGCACCTCAATCTGAAACTCTGCCCATGGTCTAGAATCATCAGCCTGTTGTAGCCATGGCCATCTTGTGTGCATAGCAATATTCAACCACTTAAGGTTGGGCAACCCTAAGACTCTTGCCCACTTTGGTGCACACATGGCCTCACAAGCCACTGCACATTGGCCACCATTTTCTCTAGCACTCGCACTCCGGAGGAAACCTCTTTTCCTCTACATATATGAGTCATTGTTGTGATTACCTTCTATGGTATGTATGAGAATTGCACAAAGGACCGAGTTCACTAGTAGTAGTCGGACACTCTTTGGCATCGTACCACCTCTCCACTTTGGCAGGCATATTGCAAGGTTACCCACGAGTCCCATAAGTTGTGTCGCGGTCTATCTCCTGATTGTTAGGGGGTCCAAGGTACTTGCAGGGGTTAGTGCCTACTGAGCACCCCAATACCTCCTCCACCCGCTGCATAGTTTGCTCATCGCATCTGATTGGCAGTGCTTCACTCTTGGCAAAATTGAATTTCAATCCCGAGGCTTCTCCAAACATGTGCAGGATCAATGCACAAGCTTGCAAATCCAAAATTGTTTGGCTTAATGAAAAGCATGACATCATCCGCAAACATTGATAGTCTTTGTTTCATGCCCGTGTTTGCTAGTGGTGCAAAGATTCCATGCGTCGTGGCTAAGTCCACCAGTGCAGCGACTCCATGGCTAAGATGAAAAGCATGGGGGATAGCAGAGCCCCTTGCCGCAAACCATAGAAGTTGTAGATGGGCCGGCCTGGCATCCCATTAACCATATTCCGAGTTGAAGAGTTACCTAACAACCCACATATCCAAGCAATCCACCTTGGACCAAAGCCCGATGCTTGCAAGACCTCAATAAGAAAGACCCACTGGACTGTGTCAAAAGCCTTGGTGATGTCGAGCTTGAACATCACAGTTGCCTCCCAAAGAGCATGGAGTCTACGGGTCATGCGTTGCACCAAAGTTATCATGTATGGATCTCCCTTTTACAAAGGTGCTTTGATGATTGCCCACAAGTTTTGGAAATTCTGCAGCCACTCTATTGGCCAACACTTTGTCAAAAATCTTGATTGCTCTGTGGACAAGGCTCACAGTCCTATAGTCCTTAATATTCATCACTCCATCAATCTTAGGAAGAAGCGTGACAACCGCTTTGTTGATCGCGGGCAAGCCTCGCATATCACCTCCGTCGAATAACTCAAAAGACTACATGATGTCTTCCTTGATAATATTCTGGCATACCGCATAGTTTGATGCTCATGTAGTTAACATTCATTCACATGTTAATGTAGTAAAATTTTGCGTGTCTTTACACAAATAGATGAGTCTCGAGCATAAAAGCACAGATCAAGTTGGTATGTACCATGAACTAAGTGAGTACATGTTTTGAATCAGCTTATATTGAGATGTTACCCCCTCTCATATTGTATAAATATAGGTATGTGAAGGTATCCGCAAACTCGTGCAACTACCAGCAAATTGAGCGACCGGTAAAAAGGAACCTAATAACCCATAAGTATAGGGGATCATTTGTAGCCTTTTTCAATAAATAAGAGTGTCGAACCCAACGAGGAGCTAAAGGCAGGACAAATATTCTCTAAAGTTCTATCGACCACCGATACAACTCTACGCACACTTGATGCTTTCTTATCGGAAACATGTATGAAACTATTTTTTAGGTGTGATGCTAGAACTACTTTGCAAGAATAAAACAAGAAGTACTTTGCAAGATAATAAAATCTAGGTGTTTAGTAAAAGGTATTGTGTCAACAAGAAAGTTATTTGTCCCTAGGCAATTGATAATAAGTACCGGTAATCATTCTTGCAACTTTATATGAGGGAGAGGCATGAGCTAACATAATTTCTCTACTTGGATCATATGCACTTATGATTGGAACTCTAGCAAGCATCCGCAACTATTAAAGATCATTAAGGTCGTGAAACCCAACCATAGCATTAAGTATCAAGTCCTCTTTATTCCCATACGTCATACCCCACCTACTTGCGTTTAAGTTTGTGTCACTCTCGCAACCCACCATAAGAGAGCCATGAACATATTGCAACACCCTACAGCGGGGGGCCCTCACATTTGCATGAGAACGGAGGGCACCGTAGGACAGCACCATAAATAAAATATACAATCATACCAACTAAGATCACGATTAACCCACAGGACAAAACGGATCTACTCAAACATCATAGGATAACCATAGATCATTGGGAAATAATATATGGAGTTGAGCACCATGTTTAAGTATAGATTACAGCAGGGAGAAGAGGTTTTACACCGCTGCATAGAGGGGGTGAAAGTTGGTGTTGACGGTAGCAAGACTGTTGATGTAGATCGTCGTCCCGATCGTTTCCCCGGCGGCATTCCGGCGCCACCGGAAGCGAGGAGGAGAGAGCCACCCTCCTCCTTCTTATTCCTTGCCCTCCCCCTAGATGGGAGGAGAGTTCCCCCTCTGGTCCATGTCCTCCATGGCGGTGGAGGGGCGTGAGCCCCTCCGAGATTGGATCTCCCTCTTTGTTCTCTTCTGTTTCGCGTTCTCCAGATCTGGCTGAAAACCGTTTCTTATATTCTGAGAGATCCGTAAGTCCGATTGCTCTGAGATTTTAACACGGTTTTTTCGGATATAAGATTCCTTGCGCCTGAAGTAGAGATCCAACCGACGTTCGAGGAGGGCACAACCCACCACCATGAGCCAGGCTCCTCTGGCGTGCCCTGGTGTCTTGTGGGCTGTGTGGGCCTCCGTTTGCGGTGATTCCAACTCTCAAAAATCACATATATTCCAAAATAATTCTCCGTGAAATTTTATTGCATTTGGACTTCGTTTGATATGGATACTTTGCGATACAAAAAACATGCAGAAAACAGGAACTGGCACTGGGCACTAGATCAATAGGTTAGTCCAATAAATCATATAAAAAGTTGCCAAAAGTATGTAAAACTTGTATAATGTTGGCATGAAACAATCAAAAATTATAGATACGACGGAGACGTATCAGCATCCCCAAGCTTAATTCCTGCTCGTCCTCGAGTAGGTAAATGATAAAAAAGATAATTTTTGATGTGGAATGCTACCTAGCATAAACTTGATCATATATCAAATCATGGCATGAATATTAATACATAAGTGATTCAAAGCAATAGTCTATAGTTTTACATAAAGACATCAATACTCAGGCATCCCACAAACAATCGTGTCTTTAAAAATATCAACGCTAAAGAAGGCTATCCCTACAAAATCATATAGTCTTGTCATGCTCTGTATTATTAACACAAAGTATTTATCATGCACAACCCTGATGACAAGCCGAGCAATTGGTTCATACTTTTTAACGTGCTTCAGAGTTTCAACTCTCACGCGATACATGAGCGGAAGCCGTGGATATAGCACTATGGGTGGAATAGAGTATGATGATAGGGGTAAATATAGAGAAGATAAAAAAGTAAGAAAGTCTCACATCGACGCAGCTAACTAATGGGCTATGGAGATGCCCATCAATCGATATCAATATGAGGAGTAGGGATTGCCATGCAATGAATGCACTAAGAGCTATAAGTGTATGAAAGCTCAATATGAAAACTAAGTGGGTGTGCATCTAATCCTATAATGAAATATTCCCACTAGTATATGAAAGTGACAACATAGGAGACTCTCCAAATGAAAAACATGGTGCTACTTTGAAGCACAAGTGTGGTACAGGATCCTGACAATGCCCCTTCTCTCTTTTTATTATTTTTTCTTTTTCTTTTTTTCTTTCTTTCTTTTTTTCTTTTTTTCTTTTTTTTCTCTCATTGTCTGGAGTCTCATCCCGACTTGTGGGGGAATCATAGTCTCCATCATCCTTTCCTCACTGAGGCACTGCTCTAAAAATGATTAATGATTATCATCACACTTCTATTTACTTATAACTCAAAATAAATAAAAATTATAACTTGATACCTATGACAAAGTATGACTCTATATGAATGCCTTTGGCAGTACCAGGATGTGCAATGATCTAGCGTAACATGTATGAAAGATGATGAACGGTGGCTGAGCCACAACTACTATGTCAGCTATATGATCATGCAAAGCAATCTGACAATGAATACTCAAGTCATCAAACGGAAGCGGTGGAAGTTGCATGGCAATATATCTCGGAATGGTCATGGAAAAGCCATAATAGGTAGGTATGGTGGCTTTTTTGAGGAAGATATAATAAGGCTTATGTGTGATAGAGCGTATCATATCACGGGGTTTGGATGCACCTGCGAAGTTTACACCACATCTCGGTGTGAGAAAGGGCAATCCACGGTACCATAGAGGCTAGCAAATTGCGGAAAGGTAAGAGTGTGTATAATCCATGGACTCACATTAGTCATAAAGAACTCATATACTTATTGCAAAATTTTATTAGACCTCGAAGAAAAGTACTACTACGCATGCCCCTAGGGGGTAGATTGGTAGGAAAAGACCATCGCTCGTCCCCGACCGCCACTCATAAGGAAGACAATCAATAATAAATCATGCTCCAACATCATAGCATAACGAGAGACTATACATGCATGTTCGGGAATCACAAACCTTAACACCAATATTCTTACTAAACACAACCATTTACTAGTACCTCCCACATATTCCATCTCTATATCGCAAAACTATTGCAAGGAATCAAACATACCATATTCAGTGATCCATAAGTTTTATGTAGGATTTTATGACTAACCATGCAATTGACCAATTCCCGTTGACTCTCTAAATAGATATAAATAAATCATGAGAGTTTAATTCTTTCTACAAAAGACCATGCTCTAATAAATATAAGTGAAGCAGAAGAGCATTCTACAAATAACGGTTTTTCTGTGTGAAGAGAAACAGGAAACCCAAACTTCAAATGATATAAGTGAAGCACATGAAGAATTCTATAAAGCCACACTCAAAAGATATAAGTGAAGTGCAATTAGCATTCTATAAATCAACCATGGACTATCTCATACCAGCATGGTGCATAAAAGAAAAGTGAAAACAAAATGCAAAAGACGCTCCAAGATTTGCACATATCCCATGAACGAAATGAATCCGAAAATATACCGATACTTGTTGAAGAAAGATGGGATGCCTTGCGGGGCATCCCCAAGCTTAGACGCTTGAGTCTCCTTGAATATTTACTTGGGGTGCCTTGGGAATCCCCAATCTTGAGCTCTTGCCTCTCCTCCTTCAACTTGCATCGAGACCTCCTCGATCTTCAAACACTTCATCAACACAAAACTTAACCGAACTTTTAGTGGCGGGGTTAATGAACATGGCAATGAAATCCCATCATGTACAGCTGTAACATTATTGTATAATTATAAACAAACATTACCCACTGTATGTTATCACAATTCTATGGCCCCAAGTCAAGGAGGCTTCAACAAGAATTCAAACATACGCAAATAATGAAGCTATAACAGCAATCTGTGAAATCAGGACAATCTGTAAAGATTTGAACATCTACCATACTTCTGTGACTCAAACAATTCTGCAAAATTAGGAAAACATAAAAAATTGTATATAAAGACAGTACAAAAAGTTTCATAACATTTTGATGTTCCAGTAAAAAATGTAAAATCGAGCACTACAGCCAAAGTTTCTGTTTTGCACCGCACAAACCAACAAGCAATTTAATCATCCTAAAGGCAAACCTTGGCACATTATTTTTATAATACAATGGAATTGTACAAGGGGATAATTATTTTTGTGAGAATCTTCATGAAAAATTCTACATTGTTTCCATGAGCATGAACACAAGTGTTCAAGGTCGACCCTCACTTCTCCAATGCATAACGTCCAATCGCTTCTCTTTTGTGAAAAAAGTTTTTAAGTTCCCCTCTATATTTTTTTGTTTTCAAACTTTATGAAAGCACTCAACAGAAATAAATGACTCTCTAAAACTTCCGGGTTGTCTCCCTGGCAGCGCTTTCTTTAAATCCATTAAGCTAGGCATAAAGTGCTCAAGTAATGGATCCACCCGGATCCCAAGGTATATCAGAGCCAATTTTAATTAACAATGATTTGGCATTTAGTAGTGAGCACAAAGCAACATATTTCAAGCAATGACGAAGTCTAACTCTCTTCCTATGCATTGGCATGCCATACGAGAACAATTCATGCACATCAAGTAAACGCCAATACATAGCCTAAGCAGGTTCTTGCAATTCTATCATGTTGGAAACATAGAGAGGAGGATATGTAGTTCCTCTCTCATAATAATTGCAAGTAGGAGCAGCAAGCACATGCATATTATATTCATCAAAATCATCATGTCTAATGGTAGAATGCAACCCATCAATGTAATCCTTAATAAATGCAACTTTCTCTGATATAGTGTAGTTTGGATAATTCAAAAAGATAATAGGACTATCATGTGTGGGTGTAACAGCAACAATTTCATTCTTAACATAAGGAACTATAGCAAGTTCATCTCCATAAACGTAAATTAAATTGGCATCATGGCCACAAGCATAGCAAGCGTCATCAAAAAGGGATATTTTAAATGAATCAACGGGATCATAGCATTTATCCTTCGGTAAGAACGAAGGGGCATTAAATAATGTATGAGTTGAAGAGTTACTCTCATTAGAAGATGGGCGCGGGTAGCTAATCCGCTCTTCCTCCATTTGTTCTTCGCTCTCCTCATCATCTTTTTCATCCAATGAGCGCACAGTTTCATCATTTTTCTTCTTCCATAGACTCCTGCAAAATGTTAGTCTCTCCTTGGACAGTGGAGATATTCTCAATAAATGCATCAATATCGCAATTGTATTTATAATTATAATAGCAATATTTAAGAATAGCAAGATTTTCAGGTCTATAGCCAGCATCATCATCATCTTCATACTTTAAAAAGAGAGATTCAATTTCAGAAGCACCCTTAAAAGCAACAAATTCTTCTATTCTGTGACAGCCTGGGTTTTGCCCCTTCTTTTTGCTTGATTTTTTTATTTGAAATTTTTTGAAACTTGAGGTTTTTGAATCTTTTCATGTGGACTTAAACACTTGGGCATCCTTGGCTTTCACCCAAGTGATTCACTTCCCTCCTAAATCATCATTTCACTTCTGACCTACCCAAAAATAATCTTTGGAATATTTTTCTTAAAAGAAAAATATTCATTTTCTCTCTAAAACCCTAAGCCAGATCTGTTTGCTTCAAAGCAACCCCAATTTTTATGGCTCAGAAAAATCTGAGATAATTCACAAATATTCTGTGAACCCTAGTGCACCTTCCTGAGCAAAAATATTTCATCATTTTTTGGAATATTTTTGCTACAGAAAATCTTTTCTATTCTGGGCAGAAATGGTGGTTTCTATAGCAACTACCATTTTACTTGCTCCATTTGACCTGAAATTTCTTGTGCATCTTTACCTTAGTAACTTATCACTAGCCTCCAAAGCACAACTTCAAACTCCAAGCCATTTGACCACAGTAACATCACCAAGTTACTGACCAGAAACTTACTTGATGTGTGAAAACTTCTCTACTGCACCTGGATCCAAACCAAATCGTGGTAACACTCAAAACTACCACGAACAACATGCCAGACATTGGGTTTTTGCTTAGATCAACCTGATGTCATAGTTCACGTGGTGACCGCGTTCGTCCAGGCGTGCTGGCATGCGGCCGACGCGCTCTGCGACGCGCCCGAGCCTCTGTTGCTCGCGTGCTCGCTTCCCCGCCTGCCCAACCATGCCAAACTTCGCCACCATCATCGTCTCAATGCTCTTAACTCCTCCCTGGCACTCACCGACGCCGGAGCTCGCCGCAGCGAGCACGGGCAAGGTCCGACCAGCCCAACAGTGCGGAGCGCACTGTGCTCGTCGCCATCCTCTTGATCTTGTGCTCGTCTCTGCCCGCCCACAGTGGCCGCGTGACCTCCGTCGCCTTCTCCCTCTCTCACTGACGCCGCTCGTCGCCGGGCGCCATGGACAGGTGTCCACCGGCAGAGCCCGTAGCACCCTCGCCACTCGCCTATATAGAGAGCCCTTCCCAGCCTCCTCGAGCACCATCCAACACTCACACACACCCCACGATCGAGTAGGAAGCCGGAGCCCGACCGGGCAGGCCTCGGGCCGCCGTCCCCGAGATTGAGCTCGCCAGTGATCCCCTCTGGTCGCCGCGGGAGCTACCGCCCCTCCCAGGCCTGGGCGACCCCTCCAGGGCCTCCACCTCTCTCCGGTGAGGCCGTCTCGCCAACTTGGAGCCCTTGGAGTGGCCTCTGCTCGTCGTCTTCCTCAACTCCGGCGACCTCCACGTTCTGCCTCCGCTTGCGAGGTTGATTCCGACGCCGTCCGACCGCCCCTAGCTACACTACGGGTACGGGCAGGTGCGTCTCAACCCCCTCTTGCCATCCCTCCCTCTCGTTTGGGCCAAGGAGCCCTCGTCGCCGGCGAGAGCTCCGGCGAAGCCGCGGCCTCCTCTGTTTCCCTCTCCTTTTTCCCCCACCTGACTAGCGGGCCCCGCTAGTCAGCCACTCAGTACACGCGTGAAGTGGTATGAGTGGTGGCGCCCCTGGGCTTTACGCCTTCGACGTCACCACCCCCCCCTAGTCTATTTCAAATTCATTTGAATTTACAGAACACTTCAAACAGCCATAACTCTTCAACCATAAGTCCAAATGAATTTATTATTTTTGCATTGTGTTCTTTGGTAAGAAATCTAGCAGCTCACCAAAGATGAGATTTTTCTAAGCTGTCTAGAATTTCTGGTGATTTTCAGAAGTGTTCTTGATATTTTCTTGTTGTGTTTAAAACCATTTTCAGAAGGTGAAGCTTGTCTTGAGGATCACCAGGAGGCTTGTGAACCTCATCTGCACTAAGGCAAGCCACAACAACATTTTCATGGTGCCATTTCAATATTTGTGATTTTCTTACTTGAATGAAAGGATTAATCCATGCATTTAAATTATTTTGGAGTTATTTATATTCTATTAAATATTGGTTAGTTGTTATGCTTGAGTTACATAATGGTTGAAACTAGTTTAGTGGATAAAGCAAGTTAAGATTTATTTGAGGTGATGTTAGAAATAATTTTGTTTTGTATGTTAGCAATTATTTAAAGCTATGTTTTTTCCCTCTTAGATTTATAAAAAGTTGTTAGAAAATGTTCTGTTAAATACTTGTTTAATCATATTATTTATCTTACAGAATGTTTGAACCCAACTTAGTGATAAAGAAAGTAAGAGTTGTTGATAATGAAATCTTTTTGACAAGCATATGAGAAATTTATCAGAGTTACTTTCTTGCGTAAGAAGTTAATAAAACTTGTGGCAAAATATTTTGGTTAAGTTGTGAGTCATTTGAGCAAGTAGAGTAAATTGAGTTGTTGACGTTATGCTTGGTGTGTATAAGGATGACATCGGTCATTTTATCATTATATGATGCATGTGTTATTTTGCATTTCATGGCATGCTATGACACCGGTCATTTTTTTAGTTAAACCTGAATATAACTCAACTTGAATATACCGTTGACTGGGTCATGGTGCCGCTGAATCGAGTTTATTTCCAGTGCAACCACATTTGCCTTTGTGGGAAGGCCTTGATTCGGTCCATTGACACGGCCTCTGGTCGGTGCCTCCATCTAGGGAAGGTTATGTCATGCTTGCCCTGGCCTGGTGAGCAGACATAATCTTGTGTGCTCGTTGATGAGATTATGGTACCGAGTCCCTGAGTGGGAGTGTCCCCGAGTG
Source organism: Triticum urartu (assembly GCF_056163025.1). Taxonomy (NCBI): domain Eukaryota; kingdom Viridiplantae; phylum Streptophyta; class Magnoliopsida; order Poales; family Poaceae; genus Triticum; species Triticum urartu. Next base: position 363,004,755 of record NC_141874.1, on the reverse strand, counting down.
GGAGTGTTTTGACCACGATGGTGGTCGGGGTGTCTTTGGTAGACACGGGGCCACCCAAGACCAGCCCGTTGGGGGATTTGGGTCAGAGTGGCTGGGAGAGTGTTGTGGCAATGGAGGGGTTTTGTCGGGATGTTGTTGGTCCACCTGAATGGGAGTGCGAGGCCATGGGTTCCGTGGTGTGGGTACAATGTGCTACCTCTGCAGAGTGTGTAATCTATCGATAGCCGAGTCCACGGTTACGGACACCTCGTAGTAGGTCCCACCATGAGTTAACGTTTAATAAAAATTTCACACTAAGTGATGAACTTTGCATTGTTGATGGATGGCAGAAAGGCCATCGAGGCATTTGGGACCAAATGATGGTCGTGGTTGTGATCGCCGTAAGGATCACGAGTTGTTCTTGATAAAGATCACTTTGGTGGTGTGTTCTGACCACTTTGGTGGTGTGTTTGTGATCTGACCACTTTGGGGGGGTGTTTGTGATCCAGAGATGATCACGGTTGGTAAGCTATCCCGAGGGACGTTCGAGCATGAGCACAGCATGTTGGCATAGTGTTGCACTTTTAATAATTGGTTAAATATCATGATATTGTTTGTCATTATGATGATGCCTATTGTGAGCTTGCAAGTACATTCAATGTACTGACCTGGCGTGTCATGCCAGATTTCATGAAAGTATCATTGGAGGAGAGCACTGTCCAAGTCTAGATCGTGTCCACATCGGTGTGTTTATGATATGGAGCTTCCGCCACTACGTTATTCCGCTGCCACGTAGTTGTTCGGATCGAGGCCCATTTATGTTCACTAAATAATGTACATATTATTCAGCCGCACCGAGTGTGCCGCTCGGCCTCGACAGTTGTTGTAATGTAACTCTGTTCCACTAGCATCAATAAAGCGGTTGTTATTCTGTACCAAGATGTTGTGCGCTGCCAGAAGACATGGTCTCTGGGCTGGCAATGTATGGTAAACCGGTCGCTCTGAGTCGGGGTGCCACAACTCTTGGTATCAGAGCCGCGCTGACTGTAGGCCACGCTAGGCTACAACACGCTAGATACGAGTTTTAGTTGAGTGCCGGTAGTAATTTGTGCTGATTATTGAGTCGCATGCATTCGGTTTATATTTGTATGCTAACCTGCTAATGGTTGTGGGTGTAGATGGCTCTGGTGCCGTATCCGTGCCAGTTGAAGCTGATGCCGTACACGTCACCGCACCTCCTTCGCAACGTGTGGTGTCGGCTGTATCCTCTCAAGACGACCCAGTCTATCGTGTGTACCGGGAGCATCTAGCTGATTCAGTATATGAGTATCACGCAGTGGTCACTCTGCGCACTAGTTCCGATTCCAGCTCTTACACTCGCACTTCTCGGAGCGGTTATGCCTCCACCGCTTCTCAGGCTGTCCAGTTTGCTGCATTGGAGGTCCTTGTCGAGCTTCGTTACAACAAGGTCAGAATGCAGAACCACCCAGGTTTTTACTACTACCCATCTCTACACGACAACGGTCGTGTCGGTTTCCCTCTCATTGATCCGGAGTCTAATAGTGTTGCTAGCCACCTTGCTCGTTATATCACTGCTAGCTATCTCATGATCCACGAGCTGGCTCGAGAGCTGACTTGTACTCGTACTGCTTTAGCCACTACTTTGGTCACTGCTAGATCCGCCACTACTCCGTCTTCCCTGGATTTACCCCTTATGTCCTAGTCAGTTCTAGCTCCCCTATTTCGTCGGTTACTCCCCTGAGTAGCACGGGCGTCTCGACCGCGAGCCCTCTCAGTACTTCTGCCGAGTGGGTCTCACTTCTCACTACCCCTGTAGCCCCAATGCTTCATCCTACCCCTGCCCCTGAGGGAGAGCCCTCGAAGCAGCGTCGTCGTGTTACCTTTAACCCGGAGGTTTCCGTTAACCACGTCAGTTCAGGATCCGAGACCACTTCAGGGGAGGACGCCACAGCACCAGCAGAACCGTAGTATTTGTAGTTGTCTGAATGATGTATGCATGTAGTCGTTCGAGTCATGATGTTTCGTTGCCTGTATGAGAGCAGTGGACCAGTCATGTTGTTTACTTTTCATGTATGAGTCTATGTATAATTATGTTGAGACTTTATTCGCCGTATTTTTCGCTTTTTCTGCTTTCTTCTGGGATTTTTCGCTGGCTTTTCCCCAATTTTATTTTTGGGTGTTTCTCATCTCGATTGTGTTGCCTTGGGAAAAATTCACAATAGGATGACGCGGGGAGGCAGCAGTAGCAACGTTCGTGAGGGAACTCCTGTTCGTCGTTCCGCACGACAGGAAGGACAGTCTCCCGAGCCGTACGTTCAGCCACCACCTCCACCGCCTGATCCTCCCTCCACCGAGCAAATTATGCGTATGTTTGAAGAGAAAAGAAACAATGATCTGATTGAGATATTGAGAAATGTTCAAGCTATGGTTGGACAGAATGGAAATCAGAATGGTCATCATTCAAAGCTGTCAGATTTTTAGAGGACCAGTCCACCCAGTTTTAGTCGGGCTATTGACCCGTTGGATGCCGATGATTGGTCGCGTACAATGGAGAAAAAGCTTGAGATTGCCCGTACTGAAGGAAATGATAAAGTTCCATTTGTAACTCATTACCTTGAAGGCGCAGCTGCCATATGGTGGGAAAATACCAAGGCCAGGTGGCCGAGTGATGAGGAAATCACCTGGGAGAGATTTAAGGATAAGTTCCAAAAATACCACATCCCTGCTGGAGTTATGAAGACCAAGCAGCATGAATTTCTCGCACTCGTCCAAGGAAATCAGTCTGTGTTTGAATATCTGTAAAAATTCAATCATTTGGCCCATTACTCTCTGTATGACGTGGCCACCGAGGAAAGGAAGATTGACAGATTTCTTGGAGGCTTAAATCCACAACTTCGGTGTGCTCTCAGTATGTTTGATTTCACGGATTTCCAAACCCTGGTGGACAAGGCGTTCATTGCTGAACGGGAGCACAAGTTGATATCCGATAATAGGCCTGCTAACGACAACAAGCGCAAGTTTGAGTCAAAGAAGGATGGGCCACCTGTGCAAAAGGCTCATACCTGGCAGCAGACTCAGGTGGAATACATGCCAAATTGGTAAGAGAATGTTAACAAGACCACCACCCAAGTCAAGAATATTGTGACCAATCCAATGCATGAGGAGCGTCGGTGCAATAATTCTTGTTTCATTTGCGGGCAGCACGAACATTATGCAAAGCAGTGCCCCAAGAACAACAAGACGAATGCCCTAAGCCGGCCGCAAGTCAATTATATGGAGTCGCGGCCAAGCCAGCAAAACTTCACCGGGCACTTGCATCATATCTCCGCTGATGAAGCCCAAGAGAAGCCAGAAGTCGTCATTGGTATGTTTTCTGTTAATGACATACCTGCCATAATTTTATTTGACTCTGGGGCTTCCAATTCTTTTATTTCTTGGAGTTTTGCCGCCCAAAACAATTTTCCTTGTACAATTTTGGGCAAAAATATGCTGGTACAAACCCCGGGATCTATAATCAATAGCAATCTGGTCTGTCGTGATCTGAAGATCAATATCAATGGGGTATGTTTTCCGACATCCCTGATAATCATTGAGTCTGAAAAGTTGGATATTATATTGGGTATGAATTGGCTGACCAAATATCAAGTTTGCATAAACTGTGCAACCCGAGAAGTCAATTTGACCAGTCTGGATGGGCAGCTCACCAAATTCTATGCTCACAAGAAGATACCCAGGCCAGAATTAGTGTGCACTATTGTGATTGAATTGGAATTTATTCCCATGGTCAGTGAGTACCCTGATGTGTTTCCAGAAGAACTGCGAGGCATGCCACCAGATCGGGAACTGGAGTTTGCCATAGATCTTGTGCCCGGAACCGCACCATTATACAAGTATTACCGGATGCCCTCATCAGAATTAGTGGAGCTAAAGAAACAGCTTGACGAATTACTCCAAAAGGGCTATATTCGTCCCAGCTCTTCACCGTGGGGATCACCTGCCATTTTTGTGTGCAAAAAGGATGGTAGTCTCCGTATGTGCATAGACTACCGCCAGCTGAATGAGGTCACCATCAAGAATAAATACCCGCTGCCAAGGATTGACGATCTGTTTGATCAGCTCAGTGGGGCTAAGGTATTCTCTAAAATTGATTTACGAACCAGATATCATCAGCTCAAGATTAAAAAGGAAGATATTCCTAAGACCGCATTCACTACTCGGTACGGTCTTTAGGAATATACCTTGATGTCCTTTGGTCTCACCAATGCCCCTGCTTTCTTCATGCATATGATGAACAAAGTATTTATGGACTTCCTCGATAAATTCGTGGTAGTTTTCATCGATGACATCCTCATTTACTCCAAGGGTGAGGAGGAACACAAGGATCACCTTCGAGCAGTACTACAACGGCTCCACGACCATCAGCTATACGCCAAGTTCAGTAAGTGCGAATTTTGGCTCAATAAAGTTGGGTTTCTCAGACATGTACTATCTGCCGAAGGTATAGCCATGGACCTGAGCAAAGTAAAGGATGTGCTCGATTGGGTACCACCCACGACCGTGACATAGATCTGGATTTTCCTCGGATTAGCTGGGTACTATCGTCGTTTTATTGAAGGGTTTTCCAAAATTGCTAAACCCATGACGGAGCTGCTTAAAAAGGATACAAAGTTTAAGTGGACAGAGGACTGTGAGAAGATTTTTAATGAGATAAAGATACGACTGACAGCCGCACTTGTATTGACTCTTCCAGACATTTGTCGCAGTTTTGATGTGTACTGCGATGCTTCCAGACAAGGTATTGGCTGCGTGTTGATGCAAGACAACAAGGTAGTAGCATATGCATCACGACAGCTACGACCTCATGAGGGAAATTATCCTACTCATGATTTGGAATTGGCCACAGTGGTTCATGCATTAAAAATTTGGAGACACTACCTCATTGGAAAAAGGTGCCAAATTTTTACCGATCACAAAAGCCTCAAGTACATTTTCACTCAACCAGATTTAAATCTCCATCAGCGAAGGTGGTTAGAGTTGGTCAAGGATTATGACCTTGGAATAAATTACCATCCAGGCAAAGCCAACTTCGTTGCTGATGCGCTCAGTCGAAAGCCCTTCAGCTTAAATGTCATGGTAAAATCATTATCCACCAAACTCCAAGAGGAGATCGCTCAGCTCAACTTGGTCATCATAGAGGCTGACCTCGCTAATATTTTGGAAGTTACCCCCACACTTGAGATGGAGATCTGCAAGGCCCAGCCAGCTGACACCAACCTACAAAAACAGGCCAAAGGCCAGATGGCAAAGCAGGCCTCTGACTTTTCCAAGGACGAATTCGGTACCCTCCGGTTCCATGGACGCACTTGTGTGCCAAATCAACCGGATTTGAAGAAGAAAATCCTGTCAGAAGCCCACGAGTCCGCATATTCCATTCACCCGGGAGGTATGAAAATGTATGAGGACCTTAGACAAATATTCTGGTGGGATGGTATGAAGAAAGACATTGCTTATTTTGTAGCCTGCTACGACATATGCAACAAGGGGAAAGCAGATCATCAGAAGCTAGTCGGGCTTCTCCAACCGCTGCCAGTTTCATAGTGGAAATGGGATGACGTTTGCATGGATTTCATCACAGGATTACCTAGGACTCAGTGAGGCAAGGATGCAATCTGGGTTATAATAGACACCCTGACCAAGGTTGCTAATTTCATTCCGATCAGCACCAGATACAGGGTAGATAAACTTGCACAACTGTATGTATCCAGGATCGTCAGTCTGCATGGAGTACCCCGAACTATCACTTCCGACCGAGGCTCTTTGTTTACCTCCGCTTTTTGGTCCCGTCTCCATCGAGCCTTGGGGACAGCACTGAAATATAGTACTTCCTATCACCCTCAAACAGATGGACAAACAGAGCGGGTAAATCAAATACTCGAGGATATGTTGCGAGCATGTGTGCTAGCCAAAGGTGCTAAATGGGAAGACTGCTTGTCGTATGTCGAGTTCTCTTATAACAACAGTTTCCAGACCAGTCTAACAATGTCACCATACGAAGCTCTGTATGGCCGTAAGTGCCGCAGTCCTCTAAATTGGTCTTAGACTGGAGATAGCCGTATCTTCGGAACGGATCTCATGCTAGAAGCTGAGAAACAAGTTAGGGAAATCCGAGACAGGCTGCAACTGGCCAAATCTCGACAGAAGAGTTATTATGATGCCAAACATCGGCAGGTCAGTTTTGAACCCGGAGAACATGTATACCTCCGAGTCACTCCTATGAAAGGAGTCAAGAGATTTCAGACTCGTGGAAAGCTGGCACCCAGATTCATTGGTCCATTCCCGATTATGTCTCGAGTGGGTACGGTTGCATACCAACTGGAACTACCCCCGGAATTGGCAGACATACACAACGTGTTCCATGTTTCACAATTGAGACGATGCATATCCCTGCCTGAGAAAAAGACTGCAATGGCTGAGATAGAATTGGCAGAAGATTTAACTTATGAGGAAAGACCGTTTAAAATTTTGGATCAAATGGAAAGGGTCACTCGCAGTAAAGTCAGAAAATTTTACAAGGTTCAGTTGGAGCATCACACAGAGTCAGAAGCAACATGGGAGCAGGAAGAATTCCTTAGGGACCAGTATCTAGAGTGGTTTTCCCAAGCAACCGAATCTCGAGGACGAGATTCATTCTAAGTGGGGGAGGTTTGTGACAGCCTGGGTTTTGCCCCTTCTTTTTGCTTGATTTTTTTATTTGCATTTTTTTGAAACTTGAGATTTCTGAATCTTTCATGTGGACTTCAACACTTGGGCATCCTTGGCTTTCACCCAAGTGCTTCACTTCCCCCCTAAATCATCATTTCACTTCTGACCTACCCAAAAATAATCTTTGGAATATTTTTCTTAAAAGAAAAATATTCATTTTCTCTCTAAAACCCTAAGCCAAATCTGTTTGCTTCAAAGCAACCCCAATTTTTATGGCTCAGAAAAATCTGAGATAATTCACAAATATTCTGTGGACCCTAGTGCACCTTCCTGAGCAAATATATTTCATCATTTTTTGGAATATTTTTGCTACAGAAAATCTTTTCTATTCTGGGCAGAAATGGTGGTTTCTACAGCAACTACCATTTTACTTGCTCCATTTGACCTGAAATTTCTTGTGCATCTTTACCTTAGTAACTTATCACTAGCCTCCAAAGCACAGCTTCAAACTCCAAGCCATTTGACCACAGTAACATCACCAAGTTACTGACCAGAAACTTACTTGATGTGTGAAAACTTCTCTACTGCACCTGGATCCAAACCAAATCGTGGTAACACTCAAAACTACCACGAACAACATGCCAGACATTGGGTTTTTGCTTAGATCAACCTGATGTCATAGTTCACGTGGTGACCGCGTTCGTCCAGGCGTGCTGGCATGCAGCCGACGCGCTCTGCGAGGCGCCCGAGCCTCTATTGCTCGCGTGCTCGCTTCCCCGCCTACCCAACCATGCCAAACTTCGCCACCATCATCGTCTCAATGCTCTTAACTCCTCCCCAGCGCTCGCCGACGCCGGAGCTCGCCGCAGCGAGCACGGGCAAGGTCCGGCCAGCCCAACAGTGCGGAGCGCACTGTGCTCGTCGCCATCCTCTTGATAATGTGCTCGTCTCCGCCCGCCCACAGTGGCCGCGTGAACTCCATCGCCTTCTCTCCCTCTCACTGACGCCGCTCGTCGCCGGGCGTCGTGGACAGGTGTCCACCAGCGGAGCCCGTAGCACCCTCGCCGCTCGCCTATATATAGAGCCCTCCCCAGCCTCCTCAAGCACCAACCAACACTCACACACACCCCACGATCGAGTAGGAAACCGGAGCCCGGCCGGGCAGGCCTCGGGCTGTCGTCCCCGAGATCAAGCTCGCCGGTGATCCCCTCTGGTCGCCGCGGTAGCTCCCGCCCCTCCCAGGCCTGGGCGACCCCTCCAGGGCCTCCACCTCTCTCCGGTGAGGCCGTCTCGCCAACTTGGAGCCCTTGGAGTGGCCTCTGCTCGTCGTCTTCCTCAACTCCGGCGACCTCCACGTTCTGCCTCCGCTTGCGAGGTTGATTCCGACGCCGTCCGACCGCCCCTAGCTACACTACGGGTACGGGCAGGTGCGTCTCAACCCCCTCTTGCCATCCCTCCCTCTCGTTTGGGCCAAGGAGCCCTCGTCGCCGGCGAGAGCTCCGGCGAAGCCGCGGCCTCCTCTGTTTCCCTCTCCTTTTTCCCCCACCTGACTAGCGGGCCCCGCTAGTCAGCCACTCAGTACACGCGTGAAGTGGTATGAGTGGCGGCGCCCCTGGGCTTTACGCCTTCGACGTCACCACCCCCCCCCCCTAGTCTATTTCAAATTCATTTGAATTTACAGAACACTTCAAACAGCCATAACTCTTCAACCATAAGTCCAAATGAATTTATTATTTTTGCATTGTGTTCTTTGGTAAGAAATCTAGCAGCTCACCAAAGATGAGATTTTTCTAAGCTGTCTAGAATTTCTGGTGATTTTCAGAAGTGTTCTTGATATTTTCTTGTTGTGTTTAAAACCATTTTCAGAAGGTGAAGCTTGTCTTGAGGATCACCAGGAGGCTTGTGAACCTCATCTGCACTAAGGCAAGCCACAACAACATTTTCATGGTGCCATTTCAATATTTGTGATTTTCTTACTTGAATGAAAGGATTAATCCATGCATTTAAATTATTTTGGAGTTATTTATATTCTATTAAATATTGGTTAGTTGTTATGCTTGAGTTACATAATGGTTGAAACTAGTTTAGTGGATAAAGCAAGTTAAGATTTATTTGAGGTGATGTTAGAAATAATTTTGTTTTGTATGTTAGCAATTATTTAAAGCTATGTTTTTTCCCTCTTAGATTTATAAAAAGTTGTTAGAAAATGTTCTGTTAAATACTTGTTTAATCATATTATTTATCTTACAGAATGTTTGAACCCAACTTAGTGATAAAGAAAGTAAGAGTTGTTGATAATGAAATCTTTTTGACAAGCATATGAGAAATTTATCAGAGTTACTTTCTTGCGTAAGAAGTTAATAAAACTTGTGGCAAAATATTTTGGTTAAGTTGTGAGTCATTTGAGCAAGTAGAGTAAATTGAGTTGTTGACGTTATGCTTGGTGTGTATAAGGATGACATCGGTCATTTTATCATTATATGATGCATGTGTTATTTTGCATTTCATGGCATGCTATGACACCGGTCATTTTTTTAGTTAAACCTGAATATAACTCAACTTGAATATACCGTTGACTGGGTCATGGTGCCGCTGAATCGAGTTTATTTCCAGTGCAACCACATTTGCCTTTGTGGGAAGGCCTTGATTCGGTCCATTGACACGGCCTCTGGTCGGTGCCTCCATCTAGGGAAGGTTATGTCATGCTTGCCCTGGCCCAGTGAGCAGACATAATCTTGTGTGCTCGTTGATGAGATTATGGTACCGAGTCCCCGAGTGGGAGTGTCCCCGAGTGGGAGTGTTTTGACCACGACGGTGGTCGGGGTGTCTTTGGTAGACACGGAGCCACCCAAGACCAGCCCGTTGGGGGATTTGGGTCGGAGTGGCTGGGAGAGTGCTGTGGCAATGGAGGGGTTTTGTCGGGATGTCGTTGGTCCACCTGAATGGGAGTGCGAGGCCATGGGTTCCGTGGTGTGGGTACAGTGTGCTACCTCTGCAGAGTGTGTAATCTATCGATAGCCGAGTCCACGGTTACGGACACCTCGTAGTAGGTCCCACCATGAGTCAACGTTTAATAAAAATTGCACACTAAGTGATGAACTTTGCATTGTTGATGGATGGCAGAAAGGCCATCGAGGCATTTTGGACCAAATGATGGTCGTGCTTGTGATCTCCGTAAGGATCACGAGTTGTTCTTGAGAAAGATCACTTTGGTGGTGTGTTCTGACCACTTTGGTGGTGTGTTCTGACCACTTTGGTGGTGTGTTTGTGATCTGACCACTTTGGTGGTGTGTTTGTGATCCAGAGATGATCACGGTTGGTAAGCTGTCCCGAGGGACGTTCGAGCATGAGCACAGCATGTTGGCATATAGTGTTGCACTTTTAATAATTGGTTAAATATCATGATATTGTTTGTCATTATGATGATGCCTGTTGTAAGCTTGCAAGTACATTCAATGTACTGACCTGGCGTGTCATGCCAGATTTCAGGAAAGTATCATTGGAGGAGAGCGATGTCCGAGTCTAGATCGTGTCCACATCGGTGACCCTGTGATATGGAGCTTCCGCCACATAGTTGTTCGGATCGAGGCCCATTTATGTTCACTAAATAATGTACATATTATTCAGCCGCACCGAGTGTGCCGCTTGGCCTCGACAGTTGTTGTAATGTAACTCTGTTCCTCTAGCATCAATAAAGCGGTTGTTATTCTGTACCAAGATGTTGTGTGTTGCCAGAAGACATAGTCTCTGGGCTGGCAATGTATGGTTAACCGGTCGCTCTGAGCCGGGGTGCCACATATTCGTTCCACATCATAGTAATCATATATACCATTAGCATAGGAAGCCAAGGTTTCATTATCATTAAATTTGCATGAAAAGGGAAGATGTGGAGCATTCATCCTAGAGCAACAAGTACAATCATATCTCAAGCATAGATTCCAAGCATACCATTTCAACATATGAATTTGATCCCATAACAATTTCCATTTATGAGTCAAGCGATAATCCCTAAAGTATTCACATTGATCCAACGTTACTCCCATTATATAGTTGAATGGGGTTTTCTCAGGATTATCAAAGTAGTGCATAATATCTTTCACATAATGATCATCGAGGGTTTTAGGAGGTTCCCCATCACCATGAGTAGTAGGTACAACTAATTTTTTTGGTATTTCATGTTCCATATCCATAACTAAAGATAGAGAACAACTTAGAACAAGAAATAAAAACTACTTGGTGATAAAGCAAACAAGCACACACAAGAATATTCACCCCACGCTATAACTCCGTGGCAACGGCACCAGAAAAGGTCTTGATAACCCACAAGTATAGGGGATCGTTTGTAGCCTTTTTTGATAAATAAGAGTGTCGAACCCAATGAGGAGCTAAAGGCAGGACAAATATTCCCTCAAGTTCTATCGACCACCGATACAACTCTACGCACACTTGCGTTTGCTTTATCGAAAACAGGTATGGAACTATTTTGTAGGTGTGATGCTAGAACTACTTTGCAAGAATAAAATGAGAAGTACTTTGTAAGATAATAAAGGCTAGTTGTTTAGTAAAAGGGTTTGTGTCAACAAGAAAGTTATTTGTCCCTAGGCAGTCGATAACAAGTACCGGTAATCATTCTTGCAACTTTATATGAGGGAGAGGCATGAGCTAACATACTTTCTCTACTTGGATCATATGCACTTATGATTGGAACTCTAGCAAGCATCTGCAACTACTAAAGATCATTAAGGTCGTGAAACCCAACCATAGCATTAAGTCTCAAGTCCTCTTTATTCCCATATGTCATACCCCACCTACTCGTGTTTAAGTTTCTGTCACTCTCGCAACCCACCATAAGCGAACCATGAACATATTGCAACACGCTACAGCGGGTGGGCCCTCATGTTTGCGTGAGAACGGAGGGCACCGTAGGACAACACCATAAATAAAATATACAATCATATGAACCAAGATCATGATTAACCCACGGGACAAAATGGATCTACTCAAACATCATAGGATAACCATATATCATTGGGAAATAATATATGGAGTTGAGCACCATGTTTAAGTAGAGATTATAGCTGGGAGAAGAGGTGTTACACCACTGCATAGATGGGTGCTGCCTCTTGAGCACTGCATTGGTTTTCCCTTGAAGAGGGAAGGGTGATGCAATAGAGCACCGTAAGTATTTCCCTCAGTTTTTGAGAACCAAGGTATAAATCCAGTAGGAGACCACGCGCGAGTCACCTCGTACCTACACGCACAAATAAGAACCTCGCAACCAACGTGATAAAGGGGTTGTCAATCCCTTCTCGGCCACTTGCAAGAGTGAGATCTGATAGAGATGATAATAATAAGATAAATATTTTTTGGTATTTTTATGATATAGATTGAAAGTAAAGATTGCAAAATAAAGTAGATGGAAACTTATATGATGGAGAATAGACCCGGGGGGCGTAGGTTTCACTAGTGGCTTCTCAAGATAGCATAAGTATTTCGGTGGGTGAACAAATTACTGTCGAGCAATTGATAGAAAAGCGAATAATTATGAGAATATCTAGGCATGATCATGTATATATGCATCACGTCTGTGACAAGTAGACCGAAACGATTCTGCATCTACTACTATTACTCCACACATCGACCGCTATCCAGCATGCATCTAGAGTATTAAGTTCATAAGAATAGAGTAACGCCTTAAGCAAGATGACATGATGTAGAGGGGTAAACTCATGCAATATGATATAAACCCCATCATTTTATCCTCGATGGCAACAATACAATACGTGTCAGTTCCCTTTCTGTCACTGGGATCGAGCACCGCAAGATTGAACCCAAAGCTAAGAACTTCTCCCATTGCAATAAAGATCAATCTAGTCGGCCAAACCAAACTGGTAATTCAAAGAGACTTGCAAAGATAAACCAATCATACATAAAAGAATTCAGAGGAGATTCAAATATTGTTCATAGATAAACTTGATCATAAACCCACAATTCATCGGATCTCGACAAACACACCGCAAAAGAAGATTACATCGAATAGATCTCCAAGAGAATCGAGGAGAACTTTGTATTGAGATCCAAAGAGAGAGAAGAAGCCATCTAGATACTAGCTATGGACCCGAAGGTCTGAAGTAAACTACTCACACATCATCGGAGGGGCCATGGAGTTGATGTAGAGGCCCTCCGTGATCAATGCCCCCTCCAGCGGAGCTCCGGAAAAGGACCCAAGATGGGATCTCTTGGGTACAGAAGGTTGTGGCGGTGGAAATAGGTTTTCGTGGTGCTCCTGGATGTTTGGGGGTATATGGATATATATAGGAGGAAGAAGTACGTCGGTGGAGCAACGAGGGGCCCACGAGGGTGGAGGGCGCGCCCCCCCTGCCTCATGGCCTCCTCGATTGTTTCTTGACTTCCACTCCAAGTCTCCTGGATCACGTTTGTTCCAAAAATAACACTCCCGAATGTTTCATTCCGTTTGGACTCCGTTTGATATTCCTTTTCGGCGAAACTCTAAAATAGGCAAAAAAATAGCAATTTGGGTTGGGCCTCTGGTTAATAGGTTAGTCCCAAAAATAATATAAAAGTGTAAAAATAAGCCCATTAACATCCAAAATAGATAATATAATAGCATGGAGCAATCAAAAATTATAGATACGTTGGAGACGTATCAAGGGGGAGAAAGTTGGCGTTGACGGTAGCAAGACTGTTGATATAGATCGTTGTCCCGATCGTTGCCCCGGCGGCACTCCGGCGCCACCGAAAGCGAGGGGGAGAGAGCCCCCCTCCTTATTCTTCTTCCTTGGCCTCCCCCTAGATGGGAGGAGAGTTCCCCCTCTGGTCCATGGCCTCCATGGCGGCAGAGGGGCGGGAGCCCCTCCGAGATTGGATCTCCCTCTCTGTTCTCTTCTATTTTGCATTCTCCAAATCTGGCCGAAAACCGTTTGTTATATTCCGGGAGATCCGTAACTCCGATTGTGCTGCGATTTTAACATGATTTTTTTCCGGATATAAGCTTCCTTGCGCCCAAAGTAGAGCTCCAACCAATGTTCGAGGAGGGCACAACCCACCACCACGAGCCAGGCTCCTCTGGCGCGCCCTGGTGTCTTGTGGGCTGTGTGGGTCTCCGTTTGCGGTGATTCCAACTGTCAAAAATCACATATATTCCAAAATAATTCTCCGTGAAATTTTATTCCATTTGGACTTCGTTTGATATGGATACTCTGCGATACAAAAAACATACAGAAAATAGGAACTGGCACTGGGCACTAGATAAATAGGTTAGTCCAATAAATCATATAAAAAGTTGCCAAAAGTATGTAAAAGTTGTATAATATTGGCATGAAACAATCAAAAATTATAGATACGATGGTGACGTATCAGAACCAAACGAGCGGTAGAGAGATGCTTACACACCGTACTTGCAATAGAGACATGCTTGGTGCATGCCAAGAATGCATCTCCCAATTCCCAATGTTGAATAGGAGGCATTGTGTAAATATAGGTCAAAGAAGTGACAAATGAGAATACCGTGATCATTGAACTTGTTTGACGTGGTTTTCTTGAAATGTTGTGAAGCTTGCTACAAATCAGACTTGGTGTGAGTTTGTATTTGCAAACTGAATTTTGAGATGATTGGTCAGAAGGAAATGTTATGTCCTGAAGGCTTAGCAGGAATTATACAGTTTTTTATTTTTAAAATTGAATATCATATAGTTTTGCTAGGAAAGAGATAGCGACATCCTATGTCGAACGGTTACAGAGCGATCTACGACAAAGGGCATCGGCACCGTTTCACTGCACGTATAAGATGATTTAAATATTTTAATATGGACTAAATATATACTAAAATGAGTGAACAAAGATACTCAAACATGTCTTATATACATCCGATCTAGAGAAAAGTTAGAACATCTTATATTTGTGAACAGAGATTAGTACTTTACAGCAGGCAGGTCACCGGTGTCACTATCAGGTTTTGCAAGAGTTTCCAACAAAGCACCATAATATCGAGCTTTGCACAAATAAATACAGATTTGAAAAAAAAGATCTAGGACAACGCAAAAGAGGATGAGCTAGCCATTCTCCGTCCCTTCCAGTTTGACTTGCGCCCCCGCCCCTAGCAAGCCCCTCCCCTAGCGCGAGCCCCTCCCCCGCCAGCGGCCACTCCGGCCCCGGCGTCCACCTTGCTCCCACCGGTGGCCACCTAGGCCCCGGTGTCCACCCCCTTCACCGGCGGCCACCCAGGCCCCGGTGCTTCCTTCTTTCGGCGTTGCTTGGGGTAAGTTTCTCCATGACCTCTGGATCCACCAGCCCTGCTTCAGTGTCCTCCAGGCTACAGCCCGTCGTCTCTGGCCTGGGGTTGTCTGGCTCGTCTGGATCTGCGGGTTCTTCAACCGGAGCTGGAGGTGCTCCGGTTGGGGCCAACCCCGGGCCAGCTGCGGGCTCCGCCGTGCCATGGCGCAAGCCAAGGCCTTCATGCAAGGCCTTATGGCGCAAAAGGAAGGCGCTATGGAAGTAGGCAGCGGCGGGAGGTGCCCGGTCGCATTCGCCGGCTTCGTCCCCGGAGAGGAGAGAGATCTCGGCAGACCTGTTTGGTCTTTGCTTCAAGTGCTTTCGGGAGGGACACTGCCGGGAAGACTGCAAGTTTCCCATGCTTTGCATCCGGTGTGGTCTAGAGGGCCACATATCTATGGAGAGCAAGCGGCCAAGGAGCCCAAGGTCGGAAGAAGATCTCTGGCGGGATGTTGTTGCCAAGGTAGTGCGGTCTTCGCAGCCATCAATGCAGGCTGGACCTGTGAACAGGCTGTCGCTGGTGACTAGGCAGGCCGCTCCTCTGGAGAGGTCCTCGCCAGTGCTGGTCGACACCGAACCTGTGGGGTTCGGGCAGGCATCGGCTGCAGCTGGTGCTACTAGTGGTATCTGCGTGCTGCGAGGACGCTGGAGATGGAGGACCTCGAGCAGCGATTGAGGCTGCGGTGGTGGCCTACGTGGGAGGCACCCGCCCTACGATGTCGTGCCAAGAGGCGGCGGAAGCCTTGTCGGAGGAACTGCATATCCCTCGCCGTCGGTACTCGGTTCATAAATTCCACCCTAAGGACTTTCTGGTAGTCTTCACCACACCGGAGCTGCGCAACAAGGCATTGGCGGTGGGCACCGTCGAGCATGGATTCTTCAAGCTGTTCGTCAAACCGTGGCTCAAGCAAGCACAAGCTGTTACAAGAGTGATGCGCATGGAAGTTGTTCTCATGATCTGGGGGATCCCATCTCATGTGTGGACGTCTGAGACGGCAGCCGAGCTCCTTAGATCGTCGTGTCTGGTGGAGAGCTTGGTGCCGGAGACAGAAAATCGTGAAGACCTCTCCCTCTTCAAGCTTCGAGCATGGTGTGTTGATCTAGACGAAGTGCCGGTGGCCAAGTGGCTCTGGGTTCTGGAACCGGAGGTGAACGGCGGGCTGGCGGTGCAGTTGCCGACGTCTCATGCCTTGTTGGAGTATAAGACGCTCATTCACATTGGGAGACTTCGAGATCATGAGGGTCCAGAGCGCTGGATGCGGCCACCTAGTCCCGATGGTAGCAGGCAAAGCGGGATCTCGAAGGACTCCAGGGACTTCTATGGTCGGGGAGATTGGCGCGTCTTGTTGTGGTCGAGGGGTGTTCGTGATCACCGTGGTCGGGTGCTGGCCAGCGGTGTGTCCGGCGTCTCCGACATGCAGGTCTTGATGGGGCTCATCAGGCCATCGGATTGGAGGATCCCGCCGATGACTCTCGGCAAGGCGGTGTCGGCAAGCGTGCCCATGATCACCACCATGGCGGCTGCAACGGGGATGAGACGTGTGGAAGTGGAAGCTGCGGCTCAAGTTCCACCAGTGGTGCAGCTGGCCACAGAAGATCTGATTCGGAGCATGGGACCCCACCTCACCAGGCTGCCGCTGTGGCCAATATGACATAGCCCGCTCCAATTGGACCGGAAGACCGGGCTTTTGACCAAGAGGAGACCAGGGATCACGCACCCACCAATGGCAGCTCGCAACTAATGATTGAGAACGTGATTCGCGCAGATCCTAGGGAGGCAGACCAAGCACGGGATGAGGCATGCTAGGCTGCAGCATTGGGGGATTCAAATCCCGCCCTCCCGACCACGGCAGATGAGTCAGAGGGGCTGCAGCTTCTGGAGTTGGTTCGGTCTGTGGGGGCCGCCATTGATCCCCACATCGCGGGACCCGAGGAGGAGATAAGGCAGTAGGAAATGTTGCCTATGGGGGCCACCACTGATCCCCACATTGCGGGACCCGAGGAGGAGATAAGGCAGCAGGATATGCTAGTAGTGCAGCTACGAGACAAAACAACAGATGGGTGGGCCCCGGTGTTGGACTTGCTACAACAAATGACAGAAGAGGGGGAGGTGCATCCAGAACATGCAATGCCAGACATGGGACCTGATATGTCTCCAACGTATCTACTTTTCCTAACGCTTTTGCACTTGTTTTGGACTCTAATTTGCATGATTTGAATGAAACTAACCCCATATTGACGCTGTTTTCAGCAGAACTACCATGGTGTTGTTTTTGTGCAGAAATAAAAGTTCTCAGAATGGAAGGAAACTTTGTGAGGAATTTTTATATAATATATAGGAATTTCTGGAGCCAAGACCTACCCAAGAGGGGCCCCTAGGTGGGCACAACCCACCAGGGCGCGCCCCCCTCTCCTGGCGCACCCAGGTGGGTTGTCCCCACCTGGTGGCCCCGCAGACCCTGAAACCAACGCTATAAATTCCTGTTTTCGGAGAAAAAAAATCAGGGAGAAAGAATTATCGCGATCCATGAGATGGAGCCGCCGCCAATCCCTGTGCTTCCTCGGGAGGGCAGATCTGGAGTCCGTTTGGGGCTCCGGAGAGGGGGATCTTCGTTCTTCGTCATCACCAACCCTTCTCCATCGCCAATTCCATGATGCTCCCCACCGGGAGTGAGTAATTCCTTCGTAGGCTCGCTGGTCGGAGAGGAGTTGGATGAGATTCATCATGTAATCGAGTTAGTTTTGTTAGGGCTTGATCCCTAGTAACCACTATGTTCTTAGATTGATGTTGCTATGACTTTGCCATGCTTAATGCTTGTCACTTTGGGCCCGGGTGCCATGATTTCAGATCTGAACCGTTTATGTTATCATCATCATATCCATGTTCTAGATCCGATCTTGCAATTTATAGTCACCTACTACATGTTATGATCCGGTAACCCCGGAGTGACAATAACCGGAACTTCTTCCGGTGATTACCGTAGTTTGAGGAGTTCATGTATTCACTATGTGTTAAGGCTTTGTTCCGGTTCTCTATTAAAAGGAGGCCTTAATATCCCTTAGTTTCCAATGTGGACCCCGCTGCCACAGGAGGGTAGGACAAAAGATGCCATGCAAGTTCTTTTAATAAAGCACGTATGACTATTTACGGAATACATTCCTACATTATATCGATGAACTGGAGCTAGTACCGAATAGCCCTAGGTTATAACGGTCACATGATGAATATCATCCAACAAGTCACCAATCCAATGCCTACGAATTTTTCCATATTGTCTCTGCTAAGTTACTACTGCTATCATCACTGTTACACTTGCTACAAAATTACTGCTATCACTGTTACTGTTACTATTGCTGCTACTACTACTATCAAAACTATCAAACTACTTTGCTACTAATCACTTTGGTGCAAATAATTAATCTCCAGGTGTGGTTGAATTGACAACTCAGCTGCTAAAACCTTCAAATGTTCTTTAGCTCCCCTTGTGTCGAATCTATAAATTTGGGTTGAATACTCTACCCTCGAAAACTGTTGCGATCCCCCTATACTTGTGGCTTATCAAGACCTTTTTCTAGCACCGTTGCCGGGGAGCATAGCTATATTTGTTGAGTCACTTGGGATTATTATCATATTATCACTATGAAGAATCTGAAGGATGCTAATACTAAGATATTTCCCTCAAAGACGAGGGGAGGTAAGGAACTGCCATCCAGTTCTGCTTTAGATTCACCTTCTGTTATGAGTAAACTTGCAACACCACCACATGTTATTAATTTTGATATGTCGCAAGTTATTGATGATGCTACTTCTACTATGAATGATGCTTATGATGATGCTAGTACCTTGCTTGATAATGATGATGTCCCACTTGGTGAATTTCTTGATAAACAAATTGCTAGAGTAATACAACATGATGTTGTTGAATCTGGTGATGAGCTTGAAACTGAGTCTCCTGAAACACCTGCTAGAACTAGCCCTCCTAGATATGAATTGCCTAAGGTACCTGAAGGCTATGTTATGAGTGAAGAAACAACTAGAGATATTCTTGCTTGTAATGATAGAGATGATCTAGAAAAATTACTACACAAGTATAAAGAAAAATCTCCGAATGCTAGAATGAAATGTGATCCTAAGTTTTCTACTTCACCTATCTTTATTGATGATAAGGATTATTAATTCTCTATCGACCCAGAGTTAATTACTTTGGTTGAATCTGATCATTCCCATTGTTATGAAACTGAAACTGTTGTGGCACATCTTACTAAGTTGAATGATATAGCCACCCTTTTTACTCATGATAAGAAAACTTGCTACTAATTTATTCTCAAATTATTTCCTTTCTCATTAAAGGGTGATGCTAAAGCTTGGCACAATACTCTTGCTCCTGGTTGTGTGAGTAGTCCCCAGGATATGATTTGTTACTTCTTTGAAAAATATTTTCCTGCTCAAAAGAAACAAGCTGCCTTACAGGAAATATTTAACTTTGCTCAAACTAAAAAAGAGTCTCCCACAAGCTTGGGGGAAGCTTTGCCAGTTATTTAATGTTTTGCCTGATCATCCTCTTAAGAAAAATGAAATACTTGATATCTTCTACAATGGACTAACCGATGCTTCTAGGGTCTAATGACCCACAAGTATAGGGGATCTATCGTAGTCCTTTCGATAAGTAAGAGTGTCGAATCCAACGAGGAGCATAAGGAAGCGGTTTTCAGTAAGGTATTCTCTGCAAGCACTGAAATTGTCGGTAACAGATAGTTTTGTGATAAGGTAATTTGTAACGAGTAACAAGTAATAAATGTAAATAAGGTGCAGCAAGATGGCCCAATCCTTTTTGTAGCAAAGGACAAGCCTGGACAAATTCTTATATAAGGGAAAGCGCTCCCGAGGACACATGGGAATTATCGTCAAGCTAGTTTTCATCACATTCATATGATTCGCGTTCGGTACTTTGATAATTTGATGTGGGTGGACCGGTGCTTGGCTACTGCCCTTCCTTGGAAAAGCATCCCACTTATGATTAACCCCTCTTGCAAGCATCCACAACTACAGAAGAAGTATTAAGGTAAACCTAACCATAGCATGAAACATATGGATCCAAATCAGCCCCTTACGAAGCAACTCATAAACTAGGGTTTAAGCTTCTGTCACTCTAGCAACCCATCATCTACTTATTACTTCCCAATGCCTTCCCCTAGGCCCAAACAATGGTGAAGTGTCATGTAGTCGACGTTCACATGACACCACTAGAGGAAAGACAACATACATCTCATCAAAATATCATACGAATACCAAATTCACATGACTACTTATAGCAAGACTTCTCCTGTGTCCTCAGGAACAAACGTAACTACTCACAAATCATATTCATGTTCATAATCATAGGGGTATTAATATGCATAATGGATCTGAACATATGATCTTCCACCAAATAAACCAACTAGCATCAACTACAAGGAGTAATCAACACTAATAGCAACCCACAGGTGCCAATCTGAGGTTTTGGGACAAAGATTGGATACAAGAGATGAACTAGGGTTTGAGATGAGATGGTCCTGGTGAAGATGTTGATGGACATTGACCCCCTCCCGATGAGAGGATCGATGATGATGACGGTGGTGATGATTTCGCCCTCCCGGAGGGAAGTTTCCCCGGTAGAACAGCTCCGCCGGAGCCCTAGATTGGTTCCGCCAAGGTTCCGCCTCGTGGCGGCGGAGTTTCGTCCCGTAAGCTTGCTTATGATTTTTTCTCGGACGAAAGATCTCATATAGCAGAAGATGGGCACCGGAGGCCTACCAGGGGGCCTACGAGGCAGGGGGTGCGCCCCCACCCTCGTGGATGGTGGGTGGCCCCCCTCTGGTACTTCCTTCGCCCAATATTTTTTACATATTTTGAAACGTGCTCCCGTGAAGTTTCAGGACTTTTGGAGTTGTGCAGAATAGGTCTCTATTATTTGCTCCTTTTCCAGCCCAGAATTCCAGCTGCCGGCATTCTCCCTCTTAATGTAAACCTTGTAAAATAAGATAGAATAGGCATAAGTGTTGTGACATAATGTGTAATAATAGACCATAATGCAATAAATATTGATATAAAAGCACGATGCAAAATGCAATAAATTTTATGGCGCAAGACAATACCTTCATTAACCATAAAGTGGCACTTCTCCCAATTCAAGACAAGATTAGTTTCTTCACATCTGTGCAAAACTCGATCAAGGTTGCTTAAGCAGTCATCAAAAGAAGTTCCATATACTGAGAAATCATCCATGAAAACCTCAACAATCTTTTCACAAAAGTCAGAGAATATAGCAGTCATACATCTTTGAAAGGTAGCAGGTGCATTGCATAAACCAAAAGGCATACATCTATAAGCAAAGGTACCGAAAGGGCAAGTAAAAGTTGTCTTTTCTTGATCCTCTTTTGACACAGGTATTTGAGAGAAACCAGAACCATCTGGAAAGCAAAAATGTGTATGTTTGGATAGTCTTTCTAGCATTTGATCAATAAAAGGTAAAGGGTAATGATCCTTTTAGTAGCTTTATTTAATTTGCGGAAATCAATTACCATTCTATAACCTGTAACAATTCTTTGTGGGATCAATTCATCTTTATCATTAGGAACAACAGTGATACCTCCCTTCTTAGGGACACAATGGACAGGACTCGCCCACTGACTATTAGCAACGGGATAAATTATACCTGCCTCTAGAAGCTTTAGTATTTCTTTTCTTACCACTTCTTTCATCTTAGGATTTAACTGTCATTGGTGATCAACAGCCGGTTTAGCGTCTTTCTCCAATTTCATTTTGTGCTGGCATAGAGTGGGACTAATGCCCTTAAGATCACCAAGAGTGTATCCAATAGCAGCACGGTGCTTCTTCAGAGTTTTCAATAATTTCTTTTCTTCATTCTCTAGAAGGTTAGCACTAATAATAACAGGATATATCTTTTTCTCATCAAGATAAGCATATTTAAGAGTATCAGGTAAAGGTTTAAGCTCAAACACGGCATCACCCTTGGGTGGATGAGGATCCCCTAGGATTTCAACAGGCAAGTTGTGTTTCAAAATAGGTCCTTGTTTAAAGAATAATTCATCTATTTCCCTTCTTTCATTCATAAACATATCATTTTCATGGTCGAGCAAATATTGTTCTAAAGGATCACTAGGAGGCACGGCAATAGAAGCAAGACCAATAATTTCATCTTTACTAGGCAATTCTTCATCATGGGGTTGTCTACGAAATTTAGCAAAATTAAACTCATGAGACATATCCCCCAAACCAATAGTAACAACATCCTTTTTGCAATCTATCCTAGCATTCACAGTATTCAAGAAGGGTCTACCAAATATAATGGGACAAAAGTTATCTTGTGGGGAACCAAGAACAAGAAAATCAGCGGGATATTTAACTTTCCCACACAAGACTTCAACATCTCTAATAATCCCAACTGGTGAAATAGTGTCTCTGTTGGCAAGCTTAATTGTAACATCAATTTCCTCTATCTCAGCAGGTGAAATATCAGGCATAATTTCTTTATATAAGGAATGAGGTATTGCACTTGCACTAGCACCCATATCACATAAGCCATGATAGCAATGATCTCCTATTTTAACAGAAATAACAGGCATGCATACCATAGGTTTATGTTTATTTTTAGTATCGGGTCTAGCAATTCTAGCAGCTTCATCACAGAAGTAAATAACATGCCCATCAATATTATCGGCCAAGAGATCTTTAACCATAGAAACACTAGGTTCAACTTTAATTTGCTCAGAGGGTGTAGGTGTTCTAGTATTACTCTTATGAACCACAGTTGAAGCTTTATCATGATCCTTTATTCTAACAGGGAAAGGTGGTTTCTCAATATAAGCAGTAGGGACAACAGAGTCATTATAAGTGATAGTCTTTTCTTCAAGTTTAATAGGTGCAACTACTTTTACTTCAATGGGAGGATTATATTTAAACCACTTCTCCTTAGGGAGATCAACATGAGTAGCAAAGGATTCACAGAAAGAAGCTACTATCTCAGAGTCAAGTCCATATTTAGTGCTAAATTCACGGAAAGCATCAATATCCATAAAAGATTTAACACAATCAAACTTAGGTATTACACTTGACTCCTTACCTTCATGGAGATCCCAATCTTCAGAGTTGCGTTTAATTCTTTCCAATAAATCCCATTTGAATTCAGTAGTCTTCATCATAAAAGAGCGAGTACAAGAAGTATCGAGCAATGAGCGATTATCGAGAGAAAGCCGAGCATAAAATTTTTGAATAATAATTTCTCTTGAGAGCTCATGATTGGGGCATGAATATAACATTGACTTAAGCCTCCCCCAATTTTGAGCGATGCTTTCTCCTTCGTGAGGCCAAAAATTATATATATAATTACAATCACGATGAACAAGACGCATAGGATAAAACTTCTGATGAAATTCCAATTTCAATCGGTTGTAGTTCCATGATCCCATATCATCACATAGCCTAAACCATGTTAATGACTTTCCCTTCAAAGATAAAGGGAAGACCTTCTTCTTGATAACATCCTCGAGCATACCTGCAAGCTTAAATAATCCACAAACTTCATCCACATAGATTAGGTGCAAATCAGGATGCAATGTTCCATCTCCTGTAAAAGGATTAGCTAGCAGTTTCTCTATCATACCCGAAGGAATTTCAAAGTAAACATTTTCAGTAGGTTCAATAGGTTGAGGAGCAACTCTTTGCTCTACTGGTCGGGTTGAAGATACCCCGAACAAGCCCCTCAAAGGATTATGTTCCATAGTAACAAGTGACAGTAAATTTCAGCACACTATATAAATTTTTCCTTACCAAATTCCACATACCAAAGGCGCTTCACTCCCCGGCAACGGTGCGAGAAAAGAGTCTTGATGAAACACAAGTATAGGGGTTCTATCATAGTCCTTTCGATAAGTAAGAGTGTCGAACCCAACGAGGAGCAGAAGGAAATGACAAGCGGTTTTCAGTAAGGTATTCTCTGCAAGCACTGAAATTGTCGGTAACGGATAGTTTTGTGATAAGGTAATTTGTAACGAGTAACAAGTAATAAATGTAAATAAGGTGCAGCAAGATGGCCCAATCCTTTGTGTAGCAAAGGACAAGCCCGGACAAATTCTTATATAAAGGAAAGCACTCCTGAGGACACATGGGAATTATCGTCAAGCTAGTTTTCATCACATTCATATGATTCGCGTTCGGTACTTTGATAATTTGATATGTGGGTGGACCGGTGCTTCGGTACTTCCCTTCCTTGGACAAGCATCCCACTTATGATTAACCCCTCTTGCAAGCATCCGCAACTACAAAAGAAGTATTAAGGTAAACCTAACCATAGCATGAAACATATGGATCCAAATCAGCCCCTTACGAAGCAACTCATAAACTAGGGTTTAAGCTTCTGTCACTCTAGAAACCCATCATCTACTTATTACTTCCCAATGCCTTCCCCTAGGCCCAAACAATGGTGAAGTGTCATGTAGTCGACGTTCACATGACACCACTAGAGGAAAGACAACATACATCTCATCAAAATATCATACGAATACCAAATTCACATGACTACTTATAGCAAGACTTCTCCCATGTCCTCAGGAACAAACGTAACTACTCACGAATCGTATTCATGTTCATAATAATAGGGGTATTAATATGCATAAAGGATTTGAACATATGATCTTCCACCAAATAAACCAACTAGCATCAACTACAAGGAGTAATCAACACTAATAGCAACCCATAGGTACCAATCTGAGGTTTTGGGACAAAGATTGGATACAAGAGATGAACTAGGGTTTGAGATGAGATGGTGCTGGTGAAGATGTTGATGGACATTGACCCCCTCCCGATGAGAGGATCGATGATGATGATGGTGGTGATTTCCCCCTCCCGTTGGGAAGTTTCCCTGGCAGAACAGCTCCGCCAAAGCCCTAGATTGGTTCCGCCAATGTTCCGCCTCGTGGGGGCGAAGTTTCGTCCCGTAAGCTTGCTTATGAGTTTTCTCGGACGAAAGACCTCATATAGCGGAAGATGGGCACCGGAGGCCTGCCAGGGGGCCCACAAGGCGGGGGCGCACCCCCACCCTCGTGGATGGTGGGTGGCCCCTCTCTGGTACTTCCTTCGCCCAATATTTTTTATATATTCTGAAACGTGCTCCCGTGAAGTTTCAGGACTTTTGGAGTTGTGCAGAATAGGTCTCTAATATTTGCTCCTTTTCCAGCCCAGAATTCCAGCTGCCAGCATTCTCCCTCTTCATGTAAACCTTGTAAAATAAGAGAGAATAGGCATAAGTATTGTGACATAATGTGTAATAACAGCCCATAATGCAATTAATATTGATATAAAAGCATGATGCAAAATGGACGTATCAGGGACTTCCTAGATAGTTGTGCTGGTTGTGTTTTCAGGGAACGAACTGTTGGACAAGCTGAGGAATTCTTGAATAACATATTGAAAAGTTATGATGATTGGACTATTACTGAACCACCACCTAAACCCACTCCGTAGAAGAGGGGTATATTATATCTCAGTCCTGAAGATATGCAAGAGGCAAAGAAATCTATGAAGGAAAAAGGTATTAAAGCTGAGGATGTTAAAAATTTATCTCCTATTGAAGAAATACATGGGCTTAATACACCACCACTGCCTAAGGTGGTAGAGGTAAATTCTCTTATGAAGTTCAATGATAGTGATAATCCTCATAATATGCATCCTAGTCGATGCCTTTATGAGTTTGAAAACTACATTAGAAAACAAGATCACTTCAATGCAAATGTTATGAAACAACTGAAATATAATTCTGATATGATTGCTCGCTTGAGTGACTTGTTATTTAGAATATCAAATGATGTTAGAGGTGTTGGAAAGCATGCTTCTATGGTTCAAACTCAATTGGAACAAGTTACTAAATCACAAAGAGAATTGCTTGATGAAATGAATAATAATATGCAAGACTTTGCTGTTAGAGTTGCAACTAGAGGAGGTAAAATGACTCAGGAACCACTTTATCCTGAGGGACACCCAAAAAGAATTGAACAAGATTCACAAAGAGCTAACACTAGTGCACCTCATCCTTCTAAAAAGAAAAATAAAAATAAAAATGATAGGACTTTGCATGCTTCTAGTGAACCTGAAATAGAGAAACCTCCTGATAATGATAATGAAGTTTCTATCTCTGATGCTGAAACTTAGTCTGGTAATGAACACTCACCTACTGATAATGAAAAAGATAATGATGAGGTTTATGAAGACTCTCAACCAAACAATGAAAAAGAACTAGATAATGATGTTGAGATAGAACCACCTGTTGGTCTTGATAACCCACAAGCTAAGAATAAAAGATATGACAAAAGAGACTTTGTGGCTAGAAAACACGGTAAAGAAAGAGAACCATGGGTTCAAAACCTATGACTTTTCCACCTAAGCCAACTAAAAATAATGATGATGAAGAATTTGAATGCTTTGCTAAGATGTTGAGGCCAGTCTTTTTGCGTACTCGCTTGACTGATATCTTGAAAATGCCTCCATATGCAAAGTATATGAAAGACATCATCACAAATAAGAGAAAAATACCGGAAGCTAAAATCTCCATATGCTTGCTAATTACACTTTTAAAGATGGAATACCTAAAAAACTTGGAGATCCGGGAATACCAACTATACCTTGCTCTATCAAAAAGAATTATGTGAAAACTGCTTTGTGTGACTTAGGAGTTGGTGGTACTGTTATGCATTTCTCTTTATAAAAAAGACTTGACTTGAATAAACTCACACCTACTGAAATATCTTTGCAAATGGCTAACAAATCAACTGCCATACCTATCGGTATTTGTGAGGATGTGCCCGTTGTTGTTGCTAATGTTACTATTTTGACTGACTTTGTTATACTTGAGATGCCCGAGGACGACAACATGTCGATTATACTTGGTAGACCCTTCTTGAATACTGCAGGGGCTGTTATTGATTCCAATAAAAGCAAGATCACTTTTCATATTAATGACAATGAGCATGCGGTGCACTTTCCAAAAAAACAATTCCAAGTGAATGGTATTAATGTTATTGAAAAATCTCTGACAATCACTATTGGAAGTTTTCAAATACCGCTACCTACTGTCAAAAAGAAATATGAAATGCTTATTGTTGGGGAAATGCATATCCCCATTGAGGTGCGTCAGTGATTTAGGAAAGTTCTTCGGTTTCATGCTAATCGAAAGTGGTTGTTAATAAGACTTGATCAACCTTATTAATGGATCATTTTTGAACGGTATGAAGTTGATGAATTTAGTAAGCACTACTTTCTGTCCCTACTTTTTATTCTCTGTTTTTATTAGTTAAATAAAATAAAATGACATGTTTTGTCTGTTTTCTGAATTTCCAGTGCAATAAAAAAATGACCCAAAAATAAAAGTTCTCAGAATGCCCTGAAAATTTTATACGATTTTTCCTGAATATTTCAGAATTTTTGGTGCAAATAATACCAAAGGGAGGTGCACCAGGTGGGCACAACCCACCTGGGCGCGCCAGGACCCCCGGGCACGCCCTGGTGGGTTGTGGTCCCCATGTGGGCCCCCTCACTTACCTCTTCATACCACATCATCACCTACCTCCAGAAAAAAATCTCCATTGCTCTCTCTCCAGTGTTCTTGAGCTCAAACCCGTGGATTTCGATCTCTTTGCTCGAAGCTTCATTTCTGAAACTGTTTCGGGGGATTATTGCTTGGTATGTGACTCCACCGTTTGTCCAATTAGTTTTTGCTTTAGTGGTTTATATTTTGAATAATTAGCTACTCTTGGTGCCACTGTAGATGTGCTTGCATGTTAAATTCTTAGTGTTCTAAGTAGTTTGAATGCTTGCTATGGCGTCTATGTATCCCTATGAGTAGTTGCTATCAATTTTATAAAGTTTTGGTTGACAAATTTTTGTCACCCAAATTTTTTTATTTTTAGAAAATTGTACGTGGACATGATGAACCTATCTGGAAGGAGTTCTTTGAGGAGACGATCCTCGGGGGCATCTTCTAGTGACAGTTCTGCTCGCCGGTCTTATGTTGAACCAAGTGAAAGTTCCACGCGAGATGCTGCCACCAAAACATGTTTATGGCCTTGCGATGAGTATATGGTGTGTGTGGACATTAAGGAGGAATTTGAGCAATATGTTCACAATGCTGGTCTCGATCCCTACCTTTCAGATAAGTGTGAACAACACCAACTTCTCACTGAATCATTTGTCAAAGGATTTACATTTTTCCCTCGTGAGTCTAGGGTTTCTTTTATGCTTTATGATAAACCATTTACTATTCCACTGGAGAATTTTGCTTACCATTGCAAACTTCTATTTTGGGGTTCTCTTGATGAGCCACCCAGGGCTGAGTTCGAGTCTTTCTTGACTAGCCTTTGTTGCGGTGAAAATAGGGGGGTGAGACAAGGAAGAATAAAGAGCATTCACTTTCTCGCAATTTAGTATTTTGTGTTATTTAACAGGAAATGCATAGTAGTAAATCAAGACTGTAGCATACTTTATGCGCCAGACTAGAGCCTCATTCGCACCGCTCTCACTGGTGAAAGGAATTATAACCTTGGAGTAATTGTTGCACGCAGACTTCAGCGTAATGCTAACAGTGGCTGGTTCTATGGTGGAATTTATGCCACGTGTTAAGCACGAGGGCGGGGTGTTTCACCTTTTCCATTTGATCTTATCCTATCCATGCAGTATTTAGATTTTGAAACTTTAAAAGACCATAAGATTCTCAAGGGAAACGCTGATAATTTCACTTATAGTCTTGTGTTTAACCAAACATCTGTTGTGCAAACATATTTGCCTGCGCCTGCTCTTTTTGATTATCATAGTAAGGGAAGATATTTTGTTCTTGAGAGCGAGGCCCGAGCTCACAATGCAGCAGTAGAGGCAGCATGGCGGGCCGAGGCATCCGCACCAAGAGCCTCCGTGAGCTACCACGCTAACTACTACCCTCCAGGCTACTAATCGACTACCAAGTTAGGCCAAAAGCCTAAGCTTGGGGGAGTACGTGTTTACACCGACTTTACAGTCATGTCCACTTATTTTATTTGTCGGTGTCCACACTTTTTCATTGTCTCATCCATGCTTAGATTTATTTTCTTGCTTTCTTCTTGTGTGTTTGATAAACTTTAGAAAAAAACCAAAAAATAGTTATAGTTAATTACTTTCCATGCATGCTTAGTTGTAATATTAAAGAGAAAACCCAAAAAGATTTCCTTGTTCTTCTTTTGCTTATTGGGAGTTTTCCCGTGTAAATAGTTTTCTCGTTTTTGCTTTTCTCTTTTATTTGCTTGTTCAAGAAAACCAAAAAAACTCCAAAAATATTTCAGTGTGTTTCTCTGAATTTCTTTTCCTTTTATTCGAGTTATACCGAGGAGAAGACCACGATGAAAATGTTGAGTGGCTCTCATATTAATAATTGTTGAACTAATAAAGAGCCCATTTTACCTTGTCTTCTCCTGTTGAATAAAAATGGTTGCAGATTCTAGCTTAGTCCACGGCACTCTTGCATTATTATTATTTTCATATCATTCGGTTGTGCAAGTGAAAGGCAATAATGACGACATTCGATGAACTGGCCGTGGTAGAGAGAAACTGGTATGAACTCGACTTATTCTTTTTGTGTAAATATGTTTAACCTAGTACCCATGATTCATCCCATTATGATTAAACATGTTTGCAATGACAATTAGAGATTATAGTTTCTCATGCCATGCATAAGTAGCTGGGAGTTGATAATGATTTATCTTGTATATAAACATTGTGTTAAAATGATTGTGATGTAGTATGATGATATGGTATCCTCCTCTGAATGTTCAAGTGGCTTTACTTGGTACATGTTCATGCATGTAGTTGAATCAAAACCAACATAGCCTCTATGATATTTATGTTCATGGTGATCATATCCTACTCATGCTAGTGTCCAATGTTACTTGTGCATAATGCATGGTCATGATCGTTGTTGCTCTCTAGCTAGCCGCTTCTCAATCTAATTGCTAGCCTTCGCCTGTACTAACTGGGGATTCTGCTTATACATCAAAAACCTTGAACCCAAGCTATTCCAGATGAGTCCACATATCTACCTATATGCGGTATTACCCTGTCGTCCTAAGTAAATTTGCATGTGCCACCTATAAAAACTTCTAAAAATATATGTTTTGTGTGCCTGGATCATTCATGGAACGACAAGAGGTGGTCGGTATCTTCCATGCTAAGCAGGTTATTCTCAAGTCGAGTGTTTATTCACTCGCCATCGCACGAGAAAAGGGCGGTAATAGGGATGCCCAGTCCCAAACTGCAAAATACAAAAAGAGTTAATCACTCGAATAATCAAACAAAAACTCCCAATGGAGTCAAAACCTTTACTTTTATCGCTTGGGAACCGCCACTAGCCTATATAGCATGGGAGATATTAATAACTGATGGTCGAGAAGTAAATGAGAAGGGTGCATGTCTCAAAATATCATTTATCTCTATTTTAAAAATTGAGCTCTGGCACCTTTGCAAATCATTGCTTCCCTCTGCGAAGAGACTATCTATTTACTTTTATGCTGTGTCATCACCTTCTAAAACAAGCGCCAGAAACTGAGAAGAGCACAGTTTTCATGATTTATGCATTGTGTGTAGCTAATGTTGGGTGCATCATGACTGGATCTTTTCTACCATGAATTACAATGTTTAGTCGCTGCTTGAACTTTGGAGGTGCTCTGCATTTATGTTTTGCGGTCTTAGAAAAGGCTAGCGAGATACCACTATTGTCATATTATATCATGGTTGTTTTGACAACGTGTTGCCGTTTGAGATATCTTATTATTGCTCGCTAGCTGATTATGTCATTGATATGAGTCATTATAATCTTTAAGAGTTATTGTCGACATGGTTAGTTATAATGTTGGCTGAAAACCTGGGTAATGTTTAAGCTTATTTATGCAAACAAGAGCAAAAGAGTTCGTAAAAAAATTTCCTTTTCACTTTCAGTTTATCAACTGAATTGCTTGAGGACAAGCAAAGGTTTAAGCTTGGGGGAGTTGACACGTCTCCAATGTATCTACTTTTCCTAACGCTTTTCCTCTTGTTTCGGACTCTAATTTGCATGATTTGATTGAAACTAACCCCGGACTGACGCAATTTTCAGCAGAACTACCATGGTGTTGTTTTTGTACAGAAATAAAAGTTCTCGGAATGGAACGAAACTTCGCGAGGAATTTTTATATAATATATAAGAATTTATGGAGCCAAGACCTACCGGAGAGGGGCCCCTAGGTGGGCACAACCCACCAGGGCGCGCCCCCCTCTCCTGGCGCGCCCAAGTGGGTTGTCCCCACCTGGTGGCCCCACAGACCCTGAAACCAACGCTATAAATTCCTATTTTCGGAGAAGAAATCAGGGAGAAAGAATTATCGCGATCCACGAGACGGAGCCGCCGCCAAGCCCTGTTCTTCCTCGAGATGGCAGATCTGGAGTCCGTTTGGGGCTCCGGAGAGGGGGATCTTCGTTCTTCGTCATCACCAACCCTTCTCCATCGCCAATTCCATGATTCTCCCCGCCGAGAGTGAGTAATTCCTTCGTAGGCTCGCTTGTCGGTGAGGAGTTGGATGAGATTCATCATGTAATCGAGTTAGTTTTGTTAGGGCTTGATCCCTAGTATCCACTATGTTCTTAGATTGATGTTTCTATGACTTTTCCATGCTTAATGCTTGTCACTTTGGGCCCAGGTGCCATGATTTCAGATCTGAACCATTTATATTATCATCATTATATCCATGTTCTAGATCTGATCTTGCAAGTTATAGTCACCTACTACGTGTTATGATCCGGTAACCCCGGAGTGACAATAACAGGGACTTCTTTCGGTGATTACCGTAGTTTGAGGAGTTCATGTATTCACTATGTGTTAATGCTTTGTTCCGGTTCTCTATTCAAAGAGGCCTTAATATCCCTTAGTTTCTAATATGGAGCCCGCTGCCACGGGAGGGTAGGACAAAAGATGGCATGCAAGTTCTTTTAATAAAGCATGTATGACTATTTACAGAATACATGCCTACATTATATCGATGAACTGGAGTTTGTACCGAATAGCCCTAGGTTATAACAGTCACATGATGAATATCATCCAACAAGTCACCGATCCAATGCCTATGAATTTTTCCATATTGTTTCTGCTAAGTTACTACTGCTATCATCACTGTTACACTTGCTACAAAATTACTGCTATCATTGTTACTGTTACTATTGCTGCTACTACTACTACTATCAAAACTATCAAACTACTTTGCTGCAGATAATTAATCTCCGGGTGTGGTTGAATTGACAACTCAACTGCTAATACCTTCAAATATTCTTTGGCTCCCCTTATGTCGAATCTATAAATTTGGGTTGAATACTCTACCCTCGAAAACTGTTGCGGTCCCCTATACTTGTGGGTTATCAGGAACCACTCTACAGGAGTTGGGAACTGGCAAGCAGGAACCTTTGCATGGCGAAATCAATGTTGAGACATGCGTAGAGGAAGCACAGCACCAAGAAAGGAATCTGTCCGCCAAGGAAATTGCAGCTCTCGGCAACATCAAGGTTTTTTGCGCTGGTCTTCTCAAGAAGCTAGCGCTGCTCTCCTTAAGGAGTTCGAGGGTCTACGAGGACTCAAATCAGGCCAAGATCCTTTCACGCCGCACCGCACTACCCGGTTGGTCCATTCTGTTGGTGCGAGGAAGACGAAGGCCTCGACAGCCGAAACGGTTCTACTGAAATCTCCGGGATTTAACTGCGACGACCTGAGGTGTCCGAGGATGCGCTAGGTCAGCTACGTACGGTCTTTGACTCACCACTACAAGAGCCGCAGTTGAGGGCCATTGCGGCAATCTTCGGGAAAGCAATACCGCTAAACCTAGCAGAGGAGACAGGGATGGCCGAGCCCCTCTTGGAGTAGTAGGTGCGAGGGCACTGGTGGTGTTGGTGTCATCATTGCCTGATGACGAGAAACGCATTGGAGTTAGTGTGCTGGAATGTTAGAGGTCTTAACAATCCGGCCAAGAGGAAGGCGCTTAGAGGATTTGTGGAATCTGTCTGCGCGGCGATTGTTTGTATTCTAGTAACTAAATTAGAGGTAGTGGACATTTATGTAATCTTGCAATGCATGGGACCGAACTATGATGGCTTCACTTATTTGCTGGCGTCGGACACTAGAGAAGGCATTTTCATGGCTTGGGACACCACGAGGATGCTTTTGACAAACTTTGTCAATGATTCTCATTGCTGTTGGGGAACATAGCATGCAATTTCAAAAAAAATCCTACGCTCACGCAAGATCTATCTAGGAGATGCATAGCAACGAGAGGGGGAGAGTGTGTCCACGTACCCTCGTAGACCGAAAGCAGAACCGTTTGACAACGCGGTTGATGTAGTCAAACTTCTTCTCGTTCCGACCGATCAAGCACCGAACGTACGGTACCTCCGAGTTCTGCACATGTTCAACTCGATGACGTCACTCGAACTCTTGATCCAACAAAGTGTCGAGAGATAGTTCCGTCAGCACGATGGCGTGGTGACGGTGATGGTGAAGTGATCCGCGCAGGGCTTCGCCTAAGCACTACGTGAATATGACCGGAGGCGTAAACTATGGAGGGGGCGCCACACATGGCTAACAATGTTTGTTGTATGTTCTAGCGGTGCCCCCCCATATATATATATAGGTTGGAGGGGAGGAGAGGCAGCCAAGGGGGCACCCCAAGTAGGAGGAATCCTACTTGGGGTCCTCCCAATTGGGCCTTCCCCTTTCCTATTCCTATTCGGAGTAGGAAGGGAAGAGGGGGAAGGGAGAATCCTATTCCGTTTTTTTCCTTTCCTTCTTCCCCTTTCTTTCTCCAATTTGGCTAGCCCATATGGGGGGTGCACCAGCCCCTTAGTGGCTGGTGTGTTTCCCCTCTTGGCCCATTAGGCCCATATAGCTTGCCGGGGGTTGCTCGGGACCCCTTCCGGTGACCCGTATGTACCCGGTACCCCAGAACACTTCCGGTGTCCGAATACTATTGTCCTATATATGAATCTTTACCTCTCGACCATTTAGAGACTCGTCGTCATGTCCGTGATCTCATCCGGGACTCCAAACAACATTCGGTCACCAAATCACATAACTCATATAATACAAAATCGTCATCGAACGTTAAGCGTGCGGACCCTACGGGTTCGAGAACTATGTAGACCTGACCGAGACACCTCTCCAATCAATAACCAACAGTGGAACCTGGATGCTCATATTGGTTCCTACATATTCTACGAAGATCTTTATCGGTAAAACCGTAATTGTAACATACGTCATTCCCTTCGCCATCAGTATGTTACTTTCCCGAAATTCGATCGTCGGTATCTTCATACCTAGTTCAATCTCGTTACCGGGAAGTCTCTTTACTCATTCCGTAATGCATCATACCATGACTAACTCATTATTCACATTGCTTGCAAGGCTTATCATGATGTGCATTACCGAGAGGGCCCACGGATACCTCTCCGATACTCGGAGTGACAAATCCTAATCTCGATTTATGCCAACCCAACAAACACCTTCGAAGATACCTGTAGAGCATCTTTATAATCACCCAGTTACGTTGTGAAGTTTGATAGCACACAAGGTATTCCTCCGGTATCCGGGAGTTGCATAATCTCATAGTCAAAGGAATATGTATATGTCATGAAGAAAGCAATAGCAATAAAACTTAACGATCATTATGCTAAGCTAACGGATGGGTCTTGTCCATCACATCATTCTCCTAATGATGTGATCTCGTTCATCAAATGACAACACATGTCTATGGTTAGGAAACTTAACCATCTTTGATTAACGAGCTAGTCTAGTAGAGGCTTACTAGGGACACGATGTTTTGTCTATTGTATCCACACATGTATCAAGTTTCCGGTTAATACAATTCTAGAATGAATAATAAATATTTATCATGATATAAGGAAATATAAATAACAACTTTAGTATTGCCTCTAGGGCATATTTCCTTTAGTCTCCCACTTGCACTAGAGTCAATAATCTAGTTCACATCACCATGTGATTTAACACCAATAGTTCACATATTTATGTGATTAACACCCATAGTTCACATCGCCATGTGACCAACACCCAAACGGTTTTTAGAGTCAATAATCTAGTTGACATCTCTATGTGATTAACACCCAAAGAGTACTAAGGTGTGATCATGTTTAGCTTGTGAGAGAAGTTTAGTCAACGGGTATGCCATATTCAGATCCATATGTATTTTGCAAATTTCTATGTCTGCAATGCTCTCCACGGAGCTACTCTAGCTAATCGCTCCGACTTTCAATATGTATCCAGATCGAGATTCGGAGTCATCCGGATTGATGTCCAAGCTTGCATTGATGTAACTCTTTACGACGAACTCTTTATTACCTCCATAACCGAGAAACATTTCCTTATTACTTTAAGGATAATTTTGACCATTGTCGAGTGATTCACTCCTAGATCACTCTTGTACCTCCTTGCCAAAACCATGGCAAGGCACACAATAAGTCTGGTACTTAGCATGGCATACTTCATAGAACCTATGACTGAGGCATAGGGAATGACTTTCATTCTCTCTATATATTGTTTCGTGGTCGGGTCTTGAGTCTAACTCAACTTCACACCTTGTAATACAGGCAAGAACCTTTTCTTTGAATGATCCATTTTGAACTTCTTCAAAACTTTTATCAAGGTATGTGCTTTGTGAAAGTCTTATTAAGTGTCTCGATCTATCCCTATAGATCTTGATGCCCAACATTTAAGTAGCTTCACTAAGGTCTTTCATTGAAAAATTCTTATTCAAGTATCCTTTTATGCTATCCAAAAATTCTATATCATTTCTGATCAATAATATGTCATCCACATATACTATCAGAAATGCTACAGAGCTCCCACTCACTTTCTTGTAAATACAGGCTTCACCATAAGTCTGTATAAAACCATATGCTTTGATCCGCTCATCAAAGCGTATATTCCAACTCCGAGATGCTTGCACCAATCCATAGAAGGATTGTTGGAGCTTGCACACTTTGTTAGCACCTTTAGGATTGACAAAACCTTCTGGTTGCATCATATACAACTCTTCTTTGAGATATCCATTAAGGAATGCAGTTTTGACATCCAGTTGCCAGATTTCATAATGTGGCAATTGCTAACATGATTCAGACGGACTTAGGCATCACTACAAGTGAGAAAATCTCATCGTAGTCAACACCTTGAACTTGTCAAAAACATTTTTGCGACAAGTTGAGCTTTGTAGATAGTAACACTATCATCAGTGTCCATCTTCCTCTTGAAGATCCATTTATTCCCAATGGCTTGCCGATCATCGGGCAAGTCCACCAAAGTCCACACTTTGTTCTCATACATAGATCCTATCTCAGATTTCATGGCCTCAAGCCATTTCTCGGAATCTGGGCTCATCGTCGCTTCCTCATAGTTTGTAGGTTCGTCATGGTCTAGTAACATGACTGCTAGAACAGGATTACCGTACCACTCTGGTGCGGAACGTGCTCTGTTGACCTACGAGGTTCGGTAGTAACTTGATCTGAAGTTTCATGATCATTATCATTAGCTTCCTCTCTAGTTGGTGTAGGCATCACTGGAGCTGGTTTCTGTGATGAGATACTTTCCAATTCGAGAGAAGGTGCAATTACCTCATCAAGTTCTACTTTCCTCCCACTCACTTCTTTCGAGATAAACTCCTTCTCCAAAAAGGATCCATTCTTAGCAACAAAGATCTTGCCTTCAGATCTGTGATAGAAGGTGTACCCAACAGTTTCTTTTAGGTATCCTATGAAGACGCACTTCTCCGATTTGGGTCCGAGCTTATCTGTTTGAAACCTTTTCACATAAGCATCACAACCCCAAACTTTAAGAAACGACATCTTTGGTTTCTTGCCAAACCATAGTTCATATGGTGTCGTCTCAATGGATTTAGACGGTGCCCTATTTAACGTGAATGCATCTGTCTCTAATGCATAACCCCAAAACGATAGTGGTAAATTGGTAAGAGACATCATAGATCGCACCATATCTAATAAAGTACGGTTACGACGTTCGGACACACCATTACGCTGTGGTGTTCTAGGTGGCGTGAGTTGTGAAACTATTCCACATTGGTTTAAGTGAAGGCCAAACTCGTAACTCAAATATTCGCCTCCGCGATCAGATCATAGAAACTTTTTTTCTTGTTACGATGATTCTCCACTTCACTCTGAAATTCTTTGAACTTTTCAAATATTTCAAACTTGTGTTTATTAAATAGATATACCCATATCTGCTCAAATCATATGTGAAGGTCAAAAAATAATGATACCCGCCGTGAGCCTCAACACTCATCGGACCACATATATCGGTATGTATTATTTCCAATAAGTCAGTAGCTCGCTCCATTGTTCCAGAACACGGAGTTTTAGTCATCTTGCCCATGAGGCATGGTTCGCAAGCATCAAATGATTCATAATCAAGTGATTCCAAAAGTCCATCCGCATGGAGTGTCTTCATGCGCTTTACACCAATATGACCTAAACGGCAGTGCCATAAATATGTTGCACTATCATTATCAACTTTGCATCTTTTGGCATCAATATTATGAATATGTGTATCACCATGATCGAGATTTAATAAACCATTTATATTGAGTGTATGACCATAGAAGGTTTTACTCATGTAAATGGAACAACAATTATTCTTTGACTTAAATGAATAACTGTATTGCAATAAACATGATCCAATCATATTCATGCTCAACGCAAACACCAAATAACATTTATTTTAGGTTCAACACTAATCCCGGAGGTAAAGGGAGTGTGTGATGGTGATCTTATCAACCTTGGAATTACTTCCAACACACATCATCATCTCGCCCTTAACTAGTCTCTGTTTATTTTGCAACTCATGTTTCGAGTTACTACTCTTAGCAATTAAACCAGTATCAAATACTGAGGGGTTGCTATAAACACTAGTAAAGTACACATCAATAACATGTATATGAAATATACCTTTGTTCACTTTTGCCATCCTTCTTGTCCGCTAAGTATCTATGGTAGTTTCACTTCCAGTGACCATTTCCTTTACAGTAGAAGCACTCAGTTT
Organism: Triticum urartu; assembly: GCF_056163025.1. NCBI lineage: Eukaryota > Viridiplantae > Streptophyta > Magnoliopsida > Poales > Poaceae > Triticum > Triticum urartu. The sequence continues at coordinate 362,966,611 of NC_141874.1, read as the reverse complement.
CAGGCTTGGGTCTATCTTTGGGCTTCTTCATGGTAGTGGCAGCTTTCTTGCCATTCTTTTTGAAGTTTACATTTCTTTCCCTTGCCATTTTTCTTGAAACTAGTTGTCTTGTTAACCATCAACACTTGATGCTATTTCTTGATTTCTACCTTCCCTGATTTCAGCATCGCGGAGAGCTTGGGAATCGTTTTCGTCATCCCTTACATATTATAGTTCATCATGAAATTCTAGTAACTTGGTGATAGTGACTAGAGAACTCTGTCAATCACTATGTTATCTGGAAGATTAACTCCCACTTGATTCAAGCGACTGCAGCACCCAGACATTATGAGCACATGCTCACTAGCTGAGCTATTCTCCTCCATCTTGTAGGCAAAGTATTTGTCAGAGGTCTCATACCTCTCGACACGGGCATGAGTCTGAAATACCAATTTTAGTTCTTGGAACATCTCATATGCTCCATGGAGTTCAAAACATTTTTGAAGTCCTGGTTCTAAGTCGTAAAGCATGGTGCACTAAACTATCAAGTAGTCATCATACCAAGCTTGCAAAACATTCATAACGCCTGCATCTGCTCCTACAACGGGTTCGTCACCTAGTGGTGCATCAAGGACATAATTCTTCTGTGCAGCAATGAGGATAATCCTCAGATCACGGACCCAGTCTGCATCATTGCTACTATCATCTTTCAACTTAGTTTTCTCTAGCAACATATCAAAAATAAAACAGGGGAGCTATACGCGAGCTATTGATCTACAACATAGATATGCAAATACTATCAGGACTAAGTTCATGATAAATTAAGTTCAGTTAATCATATTACTAAAAACTCCCACTTAGATAGACATCCCTCGAGTCATCTAAATGATCACGTGATCCATATCAACTAAACCAGGTCCGATCATCACGTGAGATGGAGTAGTTTTCAATGGTGAACATCTCTATGTTGATCATATCTACTATATGATTCACGTTTGACCTTTTGGTCTTAGTGTTCCGAGGCCATGTCTATACATGCTAGGCTTGTCAAGTTTAACCCGAGTATTCTGCACGTGCAAAACTGGCTTGCACCCGTTGTATGTGAACGTAGAGCTTATCACACCCGATCATCACGTGGTGTCTCGGCACGACGAACTGTCGCAACGGTGCATACTCAGGGAGAACACATATACCTTGAAATTTAGTGAGGGATTGTCTTATAATGCTACCGCCGTACTAAGCAAAATAAGATGCATAAAAGATAAGCATCACATGCAATCAAAATATGTGACATGATATGGCCATCATCATCTTGTGCCTTTGATCTCCATCTCCAAGGCACCGTCATGATCTCCATCGTCACCGGCTTGACACCTTGATCTCCATCGAACCGTCATGGTCGTCTCGCCAACTATTGATTCTACAACTATCGCTAACGCATAGTGATAAAGTAAAGCAATTATATGGCGTTTGCATTTCATACAATAAAGTGACAACCATAAGGCTCCTACCAGTTGCCAATAACTTTTACAAAACATGATCATCTCATATAATAACATATATCACATCATGTCTTGACCATATCACATCACAACATGCCCTGCAAAAACAAGTTAGACGTCATCTACTTTGTTGTTGGAAATTTTACGTGGCTGCTATGGGCTTCTAGTAAGAACGGTTCTTACCTACACATCAGAACCACAACGGTGATTTATCAAGTTTGTTGTTTTAACCTTCAACAAGGACCGGACGCAGTCAAATCCGATTCAACTGAAGTTGGAGAAACAGACACCCACCAGCCACCTTTATGCAAAACTAGTTGCATGTCTGTCGGTGGAACCGGTCTCATGGACGTGGTCATGTAAGGTTGGTCCTGTCCGCTTCATCCAACAATACCGCCGAATCAAAATAAGACATTGGTGGTAAGTAGTATGACGATCACCACCTGCAACTCTTTGTGTTCTACTCATGCATATCATCTACGCATAGACCTAGCTCGGATGCCACTGTCGGGGAACGTAGCATGCAATTTCAAAAAAATTCATACGCTCACGCAAGATCTATCTAGGAGATGCATAGCAACGAGAGGGGGAGAGTGTGTCCACGTACCCTCGTAGATCGAAAGCGGAAGCATTTGACAACGTGGTTGATGTAGTCGAACTTCTTCTCGTTCCGACCAATCAAGCATCGAACGTGCGGTACCTCCGAGTTCTGCACACGTTCAGCTCGATGACGTCCCTCGAACTCTTGATCCAGCAAAGTGTCGAGGGAGAGTTCTGTCAGCACGACGGCGTGGTGACGGTGATGGTGAAGTGATCCGCACAGGGCTTCGCCTAAGCACTACGTGAATATGACCGGAGGCGTAAACTATGGAGGGGGGCGCCGCACACGGCTAACAATGTTTGTTGTATGTTCTAACGGTGCCCACCCCCCCCCCCCACACACACACACACATATATATATAGGTTGGAGGGGAGGAGAGGCAGCCAAAGGGGCGCCCCAAGTAGGAGGAATCCTACTTGGGGTCCTCCCAATTCGGCCTCCCCCTTTCCTATTCCTATTCAGAGTAGGAAGGGAAGAGGGGGAAGGGGGAATCCTAGTCCCTTTTTTCCTTTCCTTCTTCCCCTTTCTTTCTCCAATTTGGCTAGCCCATATGGGGGGTGCACCAGCCCCTTAGTGGCTGGTGTGCTTCCCCTCTTGGCCATTAGGCCCATATAGCTTGTCGGGGGTTGCCCGGAACCCCTTTCAGTGACCCGATATGTACCCGGTACCCCCAGAACACTTCCGGTGTCCGAATACTATCGTCCTATATATATGAATCTTTACCTATCGACCATTTCGAGACTCCTCGTCATGTATGTGATCTCATCGGGGACTCCGAACAACATTCGGTCACCAAATCACATAATTCATATAATACAAAATCGTCATCGAACGTTAAGCGTGCGAACCCTACGGGTTCGAGAACTATGTAGACATGACCGAGACACCTCTCCGGTCAATAACCAACAACGGAACCTGGATGCTCATATTGGTTCCTACATATTCTACGAAGATCTTTATCGGTCAAACCATAATGATAACATATGTCATTCCCTTTGTCGTCGGTATGTTACTTGCCCGAGATTCAATCGTCGGTATCTTCATACCTAGTTCAATCTTGTTACCGGCAAGTCTCTTTACTCGTTCTGTAATGCATCATACCACGACTAACTCATTAGTCACATTTCTTGCAAGTCTTATCATGATGTGCATTACCGAGAGGGCCAAGAGATACCTCTCCGATACTTGGAGTGACAAATCCTAATCTCGATCTATGCCATCCCAACAAACACCTTCGGAGATACCTGTAGAGCATCTTTATAATCACCCAGTTATGTTGTGACGTTTGATAGCACACAAGGTATTCCTCCGGTATCCGGGAGTTGCATAATCTCATAGTCAGAGGAATATGTATATGTCATGAAGAAAGCAATAGCAATAAAACTTAACGATCATTATGCTAAGCTAACGGGTGGGTCTTGTCCATCACATCATTCTCCTAATGATGTGATCTCGTTCATCAAATGACAACACATGTCTATGGTTAGGAAACTTAACCATCTTTGATTAACGAGCTAGTCTAGTAGAGGCTTACTAGGGACACGGTGTTTTGTCTATATCCACACATGTATCAAGTTTCTGGTTAATACAATTCTAGCATGAATAACAAATATTTATCATGATATAAGGAAATATAAATAACAACTTTATTATTGCCTCTAGTGCATATTTCCTTCAATTGCGTCACCGGGTTCGTCTCGCCCAAGGAGGGGACACCATGGTGGTTAACTCTAGTCTATGGGCCGCAGGAGGACGATTACAAGATCAACTTCTTGAATGAGTTATCAGAGCATAGATCGATAATCCCAGGACCATGGCTTGCCATTGGTGACTTCAATCTTGTACTACACGCGGCAGACAAAAATAACGCCAACTTGGACCAGAGAATGATGGGGAAGTTCAAACATTTTGTGGACAATAACGCACTCAAGGAGCTCTTCTTGCATGGGCGCAAATTCACGTGGAGCAACGAAAGGGAGACACCCACGCTCACTAAGATTGATCGTGCGTTTGTCTCCATGGATTGGGAACTAGAACACCCGGAATGCTTCCTACAAGCCTTATCTACCGAGTACTCAGACCATCGTACGTTGCACCTCACGCTCCAAGAGCCTATGCATGTTAGGAGGAGGTTCCGCTTTGAGAAATTCTGGGTCAAAATGGATGGTTTTATGGACGTCATCAAGGAGGCTTGGAAGTGCAACCCGAATATCACAGACCCCTCCATGCGTCTTGATATCATGCTTCGAAACACGGCCAGAGCACTCGCCACATGGGGCCAAAAGGAGATAGGAAATATCAAATTGCAAATTGCCATTGTTAATATAGTCATCATGCGGTTCGGCTGTGCTCAGGAAAACCGTCTTCTTACGGAGGAGGAGAGATGTCTTAGAAGAACCCTTAAACAACTTGTGCTAGGGCTGGCATCCCTAGAGAGGACCATTGCTAGACAAAGGTCAAGAATAACATGGCTACAAGAAGGCGATGCAAACACGCAGCTATTTCACTTGGTGGCAAATGGGAGATGTATGAAGAACTATATACCTTCTTTGACCATGGATGGGCACATAATCACTTATCAGAAAGGCAAGGAGGAGGCCTTCTACACGGCCTATAAAGACTTGTTAGGAAAAGATGAGGCACGAGAATTCACCCTAGATTTGGAGAGACTGGGGATTGCGCCTGTTGACCTCCTGGAGCGGGATGGTGTGTTTACGGAGGACGAGATTTGGGCAATTATCAAGGACCTACCCTCGGACAAGGCACCAGGGTCGGACGGGTTCATAGGTCTTTTTTTCCAGAAAGCTTGGGAGGTTATCAAGGTAGATCTGGTAGTTGTGATCCACAATCTCTTTCTTGGAAACGGAAGGGGATTTGGGAGACTAAACCAAGCTTTGTTCACTCTCTTGCCGAAGTCTCCGGAAGCATGCACTGTATTCGATTTCCGACCTATATGCCTAGTGCATAGCATGCCCAAGATTGCATCTAAGCTTCTGATCGCAAGGCTCAGGCCATGCATGGGAGAGCTTGTTCAGGTGAACCAGTCCGCTTTCTTTGAGGGGCGATGCTTGCATGACAACTTTCTTCTGGTGAGGCAAATGGCACGCTTGATGCATCGAAGGAAAGCAAAAGGAGTGTTGCTCAAGTTAGACATAACTAAAGCCTTTGACTCCCTGGCATGGACATTCTTGTTCGAAGTGTTACAAGCTAAAGGATTCTCGGAGCGTTGGATATCTTGGATAGCAACACTTCTTACCAGTGCCAGCTCAAGAGTGCTTGTGAATGGATGTGCAGGAGACAAGTTCATGCACGCTAAAGGCCTGAGGCAAGGGGACTCGATCTCCCCCTTGCTTTTCGTTATTGCCATGGATGTTCTTACGACTATCATTGTCAAGGCGCATGAGGACCGTGTGCTGAGTACCATAAATGGATGTAGCCCGATGCAGCGCCTGTCATTGTACGCTGATGATGTGGTGCTCTTCATCAAGCCAACTTGGCCAAATCTCCTGTTCGTTAAGGAAACCCTCGCCATCTTCGGAGTTGCATCTGGTCTTAAAGTGAACTTTGCCAAATCAACGACAATTATGATCCAGGCCGAGACTGAGGATGAGGAGTTTGTCAAGTCGGCTCTACCATGGAAGATAGCCACATTCCCGTGCAAATACCTAGGGCTCCAGCTTAGCATAAGACAACTCAAAAGATCCGAGTGGCAGCCGGTTGTGGATGCGGCCCTACACATCTTGCCAGGATGGCAAAGGGGATTGGTGACTAGACCTGGGAGGCTTATCCTTGTCAACCAAGTCATGAGGGCGCGGGCCACTCATCATCTCATGATTGCGGAGGCGCCAAAATGGGCTCTAGAAAGAGTGGACAAAGGCTGTCGGGCATTCTTTTGGGCCGGGACGGAGGAAGTGAGTGGTGGCAAATGTGTGGTTTCATGGGCCAAGGTGTGTAGGCCAAAACACATGGGAGGATTGGGCGTCATTGACTTATATAAACATGGTTTGGCCTTAAGATTAAGATGGGAATGGCTTCGACCCACAGATGCATCCAAGCCTTGTCAAGGGCTCAACTTGACCGCCGACAAAAAGGTAGACCAAGCCTTTGGGAGTCTAGTTAAATGGAAGGTTGGCTCAGGAAACAAAAACCTTGTTTTGGAAAGACCGGTGGTTGCAGGGTGTAACAATCTCAGATATTGCCCCTTGGTAGTGGCAACGGTTCGCACGCAAGTGGCCAACAGACGACTGGTATGTGATGCTCTGGGCATGCATGCATGGATGAACGACGTAGTGGGTAACCTATGCATGGAGGGTTTAACCCAGTTCATCGGACTTTGGGAGATCATTTCGGAGGTTCAATTGGATGAACAGTTGGAGGACCGACCCATCTGGGCTTGGAACGAGTCAGGAGTTTGCACAGCATCATCATCATACAAGATGCTATGTGAGGGAGGAGTGAGATTTCACTCATTCAGAGCCATCTGGAAATGTTGGGCTCCACTTACGTGTAAGATCTTCATGTGGTTGGCAGTACAATGCCAATTGTGGACGTCGGATAGAAGGACGAGACATGGTTTGCAAGACCAAACATCAAAATGCTACTTATGCGACCAGGAAGAGGACACGGTTGACCACATTTTGCAGCAGTGTATTCTCGCGGCAAGTGTGGTATCGTTGCATTGCTAAAATGGGTTTGAGGATTAAGATTTGCCCTGCAAATGACTCAAGGTTGGTGCAATGGTGGACGGAAGTTAGGAAACAAATACACAAGCAAACTCGAAAAGAGTTCGACACGTTCGTGGTGCTGATTTGTTGGACATTATGGAAACAGAGGAACGTGAGGGTGTTCGAATCAGGCCAGATTAAGAACGAAGGGGATACAATGAACATGATCTTCGACGATTTGAGGACTTGAACCACGGCAAAAGCGTTTGGAGGACAACTAGTATCTGAGTAGTCAGGTAGCATGAGGGGGTGGGGTGGAGACTTGGTTAGGGTCGACTTGTGACACCTAACTAGCAAAATTGTAATCTTTTGTATATATTATTCTCTCTTCTACCCTCGGAAAAAAAAATTCTGAAATGATAGGTATTATGCGACGTGATGGTTGCAAAATCGCAACCCATGCCAGAGAAGGTGGTGGTTTTTCAGACATGCACTTTTTTTAAAACCAAAATGACAATTTTCTTTTTACGTTAGTTTCAAAGCACATGCAGTGAGATAGTCCAGGTCATAGGTCGTTGCCGTGTCCATAATGTGTCGTTGCGGTTGCCCTCCAAAGTCCCTAGATATATCAGCTAGACCCTCACAAACCAAAAGAAAAGGAGATAGCAGCTAGACACATAGGAATTGAGATGTCTGATCAGAAATTAATGTATTTGTTTTAAAATGTGCCTTGGATGGAGGCCTGCTGAATAATTACGTGCATGTGTGATTATACAAATTGAGAAATCTTCTCCAGAATCAATCATTAGCGTTAACACTCAAACAAAAATGTAGAGCATGCAAAAGAAAAAAGAACCTTTAAAGCCAAAATGTGCTGTACATCAAGGTGTCAAAAATGGATTTCTTAAGCCAAAATATAATGTGCCTCTTTTCAATGTAGTCCATTTATGTACTGATCTGCTGTGCTACTCTGAGGTGACCATTTCTCTCGAGATTTGCTTTACTGACAATCAAAATTGGCATTCTGAGGGCAACGCTGACTACTATGTTTATGTGGAAACTGTTGACTGCAGAAAAGTAAGACGGTTCTTAGTAAGGGAGATCTTCTCCTCTGCCTCGGATGCCTTCTCACGAACTCCACGAACAATGTTTTCCGGGGCCTTCTCTACAAACTGCACCACAAATGAAACGCGTGACCAACAGGATGCAGGAACCCTCTTCCGAAAACTTGCTCACATAAAAGGAGAAGAAATATTCGACGTACACTCGGGGAACTGAGACGGGCCAACAAAGTGTCATAGTCTGTCTGTAACTTAGAGAGACGCTTAGAGAGCCGCTCAACTTCCGCTGACACATCAACCATGTCTGCCAAAGGTAGGTATGCCTCCAGACCCTCATCAGCAACAATGTGGACACACTGATTTGCATCACCTGGCGAGCATCAAATAGATTTGCTTATTGGCAAACTGCATCAACCAAGATAACGAGTTTACAAGGCACTCACCCGGTAGTGATTCAGTCAAATTTATGTTCTGTGCGTCAAGCTTTGACAGCAAAGCAAGCACCTGCTTCTCTTTCTGCGGCATAGAAATACAAGTCAGATGATGGGGAAAAAAACACCATAGTATACAGGAAAGTTGCAGCAATCATAGATACCATCGCACCAATCACATATAGGTAACTCTACTTCTAATCTTTCTAGGAGCTGTGCCTCTCAAGTTCTAACAGTGAAGCTTTCCCAGTTAAATGCACTATTCCTTGGCAACTTTGATTTCAATAATTTGAGTACAAAACATGCTAGGCTTCTCAAATTGCTGGATCAAAAGGCTCATAATATACGTACAATGAAATGTCACAAACAGAATGGACTTGCTGTGAGAAGACACCTACCGATATGTACTCCAGGACATCCGCAGTGGCAACAACAGAAGCTGATATCCGTTTAGCTGGCTCGACAGAATACTCTGCTCGGACATTTCTGATTCCTCTTATCTGTTATTATACAGGTGATCAAACAAAATGGTCGCCGGCAGGCCACATATAAAATGAGCACATACAGCTCAAGTGGAAATTTACCAACGATTGCAAATTTTGAAATCTTTTGATGGACAACAAGTTCTTTGGGAGGTCGGTGCTAGGCCAGGGAGCAACTATAAGTGCATCCTTTCTGTACGGCAATGCCTGAAAATAATTATATGTACTGATGAGGCTGATGAAAGTGGGAGTTAAACAATGCTGTATAATAGTAATGGGCGTCAAGGTTTTTGTACCTGCCATAATTCTTCAGTGACGAAGGGCATGAATGGATGCAGTAGCTTCAGTATGTTTTCAAACACATACAAGAGAACACTTTGCGCCGTAATAGTAGCTGAACCATCACCAGAGTGGTAGAGACGAGTCTTACTAGATTCAATATACCTGAATTACAATAAATTTGAGAAAATATGTAAGTCTACTACTCCCTCCGATCCAAAATAAGTGTCGCAGTTTTGAACTAAGGTTAGTTCAACCTTAGCTCACAACTGCAACACTTATTTTGGGTCTGAGGGAGTAGAAAGCATGCACCATAACGGTGCAACGGTAGAGTGCATATTGGAACATAGAATCAGGCGACAGCTTGGTGTGTGTGTGTGTGTGTGTGTGTGTGTGTGTGTGTGTGCTCCCATAAACAAGTTGTAGTTCCTGTTATTTGGTTCTTCGCAAACTTACCAATCAGCAAAATGGCTCCAAAAGAAATCGTAGATTTCTCTAGCTGCATCTCCAAAGTAAAACTTTTCATAGCTTATGCTGACTTTATCGATAAGTTCATGTAGTCCTGTAACCTGAATTTTTGTTTGTTCTCTTATTAATTAGCATACTTCATAAAAGGCCAACAATTCAAAAGAAAAAATGATGGACTCACCACCCAGCCTTCTGGCAATGGTAGTTGCTGTAGCGCTGCTTCTGTGTCAAACTAAAAAGGAGATGCAAATGTATTAGCAACAATTATATAAAGGAGAATGAAATTTAATCAATGCATCATCTGCAATTTGGAATTCAGTGAGATACCTTGTTTGCTAATAAGAGATCCCATGCAGTAGCATCACTTCTTTCAGGCAAATTCTGCAACAAAAATTTGCCTGCATTCCAGAGTTTGTTGGTGAAAGCCTTATTTGATGTCAACCTTTCTGTAGAAAGATTAATGTCCTGAAGTAAAAAGGTGTATTAACAACGGAGAAGTGAACAAGCTTGATCAACAAAATGCAGAAGACCATGGAAAAGCAAACCTGGCCGGCAGTGCCCATGCAAAGTGTAAATCTCAATGCATCTGTCCCGTACTCGTTCATGGTATCTAGGGGGTCAATAACATTCCCCAGTGACTTTGACATTTTCCGCCCCTGAAGATCTTGCTGATTAGTCTGTGGAACTGAGAGCTAATCTAGCAACATAAACAACTCAGACGGACGAAGGAATGACACATGTCTAATAGACTTCATAGTGGACTAGTAGCCCACCCACCCATCCATCGGTTTAACTACAGTATGTGGACTTACAAGTTTATCAGGGTAAGGGAGGCACTGTCAGGTGTAGTTCGAGAGAGGACCTACCAGGCAGCTACTCGATCTGGTCTGAAGCGGCGCTCTCACACAGACATCGTCATGCACCCCCCTCAGCTAGGACCACCACTAGAACGGTACGGGCCCACATATACAACACTGCCCCCCCCCCCCCCCAAACCCCCCAAGAGGGGTGATGGATATCTTAGATCTATCATTCCCATCTTGTCACAAGCCAAGCTGTATTTGGTTCCTAGTCCTTTAGTAAAGCAATATGCAATTTGTTGCCCTGAGCTCACATACCCTATCTTGATAATCCAGCATCCAACTTTTTGTTTGATAAAAGATCTATCAGTCTCCACATGTTTGGTTCTCATGTTGAACCGGGTTGTTTGCTATATTAATTGCCGACTTCTTGTCACACAACACATTCATGCAAATGGTCTTAAATATCTTCAGCTCTTCTAATAGACTCCTTGTCCATAACAAATCACTCAGTCCCTGACATGGCTTTGTATTTGTTTTGGATTGTTTCTTGCTTCTCCAAGACACTAGATTTCCTCCTACAAAAACACAATGGCCTGAAATTGATCTTTTGTCATCACAATAACAATCTATGGCAGGAAGTCCATTGACTCTTGTACAACAGTCCTTTCCCACGAGAACCTTTCGAGTATCTCAAGATTCTACGTACTGCCTCAAGATGTTCACTTCTAGGCTCATGCATATATCTATTCACAACACTTACTGCAAATGCAATGTTTTGTCGTGCATGACACAAGTACGACAATCTTGCCACCAATCAATGATATGTTTCTTTATCCACCAGGTCACCTTATTGGCAGTCACTTTATTGGTTTTGATCAATTGGGGTTGAAGCAGATCGACAACCCAACATGCCAACATCATAGAGAAGGTCCAGGGTATATTTTCTTTGAGAAAGAGTTATTCCTTTTTCAGACCTAGCTACTTCTATACCAAGGAAGTACTTGGGTCGACCAAGATCTTTAACTTCGAAGACCTTACTCAGACACCCCTTGAACCTTGCTATCTCTACGTCATCATCACCAGCGATAACGATATCATCAACATAAACTGCAAGAATGGTTACTTCCCCTTGAGAGTGTCTATAAAATAACGTATGGTCACCATTGCATTGTCCATACCCTATGTCACACACTGCCCGAAACTTGTCAAACCAAGCTCTTGGAGCTTAGTCCATAAAGGGCTTTCTTTAGCCTGCATACCTTCAGCAGTCACAGAAGTCGAGAACCCAGGTGGAATCTCTATGTATAAATCCTCATGCAAGAAAGCATTCTTCACATCAGGTTGATCGAAAGGCCACCCGAAATTTGCTACACAAGAGATCAGAATCCTCACAATGTTCATCTTTGCTACTGGAGCAAAAGTCCATCTGTGCCAACCTGCACATCTCCAGTGGAAATCGATGTCTGTATCAAAAGAGCCACATGAGTACTATGGAGCCGCCTGTTGCTAAAGGTGACGGATGCATCTGCACTTTATGCTACTATTCTCCCCCTCCTGACAAATCACCGGTTGGAAACATTGGTCAAGTACTTCAAACAAGACAGTTAGATCAGTTTTTTCACCATAAAAGGGTTCCGATTCACGGAACGCAGCATCCATGCTCACAAATGTCCGCCTCTCTTTGTCCTAAAGAATATCCAATAAAGATACATTTGACTTCCTGAGGATCCAATTTGTTGACGATGGCCTATGATCACGAACAAAATAAGTGCAACCAAACACCTTGGGAGGAACTGGGAATTTATTTTCTGTGAAAAATCAAGTCACACGGAGATTTCCTACATGTCACCCTAGATGGCACGCGGTTAATCAAGAAGGGGTCATCTTGACAGCTTTACTCCACAGGAACTTGGGCACATTCATGGTGAATATCAATGCCCGAGCCACCTCCAACAGGTAACGATTTTTCCTCTCTGTCGCCCCATTCTGAGGAGGTTTGTCTGGACAAGATGTTTGATGCAGGATGCCCTTGTCCGACAAAAAAGGCACCAGTGGCCTTGTTAACATACTCGGTGTCATTGTCTCATCTAAGTGCTTGAATTTTCACATTATACTAAGTCTGAACAAGTCCATAAAAAGTTATGAAACACTCCATCCTTATGTCAAAGATAGACCCAAGACATTCGAGAATGGCAATCGATGAACGTAACGAAGTACTTCATACCACTGACAGATGGCACTGGACATGTCCATACATCAGAATGGATCAACACAAAAGGAGATGCTCCTGATCCCTTACTCACATATGAGTTTCTGGTATGTTTAACAAACTCACATGCATCACAGTTCAGCTTGCTCTTGTTCACACCACTCATTACATCTGGGAAATATTTGATACATTTTGTCAAAAGACACATGTCAAACCTTTATACATCTCCGTCAGACCCTGACGATTGCTTGCTCTACAATGATGGATTGGGGCTCTAGTCTCCTTATCCTCGGCAACTGCAGCTAGCATGTGCATTCACTGACGGTCCGTCATGTTGCAGTCCATGTACCACAACCCCCTATGCCTCACTTCAGTCCCAAGACTCCTGCTCGTCGATCTCTCTTGGATCAAGCACACAACTTTGCCTTGAATTATTCAGCAATCAATTTGGTCAATCAAAGCACTCAAGGACACTTAAGTTCACGAGGAAAGCCGGTACTCCCACCGTCCACGTGCATAGGTCGTCTAAGGAGTTGCATCATGACCAAGACGCACCGTGATAGGCAAGCGTTAGGCTGGTCATAGTGGGGAAGTAACTTAGACTAGTAACATGCATATGTTGCTAGTATATGTTACTACCTCCATAATGGGTAGTAGTAACATATGTGTGGTATCATGCAAGGCTTTATTTATTTAGATGTAGACTCATTTTGCCTCGGGGTGTGTTTGTTACAGTAACATATTATGTTACCACAAACATATCTCTCATTAACTACTCGCCACATAAGCAAATTTGCCTTGGGATGCGTTATGTTACTAGCTAAGTTATTCCCGCTATGGCCAGCCTTATGTTGAGATTGTGAAAACAAGCCTATCGTCTGCCCTCAAATAACGCAATCGAAAGAGTCATTTAATTGTGCATGCATGGGAATAGGAGGATTGAGATGTGCATGCATGGGAATGAGCAGGGAAGTTAAAGGGGCGGCATGAGGGAACCGAACGAGAGGATGTGTGGGTTACGAGGGATATTAATTACAAGCGCAGCTAATATTCTTGGGATATCTAATTTTCACTAGACGTCCTATACACCTGGACAGAGGGAGTACATGCAAGACAGGATAATCAATGTTAGGTGTGCATCTGACTGTCTCAACACATGTGATGGACTGGGTTGTGCCATCTGCTGTGTGAATGGTTTCCTGATGTATGAGAGGGTGTGCAACATAGGATTTAAACTCACTGAAGTCTCCAGCAACATGATGTGATGCTCCTGAGTCAAGCACCCATTCATAATTTATTTGATGGGCTGCTATTTGATGCGTGTTCAATGTGACCTTCATTTGTATCGACAACGTTGGCATAGCTAGTAGCAGTCTCCTTTCCTCATGTAGGTTGTGTCCCTTCAACTAAAGCAGCAATATTTGCCCTAGGAGCCGTCCAAGAACCACCACTCCCATTCCGACCACCTCGTTTTCTACTGCCATCACTAGATCCTTGGCCCCTGCCTCTTCTTGGTCTTGTGCAAAAACGACCAATATGCCCTGGTTGACCACAATTATAACAATCTCTAGAATCTCATTGGTCAGCCACCCTGAAAGCAGATTCATTTCCATGTCCTCTTCTTGATTGCAGGAGTACCTCTTCTTGGTACATCACAGGAATGGCCTCATCAAGGGACACAAGCGTTGGCTGAGTGCAACATGCCTGCTCTCAAAACCTTGATTGAGACCTTTTAGAAACTGCATCACACACCTACGCTCAACCCAATTCCTGGCAATTTCCATGGACTCTGCATATGGAAGCTCAAGGGGATCACACTGATCCAAATCCGCCCAAGGTTAGACCCTAGTATTGGACCTCTGAACCTATTAGGAAAAATAGGTCCAAGGTTAGGCCCGCACCTCCTCTCTTAGGGTAACGGGCCAACCATTAGGTCCGTAGGTTTGCCCCTCGCTAGCACACCACCGCTATTTGCTCATGTTAACTCGTTCTATACACCAGAAGAAGCAGATGAGAGAGAGGCTGGCATGAGGTCGAACTGATGCTGGAGATTTGGGCTGCCTGATCTACTCTCCCGGCTACAAGCGCCTCCCGTGCGTCACGGCGTTCCGGCTGCTGACAACTAACCTGCTCCGGTGGTGGTGAATTTGGATACCGACCAGTAAAAGGAGATGCAGATGGAGACATGGGCAACCGGCAGGGGTAGGCGATGCTTCTACGAGTTTATTCAGTGGCTGACGGCTTGCCGTGATCCATCCTCCAGGCTCCAGCCATCCTGCGGGGGCACTATTCTGATGAGGTATAGGTGCGATTCGACCCCAGGTTCAAAGGGGTTTGCCCCATTTGGACCCTCAAGGTCGTCCGGTTACCCTACTTTGGTAACAAAAGGGAGGTGCGGTCCACCGGTCCAACGGGGCGAACCGGACCCCTTGAATCTTGAACATATACCATCATTCTATCACCCTAACGAACATCTTGGATCTTGTCTTCTATTTGAGACATGAGCATCAGGTTTCCCTTACCGGAATACCTCATGGATACCTCATGGACAGCATGCTCCACACAACAGACACTGCAATGGCCGAAATCAGGGAGTTCAACATCCAGGCCAATATCAGGGAGTCAGTAACACTCCACTTCTTCCATTATGGGCTCTCCTTGTCAGAAGGTTCTTCAACCGTTCCATGAACATACCCCGTCAGGCCCTCCGTCTTCAAGATCAACAAGGCCCACCTCGACCAGCTCAGGTAGCTGCTCACACCATTCAGCTTGACATCTTTTTGCATGAGTTCAAGCTTGAACCCTGATCTGCTTGAGGCACAACAATCCTGCAGGAGATGACCCCTCGGCAGCTTTCACAGTCATGAGCTGCACAAGTTTCTCCAGCACAGAGGTAACATCACTTGCCATGACAGCCTCCGCCTCTTCTCCTAGCTGTGCGAGTGCGACCGCCAGTACTGCTTCTGTCACCCTCTCCAATCGCGGCAGCAGCAGCAGCAACAGCACAGCACCTCAGCCACACTTCAGTAGCACCACCCTCTCTGTTTCTCAGACGTTGCAAGTACCACCAACATCAAGCAACAGAACAGCACTTTTGTCTTGCTCCAGATCGAGGGCGAGCAGCCGCACCCCACCTTTGCCGCAGCAGGCACAGCCAGTACCACCAACAGCAGCTGCCCAAGCAGCCGCCGCACCTTGCCTTCTTCCGCTGTCGTGCACCTCCTCTTTGTCCTCTGCGGCTCTGCCGCACAGCCGCAGCCCCTCCGTCAGCGTCGCGCACAGCCGCCTCTCTTCGCTAGTGATTTCGTCTCACTGTGCATCTACTGCAGCTCCTCCGGCAGCCGCCATCACCTTCCTCCCTCGCCCTCGGCCACCGATACCATGTAGTTCGAGAGAGGGATGTACCAGGCAGCTACTCAATCTGGTATGAAGCGGCGCTTTCACACAGACATCGTCGTGCACCCCTCTCAACTAGGTCAACCACTGGAACGGTATGGCCTGGGCTTCATGGGCTGGTATGGGCCACATATACAATATCAGACCATCTGCAAGGAGTCTGTGGATCTCTGCCAGAGTATCACACAGCCCATTAGCACACAAAGCAGGAAGTTCATATACAACAGTTTCTCTCCTGGGGTCGAGTTGAGGCTAAAGGTCAATCCTTCTAATTTTATTTTTCCAGTTTTCCTCTTATTTGTCCTGACCACAAAGTTCTCTTTGCGGTGGTCCTCAAAAGTGACTTAGGTAGGAACATGTGGCAAACAGCAAAACAGGCGACGGACACATCAATTAACAGCTCTCAGTAAATAATATGTAGCAGTATGTACAGCATGTTTCCTGAGATACAGCCGTTCTCTCAAAAGAGGAAATAGAAATTTGATCATATTGATTATAAATTACAACAAAATGATAAGCCTTTGTCCCTCAAAAGTACAAAACAAAAATTAAGGTGCTCATATCTCTCACCTCAGAATCCCGGATAAGACCATGTAGATAGACATAAGAAAATGGTACTGTTCCTGTAAACTCAATTCCCATCATAACCATCCGTGCAACCCAGAAAAATAAAATGTCATGGCTGTCAAAAATAAATTAGCTATAGTATCAGACATAGTACATGGAAAAGCAGAGTATCAGCAGGATAACAAGCACACCACCTTGTTCAAAGAAAGGCGGGGGGGGGGGGGGGGGAAGGCATTACTGGAGCTAACATACCCGGTCTCAAGGACTGTTGCAGGATAAAAATGCTTAAAATCTTCCCTGGACACATCTGGCCAACCAAGTGTGCTGAAAGGCCATAAAGCACTGCACGATAACTTCCAACAAGTCAAAACAGAAAACTACGAGCAATTTTTTATATTACTTGTAACAGTTGTATGTACAAATTGATTATACTTGTGCAGTTCTTTACTACTTCCAATACTTGGAAATATAGCTCATACAGACATTGAAGTAAGAAAGAGAATGTAATATACTACTCCCTCCGTTCCAAAATAGATGACTCAACTTTATACTAACTTTAGTACAAAGTTGAGTCATCTATTTTGGAACGGAGGGAGTAGGAAGTAAAGGAAGAAAGCAAATGTAATATAGGAGTTCGGAAAGAATTCAAAGCATGGTGAATAGCAAGTCCAGTCAAATATATTGCCTGAATTCATAGTTTTATTGGAGCCTAGAACCCTGAGCTGTGAGAACGGCCACACAAGGACATTAACTATTAACCTGCTTATTGCAATTGCACATGGCAGGCACCACAAGCAGAGGGCTAAGAAACCATTTAGAAGCAGAGGTGAGGAACAAAGCCAAGAATTTGAGGACGAACTTGATGATTATCTTTAGAGGCAATCACAATGAAAGTGATATGAAATGTTTGTGTCGCAATATCATGATGTTGCAACAAGAAAAACCAGAACATCAAGAAATTGCCAAGAAATGTGAATATATTTTCCTATTAATACAAAATGTGTGCTGTCAGGGCCTCCCCTACAGTCTTTCATTAACAAAATTGTATTGCGGAACTTGTGCTCAATTGCAAAATAAGAAAAGGAGCATGTATTTCCATTAGATGAATGCTAAGTAATGTTCTGAATTAAATAAGAAGTGCTCACAAAAATTCAAGCGATCAACAAATCCATATTGCAGAAAACCAATTGGTACCACACAATTTTGAAGAGGAAGACAAACCTTGAGAACCAAGTATCGAGAACATCAGGATCCTGATATATTTCAACTGATTTTCCATATTTTTCCTGAGCTTTCGCAAGTGCCTCCTCTGCATTTCTGGCAACAACATAGTCTTCTTCACATTTCTTTCCAACGATGTACCAGACTGGTATCCGATGGCCCCACCACAATTGTCTACTTATACACCAATCTTTTATATTTGTTAACCAATTATTATATATCTGCAGCAGCAGAGCACACAAAAGAATGAGCAGGGATAAAATAGTGGGCAGGACAGGACAATTACAAAATTCATTTCTGCAGGAATAATAATTAACACAAATATGTGTAGATATGTGAGCACTTTCTTTGGCATATGTATTGTTTCGCTGAGCCCCGATAGAACTTCCAGTCACAATAGCGTTGTTCTTAAGGCGGCAAAGCGACCTAACGCAAGCACTCGCCGCCCTGACGACTAAGTGCCTAAGGGGGCTAAATTGTTAGGCTCTGCCCACCTCTGTTACTGCTCTTTAGGTGTGCTTACTGCTGAGCAGTAGATGACTACCATTATTTTCTTTCTTTTTTGAGAAGATGCATAAGTATGCATAGACAGATAGGGAAAAGGTTTGGTACAATCCCAGGACTGGACCAACACTCCAAGGTACAATGCTACGGGCCTACGAAGTAACCGCCAGGAGAAGCGCGGCAACATCCACCACCCCTTCCTTTGGCCACTACCTTTCTAGAGAACAGAATGAAAGATCCATGCATTTACCTTCTCAAATCTCTCCGGAAGAATAGTGAGTTGCCCTTTTTCAACAGCATGGAGGGCCCTTTCAGCCAATGGCTCCATTGTGACAAACCACTGCTTACTAATCAAGGGCTCTATGACCTAGGATCACACAGAAGTGGGGTCATCAAGCCAAAAAACATCACCAGCCCTTAAATACGACAAAGAATAGGAAAAAGGTTCACACTTCACCACCACGTTGAGATCTGGGAACTCTAAGTGTATAGGGTTCCTTCTTCACTGCCAAGTTAGTCTCAACAAGGTCAGACCACAGCTTCTCTCGTGCCTCAAAACGATCCATACCACTGGCGAAAAAAAGGAGGAAACGGAGTTAAGATCAACATGTTGCATACAGAAGGCCAGGCAAACTGCAACTCTGTTAGTACTGCCTTTTCATATGCAGTAGTTGAATCAACTGATTATACTAATTGTACTAACTCAATGCCGCAAATTGTGTTTCCAACCTTTTTATCTTAAAAAAAGTTAGAACAGTAAGCTGTGTTAAACAGCTAAAGTCCTATTGTATTATACCTCGAAAGCAACTTCAAGTCACCTTACAAAGAGGAACATATAATAACATAAATGTGTTTGTAAGCAGCTGAAATTGCAAGTCATGAAGAAATTAACCACAGAAAAAATAACAATGTTACTTCACATGCATTGTCTTGCAAATATTATACCTGTATAATCCAGCAACATCATTTAATGTGCCATCTTTGTTCATAACATTAAGAATTGGCAGCCCAAGCTTTCGAGCAATATGATAATCATTCTGATCATGTCCAGGGCTAATCTTCAGCACCCCTGTTCCGAATTCTGGATCAACGTACTGTAAATCGTAGAAACGATAGTTACTATTAACAAAAGTCTATGCAAGGAAAACTATCCTGCTACCCTTTTAGCAGTCCCTCAACTGCATCTGGAGAAAAGTAGACCCAATTACTACAGCGAAATAAGTTTTTTAGCCAGGGAGAAACCATATGTGGTCACAGGAAAAATATTTTGAATTTGGGCATGCAAGTGTGAAAAACTTGCACAAAAGAATGCATGTACGTACATCAAGCAAAGGGAAAAGCCAGCTTGGGATGCAAAATTTTGCCTTAGCCACAAAAATAGTCATACCGGTGAAGTAGGTAACTACATGAATTGATGAATAAATGTTTTCCTTGCTTCAACTGAAACACGATAGTGTAAACTTTGCATGTGCAAGCAACATGATAAATTATAACTCAATAAATATGACGAGAGAACGCCCTGACTAGTGAATATGGTGCTTTTGCATTGCTTCATTTTATTAATCTCACAATATCCTATCTGAAATTGCTAGAAATATAGAAAATACTCCCTCCGTTCCAAAATATAGTGCTTCCTCTATTCCCGTGCTTCAACTTTGACCATAAATTTAACCAACGAGACCGACTGCGGCGGGAGCAAAAGTTATACCAGTGAATTCGTATTCAAAAGAAGTTTTCAATTATATAATTTTTTTCTCCCGCCGCAGTCGGTCTCGTTGGTTAAATTTATGGTCAAAGTTGGACCTCGGGAAGCGCGGGCGCACTATATTTTGGAATGGAGGGAGTACTAACGAAAACAATAGTTTCATTCTTACCCGATCAGCAATGATAGGAACATGTCTCCCAAATGTCAAGGGTACAATAGCCAATTTTCCAACATATTTTGCATAGCGCTCATCCTGCATTGTCAATTAAAAAATTAAAATAAAGATGGTTTACCAAATCCAATTTCTTTGAGAAATAAAATAGCTCAATGTAGTTATAGCATAGGTTGCAAGAGAAGACAATAAAATGTCTTACAACGTACTTGTTATGGCCGGCATATACTACAGCCCAGGCAGTTGGGGGCCTGGCCCAGTTATCTTTTCGTTATTAGGGGCTTAGCCCAGTTATCGTATTTGGAGATTATATAAACTCATGTAAGGACTCGTTTGAAGTTAAGCAGAAGCAATTATATTTGCTCGGCTTCCTGAAGGGAGCCGGGAGACCTAACCCTAGCCGCCGCCTCCTGCGCCCTCTATCTCTCTCGCACGACGGCGCCCCAGCGCCGGCGACCTCGCCTTCCTCCACGCCAAGCCCCCTTCCACCCCTACAACCTACGAGCTAGACCCGGTAGGAACCCAGCTCCTATCAGCACTACTTATGTTTACTGCAGAACACTAAAAAGATCATACCTCTGGGTTAACAGCAATCGCAACATCACCAAATAGAGTCTCAGGTCGTGTTGTCGCAATAGTCATAAAATCATCCCTGCCCCACAAATTTCAATGTGTAAGCAATGCTAAGCATTAAACTGTATCAATCATATTTGCTGGATTCCTCATGTTAGAATGCAAAATATAATGTATATCAGGATACTCATTCTCATGAAAAATGTTCACTTAAACATCACAACAGAGAGCCAAAATAAAAAAGAACTGGTGGTAACACAAGCACACACTTGGCTGTAAATACAGTCAGCAATATGTGTGACGACATCATTGATTATTTAATGGTAATTCACATCGAATAATTATTAGATGTTAGACGAGCACAATTAAGAATGTAAAAATATGTACCTCGATCCACCAGCAACACGATACTTCATATAGTACAAATAGCCAGGTTCTTCAGAGTATTCAACTTCCTAATAATACAAAACATTATAGAATCAAATATTTGATTGGCTCACGTATGATCATCCATGAAGTATTGAAGTTTCAGATCTCCCATGCAGAATCACCCAATTTTCCTTTTGGTTTAAATTATATAGTTGTGCAGATATATGTATGTATGTACTAGTTAAAAAAGAAGTAATCTCTTCACATACTAAGTCAGATACTGCAGTCTGCAGGTTAGGAGACCAGTTGACCAAATAAGATCCTGAAAAGGAAATACAATGAATCAACCAATACATACCAAAGTTACATAAGGTAAGTCCCTAAATTTAAAATGTAAAGAAGAAAAAAAAACAAATCAAAAGATTAAGAATTCCTAAATCCCTGTCCAACAAGAAAAAATTACATAAGAATGGGATCACAAGCATGAGGCCATCCTCAACATAAATTCATCCAAGCATATACCCAAAAAAAACATAATTCGCATGTGCTAAAGCAAAACACATGAAAAAAAATTGAGAAAACGCAAAAGGCTTGCGTTTCTTTGTATTGAAAAGATAAGTTTGTTACAGCCTCCTAAGAGGAACGATTACAGTCATAAATCAGTGGATACGATTACAGTCATAAATCAGTGGACGTCCCAGGTTTGAGGGAGGATGGCACGCAGGCCACGGGCTCCAGCCCTTGCCCAGAGCTTGGCTTCGTCCTTGATCCGTGCCATCAGTGAGTTGATCGATGGGGTTGCGCCGTTGAACACGCAGTCGTTGCGATGCTTCCAGGTCATCCAAGGTATCAGCAGGGTTGCGGTGGTAAGGCCTTTTTGCATGGGTTTCGGCGTGTTTCGCCACGCCGAGCGCCACCACTCTGATAGGGATCCCTCGCTGGAGGGCACGCTGCATGTCAAGCGCAGCCAGGACAATATCTCGTGCCACACTTGCTTGGAGAAGGGGCATTCCAGGATTAGGTGCTGGATTGATTCAGGCGCTTGGTCACAAAGCGGGCAGCGAGGAGGGTGCGGCAGTCCGCGGCGAGCAAGGCAGTTGGCCGTCCAGCAACGTCCCAGGTGGGCAAGCCAGTGGAAGAATTTCACACGCGGGGGCGCCCAGCCCTTCCAGGTGAGCTTCCAAGCAGGGCAGGAGGTCGAGCCATGGAAGGTGGCAAGGTAGGCGGACTGGGCTGTGCAGGTACCTGCCGCATTCCACTTCCAATGCAGGCGATCCGGCTCGACAGTGAGTCTGATGTGCTCGATCGCATGCCAAGTAAGCAAGTATTGGCCGATCTCGCGGATGCCAAGGGTGCCCTGAATGTCCGATGTCCATTGGTGCGCATTCAGACCGTCTGCCACCGTCCTGCTCTTGCGGCGGTGTTTGGGGATGAGGGCGTGCAGTTGTGGTGCTATTTCCAAGATGGCGCGCCCGTTGAGCCAACGGTCTTCCCAGAACAGCGCACGCTGGCCGTCGCCGAGGATCATGGTTGTGGGCGCGAAGAAGAAGGCACGCTCCGCAGCAGTGAATTGAAGGTCGAGGCCAGACCATGCCCTGTTGTCGTCCGTGCGGGCGAACCAAAGCCATCTGGTGCGCAAGGCCAAGCCCGTGCGCTCCAGGTCGTGCACCCCGAGCCCACCAAGCCGGGTCAGGCGGCAGACGCGTTGCCAGTTGACGTGACAGTTGCCGCCGTGCACCTCGGTGCGGCCAGCCCATAGGAATCCTCGTTGGATTTTTTCGAGGAGTTTGAGGATCTTTTTTGGCGGCGCGAGCACCAGAAGTTGGTGAATGGGGATCGCACTCAGCACCGATTTCACAAAGGCAAGGTGTCCGGCCTTGTTCATGAGGTGCGCCTTCCAGGTGGGGAGCTTGCCAGCGGTCTTGTCGCCGAGGGGCTGCAGCTGTGCAGCGGATGGGGGTCCAAGGGTGAGTGGGATCCCCAGGTAGGTGATGGGCAGCACCGCGATTGGGCAGCCAAGGTTGGCGATGGCCGGGGCAGCCATGTCGCCGTCACATCTGATCATCGTAGCCGTGCTCTTCAGGAAGTTGACCCGAAGGCCTGACGCCCGGCCAAATAGCTGCAGGATTTCTCGGACGGCGAGTGTGTCGTGGGCTAGCAGAAGAGTATGACATCGTCCGCGTACAGCGAAAGGACGGGGAGCGTGCGGCGAGGGTGCAGTTGCTGCAGGACTTTGAGCTCAGCCGCGCGACGGAAGAGGCGCCCCAATGTGTCGACAGCAAGCACAAAGAGTTGTGGTGACACAGGGTCGCCTTGACGAAGCCCGCAGCGGTGCCAGATCGCGGGTCCCGACACGCCGTTGAGGAGAACCCTTGTGCTTGCCGACGACAGGAGAGTAGCAAGCCAACCAAGGAAGCGATCGTTGAAGCCATACCGGCGCAAGACCTCGAATAGAAACGTCCATGACACGTAGTCAAATGCCCGCGCAAGGTCCAGCTTCAGGAGGATGCGCGGGGCGCCCAGCTGATGAAGAAGGCGCGCCGATTGGCGGATAAGCACGAAATTGTCGTGAAGGCTTCGTCCCGGGATGAAAGCGTTCTGGATGGGGCTGACTAGCTCGTTCAACTTGGGTGCTAGTCGAAGGGACAGCACCTTTGCGAAGATCTTCGCGACGAGATGGATTAGGCTAATGGGCCTGTAATCCCCCAGCCCGGCTGCGTCAGCTCGCTTTGGGATCAGCGTAAGCAGCGCTTGGTTCAAGCAGCTGAATCCCCTTCCTCGTAGCGCATATAGCCGCTAGAAGACACGGACAAGGTCGTGCTTCACGATAGGCCAACAGGAGCGCAGGAACCCTGCGGTGAAGCCGTCTGGGCCGGGCGCCTTGTGCGCCGACAGTCGCTTGACAGCTTGCCATATCTCGTCTTCGCTGAAGGGGGCGTCCAGGTCGTCGAGGTTGGATGGCGCGATGAGGTCCTCGAGGTTGAGGGCGCAATCCCGGGGGTGATCTGTCCCTAGCAGGGAGTCGAAGAGCGCGAACGCCGCCGCGGCCAAGTCTGCTTGGTCGGTTAGAGTGGCGCCCTCAACCGTCAGAGTATGAATCCTGTTTTACTATGTTGGATGGTGCTTGCACCATAAGTTGCCATTTGGCAGGTATGCTGTTTTGATCAGTAAATATGATCCTCATCTGAGGATGGTTACAGCGAATATGTTGTGTAACATAAAACTGGATGCTATAAGCTGCAAAATGCAAACATATTTGTATTGTCTCACCAAAGAACATATAAATTACTTTATGCAAAAAGTACCACGATACAATTGGTGATGGAAGTAAAATAATGGTGGCTTGCTTCCCACTAAATTATGCACACGGCCCTCCTATTAGTGGTCAAGTAAAATAACTAGGACAGGTCAGTGAGCAGGCCCAGCCCACTCAATTTGCATTCCTATCCAGAACTACAGCCACTCACTTGTGGCCTGATGGATTTTTTTAAATCAACCAACTGAATTTCTGACTCATAAAGTTATAGAACTTCTGGTTGCTGAAGAAAGCTGACTAGAAAACCAAGAGTCTTCACATCCAGAGCAACATTCTTCCGCCACATAACTAATTAACTATCCAATCAGCTATAATAACTAACAAAAAATATACTTGATACACTTTGAGAGTAAAGCTTGTAACGGCCCCGAATAATTTATGAAAGTAGTGAGGTAAGTTTGTTACTGACAATGTAACAAGAATAGAAAAACATATACAGGACAAATTATTGTCACCCCCCACTTCATACAAGTGCATCTGTGTTCACTACCCTAAATCAACTGAAGCAAATGGTATTAAATCAACCAGTAATAAGTATGTTAATATAGTCGACTAGAAACTATTACCAGGCAAAAGTTGGGGACACACCAAGAGATTTGAAAATAGTAAACAGGATATCAAACTCAACAAGAGCACATTACTCAAGATGATGTGCATTCACCTACTTCTTGTAATAGAACATGTAGCCATGTTTAATTATAATACCTTGATATATAAGTCCTTTTTCATGAAGCCTAATGAATGCTTCAACAACTGCATCTGCAAAACAGAAGGGGGAAAACACTGAGTTCAGTTGTAAAGATAACCACATGGTTCTAACATTGAGCTCGAGGGAGCAACCTAACATCACTATCACAACATCATGTCCTGATGGTTCGATTGAAAAAAAGGTTAGGTCAAATCACTAGTGTACATAAATTGCATAAAAAAGTTCAGATCTGGCAGGCAAAGGATGGGAGTGCTTTGGTTCGACATCAAATAGCTGTCACTCTCATTCATAATGAAATCACAGTCATAAGCCAAAACAAGACTTAGATACCCTATAACATCACCGTGATCCTGATTAAATGCAAGTCTATCAACAGAACGAAATTTATGGATGCAACCATGTGACCTAACAATTGCAGAAGAAGAAAGCTAAAATATAACCACGTAAGAAATCCTAAAACTCAGAAACAAGCTAGTAATTCCGCAAGGTAATGCCATGAAACACAGGTCCAATCATCATTTGAAATGGAAAACGACAGTTGACACTTACGACTTAGTTGATCATCTAGCGTGAAGCATTCACGGGTCCAATCACAAGATGCACCCAACCGCTTAATCTGATTAGTGATTGTGCTCCCATACCTGAAAGGGGAAGTGTTCAGAATAAAAAACAAACTAGCCACATTGAAGCAATGAAAGTTCAGCATTACAACAAACTTTAAAAATGCAACCTTCTGGAATGAATAAATCGACCAGAATAATCTTTCATCACATGTTCATCATTGCAGCAGAACAAGGTTGTGGAGGAACAACTCCACCTTGCTGTTACGAAGGAAC
The DNA here is from genome assembly GCF_056163025.1 of Triticum urartu. Lineage (NCBI taxonomy): Eukaryota > Viridiplantae > Streptophyta > Magnoliopsida > Poales > Poaceae > Triticum > Triticum urartu. The sequence continues at coordinate 362,940,764 of NC_141874.1, read as the reverse complement.
TACTTCAACATGATGCGCAAGATATCGATCTAGAGGCGAATATAGATCAATATGGCAGCAGGAGTTCAATCCAAAACTCCTAAAGCACAAGATCTAGTCCAAGATCTTAGATAAGAACACTAAGTTCTAGGTAGCGGTGTACATAGTCCGGTTACAAACTAGAGGTGAGGACCTCTATTTATAGGCTTTGGGAAGCCTTCACACCTCAACTTCTACTTATGGCTAGAACACTCTAGAAAACATTACTTAATTAAGATTTAGCATTCTACTCATAGCTAGGAGATTCTAGAAAACTGTAGCTAAAGCTAAGCAAGAAAACAAATACTAAACTGGAGTAGAAGTATCTAGAAGTGGTTTAACTTCTGATTATATTTTTATTTTCCATCTCTCTATTGTTCCTCGCCATTCATGGTAGTTTAATTTCCAATTATTATGACAGACAGAACCCAAAATTTGTATTAACAATACCAGAAGACAGCAAAGAACAAAGAAAATAGAGCATAATGCGTGTGAGATGCATGCGCAAACGCACATAGGATGCAGTGAGGGTGTTGACCAACCATATTCAGAAAGAGGAAATCACCTGGGTAGAAAGTTCAGAAATGTATGGTTTATAGTAAATCCAGGTAATTAAGCAAGGATGCTTAACTCTTGTAAAAAAGAGAAGAAGAAAGGATTGCTTCAAATCAGCAAGAGGACAAAACCTCTGAGTGCATAAGAAAACAGTGTACACAAACTAGACTGGATTCAGAAAAAGGACTGACTTCTCTTTCCACTCCCAAACTCTTTTAGTGAACTCCTCCTGGGTAAGATCTGCTCTTTTGATGCCTTCAGCAGCTAACATCTTTTCCACAACTAACTGAAATGCAATGAAAGTTGAAAATAAAAATCAGCCAATTACTGCACCAAGTCTTGAACGCAATGTTGAATCATATAGTTAAAAAAAACTAGGCAGTAACAAAAGACCTAGCGCTTAATTGTGCTTAAAAGAGGACAGACCCAGTGCTAGAAGATCCAACACCAGGTGGGGTCTGGGGAAGGATTATATGAGGCAAACCTTACCCCTGCACAGTGCAATGCAGAGAAACCACGTCGAACCCAGGACCTCCATAATGTGCGCATAATTGCGCTTAAGCAAGCACTTTGGTCAGAAAAGTGGTGGCAAAACGCACAATTTAACGTCTAACGCTTTTTTAAAACTTTGTGTCGAATACATATCAAGTGTGCAGGAATACAAACCTGAGTTGCAATCCCAGCATGGTCGGTACCAGGTATCCAAAGTGCAGGCCTCCCTTTCATACGGAAATACCTTATCATTATATCCTGAGTTACTTAATGAAAAGGGGGATACTGTTAGTCAGAAAAATAATTGATCCCAGAATGATGGGGGGAATCTGAGCTTTACTATTTTGAGCTGTATATGTGGATTAGTGATCTTGGAACCTTAAAAATGCAATGTTAAGCACCCTGTGGAGGGTGACTATCTAAGGCCCTGTTTGGTTCAGCTTTTATCGACGGATTCCGCTGCCACGCAGCAGAATCTGAACCAAAGGGCGAACCCAGCAGAATCCGATTCCAGAAATCCGCTGCCAAAATCTGAACCAAAAACGGAAGCAGCCCAGGACGTGCTTTCCAAAATCTGATTCCGCTGCGGGCTAAAATCTGAAAAAGTTGTATCAGCTGGTTTGCCAAATGACCTACGTCTTTTTCACAGCAGATTTTTCACAGCTGCTTTTAGAAATCCACAGCCGAACCAAACAGGGCCTAAGAATACAGACTACACAGAATTGACTTAAACAGGCTAGTTTAACTGTAACACCCTAGTTCACATCATTCAAGATATTATTCTACACAGACTTCTACCATCACTTCTGCTTAATGCAGCAGCAGCGACCAATGTTTATTTTACTTTGCGTGACACAATTAGTAACTAGTACCTTGGAAACATGGCTTGTCTTATACTCCCTCCGTCTCACATTAGTTGTCGCTGAAATGGATGTATCTACTATCTAGGCGTACTTCAGTGCCAGATTCATCCGTTTGAGCGACAACTAATATGGGACTGAGGGAGTAAGAAATAGATCCACCTCGCTAGGTAAATCCATCAAAGCTTATGCTCAAGTCTAACATGCAAGTTATTTCAAGGTACAGTGTGGAGAGAGTATCAGGATACAACAAATCAACAAAGCTAACGTACTATAGAAGATCGTAATACGGTGTAAAAACAAATTTATTGCTTGTAAATCAGCATATAGTTAGCCAACATAAGAACACAAGAGTCTTAGGGAATTGAATCACCCTACCTCAAGGGTAACAAACATAGCATGACCCATATGCAATGATCCAGTCACATTTGCAGGTGGCATAGGAATGACAAATGGATCGCCTCCACGGTCGAAGTTAGGCTTAAAGAATCCTTGAGATTCCCACCTATGAAAATTGAAACATCAAATAGTTTAGGAGAAGTTATGTGTGGTTCGAAAAATAATTTATACTGAGACAGGAGGGAAAGTAAGCAAAATAAAATAAAATTTATTCAACTCAATTCATTGAACAATATACTTGAATCAAATAACTAGATTATTAAGCTAGTAGTCTTCAACCTAGGTTGTAACGCCAATCCAATGGGAGTTGAAACATACTTCTCTATCAGTAGTTAGGTTAACTTTAAGTTCCTGATTGGATCATGGCAATTTTCCTCTGTATGATTCAAGATTTATGTGCAGAACAATATATCATGAGATCCAAATTTAACACATATAAAGAGAAGTGGTTCTAAATTCCATAGCACATCGTACAAGTATGACTTGTCAACTTTGCATCTCCTTTGACTTGCTAACTACAGCTATACATAAGCGAGCAATGTACAGTCAGTACAGAGAATGGCAGTTAGTTCTTCCCTGGTAACAGAACGATTTGGCAATCTTGTCCAAAGCCAGCACCCACGATGCGGCTACTATCAACGGACTGGTACGCAAGAAATGTCTGAAAATCAGTGATAGCTCAAAGTTGGACAACTAACTATACATTTGTGTGTCTCGGTCTCTTTAGACATTTCCATACTACCAATACCAACTAAAATGTCATCCCTCAACTTCATTGCATGTAGCAGGACGTAAATGGAATTGCAAGCTTTGCCAAAATTGCTGGCTGAATCATGTACTTATCATGCCCACATGAGAACGAGCATAAATGGATCACCAAGCAATCAAGCGAGTTAACTCGTAGCAGAGACGCTGAATTACCACTTATAAATCCGCTCCTCGCTGGTGAAGTCGAACGACTTAGCGACTTCAGGGGAGGTGAACACATCCCTCTCAGAGACAACTGCTGCAACGTGAACCAGACCCAATCAATGCACAACACAGTCTCACAGGATTTCACGCCAGCTAACGAAACCGAGAACTGGGGAGCACTGCCGGTACCTGCGCAGAACCTGTGGGCGGCGCGGCGCGGGGTCCACGCCGGGCGGCGGTGGGCGAAGAAGAGCAGCGGGTTGAGACGGCGGAGGCAGGTTGAGGAGGAGGACAGGAGGTGGGAGGGGCCTGCAAGCGCCATTAGAGCCTGCGCGCGCCGCCCGGCTAGCGGTGCTGGTGGGGTGGCAACGGCGAAAAACCCTAGACTAGCAGGTGAGCTCGAGGGGTTTGGGTTTGGATTTGGAAGAGGATAACGCGGGAGCGTGGCGGTGCACGGCGCCGTGGGGAGCGGAGGGCGGTGGCGCAAACGGATGGGACGATGACTAGCAAAGTATAGCAATGAATGAATTTATATTATCAAAAAAAAAAAGAAGAATACTGCTACATCATATATAGAAAAGGAATATTTAAAGGACAGAAAAATCATAGGAAATAACATCACATGTATATTAACTAGAGGATGACGCGCGCTTTGCGGCAGAAAAGTCAGCAGAGATTTACAAACATATGAAAAAAAGAAATCGGTAATGTGTGATATTTATTAGACTGACACATTACAGCCCAGAAAAGTTAACATTGATCCATTTTCTCAATTTTAGAGGATTTGAAGAATATTCTGTTGTGATTTACAATGAGGAGGGTAGTGGATCAATGCATACCAATGACTTACACTAAGAGAAATGGTGAAACCTATTTGCTTTGCATGACGGTCATAGCAAGATCTTACAATCTAAATTTTGAGAAATAAACACAAATTAGTGCTGAAAATTTGGCTTAATTCTTAATGGACATGACCATGAGGTTCAACAAATACGTGCAAAACAAATATAATAGGCCTCTCACGCCTAGATCGACTTGTTGAATTGCTACTGCCAGGAGATTTGTAAGTGCTCACCTTTGTAAGAAAAAAGGAATTAAGTGTTTTAGTATGGAACATGGTTAAGTAACAAACCAAATCTAGTGTGGTTGTAGGAATTTTCTACCCTACTATTTCTTCAAACATTTACATCTGCATGAGATTGTGTTGGTTCGCCCGAAAGCACCCTGTGATTGTAAAGAAGATTTGTCCATGTGTTAATGTCATTGGTATTAAGCATGAGTAGATATAGTATTTAGGCCCAAACCACATTGTAAAAAGTATGATAACAAAGATGAAAAATAAGCATAGATAGTAGGAAGACAAACAAAAACTTTTCATATATGTAAAAAATATTTCGCATTTTACAATCATATGTACGCAAATTTGAAATGATTTGGGGAAAGCCTGGGGATGGGATTCAGGGAGGAGATAAAAGCCATGAATTCCGATTCATAGGTGGGGTGATCCTCTATACAGAAGGTGGACGACGATGTCATGGCGGGCCCTGCCCCCCGAGAAAACTTCATACTCCATAGGAAAGGGCAAGGAGGTGGAGGGTTTGGGATGAGAGGTCGAGGGAGCAGCTTGCTTGGTGCATTACCGATGATTGTTAGAACAAAGAGGGGATGCCTTCCGGGGCATCCCCAAGCTTGGTTGCTTGTGAGTCCTTGAATATTTCCTTGGGGTGCCTCGAGCATCCTCAATCTTAGGCTCTTGCCACTCCTTATTCCTTCATCCATCATGATCTCTTCCAAAACTTGAAAACTTCAATCACACAAAACTTAACAGAAAGTCCAGTAAGATCCATTAGTATAATAAAGCAAATCACTACTTTAAGTACTGTTGCAAACCAATCCATATTTTGTTTTTGCATTGTAGCTACTGTAATATAACTTTCTCATGGCTTAATCCACTGATAGAAATTGATAGTTTCATCAAAACAAGCAAACTATGTATCAAAAACAGAATCTGTCTTAAACAGGACAGTCTGTAGTAATCTGAACATTCACCATACTTATAGTAATCCCAAAATTCTGAAAAAATTAGGAAAAACAAAAAAAATGTGTAGAAAGACAGTGCAAAAAGTTTCAGAACCGTTTGACCTTCCAGTAAAAAATGTAAAATCGCGCAATACAGCAAAAGTTTCTGTCTTGCACCGCACAAACCAACAAGCAATGTAAACATCCTAAAGGCAAATCTTGGCACATTATTTTTATAATACAATGGAATTGTACAAGGGGATAATTATTTTTTTTGAAAAGTTTCTGTAATCAAGATTCACAAAGTTTCCGTGAGCATGAACAAAGTTCAAGGAGCTCCCCCACTTCAACAATGTTTGTCTCTCTCACTTTCACTTTCCTTTTTGAAAAGTTTAAGGTTCCCCTCTTTATTTTTTTGTTTTTAAACTACATAAAGCACTCAACAGAAATAAATGACTCTCTAAAACTTCCGGGTTGTCTCTGAAAGGATCGATATGGTTGACTAGAGGAGGGGGTGAATAGGCAACTACCAATTTTTAGCTTTTCTTTACCAAATTAAACTTTGCATCAAAGTAGGTTGTTTAGATGTGCAACTAGGTGAACAACCTATATGATGCAATAACAACAAGCATACAAGCAAGCAAGAGAAGTAACACTACAAGGCTTGCACAAGTAAAGGTAAGAGATAACCAAGAGTGGATCCGGTGAAGACGAGGATGTGTTACTGAAGTTCCTTCCTTTTGAGGGGAAGTACGTCTCCGTTAGAGCGGTGTAGAGGCACAATGCTCCCCAAGAAGCCACTAGGGCCACCGTATTCTCCTCACGCCCTCACACAATGCGAGATGCCGTTATTCCACTATTGGTGCCCTTGAAGGCGGCGACCGAACCTTTACAAACAAGGTTGGGGCAATCTCCACAACTTAATCGGAGGCTCCCAACACAACCACGAAGCTTCACCACAATGGACTATGGCTCCGCGGTGACCTCAACCGTCTAGGGTGCTCAAACACCCAAGAGTAACAAGATCCGCTAGGGATGAGTGGGGGAATCAAAAATCCCTTGATGGAAGTGTAGATCGGGGCCTTCTCAACCACTCCCGAGCAAATCAACAAGTTTGATTGGCTAGAGAGATAGATCGGGCAAAAATGGAGCTTGGAGCATTTAATGGAGCTTGAGCAATAAATGGAGCTTGGGGGAGGAAGAGGTAGGTCAAAGAGAAGAAGGGGACTCCCTTTTATAGTGGGGGCAACAATCCAACCGTTGCCCCCCACCAACCAGCCCCGCACAGGGCGGTACTACCACTGAGAGGGGGCGGTACTACCGCCAGGACAACGGTACTGCCGCGCCAGCCAACGGCACTGCCGCGCAGAGGAGACTAGTAGAAAAGGACCCAACCAAGTACTATCGCGGTGGTAGGGGCGGTACTACTGCCTCTACAACCGCGACTAGTGCCGCAAAACCCGACACGAGAAAAAGACCTCTCGAATCAAGGCGGTAGGAGCCAGACTGCCCAGCGGTACTACGGCAGCGGGGTCACGGGCGGTACTACCACTGTGGAGCGGTACTACCGCTTGTGACCCTTCGGCCGTACTACCGCTGGCAGTGCGGTACTACCGGTGGGGCGCAAGAGAGAGAGAGAGAGAGAGAATCTCTCCAAAGATGCTGAGGACGAGGCGGAGGTGCGAGGCACCCCAGCAGTACTACTGCTGTGGAGCCACGGGCGGTACTACCGCTGTGGAGCGGTACTGCCGCTTGTGGCTCCTTAGCGGTACTACCGCTGGGTTGCGCGGTACTACCGCTTGGACCCAGACAGGACAAGGAAGAGAGGAGAGAACTCTACAATGGAATGGAAAAGCTCGGAGGGTGAGAAGCTGATGTGTACGTGATGATTCCACCCATGCAATACCCCAGCGGACCCCCTCTTGATAGTACGGTGCCCTCTACGCAACTAGTCCACCGAGAAAGAGACGAAAGAGCTACACCGTCTTGAAATACACTCCGAGGGGAAGAAAGCGTCTCGTGCCAGGGGAGAATCTATGAATTATTCAAAGCACAAGATTAGTCCGCAAACATGTTGTCATCAATCACCAAAACTACCTTGAGAGAGATATGCCGCAACAATCTCCCCCTTTTTGGTGGATTGATGACAACTAGGGATTTGCGCAAGGAAAAGAAATAAAACGAAGAAAACTAAGAACTACAAAATATAGACGGGCTCCCCCAGAATGTGTGCACCTAGATATGGCAAGACACACACATTCGGATCAACACTCCCCCTATATTTTATAGTCCAACAATACTAAGCACAAGATATATGAGAGAAGAGAATAAACAGGACAAGCATGCATCTCATAATAAACTACAGTACTCTGAATAGACAAAAGTAAAAAGGTAGCGATAGGGAGCATATGTCTCACACCATATGTCTAGAACTTAGGTCCCACACCAAACCAAACCAAACCAAAAAAGACACCGAGAGAACACACAAGAAACCACAAGACGACTCAAAGCACGGCAACAACACAAATCCATACACCCTCTCTCCCCCTTTGGCAGCGGGACACCAAAAAGGGCAAAGAGTGACGCTACGACTCCAGGTGATGGGAAGAAGAAGATCTCGAACATCACATCTCTGCATCTTCATCGTGGGTCGAAAACCGCTCGGCATCGGAGTCGGTCCAAGGGCAGTGCTGATGAATCCACTCCTCCTCTTCAGTGATCTGTCCCTCAGAACCACTGGCAACTGTCGCTCCCAACTGACGCATGAGCTCCTTGTGGCGCATCCTGGCATGCTTCTCCGCCACATGAGTCATGTATTGACCATGAGACTCCATGCAGAAAAGCTTCTTCAACTTGTTTTTAAGCTTCTTCGCCCATGAGGGTTCAGCACTAGAGGGGCCAATATCCTCCTCGTGATCATCAGTGGCTACCCCACCCTCGGTCTCCATGGCAGCAGCAGTAGCAGGCGGATCTCCCATGGCAGCAGCAGCAGACGAACCCCCTGTGGCAGCTGCAGCAGACGGGGTGGACCAATTGTCCTTCTTCCTCAGGCGCTTGATCTCATGAGAAACCAAGTCTCTAGTTTCTAGCAACACTCCGGGATAAGTCTGTGCCCAGGCCCTCTCAATGAGCCTCATGATGAAAGGGCCATATATAGGGCACTTGCGCTCAGACGCGGCAGAGAGAAGTTCAGACCACATGACATGAGAAATATCCAGGCTCTGTCCAGTGCTTGCTTCCTTCTCATGCTGACAGAAAAGGAGCATGTCCACGAGGTAAGAGTGGACCATATCCAGATTCCCGATCCGAGGGAAGAGAGTCTCACGGAAGATGCGATGAAGAATGTCCAAATATGGAGACAGCTCATAGGTCTTCTTCTCAGTTACTGGGTGAACTTTCACAGTGCAGTAGGGCCAAAGGGCTTGCTTGTGGGTGGACGTAGCATTGCGGTGAGGGCGGAAACCGACAGGAGTCTCAAGCCCGGTATCCACCACATCAAGTAACTCCATGAAAGCCTTCCATTTGACGGAAAGCAGCTTGCCATTGGTCATTCATGTCAGAGTCCTGTCGCCATCCGTCCCAAGATGGACGGTGGCATAGAATTGAGCCACCAAATCCGCATCGAAATCCTTGTTGAATTGCATGATCCTGAGAATGTTCAGCTGAGTGCACATCTGAAGTGCTTCGCCAAAGTACTCCGGGTCCTTCTCCATAGCATCAGTGTCAATGGAGCGAACATCAACAAACAGATTCTTCTTGGCCTTGATCACATCAAAGTAGATGGCAAACTGAAAACGGTTCCAGAACGGGCGGTTGACCAAAGTGGGTTCTTGGTCCACCGCATAGGGGTTGCGGCGACGCTTCTCCCAAAACTCCTTGTTGGTCATCTCAGTCACAGTCTTCCCTTTTGGCTTGTTGGCGGATCGCTTCGATTGCTGAGGAGGTGGAGGAACACTTGCAGATGCACTTGCTGGAGGTGGTTGGGTGCTCGAGGAACCACCGGCTGGCTCTGAGGTGCGGTAGCGTTTTGATGAAGCACGCCCGGGGTTGATACGGCGACCTTGCTGCTCGGACTGGTCATCACCTGGAGCCAAACACAAGAACACGCAATACAACCAGAAAGAACGAGCATAAGCCAACAAACACAACAAAAAGATCAAGGTAAGGCGGGAATATGATGGAATCTGGCATGCAGCGGTAGTACCGTGGCATGCCCGCGGTAGTACCGCCCCAAGCGGTAGTACCGCCCCAAGGAGAGCGGTAGTACCGCTCGAGGTCAAGCGGTAGTACCGCTCCAACGAGAGCGGTAGTACTGCTCGAGGTGGAGAAACAGTTGTTTCCTACAGCACGAGGCGGAGAAACAGCGGTTTCTTACTACCGTGGTCAGATCTGGCACTATCGGCCTGCCAAATTCAAAAATATTCCTACCAAACTCTAATCGAGATAGTCTAGTTGCCTTCTCCAACCAACTCAAGCCTAGATTTAGCCAAAAATCTAGAGATGCAACCACCATTGCCCCTAAGAAACAAGATCTGAAAACGAGACAAAAGGAAAGAAGGAACGGGGGCAATACCGGCATCCATGGCAAGAGAACGGGGTGGGGATCGACTCCACCAAAGGAAATGGAGAGGGACGCCCCGGAGACGGAGATCCGCCGGAGCCCTCCTGCGGCGAGAGGAGGCTGGAGAGAGGAAGAGGAAAGAGGGGGCAAAGTAAATGGGTATGGGGGAGAAGAAACCTCCCCCTACCCCGACTTATCCCCCTGGTCCCGTCCCTCAGCGGTAGTACCGTGCTGGGGGGCGGTAGTACCGCTCATGAGCAGTAGTACCGCGCACCACCAGCGATAGTACCGCCCAGCACGCCATGGCAACCAAACCAACACGGCTTTTGCTCGAAGGAATGACAAAAACGGCAAGAAAAAGAGCACACCAGCAAAACGACCAAGACACACCTCTTCAAAAGAGGGCGGTGGCCGAGGCCACCTATGTTTGAGTCAAAAGGTATGGCGCCGCGAAGATTTTAACCTTGGGCCCATGACCAAAACTCGTCTTTGAAGCACAAGTACCATCAACAATGGCTAAAGTGAAAGACTTGATCAAATTATGCATAATGGGGGGAGGGAGAGTTCATTGAGAGAACAACACTCCCCCTATGTCCATGCCTACACCTAAACTAAACAACAAAATGAGTGTGGTGGGGTGTGCAAGGGTTCAAGCCACATTGCTCGAATCAATGATATTTAGCTCATGCCTTAACTCGTGAAATCTTGCTTCATCCAAGGGCTTCGTGAAAATATCTGCAAGGTTGTCATGAGTGTTGACATAGTTGAGCTCGATCTCTCCTCGCCTAATGTGATCCCGGATGAAGTGATACCGAATCTCAATATGCTTCGTCTTGAAGTGTTGCACCGGGTTGAGAGAGATCTTGATGGCACTTTCATTGTCACACCAAAGAGGCACTTTGTCACAAGTGACACTGTAATCCTTTAAATTTTGCCTCATCCATAGGAGTTGAGCACAACAACTGCCGGCGGCAACATACTCCGCCTCAGTGGACGAGAGAGACACACAACTTTGCCTTTTGGAAGACCAACTTACCAAAGAGCAACCAAGGAATTGGCACCCTTCGGAAGTGGACTTCCTATCCACTTTGTCTCCCGCCCAATCGGAATCCGAGTACCCTACAAGCTTGAAGTTTGATCCTCTTGGGTACCACAAGCCAAAGTTTGGGGTATGAGCCAAATATCGAAAGATTCGCTTGACCACCACATAGTGACTTTCCTTAGGTGCGGCTTGAAACCGTGCACAAATTCCCACACTCAACATGATGTCTGGTCTAGATGCACAAAGGTAAAGCAAGGATCCAATCATGGAACGATACACCTTTTGATCCACCACTTTACCATTGGGATCTAAGTCAAGTTGGCACTTGGTGGGCATTGGAGTGGAAGCCGGCTTGACGTCACTTAGCTTGAATCTCTTGAGCATGTCTTGAGTGTATTTGGATTGATTGATGAAGGTTCCTTCTCTTCTTTGCTTCACTTTGAACCCTAGAAAGAACTTCAACTCTCCCATGGAGGACATCTCGAACTTTGAGGTCATGAGAGCGGCAAATTCCTCATTGAAAGCTTTGTTAGGAGAACCAAAGATAATATCATCAACATATAATTGGCACACAAACAACTCCCCTTTGACCTTCTTAGTAAAAAGAGTGGGGTCGATTAGCCCAACTTAAAAACCACGGTCTTGTAACAACTCGGTAAGGTGGTCATACCACGCACGTGGGGCTTGTTTAAGGCCATAGAGTGCCTTATCGAGTTGATACACATGGTCGGGAAAGTAGGGATCCTCGAACCCGGGGGGTTGCTTGACGTAAACCAATTCATTAATTGGACCATTAAGAAAAGCACTCTTCACATCCATTTGTTGTAACTTAAAGTTATGATGAGAAGCATATGCAATCAACATGCGAATGGATTCAAGACGAGCAACGGGAGCAAAGGTTTCACCGTAGTCGATACCCTCGACTTGGGAGTAGCCTTGTGCTACCAAACGAGCCTTGTTGTGAATGATAATCCCATGGGCATCTTGCTTGTTCTTAAATATCCACTTGGTTCCTATGACATTGTGATTCCCGGTTGGTCTTGGCACTAATCTCCACACTTTGTTGCGCTCGAAGTTGTTGAGTTCTTCATGCATGGCATTGAGCCAATCCGGATCTTCTAGCGCTTCATAGACCTTGTGGGGTTCCACACAAGAGACAAACGCGTGATGCTCACAATAATTTGCTAATTGTCTATGAGTGCTTACCCCCTTTCTTAAGCTTCCAAGCACATTCGTCATGAGATGATCCTTGGTGGAGAGCTTGGAAGCAACCTTGACGGCACGACGCTCTAATTCCTCCTCGGGGGTGAGACGAGGAGTGGTCACTTGATCATCTTGAGCGTCGTCTTGGGCTTGTTCTTGTTCTTGAACTTGCTCGGAGGAGAGAACTTGACCTTGGGCATCACTTGAAGTGTCAACACCGTCTTGAGCGTGATCTTGCCCTTGGTCATGTTCTTGAGGATGAGGGCCTTCATGTTGTTCTTCGGAAGCGTGTGGGCCTTGGGTTGGTGATGGCTCCACTTGAGTGGAGCATTGTCCTTCTCCTTCGGCCACAAGGGGTTGCTCAATGGGTAGGATAAAGCCAACACCCATTCTTCTTATGGCTTGGGGAGGAATTTCATCACCTACATCACAAGTGCCACTTTTCTCCACTTGGGAGCCGTTATTCTCATCAAACTCCATGTTACATGTCTCCTCAATAAGTCCCATGGATTTACTGAGGACACGGTAAGCATGCGAGTTTGTAGCGTAGCCAACAAATATGCCCTCATAAGCTCTAGCCTCAAATTTAGACAACCGAACACCTTTCTTGAGAATGAAACACTTACACCCGAATACCCGAAAGTACTTGAGGTTGGGCTTGTTACCGGTGAGTATCTCGTATGGAGTCTTGTTCAAGCCCTTGCGGAGGTAGAGCCGATTGGATGCATGACACGCGGTGTTGATGGCTTCGGCCCAAAAGTTGTATGGAGACTTGAACTCCGCCATCATGGTCCTTGCCGCATCCATCAACGTACAGTTCTTCCTCTCCGCAACACCGTTTTGTTGAGGGGTGTAGGGTGCGGAATATTGATGCTTGATTCCCTCATCACTAAGAAATTCATCCAAGGTGTAGTTCTTGAACTTGGTGCCGTTGTCACTTCTTATTGTCAAGATCTTTGCATTGTGTTGACGTTGAGCTTCATTTGCAAAGTCAATGACGGTTTGTTGGGTCTCGCTCTTCCTCTTGAAGAAATACACCCACGTGTACCTTGAGTAGTCATCCACAATCACCAAGCAATACTTCCTACCTCCAAGACTATCGAAGGATGGAGGCCCAAAGAGATCCATGTGAAGGAGCTCCAAGGGCTTCTTTGAATAAATGATAGTCATGGGAGGGTGAGCCTTCTCATGTAGCTTTCCTTCGATACAGACACTGCAAGCACGATCTTTAGCAAAACTAACATTCGTTAGTCCACGAACATGGTCCCCCTTGAGGAGACTTTGCAAAGATCTCATATTGACATGGGCTAAACGGCGATGCCAAAGCCATCCCACATCAGCTTTAGCCATTAGGCATGTCGCGGTCTTAGTGGGTCGCTCCGAAAAGTTAATCACATATAGACCGTTCTCGACATGCCCAACAAAAGCTACTTTAAGAGTCTTGCTCCACAAGAGGGCCACGGTATCGATATCAAAGAAAGTGGCAAAGCCCATGATTGCAAGTTGACGAACGGAAAGTAAATTGTATGCAAGGGACTCAACAAGCATGACCTTCTCGATCGAGAGATCATGAGAGATGAGAAGTCCCAATACCTTCCCTTTTCATGCAAACTTAATGATAATGAAACCTTAGCTGCTTATGCTAATGGTATATATGATCACTATGATGTGGAACAAATAGAAGAATTTGTTGCTTTTAAGGGTGCTTATGAAATTGAATATTTGTTTGAAAAGTATGAAGCTTTTGATGATGATGTTTATAGGCCTGAAAATTTAGCTATCCCAAAATATTGCTATGATAATTATGAATATAATTCCTATATTAATGCACTTATTGAGAAAGTCTGCGCTGTCCAAGAAGAGATTAATATTTTGCAGGAATCTATGGAAGAAGAAGAAGTCGATGAAATTGTGAGCTCATTGGATGAAAAAGATGAGGAGGAGAGCGAAGAACAAAAGGAGGAAGAGCGGATTGATCACCCGTGCCCACCTTCTAATGAGAGTAACTCTTCAACTCATACATTGTTTAATTTCCCTTCATGCTTACCAAAGGATGAATGCTATGATAATTGCTATGATCTCGTTGATTTTTTTGAAATATTCCTTTTTGATGATGCTTGCTATGCTTGTGGCCAAGATGCTAATATGAATTATGCTTATGGAGATGAACTTGCTATAGTTCCTTATGTTAAACATGAAATTGTTGCTATTGCATCCACGATGATAGTCCTATTATCTTTTTGAATTCTCCCGACTACACTATATCGGAGAAGTTTGCACTTATTAAGGATTATATTGATGGGTTGCCTTTTACTATTACACATAATAATTTTGATGAATATAATATGCATGTGCTTGATGCTCCTACTTGCAATTACTATGAGAGAGGAACTATATCTCCACCTCTCTATGTTTCCAACATGGTAAAATTGCAAGAAACTGTTTATAGTATGCATTGGCCTTTACTGTGTGTGCATGAATTGTTCTTTTATGTCATGCTGATGCATAGGAAGAGAGTTAGACTTCGTTGTTACATGATATATGTTACTTTGTGCTCACTACTAAATTACAAATCATTGCTAATTAAAATTGGCTTCGATATACCTTGGGATCCGGGTGGATTCATTACTTGAGCACTATATGCCTAGCTTAATGGCTTTAAAGAAAGCGCTGCCAGGGAGACAACCTGGAAGTTTTAGAGAGTCATTTATTTCCGTTGAGTGCTTTCATATAGTTTAAAAACAACAAAAATAAAGAGGGGAACCCAAAACTTTTTCAAAAAGGAAAGTGAAAGTGAGAAAGACAAGCATTATTGAAGTGGGAGAGCTCCTTGAACTTTGTTCATGCTCACGGCAACTTTGTGAATCTTGATTACAGAAAATTTTCAAAAAAAATAATTATCCCCTCATACAATTCCATTGTATTATAAAAATAATGTGCCAAGGTTTGCCTTTAGGGTGTTTACATTTGCTTGATGGTTTGTACGGTGCAGGACAAAAACTTTGGCTGTAGTGCGCGATTTTACATTTTTAGCTGGAACGCCAAATGGTTATGATTCTTTTTGCACTGTCTTTATATACAAATTTTTTATTTTTCCTAATTTTGGCATATTTTTTCAAGTATCATAAGTATGGTGAATGTTCAGACTGTTCTGTTTTAGACAGATTCTGTTTTTGATGCATAGTTTGCTTGTTTTGATGAAACTAACGATTTATATTAGTGGATTAAGCCATGAAAAAGTTATATTACAGTATACACAATGCTAAAACAAAATATGAATTGGTTTGCAATAGTACTTATAGTAGTGATTTGCTTTATTATACTAACGGATCTTACCGAGTTTTCTGTTGAAGTTTTGTGTGGATGAAGTGTTCGATGATCGAGAAGGTCTCGATGTGAGAAGAAGGAAGAGAGGCAAGAGCTCAAGCTTGGTGATGCCCGAGGCACCCCAAGTAAATATTCAAGGAGACTCAAGCGTCTAAGCTTGGTGATGCCCCCGAAAGCATCCCCTCTTTCTTCAACAAGTATCGGTATGTTTTTGGATTCGTTTCGTTCATGCGATATGCGCAATCTTGGAGCGTCCTTTGCATTTAGTTTTCATTTTTCTTTTATGCACCATGCTGGTATGAGGTAGTCCTTGGTTGATTTATAGAATGCTCTTTGCACTTCACTTATATCTTTTGAGTATGGCTTTATAGAATGCTTCATGTGCTTCACTTATATCAGTTGAAGTTTGGATTGCCTGTTTCTCTTCACTTATACAACCGCCATTTGTAGAATGCTCTTTTGCTTCACTTAGATTTGTTAGAGCATGGGCATATCTTTTGTAGAAAGAATTAAACTCTCTTGCTTCACTTATATCTATTTAGAGAGATGACAGGAACTGGTCATTCACATGGTTAGTCATAAAATCCTACATAAAACTTGTAGATCACTGAATATGATATGTTTGATTCCTTGCAATAGTTTTGCGATATAAAGATGGTGATATTAGAGTCATGCTAGTGGGTAGTTGTGGATTAGTAGAAATACTTGTGTTGAGGTTTGTGATTCCCGTAGCATGCACGTATGGCGAACCGTTATGTAACGAAGTCGGAGCATGAGGTATTTATTGATTGTCTTCCTTATGAGTGGCGGTCGGGGACGAGCGATGGTCTTTTCCTACTAATCTATCCCCCTAGGGGCATGCATAGTAGTACTTTGCTTCGAGGGCTAATAAACTTTTGCAATAAGTATTTGAGTTCTTTATGACTAATGTTGAGTCCATGGATTATACGCACTCTCACCCTTCCATCATTGTTAGCCTCTCTAGTATCGCGCAACTTTCGCTGGTACCATAAACCCACCATCTACCTTCCTCAAAACAGCCACCATACCTACCTATCATGGCATTTTCATAGCCATTTCGAGATATATTGCCATGCAACTTCCATCATCATCATGTACATGACTTGAGCATTCATTGTCATATTGCTTTGCATGATTGTAAGATAGATAGCATGATGTTTTCATGGCTTGTCCGTTTTTTGATGTCATTACTATGCTAGATCATTGCACATCTCGGTACACCGCCGGAGGCATTCCTATAGAGTCACATCTTTGTTCTAGTATCGAGTTGTAATATTGAGTTGTAAGTAAATAAAAGTGTGATGATCATCATTATTAGAGCATTGCCTCAAAAAAGAGAGGCCAAAGAAGCCTAAATAAAAAAAGGGGGCCAAAGAAGCCCACAAAAAAAGAAAAAAAGAAAAAGAAAAAGAAAATAAAAGGGGGCAATGTTACTATCCTTTTACCACATTTGTGCCTTAAAGTAGCACCATGTTCTTCATATAGAGAGTCTCTTGAGTTATCACTTTCATATACTAGTGGGAATTTTCATTATAGAACTTGGCTTGTATATTCCAACGATGGGCTTCCTCAAATGCCCTAGGTCTTCATGAGCAAGCAAGTTGGATGCACACCCACTTAGTTTCAGTTTGAGCTTTCATATACTTATAGCTCTAGTGCATCCGTTGCATGGCAATTCCTACTCACTCACATTCATATCTATTGATGGGCATCTCCATAGCCCGTTGATACGCCTAGTTGATGTGAGACTATCTTCTCCTTTTTGTCTTCTCCACAACCACCATTCTATTCCACCTATAGTGCTATATCCATGGCTCACGCTCATGTATTGCGTGAGGGTTGAAAATGCGGAAGCGCGTTAAAAAGTATGAACCAATTGCTCGGCTTGTCATCGGGGTTGTGCATGATGTGAATATTTTGTGTGGTGAAGATGGAGCATAGCCAGACTATATGATTTTGTAGGGATAACTTTCTTTGGCCTTGTTATTTTGAAAAGACATGATTGCTTTATTAATGGGCTTGAAGTATTATTGTTTTTATGTCAAATGATAGACTATTGCTTTGAATCACTCGTGTCTTAATATTCATGCCATGATTAGATATGTGATCAAGATTATGCTAGGTAGCATTCCACATCAAAAATTATCTTTTTATCATTTACCTACTCGAGGACGAGCAGGAATTAAGCTTGGGGATGCTGATACGTCTCCGTCGTATCTATATTTTTTGATTGTTCCATGCCAATATTCTACAACTTTCATATACTTTTGGCAACTTTTTATACTATTTTTGGGACTAACATATTGATCCAGTGCCCAGTGCCAGTTCTTGTTTGCTGCATGTTTTATGTTTCGCAGAAACCCCATATCAAACGGAATCAAAACGGGATAAAAACAGATGGAGAATATTTTTGGAATATTTGGAGAATTCCGGAAGAAAAATCCATGCAAGAC
The DNA here is from genome assembly GCF_056163025.1 of Triticum urartu. Taxonomy (NCBI): domain Eukaryota; kingdom Viridiplantae; phylum Streptophyta; class Magnoliopsida; order Poales; family Poaceae; genus Triticum; species Triticum urartu. The sequence continues at coordinate 362,922,902 of NC_141874.1, read as the reverse complement.
GGTGCCCGAGGTGGCCACGAGGCAGGGGGACGCGCCCCTGACCCTCGTGGGCCACCTATAAGGCGGTTGATGCCCTTCTTCGGCCGCAAGAAAGCTAATTTTTGGTAAAAAAATCACGGCGAAGGTTTCAGTCCAATCGGAGTTACGGATCTCCATATATATACGAAACGGTGAAGGGGCAGCAGACGAGAACGCAGAAACAGAGAGAGATAGAGAGACAGATCCAATCTCGGAGGGGCTCTCACCCCTCCCACGCCATGGAGGCCATGGACCAGAGGGGAAACCCTTCTCCCATCTAGGGAGGAGGTCAAGGAAGAAGAAGAAGGAGGGGCTCTCTCTCCCCCTCGCTTCCGCTGGCACCGGAGTGCCACCGGGGGCCATCATCATCACCGCAATCTTCACCAACAACTTCACCGCCATCATCACCAACTCTTCCCCCCTCTATGCAGCGGTGTAATCTCTCTCTCTTACCCGCTGTAATATCTACTTAAACATGGTGCTCAACACTATATATTATTTCCCAATGATGTATGGCTATCCTATGATGTTTGAGTAGATCCGTTTTGTCCTATGGGTTATTTGATGATTGTGATTGGTTTGAGTTGCATGTTTTATTATTGGTGCTATCCTATGGTGCTCTCCGTGTCGCGCAAGCATGAGGGATTCCCGTTGTAGGGTTTGCAATATGTTCATGATTTTCTTATGGTGGGTGGCGTGAGTGACAGAAGCACAGACCCGAGTAAGTAGGTTGTTTGCGTATGGGATAAAGAGGACTTGATGCTTTAATGCTATGGTTGGGTTTTACCTTAATGACCTTTAGTAGTTGCGGATGCTTGCTAGAGTTCCAATCATAAGTGCATATGATCCAAGTAGAGAAAGTATGTTAGCTTATGCCTCTCCCTCATATAAATTGCAATAATGATTACCGGTCTAGTTATCGATTGCCTAGGGACAAGTAACTTTCTCGTGACAACAAGCTCTCTACTAAACCTAACTTATTTGTGTCTTTATCTAAACAGCCCTTACTTTTTATTTACGTAATCTTTATTATCTTGCAAACCTATGCAACAACACCTACAAAGTACTTCTAGCTTCATACTTGTTCTAGGTAAAGCGAACATCAAGCGTGCGTAGAGTTGTATCGGTGGTCGATAGAACTTGAGGGAATATTTGTTCTACCTTTAGTTCCTCGTTGGGTTCGACACTCTTACTTGTCGAAAGAGGCTACAATTGATCCCCTATACTTGTGGGTTATCAAAGAGTTACTCTCATTAGAAGGTGGGCACGGGTAGCTAATCCGCTCTTCCTCCTTTTGTTCTTTGCTCTCCTCATCGTCTTTTTATCCAATGAGCCCACAATTTCATCAATTTCTTCTTCCATAGACTGCTGCAAAATATTAGTCTCTTCTTGGACAGCGGAGACTCTCTCAATAAAATCATCAATATCGGAATTGAATTCATAATTTTCATAGCAATATTTAAGTATAGCAAAAATTTCAGGTGTGTAAACAGCATCATCAAGATTTTCACACTCTTTAAAGAAAGATTCAATTTCATAAGCACCCATAAAAGCAACGAATTATTCTGTTCGTTCCACATCATAGTAATCATATATACCATTATCATAAGAAGCCAAGGTTTCATCATCATTAAATTTACATGAAAAGGGAAGGTGTGGAGCCTTCATCCTAGAGCAACAAGTATAATCATATATCAAGCATAGTTGCCGAGCATACCAATGCAACACATAAATTTGATCCCATAATAGTTTCCCTTTTTGAGTCAAGCGATAATCCCTAAAGTATTCATGTTGATCCCATTATAAATTTGAATGTGGTTTTCTCAGGATTATCAAAGTAGTTCATAATATCTTTCACATAATGAGCATCGAGGCTTTTAGGAGGTTCCCCATCTCCATGAGTAGCAAGTAAACCTAATTTTTTTGGTATTTCGTGTTCCATATCCATAAATAAAGATAGAGAACAACTTAGAACAGCAAATAAAAATTACTTAGTAATAAAGCAAACAAGCACACACGAGAATAATCACCCCACGCTATAACTCCCCGACAACGGCGCCAGAAAAAGGTCTTGATAACCCACAAGTATAGGGGATCAATTGTAGGCTCTTTAAATAAGTAAGAGTGTCGAACCCAACGAGGAGCTAAAGGTAGAACAAATATTCCCTCAAGTTCTATCGACCACCGATACAACTCCACGCACGCTTAACGTCCGCTTTACTTAGAACAAGTATGAAACTAGAAATACTTTGTAGGTGTTGTTGGATAGATTTGCAAGATAATAAAGAGCACATAAATAAAAAGTAGGGGTTGTTTAGATGAAGACACAACTAAGTTAATTTTAGTAAAGAGCTTGTTGTCACACAAGAAAGTTATTTGTCCCTAGGCAATCGATAACTAGACCGGTGATCATTATTGCAATTTTATTTGAGGGAGAGGCATAAGCTAACACACTTTCTCTTCTTGGATCATATGCACTTATGAGTGAAACTCTAGCAAGCATCCGCAACTACTAAAGATCATTAAGGTAAAACCCAACCATAGCATTATAAGGCATCAAGTCCTCTTTACTCCCATACGCAAACAACCTACTTACTCAGGTCTGTGCTTCTGTCACTCACGCCATCCACCATAAGCAAATCATGAACATATTGCAAACCCTACAACGGGGATCCCTCACGCTTGTGCGACGCGGAGAGCACCATAGGACAGCACCAATAATAAAACATGCAACTCAAACCAATCACGATCATCTATTAACCCATAGGACAAAACGAATTTACTCAAACATCATAGGATAGCCATACATCATTGGGAAATAATATATAGCGTTGAGCACCATGTTTAAGTAGATATTACAATGGGTAAAAGAGGGGTTACACCGCTGCATAGAGGGGGGAAGAGTTGGTGATGACGGTGGTGAAGTTGTTGGTGTAGATCGTTGTCGCGATGATGGCCCCGGCGGTGTTCCGGCGCCACCGGGAGAGAGGGGGAGAGAGCCCCCTTTCTTCTTCTTCTTCTTCCTTGTCCTTCCCCCTAGATGGGAGAAGGGTTTCCCCTCTGGTCCATGGCCTCCATGGTGGTGGAGGGGCGGGAGCCCCTCCGAGATTGGATCCGTCTCTCTGTCTCTCTGTTTCTGCGTTTTCTGATTCCGCCCTTTCACCGTTTCTTAAATTCCCGGAGATCCGTAACTCCGATTGGGCTGAATTTTGGACACGATTTTTATCCGGATATTGGCTTTCTTGCGGTGAAAGAAGGACACCAACCGCCTTACGGGGTGGCCACGAGGGCCCAGGGCGCGCCCCCTACCTCGTGGCCCCCTCGGGCAATCTCTCACGTTGATTCTTCTTCCCCAAAATCACATATATTCCAAAAAAAATCTCCATCAATTTTTATCCCGTTTGGACTCCGTTTGATATGGATTTTCTGTGAAACAAAAAACATGCAACAAACAGGAACTGGCACTAGGCACTGGATCAATATTTTAGTCCCAAAAATAGTATAAAAAGTTGCCAAAAGTATATGAAAGTTGTATAATATTGGCATGGAACAATCAAAAATTATAGATACAATGGAGACGTATCAGTCACCAACTTCGAAGTCGAAAGTGTGATGAATCACCGGCGGCGTAACGACTCACTACGTCACCCCGCATTTTCTGAACAAGAGTTTAATTCTCTTAATTCGGTAGATGCATATATCGGAGCCGCCTGAGCAGGACTTGAGGGAGCCGCAAACCTTATGTCAACCAACTTGCAGGTAAGTGATTGGTTTTGACAACTGAACACAAATCCTAACCCAGTAGCCCCCAAGCCTTAATTTGGTTGGGACGACCGAGTTAAGGGTCTAAATCTGCATATTGTTGCGACATGGTGTAGGACTCTAGGGAACAAAACAAAAAAATATCCGAGGACCTTGAGCTAAGCCGAACATAGTTGGCATCTATGAAGGCCGAACTCGAGGAGGTCAAGAAATTCACCATGGAAGCCCATGATGAGTAAAAGATTTAACATGCAGAATTGCTTGGGGCAACTTTTCTAATGGAATATTGCCTTGTAGCAGCCGAGTCCATAAGTCAACTGCAGAAGGATTTGGACGCTGCCAGAGAATCTCAAAGGTACGCCAAATCGCAGCACGAAGCCGGCCGCCGGGTACTGACCCGAAGCCATGAGGAAAAGAACAAGCTTAAGGCGGAAAACTAGCGGCAAGCCAAAGAAATTGAGAGTTTAAAAACTCATCTGGCACAAGCCTACGAGGAGAACCTCGGAAAGGTGGCATGTTCGGTGAGTGAAATTTTAACTTGTGATTAAGTAAAGGACGTGTATTATGCAAATGTAAGATACATGCCACGTCTCTTGCTAGGTCTCCTTACCGGTCGTCCCGAGGAAGAGGCCATCTCATTCGGAGGGAACCTGCTAAAGGAATTGTCCATTGTGCACGGGTGAGCTTGGAAAGCTATGAAGAGCCAGGTTAAGGCATTGTGGCCGAACAAGACGCTTCCGGAAGCTAACCGTTTTAAAGGAGCTCAGCGTCGCTTTGAGCTATGGAATATGTCGGCCTGTCGAGAAGGAGCGTGGGAGGCATGGGAGATGGTTAAGACCCACTTTACCAAACTTGACCTAGAGCATCTAACTCGAGTTGGGCCAGTAGGACCGGACGGGCAGGAACTGCCACTACACTTGGTGTATGACCAAGTGATGCCTGATGCTCAGTTTTCTCAGGAATAGACGACCTCGACCGAGAACTGGGTATTTGATTCCATGTATCCATGTACTTTACATAATATATTCTCCAACCGTGCTTTAAACATTGTCTTAACCGGCCATCAGCTTCTGCCTGTCCCGCCATTGGCCAAGGAGTGTTTCTTACTATGTGACCTGGAATCACCAGGAAATCATTTCGGAGAACTAGGCAATCCGACCATTCGGTGCAAACAAACAAAATGCGCTCGGGGGTCATGTTATATTACTGTTTAACGTAATAAACATCTTCCGAATAAAATAGTTCCTCCATGGGTTCCTTTCTTTGGGTTGTCATGTTGACCATAGACGTTGTAACCGAATACCCGTGCTATGCAAGTTATGGTTACCTCGGGAAAATAACCTCGGTTTTTGGTGATGATCACCAATTATTTCCACTTCCCTCGTGGCCGATAAATTATTTTCTTAAGAATGCTAGCTTTCGGCTTCACCCGTCTAAGGTACGTACCTGGGTGATCCGGATGTAACAATCGCAGAGGTGCTCCCTTTACCCCCTAGCCGAACAATCGGGAATGTAGGGGTAAGCATAGGAGCAAGGCAACCCAGCTTGGCCAAATCTTAAGTCAAATTGATGCATATAGTGGCTTAAAAATGACACTAGAAGGGTGCAAACATGACGAGAACGAATATATGCACAAAAAGATATATTTATCAGCTTGGTGAAAGAAGCCCCCAAGTAAGACTAGGTAGTGCATTTTAAGATGTATGTCGAGGAAACCTTAACGTAGCTCGGTCTAGCCGAACACATCCTGGTGTAACATCCCAAATTTTCAATTTGGAATGTACGTCAGAGAGTGAAAGCAGAACATCAGAAGCCAGCAGGATTGCTACAGCCTATGCCGATACCCGAATGGAAGTGGGATAAGCTTGGCATGGATTTTATCACCGGATTGCCCGGGACCAAATCAGGATATGATTATATATGGGTAGTAGTTGATCACTTGACGAAAGTGGCTCACTTTATCCCTGTAAAAACCACGTATACAAGTGTGAAGTTGGCCAAGATATACATGACCAGGATCGTATGTCTGCATGGAGTTCCGAGGACCATCGTGTCAGATAGAGGAACACAGTTTACTTCAAAATTTTGGCATCGGTTGCACCTGACCTTGGGTACCAGACTGGAGTTCAGTACAGCTTTTCATCCGCAGACAGATGGACAGACTAAGAGAGTTAATCAGATTCTGGAGGACATGTTGAGAGCTTGTGCATTAGACTACAGATCTAGTTGGGACGATAATTTGCCCTACGCAGAGTTCTCATACAACAACAGCTACCAGGCCAGTTTGAAGATGGCACCATTCGAAGCATTGTATGGGAGAAGATGCTGAACACCATTGATGTGGGATGAAGTTGGAGACCGCCAGTTGTTTGGACCAGATTTGATTAAGGAATCCGAAGAGAAGGTTAAACTAATTCGAGATAGACTGAAGGTAGCTCAGTCTCGACAGAAGAGTTATGCAGATTCAAAACGCAAGGAGGTAGTCTATGAAATTGGAGACAGAGCGTATCTGCGAGTGTCACCTCTTCGAGGTGTTAAACGTTTTGGTGTTAAGGGGAAATTAGCCCCGAGATTTGTGGGACCGTGGAATGCATGGGAGAAGTTGCCTACAAGTTGGAGTTACCCGAAGGACTGTCAGGAGTACATAATGTGTTTCATGTTTCCCAGTTGAAGAAGTGTCATGCGGAGATGGCCGACATTCCTCTGAGAGATATAGTGCCCCTGGAAGCAATTCAATTGGACAGTGATTTGACGTATGAGGAGAAGCCAATCAAGATTCTAGAGTTTGCTAGCCGAGTTACTTGTAGCAAGGTTATCAAATTTTGCAAAGTTCGGTGGAGCCACCATACCGAGGATGAAGCCACCTGGGAACGAGAGGATGATCTTCGCAAAGACCACCCACACCTATTTCCTAGCCAACCCGAATCTCGAGGGCGAGATTCATCTTAAGGGGGTAGGTTTGTAACATCCCAAATTTTCAATTTGGAATGTTATACGTAGGTCATTCATGCATATCATATTTTATTTGCTTTTCATTTTGTGATCCTCGAAATTCTAAGCAACTCAAGGACCCTCGGAGAGAGTTGGGGATTTCACGGTTTTCATATTTGAATTTTATCAAATATCGAAACGAGGATCAGTTGTTTTATTATTTTTCTCTCCGAAAATATTTCATATTAAAATGTATGAGAGGAGATAATATGACTTCTCCAAAATAAATGAAATATTGGAGGAAAAATATTAAAATCAACCTTTTGATTTTATTGCTATTTTTATTTGCATAGGAAAAAATATGCATTTTCAAAAATTGCATTTTAGGCCAAGAAAATGTTCACCTTGTTCTAAATATTCTATTTAGACGGTGAAAATTTGTTTTGGTATTTTTTTAGATTTTTTTCTAGGATTTCTTTTCGGTGGAATATGTTAAAAAAAGAGGAAGCCCGCCTGACCGAACTGGGTCGTGGCCCAGCTGGCCTAGCCAGCCCCGCGCCGCCGTCGTCTCCGAGCCGGACTCCTCGAGGGAGTCCGAGCCGCCGCTGCCATGGCCTTGCCCCCTCCCGCAAGCCGCCTCCCCTCCCCATTTAAAAGCCGGACCGGACCCCCCCCTTGGAGCCCCAAGCCGCCACAGCCGCCAGCCCCCGCAAGCCGCGCCGCCAGCCCGCCACCGCTCGCCGCCGCCAAGCCCTGCCGCGCCGCCCTCCATCGCTCCGCGCTGCACCCCGCCGTCGCCCATGCCGCCGCCCGCTCACCGGAAGCCGCCGGAGCCGCGCAAGAGTTCGAATCTCGCCATTCGGTTTTTTTTCAGTTTAGGTAAAAACGGCCGTTTTTTTTAAAAATAACCCTAGTTACGTTTTTTATACCGATTCGTTGGTTTTCTCGGTTTAGTTTATTCAGCGGACGTTCGTCCGTACGTTTGTTTTAACGAACGGTTTTCGCCCATTAGTCACAGACAACGAACGTTCGTTAGTTAGCATGTTCGTCCGTTTTTCTTTTTCTCGGGTTTTTCGCGATTATTTTCGATCGTGATTTTTGATTCGATTTTCGTTTTAGTTTTTCTTTTCGCTCGTTTATCTTCATCTCGAAGCCCTCTTTACATTTAACCAACTTGAACAAGATTCTGGTACTGTAAAATTTGACTTTAGTCCAGATTAGTAATCGGATCTTATTTCTTTCGCAGTTTGTGTTTCGTTGCTCCGTTTGATTTGATTCTTTTTGCAAACCAGAGTTCTTAAGTTGAACTTTCTGGTTAGATCTTATTATTTGAGTTTTACTCATGCATCTTTGTTTGATTGCTTATGTATTCTATTGTTTGTCTGCGATAGAACACCCGGAGTGCGAAGCGTGCTACTACGAGTCTCTAGGTTTCACGGATCATCAGCAAGGCAAGTAACACTTTGATCATACCCCTTTATTACCCAGTTTTTTATGCATTAGTTCCAATCCTCAAACACTGCATGATTAGGATGTGATTAACTTGTGGGTTTGGGAAGTAGATGATGAGGCAGAACCTATTACCTGTTTTATTATCAAACCCTCGGGAGTTACCTCTATGTTGCTTATATTGCTATGCTATGCTCGTAGACATGGTTTGGGTTTGAGTGTATCCATGCAGATGTGAGATTGTTCTTTAATGGTTCAACTTAAGGTGGCAACTTTAATACACATCTGGGTGGATTGCTTCTTTGGGCACCTGGAGAATCCAGTGTTGTCCTAGGATATCCCGGAGTACCCGTGTGATCATCCTATGACCCGCCACCCAGGCTCAAAGGGATCTTAAGAATTATTCATTCTAGAAACTTCCGTGTGCATCCACAAGCCATTATGGGCTCTGGCATAGTAGGAGTAAGTTGTGTGACCTCTTTCAGTGGTGGGCTAGCAGATGTAGAGGGAAAGTAGGTGTAACTGTCCACCCAGAGTAAAGAGTAAATGCTTCTGAAAGACTGTGTCTCGGTCATCCGTTTCTCAAACATCATGTAGTGCGAGAAATCCAACGGAGGAGATCGAGTCTTATGGGGAAAAGTGCATAAACCTCTGCTGAGTGTACAATCTAATCATGGTTAGCCATGTCCCCGGTTATGGACATCTTGAGTATATAGTACTTGGATTTTCCTATTGTATCTCATCACTCTAAATTAATTTGTTTGGTTAATGAACTACTTCAATTGGGATTGAGTTGGAGGAACCTTCTCAGTGCTGTTTCAACTACCATGATAGTTAAAATAAAACTTATTCCTTCGTTGTAGGAAAAAGTTGGCTTTTCGCAAAAACATTATAACCATACAACCTCCACCAGCCAAATATCCATATAGTGTTGGCATTATTTCTGTTCATTGCTCTACTGTGTTACATTGCCAGCATATTCCATGTGCTGACCCGTTTTCGGGCTGCAACATATCACGTTGCAGACTTTTCAGATGAGAAGTAAGGTTCACTAGGTCGTTGTCGTGCAGCTCAGCTATGCCGTTGGAGTTGATGGACTCACTTTATCTTCCAAGCCTTCCGCTGTTATCGTATTAGATGGCCTTAAGCCATATTTATTGTGATAAGTTCTCTTTTGGAGACATTCGATGTAATAAGTGTGTGATTGCTACTCTGTTATAAATCCTTCGAGTACTGTGTGTGTCAGCATTACCGATCCAGGGATGACACTAAAGCACAGAGACTTGACCGTTTGAGGTCGAGTCACTACAAGATGGTATCAGAGCACACGCCGAGTGTAGGACACGACCACTAAGCTAAAGCCTTAGATCACTACTCTCTTCTCATTTCTGACTCCTCTCCATTTTCTACTCTTTAGGATGGCGGACGCAAGGAACAAGTTTGCACAACCGGATGAAGAAGCACCTTTTGGACGACACTTGAAGAAAGTCACTAAGTACCTGAACATTGGAATACCAAGCTTCACCGAGACTTACAACGCCACTTTACCAGAAGAGGAGCGCTGGATGATTCAAGTTCAAGTTCCAGGAAGGACATTCCCGCCAGTCACTAAGCCCATAGAGTTTTCCTTTGATGCACCAACCTGGAGTCTAGGAAAGAGTATGGCAGCCCACATCACCATGGGACGCATTGGAGAAGTTTACCATAAGGAGCTTAAGGATACTATCTACCAGATTTGTGGGCGCCGAGATGAGCAATGGGAGATGATCAACACCAGGAAGGATAGATCAATCGCAGCTTTCATCCAGGAGTTAAACCAGCACATTCGTCGCCAGGAGAATCAGATGTGCGCAGGCATGATAGATTTGAAGAAGGCAATGACAAGGATCACCGAGCTTGAAGAAGAACTCAAGTCTACATGCCATGGATACGAGGAGGAGATGACGATACTAGTGGAGACGAATGACGATCTGACAAGGAAGCTAGGAGTATTCATGGGAGACCCCGCGCCAGGAGGAGAAGACGATGAACCTAAGGAGATTTGTTCTGAAGACTACATCATCATCGACGACACCGATTCTGACCCGGATAGTAGTGATGATGATTTTGAAGACGAAGCTGGAGCAGACATCATGGAGTCTTCCACTGATCAAAATTTCTAGATGACCACCAAAACAATAGTAGTAGTAGTCTACCATGTATATAGTGTAGTCTGAGCACTTTTGTAACGATAGTTAGATCGATTTGTATGCCCTTGCTTGATTGATTGAGTGATATGATCGTGTTTGTCTCATGTGCATACGGGTAGTGTTTTCCTCACTAGACCTCATTCTATTCTACTTCTCTTCCCTCTAAACCCTCAGATGCCTCCGAGACGTGACCCCGAATTTACCTTTCCGCCGGAGCTCACTCAGTTGATCCAGCAGCAGAATACACTGATATAGTTGTTAGCTCAGAACCAAGGCAACAACAACAACAACAACCCACCGCCACCACCACCAGTTGACAACTTAGCCCGTTTTCTGAGGTTGCAGCCACCGGTGTTCTCCAGTAGCACCGAGCCGATAGTGGCAGATGATTGGCTCCACACGATTGGAAGGGAGTTAACCACTGTAGGATGCACAGATGCTGAGAAGGTGTGATTTTCCGCACATAAGTTGGATGGACCAACAACCTCATGGTGGGAGAATTACACTATCACCTATCCTATAGCCACTGTTACATGGGATCAGTTTCAGCAAGCATTCCGCACAACCCATGTCTCAACTGGAGCTATGAGCATGAAGAAGCGTGAGTTTCGCAACTTACACCAAGGGAACCATACTGTCGGGCAGTACATGGATGAATTTAGTAAGCTATCTTGTTATGCTCCTGATGATGTGGCCACAGATGCCGCAAAGCAGGAGAAGTTTATGGAAGGTCTGAATGATGAGATGAGCATGCAGTTGATGGTGGCAACATTCAACAACTACCAGGAGTTGGTAGACAAGGCTCTTATGATTGAAGGGAAGCAACAACAAATTGAGAGCCACAAAAGGAAGTATGGACAAAGAAGGTACAACTCAGGAGCTCAGCAGAAGCCTTGATTAACCTCGAACTCGGGAGGACTTGTCCATAACCATGGAGGTCACAACCAAAATGGAGGGAGTTCTCACAACTACAGTGGCCCCAAGAATGGAAACGGGAACGGAGCAGGTAGTAATCAGAACCGCTCTAACCCAGCCACACCCGCCAAGAAGGACCTAAGTCACATTACTTGTTTCAAGTGCGGGAAGACTGGACATTACGCCACTGAGTGCCCTGAAGCGAAGAATGGAAATGGCAATGGAAGCGCTGGGAAGAAGCCCAACCCTTTCAACAGGGGACAAGTGAACCACATGAACATGGAGGAGGTTGAGGAGCAGCCTGATGCCGTTATCGGTAAGTTTTTGGTTAAGTCGTTTACTGCAATCGTTCTTTTTGATACTGGTGCATCGCATTCATACATATCAAGGGGATTTGTGGATAAGTATAAACTGCCCACTAAAGTTCTTAGGACACCTATGCTAGTAACCTCACCCGGAGATGAGTATATGGCAAGCAGTGGATGTTTTCAGATGCCATTAGCCATTGGAAGCCATGTTTTCCCCTCAGCCTTGATAATTTGGAGTCACAAGGATTGGATGTGATACCGGGAATGGTTTGGCTATCGTTGTATGGGGGAAACATAGATTGCGCGAGTAAGTCAATTTTGCTCACTGATATGTCTCCGTCGTATCTAATTTTCCAAACACTTTTGCCCTTGTTTTGGACTCTAACTTGCATGATTTGAATGGAACTAACCCGGACTGACGTGTTTTCAATAGAATTGCCATGGTGTTATTTATGTGCAGAAACAAACATTCTCGGAATGACCTGAAACTTCACGGAGCAACTTTTTGGAAAATATAAAAAATACCTGCAAAAGATGAAGGCCAGGGGGCCCACCACCTGTCCACGAGGGTGGGGGGCGCACCCCCCTACCTCATGGGCCCCCTGGTGCCTCTCCGACTCCAACTCCAACTCTATATATTGTGTTTCGGGGAGAAAAAAATCACGAAGAAGAATTCATCGCATTTTATGATACAGAGCCGCCGCCAAGCCCTAAAACCTCTCGGGAGGGCTGATCTGGAGTCTGTTCGGGGCTCCGGAGAGGGGAATCCGTCGCCATCATCATCATCAACCATCCTCCATCACCAATTTCATGATGCTCACCGCCGTGCGTGAGTAATTCCATCGTAGGCTTGCTGGACGGTGATGGGTTGGATGGGATCTATCATGTAATCGAGTTAGTTTTGTTAGGGTTTGATTCCTAGTATCCACTATGTTCTGAGATTGATGTTGCTATGACTTTGCTATGCTTAATGCTTGTCACTAGGGCCCGAGTGCCATGATTTCAGATCTGAACCTATTATGTTTTCATCAATATATGAGTGTTCTTGATCCTATCTTGCAAGTCTATAGTCACCTATTATGTGTTATGATCCGTTAACCCCGAAGTGACAATAATCGGGATACTTACCGGTGATGACCGTAGTTTGAGGAGTTCATGTATTCACTATGTGTTAATGCTTTGTTCCGGTTCTCTATTAAAAGGAGGCCTTAATATCCCTTGGTTTCCGTAAGGACCCCGCTGCCACGGGAGGGTAGGACAAAAGATGTCATGCAAGTTCTTTTCTATAAGCACGTATGACTATGTTCGGAATACATGCCTACATTATATCAATGAACTGGAGCTAGTTCTGTGTCACCCTAGGTTATGGCTGTTACATGATGAACCGCATCCGGCATAATTATCCATCACTGATTCATTACCTACGAGCTTTCCATATATTGTTCTTCCCTTATTTACTTTCCCGTTGCTATTGCTATCATCACTACAAAATACCAAAAACATTACTTTTACTACTGTTATCCTTTGCTACCGTTACCACTACTATCATATTACTTTGCTACTAAACACTTTGCTGCAGATATTAAGTTTTCAGGTGTGGTTGAATTGACAACTCAGCTGCTAATACTTGAGAATATTCTTTGGCTCCCCTTGTGTCGAATCAATAAATTTGGGTTGAATACTCTACCATCGAAAACTGTTGCGATCCCCTATACTTGTGGGTTATCAAGACTATTTTCTGGCACCGTTGCCGGGGAGCATAGATCTATTCTTTGAGTCACTTGGGATATATATATCTGCTTATCATTATGAAGAACTTGAGAGATCCAAAAACCAAGATCTATCCCTCAACTACGAGGGGAGGTAAGGAACTGCCATCTAGCTCTGCACTTGATTCACCTTCTGTTTTGAGTAAGCTTGCGACACCTACACTTGCTTCTGCTATTCGTTCTGATATGTCGCATGTTATTGATGATGCCACTTCTGCTATGCATGATACTTATGATGAAACTACTTCTATGCTTGATACTACTGTGCCATTGGTGATTTTCTTGATGAACAACTTGCCAGGTCTAGAGAAATTGAAAATATTGAATCTAATGATACTGATGAAAGTGATGATGAAGAATCACTTGTTATTCCTAAGGGTTATGTTTTTGATCAAGAAGCTTCTTTAGCTATTTTAGCTTGCAAAGATAGATATGAACTCAAAAGGTTATTAGCTAAATGGAATAAGCAATCTCTAAATGCTAGAATGAAACCTGACCCTGCTTTTGCTACTTCACCTATCTGTGTTACTGATAAGGATTATGAATTCTCTATTGATCCTGATATAATTACTTTAGTTGAATCTGATCCTTTTCATGGTTATGAATCTGAAACTGTCGTGGCACATCTTACTAAACTGAATGATATAGCCACCTTGTTCACTAAAGATGAGAGAACTCGTTACTTTTATATCCTTAAAATATTTCCGTTCTCATTAAAAGGTGATATTAAGATATGGTTTAATTCTCTTGATCCTGGTTGTGTGCGTAGTCCCTAGGATATGATTTATTACTTCTCTGCTAAATATTTCCCTGCTCATAAGAAACAAGCTGCTTTAAGGGATATTTAATTTTGTGCAAATTTAAGAAGAGAGTCTCCCACAAGCTTGGGGGAGGCTTCTCCAATTACTTAATGCTTTGCCTGATCATCCTCTTAAGAAAAATGAAATACTTGATATCTTTTATAGTTGGATGCTTCCAGAGATTACCTGAATAGTTGTGCTGGTTCCTTTTTCAGGGAAAGAACACCGGATGAATCTGAAATTCTATTGAATAATATGTTGACAAATGAAAATAATTGGACACCTCCGGAGCCAATTCCTGAGCCTATTCCTAAACCAACTCCGAAGAAGAGGGGTATTCTATTTCTCAGTCCTGAAGATATGCAAGAGGCAAAGAAATCTATGAAAGAAAAAGGTATTAAAGCTGAAGATGTTAAGAATTTACCTCCTATTGAAGAAATACATGGTCTTAATTTACCGCCTGTTGAAGAAACATATGATCTTAATCCTTTACCTATTGAAGAAACTCATGGTCTTGATAACCCGACACAGGTAGTAAAGGTAAATTCTCTCTATAGATATGATAAAGCTGAAATCCCATTTACTAAGTTTGCTAGCCCATGCTTAGATGAGTTTGATAAATTTATGGCTAAGCAAGAATACTTTAATGCTTATTTTGGTAGACAATTGAAATACAATTCAAATATGCTTGAACACTTGGGTGATTATATGGCTAATGTTAAAGGTGAACTTAAACTTATTAGTAAACATGCTTCTATGGTTACCACTCAAGTAGAACAAGTACTTAAGGCTCAAAATGATTTGCTCAATGAATTGAATAGTAAGGATAATGATAATGCTGTTAGAGTTATGACTAGAGGTGGTAGAATGACTCAGGAACCTTTGTATCCTGAAGGCCATCCTAAGAGAATTGAGCAAGATTCTCAGAGAAATAATATAGATGTACCTAGTTTGTCTAAAAAGAAGAAAAAGAAAAATGATAGGACTTTGCATGCTTCTAGTGAACCTGTTACTGAAACACCTGAGAATCCAAATGATATTTCCATTTTTGATGCTTAAACACAATCTGGTAATGAACCTGAAACTAGTGATAATGTTAATAATAATGTTCATGATGATGCTCAACCTATTAATGATAATGATATAGAAATTGAACCTGTTGTTGATCTTGATAACCCACAATCAAAGAATCAACGTTATGATAAGAAAGACTGTTGCTAGGAAACATGGTAAAGAAAGAGAACCATGGGTTCAGAAACCCATGCCTTTTCCTCCTAAACCATCCAAGAAAAAGGATGATGAGGATTTTGAGCGCTTTGCTGAAATGATTAGACCTATCTTTTTGCGTATGCGATTAACTGATATGCTCAAAACCAATCCTTATGCTAAGTACATGAAAGATATAATTACAAATAAAAGAAAGATACCAGAAGCTGAAATTTCCACCATGCTTGCTAATTATACTTTTAAGGGTGGAATACCAAAGAAACTTGGAGATCCAGGTGTATCCACTATACCATGCTCCATTAAAAGAAACTATGTCAAAACTGCTTTATGTGATCTTGGAGCCGATGTTAGTGTTATGCCTCTCTCTTTATATTGTAGACTTGATTTGAATAAGTTGACACCTACTGAAATATCTTTGCAAATGGCTGATAAATCAACTGCTATACATGTCGGTATTTGTGAGGATGTGCCTGTTGTAGTTGCAAATGTTACTATTTTAACGGACTTTGTTATTCTTGATATTCCCGAGGATGATAGTACGTCTATTATTCTTGGAAGACCCTTTTTGAATACTGCAGGAGCTGTTATTGATTGCACTAAAGGCAATGTCACTTTTCATGTTAATGGTAATGAGCACACGGTACACTTTCCGAGGAAACAACCTCAAGTTCAGAGTATCAACTCTATTGGAAAAATTCCATCGATTATATTTGGAGGTTTTGAATTTCCCATTCCTACTGTCAAGAAGAAATATAATATTCTTATTATTGGGGATGTGCATATCCCCGTTGAGGTAACATGGTGTTATTTGAAATTTCTCCGGTTCCATGTTATTCGAATGAGTTCGTTAACAAGACTTGATCAACCTTGTTAGTGGATTCCTTTCGATGATCATGAGATGGATGAAACTAGAAGACACAACCTTCTGTACCCTCCTTTTACTTTCTATTATTTATATTAAATAAAATAAAAATAAATATTTTTCCGTCTGTTATCTGATTATCCGTGCAATATAATAATACCTCGAAAATAAAAGTTCCCCAAATGCCTTGAAATTTAAATATGATTTTTTTTCAGAATATTTGAGAATATTTGGCACTGAGAACACAGCAGGGGGGTCAACCACCTGCCCACGAGGGTGGAGGGCGTGCCCTACCCCCTGGGCGCGCCCCCTGCCTCATGGGCCCACGGTGGCCCCCCTCCACTTATCCTTTCACCCACACACTCCTTCCTCCCTCAAACACGAATATCCAGCTCAAATCCGAGTCCAAGCTCGTTTTGCTGCCATTTTCGATCTCCTTGCTCAAAGCATCTCTCACAAAACTTCTTGGGGAGATTGTTCCTTGGTATGTGACTCCTCCATTGGTCCAATTAGTTTTTGTTCTAGTGCTTTATTCATTGCAAATTTTTGCTGCTTAGGTGACCCTGTTCTTGAGCTTGCATGTCAAATTTATATGGTCAAAAGTAGTTTTGATGCATGATATAGGCTCTAGGCACTTGTAGGAGTAGTTGCTATCAATATTATTGAGTTTGGTTTACTTTTATTTTGAAGTTACTAAAAATTTCATAATTTTTCAGAAAATTATAAAGAGATTTTTGAGGGGCTCATCGAGCCGAATCTCAAGGGAAAAGCAAAATGAAGAGGCACAAAAGCCTAAATATAATTTGCCTCGCATCGTGGAGGTTAGGCCGTGTGAATGGCACTCCGATGAATTCCTGAGAGCAACCGGGATTTATGAGGATTTTTATGAATTGGCAAAGAATGCAGGCCTCACCAACTTCCTCCACGACCAACGCGAACAGTATCTCTTACTCACCAATACTTTTGTGCAAAACTTCTACTATTATCCTAGGGAATCACCTCCTTCAGTAGAGTTTCATTTATATGATGTGGTTAAGAAGATGTCACTTTATGATTTTTGTCGGGTTTGTTTGATCCCTTTTGAGGGAAGTTTAGAGGAACTATATTGCAAGGATGTGGAAGGTTTTATTGATACTATCACTGTAGGGGAAACTAGGAAGGTTTCCGATGCACGAATCACTAGCATACATTTTCCTGTTTTACGCTACTTTGCAATATTTGCTAGTCGTTGCTTAATTGGTCGCGGAAACTGTGGAAACCTTAGTGTTCCTGATATTTTTATTCTGTTCCACGGTTTATATGCTGATAACTCTGTTAGTATGGGCGGTATTATTGCTAAATGGTTAAGTCTTAACCGTACAAAAGGACCCATCTTTGGTGGTATTTATGCTTCAAGCCTTGCTGCACATTATGATATACCTATTAGGCACTATGAAAAAGAAGAAAAATTGCTGCCTCGTGTTTATTTAGATTATAAGAGTATGGTAGCACATGATTTTATTATAAAGAATAGGGAAGGGGAGCTGAAATACAAACTTTTCTTTGATAAACATCATCCTGAGACTATCACCTTGCCTGCGCCTTCCTTGTTTGATTTATCTTCAGGCAAGTACCTCGTCTCGCCAAAGGACATTCACGCCTACTGGAACCCTACATCAGCCACAGAGCCAGAGGCGGAACCACAAGTTGATCCTCCGCGACAGTCTAATTACCAATGGGATCCGGAGATGATTGCC
The DNA here is from genome assembly GCF_056163025.1 of Triticum urartu. Taxonomy (NCBI): domain Eukaryota; kingdom Viridiplantae; phylum Streptophyta; class Magnoliopsida; order Poales; family Poaceae; genus Triticum; species Triticum urartu. The sequence goes on along the minus strand of NC_141874.1, from coordinate 362,904,936 downwards.
AACCAGTGGCAATCGGAGTCTTCTTCTTCGCAGTACGACCCCAACTATTATTATGGATATCCGCCAGGCCAACCGTGGCCATAGACCAACTTAGGCCAAAAGCCTAAGCTTGGGGGATTACGTATTTCTCACCGACATTACATTTATGCTCCCACACTCATTGCTAGATGTCGGTGCTCATACTTTTTCATTGTATCATCCATGCTAGTTTATTTCCTTTTTATGCTTTCTTCTTGTGTGTTTAATAAACCTTAAGAAAAACCAAAAAAATAAGTTGTAGCTTTTAGCTAGTTTTAATTTCCATGCTTATAGTAGTAACTAAAAAGAAAACCCAAAAAGATTTCCTATTCCTCTTTTACTTGTTGGGAGCTTTCCCGTGTAAATAGTTTTATTTCTTTTCTTTTCTTTTCTTTTCTTTGGGAGTCGATAGGAGAAGACCATAATTAAATTGTTAAAGTGGATCTTATATGCATTATTGTTGATCTGACAAAAGAGCCCATATTGCCTTGTCTTCTCCTGTTTATTGAATTCTTGCAGATTCCAGCTTAGTCCAATGTACGTGCACTATTATTATTATTATTCACATCATTTGGTTGTGCAAGTGAAAGGCAATTATGACGATATATGATGGACTGACTGAGATGAGAAAAGCTGGTATGAACTCGACCTCTTTTGTTTTTGTAAATATGATTAGTTCATCGTTCCTGATTCAGCCTATTATGAATAAACATGTTTGCAATGACAACTAGAGATCATAGTTCCTTGTGCCATGCTTGATTAGCTATGAGTCATAATGGTTTACCTTGCGTGCCAACATGCTATTGAGATGGTTATGATGTGGTATGATAGGGTGGTATCCTCCTCTGAATGATTTAAGTGACTTGACTTGGCGCATGTTCATGCATGTAGTTGAAACAAAATCAACATAGCCTTCACGATATTTATGTTCATGGTGGATTATATCCTACTCATGCTTGCATTCGGTGTTGACTAATTTTAATGCATGTTCATGACTGTTGTCGCTCTCTAGCTGGTCGCTCCCCAGTCTTTTGCTAGCCTTCACTTGTACTAAGTAGGAATACTGCTTGTGCATCCAATCCCTTAAACCCCAAAGTTATTCCACATGAGTCCACTATACCTACCTATATACGGTATCTACCTGCCGTTCCAAGTAAATTTGTATGTGCCAAACTCTAAACCTTCAAATAAATATCTTGTTTTGTATGCTCGAATAGCTCATGTATCAACAGGGCTGTCTGTATCTTCCATGTTAGGCGGGTTATTCTCAAGAGGAGTGGACTCCGCTCCTCACTCACGAGATAAATGGCTGGTCACCGGGATGCCCAGTCCCATGCTTTATGCAAACTAAATCAAAATAATTGCAAACAAAACTCCCCCTAGGACTCTTATTAGTTGTACGCACTCGTTGTTTCAAGCAAGCCATGGATTGATGCTTGTTGGTGGAAGGGGGAGTATAAACTTTACCATTCTGTTTGGGAACCGCCTATAATGTGTGTAGCATGGAAGATATCGCCATCTCTTGATTGTTATGTTGACAATGAAAGGATACCGCTCAAAATATTATTCACCTCTGTTTCAAAACCGAGCTCTGGCACCTCTACAAATCCCCGCTTCCCTCTGCGAAGGGCCTATCTATTTACTTTTATGCTGAGTCATCATCCTCTTATTAAAAAGCACTAGTTGGAGAGCACCGTTGTCATTTGCATTCATTATTGTTAGTTTACATTGAGTATGACTTGACTTGATCTCTTTTACCATGAATTACAATGTCTAGTCAGTCCTTGGTCTTTAAAGGTGCTCTGCATTTATGTTTTGCGGTCTCAGAAAGGGCTAGCGAGATACCATCTTGTTATATCATATTATGATTGTTTTGAGAAAGTGTTGTCATCCGAGATTTATTATTATTGCTCGCTAGTTGATTATGCTATCGATATGAGTAAACTTGAGACCTAAGCGTTATTGTGAATGTGGTTAGTTATAATCTTTGCTGAAAACTTGAATGCTGGCTTTACATATTTACAACAACAAGAGCAAATAGAGTTTGTAAAAGTTTTTCTTTATCACTTTCAGTTTGTCAACTGAATTGCTTGAGGACAAGCAAAGTTTTAAGCTTGGGGGAGTTGATACGTCTCTATCGTATCTACTTTTCCAAACATTTTTGCCCTTGTTTTGGACTCTAACTTGCATGATTTGAATGGAACTAACCCGGACTGACGATGTTTTCAGCAGAATTACCATGGTGCTATTTATGTGCAGAAACATACGTTCTCGGAATGACCTGAAACTTCACGGAGCAACTTTTTGGAAAATATAAAAAATACCTGCAAAAGATGAAGGCCAGGGGGCCCACCACCTGTCCATGAGGGTGGGGGGCGCGCCCCCTACCTCGTGGGCCCCCTGGTGCCTCTCCGACTCCAACTCCAACTCTATATATTGTGTTTCGGGGAGAAAAAAATCAGGAAGAAGAATTCATCGCGTTTTACGATACGGAGGCACCGCCAAGCCCTAAAACCTCTCGGGAGGGCTGATCTGGAGTCCGTTCGGGGCTCCGGAGAGGGGAATCCGTCGCCATCGTCATCATCAACCATCCTCCATCACCAATTTCATGACGCTCACCGCCGTGCGTGGGTAATTCGATCGTAGGCTTGCTGGACGGTGATGGGTTGGATGGGATCTATCATGTAATCGAGTTAGCTTTGTTAGGGTTTGATCCCTAGTATCCACTATGTTCTGAGATTGATGTTGCTATGACTTTGCTATGCTTAATGCTTGTCACTAGGGCCCGAGTGCCATGGTTTCAGATCTGAACCTATTATGTTTTCATCAATATATGAGTGTTCTTGATCCTATCTTGCAAGTCTATAGTCACCTATTATGTGTTATGATCCGTTAACCCCGAAGTGACAATAATCGGGATACTTACCGGTGATGACCGTAGTTTGAGGAGTTCATGTACTCACTATGTGTTAATGCTTTGTTCCCTCTATTAAAAGGAGGCCTTAATATCCCTTAGTTTCCGTAAGGACCCCGCTGCCACGGGAGCGTAGGACAAAAGATGTCATGCAAGTTCTTTTCCATAAGCACGTATGACTATGTTCGGAATACATGCCTACATTATATCAATGAACTGGAGCTAGTTCTGTGTCACCCTAGGTTATGACTGTTACATGATGAACCGCATCCGGCAGAATTCTCCATCACTGATCCATTGCCTACGAGCTTTCCATATATTGTTCTTCGCTTATTTACTTTCCCGTTGCTATTGCTATCATCACTACAAAATACCAAAAACATACTTTTACTACTGTTATCCTTTGCTACCGTTACCACTACTATCATATTACTTTGCTACTAAACACTTTGCTGCAGATATTAAGTTTCCAGGTGTGGTTGAATTGACAACTCAGCTGCTAATACTTGAGAATATTATTTGGCTCCCCTTGTGTCGAATCAATAAATTTGGGTTGAATACTCTACCCTCAAAAACTGTTGCGATCCCCTATACTTGTGGGTTATCACTCACCACCCCGGAGGGAAAAAGGATCAAGTATGTATCTAGGCATGCGCCTAGGAGGAGCCAAGTAAATACCCTCACAGGAGTTGTTCAGGAGGAAGTGCCTGTAGTGAAGGATTACCTAGATGTTTTTCCAGAGGAGTTACCAGGCATGCCACCGGATCGAGACATTGAGTTTTTGATAGAGCTATTGCCAGGTACCGGGCCAATATCAAATAGACCCTTGTAACGCCCCGAGACCGATGTGCCAGGTGTCCTCTAGTTATTCGTTGTTGTTGCCTTGTCATTGCTTGCGTGTCATGCATTGCATATCATGTCATCATGTGCATTTCATTTGCATACATTTCCTCTCATGCATCCGAGCATTTTCCCCGTTGTCCGTTTTGCAATCCGGCGCTCCTATGTCACCCGGTGCCCCTTTCTACCTCTTTTCGTGTGTGGGGGTTAAACATTTCCGGATTGGACCGAGACTTGCCATGCAGCCTTGGTTTACTACCGGTAGACCGCCTGTCAAGTTTCGTACCATTTGGACTTCGTTTGATACTCCAACGGTTAACCGAGAGACCGAGAAGGCCTCGTTTGTGTTGCAGCCCAACACCTTTCCAATTTTGCCAAAAACCCACCTAAACCTCCTCCATCATCTCAGTTGGCCGAAAACCGCACCTCATTTGGACTCTCCTAGCTCCCTCTACCTATACATATTTGACCTTCCCCGAAAATTCCGTGGTACAAACCCTAGATCTCTCCTCTCCGCGTCGCCGGACAAATTTTCCACCGACGGACATGTCCGTCGCCGCCTGCGTCCAATCGGAGGCCGCCATCTGTCTGCCGCCGCCCTCTCTCTCCTCAGCCCCGCCGCCGGCCCGCGGGACCCAGATCGGGCCCGCGCGAGCCGACACCGCCACCGTCGTCCGCCCGTTTCGGCCCGCCGCCTCCTCGCCGGATTTGTGCCGCCTCCTCGCCGGACTTGCGCCGCCTGCTCGCCGGGGTGCCTCACCGCCGCGCCCCTTCGTGCTCGCCGCCGTCGGCAGCCGCCCGCCGGAGCTGCGGCCCACCGCCATCGCCTCCCGCGGAGGAGCCCGCAACCACCGCCGCCCGGCTCCCGTGCCTGCGCCGCCTCCCGCTCGCGGCCGAGCCCCTTCGCCGCCCCGGGCGCCATCGCCGGTGCGGCCATCCGCCGCCCCGACCACGCTACTCCGGCGCCGCCCGACCTCGCCACGGCCGCCTGCTACCTCGTCGTCGCCGGCGCCCTCTCCGGCCACCGGATCCGGCCCTCCTCCGTCTTCCTCCTTGTTCTCCTTCTCCGGCGACGACAAAAAACTCCGGCGAACTTCTACAGTGATTCCGGCGAGATTCGGATCTGGATCTGGAAGAACACGGTTGACTTTTTATCCCCCGAAACCCTAATTTTTGGCAATTTTCATCATGCTATAACTCTGCATCCGTAGCTCCGATTTGTGCATGTAGCATATCAAAATGTTCGACTCGATGAGTACATCATTTCATCTCATTGCATCATTTTAATTTGAGCTCATCTTGTTGCCCAAAATGCTGTTGGAAGAGAGCTATGTGAGGTATTTGTCAGATTTGTTTCAGCAAATGGCATTTTGTCATTTTTGCCATGATTAATGTGTGCATGCTATGACCCTGAGCTCTACATGTATTTTGTTATATGCCATGCCATCTTTACAGTGGTGCTTGCCATGTATTTTTGTGATATTTGTGGTGACTAGCACAAGCTTGCAAAGTAGCGTAATCGGTAATGCTGATTTCAGGGACTTAGAATTTCACTAAGTCCTTGTCCTGATTTTGTTGATATGCCATATGTTCATGTTGTTTACTAGTGATCCGTGCCTCTTTTGAGGATGATCAGTAAGGATGTGTTATTAACATTGTGGTGCTATATCCATCCATGTCTTTGTTTGCATTTATGGAGCAACCTAGCTTGAGTCAATCGAGCTCTACTTTTGCTATATCGTGATCCTGGCAGATTGTTGATATGTTTAGCGATTGTGCCGAGGATGTTGCTATTGATCTGTGCATGCTATGTTGTTGTTCTTGCCATGTCTAGCTTCTATGCCATGTATTCTTGATGGGTGTATGCTTAGTTTGTCATGCCATGCTTTGTAGTGAGTGCATCGAGCTCGTAAACATGCCTACTCATTAACTGTTTTGCATGCTCCAGTTTTTCACTAAGTCTGAGATCTGTTTATGCTTTTGCCATGTTCACATGCTTGCAATTGTATTTTCTGATCCCTTTTGGCTCAAGGTCACTAAGGGACTTTTGCTAAGTGCTTTGAGTAGCCTCATGCCATGCCTTGCTTTGCCATGTTAAGTTCCTGTAGCATGTAGTTTTCATGTTCTAAAGTGTGCTTCCTGATGATAAATTCCAAACTTGTGTTAATTTCACTCAGTCTGAAACCTGTTATCATTTGCTCTTTTGCCATGCTTGTTTGAACCTGTTAGTGGATAAATTAGCCGTAGCTCAGTGTTCATCTTTTGTCAAGCATCATGAGTGGATCCCTGCCATGTATTTTGTTGCCATGTTTGAGTGCTGTAGCATATTTAACTTGTTGCATTTAGATGGCTACTTGCTGATTATCGCAGACCGGTGCCATATTTGTTTTGCTTGCCATTTCCAAACCGTGCATCCGATTCCGGTGATCTTTATATCGCTTTCAACCGAAATCACCTCATCTTTCTAGTGGCACTCTTGGATTTCCATGTTGAGGCCATATTCAATAATTCTGTGTCAAATCATGCATATGCACCGCATACCGCATCCCGCATATCATATCATGTTCATGTGTTGGTTGTTTACTATGTTGTGTGCTTCTTTCTGGTGTTGCTTCTTCGGGTTGGTTCCGGTAATGTCGCGTTTGTGAGGACCCGTTCGACTACGTCCGTTTGCCTTCTTCATGGACTCATTCTTCTTCCTTGCGGGATCCCAGGCAAGATGACCATACCCTCGAAATCACTTCTATCTTTGCTTGCTAGTTGCTCGCTCTTTTGCTATGCCTATGCTGCGATACCTACCACTTGCTTATCATGCCTCCCATATTGTTGAGCCAAGCCTCTAACCCACCTTGTCCTAGCAAACCGTTGTTTGGCTATGTTACCGCTTTGCTCAGCCCCTCTTATAGCATCGTTAGTTGCAGGTGAAGATTGGAGTTTGTTCCTTGTTGGAACATGGATATTTTGTTGGGATATCACAATATCTCTTATTTAATTAATGCATCTATATACTTGGTAAAGGGTGGAAGGCTCGGCCTTATGCCTGGTGTTTTGTTCCACTCTTGCCGCCATAGTTTCCGTCATATCGGTGTTATGTTCCCGGATTTTGCGTTCCTTACACGGTTGGGTTATAATGGGAACCCCTTGACAGTTCGCCTTGAATAAAACTCCTCCAGCAAGGCCCAACATTGATTTTACCATTTGCCACCTAGCCTTTTTCTTTCCCTTGAGTCGGCCAGCTCAAGGGTCATCTTATTTTAACCCCCCGGGCCAGTGCTTCTCTAAGTGTTGGTCCAAACTGAGCGATGTCCGAGGCTACCAGGGGCAACTCTGGGCTGGCTTACCCGACGTCTTGCTCATTCGGTGTGCCCTGAGAATGAGATATGTGCAGCTCCTATCGGGATTTGTCGGCACATCTGGGTGGCTTTGCTGGTCTTGTTTTACCATTGTCGAAATGTCTTGTAACCGGGATTCCGAGTCTGATCGGGTCTTCCCGCTAGAAGGAATATCCTTCGTTGACCGTGAGAGCTTGTGATGGGCTAAGTTGGGACACCCCTGCAGGGATTTGAACTTTCGAAAGCCGTGCCTGCGGTTATGGGCAGATGGGAATTTGTTAATGTCCGATTGTAGAAAACCTGAAGTTGATCTTAATTAAAATACATCAACCGCGTGTGTTACCGTGATGGTCTCTTCTCGGCGGAGTCCGAGAAGTGAACACGGTGTTGGAGTTATGTTTGACGTAGGTTGTTCTAGGATCACTTCTTGATCATAGTTGTTAGACCATGCTTTTGCCTTTCTCTTCTCGCTCTCATTTGCGTTGTTAGCCACCAGATATGCTAGTCGCTTGCTGCAGCTCCACCTCATACCTTTTCCCTACCTATAAGCTTAAATAGTCTTGATTGCAAGGGTGTAAGATTGCTGAGTCCCTGTGACTCACAGATACTTCCAAAACCAGTTTGCAGGTGCCGATGTTACCGAGCAGGTGACGCAACCAAGCTCAAGGAGGAGCTCTATGAAGATCTTGTCCTTTGTGTTGTTTCATTCTAGTTGATCAGTAGTGGAGCCCAGTTGGGGTCGATCGGGAATCTGTGTAGCATTTGGGGTAGTCTTCTTTTATTTTGGTTCCGTAGTCGGACCTTGATTGTATCTGATTGATGTAATGCTTTATTCATGTAATTGTGTGAAGTGGCGATTGTAAGCCAAATATGTATCTCTTTCCCTTATGTATTACATGGGTTGCGTGAAGATTACCTCACTTGCGACATTGCTTTCAATGTGGTTATGCCTCTAAGTCGTGCTTCGACACGTGAGAGATATAGCCGCATCGAGGGCGTTACAACCCTACCGAATGCCCACAAACGATCTAGAAGAGATCAAGAAGAATATTAAGAAGTTGTTGGAGAAAGGTTATATTCGAAGGAGTTCATCACCATGGGGAGCCCCAGTGCTTTTGGTTGAGAAGAAGGATAAGTCTCTAAGAATGGTTGTTGATTATCGTGCGTTGAATGGAGTGACAATTAAGAACAAGTACCCCCTGCCGATGATCAATGATTTATTTGACTAGTCGACAGGAGCTAAAGTGTTTTCGAAGATCGATCTGCGATCAGGATATCACTAGCTGAAGATTCGAGAGAAGGATATACCTAAGACAGCTTTCACCACAAGGTACGGGCTTTATGAGTATACGGTCATGTCTTTTGGATTGACTAACGCCCCTGCCTATTTCATGAGTATGATGAGCAAGGTGTTCATGGAGTTCTTGGGTAAGTTCGTTGTGGTGTTCATTGATGATATCTTGGTATACTCGAAGAGTGAAGAGGAGCATAAGGAACATTTACGTTTAGTTCTCGGGAAGCTTAGGGAACATCAGTTGTATGCCAAGTTCAGCAAATGTGAGTTTTGGTTGAAGGAAGTTGGATTCCTTGGACATGTTATATCAGGAGAAGGTATAGCCGTGGATCCCACCAAGGTTCAGTCAGTCACTGAGTGGTTGGCACCCACCTCAGTTGGAGAGATCCGCAGTTTTCTTGGACTCACGGGATACTATTGGAGTTTATTGAGAATTTCTCTAAGATAGCAAAGCCTATGACGACATTGTTGAAGAAGGACACTAAGTTCCATTGGACTGAAGAATGTGAAGCAAGTTTCCAGGAGTTGAAGAAATGTTTGACTACAACCCCAGTGCTGATTCTGCCGGATATACGCAAGGACTTCCAAGTGTATTGTGATGCTTCACGCTTAGGACTTGGAGGAGTACGAATGCAAGATGGAAGAGTGGTTTTATATGCCTCACGACAACTGAAACCGCATGAGTTAAATTATGCCACACATGATTTGGAGTTAGCAGCTGTGGTGCATGCGCTCAAGACCTGGAGACATTTTCTCATTAGAAACCGTTGTGATGTATACACGGATCACAAGAGTTTGAAGTACATCTTCACACAGAAGGAGCTGAACCTCAGGCAGAGGATATGGTTAGAACTCATAAAGGATTATGATATGAAGCTGAATTATCATCCAAGAAAGGCCAATGTCGTAGCAGATGCTTTGAGCCGTAAGAGTTATGTCAACACCCTCGTAAGCGAAGGGATGCCAAAGGAGTTAGCCGAGGATCTTAGGGAACTTCGATTGGAAATAGTTCCTAAAGGGTTTTTGGCAAAGTTGGAGGTTAAATCAACACTATTGGAAAAGATTCGAGAAGCTCAGAAGGATGACAATGATATCACTGAGATAAAGGAGAAGATGAGTGTAGGGAAAGCCAAAGGGTTTCGTGAGGATGAGCACGACACCTTGTGGTTTGAGGACCGTATATATGTGCCCAATAATGCAGAGATCATGAAGTTGATATTATAGGAAGCTCATGACTCGCCATACTCGATACACCCTGGAAACACCAAGATGTATTTGGATTTGAAGGAGTGTTTCTGGTGGAATGGTATGAAGAAGGATATTGCCAAGTATGTAGCCATCTGTGATGTATGTCAGAGAGTGAAGGCAGAACATCAGAAGCCAGCAGGATTGCTACAACCTATGCCGATACCCGAATGGAAGTGGGATAAGCTTGGCATGGATTTTATCACCGGATGGCCCAGGACCAAATCAGGATATGATTCTACATGGGTAGTAGTTGATCGCTTGACGAAAGTGGCTCACTTTATCCCCGTAAAAACCATGTATACAAGTGCGAAGTTGGCCAAGATATACATGACCAGGATCGTATGTCTGCATGGAGTTCCGAGGACCATCGTGTCAGATAGAGGAACGCAGTTTACTTCAAAATTTTGGCATCAGTTGCACCTGACCTTGGGTGCCATACTGGAGTTCAGTACAGCTTTTCATCCGCAGACAGATGGAAAGACTGAGAGAGTCAATCAGATTCTGGAGGACATGTTGAGAGCTTGTGCATTAGACTACGGATCTAGTTGGGACGATAATTTGCCCTACGCAGAGTTCTCATACAACAACAGCTACCAGGCCAGTTTGAAGATGGCACCATTCGAAGCATTGTATGGGAGAAGATGCAGAACACCGTTGATGTGGGATGAAGTTGGAGACCGCTAGTTGTTTGGACCAGATTTGATTAAGGAATCCGAAGAGAAGGTTAAACTAATTCGAGATAGACTGAAGGTAGCTCAGTCTCGACAGAAGAGTTATGCAGATTCAAAACGCAAGGAGGTAGTCTATGAAATTGGAGACAGAGCGTATCTGCGAGTGTCACCTCTTCGAGGTGTTAAACGTTTTGGTGTTAAGGGGAAATTAGCCCCGAGATTTGTGGGACCGTACCATGTTCTGGAATGCATGGGAGAAGTTGCCTACAAGTTGGAGTTACCCGAAGGACTGTCAGGAGTACATGATGTGTTTCATGTTTCCTAGTTGAAGAAGTGTCATGCGGAGATGGCCGACATTCCTCTGAGAGATACAGTGCCCCTGGAAGCAATTCAGTTGGACAGTGATTTGACGTATGAGGAGAAGCCTGTCAAGATTCTAGAGTTTGCTAGCCGAGTTACTCGCAGCAAGGTTATCAAATTTTGCAAAGTTCAGTGGAGCCACCATACCGAGGATGAAGCCACCTGGGAACGAGAGGATGATCTTCACAAAAACCACCCACACCTATTTCCTAGCCAACCCAAATCTCGAGGGTGAGATTCATCTTAAGGGGGTAGGTTTGTAACATCCCAAATTTTCAATTTGGAATGTTATACGTAGGTCATTCATGCATATCATATTTTATTTGCTTTTCATTTTGTGATCCTCGAAATTCTAAGCAACTCAAGGACCCTCGGAGAGAGTTGGGGATTTCACGGTTTTCATATTTGAATTTTATCAAATATCGAAACGAGGATCAGTTGTTTTATTATTTTTCTCTCCGAAAATATTTCATATTAAAATGTATGAGAGGAGATAATATGACTTCTCCAAAATAAGCGAAATATTGGAGGAAAAAGTATATTAAAATCAACCTTTTGATTTTATTCGGATTTTATTGCTATTTTTATTTGCATAGGAAAAAACATGCATTTTCAAAAATTGCATTTTAGGCCAATAAAATGTTCACCTTGTTCTAAATATTCTATTTAGACGGTGAAAATTTGTTTTGGTATTTTTTAGTTTTTTTTATTTTTTTCTAGGATTTCGTTTTGGCGGAATATGTTTAAAAAAAGAGGAAGCCCGCCGGACCAAACTGGGTCGCGGCCCAGCTGGCCCAGCCAGCCCCGCGCCGCCGTCGTCTTCGAGCCGGACTCCTCGAGGGAGTCCGAGCCGCCGCCGCCGCCATGGCCTCGCCCCCTCCCGCAAGCCGCCTCCCCTCCCCCTTTAAAAGCCGGTCCCGGCCCCCCCTTGGAGCCCCAAGCTGCCACCGCCTCCAGCCCCCGCAAGCCGCGCCGCCAGCCCGCCGCCTCGCGCCGCCGCACGCTGCCGCTTGCCGCCTGCTGCTGCGCCGCCGCCAAGCCCTGCCGTGCCGACCTCCGCCGCCCCACGCTGCACCCCGCCGTCGCCCGCGCCGCCGCCCGCTCGCCGAAAGCCGCCGGAGCCACGCCGGAGTTTGAATCTCACCTTCGGTTTTTTTTCGGTTTATGTAAAAACCGCCGTTTTAAAAAAAACCCTAGTTACGTTTTTTAGACCGATTCGTTGGTTTTCTCGGTTTAGTTTATTCAACGGACGTTCGTCCGTACATTCGTTTTAACGAACGGTTTTCGCCCGTTAGTCACAGACAATGAACGTTCGTTCGTTAGCCTGTTCGTCCATTTTTCTTTTTCTCGGGGTTTTCGTGATTATTTTCGATCGCGATTTCTGATCCGATTTTTGTTTTAGTTTTTCCTTTTGCTCATTTATCGGAATTAGGCGATTCAAGCACCTAGATCTTTGTCTCGAAGCCCTCTTTCCGTTTAACCAACTTGAACAAGATTTTGGTACTGTAAAATTTGACTTCAGTCCAGATCAGTAACCAGATCTTGTTTCTTTCGCATTTTGTGTTTTGTTACTCCGTTTGTTTGATTCTTTTTGCAAACCGGAGTTCTTAAGTTGAAGTTTCTTGTTAGATCTTCTTATTTGAGTTTTACCCGTGCATCTTTGTTTGATTGCTTATGTATGCTATTGTTTGTCTGCGATAGAACACTCGGAGTGCGAATCATGCTACTACGAGTCTCTAGGTTTCACGGATCATCAGCAAGGCAAGTAACACTGTGATCATACCCCTTTATTACCCAGTTTTTTATGCATTAGTTCCAATCCTCAAACACTGCATGATTAGGATGTGATTAACTTATGGGTTTGGGAAGTAGATGACGAGGTAGAACCTAATACCTGTTTTACTATCAAACCCTCGGGAGTTACCTCTACGTTGCTTATATTGCTATGCTATGCTTGTAGACGTGGTTTGGGTTTGAGTGTATCCATGACAGATGTGAGATTGTTAATTAATGGTTCAACTTAAAGTGGCAACTTTAATACACATCTGGGTGGATTGCTTGTTTGGGCACCTGGAGAATCTAGTGTTGTCCTAGGATATCCCGGAGTACCCGTGTGATCATCCTACGGTCCGCCACCCAGGCTCAAAGGGATCTTAAGAATTACTCATGCTAGAAACTTCCGTGTGCAGCCATAAGCCATTATGGGCTCTGGCATAGTATGAGTAAGTTGTGTGACCTCTTTCAGTGGGCTAGCAGATGTAGAGGGAAAGTAGGTGTAACTGTGCACCCAGAGTAAAGAGTAAATGCTTCTAAAAGACTGTGTCTCGGTCATTCGTTTCTCAAACATCATGTAGTACGAGAAATCCAACGGAGGAGATCGAGTCTTGTGGGGAGAAGTGCACAAACCTCTGCAGAGTGTACAATCTAATCATGGTTAGCCGTGTCCCCGGTTATGGACATCTTGAGTATCTAGTACTTGGATTTTCCTATTGTATCTCATCACTCTAAATTAATTTGTTGGGTTAATGAACTACTTTAATTGGGATTGAGTTGGAGGAACCTTCTCAGTGTTGTTTCAACTACCATGATAGTTAAAATAAAACTTATTCCTTTGTTGTAGGGAAAAATTGGCTTTTCGCAAAAAAACATTATAACCATACAACCTCCACCAGCCAAATATGCATATAGTGTTAGCATTATTTCTGTTCATTGCTCTACTGTGTTACATTGCCAGCATATTCCATGTGCTGACCCGTTTTCGGGCTGCAACATATCACATTGCAGACTTTTCAGACGAGGAGTAAGGTTCGCTAGATCGTTGCCGTGCAGCTCAGCTATGCCGTTGGAGTTGATGGACTCACTTTATCTTCCAAGCCTTCCGCTATTATCATATTAGATGGCCTTAAGCCATATTTATTGTGATAAGTTCTCTTTTGGAGACATTTGATGTAATAAGTGTGTGATTGCTACTCTGTTATAAATCCTTCGAGTACTGTGTGTGTCAACATTACCGATCCAGTGATGACACTGAAGCACAGAGACTTAACCGTTTGAGGTCGGGTCGCTACACCTGGGAAATGCTAGGCAATCCAAAAAAGTAAAAGAGAAAGGAAATCTACAAAGAGAAGAAAAAACTAGTGAGGGTGATGGCACCGGTCTAGCCATAGAAGCGCTGAAGCCGAGCTACGTTCCATGGGTTCAGTTCAAGGTGATTGTCCGTTGGGTTGCAGAGGCGATACGCTCGTCCTGCAAGCACCTCATCAATTATGAAGGGACCCTCCCTTTTAGGTGAGAGCTTATTCTTATGCTTCCCCGGGAGGTGTAAAATGAGTTCGCCCACATTATATGCCTTCGCCCGAACTTCCCTACTTTGGTAGCGTCAGGCCTGCTGTTGATAAAAAGTAGAGTGGGTCCGAGCTATATCGCCTCTCCTTCCAGTGCATCCAGGTCATCCTGCCGATCTAGCTCAGCCTCCTTCTCTTCGTACATGCGCACTCTGGGCGCGTGATGGATGAGGTCACAGGGGAGGACTGCTTTTGCCCCGTATACCATAAAAACGGTGTGTATCCCATTGATCGATTAGGGGTGGTGCGCAGGCCCCACAATACGGAGTCAATGGCAGTCAGATTCTTTCAGGGAACGGACCAGTCAGGGTTTAATGCCTCTTAGGATGAGTCCATTAGCCCGTTCGACCTGTCCATTGGTCTGTGGGTGATATCCGAGGCATAATCGAGCTTAATGCCCATGTTAGCGCACCAGTCCTTTACCTTCTGGGCCATGAAATTGGATCCATTGTCCGTTTTTATGATGTATGGGACACCCTAATGGTGGACCACGCCGGATATAAAGTCGATGACCAGTCCAGACTCGGCTTAAGTTACTGGGTTTCGCCTCAATCCACTTAGTGAATTTGTCGACCATGACTAGTAGATATTTCTTTTTCTTGGTCCCCCCTTTAAGTGATCCAACCTAAAGGAAATATGCCCTAGAGGCAATAATAAAGTTGTTATTTATATTTCCTTATATCATGATAAATGTTTATTATTCATGCTAGAATTGTATTAACCAGAAACTTAGTACATGTGTGAATACATAGACAAACAAAGTGTCACTAGTATGCCTCTACCTGACTAGCTCGTTGATCAAAGATGTTTAAGTTTCCTAGCCATGGACAAAGAGTTGTCATTTTATAAACGGGATCACATCATTAGAGAATGATGTGATTGACTTGACCCATCCGTTAGCTTAGCACTTTGATCGTTTAGTTTACTGCTATTGCTTTCTCCATAACTTATACACGCTCCTATGACTATGAGATTATGCAACTCCCGAATACCGGAGGAACACTTAGTGTGCTATCAAACGTCACAACATAACTGGGTGACTATAAAGATGCTCTACAAGTGTCTCCGATGGTGTTTGTTGAGTTGGCATAGATCGAGATTAGGATTTGTCACTCCATGTATCGGAGAGGTATCTCTAGGCCCTCTCGGTAATGCGCATCACTATAAGCCTTGCAAGCAATGTAACTAATGAGTTAGTTACAGGATGTAGCATTACGGAACGAGTAAAGAGACTTGCCGGAAAGGAGATTGAACTAGGTATTAAGATACCGACGATCGAATCTCAAGTAAGTGACATACCGATGACAAAGGGAACAACATATGTTGTTATGCAGTTTGACCGATAAAGAACTTCGTAGAATACGTAGGAACCAATATGAGCATCCATGTTCCGCTATTGGTTATTTACCGGAGATGAGTCTCGGTCATGTCTACATAGTTCTTGAACCCGCAGGGTCCGCACGCTTAATGTTCGGTGACGATCGGTATTATGAGTTTATGTGTTTTGATGTAACGAAGGTAGTTCGGAGTCCCGGATGTGATCACGGACATGACGAGGAGTCTCATAATGGTCGAGACATAAAGATTGATATATTGGAAGCCTATGGTTGGACATCGGAATGGTTCTGGATGAGTTCGGGCATTTACCAGAGTACCGGGAGGTTACCGAAACCCCCGGGGAGTATATGGGCCTTATTGGGCCTTAGTGGTAAAGAGGAGAGGAAGGGAAAGGTGGAGGGTGCCCCCCTAACCCAATCCAAATTGGGTGGGCGGTCGGCCCCCCTTCCTTCCTTCTCTCTTCTCTCCTACTCCTACTAGGGAAGGGGGGAATCCTACTCCCAGTGGGAGTAGGACTCCCCCTAGGGCGCGCCATAGAGAGGGACGGCCCTCCCCTCCTCCACTCCTTTATATACGGGGGAGGGGGGCACCCCATAGACATACAAGTTGATCTCTTAGCCGTGTGCGGTGCCCCCCTCCACAGATTTCCACCATGGTCATATCGTTGTAGTGCTTAGGCGAAGCCCTGCGTCGGTAACTTCATCATCACCGTCATCACGCCTTCGTGCTAACGAAGCTCTTCCCTGACACTCAGCTGGATCTAGAGTTCATGGGACGTCACCGAGCTGAACGGAGAAGCCCGGTGGCTCAAAGCCCACAGATGAGCGTGGCAGAAGCAGGACCACAGGCAGCTCACAGCGGCGATTCTGGATGCAACACCCGCAAGACAACGGGCCGGTGGTTTAAAGCGGCACTGTGGTGACTTAGAGCAGAGGCGCGGGTGCTTGGTAATGAAGGCGACGACCGTGGCCATGGAAGATCGAAAACCGCGGTCTAGAGGCGAGGTGAACCAGCAGGTCGACGGAGGCGGCGCCGAGGAGCACTAAAACGGGGCGACTCATGGAGGAGTGGCAAGGTGGTTACACTGTAGTGGCGGGTCGAAGACGAATGCGGCGGCTCAGTGAGGGACAGCCGATTCGAGGCACACTGAGGCGGCCTGCCGGCGAGGCGCGGCCGAGCCAGCGTCAGGTTGAAGAGGAACGGGCGGTTGAATGCTTGACATGGAGTACCCGCAGTGGCAGGAAGAGCCACAATGGAGGAAGTAGATTCAATGGCGAAGGTGAGTCGGCGTGGGCGTGCTCAGAGACGGGTCGTGGCCAAGCAGCTCCAGGCGGCACCGTAGCAGAGGCGGGTTAAGGCCAAGGCAATTTGACGAGGCTGCAACCGTGGAAATGGGAGGCCACGGCCGCGGTGGCAGAGGTAACTCGCTGCGGCACTGCTCCAAGGCGGGGGCGGTTCGCCCACGGCAGATCATGATGGCTCAAAGCAGCAGAGGTGGTACCCGCGGGTCGACAACGGTGGCAGGCCGCTTAGCACGGGATTGATGGAAATAGAAGGTGACCTGGCGCAGCGCCGGTTCATAAGTGCAGCGGCGGCGGCGGCAGGGCCCAGGCCGGCCATAACGGTTTAGAGGCGAGTCACTGTGGCGGTTCAGCATCGCAGGCTTGGAGTTACCCCAGAAGCGAGGTAAGGCCGCAGTAGTGGCATGCCGTCATCTCGGAGGTAGCTCAGAGCGGTTCGGAGACGGCTTGGCAACTTAGCAGAACGACGCTTGGAGCGGTGGGTTAAAGCCATGGCGGGTTGACCGGGGCGGCGTCTTGACAAGGCGGAGGTGGGTCGCGGCGAACCTCGGCAGAAGAGCAGACCGGCCCCGAGACAAGGTAGGCCCGGCTCGGAACGGCTTCGGGTGTAACTTGATGCACCACAACAGGGGCGACTTAGCAAAAAACGACACCGACCACTAGTTGAAAACCATCTTGACTCCACGCGTGACTCAACAAGTAGTAGTAATTAGCTCTTTTTGGCAGCGATTTAGAGGCCGAGTCGTGGTTAGTTTGACTCCGCTGTCACTTATGTCAGCGACCGTAGCAAATATTGATGCCTTCGGTTTCGAAGGATCACCGGATCCTCAGTGACTTAACCCTAATTTCCCTTGAACTCAAAACCTCGCCCGGGCATTAGATCCGACTGCTGTTTTAGACTGATAAACTCAAAACTGATGCAAATCTTTCCAAGCCGGTTTCTCTTCATCCAGAAAATTATGAACTTCTCGATCCCTGAGAAAAGATCTCTCCAAGAACTCATCACCACCGTGCGCAGGCCCCACGGTGGGCGCCAACTGTCGTGGAATTGTCACGACAGATGTCCTAGTGTGAGGACTTAGTCGTGAGGCCAACACATCTATGTGGTAGCTTGAGAGGGGTTGATTGGAATCGAGAGACGCAACACAAGACAAGGATTTAGATAGCTTCGGGCCCCGGGAAACATCATCCGGTAACGACCCTACATGCTGTTTGTGGTTAGGTCTTATTATCATCATGAAGGAGTCGCCGTAAACCGGCTCTCCTAGTTATGTCTAGCCTTAAGATTCTCCTCTCTTCTCTTGGGGTGCCCTGCCCCTCCTTATATAAGTTGAAGGGGCGGGTCACATGTAGAGTCCATCTCGGACTAAGACTTAAACTATTCAGACTTCTCTTCATGGGCTTCTTAACATCTTGGGCTTCTTAACGTCTCGGGCTTATTAACCCCAAGCGACTCTGTCTGCTGGGTTATGACTGTCTGCCGGGTTACCATCTGACTTACCATCTGACTTATCATCTGTCGGGTTATGATCTGACTTAACATCTACCAGGTTATGATCTGACTTAACATCTGTCGGTTTATGATCTGACCTAACATCTGCCTTATCATCTGCCTTAACATCTGCCGGGTTACGATCTGACTTAACATCTACCGAGTTATGATCTGACTTAACATCTGCCTTAACATCTACCGGGTTATGATCTGACTTAACTGTCCCAGCTGGGTCATAACTTCCTCCGGGTCATATTGCGGGGTATATCCCCGACAGTGGTAGTTGTTTTGATCTTGCTGAAAAAACAGAAACTTTTGCGCCCAGGAAAATAATTTTCATTTGTTACAGAAGCATGATTTTAATCTGATTCGTTTTGCACAAGATTGGTACACAAATTTCCCAGGTTGTCCTAATTTTTCAGAATTTTTAGAGTTACAGAAGTATTCTAGAGTTACCGATTACTTCAGGCTATTCTGTTTTTGACAGATTCTGTTTCTATATGTTGTTTGCTTATTTTGATGAATCTGTGGGTAGTATCGGGGGGTATGAACCATGGAAAAGTCGGAATATAGTAGATATTACACCAATATAAATGAAGAATGATTTCACAACATAACCAAAAGTGGTGATTTATTTTCTTATACTAACGGAACTTATGAGATTTTCTGTTGAGTTTGTGTTGTGAAGTTTTCAAGTTTTGGGTAAGGATTTGATGGACTATGGAATAAGGAGTGGCAAGAGCCTAAGCTTGGGGATGCCCAAGGCACCCAAAGGTAATATTCAAGGACAAACAAGAGCCTAAGCTTGGGGATGCCCCGGAAGGCATCCCCTCTTTCGTCTTCGTCTATCAGTAACTTTACTTGAGGCTATATTTTTATTCACCACATGATATGTGTTTTGCTTGGAGCGTCTTGTATTATATGAGTCTTTGCTTTTTAGTTTGCCACAATAATCCTTGTTGTACACACCTTTTGAGAGGGACACGCATGAATCATGATTTATTAGAATACTCTATGTGCTTCACTTATATCTTTTCAGCTAGGCAATTTTGCTTTAGTGCTTCACTTATATCTTTTTAGAGCACTGATACGTCTCCAACGTATCTATAATTTATGAAGTATTCATGCTGTTATTTTATCATTTTTGGATGTTTTACAATCATTTTGAGCAACTTTATATCATTTTTTGGGACTAACCTATTGACCCAGTGCCCAGTGCCAGTTGCTGTTTTTTGCTTGTTTTTTACATTGCAGGAAATCAATATCAAATGGAGTCCAAACACCGCAAAACTTTTTGTGGATTTTTTGGACCAGAAGACCAACAGTGGGCCAAAGAAGCACCTGGGTGGTGCCCCAAGGGGGGCACAGCCCACCAGGGCGCGCCTGGGGGCCCAGGCGCGCCCAGGTGGGTTATGCCCACCTCGGTGGACTCCCGCACCCCTTCTTTGCACTATAAATTCCCAAATATTCCGAAACCATTCGGGGTTAACCTAGATCAGAAATTCCACCGCCGCAGGGCTCCATAGCCACCGAAAACCAAGCTAGACCCGTCCCGGCACCCTGCCAGAGGGGGGAATCATCTCCGGTGGCCATCTTCATCATCCCGGCGGCCACCACGATGAGGAGGGAGTAGTCCACCCTCGGGGCTGAGGGTTTGTACCAGTAGCTATGTGATTAATCTCTCTCTCTCTCTCGTGATCCATATCATGGGCTTTGTTAATATAGTCGGATCATATGATGTTTCTCCCCTGTACACTATTGTTGTGATGAATTGAATCTTTACCCTTTGAAGTTTTGTGATGTCGGATTGAATGTTCATATTTGAGAACACATGATGTATGTCTTACGGTATGAATACTTGAGGTGACAATGGGGTATCATATTGATTCACTTGATATACGTTATGGCACTCAACTTGCGGATTCTCGCGCTGATATTGGGGTAATCTATCCATAGGGGTTGATGCATGTTTTTATTATCTTTTCTCTGATAGAAACTTTGGGGTCTCTTTGTAGTTCTTTGTGTGGATTGAGTATTATGAATATGAATATGCTTTGGTGTTATTCTAGTATGAACTCTAGGATAGATCGAACGGAAAAAATAGCTTTGCGATATTTTAGTACGAACTCTTGAATAGATCGAGCGGAAAGAATAGCTTTGAGGTGGTCTTGTACCCTATCAACAATTTCTATCTTTTTTCTCCGCTAATAGGAACTCGGGAGTGATTCTTTGTTGCACTTTGAGGGATAATCATATGATCCAACTATGTTAGCACTGTTGGGAGATTGCACTAGTGAAAGTACAGACTCTAGGCCTTGTTTTTAACCATTGCAATACCGTTTTTGTGCCCGTTTACTATTTGCTACCTTGCTGTTTTTATTTATTCAGACTATAAAAATATATTCGACCATCAATATTACACTTTTATCACCATCTCTTCGCCGAACTAGTGCACCTATATAATTTGCCATTGTATTGGGTGTGTTGGGGACACAAGAGATTTCTTCTATTTGATTGCAGGGTTGTTTGTGAGAGACTATCTTCATCCTACACATCTCACGGATTGATAAACCTTAGGTCATCCACTTGAGGGAAAATTGCTACTGTCCTACAAAACTCTACGCTTGGAGGCCCAACACGTGTCTACAATAATAAAGTTGCGTAGTAGACATCAAGCTCTTTTCTAGAACCGTTGCTGGGGAGGTGAGTGCTTGAAGGTATATCTTTAGATCTTGCAATTGAATATTTTAGTTTCTTTTTTTATCACTAGTTTGGTTTATAAAAAGAAAACTACAAAAAATGGAATTGAGGTTGCATCATATTATTAATCATCTTTATAACATCTTTCTTGAAAATGATGGTTCAAAAAATTGTGCTCAATTGTTAGAAGAAGAAGTCAATAAAATGTTTGGCACAAAATATTTGAATGATGAGCATGATTGCAATGTTGTTAGTATAAATTCTTTGAATATCCAAAATGCTAATGATGATTGCACAAGTCATGACAAAAATGTTTCTTATAACATGTCAATTTTTGCAGAGTGAATTGGGAATGCATTTGCACACCAAAAAGGGAAGATAGATTTTGTAAGAAGCATAAATATTTAGAAATGAAAAGTTGCAAGAGAGGCTAGATGGTTGTGCTGAAAGATGTAATTTTTTCTCCATCCTTGTGAACTTTGCAATGAATGTGGTCATTTAAATATCCAATGCAATTTGTTTCAATCAAATCGTGTCCAAAAATTGTGATAACTTGATTTCCCTTGAGCATCATAAAGAGCTTAGTCTTATTTTGGGGTATGAAGAAATGAAACATATAATTAAGGGTTTCCCAAATCCCAAGAGATTTCTTGATTTTGATCTAGAGGAAATTTATATGTCTTGTACGGTAAATTGCATTGAGAATCCTTATATTGCCAACTATCTAAAGACAAGAAAAAAAATAGAATATGAAGAGAGTACTAATGAAAGGGAAAATATTTCCCAATACCCTCCTAGTGTTTATTATGATGAATCAGGTAATGAGGAGGAGCTTCCTATCCAATCAATCTCTTCAACAAGAAGCTTGAAAGAATTAATTAAACCCACACATGATGTGGTGAAGAAGAAGAAAAGAAGAAAGAATAAAGGTAAAAAGGTATCTCTCCCAAATAATATTGCTCCTATCACCATTGTGCCTCATGAAAGTGAATCAAATATGTTGATGGAGGATGATGATATTGAGTATGATTTTGTGATACCTACTACTTGTTGTAATGATTATGATTGGGAAGACAACGATATCCCTTATGATCTTGAAAATCTATTTAACACTTGCTTGGAAGAATATGATAATAATGTTTGCTATACTATTGGTGCCATTCATGCTATTGATAAGAATGGTTGTGATGACATGCAAAACCACAAGCTTGGGGATGCTATGTTTAATGAGTATGATATGTTTGAAGATTTATTTACTGAAAATAATGCTTGTCCTAAGCTTGGGGATGCTTTGCTTAATGAATATGATCCTTTGATTCCTTATACTTTTGATAAGAAAATTTATTATGATGATAGCATGCCTCCTATTTATGATGATTACATTGATAAAAGTGGGTTTGGAGTCAACGCTAGGTAGTAGTGATCCCACTATTTTGGAGGGTGTTGAATCTTATTACAATATTGATGAAAGTGGATTTGGAGAGGTCATGACTCTATTTAGTGATACATCCACTATTTTGAAAGAGGTTTCAATTGACTTTTACAATGAAGTTGCTATCTATGATGATTATTATGATGACATCTATGCCATAAAGAGTGATAAATCTTCTATGTTTGAGCATCATGAAAAGAGTGCTGTATGTGATAGTTATATTGTTGAATCCATTCATGATGTTTCTGAAAATTATTATGAGGAAGGAACTTATGCTCTTACATATCTCAATAATATCAAGTTTCTTCTCTATGTGTTGATTGTTTTGAAGTTGCACTTGTTTTGCCTTCCCATCCTAGTTGATTCTTGTTCCCATAAGTTGTTTGCTCACAAAATCCCTATGCATAGGAAGTGGGTTAGACATAAATGTGCTACTTATATGCTTCATGATGCTCTCTTCATGTTTCAATTCTTATTTTTTATGCGAGCATCATTGAAATCATCATGCCTAGCTTAAAAGGCATTAAAGAAAAGCGCTTGTTGGGAGACAACCCAACACTTTTACCTACTGTTTTTGTGTGTTCACATTATTATGCTACCGTATTTATCATGTTTTATTGCTTTCGTTTCAATAAAGTGCCAAGTAAAGCCTTTAGGATCATGTTGGGTGATAGTTGCTTTGATCTTGCTGAAAAACAGAAATGTTTGCGCTCACGAAAATAATTCTAGTTTTTAACCTAAGAGCGCTTTTGAGTTTATTCTTTTGGCACAAGATTAATATACAAATTGCTCACGTGGTCCTACTTTTTCAGAATTGTTGGAGTAGTGGAAGTATGGTTGGAGTACAGATTACTACAAACTGTTCTATTTTTGACAGATTCTGTTTTCAATGCATAGTTTGCTTGTTTTCTAGTTTCTATGGCTTATATTGCTCAATACAAATTGTGGAAATGCGAAAATGCTCTTTAGAGCTCGGGCTCCATGGAGCCCGAGTTTGACTTGGTCAAAATTCAAACTTTCACGTTTCAATTTTTTTTGAAAAAAATTACACACATACTTAGAGACATAAAGCATATGTGTTAGGGTTTGATCCCTAGTATCCACTATGTTCTGAGATTGATGTTGCTATGACTTTGCTATGCTTAATGCTTGTCACTAGGGCCCGAGTGCCATGATTTCAGATCTGAACCTATTATGTTTTCATCAATATATGAGTGTTCTTGATCCTATCTTGCAAGTCTATAGTCACCTATTATGTGTTATGATCCGTTAACCCCGAAGTGACAATAATCGGGATACTTACCGGTGATGACCGTAGTTTGAGGAGTTCATGTACTCACTATGTGTTAATGCTTTGTTCCCTCTATTAAAAGGAGGCCTTAATATCCCTTAGTTTCCGTAAGGACCCCGCTGCCACGGGAGGGTAGGACAAAAGATGTCATGCAAGTTCTTTTCCATAAGCACGTATGACTATGTTCGGAATACATGCCTACATTATATCAATGAACTGGAGCTAGTTCTGTGTCACCCTAGGTTATGACTGTTACATGATGAACCGCATCCGACAGAATTCTCCATCACTGATCCATTCCCTACGAGCTTTCTATATATTGTTCTTCGCTTATTTACTTTCCCGTTGCTATTGCTATCATCACTACAAAATACCAAAAACATACTTTTACTACTGTTATCCTTTGCTACCATTACCACTACTATCATATTACTTTGCTACTAAACACTTTGCTGCAGATATTAGGTTTTCAGGTGTGGTTGAATTGACAACTCAGCTGCTAATACTTGAGAATATTATTTGGCTCCCCTTGTGTCGAATCAATAAATTTGGGTTGAATACTCTACCCTAAAAAACTGTTGCGATCCCCTATACTTGTGGGTTATCACTCACCACCCCGGAGGGAAAAAGGATCAAGTATGTATCTAGGCATGCGCCTAGGAGGAGCCAAGTAAATACCCTCATAGGAGTTGTTCAGGAGGAAGTGCCTGTAGTGAAGGATTACCCAGATGTTTTTCCAGAGGAGTTACCAGGCATGCCACCGGATCGAGACATTGAGTTTTTGATAGAGCTATTGCCAGGTACCGGGCCAATATCAAATAGACCCTTGTAACGCCCCGAGACCGATGTGCCAGGTGTCCTCTAGTTATTCGTTGTTGTTGCCTTGTCATTGCTTGCGTGTCATGCATTGCATATCATGTCATCATGTGCATTTCATTTACATACATGTTCGTCTCATGCATCCGAGCATTTTCCCCGTTGTCCGTTTTGCAATCCGGCGCTCCTATGTCACCCGGTGCCCCTTTCTACCTCTTTTCGTGTGTGGGGGTTAAACATTTCCGGATTGGACCGAGACTTGTCATGCGGCCTTGGTTTACTACCGGTAGACCGCCTGTCAAGTTTCGTACCATTTGGACTTCGTTTGATACTCCAACGGTTAACCAAGAGACCGAGAAGGCCTCGTTTGTGTTGCAGCCCAACACCTTTCCAATTTGGCCCAAAACCCACCTAAACCTCCTCAATCATCTTGGTTGGCCGAAAACCGCACCTCATTTGGACTCTCCTAGCTCCCTCTACCTATAAATATGTGACCTCCCCCGAAAATTCCGCGGTACAAACCTTAGATCTCTCCTCTCCGCGTCGCCGGACAAATTTTCCACCGACGGACATGTCCGCCGCCGCCTGCGTCCAATCGGAGGCCGCCATCTGTCTGCCGCCGCCCTCTCTCTCCTCAGCCCCGCCGCCGGCCCGCGGGACCCAGAACGGGCCCGCGCGAGCCCACACCGCCACCGTCGTCCGCCCGTTTCGGCCCGCCGCCTCCTCACCGGATTTGTGCCGCCTCCTCGCCGGACTTGCGCCGCCTACTCGCCGGGGTGCCTCGCCGCCGCGCCCCTTCGTGCTCGCCGCCGTCGGCAGCCGCCTGCCGGAGCCGCGGCCCGCCGCCACCGCCTCCCGCGGAGGAGCCCGCAACCACCGCGGCCCGTCTCCCGTGCCTGCGCCGCCTCCCGCTCGCGGCCGAGCCCCTTCGCCGCCCCGGGCGCCATCGCCGGCGCGGCCATCCGCCTCCCCGACCACGCTACTCCGGCACCGCCCGACCTCGCCACGGCTGCCTGCTACCTCCTCGTCGCCGGCGCCCTCTCCGGCCACCGGATCCGGCCCTCCTCCGGCTTCCTCCTTGTTCTCCTTCTCCGGCGACGACAAAAAACTCCGGCGAACTGCTACAGTGATTCCGGCGAGATTCGGATCTGGATCTGGAAGAACACGGTTGACTTTTTATCCCCCGAAACCCTAATTTTTGGCAATTTTCATCATGCTATAACTCTGCATCCGTAGCTCCGATTTGTGCATGTAGCATATCAAAATGTTTGACTCGACGAGTACATCATTTCATCTCATTGCATCATTTTAATTTGAGCTCATCTTGTTACCCAAAATGCTGTTGGAAGAGAGCTATGTGAGGTATTTGTCAGATCTGTTTCAGCAAATGGCATTTTGTCATTTTTGCCATGATTAATGTGTGCATGCTATGACCCTGAGCTCTACATGTATTTTGTTATATGCCATGCCATCTTTACAGTGGTGCTTGCCATGTATTTTTGTGATATTTGTGGTGACTAGCACAAGCTTGCAAAGTAGCGTAATCGGTAATGCTGATTTCAGGGACTTAGAATTTCACTAAGTCCTTGTCCTGATTTTGTTGATATGCCATATGTTCATGTTGTTTACTAGTGATCCGTGCCTCTTTTGAGGATGATCAGTAAGGATGTGTTGTTAACATTGTGGTGCTATATCCATCCATGTCTTTGTTTGCATTTATGGAGCAACCTAGCTTGAGTCAATCGAGCTCTACTTTTGCTATATCGTGATCCTGGCAGATTGTTGATATGTTCAGCGATTGTGCCGAGGATGTTGCTATTGATCCGTGCATGCTATGTTGTTGTTCTTGCCATGTCTAGCTTCTATGCCATGTATTCTTGATGGGTGTATGCTTAGTTTGTCATGCCATGTCAATTTATGCATAATGGGGGGAGGGAGAGTTCATTGAGAGAACAACACTCCCCCTATGTCCATGCCTACACCTAAACTAAACAACAAAATGAGTGTGGTGGGGTGTGCAAGGGTTCAAGCCACATTGCTCGAATCAATGATATTTAGCTCATGCCTTAACTCGCGAAATCTTGCTTCATCCAAGGGCTTCGTGAAAATATCTGCAAGGTTGTCATGAGTGTTGACATAGTTGAGCTCGATCTCTCCTCGCCTAATGTGATCCCGGATGAAGTGATACCGAATCTCAATATGCTTCGTCTTGAAGTGTTGCACCGGGTTGAGAGAGATCTTGATGGCACTTTCATTGTCACACCAAAGAGGCACTTTGTCACAAGTGACACTGTAATCCTTTAAAGTTTGCCTCATCCATAGGAGTTGAGCACAACAACTGCCGGCGGCAACATACTCCGCCTCAGTGGACGAGAGAGACACACAACTTTGCTTTTTGGAAGACCAACTTACCAAAGAGCAACCAAGGAATTGGCACCCTCCGGAAGTGGACTTCCTATCCACTTTGTCTCCCGCCCAATCGGAATCCGAGTACCCTACAAGCTTGAAGTTTGATCCTCTTGGGTACCACAAGCCAAAGTTTGGGGTATGAGCCAAATATCGAAAGATTCGCTTGACCGCCACATAGTGACTTTCCTTAGGTGCGGCTTGAAACCGTGCACAAATTCCCACACTCAACATGATGTCTGGTCTAGATGCACAAAGGTAAAGCAAGGATCCAATCATGGAACGATACACCTTTTGATCCACCACTTTACCATTGGGATCTAAGTCAAGTTGGCACTTGGTGGGCATTGGAGTGGAAGCCGGCTTGACGTCACTTAGCTTGAATCTCTTGAGCATGTCTTGAGTGTATTTGGATTGATTGATGAAGGTTCCTTCTCTTCTTTGCTTCACTTTGAACCGTAGAAAGAACTTCAACTCTCCCATGGAGGACATCTCGAACTTTGAGGTCATGAGAGCGGCAAATTCCTCATTGAAAGCTTTGTTAGGAGAACCAAAGATAATATCATCAACATATAATTGGCACACAAACAACTCCCCTTTGACCTTCTTAGTAAAAAGAGTGGGGTTGATTAGCCCAACTTAAAAACCACGGTCTTGTAACAACTCAGTAAGGTGGTCATACCACGCATGTGGGGCTTGTTTAAGGCCATAGAGTGCCTTATCGAGTTGATACACATGGTCGGGAAAGTAGGGATCCTCGAACCCGGGGGGTTGCTTGACGTAAACCAATTCATTAATTGGACCATTAAGAAAAGCACTCTTCACATCCATTTGTTGTAACTTAAAGTTATGATGAGAAGCATATGCAATCAGCATGCGAATGGATTCAAGACGAGCAACGGGAGCAAAGGTTTCACCGTAGTCGATACCCTCGACTTGGGAGTAGCCTTGTGCTACCAAACGAGCCTTGTTGTGAGTGATAATCCCATGGGCATCTTGCTTGTTCTTAAATATCCACTTGGTTCCTATGACATTGTGATTCCCGGTTGGTCTTGGCACTAATCTCCACACTTTGTTGCGCTCGAAGTTGTTGAGTTCTTCATGCATGGCATTGAGCCAATCCGGATCTTCTAGGGCTTCATAGAACTTGTGGGGTTCCACACAAGAGACAAACGCGTGATGCTCACAATAATTTGCTAATTGTCTATGAGTGCTTACCCCCTTTCTTAAGCTTCCAAGCACATTCGTCATGAGATGATCCTTGGTGGAGAGCTTGGAAGCAACCTTGGCGGCACGACGCTCTAATTCCTCCTTGGGGGTGAGACGAGGAGTGGTCACTTGATCATCTTGAGCGTCGTCTTGGGCTTGTTCTTGTTCTTGAACTTGCTCGGAGGAGAGAACTTGACCTTGGGCATCACTTGAAGTGTCAACACCGTCTTGAGCGTGATCTTGCCCTTGGTCATGTTCTTGAGGATGAGGGCCTTCATGTTGTTCTTCGGAAGCGTGTGGGCCTTGGGTTGGTGATGGCTCCACTTGAGTGGAGCATTGTCCTTCTCCTTCGGCCACAAGGGGTTGCTCTGGGTAGGATAAAGCCAACACCCATTCTTCTTATGGCTTGGGGAGGAATTTCATCACCTACATCACAAGTGCCACTTTTCTCCACTTGGGAGCCGTTATTCTCATCAAACTCCATGTTACACGTCTCCTCAATAAGTCCCGTGGATTTATTGAGGACACGGTAAGCATGCGAGTTTGTAGCATAGCCAACAAATATGCCCTCATAAGCTCTAGCCTCAAATTTAGACAACCGAACACCTTTCTTGAGAATGAAACACTTACACCCGAATACCCGAAAGTACTTGAGGTTGGGCTTGTTACCGGTGAGTATCTCGTATGGAGTCTTGTTCAAGCCCTTGCGGAGGTAGAGCCGATTGGATGCATGACACGCGGTGTTGATGGCTTCGGCCCAAAAGTTGTATGGAGACTTGAACTCCGCCATCATGGTCCTTGCCGCATCCATCAACGTACAGTTCTTCCTCTCCGCAACACCGTTTTGTTGAGGGGTGTAGGGTGCGGAATATTGATGCTTGATTCCCTCATCACTAAGAAATTCATCCAAGGTGTAGTTCTTGAACTTGGTGCCGTTGTCACTTCTTATTGTCAAGATCTTTGCATTGTGTTGACGTTGAGCTTCATTTGCAAAGTCAATGACGGTTTGTTGGGTCTCGCTCTTCCTCTTGAAGAAATACACCCACGTGTACCTTGAGTAGTCATCCACAATCACCAAGCAATACTTCCTACCTCCAAGACTATCGAAGGATGGAGGCCCAAAGAGATCCATGTGAAGGAGCTCCAAGGGCTTCTTTGAATAAATGATAGTCATGGGAGGGTGAGCCTTCTCATGTAGCTTTCCTTCGATACAGACACTGCAAGCACGATCTTTAGCAAAACTAACATTCGTTAGTCCACGAACATGGTCCCCCTTGAGGAGACTTTGCAAAGATCTCATATTGACATGGGCTAAACGGCGATGCCAAAGCCATCCCACATCAACTTTAGCCATTAGGCATGTCGCGGTCTTAGTGGGTCGCTCCGAAAAGTTAATCACATATAGACCGTTCTCGACATGCCCAACAAAAGCTACTTTAAGAGTCTTGCTCCACAAGAGGGCCACGGTATCGATATCAAAGAAAGTGGCAAAGCCCATGATTGCAAGTTGACGAACGGAAAGTAAATTGTATGCAAGGGACTCAACAAGCATGACCTTCTCGATCGAGAGATCATGAGAGATGAGAAGTCCCAATACCTTCCCTTTTCATGCAAATTTAATGATAATGAAACCTTAGCTGCTTATGCTAATGGTATATATGATCACTATGATGTGGAACAAATAGAAGAATTTGTTGCTTTTAAGGGTGCTTATGAAATTGAATATTTGTTTGAAAAGTATGAAGCTTTTGATGATGATGTTTATAGGCCTGAAAATTTAGCTATCCCAAAATATTGCTATGATAATTATGAATATAATTCCTATATTAATGCACTTATTGAGAAAGTCTGCGCTGTCCAAGAAGAGATTAATATTTTGCAGGAATCTATGGAAGAAGAAGAAGTCGATGAAATTGTGAGCTCATTGGATGAAAAAGATGAGGAGGAGAGCGAAGAACAAAAGGAGGAAGAGCGGATTGATCACCCGTGCCCACCTTCTAATGAGAGTAACTCTTCAACTCATACATTGTTTAATTTCCCTTCATGCTTACCAAAGGATGAATGCTATGATAATTGCTATGATCTCGTTGATTTTTTTGAAATATTCCTTTTTGATGATGCTTGCTATGCTTGTGGCCAAGATGCTAATATGAATTATGCTTATGGAGATGAACTTGCTATAGTTCCTTATGTTAAACATGAAATTGTTGCTATTGCATCCACGATGATAGTCCTATTATCTTTTTGAATTCTCCCGACTACACTATATCGGAGAAGTTTGCACTTATTAAGGATTATATTGATGGGTTGCCTTTTACTATTACACATAATAATTTTGATGAATATAATATGCATGTGCTTGATGCTCCTACTTGCAATTACTATGAGAGAGGAACTATATCTCCACCTCTCTATGTTTCCAACATGGTAAAATTGCAAGAAACTGTTTATAGTATGCATTGGCCTTTATTGTGTGTGCATGAATTGTTCTTTTATGACATGCTGATGCATAGGAAGAGAGTTAGACTTTGTTGTTACATGATATATGTTACTTTGTGCTCACTACTAAATTACAAATCATTGCTAATTAAAATTGGCTTCGATATACCTTGGGATCCGGGTGGATTCATTACTTGAGCACTATATGCCTAGCTTAATGGCTTTAAAGAAAGCGCTGCCAGGGAGACAACCTGGAAGTTTTAGAGAGTCATTTATTTCCGTTGAGTGCTTTCATATAGTTTAAAAACAACAAAAATAAAGAGGGGAACCCAAAACTTTTTCAAAAAGGAAAGTGAAAGTGAGAAAGACAAGCATTGTTGAAGTGGGAGAGCTCCTTGAACTTTGTTCATGCTCACGGCAACTTTGTGAATCTTGATTACAGAAAATTTTCAAAAAAAATAATTATCCCCTCATACAATTCCATTGTATTATAAAAATAATGTGCCAAGGTTTGCCTTTAGGGTGTTTACATTTGCTTGATGGTTTGTACGGTGCAGGACAAAAACTTTGGCTGTAGTGCGCGATTTTACATTTTTAGCTGGAACGCCAAATGGTTATGATTCTTTTTGCACTGTCTTTATATACAAATTTTTTATTTTTCCTAATTTTGGCATATTTTTTCAAGTATCATAAGTATGGTGAATGTTCAGACTGTTCTGTTTTAGACAGATTCTGTTTTTGATGCATAGTTTGCTTGTTTTGATGAAACTAACAATTTATATTAGTGGATTAAGCCATGAAAAAGTTATATTACAGTATACACAATGCTAAAACAAAATATGAATTGGTTTGCAACAGTACTTATAGTAGTGATTTGCTTTATTATACTAACGGATCTTACCGAGTTTTCTGTTGAAGTTTTGTGTGGATGAAGTGTTCGATGATCGAGAAGGTCTCGATGTGAGAAGAAGGAAGAGAGGCAAGAGCTCAAGCTTGGTGATGCCCGAGGCACCCCAAGTAAATATTCAAGGAGACTCAAGCATCTAAGCTTGGGGATGCCCCCGAAAGCATCCCCTCTTTCTTCAACAAGTATCGGTATGTTTTTGGATTCGTTTCGTTCATGCGATATGCGCAATCTTGGAGCGTCCTTTGCATTTAGTTTTCATTTTTCTTTTATGCACCATGCTGGTATGAGGTAGTCCTTGGTTGATTTATAGAATGCTCTTTGCACTTCACTTATATCTTTTGAGTATGGCTTTATAGAATGCTTCATGTGCTTCACTTATATCAGTTGAAGTTTGGATTGCCTGTTTCTCTTCACTTAGACAACCGCCATTTGTAGAATGCTCTTTTGCTTCACTTAGATTTGTTAGAGCATGGGCATATCTTTTGTAGAAAGAATTAAACTCTCTTGCTTCACTTATATCTATTTAGAGAGATGACAGGAACTGGTCATTCACATGGTTAGTCATAAAATCCTACATAAAACTTGTAGATCACTGAATATGATATGTTTGATTCCTTGCAATAGTTTTGCGATATAAAGATGGTGATATTAGAGTCATGCTAGTGGGTAGTTGTGGATTAGTAGAAATACTTGTGTTGAGGTTTGTGATTCCCGTAGCATGCACGTATGGCGAACCGTTATGTAACGAAGTCGGAGCATGAGGTATTTATTGATTGTCTTCCTTATGAGTGGCGGTCGGGGACGAGCGATGGTCTTTTCCTACCAATCTATCCCCCTAGGGGCATGCATAGTAGTACTTTGCTTCGAGGGCTAATAAACTTTTGCAATAAGTATTTGAGTTCTTTATGACTAATGTTGAGTCCATGGATTATACGCACTCTCACCCTTCCATCATTGTTAGCCTCTCTAGTATCGCGCAACTTTCGCTGGTACTATAAACCCACCATCTACCTTCCTCAAAACAGCCACCATACCTACCTATCATGGCATTTTCATAGCCATTTCGAGATATATTGCCATGCAACTTCCATCATCATCATGTACATGACTTGAGCATTCATTGTCATATTGCTTTGCATGATCGTAAGATAGATAGCATGATGTTTTCATGGCTTGTCCGTTTTTTGATGTCATTACTATGCTAGATCATTGCACATCTCGGTACACCGCCGGAGGCATTCCTATAGAGTCACATCTTTGTTCTAGTATCGAGTTGTAATATTGAGTTGTAAGTAAATAAAAGTGTGATGATCATCATTATTAGAGCATTGCCTCAAAAAAGAGAGGCCAAAGAAGCCTAAATAAAAAAAGGGGGCCAAAGAAGCCCACAAAAAAAGAAAAAAAGAAAAAGAAAAAGAAAATAAAAGGGGGCAATGTTACTATCCTTTTACCACATTTGTGCCTTAAAGTAGCACCATGTTCTTCATATAGAGAGTCTCTTGAGTTATCACTTTCATATACTAGTGGGAATTTTCATTATAGAACTTGGCTTGTATATTCCAACGATGGGCTTCCTCAAATGCCCTAGGTCTTCCTGAGCAAGCAAGTTGGATGCACACCCACTTAGTTTCAGTTTGAGCTTTCATATACTTATAGCTCTAGTGCATCCGTTGCATGGCAATTCCTACTCACTCACATTCATATCTATTGATGGGCATCTCCATAGCCCGTTGATACGCCTAGTTGATGTGAGACTATCTTCTCCTTTTTGTCTTCTCCACAACCACCATTCTATTCCACCTATAGTGCTATATCCATGGCTCACGCTCATGTATTGCGTGAGGGTTGAAAATGCGGAAGTGCGTTAAAAAGTATGAACCAATTGCTCGGCTTGTCATCGGGGTTGTGCATGATGTGAATATTTTGTGTGGTGAAGATGGAGCATAGCCAGACTATATGATTTTGTAGGGATAACTTTCTTTGGCCTTGTTATTTTGAAAATACATGATTGCTTTATTAGTGGGCTTGAAGTATTATTGTTTTTATGTCAAATGATAGACTATTGCTTTGAATCACTCGTGTCTTAATATTCATGCCATGATTATATATGTGATCAAGATTATGCTAGGTAGCATTCCACATCAAAAATTATCTTTTTATCATTTACCTACTCGAGGACGAGCAGGAATTAAGCTTGGGGATGCTGATACGTCTCCGTCGTATCTATATTTTTTGATTGTTCCATGCCAATATTCTACAACTTTCATATACTTTTGGAAACTTTTTATACTATTTTTGGGACTAACATATTGATCCAGTGCCCAGTGCCAGTTCTTGTTTGCTGCATGTTTTATGTTTCGCAGAAACCGCATATCAAACGGAATCCAAACGGGATAAAAACAAATGGAGAATATTTTTGGAATATTTGGAGAATTCCGGAAGAAAAATCCATGCAAGACGGTGCCCGAGGTGGCCACGAGGCAGGGGGACGCGCCCCTGACCCTCGTGGGCCACCTATAAGGCGGTTGATGACCTTCTTCGGCCGCAAGAAAGCTAATTTTTGGTAAAAAAATCACGGCGAAGGTTTCAGTCCAATCGGAGTTACGGATCTCCATATATATACGAAACGGTGAAGGGGCAGCAGACGAGAACGCAGAAACAGAGAGAGATAGAGAGACAGATCCAATCTCGGAGGGGCTCTCACCCCTCCCACGCCATGGAGGCCATGGACCATAGGGGAAACCCTTCTCCCATCTAGGGAGGAGGTCAAGGAAGAAGAAGAAGGAGGGGCTCTCTCTCCCCCTCGCTTCCGCTGGCACCGGAGTGCCACCGGGGGCCATCATCATCACCGCAATCTTCACCAACAACTTCACCGCCATCATCACCAACTCTTCCCCCCTCTATGCAGCGGTGTAATCTCTCTCTCTCTTACCCACTGTAATATCTACTTAAACATGGTGCTCAACACTATATATTATTTCCCAATGATGTATGGCTATCCTATGATGTTTGAGTAGATCCGTTTTGTCCTATGGGTTATTTGATGATTGTGATTGGTTTGAGTTGCATGTTTTATTATTGGTGCTATCCTATGGTGCTCTCCGTGTCGCGCAAGCATGAGGGATTCCCGTTGTAGGGTTTGCAATATGTTCATGATTTTCTTATGGTGGGTGGCGTGAGTGACAGAAGCACAGACCCGAGTAAGTAGGTTGTTTGCGTATGGGATAAAGAGGACTTGATGCTTTAATGCTATGGTTGGGTTTTACCTTAATGACCTTTAGTAGTTGCGGATGCTTGCTAGAGTTCCAATCATAAGTGCATATGATCCAAGTAGAGAAAGTATGTTAGCTTATGCCTCTCCCTCATATAAATTGCAATAATGATTACTGGTCTAGTTATCGATTGCCTAGGGACAAGTAACTTTCTCGTGACAACAAGCTCTCTACTAAACCTAACTTATTTGTGTCTTTATCTAAACAGCCCTTACTTTTTATTTACGTAATCTTTATTATCTTGCAAACCTATGCAACAACACCTACAAAGTACTTCTAGCTTCATACTTGTTCTAGGTAAAGCGAACGTCAAGCGTGCGTAGAGTTGTATCGGTGGTCGATAGAACTTGAGGGAATATTTGTTCTACCTTTAGTTCCTCGTTGGGTTCGACACTCTTACTTGTCGAAAGAGGCTACAATTGATCCCCTATACTTGTGGGTTATCAAAGAGTTACTCTCATTAGAAGGTGGGCACGGGTAGCTAATCCGCTCTTCCTCCTTTTATTCTTTGCTCTCCTCATCGTCTTTTTATCCAATGAGCCCACAATTTCATCAATTTCTTCTTCCATAGACTCCTGCAAAATATTATTCTCTTCTTGGATAGTGGAGACTCTCTCAATAAAATCATCAATATTGGAATTGAATTCATAATTTTCATAGCAATATTTAAGTATAGCAAAATTTTCAGGTGTGTAAACAGCATCATCAAGATTTTCACACTCTTTAAACAAAGATTCAATTTCATAAGCACCCATAAAAGCAACGAATTCTTCTATTCGTTCCACATCATAGTAATCATATATACCATTAGCATAAGAAGCCAAGGTTTCATCATCATTAAATTTACATGAAAAGGGAAGGTGTGGAGCCTTCATCCTAGAGCAACAAGTATAATCATATATCAAGCATAGTTGCCGAGCATACCAATGCAACACATAAATTTGATCCCATAATAGTTTCCCTTTTTGAGTCAAGCGATAATCCCTAAAGTATTCACGTTGATCCCATTATAAATTTGAATGTGGTTTTCTCAGGATTATCAAAGTAGTTCATAATATCTTTCACATAATGAGCATCGAGGCTTTTAGGAGGTTCCCCATCTCCATGAGTAGCAAGTAAACCTAATTTTTTTGGTATTTCGTGTTCCATATCCATAAATAAAGATAGAGAACAACTTAGAACAGCAAATAAAAATTACTTAGTAATAAAGCAAACAAGCACACACGAGAATAATCACCCCACGCTATAACTCCCCGACAACGGTGCCAGAAAAAGGTCTTGATAACCCACAAGTATAGGGGATCAATTGTAGGCTCTTTCAATAAGTAAGAGTGTCGAACCCAACGAGGAGCTAAAGGTAGAACAAATATTCCCTCAAGTTCTATCGACCACCGATACAACTCCACGCACGCTTAACGTCCGCTTTACTTAGAACAAGTATGAAACTAGAAATACTTTGTAGGTGTTGTTGGATAGATTTGCAAGATAATAAATAGCACATAAATAAAAAGTAGGGGTTGTTTAGATGAAGACACAACTAAGTTAATTTTAGTAAAGAGCTTGTTGTCACACAAGAAAGTTATTTGTCCCTAGGCAATCGATAACTAGACCGGTGATCATTATTGCAATTTTATTTGAGGGAGAGGCATAAGCTAACACACTTTATCTTCTTGGATCATATGCACTTATGAGTGAAACTCTAGCAAGCATCCGCAACTACTAAAGATCATTAAGGTAAAACCCAACCATAGCATTATAAGGCATCAAGTCCTCTTTACTCCCATACGCAAACAACCTACTTACTCAGGTCTGTGCTTCTGTCACTCACGCCATCCACCATAAGCAAATCATGAACATATTGCAAACCCTACAACGGGGATCCCTCACGCTTGTGCGACGCGGAGAGCACCATAGGACAGCACCAATAATAAAACATGCAACTCAAACCAATCATGATCATCTATTAACCCATAGGACAAAACGAATTTACTCAAACATCATAGGATAGCCATACATCATTGGGAAATAATATATAGCGTTGAGCACCATGTTTAAGTAGATATTACAATGGGTAAAAGAGGGGTTACACCGCTGCATAGAGGGGGGAAGAGTTGGTGATGACGGTGGTGAAGTTGTTGGTGTAGATCGTTGTCGCGATGATGGCCCCGGCGGTGTTCCGGCGCCACCGGGAGAGAGGGGGAGAGAGCCCCCTTTCTTCTTCTTCTTCTTCCTTGTCCTTCCCCCTAGATGGGAGAAGGGTTTCCATGGTGGTGGAGGGGCGGGAGCCCCTCCGAGATTGGATCCGTCTCTCTGTCTCTCTGTTTCTGCGTTTTCTGATTCCGCCCTTTCAC
Source organism: Triticum urartu (assembly GCF_056163025.1). Taxonomy (NCBI): domain Eukaryota; kingdom Viridiplantae; phylum Streptophyta; class Magnoliopsida; order Poales; family Poaceae; genus Triticum; species Triticum urartu. The sequence continues at coordinate 362,867,961 of NC_141874.1, read as the reverse complement.
CGTTTCTTAAATTCCCGGAGATCCGTAACTCCGATTGGGCTGAATTTTGGACACGATTTTTATCCGGATATTGGCTTTCTTGCGGTGAAAGAAGGACACCAACCGCCTTACGGGGTGGCCACGAGGGCCCAGGGCGCGCCCCCTACCTCGTGGCCCCCTCGGGCAATCTCTCACGTTGATTCTTCTTCCCCAAAATCACATATATTCCAAAAAAAATCTCCATCAATTTTTATCCCGTTTGGACTCCGTTTGATATGGATTTTCTGTGAAACAAAAAACATGCAACAAACAGGAACTGGCACTAGGCACTGGATCAATATTTTAGTCCCAAAAATAGTATAAAAAGTTGCCAAAAGTATATGAAAGTTGTATAATATTGGCATGGAACAATCAAAAATTATAGATACAACGGAGACGTATCAGTCACCAACTTCGAAGTCGAAAGTGTGATGAATCACCGGCGGCGTAACGACTCACTACGTCACCCCGCATTTTCTGAACAAGAGTTTAATTCTCTTAATTCGGTAGATGCATATATCGGAGCCGCCCGAGCAGGACTTGAGGGAGCCGCAAACCTTATGTCAACCAACTTGCAGGTAAGTGATTGGTTTTGACAACTGAACACAAATCCTAACCCAGTAGCCCCCAAGCCTTAATTTGGTTGGGACGACCGAGTTAAGGGTCTAAATCTGCATATTGTTGCGACATGGTGTAGGACTCTAGGGAACAAAACAAAAAAATATCCGAGGACCTTGAGCTAAGCCGAACATAGTTGGCATCTATGAAGGCCGAACTCGAGGAGGTCAAGAAATTCACCATGGAAGCCCATGATGAGTAAAAGATTTAACATGCAGAATTGCTTGGGGCAACTTTTCTAATGGAATATTGCCTTGTAGCAGCCGAGTCCATAAGTCAACTGCAGAAGGATTTGGACGCTGCTAGAGAATTTCAAAGGTACGCCAAATCGCAGCACGAAGCCGGCCGCCGGGTACTGACCCGAAGCCATGAGGAAAAGAACAAGCTTAAGGCGGAAAACTAGCGGCAAGCCGAAGAAATTGAGAGTTTAAAAACTCATCTGGTACAAGCCTATGAGGAGAACCTCGGAAAGGTGGCATGTTCGGTGAGTGAAATTTTAACTTGTGATTAAGTAAAGGACGTGTATTATGCAAATGTAAGATACATGCCACGTCTCTTGCTAGGTCTCCTTACCGGTCGTCCCGAGGAAGAGGCCATCTCATTCGGAGGGAACCTGCTAAAGGAATTGTCCATTGTGCACGAGCGAGCTTGGAAAGCTATGAAGAACAAGGTTAAGGCATTGTGGCCGAACAAGACGCTTCCGGAAGCTAACCGTTTTAAAGGAGCTCAGCGTCGCTTTGAGCTATGGAATATGTCGGCCTGTCGAGAAGGAGCATGGGAGGCATGGGAGATGGTTAAGACCCACTTTACCAAACTTGACCTAGAGCATCTAACTCGAGTTGGGCCAGTAGGACCGGACGGGCAGGAACTGCCACTACACTTGGTGTATGACCAAGTGATGCCTGATGCTCAATTTTCTCGGGAGGACTGTACCCTGTACGCCATAATAGACGACCTCGACCGAGAACTGGGTATTTGATTCCATGTATCCATGTACTTTACATCATATATTCTCCAACCGTGCTTTAAACATTGTCTTAACCAGCCATCAGCTTCTGCCTGTCCCGCCATTGGCCAAGGAGTGTTTCTTACTATGTGACCTGGAATCACCAGGAAATCATTTCGGAGAACTAGGCAATCCGACCATTCGGTGCAAACAAACAAAATGCGCTCGGGGGTCATGTTATATTACTGTTTAACGTAATAAACATCTTCCGAATAAAATAGTTCCTCCATGGGTTCCTTTCTTTGGGTTGTCATGTTGACCATAGACGTTGTAACCGAATACCCGTGCTATGCAAGTTATGGTTACCTCGGGAAAATAACCTCGGTTTTTGGTGATGATCACCAATTATTTCCACTTCCCTCGTGGCTGACAAATTATTTTCTTAAGAATGCTAGCTTTCGGCTTCACCCATCTAAGGTACGTACCTGGGTGATCCGGATGTAACAATCACAGAGGTGCTCCCTTTACCCCCTAGCCGAACAATCGGGAATGTAGGGGTAAGCATAGGAGCAAGGCAACCCAGCTTGGCCAAATCTTAAGTCAAATTGATGCATATAGTGGCTTAAAAATGACACTAGAAGGGTGCAAACATGACGAGAACGAATATATGCACAAAAAGATATATTTATCAGCTTGGTGAAAGAAGCCCCCAAGTAAGACTAGGTAGTGCATTTTAAGATGTATGTCGAGGAAACCTTAACGTAGCTCGGTCTAGCCGAACACATCCTGGTGTAACATCCCAAATTTTCAATTTGGAATGTACGTCAGAGAGTGAAAGCAGAACATCAGAAGCCAGCAGGATTGCTACAGCCTATGCCGATACCCGAATGGAAGTGGGATAAGCTTGGCATGGATTTTATCACCGGATTGCCCGGGACCAAATCAGGATATGATTATATATGGGTAGTAGTTGATCACTTGACGAAAGTGGCTCACTTTATCCCTGTAAAAACCACGTATACAAGTGTGAAGTTGGCCAAGATATACATGACCAGGATCGTATGTCTGCATGGAGTTCCGAGGACCATCGTGTCAGATAGAGGAACACAGTTTACTTCAAAATTTTGGCATCAGTTGCACCTGACCTTGGGTACCAGACTGGAGTTCAGTACAGCTTTTCATCCGCAGACAGATGGACAGACTAAGAGAGTTAATCAGATTCTGGAGGACATGTTGAGAGCTTGTGCATTAGACTACAGATCTAGTTGGGACGATAATTTGCCCTACGCAGAGTTCTCATACAACAACAGCTACCAGGCCAGTTTGAAGATGGCACCATTCGAAGCATTGTATGGGAGAAGATGCTGAACACCATTGATGTGGGATGAAGTTGGAGACCGCCAGTTGTTTGGACCAGATTTGATTAAGGAATCCGAAGAGAAGGTTAAACTAATTCGAGATAGACTGAAGGTAGCTCAGTCTCGACAGAAGAGTTATGCAGATTCAAAACGCAAGGAGGTAGTCTATGAAATTGGAGACAGAGCGTATCTGCGAGTGTCACCTCTTCGAGGTGTTAAACGTTTTGGTGTTAAGGGGAAATTAGCCCCGAGATTTGTGGGACCGTGGAACGCATGGGAGAAGTTGCCTACAAGTTGGAGTTACCCGAAGGACTGTCAGGAGTACATAATGTGTTTCATGTTTCCCAGTTGAAGAAGTGTCATGCGGAGATGGCCGACATTCCTCTGAGAGATATAGTGCCCCTGTAAGCAATTCAATTGGACAGTGATTTGACGTATGAGGAGAAGCCAATCAAGATTCTAGAGTTTGCTAGCCGAGTTACTTGTAGCAAGGTTATCAAATTTTGCAAAGTTCGGTGGAGCCACCATACCGAGGATGAAGCCACCTGGGAACGAGAGGATGATCTTCGCAAAGACCACCCACACCTATTTCCTAGCCAACCCGAATCTCGAGGGCGAGATTCATCTTAAGGGGGGTAGGTTTGTAACATCCCAAATTTTCAATTTGGAATGTTATACGTAGGTCATTCATGCATATCATATTTTATTTGCTTTTCATTTTGCGATCCTCGAATTTCTAAGCAACTCAAGGACCCTCGGAGAGAGTTGGGGATTTCACGGTTTTCATATTTGAATTTTATCAAATATCGAAACGAGGATCAGTTGTTTTATTATTTTTCTCTCCGAAAATATTTCATATTAAAATGTATGAGAGGAGATAATATGACTTCTCCAAAATAAATGAAATATTGGAGGAAAAATATTAAAATCAACCTTTTGATTTTATTCGGATTTTATTGCTATTTTTATTTGCATAGGAAAAAATATGCATTTTCAAAAATTGCATTTTAGGCCAAGAAAATGTTCACCTTGTTCTAAATATTCTATTTAGACGGTGAAAATTTTTTTTGGTATTTTTTTAGATTTTTTTAGATTTTTTTCTAGTATTTCTTTTCGGTGGAATATGTTAAAAAAAGAGGAAGCCCGCCTGACCGAACTGGGCCGTGGCCCAGCTGGTCCAGCCAGCCCCGCGCCGCCGTCGTCTCCGAGCCGGACTCCTCGAGGGAGTCCGAGCCGCCGCCGCCATGGCCTTGCCCCCTTCCGCAAGCTGCCTCCCCTCCCCATTTAAAAGCCGGACCACCCCCCCCCTTGGAGCCCCAAGCCGCCACAGCCGCCAGCCCCCGCAAGCCGCGCCGCCAGCCCGCCGCCGCTCGCCGCCGCCAAGCCCTGCCGCGCCGCCCTCCATCGCTCCGCGCTGCACCCCGCCGTCGCCCATGCCGCCGCCCGCTCACCGGAAGCCGCCGGAGCCGCGCCGGAGTTCGAATCTCGCCATTCGGTTTTTTTTTAGTTTAGGTAAAAACGGCCGATTTTTTTAAAAAATAACCCTAGTTACGTTTTTTATACCGATTCGTTGGTTTTCTCGGTTTAGTTTATTCAGCGGACGTTTGTCCGTACATTTGTTTTAACGAACGGTTTTTGCCCGTTAGTCACAGACAACGAACGTTCATTAGTTAGCATGTTCGTCCGTTTTTCTTTTTCTCGGGTTTTTCACGATTATTTTCGATCGTGATTTTTGATTCGATTTTCGTTTTAGTTTTTCTTTTCGCTCGTTTATCTTCGTCTCGAAGCCCTCTTTACATTTAACCAACTTGAACAAGATTCTGGTACTGTAAAATTTGACTTTAGTCCAGATTAGTAATCGGATCTTATTTCTTTCGCAGTTTGTGTTTCGTTGCTCCGTTTGATTTGATTCTTTTTGCAAACCAGAGTTCTTAAGTTGAACTTTCTGGTTAGATCTTATTATTTGAGTTTTACTCATGCATCTTTGTTTGATTGCTTATGTATGCTATTGTTTGTCTGCGATAGAACACCCGGAGTGCGAAGCGTGCTACTACGAGTCTCTAGGTTTCACGGATCATCAGCAAGGCAAGTAACACTTTGATCATACCCCTTTATTACCCAGTTTTTTATGCATTAGTTCCAATCCTCAAACACTGCATGATTAGGATGTGATTAACTTGTGGGTTTGGGAAGTAGATGATGAGGCAGAACCTATTACCTGTTTTATTATCAAACCCTCGGGAGTTACCTCTATGTTGCTTATATTGCTATGCTATGCTCGTAGACTTGGTTTGGGTTTGAGTGTATCCATGCAGATGTGAGATTGTTCTTTAATGGTTCAACTTAAGGTGGCAACTTTAATACACATCTGGGTGGATTGCTTCTTTGGGCACCTGGAGAATCCAGTGTTGTCCTAGGATATCCCGGAGTACCCGTGTGATCATCCTATGACCCGCCACCCAGGCTCAAAGGGATCTTAAGAATTATTCATGCTAGAAACTTCCGTGTGCAGCCACAAGCCATTATGGGCTCTGGCATAGTAGGAGTAAGTTGTGTGACCTCTTTCAGTGGTGGGCTAGCAGATGTAGAGGGAAAGTAGGTGTAACTGTCCACCCAGAGTAAAGAGTAAATGCTTCTGAAAGACTGTGTCTCGGTCATCCGTTTCTCAAACATCATGTAGTGCGAGAAATCCAACGGAGGAGATCGAGTCTTATGGGGAAAAGTGCATAAACCTCTGCTGAGTGTACAATCTAATCATGGTTAGCCATGTCCCCGGTTATGGACATCTTGAGTATCTAGTACTTGGATTTTCCTATTGTATCTCATCACTCTAAATTAATTTGTTGGGTTAATGAACTACTTCAATTGGGATTGAGTTGGAGGAACCTTCTTAGTGTTGTTTCAACTACCATGATAGTTAAAATAAAACTTATTCCTTCGTTGTAGGAAAAAATTGGCTTTTCGCAAAAACATTATAACCATACAACCTCCACCAGCCAAATATGCATATAGTGTTGGCATTATTTCTGTTCATTGCTCTACTGTGTTACATTGCCAGCATATTCCATGTGCTGACCCGTTTTCGGGCTGCAACATATCACGTTGCAGACTTTTGAGACGAGAAGTAAGGTTCACTAGGTCGTTGTCGTGCAGCTCAGCTATGCCGTTGGAGTTGATGGACTCACTTTATCTTCCAAGCCTTCCGCTGTTATCGTATTAGATGGCCTTAAGCCATATTTATTGTGATAAGTTCTCTTTTGGAGACATTCGATGTAATAAGTGTGTGATTGCTACTCTGTTATAAATCCTTCGAGTACTGTGTGTGTCAGCATTACCGATCCAGGGATGACACTAAAGCACAGAGACTTGACCGTTTGAGGTCGAGTCACTACAAGATGGTATCAGAGCACACGCCGAGTGTAGGACACGACCACTAAGCTAAAGCCTTAGATCACTACTCTCTTCTCATTTCCGACTCCTCTCCATTTTCTACTCTTTAGGATGGCGGACGCAAGGAACAAGTTTGCACAACCGGATGAAGAAGCACCTTTTGGACGACACTTGAAGGAAGTCACTAAGTACGTGAACATTGGAATACCAAGCTTCACCGAGACTTACAACGCCACTTTACCAGAAGAGGAGCGCTGGATGATTCAAGTTCAAGTTCCAGGAAGGACATTCACGCCAGTCACTAAGCCCATAGAGTTTTCCTTTGATGCACCAACCTGGAGTCTAGGAAAGAGTATGGCAGCCCACATCACCATGGGACGCATTGGAGAAGTTTACCATAAGGAGCTTAAGGATACTATCTACCAGATTTGTGGGCGCCGAGATGAGCAATGGGAGATGATCAACACCAGGAAGGATAGATCAATCGCAGCTTTCATCCAGGAGTTAAACCAGCACATTCGTCGCCAGGAGAATTAGATGTGCGCAGGCATGATAGATTTGAAGAAGGCAATGACAAGGATCACCGAGCTTGAAGAAGAACTCAAGTCTACATGCCATGGATACGAGGAGGAGATGACGATACTAGTGGAGACGAATGACGATCTGACAAGGAAGCTAGGAGTATTCATGGGAGACCCCGCGCCAGGAGGAGAAGACGATGAACCTAAGGAGATTTGTTCTGAAGACTACATCATCATCGACGACACCGATTCTGACCCGGATAGTAGTGATGATGATTTTGAAGACGAAGCTGGAGCAGACATCATGGAGTCTTCCACTGATCAAAATTTCTAGATGACCACCAAAACAATAGTAGTAGTAGTAGTCTACCATGTATATAGTGTAGTCTGAGCACTTTTGTAACGATAGTTAGATCGATTTGTATGCCCTTGCTTGCTTGATTGAGTGATATGATCGTGTTTGTCTCATGTGCATACGGGTAGTGTTTTCCTCACTAGACCTCATTCTATTCTACTTCTCTTCCCTCTAAACCCTCAGATGCCTCCGAGACGTGATCCCGAATTTACCTTTCCGCCGGAGCTCACTCAGTTGATCCAGCAGCAGAATACACTGATATAGTTGTTAGCTCAGAACCAAGGCAACAACAACAACAACAACCCACCGCCACCACCACCAGTTGACAACTTTGCCCGTTTTCTGAGGTTGCAGCCACCGGTGTTCTCCAGTAGCACCGAGCCGATAGTGGCAGATGATTGGCTCCACAGGATTGGAAGGGAGTTAACCACTGTAGGATGCACAGATGCTGAGAAGGTGTGATTTTCCGCACATAAGTTGGATGGACCAACAGCCTCATGGTGGGAGAATTACACTATCACCTATCCTATAGCCACTGTTACATGGGATCAGTTTCAGCAAGCATTCCGCACAACCCATGTCTCAACTGGAGCTATGAGCATGAAGAAGCGTGAGTTTCGCAACTTACACCAAGGGAACCATACTGTCGGGCAGTACATGGATGAATTTAGTAAGCTATCTTGTTATGCTCCTGATGATGTGGCCACAGATGCCGCAAAGCAGGAGAAGTTTATGGAAGGTCTGAATGATGAGATGAGCATGCAGTTGATGGTGGCAACATTCAACAACTACCAGGAGTTGGTAGACAAGGCTCTTATGATTGAAGGGAAGCAACAACAAATTGAGAGCCACAAAAGGAAGTATGGACAAAGAAGGTACAACTCAGGAGCTCAGCAGAAGCCTCGATTAACCTCGAACTCGGGAGGACTTGTCCATAACCATGGAGGTCACAACCACAATGGAGGGAGTTCTCACAACTACAGTGGCCCCAAGAATGGAAACGGGAACGGAGCAGGTAGTAATCAGAACCGCTCTAACCCAGCCACACCCGCCAAGAAGGACCTAAGTCACATTACTTGTTTCAAGTGCGGGAAGACTGGACATTACGCCACTGAGTGCCCTGAAGCGAAGAATGGAAATGGCAATGGAAGCGCTGGGAAGAAGCCCAACCCTTTCAACAGGGGACAAGTGAACCACATGAACATGGAGGAGGTTGAGGAGCAGCCTGATGCCGTTATCGGTAAGTTTTTGGTTAAGTCGTTTACTGCAATCGTTCTTTTTGATACTGGTGCATCGCATTCATACATATCAAGGGGATTTGTGGATAAGTATAAACTGCCCACTAAAGTTCTTAGGACACCTATGCTAGTAACCTCACCCGGAGATGAGTATATGGCAAGCAGTGGATGTTTTCAGATGCCATTAGCCATTGGAAGCCATGTTTTCCCCTCAGCCTTGATAATTTGGAGTCACAAGGATTGGATGTGATACCGGGAATGGTTTGGCTATCGTTGTATGGGGGAAACATAGATTGCGCGAGTAAGTCAATTTTGCTCACTGATATGTCTCCGTCGTATCTAATTTTCCAAACACTTTTGCCCTTGTTTTGGACTCTAACTTGCATGATTTGAATGGAACTAACCCGGACTGACGTGTTTTCAACAGAATTGCCATGGTGTTATTTATGTGCAGAAACAAACATTCTCGGAATGACCTGAAACTTCACGGATTGGAAAATATAAAAAATACCTGCAAAAGATGAAGGCCAGGGGGCCCACCACCTGTCCACGAGGGTGGGGGGCGCACCCCCCTACCTCATGGGCCCCCTGGTGCCTCTCCGACTCCAACTCCAACTCTATATATTGTGTTTCGGGGAGAAAAAAATCACGAAGAAGAATTCATCGCATTTTATGATACAGAGCCGCCGCTAAGCCCTAAAACCTCTCGGGAGGGCTGATCTGGAGTCTGTTCGGGGCTCCGGAGAGGGGAATCCGTCGCCATCATCATCATCAACCATCCTCCATCACCAATTTCATGATGCTCACCGCCGTGCGTGAGTAATTCCATCGTAGGCTTGCTGGACGGTGATGGGTTGGATGGGATCTATCATGTAATCGAGTTAGTTTTGTTAGGGTTTGATTCCTAGTATCCACTATGTTCTGAGATTGATGTTGCTATGACTTTGCTATGCTTAATGCTTGTCACTAGGGCCCGAGTGCCATGATTTCAGATCTGAACCTATTATGTTTTCATCAATATATGAGTGTTCTTGATCCTATCTTGCAAGTCTATAGTCACCTATTATGTGTTATGATCCGTTAACCCCGAAGTGACAATAATCGGGATACTTACCGGTGATGACCGTAGTTTGAGGAGTTCATGTATTCACTATGTGTTAATGCTTTGTTCCGGTTCTCTATTAAAAGGAGGCCTTAATATCCCTTGGTTTCCGTAAGGACCCCGCTGCCACGGGAGGGTAGGACAAAAGATGTCATGCAAGTTCTTTTCTATAAGCACGTATGACTATGTTCGGAATACATGCCTACATTATATCAATGAACTGGAGCTAGTTCTGTGTCACCCTAGGTTATGGCTGTTACATGATGAACCGCATCCGGCATAATTATCCATCACTGATTCATTACCTACGAGCTTTCCATATATTGTTCTTCACTTATTTACTTTCCCGTTGCTATTGCTATCATCACTACAAAATACCAAAAACATTACTTTTACTACTGTTATCCTTTGCTACCATTACCACTACTATCATATTACTTTGCTACTAAACACTTTGCTGCAGATATTAGGTTTTCAGGTGTGGTTGAATTGACAACTCAGCTGCTAATACTTGAGAATATTCTTTGGCTCCCCTTGTGTCGAATCAATAAATTTGGGTTGAATACTCTACCCTCGAAAACTGTTGCGATCCCCTATACTTGTGGGTTATCCAGACTATTTTGTGGCACCGTTGCCGGGGAGCATAGATCTATTCTTTGAGTCACTTGGGATATATATATCTGCTTATCATTATGAAGAACTTGAGAGATCCAAAAACCAAGATCTATCCCTCAACTACGAGGGGAGGTAAGGAACTGCCATCTAGCTCTGCACTTGATTCACCTTCTGTTTTGAGTAAGCTTGCGACACCTACACTTGCTTCTGCTATTCGTTCTGATATGTCGCATGTCATTGATGATGCCACTTCTGCTATGCATGATACTTATGATGAAACTACTTCTATGCTTGATACTACTGTGCCACTTGGTGATTTTCTTGATGAACAACTTGCCAGGGCTAGAGAAATTGAAAATATTGAATCTAATGATACTGATGAAAGTGATGATGAAGAATCACTTGTTATTCCTAAGGGTTATGTTTTTGATCAAGAAGCTTCTTTAGCTATTTTAGCTTGCAAAGATAGATATGAACTCAAAAGGTTATTAGCTAAATGGAATAAGCAATCTCTAAATGCTAGAATGAAACCTGACCCTGCTTTTGCTACTTCACCTATCTGTGTTACTGATAAGGATTATGAATTCTCTATTGATCCTGATATAATTACTTTAGTTGAATCTGATCCTTTTCATGGTTATGAATCTGAAACTGTCGTGGCACATCTTACTAAACTGAATGATATAGCCACCTTGTTCACTAAAGATGAGAGAACTCGTTACTTTTATATCCTTAAAATATTTCCGTTCTCATTAAAAGGTGATATTAAGATATGGTTTAATTCTCTTGATCCTGGTTGTGTGCATAGTCCCCAGGATATGATTTATTACTTCTCTGCTAAATATTTCCCTGCTCATAAGAAACAAGCTGCTTTAAGGGATATATATAATTTTGTGCAAATTTAAGAAGAGAGTCTCCCACAAGCTTGGGGGAGGCTTCTCCAATTACTTAATGCTTTGCCTGATCATCCTCTTAAGAAAAATGAAATACTTGATATCTTTTATAGTTGGATGCTTTCAGAGATTACCTGGATAGTTGTGCTGGTTCCTTTTTCAGGGAAAGAACACCAGATGAAGCTGAAATTCTATTGAATAATATGTTGACAAATGAAAATAATTGGACACCTCCGGAGCCAATTCCTGAGCCTATTCCTAAACCAACTCCGAAGAAGAGGGGTATTCTATTTCTCAGTCCTGAAGATATGCAAGAGGCAAAGAAATCTATGAAAGAAAAAGGTATTAAAGCTGAAGATGTTAAGAATTTACCTCCTATTGAAGAAATACATGGTCTTAATTTACCGCCTGTTGAAGAAACATATGATCTTAATCCTTTACCTATTGAAGAAACTCATGGTCTTGATAACCCGACACAGGTAGTAAAGGTAAATTCTCTCTATAGATATGATAAAGCTGAAATCCCATTTACTAAGTTTGCTAGCCCATGCTTAGATGAGTTTGATAAATTTATGGCTAAGCAAGAATACTTTAATGCTTATTTTGGTAGACAATTGAAATACAATTCAAATATGCTTGAACACTTGGGTGATTATATGGCTAATGTTAAAGGTGAACTTAAACTTATTAGTAAACATGCTTCTATGGTTACCACTCAAGTAGAACAAGTACTTAAGGCTCAAAATGATTTGCTCAATGAATTGAATAGTAAGGATAATGATAATGCTGTTAGAGTTATGACTAGAGGTGGTAGAATGACTCAGGAACCTTTGTATCCTGAAGGCCATCCTAAGAGAATTGAGCAAGATTCTCAGAGAAATAATATAGATGTACCTAGTTTGTCTAAAAAGAAGAAAAAGAAAAATGATAGGACTTTGCATGCTTCTAGTGAACCTGTTACTGAAACACCTGAGAATCCAAATGATATTTCTATTTTTGATGCTTAAACACAATCTGGTAATGAACCTGAAACTAGTGATAATGTTAATAATAATGTTCATGATGATGCTCAACCTATTAATGATAATGATATAGAAATTGAACCTGTTGTTGATCTTGATAACCCACAATCAAAGAATCAACGTTATGATAAGAAAGACTTTGTTGCTAGGAAACATGGTAAAGAAAGAGAACCATGGGTTCAGAAACCCATGCCTTTTCCTCCTAAACCATCCAAGAAAAAGGATGATGAGGATTTTAAGCGCTTTGCTGAAATGATTAGACCTATCTTTTTGCGTATGCGATTAACTGATATGCTCAAAACCAATCCTTATGCTAAGTACATGAAAGATATAATTACAAATAAAAGAAAGATACCAGAAGATGAAATTTCCACCATGCTTGCTAATTATACTTTTAAGGGTGGAATACCAAAGAAACTTGGAGATCCAGGAGTATCCACTATACCATGCTCCATTAAAAGAAACTATGTCAAAACTGCTTTATGTGATCTTGGAGCCGATGTTAGTGTTATGCCTCTCTCTTTATATTGTAGACTTGATTTGAATAAGTTGAAACCTACTGAAATATCTTTGCAAATGGCTGATAAATCAACTGCTATACATGTCGGTATTTGTGAGGATGTGCCTGTTGTAGTTGCAAATGTTACTATTTTAACGGACTTTGTTATTCTTGATATTCCCGAGGATGATAGTACGTCTATTATTCTTGGAAGACCCTTTTTGAATACTGCAGGGGCTGTTATTGATTGCACTAAAGGCAATGTCACTTTTCATGTTAATGGTAATGAGCACACGGTACACTTTCCGAGGAAACAACCTCAAGTTCAGAGTATCAACTCTATTGGAAAAATTCCATCGATTATATTTGGAGGTTTTGAATTTCCCATTCCTACTGTCAAGAAGAAATATAATATTCTTATTATTGGGGATGTGCATATCCCCGTTGAGGTAACATGGTGTTATTTGAAATTTCTCCGGTTCCATGTTATTCGAATGAGTTCGTTAACAAGACTTGATCAACCTTGTTAGTGGATTCCTTTTGATGATCATGAGATGGATGAAACTAGAAGACACAACCTTCTGTACCCTCCTTTTACTTTCTATTATTTATATTAAATAAAATAAAAATAAATATTTTTCCATCTGTTATCTGATTATCCGTGCAATATAATAATACCTCGAAAATAAAAGTTCCCCAAATGCCTTGAAATTTAAATATGATTTTTTTTCAGAATATTTGAGAATATTTGGCACTGAGAACACAGCAGGGGGGTCAACCACCTGCCCACGAGGGTGGAGGGCGTGCCCTACCCCCTGGGCGCGCCCCCTGCCTCATGGGCCCACGGTGGCCCCCCTCCACTTATCCTTTCACCCACACACTCCTTCCTCCCCCAAACACGAATATCCAGCTCAAACCCGAGTCCAAGCTCGTTTTGCTGCCATTTTCGATCTCCTTGCTCAAAGCATCTCTCACAAAACTTCTTGGGGAGATTGTTCCTTGGTATGTGACTCCTCCATTGGTCCAATTAGTTTTTGTTCTAGTGCTTTATTCATTGCAAATTTTTGCTGCTTAGGTGACCCTGTTCTTGAGCTTGCATGTCAAATTTATATGGTCAAAAGTAGTTTTGATGCATGATATAGGCTCTAGGCACTTGTAGGAGTAGTTGCTATCAATATTATTGAGTTTGGTTTACTTTTATTTTGAAGTTACTAAAAATTTCAGAATTTTTCAGAAAATTATAAAGAGATTTTTGAGGGGCTCATCGAGCCGAATCTCAAGGGAAAAGCAAAATGAAGAGGCACAAAAGCCTAAATATAATTTGCCTTGCATCGCGGAGGTTAGGCCGTGTGAATGGCACTCCGATGAATTCCTGAGAGCAACCGGGATTTATGAGGATTTTTATGAATTGGCAAAGAATGCAGGCCTCACCAACTTCCTCCACGACCAACGCGAACAGTATCTCTTACTCACCAATACTTTTGTGCAAAACTTCTACTATTATCCTAGGGAATCACCTCCTTCAGTAGAGTTTCATTTATATGATGTGGTTAAGAAGATGTCACTTTATGATTTTTGTCGGGTTTGTTTGATCCCTTTTGAGGGAAGTTTAGAGGAACTACATTGCAAGGATGTGGAAGGTTTTATTGATACTATCACTGTAGGGGAAACTAGGAAGGTTTCCGATGCACGAATCACTAGCATACATTTTCCTGTTTTACGCTACTTTGCAATATTTGCTAGTCGTTGCTTAATTGGTCGCGGAAACTGTGGAAACCTTAGTGTTCCTGATATTTTTATTCTGTTCCACGGTTTATACGCTGATAACTCTGTTAGTATGGGCGGTATTATTGCTAAATGGTTAAGTCTTAACCGTACAAAAGGACCCATCTTTGGTGGTATTTATGCTTCAAGCCTTGCTGCACATTATGATATACCTATTAGGCACTATGAAAAAGAAGAAAAATTGCTGCCTCGTGTTTATTTAGATTATAAGAGTATGGTAGCACATGATTTTATTATAAAGAATAGGGAAGGGGAGCTGAAATACAAACTTTTCTTTGATAAACATCATCCTGAGACTATCACCTTGCCTGCGCCTTCCTTGTTTGATTTATCTTCAGGCAAGTACCTCGTCTCGCCAAAGGACATTCACGCCTACTGGAACCCTACATCAGCCACAGAGCCAGAGGCGGAACCACAAGTTGATCCTCCGCGACAGTCTAATTACCAATGGGATCCGGAGATGATTGCCAACCAGTGGCAATCGGAGTCTTCTTCTTCGCAGTACGACCCCAACTATTATTATGGATATCCGCCAGGCCAACCGTGGCCATAGACCAACTTAGGCCAAAAGCCTAAGCTTGGGGGATTACGTATTTCTCACCGACATTACATTTATGCCCCCACACTCATTGCTAGATGTCGGTGCTCATACTTTTTCATTGTATCATCCATGCTAGTTTATTTCCTTTTTATGCTTTCTTCTTGTGTGTTTAATAAACCTTAAGAAAAACCAAAAAAATAAGTTGTAGCTTTTAGCTAGTTTTAATTTCCATGCTTGTAGTAGTAACTAAAAAGAAAACCCAAAAAGATTTCCTATTCCTCTTTTACTTGTTGGGAGCTTTCCCGTGTAAATAGTTTTATTTCTTTTCTTTTCTTTTCTTTTCTTTTCTTTGGGAGTCGATAGGAGAAGACCATAATTAAATTGTTAAAGTGGATCTTATATGCATTATTGTTGATCTGACAAAAGAGCCCATATTGCCTTGTCTTCTCCTGTTTATTGAATGCTTGCAGATTCCAGCTTAGTCCAATGTACGTGCACTATTATTATTATTATTCACATCATTTGGTTGTGCAAGTGAAAGGCAATTATGACGATATATGATGGACTGACTGAGATGAGAAAAGCTGGTATGAACTCGACCTCTTTTGTTTTTGTAAATATGATTAGTTCATCATTCCTGATTCAGCCTATTATGAATAAACATGTTTGCAATGACAACTAGAGATCATAGTTCCTTGTGCCATGCTTGATTAGCTATGAGTCATAATGGTTTACCTTGCGTGCCAACATGCTATTGAGATGGTTATGATGTGGTATGATAGGGTGGTATCCTCCTCTGAATGATTTAAGTGACTTGACTTGGCGCATGTTCATGCATGTAGTTGAAACAAAATCAACATAGCCTTCACGATATTTATGTTCATGGTGGATTATATCCTACTCATGCTTGCATTCGGTGTTGATTAATTTTAATGCATGTTCATGACTGTTGTCGCTCTCTAGCTGGTCGCTCCCCAGTCTTTTGCTAGCCTTCACTTGTACTAAGTAGGAATACTGCTTGTGCATCCAATCCCTTAAACCCCAAAGTTATTCCACATGAGTCCACTATACCTACCTATATACGGTATCTACCTGCCGTTCCAAGTAAATTTGTATGTGCCAAACTCTAAACCTTCAAATAAATATCTTGTTTTGTATACTCGAATAGCTCATGTATCAACAGGGCTGTCTGTATCTTCCATGTTAGGCGGGTTATTCTCAAGAGGAGTGGACTCCGCTCCTCACTCACGAGATAAATGGCTGGTCACCGGGATGCCCAGTCCCATGCTTTATGCAAACTAAATCAAAATAATTGCAAACAAAACTCCCCCTGGGACTCTTATTAGTTGTACACACTCGTTGTTTCGAGCAAGCCATGGATTGATGCTTGTTGGTGGAAGGGGGAGTATAAACTTTACCATTCTGTTTGGGAACCGCCTATAATGTGTGTAGCATGGAAGATATCACCATCTCTTGATTGTTATGTTGACAATGAAAGGATACCGCTCAAAATATTATTCACCTCTGTTTCAAAACCGAGCTCTGGCACCTCTACAAATCCCCGCTTCCCTCTGCGAAGGGCCTATCTATTTACTTTTATGCTGAGTCATCATCCTCTTATTAAAAAGCACTAGTTGGAGAGCACCGTTGTCATTTGCATTCATTATTGTTAGTTTACATTGAGTATGACTTGACTTGATCTCTTTTACCATGAATTACAATGTCTAGTCAGTCCTTGGTCTTTAAAGGTGCTCTGCATTTATGTTTTGCGGTCTCAGAAAGGGCTAGCGAGATACCATCTTGTTATATCATATTATGATTGTTTTGAGAAAGTGTTGTCATCCGAGATTTATTATTATTGCTCGCTAGTTGATTATGCTATCGATATGAGTAAACTTGAGACCTAAGCGTTATTGTGAATGTGGTTAGTTATAATCTTTACTGAAAACTTGAATGCTGTCTTTACATATTTACAACAACAAGAGCAAATAGAGTTTGTAAAAGTTTTTCTTTATCACTTTCAGTTTGTCAACTGAATTGCTTGAGGACAAGCAAAGTTTTAAGCTTGGGGGAGTTGATACGTCTCTATCGTATCTACTTTTCCAAACATTTTTGCCCTTGTTTTGGACTCTAACTTGCATGATTTGAATGGAACTAACCCGGACTGACGATGTTTTCAGCAGAATTACCATGGTGCTATTTATGTGCAGAAACATACGTTCTCGGAATGACCTGAAACTTCACGGAGCAACTTTTTGGAAAATATAAAAAAACCTGCAAAAGATGAAGGCCAGGGGGCCCACCACCTGTCCATGAGGGTGGGGGGCGCGCCCCCTACCTCGTGGGCCCCCTGGTGCCTCTCCGACTCCAACTCCAACTCTGTATATTGTGTTTCGGGGAGAAAAAAATCAGGAAGAAGAATTCATCGCGTTTTACGATACGGAGGCACCGCCAAGCCCTAAAACCTCTCGGGAGGGCTGATCTGGAGTCCGTTCGGGGCTCCGGAGAGGGGAATCCGTCGCCATCGTCATCATCAACCATCCTCCACCACCAATTTCATGATGCTCACCGCCGTGCGTGGGTAATTCGATCGTAGGCTTGCTGGACGGTGATGGGTTGGATGGGATCTATCATGTAATCGAGTTAGCTTTGTTAGGGTTTGATCCCTAGTATCCACTATGTTCTGAGATTGATGTTGCTATGACTTTGCTATGCTTAATGCTTGTCACTAGGGCCCGAGTGCCATGATTTCAGATCTGAACCTATTATGTTTTCATCAATATATGAGTGTTCTTGATCCTATCTTGCAAGTCTATAGTCACCTATTATGTGTTATGATCCGTTAACCCCGAAGTGACAATAATCGGGATACTTACCGGTGATGACCGTAGTTTGAGGAGTTCATGTACTCACTATGTGTTAATGCTTTGTTCCCTCTATTAAAAGGAGGCCTTAATATCCCTTAGTTTCCGTAAGGACCCCGCCGCCACGGGAGCGTAGGACAAAAGATGTCATGCAAGTTCTTTTCCATAAGCACGTATGACTATGTTCGGAATACATGCCTACATTATATCAATGAACTGGAGCTAGTTCTGTGTCACCCTAGGTTATGACTGTTACATGATGAACCGCATCCGGCAGAATTCTCCATCACTGATCCATTGCCTACGAGATTTCCATATATTGTTCTTCGCTTATTTACTTTCCCGTTGCTATTGCTATCATCACTACAAAATACTAAAAACATACTTTTACTACTGTTATCCTTTGCTACCGTTACCACTACTATCATATTACTTTGCTACTAAACACTTTGCTGCAGATATTAAGTTTCCAGGTGTGGTTGAATTGACAACTCAGCTGCTAATACTTGAGAATATTATTTGGCTCCCCTTGTGTCGAATCAATAAATTTGGGTTGAATACTCTACCCTCAAAAACTGTTGCGATCCCCTATACTTGTGGGTTATCACTCACCACCCCGGAGGGAAAAAGGATCAAGTATGTATCTAGGCATGCGCCTAGGAGGAGCCAAGTAAATACCCTCACAGGAGTTGTTCAGGAGGAAGTGCCTGTAGTGAAGGATTACCCAGATGTTTTTCCAGAGGAGTTACCAGGCATGCCACCGGATCGAGACATTGAGTTTTTGATAGAGCTATTGCCAGGTACCGGGCCAATATCAAATAGACCCTTGTAACGCCCCGAGACCGATGTGCCAGGTGTCCTCTAGTTATTCGTTGTTGTTGCCTTGTCATTGCTTGCGTGTCATGCATTGCATATCATGTCATCATGTGCATTTCATTTGCATACATGTTCGTCTCATGCATCCGAGCATTTTCCCCGTTGTCCGTTTTGCAATCCGGCGCTCCTATGTCACCCGGTGCCCCTTTCTACCTCTTTTCGTGTGTGGGGGTTAAACATTTCCGGATTGGACCGAGACTTGTCATGTAGCCTTGGTTTACTACCGGTAGACCGCCTGTCAAGTTTCGTACCATTTGGACTTCGTTTGATACTCCAACGGTTAACCGAGAGACCGAGAAGGCCTCGTTTGTGTTGCAGCCCAACACCTTTCCAATTTGGCCCAAAACCCACCTAAACCTCCTCCATCATCTCGGTTGGCCGAAAACCGCACCTCATTTGGACTCTCCTAGCTCCCTCTACCTATAAATATTTGACATTCCCCGAAAATTCCGCGGTACAAACCCTAGATCTCTCCTCTCCGCGTCGCCGGACAAATTTTCCACCGACGGACATGTCCGTCGCCGCCTGCGTCCAATCGGAGGCCGCCATCTGTCTACCGCCGCCCTCTCTCTCCTTAGCCCCGCCGCCGGCCCGCGGGACCCAGATCGGGCCCGCGCGAGCCCACACCGCCACCGTCGTCCGCCCGTTTCGGCCCGCCGCCTCCTCGCCGGATTTGTGCCGCCTCCTCGCCGGACTTGCGCCGCCTAATCGCCGGGGTGCCTCGCCGCCGTGCCCCTTCGTGCTTGCCGCAGTCGGCAGCCGCCCGCCGGAGCCGCGGCCCGCCGCCACCGCCTCCCGCGGAGGAGCCCGCAACCACCGCCGCCCGTCTCCCGTGCCTGCGCCGCCTCCCGCTCGCGGCCGAGCCCCTTCGCCGCCCCGGGCGCCATCGCCGGCGCGGCCATCCGCCGCCCCGACCACGCTACTCCGGCGCCGCCCGACCTCGCCACGGCCGCCTGCTACCTCGTCGTCGCCGGCGCCCTCTCCGGCCACCGGATCCGGCCCTCCTCCGGCTTCCTCCTTGTTCTCCTTCTCCGGCGACGACAAAAAACTCCGGCGAACTGCTACAGTGATTCCGGCGAGATTCGGATCTGGATCTGGAAGAACACGGTTGACTTTTTATCCCCCGAAACCCTAATTTTTGGCAATTTTCATCATGCTATAATTCTGCATCCGTAGCTCCGATTTGTGCATGTAGCATATCAAAATGTTCGACTCGACGAGTACATCATTTCATCTCATTGCATCATTTTAATTTGAGCTCATCTTGTTGCCCAAAATGCTGTTGGAAGAGAGCTATGTGAGGTATTTGTCAGATTTGTTTCAGCAAATGGCATTTTGTCATTTTTGCCATGATTAATGTGTGCATGCTATGACCCTGAGCTCTACATGTATTTTGTTATATGCCATGCCATCTTTACAGTGGTGCTTGCCATGTATTTTTGTGATATTTGTGGTGACTAGCACAAGCTTGCAAAGTAGCGTAATCGGTAATGCTGATTTCAGGGACTTAGAATTTCACTAAGTCCTTGTCCTGATTTTGTTGATATGCCATATGTTCATGTTGTTTACTAGTGATCCGTGCCTCTTTTGAGGATGATCAGTAAGGATGTGTTGTTAACATTGTGGTGCTATATCCATCCATGTCTTTGTTTGCATTTATGGAGCAACCTAGCTTGAGTCAGTCGAGCTCTACTTTTGCTATATCGTGATCCTGGCAGATTGTTGATATGTTTAGCGATTGTGCCGAGGATGTTGCTATTGATCCGTGCATGCTATGTTGTTGTTCTTGCCATGTCTAGCTTCTATGCCATGTATTCTTGATGGGTGTATGCTTAGTTTGTCATGCCATGCTTTGTAGTGAGTGCATCGAGCTCGTAAACATGCCTACTCGTTAACTGTTTTGCATGCTCCAGTTTTTCACTAAGTCTGAGATCTGTTTATGCTTTTGCCATGTTCACATGCTTGCAATTGTATTTTCTGATCCCTTTTGGCTCAAGGTCACTAAGGGACTTTTGCTAAGTGCTTTGAGTAGCCTCATGCCATGCCTTGCTTTGCCATGTTAAGTTCCTGTAGCATGTAGTTTTCATGTTCTAAAGTGTGCTTCCTGATGATAAATTCCAAACTTGTGTTAATTTCACTCAGTCTGAAACCTGTTATCATTTGGTCTTTTGCCATGCTTGTTTGAACCTGTTAGTGGATAAATTAGCCGTAGCTCAGTGTTCATCTTTTGTCAAGCATCATGAGTGGATCCCTGCCATGTATTTTGTTGCCATGTTTGAGTGCTGTAGCATATTTAACTTGTTGCATTTAGATGGCTACTTGCTGATTATCGCAGACCGGTGCCATATTTGTTTTGCTTGCCATTTCCAAACCGTGCATCCGATTCCGGTGATCTTTATATCGCTTTCAACTGAAATCACCTCATCTTTCTAGTGGCACTCTTGGATTTCCATGTTGAGGCCAGATTCAATCATTCTGTGTCAAATCATGCATATGCACCGCATACCGCATCCCGCATATCATATCATGTTCATGTGTTGGTTGTTTACTATGTTGTGTGCTTCTTTCCGGTGTTGCTTCTTCGGGTTGGTTCCGGTAACGTCGCGTTTGTGAGGACCCGTTCGACTACGTCCGTTTGCCTTCTTCATGGACTCATTCTTCTTCCTTGCGGGATCTCAGGCAAGATGACCATACCCTCGAAATCACTTCTATCTTTGCTTGTTAGTTGCTCGCTCTTTTGCTATGCCTATGCTGCGATACCTACCACTTGCTTATCATGCCTCCCATATTGTTGAGCCAAGCCTGTAACCCACCTTGTCCTAGCAAACCGTTGTTTGGCTATGTTACCGCTTTGCTCAGCCCCTCTTATAGCGTCGTTAGTTGCAGGTGAAGATTGGAGTTTGTTCCTTGTTGGAACATGGATATTTTGTTGGGATATCACAATATCTCTTATTTAATTAATGCATCTATACACTTGGTAAAGGGTGGAAGGCTCGGCCTTATGCCTGGTGTTTTGTTCCACTCTTGCCGCCATAGTTTCCGTCATATCGGTGTTATGTTCCCGGATTTTGCGTTCCTTACATGGTTGGGTTATAATGGGAACCCCTTGACAGTTCGCCTTGAATAAAACTCCTCCAGCAAGGCCCAACATTGGTTTTACCATTTGCCACCTAGCCTTTTTCTTTCCCTTGAGTCGCCCAGCTCAAGGGTCATCTTATTTTAACCCCCCGGGCCAGTGCTTCTCTAAGTGTTGGTCCAAACTGAGCGATGTCCGAGGCTACCAGGGGCAACTCTGGGCTGGCTTACCCGACGTCTTGCTCATTCGGTGTGCCCTGAGAATGAGATATGTGCAGCTCCTATCGGGATTTGTCGGCACATCTGGGTGGCTTTGCTGGTCTTGTTTTACCATTGTCGAAATGTCTTGTAACCGGGATTCCGAGTCTGATCGGGTCTTCCCGCTAGAAGGAATATCCTTCGTTGACCGTGAGAGCTTGTGATGGGCTAAGTTGGGACACCCCTGCAGGGATTTGAACTTTCAAAAGCCGTGCCTGCAGTTATGGGCAGATGGGAATTTGTTAATGTCCGGTTGTAGAAAACCTGAAGTTGATCTTAATTAAAATACATCAACCGCGTGTGTTACCGTGATGGTCTCTTCTCGGCGGAGTCCGAGAAGTGAACACGGTGTTGGAGTTATGTTTGACGTAGGTTGTTCTAGGATCACTTCTTGATCATAGTTGTTCGACCATGGTTTTTCCTTTCTCTTCTCGCTCTCATTTGCGTTGTTAGCCACCAGATATGCTAGTCGCTTGCTGCAGCTCCACCTCATACCTTTTCCCTACCTATAAGCTTAAATAGTCTTGATTGCGAGGGTGTAAGATTGCTGAGTCCCCGTGACTCACAGATACTTCCAAAACCAGTTTGCAGGTGCCGATGTTACCGAGCAGGTGACGCAACCAAGCTCAAGGAGGAGCTCGATGAAGATCTTGTCCTTTGTGTTGTTTCGTTCTAGTTGATCAGTAGTGGAGCCCAGTTGGGGTCGATCGGGAATCTGTGTAGCATTTGGGGTAGTCTTCTTTTATTTTGGTTCCGTAGTCGGACCTTGATTGTATCTGATTGATGTAATGCTTTATTCATGTAATTGTGTGAAGTGGCGATTGTAAGCCAAATATGTATCTCTTTCCCTTATGTATTACATGGGTTGCGTGAAGATTACCTCACTTGCGACATTGCTTTCAATGCGGTTATGCCTCTAAGTCGTGCTTCGACACGTGAGAGATATAGCCGCATCGAGGGCGTTACAACCCTACCGAATGCCCACAAACGATCTAGAAGAGATCAAGAAGAAGATTAAGAAGTTGTTGGAGAAAGGTTATATTCGAAGGAGTTCATCACCATGGGGAGCCCCAGTGCTTTTGGTTGAGAAGAAGGATAAGTCTCTAAGAATGGTTGTTGATTATCGTGCGTTGAATGGAGTGACAATTAAGAACAAGTACCCCCTGCCGATGATCAATGATTTATTTGACTAGTCGACATGAGCTAAAGTGTTTTCGAAGATCGATCTGCGATCAGGATATCACTAGCTGAAGATTTGAGAGAAGGATATACCTAAGACAGCTTTCACCACAAGGTACGGGCTTTATGAGTATACGATCATGTCTTTTGGATTGACTAACGCCCCTGCCTATTTCATGAGTATGATGAGCAAGGTGTTCATGGAGTTCTTGGATAAGTTCGTTGTGGTGTTCATTGACGATATCTTGGTATACTCGAAGAGTGAAGAGGAGCACAAGGAACATTTACGTTTAGTTCTCGGGAAGCTCAGGGAACATCAGTTGTATGCCAAGTTCAGCAAATGTGAGTTTTGGTTGAAGGAAGTTGGATTCCTTGGACATGTTATATCAGGAGAAGGTATAGCCGTGGATCCCACCAAGGTTCAGTCAGTCACTGAGTGGTTGGCACCCACCTCAGTTGGAGAGATCCGCAGTTTTCTTGGACTCACGGGATACTATTGGAGTTTATTGAGAATTTCTCTAAGATAGCAAAGCCTATGACGACATTGTTGAAGAAGGACACTAAGTTCCATTGGACTGAAGAATGTGAAGCAAGTTTCCAGGAGTTGAAGAAATGTTTGACTACAACCCCAGTGCTGATTCTGCCGGATATACGCAAGGACTTCCAAGTGTATTGTGATGCTTCACGCTTAGGACTTGGAGGAGTACGAATGCAAGATGGAAGAGTGGTTTTATATGCCTCACGACAACTGAAACCGCATGAGTTAAATTATGCCACACATGATTTGGAGTTAGCAGCTGTGGTGCACGCGCTCAAGACCTGGAGACATTTTCTCATTAGAAACCGTTGTGATGTATACACGGATCACAAGAGTTTGAAGTACATCTTCACACAGAAGGAGCTGAACCTCAGGCAGAG
The DNA here is from genome assembly GCF_056163025.1 of Triticum urartu. NCBI lineage: Eukaryota > Viridiplantae > Streptophyta > Magnoliopsida > Poales > Poaceae > Triticum > Triticum urartu. The sequence goes on along the minus strand of NC_141874.1, from coordinate 362,843,890 downwards.
GATATGGTTAGAACTCATAAAGGATTATGATATGAAGCTGAATTATCATCCAAGAAAGGCCAATGTCGTAGCAGATGCTTTGAGCCGTAAGAGTTATGTCAACACCCTCGTAAGCGAAGGGATGCCAAAGGAGTTAGCCGAGGATCTTAGGGAACTTCGATTGGAAATAGTTCCTAAAGGGTTTTTGGCAAAGTTGGAGGTTAAATCAACACTATTGGAAAAGATTCGAGAAGCTCAGAAGGATGACAATGATATCACTGAGATAAAGGAGAAGATGAGTGTAGGGAAAGCCAAAGGGTTTCGTGAGGATGAGCACGACACCTTGTGGTTTGAGGACCGTATATATGTGCCCAATAATGCAGAGATCATGAAGTTGATATTATAGGAAGCTCATGACTCGCCATACTCGATACACCCTGGAAACACCAAGATGTATTTGGATTTGAAGGAGTGTTTCTGGTGGAATGGTATGAAGAAGGATATTGCCAAGTATGTAGCCATCTGTGATGTATGTCAGAGAGTGAAGGCAGAACATCAGAAGCCAGCAGGATTGCTACAACCTATGCCGATACCCGAATGGAAGTGGGATAAGCTTGGCATGGATTTTATCACCGGATGGCCCAGGACCAAATCAGGATATGATTCTACATGGGTAGTAGTTGATCGCTTGACGAAAGTGGCTCACTTTATCCCCGTAAAAACCACGTATACAAGTGCGAAGTTGGCCAAGATATACATGACCAGGATCGTATGTCTGCATGGAGTTCCGAGGACCATCGTGTCAGATAGAGGAACGCAGTTTACTTCAAAATTTTGGCATCAGTTGCACCTGACCTTGGGTGCCATACTGGAGTTCAGTACAGCTTTTCATCCGCAGACAGATGGAAAGACTGAGAGAGTCAATCAGATTCTGGAGGACATGTTGAGAGCTTGTGCATTAGACTACGGATCTAGTTGGGACGATAATTTGCCCTACGCAGAGTTCTCATACAACAACAGCTACCAGGCCAGTTTGAAGATGGCACCATTCGAAGCATTGTATGGGAGAAGATGCAGAACACCGTTGATGTGGGATGAAGTTGGAGACCGCTAGTTGTTTGGACCAGATTTGATTAAGGAATCCGAAGAGAAGGTTAAACTAATTCGAGATAGACTGAAGGTAGCTCAGTCTCGACAGAAGAGTTATGCAGATTCAAAACGCAAGGAGGTAGTCTATGAAATTGGAGATAGAGCGTATCTACGAGTGTCACCTCTTCGAGGTGTTAAACGTTTTGGTGTTAAGGGGAAATTAGCCCCGAGATCTGTGGGACCGTACCATGTTCTGGAATGCATGTGAGAAGTTGCCTACGAGTTGGAGTTACCCGAAGGACTGTCAGGAGTACATGATGTGTTTCATGTTTCCTAGTTGAAGAAATGTCATGCGGAGATGGCCGACATTCCTCTGAGAGATACAGTGCCCCTGGAAGCAATTCAGTTGGACAGTGATTTGACGTATGAGGAGAAGCCTGTCAAGATTCTAGAGTTTGCTAGCCGAGTTACTCGCAGCAAGGTTATCAAATTTTGCAAAGTTCAGTGGAGCCACCATACCGAGGATGAAGCCACCTGGGAACGAGAGGATGATCTTCGCAAAAACCACCCACACCTATTTCCTAGCCAACCCAAATCTCGAGGGTGAGATTCATCTTAAGGGGGTAGGTTTGTAACATCCCAAATTTTCAATTTGGAATGTTATACGTAGGTCATTCATGCATATCATATTTTATTTGCTTTTCATTTTGTGATCCTCGAAATTCTAAGCAACTCAAGGACCCTCGGAGAGAGTTGGGGATTTCACGGTTTTCATATTTGAATTTTATCAAATATCGAAACGAGGATCAGTTGTTTTATTATTTTTCTCTCCGAAAATATTTCATATTAAAATATATGAGAGGAGATAATATGACTTCTCCAAAATAAGCGAAATATTGGAGGAAAAAATATATTAAAATCAACCTTTTGATTTTATTCGGATTTTATTGCTATTTTTATTTGCATAGGAAAAAACATGCATTTTCAAAAATTGCATTTTAGGCCAAGAAAATGTTCACCTTGTTCTAAATATTCTATTTATACGGTGAAAATTTGTTTTGGTATTTTTTAGTTTTTTTATTTTTTTCTAGGATTTCTTTTTGGCGGAATATGTTTAAAAAAAGAGGAAGCCCGCCGGACCAAACTGGGTCGCGGCCCAGCTGGCCCAGCCAGCCCTGCGCCGCTATCGTCTTCGAGCCGGACTCCTCAAGGGAGTCCGAGCCGCCGTCGCCATGGCCTCGCCCCCTCCCGCAAGCCGCCTCCCCTCCCCCTTTAAAAGCCGGTCCCGGCCCCCCTTGGAGCCCCAAGCTGCCACCGCCTCCAGCCCCCGCAAGCCGCGCCGCCAGCCCGCCGCCTCGCGCCGCCGCACGCTGCCGCTTGCCGCCTGCTGCTGCGCCGCCGCCAAGCCCTGCCGTGCCGACCTCCGCCGCCCCACGCTGCACCCCGCCGTCGCCCGCGCCGCCGCCCGCTCGCCGAAAGCCGCCGGAGCCACGCCGGAGTTTGAATCTCACCGTTCGGTTTTTTTTCGGTTTATGTAAAAACCGCCGTTTTAAAAAAAACCCTAGTTACGTTTTTTAGACCGATTCGTTGGTTTTCTCGGTTTAGTTTATTCAACGGACGTTCGTCTGTACGTTCGTTTTAACGAACGGTTTTCGCCCGTTAGTCACAGACAACGAACGTTCGTTCGTTAGCCTGTTCGTCCATTTTTCTTTTTCTCGGGTTTTTCGTGATTATTTTCGATCGCGATTTCTGATCCGATTTTTGTTTTAGTTTTTCTTTTTGCTCATTTATCGGAATTAGGCGATTCAAGCGCCTAGATCTTTGTCTCGAAGCCCTCTTTCCGTTTAACCAACTTGAACAAGATTTTGGTACTGTAAAATTTGACTTCAGTCCAGATCAGTTACCAGATCTTGTTTCTTTCGCATTTTGTGTTTTGTTACTCCGTTTGTTTGATTCTTTTTGCAAACCGGAGTTCTTAAGTTGAAGTTTCTCGTTAGATCTTCTTATTTGAGTTTTACCCGTGCATCTTTGTTTGATTGCTTATGTATGCTATTGTTTGTCTGCGATAGAACACTCGGAGTGCGAATCATGCTACTACGAGTCTCTAGGTTTCACGGATCATCAGCAAGGCAAGTAACACTGTGATCATACCCCTTTATTACCCAGTTTTTTATGCATTAGTTCCAATCCTCAAACACTGCATGATTAGGATGTGATTAACTTATGGGTTTGGGAAGTAGATGACGCGGTAGAACCTAATACCTGTTTTACTATCAAACCCTCGGGAGTTAGCTCTACGTTGCTTATATTGCTATGCTATGCTTGTAGACGTGGTTTGGGTTTGAGTGTATCCATGACAGATGTGATATTGTTAATTAATGGTTCAACTTAAAGTGGCAACTTTAATACACATCTGGGTGGATTGCTTGTTTGGGCACCTGGAGAATCTAGTGTTGTCCTAGGATATCCCGGAGTACCCGTGTGATCATCCTACGGTCCGCCACCCAGGCTCAAAGGGATATTAAGAATTACTCATGCTAGAAACTTCCGTGTGCAGCCACAAGCCATTATGGGCTCTGGCATAGTATGAGTAAGCTGTGTGACCTCTTTCAGTGGGCTAGCAGATGTAGAGGGAAAGTAGGTGTAACTGTCCACCCAGAGTAAAGAGTAAATGCTTCTAAAAGACTGTGTCTCGGTCATTCGTTTCTCAAACATCATGTAGTACGAGAAATCCAACGGAGGAGATCGAGTCTTGTGGGGAAAAGTGCACAAACCTCTGCAGAGTGTACAATCTAATCATGGTTAGCCGTGTCCCCGGTTATGGACATCTTGAGTATCTAGTACTTGGATTTTCCTATTGTATCTCATCACTCTAAATTAATTTGTTGGGTTAATGAACTACTTTAATTGGGATTGAGTTGGAGGAACCTTCTCAGTGTTGTTTCAACTACCATGATAGTTAAAATAAAACTTATTCCTTTGTTGTAGGGAAAAATTGGCTTTTCGCAAAAAAACATTATAACCATACAACCTCCACCAGCCAAATATGCATATAGTGTTAGCATTATTTCTGTTCATTGCTCTACTGTGTTACATTGCCAGCATATTCCATGTGCTGACCCGTTTTCGGGCTGCAACATATCACATTGCAGACTTTTCAGACGAGGAGTAAGGTTCGCTAGATCGTTGCCGTGCAGCTCAGCTATGCCGTTGGAGTTGATGGACTCACTTTATCTTCCAAGCCTTCCGCTATTATCATATTAGATGGCCTTAAGCCATATTTATTGTGATAAGTTCTCTTTTGGAGACATTCGATGTAATAAGTGTGTGATTGCTACTCTGTTATAAATCCTTCGAGTACTGTGTGTGTCAACATTACCGATCCAGTGATGACACTGAAGCACAGAGACTTAACCGTTTGAGGTCGGGTCGCTACACCTGGGAAATGCTAGGCAATCCAAAAAAGTAAAAGAGAAAGGAAATCTACAAAGAGAAGAAAAAACTAGTGAGGGTGATGGCACCGGTCTAGCCATAGAAGCGCTGAAGCCGAGCTACGTTCCATGGGTTCAGTTCAAGGTGATTGTCCGTTGGGTTGCAGAGGCGATACGCTCGTCCTGCAAGCACCTCATCAATTATGAAGGGACCCTCCCTTTTAGGTGAGAGCTTATTCTTATGCTTCCCCGGGAGGTGTAAAATGAGCTCGCCCACATTATATGCCTTCGCCCGAACTTCCCTACTTTGGTAGCGTCGGGCCTGCTGTTGATAAAAAGTAGAGTGGGTCCGAGCTATATCGCCTCTCCTTCCAGTGCATCCAGGTCATCCTGCCGATCTAGCTCAGCCTCCTTCTCTTCGTACATGCGCACTCTGGGCGCGTCATGGATGAGGTCACAGGGGAGGACTGCTTTTGCCCCGTATACCATAAAAACGGTGTGTATCCCATTGATCGATTAGGGGTGGTGCGCAGGCCCCACAATATGGAGTCAATGGCAGTCAGATTCTTTCAGGGAACGGACCAGTCAGGGTTTAATGCCTCTTAGGATGAGTCCATTGGCCCGTTCGACCTGTCCATTGGTCTGTGGGTGATATCCGAGGCATAATCGAGCTTAATGCCCATGTTAGCGCACCAGTCCTTTACCTTCTGGGCCATGAAATTGGATCCATTGTCCGTTTTTATGATGTATGGGACACCCTAATGGTGGACCACGCCGGATATAAAGTCGATGACCAGTCCAGACTCGGCTTAAGTTACTGGGTTTCGCCTCAATCCACTTAGTGAATTTGTCGACCATGACTAGTAGATATTTCTTTTTCTTGGTCCCCCCTTTAAGGGGTCCAACCTGAAGGAAATATGCCCTAGAGGCAATAAAGAAGTTGTTATTTATATTTCCTTATATCATGATAAATGTTTAGTATTCATGCTAGAATTGTATTAACCGGAAACTTAGTACATGTGTGAATACATAGACAAACAAAGTGTCACTAGTATGCCTCTACCTGACTAGCTCGTTGATCAAAGATGTTTAAGTTTCCTAGCCATGGACAAAGAGTTGTCATTTTATAAACGGGATCACATCATTAGAGAATGATGTGATTGACTTGACCCATCCGTTAGCTTAGCACTTTGATCGTTTAGTTTACTGCTATTGCTTTCTCCATAACTTATACATGCTCCTATGACTATGAGATTATGCAACTCCTGAATACCGGAGGAACACTTAGTGTGCTATCAAACGTCACAACATAACTGGGTGACTATAAAGATGCTCTACAAGTGTCTCCGATGGTGTTTGTTGAGTTAGCATAGATCGAGATTAGGATTTGTCACTCCATGTATCAGAGAGGTATCTCTAGGCCCTCTCGGTAATGCGCATCACTATAGGCCTTGCAAGCAATGTAACTAATGAGTTAGTTACGGGATGTAGCATTATGGAACGAGTAAAGAGACTTGCCGGAAAGGAGATTGAACTAGGTATTAAGATACCGACGATCGAATCTCAAGCAAGTGACATAGCGATGACAAAGGGAACAACATATGTTGTTATGCAGTTTGACCGATAAAGAACTTCGTAGAATATGTAGGAACCAATATGAGCATCCATGTTCCGCTATTGGTTATTTACCGGAGATGAGTCTCGGTCATGTCTACATAGTTCTTGAACCCGCAGGGTCCGCACGCTTAACATTCGGTGACGATCGGTATTATGAGTTTATGTGTTTTGATGTAACGAAGGTAGTTCGGAGTCCCGATGTGATCACGGACATGACGAGGAGTCTCATAATGGTCGAGACATGAAGATTGATATATTGGAAGCCTATGGTTGGACATCGGAAAGGTTCTGGATGAGTTCGGGCATTTACCGGAGTACCGGGAGGTTACCGAAACCCCCGGGGAGTATATGGGCCTTATTGGGCCTTAGTGGTAAAGAGGAGAGGAAGGGAAGGTGGAGGGTGCCCCCCTAGCCCAATCCGAATTGGGTGGGCGGCCGGCCCCCCTTCCTTCCTTCTCTCTTCTCTCCTACTCCTACTAGGGAAAGGGGGGAATCCTACTCCCAGTGGGAGTAGGACTCCCCCTAGGGCGCGCCATAGAGAGGGACGGCCCTTCCCTCCTCCACTCCTTTATATACGGGGGAGGGGGGCACCCCATAGAAATACAAGTTGATCTCTTAGCCGTGTGCGGTGCCCCCCTCCACAGATTTCCACCATGGTCATATCGTTGTAGTGCTTAGGCGAAGCCCTGCGTCGGTAACTTCATCATCACCGTCATCACGCCTTCGTGCTAACGAAGCTCTTCCCCGACACTCAGCTGGATCTAGAGTTCATGGGACGTCACCGAGCTGAACGGAGAAGCCCGGTGGCTCAAAGCCCACAGGTGAGCGTGGCAGAAGCAGGACCACAGGCAGCTCGCAGCGGCGATTCTGGATGCAACACCGGCAAGACAACGGGCCGGTGGTTTAAAGCGGCACTGTGGTGACTTAGAGCAGAGGCGCGGGTGCTTGGTAATGAAGGCGACGACCGTGGCCATGGAAGATCGAAAACCGCGGTCTAGAGGCGAGGTGAACCAACAGGTCGACGGAGGCGGCGCCGAGGAGCACTAAAACGGGGCGACTCATGGAGGAGTGGCAAGGTGGTTACACTGTAGTGGCGGGTCGAAGACGAATGCGGCGGCTTAGTGAGGGACAGCCGATTCGAGGCACACTGAGGCGGCCTGCCGGCGAGGCGCGGCTGAGCCAGCGTCAGGTTGAAGAGGAACAGGCGGTTGAATGCTTGACGTGGAGTACCCGCAGTGGCAGGAAGATCCACAATGGAGGAAGTAGATTCAATGGCGAAGGTGAGCCGGCGTGGGCGTGCTCAGAGACGGGTCGTGGCCAAGCAGCTCCAGGCGGCACCGTAGCAGAGGCGGGTTAAGGCCAAGGCAATTTGACGAGGCTGCAACCGTGGAAATGGGAGGCCACGGCCGCGGTGGCAGAGGTAACTCGCTGCGGCACTGCTCCAAGGCGGGGGCGGTTCGCCCATGACAGATCATGATGGCTCAAAGCAGCAGAGGCGGTACCCACGGGTCGACAACGATGGCAGGCCGCTTAGCGCGGGATTGATGGAAATAGAAGGTGACCTGGCGCAGCGGCGGTTCATAAGTGCAGCGGCGGCGGCGGCAGGGCCCAGGCCGGCCGTAACGGTTTAGAGGCGAGTCACTGCGGCGGTTCAGCATCGCAGGCTGGTGATGCAGTGAGTCATAACAACGATGGAGGTGACCCGGCTGGGGCGATTCATAAACCGGCCGCGGGCAGCGTGAGTCGGCCAGAGGTAAAGGCCGCAGCAGTGAAGGCATCTGGCGGCTAAAGGCGCGGGCAACGAGTAAGGCTGCGGTAGCGGCAGCGGCTCGACACAGCGGCCCAAGATGACCACTTTGAAACAGAGGTAAGGCCAAACCGGGGTTAGCAGCTTCTACACTCGAAGTGGCGTTGTGTGATGACGGTTGTAGTTTCCATCTCCAGTAGATTTGATTGATTCTCTGGGCTCGAACCTGAAGCATGGTCGCAATCTGCACTGTCTTTTGTTTGATCTCAGAGAGCCATATCAATTTAACTCCTGCAGGATTTGTATGGTACAAAGAGCAGGAGCCCCAACGTATTTAACCCTTTGTATTGTACGCGCGCGGGAAAACATATAGTCTGATCGAGCCGTTGTAAAACTTTGTAGTGGAATTCCTGAAGAATCTTTGACCTGGTGACTTGCTGTGCCGTATGAAGGCGAAAACTTCAACTTGTCTCAATCTAGTCTGGCACATGCTTTCTCAATGAGGTGGCTTGGTATGGCCACAGGAGCAGTGAGTCGACGAAGCGGGGGACCACGATGGCGGTTTGAGGCAAGGCGGCCGTGAGCGACTTGCAGCAGATATAAGCAGCGTGGTCAAAGCGGAGAGCGGCAGCGCCGGCTCGGCCATGGCGGCTTATGGCAGTAGAGGACGGTAGAGATGAGTTGGTGTTGGAGTACAGTAGCCAGCGCGCCTCGGCGGGTCAACGGCGCAGGCGAACCAGGCGGGTCCACGGAAAAGGCGAGCTGCTGGCTTGGAGTTACCCCAGAAGCGAGGTAAGGCCGCAGTAGTGGCATGCCGTCATCTCGGAGGTAGCTCAGAGCGGTTCGGAGACGGCTTGGCAACTTAGCAGAACGACGCTTGGAGCGGTGGGTTAAAGCCATGGCGGGTTGACCGGGGCGGCGTCTTGACAAGGCGGAGGTGGGTCGCGGCGAACCTCGGCAGAAGAGCAGACCGGCCCCGAGACAAGGTAGGCCCGGCTCGGAACGGCTTCGGGTGTAACTTGACGCACCACAACAGGGGCGACTTAGCAAAAAACGACACCGACCACTAGTTGAAAACCATCTTGACTCCACGCGTGACTCAACAAGTAGTAGTAATTAGCTCTTTTTGGCAGCGATTTAGAGGCCGAGTCGTGGTTAGTTTGACTCCACTGTCACTTATGTCAGCGACCGTAGCAAATATTGATGCCTTCGGTTTCGAAGGATCACCGGATCCTCAGTGACTTAACCCTAATTTCCCTTGAACTCAAAACCTCGCCCGGGCATTAGATCCGACTGCTGTTTTAGACTGATAAACTCAATACTGATGCAAATCTTTCCAAGCCGGTTTCTCTTCATCCAGAAAATTATGAACTTTTCGATCCCTGAGAAAAGATCCCTCCAAGAACTCATCACCACCGTGCGCAGGCCCCACGGTGGGCGCCAACTGTCGTGGAATTGTCACGGCAGATGTCCTAGTGTGAGGACTTAGTCGTGAGGCCAACACATCTATGTGGTAGCTTGAGAGGGGTTGATTGGAATCGAGAGACGCAACACAAGACAAGGATTTAGACAGCTTCGGACCCCGGGAAACATCATCCGGTAACGACCCTACATGCTGTTTGTGGTTAGGTCTTATTATCATCATGAGGGAGTCGCCGTAAACCGGCTCTCCTAGTTATGTCTAGCCTTAAGATTCTCCTCTCTTCTCTTGGGGTGCCCTGCCCCTCCTTATATAAGTTGAAGGGGCGGGTCACATGTAGAGTCCATATTGGACTAAGACTTAAACTATTCAGACTTCTCTTCATGGGCTTCTTAACATCTTGGGCTTCTTAACGTCTCGGGCTTATTAACCCCAAGCGACTCTATCTGCCGGGTTACCATCTGACTTACCATCTGACTTATCATCTGTCGGGTTATGATCTGACTTAACATCTACCGGGTTATGATCTGACTTAACATCTGTCGGTTTATGATCTGACATAACATCTGCCTTATCATCTTCCTTAACATTTGCCGGGTTACGATCTGACTTAACATCTACCGGGTTATGATCTGACTTAACATCTGCCTTAACATCTACCGGGTTATGATCTGACTTAACTGTCCTAGCTGGGTCATAACTTCCTCCGGGTCATATTGCGGGGTATATCCCCGACAGTGGTAGTTGTTTTGATCTTGCTGAAAAAACAGAAACTTTTGCGCCCAGGAAAATAATTTTCATTTCTTACAGAAGCATGATTTTAATCTGATTCGTTTTGCGCAAGATTGGTACACAAATTTCCCAGGTTGTCCTAATTTTTCAGAATTTTTGGAGTTACAGAAGTATTCTAGAGTTACCGATTACTTCAGGCTGTTCTGTTTTTGACAGATTCTGTTTCTATATGTTGTTTGCTTATTTTGATGAATCTGTGGGTAGTATCGGGGGGGTATGAACCATGGAAAAGTCAGAATATAGTAGATATTACACCAATATAAATGAAGAATGATTTCACAACATAACCAAAAGTGGTGATTTATTTTCTTATACTAACGGAACTTATGAGATTTTCTGTTGAGTTTGTGTTGTGAAGTTTTCAAGTTTTGGGTAAGGATTTGATGGACTATGGAATAAGGAGTGGCAAGAGCCTAAGCTTGGGGATGCCCAAGGCACCCAAAGGTAATATTCAAGGACAAACAAGAGCCTAAGCTTGGGGATGCCCCGGAAGGCATCCCCTCTTTCGTCTTCGTCTATCAGTAACTTTACTTGAGGCTATATTTTTATTCGCCACATGATATGTGTTTTGCTTGGAGCGTCTTGTATTATATGAGTCTTTGCTTTTTAGTTTGCCACAATAATCCTTGTTGTACACACCTTTTGAGAGGGACACGCATGAATCGTGATTTATTAGAATACTCTATGTGCTTCACTTATATCTTTTCAGCTAGGCAATTTTGCTTTAGTGCTTCACTTATATCTTTTTAGAGCACTGATACGTCTCCAACGTATCTATAATTTATGAAGTATTCATGCTGTTATTTTATCATTCTTGGATGTTTTACAATCATTTTTAGCAACTTTATATCATTTTTTGGGACTAACCTATTGACCCAGTGCCCAGTGCCAGTTGCTGTTTTTTGCTTGTTTTTTACATTGCAGGAAATCAATATCAAATGGAGTCCAAACACCGCAAAACTTTTTGTGGATTTTTTGGACCAGAAGACGAACAGTGGGCCAAAGAAGCACCTGGGTGGTGCCCCAAGGGGGGCACAGCCCACCAGGGCGCGCCTGGGGGCCCAGGCGCGCCCAGGTGGGTTGTGCCCACCTCGGTGGACTCCCGCACCCCTTCTTTGCACTATAAATTCCCAAATATTCCGAAACCATTCGGGGTTAACCTAGATCAGAAATTCCACCGCCGCAGGGCTCCATAGCCACCGAAAACCAAGCTAGACCCGTCCCGGCACCCTGCCAGAGGGGGGAATCATCTCCGGTGGCCATCTTCATCATCCCGGCGGCCACCACGATGAGGAGGGAGTAGTCCACCCTCGGGGCTGAGGGTTTGTACCAGTAGCTATGTGATTAATCTCTCTCTCGTGATCCATATCATGGGCTTTGTTAATATAGTCGGATCATATGATGTTTCTCCCCTGTACACTATTGTTGTGATGAATTGAATCTTTACCCTTTGAAGTTTTGTGATGTCGGATTGAATGTTCATATTTGAGAACACATGATGTATGTCTTACGGTATGAATACTTGAGGTGACAATGGGGTATCATATTGATTCACTTGATATACGTTATGGCACTCAACTTGCGGATTCTCGCGCTGATATTGGGGTAATCTATCCATAGGGGTTGATGCATGTTTTTATTATCTTTTCTCTGATAGAAACTTTGGGGTCTCTTTGTAGTTCTTTGTGTGGATTGAGTATTATGAATATGAATATGCTTTGGTGTTATTCTAGTATGAACTCTAGGATAGATCGAACGGAAAAAATAGCTTTGCGATATTTTAGTACGAACTCTTGAATAGATCGAGCAGAAAGAATAGCTTTGAGGTGGTCTTGTACCCTACCAACAATTTCTATCTTTTTTTCTCCGCTAATAGGAACTCGGGAGTGATTCTTTGTTGCACTTTGAGGGATAATCATATGATCCAACTATGTTAGCACTGTTGGGAGATTGCACTAGTGAAAGTACAGACTCTAGGCCTTGTTTTTAAGCTTTGCAATACCGTTTTTGTGCCCGTTTACTATTTGCTACCTTGCTGTTTTTATTTATTCAGACTATATAAATATATTCGACCATCAATATTACACTTTTATCACCATCTCTTCGCCGAACTAGTGCACCTATATAATTTGCCATTGTATTGGGTGTGTTGGGGACACAAGAGATTTCTTCTATTTGATTGCAGGGTTGTTTGTGAGAGACTATCTTCATCCTACACATCTCACGGATTGATAAACCTTAGGTCATCCACTTGAGGGAAAATTGCTACTGTCCTACAAAACTCTATGCTTGGAGGCCCAACACGTGTCTACAATAATAAAGTTGCGTAGTAGACATCAAGCTCTTTTCTAGCACCGTTGCTGGGGAGGTGAGTGCTTGAAGGTATATCTTTAGATCTTGCAATTGAATATTTTAGTTTCTTTTTTTATCACTAGTTTGGTTTATAAAAAGAAAACTACAAAAAATGGAATTGAGGTTGCATCATATTATTAATCATCTTTATAACATCTTTCTTGAAAATGATGGTTCAAAAAATTGTGCTCAATTGTTAGAAGAAGAAGTCAATAAAATATTTGGCACAAAATATTTGAATGATGAGCATGATTGCAATGTTGTTAGTATAAATTCTTTGAATATCCAAAATGCTAATGATGATTGCACAAGTCATGACAAAAATGTTTCTTATAACATGTCAATTTTTGCGGAGTGAATTGGGAATGCATTTGCACACCAAAAAGGGAAGATAGATTTTGTAAGAAGCATAAATATTTAGAAATGAAAAGTTGCAAGAGAGGCTAGATGGTTGTGCTGAAAGATGTAATTTTTTCTCCATCCTTGTGAACTTTGCAATGAATGTGGTCATTTAAATATCCAATGCAATTTGTTTCAATCAAATCGTGTCCAAAAATTGTGATAACTTGATTTCCCTTGAGCATCATAAAGAGCTTAGTCTTCTTTTGGGGTATGAAGAAATGAAACATATAACTAAGGGTTTCCCAAATCCCAAGAGATTTCTTGATTTTGATCTAGAGGAAATTTATATGTCTTGTACGGTAAATTGCATTGAGAATCCTTATATTGCCAACTATCTAAAGACAAGAAAACAAATAGAATATGAAGAGAGTACTAATGAAAGGGAAAATATTTCCCAATACCCTCCTAGTGTTTATTATGATGAATCAGGTAATGAGGAGGAGCTTCCTATCCAATCAATCTCTTCAACAAGAAGCTTGAAAGAATTAATTAAACCCACACATGATGTGGTGAAGAAGAAGAAAAGAGAAAGAATAAAGGTAAAAAGGTATCTCTCCCAAATAATATTGCTCCTATCACCATTGTGCCTCATGAAAGTGAATCAAATATGTTGATGGAGGATGATGATATTGAATATGATTTTGTGATACCTACTACTTGTTGTAATGATTATGATTGGGAAGACAACGATATCCCTTATGATCTTGAAAATCTATTTAACGCTTGCTTGGAAGAATATGATAATAATGTTTGCTATACTATTGGTGCCATTCATGCTATTGATAAGAATGGTTGTGATGACATGCAAAACCACAAGCTTGGGGATGCTATGTTTAATGAGTATGATATGTTTGAAGATTTATTTACTGAAAATAATGCTTGTCCTAAGTTTGGGGATGCTTTGCTTAATGAATATGATCCTTTGATTCCTTCTACTTTCGATAAGAAAATTTATTATGATGATAGCATGCCTCCTATTTATGATGATTACATTGATAAAAGTGGGTTTGGATTCAACTCTAGGTAGTAGTGATCACACTATTTTGGAGGGTGTTGAATCTTATTACAATATTGATGAAAGTGGATTTGGAGAGGTCATGACTCTATTTAGTGATACATCCACTATTTTGAAAGAGGTTTCAATTGACTTTTACAATGAAGTTGCTATCTATGATGATTATTATGATGACATCTATGCCATAAAGAGTGATAAATCTTCTATGTTTGAGCATCATGAAAAGAGTGCTGTATGTGATAGTTATATTGTTGAATCCATTCATGATGTTTCTGAAAATTATTATGAGGAAGGAACTTATGCTCTTACATATCTCAATAATATCAAGTTTCTTCTCTATGTGTTGATTGTTTTGAAGTTGCACTTGTTTTGCCTTCCCATCCTAGTTGATTCTTGTTCCCATAAGTTGTTTGCTCACAAAATCCCTATGCATAGGAAGTGGGTTAGACATAAATGTGCTACTTATATGCTTCATGATGCTCTCTTCATGTTTCAATTCTTATTTTTTATGCGAGCATCATTGAAATCATCATGCCTAGCTTAAAAGGCATTAAAGAAAAGCGCTTGTTGGGAGACAACCCAACACTTTTACCTACTGTTTTTGTGTGTTCACATTATTATGCTACCGTATTTATCATGTTTTATTGCTTTCGTTTCAATAAAGTGCCAAGTAAAGCCTTTAGGATCATGTTGGGTGATAGTTGCTTTGATCTTGCTGAAAAACAGAAATGTTTGCGCTCACGAAAATAATTCTAGTTTTTAACCTAAGAGCGCTTTTGAGTTTATTCTTTTGGCACAAGATTAATATACAAATTGCTCACGTGGTCCTACTTTTTCAGAATTGTTGGAGTAGTGGAAGTATGGTTGGAGTACAGATTACTACAAACTGTTCTATTTTTGACAGATTCTGTTTTCAATGCATAGTTTGCTTGTTTTCTAGTTTCTATGGCTTATATTGCTCAATAAAAATTGTGGAAATGCGAAAATGCTCTTTAGAGCTTGGGCTCCATGGAGCCCGAGTTTGACTTGGTCAAAATTCAAACTTTCACGTTTCAATTTTTTTTGAAAAAAATTACACACATACTTAGAGACATAAAGCATATGTGTTAGGGTTTGATCCCTAGTATCCACTATGTTCTGAGATTGATGTTGCTATAACTTTGCTATGCTTAATGCTTGTCACTAGGGCCCGAGTGCCATGATTTCAGATCTGAACCTATTATGTTTTCATCAATATATGAGTGTTCTTGATCCTATCTTGCAAGTCTATAGTCACCTATTATGTGTTATGATCCGTTAACCCCGAAGTGACAATAATCGGGATACTTACCGGTGATGACCGTAGTTTGAGGAGTTCATGTACTCACTATGTGTTAATGCTTTGTTCCCTCTATTAAAAGGAGGCCTTAATATCCCTTAGTTTCCGTAAGGACCCCGCTGCCACGGGAGGGTAGGACAAAAGATGTCATGCAAGTTCTTTTCCATAAGCACGTATGACTATGTTCGGAATACATGCCTACATTATATCAATGAACTGGAGCTAGTTCTGTGTCACCCTAGGTTATGACTGTTACATGATGAACCGCATCCGACAGAATTCTCCATCACTGATCCATTCCCTACGAGCTTTCCATATATTGTTCTTCGCTTATTTACTTTCCCGTTGCTATTGCTATCATCACTACAAAATACCAAAAACATACTTTTACTAATGTTATCCTTTTCTACCGTTACCACTACTATCATATTACTTTGCTACTAAACAC
Organism: Triticum urartu; assembly: GCF_056163025.1. Taxonomy (NCBI): domain Eukaryota; kingdom Viridiplantae; phylum Streptophyta; class Magnoliopsida; order Poales; family Poaceae; genus Triticum; species Triticum urartu. The sequence continues at coordinate 362,828,280 of NC_141874.1, read as the reverse complement.
TTTGCTGCAGATATTAAGTTTCCAGGTGTGGTTGAATTGACAACTCAGCTGCTAATACTTGAGAATATTATTTGGCTCCCCTTGTGTCGAATCAATAAATTTGGGTTGAATACTCTACCCTCAAAAACTGTTGCGATCCCCTATACTTGTGGGTTATCACTCACCACCCCGGAGGGAAAAAGGATCAAGTATGTATCTAGGCATGCGCCTAGGAGGAGCCAAGTAAATACCCTCACAGGAGTTGTTCAGGAGGAAGTGCCTGTAGTGAAGGATTACCCAGATGTTTTTCCAGAGGAGTTACCAGGCATGCCACCGGATCGAGACATTGAGTTTTTGATAGAGCTATTGCCAGGTACCAGGCCAATATCAAATAGACCCTTGTAACGCCCCGAGACCGATGTGCCAGGTGTCCTCTAGTTATTCGTTGTTGTTGCCTTGTCATTGCTTGCGTGTCATGCATTGCATATCATGTCATCATGTGCATTTCATTTGCATACATGTTCGTCTCATGCATCCGAGCATTTTCCCCGTTGTCCGTTTTGCAATCCGGCGCTCCTATGTCACCCGGTGCCCCTTTCTACCTCTTTTCGTGTGTGGGGGTTAAACATTTCCGGATTGGACCGAGACTTGTCATGCGGCCTTGGTTTACTACCGGTAGACCGCCTGTCAAGTTTCGTACCATTTGGACTTCGTTTGATACTCCAACGGTTAACCAAGAGACCGAGAAGGCCTCGTTTGTGTTGCAGCCCAACACCTTTCCAATTTGGCCCAAAACCCACCTAAACCTCCTCAATCATCTCGGTTGGCCGAAAACCGCACCTCATTTGGACTCTCCTAGCTCCCTCTACCTATAAATATGTGACCTCCCCCGAAAATTCCACGGTACAAACCTTAGATCTCTCCTCTCCGCGTCACCGGACAAATTTTCCACCAACGGACATGTCCGCCGCCGCCTGCGTCCAATCGGAGGCCGCCATCTGTCTGCCGCCGCCCTCTCTCTTCTCAGCCCCGCCGCCGGCCCGCGGGACCCAGATCGGTCCCGCGCGAGCCCATACCGCCACCGTCGTCCGCCCGTTTCAGCCCGCCGCCTCCTCACCGGATTTGTGCCGCCTCCTCGCCGGACTTGCGCCGCCTAATCGCCGGGGTGCCTCGCCGCCGCGCCCCTTCGTGCTCGCCGCCGTCGGCAGCCGCCCGCCGGAGCCACGGCCCGCCGCCACCGCCTCCCGCGGAGGAGCCCGCAACCACCGCCGCCCGTCTCCCGTGCCTGCGCCGCCTCCCGCTCGCGGCCGAGCCCCTTCGCCGCCCCGGGCGCCATCGCCGGCGCGGCCATCCGCCGCCCCGACCACGCTACTCCGGCGCCGCCCGACCTCGCCACGGCCGCCTGCTACCTCGTTGTCGCCGGCGCCCTCTCCGGCCACCGGATCCGGCCCTCCTCCGGCTTCCTCCTTGTTCTCCTTCTCCGGCGACGACAAAAAACTCCGGCGAACTGCTACAGTGATTCCGGCGAGATTCGGATCTGGATCTGGAAGAACACGGTTGACTTTTTATCCCCCGAAACCCTAATTTTTGGCAATTTTCATCATGCTATAACTCTGCATCCGTAGCTCCGATTTGTGCATGTAGCATATCAAAATGTTCGACTCGACGAGTACATCATTTCATCTCATTGCATCATTTTAATTTGAGCTCATCTTGTTGCCCAAAATGCTGTTGGAAGAGAGCTATGTGAGGTATTTGTCAGATCTGTTTCAGCAAATGGCATTTTGTCATTTTTGCCATGATTAATGTGTGCATGCTATGACCCTGAGCTCTACATGTATTTTGTTATATGCCATGCCATCTTTACAGTGGTGCTTGCCATGTATTTTTGTGATATTTGTGGTGACTAGCACAAGCTTGCAAAGTAGCGTAATCGGTAATGCTGATTTCAGGGACTTAGAATTTCACTAAGTCCTTGTCCTGATTTTGTTGATATGCCATATGTTCATGTTGTTTACTAGTGATCCGTGCCTCTTTTGAGGATGATCAGTAAGGATGTGTTGTTAACATTGTGGTGCTATATCCATCCATGTCTTTGTTTGCATTTATGGAGCAACCTAGCTTGAGTCAATCGAGCTCTACTTTTGCTATATCGTGATCCTGGCAGATTGTTGATATGTTTAGCGATTGTGCCGAGGATGTTGCTATTGATCCGTGCATGCTATGTTGTTGTTCTTGCCATGTCTAGCTTCTATGCCATGTATTCTTGATGGGTGTATGCTTAGTTTGTCATGCCATGCTTTGTAGTGAGTGCATCGAGCTCGTAAACATGCCTACTCGTTAACTGTTTTGCATGCTCCAGTTTTTCACTAAGTCTGAGATCTGTTTATGCTTTTGCCATGTTCACATGCTTGCAATTGTATTTTCTGATCCCTTTTGGCTCAAGGTCACTAAGGGACTTTTGCTAAGTGCTTTGAGTAGCCTCATGCCATGCCTTGCTTTGCCATGTTAAGTTCCTGTAGCATGTAGTTTTCATGTTCTAAAGTGTGCTTCCTGATGATGAATTCCAAACTTGTGTTAATTTCACTCAGTCTGAAACCTGTTATCATTTGGTCTTTTGCCATGCTTGTTTGAACCTGTTAGTGGATAAATTAGCCGTAGCTCAGTGTTCATCTTTTGTCAAGCATCATGAGTGGATCCCTGCCATGTATTTTGTTGCCATGTTTGAGTGCTGTAGAATATTTAACTTGTTGCATTTAGATGGCTACTTGCTGATTATCGCAGACCGGTGCCATATTTGTTTTGCTTGCCATTTCCAAACCGTGCATCCGATTCCGGTGATCTTTATATCGCTTTCAACCGAAATCACCTCATCTTTCTAGTGGCACACTTGGATTTCCATGTTGAGGCCAGATTCAATCATTCTGTGTCAAATCATGCATATGCACCGCATACTGCATCCCGCATATCATATCATGTTCATGTGTTGGTTGTTTACTATGTTGTGTGCTTCTTTCCGGTGTTGCTTCTTCGGGTTGGTTCCGGTAACGTCGCGTTTGTGAGGACCCGTTCGACTACGTCCGTTTGCCTTCTTCATGGACTCATTCTTCTTCCTTGCGGGATCTCAGGCAAGATGACCATACCCTCGAAATCACTTCTATCTTTGCTTGCTAGTTGCTCGCTCTTTTGCTATGCCTATGCTGCGATACCTACCACTTGCTTATCATGCCTCCCATATTGTTGAGCCAAGCCTGTAACCCACCTTGTCCTAGCAAACCGTTGTTTGGCTATGTTACCGCTTTGCTCAGCCCCTCTTATAGCGTCGTTAGTTGCAGGTGAAGATTGGAGTTTGTTCCTTGTTGGAACATGGATATTTTGTTGGGATATCACAATATATCTTATTTAATTAATGCATCTATACACTTGGTAAAGGGTGGAAGGCTCGGCCTTATGCCTGGTGTTTTGTTCCACTCTTGCTGCCATAGTTTCCGTCATATCGGTGTTATGTTCCCGGATTTTGCGTTCCTTACATGGTTGGGTTATAATGGGAACCCCTTGACAGTTCGCCTTGAATAAAACTCCTCCAGCAAGGCCCAACATTGGTTTTACCATTTGCCACCTAGCCTTTTTCTGACAAGGAAGCTAGGAGTATTCATGGGAGACCCCGCGCCAGGAGGAGAAGACGATGAACCTAAGGAGATTTGTTCTGAAGACTACATCATCATCGACGACACCGATTCTGACCCGGATAGTAGTGATGATGATTTTGAAGACGAAGCTGGAGCAGACATCATGGAGTCTTCCACTGATCAAAATTTCTAGATGACCACCAAAACAATAGTAGTAGTAGTAGTCTACCATGTATATAGTGTAGTCTGAGCACTTTTGTAACGATAGTTAGATCGATTTGTATGCCCTTGCTTGATTGATTGAGTGATATGATCGTGTTTGTCTCATGTGCATACGGGTAGTGTTTTCCTCACTAGACCTCATTCTATTCTACTTCTCTTCCCTCTAAACCCTCAGATGCCTCCGAGACGTGACCCCGAATTTACCTTTCCGCCGGAGCTCACTCAGTTGATCCTGCAGCAGAATACACTGATATAGTTGTTAGCTCAGAACCAAGGCAACAACAACAACAACAACCCACCGCCACCACCACCAGTTGACAACTTTGCCCGTTTTCTGAGGTTGCAGCCACCGGTGTTCTCCAGTAGCACCGAGCCGATAGTGGCAGATGATTGGCTCCACAGGATTGGAAGGGAGTTAACCACTGTAGGATGCACAGATGCTGAGAAGGTGTGATTTTCCGCACATAAGTTGGATGGACCAACAGCCTCATGGTGGGAGAATTACACTATCACCTATCCTATAGCCACTGTTACATGGGATCAGTTTCAGCAAGCATTCCGCACAACCCATGTCTCAACTGGAGCTATGAGCATGAAGAAGCGTGAGTTTCGCAACTTACACCAAGGGAACCATACTGTCGGGCAGTACATGGATGAATTTAGTAAGCTATCTTGTTATGCTCCTGATGATGTGGCCACAGATGCCGCAAAGTAGGAGAAGTTTATGGAAGGTCTGAATGATGAGATGAGCATGCAGTTGATGGTGACAACATTCAACAACTACCAGGAGTTGGTAGACAAGGCTCTTATGATTGAAGGGAAGCAACAACAAATTGAGAGCCACAAAAGGAAGTATGGACAAAGAAGGTACAACTCAGGAGCTCAGCAGAAGCCTCGATTAACCTCGAACTCGAGAGGACTTGTCCATAACCATGGAGGTCACAACCACAATGGAGGGAGTTCTCACAACTACAGTGGCCCCAAGAATGGAAACGGGAACGGAGCAGGTAGTAATCAGAACCGCTCTAACCCAGCCACACCCGCCAAGAAGGACCTAAGTCACATTACTTGTTTCAAGTGCGGGAAGACTGGACATTACGCCACTGAGTGCCCTGAAGCGAAGAATGGAAATGGCAATGGAAGCGCTGGGAAGAAGCCCAACCCTTTCAACAGGGGACAAGTGAACCACATGAACATGGAGGAGGTTGAGGAGCAGCCTGATGCCGTTATCGGCAAGTTTTTGGTTAAGTCATTTACTGCAATCGTTCTTTTTGATACTGGTGCATCGCATTCATACATATCAAGGGGATTTGTGGATAAGTATAAACTGCCCACTAAAGTTCTTAGGACACCTATGCTAGTAACCTCACCCGGAGATGAGTATATGGCAAGCAGTGGATGTTTTCAGATGCCATTAGCCATTGGAAGCCATGTTTTCCCCTCAGCCTTGATAATTTGGAGTCACAAGGATTGGATGTGATACCGGGAATGGTTTGGCTATCGTTGTATGGGGGAAACATAGATTGCGCGAGTAAGTCAATTTTGCTCACTGATATGTCTCCGTCGTATCTAATTTTCCAAACACTTTTGCCCTTGTTTTGGAATCTAACTTGCATGATTTGAATGGAACTAACCCGGACTGACGTGTTTTCAACAGAATTGCCATGGTGTTATTTATGTGCAGAAACAAACGTTCTCGGAATGACCTGAAACTTCACGGAGCAACTTTTTGGAAAATATAAAAAATACCTGCAAAAGATGAAGGCCAGGGGGCCCACCACCTGTCCACGAGGGTGGGGGGCGCACCCCCTACCTCGTGGGCCCCCTGGTGCCTCTCCGACTCCAACTCCAACTCTATATATTGTGTTTCGGGGAGAAAAAAATCACGAAGAAGAATTCATCGCATTTTATGATACAGAGCCGCCGCCAAGCCCTAAAACCTCTCGGGAGGGCTGATCTGGAGTCTGTTCGGGGCTCCGGAGAGGGGAATCCGTCGCCATCGTCATCATCAACCATCCTCCATCACCAATTTCATGATGCTCACCGCCGTGCGTGAGTAATTCCATCGTAGGCTTGCTGGACGGTGATGGGTTGGATGGGATCTATCATGTAATCGAGTTAGTTTTGTTAGGGTTTGATTCCTAGTATCCACTATGTTCTGAGATTGATGTTGCTATGACTTTGCTATGCTTAATGCTTGTCACTAGGGCCCGAGTGCCATGATTTCAGATCTGAACCTATTATGTTTTCATCAATATATGAGTGTTCTTGATCCTATCTTGCAAGTCTATAGTCACCTATTATGTGTTATGATCCGTTAACCCCGAAGTGACAATAATCGGGATACTTACCGGTGATGACCGTAGTTTGAGGAGTTCATGTATTCACTATGTGTTAATGCTTTGTTCCGGTTCTCTATTAAAAGGAGGCCTTAATATCCCTTGGTTTCCGTAAGGACCCCGCTGCCACGGGAGGGTAGGACAAAAGATGTCATGCAAGTTCTTTTCTATAAGCACGTATGACTATGTTCAGAATACATGCCTACATTATATCAATGAACTGGAGCTAGTTCCGTGTCACCCTAGGTTATGGCTGTTACATGATGAACCGCATCCGGCATAATTGTCCATCACTGATTCATTACCTACGAGCTTTCCATATATTGTTCTTCACTTATTTACTTTCCCGTTGCTATTGCTATCATCACTACAAAATACCAAAAACATTACTTTTACTACTGTTATCCTTTGCTACCGTTACCACTACTATCATATTACTTTGCTACTAAACACTTTGCTGCAGATATTAGGTTTTCAGGTGTGGTTGAATTGACAACTCAGCTGCTAATACTTGAGAATATTCTTTGGCTCCCCTTGTGTCGAATCAATAAATTTGGGTTGAATACTCTACCCTCGAAAACTGTTGCGATCCCCTATACTTGTGGGTTATCCAGACTATTTTGTGGCACCGTTGCCGGGGAGCATAGATCTATTCTTTGAGTCACTTGGGATATATATATCTGCTTATCATTATGAAGAACTTGAGAGATCCAAAAACCAAGATCTATCCCTCAACTACGAGGGGAGGTAAGGAACTGCCATCTAGCTCTGCACTTGATTCACCTTCTGTTTTGAGTAAGCTTGCGACACCTACACTTGCTTCTGCTATTTGTTCTTATATGTCGCATGTCATTGATGATGCCACTTCTGCTATGCATGATACTTATGATGAAACTACTTCTATGCTTGATACTACTGTGCCACTTGGTGATTTTCTTGATGAACAACTTGCCAGGGCTAGAGAAATTGAAAATATTGAATCTAATGATACTGATGAAAGTGATGATGAAGAATCACTTGTTATTCCTAAGGGTTATGTTTTTGATCAAGAAGCTTCTTTAGCTATTTTAGCTTGCAAAGATAGATATGAACTCAAAAGGTTATTAGCTAAATGGAATAAGCAATCTCTAAATGCTAGAATGAAACCTGACCCTGCTTTTGCTACTTCACCTATCTGTGTTACTGATAAGGATTATGAATTCTCTATTGATCCTGATATAATTACTTTAGTTGAATCTGATCCTTTTCATGGTTATGAATCTGAAACTGTCGTGGCACATCTTACTAAACTGAATGATATAGCCACCTTGTTCACTAAAGATGAGAGAACTCGTTACTTTTATATCCTTAAAATATTTCCGTTCTCATTAAAAGGTGATATTAAGATATGGTTTAATTCTCTTGATCCTGGTTGTGTGCATAGTCCCCAGGATATGATTTATTACTTCTCTGCTAAATATTTCCCTGCTCATAAGAAACAAGCTGCTTTAAGGGATATATATAATTTTGTGCAAATTTAAGAAGAGAGTCTCCCACAAGCTTGGGGGAGGCTTCTCCAATTACTTAATGCTTTGCCTGATCATCCTCTTAAGAAAAATGAAATACTTGATATCTTTTATAGTTGGATGCTTCCAGAGATTACCTGGATAGTTGTGCTGGTTCCTTTTTCAGGGAAAGAACACCGGATGAAGCTGAAATTCTATTGAATAATATGTTGACAAATGAAAATAATTGGACACCTCCAGAGCCAATTCCTGAGCCTATTCCTAAACCAACTCCGAAGAAGAGGGGTATTCTATTTCTCAGTCCTGAAGATATGCAAGAGGCAAAGAAATCTATGAAAGAAAAAGGTATTAAAGCTGAAGATGTTAAGAATTTACCTCCTATTAAAGAAATACATGGTCTTAATTTACCGCCTGTTGAAGAAACATATGATCTTAATCCTTTACCTATTGAAGAAACTCATGGTCTTGATAACCCGACACAGGTAGTAAAGGTAAATTCTCTCTATAGATATGATAAAGCTGAAATCCCATTTACTAAGTTTGCTAGCCCATGCTTAGATGAGTTTGATAAATTTATGGCTAAGCAAGAATACTTTAATGCTTATTTTGGTAGACAATTGAAATACAATTCAAATATGCTTGAACACTTGGGTGATTATATGGCTAATGTTAAAGGTGAACTTAAACTTATTAGTAAACATGCTTCTATGGTTACCACTCAAGTAGAACAAGTACTTAAGGCTCAAAATGATTTGCTCAATGAATTGAATAGTAAGGATAATGATAATGCTGTTAGAGTTATGACTAGAGGTGGTAGAATGACTCAGGAACCTTTGTATCCTGAAGGCCATCCTAAGAGAATTGAGCAAGATTCTCAGAGAAATAATATAGATGTACCTAGTTTGTCTAAAAAGAAGAAAAAGAAAAATGATAGGACTTTGCATGCTTCTAGTGAACCTGTTACTGAAACACCTGAGAATCCAAATGATATTTCTATTTTTGATGCTTAAACACAATCTGGTAATGAACCTGAAACTAGTGATAATGTTAATAATAATGTTCATGATGATGCTCAACCTATTAATGATAATGATATAGAAATTGAACCTGTTGTTGATCTTGATAACCCACAATCAAAGAATCAACGTTATGATAAGAAAGACTTTGTTGCTAGGAAACATGGTAAAGAAAGAGAACCATGGGTTCAGAAACCCATGCCTTTTCCTCCTAAACCATCCAAGAAAAAGGATGATGAGGATTTTGAGCGCTTTGCTGAAATGATTAGACCTATCTTTTTGCGTATGCGATTAACTGATATGCTCAAAACCAATCCTTATGCTAAGTACATGAAAGATATAATTACAAATAAAAGAAAGATACCAGAAGATGAAATTTCCACCATGCTTGCTAATTATACTTTTAAGGGTGGAATACCAAAGAAACTTGGAGATCCAGGAGTATCCACTATACCATGCTCCATTAAAAGAAACTATGTCAAAACTGCTTTATGTGATCTTGGAGCCGATGTTAGTGTTATGCCTCTCTCTTTATATTGTAGACTTGATTTGAATAAGTTGAAACCTACTGAAATATCTTTGCAAATGGCTGATAAATCAACTGCTATACATGTCGGTATTTGTGAGGATGTGCCTGTTGTAGTTGCAAATGTTACTATTTTAACGGACTTTGTTATTCTTGATATTCCCGAGGATGATAGTACGTCTATTATTCTTGGAAGACCCTTTTTGAATACTGCAGGGGCTGTTATTGATTGCACTAAAGGCAATGTCACTTTTCATGTTAATGGTAATGAGCACACGGTACACTTTCCGAGGAAACAACCTCAAGTTCAGAGTATCAACTCTATTGGAAAAATTCCATCGATTATATTTGGAGGTTTTGAATTTCCCATTCCTACTGTCAAGAAGAAATATAATATTCTTATTATTGGGGATGTGCATATCCCCGTTGAGGTAACATGGTGTTATTTGAAATTTCTCCGGTTCCATGTTATTCGAATGAGTTCGTTAACAAGACTTGATCAACCTTGTTAGTGGATTCCTTTTGATGATCATGAGATGGATGAAACTAGAAGACACAACCTTCTGTACCCTCCTTTTACTTTCTATTATTTATATTAAATAAAATAAAAATAAATATTTTTCCGTTTGTTATCTGATTATCCGTGCAATATAATAATACCTCGAAAATAAAAGTTCCCCAAATGCCTTGAAATTTAAATATGATTTTTTTCAGAATATTTGAGAATATTTGGCACTGAGAACACAGCAGGGGGGTCAACCACCTGCCCACGAGGGTGGAGGGCGTGCCCTACCCCCTGGGCGCGCCCCCTGCCTCATGGGCCCACGGCGGCCCCCCTCCACTTATCCTTTCACCCACACACTCCTTCCTCCCCCAAACACGAATATCCAGCTCAAACCCGAGTCCAAGCTCGTTTTGCTGCCATTTTCGATCTCCTTGCTCAAAGCATCTCTCACAAAACTTCTTGGGGAGATTGTTCCTTGGTATGTGACTCCTCCATTGGTCCAATTAGTTTTTGTTCTAGTGCTTTATTCATTGCAAATTTTTGCTGCTTAGGTGACCCTGTTCTTGAGCTTGCATGTCAAATTTATATGGTCAAAAGTAGTTTTGATGCATGATATAGGCTCTAGGCACTTGTAGGAGTAGTTGCTATCAATATTATTGAGTTTGGTTTACTTTTATTTTGAAGTTACTAAAAATTTCAGAATTTTTCAGAAAATTATAAAGAGATTTTTGAGGGGCTCATCGAGCCGAATCTCAAGGGAAAAGCAAAATGAAGAGGCACAAAAGCCTAAATATAATTTGCCTCGCATCGCGGAGGTTAGGCCGTGTGAATGGCACTCCGATGAATTCCTGAGAGCAACCGGGATTTATGAGGATTTTTATGAATTGGCAAAGAATGCAGGCCTCACCAACTTCCTCCACGACCAACGCGAACAGTATCTCTTACTCACCAATACTTTTGTGCAAAACTTCTACTATTATCCTAGGGAATCACCTCCTTCAGTAGAGTTTCATTTATATGATGTGGTTAAGAAGATGTCACTTTATGATTTTTGTCGGGTTTGTTTGATCCCTTTTGAGGGAAGTTTAGAGGAACTACATTGCAAGGATGTGGAAGGTTTTATTGATACTATCACTGTAGGGGAAACTAGGAAGGTTTCCGATGCACGAATCACTAGCATACATTTTCCTGTTTTACGCTACTTTGCAATATTTGCTAGTCGTTGCTTAATTGGTCGCGGAAACTGTGGAAACCTTAGTGTTCCTGATATTTTTATTCTGTTCCACGGTTTATACGCTGATAACTCTGTTAGTATGGGCGGTATTATTGCTAAATGGTTAAGTCTTAACTGTACAAAAGGACCCATCTTTGGTGGTATTTATGCTTCAAGCCTTGCTGCACATTATGATATACCTATTAGGCACTATGAAAAAGAAGAAAAATTGCTGCCTCGTGTTTATTTAGATTATAAGAGTATGGTAGCACATGATTTTATTATAAAGAATAGGGAAGGGGAGCTGAAATACAAATTTTTCTTTGATAAACATCATCCTGAGACTATCACCTTGCCTGCGCCTTCCTTGTTTGATTTATCTTCAGGCAAGTACCTCGTCTCGCCAAAGGACATTCACGCCTACTGGAACCCTACATCAGCCACAGAGCCAGAGGCAGAACCACAAGTTGATCCTCCGCGACAGTCTAATTACCAATGGGATCCGGAGATGATTGTCAACCAGTGGCAATCGGAGTCTTCTTCTTTGCAGTACGACCCCAACTATTATTATGGATATCCGCTAGGCCAACCGTGGCCATAGACCAACTTAGGCCAAAAGCCTAAGCTTGGGGGATTACGTATTTCTCACCGACATTACATTTATGCTCCCACACTCATTGCTAGATGTCTGTGCTCATACTTTTTCATTGTATCATCCATGCTAGTTTATTTCCTTTTTATGCTTTCTTCTTGTGTGTTTAATAAACCTTAAGAAAAACCAAAAAAATAAGTTGTAGCTTTTAGCTAGTTTTAATTTCCATGCTTGTAGTAGTAACTAAAAAGAAAACCCAAAAAGATTTCCTATTCCTCTTTTACTTTTTGGGAGCTTTCCCGTGTAAATAGTTTTATTTCTTTTCTTTTCTTTTCTTTTCTTTGGGGGTCGATAGGAGAAGACCATAATTAAATTGTTAAAGTGGATCTTATATGCATTATTGTTGATCTGACAAAAGAGCCCATATTGCCTTGTCTTCTCCTGTTTATTGAATGCTTGCAGATTCCAGCTTAGTCCAATGTACGTGCACTATTATTATTATTATTCACATCATTTGGTTGTGCAAGTGAAAGGCAATTATGACGATATATGATGGACTGACTGAGATGAGAAAAGCTGGTATGAACTCGACCTCTTTTGTTTTTGTAAATATGATTAGTTCATCGTTCCTGATTCAGCCTATTATGAATAAACATGTTTGCAATGACAACTAGAGATCATAGTTCCTTGTGCCATGCTTGATTAGCTATGAGTCATAATGGTTTACCTTGCGTGCCAACATGCTATTGAGATGGTTATGATGTGGTATGATAGGGTGGTATCCTCCTCTGAATGATTTAAGTGACTTGACTTGGCGCATGTTCATGCATGTAGTTGAAACAAAATCAACATAGCCTTCACGATATTTATGTTCATGGTGGATTATATCCTACTCATGCTTGCATTCGGTGTTGATTAATTTTAATGCATGTTCATGACTGTTGTCGCTCTCTAGCTGGTCGCTCCCCAGTCTTTTGCTAGCCTTCACTTGTACTAAGTAGGAATACTGCTTGTGCATCCAATCCCTTAAACCCCAAAGTTATTCCACATGAGTCCACTATACCTACCTATATACGGTATCTACCTGCCGTTCCAAGTAAATTTGTATGTGCCAAACTCTAAACCTTCAAATAAATATCTTGTTTTGTATGCTCGAATAGCTCATGTATCAACAGGGCTGTCTGTATCTTCCATGTTAGGCGGGTTATTCTCAAGAGGAGTGGACTCCACTCCTCACTCACGAGATAAATGGCTGGTCACCGGGATGCCCAGTCCCATGCTTTATGCAAACTAAATCAAAATAATTGCAAACAAAACTCCCCCTGGGACTCTTATTAGTTGTACGCACTCGTTGTTTCGAGCAAGCCATGGATTGATGCTTGTTGGTGGAAGGGGGAGTATAAACTTTACCATTCTGTTTGGGAACCGCCTATAATGTGTGTAGCATGGAAGATATCGCCATCTCTTGATTGTTATGTTGACAATGAAAGTATACCGCTCAAAATATTATTCACCTCTGTTTCAAAACCGAGCTCTGGCACCTCTACAAATCCCCGCTTCCCTCTGCGAAGGGCCTATCTATTTACTTTTATGCTGAGTCATCATCCTCTTATTAAAAAGCACTAGTTGGAGAGCACCGTTGTCATTTGCATTCATTATTGGTAGTTTACATTGAGTATGACTTGACTTGATCTCTTTTACCATGAATTACAATGTCTAGTCAGTCCTTGGTCTTTAAAGGTGCTCTGCATTTATGTTTTGCGGTCTCAGAAAGGGCTAGCGAGATACCATCTTGTTATATCATATTATGATTGTTTTGAGAAAGTGTTGTCATCCGAGATTTATTATTATTGCTCGCTAGTTGATTATGCTATCGATATGAGTAAACTTGAGACCTAAGCGTTATTGTGAATGTGGTTAGTTATAATCTTTACTCAAAACTTGAATGCTGGCTTTACATATTTACAACAACAAGAGCAAATAGAGTTTGTAAAAGTTTTTCTTTATCACTTTCAGTTTGTCAACTGAATTGCTTGAGGACAAGCAAAGTTTTAAGCTTGGGGGAGTTGATACGTCTCTATCGTATCTACTTTTCCAAACATTTTTGCCCTTGTTTTGGACTCTAACTTGCATGATTTGAATGGAACTAACCCGGACTGACGATGTTTTCAGCAGAATTACCATGGTGCTATTTATGTGCAGAAACATACGTTCTCGGAATGACCTGAAACTTCACGGAGCAACTTTTTGGAAAATATAAAAAAACCTGCAAAAGATGAAGGCCAGGGGGCCCACCACCTGTCCATGAGGGTGGGGGGCGCGCCCCCTACCTCGTGGGCCCCCTGGTGCCTCTCCGACTCCAACTCCAACTCTGTATATTGTGTTTCGGGGAGAAAAAAATCAGGAAGAAGAATTCATCGCGTTTTACGATACGGAGGCACCGCCAAGCCCTAAAACCTCTCGGGAGGGCTGATCTGGAGTCCGTTCGGGGCTCCGGAGAGGGGAATCCGTCGCCATCGTCATCATCAACCATCCTCCACCACCAATTTCATGACGCTCACCGCCGTGCGTGGGTAATTCGATCGTAGGCTTGCTGGACGGTGATGGGTTGGATGGGATCTATCATGTAATCGAGTTAGCTTTGTTAGGGTTTGATCCCTAGTATCCACTATGTTCTGAGATTGATGTTGCTATGACTTTGCTATGCTTAATGCTTGTCACTAGGGCCCGAGTGCCATGATTTCAGATCTGAACCTATTATGTTTTCATCAATATATGAGTGTTCTTGATCCTATCTTGCAAGTCTATAGTCACCTATTATGTGTTATGATCCGTTAACCCCGAAGTGACAATAATCGGGATACTTACCGGTGATGACCGTAGTTTGAGGAGTTCATGTACTCACTATGTGTTAATGCTTTGTTCCCTCTATTAAAAGGAGGCCTTAATATCCCTTAGTTTCCGTAAGGACCCCGCCGCCACGGGAGCGTAGGACAAAAGATGTCATGCAAGTTCTTTTCCATAAGCACGTATGACTATGTTCGGAATACATGCCTACATTATATCAATGAACTGGAGCTAGTTCTGTGTCACCCTAGGTTATGACTGTTACATGATGAACCGCATCCGGCAGAATTCTCCATCACTGATCCATTGCCTACGAGCTTTCCATATATTGTTCTTCGCTTATTTACTTTCCCGTTGCTATTGCTATCATCACTACAAAATACCAAAAACATACTTTTACTACTGTTATCCTTTGCTACCGTTACCACTACTATCATATTACTTTGCTACTAAACACTTTGCTGCAGATATTAAGTTTCCAGGTGTGGTTGAATTGACAACTCAGCTGCTAATACTTGAGAATATTATTTGGCTCCCCTTGTGTCGAATCAATAAATTTGGGTTGAATACTCTACCCTCAAAAACTGTTGCGATCCCCTATACTTGTGGGTTATCACTCACCACCCCGGAGGGAAAAAGGATCAAGTATGTATCTAGGCATGCGCCTAGGAGGAGCCAAGTAAATACCCTCACAGGAGTTGTTCAGGAGGAAGTGCCTGTAGTGAAGGATTACCCAGATGTTTTTCCAGAGGAGTTACCAGGCATGCCACCGGATCGAGACATTGAGTTTTTGATAGAGCTATTGCCAGGTACCGGGCCAATATCAAATAGACCCTTGTAACGCCCCGAGACCGATGTGCCAGGTGTCCTCTAGTTATTCGTTGTTGTTGCCTTGTCATTGCTTGCGTGTCATGCATTGCATGTCATGTCATCATGTGCATTTCATTTGCATACATGTTCGTCTCATGCATCCGAGCATTTTCCCCGTTGTCCGTTTTGCAATCCGGCGCTCCTATGTCACCCGGTGCCCCTTTCTACCTCTTTTCGTGTGTGGGGGTTAAACATTTCCGGATTGGACCGAGACTTGTCGTGTAGCCTTGGTTTACTACCGGTAGACCGCCTGTCAAGTTTCGTACCATTTGGACTTCGTTTGATACTCCAACGGTTAACCGAGAGACCGAGAAGGCCTCGTTTGTGTTGCAGCCCAACACCTTTCCAATTTGGCCCAAAACCCACCTAAACCTCCTCCATCATCTCGGTTGGCCGAAAACCGCACCTCATTTGGACTCTCCTAGCTCCCTCTACCTATAAATATTTGACATTCCCCGAAAATTCCGCGGTACAAACCCTAGATCTCTCCTCTCTGCGTCGCCGGACAAATTTTCCACCGACGGACATGTCCGTCGCCGCCTGCGTCCAATCGGAGGCCGCCATCTGTCTGCCGCCGCCCTCTCTCTCCTCAGCCCCGCCGCCGGCCCGCGGGACCCAGATCGGGCCCGCGCGAGCCCACACCGCCACCGTCGTCCGCCCGTTTCGGCCCGCCGCCTCCTCGCCGGATTTGTGCCGCCTCCTCGCCGGACTTGCGCCGCCTAATCGCCGGGGTGCCTCGCCGCCGTGCCCCTTCGTGCTTGCCGCCGTCGGCAGCCGCCCGCTGGAGCCGCGGCCCGCCGCCACCGCCTCCCGCGGAGGAGCCCGCAACCACCGCCGCCCGTCTCCCGTGCCTGCGCCGCCTCCCGCTCGCGGCCGAGCCCCTTCGCCGCCCCGGGCGCCATCGCCGGCGCGGCCATCCGCCGCCCCGACCACGCTACTCCGGCGCCGCCCGACCTCGCCACGGCCGCCTGCTACCTCGTCGTCGCCGGCGCCCTCTCCGGCCACCGGATCCGGCCCTCCTCCGGCTTCCTCCTTGTTCTCCTTCTCCGGCGACGACAAAAAACTCCGGCGAACTGCTACAGTGATTCCGGCGAGATTCGGATCTGGATCTGGAAGAACACGGTTGACTTTTTATCCCCCGAAACCCTAATTTTTAGCAATTTTCATCATGCTATAACTCTGCATCCGTAGCTCCGATTTGTGCATGTAGCATATCAAAATGTTCGACTCGACGAGTACATCATTTCATCTCATTGCATCATTTTAATTTGAGCTCATCTTGTTGCCCAAAATGCTGTTGGAAGAGAGCTATGTGAGGTATTTGTCAGATCTGTTTCAGCAAATGGCATTTTGTCATTTTTGCCATGATTAATGTGTGCATGCTATGACCCTGAGCTCTACATGTATTTTGTTATATGCCATGCCATCTTTACAGTGGTGCTTGCCATGTATTTTTGTGATATTTGTGGTGACTAGCACAAGCTTGCAAAGTAGCGTAATCGGTAATGCTGATTTCAGGGACTTAGAATTTCACTAAGTCCTTGTCCTGATTTTGTTGATATGCCATATGTTCATGTTGTTTACTAGTGATCCGTGCCTCTTTTGAGGATGATCAGTAAGGATGTGTTGTTAACATTGTGGTGCTATATCCATCCATGTCTTTGTTTGCATTTATGGAGCAACCTAGCTTGAGTCAATCGAGCTCTACTTTTGCTATATCGTGATCCTGGCAGATTGTTGATATGTTTAGCGATTGTGCCGAGGATGTTGCTATTGATCCGTGCATGCTATGTTGTTGTTCTTGCCATGTCTAGCTTCTATGCCATGTATTCTTGATGGGTGTATGCTTAGTTTGTCATGCCATGCTTTGTAGTGAGTGCATCGAGCTCGTAAACATGCCTACTCGTTAACTGTTTTGCATGCTCTAGTTTTTCACTAAGTCTGAGATCTGTTTATGCTTTTGCCATGTTCACATGCTTGCAATTGTATTTTCTGATCCCTTTTGGCTCAAGGTCACTAAGGGACTTTTGCTAAGTGCTTTGAGTAGCCTCATGCCATGCCTTGCTTTGCCATGTTAAGTTCCTGTAGCATGTAGTTTTCATGTTCTAAAGTGTGCTTCCTGATGATGAATTCCAAACTTGTGTTAATTTCACTCAGTCTGAAACCTGTTATCATTTGGTCTTTT
Source organism: Triticum urartu (assembly GCF_056163025.1). NCBI lineage: Eukaryota > Viridiplantae > Streptophyta > Magnoliopsida > Poales > Poaceae > Triticum > Triticum urartu. Next base: position 362,810,852 of record NC_141874.1, on the reverse strand, counting down.
GCCATGCTTGTTTGAACCTGTTAGTGGATAAATTAGCCGTAGCTCAGTGTTCATCTTTTGTCAAGCATCATGAGTGGATCCCTGCCATGTATTTTGTTGCCATGTTTGAGTGCTGTAGAATATTTAACTTGTTGCATTTAGATGGCTACTTGCTGATTATCGCAGACCGGTGCCATATTTGTTTTGCTTGCCATTTCCAAACCGTGCATCCGATTCCGGTGATCTTTATATCGCTTTCAACCGAAATCACCTCATCTTTCTAGTGGCACTCTTGGATTTCCATGTTGAGGCCAGATTCAATCATTCTGTGTCAAATCATGCATATGCACCGCATACCGCATCCCGCATATCATATCATGTTCATGTGTTGGTTGTTTACTATGTTGTGTGCTTCTTTCCGGTGTTGCTTCTTCGGGTTGGTTCCGGTAACGTCGCGTTTGTGAGGACCCGTTCGACTACGTCCGTTTGCCTTCTTCATGGACTCATTCTTCTTCCTTGCGGGATCTCAGGCAAGATGACCATACCCTCGAAATCACTTCTATCTTTGCTTGCTAGTTGCTCGCTCTTTTGCTATGCCTATGCTGCGATACCTACCACTTGCTTATCATGCCTCCCATATTGTTGAGCCAAGCCTGTAACCCACCTTGTCCTAGCAAACCGTTGTTTGGCTATGTTACCGCTTTGCTCAGCCCCTCTTATAGCGTCGTTAGTTGCAGGTGAAGATTGGAGTTTGTTCCTTGTTGGAACATGGATATTTTGTTGGGATATCACAATATCTCTTATTTAATTAATGCATCTATACACTTGGTAAAGGGTGGAAGGCTCGGCCTTATGCCGGGTGTTTTGTTCCACTCTTGCCGCCATAGTTTCCGTCATATCGGTGTTATGTTCCCGGATTTTGCGTTCCTTACATGTTTGGGTTATAATGGGAACCCCTTGACAGTTCTCCTTGAATAAAACTCCTCCAGCAAGGCCCAACATTGGTTTTACCATTTGCCACCTAGCCTTTTTCTTTCCCTTGAGTCGCCCAGCTCAAGGGTCATCTTATTTTAACCCCCCGGGCCAGTGCTTCTCTAAGTGTTGGTCCAAACTGAGCGATGTCCGAGGCTACCAGGGGCAACTCTGGGCTGGCTTACCCGACGTCTTGCTCATTCGGTGTGCCCTGAGAATGAGATATGTGCAGCTCCTATCGGGATTTGTCGGCACATCTGGGTGGCTTTGCTGGTCTTGTTTTACCATTGTCGAAATGTCTTGTAACCGGGATTCCGAGTCTGATCGGGTCTTCCCGCTAGAAGGAATATCCTTCGTTGACCGTGAGAGCTTGTGATGGGCTAAGTTGGGACACCCCTGCAGGGATTTGAACTTTCGAAAGCCGTGCCTGCAGTTATGGGCAGATGGGAATTTGTTAATGTCCGGTTGTAGAAAACCTGAAGTTGATCTTAATTAAAATACATCAACCGCGTGTGTTACCGTGATGGTCTCTTCTCGGCGGAGTCCGAGAAGTGAACACGGTGTTGGAGTTATGTTTGACGTAGGTTGTTCTAGGATCACTTCTTGATCATAGTTGTTCGACCATGCTTTTTCCTTTCTCTTCTCGCTCTCATTTGCGTTGTTAGCCACCAGATATGCTAGTCGCTTGCTGCAGCTCCACCTCATACCTTTTCCCTACCTATAAGCTTAAATAGTCTTGATTGCGAGGGTGTAAGATTGCTGAGTCCCCGTGACTCACAGATACTTCCAAAACCAGTTTGCAGGTGCCGATGTTACCGAGCAGGTGACGCAACCAAGCTCAAGGAGGAGCTCGATGAAGATCTTGTCCTTTGTGTTGTTTCGTTCTAGTTGATCAGTAGTGGAGCCCAGTTGGGGTCGATCGGGAATCTGTGTAGCATTTGGGGTAGTCTTCTTTTATTTTGGTTCCGTAGTCGGACCTTGATTGTATCTGATTGATGTAATGCTTTATTCATGTAATTGTGTGAAGTGGCGATTGTAAGCCAAATATGTATCTCTTTCCCTTATGTATTACATGGGTTGCGTGAAGATTACCTCACTTGCGACATTGCTTTCAATGCGGTTATGCCTCTAAGTCGTGCTTCGACACGTGAGAGATATAGCCGCATCGAGGGCGTTACAACCCTACCGAATGCCCACAAACGATCTAGAAGAGATCAAGAAGAAGATTAAGAAGTTGTTGGAGAAAGGTTATATTCGAAGGAGTTCATCACCATGGGGAGCCCCAGTGCTTTTGGTTGAGAAGAAGGATAAGTCTCTAAGAATGGTTGTTGATTATCGTGCGTTGAATGGAGTGACAATTAAGAACAAGTACCCCCTGCCGATGATCAATGATTTATTTGACTAGTCGACAGGAGCTAAAGTGTTTTCGAAGATCGATCTGGGATCAGGATATCACTAGCTGAAGATTTGAGAGATGGATATACCTAAGACAGCTTTCACCACAAGGTACGGGCTTTATGAGTATACGGTCATGTCTTTTGGATTGACTAACGCCCCTGCCTATTTCATGAGTATGATGAGCAAGGTGTTCATGGAGTTCTTGGATAAGTTCGTTGTGGTGTTCATTGACGATATCTTGGTATACTCGAAGAGTGAAGAGGAGCACAAGGAACATTTACGTTTAGTTCTCGGGAAGCTCAGGGAACATCAGTTGTATGCCAAGTTCAGCAAATGTGAGTTTTGGTTGAAGGAAGTTGGATTCCTTGGACATGTTATATCAGGAGAAGGTATAGCCGTGGATCCCACCAAGGTTCAGTCAGTCACTGAGTGGTTGGCACCCACCTCAGTTGGAGAGATCCGCAGTTTTCTTGGACTCACGGGATACTATTGGAGTTTATTGAGAATTTCTCTAAGATAGCAAAGCCTATGACGACATTGTTGAAGAAGGACACTAAGTTCCATTGGACTGAGGAATGTGAAGCAAGTTTCCAGGAGTTGAAGAAATGTTTGACTACAACCCCAGTGCTGATTCTGCCGGATATACGCAAGGACTTCCAAGTGTATTGCGATGCTTCACGCTTAGGACTTGGAGGAGTACGAATGCAAGACGGAAGAGTGGTTTTATATGCCTCACGACAACTGAAACCGCATGAGTTAAATTATGCCACGCATGATTTGGAGTTAGCAGCTGTGGTGCACGCGCTCAAGACCTGGAGACATTTTCTCATTAGAAACCGTTGTGATGTATACACGGATCACAAGAGTTTGAAGTACATCTTCACACAGAAGGAGCTGAACCTCAGGCAGAGGATATGGTTAGAACTCATAAAGGATTATGATATGAAGCTGCATTATCATCCAAGAAAGGCCAATGTCGTAGCAGATGCTTTGAGCCGTAAGAGTTATGTCAACACCCTCGTAAGCGAAGGGATGCCAAAGGAGTTAGCCGAGGATCTTAGGGAACTTCGATTGGAAATAGTTCCTAAAGGGTTTGTGGCAAAGTTGGAGGTTAAATCAACACTATTGGAAAAGATTCGAGAAGCTCATAAGGATGACAATGATATCACTGAGATAAAGGAGAAGATGAGTGTAGGGAAAGCCAAAGGGTTTCGTGAGGATGAGCACGGCACCTTGTGGTTTGAGGACCGTATATATGTGCCCAATAATGCAGAGATCATGAAGTTGATATTATAGGAAGCTCATGACTCGCCATACTCGATACACCCTGGAAACACCAAGATGTATTTGGATTTGAAGGAGTGTTTCTGGTGGAATGGTATGAAGAAGGATATTGCCAAGTATGTAGCCATCTGTGATGTATGTCAGAGAGTGAAGGCAGAACATCAGAAGCCAGCAGGATTGCTACAACCTATGCCGATACCCGAATGGAAGTGGGATAAGCTTGGCATGGATTTTATCACCGGATGGCCCAGGACCAAATCAGGATATGATTCTACATGGGTAGTAGTTGATCGCTTGACGAAAGTGGCTCACTTTATCCCCGTAAAAACCACGTATACAAGTGCGAAGTTGGCCAAGATATACATGACCAGGATCGTATGTCTGCATGGAGTTCCGAGGACCATCGTGTCAGATAGAGGAACGCAGTTTACTTCAAAATTTTGGCATCAGTTGCACCTGACCTTGGGTGCCATACTGGAGTTCAGTACAGCTTTTCATCCACAGACAGATGGAAAGACTGAGAGAGTCAATCAGATTCTGGAGGACATGTTGAGAGCTTGTGCATTAGACTACGGATCTAGTTGGGACGATAATTTGCCCTACGCAGAGTTCTCATACAACAACAGCTACCAGGCCAGTTTGAAGATGGCACCATTCGAAGCATTGTATGGGAGAAGATGCAGAACACCGTTGATGTGGGATGAAGTTGGAGACCGCCAGTTGTTTGGACCAGATTTGATTAAAGAATCCGAAGAGAAGGTTAAACTAATTCGAGATAGACTGAAGGTAGCTCAGTCTCGACAGAAGAGTTATGCAGATTCAAAACGCAAGGAGGTAGTCTATGAAATTGGAGATAGAGCGTATCTACGAGTGTCACCTCTTCGAGGTGTTAAACGTTTTGGTGTTAAGGGGAAATTAGCCCCGAGATCTGTGGGACCGTACCATGTTCTGGAATGCATGGGAGAAGTTGCCTACGAGTTGGAGTTACCCGAAGGACTGTCAGGAGTACATGATGTGTTTCATGTTTCCTAGTTGAAGAAATGTCATGCGGAGATGGCCGACATTCCTCTGAGAGATACAGTGCCCCTGGAAGCAATTCAGTTGGACAGTGATTTGACGTATGAGGAGAAGCCTGTCAAGATTCTAGAGTTTGCTAGCCGAGTTACTCGCAGCAAGGTTATCAAATTTTGCAAAGTTCAGTGGAGCCACCATACCGAGGATGAAGCCACCTGGGAACGAGAGGATGATCTTCGCAAAAACCACCCACACCTATTTCCTAGCCAACCCAAATCTCGAGGGTGAGATTCATCTTAAGGGGGTAGGTTTGTAACATCCCAAATTTTCAATTTGGAATGTTATACGTAGGTCATTCATGCATATCATATTTTATTTGCTTTTCATTTTGTGATCCTCGAAATTCTAAGCAACTCAAGGACCCTCGGAGAGAGTTGGGGATTTCACGGTCTTCATATTTGAATTTTATCAAATATCGAAACGAGGATCAGTTGTTTTATTATTTTTCTCTCCGAAAATATTTCATATTAAAATATATGAGAGGAGATAATATGACTTCTCCAAAATAAGCGAAATATTGGAGGAAAAAATATATTAAAATCAACCTTTTGATTTTATTCGGATTTTATTGCTATTTTTATTTGCATAGGAAAAAACATGCATTTTCAAAAATTGCATTTTAGGCCAAGAAAATGTTCACCTTGTTCTAAATATTCTATTTAGACGGTGAAAATTTGTTTTGGTATTTTTTATTTTTTTTTATTTTTTTCTAGGATTTCTTTTTGGCGGAATATGTTTAAAAAAAGAGGAAGCCCGCCGGACCAAACTGGGTCGCGGCCCAGCTGGCCCAGCCAGCCCCGCGCCGCTGTCGTCTTCGAGCCGGACTCCTCAAGGGAGTCCGAGCCGCCGCCGCCATGGCCTCTCCCCCTCCCGCAAGCCGCCTCCCCTCCCCCTTTAAAAGCCGGTCCCGGCCCCCCTTGGAGCCCCAAGCTGCCACCGCCTCCAGCCCCCGCAAGCCGCGCCGCCAGCCCGCCGCCTCGCGCCGCCGCACGCTGCCGCTTGCCGCCTGCTGCTGCGCCGCCACCAAGCCCTGCCGTGCCGACCTCCGCCGCCCCACGCTGCACCCCGCCGTCGCCCGCGCCGCCGCCCGCTCGCCGAAAGCCGCCGGAGCCACGCCGGAGTTTGAATCTCATCGTTCGGTTTTTTTTCGGTTTATGTAAAAACCGCCGTTTTAAAAAAAACCCTAGTTACGTTTTTTAGACCGATTCGTTGGTTTTCTCGGTTTAGTTTATTCAACGGACGTTCGTCTGTACGTTCGTTTTAACGAACGGTTTTCGCCCGTTAGTCACAGACAACGAACGTTCGTTCGTTAGCCTGTTCGTCCATTTTTCTTTTTCTCGGGTTTTTCGTGATTATTTTCGATCGCGATTTCTGATCCGATTTTTGTTTTAGTTTTTCTTTTTGCTCATTTATCGGAATTAGGCGATTCAAGCGCCTAGATCTTTGTCTCGAAGCCCTCTTTCCGTTTAACCAACTTGAACAAGATTTTGGTACTGTAAAATTTGACTTCAGTCCAGATCAGTTACCAGATCTTGTTTCTTTCGCATTTTGTGTTTTGTTACTCCGTTTGTTTGATTCTTTTTGCAAACCGGAGTTCTTAAGTTGAAGTTTCTCGTTAGATCTTCTTATTTGAGTTTTACCCGTGCATCTTTGTTTGATTGCTTATGTATGCTATTGTTTGTCTGCGATAGAACACTCGGAGTGCGAATCATGCTACTACGAGTCTCTAGGTTTCACGGATCATCAGCAAGGCAAGTAACACTGTGATCATACCCCTTTATTACCCAGTTTTTTATGCATTAGTTCCAATCCTCAAACACTGCATGATTAGGATGTGATTAACTTATGGGTTTGGGAAGTAGATGACGCGGTAGAACCTAATACCTGTTTTACTATCAAACCCTCGGGAGTTACCTCTACGTTGCTTATATTGCTATGCTATGCTTGTAGACGTGGTTTGGGTTTGAGTGTATCCATGACAGATGTGATATTGTTAATTAATGGTTCAACTTAAAGTGTCAACTTTAATACACATCTGGGTGGATTGCTTGTTTGGGCACCTGGAGAATCTAGTGTTGTCCTAGGATATCCCGGAGTACCCGTGTGATCATCCTACGGTCCGCCACCCAGGCTCAAAGGGATCTTAAGAATTACTCATGCTAGAAACTTCCGTGTGCAGCCACAAGCCATTATGGGCTCTGGCATAGTATGAGTAAGTTGTGTGACCTCTTTCAGTGGGCTAGCAGATGTAGAGGGAAAGTAGGTGTAACAGTCCACCCAGAGTAAAGAGTAAATGCTTCTAAAAGACTGTGTCTCGGTCATTCGTTTCTCAAACATCATGTAGTACGAGAAATCCAACGGAGGAGATCGAGTCTTGTGGGGAAAAGTGCACAAACCTCTGCAGAGTGTACAATCTAATCATGGTTAGCCGTGTCCCCGGTTATGGACATCTTGAGTATCTAGTACTTGGATTTTCCTATTGTATCTCATCACTCTAAATTAATTTGTTGGGTTAATGAACTACTTTAATTGGGATTGAGTTGGAGGAACCTTCTCAGTGTTGTTTCAACTACCATGATAGTTAAAATAAAACTTATTCCTTTGTTGTAGGGAAAAATTGGCTTTTCGCAAAAAAACATTATAACCATACAACCTCCACCAGCCAAATATGCATATAGTGTTAGCATTATTTCTGTTCATTGCTCTACTGTGTTACATTGCCAGCATATTCCATGTGCTGACCCGTTTTCGGGCTGCAACATATCACATTGCAGACTTTTCAGACGAGGAGTAAGGTTCGCTAGATCGTTGCCGTGCAGCTCAGCTATGCCGTTGGAGTTGATGGACTCACTTTATCTTCCAAGCCTTCCGCTATTATCATATTAGATGGCCTTAAGCCATATTTATTGTGATAAGTTCTCTTTTGGAGACATTCGATGTAATAAGTGTGTGATTGCTACTCTGTTATAAATCCTTCGAGTACTGTGTGTGTCAACATTACCGATCCAGTGATGACACTGAAGCACAGAGACTTAACCGTTTGAGGTCGGGTCGCTACACCTGGGAAATGCTAGGCAATCCAAAAAAGTAAAAGAGAAAGGAAATCTACAAAGAGAAGAAAAAACTAGTGAGGGTGATGGCACCGGTCTAGCCGTAGAAGCGCTGAAGCCGAGCTACGTTCCATGGGTTCAGTTCAAGGTGATTGTCCGTTGGGTTGCAGAGGCGATACGCTCGTCCTGCAAGCACCTCATCAATTATGAAGGGACCCTCCCTTTTAGGTGAGAGCTTATTCTTATGCTTCCCCGGGAGGTGTAAAATGAGCTCGCCCACATTATATGCCTTCGCCCGAACTTCCCTACTTTGGTAGCGTCGGGCCTGCTGTTGATAAAAAGTAGAGTGGGTCCGAGCTATATCGCCTCTCCTTCCAGTGCATCCAGGTCATCCTGCCGATCTAGCTCAGCCTCCTTCTCTTCGTACATGCGCACTCTGGGCGCGTCATGGATGAGGTCACAGGGGAGGACTGCTTTTGCCCCGTATACCATAAAAACGGTGTGTATCCCATTGATCGATTAGGGGTGGTGCGCAGGCCCCACAATACGGAGTCAATGGCAGTCAGATTCTTTCAGGGAACGGACCAGTCAGGGTTTAATGCCTCTTAGGATGAGTCCATTGGCCCGTTCGACCTGTCCATTGGTCTGTGGGTGATATCCGAGGCATAATCGAGCTTAATGCCCATGTTAGCGCACCAGTCCTTTACCTTCTGGGCCATGAAATTGGATCCATTGTCCGTTTTTATGATGTATGGGACACCCTAATGGTGGACCACGCCGGATATAAAGTCGATGACCAGTCCAGACTCGGCTTAAGTTACTGGGTTTCGCCTCAATCCACTTAGTGAATTTGTCGACCATGACTAGTAGATATTTCTTTTTCTTGGTCCCCCCTTTAAGGGGTCCAACCTGAAGGAAATATGCCCTAGAGGCAATAATAAAGTTGTTATTTATATTTCCTTATATCATGATAAATGTTTAGTATTCATGCTAGAATTGTATTAACCGGAAACTTAGTACATGTGTGAATACATAGACAAACAAAGTGTCACTAGTATGCCTCTACCTGACTAGCTCGTTGATCAAAGATGTTTAAGTTTCCTAGCCATGGACAAAGAGTTGTCATTTTATAAACGGGATCACATCATTAGAGAATGATGTGATTGACTTGACCCATCCGTTAGCTTAGCACTTTGATCGTTTAGTTTACTGCTATTGCTTTCTCCATAACTTATACATGCTCCTATGACTATGAGATTATGCAACTCCTGAATACCGGAGGAACACTTAGTGTGCTATCAAACGTCACAACATAACTGGGTGACTATAAAGATGCTCTACAAGTGTCTCCGATGGTGTTTGTTGAGTTAGCATAGATCGAGATTAGGATTTGTCACTCCATGTATCAGAGAGGTATCTCTAGGCCCTCTCGGTAATGCGCATCACTATAGGCCTTGCAAGCAATGTAACTAATGAGTTAGTTACGGGATGTAGCATTATGGAACGAGTAAAGAGACTTGCCGGAAAGGAGATTGAACTAGGTATTAAGATACCGACGATCGAATCTCAAGCAAGTGACATAGCGATGACAAAGGGAACAACATATGTTGTTATGCAGTTTGACCGATAAAGAACTTCGTAGAATATGTAGGAACCAATATGAGCATCCATGTTCCGCTATTGGTTATTTACCGGAGATGAGTCTCGGTCATGTCTACATAGTTCTTGAACCCGCAGGGTCCGCACGCTTAACGTTCGGTGACGATCGGTATTATGAGTTTATGTGTTTTGATGTAACGAAGGTAGTTCGGAGTCCCGATGTGATCACGGACATGACGAGGAGTCTCATAATGGTCGAGACATGAAGATTGATATATTGGAAGCCTATGGTTGGACATCGGAAAGGTTCTGGATGAGTTCGGGCATTTACCGGAGTACCGGGAGGTTACCGAAACCCCCGGGGAGTATATGGGCCTTATTGGGCCTTAGTGGTAAAGAGGAGAGGAAGGGAAGGTGGAGGGTGCCCCCCTAGCCCAATCCAAATTGGGTGGGCGGCCGGCCCCCCTTCCTTCCTTCTCTCTTCTCTCCTACTCCTACTAGGGAAAGGGGGGAATCCTACTCCCAGTGGGAGTAGGACTCCCCCTAGGGCGCGCCATAGAGAGGGACGGCCCTTCCCTCCTCCACTCCTTTATATACGGGGGAGGGGGGCACCCCATAGACATACAAGTTGATCTCTTAGCCGTGTGCGGTGCCCCCCTCCACAGATTTCCACCATGGTCATATCGTTGTAGTGCTTAGGCGAAGCCCTGCGTCGGTAACTTCATCATCACCGTCATCACGCCTTCGTGCTAACGAAGCTCTTCCCCGACACTCAGCTGGATCTAGAGTTCATGGGACGTCACCGAGCTGAACGGAGAAGCCCGGTGGCTCAAAGCCCACAGATGAGCGTGGCAGAAGCAGGACCACAGGCAGCTCGCAGCGGCGATTCTGGATGCAACACCGGCAAGACAACGGGCCGGTGGTTTAAAGCGGCACTGTGGTGACTTAGAGCAGAGGCTCGGGTGCTTGGTAATGAAGGCGACGACCGTGGCCATGGAAGATCGAAAACCGCGGTCTAGAGGCGAGGTGAACCAACAGGTCAACGGAGGCGGCGCCGAGGAGCACTAAAACGGGGCGACTCATGGAGGAGTGGCAAGGTGGTTACACTGTAGTGGCGGGTCGAAGACGAATGCGGCGGCTCAGTGAGGGACAGCCAATTCGAGGCACACTGAGGCGGCCTGCCGGCGAGGCGCGGCTGAGCCAGCGTCAGGTTGAAGAGGAACAGGCGGTTGAATGCTTGACGTGGAGTACCCGCAGTGGCAGGAAGATCCACAATGGAGGAAGTAGATTCAATGGCGAAGGTGAGCCGGCGTGGGCGTGCTCAGAGACGGGTCGTGGCCAAGCAGCTCCAGGCGGCACCGTAGCAGAGGCGGGTTAAGGCCAAGGCAATTTGACGAGGCTGCAACCGTGGAAATGGGAGGCCACGGCCGCGGTGGCAGAGGTAACTCGCTGCGGCACTGCTCCAAGGCGGGGGCGGTTCGCCCACGACAGATCATGATGGCTCAAAGCAGCAGAGGCGGTACCCACGGGTCGACAACGATGGCAGGCCGCTTAGCGCGGGATTGATGGAAATAGAAGGTGACCTGGCGCAGCGGCGGTTCATAAGTGCAGCGGCGGCGGCGGCAGGGCCCAGGCCGGCCGTAACGGTTTAGAGGCGAGTCACTGCGGCGGTTCAGCATCGCAGGCTGGTGATGCAGTGAGTCATAACAACGATGGAGGTGACCCGGCTGGGGCGATTCATAAACCGGCCGCGGGCAGCGTGAGTCGGCCAGAGGTAAAGGCCGCAGCAGTGAAGGCATCTGGCGGCTAAAGGCGCGGGCAACGAGTAAGGCTGCGGTAGCGGCAGCGGCTCGACACAGCGGCCCAAGATGACCACTTTGAAACAGAGGTAAGGCCAAACCGGGGTTAGCAGCTTCTACACTCGAAGTGGCATTGTGTGATGACGGTTGTAGTTTCCATCTCCAGTAGATTTGATTGATTCTCTGGGCTCGAACCTGAAGCATGGTCGCAATCTGCACTGTCTTTTGTTTGATCTCAGAGAGCCATATCAATTTAACTCCTGCAGGATTTGTATGGTACAAAGAGCAGGAGCCCCAACGTATTTAACCCTTTGTATTGTACGCGCGCGGGAAAACATATAGTCTGATCGAGCCGTTGTAAAACTTTGTAGTGGAATTCCTGAAGAATCTTTGACCTGGTGACTTGCTGTGCCGTATGAAGGCGAAAACTTCAACTTGTCTCAATCTAGTCTGGCACATGCTTTCTCAATGAGGTGGCTTGGTATGGCCACAGGAGCAGTGAGTCGACGAAGCGGGGGACCACGATGGCGGTTTGAGGCAAGGCGGCCGTGAGCGACTTGCAGCAGATATAAGCAGCGTGGTCAAAGCGGAGAGCGGCAGCGCCGGCTCGGCCATGGCGGCTTATGGCAGTAGAGGACGGTAGAGACGAGTTGGTGTTGGAGTACAGTAGCCAGCGCGCCTCGGCGGGTCAACGGCGCAGGCGAACCAGGCGGGTCCACGGCAAAGGCGAGCTGCTGGCTTGGAGTTACCCCAGAAGCGAGGTAAGGCCGCAGTAGTGGCATGCCGTCATCTCGGAGGTAGCTCAGAGCGGTTCGGAGACGGCTTGGCAACTTAGCAGAACGACGCTTGGAGCGGTGGGTTAAAGCCATGGTGGGTTGACCGGGGCGGCGTCTTGACAAGGCGGAGGTGGGTCGCGGCGAACCTCGACAGAAGAGCAGACCGACCCCGAGACAAGGTAGGCCCGGCTCGGAACGGCTTCGGGTGTAACTTGACGCACCACAACAGGGGCGACTTAGCAAAAAACGACACCGACCACTAGTTGAAAACCATCTTGACTCCACGCGTGACTCAACAAGTAGTAGTAATTAGCTCTTTTTGGCAGCGATTTAGAGGCCGAGTCGTGGTTAGTTTGACTCCACTGTCACTTATGTCAGCGACCGTAGCAAATATTGATGCCTTCGGTTTCGAAGGATCACCGGATCCTCAGTGACTTAACCCTAATTTCCCTTGAACTCAAAACCTCGCCCGGGCATTAGATCCGACTGCTGTTTTAGACTGATAAACTCAATACTGATGCAAATCTTTCCAAGCCGGTTTCTCTTCATCCAGAAAATTATGAACTTTTCGATCCCTGAGAAAAGATCCCTCCAAGAACTCATCACCACCGTGCGCAGGCCCCACGGTGGGCGCCAACTGTCGTGGAATTGTCAAGGCAGATGTCCTAGTGTGAGGACTTAGTCGTGAGGCCAACACATCTATGTGGTAGCTTGAGAGGGGTTGATTGGAATCGAGAGACGCAACACAAGACAAGGATTTAGACAGCTTCGGACCCCGGGAAACATCATCCGGTAACGACCCTACATGCTGTTTGTGGTTAGGTCTTATTATCATCATGAGGGAGTCGCCGTAAACCGGCTCTCCTAGTTATGTCTAGCCTTAAGATTCTCCTCTCTTCTCTTGGGGTGCCCTGCCCCTCCTTATATAAGTTGAAGGGGCGGGTCACATGTAGAGTCCATATTGGACTAAGACTTAAACTATTCAGACTTCTCTTCATGGGCTTCTTAACATCTTGGGCTTCTTAACGTCTCGGGCTTATTAACCCCAAGCGACTCTATCTGCCGGGTTACCATCTGACTTACCATCTGACTTATCATCTGTCGGGTTATGATCTGACTTAACATCTACCGGGTTATGATCTGACTTAACATCTGTCGGTTTATGATCTGACATAACATCTGCCTTATCATCTTCCTTAACATTTGCCGGGTTACGATCTGACTTAACATCTACCGGGTTATGATCTGACTTAACATCTGCCTTAACATCTACCGGGTTATGATCTGACTTAACTGTCCTAGCTGGGTCATAACTTCCTCCGGGTCATATTGCGGGGTATATCCCCGACAGTGGTAGTTGTTTTGATCTTGCTGAAAAAACAGAAACTTTTGCGCCCAGGAAAATAATTTTCATTTCTTACAGAAGCATGATTTTAATCTGATTCGTTTTGCGCAAGATTGGTACACAAATTTCCCAGGTTGTCCTAATTTTTCAGAATTTTTGGAGTTACAGAAGTATTCTAGAGTTACCGATTACTTCAGGCTGTTCTGTTTTTGACAGATTCTGTTTCTATATGTTGTTTGCTTATTTTGATGAATCTGTGGGTAGTATCGGGGGGGTATGAACCATGGAAAAGTCAGAATATAGTAGATATTACACCAATATAAATGAAGAATGATTTCACAACATAACCAAAAGTGGTGATTTATTTTCTTATACTAACGGAACTTATGAGATTTTCTGTTGAGTTTGTGTTGTGAAGTTTTCAAGTTTTGGGTAAGGATTTGATGGACTATGGAATAAGGAGTGGCAAGAGCCTAAGCTTGGGGATGCCCAAGGCACCCAAAGGTAATATTCAAGGACAAACAAGAGCCTAAGCTTGGGGATGCCCCGGAAGGCATCCCCTCTTTCGTCTTCGTCTATCAGTAACTTTACTTGAGGCTATATTTTTATTCGCCACATGATATGTGTTTTGCTTGGAGCGTCTTGTATTATATGAGTTTTGCTTTTTAGTTTGCCACAATAATCCTTGTTGTACACACCTTTTGAGAGGGACACGCATGAATCGTGATTTATTAGAATACTCTATGTGCTTCACTTATATCTTTTCAGCTAGGCAATTTTGCTTTAGTGCTTCACTTATATCTTTTTAGAGCACTGATACGTCTCCAACGTATCTATAATTTATGAAGTATTCATGCTGTTATTTTATCATTCTTGGATGTTTTACAATCATTTTTAGCAACTTTATATCATTTTTTGGGACTAACCTATTGACCCAGTGCCCAGTGCCAGTTGCTGTTTTTTGCTTGTTTTTTACATTGCAGGAAATCAATATCAAATGGAGTCCAAACACCGCAAAACTTTTTGTGGATTTTTTGGACCAGAAGACGAACAGTGGGCCAAAGAAGCACCTGGGTGGTGCCCCAAGGGGGGCACAGCCCACCAGGGCGCGCCTGGGGGCCCAGGCGCGCCCAGGTGGGTTGTGCCCACCTCGGTGGACTCCCGCACCCCTTCTTTGCACTATAAATTCCCAAATATTCCGAAACCATTCGGGGTTAACCTAGATCAGAAATTCCACCGCCGCAGGGCTCCATAGCCACCGAAAACCAAGCTAGACCCGTCCCGGCACCCTGCCAGAGGGGGGAATCATCTCCGGTGGCCATCTTCATCATCCCGGCGGCCACCACGATGAGGAGGGAGTAGTCCACCCTCGGGGCTGAGGGTTTGTACCAGTAGCTATGTGATTAATCTCTCTCTCGTGATCCATATCATGGGCTTTGTTAATATAGTCGGATCATATGATGTTTCTCCCCTGTACACTATTGTTGTGATGAATTGAATCTTTACCCTTTGAAGTTTTGTGATGTCGGATTGAATGTTCATATTTGAGAACACATGATGTATGTCTTACGGTATGAATACTTGAGGTGACAATGGGGTATCATATTGATTCACTTGATATACGTTATGGCACTCAACTTGCGGATTCTCGCGCTGATATTGGGGTAATCTATCCATAGGGGTTGATGCATGTTTTTATTATCTTTTCTCTGATAGAAACTTTGGGGTCTCTTTGTAGTTCTTTGTGTGGATTGAGTATTATGAATATGAATATGCTTTGGTGTTATTCTAGTATGAACTCTAGGATAGATCGAACGGAAAAAATAGCTTTGCGATATTTTAGTACGAACTCTTGAATAGATCGAGCAGAAAGAATAGCTTTGAGGTGGTCTTGTACCCTACCAACAATTTCTATCTTTTTTTCTCCGCTAATAGGAACTCGGGAGTGATTCTTTGTTGCACTTTGAGGGATAATCATATGATCCAACTATGTTAGCACTGTTGGGAGATTGCACTAGTGAAAGTACAGACTCTAGGCCTTGTTTTTAAGCTTTGCAATACCGTTTTTGTGCCCGTTTACTATTTGCTACCTTGCTGTTTTTATTTATTCAGACTATATAAATATATTCGACCATCAATATTACACTTTTATCACCATCTCTTCGCCGAACTAGTGCACCTATATAATTTGCCATTGTATTGGGTGTGTTGGGGACACAAGAGATTTCTTCTATTTGATTGCAGGGTTGTTTGTGAGAGACTATCTTCATCCTACACATCTCACGGATTGATAAACCTTAGGTCATCCACTTGAGGGAAAATTGCTACTGTCCTACAAAACTCTATGCTTGGAGGCCCAACACGTGTCTACAATAATAAAGTTGCGTAGTAGACATCAAGCTCTTTTCTAGCACCGTTGCTGGGGAGGTGAGTGCTTGAAGGTATATCTTTAGATCTTGCAATTGAATATTTTAGTTTCTTTTTTTATCACTAGTTTGGTTTATAAAAAGAAAACTACAAAAAATGGAATTGAGGTTGCATCATATTATTAATCATCTTTATAACATCTTTCTTGAAAATGATGGTTCAAAAAATTGTGCTCAATTGTTAGAAGAAGAAGTCAATAAAATATTTGGCACAAAATATTTGAATGATGAGCATGATTGCAATGTTGTTAGTATAAATTCTTTGAATATCCAAAATGCTAATGATGATTGCACAAGTCATGACAAAAATGTTTCTTATAACATGTCAATTTTTGCGGAGTGAATTGGGAATGCATTTGCACACCAAAAAGGGAAGATAGATTTTGTAAGAAGCATAAATATTTAGAAATGAAAAGTTGCAAGAGAGGCTAGATGGTTGTGCTGAAAGATGTAATTTTTTCTCCATCCTTGTGAACTTTGCAATGAATGTGGTCATTTAAATATCCAATGCAATTTGTTTCAATCAAATCGTGTCCAAAAATTGTGATAACTTGATTTCCCTTGAGCATCATAAAGAGCTTAGTCTTCTTTTGGGGTATGAAGAAATGAAACATATAACTAAGGGTTTCCCAAATCCCAAGAGATTTCTTGATTTTGATCTAGAGGAAATTTATATGTCTTGTACGGTAAATTGCATTGAGAATCCTTATATTGCCAACTATCTAAAGACAAGAAAACAAATAGAATATGAAGAGAGTACTAATGAAAGGGAAAATATTTCCCAATACCCTCCTAGTGTTTATTATGATGAATCAGGTAATGAGGAGGAGCTTCCTATCCAATCAATCTCTTCAACAAGAAGCTTGAAAGAATTAATTAAACCCACACATGATGTGGTGAAGAAGAAGAAAAGAGAAAGAATAAAGGTAAAAAGGTATCTCTCCCAAATAATATTGCTCCTATCACCATTGTGCCTCATGAAAGTGAATCAAATATGTTGATGGAGGATGATGATATTGAATATGATTTTGTGATACCTACTACTTGTTGTAATGATTATGATTGGGAAGACAACGATATCCCTTATGATCTTGAAAATCTATTTAACGCTTGCTTGGAAGAATATGATAATAATGTTTGCTATACTATTGGTGCCATTCATGCTATTGATAAGAATGGTTGTGATGACATGCAAAACCACAAGCTTGGGGATGCTATGTTTAATGAGTATGATATGTTTGAAGATTTATTTACTGAAAATAATGCTTGTCCTAAGTTTGGGGATGCTTTGCTTAATGAATATGATCCTTTGATTCCTTCTACTTTCGATAAGAAAATTTATTATGATGATAGCATGCCTCCTATTTATGATGATTACATTGATAAAAGTGGGTTTGGATTCAACTCTAGGTAGTAGTGATCACACTATTTTGGAGGGTGTTGAATCTTATTACAATATTGATGAAAGTGGATTTGGAGAGGTCATGACTCTATTTAGTGATACATCCACTATTTTGAAAGAGGTTTCAATTGACTTTTACAATGAAGTTGCTATCTATGATGATTATTATGATGACATCTATGCCATAAAGAGTGATAAATCTTCTATGTTTGAGCATCATGAAAAGAGTGCTGTATGTGATAGTTATATTGTTGAATCCATTCATGATGTTTCTGAAAATTATTATGAGGAAGGAACTTATGCTCTTACATATCTCAATAATATCAAGTTTCTTCTCTATGTGTTGATTGTTTTGAAGTTGCACTTGTTTTGCCTTCCCATCCTAGTTGATTCTTGTTCCCATAAGTTGTTTGCTCACAAAATCCCTATGCATAGGAAGTGGGTTAGACATAAATGTGCTACTTATATGCTTCATGATGCTCTCTTCATGTTTCAATTCTTATTTTTTATGCGAGCATCATTGAAATCATCATGCCTAGCTTAAAAGGCATTAAAGAAAAGCGCTTGTTGGGAGACAACCCAACACTTTTACCTACTGTTTTTGTGTGTTCACATTATTATGCTACCGTATTTATCATGTTTTATTGCTTTCGTTTCAATAAAGTGCCAAGTAAAGCCTTTAGGATCTGTTGGGTGATAGTTGCTTTGATCTTGCTGAAAAACAGAAATGTTTGCGCTCACGAAAATAATTCTAGTTTTTAACCTAAGAGCGCCTTTGAGTTTATTCTTTTGGCACAAGATTAATATACAAATTGCTCACGTGGTCCTACTTTTTCAGAATTGTTGGAGTAGTGGAAGTATGGTTGGAGTACAGATTACTACAAACTGTTCTATTTTTGACAGATTCTGTTTTCAATGCATAGTTTGCTTGTTTTCTAGTTTCTATGGCTTATATTGCTCAATAAAAATTGTGGAAATGCGAAAATGCTCTTTAGAGCTTGGGCTCCATGGAGCCCGAGTTTGACTTGGTCAAAATTCAAACTTTCACGTTTCAATTTTTTTTGAAAAAAATTACACACATACTTAGAGACATAAAGCATATGTGTTAGGGTTTGATCCCTAGTATCCACTATGTTCTGAGATTGATGTTGCTATAACTTTGCTATGCTTAATGCTTGTCACTAGGGCCCGAGTGCCATGATTTCAGATCTGAACCTATTATGTTTTCATCAATATATGAGTGTTCTTGATCCTATCTTGCAAGTCTATAGTCACCTATTATGTGTTATGATCCGTTAACCCCGAAGTGACAATAATTGGGATACTTACCGGTGATGACCGTAGTTTGAGGAGTTCATGTACTCACTATGTGTTAATGCTTTGTTCCCTCTATTAAAAGGAGGCCTTAATATCCCTTAGTTTCCGTAAGGACCCCGCTGCCACGGGAGGGTAGGACAAAAGATGTCATGCAAGTTCTTTTCCATAAGCACGTATGACTATGTTCGGAATACATGCCTACATTATATCAATGAACTGGAGCTAGTTCTGTGTCACCCTAGGTTATGACTGTTACATGATGAACCGCATCCGACAGAATTCTCCATCACTGATCCATTCCCTACGAGCTTTCCATATATTGTTCTTCGCTTATTTACTTTCCCGTTGCTATTGCTATCATCACTACAAAATACCAAAAACATACTTTTACTACTGTTATCCTTTGCTACCGTTACCACTACTATCATATTACTTTGCTACTAAACACTTTGCTGCAGATATTAAGTTTCCAGGTGTGGTTGAATTGACAACTCAGCTGCTAATACTTGAGAATATTATTTGGCTCCCCTTGTGTCGAATCAATAAATTTGGGTTGAATACTCTACCCTCAAAAACTGTTGCGATCCCCTATACTTGTGGGTTATCACTCACCACCCCGGAGGGAAAAAGGATCAAGTATGTATCTAGGCATGCGCCTAGGAGGAGCCAAGTAAATACCCTCACAGGAGTTGTTCAGGAGGAAGTGCTTGTAGTGAAGGATTACCCAGATGTTTTTCCAGAGGAGTTACCAGGCATGCCACCGGATCGAGACATTGAGTTTTTGATAGAGCTATTGCCAGGTACCGGGCCAATATCAAATAGACCCTTGTAACGCCCCGAGACCGATGTGCCAGGTGTCCTCTAGTTATTCGTTGTTGTTGCCTTGTCATTGCTTGCGTGTCATGCATTGCATATCATGTCATCATGTGCATTTCATTTGCATACATGTTCGTCTCATGCATCCGAGCATTTTCCCCGTTGTCCGTTTTGCAATCCGGCGCTCCTATGTCACCCGGTGCCCCTTTCTACCTCTTTTCGTGTGTGGGGGTTAAACATTTCCGGATTGGACCGAGACTTGTCATGCGGCCTTGGTTTACTACCGGTAGACCGCCTGTCAAGTTTCGTACCATTTGGACTTCGTTTGATACTCCAACGGTTAACCAAGAGACCGAGAAGGCCTCATTTGTGTTGCAGCCCAACACCTTTCCAATTTGGCCCAAAACCCACCTAAACCTCCTCAATCATCTCGGTTGGCCGAAAACCGCACCTCATTTGGACTCTCCTAGCTCCCTCTACCTATAAATATGTGACCTCCCCCGAAAATTCCACGGTACAAACCTTAGATCTCTCCTCTCCGCGTCGCCGGACAAATTTTCCACCAACGGACATGTCCGCCGCCGCCTGCGTCCAATCGGAGGCCGCCATCTGTCTGCCGCCGCCCTCTCTCTTCTCAGCCCCGCCGCCGGCCCGCGGGACCCAGATCGGTCCCGCGCGAGCCCATACCGCCACCGTCGTCCGCCCGTTTCGGCCCGCCGCCTTTCTTGAGAATGAAACACTTACACCCGAATACCCGAAAGTACTTGAGGTTGGGCTTGTTACCGGTGAGTATCTTGTATGGAGTCTTGTTCAAGCCCTTGCGGAGGTAGAGCCGATTGGATGCATGACACGCGGTGTTGATGGCTTCGGCCCAAAAGTTGTATGGAGACTTGAACTCCGCCATCATGGTCCTTGCCGCATCCATCAACGTACAGTTCTTCCTCTCCGCAACACCGTTTTGTTGAGGGGTGTAGGGTGCGGAATATTGATGCTTGATTCCCTCATCACTAAGAAATTCATCCAAGGTGTAGTTCTTGAACTTGGTGCCGTTGTCACTTCTTATTGTCAAGATCTTTGCATTGTGTTGACGTTGAGCTTCATTTGCAAAGTCAATGACGGTTTGTTGGGTCTCGCTCTTCCTCTTGAAGAAATACACCCACGTGTACCTTGAGTAGTCATCCACAATCACCAAGCAATACTTCCTACCTCCAAGACTATCGAAGGATGGAGGCCCAAAGAGATCCATGTGAAGGAGCTCCAAGGGCTTCTTTGAATAAATGATAGTCATGGGAGGGTGAGCCTTCTCATGTAGCTTTCCTTCGATACAGACACTGCAAGCACGATCTTTAGCAAAACTAACATTCGTTAGTCCACGAACATGGTCCCCCTTGAGGAGACTTTGCAAAGATCTCATATTGACATGGGCTAAACGGCGATGCCAAAGCCATCCCACATCAACTTTAGCCATTAGGCATGTCGCGGTCTTAGTGGGTCGCTCCGAAAAGTTAATCACATATAGACCGTTCTCGACATGCCCAACAAAAGCTACTTTAAGAGTCTTGCTCCACAAGAGGGCCACGGTATCGATATCAAAGAAAGTGGCAAAGCCCATGATTGCAAGTTAACGAACGGAAAGTAAATTGTATGCAAGGGACTCAACAAGCATGACCTTCTCGATCGAGAGATCATGAGAGATGAGAAGTCCCAATACCTTCCCTTTTCATGCAAACTTAATGATAATGAAACCTTAGCTGCTTATGCTAATGGTATATATGATCACTATGATGTGGAACAAATAGAAGAATTTGTTGCTTTTAAGGGTGCTTATGAAATTGAATATTTGTTTGAAAAGTATGAAGCTTTTGATGATGATGTTTATAGGCCTGAAAATTTAGCTATCCCAAAATATTGCTATGATAATTATGAATATAATTCCTATATTAATGCACTTATTGAGAAAGTCTGCGCTGTCCAAGAAGAGATTAATATTTTGCAGGAATCTATGGAAGAAGAAGAAGTCGATGAAATTGTGAGCTCATTGGATGAAAAAGATGAGGAGGAGAGCGAAGAACAAAAGGAGGAAGAGCGGATTGATCACCCGTGCCCACCTTCTAATGAGAGTAACTCTTCAACTCATACATTGTTTAATTTCCCTTCATGCTTACCGAAGGATGAATGCTATGATAATTGCTATGATCTCGTTGATTTTTTTGAAATATTCCTTTTTGATGATGCTTGCTATGCTTGTGGCCAAGATGCTAATATGAATTATGCTTATGGAGATGAACTTGCTATAGTTCCTTATGTTAAACATGAAATTGTTGCTATTGCATCCACGATGATAGTCCTATTATCTTTTTGAATTCTCCCGACTACACTATATCGGAGAAGTTTGCACTTATTAAGGATTATATTGATGGGTTGCCTTTTACTATTACACATAATAATTTTGATGAATATAATATGCATGTGCTTGATGCTCCTACTTGCAATTACTATGAGAGAGGAACTATATCTCCACCTCTCTATGTTTCCAACATGGTAAAATTGCAAGAAACTGTTTATAGTATGCATTGGCCTTTACTGTGTGTGCATGAATTGTTCTTTTATGTCATGCTGATGCATAGGAAGAGAGTTAGACTTCGTTGTTACATGATATATGTTACTTTGTGCTCACTACTAAATTACAAATCATTGCTAATTAAAATTGGCTTCGATATACCTTGGGATCCGGGTGGATTCATTACTTGAGCACTATATGCCTAGCTTAATGGCTTTAAAGAAAGCGCTGCCAGGGAGACAACCTGGAAGTTTTAGAGAGTCATTTATTTCCGTTGAGTGCTTTCATATAGTTTAAAAACAACAAAAATAAAGAGGGGAACCCAAAACTTTTTCAAAAAGGAAAGTGAAAGTGAGAAAGACAAGCATTATTGAAGTGGGAGAGCTCCTTGAACTTTGTTCATGCTCACGGCAACTTTGTGAATCTTGATTACAGAAAATTTTCAAAAAAAATAATTATCCCCTCATACAATTCCATTGTATTATAAAAATAATGTGCCAAGGTTTGCCTTTAGGGTGTTTACATTTGCTTGATGGTTTGTACGGTGCAGGACAAAAACTTTGGCTGTAGTGCGCGATTTTACATTTTTAGCTGGAACGCCAAATGGTTATGATTCTTTTTGCACTATCTTTATATACAAATTTTTTATTTTTCCTAATTTTGGCATATTTTTTCAAGTATCATAAGTATGGTGAATGTTCAGACTGTTCTGTTTTAGACAGATTCTGTTTTTGATGCATAGTTTGCTTGTTTTGATGAAACTAACGATTTATATTAGTGGATTAAGCCATGAAAAAGTTATATTACAGTATACACAATGCTAAAACAAAATATGAATTGGTTTGCAATAGTACTTATAGTAGTGATTTGCTTTATTATACTAACGGATCTTACCGAGTTTTCTGTTGAAGTTTTGTGTGGATGAAGTGTTCGATGATCGAGAAGGTCTCGATGTGAGAAGAAGGAAGAGAGGCAAGAGCTCAAGCTTGGTGATGCCCGAGGCACCCCAAGTAAATATTCAAGGAGACTCAAGCGTCTAAGCTTGGGGATGCCCCCGAAAGCATCCCCTCTTTCTTCAACAAGTATCGGTATGTTTTTGGATTCGTTTCGTTCATGCGATATGCGCAATCTTGGAGCGTCCTTTGCATTTAGTTTTCATTTTTCTTTTATGCACCATGCTGGTATGAGGTAGTCCTTGGTTGATTTATAGAATGCTCTTTGCACTTCACTTATATCTTTTGAGTATGGCTTTATAGAATGCTTCATGTGCTTCACTTATATCAGTTGAAGTTTGGATTGCCTGTTTCTCTTCACTTATACAACCGCCATTTGTAGAATGCTCTTTTGCTTCACTTAGATTTGTTAGAGCATGGGCATATCTTTTGTAGAAAGAATTAAACTCTCTTGCTTCACTTATATCTATTTAGAGAGATGACAGGAACTGGTCATTCACATGGTTAGTCATAAAATCCTACATAAAACTTGTAGATCACTGAATATGATATGTTTGATTCCTTGCAATAGTTTTGCGATATAAAGATGGTGATATTAGAGTCATGCTAGTGGGTAGTTGTGGATTAGTAGAAATACTTGTGTTGAGGTTTGTGATTCCCGTAGCATGCACGTATGGCGAACCGTTATGTAACGAAGTCGGAGCATGAGGTATTTATTGATTGTCTTCCTTATGAGTGGCGGTCGGGGACGAGCGATGGTCTTTTCCTACTAATCTATCCCCCTAGGGGCATGCATAGTAGTACTTTGCTTCGAGGGCTAATAAACTTTTGCAATAAGTATTTGAGTTCTTTATGACTAATGTTGAGTCCATGGATTATACGCACTCTCACCCTTCCATCATTGTTAGCCTCTCTAGTATCGCGCAACTTTCGCTGGTACCATAAACCCACCATCTACCTTCCTCAAAACAGCCACCATACCTACCTATCATGGCATTTTCATAGCCATTTCGAGATATATTGCCATGCAACTTCCATCATCATCATGTACATGACTTGAGCATTCATTGTCATATTGCTTTGCATGATTGTAAGATAGATAGCATGATGTTTTCATGGCTTGTCCGTTTTTTGATGTCATTACTATGCTAGATCATTGCACATCTCGGTACACTGCCGGAGGCATTCCTATAGAGTCACATCTTTGTTCTAGTATCGAGTTGTAATATTGAGTTGTAAGTAAATAAAAGTGTGATGATCATCATTATTAGAGCATTGCCTCAAAAAAGAGAGGCCAAAGAAGCCTAAATAAAAAAAGGGGGCCAAAGAAGCCCACAAAAAAAGAAAAAAAGAAAAAGAAAAAGAAAATAAAAGGGGGCAATGTTACTATCCTTTTACCACATTTGTGCCTTAAAGTAGCACCATGTTCTTCATATAGAGAGTCTCTTGAGTTATCACTTTCATATACTAGTGGGAATTTTCATTATAGAACTTGGCTTGTATATTCCAACGATGGGCTTCCTCAAATGCCCTAGGTCTTCATGAGCAAGCAAGTTGGATGCACACCCACTTAGTTTCAGTTTGAGCTTTCATATACTTATAGCTCTAGTGCATCCGTTGCATGGCAATTCCTACTCACTCACATTCATATCTATTGATGGGCATCTCCATAGCCCGTTGATACGCCTAGTTGATGTGAGACTATCTTCTCCTTTTTGTCTTCTCCACAACCACCATTCTATTCCACCTATAGTGCTATATCCATGGCTCACGCTCATGTATTGCGTGAGGGTTGAAAATGCGGAAGCACGTTAAAAAGTATGAACCAATTGCTCGGCTTGTCATCGGGGTTGTGCATGATGTGAATATTTTGTGTGGTGAAGATGGAGCATAGCCAGACTATATGATTTTGTAGGGATAACTTTCTTTGGCCTTGTTATTTTGAAAAGACATGATTGCTTTATTAATGGGCTTGAAGTATTATTGTTTTTATGTCAAATGATAGACTATTGCTTTGAATCACTCGTGTCTTAATATTCATGCCATGATTAGATATGTGATCAAGATTATGCTAGGTAGCATTCCACATCAAAAATTATCTTTTTATCATTTACCTACTCGAGGACGAGCAGGAATTAAGCTTGGGGATGCTGATACGTCTCCGTCGTATCTATATTTTTTGATTGTTCCATGCCAATATTCTACAACTTTCATATACTTTTGGCAACTTTTTATACTATTTTTGGGACTAACATATTGATCCAGTGCCCAGTGCCAGTTCTTGTTTGCTGCATGTTTTATGTTTCGCAGAAACCCCATATCAAACGGAATCAAAACGGGATAAAAACAGATGGAGAATATTTTTGGAATATTTGGAGAATTCCGGAAGAAAAATCCATGCAAGACGGTGCCCGAGGTGGCCACGAGGCAGGGGGACGCGCCCCTGACCCTCGTGGGCCACCTATAAGGCGGTTGATGCCCTTCTTCGGCCGCAAGAAAGCTAATTTTTGGTAAAAAAATCACGGCGAAGGTTTCAGTCCAATCGGAGTTACGGATCTCCATATATATACGAAACGGTGAAGGGGCAGCAGACGAGAACGCAGAAACAGAGAGAGATAGAGAGACAGATCCAATCTCGGAGGGGCTCTCACCCCTCCCACGCCATGGAGGCCATGGACCAGAGGGGAAACCCTTCTCCCATCTAGGGAGGAGGTCAAGGAAGAAGAAGAAGGAGGGGCTCTCTCTCCCCCTCGCTTCCGCTGGCACCGGAGTGCCACCGGGGGCCATCATCATCACCGCAATCTTCACCAACAACTTCACCGCCATCATCACCAACTCTTCCCCCCTCTATGCAGCGGTGTAATCTCTCTCTCTTACCCGCTGTAATATCTACTTAAACATGGTGCTCAACACTATATATTATTTCCCAATGATGTATGGCTATCCTATGATGTTTGAGTAGATCCGTTTTGTCCTATGGGTTATTTGATGATTGTGATTGGTTTGAGTTGCATGTTTTATTATTGGTGCTATCCTATGGTGCTCTCCGTGTCGCGCAAGCATGAGGGATTCCCGTTGTAGGGTTTGCAATATGTTCATGATTTTCTTATGGTGGGTGGCGTGAGTGACAGAAGCACAGACCCGAGTAAGTAGGTTGTTTGCGTATGGGATAAAGAGGACTTGATGCTTTAATGCTATGGTTGGGTTTTACCTTAATGACCTTTAGTAGTTGCGGATGCTTGCTAGAGTTCCAATCATAAGTGCATATGATCCAAGTAGAGAAAGTATGTTAGCTTATGCCTCTCCCTCATATAAATTGCAATAATGATTACCGGTCTAGTTATCGATTGCCTAGGGACAAGTAACTTTCTCGTGACAACAAGCTCTCTACTAAACCTAACTTATTTGTGTCTTTATCTAAACAGCCCTTACTTTTTATTTACGTAATCTTTATTATCTTGCAAACCTATGCAACAACACCTACAAAGTACTTCTAGCTTCATACTTGTTCTAGGTAAAGCGAACATCAAGCGTGCGTAGAGTTGTATCGGTGGTCGATAGAACTTGAGGGAATATTTGTTCTACCTTTAGTTCCTCGTTGGGTTCGACACTCTTACTTGTCGAAAGAGGCTACAATTGATCCCCTATACTTGTGGGTTATCAAAGAGTTACTCTCATTAGAAGGTGGGCACGGGTAGCTAATCCGCTCTTCCTCCTTTTGTTCTTTGCTCTCCTCATCGTCTTTTTATCCAATGAGCCCACAATTTCATCAATTTCTTCTTCCATAGACTCCTGCAAAATATTAGTCTCTTCTTGGACAGCGGAGACTCTCTCAATAAAATCATCAATATCGGAATTGAATTCATAATTTTCATAGCAATATTTAAGTATAGCAAAAATTTCAGGTGTGTAAACAGCATCATCAAGATTTTCACACTCTTTAAAGAAAGATTCAATTTCATAAGCACCCATAAAAGCAACGAATTATTCTGTTCGTTCCACATCATAGTAATCATATATACCATTATCATAAGAAGCCAAGGTTTCATCATCATTAAATTTACATGAAAAGGGAAGGTGTGGAGCCTTCATCCTAGAGCAACAAGTATAATCATATATCAAGCATAGTTGCCGAGCATACCAATGCAACACATAAATTTGATCCCATAATAGTTTCCCTTTTTGAGTCAAGCGATAATCCCTAAAGTATTCATGTTGATCCCATTATAAATTTGAATGTGGTTTTCTCAGGATTATCAAAGTAGTTCATAATATCTTTCACATAATGAGCATCGAGGCTTTTAGGAGGTTCCCCATCTCCATGAGTAGCAAGTAAACCTAATTTTTTTGGTATTTCGTGTTCCATATCCATAAATAAAGATAGAGAACAACTTAGAACAGCAAATAAAAATTACTTAGTAATAAAGCAAACAAGCACACACGAGAATAATCACCCCACGCTATAACTCCCCGACAACGGCGCCAGAAAAAGGTCTTGATAACCCACAAGTATAGGGGATCAATTGTAGGCTCTTTAAATAAGTAAGAGTGTCGAACCCAACGAGGAGCTAAAGGTAGAACAAATATTCCCTCAAGTTCTATCGACCACCGATACAACTCCACGCACGCTTAACGTCCGCTTTACTTAGAACAAGTATGAAACTAGAAATACTTTGTAGGTGTTGTTGGATAGATTTGCAAGATAATAAAGAGCACATAAATAAAAAGTAGGGGTTGTTTAGATGAATACACAACTAAGTTAATTTTAGTAAAGAGCTTGTTGTCACACAAGAAAGTTATTTGTCCCTAGGCAATCGATAACTAGACCGGTGATCATTATTGCAATTTTATTTGAGGGAGAGGCATAAGCTAACACACTTTCTCTTCTTGGATCATATGCACTTATGAGTGAAACTCTAGCAAGCATCCGCAACTACTAAAGATCATTAAGGTAAAACCCAACCATAGCATTATAAGGCATCAAGTCCTCTTTACTCCCATACGCAAACAACCTACTTACTCAGGTCTGTGCTTCTGTCACTCACGCCATCCACCATAAGCAAATCATGAACATATTGCAAACCCTACAACGGGGATCCCTCACGCTTGTGCGACGCGGAGAGCACCATAGGACAGCACCAATAATAAAACATGCAACTCAAACCAATCACGATCATCTATTAACCCATAGGACAAAACGAATTTACTCAAACATCATAGGATAGCCATACATCATTGGGAAATAATATATAGCGTTGAGCACCATGTTTAAGTAGATATTACAATGGGTAAAAGAGGGGTTACACCGCTGCATAGAGGGGGGAAGAGTTGGTGATGACGGTGGTGAAGTTGTTGGTGTAGATCGTTGTCGCGATGATGGCCCCGGCGGTGTTCCGGCGCCACCGGGAGAGAGGGGGAGAGAGCCCCCTTTCTTCTTCTTCTTCTTCCTTGTCCTTCCCCCTAGATGGGAGAAGGGTTTCCCCTCTGGTCCATGGCCTCCATGGTGGTGGAGGGGCGGGAGCCCCTCCGAGATTGGATCCGTCTCTCTGTCTCTCTGTTTCTGCGTTTTCTGATTCCGCCCTTTCACCGTTTCTTAAATTTCCGGAGATCCGTAACTCCGATTGGGCTGAATTTTGGACACGATTTTTATCCGGATATTGGCTTTCTTGCGGTGAAAGAAGGACACCAACCGCCTTACGGGGTGGCCACGAGGGCCCAGGGCGCGCCCCCTACCTCGTGGCCCCCTCGGGCAATCTCTCACGTTGATTCTTCTTCCCCAAAATCACATATATTCCAAAAAAAATCTCCATCAATTTTTATCCCGTTTGGACTCCGTTTGGTATGGATTTTCTGTGAAACAAAAAACATGCAACAAACAGGAACTGGCACTAGGCACTGGATCAATATTTTAGTCCCAAAAATAGTATAAAAAGTTGCCAAAAGTATATGAAAGTTGTATAATATTGGCATGGAACAATCAAAAATTATAGATACAATGGAGACGTATCAGTCACCAACTTCGAAGTCGAAAGTGTGATGAATCACCGGCGGCGTAACGACTCACTACGTCACCCCGCATTTTCTGAACAAGAGTTTAATTCTCTTAATTCGGTAGATGCATATATCGGAGCCGCCTGAGCAGGACTTGAGGGAGCCGCAAACCTTATGTCAACCAACTTGCAGGTAAGTGATTGGTTTTGACAACTGAACACAAATCCTAACCCAGTAGCCCCCAAGCCTTAATTTGGTTGGGACGACCGAGTTAAGGGTCTAAATCTGCATATTGTTGCGACATGGTGTAGGACTCTAGGGAACAAAACAAAAAAATATCCGAGGACCTTGAGCTAAGCCGAACATAGTTGGCATCTATGAAGGCCGAACTCGAGGAGGTCAAGAAATTCACCATGGAAGCCCATGATGAGTAAAAGATTTAACATGCAGAATTGCTTGGGGCAACTTTTCTAATGGAATATTGCCTTGTAGCAGCCGAGTCCATAAGTCAACTGCAGAAGGATTTGGACGCTGCCAGAGAATCTCAAAGGTACGCCAAATCGCAGCACGAAGCCGGCCGCCGGGTACTGACCCGAAGCCATGAGGAAAAGAACAAGCTTAAGGCGGAAAACTAGCGGCAAGCCAAAGAAATTGAGAGTTTAAAAACTCATCTGGCACAAGCCTACGAGGAGAACCTCGGAAAGGTGGCATGTTCGGTGAGTGAAATTTTAACTTGTGATTAAGTAAAGGACGTGTATTATGCAAATGTAAGATACATGCCACGTCTCTTGCTAGGTCTCCTTACCGGTCGTCCCGAGGAAGAGGCCATCTCATTCGGAGGGAACCTGCTAAAGGAATTGTCCATTGTGCACGGGTGAGCTTGGAAAGCTATGAAGAGCCAGGTTAAGGCATTGTGGCCGAACAAGACGCTTCCGGAAGCTAACCGTTTTAAAGGAGCTCAGCGTCGCTTTGAGCTATGGAATATGTCGGCCTGTCGAGAAGGAGCGTGGGAGGCATGGGAGATGGTTAAGACCCACTTTACCAAACTTGACCTAGAGCATCTAACTCGAGTTGGGCCAGTAGGACCGGACGGGCAGGAACTGCCACTACACTTGGTGTATGACCAAGTGATGCCTGATGCTCAGTTTTCTCAGGAATAGACGACCTCGACCGAGAACTGGGTATTTGATTCCATGTATCCATGTACTTTACATAATATATTCTCCAACCGTGCTTTAAACATTGTCTTAACCGGCCATCAGCTTCTGCCTGTCCCGCCATTGGCCAAGGAGTGTTTCTTACTATGTGACCTGGAATCACCAGGAAATCATTTCGGAGAACTAGGCAATCCGACCATTCGGTGCAAACAAACAAAATGCGCTCGGGGGTCATGTTATATTACTGTTTAACGTAATAAACATCTTCCGAATAAAATAGTTCCTCCATGGGTTCCTTTCTTTGGGTTGTCATGTTGACCATAGACGTTGTAACCGAATACCCGTGCTATGCAAGTTATGGTTACCTCGGGAAAATAACCTCGGTTTTTGGTGATGATCACCAATTATTTCCACTTCCCTCGTGGCCGATAAATTATTTTCTTAAGAATGCTAGCTTTCGGCTTCACCCGTCTAAGGTACGTACCTGGGTGATCCGGATGTAACAATCGCAGAGGTGCTCCCTTTACCCCCTAGCCGAGTGCCATGATTTCAGATCTGAACCTATTATGTTTTCATCAATATATGAGTGTTCTTGATCCTATCTTGCAAGTCTATAGTCACCTATTATGTGTTATGATCCGTTAACCCCGAAGTGACAATAATCGGGATACTTACCGGTGATGACCGTAGTTTGAGGAGTTCATGTACTCACTATGTGTTAATGCTTTGTTCCCTCTATTAAAAGGAGGCCTTAATATCCCTTAGTTTCCGTAAGGACCCCGCTGCCACGGGAGCGTAGGACAAAAGATGTCATGCAAGTTCTTTTCCATAAGCACGTATGACTATGTTCGGAATACATGCCTACATTATATCAATGAACTGGAGCTAGTTCTGTGTCACCCTAGGTTATGACTGTTACATGATGAACCGCATCCGGCAGAATTCTCCATCACTGATCCATTGCCTATGAGATTTCCATATATTGTTCTTCGCTTATTTACTTTCCCGTTGCTATTGCTATCATCACTACAAAATACCAAAAACATACTTTTACTACTGTTATCCTTTGCTACCGTTACCACTACTATCATATTACTTTGCTACTAAACACTTTGCTGCAGATATTAAGTTTCCAGGTGTGGTTGAATTGACAACTCAGCTGCTAATACTTGAGAATATTATTTGGCTCCCCTTGTGTCGAATCAATAAATTTGGGTTGAATACTCTACCCTCAAAAACTGTTGCGATCCCCTATACTTGTGGGTTATCACTCACCACCCCGGAGGGAAAAAGGATCAAGTATGTATCTAGGCATGCGCCTAGGAGGAGCCAAGTAAATACCCTCACAGGAGTTGTTCAGGAGGAAGTGCCTGTAGTGAAGGATTACCCAGATGTTTTTCCAGAGGAGTTACCAGGCATGCCACCGGATCGAGACATTGAGTTTTTGATAGAGCTATTGCCAGGTACCGGGCCAATATCAAATAGACCCTTGTAACGCCCCGAGACCGATGTGCCAGGTGTCCTCTAGTTATTCGTTGTTGTTGCCTTGTCATTGCTTGCGTGTCATGCATTGCATATCATGTCATCATGTGCATTTCATTTGCATACATGTTCGTCTCATGCATCCGAGCATTTTCCCCGTTGTCCGTTTTGCAATCCGGCGCTCCTATGTCACCCGGTGCCCCTTTCTACCTCTTTTCGTGTGTGGGGGTTAAACATTTCCGGATTGGACCGAGACTTGTCATGTAGCCTTGGTTTACTACCGGTAGACCGCCTGTCAAGTTTCGTACCATTTGGACTTCGTTTGATACTCCAACGGTTAACCGAGAGACCGAGAAGGCCTCGTTTGTGTTGCAGCCCAACACCTTTCCAATTTGGCCCAAAACCCACCTAAACCTCCTCCATCATCTCGGTTGGCCGAAAACCGCACCTCATTTGGACTCTCCTAGCTCCCTCTACCTATAAATATTTGACATTCCCCGAAAATTCCGCGGTACAAACCCTAGATCTCTCCTCTCCGCGTCGCCGGACAAATTTTCCACCGACGGACATGTCCGTCGCCGCCTGCGTCCAATCGGAGGCCGCCATCTGTCTGCCGCCGCCCTCTCTCTCCTCAGCCCCGCCGCCGGCCCGCGGGACACAGATCGGGCCCGCGCGAGCCCACACCGCCACCGTCGTCCGCCCGTTTCGGCCCGCCGCCTCCTCGCCGGATTTGTGCCGCCTCCTCGCCGGACTTGCGCCGCCTAATCGCCGGGGTGCCTCGCCGCCGTGCCCCTTCGTGCTTGCCGCCGTCGGCAGCCGCCCGCCGGAGCCGCGGCCCGCCGCCACCGCCTCCCGCGGAGGAGCCCGCAACCACCGCCGCCCGTCTCCCGTGCCTGCGCCGCCTCCCGCTCGCGGCCGAGCCCCTTCGCCGCCCCGGGCGCCATCGCCGGCGCGGCCATCCGCCGCCCCGACCACGCTACTCCGGCGCCGCCCGACCTCGCCACGGCCGCCTGCTACCTCGTCGTCGCCGGCGCCCTCTCCGGCCACCGGATCCGGCCCTCCTCCGGCTTCCTCCTTGTTCTCCTTCTCCGGCGACGACAAAAAACTCCGGCGAACTGCTACAGTGATTCCGGCGAGATTCGGATCTGGATCTGGAAGAACACGGTTGACTTTTTATCCCCCGAAACCCTAATTTTTGGCAATTTTCATCATGCTATAACTCTGCATCCGTAGCTCCGATTTGTGCATGTAGCATATCAAAATGTTCGACTCGACGAGTACATCATTTCATCTCATTGCATCATTTTAATTTGAGCTCATCTTGTTGCCCAAAATGCTGTTGGAAGAGAGCTATGTGAGGTATTTGTCAGATTTGTTTCAGCAAATGGCATTTTGTCATTTTTGCCATGATTAATGTGTGCATGCTATGACCCTGAGCTCTACATGTATTTTGTTATATGCCATGCCATCTTTACAGTGGTGCTTGCCATGTATTTTTGTGATATTTGTGGTGACTAGCACAAGCTTGCAAAGTAGCGTAATCGGTAATGCTGATTTCAGGGACTTAGAATTTCACTAAGTCCTTGTCCTGATTTTGTTGATATGCCATATGTTCATGTTGTTTACTAGTGATCCGTGCCTCTTTTGAGGATGATCAGTAAGGATGTGTTGTTAACATTGTGGTGCTATATCCATCCATGTCTTTGTTTGCATTTATGGAGCAACCTAGCTTGAGTCAGTCGAGCTCTACTTTTGCTATATCGTGATCCTGGCAGATTGTTGATATGTTTAGCGATTGTGCCGAGGATGTTGCTATTGATCCGTGCATGCTATGTTGTTGTTCTTGCCATGTCTAGCTTCTATGCCATGTATTCTTGATGGGTGTATGCTTAGTTTGTCATGCCATGCTTTGTAGTGAGTGCATCGAGCTCGTAAACATGCCTACTCGTTAACTGTTTTGCATGCTCCAGTTTTTCACTAAGTCTGAGATCTGTTTATGCTTTTGCCATGTTCACATGCTTGCAATTGTATTTTCTGATCCCTTTTGGCTCAAGGTCACTAAGGGACTTTTGCTAAGTGCTTTGAGTAGCCTCATGCCATGCCTTGCTTTGCCATGTTAAGTTCCTGTAGCATGTAGTGTTCATGTTCTAAAGTGTGCTTCCTGATGATAAATTCCAAACTTGTGTTAATTTCACTCAGTCTGAAACCTGTTATCATTTGGTCTTTTGCCATGCTTGTTTGAACCTGTTAGTGGATAAATTAGCCGTAGCTCAGTGTTCATCTTTTGTCAAGCATCATGAGTGGATCCCTGCCATGTATTTTGTTGCCATGTTTGAGTGCTGTAGCATATTTAACTTGTTGCATTTAGATGGCTACTTGCTGATTATCGCAGACCGGTGCCATATTTGTTTTGCTTGCCATTTCCAAACCGTGCATCCGATTCTGGTGATCTTTATATCGCTTTCAACTAAAATCACCTCATCTTTCTAGTGGCACTCTTGGATTTCCATGTTGAGGCCAGATTCAATCATTCTGTGTCAAATCATGCATATGCACCGCATACCGCATCCCGCATATCATATCATGTTCATGTGTTGGTTGTTTACTATGTTGTGTGCTTCTTTCCGGTGTTGCTTCTTCGGGTTGGTTCCGGTAACGTCGCGTTTGTGAGGACCCGTTCGACTACGTCCGTTTGCCTTCTTCATGGACTCATTCTTCTTCCTTGCGGGATCTCAGGCAAGATGACCATACCCTCGAAATCACTTCTATCTTTGCTTGTTAGTTGCTCGCTCTTTTGCTATGCCTATGCTGCGATACCTACCACTTGCTTATCATGCCTCCCATATTGTTGAGCCAAGCCTGTAACCCACCTTGTCCTAGCAAACCGTTGTTTGGCTATGTTACCGCTTTGCTCAGCCCCTCTTATAGCGTCGTTAGTTGCAGGTGAAGATTGGAGTTTGTTCCTTGTTGGAACATGGATATTTTGTTGGGATATCACAATATCTCTTATTTAATTAATGCATCTATACACTTGGTAAAGGGTGGAAGGCTCGGCCTTATGCCTGGTGTTTTGTTCCACTCTTGCCGCCATAGTTTCCGTCATATCGGTGTTATGTTCCCGGATTTTGCGTTCCTTACATGGTTGGGTTATAATGGGAACCCCTTGACAGTTCGCCTTGAATAAAACTCCTCCAGCAAGGCCCAACATTGGTTTTACCATTTGCCACCTAGCCTTTTTCTTTCCCTTGAGTCGCCCAGCTCAAGGGTCATCTTATTTTAACCCCCCGGGCCAGTGCTTCTCTAAGTGTTGGTCCAAACTGAGCGATGTCCGAGGCTACCAGGGGCAACTCTGGGCTGGCTTACCCGACGTCTTGCTCATTCGGTGTGCCCTGAGAATGAGATATGTGCAGCTCCTATCGGGATTTTTCGGCACATCTGGGTGGCTTTGCTGGTCTTGTTTTACCATTGTCGAAATGTCTTGTAACCGGGATTCCGAGTCTGATCGGGTCTTCCCGCTAGAAGGAATATCCTTCGTTGACCGTGAGAGCTTGTGATGGGCTAAGTTGGGACACCCCTGCAGGGATTTGAACTTTCAAAAGCCGTGCCTGCAGTTATGGGCAGATGGGAATTTGTTAATGTCCGGTTGTAGAAAACCTGAAGTTGATCTTAATTAAAATACATCAACCGCGTGTGTTACCGTGATGGTCTCTTCTCGGCGGAGTCCGAGAAGTGAACACGGTGTTGGAGTTATGTTTGACGTAGGTTGTTCTAGGATCACTTCTTGATCATAGTTGTTCGACCATGCTTTTTCCTTTCTCTTCTCGCTCTCATTTGCGTTGTTAGCCACCAGATATGCTAGTCGCTTGCTGCAGCTCCACCTCATACCTTTTCCCTACCTATAAGCTTAAATAGTCTTGATTGCGAGGGTGTAAGATTGCTGAGTCCCCGTGACTCACAGATACTTCCAAAACCAGTTTGCAGGTGCCGATGTTACCGAGCAGGTGACGCAACCAAGCTCAAGGAGGAGCTCGATGAAGATCTTGTCCTTTGTGTTGTTTCGTTCTAGTTGATCAGTAGTGGAGCCCAGTTGGGGTCGATCGGGAATCTGTGTAGCATTTGGGGTAGTCTTCTTTTATTTTGGTTCCGTAGTCGGACCTTGATTGTATCTGATTGATGTAATGCTTTATTCATGTAATTGTGTGAAGTGGCGATTGTAAGCCAAATATGTATCTCTTTCCCTTATGTATTACATGGGTTGCGTGAAGATTACCTCACTTGCGACATTGCTTTCAATGCGGTTATGCCTCTAAGTCGTGCTTCGACACGTGAGAGATATAGCCGCATCGAGGGCGTTACAACCCTACCGAATGCCCACAAACGATCTAGAAGAGATCAAGAAGAAGATTAAGAAGTTGTTGGAGAAAGGTTATATTCGAAGGAGTTCATCACCATGGGGAGCCCCAGTGCTTTTGGTTGAGAAGAAGGATAAGTCTCTAAGAATGGTTGTTGATTATCGTGCGTTGAATGGAGTGACAATTAAGAACAAGTACCCCCTGCCGATGATCAATGATTTATTTGACTAGTCGACATGAGCTAAAGTGTTTTCGAAGATCGATCTGCGATCAGGATATCACTAGCTGAAGATTTGAGAGAAGGATATACCTAAGACAGCTTTCACCACAAGGTACGGGCTTTATGAGTATACGATCATGTCTTTTGGATTGACTAACGCCCCTGCCTATTTCATGAGTATGATGAGCAAGGTGTTCATGGAGTTCTTGGATAAGTTCGTTGTGGTGTTCATTGACGATATCTTGGTATACTCGAAGAGTGAAGAGGAGCACAAGGAACATTTACGTTTAGTTCTCGGGAAGCTCAGGGAACATCAGTTGTATGCCAAGTTCAGCAAATGTGAGTTTTGGTTGAAGGAAGTTGGATTCCTTGGACATGTTATATCAGGAGAAGGTATAGCCGTGGATCCCACCAAGGTTCAGTCAGTCACTGAGTGGTTGGCACCCACCTCAGTTGGAGAGATCCGCAGTTTTCTTGGACTCACGGGATACTATTGGAGTTTATTGAGAATTTCTCTAAGATAGCAAAGCCTATGACGACATTGTTGAAGAAGGACACTAAGTTCCATTGGACTGAAGAATGTGAAGCAAGTTTCCAGGAGTTGAAGAAATGTTTGACTACAACCCCAGTGCTGATTCTGCCGGATATACGCAAGGACTTCCAAGTGTATTGTGATGCTTCACGCTTAGGACTTGGAGGAGTACGAATGCAAGATGGAAGAGTGGTTTTATATGCCTCACGACAACTGAAACCGCATGAGTTAAATTATGCCACACATGATTTGGAGTTAGCAGCTGTGGTGCACGCGCTCAAGACCTGGAGACATTTTCTCATTAGAAACCGTTGTGATGTATACACGGATCACAAGAGTTT
The DNA here is from genome assembly GCF_056163025.1 of Triticum urartu. Classification (NCBI taxonomy): domain Eukaryota; kingdom Viridiplantae; phylum Streptophyta; class Magnoliopsida; order Poales; family Poaceae; genus Triticum; species Triticum urartu. The sequence goes on along the minus strand of NC_141874.1, from coordinate 362,774,027 downwards.
GAAGTACATCTTCACACAGAAGGAGCTGAACCTCAGGCAGAGGATATGGTTAGAACTCATAAAGGATTATGATATGAAGCTGAATTATCATCCAAGAAAGGCCAATGTCGTAGCAGATGCTTTGAGCCGTAAGAGTTATGTCAACACCCTCGTAAGCGAAGGGATGCCAAAGGAGTTAGCCGAGGATCTTAGGGAACTTCGATTGGAAATAGTTCCTAAAGGGTTTTTGGCAAAGTTGGAGGTTAAATCAACACTATTGGAAAAGATTCGAGAAGCTCAGAAGGATGACAATGATATCACTGAGATAAAGGAGAAGATGAGTGTAGGGAAAGCCAAAGGGTTTCGTGAGGATGAGCACGACACCTTGTGGTTTGAGGACCGTATATATGTGCCCAATAATGCAGAGATCATGAAGTTGATATTATAGGAAGCTCATGACTCGCCATACTCGATACACCCTGGAAACACCAAGATGTATTTGGATTTGAAGGAGTGTTTCTGGTGGAATGGTATGAAGAAGGATATTGCCAAGTATGTAGCCATCTGTGATGTATGTCAGAGAGTGAAGGCAGAACATCAGAAGCCAGCAGGATTGCTACAACCTATGCCGATACCCGAATGGAAGTGGGATAAGCTTGGCATGGATTTTATCACCGGATGGCCCAGGACCAAATCAGGATATGATTCTACATGGGTAGTAGTTGATCGCTTGACGAAAGTGGCTCACTTTATCCCCGTAAAAACCACGTATACAAGTGCGAAGTTGGCCAAGATATACATGACCAGGATCGTATGTCTGCATGGAGTTCCGAGGACCATCGTGTCAGATAGAGGAACGCAGTTTACTTCAAAATTTTGGCATCAGTTGCACCTGACCTTGGGTGCCATACTGGAGTTCAGTACAGCTTTTCATCCGCAGACAGATGGAAAGACTGAGAGAGTCAATCAGATTCTGGAGGACATGTTGAGAGCTTGTGCATTAGACTACGGATCTAGTTGGGACGATAATTTGCCCTACGCAGAGTTCTCATACAACAACAGCTACCAGGCCAGTTTGAAGATGGCACCATTCGAAGCATTGTATGGGAGAAGATGCAGAACACCGTTGATGTGGGATGAAGTTGGAGACCGCCAGTTGTTTGGACCAGATTTGATTAAGGAATCCGAAGAGAAGGTTAAACTAATTCGAGATAGACTGAAGGTAGCTCAGTCTCGACAGAAGAGTTATGCAGATTCAAAACGCAAGGAGGTAGTCTATGAAATTGGAGATAGAGCGTATCTACGAGTGTCACCTCTTCGAGGTGTTAAACGTTTTGGTGTTAAGGGGAAATTAGCCCCGAGATCTGTGGGACCGTACCATGTTCTGGAATGCATGGGAGAAGTTACCTACGAGTTGGAGTTACCCGAAGGACTGTCAGGAGTACATGATGTGTTTCATGTTTCCTAGTTGAAGAAATGTCATGCGGAGATGGCCGACATTCCTCTGAGAGATACAGTGCCCCTGGAAGCAATTCAGTTGGACAGTGATTTGACGTATGAGGAGAAGCCTGTCAAGATTCTAGAGTTTGCTAGCCGAGTTACTCGCAGCAAGGTTATCAAATTTTGCAAAGTTCAGTGGAGCCACCATACCGAGGATGAAGCCACCTGGGAACGAGAGGATGATCTTCGCAAAAACCACCCACACCTATTTCCCAGCCAACCCAAATCTCGAGGGTGAGATTCATCTTAAGGGGGTAGGTTTGTAACATCCCAAATTTTCAATTTGGAATGTTATACGTAGGTCATTCATGCATATCATATTTTATTTGCTTTTCATTTTGTGATCCTCGAAATTCTAAGCAACTCAAGGACCCTCGGAGAGAGTTGGGGATTTCACGGTTTTCATATTTGAATTTTATCAAATATCGAAACGAGGATCAGTTGTTTTATTATTTTTCTCTCCGAAAATATTTCATATTAAAATATATGAGAGGAGATAATATGACTTCTCCAAAATAAGCGAAATATTGGAGGAAAAAATATATTAAAATCAACCTTTTGATTTTATTCGGATTTTATTGCTATTTTTATTTGCATAGGAAAAAACATGCATTTTCAAAAATTGCATTTTAGGCCAAGAAAATGTTCACCTTGTTCTAAATATTCTATTTAGACGGTGAAAATTTGTTTTGGTATTTTTTAGTTTTTTTATTTTTTTCTAGGATTTCTTTTTGGCGGAATATGTTTAAAAAAAGAGGAAGCCCGCCGGACCAAACTGGGTCGCGGCCCAGCTGGCCCAGCCAGCCCCGCGCCGCTGTCGTCTTCGAGCCGGACTCCTCAAGGGAGTCCGAGCCGCCGTCGCCATGGCCTCGCCCCCTCCCGCAAGCCGCCTCCCCTCCCCCTTTAAAAGCCGGTCCCGGCCCCCCTTGGAGCCCCAAGCTGCCACCGCCTCCAGCCCCCGCAAGCCGCGCCGCCAGCCCGCCGCCTCGCGCCGCCGCACGCTGCCGCTTGCCGCCTGCTGCTGCGCCGCCGCCAAGCCCTGCCGTGCCGACCTCCGCCGCCCCACGCTGCACCCCGCCGTCGCCCGCGCCGCCGCCCGCTCGCCGAAAGCCGCCGGAGCCACGCCGGAGTTTGAATCTCACCGTTCGGTTTTTTTTCGGTTTATGTAAAAACCGCCGTTTTAAAAAAAACCCTAGTTACGTTTTTTAGACCGATTCGTTGGTTTTCTCGGTTTAGTTTATTCAACGGACGTTCGTCTGTACGTTCGTTTTAACGAACGGTTTTCGCCCGTTAGTCACAGACAACGAACGTTCGTTCGTTAGCCTGTTCGTCCATTTTTCTTTTTCTCGGGTTTTTCGTGATTATTTTCGATCGCGATTTCTGATCCGATTTTTGTTTTAGTTTTTCTTTTTGCTCATTTATCGGAATTAGGCGATTCAAGCGCCTAGATCTTTGTCTCGAAGCCCTCTTTCCGTTTAACCAACTTGAACAAGATTTTGGTACTGTAAAATTTGACTTCAGTCCAGATCAGTTACCAGATCTTGTTTCTTTCGCATTTTGTGTTTTGTTACTCCGTTTGTTTGATTCTTTTTGCAAACCGGAGTTCTTAAGTTGAAGTTTCTCGTTAGATCTTCTTATTTGAGTTTTACCCGTGCATCTTTGTTTGATTGCTTATGTATGCTATTGTTTGTCTGCGATAGAACACTCGGAGTGCGAATCATGCTACTACGAGTCTCTAGGTTTCACGGATCATCAGCAAGGCAAGTAACACTGTGATCATACCCCTTTATTACCCAGTTTTTTATGCATTAGTTCCAATCCTCAAACACTGCATGATTAGGATGTGATTAACTTATGGGTTTGGGAAGTAGATGACGCGGTAGAACCTAATACCTGTTTTACTATCAAACCCTCGGGAGTTAGCTCTACGTTGCTTATATTGCTATGCTATGCTTGTAGACGTGGTTTGGGTTTGAGTGTATCCATGACAGATGTGATATTGTTAATTAATGGTTCAACTTAAAGTGGCAACTTTAATACACATCTGGGTGGATTGCTTGTTTGGGCACCTGGAGAATCTAGTGTTGTCCTAGGATATCCCGGAGTACCCGTGTGATCATGCTACGGTCCGCCACCCAGGCTCAAAGGGATATTAAGAATTACTCATGCTAGAAACTTCCGTGTGCAGCCACAAGCCATTATGGGCTCTGGCATAGTATGAGTAAGTTGTGTGACCTCTTTCAGTGGGCTAGCAGATGTAGAGGGAAAGTAGGTGTAACTGTCCACCCAGAGTAAAGAGTAAATGCTTCTAAAAGACTGTGTCTCGGTCATTCGTTTCTCAAACATCATGTAGTACGAGAAATCCAACGGAGGAGATCGAGTCTTGTGGGGAAAAGTGCACAAACCTCTGCAGAGTGTACAATCTAATCATGGTTAGCCGTGTCCCCGGTTATGGACATCTTGAGTATCTAGTACTTGGATTTTCCTATTGTATCTCATCACTCTAAATTAATTTGTTGGGTTAATGAACTACTTTAATTGGGATTGAGTTGGAGGAACCTTCTCAGTGTTGTTTCAACTACCATGATAGTTAAAATAAAACTTATTCCTTTGTTGTAGGGAAAAATTGGCTTTTCGCAAAAAAACATTATAACCATACAACCTCCACCAGCCAAATATGCATATAGTGTTAGCATTATTTCTGTTCATTGCTCTACTGTGTTACATTGCCAGCATATTCCATGTGCTGACCCGTTTTCGGGCTGCAACATATCACATTGCAGACTTTTCAGACGAGGAGTAAGGTTCGCTAGATCGTTGCCGTGCAGCTCAGCTATGCCGTTGGAGTTGATGGACTCACTTTATCTTCCAAGCCTTCCGCTATTATCATATTAGATGGCCTTAAGCCATATTTATTGTGATAAGTTCTCTTTTGGAGACATTCGATGTAATAAGTGTGTGATTGCTACTCTGTTATAAATCCTTCGAGTACTGTGTGTGTCAACATTACCGATCCAGTGATGACACTGAAGCACAGAGACTTAACCGTTTGAGGTCGGGTCGCTACACCTGGGAAATGCTAGGCAATCCAAAAAAGTAAAAGAGAAAGGAAATCTACAAAGAGAAGAAAAAACTAGTGAGGGTGATGGCACCGGTCTAGCCGTAGAAGCGCTGAAGCCGAGCTACGTTCCATGGGTTCAGTTCAAGGTGATTGTCCGTTGGGTTGCAGAGGCGATACGCTCGTCCTGCAAGCACCTCATCAATTATGAAGGGACCCTCCCTTTTAGGTGAGAGCTTATTCTTATGCTTCCCCGGGAGGTGTAAAATGAGCTCGCCCACATTATATGCCTTCGCCCGAACTTCCCTACTTTGGTAGCGTCGGGCCTGCTGTTGATAAAAAGTAGAGTGGGTCCGAGCTATATCGCCTCTCCTTCCAGTGCATCCAGGTCATCCTGCCGATCTAGCTCAGCCTCCTTCTCTTCGTACATGCGCACTCTGGGCGCGTCATGGATGAGGTCACAGGGGAGGACTGCTTTTGCCCCGTATACCATAAAAACGGTGTGTATCCCATTGATCGATTAGGGGTGGTGCGCAGGCCCCACAATATGGAGTCAATGGCAGTCAGATTCTTTCAGGGAACGGACCAGTCAGGGTTTAATGCCTCTTAGGATGAGTCCATTGGCCCGTTCGACCTGTCCATTGGTCTGTGGGTGATATCCGAGGCATAATCGAGCTTAATGCCCATGTTAGCGCACCAGTCCTTTACCTTCTGGGCCATGAAATTGGATCCATTGTCCGTTTTTATGATGTATGGGACACCCTAATGGTGGACCACGCCGGATATAAAGTCGATGACCAGTCCAGACTCGGCTTAAGTTACTGGGTTTCGCCTCAATCCACTTAGTGAATTTGTCGACCATGACTAGTAGATATTTCTTTTTCTTGGTCCCCCCTTTAAGGGGTCCAACCTGAAGGAAATATGCCCTAGAGGCAATAAAGAAGTTGTTATTTATATTTCCTTATATCATGATAAATGTTTAGTATTCATGCTAGAATTGTATTAACCGGAAACTTAGTACATGTGTGAATACATAGACAAACAAAGTGTCACTAGTATGCCTCTACCTGACTAGCTCGTTGATCAAAGATGTTTAAGTTTCCTAGCCATGGACAAAGAGTTGTCATTTTATAAACGGGATCACATCATTAGAGAATGATGTGATTGACTTGACCCATCCGTTAGCTTAGCACTTTGATCGTTTAGTTTACTGCTATTGCTTTCTCCATAACTTATACATGCTCCTATGACTATGAGATTATGCAACTCCTGAATACCGGAGGAACACTTAGTGTGCTATCAAACGTCACAACATAACTGGGTGACTATAAAGATGCTCTACAAGTGTCTCCAATGGTGTTTGTTGAGTTAGCATAGATCGAGATTAGGATTTGTCACTCCATGTATCAGAGAGGTATCTCTAGGCCCTCTCGGTAATGCGCATCACTATAGGCCTTGCAAGCAATGTAACTAATGAGTTAGTTACGGGATGTAGCATTATGGAACGAGTAAAGAGACTTGCCGGAAAGGAGATTGAACTAGGTATTAAGATACCGATGATCGAATCTCAAGCAAGTGACATAGCGATGACAAAGGGAACAACATATGTTGTTATGCAGTTTGACCGATAAAGAACTTCGTAGAATATGTAGGAACCAATATGAGCATCCATGTTCCGCTATTGGTTATTTACCGGAGATGAGTCTCGGTCATGTCTACATAGTTCTTGAACCCGCAGGGTCCGCACGCTTAACGTTCGGTGACGATCGGTATTATGAGTTTATGTGTTTTGATGTAACGAAGGTAGTTCGGAGTCCCGATGTGATCACGGACATGACGAGGAGTCTCATAATGGTCGAGACATGAAGATTGATATATTGGAAGCCTATGGTTGGACATCGGAAAGGTTCTGGATGAGTTCGGGCATTTACCGGAGTACCGGGAGGTTACCGAAACCCCCGGGGAGTATATGGGCCTTATTGGGCCTTAGTGGTAAAGAGGAGAGGAAGGGAAGGTGGAGGGTGCCCCCCTAGCCCAATCCGAATTGGGTGGGCGGCCGGCCCCCCTTCCTTCCTTCTCTCTTCTCTCCTACTCCTACTAGGGAAAGGGGGGAATCCTACTCCCAGTGGGAGTAGGACTCCCCCTAGGGCGCGCCATAGAGAGGGACGGCCCTTCCCTCCTCCACTCCTTTATATACGGGGGAGGGGGGCACCCCATAGAAATACAAGTTGATCTCTTAGCCGTGTGCGGTGCCCCCCTCCACAGATTTCCACCATGGTCATATCGTTGTAGTGCTTAGGCGAAGCCCTGCGTCGGTAACTTCATCATCACCGTCATCACGCCTTCGTGCTAACGAAGCTCTTCCCCGACACTCAGCTGGATCTAGAGTTCATGGGACGTCACCGAGCTGAACGGAGAAGCCCGGTGGCTCAAAGCCCACAGGTGAGCGTGGCAGAAGCAGGACCACAGGCAGCTCGCAGCGGCGATTCTGGATGCAACACCGGCAAGACAACGGGCCGGTGGTTTAAAGCGGCACTGTGGTGACTTAGAGCAGAGGCGCGGGTGCTTGGTAATGAAGGCGACGACCGTGGCCATGGAAGATCGAAAACCGCGGTCTAGAGGCGAGGTGAACCAACAGGTCGACGGAGGCGGCGCCGAGGAGCACTAAAACGGGGCGACTCATGGAGGAGTGGCAAGGTGGTTACACTGTAGTGGCGGGTCGAAGACGAATGCGGCGGCTCAGTGAGGGACAGCCGATTCGAGGCACACTGAGGCGGCCTGCCGGCGAGGCGCGGCTGAGCCAGCGTCAGGTTGAAGAGGAACAGGCGGTTGAATGCTTGACGTGGAGTACCCGCAGTGGCAGGAAGATCCACAATGGAGGAAGTAGATTCAATGGCGAAGGTGAGCCGGCGTGGGCGTGCTCAGAGACGGGTCGTGGCCAAGCAGCTCCAGGCGGCACCGTAGCAGAGGCGGGTTAAGGCCAAGGCAATTTGACGAGGCTGCAACCGTGGAAATGGGAGGCCACGGCCGCGGTGGCAGAGGTAACTCGCTGCGGCACTGCTCCAAGGCGGGGGCGGTTCGCCCACGACAGATCATGATGGCTCAAAGCAGCAGAGGCGGTACCCACGGGTCGACAACGATGGCAGGCCGCTTAGCGCGGGATTGATGGAAATAGAAGGTGACCTGGCGCAGCGGCGGTTCATAAGTGCAGCGGCGGCGGCGGCAGGGCCCAGGCCGGCCGTAACGGTTTAGAGGCGAGTCACTGCGGCGGTTCAGCATCGCAGGCTGGTGATGCAGTGAGTCATAACAACGATGGAGGTGACCCGGCTGGGGCGATTCATAAACCGGCCGCGGGCAGCGTGAGTCGGCCAGAGGTAAAGGCCGCAGCAGTGAAGGCATCTGGCGGCTAAAGGCGCGGGCAACGAGTAAGGCTGCGGTAGCGGCAGCGGCTCGACACAGCGGCCCAAGATGACCACTTTGAAACAGAGGTAAGGCCAAACCGGGGTTAGCAGCTTCTACACTCGAAGTGGCGTTGTGTGATGACGGTTGTAGTTTCCATCTCCAGTAGATTTGATTGATTCTCTGGGCTCGAACCTGAAGCATGGTCGCAATCTGCACTGTCTTTTGTTTGATCTCAGAGAGCCATATCAATTTAACTCCTGCAGGATTTGTATGGTACAAAGAGCAGGAGCCCCAACGTATTTAACCCTTTGTATTGTACGCGCGCGGGAAAACATATAGTCTGATCGAGCCGTTGTAAAACTTTGTAGTGGAATTCCTGAAGAATCTTTGACCTGGTGACTTGCTGTGCCGTATGAAGGCGAAAACTTCAACTTGTCTCAATCTAGTCTGGCACATGCTTTCTCAATGAGGTGGCTTGGTATGGCCACAGGAGCAGTGAGTCGACGAAGCGGGGGACCACGATGGCGGTTTGAGGCAAGGCGGCCGTGAGCGACTTGCAGCAGATATAAGCAGCGTGGTCAAAGCGGAGAGCGGCAGCGCCGGCTCGGCCATGGCGGCTTATGGCAGTAGAGGACGGTAGAGATGAGTTGGTGTTGGAGTACAGTAGCCAGCGCGCCTCGGCGGGTCAACGGCGCAGGCGAACCAGGCGGGTCCACGGCAAAGGCGAGCTGCTGGCTTGGAGTTACCCCAGAAGCGAGGTAAGGCCGCAGTAGTGGCATGCCGTCATCTCGGAGGTAGCTCAGAGCGGTTCGGAGACGGCTTGGCAACTTAGCAGAACGACGCTTGGAGCGGTGGGTTAAAGCCATGGCGGGTTGACCGGGGCGGCGTCTTGACAAGGCGGAGGTGGGTCGCGGCGAACCTCGGCAGAAGAGCAGACCGGCCCCGAGACAAGGTAGGCCCAGCTCGGAACGGCTTCGGGTGTAACTTGACGCACCACAACAGGGGCGACTTAGCAAAAAACGACACCGACCACTAGTTGAAAACCATCTTGACTCCACGCGTGACTCAACAAGTAGTAGTAATTAGCTCTTTTTGGCAGCGATTTAGAGGCCGAGTCGTGGTTAGTTTGACTCCACTGTCACTTATGTCAGCGACCGTAGCAAATATTGATGCCTTCGGTTTCGAAGGATCACCGGATCCTCAGTGACTTAACCCTAATTTCCCTTGAACTCAAAACCTCGCCCGGGCATTAGATCCGACTGCTGTTTTAGACTGATAAACTCAATACTGATGCAAATCTTTCCAAGCCGGTTTCTCTTCATCCAGAAAATTATGAACTTTTCGATCCCTGAGAAAAGATCCCTCCAAGAACTCATCACCACCGTGCGCAGGCCCCACGGTGGGCGCCAACTGTCGTGGAATTGTCACGGCAGATGTCCTAGTGTGAGGACTTAGTCGTGAGGCCAACACATCTATGTGGTAGCTTGAGAGGGGTTGATTGGAATCGAGAGACGCAACACAAGACAAGGATTTAGACAGCTTCGGACCCCGGGAAACATCATCCGGTAACGACCCTACATGCTGTTTGTGGTTAGGTCTTATTATCATCATGAGGGAGTCGCCGTAAACCGGCTCTCCTAGTTATGTCTAGCCTTAAGATTCTCCTCTCTTCTCTTGGGGTGCCCTGCCCCTCCTTATATAAGTTGAAGGGGCGGGTCACATGTAGAGTCCATCTTGGACTAAGACTTAAACTATTCAGACTTCTCTTCATGGGCTTCTTAACATCTTGGGCTTCTTAACGTCTCGGGCTTATTAACCCCAAGCGACTCTATCTGCCGGGTTACCATCTGACTTACCATCTGACTTATCATCTGTCGGGTTATGATCTGACTTAACATCTACCGGGTTATGATCTGACTTAACATCTGTCGGTTTATGATCTGACATAACATCTGCCTTATCATCTTCCTTAACATTTGCCGGGTTACGATCTGACTTAACATCTACCGGGTTATGATCTGACTTAACATCTGCCTTAACATCTACCGGGTTATGATCTGACTTAACTGTCCCAGCTGGGTCATAACTTCCTCCGGGTCATATTGCGGGGTATATCCCCGACAGTGGTAGTTGTTTTGATCTTGCTGAAAAAACAGAAACTTTTGCGCCCAGGAAAATAATTTTCATTTCTTACAGAAGCATGATTTTAATCTGATTCGTTTTGCACAAGATTGGTACACAAATTTCCCAGGTTGTCCTAATTTTTCAGAATTTTTGGAGTTACAGAAGTATTCTAGAGTTACCGATTACTTCAGGCTGTTCTGTTTTTGACAGATTCTGTTTCTATATGTTGTTTGCTTATTTTGATGAATCTGTGGGTAGTATCGGGGGGGTATGAACCATGGAAAAGTCAGAATATAGTAGATATTACACCAATATAAATGAAGAATGATTTCACAACATAACCAAAAGTGGTGATTTATTTTCTTATACTAATGGAACTTATGAGATTTTCTGTTGAGTTTGTGTTGTGAAGTTTTCAAGTTTTGGGTAAGGATTTGATGGACTATGGAATAAGGAGTGGCAAGAGCCTAAGCTTGGGGATGCCCAAGGCACCCAAAGGTAATATTCAAGGACAAACAAGAGCCTAAGCTTGGGGATGCCCCGGAAGGCATCCCCTCTTTCGTCTTCGTCTATCAGTAACTTTACTTGAGGCTATATTTTTATTCGCCACATGATATGTGTTTTGCTTGGAGCGTCTTGTATTATATGAGTCTTTGCTTTTTAGTTTGCCACAATAATCCTTGTTGTACACACCTTTTGAGAGGGACACGCATGAATCGTGATTTATTAGAATACTCTATGTGCTTCACTTATATCTTTTCAGCTAGGCAATTTTGCTTTAGTGCTTCACTTATATCTTTTTAGAGCACTGATACGTCTCCAACGTATCTATAATTTATGAAGTATTCATGCTGTTATTTTATCATTCTTGGATGTTTTACAATCATTTTTAGCAACTTTATATCATTTTTTGGGACTAACCTATTGACCCAGTGCCCAGTGCCAGTTGCTGTTTTTTGCTTGTTTTTTACATTGCAGGAAATCAATATCAAATGGAGTCCAAACACCGCAAAACTTTTTGTGGATTTTTTGGACCAGAAGACGAACAGTGGGCCAAAGAAGCACCTGGGTGGTGCCCCAAGGGGGGCACAGCCCACCAGGGCGCGCCTGGGGGCCCAGGCGCGCCCAGGTGGGTTGTGCCCACCTCGGTGGACTCCCGCACCCCTTCTTTGCACTATAAATTCCCAAATATTCCGAAACCATTCGGGGTTAACCTAGATCAGAAATTCCACCGCCGCAGGGCTCCATAGCCACCGAAAACCAAGCTAGACCCGTCCCGGCACCCTGCCAGAGGGGGGAATCATCTCCGGTGGCCATCTTCATCATCCCGGCGGCCACCACGATGAGGAGGGAGTAGTCCACCCTCGGGGCTGAGGGTTTGTACCAGTAGCTATGTGATTAATCTCTCTCTCGTGATCCATATCATGGGCTTTGTTAATATAGTCGGATCATATGATGTTTCTCCCCTGTACACTATTGTTGTGATGAATTGAATCTTTACCCTTTGAAGTTTTGTGATGTCGGATTGAATGTTCATATTTGAGAACACATGATGTATGTCTTACGGTATGAATACTTGAGGTGACAATGGGGTATCATATTGATTCACTTGATATACGTTATGGCACTCAACTTGCGGATTCTCGCGCTGATATTGGGGTAATCTATCCATAGGGGTTGATGCATGTTTTTATTATCTTTTCTCTGATAGAAACTTTGGGGTCTCTTTGTAGTTCTTTGTGTGGATTGAGTATTATGAATATGAATATGCTTTGGTGTTATTCTAGTATGAACTCTAGGATAGATCGAACGGAAAAAATAGCTTTGCGATATTTTAGTACGAACTCTTGAATAGATCGAGCAGAAAGAATAGCTTTGAGGTGGTCTTGTACCCTACCAACAATTTCTATCTTTTTTTCTCCGCTAATAGGAACTCGGGAGTGATTCTTTGTTGCACTTTGAGGGATAATCATATGATCCAACTATGTTAGCACTGTTGGGAGATTGCACTAGTGAAAGTACAGACTCTAGGCCTTGTTTTTAAGCTTTGCAATACCGTTTTTGTGCCCGTTTACTATTTGCTACCTTGCTGTTTTTATTTATTCAGACTATATAAATATATTCGACCATCAATATTACACTTTTATCACCATCTCTTCGCCGAACTAGTGCACCTATATAATTTGCCATTGTATTGGGTGTGTTGGGGACACAAGAGATTTCTTCTATTTGATTGCAGGGTTGTTTGTGAGAGACTATCTTCATCCTACACATCTCACGGATTGATAAACCTTAGGTCATCCACTTGAGGGAAAATTGCTACTGTCCTACAAAACTCTATGCTTGGAGGCCCAACACGTGTCTACAATAATAAAGTTGCGTAGTAGACATCAAGCTCTTTTCTAGCACCGTTGCTGGGGAGGTGAGTGCTTGAAGGTATATCTTTAGATCTTGCAATTGAATATTTTAGTTTCTTTTTTATCACTAGTTTGGTTTATAAAAAGAAAACTACAAAAAATGGAATTGAGGTTGCATCATATTATTAATCATCTTTATAACATCTTTCTTGAAAATGATGGTTCAAAAAATTGTGCTCAATTGTTAGAAGAAGAAGTCAATAAAATATTTGGCACAAAATATTTGAATGATGAGCATGATTGCAATGTTGTTAGTATAAATTCTTTGAATATCCAAAATGCTAATGATGATTGCACAAGTCATGACAAAAATGTTTCTTATAACATGTCAATTTTTGCGGAGTGAATTGGGAATGCATTTGCACACCAAAAAGGGAAGATAGATTTTGTAAGAAGCATAAATATTTAGAAATGAAAAGTTGCAAGAGAGGCTAGATGGTTGTGCTGAAAGATGTAGTTTTTTCTCCATCCTTGTGAACTTTGCAATGAATGTGGTCATTTAAATATCCAATGCAATTTGTTTCAATCAAATCGTGTCCAAAAATTGTGATAACTTGATTTCCCTTGAGCATCATAAAGAGCTTAGTCTTCTTTTGGGGTATGAAGAAATGAAACATATAACTAAGGGTTTCCCAAATCCCAAGAGATTTCTTGATTTTGATCTAGAGGAAATTTATATGTCTTGTACGGTAAATTGCATTGAGAATCCTTATATTGCCAACTATCTAAAGACAAGAAAACAAATAGAATATGAAGAGAGTACTAATGAAAGGGAAAATATTTCCCAATACCCTCCTAGTGTTTATTATGATGAATCAGGTAATGAGGAGGAGCTTCCTATCCAATCAATCTCTTCAACAAGAAGCTTGAAAGAATTAATTAAACCCACACATGATGTGGTGAAGAAGAAGAAAAGAGAAAGAATAAAGGTAAAAAGGTATCTCTCCCAAATAATATTGCTCCTATCACCATTGTGCCTCATGAAAGTGAATCAAATATGTTGATGGAGGATGATGATATTGAATATGATTTTGTGATACCTACTACTTGTTGTAATGATTATGATTGGGAAGACAACGATATCCCTTATGATCTTGAAAATCTATTTAACGCTTGCTTGGAAGAATATGATAATAATGTTTGCTATACTATTGGTGCCATTCATGCTATTGATAAGAATGGTTGTGATGACATGCAAAACCACAAGCTTGGGGATGCTATGTTTAATGAGTATGATATGTTTGAAGATTTATTTACTGAAAATAATGCTTGTCCTAAGTTTGGGGATGCTTTGCTTAATGAATATGATCCTTTGATTCCTTCTACTTTCGATAAGAAAATTTATTATGATGATAGCATGCCTCCTATTTATGATGATTACATTGATAAAAGTGGGTTTGGATTCAACTCTAGGTAGTAGTGATCACACTATTTTGGAGGGTGTTGAATCTTATTACAATATTGATGAAAGTGGATTTGGAGAGGTCATGACTCTATTTAGTGATACATCCACTATTTTGAAAGAGGTTTCAATTGACTTTTACAATGAAGTTGCTATCTATGATGATTATTATGATGACATCTATGCCATAAAGAGTGATAAATCTTCTATGTTTGAGCATCATGAAAAGAGTGCTGTATGTGATAGTTATATTGTTGAATCCATTCATGATGTTTCTGAAAATTATTATGAGGAAGGAACTTATGCTCTTACATATCTCAATAATATCAAGTTTCTTCTCTATGTGTTGATTGTTTTGAAGTTGCACTTGTTTTGCCTTCCCATCCTAGTTGATTCTTGTTCCCATAAGTTGTTTGCTCACAAAATCCCTATGCATAGGAAGTGGGTTAGACATAAATGTGCTACTTATATGCTTCATGATGCTCTCTTCATGTTTCAATTCTTATTTTTTATGCGAGCATCATTGAAATCATCATGCCTAGCTTAAAAGGCATTAAAGAAAAGCGCTTGTTGGGAGACAACCCAACACTTTTACCTACTGTTTTTGTGTGTTCACATTATTATGCTACCGTATTTATCATGTTTTATTGCTTTCGTTTCAATAAAGTGCCAAGTAAAGCCTTTAGGATCATGTTGGGTGATAGTTGCTTTGATCTTGCTGAAAAACAGAAATGTTTGCGCTCACGAAAATAATTCTAGTTTTTAACCTAAGAGCGCTTTTGAGTTTATTCTTTTGGCACAAGATTAATATACAAATTGCTCACGTGGTCCTACTTTTTCAGAATTGTTGGAGTAGTGGAAGTATGGTTGGAGTACAGATTACTACAAACTGTTCTATTTTTGACAGATTCTGTTTTCAATGCATAGTTTGCTTGTTTTCTAGTTTCTATGGCTTATATTGCTCAATAAAAATTGTGGAAATGCGAAAATGCTCTTTAGAGCTTGGGCTCCATGGAGCCCGAGTTTGACTTGGTCAAAATTCAAACTTTCACGTTTCAATTTTTTTTGAAAAAAATTACACACATACTTAGAGACATAAAGCATATGTGTTAGGGTTTGATCCCTAGTATCCACTATGTTCTGAGATTGATGTTGCTATAACTTTGCTATGCTTAATGCTTGTCACTAGGGCCCGAGTGCCATGATTTCAGATCTGAACCTATTATGTTTTCATCAATATATGAGTGTTCTTGATCCTATCTTGCAAGTCTATAGTCACCTATTATGTGTTATGATCCGTTAACCCCGAAGTGACAATAATCGGGATACTTACCGGTGATGACCGTAGTTTGAGGAGTTCATGTACTCACTATGTGTTAATGCTTTGTTCCCTCTATTAAAAGGAGGCCTTAATATCCCTTAGTTTCCGTAAGGACCCCGCCGCCACGGGAGCGTAGGACAAAAGATGTCATGCAAGTTCTTTTCCATAAGCACGTATGACTATGTTCGGAATACATGCCTACATTATATCAATGAACTGGAGCTAGTTCTGTGTCACCCTAGGTTATGACTGTTACATGATGAACCGCATCCGGCAGAATTCTCCATCACTGATCCATTGCCTATGAGATTTCCATATATTGTTCTTCGCTTATTTACTTTCCCGTTGCTATTGCTATCATCACTACAAAATACCAAAAACATACTTTTACTACTGTTATCCTTTGCTACCGTTACCACTACTATCATATTACTTTGCTACTAAACACTTTGCTGCAGATATTAAGTTTCCAGGTGTGGTTGAATTGACAACTCAGCTGCTAATACTTGAGAATATTATTTGGCTCCCCTTGTGTCGAATCAATAAATTTGGGTTGAATACTCTACCCTCAAAAACTGTTGCGATCCCCTATACTTGTGGGTTATCACTCACCACCCCGGAGGGAAAAAGGATCAAGTATGTATCTAGGCATGCGCCTAGGAGGAGCCAAGTAAATACCCTCACAGGAGTTGTTCAGGAGGAAGTGCCTGTAGTGAAGGATTACCCAGATGTTTTTCCAGAGGAGTTACCAGGCATGCCACCGGATCGAGACATTGAGTTTTTGATAGAGCTATTGCCAGGTACCGGGCCAATATCAAATAGACCCTTGTAACGCCCCGAGACCGATGTGCCAGGTGTCCTCTAGTTATTCGTTGTTGTTGCCTTGTCATTGCTTGCGTGTCATGCATTGCATATCATGTCATCATGTGCATTTCATTTGCATACATGTTCGTCTCATGCATCCGAGCATTTTCCCCGTTGTCCGTTTTGCAATCCGGCGCTCCTATGTCACCCGGTGCCCCTTTCTACCTCTTTTCGTGTGTGGGGGTTAAACATTTCCGGATTGGACCGAGACTTGTCATGCGGCCTTGGTTTACTACCGGTAGACCGCCTGTCAAGTTTCGTACCATTTGGACTTCGTTTGATACTCCAACGGTTAACCAAGAGACCGAGAAGGCCTCGTTTGTGTTGCAGCCCAACACCTTTCCAATTTGGCCCAAAACCCACCTAAACCTCCTCAATCATCTCGGTTGGCCGAAAACCGCACCTCATTTGGACTCTCCTAGCTCCCTCTACCTATAAATATGTGACCTCCCCCGAAAATTCCACGGTACAAACCTTAGATCTCTCCTCTCCGCGTCGCCGGACAAATTTTCCACCAACGGACATGTCCGCCGCCGCCTGCGTCCAATCGGAGGCCGCCATCTGTCTGCCGCCGCCCTCTCTCTTCTCAGCCCCGCCGCCGGCCCGCGGGACCCAGATCGGTCCCGCGCGAGCCCATACCGCCACCGTCGTCCGCCCGTTTCGGCCCGCCGCCTCCTCACCGGATTTGTGCCGCCTCCTCGCCGGACTTGCGCCGCCTAATCGCCGGGGTGCCTCGCCGCCGCGCCCCTTCGTGCTCGCCGCCGTCGGCAGCCGCCCGCCGGAGCCGCGGCCCGCCGCCACCGCCTCCCGCGGAGGAGCCCGCAACCACCGCCGCCCGTCTCCCGTGCCTGCGCCGCCTCCCGCTCGCGGCCGAGCCCCTTCGCCGCCCCGGGCGCCATCGCCGGCGCGGCCATCCGCCGCCCCGACCACGCTACTCCGGCGCCGCCCGACCTCGCCACGGCCGCCTGCTACCTCGTTGTCGCCGGCGCCCACTCCGGCCACCGGATCCGGCCCTCCTCCGGCTTCCTCCTTGTTCTCCTTCTCCGGCGACGACAAAAAACTCCGGCGAACTGCTACAGTGATTCCGGCGAGATTCGGATCTGGATCTGGAAGAACACGGTTGACTTTTTATCCCCCGAAACCCTAATTTTTGGCAATTTTCATCATGCTATAACTCTGCATCCGTAGCTCCGATTTGTGCATGTAGCATATCAAAATGTTCGACTCGACGAGTACATCATTTCATCTCATTGCATCATTTTAATTTGAGCTCATCTTGTTGCCCAAAATGCTGTTGGAAGAGAGCTATGTGAGGTATTTGTCAGATCTGTTTCAGCAAATGGCATTTTGTCATTTTTGCCATGATTAATGTGTGCATGCTATGACCCTGAGCTCTACATGTATTTTGTTATATGCCATGCCATCTTTACAGTGGTGCTTGCCATGTATTTTTGTGATATTTGTGGTGACTAGCACAAGCTTGCAAAGTAGCGTAATCGGTAATGCTGATTTCAGGGACTTAGAATTTCACTAAGTCCTTGTCCTGATTTTGTTGATATGCCATATGTTCATGTTGTTTACTAGTGATCCGTGCCTCTTTTGAGGATGATCAGTAAGGATGTGTTGTTAACATTGTGGTGCTATATCCATCCATGTCTTTGTTTGCATTTATGGAGCAACCTAGCTTGAGTCAATCGAGCTCTACTTTTGCTATATCGTGATCCTGGCAGATTGTTGATATGTTTAGCGATTGTGCCGAGGATGTTGCTATTGATCCGTGCATGCTATGTTGTTGTTCTTGCCATGTCTAGCTTCTATGCCATGTATTCTTGATGGGTGTATGCTTAGTTTGTCATGCCATGCTTTGTAGTGAGTGCATCGAGCTCGTAAACATGCCTACTCGTTAACTGTTTTGCATGCTCCAGTTTTTCACTAAGTCTGAGATCTGTTTATGCTTTTGCCATGTTCACATGCTTGCAATTGTATTTTCTGATCCCTTTTGGCTCAAGGTCACTAAGGGACTTTTGCTAAGTGCTTTGAGTAGCCTCATGCCATGCCTTGCTTTGCCATGTTAAGTTCCTGTAGCATGTAGTTTTCATGTTCTAAAGTGTGCTTCCTGATGATGAATTCCAAACTTGTGTTAATTTCACTCAGTCTGAAACCTGTTATCATTTGGTCTTTTGCCATGCTTGTTTGAACCTGTTAGTGGATAAATTAGCCGTAGCTCAGTGTTCATCTTTTGTCAAGCATCATGAGTGGATCCCTGCCATGTATTTTGTTGCCATGTTTGAGTGCTGTAGAATATTTAACTTGTTGCATTTAGATGGCTACTTGCTGATTATCGCAGACCGGTGCCATATTTGTTTTGCTTGCCATTTCCAAACCGTGCATCCGATTCCGGTGATCTTTATATCGCTTTCAACCGAAATCACCTCATCTTTCTAGTGGCACTCTTGGATTTCCATGTTGAGGCCAGATTCAATCATTCTGTGTCAAATCATGCATATGCACCGCATACCGCATCCCGCATATCATATCATGTTCATGTGTTGGTTGTTTACTATGTTGTGTGCTTCTTTCCGGTGTTGCTTCTTCGGGTTGGTTCCGGTAACGTCGCGTTTGTGAGGACCCGTTCGACTACGTCCGTTTGCCTTCTTCATGGACTCATTCTTCTTCCTTGCGGGATCTCAGGCAAGATGACCATACCCTCGAAATCACTTCTATCTTTGCTTGCTAGTTGCTCGCTCTTTTGCTATGCCTATGCTGCGATACCTACCACTTGCTTATCATGCCTCCCATATTGTTGAGCCAAGCCTGTAACCCACCTTGTCCTAGCAAACCGTTGTTTGGCTATGTTACCGCTTTGCTCAGCCCCTCTTATAGCGTCGTTAGTTGCAGGTGAAGATTGGAGTTTGTTCCTTGTTGGAACATGGATATTTTGTTGGGATATCACAATATATCTTATTTAATTAATGCATCTATACACTTGGTAAAGGGTGGAAGGCTCGGCCTTATGCCTGGTGTTTTGTTCCACTCTTGCTGCCATAGTTTCCGTCATATCGGTGTTATGTTCCCGGATTTTGCGTTCCTTACATGGTTGGGTTATAATGGGAACCCCTTGACAGTTCGCCTTGAATAAAACTCCTCCAGCAAGGCCCAACATTGGTTTTACCATTTGCCACCTAGCCTTTTTCTGACAAGGAAGCTAGGAGTATTCATGGGAGACCCCGCGCCAGGAGGAGAAGACGATGAACCTAAGGAGATTTGTTCTGAAGACTACATCATCATCGACGACACCGATTCTGACCCGGATAGTAGTGATGATGATTTTGAAGACGAAGCTGGAGCAGACATCATGGAGTCTTCCACTGATCAAAATTTCTAGATGACCACCAAAACAATAGTAGTAGTAGTAGTCTACCATGTATATAGTGTAGTCTGAGCACTTTTGTAACGATAGTTAGATCGATTTGTATGCCCTTGCTTGATTGATTGAGTGATATGATCGTGTTTGTCTCATGTGCATACAGGTAGTGTTTTCCTCACTAGACCTCATTCTATTCTACTTCTCTTCCCTCTAAACCCTCAGATGCCTCCGAGACGTGACCCCGAATTTACCTTTCCGCCGGAGCTCACTCAGTTGATCCTGCAGCAGAATACACTGATATAGTTGTTAGCTCAGAACCAAGGCAACAACAACAACAACAACCCACCGCCACCACCACCAGTTGACAACTTTGCCCGTTTTCTGAGGTTGCAGCCACCGGTGTTCTCCAGTAGCACCGAGCCGATAGTGGCAGATGATTGGCTCCACAGGATTGGAAGGGAGTTAACCACTGTAGGATGCACAGATGCTGAGAAGGTGTGATTTTCCGCACATAAGTTGGATGGACCAACAGCCTCATGGTGGGAGAATTACACTATCACCTATCCTATAGCCACTGTTACATGGGATCAGTTTCAGCAAGCATTCTGCACAACCCATGTCTCAACTGGAGCTATGAGCATGAAGAAGCGTGAGTTTCGCAACTTACACCAAGGGAACCATACTGTCGGGCAGTACATGGATGAATTTAGTAAGCTATCTTGTTATGCTCCTGATGATGTGGCCACAGATGCCGCAAAGCAGGAGAAGTTTATGGAAGGTCTGAATGATGAGATGAGCATGCAGTTGATGGTGACAACATTCAACAACTACCAGGAGTTGGTAGACAAGGCTCTTATGATTGAAGGGAAGCAACAACAAATTGAGAGCCACAAAAGGAAGTATGGACAAAGAAGGTACAACTCAGGAGCTCAGCAGAAGCCTCGATTAACCTCGAACTCGAGAGGACTTGTCCATAACCATGGAGGTCACAACCACAATGGAGGGAGTTCTCACAACTACAGTGGCCCCAAGAATGGAAACGGGAACGGAGCAGGTAGTAATCAGAACCGCTCTAACCCAGCCACACCCGCCAAGAAGGACCTAAGTCACATTACTTGTTTCAAGTGCGGGAAGACTGGACATTACGCCACTGAGTGCCCTGAAGCGAAGAATGGAAATGGCAATGGAAGCGCTGGGAAGAAGCCCAACCCTTTCAACAGGGGACAAGTGAACCACATGAACATGGAGGAGGTTGAGGAGCAGCCTGATGCCGTTATCGGCAAGTTTTTGGTTAAGTCATTTACTGCAATCGTTCTTTTTGATACTGGTGCATCGCATTCATACATATCAAGGGGATTTGTGGATAAGTATAAACTGCCCACTAAAGTTCTTAGGACACCTATGCTAGTAACCTCACCCGGAGATGAGTATATGGCAAGCAGTGGATGTTTTCAGATGCCATTAGCCATTGGAAGCCATGTTTTCCCCTCAGCCTTGATAATTTGGAGTCACAAGGATTGGATGTGATACCGGGAATGGTTTGGCTATCGTTGTATGGGGGAAACATAGATTGCGCGAGTAAGTCAATTTTGCTCACTGATATGTCTCCGTCGTATCTAATTTTCCAAACACTTTTGCCCTTGTTTTGGAATCTAACTTGCATGATTTGAATGGAACTAACCCGGACTGACGTGTTTTCAACAGAATTGCCATGGTGTTATTTATGTGCAGAAACAAACGTTCTCGGAATGACCTGAAACTTCACGGAGCAACTTTTTGGAAAATATAAAAAATACCTGCAAAAGATGAAGGCCAGGGGGCCCACCACCTGTCCACGAGGGTGGGGGGCGCACCCCCTACCTCGTGGGCCCCCTGGTGCCTCTCCGACTCCAACTCCAACTCTATATATTGTGTTTCGGGGAGAAAAAAATCACGAAGAAGAATTCATCGCATTTTATGATACAGAGCCGCCGCCAAGCCCTAAAACCTCTCGGGAGGGCTGATCTGGAGTCTGTTCGGGGCTCCGGAGAGGGGAATCCGTCGCCATCGTCATCATCAACCATCCTCCATCACCAATTTCATGATGCTCACCGCCGTGCGTGAGTAATTCCATCGTAGGCTTGCTGGACGGTGATGGGTTGGATGGGATCTATCATGTAATCGAGTTAGTTTTGTTAGGGTTTGATTCCTAGTATCCACTATGTTCTGAGATTGATGTTGCTATGACTTTGCTATGCTTAATGCTTGTCACTAGGGCCCGAGTGCCATGATTTCAGATCTGAACCTATTATGTTTTCATCAATATATGAGTGTTCTTGATCCTATCTTGCAAGTCTATAGTCACCTATTATGTGTTATGATCCGTTAACCCCGAAGTGACAATAATCGGGATACTTACCGGTGATGACCGTAGTTTGAGGAGTTCATGTATTCACTATGTGTTAATGCTTTGTTCCGGTTCTCTATTAAAAGGAGGCCTTAATATCCCTTGGTTTCCGTAAGGACCCCGCTGCCACGGGAGGGTAGGACAAAAGATGTCATGCAAGTTCTTTTCTATAAGCACGTATGACTATGTTCAGAATACATGCCTACATTATATCAATGAACTGGAGCTAGTTCTGTGTCACCCTAGGTTATGGCTGTTACATGATGAACCGCATCCGGCATAATTGTCCATCACTGATTCATTACCTATGAGCTTTCCATATATTGTTCTTCACTTATTTACTTTCCCGTTGCTATTGCTATCATCACTACAAAATACCAAAAACATTACTTTTACTACTGTTATCCTTTGCTACCGTTACCACTACCATCATATTACTTTGCTACTAAACACTTTGCTGCAGATATTAGGTTTTCAGGTGTGGTTGAATTGACAACTCAGCTGCTAATACTTGAGAATATTCTTTGGCTCCCCTTGTGTCGAATCAATAAATTTGGGTTGAATACTCTACCCTCGAAAACTGTTGCGATCCCCTATACTTGTGGGTTATCCAGACTATTTTGTGGCACCGTTGCCGGGGAGCATAGATCTATTCTTTGAGTCACTTGGGATATATATATCTGCTTATCATTATGAAGAACTTGAGAGATCCAAAAACCAAGATCTATCCCTCAACTACGAGGGGAGGTAAGGAACTGCCATCTAGCTCTGCACTTGATTCACCTTCTGTTTTGAGTAAGCTTGCGACACCTACACTTGCTTCTGCTATTTGTTCTGATATGTCGCATGTCATTGATGATGCCACTTCTGCTATGCATGATACTTATGATGAAACTACTTCTATGCTTGATACTACTGTGCCACTTGGTGATTTTCTTGATGAACAACTTGCCAGGGCTAGAGAAATTGAAAATATTGAATCTAATGATACTGATGAAAGTGATGATGAAGAATCACTTGTTATTCCTAAGGGTTATGTTTTTGATCAAGAAGCTTCTTTAGCTATTTTAGCTTGCAAAGATAGATATGAACTCAAAAGGTTATTAGCTAAATGGAATAAGCAATCTCTAAATGCTAGAATGAAACCTGACCCTGCTTTTGCTACTTCACCTATCTGTGTTACTGATAAGGATTATGAATTCTCTATTGATCCTGATATAATTACTTTAGTTGAATCTGATCCTTTTCATGGTTATGAATCTGAAACTGTCGTGGCACATCTTACTAAACTGAATGATATAGCCACCTTGTTCACTAAAGATGAGAGAACTCGTTACTTTTATATCCTTAAAATATTTCCGTTCTCATTAAAAGGTGATATTAAGATATGGTTTAATTCTCTTGATCCTGGTTGTGTGCATAGTCCCCAGGATATGATTTATTACTTCTCTGCTAAATATTTCCCTGCTCATAAGAAACAAGCTGCTTTAAGGGATATATATAATTTTGTGCAAATTTAAGAAGAGAGTCTCCCACAAGCTTGGGGGAGGCTTCTCCAATTACTTAATGCTTTGCCTGATCATCCTCTTAAGAAAAATGAAATACTTGATATCTTTTATAGTTGGATGCTTCCAGAGATTACCTGGATAGTTGTGCTGGTTCCTTTTTCAGGGAAAGAACACCGGATGAAGCTGAAATTCTATTGAATAATATGTTGACAAATGAAAATAATTGGACACCTCCGGAGCCAATTCCTGAGCCTATTCCTAAACCAACTCCGAAGAAGAGGGGTATTCTATTTCTCAGTCCTGAAGATATGCAAGAGGCAAAGAAATCTATGAAAGAAAAAGGTATTAAAGCTGAAGATGTTAAGAATTTACCTCCTATTGAAGAAATACATGGTCTTAATTTACCGCCTGTTGAAGAAACATATGATCTTAATCCTTTACCTATTGAAGAAACTCATGGTCTTGATAACCCGACACAGGTAGTAAAGGTAAATTCTCTCTATAGATATGATAAAGCTGAAATCCCATTTACTAAGTTTGCTAGCCCATGCTTAGATGAGTTTGATAAATTTATGGCTAAGCAAGAATACTTTAATGCTTATTTTGGTAGACAATTGAAATACAATTCAAATATGCTTGAACACTTGGGTGATTATATGGCTAATGTTAAAGGTGAACTTAAACTTATTAGTAAACATGCTTCTATGGTTACCACTCAAGTAGAACAAGTACTTAAGGCTCAAAATGATTTGCTCAATGAATTGAATAGTAAGGATAATGATAATGCTGTTAGAGTTATGACTAGAGGTGGTAGAATGACTCAGGAACCTTTGTATCCTGAAGGCCATCCTAAGAGAATTGAGCAAGATTCTCAGAGAAATAATATAGATGTACCTAGTTTGTCTAAAAAGAAGAAAAAGAAAAATGATAGGACTTTGCATGCTTCTAGTGAACCTGTTACTGAAACACCTGAGAATCCAAATGATATTTCTATTTTTGATGCTTAAACACAATCTGGTAATGAACCTGAAACTAGTGATAATGTTAATAATAATGTTCATGATGATGCTCAACCTATTAATGATAATGATATAGAAATTGAACCTGTTGTTGATCTTGATAACCCACAATCAAAGAATCAACGTTATGATAAGAAAGACTTTGTTGCTAGGAAACATGGTAAAGAAAGAGAACCATGGGTTCAGAAACCCATGCCTTTTCCTCCTAAACCATCCAAGAAAAAGGATGATGAGGATTTTGAGCGCTTTGCTGAAATGATTAGACCTATCTTTTTGCGTATGCGATTAACTGATATGCTCAAAACCAATCCTTATGCTAAGTACATGAAAGATATAATTACAAATAAAAGAAAGATACCAGAAGATGAAATTTCCACCATGCTTGCTAATTATACTTTTAAGGGTGGAATACCAAAGAAACTTGGAGATCCAGGAGTATCCACTATACCATGCTCCATTAAAAGAAACTATGTCAAAACTGCTTTATGTGATCTTGGAGCCGATGTTAGTGTTATGCCTCTCTCTTTATATTGTAGACTTGATTTGAATAAGTTGAAACCTACTGAAATATCTTTGCAAATGGCTGATAAATCAACTGCTATACATGTCGGTATTTGTGAGGATGTGCCTGTTGTAGTTGCAAATGTTACTATTTTAACGGACTTTGTTATTCTTGATATTCCCGAGGATGATAGTACGTCTATTATTCTTGGAAGACCCTTTTTGAATACTGCAGGGGCTGTTATTGATTGCACTAAAGGCAATGTCACTTTTCATGTTAATGGTAATGAGCACACGGTACACTTTCCGAGGAAACAACCTCAAGTTCAGAGTATCAACTCTATTGGAAAAATTCCATCGATTATATTTGGAGGTTTTGAATTTCCCATTCCTACTGTCAAGAAGAAATATAATATTCTTATTATTGGGGATGTGCATATCCCCGTTGAGGTAACATGGTGTTATTTGAAATTTCTCCGGTTCCATGTTATTCGAATGAGTTCGTTAACAAGACTTGATCAACCTTGTTAGTGGATTCCTTTTGATGATCATGAGATGGATGAAACTAGAAGACACAACCTTCTGTACCCTCCTTTTACTTTCTATTATTTATATTAAATAAAATAAAAGTAAATATTTTTCCGTTTGTTATCTGATTATCCGTGCAATATAATAATACCTCGAAAATAAAAGTTCCCCAAATGCCTTGAAATTTAAATATGATTTTTTTCAGAATATTTGAGAATATTTGGCACTGAGAACACAGCAGGGGGGTCAACCACCTGCCCACGAGGGTGGAGGGCGTGCCCTACCCCCTGGGCGCGCCCCCTGCCTCATGGGCCCACGGCGGCCCCCCTCCACTTATCCTTTCACCCACACACTCCTTCCTCCCCCAAACACGAATATCCAGCTCAAACCCGAGTCCAAGCTCGTTTTGCTGCCATTTTCGATCTCCTTGCTCAAAGCATCTCTCACAAAACTTCTTGGGGAGATTGTTCCTTGGTATGTGACTCCTCCATTGGTCCAATTAGTTTTTGTTCTAGTGCTTTATTCATTGCAAATTTTTGCTGCTTAGGTGACCCTGTTCTTGAGCTTGCATGTCAAATTTATATGGTCAAAAGTAGTTTTGATGCATGATATAGGCTCTAGGCACTTGTAGGAGTAGTTGCTATCAATATTATTGAGTTTGGTTTACTTTTATTTTGAAGTTACTAAAAATTTCAGAATTTTTCAGAAAATTATAAAGAGATTTTTGAGGGGCTCATCGAGCCGAATCTCAAGGGAAAAGCAAAATGAAGAGGCACAAAAGCCTAAATATAATTTGCCTCGCATCGCGGAGGTTAGGCCGTGTGAATGGCACTCCGATGAATTCCTGAGAGCAACCGGGATTTATGAGGATTTTTATGAATTGGCAAAGAATGCAGGCCTCACCAACTTCCTCCACGACCAACGCGAACAGTATCTCTTACTCACCAATACTTTTGTGCAAAACTTCTACTATTATCCTAGGGAATCACCTCCTTCAGTAGAGTTTCATTTATATGATGTGGTTAAGAAGATGTCACTTTATGATTTTTGTCGGGTTTGTTTGATCCCTTTTGAGGGAAGTTTAGAGGAACTACATTGCAAGGATGTGGAAGGTTTTATTGATACTATCACTGTAGGGGAAACTAGGAAGGTTTCCGATGCACGAATCACTAGCATACATTTTCCTGTTTTACGCTACTTTGCAATATTTGCTAGTCGTTGCTTAATTGGTCGCGGAAACTGTGGAAACCTTAGTGTTCCTGATATTTTTATTCTGTTCCACGGTTTATACGCTGATAACTCTGTTAGTATGGGCGGTATTATTGCTAAATGGTTAAGTCTTAACTGTACAAAAGGACCCATCTTTGGTGGTATTTATGCTTCAAGCCTTGCTGCACATTATGATATACCTATTAGGCACTATGAAAAAGAAGAAAAATTGCTGCCTCGTGTTTATTTAGATTATAAGAGTATGGTAGCACATGATTTTATTATAAAGAATAGGGAAGGGGAGCTGAAATACAAATTTTTCTTTGATAAACATCATCCTGAGACTATCACCTTGCCTGCGCCTTCCTTGTTTGATTTATCTTCAGGCAAGTACCTCGTCTCGCCAAAGGACATTCACGCCTACTAGAACCCTACATCAGCCACAGAGCCAGAGGCAGAACCACAAGTTGATCCTCCGCGACAGTCTAATTACCAATGGGATCCGGAGATGATTGTCAACCAGTGGCAATCGGAGTCTTCTTCTTTGCAGTACGACCCCAACTATTATTATGGATATCCGCTAGGCCAACCGTGGCCATAGACCAACTTAGGCCAAAAGCCTAAGCTTGGGGGATTACGTATTTCTCACCGACATTACATTTATGCTCCCACACTCATTGCTAGATGTCTGTGCTCATACTTTTTCATTGTATCATCCATGCTAGTTTATTTCCTTTTTATGCTTTCTTCTTGTGTGTTTAATAAACCTTAAGAAAAACCAAAAAAATAAGTTGTAGCTTTTAGCTAGTTTTAATTTCCATGCTTGTAGTAGTAACTAAAAAGAAAACCCAAAAAGATTTCCTATTCCTCTTTTACTTTTTGGGAGCTTTCCCGTGTAAATAGTTTTATTTCTTTTCTTTTCTTTTCTTTTCTTTGGGGGTCGATAGGAGAAGACCATAATTAAATTGTTAAAGTGGATCTTATATGCATTATTGTTGATCTGACAAAAGAGCCCATATTGCCTTGTCTTCTCCTGTTTATTGAATGCTTGCAGATTCCAGCTTAGTCCAATGTACGTGCACTATTATTATTATTATTCACATCATTTGGTTGTGCAAGTGAAAGGCAATTATGACGATATATGATGGACTGACTGAGATGAGAAAAGCTGGTATGAACTCGACCTCTTTTGTTTTTGTAAATATGATTAGTTCATCGTTCCTGATTCAGCCTATTATGAATAAACATGTTTGCAATGACAACTAGAGATCATAGTTCCTTGTGCCATGCTTGATTAGCTATGAGTCATAATGGTTTACCTTGCATGCCAACATGCTATTGAGATGGTTATGATGTGGTATGATAGGGTGGTATCCTCCTCTGAATGATTTAAGTGACTTGACTTGGCGCATGTTCATGCATGTAGTTGAAACAAAATCAACATAGCCTTCACGATATTTATGTTCATGGTGGATTATATCCTACTCATGCTTGCATTCGGTGTTGATTAATTTTAATGCATGTTCATGACTGTTGTCGCTCTCTAGCTGGTCGCTCCCCAGTCTTTTGCTAGCCTTCACTTGTACTAAGTAGGAATACTGCTTGTGCATCCAATCCCTTAAACCCCAAAGTTATTCCACATGAGTCCACTATACCTACCTATATACGGTATCTACCTGCCGTTCCAAGTAAATTTGTATGTGCCAAACTCTAAACCTTCAAATAAATATCTTGTTTTGTATGCTCGAATAGCTCATGTATCAACAGGGCTGTCTGTATCTTCCATGTTAGGCGGGTTATTCTCAAGAGGAGTGGACTCCACTCCTCACTCACGAGATAAATGGCTGGTCACCGGGATGCCCAGTCCCATGCTTTATGCAAACTAAATCAAAATAATTGCAAACAAAACTCCCCCTGGGACTCTTATTAGTTGTACGCACTCGTTGTTTCGAGCAAGCCATGGATTGATGCTTGTTGGTGGAAGGGGGAGTATAAACTTTACCATTCTGTTTGGGAACCGCCTATAACGTGTGTAGCATGGAAGATATCGCCATCTCTTGATTGTTATGTTGACAATGAAAGTATACCGCTCAAAATATTATTCACCTCTGTTTCAAAACCGAGCTCTGGCACCTCTACAAATCCCCGCTTCCCTCTGCGAAGGGCCTATCTATTTACTTTTATGCTGAGTCATCATCCTCTTATTAAAAAGCACTAGTTGGAGAGCACCGTTGTCATTTGCATTCATTATTGGTAGTTTACATTGAGTATGACTTGACTTGATCTCTTTTACCATGAATTACAATGTCTAGTCAGTCCTTGGTCTTTAAAGGTGCTCTGCATTTATGTTTTGCGGTCTCAGAAAGGGCTAGCGAGATACCATCTTGTTATATCATATTATGATTGTTTTGAGAAAGTGTTGTCATCCGAGATTTATTATTATTGCTCGCTAGTTGATTATGCTATCGATATGAGTAAACTTGAGACCTAAGCGTTATTGTGAATGTGGTTAGTTATAATCTTTACTGAAAACTTGAATGCTGGCTTTACATATTTACAACAACAAGAGCAAATAGAGTTTGTAAAAGTTTTTCTTTATCACTTTCAGTTTGTCAACTGAATTGCTTGAGGACAAGCAAAGTTTTAAGCTTGGGGGAGTTGATACGTCTCTATCGTATCTACTTTTCCAAACATTTTTGCCCTTGTTTTGGACTCTAACTTGCATGATTTGAATGGAACTAACCCGGACTGACGATGTTTTCAGCAGAATTACCATGGTGCTATTTATGTGCAGAAACATACGTTCTCGGAATGACCTGAAACTTCACGGAGCAACTTTTTGGAAAATATAAAAAAACCTGCAAAAGATGAAGGCCAGGGGGCCCACCACCTGTCCATGAGGGTGGGGGGCGCGCCCCCTACCTCGTGGGCCCCCTGGTGCCTCTCCGACTCCAACTCCAACTCTGTATATTGTGTTTCGGGGAGAAAAAAATCAGGAAGAAGAATTCATCGCGTTTTACGATACGGAGGCACCGCCAAGCCCTAAAACCTCTCGGGAGGGCTGATCTGGAGTCCGTTCGGGGCTCCGGAGAGGGGAATCCGTCGCCATCGTCATCATCAACCATCCTCCACCACCAATTTCATGACGCTCACCGCCGTGCGTGGGTAATTCGATCGTAGGCTTGCTGGACGGTGATGGGTTGGATGGGATCTATCATGTAATCAAGTTAGCTTTGTTAGGGTTTGATCCCTAGTATCCACTATGTTCTGAGATTGATGTTGCTATGACTTTGCTATGCTTAATGCTTGTCACTAGGGCCCGAGTGCCATGATTTCAGATCTGAACCTATTATGTTTTCATCAATATATGAGTGTTCTTGATCCTATCTTGCAAGTCTATAGTCACCTATTATGTGTTATGATCCGTTAACCCCGAAGTGACAATAATCGGGATACTTACCGGTGATGACCGTAGTTTGAGGAGTTCATGTACTCACTATGTGTTAATGCTTTGTTCCCTCTATTAAAAGGAGGCCTTAATATCCCTTAGTTTCCGTAAGGACCCTGCCGCCACGGGAGCGTAGGACAAAAGATGTCATGCAAGTTCTTTTCCATAAGCACGTATGACTATGTTCGGAATACATGCCTACATTATATCAATGAACTGGAGCTAGTTCTGTGTCACCCTAGGTTATGACTGTTACATGATGAACCGCATCCGGCAGAATTCTCCATCACTGATCCATTGCCTACGAGCTTTCCATATATTGTTCTTCGCTTATTTACTTTCCCGTTGCTATTGCTATCATCACTACAAAATACCAAAAACATACTTTTACTACTGTTATCCTTTGCTACCGTTACCACTACTATCATATTACTTTGCTACTAAACACTTTGCTGCAGATATTAAGTTTCCAGGTGTGGTTGAATTGACAACTCAGCTGCTAATACTTGAGAATATTATTTGGCTCCCCTTGTGTCGAATCAATAAATTTGGGTTGAATACTCTACCCTCAAAAACTGTTGCGATCCCCTATACTTGTGGGTTATCACTCACCACCCCGGAGGGAAAAAGGATCAAGTATGTATCTAGGCATGCGCCTAGGAGGAGCCAAGTAAATACCCTCACAGGAGTTGTTCAGGAGGAAGTGCCTGTAGTGAAGGATTACCCAGATGTTTTTCCAGAGGAGTTACCAGGCATGCCACCGGATCGAGACATTGAGTTTTTGATAGAGCTATTGCCAGGTACCGGGCCAATATCAAATAGACCCTTGTAACGCCCCGAGACCGATGTGCCAGGTGTCCTCTAGTTATTCGTTGTTGTTGCCTTGTCATTGCTTGCGTGTCATGCATTGCATATCATGTCATCATGTGCATTTCATTTGCATACATGTTCGTCTCATGCATCCGAGCATTTTCCCCGTTGTCCGTTTTGCAATCCGGCGCTCCTATGTCACCCGGTGCCCCTTTCTACCTCTTTTCGTGTGTGGGGGTTAAACATTTCCGGATTGGACCGAGACTTGTCATGTAGCCTTGGTTTACTACCGGTAGACCGCCTGTCAAGTTTCGTACCATTTGGACTTCGTTTGATACTCCAACGGTTAACCGAGAGACCGAGAAGGCCTCGTTTGTGTTGCAGCCCAACACCTTTCCAATTTGGCCCAAAACCCACCTAAACCTCCTCCATCATCTCGGTTGGCCGAAAACCGCACCTCATTTGGACTCTCCTAGCTCCCTCTACCTATAAATATTTGACATTCCCCGAAAATTCCGCGGTACAAACCCTAGATCTCTCCTCTCCGCGTCGCCGGACAAATTTTCCACCGACGGACATGTCCGTCGCCGCCTGTGTCCAATCGGAGGCCGCCATCTGTCTGCCGCCGCCCTCTCTCTCCTCAGCCCCGCCGCCGGCCCGCGGGACCCAGATCGGGCCCGCGCGAGCCCACACCGCCACCGTCGTCCGCCCGTTTCGGCCCGCCGCCTCCTCGCCGGATTTGTGCCGCCTCCTCGCCGGACTTGCGCCGCCTAATCGCCGGGGTGCCTCGCCGCCGCGCCCCTTCGTGCTCGCCGCCGTCGGCAGCCGCCCGCCGGAGCCGCGGCCCGCCGCCACCGCCTCCCGCGGAGGAGCCCGCAACCACCGCCGCCCGTCTCCCGTGCCTGCGATGCCTCCCGCTCGCGGCCGAGCCCCTTCGCCGCCCCGGGCGCCATCGCCGGCGCGGCCATCCGCCGCCCCGACCACGCTACTCCGGCGCCGCCCGACCTCGCCACGGCCGCCTGCTACCTCGTCGTCGCCGGCGCCCTCTCCGGCCACCGGATCCGGCCCTCCTCCGGCTTCCTCCTTGTTCTCCTTCTCCGGCGACGACAAAAAACTCCGGCGAACTGCTACAGTGATTCCGGCGAGATTCGGATCTGGATCTGGAAGAACACGGTTGACTTTTTATCCCCCGAAACCCTAATTTTTGGCAATTTTCATCATGCTATAACTCTGCATCCGTAGCTCCGATTTGTGCATGTAGCATATCAAAATGTTCGACTCGACGAGTACATCATTTCATCTCATTGCGTCATTTTAATTTGAGCTCATCTTGTTGCCCAAAATGCTGTTGGAAGAGAGCTATGTGAGGTATTTGTCAGATCTGTTTCAGCAAATGGCATTTTGTCATTTTTGCCATGATTAATGTGTGCATGCTATGACCCTGAGCTCTACATGTATTTTGTTATATGCCATGCCATCTTTACAGTGGTGCTTGCCATGTATTTTTGTGATATTTGTGGTGACTAGCACAAGCTTGCAAAGTAGCGTAATCGGTAATGCTGATTTCAGGGACTTAGAATTTCACTAAGTCCTTGTCCTGATTTTGTTGATATGCCATATGTTCATGTTGTTTACTAGTGATCCGTGCCTCTTTTGAGGATGATCAGTAAGGATGTGTTGTTAACATTGTGGTGCTATATCCATCCATGTCTTTGTTTGCATTTATGGAGCAACCTAGCTTGAGTCAATCGAGCTCTACTTTTGCTATATCGTGATCCTGGCAGATTGTTGATATGTTTAGCGATTGTGCCGAGGATGTTGCTATTGATCCGTGCATGCTATGTTGTTGTTCTTGCCATGTCTAGCTTCTATGCCATGTATTCTTGATGGGTGTATGCTTAGTTTGTCATGCCATGCTTTGTAGTGAGTGCATCGAGCTCGTAAACATGCCTACTCGTTAACTGTTTTGCATGCTCCAGTTTTTCACTAAGTCTGAGATCTGTTTATGCTTTTGCCATGTTCACATGCTTGCAATTGTATTTTCTGATCCCTTTTGGCTCAAGGTCACTAAGGGACTTTTGCTAAGTGCTTTGAGTAGCCTCATGCCATGCCTTGCTTTGCCATGTTAAGTTCCTGTAGCATGTAGTTTTCATGTTCTAAAGTGTGCTTCCTGATGATGAATTCCAAACTTGTGTTAATTTCACTCAGTCTGAAACCTGTTATCATTTGGTCTTTTGCCATGCTTGTTTGAACCTGTTAGTGGATAAATTAGCCGTAGCTCAGTGTTCATCTTTTGTCAAGCATCATGAGTGGATCCCTGCCATGTATTTTGTTGCCATGTTTGAGTGCTGTAGAATATTTAACTTGTTGCATTTAGATGGCTACTTGCTGATTATCGCAGACCGGTGCCATATTTGTTTTGCTTGCCATTTCCAAACCGTGCATCCGATTCCGGTGATCTTTATATCGCTTTCAACCGAAATCACCTCATCTTTCTAGTGGCACTCTTGGATTTCCATGTTGAGGCCAGATTCAATCATTCTGTGTCAAATCATGCATATGCACCGCATACCGCATCCCGCATATCATATCATGTTCATGTGTTGGTTGTTTACTATGTTGTGTGCTTCTTTCCGGTGTTGCTTCTTCGGGTTGGTTCCGATAACGTCGCGTTTGTGAGGACCCGTTCGACTACGTCCGTTTGCCTTCTTCATGGACTCATTCTTCTTCCTTGCGGGATCTCAGGCAAGATGACCATACCCTCGAAATCACTTCTATCTTTGCTTGCTAGTTGCTCGCTCTTTTGCTATGCCTATGCTGCGATACCTACCACTTGCTTATCATGCCTCCCATATTGTTGAGCCAAGCCTGTAACCCACCTTGTCCTAGCAAACCGTTGTTTGGCTATGTTACCGTTTGCTCAGCCCCTCTTATAGCGTCGTTAGTTGCAGGTGAAGATTGGAGTTTGTTCCTTGTTGGAACATGGATATTTTGTTGGGATATCACAATATCTCTTATTTAATTAATGCATCTATACACTTGGTAAAGGGTGGAAGGCTCGGCCTTATGCCGGGTGTTTTGTTCCACTCTTGCCGCCATAGTTTCCGTCATATCGGTGTTATGTTCCCGGATTTTGCGTTCCTTACATGTTTGGGTTATATTGGGAACCCCTTGACAGTTCTCCTTGAATAAAACTCCTCCAGCAAGGCCCAACATTGGTTTTACCATTTGCCACCTAGCCTTTTTCTTTCCCTTGAGTCGCCCAGCTCAAGGGTCATCTTATTTTAACCCCCCGGGCCAGTGCTTCTCTAAGTGTTGGTCCAAACTGAGCGATGTCCGAGGCTACCAGGGGCAACTCTGGGCTGGCTTACCCGACGTCTTGCTCATTCGGTGTGCCCTGAGAATGAGATATGTGCAGCTCCTATCGGGATTTGTCGGCACATCTGGGTGGCTTTGCTGGTCTTGTTTTACCATTGTCGAAATGTCTTGTAACCGGGATTCCGAGTCTGATCGGGTCTTCCCGCTAGAAGGAATATCCTTCGTTGACCGTGAGAGCTTGTGATGGGCTAAGTTGGGACACCCCTGCAGGGATTTGAACTTTCGAAAGCCGTGCCTGCAGTTATGGGCAGATGGGAATTTGTTAATGTCCGGTTGTAGAAAACCTGAAGTTGATCTTAATTAAAATACATCAACCGCGTGTGTTACCGTGATGGTCTCTTCTCGGCGGAGTCCGAGAAGTGAACACGGTGTTGGAGTTATGTTTGACGTAGGTTGTTCTAGGATCACTTCTTGATCATAGTTGTTCGACCATGCTTTTTCCTTTCTCTTCTCGCTCTCATTTGCGTTGTTAGCCACCAGATATGCTAGTCGCTTGCTGCAGCTCCACCTCATACCTTTTCCCTACCTATAAGCTTAAATAGTCTTGATTGCGAGGGTGTAAGATTGCTGAGTCCCCGTGACTCACAGATACTTCCAAAACCAGTTTGCAGGTGCCGATGTTACCGAGCAGGTGACGCAACCAAGCTCAAGGAGGAGCTCGATGAAGATCTTGTCCTTTGTGTTGTTTCGTTCTAGTTGATCAGTAGTGGAGCCCAGTTGGGGTCGATCAGGAATCTGTGTAGCATTTGGGGTAGTCTTCTTTTATTTTGGTTCCGTAGTCGGACCTTGATTGTATCTGATTGATGTAATGCTTTATTCATGTAATTGTGTGAAGTGGCGATTGTAAGCCAAATATGTATCTCTTTCCCTTATGTATTACATGGGTTGCGTGAAGATTACCTCACTTGCGACATTGCTTTCAATGCGGTTATGCCTCTAAGTCGTTACAACCCTACCAAATGCCCAGAAACGATCTAGAAGAGATCAAGAAGAAGATTAAGAAGTTGTTGGAGAAAGGTTATATTCGAAGGAGTTCATCACCATGGGGAGCCCCAGTGCTTTTGGTTGAGAAGAAGGATAAGTCTCTAAGAATGGTTGTTGATTATCGTGCGTTGAATGGAGTGACAATTAAGAACAAGTACCCCCTGCCGATGATCAATGATTTATTTGACTAGTCGACAGGAGCTAAAGTGTTTTCGAAGATCGATCTGGGATCAGGATATCACTAGCTGAAGATTTGAGAGATGGATATACCTAAGACAGCTTTCACCACAAGGTACGGGCTTTATGAGTATACGGTCATGTCTTTTGGATTGACTAACGCCCCTGCCTATTTCATGAGTATGATGAGCAAGGTGTTCATGGAGTTCTTGGATAAGTTCGTTGTGGTGTTCATTGACGATATCTTGGTATACTCGAAGAGTGAAGAGGAGCACAAGGAACATTTACGTTTAGTTCTCGGGAAGCTCAGGGAACATCAGTTGTATGCCAAGTTCAGCAAATGTGAGTTTTGGTTGAAGGAAGTTGGATTCCTTGGACATGTTATATCAGGAGAAGGTATAGCCGTGGATCCCACCAAGGTTCAGTCAGTCACTGAGTGGTTGGCACCCACCTCAGTTGGAGAGATCCGCAGTTTTCTTGGACTCACGGGATACTATTGGAGTTTATTGAGAATTTCTCTAAGATAGCAAAGCCTATGACGACATTGTTGAAGAAGGACACTAAGTTCCATTGGACTGAGGAATGTGAAGCAAGTTTCCAGGAGTTGAAGAAATGTTTGACTACAACCCCAGTGCTGATTCTGCCGGATATACGCAAGGACTTCCAAGTGTATTGCGATGCTTCACGCTTAGGACTTGGAGGAGTACGAATGCAAGACGGAAGAGTGGTTTTATATGCCTCACGACAACTGAAACCGCATGAGTTAAATTATGCCACGCATGATTTGGAGTTAGCAGCTGTGGTGCACGCGCTCAAGACCTGGAGACATTTTCTCATTAGAAACCGTTGTGATGTATACACGGATCACAAGAGTTTGAAGTACATCTTCACACAGAAGGAGCTGAACCTCAGGCAGAGGATATGGTTAGAACTCATAAAGGATTATGATATGAAGCTGCATTATCATCCAAGAAAGGCCAATGTCGTAGCAGATGCTTTGAGCCATAAGAGTTATGTCAACACCCTCGTAAGCGAAGGGATGCCAAAGGAGTTAGCCGAGGATCTTAGGGAACTTCGATTGGAAATAGTTCCTAAAGGGTTTGTGGCAAAGTTGGAGGTTAAATCAACACTATTGCAAAAGATTCGAGAAGCTCATAAGGATGACAATGATATCACTGAGATAAAGGAGAAGATGAGTGTAGGGAAAGCCAAAGGGTTTCGTGAGGATGAGCACGGCACCTTGTGGTTTGAGGACCGTATATATGTGCCCAATAATGCAGAGATCATGAAGTTGATATTATAGGAAGCTCATGACTCGCCATACTCGATACACCCTGGAAACACCAAGATGTATTTGGATTTGAAGGAGTGTTTCTGGTGGAATGGTATGAAGAAGGATATTGCCAAGTATGTAGCCATCTGTGATGTATGTCAGAGAGTGAAGGCAGAACATCAGAAGCCAGCAGGATTGCTACAACCTATGCCGATACCCGAATGGAAGTGGGATAAGCTTGGCATGGATTTTATCACCGGATGGCCCAGGACCAAATCAGGATATGATTCTACATGGGTAGTAGTTGATCGCTTGACGAAAGTGGCTCACTTTATCCCCGTAAAAACCACGTATACAAGTGCAAAGTTGGCCAAGATATACATGACCAGGATCGTATGTCTGCATGGAGTTCCGAGGACCATCGTGTCAGATAGAGGAACGCAGTTTACTTCAAAATTTTGGCATCAGTTGCACCTGACCTTGGGTGCCATACTGGAGTTCAGTACAGCTTTTCATCCGCAGACAGATGGAAAGACTGAGAGAGTCAATCAGATTCTGGAGGACATGTTGAGAGCTTGTGCATTAGACTACGGATCTAGTTGGGACGATAATTTGCCCTACGCAGAGTTCTCATACAACAACAGCTACCAGGCCAGTTTGAAGATGGCACCATTCGAAGCATTGTATGGGAGAAGATGCAGAACACCGTTGATGTGGGATGAAGTTGGAGACCGCCAGTTGTTTGGACCAGATTTGATTAAGGAATCCGAAGAGAAGGTTAAACTAATTCGAGATAGACTGAAGGTAGCTCAGTCTCGACAGAAGAGTTATGCAGATTCAAAACGCAAGGAGGTAGTCTATGAAATTGGAGATAGAGCGTATCTACGAGTGTCACCTCTTCGAGGTGTTAAACGTTTTGGTGTTAAGGGGAAATTAGCCCCGAGATCTGTGGGACCGTACCATGTTCTGGAATGCATGGGAGAAGTTGCCTACGAGTTGGAGTTACCCGAAGGACTGTCAGGAGTACATGATGTGTTTCATGTTTCCTAGTTGAAGAAATGTCATGCGGAGATGGCCGACATTCCTCTGAGAGATACAGTGCCCCTGGAAGCAATTCAGTTGGACAGTGATTTGACGTATGAGGAGAAGCCTGTCAAGATTCTAGAGTTTGCTAGCCGAGTTACTCGCAGCAAGGTTATCAAATTTTGCAAAGTTCAGTGGAGCCACCATACCGAGGATGAAGCCACCTGGGAACGAGAGGATGATCTTCGCAAAAACCACCCACACCTATTTCCTAGCCAACCCAAATCTCGAGGGTGAGATTCATCTTAAGGGGGTAGGTTTGTAACATCCCAAATTTTCAATTTGGAATGTTATACGTAGGTCATTCATGCATATCATATTTTATTTGCTTTTCATTTTGTGATCCTCGAAATTCTAAGCAACTCAAGGACCCTCGGAGAGAGTTGGGGATTTCACGGTTTTCATATTTGAATTTTATCAAATATCGAAACGAGGATCAGTTGTTTTATTATTTTTCTCTCCGAAAATATTTCATATTAAAATATATGAGAGGAGATAATATGACTTCTCCAAAATAAGAGAAATATTGGAGGAAAAAATATATTAAAATCAACCTTTTGATTTTATTCGGATTTTATTGCTATTTTTATTTGCATAGGAAAAAACATGCATTTTCAAAAATTGCATTTTAGGCCAAGAAAATGTTCACCTTGTTCTAAATATTCTATTTAGACGGTGAAAATTTGTTTTGGTATTTTTTAGTTTTTTTATTTTTTTCTAGGATTTCTTTTTGGCGGAATATGTTTAAAAAAAGAGGAAGCCCGCCGGACCAAACTGGGTCGCGGCCCAGCTGGCCCAGCCAGCCCCGCGCCGCTGTCGTCTTCGAGCCGGACTCCTCAAGGGAGTCCGAGCCGCCGCCGCCATGGCCTCGCCCCCTCCCGCAAGCCGCCTCCCCTCCCCCTTTAAAAGCCGGTCCCGGCCCCCCTTGGAGCCCCAAGCTGCCACCGCCTCCAGCCCCCGCAAGCCGCGCCGCCAGCCCGCCGCCTCGCGCCGCCGCACGCTGCCGCTTGCCGCCTGCTGCTGCGCCGCCGCCAAGCCCTGCCGTGCCGACCTCCGCCGCCCCACGCTGCACCCCGCCGTCGCCCGCGCCGCCGCCCGCTCGCCGAAAGCCGCCGGAGCCACGCCGGAGTTTGAATCTCACCGTTCGGTTTTTTTTCGGTTTATGTAAAAACCGCCGTTTTAAAAAAAACCCTAGTTACGTTTTTTAGACCGATTCGTTGGTTTTCTCGGTTTAGTTTATTCAACGGACGTTCGTCTGTACGTTCGTTTTAACGAACGGTTTTCGCCCGTTAGTCACAGACAACGAACGTTCGTTCGTTAGCCTGTTCGTCCATTTTTCTTTTTCTCGGGTTTTTCGTGATTATTTTCGATCGCGATTTCTGATCCGATTTTTGTTTTAGTTTTTCTTTTTGCTCATTTATCCGAATTAGGCGATTCAAGCGCCTAGATCTTTGTCTCGAAGCCCTCTTTCCGTTTAACCAACTTGAACAAGATTTTGGTACTGTAAAATTTGACTTCAGTCCAGATCAGTTACCAGATCTTGTTTCTTTCGCATTTTGTGTTTTGTTACTCCGTTTGTTTGATTCTTTTTGCAAACCGGAGTTCTTAAGTTGAAGTTTCTCGTTAGATCTTCTTATTTGAGTTTTACCCGTGCATCTTTGTTTGATTGCTTATGTATGCTATTGTTTGTCTGCGATAGAACACTCGGAGTGCGAATCATGCTACTACGAGTCTCTAGGTTTCACGGATCATCAGCAAGGCAAGTAACACTGTGATCATACCCCTTTATTACCCAGTTTTTTATGCATTAGTTCCAATCCTCAAACACTGCATGATTAGGATGTGATTAACTTATGGGTTTGGGAAGTAGATGACGCGGTAGAACCTAATACCTGTTTTACTATCAAACCCTCGGGAGTTACCTCTACGTTGCTTATATTGCTATGCTATGCTTGTAGACGTGGTTTGGGTTTGAGTGTATCCATGACAGATGTGATATTGTTAATTAATGGTTCAACTTAAAGTGGCAACTTTAATACACATCTGGGTGGATTGCTTGTTTGGGCACCTGGAGAATCTAGTGTTGTCCTAGGATATCCCGGAGTACCCGTGTGATCATCCTACGGTCCGCCACCCAGGCTCAAAGGGATCTTAAGAATTACTCATGCTAGAAACTTCCGTGTGCAGCCACAAGCCATTATGGGCTCTGGCATAGTATGAGTAAGTTGTGTGACCTCTTTCAGTGGGCTAGCAGATGTAGAGGGAAAGTAGGTGTAACAGTCCACCCAGAGTAAAGAGTAAATGCTTCTAAAAGACTGTGTCTCGGTCATTCGTTTCTCAAACATCATGTAGTACGAGAAATCCAACGGAGGAGATCGAGTCTTGTGGGGAAAAGTGCACAAACCTCTGCAGAGTGTACAATCTAATCATGGTTAGCCGTGTCCCCGGTTATGGACATCTTGAGTATCTAGTACTTGGATTTTCCTATTGTATCTCATCACTCTAAATTAATTTGTTGGGTTAATGAACTACTTTAATTGGGATTGAGTTGGAGGAACCTTCTCAGTGTTGTTTCAACTACCATGATAGTTAAAATAAAACTTATTCCTTTGTTGTAGGGAAAAATTGGCTTTTCGCAAAAAAACATTATAACCATACAACCTCCACCAGCCAAATATGCATATAGTGTTAGCATTATTTCTGTTCATTGCTCTACTGTGTTACATTGCCAGCATATTCCATGTGCTGACCCGTTTTCGGGCTGCAACATATCACATTGCAGACTTTTCAGACGAGGAGTAAGGTTCGCTAGATCGTTGCCGTGCAGCTCAGCTATGCCGTTGGAGTTGATGGACTCACTTTATCTTCCAAGCCTTCCGCTATTATCATATTAGATGGCCTTAAGCCATATTTATTGTGATAAGTTCTCTTTTGGAGACATTCGATGTAATAAGTGTGTGATTGCTACTCTGTTATAAATCCTTCGAGTACTGTGTGTGTCAACATTACCGATCCAGTGATGACACTGAAGCACAGAGACTTAACCGTTTGAGGTCGGGTCGCTACACCTGGGAAATGCTAGGCAATCCAAAAAAGTAAAAGAGAAAGGAAATCTACAAAGAGAAGAAAAAACTAGTGAGGGTGATGGCACCGGTCTAGCCGTAGAAGCGCTGAAGCCGAGCTACGTTCCATGGGTTCAGTTCAAGGTGATTGTCCGTTGGGTTGCAGAGGCGATACGCTCGTCCTGCAAGCACCTCATCAATTATGAAGGGACCCTCCCTTTTAGGTGAGAGCTTATTCTTATGCTTCCCCGGGAGGTGTAAAATGAGCTCGCCCACATTATATGCCTTCGCCCGAACTTCCCTACTTTGGTAGCGTCGGGCCTGCTGTTGATAAAAAGTAGAGTGGGTCCGAGCTATATCGCCTCTCCTTCCAGTGCATCCAGGTCATCCTGCCGATCTAGCTCAGCCTCCTTCTCTTCGTACATGCGCACTCTGGGCGCGTCATGGATGAGGTCACAGGGGAGGACTGCTTTTGCCCCGTATACCATAAAAACGGTGTGTATCCCATTGATCGATTAGGGGTGGTGCGCAGGCCCCACAATACGGAGTCAATGGCAGTCAGATTCTTTCAGGGAACGGACCAGTCAGGGTTTAATGCCTCTTAGGATGAGTCCATTGGCCCGTTCGACCTGTCCATTGGTCTGTGGGTGATATCCGAGGCATAATCGAGCTTAATGCCCATGTTAGCGCACCAGTCCTTTACCTTCTGGGCCATGAAATTGGATCCATTGTCCGTTTTTATGATGTATGGGACACCCTAATGGTGGACCACGCCGGATATAAAGTCGATGACCAGTCCAGACTCGGCTTAAGTTACTGGGTTTCGCCTCAATCCACTTAGTGAATTTGTCGACCATGACTAGTAGATATTTCTTTTTCTTGGTCCCCCCTTTAAGGGGTCCAACCTGAAGGAAATATGCCCTAGAGGCAATAATAAAGTTGTTATTTATATTTCCTTATATCATGATAAATGTTTAGTATTCATGCTAGAATTGTATTAACCGGAAACTTAGTACATGTGTGAATACATAGACAAACAAAGTGTCACTAGTATGCCTCTACCTGACTAGCTCGTTGATCAAAGGTGTTTAAGTTTCCTAGCCATGGACAAAGAGTTGTCATTTTATAAACGGGATCACATCATTAGAGAATGATGTGATTGACTTGACCCATCCGTTAGCTTAGCACTTTGATCGTTTAGTTTACTGCTATTGCTTTCTCCATAACTTATACATGCTCCTATGACTATGAGATTATGCAACTCCTGAATACCGGAGGAACACTTAGTGTGCTATCAAACGTCACAACATAACTGGGTGACTATAAAGATGCTCTACAAGTGTCTCCGATGGTGTTTGTTGAGTTAGCATAGATCGAGATTAGGATTTGTCACTCCATGTATCAGAGAGGTATCTCTAGGCCCTCTCGGTAATGCGCATCACTATAGGCCTTGCAAGCAATGTAACTAATGAGTTAGTTACGGGATGTAGCATTATGGAACGAGTAAAGAGACTTGCCGGAAAGGAGATTGAACTAGGTATTAAGATACCGACGATCGAATCTCAAGCAAGTGACATAGCGATGACAAAGGGAACAACATATGTTGTTATGCAGTTTGACCGATAAAGAACTTCGTAGAATATGTAGGAACCAATATGAGCATCCATGTTCCGCTATTGGTTATTTACCGGAGATGAGTCTCGGTCATGTCTACATAGTTCTTGAACCCGCAGGGTCCGCACGCTTAACGTTCGGTGACGATCGGTATTATGAGTTTATGTGTTTTGATGTAACGAAGGTAGTTCGGAGTCCCGATGTGATCACGGACATGACGAGGAGTCTCATAATGGTCGAGACATGAAGATTGATATATTGGAAGCCTATGGTTGGACATCGGAAAGGTTCTGGATGAGTTCGGGCATTTACCGGAGTACCGGGAGGTTACCGAAACCCCCGGGGAGTATATGGGCCTTATTGGGCCTTAGTGGTAAAGAGGAGAGGAAGGGAAGGTGGAGGGTGCCCCCCTAGCCCAATCCGAATTGGGTGGGCGGCCGGCCCCCCTTCCTTCCTTCTCTCTTCTCTCCTACTCCTACTAGGGAAAGGGGGGAATCCTACTCCCAGTGGGAGTAGGACTCCCCCTAGGGCGCGCCATAGAGAGGGACGGCCCTTCCCTCCTCCACTCCTTTATATACGGGGGAGGGGGGCACCCCATAGACATACAAGTTGATCTCTTAGCCGTGTGCGGTGCCCCCCTCCACAGATTTCCACCATGGTCATATCGTTGTAGTGCTTAGGCGAAGCCCTGCGTTGGTAACTTCATCATCACCGTCATCACGCCTTCGTGCTAACGAAGCTCTTCCCCGACACTCAGCTGGATCTAGAGTTCATGGGACGTCACCGAGCTGAACGGAGAAGCCCGGTGGCTCAAAGCCCACAGATGAGCATGGCAGAAGCAGGACCACAGGCAGCTCGCAGCGGCGATTCTGGATGCAACACCGGCAAGACAACGGGCCGGTGGTTTAAAGCGGCACTGTGGTGACTTAGAGCAGAGGCGCGGGTGCTTGGTAATGAAGGCGACGACCGTGGCCATGGAAGATCGAAAACCGCGGTCTAGAGGCGAGGTGAACCAACAGGTCGACGGAGGCGGCGCCGAGGAGCACTAAAACGGGGCGACTCATGGAGGAGTGGCAAGGTGGTTACACTGTAGTGGCGGGTCGAAGACGAATGCGGCGGCTCAGTGAGGGACAGCCGATTCGAGGCACACTGAGGCGGCCTGCCGGCGAGGCGCGGCTGAGCCAGCGTCAGGTTGAAGAGGAACAGGCGGTTGAATGCTTGACGTGGAGTACCCGCAGTGGCAGGAAGATCCACAATGGAGGAAGTAGATTCAATGGCGAAGGTGAGCCGGCGTGGGCGTGCTCAGAGACGGGTCGTGGCCAAGCAGCTCCAGGCGGCACCGTAGCAGAGGCGGGTTAAGGCCAAGGCAATTTGACGAGGCTGCAACCGTGGAAATGGGAGGCCACGGCCGCGGTGGCAGAGGTAACTCGCTGCGGCACTGCTCCAAGGCGGGGGCGGTTCGCCCACGACAGATCATGATGGCTCAAAGCAGCAGAGGCGGTACCCACGGGTCGACAACGATGGCAGGCCGCTTAGCGCGGGATTGATGGAAATAGAAGGTGACCTGGCGCAGCGGCGGTTCATAAGTGCAGCGGCGGCGGCGGCAGGGCCCAGGCCGGCCGTAACGGTTTAGAGGCGAGTCACTGCGGCGGTTCAGCATCGCAGGCTGGTGATGCAGTGAGTCATAACAACGATGGAGGTGACCCGGCTGGGGCGATTCATAAACCGGCCGCGGGCAGCGTGAGTCGGCCAGAGGTAAAGGCCGCAGCAGTGAAGGCATCTG
Organism: Triticum urartu; assembly: GCF_056163025.1. Classification (NCBI taxonomy): domain Eukaryota; kingdom Viridiplantae; phylum Streptophyta; class Magnoliopsida; order Poales; family Poaceae; genus Triticum; species Triticum urartu. The sequence goes on along the minus strand of NC_141874.1, from coordinate 362,729,830 downwards.
GCGGCTAAAGGCGCGGGCAACGAGTAAGGCTGCGGTAGCGGCAGCGGCTCGACACAGCGGCCCAAGATGACCACTTTGAAACAGAGGTAAGGCCAAACCGGGGTTAGCAGCTTCTACACTCGAAGTGGCGTTGTGTGATGACGGTTGTAGTTTCCATCTCCAGTAGATTTGATTGATTCTCTGGGCTCGAACCTGAAGCATGGTCGCAATCTGCACTGTCTTTTGTTTGATCTCAGAGAGCCATATCAATTTAACTCCTGCAGGATTTGTATGGTACAAAGAGCAGGAGCCCCAACGTATTTAACCCTTTGTATTGTACGCGCGCGAGAAAACATATAGTCTGATCGAGCCGTTGTAAAACTTTGTAGTGGAATTCCTGAAGAATCTTTGACCTGGTGACTTGCTGTGCCGTATGAAGGCGAAAACTTCAACTTGTCTCAATCTAGTCTGGCACATGCTTTCTCAATGAGGTGGCTTGGTATGGCCACAGGAGCAGTGAGTCGACGAAGCGGGGGACCACGATGGCGGTTTGAGGCAAGGCGGCCGTGAGCGACTTGCAGCAGATATAAGCAGCGTGGTCAAAGCGGAGAGCGGCAGCGCCGGCTCGGCCATGGCGGCTTATGGCAGTAGAGGACGGTAGAGACGAGTTGGTGTTGGAGTACAGTAGCCAGCGCGCCTCGGCGGGTCAACGGCGCAGGCGAACCAGGCGGGTCCACGGCAAAGGCGAGCTGCTGGCTTGGAGTTACCTAGAAGCGAGGTAAGGCCGCAGTAGTGGCATGCCGTCATCTCGGAGGTAGCTCAGAGCGGTTCGGAGACGGCTTGGCAACTTAGCAGAACGACGCTTGGAGCGGTGGGTTAAAGCCATGGCGGGTTGACCGGGGCGGCGTCTTGACAAGGCGGAGGTGGGTCGCGGCGAACCTCGGCAGAAGAGCAGACCGGCCCCGAGACAAGGTAGGCCCGGCTCGGAACGGCTTCGGGTGTAACTTGACGCACCACAACAGGGGCGACTTAGCAAAAAACGACGCCGACCACTAGTTGAAAACCATCTTGACTCCACACGTGACTCAACAAGTAGTAGTAATTAGCTCTTTTTGGCAGCGATTTAGAGGCCGAGTCGTGGTTAGTTTGACTCCAGTGTCACTTATGTCAGCGACCGTAGCAAATATTGATGCCTTCGGTTTCGAAGGATCACCGGATCCTCAGTGACTTAACCCTAATTTCCCTTGAACTCAAAACCTCGCCCGGGCATTAGATCCGACTGCTGTTTTAGACTGATAAACTCAATACTGATGCAAATCTTTCCAAGCCGGTTTCTCTTCATCCAGAAAATTATGAACTTTTCGATCCCTGAGAAAAGATCCCTCCAAGAACTCATCACCACCGTGCGCAGGCCCCACGGTGGGCGCCAACTGTCGTGGAATTGTCACGGCAGATGTCCTAGTGTGAGGACTTAGTCGTGAGGCCAACACATCTATGTGGTAGCTTGAGAGGGGTTGATTGGAATCGAGAGACGCAACACAAGACAAGGATTTAGACAGCTTCGGACCCCGGGAAACATCATCCGGTAACGACCCTACATGCTGTTTGTGGTTAGGTCTTATTATCATCATGAGGGAGTCGCCGTAAACCGGCTCTCCTAGTTATGTCTAGCCTTAAGATTCTCCTCTCTTCTCTTGGGGTGCCCTGCCCCTCCTTATATAAGTTGAAGGGGCGGGTCACATGTAGAGTCCATCTTGGACTAAGACTTAAACTATTCAGACTTCTCTTCATGGGCTTCTTAACATCTTGGGCTTCTTAACGTCTCGGGCTTATTAACCCCAAGCGACTCTATCTGCCGGGTTACCATCTGACTTACCATCTGACTTATCATCTGTCGGGTTATGATCTGACTTAACATCTACCGGGTTATGATCTGACTTAACATCTGTCGGTTTATGATCTGACATAACATCTGCCTTATCATCTGCCTTAACATTTGCCGGGTTACGATCTGACTTAACATCTACCGGGTTATGATCTGACTTAACATCTGCCTTAACATCTACCGGGTTATGATCTGACTTAACTGTCCCAGCTGGGTCGTAACTTCCTCCGGGTCATATTGCGGGGTATATCCCCGACAGTGGTAGTTGTTTTGATCTTGCTGAAAAACAGAAACTTTTGCGCCCAGGAAAATAATTTTCATTTCTTACAGAAGCATGATTTTAATCTGATTCGTTTTGCACAAGATTGGTACACAAATTTCCCAGGTTGTCCTAATTTTTCAGAATTTTTGGAGTTACAGAAGTATTCTAGAGTTACCGATTACTTCAGGCTGTTCTGTTTTTGACAGATTCTGTTTCTATATGTTGTTTGCTTATTTTGATAAATCTGTGGGTAGTATCGGGGGGGGTATGAACCATGGAAAAGTCAGAATATAGTAGATATTACACCAATATAAATGAAGAATGATTTCACAACATAACCAAAAGTGGTGATTTATTTTCTTATACTAACGGAACTTATGAGATTTTCTGTTGAGTTTGTGTTGTGAAGTTTTCAAGTTTTGGGTAAGGATTTGATGGACTATGGAATAAGGAGTGGCAAGAGCCTAAGCTTGGGGATGCCCAAGGCACCCAAAGGTAATATTCAAGGACAAACAAGAGCCTAAGCTTGGGGATGCCCCGGAAGGCATCCCCTCTTTCGTCTTCGTCTATCAGTAACTTTACTTGAGGCTATATTTTTATTCACCACATGATATGTGTTTTGCTTGGAGCGTCTTGTATTATATGAGTCTTTGCTTTTTAGTTTGCCACAATAATCCTTGTTGTACACACCTTTTGAGAGGGACACGCATGAATCGTGATTTATTAGAATACTCTATGTGCTTCACTTATATCTTTTCAGCTAGGCAATTTTGCTTTAGTGCTTCACTTATATCTTTTTAGAGCACTGATACGTCTCCAACGTATCTATAATTTATGAAGTATTCATGCTGTTATTTTATCATTCTTGGATGTTTTACAATCATTTTTAGCAACTTTATATCATTTTTTGGGACTAACCTATTGACCCAGTGCCCAGTGCCAGTTGCTGTTTTTTGCTTGTTTTTTACATTGCAGGAAATCAATATCAAATGGAGTCCAAACACCGCAAAACTTTTTGTGGATTTTTTGGACCAGAAGACGAACAGTGGGCCAAAGAAGCACCTGGGTGGTGCCCCAAGGGGGGCACAGCCCACCAGGGCGCGCCTGGGGGCCCAGGCGCGCCCAGGTGGGTTGTGCCCACCTCGGTGGACTCCCGCACCCCTTCTTTGCACTATAAATTCCCAAATATTCCGAAACCATTCGGGGTTAACCTAGATCTGAAATTCCACCGCCGCAGGGCTCCATAGCCACCGAAAACCAAGCTAGACCCGTCCCGGCACCCTGCCAGAGGGGGGAATCATCTCCGGTGGCCATCTTCATCATCCCGGCGGCCACCACGATGAGGAGGGAGTAGTCCACCCTCGGGGCTGAGGGTTTGTACCAGTAGCTATGTGATTAATCTCTCTCTCGTGATCCATATCATGGGCTTTGTTAATATAGTCGGATCATATGATGTTTCTCCCCTGTACACTATTGTTGTGATGAATTGAATCTTTACCCTTTGAAGTTTTGTGATGTCGGATTGAATGTTCATATTTGAGAACACATGATTTATGTCTTGCGGTATGAATACTTGAGGTGACAATGGGGTATCATGTTGATTCACTTGATATACGTTACGGCACTCAACTTGTGGATTCCCGCGGTGATATTGGGGTAATCTATGCATAGGGGTTGATGCACGTTTTTATTATCTTTACTCCGATACAAACTTTGGGGTCTCTTTGTAGTTCTTTGTGTGGATTGAGTATTATGAATATGAATATGCTTTGGTGTTATTCTAGTATGAACTCTAGGATAGATCGAACGGAAAAAATAGCTTTGCGATATTTTAGTACGAACTCTTGAATAGATCGAGCAGAAAGAATAGCTTTGAGGTGGTCTTGTACCCTACCAACAATTTCTATCTTTTTTTCTCCGCTAATAGGAACTCGGGAGTGATTCTTTGTTGCACTTTGAGGGATAATCATATGATCCAACTATGTTAGCACTGTTGGGAGATTGCACTAGTGAAAGTACAGACTCTAGGCCTTGTTTTTAAGCTTTGCAATACCGTTTTTGTGCCCGTTTACTATTTGCTACCTTGCTGTTTTTATTTATTCAGACTATATAAATATATTCGACCATCAATATTACACTTTTATCACCATCTCTTCGCCGAACTAGTGCACCTATATAATTTGCCATTGTATTGGGTGTGTTGGGGACACAAGAGATTTCTTCTATTTGATTGCAGGGTTGTTTGTGAGAGACTATCTTCATCCTACACATCTCACGGATTGATAAACCTTAGGTCATCCACTTGAGGGAAAATTGCTACTGTCCTACAAAACTCTATGCTTGGAGGCCCAACACGTGTCTACAATAATAAAGTTGCGTAGTAGACATCAAGCTCTTTTCTAGCACCGTTGCTGGGGAGGTGAGTGCTTGAAGGTATATCTTTAGATCTTGCAATTGAATATTTTAGTTTCTTTTTTTATCACTAGTTTGGTTTATAAAAAGAAAACTACAAAAAATGGAATTGAGGTTGCATCATATTATTAATCATCTTTATAACATCTTTCTTGAAAATGATGGTTCAAAAAATTGTGCTCAATTGTTAGAAGAAGAAGTCAATAAAATATTTGGCACAAAATATTTGAATGATGAGCATGATTGCAATGTTGTTAGTATAAATTCTTTGAATATCCAAAATGCTAATGATGATTGCACAAGTCATGACAAAAATGTTTCTTATAACATGTCAATTTTTGCGGAGTGAATTGGGAATGCATTTGCACACCAAAAAGGGAAGATAGATTTTGTAAGAAGCATAAATATTTAGAAATGAAAAGTTGCAAGAGAGGCTAGATGGTTGTGCTGAAAGATGTAATTTTTTCTCCATCCTTGTGAACTTTGCAATGAATGTGGTCATTTAAATATCCAATGCAATTTGTTTCAATCAAATAGTGTCCAAAAATTGTGATAACTTGATTTCCCTTGAGCATCATAAAGAGCTTAGTCTTCTTTTGGGGTATGAAGAAATGAAACATATAACTAAGGGTTTCCCAAATCCCAAGAGATTTCTTGATTTTGATCTAGAGGAAATTTATATGTCTTGTACGGTAAATTGCATTGAGAATCCTTATATTGCCAACTATCTAAAGACAAGAAAACAAATAGAATATGAAGAGAGTACTAATGAAAGGGAAAATATTTCCCAATACCCTCCTAGTGTTTATTATGATGAATCAGGTAATGAGGAGGAGCTTCCTATCCAATCAATCTCTTCAACAAGAAGCTTGAAAGAATTAATTAAACCCACACATGATGTGGTGAAGAAGAAGAAAAGAGAAAGAATAAAGGTAAAAAGGTATCTCTCCCAAATAATATTGCTCCTATCACCATTGTGCCTCATGAAAGTGAATCAAATATGTTGATGGAGGATGATGATATTGAATATGATTTTGTGATACCTACTACTTGTTGTAATGATTATGATTGGGAAGACAACGATATCCCTTATGATCTTGAAAATCTATTTAACGCTTGCTTGGAAGAATATGATAATAATGTTTGCTATACTATTGGTGCCATTCATGCTATTGATAAGAATGGTTGTGATGACATGCAAAACCACAAGCTTGGGGATGCTATGTTTAATGAGTATGATATGTTTGAAGATTTATTTACTGAAAATAATGCTTGTCCTAAGTTTGGGGATGCTTTGCTTAATGAATATGATCCTTTGATTCCTTCTACTTTCGATAAGAAAATTTATTATGATGATAGCATGCCTCCTATTTATGATGATTACATTGATAAAAGTGGGTTTGGATTCAACTCTAGGTAGTAGTGATCACACTATTTTGGAGGGTGTTGAATCTTATTACAATATTGATGAAAGTGGATTTGGAGAGGTCATGACTCTATTTAGTGATACATCCACTATTTTGAAAGAGGTTTCAATTGACTTTTACAATGAAGTTGCTATCTATGATGATTATTATGATGACATCTATGCCATAAAGAGTGATAAATCTTCTATGTTTGAGCATCATGAAAAGAGTGCTGTATGTGATAGTTATATTGTTGAATCCATTCATGATGTTTCTGAAAATTATTATGAGGAAGGAACTTATGCTCTTACATATCTCAATAATATCAAGTTTCTTCTCTATGTGTTGATTGTTTTGAAGTTGCACTTGTTTTGCCTTCCCATCCTAGTTGATTCTTGTTCCCATAAGTTGTTTGCTCACAAAATCCCTATGCATAGGAAGTGGGTTAGACATAAATGTGCTACTTATATGCTTCATGATGCTCTCTTCATGTTTCAATTCTTATTTTTTATGCGAGCATCATTGAAATCATCATGCCTAGCTTAAAAGGCATTAAAGAAAAGCGCTTGTTGGGAGACAACCCAACACTTTTACCTACTGTTTTTGTGTGTTCACATTATTATGCTACCGTATTTATCATGTTTTATTGCTTTCGTTTCAATAAAGTGCCAAGTAAAGCCTTTAGGATCTGTTGGGTGATAGTTGCTTTGATCTTGCTGAAAAACAGAAATGTTTGCGCTCACGAAAATAATTCTAGTTTTTAACCTAAGAGCGCCTTTGAGTTTATTCTTTTGGCACAAGATTAATATACAAATTGCTCACGTGGTCCTACTTTTTCAGAATTGTTGGAGTAGTGGAAGTATGGTTGGAGTACAGATTACTACAAACTGTTCTATTTTTGACAGATTCTGTTTTCAATGCATAGTTTGCTTGTTTTCTAGTTTCTATGGCTTATATTGCTCAATAAAAATTGTGGAAATGCGAAAATGCTCTTTAGAGCTTGGGCTCCATGGAGCCCGAGTTTGACTTGGTCAAAATTCAAACTTTCACGTTTCAATTTTTTTTGAAAAAAATTACACACATACTTAGAGACATAAAGCATATGTGTTAGGGTTTGATCCCTAGTATCCACTATGTTCTGAGATTGATGTTGCTATAACTTTGCTATGCTTAATGCTTGTCACTAGGGCCCGAGTGCCATGATTTCAGATCTGAACCTATTATGTTTTCATCAATATATGAGTGTTCTTGATCCTATCTTGCAAGTCTATAGTCACCTATTATGTGTTATGATCCGTTAACCCCGAAGTGACAATAATCGGGATACTTACCGGTGATGACCGTAGTTTGAGGAGTTCATGTACTCACTATGTGTTAATGCTTTGTTCCCTCTATTAAAAGGAGGCCTTAATATCCCTTAGTTTCCGTAAGGACCCCGCTGCCACGGGAGGGTAGGACAAAAGATGTCATGCAAGTTCTTTTCCATAAGCACGTATGACTATGTTCGGAATACATGCCTACATTATATCAATGAACTGGAGCTAGTTCTGTGTCACCCTAGGTTATGACTGTTACATGATGAACCGCATCCGACAGAATTCTCCATCACTGATCCATTCCCTACGAGCTTTCCATATATTGTTCTTCGCTTATTTACTTTCCCGTTGCTATTGCTATCATCACTACAAAATACCAAAAACATACTTTTACTACTGTTATCCTTTGCTACCGTTACCACTACTATCATATTACTTTGCTACTAAACACTTTGCTGCAGATATTAAGTTTCCAGGTGTGGTTGAATTGACAACTCAGCTGCTAATACTTGAGAATATTATTTGGCTCCCCTTGTGTCGAATCAATAAATTTGGGTTGAATACTCTACCCTCAAAAACTGTTGCGATCCCCTATACTTGTGGGTTATCACTCACCACCCCGGAGGGAAAAAGGATCAAGTATGTATCTAGGCATGCGCCTAGGAGGAGCCAAGTAAATACCCTCACAGGAGTTGTTCAGGAGGAAGTGCCTGTAGTGAAGGATTACCCAGATGTTTTTCCAGAGGAGTTACCAGGCATGCCACCGGATCGAGACATTGAGTTTTTGATAGAGCTATTGCCAGGTACCGGGCCAATATCAAATAGACCCTTGTAACGCCCCGAGACCGATGTGCCAGGTGTCCTCTAGTTATTCGTTGTTGTTGCCTTGTCATTGCTTGCGTGTCATGCATTGCATATCATGTCATCATGTGCATTTCATTTGCATACATGTTCGTCTCATGCATCCGAGCATTTTCCCCGTTGTCCGTTTTGCAATCCGGCGCTCCTATGTCACCCGGTGCCCCTTTCTACCTCTTTTCGTGTGTGGGGGTTAAACATTTCCGGATTGGACCGAGACTTGTCATGCGGCCTTGGTTTACTACCGGTAGACCGCCTGTCAAGTTTCGTACCATTTGGACTTCGTTTGATACTCCAACGGTTAACCAAGAGACCGAGAAGGCCTCGTTTGTGTTGCAGCCCAACACCTTTCCAATTTGGCCCAAAACCCACCTAAACCTCCTCAATCATCTCGGTTGGCCGAAAACCGCACCTCATTTGGACTCTCCTAGCTCCCTCTACCTATAAATATGTGACCTCCCCCGAAAATTCCACGGTACAAACCTTAGATCTCTCCTCTCCGCGTCGCCGGACAAATTTTCCACCAACGGACATGTCCGCCGCCGCCTGCGTCCAATCGGAGGCCGCCATCTGTCTGCCGCCGCCCTCTCTCTTCTCAGGCCCGCCGCCGGCCCGCGGGACCCAGATCGGTCCCGCGCGAGCCCATACCGCCACCGTCGTCCGCCCGTTTCGGCCCGCCGCCTCCTCACCGGATTTGTGCCGCCTCCTCGCCGGACTTGCGCCGCCTAATCGCCGGGGTGCCTCGCCGCCGCGCCCCTTCGTGCTCGCCGCCGTCGGCAGCCGCCCGCCGGAGCCGCGGCCCGCCGCCACCGCCTCCCGCGGAGGAGCCCGCAACCACCGCCGCCCGTCTCCCGTGCCTGCGCCGCCTCCCGCTCGCGGCCGAGCCCCTTCGCCGCCCCGGGCGCCATCGCCGGCGCGGCCATCCGCCGCCCCGACCACGCTACTCCGGCGCCGCCCGACCTCGCCACGGCCACCTGCTACCTCGTTGTCGCCGGCGCCCTCTCCGGCCACCGGATCCGGCCCTCCTCCGGCTTCCTCCTTGTTCTCCTTCTCCGGCGACGACAAAAAACTCCGGCGAACTGCTACAGTGATTCCGGCGAGATTCGGATCTGGATCTGGAAGAACACGGTTGACTTTTTATCCCCCGAAACCCTAATTTTTGGCAATTTTCATCATGCTATAACTCTGCATCCGTAGCTCCGATTTGTGCATGTAGCATATCAAAATGTTCGACTCGACGAGTACATCATTTCATCTCATTGCATCATTTTAATTTGAGCTCATCTTGTTGCCCAAAATGCTGTTGGAAGAGAGCTATGTGAGGTATTTGTCAGATCTGTTTCAGCAAATGGCATTTTGTCATTTTTGCCATGATTAATGTGTGCATGCTATGACCCTGAGCTCTACATGTATTTTGTTATATGCCATGCCATCTTTACAGTGGTGCTTGCCATGTATTTTTGTGATATTTGTGGTGACTAGCACAAGCTTGCAAAGTAGCGTAATCGGTAATGCTGATTTCAGGGACTTAGAATTTCACTAAGTCCTTGTCCTGATTTTGTTGATATGCCATATGTTCATGTTGTTTACTAGTGATCCGTGCCTCTTTTGAGGATGATCAGTAAGGATGTGTTGTTAACATTGTGGTGCTATATCCATCCATGTCTTTGTTTGCATTTATGGAGCAACCTAGCTTGAGTCAATCGAGCTCTACTTTTGCTATATCGTGATCCTGGCAGATTGTTGATATGTTTAGCGATTGTGCCGAGGATGTTGCTATTGATCCGTGCATGCTATGTTGTTGTTCTTGCCATGTCTAGCTTCTATGCCATGTATTCTTGATGGGTGTATGCTTAGTTTGTCATGCCATGCTTTGTAGTGAGTGCATCGAGCTCGTAAACATGCCTACTCGTTAACTGTTTTGCATGCTCCAGTTTTTCACTAAGTCTGAGATCTGTTTATGCTTTTGCCATGTTCACATGCTTGCAATTGTATTTTCTGATCCCTTTTGGCTCAAGGTCACTAAGGGACTTTTGCTAAGTGCTTTGAGTAGCCTCATGCCATGCCTTGCTTTGCCATGTTAAGTTCCTGTAGCATGTAGTTTTCATGTTCTAAAGTGTGCTTCCTGATGATGAATTCCAAACTTGTGTTAATTTCACTCAGTCTGAAACCTGTTATCATTTGGTCTTTTGCCATGCTTGTTTGAACCTGTTAGTGGATAAATTAGCCGTAGCTCAGTGTTCATCTTTTGTCAAGCATCATGAGTGGATCCCTGCCATGTATTTTGTTGCCATGTTTGAGTGCTGTAGAATATTTAACTTGTTGCATTTAGATGGCTACTTGCTGATTATCGCAGACCGGTGCCATATTTGTTTTGCTTGCCATTTCCAAACCGTGCATCCGATTCCGGTGATCTTTATATCGCTTTCAACCGAAATCACCTCATCTTTCTAGTGGCACTCTTGGATTTCCATGTTGAGGCCAGATTCAATCATTCTGTGTCAAATCATGCATATGCACCGCATACCGCATCCCGCATATCATATCATGTTCATGTGTTGGTTGTTTACTATGTTGTGTGCTTCTTTCCGGTGTTGCTTCTTCGGGTTGGTTCCGGTAACGTCGCGTTTGTGAGGACCCGTTCGACTACGTCCGTTTGCCTTCTTCATGGACTCATTCTTCTTCCTTGCGGGATCTCAGGCAAGATGACCATACCCTCGAAATCACTTCTATCTTTGCTTGCTAGTTGCTCGCTCTTTTGCTATGCCTATGCTGCGATACCTACCACTTGCTTATCATGCCTCCCATATTGTTGAGCCAAGCCTGTAACCCACCTTGTCCTAGCAAACCGTTGTTTGGCTATGTTACCGCTTTGCTCAGCCCCTCTTATAGCGTCGTTAGTTGCAGGTGAAGATTGGAGTTTGTTCCTTGTTGGAACATGGATATTTTGTTGGGATATCACAATATATCTTATTTAATTAATGCATCTATACACTTGGTAAAGGGTGGAAGGCTCGGCCTTATGCCTGGTGTTTTGTTCCACTCTTGCCGCCATAGTTTCCGTCATATCGGTGTTATGTTCCCGGATTTTGCGTTCCTTACATGGTTGGGTTATAATGGGAACCCCTTGACAGTTCGCCTTGAATAAAACTCCTCCAGCAAGGCCCAACATTGGTTTTACCATTTGCCACCTAGCCTTTTTCTGACAAGGAAGCTAGGAGTATTCATGGGAGACCCCGCGCCAGGAGGAGAAGACGATGAACCTAAGGAGATTTGTTCTGAAGACTACATCATCATCGACGACACCGATTCTGACCCGGATAGTAGTGATGATGATTTTGAAGACGAAGCTGGAGCAGACATCATGGAGTCTTCCACTGATCAAAATTTCTAGATGACCACCAAAACAATAGTAGTAGTAGTAGTCTACCATGTATATAGTGTAGTCTGAGCACTTTTGTAACGATAGTTAGATCGATTTGTATGCCCTTGCTTGATTGATTGAGTGATATGATCGTGTTTGTCTCATGTGCATACGGGTAGTGTTTTCCTCACTAGACCTCATTCTATTCTACTTCTCTTCCCTCTAAACCCTCAGATGCCTCCGAGACGTGACCCCGAATTTACCTTTCCGCCGGAGCTCACTCAGTTGATCCTGCAGCAGAATACACTGATATAGTTGTTAGCTCAGAACCAAGGCAACAACAACAACAACAACCCACCGCAACCACCACCAGTTGACAACTTTGCCCGTTTTCTGAGGTTGCAGCCACCGGTGTTCTCCAGTAGCACCGAGCCGATAGTGGCAGATGATTGGCTCCACAGGATTGGAAGGGAGTTAACCACTGTAGGATGCACAGATGCTGAGAAGGTGTGATTTTCCGCACATAAGTTGGATGGACCAACAGCCTCATGGTGGGAGAATTACACTATCACCTATCCTATAGCCACTGTTACATGGGATCAGTTTCAGCAAGCATTCCGCACAACCCATGTCTCAACTGGAGCTATGAGCATGAAGAAGCGTGAGTTTCGCAACTTACACCAAGGGAACCATACTGTCGGGCAGTACATGGATGAATTTAGTAAGCTATCTTGTTATGCTCCTGATGATGTGGCCACAGATGCCGCAAAGTAGGAGAAGTTTATGGAAGGTCTGAATGATGAGATGAGCATGCAGTTGATGGTGACAACATTCAACAACTACCAGGAGTTGGTAGACAAGGCTCTTATGATTGAAGGGAAGCAACAACAAATTGAGAGCCACAAAAGGAAGTATGGACAAAGAAGGTACAACTCAGGAGCTCAGCAGAAGCCTCGATTAACCTCGAACTCGAGAGGACTTGTCCATAACCATGGAGGTCACAACCACAATGGAGGGAGTTCTCACAACTACAGTGGCCCCAAGAATGGAAACGGGAACGGAGCAGGTAGTAATCAGAACCGCTCTAACCCAGCCACACCCGCCAAGAAGGACCTAAGTCACATTACTTGTTTCAAGTGCGGGAAGACTGGACATTACGCCACTGAGTGCCCTGAAGCGAAGAATGGAAATGGCAATGGAAGCGCTGGGAAGAAGCCCAACCCTTTCAACAGGGGACAAGTGAACCACATGAACATGGAGGAGGTTGAGGAGCAGCCTGATGCCGTTATCGGTAAGTTTTTGGTTAAGTCGTTTACTGCAATCGTTCTTTTTGATACTGGTGCATCACATTCATACATATCAAGGGGATTTGTGGATAAGTATAAACTGCCCACTAAAGTTCTTAGGACACCTATGCTAGTAACCTCACCCGGAGATGAGTATATGGCAAGCAGTGGATGTTTTCAGATGCCATTAGCCATTGGAAGCCATGTTTTCCCCTCAGCCTTGATAATTTGGAGTCACAAGGATTGGATGTGATACCGGGAATGGTTTGGCTATCGTTGTATGGGGGAAACATAGATTGCGCGAGTAAGTCAATTTTGCTCACTGATATGTCTCCGTCGTATCTAATTTTCCAAACACTTTTGCCCTTGTTTTGGAATCTAACTTGCATTATTTGAATGGAACTAACCCGGACTGACGTGTTTTCAACAGAATTGCCATGGTGTTATTTATGTGCAGAAACAAACGTTCTCGGAATGACCTGAAACTTCACGGAGCAACTTTTTGGAAAATATAAAAAATACCTGCAAAAGATGAAGGCCAGGGGGCCCACCACCTGTCCACGAGGGTGGGGGGCGCACCCCCTACCTCGTGGGCCCCCTGGTGCCTCTCCGACTCCAACTCCAACTCTATATATTGTGTTTCAGGGAGAAAAAAATCACGAAGAAGAATTCATCGCATTTTATGATACAGAGCCGCCGCCAAGCCCTAAAACCTCTCGGGAGGGCTGATCTGGAGTCTGTTCGGGGCTCCGGAAAGGGGAATCCGTCGCCATCGTCATCATCAACCATCCTCCATCACCAATTTCATGATGCTCACCGCCGTGCGTGAGTAATTCCATCGTAGGCTTGCTGGACGGTGATGGGTTGGATGGGATCTATCATGTAATCGAGTTAGTTTTGTTAGGGTTTGATTCCTAGTATCCACTATGTTCTGAGATTGATGTTGCTATGACTTTGCTATGCTTAATGCTTGTCACTAGGGCCCGAGTGCCATGATTTCAGATCTGAACCTATTATGTTTTCATCAATATATGAGTGTTCTTGATCCTATCTTGCAAGTCTATAGTCACCTATTATGTGTTATGATCCGTTAACCCCGAAGTGACAATAATCGGGATACTTACCGGTGATGACCGTAGTTTGAGGAGTTCATGTATTCACTATGTGTTAATGCTTTGTTCCGGTTCTCTATTAAAAGGAGGCCTTAATATCCCTTGGTTTCCGTAAGGACCCCGCTGCCACGGGAGGGTAGGACAAACGATGTCATGCAAGTTCTTTTCTATAAGCACGTATGACTATGTTCAGAATACATGCCTACATTATATCAATGAACTGGAGCTAGTTCTGTGTCACCCTAGGTTATGGCTGTTACATGATGAACCGCATCCGGCATAATTGTCCATCACTGATTCATTACCTACGAGCTTTCCATATATTGTTCTTCACTTATTTACTTTCCCGTTGCTATTGCTATCATCACTACAAAATACCAAAAACATTACTTTTACTACTGTTATCCTTTGCTACCGTTACCACTACTATCATATTACTTTGCTACTAAACACTTTGCTGCAGATATTAGGTTTTCAGGTGTGGTTGAATTGACAACTCAGCTGCTAATACTTGAGAATATTCTTTGGCTCCCCTTGTGTCGAATCAATAAATTTGGGTTGAATACTCTACCCTCGAAAACTGTTGCGATCCCCTATACTTGTGGGTTATCCAGACTATTTTGTGGCACCGTTGCCGGGGAGCATAGATCTATTCTTTGAGTCACTTGGGATATATATATCTGCTTATCATTATGAAGAACTTGAGAGATCCAAAAACCAAGATCTATCCCTCAACTACGAGGGGAGGTAAGGAACTGCCATCTAGCTCTGCACTTGATTCACCTTCTGTTTTGAGTAAGCTTGCGACACCTACACTTGCTTCTGCTATTTGTTCTGATATGTCGCATGTCATTGATGATGCCACTTCTGCTATGCATGATACTTATGATGAAACTACTTCTATGCTTGATACTACTGTGCCACTTGGTGATTTTCTTGATGAACAACTTGCCAGGGCTAGAGAAATTGAAAATATTGAATCTAATGATACTGATGAAAGTGATGATGAAGAATCACTTGTTATTCCTAAGGGTTATGTTTTTGATCAAGAAGCTTCTTTAGCTATTTTAGCTTGCAAAGATAGATATGAACTCAAAAGGTTATTAGCTAAATGGAATAAGCAATCTCTAAATGCTAGAATGAAACCTGACCCTGCTTTTGCTACTTCACCTATCTGTGTTACTGATAAGGATTATGAATTCTCTATTGATCCTGATATAATTACTTTAGTTGAATCTGATCCTTTTCATGGTTATGAATCTGAAACTGTCGTGGCACATCTTACTAAACTGAATGATATAGCCACCTTGTTCACTAAAGATGAGAGAACTCGTTACTTTTATATCCTTAAAATATTTCCGTTCTCATTAAAAGGTGATATTAAGATATGGTTTAATTCTCTTGATCCTGGTTGTGTGCATAGTCCCCAGGATATGATTTATTACTTCTCTGCTAAATATTTCCCTGCTCATAAGAAACAAGCTGCTTTAAGGGATATATATAATTTTGTGCAAATTTAAGAAGAGAGTCTCCCACAAGCTTGGGGGAGGCTTCTCCAATTACTTAATGCTTTGCCTGATCATCCTCTTAAGAAAAATGAAATACTTGATATCTTTTATAGTTGGATGCTTCCAGAGATTACCTGGATAGTTGTGCTGGTTCCTTTTTCAGGGAAAGAACACCGGATGAAGCTGAAATTCTATTGAATAATATGTTGACAAATGAAAATAATTGGACACCTCCGGAGCCAATTCCTGAGCCTATTCCTAAACCAACTCCGAAGAAGAGGGGTATTCTATTTCTCAGTCCTGAAGATATGCAAGAGGCAAAGAAATCTATGAAAGAAAAAGGTATTAAAGCTGAAGATGTTAAGAATTTACCTCCTATTGAAGAAATACATGGTCTTAATTTACCGCCTGTTGAAGAAACATATGATCTTAATCCTTTACCTATTGAAGAAACTCATGGTCTTGATAACCCGACACAGGTAGTAAAGGTAAATTCTCTCTATAGATATGATAAAGCTGAAATCCCATTTACTAAGTTTGCTAGCCCATGCTTAGATGAGTTTGATAAATTTATGGCTAAGCAAGAATACTTTAATGCTTATTTTGGTAGACAATTGAAATACAATTCAAATATGCTTGAACACTTGGGTGATTATATGGCTAATGTTAAAGGTGAACTTAAACTTATTAGTAAACATGCTTCTATGGTTACCACTCAAGTAGAACAAGTACTTAAGGCTCAAAATGATTTGCTCAATGAATTGAATAGTAAGGATAATGATAATGCTGTTAGAGTTATGACTAGAGGTGGTAGAATGACTCAGGAACCTTTGTATCCTGAAGGCCATCCTAAGAGAATTGAGCAAGATTCTCAGAGAAATAATATAGATGTACCTAGTTTGTCTAAAAAGAAGAAAAAGAAAAATGATAGGACTTTGCATGCTTCTAGTGAACCTGTTACTGAAACACCTGAGAATCCAAATGATATTTCTATTTTTGATGCTTAAACACAATCTGGTAATGAACCTGAAACTAGTGATAATGTTAATAATAATGTTCATGATGATGCTCAACCTATTAATGATAATGATATAGAAATTGAACCTGTTGTTGATCTTGATAACCCACAATCAAAGAATCAACGTTATGATAAGAAAGACTTTGTTGCTAGGAAACATGGTAAAGAAAGAGAACCATGGGTTCAGAAACCCATGCCTTTTCCTCCTAAACCATCCAAGAAAAAGGATGATGAGGATTTTGAGCGCTTTGCTGAAATGATTAGACCTATCTTTTTGCGTATGCGATTAACTGATATGCTCAAAACCAATCCTTATGCTAAGTACATGAAAGATATAATTACAAATAAAAGAAAGATACCAGAAGCTGAAATTTCCACCATGCTTGCTAATTATACTTTTAAGGGTGGAATACCAAAGAAACTTGGAGATCCAGGAGTATCCACTATACCATGCTCCATTAAAAGAAACTATGTCAAAACTGCTTTATGTGATCTTGGAGCCGATGTTAGTGTTATGCCTCTCTCTTTATATTGTAGACTTGATTTGAATAAGTTGAAACCTACTGAAATATCTTTGCAAATGGCTGATAAATCAACTGCTATACATGTCGGTATTTGTGAGGATGTGCCTGTTGTAGTTGCAAATGTTACTATTTTAACGGACTTTGTTATTCTTGATATTCCCGAGGATGATAGTACGTCTATTATTCTTTGAAGACCCTTTTTGAATACTGCAGGGGCTGTTATTGATTGCACTAAAGGCAATGTCACTTTTCATGTTAATGGTAATGAGCACACGGTACACTTTCCGAGGAAACAACCTCAAGTTCAGAGTATCAACTCTATTGGAAAAATTCCATCGATTATATTTGGAGGTTTTGAATTTCCCATTCCTACTGTCAAGAAGAAATATAATATTCTTATTATTGGGGATGTGCATATCCCCGTTGAGGTAACATGGTGTTATTTGAAATTTCTCCGGTTCCATGTTATTCGAATGAGTTCGTTAACAAGACTTGATCAACCTTGTTAGTGGATTCCTTTTGATGATCATGAGATGGATGAAACTAGAAGACACAACCTTCTGTACCCTACTTTACTTTCTATTATTTATATTAAATAAAATAAAAATAAATATTTTTCCGTCTGTTATCTGATTATCCGTGCAATATAATAATACCTCGAAAATAAAAGTTCCCCAAATGCCTTGAAATTTAAATATGATTTTTTTCAGAATATTTGAGAATATTTGGCACTGAGAACACAGCAGGGGGGTCAACCACCTGCCCACGAGGGTGGAGGGCGTGCCCTACCCCCTGGGCGCGCCCCCTGCCTCATGGGCCCACGGCGGCCCCCCTCCACTTATCCTTTCACCCACACACTCCTTCCTCCCCCAAACACGAATATCCAGCTCAAACCCGAGTCCAAGCTCGTTTTGCTGCCATTTTCGATCTCCTTGCTCAAAGCATCTCTCACAAAACTTCTTGGGGAGATTGTTCCTTGGTATGTGACTCCTCCATTGGTCCAATTAGTTTTTGTTCTAGTGCTTTATTCATTGCAAATTTTTGCTGCTTAGGTGACCCTGTTCTTGAGCTTGCATGTCAAATTTATATGGTCAAAAGTAGTTTTGATGCATGATATAGGCTCTAGGCACTTGTAGGAGTAGTTGCTATCAATATTATTGAGTTTGGTTTACTTTTATTTTGAAGTTACTAAAAATTTCAGAATTTTTCAGAAAATTATAAAGAGATTTTTGAGGGGCTCATCGAGCCGAATCTCAAGGGAAAAGCAAAATGAAGAGGCACAAAAGCCTAAATATAATTTGCCTCGCATCGCGGAGGTTAGGCCGTGTGAATGGCACTCCGATGAATTCCTGAGAGCAACCGGGATTTATGAGGATTTTTATGAATTGGCAAAGAATGCAGGCCTCACCAACTTCCTCCACGACCAACGCGAACAGTATCTCTTACTCACCAATACTTTTGTGCAAAACTTCTACTATTATCCTAGGGAATCACCTCCTTCAGTAGAGTTTCATTTATATGATGTGGTTAAGAAGATGTCACTTTATGATTTTTGTCGGGTTTGTTTGATCCCTTTTGAGGGAAGTTTAGAGGAACTACATTGCAAGGATGTGGAAGGTTTTATTGATACTATCACTGTAGGGGAAACTAGGAAGGTTTCCGATGCACGAATCACTAGCATACATTTTCCTGTTTTACGCTACTTTGCAATATTTGCTAGTCGTTGCTTAATTGGTCGCGGAAACTGTGGAAACCTTAGTGTTCCTGATATTTTTATTCTGTTCCACGGTTTATACGCTGATAACTCTGTTAGTATGGGCGGTATTATTGCTAAATGGTTAAGTCTTAACTGTACAAAAGGACCCATCTTTGGTGGTATTTATGCTTCAAGCCTTGCTGCACATTATGATATACCTATTAGGCACTATGAAAAAGAAGAAAAATTGCTGCCTCGTGTTTATTTAGATTATAAGAGTATGGTAGCACATGATTTTATTATAAAGAATAGGGAAGGGGAGCTGAAATACAAATTTTTCTTTGATAAACATCATCCTGAGACTATCACCTTGCCTGCGCCTTCCTTGTTTGATTTATCTTCAGGCAAGTACCTCGTCTCGCCAAAGGACATTCACGCCTACTGGAACCCTACATCAGCCACAGAGCCAGAGGCAGAACCACAAGTTGATCCTCCGCGACAGTCTAATTACCAATGGGATCCGGAGATGATTGTCAACCAGTGGCAATCGGAGTCTTCTTCTTCGCAGTACGACCCCAACTATTATTATGGATATCCGCCAGGCCAACCGTGGCCATAGACCAACTTAGGCCAAAAGCCTAAGCTTGGGGGATTACGTATTTCTCACCGACATTACATTTATGCTCCCACACTCATTGCTAGATGTCTGTGCTCATACTTTTTCATTGTATCA
Source organism: Triticum urartu (assembly GCF_056163025.1). Classification (NCBI taxonomy): domain Eukaryota; kingdom Viridiplantae; phylum Streptophyta; class Magnoliopsida; order Poales; family Poaceae; genus Triticum; species Triticum urartu. The sequence continues at coordinate 362,710,471 of NC_141874.1, read as the reverse complement.
TCCATGCTAGTTTATTTCCTTTTTATGCTTTCTTCTTGTGTGTTTAATAAACCTTAAGAAAAACCAAAAAAATAAGTTGTAGCTTTTAGCTAGTTTTAATTTCCATGCTTGTAGTAGTAACTAAAAAGAAAACCCAAAAAGATTTCCTATTCCTCTTTTACTTTTTGGGAGCTTTCCCGTGTAAATAGTTTTATTTCTTTTCTTTTCTTTTCTTTTCTTTGGGGGTCGATAGGAGAAGACCATAATTAAATTGTTAAAGTGGATCTTATATGCATTATTGTTGATCTGACAAAAGAGCCCATATTGCCTTGTCTTCTCCTGTTTATTGAATGCTTGCAGATTCCAGCTTAGTCCAATGTACGTGCACTATTATTATTATTATTCACATCATTTGGTTGTGCAAGTGAAAGGCAATTATGACGATATATGATGGACTGACTGAGATGAGAAAAGCTGGTATGAACTCGACCTCTTTTGTTTTTGTAAATATGATTAGTTCATCGTTCCTGATTCAGCCTATTATGAATAAACATGTTTGCAATGACAACTAGAGATCATAGTTCCTTGTGCCATGCTTGATTAGCTATGAGTCATAATGGTTTACCTTGCGTGCCAACATGCTATTGAGATGGTTATGATGTGGTATGATAGGGTGGTATCCTCCTCTGAATGATTTAAGTGACTTGACTTGGCGCATGTTCATGCATGTAGTTGAAACAAAATCAACATAGCCTTCACGATATTTATGTTCATGGTGGATTATATCCTACTCATGCTTGCATTCGGTGTTGATTAATTTTAATGCATGTTCATGACTGTTGTCGCTCTCTAGCTGGTCGCTCCCCAGTCTTTTGCTAGCCTTCACTTGTACTAAGTAGGAATACTGCTTGTGCATCCAATCCCTTAAACCCCAAAGTTATTCCACATGAGTCCACTATACCTACCTATATACGGTATCTACCTGCCGTTCCAAGTAAATTTGTATGTGCCAAACTCTAAACCTTCAAATAAATATCTTGTTTTGTATGCTCGAATAGCTCATGTATCAACAGGGCTGTCTGTATCTTCCATGTTAGGCGGGTTATTCTCAAGAGGAGTGGACTCCACTCCTCACTCACGAGATAAATGGCTGGTCACCGGGATGCCCAGTCCCATGCTTTATGCAAACTAAATCAAAATAATTGCAAACAAAACTCCCCCTGGGACTCTTATTAGTTGTACGCACTCGTTGTTTCGAGCAAGCCATGGATTGATGCTTGTTGGTGGAAGGGGGAGTATAAACTTTACCATTCTGTTTGGGAACCGCCTATAATGTGTGTAGCATGGAAGATATCGCCATCTCTTGATTGTTATGTTGACAATGAAAGTATACCGCTCAAAATATTATTCACCTCTGTTTCAAAACCGAGCTCTGGCACCTCTACAAATCCCCGCTTCCCTCTGCGAAGGGCCTATCTATTTACTTTTATGCTGAGTCATCATCCTCTTATTAAAAAGCACTAGTTGGAGAGCACCGTTGTCATTTGCATTCATTATTGGTAGTTTACATTGAGTATGACTTGACTTGATCTCTTTTACCATGAATTACAATGTCTAGTCAGTCCTTGGTCTTTAAAGGTGCTCTGCATTTATGTTTTGCGGTCTCAGAAAGGGCTAGCGAGATACCATCTTGTTATATCATATTATGATTGTTTTGAGAAAGTGTTGTCATCCGAGATTTATTATTATTGCTCGCTAGTTGATTATGCTATCGATATGAGTAAACTTGAGACCTAAGCGTTATTGTGAATGTGGTTAGTTATAATCTTTACTCAAAACTTGAATGCTGGCTTTACATATTTACAACAACAAGAGCAAATAGAGTTTGTAAAAGTTTTTCTTTATCACTTTCAGTTTGTCAACTGAATTGCTTGAGGACAAGCAAAGTTTTAAGCTTGGGGGAGTTGATACGTCTCTATCGTATCTACTTTTCCAAACATTTTTGCCCTTGTTTTGGACTCTAACTTGCATGATTTGAATGGAACTAACCCGGACTGACGATGTTTTCAGCAGAATTACCATGGTGCTATTTATGTGCAGAAACATACGTTCTCGGAATGACCTGAAACTTCACGGAGCAACTTTTTGGAAAATATAAAAAAACCTGCAAAAGATGAAGGCCAGGGGGCCCACCACCTGTCCATGAGGGTGGGGGGCGCGCCCCCTACCTCGTGGGCCCCCTGGTGCCTCTCCGACTCCAACTCCAACTCTGTATATTGTGTTTCGGGGAGAAAAAAATCAGGAAGAAGAATTCATCGCTTTTTACGATACGGAGGCACCGCCAAGCCCTAAAACCTCTCGGGAGGGCTGATCTGGAGTCCGTTCAGGGCTCCGGAGAGGGGAATCCGTCGCCATCGTCATCATCAACCATCCTCCACCACCAATTTCATGACGCTCACCGCCGTGCGTGGGTAATTCGATCGTAGGCTTGCTGGACGGTGATGGGTTGGATGGGATCTATCATGTAATCGAGTTAGCTTTGTTAGGGTTTGATCCCTAGTATCCACTATGTTCTGAGATTGATGTTGCTATGACTTTGCTATGCTTAATGCTTGTCACTAGGGCCCGAGTGCCATGATTTCAGATCTGAACCTATTATGTTTTCATCAATATATGAGTGTTCTTGATCCTATCTTGCAAGTCTATAGTCACCTATTATGTGTTATGATCCGTTAACCCCGAAGTGACAATAATCGGGATACTTACCGGTGATGACCGTAGTTTGAGGAGTTCATGTACTCACTATGTGTTAATGCTTTGTTCCCTCTATTAAAAGGAGGCCTTAATATCCCTTAGTTTCCGTAAGGACCCCGCCGCCACGGGAGCGTAGGACAAAAGATGTCATGCAAGTTCTTTTCCATAAGCACGTATGACTATGTTCGGAATACATGCCTACATTATATCAATGAACTGGGGCTAGTTCTGTGTCACCCTAGGTTATGACTGTTACATGATGAACCGCATCCGGCAGAATTCTCCATCACTGATCCATTGCCTACGAGCTTTCCATATATTGTTCTTCGCTTATTTACTTTCCCGTTGCTATTGCTATCATCACTACAAAATACCAAAAACATACTTTTACTACTGTTATCCTTTGCTACCGTTACCACTACTATCATATTACTTTGCTACTAAACACTTTGCTGCAGATATTAAGTTTCCAGGTGTGGTTGAATTGACAACTCAGCTGCTAATACTTGAGAATATTATTTGGCTCCCCTTGTGTCGAATCAATAAATTTGGGTTGAATACTCTACCCTCAAAAACTGTTGCGATCCCCTATACTTGTGGGTTATCACTCACCACCCCGGAGGGAAAAAGGATCAAGTATGTATCTAGGCATGCGCCTAGGAGGAGCCAAGTAAATACCCTCACAGGAGTTGTTCAGGAGGAAGTGCCTGTAGTGAAGGATTACCCAGATGTTTTTCCAGAGGAGTTACCAGGCATGCCACCGGATCGAGACATTGAGTTTTTGATAGAGCTATTGCCAGGTACCGGGCCAATATCAAATAGACCCTTGTAACGCCCCGAGACCGATGTGCCAGGTGTCCTCTAGTTATTCGTTGTTGTTGCCTTGTCATTGCTTGCGTGTCATGCATTGCATGTCATGTCATCATGTGCATTTCATTTGCATACATGTTCGTCTCATGCATCCGAGCATTTTCCCCGTTGTCCGTTTTGCAATCCGGCGCTCCTATGTCACCCGGTGCCCCTTTCTACCTCTTTTCGTGTGTGGGGGTTAAACATTTCCGGATTGGACCGAGACTTGTCGTGTAGCCTTGGTTTACTACCGGTAGACCGCCTGTCAAGTTTCGTACCATTTGGACTTCGTTTGATACTCCAACGGTTAACCGAGAGACCGAGAAGGCCTCGTTTGTGTTGCAGCCCAACACCTTTCCAATTTGGCCCAAAACCCACCTAAACCTCCTCCATCATCTCGGTTGGCCGAAAACCGCACCTCATTTGGACTCTCCTAGCTCCCTCTACCTATAAATATTTGACATTCCCCGAAAATTCCGCGGTACAAACCCTAGATCTCTCCTCTCCGCGTCGCCGGACAAATTTTCCACCGACGGACATGTCCGTCGCCGCCTGCGTCCAATCGGAGGCCACCATCTGTCTGCCGCCGCCCTCTCTCTCCTCAGCCCCGCCGCCGGCCCGCGGGACCCAGATCGGGCCCGCGCGAGCCCACACCGCCACCGTCGTCCGCCCGTTTCGGCCCGCCGCCTCCTCGCCGGATTTGTGCCGCCTCCTCGCCGGACTTGCGCCGCCTAATCGCCGGGGTGCCTCGCCGCCGTGCCCCTTCGTGCTTGCCGCCGTCGGCAGCCGCCCGCTGGAGCCGCGGCCCGCCGCCACCGCCTCCCGCGGAGGAGCCCGCAACCACCGCCGCCCGTCTCCCGTGCCTGCGCCGCCTCCCGCTCGCGGCCGAGCCCCTTCGCCGCCCCGGGCGCCATCGCCGGCGCGGCCATCCGCCGCCCCGACCACGCTACTCCGGCGCCGCCCGACCTCGCCACGGCCGCCTGCTACCTCGTCGTCGCCGGCGCCCTCTCCGGCCACCGGATCCGGCCCTCCTCCGGCTTCCTCCTTGTTCTCCTTCTCCGGCGACGACAAAAAACTCCGGCGAACTGCTACAGTGATTCCGGCGAGATTCGGATCTGGATCTGGAAGAACACGGTTGACTTTTTATCCCCCGAAACCCTAATTTTTAGCAATTTTCATCATGCTATAACTCTGCATCCGTAGCTCCGATTTGTGCATGTAGCATATCAAAATGTTCGACTCGACGAGTACATCATTTCATCTCATTGCATCATTTTAATTTGAGCTCATCTTGTTGCCCAAAATGCTGTTGGAAGAGAGCTATGTGAGGTATTTGTCAGATCTGTTTCAGCAAATGGCATTTTGTCATTTTTGCCATGATTAATGTGTGCATGCTATGACCCTGAGCTCTACATGTATTTTGTTATATGCCATGCCATCTTTACAGTGGTGCTTGCCATGTATTTTTGTGATATTTGTGGTGACTAGCACAAGCTTGCAAAGTAGCGTAATCGGTAATGCTGATTTCAGGGACTTAGAATTTCACTAAGTCCTTGTCCTGATTTTGTTGATATGCCATATGTTCATGTTGTTTACTAGTGATCCGTGCCTCTTTTGAGGATGATCAGTAAGGATGTGTTGTTAACATTGTGGTGCTATATCCATCCATGTCTTTGTTTGCATTTATGGAGCAACCTAGCTTGAGTCAATCGAGCTCTACTTTTGCTATATCGTGATCCTGGCAGATTGTTGATATGTTTAGCGATTGTGCCGAGGATGTTGCTATTGATCCGTGCATGCTATGTTGTTGTTCTTGCCATGTCTAGCTTCTATGCCATGTATTCTTGATGGGTGTATGCTTAGTTTGTCATGCCATGCTTTGTAGTGAGTGCATCGAGCTCGTAAACATGCCTACTCGTTAACTGTTTTGCATGCTCCAGTTTTTCACTAAGTCTGAGATCTGTTTATGCTTTTGCCATGTTCACATGCTTGCAATTGTATTTTCTGATCCCTTTTGGCTCAAGGTCACTAAGGGACTTTTGCTAAGTGCTTTGAGTAGCCTCATGCCATGCCTTGCTTTGCCATGTTAAGTTCCTGTAGCATGTAGTTTTCATGTTCTAAAGTGTGCTTCCTGATGATGAATTCCAAACTTGTGTTAATTTCACTCAGTCTGAAACCTGTTATCATTTGGTCTTTTGCCATGCTTGTTTGAACCTGTTAGTGGATAAATTAGCCGTAGCTCAGTGTTCATCTTTTGTCAAGCATCATGAGTGGATCCCTGCCATGTATTTTGTTGCCATGTTTGAGTGCTGTAGAATATTTAACTTGTTGCATTTAGATGGCTACTTGCTGATTATCGCAGACCGGTGCCATATTTGTTTTGCTTGCCATTTCCAAACCGTGCATCCGATTCCGGTGATCTTTATATCGCTTTCAACCGAAATCACCTCATCTTTCTAGTGGCACTCTTGGATTTCCATGTTGAGGCCAGATTCAATCATTCTGTGTCAAATCATGCATATGCACCGCATACCGCATCCCGCATATCATATCATGTTCATGTGTTGGTTGTTTACTATGTTGTGTGCTTCTTTCCGGTGTTGCTTCTTCGGGTTGGTTCCGGTAACGTCGCGTTTGTGAGGACCCGTTCGACTACGTCCGTTTGCCTTCTTCATGGACTCATTCTTCTTCCTTGCGGGATCTCAGGCAAGATGACCATACCCTCGAAATCACTTCTATCTTTGCTTGCTAGTTGCTCGCTCTTTTGCTATGCCTATGCTGCGATACCTACCACTTGCTTATCATGCCTCCCATATTGTTGAGCCAAGCCTGTAACCCACCTTGTCCTAGCAAACCGTTGTTTGGCTATGTTACCGCTTTGCTCAGCCCCTCTTATAGCGTCGTTAGTTGCAGGTGAAGATTGGAGTTTGTTCCTTGTTGGAACATGGATATTTTGTTGGGATATCACAATATCTCTTATTTAATTAATGCATCTATACACTTGGTAAAGGGTGGAAGGCTCGGCCTTATGCCGGGTGTTTTGTTCCACTCTTGCCGCCATAGTTTCCGTCATATCGGTGTTATGTTCCCGGATTTTGCGTTCCTTACATGTTTGGGTTATAATGGGAACCCCTTGACAGTTCTCCTTGAATAAAACTCCTCCAGCAAGGCCCAACATTGGTTTTACCATTGCCACCTAGCCTTTTTCTTTCCCTTGAGTCGCCCAGCTCAAGGGTCATCTTATTTTAACCCCCCGGGCCAGTGCTTCTCTAAGTGTTGGTCCAAACTGAGCGATGTCCGAGGCTACCAGGGGCAACTCTGGGCTGGCTTACCCGACGTCTTGCTCATTCGGTGTGCCCTGAGAATGAGATATGTGCAGCTCCTATCGGGATTTGTCGGCACATCTGGGTGGCTTTGCTGGTCTTGTTTTACCATTGTCGAAATGTCTTGTAACCGGGATTCCGAGTCTGATCGGGTCTTCCCGCTAGAAGGAATATCCTTCGTTGACCGTGAGAGCTTGTGATGGGCTAAGTTGGGACACCGCTGCAGGGATTTGAACTTTCGAAAGCCGTGCCTGCAGTTATGGGCAGATGGGAATTTGTTAATGTCCGGTTGTAGAAAACCTGAAGTTGATCTTAATTAAAATACATCAACCGCGTGTGTTACCGTGATGGTCTCTTCTCGGCGGAGTCCGAGAAGTGAACACGGTGTTGGAGTTATGTTTGACGTAGGTTGTTCTAGGATCACTTCTTGATCATAGTTGTTCGACCATGCTTTTTCCTTTCTCTTCTCGCTCTCATTTGCGTTGTTAGCCACCAGATATGCTAGTCGCTTGCTGCAGCTCCACCTCATACCTTTTCCCTACCTATAAGCTTAAATAGTCTTGATTGCGAGGGTGTAAGATTGCTGAGTCCCCGTGACTCACAGATACTTCCAAAACCAGTTTGCAGGTGCCGATGTTACCGAGCAGGTGACGCAACCAAGCTCAAGGAGGAGCTCGATGAAGATCTTGTCCTTTGTGTTGTTTCGTTCTAGTTGATCAGTAGTGGAGCCCAGTTGGGGTTGATCGGGAATCTGTGTAGCATTTGGGGTAGTCTTCTTTTATTTTGGTTCCGTAGTCGGACCTTGATTGTATCTGATTGATGTAATGCTTTATTCATGTAATTGTGTGAAGTGGCGATTGTAAGCCAAATATGTATCTCTTTCCCTTATGTATTACATGGGTTGCGTGAAGATTACCTCACTTGCGACATTGCTTTCAATGCGGTTATGCCTCTAAGTCGTGCTTCGACACGTGAGAGATATAGCCGCATCGAGGGCGTTACAACCCTACCGAATGCCCACAAACGATCTAGAAGAGATCAAGAAGAAGATTAAGAAGTTGTTGGAGAAAGGTTATATTCGAAGGAGTTCATCACCATGGGGAGCCCCAGTGCTTTTGGTTGAGAAGAAGGATAAGTCTCTAAGAATGGTTGTTGATTATTGTGCGTTGAATGGAGTGACAATTAAGAACAAGTACCCCCTGCCGATGATCAATGATTTATTTGACTAGTCGACAGGAGCTAAAGTGTTTTCGAAGATCGATCTGGGATCAGGATATCACTAGCTGAAGATTTGAGAGATGGATATACCTAAGACAGCTTTCACCACAAGGTACGGGCTTTATGAGTATACGGTCATGTCTTTTGGATTGACTAACGCCCCTGCCTATTTCATGAGTATGATGAGCAAGGTGTTCATGGAGTTCTTGGATAAGTTCGTTGTGGTGTTCATTGACGATATCTTGGTATACTCGAAGAGTGAAGAGGAGCACAAGGAACATTTACGTTTAGTTCTCGGGAAGCTCAGGGAACATCAGTTGTATGCCAAGTTCAGCAAATGTGAGTTTTGGTTGAAGGAAGTTGGATTCCTTGGACATGTTATATCAGGAGAAGGTATAGCCGTGGATCCCACCAAGGTTCAGTCAGTCACTGAGTGGTTGGCACCCACCTCAGTTGGAGAGATCCGCAGTTTTCTTGGACTCACGGGATACTATTGGAGTTTATTGAGAATTTCTCTAAGATAGCAAAGCCTATGACGACATTGTTGAAGAAGGACACTAAGTTCCATTGGACTGAGGAATGTGAAGCAAGTTTCCAGGAGTTGAAGAAATGTTTGACTACAACCCCAGTGCTGATTCTGCCGGATATACGCAAGGACTTCCAAGTGTATTGCGATGCTTCACGCTTAGGACTTGGAGGAGTACGAATGCAAGACGGAAGAGTGGTTTTATATGCCTCACGACAACTGAAACCGCATGAGTTAAATTATGCCACGCATGATTTGGAGTTAGCAGCTGTGGTGCACGCGCTCAAGACCTGGAGACATTTTCTCATTAGAAACCGTTGTGATGTATACACGGATCACAAGAGTTTGAAGTACATCTTCACACAGAAGGAGCTGAACCTCAGGCAGAGGATATGGTTAGAACTCATAAAGGATTATGATATGAAGCTGCATTATCATCCAAGAAAGGCCAATGTCGTAGCAGATGCTTTGAGCCGTAAGAGTTATGTCAACACCCTCGTAAGCGAAGGGATGCCAAAGGAGTTAGCCGAGGATCTTAGGGAACTTCGATTGGAAATAGTTCCTAAAGGGTTTGTGGCAAAGTTGGAGGTTAAATCAACACTATTGGAAAAGATTCGAGAAGCTCATAAGGATGACAATGATATCACTGAGATAAAGGAGAAGATGAGTGTAGGGAAAGCCAAAGGGTTTCGTGAGGATGAGCACGGCACCTTGTGGTTTGAGGACCGTATATATGTGCCCAATAATGCAGAGATCATGAAGTTGATATTATAGGAAGCTCATGACTCGCCATACTCGATACACCCTGGAAACACCAAGATGTATTTGGATTTGAAGGAGTGTTTCTGGTGGAATGGTATGAAGAAGGATATTGCCAAGTATGTAGCCATCTGTGATGTATGTCAGAGAGTGAAGGCAGAACATCAGAAGCCAGCAGGATTGCTACAACCTATGCCGATACCCGAATGGAAGTGGGATAAGCTTGGCATGGATTTTATCACCGGATGGCCCAGGACCAAATCAGGATATGATTCTACATGGGTAGTAGTTGATCGCTTGACGAAAGTGGCTCACTTTATCCCCGTAAAAACCACGTATACAAGTGCGAAGTTGGCCAAGATATACATGACCAGGATCGTATGTCTGCATGGAGTTCCGAGGACCATCGTGTCAGATAGAGGAACGCAGTTTACTTCAAAATTTTGGCATCAGTTGCACCTGACCTTGGGTGCCATACTGGAGTTCAGTACAGCTTTTCATCCACAGACAGATGGAAAGACTGAGAGAGTCAATCAGATTCTGGAGGACATGTTGAGAGCTTGTGCATTAGACTACGGATCTAGTTGGGACGATAATTTGCCCTACGCAGAGTTCTCATACAACAACAGCTACCAGGCCAGTTTGAAGATGGCACCATTCGAAGCATTGTATGGGAGAAGATGCAGAACACCGTTGATGTGGGATGAAGTTGGAGACCGCCAGTTGTTTGGACCAGATTTGATTAAGGAATCCGAAGAGAAGGTTAAACTAATTCGAGATAGACTGAAGGTAGCTCAGTCTCGACAGAAGAGTTATGCAGATTCAAAACGCAAGGAGGTAGTCTATGAAATTGGAGATAGAGCGTATCTACGAGTGTCACCTCTTCGAGGTGTTAAACGTTTTGGTGTTAAGGGGAAATTAGCCCCGAGATCTGTGGGACCGTACCATGTTCTGGAATGCATGGGAGAAGTTGCCTACGAGTTGGAGTTACCCGAAGGACTGTCAGGAGTACATGATGTGTTTCATGTTTCCTAGTTGAAGAAATGTCATGCGGAGATGGCCGACATTCCTCTGAGAGATACAGTGCCCCTGGAAGCAATTCAGTTGGACAGTGATTTGACGTATGAGGAGAAGCCTGTCAAGATTCTAGAGTTTGCTAGCCGAGTTACTCGCAGCAAGGTTATCAAATTTTGCAAAGTTCAGTGGAGCCACCATACCGAGGATGAAGCCACCTGGGAACGAGAGGATGATCTTCGCAAAAACCACCCACACCTATTTCCTAGCCAACCCAAATCTCGAGGGTGAGATTCATCTTAAGGGGGTAGGTTTGTAACATCCCAAATTTTCAATTTGGAATGTTATACGTAGGTCATTCATGCATATCATATTTTATTTGCTTTTCATTTTGTGATCCTCGAAATTCTAAGCAACTCAAGGACCCTCGGAGAGAGTTGGGGATTTCACGGTCTTCATATTTGAATTTTATCAAATATCGAAACGAGGATCAGTTGTTTTATTATTTTTCTCTCCGAAAATATTTCATATTAAAATATATGAGAGGAGATAATATGACTTCTCCAAAATAAGCGAAATATTGGAGGAAAAAATATATTAAAATCAACCTTTTGATTTTATTCGGATTTTATTGCTATTTTTATTTGCATAGGAAAAAACATGCATTTTCAAAAATTGCATTTTAGGCCAAGAAAATGTTCACCTTGTTCTAAATATTCTATTTAGACGGTGAAAATTTGTTTTGGTATTTTTTAGTTTTTTTATTTTTTTCTAGGATTTCTTTTTGGCGGAATATGTTTAAAAAAAGAGGAAGCCCGCCGGACCAAACTGGGTCGCGGCCCAGCTGGCCCAGCCAGCCCCGCGCCGCTGTCGTCTTCGAGCCGGACTCCTCAAGGGAGTCCGAGCCGCCGCCGCCATGGCCTCTCCCCCTCCCGCAAGCCGCCTCCCCTCCCCCTTTAAAAGCCGGTCCCGGCCCCCCTTGGAGCCCCAAGCTGCCACCGCCTCCAGCCCCCGCAAGCCGCGCCGCCAGCCCGCCGCCTCGCGCCGCCGCACGCTGCCGCTTGCCGCCTGCTGCTGCGCCGCCACCAAGCCCTGCCGTGCCGACCTCCGCCGCCCCACGCTGCACCCCGCCGTCGCCCGCGCCGCCGCCCGCTCGCCGAAAGCCGCCGGAGCCACGCCGGAGTTTGAATCTCATCGTTCGGTTTTTTTTCGGTTTATGTAAAAACCGCCGTTTTAAAAAAAACCCTAGTTACGTTTTTTAGACCGATTCGTTGGTTTTCTCGGTTTAGTTTATTCAACGGACGTTCGTCTGTACATTCGTTTTAACGAACGGTTTTCGCCCGTTAGTCACAGACAACGAACGTTCGTTCGTTAGCCTGTTCGTCCATTTTTCTTTTTCTCGGGTTTTTCGTGATTATTTTCGATCGCGATTTCTGATCCGATTTTTGTTTTAGTTTTTCTTTTTGCTCATTTATCGGAATTAGGCGATTCAAGCGCCTAGATCTTTGTCTCGAAGCCCTCTTTCCGTTTAACCAACTTGAACAAGATTTTGGTACTGTAAAATTTGACTTCAGTCCAGATCAGTTACCAGATCTTGTTTCTTTCGCATTTTGTGTTTTGTTACTCCGTTTGTTTGATTCTTTTTGCAAACCGGAGTTCTTAAGTTGAAGTTTCTCGTTAGATCTTCTTATTTGAGTTTTACCCGTGCATCTTTGTTTGATTGCTTATGTATGCTATTGTTTGTCTGCGATAGAACACTCGGAGTGCGAATCATGCTACTACGAGTCTCTAGGTTTCACGGATCATCAGCAAGGCAAGTAACACTGTGATCATACCCCTTTATTACCCAGTTTTTTATGCATTAGTTCCAATCCTCAAACACTGCATGATTAGGATGTGATTAACTTATGGGTTTGGGAAGTAGATGACGCGGTAGAACCTAATACCTGTTTTACTATCAAACCCTCGGGAGTTACCTCTACGTTGCTTATATTGCTATGCTATGCTTGTAGACGTGGTTTGGGTTTGAGTGTATCCATGACAGATGTGATATTGTTAATTAATGGTTCAACTTAAAGTGGCAACTTTAATACACATCTGGGTGGATTGCTTGTTTGGGCACCTGGAGAATCTAGTGTTGTCCTAGGATATCCCGGAGTACCCGTGTGATCATCCTACGGTCCGCCACCCAGGCTCAAAGGGATCTTAAGAATTACTCATGCTAGAAACTTCCGTGTGCAGCCACAAGCCATTATGGGCTCTGGCATAGTATGAGTAAGTTGTGTGACCTCTTTCAGTGGGCTAGCAGATGTAGAGGGAAAGTAGGTGTAACAGTCCACCCAGAGTAAAGAGTAAATGCTTCTAAAAGACTGTGTCTCGGTCATTCGTTTCTCAAACATCATGTAGTACGAGAAATCCAACGGAGGAGATCGAGTCTTGTGGGGAAAAGTGCACAAACCTCTGCAGAGTGTACAATCTAATCATGGTTAGCCGTGTCCCCGGTTATGGACATCTTGAGTATCTAGTACTTGGAATTTCCTATTGTATCTCATCACTCTAAATTAATTTGTTGGGTTAATGAACTACTTTAATTGGGATTGAGTTGGAGGAACCTTCTCAGTGTTGTTTCAACTACCATGATAGTTAAAATAAAACTTATTCCTTTGTTGTAGGGAAAAATTGGCTTTTCGCAAAAAAACATTATAACCATACAACCTCCACCAGCCAAATATGCATATAGTGTTAGCATTATTTCTGTTCATTGCTCTACTGTGTTACATTGCCAGCATATTCCATGTGCTGACCCGTTTTCGGGCTGCAACATATCACATTGCAGACTTTTCAGACGAGGAGTAAGGTTCGCTAGATCGTTGCCGTGCAGCTCAGCTATGCCGTTGGAGTTGATGGACTCACTTTATCTTCCAAGCCTTCCGCTATTATCATATTAGATGGCCTTAAGCCATATTTATTGTGATAAGTTCTCTTTTGGAGACATTCGATGTAATAAGTGTGTGATTGCTACTCTGTTATAAATCCTTCGAGTACTGTGTGTGTCAACATTACCGATCCAGTGATGACACTGAAGCACAGAGACTTAACCGTTTGAGGTCGGGTCGCTACACCTGGGAAATGCTAGGCAATCCAAAAAAGTAAAAGAGAAAGGAAATCTACAAAGAGAAGAAAAAACTAGTGAGGGTGATGGCACCGGTCTAGCCGTAGAAGCGCTGAAGCCGAGCTACGTTCCATGGGTTCAGTTCAAGGTGATTGTCCGTTGGGTTGCAGAGGCGATACGCTCGTCCTGCAAGCACCTCATCAATTATGAAGGGACCCTCCCTTTTAGGTGAGAGCTTATTCTTATGCTTCCCCGGGAGGTGTAAAATGAGCTCGCCCACATTATATGCCTTCGCCCGAACTTCCCTACTTTGGTAGCGTCGGGCCTGCTGTTGATAAAAAGTAGAGTGGGTCCGAGCTATATCGCCTCTCCTTCCAGTGCATCCAGGTCATCCTGCCGATCTAGCTCAGCCTCCTTCTCTTCGTACATGCGCACTCTGGGCGTGTCATGGATGAGGTCACAGGGGAGGACTGCTTTTGCCCCGTATACCATAAAAACGGTGTGTATCCCATTGATCGATTAGGGGTGGTGCGCAGGCCCCACAATACGGAGTCAATGGCAGTCAGATTCTTTCAGGGAACGGACCAGTCAGGGTTTAATGCCTCTTAGGATGAGTCCATTGGCCCGTTCGACCTGTCCATTGGTCTGTGGGTGATATCCGAGGCATAATCGAGCTTAATGCCCATGTTAGCGCACCAGTCCTTTACCTTCTGGGCCATGAAATTGGATCCATTGTCCGTTTTTATGATGTATGGGACACCCTAATGGTGGACCACGCCGGATATAAAGTCGATGACCAGTCCAGACTCGGCTTAAGTTACTGGGTTTCGCCTCAATCCACTTAGTGAATTTGTCGACCATGACTAGTAGATATTTCTTTTTCTTGGTCCCCCCTTTAAGGGGTCCAACCTGAAGGAAATATGCCCTAGAGGCAATAATAAAGTTGTTATTTATATTTCCTTATATCATGATAAATGTTTAGTATTCATGCTAGAATTGTATTAACCGGAAACTTAGTACATGTGTGAATACATAGACAAACAAAGTGTCACTAGTATGCCTCTACCTGACTAGCTCGTTGATCAAAGATGTTTAAGTTTCCTAGCCATGGACAAAGAGTTGTCATTTTATAAACGGGATCACATCATTAGAGAATGATGTGATTGACTTGACCCATCCGTTAGCTTAGCACTTTGATCGTTTAGTTTACTGCTATTGCTTTCTCCATAACTTATACATGCTCCTATGACTATGAGATTATGCAACTCCTGAATACCGGAGGAACACTTAGTGTGCTATCAAACGTCACAACATAACTGGGTGACTATAAAGATGCTCTACAAGTGTCTCCGATGGTGTTTGTTGAGTTAGCATAGATCGAGATTAGGATTTGTCACTCCATGTATCAGAGAGGTATCTCTAGGCCCTCTCGGTAATGCGCATCACTATAGGCCTTGCAAGCAATGTAACTAATGAGTTAGTTACGGGATGTAGCATTATGGAACGAGTAAAGAGACTTGCCGGAAAGGAGATTGAACTAGGTATTAAGATACCGACGATCGAATCTCAAGCAAGTGACATAGCGATGACAAAGGGAACAACATATGTTGTTATGCAGTTTGACCGATAAAGAACTTCGTAGAATATGTAGGAACCAATATGAGCATCCATGTTCCGCTATTGGTTATTTACCGGAGATGAGTCTCGGTCATGTCTACATAGTTCTTGAACCCGCAGGGTCCGCACGCTTAACGTTCGGTGACGATCGGTATTATGAGTTTATGTGTTTTGATGTAACGAAGGTAGTTCGGAGTCCCGATGTGATCACGGACATGACGAGGAGTCTCATAATGGTCGAGACATGAAGATTGATATATTGGAAGCCTATGGTTGGACATCGGAAAGGTTCTGGATGAGTTCGGGCATTTACCGGAGTACCGGGAGGTTACCGAAACCCCCGGGGAGTATATGGGCCTTATTGGGCCTTAGTGGTAAAGAGGAGAGGAAGGGAAGGTGGAGGGTGCCCCCCTAGCCCAATCCGAATTGGGTGGGCGGCCGGCCCCCCTTCCTTCCTTCTCTCTTCTCTCCTACTCCTACTAGGGAAAGGGGGGAATCCTACTCCCAGTGGGAGTAGGACTCCCCCTAGGGCGCGCCATAGAGAGGGACGGCCCTTCCCTCCTCCACTCCTTTATATACGGGGGAGGGGGGCACCCCATAGACATACAAGTTGATCTCTTAGCCGTGTGCGGTGCCCCCCTCCACAGATTTCCACCATGGTCATATCGTTGTAGTGCTTAGGCGAAGCCCTGCGTCGGTAACTTCATCATCACCGTCATCACGCCTTCGTGCTAACGAAGCTCTTCCCCGACACTCAGCTGGATCTAGAGTTCATGGGACGTCACCGAGCTGAACGGAGAAGCCCGGTGGCTCAAAGCCCACAGATGAGCGTGGCAGAAGCAGGACCACAGGCAGCTCGCAGCGGCGATTCTGGATGCAACACCGGCAAGACAACGGGCCGGTGGTTTAAAGCGGCACTGTGGTGACTTAGAGCAGAGGCTCGGGTGCTTGGTAATGAAGGCGACGACCGTGGCCATGGAAGATCGAAAACCGCGGTCTAGAGGCGAGGTGAACCAACAGGTCAACGGAGGCGGCGCCGAGGAGCACTAAAACGGGGCGACTCATGGAGGAGTGGCAAGGTGGTTACACTGTAGTGGCGGGTCGAAGACGAATGCGGCGGCTCAGTGAGGGACAGCCGATTCGAGGCACACTGAGGCGGCCTGCCGGCGAGGCGCGGCTGAGCCAGCGTCAGGTTGAAGAGGAACAGGCGGTTGAATGCTTGACGTGGAGTACCCGCAGTGGCAGGAAGATCCACAATGGAGGAAGTAGATTCAATGGCGAAGGTGAGCCGGCGTGGGCGTGCTCAGAGACGGGTCGTGGCCAAGCAGCTCCAGGCGGCACCGTAGCAGAGGCGGGTTAAGGCCAAGGCAATTTGATGAGGCTGCAACCGTGGAAATGGGAGGCCACGGCCGCGGTGGCAGAGGTAACTCGCTGCGGCACTGCTCCAAGGCGGGGGCGGTTCGCCCACGACAGATCATGATGGCTCAAAGCAGCAGAGGCGGTACCCACGGGTCGACAACGATGGCAGGCCGCTTAGCGCGGGATTGATGGAAATAGAAGGTGACCTGGCGCAGCGGCGGTTCATAAGTGCAGCGGCGGCGGCGGCAGGGCCCAGGCCGGCCGTAACGGTTTAGAGGCGAGTCACTGCGACGGTTCAGCATCGCAGGCTGGTGATGCAGTGAGTCATAACAACGATGGAGGTGACCCGGCTGGGGCGATTCATAAACCGGCCGCGGGCAGCGTGAGTCGGCCAGAGGTAAAGGCCGCAGCAGTGAAGGCATCTGGCGGCTAAAGGCGCGGGCAACGAGTAAGGCTGCGGTAGCGGCAGCGGCTCGACACAGCGGCCCAAGATGACCACTTTGAAACAGAGGTAAGGCCAAACCGGGGTTAGCAGCTTCTACACTCGAAGTGGCGTTGTGTGATGACGGTTGTAGTTTCCATCTCCAGTAGATTTGATTGATTCTCTGGGCTCGAACCTGAAGCATGGTCGCAATCTGCACTGTCTTTTGTTTGATCTCAGAGAGCCATATCAATTTAACTCCTGCAGGATTTGTATGGTACAAAGAGCAGGAGCCCCAACGTATTTAACCCTTTGTATTGTACGCGCGCGGGAAAACATATAGTCTGATCGAGCCGTTGTAAAACTTTGTAGTGGAATTCCTGAAGAATCTTTGACCTGGTGACTTGCTGTGCCGTATGAAGGCGAAAACTTCAACTTGTCTCAATCTAGTCTGGCACATGCTTTCTCAATGAGGTGGCTTGGTATGGCCACAGGAGCAGTGAGTCGACGAAGCGGGGGACCACGATGGCGGTTTGAGGCAAGGCGGCCGTGAGCGACTTGCAGCAGATATAAGCAGCGTGGTCAAAGCGGAGAGCGGCAGCGCCGGCTCGGCCATGGCGGCTTATGGCAGTAGAGGACGGTAGAGACGAGTTGGTGTTGGAGTACAGTAGCCAGCGCGCCTCGGCGGGTCAACGGCGCAGGCGAACCAGGCGGGTCCACGGCAAAGGCGA
Source organism: Triticum urartu (assembly GCF_056163025.1). Lineage (NCBI taxonomy): Eukaryota > Viridiplantae > Streptophyta > Magnoliopsida > Poales > Poaceae > Triticum > Triticum urartu. The sequence continues at coordinate 362,692,809 of NC_141874.1, read as the reverse complement.
GCTGCTGGCTTGGAGTTACCCCAGAAGCGAGGTAAGGCCGCAGTAGTGGCATGCCGTCATCTCGGAGGTAGCTCAGAGCGGTTCGGAGACGGCTTGGCAACTTAGCAGAACGACGCTTGGAGCGGTGGGTTAAAGCCATGGTGGGTTGACCGGGGCGGCGTCTTGACAAGGCGGAGGTGGGTCGCGGCGAACCTCGACAGAAGAGCAGACCGGCCCCGAGACAAGGTAGGCCCGGCTCGGAACGGCTTCGGGTGTAACTTGACGCACCACAACAGGGGCGACTTAGCAAAAAACGACACCGACCACTAGTTGAAAACCATCTTGACTCCACGCGTGACTCAACAAGTAGTAGTAATTAGCTCTTTTTGGCAGCGATTTAGAGGCCGAGTCGTGGTTAGTTTGACTCCACTGTCACTTATGTCAGCGACCGTAGCAAATATTGATGCCTTCGGTTTCGAAGGATCACCGGATCCTCAGTGACTTAACCCTAATTTCCCTTGAACTCAAAACCTCGCCCGGGCATTAGATCCGACTGCTGTTTTAGACTGATAAACTCAATACTGATGCAAATCTTTCCAAGCCGGTTTCTCTTCATCCAGAAAATTATGAACTTTTCGATCCCTGAGAAAAGATCCCTCCAAGAACTCATCACCACCGTGCGCAGGCCCCACGGTGGGCGCCAACTGTCGTGGAATTGTCAAGGCAGATGTCCTAGTGTGAGGACTTAGTCGTGAGGCCAACACATCTATGTGGTAGCTTGAGAGGGGTTGATTGGAATCGAGAGACGCAACACAAGACAAGGATTTAGACAGCTTCGGACCCCGGGAAACATCATCCGGTAACGACCCTACATGCTGTTTGTGGTTAGGTCTTATTATCATCATGAGGGAGTCGCCGTAAACCGGCTCTCCTAGTTATGTCTAGCCTTAAGATTCTCCTCTCTTCTCTTGGGGTGCCCTGCCCCTCCTTATATAAGTTGAAGGGGCGGGTCACATGTAGAGTCCATCTTGGACTAAGACTTAAACTATTCAGACTTCTCTTCATGGGCTTCTTAACATCTTGGGCTTCTTAACGTCTCGGGCTTATTAACCCCAAGCGACTCTATCTGCCGGGTTACCATCTGACTTACCATCTGACTTATCATCTGTCGGGTTATGATCTGACTTAACATCTACCGGGTTATGATCTGACTTAACATCTGTCGGTTTATGATCTGACATAACATCTGCCTTATCATCTGCCTTAACATTTGCCGGGTTACGATCTGACTTAACATCTACCGGGTTATGATCTGACTTAACATCTGCCTTAACATCTACCGGGTTATGATCTGACTTAACTGTCCCAGCTGGGTCGTAACTTCCTCCGGGTCATATTGCGGGGTATATCCCCGACAGTGGTAGTTGTTTTGATCTTGCTGAAAAACAGAAACTTTTGCGCCCAGGAAAATAATTTTCATTTCTTACAGAAGCATGATTTTAATCTGATTCGTTTTGCACAAGATTGGTACACAAATTTCCCAGGTTGTCCTAATTTTTCAGAATTTTTGGAGTTACAGAAGTATTCTAGAGTTACCGATTACTTCAGGCTGTTCTGTTTTTGACAGATTCTGTTTCTATATGTTGTTTGCTTATTTTGATGAATCTGTGGGTAGTATCGGGGGGGTATGAACCATGGAAAAGTCAGAATATAGTAGATATTACACCAATATAAATGAAGAATGATTTCACAACATAACCAAAAGTGGTGATTTATTTTCTTATACTAACGGAACTTATGAGATTTTCTGTTGAGTTTGTGTTGTGAAGTTTTCAAGTTTTGGGTAAGGATTTGATGGACTATGGAATAAGGAGTGGCAAGAGCCTAAGCTTGGGGATGCCCAAGGCACCCAAAGGTAATATTCAAGGACAAACAAGAGCCTAAGCTTGGGGATGCCCCGGAAGGCATCCCCTCTTTCGTCTTCGTCTATCAGTAACTTTACTTGAGGCTATATTTTTATTCACCACATGATATGTGTTTTGCTTGGAGCGTCTTGTATTATATGAGTCTTTGCTTTTTAGTTTGCCACAATAATCCTTGTTGTACACACCTTTTGAGAGGGACACGCATGAATCGTGATTTATTAGAATACTCTATGTGCTTCACTTATATCTTTTCAGCTAGGCAATTTTGCTTTAGTGCTTCACTTATATCTTTTTAGAGCACTGATACGTCTCCAACGTATCTATAATTTATGAAGTATTCATGCTGTTATTTTATCATTCTTGGATGTTTTACAATCATTTTTAGCAACTTTATATAATTTTTTGGGACTAACCTATTGACCCAGTGCCCAGTGCCAGTTGCTGTTTTTTGCTTGTTTTTTACATTGCAGGAAATCAATATCAAATGGAGTCCAAACACCGCAAAACTTTTTGTGGATTTTTTGGACCAGAAGACGAACAGTGGGCCAAAGAAGCACCTGGGTGGTGCCCCAAGGGGGGCACAGCCCACCAGGGCGCGCCTGGGGGCCCAGGCGCGCCCAGGTGGGTTGTGCCCACCTCGGTGGACTCCCGCACCCCTTCTTTGCACTATAAATTCCCAAATATTCCGAAACCATTCGGGGTTAACCTAGATCAGAAATTCCACCGCCGCAGGGCTCCATAGCCACCGAAAACCAAGCTAGACCCGTCCCGGCACCCTGCCAGAGGGGGGAATCATCTCCGGTGGCCATCTTCATCATCCCGGCGGCCACCACGATGAGGAGGGAGTAGTCCACCCTCGGGGCTGAGGGTTTGTACCAGTAGCTATGTGATTAATCTCTCTCTCGTGATCCATATCATGGGCTTTGTTAATATAGTCGGATCATATGATGTTTCTCCCCTGTACACTATTGTTGTGATGAATTGAATCTTTACCCTTTGAAGTTTTGTGATGTCGGATTGAATGTTCATATTTGAGAACACATGATGTATGTCTTACGGTATGAATACTTGAGGTGACAATGGGGTATCATATTGATTCACTTGATATACGTTATGGCACTCAACTTGCGGATTCTCGCGCTGATATTGGGGTAATCTATCCATAGGGGTTGATGCATGTTTTTATTATCTTTTCTCTGATAGAAACTTTGGGGTCTCTTTGTAGTTCTTTGTGTGGATTGAGTATTATGAATATGAATATGCTTTGGTGTTATTCTAGTATGAACTCTAGGATAGATCGAACGGAAAAAATAGCTTTGCGATATTTTAGTACGAACTCTTGAATAGATCGAGCAGAAAGAATAGCTTTGAGGTGGTCTTGTACCCTACCAACAATTTCTATCTTTTTTTCTCCGCTAATAGGAACTCGGGAGTGATTCTTTGTTGCACTTTGAGGGATAATCATATGATCCAACTATGTTAGCACTGTTGGGAGATTGCACTAGTGAAAGTACAGACTCTAGGCCTTGTTTTTAAGCATTGCAATACCGTTTTTGTGCCCGTTTACTATTTGCTACCTTGCTGTTTTTATTTATTCAGACTATATAAATATATTCGACCATCAATATTACACTTTTATCACCATCTCTTCGCCGAACTAGTGCACCTATATAATTTGCCATTGTATTGGGTGTGTTGGGGACACAAGAGATTTCTTCTATTTGATTGTAGGGTTGTTTGTGAGAGACTATCTTCATCCTACACATCTCACGGATTGATAAACCTTAGGTCATCCACTTGAGGGAAAATTGCTACTGTCCTACAAAACTCTATGCTTGGAGGCCCAACACGTGTCTACAATAATAAAGTTGCGTAGTAGACATCAAGCTCTTTTCTAGCACCGTTGCTGGGGAGGTGAGTGCTTGAAGGTATATCTTTAGATCTTGCAATTGAATATTTTAGTTTCTTTTTTTATCACTAGTTTGGTTTATAAAAAGAAAACTACAAAAAATGGAATTGAGGTTGCATCATATTATTAATCATCTTTATAACATCTTTCTTGAAAATGATGGTTCAAAAAATTGTGCTCAATTGTTAGAAGAAGAAGTCAATAAAATATTTGGCACAAAATATTTGAATGATGAGCATGATTGCAATGTTGTTAGTATAAATTCTTTGAATATCCAAAATGCTAATGATGATTGCACAAGTCATGACAAAAATGTTTCTTATAACATGTCAATTTTTGCGGAGTGAATTGGGAATGCATTTGCACACCAAAAAGGGAAGATAGATTTTGTAAGAAGCATAAATATTTAGAAATGAAAAGTTGCAAGAGAGGCTAGATGGTTGTGCTGAAAGATGTAATTTTTTCTCCATCCTTGTGAACTTTGCAATGAATGTGGTCATTTAAATATCCAATGCAATTTGTTTCAATCAAATCGTGTCCAAAAATTGTGATAACTTGATTTCCCTTGAGCATCATAAAGAGCTTAGTCTTCTTTTGGGGTATGAAGAAATGAAACATATAACTAAGGGTTTCCCAAATCCCAAGAGATTTCTTGATTTTGATCTAGAGGAAATTTATATGTCTTGTACGGTAAATTGCATTGAGAATCCTTATATTGCCAACTATCTAAAGACAAGAAAACAAATAGAATATGAAGAGAGTACTAATGAAAGGGAAAATATTTCCCAATACCCTCCTAGTGTTTATTATGATGAATCAGGTAATGAGGAGGAGCTTCCTATCCAATCAATCTCTTCAACAAGAAGCTTGAAAGAATTAATTAAACCCACACATGATGTGGTGAAGAAGAAGAAAAGAGAAAGAATAAAGGTAAAAAGGTATCTCTCCCAAATAATATTGCTCCTATCACCATTGTGCCTCATGAAAGTGAATCAAATATGTTGATGGAGGATGATGATATTGAATATGATTTTGTGATACCTACTACTTGTTGTAATGATTATGATTGGGAAGACAACGATATCCCTTATGATCTTGAAAATCTATTTAACGCTTGCTTGGAAGAATATGATAATAATGTTTGCTATACTATTGGTGCCATTCATGCTATTGATAAGAATGGTTGTGATGACATGCAAAACCACAAGCTTGGGGATGCTATGTTTAATGAGTATGATATGTTTGAAGATTTATTTACTGAAAATAATGCTTGTCCTAAGTTTGGGGATGCTTTGCTTAATGAATATGATCCTTTGATTCCTTCTACTTTCGATAAGAAAATTTATTATGATGATAGCATGCCTCCTATTTATGATGATTACATTGATAAAAGTGGGTTTGGATTCAACTCTAGGTAGTAGTGATCACACTATTTTGGAGGGTGTTGAATCTTATTACAATATTGATGAAAGTGGATTTGGAGAGGTCATGACTCTATTTAGTGATACATCCACTATTTTGAAAGAGGTTTCAATTGACTTTTACAATGAAGTTGCTATCTATGATGATTATTATGATGACATCTATGCCATAAAGAGTGATAAATCTTCTATGTTTGAGCATCATGAAAAGAGTGCTGTATGTGATAGTTATATTGTTGAATCCATTCATGATGTTTCTGAAAATTATTATGAGGAAGGAACTTATGCTCTTACATATCTCAATAATATCAAGTTTCTTCTCTATGTGTTGATTGTTTTGAAGTTGCACTTGTTTTGCCTTCCCATCCTAGTTGATTCTTGTTCCCATAAGTTGTTTGCTCACAAAATCCCTATGCATAGGAAGTGGGTTAGACATAAATGTGCTACTTATATGCTTCATGATGCTCTCTTCATGTTTCAATTCTTATTTTTTATGCGAGCATCATTGAAATCATCATGCCTAGCTTAAAAGGCATTAAAGAAAAGCGCTTGTTGGGAGACAACCCAACACTTTTACCTACTGTTTTTGTGTGTTCACATTATTATGCTACCGTATTTATCATGTTTTATTGCTTTCGTTTCAATAAAGTGCCAAGTAAAGCCTTTAGGATCTGTTGGGTGATAGTTGCTTTGATCTTGCTGAAAAACAGAAATGTTTGCGCTCACGAAAATAATTCTAGTTTTTAACCTAAGAGCGCCTTTGAGTTTATTCTTTTGGCACAAGATTAATATACAAATTGCTCACGTGGTCCTACTTTTTCAGAATTGTTGGAGTAGTGGAAGTATGGTTGGAGTACAGATTACTACAAACTGTTCTATTTTTGACAGATTCTGTTTTCAATGCATAGTTTGCTTGTTTTCTAGTTTCTATGGCTTATATTGCTCAATAAAAATTGTGGAAATGCGAAAATGCTCTTTAGAGCTTGGGCTCCATGGAGCCCGAGTTTGACTTGGTCAAAATTCAAACTTTCACGTTTCAATTTTTTTTGAAAAAAATTACACACATACTTAGAGACATAAAGCATATGTGTTAGGGTTTGATCCCTAGTATCCACTATGTTCTGAGATTGATGTTGCTATAACTTTGCTATGCTTAATGCTTGTCACTAGGGCCCGAGTGCCATGATTTCAGATCTGAACCTATTATGTTTTCATCAATATATGAGTGTTCTTGATCCTATCTTGCAAGTCTATAGTCACCTATTATGTGTTATGATCCGTTAACCCCGAAGTGACAATAATCGGGATACTTACCGGTGATGACCGTAGTTTGAGGAGTTCATGTACTCACTATGTGTTAATGCTTTGTTCCCTCTATTAAAAGGAGGCCTTAATATCCCTTAGTTTCCGTAAGGACCCCGCTGCCACGGGAGGGTAGGACAAAAGATGTCATGCAAGTTCTTTTCCATAAGCACGTATGACTATGTTCGGAATACATGCCTACATTATATCAATGAACTGGAGCTAGTTCTGTGTCACCCTAGGTTATGACTGTTACATGATGAACCGCATCCGACAGAATTCTCCATCACTGATCCATTCCCTACGAGCTTTCCATATATTGTTCTTCGCTTATTTACTTTCCCGTTGCTATTGCTATCATCACTACAAAATACCAAAAACATACTTTTACTACTGTTATCCTTTGCTACCGTTACCACTACTATCATATTACTTTGCTACTAAACACTTTGCTGCAGATATTAAGTTTCCAGGTGTGGTTGAATTGACAACTCAGCTGCTAATACTTGAGAATATTATTTGGCTCCCCTTGTGTCGAATCAATAAATTTGGGTTGAATACTCTACCCTCAAAAACTGTTGCGATCCCCTATACTTGTGGGTTATCACTCACCACCCCGGAGGGAAAAAGGATCAAGTATGTATCTAGGCATGCGCCTAGGAGGAGCCAAGTAAATACCCTCACAGGAGTTGTTCAGGAGGAAGTGCCTGTAGTGAAGGATTACCCAGATGTTTTTCCAGAGGAGTTACCAGGCATGCCACCGGATCGAGACATTGAGTTTTTGATAGAGCTATTGCCAGGTACCGGGCCAATATCAAATAGACCCTTGTAACGCCCCGAGACCGATGTGCCAGGTGTCCTCTAGTTATTCGTTGTTGTTGCCTTGTCATTGCTTGCGTGTCATGCATTGCATATCATGTCATCATGTGCATTTCATTTGCATACATGTTCGTCTCATGCATCCGAGCATTTTCCCCGTTGTCCGTTTTGCAATCCGGCGCTCCTATGTCACCCGGTGCCCCTTTCTACCTCTTTTCGTGTGTGGGGGTTAAACATTTCCGGATTGGACCGAGACTTGTCATGCGGCCTTGGTTTACTACCGGTAGACCGCCTGTCAAGTTTCGTACCATTTGGACTTCGTTTGATACTCCAATGGTTAACCAAGAGACCGAGAAGGCCTCGTTTGTGTTGCAGCCCAACACCTTTCCAATTTGGCCCAAAACCCACCTAAACCTCCTCAATCATCTCGGTTGGCCGAAAACCGCACCTCATTTGGACTCTCCTAGCTCCCTCTACCTATAAATATGTGACCTCCCCCGAAAATTCCACGGTACAAACCTTAGATCTCTCCTCTCCGCGTCGCCGGACAAATTTTCCACCAACGGACATGTCCGCCGCCGCCTGCGTCCAATCGGAGGCCGCCATCTGTCTGCCGCCGCCCTCTCTCTTCTCAGCCCCGCCGCCGGCCCGCGGGACCCAGATCGGTCCCGCGCGAGCCCATACCGCCACCGTCGTCCGCCCGTTTCGGCCCGCCGCCTTTCTTGAGAATGAAACACTTACACCCGAATACCCGAAAGTACTTGAGGTTGGGCTTGTTACCGGTGAGTATCTTGTATGGAGTCTTGTTCAAGCCCTTGCGGAGGTAGAGCCGATTGGATGCATGACACGCGGTGTTGATGGCTTCGGCCCAAAAGTTGTATGGAGACTTGAACTCCGCCATCATGGTCCTTGCCGCATCCATCAACGTACAGTTCTTCCTCTCCGCAACACCGTTTTGTTGAGGGGTGTAGGGTGCGGAATATTGATGCTTGATTCCCTCATCACTAAGAAATTCATCCAAGGTGTAGTTCTTGAACTTGGTGCCGTTGTCACTTCTTATTGTCAAGATCTTTGCATTGTGTTGACGTTGAGCTTCATTTGCAAAGTCAATGACGGTTTGTTGGGTCTCGCTCTTCCTCTTGAAGAAATACACCCACGTGTACCTTGAGTAGTCATCCACAATCACCAAGCAATACTTCCTACCTCCAAGACTATCGAAGGATGGAGGCCCAAAGAGATCCATGTGAAGGAGCTCCAAGGGCTTCTTTGAATAAATGATAGTCATGGGAGGGTGAGCCTTCTCATGTAGCTTTCCTTCGATACAGACACTGCAAGCACGATCTTTAGCAAAACTAACATTCGTTAGTCCACGAACATGGTCCCCCTTGAGGAGACTTTGCAAAGATCTCATATTGACATGGGCTAAACGGCGATGCCAAAGCCATCCCACATCAACTTTAGCCATTAGGCATGTCGCGGTCTTAGTGGGTCGCTCCGAAAAGTTAATCACATATAGACCGTTCTCGACATGCCCAACAAAAGCTACTTTAAGAGTCTTGCTCCACAAGAGGGCCACAGTATCGATATCAAAGAAAGTGGCAAAGCCCATGATTGCAAGTTGACGAACGGAAAGTAAATTGTATGCAAGGGACTCAACAAGCATGACCTTCTCGATCGAGAGATCATGAGAGATGAGAAGTCCCAATACCTTCCCTTTTCATGCAAACTTAATGATAATGAAACCTTAGCTGCTTATGCTAATGGTATATATGATCACTATGATGTGGAACAAATAGAAGAATTTGTTGCTTTTAAGGGTGCTTATGAAATTGAATATTTGTTTGAAAAGTATGAAGCTTTTGATGATGATGTTTATAGGCCTGAAAATTTAGCTATCCCAAAATATTGCTATGATAATTATGAATATAATTCCTATATTAATGCAATTATTGAGAAAGTCTGCGCTGTCCAAGAAGAGATTAATATTTTGCAGGAATCTATGGAAGAAGAAGAAGTCGATGAAATTGTGAGCTCATTGGATGAAAAAGATGAGGAGGAGAGCGAAGAACAAAAGGAGGAAGAGCGGATTGATCACCCGTGCCCACCTTCTAATGAGAGTAACTCTTCAACTCATACATTGTTTAATTTCCCTTCATGCTTACCGAAGGATGAATGCTATGATAATTGCTATGATCTCGTTGATTTTTTTGAAATATTCCTTTTTGATGATGCTTGCTATGCTTGTGGCCAAGATGCTAATATGAATTATGCTTATGGAGATGAACTTGCTATAGTTCCTTATCTTAAACATGAAATTGTTGCTATTGCATCCACGATGATAGTCCTATTATCTTTTTGAATTCTCCCGACTACACTATATCGGAGAAGTTTGCACTTATTAAGGATTATATTGATGGGTTGCCTTTTACTATTACACATAATAATTTTGATGAATATAATATGCATGTGCTTGATGCTCCTACTTGCAATTACTATGAGAGAGGAACTATATCTCCACCTCTCTATGTTTCCAACATGGTAAAATTGCAAGAAACTGTTTATAGTATGCATTGGCCTTTACTGTGTGTGCATGAATTGTTCTTTTATGTCATGCTGATGCATAGGAAGAGAGTTAGACTTCGTTGTTACATGATATATGTTACTTTGTGCTCACTACTAAATTACAAATCATTGCTAATTAAAATTGGCTTCGATATACCTTGGGATCCGGGTGGATTCATTACTTGAGCACTATATGCCTAGCTTAATGGCTTTAAAGAAAGCGCTGCCAGGGAGACAACCTGGAAGTTTTAGAGAGTCATTTATTTCCGTTGAGTTCTTTCATATAGTTTAAAAACAACAAAAATAAAGAGGGGAACCCAAAACTTTTTCAAAAAGGAAAGTGAAAGTGAGAAAGACAAGCATTATTGAAGTGGGAGAGCTCCTTGAACTTTGTTCATGCTCACGGCAACTTTGTGAATCTTGATTACAGAAAATTTTCAAAAAAAATAATTATCCCCTCATACAATTCCATTGTATTATAAAAATAATGTGCCAAGGTTTGCCTTTAGGGTGTTTACATTTGCTTGATGGTTTGTACGGTGCAGGACAAAAACTTTGGCTGTAGTGCGCGATTTTACATTTTTAGCTGGAACGCCAAATGGTTATGATTCTTTTTGCACTGTCTTTATATACAAATTTTTTATTTTTCCTAATTTTGGCATATTTTTTCAAGTATCATAAGTATGGTGAATGTTCAGACTGTTCTGTTTTAGACAGATTCTGTTTTTGATGCATAGTTTGCTTGTTTTGATGAAACTAACGATTTATATTAGTGGATTAAGCCATGAAAAAGTTATATTACAGTATACACAATGCTAAAACAAAATATGAATTGGTTTGCAATAGTACTTATAGTAGTGATTTGCTTTATTATACTAACGGATCTTACCGAGTTTTCTGTTGAAGTTTTGTGTGGATGAAGTGTTCGATGATCGAGAAGGTCTCGATGTGAGAAGAAGGAAGAGAGGCAAGAGCTCAAGCTTGGTGATGCCCGAGGCACCCCAAGTAAATATTCAAGGAGACTCAAGCGTCTAAGCTTGGGGATGCCCCCGAAAGCATCCCCTCTTTCTTCAACAAGTATCGGTATGTTTTTGGATTCGTTTCGTTCATGCGATATGCGCAATCTTGGAGCGTCCTTTGCATTTAGTTTTCATTTTTCTTTTATGCACCATGCTGGTATGAGGTAGTCCTTGGTTGATTTATAGAATGCTCTTTGCACTTCACTTATATCTTTTGAGTATGGCTTTATAGAATGCTTCATGTGCTTCACTTATATCAGTTGAAGTTTGGATTGCCTGTTTCTCTTCACTTATACAACCGCCATTTGTAGAATGCTCTTTTGCTTCACTTAGATTTGTTAGAGCATGGGCATATCTTTTGTAGAAAGAATTAAACTCTCTTGCTTCACTTATATCTATTTAGAGAGATGACAGGAACTGGTCATTCACATGGTTAGTCATAAAATCCTACATAAAACTTGTAGATCACTGAATATGATATGTTTGATTCCTTGCAATAGTTTTGCGATATAAAGATGGTGATATTAGAGTCATGCTAGTGGGTAGTTGTGGATTAGTAGAAATACTTGTGTTGAGGTTTGTGATTCCCGTAGCATGCACGTATGGCGAACCGTTATGTAACGAAGTCGGAGCATGAGGTATTTATTGATTGTCTTCCTTATGAGTGGCGGTCGGGGACGAGCGATGGTCTTTTCCTACTAATCTATCCCCCTAGGGGCATGCATACTAGTACTTTGCTTCGAGGGCTAATAAACTTTTGCAATAAGTATTTGAGTTCTTTATGACTAATGTTGAGTCCATGGATTATACGCACTCTCACCCTTCCATCATTGTTAGCCTCTCTAGTATCGCGCAACTTTCGCTGGTACCATAAACCCACCATCTACCTTCCTCAAAACAGCCACCATACCTACCTATCATGGCATTTTCATAGCCATTTCGAGATATATTGCCATGCAACTTCCATCATCATCATGTACATGACTTGAGCATTCATTGTCATATTGCTTTGCATGATTGTAAGATAGATAGCATGATGTTTTCATGGCTTGTCCGTTTTTTGATGTCATTACTATGCTAGATCATTGCACATCTCGGTACACCGCCGGAGGCATTCCTATAGAGTCACATCTTTGTTCTAGTATCGAGTTGTAATATTGAGTTGTAAGTAAATAAAAGTGTGATGATCATCATTATTAGAGCATTGCCTCAAAAAAGAGAGGCCAAAGAAGCCTAAATAAAAAAAGGGGGCCAAAGAAGCCCACAAAAAAAGAAAAAAAGAAAAAGAAAAAGAAAATAAAAGGGGGCAATGTTACTATCCTTTTACCACATTTGTGCCTTAAAGTAGCACCATGTTCTTCATATAGAGAGTCTCTTGAGTTATCACTTTCATATACTAGTGGGAATTTTCATTATAGAACTTGGCTTGTATATTCCAACGATGGGCTTCCTCAAATGCCCTAGGTCTTCATGAGCAAGCAAGTTGGATGCACACCCACTTAGTTTCAGTTTGAGCTTTCATATACTTATAGCTCTAGTGCATCCGTTGCATGGCAATTCCTACTCACTCACATTCATATCTATTGATGGGCATCTCCATAGCCCGTTGATACGCCTAGTTGATGTGAGACTATCTTCTCCTTTTTGTCTTCTCCACAACCACCATTCTATTCCACCTATAGTGCTATATCCATGGCTCACGCTCATGTATTGCGTGAGGGTTGAAAATGCGGAAGCGCGTTAAAAAGTATGAACCAATTGCTCGGCTTGTCATCGGGGTTGTGCATGATGTGAATATTTTGTGTGGTGAAGATGGAGCATAGCCAGACTATATGATTTTGTAGGGATAACTTTATTTGGCCTTGTTATTTTGAAAAGACATGATTGCTTTATTAATGGGCTTGAAGTATTATTGTTTTTATGTCAAATGATAGACTATTGCTTTGAATCACTCGTGTCTTAATATTCATGCCATGATTAGATATGTGATCAAGATTATGCTAGGTAGCATTCCACATCAAAAATTATCTTTTTATCATTTACCTACTCGAGGACGAGCAGGAATTAAGCTTGGGGATGCTGATACGTCTCCGTCGTATCTATATTTTTTGATTGTTCCATGCCAATATTCTACAACTTTCATATACTTTTGGCAACTTTTTATACTATTTTTGGGACTAACATATTGATCCAGTGCCCAGTGCCAGTTCTTGTTTGCTGCATGTTTTATGTTTCGCAGAAACCCCATATCAAACGGAATCAAAACGGGATAAAAACAGATGGAGAATATTTTTGGAATATTTGGAGAATTCCGGAAGAAAAATCCATGCAAGACGGTGCCCGAGGTGGCCACGAGGCAGGGGGACGCGCCCCTGACCCTCGTGGGCCACCTATAAGGCGGTTGATGCCCTTCTTCGGCCGCAAGAAAGCTAATTTTTGGTAAAAAAATCACGGCGAAGGTTTCAGTCCAATCGGAGTTACGGATCTCCATATATATACGAAACGGTGAAGGGGCAGCAGACGAGAACGCAGAAACAGAGAGAGATAGAGAGACAGATCCAATCTCGGAGGGGCTCTCACCCCTCCCACGCCATGGAGGCCATGGACCAGAGGGGAAACCCTTCTCCCATCTAGGGAGGAGGTCAAGGAAGAAGAAGAAGGAGGGGCTCTCTCTCCCCCTCGCTTCCGCTGGCACCGGAGTGCCACCGGGGGCCATCATCATCACCGCAATCTTCACCAACAACTTCACCGCCATCATCACCAACTCTTCCCCCCTCTATGCAGCGGTGTAATCTCTCTCTCTTACCCGCTGTAATATCTACTTAAACATGGTGCTCAACACTATATATTATTTCCCAATGATGTATGGCTATCCTATGATGTTTGAGTAGATCCGTTTTGTCCTATGGGTTATTTGATGATTGTGATTGGTTTGAGTTGCATGTTTTATTATTGGTGCTATCCTATGGTGCTCTCCGTGTCGCGCAAGCATGAGGGATTCCCGTTGTAGGGTTTGCAATATGTTCATGATTTTCTTATGGTGGGTGGCGTGAGTGACAGAAGCACAGACCCGAGTAAGTAGGTTGTTTGCGTATGGGATAAAGAGGACTTGATGCTTTAATGCTATGGTTGGGTTTTACCTTAATGACCTTTAGTAGTTGCGGATGCTTGCTAGAGTTCCAATCATAAGTGCATATGATCCAAGTAGAGAAAGTATGTTAGCTTATGCCTCTCCCTCATATAAATTGCAATAATGATTACCGGTCTAGTTATCGATTGCCTAGGGACAAGTAACTTTCTCGTGACAACAAGCTCTCTACTAAACCTAACTTATTTGTGTCTTTATCTAAACAGCCCTTACTTTTTATTTACGTAATCTTTATTATCTTGCAAACCTATGCAACAACACCTACAAAGTACTTCTAGCTTCATACTTGTTCTAGGTAAAGCGAACATCAAGCGTGCGTAGAGTTGTATCGGTGGTCGATAGAACTTGAGGGAATATTTGTTCTACCTTTAGTTCCTCGTTGGGTTCGACACTCTTACTTGTCGAAAGAGGCTACAATTGATCCCCTATACTTGTGGGTTATCAAAGAGTTACTCTCATTAGAAGGTGGGCACGGGTAGCTAATCCGCTCTTCCTCCTTTTGTTCTTTGCTCTCCTCATCGTCTTTTTATCCAATGAGCCCACAATTTCATCAATTTCTTCTTCCATAGACTCCTGCAAAATATTAGTCTCTTCTTGGACAGCGGAGACTCTCTCAATAAAATCATCAATATCGGAATTGAATTCATAATTTTCATAGCAATATTTAAGTATAGCAAAAATTTCAGGTGTGTAAACAGCATCATCAAGATTTTCACACTCTTTAAAGAAAGATTCAATTTCATAAGCACCCATAAAAGCAACGAATTATTCTGTTCGTTCCACATCATAGTAATCATATATACCATTATCATAAGAAGCCAAGGTTTCATCATCATTAAATTTACATGAAAAGGGAAGGTGTGGAGCCTTCATCCTAGAGCAACAAGTATAATCATATATCAAGCATAGTTGCCGAGCATACCAATGCAACACATAAATTTGATCCCATAATAGTTTCCCTTTTTGAGTCAAGCGATAATCCCTAAAGTATTCATGTTGATCCCATTATAAATTTGAATGTGGTTTTCTCAGGATTATCAAAGTAGTTCATAATATCTTTCACATAATGAGCATCGAGGCTTTTAGGAGGTTCCCCATCTCCATGAGTAGCAAGTAAACCTAATTTTTTTGGTATTTCGTGTTCCATATCCATAAATAAAGATAGAGAACAACTTAGAACAGCAAATAAAAATTACTTAGTAATAAAGCAAACAAGCACACACGAGAATAATCACCCCACGCTATAACTCCCCGACAACGGCGCCAGAAAAAGGTCTTGATAACCCACAAGTATAGGGGATCAATTGTAGGCTCTTTAAATAAGTAAGAGTGTCGAACCCAACGAGGAGCTAAAGGTAGAACAAATGTTCCCTCAAGTTCTATCGACCACCAATACAACTCCACGCACGCTTAACGTCCGCTTTACTTAGAACAAGTATGAAACTAGAAATACTTTGTAGGTGTTGTTGGATAGATTTGCAAGATAATAAAGAGCACATAAATAAAAAGTAGGGGTTGTTTAGATGAAGACACAACTAAGTTAATTTTAGTAAAGAGCTTGTTGTCACACAAGAAAGTTATTTGTCCCTAGGCAATCGATAACTAGACCGGTGATCATTATTGCAATTTTATTTGAGGGAGAGGCATAAGCTAACACACTTTCTCTTCTTGGATCATATGCACTTATGAGTGAAACTCTAGCAAGCATCCGCAACTACTAAAGATCATTAAGGTAAAACCCAACCATAGCATTATAAGGCATCAAGTCCTCTTTACTCCCATACGCAAACAACCTACTTACTCAGGTCTGTGCTTCTGTCACTCACGCCATCCACCATAAGCAAATCATGAACATATTGCAAACCCTACAACGGGGATCCCTCACGCTTGTGCGACGCGGAGAGCACCATAGGACAGCACCAATAATAAAACATGCAAATCAAACCAATCACGATCATCTATTAACCCATAGGACAAAACGAATTTACTCAAACATCATAGGATAGCCATACATCATTGGGAAATAATATATAGCGTTGAGCACCATGTTTAAGTAGATATTACAATGGGTAAAAGAGGGGTTACACCGCTGCATAGAGGGGGGAAGAGTTGGTGATGACGGTGGCGAAGTTGTTGGTGTAGATCGTTGTCGCGATGATGGCCCCGGCGGTGTTCCGGCGCCACCGGGAGAGAGGGGGAGAGAGCCCCCTTTCTTCTTCTTCTTCTTCTTCCTTGTCCTTCCCCCTAGATGGGAGAAGGGTTTCCCCTCTGGTCCATGGCCTCCATGGTGGTGGAGGGGCGGGAGCCCCTCCGAGATTGGATCCGTCTCTCTGTCTCTCTGTTTCTGCGTTTTCTGATTCCGCCCTTTCACCGTTTCTTAAATTCCCGGAGATCCGTAACTCCGATTGGGCTGAATTTTGGACACGATTTTTATCCGGATATTGGCTTTCTTGCGGTGAAAGAAGGACACCAACCGCCCTACGGGGTGGCCACGAGGGCCCAGGGCGCGCCCCCTACCTCGTGGCCCCCTCGGGCAATCTCTCACGTTGATTCTTCTTCCCCAAAATCACATATATTCCAAAAAAAATCTCCATCAATTTTTATCCCGTTTGGACTCCGTTTGATATGGATTTTGTGTGAAACAAAAAACATGCAACAAACAGGAACTGGCACTAGGCACTGGATCAATATTTTAGTCCCAAAAATAGTATAAAAAGTTGCCAAAAGTATATGAAAGTTGTATAATATTGGCATGGAACAATCAAAAATTATAGATACAATGGAGACGTATCAGTCACCAACTTCGAAGTCGAAAGTGTGATGAATCACCGGCGGCGTAACGACTCACTACGTCACCCCGCATTTTCTGAACAAGAGTTTAATTCTCTTAATTCGGTAGATGCATATATCGGAGCCGCCTGAGCAGGACTTGAGGGAGCCGCAAACCTTATGTCAACCAACTTGCAGGTAAGTGATTGGTTTTGACAACTGAACACAAATCCTAACCCAGTAGCCCCCAAGCCTTAATTTGGTTGGGACGACCGAGTTAAGGGTCTAAATCTGCATATTGTTGCGACATGGTGTAGGACTCTAGGGAACAAAACAAAAAAATATCCGAGGACCTTGAGCTAAGCCGAACATAGTTGGCATCTATGAAGGCCGAACTCGAGGAGGTCAAGAAATTCACCATGGAAGCCCATGATGAGTAAAAGATTTAACATGCAGAATTGCTTGGGGCAACTTTTCTAATGGAATATTGCCTTGTAGCAGCCGAGTCCATAAGTCAACTGCAGAAGGATTTGGACGCTGCCAGAGAATCTCAAAGGTACGCCAAATCGCAGCACGAAGCCGGCCGCCGGGTACTGACCCGAAGCCATGAGGAAAAGAACAAGCTTAAGGCGGAAAACTAGCGGCAAGCCAAAGAAATTGAGAGTTTAAAAACTCATCTGGCACAAGCCTACGAGGAGAACCTCGGAAAGGTGGCATGTTCGGTGAGTGAAATTTTAACTTGTGATTAAGTAAAGGACGTGTATTATGCAAATGTAAGATACATGCCACGTCTCTTGCTAGGTCTCCTTACCGGTCGTCCCGAGGAAGAGGCCATCTCATTCGGAGGGAACCTGCTAAAGGAATTGTCCATTGTGCACGGGTGAGCTTGGAAAGCTATGAAGAGCCAGGTTAAGGCATTGTGGCCGAACAAGACGCTTCCGGAAGCTAACCGTTTTAAAGGAGCTCA
This sequence comes from Triticum urartu, assembly GCF_056163025.1. NCBI lineage: Eukaryota > Viridiplantae > Streptophyta > Magnoliopsida > Poales > Poaceae > Triticum > Triticum urartu. The sequence continues at coordinate 362,674,989 of NC_141874.1, read as the reverse complement.
GCGTCGCTTTGAGCTATGGAATATGTCGGCCTGTCGAGAAGGAGCGTGGGAGGCATGGGAGATGGTTAAGACCCACTTTACCAAACTTGACCTAGAGCATCTAACTCGAGTTGGGCCAGTAGGACCGGACGGGCAGGAACTGCCACTACACTTGGTGTATGACCAAGTGATGCCTGATGCTCAGTTTTCTCAGGAATAGACGACCTCGACCAAGAACTGGGTATTTGATTCCATGTATCCATGTACTTTACATAATATATTCTCCAACCGTGCTTTAAACATTGTCTTAACCGGCCATCAGCTTCTGCCTGTCCCGCCATTGGCCAAGGAGTGTTTCTTACTATGTGACCTGGAATCACCAGGAAATCATTTCGGAGAACTAGGCAATCCGACCATTCGGTGCAAACAAACAAAATGCGCTCGGGGGTCATGTTATATTACTGTTTAATGTAATAAACATCTTCCGAATAAAATAGTTCCTCCATGGGTTCCTTTCTTTGGGTTGTCATGTTGACCATAGACGTTGTAACCGAATACCCGTGCTATGCAAGTTATGGTTACCTCGGGAAAATAACCTCGGTTTTTGGTGATGATCACCAATTATTTCCACTTCCCTCGTGGCCGATAAATTATTTTCTTAAGAATGCTAGCTTTCGGCTTCACCCGTCTAAGGTACGTACCTGGGTGATCCGGATGTAACAATCGCAGAGGTGCTCCCTTTACCCCCTAGCCGAACAATCGGGAATGTAGGGGTAAGCATAGGAGCAAGGCAACCCAGCTTGGCCAAATCTTAAGTCAAATTGATGCATATAGTGGCTTAAAAATGACACTAGAAGGGTGCAAACATGACGAGAACGAATATATGCACAAAAAGATATATTTATCAGCTTGGTGAAAGAAGCCCCCAAGTAAGACTAGGTAGTGCATTTTAAGATGTATGTCGAGGAAACCTTAACGTAGCTCGGTCTAGCCGAACACATCCTGGTGTAACATCCCAAATTTTCAATTTGGAATGTACGTCAGAGAGTGAAAGCAGAACATCAGAAGCCAGCAGGATTGCTACAGCCTATGCCGATACCCGAATGGAAGTGGGATAAGCTTGGCATGGATTTTATCACCGGATTGCCCGGGACCAAATCAGGATATGATTATATATGGGTAGTAGTTGATCACTTGACGAAAGTGGCTCACTTTATCCCTGTAAAAACCACGTATACAAGTGTGAAGTTGGCCAAGATATACATGACCAGGATCGTATGTCTGCATGGAGTTCCGAGGACCATCGTGTCAGATAGAGGAACACAGTTTACTTCAAAATTTTGGCATCGGTTGCACCTGACCTTGGGTACCAGACTGGAGTTCAGTACAGCTTTTCATCCGCAGACAGATGGACAGACTAAGAGAGTTAATCAGATTCTGGAGGACATGTTGAGAGCTTGTGCATTAGACTACAGATCTAGTTGGGACGATAATTTGCCCTACGCAGAGTTCTCATACAACAACAGCTACCAGGCCAGTTTGAAGATGGCACCATTCGAAGCATTGTATGGGAGAAGATGCTGAACACCATTGATGTGGGATGAAGTTGGAGACCGCCAGTTGTTTGGACCAGATTTGATTAAGGAATCCGAAGAGAAGGTTAAACTAATTCGAGATAGACTGAAGGTAGCTCAGTCTCGACAGAAGAGTTATGCAGATTCAAAACGCAAGGAGGTAGTCTATGAAATTGGAGACAGAGCGTATCTGCGAGTGTCACCTCTTCGAGGTGTTAAACGTTTTGGTGTTAAGGGGAAATTAGCCCCGAGATTTGTGGGACCGTGGAATGCATGGGAGAAGTTGCCTACAAGTTGGAGTTACCCGAAGGACTGTCAGGAGTACATAATGTGTTTCATGTTTCCCAGTTGAAGAAGTGTCATGCGGAGATGGCCGACATTCCTCTGAGAGATATAGTGCCCCTGGAAGCAATTCAATTGGACAGTGATTTGACGTATGAGGAGAAGCCACTCAAGATTCTAGAGTTTGCTAGCCGAGTTACTTGTAGCAAGGTTATCAAATTTTGCAAAGTTCGGTGGAGCCACCATACCGAGGATGAAGCCACCTGGGAACGAGAGGATGATCTTCGCAAAGACCACCCACACCTATTTCCTAGCCAACCCGAATCTCGAGGGCGAGATTCATCTTAAGGGGGTAGGTTTGTAACATCCCAAATTTTCAATTTGGAATGTTATACGTAGGTCATTCATGCATATCATATTTTATTTGCTTTTCATTTTGTGATCCTCGAAATTCTAAGCAACTCAAGGACCCTCGGAGAGAGTTGGGGATTTCACGGTTTTCATATTTGAATTTTATCAAATATCGAAACGAGGATCAGTTGTTTTATTATTTTTCTCTCCGAAAATATTTCATATTAAAATGTATGAGAGGAGATAATATGACTTCTCCAAAATAAATGAAATATTGGAGGAAAAATATTAAAATCAACCTTTTGATTTTATTGCTATTTTTATTTGCATAGGAAAAAATATGCATTTTCAAAAATTGCATTTTAGGCCAAGAAAATGTTCACCTTGTTCTAAATATTCTATTTAGACGGTGAAAATTTGTTTTGGTATTTTTTTAGATTTTTTTCTAGGATTTCTTTTCGGTGGAATATGTTAAAAAAAGAGGAAGCCCGCCTGACCGAACTGGGCCGTGGCCCAGCTGGCCCAGCCAGCCCCGCGCCGCCGTCGTCTCCGAGCCGGACTCCTCGAGGGAGTCCGAGCCGCCGCCGCCATGGCCTTGCCCCCTCCCGCAAGCCGCCTCCCCTCCCCATTTAAAAGCCGGACCGGGCCCCCCCCCTTGGAGCCCCAAGCCGCCACAGCCGCCAGCCCCCGCAAGCCGCGCCGCCAGCCCGCCACCGCTCGCCGCCGCCAAGCCCTGCCGCGCCGCCCTCCATCGCTCCGCGCTGCACCCCGCCGTCGCCCATGCCGCCGCCCGCTCACCGGAAGCCGCCGGAGCCGCGCAAGAGTTCGAATCTCGCCATTCGGTTTTTTTTCAGTTTAGGTAAAAACGGCCGTTTTTTTTAAAAATAACCCTAGTTACGTTTTTTATACCGATTCGTTGGTTTTCTCGGGTTAGTTTATTCAGCGGACGTTCGTCCGTACGTTTGTTTTAACGAACGGTTTTCGCCCATTAGTCACAGACAACGAACGTTCGTTAGTTAGCATGTTCGTCCGTTTTTCTTTTTCTCGGGTTTTTCGCGATTATTTTCGATCGTGATTTTTGATTCGATTTTCGTTTTAGTTTTTCTTTTCGCTCGTTTATCTTCATCTCGAAGCCCTCTTTACATTTAACCAACTTGAACAAGATTCTGGTACTGTAAAATTTGACTTTAGTCCAGATTAGTAATCGGATCTTATTTCTTTCGCAGTTTGTGTTTCGTTGCTCCGTTTGATTTGATTCTTTTTGCAAACCAGAGTTCTTAAGTTGAACTTTCTGGTTAGATCTTATTATTTGAGTTTTACTCATGCATCTTTGTTTGATTGCTTATGTATTCTATTGTTTGTCTGCGATAGAACACCCGGAGTGCGAAGCGTGCTACTACGAGTCTCTAGGTTTCACGGATCATCAGCAAGGCAAGTAACACTTTGATCATACCCCTTTATTACCCAGTTTTTTATGCATTAGTTCCAATCCTCAAACACTGCATGATTAGGATGTGATTAACTTGTGGGTTTGGGAAGTAGATGATGAGGCAGAACCTATTACCCGTTTTATTATCAAACCCTCGGGAGTTACCTCTATGTTGCTTATATTGCTATGCTATGCTCGTAGACATGGTTTGGGTTTGAGTGTATCCATGCAGATGTGAGATTGTTCTTTAATGGTTCAACTTAAGGTGGCAACTTTAATACACATCTGGGTGGATTGCTTCTTTGGGCACCTGGAGAATCCAGTGTTGTCCTAGGATATCCCGGAGTACCCGTGTGATCATCCTATGACCCGCCACCCAGGCTCAAAGGGATCTTAAGAATTATTCATTCTAGAAACTTCCGTGTGCATCCACAAGCCATTATGGGCTCTGGCATAGTAGGAGTAAGTTGTGTGACCTTTTTCAGTGGTGGGCTAGCAGATGTAGAGGGAAAGTAGGTGTAACTGTCCACCCAGAGTAAAGAGTAAATGCTTCTGAAAGACTGTGTCTCGGTCATCCGTTTCTCAAACATCATGTAGTGCGAGAAATCCAACGGAGGAGATCGAGTCTTATGGGGAAAAGTGCATAAACCTCTGCTGAGTGTACAATCTAATCATGGTTAGCCATGTCCCCGGTTATGGACATCTTGAGTATATAGTACTTGGATTTTCCTATTGTATCTCATCACTCTAAATTAATTTGTTTGGTTAATGAACTACTTCAATTGGGATTGAGTTGGAGGAACCTTCTCAGTGCTGTTTCAACTACCATGATAGTTAAAATAAAACTTATTCCTTCGTTGTAGGAAAAAATTGGCTTTTCGCAAAAACATTATAACCATACAACCTCCACCAGCCAAATATCCATATAGTGTTGGCATTATTTCTGTTCATTGCTCTACTGTGTTACATTGCCAGCATATTCCATGTGCTGACCCGTTTTCGGGCTGCAACATATCACGTTGCAGACTTTTCAGATGAGAAGTAAGGTTCACTAGGTCGTTGTCGTGCAGCTCAGCTATGCCGTTGGAGTTGATGGACTCACTTTATCTTCCAAGCCTTCCGCTGTTATCGTATTAGATGGCCTTAAGCCATATTTATTGTGATAAGTTCTCTTTTGGAGACATTCGATGTAATAAGTGTGTGATTGCTACTCTGTTATAAATCCTTCGAGTACTGTGTGTGTCAGCATTACCGATCCAGGGATGACACTAAAGCACAGAGACTTGACCGTTTGAGGTCGAGTCACTACAAGATGGTATCAGAGCACACGCCGAGTGTAGGACACGACCACTAAGCTAAAGCCTTAGATCACTACTCTCTTCTCATTTCTGACTCCTCTCCATTTTCTACTCTTTAGGATGGCGGACGCAAGGAACAAGTTTGCACAACCGGATGAAGAAGCACCTTTTGGACGACACTTGAAGAAAGTCACTAAGTACCTGAACATTGGAATACCAAGCTTCACCGAGACTTACAACGCCACTTTACCAGAAGAGGAGCGCTGGATGATTCAAGTTCAAGTTCCAGGAAGGACATTCCCGCCAGTCACTAAGCCCATAGAGTTTTCCTTTGATGCACCAACCTGGAGTCTAGGAAAGAGTATGGCAGCCCACATCACCATGGGACGCATTGGAGAAGTTTACCATAAGGAGCTTAAGGATACTATCTACCAGATTTGTGGGCGCCGAGATGAGCAATGGGAGATGATCAACACCAGGAAGGATAGATCAATCGCAGCTTTCATCCAGGAGTTAAACCAGCACATTCGTCGCCAGGAGAATCAGATGTGCGCAGGCATGATAGATTTGAAGAAGGCAATGACAAGGATCACCGAGCTTGAAGAAGAACTCAAGTCTACATGCCATGGATACGAGGAGGAGATGACGATACTAGTGGAGACGAATGACGATCTGACAAGGAAGCTAGGAGTATTCATGGGAGACCCCGCGCCAGGAGGAGAAGACGATGAACCTAAGGAGATTTGTTCTGAAGACTACATCATCATCGACGACACCGATTCTGACCCGGATAGTAGTGATGATGATTTTGAAGACGAAGCTGGAGCAGACATCATGGAGTCTTCCACTGATCAAAATTTCTAGATGACCACCAAAACAATAGTAGTAGTAGTCTACCATGTATATAGTGTAGTCTGAGCACTTTTGTAACGATAGTTAGATCGATTTGTATGCCCTTGCTTGATTGATTGAGTGATATGATCGTGTTTGTCTCATGTGCATACGGGTAGTGTTTTCCTCACTAGACCTCATTCTATTCTACTTCTCTTCCCTCTAAACCCTCAGATGCCTCCGAGACGTGACCCCGAATTTACCTTTCCGCCGGAGCTCACTCAGTTGATCCAGCAGCAGAATACACTGATATAGTTGTTAGCTCAGAACCAAGGCAACAACAACAACAACAACCCACCGCCACCACCACCAGTTGACAACTTAGCCCGTTTTCTGAGGTTGCAGCCACCGGTGTTCTCCAGTAGCACCGAGCCGATAGTGGCAGATGATTGGCTCCACACGATTGGAAGGGAGTTAACCACTGTAGGATGCACAGATGCTGAGAAGGTGTGATTTTCCGCACATAAGTTGGATGGACCAACAGCCTCATGGTGGGAGAATTACACTATCACCTATCCTATAGCCACTGTTACATGGGATCAGTTTCAGCAAGCATTCCGCACAACCCATGTCTCAACTGGAGCTATGAGCATGAAGAAGCGTGAGTTTCGCAACTTACACCAAGGGAACCATACTGTCGGGCAGTACATGGATGAATTTAGTAAGCTATCTTGTTATGCTCCTGATGATGTGGCCACAGATGCCGCAAAGCAGGAGAAGTTTATGGAAGGTCTGAATGATGAGATGAGCATGCAGTTGATGGTGGCAACATTCAACAACTACCAGGAGTTGGTAGACAAGGCTCTTATGATTGAAGGGAAGCAACAACAAATTGAGAGCCACAAAAGGAAGTATGGACAAAGAAGGTACAACTCAGGAGCTCAGCAGAAGCCTCGATTAACCTCGAACTCGGGAGGACTTGTCCATAACCATGGAGGTCACAACCAAAATGGAGGGAGTTCTCACAACTACAGTGGCCCCAAGAATGGAAACGGGAACGGAGCAGGTAGTAATCAGAACCGCTCTAACCCAGCCACACCCGCCAAGAAGGACCTAAGTCACATTACTTGTTTCAAGTGCGGGAAGACTGGACATTACGCCACTGAGTGCCCTGAAGCGAAGAATGGAAATGGCAATGGAAGCGCTGGGAAGAAGCCCAACCCTTTCAACAGGGGACAAGTGAACCACATGAACATGGAGGAGGTTGAGGAGCAGCCTGATGCCGTTATCGGTAAGTTTTTGGTTAAGTCGTTTACTGCAATCGTTCTTTTTGATACTGGTGCATCGCATTCATACATATCAAGGGGATTTGTGGATAAGTATAAACTGCCCACTAAAGTTCTTAGGACACCTATGCTAGTAACCTCACCCGGAGATGAGTATATGGCAAGCAGTGGATGTTTTCAGATGCCATTAGCCATTGGAAGCCATGTTTTCCCCTCAGCCTTGATAATTTGGAGTCACAAGGATTGGATGTGATACCGGGAATGGTTTGGCTATCGTTGTATGGGGGAAACATAGATTGCGCGAGTAAGTCAATTTTGCTCACTGATATGTCTCCGTCGTATCTAATTTTCCAAACACTTTTGCCCTTGTTTTGGACTCTAACTTGCATGATTTGAATGGAACTAACCCGGACTGACGTGTTTTCAACAGAATTGCCATGGTGTTATTTATGTGCAGAAACAAACATTCTCGGAATGACCTGAAACTTCACGGAGCAACTTTTTGGAAAATATAAAAAATACCTGCAAAAGATGAAGGCCAGGGGGCCCACCACCTGTCCACGAGGGTGGGGGGCGCACCCCCCTACCTCATGGGCCCCCTGGTGCCTCTCCGACTCCAACTCCAACTCTATATATTGTGTTTCGGGGAGAAAAAAATCACGAAGAAGAATTCATCGCATTTTATGATACAGAGCCGCCGCTAAGCCCTAAAACCTCTCGGGAGGGCTGATCTGGAGTCTGTTCGGGGCTCCGGAGAGGGGAATCCGTCGCCATCATCATCATCAACCATCCTCCATCACCAATTTCATGATGCTCACCGCCGTGCGTGAGTAATTCCATCGTAGGCTTGCTGGACGGTGATGGGTTGGATGGGATCTATCATGTAATCGAGTTAGTTTTGTTAGGGTTTGATTCCTAGTATCCACTATGTTCTGAGATTGATGTTGCTATGACTTTGCTATGCTTAATGCTTGTCACTAGGGCCCGAGTGCCATGATTTCAGATCTGAACCTATTATGTTTTCATCAATATATGAGTGTTCTTGATCCTATCTTGCAAGTCTATAGTCACCTATTATGTGTTATGATCCGTTAACCCCGAAGTGACAATAATCGGGATACTTACCGGTGATGACCGTAGTTTGAGGAGTTCATGTATTCACTATGTGTTAATGCTTTGTTCCGGTTCTCTATTAAAAGGAGGCCTTAATATCCCTTGGTTTCCGTAAGGACCCCGCTGCCACGGGAGGGTAGGACAAAAGATGTCATGCAAGTTCTTTTCTATAAGCACGTATGACTATGTTCGGAATACATGCCTACATTATATCAATGAACTGGAGCTAGTTCTGTGTCACCCTAGGTTATGGCTGTTACATGATGAACCGCATCCGGCATAATTATCCATCACTGATTCATTACCTACGAGCTTTCCATATATTGTTCTTCCCTTATTTACTTTCCCGTTGCTATTGCTATCATCACTACAAAATACCAAAAACATTACTTTTACTACTGTTATCCTTTGCTACCGTTACCACTACTATCATATTACTTTGCTACTAAACACTTTGCTGCAGATATTAAGTTTTCAGGTGTGGTTGAATTGACAACTCAGCTGCTAATACTTGAGAATATTCTTTGGCTCCCCTTGTGTCGAATCAATAAATTTGGGTTGAATACTCTACCATCGAAAACTGTTGCGATCCCCTATACTTGTGGGTTATCAAGACTATTTTCTGGCACCGTTGCCGGGGAGCATAGATCTATTCTTTGAGTCACTTGGGATATATATATCTGCTTATCATTATGAAGAACTTGAGAGATCCAAAAACCAAGATCTATCCCTCAACTACGAGGGGAGGTAAGGAACTGCCATCTAGCTCTGCACTTGATTCACCTTCTGTTTTGAGTAAGCTTGCGACACCTACACTTGCTTCTGCTATTCGTTCTGATATGTCGCATGTTATTGATGATGCCACTTCTGCTATGCATGATACTTATGATGAAACTACTTCTATGCTTGATACTACTGTGCCACTTGGTGATTTTCTTGATGAACAACTTGCCAGGTCTAGAGAAATTGAAAATATTGAATCTAATGATACTGATGAAAGTGATGATGAAGAATCACTTGTTATTCCTAAGGGTTATGTTTTTGATCAAGAAGCTTCTTTAGCTATTTTAGCTTGCAAAGATAGATATGAACTCAAAAGGTTATTAGCTAAATGGAATAAGCAATCTCTAAATGCTAGAATGAAACCTGACCCTGCTTTTGCTACTTCACCTATCTGTGTTACTGATAAGGATTATGAATTCTCTATTGATCCTGATATAATTACTTTAGTTGAATCTGATCCTTTTCATGGTTATGAATCTGAAACTGTCGTGGCACATCTTACTAAACTGAATGATATAGCCACCTTGTTCACTAAAGATGAGAGAACTCGTTACTTTTATATCCTTAAAATATTTCCGTTCTCATTAAAAGGTGATATTAAGATATGGTTTAATTCTCTTGATCCTGGTTGTGTGCGTAGTCCCTAGGATATGATTTATTACTTCTCTGCTAAATATTTCCCTGCTCATAAGAAACAAGCTGCTTTAAGGGATATTTTATTTTGTGCAAATTTAAGAAGAGAGTCTCCCACAAGCTTGGGGGAGGCTTCTCCAATTACTTAATGCTTTGCCTGATCATCCTCTTAAGAAAAATGAAATACTTGATATCTTTTATAGTTGGATGCTTCCAGAGATTACCTGAATAGTTGTGCTGGTTCCTTTTTCAGGGAAAGAACACCGGATGAATCTGAAATTCTATTGAATAATATGTTGACAAATGAAAATAATTGGACACCTCCGGAGCCAATTCCTGAGCCTATTCCTAAACCAACTCCGAAGAAGAGGGGTATTCTATTTCTCAGTCCTGAAGATATGCAAGAGGCAAAGAAATCTATGAAAGAAAAAGGTATTAAAGCTGAAGATGTTAAGAATTTAACTCCTATTGAAGAAATACATGGTCTTAATTTACCGCCTGTTGAAGAAACATATGATCTTAATCCTTTACCTATTGAAGAAACTCATGGTCTTGATAACCCGACACAGGTAGTAAAGGTAAATTCTCTCTATAGATATGATAAAGCTGAAATCCCATTTACTAAGTTTGCTAGCCCATGCTTAGATGAGTTTGATAAATTTATGGCTAAGCAAGAATACTTTAATGCTTATTTTGGTAGACAATTGAAATACAATTCAAATATGCTTGAACACTTGGGTGATTATATGGCTAATGTTAAAGGTGAACTTAAACTTATTAGTAAACATGCTTCTATGGTTACCACTCAAGTAGAACAAGTACTTAAGGCTCAAAATGATTTGCTCAATGAATTGAATAGTAAGGATAATGATAATGCTGTTAGAGTTATGACTAGAGGTGGTAGAATGACTCAGGAACCTTTGTATCCTGAAGGCCATCCTAAGAGAATTGAGCAAGATTCTCAGAGAAATAATATAGATGTACCTAGTTTGTCTAAAAAGAAGAAAAAGAAAAATGATAGGACTTTGCATGCTTCTAGTGAACCTGTTACTGAAACACCTGAGAATCCAAATGATATTTCCATTTTTGATGCTTAAACACAATCTGGTAATGAACCTGAAACTAGTGATAATGTTAATAATAATGTTCATGATGATGCTCAACCTATTAATGATAATGATATAGAAATTGAACCTGTTGTTGATCTTGATAACCCACAATCAAAGAATCAACGTTATGATAAGAAAGACTGTTGCTAGGAAACATGGTAAAGAAAGAGAACCATGGGTTCAGAAACCCATGCCTTTTCCTCCTAAACCATCCAAGAAAAAGGATGATGAGGATTTTGAGCGCTTTGCTGAAATGATTAGACCTATCTTTTTGCGTATGCGATTAACTGATATGCTCAAAACCAATCCTTATGCTAAGTACATGAAAGATATGATTACAAATAAAAGAAAGATACCAGAAGCTAAAATTTCCACCATGCTTGCTAATTATACTTTTAAGGGTGGAATACCAAAGAAACTTGGAGATCCAGGTGTATCCACTATACCATGCTCCATTAAAAGAAACTATGTCAAAACTGCTTTATGTGATCTTGGAGCCGATGTTAGTGTTATGCCTCTCTCTTTATATTGTAGACTTGATTTGAATAAGTTGACACCTACTGAAATATCTTTGCAAATGGCTGATAAATCAACTGCTATACATGTCGGTATTTGTGAGGATGTGCCTGTTGTAGTTGCAAATGTTACTATTTTAACGGACTTTGTTATTCTTGATATTCCCGAGGATGATAGTACGTCTATTATTCTTGGAAGACCCTTTTTGAATACTGCAGGAGCTGTTATTGATTGCACTAAAGGCAATGTCACTTTTCATGTTAATGGTAATGAGCACACGGTACACTTTCTGAGGAAACAACCTCAAGTTCAGAGTATCAACTCTATTGGAAAAATTCCATCGATTATATTTGGAGGTTTTGAATTTCCCATTCCTACTGTCAAGAAGAAATATAATATTCTTATTATTGGGGATGTGCATATCCCCGTTGAGGTAACATGGTGTTATTTGAAATTTCTCCGGTTCCATGTTATTCGAATGAGTTCGTTAACAAGACTTGATCAACCTTGTTAGTGGATTCCTTTCGATGATCATGAGATGGATGAAACTAGAAGACACAACCTTCTGTACCCTCCTTTTACTTTCTATTATTTATATTAAATAAAATAAAAATAAATATTTTTCCGTCTGTTATCTGATTATCCGTGCAATATAATAATACCTCGAAAATAAAAGTTCCCCAAATGCCTTGAAATTTAAATATGATTTTTTTTCAGAATATTTGAGAATATTTGGCACTGAGAACACAGCAGGGGGGTCAACCACCTGCCCACGAGGGTGGAGGGCGTGCCCTACCCCCTGGGCGCGCCCCCTGCCTCATGGGCCCACGGTGGCCCCCCTCCACTTATCCTTTCACCCACACACTCCTTCCTCCCTCAAACACGAATATCCAGCTCAAATCCGAGTCCAAGCTCGTTTTGCTGCCATTTTCGATCTCCTTGCTCAAAGCATCTCTCACAAAACTTCTTGGGGAGATTGTTCCTTGGTATGTGACTCCTCCATTGGTCCAATTAGTTTTTGTTCTAGTGCTTTATTCATTGCAAATTTTTGCTGCTTAGGTGACCCTGTTCTTGAGCTTGCATGTCAAATTTATATGGTCAAAAGTAGTTTTGATGCATGATATAGGCTCTAGGCACTTGTAGGAGTAGTTGCTATCAATATTATTGAGTTTGGTTTACTTTTATTTTGAAGTTACTAAAAATTTCATAATTTTTCAGAAAATTATAAAGAGATTTTTGAGGGGCTCATCGAGCCGGATCTCAAGGGAAAAGCAAAATGAAGAGGCACAAAAGCCTAAATATAATTTGCCTCGCATCGCGGAGGTTAGGCCGTGTGAATGGCACTCCGATGAATTCCTGAGAGCAACCGGGATTTATGAGGATTTTTATGAATTGGCAAAGAATGCAGGCCTCACCAACTTCCTCCACGACCAACGCGAACAGTATCTCTTACTCACCAATACTTTTGTGCAAAACTTCTACTATTATCCTAGGGAATCACCTCCTTCAGTAGAGTTTCATTTATATGATGTGGTTAAGAAGATGTCACTTTATGATTTTTGTCGGGTTTGTTTGATCCCTTTTGAGGGAAGTTTAGAGGAACTACATTGCAAGGATGTGGAAGGTTTTATTGATACTATCACTGTAGGGGAAACTAGGAAGGTTTCCGATGCACGAATCACTAGCATACATTTTCCTGTTTTACGCTACTTTGCAATATTTGCTAGTCGTTGCTTAATTGGTCGCGGAAACTGTGGAAACCTTAGTGTTCCTGATATTTTTATTCTGTTCCACGGTTTATATGCTGATAACTCTGTTAGTATGGGCGGTATTATTGCTAAATGGTTAAGTCTTAACCGTACAAAAGGACCCATCTTTGGTGGTATTTATGCTTCAAGCCTTGCTGCACATTATGATATACCTATTAGGCACTATGAAAAAGAAGAAAAATTGCTGCCTCGTGTTTATTTAGATTATAAGAGTATGGTAGCACATGATTTTATTATAAAGAATAGGGAAGGGGAGCTGAAATACAAACTTTTCTTTGATAAACATCATCCTGAGACTATCACCTTGCCTGCGCCTTCCTTGTTTGATTTATCTTCAGGCAAGTACCTCGTCTCGCCAAAGGACATTCACGCCTACTGGAACCCTACATCAGCCACAGAGCCAGAGGCGGAACCACAAGTTGATCCTCCGCGACAGTCTAATTACCAATGGGATCCGGAGATGATTGCCAACCAGTGGCAATCGGAGTCTTCTTCTTCGCAGTACGACCCCAACTATTATTATGGATATCCGCCAGGCCAACCGTGGCCATAGACCAACTTAGGCCAAAAGCCTAAGCTTGGGGGATTACGTATTTCTCACCGACATTACATTTATGCTCCCACACTCATTGCTAGATGTCGGTGCTCATACTTTTTCATTGTATCATCCATGCTAGTTTATTTCCTTTTTATGCTTTCTTCTTGTGTGTTTAATAAACCTTAAGAAAAACCAAAAAAATAAGTTGTAGCTTTTAGCTAGTTTTAATTTCCATGCTTATAGTAGTAACTAAAAAGAAAACCCAAAAAGATTTCCTATTCCTCTTTTACTTGTTGGGAGCTTTCCCGTGTAAATAGTTTTATTTCTTTTCTTTTCTTTTCTTTTCTTTGGGAGTCGATAGGAGAAGACCATAATTAAATTGTTAAAGTGGATCTTATATGCATTATTGTTGATCTGACAAAAGAGCCCATATTGCCTTGTCTTCTCCTGTTTATTGAATTCTTGCAGATTCCAGCTTAGTCCAATGTACGTGCACTATTATTATTATTATTCACATCATTTGGTTGTGCAAGTGAAAGGCAATTATGACGATATATGATGGACTGACTGAGATGAGAAAAGCTGGTATGAACTCGACCTCTTTTGTTTTTGTAAATATGATTAGTTCATCGTTCCTGATTCAGCCTATTATGAATAAACATGTTTGCAATGACAACTAGAGATCATAGTTCCTTGTGCCATGCTTGATTAGCTATGAGTCATAATGGTTTACCTTGCGTGCCAACATGCTATTGAGATGGTTATGATGTGGTATGATAGGGTGGTATCCTCCTCTGAATGATTTAAGTGACTTGACTTGGCGCATGTTCATGCATGTAGTTGAAACAAAATCAACATAGCCTTCACGATATTTATGTTCATGGTGGATTATATCCTACTCATGCTTGCATTCGGTGTTGATTAATTTTAATGCATGTTCATGACTGTTGTCGCTCTCTAGCTGGTCGCTCCCCAGTCTTTTGCTAGCCTTCACTTGTACTAAGTAGGAATACTGCTTGTGCATCCAATCCCTTAAACCCCAAAGTTATTCCACATGAGTCCACTATACCTACCTATATACGGTATCTACCTGCCGTTCCAAGTAAATTTGTATGTGCCAAACTCTAAACCTTCAAATAAATATCTTGTTTTGTATGCTCGAATAGCTCATGTATCAACAGGGCTGTCTGTATCTTCCATGTTAGGCGGGTTATTCTCAAGAGGAGTGGACTCCGCTCCTCACTCACGAGATAAATGGCTGGTCACCGGGATGCCCAGTCCCATGCTTTATGCAAACTAAATCAAAATAATTGCAAACAAAACTCCCCCTAGGACTCTTATTAGTTGTACGCACTCGTTGTTTCGAGCAAGCCATGGATTGATGCTTGTTGGTGGAAGGGGGAGTATAAACTTTACCATTCTGTTTGGGAACCGCCTATAATGTGTGTAGCATGGAAGATATCGCCATCTCTTGATTGTTATGTTGACAATGAAAGGATACCGCTCAAAATATTATTCACCTCTGTTTCAAAACCGAGCTCTGGCACCTCTACAAATCCCCGCTTCCCTCTGCGAAGGGCCTATCTATTTACTTTTATGCTGAGTCATCATCCTCTTATTAAAAAGCACTAGTTGGAGAGCACCGTTGTCATTTGCATTCATTATTGTTAGTTTACATTGAGTATGACTTGACTTGATCTCTTTTACCATGAATTACAATGTCTAGTCAGTCCTTGGTCTTTAAAGGTGCTCTGCATTTATGTTTTGCGGTCTCAGAAAGGGCTAGCGAGATACCATCTTGTTATATCATATTATGATTGTTTTGAGAAAGTGTTGTCATCCGAGATTTATTATTATTGCTCGCTAGTTGATTATGCTATCGATATGAGTAAACTTGAGACCTAAGCGTTATTGTGAATGTGGTTAGTTATAATCTTTGCTGAAAACTTGAATGCTGGCTTTACATATTTACAACAACAAGAGCAAATAGAGTTTGTAAAAGTTTTTCTTTATCACTTTCAGTTTGTCAACTGAATTGCTTGAGGACAAGCAAAGTTTTAAGCTTGGGGGAGTTGATACGTCTCTGTCGTATCTACTTTTCCAAACACTTTTGCCCTTGTTTTGGACTCTAACTTGCATGATTTGAATGGAACTAACCCGGACTGACGATGTTTTCAGCAGAATTACCATGGTGCTATTTATGTGCAGAAACAAACATTCTCGGAATGACCTGAAACTTCATGGAGCAACTTTTTGGAAAATATAAAAAATACCTGCAAAAGATGAAGGCCAGGGGGCCCACCACCTGTCCATGAGGGTGGGGGGCGCGCCCCCTACCTCGTGGGCCCCCTGGTGCCTCTCCGACTCCAACTCCAACTCTATATATTGTGTTTCGGGGAGAAAAAAATCAGGAAGAAGAATTCATCGCGTTTTACGATACGGAGGCACCGCCAAGCCCTAAAACCTCTCGGGAGGGCTGATCTGGAGTCCGTTCGGGGCTCCGGAGAGGGGAATCCGTCGCCATCGTCATCATCAACCATCCTCCATCACCAATTTCATGACGCTCACCGCCGTGCGTGGGTAATTCGATCGTAGGCTTGCTGGACGGTGATGGGTTGGATGGGATCTATCATGTAATCGAGTTAGTTTTCTTAGGGTTTGATCCCTAGTATCCACTATGTTCTGAGATTGATGTTGCTATGACTTTGCTATGCTTAATGCTTGTCACTAGGGCCCGAGTGCCATGGTTTCAGATCTGAACCTATTATGTTTTCATCAATATATGAGTGTTCTTGATCCTATCTTGCAAGTCTATAGTCACCTATTATGTGTTATGATCCGTTAACCCCAAAGTGACAATAATCGGGATACTTACCGGTGATGACCGTAGTTTGAGGAGTTCATGTACTCACTATGTGTTAATGCTTTGTTCCCTCTATTAAAAGGAGGCCTTAATATCCCTTAGTTTCCGTAAGGACCCCGCTGCCACGGGAGCGTAGGACAAAAGATGTCATGCAAGTTCTTTTCCATAAGCACGTATGACTATGTTCGGAATACATGCCTACATTATATCAATGAACTGGAGCTAGTTCTGTGTCACCCTAGGTTATGACTGTTACATGATGAACCGCATCCGGCAGAATTCTCCATCACTGATCCATTGCCTACGAGCTTTCCATATATTGTTCTTCGCTTATTTACTTTCCCGTTGCTATTGCTATCATCACTACAAAATACCAAAAACATACTTTTACTACTGTTATCCTTTGCTACCGTTACCACTACTATCATATTACTTTGCTACTAAATACTTTGCTGCAGATATTAAGTTTCCAGGTGTGGTTGAATTGACAACTCAGCTGCTAATACTTGAGAATATTATTTGGCTCCCCTTGTGTCGAATCAATAAATTTGGGTTGAATACTCTACCCTCAAAAACTGTTGCGATCCCCTATACTTGTGGGTTATCACTCACCACCCCGGAGGGAAAAAGGATCAAGTATGTATCTAGGCATGCGCCTAGGAGGAGCCAAGTAAATACCCTCACAGGAGTTGTTCAGGAGGAAGTGCCTGTAGTGAAGGATTACCTAGATGTTTTTCCAGAGGAGTTACCAGGCATTCCACCGGATCGAGACATTGAGTTTTTGATAGAGCTATTGCCAGGTACCGGGCCAATATCAAATAGACCCTTGTAACGCCCCGAGACCGATGTGCCAGGTGTCCTCTAGTTATTCGTTGTTGTTGCCTTGTCATTGCTTGCGTGTCATGCATTGCATATCATGTCATCATGTGCATTTCATTTGCATACATTTCCTCTCATGCATCCGAGCATTTTCCCCGTTGTCCGTTTTGCAATCCGGCGCTCCTATGTCACCCGGTGCCCTTTTCTACCTCTTTTCGTGTGTGGGGGTTAAACATTTCCGGATTGGACCGAGACTTGCCATGCAGCCTTGGTTTACTACCGGTAGACCGCCTGTCAAGTTTCGTACCATTTGGACTTCGTTTGATACTCCAACGGTTAACCGAGAGACCGAGAAGGCCTCGTTTGTGTTGCAGCCCAACACCTTTCCAATTTTGCCAAAAACCCACCTAAACCTCCTCCATCATCTCGGTTGGCCGAAAACCGCACCTCATTTGGACTCTCCTAGCTCCCTCTACCTATACATATTTGACCTTCCCCGAAAATTCCGCGGTACAAACCCTAGATCTCTCCTCTCCGCGTCGCCGGACAAATTTTCCACCGACGGACATGTCCGTCGCCGCCTGCGTCCAATCGGAGGCCGCCATCTGTCTGCCGCCGCCCTCTCTCTCCTCAGCCCCGCCGCCGGCCCGCGGGACCCAGATCGGGCCCGCGCGAGCCCACACCGCCACCGTCGTCCGCCCGTTTCGGCCCGCCGCCTCCTCGCCGGATTTGTGCCGCCTCCTCGCCGGACTTGCGCCGCCTGCTCGCCGGGGTGCCTCACCGCCGCGCCCCTTCGTGCTCGCCGCCGTCGGCAGCCGCCCGCCGGAGCTGCGGCCCACCGCCATCGCCTCCCGCGGAGGAGCCCGCAACCACCGCCGCCCGGCTCCCGTGCCTGCGCCGCCTCCCGCTCGCGGCCGAGCCCCTTCGCCGCCCCGGGCGCCATCGCCGGTGCGGCCATCCGCCGCCCCGACCACGCTACTCCGGCGCCGCCCGACCTCGCCACGGCCGCCTGCTACCTCGTCGTCGCCGGCGCCCTCTCCGGCCACCGGATCCGGCCCTCCTCCGTCTTCCTCCTTGTTCTCCTTCTCCGGCGACGACAAAAAACTCCGGCGAACTTCTACAGTGATTCCGGCGAGATTCGGATCTGGATCTGGAAGAACACGGTTGACTTTTTATCCCCCGAAACCCTAATTTTTGGCAATTTTCATCATGCTATAACTCTGCATCCGTAGCTCCGATTTGTGCATGTAGCATATCAAAATGTTCGACTCGATGAGTACATCATTTCATCTCATTGCATCATTTTAATTTGAGCTCATCTTGTTGCCCAAAATGCTGTTGGAAGAGAGCTATGTGAGGTATTTGTCAGATTTGTTTCAGCAAATGGCATTTTGTCATTTTTGCCATGATTAATGTGTGCATGCTATGACCCTGAGCTCTACATGTATTTTGTTATATGCCATGCCATCTTTACAGTGGTGCTTGCCATGTATTTTTGTGATATTTGTGGTGACTAGCACAAGCTTGCAAAGTAGCGTAATCGGTAATGCTGATTTCAGGGACTTAGAATTTCACTAAGTCCTTGTCCTGATTTTGTTGATATGCCATATGTTCATGTTGTTTACTAGTGATCCGTGCCTCTTTTGAGGATGATCAGTAAGGATGTGTTATTAACATTGTGGTGCTATATCCATCCATGTCTTTGTTTGCATTTATGGAGCAACCTAGCTTGAGTCAATCGAGCTCTACTTTTGCTATATCGTGATCCTGGCAGATTGTTGATATGTTTAGCGATTGTGCCGAGGATGTTGCTATTGATCCGTGCATGCTATGTTGTTGTTCTTGCCATGTCTAGCTTCTATGCCATGTATTCTTGATGGGTGTATGCTTAGTTTGTCATGCCATGCTTTGTAGTGAGTGCATCGAGCTCGTAAACATGCCTACTCATTAACTGTTTTGCATGCTCCAGTTTTTCACTAAGTCTGAGATCTGTTTATGCTTTTGCCATGTTCACATGCTTGCAATTGTATTTTCTGATCCCTTTTGGCTCAAGGTCACTAAGGGACTTTTGCTAAGTGCTTTGAGTAGCCTCATGCCATGCCTTGCTTTGCCATGTTAAGTTCCTGTAGCATGTAGTTTTCATGTTCTAAAGTGTGCTTCCTGATGATAAATTCCAAACTTGTGTTAATTTCACTCAGTCTGAAACCTGTTATCATTTGCTCTTTTGCCATGCTTGTTTGAACCTGTTAGTGGATAAATTAGCCGTAGCTCAGTGTTCATCTTTTGTCCAGCATCATGAGTGGATCCCTGCCATGTATTTTGTTGCCATGTTTGAGTGCTGTAGCATATTTAACTTGTTGCATTTAGATAGCTACTTGCTGATTATCGCAGACCGGTGCCATATTTGTTTTGCTTGCCATTTCCAAACCGTGCATCCGATTCTGGTGATCTTTATATCGCTTTCAACCGAAATCACCTCATCTTTCTAGTGGCACTCTTGGATTTCCATGTTGAGGCCATATTCAATAATTCTGTGTCAAATCATGCATATGCACCGCATACCGCATCCCGCATATCATATCATGTTCATGTGTTGGTTGTTTACTATGTTGTGTGCTTCTTTCTGGTGTTGCTTCTTCGGGTTGGTTCCGGTAATGTCGCGTTTGTGAGGACCCGTTCGACTACGTCCGTTTGCCTTCTTCATGGACTCATTCTTCTTCCTTGCGGGATCTCAGGCAAGATGACCATACCCTCGAAATCACTTCTATCTTTGCTTGCTAGTTGCTCGCTCTTTTGCTATGCCTATGCTGCGATACCTACCACTTGCTTATCATGCCTCCCATATTGTTGAGCCAAGCCTCTAACCCACCTTGTCCTAGCAAACCGTTGTTTGGCTATGTTACCGCTTTGCTCAGCCCCTCTTATAGCATCGTTAGTTGCAGGTGAAGATTGGAGTTTGTTCCTTGTTGGAACATGGATATTTTGTTGGGATATCACAATATCTCTTATTTAATTAATGCATCTATATACTTGGTAAAGGGTGGAAGGCTCGGCCTTATGCCTGGTGTTTTGTTCCACTCTTGCCGCCATAGTTTCCGTCATATCGGTGTTATGTTCCCGGATTTTGCGTTCCTTACACGGTTGGGTTATAATGGGAACCCCTTGACAGTTCGCCTTGAATAAAACTCCTCCAGCAAGGCCCAACATTGGTTTTACCATTTGCCACCTAGCCTTTTTCTTTCCCTTGAGTCGCCCAGCTCAAGGGTCATCTTATTTTAACCCCCCGGGCCAGTGCTTCTCTAAGTGTTGGTCCAAACTGAGCGATGTCCGAGGCTACCAGGGGCAACTCTGGGCTGGCTTACCCGACGTCTTGCTCATTCGGTGTGCCCTGAGAATGAGATATGTGCAGCTCCTATCGGGATTTGTCGGCACATCTGGGTGGCTTTGCTGGTCTTGTTTTACCATTGTCGAAATGTCTTGTAACCGGGATTCCGAGTCTGATCGGGTCTTCCCGCTAGAAGGAATATCCTTCGTTGACCGTGAGAGCTTGTGATGGGCTAAGTTGGGACACCCCTGCAGGGATTTGAACTTTCGAAAGCCGTGCCTGCGGTTATGGGCAGATGGGAATTTGTTAATGTCCGATTGTAGAAAACCTGAAGTTGATCTTAATTAAAATACATCAACCGCGTGTGTTACCGTGATGGTCTCTTCTCGGCGGAGTCCGAGAAGTGAACACGGTGTTGGAGTTATGTTTGACGTAGGTTGTTCTAGGATCACTTCTTGATCATAGTTGTTAGACCATGCTTTTGCCTTTCTCTTCTCGCTCTCATTTGCGTTGTTAGCCATCAGATATGCTAGTCGCTTGCTGCAGCTCCACCTCATACCTTTTCCCTACCTATAAGCTTAAATAGTCTTGATTGCAAGGGTGTAAGATTGCTGAGTCCCTGTGACTCACAGATACTTCCAAAACCAGTTTGCAGGTGCCGATGTTACCGAGCAGGTGACGCAACCAAGCTCAAGGAGGAGCTCTATGAAGATCTTGTCCTTTGTGTTGTTTCGTTCTAGTTGATCAGTAGTGGAGCCCAGTTGGGGTCGATCGGGAATCTGTGTAGCATTTGGGGTAGTCTTCTTTTATTTTGGTTCCGTAGTCGGACCTTGATTGTATCTGATTGATGTAATGCTTTATTCATGTAATTGTGTGAAGTGGCGATTGTAAGCCAAATATGTATCTCTTTCCCTTATGTATTACATGGGTTGCGTGAAGATTACCTCACTTGCGACATTGCTTTCAATGTGGTTATGCCTCTAAGTCGTGCTTCGACACGTGAGAGATATAGCCGCATCGAGGGCGTTACAACCCTACCGAATGCCCACAAACGATCTAGAAGAGATCAAGAAGAATATTAAGAAGTTGTTGGAGAAAGGTTATATTCGAAGGAGTTCATCACCATGGGGAGCCCCAGTGCTTTTGGTTGAGAAGAAGGATAAGTCTCTAAGAATGGTTGTTGATTATCGTGCGTTGAATGGAGTGACAATTAAGAACAAGTACCCCCTGCCGATGATCAATGATTTATTTGACTAGTCGACAGGAGCTAAAGTGTTTTCGAAGATCGATCTGCGATCAGGATATCACTAGCTGAAGATTCGAGAGAAGGATATACATAAGACAGCTTTCACCACAAGGTACGGGCTTTATGAGTATACGGTCATGTCTTTTGGATTGACTAACGCCCCTGCCTATTTCATGAGTATGATGAGCAAGGTGTTCATGGAGTTCTTGGGTAAGTTCGTTGTGGTGTTCATTGATGATATCTTGGTATACTCGAAGAGTGAAGAGGAGCATAAGGAACATCTACGTTTAGTTCTCGGGAAGCTTAGGGAACATCAGTTGTATGCCAAGTTCAGCAAATGTGAGTTTTGGTTGAAGGAAGTTGGATTCCTTGGACATGTTATATCAGGAGAAGGTATAGCCGTGGATCCCACCAAGGTTTAGTCAGTCACTGAGTGGTTGGCACCCACCTCAGTTGGAGAGATCCGCAGTTTTCTTGGACTCACGGGATACTATTGGAGTTTATTGAGAATTTCTCTAAGATAGCAAAGCCTATGACGACATTTTTGAAGAAGGACACTAAGTTCCATTGGACTGAAGAATGTGAAGCAAGTTTCCAGGAGTTGAAGAAACGTTTGACTACAACCCCAGTGCTGATTCTGCTGGATATACGCAAGGACTTCCAAGTGTATTGCGATGCTTCACACTTAGGACTTGGAGGAGTACGAATGCAAGACGGAAGAGTGGTTTTGTATGACTCACGACAACTGAAATCGCATGAGTTAAATTATGCCACGCATGATTTGGAGTTAGCAGCTGTGGTGCACGCGCTCAAGACCTGGAGACATTTTCTCATTAGAAACCGTTGCGATGTATACACGGATCACAAGAGTTTGAAGTACATCTTCACACAGAAGGAGCTGAACCTCAGGCAGAGGATATGGTTAGAACTCATAAAGGATTATGATATGAAGCTGCATTATCATCCAAGAAAGGCCAATGTCGTAGCAGATGCTTTGAGCCGTAAGAGTTATGTCAACACCCTCGTAAGCGAAGGGATGCCAAAGGAGTTAGCCGAGGATCTTAGGGAACTTCGATTGGAAATAGTTCCTAAAGGGTTTGTGGCAAAGTTGGTGGTTAAATCAACACTATTGGAAAAGATTCGAGAAGCTTAGAAGGATGACAATGATATCACTGAGATAAAGGAGAAGATGAGTGTAGGGAAAGCCAAAGGGTTTCGTGAGGATGAGCACGGCACCTTGTGGTTTGAGGACCGTATATATGTGCCCAATAATGCAGAGATCATGAAGTTGATATTATAGGAAGCTCATGACTCGCCATACTCGATACACCCTGGAAACACCAAGATGTATTTGGATTTGAAGGAGTGTTTCTGGTGGAATGGTATGAAGAAGGATATTGCCAAGTATGTAGCCATATGTGATGTATGTCAGAGAGTGAAGGCAGAACATCAGAAGCCAGCAGGATTGCTACAACCTATGCCGATACCCGAATGGAAGTGGGATAAGCTTGGCATGGATTTTATCACCGGATGGCCCAGGACCAAATCAGGATATGATTCTACATGGGTAGTAGTTGATCGCTTGACGAAAGTGGCTCACTTTATCCCCGTAAAAACCACGTATACAAGTGCGAAGTTGGCCAAGATATACATGACCAGGATCGTATGTCTGCATGGAGTTCCGAGGACCATCGTGTCAGATAGAGGAACGCAGTTTACTTCAAAATTTTGGCATCAGTTGCACCTGACCTTGGGTGCCATACTGGAGTTCAGTACAGCTTTTCATCCGCAGACAGATGGAAAGACTGAGAGAGTCAATCAGATTCTGGAGGACATGTTGAGAGCTTGTGCATTAGACTACGGATCTAGTTGGGACGATAATTTGCCCTACGCAGAGTTCTCATACAACAACAGCTACCAGGCCAGTTTGAAGATGGCACCATTCGAAGCATTGTATGGGAGAAGATGCAGAACACCGTTGATGTGGGATGAAGTTGGAGACCGCTAGTTGTTTGGACCAGATTTGATTAAGGAATCCGAAGAGAAGGTTAAACTAATTCGAGATAGACTGAAGGTAGCTCAGTCTCGACAGAAGAGTTATGCAGATTCAAAACGCAAGGAGGTAGTCTATGAAATTGGAGACAGAGCGTATCTGTTAGTGTCACCTCTTCGAGGTGTTAAACGTTTTGGTGTTAAGGGGAAATTAGCCCCGAGATTTGTGGGACCGTACCATGTTCTGGAATGCATGGGAGAAGTTGCCTACAAGTTGGAGTTACCCGAAGGACTGTCAGGAGTACATGATGTGTTTCATGTTTCCTAGTTGAAGAAGTGTCATGCGGAGATGGCCGACATTCCTCTGAGAGATACAGTGCCCCTGGAAGCAATTCAGTTGGACAGTGATTTGACGTATGAGGAGAAGCCTGTCAAGATTCTAGAGTTTGCTAGCCGAGTTACTCGCAGCAAGGTTATCAAATTTTGCAAAGTTCAGTGGAGCCACCATACCGAGGATGAAGCCACCTGGGAACGAGAGGATGATCTTCACAAAAACCACCCACACCTATTTCCTAGCCAACCCAAATCTCGAGGGTGAGATTCATCTTAAGGGGGTAGGTTTGTAACATCCCAAATTTTCAATTTGGAATGTTATACGTAGGTCATTCATGCATATCATATTTTATTTGCTTTTCATTTTGTGATCCTCGAAATTCTAAGCAACTCAAGGACCCTCGGAGAGAGTTGGGGATTTCACGGTTTTCATATTTGAATTTTATCAAATATCGAAACGAGGATCAGTTGTTTTATTATTTTTCTCTCCGAAAATATTTCATATTAAAATATATGAGAGGAGATAATATGACTTCTCCAAAATAAGCGAAATATTGGAGGAAAAAGTATATTAAAATCAACCTTTTGATTTTATTCGGATTTTATTGCTATTTTTATTTGCATAGGAAAAAACATGCATTTTCAAAAATTGCATTTTAGGCCAAGAAAATGTTCACCTTGTTCTAAATATTCTATTTAGACGGTGAAAATTTGTTTTGGTATTTTTTAGTTTTTTTTATTTTTTTTCTAGGATTTCTTTTTGGCGGAATATGTTTAAAAAAAGAGGAAGCCCGCCGGACCAAACTGGGTCGCGGCCCAGCTGGCCCAGCCAGCCCCGCGCCGCCGTCGTCTTCGAGCCGGACTCCTCGAGGGAGTCCGAGCCGCCGTCGCCGCCATGGCCTCGCCCCCTCCCGCAAGCCGCCTCCCCTCCCCCTTTAAAAGCCGGTCCCGGCCCCCCCTTGGAGCCCCAAGCTGCCACCGCCTCCAGCCCCCGCAAGCCGCGCCGCCAGCCCGCCGCCTCGCGCCGCCTCACGCTGCCGCTTGCCGCCTGCTGCTGCGCCGCCGCCAATCCCTGCCGTGCCGACCTCTGCCGCCCCACGCTGCACCCCGCCGTCGCCCGCGCCGCCGCCCGCTCGCCGAAAGCCGCCGGAGCCACGCCGGAGTTTGAATCTCACCTTCGGTTTTTTTTCGGTTTATGTAAAAACCGCCGTTTTAAAAAAAACCCTAGTTACGTTTTTTAGACCGATTCGTTGGTTTTCTCGGTTTAGTTTATTCAACGGACGTTCGTCCGTACATTTGTTTTAACGAACGGTTTTCGCCCGTTAGTCACAGACAATGAACGTTCGTTCGTTAGCCTGTTCGTCCATTTTTCTTTTTCTCGGGGTTTTCGTGATTATTTTCGATCGCGATTTCTGATCCGATTTTTGTTTTAGTTTTTCCTTTTGCTCATTTATCGGAATTAGGCGATTCAAGCACCTAGATCTTTGTCTCGAAGCCCTCTTTCCGTTTAACCAACTTGAACAAGATTTTGGTACTGTAAAATTTGACTTCAGTCCAGATCAGTAACCAGATCTTGTTTCTTTCGCATTTTGTGTTTTGTTACTCCGTTTGTTTGATTCTTTTTGCAAACCGGAGTTCTTAAGTTGAAGTTTCTTGTTAGATCTTCTTATTTGAGTTTTACCCGTGCATCTTTGTTTGATTGCTTATGTATGCTATTGTTTGTCTGCGATAGAACACTCGGAGTGCGAATCATGCTACTACGAGTCTCTAGGTTTCACGGATCATCAGCAAGGCAAGTAACACTGTGATCATACCCCTTTATTACCCAGTTTTTTATGCATTAGTTCCAATCCTCAAACACTGCATGATTAGGATGTGATTAACTTATAGGTTTGGGAAGTAGATGACGAGGTAGAACCTAATACCTGTTTTACTATCAAACCCTCGGGAGTTACCTCTACGTTGCTTATATTGCTATGCTATGCTTGTAGACGTGGTTTGGGTTTGAGTGTATCCATGACAGATGTGAGATTGTTAATTAATGGTTCAACTTAAAGTGGCAACTTTAATACACATCTGGGTGGATTGCTTGTTTGGGCACCTGGAGAATCTAGTGTTGTCCTAGGATATCCCGGAGTACCCGTGTGATCATCCTACGGTCCGCCACCCAGGCTCAAAGGGATCTTAAGAATTACTCATGCTAGAAACTTCCGTGTGCAGCCACAAGCCATTATGGGCTCTGGCATAGTATGAGTAAGTTGTGTGACCTCTTTCAGTGGGCTAGCAGATGTAGAGGGAAAGTAGGTGTAACTGTCCACCCAGAGTAAAGAGTAAATGCTTCTAAAAGACTGTGTCTCGGTCATTCGTTTCTCAAACATCATGTAGTACGAGAAATCCAACGGAGGAGATCGAGTCTTGTGGGGAGAAGTGCACAAACCTCTGCAGAGTGTACAATCTAATCATGGTTAGCCGTGTCCCCGGTTATGGACATCTTGAGTATCTAGTACTTGGATTTTCCTATTGTATCTCATCACTCTAAATTAATTTGTTGGGTTAATGAACTACTTTAATTGGGATTGAGTTGGAGGAACCTTCTCAGTGTTGTTTCAACTACCATGATAGTTAAAATAAAACTTATTCCTTTGTTGTAGGGAAAAATTGGCTTTTCGCAAAAAAACATTATAACCATACAACCTCCACCAGCCAAATATGCATATAGTGTTAGCATTATTTCTGTTCATTGCTCTACTGTGTTATATTGCCAGCATATTCCATGTGCTGACCCGTTTTCGGGCTGCAACATATCACATTGCAGACTTTTCAGACGAGGAGTAAGGTTCGCTAGATCGTTGCCGTGCAGCTCAGCTATGCCGTTGGAGTTGATGGACTCACTTTATCTTCCAAGCCTTCCGCTATTATCATATTAGATGGCCTTAAGCCATATTTATTGTGATAAGTTCTCTTTTGGAGACATTTGATGTAATAAGTGTGTGATTGCTACTCTGTTATAAATCCTTCGAGTACTGTGTGTGTCAACATTACCGATCCAGTGATGACACTGAAGCACAGAGACTTAACCGTTTGAGGTCGGGTCGCTACACCTGGGAAATGCTAGGCAATCCAAAAAAGTAAAAGAGAAAGGAAATCTACAAAGAGAAGAAAAAACTAGTGAGGGTGATGGCACCGGTCTAGCCATAGAAGCGCTGAAGCCGAGCTACGTTCCATGGGTTCAGTTCAAGGTGATTGTCCGTTGGGTTGCAGAGGCGATACGCTCGTCCTGCAAGCACCTCATCAATTATGAAGGGACCCTCCCTTTTAGGTGAGAGCTTATTCTTATGCTTCCCCGGGAGGTGTAAAATGAGTTCGCCCACATTATATGCCTTCGCCCGAACTTCCCTACTTTGGTAGCGTCAGGCCTGCTGTTGATAAAAAGTAGAGTGGGTCCGAGCTATATCGCCTCTCCTTCCAGTGCATCCAGGTCATCCTGCCGATCTAGCTCAGCCTCCTTCTCTTCGTACATGCGCACTCTGGGCGCGTGATGGATGAGGTCACAGGGGAGGACTGCTTTTGCCCCGTATACCATAAAAACGGTGTGTATCCCATTGATCGATTAGGGGTGGTGCGCAGGCCCCACAATACGGAGTCAATGGCAGTCAGATTCTTTCAGGGAATGGACCAGTCAGGGTTTAATGCCTCTTAGGATGAGTCCATTAGCCCGTTCGACCTGTCCATTGGTCTGTGGGTGATATCCGAGGCATAATCGAGCTTAATGCCCATGTTAGCGCACCAGTCCTTTACCTTCTGGGCCATGAAATTGGATCCATTGTCCGTTTTTATGATGTATGGGACACCCTAATGGTGGACCACGCCGGATATAAAGTCGATGACCAGTCCAGACTCGGCTTAAGTTACTAGGTTTCGCCTCAATCCACTTAGTGAATTTGTCGACCATGACTAGTAGATATTTCTTTTTCTTGGTCCCCCCTTTAAGTGATCCAACCTAAAGGAAATATGCCCTAGAGGCAATAATAAAGTTGTTCTTTATATTTCCTTATATCATGATAAATGTTTATTATTCATGCTAGAATTGTATTAACCAGAAACTTAGTACATGTGTGAATACATAGACAAACAAAGTGTCACTAGTATGCCTCTACCTGACTAGCTCGTTGATCAAAGATGTTTAAGTTTCCTAGCCATGGACAAAGAGTTGTCATTTTATAAACGGGATCACATCATTAGAGAATGATGTGATTGACTTGACCCATCCGTTAGCTTAGCACTTTGATCGTTTAGTTTACTGCTATTGCTTTCTCCATAACTTATACATGCTCCTATGACTATGAGATTATGCAACTCCCGAATACCGGAGGAACACTTAGTGTGCTATCAAACGTCACAACATAACTGGGTGACTATAAAGATGCTCTACAAGTGTCTCCGATGGTGTTTGTTGAGTTGGCATAGATCGAGATTAGGATTTGTCACTCCATGTATCGGAGAGGTATCTCTAGGCCCTCTCGGTAATGCGCATCACTATAAGCCTTGCAAGCAATGTAACTAATGAGTTAGTTACAGGATGTAGCATTACGGAACGAGTAAAGAGACTTGCCGGAAAGGAGATTGAACTAGGTATTAAGATACCGACGATCGAATCTCAAGTAAGTGACATACCGATGACAAAGGGAACAACATATGTTGTTATGCAGTTTGACCGATAAAGAACTTCGTAGAATACGTAGGAACCAATATGAGCATCCATGTTCCGCTATTGGTTATTTACCGGAGATGAGTCTCGGTCATGTCTACATAGTTCTTGAACCCGCAGGGTCCGCACGCTTAATGTTCGGTGACGATCGGTATTATGAGTTTATGTGTTTTGATGTAACGAAGGTAGTTCGGAGTCCCGGATGTGATCACGGA
Organism: Triticum urartu; assembly: GCF_056163025.1. NCBI lineage: Eukaryota > Viridiplantae > Streptophyta > Magnoliopsida > Poales > Poaceae > Triticum > Triticum urartu. The sequence goes on along the minus strand of NC_141874.1, from coordinate 362,645,997 downwards.
CATGACGAGGAGTCTCATAATGGTCGAGACATAAAGATTGATATATTGGAAGCCTATGGTTGGACATCGGAATGGTTCTGGATGAGTTCGGGCATTTACCAGAGTACCGGGAGGTTACCGAAACCCCCGGGGAGTATATGGGCCTTATTGGGCCTTAGTGGTAAAGAGGAGAGGAAGGGAAAGGTGGAGGGTGCCCCCCTAACCCAATCCAAATTGGGTGGGCGGTCGGCCCCCCTTCCTTCCTTCTCTCTTCTCTCCTACTCCTACTAGGGAAGGGGGGAATCCTACTCCCAGTGGGAGTAGGACTCCCCCTAGGGCGCGCCATAGAGAGGGACGGCCCTCCCCTCCTCCACTCCTTTATATACGGGGGAGGGGGGCACCCCATAGACATACAAGTTGATCTCTTAGCCGTGTGCGGTGCCCCCCTCCACAGATTTCCACCATGGTCATATCGTTGTTGTGCTTAGGCGAAGCCCTGTGTCGGTAACTTCATCATCACCGTCATCACGCCTTCGTGCTAACGAAGCTCTTCCCTGACACTCAGCTGGATCTAGAGTTCATGGGACGTCACCGAGCTGAACGGAGAAGCCCGGTGGCTCAAAGCCCACAGATGAGCGTGGCAGAAGCAGGACCACAGGCAGCTCACAGCGGCGATTCTGGATGCAACACCCGCAAGACAACGGGCCGGTGGTTTAAAGCGGCACTGTGGTGACTTAGAGCAGAGGCGCGGGTGCTTGGTAATGAAGGCGACGACCGTGGCCATGGAAGATCGAAAACCGCGGTCTAGAGGCGAGGTGAACCAGCAGGTCGACGGAGGCGGCGCCGAGGAGCACTAAAACGGGGCGACTCATGGAGGAGTGGCAAGGTGGTTACACTGTAGTGGCGGGTCGAAGACGAATGCGGCGGCTCAGTGAGGGACAGCCGATTCGAGGCACACTGAGGCGGCCTGCCGGCGAGGCGCGGCCGAGCCAGCGTCAGGTTGAAGAGGAACGGGCGGTTGAATGCTTGACATGGAGTACCCGCAGTGGCAGGAAGAGCCACAATGGAGGAAGTAGATTCAATGGCGAAGGTGAGTCGGCGTGGGCGTGCTCAGAGACGGGTCGTGGCCAAGCAGCTCCAGGCGGCACCGTAGCAGAGGCGGGTTAAGGCCAAGGCAATTTGACGAGGCTGCAACCGTGGAAATGGGAGGCCACGGCCGCGGTGGCAGAGGTAACTCGCTGCGGCACTGCTCCAAGGCGGGGGCGGTTCGCCCACGGCAGATCATGATGGCTCAAAGCAGCAGAGGTGGTACCCGCGGGTCGACAACGGTGGCAGGCCGCTTAGCACGGGATTGATGGAAATAGAAGGTGACCTGGCGCAGCGCCGGTTCATAAGTGCAGCGGCGGCGGCGGCAGGGCCCAGGCCGGCCATAACGGTTTAGAGGCGAGTCACTGTGGCGGTTCAGCATCGCAGGCTGGTGATGCAGTGAGTCATAACAACGATGGAGGTGACCCGGCTGGGGCGATTCATAAACCGGCCGCGGGCAGCGTGAGCCGGCCAGAGGTAAAGGCCGCAGCAGTGAAGGCATCTGGCGGCTAAAGGCGCGGGCAACGAGTAAGGCTGCGGTAGCGGCAGCGGCTCGACACAGCGGCCCAAGATGACCACTTTGAAACAGAGGTAAGGCCAAACCGGGGTTAGCAGCTTCTACACTCGAAGTGGCGTTGTGTGATGACTGTTGTAGTTTCCATCTCCAGTAGATTTGATTGATTCTCTGGGCTCGAACCTAAAGCATGGTCGCAATCTGCACTATCTTTTGTTTGATCTCATAGAGCCATATCAATTTAACTCCTGCAGGATTTGTACGGTACAAAGAGCAGGAGCCCCAACGTATTTAACCCTTTGTATTGTATCGAGCCGTTGTAAAACTTTGCAGTGGAATTCCTGAAGAATCTTTGACCTGGTGACTTGCTGTGCCGTATGAAGGCGAAAACTTCAACTTGTCTCAATCTAGTCTGGCACATGCTTTCTCAATGAGGTGGCTTGGTATGGCCACAGGAGCAGTGAGTCGACGAAGCGGGGGACCACGATGGCGGTTTGAGGCAAGGCGGCCGTGAGCGACTTGCAGCAGATATAAGCAGCGTGGTCAAAGCGGAGAGCGGCAGCGCCGGCTCGGCCACGGCGGCTTATGGCAGTAGAGGACGGTAGAGACGAGCTGGTGTTGGAGTACAGTAGCCAGCGCGCCTCGGCGGGTCAACGGCGCAGGCGAACCAGGCGGGTCCACGGCAAAGGCGAGCTGCTGGCTTGGAGTTACCCCAGAAGCGAGGTAAGGCCGCAGTAGTGGCATGCCGTCAACTCGGAGGTAGCTCAGAGCGGTTTGGAGACGGCTTGGCAACTTAGCAGAACGACGCTTGGAGCGGTGGGTTAAAGCCATGGCAGGTTGACCGGGGCGGCGTCTTGACAAGGCGGAGGTGGGTCGCGGCGAACCTCGGCAGAAGAGCAGACCGGCCCCGAGACAAGGTAGGCCCGGCTCGGAACGGCTTCGGGTGTAACTTGATGCACCACAACAGGGGCGACTTAGCAAAAAACGACACCGACCACTAGTTGAAAACCATCTTGACTCCACGCGTGACTCAACAAGTAGTAGTAATTAGCTCTTTTTGGCAGCGATTTAGAGGCCGAGTCGTGGTTAGTTTGACTCCGCTGTCACTTATGTCAGCGACCGTAGCAAATATTGATGCCTTCGGTTTCGAAGGATCACCGGATCCTCAGTGACTTAACCCTAATTTCCCTTGAACTCAAAACCTCGCCCGGGCATTAGATCCGACTGCTGTTTTAGACTGATAAACTCAAAACTGATGCAAATCTTTCCAAGCCGGTTTCTCTTCATCCAGAAAATTATGAACTTCTCGATCCCTGAGAAAAGATCTCTCCAAGAACTCATCACCACCGTGCGCAGGCCCCACGGTGGGCGCCAACTGTCGTGGAATTGTCACGACAGATGTCCTAGTGTGAGGACTTAGTCGTGAGGCCAACACATCTATGTGGTAGCTTGAGAGGGGTTGATTGGAATCGAGAGACGCAACACAAGACAAGGATTTAGACAGCTTCGGGCCCCGGGAAACATCATCCGGTAACGACCCTACATGCTGTTTGTGGTTAGGTCTTATTATCATCATGAAGGAGTCGCCGTAAACCGGCTCTCCTAGTTATGTCTAGCCTTAAGATTCTCCTCTCTTCTCTTGGGGTGCCCTGCCCCTCCTTATATAAGTTGAAGGGGCGGGTCACATGTAGAGTCCATCTCGGACTAAGACTTAAACTATTCAGGCTTCTCTTCATGGGCTTCTTAACATCTTGGGCTTCTTAACGCCTCGGGCTTATTAACCCCAAGCGACTCTGTCTGCTGGGTTATGACTGTCTGCTGGGTTACCATCTGACTTACCATCTGACTTATCATCTGTCGGGTTATGATCTGACTTAACATCTACCCGGTTATGATCTGACTTAACATCTGTCGGTTTATGATCTGACCTAACATCTGCCTTATCATCTGCCTTAACATCTGCCGGGTTACGATCTGACTTAACATCTACCGGGTTATGATCTGACTTAACATCTGCCTTAACATCTACCGGGTTATGATCTGACTTAACTGTCCCAGCTGGGTCATAACTTCCTCCGGGTCATATTGCGGGGTATATCCCCGACAGTGGTAGTTGTTTTGATCTTGCTGAAAAAACAGAAACTTTTGCGCCCAGGAAAATAATTTTCATTTGTTACAGAAGCATGATTTTAATCTGATTCGTTTTGCACAAGATTGGTACACAAATTTCCCAGGTTGTCCTAATTTTTCAGAATTTTTAGAGTTACAGAAGTATTCTAGAGTTACCGATTACTTCAGGCTATTCTGTTTTTGACAGATTCTGTTTCTATATGTTGTTTGCTTATTTTGATGAATCTGTGGGTAGTATCGGGGGGTATGAACCATGGAAAAGTCGGAATATAGTAGATATTACACCAATATAAATGAAGAATGATTTCACAACATAATCAAAAGTGGTGATTTATTTTCTTATACTAACGGAACTTATGAGATTTTCTGTTGAGTTTGTGTTGTGAAGTTTTCAAGTTTTGGGTAAGGATTTGATGGACTATGGAATAAGGAGTGGCAAGAGCCTAAGCTTGGGGATGCCCAAGGCACCCAAAGGTAATATTCAAGGACAAACAAGAGCCTAAGCTTGGGGATGCCCCGGAAGGCATCCCCTCTTTCGTCTTCGTCTATCAGTAACTTTACTTGAGGCTATATTTTTATTCACCACATGATATGTGTTTTGCTTGGAGCGTCTTGTATTATATGAGTCTTTGCTTTTTAGTTTGCCACAATAATCCTTGTTGTACACACCTTTTGAGAGGGACACGCATGAATCATGATTTATTAGAATACTCTATGTGCTTCACTTATATCTTTTCAGCTAGGCAATTTTGCTTTAGTGCTTCACTTATATCTTTTTAGAGCACTGATACGTCTCCAACGTATCTATAATTTATGAAGTATTCATGCTGTTATTTTATCATTTTTGGATGTTTTACAATCATTTTGAGCAACTTTATATCATTTTTTGGGACTAACCTATTGACCCAGTGCCCAGTGCCAGTTGCTGTTTTTTGCTTGTTTTTTACATTGCAGGAAATCAATATCAAATGGAGTCCAAACACCGCAAAACTTTTTGTGGATTTTTTGGACCAGAAGACCAACAGTGGGCCAAAGAAGCACCTGGGTGGTGCCCCAAGGGGGGCACAGCCCACCAGGGCGCGCCTGGGGGCCCAGGCGTGCCCAGGTGGGTTATGCCCACCTTGGTGGACTCCCGCACCCCTTCTTTGCACTATAAATTCCCAAATATTCCGAAACCATTCGGGGTTAACCTAGATCAGAAATTCCACCGCCGCAGGGCTCCATAGCCACCGAAAACCAAGCTAGACCCGTCCCGGCACCCTGCCAGAGGGGGGAATCATCTCCGGTGGCCATCTTCATCATCCCGGCGGCCACCACGATGAGGAGGGAGTAGTCCACCCTCGGGGCTGAGGGTTTGTACCAGTAGCTATGTGATTAATCTCTCTCTCTCTCTCTCGTGATCCATATCATGGGCTTTGTTAATATAGTCGGATCATATGATGTTTCTCCCCTGTACACTATTGTTGTGATGAATTGAATCTTTACCCTTTGAAGTTTTGTGATGTCGGATTGAATGTTCATATTTGAGAACACATGATGTATGTCTTACGGTATGAATACTTGAGGTGACAATGGGGTATCATATTGATTCACTTGATATACGTTATGGCACTCAACTTGCGGATTCTCGCGCTGATATTGGGGTAATCTATCCATAGGGGTTGATGCATGTTTTTATTATCTTTTCTCTGATAGAAACTTTGGGGTCTCTTTGTAGTTCTTTGTGTGGATTGAGTATTATGAATATGAATATGCTTTGGTGTTATTCTAGTATGAACTCTAGGATAGATCGAACGGAAAAAATAGCTTTGCGATATTTTAGTACGAACTCTTGAATAGATCGAGCGGAAAGAATAGCTTTGAGGTGGTCTTGTACCCTATCAACAATTTTTATCTTTTTTCTCCGCTAATAGGAACTCGGGAGTGATTCTTTGTTGCACTTTGAGGGATAATCATATGATCCAACTATGTTAGCACTGTTGGGAGATTGCACTAGTGAAAGTACAGACTCTAGGCCTTGTTTTTAAGCATTGCAATACCGTTTTTGTGCCCGTTTACTATTTGCTACCTTGCTGTTTTTATTTATTCAGACTATAAAAATATATTCGACCATCAATATTACACTTTTATCACCATCTGTTCGCTGAACTAGTGCACCTATATAATTTTCCATTGTATTGGGTGTGTTGGGGACACAAGAGATTTCTTCTATTTGATTGCAGGGTTGTTTGTGAGAGACTATCTTCATCCTACACATCTCACGGATTGATAAACCTTAGGTCATCCACTTGAGGGAAAATTGCTACTGTCCTACAAAACTCTACGCTTGGAGGCCCAACACGTGTCTACAATAATAAAGTTGCGTAGTAGACATCAAGCTCTTTTCTAGAACCGTTGCTGGGGAGGTGAGTGCTTGAAGGTATATCTTTAGATCTTGCAATTGAATATTTTAGTTTCTTTTTTTATCACTAGTTTGGTTTATAAAAAGAAAACTACAAAAAATGGAATTGAGGTTGCATCATATTATTAATCATCTTTATAACATCTTTCTTGAAAATGATGGTTCAAAAAATTGTGCTCAATTGTTAGAAGAAGAAGTCAATAAAATGTTTGGCACAAAATATTTGAATGATGAGCATGATTGCAATGTTGTTAGTATAAATTCTTTGAATATCCAAAATGCTAATGATGATTGCACAAGTCATGACAAAAATGTTTCTTATAACATGTCAATTTTTGCAGAGTGAATTGGGAATGCATTTGCACACCAAAAAGGGAAGATAGATTTTGTAAGAAGCATAAATATTTAGAAATGAAAAGTTGCAAGAGAGGCTAGATGGTTGTGCTGAAAGATGTAATTTTTTCTCCATCCTTGTGAACTTTGCAATGAATGTGGTCATTTAAATATCCAATGCAATTTGTTTCAATCAAATCGTGTCCAAAAATTGTGATAACTTGATTTCCCTTGAGCATCATAAAGAGCTTAGTCTTATTTTGGGGTATGAAGAAATGAAACATATAATTAAGGGTTTCCCAAATCCCAAGAGATTTCTTGATTTTGATCTAGAGGAAATTTATATGTCTTGTACGGTAAATTGCATTGAGAATCCTTATATTGCCAACTATCTAAAGACAAGAAAAAAAATAGAATATGAAGAGAGTACTAATGAAAGGGAAAATATTTCCCAATACCCTCCTAGTGTTTATTATGATGAATCAGGTAATGAGGAGGAGCTTCCTATCCAATCAATCTCTTCAACAAGAAGCTTGAAAGAATTAATTAAACCCACACATGATGTGGTCAAGAAGAAGAAAAGAAGAAAGAATAAAGGTAAAAAGTTATCTCTCCCAAATAATGTTGCTCCTATCACCATTGTGCCTCATGAAAGTGAATCAAATATGTTGATGGAGGATGATGATATTGAATATGATTTTGTGATACCTACTACTTGTTGTAATGATTATGATTGTAAAGACAACGATATCCCTTATGATCTTGAAAATCTATTTAACACTTGCTTGGAAGAATATGATAATAATGTTTGCTATACAATTGGTGCCATTCATGCTATTGATAAGAATGGTTGTGATGACATGCAAAACCACAAGCTTGGGGATGCTATGTTTAATGAGTATGATATGTTTGAAGATTTATTTACTGAAAATAATGCTTGTCCTAAGCTTGGGGATGCTTTGCTTAATGAATATGATCCTTTGATTCCTTATACTTTTGATAAGAAAATTTATTATGATGATAGCATGCCTCCTATTTATGATGATTACATTGATAAAAGTGGGTTTGGAGTCAACTCTAGGTAGTAGTGATCCCACTATTTTGGAGGGTGTTGAATCTTATTACAATATTGATGAAAGTGGATTTGGAGAGGTCATGACTCTATTTAGTGATACATCCACTATTTTGAAAGAGGTTTCAATTGACTTTTACAATGAAGTTGCTATCTATGATGATTATTATGATGACATCTATGCCATAAAGAGTGATAAATCTTCTATGTTTGAGCATCATGAAAAGAGTGCTGTATGTGATAGTTATATTGTTGAATCCATTCATGATGTTTCTGAAAATTATTATGAGGAAGGAACTTATGCTCTTACATATCTCAATAATATCAAGTTTCTTCTCTATGTGTTGATTGTTTTGAAGTTGCACTTGTTTTGCCTTCCCATCCTAGTTGATTCTTGTTCCCATAAGTTGTTTGCTCACAAAATCCCTATGCATAGGAAGTGGGTTAGACATAAATGTGCTACTTATATGCTTCATGATGCTCTCTTCATGTTTCAATTCTTATTTTTTATGCGAGCATCATTGAAATCATCATGCCTAGCTTAAAAGGCATTAAAGAAAAGCGCTTGTTGGGAGACAACCCAACACTTTTACCTACTGTTTTTGTGTGTTCACATTATTATGCTACCGTATTTATCATGTTTTATTGCTTTCGTTTCAATAAAGTGCCAAGTAAAGCCTTTAGGATCATGTTGGGTGATAGTTGCTTTGATCTTGCTGAAAAACAGAAATGTTTGCGCTCACGAAAATAATTCTAGTTTTTAACCTAAGAGCGCTTTTGAGTTTATTCTTTTGGCACAAGATTAATATACAAATTGCTCACGTGGTCCTACTTTTTCAGAATTGTTGGAGTAGTGGAAGTATGGTTGGAGTACAGATTACTACAAACTGTTCTATTTTTGACAGATTCTGTTTTCAATGCATAGTTTGCTTGTTTTCTAGTTTCTATGGCTTATATTGCTCAATACAAATTGTGGAAATGCGAAAATGCTCTTTAGAGCTCGGGCTCCATGGAGCCCGAGTTTGACTTGGTCAAAATTCAAACTTTCACGTTTCAATTTTTTTTGAAAAAAATTACACACATACTTAGAGACATAAAGCATATGTGTTAGGGTTTGATCCCTAGTATCCACTATGTTCTGAGATTGATGTTGCTATGACTTTGCTATGCTTAATGCTTGTCACTAGGGCCCGAGTGCCATGATTTCAGATCTGAACCTATTATGTTTTCATCAATATATGAGTGTTCTTGATCCTATCTTGCAAGTCTATAGTCACCTATTATGTGTTATGATCCGTTAACCCCGAAGTGACAATAATCGGGATACTTACCGGTGATGACCGTAGTTTGAGGAGTTCATGTACTCACTATGTGTTAATGCTTTGTTCCCTCTATTAAAAGGAGGCCTTAATATCCCTTAGTTTCCGTAAGGACCCCGCTGCCACGGGAGGGTAGGACAAAAGATGTCATGCAAGTTCTTTTCCATAAGCACGTATGAGTATGTTCGGAATACATGCCTACATTATATCAATGAACTGGAGCTAGTTCTGTGTCACCCTAGGTTATGACTGTTACATGATGAACCGCATCCGACAGAATTCTCCATCACTGATCCATTCCCTACGAGCTTTCCATATATTGTTCTTCGCTTATTTACTTTCCCGTTGCTATTGCTATCATCACTACAAAATACCAAAAACATACTTTTACTACTGTTATCCTTTGCTACCATTACCACTACTATCATATTACTTTGCTACTAAACACTTTGCTGCAGATATTAGGTTTTCAGGTGTGGTTGAATTGACAACTCAGCTGCTAATACTTGAGAATATTATTTGGCTCCCCTTGTGTCGAATCAATAAATTTGGGTTGAATACTCTACCCTAAAAAACTGTTGCGATCCCCTATACTTGTGGGTTATCACTCACCACCCCGGAGGGAAAAAGGATCAAGTATGTATCTAGGCATGCGCCTAGGAGGAGCCAAGTAAATACCCTCATAGGAGTTGTTCAGGAGGAAGTGCCTGTAGTGAAGGATTACCCAGATGTTTTTCCAGAGGAGTTACCAGGCATGCCACCGGATCGAGACATTGAGTTTTTGATAGAGCTATTGCCAGGTACCGGGCCAATATCAAATAGACCCTTGTAACGCCCCGAGACCGATGTGCCAGGTGTCCTCTAGTTATTCGTTGTTGTTGCCTTGTCATTGCTTGCGTGTCATGCATTGCATATCATGTCATCATGTGCATTTCATTTACATACATGTTCGTCTCATGCATCCGAGCATTTTCCCCGTTGTCCGTTTTGCAATCCGGCGCTCCTATGTCACCCGGTGCCCCTTTCTACCTCTTTTCGTGTGTGGGGGTTAAACATTTCCGGATTGGACCGAGACTTGTCATGCGGCCTTAGTTTACTACCGGTAGACCGCCTGTCAAGTTTCGTACCATTTGGACTTCGTTTGATACTCCAACGGTTAACCAAGAGACCGAGAAGGCCTCGTTTGTGTTGCAGCCCAACACCTTTCCAATTTGGCCCAAAACCCACCTAAACCTCCTCAATCATCTCGGTTGGCCGAAAACCGCACCTCATTTGGACTCTCCTAGCTCCCTCTACCTATAAATATGTGACCTCCCCCGAAAATTCCGCGGTACAAACCTTAGATCTCTCCTCTCCGCGTCGCCGGACAAATTTTCCACCGACGGACATGTCCGCCGCCGCCTGCGTCCAATCGGAGGCCGCCATCTGTCTGCCGCCGCCCTCTCTCTCCTCAGCCCCGCCGCCGGCCCGCGGGACCCAGAACGGGCCCGCGCGAGCCCACACCGCCACCGTCGTCCGCCCGTTTCGGCCCGCCGCCTCCTCACCGGATTTGTGCCGCCTCCTCGCCGGACTTGCGCCGCCTACTCGCCGGGGTGCCTCGCCGCCGCGCCCCTTCGTGCTCGCCGCCGTCGGCAGCCGCCTGCCGGAGCCGCGGCCCGCCGCCACCGCCTCCCGCGGAGGAGCCCGCAACCACCGCGGCCCGTCTCCCGTGCCTGCGCCGCCTCCCACTCGCGGCCGAGCCCCTTCGCCGCCCCGGGCGCCATCGCCGGCGCGGCCATCCGCCTCCCCGACCACGCTACTCCGGCGCCGCCCGACCTCGCCACGGCTGCCTGCTACCTCCTCGTCGCCGGCGCCCTCTCCGGCCACCGGATCCGGCCCTCCTCCGGCTTCCTCCTTGTTCTCCTTCTCCGGCGACGACAAAAAACTCCGGCGAACTGCTACAGTGATTCCGGCGAGATTCGGATCTGGATCTGGAAGAACACGGTTGACTTTTTATCCCCCGAAACCCTAATTTTTGGCAATTTTCATCATGCTATAACTCTGCATCCGTAGCTCCGATTTGTGCATGTAGCGTATCAAAATGTTTGACTCGACGAGTACATCATTTCATCTCATTGCATCATTTTAATTTGAGCTCATCTTGTTACCCAAAATGCTGTTGGAAGAGAGCTATGTGAGGTATTTGTCAGATCTGTTTCAGCAAATGGCATTTTGTCATTTTTGCCATGATTAATGTGTGCATGCTATGACCCTGAGCTCTACATGTATTTTGTTATATGCCATGCCATCTTTACAGTGGTGCTTGCCATGTATTTTTGTGATATTTGTGGTGACTAGCACAAGCTTGCAAAGTAGCGTAATCGGTAATGCTGATTTCAGGGACTTAGAATTTCACTAAGTCCTTGTCCTGATTTTGTTGATATGCCATATGTTCATGTTGTTTACTAGTGATCCGTGCCTCTTTTGAGGATGATCAGTAAGGATGTGTTGTTAACATTGTGGTGCTATATCCATCCATGTCTTTGTTTGCATTTATGGAGCAACCTAGCTTGAGTCAATCGAGCTCTACTTTTGCTATATCGTGATCCTGGCAGATTGTTGATATGTTCAGCGATTGTGCCGAGGATGTTGCTATTGATCCGTGCATGCTATGTTGTTGTTCTTGCCATGTCTAGCTTCTATGCCATGTATTCTTGATGGGTGTATGCTTAGTTTGTCATGCCATGTCAATTTATGCATAATGGGGGGAGGGAGAGTTCATTGAGAGAACAACACTCCCCCTATGTCCATGCCTACACCTAAACTAAACAACAAAATGAGTGTGGTGGGGTGTGCAAGGGTTCAAGCCACATTGCTCGAATCAATGATATTTAGCTCATGCCTTAACTCGCGAAATCTTGCTTCATCCAAGGGCTTCGTGAAAATATCTGCAAGGTTGTCATGAGTGTTGACATAGTTGAGCTCGATCTCTCCTCGCCTAATGTGATCCCGGATGAAGTGATACCGAATCTCAATATGCTTCGTCTTGAAGTGTTGCACCGGGTTGAGAGAGATCTTGATGGCACTTTCATTGTCACACCAAAGAGGCACTTTGTCACAAGTGACACTGTAATCCTTTAAAGTTTGCCTCATCCATAGGAGTTGAGCACAACAACTGCCGGCGGCAACATACTCCGCCTCAGTGGACGAGAGAGACACACAACTTTGCTTTTTGGAAGACCAACTTACCAAAGAGCAACCAAGGAATTGGCACCCTCCGGAAGTGGACTTCCTATCCACTTTGTCTCCCGCCCAATCGGAATCCGAGTACCCTACAAGCTTGAAGTTTGATCCTCTTGGGTACCACAAGCCAAAGTTTGGGGTATGAGCCAAATATCGAAAGATTCGCTTGACCGCCACATAGTGACTTTCCTTAGGTGCGGCTTGAAACCGTGCACAAATTCCCACACTCAACATGATGTCTGGTCTAGATGCACAAAGGTAAAGCAAGGATCCAATCATGGAACGATACACCTTTTGATCCACCACTTTACCATTGGGATCTAAGTCAAGTTGGCACTTGGTGGGCATTGGAGTGGAAGCCGGCTTGACGTCACTTAGCTTGAATCTCTTGAGCATGTCTTGAGTGTATTTGGATTGATTGATGAAGGTTCCTTCTCTTCTTTGCTTCACTTTGAACCCTAGAAAGAACTTCAACTCTCCCATGGAGGACATCTCGAACTTTGAGGTCATGAGAGCGGCAAATTCCTCATTGAAAGCTTTGTTAGGAGAACCAAAGATAATATCATCAACATATAATTGGCACACAAACAACTCCCCTTTGACCTTCTTAGTAAAAAGAGTGGGGTTGATTAGCCCAACTTAAAAACCACGGTCTTGTAACAACTCAGTAAGGTGGTCATACCACGCATGTGGGGCTTGTTTAAGGCCATAGAGTGCCTTATCGAGTTGATACACATGGTCGGGAAAGTAGGGATCCTCGAACCCGGGGGGTTGCTTGACGTAAACCAATTCATTAATTGGACCATTAAGAAAAGCACTCTTCACATCCATTTGTTGTAACTTAAAGTTATGATGAGAAGCATATGCAATCAGCATGCGAATGGATTCAAGACGAGCAACGGGAGCAAAGGTTTCACCGTAGTCGATACCCTCGACTTGGGAGTAGCCTTGTGCTACCAAACGAGCCTTGTTGTGAATGATAATCCCATGGGCATCTTGCTTGTTCTTAAATATCCACTTGGTTCCTATGACATTGTGATTCCCGGTTGGTCTTGGCACTAATCTCCACACTTTGTTGCGCTCGAAGTTGTTGAGTTCTTCATGCATGGCATTGAGCCAATCCGGATCTTCTAGCGCTTCATAGACCTTGTGGGGTTCCACACAAGAGACAAACGCGTGATGCTCACAATAATTTGCTAATTGTCTATGAGTGCTTACCCCCTTTCTTAAGCTTCCAAGCACATTCGTCATGAGATGATCCTTGGTGGAGAGCTTGGAAGCAACCTTGGCGGCACGACGCTCTAATTCCTCCTTGGGGGTGAGACAAGGAGTGGTCACTTGATCATCTTGAGCGTCGTCTTGGGCTTGTTCTTGTTCTTGAACTTGCTCGGAGGAGAGAACTTGACCTTGGGCATCACTTGAAGTGTCAACACCGTCTTGAGCGTGATCTTGCCCTTGGTCATGTTCTTGAGGATGAGGGCCTTCATGTTGTTCTTCGGAAGCGTGTGGGCCTTGGGTTGGTGATGGCTCCACTTGAGTGGAGCATTGTCCTTCTCCTTCGGCCACAAGGGGTTGCTCAATGGGTAGGATAAAGCCAACACCCATTCTTCTTATGGCTTGGGGAGGAATTTCATCACCTACATCACAAGTGCCACTTTTCTCCACTTGGGAGCCGTTATTCTCAGCAAACTCCATGTTACACGTCTCCTCAATAAGTCCCGTGGATTTATTGAGGACACGGTAAGCATGCGAGTTTGTAGCATAGCCAACAAATATGCCCTCATAAGCTCTAGCCTCAAATTTAGACAACCGAACACCTTTCTTGAGAATGAAACACTTACACCCGAATACCCGAAAGTACTTGAGGTTGGGCTTGTTACCGGTGAGTATCTCGTATGGAGTCTTGTTCAAGCCCTTGCGGAGGTAGAGCCGATTGGATGCATGACACGCGGTGTTGATGGCTTCGGCCCAAAAGTTGTATGGAGACTTGAACTCCGCCATCATGGTCCTTGCCGCATCCATCAACGTACAGTTCTTCCTCTCCGCAACACCGTTTTGTTGAGGGGTGTAGGGTGCGGAATATTGATGCTTGATTCCCTCATCACTAAGAAATTCATCCAAGGTGTAGTTCTTGAACTTGGTGCCGTTGTCACTTCTTATTGTCAAGATCTTTGCATTGTGTTGACGTTGAGCTTCATTTGCAAAGTCAATGACGGTTTGTTGGGTCTCGCTCTTCCTCTTGAAGAAATACACCCACGTGTACCTTGAGTAGTCATCCACAATCACCAAGCAATACTTCCTACCTCCAAGACTATCGAAGGATGGAGGCCCAAAGAGATCCATGTGAAGGAGCTCCAAGGGCTTCTTTGAATAAATGATAGTCATGGGAGGGTGAGCCTTCTCATGTAGCTTTCCTTCGATACAGACACTGCAAGCACGATCTTTAGCAAAACTAACATTCGTTAGTCCACGAACATGGTCCCCCTTGAGGAGACTTTGCAAAGATCTCATATTGACATGGGCTAAACGGCGATGCCAAAGCCATCCCACATCAACTTTAGCCATTAGGCATGTCGCGGTCTTAGTGGGTCGCTCCGAAAAGTTAATCACATATAGACCGTTCTCGACATGCCCAACAAAAGCTACTTTAAGAGTCTTGCTCCACAAGAGGGCCACGGTATCGATATCAAAGAAAGTGGCAAAGCCCATGATTGCAAGTTGACGAACGGAAAGTAAATTGTATGCAAGGGACTCAACAAGCATGACCTTCTCGATCGAGAGATCATGAGAGATGAGAAGTCCCAATACCTTCCCTTTTCATGCAAATTTAATGATAATGAAACCTTAGCTGCTTATGCTAATGGTATATATGATCACTATGATGTGGAACAAATAGAAGAATTTGTTGCTTTTAAGGGTGCTTATGAAATTGAATATTTGTTTGAAAAGTATGAAGCTTTTGATGATGATGTTTATAGGCCTGAAAATTTAGCTATCCCAAAATATTGCTATGATAATTATGAATATAATTCCTATATTAATGCACTTATTGAGAAAGTCTGCGCTGTCCAAGAAGAGATTAATATTTTGCAGGAATCTATGGAAGAAGAAGAAGTCGATGAAATTGTGAGCTCATTGGATGAAAAAGATGAGGAGGAGAGCGAAGAACAAAAGGAGGAAGAGCGGATTGATCACCCGTGCCCACCTTCTAATGAGAGTAACTCTTCAACTCATACATTGTTTAATTTCCCTTCATGCTTACCAAAGGATGAATGCTATGATAATTGCTATGATCTCGTTGATTTTTTTGAAATATTCCTTTTTGATGATGCTTGCTATGCTTGTGGCCAAGATGCTAATATGAATTATGCTTATGGAGATGAACTTGCTATAGTTCCTTATGTTAAACATGAAATTGTTGCTATTGCATCCACGATGATAGTCCTATTATCTTTTTGAATTCTCCCGACTACACTATATCGGAGAAGTTTGCACTTATTAAGGATTATATTGATGGGTTGCCTTTTACTATTACACATAATAATTTTGATGAATATAATATGCATGTGCTTGATGCTCCTACTTGCAATTACTATGAGAGAGGAACTATATCTCCACCTCTCTATGTTTCCAACATGGTAAAATTGCAAGAAACTGTTTATAGTATGCATTGGCCTTTATTGTGTGTGCATGAATTGTTCTTTTATGACATGCTGATGCATAGGAAGAGAGTTAGACTTCGTTGTTACATGATATATGTTACTTTGTGCTCACTACTAAATTACAAATCATTGCTAATTAAAATTGGCTTCGATATACCTTGGGATCCGGGTGGATTCATTACTTGAGCACTATATGCCTAGCTTAATGGCTTTAAAGAAAGCGCTGCCAGGGAGACAACCTGGAAGTTTTAGAGAGTCATTTATTTCCATTGAGTGCTTTCATATAGTTTAAAAACAACAAAAATAAAGAGGGGAACCCAAAACTTTTTCAAAAAGGAAAGTGAAAGTGAGAAAGACAAGCATTGTTGAAGTGGGAGAGCTCCTTGAACTTTGTTCATGCTCACGGCAACTTTGTGAATCTTGATTACAGAAAATTTTCAAAAAAAATAATTATCCCCTCATACAATTCCATTGTATTATAAAAATAATGTGCCAAGGTTTGCCTTTAGGGTGTTTACATTTGCTTGATGGTTTGTACGGTGCAGGACAAAAACTTTGGCTGTAGTGCGCGATTTTACATTTTTAGCTGGAACGCCAAATGGTTATGATTCTTTTTGCACTGTCTTTATATACAAATTTTTTATTTTTCCTAATTTTGGCATATTTTTTCAAGTATCATAAGTATGGTGAATGTTCAGACTGTTCTATTTTAGACAGATTCTGTTTTTGATGCATAGTTTGCTTGTTTTGATGAAACTAACAATTTATATTAGTGGATTAAGCCATGAAAAAGTTATATTACAGTATACACAATGCTAAAACAAAATATGAATTGGTTTGCAACAGTACTTATAGTAGTGATTTGCTTTATTATACTAACGGATCTTACCGAGTTTTCTGTTGAAGTTTTGTGTGGATGAAGTGTTCGATGATCGAGAAGGTCTCGATGTGAGAAGAAGGAAGAGAGGCAAGAGCTCAAGCTTGGTGATGCCCGAGGCACCCCAAGTAAATATTCAAGGAGACTCAAGCATCTAAGCTTGGGGATGCCCCCGAAAGCATCCCCTCTTTCTTCAACAAGTATCGGTATGTTTTTGGATTCGTTTCGTTCATGCGATATGCGCAATCTTGGAGCGTCCTTTGCATTTAGTTTTCATTTTTCTTTTATGCACCATGCTGGTATGAGGTAGTCCTTGGTTGATTTATAGAATGCTCTTTGCACTTCACTTATATCTTTTGAGTATGGCTTTATAGAATGCTTCATGTGCTTCACTTATATCAGTTGAAGTTTGGATTGCCTGTTTCTCTTCACTTAGACAACCGCCATTTGTAGAATGCTCTTTTGCTTCACTTAGATTTGTTAGAGCATGGGCATATCTTTTGTAGAAAGAATTAAACTCTCTTGCTTCACTTATATCTATTTAGAGAGATGACAGGAACTGGTCATTCACATGGTTAGTCATAAAATCCTACATAAAACTTGTAGATCACTGAATATGATATGTTTGATTCCTTGCAATAGTTTTGCGATATAAAGATGGTGATATTAGAGTCATGCTAGTGGGTAGTTGTGGATTAGTAGAAATACTTGTGTTGAGGTTTGTGATTCCCGTAGCATGCACGTATGGCGAACCGTTATGTAACGAAGTCGGAGCATGAGGTATTTATTGATTGTCTTCCTTATGAGTGGCGGTCGGGGACGAGCGATGGTCTTTTCCTACCAATCTATCCCCCTAGGGGCATGCATAGTAGTACTTTGCTTCGAGGGCTAATAAACTTTTGCAATAAGTATTTGAGTTCTTTATGACTAATGTTGAGTCCATGGATTATACGCACTCTCACCCTTCCATCATTGTTAGCCTCTCTAGTATCGCGCAACTTTCGCTGGTACTATAAACCCACCATCTACCTTCCTCAAAACAGCCACCATACCTACCTATCATGGCATTTTCATAGCCATTTCGAGATATATTGCCATGCAACTTCCATCATCATCATGTACATGACTTGAGCATTCATTGTCATATTGCTTTGCATGATCGTAAGATAGATAGCATGATGTTTTCATGGCTTGTCCGTTTTTTGATGTCATTACTATGCTAGATCATTGCACATCTCGGTACACCGCCGGAGGCATTCCTATAGAGTCACATCTTTGTTCTAGTATCGAGTTGTAATATTGAGTTGTAAGTAAATAAAAGTGTGATGATCATCATTATTAGAGCATTGCCTCAAAAAAGAGAGGCCAAAGAAGCCTAAATAAAAAAAGGGGGCCAAAGAAGCCCACAAAAAAAGAAAAAAAGAAAAAGAAAAAGAAAATAAAAGGGGGCAATGTTACTATCCTTTTACCACATTTGTGCCTTAAAGTAGCACCATGTTCTTCATATAGAGAGTCTCTTGAGTTATCACTTTCATATACTAGTGGGAATTTTCATTATAGAACTTGGCTTGTATATTCCAACGATGGGCTTCCTCAAATGCCCTAGGTCTTCCTGAGCAAGCAAGTTGGATGCACACCCACTTAGTTTCAGTTTGAGCTTTCATATACTTATAGCTCTAGTGCATCCGTTGCATGGCAATTCCTACTCACTCACATTCATATCTATTGATGGGCATCTCCATAGCCCGTTGATACGCCTAGTTGATGTGAGACTATCTTCTCCTTTTTGTCTTCTCCACAACCACCATTCTATTCCACCTATAGTGCTATATCCATGGCTCACGCTCATGTATTGCGTGAGGGTTGAAAATGCGGAAGTGCGTTAAAAAGTATGAACCAATTGCTCGGCTTGTCATCGGGGTTGTGCATGATGTGAATATTTTGTGTGGTGAAGATGGAGCATAGCCAGACTATATGATTTTGTAGGGATAACTTTCTTTGGCCTTGTTATTTTGAAAATACATGATTGCTTTATTAGTGGGCTTGAAGTATTATTGTTTTTATGTCAAATGATAGACTATTGCTTTGAATCACTCGTGTCTTAATATTCATGCCATGATTAGATATGTGATCAAGATTATGCTAGGTAGCATTCCACATCAAAAATTATCTTTTTATCATTTACCTACTCGAGGACGAGCAGGAATTAAGCTTGGGGATGCTGATACGTCTCCGTCGTATCTATATTTTTTGATTGTTCCATGCCAATATTCTACAACTTTCATATACTTTTGGAAACTTTTTATACTATTTTTGGGACTAACATATTGATCCAGTGCCCAGTGCCAGTTCTTGTTTGCTGCATGTTTTATGTTTCGCAGAAACCCCATATCAAACGGAATCCAAACGGGATAAAAACAAATGGAGAATATTTTTGGAATATTTGGAGAATTCCGGAAGAAAAATCCATGCAAGACGGTGCCCGAGGTGGCCACGAGGCAGGGGGACGCGCCCCTGACCCTCGTGGGCCACCTATAAGGCGGTTGATGACCTTCTTCGGCCGCAAGAAAGCTAATTTTTGGTAAAAAAATCACGGCGAAGGTTTCAGTCCAATCGGAGTTACGGATCTCCATATATATACGAAACGGTGAAGAGGCAGCAGACGAGAACGCAGAAACAGAGAGAGATAGAGAGACAGATCCAATCTCGGAGGGGCTCTCGCCCCTCCCACGCCATGGAGGCCATGGACCATAGGGGAAACCCTTCTCCCATCTAGGGAGGAGGTCAAGGAAGAAGAAGAAGGAGGGGCTCTCTCTCCCCCTCGCTTCCGCTGGCACCGGAGTGCCACCGGGGGCCATCATCATCACCGCAATCTTCACCAACAACTTCACCGCCATCATCACCAACTCTTCCCCCCTCTATGCAGCGGTGTAATCTCTCTCTCTCTTACCCACTGTAATATCTACTTAAACATGGTGCTCAACACTATATATTATTTCCCAATGATGTATGGCTATCCTATGATGTTTGAGTAGATCCGTTTTGTCCTATGGGTTATTTGATGATTGTGATTGGTTTGAGTTGCATGTTTTATTATTGGTGCTATCCTATGGTGCTCTCCGTGTCGCGCAAGCATGAGGGATTCCCGTTGTAGGGTTTGCAATATGTTCATGATTTTCTTATGGTGGGTGGCGTGAGTGACAGAAGCACAGACCCGAGTAAGTAGGTTGTTTGCGTATGGGATAAAGAGGACTTGATGCTTTAATGCTATGGTTGGGTTTTACCTTAATGACCTTTAGTAGTTGCGGATGCTTGCTAGAGTTCCAATCATAAGTGCATATGATCCAAGTAGAGAAAGTATGTTAGCTTATGCCTCTCCCTCATATAAATTGCAATAATGATTACCGGTCTAGTTATCGATTGCCTAGGGACAAGTAACTTTCTCGTGACAACAAGCTCTCTACTAAACCTAACTTATTTGTGTCTTTATCTAAACAGCCCTTACTTTTTATTTACGTAATCTTTATTATCTTGCAAACCTATGCAACAACACCTACAAAGTACTTC
Source organism: Triticum urartu (assembly GCF_056163025.1). Classification (NCBI taxonomy): domain Eukaryota; kingdom Viridiplantae; phylum Streptophyta; class Magnoliopsida; order Poales; family Poaceae; genus Triticum; species Triticum urartu. The sequence continues at coordinate 362,625,835 of NC_141874.1, read as the reverse complement.
TAGCTTCATACTTGTTCTAGGTAAAGCGAACGTCAAGCGTGCGTAGAGTTGTATCGGTGGTCGATAGAACTTGAGGGAATATTTGTTCTACCTTTAGTTCCTCGTTGGGTTCGACACTCTTACTTGTCGAAAGAGGCTACAATTGATCCCCTATACTTGTGGGTTATCAAAGAGTTACTCTCATTAGAAGGTGGGCACGGGTAGCTAATCCGCTCTTCCTCCTTTTATTCTTTGCTCTCCTCATCGTCTTTTTATCCAATGAGCCCACAATTTCATCAATTTCTTCTTCCATAGACTCCTGCAAAATATTATTCTCTTCTTGGATAGCGGAGACTCTCTCAATAAAATCATCAATATTGGAATTGAATTCATAATTTTCATAGCAATATTTAAGTATAGCAAAATTTTCAGGTGTGTAAACAGCATCATCAAGATTTTCACACTCTTTTAAACAAAGATTCAATTTCATAAGCACCCATAAAAGCAACGAATTCTTCTATTCGTTCCACATCATAGTAATCATATATACCATTAGCATAAGAAGCCAAGGTTTCATCATCATTAAATTTACATGAAAAGGGAAGGTGTGGAGCCTTCATCCTAGAGCAACAAGTATAATCATATATCAAGCATAGTTGCCGAGCATACCAATGCAACACATAAATTTGATCCCATAATAGTTTCCCTTTTTGAGTCAAGCGATAATCCCTAAAGTATTCACGTTGATCCCATTATAAATTTGAATGTGGTTTTCTCAGGATTATCAAAGTAGTTCATAATATCTTTCACATAATGAGCATCGAGGCTTTTAGGAGGTTCCCCATCTCCATGAGTAGCAAGTAAACCTAATTTTTTTTGGTATTTCGTGTTCCATATCCATAAATAAAGATAGAGAACAACTTAGAACAGCAAATAAAAATTACTTAGTAATAAAGCAAACAAGCACACACGAGAATAATCACCCCACGCTATAACTCCCCGACAACGGTGCCAGAAAAAGGTCTTGATAACCCACAAGTATAGGGGATCAATTGTAGGCTCTTTCAATAAGTAAGAGTGTCGAACCCAACGAGGAGCTAAAGGTAGAACAAATATTCCCTCAAGTTCTATCGACCACCGATACAACTCCACGCACGCTTAACGTCCGCTTTACTTAGAACAAGTATGAAACTAGAAATACTTTGTAGGTGTTGTTGGATAGATTTGCAAGATAATAAAGAGCACATAAATAAAAAGTAGGGGTTGTTTAGATGAAGACACAACTAAGTTAATTTTAGTAAAGAGCTTGTTGTCACACAAGAAAGTTATTTGTCCCTAGGCAATCGATAACTAGACCGGTGATCATTATTGCAATTTTATTTGAGGGAGAGGCATAAGCTAACACACTTTCTCTTCTTGGATCATATGCACTTATGAGTGAAACTCTAGCAAGCATCCGCAACTACTAAAGATCATTAAGGTAAAACCCAACCATAGCATTATAAGGCATCAAGTCCTCTTTACTCCCATACGCAAACAACCTACTTACTCAGGTCTGTGCTTCTGTCACTCACGCCATCCACCATAAGCAAATCATGAACATATTGCAAACCCTACAACGGGGATCCCTCACGCTTGTGCGACGCGGAGAGCACCATAGGACAGCACCAATAATAAAACATGCAACTCAAACCAATCACGATCATCTATTAACCCATAGGACAAAACGAATTTACTCAAACATCATAGGATAGCCATACATCATTGGGAAATAATATATAGCGTTGAGCACCATGTTTAAGTAGATATTACAATGGGTAAAAGAGGGGTTACACCGCTGCATAGAGGGGGGAAGAGTTGGTGATGACGGTGGTGAAGTTGTTGGTGTAGATCGTTGTCGCGATGATGGCCCCGGCGGTGTTCCGGCGCCACCGGGAGAGAGGGGGAGAGAGCCCCCTTTCTTCTTCTTCTTCTTCCTTGTCCTTCCCCCTAGATGGGAGAAGGGTTTCCATGGTGGTGGAGGGGCGGGAGCCCCTCCGAGATTGGATTCGTCTCTCTGTCTCTCTGTTTCTGCGTTTTCTGATTCCGCCCTTTCACCGTTTCTTAAATTCCCGGAGATCCGTAACTCCGATTGGGCTGAATTTTGGACACGATTTTTATCCGGATATTGGCTTTCTTGCGGTGAAAGAAGGACACCAACCGCCTTACGGGGTGGCCACGAGGGCCCAGGGCGCGCCCCCTACCTCGTGGCCCCCTCGGGCAATCTCTCACGTTGATTCTTCTTCCCCAAAATCACATATATTCCAAAAAAAATCTCCATCAATTTTTATCCCGTTTGGACTCCGTTTGATATGGATTTTCTGTGAAACAAAAAACATGCAACAAACAGGAACTGGCACTAGGCACTGGATCAATATTTTAGTCCCAAAAATAGTATAAAAAGTTGCCAAAAGTATATGAAAGTTGTATAATATTGGCATGGAACAATCAAAAATTATAGATACAACGGAGACGTATCAGTCACCAACTTCGAAGTCGAAAGTGTGATGAATCACCGGCGGCGTAACGACTCACTACGTCACCCCGCATTTTCTGAACAAGAGTTTAATTCTCTTAATTCGGTAGATGCATATATCGGAGCCGCCCGAGCAGGACTTGAGGGAGCCGCAAACCTTATGTCAACCAACTTGCAGGTAAGTGATTGGTTTTGACAACTGAACACAAATCCTAACCCAGTAGCCCCCAAGCCTTAATTTGGTTGGGACGACCGAGTTAAGGGTCTAAATCTGCATATTGTTGCGACATGGTGTAGGACTCTAGGGAACAAAACAAAAAAATATCCGAGGACCTTGAGCTAAGCCGAACATAGTTGGCATCTATGAAGGCCGAACTCGAGGAGGTCAAGAAATTCACCATGGAAGCCCATGATGAGTAAAAGATTTAACATGCAGAATTGCTTGGGGCAACTTTTCTAATGGAATATTGCCTTGTAGCAGCCGAGTCCATAAGTCAACTGTAGAAGGATTTGGACGCTGCTAGAGAATTTCAAAGGTACGCCAAATCGCAGCACGAAGCCGGCCGCCGGGTACTGACCCGAAGCCATGAGGAAAAGAACAAACTTAAGGCGGAAAACTAGCGGCAAGCCGAAGAAATTGAGAGTTTAAAAACTCATCTGGTACAAGCCTACGAGGAGAACCTCGGAAAGGTGGCATGTTCGGTGAGTGAAATTTTAACTTGTGATTAAGTAAAGGACGTGTATTATGCAAATGTAAGATACATGCCACGTCTCTTGCTAGGTCTCCTTACCGGTCGTCCCGAGGAAGAGGCCATCTCATTCGGAGGGAACCTGCTAAAGGAATTGTCCATTGTGCACGAGCGAGCTTGGAAAGCTATGAAGAACAAGGTTAAGGCATTGTGGCCGAACAAGACGCTTCCGGAAGCTAACCGTTTTAAAGGAGCTCAGCGTCGCTTTGAGCTATGGAATATGTCGGCCTGTCGAGAAGGAGCATGGGAGGCATGGGAGATGGTTAAGACCCACTTTACCAAACTTGACCTAGAGCATCTAACTCGAGTTGGGCCAGTAGGACCGGACGGGCAGGAACTGCCACTACACTTGGTGTATGACCAAGTGATGCCTGATGCTCAATTTTCTCAGGAGGACTGTACCCTGTACGCCATAATAGACGACCTCGACCGAGAACTGGGTATTTGATTCCATGTATCCATGTACTTTACATCATATATTCTCCAACCGTGCTTTAAACATTGTCTTAACCAGCCATCAGCTTCTGCCTGTCCCGCCATTGGCCAAGGAGTGTTTCTTACTATGTGACCTGGAATCACCAGGAAATCATTTCGGAGAACTAGGCAATCCGACCATTCGGTGCAAACAAACAAAATGCGCTCGGGGGTCATGTTATATTACTGTTTAACGTAATAAACATCTTCCGAATAAAATAGTTCCTCCATGGGTTCCTTTCTTTGGGTTGTCATGTTGACCATAGACGTTGTAACCGAATACCCGTGCTATGCAAGTTATGGTTACCTCGGGAAAATAACCTCGGTTTTTGGTGATGATCACCAATTATTTCCACTTCCCTCGTGGCTGACAAATTATTTTCTTAAGAATGCTAGCTTTCGGCTTCACCCATCTAAGGTACGTACCTGGGTGATCCGGATGTAACAATCACAGAGGTGCTCCCTTTACCCCCTAGCCGAACAATCGGGAATGTAGGGGTAAGCATAGGAGCAAGGCAACCCAGCTTGGCCAAATCTTAAGTCAAATTGATGCATATAGTGGCTTAAAAATGACACTAGAAGGGTGCAAACATGACGAGAACGAATATATGCACAAAAAGATATATTTATCAGCTTGGTGAAAGAAGCCCCCAAGTAAGACTAGGTAGTGCATTTTAAGATGTATGTCGAGGAAACCTTAACGTAGCTCGGTCTAGCCGAACACATCCTGGTGTAACATCCCAAATTTTCAATTTGGAATGTACGTCAGAGAGTGAAAGCAGAACATCAGAAGCCAGCAGGATTGCTACAGCCTATGCCGATACCCGAATGGAAGTGGGATAAGCTTGGCATGGATTTTATCACCGGATTGCCCGGGACCAAATCAGGATATGATTATATATGGGTAGTAGTTGATCACTTGACGAAAGTGGCTCACTTTATCCCTGTAAAAACCACGTATACAAGTGTGAAGTTGGCCAAGATATACATGACCAGGATCGTATGTCTGCATGGAGTTCCGAGGACCATCGTGTCAGATAGAGGAACACAGTTTACTTCAAAATTTTGGCATCAGTTGCACCTGACCTTGGGTACCAGACTGGAGTTCAGTACAGCTTTTCATCCGCAGACAGATGGACAGACTAAGAGAGTTAATCAGATTCTGGAGGACATGTTGAGAGCTTGTGCATTAGACTACAGATCTAGTTGGGACGATAATTTGCCCTACGCAGAGTTCTCATACAACAACAGCTACCAGGCCAGTTTGAAGATGGCACCATTCGAAGCATTGTATGGGAGAAGATGCTGAACACCATTGATGTGGGATGAAGTTGGAGACCGCCAGTTGTTTGGACCAGATTTGATTAAGGAATCCGAAGAGAAGGTTAAACTAATTCGAGATAGACTGAAGGTAGCTCAGTCTCGACAGAAGAGTTATGCAGATTCAAAACGCAAGGAGGTAGTCTATGAAATTGGAGACAGAGCGTATCTGCGAGTGTCACCTCTTCGAGGTGTTAAACGTTTTGGTGTTAAGGGGAAATTAGCCCCGAGATTTGTGGGACCGTGGAACGCATGGGAGAAGTTGCCTACAAGTTGGAGTTACCCGAAGGACTGTCAGGAGTACATAATGTGTTTCATGTTTCCCAGTTGAAGAAGTGTCATGCGGAGATGGCCGACATTCCTCTGAGAGATATAGTGCCCCTGTAAGCAATTCAATTGGACAGTGATTTGACGTATGAGGAGAAGCCAATCAAGATTCTAGAGTTTGCTAGCCGAGTTACTTGTAGCAAGGTTATCAAATTTTGCAAAGTTCGGTGGAGCCACCATACCGAGGATGAAGCCACCTGGGAACGAGAGGATGATCTTCGCAAAGACCACCCACACCTATTTCCTAGCCAACCCGAATCTCGAGGGCGAGATTCATCTTAAGGGGGGTAGGTTTGTAACATCCCAAATTTTCAATTTGGAATGTTATACGTAGGTCATTCATGCATATCATATTTTATTTGCTTTTCATTTTGCGATCCTCGAATTTCTAAGCAACTCAAGGACCCTCGGAGAGAGTTGGGGATTTCACGGTTTTCATATTTGAATTTTATCAAATATCGAAACGAGGATCAGTTGTTTTATTATTTTTCTCTCCGAAAATATTTCATATTAAAATGTATGAGAGGAGATAATATGACTTCTCCAAAATAAATGAAATATTGGAGGAAAAATATTAAAATCAACCTTTTGATTTTATTCGGATTTTATTGCTATTTTTATTTGCATAGGAAAAAATATGCATTTTCAAAAATTGCATTTTAGGCCAAGAAAATGTTCACCTTGTTCTAAATATTCTATTTAGACGGTGAAATTTTTTTTTGGTATTTTTTTAGATTTTTTTCTAGTATTTCTTTTCGGTGGAATATGTTAAAAAAAGAGGAAGCCCGCCTGACCGAACTGGGCCGTGGCCCAGCTGGTCCAGCCAGCCCCGCGCCGCCGTCGTCTCCGAGCCGGACTCCTCGAGGGAGTCCGAGCCGCCGCCGCCATGGCCTTGCCCCCTTCCGCAAGCTGCCTCCCCTCCCCATTTAAAAGCCGGACCACCCCCCCCCTTGGAGCCCCAAGCCGCCACAGCCGCCAGCCCCCGCAAGCCGCGCCGCCAGCCCGCCGCCGCTCGCCGCCGCCAAGCCCTGCCGCGCCGCCCTCCATCGCTCCGCGCTGCACCCCGCCGTCGCCCATGCCGCCGCCCGCTCACCGGAAGCCGCCGGAGCCGCGCCGGAGTTCGAATCTCGCCATTCGGTTTTTTTTCAGTTTAGGTAAAAACGGCCGATTTTTTTAAAAAATAACCCTAGTTACGTTTTTTATACCGATTCGTTGGTTTTCTCGGTTTAGTTTATTCAGCGGACGTTTGTCCGTACATTTGTTTTAACGAACGGTTTTTGCCCGTTAGTCACAGACAACGAACGTTCATTAGTTAGCATGTTCGTCCGTTTTTCTTTTTCTCGGGTTTTTCACGATTATTTTCGATCGTGATTTTTGATTCGATTTTCGTTTTAGTTTTTCTTTTCGCTCGTTTATCTTCGTCTCGAAGCCCTCTTTACATTTAACCAACTTGAACAAGATTCTGGTACTGTAAAATTTGACTTTAGTCCAGATTAGTAATCGGATCTTATTTCTTTCGCAGTTTGTGTTTCGTTGCTCCGTTTGATTTGATTCTTTTTGCAAACCAGAGTTCTTAAGTTGAACTTTCTGGTTAGATCTTATTATTTGAGTTTTACTCATGCATCTTTGTTTGATTGCTTATGTATGCTATTGTTTGTCTGCGATAGAACACCCGGAGTGCGAAGCGTGCTACTACGAGTCTCTAGGTTTCACGGATCATCAGCAAGGCAAGTAACACTTTGATCATACCCCTTTATTACCCAGTTTTTTATGCATTAGTTCCAATCCTCAAACACTGCATGATTAGGATGTGATTAACTTGTGGGTTTGGGAAGTAGATGATGAGGCAGAACCTATTACCTGTTTTATTATCAAACCCTCGGGAGTTACCTCTATGTTGCTTATATTGCTATGCTATGCTCGTAGACTTGGTTTGGGTTTGAGTGTATCCATGCAGATGTGAGATTGTTCTTTAATGGTTCAACTTAAGGTGGCAACTTTAATACACATCTGGGTGGATTGCTTCTTTGGGCACCTGGAGAATCCAGTGTTGTCCTAGGATATCTCGGAGTACCCGTGTGATCATCCTATGACCCGCCACCCAGGCTCAAAGGGATCTTAAGAATTATTCATGCTAGAAACTTCCGTGTGCAGCCACAAGCCATTATGGGCTCTGGCATAGTAGGAGTAAGTTGTGTGACCTCTTTCAGTGGTGGGCTCGCAGATGTAGAGGGAAAGTAGGTGTAACTGTCCACCCAGAGTAAAGAGTAAATGCTTCTGAAAGACTGTGTCTCGGTCATCCGTTTCTCAAACATCATGTAGTGCGAGAAATCCAACGGAGGAGATCGAGTCTTATGGGGAAAAGTGCATAAACCTCTGCTGAGTGTACAATCTAATCATGGTTAGCCATGTCCCCGGTTATGGACATCTTGAGTATCTAGTACTTGGATTTTCCTATTGTATCTCATCACTCTAAATTAATTTGTTGGGTTAATGAACTACTTCAATTGGGATTGAGTTGGAGGAACCTTCTTAGTGTTGTTTCAACTACCATGATAGTTAAAATAAAACTTATTCCTTCGTTGTAGGAAAAAATTGGCTTTTCGCAAAAACATTATAACCATACAACCTCCACCAGCCAAATATGCATATAGTGTTGGCATTATTTCTGTTCATTGCTCTACTGTGTTACATTGCCAGCATATTCCATGTGCTGACCCGTTTTCGGGCTGCAACATATCACGTTGCAGACTTTTGAGACGAGAAGTAAGGTTCACTAGGTCGTTGTCGTGCAGCTCAGCTATGCCGTTGGAGTTGATGGACTCACTTTATCTTCCAAGCCTTCCGCTGTTATCGTATTAGATGGCCTTAAGCCATATTTATTGTGATAAGTTCTCTTTTGGAGACATTCGATGTAATAAGTGTGTGATTGCTACTCTGTTATAAATCCTTCGAGTACTGTGTGTGTCAGCATTACCGATCCAGGGATGACACTAAAGCACAGAGACTTGACCGTTTGAGGTCGAGTCACTACAAGATGGTATCAGAGCACACGCCGAGTGTAGGACACGACCACTAAGCTAAAGCCTTAGATCACTACTCTCTTCTCATTTCCGACTCCTCTCCATTTTCTACTCTTTAGGATGGCGGACGCAAGGAACAAGTTTGCACAACCGGATGAAGAAGCACCTTTTGGACGACACTTGAAGGAAGTCACTAAGTACGTGAACATTGGAATACCAAGCTTCACCGAGACTTACAACGCCACTTTACCAGAAGAGGAGCGCTGGATGATTCAAGTTCAAGTTCCAGGAAGGACATTCACGCCAGTCACTAAGCCCATAGAGTTTTCCTTTGATGCACCAACCTGGAGTCTAGGAAAGAGTATGGCAGCCCACATCACCATGGGACGCATTGGAGAAGTTTACCATAAGGAGCTTAAGGATACTATCTACCAGATTTGTGGGCGCCGAGATGAGCAATGGGAGATGATCAACACCAGGAAGGATAGATCAATCGCAGCTTTCATCCAGGAGTTAAACCAGCACATTCGTCGCCAGGAGAATCAGATGTGCGCAGGCATGATAGATTTGAAGAAGGCAATGACAAGGATCACCGAGCTTGAAGAAGAACTCAAGTCTACATGCCATGGATACGAGGAGGAGATGACGATACTAGTGGAGACGAATGACGATCTGACAAGGAAGCTAGGAGTATTCATGGGAGACCCCGCGCCAGGAGGAGAAGACGATGAACCTAAGGAGATTTGTTCTGAAGACTACATCATCATCGATGACACCGATTATGACCCGGATAGTAGTGATGATGATTTTGAAGACGAAGCTGGAGCAGACATCATGGAGTCTTCCACTGATCAAAATTTCTAGATGACCACCAAAACAATAGTAGTAGTAGTAGTCTACCATGTATATAGTGTAGTCTGAGCACTTTTGTAACGATAGTTAGATCGATTTGTATGCCCTTGCTTGCTTGATTGAGTGATATGATCGTGTTTGTCTCATGTGCATACGGGTAGTGTTTTCCTCACTAGACCTCATTCTATTCTACTTCTCTTCCCTCTAAACCCTCAGATGCCTCCGAGACGTGACCCCGAATTTACCTTTCCGCCGGAGCTCACTCAGTTGATCCAGCAGCAGAATACACTGATATAGTTGTTAGCTCAGAACCAAGGCAACAACAACAACAACAACCCACCGCCACCACCACCAGTTGACAACTTAGCCCGTTTTCTGAGGTTGCAGCCACCGGTGTTCTCCAGTAGCACCGAGCCGATAGTGGCAGATGATTGGCTCCACAGGATTGGAAGGGAGTTAACCACTGTAGGATGCACAGATGCTGAGAAGGTGTGATTTTCCGCACATAAGTTGGATGGACCAACAGCCTCATGGTGGGAGAATTACACTATCACCTATCCTATAGCCACTGTTACATGGGATCAGTTTCAGCAAGCATTCCGCACAACCCATGTCTCAACTGGAGCTATGAGCATGAAGAAGCGTGAGTTTCGCAACTTACACCAAGGGAACCATACTGTCGGGCAGTACATGGATGAATTTAGTAAGCTATCTTGTTATGCTCCTGATGATGTGGCCACAGATGCCGCAAAGCAGGAGAAGTTTATGGAAGGTCTGAATGATGAGATGAGCATGCAGTTGATGGTGGCAACATTCAACAACTACCAGGAGTTGGTAGACAAGGCTCTTATGATTGAAGGGAAGCAACAACAAATTGAGAGCCACAAAAGGAAGTATGGACAAAGAAGGTACAACTCAGGAGCTCAGCAAAAGCCTCGCTTAACCTCGAACTCGGGAGGACTTGTCCATAACCATGGAGGTCACAACCACAATGGAGGGAGTTCTCACAACTACAGTGGCCCCAAGAATGGAAACGGGAACGGAGCAGGTAGTAATCAGAACCGCTCTAACCCAGCCACACCCGCCAAGAAGGACCTAAGTCACATTACTTGTTTCAAGTGCGGGAAGACTGGACATTACGCCACTGAGTGCCCTGAAGCGAAGAATGGAAATGGCAATGGAAGCGCTGGGAAGAAGCCCAACCCTTTCAACAGGGGACAAGTGAACCACATGAACATGGAGGAGGTTGAGGAGCAGCCTGATGCCGTTATCGGTAAGTTTTTGGTTAAGTCGTTTACTGCAATCGTTCTTTTTGATACTGGTGCATCGCATTCATACATATCAAGGGGATTTGTGGATAAGTATAAACTGCCCACTAAAGTTCTTAGGACACCTATGCTAGTAACCTCACCCGGAGATGAGTATATGGCAAGCAGTGGATGTTTTCAGATGCCATTAGCCATTGGAAGCCATGTTTTCCCCTCAGCCTTGATAATTTGGAGTCACAAGGATTGGATGTGATACCGGGAATGGTTTGGCTATCGTTGTATGGGGGAAACATAGATTGCGCGAGTAAGTCAATTTTGCTCACTGATATGTCTCCGTCGTATCTAATTTTCCAAACACTTTTGCCCTTGTTTTGGACTCTAACTTGCATGATTTGAATGGAACTAACCCGGACTGACGTGTTTTCAACAGAATTGCCATGGTGTTATTTATGTGCAGAAACAAACATTCTCGGAATGACCTGAAACTTCACGGAGCAACTTTTTGGAAAATATAAAAAATACCTGCAAAAGATGAAGGCCAGGGGGCCCACCACCTGTCCACGAGGGTGGGGGGCGCACCCCCCTACCTCATGGGCCCCCTGGTGCCTCTCCGACTCCAACTCCAACTCTATATATTGTGTTTCGGGGAGAAAAAAATCACGAAGAAGAATTCATCGCATTTTATGATACAGAGCCGCCGCTAAGCCCTAAAACCTCTCGGGAGGGCTGATCTGGAGTCTGTTCGGGGCTCCGGAGAGGGGAATCCGTCGCCATCATCATCATCAACCATCCTCCATCACCAATTTCATGATGCTCACCGCCGTGCGTGAGTAATTCCATCGTAGGCTTGCTGGACGGTGATGGGTTGGATGGGATCTATCATGTAATCGAGTTAGTTTTGTTAGGGTTTGATTCCTAGTATCCACTATGTTCTGAGATTGATGTTGCTATGACTTTGCTATGCTTAATGCTTGTCACTAGGGCCCGAGTGCCATGATTTCAGATCTGAACCTATTATGTTTTCATCAATATATGAGTGTTCTTGATCCTATCTTGCAAGTCTATAGTCACCTATTATGTGTTATGATCCGTTAACCCCGAAGTGACAATAATCGGGATACTTACCGGTGATGACCGTAGTTTGAGGAGTTCATGTATTCACTATGTGTTAATGCTTTGTTCCGGTTCTCTATTAAAAGGAGGCCTTAATATCCCTTGGTTTCCGTAAGGACCCCGCTGCCACGGGAGGGTAGGACAAAAGATGTCATGCAAGTTCTTTTCTATAAGCACGTATGACTATGTTCGGAATACATGCCTACATTATATCAATGAACTGGAGCTAGTTCTGTGTCACCCTAGGTTATGGCTGTTACATGATGAACCGCATCCGGCATAATTATCCATCACTGATTCATTACCTACGAGCTTTCCATATATTGTTCTTCACTTATTTACTTTCCCGTTGCTATTGCTATCATCACTACAAAATACCAAAAACATTACTTTTACTACTCTTATCCTTTGCTACCATTACCACTACTATCATATTACTTTGCTACTAAACACTTTGCTGCAGATATTAGGTTTTCAGGTGTGGTTGAATTGACAACTCAGCTGCTAATACTTGAGAATATTCTTTGGCTCCCCTTGTGTCGAATCAATAAATTTGGGTTGAATACTCTACCCTCGAAAACTGTTGCGATCCCCTATACTTGTGGGTTATCCAGACTATTTTGTGGCACCGTTGCCGGGGAGCATAGATCTATTCTTTGAGTCACTTGGGATATATATATCTGCTTATCATTATGAAGAACTTGAGAGATCCAAAAACCAAGATCTATCCCTCAACTACGAGGGGAGGTAAGGAACTGCCATCTAGCTCTGCACTTGATTCACCTTCTGTTTTGAGTAAGCTTGCGACACCTACACTTGCTTCTGCTATTCGTTCTGATATGTCGCATGTCATTGATGATGCCACTTCTGCTATGCATGATACTTATGATGAAACTACTTCTATGCTTGATACTAATGTGCCACTTGGTGATTTTCTTGATGAACAACTTGCCAGGGCTAGAGAAATTGAAAATATTGAATCTAATGATACTGATGAAAGTGATGATGAAGAATCACTTGTTATTCCTAAGGGTTATGTTTTTGATCAAGAAGCTTCTTTAGCTATTTTAGCTTGCAAAGATAGATATGAACTCAAAAGGTTATTAGCTAAATGGAATAAGCAATCTCTAAATGCTAGAATGAAACCTGACCCTGCTTTTGCTACTTCACCTATCTGTGTTACTGATAAGGATTATGAATTCTCTATTGATCCTGATATAATTACTTTAGTTGAATCTGATCCTTTTCATGGTTATGAATCTGAAACTGTCGTGGCACATCTTACTAAACTGAATGATATAGCCACCTTGTTCACTAAAGATGAGAGAACTCGTTACTTTTATATCCTTAAAATATTTCCGTTCTCATTAAAAGGTGATATTAAGATATGGTTTAATTCTCTTGATCCTGGTTGTGTGCATAGTCCCCAGGATATGATTTATTACTTCTCTGCTAAATATTTCCCTGCTCATAAGAAACAAGCTGCTTTAAGGGATATATATAATTTTGTGCAAATTTAAGAAGAGAGGCTCCCACAAGCTTGGGGGAGGCTTCTCCAATTACTTAATGCTTTGCCTGATCATCCTCTTAAGAAAAATGAAATACTTGATATCTTTTATAGTTGGATGCTTCCAGAGATTACCTGGATAGTTGTGCTGGTTCCTTTTTCAGGGAAAGAACACCGGATGAAGCTGAAATTCTATTGAATAATATGTTGACAAATGAAAATAATTGGACACCTCCGGAGCCAATTCCTGAGCCTATTCCTAAACCAACTCCGAAGAAGAGGGGTATTCTATTTCTCAGTCCTGAAGATATGCAAGAGGCAAAGAAATCTATGAAAGAAAAAGGTATTAAAGCTGAAGATGTTAAGAATTTACCTCCTATTGAAGAAATACATGGTCTTAATTTACCGCCTGTTGAAGAAACATATGATCTTAATCCTTTACCTATTGAAGAAACTCATGGTCTTGATAACCCGACACAGGTAGTAAAGGTAAATTCTCTCTATAGATATGATAAAGCTGAAATCCCATTTACTAAGTTTGCTAGCCCATGCTTAGATGAGTTTGATAAATTTATGGCTAAGAAAGAATACTTTAATGCTTATTTTGGTAGACAATTGAAATACAATTCAAATATGCTTGAACACTTGGGTGATTATATGGCTAATGTTAAAGGTGAACTTAAACTTATTAGTAAACATGCTTCTATGGTTACCACTCAAGTAGAACAAGTACTTAAGGCTCAAAATGATTTGCTCAATGAATTGAATAGTAAGGATAATGATAATGCTGTTAGAGTTATGACTAGAGGTGGTAGAATGACTCAGGAACCTTTGTATCCTGAAGGCCATCCTAAGAGAATTGAGCAAGATTCTCAGAGAAATAATATAGATGTACCTAGTTTGTCTAAAAAGAAGAAAAAGAAAAATGATAGGACTTTGCATGCTTCTAGTGAACCTGTTACTGAAACACCTGAGAATCCAAATGATATTTCTATTTTTGATGCTTAAACACAATCTGGTAATGAACCTGAAACTAGTGATAATGTTAATAATAATGTTCATGATGATGCTCAACCTATTAATGATAATGATATAGAAATTGAACCTGTTGTTGATCTTGATAACCCACAATCAAAGAATCAACGTTATGATAAGAAAGACTTTGTTGCTAGGAAACATGGTAAAGAAAGAGAACCATGGGTTCAGAAACCAATGCCTTTTCCTCCTAAACCATCCAAGAAAAAGGATGATGAGGATTTTGAGCGCTTTGCTGAAATGATTAGACCTATCTTTTTGCGTATGCGATTAACTGATATGCTCAAAACCAATCCTTATGCTAAGTACATGAAAGATATAATTACAAATAAAAGAAAGATACCAGAAGATGAAATTTCCACCATGCTTGCTAATTATACTTTTAAGGGTGGAATACCAAAGAAACTTGGAGATCTAGGAGTATCCACTATACCATGCTCCATTAAAAGAAACTATGTCAAAACTGCTTTATGTGATCTTGGAGCCGATGTTAGTGTTATGCCTCTCTCTTTATATTGTAGACTTGATTTGAATAAGTTGAAACCTACTGAAATATCTTTGCAAATGGCTGATAAATCAACTGCTATACATGTCGGTATTTGTGAGGATGTGCCTGTTGTAGTTGCAAATGTTACTATTTTAACGGACTTTGTTATTCTTGATATTCCCGAGGATGATAGTACGTCTATTATTCTTGGAAGACCCTTTTTGAATACTGCAGGGGCTGTTATTGATTGCACTAAAGGCAATGTCACTTTTCATGTTAATGGTAATGAGCACACGGTACACTTTCCGAGGAAACAACCTCAAGTTCAGAGTATCAACTCTATTGGAAAAATTCCATCGATTATATTTGGAGGTTTTGAATTTCCCATTCCTACTGTCAAGAAGAAATATAATATTCTTATTATTGGGGATGTGCATATCCCCGTTGAGGTAACATGGTGTTATTTGAAATTTCTCCGGTTCCATGTTATTCGAATGAGTTCGTTAACAAGACTTGATCAACCTTGTTAGTGGATTCCTTTTGATGATCATGAGATGGATGAAACTAGAAGACACAACCTTCTGTACCCTCCTTTTACTTTCTATTATTTATATTAAATAAAATAAAAATAAATATTTTTCCATCTGTTATCTGATTATCCGTGCAATATAATAATACCTCGAAAATAAAAGTTCCCCAAATGCCTTGAAATTTAAATATGATTTTTTTCAGAATATTTGAGAATATTTGGCACTAAGAACACAGCAGGGGGGTCAACCACCTGCCCACGAGGGTGGAGGGCGTGCCCTACCCCCTGGGCGCGCCCCCTGCCTCATGGGCCCACGGTGGCCCCCCTCCACTTATCCTTTCACCCACACACTCCTTCCTCCCCCAAACACGAATATCCAGCTCAAACCCGAGTCCAAGCTCGTTTTGCTGCCATTTTCGATCTCCTTGCTCAAAGCATCTCTCACAAAACTTCTTGGGGAGATTGTTCCTTGGTATGTGACTCCTCCATTGGTCCAATTAGTTTTTGTTCTAGTGCTTTATTCATTGCAAATTTTTGCTGCTTAGGTGACCCTGTTCTTGAGCTTGCATGTCAAATTTATATGGTCAAAAGTAGTTTTGATGCATGATATAGGCTCTAGGCACTTGTAGGAGTAGTTGCTATCAATATTATTGAGTTTGGTTTACTTTTATTTTGAAGTTACTAAAAATTTCAGAATTTTTCAGAAAATTATAAAGAGATTTTTGAGGGGCTCATCGAGCCGAATCTCAAGGGAAAAGCAAAATGAAGAGGCACAAAAGCCTAAATATAATTTGCCTCGCATCGCGGAGGTTAGGCCGTGTGAATGGCACTCCGATGAATTCCTGAGAGCAACCGGGATTTATGAGGATTTTTATGAATTGGCAAAGAATGCAGGCCTCACCAACTTCCTCCACGACCAACGCGAACAGTATCTCTTACTCACCAATACTTTTGTGCAAAACTTCTACTATTATCCTAGGGAATCACCTCCTTCAGTAGAGTTTCATTTATATGATGTGGTTAAGAAGATGTCACTTTATGATTTTTGTCGGGTTTGTTTGATCCCTTTTAAGGGAAGTTTAGAGGAACTACATTGCAAGGATGTGGAAGGTTTTATTGATACTATCACTGTAGGGGAAACTAGGAAGGTTTCCGATGCACGAATCACTAGCATACATTTTCCTGTTTTACGCTACTTTGCAATATTTGCTAGTCGTTGCTTAATTGGTCGCGGAAACTGTGGAAACCTTAGTGTTCCTGATATTTTTATTCTGTTCCACGGTTTATACGCTGATAACTCTGTTAGTATGGGCGGTATTATTGCTAAATGGTTAAGTCTTAACCGTACAAAAGGACCCATCTTTGGTGGTATTTATGCTTCAAGCCTTGCTGCACATTATGATATACCTATTAGGCACTATGAAAAAGAAGAAAAATTGCTGCCTCGTGTTTATTTAGATTATAAGAGTATGGTAGCACATGATTTTATTATAAAGAATAGGGAAGGGGAGCTGAAATACAAACTTTTCTTTGATAAACATCATCCTGAGACTATCACCTTGCCTGCGCCTTCCTTGTTTGATTTATCTTCAGGCAAGTACCTCGTCTCGCCAAAGGACATTCACGCCTACTGGAACCCTACATCAGCCACAGAGCCAGAGGCGGAACCACAAGTTGATCCTCCGCGACAGTCTAATTACCAATGGGATCCGGAGATGATTGCCAACCAGTGGCAATCGGAGTCTTCTTCTTCGCAGTACGACCCCAACTATTATTATGGATATCCGCCAGGCCAATCGTGGCCATAGACCAACTTAGGCCAAAAGCCTAAGCTTGGGGGATTACGTATTTCTCACCGACATTACATTTATGCTCCCACACTCATTGCTAGATGTCGGTGCTCATACTTTTTCATTGTATCATCCATGCTAGTTTATTTCCTTTTTATGCTTTCTTCTTGTGTGTTTAATAAACCTTAAGAAAAACCCAAAAAATAAGTTGTAGCTTTTAGCTAGTTTTAATTTCCATGCTTGTAGTAGTAACTAAAAAGAAAACCCAAAAAGATTTCCTATTCCTCTTTTACTTGTTGGGAGCTTTCCCGTGTAAATAGTTTTATTTCTTTTCTTTTCTTTTCTTTTCTTTGGGAGTCGATAGGAGAAGACCATAATTAAATTGTTAAAGTGGATCTTATATGCATTATTGTTGATCTGACAAAAGAGCCCATATTGCCTTGTCTTCTCCTGTTTATTGAATGCTTGCAGATTCCAGCTTAGTCCAATGTACGTGCACTATTATTATTATTATTCACATCATTTGGTTGTGCAAGTGAAAGGCAATTATGACGATATATGATGGACTGACTGAGATGAGAAAAGCTGGTATGAACTCAACCTCTTTTGTTTTTGTAAATATGATTAGTTCATCATTCCTGATTCAGCCTATTATGAATAAACATGTTTGCAATGACAACTAGAGATCATAGTTCCTTGTGCCATGCTTGATTAGCTATGAGTCATAATGGTTTACCTTGCGTGCCAACATGCTATTGAGATGGTTATGATGTGGTATGATAGGGTGGTATCCTCCTCTGAATGATTTAAGTGACTTGACTTGGCGCATGTTCATGCATGTAGTTGAAACAAAATCAACATAGCCTTCACGATATTTATGTTCATGGTGGATTATATCCTACTCATGCTTGCATTCGGTGTTGATTAATTTTAATGCATGTTCATGACTGTTGTCGCTCTCTAGCTGGTCGCTCCCCAGTCTTTTGCTAGCCTTCACTTGTACTAAGTAGGAATACTGCTTGTGCATCCAATCCCTTAAACCCCAAAGTTATTCCACATGAGTCCACTATACCTACCTATATACGGTATCTACCTGCCGTTCCAAGTAAATTTGTATGTGCCAAACTCTAAACCTTCAAATAAATATCTTGTTTTGTATGCTCGAATAGCTCATGTATCAACAGGGCTGTCTGTATCTTCCATGTTAGGCGGGTTATTCTCAAGAGGAGTGGACTCCGCTCCTCACTCACGAGATAAATGGCTGGTCACCGGGATGCCCAGTCCCATGCTTTATGCAAACTAAATCAAAATAATTGCAAACAAAACTCCCCCTGGGACTCTTATTAGTTGTACACACTCGTTGTTTCGAGCAAGCCATGGATTGATGCTTGTTGGTGGAAGGGGGAGTATAAACTTTACCATTCTGTTTGGGAACCGCCTATAATGTGTGTAGCATGGAAGATATCACCATCTCTTGATTGTTATGTTGACAATGAAAGGATACCGCTCAAAATATTATTCACCTCTGTTTCAAAACCGAGCTCTGGCACCTCTACAAATCCCCGCTTCCCTCTGCGAAGGGCCTATCTATTTACTTTTATGCTGAGTCATTATCCTCTTATTAAAAAGCACTAGTTGGAGAGCACCGTTGTCATTTGCATTCATTATTGTTAGTTTACATTGAGTATGACTTGACTTGATCTCTTTTACCATGAATTACAATGTCTAGTCAGTCCTTGGTCTTTAAAGGTGCTCTGCATTTATGTTTTGCGGTCTCAGAAAGGGCTAGCGAGATACCATCTTGTTATATCATATTATGATTGTTTTGAGAAAGTGTTGTCATCCGAGATTTATTATTATTGCTCGCTAGTTGATTATGCTATCGATATGAGTAAACTTGAGACCTAAGCGTTATTGTGAATGTGGTTAGTTATAATCTTTACTGAAAACTTGAATGCTGTCTTTACATATTTACAACAACAAGAGCAAATAGAGTTTGTAAAAGTTTTTCTTTATCACTTTCAGTTTGTCAACTGAATTGCTTGAGGACAAGCAAAGTTTTAAGCTTGGGGGAGTTGATACGTCTCTATCGTATCTACTTTTCCAAACATTTTTGCCCTTGTTTTGGACTCTAACTTGCATGATTTGAATGGAACTAACCCGGACTGACGATGTTTTCAGCAGAATTACCATGGTGCTATTTATGTGCAGAAACATACGTTCTCGGAATGACCTGAAACTTCACGGAGCAACTTTTTGGAAAATATAAAAAAACCTGCAAAAGATGAAGGCCAGGGGGCCCACCACCTGTCCATGAGGGTGGGGGGCGCGCCCCCTACCTCGTGGGCCCCCTGGTGCCTCTCCGACTCCAACTCCAACTCTGTATATTGTGTTTCGGGGAGAAAAAAATCAGGAAGAAGAATTCATCGCGTTTTACGATACGGAGGCACCGCCAAGACCTAAAACCTCTCGGGAGGGCTGATCTGGAGTCCGTTCGGGGCTCCGGAGAGGGGAATCCGTCGCCATCGTCATCATCAACCATCCTCCACCACCAATTTCATGACGCTCACCGCCGTGCGTGGGTAATTCGATCGTAGGCTTGCTGGACGGTGATGGGTTGGATGGGATCTATCATGTAATCGAGTTAGCTTTGTTAGGGTTTGATCCCTAGTATCCACTATGTTCTGAGATTGATGTTGCTATGACTTTGCTATGCTTAATGCTTGTCACTAGGGCCTGAGTGCCATGATTTCAGATCTGAACCTATTATGTTTTCATCAATATATGAGTGTTCTTGATCCTATCTTGCAATTCTATAGTCACCTATTATGTGTTATGATCCGTTAACCCCGAAGTGACAATAATCGGGATACTTACCGGTGATGACTGTAGTTTGAGGAGTTCATGTACTCACTATGTGTTAATGCTTTGTTCCCTCTATTAAAAGGAGGCCTTAATATCCCTTAGTTTCCGTAAGGACCCCGCCGCCACGGGAGCGTAGGACAAAAGATGTCATGCAAGTTCTTTTCCATAAGCACGTATGACTATGTTCGGAATACATGCCTACATTATATCAATGAACTGGAGCTAGTTCTGTGTCACCCTAGGTTATGACTGTTACATGATGAACCGCATCCGGCAGAATTCTCCATCACTGATCCATTGCCTACGAGATTTCCATATATTGTTCTTCGCTTATTTACTTTCCCGTTGCTATTGCTATCATCACTACAAAATACCAAAAACATACTTTTACTACTGTTATCCTTTGCTACCGTTACCACTACTATCATATTACTTTGCTACTAAACACTTTGCTGCAGATATTAAGTTTCCAGGTGTGGTTGAATTGACAACTCAGCTGCTAATACTTGAGAATATTATTTGGCTCCCCTTGTGTCGAATCAATAAATTTGGGTTGAATACTCTACCCTCAAAAACTGTTGCGATCCCCTATACTTGTGGGTTATCACTCACCACCCCGGAGGGAAAAAGGATCAAGTATGTATCTAGGCATGCGCCTAGGAGGAGCCAAGTAAATACCCTCACAGGAGTTGTTCAGGAGGAAGTGCCTGTAGTGAAGGATTACCCAGATGTTTTTCCAGAGGAGTTACCAGGCATGCCACCGGATCGAGACATTGAGTTTTTGATAGAGCTATTGCCAGGTACCGAGCCAATATCAAATAGACCCTTGTAACGCCCCGAGACCGATGTGCCAGGTGTCCTCTAGTTATTCGTTGTTGTTGCCTTGTCATTGCTTGCGTGTCATGCATTGCATATCATGTCATCATGTGCATTTCATTTGCATACATGTTCGTCTCATGCATCCGAGCATTTTCCCCGTTGTCCGTTTTGCAATCCGGCGCTCCTATGTCACCCGGTGCCCCTTTCTACCTCTTTTCGTGTGTGGGGGTTAAACATTTCCGGATTGGACCGAGACTTGTCATGTAGCCTTGGTTTACTACCGGTAGACCGCCTGTCAAGTTTCGTACCATTTGGACTTCGTTTGATACTCCAACGGTTAACCGAGAGACCGAGAAGGCCTCGTTTGTGTTGCAGCCCAACACCTTTCCAATTTGGCCCAAAACCCACCTAAACCTCCTCCATCATCTCGGTTGGCCGAAAACCGCACCTCATTTGGACTCTCCTAGCTCCCTCTACCTATAAATATTTGACATTCCCCGAAAATTCCGCGGTACAAACCCTAGATCTCTCCTCTCCGCGTCGCCGGACAAATTTTCCACCGACGGACATGTCCGTCGCCGCCTGCGTCCAATCGGAGGCCGCCATCTGTCTGCCGCCGCCCTCTCTCTCCTCAGCCCCGCCGCCGGCCCGCGGGACCCAGATCGGGCCCGCGCGAGCCCACACCGCCACCGTCGTCCGCCCGTTTCGGCCCGCCGCCTCCTCGCCGGATTTGTGCCGCCTCCTCGCCGGACTTGCGCCGCCTAATCGCCGGGGTGCCTCGCCGCCGTGCCCCTTCGTGCTTGCCGCCGTCGGCAGCCGCCCGCCGGAGCCGCGGCCCGCCGCCACCGCCTCCCGCGGAGGAGCCCGCAACCACCGCCGCCCGTCTCCCGTGCCTGCGCCGCCTCCCGCTCGCGGCCGAGCCCCTTCGCCGCCCCGGGCGCCATCGCCGGCGCGGCCATCCGCCGCCCCGACCACGCTACTCCGGCGCCGCCCGACCTCGCCACGGCCGCCTGCTACCTCGTCGTCGCCGGCGCCCTCTCCGGCCACCGGATCCGGCCCTCCTCCGGCTTCCTCCTTGTTCTCCTTCTCCGGCGACGACAAAAAACTCCGGCGAACTGCTACAGTGATTCCAGCGAGATTCGGATCTGGATCTGGAAGAACACGGTTGACTTTTTATCCCCCGAAACCCTAATTTTTGGCAATTTTCATCATGCTATAACTCTGCATCCGTAGCTCCGATTTGTGCATGTAGCATATCAAAATGTTCGACTCGACGAGTACATCATTTCATCTCATTGCATCATTTTAATTTGAGCTCATCTTGTTGCCCAAAATGCTGTTGGAAGAGAGCTATGTGAGGTATTTGTCAGATTTGTTTCAGCAAATGGCATTTTGTCATTTTTGCCATGATTAATGTGTGCATGCTATGACCCTGAGCTCTACATGTATTTTGTTATATGCCATGCCATCTTTACAGTGGTGCTTGCCATGTATTTTTGTGATATTTGTGGTGACTAGCACAAGCTTGCAAAGTAGCGTAATCGGTAATGCTGATTTCAGGGACTTAGAATTTCACTAAGTCCTTGTCCTGATTTTGTTGATATGCCATATGTTCATGTTGTTTACTAGTGATCCGTGCCTCTTTTGAGGATGATCAGTAAGGATGTGTTGTTAACATTGTGGTGCTATATCCATCCATGTCTTTGTTTGCATTTATGGAGCAACCTAGCTTGAGTCAGTCGAGCTCTACTTTTGCTATATCGTGATCCTGGCAGATTGTTGATATGTTTAGCGATTGTGCCGAGGATGTTGCTATTGATCCGTGCATGCTATGTTGTTGTTCTTGCCATGTCTAGCTTCTATGCCATGTATTCTTGATGGGTGTATGCTTAGTTTGTCATGCCATGCTTTGTAGTGAGTGCATCGAGCTCGTAAACATGCCTACTCGTTAACTGTTTTGCATGCTCCAGTTTTTCACTAAGTCTGAGATCTGTTTATGCTTTTGCCATGTTCACATGCTTGCAATTGTATTTTCTGATCCCTTTTGGCTCAAGGTCACTAAGGGACTTTTGCTAAGTGCTTTGAGTAGCCTCATGCCATGCCTTGCTTTGCCATGTTAAGTTCCTGTAGCATGTAGTTTTCATGTTCTAAAGTGTGCTTCCTGATGATAAATTCCAAACTTGTGTTAATTTCACTCAGTCTGAAACCTGTTATCATTTGGTCTTTTGCCATGCTTGTTTGAACCTGTTAGTGGATAAATTAGCCATAGCTCAGTGTTCATCTTTTGTCAAGCATCATGAGTGGATCCCTGCCATGTATTTTGTTGCCATGTTTGAGTGCTGTAGCATATTTAACTTGTTGCATTTAGATGGCTACTTGCTGATTATCGCAGACCGGTGCCATATTTGTTTTGCTTGCCATTTCCAAACCGTGCATCCGATTCCGGTGATCTTTATATCGCTTTCAACTGAAATCACCTCATCTTTCTAGTGGCACTCTTGGATTTCCATGTTGAGGCCAGATTCAATCATTCTGTGTCAAATCATGCATATGCACCGCATACCGCATCCCGCATATCATATCATGTTCATGTGTTGGTTGTTTACTATGTTGTGTGCTTCTTTCCGGTGTTGCTTCTTCGGGTTGGTTCCGGTAACGTCGCGTTTGTGAGGACCCGTTCGACTACGTCCGTTTGCCTTCTTCATGGACTCATTCTTCTTCCTTGCGGGATCTCAGGCAAGATGACCATACCCTCGAAATCACTTCTATCTTTGCTTGTTAGTTGCTCGCTCTTTTGCTATGCCTATGCTGCGATACCTACCACTTGCTTATCATGCCTCCCATATTGTTGAGCCAAGCCTGTAACCCACCTTGTCCTAGCAAACCGTTGTTTGGCTATGTTACCGCTTTGCTCAGCCCCTCTTATAGCGTCGTTAGTTGCAGGTGAAGATTGGAGTTTGTTCCTTGTTGGAACATGGATATTTTGTTGGGATATCACAATATCTCTTATTTAATTAATGCATCTATACACTTGGTAAAGGGTGGAAGGCTCGGCCTTATGCCTGGTGTTTTGTTCCACTCTTGCCGCCATAGTTTCCGTCATATCGGTGTTATGTTCCCGGATTTTGCGTTCCTTACATGGTTGGGTTATAATGGGAACCCCTTGACAGTTCGCCTTGAATAAAACTCCTCCAGCAAGGCCCAACATTGGTTTTACCATTTGCCACCTAGCCTTTTTCTTTCCCTTGAGTCGCCCAGCTCAAGGGTCATCTTATTTTAACCCCCCGGGCCAGTGCTTCTCTAAGTGTTGGTCCAAACTGAGCGATGTCCGAGGCTACCAGGGGCAACTCTGGGCTGGCTTACCCGACGTCTTGCTCATTCGGTGTGCCCTGAGAATGAGATATGTGCAGCTCCTATCAGGATTTGTCGGCACATCTGGGTGGCTTTGCTGGTCTTGTTTTACCATTGTCGAAATGTCTTGTAACCGGGATTCCGAGTCTGATCGGGTCTTCCCGCTAGAAGGAATATCCTTCGTTGACCGTGAGAGGTTGTGATGGGCTAAGTTGGGACACCCCTGCAGGGATTTGAACTTTCAAAAGCCGTGCCTGCAGTTATGGGCAGATGGGAATTTGTTAATGTCCGGTTGTAGAAAACCTGAAGTTGATCTTAATTAAAATACATCAACCGCGTGTGTTACCGTGATGGTCTCTTCTCGGCGGAGTCCGAGAAGTGAACACGGTGTTGGAGTTATGTTTGACGTAGGTTGTTCTAGGATCACTTCTTGATCATAGTTGTTCGACCATGCTTTTTCCTTTCTCTTCTCGCTCTCATTTGCGTTGTTAGCCACCAGATATGCTAGTCGCTTGCTGCAGCTCCACCTCATACCTTTTCCCTACCTATAAGCTTAAATAGTCTTGATTGCGAGGGTGTAAGATTGCTGAGTCCCCGTGACTCACAGATACTTCCAAAACCAGTTTGCAGGTGCCGATGTTACCGAGTAGGTGACGCAACCAAGCTCAAGGAGGAGCTCGATGAAGATCTTGTCCTTTGTGTTGTTTCGTTCTAGTTGATCAGTAGTGGAGCCCAGTTGGGGTCGATCGGGAATCTGTGTAGCATTTGGGGTAGTCTTCTTTTATTTTGGTTCCGTAGTCGGACCTTGATTGTATCTGATTGATGTAATGCTTTATTCATGTAATTGTGTGAAGTGGCGATTGTAAGCCAAATATGTATCTCTTTCCCTTATGTATTACATGGGTTGCGTGAAGATTACCTCACTTGCGACATTGTTTTCAATGCGGTTATGCCTCTAAGTCGTGCTTCGACACGTGAGAGATATAGCCGCATCGAGGGCGTTACAACCCTACCGAATGCCCACAAACGATCTAGAAGAGATCAAGAAGAAGATTAAGAAGTTGTTGGAGAAAGGTTATATTCGAAGGAGTTCATCACCATGGGGAGCCCCAGTGCTTTTGGTTGAGAAGAAGGATAAGTCTCTAAGAATGGTTGTTGATTATCGTGCGTTGAATGGAGTGACAATTAAGAACAAGTACCCCCTGCCGATGATCAATGATTTATTTGACTAGTCGACATGAGCTAAAGTGTTTTCGAAGATCGATCTGCGATCAGGATATCACTAGCTGAAGATTTGAGAGAAGGATATACCTAAGACAGCTTTCACCACAAGGTACAGGCTTTATGAGTATACGATCATGTCTTTTGGATTGACTAACGCCCCTGCCTATTTCATGAGTATGATGAGCAAGGTGTTCATGGAGTTCTTGGATAAGTTCGTTGTGGTGTTCATTGACGATATCTTGGTATACTCGAAGAGTGAAGAGGAGCACAAGGAACATTTACGTTTAGTTCTCGGGAAGCTCAGGGAACATCAGTTGTATGCCAAGTTCAGCAAATGTGAGTTTTGGTTGAAGGAAGTTGGATTCCTTGGACATGTTATATCAGGAGAAGGTATAGCCGTGGATCCCACCAAGGTTCAGTCAGTCACTGAGTGGTTGGCACCCACCTCAGTTGGAGAGATCCGCAGTTTTCTTGGACTCACAGGATACTATTGGAGTTTATTGAGAATTTCTCTAAGATAGCAAAGCCTATGACGACATTGTTGAAGAAGGACACTAAGTTCCATTGGACTGAAGAATGTGAAGCAAGTTTCCAGGAGTTGAAGAAATGTTTGACTACAACCCCAGTGCTGATTCTGCCGGATATACGCAAGGACTTCCAAGTGTATTGTGATGCTTCACGCTTAGGACTTGGAGGAGTACGAATGCAAGATGGAAGAGTGGTTTTATATGCCTCACGACAACTGAAACCGCATGAGTTAAATTATGCCACACATGATTTGGAGTTAGCAGCTGTGGTGCACGCGCTCAAGACCTGGAGACATTTTCTCATTAGAAACCGTTGTGATGTATACACGGATCACAAGAGTTTGAAGTACATCTTCACACAGAAGGAGCTGAACCTCAGGCAGAGGATATGGTTAGAACTCATAAAGGATTATGATATGAAGCTGAATTATCATCCAAGAAAGGCCAATGTCGTAGCAGATGCTTTGAGCCGTAAGAGTTATGTCAACACCCTCGTAAGCGAAGGGATGCCAAAGGAGTTAGCCGAGGATCTTAGGGAACTTCGATTGGAAATAGTTCCTAAAGGGTTTTTGGCAAAGTTGGAGGTTAAATCAACACTATTGGAAAAGATTCGAGAAGCTCAGAAGGATGACAATGATATCACTGAGATAAAGGAGAAGATGAGTGTAGGGAAAGCCAAAGGGTTTCGTGAGGATGAGCACGACACCTTGTGGTTTGAGGACCGTATATATGTGCCCAATAATGCAGAGATCATGAAGTTGATATTATAGGAAGCTCATGACTCGCCATACTCGATACACCCTGGAAACACCAAGATGTATTTGGATTTGAAGGAGTGTTTCTAGTGGAATGGTATGAAGAAGGATATTGCCAAGTATGTAGCCATCTGTGATGTATGTCAGAGAGTGAAGGCAGAACATCAGAAGCCAGCAGGATTGCTACAACCTATGCCGATACCCGAATGGAAGTGGGATAAGCTTGGCATGGATTTTATCACCGGATGGCCCAGGACCAAATCAGGATATGATTCTACATGGGTAGTAGTTGATCGCTTGACGAAAGTGGCTCACTTTATCCCCGTAAAAACCACGTATACAAGTGCGAAGTTGGCCAAGATATACATGACCAGGATCGTATGTCTGCATGGAGTTCCGAGGACCATCGTGTCAGATAGAGGAACGCAGTTTACTTCAAAATTTTGGCATCAGTTGCACCTGACCTTGGGTGCCATACTGGAGTTCAGTACAGCTTTTCATCCGCAGACAGATGGAAAGACTGAGAGAGTCAATCAGATTCTGGAGGACATGTTGAGAGCTTGTGCATTAGACTACGGATCTAGTTGGGACGATAATTTGCCCTACGCAGAGTTCTCATACAACAACAACTACCAGGCCAGTTTGAAGATGGCACCATTCGAAGCATTGTATGGGAGAAGATGCAGAACACCGTTGATGTGGGATGAAGTTGGAGACCGCCAGTTGTTTGGACCAGATTTGATTAAGGAATCCGAAGAGAAGGTTAAACTAATTCGAGATAGACTGAAGGTAGCTCAGTCTCGACAGAAGAGTTATGCAGATTCAAAACGCAAGGAGGTAGTCTATGAAATTGGAGATAGAGCGTATCTACGAGTGTCACCTCTTCGAGGTGTTAAACGTTTTGGTGTTAAGGGGAAATTAGCCCCGAGATCTGTGGGACCGTACCATGTTCTGGAATGCATGGGAGAAGTTGCCTACGAGTTGGAGTTACCCGAAGGACTGTCAGGAGTACATGATGTGTTTCATGTTTCCTAGTTGAAGAAATGTCATGCGGAGATGGCCGACATTCCTCTGAGAGATACAGTGCCCCTGGAAGCAATTCAGTTGGACAGTGATTTGACGTATGAGGAGAAGCCTGTCAAGATTCTAGAGTTTGCTAGCCGAGTTACTCGCAGCAAGGTTATCAAATTTTGCAAAGTTCAGTGGAGCCACCATACCGAGGATGAAGCCACCTGGGAACGAGAGGATGATCTTCGCAAAAACCACCCACACCTATTTCCTAGCCAACCCAAATCTCGAGGGTGAGATTCATCTTAAGGGGGTAGGTTTGTAACATCCCAAATTTTCAATTTGGAATGTTATACGTAGGTCATTCATGCATATCATATTTTATTTGCTTTTCATTTTGTGATCCTCGAAATTCTAAGCAACTCAAGGACCCTCGGAGAGAGTTGGGGATTTCACGGTTTTCATATTTGAATTTTATCAAATATCGAAACGAGGATCAGTTGTTTTATTATTTTTCTCTCCGAAAATATTTCATATTAAAATATATGAGAGGAGATAATATGACTTCTCCAAAATAAGAGAAATATTGGAGGAAAAAATATATTAAAATCAACCTTTTGATTTTATTTGGATTTTATTGCTATTTTTATTTGCATAGGAAAAAACATGCATTTTCAAAAATTGCATTTTAGGCCAAGAAAATGTTCACCTTGTTCTAAATATTCTATTTAGACGGTGAAAATTTGTTTTGGTATTTTTTAGTTTTTTTATTTTTTTCTAGGATTTCTTTTTGGCGGAATATGTTTAAAAAAAGAGGAAGCCCGCCGGACCAAACTGGGTCGTGGCCCAGCTGGCCCAGCCAGCCCCGCGCCGCTGTCGTCTTCGAGCCGGACTCCTCAAGGGAGTCCGAGCCGCCGCCGCCATGGCCTCGCCCCCTCCCGCAAGCCGCCTCCCCTCCCCCTTTAAAAGCCGGTCCCGGCCCCCCTTGGAGCCCCAAGCTGCCACCGCCTCCAGCCCCCGCAAGCCGCGCCGCCAGCCCGCCGCCTCGCGCCGCCGCACGCTGCCGCTTGCCGCCTGCTGCTGCGCCGCCGCCAAGCCCTGCCGTGCCGACCTCCGCCGCCCCACGCTGCACCCCGCCGTCGCCCGCGCCGCCGCCCGCTCGCCGAAAGCCGCCGGAGCCACGCCGGAGTTTGAATCTCACCGTTCGGTTTTTTTTCGGTTTATGTAAAAACCGCCGTTTTAAAAAAAACCCTAGTTACGTTTTTTAGACCGATTCGTTGGTTTTCTCGGTTTAGTTTATTCAACGGACGTTCGTCTGTACGTTCGTTTTAACGAACGGTTTTCGCCCGTTAGTCACAGACAACGAACGTTTGTTCGTTAGCCTGTTCGTCCATTTTTCCTTTTCTCGGGTTTTTCGTGATTATTTTCGATCGCGATTTCTGATCCGATTTTTGTTTTAGTTTTTCTTTTTGCTCATTTATCGGAATTAGGCGATTCAAGCGCCTAGATCTTTGTCTCGAAGCCCTCTTTCCGTTTAACCAACTTGAACAAGATTTTGGTACTGTAAAATTTGACTTCAGTCCAGATCAGTTACCAGATCTTGTTTCTTTCGCATTTTGTGTTTTGTTACTCCGTTTGTTTGATTCTTTTTGCAAACCGGAGTTCTTAAGTTGAAGTTTCTCGTTAGATCTTCTTATTTGAGTTTTACCCATGCATCTTTGTTTGATTGCTTATGTATGCTATTGTTTGTCTGCGATAGAACACTCGGAGTGCGAATCATGCTACTACGAGTCTCTAGGTTTCACGGATCATCAGCAAGGCAAGTAACACTGTGATCATACCCCTTTATTACCCAGTTTTTTATGCATTAGTTCCAATCCTCAAACACTGCATGATTAGGATGTGATTAACTTATGGGTTTGGGAAGTAGATGACGCGGTAGAACCTAATACCTGTTTTACTATCAAACCCTCGGGAGTTACCTCTACGTTGCTTATATTGCTATGCTATGCTTGTAGACGTGGTTTGGGTTTGAGTGTATCCATGACAGATGTGATATTGTTAATTAATGGTTCAACTTAAAGTGGCAACTTTAATACACATCTGGGTGGATTGCTTGTTTGGGCACCTGGAGAATCTAGTGTTGTCCTAGGATATCCCGGAGTACCCGTGTGATCATCCTACGGTCCGCCACCCAGGCTCAAAGGGATCTTAAGAATTACTCATGATAGAAACTTCCGTGTGCAGCCACAAGCCATTATGGGCTCTGGCATAGTATGAGTAAGTTGTGTGACCTCTTTCAGTGGGCTAGCAGATGTAGAGGGAAAGTAGGTGTAACTGTCCACCCAGAGTAAAGAGTAAATGCTTCTAAAAGACTGTGTCTCGGTCATTCGTTTCTCAAACATCATGTAGTACGAGAAATCCAACGGAGGAGATCGAGTCTTGTGGGGAAAAGTGCACAAACCTCTGCAGAGTGTACAATCTAATCATGGTTAGCCGTGTCCCCGGTTATGGACATCTTGAGTATCTAGTACTTGGATTTTCCTATTGTATCTCATCACTCTAAATTAATTTGTTGGGTTAATGAACTACTTTAATTGGGATTGAGTTGGAGGAACCTTCTCAGTGTTGTTTCAACTACCATGATAGTTAAAATAAAACTTATTCCTTTGTTGTAGGGAAAAATTGGCTTTTCGCAAAAAAACATTATAACCATACAACCTCCACCAGCCAAATATGCATATAGTGTTAGCATTATTTCTGTTCATTGCTCTACTGTGTTACATTGCCAGCATATTCCATGTGCTGACCCGTTTTCGGGCTGCAACATATCACATTGCAGACTTTTCAGACGAGGAGTAAGGTTCGCTAGATCGTTGCCGTGCAGCTCAGCTATGCCGTTGGAGTTGATGGACTCACTTTATCTTCCAAGCCTTCCGCTATTATCATATTAGATGGCCTTAAGCCATATTTATTATGATAAGTTCTCTTTTGGAGACATTCGATGTAATAAGTGTGTGATTGCTACTCTGTTATAAATCCTTCGAGTACTGTGTGTGTCAACATTACCGATCCAGTGATGACACTGAAGCACAGAGACTTAACCGTTTGAGGTCGGGTCGCTACACCTGGGAAATGCTAGGCAATCCAAAAAAGTAAAAGAGAAAGGAAATCTACAAAGAGAAGAAAAAACTAGTGAGGGTGATGGCACCGGTCTAGCCGTAGAAGCGCTGAAGCCGAGCTACGTTCCATGGGTTCAGTTCAAGGTGATTGTCCGTTGGGTTGCAGAGGCGATACGCTCGTCCTGCAAGCACCTCATCAATTATGAAGGGACCCTCCCTTTTAGGTGAGAGCTTATTCTTATGCTTCCCCGGGAGGTGTAAAATGAGCTCGCCCACATTATATGCCTTCGCCCGAACTTCCCTACTTTGGTAGCGTCGGGCCTGCTGTTGATAAAAAGTAGAGTGGGTCCGAGCTATATCGCCTCTCCTTCCAGTGCATCCAGGTCATCCTGCCGATCTAGCTCAGCCTCCTTCTCTTCGTACATGCGCACTCTGGGCGCGTCATGGATGAGGTCACAGGGGAGGACTGCTTTTGCCCCGTATACCATAAAAACGGTGTGTATCCCATTGATCGATTAGGGGTGGTGCGCAGGCCCCACAATACGGAGTCAATGGCAGTCAGATTCTTTCAGGGAACGGACCAGTCAGGGTTTAATGCCTCTTAGGATGAGTCCATTGGCCCGTTCGACCTGTCCATTGGTCTGTGGGTGATATCCGAGGCATAATCGAGCTTAATGCCCATGTTAGCGCACCAGTCCTTTACCTTCTGGGCCATGAAATTGGATCCATTGTCCGTTTTTATGATGTATGGGACACCCTAATGGTGGACCACGCCGGATATAAAGTCAATGACCAGTCCAGACTCGGCTTAAGTTACTGGGTTTCGCCTCAGTCCACTTAGTGAATTTGTCGACCATGACTAGTAGATATTTCTTTTTCTTGGTCCCCCCTTTAAGGGGTCCAACCTGAAGGAAATATGCCCTAGAGGCAATAATAAAGTTGTTATTTATATTTCCTTATATCATGATAAATGTTTAGTATTCATGCTAGAATTGTATTAACCGGAAACTTAGTACATGTGTGAATACATAGACAAACAAAGTGTCACTAGTATGCCTCTACCTGACTAGCTCGTTGATCAAAGATGTTTAAGTTTCCTAGCCATGGACAAAGAGTTGTCATTTTATAAACGGGATCACATCATTAGAGAATGATGTGATTGACTTGACCCATCCGTTAGCTTAGCACTTTGATCGTTTAGTTTACTGCTATTGCTTTCTCCATAACTTATACATGCTCCTATGACTATGAGATTATGCAACTCCTGAATACCGGAGGAACACTTAGTGTGCTATCAAACGTCACAACATAACTGGGTGACTATAAAGATGCTCTACAAGTGTCTCCGATGGTGTTTGTTGAGTTAGCATAGATCGAGATTAGGATTTGTCACTCCATGTATCAGAGAGGTATCTCTAGGCCCTCTCGGTAATGCGCATCACTATAGGCCTTGCAAGCAATGTAACTAATGAGTTAGTTACGGGATGTAGCATTATGGAACGAGTAAAGAGACTTGCCGGAAAGGAGATTGAACTAGGTATTAAGATACCGACGATCGAATCTCAAGCAAGTGACATAGCGATGACAAAGGGAACAACATATGTTGTTATGCAGTTTGACCGATAAAGAACTTCGTAGAATATGTAGGAACCAATATGAGCATCCATGTTCCGCTATTGGTTATTTACCGGAGATGAGTCTCGGTCATGTCTACATAGTTCTTGAACCCGCAGGGTCCGCACGCTTAACGTTCGGTGACGATCGGTATTATGAGTTTATGTGTTTTGATGTAACGAAGGTAGTTCGGAGTCCCGATGTGATCACGGACATGACGAGGAGTCTCATAATGGTCGAGACATGAAGATTGATATATTGGAAGCCTATGGTTGGACATCGGAAAGGTTCTGGATGAGTTCGGGCATTTACCGGAGTACCGGGAGGTTACCGAAACCCCCGGGGAGTATATGGGCCTTATTGGGCCTTAGTGGTAAAGAGGAGAGGAAGGGAAGGTGGAGGGTGCCCCCCTAGCCCAATCCGAATTGGGTGGGCGGCCGGCCCCCCTTCCTTCCTTCTCTCTTCTCTCCTACTCCTACTAGGGAAAGGGGGGAATCCTACTCCCAATGGGAGTAGGACTCCCCCTAGGGCGCGCCATAGAGAGGGACGGCCCTTCCCTCCTCCACTCCTTTATATACGGGGGAGGGGGGCACCCCATAGACATACAAGTTGATCTCTTAGCCGTGTGCGGTGCCCCCCTCCACAGATTTCCACCATGGTCATATCGTTGTAGTGCTTAGGCGAAGCCCTGCGTTGGTAACTTCATCATCACCGTCATCACGCCTTCGTGCTAACGAAGCTCTTCCCCGACACTCAGCTGGATCTAGAGTTCATGGGACGTCACCGAGCTGAACGGAGAAGCCCGGTGGCTCAAAGCCCACAGATGAGCGTGGCAGAAGCAGGACCACAGGCAGCTCGCAGCGGCGATTCTGGATGCAACACCGGCAAGACAACGGGCCGGTGGTTTAAAGCGGCACTGTGGTGACTTAGAGCAGAGGCGCGGGTGCTTGGTAATGAAGGCGACGACCGTGGCCATGGAAGATCGAAAACCGCGGTCTAGAGGCGAGGTGAACCAACAGGTCGACGGAGGCGGCGCCGAGGAGCACTAAAACGGGGCGACTCATGGAGGAGTGGCAAGGTGGTTACACTGTAGTGGCGGGTCGAAGACGAATGCGGCGGCTCAGTGAGGGACAGCCGATTCGAGGCACACTGAGGCGGCCTGCCGGCGAGGCGCGGCTGAGCCAGCGTCAGGTTGAAGAGGAACAGGCGGTTGAATGCTTGACGTGGAGTACCCGGAGTGGCAGGAAGATCCACAATGGAGGAAGTAGATTCAATGGCGAAGGTGAGCCGGCGTGGGCGTGCTCAGAGACGGGTCGTGGCCAAGCAGCTCCAGGCGGCACCGTAGCAGAGGCGGGTTAAGGCCAAGGCAATTTGACGAGGCTGCAACCGTGGAAATGGGAGGCCACGGCCGCGGTGGCAGAGGTAACTCGCTGCGGCACTGCTCCAAGGCGGGGGCGGTTCGCCCACGACAGATCATGATGGCTCAAAGCAGCAGAGGCGGTACCCACGGGTCGACAACGATGGCAGGCCGCTTAGCGCGGGATTGATGGAAATAGAAGGTGACCTGGCGCAGCGGCGGTTCATAAGTGCAGCGGCGGCGGCGGCAGGGCCCAGGCCGGCCGTAACGGTTTAGAGGCGAGTCACTGCGGCGGTTCAGCATCGCAGGCTGGTGATGCAGTGAGTCATAACAACGATGGAGGTGACCCGGCTGGGGCGATTCATAAACCGGCCGCGGGCAGCGTGAGTCGGCCAGAGGTAAAGGCCGCAGCAGTGAAGGCATCTGGCGGCTAAAGGCGCGGGCAACGAGTAAGGCTGCGGTAGCGGCAGCGGCTCGACACAGCGGCCCAAGATGACCACTTTGAAACAAAGGTAAGGCCAAACTGGGGTTAGCAGCTTCTACACTCGAAGTGGCGTTGTGTGATGACGGTTGTAGTTTCCATCTCCAGTAGATTTGATTGATTCTATGGGCTCGAACCTGAAGCATGGTCGCAATCTGCACTGTCTTTTGTTTGATCTCAGAGAGCCATATCAATTTAACTCCTGCAGGATTTGTATGGTACAAAGAGCAGGAGCCCCAACGTATTTAACCCTTTGTATTGTACGCGCGCGGGAAAACATATAGTCTGATCGAGCCGTTGTAAAACTTTGTAGTGGAATTCCTGAAGAATCTTTGACCTGGTGACTTGCTGTGCCGTATGAAGGCGAAAACTTCAACTTGTCTCAATCTAGTCTGGCACATGCTTTCTCAATGAGGTGGCTTGGTATGGCCACAGGAGCAGTGAGTCGACGAAGCGGGGGACCACGATGGCGGTTTGAGGCAAGGCGGCCGTGAGCGACTTGCAGCAGATATAAGCAGCGTGGTCAAAGCGGAGAGCGGCAGCGCCGGCTCGGCCATGGCGGCTTATGGCAGTAGAGGACGGTAGAGACGAGTTGGTGTTGGAGTACAGTAGCCAGCGCGCCTCGGCGGGTCAACGGCGCAGGCGAACCAGGCGGGTCCACGGCAAAGGCGAGCTGCTGGCTTGGAGTTACCCCAGAAGCGAGGTAAGGCCGCAGTAGTGGCATGCCGTCATCTCGGAGGTAGCTCAGAGCGGTTCGGAGACGGCTTGGCAACTTAGCAGAACGACGCTTGGAGCGGTGGGTTAAAGCCATGGCGGGTTGACAGGGGCGGCGTCTTGACAAGGCGGAGGTGGGTCGCGGCGAACCTCGGCAGAAGAGCAGACCGGCCCCGAGACAAGGTAGGCCCGGCTCGGAACGGCTTCGGGTGTAACTTGACGCACCACAACAGGGGCGACTTAGCAAAAAACGACACCGACCACTAGTTGAAAACCATCTTGACTCCACGCGTGACTCAACAAGTAGTAGTAATTAGCTCTTTTTGGCAGCGATTTAGAGGCCGAGTCGTGGTTAGTTTGACTCCACTGTCACTTATGTCAGCGACCGTAGCAAATATTGATGCCTTCGGTTTCGAAGGATCACCGGATCCTCAGTGACTTAACCCTAATTTCCCTTGAACTCAAAACCTCGCCCGGGCATTAGATCCGACTGCTGTTTTAGACTGATAAACTCAATACTGATGCAAATCTTTCCAAGCCGGTTTCTCTTCATCCAGAAAATTATGAACTTTTCGATCCCTGAGAAAAGATCCCTCCAAGAACTCATCACCACCGTGCGCAGGCCCCACGGTGGGCGCCAACTGTCGTGGAATTGTCACGGCAGATGTCGTAGTGTGAGGACTTAGTCGTGAGGCCAACACATCTATGTGGTAGCTTGAGAGGGGTTGATTGGAATCGAGAGACGCAACACAAGACAAGGATTTAGACAGCTTCGGACCCCGGGAAACATCATCCGGTAACGACCCTACATGCTGTTTGTGGTTAGGTCTTATTATCATCATGAGGGAGTCGCCGTAAACCGGCTCTCCTAGTTATGTCTAGCCTTAAGATTCTCCTCTCTTCTCTTGGGGTGCCCTGCCCCTCCTTATATAAGTTGAAGGGGCGGGTCACATGTAGAGTCCATCTTGGACTAAGACTTAAACTATTCAGACTTCTCTTCATGGGCTTCTTAACATCTTGGGCTTCTTAACGTCTCGGGCTTATTAACCCCAAGCGACTCTATCTGCCGGGTTACCATCTGACTTACCATCTGACTTATCATCTGTCGGGTTATGATCTGACTTAACATCTACCGGGTTATGATCTGACTTAACATCTGTCGGTTTATGATCTGACATAACATCTGCCTTATCATCTTCCTTAACATTTGCCGGGTTACGATCTGACTTAACATCTACCGGGTTATGATCTGACTTAACATCTGCCTTAACATCTACCGGGTTATGATCTGACTTAACTGTCCCAGCTGGGTCATAACTTCCTCCGGGTCATATTGCGGGGTATATCCCCGACAGTGGTAGTTGTTTTGATCTTGCTGAAAAAACAGAAACTTTTGCGCCCAGGAAAATAATTTTCATTTCTTACAGAAGCATGATTTTAATCTGATTCGTTTTGCACAAGATTGGTACACAAATTTCCCAGGTTGTCCTAATTTTTCAGAATTTTTGGAGTTACAGAAGTATTCTAGAGTTACCGATTACTTCAGGCTGTTCTGTTTTTGACAGATTCTGTTTCTATATGTTGTTTGCTTATTTTGATGAATCTGTGGGTAGTATCGGGGGGGGGTATGAACCATGGAAAAGTCAGAATATAGTAGATATTACACCAATATAAATGAAGAATGATTTCACAACATAACCAAAAGTGGTGATTTATTTTCTTATACTAACGGAACTTATGAGATTTTCTGTTGAGTTTGTGTTGTGAAGTTTTCAAGTTTTGGGTAAGGATTTGATGGACTATGGAATAAGGAGTGGCAAGAGCCTAAGCTTGGGGATGCCCAAGGCACCCAAAGGTAATATTCAAGGACAAACAAGAGCCTAAGCTTGGGGATGCCCCGGAAGGCATCCCCTCTTTCGTCTTCGTCTATCAGTAACTTTACTTGAGGCTATATTTTTATTCACCACATGATATGTGTTTTGCTTGGAGCATCTTGTATTATATGAGTCTTTGCTTTTTAGTTTGCCACAATAATCCTTGTTGTACACACCTTTTGAGAGGGACACGCATGAATCGTGATTTATTAGAATACTCTATGTGCTTCACTTATATCTTTTCAGCTAGGCAATTTTGCTTTAGTGCTTCACTTATATCTTTTTAGAGCACTGATACGTCTCCAACGTATCTATAATTTATGAAGTATTCATGCTGTTATTTTATCATTCTTGGATGTTTTACAATCATTTTTAGCAACTTTATATCATTTTTTGGGACTAACCTATTGACCCAGTGCCCAGTGCCAGTTGCTGTTTTTTGCTTGTTTTTTACATTGCAGGAAATCAATATCAAATGGAGTCCAAACACCGCAAAACTTTTTGTGGATTTTTTGGACCAGAAGACGAACAGTGGGCCAAAGAAGCACCTGGGTGGTGCCCCAAGGGGGGCACAGCCCACCAGGGCGCGCCTGGGGGCCCAGGCGCGCCCAGGTGGGTTGTGCCCACCTCGGTGGACTCCCGCACCCCTTCTTTGCACTATAAATTCCCAAATATTCCGAAACCATTCGGGGTTAACCTAGATCAGAAATTCCACCGCCGCAGGGCTCCATAGCCACCGAAAACCAAGCTAGACCCGTCCCGGCACCCTGCCAGAGGGGGGAATCATCTCCGGTGGCCATCTTCATCATCCCGGCGGCCACCACGATGAGGAGGGAGTAGTCCACCCTCGGTGCTGAGGGTTTGTACCAGTAGCTATGTGATTAATCTCTCTCTCGTGATCCATATCATGGGCTTTGTTAATATAGTCGGATCATATGATGTTTCTCCCCTGTACACTATTGTTGTGATGAATTGAATCTTTACCCTTTGAAGTTTTGTGATGTCGGATTGAATGTTCATATTTGAGAACACATGATGTATGTCTTACGGTATGAATACTTGAGGTGACAATGGGGTATCATATTGATTCACTTGATATACATTATGGCACTCAACTTGCGGATTCTCGCGCTGATATTGGGGTAATCTATCCATAGGGGTTGATGCATGTTTTTATTATCTTTTCTCTGATAGAAACTTTGGGGTCTCTTTGTAGTTCTTTGTGTGGATTGAGTATTATGAATATGAATATGCTTTGGTGTTATTCTAGTATGAACTCTAGGATAGATCGAACGGAAAAAATAGCTTTGCGATATTTTAGTACGAACTCTTGAATAGATCGAGCAGAAAGAATAGCTTTGAGGTGGTCTTGTACCCTACCAACAATTTCTATCTTTTTTTCTCCGCTAATAGGAACTCGGGAGTGATTCTTTGTTGCACTTTGAGGGATAATCATATGATCCAACTATGTTAGCACTGTTGGGAGATTGCACTAGTGAAAGTACAGACTCTAGGCCTTGTTTTTAAGCTTTGCAATACCGTTTTTGTGCCCGTTTACTATTTGCTACCTTGCTGTTTTTATTTATTCAGACTATATAAATATATTCGACCATCAATATTACACTTTTATCACCATCTCTTCGCCGAACTAGTGCACCTATATAATTTGCCATTGTATTGGGTGTGTTGGGGACACAAGAGATTTCTTCTATTTGATTGCAGGGTTGTTTGTGAGAGACTATCTTCATCCTACACATCTCACGGATTGATAAACCTTAGGTCATCCACTTGAGGGAAAATTGCTACTGTCCTACAAAACTCTATGCTTGGAGGCCCAACACGTGTCTACAATAATAAAGTTGCGTAGTAGACATCAAGCTCTTTTCTAGCACCGTTGCTGGGGAGGTGAGTGCTTGAAGGTATATCTTTAGATCTTGCAATTAAATATTTTAGTTTCTTTTTTTATCACTAGTTTGGTTTATAAAAAGAAAACTACAAAAAATGGAATTGAGGTTGCATCATATTATTAATCATCTTTATAACATCTTTCTTGAAAATGATGGTTCAAAAAATTGTGCTCAATTGTTAGAAGAAGAAGTCAATAAAATATTTGGCACAAAATATTTGAATGATGAGCATGATTGCAATGTTGTTAGTATAAATTCTTTGAATATCCAAAATGCTAATGATGATTGCACAAGTCATGACAAAAATGTTTCTTATAACATGTCAATTTTTGCGGAGTGAATTGGGAATGCATTTGCACACCAAAAAGGGAAGATAGATTTTGTAAGAAGCATAAATATTTAGAAATGAAAAGTTGCAAGAGAGGCTAGATGGTTGTGCTGAAAGATGTAATTTTTTCTCCATCCTTGTGAACTTTGCAATGAATGTGGTCATTTAAATATCCAATGCAATTTGTTTCAATCAAATCGTGTCCAAAAATTGTGATAACTTGATTTCCCTTGAGCATCATAAAGAGCTTAGTCTTCTTTTGGGGTATGAAGAAATGAAACATATAACTAAGGGTTTCCCAAATCCCAAGAGATTTCTTGATTTTGATCTAGAGGAAATTTATATGTCTTGTACGGTAAATTGCATTGAGAATCCTTATATTGCCAACTATCTAAAGACAAGAAAACAAATAGAATATGAAGAGAGTACTAATGAAAGGGAAAATATTTCCCAATACCCTCCTAGTGTTTATTATGATGAATCAGGTAATGAGGAGGAGCTTCCTATCCAATCAATCTCTTCAACAAGAAGCTTGAAAGAATTAATTAAACCCACACATGATGTGGTGAAGAAGAAGAAAAGAGAAAGAATAAAGGTAAAAAGGTATCTCTCCCAAATAATATTGCTCCTATCACCATTGTGCCTCATGAAAGTGAATCAAATATGTTGATGGAGGATGATGATATTGAATATGATTTTGTGATACCTACTACTTGTTGTAATGATTATGATTGGGAAGACAACGATATCCCTTATGATCTTGAAAATCTATTTAACGCTTTCTTGGAAGAATATGATAATAATGTTTGCTATACTATTGGTGCCATTCATGCTATTGATAAGAATGGTTGTGATGACATGCAAAACCACAAGCTTGGGGATGCTATGTTTAATGAGTATGATATGTTTGAAGATTTATTTACTGAAAATAATGCTTGTCCTAAGTTTGGGGATGCTTTGCTTAATGAATATGATCCTTTGATTCCTTCTACTTTCGATAAGAAAATTTATTATGATGATAGCATGCCTCCTATTTATGATGATTACATTGATAAAAGTGGGTTTGGATTCAACTCTAGGTAGTAGTGATCACACTATTTTGGAGGGTGTTGAATCTTATTACAATATTGATGAAAGTGGATTTGGAGAGGTCATGACTCTATTTAGTGATACATCCACTATTTTGAAAGAGGTTTCAATTGACTTTTACAATGAAGTTGCTATCTATGATGATTATTATGATGACATCTATGCCATAAAGAGTGATAAATCTTCTATGTTTGAGCATCATGAAAAGAGTGCTGTATGTGATAGTTATATTGTTGAATCCATTCATGATGTTTCTGAAAATTATTATGAGGAAGGAACTTATGCTCTTACATATCTCAATAATATCAAGTTTCTTCTCTATGTGTTGATTGTTTTGAAGTTGCACTTGTTTTGCCTTCCCATCCTAGTTGATTCTTGTTCCCATAAGTTGTTTGCTCACAAAATCCCTATGCATAGGAAGTGGGTTAGACATAAATGTGCTACTTATATGCTTCATGATGCTCTCTTCATGTTTCAATTCTTATTTTTTATGCGAGCATCATTGAAATCATCATGCCTAGCTTAAAAGGCATTAAAGAAAAGCGCTTGTTGGGAGACAACCCAACACTTTTACCTACTGTTTTTGTGTGTTCACATTATTATGCTACCGTATTTATCATGTTTTATTGCTTTCGTTTCAATAAAGTGCCAAGTAAAGCCTTTAGGATCATGTTGGGTGATAGTTGCTTTGATCTTGCTGAAAAACAGAAATGTTTGCGCTCACGAAAATAATTCTAGTTTTTAACCTAAGAGCGCTTTTGAGTTTATTCTTTTGGCACAAGATTAATATACAAATTGCTCACGTGGTCCTACTTTTTCAGAATTGTTGGAGTAGTGGAAGTATGGTTGGAGTACAGATTACTACAAACTGTTCTATTTTTGACAGATTCTGTTTTCAATGCATAGTTTGCTTGTTTTCTAGTTTCTATGGCTTATATTGCTCAATAAAAATTGTGGAAATGCGAAAATGCTCTTTAGAGCTTGGGCTCCATGGAGCCCGAGTTTGACTTGGTCAAAATTCAAACTTTCACGTTTCAATTTTTTTTGAAAAAAATTACACACATACTTAGAGACATAAAGCATATGTGTTAGGGTTTAATCCCTAGTATCCACTATGTTCTGAGATTGATGTTGCTATAACTTTGCTATGCTTAATGCTTGTCACTAGGGCCCGAGTGCCATGATTTTAGATCTGAACCTATTATGTTTTCATCAATATATGAGTGTTCTTGATCCTATCTTGCAAGTCTATAGTCACCTATTATGTGTTATGATCCGTTAACCCCGAAGTGACAATAATCGGGATACTTACCGGTGATGACCATAGTTTGAGGAGTTCATGTACTCACTATGTGTTAATGCTTTGTTCCCTCTATTAAAAGGAGGCCTTAATATCCCTTAGTTTCCGTAAGGACCCCGCTGCCACGGGAGGGTAGGACAAAAGATGTCATGCAAGTTCTTTTCCATAAGCACGTATGACTATGTTCGGAATACATGCCTACATTATATCAATGAACTGGAGCTAGTTCTGTGTCACCCTAGGTTATGACTGTTACATGATGAACCGCATCCGACAGAATTCTCCATCACTGATCCATTCCCTACGAGCTTTCCATATATTGTTCTTCGCTTATTTACTTTCCCGTTGCTATTGCTATCATCACTACAAAATACCAAAAACATACTTTTACTACTGTTATCCTTTGCTACCGTTACCACTACTATCATATTACTTTGCTACTAAACACTTTGCTGCAGATATTAAGTTTCCAGGTGTGGTTGAATTGACAACTCAGCTGCTAATACTTGAGAATATTATTTGGCTCCCCTTGTGTCGAATCAATAAATTTGGGTTGAATACTCTACCCTCAAAAACTGTTGCGATCCCCTATACTTGTGGGTTATCACTCACCACCCCGGAGGGAAAAAGGATCAAGTATGTATCTAGGCATGCGCCTAGGAGGAGCCAAGTAAATACCCTCACAGGAGTTGTTCAGGAGGAAGTGCCTGTAGTGAAGGATTACCCAGATGTTTTTCCAGAGGAGTTACCAGGCATGCCACCGGATCGAGACATTGAGTTTTTGATAGAGCTATTGCCAGGTACCAGGCCAATATCAAATAGACCCTTGTAACGCCCCGAGACCGATGTGCCAGGTGTCCTCTAGTTATTCGTTGTTGTTGCCTTGTCATTGCTTGCGTGTCATGCATTGCATATCATGTCATCATGTGCATTTCATTTGCATACATGTTCGTCTCATGCATCCGAGCATTTTCCCCGTTGTCCGTTTTGCAATCCGGCGCTCCTATGTCACCCGGTGCCCCTTTCTACCTCTTTTCGTGTGTGGGGGTTAAACATTTCCGGATTGGACCGAGACTTGTCATGCGGCCTTGGTTTACTACCGGTAGACCGCCTGTCAAGTTTCGTACCATTTGGACTTCGTTTGATACTCCAACGGTTAACCAAGAGACCGAGAAGGCCTCGTTTGTGTTGCAGCCCAACACCTTTCCAATTTGGCCCAAAACCCACCTAAACCTCCTCAATCATCTCGGTTGGCCGAAAACCGCACCTCATTTGGACTCTCCTAGCTCCCTCTACCTATAAATATGTGACCTCCCCCGAAAATTCCACGGTACAAACCTTAGATCTCTCCTCTCCGCGTCGCCGGACAAATTTTCCACCAACGGACATGTCCGCCGCCGCCTGCGTCCAATCGGAGGCCGCCATCTGTCTGCCGCCGCCCTCTCTCTTCTCAGCCCCGCCGCCGGCCCGCGGGACCCAGATCGGTCCCGCGCGAGCCCATACCGCCACCGTCGTCCGCCCGTTTCGGCCCGCCGCCTCCTCACCGGATTTGTGCCGCCTCCTCGCCGGACTTGCGCCGCCTAATCGCCGGGGTGCCTCGCCGCCGCGCCCCTTCGTGCTCGCCGCCGTCGGCAGCCGCCCGCCGGAGCCGCGGCCCGCCGCCACCGCCTCCCGCGGAGGAGCCCGCAACCACCGCCGCCCGTCTCCCGTGCCTGCGCCGCCTCCCGCTCGCGGCCGAGCCCCTTCGCCGCCCCGGGCGCCATCGCCGGCGCGGCCATCCGCCGCCCCGACCACGCTACTCCGGCGCCGCCCGACCTCGCCACGGCCGCCTGCTACCTCGTTGTCGCCGGCGCCCTCTCCGGCCACCGGATCCGGCCCTCCTCCGGCTTCCTCCTTGTTCTCCTTCTCCGGCGACGACAAAAAACTCCGGC
The DNA here is from genome assembly GCF_056163025.1 of Triticum urartu. Classification (NCBI taxonomy): domain Eukaryota; kingdom Viridiplantae; phylum Streptophyta; class Magnoliopsida; order Poales; family Poaceae; genus Triticum; species Triticum urartu. Next base: position 362,582,601 of record NC_141874.1, on the reverse strand, counting down.
GAACTGCTACAGTGATTCCGGCGAGATTCGGATCTGGATCTGGAAGAACACGGTTGACTTTTTATCCCCCGAAACCCTAATTTTTGGCAATTTTCATCATGCTATAACTCTGCATCCGTAGCTCCGATTTGTGCATGTAGCATATCAAAATGTTCGACTCGACGAGTACATCATTTCATCTCATTGCATCATTTTAATTTGAGCTCATCTTGTTGCCCAAAATGCTGTTGGAAGAGAGCTATGTGAGGTATTTGTCAGATCTGTTTCAGCAAATGGCATTTTGTCATTTTTGCCATGATTAATGTGTGCATGCTATGACCCTGAGCTCTACATGTATTTTGTTATATGCCATGCCATCTTTACAGTGGTGCTTGCCATGTATTTTTGTGATATTTGTGGTGACTAGCACAAGCTTGCAAAGTAGCGTAATCGGTAATGCTGATTTCAGGGACTTAGAATTTCACTAAGTCCTTGTCCTGATTTTGTTGATATGCCATATGTTCATGTTGTTTACTAGTGATCCGTGCCTCTTTTGAGGATGATCAGTAAGGATGTGTTGTTAACATTGTGGTGCTATATCCATCCATGTCTTTGTTTGCATTTATGGAGCAACCTAGCTTGAGTCAATCGAGCTCTACTTTTGCTATATCGTGATCCTGGCAGATTGTTGATATGTTTAGCGATTGTGCCGAGGATGTTGCTATTGATCCGTGCATGCTATGTTGTTGTTCTTGCCATGTCTAGCTTCTATGCCATGTATTCTTGATGGGTGTATGCTTAGTTTGTCATGCCATGCTTTGTAGTGAGTGCATCGAGCTCGTAAACATGCCTACTCGTTAACTGTTTTGCATGCTCCAGTTTTTCACTAAGTCTGAGATCTGTTTATGCTTTTGCCATGTTCACATGCTTGCAATTGTATTTTCTGATCCCTTTTGGCTCAAGGTCACTAAGGGACTTTTGCTAAGTGCTTTGAGTAGCCTCATGCCATGCCTTGCTTTGCCATGTTAAGTTCCTGTAGCATGTAGTTTTCATGTTCTAAAGTGTGCTTCCTGATGATGAATTCCAAACTTGTGTTAATTTCACTCAGTCTGAAACCTGTTATCATTTGGTCTTTTGCCATGCTTGTTTGAACCTGTTAGTGGATAAATTAGCCGTAGCTCAGTGTTCATCTTTTGTCAAGCATCATGAGTGGATCCCTGCCATGTATTTTGTTGCCATGTTTGAGTGCTGTAGAATATTTAACTTGTTGCATTTAGATGGCTACTTGCTGATTATCGCAAACCGGTGCCATATTTGTTTTGCTTGCCATTTCCAAACCGTGCATCCGATTCCGGTGATCTTTATATCGCTTTCAACCGAAATCACCTCATCTTTCTAGTGGCACTCTTGGATTTCCATGTTGAGGCCAGATTCAATCATTCTGTGTCAAATCATGCATATGCACCGCATACCGCATCCCGCATATCATATCATGTTCATGTGTTGGTTGTTTACTATGTTGTGTGCTTCTTTCCGGTGTTGCTTCTTCGGGTTGGTTCCGGTAACGTCGCGTTTGTGAGGACCCGTTCGACTACGTCTGTTTGCCTTCTTCATGGACTCATTCTTCTTCCTTGCGGGATCTCAGGCAAGATGACCATACCCTCGAAATCACTTCTATCTTTGCTTGCTAGTTGCTCGCTCTTTTGCTATGCCTATGCTGCGATACCTACCACTTGCTTATCATGCCTCCCATATTGTTGAGCCAAGCCTGTAACCCACCTTGTCCTAGCAAACCGTTGTTTGGCTATGTTACCGCTTTGCTCAGCCCCTCTTATAGCGTCGTTAGTTGCAGGTGAAGATTGGAGTTTGTTCCTTGTTGGAACATGGATATTTTGTTGGGATATCACAATATATCTTATTTAATTAATGCATCTATACACTTGGTAAAGGGTGGAAGGCTCGGCCTTATGCCTGGTGTTTTGTTCCACTCTTGCTGCCATAGTTTCCGTCATATCGGTGTTATGTTCCCGGATTTTGCGTTCCTTACATGGTTGGGTTATAATGGGAACCCCTTGACAGTTCGCCTTGAATAAAACTCCTCCAGCAAGGCCCAACATTGGTTTTACCATTTGCCACCTAGCCTTTTTCTGACAAGGAAGCTAGGAGTATTCATGGGAGACCCCGCGCCAGGAGGAGAAGACGATGAACCTAAGGAGATTTGTTCTGAAGACTACATCATCATCGACGACACCGATTCTGACCCGGATAGTAGTGATGATGATTTTGAAGACGAAGCTGGAGCAGACATCATGGAGTCTTCCACTGATCAAAATTTCTAGATGACCACCAAAACAATAGTAGTAGTAGTAGTCTACCATGTATATAGTGTAGTCTGAGCACTTTTGTAACGATAGTTAGATCGATTTGTATGCCCTTGCTTGATTGATTGAGTGATATGATCGTGTTTGTCTCATGTGCATACGGGTAGTGTTTTCCTCACTAGACCTCATTCTATTCTACTTCTCTTCCCTCTAAACCCTCAGATGCCTCCGAGACGTGACCCCGAATTTACCTTTCCGCCGGAGCTCACTCAGTTGATCCTGCAGCAGAATACACTGATATAGTTGTTAGCTCAGAACCAAGGCAACAACAACAACAACAACCCACCGCCACCACCACCAGTTGACAACTTTGCCCGTTTTCTGAGGTTGCAGCCACCGGTGTTCTCCAGTAGCACCGAGCCGATAGTGGCAGATGATTGGCTCCACAGGATTGGAAGGGAGTTAACCACTGTAGGATGCACAGATGCTGAGAAGGTGTGATTTTCCGCACATAAGTTGGATGGACCAACAGCCTCATGGTGGGAGAATTACACTATCACCTATCCTATAGCCACTGTTACATGGGATCAGTTTCAGCAAGCATTCCGCACAACCCATGTCTCAACTGGAGCTATGAGCATGAAGAAGCGTGAGTTTCGCAACTTACACCAAGGGAACCATACTGTCGGGCAGTACATGGATGAATTTAGTAAGCTATCTTGTTATGCTCCTGATGATGTGGCCACAGATGCCGCAAAGCAGGAGAAGTTTATGGAAGGTCTGAATGATGAGATGAGCATGCAGTTGATGGTGACAACATTCAACAACTACCAGGAGTTGGTAGACAAGGCTCTTATGATTGAAGGGAAGCAACAACAAATTGAGAGCCACAAAAGGAAGTATGGACAAAGAAGGTACAACTCAGGAGCTCAGCAGAAGCCTCGATTAACCTCGAACTCGAGAGGACTTGTCCATAACCATGGAGGTCACAACCACAATGGAGGGAGTTCTCACAACTACAGTGGCCCCAAGAATGGAAACGGGAATGGAGCAGGTAGTAATCAGAACCGCTCTAACCCAGCCACACCCGCCAAGAAGGACCTAAGTCACATTACTTGTTTCAAGTGCGGGAAGACTGGACATTACGCCACTGAGTGCCCTGAAGCGAAGAATGGAAATGGCAATGGAAGCGCTGGGAAGAAGCCCAACCCTTTCAACAGGGGACAAGTGAACCACATGAACATGGAGGAGGTTGAGGAGCAGCCTGATGCCGTTATCGGTAAGTTTTTGGTTAAGTCGTTTACTGCAATCGTTCTTTTTGATACTGGTGCATCGCATTCATACATATCAAGGGGATTTGTGGATAAGTATAAACTGCCCACTAAAGTTCTTAGGACACCTATGCTAGTAACCTCACCCGGAGATGAGTATATGGCAAGCAGTGGATGTTTTCAGATGCCATTAGCCATTGGAAGCCATGTTTTCCCCTCAGCCTTGATAATTTGGAGTCACAAGGATTGGATGTGATACCGGGAATGGTTTGGCTATCGTTGTATGGGGGAAACATAGATTGCGCGAGTAAGTCAATTTTGCTCACTGATATGTCTCCGTCGTATCTAATTTTCCAAACACTTTTGCCCTTGTTTTGGAATCTAACTTGCATGATTTGAATGGAACTAACCCGGACTGACGTGTTTTCAACAGAATTGCCATGGTGTTATTTATGTGCAGAAACAAACGTTCTCGGAATGACCTGAAACTTCACGGAGTAACTTTTTGGAAAATATAAAAAATACCTGCAAAAGATGAAGGCCAGGGGGCCCACCACCTGTCCACGAGGGTGGGGGGCGCACCCCCTACCTCGTGGGCCCCCTGGTGCCTCTCCGACTCCAACTCCAACTCTATATATTGTGTTTCGGGGAGAAAAAAATCACGAAGAAGAATTCATCGCATTTTATGATACAGAGCCGCCGCCAAGCCCTAAAACCTCTCGGGAGGGCTGATCTGGAGTCTGTTCGGGGCTCCGGAGAGGGGAATCCGTCGCCATCGTCATCATCAACCATCCTCCATCACCAATTTCATGATGCTCACCGCCGTGCGTGAGTAATTCCATCGTAGGCTTGCTGGACGGTGATGGGTTGGATGGGATCTATCATGTAATCGAGTTAGTTTTGTTAGGGTTTGATTCCTAGTATCCACTATGTTCTCAGATTGATGTTGCTATGACTTTGCTATGCTTAATGCTTGTCACTAGGGCCCGAGTGCCATGATTTCAGATCTGAACCTATTATGTTTTCATCAATATATGAGTGTTCTTGATCCTATCTTGCAAGTCTATAGTCACCTATTATGTGTTATGATCCGTTAACCCCGAAGTGACAATAATCGGGATACTTACCAGTGATGACCGTAGTTTGAGGAGTTCATGTATTCACTATGTGTTAATGCTTTGTTCCGGTTCTCTATTAAAAGGAGGCCTTAATATCCCTTGGTTTCCGTAAGGACCCCGCTGCCACGGGAGGGTAGGACAAAAGATGTCATGCAAGTTCTTTTCTATAAGCACGTATGACTATGTTCAGAATACATGCCTACATTATATCAATGAACTGGAGCTAGTTCTGTGTCACCCTAGGTTATGGCTGTTACATGATGAACCGCATCCGGCATAATTGTCCATCACTGATTCATTACCTACGAGCTTTCCATATATTGTTCTTCACTTATTTACTTTCCCGTTGCTATTGCTATCATCACTACAAAATACCAAAAACATTACTTTTACTACTGTTATCCTTTGCTACCGTTACCACTACTATCATATTACTTTGCTACTAAACACTTTGCTGCAGATATTAGGTTTTCAGGTGTGGTTGAATTGACAACTCAGCTGCTAATACTTGAGAATATTCTTTGGCTCCCCTTGTGTCGAATCAATAAATTTGGGTTGAATACTCTACCCTCGAAAACTGTTGCGATCCCCTATACTTGTGGGTTATCCAGACTATTTTGTGGCACCGTTGCCGGGGAGCATAGATCTATTCTTTGAGTCACTTGGGATATATATATCTGCTTATCATTATGAAGAACTTGAGAGATCCAAAAACCAAGATCTATCCCTCAACTACGAGGGGAGGTAAGGAACTGCCATCTAGCTCTGCACTTGATTCACCTTCTGTTTTGAGTAAGCTTGCGACACCTACACTTGCTTCTGCTATTTGTTCTGATATGTCGCATGTCATTGATGATGCCACTTCTGCTATGCATGATACTTATGATGAAACTACTTCTATGCTTGATACTACTGTGCCACTTGGTGATTTTCTTGATGAACAACTTGCCAGGGCTAGAGAAATTGAAAATATTGAATCTAATGATACTGATGAAAGTGATGATGAAGAATCACTTGTTATTCCTAAGGGTTATGTTTTTGATCAAGAAGCTTCTTTAGCTATTTTAGCTTGCAAAGATAGATATGAACTCAAAAGGTTATTAGCTAAATGGAATAAGCAATCTCTAAATGCTAGAATGAAACCTGACCCTGCTTTTGCTACTTCACCTATCTGTGTTACTGATAAGGATTATGAATTCTCTATTGATCCTGATATAATTACTTTAGTTGAATCTGATCCTTTTCATGGTTATGAATCTGAAACTGTCGTGGCACATCTTACTAAACTGAATGATATAGCCACCTTGTTCACTAAAGATGAGAGAACTCGTTACTTTTATATCCTTAAAATATTTCCGTTCTCATTAAAAGGTGATATTAAGATATGGTTTAATTCTCTTGATCCTGGTTGTGTGCATAGTCCCCAGGATATGATTTATTACTTCTCTGCTAAATATTTCCCTGCTCATAAGAAACAAGCTGCTTTAAGGGATATATATAATTTTGTGCAAATTTAAGAAGAGAGTCTCCCACAAGCTTGGGGGAGGCTTCTCCAATTACTTAATGCTTTGCCTGATCATCCTCTTAAGAAAAATGAAATACTTGATATCTTTTATAGTTGGATGCTTCCAGAGATTACCTGGATAGTTGTGCTGGTTCCTTTTTCAGGGAAAGAACACCGGATGAAGCTGAAATTCTATTGAATAATATGTTGACAAATGAAAATAATTGGACACCTCCGGAGCCAATTCCTGAGCCTATTCCTAAACCAACTCCGAAGAAGAGGGGTATTCTATTTCTCAGTCCTGAAGATATGCAAGAGGCAAAGAAATCTATGAAAGAAAAAGGTATTAAAGCTGAAGATGTTAAGAATTTACCTCCTATTGAAGAAATACATGGTCTTAATTTACCGCCTGTTGAAGAAACATATGATCTTAATCCTTTACCTATTGAAGAAACTCATGGTCTTGATAACCCGACACAGGTAGTAAAGGTAAATTCTCTCTATAGATATGATAAAGCTGAAATCGCATTTACTAAGTTTGCTAGCCCATGCTTAGATGAGTTTGATAAATTTATGGCTAAGCAAGAATACTTTAATGCTTATTTTGGTAGACAATTGAAATACAATTCAAATATGCTTGAACACTTGGGTGATTATATGGCTAATGTTAAAGGTGAACTTAAACTTATTAGTAAACATGCTTCTATGGTTACCACTCAAGTAGAACAAGTACTTAAGGCTCAAAATGATTTGCTCAATGAATTGAATAGTAAGGATAATGATAATGCTGTTAGAGTTATGACTAGAGGTGGTAGAATGACTCAGGAACCTTTGTATCCTGAAGGCCATCCTAAGAGAATTGAGCAAGATTCTCAGAGAAATAATATAGATGTACCTAGTTTGTCTAAAAAGAAGAAAAAGAAAAATGATAGGACTTTGCATGCTTCTAGTGAACCTGTTACTGAAACACCTGAGAATCCAAATGATATTTCTATTTTTGATGCTTAAACACAATCTGGTAATGAACCTGAAACTAGTGATAATGTTAATAATAATGTTCATGATGATGCTCAACCTATTAATGATAATGATATAGAAATTGAACCTGTTGTTGATCTTGATAACCCACAATCAAAGAATCAACGTTATGATAAGAAAGACTTTGTTGCTAGGAAACATGGTAAAGAAAGAGAACCATGGGTTCAGAAACCCATGCCTTTTCCTCCTAAACCATCCAAGAAAAAGGATGATGAGGATTTTGAGCGCTTTGCTGAAATGATTAGACCTATCTTTTTGCGTATGCGATTAACTGATATGCTCAAAACCAATCCTTATGCTAAGTACATGAAAGATATAATTACAAATAAAAGAAAGATACCAGAAGCTGAAATTTCCACCATGCTTGCTAATTATACTTTTAAGGGTGGAATACCAAAGAAACTTGGAGATCCAGGAGTATCCACTATACCATGCTCCATTAAAAGAAACTATGTCAAAACTGCTTTATGTGATCTTGGAGCCGATGTTAGTGTTATGCCTCTCTCTTTATATTGTAGACTTGATTTGAATAAGTTGAAACCTACTGAAATATCTTTGCAAATGGCTGATAAATCAACTGCTATACATGTCGGTATTTGTGAGGATGTGCCTGTTGTAGTTGCAAATGTTACTATTTTAACGGACTTTGTTATTCTTGATATTCCCGAGGATGATAGTACGTCTATTATTCTTGGAAGACCCTTTTTGAATACTGCAGGGGCTGTTATTGATTGCACTAAAGGCAATGTCACTTTTCATGTTAATGGTAATGAGCACACGGTACACTTTCCGAGGAAACAACCTCAAGTTCAGAGTATCAACTCTATTGGAAAAATTCCATCGATTATATTTGGAGGTTTTGAATTTCCCATTCCTACTGTCAAGAAGAAATATAATATTCTTATTATTGGGGATGTGCATATCCCCGTTGAGGTAACATGGTGTTATTTGAAATTTCTCCGGTTCCATGTTATTCGAATGAGTTCGTTAACAAGACTTGATCAACCTTGTTAGTGGATTCCTTTTGATGATCATGAGATGGATGAAACTAGAAGACACAACCTTCTGTACCCTCCTTTTACTTTCTATTATTTATATTAAATAAAATAAAAATAAATATTTTTCCGTCTGTTATCTGATTATCCGTGCAATATAATAATACCTCGAAAATAAAAGTTCCCCAAATGCCTTGAAATTTAAATATGATTTTTTTCAGAATATTTGAGAATATTTGGCACTGAGAACACAGCAGGGGGGTCAACCACCTGCCCACGAGGGTGGAGGGCGTGCCCTACCCCCTGGGCGCGCCCCCTGCCTCATGGGCCCACGGCGGCCCCCCTCCACTTATCCTTTCACCCACACACTCCTTCCTCCCCCAAACACGAATATCCAGCTCAAACCCGAGTCCAAGCTCGTTTTGCTGCCATTTTCGATCTCCTTGCTCAAAGCATCTCTCACAAAACTTCTTGGGGAGATTGTTCCTTGGTATGTGACTCCTCCATTGGTCCAATTAGTTTTTGTTCTAGTGCTTTATTCATTGCAAATTTTTGCTGCTTAGGTGACCCTGTTCTTGAGCTTGCATGTCAAATTTATATGGTCAAAAGTAGTTTTGATGCATGATATAGGCTCTAGGCACTTGTAGGAGTAGTTGCTATCAATATTATTGAGTTTGGTTTACTTTTATTTTGAAGTTACTAAAAATTTCAGAATTTTTCAGAAAATTATAAAGAGATTTTTGAGGGGCTCATCGAGCCGAATCTCAAGGGAAAAGCAAAATGAAGAGGCACAAAAGCCTAAATATAATTTGCCTCGCATCGCGGAGGTTAGGCCGTGTGAATGGCACTCCGATGAATTCCTGAGAGCAACCGGGATTTATGAGGATTTTTATGAATTGGCAAAGAATGCAGGCCTCACCAACTTCCTCCACGACCAACGCGAACAGTATCTCTTACTCACCAATACTTTTGTGCAAAACTTCTACTATTATCCTAGGGAATCACCTCCTTCAGTAGAGTTTCATTTATATGATGTGGTTAAGAAGATGTCACTTTATGATTTTTGTCGGGTTTGTTTGATCCCTTTTGAGGGAAGTTTAGAGGAACTACATTGCAAGGATGTGGAAGGTTTTATTGATACTATCACTGTAGGGGAAACTAGGAAGGTTTCCGATGCACGAATCACTAGCATACATTTTCCTGTTTTACGCTACTTTGCAATATTTGCTAGTCGTTGCTTAATTGGTCGCGGAAACTGTGGAAACCTTAGTGTTCCTGATATTTTTATTCTGTTCCACGGTTTATACGCTGATAACTCTGTTAGTATGGGCGGTATTATTGCTAAATGGTTAAGTCTTAACTGTACAAAAGGACCCATCTTTGGTGGTATTTATGCTTCAAGCCTTGCTGCACATTATGATATACCTATTAGGCACTATGAAAAAGAAGAAAAATTGCTGCCTCGTGTTTATTTAGATTATAAGAGTATGGTAGCACATGATTTTATTATAAAGAATAGGGAAGGGGAGCTGAAATACAAATTTTTCTTTGATAAACATCATCCTGAGACTATCACCTTGCCTGCGCCTTCCTTGTTTGATTTATCTTCAGGCAAGTACCTCGTCTCGCCAAAGGACATTCACGCCTACTGGAACCCTACATCAGCCACAGAGCCAGAGGCAGAACCACAAGTTGATCCTCCGCGACAGTCTAATTACCAATGGGATCCGGAGATGATTGTCAACCAGTGGCAATCGGAGTCTTCTTCTTCGCAGTACGACCCCAACTATTATTATGGATATCCGCCAGGCCAACCGTGGCCATAGACCAACTTAGGCCAAAAGCCTAAGCTTGGGGGATTACGTATTTCTCACCGACATTACATTTATGCTCCCACACTCATTGCTAGATGTCTGTGCTCATACTTTTTCATTGTATCATCCATGCTAGTTTATTTCCTTTTTATGCTTTCTTCTTGTGTGTTTAATAAACCTTAAGAAAAACCAAAAAAATAAGTTGTAGCTTTTAGCTAGTTTTAATTTCCATGCTTGTAGTAGTAACTAAAAAGAAAACCCAAAAAGATTTCCTATTCCTCTTTTACTTTTTGGGAGCTTTCCCGTGTAAATAGTTTTATTTCTTTTCTTTTCTTTTCTTTTCTTTGGGGGTCGATAGGAGAAGACCATAATTAAATTGTTAAAGTGGATCTTATATGCATTATTGTTGATCTGACAAAAGAGCCCATATTGCCTTGTCTTCTCCTGTTTATTGAATGCTTGCAGATTCCAGCTTAGTCCAATGTACGTGCACTATTATTATTATTATTCACATCATTTGGTTGTGCAAGTGAAAGGCAATTATGACGATATATGATGGACTGACTGAGATGAGAAAAGCTGGTATGAACTCGACCTCTTTTGTTTTTGTAAATATGATTAGTTCATCGTTCCTGATTCAGCCTATTATGAATAAACATGTTTGCAATGACAACTAGAGATCATAGTTCCTTGTGCCATGCTTGATTAGCTATGAGTCATAATGGTTTACCTTGCGTGCCAACATGCTATTGAGATGGTTATGATGTGGTATGATAGGGTGGTATCCTCCTCTGAATGATTTAAGTGACTTGACTTGGCGCATGTTCATGCATGTAGTTGAAACAAAATCAACATAGCCTTCACGATATTTATGTTCATGGTGGATTATATCCTACTCATGCTTGCATTCGGTGTTGATTAATTTTAATGCATGTTCATGACTGTTGTCGCTCTCTAGCTGGTCGCTCCCCAGTCTTTTGCTAGCCTTCACTTGTACTAAGTAGGAATACTGCTTGTGCATCCAATCCCTTAAACCCCAAAGTTATTCCACATGAGTCCACTATACCTACCTATATACGGTATCTACCTGCCGTTCCAAGTAAATTTGTATGTGCCAAACTCTAAACCTTCAAATAAATATCTTGTTTTGTATGCTCGAATAGCTCATGTATCAACAGGGCTGTCTGTATCTTCCATGTTAGGCGGGTTATTCTCAAGAGGAGTGGACTCCACTCCTCACTCACGAGATAAATGGCTGGTCACCGGGATGCCCAGTCCCATGCTTTATGCAAACTAAATCAAAATAATTGCAAACAAAACTCCCCCTGGGACTCTTATTAGTTGTACGCACTCGTTGTTTCGAGCAAGCCATGGATTGATGCTTGTTGGTGGAAGGGGGAGTATAAACTTTACCATTCTGTTTGGGAACCGCCTATAATGTGTGTAGCATGGAAGATATCGCCATCTCTTGATTGTTATGTTGACAATGAAAGTATACCGCTCAAAATATTATTCACCTCTGTTTCAAAACCGAGCTCTGGCACCTCTACAAATCCCCGCTTCCCTCTGCGAAGGGCCTATCTATTTACTTTTATGCTGAGTCATCATCCTCTTATTAAAAAGCACTAGTTGGAGAGCACCGTTGTCATTTGCATTCATTATTGGTAGTTTACATTGAGTATGACTTGACTTGATCTCTTTTACCATGAATTACAATGTCTAGTCAGTCCTTGGTCTTTAAAGGTGCTCTGCATTTATGTTTTGCGGTCTCAGAAAGGGCTAGCGAGATACCATCTTGTTATATCATATTATGATTGTTTTGAGAAAGTGTTGTCATCCGAGATTTATTATTATTGCTCGCTAGTTGATTATGCTATCGATATGAGTAAACTTGAGACCTAAGCGTTATTGTGAATGTGGTTAGTTATAATCTTTACTCAAAACTTGAATGCTGGCTTTACATATTTACAACAACAAGAGCAAATAGAGTTTGTAAAAGTTTTTCTTTATCACTTTCAGTTTGTCAACTGAATTGCTTGAGGACAAGCAAAGTTTTAAGCTTGGGGGAGTTGATACGTCTCTATCGTATCTACTTTTCCAAACATTTTTGCCCTTGTTTTGGACTCTAACTTGCATGATTTGAATGGAACTAACCCGGACTGACGATGTTTTCAGCAGAATTACCATGGTGCTATTTATGTGCAGAAACATACGTTCTCGGAATGACCTGAAACTTCACGGAGCAACTTTTTGGAAAATATAAAAAAACCTGCAAAAGATGAAGGCCAGGGGGCCCACCACCTGTCCATGAGGGTGGGGGGCGCGCCCCCTACCTCGTGGGCCCCCTGGTGCCTCTCCGACTCCAACTCCAACTCTGTATATTGTGTTTCGGGGAGAAAAAAATCAGGAAGAAGAATTCATCGCGTTTTACGATACGGAGGCACCGCCAAGCCCTAAAACCTCTCGGGAGGGCTGATCTGGAGTCCGTTCGGGGCTCCGGAGAGGGGAATCCGTCGCCATCGTCATCATCAACCATCCTCCACCACCAATTTCATGACGCTCACCGCCGTGCGTGGGTAATTCGATCGTAGGCTTGCTGGACGGTGATGGGTTGGATGGGATCTATCATGTAATCGAGTTAGCTTTGTTAGGGTTTGATCCCTAGTATCCACTATGTTCTGAGATTGATGTTGCTATGACTTTTCTATGCTTAATGCTTATCACTAGGGCCCGAGTGCCATGATTTCAGATCTGAACCTATTATGTTTTCATCAATATATGAGTGTTCTTGATCCTATCTTGCAAGTCTATAGTCACCTATTATGTGTTATGATCCGTTAACCCCGAAGTGACAATAATCGGGATACTTACCGGTGACGACCGTAGTTTGAGGAGTTCATGTACTCACTATGTGTTAATGCTTTGTTCCCTCTATTAAAAGGAGGCCTTAATATCCCTTAGTTTCCGTAAGGACCCCGCCGCCACGGGAGCGTAGGACAAAAGATGTCATGCAAGTTCTTTTCCATAAGCACGTATGACTATGTTCGGAATACATGCCTACATTATATCAATGAACTGGAGCTAGTTCTGTGTCACCCTAGGTTATGACTGTTACATGATGAACCGCATCCGGCAGAATTCTCCATCACTGATCCATTGCCTACGAGCTTTCCATATATTGTTCTTCGCTTATTTACTTTCCCGTTGCTATTGCTATCATCACTACAAAATACCAAAAACATACTTTTACTACTGTTATCCTTTGCTACCGTTACCACTACTATCATATTACTTTGCTACTAAACACTTTGCTGCAGATATTAAGTTTCCAGGTGTGGTTGAATTGTCAACTCAGCTGCTAATACTTGAGAATATTATTTGGCTCCCCTTGTGTCGAATCAATAAATTTGGGTTGAATACTCTACCCTCAAAAACTGTTGCGATCCCCTATACTTGTGGGTTATCACTCACCACCCAGGAGGGAAAAAGGATCAAGTATGTATCTAGGCATGCGCCTAGGAGGAGCCAAGTAAATACCCTCACAGGAGTTGTTCAGGAGGAAGTGCCTGTAGTGAAGGATTACCCAGATGTTTTTCCAGAGGAGTTACCAGGCATGCCACCGGATCGAGACATTGAGTTTTTGATAGAGCTATTGCCAGGTACCGGGCCAATATCAAATAGACCCTTGTAACGCCCCGAGACCGATGTGCCAGGTGTCCTCTAGTTATTCGTTGTTGTTGCCTTGTCATTGCTTGCGTGTCATGCATTGCATATCATGTCATCATGTGCATTTCATTTGCATACATGTTCGTCTCATGCATCCGAGCATTTTCCCCGTTGTCCGTTTTGCAATCCGGCGCTCCTATGTCACCCGGTGCCCCTTTCTACCTCTTTTCGTGTGTGGGGGTTAAACATTTCCGGATTGGACCGAGACTTGTCATGTAGCCTTGGTTTACTACCGGTAGACCGCCTGTCAAGTTTCGTACCATTTGGACTTCGTTTGATACTCCAACGGTTAACCAAGAGACCGAGAAGGCCTCGTTTGTGTTGCAGCCCAACACCTTTCCAATTTGGCCCAAAACCCACCTAAACCTCCTCAATCATCTCGGTTGGCCGAAAACCGCACCTCATTTGGACTCTCCTAGCTCCCTCTACCTATAAATATGTGACCTCCCCCGAAAATTCCACGGTACAAACCTTAGATCTCTCCTCTCCGCGTCGCCGGACAAATTTTCCACCAACGGACATGTCCGCCGCCGCCTGCGTCCAATCGGAGGCCGCCATCTGTCTGCCGCCGCCCTCTCTCTTCTCAGCCCCGCCGCCGGCCCGCGGGACCCAGATCGGTCCCGCGCGAGCCCATACCGCCACCGTCGTCCGCCCGTTTCGGCCCGCCGCCTCCTCACCGGATTTGTGCCGCCTCCTCGCCGGACTTGCGCCGCCTAATCGCCGGGGTGCCTCGCCGCCGCGCCCCTTCGTGCTCGCCGCCGTCGGCAGCCGCCCGCCGGAGCCGCGGCCCGCCGCCACCGCCTCCCGCGGAGGAGCCCGCAACCACCGCCGCCCGTCTCCCGTGCCTGCGCCGCCTCCCGCTCGCGGCCGAGCCCCTTCGCCGCCCCGGGCGCCATCGCCGGCGCGGCCATCCGCCGCCCCGACCACGCTACTCCGGCGCCGCCCGACCTCGCCACGGCCGCCTGCTACCTCGTCGTCGCCGGCGCCCTCTCCGGCCACCGGATCCGGCCCTCCTCCGGCTTCCTCCTTGTTCTCCTTCTCCGGCGACGACAAAAAACTCTGGCGAACTGCTACAGTGATTCCGGCGAGATTCGGATCTGGATCTGGAAGAACACGGTTGACTTTTTATCCCCCGAAACCCTAATTTTTGGCAATTTTCATCATGCTATAACTCTGCATCCGTAGCTCCGATTTGTGCATGTAGCATATCAAAATGTTCGACTCGACGAGTACATCATTTCATCTCATTGCATCATTTTAATTTGAGCTCATCTTGTTGCCCAAAATGCTGTTGGAAGAGAGCTATGTGAGGTATTTGTCAGATCTGTTTCAGCAAATGGCATTTTGTCATTTTTGCCATGATTAATGTGTGCATGCTATGACCCTGAGCTCTACATGTATTTTGTTATATGCCATGCCATCTTTACAGTGGTGCTTGCCATGTATTTTTGTGATATTTGTGGTGACTAGCACAAGCTTGCAAAGTAGCGTAATCGGTAATGCTGATTTCAGGGACTTAGAATTTCACTAAGTCCTTGTCCTGATTTTGTTGATATGCCATATGTTCATGTTGTTTACTAGTGATCCGTGCCTCTTTTGAGGATGATCAGTAAGGATGTGTTGTTAACATTGTGGTGCTATATCCATCCATGTCTTTGTTTGCATTTATGGAGCAACCTAGCTTGAGTCAATCGAGCTCTACTTTTGCTATATCGTGATCCTGGCAGATTGTTGATATGTTTAGCGATTGTGCCGAGGATGTTGCTATTGATCCGTGCATGCTATGTTGTTGTTCTTGCCATGTCTAGCTTCTATGCCATGTATTCTTGATGGGTGTATGCTTAGTTTGTCATGCCATGCTTTGTAGTGAGTGCATCGAGCTCGTAAACATGCCTACTCGTTAACTGTTTTGCATGCTCCAGTTTTTCACTAAGTCTGAGATCTGTTTATGCTTTTGCCATGTTCACATGCTTGCAATTGTATTTTCTGATCCCTTTTGGCTCAAGGTCACTAAGGGACTTTTGCTAAGTGCTTTGAGTAGCCTCATGCCATGCCTTGCTTTGCCATGTTAAGTTCCTGTAGCATGTAGTTTTCATGTTCTAAAGTGTGCTTCCTGATGATGAATTCCAAACTTGTGTTAATTTCACTCAGTCTGAAACCTGTTATCATTTGGTCTTTTGCCATGCTTGTTTGAACCTGTTAGTGGATAAATTAGCCGTAGCTCAGTGTTCATCTTTTGTCAAGCATCATGAGTGGATCCCTGCCATGTATTTTGTTGCCATGTTTGAGTGCTGTAGAATATTTAACTTGTTGCATTTAGATGGCTACTTGCTGATTATCGCAGACCGGTGCCATATTTGTTTTGCTTGCCATTTCCAAACCGTGCATCCGATTCCGGTGATCTTTATATCGCTTTCAACCGAAATCACCTCATCTTTCTAGTGGCACTCTTGGATTTCCATGTTGAGGCCAGATTCAATCATTCTGTGTCAAATCATGCATATGCACCGCATACCGCATCCCGCATATTATATCATGTTCATGTGTTGGTTGTTTACTATGTTGTGTGCTTCTTTCCGGTGTTGCTTCTTCGGGTTGGTTCCGGTAACGTCGCGTTTGTGAGGACCCGTTCGACTACGTCCGTTTGCCTTCTTCATGGACTCATTCTTCTTCCTTGCGGGATCTCAGGCAAGATGACCATACCCTCGAAATCACTTCTATCTTTGCTTGCTAGTTGCTCGCTCTTTTGCTATGCCTATGCTGCGATACCTACCACTTGCTTATCATGCCTCCCATATTGTTGAGCCAAGCCTGTAACCCACCTTGTCCTAGCAAACCGTTGTTTGGCTATGTTACCGCTTTGCTCAGCCCCTCTTATAGCGTCGTTAGTTGCAGGTGAAGATTGGAGTTTGTTCCTTGTTGGAACATGGATATTTTGTTGGGATATCACAATATCTCTTATTTAATTAATGCATCTATACACTTGGTAAAGGGTGGAAGGCTCGGCCTTATGCCGGGTGTTTTGTTCCACTCTTGCCGCCATAGTTTCCGTCATATCGGTGTTATGTTCCCGGATTTTGCGTTCCTTACATGTTTGGGTTATAATGGGAACCCCTTGACAGTTCTCCTTGAATAAAACTCCTCCAGCAAGGCCCAACATTGGTTTTACCATTTGCCACCTAGCCTTTTTCTTTCCCTTGAGTCGCCCAGCTCAAGGGTCATCTTATTTTAACCCCCCGGGCCAGTGCTTCTCTAAGTGTTGGTCCAAACTGAGCGATGTCCGAGGCTACCAGGGGCAACTCTGGGCTGGCTTACCCGACGTCTTGCTCATTCGGTGTGCCCTGAGAATGAGATATGTGCAGCTCCTATCGGGATTTGTCGGCACATCTGGGTGGCTTTGCTGGTCTTGTTTTACCATTGTCGAAATGTCTTGTAACCGGGATTCCGAGTCTGATCGGGTCTTCCCGCTAGAAGGAATATCCTTCGTTGACCGTGAGAGCTTGTGATGGGCTAAGTTGGGACACCCCTGCAGGGATTTGAACTTTCGAAAGCCGTGCCTGCAGTTATGGGCAGATGGGAATTTGTTAATGTCCGGTTGTAGAAAACCTGAAGTTGATCTTAATTAAAATACATCAACCGCGTGTGTTACCGTGATGGTCTCTTCTCGGCGGAGTCCGAGAAGTGAACACGGTGTTGGAGTTATGTTTGACGTAGGTTGTTCTAGGATCACTTCTTGATCATAGTTGTTCGACCATGCTTTCTCCTTTCTCTTCTCGCTCTCATTTGCGTTGTTAGCCACCAGATATGCTAGTCGCTTGCTGCAGCTCCACCTCATACCTTTTCCCTACCTATAAGCTTAAATAGTCTTGATTGCGAGGGTGTAAGATTGCTGAGTCCCCGTGACTCACAGATACTTCCAAAACCAGTTTGCAGGTGCCGATGTTACCGAGCAGGTGACGCAACCAAGCTCAAGGAGGAGCTCGATGAAGATCTTGTCCTTTGTGTTGTTTCGTTCTAGTTGATCAGTAGTGGAGCCCAGTTGGGGTCGATCGGGAATCTGTGTAGCATTTGGGGTAGTCTTCTTTTATTTTGGTTCCGTAGTCGGACCTTGATTGTATCTGATTGATGTAATGCTTTATTCATGTAATTGTGTGAAGTGGCGATTGTAAGCCAAATATGTATCTCTTTCCCTTATGTATTACATGGGTTGCGTGAAGATTACCTCACTTGCGACATTGCTTTCAATGCGGTTATGCCTCTAAGTCGTTACAACCCTACCAAATGCCCAGAAACGATCTAGAAGAGATCAAGAAGAAGATTAAGAAGTTGTTGGAGAAAGGTTATATTCGAAGGAGTTCATCACCATGGGGAGCCCCAGTGCTTTTGGTTGAGAAGAAGGATAAGTCTCTAAGAATGGTTGTTGATTATCGTGCGTTGAATGGAGTGACAATTAAGAACAAGTACCCCCTGCCGATGATCAATGATTTATTTGACTAGTCGACAGGAGCTAAAGTGTTTTCGAAGATCGATCTGGGATCAGGATATCACTAGCTGAAGATTTGAGAGATGGATATACCTAAGACAGCTTTCACCACAAGGTACGGGCTTTATGAGTATACGGTCATGTCTTTTGGATTGACTAACGCCCCTGCCTATTTCATGAGTATGATGAGCAAGGTGTTCATGGAGTTCTTGGATAAGTTCGTTGTGGTGTTCATTGACGATATCTTGGTATACTTGAAGAGTGAAGAGGAGCACAAGGAACATTTACGTTTAGTTCTCGGGAAGCTCAGGGAACATCAGTTGTATGCCAAGTTCAGCAAATGTGAGTTTTGGTTGAAGGAAGTTGGATTCCTTGGACATGTTATATCAGGAGAAGGTATAGCCGTGGATCCCACCAAGGTTCAGTCAGTCACTGAGTGGTTGGCACCCACCTCAGTTGGAGAGATCCGCAGTTTTCTTGGACTCACGGGATACTATTGGAGTTTATTGAGAATTTCTCTAAGATAGCAAAGCCTATGACGACATTGTTGAAGAAGGACACTAAGTTCCATTGGACTGAGGAATGTGAAGCAAGTTTCCAGGAGTTGAAGAAATGTTTGACTACAACCCCAGTGCTGATTCTGCCGGATATACGCAAGGACTTCCAAGTGTATTGCGATGCTTCACGCTTAGGACTTGGAGGAGTACGAATGCAAGACGGAAGAGTGGTTTTATATGCCTCACGACAACTGAAACCGCATGAGTTAAATTATGCCACGCATGATTTGGAGTTAGCAGCTGTGGTGCACGCGCTCAAGACCTGGAGACATTTTCTCATTAGAAACCGTTGTGATGTATACATGGATCACAAGAGTTTGAAGTACATCTTCACACAGAAGGAGCTGAACCTCAGGCAGAGGATATGGTTAGAACTCATAAAGGATTATGATATGAAGCTGCATTATCATCCAAGAAAGGCCAATGTCGTAGCAGATGCTTTGAGCCGTAAGAGTTATGTCAACACCCTCGTAAGCGAAGGGATGCCAAAGGAGTTAGCCGAGGATCTTAGGGAACTTCGATTGGAAATAGTTCCTAAAGGGTTTGTGGCAAAGTTGGAGGTTAAATCAACACTATTGGAAAAGATTCGAGAAGCTCATAAGGATGACAATGATATCACTGAGATAAAGGAGAAGATGAGTTTAGGGAAAGCCAAAGGGTTTCGTGAGGATGAGCACGGCACCTTGTGGTTTGAGGACCGTATATATGTGCCCAATAATGCAGAGATCATGAAGTTGATATTATAGGAAGCTCATGACTCGCCATACTCGATACACCCTGGAAACACCAAGATGTATTTGGATTTGAAGGAGTGTTTCTGGTGGAATGGTATGAAGAAGGATATTGCCAAGTATGTAGCCATCTGTGATGTATGTCAGAGAGTGAAGGCAGAACATCAGAAGCCAGCAGGATTGCTACAACCTATGCCGATACCCGAATGGAAGTGGGATAAGCTTGGCATGGATTTTATCACCGGATGGCCCAGGACCAAATCAGGATATGATTCTACATGGGTAGTAGTTGATCGCTTGACGAAAGTGGCTCACTTTATCCCCGTAAAAACCACGTATACAAGTGCGAAGTTGGCCAAGATATACATGACCAGGATCGTATGTCTGCATGGAGTTCCGAGGACCATCGTGTCAGATAGAGGAACGCAGTTTACTTCAAAATTTTGGCATCAGTTGCATCAGTTGGGACGATAATTTGCCCTACGCAGAGTTCTCATACAACAACAGCTACCAGGCCAGTTTGAAGATGGCACCATTCGAAGCATTGTATGGGAGAAGATGCAGAACACCGTTGATGTGGGATGAAGTTGGAGACCGCCAGTTGTTTGGACCAGATTTGATTAAGGAATCCGAAGAGAAGGTTAAACTAATTCGAGATAGACTGAAGGTAGCTTAGTCTCGACAGAAGAGTTATGCAGATTCAAAACGCAAGGAGGTAGTCTATGAAATTGGAGATAGAGCGTATCTACGAGTGTCACCTCTTCGAGGTGTTAAACGTTTTGGTGTTAAGGGGAAATTAGCCCCGAGATCTGTGGGACCGTACCATGTTCTGGAATGCATGGGAGAAGTTGCCTACGAGTTGGAGTTACCCGAAGGACTGTCAGGAGTACATGATGTGTTTCATGTTTCCTAGTTGAAGAAATGTCATGCGGAGATGGCCGACATTCCTCTGAGAGATACAGTGCCCCTGGAAGCAATTCAGTTGGACAGTGATTTGACGTATGAGGAGAAGCCTGTCAAGATTCTAGAGTTTGCTAGCCGAGTTACTCGCAGCAAGGTTATCAAATTTTGCAAAGTTCAGTGGAGCCACCATACCGAGGATGAAGCCACCTGGGAACGAGAGGATGATCTTCGCAAAAACCACCCACACCTATTTCCTAGCCAACCCAAATCTCGAGGGTGAGATTCATCTTAAGGGGGTAGGTTTGTAACATCCCAAATTTTCAATTTGGAATGTTATACGTAGGTCATTCATGCATATCATATTTTATTTGCTTTTCATTTTGTGATCCTCGAAATTCTAAGCAACTCAAGGACCCTCGGAGAGAGTTGGGGATTTCATGGTTTTCATATTTGAATTTTATCAAATATCGAAACGAGGATCAGTTGTTTTATTATTTTCCTCTCCGAAAATATTTCATATTAAAATATATGAGAGGAGATAATATGACTTCTCCAAAATAAGCGAAATATTGGAGGAAAAAATATATTAAAATCAACCTTTTGATTTTATTCGGATTTTATTGCTATTTTTATTTGCATAGGAAAAACATGCATTTTCAAAAATTGCATTTTAGGCCAAGAAAATGTTCACCTTGTTCTAAATATTCTATTTAGACGGTGAAAATTTGTTTTGGTATTTTTTAGTTTTTTTATTTTTTTCTAGGATTTCTTTTTGGCGGAATATGTTTAAAAAAAGAGGAAGCCCGCCGGACCAAACTGGGTCGCGGCCCAGCTGGCCCAGCCAGCCCCGCGCCGCTGTCGTCTTCGAGCCGGACTCCTCAAGGGAGTCCGAGCCGCCGCCGCCATGGCCTCGCCCCCTCCCGCAAGCCGCCTCCCCTCCCCCTTTAAAAGTCGGTCCCGGCCCCCCTTGGAGCCCCAAGCTGCCACCGCCTCCAGCCCCCGCAAGCCGCGCCGCCAGCCCGCCGCCTCGCGCCGCCGCACGCTGCCGCTTGCCGCCTGCTGCTGCGCCGCCGCCAAGCCCTGCCCTGCCGACCTCCGCCGCCCCACGCTGCACCCCGCCGTCGCCCGCGCCGCCGCCCGCTCGCCGAAAGCCGCCGGAGCCACGCCGGAGTTTGAATCTCACCGTTCGGTTTTTTTTCGGTTTATGTAAAAACCGCCGTTTTAAAAAAAACCCTAGTTACGTTTTTTAGACCGATTCGTTGGTTTTCTCGGTTTAGTTTATTCAACGGACGTTCGTCTGTACATTCGTTTTAACGAACGGTTTTCGCCCGTTAGTCACAGACAACGAACGTTCGTTCGTTAGCCTGTTCGTCCATTTTTCTTTTTCTCGGGTTTTTCGTGATTATTTTCGATCGCGATTTCTGATCCGATTTTTGTTTTAGTTTTTCTTTTTGCTCATTTATCGGAATTAGGCGATTCAAGCGCCTAGATCTTTGTCTCGATGCCCTCTTTCCGTTTAACCAACTTGAACAAGATTTTGGTACTGTAAAATTTGACTTCAGTCCAGATCAGTTACCAGATCTTGTTTCTTTCGCATTTTGTGTTTTGTTACTCCGTTTGTTTGATTCTTTTTGCAAACCGGAGTTCTTAAGTTGAAGTTTCTCATTAGATCTTCTTATTTGAGTTTTACCCGTGCATCTTTGTTTGATTGCTTATGTATGCTATTGTTTGTCTGCGATAGAACACTCGGAGTGCGAATCATGCTACTACGAGTCTCTAGGTTTCACGGATCATCAGCAAGGCAAGTAACACTGTGATCATACCCCTTTATTACCCAGTTTTTTATGCATTAGTTCCAATCCTCAAACACTGCATGATTAGGATGTGATTAACTTATGGGTTTGGGAAGTAGATGACGCGGTAGAACCTAATACCTGTTTTACTATCAAACCCTCGGGAGTTACCTCTACGTTGCTTATATTGCTATGCTATGCTTGTAGACGTGGTTTGGGTTTGAGTGTATCCATGACAGATGTGATATTGTTAATTAATGGTTCAACTTAAAGTGGCAACTTTAATACACATCTGGGTGGATTGCTTGTTTGGGCACCTGGAGAATCTAGTGTTGTCCTAGGATATCCCGGAGTACCCGTGTGATCATCCTACGGTCCGCCACCCAGGCTCAAAGGGATCTTAAGAATTACTCATGCTAGAAACTTCCGTGTGCAGCCACAAGCCATTATGGGCTCTGGCATAGTATGAGTAAGTTGTGTGACCTCTTTCAGTGGGCTAGCAGATGTAGAGGGAAAGTAGGTGTAACAGTCCACCCAGAGTAAAGAGTAAATGCTTCTAAAAGACTGTGTCTCGGTCATTCGTTTCTCAAACATCATGTAGTACGAGAAATCCAACGGAGGAGATCGAGTCTTGTGGGGAAAAGTGCACAAACCTCTGCAGAGTGTACAATCTAATCATGGTTAGCCGTGTCCCCGGTTATGGACATCTTGAGTATCTAGTACTTGGATTTTCCTATTGTATCTCATCACTCTAAATTAATTTGTTGGGTTAATGAACTACTTTAATTGGGATTGAGTTGGAGGAACCTTCTCAGTGTTGTTTCAACTACCATGATAGTTAAAATAAAACTTATTCCTTTGTTGTAGGGAAAAATTGGCTTTTCGCAAAAAAACATTATAACCATACAACCTCCACCAGCCAAATATGCATATAGTGTTAGCATTATTTCTGTTCATTGCTCTACTGTGTTACATTGCCAGCATATTCCATGTGCTGACCCGTTTTCGGGCTGCAACATATCACATTGCAGACTTTTCAGACGAGGAGTAAGGTTCGCTAGATCGTTGCCGTGCAGCTCAGCTATGCCGTTGGAGTTGATGGACTCACTTTATCTTCCAAGCCTTCCGCTATTATCATATTAGATGGCCTTAAGCCATATTTATTGTGATAAGTTCTCTTTTGGAGACATTCGATGTAATAAGTGTGTGATTGCTACTCTGTTATAAATCCTTCGAGTACTGTGTGTGTCAACATTACCGATCCAGTGATGACACTGAAGCACAGAGACTTAACCGTTTGAGGTCGGGTCGCTACACCTGGGAAATGCTAGGCAATCCAAAAAAGTAAAAGAGAAAGGAAATCTACAAAGAGAAGAAAAAACTAGTGAGGGTGATGGCACCGGTCTAGCCGTAGAAGCGCTGAAGCCGAGCTACGTTCCATGGGTTCAGTTCAAGGTGATTGTCCGTTGGGTTGCAGAGGCAATACGCTCGTCCTGCAAGCACCTCATCAATTATGAAGGGACCCTCCCTTTTAGGTGAGAGCTTATTCTTATGCTTCCCCGGGAGGTGTAAAATGAGCTCGCCCACATTATATGCCTTCGCCCGAACTTCCCTACTTTGGTAGCGTCGGGCCTGCTGTTGATAAAAAGTAGAGTGGGTCCGAGCTATATCGCCTCTCCTTCCAGTGCATCCAGGTCATCCTGCCGATCTAGCTCAGCCTCCTTCTCTTCGTACATGCGCACTCTGGGCGCGTCATGGATGAGGTCACAGGGGAGGACTGCTTTTGCCCCGTATACCATAAAAACGGTGTGTATCCCATTGATCGATTAGGGGTGGTGCGCAGGCCCCACAATACGGAGTCAATGGCAGTCAGATTCTTTCAGGGAACGGACCAGTCAGGGTTTAATGCCTCTTAGGATGAGTCCATTGGCCCGTTCGCCCTGTCCATTGGTCTGTGGGTGATATCCGAGGCATAATCGAGCTTAATGCCCATGTTAGCGCACCAGTCCTTTACCTTCTGGGCCATGAAATTGGATCCATTGTCCGTTTTTATGATGTATGGGACACCCTAATGGTGGACCACGCCGGATATAAAGTCGATGACCAGTCCAGACTCGGCTTAAGTTACTGGGTTTCGCCTCAATCCACTTAGTGAATTTGTCGACCATGACTAGTAGATATTTCTTTTTCTTGGTCCCCCCTTTAAGGGGTCCAACCTGAAGGAAATATGCCCTAGAGGCAATAATAAAGTTGTTATTTATATTTCCTTATATCATGATAAATGTTTAGTATTCATGCTAGAATTGTATTAACCGGAAACTTAGTACATGTGTGAATACATAGACAAACAAAGTGTCACTAGTATGCCTCTACCTGACTAGCTCGTTGATCAAAGATGTTTAAGTTTCCTAGCCATGGACAAAGAGTTGTCATTTTATAAACGGGATCACATCATTAGAGAATGATGTGATTGACTTGACCCATCCGTTAGCTTAGCACTTTGATCGTTTAGTTTACTGCTATTGCTTTCTCCATAACTTATACATGCTCCTATGACTATGAGATTATGCAACTCCTGAATACCGGAGGAACACTTAGTGTGCTATCAAACGTCACAACATAACTGGGTGACTATAAAGATGCTCTACAAGTGTCTCCGATGGTGTTTGTTGAGTTAGCATAGATCGAGATTAGGATTTGTCACTCCATGTATCAGAGAGGTATCTCTAGGCCCTCTCGGTAATGCGCATCACTATAGGCCTTGCAAGCAATGTAACTAATGAGTTAGTTACGGGATGTAGCATTATGGAACGAGTAAAGAGACTTGCCGGAAAGGAGATTGAACTAGGTATTAAGATACCGACGATCGAATCTCAAGCAAGTGACATAGCGATGACAAAGGGAACAACATATGTTGTTATGCAGTTTGACCGATAAAGAACTTCGTAGAATATGTAGGAACCAATATGAGCATCCATGTTCCGCTATTGGTTATTTACCGGAGATGAGTCTCGGTCATGTCTACATAGTTCTTGAACCCGCAGGGTCCGCACGCTTAACGTTCGGTGACGATCGGTATTATGAGTTTATGTGTTTTGATGTAACGAAGGTAGTTCGGAGTCCCGATGTGATCACGGACATGACGAGGAGTCTCATAATGGTCGAGACATGAAGATTGATATATTGGAAGCCTATGGTTGGACATCGGAAAGGTTCTGGATGAGTTCGGGCATTTACCGGAGTACCGGGAGGTTACCGAAATCCCCGGGGAGTATATGGGCCTTATTGGGCCTTAGTGGTAAAGAGGAGAGGAAGGGAAGGTGGAGGGTGCCCCCCTAGCCCAATCCGAATTGGGTGGGCGGCCGGCCCCCCTTCCTTCCTTCTCTCTTCTCTCCTACTCCTACTAGGGAAAGGGGGGAATCCTACTCCCAGTGGGAGTAGGACTCCCCTTAGGGCGCGCCATAGAGAGGGACGGCCCTTCCCTCCTCCACTCCTTTATATACGGGGGAGGGGGGCACCCCATAGACATACAAGTTGATCTCTTAGCCGTGTGCGGTGCCCCCCTCCACAGATTTCCACCATGGTCATATCGTTGTAGTGCTTAGGCGAAGCCCTGCGTCGGTAACTTCATCATCACCGTCATCACGCCTTCGTGCTAACGAAGCTCTTCCCCGACACTCAGCTGGATCTAGAGTTCATGGGACGTCACCGAGCTGACCGGAGAAGCCCGGTGGCTCAAAGCCCACAGATGAGCGTGGCAGAAGCAGGACCACAGGCAGCTCGCAGCGGCGATTCTGGATGCAACACCGGCAAGACAACGGGCCGGTGGTTTAAAGCGGCACTGTGGTGACTTAGAGCAGAGGCGCGGGTGCTTGGTAATGAAGGCGACGACCGTGGCCATGGAAGATCGAAAACCGCGGTCTAGAGGCGAGGTGAACCAACAGGTCGACGGAGGCGGCGCCGAGGAGCACTAAAACGGGGCGACTCATGGAGGAGTGGCAAGGTGGTTACACTGTAGTGGCGGGTCGAAGACGAATGCGGCGGCTCAGTGAGGGACAGCCGATTCGAGGCACACTGAGGCGGCCTGCCGGCGAGGCGCGGCTGAGCCAGCGTCAGGTTGAAGAGGAACAGGCGGTTGAATGCTTGACGTGGAGTACCCGCAGTGGCAGGAAGATCCACAATGGAGGAAGTAGATTCAATGGCGAAGGTGAGCCGGCGTGGGCGTGCTCAGAGACGGGTCGTGGCCAAGCAGCTCCAGGCGGCACCGTAGCAGAGGCGGGTTAAGGCCAAGGCAATTTGACGAGGCTGCAACCGTGGAAATGGGAGGCCACGGCCGCGGTGGCAGAGGTAACTCGCTGCGGCACTGCTCCAAGGCGGGGGCGGTTCGCCCACGACAGATCATGATGGCTCAAAGCAGCAGAGGCGGTACCCACGGGTCGACAACGATGGCAGGCCGCTTAGCGCGGGATTGATGGAAATAGAAGGTGACCTGGCGCAGCGGCGGTTCATAAGTGCAGCGGCGGCGGCGGCAGGGCCCAGGCCGGCCGTAACGGTTTAGAGGCGAGTCACTGCGGCGGTTCAGCATCGCAGGCTGGTGATGCAGTGAGTCATAACAACGATGGAGGTGACCCGGCTGGGGCGATTCATAAACCGGCCGCGGGCAGCGTGAGTCGGCCAGAGGTAAAGGCCGCAGCAGTGAAGGCATCTGGCAGCTAAAGGCGCGGGCAACGAGTAAGGCTGCGGTAGCGGCAGCGGCTCGACACAGCGGCCCAAGATGACCACTTTGAAACAGAGGTAAGGCCAAACCGGGGTTAGCAGCTTCTACACTCGAAGTGGCGTTGTGTGATGACGGTTGTAGTTTCCATCTCCAATAGATTTGATTGATTCTCTGGGCTCGAACCTGAAGCATGGTCGCAATCTGCACTGTCTTTTGTTTGATCTCAGAGAGCCATATCAATTTAACTCCTGCAGGATTTGTATGGTACAAAGAGCAGGAGCCCCAACGTATTTAACCCTTTGTATTGTACGCGCGCGGGAAAACATATAGTCTGATCGAGCCGTTGTAAAACTTTGTAGTGGAATTCCTGAAGAATCTTTGACCTGGTGACTTGCTGTGCCGTATGAAGGCGAAAACTTGAACTTGTCTCAATCTAGTCTGGCACATGCTTTCTCAATGAGGTGGCTTGGTATGGCCACAGGAGCAGTGAGTCGACGAAGCGGGGGACCACGATGGCGGTTTGAGGCAAGGCGGCCGTGAGCGACTTGCAGCAGATATAAGCAGCGTGGTCAAAGCGGAGAGCGGCAGCGCCGGCTCGGCCATGGCGGCTTATGGCAGTAGAGGACGGTAGAGACGAGTTGGTGTTGGAGTACAGTAGCCAGCGCGCCTCGGCGGGTTAACGGCGCAGGCGAACCAGGCGGGTCCACGGCAAAGGCGAGCTGCTGGCTTGGAGTTACCCAGAAGCGAGGTAAGGCCGCAGTAGTGGCATGCCGTCATCTCGGAGGTAGCTCAGAGCGGTTCGGAGACGGCTTGGCAACTTAGCAGAACGACGCTTGGAGCGGTGGGTTAAAGCCATGGCGGGTTGACCGGGGCGGCGTCTTGACAAGGCGGAGGTGGGTCGCGGCGAACCTCGGCAGAAGAGCAGACCGGCCCCGAGACAAGGTAGACCCGGCTCGGAACGGCTTCGGGTGTAACTTGACGCACCACAACAGGGGCGACTTAGCAAAAAACGACGCCGACCACTAGTTGAAAACCATCTTGACTCCACGCGTGACTCAACAAGTAGTAGTAATTAGCTCTTTTTGGCAGCGATTTAGAGGCCGAGTCGTGGTTAGTTTGACTCCACTGTCACTTATGTCAGCGACCGTAGCAAATATTGATGCCTTCGGTTTCGAAGGATCACCGGATCCTCAGTGACTTAACCCTAATTTCCCTTGAACTCAAAACCTCGCCCGGGCATTAGATCCGACTGCTGTTTTAGACTGATAAACTCAATACTGATGCAAATCTTTCCAAGCCGGTTTCTCTTCATCCAGAAAATTATGAACTTTTCGATACCTGAGAAAAGATCCCTCCAAGAACTCATCACCACCGTGCGCAGGCCCCACGGTGGGCGCCAACTGTCGTGGAATTGTCACGGCAGATGTCCTAGTGTGAGGACTTAGTCGTGAGGCCAACACATCTATGTGGTAGCTTGAGAGGGGTTGATTGGAATCGAGAGACGCAACAAAAGACAAGGATTTAGACAGCTTCGGACCCCGGGAAACATCATCCGGTAACGACCCTACATGCTGTTTGTGGTTAGGTCTTATTATCATCATGAGGGAGTCGCCGTAAACCGGCTCTCCTAGTTATGTCTAGCCTTAAGATTCTCCTCTCTTCTCTTGGGGTGCCCTGCCCCTCCTTATATAAGTTGAAGGGGCGGGTCACATGTAGAGTCCATCTTGGACTAAGACTTAAACTATTCAGACTTCTCTTCATGGGCTTCTTAACATCTTGGGCTTCTTAACGTCTCGGGCTTATTAACCCCAAGCGACTCTATCTGCCGGGTTACCATCTGACTTACCATCTGACTTATCATCTGTCGGGTTATGATCTGACTTAACATCTACCGGGTTATGATCTGACTTAACATCTGTCGGTTTATGATCTGACATAACATCTGCCTTATCATCTGCCTTAACATTTGCCGGGTTACGATCTGACTTAACATCTACCGAGTTATGATCTGACTTAACATCTGCCTTAACATCTACCGGGTTATGATCTGACTTAACTGTCCCAGCTGGGTCATAACTTCCTCCGGGTCATATTGCGGGGTATATCCCCGACAGTGGTAGTTGTTTTGATCTTGCTGAAAAAACAGAAACTTTTGCGCCCAGGAAAATAATTTTCATTTCTTACAGAAGCATGATTTTAATCTGATTCGTTTTGCACAAGATTGGTACACAAATTTCCCAGGTTGTCCTAATTTTTCAGAATTTTTGGAGTTACAGAAGTATTCTAGAGTTACCGATTACTTCAGGCTGTTCTGTTTTTGACAGATTCTGTTTCTATATGTTGTTTGCTTATTTTGATGAATCTGTGGGTAGTATCGGGGGGGTATGAACCATGGAAAAGTCAGAATATAGTAGATATTACACCAATATAAATGAAGAATGATTTCACAACATAACCAAAAGTGGTGATTTATTTTCTTATACTAACGGAACTTATGAGATTTTCTGTTGAGTTTGTGTTGTGAAGTTTTCAAGTTTTGGGTAAGGATTTGATGGACTATGGAATAAGGAGTGACAAGAGCCTAAGCTTGGGGATGCCCAAGGCACCCAAAGGTAATATTCAAGGACAAACAAGAGCCTAAGCTTGGGGATGCCCCGGAAGGCATCCCCTCTTTCGTCTTCGTCTATCAGTAACTTTACTTGAGGCTATATTTTTATTCACCACATGATATGTGTTTTGCTTGGAGCGTCTTGTATTATATGAGTCTTTGCTTTTTAGTTTGCCACAATAATCCTTGTTGTACACACCTTTTGAGAGGGACACGCATGAATCGTGATTTATTAGAATACTCTATGTGCTTCACTTATATCTTTTCAGCTAGGCAATTTTGCTTTAATGCTTCACTTATATCTTTTTAGAGCACTGATACGTCTCCAACGTATCTATAATTTATGAAGTATTCATGCTGTTATTTTATCATTCTTGGATGTTTTACAATCATTTTTAGCAACTTTATATCATTTTTTGGGACTAACCTATTAACCCAGTGCCCAGTGCCAGTTGCTGTTTTTTGCTTGTTTTTTACATTGCAGGAAATCAATATCAAATGGAGTCCAAACACCGCAAAACTTTTTGTGGATTTTTTGGACCAGAAGACGAACAGTGGGCCAAAGAAGCACCTGGGTGGTGCCCCAAGGGGGGCACAGCCCACCAGGGCGCGCCTGGGGGCCCAGGCGCGCCCAGGTGGGTTGTGCCCACCTCGGTGGACTCCCGCACCCCTTCTTTGCACTATAAATTCCCAAATATTCCGAAACCATTCGGGGTTAACCTAGATCAGAAATTCCACCGCCGCAGGGCTCCATAGCCACCGAAAACCAAGCTAGACCCGTCCCGGCACCCTGCCAGAGGGGGGAATCATCTCCGGTGGCCATCTTCATCATCCCGGCGGCCACCACGATGAGGAGGGAGTAGTCCACCCTCGGGGCTGAGGGTTTGTACCAGTAGCTATGTGATTAATCTCTCTCTCGTGATCCATATCATGGGCTTTGTTAATATAGTCGGATCATATGATGTTTCTCCCCTGTACACTATTGTTGTGATGAATTGAATCTTTACCCTTTGAAGTTTTGTGATGTCGGATTGAATGTTCATATTTGAGAACACATGATGTATGTCTTACGGTATGAATACTTGAGGTGACAATGGGGTATCATATTGATTCACTTGATATACGTTATGGCACTCAACTTGCGGATTCTCGCGCTGATATTGGGGTAATCTATCCATAGGGGTTGATGCATGTTTTTATTATCTTTTCTCTGATAGAAACTTTGGGGTCTCTTTGTAGTTCTTTGTGTGGATTGAGTATTATGAATATGAATATGCTTTGGTGTTATTCTAGTATGAACTCTAGGATAGATCGAACGGAAAAAATAGCTTTGCGATATTTTAGTACGAACTCTTGAATAGATCGAGCAGAAAGAATAGCTTTGAGGTGGTCTTGTACCCTACCAACAATTTCTATCTTTTTTTCTCCGCTAATAGGAACTCGGGAGTGATTCTTTGTTGCACTTTGAGGGATAATCATATGATCCAACTATGTTAGCACTGTTGGGAGATTGCACTAGTGAAAGTACAGACTCTAGGCCTTGTTTTTAAGCTTTGCAATACCGTTTTTGTGCCCGTTTACTATTTGCTACCTTGCTGTTTTTATTTATTCAGACTATATAAATATATTCGACCATCAATATTACACTTTTATCACCATCTCTTCGCCGAACTAGTGCACCTATATAATTTGCCATTGTATTGGGTGTGTTGGGGACACAAGAGATTTCTTCTATTTGATTGCAGGGTTTTTTGTGAGAGACTATCTTCATCCTACACATCTCACGGATTGATAAACCTTAGGTCATCCACTTGAGGGAAAATTGCTACTGTCCTACAAAACTCTATGCTTGGAGGCCCAACACGTGTCTACAATAATAAAGTTGCGTAGTAGACATCAAGCTCTTTTCTAGCACCGTTGCTGGGGAGGTGAGTGCTTGAAGGTATATCTTTAGATCTTGCAATTAAATATTTTAGTTTCTTTTTTTATCACTAGTTTGGTTTATAAAAAGAAAACTACAAAAAATGGAATTGAGGTTGCATCATATTATTAATCATCTTTATAACATCTTTCTTGAAAATGATGGTTCAAAAAATTGTGCTCAATTGTTAGAAGAAGAAGTCAATAAAATATTTGGCACAAAATATTTGAATGATGAGCATGATTGCAATGTTGTTAGTATAAATTCTTTGAATATCCAAAATGCTAATGATGATTGCACAAGTCATGACAAAAATGTTTCTTATAACATGTCAATTTTTGCGGAGTGAATTGGGAATGCATTTGCACACCAAAAAGGGAAGATAGATTTTGTAAGAAGCATAAATATTTAGAAATGAAAAGTTGCAAGAGAGGCTAGATGGTTGTGCTGAAAGATGTAATTTTTTCTCCATCCTTGTGAACTTTGCAATGAATGTGGTCATTTAAATATCCAATGCAATTTGTTTCAATCAAATCGTGTCCAAAAATTGTGATAACTTGATTTCCCTTGAGCATCATAAAGAGCTTAGTCTTCTTTTGGGGTATGAAGAAATGAAACATATAACTAAGGGTTTCCCAAATCCCAAGAGATTTCTTGATTTTGATCTAGAGGAAATTTATATGTCTTGTACGGTAAATTGCATTGAGAATCCTTATATTGCCAACTATCTAAAGACAAGAAAACAAATAGAATATGAAGAGAGTACTAATGAAAGGGAAAATATTTCCCAATACCCTCCTAGTGTTTATTATGATGAATCAGGTAATGAGGAGGAGCTTCCTATCCAATCAATCTCTTCAACAAGAAGCTTGAAAGAATTAATTAAACCCACACATGATGTGGTGAAGAAGAAGAAAAGAGAAAGAATAAAGGTAAAAAGGTATCTCTCCCAAATAATATTGCTCCTATCACCATTGTGCCTCATGAAAGTGAATCAAATATGTTGATGGAGGATGATGATATTGAATATGATTTTGTGATACCTACTACTTGTTGTAATGATTATGATTGGGAAGACAACGATATCCCTTATGATCTTGAAAATCTATTTAACGCTTTCTTGGAAGAATATGATAATAATGTTTGCTATACTATTGGTGCCATTCATGCTATTGATAAGAATGGTTGTGATGACATGCAAAACCACAAGCTTGGGGATGCTATGTTTAATGAGTATGATATGTTTGAAGATTTATTTACTGAAAATAATGCTTGTCCTAAGTTTGGGGATGCTTTGCTTAATGAATATGATCCTTTGATTCCTTCTACTTTCGATAAGAAAATTTATTATGATGATAGCATGCCTCCTATTTATGATGATTACATTGATAAAAGTGGGTTTGGATTCAACTCTAGGTAGTAGTGATCACACTATTTTGGAGGGTGTTGAATCTTATTACAATATTGATGAAAGTGGATTTGGAGAGGTCATGACTCTATTTAGTGATACATCCACTATTTTGAAAGAGGTTTCAATTGACTTTTACAATGAAGTTGCTATCTATGATGATTATTATGATGACATCTATGCCATAAAGAGTGATAAATCTTCTATGTTTGAGCATCATGAAAAGAGTGCTGTATGTGATAGTTATATTGTTGAATCCATTCATGATGTTTCTGAAAATTATTATGAGGAAGGAACTTATGCTCTTACATATCTCAATAATATCAAGTTTCTTCTCTATGTGTTGATTGTTTTGAAGTTGCACTTGTTTTGCCTTCCCATCCTAGTTGATTCTTGTTCCCATAAGTTGTTTGCTCACAAAATCCCTATGCATAGGAAGTGGGTTAGACATAAATGTGCTACTTATATGCTTCATGATGCTCTCTTCATGTTTCAATTCTTATTTTTTATGCGAGCATCATTGAAATCATCATGCCTAGCTTAAAAGGCATTAAAGAAAAGCGCTTGTTGGGAGACAACCCAACACTTTTACCTACTGTTTTTGTGTGTTCACATTATTATGCTACCGTATTTATCATGTTTTATTGCTTTCGTTTCAATAAAGTGCCAAGTAAAGCCTTTAGGATCTGTTGGGTGATAGTTGCTTTGATCTTGCTGAAAAACAGAAATGTTTGCGCTCACGAAAATAATTCTAGTTTTTAACCTAAGAGCGCTTTTGAGTTTATTCTTTTGGCACAAGATTAATATACAAATTGCTCACGTGGTCCTACTTTTTCAGAATTGTTGGAGTAGTGGAAGTATGGTTGGAGTACAGATTACTACAAACTGTTCTATTTTTGACAGATTCTGTTTTCAATGCATAGTTTGCTTGTTTTCTAGTTTCTATAGCTTATATTGCTCAATAAAAATTGTGGAAATGCGAAAATGCTCTTTAGAGCTTGGGCTCCATGGAGCCCGAGTTTGACTTGGTCAAAATTCAAACTTTCACGTTTCAATTTTTTTTGAAAAAAATTACACACATACTTAGAGACATAAAGCATATGTGTTAGGGTTTGATCCCTAGTATCCACTATGTTCTGAGATTGATGTTGCTATAACTTTGCTATGCTTAATGCTTGTCACTAGGGCCCGAGTGCCATGATTTCAGATCTGAACCTATTATGTTTTCATCAATATATGAGTGTTCTTGATCTTATCTTGCAAGTCTATAGTCACCTATTATGTGTTATGATCCGTTAACCCCGAAGTGACAATAATCGGGATACTTACCGGTGATGACCGTAGTTTGAGGAGTTCATGTACTCACTATGTGTTAATGCTTTGTTCCCTCTATTAAAAGGAGGCCTTAATATCCCTTAGTTTCCGTAAGGACCCCGCTGCCACGGGAGGGTAGGACAAAAGATGTCATGCAAGTTCTTTTCCATAAGCACGTATGACTATGTTCGGAATACATGCCTACATTATATCAATGAACTGGAGCTAGTTCTGTGTCACCCTAGGTTATGACTGTTACATGATGAACCGCATCCGATAGAATTCTCCATCACTGATCCATTCCCTACGAGCTTTCCATATATTGTTCTTCGCTTATTTACTTTCCCGTTGCTATTGCTATCATCACTACAAAATACCAAAAACATACTTTTACTACTGTTATCCTTTGCTACCGTTACCACTACTATCATATTACTTTGCTACTAAACACTTTGCTGCAGATATTAAGTTTCCAGGTGTGGTTGAATTGACAACTCAGCTGCTAATACTTGAGAATATTATTTGGCTCCCCTTGTGTCGAATCAATAAATTTGGGTTGAATACTCTACCCTCAAAAACTCTTGCGATCCCCTATACTTGTGGGTTATCACTCACCACCCCGGAGGGAAAAAGGATCAAGTATGTATCTAGGCATGCGCCTAGGAGGAGCCAAGTAAATACCCTCACAGGAGTTGTTCAGGAGGAAGTGCCTGTAGTGAAGGATTACCCAGATGTTTTTCCAGAGGAGTTACCAGGCATGCCACCGGATCGAGACATTGAGTTTTTGATAGAGCTATTGCCAGGTACCGGGCCAATATCAAATAGACCCTTGTAACGCCCCGAGACCGATGTGCCAGGTGTCCTCTAGTTATTCGTTGTTGTTGCCTTGTCATTGCTTGCGTGTCATGCATTGCATATCATGTCATCATGTGCATTTCATTTGCATACATGTTCGTCTCATGCATCCGAGCATTTTCCCCGTTGTCCGTTTTGCAATCCGGCGCTCCTATGTCACCCGGTGCCCCTTTCTACCTCTTTTCGTGTGTGGGGGTTAAACATTTCCGGATTGGACCGAGACTTGTCATGCGGCCTTGGTTTACTACCGGTAGACCGCCTGTCAAGTTTCGTACCATTTGGACTTCGTTTGATACTCCAACGGTTAACCAAGAGACCGAGAAGGCCTCGTTTGTGTTGCAGCCCAACACCTTTCCAATTTGGCCCAAAACCCACCTAAACCTCCTCAATCATCTCGGTTGGCCGAAAACCGCACCTCATTTGGACTCTCCTAGCTCCCTCTACCTATAAATATGTGACCTCCCCCGAAAATTCCACGGTACAAACCTTAGATCTCTCCTCTCCGCGTCGCCGGACAAATTTTCCACCAACGGACATGTCCGCCGCCGCCTGCGTCCAATCGGAGGCCGCCATCTGTCTGCCGCCGCCCTCTCTCTTCTCAGCCCCGCCGCCGGCCCGCGGGACCCAGATCGGTCCCGCGCGAGCCCATACCGCCACCGTCGTCCGCCCGTTTCGGCCCGCCGCCTCCTCACCGGATTTGTGCCGCCTCCTCGCCGGACTTGCGCCGCCTAATCGCCGGGGTGCCTCGCCGCCGCGCCCCTTCGTGCTCGCCGCCGTCGGCAGCCGCCCGCCGGAGCCGCGGCCCGCCGCCACCGCCTCCCGCGGAGGAGCCCGCAACCACCGCCGCCCGTCTCCCGTGCCTGCGCCGCCTCCCGCTCGCGGCCGAGCCCCTTCGCCGCCCCGGGCGCCATCGCCGGCGCGGCCATCCGCCGCCCCGACCACGCTACTCCGGCGCCGCCCGACCTCGCCACGGCCGCCTGCTACCTCGTTGTCGCCGGCGCCCTCTCCGGCCACCGGATCCGGCCCTCCTCCGGCTTCCTCCTTGTTCTCCTTCTCCGGCGACGACAAAAAACTCCGGCGAACTGCTACAGTGATTCCGGCGAGATTCGGATCTGGATCTGGAAGAACACGGTTGACTTTTTATCCCCCGAAACCCTAATTTTTGGCAATTTTCATCATGCTATAACTCTGCATCCGTAGCTCCGATTTGTGCATGTAGCATATCAAAATGTTCGACTCGACGAGTACATCATTTCATCTCATTGCATCATTTTAATTTGAGCTCATCTTGTTGCCCAAAATGCTGTTGGAAGAGAGCTATGTGAGGTATTTGTCAGATCTGTTTCAGCAAATGGCATTTTGTCATTTTTGCCATGATTAATGTGTGCATGCTATGACCCTGAGCTCTACATGTATTTTGTTATATGCCATGCCATCTTTACAGTGGTGCTTGCCATGTATTTTTGTGATATTTGTGGTGACTAGCACAAGCTTGCAAAGTAGCGTAATCGGTAATGCTGATTTCAGGGACTTAGAATTTCACTAAGTCCTTGTCCTGATTTTGTTGATATGCCATATGTTCATGTTGTTTACTAGTGATCCGTGCCTCTTTTGAGGATGATCAGTAAGGATGTGTTGTTAACATTGTGGTGCTATATCCATCCATGTCTTTGTTTGCATTTATGGAGCAACCTAGCTTGAGTCAATCGAGCTCTACTTTTGCTATATCGTGATCCTGGCAGATTGTTGATATGTTTAGCGATTGTGCCGAGGATGTTGCTATTGATCCGTGCATGCTATGTTGTTGTTCTTGCCATGTCTAGCTTCTATGCCATGTATTCTTGATGGGTGTATGCTTAGTTTGTCATGCCATGCTTTGTAGTGAGTGCATCGAGCTCGTAAACATGCCTACTCGTTAACTGTTTTGCATGCTCCAGTTTTTCACTAAGTCTGAGATCTGTTTATGCTTTTGCCATGTTCACATGCTTGCAATTGTATTTTCTGATCCCTTTTGGCTCAAGGTCACTAAGGGACTTTTGCTAAGTGCTTTGAGTAGCCTCATGCCATGCCTTGCTTTGCCATGTTAAGTTCCTGTAGCATGTAGTTTTCATGTTCTAAAGTGTGCTTCCTGATGATGAATTCCAAACTTGTGTTAATTTCACTCAGTCTGAAACCTGTTATCATTTGGTCTTTTGCCATGCTTGTTTGAACCTGTTAGTGGATAAATTAGCCGTAGCTCAGTGTTCATCTTTTGTCAAGCATCATGAGTGGATCCCTGCCATGTATTTTGTTGCCATGTTTGAGTGCTGTAGAATATTTAACTTGTTGCATTTAGATGGCTACTTGCTGATTATCGCAGACCGGTGCCATATTTGTTTTGCTTGCCATTTCCAAACCGTGCATCCGATTCCGGTGATCTTTATATCGCTTTCAACCGAAATCACCTCATCTTTCTAGTGGCACTCTTGGATTTCCATGTTGAGGCCAGATTCAATCATTCTGTGTCAAATCATGCATATGCACCGCATACCGCATCCCGCATATCATATCATGTTCATGTGTTGGTTGTTTACTATGTTGTGTGCTTCTTTCCGGTGTTGCTTCTTCGGGTTGGTTCCGGTAACGTCGCGTTTGTGAGGACCCGTTCGACTACGTCCGTTTGCCTTCTTCATGGACTCATTCTTCTTCCTTGCGGGATCTCAGGCAAGATGACCATACCCTCGAAATCACTTCTATCTTTGCTTGCTAGTTGCTCGCTCTTTTGCTATGCCTATGCTGCGATACCTACCACTTGCTTATCATGCCTCCCATATTGTTGAGCCAAGCCTGTAACCCACCTTGTCCTAGCAAACCGTTGTTTGGCTATGTTACCGCTTTGCTCAGCCCCTCTTATAGCGTCGTTAGTTGCAGGTGAAGATTGGAGTTTGTTCCTTGTTGGAACATGGATATTTTGTTGGGATATCACAATATATCTTATTTAATTAATGCATCTATACACTTGGTAAAGGGTGGAAGGCTCGGCCTTATGCCTGGTGTTTTGTTCCACTCTTGCCGCCATAGTTTCCGTCATATCGGTGTTATGTTCCCGGATTTTGCGTTCCTTACATGGTTGGGTTATAATGGGAACCCCTTGACAGTTCGCCTTGAATAAAACTCCTCCAGCAAGGCCCAACATTGGTTTTACCATTTGCCACCTAGCCTTTTTCTGACAAGGAAGCTAGGAGTATTCATGGGAGACCCCGCGCCAGGAGGAGAAGACGATGAACCTAAGGAGATTTGTTCTGAAGACTACATCATCATCGACGACACCGATTCTGACCCGGATAGTAGTGATGATGATTTTGAAGACGAAGCTGGAGCAGACATCATGGAGTCTTCCACTGATCAAAATTTCTAGATGACCACCAAAACAATAGTAGTAGTAGTAGTCTACCATGTATATAGTGTAGTCTGAGCACTTTTGTAACGATAGTTAGATCGATTTGTATGCCCTTGCTTGATTGATTGAGTGATATGATCGTGTTTGTCTCATGTGCATACGGGTAGTGTTTTCCTCACTAGACCTCATTCTATTCTACTTCTCTTCCCTCTAAACCCTCAGATGCCTCCGAGACGTGACCCCGAATTTACCTTTCCGCCGGAGCTCACTCAGTTGATCCTGCAGCAGAATACACTGATATAGTTGTTAGCTCAGAACCAAGGCAACAACAACAACAACAACCCACCGCAACCACCACCAGTTGACAACTTTGCCCGTTTTCTGAGGTTGCAGCCACCGGTGTTCTCCAGTAGCACCGAGCCGATAGTGGCAGATGATGGGCTCCACAGGATTGGAAGGGAGTTAACCACTGTAGGATGCACAGATGCTGAGAAGGTGTGATTTTCCGCACATAAGTTGGATGGACCAACAGCCTCATGGTGGGAGAATTACACTATCACCTATCCTATAGCCACTGTTACATGGGATCAGTTTCAGCAAGCATTCCGCACAACCCATGTCTCAACTGGAGCTATGAGCATGAAGAAGCGTGAGTTTCGCAACTTACACCAAGGGAACCATACTGTCGGGCAGTACATGGATGAATTTAGTAAGCTATCTTGTTATGCTCCTGATGATGTGGCCACAGATGCCGCAAAGCAGGAGAAGTTTATGGAAGGTCTGAATGATGAGATGAGCATGCAGTTGATGGTGACAACATTCAACAACTACCAGGAGTTGGTAGACAAGGCTCTTATGATTGAAGGGAAGCAATAACAAATTGAGAGCCACAAAAGGAAGTATGGACAAAGAAGGTACAACTCAGGAGCTCAGCAGAAGCCTCGATTAACCTCGAACTCGAGAGGACTTGTCCATAACCATGGAGGTCACAACCACAATGGAGGGAGTTCTCACAACTACAGTGGCCCCAAGAATGGAAACGGGAACGGAGCAGGTAGTAATCAGAACCGCTCTAACCCAGCCACACCCGCCAAGAAGGACCTAAGTCACATTACTTGTTTCAAGTGCGGGAAGACTGGACATTACGCCACTGAGTGCCCTGAAGCGAAGAATGGAAATGGCAATGGAAGCGCTGGGAAGAAGCCCAACCCTTTCAACAGGGGACAAGTGAACCACATGAACATGGAGGAGGTTGAGGAGCAGCCTGATGCCGTTATCGGTAAGTTTTTGGTTAAGTCGTTTACTGCAATCGTTCTTTTTGATACTGGTGCATCGCATTCATACATATCAAGGGGATTTGTGGATAAGTATAAACTGCCCACTAAAGTTCTTAGGACACCTATGCTAGTAACCTCACCCGGAGATGAGTATATGGCAAGCAGTGGATGTTTTCAGATGCCATTAGCCATTGGAAGCCATGTTTTCCCCTCAGCCTTGATAATTTGGAGTCACAAGGATTGGATGTGATACCGGGAATGGTTTGGCTATCGTTGTATGGGGGAAACATAGATTGCGCGAGTAAGTCAATTTTGCTCACTGATATGTCTCCGTCGTATCTAATTTTCCAAACACTTTTGCCCTTGTTTTGGAATCTAACTTGCATGATTTGAATGGAACTAACCCGGACTGACGTGTTTTCAACAGAATTGCCATGGTGTTATTTATGTGCAGAAACAAACGTTCTCAGAATGACCTGAAACTTCACGGAGCAACTTTTTGGAAAATATAAAAAATACCTGCAAAAGATGAAGGCCAGGGGGCCCACCACCTGTCCACGAGGGTGGGGGGCGCACCCCCTACCTCGTGGGCCCCCTGGTGCCTCTCCGACTCCAACTCCAACTCTATATATTGTGTTTCGGGGAGAAAAAAATCACGAAGAAGAATTCATCGCATTTTATGATACAGAGCCGCCGCCAAGCCCTAAAACCTCTCGGGAGGGCTGATCTGGAGTCTGTTCGGGGCTCCGGAGAGGGGAATCCGTCGCCATCGTCATCATCAACCATCCTCCATCACCAATTTCATGATGCTCACCGCCGTGCGTGAGTAATTCCATCGTAGGCTTGCTGGACGGTGATGGGTTGGATGGGATCTATCATGTAATCGAGTTAGTTTTGTTAGGGTTTGATTCCTAGTATCCACTATGTTCTGAGATTGATGTTGCTATGACTTTGCTATGCTTAATGCTTGTCACTAGGGCCCGAGTGCCATGATTTCAGATCTGAACCTATTATGTTTTCATCAATATATGAGTGTTCTTGATCCTATCTTGCAAGTCTATAGTCACCTATTATGTGTTATGATCCGTTAACCCCGAAGTGACAATAATTGGGATACTTACCGGTGATGACCGTAGTTTGAGGAGTTCATGTATTCACTATGTGTTAATGCTTTGTTCCGGTTCTCTATTAAAAGGAGGCCTTAATATCCCTTGGTTTCCGTAAGGACCCCGCTGCCACGGGAGGGTAGGACAAAAGATGTCATGCAAGTTCTTTTCTATAAGCACGTATGACTATGTTCAGAATACATGCCTACATTATATCAATGAACTGGAGCTAGTTCTGTGTCACCCTAGGTTATGGCTGTTACATGATGAACCGCATCCGGCATAATTGTCCATCACTAATTCATTACCTACGAGCTTTCCATATATTGTTCTTCACTTATTTACTTTCCCGTTGCTATTGCTATCATCACTACAAAATACCAAAAACATTACTTTTACTACTGTTATCCTTTGCTACCGTTACCACTACTATCATATTACTTTGCTACTAAACACTTTGCTGCAGATATTAGGTTTTCAGGTGTGGTTGAATTGACAACTCAGCTGCTAATACTTGAGAATATTCTTTGGCTCCCCTTGTGTCGAATCAATAAATTTGGGTTGAATACTCTACCCTCGAAAACTGTTGCGATCCCCTATACTTGTGGGTTATCCAGACTATTTTGTGGCACCGTTGCCGGGGAGCATAGATCTATTCTTTGAGTCACTTGGGATATATATATCTGCTTATCATTATGAAGAACTTGAGAGATCCAAAAACCAAGATCTATCCCTCAACTACGAGGGGAGGTAAGGAACTGCCATCTAGCTCTGCACTTGATTCACCTTCTGTTTTGAGTAAGCTTGCGACACCTACACTTGCTTCTGCTATTTGTTCTGATATGTCGCATGTCATTGATGATGCCACTTCTGCTATGCATGATACTTATGATGAAACTACTTCTATGCTTGATACTACTGTGCCACTTGGTGATTTTCTTGATGAACAACTTGCCAGGGCTAGAGAAATTGAAAATATTGAATCTAATGATATTGATGAAAGTGATGATGAAGAATCACTTGTTATTCCTAAGGGTTATGTTTTTGATCAAGAAGCTTCTTTAGCTATTTTAGCTTGCAAAGATAGATATGAACTCAAAAGGTTATTAGCTAAATGGAATAAGCAATCTCTAAATGCTAGAATGAAACCTGACCCTGCTTTTGCTACTTCACCTATCTGTGTTACTGATAAGGATTATGAATTCTCTATTGATCCTGATATAATTACTTTAGTTGAATCTGATCCTTTTCATGGTTATGAATCTGAAACTGTCGTGGCACATCTTACTAAAATGAATGATATAGCCACCTTGTTCACTAAAGATGAGAGAACTCGTTACTTTTATATCCTTAAAATATTTCCGTTCTCATTAAAAGGTGATATTAAGATATGGTTTAATTCTCTTGATCCTGGTTGTGTGCATAGTCCCCAGGATATGATTTATTACTTCTCTGCTAAATATTTCCCTGCTCATAAGAAACAAGCTGCTTTAAGGGATATATATAATTTTGTGCAAATTTAAGAAGAGAGTCTCCCACAAGCTTGGGGGAGGCTTCTCCAATTACTTAATGCTTTGCCTGATCATCCTCTTAAGAAAAATGAAATATTTGATATCTTTTATAGTTGGATGCTTCCAGAGATTACCTGGATAGTTGTGCTGGTTCCTTTTTCAGGGAAAGAACACCGGATGAAGCTGAAATTCTATTGAATAATATGTTGACAAATGAAAATAATTGGACACCTCCGGAGCCAATTCCTGAGCCTATTCCTAAACCAACTCCGAAGAAGAGGGGTATTCTATTTCTCAGTCCTGAAGATATGCAAGAGGCAAAGAAATCTATGAAAGAAAAAGGTATTAAAGCTGAAGATGTTAAGAATTTACCTCCTATTGAAGAAATACATGGTCTTAATTTACCGCCTGTTGAAGAAACATATGATCTTAATCCTTTACCTATTGAAGAAACTCATGGTCTTGATAACCCGACACAGGTAGTAAAGGTAAATTCTCTCTATAGATATGATAAAGCTGAAATCCCATTTACTAAGTTTGCTAGCCCATGCTTAGATGAGTTTGATAAATTTATGGCTAAGCAAGAATACTTTAATGCTTATTTTGGTAGACAATTGAAATACAATTCAAATATGCTTGAACACTTGGGTGATTATATGGCTAATGTTAAAGGTGAACTTAAACTTATTAGTAAACATGCTTCTATGGTTACCACTCAAGTAGAACAAGTACTTAAGGCTCAAAATGATTTGCTCAATGAATTGAATAGTAAGGATAATGATAATGCTGTTAGAGTTATGACTAGAGGTGGTAGAATGACTCAGGAACCTTTGTATCCTGAAGGCCATCCTAAGAGAATTGAGCAAGATTCTCAGAGAAATAATATAGATGTACCTAGTTTGTCTAAAAAGAAGAAAAAGAAAAATGATAGGACTTTGCATGCTTCTAGTGAACCTGTTACTGAAACACCTGAGAATCCAAATGATATTTCTATTTTTGATGCTTAAACACAATCTGGTAATGAACCTGAAACTAGTGATAATGTTAATAATAATGTTCATGATGATGCTCAACCTATTAATGATAATGATATAGAAATTGAACCTGTTGTTGATCTTGATAACCCACAATCAAAGAATCAACGTTATGATAAGAAAGACTTTGTTGCTAGGAAACATGGTAAAGAAAGAGAACCATGGGTTCAGAAACCCATGCCTTTTCCTCCTAAACCATCCAAGAAAAAGGATGATGAGGATTTTGAGCGCTTTGCTGAAATGATTAGACCTATCTTTTTGCGTATGCGATTAACTGATATGCTCAAAACCAATCCTTATGCTAAGTACATGAAAGATATAATTACAAATAAAAGAAAGATACCAGAAGCTGAAATTTCCACCATGCTTGCTAATTATACTTTTAAGGGTGGAATACCAAAGAAACTTGGAGATCCAGGAGTATCCACTATACCATGCTCCATTAAAAGAAACTATGTCAAAA
Organism: Triticum urartu; assembly: GCF_056163025.1. NCBI lineage: Eukaryota > Viridiplantae > Streptophyta > Magnoliopsida > Poales > Poaceae > Triticum > Triticum urartu. The sequence continues at coordinate 362,538,775 of NC_141874.1, read as the reverse complement.
CTGCTTTATGTGATCTTGGAGCCGATGTTAGTGTTATGCCTCTCTCTTTATATTGTAGACTTGATTTGAATAAGTTGAAACCTACTGAAATATCTTTGCAAATGGCTGATAAATCAACTGCTATACATGTCGGTATTTGTGAGGATGTGCCTGTTGTAGTTGCAAATGTTACTATTTTAACGGACTTTGTTATTCTTGATATTCCCGAGGATGATAGTACGTCTATTATTCTTGGAAGACCCTTTTTGAATACTGCAGGGGCTGTTATTGATTGCACTAAAGGCAATGTCACTTTTCATGTTAATGGTAATGAGCACACGGTACACTTTCCGAGGAAACAACCTCAAGTTCAGAGTATCAACTCTATTGGAAAAATTCCATCGATTATATTTGGAGGTTTTGAATTTCCCATTCCTACTGTCAAGAAGAAATATAATATTCTTATTATTGGGGATGTGCATATCCCCGTTGAGGTAACATGGTGTTATTTGAAATTTCTCCGGTTCCATGTTATTCGAATGAGTTCGTTAACAAGACTTGATCAACCTTGTTAGTGGATTCCTTTTGATGATCATGAGATGGATGAAACTAGAAGACACAACCTTCTGTACCCTCCTTTTACTTTCTATTATTTATATTAAATAAAATAAAAATAAATATTTTTCCGTCTGTTATCTGATTATCCGTGCAATATAATAATACCTCGAAAATAAAAGTTCCCCAAATGCCTTGAAATTTAAATATGATTTTTTTCAGAATATTTGAGAATATTTGGCACTGAGAACACAGCAGGGGGGTCAACCACCTGCCCACGAGGGTGGAGGGCGTGCCCTACCCCCTGGGCGCGCCCCCTGCCTCATGGGCCCACGGCGGCCCCCCTCCACTTATCCTTTCACCCACACACTCCTTCCTCCCCCAAACACGAATATCCAGCTCAAACCCGAGTCCAAGCTCGTTTTGCTGCCATTTTCGATCTCCTTGCTCAAAGCATCTCTCACAAAACTTCTTGGGGAGATTGTTCCTTGGTATGTGACTCCTCCATTGGTCCAATTAGTTTTTGTTCTAGTGCTTTATTCATTGCAAATTTTTGCTGCTTAGGTGACCCTGTTCTTGAGCTTGCATGTCAAATTTATATGGTCAAAAGTAGTTTTGATGCATGATATAGGCTCTAGGCACTTGTAGGAGTAGTTGCTATCAATATTATTGAGTTTGGTTTACTTTTATTTTGAAGTTACTAAAAATTTCAGAATTTTTCAGAAAATTATAAAGAGATTTTTGAGGGGCTCATCGAGCCGAATCTCAAGGGAAAAGCAAAATGAAGAGGCACAAAAGCCTAAATATAATTTGCCTCGCATCGCGGAGGTTAGGCCGTGTGAATGGCACTCCGATGAATTCCTGAGAGCAACCGGGATTTATGAGGATTTTTATGAATTGGCAAAGAATGCAGGCCTCACCAACTTCCTCCACGACCAACGCGAACAGTATCTCTTACTCACCAATACTTTTGTGCAAAACTTCTACTATTATCCTAGGGAATCACCTCCTTCAGTAGAGTTTCATTTATATGATGTGGTTAAGAAGATGTCACTTTATGATTTTTGTCGGGTTTGTTTGATCCCTTTTGAGGGAAGTTTAGAGGAACTACATTGCAAGGATGTGGAAGGTTTTATTGATACTATCACTGTAGGGGAAACTAGGAAGGTTTCCGATGCACGAATCACTAGCATACATTTTCCTGTTTTACGCTACTTTGCAATATTTGCTAGTCGTTGCTTAATTGGTCGCGGAAACTGTGGAAACCTTAGTGTTCCTGATATTTTTATTCTGTTCCATGGTTTATACGCTGATAACTCTGTTAGTATGGGCGGTATTATTGCTAAATGGTTAAGTCTTAACTGTACAAAAGGACCCATCTTTGGTGGTATTTATGCTTCAAGCCTTGCTGCACATTATGATATACCTATTAGGCACTATGAAAAAGAAGAAAAATTGCTGCCTCGTGTTTATTTAGATTATAAGAGTATGGTAGCACATGATTTTATTATAAAGAATAGGGAAGGGGAGCTGAAATACAAATTTTTCTTTGATAAACATCATCCTGAGACTATCACCTTGCCTGCGCCTTCCTTGTTTGATTTATCTTCAGGCAAGTACCTCGTCTCGCCAAAGGACATTCACGCCTACTGGAACCCTACATCAGCCACAGAGCCAGAGGCAGAACCACAAGTTGATCCTCCACGACAGTCTAATTACCAATGGGATCCGGAGATGATTGTCAACCAGTGGCAATCGGAGTCTTCTTCTTCGCAGTACGACCCCAACTATTATTATGGATATCCGCCAGGCCAACCGTGGCCATAGACCAACTTAGGCCAAAAGCCTAAGCTTGGGGGATTACGTATTTCTCACCGACATTACATTTATGCTCCCACACTCATTGCTAGATGTCTGTGCTCATACTTTTTCATTGTATCATCCATGCTAGTTTATTTCCTTTTTATGCTTTCTTCTTGTGTGTTTAATAAACCTTAAGAAAAACCAAAAAAATAAGTTGTAGCTTTTAGCTAGTTTTAATTTCCATGCTTGTAGTAGTAACTAAAAAGAAAACCCAAAAAGATTTCCTATTCCTCTTTTACTTTTTGGGAGCTTTCCCGTGTAAATAGGTTTATTTCTTTTCTTTTCTTTTCTTTGGGGGTCGATAGGAGAAGACCATAATTAAATTGTTAAAGTGGATCTTATATGCATTATTGTTGATCTGACAAAAGAGCCCATATTGCCTTGTCTTCTCCTGTTTATTGAATGCTTGCAGATTCCAGCTTAGTCCAATGTACGTGCACTATTATTATTATTATTCACATCATTTGGTTGTGCAAGTGAAAGGCAATTATGACGATATATGATGGACTGACTGAGATGAGAAAAGCTGGTATGAACTCGACCTCTTTTGTTTTTGTAAATATGATTAGTTCATCGTTCCTGATTCAGCCTATTATGAATAAACATGTTTGCAATGACAACTAGAGATCATAGTTCCTTGTGCCATGCTTGATTAGCTATGAGTCATAATGGTTTACCTTGCGTGCCAACATGCTATTGAGATGGTTATGATGTGGTATGATAGGGTGGTATCCTCCTCTGAATGATTTAAGTGACTTGACTTGGCGCATGTTCATGCATGTAGTTGAAACAAAATCAACATAGCCTTCACGATATTTATGTTCATGGTGGATTATATCCTACTCATGCTTGCATTCGGTGTTGATTAATTTTAATGCATGTTCATGACTGTTGTCGCTCTCTAGCTGGTCGCTCCCCAGTCTTTTGCTAGCCTTCACTTGTACTAAGTAGGAATACTGCTTGTGCATCCAATCCCTTAAACCCCAAAGTTATTCCACATGAGTCCACTATACCTACCTATATACGGTATCTACCTGCCGTTCCAAGTAAATTTGTATGTGCCAAACTCTAAACCTTCAAATAAATATCTTGTTTTGTATGCTCGAATAGCTCATGTATCAACAGGGCTGTCTGTATCTTCCATGTTAGGCGGGTTATTCTCAAGAGGAGTGGACTCCACTCCTCACTCACGAGATAAATGGCTGGTCACCGGGATGCCCAGTCCCATGCTTTATGCAAACTAAATCAAAATAATTGCAAACAAAACTCCCCCTGGGACTCTTATTAGTTGTACGCACTCGTTGTTTCGAGCAAGCCATGGATTGATGCTTGTTGGTGGAAGGGGGAGTATAAACTTTACCATTCTGTTTGGGAACCGCCTATAATGTGTGTAGCATGGAAGATATCGCCATCTCTTGATTGTTATGTTGACAATGAAAGTATACCGCTCAAAATATTATTCACCTCTGTTTCAAAACCGAGCTCTGGCACCTCTACAAATCCCCGCTTCCCTCTGCGAAGGGCCTATCTATTTACTTTTATGCTGAGTCATCATCCTCTTATTAAAAAGCACTAGTTGGAGAGCACCGTTGTCATTTGCATTCATTATTGGTAGTTTACATTGAGTATGACTTGACTTGATCTCTTTTACCATGAATTACAATGTCTAGTCAGTCCTTGGTCTTTAAAGGTGCTCTGCATTTATGTTTTGCGGTCTCAGAAAGGGCTAGCGAGATACCATCTTGTTATATCATATTATGATTGTTTTGAGAAAGTGTTGTCATCCGAGATTTATTATTATTGCTCGCTAGTTGATTATGCTATCGATATGAGTAAACTTGAGACCTAAGCGTTATTGTGAATGTGGTTAGTTATAATCTTTACTGAAAACTTGAATGCTGGCTTTACATATTTACAACAACAAGAGCAAATAGAGTTTGTAAAAGTTTTTCTTTATCACTTTCAGTTTGTCAACTGAATTGCTTCAGGACAAGCAAAGTTTTAAGCTTGGGGGAGTTGATACGTCTCTATCGTATCTACTTTTCCAAACATTTTTGCCCTTGTTTTGGACTCTAACTTGCATGATTTGAATGGAACTAACCCGGACTGACGATGTTTTCAGCAGAATTACCATGGTGCTATTTATGTGCAGAAACATACGTTCTCGGAATGACCTGAAACTTCACGGAGCAACTTTTTGGAAAATATAAAAAAACCTGCAAAAGATGAAGGCCAGGGGGCCCACCACCTGTCCATGAGGGTGGGGGGCGCGCCCCCTACCTCGTGGGCCCCCTGGTGCCTCTCCGACTCCAACTCCAACTCTGTATATTGTGTTTCGGGGAGAAAAAAATCAGGAAGAAGAATTCATCGCGTTTTACGATACGGAGGCACCGCCAAGCCCTAAAACCTCTCGGGAGGGCTGATCTGGAGTCCGTTCGGGGCTCCGGAGAGGGGAATCCGTCTCCATCGTCATCATCAACCATCCTCCACCACCAATTTCATGACGCTCACCGCCGTGCGTGGGTAATTCGATCGTAGGCTTGCTGGACGGTGATGGGTTGGATGGGATCTATCATGTAATCGAGTTAGCTTTGTTAGGGTTTGATCCCTAGTATCCACTATGTTCTGAGATTGATGTTGCTATGACTTTGCTATGCTTAATGCTTGTCACTAGGGCCCGAGTGCCATGATTTCAGATCTGAACCTATTATGTTTTCATCAATATATGAGTGTTCTTGATCCTATCTTGCAAGTCTATAGTCACCTATTATGTGTTATGATCCGTTAACCCCGAAGTGACAATAATCGGGATACTTACCGGTGATGACCGTAGTTTGAGGAGTTCATGTACTCACTATGTGTTAATGCTTTGTTCCCTCTATTAAAAGGAGGCCTTAATATCCCTTAGTTTCCGTAAGGACCCCGCCGCCACGGGAGCGTAGGACAAAAGATGTCATGCAAGTTCTTTTCCATAAGCACGTATGACTATGTTCGGAATACATGCCTACATTATATCAATGAACTGGAGCTAGTTCTGTGTCACCCTAGGTTATGACTGTTACATGATGAACCGCATCCGGCAGAATTCTCCATCACTGATCCATTGCCTACGAGCTTTCCATATATTGTTCTTCGCTTATTTACTTTCCCGTTGCTATTGCTATCATCACTACAAAATACCAAAAACATACTTTTACTACTGTTATCCTTTGCTACCGTTACCACTACTATCATATTACTTTGCTACTAAACACTTTGCTGCAGATATTAAGTTTCCAGGTGTGGTTGAATTGACAACTCAGCTGCTAATACTTGAGAATATTATTTGGCTCCCCTTGTGTCGAATCAATAAATTTGGGTTGAATACTCTACCCTCAAAAACTGTTGCGATCCCCTATACTTGTGGGTTATCACTCACCACCCCGGAGGGAAAAAGGATCAAGTATGTATCTAGGCATGCGCCTAGGAGGAGCCAAGTAAATACCCTCACAGGAGTTGTTCAGGAGGAAGTGCCTGTAGTGAAGGATTACCCAGATGTTTTTCCAGAGGAGTTACCAGGCATGCCACCGGATCGAGACATTGAGTTTTTGATAGAGCTATTGCCAGGTACCGGGCCAATATCAAATAGACCCTTGTAACGCCCCGAGACCGATGTGCCAGGTGTCCTCTAGTTATTCGTTGTTGTTGCCTTGTCATTGCTTGCGTGTCATGCATTGCATATCATGTCATCATGTGCATTTCATTTGCATACATGTTCGTCTCATGCATCCGAGCATTTTCCCCGTTGTCCGTTTTGCAATCCGGCGCTCCTATGTCACCCGGTGCCCCTTTCTACCTCTTTTCGTGTGTGGGGGTTAAACATTTCCGGATTGGACCGAGACTTGTCATGTAGCCTTGGTTTACTACCGGTAGACCGCCTGTCAAGTTTCGTACCATTTGGACTTCGTTTGATACTCCAACGGTTAACCGAGAGACCGAGAAGGCCTCGTTTGTGTTGCAGCCCAACACCTTTCCAATTTGGCCCAAAACCCACCTAAACCTCCTCCATCATCTCGGTTGGCCGAAAACCGCACCTCATTTGGACTCTCCTAGCTCCCTCTACCTATAAATATTTGACATTCCCCGAAAATTCCGCGGTACAAACCCTAGATCTCTCCTCTCCGCGTCGCCGGACAAATTTTCCACCGACGGACATGTCCGTCGCCGCCTGCGTCCAATCGGAGGCCGCCATCTGTCTGCCGCCGCCCTCTCTCTCCTCAGCCCCGCCGCCGGCCCGCGGGACCCAGATCGGGCCCGCGCGAGCCCACACCGCCACCGTCGTCCGCCCGTTTCGGCCCGCCGCCTCCTCGCCGGATTTGTGCCGCCTCCTCGCCGGACTTGCGCCGCCTAATCGCCGGGGTGCCTCGCCGCCGTGCCCCTTCGTGCTTGCCGCCGTCGGCAGCCGCCCGCCGGAGCCGCGGCCCGCCGCCACCGCCTCCTGCGGTGGAGCCCGCAACCACCGCCGCCCGTCTCCCGTGCCTGCGCCGCCTCCCGCTCGCGGCCGAGCCTCTTCGCCGCCCCGGGCGCCATCGCCGGCGCGGCCATCCGCCGCCCCGACCACGCTACTCCGGCGCCGCCCGACCTCGCCACGGCCGCCTGCTACCTCGTCGTCGCCGGCGCCCTCTCCGGCCACCGGATCCGGCCCTCCTCCGGCTTCCTCCTTGTTCTCCTTCTCCGGCGACGACAAAAAACTCCGGCGAACTGCTACAGTGATTCCGGCGAGATTCGGATCTGGATCTGGAAGAACACGGTTGACTTTTTATCCCCCGAAACCCTAATTTTTGGCAATTTTCATCATGCTATAACTCTGCATCCGTAGCTCCGATTTGTGCATGTAGCATATCAAAATGTTCGACTCGACGAGTACATCATTTCATCTCATTGCATCATTTTAATTTGAGCTCATCTTGTTGCCCAAAATGCTGTTGGAAGAGAGCTATGTGAGGTATTTGTCAGATCTGTTTCAGCAAATGGCATTTTGTCATTTTTGCCATGATTAATGTGTGCATGCTATGACCCTGAGCTCTACATGTATTTTGTTATATGCCATGCCATCTTTACAGTGGTGCTTGCCATGTATTTTTGTGATATTTGTGGTGACTAGCACAAGCTTGCAAAGTAGCGTAATCGGTAATGCTGATTTCAGGGACTTGGAATTTCACTAAGTCCTTGTCCTGATTTTGTTGATATGCCATATGTTCATGTTGTTTACTAGTGATCCGTGCCTCTTTTGAGGATGATCAGTAAGGATGTGTTGTTAACATTGTGGTGCTATATCCATCCATGTCTTTGTTTGCATTTATGGAGCAACCTAGCTTGAGTCAATCGAGCTCTACTTTTGCTATATCGTGATCCTGGCAGATTGTTGATATGTTTAGCGATTGTGCCGAGGATGTTGCTATTGATCCGTGCATGCTATGTTGTTGTTCTTGCCATGTCTAGCTTCTATGCCATGTATTCTTGATGGGTGTATGCTTAGTTTTTCATGCCATGCTTTGTAGTGAGTGCATCGAGCTCGTAAACATGCCTACTCGTTAACTGTTTTGCATGCTCCAGTTTTTCACTAAGTCTGAGATCTGTTTATGCTTTTGCCATGTTCACATGCTTGCAATTGTATTTTCTGATCCCTTTTGGCTCAAGGTCACTAAGGGACTTTTGCTAAGTGCTTTGAGTAGCCTCATGCCATGCCTTGCTTTGCCATGTTAAGTTCCTGTAGCATGTAGTTTTCATGTTCTAAAGTGTGCTTCCTGATGATGAATTCCAAACTTGTGTTAATTTCACTCAGTCTGAAACCTGTTATCATTTGGTCTTTTGCCATGCTTGTTTGAACCTGTTAGTGGATAAATTAGCCGTAGCTCAGTGTTCATCTTTTGTCAAGCATCATGAGTGGATCCCTGCCATGTATTTTGTTGCCATGTTTGAGTGCTGTAGAATATTTAACTTGTTGCATTTAGATGGCTACTTGCTGATTATCGCAGACCGGTGCCATATTTGTTTTGCTTGCCATTTCCAAACCGTGCATCCGATTCCGGTGATCTTTATATCGCTTTCAACCGAAATCACCTCATCTTTCTAGTGGCACTCTTGGATTTCCATGTTGAGGCCAGATTCAATCATTCTGTGTCAAATCATGCATATGCACCGCATACCGCATCCCGCATATCATATCATGTTCATGTGTTGGTTGTTTACTATGTTGTGTGCTTCTTTCCGGTGTTGCTTCTTCGGGTTGGTTCCGGTAACGTCGCGTTTGTGAGGACCCGTTCGACTACGTCCGTTTGCCTTCTTCATGGACTCATTCTTCTTCCTTGCGGGATCTCAGGCAAGATGACCATACCCTCGAAATCACTTCTATCTTTGCTTGCTAGTTGCTCGCTCTTTTGCTATGCCTATGCTGCGATACCTACCACTTGCTTATCATGCCTCCCATATTGTTGAGCCAAGCCTGTAACCCACCTTGTCCTAGCAAACCGTTGTTTGGCTATGTTACCGCTTTGCTCAGCCCCTCTTATAGCGTCATTAGTTGCAGGTGAAGATTGGAGTTTGTTCCTTGTTGGAACATGGATATTTTGTTGGGATATCACAATATCTCTTATTTAATTAATGCATCTATACACTTGGTAAAGGGTGGAAGGCTCGGCCTTATGCCGGGTGTTTTGTTCCACTCTTGCCGCCATAGTTTCCGTCATATCGGTGTTATGTTCCCGGATTTTGCGTTCCTTACATGTTTGGGTTATAATGGGAACCCCTTGACAGTTCTCCTTGAATAAAACTCCTCCAGCAAGGCCCAACATTGGTTTTACCATTTGCCACCTAGCCTTTTTCTTTCCCTTGAGTCGCCCAGCTCAAGGGTCATCTTATTTTAACCCCCCGGGCCAGTGCTTCTCTAAGTGTTGGTCCAAACTGAGCGATGTCCGAGGCTACCAGGGGCAACTCTAGGCTGGCTTACCCGACGTCTTGCTCATTCGGTGTGCCCTGAGAATGAGATATGTGCAGCTCCTATCGGGATTTGTCGGCACATCTGGGTGGCTTTGCTGGTCTTGTTTTACCATTGTCGAAATGTCTTGTAACCGGGATTCCGAGTCTGATCGGGTCTTCCCGCTAGAAGGAATATCCTTCGTTGACCGTGAGAGCTTGTGATGGGCTAAGTTGGGACACCCCTGCAGGGATTTGAACTTTCGAAAGCCGTGCCTGCAGTTATGGGCAGATGGGAATTTGTTAATGTCCGGTTGTAGAAAACCTGAAGTTGATCTTAATTAAAATACATCAACCGCGTGTGTTACCGTGATGGTCTCTTCTCGGCGGAGTCCGAGAAGTGAACACGGTGTTGGAGTTATGTTTGACGTAGGTTGTTCTAGGATCACTTCTTGATCATAGTTGTTCGACCATGCTTTTTCCTTTCTCTTCTCGCTCTCATTTGCGTTGTTAGCCACCAGATATGCTAGTCGCTTGCTGCAGCTCCACCTCATACCTTTTCCCTACCTATAAGCTTAAATAGTCTTGATTGCGAGGGTGTAAGATTGCTGAGTCCCCGTGACTCACAGATACTTCCAAAACCAGTTTGCAGGTGCCGATGTTACCGAGCAGGTGACGCAACCAAGCTCAAGGAGGAGCTCGATGAAGATCTTGTCCTTTGTGTTGTTTCGTTCTAGTTGATCAGTAGTGGAGCCCAGTTGGGGTCGATCGGGAGTCTGTGTAGCATTTGGGGTAGTCTTCTTTTATTTTGGTTCCGTAGTCGGACCTTGATTGTATCTGATTGATGTAATGCTTTATTCATGTAATTGTGTGAAGTGGCGATTGTAAGCCAAATATGTATCTCTTTCCCTTATGTATTACATGGGTTGCGTGAAGATTACCTCACTTGCGACATTGCTTTCAATGCGGTTATGCCTCTAAGTCGTTACAACCCTACCAAATGCCCAGAAACGATCTAGAAGAGATCAAGAAGAAGATTAAGAAGTTGTTGGAGAAAGGTTATATTCGAAGGAGTTCATCACCATGGGGAGCCCCAGTGCTTTTGGTTGAGAAGAAGGATAAGTCTCTAAGAATGGTTGTTGATTATCGTGCGTTGAATGGAGTGACAATTAAGAACAAGTACCCCCTGCCGATGATCAATGATTTATTTGACTAGTCGACAGGAGCTAAAGTGTTTTCGAAGATCGATCTGGGATCAGGATATCACTAGCTGAAGATTTGAGAGATGGATATACCTAAGACAGCTTTCACCACAAGGTACGGGCTTTATGAGTATACGGTCATGTCTTTTGGATTGACTAACGCCCCTGCCTATTTCATGAGTATGATGAGCAAGGTGTTCATGGAGTTCTTGGATAAGTTCGTTGTGGTGTTCATTGACGATATCTTGGTATACTCGAAGAGTGAAGAGGAGCACAAGGAACATTTACGTTTAGTTCTCGGGAAGCTCAGGGAACATCAGTTGTATGCCAAGTTCAGCAAATGTGAGTTTTGGTTGAAGGAAGTTGGATTCCTTGGACATGTTATATCAGGAGAAGGTATAGCCGTGGATCCCACCAAGGTTCAGTCAGTCACTGAGTGGTTGGCACCCACCTCAGTTGGAGAGATCCGCAGTTTTCTTGGACTCACGGGATACTATTGGAGTTTATTGAGAATTTCTCTAAGATAGCAAAGCCTATGACGACATTGTTGAAGAAGGACACTAAGTTCCATTGGACTGAGGAATGTGAAGCAAGTTTCCAGGAGTTGAAGAAATGTTTGACTACAACCCCAGTGCTGATTCTGCCGGATATACGCAAGGACTTCCAAGTGTATTGCGATGCTTCACGCTTAGGACTTGGAGGAGTACGAATGCAAGACGGAAGAGTGGTTTTATATGCCTCACGACAACTGAAACCGCATGAGTTAAATTATGCCACGCATGATTTGGAGTTAGCAGCTGTGGTGCACGCGCTCAAGACCTGGAGACATTTTCTCATTAGAAACCGTTGTGATGTATACACGGATCACAAGAGTTTGAAGTACATCTTCACACAGAAGGAGCTGAACCTCAGGCAGAGGATATGGTTAGAACTCATAAAGGATTATGATATGAAGCTGCATTATCATCCAAGAAAGGCCAATGTCGTAGCAGATGCTTTGAGCCGTAAGAGTTATGTCAACACCCTCGTAAGCGAAGGGATGCCAAAGGAGTTAGCCGAGGATCTTAGGGAACTTCGATTGGAAATAGTTCCTAAAGGGTTTGTGGCAAAGTTGGAGGTTAAATCAACACTATTGGAAAAGATTCGAGAAGCTCATAAGGATGACAATGATATCACTGAGATAAAGGAGAAGATGAGTGTAGGGAAAGCCAAAGGGTTTCGTGAGGATGAGCACGGCACCTTGTGGTTTGAGGACCGTATATATGTGCCCAATAATGCAGAGATCATGAAGTTGATATTATAGGAAGCTCATGACTCGCCATACTCGATACACCCTGGAAACACCAAGATGTATTTGGATTTGAAGGAGTGTTTCTGGTGGAATGGTATGAAGAAGGATATTGCCAAGTATGTAGCCATCTGTGATGTATGTCAGAGAGTGAAGGCAGAACATCAGAAGCCAGCAGGATTGCTACAACCTATGCCGATACCCGAATGGAAGTGGGATAAGCTTGGCATGGATTTTATCACCGGATGGCCCAGGACCAAATCAGGATATGATTCTACATGGGTAGTAGTTGATCGCTTGACGAAAGTGGCTCACTTTATCCCCGTAAAAACCACGTATACAAGTGCGAAGTTGGCCAAGATATACATGACCAGGATCGTATGTCTGCATGGAGTTCTGAGGACCATCGTGTCAGATAGAGGAACGCAGTTTACTTCAAAATTTTGGCATCAGTTGCACCTGACCTTGGGTGCCATACTGGAGTTCAGTACAGCTTTTCATCCGCAGACAGATGGAAAGACTGAGAGAGTCAATCAGATTCTGGAGGACATGTTGAGAGCTTGTGCATTAGACTACGGATCTAGTTGGGACGATAATTTGCCCTACGCAGAGTTCTCATACAACAACAGCTACCAGGCCAGTTTGAAGATGGCACCATTCGAAGCATTGTATGGGAGAAGATGCAGAACACCGTTGATGTGGGATGAAGTTGGAGACCGCCAGTTGTTTGGACCAGATTTGATTAAGGAATCCGAAGAGAAGGTTAAACTAATTCGAGATAGACTGAAGGTAGCTCAGTCTCGACAGAAGAGTTATGCAGATTCAAAACGCAAGGAGGTAGTCTATGAAATTGGAGATAGAGCGTATCTACGAGTGTCACCTCTTCGAGGTGTTAAACGTTTTGGTGTTAAGGGGAAATTAGCCCCGAGATCTGTGGGACCGTACCATGTTCTGGAATGCATGGGAGAAGTTGCCTACGAGTTGGAGTTACCCGAAGGACTGTCAGGAGTACATGATGTGTTTCATGTTTCCTAGTTGAAGAAATGTCATGCGGAGATGGCCGACATTCCTCTGAGAGATACAGTGCCCCTGGAAGCAATTCAGTTGGACAGTGATTTGACGTATGAGGAGAAGCCTGTCAAGATTCTAGAGTTTGCTAGCCGAGTTACTCGCAGCAAGGTTATCAAATTTTGCAAAGTTCAGTGGAGCCACCATACCGAGGATGAAGCCACCTGGGAACGAGAGGATGATCTTCGCAAAAACCACCCACACCTATTTCCTAGCCAACCCAAATCTCGAGGGTGAGATTCATCTTAAGGGGGTAGGTTTGTAACATCCCAAATTTTCAATTTGGAATGTTATACGTAGGTCATTCATGCATATCATATTTTATTTGCTTTTCATTTTGTGATCCTCGAAATTCTAAGCAACTCAAGGACCCTCGGAGAGAGTTGGGGATTTCACGGTTTTCATATTTGAATTTTATCAAATATCGAAACGAGGATCAGTTGTTTTATTATTTTTCTCTCCGAAAATATTTCATATTAAAATATATGAGAGGAGATAATATGACTTCTCCAAAATAAGCGAAATATTGGAGGAAAAAATATATTAAAATCAACCTTTTGATTTTATTCGGATTTTATTGCTATTTTTATTTGCATAGGAAAAAACATGCATTTTCAAAAATTGCATTTTAGGCCAAGAAAATGTTCACCTTGTTCTAAATATTCTATTTAGACGGTGAAAATTTGTTTTGGTATTTTTTAGTTTTTTTATTTTTTTCTAGGATTTCTTTTTGGCGGAATATGTTTAAAAAAAGAGGAAGCCCGCCGGACCAAACTGGGTCGCGGCCCAGCTGGCCTAGCCAGCCCCGCGCCGCTGTCGTCTTCGAGCCGGACTCCTCAAGGGAGTCCGAGCCGCCGCCGCCATGGCCTCGCCCCCTCCCGCAAGCCGCCTCCCCTCCCCCTTTAAAAGCCGGTCCCGGCCCCCCTTGGAGCCCCAAGCTGCCACCGCCTCCAGCCCCCGCAAGTCGCGCCGCCAGCCCGCCGCCTCGCGCCGCCGCACGCTGCCGCTTGCCGCCTGCTGCTGCGCCGCCGCCAAGCCCTGCCGTGCCGACCTCCGCCGCCCCACGCTGCACCCCGCCGTCGCCCGCGCCGCCGCCCGCTCGCCGAAAGCCGCCGGAGCCACGCCGGAGTTTGAATCTCACCGTTCGGTTTTTTTTCGGTTTATGTAAAAACCGCCATTTTAAAAAAAAACCTAGTTACGTTTTTTAGACCGATTCGTTGGTTTTCTCGGTTTAGTTTATTCAACGGACGTTCGTCTGTACGTTCGTTTTAACGAACGGTTTTCGCCCGTTAGTCGCAGACAACGAACGTTCGTTCGTTAGCCTGTTCGTCCATTTTTATTTTTCTCGGGTTTTTCGTGATTATTTTCGATCGCGATTTCTGATCCGATTTTTGTTTTAGTTTTTCTTTTTGCTCATTTATCGGAATTAGGCGATTCAAGCGCCTAGATCTTTGTCTCGAAGCCCTCTTTCCGTTTAACCAACTTGAACAAGATTTTGGTACTGTAAAATTTGACTTCAGTCCAGATCAGTTACCAGATCTTGTTTCTTTCGCATTTTGTGTTTTGTTACTCCGTTTGTTTGATTCTTTTTGCAAACCGGAGTTCTTAAGTTGAAGTTTCTCGTTAGATCTTCTTATTTGAGTTTTACCCGTGCATCTTTGTTTGATTGCTTATGTATGCTATTGTTTGTCTGCGATAGAACACTCGGAGTGCGAATCATGCTACTACGAGTCTCTAGGTTTCACGGATCATCAGCAAGGCAAGTAACACTGTGATCATACCCCTTTATTACCCAGTTTTTTATGCATTAGTTCCAATCCTCAAACACTGCATGATTAGGATGTGATTAACTTATGGGTTTGGGAAGTAGATGACGCGGTAGAACCTAATACCTGTTTTACTATCAAACCCTCGGGAGTTACCTCTACGTTGCTTATATTGCTATGCTATGCTTGTAGACGTGGTTTGGGTTTGAGTGTATCCATGACAGATGTGATATTGTTAATTAATGGTTCAACTTAAAGTGGCAACTTTAATACACATCTGGGTGGATTGCTTGTTTGGGCACCTGGAGAATCTAGTGTTGTCCTAGGATATCCCGGAGTACCCGTGTGATCATCCTATGGTCCGCCACCCAGGCTCAAATGGATCTTAAGAATTACTCATGCTAGAAACTTCCGTGTGCAGCCACAAGCCATTATGGGCTCTGGCATAGTATGAGTAAGTTGTGTGACCTCTTTCAGTGGGCTAGCAGATGTAGAGGGAAAGTAGGTGTAACAGTCCACCCAGAGTAAAGAGTAAATGCTTCTAAAAGACTGTGTCTCGGTCATTCGTTTCTCAAACATCATGTAGTACGAGAAATCCAACGGAGGAGATCGAGTCTTGTGGGGAAAAGTGCACAAACCTCTGCAGAGTGTACAATCTAATCATGGTTAGTCGTGTCCCCGGTTATGGACATCTTGAGTATCTAGTACTTGGATTTTCCTATTGTATCTCATCACTCTAAATTAATTTGTTGGGTTAATGAACTACTTTAATTGGGATTGAGTTGGAGGAACCTTCTCAGTGTTGTTTCAACTACCATGATAGTTAAAATAAAACTTATTCCTTTGTTGTAGGGAAAAATTGGCTTTTCGCAAAAAAACATTATAACCATACAACCTCCACCAGCCAAATATGCATATAGTGTTAGCATTATTTCTGTTCATTGCTCTACTGTGTTACATTGCCAGCATATTCCATGTGCTGACCCGTTTTCGGGCTGCAACATATCACATTGCAGACTTTTCAGACAAGGAGTAAGGTTCGCTAGATCGTTGCCGTGCAGCTCAGCTCTGCCGTTGGAGTTGATGGACTCACTTTATCTTCCAAGCCTTCCGCTATTATCATATTAGATGGCCTTAAGCCATATTTATTGTGATAAGTTCTCTTTTGGAGACATTCGATGTAATAAGTGTGTGATTGCTACTCTATTATAAATCCTTCGAGTACTGTGTGTGTCAACATTACCGATCCAGTGATGACACTGAAGCACAGAGACTTAACCGTTTGAGGTCGGGTCGCTACACCTGGGAAATGCTAGGCAATCCAAAAAAGTAAAAGAGAAAGGAAATCTACAAAGAGAAGAAAAAACTAGTGAGGGTGATGGCACCGGTCTAGCCGTAGAAGCGCTGAAGCCGAGCTACGTTCCATGGGTTCAGTTCAAGGTGATTGTCCGTTGGGTTGCAGAGGCGATACGCTCGTCCTGCAAGCACCTCATCAATTATGAAGGGACCCTCCCTTTTAGGTGAGAGCTTATTCTTATGCTTCCCCGGGAGGTGTAAAATGAGCTCGCCCACATTATATGCCTTCGCCCGAACTTCCCTACTTTGGTAGCGTCGGGCCTGCTGTTGATAAAAAGTAGAGTGGGTCCGAGCTATATCGCCTCTCCTTCCAGTGCATCCAGGTCATCCTGCCGATCTAGCTCAGCCTCCTTCTCTTCGTACATGCGCACTCTGGGCGCGTCATGGATGAGGTCACAGGGGAGGACTGCTTTTGCCCCGTATACCATAAAAACGGTGTGTATCCCATTGATCGATTAGGGGTGGTGCGCAGGCCCCACAATACGGAGTCAATGGCAGTCAGATTCTTTCAGGGAACAGACCAGTCAGGGTTTAATGCCTCTTAGGATGAGTCCATTGGCCCGTTCGACCTGTCCATTGGTCTGTGGGTGATATCCGAGGCATAATCGAGCTTAATGCCCATGTTAGCGCACCAGTCCTTTACCTTCTGGGCCATGAAATTGGATCCATTGTCCGTTTTTATGATGTATGGGACACCCTAATGGTGGACCACGCCGGATATAAAGTCGATGACCAGTCCAGACTCGGCTTAAGTTACTGGGTTTTGCCTCAATCCACTTAGTGAATTTGTCGACCATGACTAGTAGATATTTCTTTTTCTTGGTCCCCCCTTTAAGGGGTCCAACCTGAAGGAAATATGCCCTAGAGGCAATAATAAAGTTGTTATTTATATTTCCTTATATCATGATAAATGTTTAGTATTCATGCTAGAATTGTATTAACCGGAAACTTAGTACATGTGTGAATACATAGACAAACAAAGTGTCACTAGTATGCCTCTACCTGACTAGCTCGTTGATCAAAGATGTTTAAGTTTCCTAGCCATGGACAAAGAGTTGTCATTTTATAAACGGGATCACATCATTAGAGAATGATGTGATTGACTTGACCCATCCGTTAGCTTAGCACTTTGATCGTTTAGTTTACTGCTATTGCTTTCTCCATAACTTATACATGCTCCTATGACTATGAGATTATGCAACTCCTGAATACCGGAGGAACACTTAGTGTGCTATCAAACGTCACAACATAACTGGGTGACTATAAAGATGCTCTACAAGTGTCTCCGATGGTGTTTGTTGAGTTAGCATAGATCGAGATTAGGATTTGTCACTCCATGTATCAGAGAGGTATCTCTAGGCCCTCTCGGTAATGCGCATCACTATAGGCCTTGCAAGCAATGTAACTAATGAGTTAGTTACGGGATGTAGCATTATGGAACGAGTAAAGAGACTTGCCGGAAAGGAGATTGAACTAGGTATTAAGATACCGACAATCGAATCTCAAGCAAGTGACATAGCGATGACAAAGGGAACAACATATGTTGTTATGCAGTTTGACCGATAAAGAACTTCGTAGAATATGTAGGAACCAATATGAGCATCCATGTTCCGCTATTGGTTATTTACCGGAGATGAGTCTCGGTCATGTCTACATAGTTCTTGAACCCACAGGGTCCGCACGCTTAACGTTCGGTGACGATCGGTATTATGAGTTTATGTGTTTTGATGTAACGAAGGTAGTTCGGAGTCCCGATGTGATCACGGACATGACGAGGAGTCTCATAATGGTCGAGACATGAAGATTGATATATTGGAAGCCTATGGTTGGACATCGGAAAGGTTCTGGATGAGTTCGGGCATTTACCGGAGTACCGGGAGGTTACCGAAACCCCCGGGGAGTATATGGGCCTTATTGGGCCTTAGTGGTAAAGAGGAGAGGAAGGGAAGGTGGAGGGTGCCCCCCTAGCCCAATCCGAATTGGGTGGGCGGCCGGCCCCCCTTCCTTCCTTCTCTCTTCTCTCCTACTCCTACTAGGGAAAGGGGGGAATCCTACTCCCAGTGGGAGTAGGACTCGCCCTAGGGCGCGCCATAGAGAGGGACGGCCCTTCCCTCCTCCACTCCTTTATATACGGGGGAGGGGGGCACCCCATAGACATACAAGTTGATCTCTTAGCCGTGTGCGGTGCCCCCCTCCACAGATTTCCACCATGGTCATATCGTTGTAGTGCTTAGGCGAAGCCCTGCGTGGGTAACTTCATCATCACCGTCATCACGCCTTCGTGCTAACGAAGCTCTTCCCCGACACTCAGCTGGATCTAGAGTTCATGGGACGTCACCGAGCTGAACGGAGAAGCCCGATGGCTCAAAGCCCACAGATGAGCGTGGCAGAAGCAGGACCACAGGCAGCTCGCAGCGGCGATTCTGGATGCAACACCGGCAAGACAACGGGCCGGTGGTTTAAAGCGGCACTGTGGTGACTTAGAGCAGAGGCGCGGGTGCTTGGTAATGAAGGCGACGACCGTGGCCATGGAAGATCGAAAACCGCGGTCTAGAGGCGAGGTGAACCAACAGGTCGACGGAGGCGGCGCCGAGGAGCACTAAAACGGGGCGACTCATGGAGGAGTGGCAAGGTGGTTACACTGTAGTGGCGGGTCGAAGACGAATGCGGCGGCTCAGTGAGGGACAGCCGATTCGAGGCACACTGAGGCGGCCTGCCGGCGAGGCGCGGCTGAGCCAGCGTCAGGTTGAAGAGGAACAGGCGGTTGAATGCTTGACGTGGAGTACCCGCAGTGGCAGGAAGATCCACAATGGAGGAAGTAGATTCAATGGCGAAGGTGAGCCGGCGTGGGCGTGCTCAGAGACGGGTCGTGGCCAAGCAGCTCCAGGCGGCACCGTAGCAGAGGCGGGTTAAGGCCAAGGCAATTTGACGAGGCTGCAACCGTGGAAATGGGAGGCCACGGCCGCGGTGGCAGAGGTAACTCGCTGCGGCACTGCTCCAAGGCGGGGGCGGTTCGCCCACGACAGATCATGATGGCTCAAAGCAGCAGAGGCGGTACCCACGGGTCGACAACGATGGCAGGCCGCTTAGCGCGGGATTGATGGAAATAGAAGGTGACCTGGCGCAGCGGCGGTTCATAAGTGCAGCGGCGGCGGCGGCAGGGCCCAGGCCGGCCGTAACGGTTTAGAGGCGAGTCACTGCAGCGGTTCAGCATCGCAGGCTGGTGATGCAGTGAGTCATAACAACGATGGAGGTGACCCGGCTGGGGCGATTCATAAACCGGCCGCGGGCAGCGTGAGTCGGCCAGAGGTAAAGGCCGCAGCAGTGAAGGCATCTGGCGGCTAAAGGCGCGGGCAACGAGTAAGGCTGCGGTAGCGGCAGCGGCTCGACACAGCGGCCCAAGATGACCACTTTGAAACAGAGGTAAGGCCAAACCGGGGTTAGCAGCTTCTACACTCGAAGTGGCGTTGTGTGATGACGGTTGTAGTTTCCATCTCCAGTAGATTTGATTGATTCTCTGGGCTCGAACCTGAAGCATGGTCGCAATCTGCACTGTCTTTTGTTTGATCTCAGAGAGCCATATCAATTTAACTCCTGCAGGATTTGTATGGTACAAAGAGCAGGAGCCCCAACGTATTTAACCCTTTGTATTGTACGCGCGCGGGAAAACATATAGTCTGATCGAGCCGTTGTAAAACTTTGTAGTGGAATTCCTGAAGAATCTTTGACCTGGTGACTTGCTGTGCCGTATGAAGGCGAAAACTTCAACTTGTCTCAATCTAGTCTGGCACATGCTTTCTCAATGAGGTGGCTTGGTATGGCCACAGGAGCAGTGAGTCGACGAAGCGGGGGACCACGATGGCGGTTTGAGGCAAGGCGGCCGTGAGCGACTTGCAGCAGATATAAGCAGCGTGGTCAAAGCGGAGAGCGGCAGCGCCGGCTCGGCCATGGCGGCTTATGGCAGTAGAGGACGGTAGAGACGAGTTGGTGTTGGAGTACAGTAGCCAGCGCGCCTCGGCGGGTCAACGGCGCAGGCGAACCAGGCGGGTCCACGGCAAAGGCGAGCTGCTGGGTTGGAGTTACCCCAGAAGCGAGGTAAGGCCGCAGTAGTGGCATGCCGTCATCTCGGAGGTAGCTCAGAGCGGTTCGGAGACGGCTTGGCAACTTAGCAGAACGACGCTTGGAGCGGTGGGTTAAAGCCATGGCGGGTTGACCGGGGCGGCGTCTTGACAAGGCGGAGGTGGGTCGCGGCGAACCTCGGCAGAAGAGCAGACCGGCCCCGAGACAAGGTAGGCCCGGCTCGGAACGGCTTCGGGTGTAACTTGACGCACCACAACAGGGGCGACTTAGCAAAAAACGACACCGACCACTAGTTGAAAACCATCTTGACTCCACGCGTGACTCAACAAGTAGTAGTAATTAGCTCTTTTTGGCAGCGATTTAGAGGCCGAGTCGTGGTTAGTTTGACTCCACTGTCACTTATGTCAGCGACCGTAGCAAATATTGATGCCTTCGGTTTCGAAGGATCACCGGATCCTCAGTGACTTAACCCTAATTTCCCTTGAACTCAAAACCTCGCCCGGGCATTAGATCCGACTGCTGTTTTAGACTGATAAACTCAATACTGATGCAAATCTTTCCAAGCCGGTTTCTCTTCATCCAGAAAATTATGAACTTTTCGATCCCTGAGAAAAGATCCCTCCAAGAACTCATCACCACCGTGCGCAGGCCCCACGGTGGGCGCCAACTGTCGTGGAATTGTCACGGCAGATGTCGTAGTGTGAGGACTTAGTCGTGAGGCCAACACATCTATGTGGTAGCTTGAGAGGGGTTGATTGGAATCGAGAGACGCAACACAAGACAAGGATTTAGACAGCTTCGGACCCCGGGAAACATCATCCGGTAACGACCCTACATGCTGTTTGTGGTTAGGTCTTATTATCATCATGAGGGAGTCGCCGTAAACCGGCTCTCCTAGTTATGTCTAGCCTTAAGATTCTCCTCTCTTCTCTTGGGGTGCCCTGCCCCTCCTTATATAAGTTGAAGGGGCGGGTCACATGTAGAGTCCATCTTGGACTAAGACTTAAACTATTCAGACTTCTCTTCATGGGCTTCTTAACATCTTGGGCTTCTTAACGTCTCGGGCTTATTAACCCCAAGCGACTCTATCTGCCGGGTTACCATCTGACTTACCATCTGACTTATCATCTGTCGGGTTATGATCTGACTTAACATCTACCGGGTTATGATCTGACTTAACATCTGTCGGTTTATGATCTGACATAACATCTGCCTTATCATCTTCCTTAACATTTGCCGGGTTACGATCTGACTTAACATCTACCGGGTTATGATCTGACTTAACATCTGCCTTAACATCTACCGGGTTATGATCTGACTTAACTGTCCCAGCTGGGTCATAACTTCCTCCGGGTCATATTGCGGGGTATATCCCCGACAGTGGTAGTTGTTTTGATCTTGCTGAAAAAACAGAAACTTTTGCGCCCAGGAAAATAATTTTCATTTCTTACAGAAGCATGATTTTAATCTGATTCGTTTTGCACAAGATTGGTACACAAATTTCCCAGGTTGTCCTAATTTTTCAGAATTTTTGGAGTTACAGAAGTATTCTAGAGTTACCGATTACTTCAGGCTGTTCTGTTTTTGACAGATTCTGTTTCTATATGTTGTTTGCTTATTTTGATGAATCTGTGGGTAGTATCGGGGGGGTATGAACCATGGAAAAGTCAGAATATAGTAGATATTACACCAATATAAATGAAGAATGATTTCACAACATAACCAAAAGTGGTGATTTATTTTCTTATACTAACGGAACTTATGAGATTTTCTGTTGAGTTTGTGTTGTGAAGTTTTCAAGTTTTGGGTAAGGATTTGATGGACTATGGAATAAGGAGTGGCAAGAGCCTAAGCTTGGGGATGCCCAAGGCATCCAAAGGTAATATTCAAGGACAAACAAGAGCCTAAGCTTGGGGATGCCCCGGAAGGCATCCCCTCTTTCGTCTTCGTCTATCAGTAACTTTACTTGAGGCTATATTTTTATTCACCACATGATATGTGTTTTGCTTGGAGCGTCTTGTATTATATGAGTCTTTGCTTTTTAGTTTGCCACAATAATCCTTGTTGTACACACCTTTTGAGAGGGACACGCATGAATCGTGATTTATTAGAATACTCTATGTGCTTCACTTATATCTTTTCAGCTAGGCAATTTTGCTTTAGTGCTTCACTTATATCTTTTTAGAGCACTGATACGTCTCCAACGTATCTATAATTTATGAAGTATTCATGCTGTTATTTTATCATTCTTGAATGTTTTACAATCATTTTTAGCAACTTTATATCATTTTTTGGGACTAACCTATTGACCCAGTGCCCAGTGCCAGTTGCTGTTTTTTGCTTGTTTTTTACATTGCAGGAAATCAATATCAAATGGAGTCCAAACACCGCAAAACTTTTTGTGGATTTTTTGGACCAGAAGACGAACAGTGGGCCAAAGAAGCACCTGGGTGGTGCCCCAAGGGGGGCACAGCCCACCAGGGCGCGCCTGGGGGCCCAGGCGCGCCCAGGTGGGTTGTGCCCTCCTCGGTGGACTCCCGCACCCCTTCTTTGCACTATAAATTCCCAAATATTCCGAAACCATTCGGGGTTAACCTAGATCAGAAATTCCACCGCCAAAGGGCTCCATAGCCACCGAAAACCAAGCTAGACCCGTCCCGGCACCCTGCCAGAGGGGGGAATCATCTCCGGTGGCCATCTTCATCATCCCGGCGGCCACCACGATGAGGAGGGAGTAGTCCACCCTCGGGGCTGAGGGTTTGTACCAGTAGCTATGTGATTAATCTCTCTCTCGTGATCCATATCATGGGCTTTGTTAATATAGTCGGATCATATGATGTTTCTCCCCTGTACACTATTGTTGTGATGAATTGAATCTTTACCCTTTGAAGTTTTGTGATGTCGGATTGAATGTTCATATTTGAGAACACATGATGTATGTCTTACGGTATGAATACTTGAGGTGACAATGGGGTATCATATTGATTCACTTGATATACGTTATGGCACTCAACTTGCGGATTCTCGCGCTGATATTGGGGTAATCTATCCATAGGGGTTGATGCATGTTTTTATTATCTTTTCTCTGATAGAAACTTTGGGGTCTCTTTGTAGTTCTTTGTGTGGATTGAGTATTATGAATATGAATATGCTTTGGTGTTATTCTAGTATGAACTCTAGGATAGATCGAACGGAAAAAATAGCTTTGCGATATTTTAGTACGAACTCTTGAATAGATCGAGCAGAAAGAATAGCTTTGAGGTGGTCTTGTACCCTACCAACAATTTCTATCTTTTTTTCTCCGCTAATAGGAACTCGGGAGTGATTCTTTGTTGCACTTTGAGGGATAATCATATGATCCAACTATGTTAGCACTGTTGGGAGATTGCACTAGTGAAAGTACAGACTCTAGGCCTTGTTTTTAAGCTTTGCAATACCGTTTTTGTGCCCGTTTACTATTTGCTACCTTGCTGTTTTTATTTATTCAGACTATATAAATATATTCGACCATCAATATTACACTTTTATCACCATCTCTTCGCCGAACTAGTGCACCTATATAATTTGCCATTGTATTGGGTGTGTTGGGGACACAAGAGATTTCTTCTATTTGATTGCAGGGTTGTTTGTGAGAGACTATCTTCATCCTACACATCTCACGGATTGATAAACCTTAGGTCATCCACTTGAGGGAAAATTGCTACTGTCCTACAAAACTCTATGCTTGGAGGCCCAACACGTGTCTACAATAATAAAGTTGCGTAGTAGACATCAAGCTCTTTTCTAGCACCGTTGCTGGGGAGGTGAGTGCTTGAAGGTATATCTTTAGATCTTGCAATTGAATATTTTAGTTTCTTTTTTTATCACTAGTTTGGTTTATAAAAAGAAAACTACAAAAAATGGAATTGAGGTTGCATCATATTATTAATCATCTTTATAACATCTTTCTTGAAAATGATGGTTCAAAAAATTGTGCTCAATTGTTAGAAGAAGAAGTCAATAAAATATTTGGCACAAAATATTTGAATGATGAGCATGATTGCAATGTTGTTAGTATAAATTCTTTGAATATCCAAAATGCTAATGATGATTGCACAAGTCATGACAAAAATGTTTCTTATAACATGTCAATTTTTGCGGAGTGAATTGGGAATGCATTTGCACACCAAAAAGGGAAGATAGATTTTGTAAGAAGCATAAATATTTAGAAATGAAAAGTTGCAAGAGAGGCTAGATGGTTGTGCTGAAAGATGTAATTTTTTCTCCATCCTTGTGAACTTTGCAATGAATGTGGTCATTTAAATATCCAATGCAATTTGTTTCAATCAAATCGTGTCCAAAAATTGTGATAACTTGATTTCCCTTGAGCATCATAAAGAGCTTAGTCTTCTTTTGGGGTATGAAGAAATGAAACATATAACTAAGGGTTTCCCAAATCCCAAGAGATTTCTTGATTTTGATCTAGAGGAAATTTATATGTCTTGTACGGTAAATTGCATTGAGAATCCTTATATTGCCAACTATCTAAAGACAAGAAAACAAATAGAATATGAAGAGAGTACTAATGAAAGGGAAAATATTTCCCAATACCCTCCTAGTGTTTATTATGATGAATCAGGTAATGAGGAGGAGCTTCCTATCCAATCAATCTCTTCAACAAGAAGCTTGAAAGAATTAATTAAACCCACACATGATGTGGTGAAGAAGAAGAAAAGAGAAAGAATAAAGGTAAAAAGGTATCTCTCCCAAATAATATTGCTCCTATCACCATTGTGCCTCATGAAAGTGAATCAAATATGTTGATGGAGGATGATGATATTGAATATGATTTTGTGATACCTACTACTTGTTGTAATGATTATGATTGGGAAGACAACGATATCCCTTATGATCTTGAAAATCTATTTAACGCTTGCTTGGAAGAATATGATAATAATGTTTGCTATACTATTGGTGCCATTCATGCTATTGATAAGAATGGTTGTGATGACATGCAAAACCACAAGCTTGGGGATGCTATGTTTAATGAGTATGATATGTTTGAAGATTTATTTACTGAAAATAATGCTTGTCCTAAGTTTGGGGATGCTTTGCTTAATGAATATGATCCTTTGATTCCTTCTACTTTCGATAAGAAAATTTATTATGATGATAGCATGCCTCCTATTTATGATGATTACATTGATAAAAGTGGGTTTGGATTCAACTCTAGGTAGTAGTGATCACACTATTTTGGAGGGTGTTGAATCTTATTACAATATTGATGAAAGTGGATTTGGAGAGGTCATGACTCTATTTAGTGATACATCCACTATTTTGAAAGAGGTTTCAATTGACTTTTACAATGAAGTTGCTATCTATGATGATTATTATGATGACATCTATGCCATAAAGAGTGATAAATCTTCTATGTTTGAGCATCATGAAAAGAGTGCTGTATGTGATAGTTATATTGTTGAATCCATTCATGATGTTTCTGAAAATTATTATGAGGAAGGAACTTATGCTCTTACATATCTCAATAATATCAAGTTTCTTCTCTATGTGTTGATTGTTTTGAAGTTGCACTTGTTTTGCCTTCCCATCCTAGTTGATTCTTGTTCCCGTAAGTTGTTTGCTCACAAAATCCCTATGCATAGGAAGTGGGTTAGACATAAATGTGCTACTTATATGCTTCATGATGCTCTCTTCATGTTTCAATTCTTATTTTTTATGCGAGCATCATTGAAATCATCATGCCTAGCTTAAAAGGCATTAAAGAAAAGCGCTTGTTGGGAGACAACCCAACACTTTTACCTACTGTTTTTGTGTGTTCACATTATTATGCTACCGTATTTATCATGTTTTATTGCTTTCGTTTCAATAAAGTGCCAAGTAAAGCCTTTAGGATCTGTTGGGTGATAGTTGCTTTGATCTTGCTGAAAAACAGAAATGTTTGCGCTCACGAAAATAATTCTAGTTTTTAACCTAAGAGCGCTTTTGAGTTTATTCTTTTGGCACAAGATTAATATACAAATTGCTCACGTGGTCCTACTTTTTCAGAATTGTTGGAGTAGTGGAAGTATGGTTGGAGTACAGATTACTACAAACTGTTCTATTTTTGACAGATTCTGTTTTCAATGCATAGTTTGCTTGTTTTCTAGTTTCTATGGCTTATATTGCTCAATAAAAATTGTGGAAATGTGAAAATGCTCTTTAGAGCTTGGGCTCCATGGAGCCCGAGTTTGACTTGGTCAAAATTCAAACTTTCACGTTTCAATTTTTTTTGAAAAAAATTACACACATACTTAGAGACATAAAGCATATGTGTTAGGGTTTGATCCCTAGTATCCACTATGTTCTGAGATTGATGTTGCTATAACTTTGCTATGCTTAATGCTTGTCACTAGGGCCCGAGTGCCATGATTTCAGATCTGAACCTATTATGTTTTCATCAATATATGAGTGTTCTTGATCCTATCTTGCAAGTCTATAGTCACCTATTATGTGTTATGATCCGTTAACCCCGAAGTGACAATAATCGGGATACTTACCGGTGATGACCGTAGTTTGAGGAGTTCATGTACTCACTATGTGTTAATGCTTTGTTCCCTCTATTAAAAGGAGGCCTTAATATCCCTTAGTTTCCGTAAGGACCCCGCTGCCACGGGAGGGTAGGACAAAAGATGTCATGCAAGTTCTTTTCCATAAGCACGTATGACTATGTTCGGAATACATGCCTACATTATATCAATGAACTGGAGCTAGTTCTGTGTCACCCTAGGTTATGACTGTTACATGATGAACCGCATCCGACAGAATTCTCCATCACTGATCCATTCCCTACGAGCTTTCCATATATTGTTCTTCGCTTATTTACTTTCCCGTTGCTATTCCTATCATCACTACAAAATACCAAAAACATACTTTTACTACTGTTATCCTTTGCTACCGTTACCACTACTATCATATTACTTTGCTACTAAACACTTTGCTGCAGATATTAAGTTTCCAGGTGTGGTTGAATTGACAACTCAGCTGCTAATACTTGAGAATATTATTTGGCTCCCCTTGTGTCGAATCAATAAATTTGGGTTGAATACTCTACCCTCAAAAACTGTTGCGATCCCCTATACTTGTGGGTTATCACTCACCACCCCGGAGGGAAAAAGGATCAAGTATGTATCTAGGCATGCGCCTAGGAGGAGCCAAGTAAATACCCTCACAAGAGTTGTTCAGGAGGAAGTGCCTGTAGTGAAGGATTACCCAGATGTTTTTCCAGAGGAGTTACCAGGCATGCCACCGGATCGAGACATTGAGTTTTTGATAGAGCTATTGCCAGGTACCGGGCCAATATCAAATAGACCCTTGTAACGCCCCGAGACCGATGTGCCAGGTGTCCTCTAGTTATTCGTTGTTGTTGCCTTGTCATTGCTTGCGTGTCATGCATTGCATATCATGTCATCATGTGCATTTCATTTGCATACATGTTCGTCTCATGCATCCGAGCATTTTCCCCGTTGTCCGTTTTGCAATCCGGCGCTCCTATGTCACCCGGTGCCCCTTTCTACCTCTTTTCGTGTGTGGGGGTTAAACATTTCCGGATTGGACCGAGACTTGTCATGCGGCCTTGGTTTACTACCGGTAGACCGCCTGTCAAGTTTCGTACCATTTGGACTTCGTTTGATACTCCAACGGTTAACCAAGAGACCGAGAAGGCCTCGTTTGTGTTGCAGCCCAACACCTTTCCAATTTGGCCCAAAACCGACCTAAACCTCCTCAATCATCTCGGTTGGCCGAAAACCGCACCTCATTTGGACTCTCCTAGCTCCCTCTACCTATAAATATGTGACCTCCCCCGAAAATTCCACGGTACAAACCTTAGATCTCTCCTCTCCGCGTCGCCGGACAAATTTTCCACCAACGGACATGTCCGCCGCCGCCTGCGTCCAATCGGAGGCCGCCATCTGTCTGCCGCCGCCCTCTCTCTTCTCAGCCCCGCCGCCGGCCCGCGGGACCCAGATCGGTCCCGCGCGAGCCCATACCGCCACCGTCGTCCGCCCGTTTCGGCCCGCCGCCTCCTCACCGAATTTATGCCGCCTCCTCGCCGGACTTGCGCCGCCTAATCGCCGGGGTGCCTCGCCGCCGCGCCCCTTCGTGCTCGCCGCCGTCGGCAGCCGCCCGCCGGAGCCGCGGCCCGCCGCCACCGCCTCCCGCGGAGGAGCCCGCAACCACCGCCGCCCGTCTCCCGTGCCTGCGCCGCCTCCCGCTCGCGGCCGAGCCCCTTCGCCGCCCCGGGCGCCATCGCCGGCGCGGCCATCCGCCGCCCCGACCACGCTACTCCGGCGCCGCCCGACCTCGCCACGGCCGCCTGCTACCTCGTTGTCGCCAGCGCCCTCTCCGGCCACCGGATCCGGCCCTCCTCCGGCTTCCTCCTTGTTCTCCTTCTCCGGCGACGACAAAAAACTCCGGCGAACTGCTACAGTGATTCCGGCGAGATTCGGATCTGGATCTGGAAGAACACGGTTGACTTTTTATCCCCCGAAACCCTAATTTTTGGCAATTTTCATCATGCTATAACTCTGCATCCGTAGCTCCGATTTGTGCATGTAGCATATCAAAATGTTCGACTCGACGAGTACATCATTTCATCTCATTGCATCATTTTAATTTGAGCTCATCTTGTTGCCCAAAATGCTGTTGGAAGAGAGCTATGTGAGGTATTTGTCAGATCTGTTTCAGCAAATGGCATTTTGTCATTTTTGCCATGATTAATGTGTGCATGCTATGACCCTGAGCTCTACATGTATTTTGTTATATGCCATGCCATCTTTACAGTGGTGCTTGCCATGTATTTTTGTGATATTTGTGGTGACTAGCACAAGCTTGCAAAGTAGCGTAATCGGTAATGCTGATTTCAGGGACTTAGAATTTCACTAAGTCCTTGTCCTGATTTTGTTGATATGCCATATGTTCATGTTGTTTACTAGTGATCCGTGCCTCTTTTGAGGATGATCAGTAAGGATGTGTTGTTAACATTGTGGTGCTATATCCATCCATGTCTTTGTTTGCATTTATGGAGCAACCTAGCTTGAGTCAATCGAGCTCTACTTTTGCTATATCGTGATCCTGGCAGATTGTTGATATGTTTAGCGATTGTGCCGAGGATGTTGCTATTGATCCGTGCATGCTATGTTGTTGTTCTTGCCATGTCTAGCTTCTATGCCATGTATTCTTGATGGGTGTATGCTTAGTTTGTCATGCCATGCTTTGTAGTGAGTGCATCGAGCTCGTAAACATGCCTACTCGTTAACTGTTTTGCATGCTCCAGTTTTTCACTAAGTCTGAGATCTGTTTATGCTTTTGCCACGTTCACATGCTTGCAATTGTATTTTCTGATCCCTTTTGGCTCAAGGTCACTAAGGGACTTTTGCTAAGTGCTTTGAGTAGCCTCATGCCATGCCTTGCTTTGCCATGTTAAGTTCCTGTAGCATGTAGTTTTCATGTTCTAAAGTGTGCTTCCTGATGATGAATTCCAAACTTGTGTTAATTTCACTCAGTCTGAAACCTGTTATCATTTGGTCTTTTGCCATGCTTGTTTGAACCTGTTAGTGGATAAATTAGCCGTAGCTCAGTGTTCATCTTTTGTCAAGCATCATGAGTGGATCCCTGCCATGTATTTTGTTGCCATGTTTGAGTGCTGTAGAATATTTAACTTGTTGCATTTAGATGGCTACTTGCTGATTATCGCAGACCGGTGCCATATTTGTTTTGCTTGCCATTTCCAAACCGTGCATCCGATTCCGATGATCTTTATATCGCTTTCAACCGAAATCACCTCATCTTTCTAGTGGCACACTTGGATTTCCATGTTGAGGCCAGATTCAATCATTCTGTGTCAAATCATGCATATGCACCGCATACTGCATCCCGCATATCATATCATGTTCATGTGTTGGTTGTTTACTATGTTGTGTGCTTCTTTCCGGTGTTGCTTCTTCGGGTTGGTTCCGGTAACGTCGCGTTTGTGAGGACCCGTTCGACTACGTCCGTTTTCCTTCTTCATGGACTCATTCTTCTTCCTTGCGGGATCTCAGGCAAGATGACCATACCCTCGAAATCACTTCTATCTTTGCTTGCTAGTTGCTCGCTCTTTTGCTATGCCTATGCTGCGATACCTACCACTTGCTTATCATGCCTCCCATATTGTTGAGCCAAGCCTGTAACCCACCTTGTCCTAGCAAACCGTTGTTTGGCTATGTTACCGCTTTGCTCAGCCCCTCTTATAGCGTCGTTAGTTGCAGGTGAAGATTGGAGTTTGTTCCTTGTTGGAACATGGATATTTTGTTGGGATATCACAATATATCTTATTTAATTAATGCATCTATACACTTGGTAAAGGGTGGAAGGCTCGGCCTTATGCCTGGTGTTTTGTTCCACTCTTGCCGCCATAGTTTCCGTCATATCGGTGTTATGTTCCCGGATTTTGCGTTCCTTACATGGTTGGGTTATAATGGGAACCCCTTGACAGTTCGCCTTGAATAAAACTCCTCCAGCAAGGCCCAACATTGGTTTTACCATTTGCCACCTAGCCTTTTTCTGACAAGGAAGCTAGGAGTATTCATGGGAGACCCCGCGCCAGGAGGAGAAGACGATGAACCTAAGGAGATTTGTTCTGAAGACTACATCATCATCGACGACACCGATTCTGACCCGGATAGTAGTGATGATGATTTTGAAGACGAAGCTGGAGCAGACATCATGGAGTCTTCCACTGATCAAAATTTCTAGATGACCACCAAAACAATAGTAGTAGTAGTAGTCTACCATGTATATAGTGTAGTCTGAGCACTTTTGTAACGATAGTTAGATCGATTTGTATGCCCTTGCTTGATTGATTGAGTGATATGATCGTGTTTGTCTCATGTGCATACGGGTAGTGTTTTCCTCACTAGACCTCATTCTATTCTACTTCTCTTCCCTCTAAACCCTCAGATGCCTCCGAGACGTGACCCCGAATTTACCTTTCCGCCGGAGCTCACTCAGTTGATCCTGCAGCAGAATACACTGATATAGTTGTTAGCTCAGAACCAAGGCAACAACAACAACAACAACCCACCGCAACCACCACCAGTTGACAACTTTGCCCGTTTTCTGAGGTTGCAGCCACCGGTGTTCTCCAGTAGCACCGAGCCGATAGTGGCAGATGATTGGCTCCACAGGATTGGAAGGGAGTTAACCACTGTAGGATGCACAGATGCTGAGAAGGTGTGATTTTCCGCACATAAGTTGGATGGACCAACAGCCTCATGGTGGGAGAATTACACTATCACCTATCCTATAGCCACTGTTACATGGGATCAGTTTCAGCAAGCATTCCGCACAACCCATGTCTCAACTGGAGCTATGAGCATGAAGAAGCGTGAGTTTCGCAACTTACACCAAGGGAACCATACTGTCGGGCAGTACATGGATGAATTTAGTAAGCTATCTTGTTATGCTCCTGATGATGTGGCCACAGATGCCGCAAAGCAGGAGAAGTTTATGGAAGGTCTGAATGATGAGATGAGCATGCAGTTGATGGTGACAACATTCAACAACTACCAGGAGTTGGTAGACAAGGCTCTTATGATTGAAGGGAAGCAACAACAAATTGAGAGCCACAAAAGGAAGTATGGACAAAGAAGGTACAACTCAGGAGCTCAGCAGAAGCCTCGATTAACCTCGAACTCGAGAGGACTTGTCCATAACCATGGAGGTCACAACCACAATGGAGGGAGTTCTCACAACTACAGTGGCCCCAAGAATGGAAACGGGAACGGAGCAGGTAGTAATCAGAACCGCTCTAACCCAGCCACACCCGCCAAGAAGGACCTAAGTCACATTACTTGTTTCAAGTGCGGGAAGACTGGACATTACGCCACTGAGTGCCCTGAAGCGAAGAATGGAAATGGCAATGGAAGCGCTGGGAAGAAGCCCAACCCTTTCAACAGGGGACAAGTGAACCACATGAACATGGAGGAGGTTGAGGAGCAGCCTGATGCCGTTATCGGTAAGTTTTTGGTTAAGTCGTTTACTGCAATCGTTCTTTTTGATACTGGTGCATCGCATTCATACATATCAAGGGGATTTGTGGATAAGTATAAACTGCCCACTAAAGTTCTTAGGACACCTATGCTAGTAACCTCACCCGGAGATGAGTATATGGCAAGCAGTGGATGTTTTCAGATGCCATTAGCCATTGGAAGCCATGTTTTCCCCTCAGCCTTGATAATTTGGAGTCACAAGGATTGGATGTGATACCGGGAATGGTTTGGCTATCGTTGTATGGGGGAAACATAGATTGCGCGAGTAAGTCAATTTTGCTCACTGATATGTCTCCGTCGTATCTAATTTTCCAAACACTTTTGCCCTTGTTTTGGAATCTAACTTGCATGATTTGAATGGAACTAACCCGGACTGACATGTTTTCAACAGAATTGCCATGGTGTTATTTATGTGCAGAAACAAACGTTCTCGGAATGACCTGAAACTTCACGGAGCAACTTTTTGGAAAATATAAAAAATACCTGCAAAAGATGAAGGCCAGGGGGCCCACCACCTGTCCACGAGGGTGGGGGGCGCACCCCCTACCTCGTGGGCCCCCTGGTGCCTCTCCGACTCCAACTCCAACTCTATATATTGTGTTTCGGGGAGAAAAAAATCACGAAGAAGAATTCATCGCATTTTATGATACAGAGCCGCCGCCAAGCCCTAAAACCTCTCGGGAGGGCTGATCTGGAGTCTGTTCGGGGCTCCGGAGAGGGGAATCCGTCGCCATCGTCATCATCAACCATCCTCCATCACCAATTTCATGATGCTCACCGCCGTGCGTGAGTAATTCCATCGTAGGCTTGCTGGACGGTGATGGGTTGGATGGGATCTATCATGTAATCGAGTTAGTTTTGTTAGGGTTTGATTCCTAGTATCCACTATGTTCTGAGATTGATGTTGCTATGACTTTGCTATGCTTAATGCTTGTCACTAGGGCCCGAGTGCCATGATTTCAGATCTGAACCTATTATGTTTTCATCAATATATGAGTGTTCTTGATCCTATCTTGCAAGTCTATAGTCACCTATTATGTGTTATGATCCGTTAACCCCGAAGTGACAATAATCGGGATACTTACCGGTGATGACCGTAGTTTGAGGAGTTCATGTATTCACTATGTGTTAATGCTTTGTTCCGGTTCTCTATTAAAAGGAGGCCTTAATATCCCTTGGTTTCCGTAAGGACCCCGCTGCCACGGGAGGGTAGGACAAAAGATGTCATGCAAGTTCTTTTCTATAAGCACGTATGACTATGTTCAGAATACATGCCTACATTATATCAATGAACTGGAGCTAGTTCTGTGTCACCCTAGGTTATGGCTGTTACATGATGAACCGCATCCGGCATAATTGTCCATCACTGATTCATTACCTACGAGCTTTCCATATATTGTTCTTCACTTATTTACTTTCCCGTTGCTATTGCTATCATCACTACAAAATACCAAAAACATTACTTTTACTACTGTTATCCTTTGCTACCGTTACCACTACTATCATATTACTTTGCTACTAAACACTTTGCTGCAGATATTAGGTTTTCAGGTGTGGTTGAATTGACAACTCAGCTGCTAATACTTGAGAATATTCTTTGGCTCCCCTTGTGTCGAATCAATAAATTTGGGTTGAATACTCTACCCTCGAAAACTGTTGCGATCCCCTATACTTGTGGGTTATCCAGACTATTTTGTGGCACCGTTGCCGGGGAGCATAGATCTATTCTTTGAGTCACTTGGGATATATATATATCTGCTTATCATTATGAAGAACTTGAGAGATCCAAAAACCAAGATCTATCCCTCAACTACGAGGGGAGGTAAGGAACTGCCATCTAGCTCTGCACTTGATTCACCTTCTGTTTTGAGTAAGCTTGCGACACCTACACTTGCTTCTGCTATTTGTTCTGATATGTCGCATGTCATTGATGATGCCACTTCTGCTATGCATGATACTTATGATGAAACTACTTCTATGCTTGATACTACTGTGCCACTTGGTGATTTTCTTGATGAACAACTTGCCAGGGCTAGAGAAATTGAAAATATTGAATCTAATGATACTGATGAAAGTGATGATGAAGAATCACTTGTTATTCCTAAGGGTTATGTTTTTGATCAAGAAGCTTCTTTAGCTATTTTAGCTTGCAAAGATAGATATGAACTCAAAAGGTTATTAGCTAAATGGAATAAGCAATCTCTAAATGCTAGAATGAAACCTGACCCTGCTTTTGCTACTTCACCTATCTGTGTTACTGATAAGGATTATGAATTCTCTATTGATCCTGATATAATTACTTTAGTTGAATCTGATCCTTTTCATGGTTATGAATCTGAAACTGTCGTGGCACATCTTACTAAAATGAATGATATAGCCACCTTGTTCACTAAAGATGAGAGAACTCGTTACTTTTATATCCTTAAAATATTTCCGTTCTCATTAAAAGGTGATATTAAGATATGGTTTAATTCTCTTGATCCTGGTTGTGTGCATAGTCCCCAGGATATGATTTATTACTTCTCTGCTAAATATTTCCCTGCTCATAAGAAACAAGCTGCTTTAAGGGATATATATAATTTTGTGCAAATTTAAGAAGAGAGTCTCCCACAAGCTTGGGGGAGGCTTCTCCAATTACTTAATGCTTTGCCTGATCATCCTCTTAAGAAAAATGAAATACTTGATATCTTTTATAGTTGGATGCTTCCAGAGATTACCTGGATAGTTGTGCTGGTTCCTTTTTCAGGGAAAGAACACCGGATGAAGCTGAAATTCTATTGAATAATATGTTGACAAATGAAAATAATTGGACACCTCCGGAGCCAATTCCTGAGCCTATTCCTAAACCAACTCCGAAGAAGAGGGGTATTCTATTTCTCAGTCCTGAAGATATGCAAGAGGCAAAGAAATCTATGAAAGAAAAAGGTATTAAAGCTGAAGATGTTAAGAATTTACCTCCTATTGAAGAAATACATGGTCTTAATTTACCGCCTGTTGAAGAAACATATGATCTTAATCCTTTACCTATTGAAGAAACTCATGGTCTTGATAACCCGACACAGGTAGTAAAGGTAAATTCTCTCTATAGATATGATAAAGCTGAAATCCCATTTACTAAGTTTGCTAGCCCATGCTTAGATGAGTTTGATAAATTTATGGCTAAGCAAGAATACTTTAATGCTTATTTTGGTAGACAATTGAAATACAATTCAAATATGCTTGAACACTTGGGTGATTATATGGCTAATGTTAAAGGTGAACTTAAACTTATTAGTAAACATGCTTCTATGGTTACCACTCAAGTAGAACAAGTACTTAAGGCTCAAAATGATTTGCTCAATGAATTGAATAGTAAGGATAATGATAATGCTGTTAGAGTTATGACTAGAGGTGGTAGAATGACTCAGGAACCTTTGTATCCTGAAGGCCATCCTAAGAGAATTGAGCAAGATTCTCAGAGAAATAATATAGATGTACCTAGTTTGTCTAAAAAGAAGAAAAAGAAAAATGATAGGACTTTGCATGCTTCTAGTGAACCTGTTACTGAAACACCTGATAATCCAAATGATATTTCTATTTTTGATGCTTAAACACAATCTGGTAATGAACCTGAAACTAGTGATAATGTTAATAATAATGTTCATGATGATGCTCAACCTATTAATGATAATGATATAGAAATTGAACCTGTTGTTGATCTTGATAACCCACAATCAAAGAATCAACGTTATGATAAGAAAGACTTTGTTGCTAGGAAACATGGTAAAGAAAGAGAACCATGGGTTCAGAAACCCATGCCTTTTCCTCCTAAACCATCCAAGAAAAAGGATGATGAGGATTTTGAGCGCTTTGCTGAAATGATTAGACCTATCTTTTTGCGTATGCGATTAACTGATATGCTCAAAACCAATCCTTATGCTAAGTACATGAAAGATATAATTACAAATAAAAGAAAGATACCAGAAGCTGAAATTTCCACCATGCTTGCTAATTATACTTTTAAGGGTGGAATACCAAAGAAACTTGGAGATCCAGGAGTATCCACTATACCATGCTCCATTAAAAGAAACTATGTCAAAACTGCTTTATGTGATCTTGGAGCCGATGTTAGTGTTATGCCTCTCTCTTTATATTGTAGACTTGATTTGAATAAGTTGAAACCTACTGAAATATCTTTGCAAATGGCTGATAAATCAACTGCTATACATGTCGGTATTTGTGAGGATGTGCCTGTTGTAGTTGCAAATGTTACTATTTTAACGGACTTTGTTATTCTTGATATTCCCGAGGATGATAGTACGTCTATTATTCTTGGAAGACCCTTTTTGAATACTGCAGGGGCTGTTATTGATTGCACTAAAGGCAATGTCACTTTTCATGTTAATGGTAATGAGCACACGGTACACTTTCCGAGGAAACAACCTCAAGTTCAGAGTATCAACTCTATTGGAAAAATTCCATCGATTATATTTGGAGGTTTTGAATTTCCCATTCCTACTGTCAAGAAGAAATATAATATTCTTATTATTGGGGATGTGCATATCCCCGTTGAGGTAACATGGTGTTATTTGAAATTTCTCCGGTTCCATGTTATTCGAATGAGTTCGTTAACAAGACTTGATCAACCTTGTTAGTGGATTCCTTTTGATGATCATGAGATGGATGAAACTAGAAGACACAACCTTCTGTACCCTCCTTTTACTTTCTATTATTTATATTAAATAAAATAAAAATAAATATTTTTCCGTCTGTTATCTGATTATCCGTGCAATATAATAATACCTCGAAAATAAAAGTTCCCCAAATGCCTTGAAATTTAAATATGATTTTTTTCAGAATATTTGAGAATATTTGGCACTGAGAACACAGCAGGGGGGTCAACCACCTGCCCACGAGGGTGGAGGGCGTGCCCTACCCCCTGGGCGCGCCCCCTGCCTCATGGGCCCACGGCGGCCCCCCTCCACTTATCCTTTCACCCACACACTCCTTCCTCCCCCAAACACGAATATCCAGCTCAAACCCGAGTCCAAGCTCGTTTTGCTGCCATTTTCGATCTCCTTGCTCAAAGCATCTCTCACAAAACTTCTTGGGGAGATTGTTCCTTGGTATGTGACTCCTCCATTGGTCCAATTAGTTTTTGTTCTAGTGCTTTATTCATTGCAAATTTTTGCTGCTTAGGTGACCCTGTTCTTGAGCTTGCATGTCAAATTTATATGGTCAAAAGTAGTTTTGATGCATGATATAGGCTCTAGGCACTTGTAGGAGTAGTTGCTATCAATATTATTGAGTTTGGTTTACTTTTATTTTGAAGTTACTAAAAATTTCAGAATTTTTCAGAAAATTATAAAGAGATTTTTGAGGGGCTCATCGAGCCGAATCTCAAGGGAAAAGCAAAATGAAGAGGCACAAAAGCCTAAATATAATTTGCCTCGCATCGCGGAGGTTAGGCCGTGTGAATGGCACTCCGATGAATTCCTGAGAGCAACCGGGATTTATGAGGATTTTTATGAATTGGCAAAGAATGCAGGCCTCACCAACTTCCTCCACGACCAACGCGAACAGTATCTCTTACTCACCAATACTTTTGTGCAAAACTTCTACTATTATCCTAGGGAATCACCTCCTTCAGTAGAGTTTCATTTATATGATGTGGTCAAGAAGATGTCACTTTATGATTTTTGTCGGGTTTGTTTGATCCCTTTTGAGGGAAGTTTAGAGGAACTACATTGCAAGGATGTGGAAGGTTTTATTGATACTATCACTGTAGGGGAAACTAGGAAGGTTTCCGATGCACGAATCACTAGCATACATTTTCCTGTTTTACGCTACTTTGCAATATTTGCTAGTCGTTGCTTAATTGGTCGCGGAAACTGTGGAAACCTTAGTGTTCCTGATATTTTTATTCTGTTCCACGGTTTATACGCTGATAACTCTGTTAGTATGGGCGGTATTATTGCTAAATGGTTAAGTCTTAACTGTACAAAAGGACCCATCTTTGGTGGTATTTATGCTTCAAGCCTTGCTGCACATTATGATATACCTATTAGGCACTATGAAAAAGAAGAAAAATTGCTGCCTCGTGTTTATTTAGATTATAAGAGTGTGGTAGCACATGATTTTATTATAAAGAATAGGGAAGGGGAGCTGAAATACAAATTTTTCTTTGATAAACATCATCCTGAGACTATCACCTTGCCTGCGCCTTCCTTGTTTGATTTATCTTCAGGCAAGTACCTCGTCTCGCCAAAGGACATTCACGCCTACTGGAACCCTACATCAGCCACAGAGCCAGAGGCAGAACCACAAGTTGATCCTCCGCGACAGTCTAATTACCAATGGGATCCAGAGATGATTGTCAACCAGTGGCAATCGGAGTCTTCTTCTTCGCAGTACGACCCCAACTATTATTATGGATATCCGCCAGGCCAACCGTGGCCATAGACCAACTTAGGCCAAAAGCCTAAGCTTGGGGGATTACGTATTTCTCACCGACATTACATTTATGCTCCCACACTCATTGCTAGATGTCTGTGCTCATACTTTTTCATTGTATCATCCAAGCTAGTTTATTTCCTTTTTATGCTTTCTTCTTGTGTGTTTAATAAACCTTAAGAAAAACCAAAAAAATAAGTTGTAGCTTTTAGCTAGTTTTAATTTCCATGCTTGTAGTAGTAACTAAAAAGAAAACCCAAAAAGATTTCCTATTCCTCTTTTACTTTTTGGGAGCTTTCCCGTGTAAATAGGTTTATTTCTTTTCTTTTCTTTTGTTTTCTTTTCTTTGGGGGTCGATAGGAGAAGACCATAATTAAATTGTTAAAGTGGATCTTATATGCATTATTGTTGATCTGACAAAAGAGCCCATATTGCCTTGTCTTCTCCTGTTTATTGAATGCTTGCAGATTCCAGCTTAGTCCAATGTACGTGCACTATTATTATTATTATTCACATCATTTGGTTGTGCAAGTGAAAGGCAATTATGACGATATATGATGGACTGACTGAGATGAGAAAAGCTGGTATGAACTCGACCTCTTTTGTTTTTGTAAATATGATTAGTTCATCGTTCCTGATTCAGCCTATTATGAATAAACATGTTTGAAATGACAACTAGAGATCATAGTTCCTTGTGCCATGCTTGATTAGCTATGAGTCATAATGGTTTACCTTGCGTGCCAACATGCTATTGAGATGGTTATGATGTGGTATGATAGGGTGGTATCCTCCTCTGAATGATTTAAGTGACTTGACTTGGCGCATGTTCATGCATGTAGTTGAAACAAAATCAACATAGCCTTCACGATATTTATGTTCATGGTGGATTATATCCTACTCATGCTTGCATTCGGTGTTGATTAATTTTAATGCATGTTCATGACTGTTGTCGCTCTCTAGCTGGTCGCTCCCCAGTCTTTTGCTAGCCTTCACTTGTACTAAGTAGGAATACTGCTTGTGCATCCAATCCCTTAAACCCCAAAGTTATTCCACATGAGTCCACTATACCTACCTATATACGGTATCTACCTGCCGTTCCAAGTAAATTTGTATGTGCCAAACTCTAAACCTTCAAATAAATATCTTGTTTTGTATGCTCGAATAGCTCATGTATCAACAGGGCTGTCTGTATCTTCCATGTTAGGCGGGTTATTCTCAAGAGGAGTGGACTCCACTCCTCACTCACGAGATAAATGGCTGGTCACCGGGATGCCCAGTCCCATGCTTTATGCAAACTAAATCAAAATAATTGCAAACAAAACTCCCCCTGGGACTCTTATTAGTTGTACGCACTCGTTGTTTCGAGCAAGCCATGGATTGATGCTTGTTGGTGGAAGGGGGAGTATAAACTTTACCATTCTGTTTGGGAACCGCCTATAATGTGTGTAGCATGGAAGATATCGCCATCTCTTGATTGTTATGTTGACAATGAAAGTATACCGCTCAAAATATTATTCACCTCTGTTTCAAAACCGAGCTCTGGCACCTCTACAAATCCCCGCTTCCCTCTGCGAAGGGCCTATCTATTTACTTTTATGCTGAGTCATCATCCTCTTATTAAAAAGCACTAGTTGGAGAGCACCGTTGTCATTTGCATTCATTATTGGTAGTTTACATTGAGTATGACTTGACTTGATCTCTTTTACCATGAATTACAATGTCTAGTCAGTCCTTGGTCTTTAAAGGTGCTCTGCATTTATGTTTTGCGGTCTCAGAAAGGGCTAGCGAGATACCATCTTGTTATATCATATTATGATTGTTTTGAGAAAGTGTTGTCATCCGAGATTTATTATTATTGCTCGCTAGTTGATTATGCTATCGATATGAGTAAACTTGAGACCTAAGCGTTATTGTGAATGTGGTTAGTTATAATCTTTACTGAAAACTTGAATGCTGGCTTTACATATTTACAACAACAAGAGCAAATAGAGTTTGTAAAAGTTTTTCTTTATCACTTTCAGTTTGTCAACTGAATTGCTTGAGGACAAGCAAAGTTTTAAGCTTGGGGGAGTTGATACGTCTCTATCATATCTACTTTTCCAAACATTTTTGCCCTTGTTTTGGACTCTAACTTGCATGATTTGAATGGAACTAACCCGGACTGACGATGTTTTCAGCAGAATTACCATGGTGCTATTTATGTGCAGAAACATACGTTCTCGGAATGACCTGAAACTTCACGGAGCAACTTTTTGGAAAATATAAAAAAACCTGCAAAAGATGAAGGCCAGGGGGCCCACCACCTGTCCATGAGGGTGGGGGGCACGCCCCCTACCTCGTGGGCCCCCTGGTGCCTCTCCGACTCCAACTCCAACTCTGTATATTGTGTTTCGGGGAGAAAAAAATCAGGAAGAAGAATTCATCGCGTTTTACGATACGGAGGCACCGCCAAGCCCTAAAACCTCTCGGGAGGGCTGATCTGGAGTCCGTTCGGGGCTCCGGAGAGGGGAATCCGTCGCCATCGTCATCATCAACCATCCTCCACCACCAATTTCATGACGCTCACCGCCGTGCGTGGGTAATTCGATCGTAGGCTTGCTGGACGGTGATGGGTTGGATGGGATCTATCATGTAATCGAGTTAGCTTTGTTAGGGTTTGATCCCTAGTATCCACTATGTTCTGAGATTGATGTTGCTATGACTTTGCTATGCTTAATGCTTGTCACTAGGGCCCGAGTGCCATGATTTCAGATCTGAACCTATTATGTTTTCATCAATATATGAGTGTTCTTGATCCTATCTTGCAAGTCTATAGTCACCTATTATGTGTTATGATCCGTTAACCCCGAAGTGACAATAATCGGGATACTTACCGGTGATGACCGTAGTTTGAGGAGTTCATGTACTCACTATGTGTTAATGCTTTGTTCCCTCTATTAAAAGGAGGCCTTAATATCCCTTAGTTTCCGTAAGGACCCCGCCGCCACGGGAGCGTAGGACAAAAGATGTCATGCAAGTTCTTTTCCATAAGCACGTATGACTATGTTCGGAATACATGCCTACATTATATCAATGAACTGGAGCTAGTTTTGTGTCACCCTAGGTTATGACTGTTACATGATGAACCGCATCCGGCAGAATTCTCCATCACTGATCCATTGCCTACGAGCTTTCCATATATTGTTCTTCGCTTATTTACTTTCCCGTTGCTATTGCTATCATCACTACAAAATACCAAAAACATACTTTTACTACTGTTATCCTTTGCTACCGTTACCACTACTATCATATTACTTTGCTACTAAACACTTTGCTGCAGATATTAAGTTTCCAGGTGTGGTTGAATTGACTACTCAGCTGC